>NW_025422123.1:10000000-14800000 GCF_011764305.1 Mustela putorius furo | reverse complement strand
TCAGCTAATTATGTCATTATGAATTCCTTTCAGATTTGTGGAACAGATAATGCCTCTTGGCATTATCTTATAATTTGTAATTATAAGGCACTTGAATATAAGAATTCAATGACTGATGGCTCATCAGTTAGTCTGAAAGGAGGTCTGGAGCTGAGATGTGAAACTAAAGGAATGAGTATGATTTACAGATGACCAGTTGCAGATAGGGGACACAAATTATCCCATGACAACTCCCAAGTGATTTAGTCTTCTGTATGAATTTAGATAGAAGGTAGGATATAGAGATCCTATGACTTCTTAGTATTTTATATATAGTATTTTTTCCTTATTAGTAGGACTAGAAACAGTTTGGTTAGGTCATTATTAAACCGAACCTTAGTTTTTCTTTTCCTACTCTGAGCAAGTAATGATTGAAAAAGCACTTTTCCACTAACACCAAGAATTTGAAGATGGTGATGTTGGAAATGCACAGCTTTTAAAGAGAATAATTGATTTACAATTAAAAGTAAAAGATGTATGGTAATTTTACCAAATAAAAGGCAGACACATTTATTTTCTCTTAACCCAAGTTAACTAGTAGTTTTACTATTTGGAAATATTTTTATATTTCATGGAATTTAGATGTTATTGATTACAAGAGATTTCTAAGAAAAAAATACTGCCATTTAGAATTTAAAACAATTATAAAATTCTTTCTCATTTCAGACATGAAAAAAGTGGGAAAATGTGAATTATAAAATATTATATGAGTTACTAAATCAGTAAGGACATAGATATGAACTAGGATGTTCCATAGTGAACATAGCAGAAGGCCCTGCTTTTCTGCTTCTGTTTGATGCAGCCCATTCTATTATCTTCTAGGCACAATGAAAAAACAAATAACAAACAAATATAAACTTTCACTCCTCTTGCTTTAGTAAGTAGAAAATACTAAGTGAGACATTCTCCATTTTCACTAAAAAATGCCTATCTTTTCAATATTAAATGAAATCCTAGTTACTGGGAATATAATCTGGCAGTAAATGACTGAAAGCTGCTGTCATCTTACCCATGCCTCATATAGACAATTATTTTCACAAAGATATGCAAAGCTGTCTTCCTTACAGAGATGGATGCTCATGAGATCTAGGTTCTTCTCCTTTGAATAGGGAAGGTGAGCCCTACTTTCTATGGCCCTGCACTAAGAGCAAGATAGAGAATCCAGCCATTCAATAATTTTAGTGACCCATGAAAACTGAATATTGGCATGAGGGAATTTTTTTTTTAATTTATTAATTTGACAGAGAGAGAGAGAGTGAGCACAAGTAAGAAGAGCAGCTGGCAGAGGGAGAGAGAGAAGCAGGCTCTCTGCTGAGCAGGAAGCCTGATGCGGGGCTGAATCCCATGACCCTGGAATCATGACCTGAGCTGAAGGCAGCTGCTTAACCAACTGAGCCACCCTGGTGCCATATATATATATATATCTCAGATTGAAGATAGTCTTGGGCAAATGAGTTTATGAAGGTTGTTATGAGGGATGGATTTTAAGTAAGAAAAGCTCTAGGTCTTCCCCTTAAAAAAGGGTTGATAAATTTCTGAAGTATTCATTGGCTTGTGCTGCCATAACAATGTAATACAGATTGGATAGATTAAATAATTTATTTCTTCATGATTCTGAAGACTAAAAGTCCAAGATCAAGGTGTCAGCTGGGTTTATTTCATCTGAGCATCTTTTTTCTTTGGCTTTAATGACTATTTTTTCTCTTTGTCTTCACATGGTCTTTCCCCTATGCATATCTATAACCATCCCTCAAAATAATGAACTGCTTAAAATATAACTTATGAGAATTTATACTAGTTACCAAGCATGTTTAGATATAGCCTTAATAAAAACGTGTACTGGCAACAGACCTCTGGGAGAGGATGATATATGTCCTTGAAGCCAAGCAGCTGGGACTGCCAGCTCCCTTAGGATGGAATGCCACCTGCTTCATTTTTCCATTATCTCCCCTTTCCCAGAGAGTGTCAACAGTTAGTCAACCCTTTCGTTTGAGCTTGCTCACTGTAGATCATGTACTATGTGACCAGACATGTTTTGCCTTTCTTCTTAAGTATGTACAAGTTTCATGGTCAATGTATAATCTACTCCAGCTTCTTTGTTGGTTATTATTCACTTTATAATAAATATGAGACTCAGGAGTTGTTCGAGGCAATAGTCTTCTTTTTTTTTTAATATAATTTTTTATTTTTTATAAACATATATTTTTATCCCCAGGGGTACAGGTCTGTGAATCACCAGGTTTACACACTTCACAGCACTCACCAAAACACATACCCTCCCCAATGTCCATAATACCACCCCCTTCTCCCAAACCCCCTCCCCCCAACAACCCTCAGTTTGTTTTGTGAGATTAAGAGTCACTTATGGTTTGTCTCCCTCCCAATCCCATCTTCTTTCATTTATTCTTCTCGTACCCACTTAAGCCCCCATGTTGCATCACCACTTCCTCATATCAGGGAGATCATATGATAGTTGTCTTTCTCCGCTTGACTTATTTCGCTAAGCATGATACGCTCTAGTTCCATCCATGTTGTTGCAAATGGGAAGATTTCATTTCTTTTGATGGCTGCATAGTATTCCATTGTGTATATATACCACATCTTCTTGATCCATTCATCTGTTGATGGACATCTAGGTTCTTTCCATAGTTTGGCTATTGTGGACATTGCTGCTATAAACATTTGAGTACACGTGCCCCTTTGGATCACTACGTTTGTATCTTTAGGGTAAATGCCCAATAGTGCAATTGCTGGGTCATAGGGCAGTTCTATTTTCAACATTTTGAGGAACCTCCATGCTGTTTTCCAGAGAGGTTGCACCAGCTTGCATTCCCACCAACAGTGTAGGAGGGTTCCCCTTTCTCCGCATCCTCGCCAGCATCTGTCATTTCCTGACTTGTTGATTTTAGCCATTCTGACTGGTGTGAGGTGATATCGCATTGTGGTTTTGATTTGTATTTCCCTGATGCCGAGTGATATGGAGCACTTTTTCATGTGTCTGTTGGCCATCTGGATGTCTTCTTTGCAGAAATGTCTGCTCATGTCCTCTGCCCATTTCTTGATTGGATTATTTGTTCTTTGGGTGTTGAGTTTGCTAAGTTCTTTATAGATTCTGGACACTAGTCCTTTATCTGATATGTCGTTTGCAAATATCTTCTCCCATTCTGTCAGTTGTCTTTTGATTTTGTGAACTGTTTCCTTTGCTGTGCAAAAGCTTTTGATCTTGATGAAATCCCAATAGTTCATTTTTGCCCTTGCTTCCCTTGCCTTTGGCGTTGTTCCTAGGAAGATGTTGCTGTGGCTGAGGTCGAAGAGGTTGCTGCCTGTGTTCTCCTCAAGGATTTTGATGGATTCCTTTCGCACATTGAGGTCCTTCATCCATTATGAGTCTATTTTTGTGTGTGGTGTAAGGAAATGGTCCAATTTCATTTTTCTGCATGTGGCTGTCCAATTTTCCCAGCACCATTTATTGAAGAGGCTGTCTTTTTTCCATTGGAAATTCTTTCCTGCTTTGTCCAAGATTAGTTGACCATAGAGTTGAGAGTCTATTTCTGGGCTCTCTATTCTGTTCCATTGATCTATGGGTCTGTTTTTGTGCCAGTACCATGCTTTCTTGATGATGATAGCTTTGTAATAGAGCTTGAAGTCCAGGATTGTGATGCCACCAACGTTGGCTTTCTTTTTCAATATCCCTTTAGCTATTCGAGGTCTTTTCTGGTTCCATATAAATTTTAGAATTATTTGTTCCATTTCTTTGAAAAAGATGGATGGTACTTTGATAGGAATCGCATTAAATGTGTAGATTGCTTTAGGTAGCATAGACATTTTCACAATATTTATTCTTCCAATCCAGGAGCATGGAACATTTTTCCATTTCTTTGTGTCTTCCTCAATTTCTTTCATGAGTACTTTATAGTTTTCTGAGTATAGATTCTGTGTCTCTTTGGTTAGGTTTATTCCTAGGTATCTTATGGTTTTGGGTGCAATTGTAAATGGGAATGACTCCTTAATTTCCCTTTCTTCTGTCTTGCTGTTGGTGTAGAGAAATGCAACTGATTTCTGTGCATTGATTTTATATCCTGACACTTTACTGAATTCCTGTATAAGTTCTAGCAGTTTTGGAGTGGAGTCTTTTGGATTTTCCACATATAGTATCATATCATCTGCGAAGAGTGATAATTTGACTTCTTCTTTGCCGATTTGGATGCCTTTAATTTCCTTTTGTTGTCTGATTGCTGAGGCTAGGACCTCTAGTACTATGTTGAATAGCAGTGGTGATAATGGACATCCCTGCCGTGTTCCTGACCTTAGCGGAAAAGCTTTCAGTTTTTCTCCATTGAGAATGATATTTGCGGTGGGTTTTTCATAGATGGCTCTGATGATATTGAGGTATGTGCCCTCTATCCCTACACTTTGAAGAGTTTTGATCAGGAAGGGATGCTGTACTTTGTCAAATGCTTTTTCAGCATCTATTGAGAGTATCATATGGTTCTTATTCGTACTTTTATTGATGTGTTGTATCACATTGACTGATTTGCGGATGTTGAACCAACCTTGCAGCCCTGGAATAAATCCCACTTGGTCGTGGTGAATAATCTTTTTAATGTACTGTTGAATCCTATTGGTTAGTATTTTGTTGAGTATTTTCGCATCTGTGTTCATCAAGGATATTCGTCTATAGCTCTCTTTTTTGGTGGGATCCTTGTCTGGTTTAGGGATCAAGGTGATGCTGGCCTCATAAAAAGAGTTTGGAAGTTTTCCTTCCATTTCTATTTTTTGGAACAGTTTTAGGAGAATAGGAATTAGTTCTTCTTTAAATGTTTGGTAGAATTCCCCCGGGAAGCCGTCTGGCCCTGGGCTTTTGTTTGTTTGGAGATTTTTAATGACTGTTTCAATCTCCTTACTGGTTATGGGTCTGTTCAGGCTTTCTATTTCTTCCTGGTTCAGTTGTAGTAGTTTATATGTTTCTAGGAATGCATCCATTTCTACCAGATTGTCAAATTTATTGCTGTAGAGTTGCTCATAGTATGTTCTTATAATAGTTTGTATTTCTTTGGTTTTAGTTGTGATCTCTCCTCTTTCATTCATGATTTTATTTATTTGGGTCCTTTCTCTTTTCTTTTTGATAAGTCTGGCCAGGGGTTTATCAATTTTATTAATTCTTTCAAAGAACCAGCTCCTGTCAGATCTAGACTTCAGAATGACAATTCTCAAGGTTCTAGCCGGGCTCGAAAAAGGCATGGAAGATATTAGAGAAACCCTCTCGAGAGATATAAAAGCCCTTTCTGGAGAAATAAAAGAACTAAAATCTAACCAAGTTGAAATCAAAAAAGCTATTAATGAGCTGCAATCAAAAATGGAGGCTCTCCCTGCTAGGATAAATGAGGCAGAAGAAAGAATTAGTGATATAGAAGACCAAATGACAGAGAATAAAGAAGCTGAGCAAAAGAGGGACAAACAGATACTGGACCACGAGGGGAGAATTCGAGAGATAAGTGACACCATAAGACGAAACAACATTAGAATAATTGGGATTCCAGAAGAAGAAGAAAGAGAGAGGGGAGCAGAAGGTATACTAGAGAGAATTATTGGGGAGAATTTCCCCAATATGGCAAAGGGAACGAGCATCAAAATTCAGGAGGTTCAGAGAACACCCCTCAAAATCAATAAGAATAGGCCCACACCCTGTCACCTAATAGTAAAATTTACAAGTCTCAGTGACAAAGAGAAAATCCTGAAAGCAGCCCAGGAAAAGAAGTCTGTAACATACAATGGTAAAAATATTAGATTGGCAGCTGACTTATCCACAGACACCTGGCAGGCCAGAAAGAGCTGGCATGATATTTTCAGAGCACTAATGAGAAAAACATGCAGCCCAGAATACTATATCCAGCTAGGCTATCGTTGAAAATAGAAGGAGAGATTAAAAGCTTTCAGGACAAACAACAACTGAAAGAATTTGCAAACACCAAACCAGCTCTACAGGAAATATTGAAAGGGGTCCTCTAAGCAAAGAGAGAGCCTACAAGTGGTAGATCAGAAAGGAACAGAGACCATATACAGTAACAGTCACCTGACAGGCAAAACAATGGCACTAAATTCATATCTCTCAATAGTTACCCTGAATGTTAATGGGCTAAATGCCCCTGTCAAAAGACACAGGGTATCAGAATGGATAAAAAAACAAAACCCATCTATATGTTGCCTCCAAGAAACTCATTTTAAACCCGAAGACACCTCCAGATTTAAAGTGAGGGGGTGGAAAAGAATTTACCATGCTAATGGACATCAGAAGAAAGCAGGAGTGGCAATCCTTATATCAGATCAATTAGATTTTAAGCCAAAGACTATAATAAGAGATGAGGAAGGACACTATATCATACTCAAAGGGTCTGTCCAACAAGAAGATTTAACAATTTTAAATATCTATGCCCCCAACATGGGAGCAGCCAACTATATAAACCAATTAATAACAAAATCAAAGAAACACATCAACAATAATACAATAATAGTAGGGGACTTTAACACTCCCCTCACTGAAATGGACAGATCATCCAAGCAAAAGATCAGCAAGGAAATAAAGGCCTTAAACGACACACTGGACCAGATGGACATCACAGATATATTCAGAACATTTCATCCCAAAGCAACAGAATACACATTCTTCTCTAGTGCACATGGAACATTCTCCAGAATAGATCACATCCTGGGTCCTAAATCAGGACTCAACCGGTATCAAAAGACTGGGATCATTCCTTGCATATTTTCAGACCACAATGCTCTAAAGCTAGAACTCAACCACAAAAGGAAGTTTGAAAAGAACCAAAATACATGGAGACTAAACAGTATCCTTCTAAAGAATGAATGGGTCAACCGGGAAATTAAAGAAGAATGGAAAAAAATCATGGAAACAAATGATAATGAAAATACAACAGTTCAAAATCTGTGGGACACAACAAAGGCAGTCCTGAGAGGAAAATATATAGCGGTACAAGCCTTTCTCAAGAAACAAGAAAGGTCTCAGGTACACAATCTAACCCTACATCTCAAGGAGCTGGAGAAAGAACAAGAAAGAAACCCTAAGCCTAGCAGGAGAAGAGAAATCATAAAGATCAGAGCAGAAATCAATGAAATAGAAACCAAAAAAACAATAGAACAAATCAAGGAAAGGAGGCAATAGTCTTCTACTGTTAACCCTGACTCCCATTCTCTTGCAGTTGACTTGTTGGTGCCTCATTCTTCTCCCGTGTGCCGTCAGGAGGTGGCAAATATCTGTGTTTTAATTTATTTTTATGAGGACACCAGTCATATTGAATTAGGACCCACCTATATGACCTCATTTCATGTTAACTACTCTTTAAAGGCCTTATCTCTAAATATAGTCACATTCTGAGGTACTAGGGGTTAGGACTTCAATATGTGAATTTGGCGGGGGTGGGGTGGAATGGGAGGACACAATTCAGCCTACAACAAATCCCAAGGATTTTAGTCTTCTAAATGAATTTAAAATTATAGAGCTCATAGGAATTACACAGCCAGTAATTCTATCACCATGGTCTTTGGCTCTCAAGCTCGAAGTTATTGTAATATCTTTCTCTTATCAAACTATTTGAGAGCTTTTGAGCCAAGGTATTCTGGGCTTAGAGATGGAATGTATCTTTAGTGGGGCTGAATACTCTGGAAGGGAAATCTAGGAATTCTTAGATATCCTCCATATAAATCAATAACAGCACCTGGAAATATAAAATATATTATTCCATCTTGGCACCAAGATTCTGGCTGCTAAATTTACAAGTGCACCAAGAGATTTGGTAGTAGCAATATGGACGCAGATGTAAAATTAAGTCAATTCAATGTCACAAATACTGGGTTATTTTCCACTGAATGTTCAATTCAAATGAAAGCAGCTGTCTAGTTGCTTTATTTCAAAAGGTCAGTTGCTCAATAAATTCCTAGGAAAGAGAGTGAGGAAGATCTAAGTAAATGAATAAGAAATGATTTGGAACTCTGAAAATATTTCCTTAAATGTATATATAAAATTTATCTGTTTGGATGTGAATGCCTAAATATTGGTTGGTATAATACTTTATTAAAAAAAAAAGATACTTAGTAAAAGAATAGTATTTTTAGACAGCAAATTCCTGACAACCATGAGCCAGCTTTATGGAAGTCTAGGGGAATTAAAGTTCTAAAGCGTGAATTATATTAGTAGCAATTCCTCACTTTGCTAGATATACTTTAAAACACAGTGTTGATATCAAAGATCTTCTTTGAAATACAAAATTCCCTATCTTTCTGAGTTATTATTCTTTGATATATTTAAGGCAGAACAGGTCTGCCATATTTATCATATTCCATCTGATTTTTTTTCTTGAGAAAATTATGAGACTTTCTAGGAAATAGAGCTGTCTTACTTTATTTTTGCTCTAAATGTTAATTTACCTTTCTATCAGTACCTCTGATAAGAGTACTTCTGTGTTTACTATTGTAGCTTCTGATACTTGCCTGCTACAATAGATGGGACATTCAGATGAGATAAGGTTGAAAGACTAAGATAATTGGGTTTTCTTAAAAACCTAATTCTCGAGTGTTGTTTCATCATCACAGTTTCTCACTTCAGAGGCTTGCTTTCTTCATAGCCAAAAATCATACAATTACCCTTTTTCTCTATAGAAAAGAAGTGAGATAAAATAGAGGCTTGGGGAAATTTAATTAAAAGGAAATTTTAAGGACTGTTCAGCTCAGTAATTATCCAATTATTCCATAGGTTAGTATCAGAATCTGATTTAAATGCAAGTTTCCTGACTCCCTAATCACTGATCCTAATATTTTGCTATTCTTTTTTGTTTGTTTGTTTAATATGGCCTGCACCAATATTTTCCCCACTTTATCAAGATAAAATTGACATTTAAGAGTATGTGAATATAAGTTGTGCAACTTGTTGATTTCATGTATTTATAGATTACAAAATGATTACCACCTAGCATTAGTTATTTTAATTGATCTATTGTGTTTTTATCATGCTTTACAGTTTATAAGGGAATTTTCATACATTCTCTTTACATTGCTTTATTCTATCTTCAAAATGACCTCTGCAACAGATGGGAAATATTTTAAAGATTGTATGTTATTTACAGATAAGAAAACTCAATCCAGGGGATATGAAGTGATTTGAGGATTACATAGGAAAAAATATATTCAAGATCAGACCCATGCCAACTTAGTATAGAGTTTTGATCATTCCTACTACCATCAGTTTAGTGTCTGACATGATTTCCTGGCCACATACCTGGACCTTCACAAACCAATACAGTTGGAATCTCTTATAATTTCATTTTAGTGTGCCCAGCCAACAATGCTGATTCAGTTATGATGCTGTCATTATATTACACATGTGCTATAGAACAACTCCTACAACCATTGGGGCATAGGCAAGTTTATATTCTGAGTAATTGAGATTTGATTTACATAAATTACATTTAGCATACTGCCCACCCTCCTTAGTAAGACATATTGTGAAGGAGTAAGATTTATTTTGTTTTATTGTGTTTTCTCCAGGCAAATCAATAAGAATGAATAGAAATAAAATTCAACTTCTTCATGAGTACAGTTGGTTTCTTTTTCAGATTTTCATGTCTTTTTTTTTTTTCACTTCCTTTTCTACTCTCAAGAAAAACCACCTAGTCAATAAATACTTGTTGAGCATCATTTATTTCCAAGGCATATGTTATATCTTGAGGATATCTCTGTGGTGAGAGTAGAATTTTTGTCTACAGTGACTCTCTTGGTTTTGTAGTGCTGGTAGAACCAGCAAGACAGGCAATTAGATAGGGATTATTTCTAGGAGACAACTCATGGTCCAATAGATTTGTTCACTTTCAGTGGTAGAGTGATAAAAGGAACTTAACTGGAAACCAGGATGTCTTTGTTTTAGCCCTGACTTTATGATGGTCTCCTTGTGAAGCCATAGAAATGTCCATCCTTGGACTCTTTTAGCATTTGACTTCTGAAGATTTTTGATAAAATACTCTGGGGAATCCTTAGCTCTTCTAAGGCATCATGATTTATGTTTTCCTTGTTGCCCTTGGTGCTTGAAATCTCTAAATCCCTTTATTTATTTTTTTTAATTTCTTGTCAGTTAATCAACTGGTTTAAAGGAAGGAAGAAGGAAGGAAGGAAGGAAAAGAAATAAGAAAGAAAGAAAGAAAGAAAGAAAGAAAGAAAGAAAGAAAGAAAGAAAAAGAAAGGAAGGAAGAAAGAAAGGAAGAAAAGATAAAGAGAGAGAGGAGAGTACAAGACAGGAGGAAAAAGAAAAAAGGAGAACAGGTTAATCATTGCCAATGAGTGGATTCCTGGAGGGTAGGGACAGCCTGCTTGGCTTGCCATAACTTCAGCTTCCATCACTTGGCCTGGGACATAGTAGGTGCTTGATATTGACCAATATATGAAGAAAGAATGAGTCAGCTGATGTACATTACAGTTTACCCCAATAAACTTTATTTTACCTTATATTTTATATGAGTAAACTATTTTATATGAGTACTGATACACTAATGGCATAACTGGGTGGTCAGTTTGGTTAAGTCTAAACCTTGTACAGAACAGGAAAAGTACAGCTCAGCGATGTATCCTGGAGTGAGCACCTATGCATCCACCACTCAGAGGGAAAATGAAGCCCCGTCAACACTCTGGAAGCTACTCTATGCATCCATCCAGGCATAGAGGCTACCGTTCCCTCTTCCCAGAGATAACCGTGATTCTGAATACCAGGATAATTACTTTTCTATTTTTCTTTCCCATCAAAGCATTGCAGTTAATTTTGCATATGTTTTGAACTTTATATGAATGGACAAATATAGTATGTTCTCTTGTGTGTGGCTTCTGTTGCCCAACATTATGTTCTTGAAATTCATTTGTGCTGCTGCATAGCTATAATTTGTTCATTTTCATTATAGAATTCCAACATGTGAATGAATATAGTACAATTTACACATTTACTGTTAAAGGATATTTAAGTTTACAGTTTGAGGCCAATAGAGACAGATGCTGTAAACATTCTTGTACATGACTCTTGGAGTAACATTTCCTTTGGATACAGAACAAGAGTAAAATGTGTTGGCCATGTTATAATGTACTTTTAGTTCAGTATTTAAAGAGTTTTCCAAAATAGTTGTGCCAATCTGTGATTTTCCCAACTGGTGAATGAGAGTTACTATTGTTCCATACTTTTGCAATATTTTATATTGTTTTCTGGGGCTTTTTGTTTGTTTTGTTTTTGTTTTTCTTGTCATTCTAATGGATGTATAGTGATATCTCATTGTCTTATTTTATAATCCATAATTAGATGTGGTATAGTTATGCTTTTCATATGCTATTTGATGTATGAGTTGTTGATTTAGATCTTTTGCTAACTATTTAATTGGGTTACTTGGGGGTTTTTTAAATTGAATTTAAGAGCTCTCTGTATATTTTGAATACACACATTATTTATAATACCAGTTTTGCAAATATTTTTCTCCTAAATCTCTGGTTTATTTTTCTAAAATCTTAAATTTTCAATAATCTTATACAGTTTTTTTGCTCAGAATTGTGTACATTCTTTGTTAGATATATTCTTATCTGTTTGATAATTCTGATGTTATAAGTGATATTATTACAGATTTATGGGTCTACAGAAATGCAATTACATTTTATACATTTATCTAGTATAATTGCTAATAATTTATCTGTAGATTTTTGTTCATATTAACTTTGTTTTAGTTATTACCCTTATACTAGCTTCATAAAACTGTTTTAAGGTTTTCACTTTTACTCTCCTATTTTCTGGAACAATATATATAGTATTTTGATTATTTGGTCTTTGGATACTTGGTAAAATTTCCTAGGAAATTATCCAGATTTGGACTTTTTTTTTAATTGCTTTTGAATTCCTTCTGTGGAAATTGTTTGATTTAGACTTTCTACCTCTACTAGGATAATTTTTTCAAGCTGTATCTCCCTACAAAATTATTCACTTCATCTGATCTTGGTTTCCAAATTAAATAATTATACAAAGTAGTCCATTATGATTTTGAAAATCAATGATTTTGAAATTTTGAAAATTTCATCTCTTTTAATGCTTATTCTTCCCATATCATTTATTTTGTCTGTCTTTCTTTCTTTCTTTCTTTCTTTCTTTCTTTCTTTTTTTCCTCTTAAATAAACTTTTATTGTAGAAAAGAAATTCATTTGTAATAATAATCTCTTAAAAGGCACCGGGACTGCCTTGTCCTTTTATTTTTGGACTGTGTCTTTGCTGTATGGTTTCCAGGTAGTACAAAACTCTTGTCTTTTTCCCAACTGTGAATTAGTTAAAAGGTGAAACTTTTAATTGTGGAGATGGTAGTGTTAAACTTAAAAATAAAATAACCAATAATTTTACTAACAACATGAGCTTATTCCGGAACAGCAGAGCAATTGCTATTTGGGAAAAGCAAATTGTGGTGAACCATAGGCGAATCTAAAGAGACCAAAGGAAAGCCAGCTTTTATTGGATTTTAGAAAGAAATTGAAGAGGGTTGTTTTAAACAAAAGTTCATTGGAAAAGAAGATGAGTTCAAGGTTGTTGGTGGTTTCTGTGGTTACAAACAGTGATCAGTGCTTTGTGGCTAAGGGCAGGGAGGGATCTTCCTTCTTCTTCTTAAAAGCAGGAGATGAAATTCCTATGTGAAAAATGTCCTCCCTTACAAGATTTCTCAAATCTTCCTTTTTGCTGCTGGCTATGCAGGTTGCAATAGTGATATATGTGAGAGAGCTGAGGAGCTTCAGGGCTTCCCAATTCCTTGCTCACATTTCCCCCTTTTGATCAAAATCTTGACTCAAAAAACATTCCTGATCAAGATTCAGGTGTTCCACATTTAGTGGTTTTATCCCTTGATGAGAGAAAGGACCTATCCTGGTGGTCCTGTCACACATGAGAAGGAATGTGCACAGGTTGGAAAACATTGAGGCCACAGTGGAGTTAAAAGAAAGGTAGAGGAGACACCTCTCAGGCATTTTTCATCTAAAGTCTATTTCTTATCAGGGTCGTAAACACTAAAGTTCACAAAGTGCTGAGTTAGCATCACTCTATTGGGTACATTGTTTCTGCAAAGGTTTCACAAGCAATAAGTACAGAGCATAAATATGGTTATAGAAAATAAGTTGAGGAGCAGAGTGGCAACACCAATTTATCTAATAGTCTTAACCCTAGGAGCCTAAACCTGAAGGTAACTAATTGGCTAAATAGATCAAAGGACTATGGGTTGTTAGATATAGTTCATTGTACCTAATGTGCTTGTTCTATGATATTATGCAATTGGGCTTCCATTTCTCCAGAGCAATTTAGCCATGCAACAGATATTATTCACTATTACATAAATACCTCCTTGTTCAGCAAGTAGATGATCAGGGGCCATGCAAATATCCACAAATACTTTAGCTAATGAATCAAGTGACCATTGCTAGGCTGTTATTGCTTTGGTTGTGAAGTCTGCTAGCTCTCTTAATGTTAGGGGAAAATTTTTGGTCATGTGTTCATTGGCATTTACTCTGATTCATCAGCTATCTAAATATTCACATGCTTTTGGGAAGTGCTCCCCACTGCTAAAGAAATGAAACCAAGTTGAGTATAGAGGACTCCAGCTAAGGTCTGGTCATCAACAGATTTATAAGATGGAATTTTCTGGTTGACCCTCTCAAGCTGTTTGGTTAGAAGAGCTGGGATGACATTCTGTGAAAAGCTATTTCTTCCTAAGTGTTCTTTTCTAGAAACATCACAAAAAGGTATAAACCTGCTTGTATTGTCCTTGTAGTGCAGAGGAACAGGTTATATTTAGGTGAGGAAAAGACCAGAGGGAGCAAAGGCCATATGATTGATAAAGGGGGAGGTGCAGAAATATTTCATTTAGAATTTGACTTGAGGAAGCATGTCAAAAATATCAATGGTTTGAACCCACATAAATATGATACAATACCCAGTTACCCATTTAAAGTGACAAAAAGATGTCCAAGGCAAATACAGAAGGTTATATAGTTTTGAGCAAAGTTTAGCTCTTTTAATATCTAGAAGATATTAAAGATCTGATGATAAAGATAATATGAAGAATAAGAATTATTTTGTTAAAACACAAAAATCATTTTTTAAGGTACATTACTTTAAAAGTTAAAATCTTTCGTAAGATCTTATCAAAAGCAGACCAATGTTCCAAGAAAACTTTATCCTTTTAACAGATAAAAGAAAATTGAGTTTAGTTTTATATAAACACACTATTGATATTAAAGTTGAATTTTAAAATCCCATAATAACAATTTTATTTTTAGTCAACTTGCCATATATAAAATTTCTTTCTCTAAATTACTTTTCCATAAACCCTCTAGAACTTTTGGTAACCATCTAGGTTTTATCCTATATTTTTCCATTCTTATTATGGAACAGTAATTTTATTTTAAAACAAAATTATTTTTTTTCTTCCTTACCAAAAAATGTATTTTGATTCCTTAATAACACCTTATTTTACTGAAAACATATATCCTTTTAAAAAATACATTTTCTCCCACCTTTATTATTTCTAGTAGTCTTATAAAAAATGAGTAAAACTTTGTTGCTGACAATTTCAACTATTTGTTCAAATGTCATTTTCTGGATTACAAAGCTTATCTAGAAAAAGAAATGATGCAAGGCAGTTGGTTCAGAATAATTATAGATTTACTCTTAAAGGTTAGCATCATTGTTTATGCATTGCATTAAAAATATAAATTCCTTCTATATAATATATTTAAAATTAACCATACACATTCTGGAAATTATAGTTTGAGATGGATTCATGTCTATAGGCTCATTCTGACATTGTTCTGTTAGACTGGGAATTACAGAACAGGTAGGGCAACAGGATGCCCACATTATTGCCAGAGAGGGTTGCTTTAAGCTGAGTAGAAAGAATAAGGTCTCTGGAAGTTAGGCTATTGATAAGAACACTTCTTCCTTGTAAATCACTAGGACATTTTTAATCTGAGGGAGACTCACTTCCTGCAGGACTGTGCTCTCTATCATTTAATCATTTGTTTTTCCTTTAGGGCAGCAGGAGTGCCTGAGGAAATGTCATACAAATCACATGGGGGAGGGGTGTAGGGTGTCAGCTTCTGCTTTGTTCTCAGCTTGCCTTCTGCTCCCTCATCATAGGTACTAATACACAGTTAGTGTGGAGTTAATTTATGTTTATTACTCTAAGTGTTTGGACATTTTCTCTTTGGTTTCCATTGTATTCTCAGTTCTTCTTCCAACTTTTTAAACTATTTGTAATTTGTGCTTTACAGTGAACACTAGGAGAAAAGCAATTTTAAGCTATCATATTATTAGTATCCTGTAGTAGATTAGCAAACTTATAAATACAGTTGACCCTTGAACAACACAGGTTTGAACTCTACTGGTCTATGTAAACCTGGATTTTTTTTTTTTTTCAATAAATATAGTAAGACACTGCAAATGTATTTTCTCTTCCTTATGATTTTCTTAACATTTCTCTAGCTTTTGTTATTGTAAGAATACAGTATGTCATGCATATAAAATACAAAATAGTTGTTCATTGTCTATGTTATCAGGCTTCTGGTTCATAATAGGCTACTTGTAGCTAAATTTTGGGGGAGTCAAAAGTTAGATATGGATTTTCAACTGTGCAGGGGGACAGCACCCCTAGTCCCCTACATTGTTCAAGGGTCAAGTGTATATTTCAGTTTTTAGAGATATACTCTTCTTCATAACAAACTTTTCAGTGTGGCATGAAACATGTTTATTAATAGGTTCAAATATATTTTGTCTCTCTGTAAAAATGAAAAAACCAAAAGTAGATGAACTTATGTTTATGTTTATCTTATTTGGGAATGATTTATATATTAAATGAATATCCCTGATACAATTTAACTTGGTATTAACTTTGGTTTTATTTACATAATTTAAATTAATTATATTTTAATGACTATACTTGGATTAAACATCAAATAGTTAGCTATCATAATTTTTTTTTATTGATAGGTTTTGAAGGCATACCTGCTTTTATTAAACCAGTAAGTTTAAATCAGCTTTAAATTATTAAGTTAGCTTTTATTTATTAAAAATTATCCCAGATCATATAAACTTGAAAAACTTTTGGGTTACTTTCTAAATTTCTGAGACTATATTTGACTTCTATAAATATTTAATTTTCTCTAAGCCAATTAAATAGGGCTCTTGACTAATTTTGGCAATACCATCAGCAGGTATAAAAATAACATATGTCTATTACATATAGTTATATGTGTGTATATATGTGTATATATATATGTATATATACATGTGTGTGTGTATACACATATATACACACACAACATATAAAACACAAACATAAATCCTATGCCTTTTGTTTTAGGAATTTTAGCCATGTCTCAAGTACAAAACTCAAAGGAATAGTTGGATCCAAATTATTTCTGGCCAGTTGATTTCTTAAGTTTACTTGCACAATGGCCAAGATTTTTACTAATTTGTTTGATGTAAGGATCTTCTTAGAACTGCTTTTTGTTTTGTTTTGTTTTTAACATTTTATTTATTTATTTGACAGGTCACAAGTAGGCAGAGAGGCAGGCAGAGAGAGTGGGGGAATCAGGCTCCTGGCCGAGCAGAGAGCTCCAGGCAGGGCTCCATGCAGGGCTCCATCCCAGGACCCTGGGAACACTACCTGAGCTGAAGGTAGAGGCTTAACCCACTGAGCCACCCAGGCACCCCTTCTTAGAACTGTTTTTGAAGTCATTTTATCTTTGAGAAGCGTCTGCATATCAATCAAAGAATGCATTCCATTTTTTTTTTAAAGTTGCCCCTTAAGATGGACTTATGTAAAACAAAGGATTCTAAGAATGGCCATTATAATTCCAAATTATCCAAAAGTTCATCCAAGTTTTCAGAAAGGCACAAGATTTTGGTCCAAGGACGAGGTAGAACCTATCTTGCCTTTCATGTCCCTAAAATATCTTACCTACGGGAGATCATGTTTTCCAATAGCTGTTCCAAAACATATTTCACCCCCTTTGGGTAGGATGGATGACTTAAAAGGAAATGCTGAATCACTATATTGTACAACTAAAACTAATATCACACTGTATGTTAACTAACTGGAATTTAAATAAAATTGAAAAACAGATCTTGAATAAAGCTAGAGAGCTTAACCAGAAGTAGAGAGATTGAATCCCAGAAAACCTACCAAATTAAATGAAAGAAGGTGACTCTGAGAAGCAGAATCCAAGGGGTTCAAGTCAGTACTAAACACAATTCTGGAGTCATTATTTCCTTTAGGGTTCATTTTCTTCAGACTCCACTTTGAACCACCATATAAGGTTAACCTCAAATAAAATACTCAGTTATTTCACAGCTAAATCAGCTTAATTTAGGAATAGCAAAGGAATTGCCATTTGGGACAAGCAAGCTCTGGTGAACCCTAGGCAAATCCAAAGAGACAAAGGGAAGGTGAGCTTTTACTAGGTTTTAGTTTGAAATTGGAGATGGTTGTTTTAAATAGAAGATTATTAAAGAAGAACAAGAATTTAAGGTTGTGATAATTTCTCATTGGCTGCAAGGAGTGGTTAGTGCATTGTTGCTAGGGACAGGGAGAGCCATTCCTTTCTAAAAACAGCACATGAAATTCCCATGTGAAAAATGTCTTCCCTTGTGAACAATTTCCAGTTTTCTTCTTTCTGCAGCAGGGTGTGGTTTGTGCACAAAAGCTCTCCCTTCAGGGCTTCCTGACTACATTCTATGTATTTTCCTTATTTTCA
Source organism: Mustela putorius furo (assembly GCF_011764305.1). NCBI lineage: Eukaryota > Metazoa > Chordata > Mammalia > Carnivora > Mustelidae > Mustela > Mustela putorius. The sequence continues at coordinate 14,782,144 of NW_025422123.1, read as the reverse complement.
CAAAACAGCAGCCTGTATGAATGATAAAGTTCATACTTAAAATAGCAATTTGACCTTGACTATGTAGTCATAATATGTCTCTTGATTCTAAATCCAGTAATTTTTAAGAATAATGAACCAGGGGCAGATTCCAGTAGAAACCCCAGATCTCACCATGTATCTTACCAGGTAGGGGTACCTGCCTAAAAGGTATGGCATGGGCGGACCCAGCTGATGAGAGGACAACAGCTGGCTCTGTCTGGGCAGCTGGTTCCCCAAAAGAGGGAATAATGGGAATATCCCAATTTCTACTCCCAAAGGTACCTTCAGAATTTACCAGAACTGATGAAAATGAGTGAGCACAGGGACAAAACAGAATTATAACTGATTGAGTTTCCTTGACTCAGAAACAGAGGTGAAGTGAGATTTATTTTTAAGTGAGATGACTAGTTGAAAGGAAAATAACATGTACTGGTTAAACATATCCTAAGTTCCTACAAAATCTGATTCAGCAACTTGTTGATTCACTTAAAGACTAACTTATGGCAAGATATTGTCACTCTCTTTGATGTTACTCTCCTAGTAGTTTTTTTTTTGTACTTTACTAAAGAATTAGTACAACATCAAGACGTTTCAAGTTTTAAAGGAGTTCATTCAGTCTTAAAGATAAAATTATTATAATCTTGGAAATGATACCCAGCTCCCATCTAAAGTTAAAAAAAAAAAAAAGACACTAACAATATATGTTAGAAAGTTAATTCGGGGGTGCCTGGGTGGCTCAGTCAGTTAAGCATCTGACTCTTCGTTTCAGCTCAGGTCACAATCTTTGAGTCTTGAGATCAAGCCCCATGTCCAGCTCTGCACTCAGCTTGGAGTCTGCTTAACTCTCTCTCCATCTCTCTCTGCCTCTCCCCACCTGTACTCTTTCTCTCTCTTAAGTAAATAAATCTTTTTTAAAAAGTGAATTCATTCATATTTCCAAACATCCAGTTATATCACAAATTATTATTTTGTATATTCCAGTTTTTCTTCTGAAAATATAGTTTATATCCATCAAAATTTTACATATACATATAAAGCTATATATATAAATATTTAATAATATAAAATATTATATATTTTATATAATATATTAAAAGACATAAAAATATTTAATAATATAAAATAAATATTTTTACATAAATATAAGCATATATATAAAAAACTATGTATAGCTGTATAGTAACTTCACAGTTTTGACTGAGGCCTATACTTTATTCATTCTTGATATGTCTTAAAATCCTAATTAAATAGTGTTTATTACTATTAAAAAACATTTTCTTTTTTTTTTTAAGATTTTATTTATTTATTTGACCGAGAGAGATCACAAATAGACAGGGAGGCAGATAGATGGGGAGGGGGAAGTGGGCTCCCTGCGGAGCAGCGAGCCCAATGCAGGCCTCAATCCCAGGACCCTGAGACCATGACCTGAGCTGAAGGCAGAGGCTTAAGCCACTGAGCCACCCAGGCGCCCCTAGAAAATATTTTCAATTCAAAATCTACTACAAAATAATGTGGAATATAACAAAAAATAGAAATCATAATCGTTGCTCTGAAAGCATTCATAATTTAGAGGGAGAGAATAAACATATATCTGAAAACAAAATTTCAGATAAAGTCAGTTAAAATTAACGTCAAATGAAATAAAATAATTAGAAAGAATTTAGAAGGAAACAACAAATATCCTGTAGACCAGAATAGCCTAGGAAGGCCTCCTGGAAGAAGCAGGGCTTAAACTCAGTCCTAAAGGTTTACTATGATTAAGATACACATAGAGGAGAGGAGAGGGATTCCAAAGAAGAAAGACTGATAATAATAATGAAAGTACAGAATATTTATCTTTTTGTGTAAGCAGATCAGCTTGATTAGAAGAGGAAGAAGAGAGTATGTTCTCTCTGTCCTACCTTCCAACCATCTACCCATCCGCCCCCCCCCCCACCCGCCCATACATCCAGCAACGGAATGGCCAGGGAGCTAGCTGAGGGGCAGAGCCAGATTTGAACAAAGGTTGCTGTGCATTCAAACTTTTAAGAGTGTAATAAATTTCCAATACATATTTTTTAAGATTTTAGCTAGAGCTATAAAGATGGGCTGAGTTTCTTTATAACAATTTTTGAAGAGTAACTTGTTAGATTAATAAGTGTAGTCAAGGAAACAAAGCTGAAGAAGAAAAAAAGAGAGGGAGATAGATGTAAGCACATGTTGATATATGTATTTGTGTCTGTGTATATGTACAAAAGAAGAAAACATCATTCAGACATTGAGTTAAGAACATTTCTGTCAAAAGAAGCAGTGAAGTATCCTCTTGTGTACTGTCTTTGCTCATTGATTTGCACAAGTTTTCTTCTCTTCCACTAGTCCTTTAAACTGCTGTTCCCCAAGGAAAGAGGCCACGGGTGGGGAGAAAGAGAGCAGTAAATGAATGCTTGGACAGTCTTCACCATAACATGAAGAGCTCCCAGGATACTTCTTTCTGGGAGCAGATGGGATAAAGTTGATAGAAGTGGTACATGTGTTCAAATTTCTTAGAGTATCTTTTGGTTTTAGAAAGTTTTTTAGAAGGTCATATAAGTACTCTGAGCCCAATATGAATATCTGTTAAAGTACATCAAAACTAAGTATAATTAGACAATCTTTAGGTACCCAAGAGGAGGTATTTAAAAGTTGACTAAGTTTGTGTTTTACACACATATACACACACAGGGTCTCATCATTGTATATAAAAGAAAACCAATAATATATTTTTGTTTTGCTGAATCTAGTGATAATTGAGATGCACATACGAATAGATCATGAGAAGAAAATAAAGGGCAAGTGAGTACAGGTTTATTCACACATCATAGATTAAAATTAGAACAAAAATGCACATATTTGATTATAATTTAAACCATTAATGTGACTTAATAGCACAGAGAATAGTGCATTCGCTCTCTTTTAGATTTCTAAAATGTTCTATTTCTGCTCTGATGGGTTGAAATCCTCCTACTCCCACAAAAAAAAAAAAAAAAAAAAGAAACAATTCTAATACATTAAATTAAATGATCATTTTAAAGTGTCTTATGGGAGGCCAAGGTAAAGTTGAAAAAAAAATTCAAATCTTCCCATTTGTTTACTACCCCCAAAATAAATGAAGGAGTTGAAGATAGGTTCTGCTTGTGTTAAAACAAAACAAAACAAAACAAAACAAAACCCTGTGGTAACCTATGTGCCCAGACTGCTTCATTCTCTTCTGCCAAATAGTAAAACAATAATTAGAATCCTCATATGTATCTCTAGCTTATGTTTTCTATCAGTCAGTTTTAGTGATATATGGGATGAGCAGCTCTTATGATGTTGTCAAGTTATATGATATTTTGAGACTGACAATGACTCTCATGGAAAAAATTAAGTAATCTTACAATTGTTGAATAACAGTATGAATGTGACCAAAGGAAGCAGACATGCAGTTCATCTCACCATTGAGAGATGGAGGTACAATCCATGGTTAAACCGATTCATATCGATCCAAAGGTGTTTTACTAGCACTCAGCAGTGTTAACAATCTAATTTACCTCGAGATCTGATAAAAAGTAGACTTTATTCACCAAAATGTTTTTAAAGGCTATTTGTTCTTTGCCTTCTTTTATGGTTCAGCAAACTGAAGCCTTTATGTTTTGTTTTATTTTGTTTTGTTTTTCATAAGAGTTAACTACATTCATTTACCATGAGTTAGTATCCATTGATAAAATAATCTTAAGGAATGAGTAGCATAATACTTAAAATCTCTGAAATAATAAGTTATTGCTACCTTTATTTGTTCAAATCATTGGTATTAGATATAATTAAAATTAACACAATGAAGGTTGGTGAATTTCAAACAGTGTAATCTAATTATTAGGGGATGACCATAGAGGAAATGATACCAATATCTCTATTTTTCTGGAGAAAGTCACTAGTATTTGTTAAGCGCTAGCACAGCAAAAAATAATCAAAGTTTTATTTTTCAGGTAGCTTGAAACAATATGGAATTAGGGTTACAACAGAATCAACTTTTAAGACATTCTTGGGGGGGGTGGACTCTTTATGTCCCCTGCACTCGTACTAAACTTAAGAACTAACTCGAGTATGAGATAATATTTTTGAGATATTTTTGAAATCTAATCTTTCTCCTCTGAATCTTGAGGTAATCTGATGGTTTAACTAAATAAGTTGATGATTTCATACTTCCATATATAGATTGAGATTCCATTTTGAGATTCAAATTTATATCACAAGTTGGTATGAGATCACAATGTTTTATTTTTTGCTTTTGCTCATCCATTTTTGTTTTTAAGTTGCCCTTTCATCCCAGCCCTTTGCTTATGTTTCCTGACATGTTGGGTGATCTTTAGTTTCTCTTTGGTTTAGAAGGTTTTGCTTCTGTTTTCTCTTAAGGAAGAGTATTTACAATGGTTTGTGTGTCCACATTCAATCATGGAGAATAGGTAGTTTTGACAAACCATGCTATTTTTCTTTTGGCATTCTAATGTCAAGCTGGATCTAATTTTCCACTGATTTCCATTTTAGAAGAAACAAAAGAGACCCCATGCTTTCTTTTTTTTCCAACTAAAATATATCTGACATATAACACTTTGTAATTTTAAGGTGTACAGCATGTTAATTTGACACATTTATATATTGTAATATGATTGCTACTGTAGAAATAATTAGCACCTATATCTCTTACATAATTATGCTTTCTTTCTAGTGGTTAGAATAATTCATTTCTAGTCTCTTAGCAAGCTTGATGATTATACTACAATATTATTGCCTATGTTCACTATACCATGCATTGGATCTTTAGGACTTATTTACTACCTGTTGCAAGTTAATGTCCTTAAGCAATACGTCCTGTCTCTCTACTCCTACCCCTGGTAACCACAGTTTTATTCTCCATTTTTATAAGTGTGACCTTTTTAGATTCTACATATAAATGATACCATATAGTACTTGTTTTTCTGTCTGAGTTAGGACTATGTCTCTGAAGACCATTGCTTTGAAAAAGACTGAAATGCTTTCACATAAGAAGGGGAAACACCAAAGGATTTTCTCCTTTTTCTTTGTACAAATTAATGAGACATTCAATAATTTTCTTTTAACATGAATCCTCTCTTTACCTCAGCTCTTGAAAATTGCTTTTTCCCCCCTCTGTAAGAGGAGTTTTGTTGTTTGTATTTTTCTTCCAGAACTTTTCTGATATGGGGGATTAATTATTATATATATATATATATAATTATTAATGCCTTATTAATTATTATTATAAATGCCTAATTATAAATTATAAATGCCTGCCTTGATGGAAACTTTTCTTTCCTTTGTTAACATGACTGTTGGAATAGCTTCTTCAGACAAGACTTTGTAGTGAATACAGAGTGGGTTTTAACAAAAAGATGGCACATGATGATGGGATCTAAAGATACAAGCACCACTCAAAGTTCTTGTCAGAAAAAATTGGACTGGTAGGGGAAAATGTGTTTCTCTTTCTAGTTGATTTAGTATTTTTATGATATTAAGAGCTTTTATGTATAAGACTTAGGGAAATTTACTATTTGTTGTACTGCTAATCTGTCAGGGAAAGGAAGAAATACATGGGTGCTTGAGTGGCTCAGTAGGTTAAGCACCAATTCTTGATTTGGGTTCATGTGATGATGTCAGTCATGAGATCCAGCCCAGGAGTCTGCTCAAGAGTCTCTCTCTTCCTCTCTCTCTGCCCCCCACCCCACTTGTACACATTCTCTCTCTCTTTAAAACACATAAATAAATAAATCTTTTTAAAAATTTCCTTCATAATATGGAAATGCAAATTAATTTCCAAATGTGTGTCAAAATTAAGAGCAGTATGAGATTTTATGATGGTTAAAAGCTCAAACACACTTGGGTTTAAATTCCTAATAGTGCATGTAATTGTTTTGTGATCATGAGGAAAGTAGTTAACTAATTTTCCTGTTCCTCATTTAAAAATGAAGCTAATAATAATATAGTTGTCCTGGGACTGCAGTAGGGATTAAAGAAGTTACAACACAATGCACATGTGAGCTATTATTTATTATTATTATTAATTCAGGTCTTTTATACTAGAGTAAAATAATTACTGTTTCTACTTTCACATTCCTTTTTTTTTTTTAAGAGTTTATTTATTTATTTGACAGAGAATACAACCAGGGGGAGCAACAGGCAGAAGGAAAGGGAGAAGCAGGCTCACCAAGCAGAGAGCCTGACACGGGGCTTGATCTTGGAACCCCAGGATTATAACCCTAGCCGAAAGCAGACACCTGACTGACAGAGCCACCCAGGTGCCCCTCTACTTTCACATTCCTAAATGCATTCTCAAGTTTCTGCTTTCTCCCTGTTGCTCTGTGGATTTCATGAAAGTTGTTTACTCCAGGTCAATAATGATTTGCCATTTGCTGAATAAATGAGTATTTTTCAGACCTTCTCAGGGGCTCACTGCAACTTTTGGCACTGTTCAGCACTGCTTTTGTCTTGCAGTTCTTTCCTATGTTGCCACATAAGTGTATCAGAGAACACAAAAGAATCTCAAAGTGTGAGCTTCTTTTAATTGCCTGCCCAGCTAGTAAGGAACTCTGTTGTTTTAAGTATTTGTCCTTTGCTCTATGCCTTATATGCCAAACACCTTTCTCTTTAGGCTATGTGGGTTGACTTCTCCAGTATGGGTTTTTCAAAAGTAACAGCAAATTCATATAATTGCTACTTAAAACAGATTAAGATGAGATTCCTTGTGAAAACCAAGAGACATGTGAATGCCAACTATGCTTACAACAGGCTTATATTTGTACGTTCTGGCTATAGCTAGATAGACTATCTACGCTCCCTTAATACATTATCATATGTTGCTGGGGTATGGATAGTGTGGATGTATACTTTGGCTTCAAGAAATAAGCTAGAAAAAGAATCATGGCTGGGGATCTGTAGATGAGTTAAGGATATTTAACATGGTCCCCAGTGACTTTTTTATTGGAAGTCAGATATAATTGCATCTCCAATCAGGAACAGATGATTAAAAGACAAAAACTAGAATATGAAGTGGCAAGAAAAGTCTGGATACTATTGCTGCTATTTTAACATAAACAGGTAGGATAGGTAGCTGAAAAAAGATTTATCTCAATGGCAGAAAAAGCCTAGGACAGTGGTTCTCAAATTGCAATGCATGGAAGAATCTTCTGGGATGTTTGTTAAAAATACAGAACTTCAATCTCTACTTATTTGGGTTAATCTTTAGAGGGTATCTTATATGTGTTCTCAAAGAAATTACCCCCTGCAGACTGCTTTTGCTCTCCTGCCAAGAGTGCAGGATATCTGACCTATCCACTGGGAGTCCATTCTGCCCTGGGCATATTAGGCTACAGCTGTATCCTGCTGTTACTCCTCTGAGAAAATGCCACTCTGCCAGAGTCCTCTTTCCCAAATAACAAGTAAAATCCAAGAACCAAAACCCCTGAGATTTTAAAATACTATTTTCTTCTCTGTGGTTCTCTCTGCAATGGGGTCTAGAGTCAATGTTCTGCACAGAAATGGGAAGGAAATGTACTATTGCCCTATCAATTGTTAGTCTCTTGACAGCACCCTATACTAGCAACAAACTTAACCCTTTCACTCCTTCTTTTTTCTCCATATATAATACAAAGCATAAATACATCTCAGAGGTTGGGGGCTGCATATATTTAGCACTATTTAGGGCTCATTGGGGAACATCACACCAACATGTTTGCCTGAATTTTTATAAAGGTCTTTTTGCTGAAATCTCTGCTTCTCATCTCACTCATTCTGGTCCATACCTCCCTCAAGTAGGATTGTCTTTCTCTAGTGCAAATCTCATTATATTACTCTTTGGTTTAAGATCCCTCAATGAGACCAGCTTTCAGGATAGTATCTAGTTCATCATAACCAGGAATCTGTTACTCTTTCTTTCAGCCTTAGTTCTCACTTTTTGCCTCTATACCTTTTCCCTGTCTTTCAGACCTGATCTCTCATAGTCTATGTAGTAATTGACATCAACAACACGTATTTTCCATTTACTGGTTACAAATTTTTTAACCCAATTAATGCTGTAAAGTCATTTTGCCCAGGGATCATTCTTATTCTTTTGGGTTTCCATGTTTCCTAGCTTAGAGCTTTCAATATAGTTGCTAAGATAAATCAGAAAGACAGATAGGAAAAAGGAAAAAGAGTAAGGAAGTAAGGAAGGAAGGAAAGAAGGAAATGCATACATTTGTCTAGAGACTAATATCTAGATATAATGGTTTAATACCCTTATATATTAATACTTTTTCTAATAGGTTTCCACTAGAGAAATAAAAACTAACATAGAGACAGTAATAAGCTATTTCTTTTTGGTTATAACTGTCCAGTGCTACTGTTCCAACTCCTTTCCTCTGAGGTGCATTTCATTAATGTGGACATAAATTCATGCTGCTGGTTATTAAATGGAAATCAATAGAATGCCTTCATTCATATCGGTGGGTAAGGAAGGACAGTCAGATGAAGGAAGGAAGGAAGGAAGGAAGGAAGGAAGGAAGGAAGGAAGGAAGGAAGGAAGGAGAAAGAAAATATTCCCAGACTAAGCAAGATAAAAAGAGGAGAAAATCCTTAAGTTAGAGATTTTCTTTAATTGGTCTTCTTCACAGTTGTTTTGCTGCTCTGAAATAAATCTTGAAAACACATCAGAAACTTCAGCCAAGCCAGGAAGCAACAAACCACTTCTTTTGAGTCCTCAGTGGTGTAATGAATATCAATTGTAGATAATGCATTTAATTTTTAATGCTTTCCACAGTTTAGTGCTGGACATCTAATCATTAAAGAAGTAAAGAAAGGAGTTGAGCAGGAATGTCGCTTATCCATCCAGTGCTTTTCAGTCAAGGCCAACATTTTATGCTCTGCTCTCTGCAGCGGGGGCTACAGTTCAGATTTTTTGTCAGCTGAAGTATTTTTAGGTTGTAAGAATGGTGAGCTTTAGTGGGAAAGTGGATGGCAGGAGTCTAGCCCCCTGTGTGTTCTTATCCCAGTGCCAGCAGTTGGTCCCAGGCTCAAGCTTCTTTTACCACTCTTAGAATCAAGTCCATCAGACCTCCCCACAGTGAGCCTCAGGTAATGGCTAATGTCCTCCTTTCTGGTTTGAGATCACCTCACCTGACCTTTCCAAATTTCTAGAACCCAATCCTATCCATTTTGTTTTCCTAACTGGAGTACTAAATGCTCTCTACCCAAAAGTTTTTTCCTTGACCACCCCAGAATTCACTTTGTGCTCCTTTACCACCACCCTACCCCCACAAATAACAGTTTACGAATATCCTAGATTGAATCTACCTTCTTGAAGTACCTAGTGAACGTTCTGTTTTCCTGAGTATGCTCTCATATGATTGGGACTCTAGATTCTGTTTTAAGTCTTCTATTAATTCAACAGTTATATTTCTACACTGAAGTGACATCAAATGGATATGCACATTTCTGGACTACATCCTTTTATTTTCACTTTTCTTATCCCTGCTCAGTCTCATTTTTTCTTATGCCATAATACAAACTTTAAAATATAATTATTCTTGTGTTCTGTATGTCTGACCGGTCTGAAAACCTGTTCTCATTTAGATGTCTTTTATTTATGTTCTCCAGTATTCCCCTTCCAAGACACATTTCTCAAGATCCTAACCCTGACCCTCTCACAGTGAGTGGTAGCCCTTACTACTATAGCTTATAATACACAATTTCTGTTGTAAGCTATTGTAAATCTCTCTTGACTTAGTGTTGATGGTGGTAGTCATGGTGATGATGATAATTTCCTGTTTATCAATTCTGTTTTCTGAAGTTAAGAGTTATGTGAGGACAGAAACTATATCCTCAATTTTCTCCTGTGGTCTATTATACCCATTAAAAGCCAGTCACATAGAGATGCTCTTTAATTACATGCAAACTGTCTAATTTCTTCTCTGCTTGGCAAGTAACCATTGTCTGTCCTCTTTTTCCAGTATGGGTGGTTCTGAATGTTCATTTCCATTATACCAATGTTTGCCTTCCAATATGGGTAGAAAGATGTTGTTCTTAATAAAGTGTTTTAGACTTTGGTCCCACATTGAAATTTTAGACTTGACCTGAATTTGGGTGATTGGTATTTCTGTACCTCTGTTGGCATCCAGCCTGCCAAAACTTCCATGATTGGAATATCTTAGGTGGATTTTTGTTCTCTCCATTAGAAAAGGGACCACTTTGCTAGTGGGAAACATTGGAAGAAATTACCCATCTTTGCCTTAACTCTAATCTACATGCTCTAGAGGGGGAGCACCCTAACAATTCACATTTCTTTTTGCATCAGGGCTCTAATTCAGTGAAGTTCTCTCTGTATGTGAATGCCTATATTCTTTTCCTCCTTAAATCTCTTTTTATTCCTCACTCCCCTCCATACCATGCTGTTCAAAGCTATCCTAGATTCTGTTTTTCATTATGGACTGGCATATCATTTCTCTTTAACACTGGAGCCTGCTCTAAAGGACCACTCTTAATTCTCCTTGCCCTAATAATAGGAATCTGGAATATCAAGATCATAGCTACAAGAACCCCATACAGCTACATTCTACATCTGACTGAGCACATTGAGATCACTGTGTTGTTGACTGTGACAGAGATTCTCGTACTCCCTGGTGATCGGGTGCTAGTTTATCATTATGGACAATGAGACCATCTGAGTTTTCTTTTCTTCTTACTATCTAGTGGGAGACTTTCAAAAGCATATAAAAATACTGCTGGCCAATCTAAAAAAAAATTCAGTTTGTAGTGATTTTCTACTTTCCTTGTTCTTTTTCTTTGTTTTTAAAATCTTTGGGCTTTTCTCTAGTTCTTAATAGGGACAGAGAAAAGCTCTAGAATTCTCTAGGGGTAGAGAATTAGCTTCTTTAATTAAATTGAGTGAAGCCTTCTATCTTTAAATACTATAAAATGAGGTTGTAGTAAGAGATTGAAATAAAAAAGGACACTTGCCTCCTGCAGACAGGCTCATGCATGTTTTTGATGTAAGATATTTGGGGATTCACTCTATTTCAGTTAACTGTTCTCTTAAAAACAGGTTTGGTCTTATAATTCATTTATATCTGAATGATGCAGTGGTTCTTTTCCAGGGCATGGTATTATTTACAGGATAAAAAGTTATCCTATTAGGACCTTGTGGATGCTGGCAGATGATGTGAAACTCCAAGATCAGAGGCAATGGACTTTATTACTTAGAGCACAGCAAGAATGCTGTCAAATCCCACAGGGGTGATGGGGAGTAACCCAGTTGGATGCTATGTATGTAGTGAGTTTGCATTGCAATCTAGAAACTATATGCCTGGGAAGTCACTGTTCCACTGTGAACCTGCTATTGTCTTGGCCAAGACACAACCTTAGAGATGGACTGGGTAAAGAATGATTAGGGATTTACATCCTTGTCATATTCAATAAAAATAGACACAGGTGCTCAATACTCAGGTTACTACTTCCAATATCTCTTAACTTCAATTTCAGTAAGAATGTCTTGGAGAATTTGTTTAAAATCCATTTCCTGGACTGGATATAACATAGAATTTGATTCAACAGTTCTGGGGGATTGCCCAAGAAACACCATTTTAATTTAATCAGCAGATTATTTTGTTGCAGTTTCTTTCTCTTAATACAGTGGTTTTTTACCCCCAAATTGCTTTCCTATACATGCTATCATGAACAACTCAACAGGATGTACTGTATGTAGGTATACACTTGCCAACTTTAGAAAAAAAGAAATAAGAAAAAAACCAACACCTAAACATACTATGTATTCCTTAGTCAGGAATTAACATGTGTATGGCTGTCACAAACTAACCAGAGTAGAGAGGTTATTATATCTGATCACCATATTCACCCATGTGTTAACAATCTTAGTAGCTCTCTGTCAAGTGTGTTTTTGTTGTTGTTGTTGTTGGGTTTTTTTGGTTTTTTGGTTTTTTTTTAGCCAAGGGCACAAGCCTTCAAGAGGTATGATGAGAGTTGATGGGTATGTGTAAAATGGGGTTGCAAAGGTTTTTTTTGTTTGTTTGTTTTGTTTTGTTTTGTTTTAAATATCAGGGGATGGGGCATTTGGGTGGCTCAGCGGGTTAAACGTCTCTCTCTTGATTTCAGCTCAGATCATGATCTCAGGGTTGGGGGAACCAGTCCCGCACTGGGTTCAGTACTGGGTGTGGAGCCTGCTTAAGGTTCTCTCTCTCTCACTCTCCCCTACTACCCTTCTAAGAAAAAAGTAAAATATCAGCTGGTTATTAGAATTGTTTAGAAAGGGGAAAAAAAAAACAAAGACCAAGCGCTTAAATTTTTGAGATGTGTTTTTGAATTGATTCTCCTGTAAACAATATAACTTTGGGAAAGTTACAAAGTCTCCAATTCATCTGTAAAATAGGGATAATATCTGTCTTATCTGGGAGGTGGTGTAACTTAAATGAGAAAATGTATATAAAGCATCTTGTCAACTGGAAAGTGATCTGTAGATCCAAGCAATGGTGATACTTTTGTTTAAGGCATTTTGCCCTTTAGGAAAAAGGCAGCATCCTGTTCCACAAATACAGGACTTGATAATATATCGTTTTCAGCAAACTGACCAAACTAGTAAATATTATCTGATTAATCTAATTATTTCTCATGGGAATAATTTCAATTACACTATTCCAGCACTACTAAAGAATCTGAACTGTTATAAAATCTCCATTTATAATATTTTCCCATTGAAAATTGCTATTAATCAATAGTTTATCCATCATCATATTTTCCCCTTAATAAAATTTGAATTACATACCTTTCATTGAATTCACATTGAAATAATCTTTGTACGTATAAACAGCTATTCACCCAGAAGGCCCAGGCACTGTTTAATTTTAGTTTTTTTGTTGTTCATATAAAGTTTATTTTTTAAAATTTCATTTTGATACCAGTATAGTTAACATATGGTATTCTATTGGTTTTAGGTGCACAATCTAGTGATTCAATAATTCCATACAACACCCAGTGCTCATTACATGTGCCCTTTTTATCTCCATTATCTATTTCAACCACCTCCCCTCTGGTAACCATCAATAGGTTCTCTATAGTTGAGTCTGTTTCTTGGTTTGTCTCTCTATTTTCCTTTGTTTTATCTCTTAAATTCCATATATGAGGGAAATCATTTGTCTTTCTCTGACTAACTTATTTCACTCAGCATAATAATCTTCAACTGCATTCATGTAATTGCAAATAGGGAGGTTTCTTTTCTTTTCTTTCTTTCTTTCTTTTTTTTTTTTAACAAATAACGTGCCATTTTATGTACATACCATATCTTTTTTATCCATTAATCAGTTGATGGGAACTTGAGTTGCTTCCATAGTTTGGCTACTGAAAATAATGCTGCTATAAACATAGGGGTGCATGTATCCCTTTGAATTAGTGCTTTCATGTTCTATGGATAAATACCTTGAGGTGTGATTGCTGGATTATAGCACAGTTCTATTTTTAACTTTTTGAGGCATCTTCATACCCTTTTCCACAGTGGCTTCACCAGTTTGCATTCCCACCAACAGCACACTAAGGTTTCTTTTTCTCCACATCCAGAAACATGTATTGTTTCTTGTGTTTTTCATTTTAGCCATTCTGACAGGTTTGAGGTGAAATCTCATTGCAGTTTTGATTTGCATTTCCCTGATGATCAGTGATGTTGAGCATCTTTTTTATGTGTCTCTTGTATATCTGTATATTTTTGGAGGAATGTTCATGTCTTCTGCCCATTTTTAAAATGGATTATTTGTTTATGAGTGTTGAGTCTTATAAGTTCTTTACATATTTTGGATACTAACCCTTTATCGAATATGTCATTTGCAAATATCTTCTCTCATCCCATATGTCGCCTTTTAGTTTTAATTGTTTCCTTCTGTGCAGAAGCTTTTTATTTTAATGTAGTTTATTTTTGCTTTTATTCCCCTTGCTTCAGGAGATACATCTAGAAAAATGTTATGACAACTCCAGACATTGTTTTAATATGATTCTTTTCTCCAAACTGTTGTTTTTTGAGACTTTTTATTTTAATTTGCCAATTTGGTATAAAATGGCAGCACAATTGACAAAAAAATCATTCTTTGTTTAATAATTTCAGAGTACATATTAAAATTTCTGGGAGATTTTGTTCTTAGGGTCTCTCCTGAAGTACAGCTAGCTACAATATGACAGCTCTGCTATTATCGTGTCATTTGGACAAGGACCAATATGTTTGAGCACTATTTACTAAGAATTAATCTGAACTAGGCTTTTCATGAAATAAAGATATTCTCAGTACCAATTCTTTTTTTTTCCTTTTTTTAATTTACTTTTTTTTTAAAAAGATTTTATTCATCCATTTGACAGGCAGTGATCACAAGCAGGCAGAGAGACAAGCAGAGAGAGGAGACAGCAGGCTCCCCACTGAGCAGATAGCCCAATGTGGGGCTCAATCCCAGGACCCTGGGATCACAACCTGAGCCAAATGCAGAGGTTTTAACCCACTGAGCCACCCAGGTGCCCCCTCAGTACCAATTCTTGATGGTTAAATGTACTCCACAATAATATACTCTGCCAGTGTTTCTTAATCAATAACAATAATTTGCCTAGCTGGAGTCTTTAAAATTTTTGTGTTGTCCAAATTAAGTAAAAAACCTTGTTCAGTGATATAAGCAAGTATAAGAAAAACATGCTAAACATTTGTAACCTAATGTTTTATTATTTTCCATCTTTTACATAGTAGTTTAAGTTTCTGGTATTTTTGCTATGTTCAATATAAGGCCATTTGGAAACTAAGTGGGGCTTTCATGTCATCTTTATGATGATAAATGCTTTTATTTTTTAGAATCCTCAGTTTTGTTAGTCTTAAAATTTATCTGATATATTATTTCTATCCCAGCCTTTTTTTTTCTTTCTACTTTCTACTTACTACTTCCATTTGCATGGAATATCTTTTTCCATCCTTTCATTTTTAGTCTGGGTGTCTTTAGGTTTGAAGTGAGCCTCTTATAGGCAGTATATAGATGGGTCCTTTTTAAAACCATTCAGTCACCCTGTGTCTTTTGATTGGAACATTTACATCACTTATATTTAAAGTAATTATTGATAGGTATGTACTTGTTGCCATTTTATTAAATGTTTTTGTAGTTCTCTGATCCATCGTTCTTCTATTGCTCTCTTCCCTAGTGGTTTGATGGCTTTATTTAGTCCTATGCTTATATTCCTTTTTGTTCATTTGTGTGTGTGTGTGTGTTTCTATTATGGTTTTATTCTGTGGTTACAATGAGGTTATATGTAATATCCTAAGTATATAGCAGTGTATCTTAAGTTGCTGGTCCTTTTCATTTGTAAGATTTATTTATTTGAGAGAGAGTCTCCAAGTGGGGGTGGGGAGAAACAGAAGGAGAGGGAGGGAAGCAGACTCCTCACTGAGCAGGGAATCCCATGTGGGGCTCATTCCCCAGACTCAGGGATCATGACCGGAGCTGAAAACAGATGTTTAGCCATCTGAGCCACCCAGGCACCCCAAGTTGCTGGTCCTTAGGTTCAAATGCATTCTTAAAAAAACCCTCCTTTTTTATGTCCCCTACATGTGTTGTCTTATTTTATATCTTATTCTGTAAGTCCCTTAACTAATTTTTAGATGTAAATGATTTTACTATTTTTCTTTTTTAATGTTCATATTAGTTTTGTAAGTGATTGGTCTACTGCATTTACTACATGTTTACTTTTATTCATGAATTTTTTCCTTTTATAATTTACTTCTAATTATGACTTTTTTACTTAAGTTCCTTTAACTTTCTTGTAAGGCCAGTTTAGTGGTAAAAAAAACTCCTATTTTTCTTTGTTTTGGAAACTCTTCATCTCTCCTTCAATTCTGAAGGTTATTCTGAATAATCTTGCTGGTATTCTTGGTGGTAGGTATTTTTTTTCCTTTCAGCACTTTGAATATATCATGCTGTTCTCTTCTGGCGTGCAAATTTTCTACTGAAAATCCAGCTGATACCCTTATGGAGTTTCCCTTGTGTGTAACTAGTTGCTTCTTTTTTGCTGCTTTTAAGATTCTCTCCTTGCCGTTAAACTGATATTTTAATTATGTGTCTTTTTTAAAAATTTATTTTTTTCAATGTTCCAAAATTCATTTTTTATGCACCATACTCCATACTCCATACAATATGTGCCCACCACCACATATAATACATATGTATTAACCCACCACCAGGTTCACCAAGCCCCACCCCCTTCCCCTCCAAAACCCTCAGTTAGTTTCTCAGAGTCCACAGTGTCTCATGGTTTGTCTCCCCCTTCAATATGTGTCTTAATGTGGACCCTCCTGGGTTCATCTTGTTTGATGCTTCCTGTGATGCCTGGACCTGAATATCTATTTTCTTCCTCAGGTTAGGGAAGTTTTCAGCTATTATTTTTTCCAATAAATTTTCCATCACTTTCTGTCTTCTCTCTCTAGGATCCCTATAATGCAAATATTAGTACATTTGATGTTGTCCCAGGAATGCCTTAATCTATCCTCATTTTTTAAAGAAAATATTTTCTCTTTTTTCTGTTTAGCTTGGCTGCTTTCTATTACTCTGATTTCCAGATTGCTGAGCTGTTCCTCTGTATCCTCTAATCTGCTGTTGATTCCTAGTATTTTTTTCCTTCCTAGTATATTTTGCATCAATTATTGTATATTTCATATAAGTTTTTGTATTCTTCAACTCTGGTTCTTTTTGACATTTCCAACTTATTGAAAATTCTTTTTCTTTCTTTTTTTTTAATTTTTAAAATCTTTAAAATAAACATATAATGTATCATTAGCCCCAGGGTCAGGTCTGTGAATCACCAGGTTTACACACCCCACAGCACTCACCATAGCACATACCCTCCCCAAAGTCCATAACCCCACCACCCTCTCCTGACCCCCCCCCACCCCTAGCAACCCTCAGTTTGTTTTGTGAGATTAAGAGTCTCTTAAGGTTTGTGTCCCTCCCAATCCCATCTTGTTTCATTTATTCTTTTCCTACCCCCCACACCCTCCACATTGCATCTCCATTTCCTCATATCAGGGAGATCATATGATAGTTGTCTTTCTCTGATTGACTTAATTCACTGAGCATAATACCCTCTAGTTCCATCCGCATCATTGCAAATGGCAAGATTTTGTTTCTTTTGATGGTTGCATAGTATTCCAGTATATATATACCACATCTTCTTTACCCATTCATCTGTTGATGGACATCTAGGTTCTTTCCATAGTTTGGCTATTGTGGACATTGCTGCTATAAACATTCGGGTGCATGTGCCCCTTTGGATCACTACATTTGTATCTTTAGGGTAAATACCCAGTAGTGAGATTGCTGGGTCATAGGATAGCTCTATATTCTTGTTCTTTCTTAAAAGAACTTTTGACATTATCACTGAATTCATCCATTCTTTAGTCTGGTGAATATCTTCATGACCATTAATTTGTTCTCTTGTTTTGTTTTGAGTATAGCTGATGCACAATGTTATATTAGTTTCAGATGTGCATCATTGTAATTTGACAACTTCTACCTTATACTACAGTGTAGCTACCATCTCTCCTGTTATACCACTACTGCAATATCATTGACTATGTTTCTTGTGCTGTGACTTTATTGCCATAACTTAATCATTTCATGACAGAAAGCCTCTATTTCCTCTCTCTTTACCCATTTTATACCACTCCCTACCCTAAACCTTTCATTTATTCTCTATATTTATAGGTCTGATTCTGCATTTTGCTTATTCACTCAGTCTTTTTTGTATTCCACTAATGAATGGACTCATGGTATTTGTCTTCTTTGCTTATTTCACTACACACACTCACACAAATATCCCCCCTCACACACATTTTCCTTATCCATTCCTCTATTGATGGATACCTAGGTTGCTTCCATATCATGGCTATTGTTTAAAAAGAAATGTAATAGACATGGGTGCATTTATCTTTTCAAATTATTATTTTCATTTTCTTTGGGTAAATACCCAGTAGTGGAATTATTAGATCATATGGTATTTTACTTTTAACTCTTTGAGGAACTCTAAACTGTTTTCCATAGAGGCTGTACCAATTTACATTCCCACCAACAGTGTATGAGGGTTCCTTTTTCTCCACATCCTCACTATGCTTATTTCTCATCATTTAAATTTTAGTTATTCTAGCTAGTGTAAAGTGATATCTCATTATGGTTTTGATTTGCATTTCTCTGAGGGTTAGTGATGTTGAACATATTTTCATGTGTCTGTTAGCCATCTGTGAAAAATGTCTATTCATATCTCCTGCCCATGTTTTTAATTGAATTGTTTGGCATTGAATTGTGTAAGTTCTTTATATATTTTGGATACTAACTCTTTATTGGATATATCATTTGCAAATATCTTCTTCCATGCAATAAATTGCCTTTTTGTCTTGTTGTGCAGAAATTTTCATTTTGATGCAGTCCAATATTTTATTTTTACTTTTGTTTCCCTTGTCTTTGAGACATATCTAGAAAAATGTCGCTATGGCTATTAGAGCAATTACTACCTATATTCATAGGAATATTTTGGTTTTAGGTCTAATATTTAAGTCTTTAATCCATTTTGAGTTTATTTTCATGTATGGTATTAGAAAGTGAACCAGTTTCATTTTTTTACATGTAGCTGTCCAGTTTTCCCAGCATCATTTATTGAAGAGACTATCTTTACCCCATTGTGTAGTCATGCCTCCTTTGTATGACAATACTTCAAACTATTTATCAAGTACATTGCTTATCTTTGTTTTGTTTAGTTCTTTTTTTAAAAAAAGATTTTGTTTATTTATTTGACAGACAGAGATCACAAGTAGGCAGAGAGGCAGGCAGAGAGAGAGAGGAGGAAGCAGGCTCCCCGCGGAGCAGAGAGCCCAATGTGAGGCTGGATACCAGGACCCTGGGATCATGACCTGAGCTGAAGGCAGAGGCTTTAACACACTGAGCCACCCAGGCGCCCCTGTTTAGTTCTTTTTCTAAGGTTTTTGTCTTGTTCTTTGGAGCATATTTCTTTGTATCTTCATTTTATTTGATTTTCTGTGTTTGTAACTATGAATTAGGTAGGACAGCTACTTCTAAATTTGAAGGAATGACCTTCTATAGAGTCTATCCCTTTGTAGGCTACATGAGCTAGGACAGCTACTTCTCCTAAATTTGAAGGAATGACCTTCTATAGAGTCTCTCCCCTTGTAGGCTACATGAGCTTCACTCCAAATAAAACCAGCCTCATGGGGTACTGGAACTCAAGAGGGTGTGGAGCAGGCAGTTCTCCATGCAGCTGAAGTGGGTTCAGGATGGGGGTCCTGCAGTGTTCCACACAAGGGACACAGTGGTGGGACAGCTGGAACCAAAGTGGATTGGGTTTTGACATCCTCATATTTGACTGCAGGTTGCAATTTAGTATCTCATCAGTTTAAAAATGTTTCCAGTGAAATGCCAAATAGTAAACATTTTATGCTTTATAAATTTGCTAATAGGAAAATTCAAGAATATTATATAAGTACTTACACTGTGAGAAAAAAAATTTCCCCTAAATTTTTATTGATGGTGTTCAAATAGTAAAAGTAACTAAATAATACCTTTTTTGGTAATATAGGTTTACTAATGTGAAAAATTGATCTTTTGGGAATAACAGTTCATTTAATGGAGATTCAAAATTAGTGTTTCCTATCGCCAAATTTATTACAAATGTTCATCTGTAAAAAATTATTCTTAGTTTGTAGGTCATATAAAATATGCCAGCCAATGGATCAGATTTGGCCTAAGTCCAGAGGTTCCCCCATCCACAGTACGAAGTACATACTCTATATTCCTTCTTTTAGCCAAACCTGAATGCTCTCTTACCTACTAAATTATAAGACTCTTGAGTGATGAACACAATATACTTGTAAGAGGTATTGATAGAGCCGGAAAGGACCCAGGTAGAATTTTTGGTAGAATACCTCAATGGGAATTTTTTCAATTTTTGACAAGATTAAGACATGTCATATAGCCTTCATTTTTTCTATTAAAATTGTTTCCTGGAAACTGTGATAAAAGTAGCTATATAGAATAAGAATTGAAAATATATTCTTTGAACATTTTGAGAAAAATGGATGTTTTACAGTAAATTTTATATTTTAATGAAATATACTTCTAGATGTAGAATTCATATCTTATTAGTCTTAGAGAAAACAACAACAAAAAGCTCAATTTATAAATGGAAGATCTAACAAGAATCCAAAGATGTTACAAATTATCAAGGGTCACAGTGCTGTTTGGGTGTGATATGACTTTATTCTCTAAAATGTGGAGGTGCTTTAAATATGTTCTGAATTAACTTTGGAATCAGAGAACTGTTGGTTCATACCTTGCTTCTGACTTACTAACTTAATGATAGTCTCAAATCACAGGGCCCATACAAGTCTCAGTTTAATCATCTGTTAACTAAAAATTAGAATACTCTTTTATAACATCATTTTAAGGGAATATTAATATATTGTGCATGGAAAAATACATATGGAAGGCGATATACACTCTATTTTTATACTTTCCCTTCAAAATATATTCCAACATTTTTTTCTGTTTTAAATATAGGACTTCTGTACAAGAGGGTAAAGTTAATACTTACCATGGACATAAACAAATCTTAATACTTATAATTAAAATAGAGACATAATTGGAGACAGATTTTGTTTTTACTTTATATTGTTCCATCTCAATTTTCTCGGCATAAGAAGAAGCAATACTACATGCTAATGGTTGTTATGAAGTTGAGAATATAAAGTGCTTCATACATTAAAAAGTATCTTATAAAAATATTACCTGGAAATTACATAATTAAATGATAGCTTTGATTTACATTTTGATTTTCAAATTGTGATAAGTTTTTTCTCCCTTCTCATGTAGTTGATACCTCGCAGACAAAAAATTAACTCCCAAATGTTAATAATGATGAATTATTTAATGTGGTGGAATTAGATCCCTAAAATTCAAATTAAATTTCAGCATCCAGCTTTACAAAAATGCAAGTCACAGGAAGCAGTTTTGTGCATGTAGATGGAACAAGAGACCTTATGGCTTTGTAGGACTTTACTATAAATTCTAGAATTCCATTATTCTCCTTTATTTCTTCCTACTCCAATATCTGGCAACTTCTTTATTTACATCTAAGTTTATGTATGATAAATGAGTCCACAGAATATTTTATGAGATTTAGCCTCAAATCTAACAGAAATGAGGTTAAATCTCATAATATATTCTATGGATATATATCACTCAGAGTGATACCCAAACACCATCCCAGATAAGCGAAGCTCCAGAATCTTAAATAAACACAAACATGTGAGTGTGAATGATATTGAAGGAAGCTGCATTACATTCAGTGGCTTACAAAGACGCACATGATCTTTGTTGTCCACATCTACCACAATCACCACCTCTCTGGTCTTGATTCCCACTACTCTTTCAGGAACAATGATTCCCCTTTATGCACTCTGGCCTCTGCCCAAACATGTGAGCCATCCTTCTCCTTTGCTCCAAAGGTACCCTCTATCTGAATGATCTTCCTAAATATATACATGGCTAACTCACCCACTGCCTTTGAGACTTTGTCAACTTTGTCTAAACACTGACTTCTCAATGAGGCTCATCTTCACTACTTATTTAAAACTGCATCTCTTCAACTTCCAAAGTTTGTGATCCTTTTCCTACTTAACTTTTTCTTTTCCCATGACACTTGTCATCAGTTTGCAAATAGACTTTTTTAAATCTACTGTCAGTCTCTGTGAGATTGTATGCTTAGTGAGAAACCTTTCTTCTGCTTTTTTACTGCTTTCTTCTAAGCAACAAAAGAAGTGCATAACATGTATTTATTGAACAAATTAATAAATAAAACATGGAAACTTCATTTATGAGAGGCATTTGGAGTTTCTTTATTTCCTTGTCATTGATTTCATAATATTATTATCTTCCTTCCTTTCCCTTTGCTTGTTGTGTTGTGTTTTGGTTTTTTTTTTTTTTTAAGATTTTATTTATTTATTTGACAGAAATCACAAGTAGGCAAGGAGGCAGGCAGAGAGAGAGGAGGAAGCAGGCACCCCGCTGAGCAGAGAGCCCAATGCAGGGCTCGATCCCACGTCCTTGGGAACATGACCTGAGCTGAAGACAGAGGCCTTAACCCACTGAGCCACCCAGGCGCCCCTTGGTTTTATTTTAAAGGGTTTATGTCCCTGGTTCCAGATTTGATATAACAATACTACTACATCTTTCTCTTTTTTAAGTGTCTTACTAACTTTTTACTTTTAACATCTTACTTATTACTTATTACCTTTTTACTTTTTATTTATTAACTTATTAGTTATTACATTTACTGGGAAAGAACATCGCTCTAATCTCTTAAGAGAAGTTGAAATCTGAAATCCATAAGGTTGCAGAATGTTTGTTAAATCCATATAAACTTTCTGGGTGTCTTGGTATCTTAATACTCTAAGGTAACGGTTAGTTTTATGTGTTAATTTGACTGGACCACAGGGTCCCCAGATGTTTCAAGAAAACTATATTCTTGTTGCTTCTGTGAGGGTGCTTTTGAATAAGACTAACATGTAAATTGGTAGGCTGAATAAATAGATTGCCCTCCCTAGTATAGAAGGGCCTCATAAAGTAAGTTGAAGGACTGAATAGAACAAAAGGCTGATCCTCTACCAAGTAAGAAAGAATTCTCCCTGCTTGACTACCTTTGAACTGGAATTTTTTTTTTTCCTTTTTCCCCTGCCTTTGGCTGCATAGTATATATACCACATCTTCTTTATCCATTCATCTGTTGATGGACATCTAGGCTCTTTCCATAGTTTGGCTATTGTGGACATTGCTGCTATAAACATTTGGGTACCTGTGCCCCTTTGGATCACAACATTTGTATCTTTAGGGTAAATACCCAGTAGTGCAATTTCTAGGTTGTAGGGTAGCTCTATTTTTAACTTTCTGAGGAACCTCCATACTGTTTTCCAGAGTTACTGCACCAGCTTGCATTCCCACCAACAGTGTAGGAGGGTTCCCCTTTCTCTACATCCTCGCTAGCATCTGTTGTTTCCTGACTTAATTTTAGCCTTTCTGACTGATGTGAGGTGGTAGCTCATTGTGGTTTTGATTTGTATTCCCCTGATGCCGAGTGATGTGAAGCACTTTTTCATGTGTCTGTTGGCCATCTGGATGTCTTCTTTGCAGAAATGTCTTCTCATGACCTCTTCCCATTTCTTCATTGGATTATTTGTTCTTTGGGTGTTGAGTTTGATAAGTTCTTTATAGATTTTGGATACTAGCCCTTTATCTGATAGGACATTTACAAATATCTTTTCCCAATCTGTCAGTTGTCTTTTGGTTTTGTTGACTATTTCTGTTGCTGTGTAAAAGCTTTTGATCTTGATGAAGTCCTAACAGTTCATTTTTGCCCTTTCTTTCCTTGCCTTTGCCAATGTTTCTAGGAAGAATTCCTCCAGCTGAGGTCGAAAAGGTTGCTGCCTGTGTTCTCCCCAAGGATTTTGATGGATTCCTTTCTCATGTTGAGGTCTTTCATCCATTTTGAGTCTATTTTTATGTGTGGTGTAAGGAAATGGTCCAGTTTTATTTCTCAGTATTATTAATTCTTTCAAAAAAAATAAAAAAACACAGCTCCTAGTTTCATTGATTTGTTCTACTGTTTTTTTATTTGTTTGTTTCCATTTCATTGATTTCTTTTCTGATCTTTATTACTTCTCTTTTCCTGCAGAGTTTAGGCTTTCTTTGCTGTTCTTTCTCCAGCTTTTTTAGGTGTAGGGTTAGGTTGTATATTTGAGACCTTTCTTGTTTTTTGAGGAAGGCTTGTATTGCTATATATTTTCCTCTCATGACTGCCTTTGCTGTGTCCCAGAGATTTTGAACAGTTGTGTTTTCATTATTGTTTGTTTCCATGAAGTTTTTCAATTCTTTAATTTCCTGGTTGACCCATTCATTCTTTAGTAGGATGCTCTTTAGCATCCATGTATTTGGGTTCTTTCCAAATTTCCTCTTAAGATTGAATTCTAGCATCAGAGCATTGTGGTCTGAAAATATGCAGAGAATAATCCCAATTTTTGGTACCCGTTGAGACCTGACTTGTGACCTAGAATGTGATCTCTTCTGAAGAATGTTCCATGTGCACTAGAGAAGAATGTGTATTCTGTTCCTTTGGGTTAGAATATTCTGAATATATCTGATGTCCATCTGGTCCAGTGCATCATTTAAGGCCTTGTTGATCTTTTGCTTAGATGATCTGTCCATTCCAGTGAGGGGGTGTTAAAGTCCCCTACTATTATTGTATTATTGTTGATGTGTTTCAATGATTTTAATTTTTTTATTTTTTTTTAAGATTTTTATTTATTATTTATTTGACAGAGAGAGATCACAAGTAGGCAGACAGGCAGGCAGAGAGAGAGGAAGGGAAGCAGGCTCCCTGCTGAGCAGAGAGCCTGATGTGGGACTCGATCCTAGGACCCTGAGATCATGACCTGAGCTGAAGGCAGCGGCTTAACCCACTGAGCCACCTTGGCGCCCCTCAATGATTTTATTATTAATTGGTTTATATATTGGGCTACTCCCATGTTAGGGGCATAGATATTTAAAATTTTTAAAATTGTTAATCTTCTTGTTGGACAGACCCTTTGAGTATGATATAGTCTCCTTCCTCATATTTTATTATAGTCTTTGGCTTAAAATCTAATTGATCTGATATAAGGATTGTCACCCCAGCTTTCTTTTGATGTCTGTTAGCATGGTAAATTGTTTTCTACCCCCTCACTTAAATCTGGAGGTGTCTTTGAGTTTAAAATGAGTTTCTTATAGACAGCATATTGATGTTTTGTTTTGTTTTAATCCATTCTGATACCCTGTGTCTTTTGATTGGGGCATTTGGCCCATTTACGTTTAGGATAACTGTTGAGAGATATGAATTTAGTGTCATTGTATTGCCTGTAAGGTGACAGTTACTGTATATTGTTTCTGTTCCTTTCTGGTCTACTACTTTTAGGCTCTCTCTTTGCTTAGAGGACCCCTTTCAATATTTCCCATAGGGCTGGTTTAGTGTTTACAAATTCTTTTAGTTTTTTTTTTGTCCTGGAAGCTTTTTATCTCTCCTTCTATTTTAATTAACTTTGCAAGACTGAAGAATCATGGGGAGAAGGCCATGAATTCCATGCTTTGCTTTCCCCTCCTCTGGAATCTGTGAGCTTGGTCTTTGCTGGATGTTCTTTCTGATCTTCTGGGGGAGGAGCCTTTTATAGTGATTCTTAAATGTCTTTGACTGAGGCAGAATTGCTCCACCCTTGCCAGGGGCTGGGCTAAGTAATCTGCTCAGGTTTGCTCTCGGGAGCTTTTGTTCCCTGAGTGCTTTTTGTAGAGCTCTGGAGGATAGGAATGAAAACAAAATGAATGAAAATGGTGGCCTCCCAATCTCTGGCCCAAGGAAGCGGAGAGCTCAGGACCCCACTCCTCAGTGTGCCCTCGGAGAAAAGTTGTCAATCACTCCTGTCTCCCTGGTCTCTGGCCATGCTCCGAGCTCACCCAGCCTGTGACTGAGCATTTCTGTCCCTGGCACATAGCCCCATTTGGAGTCTCCAAACCCAGCAAATCCTGCCGCTCTGCTTTTCCAGTGGATGAATGTTGGTCTCCACAGATCTGCCACTTGTAGTGTCCCTGCTCAAAGAGCAGTGGCCCAACTGGCCTTGGATCATGGTTTAAGGTAACTGGAGCTGAGAGTTTACTCCTTGGTTCTATCTCTATAGCTGACTTCCCTGCCTTAATACTGAGTGAGCTCTGCTATACTCAGACACCCCTGAACCTTCTGTGATCCCTCAGGACCTGAGACCACACTATCCCCGTGAGGGCTCCACACCCGCTTAGCCTCTGCAGTGATGTCCCTCAGTGGAGCAGACTTTTAAAAGTTCTGATTTTGTGCTCCATTGCTCTGCTGCATGCATGTCCTACCTTTCAGAAAGTGGTTGATTTTCTATTTGTAGAATTGTTGCTCCTCTTCTCTTTGATCTCCTATTGGATTTGTAGGTGTTTGGAATGGTTTGATAACTAACTAACTGATCTCCTGCTACCTTATGTCATCTCAAGCTGCTATTCCTCTGCCATCTTGGCTCCTCCCCCTCAGATTCCTACCTTTTTTTTTAAGAGAGAGATAGAGAGAGAAATAGAGAGAAGCTCAAACAGGCTCCACACCCAGTGTGGAGCCAACACTGGCCTCAGGGTCACACCCCTGATCATGACTGAGCCAAAGTCAAGAGTCAGATGCTTAACTGACTGAGCCACCCAAATGCCCCATAAATTCCTACTTCTTATGTGTTGGTTTACATAGTAACTTCTTTCCCCAAAAGTAAAGTATGGAAAGGGGGGAGAAGTGGAATGTTATAGTGGATAAATAAATCTGACAAACACTTATTCAACCAGAATATCAAGGTCAACATCAGTCGTAAATCATGTGATAGTATGTATCCTTGATGGGATGTGATGAAAATGATATGTTACCTGGATAGGTGTCTTCACAAAAACTCATAACTATAGTGTAATCATAAACAAAAATCAGATGAATTCCGAATGAGGAACATTCTACAAATGAGTACTCCTCCAAAGTATCAAAGTCATTAAAATCAAAGGAAATCTGAAAAAAATATTATGCCAAAAGGATCCTTATATCATATGTATTTTTTGAAAATATTTTCTCCTAGCTGTGGCTTGTTTTCTCATTCTCTTGATGTGTTTTTTGCAGAGAAGAAGTTTTTAATTTTAATAAAATCTAACTTATCAATTATTTATTTCATGAATTGTGTCTTTGATGCTGCCTCTAAAAAGCCATCACCATCCTCAAGGTCTAGTTTTCTATTATGTCATCTTCTGGGAGTTCTGTATTTTAACAATTTACATTTAGGTCTATGATCCAGTATAGAACTGGGAGTTCTATACTTTAACAATTTACATGTAGGTCTATAGATCCATTAGGTCTATGATTCCATTATGATTAATTTTTGAGGAGGGTTTGTGTAAGGTCTGGTGTAGAATGCTTTTTTTCCAAAAATTTTATTTATTTATTTGACAGAGAGAGAGAGATCACAAGTAGGCAGAGAGGCAGACAGAGAGAGGGGGCAGAAGGCTTGATCGCAGGACCCTGAAATCATGACCTGAGCCAAAGGCAGAGGCTTAACCCACTGAGCCACCCAGGCACACCTAGAATTATTTTTTTGCATATGAATGTTCAATTGCTCCATCACCATTTTTTGAAAAGACTATTTTCCTCATTGCATTGCATTTGTTCCTTTTTCCATGATCAGTTGACTATATTTATGAGATTCTATTTCCTGACTCTCTATTCTGTTGTATTGATCCATTTGTTCACTTCTTATCCAATATCACACTGTTTTGATTACTGCAGTTTCATAGTAAGTCTTGAAGTTGGGTAGTGTCAGTCCTCTTGTTCTTCTTTAATTTAGTACTGACTACTCTGGGTTATTTGTCTCTCCATATAAACTTTAGAATCAATATGATGATATCCACAAAATTACTTGCTGTTTTTGACTGGGATTTTAGTGACTTTATAGACCAACTAAGAAAGTAGTAACATCTTGATAATATTGAGTCTTCCTATCCATGAACATAAAATATTACTCAACTTAGTTCTTCTATTTCATTCATCACAATTTTGTAGTTTTCCTTGTATAAGTCCTGTAAATATTTTGTTAGATTTGTATCTAAATATTTCATTTTGGGGGGTGATCAACATAAATCATATTTTTTTAAAGATTTTTTTTTTATTATTTATTTGACAGACAGATCACAATCAGGCAGAGAGTTAGGCAGAGAGAGAGGAGGAAGCAGCCTCCCTGCTGAGCAGAGAGCCCAATACAGGGCTCAATCCCAGGACCCTGATATCATGACCTGAGCTGAAGGCAGAGGCTTTAATCCACTGAGCCACCCAGGCACCCCAATCATATTATGTTTTTAATTTCAAATTCCACCTTTCCATTTCCATTATGAAAGAAATCAACTGACTTTTGTATATTAACCTGATATTGTGCAACCTTGCCGTACACTCTTACTAGTTCCAGAAATTTTTTGTTGATTCCTTCAGATTTTGTACATCGATGATTTTGTCATCGATGTACAAAGGCAGTTTTATAACTTCCTTCCCAGTTTGTATGTTTTCTTGTCTTATTGAATAAACTAGAATTTTCAGACTGATGAAAAGGTGAGAGAGAACATTCTTGCCTGGCATCTGATCTTAGTGAGAAAATTTGGGTTTTCAAACCATTAAGTATGTTAGCTATAGGTTTTTCTGTAGATTTTCTCTATCAGTTTGAGAAAGTTTCTCTCCATACCCAGTTTGCTGAAAGTTTTTAACATTAATGAGTACTGAAGTTTGTCAAATGCTTTTTCTGTATCTATTATTATGATCATGTGGTTTTTAAAAGCCTATTTATGTGATGAATTATATTAATTGATTTTCAAATGTGGAACCAGCTTTTCATATTAGGATACATCTCAATAAGTCATCTTGTGTAATTATGTTTATGTATTGTTGGATTATATACACTAATATTTTATTGAGGATTTTTGCTTGTTCATGAGAGATATTGGTGTATACTTCTTTAAAAAATGTGCTTGATTTTATTATTAAGGTAATGCTCACCTCATAAATAGGGTTAGTTAGAAAGCATTTCCTTTGTTTCTATCCTCTGAAAGATATTGCAGAGAACTAGCATAATTTCTTCCTCAAATGTTTATAAGACTTCACCATCTGGACTTGGTGCTCTTTGCTGTAGGAAAGTATTAATTTATTTGATTTCTTGAATAGATTATGTCTATACATATTGTATATTTCTCTTGCATGAATTTCAATAAGTTGTATCTTTCAGGAACTGGCCCATTTCAACCAGGTTATCAAATTTGTGGGCATGGAGTTGTCCATAGTATTCCTTTATTATCTTTTAAATGTCTATGAGATCATATGTAGTGATCTCCCTCTTTTCATTTCTGATGTTAGTATTCTGTTTTCTCTCTTTTTCTTAAGTTAGCCTGGTTAGAGGCTCATCAATTTAATTTTTTTCAAAGAATTCACTTTTGTTTTATTAATTTTTCTCTATTGATTTTCTGTCTTCAATTTTGTTTTCTACTCTATTTCTCTTTTTAAAAGATCTTATTTATTCATTCCTGAGAGATAGAGAGGGGGAAGCATAGGCAGAGGAGAAGCAGGATCCCTGGGGATCCCAATGGGGACTTGATCCCAGGGCCCTGGGAACATGACCTGAGGTGAAGGCAAATGTTAACCAAATGAGTCAATCAGGCACTCTCTATTTTCTTTTCTTTTCTTTTTTTACTTTAGATTTAAATTGCTCTTCTTTAGTCTCCATAGGTGGAACTCAGATTAGAAATTTTAGATCTTTTTCTAATACATTAATTCAATGCTATAAATTTCCCTTTAAGCACTGCTTTTTGCTGTATTCCACAAATTTTGATATGTTGTATTTTCCTTTTCATTTAGTTCAAAATATTTTAAAATTTCTTTTGAGATTTATTCTTTGACCCATGTGTTATTTAGAAGTGTTCTGTCTAATATCAATGTATTTTGGGATTCTCCATGTGTTTTTATAGTACTGATATCTAGTTTAATTATACTGTGCCTTGAGACCAAATACTGTATGATTTCTATTCTTTTAAATTTGTTGTGTTTTATGACCCAGAATGTGATTTATACTGGTGAATGTTCCATGTAAACTTAAGAACAATGTATATGCTTCTGTTATTAGATAAAGTAGTCTATAAATTTCAATTATATTCAATTTTGATTGATGGTAGTTTTTAGTTCAACCATATCCTTACTAATTTTTCTGCCTGATGAATCTATGCATCTCTGCTAGAGCGGTGATAAAGTTTACAACTGATATAATCAATTCATTTTTTTTTTTTTACAATTCCATTAGTTTTGCCTCATGTAATTTGATAATCTGTGGTTAGATAAATATATCTATTCTATAATCATAAGTACTTAATGTGTTTATTCTATGGACAAAATCTTGACTTCATAATGAGTTTAGTTCTACATGTTCCTAACAAATATCTATTCTTAAATTTGGGACTTTCATAAAGTCTGTTGAGACTGACTTACCCATATTTTAATAAGATTATACTTGTATAAATGGATTCCCAAAAGGATTAAAATCCATGGACTATTATAGAAACTCACTGTATTTATGTATTTATGTTATTTATTTATTTGATTGCTTGCTTGCAAAGGGACTGTAGCAACTCCTTCCTTTCCATTGGAAAACACATCAAGCAGATTTTATAAATTTTTTTCTTTTTTAAAAAAGATTTTATTTATTTATTTATTTATGAGAGAGAGAGAGGGAGCACAAGCAGGCAAAGTGGTAGGCAGAGGGAGAGGCAGTTTCCCAGCTGAGCTAAGAGCCCATCTTAGGGTTTGATCCCAGGACCCTAGTATCATGACCTGAGCCAAAAGGCAGAGACTTCACTCACTGAGCCACCTAGGTACCCCTTTCTCTTTAGATTGCTTTCCATCAACATAGTAATCTCAGATTTACATTAGAACTTCAATTCCACATCCAATTCAAGATACTTTACCTCACTGATTTATGCCTAAGGATATGCAATAGACAGAGAGGGGGTGTTATGTGACTTTTTCATTACAATTTCCTTTTTTATTTCTCCATGACACTTCTGCTATTGGCTATTTAAAAGGAAAGAAGATCTGAGAAATTCCAATTCCATTGGAAGGAGTGGTAGAACAAATAAAAGGAGAAGTAATTAGGGGAAGCATATTGCAGTTTGTTATTATTCTTTTAAGTTATTTTTGTAGGTTTCCACACACTCATTGTCTTTTTGTGGGTCAGTTTTTTGGTTCGTTGGTAGATCTTCATGAATGCATGTACTATATGGTTCCCTTGTGTTGAATTTTTTTTTATTAACCTTCCATGACCTATATTAGCATTTAGAATAAGAGCTACCCCATTAGCCTATCCCAACTGGGATTCATTACCCAGGCAGGCAGTCTTCTTGGGTGGGATCTCACCAAAGCAATACATGTCCTGTTGCCTTCTATAGCATAAAATTATTGCTCAGGATTATCACTCATCATTTTGCTAATTAATTTTAAGCGGCTTAATTCTTAATCCCTCTCTTTCTACCCCACTCTCTTGTTTGCTTTTACAATTTCCTGGTGCCAGATTTCCTTGGGCTGTAAATAGGTACTTCCCTTTGACCTACAGACTGCACAATCCACTGACAGCATTGAGCAAGACTGAGTTTCTGAAGCTCAGCAATCATTTAGGGAGGAAAACCCAAGTTTCCATAAATTTAGAAACTCAGGATTCTCTTAAATCCCTTTTCATTTAGCTCAGAAGAGGAATAATTCTGCTACATTCTGCCTGTCCTTTCATACTAGACTGAGAGTTCTTTACCTCAAGTGTTCTCTTCAATCCCTTCTAAATCTGCTCCTATCACATTTCTGATTTTCCTCTTAAACAGAAGGTAGCAGCTGTAATAGTTTGCTCTTTGTTTTGCATTGATATGTCTACTAGATCACACATAACAAATGCTTTTTTAAAGAATCTAAGGTACAAGAGAAAAAAGGAAGGAAGGAAGGAAGGTTTACTGGGTTGGGTACAAAGTACAAGAGTAGAATTTTTAGAGAATTGAGACTGTTCATTCAAATTGACTTCTCTAGAACAAGTACAAATGGTTTACTTGGGTAATCAGGATTGAAATCTATGGGGGAAAATACCTAGCTTTCATTTTATGATAGCTAATTCAAAGGACACTACATAGAAAGTGCTAATATATGAGTATATACATTTCTTTCTAGTGATCTTCAAGCTTTTTTTTCTACATTGCCACATATTATAGGAAGAACCTGCCTAAGCAGAACTGAACTAGTTATTAAAGCTTTTCCTGGAAAATTCTCTTAAGTTCCATTGTTACTTGGAATTGCTTCTAGTGGGGGGTAGCTATTTTTTTCCAAGGGATGAGATGGTGGAGGAAGGAAGCAGGGAGTACAGTATTTCTGTAAAAACCTTTATATAGGGAAAATTTTTTAGATTTTCCACAGTTTCAGTCATTGAAGAGAAGGTCTGTGTGGATATAGAATTTGAGGCACATTATGTACTCCCAGGGTGGTTAAATGTGTCTGAGTTGTGACATTTTGTAGATAAGGATCTTGAATAGTCTGTGCTGATATTTACTTTGATCCTATGGGAATTGTGGAAGTATGTCTGGAAAATCTTAAAATGACAATTATAACTGCTTGGTCTTGGAGTGAGATGAACTACATTTATGTTAATGAGAGGGAGATTTTAATTTCTTGTCCTTCAGAAAGACATCTCGTGAAATGTAATGACTACCATGTCGGGATTATTCCTTTTGCATTTCACCTTAGAAAAAGCATCTTAACTACAATAACTTTCAGGGCACATATAAATCTTTTCTATAGTTAGAGGAAGAAGATCTAGTAATGAAAATACTGGCATTTCTTTTCAACATTTTTTTTGATCCTTGAATTTACCTTTGGAATAGCCCTTTAAATATTGACCAGTTCTGCCCTTGCTCCCTTCCTACGTTTTATAGCATTATATTGGAAGATGATTAGATAAGATTGAAAGATGATTAGATCAGAACCCATTCTTGGTGAATTTCTGTATCGGATTTTCTCTTGTGCTTGTTTTTGTGTTAATTTTGGATTCTTTGTGCAAGCACAAAGCGATAAAGTACAGATTTTTTAAATCACTGCGTCACTGAGAAGTAGGCCATGGAACTTTTCCTATAATTAGTCTGCTTATCCTAATGTCTACTTGTATGTCACCTATCCTTCCTTCATGAAGTTGGCTTTTTAATAACATAAAAAGTTTTTGCTTTTTTTTTTTTTTTTTTTTTTTTTTTTTTTTTTTTTTTTACAAAGGAGACAGAATGCTCATGAGGTACCTTGTGGATCTGAGATGGCACTTTAGTCACCCAGGTCTTTCTCAGAATGATGTGCTTTTAGGTATTCAGATGAAAGACTGCAGAATATAGTCATCTAGCAAAAATCACTTAGTAATTACCTTTTGTGAGTTGACAGCGGGATGACACTAAAGAAAAATAAACGGACTCCACTTTTAAGACGTTTCCAGTGCAACTGAGGAAACGTCATGGGGATATGTGGCTATGACTAAGAATTTTGACAAAAATTTTATAATTAAGTGGAAAATGCTCTACCACATATTAGCTAAATGATCTTGGAGAAACCATATGATTATTCAGAACATCAGTCTTCCTGTTTACAGAATGAAGACATTCTTCACATCTTTGTGAAGATCTTTGTAAAAAATTTTACAAATAAGACATCGTACAAAAGTTGATTGTAAAGGTGTGCACTTAGGAGTGGAAAGAAGTAGAAGTGATATGGTTTTTTTTTTTTAATATTTTTCTTATTTATTTTTTAGGAAGAGAGAGAGAGAGAGCATGAGAGGAGAGAGGTCAGTGAGAAAAGCGGACTCTCTGGTGAGCAGGGAGCCCAATGTGGGACTGGATGCCGTAACTCAAGGATCATGACCTGAGGCAAAGGCAGTTGCTTAACCAACTGAGCCACCCAGGTGCCCAAGAAGTGATATGTTAATCAGGGTAGGTAACCCCCAGTCTTAGAATTAATTATTGGAGTTTAGGAAATGAGAGAGAAAGCCCACTCTTCAAGTCCTGTTCTCAGCCAGACTGCTCAACGTTGCTCATCAGGCTATGGATCATCTAGCTATTTGAGTTGAAATAGGTAAAAAGGAATCTGACAAAAATGGAAGAATTAGATGAATGTGAATGAAGTGATCATAGGAGATTTGTATGTATATGATATAATTTATGTATATTTTTTATTCGACAGCTTATACATACATGTCTTTTGTAACACATTGACCCTTAGTGTATAAAGAATTCCCACAGAAGGAATACTTACTTAAAACCAACATTTGATCAAGAAATAGACAAAACTTCCTTAAAATCAAGTTGGAAAATTGCTCACAAGGAGTAACTTCTATATTATTTATTACTTTTTGCCTTTTCTTATATACCCTGTAAAGGAATCAGACTGTGTATATTCAATGGGCTGGCCTTAGTTTGTTCAATATTCTATTTTTGAGTTTTCTCTATTGTATATAGCAGTAACATTTCTCATGCTCAATGCACATCAAAATTTATCCATTTATGATAAATGGATATTTGGATTCTTTTATTATTTTTGTTATTACAAGAATCCTGCGACAAACATTCCTGTACATATGTTTTGGTAAACATATGCACACAATTATGTTGGATACATTTCTGGGCCATGGTGTTTGTGCATATTCAACTTTAGAAAGTACAGCTAATTACTTCTCCGAAGTTGTGTGAATTTATACATTCACCCACAGTATATGAAATTGTAAGCTGTTCTATGCTATCTATACAGTGGTATAGTCAATTTTTATAATCTTACCTATTTTGATGGCTTTGTAGTAGAATCTCCTGTAGATTTAATTTACATTTCCTTTGTGACTAATAACATTGAACACCTTTCCATATACTAATTGGCCACTTACATATACTCTAGTTTGAAATACCGAATCAAGTTTGTTATTTTCCTTAACAATTCGTAGGATTTTTTTTTTAAACATATTCTATATACAGGTCTTTTGTTGGACATATGTGTTCTGAATATTTTCTCCTAGTTTCTACCTTGCCTTTTCACTCTCATAGTAATGTCTTTGGATAATAAAAGATCTTAATTTTAATGCAATTTTTAATCTCTTTCATTATGGAGAGAACATTTTGTTTAGTTTAAAAAATCTTTCACTATCCCAACACAATTCATGTTTTCCTATGTTATTTTCTGAAAGTTTTATTCTGCCTTTCACATATAGATCTACCATGTATCTGAAATTGTTTTGTTAGAATGGATAGCCAATTGTCCCAACAATATTTATTGAAAAAAACAAAAACAAACAACAACAACAAAAATAGACAAGAAAATGTCCCCCATTATACTATAGTGTCATTTGGGCTCTCTACCAAGTGAGTTATGTATGTGGTTCTTTATAAGGGGATTTTCTTAATTGTATAAGATGTTATTTGTTGATAGTCTGAATATTGATATTTTTTTAAATATTTTATTTATTTATTTGAGAGAGAGACATAGAGAGAGAGCATGAGAGGGGAGAAGGTCAGAGGGACTAGCAGACTCCCCATAGAGTTGGAGCCCAATGCGGGACTTGATCCTGGGACTCTGGGATCATGACCTGAGCCAAAGGCAGTTGCTTAACCAACTGAGCCACCCAGGTGCCCCTGAATATTGATTTTTTTAAAAAAATTTTATTTATTTATTTGACAGAAAAATCACAAGTAGGCAGAGAGGCAGGCAGAGAGAGAGAGAGAGGAGGAAGCAGGCTCCCTGCTGAGCAGAGAGCCCGATTCGGGACTCGATCCCAGGACCCTGAGATCATGACCCGAGCCGAAGGCAGCGGCTTAACCACTGAGCCACCCAGGAGCCCTGCATATTGATTTTTTTATACTCTCTGTTCCTTGGTCATATTTTCAAACTTCTCTTTTCTCTATTTCAACAACTTATGTAAGGCTATTTTATACTCAGTGACTATTTCACTATGTCAAAGCTTTGAGTGTTTGATTCTATTGCCTCTGCTTTTCCAGCAGCACTTAAGTTGCACTATTTCCTTGAGGGTGTGTTTGTGTGTGCGTGCATGTGTGTGTGTGTGTGTGTGTGTGTGTTTTGCTTGATTTTGATATTGCTTTTACTCTAGTCAAGTAATTTTTCTTGGAATTTTCACTGTGGATTTGCTTTGAGATCTGGTTCCTATAGGGAAGATATGTGTTGTATCTCCTGGTTACCTGGTGTTAACAATAACCTGACACCACTTTAATTTTCCATTTGAGATCTATTTCAAATCTTGAAGGGAGGATGGATACAGAACAAATTAATTTTTCATCTGAGATTATTTTGGATTTCATGTGTAACATGAATTCACACCAGAAACTCATATGCCATTTGTGGTTACAGATCTCAGCGGAGAATCTTTATTTTTCCCTCCTAACACCAAGTTCTAGACAAAATTCCTTTCTTGCCTCCTCTGTATGATTTTTAAAATTTTTTATTTATTTGCTTAGTTTTTTTTTCTTTTAAAGATTTTATTTATTTATTTGACAGAGATCACAAGTAGGCAGAGAAGCAGGCAGAGAGAGGGAGGAGGAAGCAGGCTCCCTGCTGAGCAGAGAGCCCAATGTGGGGGCTCGATCCCAGGACCCTGAGATCATGACCAGAGCCGAAGACAGGCTTTAACCCACTGAGCCACCCAGGTGCCCGGTTAATTAGTTTGGACATTTATTCTGATCTCTGTGTGAGAGTTATATGCCCTTGAGAACTCAGAATTGTGTAGGGCTCATCTATAGTTTGCCCCTTTGAGGGAAGTCAATTTTGTCTTCTGTCCTCTGAACCCCAAATAGGTATCAAAGTTAGAACTCTAGGATTCAGCAAAGGCCTCAAAGAAAAAGATAAATTTGACATTAATTTACCTCCTAAGATTATAATTTTAATTTCATTTTGCCTTCACAGAATTATTGCTTTCAATAATGTAACCATTTGTATTATTTTAAGTCAAGTATTGTCTCGCCTATGCTACACAACAGAACCATTACCTTTAAAATGTTTTTCTTCAAGAAAGGATACATGTTTCTAAAAGTGGTTAATGATTTCCTGAATAGATGAAATTTCTGGAAGGCTGGTCTATATACAGAGTAGAAGAACGTCAAGGCAAAGGCAGAATATCTTTATTTATTTATATATTTAAAGATTTTATTTATTTTTTTGAGAGTCAGTGAATGATAGAGAGAGTGAGAGCACACACAAGTTGGGGGTCAGAGAGAGGAAGAAGCAAACTCCCCACTGAGCAGGGAGTCCCAAAAGGGGCTCCATCCCAGGACCTTGGGAACATCACCTGAACTGAAAGCAGACACTTAACTGACTGAGCCATCCAGGTGCACCAAAGACAACATTTCTGAATCCCAACCCAGACCTAATTTCCCAGGCTGGCAAAAATAATAAATAAATAGATAGATAGATAGATAGATAGATAAATAAATAAATAACAACTTAGTCATTGATTCTGTAGAGTAAAAGTTTTGTGCTATTGAATTTAGCAAAGCAGTTATGACTGGATCCATAAGAATCTATTTATGAAATAATCTTTACGTAACTGGTCATGGTACACAAAAATTTTTAATAAAGTACCAGTCTACAATAATCATTTAAAATATAAGGATTATTATTCATCTAATAAATGTTCTAGTTACTCTAAAGGGTTGGGAATTGCTCTCTACTTACTTGAATTACTTCTTAAGTTAGTGTTTTCTATTTCATGTGGCTGCAAAATTTTTATTAGTAGAATTGACAGTTATTAGATTGCATTATACCTTGTGTGCTTTTGGTGTTGATGACAGTCCTTTTCTCAGGGCCATGGTTTAGAGAAAGATATTTATGTAACTGCTGCTTCTTATGACGTGTCCGAGAAGACTCTTGGATGACCCATTCTAGTTACTTTCTACTTTTTATTGATAAATAATAAAATTTCTCTCAAGTATATTTTGCATTTTAATTGGGGATGCTTAAAAGGAGTCTGAGATTCAAAAACAGACACTCTTAATAGTAGAGAATGAGCAGAGCAGATCCTACCTTGGCAGAAGGACTTCTGACTCTCAAATTACCTCCATGTGATTTCTCAATGTCACACAGGAAGTCACTTATCCTGTCACTTTTTAAAGAACAGACTACCTTGATGGGCCCCATTTCTGTTGCACAATTCTTTGACCTTGATGGGGGAGAGTTTGTTTTCTTTTCTTTTCTTTCTTTTTTTTTTTTCCTTTCCCTTGTTGATATAGCATTATAGCAATCAAAGGAGCAGAATCCAGGGATTCAGGCCCAGGACAAGTTAATTAATGCAAGTCACCTACCCCTCCACATGGGCTTAATTTTTTTTTTAGGGTCACCCAGTGATTTACCAATCTGTCAGTTTTTCTTCTATTCTCTGTCTTGAGTCATAATTGTAGGGAGCAGAATGAAAACAAAATGGGCTTTATTTTCAGGTCTTGTATTTATAGTAGAATTTATTAGATGGCTCTCTAACCCCTATAAATAAGAACTTGTAGATGCTTAGAATTCGTAAAATTCTTTGAACTTGACTCTTCTTCCATAGCCTGATGTACAAGTTAGAAATGGACAAATATAATGAAGAAATGGCAGTGTTATCTATTGAGACATCCACATTAAAGACATCAAAATATTTTTGGTCAAAGATATTTAATCTTTTGCCACACATCCGGTGTCTTTTCACATAAGCTTTAAATATCTGATTTAGGGGATCATAGTCCTATGCAGACAGCTGAAGTGATGATCTGTTTGGCAATTCACATTAGAACAAATAACAACTCAATTCACTTCCCAGGGTGTGAAGTTGAGATTTATTCCTGTGGAGGGGTAGGTGACTTGCATTAATTAACTACTGCTAGGTAAGAAGTGACCCCAAGATTCAGTGGCCTAAAATAAAGTGTCTTTTTATCTCATGGTTCTATTGGTCAATATTCTACTGACTTTAATTCTACAGTATTCTATTTTGCAGTAGAGCAATCTGGGCCTTCTACTTCAGAATTTCCACAGGCTGTAGCTAAATTATCAGCCAGCCTGTAGTCATCTTAAAACTCAACTGAGGGAAGATTTGCTTCCAGGAATCAATCTGACACTTTCCCAAGTGTAATGTTTAAAAAATATTCTTAATAAACAGATACTCCCACGTTTAAAGTGCTGATTCCTCCAGGTGAAAAAATATGACTCATTTTAATTTTGAAGCAGAGGAACCTGATTTTCTCCTCCTCAAGAGAACTGGTCATTAGGCAGAATGGAAAAGCTGAGGTATTATTGGTTTATAGAATGGTTAGTGGGTAACAGTACTACAATGCTAGGTTTCTTCATTTTGCTCATTTTTCCAGAGACAGAAACATCTTTGCCCACCTAGAGACTTTTAGCATGTAAAAACAAATGCAGAGCTTCCATTTAACAAATAGCTAAGAATGAATATTAATTTCAGGCCTTTCACTGATAAGAAACATAAAAGTGTCAAAACAGCTTTTTGGTTTGAAGCTGGGCTTAAGAAATATTTACCCAAAGATGAAAAATTGAATTAATAATGAGCAGCTTAATATATTCTTCCTTATGCAACTTAGTTCCATAGAAGCCAGGGAGAAGCTCTGATCTTGTTTAAAAGATACCCAACTGAGTAAAAATTGAGGAGTAGTGGGAAAATTAAGGCAGTGAAATCAGTGCTACTTACAGGTATGGAACTAATTTCTCCTTCCTTGGAGTTCTGTTAGCAGTTGTAATATTCCAGTTAGTAGGCATTCCAAATACAAAACCTCTCTC
Source organism: Mustela putorius furo (assembly GCF_011764305.1). Lineage (NCBI taxonomy): Eukaryota > Metazoa > Chordata > Mammalia > Carnivora > Mustelidae > Mustela > Mustela putorius. Next base: position 14,742,586 of record NW_025422123.1, on the reverse strand, counting down.
TACATTTGATAAGCATACAAGCCATCATTCTCTTTTGACCACACTACAAAAATAGCCTCCCAACTAGTCTGTCTCCCTAATGCCTTTGCTTCATAAAAAAGCCACAAAGATAAATAAATGGTACAGTAATGCGAGATGTCAGTAGTGAGGAAGTTTGGGTGTGCGGAGGCACACATGGTATATTGGAACTCTTTGTACTTTCTATTATATTTTACTGTGAACCTAAAATGTGCTGAAAATTAAGTTTATTTATTTGAAAAAAATGCAACAAGCATTCTTTCAAGACAAAGCCATGTCTTTAATTTTTCTTGCTCTGCTTAGAATCTTCCAACACTTCCCATCCCTCAAAATAAAATTCAGCATCCTTACAATTCATAAGCTCTGTAAGATCTGGCCCAGGCTGCTTCTCTTCCATCTTTCCAGCCGCCTTCTACCCATTCTTTCATTTTTGAAAAATGGGCTTCCTTTTTACTCCTCAATGGACTAGTCATGCCCCTACCTTTGAGTTGCTGCCTATTCTGCTCTAATGGGATTCTCTCCTTCCAGATACCAGCATACACTGTCTCCTTCAGTGTGTGTCAGAGGGTGACCACACATCTTGCTGAAGAGGCCCTTGTTCATCATCAAAGTAAGTAAGAGTAAGCCATTCCTCTCCACTGCTCTCTATCCTCTGTTACTGTTTATGTGTCCCTGTACCACCATATGAATTTTTCATTCCAACTACAAAATGTTGAGTGGAAACTTTCAGGAGCATTTCTGTTCATCATTATTTATTACCACTTTTCAGTAATCAATAGTGAGACATTAAAAATATATTAGCAATAAATTTCCAATTTTTTAAAGACCAGATAGAAAGGATGGAAAGTTATTTAACTTTGGGGTACTTCAAGATAAAATGGAACCATTGCTATTTTTTTTTAATTTATTTATTTATTTGACAGAGAGAGAGAGGGAGAGATCACAAGTAGGCAGAGAGGCAGGCAGAGAGAGAGAGGAAGGGAAGCAGGCTCCCCGCTGAGCAGAGAACCCGATCCGGGACTCGATCCCAGGACCCTGAGATCATGACCTGAGCCGAAGGCAGTGGCTTAACCCACTGAGCCACCCAGGCGCCCTGAACCATTGCTATTTTTTAAATTGAATATAGGTTATTAAATTCATTAAATCAGGACTACAAGTAATTATTGGTATCACAAATAGATATCATACTGACCTTTATATTTTATTTATGTTTTTAAAGATTTATTTGAGAGAGGGAGAGAGAATGAGAGAGAGAGAGAGAGCACACAGGACCAGAGGGAGGGGCAGACATCACACAGAGCAGGGAACCGGCCTTGGGACTCTATCCCAGGAGATCAGGACCTGAGCCAAAGGCAAATGCTTAACCGACTGAGCCACTCAGGTGCCCCTCATACTGATCTTTAAATATTACCTGTCTTTATAAATAATATGAAAAACGTCCCTTTAGAGCAGATATAAAATAAATAGCAGTTTTCAACTTTTTACTTATATCTCTTTTCAGAGATTTTAATTTATTTGTCACAAGGTTTAGCCTAGGAAATATGAATTGAGAACCACAAGATTAGAATCTTATTTTCTCTGATACCTTGCCTAATATTCTGTCTTCAATTAATAAAGAAGCTCCTGCATTAGGGATTTCACAAGCCCGCATTGGTAATATTAGGGAACAATAAGTTGTATTAGGGAGACTGTTGCTGAAAGACCCCTCTCCTAGAAAGACCCCTCCCCTAGTAGATAGATAGGATAACTAACTGCTTGTTTGCTTTTCTGTAAACCGCTGGCTTTTAGGTATGAAATTAGGTTATCAATTGCGTGATTAATTGCTTATTAATTGCTCTTTTGCCTTTCTCTAGCCGCGTGGCTTATAGAAATAATAGAGACGCCATGATGGCATTCCTCCCTTCCCCCTTCTTGTTCCCCTTCCCCACCTCTCCTTTCGCGCGCGCGGGCCCTCATAACCAATCAGCTTATTCCCCCCTTCCCGCCGCTCTCTTCGCGCGCGCGGGTCCCTGGAGCCAATCCGCAAACTCCAAGTGTGTCTTTTTCAAAAGTTCAAACTGTCCACCAATCAGTTGCGCCCCACCCAAAACTTGTTTGTACCTTCCTATAAAAGACCCTGCTTCACTCCGGTCGGGGTGCTCGGTTAGCTGGAGCTGCCGACCACCCGCCGGTACCTGCGTGACAATAAACCTCTTGCTGTTTGCATCCAGTGGCAGTGTTGGATTCTTGGGTAAGGGGATCCGTGGGTCTTTCATTGCCAGACACAGATAAACTAAGTTCTGGGGAGAAAAGAACATAACCTTTGAATTTATTTGCTAAGGCTTTTGATGACTACAAGTATCAGAACCATTCTTCGTTCATTCAAGGATTGTAATCTGAGTTCACCCCATTAACCTCAGAGCTTGAATTTAGAAGCTCAGCTACAAAGTCTGGGTCTTACTGATTTAATGACCTGTGATCTTGCAAAATTTGTGGCATGTTTTGTTTTATTTTACCCCTTTTACCTATCGTATAAGCTCTCAAGGACAGAGGCTAGGTTGCTTTCACATTTATTATTTATTTCCTTTGTCTGAAAACTACCTAGGGTCTGAGTAAAGGGTGCAATAAGCCATGCATATTAGCTTCTCAAGTGGATGGTAACTACTGAGGAAATTAGCACTGTGTTTGGAACTCGGAAAGTAGTATGGTCCAGAGGAAAAAGGGTGGGCTGGGGACAGTGATGCATATGGGTTTGAAATTCATTTCCATTGATTACCTGATTTCAACAAGGAAATTTGCCACTCTGGGCTTCGATTCCTTCACCTGAAACAGCTACTCTTTAGAACAGTTGATTAAGTGAGGTTAGACATTGAATTAATCTCCACAGGGCCTGGAACGTGGTCCCCACTTCATCAACACTAACTTATAAATATTATCAGATGTCTCAGGAGATTCTGTTTTTACTTGCTCATTGTTTATTTCAAAATCATGCACTAGTCTTGAATTACATAAACTGTCCACACAAAGTATATTTAAGCACTATTAAATATATGAGGGCCATTCGAGTGGGAATAAGCAAAGACTGTTTATTTAGAGCTTGCTGTAGCAAGACAGTCACCCAGCATCATTTGGTTTTAGCTGAGACTCAAAGACAGGCAGGGGAATGTAAAAGCTAAACAGTGAACAAAAGAGAAAGCTTCAGAAATTCCCTGATTGGAGGCTGTTGATAATGGGGAAACTGGAGACAGGTTAACTAGAAGTGAGACATCCTCTGAGATTCATTAGTCGGGTCCCCCCGGCTTTCCGGGTTAGTTGGATGTTGGAAGTAAGAAAAAAGATTAGGGAAGCTGTCAGTTATTGATTGCAGCCTGACAATTTGGGATCAGTTGTTCCTAGTTTGTGGGTTGGCTTCCACTGCTAGTTGCTGCAGGCTTGGGTCACAGTTCTATTTTAGTAGATGATCTGGGCATTGTCTGGTTGTATATTCAGTCTTTCAGCACAAGGAGTGAGGATGGTTGTAGTAAATAATGTCAATTTTTAGTAGAAGCGGAACATCTGGTAAGAAGGTGCTAGCACCATTGCTGCAAAATCTATTTGCTAATGCCTAATATTCTTTTAAAGTTGAACTCTCTGTTAAAATTCAAGCTAATTAACTTTGAGGCAGTTACTTGGTTTGAACCCTAAACTTTATGCTTAATTTACACAGAGTGTTGTTCAAATTAAAAGGCTTTGTTGACACCTACTGACATCACAAACGGATATTTATATGTTTTACTTGGGCTCACCAGCTATGCCCTTCATTTTTATCTACTAATTAATAATCATAAATTTACATATAAACGTGTAAAGATTTAGTGTAAACATTGAATAAAAATGTCTACTTAAGCTTTCTTAGAAAAACAAGGGCAGGGGTAATTACTGTATCACACCAGTCTCAGGATACAAAAGCCACAGAATAATAGCAATAAAACACTGTTCTCCTTCTATCCACCATCACAATTGAGGGGGCTTTAGCAGTGCTGCCATCCCTCCAAAATAGTTCAGAAAGTCTCCAGGCACTAAGGTTAAATTGAATAAATTTCCTCTGGCTGCCTCTACTCTTCACCATTTCTCTTTCCTCTTCTTTTAAAGATTTTATTCATTTGACAGAGAGATAGATCACAAGTAGGCAAAGAGGCGGGTGGGGGTGGGGGGGCGGGCTTCATCCCAGGACCCTGAGACCATGACCTGAGCTGAAGGCAGAGGCTTAACCCACTGAGCCACCCAGGTGCCCCTCTCCCTCCCCTTCTTGATGCAGGCTTTAGGGAATACTACCCTCCTTTAGGTTAAAATCTTTACAATCAGATTTGCATTTTACTTTAATTTCTTACAGAGATTTCAGTGGTAATGGCACTTTCACCTTTCCTGCAGACTCCTCTCCTCAAGGACCCAGGCATGAATCCCTGAGGACTTGGAACAGGTAGGCAATCTGATCAGTAGCTGTTATTAAAAAAACAAAAACAAAAAACAAAACAAAACAAAAAACACTAGGAAAGGCTTGAACTGCAGCTTTTTGAAATTCTGGCAGAACATCCTGTTATGCTCCCAGAATATGACAGGATGGGGGGGCCAATCCTGACATCATGTGCCAATCACCTCCCTCCTCCTCCAGGAGGTTGCCATGAGACAATTTCTCATTGCCATGTGAGTCTGATGACGGATGGGGCTTCTGCTCTAACCTCCAGAAAAGAGCTGCAGACTAAAACCTCTAAGGTACAGTCTAAAATCGGCTCCTCAGCAACATATATATCCCATAATTTACACTGCAGTCATGTAGCTCCTTTTGTTTCAGTGTCCTTGTTGGTGAGTGAGGACCAGGGAGCTCCTCTGGCTTTGGCTGTTCTTCCTTGCACTGTCATGGAAGTAAAACATTGTCTTAACCTTAAAGTGATTCATTGTATCTTTACTTTTGTGTGTCTGAAAGTTGCAGCACCCAGTCTGTGCTCAGATGCTTAGCAACAGACAGACCCAGGGCAGCAGTAGCTAGGCAGATGTAACAGCTTCCCATAGACCATAGGTTTCCTTGTCATGATCCCACTCCAGAGTCAAAGAATTTTTAGTTTCTTGACATTCTCCTGCAAACTCCAAATTGTCCACTCAAGCCAGTGTTTTAGTAAGGCTGGTTTAGTGTGACCTTTACTTTGATCTTGTAATGCTGGGCAACTTTGCATAACCATCTTCCTAGAATCATGTAATACCTCCTTACTGTAATAAATCCCTTAATGTCATAATACTCATGTAGATCTGCTTCCCTTAGTCTTGACTGACTGATAAAATTAGATTTTTTTTTTTTAAAGATTGCACTGAATGTGAATACCTCAAAGAATTTGGAGTATGTTAGTATATAGGAAATCTTTTTCTATAAGAGGCTAGGATTATGTAAGCTTTGATCAAATTTTTTTGTTTGTTTTTACCCCCAAACTGAATACGCCCACTCCAAGTCTCTGAACTGGCAGGTAGCAAGTTTGGTTGCAACTCCTTGCCTTCAATTCTAATTTAGATGTTTTCCCTAATGCCAGTTGGCAATCTTTGTCTTTACTTTTTAGAATAGTTCGAAAATATAGAGAATGGACCAGGGTTACTCCTCAAAAACAATTGGATGATGAAAATGGAGAAAATTTGTGAAATTGATTAGACTGTATGGGAAAAAGTACTTTTATCAAAGTAAAATTTCTACTGGTATAAGAACAATTGTTCTTTTCTGAGCAAAGGATAGATATGACAGGTGAATTTTGATTCTCTTGATTTTATAATGTAATAACAGGACACATTTTTATTAAAACTATGTGTTTGTATAATTCAGTTGCCATTATAAAATAAGCATTGAACTTTTTCATATTTCTTATTTATGTAAGACAAATATTCTTATTCCATAAATGAAAACATAGTAGTTTGAGTGACTTGCACTATGTTGTAAAGCTGACAAGTGCTGAAGATAATTTTATTAAAATGTATACCTTTTTAATTCTAAGAACTATTTTTTAAGTAAATTTGAGACACTTAGAAGCTCAAAAGGCAAAGGAAACCAAGGTTAAGCAAGAGAGAATTTTTCCTCCTTTCAAGATTATTGACAACATAAATTTGTAAAATTAATAACTTTTGAAAATTTCAGTTGTCCCACTACCCTTAGACATTTGTAGGTATTGACATTTCAGCTCTAATGGCCTGAGCCCCTTTCTGCCTAGTTCTTAAAATTTGAAAGGGGGAAAAAATTAACAATGGACGATTGTAGCTGGACCATTTGACTTGCTTCCAATAAGGTTGGTGTTTTGAAGCACATGAAATATTTCACACAGCATTCTCACTTGAATATGAGATTATAAATACCATTTAAAGAATTTTCTTGACACTTGTTTAATACAAATCTTACAGGATGTCACATTTTGAGGATTTAGAATATTTTGTTTGCTAGTATGCCTAATTGTGTATAAATTTCTAAATCACTGGTGTCTAGCCAGGGGTAGATCTTAGAACCTCTTGTATAATTTTTCAAATATACAGGCAAAGGAACTGAGGTCAATAGAACCAGACTCTATGGAGGACAGAAACTTCATATATGCTTAAAAGCAAATAATAATTTAAAAAAATTAAAACTGCAACAAAAAAGATACTTCCCCAGGTTTTTCTGTATTTATGATGTGCATTATTAATAGTATAGAAAATTTAGTAACACAGTAGAGACATTAAATATTTTCACATAAATAAATAGTTGGCTTTAATGTTAAATCCAATTTCCCTGGCAGTTTTCATTTAGTGGTTACATAACAAGCAGTCCTCACAGTCCTTCAGCTTAACCTGACTCTGCAGTACTGTGCTGGTTCAGAAATGATGAGAGAAATCTCCCCAATTATTACCTTCAGATGAAAGCTTCTACCCACTACATTAGGTAGTTCAGCAGATGAAATGTTCCAAAAATGAACCGTTATATATATGCTCTGCAACAGCATTTATTTTTATTAACTTGTCACAATTATAATAAAGAGAGGGAGTAGGGAAGTAAAAGTACAGGGTTTTTCTATGTAATTAAATTATTAGCTTAAAATACTATTATAACTATAAGAAGTTTTATGTGTGTGGTAAGAAGTAATTGTGCTAATTTAAGGGGTATGGGTGGCTCAGTTGGTAAAGCATCTACCTTCAGCTCAGGTCATGATCTCAGGGTCCTGGGATCAAGTCCCGCATAGGGCTCCCTGCCCCCTGCCTGCCCCCACCTCCACTCATGCTTTCTCTATTTCAAATAACTAAATAAGTAAAAAAAGAAAATAAGTAATTACGCTACTTTAAAACATTTTGTAAATGATTAGTCCAGTGTGAACATGGAATAACACTAGGCAGAGGCACATGAAAGTTAGAAGAGATTTATTATACTCACAGGCACCAGAAGAGGGAAACAAGTGTACCACCCAAGGGCCATAGAGGAGAACCTCCAAGGGAGCACACTCAAATAAGCAGGTGGGTAGCCCAGCAGGAGAATGAGAGTAAGTTTCTTTATAAGGGGACAGGGTGGGGGCTTTCATTGTTGTCTTTGGTCACTATGTCACAGTCCAGTCTGGGGAAGGCAAGAAGGGGAAAAGATAGTTCTATGCTTGGCGCCTGGGTAGGGTACTCAGAGCCTGTGTTTGGGGATATTGAGGCTTGGGGAAAATATGGTTTTCAAAATTTGCAATACAACAAAGCTCACAATACCACTCCCCCACCCACAGAAAACTTCATACAGAAAATATACAAAAAAGAATCAAAGATTACTACCAAAAAATTCGTGAAACACAAAAGAAGACAGTAAGAGAAGAAAAGATGACCGAAAGACTATGAAACAGACAGAAAACTAATCATAAATGGGAGTAGTAAGCCCTTCCCTACTAATCACTACTTTTACAGAGTGTGTGGTGGGGATGAAATGGGTAAATGGGGCCAAGGGGTACAAGCTTCCAGTTGATTTTTAAAAAATTATTTTAAATTGAAATGAAATAAACACCCCAATCAAAAGGCATAGGATATCTGAAGGGGTAATAAAACAAGAACCAACTATAAGTAATGCACTTTCAATTTAAGGTCACACATAAGCTGTGAAAATAAAGGGATGGAAAAAGATTGCATTCAATACTTAGACAAAATACACTAAGCCAGAAACTGTCACAGGGGACAAAGAGGGACATTATATAAGGAGAGAAGTGTTAAGTCATCAGGAAGATATAATAATTATAAATGCATGTGTACCCAACGGCAAAACAACTAAGTATATCAACCAAGTATCAAGAAACTAAAGAGAAAAACAGTAATACGATAATAGTATGAGAGAAAAATTGCAAAAAAACTTATTTTAGGGGTGTCTGGGTGGCTCAGTGGGTTAAAGTCTCTGCCTTCGGCTCGGGTCATGATCTCAGGGTCCTGGGATCGAGCCCCGCATCGGGCTCTCTGCTCAACAGGGAGCCTGCTTCCCTTCCTCTCTCTCTGCCTGCCTCTCTGCCTGCTTGTGATCTCTGTCCATCAAGTAAATAAATAAAATCTTTAAGAAAAAAAATTATTTTAAAAGTTTGTTAAGTTTGTGTTACTTCGATTATTATGACGGATTCTATATTTAGACTAATGCTCAAAATTAAAACGATCTGCTCAATTAGTTCTATGTCACCCAAATCAATATTTCTTCATTGAACTTAATTTTGTCATCTTAGTATTAATATTTTATGAAGTTTTTCTGTTTTACCATGTAAAAAGGGTTGTCTTAGAATATTTTTTATTTCCATCCTTTAAGAATGCAATATCCTCTCTCATATTCATTTCCTAAAAATTCTAAAATTAAGAAAAAAATGAATGGTAGACGTTTCCCTTTATGCATGTAAATAAAGTAGGAAGGTAGATACAGATTTACATCTAAAGAAATTATTTTCTATTTCTCTTAGCTGCTTAGAGAAAATTGAAAATATTAATGCGAATTACTAATATGATTTTACCAAGTAGAAGATAACTCATGAAATGTAGTCTCACCCTCTTTAGGAAATCTTTAAACCCAGTTATTTGGAGGAATATGACAGAGAAGGTCACTGAAAACTTAAGCAGACCAGGTATCTGTTATTGAAAGCTTCACATTGTTTCTGTTTTCTTTGATGGAAAATATTGACTTCAAGGCAAAACTTTCTTTTATTCCAAAAGGAGTTAACCTGTTTAATTAATCAGTATATTTATGCACAATCTGTAACGTGAATTGAGCATAGCTGTGGCAAAATTCTGTTAAGCTAGAAAAATATTTATTTTTACTGATGTATAGGTGACACACAATGTTGCATTAGTCTTAGGTGTAGAACATAATAATTCAACAACTCTATACCTTCTGCTGTGTTCACAAGTGTAGGTACCATATGTCACCATACAGCCCTCTTACAATATCATTAACTATATGCCCTGTGCGGTACCTTTCATCCCTGTGATGTATAGTATACATTCCATAACTAGAAGCCTGTACCTCCCACTCATCTTCATCCACTTTGCCCATTCCCCACCTCCTTCCCATCTGGCAACCCTCTGTTTTGGGATTACTATTTCTGGAGCTATATCTGCTATTCAGTTAGATTCCACATATAGGTGAAATCATACAGCATTTGTCTTTGTCTGACTTACTTCATTTAGCACAATACCCCCTAGGACCATCCATGTTGTCACAAGTGGCAAGACCTCATTTTTTTTTTTATGACCGAGTAATATTTATACACATACACATGTATACACACCACATCTTTATCTATTCAACTTCTATGTCAATTCACTGATGGAAATGCTTCCCTATCTTGCCTATTATATATAATGCTGCAATAAACATAGGGTTGCATCTATCTTTTCAGGTTAGTCTTTTTATTTTCTTTGCGTAATTCCCACCCAGAAGTGAAATTACTGGATCATATGTTTTTATCTATTTTCAATTTTTTGAGGAAATCCCATACAGTTTTCTGCAGTGACTATACAATCTTGCCAACAGTTGTTATTTTGATTCTAGCTAATCCGACAGGTGTAAGGTGAACTCATGGTGTTATTGATTGGTCTTTTCCTGATAACTGGTGATGTTTAACATCTTTTTCAGGTAAATACCTATTTGAGTAGTGTGTGCGTGTGTGTGCTGAGTTGCCTAAATTCTTTATGTATTTTGGATATTAACCCCACGTCTTTTCCCATTAAGTATATTTACTTTTCATTTTGCCGATGGTTTTCTTTGCCATGCAAAAGTAACTTTGTGTGTCTGTGTAGTCCCACTAGAAGAGACGGATCTAGAAAATGTTTCTGCAGCCAATGTCAAACAAATCACTGCCTATATTTTCTTTTAGGAAATTTATGACTTCAGGTCTCACATTTAGATCTATAGCCCACTTTGAGTTTATTTTTGTGTATACAGTAAAAAAGTGGCCCAGTTTTCCTAGTACCATTTATTGATAAACCCTTTCTTCATTGCAGATTTGTGCCTCTTTGGTCAAAGAATAATTGACCAAATAGGCTTATTTCTGGGCTCTCTATCATGTTCTATTGATCTGTGTGTCTATTTTTGTGCCAGTGTGGTTTGGTACCAAACCATACTGTTTTGATAATTATAGGTTTCTAATATAGCATTGAATCTGGGATTGTAGTGTGTCCAGCTTTGTTCTTTCTCAATACTGCTTCACTTAAGAGTCTTTCCACACAGATTTTAAGATTATTTTTGTTCTAGGTCTATGAAAAATAGTATTTGTATTTTGATAGGGATTGAACTGTTTCTACAGATTACTTTGGATAGTATATACATTTTAACAATATTAATTTTTCTAGTCCATGAGCATGGAATACCTTTCCATTTGTTTTGTTTTCAATTTTTTTTAATCAGTGTTTTATAGTTTTTGGAGTACAGGTCTTTCACCTCTTTGGTTAAGTTTATTCTTACATATTTTATTCTTTTTGGTGCAATTATAAATAAATTTTTTTTTTTGCTTTGTTGTTAGTGTTTAGAATGCAACAGATTTCTGTATGTTAATTTTGTATCCTGTAAACTTATTGAATTCATTTATCAGTTTTCATTTGTATAGTATCATATTATCTGCAAAGAGAGTTTTACTTCTTCATGCATTTAGGTGACATTTCTTTTCTGATTTCTCTGGCTAGGACTTCCAGTACTATATTGAATACAAGTGATGAGAGTGGACATTCTTATCTTATTCCTGACTTGAAGGAAAAGTTCTATTTTTCCCCATTTAGTATGATGTTATCTATTGGGTTATCACATTTGGTCTTTATTTTGTGGAGTTATGTTCCCATAAACCTACTTTGTTGAGCATTTTTACCATGAATGGATATTGAATTTTGTCAAATGCCTTTTCTGTATCTATTGAGTTGATGGTATGATTTGTATCCTTCATTTCATTAATGTGGTTTATTATGTTGATTGATATCTGAATACTGAACCATCATTGCATCCCAGGATTAAATCTCAATGACTGGGAATAAACATTTTAATGTATTATTGAATTTGGATTCCTAATATTTTGTTTAGGATTTTGTGATCTATGTTCATGAGGGAGGGATAGTTTTCTTTTTTGTAGGGCTTTTGTCTGGTTTTGCTGGCCTCATAGAATATATTTGGAATCATTTATTTCTCTTCTATTTTTTACAATGGGTTAAAGACATATGTATTAACTTTTATTTAAATGTTTGGCAGAATTCATCTGTTGGGAGTTTTTTAATGGTCTGTTCAAGTTTTCTATTTTTCCTGATCCAGTCTTAAAAATCATATGTTTCTAAGATTTATCCATTTCTTCTAGGTTGTCTTGGCATAAATTTTTATGATTTTTTTTATAATTCTTTATACTTCTCATCTTTCACTTCTGATTTTATCTATCTTCTACCTTTTTATCTTGATGGGTCTGACTAAAACTTGATCATTTCCAAGAAATAGGTCTTGGTTTCATTGATATTTTCTGTTCTATAAGTCTCCACTTATTTCTACTCTAATCTCTACTATTTCTTTCCTTTGGTCTGAGATTTTGCTTGTGGTTTTTTTTTTTGTTTTTTTTTTTGAGGTGGGCCAATATTCCTATAAACATCCCTTTTAGAATTGCTTTTGTTCAATCCCAAAGATTTTGAGCCATTGTGTTTCCATTTTCATTTCCTCTTTGATATCTTTGTTGACACACTGGTTATTTAGTAGCATGCTTTTTAGGCCCCATGTGTTTGTGTTTCTTCAGTTTATTTCTTGTAGTTGATTTCTAGTTTCATACCATTGTGGTCAGAAAAGATACTTGATAGGACTTCAATCTTTTCAAATTTATTTAGGATTTTTTATGGCCTAACATGATCCATCCTGGAGAATGTTCCATGTGCCCTGTGAGGAGTGGGGGTGAAAAATATTTTCTGTGGTTTTGGAATGGAATGTTATATATTTTATATATATTTGTTCTCCCTCTGATCTTGTTTTCAAAACCACTGTTTATTGGTTTTCATTGATGCAAGTGGGCTGTTAAATTTTCCTACTAGTAATTTCTCCCTCTATGTCTGTTAATATTTGCTTTATAGATTTAAATGCTCCTCTATTGGGTGCATAGATATTTACAGTTGTTTTATCTTCTCATTGCATTGTCCCCTTTATAATTACATAGTGTTTTTCATTGTGTCTGATATTAGTATTGCTAACACAGGTTTTATTTCCATTTCAATGGAATAGCTTCACTTTTTGGTCTGTATCTATCTTTAGGTATGAAAGGAGTCTTTTATAGACAACATATAGATGGGTCACATTTTTTATCCATTATTTCATGCAGTATCCTCTGATCGGAGCATTTAGTCGATTTACATTGCCATTTAATTTTTCTCGTTTTTCTAGTCCTTCTTTATTCCTATCTTTTGCTCTTTTTCCCCATGAGTTGACATGTTTCCTTAGTGTTTCTCCTTATTTTTTGAAGGACTTTGTGCTTACCATGAAGTTTGTATACATCATCCTATAGGTGGCAATGTATATCAAGTTGATGGTTGCTTTTGTCAGACATTCGAAAAGCACTAAACTTTTTACGTCCTCCTCCCTGTTGATCCTCCGTATGATGTCATATTGTATATCTTTTTATCTGGTCGTTTAGCTTCTATAGTAGCTTTACATGGTTGATCTATTACCTTTACTTTATGTTTGCTTTTACCAATAAGATTTTTTCTTAATTTTCTCACTTTTAGTTAGGATCTGGTCTTTTCTACTTAAAGGAGTTTATCACCACTAAAGTGGCCTTATCTCTTTATCTAGCAAAATTATCATTTCAGAATTGAGGAGAGAAAGACAACTCTTCGTTGTAGGCTTTTTCTTTTCAGCACTTTGAATATATCATGGCACTTTCTTCTGGCCTGTGAAATTTCTGCTATAAAATCAGCTGATAGCCTAATGGGTTTTAAATGGGTATTATTTGGGAATGGCCTCTGAACGCATTTTAATTAAGTAATGAAGTGGTAGTAATTATTTCTACTTTAAAAACCATTAAATGTGAGACTATTAATTCAGTTATAAATAATGCATAGCTCATGGGTCAAAGATGTCACAATGGTAATAGAAAATTATTTGAATCGACACATTAAAAATAAACATCCAAAAGCTTTGAAATATAATTGAAGAGGTACTTACAGAATAACGTAACCTTCTCACCCATCACTGTATTTCCACCTGCAGGATCTAGGAAGATCCCACCCGAGGACTTCATTCTACACTGCATTAAGATTGTTGATGCTGGTAGAGGGCTGGCTGTTAGATCCCAGTGTGTTTACACTTTCCCTTGCTTGATCTACTTTGTGATCTCTGGTATTCCTGTGTCTCCCACATAATTGCCCTAAGTCACTGGCTCTGCTATCACAACTGCATTTCTGGTAACTCTCCAGGTAATGCCTGCTCAGTGACTGAAAGTAAGAGATGTTGCTATTCACTACTAGATAGTCTCCAACATTTATAGCTGCTTTCTAGCCATCACTCAGTTTAGTAGATGCCAATTAACCTGTCAATTTTTTGTATTCTCTCATAGTCTGAATACAAACTCCATTTTTGTTTTTGTTTTAAGATTTATTTATTTGAGAGAGAGCAAGAATAGAGAAAGTAAGCAGGGAGGGGCAGAGGGAGAAGCAGAGTCCCTGCTGAGCAGGGAGCCCCTGGGATCATGACCTGAGTGGAAGGCAGACACTTACCCGCTGAGCCACCTAGGCACCCAGAAACTCCGGATTTTGTAAGTCAGACTTAACCTTCACTTCAGCCTCCTCTTCCTCCTCATTGTTTTGTCAACTGTGTCCAATTGATATGTAAAAACATACATATACATTAGAAGTTATTCATGTAAGGGTGGTGTTTCCTGGAATAGAAATTTACAAAACCTGTCAAAAATGGACCAGATTTTGAGTATACGGAATGAAATTTATAAAATGACAAAAAATTTAAACATTGTGGGATGATGATAGAAAAAATCGGAATACAAGGTTATTAAAATGATGTCCTTATATAATACTAGGAAAATTAACATGTATATGTTAAAATCTCTAAGAATTTAGTTCAATGTTAACTAATATTCTAACAAATTTCCTTCAGAAGATTATTTTTTTATGCAAAGTGAATTTTTTTTTATCTGTTTAGGTAATAGAAAATCAGACTGGATCTTAAACAATTTAATGTAATGTCTATGACACTATATTTTTGTTTAAATTTTCCTGGTGTGGTAAATGGCAAAAATGACCACAATCCTTCAGTCAACCCTGTTACCATTCTCTCTGCAATGTGACTTTGCAGTTTCTCATACCAAGAGACAGAAGATAGCATCCCCTCCCTTGAATCTGGATTATCCAACTTGATTGGTCCAAAACAATGCAGTGGAAGTGATGGGGTGCTAGTTCCTAGCCTAGGACTCAAAATTTGCATGCTTCTGGTCACTGCAAAATATATATGTATATTCATACTTCAGATTGGAATTTGAATTTTTTTTAAATGTTTCCTTCCACCTTTCTGTGTTAAACCTTTGGGTATTGTCATTTGTTTTCTATTTATTATATGACTGCTATTGATTTTAGAGACTCAAAAGGAGAATTATGATCATTTTATTGTAGAGTTTTGGTTTATCATTTAGAAATGATGGAATTTTATTTAATTGAAAAATACAAAAAAGGTAATGTCTCAGCTATAAATGTGATGAGTCATGTCATATAGCTTACAGCCCAAACTATAAAAAAACCAATAGATAACACTAAAATGTGGGCCCCAAAAGAAATCTCTAGTAACCTAATTTTAAACACTAATAACTTGGCATTAAGACTGATTTTTCAAGCCAGGGCAATGTACATAAATCCTGTGGGATTTGAAGAGATTTGCTTTCTTTTTTTCCTGATAAGAGAAAGGTAAGATTAGTTGACCATAGAGTTGAGAGTCTATTTATGGGCTCTCTATTCTGTTCCATTGATCTATGGGTCTGTTTTTGTGCCAGTACCATGCTGTCTTGATGATGACAGCTTTGTAATAGAGCTTGAAGTCCGGGATTGTGATGCCACCAATGTTGGCTTTCTTTTTCAATATCCCTTTAGCTATTCGAGGTCTTTTCTGGTTCCATATAAATTTTAGAATTATTTGTTCCATTTCTTTGAAAAAGATGGATGGTACTTTGATAGGAATTGCATTAAATGTGTAGATTGCTTTAGGTAGCATAGACATTTTCACAATAATTATTCTTCCAATACAGGAGCATGGAACATTTTTCCATTTCTTTGTGTCTTCCTCAATTTCTTTCATGAGTACTTTATAGTTTTCTGAGTATAGATTCTGTGTCTCTTTGGTTAGGTTTATTCCTAGGTATCTTATGGTTTTGGGTGCAATTGTAAATGGGATTGACTCCTTAATTTCCCTTTCTTCTGTCTTGCTGTTGGTGTAGCTAATCTTCGACAAAGCAGGAAAGAATGTCCAATGGAAAAAAGACAGCCTCTTCAATAAATGGTGCTGGGAAAATTGGACAGCCACATGCAGAAAAATGAAATTGGACCATTTCCTTACACCACACACGAAAATAGACTCAAAATGGATGAAGGACCTCAATGTGCGAAAGGAATCCATCAAAATCCTTGAGGAGAACACAGGCAGCAACCTCTTCAACCTCAGCCGCAGCAACATCTTCCTAGGAACAACACAAAAGGCAAGGGAAGCAAGGGCAAAAATGAACTATTGGGATTTCATCAAGATCAAAAGCTTTTGCACGGCAAAGGAAACAGTTAACAAAATCAAAAGACAACTGACAGAATGGGAGAAGATATTTGCAAACGACATATCAGATAAAGGACTAGTGTCCAGAATCTATAAAGAACTTAGCAAACTCAACACCCAAAGAACAAATAATCCAATCAAGAAATGGGCAGAGGACATGAACAGACATTTCTGCAAGGAAGACATCCAGATGGCCAACAGACACATGAAAAAGTGCTCCATATCACTCGGCATCAGGGAAATACAAATCAAAACCACAATGGATATCACCTCACACCAGTCAGAATGGCTAAAATCTACAAGTCAGGAAATGACAGATGCTGGCGAGGATGCAGAGCAAGGGGAACCCTCCTACACTGTTGGTGGGAATGCAAGCTGGTGCAACCTCTCTGGAAAACAGCATGGAGGTTCCTCAAAATGTTGAAAATAGAACTGCCCTATGACCCAGCAATTGCACTATTGGGTATTTACCCTAAAGATACAAATGTAGTGATCCAAAGGGGCACGTGTACTCGAAAGTTTATAGCAGCAATGTCCACAGTAGCCAAACTATGGAAAGAACCTAGATGTCCATCAACAGATGAATGGATCAAGAAGATGTGGTATCTATACACAATGGAATACTATGCAGCCATCAAAAGAAATGAAATCTTGCCATTTGCAACAACATGGATGGAACTAGAGCGTATCATGCTTAGCAAAATAAGTCAAGCAGAGAAAGACAACTATCATATGATCTCCCTGATATGAGGAAGTGGTGATGCAACATGGGGGCTTAAGTGGGTACGAGAAGAATAAATGAAAGAAGATGGGATTGGGAGGGAGACAAACCATAAGTGACTCTTAATCTCACAAAACAAACTGAGGGTTGCTGGGGGGAGTGGGTTTGGGAGAAGGGGGTGGTATTATGGACATTGGGGAGGGTATATGCTTTGGTGAGTGCTGTGAAGTGTGTAAACCTGGTGATTCACAGACCTGTACCCCTGGGGATAAAAATATATGTTTATAAAAAATAAAAAATTATATTAAAAAAAAAGAGAACGGTAAGAAATCATAATTTTAGATATAAACTCAAATGGCAGAATTATAACAGCTTCTCAAACCAGTTTTCTGTCCATTCACTGGTTCAAATGATAATTCTTACCAGCTTTTAGAGACAACAAGAGAACTATTGTCCCTGATGCTTTACAAAGAAGGACTTGGAAGGCAACATCCTCTCATCCTCACTGACCCTGTACAACATTGCTCTTGTTTTTGTCTATTTTGCCAAAAGTTCTGGGTATCATGTCCCTTTACTGGACCAATTGCTTGCCACACCCTTCAGCAATGTGTGGGGGTTGGTTAATTGTCTTTTTATAGTGCATCCTGAGGAAAAAACAATTAAAATAGGAGATCTAATGAGCAGTTACTCGTGACTTCAGTGATAGCTTTTTATAAGGCTTGAGCTTAATTTATGTGAATTTTGTACCATTGAAAATAGTGTTATAATAACTAAAGCTGAAGCAGTCTTTTCTCAAATAGCAGCTTATTACCTTTCCCAGTTTCTCTCTCTTGTCCTTTTGTCTAATGTTCTTTTTCCAAGGATACACTTGGCAAAGTTTTTAAAAATTTCTTTCTTTGAAAGCACTCATGAGACTTCTCAGAAATATTCACTCATACTTGGTGTTTTTATGCCCACATAGTCACCTCATCAAGCCAGGCTATCTAACTGGATATTCCAGGTAAAAATTATCAGTAAACAAACTGACTCTAGTGGTCACCAGGGAGATATCAGACATTGAAGAACACATTATAAATCCTACTGCTTTTAGTTTGGCAGATGGACATTCAGGCTTTCCCAGCATTGAAGCTAGATTTTTTTTTCTTGTTTTGCTCTATTTATCTTTTCCTTTGTGTAAACTAACTTAACCACTTACTGCCTTCTTCCTTCCCTAGAAAGCTTACCACTCACTAGTAGATGCCGAGGTTACCCAAATTTAAAAAAACAAAAAAATTGTTCTCCATCAGCTCATAATCTAGTGTCACACTGTCTCAGCTCATTTATGAGAAACAATATATATTAAGAAATACGAGTCAGGAAGTTTCATGTACAAAGAGCTTTCTTGGAGGTTAAATGGGTATTGTCGTCCTTGTGCTACTGATAAGGTTCAGCCTTAGACCTGTCCTACAAAACCAGTCATCTCAGACAATGTAGCATATCCATAGAAACACTGAAATATCGGTTTCACCCTGAAAATCCCTGATGATAAAATTCGTCCTCTATTAAGCACACCATCATTGGGATGAAGGAGATTGTAAATTAGTGCTTATCTTGCTCTTAACTTTCTATAGCTATTTCAGGCATTTCTTTAGAATGACCTGAGTTTTTCTTAAAATCACTCAGGATAGCCACCCTTCAGCAAGGGTAAGTGATTTATTTCTTTTCTGAATTGGAGGAAGAATTAATTTAGTGGATATAGCCTTGAGCAAAAGCAAATGTTGAATTGACCTCATTCTCTGTCTACTTTCAGCATAACAGTATGTAGGAATAATAAATAATAAAAAAATAATAAACATACATACAAACTCCTGGCTAAAGATGTCAGGGAGAAAAGTCTCCTTGTAGTAATTTTGGTAATAATCCCTTTTCTCTCAAGGAGTTGCAGAAAACATATATAGATTTATTTTTTTTTCCATTCTCCTTCCACAATCATTTCGATGTTTCTAAAGCTCCAATTTTTTGTATATCCACTGTCTCCTTGGAATTCCCAGTTAACTCTGTTTATCTACTCATTCTGTTATCTGGAATCATCTCCTAATATACCAATTAACTTCTCTATCAGCAAGGTTTAACCTCTTCATCCACATATTTCACTTTATCAACAAAAATACAACTTAAAAACACAGATGGAAATATTTTCACACATTTCTCAAAAACCTTCCATGGCTACTCAGTGTATAAATAAAGTCAAAACCTCTAAACACATATATCTTTACTCTAACCCATTCAATTCACAAATAAATCATGGCTATTCCTATGTGGCAGGCACAATGGTCAGCTTCTTTAATGTCCCTGTTCATTATCTCTTCAAGATGTGGTTTCATTCTATCCCTGCTGTTCAGAGCTGCATTGGTGGCCACACACTTCACCCCCCAGACAGAACCAACACCTTCTCCCCAATCCTTTACATTCTTTTGTAGTTGCTTTGACATTTTAAACATTTCTTACATGTTTAAACATACATAAAAAAGAATAAGATAATAAAGACTCATCACACATATTCTATCTAGTTATGGTTAGCAGAATTTGCTTTATTTATATTCCCCTCTCAATGTCACCATCTGTACTGTTGAGTGTGAAAATTTTTGAGTTCCTTAGAATTATTTCCTAAGAGCAACGGTCCATTAACTACTTGATTACCTTGAGGAGCAGGTGGTATAGTTAAGGCAGGATATATTTGATTCTTTGCCCCTACTTACCAGCTGTCAGAACAATAAGAAATTGATGTGCTAGAAAAATTTCAAGATAACCAATTTGTTTTTATTTTTAAAATCATGGAATTTTAACAAATTTCATGAGTTTCAATCCATTGCAGTCTGCAGTATTTGATAAATTATTTGCTTTCTGTTATTACACCATGTATTTTTTTTCCCAGCCAGATAAAAAAATCAGCCATTTTTCTGAGCTGCTCACCTTGCTTTCTATGAAAAAGAGAATTAGGAGGCCATATCTGCATAAAGGGTAACCACTGCCAGTGGTATTAGATGTCATCCCTTTTCAGTGATCAAGAGCAACAAAGTTTTTTGTTGTTGTTTTTTTTTTTGTTTGTTTTTTGTTTTTTGTTTTTGCCGATAAAGTGTTTATTTACACTGACATTATTAAGGTTACAGAGATTCTGATCCATTATTTAAAATATTTTCTGTTTGCATCTATTTCTTGTCTATTAAGCCTTGATTCCATGTGCCAATAATGTAATTACTTATTTGCCTCATCCTATAATGTATATATAATAGTTTCATTATGACAATACCCATGTTACTATTGAAAATACCAGTGTCATTATTGAACACTGTTTCATACTTCATTGCATCTTTTTTTCCTTAATGTTTAACTAGGGACAAATTACTTAGTTGAAACTTTACTAAAATAATTTTCTTTTGCTATTAATATTTGTATAATTATAATATTTAATTGTGATATTGGGCAAACAGTCACACTCATCTGCAGATGAGCCATGTGGAAAAGGCAGATGCTGATAAAACATGGTAAGATTTTCAGTTTAGGAAAGGATGAGTGGCCCCCTAAGGTTAAGAGATTTTGATGTTTTAAGTTTTATTTGGTACATCTTTGAAATCACACTTTGCTAGAAGAAGCTTGTTTTGCTTTCACTTACCTTCTGAGGTCAATATTTTTTTCTGCAGTGAAAATAGACACTGTGACCTATAACCAGCTCCAGTATATTCTGAAATTATCTTTATTGGCTTCTTTGTATAACCATTTAGCTTAATTTAGTAAAGTTACCTACACCTTGCAAGTCCAAATACACAGCCCAATAACTTTTATCTGATAGGAAAGGAGAGATATGAGTATGGTTCTTCTAGTTAAGATGTAATCCTGAAACCCGAAGTAAATGGCAAAATTTCTTCTCATTCCAAAGCCTTGTTTAGTAACCTTTTGTTTTTCCCTTAGGAATGAAGCAGTTTATAGAAAAATATAAAATATTTCCAGCTGTTCTCATCACATCTAATTTTAGGCCTCATTCATTGGGTGCTTGGGTTAGTTTAGGTACAAATACCCCCAAAAGAAGCATTCAGTCCCTAGGGGAAAAAAATCAGTATTTACAAGGTGATAAGCTCTGATGTGAATCAGTGGTGTTCTCACCCAGGGTAAATAGCACAGGATGGGCGTGGGGTGGGCATACACACAGTTTAATAAGAGAAAAGGCTGAAACCTGAACAATACAAAGGATCACAATCCAAGTACAACTGAACTACAAATTGAACTGCACAAATGAAAAATCTCATTTGTAAAAATATCTCCTGAGAAGTCAAATAAGTTTCAAGGAATTTTCGAGGACATTCTAACACTACCAAGGACTCTCAGGGAAAGACCAAAATGCTATTTCCAGTGAAAATAAATAAAAGACAAAAAGTCTGGCTTCAAGAAATACCTTGGGACAGTCTGAGACCAGAACTTATTCTGGACCCTTTCATAAATTAAAATGACATTAAGGGACAGTTTTTTTAAACTGAAAAGTAATCTTTAGTTTTTTTCACAAAGAAGATCCTGTTTAATTCCAGCACACAGCTGTGTAATTAACTACAGTTTATATATGCAAAATCAGCTCTGCCCTTCCATTTTAACACTGAAAAACTAAATCGCTAATTAGACCAGAAATGTTTAGAAGGGAAGAAAGAGAACAGAAATGGAGATTGGGGATGTACATAGAAAGTGGGTAAAAGATGACTTTAAAGCATGAAAGAAGGTGACATAGAGGTTATCACTGCAGGAACATACTTTGTTTTAATCTTCTCAAAATTCCCTATCAGAAACTAAACCCAAGACAGATTAGATAAAGAAAAAGAAAGAAAAAAAGTCGGAGAAAAACAACATGTGGATAATCTCAACAAAGCTAGACAACATAAGCCCGCACACTCCATAATATGGGCAAATGAGGCTAAATGAGCACAAGAGCAAACTCCAAATAATCTCAGCTAAGAAATGCACAGGTAAAAATAGATTTAGAAAAATATCGACACCCTGAGAAGCAATTAATTCTGGTAAAAATCACCAACAGTGACATCACTAGCAAAAAGTTTGTAGCAAAAATCTAAGTAGCCAGGCTGGCAGCACCGGAATCCGACTTTCAAGTTGGCCTCAGAATTAGGGTAACTAATCATTCAGTGCCTTTTGACACGAACTGATTTGAGGCACATGGTACCTCCTATGGAGCATTCTTGTCAAAATTGAAACCTGAATTTAACTCACTTCTAGAGATAATATCCATTCCTGGGATATATGAGGGGTAGGGAAAAAATTGATGCCTCAAAGAAGAAAACAGCTACAATATACGGGACAGTCTACAAGATCATTGGTACTGCTGCCATGATGAGTTAGAGCATGGCACGAAAGGAAGATTAGATCTAAGTTTAAAGAGACTTTAGATATGGATATAGATATAGATTTATAAACTAATGCATATTCTGGACTTTGTTGCAATATATATTTGAATAAACAAACTGAAAAGACGTTTATGAGGTGATGGAGGAAATCTGGCTTGAACTGGGTATTAGGTGCTACCAAAAGATTATTAATTATATTAACTGTGATCACAGCATTGACATTACATCAGAAAAATATAGTTTTTTTTTAAGAGATGATTGCTAATATCCAAACAATACAAACAAATCTCAATCCAGGCACAACTCAACTATAAACTTAATACCATAAATTAAAAAGTCCTATTAGTAAAAATATTTCCTGAGAATCTGAATAATTACAGATATGTTTTAGAAATGTATGTGGAAATGACACAGTGTCTATTTTCCTTTCATAAGATTGTAGAAGTTATATACAGAAATGTGTAAAAAATAAAGGGAAGTTGAAGTGGCAAAATTTTGACAGGTTTTAAATATGGAGGATGTATATTTCACTAGCTCCCTAAATTTGTGCATTTTTGAACATGTCATAATTTAAAAGATTAAAATAAAAGACAAAATCAGTTTTTATTCAATAAATATTATGTAAACCCTTTGTGCCAGGTCTGGGGATTCAAATCTGATTATTTGGGCATGAGTTCTGCAGATGTGAAATGTACTTTTTACTTGATACAAAAGACCTAAACCTGGTCAATAAGATATTATATAAAGCCATATGTGCCTTGAAGGAAATAGACAGGATGCCGAAATAGAGAATAATGGGCGAGACTATGTGTAACATGGCCAGCAAGTGCAGCAGAATCAGCAGATAGGCACTGTCAGAGGATATTAGGCTGAGACCTAAATGTTTGTTTGCTTGTTTATTTATTAGAGAGAGAAAATGAGCAGTGTGAAGAAGGGGAGAGGGAGAAGCAGACTCCCTGCTGAGCATTGAGCTCAGCAATGTGGGGCTTGATCCCAGGACCTGTAAGATCGTGACCTGAACTAAAGGCAGATGTTTAATTGACTGAACCACCAGACACTGCCCCCTCCAATTTAAGATTTTATTTATTTGACACAGAGAGAGGTCACAAGTAGGCAGAGAGGCAGGCAGAGAGGAGGAAGCAGGCTCCCTGCTGAGCAGAGAGCCCAATGCAGGGCTCAATCCCAGGACCTTAAGATCATGACCTGAGGCAAAGGCAGAGGCTTAACCCACTGAGCTACCCAGGTGCCCCCTTTTTTTTAATGAGAAAAAATGTATTACCTATTTCTAGGTAGAATGACATTTATAAAATCTCTGTGATGGGAAGGGAAGGATTTGTTGAGCAAATAATTGGAAGACCACTATCAGTTTTAGAACTTAGTAATGACCCAGGAGAGGTGGAGGAAGGAAAAGGAGTTTATTTGAGTGGATCTCATAAGTCTAGGAAAAGGATAAATTTGTATTTTAGTTTATGTGCAATAGGGAGCTACAGAAGGGTCTTAAGAAAATGTCATTTTCTCTTTTCAATTTTAGGATAACCATAACTGCCATATATTTAAAAAGTTCAGAAAATATGCCTTTACTTGTTTGAATCGGTTATACCATATTTGAAGAAACTCCCTCTGTCACACAATGAGTAAACTCAGTGTTTAAGTTTTTAAACATGTCTGTTCTCAACACAGTATCACTGGCTCGAATAGAAAAAATAGTTTGATTTTGGACAATTTCTACTGCATTTGTTCCCTGATACAGAGGAACAGCTAGGTAGAACAAGATTCTGTTGAATTGCAAATGCATGATTTTAGAAAATGATTTATAAGTGACATGAAAACTCTCAGGAGGACAGTTGAAAAAAATGACAACACAAATTTAAAAAAAAATCTTGGATCCTATTATGCAGAACTAAATATGGATGATTAATTTTGTTATGGTCTGTGCTAAATGACACTAAAAGTAATAGGTCTACCTGTACCTTTTACTAAATCAAGGTCTTCTATTTGCATTATTTTTAGTTCTTCATTTTCAATTTTTAAATCATTTTGAGCCTCACATGCAGAATATGGCCAACAGAGATTTGCCTAGTGAAATAGCTATTTTAGACATGTGTGACTTATTTCTGACATATGTTGTACAAGCAATTGTGTTAGGATGACGTCCATCAGAGATAATGGCAAGCTAAAAGTGGCACTATCATATTTCACTCTGATAATCATAAAAGCATACACAGAAAACCCTAATGTTTCAGCCCACAGGAGTAAAATCCTTCATTCACTTTTCATAGCATAAATGTGTTTAAGCCAAATTTGTCATTGCTCAAAACTAGTCATATTTATAATTTCACTTCAGTAAGTTGAAATTAATTTCTGGTAAATCTCTGCTTCTAGCTTCTGGATCAACATAATTATCTTGTCATTTATCAAATGTGTTTTCTAAAAACCTAACATTATAGCATGCCTTTCTCTGCTTGATACATTGCCAATTATTGAGTTGGTTCTGTGTTTTCACTCAATATGGAAATGTACCTACCTAAGCCAATAGAAATTACTTTGGCAATTCTATTGAGAAGCTTCATCTTATAATTCTGTTCTATACTTTGGCTTTTTGGTTCCTTTTTCATGGGAAGGAGCAAAAGCCAGCACAACCTGGAAAATGACCTTGATATATATCAGAGGAAGATTTTCTAATTTATAGAAATAAACCAGAAAATTCATGTGAGTATCTGCCACAGACTACCTAGTGTTTGAATCTATTATGTTCCTCTGTTAGTGAGACTATTTTTCTCATTAGAGAAATGAATCATGGTAAAAAGGTATAGCCTTCATGCCATAACCAAGTGTAGCTGTCATTGATCATGGTCAGTTTTTACTAAAAATGGATTATTTGAACAAAAACAAGGAGAATGTGCTAGGGACACAGAAATATTGGGGGGAGTGTTCCAGGCAGAGGTTAAAGTCATCCGTATGTCTATATGATGAAGGTACAAATTTAAGAGGCAGGGCAGGAGATGTTGCAGAAAGGCTAAACAGAAGGAGATAAGAGAGTAACAGTGATTCAGATCAAGTACAACATTATAGATAAGGGCAAGCACACTGGCTTTTCCTCTGAGAAAATAGGGTGGCCCAAGAGGGTTATGAGCAAAAGAATGGCATAACCAGACTTTGGTTTTAAGCACACCATCTTTTGTAGTGAGAACAGACTGCGGGATAAAGATGGAAACAGGGAGACCAGCAGTGATATAGATGAGAGAGATGAAGAGAATGTAGTTACCAAGTTGAAAAGTGGTCAGATTGTACTAGAATTTAGCAGAACCCCTTATGATATCCTTGCGGATAGACCAAATAGATGTGGCTGGAATTGTAAGTAGAATTATATGATTTACACTAAGTATAAATAAATGAACTTCCTTGCTAAATGAATGTTATCCTGATTGAAAGGCTCTTATCCCAGGATTATGACTTTGAACTTGAATTATTCTGCTGTTTCATTAATGACATAGAATAACATTGAAGGTATGCTGCAAAATCTACAGATTAAAAAAACAAACAAACAAACTTAGGGACAAATACACTAAAACATTGGATGAAATCAGATATGTTTTCACAAGCACAAAATTATAAATAAAGGAACTGGAAATCAAGAAAACAAATCTCCCTAAACACAGGGGCAACTTGAGTAAACAGATCTAGATATTTTATTTAACTTTAAACATACTATCAGTTAAAGTATAAGACCTTAAAAACTGAAAATAAACTTAGACCACATCAATTATAAAAGCATATTAGCTGAAAGCAGTAATAGGACACCGCTTCAAACAGGAAAACCTAATTCTACTGTTGAAGACACTGAGAATTAACTTGAGTGCTTTACATAAACCAATCAACCAATCTACTCCTAAAAGCCCTCTTATGATATAGGTATTAGTATCTTCCATCTCATTTTATAAATGAGCAAATTGTGGCCTGGAGAGGATAACTTGCATATTGCCACACAACTAGTAATTGATTGAGCTGGGATTCATTTTCACATAGTCGGGCTCAAAACTTAACCTTAACTAAGATACCATAAAGCATGTTTTTGGACACCCTTATTTGAACATTAAGTCATCAGCAAGATACCTGCTAAGCATATCTTTTTATTTATTTTCAAGTGAACCAATGTAATAGAAAATGAAGAGACTTCATCAAAAGTACTTATAAGGCTACATTTGAGAAATTGTTCTTCTTGGGGCGCCTGGGTGGCTCAGTGGGTTAAGCTGCTGCCTTCGGCTCAGGTCATGATCTCAGGGTCCTGGGATCAAGTCCCACATCGGGCTCTCTGCTCAGCGGGGGGCCTGCTCCCCTTCCTCTCTCTGTGATCTCTTCCCTTCCTCTCTCCTACTGTGATCTCTCTCCGTCAAATAAATAAATAAAATCTTAAAAAAAAAAAAAAAAAACTGTTCTTCTGTTGATGTTGTATTTTAAGAGGACTATTGGTACAGCCATTTTTGATGAGGGACTGTGGGTACTCAGAATCTTCTACATTTATGTTTGTTAGTCTGATAAGAATGAATACAGGGAAATCAAAGAAGGCCATCTGTGAGTTATGATGGCAAACTTACTGAGGTTTTGAGCTATTCAAGGATTGAACTTAGAAGTCTGATCTATGTGGGCTGAGTCTGGAACACAGATTGGGTCTAGGGAGCTGGTGGTAGGAAGATAAAGGAAAGCCAGAAAAAGGACTCCTGGGGGGCACCAGTTTTATCCTCTGGTATACAAGAAGGGCAGAATATGGTGAGAAAGAGTTTCAGCAGCTCAAATTAATATGAATAGGACACAGGGAAACTCAGGCTGTGATTGTCAATCATAGCCAACCAAGCAGATCTCTTCTAATAGGAGGGGCATAGCAGGGCGACGCTCCCAGCACTCCCAAAACCTAGAAGGAAAGGCTGGCCACACTTTTGTCTGATTCAGTAGCTCAATCTAGGTTTTCATTGTGGGTGTCCTAAAAACCTTCTACATATGCCACAAGAAGATGAATGCTAAGCTGAATAATGGGCACTGTCATACCAATGCAGACAGATGAACCTAGAAACAATTTCAGAATCAGAAGTTAAAACTATGAGGTCAGAAAGAAAAGGATCAGGCAAAGTGTAAGTGAAAATCAAGAAACTACAGAAGAGCAAAAGCCATCATGGGAGTGGAGTGAAGGGATAAAATTAAATATCTGAGTTTTCAGACACTGGGCATTCTGCCAGGTGTTTGTTTGTTTGTTTGTTTTAATATAATTTTTTATTTTTTATAAACATATATTTTTATGTTTTAATCAGAGGAGGTTATCACAGTGATTGCCTGGATCAAGATGGGAATAGAAAATCTGGGGGTTGGAGATCCTAAACTCTGAAGAACAGAATTTACAACCAAGTGGGTCTTTATCCACAGGGATCTTAGACTAGATATGGAAATATCTACGCACATGTTTAAAGAGTTGTATTCACCAAGAGATTCAGGATTAATTCAGGATTAACCAGAAACAAATTCTACCAAGTCCAGGAGAAAACACATGTTCAGTAAGTAGGAATTGATACTTAAATGTTATTGAGTAAAGTACCTAGCTGTGTGAAAGTATTTTTTAACTTTTTTAAATATATGGTATAAAATATTATAATAGTAAGATATTGAATTTTAATAGTTTCCAACTATTGGAAACTATTGGCTCAACTTATGATTGTGTGACTTTACAGTTGTGAGAAAGCAATATGCATTCAGTAAAAACTGTATTTCAAATTTTGAATTTTGATTTTTTTCTGGGACAATGATATGCAATATAGTTATTCAATCATGATGATGGGCAGGGACAGTGAGCATAGTTCCCAGTCAGCCACAGGATCAGGAGGGTAAATAACTGATACACTTAAAACATTTCTGTGTTCATATAACCATTCTGTTTCTCACTGTCAGCCCACTATTCAAAATATTACATGAGATGGTCAGTATTTTATTACAAAATAGGCTATGAATTACACAATTTTGCCCAACTGTAGGCTAATGTAAGTGTTCTGAGTGTGTTTAAGATAGGTTAGACTATCTTAGATGTTCAATAATTTAGATGTATTAAATGAATTTTCAACTTATGATATTTTCAGCTTATAGTAGGATTATTGGGATGTGAACCACATCAAAAGTTAGGGAATACCTGTAGTTAAATGTGCATTTTATAATATGGAAATTGAAAACTATACTAATTATCTTCAATTCCTCACCATTTTAGGAAAGCCTCCTTCTAGATCATATGGTTCTGAGGACACCACATAATTATATTACTGAGCTAAAGCACATAATAAAAAGTAAAGAAGACTTCTGAATTCTTATCTTGAATAAGTGATAAAAGATAAAATAGACAAAATTAGAATCATCATTCAGATAATAATAGGTATAAGAATTTTTAAGACTATTATTGTGACCAATATACACATACACACACCCATATGTAAACATAAATATATACTTACATATAAATGCATGGATATATAAATATATATATCCATATATACTATATATATCCATATATATGGATATACATATATTAGAATTTAGTACTATTGTGATAGATGTATCCATATTATCTATATCTAGTCATATATATGCTTCCAGTATTTTTGCTATAAGTAAAATACTTTCTAATTTTTTAATATTAAGATAATGGGATGACAGATAAAAGATGTTAAAAATAAAATTTATGACTAAAAGCTCACAACTTTATGAATAGAATACAATTTTTTACTCCTTGAAAGGAATTCCATGCTCAAATTAAAACATTCAATGTGGTGTCAGAAAAGAAACTGACATAGCCCATTAATTATAGGTAACTAAAATCAAATAATTAGCATAAGCCTTTGTCTTTGAGTCAGAGTCTTATGTTAGAGAGACAGCTCTAACTCAGTCTGCATAGCCAAGCCTTGGTATGATGCCTCTATAGCAAGTGCAACCATTTTGAAGAAATATGGTCACCATTTAGATAATGTCTTTGTAGTAGGGAGTCACATATTAAAGATTGTGAGTGGGGAGAAGGTACACTAGTTTCTAGTGAAATGCTATTCTATAGCTTTATCATTATTTCTTCCTGTTCTGAGAAAGAAAGTGCATTTTTCATGTAGACACCATAAAATTCTGGGAAACAGTCTACCTACACGTAGAAGTTTGTAGGATTGTCAGTCCTGATCAAGAGATAAATTAAGCAGACAGAGGCAAGGCTGAGTTCTTCTGATGTATGCTTATATACCATCAGTGAACAAGTGGCTAGAGTTATCATAGGAGTCAACAAATCTGAACTTGACAAACTTATAAATTAGGATCAAAGAATAAAAGAATCATTGAAGCAGGTGGGTGGTTTAGTTGGTTAAGTGTTCAACTTTTGATTTCAGCTCAGGTCATGGTCTTGGGGTTCAGAGATCAAGCCCCATGCTAGGCTCCCTGCCAGGCATGGAGCCTGCTTGGGATTCTCTCTCCCTCCACATTTGCCCCTCTTCTCCCCACTTGTTCTCATGCTTTCTCTCAAAAAAATTAACAAACCAAACCAAAACAAAACACACACAAAAAAGAATCATCTACAAGAACTAGTTTGCTTTTGCATACAAGTACCGCAGAATTTTGCCAGTTTTTTAGGGTAAGTAATCCCAATTATGACTAAATGAGATCTTCCGTTTAGAGCTTTGTAGCTTTTTCTTAATAAATATGGATTTATGAAAGGAAAATTTATTGTGTGTGTGTTAGAGTTCCCCAGAGAAACAGAACCAATAGGATGTGTTTATACATAGAGAGGGAGATTTACTTTAAGGAATTGAGATATGTAGCAGTAAAGGCTTGGCAAATCCAAAATCTGTTGATTAGAGTATCAGGCTAGAGACCTAGGGAAGGGGTGAAGCTTGATTCCAAAGGTAGACTGTTGGAACTCCTTGCTCAAGGGAGTCAGTTTTTGTCCTATTAAGGCCTTTAACTGATTGGATAAGGCCCACCACTTTATAAAAAGTACTCTGCTTTATTCAAAGTCTACTGATTTTAATGTTAATCTCATCCAAAAACACCTTCACAAACATTCAGAATAATGTTTGATGAAATTTCTGGGCACTATAGTCCAGCTAAGTTGACACAAAAAATTAACCATCATATTGAGATTATTTAAACATGGTTAGGCCTGCTCATATTAGTCCCTTAGTTTAAAAAAAAAAAAAAAAAGAAAAGAAAGAAAGAAAGAAAAAGAAAAAGAAAAGAAACATTTTCAGAAACAGACATAGGAAGAGGCAAAAACTGGTGGCTCAGGTGCCAAGTAAGAGCTGTCTTAATTGGGGTGTAGTAGTATTTCTGTGATAATGACAATTTAAAACAAGTTTGATTTTTTTTTAAAGATTTTATTTATTTGACAGAGATCACAAGTAGGCAGAGAAGCAGGTGGGGCGGGGGGCAGGGTATGGAAGCTGGCTCCCTGCTGAGCAGAGAGCCCAATGTGGGACTTGATGCAAGGACCCTGAGATCATGACCTGATGTGAAGGGAGATGCTTAAGCCACTGAGCCACCAAGTGCCCCTGTGATAATTACAATTTAGAGTTAATTTATCTTGCTTAAAATATTAATTATGATAGTATATTTGACATTAAATACTTGATGTAGTCTTTCTGAGATAGAAGAGGATAAAAATTCCTTGTTTCAGATTTTCTTCAACTCAGTTGGATTCTTTAGCACTCATGTCCCCCTGACCTCTTCCCCTACCTTACCTTTTTCTCCCTGATCCCAAGCAAAAGATGAGATACCCTAGTAGGGTCAGATGTATCTTTTTGCCTATAATCTCAGATGCTTCTGATGTTCATTATAGTTTGTGAATAGGACTGATTACTGCCTCAAGTGCCATTTCATCCATTCTTTGAGGCTGTTCCCAGTCTTTTGAGAACATTGACCATAGGTCTCTATTTTTATTGTGAATATTATTGTTATTGCTTGCAAGAGATGTGCTGTGATTCTTAACAGTGATCCAGTAGTCTTCATAGAATATTCATAAATGTCTCCATGAAAACAAATAGTGAATTAACAGAATCATATTTCTATTTCACTTTAACTACATGCAGATGAGTTTCTTTTTTTAAAGAAATGTTTGAAGAATTATCCTCAGAATTCTCCCAACCCTGTGCCTCCCCCATCCTTATAATCAACACTCCCCACAAAATATGATATCTTGTTTTGTTTTTTTCCTGGAATTTCAGACAACCAGCTATTCATTTTTTTCTTGAGCCAGTGACCAGGATGAGAGAAATTTATCTTATCAATAATTCTGGGTATATATTTGGACTTAGATACTTGACTCATACAGCAATTCAGTAATATGGCAGGATACAAAATCAATGTACAGAAATCAGTTGCTTTCTTTTACACTAACAATGAAAATATAGAAGGATAAATTAGAGAATAAATTCCATTTACTATAGCACAAAGAACCATAAGATACCTGGGAATAAACCTCAGAAGTAAAGGATCTGTACTCAAGGAACTACAGAACACTTAAGAAAGAAATTTAAGACACAAAAGATGGAAGACCATTCCATGCTCATGGATCAGAAGAATATACATTGTTAAAATCTCTATACTGCCAAGAGCAATCTATAATTTCAATGCCATTCTGGACTTAGATACTTGATAATAATTTTGTAATTTGTCAAGGCATAAGCTGAAACAGATGTTATTTCAAAAGAATATGTAGCTAGGAGAAAAGTGTTAAATGAGCAGTTAAGTTACACATAACTGCATCAAAGGACAGATCTTACTTTACTAGCTCTTTACAGAATTAAACTGAATAGGTGGATCCCTTTCTCAATGCCTATAAAAATCTATATACCTATGGTTTCATCCCTAATAAAAGTTCAGTTTATCCTTTCTTTCCTGGGTGGCAGGCATTTTTATTACCAAAAGAGTCTAATCACGAGAGTATATACTCTTTGAATAGATTTTGCTAAATTCAATTTATCATTCAATAGATTATGCTAAATTCAATTTATCAAGTAAAAGTGATAGAAATTGTTTTTGAAAAGTGGATTCAGTATAATCTCTTTTTAAATCAATTTCTATGACATTCTAACTATTTTACCCTAGTTATAATGAAACCGTTTAAAGTTTAGCAAAAATTCACAGTACTTTACAATTCCAATCACAATTTGAACCTCCTAATCATGCCATACATGATATATTCAAAGAATATGCATATGTATGTATATTCTTTACAACTCTCAAACTTATGAGCCTAGCAGCTGAGGAAGAAATTGAGAGAAAAATATATAGCTTACCTTATCTCCCTTGCATTCCAGTTTAATAAATATCTAGTCCGCCATTTAACCAAAAAGGATAATCTTCTAATGCCTAATCCTATTACCGAATATTTACAAAAATATTTCTCTGCTAAACAACAATAGCAAGAAACACCCTGTTTCCTGATAAGCTGAGGTAGAAAGTTTCACCGTTAATTATACTTTATAAATAAAGGTACAGAAATCTATTTTAAGCTAATTATATTTTCTGTAAGGCTTAAATTTAAAACTGTTTTCATTGACTGGAATTATTTTACTAAGTAATATTTTAATTGAAAATTTTGAAAAAGAATTTGAAAAACTAGATTATAAACCTGAATGTGAATAAAATATAAAAGATTGGAAAATGGACCCTGGTCCCCAAACCAGGCAAAGACCCCTCCAAAAAGGAGAATTTCAGACCAATATCCTTGATGAATATGGATGCTAAGTTTCTCAACAAGATCCTAGCTAATGGGATCCAACAGTACATTAAAAGAGATTATCCACCATGACCAGGTGGGATTTATCCCTGGGTTGCAAGGGTGGTTCAACATTTGCAAATCAATCAATGCGATAAAATAATAAAAGAAGAGAGAAGAATCACATGGTCCTCTCAATTGATGCAGAAAAAGCATTTGACAAGATACGGCATCTGTTCCTGATTAAAATGCTTCAAGGTATAGGGATAGAGGGAACATTCCTCAACTTCATAAAATCTATCTATGAAAAACCCACAGCGAATATCATCCTCAATGGGAAAAAGGTGACAGCCTTCCCTTTGAGATCAGGAACACGACAAGGATGCCCACTCTTACCACTCTTGTTCAACATAGTATTAGAAGTCTTAGCAACAACAATCAGACAACAAAAAGAAATAAAAAGTATTCAGATTGTTGATGAAGAAGTCAAATTCTCTCTCTCTTTGCAGGTGACATGATACTTTATATGGAAAACCCAAAAGACTCCACCCCCAAACTACTAGAATTCATTCAACAATTCAGTAATGTGGCAGGATACAAAATCAATATACAGAAATCCGTTGCTTTCTTATACACTAAAAATGAAAATACAGAAAGGGAAATGAGAGAATCGATTCCATTTACTATAGCTGCAAGAACCGTAAGATACCTGGGAATAAACCTAACCAAAGAGGTAAAGGATCTGTCCTCAAAGAAATACAGAACACTCATGAAAGAAACTGAAGAAGACACAAAAAGTGGAAGACCAATCCATGCTCATGGTTTGGAAGAATAAACATTGTTAAAATGTCTATACTGCCTAGAGCAATCTATACTTTCAATGCCATTCCGATCAACATTCCACCAGCATTATTCAAAAATCTGGAGCAAAGAATCCTAAAATTTGTATGGACTCAGAAGAGACCCTGAATTGCTAAGGAAATGTTGAAAAAGAAAAACAAAACTGGGGGTATCACATTGCCTGATTTCAAGCTTTATTGCAAAGTTGTGATCACCAAAACAGCCTGGCACTGGCATAGAAACAGACACATAGACCAGTGGAACAGAGCAGAGAGCCCAAATATGGGCCCTCAACTCTATGGTCAAATAATCTTCGACAAAGCAGGAAAAAATATACAGTGGAAAAAAGACAGTCTCTTGGGGCACCTGGGGGCACAGTGGGTTAAACCCTCTGCCTTTGGCTCAGGTCATGATCCCAGGGTCCTGGGATCGAGCCCCACATTGGGCTCTCTTCTCAGTGGGGAGCCTGCTTCTTCCTCTCTCTCTCTCTCTGCCTGTTTCTCTGCCTACTTGTGATCTCTGTCTGTCAAATAAATAAATAAATAAAAATCTTTAAAAAAAAAAAAAGTCTCTTCAATAAATGGTGCTGGGAAAATTGGACAGCTATGTGTAGAAGAATGAAACTCAACCATCCCCTTACACCATACACAAAGACAAACTTGAAATGGATAAAAGACTTCAAGATGAAGCAGGAATCCATCAGAATCTTAGAGGAGAACATAGGCAGTAACCTCAACATCTGCCACAGCAACTTCATTCAGGATATGTCTCCAAAGGCAAAGGAAACAAAAGCACAAATGAACTTTTGGGACTTCATCAAGATCAAAGGCTTCTGCACAGCAAAGGAAAGTCAACAAAATAAAGAGGCAACCCATGGAATGGGAGGAGATATTCACAAATGACACTACAGACAAAGGGCTGATGTCCAGTATCTATAAAGAACTCCTCCAACTCAACACACAGAAAACAGATAATCATGTCAGAAAAATGGGCCAAAGACATGAACAGACATTTCTCCAATGAAGACATACAAATGGCTAAGAGACACATGAAAAAATGTTCATCATCACTAGTCATCAGGGAGATTCAAATCAAAACCACATTGAGATATTACCTTACACCAGTTAGAATGGCCAAAATTAACAAGACAGTAAACAACATGTGTTGGAGAGGATGTAGAGAAAGGGGAACCTTCTTACACTGTTGGTATAGACACTTTGGAAAACAATGTGGAGATTCCTTAAGAAATTAAATATAGAGCTTCCCTATGACCCTGCAATTGTACTACTGGGTCTTTACCCCAAAGATACAGATGTAGTGAAAAGAAGGGCCATCTGTACACCAATGTTCATAGCAGCAATGACCATAGTTGCCAAACTGTGAAAAGGACCAAGATGCCCTTCAACAGACGAATGGATAAGAAAGATGTGGTCCATATATACTATGGAGTCTTATGCCTCCATCAGAAAGGATGAATACCCAGGTTTTGTATCAGCATAGACAGGACTGGAAGAGATTATGCTAAGTGAAATAAGTCAAGCAGAGAGAGTCAATTATCATATGGTTTCACTTATTTGTAGAACATAAGAAATAACATGGAGGACATGGGAAGATGGAGAGGAGAAGGGATTTGGGGGAAATTGGAGGGGGAGATGACCCATAAGAGACTGTGGACTCTGAAAAACAATCTGAGGGTTCTGGAGGGGTGAGGGGTGAGAGGTTGGATGAGCCCGGTGGTGGGTATTATGGAGGCCACGTATTGCATGGAGCACTGGATGTGGTGCATAAACAATGAATTCTGGAATACTGAAAAGAAATTAAAAACATAGGGTGGGAGGTCAGGGTACCAGGTGGTGGGTATTATAGAGGGCACGGATTGCATGGAGCACTGGGTGTGGTGCAAAAATAATGAATACTGTTATGCTGAAAATAAAAAATAAATTAAAAAGAAATTTAAAAAATAAATTAAAAAATTTTAAAATGATTGGAAAATGGGAAAGTATTTTAATTCCTATGGAGCCAGGGATATTTGTCAGGTTAGTAATCTATTGGCAGGAAACAGTGGGAGGGGAGGAGATGCAGAGATAAGCATATGAGAACCATCTTGTCTAGGTCCTTGATATAGTGTTGTCTATGGTTACTATCATCTAAGTACTTGTTATAAATGTAGAATCACAGACTTCATACAAGATTTACTAAATTCTAATCTGTTTTAATAAGATCATTAATTCATACAAACATTAATGTCAGAAGCACTGAACTCTGTGATAATTTAGTCTAGAACAAACGTTGGTTGACAGGGTTTTATAATGAGTTTTGGCTTTTCATAGTACACAAAGTCCAATATACTGGAATGATTTTGATGGGTTGCTTGGTCACAGCTCACAAACAGTGCCTTAAACTACACACATGACTTTATAAATTAATTACACACATGAATTTACAAATTTGCTGCCACCTGTAATTTGTGCTAAATAACATCAATTAGATAATTTTTCCAGTCATTCTGAATGAAAAGTGATGGACTGGAATACTGACAATATGAAAACTTGAATTATATAGTTCTGAGTCAGATCCTTTATTTTAGTAAGGTATACAAACACTTTGTATTTCAACTTTCTCTTCTGTGATTTGGAGAGTATAATGCCTAGTTTGTAGGGCTGTTGAAGATTAAATTAGATAAATTGTGTAAATCTGTGAGGAAAGGCAGGATGGTGGCAGAGTTGGAGGATCCTGAACTCACTTCATTCCATAGACACACTGAATGACAATTGCATCTAAGAAACTAATTCTGAAGATGTCCTGAGGACTGGTAAAACACATCTTTCACAGTTAATCACAGAGAGAAAACTACATCCAAAAGAGTAGGAGTGGCAGAGGTGTGGTTGGTAACCAAATCCCTAGGGAGTCTAAGCTTCAATAGAAGGGACACCACAAGCATGGAGAATCAAGAGGAGCAAACCCACACCAGGTACTCCTAGCACTGGGAACCCCCACTGGGAAGACAAGTTCCTGTAAGACATGACTTTGAAAACCAGATGGATTTAACTTCAGGAGCTTTGAAAATCAGGGACTTAACTCTAGGATAGCTGGAGGGCAATAGGAAACTGAGTTCCTCCCCTTATAGAGCCAGCATAATAAGTAACATGGCTCATGACACAGCATAGAAGCAGCAGTTTGAAAAGTACCTGGGGTATACATTAAAAAAATAAAAAATAAAAAAATAATAAAAAAATTATGGACTGATATTAGGACATGCCCTAGAGGGGTAAGGACCTTTAGGAGACCTCTCTAGGAATAAAAGTGTCAGTAGCTGCCATTTCTCTTTTTCTACTGCAGCCTAGATAGCAAGATTATTGAAAGAACTGGTCCTTATATTCTCCATCTACCTTTGGTAAAACCACATGTCTTGTTCCCCTGTGGAGTCACCCCATACAACATGCCTGCCTCTGCAGCCATCCCTCTAAAGCAGGTTTTGTTCTGGTGCATCCTATAGGCAGCCCCAATAGGGACCTATGCCATACCACAGTAACTCCTGGCTTGGGGAGGGCAAGAGATAACCCCATGCATCTGTGCACCCACAGTTGCCAGGTTTCACAACTGGGTAGACAGGGAGAAAGCCCTGCACGTTAGTGTACTTGCAGCTGTGGCAGAGAAGGTAATTTTAGACAACTAGTATGTTACTGTCCCCAACCCCAGCAATCACAGTTTTTCAATTGGCTAGGCAGGTAGCATATGCTGCCCTTCCAAGCAATTGAGGTAACTAATTGCAGACACTAGTCTGACTGTCATCACACCCCCCACCCCAATAAGTCTGTGGTGGCCTCAAACAAGATCTCTTAATAGCACAAGAACCAAACCCTGCCCATTGTGCTATAGGAGGCAAAACAGTCATTGCAGCAGCTGGACTAAGGGCAGCTGTGGCTTAACCACAAGAGGGCACAGGAAGCACACACAGGGGACACCCCCTGGAACATCTCATTCTGGTGACAAGGACCAGAAGTTATTACAAGGTACCACAGGACCTCTTCTATACAGAGCAACTTCATTCAAGACCTGGAGATATAGCTGAGCTCCCTAACACAGAGAAACAAACAGAGTTAGACAAAATGAGGAGACAGAGGAATATGCCCCAAATGAAATAAAAACACAAAAATTACAGTAAAAGAGCTAAATGAAATGAAGATTAAAAAAAAAAATGCTTGAAAAAGAATTCAAAGTAAAGGTCAAAAAGATATTTGCTGGACCTGAAATGAAAGCAAATGAACTCAGAATTTCAACAGAGATATTAAAAAATAAAAAGAACCAGAAAGAGCCGAATAATTCAATAACTGAAGTAAAACATACACTAGAGGGAAGCAACAGCCAATTAGATGATGAAGAAGAATGGATTAATGTTAGGAAGGCAATAATAAAGCAACCAAGCTAAACATCAAAAGCAAAACAAAACAAAAAGAATAAAAAATGAGAATAGGTAAGGGTAACTCAGCAACATCATCAAGCATAATAACATTTGCATTATAGGTATCCCAGAAGAAGAGAAAGAGAAGGAGGTGGAAAACTTATTTGAAGAAATAATAGCTGAAAACCTTCCCAGTCTGGAGAAAAAAATAGACATCCATGTCTAGGAAGTACAAATCTACCTCTAACAAACCCAAGGAAATCCACATAAGACACATAATAATTAAATAATTAAAATGGCAAAAAGTAATTCAAGAGAGAATTTTTAAAGTAGCAAGAGAAAAGAAAGCAGGTACATACAATGGAAACCTTATAAGTCTATCATCTGATTTGACAATAGAAACTGCAGGTCAGAAGACAGTGGCATACTATATTAAATGTGTTGAAAGAAAAAACTACATCCAAAAATATTCTATGCAGCAACATTATCATTCAGATTAGAAGGAGAGATGAAGAGCTTCTCAAACAAAGGTGGTTATCATCACTAAATCAGTCTTTTGAGAAATTTTAAAGGGATTCCTTTAAGTAAAAACAACCATATCTAGAAGAGAATTATGAATAAGAAAAATTCACAGATAAAAACAAACACATAGTAAAGGTAATAAGTTAATCATGAATTAATCCATAATCCATAGAAGTTGAAACATAAAAGTAATAAAAATCAATTATAGCTAAAAAAATATTAGTCAAGGGGTATACAAAATAAAAAAAAATTAAAATATATAAGTGAAATGTGATGGGAGTAAAAATTTAGTGCTTTATAGAATGTGTTCAATCTTAAGCAATCATCAACTTTTATTACAGACTGCTACACACGTAACATGTTATATAAGAACCCACTTGTAACCAGAAATCAAAAACCTATAAGAGATACCCCCAAAATGGAGAGAAATCCAAGCATAATACTAAAAAAAGTCATCACATCACATGGAAGAGAACAAAAGAAGGATAAGAATTACAAAAAGACTAGAAAACAGTTTAACAAAATGGCAAATCAATTTGGCAAAACAAAATCAGTGATTACAAAAACAAAATCAGGAAATGTAAACAGAGTGTACGTTCCAATCAAAAAACAAGGGTAACTGAAAGTATAATAAATCAAGACCTGCCTATATGTTGCTGACAGAGACTCACTTCAGACCTAAAGAGAGAAAGGAAAGTGAACAAAGAGATGGAAAAAAAAATTCTAAGCAAATGGAAGTAGAGGGGGAGCCAGATTAACAATACAAATATCGGACAGAATACACTTTAAAACAAAGACTGTAGCAAAAGATAAAGAAGAGCATTACATAATGACAAAAGGATTAAACTCTCAACAAAATGGGTTTTGAGGGAATATACCTCAATATAATAAAGGCCATATATGAAGCACCTACATCTAGGGTGTATACTACAGGGTCAAAAACTGAGAACTTTTCCTCTGACATCAGAAGTAAGACAAGGATATCCACTCTCACCATTTTCATTCAAAATAGCAAAATAGTACTAGAAGTCCTACCTATAGCAATCAGACAAGAAAAAGAAACAAAATCATCCAGGGCATCTGTTGCATTTCTGTACACTAATAATGAAATAGCAGAAAGAGAAATTAGGAATCTCATTTACAATTGCATCAGAAAGAATAAAATACCTAGAAATAAATTTAACCAAGGATATGAAAGACCTATACTCTAGAAACTGTAAGACATTAATGAAAGTAATGGACAACAGAACAAATAAAAAATAATTATAGATTGGAAGAATAATGTTAAAATGTCCAAGCATTTTACAAATCTACAAAGCAATCTACACATCTAACACCTTCAATATGAATACACAAGAGCATTTTTCACAGGGGCAGAACAAATAATCCTTAGATGTGTATGGAACCACAGAAGACCTGAAATAACCAAAACAATCTTGAGAAATAAGAACAAAACTGGAGCTATCACAATCCCAGATTTTAAGATACACTACAAAGATATAGTAAAGAATGTATGGTACTGGCACAAAAATAAACACATAGATCAATGGAACGAGTTAGAGAGCCCCCCCCCCAAAAAAAGAGAGCCCATAAATAAACCCAAGATTATATAGTTGATTACTCTACATCAGAGGAGGCAAGAATTTTCAATGCAGAATAGAGTCTCTTCAAATAGTGTTGGGGGAAAAAATAGTGTTGGGAAAATTGGACAGTTACATGGAAAAGAATGAAACTGGACCACATTCTTATACCATACACAAAAATAAATTCAAAATGGATTAAAGGTCTAAATGTGAGACTTGAAACCATAAAACTTCTAGAGGAGACTGTAGGCAGTAATCTCCTGGATGTTGATCTTTGCAACATATCCATATATATATGTCCTCAGCAAGGGAAACAAAAGCAAAAATAGACAATTGGGGCTACACCAAAATAAAAAGTCTTGTACTGCAAAGGAAACCATCAACAGAACAAAAAAACAACCTGCTTAATGGGAAAAAAATGTTTTGCAAATCATGTATTTGACAAGGAATTAATATCCAATTCAACACCAGTAAAACAATCCAATTAAAATATGGACAGAGGACCTGAACAGGCATTTTTTTCTAAAGATGACATTCAAGAGGCTAACAGACACATGAATTCTCAATATCACTTATCAGGGAAACACAAATCAAAACCACAGTGAGATACCACTTCACACCAATCAAACCTCTCATATCAAAAATACAGTAACAAGTGTAGACAAGAATGTAGATTAAAAAAGAAGCTGTGTACTGTTGGTAGGAAGGTAAATTGGCACAACTACTGTAGAAAACAGTAAGGAGGTTCCTCAAAAAATTAAAAACAGAAATACCATAAGATGCAGTAATCCCTACTGCTGGGCATTTCTCCAAAGAAAAGAAAAACAATAATTTGGAAAGTTATATGTACCCTTATGTTTATTGCAGCATTACTTACAATAGCCAAAATATACAAAGAACTAAAGTGTCCCTCAGTAGATGAATGGATAAAGAAGACATGGGGTATCCACACACATAAACACTCAATGCACTGTAACTCAACTATAAAAAATGAGATCTTGCCATTTGTGGAAACATAGATAGACCTAGAGAGTATTCTCCTAAGTGAAATAAGTCAGAGAAAGGCAAATACCATATGATTTCACTTATATGTGGAATCTAATACACACACACACACACAATAGACTCATAAGTACAGAGAACAAATATGGTTCCTGGAGGGAGGTAGGTGGGAGAATGGGAAAAATAGACAAGGGGGATTAAGAGGTACAGACTTTGAGTTTTGTAAGTAAGTCATGGAAGTTAAAAGTAGAGGTTAGATAATATAGTCAATAATATTGTAATAATGTGGTATGGTGACAAAAGGTGAAGGTGACTTCATGGTGTGCAATGTATGGAATTGTTAAATCAGTATGTTGTACTTCTGTAATTAATGTAATATGTTAAATATATTTCAATAAAAATAAGATAATTGTGTAAATTTCTTGGTATAAATCTGGATATATATATATACATCTATATAATATATATTATATATATTATATATATCTAGATATCTAGATATCTAGATATAAGATATATCTTATATATATATTATATAGATCTCTAGATACATATATATAGAGATATATATATAGGGCCCTGGAAGCGACTCAACCATGGTTTCAACCCAGGCACGTCCAGCAGATACCATGTTTTCACCGACTAAAAATATTTGCGAGTCTTTCCTAAACCACACTTTCCTTTTCACGATGGAAGCCTTTTGAGAGAGGTAGAAGTTTGGATGACAACAGGTCATGCTCTGCCATTCCATGTTATGGAAGTCTAAGGCCCATGGCCTGCACTTTAATAGAAGTATCGACCTTGCCCAGAATCCGTCCTTGTTCTATATTCTTTACTCACCTGGGAACACGCTGCCATGAATGGGTGTCCACCTGAAGTCGTTTCACTGAACACAGATCTTCTAAACTCACTGGTATGTATGTTCAAGATTAGGGCCCTGGAAGCAACTCACCATTGTTTCAACCCAAGCCTGTCCAGCAGATTCCATGTTTCCACCAACTAAAAGTCACGAGTCTTCCTAAATCACACTTTCCTTAGCACGTTTGAAGTCTTTTCGACAGACGTAGACAGTTTGGATGACCTGAGGTCGTGCTCTTCCATAACATGTTATGGTGGCTTAAGGGCCTTGGCCTGCACTTACCCCTGGTTATCTATATAATATACAAACACACACACACACCCCTATGTGTATATATAATTTGGGTTTCCTATGTGTATGCATATCCTATATAGTTGTATATATTTGCATATATACATATATAATACAAATGTATATTTTCGATATGTATAATTTATATATATATCCTATAGTAATGTGATATAAAAATACAAGTCTACATGCATATACATTCATATATTCTATATAGTTGGTTTTATATGTATATTCTATACAATTATATATGCATGTCTGCATATATACTTACATGTGTATGTACTTGTGTGTGTATGTGTGTGTGTGTGTGTGTGTGTGTATAATTCTCCAGAGCCAGTACCTTTTCAGACTATCCTTTTTATTTAATTTATAGCCTATTGGCTCCACTCTGTAGAATCTCTTTTCTTGTAAAATCCTACCTGATTTTAGAAGTCAAAGAAAATGACAAGTTCCTCCAGTTACAAGTTCTCTTATGATATTAATACACACAACATCCTAATGTTTTCTTCCTCTGCCTCATATTAATGATTATATTGGTTTATCTGTAAGGTGAAGTTATGTATTTTCCCCCAAATAATGCAGCCTAAAGATAGAAAAAAAAAAAAAAAACTTCTATTTCAGTTATCTGTGCCATGTAATAAACTATCTTAAAATT
Source organism: Mustela putorius furo (assembly GCF_011764305.1). Taxonomy (NCBI): domain Eukaryota; kingdom Metazoa; phylum Chordata; class Mammalia; order Carnivora; family Mustelidae; genus Mustela; species Mustela putorius. The sequence goes on along the minus strand of NW_025422123.1, from coordinate 14,699,358 downwards.
TAGTAACATCAAATAAGGCTTCTTTTGATTGTCTATATTTTAGTGGATTAGAAATTTGGGCAGAGCTACCCTCAAGTTCTTTTCCTTTGACTTTAATGGCTTTGATTGAGTGGGTGAAACATCTAACGTGGCTTCCATGTGGCTGCACTCGGTCTGCGGATGGCCTAAATGCAAAGGCTCAGAAAGCCTCTCCCACATGTTTGAGGGCTTGGTGTGGTCAACTGGGGCATCTTAATTCTCTTGCACATGATCTTTTTCCAGGTGCTTTCCCATCAGAACTAAGTTCTCCCTGGGAGAACTTGGATCTCTCTTTTTATATAGCACGGTTTCTGATTGTATTAGCTAGGTTTCCAAGATGAAAAAGCAAAAAATCCCAGGCCTTTTAATGTTTAGGGCTAGAACTGAATGGCATAATTTCTTTCACATTTATTGGCAACACCATGTCAAAAGTCTGGTAGAAATTCAAGGTAAGGAAAGTACTATGGACATGAATCCTGGGAGGTGCAGTTCCTGGGGACTACAAACACAATATACCGCACAAATACTTAATGGCTTAATAAGTGGTGAGTCACGCTTTTAAACAAAGAAAACTTACATGAGGAAATGTGAACTAAAATTGGATGGGGGTAATAACAGAAAATCTGTCATTTAGTTGAAATTACTCCAACACACCTTGATGTGTTAGACTGAGGGTAATATTAATGGGTACAGAGCCCATTGGGGTTCTAGAATATTATAGAAAAAATAGTACGGCTTGTTTACAGAAACCTAGTACTTTTTTTTTTTTTTAAATCTCAGGTTGTCTAAGACCATTATGGAATAGGTCATCTATGTTAAATATAGTCTGTATTACTTTAATCCTGCAAAATCCTCTATATATGTTTTAAGTTGCTGGGTTCTCTATAACTTAGGGAGAAGTAATTAAGATATAGTATAGTATATACTATATATAGTGTAGTATAAAGAAGTATATTAAGATAAGTGGTGAAAATAATGTAAAAGCATGTTTTCTGTATTTATCTCACATCAGCATATTTTAAAAATGCATTTGCATCAATGAAGGGAACCTATTAACATTTGTTTAACCTGGCATTCCCAAGACATTTTTCCTCCCAAAAGACAATATTACAACCCAAAGAAAATACTTCCAGAAATGTTAGAATAATTTCTATGGTAAAATCAGCCTGAGAAATTCATTTTCACCAAGAGCTCTAGGGTTTATATAAACTCTAAGATTTCAGAAATTATATTTTTCCTAGCTGGAGAATTTTTGTGACATGTAGTGATGTAATTCTTCCCATTTTGTACTTTGCCTTTTGCTCTTATTCCTGTGAAAAATTTCATTTTTATTTTAAAATAGATAAGGATAGATAGCTGCAAATTATGCTTCTTGAGGGTCAAAAATTGGGCCCCATTTCTTGCTGTGTTCACCTGTTCCTCTGTTTCCCACAGTGTTTCCTCAACAGGGAATTTCCTCTTGGCTCCTGCAATTGACTATGCTCAGGAGCCAGAAATAATGTGGAGTACTAATAGGAATATTTTACACTAGAATGTGCCAAAAAGGTATTGTCAGGCTGCAAGCCAGATCTCAGGATATCCTCTCATGCTTCCAGGGTTTGCTTTCCAGTGATGACTTCATGAGAGCAGAAGCAGCCAGTGAGGTGGGGCAAGAGGAGGGATTTTAAAACTAATGCCAGCTTGCTATGCTTCTTCTCTGTTGATAGTGCTAAATGCTTATTTTTGCTCCTCCTTCTCTGTTTTCTTCCAGAGCATGTTGGGAGCTGTAGCCAAAAGAATCTTCCTATCTTAATAAGGGAGAAGCTATAGAGAAGACCCAGTAACTTGCCCATAATCATAGTATTTAATACAAAGTAATAATCATGCATCTTCCTCAATCCTATTGAAAGGTCCCCCAATGATATGTCCGTGATCAAAGGAGACTGATACAAAGCAAAGGTCAAGCAAAGCTTTATTTCACGCCAAGCATCGAGAATCAAACTGACTAGTCAGGGCTGTCTCTTACAAAGAGGGGACCCCTCCCTGCCTTATAGACTAACTTTTATAGAGCAAAGGCCATGTGGTTAGGCCTGGCCACACACAGGTGGCCAATGAGATTGTAACACACAGAGAAATCTGCACAGTCATGGTAGGTCACACATGGTTGGCCAATTGAATTACAATTTACCCTAGTAGATATTTGAACTAGCCTATCACCTTAGTCAGAATTGGTGCCCAAAAGGCAGGATCCACACTCCTTGGTAGCTAGGGAGACAGTATGTGTGCCCCACTGATTGATGTCTCCACCTGGCCTGACCCACCCTTGTATTTGGGCTTTGTTACCTGGGGCTGGTTTCCAGGACTTGCTTTAAAGTAAGTTCCCAGAGCGGGGCAGAGGGCAGGGTCAGTTTAAGCTTTACTGCATAAACAACAAAATCACTGTTTAAACAGATGGAATTGCTCTGGCTAAATGGGCCCTTACAGTATAGGTACCATAGAAAGTTAAGAGACACATTTCCCTACTGCCAGTTATTTTTCAGTCCCATCAACATCATCATTATCTTTATTGTTGTTACCATGGAAACCAGCTAGGTGTCTAAAATGTTATAAAAATATATGATAATATATGTGTATAGGTATATGCATATATGTATATACATATGTATATATTTGTAGCAGAGATTTTTTTGCAACACAGTTGCATAATACACATATACTATTCTAGTATATTTAGAATAGCATATTGATTTATACCACCACATTTCAAGAAAAAGAAACTTATGGATCAGTGTCCTTTTCCATTTTTAACTTATTTACCTAATTGATGGCTTTGATTTCAATATGATGCCTATCTGGTCAAGTTCACATGCATTAATAAACTTAGCCAGTATTAAATCATAATTTATAATCTCTGTGAAGGTAAAATATCTGAAAACATACACCAATAGGTGGAAAACAAATTTAGAGACAAGAAAGAGCACCATGAGCCATAAATGATGAGGAAGCTGAAGGCTAGCTGAGGACAGGCAGAAGCAGAGGAGCAGACACTCCATAAACAGCCCCCCAATGGGATAAATTTATAATTCCTTAGGACTCCTGGCTACCCTAAAGGAAAAACAAATAGTTAATTTATAGAGATTGCAATCTTGCAAGACATGAATCTCCCTCAGTTTACAAAAGTTTTAACAATTTACAAGAGCAAACATTTCTATCAATGACTTAGCTTCCAGAAAGGAATGTAGATACAATTAAATGTCCCTATAATCCACAGCCAATTGACAGATACTCAGAAACCCCAGGGCAGCTTTTTCTGTCCACAGGTCCTGTCCCTGTGCTTTAATACAACCATCTTTTTGCACCAGAGACATCTCAAGAATTCTTTCTTGGCTGTGGGCTCTGGACCACACTCCACCAAACTTTACCTATATCCAAAGCTTCTTCATAATGATAAGTGAAATCTCATGGGGGCTTAGACTAGACATTCAAGTCTGAAAATGAGTAGGGGACAGGAGGAGATAGGTAGGGAGAGATAGATAGGGGACTAGATGATTAGGCTTACAGAAATCCCAAAAATGTGGAGATGAAACCAGAGATAAGGGTACAAACCTGGCCATCCTGTCCTAGGTGTCAGTGGTGGAATCTTATCATAACAGCTACTTATAACCAACCAGGAACTACCAGACCCTAAAAAGAAAGTAAATCTTTGAAGGTGTTATCACTAGTCCTTACTCAATAGTGATATCAATGAGATGTTAAGATTTAAGTTCCCTTGTTGGCTTTCTATAAAAGACTCCCAAAAAGCCCTCAGTGGCAACCCTGTCTAGACCCCTCTCACTCTTGAGAGTTTCTGTATCCTCACTCTCATTTGTCCCAGAGATTAATTCTTTGACTCCCTGAGAAAATAACCTAGCTCTCCCACATCAAAAGTATATAAATAGGTAAAGAGAATGAGGCAAATTCCCATGCCATGGTAGCAGTTTGATCAAGGGTACAGAAAATGAACTAGTAAACTAGAGTTAGAAGACAATGAGTAAACATCAATTCAATTACTCAAGAGTAATCAGAAAATAAAACAATGGAAAATGTAGACCATAGTAGATGTAGCAGTGCTGATACAAAGTCTTTGTGAGTGAAGAAATGAGTGATACCAAGTCTTTGACAGTTAATGAAGTGATACAAAGTCTTTGACAGTTAATGAAGATTTGTCTCAGGGAGAGGAAACAAAAACTAGGCTAATAATGCCTGGGCTATAAAGAGATTTTTGAGTATCAATACTGATAATTTCCTGGATACCTGAGCACAAAGAGTTCTGGGACTCGTTAATCAATAAAATTAGCAGGAACTGGGACCAGAATGAACACATGAGAGTAGGAAAACTACGGCTATGCTCAGAATATGGAGATGGCATTTGTAGGGTACTGCAAACTAAGGATGTGGTGACACTATAAATGAACTTCCTAGTCCTATTTTGTCAAAACATTAAGTGGACCAGGCCCTGTATGTTCTGCATGTGAGGCCTCTTAAAGAAGAAATTGCAGGAAGCCAGAGAAGATAAAAACAGGCTAAAACGAGGTCATGACTGACATAAATGTTGTGAATTAATATTACCATGACGTAGACAATGGAAGAAGGGAGGAAGATTCATTTAAAGACAAAAAGACATTTATGTATACCTGTAATCAGAGGCTTCCTGTGTGGATAGCATTAATAACGACAGCTAAAATTCACCGAGGTAGAGCTTTCCCCAGACCCTGAGTTAAGTATCTTAATTCTCACGGAAAATTCCTTTCACCAACAAGGTAACTATTAAGGCCTCAAGAAGTTAGGTGACCAAATGTAACAAAGTTACCAAAGATGGAGTCAGAGCAAATCATGTCCTGTCTAGCCCTGAAGTCCTTCTCCCAAACAGGATACCACAGTCTCCCACAGTTTTGAATCTATATGACTGTGGGGAAATACAAGGAGTCTCTGGGTAGATATGCTGACACTGGGATGACTGCAAATCACTCAAGTAGATAATTAGTGATAAAATTAGACAGAGTTCATGGCTGCAGATGGGTAGTTAGAAATTTTACAAATAACAGATTTTCACTGAAACCATGAGAATAATTTAAATCTCTAGTGGAAAGAAGATACAGAAAAAGGACAGAGGTTCAAAAAAGAGAACACTAACTCTATTTATATATAACTACTTAGAAGATACATTTAGAAATCATAAAGTAAAATATATTTGAACATACACCTTTGTGTGGAAAAAAACCAGCAAACTTCTGTGTCATGAAAATAAAGAACATTTTATGTTATCAACTGAGCTAATGTATCATTAGCTGGACACTAAAACATTTTACAATTAATATACTGGTCAAAGGATTACATAACATATAGAATGAGTATTTCATTAGGGTCAGTCTTCTGTGGTTTGAAAATTTTCTTGCAAAATGAAAGAGAAACTTCATAGAATATGTGTTTGTTTTCTTGTCCTAAATACCTATCTTCTGAAATCATTAGAAGCAGGTCTTTTTGTCTCCACAATATGATGGTGGTGGTGGCTGGTGACAGTGGTCAGTGTGACTAATATTTACTAAACATATATAACCTGCCAGGGTTCTAAGTATTTTTTAAGTAATGCTCAATATGATATGAAACACATATTTTGGTCTTCATCCCAGCTCCTGGCCCCAGTTCCTACAATACTTATAATTTCTTAAGTGATAAAGCTAAAGGCCTACCTTTTGTTATAATATCTGGATTTTGTCCTGGACTCCTAAACCAGCTCCAGAGCATCTTTCATTATTCAGAACAGGTGCTTCAGCCACACCTGAATTTATGTTAAATTAGAGGATTTTTTAAAAAACCCTGAGGATTGGGAGATTGAAGGGGGAACTGCTTGTTAAAGGAATAAACCATGTGATTAGAAGGTTGGAATTTTCAGCCCCATTCCCTGACGGGAGGGAGAAAGAGCTGGAGACTGAGTTTATTATCAATCACGCCTTAGTGGTGAAACCTTCTAAAAAACCTTCACTGAAGGGGTTTGGGGAACTTCCAGATTGGGAAACACATGGGGGTGGTAAGAGGGTGGTGCCCCTGGAGGGGCATAGAAACTCTACCCTTTCCCCATACATTGTTCTGTGCATCTTTTCCCTTTCAGTTGTATTTTTTGTAATCTAGAAAGTAAATCATTATTCCTGAGTCCTGCGAGCCCTACTAGCAAGTTATTGAACCCATGGAAGGGGTCATGGAAACCCCCAGTTTATAGCCAATACAACCTGAGACTTGAGATTGTCATCTAAGGGGGCAGGTCGTCTTACAGGACTATACCCTTAACCTGTGGGATTTGCATTAACTCCAGATAGACAGTGTTAGGACTGAATTGTATTGTGGGATGTTCAGTGTCCACAGGATTGGGAAATTGCTGGTAGTGAAAAACTCACACAAAAAGTATGTCAAAAGTGTTGTAAGTAGGAAAAAAAGAAAAAAACCTTCATTTAAAAAAAAGAAATAGTATTAAAACACAAATTCCAAAAGGCTGAGATGAGTACCAAGGTAAAACCATGTCCTAAATGGAAAAACAACAGAAAATATTAGGAAGAAAATGTAGAGGTAGGAAATTTTCCTTCTTCCCTTCAGTGTTTTTTGGCTAGCCTAATAATTAAATTTCTGTAAAACAGATTACCAAGAGAAAAACACTGTATGTGCAGAGGCCCATGAAATATATAACATCCTAAGCTAAAGAGAAGGGATTAGGGGTCTGGGGTCTCAAAAGGGAGCTAAGAAGAAGTATTTTGTAGACCAAATGTTGACCATGCCATGCAGATACATATTTTGGATATAAAAAATTTATTTTTGGTAATAGCCCTTTTCTTGGTACAGGCCCCTTTACTAAATCTTTTTAGGTAGTTAAGGGGGAGGTAAAAAGCTCTTCCTCACTCTACTGGGCCCTGATTGTTTCCAACTCAAAATAATCCACATATCTAGGTGACACATTCTGGGGGGGTGTACTCTGCTTTCCCTCAGAAACTAATCATACTGTGCAAAAAGAAATTACATATATGAAAGTCTTTTAGAAGTGGAGGCCCTGAATCACAAGCTGGAACACATGACAAACATCCTATTACCAATCCAGACTAGACTCCTGTAGGAAACATCCTCCTCCATCTTCCTCATCACTGTTCTGCCTCTGTTTTCCTTCATCCAGTCTGGCCTACTCCAGCTTTTATTCCCTCCACCCCCAAAGGTGTCTTTCTTCATGCAAATGGAATCATATACCTCCTATTCTTTCAAAACTTGCCCTTTATAATGTTTTACCATTGTTTTAACATGACAAATACACTTTCAAAAGCAGTCCCCAATTCTTCTTTTCCCTTTCCCTTTCATTTTTCCACACACATGAAGATTATACAAAGGGCTGTTATATGAATACAACTAAGACTTTGCCTTTAAAATACTTTGTCTATAGCTGAAAGGCCTTTATTTTTCTCTGCCTCTCAAGCTCCTTATTTTTCAGGTCATAATACAAGTTTATTGTAAAGCCTAATGTAACAATATGCCCTTCCTTCTAGTTAATTTGTTTCTGATGCTCCTAACACACTGTGTACCTAGTTTCTTCGTACAACCCCTCCAACTGTATTACATATGTATCTCCACGACCACCAGACTATGAGCTCAAAGGAAGAAACTCTTTTTTATCCTCCTTTGGAGCCTCAACAAATAAGCAGAGTGCTTATAACATAGATTTTCAATGAACAAATGTTTATTTGAATCATTGGGAAATCAATGAAATCAATGAACTTCCATGAAACAAAGATTCATTTTTTAAAAGTTACCCTTAAGCCACTTGTATAGTTCAACCATACTTATGTATCATGCGGACAGACGTTGGTCAGGAGAGCGGGATGACTGTGCTTTAAATCCAGTTACGTTGCTTTTGTTAACCCAACCAAATGAACTTTAACATTCATTTAATTTTTTCTGTACTCACTTCCTAATCTGTGAAACACAAATAACACTCTGTGTTCTCAACTCTTGAACTGTCATAAAGATGAAGTAGAATAATACAGTTGAAAGCACTTTAAAAACTAGTGCCACACTGGGTGTGGTGAAAAAATAATGAATACTGTTTTTCTGAAAATAAATAAATTAAAAAATATATAAAAAACAAACAAAAAACTAGTGCCACATCCAGATAAGCACGGAACTTATATATATAAGTTCCGTGCTTATCTGCATATATATATATATATATATATATATATATATATTATTATTTTTTTATTACATAGCAGGGATCAGCCTACAGAAGGCTAAGTTGAAAGACTGGTATTTGGGGTATGTGTGAAATCAGGTACTGAACTGGGGCAGAGGTTTCTAGACTGATCAGTCAGAAAGACATGCAGGAATATTGGGCTTTTGGGAGCTGGGGTCTAGAGTAGGCCATGCACTAGGAGAAAAGAGACAAGTTCATCTTGAAAAAAATAATTATGCCGAAGGTTCAACTGAAATTTGCATCCTCATCCATGGTGAATTTTTCTATCTTACATTTTGGAAGAGAAAGAATTCTTCTTTTAAGAATTTAGGGAAAATAATTTCTCAAAAGGAATTTTATAGCCCTGATTCAGTGGTGGGATATCAACTCACTTTGCTTCTGTGTTAGATTTAAAAACTTGGTGTATGTTTTCAATATTTTCTACTTTAGTATAATGCATACAGAAAATTTTGAAACATTGAGTTATTCTAAAAATGTCTTTTAGACAGAATGTTATAAAATCTGAAGTTGTGTAGCAATAGTGAGTGGTAGGCTGCAAGCTGACTGAAATTTACTTTCCAAAGGAAAAAAAATTATTTTAGAAAGACATAAAAGTTTTAAACATAGTTTGAAAAATTTCATTAAAGAGAATAAATTATCTTTTCTAAAATTGTATTCTACAGATTCCCCTCATAATATTTTCTTAGTATTGCCAGGGTTTATTTAATTAATTTGTAAATTATATTGTGAACTTTGGCCCCAAACTGTAATGAAACTGCAGACTATTTTTGCATTACGATTTCTAAAAGAGATTCTTTATGACTCTAGGGACAAACAGTATGTGAGATGCTGCCATCATGAAGGTAATAAAATTTGCTTATAGTAATTTCTTCTATATTTGAATTAATTTTAATCACCAGTGTGATTGCATTTTGTATGCATGTATGATTCACCCTTGTAATATCAAGTGTAGTTCTATCTCAAACCTGTTAGATTATGTTTCTTCACTGATTTTGAGAGTTCTTTGTAAAAGAACCATCTGGGGTCTGAATGGAAAGAATTATAATTCCCATCAGACTTTTAATTTATTGGAAATCACTCAGGGCTGAGGAAGTTTGGGTAAGAAATGACCAATGTGGTCTCAAGAGCCTATCTGTGTCTTGGATAATTGCCAAGAAAGGGAGGATTGCATCTGAATATTGGGATATCATACATATAATTTTGTTTGTGTTAAAGTACAATTTTTTGGTTTGTCCATTTCGTTAGTCTCCTGTCCCCTCACCTACCCACTGTTGGACAAACTTTTCATAAAATCCTTTATATTGATTGTGTTTTTTGCAGCTCATGAGAAACTTAAATTATGAACTTATTTTTATTTTATCCATACAGAAACCTAAAAATCTCCATATATTTCTTTAAACAATAAAAACAAAAAACAATATTGTAACCACTTGCTTCCTTGTCATAACCTTAGACATTTGGTATTTCCCCCTAATTTATTAAAGAGGTGTTGTACTTCCCTGAGGCACAATTTTAATCATTTTTATGCAGCTTATTAGTAGAGCTATTAGTAATAGATATTCATCATGTTTGAAAATATTTGGATGCTATTTGAACCCCCTCCAAATACTCAGTTCTCAAATCCATGTTGTACTTTTCGGCATTCATACTATGCCATTTCCGTTAATCAAGCAAAAAATTCATTAGGCATTCAATGTTTAATTATCTTTATTACTTTAGATTTGTATTAAAACTATAAGTCACTATCGGACCCCTAAATAAGACATTTTTTTCTGTTCTTTTTCCTTCTCTATTCTGCTAACATTAAGAAACGTTAGGGTTTCTGGGAGTTTATATCTCATGTGAAGAGGTTCAAAATAAGTCTTGCCAAAATGTGCCACTTTGGCATGTGGACTATTTTGAGTTGAAGGCAATCAAGAGTCAACAGATTCAAAAAAAGTTTTACCTCTCCCATAAACTACCTAACAGAACTTAAATAGGCAGCCTGTCCCAGCAAGAGAGCTATAACTAAAAGATCATTTTTATCTGAATGACCCAACTATATGGTAGGACAAATATCTAATTACCAAACATCTGTTCTCCTTATCACCCTGTGAATTACCCTCTGCCCCTTTGAAGCGTCAGGACCCTATCCTGTTCCCTAGGTCAGGATGGCATATAACCTTTAATTTCCCAGCTTGACCTTGAATCTCTTTGCTTTGTGGGGCACTATAATATGCAAATAAATTGGTTTTTCTTTGGTTAATCCATCCTATGTCAATTTGATTATTAGACCAGTAAAATAACTTAGAAGGGTAGAGAAAAAAAATTCCTCTTCTGTATATGTATTATTTCCAGTAAAATTAGATCTTTAATTATATAATGTAGAGTGATTTATATATACCACTTGGTAAGATTTTTTTATGTCTTTACATTTACAAATATATAAAAATGTACTTGTCAGATTGTGTGTTCTAATTTAGATTTAGATCATAATGCTTACATTAACACCAGATCAATCTATTCCTCCTTTTCTGCAGAATTCTCTTGATCAGAATAGCGTCCATAGAAAGTTTCATACCAACACTTTCTTCAGAAGAAAGCTTTGGAGTAAGGGGGTTCTAGAGTTTTGAAAAGTGAATCTTAAGAAACATGGGATTTAGTATGTGATGAGAATTAGCTATCCTTATATTATTTAGACAAATACAATAAACTAGTCTGTCCATAGAATCAATATAAAATCATGATGGATAAAATATATAAGATACACAAAAGAAAAGAGTACAGTTTGGATAAGGCATAAAAATCAATTAGGTATGCTCTAGAAAAAGTAGTTTTTCTCTAATACGCAATGTTAAAACCTGATGTCACTCTGCTCAGTTCTAGTAAACACTGGAAACAATCTGATATGCATCCCTAGAGTTTAGAATCTGACATTTCATATCCTTCTCAACTAAAAGGAATTTGTTTCTTAATAAATAGCTGATTACATATCCTGAGCCTGGGAAAATTCAAACAGACTAGTAACTCCTTGTTGTTTTCAGATAATAAGATTATTTGAAACACTGTTTGATGATATTGCTTAAAGAAGTATAAATATTCAAACTCAAATGGACTTCCATTGATCAAGTTGTATTAATTTGAATATCCAACAGTGAATCACAATTACAGTTTTTAGGAGCAAATTAACTATTAAAAATCCATGAGTCATAATGGAAAAATATACCTGTAAGTATTTCATAAATATAGTTATAATACAAAAGATGGATAAAATACAAAGCATATTTTACAATGGTTTTAACATATAAAATTTTACAAATATAGGAATCCTTTACTGTTTCTTCTATTGTGTGTGTGTGTGTGTGTGTGTGTGTGTGTGTGTGTGTTTAACAACTTAGAGGTATATTCACTGAGGTTATTACCAGGAGCGAATCTAACAATTACCATACCCCAAAGGCTTAACAAAATGAAAGCATAACTCTATAACAACACTTTTCAAGATATGTTTCCTGGGGCAAGAAAAATAAAAACAAAAACTATTGAGAATGCATTAAAATAAAAAATGTCTGCACATTAAAAGAACAAAACTAAAAGGCAACCTACTGAATGGGAGAAGATATTTGAAAATATCATATCTGAAAAAGGGTTAATATCTAAAATATACAAAGAACTTATACAATCTACCCCTAAAAAAATCCAATTTAAAAATTATCAGAAGACATAAACAGACATTTCTCTGAAGATGACATACAGATGGCCAACAGATACATAAAAAGATGCTCAATATCACTTATCAAGGAAATGCAAATCAAAACTACAATGAGCTATGACCTCATACCTGTCAGAATGGCTAAAATCAAAAACACAAGAAACACGAGTTGGTGAGGATGTGGAGAAAAAGGAACCTTAGAGTATTGTTGTTAAGAACACAAACTGGTGTGGCCACTGTGGAAAAGAGTATGGAAGTTTCTCTGAAAATTAAAAAGAGAACTACCTTATCATCCAGTAATCATACTACTGGATACTGACCCTCAAAATACAAAAGCACTAAGTCAAAAGGATATATGCCCCCTTATGTTTATTGCAGCATTATTTACAATAGCCAAATTATGGAAGCAGCCCTGTGTCCATCAACAGATGGACGCATAAAGATGTGGTGTATGCACACACATTTATGTACATATGTGTAGATATTACTTAACTATAAAAAAGAAGGAAGTCTTGCCATTTGCAACAACATGGAAGGAGCTAGAGAGTATAGTGCTATGTGAAATAAGTTAAAGAAAGAAAATTCCGATATGTCGTTTGCAAATATCTTCTCCCATTCTGTCAGTTGTCTTTTGATTTTGTTAACTGTTTCCTTTGCTGTGCAAAAGCTTTTGATCTTGATGAAATCCCAGTAGTTCATTTTTTCCCTTGCTTCCCTTGCCTTTTGCGTTGTTCCTAGGAAGATGTTGCTGCGGCAGAGGTCGAAGAGGTTGCTGCCCGTGTTCTCCTCAAGGATTTTGATGGATTCCTTTCGTACATTGAGGTCCTTCATCCATTTTGAGTCTATTTTTGTGTGTGGTGTAAGGAAATGGTCCAATTTATTTTTCTGCATGTGGCTGTCCAATTTTCCCAGCACCATTTATTGAAAAGGCTGTCTTTTTTCCATTGGACATTCTTTCCTGCTTTGTCGAAGATTAGTTGACCATAGATTTGAGGGTCTATTTCTGGGCTCTCTATTCTGTTCCATTGATCTATGTGTCTGTTTTTGTGCCAGTACCATGCTGTCTTGATGATGACAGCTTTGTAATAGAGCCTGAAGTCCGGAATTGTGATGCCACCAACGTTGGCTTTCTTTTTCAATATCCCTTTGGCTATTCGAGGTCTTTTCTGGTTCCATATAAATTTTAGAATTATTTGTTCCATTTCTTTGAAAAAGATGGATGGTACTTTGATAGGAATTGCATTAAATGTGTAGAGATGCTTTAGGTAGCATAGACATTTTCACAATATTTATTCTTCCAATCCAGGAGCATGGAACATTTTTCCATTTCTTTGTGTCTTCCTCAATTTCTTTCATGAGTACTTTATAGTTTTCTGAGTATAGATTCTGTGCCTCTTTGGTTAGGTTTATTCCTAGGTATCTTATGGTTTTGGATGCAATTGTAAATGGGATTGACTCCTTAATATCTCTTTCTTCTGTCTTGCTGTTGGTGTAGAGAAATGCAACTGATTTCTGTGCATTGATTTTATATCCTGACACTTTACTGAATTCCTGTATAAGTTCTAGCAGTTTTGGAGTGGAGTCTTTTGGGTTTTCCACATATAGTATCATATCATCTGCGAAGAGTGATAATTTGACTTCTTCTTTGCCGATTTGGATGCCTTTAATTTCCTTTTGTTGTCTGATTGATGAGGCTAGGACCTCTAGTACGATGTTGAATAGCAGTGGTGATAATGGACATCCCTGCCGTGTTCCTGACCTTAGCGGAAAAGCTTTCAGTTTTTCTCCATTGAGAATGATATTTGCGGTGGGTTTTTCATAGATGGCTTTGATGATATTGAGGTATGTGCCCTCTATCCCTACACTTTGAAGAGTTTTGATCAGGAAGGGATGTTGTACTTTGTCAAATGCTTTTTCAGCATCTATTGAGAGTATCATATGGTTCTTGTTCTTTCTTTTATTGATGTATTGTATCACATTGACTGATTTGCGGATGTTGAACCAACCTTGCAGCACTGGAATAAATCCCACTTGGTCGTGGTGAATAATCCTTTTAATGTACTGTTGAATCCTATTGGCTAGTATTTTGTTGAGTATTTTTGCATCTGTGTTCATCAAGGATATCGGTCTATAGCTCTCTTTTTTGGTGGGATCCTTGTCTGGTTTTGGGATCAAGGTGATGCTGGCCTCATAAAATGAGTTTGGAAGTTTTCCTTCCATTTCTATTTTTTGGAACAGTTTCAGGAGAATAGGAATTAGTTCTTCTTTAAATGTTTGGTAGAATTCCCCCGGGAAGCCGTCTGGCCCTGGGCTTTTGTTTGTTTGGAGATTTTTAATGACTGTTTCAATCTCCTTACTGGTTATGGGTCTGTTCAGGCTTTCTATTTCTTCCTGGCTCAGTTGTGGTAGTTTATATGTTTCTAGGAATGCATCCATTTCTTCCAGATTGTCAAATTTATTGCCGTAGAGTTGCTCATAGTATGTTCTTATAATAGTTTGTATTTCTTTGGTGTTAGTTGTGATCTCTCCTCTTTCATTCATGATTTTATTTATTTGGGTCCTTTCTCTTTTCTTTTTGATAAGTCGGGCCAGGGGTTTATCAATTTTATTAATTCTTTCAAAGAACCAGCTCCTAGTTTCGTTGATTTGTTCTATTGTTTTTTTGGTTTCTATTTCATTGATTTCTGCTCTGATCTTTATGATTTCTCTTCTCCTGCTGGGCCTAGGGTTTCTTTCTTGTTCTTTCTCCAGCTCCTTTAGGTGTAGGGTTAGGTTGTGTACCTGAGACCTTTCTTGTTTCTTGAGAAAGGCTTGTACTGCTATATATTTTCCTCTCAGGACTGCCTTTGTTGTGTCCCACAGATTTTGAACCGTTGTATTTTCATTATCATTTGTTTCCATGATTTTTTTCAATTCTTCTTTAATTTCCCGGTTGACCCATTCATTCTTTAGAAGGATACTGTTTAGTCTCCATGTATTTGGGTTCTTTCCAAACTTCCTTTTGTGGTTGAGTTCTAGCTTTAGAGCATTGTGGTCTGAAAATATGCAGGGAATGATCCCAATCTTTTGATACCGGTTGAGTCCTGATTTAGGACCGAGGATGTGATCTATTCGGAGAATGTTCCATGTGCACTAGAGAAGAATGTGTATTCTGTTGCTTTGGGATGAAATATTCTGAATATATCTGTGATGTTCATCTGGTCCAGTATGTCGTTTAAGGCCTTTATTTCCTTGCTGATCTTTTGCTTGGATGACCTGTCCATTTCAGTGAGGGGAGTGTTAAAGTCCCCTACTATTATTGTATTATTGTTGATGTGTTTCTTTGATTTTGTTATTAATTGGTTTATATAGTTGGCTGCTCCCACATTGGGGGCATAGATATTTAAAATTGTTAAATCTTCTTGTTGGACAGACCCTTTGAGTATGATATAGTGTCCTTCCTCATCTCTTATTATAGTCTTTGGCTTAAAATCTAATTGATCTGATATAAGGATTGCCACTCCTGCTTTCTTCTGATGTCCATTAGCATGGTAAATTCTTTTCCACCCCCTCACTTTAAATCTGGAGGTGTCTTCGGGCTTAAAATGTGTTTCTTGGAGGCAACATATAGATGGGTTTTGTTTTTTTATCCATTCTGATACCCTGTGTCTTTTGACAGGGGCATCTATAAAGAACTTAGCAAACTCAACACCCAAAGAACAAATAATCCAATCAAGAAATGGGCAGAGGACATGAACAGACATTTCTGCAAAGAAGACATCCAGATGGCGAACAGACACATGAAAAAGTGCTCCATATCACTCGGCATCAGGGAAATACAAATCAAAACCACAATGAGATATCACCTCACACCAGTCAGAATGGCTAAAATCAACAAGTCAGGAAATGACAGATGCTGGCGAGGATGCGGAGAAAGGGGAACCCTCCTACACTGTTGGTGGGAATGCAAGCTGGTGCAGCCACTCTGGAAAACAGCATGGAGGTTCCTCAAAATGTTGAAAATAGAACTGCCCTACGACCCAGCAATTGCACTATTGGGTATTTACCCTAAAGATACAAATGTAGTGATCCAAAGGGGCACATGCACCCGAATGTTTATAGCAGCAATGTCCACAATAGTCAAACTATGGAAAGAACCTAGATGTCCATCAACAGATGAATGGATCAAGAAGATGTGGTATATATACACAATGGAATCCGATGCAGCCATCAAAAGAAATGAAATCTTGCCATTTGCAACAACATGGATGGAACTAGAGCGTATCATGCTTAGCAAAATAAGTCAAGCAGAGAAAGACAACTATCATATGATCTCCCTGATATGAGGAAGTGGTGATACAACATGGAGGCTTAAGTGGGTAGAAGAAGAATAAATGAAACAAGATGGGATTGGGAGGGAGACAAACCATAAGTGACTCTTAATCTCACAAAACAAACTGAGGGTTGCCCGGGGGGAGGGGGTTTGGGAGAAGGGGGTGGGATTATGGACATTGGGGAGGGTATGTGCTTTGGTGAGTGCTGTGAAGTGTGTAAACCTGGTGATTCACAGACCTGTACCCCTGGGGATAAAATATATGTTTATCAAAAATAAAAAATTAAAAAAAAAAAAGAAAAAAGAAAATTCTGGATCATTCACTCATATATGGAATTTGAGAAACAAATGAGCTAAGAAAATAGAAACAAAGACACAGACTCTTAATTATAGAGAACAAATGATTACCAGAGGGGAGGTGGATGGGGGCATGAGTGAAATAGATGAAGGGGATTAAGAGTACACTTGTCATGGTAAGCACTGTGTAATATACAGAACTGTTGAAATTACTATATTGTACACCTGAAACTGATATAACTGTTAACTGTACTAGAAATAGAGTTTGACATGGTTTGGATAGTTCTGCTGGGTTAGGGTTATTATTTGTGATAATATGGTTTCTAGAGGCCTCTATCAGGTCTATCCCTTTGCTTCAAGTCATGTGACCACAAGTTTCTTCCACACACATTCTACTGAGCAGAGTTGGTCTTATGTTCTGCCTATGAAAGGGGAGGCAGGGAATGCAGAAGAGGAGTGGATATTGTTAAACCATACCACAACAGACATGCATTTTCCTCTACATAAAGAATGGTGGGCACAAGAAACTGTGAGGAAAAACAAATAGTTGAAGAAATAAGAGTTATATCAAGAATAGTGAAGATTCATCAGAATGAATGTTCACATCTGATCATCAGGTAGAAAGAAGGTCCAACAATAGATTGTTAGTCAATGAATTAAGCAAACTCCCTGAGAGAACTGACTCCCCTGACATATCCTATTTGAGGAACAGAAAAATTCTGGGTAACACTACTCCTCATAATGAAAGATTAATGAGACACAATAAAATAAATGCAAATTAAGACAGGCATACCATCTTGTAACCAAGACTTGATGGACACAAGTAAGCAGAGGGAGACACAGGTTCCAAGAACAGGCCTCATGCTGATTAATCCATTTATGGTGGCAAGAGAACATCACTCTAAAGAAGAGAACTAGCCCAGCAAACACCCATTCAGGTCTGACTCAATTTAAAAAGGCCAGACATTTTTCATGCCAAAAATAGGAAAGAAATTATAAATTTTGATTGGCTTATATTTTATATCTGTAGGATTGCTACAAAAATATGAAGGCATAAAGTGTGTCATTCTCTAACTTCAAAAACATATGTAATATACAAGGAGAAATAGCAGGAAGAGGAAAGGGAAGAAGAAGAAAAAGGACGAGCATTGGGGGAATTGGGGAGGAAGAAAAGAGAGAGGAAAAAATTTTTTGATCCAGAGAATCAATAATAAAGTCTTAGTCCTTTTAATATTATAAACCTGTACATTATAGGTTTGTAACATATTTGGTGATTTTTTAAATTTGTTTGTAGTCCCACATGATTATTTTTTAATGTAGTCTTATTTACAGAGCTATACTGACACCCAGAGTGTGAATTTGTGTGTGTGTATATGTGTGTGTGGGGGAGGAGCAAAAGTGTATCCGTTACAGAGTTTATGACTGCAAAGTAAGAAATAAAGAACTAGGCAGAACATAGGAGGAAATGATCAAGAATTGAGGAAGTAGGCATTAAAAATAAAAAGAGAGAGGGATGGGCTAGAAGAAAAATAAGACACCATTTATTGAAGCTGTGCCATATTTTATTTTACTCACTGTGTTAGATGCAATTTGATCAGCTCACCATAACTAGATAAATTGAAAATGCTGATAATTAGGGACAGTCCATTTAAATCATATAGAACGATGTAACTCAGATAATGTGAGAAAAGTCATTGAATTAAGCAATTGGGTTCACAGTGGCTTCGGATTGTAGTCAGTGGTAAGACAAACCTGGATATACCTAGGAAAATTTCTAAACATCTACCCCCCCGCCCCACCCAGGAAAGTGAGGAGACAGTGTTATCATGTGTGATAGAGGTAGAAAGAGAGAGAGCAAAGGTGTGAGGAGCAAAGCTGGGTGCCGATAGAAGTAAAAATTATCTACCAAAAGGACCACTGAATAAAAAGAATACATTAAAAATGTATTTAAATTTGAAACTGTGCCATTTGAAGTGGGTAATTTGCAAATATATACTTATGTCTTTTTAACTCACATCAAAATCTGATTTGTAACGATTTGTAATGAGAGTCCTTTACGTAGGACTGAAAGTATCTGAACTGGAAAAGATCCCAAGTTCCCTATGCTAAAGGAGACAACACTGCATGAAAGGAATGCTGTGGAAGAGGGGAAAGATAAGAATATAAATTAATTCATAGAAATAGCTAACTGACATTAGAGATGTAGCTTGCACAAAGAAAAATGCAGGGAATTGAGTCTCTTTTTTTAAGGATTTTTTTTTTTTAATTTTATTTAATTTGACAGAGACCACAAGTAGGCAGAGAGGCAGGCAGAGAGAGAGAGAGGAAGAAGCATACTCCCCGCTAAGCAGAGAGCCCGATGCGGGGCTCGATCCCAGGACCCTGAGACCATGACCTGAGCCGAAGGCAGAGGCTTCAACCCACTGAGCCATCCAGGTGCCCCAAGGATTTTTTTTTTTTAATTTGAGAAAGAGAGAGAAAGTACACATGCACACACAAATGGGGGGAAGGGCAGAGGAGAGGGAGAAAGAATCTCAAGCAGACTCCACACTGAGCAGGGAGCCTAATGAAGGGTTCCATCTCATGACTCCAAGATCATGACATGAGCTGAAACCAAGAGTTGGACACTTTAACCACTGAGCCTTCCAGGCACCTTGTAGGGAACTGAACTTTACGCACAAGGAATCTGATCTTCTTCCCCATTTTATATGTTTTAAAGACAGGCAGGAAATATTCACTTGAGTTGAGATGGAAACCCCTATAAGTCTTTCATTTTTTCAAGTTTCTCTAAGATTGTCCAGTTTGGTAATTCTGTGTGTATGTGTTTGCCTTGAATTAATGAAACACTTTCCAGATGTATCACAGCTATTCTCACACTCAATTATGAATGTATGCACTTTTGAAGCATCTGGAATAACATTTCAACATTCGAAAAAGAGTGATGTATTCATGACATAATAGACTTAACAAACATCTGCCTTTTTTTTGTTTGTTTTTGCCAAACCTAAGCACACTTATGAAGGGCATGGGGATAGACTCCTTTACATTTTAGAACATAAACTTTAAGATGTTTATAAGAATTGAGGAACAGATTGTTTGAGGACATACCAGATTAGCTTCCTTATTCTTATTTCCTGGAAAAAAAAATCTTATTTAGGGAAAAAACAAATTAAACAAATATAGGAAAAACAAAGCCATAAATATGTTTTGAAAATAACTAGGGGCACCTGGGTAGCTCGCTGTTAAGCTTCTCCCTCAGCTCAGGTCATGATACCAGGGTCCTGGGATCAAGCCCTTCAGGGAGCTCCCTGCTCAGCAGGGAGTCTGCTTCCCCCCTACTCCACTTGTACGCTCTCTTTCTCTCAAATAAATAAGTAAATTCTTTTGAAAAAGAGCTAAAAGTGATAAAGAAATCAGACTTTTTAACCACTCAGAGACGGTCTAAATGTTTACTTTGGTAAGTAAACAAACTTTCAAACAAATTCACCTATGGCATATACCTATATAGGTGAGACACAAGTAAATTTCTTGAAGCATTCTGGCCATTGTCTTTGGTATTTTGTTGTAGGAGAATGGATAGACCCCCAGGATAGAATACAGGAAGATAATACAGAAGGTTGGTAGGAGCAGACTCTACGTCAGCATTTAGCAGAAAATTCTAATTTAATTCACTAGCATACTAGAAAATCATGACTGTTGAAAAGAAAAGAGTTTTCACTATTATTTATTCTTTACAAACATGAATCATTAGTAACTGGAAAGCTTTCCTACCATAACTTCAAAAGCAAGCTATGAAAAGAAAAACAAATTATTACATCAGAACTCATTGTCTGGTCCCCAAAATTGGACTTGAGTAATAAATATGGGAATAGCTATATTCACATTCACACATATTTAGTGCTTAGATGTCTTGTCCTTGAAGCACAATTATAAAACTTGAAGAAATATTAAAGTTTTTTTTTTATTTGAAATATCATTTTCCAGATACAACAACTGGTCTGATACATACCAGTTTAGCTTCCTTATTCTTAGACAACTAGTGCACTTTCTAACAAAGTAATAGAGGCCTAAGTTAGGGAAATTTGAAGAAATGGCTAATTTTTCAATTAGCACTAGCAGTGTCTTAATTAACCTAACTAGAGGGTTGAACAAGAAAAAAAAAATCCACAAAATATCAATCATTTATATTACTCCATGGTTGTATAAAACTAGGAATTAAGTTACAGAATTACCACTAGATTTCTTAATGTTTTAGCAACTGATGTTTATGGATAACCATTTTTCACCAGAGGAAAATAAATAAATAAATTTAGGGGACTGTGATACAAATAATAGGGCAAGAAAAAGATTAATTCACTAACTTACACATTCTTTTGTATGAAATTCTACTTTGTGAAAAAATATGGAAAATGAAACTCTTAATTTTGATTATAAACTCATTGTTTTAAATCAATTTAAAGTAGACCACTTCCACGCTTCATTTGACAAGTAAGTTGCTTTTTATTTTCCCTCATTACTGAGCTGCTTTAAAATATAAGGCCATAGTTCTTTTATGTTTAGAAATATAGGATTATAGTTTATCATTCCCACATTTTTGTTTACCTCCTAAATTACAATGTTACTTCTGGTGCCAGTACTGCTAGGACATTAGTTCATCTGAGTTTAGAATATATTATTATCTCTGATAGAGCATAAAAACAGCAGATTAATAAAGGGCTACTTTGCCCTTCTCAGGAAACAGAGCCAATTCTGAGCATCTGTTTATATGTGTTCTTGGGAGTGAAGGAGCATGTAATTTGTCCTTTAAGGCTTATGTCTTTCATTTTTGTAAGAAACATAACAAGACTGAAGTATCACCAATAGTTTGTCATCAGTATGGTAGTTAAGGTTGGGGTAACTATAGTGTACGTATATGCCCAACAAATACAGATAGAAATGATAAATGTGATTTTAAAATAAACATTTTCTAAGATTACTAACCTTAACTTTGGAAAACTGTCTCATTATCCACAGGATTTTACTTTTTTTTTCCAGTAAAAAAACAAAAACAAAACAAAACAAAGTGATCTGTAAACTTCTTTTTCTTGCACCTGCACTTGTTGGTGGAGGAAAAGAAACCTTCATTGTCATTTGGTCCTAACTCAGCCTAACAAAGAGGCCTTTATTATGGGAATCTGAAAATGTCTTTAAACTTTTGTCAAATATGTATTTGGAAGAGGAAAAAATACCAGCCATTGTTCTCTTTCTCTGTAGGATGTAAGTGGCTTTGAGAGCTGAGTCTCGGGAGGAACAGCAAAAGAAAAAGCCTTTTCTGCAGGTCTGTGATTGTTCCCAATGGTCCCAGAAGGAAAATCTGTGCAGAATGCTATATGAGATCCCTGCACATTTGCCATTTTATACCCTGTGTGATTTCTGTCCTGTTTGGCTATTGCTTGCAGCAGAATCTATGGTATCATTTGTTAAAACAAGCCATCAGAGCCCAAGCTATTGCCTCTGCAGAAGATGATCAGTTATATACAGGACACATCAGCAACCCTGCTTCTTTTTAGATTTGTTTGTTTTCATTCCAGAATAGTTAACATAGAGTGCTACATTAGTCTCAGGCGTACAATGTAGTGATTCAACAATCCTATACATTCCTCAGTGCTCATCATGATAATTGTAGTCTTGATCCATATCACCTAGACCACCATCCCCACACCCACCTCCCCTCTGGTAACCATCAGTCTGCTCTCTGCGGTTAAGACTCTGTATCTTGGTTTGTCTTTTTGTTATATTTCTTAAAATCTATGAATCCACTGATTGTAAGAGGCAGAATTCTTGATCCATGTAAAATAAAGAGAGAAAACTAAGAGTAAAAAAAAATTGCTGTGAAATTATGAAATTGCCTTCAATTTTAAGACTCATAATTTTAGATAATTAAAATAACAACATAACTTTAATAGCTAAAATATAATAAATTGTTTCTTTCAGATCCTGAGTTGTTTAGCAATATAGACAATATCATGGAATCAGACTGTCTACAGGGAAAAGAGTGTGATAAAAGTAAATAATCAAGTTCTATTTTTAATATATCCTACTTTGTACAAAGCAAGTACAACTCACCAAAATGAGAAATTGTGAAACTACTTAATGGACAAAACCTCCCTAACCCCCCTAACTCTTTTACTTAACATCTCACCCATAATTATAATTACCCATAATTACAACGGGTACTTAATGGTACTCTACCAAGATTCTCAGATGATTCTTGTGAACTTTAAAATTTGATATGTGCCAGACAGGAACACAAATACACCGTTTCAAAAGTTTAGGTAAGAGGTATGAAGATTTGCTAACAGCTAGCTTATGAAAGAATGCTCATCTGCTCTGTTGTGTGAAATAATACAATTACCTTAGAATTTATGAACTTACAGTGTTTTGAACAGGTAATTGGAGGATATGTTTAAATATCAACATTTAATGATTATAAAATATTGTTTGTCTTTCAAAGAATATTTCAAGTTTCATAGATTGCACATTTAGCGGGAAAGTCAATTTTGGGAGAGAGCTTTGTTTTACAAATGTTACAGTGAAGTGTTTTATTCAAGTACCTATAAAAATCATCTATTCTGGAAATAAAGATTATATACATATACATATTCATGTAATTAGCTATTCACTGTATTTTTAAATTATTATTTAAATTCAAGGTAGTTAGCATATAGTGTAGTATAGGTTTCAGGAGTAGAATTGAGTGATTCATCATTTACATACAACACCCAGCACTCATCGTAACAAGTCCTCCATAATGCCCATCACCCATCTACCCCACCCCCCAAACCATCTCCCCTCCAGCAAGCCTCAGTTATTCTCTATAGTTGAGTCTTTTATGGTTTGGCTCCCTGTTTTTCTCTTATTTTTCTCTCCCTTCCCCTATGTTCATCTGTTTTAGTTCTTAAATTCCACATATGATTTAAGTCATATTTGTCTTTCTCTGTTTCATTTCACTTAACCTAATATACTCTAGTCCTATCTACTTTGTTACAAAGGGCAAGATTTCATTCTTTTAGATGCCTGAGTAATATTCCATTAGAATATTCCATTAATATGTGTATATACACACTAATATGTGTGTGTGTGTGTATACTAATATTCCATTGCATGTGTATATATATATATACGCTGCATCTTCTCTATGAATCAGTCAATGGATGTTTGGGCTCTCTCCATAATTTTGTGATGGTTGATGGTGCTGCATAAACATTCGGGTGCATGTGCCCTTTGAATCAGCATTTTTGTATCACTGGGGTAAGAACCTAGTAATGCAATTGCTGGGTTGTAAGTTAGTTCTATTTTGAACTTTTGGGGGAATGTCCATACTATTTTCCAGAGTGACTGCAACAGAAGGTACTCCTACAATCAGTGTAAGAGCACTCCCCTTTCCCCACATCCTCATCAACATCTGTTGTTTCCTAAATTAATTTCAGTCAATTCCAGCAGGTGTGAGGTGGTATCTCATGGTTTTGATTTGCATTTCCCTGATGATGAGTGATATTGAGCCTCTCTTCATCTGTTAGCCATCTGGATGTGTTCCATGGAAAAGTGCCTATTTGGGTCTTCTGCCCATTTCTTAAGAATGCATTATTTGTTTTGGGGTGCTGAGGTTGATAAGTTCTTTTAGATTTTGGATACTAACACTTTATCCAATATATCATTTGAAAATACCTTCTTCCATTGCACTGGTTGCCTTTTAGTTTTGTTTATTGTTTCCTTCACTATGAAGAAAGCTTTTATCTTCATGAGGTCCCAATATTTCATTTTTGCCTTTGTTTCTCTTGTGTGTCTAGTAAGTTGCTACAGTGGATGTAAAAGAGGTTGCTGCCTGCTTTCTCCTCTAGGATTTTGATGGCTTTCTGTCTGACATTGAAGTCTCTCATTGATTTAGAATTTATTTTTATGAATGGTTTAAGAAAGAGGTCCACTTTCATTCTTCTTCACGAGGTTGTCTAGTTTTCCCAAGACCATTTCTTTTTTTTTTTTTTTAAGATTTATTTATTTATTTATTTGACAGAGAGAAATCACAAGTAGATGGAGAGGCAGGCAGAGAGAGAGAGAGAGAGAGAGGGAAGCAGGCTCTCTGCTGAGCAGAGAGCCCGATGCGGGACTCGATCTCAGGACCCTGAGATCATGACCTGAGCCGAAGGCAGCGGCTTAACCCACTGAGCCACCCAGGCGCCCTCCCAAGACCATTTCTTAAAGAGACTGCCTTTTTTCCATTGGATATTCTTTCCTGCTTTGTCGAAGATTTGTTGATCACACAGTTGTGGGTCTATTTCTGGGTTCTCTAATCTGTCCCATTGATCTGTGTATCTGTTTTTGTGCCAGTACCATACCGTCTTGATGATTATACCTTTGTAATACAGTTTGAAGTCTGAAATTGAGAGGCCTCCCACTTTGCTTTTTCATTGCAACATTACTATGGCTATTTGGGATCTTTTCTCGTTCCATACAAATTTTAGAATTGTTGGTTCCAGCTCTGTGAAAAAAGGTTGTGTTATTTTTATAGGGATTGCATTGAATGTATAGATTATTTTGGGTAGTATAGACATTTAACAATATTTGTTCTTCCAACTCAAAAACATGGAATGTTTTTCCATTTCTGTGTCCTCTTCAATTTATTTCAAAAGTACTCTAGAGTTTTCAGAGTACTGATCTTTTACCTGTTTTAATCCGAGGTATTGTATGGTTTTGGTGCAATTGTAAGTGGGATTGATTTCTTGACGTCTTTTTCTGCTGCCCCGAAATAATGGTGAGTTCTCTTATCCTTTTCTTCATACACATCATTTTTTGTTTTTTTCAGGCTGATTAGGTTATATAACACACATACAAAACCTAGCTATATTTTATTTCAATTAGAGGAGAAACATGATTTCTGTGTATAATCAATGAAGTGAAACATATTAATCACCTGGAGTAGTGCTGAGCATGTTTGGTACTCAACCGGTGTTCATTATACCATATAATTTTTTTTCTAAATGAGAAAAGATAGACTGTTTTTGTCAGAGAGGATCCAGAGTAATTCCCTTCTATTTCCCATCCTCCAGATCTAAGGGGTTGAGACTTAAAATTTCAATGTAAGGGGTTGGGGTACCTGTGAGTCTTGGGCATTTTTAATCTTCATTTGGTCATGTAATATGACATAATTCCTCTCTGTGCTCCTCCAAATGCAATTAAAGTAAATAAATATGCCCAGGCTACAAAAGAAAATTAACAGGAAATTGGGAAACGTTTTTTTTCAGATAGCAAGTCCTTTGTATGACTTATTTCTATTTTTTAAGGTTTAGACTACCATAGTTTGCTTTTGTGAAGATAAACTATGTTGTTTCTCCTAGGTTAAACACAAAATAGAACCAAAAACACCAAATGTTACCATATAACAAAAAAAAAGAAAGAAAAGAAATGTTAAGCATTCTATATTCATTAGAACAACTATAACCAAGAAAAAGAAATGTTCCATATCAAAGTATACATTTATGAATATGAAAAACATACTATGTATGATATGATATAGAAAAACTATTTAGAATTATATTTGTATAAACTGAATACACAAACTTTTCTGGTATAGAATTACACTCTTTTTGAAATTTCACCAAGAGCTAGTCATCATTTTATCATACCAAAACTACTATGCTTAAATTGTGCTTAGAATTGTGTCTAATTTACAACAGTTTGGGAAAAAAACAATATCTGAAGAATCTCCCATCTTCCAAATGATTAAAAAAAAAAAAACTCCATTTATGGCTTCTTATTTTTCTCTTTATATCACATGTATCTTGTGTATCAACTGTTAATATCTAATGCTCTTGATGCTTTTATTTGTCTTTTAAAATTTCAACTATAATCATAATATATGGAAAGAAAACTGATTTTTCTTATAATTTGATGTCATATCCTGCAATCTTACTAAACTTGATATTCCTAGAAGCTTTTTAATAAATTTTGTATTTTCTATGTAGATATTCATGCTTTCTATAAATAAATCTAGTTTTATATCTTCCTTTCAAGCCAGTATTTTAAAAATTATTTAAGTTTTCTTTATAGATTCTGGACACTAGTCCTTTATCTGATATGTCGTTTGCAAATATCTTCTCCCATTCTGTCAGTTGTCTTTTGATTTTGTTAACTGTTTCCTTTGCTGTGCAAAAGCTTTTGATCTTGATGAAATCCCAATAGTTCATTTTTGCCCTTGCTTCCCTTGCCTTTGGCGTTGTTCCTAGGAAGATGTTGCTGCGGCTGAGGTCGAAGAGGTTGCTGCCTGTGTTCTTCTCAAGGATTCTGATGGATTCCTTTCGCACATTGAGGTCCTTCATCCATTTTGAGTCTATTTTTGTGTGTGGTGTAAGGAAATGGTCCAATTTCATTTTTATGCATGTGGCTGTCCAATTTTCCCAGCACCATTTATTGAAGAGGCTGTCTTTTTTCCATTGGACATTCTTTCCTGCTTTGTCGAAGATTAGTTGACCATAGATTTGAGGGTCTATTTCTGGGCTCTCTATTCTGTTCCATTGATCTATGTGTCTGTTTTTGTGCCAGTACCATGCTGTCTTGATGATGACAGCTTTGTAATAGAGCTTGAAGTCCGGAATTGTGATGCCACCAACGTTGGCTTTCTTTTTCAATATCCCTTTGGCTATTCGAGGTCTTTTCTGGTTCCATATAAATTTTAGAATTATTTGTTCCATTTCTTTGAAAAAGATGGATGGTACTTTGATAGGAATTGCATTAAATGTGTAGATTGCTTTAGGTAGCATAGACATTTTCACAATATTTATTCTTCCAATCCAGTATGCAGCCATCAAAAGAAATGAAATCTTGCCATTTGCGACAACATGGATGGAACTAGAGCGTATCATGCTTAGTGAAATAAGTCAAGCAGAGAAAGACAACTATCATATGATCTCCCGGATATGAGGAAGTGGTGATGCAACATGGGGGCTTAAGTGGGTAGGAGAAGAATAAATGAAACAAGATGGGATTGGGAGGGAGACAAACCATAAGTGACTCTTAATCTCACAAAACAAACTGAGGGTTGCTGGGGGGAGGGGGTTTGGGAGAAGGGGGTGGGATTATGGACATTGGGGAGGGTATGTGCTTTGGAGAGTGCTGTGAAGTGTGTAAACCTGGTGATTCACAGACCTGTACCCCTGGGGATAAACATATATGTTTATAAAAAATAAAAAATTAAAAAAAATTATTTAAGTTTTCATTTGCCTTATTCACACTTGCTAAACCTCCTCTAAATCAAATCATTAAATAGAATTTGGGAGTTGACATCCTTGCTTCCTTTCCAATTTCATAGTGAAAACATACTGTTTTACACCATTAAATATGGTATTAGCTGTTGGTGGTGGGCTTTTTTTTTTTTTTTTTTTTTTTTTTTGGGTAAAGCCTTTAATCACATTAAAGTTTCCCTTTATTCATATTTATGAAAGTTTTTATCATGAATAGAAGTTTATTTTGTAAAATATTTTTTTTCTGTAATTATTAGGTTGATCATGTCTTTTCTTCTTTTCTATTATATTCTGGTCTGTGATATAGTAAAGTTCATTTACTGATTGGTACATGTTGTGCCAGTTTTACATTCTAAATACCCTCTTGATCACAGTGTGTTACCCTTTTTAAATATTGCTGAATTCAACTTATTAATACCTAGTTAACGATTTTTACAATTATGTTCATGAGGGATATAGGTCTTTAGTTTTCTCTGCTGATACTAGTTTTATATGGTTTTGGAAATCTCATAAATGAATTGCAAATATTCTTTTTTTTTTTCAGGAAGTGTCCATGTCAAACTGGTTTTATTCTTTTTTTGTGCTTTTGGCAGAACTTACTATGAAGCCTTCGGGTCTGAATATTTCTTTTCTTTTTTTTTTTTTTTTAAAGATTTTATTTATTTATTTGACAGAGAGAAATTACAAGTACACTGAGAGGCAGGCAGAGAGAGAGAGAGAAGGAAGCAGGCTCCCTGCTGAGCAGAGAGCCTGATGTGGGACTCGATCCCAGGACCCTGAGATCATGACCTGAGCGGAAGGCAGCGGCTTAACCCACTGAGCCACCCAGGCGCCCCAGGTCTGAATATTTCTTATGGAAAAGTATATAACTATAAATTCTATTCTGTAAAAGATGAACTATTTAGGCTATCTACTTCGTGAGTAAACATTTTGGTGTCTCCCCCAAATTTTTTTTATTCTATATATCATTAAATGTTGTCTACTCTTAAAAAAAAAAAAAGAAAGAAAATGAGATATTTAAGGTTATTTGAGAGAGAAAGAAAGAGAGAGAGAGCAAGTGAGCAACCAGAGGGAGGGGCAAAGTGAAAGAGTAAATCTCAAGCAAACTTCCTGCTGAGCCTAGAGCCCAATGCAGGGCTTCATCTTATAACCCTGAGATCTATGGTGACCTGAGAACCAAAACCACAAGTTGAATGCTTGACTGACTGAACCACCTAGTTACTCCTCATTTTCTTTCTTTTTTTTTTTTTTTTTAATTTTATTTACTTGGCAGACAGAGATCATGCATAGGCAGAGAGGCAGACAGAGACAGAGGAAGAAGCAGGGCTCGATCCCAGAACTCTGGGATCATGACCTGAGCCGAAAGCAAAGGCTTTAACCCACTGAGCCACCCAGGTGCCCCCATTTTACTTTCAGTAAATGTCTGGGATATATGTATACAATAACTACTATTTTATTTCTGAAGTTTGCAATTTATATTTTCCCTTGGTTTTCTTGATCAGTCTAGCTAGCAGTTAACAGATTTTATTGATCTTTTCAAATATACAGGTTTTAATTCATTTTTTGTTTTTCTATTTTTAATTTGTGCTATTATTGTTATTTCTAATTGTTTTAAATCTATTTTCTCTCCTGTATCCTAAATTTATCTCCTGTATCTCCTGTATCTCCTTGAACCTTAGGTAGTTGGTTAACAACTCTTTCTTCCACTAATATGAGTATTTAATATGGATAATTCCAGTTACACTATGGTGGTATATGTTCAGAAGGGTCCATCTCTTCTACCAATTACATCTAAAAGTTCTGGACTTAAATTCCTAAAACTTATCCACAACAGAGATCATCAACATAGGTGTGAACAATCCATTTTACCACCTTAGTGCTATGGTAACTTTGGTTTCCTCTTTATTCTCATCCACGGAGTTAAAACACAGCTATATTTTTCCACACATTTTGCAGGATAATGGAAGTATTAATTGTTGCCTTAATTTTGTGGAACCAGCTAAGAAGAATCAGGAAGATTCTGTGTACTTGTTTCCCAGTTCCTTTCTCTAAATGAAAAATATATTCAAGCCTAAAAGTCCTAAAATTCCATTTTAAGATTAATTGAGAAAATATTCCAATACAACAATTCTCTTTTCCTTGGGAGCTGATATCATCAAGAATGTAAGTGAAGTCACACATCAACTAACAGAAGTAAAACCATCAGCTCTAACGTTTTATACTCCTTGAACAACAATAACATGCCAGGAGAAAAATGTGTTTATTATCTATAAATAACCACAGTTAATTACAATGCATATTTATAAGGCAAATGATTATTTGCTAAGCTGTGAGTTTTACCCACTGATCTAGAAAGAAGGTCACTAATTAGAATTTTTGTAATGTTTGAAAAATGATTTAAATAATATCCCATGAGCAATTGAAAAATAATTCAAAATGATCAAGAAATTTCCAGTCAATTAATTTCTCTTAATGTTAAATCAGAATCATAACCAGCATATCAGAATCAACCTGGAATATTAGTTGATTTAGAGGAGAGAAGGAGGAAATATTTTATTTCTCATATGCTTTCGTCAAGGACTCTGGTGTTCATCCATAAAGACCATCTTAAAGGTAGCATCACCTTTCACTGGATTATTATAACAAAAGAATCTCTTTTTTATTTTTAATTTTTTAACTTTTTAAATAGATTTATTTTAGAGAGAGATTGAGAGAAAGAGAGCACATGTGGGGAGGAGGGAGAGAATCTCAAGAAGACTCCCCACTGCATGGGGAGCTCAACATGGGGCTCAATCTCACACCCCTGAGACCATTACCCGAGCCAAAACCAACAGTCAGATGCTCAACCAAATGAGCCACCCAGGAACCCTTAAAAAAGGCATCTTAAAAGCCAGAATTACAGAGTCTGATTATTTTTTATAGTTGGCATAGGAATATCTGCTTAATATATATATATAATGACATCTCTTCCCCCATCCTAAGTAATACTGAGTGACTTTGATATAGAAAGAAAAAACATTGCTCAATAAACTGGTTAGGATCTTTTGATGTCAAAATATGTTAATATATAAAGTGATGAGAAGATCCTTATATATTAGATGAAGTATAGAGGAAAATCCACTATTAAAGTTACCTATAGTTCAGATGTTGACATTTTAATGTGATATCCACCTAACATTATATATTTTTCTTGAATTTTTTTTTTTTACAATTTAATGAAAACAATTCTTAGTTTGTATATAATGAGTTACTGATTTGTGTTTGTTCCCTGGCTTTCTAAAGACATACATTTGGGATGAGCAAATTTTTTAAAACATAATCCACATCACATGAAGGCCATCTTTTTTTTTTTTTTTCCCCCTCCTGAGCACAAATCAAATTTTGTCTAAAAACATTTGGCTGACTTGTCTTGAATAGTTTACTATTAAAGACCTGAAAGCTATTCTTATTATAATTACCTAATTTTTCATATCAGAACTCTATTTTAGGAAAGAGAAAGAATTCTTCGCAGTTTGTTAATGAACAATCTATAGAATAAATAAAACCAGTAAGCATATTAGTAAATAGAGTAACTCACTGGGAAGTAACTTATTTATTGTAGTAATAAGCATGCCTCTTCCAATAAGTGACAGATTTGAAGAACAGTGGATGTAAGCATTTTTGCACATCCAGTAAAATGTAATTTGGGAGTTTGTTTCCTCAGTGATAATAAATCCTTATTTCCTTTGTGAAATAATGATATGTACTGTTTGCTTGACATTGCATCCAACTTAATTTGACTTAGCAGAAACCCCCAAAAAAGTATTCATTCATATTTGTAAACTTCATTAAACAATAAACCAGCCCATATGGCATCCCTAAAAGACCTTGAAGGGACAGTGAGATTATAAACAGAACAGATTAAGTTTACACTGTATTTATTTGGAATTTTAGCCTTTTCAAAAAAAAAATTATGGAACATTCTTTTATCATACTTAGCAAGTGACAGATTAATTTGAATTACCCCCACTTACATCAGCCTAACTTATGAAATGTAAGCCTATTTCATAAATGTGGTGAAGCATAAGTGAAATCACAAATTATACCTATATAAGTTAACATTACTGTCTCCCTTATGGTTTTACCTAAGTGTATTTTCTTCTTTATCTGATCAACATATCCATCATTTACTTCTTATTTTATAGAGATTTAATTTGATTAAAAGCTAATCATAAATTTTATTTATAACCTACTTTAACACACATAATTATACTTATATATATATATAATTACATCATATATATATATGATATATAATTATATCATCCAAATCATCATATACAGATGGCAGAGCAGATATTACTGTTAACATTTTTCTTGTGAACATGGAAACTCAGAAATATTCACTGATTTGCACCAGATGAACAGCTAACATTACTCAGAGTCCAAATTTCATTCCACGTCTGTCTTATGATTCCAAATCTTTTGCTCTTTCATTCTGTTTCCCACCTAAGCCAAATACACATTCTTGATCATCAATCTATTTGCCTGACCATATCTTCCTTCCCTATCTAGTATATCAAAACTCACTTTCCTCAAGCCTGCATGAATAACCTTCCTTCTCTCCACAAAGGATTCTACCATCCATTCCATGGAGAACATCAAGAATACCAAGCACATTCATTTATTATACCAGAAGTTATCTGTACTACCCACTATGTCCTTTTGCAGTATCAGAGGAACCTGTATCTACTCATGCTCAAGGTTGATTTTTCAACATCTGTGTCTTTAAAATGATCTCATATTTTCTTCGGGACAATCTAGGAGTGCTATTCTTTGTTCTACTTTTGTTTCTGTTTGTACTTCATTCGTTTCCATATTGACTCTACCTACCAACTTATCTTTGTCTTTACTGTAAAATACAAGTTTTAAGAGAGAAATATCATCAGTTGTTCCACTTCTCCATTTTCCACTTACCCTTCAAGTGGCTATAGTTAGGTACTACTCCAATGATTCCCTAATTGTCAATAAAAGGTTGATTGTCACCTTATTTTACTCAAATTCTCTGCAGATGACATTTCATCAATCCCTTCCTCTTGAACTATCTTCTCTGGCTTCTAGTTCGTCTCTATGACAACTGGTGCTTTCAGAACTTTGTCTTTAACTCTCTTCAATTTTCACATTATATATTCTTTTAAATTATTTCTTTCATTTGTATGTCAACAGCTACCACCTATAGACTAACTCAATGACAGAATTAACTAAAATTTATGATCCCCCTAACTTAATATAGAATTGTCACTGGGATAAACTGTGTGTGAAACACTGCCAATGTCATCTATGCTTATATCCTGTGTCCCTGGCTTTTAACTAGGTGGTATCTCTTGATACTCTCATCTTAGAATGACATTTCCTAAACCTCTGACTCTCCTCCACCTCCATCCACCTGGAAAATGCCTACTTTTAATACTCAGCTAGGACACAGCTTTCCAATAAAAAATTTCCTTCCCACTACAGAATTCTTTTCCATATATTACATACTTGTCTTATTTTAGAAAGTAAGCCTTTCAAAGCCTTTCAAAACCACATATTTAGTGTCTCAGCCCCAATGTCTAGCATAGAACCTAGCACAGAGTAAAAATTAAATATTTATTATGTGAATGAATTCCTACAACTTTCTGGCATGGTAGTGTGAACTCTCCAATAGAAACTGAGTAAAAGTATTTACAGGGTTAATTTTCTCTATTAAGTCCTTTTTCCCCAGTATTTTAACCCACGTAAAATACTACCAGGAATTTTAACAATAAACAATATAGGAAAAAGTGTTCAGGAATTTGATATTTCTCAAATAGCATTTTCAAAATAGTGGTAAAGATAATTGATGTGAATATACTTTCCACATATTAAAAATTTAGTAAAGGATTGAAATGTCACAGATGCTGCTTGTTCTTTCATAAGAAAATTATAATCAGAGGGGTTTCTTCATCATTGCTTAACAGGATTCACAACTGTGGTTACATACCTTTATACCTACCTTCTTCACAGGTTTTTGTTGTTTTGTTTTGTTTTTAGGAGTTTATAGCAGAGAACAGGTTAAAATCAAGTACAAAGAATTCCTTGTGGATTAAGACGACTCATAAAGGAAGATATAAATTTTTATGATTTTTCTAATTTCTGATACATTGCTCATTGGGTCAATCCACATAATGAAATTCTTTCCTTTCTGAGAATATCTAAGATATCACCATCAACTATATTTTTGTAGTCATTTGCAATAAATTTTTTATTCATTGTGTATACACAGTTGTGTATAATTAATTATCAAGGGAATCTTCATTTAGTACTAGATTTATTTAGCTTTTATTTCATGTATAAAAATATAAAAGTGCCATGCACATGAAAAATCTATTACATAAATGTTATCGATCATTGATCCATTTTTGATGAGATGACTTTATTTAATTAAGGCAATATAACTTTGATATCTAACAGACACTGGAAGTTATCTGGGCTTTGTTACCAGAAATGGGTTTACATGGATCGGTTAGACTTATATTTGCCTTTTCACTACTCAAGAGCTCTGGGTCTTAGATGATTTATCTTGCTGCTAGTTCTAACTCCAGTTAGGTGAGGATGCTTTAGTGGATCAGAAGAAGGGCCCTGCAAACACAAAGTCCAGCAGTTTGTTCTTATGGTTCATTTCCAACTGCTGGATATTGCTGCTCTGGAAGCTTAAATCTTATTTACATCAAGAATTTTATGTATCTTGCAACATTACTCTCTGCTGTATTGCCCCCTTGGAATGTGAAGGCACCTCTGTTTTATCCTTTGGCTAATGCCTGCTTAATTATAAATTATCTTTTGTCTGATGCTTAAAATGATTTTTGTATTCACTTTATCTTATTTGTTGCTACTTTTTTTCAAATGACAAGTAGAATCAGAGGTCGTGAAACTTTGAACTTTCTTCTATTAACATTCAAATAATTACTATATATATAAATTTTTTTCTTTTTAAGTACAAAATGAAAATATCTTATTTAAAAAAATGAAAATGAAAATCTCATGTTAACAATGACCAAAACTCTGTGTTACTATTTGGTACCTTTT
This sequence comes from Mustela putorius furo, assembly GCF_011764305.1. Taxonomy (NCBI): domain Eukaryota; kingdom Metazoa; phylum Chordata; class Mammalia; order Carnivora; family Mustelidae; genus Mustela; species Mustela putorius. Next base: position 14,664,439 of record NW_025422123.1, on the reverse strand, counting down.
TGTTTTGATGAATACTTAGTGTCCCGAAATAGTCTGGCTAACTGTGTATACTATGCTTGGGGTAATCTGATAAGAATTTCATTTATATATGTTCATATTACCTATTTTTGTGTGAATAATATATTTATATTTTAACTATATAGAATTAATATTTGCTGAAATTGAAAGAACAATTTTGGTTCTTCCATTAATTTGATCACTTTAGATGAAAATATTCGGTTATTGTATTCAAGTGCGTAACATAAAAGTCATGTTAAAAGTTTATGTAAATGTATGTACCAAGATGAAGCTTCAGACGAGATGCTATCTGGTGGGTCAATGAATATCAAAAACCTGTTGTTTGTTTCTCTTTACTCTCTTCTCCCTTAATTTTGGCTTCTTCTAATGGTGGTTTCCCTTTCGAGGCAAAGATAATAAACAGAAATTCTGAGGAATATATGTTTCTTGATTCATAATAAGCAAGAACAATAATGATAGTCTGTTCCCCAGCATTTCCAACAACATATCAGGTAAAGACTGAATGAGAGGTCTTATGTGCCCAACTGGACCTAGTATTCTTGGGATAATGATGAGTTGATTGGTTTACTCTTGCATTGCTCTATTCCTGAAAAAATAACAGGCCAAGACACAAGATAGAATATCTTAAACTTGATCATTAAAAAACACGAAGTATCATTAGTCTTATAAAAGTCTCATAGCGGATAATGTTAAAATATTCAAATCAGAATGGTGATCACCAAGAGAAAACATGAATATAGTGATGCCACAGATGTCTACCATGTTTATCCTTGAATATGATTTAACTTGAAAATGAAAATGATTTGATATTTCCTATGACTTCTTAGATGAGTTCTATCCAAAAAGAATAGGTCAGTCCAAAAACAGCATCTCTTTATGTTCATTCTCTTATTCATCAGAGGGCATAATTGCTATGTAGTCTGACAGGATTTCATTTAAGTAGAGGATATTTTAGAAATGTCCTGCTTTCCTCTTAATTGTAGATGTACTTATATTGCAAATCATACAGAAATAACTGAAATTTAGCAATTTATGCTAATTTTGATTGGCAAATTTTTTACCAATACGTGATAAACAGACATCAATCTGGAAGGAATTTTTATAATATAATTTGGAAATTTGCCTTCTATTTTGAGCAGCATTGCAACTTAATGATGTCTTTATGCTTAAAATTTTATTAAAAATGTAAACAAAGTATATATGAAATTAAAGAAACTACTGAGGTATCTGCACACTTATTTCTTGAGAATGACAGTCTATCACATGTCTGCATAGCAACTTTTGTTTTTCCAAGTGATTACAGCATGAATAGAAAAAGAAATTTCTTGACTTGAGAATAAAAAATGGGAAACTTCATATTAAAAATGAGTCTTTAAACTGACCCTAACTGAGCACCTAGAACATTTCATAAATACCAGTTGAATTTATGTAAACATTGGATTGGTCTAGCCTTTTGTTTAATAATACTTTATGCTTGAAGTAATGCTCTATGGTTATAAAATTTTAAATATATAGTCATAATAAGATATTAAAAATATAAAGAATAATTTTAAGTGCCTTAAATTCTACTGCACAGAGATACCATCTTTTAAATGGAGTATTCTTTTTTCTCATTTCTTCCCTATTTCTCTAACCAGATGAATAAAATAACACAATCATATAAGTGTCTATTAAATCTGAGCTTGTGAACAAATAAGTTGCCTTACAGGAAATAATACTATAGTTGCACTTGAATTTCTCTAGCTTCAGAACTACACCAGTCACAGAGGAAAAAAAAAATCTAAAAGCCTTCCAAAACTTTTTTCTGGAAGCATATTTTTTATGTTGCTATTGTAGCTATAACAACTGCATCAAGGATTGTTTCCTTTCACCTCTGTACCTATTCTGCCCATTCAAGCTATTGGCCTTCAACTAGACCTTGGTAATTTAAAACTGTAGTTGTTCAATAAGTATTTAAGCACCTCCTCTGAGTTAAACATTGTTCTGTTTTGAGCAAATAATAATGAATAAAATGCACATACTCTATACTCTTGCAGACAGCATTAGAAAAACACTGAACTAGTATAAATGAGCAGTACAGGGAACAAGATATATAATTCATGGCAAAAACAAACTTGCCTGGGGTTCACAAGTCTTCCCTAAGGAGGGTATTTTATGACATTAAATAAACAAAGAATTGAGGAAGTGGTGATGCAACATGGGGGCTTAAGTGGGTAGAAGAAGAATAAATGAAACAAGATGGGATTGGGAGGGAGACAAACCATAAGTGACTCTTGATCTCACAAAACAAACTGAGGTTGCCGGGGGGAGGGGGTTTGGGAGAAGGGGGTGGGATTATGGACATTGGGGAGGGTATGTGATTTGGTGAGTGCTGTGAAGTGTGTAAGCCTGGTGATTCACAGACCTGTACCCCAGGGGATAAAAATATATGTTTATAAAAAAATAAAAAATTAAAAAAAAAAAAATAAAAAAAAAAATAAACAAAGAATTGAGTGTATTTATAGTGTGTGAGTGAGTTGAAAGAGGGTTTGTAGCATATGATTTAGATGATGCAATAATGTATGCAAAGACCTTGAGATTAGAAAGAACAAAAAAGATGAAGAAAATGGGCCACTGAATGGCTAGAATGTATCTTAAAAAGAGATGGGTAAGAGGTAAACATGATTTATCTCATAGGACAATACCAGTGTTAGTATTTTGAACCTTTACTCTAATGAGAATAGAAGATAAAGAGCTTTAGACAGAAGAATGAAATAAAATTATTTTTTAAAGTCTCTAATTTTATTGTAGAGATTATCCTGAAAGAAAAAATAACTCTCTGGGGTCCATATAGGCTAGGAGATGGTACAATAATCAAGGTAAGTAATGATACAAGTGGGGTTTAGGATGATGACAAACGAAATGAGAAAAAAAAAATCAGTTGACTTAGGGGCTATTTAGACAGGGAAATTAATGCTTGGTAATTGATTGACTATGGGGTTAAGATACAAATCTAGGGTCAAATAAAAAATTCCATGTACACTAGGAGTAAGGCATTTGTGGAGCTATTTGAGATAGCAAACACCAGAGGAAAAGCAAGTTGGGGAGGACAAGGATCATTTTTTAAATTTTAGACATATAATTTGGTCAGGCACAGGTATGAAGTAGAAAAGTAAATGTATATCTAAAACTCAAGAGAAAACTTCAGTGGAGATGTAAATTTGATAATTACTTAAATATGAATAGCAATTGAATTCATAGCAAAGGGTGAGACTAGCTTGGGAAATCGAAAGCCATCCTCAAATAGAACATCGAAGAACTACAACATTGCATTGTTAAGGTCATATGAAAGAGATGCTAGGGAGGCCAAAAAATTTGAAAGAAAACAAGGAGATTTTAATGCCATGCATAAAAGGAAAATATGTTAGGATGGAGATAAGCCTTAGAATGTAAAAGCCTATTTGTTTTCTGTATGCCAGTGACTTTCCAAGCAGAAATAATCATGAAATCAAAGAAAGTTTGATTTATTAAAAATAAAGTCATCTCAAAGATTAAAATATAAAGTCAATCAAGTTACAGCGTGGAAAAATGAAAGAAATACCATCTTCTCAGTACATAATTGAAGAAAAATATAAAATTAGACTTCAAAATGATTGAATTCCACCACTTTTTAGAACCTATTTGCTAAGGTCTGACTGTTTCCTCCCAAAATTAGTATGCTGAAATCCTAATGCCTACTATGATGATATTTAAGAGATGGGGCCTTTGCTACTGATTAAGTCATGAGAGACCTCTTGAAACTTCTGCCATGTCAGGACTCAAGAGAAATCTGTGGCCTCAAATAAGTCCCTTACCTCACTATGTGGGCATCCTGCCTGATCTCTTACTTTCAGCATCTGGAATAGTGAGAAACTTTTCTGTTTTTTATAAGTTATCCAGATTCTGGTATTTTGTTTTATCAGCCTGAATAGGCTAAGACACTATCCTAAAGAAATACTCAGGGGGAACCCAGGTGGCTCAGTGGGTTAAGCAGCTGCCTTCAGCTCAGGTCATGATTCCAGGGTCCTGGGATCGAGCCCTACATCGGGCTCCCTGCTCAGCGGGGAGCCTGCTTCTCTCTCTCCCCCTCTCCCTGACGCTCTGCTTACTTGTGCTCTCTCTCTAACTCTCTGTCAAATAAATAAAATATTAAAAAAAAAAAAAGAAATACTCAGAAGTTCAGTTCAGATGATAAAGAGCCCTAATTTCCTTGGGAGCAGAGATAAGATTATGCTACTATGAGAGGACACTTCCATGCACAATCAGATTCTTCTAGGCATGGGATGCAAATGCATGCATGTTTCCTAGGGTCCAGTTAGCCAAGAAAGGAAAGCTAGTGTAAGGTATTCTATAGCTACCTAGAAGAGTGGCAGGATCCCAACAACAAGAAATGTAGACGAGACCACAGGGCCTGAAAAAAAAAAGCTCCCAAGCAATAACCAGAGATAGAAATGTACTCACTCAAGTAAAGGGAAGTAATTCCAGGAAAAAAGGACTCAGCCTTAAAATCTCCACCAGCCTCCAGAGAGCATAGAGCGTATGTTTGCTGACATCAAAAGTAAGACCTGTTTGTTTCTTCTTATCCTCCTTTCCCAAACCTTAGTACTAGAGGGTTTTAAAATGTGCAATAGCTAGTTGGAAGGACAATGAGAAGACACTCCTCTCCCCGCCCACTGTAGGATTCCAACCTGAAGTAGACATGAGCTAGGATGGGGAGAATGACTAGTACCAAATTCAGAATCCTGTTTACTACATTGGATGGGATATTCAAATTATGAACAGGGTCTGCATTTATAAACTCAAGAGACTATTACTTCACATTTAGCAAAGTATCACAGTCCTGATAGATTTTACCCAATGGCTGGGGAAATTTTTCCTTATTAAGAGAGAAAAATTAAAATGTTTTGTGCCAGTCTTTGTTTCAATACCAGTGTTGTAGCTGGATAGGGCCCTATGGTTCTTATTATGATTGCAAGATGCTACCTGCAATAACAATCAGGAAATTTTGGTGGGGGCTGGGAAGGGAGAATGTTTATTACTTGCAAGTCCTGAAGAGTACGCAGAACACCTGGAACCACACAGTGGGGTCATAGCAGAAGGAGAGAGTGCATAAGCCTGGGGTTTTTCTTTTATTGGGGTAGAGTGTAGGGGCTTAAAGTTTCACAGCATCACTCTTTATTGGTAAATATAAAAATAAGAGCAGGGAGAAGGGAGGGCCAAAGATGGCAACATACAAAGTCCCTGAACTTACCTCCTCCATAAACAGACCAAATCTATACCCATTTATAAAGTAATTCACTCTGAAGAATAAGCAAGGTCTGACTGAACAGCATCAGCACAACAAAAGATAGATTACATAGAGAACAGCAAAGAGATGGAGCCATGGTAACAAAGGAAACCTCTATTATGGACACTGAACTATTCTGGGGAGGGATAGTACTAAGGAACTGTGAGCAGATTCATCTGTCCTGGAGCACAGGAGAAAAAGCTATGGTTTAAAAGGTCAACTAGAATATCAGGGAGCTGGTTTTAGAAGCTGCCTAACAGTGGAGTGAGATGCTGCAACTTTGTCTAGGTTTGAGGGGCCAGTGAATGTTGCAGTTCATGCACTCCCTCCACTTTGCTAGCACAGATGGGAGTAAGGTCTGTGCACCATAGCCAGCCGGGGGGGAGGGGGAAAGGAGGGGGAGGAGGAGAAACAGCAGCAGCAGCAGAACTACTACTAAAATACAAAGGATCCAGCCCTAGAACTCTGCCAAATTGTGGGTGGAGAGCTGTTGCAACTTCCTCCTGGTCAAAAGGCCTGATGAGCACCCCAATTTGTGTTTCCCTTCCAGCTTGATAGCACAGTCAACAGCAGGGTCTAGACAATCAGCCAGGTCACTGCATCCATGATCCCTGATCTCCTAGTCCAAACCAGACCTAACTATCCCACAATGTGACCCAAGCATAGCTTGGGATCCCACACACTGGGATATTCCTGGTCAAGCCTTGCTACAGGTCCAGCCATCTTGCCAAGGTGGCACAGGTATAAAACACTCCAGGCCTAAATCACTTTTGCTCTAAAACACTCACCAGGAAGCATCCTGGGACACCCCAGCTTGCACCTCTGTTTCAGCTCTCCTATGAAGGCACCCTCTGTGTGGAGAGCCCTGAAAAATGTAGTTAGCACCTACTTTAAGATCAACTGTTCTGCTAGGGCACCCTGAGGGCAGAAAGCCATGCCCATTTTGGCTTCAGATGTCCTGCCAGGAAATCCTCTGCACAGAGAGCCCCCAAACTGGGCAGCTTGAACCCACCTCAGCTCTGGTCTTCCCACCAGGGTGGCCTCAGCAGAGTGCCCCAGGACCCCAAGCCCACACTAATCACAGCACCACCCAGCCAGCCAAAGTCACTAAGCACACAATCTATGCAGGAAATAACCATACACAAGACCATTCTTTCTAGATTAGAAGTAGCTGTCCCTCCTAATTCACAGAAACAAAAAAGCAAATAAGGAGACAGAGGAACATGCTCCAAATAAAAGAATAAGACAAACCTTGTTGCGGGGGGGGGGGGGGCATCTAAATGAAATAGATAAGTAATCTGCTTTATACAGAGATCAAAATGTGGTTCTAAAGATCCTAACCAGACTAGAGAGAGGAGTGGTTGAATTCAGTGAGAATTTCAACACAGAGATATAAAGTATAAAATAGAATCAGAGTTTGAAAAAACAATAACTGAAATGAAAATACACTAGAAGGAGTCGAAAGTAGATTAGAAGATGCAAAGTAGATTAAAAGATGGGTCAGCAATCTGAAGAAAGAGTAATGCAAAGCACCCAAGCTAAAGAATAGCACCAAGAAAGTATTTATTTTTAAAGATGAAGATAAGTTAAGGGAATCTCTTATACATCATCAAGCAAACACTGGCACTACCGAAGCATGAGAAGGAGGAAAAAGGGGCAGGAAAATTATCTGAAGAAATAATAGCTAAAAACTTCCCTAAACTGAAGAAGGAAATAGACATTCAGAATCGGGAATCATAAAGAGTTTCAAATAAGATGGATGCACGGAGGTCCACACAAATCATAATAGTTACAATTTCACAGATTAAAGGTAAATAATTTTAAAAACACCATAAGAGAAGCAACTAGCTATGTATAATGGAAATTCCACAAAACTATCAACTGATTTTTCAGCAGAAACTTCACAGGCCAGAAGAAAGTGGCATGATATATTCAAAGTATGGAAAGAAAAAACCTACAATCAAGAACAATCTGCCTGGCAAGGTAATCATTTAAATTGAAGGAGAGATGAAGATGTTCCAAGACAAAGGTATAGGACTTTATCACCACTAAAATGGCCATTCAAGATATGTTAAAAAGACTTAAGTGGAAAAGCAAAGGAGAATTAGGAGGGAAAAAAAAGGAAAAACAAATATAAGTAAAAGCAAATATACAGTAGAGCATCAGTTATAAAGCTAGTATGAAGACTAAAAGAAAAAAGTAGCAAAGTCAATTATATCTAAAAAGTTACTTAAGAGAACTCACAAAATAAAGAGTTGTAAAATATGATAACATAAAAATAGTGGAGCAAAGGAATAAAATTGGATTTCTCTTAGAATGGGTTCAAACTTTAGTGACCATCAACTTAATATAAATTGCTATATACTTAGGATGTTATATATACACTCAATGGTAACTACAAACCAAAAACCTGTAATAGTTACACACAAAAAAATAAATAAAGAGAAAGAAAGCCTTGCATAACACTAAAGAAAGTCATTAATCACAATGAATTAATCAAGTAAAGAAAAACAAAATGCAAAAATAACAAGAAAACAATAAAATGGCAATAAATACAGGACATAGGAAACTGAAGAGACTAGAAAACAAAAACAAAAACAAACAAATAAAGAAGACCCACAAATATGCCATCCACAAATCTCACCTCTGACCTATAGACACATACAGGAGTAGAATTTAGTGATTTGTCACTTACATAAAAACCCAGTGCTTATCACATTTGCCTCCTTAATACCCATCAGCCATTTAGCACATTCCCTGCCTACTTCCCCTCCATCAACAGTCAGTTTGTTGTCTATAGTTAAGAGTTTCTTACAGTTTTCATCCTTTTTTTAAAAACATACTTTAAAGCAAAAACAAGAGATAAAGAAGGGCATTGCATAATGTTAAAGAGATCAAACCAATAAGATGACATGACAATTATAAATATCTATGCACCCAGCATTAGCACACCTACAAACATAGACCGAATATTAACAGACATAAAGAAGAAATCGACAACAACACAAAAATAATAGGGAATTTTAACAACAAACTTATTTTATTTAAAGATTTTATTTATTTGACAGAGGGAAAGAGATCACAAGTAGGCAGAGATGCAGGCAGAGAAAGAGGGGGAAGCTGGCTTCATGCTGAGCAAAGAACCCAATGTGGACCTCAATCCCACAATGCTGAGATCATGACCTGAGCCCAAGGCAGAGTTTTAACCTGCTGAGTCACCCAGGTGCCCTACAACAAACTTATTTTAATAGATCCATTATCCGGGAAAAAAAAAAAGAAATCTTTAAGGAAACCATATTTTGAATGACACATTAGACCAAATGGACGTAACAGATATATATGGATCATTTTATCCCCAAACAATAGAATACCCATTCCCTTCAAGTGCACTTGGAAAAATCTCCAAGACAGATCATATGTTAGGTCACAAAACACATTTCAATAAATTTAAGAAGAATGATATTATATCAAACATCATTTCTGACTACGACGGCATGAAATTAGAACTATAAGAAAAATAACTGGACAAATAAACATGGTGGAGAGGGGAGAAAGAGAGACAGACCAAGATATTTCATACATACGTGGACTTCGAGAAACAAATGACCATAGGAGGAAGAAAAAGAGAAGCAAGAAAAATACTAGGAGAAAATATAAACATATGGAGGCTAAACAACATATTAATCAATGGGTAAACAAAGAAATCAAAGAATTTTTAAAAATACATGGAGACAAAAATGAAAACACAATGGTATTTGGCATATAGTAAAAGCACTTGGAAGTTTAGGGATGCCTGGGTGGCTCAGTCAGTTAAACATCTGCCTTCAGCTCAGGTCATGATCCCAGGGTACTGGGATCAAGCCCCACATCAGGCTCTCTGCTCAGCAAAAAGACCTGGTTCTTCCTCTCCCTGCTCTCCAAGCTTATGTTCTCTCTCTCTATCAAATAAATAAATAAAATCTTAAAGATTTTACCTTTACAAGCCTACCTCAAGAAGCAAGAAAAATCTCAGGCAATCTGACCTTGGGCCTAAAAAAACTAGAAAATACCATGAAAGCCTGAAGTTAGAAGGGAAGAAATAATAAAGATGAAAGCAGAAGTAAATTAGAGAATTAAAAAACCAAAATATCAAAGAAAAGCTGGTTCTTTGGAAAGATGAACAAAACTGATAAAACTTTTGCCAGACTCATAAAAAAAATAAAAAAAAAAGAGAGGACTCAAAATCACAAGTAAAAGAAGAAATATAACCACTGACACAATAGACATGAAAAGGACTATGAGAATACTACAAAATATTATATGCCAAATTAGAAAATCCAGAAGAAGGGGTTAAATTCATAGAAGTATACAACCTTCTTAAACTGAATCAGGAAAAATTGCATATCTAAACAGATGGATTACTAGTAAAGAAATTAAATCAGTAATAAAGTAACTCTCAACAAAAGTCCAGGAGCAGATGGATTCACAGGTGAATTCTACAGAACATTTAAAAAAGAGTTAAAACCTACTTCTCAAACTATTGCAAAAGGTGGAAGAGGATACTTACAAGGCCAGCATTACCCTGATACAAAAACCAGACAAGGACACTACCCCCAAAATAAATAAATAAATAAATAAATAAATAAATAAATCCAACATATGTGCAAAAATCTTCAACAAAATATTTTAAAAACTGAAATCAACAATACATTTAAAGGATCATTCACCACAATCAAGTTACACTTATTCCAAGGAATACAAAGATATTTGAATATCCTCAGACCACAATATAACATACCACATTAACACAATTAAGAATAAAAATATCATGATTATCTCAGTAGATGCAGAAAAAGCATTTGACAAAACAAAATCAATTCATGATAAGAATTTTCAATGTGAGTTTAAAGAGAATATGTCTCAACATTTAAAAAGCCATATATGAAAAATTCATGGCTAATATCATACTGAACAGTGAAAAACTGACTTTCCTCCAAGATCGGGAAAAAAACAAGGTGGTCCACTCTCACCTCTTTTATTCACATAGTACTAGTCCTAGCCACAACATCAGGCAAGAAATAAAGGCATCAAAATGTGTAAGAAAAAAGTAAAACTGGCATTATTTACAAATAACATAATATCTTACATAAAAAACCCTAAAATATCCAACAAAAACACTAAAGTAAAAGTTATGTTGCAAGGTAAAAATTAATATACAAAAATCTGTTGCATTTTTATATAGTAACAAAGGGGCAAAATGAGAAATTAAAAAAAAATTACAATAGCACAAAAAAGAATAAAATATCTAGGAATAAACTTAACCAAAATGTTAAAACACCTGTATTCTGAAAACTATGAAACATTGGTGAAAGAAATTAAAGATGATGTAAACAAAATAAAAAAATGCAATGCTCATGGATTGGAAAAATGCTCAAAAAAAAGTTCAAACTACCTTCCAAAATTGACAGAATCAGTATAATCCCTATCAAAATACAACTGACCATTTTCAGAGTAATAGAACAAATAATCATGAGATTTGTATGAATCACAGAAAATCTGCAATAATCAAAGCAATCTTGAGAAAGGAAAACAAGGCTTAAGTTATCACAATTTCAGATTTCGAGATATACTCCAAAACTAAAGAATACAGCATATTACTTGCACAAAACACATAGACAAAGGGAATAGGATATAGAACTCAGAAATAAATCTATGCTTATATGGTCAATCATCAGGAAAAGGAGACAAGAACATACAATGCAGAAAGAGTAGTCTTCTCAATAGTCTCAATTGTTGGGAAAATTAGCTACATACCAAGAATAAAGCTGGACCATTTTTTTTTTTTACATCATATACTAAACTAAATAAACTAAAATGGATTAAAGTGTTAAATGTGAGACCTGAAGCCATAAAAGTCCTAGGGAAAACAAACAAAAAACCAAAAACCATACTTTGACCTTGACCCTAGCAATTTTTTCTAGAATTGTCTCCCCAAGCTAGGGAAATAAAAGCAAAAATAAACTATTAGGGCTATGCCAAAATAAAAAGTTTTTCAGAGCAGAAAAATAATAAACAAAATATAAATGCAATCTACTGAATAGGAGGAAATCTGCAAATGATATATTTGATAATATCCAAAATACATAAATAGATTTTACAACTCAAAACCAGAAAGAAAACAACCCAATGAAAACATGGGCAGAGAACCTGAAAAACATTTTTCCAAATAAGACACAGATAGTCAACAGACACATGAAGAAATTCTCAACATCACAAATCATCAGGAAAATGCAAACCAAAACCACAATAAGATATTCCTTCATACCAGTAAAAAACGGCTAGAATCAAAAAGACAAGAAATAACAAGTGTCAACAAGATTGTAAAGAAAAGGGAATGCTGGTACACATTGGCAGGAATGTAAATTGGTGCATTCACTATGGAAAACAGAGGTCTTTCAAAAAATTAAAAATGAAAATACCCTATGAACTGGTAATTCTATTACTGAGCATATGCTCAAAGAAAACAAAAGCAGTAATTTGAAAAGCTATATGCATCCCTATCTTTATTGCAGCATTATACATAATAGCCAAGGTATGGAAATAGCCTGTCAACAGATGAATAGATAAACATATTATAAGCCTGATGATTCACAGACCTGTATCCTGGGGCAAGTAATACATTATATGTTAATAAATATAATTTTTTTAAAAAAGAAGACATACACATATATATATAATGGAATATTACTCAGCCATAGAAAAGAATGAAATCCTACCTTTTACAACAGCATGGATGGACTCACGGGGTATTATGTTAAGTGAAATAAGTCAGAAAAAGACAAATATCATATAATTTCACTTTTTCTTTTTAGGGCTTTAGCATCAACTTTTTAAAATTTAAGTTCCTTTAGCCAACATAGAGTATATTAGTTTTGAATAATGTTCAGTGACCTGTTAGTTGTATATAACACCCAGTGCTCATCAAATCACATGCCCTCCTTAATAAACCCATCACCCAGTTACCCAATCCTGCCATCCTTCTCCCTATCCGCACCCTCAGTTTGTTTCCTGGAGTCAAGAGTCTCTCCTGATTTGTCTCTCTTTCTGATTTCTTCCTGTTCAGTTTTCCCTCCTTTCACCTATTGTCCTCTGCATTATTTTTTATATTCCATATATGAGTGAAACCATATGATACTGCCTTTCATTGATTGATGATTTCACTTAGCACAATCCCCTCCAGTTCCATCTTTATCAATGTAAATATAGGTATTCATCCTTTCTGATGGCTAAGTAATATTCCATTTCATATATGTACCACATCGTTTTTATCCAGTCATCTGTTGAAGGACATCTTGGCTCCTTCCACAGTTTGGCTATTGTGGACACTGCTGCTATGCACATGAGAGTGCATGTGTCCCTTATTTTCACTACATTCATATCTTTAGGATAAACACCCAGTAGTGCAATTGCTGGGTGGTAGGATAGTTATATTTTTAACATCTTGAAAAGTTTCCATTCTGTTTTCCAGGGTGGTTGTACCAGCTTGCATTCCCACCAAAAGTGTAAGTCCCACCACATTTTCATCAACATTTGTTGCTCACAATCTTGTTATTTCAACCATTTTAACTGGTGTGAGGTGGTATCTCATTATGGTTTTGATTTGTATTTCCCCGAGGGCAAATGATGTGAGCATTTTTTCATATGTCTGTTGGCCATTAGTATATCTTTTTCAAAGAAGTGTCTGTTCATGTCTTCTGCCCATTTCTTGGCTGGATTCTTTGTTTTCTGGGTGTTGAGTTGGCTAAGTTCTTTATAGATTTTGGATACTAACCCTTCATCTGGTATGTCATTTGCAAATATCTTCTCCCATTTTGTTGGCTGTATCCTTTGCTGTGCAGAAGATTTAATCTTGATGAAGTCCCAATAATTCATTTTTGCTTTTGTTTTTCTTAACTTTAGAAATGTATCTTGCAAGAAGTTGCTGTGGCCATAGTCAAAGAGGATACTGCCTGTATTCTCCTTTAGGATTTTGATGGATTTGTCTCACATTTAGACCTTTCATCCATTTTGAGTTTATCTTTGTGTATGCTATGAGAGAATGATCTAGATTCATTCTTCTGTACATGACTGTACAATTTTCCCAACACCATCTATTGGAGAGGCTGTCTTTTTTCCATTGGATATTCATTCCTGCTTTGTCAAAGATAAGTTGACTATAGAGTTGAGGGTTCACTTCTGGGCTCTCTATTCTGTTCCATTGATCTGTGTCTGTTTCTATGCCAGCACCATGATGTCTTGATCATAGACTTATAACATAGGTTGAAGTCAGGCATTATGATGCCCCGAGCTTTGGTTTTCTTTTTCAACATTTCCTGGGTGATTCCATCTCTTTTCTGAAAGCTTCCATACACATTTTAGGATTGTTTGTTCCAACTCTGTGAAAAATGTCAGTGGTATTTTGACAGGGATTGCATTGAATGTGTAAATTGCTTGGGCAGCATAAATATTTTAATAATGCTTATATTTCCAGTCGATGAACATGGAATGTCTTTGCATCTCCCTGTGTCTTCCTCAGTTTAAGTGTTCTGTAGTTTCTGTGGTACAGATCCTTTACCTTTCTGGTTAGGTATATTTCTAGGTATCTCATGATTTTCCTTAATTTCTTTTACCAATCACATTGTTTATCTTCTTATATTTTCCCACAGATTCGCAACTCTGCACCTCCTACCATGCAAAGTGCTGTCTTTTTTACTGCTTGTAGATTTAAATTTATATCTCAGGCTGCATTTGTGGGTGTTCAGAATGGTTTGATAGATATTCAGCTAAGCTGGAGGGACCAGATGAAACAAGGTCCCCTACTTGCCTCCTTCCCTCTAGAACTGATTTCACTTATATGCAAAATCTAAAAAAACCAGAACCAGAACCATAAATACAGAGAACTGATGGTTGCTAGAGGGAAGGGACTGGTAGGGGATGGACAAAGGAGTGAAAGGGGATAGGATGTACAGACTTCCAGTTATGGAAAGAATAAGTCACAGTGATGAAAGATACAGCATAACGAATATAGTCAATGGTATTGTAATAGACATTTTTGTTAACAGATTGTAGCCACATTTGTGATGAACAATGCATAATGTATAGGTTTGTGGAATCACTATGTTGTACACCTAAAACTAAGGCAAAACTGTGTCAATGATACTTCCATTAAAAATAAATTGGGGGCCATCTGGGTGGCTCAGTGAGTTAAGCCTTTCCCTTCTTCTCAGGTCATGATCTCAGGGTCCTGGGATCAAGCCCTGCATTGGGCTCTCTGCTCAGCAGGGAGCTTGTTTCCCCATTTCTCTCTGCCTGCCTTTCTGCCTACTTGTGATCTGTCAAATTAAAAAAAAATAATTGGTAATTTTAAAAATGAAATATAAGAGTGGATATTTAAAGCATGGGGAGAGAAAACAAGGGGCTCAAATAGCCATTTATCTAAATGAATCAGGATCTGTAAAACAACCCTCAAGGGGTGAGGCCATGGGGGCTGGCTCTTTATCTAGCTGTGTGGCTGGCAGTGTGCTTATTCTGGAAGCCATCTTTAAACTGGATGTCTCTGTGATAAAAGCTTAAGTCACACATTTGCATTACATTACAAAAACAAACAACTGCTGTGTTCATACTACAATGATATTTTGATGACAGAAATTGTACATATTCAACTTAGCACATAATGCATTATATAGAAGCTAGAAGGAAAGGATTAAAATGTTAACTATTTGTATTTGAATATGGGCCTATAGGTGATTTTCTTTTACTTCATACTTTATTTTCCAAACCGAATTTAGGGAATATTTTCTTTATATTTAGAACAATGACACAACTGTGTAACTTAAATGGAAAATTTTTAAGGTTTTTATTTAAATTCCAGTTAGCATACAGTGCAATGTTAGTTTCAAGTATACAATATAGTGATTCAACACTTTATACAACACCCAGTTCAAGTGCAATATTTAATTCTCATCACCTATTTCATGCATCCCTCCCCCAACCCATCTCCCTTTTAGTAATCATCAGTTGTCTCTGAAGTTGAATCTGTTTCTTGGTTTGCTTTTTTTTCCCCCCTTGCTTATTTGTGTTCTTAAATTTCACAAGTGACTGACATATGATATCCTTCTTTATCTAAGTGACTTATTTCACTTAGCATTATACTGTCTAGCTCCATCCATGTCACTGTAAATGGCAAGATTTCATTCTTTTTTATGGCTGAGTAACAATCCATTGCATATATACACCTCAACTTTTTTATCCATTCATCAGTCTGTGGACACTTGGGTTGTTTTCTTAATTTAACTATTATAGATAATGCTGCTTTATGGGGAGGAGTTAAAATGGTGGAGGAGTATGGAAAACTGATGCTTGTCTTGTCCTTCAGAAACACCTAGAAAATATGAAATTATTCTGAATACCCAAGAAATTGATCTGAGGACTGAGAATAAGCCACCTAACTAGCGAGAGAAAAGAGGCCACACGGTAGAAGGTAGGAAGCATAGAGACATGATTTGGGGTAAGAAAAGAATCACTGGTGCTGTGGAGGAGAGGGAGCTCTGATCACAGAGGGAGAAGAGATGGAGAGCAAGGGAACAGCACACAGGGGATCACATAAGAAAACCATTTCCCCAAAACCATCAATAGGAAAAATAAAAGGGACTGATAATTACAATTTATCATAAGCAACAGAGTTCAAAGATTGAAGGTTTGGATGTCCATGTCATGGCCAGCCTGGAGCCTGGTGGGTGTAGTGGTGCTCCTGTGGAGAAAGAGGACAAACGCCCAGGAATGGACAGTGTGGTGTAAGGTCCCCTGGGCCACAATGGAAGAGACATTTCCCCTTCTTGGAGTGCATTTGGGAGAGGTGGCACTGCCTCTCAGGAGACAAAAGTACCAGCAGGTGCCTGTTCATTAGCATAGGAGCAGAGATACCTGCTGAGACCAAGTAACCTAACACCACATTTTTGCTGCACTTTACCATAAACTCCAGGCCTCTGTGTGTTCATGTGACTGCCCTTCTAGGACAAACCAGCACCAACCACAAAGCAATGAGATCTATCCCCAGAGGATGAGAGTGGGTCCTTTCTGCACGAAGTCCCTAAAATTTGGAGTTTTGAAACCCAGCTGGTATGCCTGAGATAAAACGCAGGATCACTGCACCCCATGGGTGGGCAGATAGTTCAGATGCGACAAGGTGAAGGCAGGGATCTGAGGACTGCCTGGACACCTGAAGGGAGATGTTTCACTCTTCTCTGAGACTTCCTGAATAGCGGTAGGCATAAACTCCTCTTTGTAGGGACTGGAGAGGCAGCTGATGTCATTTCTCCTTCCAAGTCCCACCCATCAGCATAAACAGACTTCAGTGGGCAGCATAGTGGCTACAGTGGAGGCTAGAGCCACTTACATCAAGCCACAACCTCCACATTCTGCGAGTGCTTTTTGACTAGCATAAGAGTGCCTGAGAGCCAGAAGAGCAGTGAGTCTCTCTCCCAGAAGGCTAGCACAAACCCTCCCATAGGTGCCAAGTCTACTGACCATAAAATGCTGCAAATCTTGAGCTCCAGTGGATATGGGACCTAGCCTCTTTTAACAAGCAGAGTGAAACACCACCTAGTTAAAACTCACTACATACTAGACAAGATCCAAAAACTTTCCATTGCAGGCAAGGAAAAACTCTGCAGAGGACTAACCTGAGGAAAGAACAGTCAAAACATAATATGGAGTGTATGGAGCATACACCAGAAACATGTACTGAAGTGCAAGGCCCTGAACAGTGTATGATCCTCTTCTTAATATAGCTTTCACTTCAGGAGCAGGAAACATAGTTGGCTTTATTAACAGAGAAAAGACAGAAATACAAAATACCAAGATGAAAGAATTCATCCTAAAAGAAAGAACAAGAAAAGTTCACCTGTAAGATCTAATCAAAAGAGATACACACTCTTTTCAAGACAAATGGAACATTCTCCAGAATAGATCATATACTGGGTCACAAATCAGGCCTCAACAAATACAAAACAATTGAGATCATATTATGCATATTCTCAGACTACAACACTCTGAAACGTGAAATCAAACACAAACAAATTTGGAAAGACCATGAGTACATGGAAGTTAAAGAACATCCTGCTAAAGAATGAAAGGTTTGGGGCACCTGGGTGGCTCAGTGGGTTAAGCCTCTGCATTTGGCTCGGGTCATGATCCCAGGGTCCTGAGATGGGCCCCACATCGGGCTCTCTGCTCAGCAGGGAGCCTGCTTCCTCCTCTCTCTCTGCCTGCCTCTCTGCCTGCTTGTGATCTCTGACTGTCAAAAAACAACAACAACAACAACAACAAAACCCAAATGGGTAAACCAGGAAATTAAAGAATAAAAACTACATGGAAGCAAATAAAAATGAAAACACAACAGTCCATAACCTTGGGATGCAACAGAAGCAGTCATGAGAGGAAAGTATATAGCAACACAGGCCTACCTCAAGAAGAAATAAAAGTCTCAAACCTAACCTTACACCAAAAGGAACTAGAAAGAGAATTGCAAATGAACCCTTAAAGCCATCAGACAAAGGGAAAAGATAAAGATTAGAACAGGAATAAATGATGCAGAAACAAACAACAAAATAGGACAGATCAATGAAACTAGGAGCTGAAAAGATAAAATTGATAAACCCATAACTTACAAAATTGATAAACACCCAGACTTATGAAAAAGAAAAAAAGATGTAAATAAATAAAATCTTGAATGAAAGAGGAGAGATCATAAACAATACCACAGAAATACAATTATAAGAAAATACTATAAAAAATTATATGCCAACAAACTGGTCAATCTGGAAGAAATAGATAAATTTCTAAAAACATACAAACTACCACAACTGAAACAGGACAAAATAGGAAACTTGAACAGACCCATAACCAGCAAAGAAATTGAATCAGTAGTTACTGTTCCAAAAAAAATAATAAAATAATAAAATAAATAAAAAAATTAAGAAAACATTCAAACTCATTCTATGAGACCAACATTACCTTGATTCCAAAAATAAAGACCCCACTAACAAGGAGAATTGCAGACCAATCTCTCTGATGAACGTGGATACAAAAGTTCTTACCAATATATTAGCAAAACAATTCCAACAACACATTAAAAGAATTATTCAACAAAATCAAGTTGGATTTATTCCTGTTCCGCAAGTGAGGTTCACAATCCACAAATCAATCAACCTGATTAAGTACATTAATGAAATAAAGGAAAAACACGCTCTATGATCCTCTCAGTAAATGCAGGAAAAAAAATTTAAAAAAACCCCACATTTGACAAATATAGTATCCTTTCTTGATAAAAACCCTCAAGAAAGTAGGAATAGAAGGAACATACCTCAACACCATTACAGCCATATACAAAAGACACACAACTCATATCCCCAGTGGGGGAAAAAACAGAGATTCCCCCCACCCTAAGGTCATGAACAAGACAGGAATGTCCACTCTCATCATGAGTTACTTCACATACTACTGGAAGTCCTAGCCAGAGCAATCAGACAACAAAAAGAAATAAAAGTCTTCCAAGTAGGAAGGGAAGATGTCTAACTTTCACTATTCACAGATAACATGATAATCTATTTCAAAAACCTGAAAGACTCCACTAAAAAACTAGCAAAAAACTTCTAGAACTCATACACAAATTCAGCAAATTTGCAGGATACAAAGTCACCACACAGAAATCTGTTGCGTCTCTATACACCAGTAAGGAAATAATTTCTCAGCAGAAAGAGAAATCAAGGAATCAATCTCATTTACAATTGCACCCAAACTGATAAGATACCTAGGATTAAACCTAACCAAACAGGTAAAAGATCTGTACTCTGAAAACTATAGAGTAATGATGAAAGAAATCAAACGTGACAGAAAGAAATGGGAAAAAATTTCATGCTCATGGATTGAAAGAATATTGGTAAAAATGTCTATACTACACAAAGCAATCTACACATTTAATGTACTCCCTATCAAATTATCACCAGCAATTTTCACAGAGCCAGAAAAAACAATCTTAAAATTTGTATGCAATCACAAAACACCCTGTATAATCAAAACGATCTTGAAAAAGAAAAGCAAAGCTGGAGGCATCACAATTCTAAACTTCAGTTATATTACAAAGCTGCATTGATTAAAAAACAACAACAGTATGGTAATGGCACAAAACAGTCATATAGATCAATAGAACAAAACAGAAAACCCAGAAATACATCCAAAACTATATGGTCAACTACTCCTTGACAAAGCAGGAAGGACTATCCAATGGAAAAAAGATAGTCTTTTCAAAAAATTGTGTTGAGAAAACCAGATAGCATCATGTAGAAGAATGAAACTGGACAAATTTCTTACCATACATGAAAATAAGCTCAAAATGGATCAAAGATCCAAATGTGAGGCAAGAAACCATCAAAATCCTAGGAGAGAACAGAGGTAGCAACCTCTCTCAAATCAACTGTAGCAATTTCTTACTAGACATATCTCAGGAGGCAAGGGAAACAAAAAAGAAATACTGGGACTTCATTAAGGTAAAAAGCTTCTGCACAGGGCAAGAAACAATCAACAGAACTAAAAGGCAGTACTTGGAATAGGAAAAGATATTTGCAGATGACATATTTGACAAAATGTCAGTATCCAAAATCTGTAAAAAATTTAGACAACAACAAAAACAAATAATGCAGATAAGAAATGGGCAGAAGACATGAACAGACACTCCCAAAGATGACATCCCAGTGGCTAACATATGAAAAGATGCTCAACGTCACTTATCATCAGGAAAACACAAAACTACAATGAGATGTTGGCAAGGATGTGGAGAAAGGGGAATCCTCTTACACTGATGGTGGGAATACAAACTGGTGCAGTCACTTTGGCAAACAGTATGGAGGTTCCTTAAAAAGTTAAAATAGAACTACCCTGCAAACCAGCTAAAGACTACTAAGTATTTACCTAGTAAGTAAAAATACTTATTTGAAGGGAACCATGCAGCAACATTATCACAATAGCCAAATTATGGTAAGAGGCCAAATGTCCATGATCTGATGAGTGGATGGAGAAGATATAGATATAGATATAGATAATAGATATAGATCCACATACACACAATACTACTTAACAATCAAGAAGAATAAAAAGTTTGACATTTGCAATAAAATGGGTAGAACTATATTGTATTATGCTAAATAAAATAAGTCAGAGAAAGACAAAAATACAATATTATTTTATTCATATGTGGAATTTAAGGAACAAAACAGATGAACGTGGGGAAGGGGGAAAAAAAGGAGGTGGCAAACCATAAGAGATTCTCAACTATAGCAAACCATGTGAGGGTTACTGGAGGGGAGGTGGGCAGGGGGTGCTATATAGGGGATGGGTATTAAGGACGGCACTTGTGATAAGCATGTGAAGTTATATGTAAGTGATGAATTACTAAATTCTACTCTTAACTAAAGAGTTAACTACTCTTAACTAAATAGAATGTAATGAACTTAAAAAAATAATTCTGCTATAATTTATGTTCCTTCTTTGTCGAAGGTTTTTATCATAAATGAATGTACTTTGCCAAATGCTTTTTCTGCATCTATTGCAATGATTATAGTTTTTCTCCCTTCCCTTTACTAATGTGGTGTAACATATTGATTGGTTTGAGAATAATGAACCACTCTTGAAGCCCAGGAATAAATCTCACTGGATCATGGTGAATTATTTTTTAAATATATTGTTGGATTCAGTTTGCTAGTATTTTATTGAGAATTTTTCCATCTATGTTCATCTGAGAAATTGACCCGTGGTTCTCTTTTTTAGTGGGATCTTTATCTGGTTTTGATATCAGGGTAATGTTGGTCTCATAGAATAACTTTGGAAGTTCTCTTTCCTTTTTTTCTTTTTTGGAATAGTTTAAGAATTGGTATTAATTCTTTAAATATTTGGTAGAATTCACCTGTGAAGGAACCTGTCCCTGGACTTCTCTTGGGAGGTTCTGATTATTAATTCAATTTCTTTGCTTTTTATGAGTCTGTTCAAGTTTCCTATTTCTTCTTATTTTGGTTTTCATGGTTTATATGTTTGTAGGAATTTATCCATTTCTTCTAGGTTGTCATTTTTTGGCATACAGTTTCTTACAACAGTCTCTTATAACTGTTTGCATTTCTGTTATATTGGTTGTTATTTCTTCTCTCTCACTTGTGATTTTATTATTTGAGCTCTTTAGCTTTTCTTTTTGATAACACTGGCTGGAGGTTTATCCATTTTATTATTTTTTTCAAAGAGGTAGTTCCTGGTTTCATTGACATGTTCTATTGTATTTTTAGTTTCTATATCATATGTTTCTGATCTAATCTATACTATGTATTTCCTTCTTCTGGCTTTAGGCTTAGTTTTTCTATCTCCTTTAGATGTAAGGTTAGGTTGTTGGAGATTTTTCTTGCCCTTTGTGATAGGCCTGTATTACTATATTCTTCCCTCAAAGGACTGTTTTTGCTACATTCCAAAGGTTTTTACTATTGTACTTTCAATAATTTTTTTAATAAGAGAGAGAGAAAGAAAGAGGGAGGGACAGAAGGAGAGAGAAAGAGAAAATCTTAAGCAGCCTCCATGACCAGTGAAGAGCTTGATGCGGGGCTTGATCCCATACCCTGAGACCATGACCTGAGCTGAAATCAAGAGTCAGTTGCTTAACTGACTGAGCCATGCAAGCATCCCCATTGTGTTTTCATTTTCATTTGTTTCCCTGTGTTATTAAATTTCTTCCTTGGTTTCCTGGTTGACCTATTCAATGTTTAGTAGCATGTTATTTAACTTCCAGGTATTTATGATTGACCTCTATTTTTATAGTGCTGTAGCCAGAGAAGTTATACAGTATGATTTCAATCTTTTTTATATTTGTTGAGGTCTGTTTTGTGACTTATATGTAACCTATTCTGGAGGATATTCTAGATGTTCTTGAACAAAATGCATATGCTTTTTTTTTTTTAAGGCTATAATGTTCTGACTTCATCAAATGTAACATCTGTATTATAGAAGTTGCAGAAGAAGAAAATAGAGAAAAGGTGGTAGAAAATTTATTTCAAGAAATAGCAGAAAACCTTCCTAATCTGGGGAAGGAAACAGACATTCAGACCCAGAAGGCACAGAGAACTCCCATCAAAATCAACAAAAGCAGGGCAATACCAAGGCACATAGTAATTTTCACAATGTAGTGATAAAGAAAAAGTCTTAAAAGAGCAGGATAAAAGCAAAACCCAAGGGAGGACAAGATGGCAGAGAAGTAGGAGGAGGCGCCGTTTCAACGTGTACCCTAAAGTGAGCTGATTACCTACCAAAGAACTCCGTTCACCCATAAAATCAGCCTGAGATCAGAATTATACACGTCTGGATCTCTACAGGGGCAGAAGATGCCAGTGGGCAGGAAGAGCTAAGTGGGAATGACAGACAGATATCGGAAGATAAACAAAAGGGAGAGGGAGCAACCAGAGGTGACCAATTGGAAAGTAATACCCCTAATACGAGAGTGCCCTGCATCTGGGGACCAGCATTAACTTGAGACTAGTTGAAAGCACTCCAAAAGAGCAAGGGATCGCGGGGGGGAAATAGTGGGAATCGGGGCAGCTAGGGACAGGACCTTAAGTCCCTGGACTCAGGACAGCCTCCCCTGGCACTGAGCCAAGAGAGTGTGGCAGAGAAACCAGGTCTTGGTCCCTGAGCCACCAGCACATCCAAGAACACGTGGGGCCTGGCTCCTGTGAGGGGCTGGGAGCCTCGCCAGATGGCAGAATGCGGAGCCATGGTAACAGAGCCTGAGACGCGTGTGCCCCTCCCCCGAGAGAGGTGTGCAAAGGCCCAGCCTGGTGCTCTCAGACCCGCGCCACTGTATCAGAGCCTGAGACATGCTCACAACCCACACCCTCCCCAGGAGAGGTGCGTAAAGGCCCAGCCCGGCGCTCTTAGATTTGCGCCATTGTATCAGAGCTTGAGATGCGCGTGCAACCCACAGCCTCCCCTGAGAGAGGTGCACACAAGCCTGGTGCTCTTAGACCCAGAGAGACCAGGCACTCCCATCCCGTGCCAGCGGGACAATCACAGTGTGCAGTCACTGCTTGGAACCTCTCTGGCGGTCTGGAGCTGCCCAGACAGCCGCCCCTGCCGTGGTTTTGGGTACAAGCAGAAGATCCTGTGTCCCCAGGGACCGTGACTTGGAACCTGCTCTGCCAGCAGCCAAGGGGGAATTTATATGGGCTCTGCAGCACCCACAGGAGAACAGACTGAGGCTTCTCTCTGAGAGGGTGGTCAGGGTGCAGTTTCCTTTCCTCTAAACCTACAAAAACCATCAAAAGCCATCAAGGCAAGAGGAAAAAAAAAAGTGAACAAAACATAAAAACCTCCAGAGAACAAAAGCCTGAAAAAACCGGTTTCCTCAGAGCCCACCCTTCTGAGGGGGGCGGGAGGACTTAAATCAGGGAATATCATTGACTGAAAACCCACGTGGCAGGCCCCTCCCCCAGAAAACCAACCAGAAAAGGGAAAAAAAAAAAAAAAAAAAGGAAAAAAAGACTACAAGAGAACAACCACCACTACTTCATAGGACAACTTTTATTTTTAACTGGTTCCCACTATTCTGGTTCTTTTTTTTTTTACATACAGATAATTTTTTAACCTATTTACCATCACAGTGAGATGTCCAGTACATCAAATTCCATATAACCTTCTAACCTGAACTTTTGATACATACACCTGTGTTTTTCTTTTGCATTTCTATTTTTTTTTTAATTTTAGTTTAGTTTAGTCTAGTTTATTCCTTTTTTATTTTTATTCTCTAATATTCATGTAGTTAAACTTCAAAGCAATCCCCTTCCCCTAATCAATGCTACCCCTATAGGTAAACCAATTTTTAATCCCTCTTTATCTTAGGAAAGTTGAGTTCTTTAACAAAGATATCAAGATACATCCAGGAAGAATCAAAACAACCTTCCTTGCCCACACCGAGAATTTATAACCACTTTCCCATCTTTTTCTTCTACCAGTGTTTCTGTGTTTTTGTGTTTGTCCTGTCAGTATATAAATCTTACACTTGGGGTTCTTTTTGATGAGGTTCTTCCTCTATTTGCATATATATATATTTTTTTCTCTTGTCATATACTTTTATCAGTCTTTTTGTTTGTCTGTTTTTGTTTGCATACTTCATAAATCTTACCTTGGGGCCCATGTAGGCTGAACCTTCTCTTTTATCTTCCCTCTTTTTCCTGTCCCTCTCTCTCTTTTTCTTTTTCTTTTCTTTCTTCTCTTGTTTGGGTGGGGAATCCTGATTGCTCAGAAGCATTCCAGGGTGCACCTTGACTGCACCACGGTTGATACATCCAGCTACATCCGTTCAGTCATCTCTCACCAAAATGTCTAGGAGGAGGAATGCCCAACAGAAGGAAAACACAAAGGATGGGCCTTCTGCAACAGAGCTAATGGCTATCAATAGACAATATGTCAAAAAGAGAATTCAGGCTAACAATTATCCAGGCAATAGCTAGGTTGGAGAAAGCCATGGATGACCAAACAGAATTGATTAGGGCAGAACTGAATGTGACCAGGGATGATGTTCACAATGCTCTCAATGAATTCCAATCTAATCTAAATTCTCTCAAATCTAGGGTAACTGAGACAGAAGATAGAATTAGTGATCTGGAGGACAGAGAGAAAGGATCAGGAGGAAGCCTGAAACAGCTTAGAAGCCACGAAAACAGAATCAGGGAAGTAAATGATGACATGAAACGTTCCAATGTCAGAATTATTGGAATACCTGAAGGGGAGGAGAAAGAAAGAAGTCTAGAGGATATAGTGGAACAAGTTCTTCATGAAAATTTTCCCGATCTTGAGAATGGAACCAGCATTCATGTACTAGAGGCCGAATGGTCTCCACCCAAGATTATAGATTAAAAAAAACATCAAGGAAACTGATAGTCAAATTGAGGAATCACAATTGTAGATACAATCTCTTGAAAGCCACTAGGACAAAGAGGCTCCTTACTTACAGAAAAAAGCCCATCAGAATAACGTCAGACCTGTCCACAGAGACCTGGCAAGCCAGAAAGAGCTGGCAGGATATATTCAGGGCACTAAATGAGAAGAACATGCAGCCAAGAATACTTTATCCAGCAAGACTGACATTCAAAATGGATAGAGAGATAAAGAGTTTCCAAGACCAGCAAGGCTTAAAAGACTATGCAACCACCAAGCCGACACTGCAGGAAATATTAAGGGAGGGGGGGTGTCTATAAAAAAGGAAAAATCCCAAGAATAGCATTGAACAGAAGTATAGAGACAATCTATAGAAAGAAAGACTTCAAAGATAACACGATGTCAATAAAAACGTATCTATCAATAATCACTCTCAATGTGAATGGCCTAAATGCACCCATCAAATGACATAGGGTTGCAGATTGGATAAAATGACAGGACCCATCCATATGTTGTCTACAAGAGACCCACTTTGAACATAAAGAAACACCCAGACTGAAAGTGAAGGGATGGAGAAGCATCTTCCATGCCAATGGGCCTCAAAAGAAGGCCGGGGTAGCAATTCTCATATCAGACAAATTAGATTTTAAACTAAAGGCTGTAGTCAGAAATACAGAAGGACACTACATAATTCTTAAAGGGACTACCTACCAAAATGATCTAACAATTGTAAATATCTATGCCCCCAATATGGGAGCAGCCAATTACATAAGAAAACTGTTAATCAAGATAAAGAGTCATATTGATATGAATACATTAATAATAGGAGATCTTAACACACCTCTCTCAGAAATAGATCATCGAAGCAGAAAATCAATAAAGAAACAAGAGCATTGAATGACACATTGGACCAGATGGACCTCATAGATATATACAGAACATTCCACCCTAAAACAACAGAATACTCATTCTTCTCAAGTGCACATGGAACCTTCTCCAGAACAGACCACATACTGGGTCACAGATCAGGACTCAACTGATACCAAAAGACTGAGATTATCCCCTGCATATTCTCAGATCACAATACTTTGAAACTGGAGTTCAATCACAAGGAAAAGTTCAGAAGGAACTCAAGCACCTGGAAGCTAAAGACCAACTTGCTTAAGAATGCTTGGATCAACCAGGACATCAAAGAATAACTGAAACAATTCATGGAAACCAATGAGAATGAAGACACTTCAGTCCAAAATCTATGGGATACAGCAAAGGCAGTCCTAAATACATAGCCATCCAAGCCTCCCTCAACAAAATTGAAAAATCCAGAATATACCAGTTGTCTCTACACCTTAAAGAACTGGAGAATCAACAACAAATCAAACCAACTCTACACATGAAAAGGGAAATAATCAAGATTAGAGCAAAGACCAATGAGGTAGAAACCAGAGATACAGTAGAACGTATCAATGAAACTAGAAGCTGGTTTTTTGAAAGAATCAATAAGATTGATAAACCATTGGCCACACTAATCCAAAAGAAAAGATAGAAAGCCCAAATTCATAAAATTATGAATGAGAAGGGAGAGATCACAACTAACACCAAGGAAGTAGAAACAATCATCAGAAGTTATTATATGCCAATAAACTAAACAACCTAGATGAAATGGATGCATTCCTGGAAAACTATAAACTCCCAAAATCGAACCAAGAAGAAACTGACAACCTGAATAGACCGATATCTAGTAACGAGATTGAAGCAGTGATCAAAAACCTCCCAAAAAACAAGAGCCCAGGACCTGATGGATTCCCTGGGGAATTCTACCAAACTTTCAAAGAAGAAATAACACCTAATCTCCTGAAGCTGTTTCAAAAAATTGAAGCAGAAGGAAAACTTCCAGACTCTTTCTATGAAGCCAGCATTACCCTGATCCCCATACCAGGCAAAGACCCTACCAAAAAGGAGAATTTCAGACCAATATCACTGATGAATATGGATGTGAAGATTCTGAACAAGATCCTAGCAAACAGGATCAAACTGCACATTAAAAAGATTATCCACCATGACCAGGTGGGATTCATTCCTGGGCTACAAGGATGGTTCAACATTTGCAAATCAATCAATGTGATAGAACAAATTAATAAGAGAAGAGAGAAGAATCACATGGTCCTCTCAATTTATGCAGAAAAAGCATTTGACAAAATCCAGCATCCATTCCTGATTAAAACGCTTCAAAATATAGGAATAGAGGGAACATTCCTGAGCTTCATAAAATCTATCTATGAAGACCCACAGAAAATACCATCCTCAATGGAAAAAAGATTGCAGCCTTCCCGTTGAGATCAGGAACACGACAAGGATGCCCACTTTCACCGCTCTTGTTCAACATAGTATTAGAAGTCCTAGCAACAGCAATCAGAAAACAAAGATAAATAAAAGGTATCCAAATTGGCAATGAAGAAGTCAAACTCACTCTCTTCACAGATGACATGATTCTTTATATGGAAAGCCCAAAAGACTCCACCCCCAAAGTACTAGAACTCATACAACAATTCAGCAACGTGGCAGGATACAAAGTCAATGTACAGAAATCAGTGGCTTTCTTATATACTAACAATGAAAATACAGAAAGGGAAATTAGAGAATCGATTCCATTTAGTATAGCACCAAGAACCATAAGATACCTGGGAATAAACCTAACCAAAGATGTAAAGGATCTGTACTCAAGGAACTACAGAACATTCATGAAAGGAATTAAAGAAGACATAAAAAGTGGAAGACCATTCCATACTCTTGGATTGGAAGAATAAACATTGTTAAAATGTCTATACTGCCTAGAGAAATCTATACTTTTAATGCCATTCCGATCAACATTCCACTGGTATTTTTCAAAGAGCTGGAGCAAAGAATCCTAAAATTTGTATGGAATCAGAAGAGACCCTGAATTGCTAAGGAAATGATGAAAAACAAAAATAAACCTGGGGGCATCATGTTACCGGATTTCAAGCTTTACTACAAAGCTGTGATCACCAAAACAGCATGGTACTGGCATAAAAAAGACACATAGACCAGTGGAACAGAGTAGAGAGCCCACATATGGACCCTCAACTCTATGGTCAAATAATCTTCAACAAAACAGGAAAAAATATACAATGGGAAAAAGACAGTCTCTTTAATAAATGGTGATGGGAAAACTGGACAGCTATATGTAGAGGAATGAAACTTGACCATTCTCTTACACCATACACAAAGATAAACTCAAAATGGCTAAAAGACCTCAACGTGAGAAAGGAATCCATCAGAATCCTAGAGTACATAGGCAGTAACCTCTTCGATATCAGCAAAAGCAACTTCTTTCAAGATATGTCTCCAGAGGCAAAGGAAACAAAAGTGAAAATGAACTTTTGGGACTTCATCAAAATCAAAAGCTTCTGCACAGCAAAGCAAACAGTCAACAAAACAAAGAGGCAACCCATGGAATGGGAGAAGATATTTGCAAATGACAGCACAAACAAAAGGTTGATATCCAAGATCTACAAAGAACTCCTCAAACTCAACACACACGAAACAGACTATTATATAAAAAAAATGGGCAGAAGATATGGACAGACCCTTCTCCAATGAAGACATACAAAGGACTATCAGACACATGAAAAAATGTTCATCGTCACTAGCCATCAGGGAGATTCAAATTAAAACCACATTGAGATACCACTTTACACCAGTTAGAATGGCCAAAATTAGCAAGACAGCAAACAACATGTGTTGGAGAGGATGTGGAGAAAGGGGAACCCTCTTACACTGTTGGTGGGAATGCAGGTTGGTGCACCCACTTTGGAAAACAGTGTGGAGATTCCTCATGAAATTAAAAATAGAGCTTCCCTATGACCCTGCAATTGCACTACTGGGTCTTTACCCCAAAGATACAGATGTAGTGAAATAAAGGGCCATCTGTACCCCAATGTTTATAGCAACAATGGCCACGGTCGCCAAACTGTGGAAAGAACCAAGATGACCTTCAACGGATGAATGGATAAGGAAGATGTGGTCCATATACACTACGGAGTATTATGCTTCCATCAGAAAGGATGAATAGCCAACTTTTGTAGCAACATGGATGGGAGTGGAAGAGATATGCTGAGTGAAATAAGTCAAGCAGAGAGAGTCAATTATCATATGGTTTCACTTATTTGTGGAGCATAACAAATAGCATGGAGGTCAAGGAGAGATGGAGAGGAGAAGGGAGTTGAGGGAAATTGGAAGGGGAGGTGAACCATGAGAGACTATGGACTCTGAAAAACAACCTGAGGGCTCTGAAGGGGCAAGGGGGTGGGAGGTTGGGGGAACCAGGTGGTGGGTATTGGAGAGGGCACAGATTGCATGGAGCACTGGGTATGGTGCAAAAACAATGAATACTGTTATGCTGAAAAGAAATTAAAAATTAAAAAAAAATAAAAGGAAAAACCCTTAAGGTTGACTAGAGATTTCTAAACAGAAACTTGACAAGCCAGAAGAAAGTGGCATGATATATTCAAAGTGTTGAATGGGAAAAGTCTGCAACCAAGCAGATCTATCCAGTGGAGTTAACATTCAAAATAGAAGGTAAAAAGTTTCCCAGACAAATACAAAAGAAATACATTACCACTAAGTCAGCCCTGCAGGAAATATTAAAGAAGACTCAGTGCAAAGGAGAGACCTAATGTTGCAAAGAGAGAAAGGATCAGAGAAAAATCTCCAGCAACAATGGCAATACAAGTAATAAAGTGGTACTAAATACATGCTATCAATAGTTATTCTGAGTGTAAATGGACTAAACACTCTAATCAAAAGACATATGTTGTCAAAATGGATAAAAAAAAATAAGACCCATGTATATGCTACCTATAAGAGATTCACTTTAGACCTAAAGACAACTGCAGATTTAAAGCAAGAGTGTAGAGAAACATCACATGAACAGATGTCAAAGGAAAACCAGGGTAGCCATACTTATATTGGACAAACTAGACTTTAAAACAAAGACCAGAAAAAGAAACAAAGAAGGGCATTATATAATTATAAAAGGAAGAATCCAACAAGAAGACAGAATAATTGTAAATATTTTTGCACCCAACATGGAAGTGCCCAAATATATAAAAATAATTAAGAAACACAAAGAAACTAATTGATAGTTAACAAAATATAGAAATATTAATACTTCACTTATATCAATGAACAGATCATCTAAACAAAAAATAAACAGTAAATTAAAAAATCTACCTTATTTTCTTTCTATATATCTTGATTCTGTGGATCACCACATTTATAATAACAAGATTGTTTTATAGGTCTTTCCAAGGTATTAACAGCTCTGTGACAAAATAGGCAAAATTAGGAAGAATGAGAAATTCAAATAATTTAATTCTGAAAATTCCAACAATGAACAAAAGAAAATTAACCATTGGCTTAGCTTTCATTACTATTCATCTTTATGCATTTTTATTCATCTTTATGCATCTTTAAGTTTTATTATATAGTAAACTAAAATCTAATATCTTGATGTTATCTCCCACTTTAAACATGAGACTCCAAAAGTTGCTCAATTTTGCAACAGGTAATGAAGACTGGTAGAAATTTCTGACACTATTTTCTGTGTTCTACATACTTTTTCTATCATCTCTACTCTTTCCTTCAAAAGTCTAATCATCACAAGACTTAAATTCTCATTATTTCTCAGTTATTATTCAGTTATTTACAAGAAATAAACCTGCCCTAGTTGAATTGTGAGCTCTGGGGAATATCACTTATGTGTATAGAAGTGTCAGCTCCTCTATTCTCTTATAAATTATCTTATACCCCCAAAACAAACACAAATAATCTCTTGTCACTTAACACAATCAAAGTATCTTTTTTAAAAAAAAAAGATTTCATTTATTTATTTGACACAGAGAAAGAGAGAGAGAGATCACAAGTAGGCAGAGAAGCAGGTAGAGGGGGAAGAGGAAGCAGGCCCCTTGCTGAGCAGAGAGCCTGATGCCGGCTCCATCCCAGGACCTTGGGATCATGACCTGAGGGGAAGGCAGAGGCTTAACCTACTGAGCCACCCAGGTGCCCCACAATCAATGTATCTTGAAACCACTTTCTCTTTGGTCATACCATTATAATTTTATTAATGTAATAAAACATTTTTTATTACTTTTGTGTTTAAGTAATTTTTTTCTGAGCCTAACACTTTGCACAAGAGACCTCCTGTGTTTTGTGGCACTAAATGAATGAATAAACAAAAGAATAGTGTGGTTAATCAACTGCTGTGCTCAAGCCATTGTGTTTAATAAAGTGAGATGGAGACTATGACCATAAGTGAACTTTTATAATTTGAGAGAAGGAGAGAGAGAGCACTCACACACCACCGAAGGGGGAAAAGAGAGAAATAATGCTCAAAGATTTGAGAGAGGGAGACAGAGCATGTGTGAGCAGGGGGAGAGGAGAGCAGTGGAGAAAGAGAAAGAATCCTCAAGCAGACTCCCCGCTGAGCACAGAGCCCAAGGTGGGGCTGGATTCCAGGACACCAAGATCATGACCTGAGCCAAAATCAAGAGTTAGATGCTTAACTGACTGAGCCAACCAGGTGCTCATGAAAATCAATACTTTGATGTTACCCTTTTTAAGGAGAAATATTTTAAATATCAATAGGAGAAGAAAACATTGTTCAGGGGAACCTTATGAGGTGCCCTATTGTTGAGGAAGTGGCCCTACCCAAGTAAGCAACAATGACTGCAGCAAAAATTTTGGTCAGCTCATGAGAAGTTGGTTACTATAATGAAAACATAGGGTTAAGAACTTGAAATTCCTCAGATGTTATCTCAAAGTGTGTGGATTTTTCTAGTAAGAAATGGGTAATTCAGATTTTTAAAAAGAGAAATGACCCAAAGGTGTATGAAGAAAGCGAAACTTAAGGAAGTTTATCTTGAGCTATCTAGAAACCAAGAGCACATGACATCTACTTACAATTCTAAGCACTGAGGTCACTACATTTTGTATCCACATCTGCAACCATTTGCTATGCTCCCTGAAGAATGGAAGAATGTTGAGACCACTCCTACAGAGGACAGGTAAGTATCCTGGATACTTTTAAATGACAGAATTAGGAAGGGAGAGTTACACATAGTGTCATAAAGGGCACACAGATGAAACAGTAATTTTCAGCCTTTTTTTGTTTTTCTTTTGGCCACATTTTAGTTTTTAAAGAAAAACTGGGGTCTTACTTGGAAAAATAACCTACACCTGACCTAAAATACTGGAGTACTTGCAACCCTATTAAGCTATCATGCTCTACAATTGGCCATTCCTAAGATATATAAAATCCCTCTGTCACTGTTTCCTCCTATATAATCAAGGTCTTCAAGTCTCCTCCTATATAATCAAATTCTTCAACATATTTCTTCACTGTCAACCTGATTGCATGTCTTAACAGGTTCACAAGTGGTACCTGGCCTGCATGTTCTATGCTTCACTCAGCAACATGATTTTTATGATAGGCCTTGCTTTAAAAATATACATACCCTGAATTGTGAAAAAAGCACATTTCATTTGTTGGTCAAAATTTGGCAAAAGCTAGAAAAAGTTTGGGCAATACCATGGCACCTACATCAAACTGGATATGTCCCTTTAACATGAGTATATATGCATATGTGTGCATATATAAAGAAATTTGACTATGTGTATTAGTCCACCATGCACACATTCTATCCCTAGAAATAGAGGACATTTGTTAAGAATACCTTCAACAAAAGAATGGAATGATACTCAGAGATAAACAATGGGTTGCATCATAAAGATAAATAAGAACTTTGAGGGATTTTCTTAAATTCATATGGGATATTATGATTTACAAAATGCTTTAAAAACACGTAATTTATTTTATTAAAAGAAAGCAAATTACTGTATTTTAAAGTACATGGCCTTGCAAGTCAGATGGATTCCAATATCAATCCTAACTAATAAAAGAGAACCAAGTAACAGATATTCTGGGACCAGTTAATAACCAGTTGGAGTCTCATTTGCATCAGTGACAAAATGAGGAAAATTATAACTACCTGTCAAAGTTATGGTGAAGACTATAAATATATAAAACTCTTAGCTTACAGTTCTGACAATGTCACTCAGCCAAGACAGAGTAAAAGGTAAGCCATAAACATTGCAGTTATTGTGAAAATTCCAGCTAATGCCTTAGTGCTTGGACTTTAAAGACTACTTCAGGCACTGCCCTGGGCATCAAACAAGACCCCAATGAGTTTTATGGTCAGGAGAACTTTAATATATACATGAATGGTGGGGGACATTTAACTAGATGCTCAGAGATAAAGGAAAATTTACAAAATAATTTGAGTCATTTTATCTCCCGAATTTATATTTTTCTTACTCCTTAAGAAGGAAACTGAAATATCACAGAACAGAAACAGGATCTTAAGAACTATGCAAGTTCAGAAAAATTGCTTGCTAGTCTCTGTATTCCAATTGAATTTCAATTGAAGCATAATTAGGGATTGCCTTATAAAAGTATTTTTATACTAAATGCATCTTCTACATAACCTTTTAAAATTACTGGGACATTAGGCAGGGCAGGACAATGTCAACTACTTCAGCTTGTCTCTCAAGTTAAATTATTCTTTTCAGTCATAAATAGAAAAGTATAAATGGAAGAAAATCAGATTTTAAGACTAATTTAGGAGCTATTGTCTCATACAACAAATAAGAATGATTTCATAGGTTGTGGGTTTTGTGAATTACTACAGTTTGGCATAAATTTCAAAGTCAGAACATTGATTTAGGACAATCCTGCTTCTTCCAAAACGTTAACTTATTTTTTGTAACAAATAATATTTAAGATTTTAAGCTTGTGGCTCCAATCTTATGATTGAAGGGACACTAAGTCAGTAGTTGGTTTATACATTTGTTTATGTATGCTTAGTAACCATAATAGAATATGTGTAGGTTAACCTAATTTGGGAAATGCACTTTGTTTTGCCATCTTGTATTGAGATATTATGTAAATTCTTTTCTCAACGTCACAACAAATGCTGTGGTCCAATGTCAAGTCAGAAAATGCTGACTTAAAAGTGCCCAGATGTTGACCCGGAAATACAAACTTTTACTACAAGAATGAGTTCTAAATTGGATTTCACTGCTTATGACTATGACTTTGAGTAATATAAAACTATTCTAAATCTTCAATAAAAATTCTGTAGTTTTACTGAGAAATAATGGACATGCATCCTTGTATAAGCTTAAGGCATACAGCATGATCGTTTGATATACATACCTCATAAATTGATTACCATAATGGATTCAGCTAACAATCCTATAAATACACTAAAAATAGACATTTTCCTTGTGACAACTCTTAGCACCAACTCTCTTAACTCTGCTCTGTGTCATACTGACCTGTTACAGTCCAGTTGTACATTAAAGCACTCATACTTATTTCTCTTTTAACTGGAAGTCTGTACCTTTCGACCACCTTACTCCAATCCCCCTTATCCTCCCCTCCACCTCTGGTAACAAATCTGATCTCTTTTTATGAGGTGTTTTTATTGTTTTTTGGGGGGTATTTTTTTGTTGGTGTTGTTAAGATTCCACATGTATGTGAGATCACCTAGCGTAATGCTTTCAAGTCCATCCATGTTGTCACAAATGGTAGGATTTACTCATTTTTAAAGGTCAAATATCCTATTGAATATTTGTGTACCACAGTTTCTTTATTCATTTATCTGCAGATGGACACTTAGATTGTTTCCATGTTTTGGCTATTATAAATAATGATGTTATGAATATTAGAATGCCGAGATCTTTTCAAGTGAATGTTTTCTGTTTGCTCAGACCCCACAGTTTAATGAATTTTACTAATCATGTATCATTTGATGGAAAAACAAGTGCAGCTCCAGTCCTTGTTTCAACCCTGTCACAGCCCAAAGAGAACTATTTCCCAGGGGAGAGTATGACTGGCTAGTCCTGCAAGTGGTCATATATTAACCTATTATCATATATACCATTTGCAGATATGTTTTCCCATAAGTGGTCTTTTCACTTTGTTGGTATCCCTTGTTATATAGGAGCTTTTTAGTTGATGTAGTCTTGCTTTTTTATTTTTATTTTGTTGTTTATATTTTAGTTGTCCTACCCAAGAAATTACCAAGACCCTGTCACGGAGCTTTATTCTAGGTTTTCATCTACAATCACACGGTTTCTGGTGCCACATTTAAGAGTTAAGTCTAAGTCATATTTTCAGTTAATTTTTCTGACTGATGTAACATTTGGGTTTAGTTTCTTTTACAAGTGATTATCCAGTTATCTAGCACTTTTTATTGAAAAGACTATCTTTTCTCCATTGAACATTCTTGGTTCCTTTGTCAAATATTAGTTGACTGTATATGCTTGGGTTTATTTTCTGGGCTCTTGATTCGGTTTCATCAGTCTACGGGTCTCTTTTTACACTAGTAACACATGACTTTGATGACTATATCTTATAGTGTATCTTGAAATCATGAAGTCTGTGATGATGAGCCCTGCTCTGTTCTTTCTCAATATTTCATTGGCAATTTGGGGCCTTTTGTGATTCCATATAAATTTTAAGAGTGTTTTTTCCTCCGTTGAAAAATGCCCTTAGAATCCTGATAGGGATTGCTTTGAAACTATAGATGACTTCTGGTAGTACTGATATTTTATATTAATTCAGATATATATGTGTTATTAAAAATGTTATATTAATTCAGAGATATTTATATTAATACAGCTATAAAATTAATTTTATATTAATTCATCCATGAATGTGGGATGATTTTCCATGTGTTTTCCATTTCTTTAGTCATTGTCTTACAGTTTTTAGAGATATTTCACTTCAAGTTCTATTTTTTTTGATGCTATTGTAAACAAGATTTTTCAGAAAATTCACTGTGTACAAAAATGCTGTTGATTTTTGTATGTTAATTTGCATCTTGCAACTATACTTAATTCATTGATTACAACAGGGCTGTAATCATTTAGAATTTTCTACTTAAAACTATGTCATCTGAATATAGATACTTTGACTTCTTCCTTTCCTATTGTGATACCACTGCTTTTTCTTGCCTAGTAATACTAGAAGTCCTAGCTAGTGTAATGTTGAATAGGAGTGGTAAAAATGGGCGCCCTTGTTTTGTTCCTGATCTATCAAAAAAAGTTGTCAATCTTTCACCATCAAGTATGATGTTAGCTGTGGGTTTGTCCTAAATGGCTTTTATTATGTTATTTCCTTCTATGTCAAACTCAAGAGATTTTACCATGAAAAAAAAGGTCTTTGTCATGAATAGCTATTAAATTTTGTCAAGTGCTTTTGCTATACATATTCCTCTCCCTCAGAAACCATAGAGCCTTCACTTTCATTTAGAATATAGAAATTTTATGACAATATTTCCAAATGTAATAATCAGAACATTATCTTACATGATATCTCAATAAAGAGGGCAAAACAAAGTGCATTTCCCAAATTAGGTTAACCTACACATATTCTATTATGGTTACTAAGCATACATAAACAAATGTATAAACCAACTACTGACTTAGTGTCCCTTCAATCATTATCTTTATAATCTTCAATCTATATATAGATCTATAATAATCTATAATCTCTATAATCTTCAATCATTATCTTTTTATAATCTGTTTTTTTTTCCCTATCCTCTTTCTAAAATGCCTATTA
Organism: Mustela putorius furo; assembly: GCF_011764305.1. Lineage (NCBI taxonomy): Eukaryota > Metazoa > Chordata > Mammalia > Carnivora > Mustelidae > Mustela > Mustela putorius. Next base: position 14,627,429 of record NW_025422123.1, on the reverse strand, counting down.
TATGGGTCCTTTACTTTTTCCCCTTGTATTTGTATTTCTTTTAGTTTTTCCATCAACGCATTTTTACATTTTGAATGCTTTTGCTTTCCCAATCCCTCTTTGTTCCCAAAGCATTTCCTTCTAGCTTATGGAGTCATTGTTCGTTCAAATGTCTCTAAGGATACTAACTAGGTGTTTTATATGTTTTTCTTCTTTTACATTATCATTTTCCTCAGGTGTTAGGTTTTATTTGTTCCTCTTGACCTTTCTGTTTGGATTACTTGCCTTTCTCCAAAGTCTAGAGCTCTTTGGTGGTCAACACACTTTAATGAATAGAAGACTGTACTGGTAAATACAGACATTGGAGATTTACTCTGAAAATAAATTAACTTATCCCTTCACTCCCAAAAGTTCTTGTTCCTAAATTGGGTGACTGACTACAAGCACCGTGTGCTAGTCTAACGGACTTTACTTTAGAATAAGCAGTTTGTGGAGTGATTACTAACTGGGAACTTACCTTATGCAATTACTTCACCATCTTTAACTGAAATTTTTGACTTCTATTTTTAGTATCCAAATAATAAATCCTGTCATATCCTCTTCCAAAGGAAAATTCTTTTACTAAGTATAGTAACTGGGACCACAATCTAGTCATATTTTATAAAAATTTCTAAATTTGAGTACAAACCAAGGATGTCCAAGAGTCTTATAATAATAGCAAGTGTTGGAAATCTGTCTCAGTTTGTGATAATCCATAAATATTAAAGACCATGGACACATTGGATTTTGAATCCTCTCTTCTCTATATGCCCTACATGGATGGATGAGTTAAAAGGGATCTTAGGTTCCTTAGTGTTCTAGATATAATTTCTTTTAACTGCCTTGAAGCTTAGGGATTGTGTAGGACAGGAATTTGGACAAGGCATGTTCTCTCTGTCCCACTACATCTGGGGCTACAGATAAATAATGTGAAGTCTCATGCCTAGAATGATCTAAAAGCTCATTCCCTCATGTATCTAGAGATCTACTCTGACTGATGGTTAGCAGCTTCAGTTACTCTCCACGTTTTATTTATTTTTTATTTTTTTAATTATGAATTTATTTGAGAGAGAAAGGGAGAGCATATGAGCAAGGGAAGCAGCAGGGGGAGAGGTAGAAGCAGGCTCCTGGCTGAGCAGGGAGACTAAGGTGGGGCTCAATCCCAGAATCTGGGATCATTACCTGAGCCGAAGGCAGATGGCTAACCAACTGAGCCATGAAGGTGCCCCTCCACGTGTTTGTTTGTTTGTTTGTTTTTAAATGGAGTATGGCAACTGGAGTCCAAAAACAAGAAAGCAAAGAACAGGCAGACTCTTATCACCTTTTATGACCTGGCCTCAGAAATCACATAATACCATTTCTGCCACATTCCATTAATTGAAACCAGAAGCAAAAATATTCTCTACTTCTTGATAGGTAATGATAAAGTTTTGAAAGAGAATTTGGCCCTGGAATATTGCTGTGATCATTTTTGCAAACATAATCTGCCACTGTCTACCATTTGTCCCAACAATCTCTATCCCTCCAACATGCAAAATATACTCACCCCTCATCCACTTACTATTCACTGTGCTAAGTACTCCAAAATGTAGCAGAACTCAGTAGAGACAGTGTTTCTCTATTTCCTGTTACGAGCTGAAAATTTTAAGGCTGAAAGTTAGAATTCTCTGTGGGCTCATCTACTCATGTCAGGCAGTTGATGTCTTTTGCATGGGGCCTCAGTTCTCCACACAGACTATTTTGAACTTCCTCAAAGCTTACTGTCTGAACTTTAAAGGGGTGTGTGTGTATGTGTGCATTGTTGAAACCATTAAAAATCCTGCCTACATTTAAGGGGGAGAGAAATAGATTTTATCTACTTCAAGAGATGGGTTGATCTAAAAGAGCATTTGGTCATCTTTGGAAAATGAAATCTGCCATGCTTGATTCTGTTCTACTTGACTTTATTTCCCTCTATGTTGAAGGGCAGTAAGAGAATGGGCAGCAAGAAAGTATTCATTATAACCTAGGAAACCTGGCAAAAATTCTCTTTGTATCATTCAATTCTTCTGTACTTTGAACCCTCTAAAATCAGCATCACAGCTCTAGGATCTCCTGGCATTGGAGGGTGTAAGGGTGCCCATCTGTCTGTGCGAGTAGTGCCCATGTCTCTGTGCAAGTGCACATGTGTGTCTGTGTAAGAGCAGATGTATCTTTGTGTATGCTTAAGGGGTCCTTTCTGACATTTTTTTGTTTCATCTGCCTTTTCTTGCCCTGAATAGTAATCAGCTAGCCTGAGATCCAGGAAATGATTGTTCGGGGGATGAATATGGTCCTGTTTGTATTCAGACCAAAGTCTAATTCAAATAGAAGCTGACAGTAAATCAACAAGAAAAGCAGACCCAGGACATTTCCCTCTTGTAAGATTGCTGACTCATTTCCTCATCACATTAGAGAATGTATAATAGTGAATGTTCTTATAGTGACAAAGGAGATAAGACTATGTGCTAATGGGCCTTTTTGGACTCTGTTTTCTGTGATTCAGCATCATTTCATGGTTAAAGCAGCAGGGATAAGAAACTTACATATGTATATTTTTTAAATTAAAAGACAACTGAATGCATTATTGTTTTTCCTGCTTGATCTTAAATAATCACAAGAATACAACAATATAATGTGCATAGCTGGAGAGAAGGAAGCACTTTTAAAAAGACAAAATGAATGTACCACTATCCAACACCCTAGTGAGAGAAAAATACTTAATCAGCTTGATCTGGTGATTTGTATTATTATACACCAAGATTATATTAAAACTTTCTTCCATATAGATTCATACTATATAAACATGTATAAAGTAGTGAAATTTAAGAGATCTATATGAATACTCTAAGGCAGCTGCCTAAATATCATGAAATGCATATTAAGCAATTGGAAAAGATATATTTAATATAATTCAAAGAGTAAACATTAAGCAAACTCTATGTTGGGCACAGTCCAAAGATGTATCTACTGTAAATAGGTAAAAACGTGCAAATAATTTAAAAACAATCATCTATTTGTAACCTTCATGTGCTCAGCATTGAGCAAGGCAATTCAGTACTTAAGAAGGACATATTCTGTCCTTCAGGGATTTTAGATTTTGAAAATTAGTAAAGAAAAAAAAAGTAAAATGAAACAAAAAAAAATAATATGTAAAAAATAGCAAGCAACAAAAAGAGCCCCGAACACTAAATTTTATGAACTAGCAACACAATTATATTTCTATAGCAAAGACAGAAAGATCAATATAAGGCGAGGTGTTTGAAAATGAGGGAATTTAAACTGAGCCTTAGAGGGATAGTATGGTTTCCATGGTTGGAGAGGATGAAAAGTTAGAGAACAGAGCCTGAGCAGAATCATGGAGATGGAGTAAGAACGACTATGACATCTCCAGCAGCCAGTGAAGAAAGAACCTTGATGTGAATTGCTACTATTTATGAGCAGCCTACTGAGTGATGGCCATCTATGGGAAACAGAGACCTCAGGGCTCTAGGGAACATTCCTGCCTGCACCTGCTCCTATAGTTGTCCTCATACCATGCAGTGAGGCCAGCTACAGTGCCCCACTGTGGTGATGGAAATTAAATTAAATCACAATGCCAAATTGTGTGCATACAGGTTTTAAACTATAACCCCTGTTATGAAAGATATTGTTGTTCAGTACTAAAACAGTATCTCATTTCTGTTCCGTACTATCTCAACATAGTGTGGATAATTTAGCCGCAATAATGACTTGAGTTTCCCCCAAGCAAGCAGTTACTGCAAATACCATTTTGATGCCAGCTACTCCCTGAAGGGACCCGCCTTGATGCTTGAAATAGGAGAGACAGGTTGGCTTTGCTCAGGGCATTTCCTCACACAGTGGGTGGTATTTCCTTTCAAAGTTGGCTCAGGCATTTAGCCTGATGCAATAAATATCTGTCCAAAACTCCACATCAGTGAGGGTGGTGGAAGATCACAGAGGTTCGATGAGGACAAACTGGGTTCAAGTACCAATTTCATTATATACAATTTGTGCTGTAGGCCAGTCATATAGGGCTTCTGGGTCCCAGCTCCCAATATATCCTTTTTACCTTACAAGTTTATTGTGAAAATCATATAACCTGTTAGGGCAGGAACTATGTAAACACAGATTTCTATACCAACTTTAATTATCCTTATTTCCTTATGGATAACTGAGAACCATATTTCCTTCCCATTAAATTTTCATCAGTGTGTGCTCCTCTATCATACCTAAAGATTTATACTTGTAAGAGTGTTAGAGCTTATTCCCTTTCTGTATTTCCCAAATATACTTAGGTGCCAATTACTAGGGATTCTTCATTTCTAAAACTGAATAAGAATTCAGGATTAAGGTCCAAGAACCAGGGGATAATTGAAAAAAAAAAAAAAAGTTTTGATCTGCAGTAAACCTTGAGGGACATTTTCAAGTCTAGTTTACTCAGCACAGTCTGCTTTATGTAAATAAAGAACATGGAATTCAATAGGACTTTCAGAAATATTCAGCTCATAAATTGTTCCTACTGAGTATTACTATTCCATAAACATTACCCTAGTTTGGGAAATTGCCAGAAAACTTAGGTTGTTACACAATTAAGTTTTCTTTCTTTTTTACTATACTTTGACAGATTTCTTCCTTAGCTCTCCCAGAAACAAATAGAAATCCTTCTCTCTTTGGGTCTTAATTCCATGTTGCAGCCAATTTGACTCAACCACAGTTACACTAAATACCGTCTCTCAGAATAGTCAAGTCTTAATTGTCCTAATAACAAACTGTCCCCAAAAAAGCCTGTGACAAAAAGCTACTCCTCTGTGGCAGGGCTTCTTGTCTTAGTCACCAGCTTGCCGCTACTGGAGAAGGTTGTTGGCTAAATTCATAAATGCGTATATCAGGCAAATGCAACATGGCACTTTTTGACTTATCTGTCTTTTCCTTGCAGTAGTTCCTTGCCAGCAGAGGGGCCATATTACATTTTTTCAGCATATATTCTGAGCATCTCTGCAGATCACAGCTGTGTATGACACTATCTCCTCTTTGCTGGGTCAGAACATAGTGGAACAAATATGTCTTTAGCAGATAAGCATTTTCATTTTCTACTGTCACACACAAAAGTATAAACATCTATAGCATAGTGTACCTACCATCCCTAATTGAGTGAATAAAAAAAATAGCTGAAAACCAAAAGCTGGATAATGAATTAAAACAGTACCATAAATAAAATGCAAATATTTGGAATCTCAAATAATTGTTTTTAGAGTTCTACAGAGCCCCTTTAATGGGTATGTTTATGTTTATATATAGCAGATGGCTAGGAACATGCAGTGCCTGTTGATTTTAAAAACATTTTGGAAATAATAGGCAACTAATGTTTCTCCTAACCAGTACATGTCCTCTTTTCCATGTCTTCTGGAATCTGTTTACTTGCTGCCATTATTGGTTTTGTATACATTCAACAAGTGTCCTTCTCTTTTCCTGTTATAGTAATTTTACTTAATTCGATTAATGTGGCATCAATACCTTATAGGCTGAGGAACAGAGTGCTCAAATTGTCCTGGATATTTTGTTTATTTACTTATTACCTTTAAACATTTATTTATTTGAGAGAGAGAGAGAGAGAGAGCACACTGAGTTGGGAGAAAAGGGAGAAGCAGGCTCCCTGCGAGCAGAGAGCCCTATGAGGGGTTCCATCTCAGGATGCTAGGATCATGACCTGAGCCAAAGGCTGATGCTTAACTGACAGAGGACCCACATACCCCAGTCCTAGATATTTTAGGAAAAAATACCTGCCACTGTTTGCTGTTGAGGGACTTTCTGGGGAGAGGAGACTGAAGGTCACATCTGTGAAAATGCTCCCTCATAATAGGACAGAAGTTTCTCCTAGTGAGTGACATTAGTCTTGGTTCTCAGTCATCGTTAGTAATGTGTACGTGAAAAATATTTCTCTGGAGTTCATTCTGTGGAACTCTAGACAATATCCAAGAATAATTGCTCAAAATCCCAGGAGAGACCAGACTGTGGCTACAGTGCATGGCACAAATTAATCAGGATAGAAGGTTGAGCCATTAGCTAGAGATGACCAAATGCTAGAGCCACCAAGACTAATCAGTCAGTGCACCCCAAAAACACAAAAAGCATATTACTCAGGAATAAACCCTAAAGCCTTCAGAAATATTCACACTACGAAGGCATTTTCATTCAACTCCACCACTAAACTATGGCCATAATTTTCAAGACTTTAGTTGCTTCCTTTTCTAAGAGAAGAGCCATAAAAGAATTCACTGTGAGATAAGGATAATCATCCAGGAAGTCTAATTCCTTTGTAAAAATGGAAGTGTTCTCCACGAATAGAAAACCCAAAAGAAACTTCCAGGGAGACAACACTACACAATACACAGTCTGAGGGCCTACTACATACATTCTTTTAAAACTGATCTTTAGGGGCCCTTGGGTGGCTCAGTTGTTTAAGCGTCTGACTCTTGGTTTCAACTTGGGTCATGATCTTGGGGTTATGAGATTGAGCCCCACGTCAGGCTCAACTCAACTTGGGAGTCTGCTTGCACTTCTCTCTCTCCTGCTGTCCCTCCCTCTGCTCACACTTGCTCATGTGCTCTCTCCAAATATTTTTTTTAATTAAAATAAAAATAATGGAAATTTAGCTTGTAATTCCTACATTTATTCAGCAAATATTTAACGAGCACCCACTCTAAGTCAGACACTAGTCTAGAAAAATAAGTGAACATCACAAAAAGCTTCAGCAAGGGAGTTTCCATGCAAGTAAATAATTCAACAGATAAAAAGAAGTACAGTTAAGAAGGCTAATAGCATTCAAATCACAATGTCATTAAACTGGTGAGTAGTTGAGTCTGAATTTGAACCCAAAACCAAAACCTATGTTTCTTGCACTAAGAAATACACTAAAAATGGGTCTGTATACTTAATATAAGTATACAAAACCACTAGCAACTTCTCTACAGTTAAGAGGATTTATGCCATTTTTATTATAGACGATCTAGCTTTCTTTTAAAAGGTTTATTTCCAGGGATGCCTGGGTGGCTCAGTTGGTTAAGCAGCTGCCTTTGGTTCAGGTCATGATCCCAGTGTCCTAGGATCGAGTCCCACATTGGGCTCCTTGCTTGGCGGGGAGCCTGCTTCTCCCTCTGCCTCTGCCTACCACTCTGTCTGCCTGTGCTCGTGTTCTCTAACAAATAAATAAATAAAATCTTTAAAAAAAAAAAAAAAGGTTTATTTCCAGACAATGTTCATCTACCATTATGAGGGAGAAAAATCGAGGATTTTAGACACTGTAGATTGTAAGAGATTTCGTAAAAATTATATTTGTACTATTTAAGAAGGCATATATATTGTACTGTTTATACTATATTATATGTGTATAGGGTGCTTTTTGCTGAAAGATGCTATGCAAGAATCAGGCAATTCTTAAAGAAACTGACATTTTTAGAGTTTCTTAAAATATAAAAGTTATGTTTTTCTTTTATCTAGTCAAGACAAATATGCTGTAAATTAGTTCATTTTATCTCTTAATGCATTTTATTTTTAGGTTTTGCAGAGTTCATAATCTAATATGAAATCTCTAGGCTATTTTGAATGAGACATTCAATTTGACCTCTTGATCTCTCAATGCAGAAGATGTCAATAACTGCCGAAGGGCAGCCTCACAGAGCATAGATCTTCCTTGATTTATGATGGGGTTATGTCCCAACAAACCCACCATAAGTTGAAAATATCATAAGTCAAAAATGCATTTAATACACATAATCTACTCGATATTATATTTTAGCTTAGCCTACTTTAATCATGCTCTGAACACTAACATCAGCCTACAGCTGAACAAAATCACTAAAACAAAACCTATTTTATAATTAAATGTTGAATGTCCTATGTCATTTATCTAATACTATCCTGAAAGTGAAAAAAACAAAATGGTTGCATGGGTACAAAATGGTTTTAAGTCTATCATTTGTTTACCCTCATGATCTGATGGCTGACTGGGAGCTATGGCTCACAGCTACTGCCCAGCATCCTGAGAAAATAATATACCATGTATTTCTAGCCCAGGAAAGATTAGAATTCAAGATTGAAGTACAGTTTCTATTGAATGTATATTACTTTCACATCACCTTAAAGTCGAATCATGGTAAGTTGGGGACCATCTGTACTATATACTCCAACATGGGGAAGACAGAGGTGAGAATTCCCACAATCATCGCCATGAGATGTTTAAAAGTATCTTGGTCTCCAAGATACCCTGTGGTTAGGAATGTTAGGAAAATAAAAAGGATCCAGAATTTTCATGGACGAGAAAGCACAGTAGAGATGAAGGCCATTGACAAGATGAGACCCATCAACACAGGATATGGGTATGGCACCCTGACAGGTGGAAAATCAGTTATGTTGCAGGGGGATAGGGGTGTGAATGAGGTGGTAGAAACTGAGGGGATAATGGAAGACAATGGTCAGATTTTGAAGGGCCTCAAGTACTCAAGTACTAGCTAAAATATTTGTTTTTTGTTGATACTAAGAGGATCACTGAGATATAAGATGGAAAATAACGTGATCTTATTTTTATTTTTAAAAAATTATGTTACTTGCTGTGAGGAGGGTAAAGTAGGGAGAATCAAGTCAGTGACCATCACAATAGTGACAGCCTGAATTATAACACTGACAGCAAAGATGTAAAGAGGTATATTCAAAATATATTTATGAATAAATTCAGTAACACATCTTTAGTGAATTGATTGAGTAGATATTGGGTACTTAGAATGAGGAAACTAGGCTGATTCCCAACTGTCTGCCTTAAGATAGGTGGATAGAATATGGAGTCATAACTAATACAGGGAAATGATAGAAACAAGTTTGGAGGAAAAAGAGGAGTCAATTTTTGACTGGTGTTTCTCGCACAAGTGGATGTCCTATCAGCTTGTGTGTAGTGATCTGTTGGATACATTAATCCACAGCCCTCTGGTAAATCTGAACTAATGGAGAAATAAAAGGAAAAAATCCTGCAGGCGGCCATGGCCTCCCAAAAAGCCCAGTTCACAAGGTAGCATCTCTTCTGGATTCATCACAGTCCGATGTCCAGTTCTCAGTATCATAGACCCTGGGAAATAATTCATTCAGGATCCCAGAATTAATAGAACTAAAATGTGTTGACTCACACTAACTAAATTTTAAGGAAACCAATGTATAAAAAAGGAATACAGCTTTATAAAGTTGCTGAAATAGAAAGTAATAATTAAGAACTTTAAACACTCACCGATTTTTTTTCATTCCACCCTCTAAGCAGTCTACAGGGGAAGCCTAAGAATCAGAAATTTGTTTGAGGAGCACGGAATCAAAATACTTGTAATTTCATGGAATGGGAATAAAACATAACAAACATCTCTTTCAAGTAACTCACACAAATTCAGTAGTTTACACAATATTCTAACTGTCAGAATGCACCACTTTGTTCAGATGGTCTCTGTTGAAAGGAAGCTTTCAAATTATTATGGTTGACAAAGTTTTTAATCTTACTCAGCAACTAACATAGTGCTAATAAGTATTTGTTGAATTAATTAATTATGTCAGGCATAAAATGTCTGTATTTCTAAAAGATGGGATATATTCCAACCATTGCAGAGTCTTGATTATAAGGGAAGTCTCTCATCTTAGTTAAAACTTAAAAGTGTTCTGAGTATGAAGACCAGAGCATCTAACACATCTTCTGTACTCATTTTTTTCCCTATACCTTGACTATCCATGCTATCACTAGAGTATCAAAGGTATAAAGAATCTAATCAAACAGGAGAGTACTCTAAAACCAGGGACATTTGGAAATATGTAGAGAAAATTTGTCACAGTGATTGCAGACCTTGAATTTATAGTCAGTGACTGCAGATAAAATATGCTAAAATGCATGAGACATCCCTGCTCAACAAGGAACTCTCCTGCCCAAGATGCCAACCGCTCCCTAATTGGAAATCATAGATCTAGAATAAATGAAATGAAGTTTAGTGGACCTAGATCTAAATTCAGATTTTTTGAATACAAGAAAAAAAGAATCAAAGGCATAACTGAGGGACAGCCTTAGAAGTCCAGTTGGATTTATTGCTTCCACAAATCTTAATAACTAGATCTATGGACATTTAGCTGAAAATTAATTTACTTAGGATAAACTGTGCTCCCCAATTCAGCTGTGGAATGTGTGTATGCACATGGGCATGTGTACATCAAAGGTACAGAAAGAGAAAGAGTGACAGATTAAAAGTGTATCTTTTTCCTTTTCAAAGATATTGGCAGTATTTTAAAGATAGTGTAAGTATTTTTTAACTCTTCCTTCATTCTCCACTCTTACCACACCAAATTCTGTCAAAAGTTAAAAGGAATCACTTGGCAAAGACACCTAAGATGTGCTACAAATGTTACTAGGCTAAGATAAATTGGATATTTTCTATAGAGATCACTAGTGATCACCAGTATGTGTACCCCTTTCCTTTTTGGGCATAAATACCATACAACTTAAGTTCTCAGAGAAGCAGGCTCAGATTTCTAACCAATGCACAGTAAGAGGATATGCCTAACAAGATGAGACAGTAAAAAGCCCCCAGAAAACCTGCCTCCTTCCTCTGCTGTGATTCCCAGGAAGCCTTGTGGTAGAAATGGAGTCATGGATCAAACTGGCTTAGATTACTAATCACCACATAGAGGCATCTGCTCTGGACAGTTACCTAGAAGCTGAGAAAATTTTGATCATAATTTTTTTATATAAAGTTACTACTTATAAGCACTGCTCATTTCTTCAACATGGGCATGCCAACCTAACACACATGTTGCTATCCCCTTTTACTAAAGTTTACAAAATATAAGTAACCTTACCTTGATCAGTAACTGATTTTTTTCCCCTTTTGGTTGCATCATTCTGAGTGTTTTCATATAAACAAACAAAAAAAATCACAACCAAAAAAAAAAAAAAACCAACAATAGTTTTTGATGCATCCAGTTGTTGTATCCTCAGGAAGTTCCAGATGTTTCCAGATAACTCTGTAGTTTAAGGACTGTGGTTTTGTCCAATGAGCAAAGGTAAAACTCAAATGTGTTTGTGATATGAAAGTGTCCAGTTTCTTCTATAAGGTTCATGATCTGCTGCAGAATGTGTCTCTCTCTCAGCGTCATTAACCTTCTGTGAAGCTCGACCCGTTCATCTAGGTAGGCCTTGTCACGTTCACCATTCTTTATTTATCTGATTTGCTTTGCTTTATTGGATTTTTTACGTCAAGAATCTGGTTGTTGTTGGTTTTTAATAAAGGTGGCGGGGGTTCATGATGGAGGGGCGAAGAAGCTGAGCTGCTTTCACTGTCGCTGCCGTCACTTAAGCTAACTCTGCGGCTTTGGCTGCCTCCTCTATTTACAGGTCTCTCCATTTCAGAGTCATTGTCCTTATCCTCTGCTTCATCTGATTCCTCCTCATTGTCATCAGAATGCAGATCTTTCATTATAGACCTCAAAGGACCTTGTTGCCTGGTCTGGGACGGCATGAAGCTGGAGCAGGAAATCATCCAGATCCGGGTGACACAGTTATGAGATTCTTACTGCTCCCCCACTACCTTCCACTGAAACTTGCAACTTTGTCCTCTGTAATGCCCCTCACATAGCCTTTTTTGACCTCTGACTACCCCATTGGCAGACTGTGAAAGCTTGGCCTAAAGCAATGGTCTCCAATCTGGTCCTCTAATTATATTCTTTCTCCAATCCAGTCTGTGTAGGACTTCCTGCCAAAATAATGTCCGAAAATATTCCTGACTATTCTGAAAAGTTAATTCCATGATGTGTGTAGCTTAGAATCTCTTTAAAACATAGAAATCTCAGACTTCTAGAATGATCTAACCATAATATGAAGAAGAAATTAAAGTCTATAGTTTGAGGGGAATTACTGAGATAATGCATTCTTAAAACTGCCTAAACTGGGGAAAACTGGACAGCCACATGCAGAAAAATGAAATTGGACCATTTCCTTACACCACACATGAAAATGACTCAAAATGGATGAAGGACCTCAATGTGAGAAAGGAATCCATCCAAATCCTTGAGGAGAACACAGGCAGCAACCTCTTCGACCTCAACCACAGCAACATCTTCCTAGGAACATCGCCAAAGGCAAGGGAAGCAAGGGCAAAAATGAACCATTGGGATTTTATCAAGATCAAAAGCTTTTGCACAGCAAAGGAAACAGTTAACAAAACCAAAAGAAAACTGACAGAATGGGAGAAGATATTTGCAAACGACATATCAGATAAAGGGCTAGTGTCCAAAATCTACAAATAACTTAGCAAACTCCACACCCAAAGAACAAATAATCCAATCAAGAAATGGGCAGAGGACATGAACAGACATTTCTGCAAAGAAGACAGGCAGATGGCCAAAGATACATGAAAAGTGCTCCATATCACTGGGCATCAGGGAAATACAAATCAAAACCACAATGAGATATCATCTCACACCAGTCAGAATGGCTAAAATCAACAAGTCAGGAAATGACAGATGCTGGCGAGGATGCGGAGAAAGGGGAACCCTCCTACACTGTTGGTGGGAATGCAAGCTGGTGCAACCACTCTGGAAAACAGCATGGAGGTTCCTAAAAATGTTGAAAATAGAACTGCCCTATGACCCAGCAATTGCACTACTGGGTATTTACCCTAAAGATACAAACATAGTGATCCAAAGGGGCACATGAACCCAAATGTTTATAGCAGCAATGTCCACAATAGCCAAATATGGAAAGAACTAGATGTCCATCAACAGATGAATGGATCAAGAAGATATGGTATATATACACAATGGAATACTATACAGCCATCAAAAGAAATGAAATCTTGCCATTTGCGACAACATGGATGGAACTAGAGCGTATCATGCTTAGCGAAATAAGTCAAGCAGAGAAAGACAACTATCATATGATCTCCCTGATATGAGGAAGTGGAGAAGCAACATGGATGGTTAAGAGGGTAGGAAAAGAATGAATGAAACAAGATGGGATTGGGAGGGAGACAAACCATAAGTGACTCTTAATCTCACAAAACAGAGGGTTGCTGGGGGGAGGGGAGTTGGAAGAAGGGGGGTGGGATTATGGACTTTGGGGAGGGTATGTGCTTTGGTGAGTGCTGTGAAGTGTGTAAACCTGGCGATTCACAGACCTGTACCCCTGGGGATAAAAATATATGCTTATAAAAAATAAAAAATTTAAAAAAAATTAGGAAAAAAAATGAATGTATAGAATTGCACTGTATGCACTGGGGAGGGTATGTGCTATGGTGAGTGCTATGAATTGTGTAAGACTGTTGAATCACAGACCTGTACCCTTAAATAATACATTATACGTTAGTTTTAAAAAGTATAGATACAGATTGAAATTAAAATATTTATGTGACTGTGAAAAAAAAAAAACTACCTAAACTGGCTTTAATCTACTTTGTAAGTTTGAGTTGTATAACAATAACACCTGCATTGAATCCAATTTCTGTCAGTTATTTGCTATGTAAACTTGTCGAGTCACTTAAACTCTCAGGGCCATTTCCTCATTTACAAGCCAGGAATAATATGGTCTATCTCAAAAATTATTATGAAGATTAAATGAATTAATATAAGTATTTAAGACAGCATCTGTCCTACAGAAGAAAGGCATGGCCTGGACTCCCAAAGCAAGAGGGGCACCCTTGTACCATGCACCCATTTGCACTCCATTCTTAGACCCCACCTTGTGCTGAATCTACTTGTTTGCCTCTTTTTCCCCAGTTATACTGGATTTAGCACAATATCTTTAGTCAAATTTGTACCTTCAACCCTTGACAGAGGGACACAGGAATACTAATACTAAATATTTGCTGGACAAAAAATTATGATGGAATACTTTAACTATTAAAAATTATCTCCCAAAGTCATAATCTAATAAGGGGACTTGATTACTATTAAATATATGTATTACTAAAAATATATACACACCTATATATTACATATATTATATATATATAATTTCTTTTCAAAACATTTTCTCTACTTCCAGTAGTCCAGTGTTCTCCTTTTCCTTAAGACATGCCATTTGAATTCACCCAACTATGCTTTTGCCTTTGCCAGTTCCTCTGGTTGAGTACATCTTTGCCTTTCTATGATCAGTTTGATGCCCCACCTGCTGTTTAAACCATTCTCTGAATGCCTCAGCCCTTGTGATCTCTCCAATCTTAGGACTGATACAGTGTGTATACATAGGTGTTCACACTTCAGTGTTTATCTTCCACATATTTGTTGATTATCACCTCCTGTCTTAAGTCATCTTGTTAGACTCTATACTTTTCTCAGCTTGAAGACTGATGAAACAAACTGCTATGTCAAAGAGGCCTATGTGGCAAGAAATGGAGATCAGTGTTAGACAAAAGCTAGCTAAGTACTGGGGAGCCCTCAATTCAACTCCTGAGGACCTGAATTTTGCCAGAAAGCATATGAAGTTGGAAGTCTGTTCTCCCCAGTTAAGTCTTTAGATGGGACCTCATATGTGGCCAACACCTTGATTTCAGCCTTGTGAGAAATCCTGATTCCTGACCCACAGAAACTAATATAACAAATCTGTATTTTACAAAGTTCAGAATGATTTGTTTTATGGAGGTAGATAATTCTTAGACCTGGGCCAGCTGGAGGAGGAAAGACAGATATTAGAATCTCACTCTCAAGAGTGAGCAAAGCAAACAACCCAGAAGTACATAGATGAGTGTTGATAAAAGGCCATAGGCAAAAAGGTCTATAGTAAAGGTACTACGTGTACATTAATATATCATGTAGTAAATGAAGTAAATTGGAAGAGAAATGCAAGAAAAATTTAAGTTACTAGCAAGTTGTTGCTAGGTGGAGCATCTTAAAATTGTCCTGCAAATGTTCTCTATCGTGGGTCAAGAAGAGCAAAGAGCTTGATGAACATGGCTTAAGTTCCCTAGAGTGGTGAAAAAAGAATCAGAAGATCCTTGGAGAACTTAAAATTTAATCAAGATAAGACCAGACACTATCTCTTGTCCCTTCTTTCAAATCTTGTCACTTATTTCTTGCTTTGTTCACTTTCTTCTTGCAAAATTTCTTCATCAGACAGATGTGATTGTTATAATGTAGGAATAAAAAGAGGACTTCTTGCACTCTTCTCAGTTTAATTTTCCATGCACTTCTTCAGAATATAGATAGTGCCTATTAACTTATAAAGAACTGCAGCTCAGCTAAAAATATTTGCCTTATGGAAATGGTGCCATGCAGCTGAAAATATCTGTCATGTGGAAACTGATTTGCCTTAATTCAGTAGAGGTAATGTGCCATATAATAAGAATTTAGAATCTAGAAGACATTTAAGTTTCAGTCTTGCTTCAATAATGTACCAACTCTGACTTCTGCTTCAAAACCTCACCTTAAAACTGAGAGTAATAACCGTATCACTACATTATGTGTGTGTGTGTGTGTGTGTGTGTGTGTGTGTGTGTTTGAAGATTTGAAAGCGAGTGATCGAGCATAAGTAGGAGAAGGGGTAGAGGGAGAAGTAGACTTCCCACTGAGCAGGGAGCCTGATGTGGGGGCTTGAGCCCAGGACCCTGGGATCATGACCTGAGCCAAAGTCAACCACTCAACTAACTAGACCACCCAGATGCTCCTGTATCAGTGTGGATTTAAAATCTGGATAATGACTATAAAATTCTCATGACCTTGTAGTAGTTCTGTTTGTAACTACTCTCAACCTACTCCCTGTCCCTTCCATCCACCACAAATACTCACACAGGCAAAAACTTTCTTTTTGTCCATTTTCTACAGTTGTTTCTCAGAGAAAAATCACAAGATATTTTGCTCATGTGAGAGAAGGTTTGTTGTTTTGTGTGTGTGTGTGTTTTTTGTTTGTTTGTTTTTAATAGCACAATAAGGTCAACAGTTCATAAAAACATTTCAACTTCTGGAACTGTGGCCTGAGTTCCTTATTTCCCCTTGAAGTTCAGCTGTTTAATATGAGTTTAGAGTTTCCACAGTTCATCTTTGAGACACTCAGATGAAGCTATTAAATTAAGTGAATCTGTTGTTCCAGACAAGTTACATTTTAGATTATTCAGAGCTACCTCTGACCCTAATTCAGAGTAGAATTTTTACTTTTATAGAAAGCTCAGATATATTTAAGTTTTCCTTCATGTTTGAAAATACTTATACTTAGGAGTGAGAATAAGGAGTTTTCTGTTAGTGGATCAGTTGCAGGCTATCCATGTGCTTTACTAAGAAGTTGACAAATGTCTATTCTTCGTCATAAAAAGATGTGTTTTGCCATATTTTTACAATTTTTAATTAAGTTGATGCGTGTCATAAAATTCATAGTTTGGATGGGCTTATTTTTCTTGGTCAGAATAATTGTTCTGCTTTCTCTTGCCATTAAGTTAGTATATTAACCATGAGGGAGGAAGTGGCTTTAATTTGGTCTTAGGCTCTAACCTTATTAATTTTGTGGCTCAAGTGAAATCTTTGAAAGTAAATTAATTGGAGCCCAGTTTTTAGTGTGCATGTTGATACAGTTATGTAATACTTCATTTGTTGTTATTTTAAAAAATAAGTTTAAGTTGATTGAGCATTACATTCCCAAAGTACATTCTTATATTAGAATGGCATTTCCAGCTGATTGGTATCAAATTTAATGGTAGCCCTAGTCAACATACTATCTCTAGAACCACTAGTATGAGGTATATCAGTATATATAAGGTATATCAGATATTTAAATTATTTATAATAAGATGCTAATGAGATTGACATCTTAGATTTAGTCAACTGAAATCCAACTTTATATATTACTGTCAACCTCAGCCAGAAACTCAAAATGCAGGGTCTTCTAATTTGGAGCTAGAGTTATTAATAACTACATGAAAAATCTCATTTTGATTTGAAAGTATTTCTCCTTTAAGCCCTATGAATACTGCCATCAGTGGGAAAACCAGACATAATGGAGTAGAAGATTTTCTAAGCAAGGTCATTTCAGGGCATTTAGTTCGAATTTCCCCCCAAAGCATCACAGAAGTAAAGTTTTGGGTGCAGGAAGGTTATTTGCTATGTGATTCCAGTAAGTGTTCATGAGAGAGTGAGAGAGAAAATAAGAGCACAAATATGAGAGACAGAGACAGACAGAGACAGAGGAATGAAGGAAGGAAGGATGGAAGGAAGGAAAGAAGGAAAAGAGAAAGAAAGAGAAGGAGTGCATTAACACTGTTGTAAGGAGTCCTGAACTCTTCCAGGACCTCTTAAAATTGTATAGAATGTCACCAAGAATTGTTAACCTGATGGAGAGGAGGCGCTAAGATTTATCTCATTTCTGATCCTCAACTGCTCAAGAATCATGTTTGGAAGTGTTAACAACCCCACACCCTGTAATTTTCTAGTATGTAGGGGCAGCAACACTCCATGGTATCAGAAAAGCCCCCGAGGCAAAATGAGAAAAGATGGATGGCGCAATTTGAAGCAGGAGACATCAGCAGCACAGATTAATTTAACCCTCTCAGAATTACAACTGAATTGGAAATGTGTCATGGAATAGGATGTATACACCAAAGCACTTTCATAATTATTGAGTAGATCTTTCCCTTGAATTCTTTTTCAGCCAATTCTTAAAGTTTCTTTATTGGGGTGCAATGACTTCTATCCCTAAATCAAAGCTAAATTCAAAAGGAGAATGGTTTTGATAGAAAAAAAAAAGGCTCAAATACCTTGTGTTAGGTAATTACCTGATATTAGAGGCTTCCATAGGATAAACATTATGAACATACTGGTACCTGAAAGTTATGGGCATCAATAAATCAGAGAACACATGCAGTTAACTGTGTCACTTTATCATTTCTCTTCAGAAACCTGATCCATAGTATCACTTTTACCCATGGGCAGAATACTATAGCTGAATTCCTAGCTGTATGCACATACATTTTAAGTATTATATAAATTATGTATTGCTATGTAACAAATGATTCCAAAACTCAGTGACTTCAAACAACAATTGTACTGTATCTCAAGATTTTGTGGGTTAAGAATTTGGATAGCATGGAGCTCTGGTGATTCTTCTGTACCAGTTTAAGTCACTTTGTGCTATCCAACTGGTTAACATCTTGGCTTGAGTCCAAGATGGTTTCATACTAATGTCTGGCATCTTGATGAAGATTGCTACAAGACTGCACTAAATAATGACTGCCAGTGAAAACCCTCTTTTTGGCTTCTTGAACTTGGTACTTTCACGGTTTTAGAGAGTAATCCTAGAGGCCTGGGTGGAACCTTGAAACTCTTACAACCTGACCCTGGCAGTACCAGAATGTTACTTCTGTCATAGTAATAGTCAAACATGTCACTAAGTCAGGCCAGATCCAAAGAAAGGAGTATTATACTATTTCTTAATGTAAGAAGTAGTAAAGCATTTATAGCCATCTTTATCCTACAAGAACTATGATATTAGGTCTTGAACTTGAATCAATGGGGTTTTAAGGAGTTTTATGGGAGCTGTGAAGTTTTCATTCATTGCATTAAGTCTCTTCTCTTAAAAGGCAGGAAATTCAAACTTAGTTTACATGCCTGTCTCAGTAGGAGAGGGTGTTCACAGACTAAACAGAATTTTGAAAATAGATGGAAATTTAGTCAAGATTTACCATACTTAGAACTGTTGGAACTTTGAAATATATAGTCAAACAACACAGGTTTGAACTTTGTATGTCCACTTATACATGGATTTTTTTAATAAATACAAGCATAGCCTCTAGAAATAATATCTGTTATTGACTGTGTTATTCTTGAAGATGTCATTTTCAAGAAAGGTCTCTTTTGCTGAATAAGCAGTGTAGAATCATACTATCCCCTACAATTTCCCAGTTAATAGTCAACAAAACCAAAACTCTGTAGGAGTAAAATTTTTTTCTCAGGTTTACTGCCAGACCTGATCTCATTTGGAGCTTTTACAGTAAGTTGTAGACTTGCTCTTCCATTTTCCCTGTGTTATATAGGAATGTGTTCAGCGTCTGTGTGCTTACTTGGATTGCAATGAATTCCAGGAGCTGTTGTGTTTGTTGTAGCACTCCCAAAAGCACAACTTAAACAAAGATAGTCTCAGAGTCAGCAGTTGAGTATAAAATGACTGCATTGGTAGCCTTGAGACACTTCCACTGATTGCTACTTTTCTCTGACTATTGAACAGAAGAGCAGCAGTCCCTGCATAGGTTTCATGTGGAGGTCCAGATTATTCCTCTCATTCTAGGGACCACCAACCAAATGGTTGAGATGGACTAACTCTGAACTCAAGGTCAGGGTTTTATTGTTTGTTTGGTTTTTAATTTTTAATTTTTTATAAACACATATTTTTATCCCCAGGGGTACAGGTCTGTCACTCGCCAGGTTTACACACTTCACAGCACTCACCAAAGCATATACCCTCCCCTGTGTACATAACCCCATCCCCCTTCTCCCAACCCCCCTCCCCCCAGCAACCCTCAGTTTGTTTTGTGAGATTAAGAGTCACTTATGGATTGTCTCCCTCCCAATCCCATCTTATTTCATTTATTCTTCTCCTACCCACTTAAGCCCCCATGTTGCATCAACACTTCCTCATATCAGGGAGATCATGTGATAGTTGTCTTTCTCTGCTTGACTTATTTCGCTAAGCATGATACGCTCTAGTTCCATCCACGTTGTCCCAAATGGCAAGATTTCATTTCTTTTGATGGCTGCATAGTATTCCATTGTGTATATATACCACATCTTCTTGATCCATTCATCTGTTGATGGACATCTAGGATCTTTCCATAGTCTGGCTATTGTGGACATTGCTATAATAAACATTCAGGTGCATGTGCCCCTTCAGATCACTATGTTTGTATCTTTAGGGTAAATACCCAGTAGTGCAATTGCTGGGTCATAGGGCAGTTCTATTTTCAACATTTTGAGGAACCTCCATGCTGTTTTCCAGAGTGGTTGCACCAGCTTGCATTCTCACCAACAGTGTAGGAGGGTTACCCTTTCTCCACATCCTCGCCAGCATCTGTCATTTCCTGACTTGTTAATTTTAGCCATTCTGACTGGTGTGAGGTGATATCTCATTGTGGTTTTGATTTGTATTTCCCTGATGCCGAGTGATATGAAGCACTTTTTCATGTGTCTGTTGGCCATCTGGCTGTCTTCTTTGCAGAAATGTCTGTTCATGTCCTCTGCCCATTTCTTGATTGGATTATTTGTTCTTTGGGTGTGGAGTTTGCTAAGTTATTTGTAGATTTTGGACACTAGCCCTTTATCTGATATGTCGTTTGCAAATATCTTCTCCCATTCTGTCAGTTTTCTTTTGGTTTTGTTAACTGTTTCCTTTGCTGTGCAAAAGCTTTTGATCTTGATAAAATCCCAAAAGTTCATTTTTTCCCTTGCTTCCCTTGCCTTTGGCGATGTTCCTAGGAAGATGTTCCTGCGGCTGAGGTCGAAGAGGTTGCTGCCTGTGTTCTTCTCAAGGATTTTGATGGATTCCTTTCACACGTTTAGGTCCTTCATCCATTTTGAGTCTATTTTTGTGTGTGGTGTAAGGAAATGGTCCAATTTCAGTTTTCTGCATGTGGCTGTCCAATTTTCCCAACACAATTTATTGAAGAGGCTGTCTTTTTTCCATTGGACATGTTTTCCTGCTTTGTTGAAGATTAGTTGACCATAGAGTTGAGGGTCTATTTCTGGGCTCTCTATTCTTTTCCATTGATCTATGTGTCTGCTTTTGTGCCAGTACCATGGTGTCTTGATGATGACAGCTTCTTAATAGAGCTTGAAGTCCAGAATTGTGATACCACCAACTTTGGCTTTCTTTTTCAATAACCCTTTGGCTTTTTGGGGTCTTTTCTGGTTCCATATAAATTTAAAAATTATTTGTTCCATTTCTTTGAAAAAGATGGATGGTACTTGATAGGAATTGCATTAAATCTTTAGATTGCTTTAGGTAGCATAGACATTTTCATAATATTTATTCTTCCAATCCAGGAGCATGGAACATTTTTCCATTTCTTTGTGTCTTCCTCAATTTCTTTCATGAGTACTTTATAGTTTTCTGAGTATAGATTCTATGCCTCTTTGGTTAGGTTTATTCCTAGGTATCCTATGGTTTGGGGTGCAATTCTAAATGGGATTAACTCAATTTCTCTTTCTTCTGTCTTGTTGTTGGTGTAGAGAAATGCAACTGATTTCTGTGCATTGATTTTATATCCTGACACTTGACTGAATTCATGTACAAGTTCTAGCAGTTTTGGAGTGGAGTCTTTTGGGTTTTCCACATATAGTATCATATCATCTGCGAAGAGTGATAATTTGATTTCTTCTTTGCCGATTTGGATGCCTTTAATTTCCTTTTGTTGTCTGATTGCTGAGGCTAGGACTTCGAGTACTATGTTGAATAGCAGTGGTGATAATGGACATCCCTGCTGTGTTCCTGACCTTAGCGGAAAAGCTTTCAGTTTTTCTCCATTGAGAATGATATTTGCGGTGGGTTTTTCATAGATGGCTTTGATATTGAGGTATGTGCCCTCTATCCCTACACTTTGAAGAGTTTTGATCAGGAAGGGATGCTGTACTTTGTCAAATGCTTTTTCAGCATCTATTGAGAGTATCATATGGTTCTTGTTCTTTCTTTTATTGATATGTTGTATCACATTGACTGATTTGCGGATGTTGAACCAACCTTGCAGCCCTGGAATAAATCCCACTTGGTTGTGTTGAATAATCCTTTTAATGTACTGTTGAATCCTATTGGCTAGTGTTTTGGTGAGAATTTTCGCATCTGTGTCCATCAAGGATATTGGTCTATAGCTCTCTTTTTTGATGGGATCCTTGTCTGGTTTTGGAATCAAGGTGATGCTGGCCTCATGAGTTTGGAAGTTTTCCTTCCATTTCTATTTTTTGGAACAGTTTCAGGAGAATAGGAATTAGTTCTTCTTTAAATGTTTGGTAGAATTCCCCCAGGAAGCCGTCTGGCCCTGGGCTTTTGTTTGTTTGGAGATTTTTAATGACTGTTTCAATCTCCTTACTGGTTATGGGTCTGTTCAGGCTTTCTATTTCTTCCTGGTTCAGTTGTGGTAGTTTATATGTTTCTAGGAATGCATCCATTTCTTCCAGATTGTCAAATTTGTTGGCGTAGAGTTTCTCATAGTATGTTCTTATAATAGTTTGTATTTCTTTGGTGTTAGTTGTGATCTCTCCTCTTTCATTCATGATTTTATTTATTTGGGTCCTTTCTCTTTTCTTTTTGATAAGTCGGGCCAGGAGTTTATCTATTTTATAATTCTTTCAAAGAACCAGCTCCTAGTTTCGTTGATTTGTTCTGTTGTTTTATTGATTTCTATTTCATTGATTTCTGCTCTGATCTTTATGATTTCTCTTCTCCTGCTGGGCCTAGGGTTTCTTTCTTGTTCTTTCTCCAGCTCCTTTAGGTGTAGGGTTAGGTTGTGTACCTGAGACCTTTCTTGTTTCTTGAGGAAGGCTTGTACTGCTATATATTTTCCTCTCAGGACTGCCTTTGTTGTGTCCCATAGATTTTGAACCGTTGTGT
The DNA here is from genome assembly GCF_011764305.1 of Mustela putorius furo. Classification (NCBI taxonomy): domain Eukaryota; kingdom Metazoa; phylum Chordata; class Mammalia; order Carnivora; family Mustelidae; genus Mustela; species Mustela putorius. Next base: position 14,604,805 of record NW_025422123.1, on the reverse strand, counting down.
TTTCATTATCATTTGTTTCTATGATTTTTTTCAATTCTTCTTTAATTTCCCGGTTGACCCATTCATTTTTTAGAAGGATGCTGTTTAGTCTCCATGTATTTGGGTTCTTTCCAAACTTCCTTTTGTGGTTGAGTTCTAGCTTCAGAGCACTGTGGTCTGAAAATATGCAGGGAATGATCCCAATCTTTTGATATCAGTTGAGACCTCATTTATGGGCCAGGATGTGATCTATTCTTGAGAATGTTTCATGTGCACTAGAGAAGAAGGTGTATTCTGTTGCTTTGGGATGGAATATTCTGAATATATCTGTGATGTTCATCTGGTCCAGTGTGTCGTTTAAGGCCTCTATTTCCTTGTTGATCTTTTGCTTGGATGATCTGTCCATTTCAGTGAGGGGAGTGTTAAAGTCCCCTACTATTATTGTATTATTGTTGATGTGTTTCTTTGATTTTGTTATTAATTGGTTTATATAGTTGGCTCTCCCATGTTGGGGGCATAGATATTTAAACTTGTTAGATCTTCTTGTTGGACAGACCCTTTGAGTATGATATAGTGTCCTTCCTCATCTCTTATTATACTCTTTGGCTTAAAATCTAATTGATCTGATATAAGGATTGCCACTCCTGCTTTCTTCTGATGTCCATTAGCATGGTAAATTCTTTTCCACCCCCTCACTTTAAATCTGGAGGTATCTTCGGGCTTGAAATGAGTTTCTTGGAGGCAACATATATATGGGTTTTGTTTTTTTATCCATTCTGATACCCTGTGTCTTTTGACAGGGGCATTTAGCCCATTAACATTCAGGGTAACTATTGAGAGAGATGAATTTAGTGCCATTGTATTGCCTGTAAGGTGACTGTTACTGTATATTGTCTCTGTTCCTTTCTGATCTACCACTTGTAGGCTCTCTCTTTGCTTAGAGGACCCCTTTCAATATTTCCTGTAGAGCTGGTTTGGTGTTTGCAAATTCTTTCAGTTGTTGTTTGTCCTGAAAGCTTTTAATCTCTCCTTCTATTTTCAATGATAGCCTAGCTGGATATAGTATTCTTGGCTGCATGTTTTTCTCGTTTAGTGCTCTGAAAATATCATGCCAGCTCTTTCTGGCCTGCCAGGTCTCTGTGGATAAGTCAGCTGCCAATCTAATATTTTTACCATTGTATGTTACAGACTTGTTTTCCTGGGCTGCTTTCAGGATTTTCTCTTTGTCACTAAGACTTGTAAATTTTACTATTAGGTGGTGGGGTCTGGGCCTATTCTTATTGATTTTGAGGGGCATTCTCTGAACCTCCTGAATTTTGATGCTTGTTCCCTTTGCCGTATTGGAGAAATTCTCCCCAATAATTCTCTCCAGTATACCTTCTGCTCCCCTCTCTCTTTCTTCTTCTTCTGGAATCCCAATTATTCTAATGTTTCATCTTATGGTGTCACTTATCTCTTGAATTCTCCCCTCGTGGTCCAATAGTTGTTTGTCCCTCTTTTGCTCAGCTTCTTTATTCTCTGTCATTTGGTCTTCTATATCGCTAATTCTTTCTTCTGCCTCATTTATCCTAGCAGTGAGAGCCTCCATTTTTGATTGCACCTCATTAATAGCTTTTTTGATTTCAACTTGGTTAGATTTTAGTTCTTTTATTTCTCCAGAAAGGGCTTTTATATCTCCCGAGAGGGTTTCTCTAATATCTTCCATGCCTTTTTTGAGCCCGGCTAGAGCCTTGAGAATTGTCATTCTGAACTCTAGATCTGACATATTACCAATGTCTGTATTGATTAGGTCCCTAGCTTTCAGTACTGCCTCTTGTTATTTTTTTTTTTGTGTGTTGAATTTTTACGTCTTGTCATTTTGTCAAGATAAGAGTATATGAAGGAGCAACTAAAATACTAAAAGCGTGGCAACAACCCCAGGAAAATATGCTTTAACCAAATCAGAAGAGATCCCAAATCATGAGGGGGGAGAAAGGGGATAAAAAGAGGTTCAGAAAGAAAGAAAGAAAGAAAAAAAGAAAATTAAAAAAGAAAATGAATAAAGGAATGTATAAAAAAGAAAATATATATATTAAACTAGATTAAAAACGTTAAAAAAGAAAATGGTAAAAGTTAAAAAAAATTTTATCAGAAGAGAAAAAAAATGAAGAAAAAATATTAAATTAATGGCAAGACTAAAAAAATCACAGGGAGAAAGCCATGAGTTCCGTGCTTTGCTTTCTCCTCCTCTGGAATTCTGCTGCTCTCCTTGGTAGGTGAACGTGGTCTTGGCTGGATTTCTTGTTGATCTTCTGGGAGAGGGGCCTGGTGTAGTGATTTTCAAGTGACTTTGCCCCAGGCGGAATTGCACCGCCCTTACCAGAAGCTGGGCTGAGTAATCCACTTAGGTTTGCTTTCAGGAGCATTTGTTCCCTGAGCACTTTCCGTAGAGTTCTGGAGGACAGGAACACAAATGGCGGCCTCCTGATCTCCAGCCCTGAGGAGCCGAGAGCCTGGGGCCCCACTCCTCAGTGTGCCCTCAGAGAACAGCATCCAGTAACTCCCGTCTGCCTGACCTCTGGCCACACTCCAAGTTCACCGAGCCTGCGACTAGTTCAAGGTAACCCCGAGCTATGAGCTTACTGTTGGCTCTGTCTCTGTAGCTGGCTTCCCCGTTCCAATACCCGCAAGCTCTGCAACACCTTCTGTGACCCTGCGGGACCTGAGGCCATGCTGACCCCGCGTGGGCTTCGCCCTGGTTTAGCCTCTTGAGTGATGTCCCTCAGCGGAACAGACTTTTAAAAGTCCTGATTTTGTGCTCTGTTGCTCCGCCGCTTGCCAGGAGCCAGCCCCTCCCCCTGGGTCTATCTTCCCGTAGCTTTGGATTCACTTCTCTGCTAGTCCTACCTTTCAGAAGGTGGTTGTTTTTCTGTTTCTAGAATTGCTGTTCTTCTTCTCTTCGATCTGCCAATGGATTTGCAGGTGTTTTCAATCTTTAGGTAAGCTATCTAGCTGATCTCCGGCTAGCTGAAGTAGTCTCAGCCTGCTACTTCTCTGCCATCTTGACTCCTCCCCTGGTTCAGGGTTTTAACTAAGAAAAAATTTGATTATAGATTCTTCTCATATTTCCATTCAGTGCTTCTGTCTTCTATTTTAAAGTCTCACCTCACCCTAGGTATCTGTCCTGTTCAGCAAAAGGTTTATTTGCTAGCTAGTGTGTAATAGATATACATATATACATATAATACATGTATACACATATGTATACATACATATAATACATGTGTAATACATATATAATATGTATATGTATGTATATGTATGCCATATGTATTCATAGTCTAAATTTCCTCTTGTCTTTAATATTCTCCACCAATTTAATTTAAAAATAATTACCATATTCATCATTATAAAGGAAAGTTTATAAAGAGTGGGAAACCCTATAGCCTGGGATTTTGCATCGTAATCCATAACTTCATGCTTCACATCTCTAGGTCTTTCTATCATCCACACTCAATGTTTTCACTTCCTGGCCTTTTTTTTTTTTAATTGACCTATATTATTTGTTTCAAAAGTCTGATTCATCAGTCTTAACATCAGTCTTCCATAGTTCACAGCACTCACCACAACCCATACCCTCAATGTCCATCAGCCAGCCACCCTACCCCTCCCCACCTCCAGGAACCCTCGGTTTGTTTCCTGAGATTAAGAGTCTTTATGGTTTGTCTCCCTCTCCAGTTTCATCTTGTTTCATTTTTCCCTCCCTTCTCCTATGATCCTCTGTCTTGTTTCTCAAATTCCTCAAATCAGGAATTGTGTTTCTCCAACTGACTTATTTCTTTTAACGTAATACTCCCTAGTTCCACCCACATCATTGCAAATGGTAAAAGTCCGGGTTTTTTAATGGCTGCATAGTATTCCCTTGTATATTAATACCACCTCTTCTTTATCCCTTCATCTGTTGATGGACATCTAGACTCTTTCCATAGTTCGGCTTTTGTGAACATTGTTACTATAAACGTTCAGGGACACATGCCCGTTTAGATTCCTACATTTGTATCTTTATTTTTTATCTTTAGGGTAAATACCCTGGCCTGCTCTTCCAACATGAAGACCCACTAAAAAACTCATCTTCTGAAAGTCAGCTCTCATTCCCCAACTAAGATGATGATTTCTACCTTCTCTGAAACCCTACTATGAATCAATTACACATTCTTTATATCAAGTATTATTGGCCATTTTGTAGCACAGTTATTTTGAATTACTCTCCCCTTCTTTACCACTACATGCACTGTTGAATACTTCTGGGACAAATATTTTATTTTGAAGGTTTGTGTTGTTAGCATCCCTAATTGGTATTATATATTAAATACTTTTATTTGAAAAGTGACAAATATACTTGGCAACCAATATAAACAGAATGAAAAAATATATAGTAAAATTTAAGCATCTCTTCAAATCACCTCCACAGAAGCAACAATATTAATAATTTATACTTCCAAGAAATTCTATTATATATACAAATGCATTTTTTTGTCTTTTACATACCCTTTTCAAAAACAGAGTAGACACTGCTATATTCCATGGGTTTTCTTTTCTAACAATTTACAAGGTATAGAGGTTTTATACTAGCACATATTGATCCATTTATTTTCAATTAGCATATAATATGCCATTATACAAATGTGCTATAAATTTCAACATTGCAATTTTAACCACATTTAGGTGGTTTTTAGTTTTATTAGTCATGATGCAAGAAAAAATATTTTATATATATTTATATACATATCTGAGTACATCTGTAAGAAAATTTTCTACAATGGATAGGTAAACATAGGTAAATGTTACCAAATTGCCCTACAAAGAAGGCAAATCAACTCACATTATAGGTCTATAAGTCCTTATCCATATTTTTAAAAGAAAATTTTGTCTAAAACCATTTGGGAGGAAAGCCTAATAAAAATGAATAAGAGGTTATTTATGGTCTTTACGTTGTACTTTTATTCTAGCTATACATTTATTTTATTGGTTGATAACTAGAGCATGCCATATACTTTGACTATGAATACAGTACATGGGTAGTATTTGACGAAGGGCTCAAATTACTAAGAGCTGATAGCCAGCAGAAAAATGTTAACTTCAGTCTTATTACTTTCAAGGATGTGATTTCTATTAATAACCTGCATAAACTTGAAAGATGACCCTGAAATGAAGATGAGATGACCTTGATCAATATACTGATTATGATCTTTTAAGACCATAAGCAGAGAACTAAGCTAACCTGTACCCAGTCTTCTAGAAGAAGAAACAGTTTATGGTAATTTGTTACACAACAACAGAAAATTAATGCAGCTTAAGGGACAAGCAAAGGTAATATAACTTAATGGTTATAAGCATAAGCTCTAGAAGGAGGTCTAGGGTACATTCCAAGCATCCCTAATTGGTATTTATCAGGCTTTATATATTGTCTCTTATCTTCAGTGTCTTCATTTGTAAAACAAGCATACAATACTTATATTCAATGATTGTTATAGGTATCAGTGAACTAATGCAGGTGGTATATTAAGCACAATGTCTGTCATACGATGAACGTTCAAATAATTGTTACAATGGATATTATGCAAAAAAGGGTCTCTATTTTATTTTTAATTTTGATTTTAAATATCCACAGTCCATGTTAGGCCAACTCCACGTGATACGTAGACAGATCTGAGAGCAATCACACATATGCAGAAATGATTTGCTTTTAATTTAAAAGAAAACATTTTCCTTATTATATACCCTCTATTTAAAGAAACCCAATGCTGAGATCTGGTCAATACCGCTAAATGAGTCATCATAAATTACACTCCACATGTTTTGATAAAGATGGCTAGATGAGTTAGGACAGTATTCACCCCAAGGACATGAGTAGTTTCTAAGAAAATGGATGCTTCCAGTTTATCAGATAAAATAATGAACGCGAGTATGGTCCATAGGTGAGAGATTAGGAAACAGTGTCAAGGACATAGATTGTTTTGAAATTCATGCTGAGGTTAGTCTTCATCTGGGATGTGATAAGCCACTGAAGATTTTAAAGAGAAAGATGACAGAATGACCCATGTTATCGGTCAACAAACAAAAGGTCAACAAAAGCTTAGAAAGCTTTTTCTAAGGTTTTATAGTAGATTTGCTTCCTGCTCCAACTCTGAGGTTGGTCATGTAACTTTTTTGGGCAATGGAACATCAGAAAAACTGACACGAGCAGAAGACTGAAAAAAGTTTGCACATTGGAGTTTTCTTTTGCTATTTTTGGAAACAATTTCTCCATGTAAACAATCCCAAACTAGATAAGACGAAAAACCACATGGAAGAGAATAACTGCTATCTGAAGCCCTTCTAAACTAAGCATGCCTCAGCCAACCTCACATATTATGTGAGTATGAGCCCAGGAGAGTCCAACCCATGAACCAGGACAGAGACAGTATCTTTCATTAAGAAACTCTCCAGTGCTGGGACACCTTGGTGGCTCAGTTGCTTAAGCAGCTGCCTTTGGCTCAGGTCATGATCCCAGCATACTGGGATCGAGTCCCTCATCAGGTTTCTTGCTCGGCAGGGAGCCTGCTTCTCCCTCTGCCTCTGCCTGCCATTCTGTCTGCCTGTGCTCTCTCTCTGACAAGTAAATAAAATCTTAAAAAAAAGAAAGAAGAAGAAACTCTCCAGTGCCTTTTATTTGTTATACTTTCACTTATTGATATCTAAGCTTCTTTAGAATGTTTTTCTCAATCCAGATTATTTTTGGAAAGAATTTCTTGAAACATATTGAGCCATAAAGTATCTTCAACTTGAGAGAAAACAACAAAGTATATTAATCTTCTGGGTAAGTTTCGCTTATCACAAATTTTGAAATTCCATAGTGTGATTAATGTTCTTATTTTTAATATACTTTGTGACAGAAATTTTATTTTCTCAAACTATCTAGTATTCATTTTCTCAAATTTGGGAGACATGATTGAGCTCTTTGAATGAGACAGCACCCATATTTCTCACTTCTCAATATTTTTTGAGACAATAGGCAAGAGGATCAGGCAGATGGTGATTAAAAATATCATCTTTGAATACCACTGCTTCTATCCCAAATGAAGTAACAGGGACTGTATTTTCTCTCCTCTTTTAAATAACTAAAAAACTTGGACAATATATGAAACCACATAGTTCATTCATTGGGATGTGATTCCTGGGAGCAGGAAAATAAGATGGATCCTATAAATTCACCAATATAATTCCCTGAAGGAATTTTCAAGGTTGCAGCATAGGGAGGGTAAATACAGAAACTTGCAGTCTCATTAAGTTGAGGAAAAGGATAAGAGAATTTAAAAAGGCTAGAAATTGCATACCAAAAAGGACATAAATGCACATAGAGCTCCAGAGATCTACATAGGATTTCTCTTAGGTTTTTTATTAAGTTCCTATCTGAACATATATAACTAAGAATCAAGGACAGGAAAGAACATGAAAGGAGTAGACAACATAGTTCATGGACTTTGGAGAATTTAGCTCACCATTAGATGAAATGGGAAGATACTTTAAAATATGGGATATCAGGTATGATCCCCTGAAGTGTATTGCCTTGATAACATAACTAAAGTAACCCTATTAAATCTGTTCTGAACCAATCATAATAAAACTTAAAAATAATTCTATAGGTATAAAATTTATTCCAACTAACTTCATTCCAACAACAACATCTAATAACCAAAAATGCAAATTTCCAATTCAGCATCCAATCTAAAGTTATCAGACATTCAATGATGTCAGAAAATATGACCTATAAGGGCACCTGGGTGGTTCAGTTGGTTAAGCAACTGCCTTCGGCTCAGGTCATGATCCTGGACTCTTGGGGTTGAGTCCCCCATCAGGCTCCCTGCTCAGCAGGGAGTCTGCTTCTCCCTCTGACCCTCCCCCTTCTCATGCTCTCTCTCTCATTCTCTCTCTCAAATAAATACATTTTTAAAAAAGAAAGGAAAAAAAAGAAAGTATGACCAATAGATTAAAAAAAAATTAATAGGAACATTCCTAGGACAAAGACAATTACAAAACCTTTATAAATATGCTCTATGTGTTCAAGAAGGTAGAAGGAAACACAAGCATAGACACAGAAGAAACAAAAGACACAAATTAGATTTCTAGAGATTAAGAAATGTAATACCTAAAATCAAAAGTACACTGAATTGGATTAACAGATTCAAGGAATTCCTAGCATTGAATGTTTATATCAGGCACAATGAAAGGTCTCAAAGATCTATACATTTATTTTAAACCAGAAAAGAGCAAATTAACCATAGCTTCAAATAAGTCTAAGAAAATAAAGAGAAGCCTAAATGAAATAGATCTACAAACAATGGTAAAAATAAATAAAAATTGGCTCTCAAAGGATCAAAACAGGAAACAGGAGAGAAACATGAAAGAGGGAATGTAATTACCACTCCTATAAATCTTAGTAAAAAGCCAAGTAAATACTATAGCAACTTGATGCCAATGAATCAAATAACTTAGAAGAAATGGACAGAGTTCTTTAAAAAAAAAAAAAAAAAAAATTCCCAAACTACAAAATCTCACTATGGAAGAAATAGACAATATGAATATTTTGATGTTTAAAAAAATGTGTTTTTTTAGCTAAAAATAATCCCACATACACAAGAATCCAGTCCTAGATAATTTCACTAGTGAATTTTACCAAGCATTTGTGGAAGAAATGACACCAATTTTATACAACCTTCCAGAAACTTGAAGTAGGAACATGTTCTATCTCAATTTATGAAGCCAGTATGACTCTACTATCAAAACCATTTAAAGACATAGGAACAGGAAACTATCAACCAATATCCTTTGTAAACATATGCCATAATGTATACTAAGGTTTTAACAAAATTAATTCAATAATATGTAAAATGGACACAACATGGACAAGTGGAGTTTATGCCAAGAATGCAAGGTTGGTTTAACATTAAAAAAAAAAAATCAAGTTAATGTAGTTTACAATGTTAACAAAAATTTTTAGAAGGAACTTTATGATCATTTTAATAGATACAGAAAAAGATGCAATTTACTCATCAATATTCATGATAAACCTTTGCAAATTACTAATTGAAGGGAACTTTTTCAACATGATAGGAAAATATGATCTCATCTTCTTTATTCAATATTTTCCCAAATATTTTGGATGTTTTAGCTAGTGCAATAATATAATTAAAAACATATGGCTGGAAAATAAAATAAAACTTTACTCATAGGTGATACGACTATCTAGAAACATCTTAAGGAATTTGCAAAAGCCAAGTAGCACCATTAAGTACTGGCAAGGTCAAACAAAGTTTAATATATAAAATATCAATTATTTTTCTACATATTAGTCCCAAACATTTGAAACTCAACATGTAAAATAATACCATTAACAACATCAGAAAATAAAATATTTAGGGATAAGTTTAGCAAAATAAATTCAATACCTATAAATTAGAAATTATAAAGCACTATGAAGAAAATGGAAATTCTTACATTAAAAAATTATAAATAAAGAGAGATACTATATTTTACTATTGGAAGAGTCAATATTATGGTAATAGGTAATTTGGTAAATCCAAATTGATCTATAGATTTAATACAACCTCAATTAAAATTTGAGTTTTAGAAATTGCTAAGCTCATTTTTAAGATTTACATGGTAATATAATATGCCCAAAATAGCTAAAATAATTTTCTAGAAGAAAGTTAGAGGGGTGTCTGGATGGCTCAGTCAGTTAACCAATTGCTTTTGGCTCAGGTCATGATCCCAGGTTCCTGGGATTGACCCCATATTTTGCTCCCTGCTCAGCAGGGAGTCTTCTTCTCCCTCTGTCTACTGTTTCCCCTGCCTGTGCTCTCTGTCAAATAAACAAAATCTTAAAAAAATATTCAAGGACCCACATTATCTAATTTCAAGACTTACTGTAAAGTTATAATAAGACATATGATGTGAATAAGGATAGTTGTATAGATTAATAGACCTGACAGATACAAATATACTTATGCAACTGACAAATACCGTATGATTTCATTCATGTATGTGCAATTTAAGAAATAAAATGAAAAAAAAAAAAAAAGAGGCAAACCAAAAAACAGACTCTTAACTACAGAGAACAAACTGATAGTTGTCAGAGAGAAGGTAAGTGGAGGCAGGGAGGGAATAGATGAAATAATTGAAAGAGATTAAGAGTATATTCACTTTGATGAACATTAAGTAATGCATAGAATTCTTAAATCGCTATATGGTACACCTGAAACTACTATAACACTATATGCTAACTATACTATAATTAAAGTTTAAAGAAATAAGAATAACCAGTCACAAAGGGCCAACTAATCTTTCCCAATAAGGCAAATGCTTAAGCCACCGTCAGCTATTCCTTGCTTTGCTTCCCCATTTTCTCTATAAAAACTTTTCCCCTTGCTCCTATCAGTGGAACACTCCTAACCACTTTTTGTTTATCCATACTCAATTTAAATTGATGTATGTGTAAATAAACTCAAATTTTAATATGTCTCAATTTATCTTTTAACACTCATGACTACCATTTGAGTCAATACTTCCAAAATCATTTATCCAAAATCTATTATCCTGAGGTCAAAGGACTTGGTCTTTCTTTTATATATGACTGAAGCATGTGGCATACTGAGGAAGCTAAAGCTAGACTGATCTCTTTAGGAAGAAATCCAGCATCTTCTGTAATTTTAGATGGGGTATCTTGTAGAAGAAGAATTTCCACTAAAAGACTGTTTCTTATTGAGATTTGAGTATGGTTTGTTCAAAAGTTAAGAGGTAAATAAATCAACATGTAACAATGAATAAGGAAAAAAGAGAGAACATTGAAAGTTTTTATTATACTTCCCAGCTTGCCTCATCTTTTTCTGTGTCCTTCTCCACTCCATGACATACCCATCTCTGTCTCTGACATGCACACACACACACCCACATGGTGATTTGGACTAGTGGGCTGGATGGATCTAGCTCATTTATATACAAAACACTGCCTAATTATGAGCTTTGATCAATTTAAGATTCACTGTTAACCTTACCTAGCCAAACTGAGTTTTGATTTCGAGAACATATTTTTTAAAATCAATATCAAATCGTATGATTGTTTTCTATTAACTTATCAAAACCCCCAAAGGATTTCTCAGGTGATTCCAAAAATTAAGGACCCTAAACTCTCAAGATGGAAGATTATCTCAAGAACTAAGATTATTCTTTAGAAATAATTAATCCTTAAAATTATGTAGTTTTAATTCCAATAATATTTGTAAAATATAGTTCCTGGAGTACTAATAAAATTGCCAGAGGAATATTTTTGGAAAAAATAGTTTGGACTATAAAGACAAATCCTTCAGTCCTAAAATGCTGGGTAATTTACTTCTTCACATGCAAATTTCTAAAGTTTTTATTAAATATTATGGCTGATACATACTATCCACAGACCCAAAACATCTATTTGAACTTCATATAATAAAAAATAGGATTTAACAGAAAGGCAAGAAAGAAGTGAATTCTGAGCACTTGAGTAAATAATGGAAATGCACATATATCTTATGAGTTAACCTCACAAAATGTCACAAAAGTAGGTTCATTCACCAGTGGATAAACCCAATACTTTATGCTATTTCATGTGTCTCTGCTTTGGTTAATGCTCTCCCACATGCTTAAACTGTTCTGTCCCTCTTCTCTATTAAACTTCATTAATAAGAAACATAGGTAACATATTTTTTTTTCCTTTCACAGCAATAACTTCTGCATCTCTCCTTTCCAGTACTGCTACTTTTAGAACTTCTCATACTGGATTGTGCTAATTACTTCTTCCTCACTTGTTGTTGCTTATCCATTTAACTGAGAAATTAAGACTAATTTTGATGAATACCCTAGTGTTTTTAAAAAACACAAACAAAAAAAATAACATCACTATTCCTCAACATTTTCCAAAGAACAGTGAAAGAAATGTAAGTTAAATGAAGAAGAAATTTTAAAGGCATATGTAAATTATTCCCTTAAAATCATCAAGCAGAATCAGGAAGGCACCTAGTTTCTATTTGAATTAAACTCAGAGTTCATCCAAGCAAAATCAGATTCTCCGAAATAGCTCTGAATCAACAATAAGCCCAAAATAGGAACACTTTTTAAGGTAGCCTAAACATTACAGAGAACTGAAAGTACTTAACCATGTATGGAATTCATGGATGGAATTCATGGAATTCATTTTTTGGATGATTTGTTCCAATAAGCTGGCAAGAGCCCTTAGAAATTCATTTTGAAGACACTCAATGCTATGACATTTTTTATTTTGCTTTTGAAAAACATTGAAGTTGTTTTTTCCTCTTCAGAACTAAAGAAGTGTGAAGTGCAAGTTTGGAGAATTGCTGAGAACAGCCCAATAGCCCTGCCAAATGAACATCTTGGGGAATATAACTTCTGTTCATTAGAGCAAGTCTTGCTGTTTAGGAAGCTGGCTCACCTGCGGGACCTGGGGGAGGGTATTAGGCAGGCAGATGTTCTTGATTCTTAAAGTGGCAAATTGAGCAGCCAATTTTAAAGGCTAAAGCATTAGCTAAAGAATGGTCTTGAAGGACAAGGAACTTGTTGACCTATTTTGGAGGGGTTTTTTTTGTTTTATAGTGTTGTGGAGTTTTTTTGTTTTGTTTTTGTTTTTTTTAATGTTCTCAAGTCACCAGACTTTTTTATGAGGTAAAAGGGAAAAATTGGTCATGTCTAGTATTTTTCCACAAATTTAAGCCAGCAAATATGGTTATACTATTATATTATATTATTGGGCTTCTTATCTTTCACATTTTCAACTTTATATCTTTTGAAACTGCTTTAAAATTTAGTAGAGGATCATTGTTAGATCACAAGGACTGGTATACTCACAAGGACTGGTATACTCAGGCATATCAAACTTTTGAGAATAGTTGTTTTTGTTTTTAAAGATTTTATTTATTTATTTGACACACACACAGAGAAAGCGCACACTCAAGCACGGGGAGAGGCAGAGGGAGGGGAGAAGCAGGCTCCCTGTAGAGCAAGGGAAGCCTGATATGGGACTTGATCCCAGGACACTAGGATCATGTCCTGAGCTGAAAGCAGTGGCTTAACCAACGGAGCCACCCAGGCACCCAAGAATAGTTTTAATGAGAAGTTAGAAGTATTGATCCTTGTGTTTTAGGGGCAGTCTTATCTAAAGAAAGGAAAATATTTTAAGTCAGTATGTCTCAAGTTTTCATGTAATACATCCCAATAAGTAGTTGTATTAAAAATTTGGAGTTCCAGGGATATCTGGGTGGTGCAGTAGGTTAAGCGTCCAATTCTGTTTTATCTCAGGTCATGATCTCAGGGTCACAAGATCAAGCAAGCCTGGAATCAGGCTCCATGTTCAACTTAGAGTCGGTTCTTCCTCTACCCCACCCTCCCATGCTCTAAAATAAATGAATCTTAAAAAAAACGAATCTTTAAAAAAAAAAAATTCTGGAGTCCCACCATAATGCTCATTCATTCATTCAACATTCTTTAATTGAATCTACTGCAAAACAGACGATGTTGTAAAAACTGAACATATGTCTATTGAGTGAAATGGGGAAGGGGATAGAGAGGCAAGTAACAAACAAAAGTCATTATACTGTACAACAAGAGGTGATAAATATTGGGGAATATGGGGAAATAAGGGTGGTGGGAATACCGTGAGAGAAGCTGCAATTATAAATAGGATGCCCTGGTATGACTCATGAGAAGGTGATAGGTGAACTAAGATTCTAAGAAGCAGAAGCAGTAAGTCCTGCCAACATCTGAGAAGACATTCCAAGTGAAAAGAACCCATGTGTGAAGTTTCAAGATTGGTGTGCTCCTGGTAAGTTCAAGAAGCAGCAAAGTAGAGCACAGAGAGCAGGGAAAGGATGGTGGTAAATCACGTCAATATACAATACCATTATCAGGATTTCACATTTACTCAAACAAATGGCATGTCATTGGAGGTTTTAAAGATTGGTACAAACTAATCTGCCTCACATTTAATGGGATATTTTTAGAATAAACTATGGAGATGAGGATGGGATCAGGAAGACAAGTTGAGAGTGTATTGCATTACTCGATGCCAGAGATAATAGTGTTTGCAATCTGAGTAGGAGTAATGGAGATGGCGAATAGTTGATGATTCTAGATACGTTTTGAAGGTAGAATTAACTACTAATTAAGAGGGGCACCTGGGTGGCTCAGTGGGTTAAGCCTCTGCCTTCAGCTCAGGTCATGATTTCAGGGTCCTAAGATCAAGCCCTGTATCGGGGTCTCCGCTCAGCGGGGAGCCTGCTTCCCCCTCTCTCTGCCTGCTTCTCTGCCTACTTGTGATCTTTCTCTGTTAAATAAGTAAATACAATCTTTTAAAAAGAAAGACTATTAATAAAGAGATGTAGCATGTGGGGGAAATAAAGGAAGACTTCTGCTTGAGCTACTGGAGGATGGTGTTGCCAGTAATTGATATGAAAAAAGTTTAAGTAAACAGTATCAGAAGTTTATAAGGTTACATTTTAAACACATTAAGTTTAAGATGTCAAGAAGTCTCCAGAGTCTCCACTGGAAATAAGTTGAAATGTTATCCAATAGAATAAAGAAGTATGGATTTCAGGGGAGAAGTCAAGCTGGTGAAATAAATTTTTAAATTATCAGCAAAAGATCAAATGCTTATGGAAATTAAATGAGTCCCCTTAAAGGGGTTGTAACTGAAGACAAAAGTTGTCTGAAAGCTGAATTCTAAGAGCCTCTAATTTTAATAAAGATTGAGAGAATGGGGACACCTGGGTGGCTCAGTGAGTTAAAAGCCTCTGCCTTTGGCTAAGGTCATGATCCCAGGGATCAAGCCTGACATCAGGCTCTCTGCTCAGCGAGGAACCCGCTTCTTCCTCTCTCTCTACCTACCTCTCTGCCTACTTGTGATCTCTATCAAAGAAATAAATAAAATCTTTAAAAAAAATGTGTATCAGCAAGGACAAAAATGAGAACGTGGTCATATGAAACCAAGCAACAAAGATATTTCTCGATAGAAGAAATAATTGGATGTGTCACATGTTTTATTTAGTACAAAAATATAAGCTCTGAAAATTGACTCAGATTTTATAATAGGAAACTTGCTGGTGATCTGGAAAAAACCAAAAAGACATTATTGTGCAAGTTTTTCATATGTTTATAGTCATTTCTCATGATAAGTACAAAAAGAAATGCAGCAGTATTTTGGGGAATACTTTACTGCTATGCAGTTCAATTAAGCTATTAATGTATCCTCTGAGAGAATAGAAATAGAATGGACTTTGCACAATTAAAGACAGTCTTGAATCTTCATTCTTGAATTTATCAATTCACTTAAATAATCAAATTATTTAGCCACCTAGAAACTCAGCTATAACTAGGAATAAGAATAATAATACCCAACTTATGGGGATACTATAAATATTATATGTATACCATTTATAAATTTAGCAAAAGTAAAATTAATCCATATGTAACATGATACTAAGTAGCTTAACTAGAATGACAGATTGAACGCACATACTTCTCATTTCTTCATTATAATGACAAAAAAAATAAAATGGGATAACTATGCAATAACAAGAACTAAATTATCAGCAGTGAAAAGATTTCAGCATCATTTTTGGAAGATGCAAAAGAAGTTGAGAAGTGGACACTGATAAAGTAGTACAGAAGGAGCCTCAGCCTACGCTGTGTATAGTGCAGCCCACCATGCCAGAAGACTAAAGTGCCTCTCTCCTTAATCCTAGGAATAGTCAAATAAATGGGGTTTTTTTGTTGTGTTTTTTTTTTAAGATTTTATTTATTTATTTGACAGAGAGAGATCACAAGTAGGCAGAGAGGCAGGCAGAGAGAGAGAGAGAGGAGGAAGCAGACTCCCTGCTGAGCAGAGAGCCCGATGCGGGACTTGATCCCAGGACCCTGAGATCATGACCTGAGCCGAAGGCAGCGGCTTAACCCACTGAGCCACCAGGCACCCCGAATAAATGTTTTTACCTCCATTACATTGATGAGGAAACTGAAGCTTGGGCTGGCTAAGATGTATTACAATAATCCTAAAGACAATAAGGAGTAGAGCCAAGATTTGATTTATTTCCTCCCCTAATTCCACTGCTTGATAATGTCAAAAGTTCCAACAGATAGAACATATCCATGAACACAATGTGCATATCTACCTATGAGATTTTAACTCTTCCTGTATTCTAAGATACAAGTTTTGGTATCCTAAAACTCCTTAGTCTTCGAACGTCCTATAACATTTCTTTTCAATCTCTGAGGTAAAATCCAAACCAGATCAATCACTTATATATATATATATACACACACACACATACATATATATATATTTTTTTTTAAAGAGGAGTGATCTAAATATACTTAGAAAAGAACAGATGAACTAATAAATTTTGATTAGCTACTGTATAAACAAGAACAATTGAGCAATAAGTTATAAGACTGAAGGACAAGTTAGCATCAGCAAGATCATTGGAAAGATTAAGAAATGACAAAGAGAAACACTGACTAGAGCATAGGTTATTTGGAGATCAAGATGCAATGCCGAGTTAAACTTGTCTTGAATATGTTGAGTGATGGTCAGTTTAGTATCCTAGAGGAAGAGAGTCTAGATGTAGAGATTGGTTGTTCTCTAAAACCAATTCCTAGATTGCATAGGATACAAATCTCTTTTGGGACACCTGATTGTCTTGGTTGAACATTCAACTATGCCTTTGGCTCAGGTCATATCAGGGTTTTGAGACTGCGCTTTGCAGCAGGCTCCACAATCAGCATGAAGTCTGCTTGACATTCTTTCCCTCACCCTCCTCCTCTGCCGCTACCCCCTTACACTCTAAAATAAATAAAATCTTTAAAAAAACATACAAACCTCTTTTGACTTCAAGATTCTAGAAATTTCTTAGTTCCTGAAACAGTCTCCCCATGTCCAAGCAGCTATTCTTATTTAATGTTTATTATTGTAGTGACCCTAAGGATATTCAGTATTATTTGGCACTTAAAAAGGTTGTAAAATTACAAATCATAGTGAAACTAATTCAATTATTCAGTTTAAATCAAAGGTGTGTACACCTTTATGTGGACATTTTTTCATGAAGAGCAAATGAAAGTGAAATCTGTTGGGCTATTGCAGTCCAAGCCTTGTGGGTAAATACAATATGTGAGAGACTAATGCAGGATTCAGAAGTTCAATGTTTGCAGGATATCCAAAAATGACCAGTTTTTGTGGCATCAGATTTATAGATTTGGATGCCAGCAAGACATTTAATTAAAATAAATAGGTTATATGTTTAATCACTTCTTATTACTTCCAATTTTTTTTGTTTATTTGCAAGATATAATTTTCTAGATCCATTCTTTACTATGGAAAAATTTTAGAAAATTAGAAAGTTGTATGTTTTAAGGGATATATTATTCATTATGCTAGTTTCTGACTGTTCTTTCTGTATATCAAGGTACCCAAACTGGATTGAAAATCAGAATCACTGGTTTAGTGGTAGTAGCAGTGATGGTGTTAGTGGTAAAAAAGATAATACCTTTTGGATAGGAGCCTGTCACAGTTCTAGATCTTTAAATACATTAAATCATGTAACTCTGGTAAATGACCCAATGAGATGGGAACTGTATTATTTTTTATATGGAGAAACTGAGACAGGTTGAGAAATTTGTCCAGGTTCACAAGGCTTGTTAATGAAGAAACTGGATTTCAAATCCTGGCACTCAAGCTCCTAGTCTTTGCTTACTTGCTGCCTTCCCTCCTTCCTTCCTTGCTTTATTTAGGAGAGAGAGAGAGAGACAGACAGAGAAAGATGGGAAAGGGGAGAGAGAGAGAGAATCTTTAGCAGGCTCCATGCCCAGCACAAAGCCAGATGTGGTACTCCATCTCAAGACCTCAGTATCATGACCTGAGCCAAAATCAAGAGTCCAGCTCCCAACCAACTGAACTGCCCAGATACAACTCTCTGCTGTTTTAAACGAAAATATATCCCGCTTTTGGAATTGTTATAACTGTTACTGAAAACATATCTTGCACCTTCAAATGGCCTCAAGTTCACTAATTATTCATCTTTGCGACATTCTCAACTGAAAGAAACATTTGCACTGATCCACAAGTTACCACACGTATTTTCTAACCATTGGCATATCTTTATAAGATAGTCAGTCTGATGAGAAGGTAAGTCTCTGATGATGTAACTTAGTAAGACTCATGGGTATTTATTAACGTAAATCTACATACGATTGCATGAGTATTTATTAATAGGAATCTACACATGATTGTTTATTTTTTGTTATGTTAGTCACCATAAAAAATGATTGTTTAATTTGTATTTATAAAGAATTATGTTAGTATTCTGGAGATTAAATTCTTTTCTTTCTAGAATAATTCTTCTATATTAATAGATAACATTTTGCTACATTCTCTTTGTTAGGATTGTGATTTTTCTAATTTTATAGTAATATTTGATTACTAATTTATTGGGCAATCTTACCAGATTCTGGTATTAAATGTGTCCTGGCTTTATAAAATGATTAAAATCTTTCCATTTTTTTTCCTATAATGAAAATATGTTTTTTAAAATGCGATGAACTCCTATGATCTCCCTGATTCTAGGGTTTTCTTTTTTTCTTTCTCTTTCTCTCTCTCTTTTTTTTTTTTTTTTGGTTACATGGAGATCTTTAATGATTTTTATGTTCTCTAGTAAGACCATGGCATTTTTAAAATTTGGCATTTGTTCTAGTCCAACATTATGGTAATTCACATTTTTACAAGAAAATCAGTTATGTCTTTTAGTGTTTTGAATTTGTTGACATGCAATTATAAGTAGTATTAACTTGATCTTTTAATGTCTCCCAAATTTTGCATGCATGTCATTTTACTCTTACATTGAAAAAAATGAGTAACATTTATGCATTCTTATCAGATTTAAAAATAATTTAACAAAATTCAGCCTGTTTGTTATTCTAAAATATATCTAAACTAAAATCTTCCATTACCTAGCCATAAGTATAGCTTAGATAATGACGTACTTAAAAGCAACTAAAAGAAATTACTCTAAAAATCTAAAGTTAATTTCTATTGAAATTAAGAGCTAAATAAACATGCTATAACATCATTGTTATTCAACATTATACTGGAATGTGCAGTGAGAACACTAAGGTAAAAATATCTCTCACATATCAGAAATAAATAGCTTTGGATTGACCATATCAGAGTGTATGTAGAAAATTCAGTAGAGGGGCACCTAGGTGGGTCTGTCAATTAAGCATCTGCTTTTGGCTCAGTTCATGATCCCAGAGTTGGGATCTAGGCCTGTATCAGGTTCCCTGTTCAGCGGGAGCCTGTTTCTCCCTCTGCCCCTCCCCCTGCTCAGACTTTCTCTCTCAAATAAATAAAATCTCTAAAACCAAAAAAGAAAATTCAATAAAATTTGTCAAACACATTTTTAATAATTTATATTTACTAATGGAATGAACATTTTACAAGGGAAATTGTAAAATTTTGATTTAGAAAATGAACTGTTGAATTTGACAAGGAAGACCTAAAATTTACATCAAATAGGCAAAAAATTTATTTCAAAGAACCAAGAATGTAAGAAAAAAGTTAAACGTAAAGAGAACATTCTTGAGTTCTAAAACCTAATGTCCACCTTGTAAAAGCCAATTCTAATATCATAAAATTATAAATATCAGGGCTCCCAAAC
Source organism: Mustela putorius furo (assembly GCF_011764305.1). Lineage (NCBI taxonomy): Eukaryota > Metazoa > Chordata > Mammalia > Carnivora > Mustelidae > Mustela > Mustela putorius. Next base: position 14,585,060 of record NW_025422123.1, on the reverse strand, counting down.
CTGACATTATTTTAATGTAATTCCAAATTGATCTACAACCAAATGGGTTATTTTTATTGTTGTAAGATAATTTACATATAAAAAATGTCCAAAAGGAGCCCAGAAATGTTTTTTTTAAAAAGATTATGTGTAAACTTGCATATCTGGCATATTAAACAAACTATAAAGCAACAGAAATCAAATTGATACGGTAATAGGCTGGAAATGGAAGGGAAAATTTAGAAAAAGATTCCTAAAATAGATTATAATTTATTTAAGAGAATGATTTAGGTTAAGGGTATTTTACTTTACTTTATTCATTAGGAAAGGGAAAAGTAATTATACCGTTATGACAACAGGCTAATGTGTATGGAAGAAAAGAGTTGCACCCTGTATCAGGGTGTTTTGGACCCAAGCAACAGAAAACAATTCACATGTATGTGCTGGCCCAGCTCACATACTAATAAGTCTACGAGTCAGTAGCATAGACTGAGATAGATGCTATAGGATGTCATAAGTGTCTCCTGCTAGCTTTCTGTTCTTCCAGGTTCTCTGAGGAACTTTAAACAATTATCCCTGTGATCGCAAAATGGCTACTACCATTCTAGTCATCCACACAAGAAAAGGAAAAAGGGCTTTCCCTTAGCTAGCTTTTGCTATTTTTGTAAAAACAAGTTGTGTCTTCTTAAGATAGATCTGTGGGGTTTTGGTCAGAATTTGATTCTTCTGGCTTCAAGGAAGGCTGCTGAAAGTGAGCTTTCCAGTAACCATTATAAAATTAGGCCTTGAAGAAAGCAATTGAGGTGGAAAGTTGAATAAGAATTTTCAGACTCTGAAGGTATCACTAACTTGTCTTAAGCACAAAACTATATATCAGAAATATTGAATATTTAAATGTAAAGTAAAGAAACCCATAGGAAAAAAAATTTTTAACGTCTCAGGTTTCCAGCTTTATTTGTGAATTTTGAAATTCCCATTTACAAATTATGGAGATACAGATTAACAAAAAAACACCTCCATATTTCTGTATTATAGAAAATCTAACAAGAATACATGAACTGGGGTGCCTGGGTGGCTCAGTCTTTGAGTGTCTGCCTTCGGCTCAGGTCATGATCCCAGGGTCCTGGGATAGAGCTCCACATCAGGCCCCCTGCCCAGCGGGGAAGCCTGTCTCTTCTTCTACTCCCCCTGTGTGCGTTCCCCCTCTTGCTATCTCTTTCTGTCAAATAAATAAAATCTTAAAAAAAAAAATACAAGAACTGTGAGTGAAAGGTACATCCTAAACCAAATTCTAAAGCTAAAGGCTAACAAAGAAACTAGAATCTTATCAGACTTTATACTAAAAATATTTTATTTGATAAAAATAGCAAGTCGATAAAATTATACTTGAAAAAAATTATTCTTGAAAAAGTTTGATATCCAAAATATATACCCCAAAGCACCCTTATATGTTGACAAGAAAATGAAGGAACCAAGAAATAAGAAACATATGTTCAAGTGTTAAAAAAAAAAAAAAAATGAAGTCTTTCCTTCACCAGATGTAGCCTCCAATTTTGTCTTATTTCATCCCTTAATAAAGCTGTCTTAAAAGTGTCCATGCTGTTTATACTTGTTCACCCTTAACTATGAATTCCACTTGTCCAATGTAGTTTCCAGCCCAGGACACAACTTAAACCACTCTTCCAATGATAGTCAATGCACAACCTCCTCAAGGCTCAATTCAATGAACATAGCTTATTTTCTTCACCTTGTTGAATGCCCTTCTTCCCAACATTCTCATCTCATCTTTTAAAGTTTGAGTTATAGACCTACAGAAAGTTGCAAAGGACATAAAGTCCCTTTATACAATATCTAAAGTTTCCCTGAAAGACCTCATTTGTGGCATAATTGTACAATAATATCAAAATCAGGAAACTGACATTGGAATACTACTATTAACTAAACCACAGACTTTATTAATATTTTAAATGCTTCATTTGTGTGTGTGTGTAGTTTTATGCAATTTTTTCTCATACACGTCTCACATAACTACCACCAAAACCAAGACACAGAATTGTCCCATCACCACACAGGAACTCCTTTGCGCTACCTTTTCATATCCACCCACATGCTCCTGACATTATTTTGTTTCTATTATGACAACAATTTCCTGCTTTTATCTTTTTATTACCTTGATCATGATTTTATTATATGCCTGAGAGAAAGAGAGGGGGAGAGAGAGAGAGCACACAAGCAGGGGAGTAGCAGGGAGAGGGAGAAGCAGACCCCCTAACAAGCAAGGCACCAGATATACAGGACTCGATCCTAGGACCCTGGGATCATGACCTGAGCCAAAGTCACTTAACTGACTGAGCCACCAAGGCATCCCTCATCGTTAATTATTTATGTTCTTTAGCTTTGTCATAGACTCTCTTCTCTTGGAACTCCCTATCAGTACTTCTTAGGGAGGGATTGACTCCTTTCATGCTCAGTCTTCTGTATCAACATCTCTTCTCCATCGAGGGATTTACAGATGGTATTCTACCTGAAACACTCCTACAACCTACCCCCAGTCCCAATCCACATCCTCCTCCCTGACCACTCTTACTATATTATCTCTCAGGAGGTTTTCTCACCTTCTTCCCCAAGTATTATGTTATGTCCCCTTTTTATGCCTTGCCATTACACCTTGCACTTGTTATATTAAGAATCATGATATGCTTTTTTAATTACTGTATGACTTCCCTGGTAAAAAGATTTGTTGGAGGCCATGGCACGGTTGGAGTCGAGGACCAAACCAGGCCCTGACTTGTGTCTCCTTCAAAGTCCGGACACCTTGACAAGGTTAAGGATGGGAAAGCTGAGTGCACTGAGAAAGGGTCTGTGCTATGTGTCCTGCGCTCGCCTATGTGACTTCCCATACACTCTCCCTGCAGTAGGGAACAGTGTGGCCAGACTCCTGAGTTCTTAGTTAATCCTTGTTGTTCTGTACCTCCCATGATCCACTCCCTGGTTGATTGTCTTGCTAATGGCTTTAGCCTAAACTACCTGGCGTCAGGAGGTTTGCTTGTAGTTCATGTAAACTTGTTATAGGAACTTGCGGTCATCAGACTAGATACTGATGTAATGCTCCTCCTATTCTGGTCTGCCTTATAAATGCTTGTAAGAAGTGGAGTAAATTTGGCACTGTTGGACATCATCTTCAGTGTCCCTCCTGCCCCCATCTCTTTGTGTCTTAACTTTTTTTCATCACCTCTTAGCCCCCCTGGTCAATTCATCACGCTGGCTGCAACAAAGATATAACTCAAAGATGGGAACATTTCAATTTTATTTTCTGTTGCTCTTCCAACATCTAGCCCTACTTGGCCCATATGAGTCACTCAGTAATATCTGTTGAATGAAGTCCTATAACTTAATGAACTGAAACTGAATTGACTTGATTGTTGGTGTTGGCTTCATGACCTCTGGTCTAATGCCTCAGATCTTGACTTCTAGCATAGCAGAGACATTTAACATAGCAGAGGCAGATGGAAAAAAATAACAAGTCATCATGTGATAAGGAGTATTTGTGTAGTGGGAAAACATAACCAGTGAATTACTGGATAATTCCTGATGGTTCAAGTTTCCATTGAGAGAATAAAAATTTCCCCCAAGCAATCCTTTCTGTATTTTGCTAATTTCAGTTAAGGAAGAAATTTCTATCAAAGTGAAGGAAACTAGGGTAGATTCTACTATAACCAAGCAGGAAAAAAAGAAAGGAAGGAAGGAAGGAAGGAAGAAAGAAAATGGTTAACATCTGTTCTTTGGAGACTCATCTCAAACTTGAAGCCAAACTCAATTTGCAGCTAAACTCACCAATATCCAAAGGAGGATTTACAGCTTAGATGCTATTGTCAAAGTTTGACAAGAAGGAATTTACATGCAGAGTCATTAAGCTTATCAAAGCTTTTCAAATTCTCAAACATATTTTCACTTGTTTTTCCCAAAGCCTAATAAATCATTCCATTATTGCCATTTTTCTTCCTATTTACATATCCCATTTCCCAAATACCCAAACAAAATACATGTTTATTATCTGAATTCCACTTCTTCCTATAGGCTGAAAGATGCAGTTGCCTCTTTATTATTCCTGCCCATTTGTGGTCTTCCTCTACTCTGTTCATGTGTGTGCACATGTACACATGTGCACATTTCTCTTATATTCCTGTCCTGCCAATCATTAGAGATTTCCAATATTAGATAAGAGATCCATACAAATATAAGAAGGACATAAAATATTGTGTTTAGGGTAACATTTTTATATGCTTCAATCCCATTCTTAAATACTTTATAACACTTAAAATAATCTCCAGTTGAATAAAAAGTTGTTTTGATATTTTGGTTTTCATTGTCTTAACTATTTTAGAATTATTGGTCTTTAAAAAAAGTTAAGTGTATGACTTATTTTTAGCCAGCCTGTCTAAACAAATAATTTCTTCTACAAAATTATAGTTATTGTAAGGTCTTGCAATACCACACTGCAGCTTATCAAAATATTACTTAGGGCCTGATAATAGAAAATGAAAGGAGTGGAGTCTTCAATAACAAAGAAATTGACAAACTTTTCTGGAAGATGGTAGAGTAGTAGGATCCTGAGTTCCTCTGGTCCCACAGGATACCATATCAACAAACACATCTATGCAACTAACTCTGAAAATAATCTGAGGTCTAGAAGAACAAAATTTTCACAGCTAGTTGTGGAGAAAAGGCCATATCTGAAGGGGTAAGGAGAGGTGGGGACATAGGAATCAAATTCCAGAGTGACTAAACACAAACAGGACAGACATGACAAACACAAATGAGAGGACCAAAACCTGGGCACTCCCAGCCCTGCAGACACACACTGGGAAGATGAGTCCCCATAATGTCTGTCTTTGAAATTGGTGCAGCTTAACTCAGAGAGACAGAATTATAGAAAATTAAATCCCCACCCTTAAAGAGCCAACGCACTAAAAATCTTGGCCCAAGACGCAGCAGAGAAACAACAGTTTGAAAAGTATCTGGGTGAAGGAGATTTATTGACTAATCTTTAAAACATGTGTTGGAGGGGCCGGGATCTTCGGAAAGTTCTTCAAGAACAAAAGTACTGGTGGGTGATATTTTTCTTGCCATCCCCCAAGCCCAGATGCATGCAGGAGCCAATTCTAACACTTTCAAGGTATGTTACTAGAACTCTATGCCCCATTTCAGCATTTCCCTGCAGACCCACTTTCACCCAACCTCCATGACTTGGCAGAAATCCCTCCAAAGTGGCCCTAATACACCCAGCAGCAGTGTGGAACAGAACGAACACCACTCTAAAGTGATTCCTGCCCTGGGGAAGAAAGGAGGTCACTCTACATTCTAGTATGTCTGGTCTTCAACCAGGCCTCTTAGCTGGCTAGACAGGGAATAGGCCCTGTTCTTCAGTATACTGTAGCCATGACAGAACTTAACCACAGATAGGCTGAGTGTTAGTCAAAGCTACCAGGGAGGCCATGAAAACTGCAGCATACCTTTCAATAGTAAGCACGTGTGAACAGGGGTGGGGAGGTGTGCTGACAGCAAACAGGCCTTTCAAACTCTGCCCAATGCATCAACGGCAGGCAAAACAATCACTGCAACCAGCTGGTAAGGGCAGCCTTAACCACCAGTGTGCCCACAGTAAACATGGCTCAGCCACAACAGGAAGTTACAGCCAGCCCACAAAGAGAGCATTCTTGGATCATGTGGTTCTGGTGGTGGAGGCAAGGACTGTACTACAGGACACTACAGTACCTCTTCCATATAAGGTCACTACTTCCAAGAGCAGGAGGCATAACTTACCTAATATATAAGGAGCAATAAACAAAATGAAGGAGAAAGATATGCCCAAAACAAAAGAAAATCACAGCAATAAAACTAAGTGAAATGAAGATTAGCAATATGACTGGTAAATTTTCAACAGAAAATTTGTAGACTGGGAGAAATGGCATGATATATTCAGTATGCTAAAAGAAAAAACCTACAGCCAATAGTACTCTAGCTGGCAAGATTATCCTTCATTTAGAATTAAAGGAGAGAGTGGGGCACCTACGTGACTCAGTCAGTTAAGCATCTGCCTTTGGCTCAGGTCAATATTCCAAGGTCCTGGGATTGAGCCACATGTCAAACTGCCTGCTCAGATGGGAGTCTGCTTCTCTCTCTCCCTGTAACATTCCCCCTTGTCATGCTTGCTCTCTCTCAAAAAAATGTATTTTTTTTTTAATTACATAAAGGAGAGATAGTTTGCCAGTCAAAAGTTAAAGATATTCATCATTATTAAACCAGGCTTACAAGAAATGTTAAAGGGAATTCTTTAAGTGGGGGTGAGGGGTTGGGGGGGGAAGAAGGTCATACCTAGAAGTTACAAAGTTATGAAAAGAAAAAAAATCACAGATAAAAACAAACATTTAATAAAAAATAATCACATATAAAGCTAGGATATAGGTTAAAACACAAAGTAGAAAAATCTACAAAATTAGTCAATGGTCACAAAATAAAGACAAAATATGACATACAGAAAACATGGCAGGGGAATAAGGATTTACTGCTTTTAGAATGTGTTCAAAGTTAAGCAACGATTAACTTCATATAGACTGCTAAACACATAGGGTGTTAGGAAATCAACTATGGCAACTGCAAATCAAAAACTTATAATGGATACACAAAAAATAGAGAAAGCAATCCAAGCATAACACTAAAGAATTTATTTAAACTGGAAGGGAAGAGAGCAAAAGAAAAAATTACAAAGACAACCAGAAAACAATTTTTAAAATGTCAATCATTACATAAGATCATAAGAAAAAAGACTGGAAGAAAACACAAATACATGGAGACTACACAAAATGCTACCAAACAGCAAGTGAGTCAATGAAGAATTAAGAAATAGAGTACCTAGGGGCGCCTGGGTGGCTCAGTGGGTTAAAGCCTCTGCCTACAGCTCAGGCCATGATCCCAGGGTCCTGGGATCGAGCCCCGCATCGGGCTCTCTGCTCAGTGGGGAGCCTGCTTCCACCTCTCTGTCTGCCTCTCTGCCTCCTTGTGATTTCCGTCAACTAAATAAATCTTTAAAAAAAAAAAAAAAAAAGGAAGAAAAAAAGAAATAGAGTACCTAGAGATAAAACAAGAAAATGAAAACACCAATGTTCCAAAATATTTGGGATATAGCAAAAGCAGTTCTGAGGAAAATTTACAGTGATACAGGCCTACCATCCCCTCAAACAAGAAAAATCCTGGGTAAACAAGGTAAACTTACACCTAAAAGAATGAGATAAATGAGACTAGTAGGAAGGAAATACACATAAGAAATATATGAAAGAGTCTAAAAACGTAGAAAGAAATGAAACCAAGAGCTCAGGTTTTGAAAACATAAAATTGATAAACCTTAAGCCAGTCTCATCAAGAAAAAAAAGAACTCAAAATCTGAAACAAAAGAAAACAAATGACAGAAATACAAAGGAACATTAGAGAATACTACAAGAAGTTATATGCCAACAAATTGGGCAACCTAGAAGAAATGGATAAATTCTTAGTCTCAAAACTGAACCAGGAAGAAATAGAAAGCCTGAACAGATCCATAACCAGTAAGGAGATTGACACACTCCTTAAATATCTCCAAACAAAAGCCCAGGGCCAGACAGCTTCCCAGGGGAATTCTACCAAACATTTAAAGAAGAACTAATTCCTATTCTCCTGAAACTGTTCCAAAAAATAGAAATGGAAGGAAAACTTCCAAACTCATTTTATGAGGCCAGCATCACCTTGATCCCAAAACCAGACAAGGATCCCACCAAAAAAGAGAGCTATAGACCGATATCCTTGATGAACACAGATGCGAAAATACTCAACAAAATACTAGCCAATAGGATTCAACAGTACATTAAAAGGATTATTCACCACGACCAAGTGGGATTTATTCCAGGGCTGCAAGGTTGGTTCAACATCCGCAAATCAGTCAATGTGATACAACACATCAATAAAAGAAAGAACAAGAACCATATGATACTCTCCATAGATGCTGAAAAAGCATTTGACAAAGTACAACATCCCTTCCTGATCAAAACTCTTCAAAGTATAGGGATAGAGGGCACATACCTCAATATCATCAAAGCCATCTATGAAAAACCCACCACAAATATCATTCTCAATGGAGAAAAACTGAAAGCTTTTCTGCTAAGGTCAGGAACACGGCAGGCATGTCCATTATCACCACTACTATTCAACATGGTACTAGAAGCCTCAGCAATCAGACAACAAAAGGAAATTAAAGGCATCCAAATCGGCAAAGAAGAAGTCAAATTATCACTCTTTGCAGATGATATGATACTATATGTGGAAAACCCAAAAGACTCCACTCCAAAACTGCTAGAACTTGTACAGAAATTCAGTACAGTGTCAGGATATAAAACCAATGCACAGAAATCAGTTGCATTTCTCTACACCAACAACAAGACAGAAGAAAGAAAAATTAAGAGTCAATCCCATTTACAATTGCACCCCAAACCATAAGATACCTAGGAATAAACCTAACCAAAGAGGCACAGAATCTATACTCAGAAAACTATAAAGTACTCATGAAAGAAATTGAGGAAGAAACAAAGAAATGGAAAAATGTTTCATGCTCCGGGATTGGAAGAATAAACACTATGAAAATGTTTATGCTACCTAAAACAATCTACACATTTAAGGCAATTCCTATCAAAGTACCATCCATCTTTTTCAAAGAAATGGAACAAATAATTCTAAAATTTATATGGAACCAGAAAAGACCTCAAATAGCCAAAGGGATATTGAAAAAGAAAGCCAACGTTGGTGGCATTACAATTCCGGACTTCAAGCTCTTCAAAGCTGTCATCATCAAGACAGCATGGTACAGGCACAAAAACAGACACATAGATCAATGGAACAGAATAGAGATCCCAGAAATAGACCCTCAACTCTATGGTCAACTAATCTTCAACAAAGCAGGAAAAAATGTCCAATGGAAAAAAGACAGCCTCTTCAATAAATGGTGTTGGGAAAATTGAACAGCCACATGCAGAAAAATGAAATTGGACCATTTCCTTACACCACACACAAAAATAGACTCAAAATGGATGAAGGACCTCAATGTGTGAAAGGAATCCATCAAAATCCTTGAGAAGAACACAGGAAGCAACCTCTTCAACCTCAGCCGCAGCAACATCTTCCTAGGAACATCACCAAAGGCAAGGGAAGCAAGGGCAAAAATGAACTATTGGGATTTCATCAAGATCAAAAGCTTTTGCACAGCAAAGGAAACAGTTAACAAAATCAAAATACAACTAACAGAATGTGAGAAGATATTTGCAAACGACATATCAGATAAAGGACTAGTGTCCAGAATCTATAAAGAACTTAGCAAACTCAACACCCAAAGAACAAATAATCCAATCAAGAAATGAGCAGAGGACATGAACAGACATTTCTGCAAAGAAGACATCCAGATGGCCAACAGATACATGAAAAAGTGCTCCATATCACTCGGCATCAGGGAAATACAAATCAAAACCACAATGAGATATCACCTCACTCCAGTCAGAATGGCTAAAATCAACAAGTTAGGAAATGACAGATGCTGGCGAGGATGCGGAGAAAGGAGAACCCTCCTACACTGTTGGTGGGAATGCAAGCTGGTGCAGCCACTCTGGAAAACAGCATGGAGGTTCCTCAAAATGTTGAAAATAGAACTGCCCTATGACCCAGCAATTGCACTATTGGGTATTTACCCTAAAGATGCAAACGTAGTGATCCGAAGGGGCACGTGCACCTGAATGTTTATAGCAGCAATGTTCACAATAGCCAAACTATGGAAAGAACCTAGATGTCCATCAACAGATGAATGGATCAAGAAGATGTGGTATATATACACAATGGAATACTATGCAGCCATCAAAAGAAATGAAATCTTGCCATTTGCGACAACATGGATGGAACTAGAGCGTATCATGTTTAGCGAAATAAGTCAAGCAGAGAAAGACAACTATCATATGATCTCCCTGATATGAGGAAGTGGTGATGCAACATGGGGGCTTAAGTGGGTAGGAGAAGAATAAATTAAGCAAGATGGGATTGGGAGGGAGAGAAAACATAAGTGACTCTTAATCTCACAAAACAAACTGAGGGTTGCTGGGGGGAGGGGGGTTGGGAGAAGGGGGGGGTTATGGACATGGGGGAGGGTATGTGCTTTGGTGAGTGCTGTGAAGTGTGTAAACGTGGCGATTCTCAGACCTGTACCCCTGGGGATAAAAATATATGTTTATAAAAAAAATTAAAAAAAAAATTCTTAGTCTCAAAAACTGAATCAGGAAAAAAAAAAGAAGGAAAAAAAACAGCACATGAAATCTGAACAGATCAACTACTAGAAACAAAATTGAACTGGTAATTAAAAAACCTACTAACAAGGAAGTCCAAGAACAATGGATTCACCGGTGAATTCTACCAAACATTTAAAGAAGAGTTAATTTCTATTCTACTGAAACTATTCAAAAGAAGAAGAAAACTTTCCAAATACATTCCATGGAGAACAGCATTATACTGATTCCGAACAGAGACATCAACACAAAAAAAAAGACTACAGTCCAAAATCTCTGATGAACATAGATGCAAAAATATCCTTCACAAAGTATTAGCATGCTATGTTCAACAATATATTAAAAGGAACATTCGCCACACTTGAGTGGGATTAATTCCAAGATCACAAGCGCGGTTCAGTATTTATAAAACAACATGATATATCACATTAAGAAGAGGAGGAATAGGGCACCTAAGAGACTCAGTCAGGGTTGTGAAAGTGAGCCCCTTGGGGCTCCATGTTCATTGCAGAGTCTGCTTGAGATTCTTTTCCTCTCCTCCCCTCACCCCGTTCCCTCTACTCTTTCCCGTACATGCACTCTCTCTAAAATAAAATACTTTTTTAGGATTTTATTTATTTATTTGTCAGAGAGAGAGAGAGAGTGAGTGCAAGCGCACAAGATCTCACAAGCTAGAGAAGCAGCAGGCAAAGGGAAAGGGAGAAGCAGGCTCCTTACAAGCAAGGAGCCCTACAGAACTCGATCCCAAGACCCTGGGATCATGACCTGAGCTGAAGGCTGACACAACCGAAGGCTGACACAACCAACTGAGCCACCAAGGTGTCCCTAAACTTAATAAAATCTTAAAAAATAAAAAGAGGAATAAAAACCATGTGATCATCTCAGCAGCTGTGGAAAAGCATTTGACAAAATACAACATTCCTTCATTATAAAGACTTTCAACAAAGTGGGTTTAGAGAGAACATTCTTCAATATAATAAAGGTTATAGGTGAAAAAACCTACAGCTAACATCATACTCAATGTGAAAAACTGGAAAAAGCAACAACAAAAACAAGGACAAAAAACTCAAAGCTTTTCCTCTGAGAAAAGGAACAAGACAGGATATGACTGTCACCACTTTTATAGAACATAGTTCTGGTAATCCTAACTGAAAAAACAACAATAACAACAACAACAACAAAACAAAACAAAACAAAAAAAAAACCTTAAAGTTATACAAATTGGTAAGTGAAAATTAAATCTGTCACTATTTGCAGATGACGTGATTTTATATACAGAAAACTCTAAGACTCTACCCCCCCAAAAAACCTCAAAAAGTATTAGAATTAATTTAATAAAGTTGCAGTATACAGAATTAATGTACAGAAATCAGTTTTATGTCTATATACAATAGCAAAGTAGTGGAAAGTTAAGAAAACAATCCCATTTATAATCACACCAAAGTAATATCTAGAAATAAACCTAATGAAGGAAGTGAAAGACCTATACTCTGAAAGCTGTGAGATCCTGAGAAGAGAAACTAAGGAGGACACAAATGGAAGGATATATTATGTTTACGGATTGGAAGAATATGGCTAAGTCTATACTACCCAAAGCAATCTATAGATTAAAAGCAACTATCCAAATCCCAGTAGTATTTTTCAAAGAATTTGAAAAAGTAATTCTAAAATTTGTGTAGAACCACAGAAGACCTCAAAGAACAAAAACAATCTTGAAGAAGAACAAAACTGACATTATCACAATACCAGATTTCAAGATATACTACAAAGCGGTAGTAACCAAAACAGTGTGGTAGTGGCACAAAAATAGACTAATGAAACAGGATAGAAAGCACAGAAAGAAATACATGCTTACATGATTCATCTGTGATGAACAAAGCAAGAATATACAATGGGAAAAAAACAGACTTTTCAATGAATGGTGTGGGGAAACCTAGATAGCTACAGATTAAAAAAATGAAATAGGAGCACTTTCATATACCATACACAAAAACAAACTGAAAGTGGATTAAAGACCTAACTAAGTCCTGAAACCATAAAACTCCTCAAAGAAAACATAGGTAATAATCTCTTTGGGCATCAGCCTTAACATATTTTTGGATATGTCTCCTCAGGCAACAAAAGGGAAACAAAAGCAAAAATAACTGATTGGGAGAAGATATTTGCAAATGATATATCTGATAAAGGGTTAATATCCTAAATACATAAAGAACTTCTACAGCTTAACCCCAGAAAAAAAATCCAATTAAAAAATAGGCAGAGGATGTAAATAGACATTTTTCTAAAGAAGATATACAGACGGCCACCAGATACACAGAAAGATGCTGATCACTAATCAAAGAAATGTGAAACAAAGCCACAATGACATGTCATCTTGCACATGTTAGAATGGCTAGTAACAAAAACGAGAAATAGAGTGTTGCAAGGATGTGGAGAAACAGGAACCACTGTACACTATTGGGTGAAATGTTATTTGGTGTAGTCACTGGAAAACATAAGGAGGTTTTAAAAAAACATAAGGAGGTTTTTAAAAAAATCAAAAATAGAAATACCATACAATCCAACAATTTCACAGCTGGATATTTACCGAAATAGAATGAAAACACTAATTTAAGAAGATACAAGGATCTTTACTTTTATTGTATGATTATTTACAATAGCCAAGGTATGGAAGCAACCCAAATGTTCCTCAGATTAATAAAGATGTATTTATGTATGCAATAGAACATAAGTCATGAAAATGGAGCACTTTTTGACAATATGAATGCTAAGTGAAGAAAGTCAGAGAAAGATTTACCATATACTGTATGTGTGGAATTTAAAAAACAAAATAAAAATCAAACACTCAAATACAGAGAACTGGTGGTCACTAGAAGGAAGAAGGGTAGAATAATGACTAAAAGAGGTAAAGGTATTAAGAAGTACAAGCTTCCAGTTCTACAATAAGTCACAGAGATGGAAGGTACAGGATAGGAAATATATTCAATAGTACTGTAATTGCTTCATATGAGCAACTACACTTATGGTGAGCACTGAGTAATTTATAGAATTGTCAAATATGTTGTACACCTGAAACTAATATGACATTGTATGTCAGCTATACTTCAGAGAAACAGACACTACTGGCCTTTAATACTTAAATCATTAAGCAGGTTAACTCTAGGCCTCTTAAGTACCTGGGAAATACTGCTTCTTAGAAAACAGTATCAGGGAAGATGTTACAATGATAACTTTTGAATAATTTTACAGAGCTAATGACATAAGATATTAAGCTGATTTTAAAGTGTTTTTTTTTCCAAAACTATTTGTTTTCAAAATGTGAGCATAGTTGGGTCACCTGGATGGCTCAATTGGTTAAGCATCAGACTCAATTTCAGCTCTGGTCTTGATCTCAGGGTTGTGAGACCAAGCCCTATGTCAGGCTATGTCCTGGGAATGGACCCTGCTTAAGATTCTCTCTCCCTCTTCCCCTTCCCCTCTTCCTAGAAAAAAAAAAAAAAAAAAAAAAACTTTTTTTTCCTCAAAAATTTTGTGAATTAAATTTACAGTAAGGGGTTTCTGGTAACTAAAGTGTGTAAGATCCATATTATAGTTGGAGATTCTATTTTATGTGAACTAGATGAAAAGAAATGGAAGAGTAGAGGTTTTATATGTTTTTATCATGTGGATCTTTATAACAAACTCAAATTCTTACAGGGATAATAAAAACTTAAACATGAAATATGCGGCTAAAGGAAATGATTCCCCATGGTTTATACTGTTTGGAAGCAAATTTTTTCCCCTCTGCAGATTCATATTTTTAATATCCAAATGATCTTGCCTTCCATGAGACTTTATTATTTGTTGCCAATTGTCATAAAAAAATAAGTCATGTTAAAAGAAGTCAATGATTAGTTTTATTGCTAAAACAGATATTACTTTTCTTTGCCTTCCAAGTTTCTGCATGTCAAATGCACAATTTGCTTTGAGTTTAATGACACTTCTTCTAAAGTTGCATTTTTTATAAACTCCCAGATAAAGCAGAGGATAATAAAGATTGCACATGACCTCAAGTATTTTTTTAGTCAAGCATATTAAATACTTGGAAGGTACAATGAACATACTAATTATTTGTATCATGGCATTTTATATCTTTTAGAATGTATAAGGTTTAGAATTCTGATTAATATAACTGTCAATGGTTCTATTGGGTAGACTTTTCTTTCTGAGTTCAATGATTTAAGAATTATCATTTGGATTTGTATTGCTATAACCCCTACAAATACTTTTGTATACACAGCATAATATACTCTTTGGACCTCTTTGTCACTCTAAAATTTCTGACTGTCCTATAGAAACTAATACACAGTAGGCAACAACTGTATAGCAATTAACAAAACACAGTATGAACACAAATGTAACTTTCATTTGCTCTTCACAATTCATGGTACTAAAGCAATAACTGTTCCGAATTCATTCCTTACCATGTTATACATGGAGCAAAATAGAATGAGAGTATAAAGGTCTACCTTAATTTTAGAGTTGAGAATAAAACTATCTAAATTAATTATCTAAAAATCTTATGAGTATTTGGGCAAATCAATCTCTTTACATTTGAATTTTCTCATCTGTAAATTGAGAGGTTGAGTTAGATAAGTGGTTCTCTTCACTGGCTATACATTAAAATCATGTGAGAAGCTTTAAAAAAAATTAGTGACATGCAGACCTCAACCTGAAAGATTTTTGGAATAACTGATGGAGATTAAGGACCAAGAATTATTTGAAAATTTTCAGGTAATATTAATGTGTTGCCTGAGTTGAATATTGCTGAATTAGATTTTACCTAACAACTTTTCAAGCTCTAAGAATGAAATCAAAAATTGAATTTTTATGTATTCCAGTTTTCTTGACTTACAGTCAATATTAAAATGTTTTTTAACCACTTCATAAGACAAAATTACAGCATAGAAAATTATAGATAAGAAATATTTAAGAAAGAGGAAGAGCAAGTGGGGGGGGCAATGGTGGAGGGGAGAGAAAATCTCAAACAAACTCCCCACCAAGCACAGAGACTGATGTGGTGCTTAGTCTCAAGACTGAGATCATGACCTGTACCAAAATCAAGAGTTAGCCATTCAACTAGCTGAGCCACCCAAATACCCCATATTTTATATAGAAGTATATATTTGGTTTTACCATATGAACTTTGATATGTTTAATGGCTTTGATATATTTAATGGTCTATGTCTATGCAGAGCTTGTTACTTGAATATAATAGTCAAACACTATACTGATTTGTATCTGCATTACAGCATCTAAAATACTTTCAGTAGCAGATTACTGCCTAATATGCTAGAATACCTTGGTAACACCTTCATGAGCATGAATTCCTATGGTGTGTGATGACCTGACAATATAGAGAAAACAACCTATGACTTTTACTCAACATATTTTAAACTTCATTCAAATACTTTCATTAAATCTGATGCCAAGAATCTGTTCATCATTGAAAAGCCTCACATCAAGATGTGTGAAAATATGTAAATTTTTAAAAAGACTATTTATTTGAGACAGAGTGAATGAGAGAGTGCACATAAATGTAGCAGAGTCATAAAGGGAGCACGAGAAGCAGACTCCCTGCTGAGCAAGAAGCCAGATGTGGAGCTCTGTGTCAGGACCGTGGTATTATGATTCGAACAGAAGTTAGACACTTAACCAACTGAGCAACTAGGCACCTCTAAATATGTAAAAATTTTAAACCTTCCAAGAAAATAAGTTAGCCATTTGAAATCTAAGTGAACCCAGCAACTCTTCATTTCTACATATTTATTCTCAGTCTGGTCCAAATCACTATTTTTGTCAAAATAGAATCTTTTACATTATTGAACATTGATCATGTATTTTTTAATTAATTGATGAAATATATAACTTTAAAGTAAAAGTAATAACATCAATGATTATAGCGTGTGTCTATATGTATAAGTGAAATGACAATATCTTAAGGGACAGGAGTGAGAAGTTGTGAAAAAGGTATCTCTACCATTCACAAAATATTACAGCATTGTTTGTGATTTAGATTTTAAATGTCCAAATTTTAATTTAGATTTATATTTATATGTTTATTGCAAAATATAGGACAGCCATAATTTTTATAAGGTATGATGAATCATAAAAATCTCAAAACCAGAAAAAGCAGAAGAAAAACAAAAACCAAGTGTAATGAATGGAAATAGTCATATACATGGTAGACATTAAACATCAATAAAAATTTTCAATGTGAATGGTCTACATACCAATTAAAAGATAGACTGGCGAAATGGATTTTTTTTAAAAAGGCTCAACTTTATGTTGTCTACCAGAAGCTCACTTTAAACATAAAGACAAAGTTAAAAGTAAAGGAATGAAGATATACCATTAAAATAAAAAAATCAAAATAAAGCTGGAGTAGTATTTTAAATTCAGACAAAACAGATTTCAGAACAAAGAAAATTATCAGAGGTAAAGAGGGTTTATTACAGAATGATAAAGGGGTCAATTCTCTAAAAATAGGTAACTCTTAATGGTCAATTTGTGAAATGACTCATTGTCAAAAGTGATAGACTACAAAAATAAATAGTCAAGTCCACTATTACAGAGAACATTATTGGAGTATTCAAAACCCTCCTTTAAATAATTGATAGACTTTAACAGGCATAAAAATCTCAAAGGATATGTTTGAACTGTACAGGACCATCAACAAACTGGACCTACATGATATTTACAAAATCTTCAAACAGCAACTGCATATGCACTTCTCTCAATGTCACATGGATTATTTAGCAAGATTAACCAAATTATAGGCCACAGAACACAGCTAGAATAATTTTAAGATAGATATCATATAAAATGTTATCAGAACTGAGAAATTTTTAGATAAAAATTCATTTTTGAAGGCTGAAAAATATCGCAAACTATTTGGAGGTTAAACACATTTTTAAATTATGTATGGGTCAAAAAGAAGTCTTAACCATTTAAAAAATATACTTTGAGTTAAAATGAAAATACATCACAAGATATGTAATATACAGTAAAAGCAGTACTTAGAGGAAAATTTATAACACTGGGTATGTATATATAAAGAAGAAAAGTATAAAAGCAGTACTCTAGGCTTCCATCTTGGGAAACAATAAAAAGAGCATCAATTTAAACCTAAAACAAGCAGAAGAAATAAAAGATAAAATGAAATTTAAAGCAGAAATAAAAATCGCAAATGTGAAATCAAGAGAGAAAAGTAACAAAATTCAAAAGTCAAAATGAATAAGCCTCTATTTATGCTAATAAAAAACACAAAAAATACAAATTAATGTCAGAAATCCATGGGCATTAAAAAGAGAAATTATGAACTGAAATTTGGTAATTTGGATGAAATAGACCAATCCTTGAAATTCACAAACTATCAAAATGCAGATAAAAAATAAATATTAGTTCTACACATATTAAATAAATTGAGTCAATAATTAATCTTCCTGAATATAATGCCCAGACGAGTTCACTGGTAAATTGTACCAAACATTTAAAGAAGAAATTATAGCAATGCTCTACACTATCTTGCCGAAAATAGAAACCATAATTATCCTGATACCAAAGCCAGAAAAAGGGAGGTTAAAAAGAAAGAAAAATAAACTATGACTACAGTTGTAAAAATCCTCAACAAAGTATTAGAAAAAAATCCATAATATGTAAGTCGAATTATACACCATGACCAGGTAGGATTCTGGGTATTCAAAGCTGGTTCAACATTCAAAAATCAATTAATGTAGTTCATTGTATCAACTGGCTTTTAAAAGAAAAAATTATCAATTAATGTGAAGAAATCATTTAATGAAATTCAACTTTTATGATAAAAATTATCAAACTATGAATGGGGGGTACATCTTCAACTTAATAGAGAGGGCTTACTCAAACCTTATGTTAATAATGAGAAACTATGTTTTTCTCCTAACATTGGGAATGAGGCAAGAACACACCATTTTACTTCACTTAGTTATCATCCTGGAAGAACTAGCTAGTGCAATAAGACAATAAGTAAGATGTATACAGATTGGAAAGTAAAAACACTGCTTTGTTCACATGTAACCTTATTATCTATGTAAAAACCCCAAAGAATTGACAAAATCTCTTGGTTCTCATAAGCAATTATAGCAAAGTCACAGGATACAAGGTTAATAAAAGTTAATCACTTTCTTGTATACCAACAGTGAGTAATTTTGGAATTAAAGATACCATATACATAAACTCCAAATATATGGAATATTTAATGAATGTAATATCTATATGTAGCTGACTAAACATGATGAAATAAAGATTTAAATAAAGACATTTCATGTCCATGGATTAGAAGACTCAAGATTTTTGTAATACCAGTTCTTCACAAATTTATCCATCCATTTAATACAATCCCAATCAAATTCAACAATGTTGAAAATTTGGATATTGACAAAGGGATTATAAAATTTACTTGGAAAGCAAAGTATCAAGAATAGCCAACACAATGCTGAAAAGAACAGTTTGAGAACTGACACTATCTCACCTGAATACTTACTGTAAAGCTACTATAATGAAGACATCATGGTATTATCAGAGCAGCAGTTACCAAAAATGAAAGAAGACACAATAGGCACATAAGTCAATGCAACAATATAGAGGGCTCAGAAATACACTCACACAAATATAGTCTAAGTGATCTTTGCCAAGACAATCCAGTGACAATTAGCTTTCCTACAAAGGATGGTAGAAATATTGGGTATTCTTATGCAAGCAAAAAAGTCAATACAGACCCAGACTTTACCTATTTCACCAAAATTAACTCAAAATTAATCATAGATGAATGGTTGTGAGGGAATCCATGTAAGTGGGAAGTAGGTGAAACAGAGGGGATTTATCAACTATTGATAGTTGGTACTATGGTACTATACAGTAAATATAGGACATTATTCATTTCTCAAAACCCATAAAACTTTCTAACTTAAAAAATAAACCTTAGAGTATGTAAATATTTAAATAATTGGAAGGTAGAAGGATCCCAGAAAAAATGGAGTAAGACTACAGGGGAAAATAATTGCACATGAGTAATATACTCTAGTTGATGACATTATTTACCACTGAGATAAGGAAATAAACATCCTGGTACTTAATTTTTCAATTCTATGTATGAATAAGAGTAATTAGTGAACAGTGAGAACAAGATTTCTCACTGTTGGAGTGGGATTCTACAGATAACCAGGAGGAAGGGACTAGAAAGATCTATGTGGTAATGGGTAAGAGCTGGAAACAGAATTCATGTTCAAGTTACTGTACATAGAGATAATTACAGTTAGAAACATTTATAGGTATGTGTATAAATACAGGGAACACACCTATACTTCTTTGCTCCAATAGGTGGCAAGCCTAAAAGAAAGGAGACCCCAATAACAATTAACATACCTGAAACCCAAATCTTGATTTCCAGTTTCCATTAAAAGGAATCAGGGTTCCTTAAACAAATGCTAATTCTAGAACTAGAATGGGAAATTAGGACATATATAAGAGGAGACTGGAGCCAGGAATTCTAAAAACAAAACTCTATAATACACAATAGTGAGGTATTTCAAAGGGACACAGGAAGCAACCAAAAGAGCTGACAATGACCAAACCTAGAACCATTTGATTGAGAATATAAGTACAGGATTATTGGATTATGACCTTCAGCTCCAGACTAATATTAATAAATGGCCAATTAATAAGCAGAGAAATATCCAACAGAGAATTCCAAAGAAAGTATATAGATACTCTATCTTAAAGAGTCAAAGCACAAATCCCTACTCCTTAATTGAGTGGCACATAATTACTTCTATCCAAAGCATATAGTATGGAAAGGGAAGAAAAAGATTAACTTGACAGCGGGAAAGTTTTATAAGCACTGCATCAGCAAGGAGATTAAGGTCAACAATGGCTATTAAGTCATGTTAATAGCGTACTCTCTTGAAATGATGCGATGAGATTGGAAGTTCACCTGCCGTCTCTCTCAAAACTCATGATCCCAAGTATAATTATGAGAAAGACAAATGTCAATAGGCATCCTACAGTTTAGGTTTATCCCGAACAAGGGAAGTCTGCAAAATTGTCACAGCCAAGAGGAGCCTAAGGAGACGTGCCTAGTAAATAATGTAGTCTCCTCGATGAATTTCTGGAACACAAAATGTCATTAGATAAAAACTAAGGAAATCTGAAAGGCATGAACTTTTGTTACTCATAATGCATGAATTTTGATTGTGACAAAATACCATTCTAAACATCATAAAAGATAGTATTAGAGGAAACTATATGGGGGTATATTTGGGAGTGCTACTATCTATTCAACGTTTCTCTAAATCTAAAACCCATCTAAAAATACAGTATTAATAAAATATTTTCTAAGTTAAAAAAATGACTTCTGGGGGTGCCTGGGTGGCTCAGTGGGTTAAAGCCTCTGCCTTCGGCTCAGGTCATGATCCCAGGGTCCTGGGATCGAACCCTGCATCCAGCTCTCTGCTCAGTGGGGAGCCTGCTTCCTCCTCTCTCTCTCTGCCTGCCTCTCTGCCTACTTGTGATCTGACAAATAAAAATCTTTAAAAAAAAAAAAAAAAGACTTCTGTAGAGCATTCTAGCTTATTGAAGTGGCCCCAACAGTCACAAAGGCATCGAGTTTTAGGTGACCTACTCCACTCTGTAATCTCAGTTTGTTCAGAAATTTATTAATGCTCACACCTCTTTGGAGCAATAGCTCATGGTCCAGTAGCCCTGGACATGAAAATAAAGTGTGACAGTAACTGATCTGAAAGAGATCCTTTTGCTTTAAGAGCTGGGCTGGGCGTGGGGGTGGGGAGGGTGGGTGGGAGAGGGGCTCCATCACTAATATTCAAGAGTCCTGGACTAACTGATAAAATTTTCAATCAGGTTCTTTCTAGTTATAACTATAGCCCACCATGTCTCATGGCAATAATCCACTAATGCTAAAGTATCCTCTGGAATTTTCAGGTTTTACAAACAATTTTATAACCAGTGACTTCCAACAACAAATATTTACTTCTTGCTTATGTTGCATATTAACATATGTGGAACAGTTGCTGGCTCTGCTCGGGGCTTGGGTTGAACCAAGTTTCCCAGACAGGAGCACCTCTCCTCTGAAGTAATGCTATTATGGCAGAAGACCTGACCAAGAAAACTGGTGGAAACATTGTGTTCTCTAAAGCATTTGCTTAAGAATTATCCACCTATTTGCATCATTTAAAGCAAGTTACATGGCAAAGCTAAACCTCAGGGCTGGAAAAAGGGCAATTTGAATATTTTCTTAAAAATTAAAAAACTTTCAGTTATAAAATAGATAAGTCATGAGGATAAGAAGTATAGCATATAGTCCGTATTTTAATAACTTTGGATGCGAACAGAGGGAACTACACTCATCACACTGAACACTGTATAATGTATACAATTTTCAAATCACTATGTTGTATACCTGAAACTAATGTAACATTATGTCAATGATACTTAAGAAACAAATTAGTCTAGCAACCCTGACCATTACTATTAACAGAATCCCCAATTTCTTTGAAATGAAGTCAATAAAATAGGATCCATATTTACCCGAAACAATTATAATGTGACTAAGTTCATTGATATAAGAGATGACATATTATTCTTTTAAAAATTCTTCATAGTGTTCAGGAGAGAGACTCAACTATAGTAGGCATTCAAATATTTGCTAATTTGAGCTGATTATTTGAGAATGGGTAGAATGGAGAATAGAGTAGTAATGAGAAATAAAAACAAAGGAACTTACTTTGGAAGATATCTAGACAAGTAATGGAGACTTCAAACACCTGTCCACATATCTGGAGAATTTTGCAGATAGGAGGGACCTCAGAATATATATTCTTATTGAGAGGTCCTGCATGATAGATGTTGATGGAACACCCTTTCTAGAGAACAGCCCCAATATCATTAAAAAAAAAAAATCCATGTTCAGGTCTCAGACCTTATATATATTAGGTTACCACATGATGGTAACTGAACATTGTGAAAAAGACCTCTATTTCCTCATTTGTAAGACTTTCTTCTTAGTGTAGTTCTAGTAAAACAATAGAAGCTAATAGTGTTTAAATGAATGATTGAATTATATCTAGTACTGTGTAACTTTTCTACTAAAAAAGGTTTGAGACCAATTTAGTACTTCATCAACTTTCAGAGTGCATTGTTCAGAAATCTTGGGGATACCAGAAAGTTCCTTGAAGGCAGCAGAGACAATAATGGTGGAGCTCCTGAATTTTAATTGGGTCATATTGTTACTTTGATCTTTCAAAGATAAAAATAAAATTGTTTAAATAGTTTTATTAATAAATGTGTACATAATCATACTACATCATTTTCCTTCATTTTATACCCTGGAATCCATGAAGTCATGAAATCAAACCAAGCTAGCGGCAGAGAATAAACCAGAGCAAGGTCTTAGCAACTTCTAATGATGTAATATTACCAACCAGTATTTACTAAAAATCGCCTAAGAATTTAGTTGAAATGTGACTTTGTAGAAGATGATACTATTTAAAAATGTATTTTTTCTCATTTTCATAAGAAAAATTTTATCCTAAAATCGTGTTAAGGGGTAGCTTTCGAGTTTGGTAATAGAACTTGAGGAAGACTATTTTGATGGATAAGTGAAATGTATGTCTTTAGTTTTGATGTAGACATAAAACTCAACTTGAAGTCCATCAGAAATCCATGAATTAAAAAACAGGCAGAAGATTATGAACAGACATTTCTCCAAAGATGACATGCAAATGACCAACAGACACATGAAAAAATGCTCATCACTCATCACCAGGGAAATGCAAATCTAAACTACAATGAAATATCCCCCCACACCTGTGAGCATACCTAAAATCAAAAACAGGAGAAACAAGTGTTGACAAGTATGTGGAAAAAAGAAACCCTCATGCACTATTGGTAGGAATGTAAACTGGTAAAGCCACTGTGGAAAACAGTATGGGGTTTTCCTGAAAATATTAATAGAACCATCCTACTAGCCAGAAATTACACTACTGGGTATTGACCCCCCAAATACAAAAACATATCCAACGGGATACATGCACCCTTATTTTTATTGTACAATTATTTACAATAGCCAAACTTGGAAGCATCCCAAATGTCAATTGATGGATGAATAAAAATGTGTTGTGTGTGTATATATAAAATATTCACCCATAAAAAATGAAATCTTCCCATTTGCAATATGGATAGAGCTAGAAAGTATAGTGGTAAGCTAAATAAGTCAGTCACGTAAAGACAAATATCATATGATCTCAGTCATATGTGGAGTTAAGGGGTGAAACAAAAGTGGGAGAGGAAAGGGAAAGAATGAGACACCAAGACACAGATTTTTTTTTAAGATTTTATTTATTTATTTGACAGACAGAGATCACATGTAGGCAGAGAGAGGAAGGGAAGTAGGCTCCCCGCTGAGCAGAGAGCCAGATGCGGGGTTTGATCCGAGGGCCCTGGGATCATGACCTGAGCCAAAGGCAGAGAGGGGTTCTAACCCACTGAGCCACTCAGGTCCCCCACAGATTCTTAACAATAGAGAAAAAAATGATGGTTGCCAGAGGGAAGGTTGGGGGGAGATGGGGATGGGGATTAGAGAACACTTATGATAAATAACTCATTAATTTTTTATCATGTCATTTGATTCCTACTTTTGGATTCTCTGATTACAGATTAGAGTCATATTAATTATAATTCTGATATTTTAGACAATTTAAAGTTGTTCTATTTGTTATTAAATTTAGATGACACTCTAAGGTAATTTCTCTGCACAATTTTAATGTCTTCAATGAAACTTCCAAAGAAACATGGAACATAAGATTTTTCCTTCCAAAGGAGATTGGTGCTTTATTTTTTTTAAGCAAAAGTCACATTTTAATGTGTACACATGATTTGGTGTATACATGTTGAAAAAATTATAGTCAAACATTAATCCCCTCATGCTTATGTGTGTATATGTGTGTAGTATAAGAACACCCAAAATCTATTTTCTTAGCAAATTTCTAGTTTTCCATAAAGTATTAATTATACTCATGTTGTACAGTAGGTCTCTAGATTCTGTGACTTTGTGCCTTTTGGCCAACATCTCCCATTTCCTCCACCTCCCTGTCCTGGGTAACCAGCATGGTAGTCTATACTTCTATGCATCTACTTTTTCTTTTGATTCCACATATAAATGAAATCATGCAGTTTTCTGTGTCAGCTTTTTTTTTTTCCAGTTAACATACTGTCCTCCACTACCTTTTATTGTTCATCATCGATGTCTAGCAATTTTTATTTTCTCATTTATTTTTTTTTTTAAGATTTTACTTACTTATTTGACAGACAGAGATCACAAGTAGTAGGAGAAGCAGGCTCCCTGCCAAGAAGAGAGCCCGATGCAGGGCTCGATCCCAGGACCCTGGGATCATGACCTGAGCTGAAGGCAGGGGCTTTAACCCACTGAGCCACCCCTATTTTCTCATTTATTAGAAAAGCAGACAAAATTCAGATGTATAAATTAAGTCTAATAGCTGGACTCCTTTGATCTATTAAGTTTGCCCAGTTGAAGAGGGAGATGGGGAGGACTAATTCCAGTCACCTCAGTCCCTTGACTCTGTTGATAGGTAAAGATTGAACCAAATACATTCATTTTAAGTTACTGGGTAGGTCTTTAAAACACAACATTCAGTAATCCTGAGGGTTCTTTATCAGAGCGGATAATTAGGAAAAAAAAATCTCCATGTTATGATTCCACTGGGTTTCTCTCCAGATGAAGCTACTGAAAATCACCACAAAATGTCAAAGAACTGTATCACTTACATTTCCCCATATGCACCAAATACAGGCCTGAAGGAGAAACAAATGACTAATTTTTGCCTCTCCAAGTGTTCTCATATGTTCACTCTCATTTCAAAAACAGAATTTAGGCCAGTGAAGATGAATGTGCATTAAACATCTCTGTGCCCATCTGAGTAGATCATGTTATAACACTTAGATTTCTTACAACCCTCAAAACAATCTTTCCTCCTCCAATCCTATCATGATTACATGCTGTCTTATTCTCATAAAGCATCCTCTTCATTATGTATGGAAATTTTCCTTGTTGAACCTGAATGTTTCAGACAATTCCATGGAGTTCAAGAGGAAAGTTGAAGTATGGAAAATGAATGCTTTCAATATTACAATTAAAGCTTGGCAGAAAAGACAACTGACAGAATGGAAGAAGATATTTGCAAATGACATATCAGATAAAGGACTAGTGTCCAGAATCTATAAAGAACTTAGCAAACTCAACGCCCAAAGAACAAATAATCCAATCAAGAAATGAGCAGAGGACATGAACAGACATTTCTGCAAAGAAGACATCCAGATGGCCAACAGACACATGCAAAATTGCTCCATATCACTCGGCATCAGGGAAATACAAATCAAAACCACAATGAGATATCACCTCACACCAGTCAGAATGGCTAAAATCAACAAGTCAGAAAATGACAGATGCCAGCGAGGATGCGGAGAAAGGGGAACCCTCCTACACTGTTGGTGGGAATGCAAGCTGGTGCAGCCACTCTGGAAAACAGCATGGAGGTTCCTCAAAATGTTGAAAAATAGAACTGCCTTATGACCCAGCAATTGCACTATTGGGTATTTACCCTAAAGATACAAACATAGTGATCCGAAGGGGCACGTGCACCTGAATGTTTATAGCCGCAATGTCCACAATAGCCAAACTATGGAAAGAACCTAGATGTCCATCAACAGATGAATGGATCAAGAAGATGTGGTATATATACACAATGGAATACTATGCAGCCATCAAAAGAAATGAAATCTTGCCATTTGCGACAACATGGATGGAACTAGAGCGTATCATGCTTAGTGAAATAAGTCAAGCATATGATCTCCCTGATAGGAGGAAGTGGTGATGCAACATGGAGGCTTAAGTGGGTAGAAGAAGAATCAATGAAACAAGATGGAATTGGGAGGGAGACAAAGCATAAGTGACTCTTAATCTCACAAAACAAACTGAGGGTTGCTGGGGGGAGGGGGTTTGGGAGAAGGGGGTGGGATTATGGACATTGGGGAGGGTATGTGCTTTGGTGAGTGCTGTGAAGTGTGTAAACCTGGTGATTCACAGACCTGTACCCCTGGGGATAAAAATATATGTTTATAAAAAATAAAAAATTAAAAAAAAAAAAACTTGGCAGAACTTCCAAGAAATGTGGAAAAGGTTTTGAAAGTGAGAGATCAGAGTGGGTGGTGAGGGGATTTCCTAGCAACTGTTTCATAACAAAATTTTTATAAAGACCTAATATATCTCTTCCCCCCCTTTCTCCCTCTCCACTTTGATGTTTGACCATGTGTTTTCCTGTTCTTTTCACAAAATATAGGATTCTAAAATTCAGTACTTTAAAAGTCAACCATGATGTTAAACCAACACAAGTTTTTATTTATTGCTACTAATTGCAACCTCCCAGAGTTTCAGGTGAGTATGGGAATATAAAGAAAGTTTACAGTAAGAAAGAAAAACGTAAAAGCAGCTAATAGTAAAGAATGAAATAAAATAAAAAATTGAGTCAATCCTGTGTCAAGTGAAACAGAAGTAAACTAAACATACATGTTTATTATAACAAGTCTCCAACACTCAAATAAGCTAATATATAGCAATATTTAGAAATTCATTTAATAAATTGAGTATTCTATTTATAGGATAGACTTAGAACTATTTTAAACAGCACTATAAGTTTGGTTTATAGGTCACTTGAATTGCTACTAATGTAGAAACAGATAATAAAAGTTCCGAGAGTTGTTAACATGAAATAGTTGCAAAACATGGAATCCTAGACCATCCTAGTGTCATCTTTGCATGCTAGTTCAATGAGAATGAGAGTACTTGAAAAGTTTTGAAATTTCATTGGAGACTTCAGAGATTTATACATCATACATTAATCTGATACTTTAAGAAATTACAGTTTTATTTTTTATCTAGTTTGCTCATAGGAACCTAACCTAGACATAGATAACAAATTTGTCTTTATAAACACCAAGTCTATTCCCACAGAATGGGGTCTTACTACTATTTTTGACATTTAAAATAGTGTCACTAATAGTCCAAAGAAAAAAAAAATACATGTATCTGGTTTATGTCAAAGGCAACACCGTAATTCAGATGAAGTGTAAACTTGTCAAGTGATTCTAGAGATCCATATTGAAAAAATGTATATGGACCCCTACATCATTTCACACATAAAATTTAATTCCAGAAGAATCAAAGATTTATATGTCAACAAAATTAGGGTTATTAGAAGAAAAGATAGAATATCCAGTGACTTTTGAGGTGGCAAAAGCTTCTTAAGTCAGATCTGGAAAGACTAACCATAGGAGAAAAATAAACGATAAATAAGATTTTATTAAACATCATTAAGCAACTGAAAAGGCAATGTATACAGCTGGAGAGGACTTTTTTTTTTAACTCATTGTATATTTCTGACAAAGCATTCTGTGTATTCAGAACACATGTATGCATGCTCCTACAGCTTAAACTAAAAAATCTAAACAAAGAAATAACCTAGTGAAAAATGGCAAAAAGCAGAGGTGGGGGGGTGGGAGATCTCCAAATTGCCAACAACCATAAAAGGGGCTTAATTATCATAACCCCAGTGAGATTACAATACACCTATCAGAATACTTAAAGAATATATCAAATTAGGAATATTATGCAACAACCTGACAGTAATACATTGCCGGTAAGCAGGTAATTGGTGCAATTTTAACAAAGTCTGACAACATCTAAACAAAACCTGTTCAGTGTTCAACAATTCTATTTGTAGACACTAGATTGTATTCTATCATTCTTGATAATTGTGATTTACAAAAGTAGCAACTTCACATGATTCATATACTCAAAAGAAGTGTTTCCATACATTCACCAAATGTTACTTTTAGATTGTTTTAGAACAATTCAGAGTAGACCCAACTTGGAACCTAATCAAATGCTCAACAGAATAGAGTGCTGGATTTGTACAGCTAACTATTAAAGAACAGTGAGAATATGGCCTACAACTATGCACAAATATACAGATGAATCAAATAAAGATACTTTTGATGAACAGAACTTAGAAGATACACTAGGATTTTTGTTTTATAAAATACAAAAACAGTCAAAAGTAATCTAGACATCAGGAGCCTATAGACTGATCACCCTTGTTTAGGTTAGGTAGTAACTGAAGGTCACTAGAGCGCTGCTAGTGTGAGAGAACAACCCGTTTTTTGATCCAGTGCACATTCACTGTTTGTGAAGATTCCATGAGCTGTACATTTTAAGGGGGGTTCTTAATGTGAATATTTCAGTAATTTTAAAAAATAGTCAAAGTCCTCCTGCATTTGTAAGAGACAGCAGTTTTTCTCAAGGCAGTGTTAGATGATGCAGAAAATATGGAGAGGATTCTAAAAATAATAACTCAGCAATGCCAGATTTTCAAAAAATACTCTACTGTTTGCTACGGTTGTGACATAAATTTATAAGTGAAGATGGTCACATAGATATTTGCAAATGCAAAATACAGGAATAATTATGTAGAGCAGCAGTAATTAAAAGGTACTCATCAACTTCAGTGTTATGGTTTCCTTTATCCAATAAAATGGATTTTTTTAAATCAAGTCACATCTTGTAAAGTGCTTTTGTACTATCAGTCATCAGCCAATAATGGCCTCTATTATGTCTATGCATGTGCCTAATGTAATTTTGAACAATTTTTTACATTTCTGGTCATCAGTTTTTATCCAATGGCTTTGATAACTTTGGTGATGTTTAAGAACATTTAATGTCTCAATTGTATAAAAGTCCTTTTTTCTTTACATGCCATGCAAATTAATGTCATTTCAATTTATTTGATTTAAACTTCTTTGATAGTTATGAACCATTTTAGGCGTTATGAATATCTTTAGATTAACAAATTTTTTATTTAGGCACAGCTGTACTGTTGGATAATGGTTCTGTTTCTTCCTTAATGAGATTTAGGGTTATTTTTCCCACAAGTATTAGTAAAACACTTCTTGCAGACAAGAAAACATTGCTGCAATGTGTCTAAGACAAGGTGGACCTCAGAACACAACCAGAAATTTTTAAACTACAAATGGATTTAAAATAATAATTAGGCTTTAAAAACGAATTAAGTTCTCTCTCCGTTAAATGCAGCTACAAATGTCAAGTCTATGCTTGTACATTAGGTTCAAAACTCAAGAATCTATGGTTGGAATTAGTTTATATTTGAAAATGGATGGCAATACAAGGTAATGATGATAATAATTCACCTTTTTACAGCAGTTTATTGATTTGGAAGCTGGGTCTCAGAAAGCTAAGTAATTTATCCAAGATCATAAATTTAGCATATAACAGAGCTGAGCTAGGGCTAAAGAACAAATTTCAGAACTGTTTGCTTAGTATACTTTCTACTACTCTAGGGCTCCATTTTCAAGACAAATTGACCAAAATATTTTTTCTAATTTAACTTGGATGAAAGAAGGGAAAAAAATGTAAGTCAGGGATAGTTTACTTAAAGAGGAGAAATTGTATACCTAACAAGAGTCAGCTTATAGCAATTCCGTATAACAAGAGACCTGTAAAACTAGGGAAGGTAACAAGAACTTGTGTCATTGAGGCATGGGTTTGTGTCTGGACTTGCTCTAGATTCAAGTCCTCTGAATGCCACATCCCGCATAAACCAGAGGAACACAGGCTATTCTTAGGGAAACTTGGCACATAAGTCATACTCTCTAAGCCAACTGAAATGAGAGAAAAACAGCAGGACACAATTAAGTGGGAAGCCTTATAGGACAATCACAACCACTTAGATTTTATAAGTTTAGGGCCTCTAGAGCAATCTATTAAATCCACATTAATAGGGAATGTTAGGGCTTATACTGTATACATGCCATTCCTTTCATTTAAAGATGGACCTTAAAAGAGGCATAGGAGATCAGCAAAGATATCAAAATCTAATTTATTTCCAAATTGACAGTTATCTACAATCCCTATCTTATCTGTATCTTTCTATATCTGAATCAACTTATAAATATTTAAATAAGAATTTGACCATTCAAAATGCTCACACGCACAGAAAGTACTGTATTTTATTTTTATTAAATCAAATTCCATCTGATTCTAAGGCCCCAACCCTCCGAGATGGTGGGACATTGAGTCTTGGACACTTGGGATCCTGCAGGTCTTAACACAGGGCATGATCTCCACTGCTACTCCCACCTCCAGGTCTTCAGTCTATGCCAATTCCCTGAAATTTCTTATGCCTTGGTCAGACTGGATATTTCTGAGTATATTTGAAGTCTATCTTCCCTTATAGCACTATAAGAACACTTAATTTTGTCATCTACTCATTGTACAAGGTTCTGGTTGATGAGGATATGGAGCTACAGAGGGCATGAGAGGGGCTGGGATCACTACCAGTCTTGTACCTGTAGTCCTCCTGACCCTTTGGTTGCTGGTTCTATTCTCTGGGCACTCTGAAGTTTGAAGATGGTGGAGGTTGCAGTTTAGACTGGCTTCTGAAGGAGAGCACTTTCAAGGTTAAATAGGTCCTGAAGGGTTGGTTTATTTGTTTTAAAACAATGTTAGTCACCTAGTCCTTTGGCTACAGCTCTATTTTACAGCATAACTAATACATGTCCATTCTTGTGGATAAAGTTTTTAAAAGCAGGCTAAAAATTCTTAATAGTTCACCCATTTATACCTAAATGTAACTTATAAGGATATAAAATTGACAGGGTTCACTTAATAAGCAGACACCAGACTTCCATCTTTGAGACATCCTTAATTTATATAGTTTAAAAGGACTCATGTCTTCATAAGACATCCCTTCTTCTAAATGGAAGGTTACAGCAAGGGAGAGACTGAGGTTAAAGTAACAGGAGTAGGCAGAGTGTCCTTTAAGTCTGCTTAAATTTACAAAACCACCTCTTTAATATTAAACTTAACTCAGTTAACTATTATGTTCAATACATATGAAGTTTTTTTTTTTAACAAATACCTCGGTTTAGGGAATTCTATGGGTTTCTTCCTAATCAAAAAAGAAAATGAGATTGAAATGGTACTACAGGGGCGCCTGGGTGGCTCAGTGGGTTAAGCCGCTGCCTTCAGCTCAGGTCATGATCTCAGGGTCCTGGGATCGAGTCCCACATCGGGCTCTCTGCTCGGCAGGGAGCCTGCTTCCTTCTCTCTCTCTCTGCCTGCCTCTCAGTGTACTTGTAATTTCTCTCTGTCAAATAAATAAATAAAATCTTTAAAAAAAAAAAAAAAAAAAGAAATGGTACTACATATTTAGTGAATTTCAAAATTAAGTTTAAAATAATAAATTCCTTAAGGAATTTATTAAGTTCAAGGTTTTGAGTGAATTTTTTTTATTGCAGTTCAGTGAATTTGGGGGTACAGTTTTAAGATCTACTCAAAAGAAATTCATCAGCTTTATGCAAGGTGTTTTCCATATCAGAACAAGAAAGCCATGAAATGTGTATATGGTGTTATAATTCATAATTGGTATTTGGCAGGCTGGCAGGCTGGATCACTCAGTACAGCGTGCGACTCTTGATCTCAGGGTCATGAGTTCAAACCTCATGCTGAGTGTAGAGATTACTTAAAAAAATAATTGGTATTTGGTTTATTCACAGCCTCCAAAGAAATCCCATTACTATAATTCTTGACAAACAGACAATGAAGCTATATAATGCCATTGATTTCTCAGGGTAAGAATTTAAGATTAAATAAATCTTATGGAATTCAAGTTTCATTACTTTTAATATTGTGAAATGGTAATTTACAAGTTTAATGAAATGATATGTCATAAAAGTAATTTAAAAACTTTCTTTTTGAAGTTTTCTACCTACAAAATTGCAGTCTTTTAGTTTTTCACTGTTATGTGTAACATGTATAGATATATATTATGTGATGGTAAGAGTTACTAGTTTTTGGCCACTAAATATTACTTAATAGTGAGCGCTGCCAGTTAATGTGTTTAGTTCCAACTGTATAAATAGCTATAACACTGGATTTAAATCTATATTTACACCTAAGTAGATTTAAAATTTGAGGTTCTTCACTTAGATTAACTTCTGGCCAAAATCCATTTTCACTGTCATGTGAGTACCAATAAAATAACATGTGTTATCATTTTCATCACAAATAGCTGTAGTTGAAATTGAAATTTTTTAATCATGCAGGAGAGAGAGTTAACAATTGTCATCCTTACCTACCTAGTATTATAAAAGTTTTAGAATCAGAGCCATTTTCCATCACAGAATTTGTGCTAAGCAATTTCATGCAATCTAAAGATTTCTCCTATCTGTTCTCTATTTCATGGTGATTTTGTTGAATCTCAAAATTGTGTCAAACACCTCATAAAGGTGTTAATACCTGCAAGTGGTAGCAACTAAAAACCTCAATAGGACACTTAAGTGAGGCCAGAGACAGAATATAAATGGAGTATAAAATACAGGATAAGCCCCCAGAGACACAGGATATTGTGACTCAGAAATGAAGATGAAGAGGTCTCTCAGAAGGAAAGAGGGTGAGCAATGGTCTTAAAGATCAAATTGTTATTACCCCCGAATTTTACCTCAGGTAATTGCTTTTGAAATTATGCAATGCTTCTAGAGTAATAGATTTCAAAGTATTAGATGATTATGAAGTTTTTAAAAAATATAGAATCTTCATTTTCTAAGAATGTATCCTGACAATATTTTAATTCTCAGTATAGTATCAAGGACAGAAAGTTTTTCCCAACAGCGTTTACATAATTGCTAAGTTTTCCTTGTTAAAGTGATATACTTAAGAGATTTTTAATGCCCTTTATAATTTAAGATAAAAATTGATATGGGGTACCTGGGTGGCTCAGTGGGTTAAGCCTCTGCCTTCAACTCAGGTCATGATCTCAGGGTCCTGGGATCGAGTCCCGCATCGGGCTCTCTGCTCAGCAGGGGGCCTGCTTCCTCCTCTCTCTCTCTGCCTGCCTCTCTGCCTACTTGTGATCTCTCTGTCAAATAAATAAATAAAGTCTTTAAAAAAATTGATATGAAATATTAACTGTTTTTTGGTGTGTTCCTTTCCATGAGCAACCGTTCCTTATCAATTAAAGGACCAAACCTATCACAGCATAGGCAACGATATAAATGTACTTTGGAAACATAAAATGTTGTTCCCCTTGGAAAGGTAGGTTTGAAGTGGTTACCTTGAGTCTCAGGAAAAAGATGTAAGGCAGAATTGTGTTTTGATAGTTTCTTTCCTAAAACAAATACCCTATATCTTCCTTTGGGAGGAGTGCTAGAAAGTAGGAAAGATGGGAAATGAAGTAGAGCCAGGTTTCTGGAAATGATTTGCCTCTAGGAAGTGACTCCATTAGGCACCAAGAGAGCTATAACGGTGGATGACAAGGAGGATGGCATGATGTGGAAAGTGTGCAGACCTGGATGTGGAATTAACAAAGAAGATACAGGCATCTATCCATATGACTGTGCAGAACAGAACATGTCAATAATAAAAACAAGAACTGACTTTATCCTGTTACTTTTTATGTGTGGCTTTGGGAAGAGTTACATTTTGACTGGAAGTAATCCTCAAGTTTCTTGGGAAACTCAAAATGTGTTTATGAAGGGAGGGTTAGTATTTGAGTATCAAAGCCTCTGGTGATTATCTCATCTTCCTCTCTGTTGATTCGTATCACTCTCATTCCAGAATTTTTTACTTCAGATCTCTGAACCATTTGTTTTCTTTTATAATAAAGATCTATGAAACCATTTTTGTTCATTTACTGGGCATTTCAGATACTGAAAAGCAAAATACTTATGAATTCTTCTCTTACAAGTACATTGAGAACCACCAATCCCAAAATTAATAGACTAATATTTTACTATGTGTCTAACAGACCTATCAAGCATTATTCCATTTATCTGTTTTCTCATGTGACTAATCTTCATTCCATACCCTATATCTTTTAGCACAGTCTCATTCAGTAGCTATTACTTCTAGACAACATTTATAAAGGTTGTTTTGGAGACTTATGACACAAAGAACTCAAAATTATTCTTCCAGGGACTCCATGAAAGTCTAACACATGGAGCATACAATTTCTCTCAAGTGAAATTTCAAATCTTTCCATCATCTAATCCTGAGTGTTTTCCTACATTTTACCAGGAACTGCAGCAGCCTCAACTATGTTGATGGATACAACTGAAGTAAAAATTGACTCTCTACACCAGTGGTCTTAACACAAAAATGGAAAAGGTTAGACCCCATCAAGGCAGAAATCACCAGCTGCTCTAATAGTCGGCTCCAGGCCAATGAAAAAGCTACATCTAGCATAGAAATAG
This sequence comes from Mustela putorius furo, assembly GCF_011764305.1. NCBI lineage: Eukaryota > Metazoa > Chordata > Mammalia > Carnivora > Mustelidae > Mustela > Mustela putorius. Next base: position 14,550,303 of record NW_025422123.1, on the reverse strand, counting down.
CAAGTGCAAGCAAAGCATACCACCACAACTTTCTACTTCCATCTCAGTTTGACCAGCACCAGTCTTGGCTTCAGAAGGGAGGTCAACAGAGCAATCCAGGTACTAACCACAAACTGATAATAGTGGAGAGGCTAGTTAAAGCCCATTTGTCTTCTTGGAATAACTTGTTTGGAGAAACTGTGGCTCATCCCTTAACACAGGATACTCTCAATAATGTTCACTCACCAGAACCCTTAGCCATCTCTGAATTTCAGATTTTGAGCTTTTTAATCTAAGCTTCTATCTTTTGGCACTAATTCTGCTTTGGCCGTTCTCACTCTGGGCCCATGTTTGATTCCATATCCCTCCACAGAGATTGTGTACTCCACCCTTGAAAGAAACCACTTGTATATTTAAAATGATGTCTAAATATAAAAATATTTAGTATAAAAAGAAAAATAGGTAGTTTTCTAATCCATCCATAATTTTATAGTATATGTAACTCCCTAGAGCAGGCATTTATCATTAAAATAAGTTAACACTAGGATCTTATTTTTAAACTTTAATAGTCTAATTTCATTGAGTCTATGAGACTCTATGAGATGTCTAAAATATTTTATTTTTTCAACTTATTTGTGCCTCTGAACAAGCCACAGAAACCAAGTTTAGAGAAAAACCTTGGTTTTAATAATATCTAGAATAAATCTAAGTCATGTTCCTTATACTCATACACATTCTTGAAATCCCAGGAGATTCTGAAATAATAGATCCAAAAGCCACAATTTCTGTTGCATCCATTGCATGACTACCCTATCATGTAAATCATGTAAATTACAAAAACTCACAAACATCCTTTAAGTCCTATTTTACTAGATAGATCCCAACAACTTTTCAATCCCATTCCTTACTCCCACTTACCATTTACATCTTCAAAGTAAAGACTGTGTCTGTAAAAGGAATAGACTGTGTCTGTAAAAAGAATATTTCCCAATTTCAAAACTTATAATAAAGCTATGGTAATCAAGACTGGCAAAATAGTAGTGGCAAAATAAAGTATTGATGTATTATATATGTTGTATACATATATACAAAATAATTGTATCAATTCCATTGTATAAATAGAATAAAGAACTAGACCCCATATGTTCTCAGACACAAAAAAAAAAAAAAAAAAAAAGAAATAGAGCAAGGATAGACTCTTCAACAAATTGTGCTGGAAAAACTGGACATCCATATGCAAAAGTATTTAGATACAGACATTAAACCCTCAAAAATTAGGTGACACCAGGTCTAGGATATAAACTTAAAACTCAAATTAGAGAGCACTAATCTGGGGTCACAATTATAAATATTACTGAAGTGAGCATTTTGATACATGTGGAGCTGAGAAGTAGTTTTATGCCCAGAGAAAACGAGTCCTGTATTTACTTCTAATGTCTGGCCTCAAATTGCTCTGATTTAGGTGTCTAAAGATCCTATTGATCCCTACTACTGGTCAAGTTAGTAGTAAATTGATAGTCAGTTGGTTGAAAAACTTCCAGCTTTTAGATACTTAAAAGGAAAAAAAAATCTCTTAATGAAAAACTTCACCTATCATAAGCACAATATTCAAAACAGAATTTTGTGTTTGAATTTTTTTAAAACAATATGTGCTTAATCTTTTAATTCTACTCAGTATTTGCTAATTGGCATATTGAGGGGTTTTTTCCCCCAATAATGATGACTTAAGTATTATATTCTCTAGAAACCCAGTATTCAACCATTTTAAATGGCCTTGCTGTTTTCTTGTGTTACACCTTTAGAGAGTTGTCAGTACAGGTCTTGGCACTGGGCATTGCTTCAGTGATATCAATATCCTTCAGCTTTTATTGCCAAAAATGATGAAATCAGTTTTTACCATCATTTGGCCCTGGGGGCTTCCATGATGTATTTTAGGTGCATTGTGGTATCCTGAGTACACGACTGCTAGGTACACACATTTAATGTTGGTCTAGATAATGATTGCTGGCATTCCCAGACCTGTATGAACTGACTGTAGTTTAAAAACTAGTACTAATTAAAAAACCATATTAGTACTAATAGAGAAAATTTAAATCAAAGTTAGATTCCAGCAACATTGTGAGGAATCTGCCAATAGCATATCTCCTCACCATTTTTTGTGGTAGGTGTTCATTTGCAGATCATTTATTCCTGTCAACAGTTGGAATATGATCAAGGAGTCTTTATTTTTCTTTTTTAAGGAGGCTTTAATATCTTAGGCACATCTGTGTTTCTAGAGTGACTTGACCATTATTTTTGGAGAAAGCTTTAAAATGGCAGACTTCTATGCTTCATCCTGGTTTTACTATAAATGAGTTCTACAGTCTGACCTCATGCCTGGATCTTTTTCTGATTTCAAATTGAGACAACCTCCCTAAGGTCTTTTCTGCTTCTAGAAATTCTACAAGTTTATAACTGACCACAAAAATCATCATTTCAGATGAACTACTTTTTGAGGAAATAAGGCTATTAAAAATTTAAGCATATTCAGTTTTTTTGTTTAAATTTACTGACATAACTGTGTCAATTTCAAGAAAGTTAAACACAAAAACAATGCATTTTTTATGCTATCACATAAACACTCTTCTCCATATCAATTCAACTTTCAAATTTATAGTAGTTAAATTTCTCTGGCCTCCAGTAACAGCAATAGAAGCAACTCCTGAGACACAATGGCAGAGAATATCTGGAGAGCATTCTCTGTGAAGGAGCCTGGAGAGCCCTCAGGAGACCTGTGGCAGTGAGAGTTCATGTTCTTCTCTGAGCACTTCTATTAACTTAAAGGGCACTTTTTCCAGAAGAGTTTGGTCCTCCCCAACTTCCATCTAAAATATTTCCCCTTATTATACTTCAAGTGTTTTTGCTTTCTTGGTTCTTCAGAGAATTTCTATTATGTATTTACTATAGGAGTATATGTACTCATTATTATGTATCTGTTGTGCCCATCTCACTGTGAACTTAAGCTCTCAGACATGGGTCATAACTATTAGGCTTATTAATGTTTCCCAAGCAGCTAGTAGAATACCAAGGTAAAGTAGGTTCTGTCGGAGAAATAGGGCCATATGATCCCTTTCATCCTTCCTCTTTTCTGTAGTGTCAGCTTCCTCCCCCACCATGTATAAGCCTCCTTCCCTATTTCTTCACACATATGAATGTCATTTTGACCATTGATAATTTACCTATGTTAATTCCAAATGCCAGCTCTGAGATCATCACTATATAATAGAATGTAAGTGTTAGAAGTACCCCATCTGGCTTCATTTAAATCACTAATTAAAAATAAGAACGTTCTCAGGGCATAGTAAGGGAGAAATGCCAAGATTAGGATAGAAACTCTCCTTCCCCATCAATAAAAGCATAGTCTTCAAGCAAGGAGAAGATCACCAAACAAAGAACACTGACATACCAAGGAAGCATTTTTTAGTTATGCTTTTAGTTATGCTTTTAGATCCTTAAACTATCAATACAAACAAAGGGTATGAAAGTTCCTACCCCATAGAAATGTTCTTTAAAGTCAAGCTCTATATTAATTAAACAGTCACAGAAAAAAAAAGGTCTTTTCTATTATCTAAATAACTATGATTTTTATCATTTGGAAGATCTTTATTTATAAAAGCTGAATTCCTTGATAAGATATACTAATTCTAAAAATATTTATAAAAATATACATATACTTATATGAGCTATAGGAAAATATATTAATGAAAAATATGAAGTGTTTGAAGTCTTCAAGAAAATGGGTCATTGACATTTCTGTAACAGTTTCTTGGGGGTCATATATGTAATAAGGAAATTTTAGAAGATAAAAACAAACTAATTTGGTGGTTACCTAGGAGGTTAGAGAATGAAAAGGTCAGGAATAGAAGCTATTTTTTTTTTTCAAGTATAGCTTCCTGTATAATTGAGTAGGAATTAGTTGACAAGGAGTTGACTGATTTTCCCCTGGAAGAGATGCCTAGTACATTGAGTAAAGTTAGAAACAGCACTTGTATTCTTAAACCTATTAGGAATAATTCTTGTTTGCTAGACAAATCAAACATTGTTTCTATGGATTATGTAATCATCTAAGGAAACAGTTTAGTTGAAAGCAAGTTCTAATTATGTTTGCTGCAAGAATAAGCAGTAATAGAGGCCACTAATGAAATAAATGCATTGATTTTGCATTTTTTTCCTGTGTTATCACAGCGTTATTCACAGTCTTTCAATGTTTTCCCTCAACCAAATATAACCACATTCCATAAGTCAGTCTCTTTTTTTTTTTTTTTTTTTTTTTTTTTTTAAGAACCAGTTAGCATAAGAAAGTTAGTCTTGTTCCAGTCTTTGCTTTTTTTCTCTCATGGAAGATTTCCCCATGACCTATCTCTTGGCATAAGTAAGAACCAAGAGATATATTAATGACATGCTAATAACAGCAAGAACTAAAGGAAGTTAGACATTTTGAAAGAGATGGATAAATATATGGGGCAAATTTGGGGCAAAGTAGAACATGAACAAGAAAACTGCAAATCTTGACATTTTCATATATTTACTGCAATTGGGCTAATTTGCAACAATAGAGATGAACCTATTATGCTAAGTGAAATAAATCAAACAGAAAGGAATAACTGCATAATCACATTTCTATGTGGGATCTAAAGGAGTCAAATACAGAGAAATAGAACAGTGAGTACGAGGGCCCGGGAGGTAGAGGAATGAAGAGTTGTTGGTCCAGGATTCAAAGTGGCAGTTACATAGAATAAATCTAGAGATCTCATGTGCAGCTTGATGACTAAAGTTAGGAGTACTGTATTAAAAACTGGAAATTTGCTAAGAGTAGATTTCAGGTACTTTCATCATAGACATACACAAAAAATAGGTACGTTAATTAGCTTGCCTATAGTTATTTTATTGTGTGTATATCAAGTTATGCTGTACATCTTAAATATATACACATGAAAAAAATAACATAGAAGGTAAATGTAAGAAATAGGAGATGATTGGTCTTCTCAATGCTATCAAAGAAAGGTTAAGGAGGGGCCCCTGGGTGGCTCAGTCCATTGAGCATACAACTCTTGATTTCTTTTAGGTCATAATCTCAGGGTTGTGAGATGGATACCTACATTGGGCTCCTCACTCAGCACAGAGTCTACTTGAGATTCCCCCCCCCACACACACACACTTTTAATACAAGAACCTCATTATAATGTTAACATAACTGAACTATTCTTGAAGAAGAAAGAAGGAGAAAGAAGAAAGATGAAGAAAAAAGAAAAAAGGAAGAGAGAGAGGAAAGGAAGGAAAGAAGCAAGCAAGCAAGCAATGGTAATTTGTTAAGTGTTACAACATTGGAAGACCTCCAACGAGGGGGGTGTGCAAAATGTTCTAAAAAATAGTGTTCAATCACTGGAAGTTAGAAAACCTGAATGTTAACATCTGTTCTACTATATACTAGTTGTGTGATAATGTGCACATAGGGTGACTAAGGAGGAGGAAACTTGATTGCTAGTCTTTAACAAGATATAATAATGGCTCCCTTTACCTTACAGTGCTGTTAGGACCAGGTATCATAATGTACATAAAAATTCAGAAAACACTTATTCTTTAAGTATTAAGATAAGCTCAACCATGTTGTACAACTACTGCCATAAACCTTTTCCAAAGATATTTAGTGAAGATATTTGCCACAAGGATCTAAAATAAGAAAAGGATTTACTTCTGTGTTATAAACGTTTCTATAGTTTAGATTGCTGAGACTGTATCATTGTAACAATGTGTGGTTGGAGAAACATCACTGCCCCAACAAGAAAATTTAGGACTGAGCCTAGAAAAACTTTCAGAGTTTAACGTTTTTATTGCTCCTGCTTTATTTATTCTCAGTTATCTTTATTGCACTGCTCGTCCTTTGTTCTATAAATTAAATCATGAAGTACTTAGAAACTATGAGAAATACAGGTAAACATGCAGCAACTCTCTAAATTTTACAAGTGTTAACATTTTCACACATTTTCTCAGTTTAGGATTTCTAGAGAAATATGAAGTCAATCCTCCTCCCTTCTCATGGATTACTATTTTCTTGAAATTGTGTTTCCATTTCATGAATTTTCCTAAAATTGAGTATGTGCATCCATAAATAACATAGTATTCCATGTGATGTTTTTTAAACATGTAAGCTTCTGTAGAAATTAACTATCAGCAATTCATAATTTCAACCACCTATGCTCTCTCTTTTTCACAATTGCTTTGGAGCCCTGGGACTATTCCTCAGAATTCTTACCAGCCATATCGTGTGTTAGATTCTTTCTGTAAAGGAATTTATAAGAGATTGCATTATAGTAAAACTTTTTAATTCCTTTTTAAGATTAACATGGTAATGTTAGGTTTAGAGAGAATGGAGACATGTATGGTCAGGTTAAGGAAAAAAAAATCTTAGTGTTTCTCAAATCATAGGCCACTGTGTTTATTTTTAGAGTTTAAACTTCGGGGCATATAGCAATCGAAGGGAATATCTGAAACAAGATATCATTGTTTTTCCACTTCTGCCACTTGCTGTCAACTTCTAGGGGCATGTATGCATGTTGATACTCTTACTAAAATGTTTTTTTTTTTTTAACCTGTCAATATGGGAAGTCTGTGAAAGGGATACAAATAGTTTAGCATGTAAAAAGTGTGTCCCATGTTGTCAAAGCATCAATGTTTGAGTCTTTTCCAACCCTACCCATTATCTACCCATTTATAAGAGTAGGAAGTCTAAGCATTTCTCAGTCATCTATAGGTTTAGAGACAAACTTATGTATCATCCATTCCGGTTTCAACTCAAAGGAAAAAGTCAAATAGGTTTCGGGGTTGTTTGATTTGAGGTATAACTAATGCATATTAGTCCCAGGTGCATAACATAATGAATTGATACTTGTGTATATTGCCAAGTGGTCACCAAAGTCTAGTTATAATTTGTCACCTTACAAAATTAATATTCCCCATGCTGTATATTAGATCTCATACCTTGTTTTATAATTGGAAGTTTGTACTTCTTAATCCCCTTCATCCCTACTACATCTACTCCCCTCTAGCAACCACTAATCTGTTCTGTAAGTTTAGTTTTGTCCCTTTTTAGATTCCACATATAAGTGAAATCATAAAACATACTGATGGTTGAACTACTCGGCTTCTATTTCCTGCTCACACACGTGCACACACATGCATGTGTAATTTTCACTCACCCCCACCAACTGGCTTCTAGTGGCTTTCTGTATCTTTCGATAACAAGGACAATGACATAACTGGCTGGAATACCTAGTGAGCAGCAAAGAATGGCAGTTTAAATATTTAGCTAATACTACTTAAGAGCAGGAAGAACTAGTTGTCTTCAGTTGCTAAAATCCAAAAGCACTGTAATTTTATCAGCAGACAATTTGAATGCTGCCCTTAGAAGTGTTGAGTAGGTCTTAAATGGTCTGCAAAGAATCACTAAGAAAGATGGGTTACTGCTATTTTCAGACTTCAGCAGGTCTCAAACCACTAACTTGGCTTCCTGTGTTACTAGCTGAGACCATAGTATAAAGGACAGATTAAAGTAGAGGCCTATAAAACCCACTCCAATGTATTTTAATGAGTAGTACTCTAAAGTGAAAATAGAAATTAGTCAGAAAGACATACTTCATTTCATTTATATATGAAATCTTAAAGAAAAAAAACAAAACAAAACAAAAACAAACAAACAAAACCCACACAAAACAAAACCAAGCTCATGGATTTAGAGAATTGGCAGTTGCTAGAGGGGAGGGGTTTTGGGGTTGATAAAATGGGTGAAGAGTTGGAACCCAAGGTACAAATTATCAGTTGTAAAATAAGTCATGGGGATGTAATATATAGCATGGTGACTATAGTTGATACAGTATTATATTTATAAGTTGCAAATGGTGACTCTTTAAAGACATCAAAAGAAAATTTAACTGTGGTGATGTGTAGTAACTAGATTTATTATTATCTTTTCATAATGTATACAAACGTCAATCATTGTGTTGTATACCTAAAACTATGTTATGTCAAATACACCTCAATTTTTTTAAAAGTGGAAAAAAATGTAGGGCAATTGCTGATTTGGGCAGGACATAGAGTAGTACCTCCAGCATAAGCCATGTTTGGCCAAGGAAAACACATTCACCCTAGTGATAGGATGAGGGAGAATACTGGCACTGAGTAGAGGGTGGCCCTTCTGAATCCTGTGCAGTACACAAAAGTTGGTAGCACTTGCCCTATATATTAAGCAAAGGTTTTAGGGCACATGAAGAAGCACATAGAAAGAGGTTCTAGTTTAATCCAATCAGGCTGATATTCATTCTGTAGACAGAATGTCCTTTCTTACAAATCTGGAGGCTGGGGATTTCAAGATCAAGGTGTTAACAGATTCAGTGTTTGGTGAGGGTCTGCTTCCTGTTTCATTGATGGCTGCCTTCCCACTATGTCCTCACATGGCAAAAAGGGATGAAGGAGCTTGCTGTGGCCTTTTTCATAAGGCACAAATTCCATTCATGAGGTCTCATGACCTAATCACCTCCCAAACACTTTCCTAGTATCATCACATTGGGCATTATATGTCAACATATCAACCTCAGTATTTAGTCTATAGCAGACACCAGTGCAGTTGAAGGTATCAGTATTTGCAGAGAATATATACCTAAGCAATCATTCTTAATTTGTGTACAGATTCACCTCCAGGGATTATGCACTAGTCCCAGGATGTCCTTCAGATTTGGTTCAGATACCTACACTTGTGAAAGAAAACATCCATCCTCCTTATTCCCCTGGGAGTATTTTAGGGGTTAAGAAGCATTTCTAACAACATCCTCAGATTACAAAACATTCTAATATTATCCAGTTTTCCTAGAATTCTCTTCAATCTATACTTCTAAATATAGCTACAGTAGATCCAGGTCAACTTCTCACTCACTTTCTAATAGAGACTACTTTCAAAGAGTCAGACTGTTTTCAGGTACTCATACTCTTTGTACTGAATAAGGATATACAATTTAACCATTAACAAGTTCTCTAACAAAAAGCATAGATGTTGTGACTGGCATCTCAAAACGCAGTTCAATATATAAAATCATTTCTACTTTCTGCTATTTCCTTATTCACTTTATAATAATCCAAGTCCTTTCTAGCTCATGTTGATCCATTTTCCTCTTTCTTACAGAAGTTAAATAAGAGAGCACATCTTGGGACGCCTGGGTGGCTCAGTTGGTTAAGCAGCTGCCTTCGGCTCAGGTCATGATCCCAGCGTCCTGGGATCGAGTCCCACATCGGGCTCCTTGCTCCGCAGGGAGCCTGCTTCTCCCTCTGACTCTGCCTTCCACTCTGTCTGCCTGTGCTCGCTCTCACTCTCTCTCTCTTACAAATAAATAAATAAAATCTTTAAAAAAAAAAAAAAAAAAAAGAGAGAGCACATCTTAAAAATATTCACAGAATATTAAAGGAACATACTTTGTGCTGATGCAAGCACACACAGGGAACTTTCCATTTCCATACAAAAGAGTACCTTTTGCCTTCTGGCACACAACATAATTTTATTTTAAATAAAAGGAGTTCTCATTTGACAAAGGTGAAACAAATGCTCACCATAAATCAAATCAACGTGGAAAAAAGTCATACTTCAGTTGAACTGTAATAATTGTTAGGGTCAAATCTAAGGTGCCAGAACCATTAGTGTTTGCCAACACCTAGGATGTGTCACTTAAAAAAATGAGGGTTTGGGACCCTAGCAAGGAATAAGGTAACCCATCAAATTGGATGAGAACCTTAGAAGGATGAGAAAGAACAGCCAAGAGCCAGCTCTATTAGGGAAATTTAACAAAGATAGGTTAATAGGATAAAGAAATGGAGAGTAGGTTGAAGCCTTAATCATGTCTCAACCACAGATACAAACATCCAAATTAGAAGTCCTTGCTGATAGGAAAGCTTAAAAGGGAATCTGGGCTGGGATGTCTGAGAAGATAAATAATCCTATATAGGAAGATAAGAAGTCATTAGAAAAGGTAATAGGTGGAGAGTGCTGTTTCATGGAAACCAAAGGATGGTTGTGTTTCAAGCAAATAAAATGGTCAATAATGCTGAGTGCTGGTAGAATATAAAAGATGAGAACAAACAAAGTCTATTAAATCTAGCAAAGTAGAGACCAAAGTTGAATTAGTGAGATCCAAATAAAGCTTATGCATTTTTAATGGTTTAATATGATCTGAGAAACTATAAACTATATAAGTCATACAGGATAGCAAGAGATAGTTTAAAAGCATTGACTTTAGTCCATTAAAGCTATCTTTGAATTCTACCTTTACCTCTTGTCATATCTGATTTGGGGTAAAATTTATAGTTTCCCCAAACCTCCGTTTTCTTATCTCTAGAACAATAACCCAAGTCCTGTCAACCACATTTATTGTGAAAGTAAAGCTAGAGGATCCATGTAATAGATTAAACATAGCACAAAATAAATGATAACTAATTACAGGAGTGGCAAAATATATTAAGTACAAATAATGGCAAATGAAGTTAAAAGTTGTCAAAATAATTACTCCTTCATTTGGCAACTTTGACTCTAACAGGCACAGGATAATTACTTTAAATAGAGGAACTTCATCACATTATTATATGGATGGAAAAGAAAAGGTAATGTAGTTTTAGAATTTTTAGGTAAATTAGAAAACTTCAGAAGACTCAATATTTAAAATCAATATTAAGCTAAATTTAAAAGAATAACTTTTCCTTGAAGGAGAACCTTCAAATCAGAATCATTCCCTCAGAACACACAAATTCGTTCTCTTAGAACCAAGAAAAAAAAATTCTGTGTCAGAAAATATACTGGGATAAATAGAGCCATGTATGAATTTAAAGGACCTTTGAGCTTCCATTTCAAAGTGAAAACTGATTTCAAACATTATAGCCTTTCCCAGATTAAGTATTGTAAAAACACTCCATAGAGGACTTTGAACTGATAGTTCACAGAAAATGAGCAAAGAATAAATATACAAAGATGTACTCATCAGGAAAATGTAAATTAAAGCCATAAAGTACAGCACATGTCCATCAGAATGGCCAAAATCTTAACCACGGAAAATACCAAGTGTTGGTGAGAATATGGCACAACTGCAATTCTCATGTACTCCTGGTACAATGGTCTTGAAATATTGACTCAAGCAACTTATTGTGGCCCAGAAGTTTCTCTTAGGTAATACCAAACAAAAACTCATATATATATATGCTCACCAAAAGACACATACTATGATGTTCATAGTGAAACTAATTCTAATAGTTTTAATGGTGTTAGCCAAAGGTCCAACACAATGGATGGATGTCACGATGCTGAGGATGCTGAGCAAAAGCCAGACACAGAAGAGTATGTATGATAGGAATCTACTTACACAAGATCCAGAAAGAAAATGCACTAATCTGCATTGTAGAAGTCAAATAGAGTGGAATGGAGAAGGAGGAGAGATTAAGAAACAGATTATGGCCAAAACCCCATAATCAGAGTTAACTGCAGGAATGTGCTCAGTTGTACATATTCAGCAGTACATTTATGTGTATTTCTCTTTGTGTATCATGCTTCACTTGCAAATTTTTAAGATTTGTCAGCATAGCTATTGTTTCTTTGAAAATTGTGTTAAACTTTTTAAAAGTTAATTTAGTGAAGAATTGAGTTTTGAATCAAGTCATTTTATTGACAAATTCTTTCCCTACTCAAAAAAAATTATATAACATAGTTAAAGAAAATAACAAATATTGATCAGTTTAAAAACACTCATTTTATCTAAGGGTAATAGTCTTGTTGCCTACTCCCATGATTTTGAATTGACACTTTTTTTTTTAATCCATAGTTTTGACTCCATCCCCCCCCCAAAAAACCCATTTATTCAGTAAAGGCACTTATTTTAATAATTTATTTATTTGACAGAGAGAGAGAGATCACAAGCAGGCAGAGAGAGAGAGGAGGAAGCAGGCTCTCCATTGAGCAGAGAGCATGATGCAGGGCTGGATCCCAGGAACCCGGGATCACGACCTGAGCCAAAGGCAGAGGCTTCAACCCACTGAGCCACCCAGATGGCCCTCACCTATATTTTTTTAAGCCCATTCTTACCTTGGATGCTAAAGAAGGGTCTCTACTTATGAACAGTTGAAGTTCTGCAAGACTACATCTAAGTCCACTATTCAAGGTGACACTATGTACCAGTATCTGCTAAAACCATCTATAGATACTAAATGACTATTTTGCTCTGTAAACTTTGTTTTTCTCTGATATTTCATAATTTGAAAGTTTATAAATAAAACCTTTTATGGAATGAAAAACCCTTTCCTTCTACAAGAAGGATCCAGAGAAATTCATATACTCTCCCCTGTTATCTTTAATTTTTTCTAGGATCTTTGGTACCAGCATCCATTATTTCTGTTCATGGCCTAAGAGGTTACCACACCACTCCCTAGTGACCCATTCAGTCCTTATGCAGACACTGAGCTTAGCAGCATATACTGACTTCTGTAGATATTGTTCCTTTAGACAAATACAAATATGATACCTTTGCTATAGACAAATTTAATTTCTTATAAAGATGTTCAACATATTAGGGAAAAATGGATTTAGAACTGATGGACTTTGAAGAAGTATCTCTTCTTAATTGGTTCAACTATCCCCTGCCAAAGTTACATCTTTATACTTACCCACCCAAAATTTCTGCCCTGAAGAGAATGGCGTAGGTACTGCCTCTGTATACAGTTGCTCATTTTTGTTTTTGGGTCTCATCTCAAACTATTCTCTCCCTTCTTACAGTCGGATTTCTATTATTGATCAAAATGCTACTTATGGAAACCAGGTAGCATTGAGATACTCTCAGCTATGAATTTAATCATTTGATTAGAGCTCAGTAAATAGTTAATATAATAAGAACATTTGTAGCTATGAAAGTAAATAAGTACTAATTGGTGTAGGTTGGAGTAATTAAAGAATGAGAGATAAGGAAAATAAGAATATGGCAGATAATATAGTCCAATTTTTTACTGAGTTCTAAGTGCCATTCTGGTGGGGAGCTATAGAAAATGATTGTGTGATAATCACAGAAACCATTCACATGAGGCCACATTGGCATAACTTGTTGAAGAAATTCACTCTGATCCAAGGAGCTATGGGAAACAATTGAAGGGTTATAATCCAGGACATGACAAAAGCAGATCCACTTTTGATTATGAAGACCTTATAGGGAATGAACAGAACAGCCAAGATAGTGAGTCCTTTGGTGTCTTAGGAGTATATGAAGTTTTCAGGTCAAAAATGACAACCTGAATTACGGGAGTTGTGAGGAAGTTACTGAGGAGTGGAAGATGTGAAGATCTAGAGGTAGAAGTTAGTAGGACTTGGTGACAGACTAGATATAAGCAGAAGGTAGAGGTGATGTTAAAGATAACAGTTCTCGCCTTTCAGCAGATTTAAAAGTGATGGCAATCACTGAGAAAGAATACTGAAATAGGAACTTCTGGTTTTGCTTTATTTTAGTATGAAAAAAGTTGAGGTCATTTGTTTAGTGTTTCTGAGGTTGTGTCAAAGAGGCGTTGAGACTGCCCAGAGCGTATTTTGAATGGACAATCAGACACATAGGCCTGCAGAAATGAGAGGTGATGGAATTTGGGAGAGGCTGAACTAGATGGAACAGTAGGCAAGAGGGCAGCCATAAGGAAAGAGCACAGTTTCATATTCTCTCCACCTTCTTGGTTCTTCTGTCGAATTGCCCTATTTTGGAGATTTCTACCTTAGTTACATTTGATGCAGGGCAATACAGAATGGTTAAAATATGTAGCGGTGACTCTAGGAAGCATAGAGGCCATCTATAAGATGATGAAAATTAAGACTCTTACTCAGATATTTTATAGATGTATAGTTTTAGAATTTAGAATTTTAGAATTTACTGTTATTTGTAAAAGCATCTTTAAATAATCATACCAAATGTTGAAAGCTGCTGAGTGAGACTAAATTTCTGGAATCACTAAAAGCTAGACTGGAATTAGCAATGGAGATTATATTGTAGGGTTTTAGAGCAGTGACTGACACAGGATTAATTTTTCTTCTAATTGTTACCCACTCCTTCACAAAGGTTTCTGCAAGCAATATACAAAGAAGCTTGAAACAACATGAACAAAACCATCCAGGACAACCCTTAGCTCAGAGAGAAAGAGCAAATACAAGCACCGTTACTAGTAACCCAGTTTATCATCTTGTTACTAGTTGCAATGCTAGTTCCCTGAATATGCTGAAGCCAACGGACATGAGGGCCAGCCTGTTAACATGCTACATTTTCATGGCAAATTCAATGTTATAATGACTATGTGTTTGCCGATTATTTTATTGATCTCTAAGGAAAATGTTCAGTGAGAAGTTGATGTATTTTCTAATGTGGAAACTAGCCAAAGACTTTAATTGTAGAAATAAGATCCCAACCTCTCCAATTATTCTACTTCAGGTTGCACACATTGTTTCTTTAACAGCAAAGAACAGCAGTCACTATAATGTGGTGCTACAAAAGGGACTCTTCAAAGATTTAGATTGTGTGTTTATTAAACCACCAGAAAAACTCTGGTAGAAATAATTAGTGGGAAAGGAAGCAATCAATATTTGCTCCCACTATGGGTAAAGCACTATAAGAGCAGACTTCCGGGTATGCTGTCTCAGTATAAAAATTGAGCAGTAATAGGTATATCTCTTGTAATTTCCCTATTCACAGTGCCTGAACTTGAAGGTCTTCCTGCTAGCCTATATTCATCTGGAAAACCTATTCTCCACCTTCTTCCCATAAAACACGAACAAAATCCACCCAATGGAACAAAGTCGTACAGCGTTTTTGTATCGTACTAGGATTTTCAATACATCCAACAGCTTAGCCTTTGAGTTCTTGACCTCCTCACCTTCTAAGGGCTTTTTTTTTTTTCATCCTAGTTCAGTCATGTACTAGTCTATCACCCTATCTTATTAATACCAAACCGACAGGACCTTTCAATTTCAAGAATCTAGCTTCTGGAAAACCACTTGTACTGCTTTTTAGTTCACTCAGATGAACACTCCTATTTGAGCAGTTCATCTACAAAGATAGCACATTTGTTGACCCTGCCTCTCCATGTCCTCACCCTCCCCGTTACATGGTTTAGATCCATTATACTCCTCCCTTCAAAATAGCTTTACTTTCATTGTTCCCTTCTCTCTACATTTCACTTATCTGGGAAAAAAAAAAAAAATCTAATCTTGTTAAACATACTAGTCACCTACTCTTGCACTGCCACTTAGGCAATTGAAATTGTTAAAATATGCACACATTTTAACACAAACTTACTCATGCTCCTTCGTTTCCCAGTTTCCAATTTTTTTTTTCCTACAAAATTTCTCTAGCATGTTCCCCCCAAAACTCTTGCTTTCTATGATAATAGCCAACACATGGCAGGTCTCATATTCCTATATCTTCTTGTGCTTTTAACCTCAGCCTTATGTTAGATCCTCTCAAACAGCCAGCTTTTCCCTTGTTCCCAGGTTTCTGCTATTTTTCCAGCAATTTCCTTCATCAATTCTGCCATCTTCTGAGTCACAATCTCCTCCCATTCTGAATTTTTCTCAACTTTACACAAGTGTTCTAGTATTTTCCATTTATAATTCCCTATGCTTTTATCTTCCTCTGCAGCAGCCATCTTATTTCTGTGATAAAATATCAGTGAAAACAACATGCCCACTTCTGACCTCACATTACTGTGTCTGGGCAGTATACGCATTGTTGATTTCTTCCTTCTGTAAGTTTTCCTTCTTGTAAAGAGGTTTTCTCTCCTGATTTCCTCCTCTCTTGCGTCCATGCTTTTACTCCCCCCCCCCCTTTGCTGATTCTAACTCCTATGCTTGATGTTTAAGTATTAGAGCTTCCTACAGCTCTGTTCCATACTCCTATTTTTTTATATACCTTGACCCTCTTCCTAATAACAATTTCATGACTTAAGAATTATAATAATCTTCATGACATTTTTGTTAAATTTCTTTATTGGATATCTATTGCGTGTATAATCTCTCCCCTTATAGGGCTACTAAGCATAACTAAATCAACTTTGCCCAAACTACAAAAAAAAAAAAAAAAAAAAAAAAAAAAAAAAAAAAGAAAAGAAAGGAAAAGAAAATCCAACTCATAATTACTCAGTACCCCTGAATTAGCTTCATATCCTGTCATCCTGATTTCACTCCTACTACACTGAAAAATTCTTGGCTTCTGAGACAAGGCATTACCCAACTTTTAACTTAATGGAAATAGCTGCTATATTATTTCCTATTTGGTTATACTGTACACTAATTTGTCTACCAACTTTTCATACTATTTAAAAGTAACCTCCATTATGCTTTTATTCTATAAAAGTAGCCTTCACTCATGAAAACCACTAAGATAAAAACAGATATAAGAAATCTAGTTTTTATCCATTTACTTTATCAGAATTTTGTTTCCTGTATGAAATGGATTCTGCTGGCATTTTAGGCAGAAGTGAAATCTTGTACTTTTCTAAAGAAAAACAAGTCTAATTTAAGGGCATTCATATTTCTGTGGTAACATGTGGTAGAAGATGAGAAATATGGAAAATTGTGGAATTTTTATAATTTTCTAACTGACATTATCGGTTTCCTGTTGGCCATCTATATCAATCAACGTATAATCAAAAGACAAAAACCTCATGGCAATCTAAACAGGAAATGTTTAGGGGTGCCTATGTGGCTCAATGGATTAAGCAACCAACTATTGATTTCTGCTCAGGACATGATCTCAGGGTTGTGAGATCGACCTCTACATAGGATTCGCTGCTCCGCAGGAAGTCTGAGATGCTCATCTTCCTCTCCCTCTGCTGCCCTCCCTCCCACACACCCTTTAAGATAAACAGGAAATGTTTCATAAATAAGTTACAGTAACAAAGCACTCAGTAAGATATAAAGAGAACTCTAACAAATACTCTACTGCTGAGAGAGGTAACCAAGGAAGAACAAATGTGAATGATAGTCCTATTTAACAATACAAAGTTCAGACAGCACTGGGGATGGTATACTCAACATCCTTCATAGGGCAGGTAACTTCACTGTCCAGGCTACAGGTGCCTGACAAACAGATCCTCCTGACACAAGCGAGTCCGAGCCTAAGAGCAGGCAGGCCAGCGTGGGGGGGGGGGGGGGGGGATAGGGTAGAGCACAGTGAATCAGAACCCTGCTGTGGTTCAGTGGCCTGGGGCAACTATTGTCAGGAGGGCTGCAGCAGAGATACCTAGCCAGGTCAGACCTTGCCTTCAGCCCCAAAGCTGTCTGCTGATCTACTCTGATTAAAACTGACAATGCTCCAGAATTTATCAGGTTGATTACCCCAGGGTGAGGGCTGGGCCTTGCCTACCTGCCCACCCTACTCATACTTAGTGCAGCATCTGACATAATAGTAAAAGCTCAAAAAATGGTGCTAACACTGTCATTAGCAAGATGTCCTGCATTATAAGACCTCAATAAATAACTTCAAACATGACTCACATACAGTTTCAAATATTGTCTTTCATCAAATGGGAATCGTTAACCTTTCATCATAATGAAACAAGGAAATTTATACGTCTTTATTTCATTTTTATCTTAACTATAAAACCATTGCCATTTGAATAAATCCTTCTCTCCTCCCCTTTTTCTTTCCCCAATAAAATTCAATTTCCCACTTTTTTAGACCTCAAAAGTGTAAGGTTATAAGACATCATTTCACTTTAGGTAGGAAGTAAAAACTACAAAGTTTTGGATTATTTGCAATAGCCATTAATGACTACTGAAGCCCAATGGCATCAATAAAAATGAACATATGAGCACTCAGAAGTGCATGCATTTTTAATGTACTGCATGAATAACGGAGTATAAATCCTACTGGAAATGGCAAAGGTTTGAGTACAGAAATCTTACCAGTTACATTTCATTGGAATGGGTAGCCAAATTTTGGTGGGGAATTCATGACCTAAAGAGCTTGTCCAGAAGAAGCTGACAGGAGGAAAATAAGTATGAATCTCATTCATTCCCCAATATTGTCCACAGATGGCTACAATAGAGAAAGTATATAGTCATCCTGACAAAGACTAATTTGAGAGGTCTACAAGATTACATATATAATTATTATTAAATATATATTTGTATACATATATATAAAATCAATATATACATTTTTTTCAAGTGAGGTTCTTTTTATTTCCTTTCAATTCCCACTGTTACCGGACATTAAGTTCCTAAAGGTTACAATTACTCACCCCTCCTACTTCCTAGCCGCCACCATGCCATCACCACTGCCAAATTCTTATACTCCAAGTAGAGAATGACTTTTCATTTTCTGTTCCTTTTAATTATTTTTTAAATACGCATCGTTGAGTTTTTCGTTTTTTGTTTTTTTGGCTTTTTTTAAGTTGCAGATATTAGCTCCAGTACCTGTATACTGACTGTTTGTGCCTGACATTTCCCTGGAGCATTAAGGTGAATAGGTCACTTTAGTCTTGAGTAATATGGTACTCTACTTTGAATGACCTTTAAAGGTAATAACCAGCCCAGCATTTTGTTGGTTGGTCTGTGGCATTTGTTCTTTGTGAAAGGAAGCCATAAAAAAGAGTGAAAGGGGCCTTTTCAAGATCCAGTCAGTTTAATAGGCCTTATTCATGGAAAAGGTTATGTGAGGAAGTTGAATAGATAGCCACAGCTCCCTTTCCCATATGCTTCTGAAGTTTCAACTACCTGCCCCTCCACCCCCACCCTCTCTAGAGAGGCCCTTTCCCTGCCCAAGACACTTTTCCCTGGAAACAAGCCTCAGAATGTGACTATCTATACTTTCAGTTGTTTTTGATTTGAGAGAAACAACTTAAATTGATGAACTATTTCAGGGTGGGTGAGGGTACCAAGAAGGAGATGGGAGTAAAAACTAAGCTTTGAAAAGATTCTCTGTAATAAAAGTCAAACCAGGACTACTCCACCTGACCCCATTGCAGCTAAGTCTCAGCTTTTCACAGAGATGCTGTATCAGCTATACTGCAAAAACAACAGATGCTTCAAGTTTATCACAGGTGGTGGCTCTGGCAAACTTCAGGGAAAGCAGTCAAAGCTCATGGTGTCTCTGTACTTTTGACTATCTAGAATCCTCGAGAGATGGAATTATTTGGTGCTCTGCACTTCTCTCCAAAGTCCTTAGAAACCTATGGGAAACAGAGGGTGGTTCAGGAGCTCAGGTGTGTGTTTTCAACTTGAAGTCCAAGTAGCTGCCTAATGAAGGTTTATATGTCCTATCATCCTGGAATCAGACTCCTACCTCTCTGCGCTTAGTAACTAGTCAACAGCCTCTTAGAAAGCCATGCTAGAGCAGGAACAAAAGAAACCAAGGACCGTTGTAATTCACCACTTAATCTCTAAATATGTGGGCAGTCAAAAGGCTCCTGCACTGCCCCCAGGCTCACAATACCTGACGAGTTCATCTCATTAGAGGTTAGCACAGCCAAACCCTCTGCATATACTGGACCACCGGAGATCAAGCTTACTGTAAATAACCACAAAAATATCATTTTGTTCCTATTCACTCTTACGGAATCAGATGCTCATTTAGGCTAAGTGAAACAAGTCAATCTGAGAAAGACCATTATCATACAGTTTCACTCATACGTGGGATAGAAGAAACCGCACAGAGGATCATAGGGGAAGGGAGGGAAAACGGAATGCAAAGAAACCAGAGAAGGAGACAAACCCAGAGACTCTGGAGTCTGGGAAAATGAGGGTTGCAGAAGGGGAGGTGGGTAGGGGGTAGAGTGACTGGATGGTGGACATAGGAGGGGATGTGATAAGCACTGGAGGTTATATGCAACTGTGAATCATTGACCACTGTATCAAAACCTAATGATGTATATATGTTGGCTAACTGAATTTAAATGATTAATTTCAATGGTCAGTTCACTGCATGCCTCTTGCAGTATGATTATTTTGACATACAGATTGCAACGCCACTATTCAAGTATTTTTAAATGTTGCAAGATTTCTAACTGCATGCCTCATGCCTAATCCTTTTACTGATGTTCAACTGAGGAAACAGGGAGGTCTGTCATCAGAAGAAACTAACCAATGACTATATTGGAGATACTAACTCATCTCTACTAAGGTCTCTTCCTGAAGAATTTTCCAGGATCATTTTGAGCACAGGTGATTTTACTTCATATAGTGACCTTTGACATAATCATCCTCCCTCGAAGTCAGAACTCGTCTTTATTAGTCCCTAGATCACTGAGGAGATCAAAGGGTCCAACCGAATCTCCTGATGAGGGTTACCTGAGGTGCTAATGGGACTAGATTGAGTGGTTCTGGCATTGTGAGGAGCAGCCAACAGAAAGAGGAAAGGAGATACACAGGAAGAAGGGAGGACTGTTCGTGGAAGGAAAGAAGGAGACAGCGAGGGTATTATTTTCTGGGGTTGGGGACCATGCGTTAAGAGTTACCCCTGTGAATACTGCCAACTTAGTCCTTCATACTTAGTACAAGTGTTTGTATTAAACAACAACAACCCCCCCCCAAAAATTTATACACTGTGTCCCATCTATGGAATTTGGAGAAAAAGAAAAAAGGTAGAAACAAAACAAACAGGGGAAAAAAATTAAAGAAAAAGCACATCAAAATTTAAATGGCAGGAGTATAGGAATTTTTAAAACCATCAACAAAACTTAAAGCTCTAAGATACTTGTCCTAAGGAAATAATTTTTTAAAGGGCTAAGACTTCCAGCATGAAAATATTTGTTATAAGAATGGACAGGTATAGTTTTGAAACATGGTTAACTAAAATATTCCATAAGGAAGCACAGAACCGGGCAACAAGGGTGGCTTAGTGGGTTAAGCCTCTGCCTTCAGCTCAGGTCATGATCTCAGGGTCCTGGGATCTAGCCCCGCATCAGGCTCTCTGCTCAGCAGGGAGTCTGCTGCCTGCCCCCCCAACCCCACTCTTGGCCTACTCGTGATCCCTGTCAAATAAAATAAAATAAAATAAAATATTTAAAAAAGGAAGCACAGAACCTGGAGAGAACAGAAAGCTTACCAAATGAGAACATTTGCCCACAGTGAGGCAAAGTCCAGTATCTTCTGTAGGAAGATCAGACTCTGGGTTCAGATAGTTGGTATGACAGCAAGTGCTCTAGACACCAAACTAAAACAGTGTTTTCTTTTGTTTTGTTTTTTGATTAAAAAAAAAAAAAATCAATAACCTCCTATACTTATTTTCTCTCACTTTAAAAAAATACTGAGACCAAGGAAAAAGGTGAAAAGGGACAAAAATTAAGAACAAGAGTGGGGAAAATTTAACCCCCAACCAAACATGGCACCTGCAGTACCACAGAGCATTCGTGGTAACAGTAAACACAGACTTTAGAAAGTTATCTGTGGTGAGCATGCCGTACTACAACAGGAACACACCTGTTGTAGCAGAGGGTTTAATAGGCTCCTTACCAAAACTATCAGAATTACATGGAGAGGATATCTAGAATCTTATCTCACTCATTCTGATATACTTTACCTAGAAATTGTTCTGCTGCTTATTAAGCCACTGTCAAATCCCGCCTTGCATAACTTTTGTGACATTGGAGTTAACTGCACAGCAGGATTTTGCCAAAAAGCAGAGCCTTTATGCCGGGCTCCAACAAGATGGGTAGCTGGAGTGTGGCACAAAGATGGGGAGGGACTGGCTCTTCCCTCTTTCCATCAGAGATGTCCCAGAAACACTTCCCACCCAGGCAACAGTAACTTGTCCAGTAGCAGCAGCAGCAGACACTCTGGTTTTACAGTTTTCCAACAATCCTGGAACCAGTACCCTCAAGCTCCCCTAAAGATCAGCATCAGCCTTTCAGCAACCTTGCCTGAGAAGTTCAGGTCTGACCCTACAGGCCTTTCTCCAACCCCAGAGACCCCAACTACCCAAGGCCCTCCCTGTGGGTCAGAGTGCAGTTTCAGGAGTCTTTTTCTCTAAGTCTCTTAATCATAATCCCAACCACTTCTATTTGTTCTACTAGCCCTGGATGCCATAGCTGCTACCTGCAGTTACTACCTCAGGGACACCAGTTTTTCCTTTCCGATGTCTCAGTTCTCCAGTATCTGGCTTAACACTTCTTAATTCAGAAATCCTGTTAAAATAATACAAACCAAGGTTGCCTTAATGTTTTCCTGTCTTGAAAGCCCATCTATAAAAGAAAGGGTTTCTCAAATTGACTTTCAAATAATTTTAAAACTAATTTTTACAGAGAACGATAGAACAGTGTTCCAGATAATAGTAACAGAAAGCTAGAACAGGGTTTTCTGTGTTTCCCCCACACACAAGTCAATGAAATATAAGAGGGAGAAATTTACATGATATGAATTAATGGCAAAATGAGACCATAAACCAAAATATTCCCTCATTCGTTTCTTCATTCTATAAATACTCACCAAATGCACAAACATTTGAGAAATATCAGCAAACAAGAACAAAATGGTTTTCACTGGCACAGAGTCTAGCAAAACAGACTCTGCATGTATCACTAAAATTATAAAGGGACTGTGAAGAAAAATAAATTATGATAAACAGGTTGTATGTGTTTCCTATTTGTTTTGTAACAAATCACGACAAACTTGATGGTTAAAAAAATAAAAATTTGCTATCTTACAGTTTTGTAGGTCAGACGTCTCCTGTGGCTTTCAAGAGCTGAAATTAAGATGTTGGCAAGGCTCCACTCCTTTGGGAGGCTCTAGGGGAGAACTCCCTTTCTTGCCTTCTGCATCTTCTAAGAGCTACCTACCTTCTTCAGTTTGAGGTTCCCTCCATTTCGCAGCCCAGCAAGGGCAGCCTGAATTCCTCTCGCAATGGCCCTGAGCATGTTTTCCTCCTTCCACTTTTATAGGATCGTGATTACATCAGGTTCACCTGGATACTTCAGGGTACTCTCCTTAGCTAGGGTCAGCTGATTCATAACCTTAATTCCTTATTTCCATAATATCAGCATATTCACAGGTTTTGGTAATTAGGATGTGGCCCTTATGGGGAGATTCTAGTCTGCTACCACACAGGTGAACCAAGCTGTTTCTTGAGATCATCAGTTGGATCGAAGTTGGGAGTAGAATGACATTTTTGAAAATATCCCTGAGCCAACAGAGAACACAGTACATTCAATAAGATAATAGAAGGACAGTAAAGCTCAAGCAGACAGTAAGTAGGAGAACAGGGTAAAATGAGGATGAGAAGTTAGCACCAGATCCAACTGGCTTAGAAATAGTTCATGATTTTTATTATATAGGTAATAGGAAAACTAAGAATAAATTTAAGCAACAGAGTGGCATGATTTTATCTGTTTCAAGAAGACTGCTTTGATTTCAGCAGGGAGAACGGATTTGAAAGGCAGAGGAACGTCTAAGGGGATTGTTGCAGTGCCTGAAGCAAGATAAGATGGTGGCCTGGGTAAGAAAGGTGTCGAGAGAGAGAGAGAGAGAGAGAGAACTGATTTGGTTTGAGAGAGATTTTAGAGTGACAATCAACAGGAAACAGTATTTCTTTTTTATTTAGAACATCATTTTACAGAGGTATAATCAATATACAATATTATATTAGTTTAAGGTATACAAGGCATTGATTCAAAAATTCTTTACATTACTAAATGCTCACCACCATAGTGTGGCCATCATCTGTCACCAAACAGTGTTATTATAATATTATTGATTACATTCCCTCTATTGTATTTTAAATCTCCATAACTTATTTATTTTATAACTGGAAGTCTGTACTTTTTAATCCTCTTTATCTCTTTCACCCATCCCTTTATCCACCTATACTCTAGCAACCCATCAGTCCGTTCTCTGAAAGAGTCTGGTTTCTTTCTTTTCTTTCCTTCTTTCTTTTTTTTTTTCTCCTTTTAAAAAAAATTTTTTTTAATTCTTTCTTTCTTTGTTTCTTGGTTTTTCATTTGTTTTCTTTTTTAGATTCCAAATGTAAGTGAAATCATATGATGTTTGGGTTTCTCATTCTGACTCATTTCACTTAGCATACTCACCAGGTCCATCCACGTTATGATGACTTTTTAATTAGGCATTGAATCCAATGTTTCTGGCACAAGTACTCAGGCCCATTTGGTGAGGCTCACAAATAAAGGGGCAAGTATGATGGTGGGGAATGATTAGTTTCTTTCAAACCTTTTGAATAACTAAACATGATGTCTACCAATAGGTGGCTGAGATGGTGTTGACTAAATGTGTTAAGAATTCAATATAGGGGATGCCTGGGTGGCTCAGTCAGTTAAGCGGCTGCCTTCGGCTCAGGTCATGATCCCAGCGACCTGGGATCGAGTCCCACATCGGGCTCCTTGCTCGGCGGAGAGCCTGCTTCTCTCTGCCTCTGTCTACTACTCTGTCTGCCCGTGCTCGCACTCTCTCTTTCTCTCTCTAACAAATAAATAAATAAAATCTTAAAAAAAAAAAAAAAAGAAATCAATATAGGATGGGCACAAGTCAAGAGAAACCATGGAAACAAAGACATCACCTAGAATAGTGTTTCTCCACTAGGGGGTATTTTGCTGGGATTTTGCTTCTGAGATCACATCTGACAAAGTAGATGTCTTTAGTTATCACAAGTGGGGGGAAGTCATGGCTGTTTAACATCCTCTAATACACAGAACAGCCCCCCACAAAAAGATAATTATCTAGTTCAAAATGTCAATAGTGCTAAGATTGAGAAACCTCACCTAGAGAAACAGCAAAGTCTAAGAAGAAAGATAAAGATAGAACCCTGAGACTTTCCATTATTTAACATTTTTTAAAAGATTTTATTTACTTATTATTTAGAGTGTGCACTGGAGAACACCAGCAAGGGGAGGAGCAGAGGGGGAGAGGGAAAGAATCTTAAGCAGACTCTGTGCTGAACACAGATCCCTATATGGGGCTCCATCTCACAATCCTAAGATCATGCTTGAAATCAAGAGTTGGACACTTAACACTGAGCCACCCACATATCCCTTTAATGGTTTTGATTAAATAAAAACTGTGGTAAAGGAGCAGCCAAAGAGATGAAGAATTCAATACAATGTAGTATTATATATTTCTTAGTAAGTCATCAACCTCAAATATTTGCAGAGTGAAAAAGTATAATGACAAGTGAAAAGGAGTGTTTAATTTGGCTATATGGAAATCATTGCTGACCTTTGGAAAAATGCCTTCAACAGAGAAGTGAGGACCGGAAACATATTGGTATAGTCTGGGAAGTGAATCAAATATAAGAACATGGAAAACACTTGAGAATTCTTATTTTGATTGAGAAGAAAGAGAGCTGTTAATAGAGGTGTATGTGGACAAAAGGTTGTTTTGTTTTGGTGTGGTTTTGATTTTGCTTCCCTCTTAGAATCTTAAAGGTTCAACAAATGTTAATGGAAGGGAGCAAACAGAAACACAGGTATGGACTTAAAGAGAGTTATGTTTCTTAAAAACAGTTAAGTTTCTTAAAAATAAAAGAGAAGATCCATTCACTCATTCATTCATTCATTTACCTAATAATTTATTTATCCAAATGTTTACTGAATACCTCCTGAATGTCTTCTTGGAAAAGCTAAACTTAAATGGGAGAGGGACTTCCTCCACTGTAACAGGAGGAGAGAAGAAACTAACGTGGAGATTGGATGGTGTGTATTTTTATCAGGACTTAGAGATCTTTTCATTCCAGTTTTGGTGCTTTTGCTCTCACTGTCTACAGAGTTAAAATGTTTCATTATGATGTTTTGACAGGGAAACACTAGGAGATATGATACAGAAGAGACTATCATAACAGCTTTTGATACAAGTAGGAATTATTTTATTTTAACATTGTATGAAATCAAATATACATGCAGAGCTTATGAAGCATTAAAAATTTGTCCTAGATTGCATAACCTAGGTAAATATCACAATTGGTAATAACTTTTTTCAGTATTATAATGTAGAAACCTAAGGCTACAAAATTTTCAGTTTTGCTGATTTTGTAGCAGCATTCCAAATAGTCCAGAGAGAGAGAGAGAGATACATATATGCAGATATAGACATTTAACCACAAGTGAAGAGTTTTTAGATTCAAAACAAAGGTTGTTTTATAATGTTTCTATTTATATTAAAAATTCCTGGGAGAAACAATTAAGAGAAAACACTTGTTTTGCATAATTGATGTTTTATAGGTATCTAGGAAAGTTGAACAATTAGACCCTAGGGGCTCCATCAATGATTCATCACCATCTGGAATACAAAATTCTACCTACTGTTATGGTTTGTGTTTCTTCGACTAGAGTGGCAGATGTTAACTTTTTGTTGTGGTTGTTCTGTAGATATTCTCAAAGCACATGCATGAGATGCAATGCAGGATCAGAACTGACCCCAGTCTCTTCTATGGATATTATAAAGGGAACATAGATTATTCCTCCAGGAAGAGGAATTACAGAATAATAAAACAAAATTATAGATTTTAGGTGACCATCAAAAATATGTTCCTCAAGGAAATCCTACCATGTTGCTACAACATGGATAGACATTGAAGGCATTAACCTAAGTGACATAAATCAGACAGAGAAAAGAGAAAAGACAAATATTGCATGAGCTCACTTATATGTAGAATACAAAAAAAAAAAAAAATCATGGAAAAAAATATCAAACTGTGGTGACCAAAGGCAGAGGGTGGAGGGACAGGAAAATGAAGAATGTGGTCAAAAGGTACAAATGTCCATATATATGATAAATAAATACAGTTGACCCTTAAACAATGTGGTGGTTAGGAGTGTCAAACCCACACATAGTCAAACATTTGCATGTAACTTGACTCCCCTAAAACTTAACTATTAATACTCTATTGTTCACCAGAAGTTTTACTGATAATAAAGTCAATTAACACATATTTTCTATGTTATATGTATTATATACTGTATTCTTAAAATACAGTAAGCTAGAGAAAAAAAATATCATTAAGAAAATCATAAGGAGGAGAATCAGTGCTGGACTGTCTCTAAAAAAAACCTCCTTCTGCAAGTGGACTTCCACAGTTCAAACCCATGTTGTTCAAGGGTGAACTGTACTAGGGATGTGATGTCAAGCAGGATGACTGTAGCTGTAGCTTCTATATAATACATAGAAATGTTGTCGAGAGAGTAAATCCTAAGAGTTCTCATCACAAGGAGAATTTTTTTTTTCTTTTTCCTTTCCTTTCTTTTTTTTGGATCTATACGAGAAGATGGATGTTAGCTGAAACTATTGTGATAATCATTTTACAACGTATGTAATCAAGTGTCATTGCATCATTTACCTCATACAACAATGGGTATCAATTACTGTTCTATGAGACTAATAAAAAGTAAAATAAAATAAAAACAAGTCCAGTTAAGAGTGGGCTTTGGTCTCCAATGAGTTTGATAAGAAGAAATTGCCTTGTAGATATTCAGTTCTTAGGGCCAATTTAAAACTCAACTCTAACCATTCTACTATTCTGTGATTTCCCTTGCCCTCTATACCTATATCTCTTTTTTACTCTATGATTCTTTGTCTTAAGATATCTTTTTTTTGTTCAAACTTTGATGTTGAATAACTTCTTAAAAATTAATAAGCTCTGGTGCCTAGCACAAGGGCAGAGAATAATATATAGTTAGGACAGTATTGCCAAATAGAGGCATTTGGACTTTAAAGTGTTTTATGTTTTATACAGCAGTGAAAGAAAATGTTTTCAGCAAAATATCGGGTTCTCTAGAAAAGAGCTATGAAAGAAGTTCGAGGAAACATCTGGTTTTAAATAGTATAAAGCTAAACTTCAGATTTCCTCAGGCAGAAAAAAAGTGTGGAGATAGTACGCAGACTTGTGTATCAGACCACAGTGCTTTTCTTTATCTTTATGGTTGATAATATAGTTCTAAAAGAAGCAGAAGAAGAGAAGAGAAGCTTGAAACAGCAAAGCTGACCTTTTCTCTTATTAATTCAAAGTAGGAAATATCCAGTCTCCTCTGTTGAAAAGAACAATCAAAGGCCACTTGTAAATTACTTTTAAGAACCATCTGAGACAAGTCGCCCAAATTCCTATAATAAATATGGTCATGGACCAGCTCTAAGACATGTTCTTTCCAAATCAGAAGAATTATAGTAAGTTAGGATTATTGGAAGTCTATTTCTATAGAGAAGGAAACTGGGGAGGCAATTAGTTTAGAAAGCTGGAAGAAGGTACTTGTTTCAAAGTTATATTTGCACAGCAGACAAGCTATTTTTACTAAACTTATAGATTACATTGTAGTGCTTTGGCATGGGTGAGAATGATGGAAATTATGTGAAAGAGGAACCATTCCCTTACAACCCACTCCTTGGCTTTAACACCATTGAAACCTTATGGCAAGTCATAGACACAGTTGTTCAATATAAAGATTCCTATTAATCCAGAGGGGTTTACCAAGCATTGCATGTTTTTCCTACATTACATAACCTTTTTGAATACCAAGTTATTTTATGACCATACCAAGATTAATTCAGAAAAAAAAAATGTTTACTTTAAAATGGCAAAATGAAGCCGAATCTCTCATTGTTGTTTGTTTATTTGTTTGTTTTTGGTTTTTTTAACCTAATTTTCCTTGATTTTGGAAAATTGAAATAATCTACAAAAAGCTGTAGTCAAAAAAACTTTGTTTCAATCTAAAATAGGTGCTTTGAAAATATAGAAGTACAGAGTGGTGATTTTAAGTTCTAGCCTTACATTCATTAAAATCACGTGGGGAGGGGCGCCTGGGTGGCTCAGTGGGTTAAAGCCTCTGCCATTGGCTCAGGTCATGATCCCAGGGGTCATGGAATTCAGTCCCAAATCATGTTCTCTGCTCAGCAGGGAGCCTGCTTCCCCTACTCTTTCTCTGCCTGCCTCTCTGCCTACGTGTCATCTCTGTCTGCCAAATAAATAAAATTAAAAAAAAAAATCACCTGGGGAATTTTTTTTTTAAAGATTTTATTTATTTATTTGACAGAGAGAGAGCACACGCAGGCAGAGAGGCAGGCAGAGAGAGAGAGAGAGGAGGAAGCAGGCTCCCTGCTGAGCAGAGAGCCCGATTTGGGACTCTATCCCAGACCCTGAGATCATGACCTGAGCTGAAGGCAGCAGCTTAGCACACTGAGCCACCCAGGCGCCCACCTGAGGAAATTTTTAAAAGATTGAATGTTTAGGTTGGCCCCTAAAGATTCTGATTGAGTTGGTTGTGGTGGGGACTGGCCTATTATCAAAAACTTCCCTGTGGCTCTAATCTGCCGTCAGGGTTGAAAATGGCTGCCACAGAAAATTAGCCTCAAACCCTAACTATGAAAGTGAATTTTAGATTATATTTTGGAATACAAAGTGGATTACATAGTCATATCCTGGCAATTAAAAAAAATTCAAGAATTCATTTTAACAATTAGGAATTCAGGAAATTTGGAGGCATAGGTCAATATAACTCATGGAGAACACTGAAGACAACTTAATCTGCTAAAAGTCAATTCATCCTTCATATAGTTTCACTACAGAGCCGTTTCAAAAACAAAACAAAAACAAAAACCTAGTTATCTAAATGAAAACAAAATAATGATTTTTTTGAAACATCAAAATAAGTTACCAAAAAGTAAACTTTATTCTTAACTAAGGGGGAAATATTACAGCCAGATAATCTTCACTTAATACAGCATGTAAGAGCAGGGGTCAGAATCTGAAGCTAGTTACATCTGGTTCCAAAATTATGATAGCATGTTACTTACTAGCTTCTAGAGTTATCTCATCCTTTGTCAGGTAATTCTCTATCTAGAGGCCAGAGTTATCTTTTGTTAAAAAGACAAGGCAGGAGGAGTAAAAATCTAATATTCTTTTATTTTAAACCCTTCCCTTCCATAGTTACTCTTATGCCTAAAAGGTGGAATTTCAGTTTTGCAGGAGGGAAGACTTCTGAAGATCTTCACAACAATACCAATACACTTAACGTACTGAACGTTACACTTAAGAAACGGTTAATTTGGTAAATTTCATATTATGTGTGAAATTTAACACAATAAAAAACAATAACACACAATGAACACAATAAAAAACACAAAACAAAAATAACACAACAAAACAAAACAATAAAAATTTAAAAAGATTTTTTAAAAGATCAAATCTACCTACTTTATCATGACACAAAGAGTTTTTTCTAATATAACCTCAGTATGGCTCTTTCATTTGGGGATATTTTATATATAATGTTTTTGCTACACAAAAATGCTCACTCCTTTGTTAAAAAAAAAAAAACACACACATTTTTTTGTTTCATTCTTGCACATATATTTTTGCCTTTGCTTGAAACTCACTCTCCTCTGTGACCATGTGGATAATTACCACCCATCAAGCCAAAATATCAGGCTTCTTTTTTTTTTTTTTTTAAGGGGGCTAGCAGGAAGACCTATGTAAACTATTGAAGAATGAATATTTTCATGGTGCTTATATAATGATTCTACAAAACTTGGTGATTCATGTATCTATTAGTCATTGAGAAACTATGTGTCTATTAAAGTGTGATCTCTACCATCTGAGACGTAATTACTGCCCCCCAAAATCATGTGATTTAGATGAGTAATTGAGATGCAGAAGCATGCTAATATCCATTATCTAATATTAAGTCCTTAAACATGTATTAGCAGATATAAGTGAAATTAGAGTCAGAAAGGGTGACACCAGTGTGCTCTCGGGTCTTTTGAGGAAGACTAAAAGGTAAGGACAATGCTTGCTCTATTCATTCCTCTGTCCCTAGTTGTTGGTGCCATGTCTTCATATTGGTTAGGAGCTCAATAAATATTTCTTGAGGGCATGAAAGAAAAGTAGCTATTAAAGGCATGGAAATTAGTTGGACATGACAGAATAGGTAGACTAGAGATAGGATAATAATCAAGCACAAAATGGCATGAATTCAAAATAACCTGTACCCTAGTTGAGCCAAAGACAGTGTTCATCTGATTACTATAATTAAAATAAGAACTATTTTCTTTTGTGCAAACCAATTCAAAAGAAAATGCAGGGGAAAAGAAAAAGATTAAGTATCTAAATAACAGTTACATTCTGCTAACCGTCCTGAAACTGTTACCTTATTTTGAGTTTATTGACTAAGGAAAAGAGCTTTTTCTGCTTCTTTTAACTTCTCTTGCTTCCTTTTTTCATTACCGGTCCTTCTCATCTGCAAAAAAGGCAATGAGTCCCAACACATACTTGAGGGAAAAAAAATATAGCTCAAGGAAATAAAATCTGCAAAAAAGCACCTAGGTATAGGTCAATTCTAAATCCAATAATATACAGCATAAAAAATAATTCTGATATTTCTCATAGAATTATCTTAATTTTCTATTGCTGCTATAACAAATTACCACACACTTAATGGCTTAAAATAATACAAATTTATTATCTTATAGTTCTGGAGGTCAAAAGTCCAAAATCAGTCTCCCTGGGCTAAAGTCAGGGGTCAGCAGAGCCTTGCTCCCTCTGGAGACTTTAGGGGAGAAGCCATTTTCTTGGCTTTCACAGCTTCTAAAAGTCACCCGCATTCCTCAGCTACTGGCCATTTCTTCCATCTTCAAAGTGCATCACCCCACTTCTCTTCTGCCATCATATTTCTTTTCTGAATGTAACTCTACTGCATCTCTTGTGATTATGTTGGATCCATCCAGATAATCCAGAATAATCTCCCCCATCTCAGGAGCCTTAATTTAATCTCATCTATCAAGTTGCTTTTGGAGTTTAATGTATTATATTTATTGGTGCCAAGGAGTATGACATGAACACCTTTGGGGGATCATTATTCAGTGTACAATACTTCTGATCAATTTTACTTAACGATTTGTATTTATATAACCTTTGGTTCATTTACTACTTTTCCCCACCAGCTGAGAAATCTGTCTATTGCATTTCTGTCCTCTTTATATCTTCAGCTGTTCTGGTCATGAAGGGTGTCTAAGTCTCCCACACCTCCCTGCACCTGGGTATTTGTACTCTAACCCAGTTATCAGCTCTGGATTCAGTTCTTTGACAACTACATACACACAGGCTACTACTAGCATGTGCTTTCCTGAAATCCTCTCTGATCCTAGCAACTTAACCTCCAATTCATTCCCATGTCTTATCTTCTTTATGTATTTCTGAGGTATTATTGTGGATTGACCTTAGTCCAAGTATTAGCTTTACCATCTTAATACTATGTGACTTATCTGGATTTCACTGTAAAATGCGGATAATATTACCGACTTTATCAGACAATTTTGTGGATTAAACAGCTCAGAAACACATACAGAGTAGTTGTTCCATAAATATTAGTAGCCCTGTCTCTCATTTATTTTCATTCATTTTTAGACAGGAATCAGGTTAACTTGTAATTAATTTTAATGTCTTCTTTCACACCTTTCATTCAGCTGCATATTTAATCCTTAGGTGATACACCTATAGTCATTTTCAGCAAATAGCCATTCTGTAATGTGTAGCCATTCCATATATATATATATATATATATATACTGATCATATTCATTAATCTATACAGCCTGTTTGTTGATAGAAAGAGCATTTTCTCACAGAAGAAAGTATAATTCAGGTTATCATCCTTCTTGTAATAAACAAGCATTAGCTACATTCTCTTGAGTTTCCCACATGACCTACAATAATGTGGACTCCTTTCCCTACTTTAAGTAGAGACTATTTGATTAAAAGATGTCATAGAAAAAAACAAACTTTTCTTAACTACTAGATAACTCCTGTTTCATCTCTTAAACTTGTGTTGAAGTAGCAATTGGAAACTTAAATATTGTTATTTCCAGGGTTTGCTCAGACAGCTCTGTCTTTTATTTTTTTTTTATTTTCCTCTGTTTCTCTTTCTCAGTGGAACTCACCTGTACCACTTAGGAGAAATGTGATTTTTTTTTTTTCCAAGTCTGTGCCAGGCTCCCTATTATCTGAGAATTAAAATCTGACTATAATTTATAATATAAAATATGATTTATAATATAAAATCTGACTAAAATTTGACGATAATTTCTCTCTACTTCCATTCCTTGTTTTCCAACTTCCCTTAATAATTCATCCCACCGTAACCACTTTCCTTCCCTTTGATTACTATTGAAAGTAAATATAATCTGACTAGGAGATAAGCATTACGGTTTTTTTGTTTTGTTTTGGTTTTGGTTTTGGTTTCTGATGGTTATCAAGGTCCCACTATGTACCAACCACAGCACTAAACAAACACCTCAAATGCTGACTGCCAAAGCCAACAGGAACTCCCAAACAGAATCGAGCAGGACAATATGGTACAATGTGGGAGCTCTGGAGAGGACAATTTTGTGGCCTTGGAGATAGAAAGAGTTGGAGAGTGATTAGGGCACTCTTCTAGAGAGTCAGGCAGAGGGATTCAATTATTAGGTGAAACGGGGTTATACCAAATCTCTAGGATCAGAAGGCAGGAGACAGGACAGGATGGCTGAAAGGCACAGTCCTTCTTCCCTCTCACAAGAGTATATTTTTCCTTATTACTGGACAGCACCCACAACTTAGTGTGTTGTGTGCACACAAGCCCAGGTGAGTATGTGTAACATCCAACAGAAGAAATTTTTACCACAACCTATGGTGTTTTTGCAAATAAAACTGTCATCAAGGGAAAACAGGATGCTAATATTAGCTGAGAGGTAAAAAATAGATACAATGCATGAACTAAATTAATACTACTTTTTTAAGGTAGTTTTTTTTTAAGGTAATTTTTTTTAAAGTAATTTTTGAATTCTCTTTCTGATCTCTGTTGTTTTGTGAAACTGATGCCTGGATCTCTGTACTGCCCTCATCTTTGCATGTTACTGCAGCTGCAAAGTTGCAACTTTAAATCATCAACTTTGGAAATATATTTCTTCTAATGAGATTTTCTTTCTTCAGTTTCTAAATGGCATTACCAACTATCAGTGTAATGAAACTACCCACTCCCAGAAAGGAAGGGATTTTACTTAGATTTATTTAATGGTTTATTATTTATTCCCACAGCTGTATGAATACAGTGTTTCTGTCATCGTGAAAATACAAGAAACCCATGTGTTTTCAGCGCCAGCCAGAGAAATCAACTGAAGCAAGACCTCATCTCACCCTGGATAAATCCTCCCATTCTCCTATAGGGTCCCAGGATGACTCACCCAGTCTTCTTGGAGTCATTTTGTTTCTGCCCTGTAGCTATAGATGATGATATCTTCACCTTGTCTCCCCAAAGCCTTAGATCTGCTGCCCCTTGGTGGTTGACTGGTGATAAAGGGAGACCTCAGGACAACATTGGTCTTGGCTTGGATTTCATATAAGTCCTTCATGGTCTTTCCTTTGCTATATGCCTCAGTTTTTTCTTTCACAATCTACTCTGTCTTAGCTGAAGCACATTACATGGTTTACAAAACAATGAAATTGGATGTTGGGTTCCCTGAGTCCATTTTTTTTTTTTCACACAGATTTTCACACAGCTTCTCTTTCCAAACTCTTAAAAATAATAATAATAAATAACACATTGGGCTTTTCTTTTCCTCCAACATGCAAAATTAAGTCAGAGTTCTAAGTTTATTCACAGAATTAGGCTCCCTTGGAAACACTTGCTATACACATATGATAGGAACAGATTATATATATATATATATGGAATGGATTTGATTTTACTACTGATCAGAATATATGGAATGGATTCCATTCTATATATGGAATCCATTCCATATATAGAATGGAATAGAATAGAATATATATAGAATGGAATGGAATGGAATCCATTCCATATATGTATGTATTCTGATCAGTAGTAAAATCTGAACTTTCCATACCATGATCAGAGGTCTCTATATCAGTCAGAACTCTCCAAAGAAGCAGAAACAATAGAATATATGTGTACCCATACATTTTGAAAGACAGACAGATGGCTAGGACTAGGCTTATCTGTATCTGTCTGGTTTATCTATATGTCCCTCTAGAGAGATTTCAGGGAATTGGCTTATGCAATTATAGAAGATGACAAATCTCAATATCGGCAATCAGCAAGTTGGAGACCCAAAGGTAGCTGATGGTGTAGTTACAGTCTGAATACCAGCAAGCTCAAGAACCAGGAAGGGCTGATGTTTCAGTGTGATCCTGAAAACAGGACGAAATTGATGTGTGAGCTCAAGACAGTGAGGCAGGAGTGGTTTCTTCCAATTCACGCCAAAGTTGGCCTCTTCATCCCATTCAAGACTTCAGCTGAATGGATGAGGCCCACCTACATGAGGATGTGCAATCTGCTTTATTCAGTCTACCAATTCGAATGTTAATCTCATCCAGAAACACCCTCACAGACACACTCAGAATAATGTTTGACCAAATATTTGGATACTTTGTAGCCCAGACAACTAGACATATAAAATTAACCACTATAGTCTCCTATTACAGTGGACCAGTCTGAAAGCCAAGTAAAACAAAACAAAACAAAAAAGTCAGTTCTGGTCCTAGCTGTGAAATCTTATGCACACCACTTCCTCTCTCATCCTCCTGCATCTGCCTGATAGACAGTAATGTAAAACAGTTATATCACATCGAGTATGTATAATAACTGTCTCCTATTCTCACAGCAGACAAAATCACATTTTATTGTCACAACTCTGAGCCTGAAATTTTTTTTAACATGTTGAAGAGGAAGCCTTAGAATCAGAGAGGTTAAATAATTTAGATAATTTCAAAGACTGACTTATATTCTAGAATTTTCTCTTCCAAATGTTCAGCTAAGGAAAAAGAAAACTGATTTGGAGTCTGCTACAGACCCTCACCTGCAAGGGGGACCACAAGAACATACTGGCATCTCCAGTTCCATGGTCATGATAATCTGGAAGAGTAAGTGAAGGTTTTGGGGAATACTTTATTTTTAGACTTTCTTTCCCCCATAATATAC
Source organism: Mustela putorius furo (assembly GCF_011764305.1). Taxonomy (NCBI): domain Eukaryota; kingdom Metazoa; phylum Chordata; class Mammalia; order Carnivora; family Mustelidae; genus Mustela; species Mustela putorius. Next base: position 14,514,340 of record NW_025422123.1, on the reverse strand, counting down.
AAAATGGAAGGGAAGCTCGTTTAGTAAAAGAGCAAGTTTGTGCCACTTTCATTATTGGTCTTCATTAGTTTCATAGTACTGATTCCTACAAAGTATAATGTGTGGAGAGCCATGAAATAGATGCAAGGAGTCACGTATGCGGAGGTGCCCGGGGATTGAGGAAGCGAGACTGATTGGCTGGCTGCAAGCATGGGTGAGCCCGAGCTCGCAGCGTGATCAGGGAGAGGGGCGTGGACTAGATCGGTGATTGGCCGAGGTAAAGGATATAAAGCAGAGAGACTGTCGGGACAGAGGGAGAACTAATAAAGAAGCTTGCCACCCATCACGTTTGCGGGTCGTTCTTGCCGGCGAGAGCGACAAGTGGTGCCGAAACCCGGGACTTCGCCCGCGTCGCAAAGAGGTGATCAAGGTAGAGCAACGATAAGGTAAGGAGTGCACCAATAACTGTCTATTGACAGGGAGGTTCCCTGAAGACGATTGGAGGTAAGGTTGCTTATAAGGCTCTTCAGGGACGATAGAGAGAAAGCTTTCCAGGATGGGAAACGAGATGGCTGCAAAGTTCCTAGGATAAGGACGATAGGGAGAAAGTTTTCCCAGGATGGGAAATGAGATTGCTAGGTGCAGGATGGAGGGCCCTCTAAAGGATATCCTCAAGGCAAATGGCACCCCCTTAAAGACGAAAACAGCCCGCTCTTTCTTGAGAGAAGTAGGAGAAGTTGCCCCCTGGTTTATAGAGGAGGGGCTCCTGAATGTGCCACAGTGGGAGCACCTGGGGGAGGACTTGAAACGATGCCCATTTGTAACCTCAGGAACCCTTGCCGTGTGGTCCTTGGTGAGAGTGTGTTTACAATCTACTCAAGAGCCCTTGAAGCAAGCAGTGCAACAGGGAGGGGAGGTTTTGGAGCAGGTAAAGGAGGAGTCTCATAAAGGGTCTTCCCAAGACTCCGACTCTGAAAGTGAAAGTTCGGAAGGACTCTCAGATAGCGAGTTGCAGGAAATAGGGGAGAGAGAGGCAGATAAGAAGGAGAAATCTCCCAGTCTCCAGGCATTACAGGATTTGGAAGCCATAAGACAGCAATTCGAGAGTAAGGAGGTGGAGTTGCAGAAGGCATTAGAGGAATTAAGAATGCAAGGAGAAGTAATGGCGCAGCTGAAAGCAGAAGCAGAAGCTGCAGCTGTGGCGCAGATTGGGCCAACCTGGCCAGAGCGGTTTTAAGATCACGTAGGCTCTCGATTTGAAACAAATGTTACTTGCAATTGCACCTCAGCTAAGCACATAAGTTACTCACCAATGCCCGTCTGTGTTAGAGCTCCCTTTCTCTTCATAGTTTTTAATGCTTCTACTATTAACAAGTCATCTAGTCTCTCTTGTGAGTCCCAGAATTGTCTGCTATCAGAATGTTGGAATGCCACGGTGGGAGACTCAGCAGTAATAGCCAAGATACCGACGTATAATAACAGCAGCCATTATTGCAGCTATTGCAGCATCCGTCGCCGCTGCTACTGCTGCTGCAGTGGCGTTGACAACCTCGATACAGACTGCAGCAACACTCAACAATGTCACCGGGAGGGTAGCTGAAGCCCTTGCAACACAAAATCAGATTAATGGACTGTTGGGTGTATACAAAACCTGCCTGGACTCTGTGTCATCCCTGTAGCTTATAATAATTTGTCTCACGCCGCAAATTTACCAAACAGTTGCGAGCCCAAATTGTTATCATAAACGCCACTAAGGTACCCATTGGCACTGTCCATGATTGGGTTGTCATGCTACAACAATCACTCTCGCTCCTCAAAAACTGGGCAGGCATAGGAGTCCTCGTTATATTAATGATTCTGGCTCAAGTGCTCCTACTAAGATGCATCTGTAGAGTTGCGCGACGGCAGCAAGGGCAGCAACAAGTTTTGGTTCAAGCTATGATGGCTCTAGAGGCTGGTACCTCCCCCCAGATATGGCTTATATGCTGGATCTGTAGTCAAAGACGGGTAAGACCGACCCCACCCTATAGCAACCTAAGACAGGGACCCCTCGGCCAGGAGGGACACCCGATGACGGGTAAGCGTAGGGAGTGAGGGCGGCAACCTAAGACAGGCACGATCCCCGCCATCATATATAAATAAAAAGGGGGAGCTGTGGAGAGCCATGAAATAGATGCAAGGAGTCACATATACGGAGGTGCCCGGGGATTGAGGAAGCGAGACTGATTGGTTGGCTGCAAGCATGGGTGAGCCCATGCTCGCAGCGTGATCAGGGAGAGGGGCGTGGACTAGATCGGTGATTGGTCGAGGTAAAGGATATAAAGCGGAGAGACTGTCGGGACAGAGAGAGAACTAATAAAGAAGCTTGCCACCCATCACGTTTGCGGGTCATTCTTGCCGGCGAGAGCGACAATAATGCAATTTATCTTTTTCAGTAGCTGTGCTCATAGCCGTGCTGAGCATTGTAATGTAATCGTATTTAAAAATTATTAGACTGACATAATATTAATGAACAATTTTCATATGGGCATAGAGGCGTTGGCTTCATAATCCATAATCCATCGTATCTACTGACTACTCCCACATGCTTCACTTTCTATCTTTTATAAACACACTACCCCAAATCAGCAGAAAATGGAATTATCACAGACTGATGGCTTTATACCTTCATTCGTATCATAGTGGGTCCTCAACAATCTCTCTGAAAAGCCCTCCATTTACCTTTGAATAACCACAAAAGTCTATCTCACATGTTCTTCACAGATTACCTACAATACCACCATTTGACACAGAATTAAAATAAAATATGCAACCATCCTTAACAAATATGTATGCAAGTGATTTAGTGAAAAGAGAATGTCAATGTTTTAAGAAATAATATTTCAAGATTCCATTTCATTGGTCTATTATCATAAACATATCTGGACTATGACCCCTTCTCTTAAACATTATTGCAATTATCCTCACCGAAGCCACAAGTATCTCTCATGCAGATTTTTGCCAGAGCCTTCTAACTGGTTTCCCATTTTTCTGTCCTTCCTTTGATAGGCAATTCTCAAAACAGCAGCTACTATGACACTGTTAGTTTCCCAGTGAAACTATGCCTCTCATCTTCTCAAAAGCTGCTGCAGATTCACCCCTTCACTCAGTCAATGGCAAGGGCCAGCAGGCTTGGCTGCCCGGTGACATCTTTAAGCTGGGGTGCTGTCCTTTTCCTTTCCCTCTCTCAAGCCACTTCGGCCTCACTGCCCTCCCTTCAACACAACAGGCACATTGCCCATCCTGGTTTGGCACTCAGCCTGAAACGCCAGGAATCCAGAAGGCTCATCTCCTTCAGTGTAAACCCTCTCAGTGCAGGCTAGTTTAACTGTTTCAAGCCGTGTCAAGCAGTCACACTTCTCCATGCTCATTTTTCCCTGTTCTACTTTTGCCTCCATTGTACATACTGACTCCTGACAGACTATATGATTTAATTGCTCTGTTTAGGTTGTAGGCTCCACAAAGGCAGAAATTTTTCTGTTTTGTTCATTCCTATATCCCTATTATCCAGAGGAGTGCCTGAAACAACATAGGCTTTTAATAAATATGTGTCGAATGGATGAATGAAACAAACAGGAAAAGGTAGGGACTGTTATTGAATTACTCAAATATTGTCTAGCTATTACGGATTCTGAGTTTTACTGGTTAGGCTTGCACAGGAATGGAAGCCATGGAAAGGTCTTAGCTGCCAGATGGGCTCTGTTCTATTGCTTGGGCTCCAAATGTCTTTTTGGCTCATGTGACTCACATGGTTACAAAAATGCAATCATTCCACAGTTCTCTCATTGTTACCTTACCTGATTCTTCACAATAATTTTTCTGACCTTTATATGTGCCCTGGATATGCTGAATTAACATTTTGTATTTTTATTGACTGAATCTAATAAGTTTTAAATCACACACTTTATGTTCTGTTCTGTATTATCAAAACATGCTTGAATCTTTATCCAAAAACATAAAAATTTTAAAACCTTGGACAGAATATTAAACTTCTCTAACTTCAATTTTTTCTACTTTTAAACCAAAATAATAGCTATGTTTCAGAATTTCCTTTAGATATAAATAATATGTACTGAGAAATATTTTGTAAAGTCTTATCAAAGGCAGTATTATTTTTTTATTGAAATTGGCTCTTTTCCTGGGATATGCCATGGACCGGAAGGAAAATAAATGAGGACTGTAGTTTGCATGTACCATTAATATTTTAGCTTTGCTCTTTTTTACCCAAAGAGAGAACAAGGCTCATAATAGCCAAATATGTTAAACTCTCAAAAACAATTCAAAAGAGCTAACGTCTCTTGAAACTTCAAACAGTATACAGTATTTCTTATATTATCTATGATGACTTTGAGTATAGTAAAGCTAACTTATTTAATCATCAGCCACTACAGCGTGAAATTCACTAGGTATTTTCCCTTAATGAAAAATGAGATTTGATCATGGTAAAACAAATGAATGTAAATTACAGAATTATATCCCTAGTTGGCTGTGTTGTTCGTGTGTGTGTGTGTGTGTGTATGTTTTAGATATCTCCAAGGCAAACGTGACTTATAAAAGAATTGAAAACAGGGGCGCCTGGGTGGCTCAGTGAGTTATAGCCTCTGCCTTCATGATCCCAGGGTCCTGGGATCGAGCCCTGCATCAGGCTCTCTGCTCAGCGGGAAACCTGCTTCCTCCTCTCTCTCTCTCTCTCTCTCTCTCTCTCTCTGCTTGCCTCTCTGCCTACTTGTGATCTCTCTATAAATAAATAAAATCTTAAAAAAAAGAGAGAGAGAATTGAAAACATATCACTTTATAAGAGCTAAATTGTATAATCAAGTAAGAATACTAAATTTACAACAACATAGGAATTACCATAGAAAAGGAAAGATGGAGTTATTTTGCATGATTTTTTTTCAACAAGTGCATTTTTTTTGTAAACATTGCCATCCAGGGTATTTCCTTTAGTTCCCAAATTATTAGAATTATTTGTTTTACATAAATAAATTTTCTAATTATTTTAAACATTATTTTAAGATTTAAATCTACTAGAAAAAAATATACCCTTAAAAGCCATTTAAAAATCTTTCTAGGGACACTTGGGTGACACTTTCACAGTTAAGCATCTGCCTTCAGCTCAGGTCCTCTATCCTGGGTCTTGGGATAGAGTCCCACATTGAGCTCCTTACTCAGTGGAGACTCTCTTTTTCCCTCTACCTGCTGCTCCCCCTGCTTCTGTGATCTTTCCCTCCCACACAAATAAATAAAATCTTTTAAAAATGAAGCAGAGAAATCAGAGTGGGAGATGAACCACAAAAGACTATAGACTCCATGAAATAAAAGGAGAGTTTTAGAAGGGAGGAGGGTGGGGGATGGGTGAGTCTGGTGATGGGTACTAAGGAGGGCACCGACTGCCTGGGGCACCGGGTGTTATATGCATATACTGAATCATGGAACACTGCACCAAAAAGTAATGATGTATTGTATGGTGACTAACATAACACAATAAAAAATAAATAAAAATCAAATAAATAAATAATAAAAAAGTTTTCTAAAATACATAACATTTATATGGATTTTTGTCTAAATAAAATGAACATATCATGGTAAATTAGGATATATGCATAAATGTATAAAATCATCAAAAAGAGGAAAACTCAGTTTGTGACACATTATTTATTCTTCTTGAATTTTAATGTCCTTATCTATAAGAGAGAGAGAACAATTTTTACCTTACAAGATTCACATTGGCTTAAATGTGATGTGTATGTGTGTGAGTGTGTAGGCTTTTTGCTACCATGCTAAATGTTGATTAAATTTCTCAACCACAATCTTGTCAACACATTTAGTTCCTTTTACCAATATTCCAAATTTCAAACAACACCTAATCCATTTCCTTTTTTTTTTTTTAAGATTTTTATTTATTTATTTGACAGAGAGAGAGATCACAAGTAGGCAGAGAGGCAGGCAGAGAGAGAGAGGGAGAAGAAGGCTCCCTGCCCAGTAGAGAGCCCGATGCAGGGCTCAATACCAGGACCCTGGGATCATGACCTGAGCCAAAGGCAGAAGCTTTAACCCACTGAGCCACCCAGTTACCCCACCTAATTTCTCATTTTCATATGCAAAATTTTAAAAATGAAACTTAAGATTTTATATATTGGTTTAATGATAATTCTAAAAAACATCTAGAGTATTTGATAAAAACACAGGCAGTGAAGATCAATTTTCTGGAATGACTGACTTGTTTTATGATTACTCTGAACAATAAGAAAATCTGAAAAAAAAAAAATAATGGGGAAAACCACCTGGCTTTAGGTATTAGAGAGCAACAAACTAAAAATTTATTATAGGGTCAAGATTTTGAAGAGGAAAGCTAAGTGGGTAAGCTGAGCATGTATAATGATGTTTTCCCCTTACAATTTCAAAAGTAAAAGACAAGGAACTGGGAAAAGGAGCATAACTTTTGGCAATGTTAAGGATAAGGGAAAACAAATTAAATTTTAGGGCTCACCAAGAGGACAGAACAAACCATTCCTCAAAAGAAACTTATCTTTGAGCAACTTCACCCATGATTGAAATAAGATTATTGTTCACAAATAGACTTCCTTCTAAAATCAAATGTAAATGTTTATGTAGAAAAATCATGTCATTTAAAGCCTTGATTTATTTCTAAAATTTTTCACTCACAGTGTCAACAGCATAAACAAAATTAATTAGGCATACAGAAAGAAAACAATTTCAAAAAAAAAAACAGCAAAAAGAAAAAAGGAATAAAAACACAGGATATAAAGCACACTGTAATCATCAGACATGGGCTTCAAAATAAGTTGATTAATAGGTTCATAAATTTAAATGACCAGATAAAGAAATTTGGCACATAATTTAAAACTATAGAAAGGATGAAATGGAAATTCTAGAAATTAAAAGTAAAATTAGAATAATTTGAAAATTCTCCAAATAGATTTAAGAGAGATTAGATAAACTAAAGATAAAATTTAGGAACTGGTAGACAGGCCAGAACAAAATCTTCAAACTGAAGGATGAAAATACTAAGAAATTCAAAACATGGAGCAATTCATTAAAGGCATACAGAAAATAGCAAAAGCCCTAATGTGCATTTAATTTGTCAGAAATAGAAGAGTAAGAGAAGAAGGCAGAAGCAAGGTTAGTTTTTGGTTTTCAGCATCCAATTTTGATGCGTAGGTTTGTTTTTGTTTATATTTACTATACTCAGGTTTTTAATATTTCTTATATCTGTAGCTGAAGTGAAGGACTTTAGTCTGTTTTGGAAATTTCTGGGTTATTGTCATTTTAATAATTAGAATGAAAGACACTTATGAGACAAATAAAATCTAAGAGGATTTGACAGTAGTATATTAGTATTAAAGGAAATAAAGAAGGCAGATGAATAATCATTCCCAATAGAAACACAAGATGTAGAAAAAAAACAAGGAGCAACATCTAGGAAAAACACTTGGGCAACTCTAAATGAATACTGATTATATGAAACAATATTATACTATCTTACAAGGCTTAAACTTATATGGAATTAAAATACTTGACAAAAAATAGGACAGAAACCTGAAGGGATAAACTGAATTAATGTTTTAAGTTTTTAGTTTTGTTTGGTGATTGAACAATGTCATTTACCTTAATTTAATCCTTAAGGAAGGGATTACTACGATCATCCTTGGGCTAACTATCGTAAAACAGTAATATCAAGTGTCACAAGCTAATAAGAGAGCAAAAGTGTTAATTACAATAATAACAACAAAATTGGGTGCCTGGGTGGCTCAGTGGATTAAGCATCTAACTCCTGGTTTTGGCTCCGGTCATGATCTCATGGTTGTGGGATCAAGAACCTGCATTGGGCTTTGTGCTCGTGCAGTTTGCTTCAGGTTCTTTCTCCCTCTCCCTCTGCCCTTCCCCACTTACTCTCTCTCTCTCTCTAAAATGAATAAATAAAAATCTTTTGAAAAATGTTACTTAAACAAACAAAAAAAAAAGGGCAAAGAAAGAGAGAATAATACATAGAATGGTTAAGACAAATGAAGGCTGAAGGTGGTAAAGTGAAACATCAAATAATTGAATCACATGTCAATAAAATAAATATGTTAACTAAAAGACAAAGATGCCAAGATGAGATTTTAAAAAATAATTGCTGTCATCTAAAATATGTGGAATGTTTGAGAGTATATATAGATGGAAAAAACAAACAAAAACACAAAATTAGCCTGATGGAGCAACATTAGCTGTAGACCTTAAGACACTTATTATAAATGATAATTGATAATGATAATAATGATAATGATATGATGAAACTGACCATATGCCAGAAAAATACACCAATTCTAAATATGTAGGTACTAACATAGCTTCAAAATAAAAAGAAATATTTACAGAACTAAAAGGAAAAATAAACATAAAGTCATAATGATATCAAGATATTTAAATATACTAGCCTTAATAACTTATCTGAAAAGCCTCCAAAAAAATCAAGAAAATTTGAATATTTGAGCAAAACTAAAACTTAGTCATATGTAGAACTCTCTTAAAAAGTGCAAAAGTACAATATGTGCCTTTTTTCCAAGTGTACCTAGAACAGTTACCAAAATTGACCATGGTTGCTCTATAAGGTGAGTCTCAACAAATTTCAATAGATTGAACTCATATGTAGCATATTCCTCTGAACACTGAAAAATTAAGCTAGAAATCAATAATAAAAGAATAATAAGAAAGTTCTCAAATGTTTCACAGTTAAGAAACAATTCTTTAAAAGCAAATAAGAAAACTAAATACAAAATCACTATGTAAATCAAACAGAAAGACAATGGAAAGACGATGTCAAAACCTGTAATATTCAGCTATTATCTACATGGATAGGAATTTGAAACATTCAATTTATATTTTAGAAAAGAAAGCTAAAACTCAATGACTAAAATGTCTACAGTAAAAATTGAGAAAAAATAAAGTTAGTAAAGTTTTTTTGCATTTAACTAAATACAAAGAAATAAAAAGGAGGAGATTAAATTAAACACATATATGTATTTTAAAGTTTCGTTTATTAGTCTTCTCAGTCTGGCATAACATAGCACCACAGACTGACTGGATTAAACAACAGAAGTTTATTTTCTTACAGTTTTGGAGAATAGGAATCCAAGATTAAGGTTACAGACTGATTTCTGGTGAAACATCTTTTTTCTGGCTTGTAGACAGCTAGCTCCCTTCTTAGTGTGTCCTTACATGACCTTTCTTCTATGCTCATGCAGGGAGAAAAGGAGAGAGGGAAGAAAAAAGATTGAGAGGTATCTCAATGGAACCTCTTTTTCTTCTTATAGGGACACCAGTCCTATGGGATTGGAGCTCTACCCTTGTGACTTCTATTTAACTAATTAGTTCTTGAGGCTATACCTCTAAAACAGTCATATTGGGAGGTAAAATGTCAACATATGAATTTGGGGGGACACAGTTCAGACATTAACAATTGGCTTTTCAACAGAACTAATAAAACTGATAAACTCAGTAAGCCTGACCACACTAAAAAGAGAGAAGAAACATATCCAGTTTCAGGAATGATAAAAGATCACAATGACCAATATTACAGAAAGTTTTTTAGAAGAGGATATTTTGAATAATTTTTACCCAATACATTTAAATATTTTTATAAAATTGACAAGCCATCCAGAAAAATAATATGTATCAAAACTGACCCAAAGATACAGAATGTCTGTTAAATTTCATAACAATCAATAATAATAATAACAACATAGAATTCAAAGAAATAATAGGCAAATTAGCAAGGAAGAAATTAAATTTTCACCATTTGCAGAGGACATGATACTCTATGTAGAAAATCCAAAAGACTCCACCAAAACAATTGCCAGAACTCATACATGAATTCAGCAAATTTGCAGGATATAAAATCAATGTACAGAAACAGGTTGCATTTCTACACACCAATAACAAAGCAGCAGGAAAAAAAAAATGCAAGGAATCAATTTAATTTGCAATTGCACCAAAAACAATGATACCTAGGAATAAATCCAAAGAAGTAAAAGATCTATACTCTGAATACTATAGAACACTAATAAAAGTGATTGAAAAGGACACAAAGAAATAGAAGAACATTCCAGGTTTATGGACTGGTAGGAAAAATATTGTTAAAAATGTCTATACTTCCCAAAGCAATCTAAATATTCAGTGTAATCCCTATTAAAATAACACCAGCATTTTTCACAGAACTGGAACAACCAATCTTAAAAATTGATGTTGGAACCACAAAAGATCCCAAATAGCCAAAACATTTCTGAAAAAGAAAAACAAAATGAGAGACATCACAATGCCAGACTTCAAAACTGTATTACAAAACTGTAGTTATTAGTATGCTAGTGGCACAAATATAGATACATAGACCAATGGAACAGAAAAGAAAACCCAGAAATTAACCCACAACTCTACGGTCAACTACTCTTTGACAAACCAAGAAAGAATATCCAGTGGGTAAAAAGATAGACTCTTCAACAAATGATGATAGGAAAACTGGACAGCAACATGGAGAAGAATGAAACTGGACCACTTTCTTACACCATACACAAAAATAAATTCAAAACGGACCTTAATGTAAGACTGAAAACCATCAAAATCCTACAGAAGAACACAGTGAGAAACCACTTTGGCCTCAACTGCAGCAACTTTTTATTAGACATATTGCCACAGTCAAGAGAAACCAAAACCAAAAATGAACTATTGGGACTTCATCAAGATAAAAAGCTTCTGCATGGCAAAAGAAATAATCAACAAAACTAAAAGGTAGCCTACAGAATGGGAGAAGATATTTTCAAATGACATGTCAGATAAAGGATTATTATCCAAAATCTACAAAGAACTTATCAAACTCAACACCCAAAAACCAAATAACGCAGTCAAAAAATGGGTAGAAGATATCAATAGACACTTTTCCAAAAAAAGACATCCAGATGGCTAACAAACACATAAAAAGATGCTCAATATCACTCATCATCAGGGAACTAAAAATCAAAACCATCATGAGAAACCATCTCATACTTGTTAGGACAGCTGAAATCAACAACTCAGAAAACAACAGGTATTGGCAAGGATGTGGAGAAAGGGGAAAACTCTTACACTGTTGGCAGGAATGCAAACTGATGTAGCCACTCTGAAAAACAGTATGAAGATTCCTAAATGTCTTAAAAATAGAACTACCCTATGATCAAGCAATAGCATTACTAGGTATTTACCCAAAGGATACAAAAATACATATTTGAACAGATAAATGCACCCTGATATTTATAGCAGCATTATTAACAATAGCCAAACTATAGAGAGAGCCTAAATGTCCATCGATTGATGAATGGATAAAGAAGATGTGGAATACATACACGAAAGAATTTTACTCAGTCACCAAAAAGATGAAATCTTGCCATTTGTAAGGACTTGGGTAGAGCTACAGTCTACTATGCTGAGTGAAATAAATCAGAGAAAGAAAAATACCATAATAATCATTCATATGTGAAATTGAAGAAAGAAAAGAGATGAACATAGGTGGAAAGGAAAAAAAAAAGAGAGAGAGAGAGGAAAACAAGCTATAAGAGACTCTTAACAACAGAGAACAAACTGAGGGTTGATGGAGGGAGGTAGGTGAGGGGTGGGTTAGATGGGTGATGGGTGTTAAGGGGAGCACTTATTAAGATGAGCACCAAGTGTTGTATATAAGTGATGAATCACTGAATTCTACTCCTGAAACCAACATTGCACTGTATGTTAACTACCTAAAATTTAAATAAAAAAAAAAAAACCTTCCCCACAGTATAGATCTTTCAGCCTTAGATTTTTTAGTAAATGAGTAAATTTTATCCATAAAAAGCAAAAATTAAACTTAATGACATTGGTAGGAATGCTTCCAGATCTGGAAACCAACCAAAGATACACAAGGAACTGAAGAATAGTTTTTTTTTTTTTTAATTTTTTTATAAACATATAATGTATTTTTATCCCCAGGGGTACAGGTCTGTGAAGCATCAGGTTGACACACTTCACAGCACTCACCATAGCACATACCCTCCCCAATGTCCATAACCCTACCCCCCTCTCCCAATACCCTCCCCCCAGCAACCCTCAGTTTGTTTTGTGAGATTAAGAGTCACTTATAGTTTGTCTCCCTCCTGATCCCATTTTGTTTCATTCATTCTTCTCCTACCCTCTGACCCCCTATGTTGCATCTCCACTTCCTCATATCAGGGAGATCATATGATAGTTGTCTTTCTCCAATTGACTTATTTCGTTAAGCATAATACCCTCTAGTTCCATCCACGTCATCACAAATGGCAAGATTTCATTTCTTTTGATGGCTGCATAGTATTCCATTGTGTATATATACCACATCTTCTTTATCCATTCATCTGTTGATGGACATCTAGGGAAGAACAGTTTTCTTAAAGAAATTTATTCTTAAGCTTTGGATAAGGATAATGGGAATCTATAGCCTTCTTCTCCCTGTAGCCTCTCCCATGCACACATCCAGCTGATCAGTTAGTATTGCAATTTAATCAAAGTGGATTGTTCACCTATGAAACCAGTAAATCTGCTGCCAGAGAACGCATAGTAACTTTGATGTAGGAAGCAAATATCTTTGGATTTACCAGTTAAAAGTAATGAACTGCATAGGAAGTAAAGAGAAAAAATACTTTATTATTACTAGCTTTGGGTTGAGATCTTGGTTGGAAAATGAAAGAGAATTTGTAAGGGCTGGTTAAGTATCATTTCCCCATGCCTGAATGAAAAAGTACATGTCTTCATCTATATAGGAGACCAAAGAGAGTCCAGCAGAAAGCAAAATGAAATGAGGACTTGTCAATGTATATACTAAACCACACAGATCCATCAAGAGAGAGCAGAAGCCTTAAGGTTCCAGATGTATTAGCACAGTCTCTGCCCAAAGCACTGGCTGATCACTAAGCTATGCAGACCAAGAGGCAATACCTACAGGCTAAAGAGTAAAACTAAGAATTAAGATATTAGCAATTACACATTGTCATGTATGTAGATCCCACAGTTTAAATTCAGGCAAGGTGCTAAAAAGAAAAGAAAAAATCAGAAAGATGAATCAGAATCCAGTGTCTAGTTTACCAACAAAAATGTTATAGAAGACTCAGAATGAGAGAAAATAATGGCACAAAAATATATTAAAGGAAAAATGGCCAGAACTTCCAAACTGGATGAAAAGAGGTGTAAGAATCTCAGTAAACTCTAAATGGGATAATCATAAAGAACTAGATTTTGAAAATGAACTAATGTTACATGAAACATAGATGAACCATACAAAAGTGTTGAATGAAAGAAAACAGAAACAAAAACATATTTACTAAATGAATCCAAATTTGTAAAGTTCAAAAGTTGCCAAAAGTAGTGTTACAAGTCAAGAAAGGTTACCTTTGGAGTGGAGAATAGTAGTGATTAGGATGAGTTATGAAAGAATTCATAGATGTTGATAATCATCTGGTTTTTCCCTGGCTGGTGGTTATATGGGTATATTCAATTTGTGATGTTTCATTAAATTAAACCTTCATGATTTATAGTTTTTTCACTATTATAATTAAATTTTTTTAAAGTTTATTAACAAAAGAGTATAGGGTATAGATTCAGACAGCTTGGGTTAGAAATCCAGTTCCACTAGTTTTTTTAATTTGACCTTGGGTAAGATATTAGCCATCAACTTTTCTGTTTCTTCACTACTTAAAAAAATAATAGTACCTACTCTGTTTTGTTTGTTTTTGGAGAAGTATGGGAGAACAAGTTAAGTAGTGCATACAAAAATGCTCAAAAGATAATCCAACACACATTAAGGATTAAGAAAAATTAGCTGGGACATCATCATTATCACTATTACCAGGTATGTGTGGTGAACAGATTCTAAGATGACTCATAATTATACCTTCCTCCTAGTATTCACACCCTTGCATGAACTCCTATCCTTGAGTGTAGATGAGGTTGACATGCCTCTAACCTATAGAGCCAAAAATAACGGGCTGTCATTTCTTTCGTTATGTTAGATAAAACTATAACTTCCGTAATGCTTGCAGAATCTCTGTACTGGCTTCCTTGCTGGCTTTAAGAAGTAAAATAGCAAGGACCTGAGAGCATCCTCCAGCCCACAGTTAGCAGAACACTACTACAGTGCTCAAAATCACACAAAAATTTGAATCCTGCAAGAGCCTTACTACCTTAGATGCAGATCCTACCCAGTCTGGCTTTAGGTAAGACCCCAGCCCTGGAATTGTAAGAGACATGGAAGCAGAGGACGGCCAGCCATGCCTAAATTCCTGAATCATCATAACTGTCATATGATCAGTGCATGTTGTAAGCCTCCAGGTTTGTAAGAATATTTCTACGTCATAGTAGAAAACTAATACCACACATGACTAAATCAGGATCCAAGCTTCTCTGGAGAAATAAAGTGCAAAATCTTTGTGCCACATATTGTCACTAAAACTTTAGAGAACTTCCTCTTAATTCTGAATTTGTAACTGTACTTTAAATGGCTTATTTTGCCTGACATTTTTCACCAAGATAGAACGAGGCAACATTGTTCCAAACATGTAATTATAAAAAGCAATAAGTAAAAATACTTTTGTTAGAAATATGTTGTACCCACTTACTTTCTATTAGTATAATTGTTAAATGAGTTACTTTCCTAGCTTACAAATCAACTACCAGATAGAAAGTAATAGCTTGAATAGGATCACAAGAAAACAAATTAGTAGCATGTAACTTTTTTTTTTTTTTTTGGTTGATCTGTGCTCCTTGGTTGATAAATGAGACTGGCTCTTTAATAATTTATTTTGAAGATCATAAATTAATCAAAATGGGTAGGCAAATATACCAAATGAAGCAAAATGATACTGAGCAGTGGCATGCAGTGAATATCAGTGGACTAGCATGCAAGCTGTATCAGAAAAAAATATATTTATTATTATTTATATATTATATGTATATATTAATTAGTATTATTTAGCATTATTTAAAAATAAATTTTAGTATTGTTAATACCAGAATGGCAAGCTAAATATGTCTATGGGCCACATGCAGCACACATACAGGCTGCTAGTTTATGGTCTACACTTCAATGTAGCAGAAATAGTAATATTTCTCAAAATTAATCTTTCTAGACATTATGGTTCAATAAGACCCAAGATAGTCTAGGGATCAAGAAGGGTTTCTGATTTATGCTTCCGAACTTAGAAAGATCCCTTTAAAATGCCCATATGTGGAAATTTAGCAGCTCTGAGAGCTTGAGGTCAAATACAGGGAACATGTGGGATATTCTACAAATTATATTATTTATATTACTAAGGTATAGGCAGGAGGAAGTGTGGTAGATTGACATCATAGATCAAATTATCATCACTTTATATGTGATACTTTCTCGGAATCTTCCAGTCAATTTGCTACTAATTCTAACATATCCCCAGATTGTTTTAGACACATTTCTATTTTCATGTGAAGGTTATCCTATGTTCGGTTAGCTTTGTGTATCCCACACCAGAAATTGAGCTCCTCCTTAAAGGCAGAACCCTCATTTCACTGCTTCTGGAAGATTTTGCACAGGTCCCATCACAGCAGACGCATATATCAATAGAATAAATAAATAAGAAAATGAACAAATGCAGGACTAGGAACATTGTGTATAAAATGAAGTTTCTATAAGTCAAGCAGAGAAAGACAACTATCATATGATCTCTCTGATATGAGGAAGTGGTGATGCAACATGGGGGCTTAAGTGGGTAGAAGAAGAATAAATGAAACAAGATGGAATTGGGAGGGAGACAAACCATAAGTGACTCTTAATCTCACAAAACAAACTGAGGGTTGCTGGGGGGAGGGGGTTTGGGAGAAGGGGGTGGGATTATGGACATTGGGGAGAGTATGTGCTTTGGTGAGTGCTGTGAAGTGTGTAAACCTGGTGATTCACACACCTGTACCCCTAGGGATAAAAATATATGTTTATAAAAAATAAAAAATTTAAAAAAAATGAAGTTTCTATATATGTATGGTCACCACTAAGTTTAACATCAGTAATAACATATGATACTTGAAATTTACATGTCTATTGAGATTATGTTTCAATTCAATTCAGTTCATAATTTATTCAAATTGATACAAACCTAAATTACATGTCTGTTTTTAATACAATGTAGAATTTTAACTTAAGAACAGACAAGATGTTATGCAAAGTTATAAATCAAATAAGTATTGGTATTGAACTTTTAAAAAAGATATTTTATTTATGGTTTTATTTCCTGTATTAATTAATTAGAAACTTTTAATCTCAAGTTATTTTGGAGATATCAAAAGCTTCATTTCTGTACTGGTTTTCACTTGACTGTTTCATTTGATTTGTTTTGTTTTGAATTTACTGCACATCTTTTACCATTATAGAGTGTTTTTCACTTTATATAGATACTTCAGCAGATCAACCTTAGGTGGAGAAAGTAAATAGCCAGTAAACCTTGAGAAAAAAAAAAATCGAACAGGCTATTTAAAAAAGCCTTTCCTTTCTATATCTCTGGATCCTTTTATATCACACAGAAAGCTTGGCTCCCCAGGCTAAGATAAATGCTTACATTTTAATGCAAAACCTTCAGAATAATTCAGGTTTATTAGCCTAAGCTTGCAGATGGCCTAAACCCCTTGGCAGAGTCCAGCAAGGAAGGTGAAGGAAGGACACATGCAGAGTGGTTTACCAACCTGTGGCTCTGTGCAGCTGTGCACTGTACTTCCAGACCCAATTATCCCCTGCAGGGTAATACTTTCTAGTTAGCAGAAGACAATCTCAAGGCCAAAGAAAGTAGAAATACATTCTGAAATCTCCTGTTTCTGAGACAGAAAGTGTGGTGTAGCATTTATAAACTCAACTTCTTTGGTTATTTAGTATTATTACAGTTGTTTGAAGTAAGAAATATTGATTTTTATTCAAAATGGGAAAAGAGATAAATACCACAATGTTTTCTTGTCTATTTGGCATTGCAGGAGACTTGAGAAATAAAGTCTTAACATGATTTAGTATTCAGAAGTTTTAGCTCTTTTATTTTCACAGACTAATGATCTCTATATATTCATGTACAAAATATCCATTGAATACCTATTTTGGGCCAGAAACTATACTACCTAGGGGTTATAGGAAGATAAGGCACAACGTTTCCTGCTGTTAGGAGGTTACTGTCTCTTTGGGATATAAAGAAATAAGTAACTTGTAAAGAAGTAAGTTCTAGATTTTAGCTAAATGGAATCTCAACATCTTTCCCAAGAGTTTCAGTGGAATTATGGTTTGAAAGTCAGATGGCAGTGGGACAAGAATTGAATGGTATTGCAACAGGAGAGACCAAAAGTGCATAACATAACTCTTTTGAGAGGTTTGACTCTAAGAGGTAATACAAAATGAGGCAACACCTAAGAACTCCTTCAGATAGGGATAGGGAGAACTTTAAGTTGTTGCTGTCATCATCAATGAAAAAGGAACTAACAATGAGGAAGAGTTAAAAGGGATAGGATGGGCACAAAAATCCACAGATTGAGACTCTAAGAATTATCCTCAAATGGTTTAGAAAATGATGGACTTCATGTTTGAGATGTTTGGCTTTAAAGCAAAAAGAGAGCTTCTCTTCCAATATAACTAGATAAAAAGGTTAAAAAAAAAAGATGGGTGTACATGCCTGTTATTTTAAAAACATAAGGACACGAAAAGTATGACTTAATGATTTCTATTTTCCTTGTGATGGATGATAATAAACATGTATTCTGATGATGAAGGATGAGAAAGTGGTGTTGACTTGGTTGAAGCTTTGGAAAAAGTATAAAGTTTCAAAAGATTCATATGGCAAAAATAGAGGACAAGAACCAAAGGGAAGATGTACTGGAAAAGACTGAGGGACCAAATGATAATTGAATTTCTAGACTATATTAGAACCAGTCTATGAAGCTGTGTGATTTTCTTAAGTGAATGTCAACATTTGACATTTTATAGAAGGCATATAGTTGGGTATGTTCAGAGTTGAGATTTTCTATTTGAATAGAAAGGAAAGAAGATGAAGCAAACATGTTGAAATTACTTCGAAGAGTTTAAATGATGAATTACAAAATCTAGGTTACAGAGAGAAGATGTAAGGTCAAAATGAAGCAGAACATTAAACAGATGAGAGTTTACTGACTGGATATTTAGTTAACCAAAAGAAGGTACAGTGGGCATAAAAATCAGAAGATCGTGAAGAAAAGATCATATGTCTCAATTTAATATTTCAGATTAAATATCTTCAGTGTAGCCATGTGGCCAGAAAAATGAAGATAGAAGTCACTGCAGATGACAAGTCAATGAAATATTGAGAGTTGGATGGGACACTTTCAAAATCAAACATGGGTGATACAGTATGTGTGAAAGAGAGAAGGCTATATATAGTAGGTACTATAGTCTTTACTGAATGGGTCAGCAGGAGGCTCAAAGAGTACCATAGCAGGGACAACAGAACAGGACAAGCTCAGTCCCATTTCCTTAACAAAGGGTGAGGAGGTCTCAGAGAATAAGCAATTTCCTCTTCACCTGCTGTCTCCTCTATAATAAAGATATAAAAGCTCTGATCTCAAGTGAGATAACATAAGTGAACTAGTTTTGAAAAACAAAGGTAATAAGACAAAAGAGATATTTGACGAAACTTCTGCTAGACAGTTCTAAAACAATATACTTAGCATTTCTTCAGTGCCCTGAATTCACCAAAAAGAAAGAGATCTTCCCAAAAGCCATAATAAAGAGGAAACAAGAAAGCTGGATTGAAAATTAAAGCCACAGCAACACTTGCTAAGACACTTCCAATTTTGGTGAAAACACAGCCTTGAGTTTTAAATAACACACAGAATATAAAATTTGGGGCTTGTAGAATGTGGAGATTTAGAGTTGTATCATTGCAATATACTTGAAACTCATGAAATTCTATAACCTCAACTGAAGAATAGACTAGGGTGGGTGTTTATGGAGGGGTGGAGTCAAGATGGCAGAGAAGTGACAGACTGAGACGACATCAGGTAGCAGGAGATCAGCTAGATAGCTTATCAAACCATGGCAAACACCTACAACTCCAACAGGAGATGGAAGAGAAGAAGAGCAACAATTCTAGAAACAGAAAATCAACCACTTTCTGAAAGGTAGGACCCATGGAAAAGTAAATCCAAAGCGATGGGATGATAGACCATGGGGGAGTGGCTGCCTCCCAACAAGCGGCAGAGCAACAGAGCACAAATCAGGACTTTTAAAAGTCTGCTCCGCTGAGGGACATCACTCCAGAGGCTAAACCAGAGTGAAGCCCACACAGGGTCAGTGTGGCCCCAGGTCCCACGGGGTCACAGAAGGATTATGGATGTCTGTGTGTTGCAGACCTCACAGGTATTAGAGCAAGGAAGCCAGCTACAGAGACAGAGCCGAGGAGTGCATCGCAGCTCAGGGTCTCCTTGAAGTGTAATCCATGGCACCGACCAGTGCTCTGTGAGTGTGGTCCCCACAAAATCCAGGGAGATCCCTGCTGGAAAAGCTCAGGGATCTACGGGGTTCAGAGACTCCAGGCAGAGCTGTGTGCCAAAGACAGAGATACTTGGTCACAGGCTGGGTGAGCTTGGAGCGCAGCCAAAGGCCAGGGAGATGGGAGTGATTGAGTGCTTTTCTCTGAGGGCGCACTGAAGAGTGGGGCCCCAAGCTCTCGGCTCCTCCGGGCCAGAGATTGGGAGGCTGCCATTTTCATTCCCATCCTCTGGAACTCTACGGAGAGCGTCCAGGTAAAAAAGCTCCCAAAAGCAAACCCAAGTGGATTACTTAGCCTGGTCCCTGCTAAGGGCAGTGCAATTCTGCCTCAGGCAAAGCACCTGAGAATCTCTACAACAGGCTCCTCTCCAAGAAGATCAACAAGAAATTCAGCCAAGAAATAAGTTCACTTACCAAGGAGAACAGCAGAATTCCAGAGGCGGAGAAAGCAAAGCATGGAATTCAAGGCTTCCTCTCCATGATTCTTTAGTCTTTCAAAGTTAATAAACTTTTTTAAATTTATTTTTTTCTACTAAATTCTTTTAAACTTTTACCCTTTCATCTTTTAACATTTTTTAACTAGTTTATCTTAACAATATCTTTCATAAAAAAAAATCTTTTTTGAACTTTCATTATTATGTCATATTTTATCCTTCATTGTACCTCAGTTTCTTTTTTGTACACGCATAGGGGTTTTTTCCTTTTAAAATTTTGGGGTACAACTTCTTTTAATAGATCAAAATATATCCATGGGACGCATAAGTGGCTCAGTTGGTTAAGCAGCTGCCTTCGGCTCAGGTCATGATCCCAGCGTCCTGGGATCGAGTCCCACATCGGGCTCCTTGCTCCGCAGGGAGCCTGCTTCTCCCTCTGACTCTGCCTTCCACTCTGTCTGCCTGTGCTCGCTCTCTCTGACAAATAAATAAAAAAAAAATCTAAAAAAAAAAAAATATATATATATATCCTAAGTTTAGCACTGGGCTTGTTCTAGTCTCCAGCCTGAGAAAATTCTCTCTACTTTATTTTCCTTTATTCTACAAACCAACTTACCATATCAACTCATTTTTAGAAATTAAAAAAAAATTTTTTTCATCCTTATAGTCATATTCCACCTCTTCATTGTGTTTGCTCTTATATATGTTTTTCATTCTTTAAAATTTGGGGAGGTAGTTTCTTCTAGGAGACCAAAATACTCTCAAAATTAAGTGGGTGACCGTGTTCTACTCACCAGTCTAATATATATATATTTTTCTTTTTATATATTTTTCTTTTTTATATTTTTCCTTTATTTGTTTTCTTTTTTAATTTTTTTTTTCAGAACTTCTTTTGACCCCCTTCCTTCCCCCCACAATTTGGGGTCTCTTCTGATTTGGTTAAAGCACGTTTTACTGGGGTCTTTGCCACCCTATTAGTATTCTATTTCTTCCTTCATATATTCTTTTCTGGACAAAATGACAAGGCGGAAAAACATCAAAAAAAAAAAAAAAAGAAGAAGAAGAACAAGAGGCAATACCGAAAGCTAGGGACCTAATCAATACGGAAATTGGTAATATGTCAGATCTAGAGTTCAGAATGATGATTCTCAAGGTTCTAGCCAGCTCGAAAAAGGCATGGAAGATATTAGAGAAACTCTGTTCTGAGAAATAAAAGCCCTTTCTGGAGAAATCAAAAAAGTTGAAATCAAACCAAGTTGAAATCAAAAAAGCTATTAAAGAGATGCAATAAAAAAATGGAGGCTCTCACTGCTGGGATAAATGAGGCAGAAGAAAGAATTCGTGATATAGAAGACCAAATATGAGAGAATAAAAAAACTCAGCAAAAGAGAGACAAACAACTACTAGACCATGATGGGAGAATTTGAGAGATAAGTGATACCATAACATGAAACTACATTAGAATAATTGGGATTCCAGAAGAAGAGAGAGAGAGGGGAGCAGAAGGTATATTAGAGAGAATTATTGGACAGAATTTCCCTAATATGGCAAAGGGAACAAGCAACAAAATCCAGGAGGTACAGAGAACCTGTCTCAAAATCAATAAGAGTAGGTCCACACCCCATCATCTAATATTAAAATTTACAAATCTTAACAACAAAGAGAAAATCCTGAAAGCAGCCCAGGAAAAGAAGTCTGTAACATTCGATGGTAAAAATATTAGATTGGCAGCAGACTTATCCACAGAGACCGCAGGCCAGAAAGAACTGGCATGATATATTCAGAGCACTAAACAAGAAAAACATGCCGCCTAGAATACGATATCCATCAGGGCTATCAGTGAAAATAGAAGGAGAGATAAAAATCTTCCAGAACAAACAAAAACTGAAAGAATTTGCAAACGCCAAACCAGCTCTACAGGAAATATTGAAAAGGGTCCTCCAAGCAAAGAGAGACCCTAAAAGTAGTAGATCAGAAAGGAACAGAGACAATATACAGTAACAGTCACCTTACAGGCAATACAAAGGCACTAAATCCATATCTCTAGATAATTACCCTGAATGTTAATGGGCTAAATGCCCAATCAAAAGACACAGGTTATCAGAATGGATTAAAAAAAAAAAAAACAAAACCCATCCTTTTCTTCTGAAAGAAATTGAGGAAGACACAAAGAAGTGGAAAATATTCCATGTTCCTGGATTGGAAGAACAAATATTGTGAAAATGTCTATGCTACCTAAAGCAATCTAAAGATTTAATGCAATTCCTATCAAAATATCATCCATTTTTTTCAAAGAAATGGAACAAATAACCCTAAAATTTATATGGAACCAGAAAAGGCCTTGAATAGCCAAAGGAATATTGAAAAAGAAAGCCAAAGTTGGTGGCATCACAATTCTGGACTTCAAGCTCTATTACAAAGCTGTCATCATCAAGACAGTATGGTACTGGCACAAAACAGACACATAGATCAATGGAAAAGAATAGAAAACCCAGAAATAGACTCTCAACTCTATGGTCAACTAATCTTCGACAAAGCAGGAAAGAATGTCCAATGGAAAAAAGACAGCCTCTTCAATAAATGGTGTTGGGAAAATTGGACAGCCACATACAGAAAAATCATTGGACCATTTCCTTACACAACACACGAAAGTAGACTCAAAATGGATAAAGGACCTCAATGTGAGAAAGGAATCCATCAAAATCCTTGAGGAGAACACAGGCAGCAACCTCTTTGACCTCTGCCGCAGCAACATCTTCCTAGGATCATCACCAAAGGCAAGGAAAGCAAGGGCAAAAATGAACTTTTGGGATTTCATCAAGATCAAAAGCTTCTGCACAGCAAAGGAAACAGTTAACAAAACCAAAATACAACTGACAGAATGGGAGAAGATATTTGCAAATGACATATCTGATAAAGGGCTAGTGTCCAAAATCTATAAAGAACTCAACACCCAAAGAACAAATAATCCAATCAAGAAATGGGCAGAGGACATGAACAGACATTTCTGCAAAGAAGACCACCAGATGGCCAACAGACACATGAAAAAGTGCTCCATATCACTTGGCATCAAGGAAATACAAATCAAAACCACAATGAGATACCACCTCACACCAGTCAGAATGGCTAAAATCAACAAGTCAGGAAATGACAGATGCTGGCGAGGATGCGGAGAAAGGGGAACCCTCCTACACTGTTGGTGGGAATGCAAGCTGGTGCAACCACTCTGGAAAACAGCACGGAGGTTTCTCAAAAAGTTGAAAATAGAGCTACCCTATGACCCAGCAATTGCACTACTGGGTATTTACCCCAAAGGTACAAATGTAGTCATCGAAGGGGCACATGCACCTGAATATTTATAGCAGCGATGTTCACAATGGCCAAACTATGGAAAGAACCTAGATGCCCATTAAAAGATGAATGCATAAAGAAGAGGTGGTATATATATACAATGGAATACTATGCAGCCATCAAAAGAAATCAAATCTTGCCATTTGTGACAACGTGGATGAAACTAGAAGGTATTATGCTTAGCAAAATAAATCAATTGGAGAAAGACAACTGTCATATGATCTCCCTGATATGAGGAAGTGGAGATGCAATGTGGAGGGTGTGGGGGGTAGGAGAAGAATCAATGAAACAAGATGGGATTGGGAAGGAGACAAACCATAAGTGACTCTTAATCTCACAAAACAAACTGAGAGTTGCCGGGGTTAGGGGGTAGGGAGAGGGTGGTGGGGTTATGGATATTGGGGAGGGTACCTTTATCCCTGGGGCTAATAATACATTATATGTTTATAAATAAATAAATAAATAAATGAATGAATGAATAAATAAATAAATATTTTAAAATATACACACACACAAGTCTAAAAGAATAGACTAGGGTGGTGATGCATTAAGTAGATTTATCGTGATGATCATTCACAGTGTATAGATATACTGATTATTATTTTGTACACCTGGAATGTTATATGTCAATTATATCTCAATAAAAGTAAATAATAAGTACAATTAGAAAAGAAAAGAAAGAGAATAAAGCAGGGGAAAAAAATCACTTATCACCAGTAGCAGATGAGGAAAATTATTGATTTCAGCCTGAACTGTTAGAGAAACCAAGGTGGGAAGGAACTCCCTTAAGAAATTACTACCATAGGTCTGGCCTCATATGGGTTTGAACTTGGATCTTATTTGAGATCAATATTGTCACAGGGCCTTGGGCAGAAGTACTGACAAATTCTCTCAGGAAGAAACATCCTCAATCCAAACAATAAGATTCCCATAGAAAATTAGCCAAAAGCATGGGGGTTAAATTCAGGACATTCATTTGACTGATTCTTAGTCAGAATTTTTCTCCCTCTTTTTGGATATTAACTTAGAAGGATGTATCTCTCTCTCTCTCTCTTTGATAATTTCTCCAGAAGAAGAAGCTCTGAGAAATATAGATGCTTTCCATCTCATGCGGATGGTAAGTTCAGCAGTGGTCTCAGATCCTTCTCTAAAAACATTATACCTCTCAAATATTTTCTGCTGTGGTATGGAAGTACACTGCAATACTGCTAATTCTCCTGGTTCCCCAGGGCACAAGGCACAGGTGTCCTCTACTCTCAGATTCCTAACCTACTTGGAAGGTGGGCATTTAGTTATTTTCTGCTGAAATTCCTGCCGAACTTCAGCAAGAAGAGGCCCACAGCAGTGCCTCCAAAGTCTAACTCTTGTTCCTCTTACACCCCTCTTCTGTTTACTCACTGTATAATTTTTTGAATGTCCTTTCTTATAGAAAGGAAGACAGGCCAGGACAGGAAGACCTTGAACTTTGATACACAATAAAGATAAGCTTTTAAAATTCCAATGTCTTTCTCTAAAAATTACTGTGTTTGTCATGGGTTTCAAATGTCTATTTAAAAAAATAAATCCAAAGTCATTTCTTTCTCTATGAATTCATATGATAAAACACTCCCCCTGAGGGGCACAGAAAAGAAAATCGATAGCTGCTTGAATTGGGGGGCAGGTCATATGCAAGGTAACCAAAGATTGAAAAAATAATTATCCATATTTGCTAATGTTTCCCCAAACTATATTGTGACATAAACAAACTTAATAGTTGTGCAGATGTTTATTCTTACATGCTTTTTACAGCCTATGGCAAAGCCTTTGACTTGCTGAGATAAATAAGATATGGTATGTATACATTTACTGTGAAGTAGAGTTGATAAGAGGGTAAGGCTGCATGGAAAAAGGACCACCTGATAAGCTCAATTCACTCTGATTCTCTGTGTTTTAACCATATACAAACCAAATAGCTTTGCAAATTTTTGAAAAGTAGCATAAATCCAAGGTAGTATGAAGAATGACAAAGAGAAATAAGGAAATTTATAACATCACAAGCAAAAAATGCTTCTTTTTGAAAAATGTCTGGATAACAACAGAGTATTTCTTTGAGGGATTGGAGGGTATTTTCCTGACCATATTTATGGTGCCTAAAGACACATCCCCCTCTTCATACTCCCCATGGATACACAAACACACAAATACAGTCACAGTTGAGACTGGGCTTGAATTCTTTTTTTTTTTTTTCTTTTTTTTTTTTTGCACAGCAACCCTTAATTAATGCTCATAAACCTGGACCTGACTGTTTGAACGCCATGAGGATAAGTTATCATTCTCTCTAAACCTCAGTTTCCTCACTTGTTAAAATTATAATATTTACATGTTCCTTTTTGGGTTGTCAGGTAGTATTAAAATAAGATACACCAACATGAAATGCATAATGGATAATATATAGTACTTAACCACTTTTTTTCTGTGAAAGGAAGAACTCTTTTGGTTGTAATGGACAAAAAAATTGACATAAATATACTTAAAATAATTTCTTTGGGACTTACATAGAGCCTCCAAAGATCTGGTTTCACTTTTTCTTCACCTGCTAAAATAACAGTCTATGAATTGACTTCATTCTCAAACAGGCTCTCCCTTGTGGTCTTAAGATTGCTGCCAGCAGCATCATGGCTGTAATCTTCCAGACTCATTTCTGATAAGAAGAGAAATTAAGAAAGAGTTGATCAAAATATGTGGTCCACTATCTTTGGGCAGGGTTGGGCTCTATACCCATCTCTGAAGGAATCACTATAGTCAGTATATGAAATCTGGAGATCAGCTTAAGCCAACCATGGTTTCTCCTTGGAGGAAAGGGGGAGTTACAATCAAACAAACCAAGGATCCTAAAAGTGAAAGAAGGGTAATCCTTCCAGGAAACCCATACACATTTTTCCAGTGGAAAAGGGAAAAGCTATAAAGTTCACTATGGGTCACCCAATTTTTCTCTTCTTTTTGCACAAACTCTAAATAAGCTCAATTTTCATATCACTGCAGAAGTTCCTGGATGTGAAGAATAATTATTCTCTAAACTATGCATCCTAAAGGGATAGTGTAAGTCTCTTTTTGTGGAAATCTTTAAATTTAAAATAACAGAATATGTTATTTGCTTTTCACTATTTTTTCTTCTTCTGTCTAAAAGAATTAAGTTCCCATTTTCCTTTGTAAGTAAGTGTGGTCAGATAAAATCTGGATAATGATATTTTAGTGGAACAATTTATAGAACTTTAAAAAAGAGTTTTTAGAAGAAACTGATGTGAAGAGAGCATAATTTTATGCTCCCCACACATAGCCCTAAATATTTCCCATTGACTTAAATGCAGCTGTGACTCTGAAGTTCCAAAAGTTCCTTAACCCATGAGGTGATATTTAGGATGAAATCCATCAAGTAGAATAATGGAGCTCAAAGTGAGAAGTAACTTGAGTATGTATGTAGTGATCATAAAGCCAGACCAGTCCTAATTTGTCTACTTCCTAATCTAGATTTCTTTTATGTGAAGAAGAAAATTTTAAAGATTCATTTATTGATTTTAAAGAGAGACAGAGAGAAAGAGCAGGAGGAGTGGCAGAGGGAAGAGAGAGAGAATCTCAAGTAGACTCCCCACTGAGGGTAAAACCCAATGTAGAAGTTGATCTCAGAACCCCAATATCATGACCTGACCCAAAACCAAGAGTCACATGCTCAACCAACTGAGCCATCCAGGTGCTGCACAAGGAAGAAATTTATGTGTAGCATTAACCACTGCTATCTACAGTTTTCTGATATGTGTGACCAAACCTAATCCAAAGGCATTCAAGTTTATAAAGTAAGATTCATGTCCCCCACGGATGTCAGAAAATTGTTAGGTGATATCTGCAGATCACTTACAACATGAAATTATCATCATTTTTTCATTAAGATCCTCAAATATGCCATTTCTCATATTCTTTGGATTCTAAATTCATTGGTGTTCCAAGTATCCTGATAAAAGAGGATCAAGGCTTTTGCTAGGAAATATTTAACTTTGCAAGCCTAGAAAATCACCTGCTTCAGAAATCCTCCCTACAGATGCTCCAAACTCCTGAAAATATCATTCTTTTTACTAAGACATTTAAATCTGGAATATAAGTTCCAATTACAAAAATATGTGTGAAGATGAAATATTAAAAAAAAAAGGCAGAAGAGTATTCAGGTATCTTCCAGCTCTCATTTTTCTTCCTTTGTTTTTGTAAGACCACCCTGAATGCCCTTTTACGTGGATACTCACTTTGAACTGGGATGGCTGGTTGTGAGAATAAATATCCCATGGTCTGAACCCACAGAATGCAGATGTTAAATGATTGGGTGGAGAAGTGGGGAAGAGGGTGTTCTGGGCCCCTGTCTCACAGAGGGATGGTGATACTGATTTGTGGTAAGAAGGACAGGCTTTTCAGAATAGAGAAAAACATTCCTGTGAAAGAAAAGAAAAATCAGTTTGTGTTCTGAGGCATGATGTTAGCATAACTGCATTTTGCACCCCACATATGGAACAAAGAAGGAACCATGAGAAATATCCAGAGCCAAAGGAGGACATGAGAAATAATGAAACTATAAGAAAAAAGAACTCAATCCCAAAAAGAGGAGGCTGGGGATGAAAAACAATGTTTGAGCTGAGTATCTTCAATAAAACCCATTGAGACACAATAAATAGGCTCAAAAAAGAAGAAAAGAGGGTCAAAAAATATTCTCAGAGGTGGTTAATTAGTTTTCCATAGCTGCATTTAAAAATTACCATAAACTTAGCTTCATGAAACAACACCTATTTATTGTCTCACAGAAAATAATAGATTAGACATGGGTCTCACTAAGCCGAAGTCAAAGTGTTAGCAGAATTGTATTCTTTACTGGAGGCACTGGAGAAGAATGTATATCCAAATGCATTCAGAATTTGACCAGGATGTTTTTCCTGTGGTTTAGGACTGAGGCACCCCTGCCTCACTGTCTGCCTATGGGAGGCCATCCTTATCTCCTAGAAACCTGCCCCAGTCCTTTCATATGAGCATCTAAATCTTGACACTTCAGACCTTCTCATGCTTGAAATCTCTCCAATTTCCCTCCTACCACATTTTTCTTATTTCTTCTGTTTCATTTCTCTGATCACAGAGAAAGTTTTCTGCTTTTAAGGATTCATATGACTAGAGTAGACCCAACTAAATAATCTAGATCTATAACCTTAATTAAATGTGTGAAGTGATTTTTTTCCATGCAACACACCGTGTTCACAATTGTGAATTGTGAATCTGTGGTCAGCTAACTTGTTAGCTTGCAAGCTCTGCAAAATCCCAAACTCTTCACAGTTATTATTTTTTATATACTTTGCAACATAGTACCACATTGGGTATACGCTATGCTCTCAATACATACATATTTGCTGAATAAAACAAATGAACAAAATCCTGTTTTTTTCTGAAGTTGTGCAAGATAATTGTGCAAACAAATAGATCTTGTACTTAAAGATTCTCTTGAAGAACAAAATGTCCTGTAATAACTGAACATTTATTGCATGCTTCTTATAGACAATGCATCACTTTAAGTGATTTACAGGTATTGATTGATTTACTCCTCATCCCAACCCCATGAAAGAGGTAGTATCATTATTGTTATTTTACAAAAGAGGAAGCTGAGCAGTGAAGTTACCTGCTCAAAGTTCAGTATTGAAAAAAGCAGCTAACATTCGAACCTGGGCAGTATATGCTCTCAAGCACTATCCAAAGACAACTCCAATTGGCAGTATTAAAATAATATTTTAAAGATTTTATTTATTTATTTGACAGAGAGAAAGAGAGCAACAGAGGAGGAGAGAGAAACAGACTCCCCACTGATCAATGAGCCCAATGTGGAAGTTGATTTTAGGACCTGGGATCATAACCTGAGCTGACCGCAGACACTTAGCCAACCGAACCAAACAGGTAGCCTTATTTATTTATTTATTTATTTATTTATTTATTTCAAGCTTTTATTTACTTGTCAGACAGAGAGAAAGAACAAGCAGGGGGAGTGGCAGGCAGAGGGAGAAGCAAACTCCCCACTGAGCAAGGAGCCTGATGCAGGAGTTGATCCCAGGACCCCAGGCTCATGACGTGAGCTGAAGGAAGATGCACCCAGGCATCCCTAAAATAATTTTTAAAACATTAACCAGTATTACTATTTCCAGAATAAGCCAGAACTTAAGTTCCTTTATTTTATATTCTTTCACTGTAAATATGTTTTTCTTCTGCCCCCAAATTCAGCTCACCGTCAATCAGAACAGTCATAGAGGTCAAGTCAGAACCTATAAGATGTCACAGCTACTCCAAACGTCACTTTACTTGGTTCATAACTGACTTTTGAGATAGTTGTCAACCCTTTGTCCCAGTACCAACATTATAAGGGATCCCAATATATCTGTTAGGTATCTCGACCTTTGGTCCTGCACTATTTAGACTGCTGATTTTTAATACAAATAAATCACCAGGAGATAGCAGTGTCCTCTTCCAGTATACTGCACCTTCAGTCTCTCTCTAGAGTATAAAACAAGAAAGGGTCCCCATATGGAAACAACTGAGATTTTTTTAAAAAAATGAATGATAGAAGGTAAGAAGAGGAATTTTGGAAATACTAATTTGGGTGTCCAAAATGAAATTTACAACACTAACCTCAAGAAATTCTCATTGCTATTCTAGTTTATTCTTTGTTTCTTGACTCAGGCTTCCTCTGTTATACTCTTCTCATAATCACTGTTATACTCCCCCTTGTCCTTTACAGAGTTGCTGGCCTCTGCTTTAGTCTGTCCCAGATTATTCAAGTTATCACAATATAATTTTAATAGTGCTCCTTTTCACTCTTAAATATAGCTCCAAATTGGATAATAAATTACCCTGTTCCTAACTCAACAGATCCTATTTATTCTGTCCATGTTGATTTCTTAAAGGTTCATGTTGTTTTAAGAATGGCCAAACTTCCCAACTGATTCCTGTGATTGAAATTGTTCCTGGTTGGAGAGTCTTAGGTCAGCTGAGACAACTCATCTCTCCATTGTGGTGGGCATCAGTGTTGGAATAATGCTGACTTCCCTCAGGCACTAAGTGTTAAGTTGTTTTTTTATAAATATTTCCCCTATAACTCCAAGTTTGTTTGTTTGTTTTTTTTAATTTAGAAGTATACTTTCAATTTTTAAAATGTACAAGGACTTCCTAGTTCTATTTCATTATAGCATTGTGATCAGAAAACATACTCTGCATGATTGTTACCCTTTAGCATTTGTTGGGATCTACTTATGGCCCAGAATGTGTTTGATTTGAGGGGAGTTTCCATGGACACTGTAACTCCAATTATTAAAATTAATGTTACTGTCACCTCAGTGTCCACAGCCTTTTATGGACCCCCCTACTTATATTCAGGTATAAAAATATCTTGATCATCTCAGACAACTAAGCTAACATAACTAATATCACTAAACTTAAGTTAAATATAATTACTCTGAGTCCTAAGAAAACTTAGTAACACATTTCCCACATAAATATTTTAGGGAATTGAAAAAAAAAATGATTTGACCAAATATTTCAATCTCTTATTTATCCATTACAATGGGAACCTATTATCTTCTACACATAACTTCTTTCTATTATATTTTAATAAATGCCATTTTTAAATGTGCACATTGAGTGAGACTGGTTCATATACATGATGCAGCAATAAGACTTTTAGGCGACAAATATAATTAACAAGAGAACACCAAGGAAGATGCTGTTATCATTTCTATGCATTTATTATTGCTATCCATACAAAAATAACTCAAAGTTTAATACTTCAAATTTTCATGAACACAAGTGATTATAGCTCAGAACTCAACATTTTCCCTATTGTTTTTTTAAGTGAGGTCCCAAGGGCCTCATCAAAGTCAGTGTGATTTTCTAGCTCCTTTATTGGAATAGAAAAATCTAACTGATCAGACTGAATTTTATAAGCATATACATGGAAAATATGAAACTATTCTCAGTGGAGAAGCAAGTGAAATATGAATGAACAAAAGATGTTTTTTGTATATTCTTTTCATTAACTTTTTATTGTCAATATTATTCAGGAATTCTCTCATTCTTAATAAACATGAGTACTCTTTTCAAAAGCTGTTTCAACCAAATATCACAAACTAATATTTGACCATTCAAATATCAAATATCATTACCTTAAAAATTTGCTTTTAAACTTCCAAGAGAAAGAACTCTTGGCTAAAATTCAAAAATAAGATAAACTTTTTAATGAGGGGTTCATGATTTATAGTTCTAAACAGTTGTTTTCTTCCTTGGTACCTCATTACTGGTTGTCAGAAGCTGATCTTTTCCAGACCCTGTACTCAGTGGTCACTGCTATTACTGAAAGCAGGAGACACATTAGGTGGTGAGTGTTATGGACAAAGCTGCCCTGGTGAGCTCACCAGGAGCCATCGTGGTTGGAGTATAATAGGTTGAAGGTCCCGGTCCTGGCCTAGATTCCACAGGAAATGTTGACAGCAGCGTGAAGGAAGGCAGGAGAGAGTGAGGATGCCTGACAAAAAGAGTGTTGGGAGCAAAGATAAGACCCAGCTCCAGGGGATCAGGCTTCCCAGGAGGACATGGACAAGGTTCAATGTCTGAGTAAGGTTTAAGCCTGACATTCAAATTGAGCAAATGAGGAGAACAGAAACAGAGCCTGGTTGTAAAAATGCAAGGCTATGCTGAGGGTTTAACAGGCCTATGGAATCACACAGGGAGAAGTGTCAGACAGATGACTGATCTAATCCCTGCCTACTAACAGCCTTTTCATACCACTGTCCCCTCTCCTCACTGTCCTTCCTGCCCTCCCATTGGCCTCCTCTTCTTTATTGGAACACACTATTCTTGTTCCTATTTCATGATTTTGTTATACTTGTCCCTCACCTCCCTGAACTAGAACTTACACTGGTTTTTGTCTGTCTGTTTGTTTTGTATAGCTGGGCTCTTTCTCACCCCTTGGTTCTCATCTTCTTTATTGTGTTTAAAATGGAATATTTTCATCCCTAGCATTTGTCACAATCGTTTATTTTCTTGTTGGTTTTCTTGTTTCTTGTATTTTTTTAAAATTTTATTTCTGCATGCTGTGTCTACTTTTTGTCCATTTCCCCACCAGAAATGAGATCTATGAGAACAACTCTCTTGACCTTACTCACCATGATTATTTCTTGAGTGCCAGGAACAATGGTTGAGAACAAGTTTTCATTAAGAATTCTTCAGATCTTATTAGAGTTTGCAGTCATTTATCACAACAAATTGGGAATAATTATTAGTCCCAGAATTGCAATTATTTTATCTGATTCCTATTTTCTCTAATTTTGTGTTAGAGCTTGATGAGAGCATGTGCGTTTCTGGGTCTAGAAAAATACCAATGTCTGGACCTCAATCCTCCAGAGAAACCGATTTGAGAACCCGTGGAACAGACAGAGGCCCTCAGCAGACTGAGGCTGAGTGCTCAGGAGCTAGTGATAGGAGCAGATTGCTGGTTACTTGGAAGATATTCTTGATGGGAAAAATAACCCCAAGTGCTTTTCTTACACAAAGAAAATCATCAGATAGTAAGTTAAACTTAACCATAATTGAGGATTTCTTTTTATGTCATCCTTATATTAAAAGAAGGATGAAAATGGAAAGCAAGGGTGGGAAAAGCTCAGATCCCAGGGTTCTCTTTATCTGGAAGCAATGGAAGACACACAGTGATACGGTGCAGTTCAGATGCTTTATAAAGATAACCCTGCCTCACTCTTAATGTGTGATTCAGTTCTATTATTTTTTCTTTTCAACGTTTAATTCCAGTTCACTTAGCATACAATGTTTTATTAGTTTTAAGTATGCAATATAGTGATTCAACAATTCTATCTGTTAGAGCTCGTCAAGAGATGTGTGCTCTTAATCTTGACCTATTTCACCCATTCCCCATCCACTTCCCCTCTGGTAACCATCCCATCTTCTTTATTGTGTTTAAAATGGAATATTTTCATCCCCAGTATTTATGACATTATGTTTTCTTTGTTTCTTGTTGGTTTTGTGAACACATGGTTTTGTTTTTTTTTTGGTTTTTTTTTTTTTTTTTTTTTTTTTTGGGCATGCGTAACCATCTCTTTGTTCTCTGTATTTCAGAGTCTGCTTTTTAGATTTTTTTCCTTTATTCCTTTGTTTTGTTTCTTAAATTCTACATATGAGTGAAATCATGATATAATTCTATTCTTTTTTATTGCTAGCAGTGTTATTATCTTATTTTCCTTCCTCTTAATTCAATAATTCTTTCATTTTTATGGACAGACAATTTGTGTTTGGAAGTTTAAAAAATATTACATTTCACAAATGTGAAATAAAGAGTGATACATATATCCATGTACCTTCAAGCAAGAGATAGAGTTGGGTTACTTCAAACTTTTTGATATACCATGCAGAGTTTATCTTGATCCAGCTTCTCTTTACCTCATCATTTATCACACTTCTCTGTCCTACAAACACCCCTCTCAACCTTACCCTTTCTACCCTAGGTCTTTGCTCAGAACCTGCTTCACGGGCATATGATTTGTTTTATACAGGTCCCCATGCTCACAAGGGCCCTCTACTACTTACATCTATTATAAAAAGGCAAAAGACAATGAGTGCTTATGAGGAAATGGTGGTATGCAAGCTGGTACAGCCACTGTGGAAACCAGTATGGAGGTTCCTCAAATAATTAAAAATAGAACTACCATATGATTCAGCAATCCCACTTCTGGACATGTATCCAAAGGAAACAAAATCATTTTATCTGTCAATTATACTTTAATAAAGCTGTCACCATCTTGAAAGTCTTAGTAATTGAACAAAGGACCATACATTTTCATTTTGGGTCCCGCATATTATGTAACCAGTCCTGTCCCTGGGTTTCTGAAATACTTCTGAATTTTATTGAATGTACCTTGTTATTTCTCTCTTTCCTGTCCTTGCATTCTCTGTGAGTTACTCTCTCTGAGCCTTGCCAACACCATGGATGTCTCCTGCTTTAAGACTCAGAGGATGTATTGTTAAAATACTATTAAATACTGCACACACTGTTAAAATACGATTTGGAGGCCAGTGTCCTCCTCTAATAACGCCTGAGTTTAGTCTTCACAGACAATTACAAATCCTCATTACTTACCTATCTTTTTCCTCTTAGACTATATTTTCTTGGTGGGCATGGATTTACATTCTTACCGTATGGAGAATTACCTGGCATAAAGGAGAAAATCAATAAGCACTGATTGAACACTATTGAATTAAATTGAATTCTCTTGGGAAACCATGGTCCTAGGAGGTTAATGTGATTGCTTAACCTATTATATTCCTGATTTCTGCCAACTGATTTTGCCACATGTTTGCAACAGAAAATTCTTAAAGAACAGAAGACTGACTCATTGCAAAGTCAGTCAAGAGCAATAAGAAAAATTATTTGCTAGAACAGTTAACAGATGACAAAAAGAAAAACAAAAAGCATTCCACAGAGAAATAGAAATATATTACTGACTAGAAATTCAGCCAATGCTAAGAAAAATATGAGTCCTTTTTCTTTCAGTGTGTGTGGAGCAATAGAATGTAAACTCCAGGCAAAGATTTCCCAGAGCAGGAAGAAAAATGAGAGGAAATCATGAATATGATAGAAGAAGTCATTAAAATATTAGAGCATTTGCAATTTGGCAAGAATTCAAGGTATAACATGCTTCATCAGTTTTAGGGATTTTCCCCTTGACAAGTACATTTGGAAATTCTCTGAAATCACAAAGGCCTGAGAAGTTAGGGTAAGACACACTAAAGGGAAACTGAAGAAATAGTTGGAAGTTGCCCTTTTATTTATATTTTTCCTCTAGTGCTGGGAACAGACTATGGGGGTAAATTTACAAAAGAAAACTAATTATATCTACCATGTACCATGACCACATTTTATTATGAAGACAAAGCAAGGAGATTTACATTATATAAGTTAATGCAATGGAAAAAAATGAAAAAGGCCCTATGTCCAGGGCAATAAGCCCTAGACCTGGCTTTCCAGCAGCTACCTCTGTGCTATTTGGAAAATACTTTCAACTCTTGTGTTCTTTCTTATCTGAAAGAAAAAAATGATGGTTCATATGAATTACCAAATCTTATATAAGCAGAAAGAGTTCTATGCAATAAGGAAGTTTTCAAAATGGGTAATATTTTCTTGAATTGGTACAGAAGCAGTGGGGCCAAAATCTATCCAAGAAACATATCTTCATTTCTTCTTTTATATCTAACCTTATGACATACTGGTAAAATCTCGTTTTAAATGCACGCCTACAGTCATTGCATGAGAACTGGTTTTAAGTCCTCAGCTAAATAATCACTGCTTAAGTTGTTTGAGAACTCTAACATCAGCTTTAATTTTTTTAAATGAATAATCTACATTAATTGCTGTGCTTCCATGGTGTGATCCTGGGCCCATCTGCATCAGAAATTTTTGATTCATTGTTAAAATGCAGACCTCTAGACTCCAACCCCACACTTTCCGAGTAAATCTCTGAGTGTATGTCCAGGAATCACTATATTATAACTAGGTTCTGTGGATTTCTTTCCATGCTAAAATTTTGGTTCTGCGTGTACATGTATTATTTCTTATCACAAGAAATCATCGTTTTTGAAGTCCACTCCACTTGAGAAAGCTCCAATAGATAGGTACTTGGAAAGAAGATAATTTACTCTAGACAGAATATGAAAAATTGTAGTCTCATGTCTCAAAAGTCATATCAAGGACTTTCCTTAAAAACTTGATCCTTTTAAGTTTGGATGGAAAAGTGTCTGAGAAGTCTGTGAGACACTTGCTCAATTCATGTCTGTGGCTAATGCACCAGTCTGGCATACTTCCAATAAAAATTAAAAAGAGATAATAGCTGAAAAATATTTTTAAGATGAAATATTATAGGCAGAATTCATTATTAATTCATATTTTCGAACCCTTCAAAAATTTTTTTCATGGCCATAAATTGCACTGGAAAACTCACTCATTATAGTGATGGTCAATAATAAAAACTGAAGTTTGTTGTTATGTCAGGACCATGGCTGTGAGAGAAGATTGATGGCTTCTGGCCCCAGGTATGTCACTTAACCATCCTGCGTCTCAGGTTTCCTCCCTTGTAAAGTGAAATTGTGAGCTCAACAATCTCAATTTAATTAAAATATTTTTGCTTTTACTCTTTATCTTCCTCCTCCAGTTTCTCATTAAACAATCATTCAAGAAACATTAGATGAGTCAGAGAAAGGTAAGCATCCATGAAGACACAAATAAATACATTAATAAGGAACAAATTAGATGTAGACTGGAATATTTACATCCTTTCAAAATTACCTTTTCAGAAGTACAAAATAGCTATTGGTTACAGAAGCAAAATGAGTGGATTTACCTGGAAGAACCATGGCAGGCACCTCCTTAATGAAGTAATCAACGTGAGCATCAGCAGTAAGAGGACAAAATGAAATGTGTGTGGCTGAGAGGGGTAAGGAAGGGAGCACAGAGTCGATCCTCTGACAGGCCTGCCAGAGATGGATATTTCGAATCTTGCCATGAGGAAACATCAGGCAAACAAAATCAAGGGGCACTCTACAAAATTACTGACCTGTAATTTTAAGGACCGAGATATAAAACAGAACGATGGGACCTTTAAACCTTGAAGTTGTGGTAGGAACGCAAATCACAACCTCATCTTAATGACATAGAATTGATGTTGGGTTCTTTACCCAACATCAAAGCCTTCCTGAGATCTGCCATGCTCAGAAAATGTGTGCTTGAGTAATTTTAATCTTTATGAGAAAAAGAAACTGGAAACCATGTTTGTGGGTACACCTAGGAAAGCCTTTATATCATTCAGATGCATGAAAATAAAAATAAAGAGACTATCAATCATAAACTCAAACCTTACATTAGTACTAATAATTACAATTAACTCTCAATAATATAATTAATTTCCTTGGTTCATAAGAAAATCTTGGGCTTTTGTTTAGGCATTTTTTTTTTGTATTTTAATTTTTTATTTTTTTTATAAACATATATTTTTATCCCCAGGGGTACAGGTCTGTGAATCACCAGGTTTACACACTTCACAGCACTCACCAAAGCACATACCCTCCCCAATGTCCATAATCCCACCCCCTTCTCCCAAACCCCCTCCCCCCAGCAACCCTCAGTTTGTTTTGTGAGATTAAAAGTCACTTATGGTTTGTTTCCCTCCCAATCCCATCTTGTTTCATTTATTCTTCTCGTACCCACTTAAGCCCCCATGTTGCATCACCACTTCCTCATATCAGGGAGATCATATGATAGTTGTCTTTCTCATTTTCATTAAAAATGCCTTTTTGAAAAAATTTTTTAAAGATTTATTTATTTAAGAGAGAAAGAGAGGCGGGGGGGAGAGAGGGAGAGAAATCTTCAAGCAGACTCTCTCCTGAGCTCAGAGTCGGACCTGGGGCTCGATCCCAGGATCCTAAGATTACAGCCTGAGATGAAATTAAGAGTTGGATGCACAACTGATTAGGCCACCCCGATACCTCACCTTTTTAAAAATTTTTGATACTACCTTAAGTTTCCTGTTGTGACCTTGCAGATGTAAACCATCAATGCACTTAACTAGATGAGAACTGGATTGTCTTGATTTTTTCCTACTGAGTTTGCTATAGTTGTGTTTCTCAAAATATTGCTGATATTAAAAATTATGGAGCCTGTGCTTCAACTGTAAGAACTCCTGTCCAGCAATTATGAGGATATAGCAGATCATTTTCATCTGATACCAACAGTCCCTCCATACCTACTGGCAATAAGCTGGTTTTGAAATTATAGGAGAATAAAAATAGTTTTCTCTCTATCCTTTTATGTTCTT
The DNA here is from genome assembly GCF_011764305.1 of Mustela putorius furo. Taxonomy (NCBI): domain Eukaryota; kingdom Metazoa; phylum Chordata; class Mammalia; order Carnivora; family Mustelidae; genus Mustela; species Mustela putorius. The sequence goes on along the minus strand of NW_025422123.1, from coordinate 14,476,064 downwards.
AGTTGAGATGCCCCTATAATAAAAAAAAAAAAACAGATTAACAGGGGAAAAACATACAGAAATTTAATAATATGTGGACATTTTATATATATGAGAGATAGAAACTCCGGAAAACTGAGTATCTAAAACCAAAGGCAAAAAAGCAAAACAAACAAAATGGACTCAATCAAACTAAAAAGCTGCATGGCTGGGAAAACCAACACCAAAATGAAAAGGCATTCTACTGAATGGAAAAAAATATTTGCAAATCATATATCTGATAAGGGGTTAATATTCAAAATCTATAAAAACACATATAACTCAATAGCAAGAAAGGAAAGAAAGAAAGGCCCAATTACAAAATAGGCAGAGGATCTATATAGATCCTTTTCCAAAGAAGACATAAAGAAGACCAGCAGATACATAAAAAATACTCACTAGTCATCAGAGAAATGAAAATCAAAATTTCAGTAAGTGATATCACTTCACATCTGTTAGAATGGCTATTATAAAAGAGACAAGGAGGGGCACCTGGGAGGCTCAGTTGGTTAATCATCCCACTTTTGATTTTGGCTCAGCTCCTGTTCTCAGGTTGTAGGATCAAGCTTTGAATCAGCCTCCATGCTGGGTGTGGAACTGCTTGGGATTCTCTCTCTCCCTCTGACCCTCCCTGATCTTAAAAACAAACAAACAAACAAACAAAAAAGACAAGGAATAACTAGTACTTGAGAGGATGTGGAGAAAAGGGAATCTTTTCATGGGACTGTAAATTGGTACAGCCATTGTAGAAACCAGAATGGAGATCCCTTAAATTTTTTAAAATAAACTAGGATATGATCCAACAATTCCACTTCTGGGTATTTATGCAAAGGATATGAAAACTATTTTTTAAAAAAGATATATTACACCCCTATGTTCATTCCAGCATAATTTATAATACCCAAGATATGGAAAAAACTAAAGTTGCATTGATGGACATATAGATAAAGAAGATATATCTACAAGGAATATTACTTAGCCATAAAAATTAGTGAAGTTTTAGCATCCACAACAATATGTATAGACCTTGAAGGCTAAGTGAAATAGAGAAAGATAAATACCATAAGATTTTATTTAAACGTGGAAGGTAAAAAGATAAATAAATAAATGAACAAACAAAACTTACAGATACAAAAAACAGAACTGTGGTTGCCAGGTGAGACAGATGGTTGGGAAACAGGCAAAATGGGTGAGGGGGGTCAAAGGTACAAATTTCTCATTATAAAATAAATAAGTCATAGGGATGTAATTAATGTATGCTGTGGTTACTATAATAATAATATGGTAGTGCATTATTTGAAAGTTGCTGGAAAAGTAAATCCTAAAAAGTTCTCATCACAAGAAAAATATTGTAAATTTGTATGGTGACAAATGGTAACTAGACTTATTGCGGTGACAATTTTGTACCATATACAAATATCAATCATTATTTTGTACACGAGAAGCAAATGTAATGTTCTATGTCGTTTATGCATTAAAAATGAAACAAACCAAAAAATACTGAGTAATTCTCTGAAATGGCCCGAGTACCACCTCAGATGTCATCTTCAGCTAAAGCAAAAGAAAGATGTTGGGGAAAGGATGCAGTTATGGAAGGTGACTAGGAAAAGCACGGTGAATAAAGGTACAGTTATGCTGATTTAAGTCCTGCCTTATCCACTGATAAGAGTTTCTAGAGATTTGGTCATCCTCTTCTTGGTACTGAACCGAGACCCTGTTACAAATGGAAATTTTTCCTTTTAAATGTAAATGTCTTTTACCTATCAGTTAATTTTTACTAGCTTTTCAGAGCTTTTCCTATCTCCTTAAAATTCCTTAAAATAATCCTTATGCCAAAGAGGCATATTTTGGGGTGACAAATTCTATACCTTTTCAGAATTATAAAGCTAGTTTTATTTCGTTACAGTTTCTTTTTACTTCAAACGACACACTGGGAAAATCTGTACTCCTAATCTCTCGTTTTCTTTACTTCTGCTTTTAAGTCCACAACACTCAATTCCATCTTTTTTATAAATTTCTCTAACATGAGGGATTCAAGATTGTTACAAGCCTAAAACAAAATATCAGTCTTGAGGAATAGGCATATAAAAAAGTAAATTCCTGTATCTCACATTAGAGAAAGACTTATTTTATTTCCAAAGAATCCTTTCACCAAACAAAATGCCTAACCTAAATATTTCTTCTATGAAGTTTCAAACATGAATGTCCTAAGGTGCACTGAATAACAAATGGCACATTACATATTCCTCCAGAGGGGAAGAATTTAATTTCCTTTTCAGCAAAACTGCAATGCATATTTTTACATCGACTAATATTAATTCAGGCTGTTTCTCTTCTGCGGTTTCCAAAAAGAGGTTAAATATAATTTTAACAACATATTTATAGCAGAAAACACCTACTTTGGAAATACTGAGATAAGAACTGCTCTTTGCCTATAAAATATTAATGTTTTTTAAAGAAGATAAATAAATATTAATAGAAAATACTTTCTAAAAGCAGCAGCCATTTGTTACAAACTCTGGATTTTTCCAAAATGATGGTCAAATTTTTTTTAAAGTATTTTGTTTATTTACTTAAGAAATAGCAAGAGAGAGAATGAGCAGTGGGGAGAAAGAGAAGCAGGCTCCCTGCTGAACAGGGATTCTTATGTGGGGCTTGATCATAGGGTCCTGGAATCATGACCAGAACCAAAGGCAGACACCTAACTGACTGAGCCACTCAGGCACCCCAATGGTGATCAAATTTATGTCAAAACCACTTTTGAGTGTTTAACCTAAATTAATGCAATACCATTTATAATCAGGTTATTATATGTGGGATGCCATTTAACCAAAATGTATGTTAAATTTATATGCTTTTTAAGATCAATTTCTCTTATATTTGCTTAGAGGTATATTTAAAGAACACCCTAACTCAAGCCTTGTTTATAAAACTCTTAAATCTAGGGGCATCTGGGTGGCTTAGTGGGTTAAGCTTCTGCCTTCCACTCAGGTCATGAATCTCAGGGTCCTGGGATTGAGCCTCCCATCAGGCTTTCTGCTTGGTGGGGAGCCTGCTTCCTCCTGACTCTGCCTACTTGTGATTTCTCTTTCTCTGTCAAATAAATAAATAAAATCTCAAAAAAATAAATAAATAAAAATAAAAAAGTAAAAACCTCTTATATCTGTTTTTTGTTCATTTGTTGAAAGCTTTACAACTCAGTTCATTTTAAATAAAGTCTGAAATATATGAGCCCAAATATATTTTTTAATTTTATTTATTTATTTGACAGAGAGAGAGAGAAATCACAAGTATGCAGAAAGGCAGGTGGGAGTAAGGGAGGGGGAAGCAGGCTCCCTGCTGAGCAGAGAGCCCTGTGCAGGACTTGATCCCAGGACCCTGAGATCATGACCTGAGCTGAAGGCAGAGGCTTAACCCACTGAGCCACCCAGGTGCCCCTGTGAGTCCAAATATTAAATGATGTTGCTTATCATTACTTTTTTTTTTTCAATGCTGTTGATTATGTGATTAATTTGTGTTAGGGAAGACAAAAAATTTCTTCTATCTTTTTAGACTCTTTGACTGGTCTAATGATCAAATTATCATAAGACAGATTAAAAGAGAAAAATTGATTCATAAGAATTAAAGACAGATTAAAAGAGAAAAATCAATTCAAATATCAATTCCCATAAGAATACGAGACCCAAAAACAAACTGGACAAGTGGAAATTATATGCCATCCTTAGCTAAGGAATAGAGTAAGGACCTGGGACTTCAAAAGGGAGGTGATTCACTGCATGATCAGAAGAGCAGATGTTTGGTAATTAGATGTCTGTCAGATAAGTCACTTAGATAAAAAAAAGTTAACTCCTGGCAATAGCACTCCCACTGGGCTAGGTCCCTATCTAAATTACTTTTGGTAGTTTAAGGGAAAGGTGAAAATTTTTCTTAGGTCTGCAGGTCTTGATTGTCTTTAGCTAAAGTACACATGCCAGAGACCTGTTCTGAACTACTTCATTTTCCATCTGCTAATTGTTATCACCAATACCTATCATGATAGTAATAACCAGATTTTGTTTTCTTTTCTTTTATTTATTTATTTATTTATTTTTTAGTTTTGCCATCTACTAGGCATTTCTCAAAATGTTTTACATATACCAATATGTTCATTCTGCAGAGAAACCTGAAGAGGTTATTATTCAGACCAACCTTCTTTTAAGGAGAAAACTGAGCCTCAAAAATATTAAAAAATCTATCAAAACTTACACATCTACTAAGTGAAAGAGCAAGGCAGCCTTCTTTCAGATGGGTTTTTATCACAACCATATTGTTGATGACACCTAATCATACCTAAAATCATTGTCTGACTCTTATATAACATAAACATCCTGAAAATCATGGGATTTTATTTGAGCCTGGTGGTATTTTAAATTCTTTTTTAAAGAACTTAAATTCTTTAAAAAAGAATCACCTCCCTTCAGTTGGCACTCCAACTGAAAATATAACAATTTTCTATGGTTTAATATGAGTCTTCTGTTTCCAAAATTACAATGGCCTAAAAATTGTCAAATTCTCCTGCTATAGAACATCTAACAAAATAATTCAAAATGCTCTTTCAAACTACTAGACTAACTTACACAAAATCAAGGAAATGACTCAAGTTAGGTGTGACCAGGAATTGAGGACCATAGATTTAAGCCAGCACTGGAACTGAAAGTTAATGTGGGAGTATGTGTAGATCTCACATCACCCCCAGCTTCAAAAACAAGGAGTTGAACAAATTACATCCAATAATTGCTATAGGAGAAAAAGACACTCCGTAGAGGCAAATTGTAACATTAACGAGGTATCATGTTTAACTTAGCTTTAAAACTAAATGGAGTCCTTTTGTAAATAAGACCTTCATTGAGACTATGTGTTCAAGACTGGCCTTCAAATATTTTGCAATCTAAATCTACTATATTTGTTTAGTTCAAAATACATAAGCCAAGAATTGTAATTTGTATTAGATCTAAATCTTTTTTTACTCAGGTACTTTGAAGAGGCAATCCAAAAATCTACCTGGAAAAATACATACCCAATACACAATGTCAACATATATGGGCTCTCAATAAAAAATATGCCAAACACAAAGGAAAACAAACTACTACAAGTGAGAAGAATATGAAATAACATTACAAGAATTACAAAAGTTCAGATACTAAAAATGTTCAAAAAAGAACACTGAAGAGATATGCTTAGAAATTTAGGAAAATAAGATAGAACTGAAAATATATTAAGATAAAAGATTACCAGAAAAATAAAAAGGGAAATTAGATATATTTAATAAAAAACTAGGGAAAAGTTATTAAAAAATCAATATAATTAAAATTAACAATTTAGTGAGGTATTAAGTAGCAGTTTGACAAGGCTGAAGAGAATCAGTGAATGGGAGAAAGATCAGAAGAAGTTACATGAAATGCAGCACAGAAATAAAGAAACAAAACATATGAAGGAAAATGTTAAGAGACATGGAGAATAAAGTGAGAAGATCTAAAATATTTTTTAAATAGATACCAGGAAGAAATAATAAAACAATTACATAGAAGTAATAGTTAGAGAGATAATACCTGGTAATTTCCTAGCATTAAGTGTTGAATAATAACATTTGGAAGGCAAAGAATTCCAAACAACAAAAATTAAAATAATTCTTATCTAAACAAATCATGGTGAAATTGCAAAGTACCAAAGATCTTAACAGCAGCTGCAAAAAAAAAAAAAAAAGCATGATTAGAATTACAAATTCTCAATGAGAAAGAGAAACAATGGCAACAAGAGTAAAACTTATCTTCAAAATTCAGAGAGGAAACAATTGTCCAGTTATATTGGTCTCTCAGAATATCTATTTTCAAGTATGAAAACAAAAACATTTTCAGACAAAAAAAAAATTAATTCAAGAACTTCTAAGGAACCTTTCTTCTAGAAGAAGAAAAAATATATATATATTCCAGAAAGAATATCTGAAATAGAATTGAGACTGGTGAACAAAAAGAATAATCATGCATGTACATCTAAAGATAGTGGTATAAAAGATTAGTGGTATAAAAATTAATAATAATTGTTTCGGGTTTATAATAAAGCTGAGTTAAAATAGCAGACCTCAGTCACTTGTAGTGTCCCAAGTACCCAGGCTCATGAATATCATTCTCTCCATTATTCAAGATAGTCCCCTCCTCCTCTTTCAGGGATTCTAGTTCTAGTTTTCTTCCTGTCAATGTGTTTGTTTCAGCCTCAGAGAAGAAAGGGAATACTAAGAGTTAAAGTCATCCTATCTCTTTATATTATTCCAGCACCATACACGGAGGTGGACTTTATTAAATATTCATTTGAATGTTGATAGTAACTACTAAAAGAATAGAAATCCTTATAGAGTGGAGAAAAATATGCAATTTAGAAAAAAAACCATGCAATCAAAAAAAAAAGGAATTATTCTGAGGGGAGAGAGGAGTAAAACATGACAAATAGTACATAATGAAAATATAAAATTTGAATAAATGTATATCATTTCAATAAATGTGCCAGACAATACAAAATAACTATACATTTAACAAGACCTTTTTTCCCTCCTTCAGTCTCTGTCTGTCTGTCTGTCTCTATTTCTCTTTCTCTTACTCAGACACACACACAACCACACAAATTATGGCTAATGAGATGTAAGGAGAGTTTTGTAAGTGTCCTTGAAGGAAGAAGATGGATTTTTTCATTCATTTCTTCTTCTCTCTGGCTGAAATGAGAATAGGATATCTAGAGCTGAAATAGTTCTCTTGAGCTTTGAGATGGAAACAGTATATTGAGGCTGACTGAGCAATAAGATAGAAGGTAAATTGTTTCCTCACAACATGGGGCTCCATACTAGCTCTGGTTGCCTCCCTTCAGATTTTGTTTTTACAGTTGTGACCTATCCTTGGGAATGAGGCCTGCATTGTCCTGGAAAGTAAACTTCAGACCATTCAGACAAGGAATGCCGCAGTCACAAAGACCTGGAACATAATCCAGAGAAGGGAAGGGTACCAGATAGACTCATCCCCTTGGCTAGAAGAAAAAGACTGCTAAAAGGAAGCGAGAAGTGACCATCTAAAGAAGGAATTCTTAAGGCAAAAACTATGGTACTTGGGCCCAAAGGGGTGCAGAAAGCCCCATATAGTTGTGATGAGGAATAAATAATGCAGGGAAAGTATACAGCTCAATACCCAATATAGAAGAAACACTCCAGGTTGATGATAATTGGGTACCGGACATTGTACTGAATACAGAGCCAGGATTGACCCTGAAAGTGACTTCTGACATTCCCATTATCTAAGTCCTTTTTCTTCCTCTTCTAATACTTCTTGTTCTAGCTTTCCTCCTGTCAACATTTTTTGTTGTTTGAGTCTAGGAGAGAATGGTTTTAGCCTCTGCTAAGAACACAGTCTCTCATGGGACAACATGGTCATGGAACTATAGGAAATGTTCACCTGTGAGAAACATTTATCCTACTGAAGCTACTCTAAGTGAGGCCTCATGTGGCAGAGTACCAAAGCTCTTCAAAACAAAAGATACACATAAATTCTCAGTTAAACCCTAGATTTCCAGGAATGATTAACTGCAGTAAAATATGAGGACCAACAGTGGGAAAAATGTATAAGCCTTGGTCCTACAAATTCAATCAAGAACAAATCTTCTAAGAGTTAACTTAGATCAAACTGAAGCTTTTTGAAACTGTAGTTTGTGAAGGATGGTTCTTGCCAGTCACCTTTAAATCCAGTCAGCCAGCTAATTAAATTTCCAGTTCCCAAAATGTTTCCAATAAACAGAATCCAAAATAATAATACATTTTTATATTTCCTCAACAATTTACAGACAAACATATTTATAACAACTTCTTGTGGCCAGCAATGGCTTTATAAGTTCTAACTAGTACCTTTGTGTGACCAAAACCCACTGGAATTATTTTATCATTTATAGTGTTTTTGCAAGGATTTATAGATGCTATAAAAGAATTGTCTTTATAGAATTTTCTACCAGCAAATATTTCTCAGCCTTTTTGCAGGAGGGATACTATAGAAAGGAACTAATTTTATCCAATTTTGAAAAATAACCAATTCTTATTTATATGATCTTTAAAATTATCACAATATTAGCTAAAATTGGAAGAAATGCTCAAAGACTCACACTTATGGCGAAATTTGATATCAACAAAGAGCATGATTTCTTCTTTTGGGACTGATTGGACTCACTGGAAATGTCATAAGTCCCCATAGCTAGAGCACCAGAGAGTGAATTCTTGCATTATTAGGCATGTGGGAATCCCTCACAAGAGTTAACAACAGGTGATTAAAGTTATAATGCCTCAAACTTAGGCATTTACCAGACCTGTTGTCTTTGAGATACTTGGAATGTTAGAATTGCAGACCACCTTCATTCAGGATATCCCAATTCCAGTGACATATTAGAAAAATCATATTAGAAAAAAAATCAAACTTACAGATGCCCAGGAGCATCTCAGAGCAGTTAAATGAAAATATCTGAGGATAACCACTAAACATTGGTAAATACTTAAAATCTTCCAGGTGATTCTAATGTGCAACAAGACTAATATTCAATTGTCTTTTAGCTAAAGTCCTCAATTTACACAAGAAGAAATATAGTAATTCTAGGGATCAGTTGGTGGTAACAAATTTATTCTCTTATTTCTCCTGTCATTTCCCTAATGTCTCTGCATATAGAAACTAAAAACTCCTCATCAGCTCAATACATCTGTATCCTAAAGGGGCAAATTTTAGAAGCTTCTCAGATCCCACTACAAAAACGGCTTTGTATTTTACCCAAGCATGAAGTCAGACTTGTGAGAATCACAAGTCGGAGTGCATACATGTAAAACATAGGAGATCCATGTACTAAAAAGAAAGTTATTCTAGGGAGCCTCTAAGATCCCTATTCAGTATACCAATCTTTGTTGAATTTTCATCTTAAGATTCAGTTTCATTCACAGTGGGCTGATGGAAAACACAATTCAGCACTGAGAAATCCCAGCTTCTCTATTATCTGTGGGAATATTCAGCCCTTACTCATCTTATAGATTAACATATATGTATTATGTGCTTCTCACGGACAGATCTCAGTATCGTTGGATATAATCTCTACACTAAGAACACATAATACCACTGAGTATATGAAACAAATGGAAGAAAATTAACTGGATTTGTTTGAACTCATTCTAGGTGCTCAAAATTGCTTATGGTGAATGAGTTGTTGACTCATTATAACTCTTGATTTTCCAATAGTCCAAATTTAATGATTCAGGTAACTTAATAAAGACAGATTAGATTATAACATTAGACTTTTCACTCCCCTACCCATAGGCTTTATTTTCTATCTCCTCTTGATTACTAGCCTGTCTTCTGGACAGTTCTATCTGGACATGAGAGGAGGGGCTATTAAAATAATATGCTGCATCCTACTCTTCCATCTCTTCTCCTATTAGTTTACCATAATCTCAAATTGTGGAAATGAAGAAAAACTTGGATTACATGGATGGAGCCTGCTCTCCCCTCCAACACAGAGCTTCCCTAAAGGAGAGGAGCCTCTTTATTTACTCTACAGTTCTATCAAAGGGACCTATCATGGTTTCAGGGCCAGTAACCCAAATCACCTTCCTACTCTTTTTGGTCCAAAACATACATCTGTCAAGTAGAGTTCTCCTAAGAACATTAATGCTGTCCCAGGACGTGTCTGAATCATCATAACAATTTTACAAATGACTGTTTCATATGGAAGTTTTGACATAATGATTCTGTAGCAGTTCTGCTAACATCTGCAGAGAACTATCAGAGTGACTATTGGAAAATGTCTCAGTTGTCTTAAAGCCTAGTTTTCTGATATAGGGAGACAAGAGGGATAATACTCTGAGAAACTGATCTTGGAAAACTGGAAAAAAACTTAGAAAACCTATGATTCACCGTGGTTATTAGTCAAGCATGTAACAGAGTCCCACTTATAGCCATGTTCAGACAAGTGTGTATATACTGCATTTACATTTGTTGTCTCTGTTATTGACTTTCTATTAATTGCTAACACTCTTTTAAAAGTTGTGAAACACATCAACAATTTGCAAAGAAGTTCATTGACCTCAGAAACTATTTTTTTTTTTCCTGAAAAATACATGAAACGCTGTAGATTCATTCATTTGCTCTTCAGCAATCATGTATTAAGACCCAACACCGCAAGACCAACGTAAGGACTAAACTTGCCTGCTGCGTACCTTTCTTGATTAAAATTCTTCCTTAGGCCCTTTTTCTTTTTTCCATTTTGTTACTTACTCAAAGTGTATTTACTGCAGGAAATATTTAAATTCAACTTGGAATTAATGGCAGTCTGTTTTGGTCAACATTTCCAATGGTGGGTCTCATCATTACACATCACAGACATGTTTCCTCACAAATTGAACTTGCTATTCATCCGTTCTTCATATCTTTGTTATTGGTATTACTTTTTCATGTCCTTTCTGTCCACCATCCTTATCCCTCAGTACCAAGTTTGATACTAACTTTCTCTACATAGTTTGACTACCCAGGCAATTGAAATTTTTTTATTGAATGCCAATTGTACATATTATCTATATTACTGCTTTGACATTGTTACAATTTAATTGTGAAACATCTTAGAGTGCAAAGCATTCTACCACGTGATGTTAATTTTGTGACCTAGACTCTAAGTGCTGTAGAAGTGATGAGAAGAGAAAGATTAATAAAAGATGTTTATGCTCTCATTTATTCAAGCACAGTTTAAAGCAGATGTGTCTAGATGTAAAATCCAGTGCTTCTTTCAACTTGGAAGTTGTGCCAGCTCCTGGATAAGGATATTTTTTTGCCAAGAAGCAGAGAAGTGATGAGTTTCCGGTGAGTATTTCTAAGTCTCCTTTAGTGGAGGCAGAAATGAAAGGGAGCAGCTGTTTATCATGCTTTATTGAGACTGCAAATTTCATCATTTAAGCACTGAATTGATTAATTCAAAACACTGCATTGAGTGTGTTTTCTGAAAATTGATGAATATGCAAATAGGATTTTGGAGGAAGTTTTACTCCTCAGAGTAATTGAAGAAGAATTTTACTGTCTACCAATATATAGCTATCTAAAAGGTTTTGTACAGATGCAGATATTTAAGATATTAATGATGTCTGAGATAACATAGTTGTTGAGCTACCTCTCCTAAATCTCTGCTTTTCAAATTTAAATGTGCATGCAAATCACTTGAGGATCTTGATAAAAACAGAGTCCAACCGAGAAGTCTCCGGATGTGGTTGGGATTCTGCATCCCCAAAAGCTTCCAAGTGATGCAGACCATACTTTGAGTAACAAGGCCCTAAACCACCTTTCTCCCACTAACATGAGGCATGTTGCTCCTCCATGTTTCACTAACCTGAGAGTACCTACTACTGTAACTAGGAAAGTGCCACCACATGTTCAAGGTCAAGGAGTTGTTTTCTGTAATACAAAATCACTTTAATGCATTTCCTTGAGAAGTGGTGTTATCGATTGTGTCTAAGTGTAGTTGAATCATTTAGCCCATTTTTCTTTAGTCTTTAAACATTTATTGAGTGTTGTCTATGTGTAAGGCATAAAAACAAAGACAAATAGAATCAGGTTCATGGTTATGAAGTTAGCTTGTTTCCCTGCTAGATTTGAACTCAAGAATTCATAGTATTGCAGAGGTATGTAAACATCAAGATACCAATAATTTCTTAGAGTAATTTAAGGAGTAACATATTTCATCTACATTGTTTATGGAGTAACAAGAATTGAGTTACTGATGCCAGGAACAAAACCTGCTCTCCCAGTCTGGGGGAGGGAGGGGAAGCCTGGGGGGAAAATAAAAAATCATAGATGAAAAAATGTCAGTATAAATGAATAATAAAAAGAAAAATCCTGGGAACACTAGGCCCCCATATTTTCCTTTTCCCCTGCAAAATTTCAGTGCTGCTCACTCATGTAGTAGTTAATTCCCTAGTTCAACCAACATCTAGTACATGCCAGATATTTTTGTGGGTCCTGGTAAGATTATGGTGAATGAAACAAGATTCCTGACTCTATGGAGCTTATGGAACACACAATGACTATATTTAGGAAAAGAATTAAGAAATAAACAAGAAAATATCTGAGAAGGATGAATAGTTCAAATAAGTAACACAGAGTTAAGTGATAATGGCTGGAAAGGAGATTGGGTCAGAGAATATCTGCATGTCATTACCCACTGTCTCTGGTACAGACTTCCAATAAGATACCTGACTTTCTAACCAGGAATTCCCTGCTTATGGTAGGTATTTCCCTAGAGTTTGAAGGATGATTTTTATGAACCCTTTTTTGTTAAATAATCTTAATCCTAGTCCTCTGAACAATTAAGCTTTTTTGTAACCATTTCTTCCATGTTATCATCAATAAACAGACTCATGGTAATATTCCTTGATAGCCTAAAAAAATTTTATGCAGTTAGTGTTGTCTCCCTCCCCTAATATTTCCCTATATCTATAATTTAAGATTATTGGTTTTGTGTGATAAGGGAAATACAAAGTATTTGGCCAATGCCAGAATTCCCCTAGGGAATCAAACAGGGATAGTGAGGACAGGATGTTGACCTTGAAACAGGACAAATAAGCAAGCTTTTCACAAGGAAGATGATGATAGAAGCATTTGGATGTCAGGGAGTTGTGGAAAAAGACTTTGAAGGGAAGTGAAATTACCATTTAATGGATATTCTACTGTTTGATGATATTGTACTGTACTTATATATGCCCAATTCAGGAGCCTATCTTTCATATATAGCAGTGCTCTTCACTGAGAGAATGAGATCCAAGATTCAAACAACTTGGAACATATGCTGGTAAATATCCAAATAATAGGAATACATTATGGAAGGTAAGAAGAATCACAACCATGAAGGCAGGTCCTTGGTTCCTCAGAAACTCAGGACCAGTACAAGGAGCTATCTATGCTAATGTGCTCAGCTTTATCAGATAGGCTTCTACTACAGCCAGGTTCAGACTTCTCACTCTGGTCCCTACCCTGCTATGGTACGTTATGCAGGTGGTTTGTACCTAACCTAAGTAACTTTCAACTCACTCTGTTGTACACACACTATCTTTTATATATCTGAGTATTTCCCTCCTACTCTGCCTCACTGACATGCCTACCCATGTCTGTCCTTTGGCCATTACAAATGAATCACATTGTAGCAAAACTGGAGATACATGGTAAATTGGAGACAATATGCATTGACACAGCTCTTAAGCAGATGTTTGAGTGTTAAGTCTCTATATAGTTTCTTACTCTCTTGAGTATGATGATTCAGAAAATCAAAAAGCATGTATATTGGAACTCTGCTTTCACAAAGGGCATTTGAGTATTTTTCTAAAAGTTGTTTTAAATTTGTGGATTCATTATAAAATGATGGTGGAATGCAGATGTCCACTCTATCAAGGTAGCTGCCCACATATTTTCAAACTCATATATAAATATTTAGAAACTGAATCTTTGTGATTAAGTAAGATGTTCACATACAAAGCATTCAGTAACTTGCTTTAATTTTTTTATCATTATTCAATAGTAATGGTCTATACCATAGGCCGAAAGCTGTTATTTTTTTTCCATTTAAAGTCTCCATTTATTTAATTACTATTTGTATACAAATGGAAGAGTACCCAAAACATAAATGATACAAGTAATTCAGAGATGAAGCTCTTTTTCTGTTCAGAATGTCATTATTACCTCCATTTTAAATGAATTGATATGTAAATGTGGTTCTATTATCTAAAGTAAAGATGATTCTAGTGTGAACAATATTAACATTTGAGATAATAATACCTGCTCTACCTACCTCAAAGTTAAACTCAAATATATTCATCTTTTATCATCAAACAAATACATACTGAATGTTGATTATGTGACAAGCATTGCAGTAGACTAATTTTCTCACAAGATTGTAAACTTGGATGGATTCTTTGTGAAATAATAAAAATTCTATACTACTTGATTAGCCAATATTCTCCTTAATTCACCATTCAACCTTTCAAGGTAGGTATTTTTCTAGATTTGCCAACCAGGAAACAGGAACTCAGACAAGTTAGGGGGCTTGCCCATATCCATATAGGTTGTTCCCTAGGGTTGATTTGAACTCAAGATTTTATCTTTCTGAGAGTCCCTCTTTCTACTTCAGCACATGGCCTCCCACACTTACATCTGTGAGACCATTTACTGCATCAGTGGTAGCAGATTTGTTTTTTTTTTTTTTTTTAAATATTTTATTTACTTATTTGACAGAGAGAGATCACAAGCAGGCAGAGAGGCAGGCAGAGGGAGAGGAGGAAGCAGGCTCCCCGATGAGCAGAGAGCCCGATGCGGGGCTCGATCCCAGGACTCTGAGATCATGACCTGAGGTGAAGGCAGCGGCTTAACCCACTGAGCCACCCAGGCGCCCCAGCAGATTTGTGATTATAATGCTAACTACCCTCTGCACTAAATCTTGCCCTTCCAAACTTGGTCTTCATGAGAACACTGAAAAAGCTGGGAGAATATAATTACACATCTGATAATAAGGCTCTTTATCATACTTACTTTCCTGAATTTTAATAACTACCACAACCTCTTTGAAGCTAAGAACCATCTCTTATTTATTTTTATATCCTTATACCTAGCATAATGCTGGGTGCACAGCAGGTGGTTTGTTAATGTTTCTGAAACTATTCCCTTATCCACATTTATAGTAATAATGCAAAGTTATAGTAAAAGTTTACATTATATGCAATATTTCCCGGTTTAATAAATTTGTATCTAGTTGAAAATAGATTCCCATCAAAATGATTAAAATAAAATTAAGAGCTTTGGGTTTGATAGAATGGACCTTGGATATGATAATATATTGACAGAGCTTTGAAAACTGTAGAATTTTTGCAAATATAAAGAATTATTATTATAATCATGGAAAGATCTAGTATAATCCTGTCAAAGATCATTTCATTTTGTTTTCAGACATTGCAACACTATTGTCTGTCACGTGTTTTCTGCACCAGGCTATCTTCTGTTGCACATTGAAGAAAGCTTGTAAACTATTAACCTCAGAGCAATCTGGTATGATAGCAAATCTTTTATAAGGCAATTAAATTCAGGCAAATAAAAAGGCAGAAATGACAGTAACCAAATGAAGAAAACACTAGATTAAATTATGCCATAAATTATAAACAGAAGGTGTATTATTTTTCTGTTCTGAAGAAATGCCCTGTCTCATTACTAAATTCTAGCACACTACCACTCAGGCTGACCTTACCTGCAAGTTGACTCCTTCATGCTTCTGAAAATTATCTTCTCTGTAGAACTCCATAGTATTCTTCTCAACAACCAACTATCTCAGGAATATAGAAGAATTATAACTCCTTCACACAGTTAACCTTTCATTTTTATCTCATTAGTAAGATTAAGCCCACAGTATCAGTCTGGATTTTAAGTCACAAGCAAGAGAAACCAATTAAAGCTGATTTAAGCAGAAGAAAAATTTGTTTAAAGGATATTAGGTAGTTCATGAATCACCCAGAAGGATGGGCCACATCTGGGGATAGTCAGACAGTAATGATGCTTAAAATTATGCTTGCCTGAGAAGAGGACACCATAGCTAAATGCCTCTACTTGCACAACTAAAAACAGCAGATGGAACATAGGATGCTGTTGCAAGTACTGTTACCACCACTGAATGCGCAACTCACTATTTCTTTGTCATATTTATTTGGATCTACTTCGTTGAGAATATACTGCTGAGTCAAGCCTGACAAGTTCATCTGATTGGCAGTCTTACGTTGTGCATCCAAATTCTGGCTGCAAAGAAATCAAGCATCAGGCAAGAAAGCCAGCATCTGTTTTGTATATGAGATAGCATCTCTGACTCTTACCTAGACTCACTGGGGTTCAGAGGCTGGGCTGTCACACAGAAAGACAAATATGCCTACAACTTTATGAACAACTTCCTTTGCTACAAAGCAACTAAAAGGGATTTGAATTCACAAATAGGTAATCTTTATTAAGGAGATCATAACCCAATGTTATCACAATGAACATGAATCAAAATGCAATATCTTTCACAGAATGCTATTTTGGTATTGTGTCAGAAACTTCCCTTTATTAAAACATTTTTTGTCAGACTGTTAACAATTGTTGCATGTAAAAGGATTTGTAGCTCAAAGTTAGATTGAACAGTGTGGGAACTGTTAAATTAAAGAAGTTTCTTTCCTAAAAATCATTGTAGATCTTTAATATACCTATGTACAGTATGACAGAAACCTATAGTGTATAGAATTTCTCCATTTATTGATCCCAAATCCCCTTCCTCCTTTCTTCTCTCTGACGTTCTTTTCTTTCTTTCTTTCCTCTCTTTCTTCATATAATATCCTCCTGGACTAGTGATTTGCAGAATACCTTTGATAAATATTGTTACTATTTTAGATAATTGCAAAGCAGCTGTTGCTTTCAGCAAGAATAAATGACCCTATATAAACAAATCTGTCTCAATGTTGTCTGTTTTACAATCAACTTCTATTTTTAATTATGTTGTCAAGGAAATTATACAGAGATAGGAGGTCAGTCTTTATTGCAATGTTCTCTTCAAAATTGTGTAAATTTGATTCACATAAAGCTCCCATTTTTGTAGATTAAAAATTGCCAGTGATTAGTAAATATATATTCATCCTAATACTATATCTGTCATGGATAATCATAATTCATATTTATATAAAATTTTACACTTTTTGAAGCACTAACATGACACTTGAGAACTACTCACTTAATTCTAAAATATTTTACCCATCTTGAAAGGAACAGTCTGGAAGACAGATAAAATTGGTAAGGGTAAATGCACATGTTAAAAAATCCAGATGACCAGCTCCACTGCTTAACTCTCTCAGATATTTTGGCAGAAGAGATGTCCTAATTTTGCAAAAAGATATTTGACCTGTGGGAATTTCTGCTTATCTGAATACTTCTACCTACTTATTAGTTTATTCCCCAATAACTATTTTACTATTTACTTTATGGCAGCTTAACTAAAAGTTGCTCAAAATCTACAAAAAAAAAAAAAAAGGATCATATTATAACTATACCACCCAGTAGTTTATCTGCTGTGAGAGAGGAATTTCTACTCTGAAATTCCTGTGAAACAGAGAGAATGGTAATTTCTAGAGTAGTTCTCATTTATCATCTAAACCGTTTGGGAATTTTTCTGGTTATTTTCAATTTTACTTATTCTTTAAAATTTCAGTACATAGTGCTTCTCCCAGAGATTCTTATTTGGTTGATCAGAGGTAGCATTCTGTTTTCTCTTAAAATTTGACTAGGGAATTTTAATATACCACTAACATTGATAACTTTTGTCTTAAAAAATCTGGAACCCAAATCTTTCTCCCTATGATAGATCCTCTCCATAATCTATATCAAAGTGTCCATATAAACTTAAATTACTATTTATAATTTAATATAAAATTGCTGTGCAAATAGCACTAAAAGTTTAAATATAACTCTAGAGGATTGTATTTTGAAAAGTATAATACATATCAAATGATTGCAAAGGGCTCTTGTTAACAATTTATAAACATTTGAGTAAGTTATCAGGAACTATAGTACATACATCATCAAATATCTAATACTTGGAAATATTAAGCTTTAAGAATATTCAAAATTTATAGACAAATCAAGTAATTTGAAAGGAAAGAAAATAATGGAAAATGTGAATTGGATATAGTTCAATATGGCTGTGATGCTAATATGAAAAATAGCACAAAAGTAGATTTAATTTAAATAATTTGAATATTATGGTTACATAAGGTCATCATATTAAGTACAGTCATCACAGAAGAAGAGTCCTCTGTGGGGAAAAAAAAAATTGTCTTGTAAGAATGCCCAAGATGGTGGCCTAGAAAGACCCTGAACTCACCTCCTTCATGGACATGCCAAATCTACTCCCAATTATAGAACAATTCCTCCTAAAGATCTGAAGGCTGGCTGAGCAGTTTCTGCACAACAAAAGATAGGGCACATAGAAAAGTACAGCAAAAGAGTTGGAGACACGGTAACAAAGGGAACACCCACCTTCCATGCTGTAAATTGCAGTGCTGAGGACATGAACCAATTCATCTGCCCTGGGGCACATAAAAAAAGACACAATTTAAAAGGGAAACTAGAAAAAGAGATGGCTCTAGAACCCTGCCAAATGACAGGAAAGCTGCTGGAATTCTCTCCAGGTAGGCAGACAGGCAAGTGCCACAATTTATATTTTCCCTTCACCTTGATAGTACAGACAGGAACAGGGTCTAGGTGCCATTGCTGGCCTGCTGCCTCAACAAGCCCCAGGCCCCTAATCCTTACCAGCCCTGGATGCTGTGGAACACAGAAAAAAAAATGACTGTGGTTTAAAGAGCAACAGGAATATAAATATTCCTGCCCTAGAACTCTGCCAAACATCAGGGGAGCAGTTGGAATTCTCTCTAAATCAGAAGCCCTGGCAAGTGCCAGGGTTTATGTTTCTTTTCCACCTTAACAGTGAGCATGGAAACAGGACCCAGGTAGCCCAGTGGACCTAGCACTTCAGGGAGCCTCAAGCCCCTAGCCCACAACAGCCCCAACCATCCTACCAAGGTGTCCCTAGCACAACAGATAACAGGATGTACCTGGTCAGTGCTCACTATAGCTCCAGCCATTTCAGCAAAGTGACATGGACACAAGGCACACTGGAACATTTTAGGTTCACACCACTTTGGTTCCAGATGACTTGCCTGGGCACCACCAGTACAAAATGTCATGGGACCTCCTAGCCCATGTCTGCATCTGCTCTGGAGGACTCACAAGGGTACTCCATGTATGGAGCACCCCAGGACAACTTAGCCTATGACCAACTCAACTCCAGCCATCCCGCAGGACACCACCTGTGTAGGACACACTGGCCCCCCAGCTTATACCCGTTTCACCTTCAGCTGTCCTTCCAGGGCTTCGTCTGTGTGGAGAGCCCCAAGATCCCTTGATTGTATCCACTTCAATTTTAGCTATCCTGCCAGGGTGCCATCTGTATGGAGAGCCCCAGGACTGTTCTGAACTATACCTACTTCCCATAGGCATCTGATTAGGAGGCCCCAAAACAGTGCACCAGAACTCCTAGCCCATGCCAGCCACAGCTCCAGCCTGTTGAAATCCAGGCTCACCCAGCCAGTACAACCATAGAAAAAACATATGGGACACCATATATCATTCCTTTAAGTTTAAGAAAAGTTCTATTCCACCAAATTTATTAAAACAAGCCCAGAAAGTCATCAAAATGAAGAGATAGGGGAATGTGCTTTAAATGAAAGACCATGACAAAACTTTAGAAAAGAACTACATAAAATAAGAATAAGCAGTCTATCTGATAAAAAGTTCAAAATAATAATTGTAAAGATGGTAACCAGACTGTAGAGGTGAGTGGATAAACACAATGAGAACTTCAACAGAGAGACAGGCAAAACAGAAAAGAACCAATCAAAATTGAAAAAGATAATAACTGAAATGAAAAATACACTAGTAGATTAGAGAATGCTAAAGAACGGATCAGGAATCTGGAGAACAGTATAACGGAACGTACCCATGCTGAGCAGTAAAAAGAAAAAAGAATTTCAAAGAAATGAAGGTAAGTTGAGGGATCATTTGGGCAACATGAAGTAAACAAACATTTGCATAATAAGTATCCAAGAAAGAGAAGTGGGAAAGAGGGTTAAAACTATGGTGAAGAAATAATAGCTGAAAATTGTCTTGTCCTTGGGGGCGGGGGGGGGGGGGGACACAGATATCCAACCTCAGGAAGCACAGAGTTCCAAACAAGATGAACCTAAAAAAGTAATGATAAAAAGGGAATCTTAAAGGTAGAAACTAGGTATGTATAAAGGATACTCCATAAGGATAGCAGTTGATTTTTCAGCTGAATTTTGTAGTCCAGAAGAAAGTGACATGACATATTCAAAATGTTAAAAGAAAAGAACATAGTGCCAAGAATACTCTTACTAGCAGGCCATAGTTCATAATAGAAGGAAGGAGTATCCCAGACAAACATAAGTTAAAGGAGTTTGTTGTCACTAAACAGGCTTTACAAAAAAAATGTTAAAGAGACTTATTTAAGGGGAAAAGAAAAAGCCATAATGAGAAATATAAAATTATGAGAAGAAAAATGTCATGACTAAAAGCAAACATAGAGTAAAAGCAAACATACTAAAAGTAAATATACATTGCTCTAGACACTAGAGCAATACATTATAAAGCTAATATAAAGGTTAAAATCAAAGACAGCAAAATTTAAAAAATTAGGTAAGGGGATTCACAAAATAAATAGATGTAAATCATGACAACATATACTTTGAACATGGAGGAAGAAGTAAAAATGAAGCTCTTTTAGAATGTAAAACACTTGTATAACCATCAACTTAATATGACTGCTATATATATAGGACATTATATAAGAACTTCATGGGAACCATAAAACAAAAACATTTTTGTTTTATTTTATTTTAATAAAGTAAAATAAAGAGAACAAAAGGCAACCATAATACTAAAGAAATTCATCAATCATGAGAAAACAGAGAAAGAGATAAAGAAACAGAGAAGAAATGCAAAAACAATAATAAAACAATTAACAAAATGGCAATAGTAAAAAACTATTAATAATTATTTTAAACATACAGAGTCTAAATGCTCTAATAAAATGACATTGGTCAGACAGAAGGGATGAAAAAAACAGACCCATCTATATGAAGCCTATAGGAGACACACTTTAGACCTAAAGACACATGGAATCTAAAAGTGAAGAGACAGAAAAAGATACTACATACAATTGAAAGTGAGGCGGGGGGAAAGCTGGGGCAGCCACACATATAGCAGACAAAATAGATCTTAAAACAAAGATTGTAACAGGAGACAAAGAAAGGCATTGTATAATGTTAAAGGGATCAATTCACAAGAGGATGTTGCAATTGTAACTATCTATGCACTCAACACTGAAGTAAATATTAACAGAAATAGAGGGAGAAATTGACTGTAGAGTAGACCACTTTAACTTCCCATTCACATCAGTGGTTAGATCATCCAGATTGAAAAATTAATAAGGAAAGAGTGTCTTTGAGTGACACATTAGACAAGATGGACTTAACAGATATATATAAAACATTTCATCCAAAAAACAAAACAAAAACAAAAACAGCAGTGTACATATTCTTTTCAAGGGCAGAAGGAACATTCTTCAGGATAGATCACATGTTAGACTACAAAACAAGTCTCAATGAATTTAAGAAGATTAAAATAATTTCAAACATATTTTCTAACAACAGTATGAAACTAGAAATTAATTATGAGGAAAAAAATAGAAAAAACACGAATCTGTGAGGGCTAAGCAACATGTTTCCAAACAGCCAATGGGTCAGTAAAAAAATTAAAAAGGAAATAAAAATATATGTGGATAAAATGAAAATGGAAATATATTAATTTAAAATATTGGGAACACAGTAAAAGCAGTTCTAAAAAAGAAATGTATACTAATACAGGCAGGCCTACTTCAAGAAACAAGAACAATCTCACATCCTTGAATCTAAAGGAACTAGAAAAACAAAAAACTAAACACATAATAGAAGAAAACAAAGAATAGAGATCAGAGAAAAATGAATGAAATAGAGATAAAAATATAGAAAAGATCAATGAAAACAAGAGCAGGTTTTTTGAAAAGAAGATAAAATTCAAAAAACTTTTGCCAGACTCAACAAGAAAAAAAGAGAGAGGACCCAAATAAGTAAAACCAGAAATGAAAGAGAAGTAAGAACCAATACAACAGAAATACAAAGGATTATAAGAGATTACTATGAAAAATCATAAGCCAACAAATTGGACAACCTCGAAGAAACGGGTAAATTCCTAGAAACATATAACCTTCTATAACTGAATCAGGAAGAAACATACCAATTTCTAGACACAAAATTAAATTGGTAATCAAAAAACGCCAAAGTGGGATTCCTGGATGGCTCAGCTGGTTAAGTGTCAGACTCTTGATTTCGGCTCAGGTAATGATCTCAGAGTTGTGAGATCAAATCCCACAACAGGCTGCACTCAAGGCATGAAGCCTACTTAATATTCTTTCTCTACCTCTTCCTCTGCCCTTCCCCTGTTCACACACTCTCTCTAAATTTAAAATTAATTAATTAATTAATTAAATTTAATTAAATAAAAATTCCAAACAAACAAAAGTCTAGGCCCAGATGAATTCACATGTGAATTCAACTAAACATTTAAAGAAGTGTTAATACCTAGTCTCCTCAAACTATTCCAAAAAAAGAAGTGGAAGTAATACTTCCAAACATATTATACATGGCCATCATTATCTGGTATCAAAACCAGACAAAGACATTCCAAAAAGAATAAATGAACAAAAAGATGAACAAATGAATGAAGAAATGAAAGAAAGAAAGAAAGAAAGAAAGAAAGAAAGAAAGAAAGAAACAGTGAGGGAGGGAGGAAGGAAGGAAAGAGGAAAAGAGAAACCTACAGGCAAATATCCCACATGAACATAGATCCAAAAATCCTTGACAAAATATTAGCAATACATTCAATAATACATTAAAAGGATCATGTACCACAATTAAGTAGGATTTATTCCAGGGATATGAAGTGTTTCAATATTCTCAAATCAATCATCATGATATATCATATTTTATTTTATTTTTTTTTTTATTTTTAAAAGATTTATTAACCCACTTAACCCACTTAACCCACTGAGCCCCCCAGGCACCCCTCTACCATATTTTAAAAAAATGTTGGACAAAAATCATATGATCATCTCAATAGATACAGAAAAAGCATTTGGCAAAATTCAACATCCATTTGTGATAAATACTCTCAACAAAGTGGGCTTTGAGGAGACTTAGCTCAATATAATAAAGACCATACATGAAAATCCCCAGCCAACATCATATTCAGTAGTGAACTCTGAGAACTTTTCCTCTGAGATTAGGAACAAGAGAAGGATTCCATTTTCACTGCTCTTATTCAACATAGTACTGGAAGTCCTAGCCACAACAATTAGACAAGAGGAAGAAATAAAAAGCCTCCAAATTGGTAAGGAACAAGAAAATTGTCACTATTTTCAGATGACATGATACTTTACATAGAATACACCAAAGACTCCACAAAAAAAGCTATTAGATGCAGTGTAAATGCAGGATAAGAAAGTAATACACAGAAATCTGTTGCATTTCTAGACACCAATAATAAAGTAGCAAAAAGAGAAATTATTAAAACAATTCCATTTACAATCACACTAAAAAGGACAAAATACATACAAATAAACTTAACCAAAAAGATAAAACAACTGTACTCTGAAAAGTGTCAAACATTGATGAAAGAAATTTAAAACACACACAAATGGAGAGATATACCATGTTTATGAATTGGAAGAATTGATATTGTTAAAATGGGGGCACCTGGGTGGCTAAGTGGGTTAAAGCCTCTGCTTCCGGCTCAGGTCATGATCTCAGGGTCCTGGGATTGAGCCCTGCATTGGGCTCTCAGCTCAGCAAGGAGCCTGCTTCCCCCTCTCTATCTGCCTGTCTCTCTGCCTACTTGTGATCTCTGACTGTCAAAATAAGTAAATAAAATATTTTTTTAAAATATTGTTAAAATGTTCATATTATCCAAAGTGATCCATGGAAACCAATAGCATTTTTCACAGACATATAGATCAATAGAACAGACTAGAAAGCCCAGAAAAAACACCATGCTTATATGGTCAATTAATCTACAATAAAGCAGGCAAGAATATATAACAAGCAAAGATAGTCTCTCAAATAACCAGTGCTGGAAAGACTGGACAGCTACCAGCAAAAGAATAATATTGGGCCACTTTCTTGCCATCCACAAAAATAAACTCAAAATGGATTAAAGATCTAAATGTGATATCTGAAATCATAAAATTCCTCGAAGAAAACATAGGTAGTAATTTCTTTGACATCAACCTTAGCAACATTTTTCTAGATATATATCCTCAAATAAGGGAGATAAAATAAAAAATAAACTATTGGGACTACACCAATATAAAAATATTTGCCCAGTGAAGAAAACCATCAAGCAATGAAAGGCAACCTACTGAATGGGAGAAGATGTTTGCAAATAATAAGTTCAATAGTGAGATAATAGCCAAAATATATAAGGAACCTGTAAAATTCAACACCAAAAAAACAAGTAATCTAACTTTAAAAATGGGCAGGGAAACTGAACAGACATTTTTTTTATAAAGACATATAATGATTAACAGACAAATGAAAAATGCTGAACATTATTAGTCTTCAAAGAAATGCAAAACCAAACCATAATGAGAGATTATCTCAAACAAGTTAGAATAGCTAGTATCAAAAAGGCAATAAATAACAAATGTTGGTGAAGATGTGGAGAAAAAGAACCTTCATGTACTGTTGGTTGGGATGAAAATTGGTGCAACCACTGTGGAAAACAACATGGAGATTGCTCAAAAAATTAAAAATAAAAATATCATATGACCCAGTAATTCCACTACTGGGTATTTACCCAAATAAAATGAAAACCTAATACAAAAAAAAAAAAAAAATATATATATATATATATATAATATATATATATATCATGTTTATTGCAGCATTACCTACAATAACCAATACATGGAAGCAACTTGAATGGATAAAGATGTAGTGTATATATACAATGGCATATTACTGAATAATAAAAAAAAATATTTAAAAAATATTACTCAATTGCCATTTGTGACAACATGGATAGACATAGAGGGTATTAGGTTAAGTGAAGTAAGTCAGATGGAGAAGAACAAATGTAATATGATTTCACTTACATGTGGGATTTTAAAAAACAAACAGAAGTAAAACAATGACAATAACAATGAAAAAAAAAAAGAGCAGAAACAGACCCATAAATATAGGGAACAAATTGGTTGGTTGCCAGAGAGAAGGGAATCAAGGGATGGGGAAAATTTGTGAAGGGGCTTGAAGGTACAGGCTTCCAGTTATGGAATGAATAAGTCATAGGGATGAAATGCACAACAAAGGTAATATTATTAATTATACAGTAGTAGTATTGTGTGGTGACAGATGGTAGCTACACTTGTGGTGAGCATAGTATAATGTATACAGTTGTTGAATTGCTATGTTGTATACCTGAAACTAATGTAACATTGTGTGTCAACTGTAGTTCAATAGAAATATTAATATATAAATAAAAATAAAACTCACATAGACACATAAAACAAACATCATAGTTATCCTGATGGGCAGAGTAGAGTATGCTCCCAGAGGGCCTGGATGGTCCAGTTAGTTAAGTGTTCAACTCTTGATTTCAGCTCAGGTCATGACCTCAAGGTCATAGGATCAAGCCTCATATTGGGCTCCCCACTCAGCAGAGATTCTACTTGAGATTCCCTCTTCTTCTCCCTCTGCCCCTCCCACTCATGTTCTCTCTCTCTCTCTCTCTCTCAAGTAAATAAATAAATCTTTGAAAAGATAAAGGTTGACACAAAATCTAAAATAGGAAGAATATGATCCCAATGAATAAAAGCATAATTTACATAAGATATTTGCAGAGAAATGTATATAGATATGTATATAGAAATGTATATAGAAAACTATAAAAGGGAAATAAAAAATTTTAAACTTAAAATTCAATATCTAAAAAACCTATTTAAGTAGGTAGCCTTAAAAACAAATGGAACTGACAAAAAATCAGTATGCATTAAAAATAAATAGAAATAATCCAATCTAAATGAAAAATAAAATCAATTGTTGACAAAAAACAAGTTTGTGGGAATGGTAGAGCAATAGAAAAAGATATAAAATATGTATACATGGAGTCTTAGAAGGAGAGAAGAAAAATAGGCATGGAATAAAAAATATTTGAAGAAACAAAGACCAGAAAGTCCCCATGTTTAATGATAGACATAAATATACAGAATCTAAAATATTAATAAATCTCAAAAAAGGTATATATAAAGATAATAGGTCATATTCAAAGTCCTTAAAACTAAAAATAATGAGAAAATCTTGAAAACAGCCAAAAAAAAGATGATACATTATATACAGGAAAACAACAATTTCAATGAAGGTGAACTTTTTATTTGCATATATTAGAGGTTGAACGATAATAGAAAACAATTCTCAAGAACTAAAATAAAACATTCTCAACTCAAAATACCATATCTAGTGGGGAAAAAAATACTTGAAGAAAAAAAACAAAATAAAGCACATTTTTAGAAAAAAGCAACGAAAATATTCAAATAGGACAAGTCATTGCCAGGAAACTCACACTGTTAGAAATAGGTGTGCATGTGACATGAATTCTCTGCTACCCTCTCTTGCTCCTCAGAGTTTATACCTAGTAGCCAATCTGCAGTTATCTGGTTTGAGAAAGAAAACCTAACTAAGCCACTTTTGGAAATCAGCAGCTCCTTTCACATATCCCAAAAGCTGCCTGTCACATTACTAAGTTTAGCTTCTTATTTGAAAGGCATTGTACTTGAAAGATAATACCAAAGATAAAGAAGAAAGTGGTATAACTGAATTAAGTCTAAATGGTTTTCTTAACAAAATTTCCCTCTGGGACTGAACAAAGCTCTAGTAACCTTAAAAGCCTCTCTGACATTTCAAACCTAATGGCTCTAATACTTTCTTCCTACCTTTTAGAAGCCACTTTCTTTGTATTTTCCCTTAAAATAAGTCTTCTTATGCCAATAAATCTTATGCAACCAACCTCAAATCTCTTGTCTCTCTCTCAATAATCCAGTCTCACAAATTCCCAGCACTGAATGAACTTAACCATTTGGCTTCTGCATCCCTGTACTTAAGCAGCAAGTGTCGCAGAGAAAAGCAAACAATCGGGCAAACTGATATCTCTAAAAACCCAGTCATTATGCTCAACCGAAGGATCATCACTGCTATACAATCCTACTCCATTGTTGTTGTTATTGTTGTCTGCCTGGCACTACCTACCATCTTGTTTTTTAGTTTGTTTGTTTTTTAAAGATTTTATTTATTTATTTGACAGAGAGAAATCACAAGTAGATGGAGAGGCAGGCAGAGAGAGAGAGAGAAAGGGAAGCAGGCTCCCTGCTGAGCAGAGAGCCCGATGCGGGACTCGATCCCAGGACTCTGAGATCATGACCTGAGCTGAAGGCAGCGGCTTAACCCACTGAGCCACCCAGGCACCCTACCATCTTGTTTTGATTAAGGCTTTGCTCCATTGGCAAAAGTACCACACATGTCACTAGCTGTCTCATTACCAGATCTTCATACTTCAGTCTTCTTGCATTCTTTTGGTGTGTTTTTGTAATTGAAAAAATGGAAGAATAATTGGTGTGTTTTTGAAACTGAAAATTGCAGTTGAAAAACTGATAGAGTAGGGACCTTCACAGTTTTTAACTAAAATAATGTCAGTGACTACATAAAAAAATATACTCTTAAAGGTGGTAATTGAAAAGTTTAAATTCTGATTAAAACTTATTACATTTCTTGACTAGGATAGAGCTCTGACTATGTAAACAAAAACAAATCCTACTCATAATAATAGTAAAATTATGTTAATAGTATTTAAGGGTTCATCTTTCAAAAGAAAGATTTGTGTAAAAAAAAAGTTTTGTGTAATTTAGAGGTTTTAAATTAAAACTATAGACATACTTATTAAGATGAAATAGATTACTTTCCATATGAATAAGACATATAGGATTATTTATGAAAATATGAGTTAACAAATGTGAAGATATTTCCAAATCTCAGTGATCAGTTAAAAGTTTTTCATACTTTTCTAATTTTTCCTTTATTAACATCTAAATTTCTAATATTAAAAAGAATACGGTCCTAAAAAAAAAAAAAACCTCAGAAGTGTTTAACTGTTTGTAAAAGTTGTCCAGCTATCTTTGAGCATTCTTAAGAAAAGATTACTAAAATTTCAAGAGTACAGCCAGTTAGCTGGCTATGTTGCTGAGATAATTACAGTATTCTTTTTTTAAGATTTTATTTATTTATTTGACAGATAGAGATCACAAGTAGGCAGAGATGCAGGCAGAGAGGGATGGAGAAGCAGGCTCCCCCAGAGCAGAGAGCCCGATGCAGGACTCGATTCCATAACCCTGGGATCATGGCCTGACCTGAAGGCAGAGGCTTAACCCACTGAGCCACCCAGGTGCCACTACAGTATTCTTTATTTGAAAATAAGTCCCAACAATTTTCCTCCATTTGACAATAAAGTGCATAGAAAGAAATCAAAAGATTAGGTGTTTTTATAAAATACTCCCTGGAGACAATTATTTTATAAGTTTCTCACTCCAGAAAAGCCCCAGATGATCTTTTATCAGAGGAGTAGAGAGAGAGTGATTAAGATGTAACTGTAAGTATAATCTAAATTTTCAGGATACAAGGTAGCTCTAGGTTTTCAAATTTTCTATCAAAACAATCTAATGCAGCTTTAAAAAAATGTATACCCCAGATCTCCTCTATAAGATTATATGATTTAGCAGGTTTTGGATGGGACCCAGGAATTCTTAGAATCAGCCCAGATAAGAGGATCCTTAAATTTGGTTATCTATGGGAGAAAAAAGAAATGATTTAGAAAGATTAGAAGTTCATAAAAGGAAGCTCCAAACCATATTCATAACAGTCATAATTCAAAATAGCCAAAAGACAGAAGCAACCCCAGTGTCCAGAGACAGATGAATAAATAAACCAGATGTGGTATATGCATACAATTAGATATCCTGACACACGCTAAAACATGAATAAAACTGGAGGACATTTAGAAATAAGCCAGCCACAAAAAGACAAATTCTGTATGATTCCATTTATTTATGTCGAGTAGTCAAATAATTAGAAACAAAAAGCAAAATGGTAGTTGCCAGGGGCTGGCAGGGAAGGAAAATGAGGACTGGTTTAATAGGTTTAGAAGTTGAGGGGCTTCTTTAAAAGATTTACTTATTTGAGAGACAGAGAAGGCATAGGAGAAGGGGCAGGAGGAGAGGGAGAGAGAATCTCCAGCAGACTCCCCATTGAACAGGGAGCCAACTCAGGGCTCAACCCCAGGGAACCCTGAGATCATGACCTTAGCAGAAATCAAGAGTTGGACACTTAACTGACTAAGCCATTCAGTGTCCTTAGAATTTGAGTTTTGCAAGATGAAGAAGTTCTGGAGGTTGGTTGCACAACAATGTGGAGATACTTAACACCACTGACTTATATACTAAAAATGGGTTAAGATGGTAAATTTTATGTTATGTATATTTTACTAGGATAAGAACATTTTAAAAAGGGAACTTTAGTAGTGAAAACATAATTTTCTGACTCACACTTTTGCTGTGAAACAGGACTGTGAAAATATGACATACTCCATATAGTACTCATTGTTACCACAGCCATCTTGAAAAGAAAAAAATTTTTTTTTTTTTAAGTTGTAGGAATAGCTTGTCTCTCTCCCAGCAGCAGAGACCCCTCCTCGGGTATTTTCTTATCTCTAAGTGCTCAAAGGGGAGGTGTGAGTACAAATAAATCACTTTAATAATATTCTGGATCAAACATGACATCATTAGAGGAAACTTCTCTGGTATAAATGATTAAAAAGACCTACAGAGTGCACACAGCACTGAAGTACAAATATATACAAATAATTTTGTGTTTATTGTTAATTTTATTCGACTATATTTCACAGATTGCTTTTCTTAGATTAAAACACAGATAAACACCACACACAAAAATAGACTCAAAATGGATGAAGGACCTCAATGTACGAAAGGAATCCATCAAAATCCTTGAGGAGAACACGGGCAGCAACCTCTTCGACCTCTGCCGCAGCAACATCTTCCTAGGAACAACGCAAAAGGCAAGGGAAGCAAGGGAAAAAATGAACTACTGGGATTTCATCAAGATCAAAAGCTTTTGCACAGCAAAGGAAACAGTTAACAAAATCAAAAGACAACTGACAGAATGGGAGAAGATATTTGCAAACGACATATCAGATAAAGGACTAGTGTCCAGAATCTATAAAGAACTTAGCAAACTCAACACCCAAAGAACAAATAATCCAATCAAGAAATGGGCAGAAGACATGAACAGACATTTCTGCAAAGAAGACATCCAGATGGCGAACAGACACATGAAAAAGTGCTCCATATCACTCGGCATCAGGGAAATACAAATCAAAACCACAATGAGATATCACCTCACACCAGTCAGAATGGCTAAAATTAACAACTCAGGAAATGACAGATGCTGGCGAGGATGCGGAGAAAGGGGAACCCTCCTACACTGTTGGTGGGAATGCAAGCTGGTGCAGCCACTCTGGAAAACAGCATGGAGGTTCCTCAAAATGTTGAAAATAGAACTGCCCTATGACCCAGCAATTGCACTATTGGGTATTTACCCTAAAGATACAAATGTAGTGATCCAAAGGGACACATGCACCCGAATGTTTATAGCAGCAATGTCCACAATAGCCAAACTATGGAAAGAACCTAGATGTCCATCAGCAGATGAATGGATCAAGAAGATGTGGTATATATACACAATGGAATACTATGCAGCCATCCAAAGAAATGAAATCTTGCCATTTGCAACAACATGGATGGAACTAGAGCGTATCATGCTTAGCGAAATAAGTCAAGCAGAGAAAGACAACTATCATATGATCTCCCTGATATGAGGAAGTGGTGATGCAACATGGAGGCTTAAGTGGGTAGAAGAAGAATAAATGAAACAAGATGGGATTGGGAGGGAGACAAACCATAAGTGACTCTTAATCTCACAAAACAAACTGAGGGTTGCCGGGGGGAGGGGGTTTGGGAGAAGGGGGTGGGATTATGGACATTGGAGAGGGTATGTGATTTGGTGAGTGCTGTGAAGTGTGTAAACCTGGTGATTCACAGACCTGTACCCCTGGGGATAAAAATATATGTTTATAAAAAATAAAAAATTAAAAAAAAAATAAAAATTAAAAAAAAAATAAAACACAGATAAAGCTCTGAACCTGGATATTGACTCAACTTCAAGATCCAGCAGCAACCTACAAAAAAAGCTCTGTCCTGTAGTTTACCGGCACCTCTCCAGAAGCTCCCAGAATATTTATACCTTGGTGATTCATAGTTCCCAGGCTTAAGGTCTGTGCTGGGTAGTCAGTTTATTCATTAGGCTGTGCCACACTATCCCAGATAAACTCAACCAATTTATTAACAAAATGAAGGAAAATAACCCCTGGAAACTCATCAAACATAATCTTGGGTACTACATGATCATGGAAATTGCTACCCTGATAATCGAAAAATTCATATCTCAAATGAAAATAATAAATTATTTCAACTATAGGAACAAATAGAGAAGTCATATGGGGATGAACATTAGTTGTGTACGCATGGATGCACTATGCTATTAGTAAACCATAAAAATGCATGATGTTTTTCAAAATATCGCACAGATCATAGATTTTTGTTTAATTTAGTTTACTTACATAGAATATTGAGATGAATATATTTTCAAGAACTTTTAATTTTTTTTAATTCCCAGAAGCCCAAGATATATAATAAAAATAGACAATTACCTTTAATTTCCACATGCTGAACTTTGCAGAGCACTAATAAATCAATTTAATAAACCTTTATTTGCCTGTGTATAAACCACTGGCTGCATAAATAAATAATGTTAAGTTTCTGCCCCTAAGGATTTTGTACTTTATTAGAAAAAGATATATACCAGAATCTGTCAAACTTGGTTGTACATTGAAACTGCGTGGGTGGGAGCTTTAAAGAAAAAAAAAAAAATTAAAAGGGAAAAAAAGGTGGATGGCTAGCCCTAAGCCTAGAGGTTTTGATTTAATTTACCTGAGTCTGGGCCTGAAACTGTTGTTGCTATTGTTTTTAATTCCCCAAGAGATGTTAATATGCAGAATAAAATAGGCAGTTCTCAACAAATCTTCATTCAAAATAAAATGCTTCCAGATCCATGTGGTTGATTAAATACACTGAACCTTCCCCTTCCTTTCTACTATTTTTATGAAATGACATAAAATAAATATTTTTAAAAAAATAACAATGATGAAAAGTTTTGTTTCGTTTTGTTTTGTTTTGTTTTAAAAAGATGTCATGAGGGGCACCTGGGTGGTCCTCAAGTTTTTATTCATGTTAAGCTTCTACCTTCTGCTCAGTTCATGATCTCAGGACCCTGGAATGGAGCCCCATGCCAGGCCACCCACAACGATGGACTTCCAGTAGAATTTCTAGAAAACAATCATTTTGCTGGAGATAAGAGTGTGGAACACCCTTGGAACAGCCCAAACCAGAGCAGCGAGAACCAGATTCAGAGCAGTTTTTCCCTAGGTTGTCTCAGAAAAGCTCCCAGGCTGCAGTCAAGATAATAGGAATATGATGTAAGGTAAATATAATAGCCTTTTGTTTAATGTACCCAGAAGAACACGGCAGTTGTGCCTCTGCTTCCCTGTGTAGAGAGGAGATGAAGTCTCCCAGGCGAACCACTGGTAACTGCTCTCTGAAGAAGGATTTAGAAGTGCTCCTGAGAGTATTAGCAACTGATCTACAAGAACTGTTGACTCTGCATGTCCTCGTCTCATGCAAAGGGACAATGTGAACACACATGAAAGAGCTCACCTAGCTTTAGATGAGTAAAAGAAACTAACATATTCCTCATATGAATTAAACCCCTTTTTTTTAATGTTGGCAAATAATGGGAATCTCTGGACTGTCGGCTCACATGCCCTGTGGGGAAGCAAGGCTGTTGGCATGAATAATCTTCACATTGTAAAGACCAAAATTAGTTACTGGAGAGGGGAGAGGCCTAGAGAGGCAAAGGACCTACAAAATCAGGAGAAAGAAAACCCATGACTACTAAGGATTCGTCAATGTGGCTGGCCCTTCCTTCGTAACTACGAATGGACCTCTAACGATCATCATAGAGGGAAAACCAGTAACACAAAAAACACAGAGCAAATGAGTAAGCCAAATACATGATCATAAAGCAGCAAGTTATTTGAGCATTAAGAGAATTTTCAAAAAGTCTATTTGGTATATTTGGGGCTATCTGAAAAGAATAAGGGCAGGTTGCTATGAATAAACATGTGCCATGAAAAAAGAGCATCGACCATATTGAGAGGGCACCAACACCAGGCTACAAGTGGACCAGAGTCCTTGCCTTTATGCTGGGGATGCCACAACATGAGACAGGGAGGAGGAGAAGAGAAAAATGAAAGAATCTTACTGGACATTTTATATATGTAAGTAGGATTTTGATTGAGACCAGAAAGAACTATAATCAAAATAATTGGCTAAAATTTAAAAATATTACTGAGAAATTTTATACAAAAATTTACCTTCATGGATCTTCAATCAGCAACATCTTCATGCTATAGCAGATCCTAAGGCTTACCTTTAACTCACATTTTGTAAATGTAAAATATTACATCTAACGCTCATCTTTGTGAGAATAAAGATGATTTAGCTAACTATTCCTTTTTTCTTGAGAAACTTTAGTCTTTCTTTCTTTTGTACCACATCTTAGGTTTTCCTTCTGTCTTAGAGCTAGCTACTCTTTCTCATTGTCTTTTCTGATGAAATATTCTGAAGTAGTGCCTTTATAAAAGAAACCCCAGAGAGTCCTAAAATCCAGGGATGTAAAAAGTTAATCAATCAATGGCTAAATTCTCTCAGGTGTCCATCTGGTTTTTTACCTTTATCTTCTTAGAGCTGGAGAAACTTTCCATGAAATTCCTTGTAACTATGAGGAGAATTGTGATTTTATTTCTTGTTGGCCTTTACCAAGAAGTATCTTAGTCAGTTTGGACTGATACAACAAAAATACCATGGTCTGCTTGGATTAAATGACAAACATTTCTTTCTTATAGTTCTAGAGATTAGGTAGTCCAAAATCAAGGTACAGGCACACTCAGTGTCTGGTAACACTTCCTGGTTCATAAATGGTCTTTTTGCTGGCTTCACGTGGTAGAAAACGTGAAGGAACTCTCTGAGGTTTCTTTTTTTAAGGCACTGATCCCATTCATAAGGGCTCCACCCTCATGATCTAATCACCCCCAAATGCCCTACTTCCTAAGCCTATCACATCAGGGGTTATTTCAACATAGGAACTTTCGAGAACATAGAAATTCAGTCTATAGCAACAAATAAATTCTCAAAGGCCAAGTTCATCCCTGGAATGAAGAGAGTCTAGTAACTCAAAGCAGGACCTGGTCTTTGATATCTGTCCCCATTTTCCAAACATGTAACTGGTACCATGACTTAGTGACTTAGTTTCCTCTCTGGCAACATTGATATAAGATGTTCAACTTATACCTTTGAGTTTTGACTGTCTCTTAAAATTTGGCCTGGTAACTTCTCACTGGTCAGTTTTTATAGCATAAATTTTAAGATTTTTTTTCCAGTGTTTTATTTATTCTCAATGGAATGGTTTTTCTGAGAGATACATGTTACTATAACAGGGAATAGAAATATTGATGAGAACATTGCTTGGCACATACTGGATCCTCAAATAATATTTGTTTCATGATAAGGAAAGGAAAGGAAAGGAGAAGATAAAAAGAGAAAAGAAATGAAAAGAGAAAAGAAGAGAAAGAGAAAAGAAAAGAAGAGAAGGAGAGAGGAGGGAGGAAGGAAATGATGCCTTTCTAGGAGGTATGAAAAAATTTGGACTTTAAGTTACAGATGAAGAGAAGTCATATAAATTGGTTTGCTTGTTTGTTTTGTTTTGTTATTAACATAGGGAGTGATACATTTTTGTTATGGAATGAGGAAAATAGATTGCAGCATAGCTAGTGTTAATATAAGAAACCAATAAATAGAACTAGAGCAGTGAATGTATGAAGGATACAAGTAGAAAGAACTCAGAGGTAGTTAACTTACAGAATTGAAGAACTTGAAGACTTATTGATGTAGTACATGAGCAAAAGCATGAGTCAAGACCATCTCCCACATTTTTGCTAAGAGCATCCAGTAGTTGATATTGTCCTCCTCAGAGTTGGGAAACCCTGGAGAGAAATTCAGTCCTCAAAATACCAAGTTTAATTTCTTTGATGAAATTAGTGGAAATCATAGGAAAGTTCTGGAGAGGTGATGAATCTGGCCTAAATTCTGGAGTCCATAAGATTTATTCTGATTTCTATGTCTAAGTATATAGAATCCCTTGGAATTAAAAGCATATAGATAAATAGACAGGAAGCAAAATTATTTCATAAATACTATGTTTGGTGTATGCTTGAAATGAAGAATATATTCATAATCTTTGGGATACCATAGTTTTTCTACCTTTGTCAACTTTCATTTTAGTACAAACCAATATAGGAAGAAAACAAATACTTTCAACTTGTGGCACTAAGGATGTAGTAAAGAAACAAACCAAATGTGAAGTTTAAGTGGATCCTATTTATTTCCTTTAAAACAGAACTGCATTTTTATTTCATACTTTATTCTGATTTTCCACTTAGAATATGGGCATAAATGATGCACTTCCTTACTCTGAGGGGTGGGTGTGTATGTGTGTGTGTGTGCACACATGCATGTGTGCGTGTGTGTGTGTGCGCACATGCATGTGTGCGTGTGTGTGCACACATGCATGTGTGGATTAGGAATCTATCGTTATACAAAAGCTAAGTTTCTTGCGTTTGTAGACTATGTTGGTGACACAGTATATTACTTGATGATTCACTTTAAAAAATCTGTTTCTCTTAGTCACACATTTTAACATCATTACCTCCTAATAATGGCTTTTTATTTGAATGTTGGCATAAGTGTGCATAGGACATATGTATGCATTTTTGCGTTATGTATAGACCTTAACTATAAGACAACCCAGTGCCTTCAGCAAACCTCTAATTTCTTCTGGACCTAAATTTTCTTATTCGTAAATTGAAGGCAATAGATTTAAATAATCTCTGATGTTTATTTTAGGTTTAACATCTATATTTCTAGGATATAATGGCTGTAATTTAAAGCTGTGCCTGGATTTTCATCTTTTCTATGTCTTTTTATTTTTTTCCCCACTCATGCCAGACATTATTTTTATTACCAAAACAAGAAATTTCCCACAAAGTCCTGGGAAAAATAACCTCAAAGACATATATAAGTGCTTCTCTATTGTTACAAAATAAAGCCCAGCTCCTTTCCTTTGCATATGCATGGATGTCAGGTGCTCTGAGCAATAACTCCTCAGCCTTGCACGGTTTCCTTGACAGACAGTTTGTGCTCTAGAAATACTGACCAGCACACTGACACATCCTTCCCTCCCTATGTCTGTGCTACTTGTTGTTTTTCTTTGCCAACCTAACCCCTCTTTACCCTTTCAGAAAGGGGAACATCCTCTCATTCAAGCAACACTTTCCCCAACTCTTAAGCTAGCCTTGGTGCTCCCTCTCTGGGCTTATGCTCTCAGAGCACTTAATTAACAAGCTGAAACCACATCTTTCTGTAACCGCCCTCAACACAGGCCTCTAAGCTCCCTGAAGACAGGGATTTGTTCTATTTTTCACTTCCAATCTGTTCTACATCAACATGAGACTTGTTCTATCCATATTTTTGAATTATTTTAATGCTGACTGAAGATTTCTTCCAACTTTAGGAATCTAGCACTTGAAAAAAAATTAAGTAGTCTTTAGTGATATTATATTATAATTAGAATTAATAATTAAAATAATAGTTATAATCTATTAAGTACTTATTTTATTCCAGATGCTGTTCTAAGTACTTTAAACATATGTCCGTTGATACCCTACCTATAAGTAGGGGCTATCATTGTCCCTATTTTACAAATGTGCTTATAGAGGAAGTTAAGTTGAAGTGTAAAATATCAATTCAGTGGTTATTTCACTAGGTGTTTTTCATTTGGGCCTGGCATACGTATTGAGTGGATTAAATTAACTACTAGTCAACAGAAATAATATGATATTAGGCAATATAATAAAGAAGCATCATGCGAGGAGTAGTGAAGGAAATATAGGAGTAAAAAAATAAATCATAACCTTAAGGCATTTGCTGTTTTATAAAGGAAACAAGGTATAAAAATATTCTATTTAATGAATTCCTCTTTTTCATCTCTCAGAGATTTAAGTTATGTCTAATTCATTGTTTCTTTTAGTATATCTTCAAGAATAAACAAATAAATAAAGAGAAAAAATAAAAGTAAAATTAATCCATATAACAATCCTTGCTTATGAAAAAAATATTTCTGATATCTTTAAAAGTGCTGGGAATAATTACTTATTAAGATAAATACTAAATAACAATATTATTTGACTCTCTGACTACTTCATATATACCAAGAATGCTAGGATTAATTATTTTAATAAAATTGAAAGTGGACCTAAGTTGAACTTTTCAAGGACTATCAAAATCACAAGAATTATTGTTAGAACAGTGTGCTTTGAACACACACTTTGATAGTTATTCATAGCACATACCATTCAATTTAATTGATTTGCACTCAACCATCTGCTGTCTAATTGCCTCATAGCCAGTGGGATTTATATAAGTAAATGAATATTAGAGATAGAAAGAATACTAATGTGAAGTTTATGTTTTATTAAAAATGTCTTCTTGTTCATCCACAAAAATTAGATATATTAAAATTTAGATGAATTTTTAAAAAGCCTACTTTTAAGATTTTCATTCATTACCAAGATAGAGTAACATGAATCAGATATATCCTCCTGCCCCAACATTAGAAAGTGGGTAAAATAATGAAACAAAGGTTTTGGAGACTTTGGACATCAGACAGTGAAAGAAATAACTGAGAAATAGGAAATCAACAGGGTAACCCTCTGATTGCCCCTGTTTACTGCCTGGAGGGGGCTTCTATGTGATGGCACGAGAGAAGAAAACCAGATGAAGCCCATGACTTGAGGAAATAGAGTGGGGGGAGTGGGCAGGTCCGACTGAAAGAGTTTGTAAGATAGAGTACCAGACAGAAGAGAGTTCACAGGTAGAAAACTCCAGAAATCTGAAAGGGTTTCTCTTAAATCATCAGCTGAATACTAACAAGCAAATGCACATGGGAAAACAACTTGAAACTGGTTAAAGAAATGCCCAGAAAGATTAATGGCAACAATCCTTTGAGTTCATGCAGGGCTGAAAAAAATAAATGCCAATTCTCACCAACCAGAGTGGAAATTCTCATAATTGACAGCATATCAGAGAGAGAACTCAGAAAACTTTGCCCCAATTGTAAGATAAAATCAATCACAGGCTAAAATCTGCCCTAGGCCTCCCTAACAGGATTCGAAGACAATAGGCAGACCTCAACTGTAAGAAATAGTAAAGGAATTCCTTCTGGCCAAAGCTAAATAATATCAAGGGAAATGGGGATCTCAGAAAGGGATGATTTGTTCTTCCTTATAGGTCACATTTTTCTGCTTTGCGTGTTTTGGGACTTTACATGTGATAGATACTGTGAACTCTTACAGTGCACTTGATTTTTTTGGGGGGGGGGGTTTCCTATAAATATTCTTAAGCTTTGTTCTGGAATGATTAAATTTGTTGAAAACACTGATTCTTTGAAGTCTTTCCTTAAGCACACACTAACTACCCATAGAAAAAAGGCAATAGTATAAAATTCATCCTAAAAAAATTTTTTCTACCAGTGTTTCAAATCATGGCCAATATGTCTCTGTTGATGGCCTGTGGACCATCAACCATTATGTTACCAAATATCTATTTGAAATTATCTGATGTTATTAAATAGTCATCATGGTTTTGTGAGATCATACCTTCACAGTTCTTGCAAGTTGTCAATTCCGATCTGGTTTTTTTTAGAATTGGAAAGCAAATTTTGTACACTGTGATGGAATCCCTGAACTCATTCATGGATTCTGTTCAGGAGAGGTCCTTGAATAAAGATTGTTAATCATGAATAGTGAAGATAAGATCCAAAAAGTGTATTGAAGCATTCAAAATATTTGTTTTGAGTATGGATACTTTCCAAAGTATAGAAGCACATTAATCAGATCTCATTCACCAGTAAGGGTATGAAATATGATGAAAGAGAAGGTTAATATTTTTCAATCCTTCTGAAACTACCTATGAGATGGCTGGATTATTGGAATATGACTTTGATTAATGTATCCAAGGCTACATTAATTGTTACATTGTTACATTAACTGTTACATTGTTCTGAGTCAAGGATAATTCTTTGTCCAAGGGATAGCTATAATAAGCAATGGGTTTTTAAGGTGTGTCATATTGCTGAGTTTGTCTCTCTAGAGCATGACCTAATATTTTCATACACATAAAAAGAAAAATGTATGAAGTCCTGGAAGAATCAATCTGGATTCTATGTGTGCCATGTTGCTGACTTCACACTCCTAAATAAACGAAATAATTCATATGTGTGTGTGTGTGTGTATGTATATAAAAACAAAAGCAGAAGATATTTTAAGAAAAAAATCTATATTT
Source organism: Mustela putorius furo (assembly GCF_011764305.1). Classification (NCBI taxonomy): domain Eukaryota; kingdom Metazoa; phylum Chordata; class Mammalia; order Carnivora; family Mustelidae; genus Mustela; species Mustela putorius. The sequence continues at coordinate 14,436,545 of NW_025422123.1, read as the reverse complement.
TTATGGCTTTTCTCTATTCTGTTCTCCAATTGGTATTGTGGATTTTTGTCATTAGGATTCTTTGATGAGACTTATTTCTTAAATAGCACATGGTATAAGTGACATGTCTAGGTTGTTTATAAATACATCATTTATAGAAATTTAGGGGACTTTTACAAATCCTTCCAACATCCATTTTATCTGGAAGTTCAATATGCAAAGTAGGTCACCACATATAAAGAATATAAGATTTATATCACAGAAAACAAAGGAGTTTCCACTGACAATATTCATGAATGAACAGTTACAGAATGATATTTTAGAAGTAACTAAGAATTATTATAAATTTTCAGTGTTTTCTAAGACAAATAAAGTTCACTTCCGCTTAAGTATTTGCTATTTATTTGGAATCTCAAATTTTATATTTTTAATATCTTCTTTTTCTTCTGGCATAATCAGGTATTTTTATTTTATCTGGAAGTCCATAATTTAGTTTTCAATTCTAGCTAATGTATATTCTAAGTCAGTTTGAAATGTTCAGCCACATTTGGAGATTTTATAAGTTGACAGTTTCTCTTTTCAATTTATATTTCCTGCTTCCCTTCTTTTAGTTCTGTGAACATTTACAAATAAAGGACAAGGATCTCTTTAAAAAGCTCTTGACTACTTCAGGATACTGTTTGAAAATGTCCTAAAGTTTATTTTCTTTTCTTTTTACACATTTGAAAAAAGTTTTCTGAAGTATTTTTGAAAATGGCATTGCACTGAATATTTTCTTTAATTTTTGTATCACAAGACCATCTTTGAATTAGGCACAGCTAGGTTATTGGACTCGTTTCCTGGTCTTTCCCATCCTGCTGCTTATAACTTTTTTTTTTTTTTTTTTTTTTTTTTTTTTGGTCAGAGTGCTTGACAATTAAGTGAACTCATTGGTATGGATCTGATTGCCTAGAAAAATAAGAATTTAATAGAATTCTGAATTTGGAAGCAAATTTTTATTAATTTTTCAGCAGTTAACAAAATCCATACTTATATCTCTGAACGTGGCTCTAGCCTGTGCTCTAAAAAATAACTGTAAAAATAATTATTTCTATTGGTAAGTTTTCAAATCCCCATCATGCACAACCTGCATACTTACTATTATTCCTTCCTAAGTGGTTTTTTACAAATATTTTATTTATTTATTTATTTATTTGAGAGGGGTCGAGGGAGAGAGGGGGAGAGAGAGAGAGAGAGACAGAGAGAGAGATCAGGAGCAGAGGGAAAGGCAGAGGGAGAAGCATACTTTCCACTGAGCAGGGAGCCCAATGCAGGGCTCCATCCCAGGACCCTGGGATCAGGACCTGAGCAGAAGGCAGACACTTAACTGACTAAGTCACCCAAGGACCCCTCAAAAGTGTTTTTAAATGTGTTGAAACTGGAAAATGTATCATTTTTTCCATTCTATCCCTTTGAATTTTTTTTCTTGTTATTCTAAATTTGCATATTACTGCCTGTCATGCTTTGTGCACTCTTTCAAGATACCTCGACATTTTCTTGTCTTTGCTCTAATTCACTACTTTATTGGTTGCAGAAAACTGATAAGAACGCAAATACATACACACACAAGACTTGTGACAGATAGAATGCAATTGATATTGCCCTGGAGGCAGTCTAGTTTTCTACTCCTTCATAAATTTACTTCAGCATCCTTATTACTTATAATGTGTATTTCTTTGACTGCTCCATTAGTTAAATTAATTAGCTAAATAAATTAGTTAAATAAAATATTTGACATGTGTTTATTGTATATTCATATTTTTACTTTAAAAATTTCTTAACAAAAGTAGGGGCACCTGAGTGGCTCAGTGGATTAAAGCCTCTGCCTTCGGCTCAGGTCATGATCCCAGGGTCCTGGGATCGAGCTCCACATCGGGCTCTCTGTTCAGCAGGGAGCCTGTTTCCCCCTCTCTCTCTGCCTGCCTCTCTGCCTACTTGTGATCTCTGTCTGTCAAATAAATAAAATCTTTAAAAAAAATTTCTTAACAAAAGTAAAATATACTAATTTAATTAAATACTATTAAAGGCTAACAAAAATAACAAAAACCTCAACCACCTCTCCTTGTACACAGTTTCATTCCCTGAAAAACCAACAAACCTTTATTGTAAAACTAAACATAGCCTTAACATATGATCTAGCAGTTATGCTTCTTGGTATTTACCCAAAGGAAGCAAAATCTTATGTCCACACAAAAACCTGCACACGGGTATTTATAGCAGCTTTATTCATAATTGTCAAAACTAGGAAGCAACCAAAATATCCTTCAGTAGGTGAATGGATAAATCAATGCTGGTACATCCAGATAATGGAATATTATTTCATGATGAAAAGAAATGAACTATCAAACTATAAAAACACATAGAGGAAACTTATATGCATATAACTAAATGAAGAAACCAATCTGAATATGCTATATACTATACAATGCCAAGTATGTAACATTCTGGAAAAGGCAAAACTTTATATAAAGACAGCATAAAAGACAAGTGATTGGCAGGGGCTGGAAGAGAGAGAAGAATGGGTGGAGCACAGGGTTTTTAGGGTAGTGAAAATAATCCATATGATATTGTAACAGTAGGCACATATCAGTATCACATTGGGTATAGTAACTTAGTAGGCAACTGAGATCCTAGAGTCCTAGTGATATAAAATTACATGAAGGAAACCTAAGGAAAATACGTAACACATTCAAAAATTAAAAAGAAAAAAAAAAGAGTAACACCAATACAAGGCAGCATTTGCCAAAGACTAAATGAGAGAGGCAGATACTAAATGTTGAGTCAAGGGCAGAGACACATCAATCTGACTTGAGAATAAAAGGGTATGTTTCAGAGAGTAAACTGTGCTTAAGTTGGAGCCTTTATATAATTTAGGTAAGTGAGGAGAGGGGAAAGAACATCTTAGACTGTTCATGGCATGTTTATCCACAATGAATGAGTGGTTTGTCTACAGCTAAAGCAGAAACATAAAAGATCCTCCTTTTGGGGACTCCGTCCAGCCTTGCTGAATTACAAGGCTTTACTCTACCTGTGTGACTGTCCTTCCTGATAAGTCCTCTGCCTCCCTCAGCCTGTGAAGATCATAAAGCTGCTACTCTACTTAAGTTATAACAGATAGTCTGCATCAAAAAATAGCTCATGCTTAATGTAAGCATTCCCAATGGGGCTATTTCAATCTCAAATTATATTTGCTCCAAGGAAAGCACACAATGAATCACAATGAAGAGGGGGGAAAATGCATCAATGGGTAAAAATAGCACTGACTGTCTTCCAAGTATACACAATTAAGGAATTCTGGGGTTATGAATGACTGTTTTATGGAACATATGGGGATAATTTAGTCCATCTTTATTAGCTCTACATTGCAAATCAACATTTCAACAAAGAACTTTTAAATCATTTCCCTATTGCTGCAATGTGAGGGTCACTGAAGCCAGGGTTTCCTCACTTCAACTATAGACAATGCTTTGTCTCTTCGTTTTCAGTTTTGGGCACAGAAAACTGCGGAAGGCAGAAGGCAGGCTTTGTTGTTTCCTCTTGCCTCAAAGGCCAAAAATGGTAATTTGATTCAATTAAAAAGTGTACTCATCTATAATATATAGTACAGATATCTGACTTACAACAAAAAGTTCAATCAAGTTAATTTAAAACTCTTCTGGATGTCTCAAATGCCTTCTGAGGCTATAAGCCTGCTCCGTCTTTTTTACTGTCTGTCCAGTTGCCCAGGTAGAGCACTGAGAATCATATCTTATGCCTCTGTTTTGTTTTCTCCTCAAATTCCTCAAATACAATTGACCACCAAGAGCTGACAATTCTACCTTCTTAGTATCTCTGGCTTCTGCCTCTCTTTCTGAGATCATGCTTAGATTACTGTAATAATATTCGTAATAAATGACTTTTTGTCAGTTTCCCTGCTTCTAGTCACATCTCCCAAGATGCTCATTCTATTAAACTGCTGGATGGAGATTCTAACATTCACTTCTCCCTCTTCCCCTCTATACTACAAAGTCCTATCATGGATGGTCCTATCAGGATGAGAGTCTTCTGTATAATTTCTCAATGCCCCCAAGCATGTATGTTACACTGTATGAACAAGCAGACAACGTTTTCTTCAAAACTATTGTTTTTATCTCATTTTCATATGAAACTCCTCTTTCTGAATCCCATCCAAATTTAACATCTAAACAAAAAGAAGTAAAAAATATCAATACTTTAAATAACAATGACTTAACAAAAATACATTTAATCTAAGATCTGTTTACTTCTTAATGCCTACAAAATGAGAGGAAAAGATCAAAATAATGAATCAAATATAACAGAACTCAGGAATTTTCAAACCACATACTGTAACTCCAAATAAAAGGAGCCAGAGAACCTTAATTTTAAGAATCTGATTTCAACCAAAATGAAAGTTAGTTACAGAAGTAAAACACTTTTGAAACTCTTGACCCCAATCAAGTGTTTTTAGAATTAAATGGGGGGAAATCATTCATAATTCAACAGTATTAAATAACAGCATAGCAGGATATGTGGGTAAATTGTGTGGATGAAAAGGATCAAATCTGCTATCATGATGAAAACTAGCAAAGGCTACTACTCATGGAGAATAAAGTAAGTTGTGGGGCCAAATGACACTTTTTCTGGTGTTCAAGAAAATGGCTGAGATTAAGAGTCAAGCACATTGTGAAAGTACAGACCATAGACAGCTGTGCACGCCCAAACGTAAATTAAAAACTATGGACCCATTGGGAATCACACCCAATTCACCCTTTTACCTGAAGTCAGAGAATGAAATCAAGTCTTGGAAAGCAACTCCTGCAGAACAAGGTGAGCCCCAATCTGAAAGAGCCCGTCCCAACTAAGAGTTTCATAAAATATACTCAGAGGAAAGTCTCCCACCAAACAAGACAGGAGAGAGAAAATTTAACATAACTTTTTCTTGGTGATTCATAGACCAAATACACACACACACACACACAAAAAAGGACATATTGTACAAAATGCTGTTAATAAAATTGACCTAATAGAGTAAGTCTCAAAATCTATGTTGCATTTGTATTACCAAGGTATTTCACGTAAATGGTAAAGGCCAAACCCAACAAGGCCTATGTAATCAGGGTTTATGAAAGTGTGATTTGGGTATTATGACATTGATTCTGAGATCCACTGATCTACAAATATGTGTCCAAATATTTATCATATAAAAAGAATGCATGTTATAATCAAATATTTGTGAAACAAAAATCAACCATGTTTGAAGGCTAAATAAATAATCATGAAAAATCTCAATGAAGAAGGGAAGAAGTGAACATGATATCATTTAATCAGAAAACAATATAATCCTAGGAATAAATAATGAAATAATCATAATTTTAAAACTAAAACAAACAAACAAACAAAAAAACAACCAAACAACCAAACAACAAACAAGTCTTTCAAATAATTCTTTTTTTTTTTATAAACATATAATATATTTTTATCCCCAGAGGTACAGGGCTGTGAATCACCAGGTTTACACACTTCACAGCACTCACCAAAGCACATACCCTCTCCAATGTCCATAACCCCACCCCCCTTCTTCAACCCCCCTCCCCCCAGCAACCTTCAGTTTGTTTTGTGAGATTAAGAGTCACTTATGGTTTGTCTCCCTCCCAATCCCATCCTGTTTCAATTATTCTTCTCCTACCCACTTAAGCCCCCATATTGCATCACCACTTTCTCACATCAGGGAGATCATATGATAGTTGTCTTTCTCCGCTTGACTTATTTCGTTAAGCATGATAAGCTCTAGTTTCATCCACGTTGTCACAAATGGCAAGATTTCATTTCTTTTGATGGCTGCATACTATTCCATTGTGTATATATACCACATCTTCTTGATCCATTCATCTGTTGATGACATCTAGGTTCTTTCCATAGTTTGGCTATTTGGACATTGCTGCCATAAACATTCGGGTACACGTGCCCCTTCGGATCACTACGTTTGTATCTTTAGGGTAGATACTCAGTATTGCAATTGCTGGGTCATAGGGTAGCTCTATTTTCAACATTTTGAGGAACCTCCATGCTGTTTTCCAGAGCGGTTGTACCAGCTTGCATTCCCACCAACAGTATAGGAGGGTTCCCCTTTCTCCACATCCTCGCCAGCATCTGTCATTTCCTGACTTGTTAATTTTAGCCATTCTGACTGGTGTGAGGTGATATCTCATTGTGGTTCTGATTTGTATTTCCCTGATGCCAAGTGATGTGGAGCACTTTTTCATGTGTCTGTTGGCCATCTGGATGTCTTCTTTGCAGAAATGTCTGTTCATGTCCTCTGCCCATTTCTTGATTGGATCATTTGTTCTTTGGGTGTTGAGTTTGCTAAGTTCTTTATAGATTTTGGACACTAGCCCTTTACCTGATATGTCATTTGCAAATATCTTCTCCCATTCTGACAGTTGCCTTTTGGTTTTGTTAACTGTTTCCTTTGCAGTGCAAAAGCTTTTGATCTTGATAAAATCCCAAAAGTTCATTTTTGCCCTTGCTTCCTTTGCCTTTGGCGATGTTCCTAGTAAGATGTTACTGCGGCTGAGGTCGAAGAGGTTGCTGCCTGTGTTCTCCTCAAGGATTTTGATGGATTCCTTTCTCACATTGAGGTCCTTCATCCATTTTGAGTCTATTTTCGTGTGTGGTGTAAAGAAATGGTCCAATTTCATTTTTCTGCATGTGCATGTCCAATTTTCCCAACACCATTTGTTAAAGAGGCTGTCTCTTTTCCATTTGACATTCTTTCCTGCTTTGTCGAAGATTAGTTGACCATAGATTTGAGGGTCTATTTCTGGGCTCTCTATTCTGTTCTGTTGATATATGTGTCTGTTTTTGTGCCAGTACCATGCTGTCTTGATGATGACAGCTTTGTAATAGAGCTTGAAGTCCAGAATTGTGATGCCACCAACTTTGGCTTTCTTTTTCAATATTCCTTTGGCTATTTGAGGTCTTTTCTGGTTCCATATAAATTTCAGGATTATGTGTTCCATTTCTTTGAAAAAGATGGATGGTACTTTGATAGGAATTGCATTAAATGTGTAGATTACTTTAGGTAGCATAGACGTTTTCACAATATTTATTTTTCCAATCCAGGAGCATGGAACATTTTTTCATTTCTTTGTGTCTTCCTCAATTTCTTTCATGAGTACTTTATAGTTTTCAGAGTATAGATTCTGTGCCTCTTTGGTTAGGTTTATTCCTAGGTATCTTATGGTTTAGGGTGCAATTGTAAATGGGATTGACTCCTTAATTTCTCTTTCTTCTGTCTTGTTGTTGGTGTAGAGAAATGCAACTGATTTCTGTGCATTGATTTTATATCCTGACACTTTACTGAATTGCTGTTCAAGTTCTAGCAGTTTTGGAGTGGAGTCTTTCGGGTTTTCCACATATAGTATCATATCATCTGTGAAGAGTGATAGTTTGACTTCTTCTTTGCCGATTTGGATGCCTTTAATTTCCTTTTGTTGCCTGATTACTGAGGCTAGGACTTTGAGTACTATGTTGAATAGCCGTGGTGATAATAGACATCCCTGCCATGTTCCTGACCTTAGCGGAAAAGCTTTCAGTTTTTCTCCATTGAGAATGATATTTGCAGTGGGTTTTTCATAGATGGCTTTGATGATATTGAGATATGTGCCCTCTATCCCTACACTTTGAAGAGTTTTGATCAGGAAGGGATGATGTACTTTGTCAAATGCTTTTTCAGCATCTATTGAGAGTATCATATGGTTCTTGTTCTTTCTTTTATTGATGTGTTGTATCACATTGACTGATTTGCAGATGTTGAACCAACCTTGCAGCCCTGGAATAAATCCCACTTGGTCGTGGTGAATAATCTTTTTAATGTACTGTTGAATCCTATTGGCTAGTATTTTGTTGAGTATTTTCGCATGTGTGTTCATCAAGGATATTGGTCTATAGCTCTCCTTTTTTGATGGGATCCTTGTCTGGTTTGGGATCAAGATGATGCTGGCCTCATAAAATGAGTTTGGAAGTTTTCCTTCCATTTCTATTTTTTGGAACAGTTTCAGGAGAATAGGAATTAGTTCTTCTTTAAATGTGTGGTAGAAATCCCCCTGGGAAGCCGTCTGGCCCTGGGCTTTTGTTTGTTTGGAGATTTTTAATGACTGTTTCAATCTCCTTACTGGTTATGGGTCTGTTCAGGCTTTCTATTTCTTCCTCGTTCAGTTGTGGTAGTTTATATGTTTCTAGGAATGCATCCATTTCTTCCAGATTGTCAAATCTGTTGGCGTAGAGTTGCTTATAGTATGTTCTTATAATTGTCTGTATTTCTTTGGTGTTAGTTGTAATCTCTCCTCTTTCATTCATGATTTTATTTATTTTCTCTTTTCTTTTTGATAAGTCGGGCGAGGGGGTTATCAATTTTATTAATTCTTTCAAAGAACCAGCTCCTAGTTTCATTGATTTGCTCTATTGTTTTTTTGGTTTCTATTTCATTGATTTCTGCTCTGATCTTTATGATTTCTCTTCTCCTGCTGGGCTTAGGGTTTCTTTCTTGTTCTTTCTCCAGCTGCTTTAGGTATAGGGTTGGGTTATGTACCTGTGACCTTTCTTGTTTCTTGAGAAAGGCTTGATCCGCTATATATTTTCCTCTCAGGATTGCCTTTGTTGTGTCCCACAGATTTTGAACCATGGTATTTTCATTATCATTTGTTTCCATGATTTTTTTCAATTCTTTAATTTCCCTGGTTGACCCATTCATTCTTTAGAAGGATGCTGTTTAGTCTCCATGTATTTGGGTTCTTTCCAAACTTCCTCTTGTGGTTGAGTTCTAGCTTCAGAGCATTGTGGTCTGAAAGTGTGCAGGGAATGATTCCAATCTTTTGATACCAGTTGAGTCCTGATTGAGGACCGAGGATGTGATCTATTCTGGAGAATGTTCCATGTGCACTAGAGAAGAATGTGTATTCTGTTGCTTTGGGATGAAATGTTCTGAATATATCTGTGATGTCCATCTGGTCCAGTGTGTCGTTTAAGGCCTTTATTTCCTTGCTGATCTTTTGCTTGGATGATCTGTCCATTTCAGTGAGGGGAGTGTTAAAGTCCCCTACTATTATTGTATTATTGTTGATGTGTTTCTTTGATTTTGTTATTAATTGGTTTATATAGTTGGCTGCTCCCATGTTGGGGGCATAGATATTTAAAATTGTTAGATCTTCTTGTTGGACAGACCGTTTGAGTATGATAGTGTCCTTCCTCATCTCTTATTAAGTCTTATTTAATCTCTTATTTAAGTCTTTGGCTTAAAATCTAATTGATCTGATATAAGGATTGCCACTCCTGCTTTCTTCTGATGTCCATTAGCGTGGTAAATTCTTTTCCACCCCCTTACTTTAAATCTGGAGGTGTCTTCAGGCTTAAAATGAGTTTCTTGTAGGCAACATATAGATGGGTTTTGTTTTTTTATCCATTCTGATACCGTGTGTCTTTTGATTGGGGCATTTAGCCCATTAACAGGGTAACTATTGAGAGATATGAATTTAGTGCCATTGTATTGCCTGTAAGGTGACTGCTACTGTATATTTTCTCTGTTCCTTTCTGATCTACCACTTATAGGCTCTCTCTTTGCTTAGAGGACCCCTTTCAATATTTCCTGTAGAGCTGGTTTGGCGTTTGCAAATTCTTTCAGTTTTTGTTTGTCCTGGAAGCTTTTAATCTCTCCTTCTATTTTCAATGATAGCCTAGCTGGATATAATATTCTTGGCTGCATGTTTTTCTCATTTAGTGCTCTGAAAATATCATGCCAGCTCTTTCTGGCCTGCCAGGTCTCTGTGGATAAGTCTGTTGCCAATCTAATATTTTTACCATTGTATGTTACAGACTTCTTTTCCCGGGCTGCTTTCAGGATTTTCTCTTTGTCACCAAGACTTGTAAATTTTACCATTAGGTGACGGGGTGTAGGCCTATTCTTATTGATTTTGAGGGGCGTTCTCTGCACCTCCTGAATTTTTATGCCTGTTTTCTTTGCCATATTGGGGAAATTCTCCCCAATAATTCTCTCCAGTATACCTTCTGCTCCCCTCTCTCTTTCTTCTTCTTCTGGAATCCCAATAATTCTAATGTTGTTTCATCTTATGGTGTCACTTATCTCTTGAATTCTCCCCTCATGGTCCAATAGCTGTTTGTCCCTCTTTTGCTCAGCTTCTTTATTCTCTGTCATTTGGTCTTCTATATCGCTGATTCTTTCTTCTGCCTCATTTATCCTAGCAGTGAAAGCCTCCATTTTTGATTGCACCTCATTAATAGCTTTTTTTATTTCAACTTGGTTAGATTTTAGTTCTTTTATTTCTCCAGAAAGGGCTTTTATATCTCCCGAGAGGGTTTCTCTAATATCCTCCATGCCTTTTTTAAGCCCGGCTAGAACCTTGAGAATTGTCATTCTGAACTCTAGATCTAACATATTACCAATGTCTGTATTGATTAGGTCCCTAGCCTTCGGTACTGCCTCTTGTTCTTTTTTTTTTGTGGTGAATTTTTCTGCCTTGTCATTTTGTCCAGATAAGAGTATATGAAGGAGCAAGTAAAATACTAAAAGGGTGGCAACAACCCCAGGAAAATATGCTTTAACCAAATCAGAAGAGATCCCAAATCATGAGGTGGGGAGAAAGGGGATAAAAAGAGGTTCAGAAAGAAAGAAAGAAAAAAAAGAAAAAGAAAAAAAATTTAAAAAGAAAACGAATAAAGAAAAGTATAATATATATATATATACACACATATATATATATATATTAGATAAATTAGTTAAGAAACGTTAAAAAAGAAAAGGGTAAAAGTTAAAAAAAAATTAGCAGAAGAGAAAAAAAAATTAAATTAACTGCAAGACTAAAGAATCATAGGGAGAAAGCTATGAGTTCCACGCTTTTCTCTCTCCACCTCTGGAATTCTGCTGCTCTCCTTGGTATTGAAACTGCACTCCTTGGTAGGTGAACTTGGTCTTGGCTGGATTTCTTGTTGATCTTCTGGGGGAGGGGCCTGGTGTAGTGATTCTCAAGTGTCTTTGCCCCAGGCGGAATTGCACCGCCCTTACCAGGAGCCTGGCTGAGTAATCCGCTCGGGTTTGCTTTCAGGAGCTTTTGTTCCCTGAGCGCTTTCCGTAGTGTTCCGGAGGATGGGAACACAAATGGCGGCCTCCTGGTCTCCGGCCCAGAGGAGCAGAGAGGCTGAGGCCCCACTCCTCAGTGTGCCCTCAGAGAACAGCACCCAGCAACTCCTGTCTGCCTGACCTCCAGCCACGCTCCGAGCTCACCGAGCCTGTGACTGGTTCAAGGCAACCCCGAGCTGTGAGCTCACTGTCAGCTCTCTCTCTGTAGCCGGCTTCCCCATTCCAATACCTGCAAGCTCTGCGACACTCAGACACCTCTGATCCTTCTGTGACCCTGCAGGACCTGAGGCCACGCTGACCCCACATGGGCTTCACCCCGGTTTAGCCTCTGGAGCAATATCCTTCAGCGGAACAGACTTTTAAAAGTCCCGATTTTGTACTCTGTTGCTCCACCGCTTGCCGGGAGCCAGCCCCTCCTCCCGGGATCTATCTTCCCGTCACTTTGGATTCACTTCTCCGCCAGTCCTACCTTTCAGAAAGTGGTTGTTTTTCTGTTTCTAGAATTGCTGTTCTTCTCTTCGAAATGCTGATGGATTTGTAGGTGTTTGCAATCTTTAGATAAGCTATCTAGCTGATCTCCTGCTAGCTCTAATAGTCTCAGCCTGCTACTTCTCCACCATCTTGACGTCCCTCCTTTCAAATAATTCTTGGACGAATGATAAAGTCAATATTACAATCTTAATTTTTCAGTTTCACTGAGATGTAATTCAGATGCCATGTAATTCATTGATTTAAAAGATATAATTTATTATTCCCTCATATATTTATAGGGTTATGCAACTATTATCAGAATCTAATTGCAAAGTATATTCATCTTTCCTAAGTTAAATCTGTAACCACTAGCTCTGACTTCCATTTCTCATACCTCATCACACAATTCCCTGCCCCCACCCATTAGCAACAACCAATATTCCTTCTGCTGCTATAGTTTTAATTATTCTAGACTTTTTATGTAAAAGGAATTTTGTAATATGCAATCTCTTATGACTACTTTCTTTATCTTAGAAAAATATTTTTAAGTTTCACCCATGTTATAGAATTTGTCATTATGAAATTTCTACTTTAGTGTTAAATAATATTCTTTGTTGTGGATATACAACATTTTATCTGTCAATTCATCAGTTGATAGACATTTGTTTCTATTTTGTTTATTATGAATAATACAGCTATAAACATTCATGTACAACATACTTACAAACATTTGCATTTAATTATCTTGTGTATATACCTAGAATTGCAATTGTTGTATCATATGATGACTATTTTTAATCTTTTAAGGGAACACTGATATTGTTTTGCAAAGTAGCTACAACATAATAAATTCTAGCCAAATGTGTATGAAGGTTCCAATTTCTTAACATCCTTGCCAATTCATTTTTTTGTCTAATGTTTTTATTATAGGCCTCCTAGTAGGTATAAAGTTGTAGTTATTATGGTTCTGATTTACACTCCCCAAATGTTAATGTTATTGAGCATCTTTTTATGTGCTTATTGTCCATTTGCATAGCTTTCTTGGAGAAAGTTCTATACAAACCCCTTGCTCATTTTTAAAATAGAGTTATTTTTTGTTTAATTGTCAAATTGTAAGTTTCTTTATATATTATGGGCACAAGTCCCTTACCTTACCAAACATATAATTTGTAATTTTTTTAAAAAGTAGAACCCAACAAGGGGCTTGACCTCACAATCCGATGATCAAGACCTGAATTGAGTTTGAGAGTCAGACACTTAACAAAGCCACCCAGGTGGCCCCACAAATATTTTTTTTTCTAATTTGTGATTTATCATTCACTTTTCTGATAGTATCATTTATAGGATGTAAATTGTTACTTTATAGGACATAAGTTGATTTTTTACTTATCTGTTTTTTTTCTTTTGCCACCTTTTTCTTGTCACATCTAAGAAAACATTACCTAATCTTATTTTTTTTCTTAGAGTTCTATAGCTTTATCTCATACATTTAAGTTTCCAGTCCATTCAGACTTAACTTTTGTGCATGCTGTGAAATCCAGCTTCATTACTTCACATATGGATATCAGCTGTCCCAACACCATTTGTTGAAAAGACTATTCCTCTTCCATTGAACAGCCTTGGCATCCTTGTTAAAAATCATTTGGCCATAAATGTAAGGGTTTATTTCTAAGCTCTCAATTTGCCTCCACTGATCTATATGTCATATCCTTATTGTATTACCATACTATTTTGTTTACTATAACTTTGTAGTAAGTTTACCTTCATGAATTGAGTCTTCCATATTTTTATTTATCAAGATTGTTTTGATTTTTCTGGGTCCCTTGTACTTGTATATGAATTTCAGGACTGTCAATTTTTGCAAAATTGTGTCCATTGCACCTGCTTAGAATAGAAGTTCTGCAAAATGAGGCTAGAGGAGGGTGACGAGAAACACCAGAAGCCTACCTCTCCCAATATGAAATCCTAACCCCAGAATGGGAACTATGGGAAGAGTAAGCCATTCTCTTCTTGGCTACATACACTTCAGGCAGAGCTTCTACAACACAGAGTCAGAGGGCTAGCTGGTATTATAAAGTTGAGCAAGGCCCCAATGCCATAGAATTTTTCTATTCTCTCTGAGATTCAGCAAATTCTCTTGAATGAGTGTTTCTTTGTTATCTGCATGCCTGCAAAACAATGCCAGTGTCTTGAAATAGGTTTTTGTTTTGTTTTGTTTTGTTTTTTATCATTTTCACCAGTTAAAACTGGTTAAAGTTCAACTTTAAACAGTTAAAGTTGTTTTGCTGGGGAGATAGTTTACTAAGCTCCTAATTCCATTATTCATGTAGTCCTGGCCCATGAAAATACTATTTAACAAAACCAATGCAATTAAGCCAAAACTATATTCAAAAAAAATTTTTTTTGACAAATAAAAACTCTGTATTTATTAATCTCTACCTAACCAACTTGTGGGGTTAACCAACACTCTCCATTTTCCCTTTAAAAACTACTGAATTATATCTACTACACCCTGAATGACACCCTAGTTGTTTACTTTATTTTCCCTTTGACTTTTCTTAATTTTGAGCTGTGTGTTTGTCAAGAATCAAGACAAATCAAGTTTGTCAAAAAAGATGTAACCCACCTTTCCCATTTAGAGGTACTTCTTATTTTAAAAATATAATTTGTAGGGGCATGTGACTGACTCAGTCAGTACAGCATGCAACTCTTGATCTTGGGGTACTTGAATTCAAACACCATGTTGGGTGTAGCGTTTACTTTAAAAACAAATAAAATAATAAAATGAGCAGTTTAATATATGTAATATATATTGTAAAAAGAGTGTTGTTCTTCTTAAAAATCAGCTGAACTTTTTACAAAATCATAATATAGACAAGTTACTTTTAAAAAATACATACAATCGTTGTGTTAGTAAGACAACTATAAAAGAAAGCTAAACTTCTTGGAGGAAACCCAATGAAAAAGAGTACACAGTTTTGAAGAACCTCCCCCTAGAGTGTATAGTAATTACAAAGGAAGAATAGTAAGTTCATAAAGAACAAGTGGCCACCACGTAAGAAATAATGGGATAGAGCAACATCATAAGTAACCAGATGTCATGCACTAAGAAGAACACAACCTCATCTATGCAGTATTTCAGACAAGTCCAGACTAGAGAATATCCTATAAATTAACTGATGGATACTCATCAAAGGAAAAAAGAGGAACTTATCCAGATAAAAGAAAACTAAAGAAAGACATACAGCAACTAAATACAATACATGATTCTGATCCAAGAAAAACAAAATCATCATAAAGGACATTGTTTGGTCAATTGGCAAAATTGAAATATGGATTAGATAAGGCAATACTATCTTATCAATGCTGAATTTCCTGAATTTGATAGCTGTGTCATCATTAAGTGAGAAAAGGTCCTTGTTTTTAGAAAATAAATATTCAAATATTTATGGTAAAAGGGGGTGTTACATATGCAACTTCCTTAAAGTTCAAAAAAAAAAAAAATACATATAGAGTGATAGTGGAACCAGAGAGAATTCTCCTATTCCTATATTTGGACTCTCTTCCAACATTTTATATTTTGTACTTTCCGCTTACAAAATATATCTTAAAGCTAAGTATTTTGCTGTCATTTAAGTTATCTTCATCCTTTTCATCATAACCTTATTTATGTTAACAAGTTTCTCTTGACTAAGTTCCTCTGGATATGTCCATAGAGTCTCTTGACTGGCAGAAGTATTAACATTCCCTTGGTTGATTATTTCTTCCCTATCTATCTATTTATCTATCTTATTTGATTATATATAACTATTTCTTCTATGCTATATATAATTTGTTTTAATTGAATCCTACATCCAGTGTTATCACTTTTTTATTTCTTTGCTATGTTTTCATCTTCTTTGGTCAGTTACCTTTTCAGATTTTCCATGTATTAAAACACCACATGCATTTATCACTGAGTGATGAGAGGGCAACTGTTTGTGTAAGAATTGAAAAAACAGATATGCAGGGACCAATTTCTGACAGAAGTGATGTGATTGGTCACCAATCATGATGCAAATTTGTTATTTATTTTGTAATTTGTGAATTGAAGATCCAGCAACAAAGTTTGAAACTCATGCAATTATTCCTAGTTAATATCTCACAGTAACTGAAATATAAACCATTTTATTGAGGAACTTATGTTATTTACATAAATTGTGGAGGGCGCCTGGGTAGTTCAGTTGGTTGAGTGACCAATTCTTGATTTTGGCTCAGGTCGTGATCTCATGGGTGATGAGATCTAGCCCAGCATCAGGCTCCATGCTCAGCAGGGATTCTCCTTGAGATTCTCTCCTTCTGGACATGCTCCCCCCTGCCACCGTGTATGCTTTCTCAATCCAAAATAAATAAATCGGGGTGTCTGAGTGGCTCAGTTGTTAAGTATCTGCCTTCTGTTCAAGTCATGATCCCAGGATCCTGGGATCAAGCCCCACATTGCACTCCACACTGAGCAGGAAGCCTGCTTCTCCCTCTCCCACTCCCTCTGCTTGTGTTCCCTCTCTCACTATGTCTCTCTGTGTCAAATAAATAAATAAAATCTTTAATAAAATAGATCTTTATAAACAAACAAACTGTGGTAACTGAAATTTGTGCATGACAAGAACTAGGCGAAGTAAGAACTATGCTCAGTTGTTTCCCTCCTTTGGTTTCACTTTCAGTTACACACAATTGCAACCCAGAAGCAAAGGATCCTCTTTCTGACATATGGTCAGGGGTTCATTTGTAGCCTAAATCTACATCTCAGTGCCCAAGTCATTCACCTCACTTCATCTCATCACATAGGCAATTACCATCTCACATCCTCACAAGAAGTTAAAAGATGAGTATAGTAAAATAAGATATTTTGAGAAAAACCACATTCATGTAGCTTTTATTTCCTTATATTGTTTAATTGTTCTATTTTTTATTAGTCACTATTGTTCATCTCTTACTGTGCCTAATTTATAAATTAAACCTTATCATGTGTTTGTCTATATAGGAAAAAACATTGTGTGTGTATATAGAATTTTGTACTATCCTTGATTTCAGGCATGCCCTGGGGGCCTTGGACAAAGGGGACTCTTGTATGTATATATTTGTAATTCCATATATTAGCTAAATTTCCTAATTTAATAACAAACCATTAATCATTATTGTTTTCACTAAGAGGACTTCTGCAATAGTTTTATTATTTTTCAAAAACAAAAATAGCTTGCTTCCCGGGGAAAAAATATACACATACACACACAAAATAGAAAGAAATCATTACAGATAAAATATATCTAACATTTAGGAAAGAAATAGTCTAAATATGTCTATATTTTAGTTTGGATTCTTTGAAAATGATTTTACCTAATTCAATCCAGAAAAATAAGAGTAAACACTATTCTCCATCAGATAAAATTACTTTCTAATAAAATTGATTGAGTTTTCCACAAATACAAATAAGCTTCAAAATAAAATGAAAATGAAATAAAATCAATAGACTGCAGAGTGCCTAAAAGCTCACTGCCAGATATTACTGAAAGGAGATTAAATGGGTGGCTAATAATTTTAACTTGTTTTTAAAGACCTTTGAAATAAAATACAAAAACTTTATAAAGTACTTTTTAGCTTAGATTTGATTCTTGAGCTGCTTAGGTTAAGAATAATCACTTTAAAAAAAAATAATCTCTTAAAGCAAGGCCATAAATAAAATTACTTCATAGAGATCAAAGATCAAGTGAACAAAATTTACTGCTTAACTTATTTCACCTTCCTTCAGATGACTATAATTGGCTTTTCATCAGTTTTTGGTAATCCCAGTCTTGCACATCACCAAATACTTGATAACTGCATCTAAGAACAAATATTTTTTGATCTCTATAAAGTCTAAAACATCTCTTCATTATTTTATTTATGAGAATTTTAATTTTAGGTTATTTCCAGATCTTAGATCGTTGCCTTTTTAAGGTCAAGTCTCCTGGGACCTACCCAAAGTTCCTGTGATAGGCACACTATTCATCCTCATTCAACAGAGATAAAATGTCTTTGGCAAAAATTTCATCTGCCTAATGGAAACCACCCACATGGCACCAGCAATCTATCTTCCTGAGAAACCTCTGAAGAAGGCTACTGTACTTATAAATCCCAATTGTGCAAAAGGTGACACAAGATTTGCTTTTCAGCCTGCTCCACTGTCTTATAGTCACAAAATAAGCTTTATTCTTAAATCATCTTCTAAAATCAAACTAAGCAAAATAAAACCCTTGCCCTTTCATGTGGTTTGAATATTTTGTTACCTGGAAAGAAAAACACATTAAGCATTTTGCACATTAGCAGAAAATATCTTATACAAGAAAGGCTTTACCAACCATTGTGAAGAAAGGTATGGGGCCATTAATTCATTCAACAAATCTTTTAAATGCCTATTATGTGAATCCCTGAGAGGATAATATCAGAGCAGGAAATGAAAATGGGAAACAGAAGCAATTACCCTGAAAAAGGGGTAGACTTTGGTTCTTAATCATTTTGATCAATAGTTGGGTCAATTATCACAAAGGTTCTACACATGAAAGTGCAGAGCAGGCATTGTTCACAGACTGAATAAATGTGTTACAATACAATGCACTGTCATTTCATATATATTTCCCACAGAGAGTAACTAAATACAAATTGCTTCAAAAGTAGTGTATATGCGTTTTAGTTAGCTCATCATCATCATCATTTCTGATTCACTGGACATCAAGATAACAATTGCTACTCGGGGAGGAGTTGGTGATACTCATTTGGTTATCAAAAAAAAAAAAACCTCCATATTTTACAATGGTAAAAACCAGTGACACAACTTAGGAATGAAAGTTTTGATAGAGGAGGAGGAAAATGATTGAGGGTGACCCATGACTGGGGAAGATACAGCTAATATCAAGACATGACTTTATGAAGAAAAGTACACAAAGGGAGAGAGGAAAAGAAAAATGCAAGTCTTCAAATAAAATCTACTGTTTCACAGTTACCTATGAGGTTAATGCTGATAAAAAAAAGTAGATACTAAGTGGGAGGACTTCCAATTAAGCCTCTTGCAAGATATTCTCTTATTAGATTTAATAATGTGTGTCACCTGATCAGAGATGGAGAAAATGGAACATTGGAAATTTCTAGTAACTTTTCTGAATAAAATACAATCAAAAATTATATTTTAACATTAATAAATATTTCATAGAAGAAATATAAGTGTCTCCTTATGCAATTCTTTGCAACAACCTATACTCATTAATTGGTTTAGCTGCCTAAAGAAACTAATAATGTTGCAATTGAATAATGCACATGCAGTGAATATATGCACATATTTGACCCTGGAGTCTTCCCTTTACAGTGGACTCGAGGGTGTCTGCTTTAGGAAAGTAAGGCACTCTGACATCCTATTGACTTCCTTCCTCTTGATACATATTTTGCTTGTACAGTGTAAGAGAAAACTCCATCCAACTTTGAATGAGGTAGATCCAATTTCTAAGAGATGTCACTGAATCTTCACAAACATGAAAACTGTGTTGTTGTTTTTCTGGCACACAGAATCGTTCAGATAAACTGAGGACTAAAATTATAAGTCAAAAAAAATAAGATACCCCAAATATAAAGGTACATTAAGCTTTCGATTTAATCACTCTCTGGGTCATTTAACACCATTTGAAATGTAAAGCTTCAGGTAGAAGACAATACACGTGTTTCCTTTTTCTCAGTTGTGATTCTTCTTATCTAAAGCTTTAAAAGTATTTTTTCTTTTACTTTTTAAATAAGGACTGTTATAAAGATAATTTAGAGCCATGTTTACAATTACCTTCATTACTTCACAGCTTGTCTTTTTTTTATTTTTTTTAAAGATTTTAATTATTAATTTGACATACAGAGATCACAAGTAGACAGAGAGGCAAGCAGAGAGAGGAGGAAGCTGGCTCCCTGTGGAGCAGAGAGCCTGATGTGGGGCTCGATCCCAGGACCCTGGGATCATGACCTGAGCCGAAGGCAGAGACTTTAACCCACTGAGCCACCCAGGTGTCCCTCACAGCCTGTCTTTGTGACGTTGCGTGTCTTTTGGAAGAGTACAAACCCCGGCATATGTCACCTGGGTGGAAGAATTTTGTACCAAGTGACATGAATGATGCTCCTAATTCCTCAAATGATATATTTTCTTTCATAATCTCTTCTTCATTTGTCATGGTTTTTTCCTTTTTGACCTCTTTAATCATTACAAATATAGTCATTTTATAATCTCTTTCAAAAGATTATTCTTTGTTATTTCATTTTGGAATGTCAGTTTTACTTTCTACAGCAGCTACTGGCACTTACGGTCATTCAATTAGTGTTTTGACTTATGACTCTAACTTTCACTTTTTTCTTTTATCAAAGATAAGAGAGACCTGGTCTAGGAATATCTTCCTGAAGAATCATTCTGAATTATTTTCTTAAGGCTTCGGGGATTTTTACAAGAGCTAGTTCTGTTTGTAGAATTTATCCTGAGCCTGAAATTAATCCTTCACTTAACTAATGTAAATTTAGACCCAGTGTGCATGTGTGGCACTGGCTTGTGTGTACTTTTTTTCCCAAAAATATGTTTTCTGCCCAATGCCTGGAGGAGACTCAACTAAGTGTTTAACAGCAGGTAGAATTCTCTGAAACTATGAGCAGTTTCTCTGATTATGTTTTCATACTGAACAGTCTTTGCAGTCCCAATTTTAAGGACATATCTCAAATCTAGATATGCACTCTGTCTGGATCCAAGTTCCCCTATCAAAGATCAAAACTCAATCTTCAGCATCTTAGGACCATCAGAGGAAAATCACAGTACCAAGCAGCTGGTTTGGGAAATTTCCTAGCCTTTTTCTGATCCCATAAGGAGCACCAGCAGGAAACAGTAAGTAACCCAGCTGTGCCTGATAAACCACCCAGACCAAAATAATGCCTCAAAGACTCCGAAAAGTTAACTTTTACTGGAACCATGGCCCACAAAATCAGGTCAGTTGCTTCATGGTAAACCTATAACAGGGTGTGTTTCTGCTAAAAAAAAAAAAAAAAAAATCAAATTGGACCCAGATTTTCCTAAACATAATAGTAAAGATGTCTAGGATACAAGAAAAAGCCACCTGTCATACCAAGAAACATGAAAATCACTACATGGACATAAAAATACAATCCACAGAAGCCAACACTGAGATGACTCACATGTTGAAATTTTCTGATGGGGATTTTTTAAAATCAGTCATCAAAAATATGTTTCAACAGCAATTATAAGTCCTCTTGAAACAGACAAAACAAAATAGGAAATCTCAGCAAAGAAACAAGTTATTTAAAAAAACAAAAACAAAAAACAAAAAAAACGAAATGGGGGCACCTGGGTGACTCCGTTGGTTAAGACACGGACTCTTGATTTCAGCTCAGTTCTTGATCTCAGAGTCCTGAGTTTGAGCACCACGTGAGATTGAGCACCATGCTTAGTCAGGAGTCTGTTTGGATTCTCTCTCTCCTTCTCCCTCTGCCCCTCCTCACCCAGCTCTCTCTCTCTCTCTCTCTCTCAAATAAATAAATGAATCTTCAATAAATAAATAAATAAATAAATAAGCAAAATAAAACCAAATGGAAATTATAGAACTGAAAATACCAATAACAACACAATAACAAAAAAAAGTCTTGCCAGCTAGACGCAAAATGGGGTGAAGACGGCTGAGGATATAATTTGTGGAACCGAAATAGAGCAATAGGATTTCCCCAATGTGAAAAAAAAAAAAAAACCCAATAACAACAGAAAACAGACTGAAAAAAATTACCAAAGCCTCAGTTTGCTTTGGTATGTTAACAAAGATCCAATATTCATTTAAATCCCAAAAGGAGAGGACAGAGATTATTGATTTGCAAACTGACCCCCATGCAAAGACAGAGGGAAGAGAGAACCAAATAGACCACTGCAGATCAGTAGGTGGCCGACTGGCAGGTTCAATAAGCAAGGACACTTAAGTAAGAGGTTTGTCTGGGGCAGCCATGGCAAGTAGATCTCCACATCCCACCAGCCAGAATCTAAGTTTATGTCGAGTCCTTAACTAGATTAGCTTACATCCTGCAGGTGGTCTTAGCACCACCTTGTTCTCTCAAAGCTACATCCTTTAAAATGGCACTGATTGTAGGAACAGTGGACAAAATGTACATTCTAAGAATGGGGAAGAAGTGAAGAGGCTCCAGTTGCCTAGGTACAGCTATTGGGTCAACAGGAGGTCAAGTCCTCTCAATGGCCTTCCCAAAACTACCCCCCCAAGACTGGCTCTTAGAATATCACCTGCCCTTCTTTCTTGCCATGTGCCCTAAGCCATCAGAAAGGATTTCATCAGCATAGAGGTGGCTCACTTGGCAGCTATCTGGCTGTATTGGATGTATATACTACAGCAATAATATAGGCACATGCAAGAAAAAAGATATAAATAAGCAATAAACTTTTCCACCAAGAACCTTAAAATCCAAACCACTGATATACTAAGTCCCTTAAGAATGAGGTTTGGATCATTCAGAGCATTCACTTGTGTCTTCATGTGATTTAATAAAAAATGATACATTAGCAGACTCTTCGGGTATGACCACATAACATTCTTTTTGAATAATGGCACAGGTGGTAATAATATCCAAGGTCATCCTGTTTTGAAGGATAGCTTTTCTCATTAGAAACATTACAGTGTTAAGTAAAGACAGCCTTTGCCAACTATCATTTAAGGCTTGTTGAGTGAATTTAGTATGGGTTTCTATGTGTGCTATAATGTCCTCCAGGACAATGGAGAGTCAAGGATGGTAGCCAAATGATTGTACCAGTGGGGAAAAAAATGCACCCACCTGTCCTTAGGAGAGGGAGGTTGGCAGCTTTACAAACTTGACCTAGTTATACATACCATACATTTTGCCTGGGGGAGGCAGCCCTGTCAGGCATGAGGACATGAACTGGGGGCAGGATATGGCAGACCACCTTCTTCCCTTTTCAGTGGTGTGTTTTATTCCAAGTAGAGTGTGTTTCAACAGCTTTAGCTTGCATCAGGACAATGGGATCCCAGTGGAGATTGAGTAGTTCCCCCTCAACCAGGGGTATGAAGTAATTCACCCATCCTGGCGAGCATCCCACTGCAAATTCTGGTAGATAATACCTTTCCAGGCATAATGGAGCTCAGTGTTCTCAGTAGCATAGCACACTGATCCACAGTGAGAGTAGGTACAATGGCTGTCTCCAGTGACTTCCATATCTTTACAGTATTGGTTGTCTTGGCAGGGATCCCCAATCCAGCATGTGGGGCAACAGGCCATAGTGGTTGATTATTCAAATGTACTGAAGCCTGGGATAGTACTTTAATCTGTCTGGTACAGGTAGTTTTATTTGTTAGTAATTTAATCTATTGTTTTAATATTTCATTTTTTCTTCCATTCACTGTCATGTTCTTTTACCCAGTCTTGCACATCATGAGCTTTGAAATGTGGCCCTTGATTACTGTCTAGTCAATGCAGTTGTCAACACATGATACATTTTTAAATTCCCTAATGGTGACAGCCTGGTTCATATGATAACACAGTAAAGTTTGGGTTAGGCTAAAGGCATATTTAGAAACTTTACTTGGGGAGAGAGGGGGCCAGTATAATTAATTTACCAATCACTCACCAGTTTGGAACTCCATTGGTTGGCCCTAGACTTCTTTGGCTGTTGCCCTTGCATTGTTTAGAATACACAAGGCATTCTGTTACTGCATTAACCATGTCACTGAATTTTCAAGGACAATTGGCATCCTTGACAATAGGCCATCCCACCTGGGCCCTTATGTGGCTGCTCTTCCTGTACACCAAATCTGCTGTATCTACTGTTGGGTCAGTTGCTAGGGCTCACAAAAAGGCTAGGGCATCAGCTTCCTGATTTCCAGGGACTGCCAGCACTTTGGGAGCCAGGACATGGAAAACAGTGGGGACTGCCTCAGGCTCTTGCAGGTGAACAAAATTTCTTTCCACATACCCCTACCCCTTAAGAGTTTTTCATGGTCACCCAACCTTTGGCTTCCCATTGTCCAATCATAGGGTTAATCCCTTTAGAATGGCCAACTACAAGAACAAAGGTGAATGACCAGGACTCATGAGTGATCACCAGCCAAACTGCTCTGAATTTAGCCCACTGGCTACTGTGGTTTGTTACAGGTTCTAGGCTCTGTATGTCAAGCACAAGCATCAGTTACAATTTCTCCCAATCTTGGGGCACCTGGGTGACTCAGGGTGTTGAAACCTGTCTTTGGCTCAGGTCATGATCCCAGCGTCCTGGGATGGAACCCTGCATCAGGCTTTCTGCTCAGTGGGGAGTCTGCTTCCCTTCCTCTCTCTGCCTGCCTCTGCCTACTTGTGATCTCTGTCTGTCAAATAAATAAATGAAGTGTTAAAAAAAAAAAAATTCTCCCAATCCTTCTCTATAGGCTGTAGAAGCCACCACAGGAATAGAGGCAGGGACATTTGGAAGATTTATAGACTCTATAGAGCCTAGTATCACCTGCATTTCCAGGCTGGTGGAAACCTCCACCATCAGGAGTTTGTGATGCTCCTCCAACACAAACAGCCATGTCATTTAATCAAAGTGGGATTTTAAGGCATGGTAGAGATGGATATATGGAACATGTTCTCAACCCATTCCCTGATAAGAAGGGAATTCTTACGAAGATATGCTGTTTTTCTTCCTGACAGGCTCTACCTGTAATATTTCTGGTTACACTGCTAGAGAGCACCATTCCATAGGGGTATATTTGGTTTCTGACCCACTTCAGGGCTTGGACCAAAATCCTAGAGGTACTTTCCCCTTCTGTTGTCTCTGCCATAATGCACAACTTATATCCTTCAGAGTCACAGACATATATAACTCAAATGGTAGCCCTGCTTAGGAGAGCCCCAAGCCTTTATCTGCTTGACTAGTATTTTTACCCTCTCAAAGGTAACTTGCTGCTCTTACCTCCAGTTGCATGTGCCCCTTCTTCATTAGGCAGTATAAGTGTGGGGACACTGTGCCAGGTGGGTAATAAAACTCCTCTAAACCGCTACAAAAGCTTATACCTCTTTCACGTTCTTAGGGGTTAGATAGGCTTCCGCCTTATCAATCACAGAGTTTGTGTCAGTGCACATCTTACCTAACCATATGATGCCCCCAAACTTTACAGTGGTGCCTAAGTTTTTAAATTTTGTGGATTCACTACTCATCCTCTTCCTTGCAGATGTTCCAGAGAAGTCTGTAGAGTCTCCTGCAGGCAAGTCTTCACATGTTAACTGTAAGGACCTATTTTACTGTCCCTGCTCCCCTTCCCCCAGGGGACTTAAAAACAAGTCCTGGAAACCAGCTCCAGGTGTGGAGGCCAAGAAAAGCTAGGCCTATCAAGGCCCTCGAGTCTAGCCCTGACATAAGTATAGCCATCTTGGCAAAGCAAAAGCTGGCACCTTGTACTGTAAGAGTGGGTTAGCATAAGAAGGGCCATCCTGAAGGCCCGGAGGTCCTTTTACTGAGCATCCTTAACCAGCCCACAGGGCGTACATGACTTGAGACAGGAGAAAGTAGCTAAACCCTAAGAAAACAACTTAATCATAAACCACCAGGGCGGTTAAGTGATGGCGCTACAGGGACCAAATGTTGAAGAAAAACAAATAGTTAACGTGCAGAGATCACAATCTTGCTAGACCAGAATCTCCTTTGGTTTGCAAATGTCCTGGTGATTTACAACAAAAAGGCTATCTCTTCAGTGGCCCAATTTCCAGAGACAAATGGCTCAGTTCCTGAGGCCAAAGGTTGCCCTCCCCACCACAAAACTGTGGGAGGCTGAGGCAGAAGGAAATGTAGCTAAGGTGAAAGTTCTTCTAAACCTAAATCTCACTTAACCGTCAGGGTGGCACCGGGGTGGCAAAAAGTTAAACAAAGTTAAACTGTCAAAGTTGGGCACAAGAGATGTATGTAGCTATGAAAAAGTGCCTTGAAAATGCTATATAAACCCTTGGCTTTGAGTGCTCGGGGTCCTTGTTGAAAACCGCTGCGCCGGGCAGATACTTGGACCCCAGCTAGCTGGAAATAAACCTCGCTGTGTGACTTGCATTATCAAGAGCGTTCTCTGTCTAATTGAGGAGTGATCGACTCCGTACCCTAACATTAACATTATATCGTCAATGTAATGGGCCCATTTTATTGATGTGGGTAAGGAGAACAGGGACAGAGATGGGGTTACTATCCCATGACATATTGTGGGGCTGTGCATGTAGCTTAATGAAGCAATTTTGCAGGGATACTTATATCAATAACATATCTTCATACAAAATATAACCTAAAGAATGTCTTGTATCACTTCTTATTTGACAATGCTTCCCTCATAGTCTAACTTAGCAAATAAGCCTAATTAGTTTACTATCTCTTTTATAAGGAGAATGACAAATCTTTTGAAATGTTCCAGGAACACTCTGGAAAAACCCTAAGTTGAAGATTAAAAGTTAAAGGTCAAAAAGACTTCATTTAAAATTTGATTTTTGGAAAGTTTGTCAAAAGTATCAAAAGGCTTAAAAAATTTGATTAAAAGCATAAGTCACTGTGAAGCAAAACTTAGTCACCATTTAACCAAAGTGGCAATTAAAAATTTCAAAGACACAGAAGTTGTAAAGTATTAAAAAAAAAAAAATGAGAGAGAGAAAAGACCTAGCAGGAGAGAGCCCAAGCAGGAGGGAGAGACAGAGGGAAAAGGAGAAGCAGACTCCCCACTGAGCAGGGAGACTGACACTGGGTTTAATCCCAGGACTTTGGGATCCTGACCTGAGCAAAAGGCAGACTGAGCCACCCACGGGCTTCCAAAATTTATATCTTTTAATAGAAAAGGGCCAGTTTTCTGAAGTAATCAAAGACTTAATAAAGAAAAATGAAGCACAAGAAATTATTTTGATGAAACACAGAATCTTTGTTTTCTGGGAAGAATACTGAAAATACAAAGTAAAACCTTTTATAATCTTATGAAAAATGTACCAATAGGCCAAGAAACCTTTCTTCCTAAGAAAACCATGCCAAGACACGTCATAATTAAAAAATCTGAGAAGTAGAGACAGAAAAGTCTTGAAAGTAGCCAAAGAGAAATGATGGATACCTAGAGGGGAACACCAATTCAGATTACAGAAGAATTCTCAACTGAAGCCATGGAGTCAGAAGTAAGTGGCACATTTCACAAATATTGAAAGAAAAGAACTGTATCATGCATTCTGTATTTGGTGAAACTATCCTTCATGAATGAAGAGAAATAAAAACATACTCACATGAAGATATTTCATCTGTGAAGGATATGTGGTTAGCAGACCTACTCATAGAGATTGGTTAAAGGGAGTTCTTTTCACATAAAGGACAAAGGAGAGGGGAGGAGAGGGGAGGGAAGGAAGGAAGGAAGGAAGGAAGCAAGGAAGGAAGCAAGGATGGATGGATAGAAAGAAGGAAAGAAACAAAGAAAAGACATGTAAAGAAAATCTGGAGCCTGAGGAAGAAAGATTAATGGAAAAAGAAGTATGGCTACATATAATAGGCAATTGTTTTTCTTGTGAATTTTATAGGTAATGACCGAATTGAAAATTATACCATTGGATGCTTCAGTCAATGATATTTAAAGTGGGGAAGGTAAAGGAACTGAAATGGAAGTGAAATTTCCATACTTCACAAAAAATGGCAAAATGCTGATACCGGTAAACCATAAGCCACATAATATACTATAATACTTCCATCACATAGAAAATTATATAGAGAAAAATCAAAAGCACTATAAATAAAGTAAAATTGAACAATAAAACATTCAAGAAACCTAAAAGTAGGTAGGAAAAGTGAAAGAGACATGAGTATCAGAGGAAGCAAACAGATAAATAACAAATAATAAAACAACAATGTTAAGCTCATATCATGTCATATCAATAATTATCTTAAAGTTCAATGGTAAAATACACCAATCAAAAGACAGAGATTTGTAGGGTGGATTTTAAAAAACTACAACCAAAATATATTTGGTTTACACAACTCAAACCCTAAGCCCTAAGGGCCTTTATACAGATTTAATAATTCTCCAAACCACTTCAACATCAATTTGTTTTTCTCATTTTGAGTTCCCTTTCATTTCTGGCATCTGGAGTTTTAGTTTTCATTCAAGCTAGGTTTATATGTTTTTCACTAGGGAGTTATTTCTATGGATTTTAACGTTATATTCTGCCACAGTTCTAGGTCATGAACTAATAGAGACTGCAGGATGTTTTTATGATATCCTAAAAATGTGGGAATGTATAGAACACCAATCTATTGTGGATCTCAAAAAATTTCACATTTTATAGATACATAACACATTCCTCAAAGTGCTTTTCTTTCATTAAACCTTCATTCTTTTTTAACATAATGCCATAAAGACTTCTAGTTGATCAACAAAACCTATTTCCCCTTCTTTAATAATAGAACTCCTAAGTATTAGGTGAGTACAAGAGTGGCCAGCTAGAAACTGTATTTTCCATCCTCCTTTGATATTTGATATAACCAGTGATTAAGAACTAGCTAATGCTAAGTGACCAGGTATGATGCATGCCACTTTGGGACCTAAAAGGAAAGTACATATGATCCCCTAGTCTCTTTCCCCCTTCCTACTGACTGGGAGATTAGAAGAGCTAGACCCCTACTATCAACTAGATGTAGAATTGGAAGCCACATGTTAAGAATGTTAAGGATGACTTTTCTTTTCTTTTAATTTAATTTAATTTTTTCAGTGTTCCAAGATTCATTATTTATGCACCATACCCAGTGCTCCATGCATTACGTGCCCTCCTTAATACCTATCACCAGGCACACCCATTCCTCCACCTACCTCCCCTCCAAAACCCTGTTTGTTTTCCAGAGTCCACAATCTCTCATCGTTCATCTCCCCCTCCGATTTTCCCCAATTCACTTTTTCTTTCTTTTCCTAATGTCCTCCATGTTATTTCTCATGCTCCACAAGTAAGCAAAACCACATGATAATTGACTTTCTTTTCTTGACTTATTTCACTCAGCATAATCTCCTCCAGTCCCATCCATGTTGATACAAAAGTTGGGTATTCATCCTTTCTGGTGCCTAGGTAATATTCCATTGTATATATGGACCAAACCTCCTTTTTTTTTTAAGTATTTTATTTATTTGACAGAGAGTTAGAGAGAGAGCACAAGTAAGCAGAGTGTCAGGGAGAGGGGGAGAGAGAGAAGCAGGCTCTCTGCTAAGCAGGGAGCCTGATGTGGGGCTCGATCCCAGGACCCTGGAATCATGACCCAAGCTGAAGGCAGCTGCTTAACCAACTGAGCCACCTGGGCACCCCAGGACCATATCTTCTTAACCATTCATCTGTTGAAGGGCATCTTGGCTCTTTCCACAGTTTGGCAACTGTGGCCATTGCTGCTATGAACATTGGGGTACAGGTGATCTTTGGGGTAAATAGCCAGTAGTGCAATTGCAGTGTCATAGGGTAGCTCTATTTTTAATTTTTTTGAGAAATCTCCACACTGTTTTCCAAAGTAGCAGCAACTTGCATTCCCACAAGCAGTGTAAGAGGGTTCCCCTTTCCCCGCATCCTTTCCAACACTTATTTTTTGTGCTGTTAATTTTGGTCATTCTAACTTGTGTAAGGTAGTATGTAAGGATGCATTTTCTATCCTAGAATAGAAGGTTAGGTGAGAAAGAAATAAACTCCTGTCCTGCTCAAGACTTGTATAACCTCAGGAGTAGAGTAAAGTAGGGTTCAATATTCGGTGAAGAAATGGAAATGAAAATCTAAGAGGGGATAGATTGTGAAAACTAGCTTGGTCGTAGTATTGATCTCCAAGAGGCAGTCAGGCAGATTAGTGCAGACTTCCTGACTGAAAGGGCTCAGTCATGGCTCAAGAAAGTATTGGTAATTACATAGTCTAATTTTGCAGTGGGAAATTTCTAGACAGAGGATATTATGTGTTATATGCTTCCAGAAAGATCTTAAATATTAAAGCAGAGCAAGGGTCAACCTTCAGGCCAAATCTGGTGTGTGTGTGTAAGTGTGCATGCACATGCACGTGCACATGCACATGTGTTTTGGGTTTTGACAAATTCTATGGGTCTTGACAAATTTATATAGTGTGCCATCAACATCAAAATAAAAATAAAGAATATCCCATCACCCTCAAAAATCCAGCCTCTCTCCCCAGCTCCAGCTCCTGGCACTCACTATTTTCTTTTTTCTGTTCCTATACTGCAGGCAACTATCTTAGTAGTAGCCGCAGCAGCAGCAGTATTTTATTCCTTATAAACTCTAACCAATTTTTTCTAACCAATGTCATTACCTAGAGGAAAGGACCTTCCTCTTTACAAGGAAGATTTTTCTCTGGAAGAAAATAACCTGTGATAACATGCTAACTCTAGGACAAAATTGGCATTGAACATGTTGGGTGAGTGGACCTGGAGAAGCATGGTTAGGTAGAAGCAGAAATTCCCTCCACCTGCCCACCCCACCCATAACCTACTCCCATACCCAACCACATTCAGCAGCCAGGTCCCTGAAATGACTCAGCAGACTCTTCATAGTTAACAATGCCCACACAATACACCATCTGGGAGGCCCTCAAAGGCATACCCACATGGGCTAACCTTCCATGTATGTTTTTGTACCTCCTGAACAAGAAACTAAGCAGGTTATGGGGACACTAATAAGAACGACAAAGGGTATTTGACTGCCAGCTGCCTAGTTTGGTGTACTCTCTGTCTTTGTAAAAACTGTACTTCAAATGAAATGAAGAAATACGGCATTTGGAATGGGGCATAAATCCTGGCCAAAGGGGGACCCAGCCAAGAGTCTGAATGAAGATGCAGAAAGGGCCTTGAAACTCCTGCTAAGTAGCTTAATAATTTCTCCTCAGCCTTAACCTGAAATGTCCTCTTTGAAAGTCCAGACTGGCTTTTTCCAGAAACCATTTCAGCAAGAGAGTGAAAGCCAATAGAAGGGACTTTCCTGCGGGGACTAGGCATGGGTCTGAGAGGAACACATCTCCCTCTTCTCTCTCAGTTCAATTCCTAGGAAAGAAGCTATCAGCCAGAGCTCCTGATATTGACTTTACTTTTCAATTCCAGGTCACTTCATGATCTGATGATAACCCAGGGGCTCCATTTGCTGAGACATTATTTCCAGGAGGTGAGTTTTGTTACCACAGGATTTTGTAAATAAAGTTTTATTAGAACAGCACTACACTTATTGTTTTACCTACTTTTGCACTGCAACAGCGATAATATAGCCTACAAAGCCTAATTTGTTATCTCTCCTTTACAGAAAAAGTTAACACCTGACACAGGGTACAAAGAGAAGGATTTCACACCCTCCTCTAGCAGAATGAAGCTGCTTATCAAACATTCCAGGTATCAGTAGAAAACTGAATTCTAGGTAGGGAATTGCAACAAAGCTCCAAATGTATAATGAGGCATTATAGGACTGAGAGAGATTTCAGGAATACTGTAAACACATAACTTCTCCTTGTATTGCTGGTACCGTTGAAGAATAAGTTATCCAACCACAGCTAAATTCATCGTCTATAACCATTTTGCTTAGTAAGATATTAAAGTGAGATAGCGCAACACCTTGTTAACAAAGAGAAAAAACAAAAGTCAACCTATTATAGTTGAACATGACACAAAAATTTCTTCACAGTTTTTGTGTTTATATATATGTCTACAATCACAATTCCAGATTTCTTCAATTATGTAAATTCTATTATCTTCATTTCTTCCATACCGGCTAAAAATTGTTTGGGATTTGAGTTGGAAATCAACCTACAGGAAGAGGACAAGAGTGACTTGAAATGCAAATGTCTGGAGAAAGTAAAAGCTAACACTTTAATAAATGTTCTTCATATCTGGGGCTGTACCTAACCTTGTGCATTCTGTTCACATCTCCTTTCAAATTTTATTCATAGACCTTTCAAAGGTTACACAGTTTATCTTATTTAACAATAACTCTCTTTATCAACTCTCTCCATCACCCTTTTTCCCTCTAATCTGTCATTTGTATAACCATCTATCCCTTGACTCATTAATACCTTGGGGTACATTCCAGGGTTAAAAGGAAAATATGCAAAAAAATTTTAAAAATTTAAAAAATTTAAAAAAGGAAAATATGCATTAAACAATGTTATTATTAGTAGTAAGAATATTAAAATATTAGATATGTATCTATAAAAATAGATGTAAAAATATGTGTATACATTTATATATTGAAAGCTCAAATAAATAGTTATTCACATTAATATTTTTAGAAGTCATTTTCTATATAAGAAAAAAAATTAAAATATGAAATCAAATAAGTATAAAGCCTGTAAGGTTACATTTGAATTGAATTTTATAATCTCTTGATTTATTTTTCTCTTTTTTAAAAAAAGGTATATGCTCCCCAGCTCTGTTCACCATAAAGATCTAGAAACAACAATAAATTGAGACCAATGAGAAACCCTGGTATCTAGATTAAAACCTCTAAATACCATCACTTCCCCCTCAAATGTGTCAGCTCCTTGGAGAAATAGCTAATTCATGACTGTGGAAGGAAACCTGGAACTTCTGACACAACAGAAAGCAAGGACATAATGAAAGACATTCTGGAGACATCTCCAAGACATATTATTAAATAAAGCAGACAAATCACAGAAATGTCAAAGTATACAGGAGCTGACAAGAGAGGGCTATCAATGGCCAAAAATAAGACAATTGGACCAAAAAGAATAATAAGAGAAATGGATTAAAATATATAAAATGCATCAAAGCCAAAATGACATTTTTTAAAAATTACTTATTGGTCACTCTTGGAGGTTACCATGACATCACCTTATTATTCTAAAATTTGGCAAGTAGGTCCAAAAAAGCATGCATTTATCTTCTCTTTCCAGTGTGGACCATAAGTAGTCAATGAGAGAATATTCTTTTTTATGGAGCTAACAGTAGCTAATAAGAGCAGAGATAATGATAGAATCAGAAAATCACCATTTTTGAAAATTGTAATAAAATTCTATGCATAGGTAATAGCTATCAATGTCTGCCAAAGCCATTTAGAGAGAGATATCTGGGACAATTTAAATGAAGTTATCAGGCTTGCAATACCAGACCCATGGATCAATCTCCACATTATTAAAACCTTCTGGTGTAATGCAACAATAAATTTACTGCCCCACCTGTGAATTATTCTAGCTCCTCCCTCTGAAAAAGAAATTAAATCTGACTCTATTCAAGTCTCTATATTTATTAAGTTTACAAGAAGTAAATGAGATAAATTGTCATTGGAAAAATATAGAATGTAGAAAACTTTATATGAAAATGGACTTGTTTCCTCCAGTAAAGAACTGACATTTTAAAAAGGAAAGGAGAGTTATTATGGATTATAGAACATATAATCCATAGTCAGTATATGGACAGGCTTAAATTGCATTATTTGCAAACGAACTATGAAGACATTTTGAGAGCAAGAGGGAGTATTGATCATATAGACTGGCTATCAGATGAATAGAGAGAGAGAGCACGCCAAATCCTAACCACTAGACCACCAGGGATATCAGATGAATAGAAAATTATTCTTAATTTTACTGGATTTAAAGTTTGGTTATATTATTAGCATCTTTATCTGGTAGGGACACTAAAGGGTTTGGGAGTGAAAAAAATATATCTTAAATTTTCTTTTAAACATCACAGTAAAAAAAAAAAATGGAGGGGTGATCATTGAATCAAGAATGGCGACATTTTGATAATGTCATATTGTAATGGGATAAGCCTATGAGGTTTCATTGTACTATTCTCTTTACTTTTGAAAATAAATATACATTTGAAAATTTCCATATATAAAGGACTTATAAAAGGGAGAGATAAATTATTATCTGTGCAACCGGAAAGTACAGCTGAGATAAATAAAACTTTCCCCTCTCTCTAGTTTTTGTGCAACTTTGGAAACATGTATATTCAGTATTGCTCCAAGTGGGATTCAATATAGATATCGTGTCAACAGTTTAATTATTTGAAAGATTACCATGTTTTAAGGGAATGATGTCACCACAGTTATATTGAGGTCTGTATTCTACTTTATTTTATCTATAGGTAGCAATGATATGATCAACCTCAG
This sequence comes from Mustela putorius furo, assembly GCF_011764305.1. Lineage (NCBI taxonomy): Eukaryota > Metazoa > Chordata > Mammalia > Carnivora > Mustelidae > Mustela > Mustela putorius. Next base: position 14,402,731 of record NW_025422123.1, on the reverse strand, counting down.
TGCTTCTGAAACTTTTAGTCCTCAGATCCTTTTTTTTCTAAGATTTTATTTATTTATTTGACAGACAGAGATCACAAGTAGGCAGAGAGGCAGGCAGAGAGAGAGGAGGAAGCAGGATCCCTGCTGAGCAGAGAGCCCGATGCTCAATACCAGGACCCTGGGATCATGACCTGAGCGGAAGGCAGAGGCTTTAACCCACTGAGCCACCCAGGCGCCCTCTCAGATCCTTTTAATTCTTAAAAATTGTGGAAAACCCCAAAGAATTTTTTTAGTGTGGGTTATATTTATGCCAATTTTTGTTTAAAAACTCTATTACATGCTCCCATAAAAGACCTATTTTATAAAACACAACAAAACAAAACTATATTTCCAAAAACTTGGTAAGAAGGGTGGCCTCGCTTTTCATTTTTTTCCAGTTATTAAATGTGACTGGATTATTAAATGTGACTGGATTATTATAATTGGCCACTGCAGTCAATCTGTTGCAGTATATTCTATTTAAAATGTCAACAAAAAATTCAGTTTCACACAGATATGTGTTTGGAAAAAGGTTATTTTGATAGTTGTTTGAGATAATTGTGGCTATCTTTCTTCTTTTTTAAGGATTTCAGTGATTGATTGATTGATTGATTGCTTGGAGAGAAAGAGCATGAGTGGAAGAATAGCAAAGACCAGGGACAAGCTGACTGCACGGAGCGTGGAGCCTGATACAGTGAACTGAGCTGAAATCCAGTGTGGAATGTTTGCCCGACTGAGCCACCAAGGTGCCCGGTGGCTTTCTATGATACTACACCAAAACCAGCCAAGGCCATATTTTCTTAAAAATGAGTTACAATATGACATCAGTTAACTCTTCCTACTCAGTTATATAAAAATCCACTGGTTTCTCTTGCATTTCAGATGTCCTTTCACTGATGCATAATTTTGTTGTATAACTCACTGGTCATTTATAAAATAGGAGTTTACTAAGTTACACATTATCTTCCAAATGTTGACATGTTTCATTATACAATATTAAAAACCACATTTGTTAATATCACCATCATTCTCATTGAAAAACTTTTAAGTATGAGAAAGCTGCCACTGTGGTAGATACAAGTTTTGCAAATTTCTATTTTTTTTTCCTTGAAGTCACAAATGTTGTCATTGGTAACAAACACTGTCAGTTGTTTTCCTTGAAATGACAGGCTTATCTTATTTATTTTTGAGAAAATGTCTGCCAATTACCCAAGTGTGAATAACCATAGTTTGTGTCAGTTGTTGCTTCAAGTCAAATGATGTTTCGTGAAAAAAGCAGCTTGCTCAACTCAGAATTCAGAGTCTCACAAGTGCTTTTGTTAGAGACAAGCATCAGACTCTGGTATGCATCAGAAATGATTTATGCATACTCCCAGTTTCATCACACAGAATATTAAAAACAACATCTACTCAAAGGTTGAAGTTTAATACAATTAATAATTTTTACTGCTTCATTAAGGACATTCTTAGGTATAACTGTCACTTTTATTACTCTGGGTTCATGAGTGGAGAATATAATGACTGCTAATAAACTTTAGTACTACTTCCTTAATTCTTGCTAAAGTGCCAGCAGTTTTACCCACTATTAGAGGAAAAATTCACATAATGAAGAAGGCAAATCTTGTTTATAAAGATAATGTTTGCCTAGAGGATACCTACAATAGTCTCAGGGACCTCCAGGGGTCTTTGGACCATGCTTTGAGAGTCACTGGTCAATCTTGAATATATTCCTTTAGATCTTCCACATATATGATAGAAATGCTAATTTTAATCCAAGAAGTTCATAGAAACAAATAGATAGGACGACAATTTTCCAAGGCTTGCTAAATCATTAACTGCCTCAGGCCAATATGTTCTCATGTACAAGTTTCTAGAGGAAAATATATAACCTATCTAAAATTTATTCCTATCGTTTTGATTTCCTCAAAAGAAAATATACAGAATACTGATTTTTCCCCTTAGACAGAAAACTTTAAAAGAATATATGTTATAGAATTTTTAAAAATTATTTGTAAAAAATAGTTGTATGTTTACATGCAGCTATAAGAAATAAGACACAGAGGGATCATGTGTACTCTTTATCCAGTTTCCCCCAAAGGTAACCTTGCAAAACTATCCTACAGTATCACAACCAGGATATTGACATTGATACAGTCAAGAGACAGAACATTCCATTCCTTTGAGTATTATTCATATTGCTTTTTATAGCCACATCCATTTCCTTCCCCCCTTCTTAATTCCTGGCAACCAGTAAACTATTCTTTGTTTCTATAAATTCATCCTTTCAAGATTTTTATATAAATAGAAACATATAATGTGTAAACATTTGTAACTGGCTTTTCCATTTAGCATGATTCTCTAGAGAGTCAGCAAAGTTCTTGTATGTGTCAGTAGTTTATTCTCTTTTACTATTGACCAGTAATCCTCATTATGGACATACCATAGTTTAATCCATCAGTGTAAGGACATTAATGTTGCTTCCAGTTTGGGGCTATTAAGAAAAAAGCTGCTATCAACATTCACGTACAGGTTTTTGTTTGAACGTAGTCTCATTTCTCTGAGATAAATTCCCAGCACTACAATTGCTGAGTATAGTAGTGATATGTTTAGTTTTTAAGAAACTGTCAAACTGTTTCTCAAAATGGCTATACTAGCTTCTATTCCCACCAGCAATATGTAAATGTTTCCCTTTTTCTGCATCCTCTCCAACACTGGCGATGTTACTATTTTATATTTTAGCCCTTCTACTTGGTGTGTGATGATATTCACTTTTTAGTTTTAATTTACAAACTGGAACATTTTTAACTTACAAATATTACATCATTTGTTATAGTTCACTAGGTCCCGAAGGCTCAGTTCATTGTTTTAGTCTATTTTCTCTTTGTTGCTTAGATTGGACAATTTCTATTGTTCGCTTTACAGTTTATTGATTCTTTCCTCTGATCCGTCCATTCTGTTGTTGAACCCATCTACTAAACATTTTATTTCCAATTCTTTCTCTCATTTGGTTATCGTTGATATCTTCTATTTTTTACTGGGAATTTCTGTTTCTTTACTGAAATTTATATTTTTTAAAAAACTTTATAGGTACATATTGAGTTTATCATGGCTGCTTTCAAATTTTCATCGGACAATTCTAACATCTCTGTCATTATGGCAATGCCATCTATTGATTGCCTTTATTCATACAGTTTGAAATCTTCTGTTTCTTGGAATGACCAGTGATTTTTGCATTTTACCCCTACATTTTTGTAGTGTATTATGAGACTCTAGATCTGATATAAACCATGTCCTTTAGCTAGTTTTCTCTAATACTCTCTGGCAGGGGAAGGAGGTAACTACCTACTTACTGTGTAGGGAAGGTAGAAGACCAGGTTCCCCACTTGGCCTCCACTGACACATTAGGAAAAGAGCTGACTGTTAATGTTGGGAGGAGAGGGATTTCCAGCTACTCAGGTGATCTTTCTCCATGACACCATAATGTAATGTGCTCATTACTTCTGGGAAATGTGAAAAATCCTGATTCTTCAGTGGACCTCAGGTGCTACCTCAGCAGAGATGTAAAAGGGTACTTCGTTACTTCCAGATTGGGGTGGAAATCAGTTCTGCACCCAGTGTCTACTAATATAAGGAGTTGGGATGCTCCATTATGAGCCAGCAGAGGTGAAAGACCCACCTCCATACCTGGCCTTCCTTGATACCACATCTATGTGAGTGTTAGGTTCCTCCTTACAGCCTCATGAAGGTCAAGCCTAAGCTCTTTAATCATGTGGGGGCTCTCTTTCTTTAATAAAGAGATAAATAAAATCTTTTTAAAAAATTGTATTCCTCCACTGTCTGTTATTTATCCTGAATATAACTCCATGCCTTGTATTAACTTGCACTTTACATTTTGTAAAAGCTTTCTTTAAGGGCACTACTTCTATCTTCACTAATATGTATGAATAGTATCCCTTCCTCCTCTTTTTCACTAAAGAATGCTTAATATTTCTCCTCCCTACCTCAAGCCATTTTTCTCATGGATTTCTTCTGGAAAATACTTAAAAGATATAATGTATCAAAAAAAATATGGTTATTGAATAACCCTCCTTACCACTAACAGCCTACATGGAATTCATTTTAATTAATTCAGGGTTTGTTTGCTTTTTCAGGATCTGGTTATGCTTTACAAATAAGATTTATTTAAAGATTATTTATTTATTTGAGAGAGAGAGAGAGAGCACAAGTGGGAGGGGGAGAGGGAGAAGGAGAGTTTTAAGCAGACTCCACTCTAAGTGCAGAGACCCATGAGGGGCTCGATCTCATGACTTTGAGATCATGACTTGAGCCAAAACCAAGAGTTGTACACTTAACTGACTGGGCCACCCAGGCACCCCATTTTTATTAAATATTGAAGATGATGTAGAGGTAGGATATTTTTCCTTGTAGCACAGAGAGAATACAGCAGATATATATGTGGCTGGAGGACACAGAAAAATAGAGGATGTTATTTGAGAGTTACCTGAAGAACTCTCTTGAGAGTCAATGTTTCAAGTCATTTGGTTTTATATATGGACCATCCATCCTTAAAGCTAAAACACTGAGCCATGCTATTTGGAAAAGATGAGAGTATGTCAATCCAACATCAGTCATCAGTGCTTTATAATAAAATCACGTATCACAGAAACAAGGGGCAAGTATTTCTTGATATAGAGCAAGGAAGGAAAGTGTCTACATGTAGCACATCATCTGAGAGTGCTGGAACACTCAGAGAGCTCGAGGACAACACCAGACAGCAGCTGAAGAGGAGAGGACATAATTGTAAATAAGAAAGGGCACAGGAAATGCTCTGAAGAAACTGATAGGGCATTGCTGAATGGTTTTGTAAAAACACACATCAGTGTGACCTTGGACAAAACCTTTCTCTTCTTAGGATTTCTGAGCACCATCTCCCTCCTCTGTTAAATATGGAGCATGACCAGGTAATTTCAGATTGCTGACAGAAATATGTGCCTGGCTTCATAGTCTTACATAGACCTGAATAGAATAAGCTAACTATGCTTAAATAACCAGTGGGTAATTATTATTTATGACAAGAAAAGAAGGAGTAGGAAATTCCATTAAACTTGATTCTAGTTTAACCTCGATTAATACCTTGATCAAAGGCATTTCCACTCAAAATTGTCTCCTTTGTGTAAAATATAAAATCAAGTATTCTTTAAACAGCAAAATCTAGTAAGGAGTCAAGGAAACAGTCACTCTCTTGATTAAATGAATACATGGAGAATAATTCATGAATCTGCTTATTCTTCCTTAATAACACAAAGGCCTAAACTTAAGTGAAACATCAGCAGTGAAAGGTGGGAAAACTTTGACAAAGGGCTTGATAGTACAGAGCAAGCTAAATGCAAAAGAACCTCTCCTTTTCTAAACCTCCATCTGGAGAAGCTCCTTGCAGTTTTAAGCACATGCCTCCCTACAGTAGCACAAGAGCTACTTTAGACTTTTTTGGACAAGAGTAAAAAAAAAAACAATAACTTTTGAATGACTGAAAAATATTATAACACAAATAAAAAGAGCAAGTCAAACTTTTCATAGCAACATATTTTCAAATAGGATATTATACTCAATTATTAATAATGCTTAGTCTAATTTTTGAAGTCTGAAATTATTTTTTACACATTGCCTTTTAAAAAGAGCTTTCTTAATTCTATGTCAGAGAGTATGGAAAGTAAGAGTTTAAGAAGCAGATTGGGGAGCCTAGGTGACTCAGTTGGTTAAATGTCCTAGACTCTTGATTTCAGTTCAGGTCATGATCTCAGGGTCATGGGATCAAGCCCAGCACTGGTCTCCAGGCCCAGCATGGAGATCCTTTCTCTCTGCAACTCCCTCATTTGTATGTTCGTTCTCTCAAATAAATAAATAAATAGATAAAATCTTTAAAAAAAAAAAGAGTTTAAGAATTTTAAGAATTAGATGGATAGTTAGTTGCACATGAGTCAGATAAGAAAAGCATTGTTCAAACAATTCCAGGTTAGCACTTGAGCCTTCAATTATTACCTTGCCAAAAAAAAAGAAAGAAAGAAAGAAAGAAAAAACACTAAAAATTGAGAAATTGAGGACTAGATTATTTGTTTCACTTGTTTATGTTTAGTATCTAATAGATGATAGAAATAGGATTCAAACCTAGGACCCAGGCTCAAAGGAAAGTAAAAGACTGGAAGAGAGAAAATGAGGCAAGGCATAGAGCCATTTGGTATCTTCTCTGGCCATCTCCACTCTTTCTATTACACACTTCTGATCCTATCATCCTATTTTCCTGGGAAGGTTCACTTTTAGTCATACACATCATTTTCAGGGACTACTACAAGGTCCTGCTGCCTCTGACCTGCGGCTGTATAGTTGAATTCTATCTTTTTGCTGAATTACAATTAATTTCCCTTCTTAGGCTGAAGATTTTAATCCCAGTTTGAATGCATACATCTTTGAGTGGTCCAACATTTATAGTTTTATCAGGTTTGATTTCAAGTTGGCAGAGGAAGGAGCTCTGAGAACGGGATTTAATGAGGGATGGGCAGAGAGAGCATGAGATTACTGAGAACATAAGGTAAGAACAAATAAAGGGGTATCTATTCAGAGAGAAAAAAATATATAGCAGATAAAGAAGAGGGAGTCCATTCCCTCTAAGCATCACCTGCATCAAAATCACACCTAGAGGAGTTTTTCAACTTCCTTTGGGTTCTCGGTAAGAAAAAGAGAAGATGAGCCAAAGCATAAGAAGAGAACTTCAGGGCTGCAGTATTTTTAAACTTTTCTTTTTCTTTTCTAATCATAGAGATTATATTAAGAGTGCTAAAAAGACCAACGAACCTTCCCTGCAAAGAGTTACTACTTTTAAGTGTTTTAAAGTGGGTAAGAAAGATGTCTGTCCGGAATAGATACTGGTCTCAGTAACTGTCACCAGTTTGACCTCTTAACTCCCTGACAAGCCAGTGCTAAATAGGTCAAGTACATTAGCATATGCAAACATTTTGACACCTCTGTGAAATGGATGGTCCATAATCACTGCTTTATATATGAGGAAAAACTGTAACCAGAAAAGTGAAGTTCTTGCCATGGTCATTGAATTATTAGACAATGGAGCCATAATTTGAGCCCAGCTCTACAAAAATCCACAACCTTAGAGAATTACCACTGCATTTCACACTTCCTTTGAGTGGAGGAGTAATCTATAATATGAGAAATAATTACAGCTTACATGAAGCAAGTGCTTAATGATATGTCTAGCACTGTACCAAGCATTATAAATATATTTCTTTAAATTATTCCCACAATTTTATGAGCTAAGAATTATATCATCTTAGAAATAAAAAATGGAGACAGAGAAAGTAACTTATCTAAATGGTAAGACCTAAATTCCAATCAGGATGGCTCAATTCCAAAAGTTGTTTGCCTACTGATTAAGTCTTAAAATGAATAATGGCTCAACAGAGATGTCTTAGAAGGGCGCAGTTATAAAGATATTCTTGCAGGAAAACTTGCATGCAATTGAGAATGTTCCCATTTTCACTATTTAGATAAGTCTCTTGCTTTTTCGTGTTGACTATCAAACGTGGGACATCCTTAAATATTGGTAAGGAGGAATATTGACCATGTTTACTGAGCAAACATTTCGGAAATACAGGTTAACATCGAAAGGGGCTGCCTTTGTCAAGTGCTCTCCCCATCTCCAATACCTGCTGAGTTGCTTGTGTTTATGCAATTAGAAGTAAAATCTTAAGAATCAGGTTTTCACCTGGGCCTGGAAATTTCAAAATGTACTGATCCTTTCGAAGACTGCCCGCAGCTCTCAGTGTGCTATTAAAAGTCTTCAGAATCTTTTATAAAACACCTTGCCGGGAGTTTCTTTTCAAGGAACTCTTCCTCTCTGCCTTCCTCTCCTGAATGTCAGGTCCCCTCTTCCTCCACTGTTCAGTGGTGTGTCAGATGTTCAGTGATCATTTATTCTGTCAGCTTGTGCTGCCCTAAGTCACCCTGATATACCTCTCCTCACTGCTGTTCTTCATAATTTCACTAGTCTTTGCTGTAATTGTTCCTAGGGCAGGGAGATTAAGTTCCCTCAACCACGATGCTGTTCATTCAGGCAGTTGTTGCTGGTGTCTTGATCAAGAGTACCCATTTATTAAGCTAGAGTTACACTATTTCATTACAAATATAGGGGGGGAAATCTTTCTCTTCATACTAGAATATGTTTATTATCAATAAGCTGATGAGTTACCCAAATATAACCTAGTTCTAGTTCCTAAATTGATTCACATACTCATGTAAACTTATAAGAGTTTTAAACAAAATGAAGACAATAGATAAAAGACTTTACAAAAGGATCACTAATTTTCAAAAAGTTGGTTTGGTACTTATTTTGTCTTCTACTAAAACACAATAGTTTAGCAATCTTCGGTGCTGTTCTATTGAATTTGAACTTATGACTTCCTAAACCAGGGTTGTAATATAAAATACACAAGAAATTAAAGGTGGGATTCTAGTAATTTTGCCTCTTTTGTCTTACTAATGTAATCTTCTTTACTTCATCTGCTTGCCATTGATATGATTACTTCATTATGAGCCAGCAGAGAAAGGATTATCGCTCTAAATTACCGTAAAAAGTAAGATCATACCTATTAGTATGAAAATATTTTGTCTATTTGCCAAACGTATAAAATAAAACTCTTGAGTGGGATTAAACTATCACTGGTACATAGTAGAGAGTGAATGGGTGTTGGGACCATTACAGAGTTAGGAGTAAATTATTTAACTTCTATAAGTCAGTTTGCTTATCCATAAAATGGGAATAATTCAATTTACTTTTAACTGTGCTTGTGAAGGTAAGTTAGAAGACATATAAGATATGCGATACATTGCAGAGAGTCTAACCAGTTCCCTTAGGTGCCCGACCCCACACTTTTTAACACATACTCCAATGTTCGTCCATGTAAGAGGCATGAAAAGTCATGGTGAGGGGCGCCTGGGTGGCTCAGTGGGTTAAGCCGCTGCCTTTGGCTCAGGTCATGATCTCAGGGTCCTGGGATCGAGTCCCACATCAGGCTCTCTGCTCAGCAGCAGAGAGCCTGCTTCCCTCTCTCTCTCTCTGCCTGCTTCTCCATCTACTTGTGATTTCTCTCTGTCAAATAAATAAATAAAAAAATCTTTAAAAAAAAAAAAAGTCATGGTGATAACTAACTGTAAGGATAAACCACATGTTTTAAAATGATTTTAAGGATTTTTCCTCTCCAGTTCCAAATCTTATTCACTGTGAATAAGCTGACAGTATGAGGTCATCTGACATCTCAAACACAACCCAAAATTGCTACATCTTGTTAGTTTTGGAGCCAATTGTCCTCCCAAAGGCCTTGGAATTTTACAAGCATAGTCACTGAGCTTCTAATTGAAAGTCATTTGGAAGAATTAAATTTGATATTTAAAGAGAAGTCGTTAAATGCAAATATTAATGACCCTCATGAAACCACTGATTTCACTTTAGATGCACTCATTGAAGCCCAGCAAACTGGAAACCGGAAAGAAGGCCATTATAATTGATAAGATGTCATCTGCATTAGTAAACCCTTCAGCTGCAATTTAAAAAGCCAGAAATGGAAATTTATTTCATCCCGCAACTCAGAGTTATTGTTTTTTAAAACATGTTCTTCTATTGAAATTCAGTTCAAGAAGTGTCTCTTTTTTTAAAGATTTTATTTATTTGACAGAGGGAGACACAGCAAGAGAAGGAACACAAGCAAGAGTAGGAGAGGGAGAAGCAGGCTTCCCACTCAGCAGAGAGCCCATGTGGGGCTCGAGGGACCTGAGCCAAAGGCAGATGCTTAAAGACTGAGCCACCCAGGTGCCCCAAGGTGTGTCTTAAAGATACATTCGTAATGCTGGGGAAACTACCCTGGTTTATAGTTATTTATATGCATAGTCCATACATAAGCACCTGGAAAGTTATGTTGCATTGATTGTAATTGAGGAAGAGTTACTAATCTATCTTTGGGTTTTCTTACCTTAAAATCATGAACATCTGCCTAATTTTTTTAATCTCTGAAATGAAGAACTGAAAATATTATTTTTAAGATAAATGGAAAGGAACATAATTTTAAGTCATTCTGTTATTGGGGTGTTCCCCACATTTCCCTTACCATTTTCTCCAACAAATTTCCTAAACCAAGTCGTGGCTCCTTTAGCACTGTTGCTGTATAGAAGCAGTTTATCTTGGCCACGGATTCTTTATTCCCTCCAAATTTTGGCACTCACATATGCTAACTCTGGCATTATTACCGAAAAGTACACTTCTAGTTGCAGCAGAAGCTCCTTTATTTGCTATTGTGGCTTATTCCTAAACAAGAATGAAAATAGTTGTCATTTCCAGACCCCTGTTGTTATTCTATCTGGAACCAGGGACAGCTCCTTCTGTCATACCATCATTTGCCAGGTACGTCTTTTGTCAGAGATTTTTGTTTTTCTGTTGTTACTGTTGTCTTTAAGAATGAATCCATTCATAGCTGTGACGCTTTTACAAAGATTCCATGATAAAAGAGAAATACTTTGCATGGTCATTAACCATTCAGTATTTTAGTAAAAATACTCAGAGCTGTGTTTTTAAAGGGGCTAGTAGAACAAGGGTAATTTTCCCCCTTTGGCTTCTTTTCTCTAGGTCTGTAGAGAAAAGTAAGTCATTGATATAGAATAGCACTGATTCTATAGATAAAGTTCTCACAGTTGAGAAGAGAGAACAAAATAGGAGACATAGATACAATTCCATTTTAAGGATGATTTCAATGGTATAATTTGTCTCTCTATCAGGAAGTAATATGAACCTAAGATCCTGACACGTATTACTCTGCAGTATAAAAAGCAAAAAATAATTTTTAAAAAGGAGGCATACACAATACACATCCTGTTCTGCCAATTCAGAAGTCCTACAAAAAATAAGCCCCGTAGTAATGAACACATCCAGCACCCACTCACCAATAAAAGGGCCCAGGGCTTCTTAGAGAAATGACTGATTCTAGGTGTAGGGCAGCAAATACAGAACAAGAACCTGGAGCATGTTGCCATTTCAGAAAGTAAGGAAATGCTAAGATAGATAAATAAATAAATAATTAGCCAGAAAATAATGAAATGTCTTTGGAGTAATTAAAGAACTATTCTGTGTGTCATCCTAACACCCCTTCTCTCTACCTTCATATAGGGTACCTACTACTATGCCTACAGTAACAGGCACAAGATTCATATTGAGTCAACTGTGTTCATTGGATTGGTTATGAGTTTCTTATTCGTGTAAGTTAGAAAGCTCATTTCAAACTGGCTTCAGGAAAATTTGGAATTTCCAGGTTCAAAAAAGCTTAGGGAAAACAGCTCATGTGCGATAGAATGCAAAATTAATTAGAAGGAATCTAGCAATTCTGTCTTTAACAAACTCTCATGGATATATTACAGCCCTAAAATGCTTGAAATATGTTTTTATAAAATCAAACGGTTACTTCTGGGATGGGAGTCTGAGAATCTCCACAGACCTGTTTCCCAGTAAAAACAACACTAACTGGTGAAAATGAATTTTAAAACAAGAACAACCATTTAACACCTCTGGAGATTTTCCTAAGAGCATATAGCATATGAGAAAGCTTTGCTTCAAAAATTCTACTAAATCTCAGTAAAAACAGAAGCTCGTAGTACCTGAAACATAATGTGCTCTCTCTCCTTCCTTCTCCAGCTAACCAGGATGGAAGCGAAAAAGAAGCAAAACAGTTATTGAAAGTTCTACACATGCCAGGCATTTGCTGTTCTGATTCATTGATGTGTATTATATCACTTAGAGTAGTGAGTGACTGGAACATGAATATAAATGAAGATAGATGAATATATGCATGAATATATATGTGTGTGCATATATATATGTATCAGTAACATATATATCAATCTCCATGGTAATCCTTTCCAGGAGACGGTTGACTATATCTCCATTTTACAGATGAGGGAACTGAGCTGCTGCAAGGTCAAATGACTTTCTCAGCTTTCACAGTCTAAATAATGTGGCAGCGGGCATGGAGGTGAACTCGGAGACTCTGATCCTGAGCCACTTCCAAACAATCACAATACACTGTCTCTGATATAAAGAAGTAGGAGCCGCAAGGGGCCCTCTGGACCCTCTCTCCCACATCAGAGCACTTGCTACACTGGAGAGAAGTACAGATTTTGACATATTTCAAGAAAGCTCTGTGATGGTATAAAAATCTGTCAAAATTGGTTTACAGATGTGATATGCGCTTGCTTTTTCTCTCCTCACCAATTTAAATTTTAATCTCAAAGGGTTTTTAATCCACCAAAGTCTGTGGTTTTAAGTTTATCTACTTCTGAGAAATCTTTAACTTCCTGATAGCCATTAGTGCCTTAAATTCATAAGAGATTTCACAACATCTGATGATAATTCCATGAATGGAAGATTATACCTCTCTGTGGGGAATAAGATTCAGAGAGAAATGAAAACTATTTGCTTAAATATAAATTCTCTCATTTCTCAAAGAGAGAAATTTATATTTATGCAAATATTGTTAGTAACGAGGACTAAGACAAAAAAGAACATTATAAATGGAGAAATACACTAAAAAATAAATGCATCCTTTAAGTCTTTCATGAGGCATCAACAGCTGTTTTAACAAAATAAAATGTTATAAAAGCATTAGAAGAATTTATCCCTATTCATTTGGCTTGCTCTTGGAAAGAAATTAATATTCAGGAAACATATTCATACCACAGATACTTCACGATTATAGCCACTATTTCTATATAATACTCAAGACAGATGTGTATAGAAAATGAGAAAAGGACTGTATCAGTGTTTTTCTTATATGTCCCAATAAATCCCTATAATGCTAAGGCAGTTTTCATAGAGCTCAAGGAAATGACACTGAGAGCGCGTTATGTGTATTTCATAAATAGGAAATAATATAAAGGATAGAAAGTGAGGTAATGACAAGCAAAATAACACAAGTCCTGAGGTTGTGGTACAAAATTATACAAGGGTGGTAGGATCAGAAACAGGATTTCTTTAAGTTCTTCAGTGTCCTTCATTCCAGAAGAGGAAGCCACACACAACAACTTTTTCCACAGTTTACTTTTTCGTATGTTAAATGCCCATAGCACTCAGTGTGCCTCCCTATGGCACGCAGCGTGATTCTTCCTGGCCTTGCAGTAACCGTTTCTTTGCCATATTCTCCATCAATAATATGAAGGGACATTTAGGGAAGGGTTACTGTTGGACATTTGTGGAATGTTTCTGTCTTATTTCTGATCCTTAACACAACCCTGAGAGCATCCTCTTTTATAAAGATGAGTCAAGAAAACAAAGGTACAGAATGCTTGCATTGTTTGTCCAAGGTCTCATCGTAAATTTTGAAGGTGGAATTTAAACTTATACATATGTAATTCAGTGCCCGTGTTCTTTTTACCTTGCCTTTATTTTTTTTTAAGATTTCATTTATTTATTTGAGAGACAGAGATTGAGGAGGCCAAGAAAAACAAGGCTGTATCTACCTCGAGTCTAGCCCTGACGTAAGTGCAGCCATCTTGATGTTCCAGATTATCACAAAATATTTCTTGGGTTCTGACCTACTCAGGTTAGCACTTTAAACAGTCCCTCTCTCCTTTAATGATTGATTTAAACCCCTGGACTGGAAAAGGGTTTTTTGTCAAATAGCAAAAAACTTAATTGAGCTTCATTTTCTTTTTGCTACACTAATCATGTTTTGCTGTTTTCTCCCATGTCTCCTCACCTGATGTGGACTCCTTCACTGCCATAACTCTCACAGATGATCCTTTCCACTTGGGAAGATCACCTGAGCAGTCTCCCCTGGACTCAGCTGCCTCTGTCTTTCATAACTCCCCTACACATTCCCCAACTGACCAGTGTTGATTCAAGTAGGTAGGGACAGCTCTACGCCCCTATTCAGCAGGAAGAAGTTATAGAAGATGAAACCTTCCACCCTCAACAACCTTAAAGATTTAAGGGTCAAAATTGTTCAGGGGGGAATGAAGTGGAACACAGAGGCAGAAGAAAATCATTAAAGTTCCTTACCTACTGACAAGCCCTTGAAACAGGCAGAGTGGCTCTCCTCTAGGGACTTAACTGCCCTCATCTTGAGGTTTTGCTAAGGACAATCCTAGCCTGACTGACGGCCTACCCCCGACAGGTCTGACCAGGATCCTGTAAGTCTACTCTAACAATTCCTTCAGGAAACTTTATCTCTAAACCTCCAGGATAGTGTTGAGAATCATTCCCAAGCATATGACCCACTGATATACATTTAAAGGGTCTCACAAGAAGATTTTTATTATTGATAATAAATAACCCTTCTCCCAACAATAGTTAGCTCTTCAAGGTCCCGGAGACCTTGCCTCCTTAGAGACTTACATCATCCCTAATCATCCCCTTTGTCCTCACCCACCAACAAGTCCACCACTACTCTGCCTTTAAAACCTCTGACTGTAATCTGGTTCGGGGGTCCAAGTCCCTACTTCACTGTGTCAGGTATACTTGGGCCCAAGTTTAAGCTTGTCCAATAAACCCTCGTGTGATTGCATTGGTGCTTGGCTCCTTGGTGGTCTCTCAGACGTGAAAACTTGGGCATAACAAGATCACAAGTAGGCAGAGAGAGAGAGGAGGAAGCAGGCTCCCTGCTGAGCAGAGAGCCCGATGCGGTGCTTGATCCGAGGACCCTGAGATCATGACCTGAGCCAAAGGCAGAGGCTTTAACCCACTGAGCCACCCAGGTGCCCCTTTACCTTGCCTTTAGATGCTCTCCTGAGGAGAGGGACTTTGTCTCGCTCTGGAGAGTTCTGCCCACAGCATCAGGAATAATCTCAGCAAAAAGTTTAAGTAAAATGAATTAGGTGACATATTAAGGTATCATGTAATTACAAATGAGCTAACAGTCAAGAACTTTGGGTTTGAATTATGGCTCAATCACAGATTAGTCGTAAAGTCTCCTTGAGCAAACAGCTTCACCTCCCCATGCTTTTACACTTTGTTTTCTCAACTATACATGGTGACTCTATGATTGGAGTGAAAGCTCAGACTGGCAGCAGGTATCTTCTGTTTCATGCTTGTTCATAGAATGGTTACTGCAGAGAATTTCCTTTAACAGTGTAAGAGGAGATCAAAGTTCTTCAGTCCAAGTTTGGAACCCAAACAAGACCAATGATTCATTTCTTAGTTATAGATGCTCCCAGTAATTCCCTTGAAAGCTTAAAAAAAAAAAAAAAGGCAGAGCCCATCAAGGTAGTTAAAATATGCTTCTTTGCTCCTTTTTCTTTGGGTTTATATTAGTGCATCCTCGGCTGTATTGTTTTTGGCTTGACAGTAATATTAAATTGGCTGATGTTTTTATGGGAAGCCACAAATGTAGTTTCTGTTGCTGTTATAGCTCTCCTATAAGCAGCAAGTGGCTTGTTTGAATTGTCACTTTCTCTGACACTTTGTGTTGTTCTTGGGTCTCTGGTTTCTGTTCTTCTAACCCATGGTTCATGTTCTGAGCTGGATACTCCTTCCTTTGACAACATAGCATAGAAGGCTAGAGTTGAAAGACCACAGTTACTCACAGAAAAATCCAGACTGTGACACGGCTTTGCAAAGTGATCCAAAAATTGAACTGATGCCTCACTGATCGCCTCCTGCAGAAAATGCCCGAGTGGAGCATTTTCTTGCCCAAATTTCTCATTCCTGCTCTTCCTTGGACTCCACTTAAAATTACATAGTGAATTTAAGATCATTTTAGGCAGTATGGCCAGGCAGGATTAGACAGTTTATTAAAATATCCTTTTTTTAAGTGCTGTGAAATGCGTAAGCCTGATGATTCACAGACCTGTACCCCTGGAGCAAATAATATATTATATGTTAATAAAAATGAAAAATAGGGGTGCCTGGATGGCTCAGCGGGTTGAGCCTCTGCCTTCAGCTTGGGTCATGGTCTCAGGGTCCTGGGATCGAGCCCCACATCTGCTCAGCAGGGAGCCTGCTTCCTTCTCTCTCTCTGTCTGCCTCTCTGCCTACTTGTGACCTCTCTTTCTGTTAAATAAATAAATAGAATCTTAAAAAAAATTTTTTTTAATTAAAAAAGAAAAATAAATAAAAAATAAAAAATAAATCCTTTTTTGTATAAAATGTTCTGCTTTTCCACATCCTAAGACTTCACATGCTGGGATGTGCTATAAAAGTAGTGTTATGCCCGAGTTTTCGCATCTGAGAGACCACCAAGGAGCCAAGCATGTATGCAATCACATGAGGGTTTATTGGACAAGCTTAAGCTTGGGCCCAAGTATACCTGACACAGCGGAGTAGGGACTTGGACCCCGAACCAGATTACAGTCAGAGTTTTTAAAGGCAGAGTAGGGGTGGACTCATTGGTGGGTGAGGACAAAGGGGATTAGGGATGATGTAAGTCTCTAAGGAGGCAAGGTCTCTGGGACCTTGAGGGGCTAGCTATTGTTGGGAGAAAGGTTATTTATTACCAATAATAAAAATCTTCTCGTGAGACCCTTTAGATATGTATCAGTGGGCCATATGCTTGGGAATGATTCTCGACACTATCTTGGAGGTTTAGAAATAAAGGAATTGTTAAAGTAGACTTATGGGATCCTGGTCAGACCTGTTGGGATAGGGGGTTGGTCAAGCTAGGATTGTCTTTAGGAAAATCTCAAGGTGAGGGCAGGCAGTTAAGCCCCCAGGGAGAGCCACTCTGCCTGTTTAAAGGGCTTGTCAGTAGGTGAGGAATTTTAATGATTTTCTTCTGCCTTTGTTTCCCACATCAGCTAAACTTGAGGTGGGATGTCCTTAATTTTCTTGGCCTCCACAGTAGGAAAAAAAAAATGAATTGAAAAATAGAACTGTTAACCTTTGAGATTCAAACACATCCGTGAGAGATTTTCCTATGCTAAATAGAAACTGCATATGTTAATCACTAGGCTGCTGTGGGCAACTCTGGCTCAGTTGTATGGAAATTAAATGGCTTTAGGCTTTAGGATTTGAAACAATCTCCAAATGACATTTGGAAGGCAAAAAGGGATTACACAGATTCCTTGCAAGAGAGATTGACCTTGAGGAACCTAGAATCGGTTCTGCCCACTCTCCTTTCGTTATGAAACAAGGTGATGTTTAACGACTGAGAATTTCAGTAAGACCCTGTCTCCAGAGTCAGGAACATGGCTTTCTTTGGCAGGTTATTATATAGAGAATACATTTTTGTTGGCCGTCGATCCCATTTCCATTGTGGAGCATTCTAGATTTAGTTTTTCATTCCCCAAACTACAGGTTTCAAGCTGCTGAGATCATGCAAGGTTTGTGCTGTCTTCTCTAGGCAGCCACAGTTCCATTCTGGATGATTTGTTATCTTCACTCTGGGGAGTGACTTTTCCCAAGCAAATGCAAACTTAAATTAAAAACCCATTAACAGCAGGTTATTTAGGCTTTCTTGACCCCCCCACTCCCACCCTTCAAATGGCATGAAGTTCTAGTGAGGATTAGAAATGAGGGAAGCAGACCCAGGGAAAGTATCTGTTGTGACCTGGACAGTTTCTGTTCCAACTGTCTGAATGCCAAGTAAACAAATTTCAACAACTGAGCCATCCATGCTTTTTCCCCCTCGGTTTGTGATTTATCAATATTTCTACTTATCCATATTCTACCTCACATTGCTTTTTCGTGAACTACCCTACCTCCTCCACGCAATAGCCTTTGTACTGAGATTAGGCTATTGCGTGGAGGAGGTAGGGTAGTTCACGAAAAAGCAGTGTGAGGTAGAATATGGATAAGAGATTACACAAATAATTGTGGCATTAAATTTTGCAAAACAGGAGAAATTAATAGCAAAATAGGAGAATTAAAGGAAAAACACTAGTACACAAATGGATTTTATCTGCTATACTATTAGCAGCATGAACCATGGGATCCTTTCAAACACAGGGCCTGAGGGGCAGACAGAGGGTGAGGTCGTCTATGATACATATGGCCAGAACAGAACCCCAGACCCAGACTCTGCAAGCAATGTCAACCCCATTGGCTGTACTCAGCTGGAGGCAATGAATGATAATGGATTTTCAAAACATAGAGCGTAAATGACATACAATAAATAGCATGTATAGTATACTATATATTATACCATATAGGGCAGTTTAGGAATGCCGATGTATTTCTGCATGAGTTATAGAATTTCTGCAATGAGTTAAAGAATATTGGTCTCATTTTCTGAGACACTCGTGCAATGATCCTACCCAACATCCACCCTAGCAATCACATACAGTCCTTTGCTTCCAAAATGAGAGGTTTCCTTATAAGTGTCATTTCCAGTCATCTATTACCTTCCTCGAACATATCTCAAGCTTCTTTGTGTTCTTTATGTATAAGCAGAGATATGTTATGTTTGTATAGTACCTACCACCAATTTTGGGTTAACTAGAATCTCGTTAAATGCCAATTTTTAATGAAAATCCATGGTGGAGGGGGACATAAAGGAAAACAAATTACCAGAAGAAAAACTAGAAAGGCTGGCAGAGCATAACCATCAAAATGGGAGTCGCAAGACAGACTACATCTTTGTGGAAACGTCAGCAATACAGCAAGGGATATTTGAGGATTAGCAAATTACCAGCTCAGTGAAAACAGAACTGTAAAAAGAATTGTTGCTTTATCTATTTTAACTCCACTCAAGAACATGTGCTCAGACATGCTTTTACAAATAAAGTGTTATTTTTAATGTAATTAATCAGTAGATTTTGAGGGTGATCAGATCTGACTGAAATGACTTGGAAGATGATATGTTTGGAAGTTAAAAGGAAGAAAACCTCATTTTTGTTGTGGGGATGCCATGTTTCAAAAATATGAGCCATGATACATAATTTTAAATGTTGGTTAAGAAACCAGCATAAAAATTAAGCAAATCTAGTTACAAATCAATGAAACTTAAAAAAAAAAAAAAAAAAAAGCTATGTCAGTAGGTTAGGACAGTTTTCTCTCTCTCTCTCTCTCTCTCTCTTTTCATTACAGTTTTTAAAATGATAGGAGAAGGTTTACTACCTGCCCAACAATGCAGTCAGATTATCTTAACTGTCCAGCTGCTACTATCTTTGGGTTCAGCTGCCTTGCATAAAATAATATGGGAAAGCCTGTTTTGTTTCATAATTATATTTATGGAAAGGAAGGGATTGCATTCCATGAAATTGTGCTGAGATTGATAGGAGCTGAGGACTATCACCAATGGAAGTTTTTATTCCTTTGTCCTCTGGCTTCCTATGTGGTCTCTGTCGTCAAAAAATTGGTGCTTCTTTGGGGAGAAATATCACATTTTCCTTTTGCTAATCTCCTTTGCCATATTTTTTCCAATATATTTAATACATCTTTACTTAGGGGCTGCTAAGTGCCAGGCACTGCTCCAGGTGCTGGGAAGATGAAGGGGGTAATGAGAACATTTTACCAAAAGGTGGTTTCTTATTTGCTTTTTTTGAATGAAATCTCCTGCTCTTATTAAGATAATGACTAGAAGATCTAAAATAATAACAGTTGAAAGAGGTTGCCACCAGAGATGAAAGTAGAAGAGACAGAGCAAGAGACAGCTGCTTTTCATCATAACCTCCTCTGTATGTTTTCTTTTGTGTATTATTTTGATATAAATTAAAACGAAGTAACTAACTCCTTGAAGAAAAGAGTTTCACATGTGTTTACAGCCCCAAAATGAGGATTAAAAAAAAGACACTGGAGAGATAAGGCAAAACAGGATAAAGGAGTCGTTAAAGACATGACTCAGAATTTGTCAATGTAATAGAGAAGATCACAAAGCATAAAAACTCATTTAATGTTATAAGCTAGAAAAGGGTTTGGTTTTTGAATTGGCAGAGCTGATTTGAACACAAAATTAGTTCTACTAAACTTCCTTGCAATTTTTGGAATCGTGGCATCATTACATTATTTATTTTTTTAAAGATTTTGTTTATTCATTTGAGAGAGAGAGAGAGAGCAAGAGCCAGGAGAGGGGCAGCAGGAGAGGGAGAAGCAGACTCCCCGCTGAGTGGGGAGCCCAACACAGGATTCTATCCCAGGACCCCAGGATCATGACCTGATCCAAAGGCAGACACTTAACCAACTGAGCCATCCAAGTATCCCACTACATTGAATTTAATTGAACAAATATTTTTTGGATCTCTACTATGTCCCTGGCAATACAGTAGATGCTGAAATACATTAAAAAAGTGTATTAGTGAAACTAAGATCCAAAGATATTAACTTCATCCTGACAAGACTCAAATATCAGGTTTTTATACAGCAAAAAGTAGTGACTGTTCTATCTCTTGAATGACCTGGAAGCATCAATAATTTTCTAAGTTCAAGTGTCCATTCAAGTCTCTTTAACTTGTACTGTTGTACTGTGTTCAAACTTGCTGATATATTGCAACAGAAATTTATATTTTCACAACCAACCACATCAATATAGTATAATTTAAAATGCAAAATATATGTGCCAGCTTGTCAGACAGCAGAAAGAAAAAAACACTTACACTATAGTCTATAGAACAAGTGACCCTTATTATTAGGGTAAAATATTTGGTCAAATAATTGCTGCATATGATTATAGTGGCAGATACATGTCACCTAGGCTTATTGAAAAAAATTAAATGCAGCTTCTAATAGCCAGGATAAATAGCATGCTATAAAAGAAAGTCAAACTCTAAATAAAGCTATCCAGTCTATTGTCAGAGATAGAGGAGAATACAGCTTTAATAAAGAAGGTATTCTTTGCCTGAAGTCTATAATCTAAATTGACTAAGCATCCATTAATCTGGGGCCTCATGAGGAGTAGAAGCCAACTGTTTCTGCAAAGCAACAGGAGTATGGCCAAGACTGTGGGCCTTTAGCCTTTTCTAGTCCATTCCATAAAAATTCATTGTTAGACATAGGAGCCATCCTGCAAAGACCAAATTAGCAGTGTTCCCTTCATACGTATTGTCCACTACTAAATTGAGGTGTACAGACAAAGCAAAGAGTTCAGGAAATGAAAGAAAGAGACTTCAAGATTACAAATCATGTCTTCAGAAAAGAAATCATTTTTCAAAATAAGATTTGGAAAGAAGCCTATTTTTAAGTCCCTTGTGACTCAGCTTGTAAAAAGGTTATCTAAACAGATTGGTTCATCAGACTGTAATATGCAAAATGGCATGGCACTCTCCTCGTGTATGTTAAACCAATAGAATTAAGCAATTAATCTTTTTTTTTTAAAGATTTTATTTATTTATTGACAGACAGAGATCACAAGTAGGAGAGATGCAGGCAGAGAGAGAGAGAGGAGGAAGCAGGCTTCCTGCCGAAGCAGAGAGCCCAATGTAGGACTCGATCCTAGGACCCTGGGATCATGACCTGAGCTGAAAGCAGAGGCTTTAACCCACTGAGCCACCCAGGCGTCCCAGCAACTAATCTTTAAGAGTCCTTAAAATGGCACTTTTTTTAAAAAGAAAAGAAGTCATATTGTCAGCTACATTTGTGCAAAAAAGTTGGAGTAAATTAAGAGATAAAATGATTGAAGAACCAATACTAACATCCTTCTAGCTTATTTTCATTTAATGGTTTATTAATTCCATAAGTTGGATATTTGCCTCCCAATTAAGTATCTTCATCAACATGGAGCCATTTTTATTCCTCTAAAAATTAAATATTAATGCCTTTGTTCAGTAAACATAATGTGTATTTCTCTGTACATTTATATTAACCTCATTTCATCTCAGTTATAACAAAATATTTTTCCTTAAAGTTTTTTTTTTTTTAATCTAACTTCTAACCAGTAAGGAAATCATAATCATAAAACACTTTAAGGGTCAATAAAAACAAAACTTCCATGGTCTGTGGTTTTCTTTTTCTTTTTTAATTTTTAATTCAATTCACATGCAGTGACTTCTTTCCTTTATACGAATGGTATTAACAATATCAGTCATTTTTTATTCACCCCTACAGATCTCTTCATACTACCTTCCACTAGGGATAGGACCAATAAAAGAAAAAATTTTGCTAATTATCATCAAATAACACATTTAAAGTCAACCAGCCAAAGTCAAGTGACTAAATAGCAAAGTTTCTCAACTTTTTTTTTAAATCACTGCCCCTGCCAGGGAGATATTTTAGATATATTTTCCTAATTCCTCCAATGAATTAATAACACAGATATATTATATACCTGTCTATGTATTATGGTCTTTTTGGAGGTCCACAAAGATAAGCTTCAGATTAGCTAAGCTAATAGCTAAGCTATTTTTTCTGCCCATCAAGAACCAATTTTTGCCCATTTGGGGCCATATTATCCCACTGAGAATTCATGAAATACCTGGAAAAAGTTAAATATTTCCCCCACAGGATTGTATAGGAATTTAATAATTCATTAGATATTTGGTAGTGTAGGCCAAAATGTTTGCCTGGGAAGCAAAATCTCTTTGAAGTTTTATTTAATACTTCCTATACAGTTACCATCCTCAGTCATAATATATTCATATTTTCTTTGGCTTACATTGCATTCCTCCAAAATATTTCAGTTAAGTAGATCCTCTCTGGTAGTATGTCATGGGTATTCTGTGGTTTTGAGTACCTCTGTGATTTTTTTGCAGCATATCTTCCTTTATCCTTGGTATTCTAGTTCAAAAAAATAGTATTGAAAGTTTTGTGTATTCTTGAACACTGCCTCTGCAGGACTAAAAAGACATGCTGATACACTACAACTCAAAAAATTAAATAAAAAAAAAAAGACTCCTATACCATCATCTTCTTTTAGGTCCTGGCCCTTGTTTCTTATCCTTTTTCCATCCAGTTCCTGGTCTTCTTATTCAAGGAAAAAAAAAAAAAAAAAGAGTTCTTCTTCACAAGGTATTAGGGTGAGAGAATCTATGATGTCTTGGAATGTATGTCTTCCCACTAGATCTCTTTTTCTCAACCAGAACATTTTCATTGCAAGATGGTATAATAACAATAAAATGTATTATGATCTCATAAAATGTTGGGAAAAAATTAAGAGCTGATCTCAACCCTTACTCCTAAAAATGTGATCTTTGGTTTGCCATATTGCAAACTGATCTCTTAAATATAGTAAGTTAATAAAAAGTGAAATGGTGAATATTTTACTGTACTAGACAGTTTATATTTTAAAATCAAACCAATGATACCTGCTTATTAATGAGAAATTAGAAGGAAAAAAAACACAGGAATAACAACAAAACTATTAAAATCATATCATCTTTTACCCTACTATCTGGAGATAATTATTTTTCTAGTTAAATAATATTCTTTTAGGTATTTTAATTTTTCTTCATTTTTAAATTCGATTTTACATGAATTATGTTTATATTCCCTTGTTACAGATTAAATTGTGTCTCCCTGAAAATTTATACATTGAAGGTTTAATCCCCAAAGTCACTGTATTTGGAGATACAATTAAAGGAGGTGATTAAGGATTAATGAGGTCATAAGGGTGGGGTCCCAAACCAAGAGGATTGGTGTTCTTATAAGAAAAGGAACAAGAAAGAAAAAGAGCACATCTGGTCTTCTACTGCACATTTGTCTCCCTCATAAATGTTTAATACCGAGATGGATAGTTTTTCTGCTTTAGATTTATAGTTGTGTGTTCAAAAAAACAAATCTAGCTTACACTGGGAAAGAGTTGGATCAAATTTCTAATGAAATTGGGTATGGAAAGAGGTACATCAGTCCAGGTTAGCACAGCTCCCATTCATTGCCTTTTACTTGAGATCTTATATCCAGGTGACATCCATGGCTAATTATTTGCTCCCAGAAAAGGGAACCTGTGTTGAAAATTTCAGTCAATTTTTATAGAAGTTTATCTTTAAGGATTAGTGTTAAGGAGTTCCCAATTTTGTAGCTTAAATCTTTAAAAAGGTAGGCAAAAGCTTAGAAGTTGAGCTTCCAATAGATGTTACAGAATTGCTCCAATGCAAGATAATCTGTGAGCTTTTAGAACTGGCATAATCCACATGCTAATGGCTAAAACATACACCAGCTGGACAAAAGGCAGAATAAAATGGGTTGTGATGACATTATTGGTCCTTGAACTGGCAAGTGTCCTTGTACAATGAATTCTCCATGCAGTCAAAGGTAAAATAAGGACATGCAGACATTCACTCTTCACCTCATTCTTTATTCTAGGCATCACAATCCAACTCTCAAAATGAACATTTGTCTTATTCCCAGAACTCTCTTTGTATTACTAATATTCATGAAGTAGAATGCAAAATCTTGATTCATCATTATGCAAACAACCCCTCAAATAAGTCTGCATATTGTTTACATTTTCTTTGAAGAAATTAAATGAAGCTAAAGTCAATATCTATACATTGTTATCTTTCTCACCCCCATAGATTTACAGATGCATGTACCAACATCATGATTAAATGGACACAAATTATAGAGCTCAAATTCATTTAGTGTAGCTTAATTTCCAGAGGACCACTGTGGTTTCTACATCACTTTACTGTGTGAAGAGGATGCCAGTTTTACTAGTCCTGTGAAAGACAAATCCATGTTTGTATAACTTATCTTGATGTTTAAGATGGCTGGGAATATAGTAGGATCATTTTTTAATAGCACCCTCTTCTCAAGGCCTATTGTCTCTAAAATTTTCACTAAGATTCTTTATTTGAAGTTTTTGACAATGCCTAATTTCAAAGATGCCAAAACTCTCCCAAAAACTGCCTTAAATTTTCTTTCTGTCCATAATGTACATAAGATTCTCAAAGAAGTAAGTTACTCCATTAAGACTGAGAACCATGGACTCATCCCCCCAGGTGGATAAACTCAGTTGTATTGAGATGGTTGAAAAAGAACCCTTTCCTATGATCCTACATTCCTTGGCTTTTCTCTCTTGACACATCCTAATTTACCCTGTTCCTGCTCATATGCACCTCCCATTTGTTCATCTAAGCTTAAGGGCATGATTCTTCCCATGCTTTAACCATAAAAGACACACACAACCTCCTCCAAACAGGCCCGAGAATGCATGCAAAAAGAAGCTAAAATAAAGCAGGGGTAAAAGTAAGGATGCTTGGTAAATATTTATTTGGGGTGGTTTTCCTCCTTCCTGATGCGTTTATAATTTTCTAACTACTTCATAAAAGGCCTTTTATCATGATGTACCTAAATAGGTCTGTCCTAGAAATTATACAGCTTATGGTTTGGTATGTTTGTTGGATGTAGAGACTGATCTTTTCCCCTAACCTTCAAATCTTGCCTTCATTTTCTTAGAGCTCCTGCCCCTGAAAGGTTTTATCTGTTAAGCACCTTGAGACTTCAGGAATTTCTTCTCTATTTAAGGTAATGACCCTCCCACTTGACACACCTAGGGAATGCAGCAAATTTCTAGAAGAGCAAACCAAACATCTGTTGAGCCCCGTTGAATCTTTTTTCACTTCACCTGACCTGACTGCTGTAGGTTCTCTGTTTTCTCCATCCCCAGCAATGGTTCTCTGCTCTCACAAGCCTGGATTCCCAGTTTTTAGCCCACAACCAAAATTGGCAAATGCCTTCCCAAGGAAAAGCAACTGCAAGTCCTGAGTTCAACTATGAAAGGTTCTCCCTCTCTGAAAATTTAGTATCTGTCATCCTCCTTGTTTCTACAACTCCTGATACTTTTTTAAACCTTCACAATTTATTTTGTCTTTGCAGGGTATTTTTTGCTTGAAGAAAGAATTGGAATGCCAGAAATTATTCCATCCTACTCCAAAATAGAAGCCTCCAAAACCACAAAAAAGTGTGGTTATCAATATTTAAAAGGTCCTAATTGACTTCTAATTCTCATTCCACATGTTAATTTTCAGTACTTTAAGAGACACACAAAAACACTTAGAAGGGCAAATAAAATAATTTATAACTTTGTAAATCAATTTCACTAAATCACTTTATTTTGGCAAACTGAGCTCAGCTAACATTGAAGGAACCTAAAGAGAGTATATTAAAGAGCATATTTTTCTTATTTAAGAAAAAAGGGGGCACCCAGGTGGTTCGGTGGGTTAAGCCTCTGCCTTCAGTTCGGTCATGACCTCAGGGTCCTGGGATCGAGCCCTGTATTGGGCTCTCTGCTCAGCGGGGAGCCTGATGTCCCCCCACCCAACCCCTGCCTGCCTCTCTGCCCACTTGAGATCTCTGTCAAGTAAATAAATAAAATCTTTAAAAAAAAAAAAAAAGAAAAAAATTGTAGGACAACTATTAGAGGAGAAAGGGGTGTTTCTAGTCAACCACAAAGCAGAATAAAAGTCTGCACGCACACACATACACACACACACACACACATACACAAATATTAAGAATGACAGAAGATGTAGGAAATTACTACAAAGGG
The DNA here is from genome assembly GCF_011764305.1 of Mustela putorius furo. NCBI lineage: Eukaryota > Metazoa > Chordata > Mammalia > Carnivora > Mustelidae > Mustela > Mustela putorius. The sequence goes on along the minus strand of NW_025422123.1, from coordinate 14,376,314 downwards.
AGAAAATAGGTTTGTTTTACCTCCTTCATTATTATATCTAAGGCCTGGCTCTTAGCAAAAGGTAACAATGTCCAAAAAGGAAAAAAATTCCCTTAGTGTCTCTTCTTCATTCTCAACATAGGGTGATAACATTTCAGAATTGACCAGGAGCAGAGATTGTTAAGAAGGGCTCTGTGGAGACTTCTAGGAATTATTCTTGGAGAGATGTTGTGGTAGCCAGCCTCCACAATGGCTCTCTGGGGATTCTTCCTTCCTGATAATCATGCCTTATATAATCCCCTACCCTAGAGGGCTGACTTGAGTAAACAACAGCAAACATAAAGGAGTGTGACTTTCAAGGCTGGGTTATAAAAAAACATTACAGTTTCCTCTTGCTCTCTCTTGGATTAATCTCTGGAGAAAGCTATCTGTCATGTCACAAGAATACAAAAGCAGCCCCTTTGAAGGGTCCATGTGGCAAGAAACTGAGGCCTTTTGCCAAAAGCCAGTACCAAATGCTGGCCAATGAGCCACCTGGAATCTCTAGCCTCAGGCAAGCCTTCAGGGACTGCAGATCTTACTGACAACTTAACTGCCACATTATGAGTGACATCAGGCCGGAACCACCTGATTTTAGATTTCCTGATCTACAGAAATGGTGAGATCATGTTTATTTTTATACCACTGTTTGGGGTAGTAATTTGCTACACAGCAAGAGATAACAAATACAGATGCCATGATATTGCATAACTCAGGAGAGGAAGGTAAAAGGTAAAGCAAGTCAATAGAACTCCTGGGGCTGCATCTCCCAGTTTAACATTATTTCCAACATCGCTCACTAGTGGACTTACCATTTACATTATGGGCAGCTGAGTATTATTTCAGAGAAGTCCCTTGAGCAGATCCATCAGATATGATAGTCTCCTTTTCTAAATTTTACAAATTTTTGTCCTGTTCTGCTTTCCAGATTTTTCCTAGTTTTTGGAACTACCCCTGATTCTTCTCATCTCCTTCCAAACTCAATAAACTTTGTGTTATAGAGTCAAAGTTTGTGTCCTCCCAAAATTCATATGTTGAAACCCTAACTCTCAATATGATGGTATTTGGAGGTAGAGACTTTGAGAGGTCATTAGGTTTGAATAAGGTCTTAAAAGCCCCAGTGGGATTAGTATCCTTATAAGAAGAAAGAGAGACAACAGATCTTGCTCTTTCCACATGCATACAAAGAGATCACGTGAGCGTAGAGCAAGATGAAACTCTCTGTAAGCCAGGAAGAGGGCAATCATCAAGAACTGAATCTGCCATTACCTTGATCTTGGACTTTTCAGTTCCAGAACTGTAATAAATGCATGTTGTTTAAGTCATCTAATCTTAGCGGCCTAAGCTAAGACACTCTAACACAAAGAATCATTCTTGTCCCTTGTAAGAGTAGCATACTATAATAAAAACTATGATGCCAATGAAATTAGTACATACATAATAAGTTATTATGAAAATAAGGAACCCAAAGAAGCAAGTGTAGAGGATGAATGAAAAATGACCCTAAATTATCATGTTTGTAAAGCCTATCATTTCTCATGTGTCCATGTAGATTAACATCAATTTGGGGACATAATTTTGAGTGCTTGCCTCTCTCCACAACTCCGTGTACTTTTATTTAGAGGCTATGGGTAATTTTAATATTCACTCTGTGAAAAACAGTCCACTACCTGTGTGTGCTTACTAAATGTGCTATTGGATAAAAATCATTAAATGATCTCAACTATTAAAGAAATTCCTAGAATAAAGTCATAAAAAGTCAGAGTAAAATAGGCAACCACTTGACCCATTCCACAACATTAAAAGAAAGTTCATTTCTTTTTAATTTTTCCTCCTCCCTCTGACCCAGAATTTTCTCCTTGGTTATAGTATGTCAAGGAGGTTATATACAAATGGAAAAAGCTTCACAGGAACACAAAGCATTTCCCTAAACTTCTGGGAGGACAGTTGCATAACCAATTGTCTTAATAATCCCTAACTGAGGTTAGGAGACAGAAATATCAAGGTGATATTTAAAGGGTGAAACCCAGTTTTTATTTTTTTAATTTATTAAAATTTCCTTGGCCAAAGCCTTATGTTGTAAGTTAATATTAATGATATGTCCTTGAACTACACAGTGTCTATGCCACAACACTGCTGAGCACCATTTTACAAAAATAAACACTGAACTGTAAAGGTTTATTTAGGATGATAAGAGAGAGAAAATGAAAATTAGAGTGCCTGGCTTTCAGGATAGGAGCTTTTCCACCAGAGAAAATCCACCATTTAGTTTTTCATTGAAATTTCCTTAAGAATATTGCCAGGCTAAGTGACAGCTCATAAAATTTTACTGATTCTAAGATTCTTCTACATCTGCAAAAAGATAACCCCAAGGCATAGTTCACAATAAAGTTTCTATTCTTTTTGGTTTAAAAATTTAATTCCTTATTAAAATGTAAACACCCAGGGATAAATTAAAAATGAAAATTGATTAATAAGTATATGTTCCACATTTGAGTTTGTTCCTTAATCTGTCCTTAATAATCAATTTAGAAGAAATAATTCTCAATTATAAGGTATTTTCAGGAAATGCTCTTACAGATACATCCCAGTTAAGATTAACTAAATGGTTGTTGGTAAAAATGATACAATGCCAGTGAGTTTTTCATATTGATGAGGGCAAGGTCTTTAGCTAAAAGACAAACCACTGATTTGGCATTTCATTCACCAGCAAACTTTATGAGCAGAGACCTCCTATAGTCCCTGAAATAATGAGCACAGGTAACCCCCTCACCATGTTCCTATGTAGAAAGCATGAACACATGGGACTTCTCCTGGAGGGAGAGAGCTAGAACCATCAAGAGAAGTGAATTTAGTTGTCATTGATTCAGCCAAGAAAAATAACAATAACAAAAAAGAAAAACAAAAAGAATCTCAAAATTTGAAAGAATGAGTATTCGTGGTGGTTCTTTTTTAATATCTTTTCCTTTGTTGTATATCTAAATTTTTTCATACTCCTTGACCTGGTGCTCTCTGCATTAAATCCTCCCCCAGGTCCTTAGATGATCTATGATTCCAAAATCATTTTTTAAAAAAAGATTTTATTTATTTATTTGACACAGAGAGAGAGAGATCACAAGTAGACAGAGAGGCAGGGAGAGATAGAGGTGGAAGCAGGCTTCCCGCCGAGCAGAGGGCCCGATGCGAGGCTCGATCCCAGGACCCCAAGATCATGACCTGAGCCTAAGGCAGAGACTTAACCCATTGAGCCACCCAGGCACCCCTCCAAAATCATTATCGTCTGTCAAGATCTTTCTTTTGGGTCCAGACTGATATAGCCAATCATCTACTTCCCATGGCCACATGAAATGCCCTAAAGGGAATGCAGACTCATCAGGTGAAAAGGTAAATTTATCGTCTTTCCTCCAAAACTGCTTGTTATCCAGGGTTGTCCTATCCCAGCAAATGAGAGAACGACACGTCTGGTGTAGAAAGTGGAACCATAGGATTCAAACGTGAAATGGATTTTTGCATTCCTCAAAGAAATGTTTCTCTTCAGTTACTTTTGATTGTTTATCTTCAATATTGCTATGCTGCCCTCTTCCTTCAATCTCCAAAACTTTCACCATCCTGCTCCAAGCTAGTATCATCTTCTGCTGGGCGACCACACTAGCCTGACGAGTGTTCCTCCCCACTTTTGCTCCCAGAAATCCATTCTCCATAGAAAGCACAGAAAGATCTTTTTTGGAATGAAGATCTTATTATCCTCACCACCCCTGCCAAATTCTTACAAAGACTTTTTGTTGCTGTGTATATAATAGGAAAAGTTACTTAATTGGCTGAAAAAACGTGTGTGTGTGTGTTTTACCTCTGCTTCCTCCTTGGCCTCATTTTCTTCTTCTAGGCCCTGTAATGCTATGATACTCTCATGTCAAGTCTTTTCACTATGGCCTGTTTTCCATTATTAGTCTGCAATGTGTTCCTCATAGCCATTTTGCCTAGATAACTTTACTTCACCCTTCTGGTGTCAAATTAAATGTCCTTTCCTCAGGGACATCTGTATGACTCTTCAGATTAGAGGAGTTTCCTAATCCATTATCCTGCTATTTTTAATCATAGTTTTTCTCATACTTCTATTTTACACAGTAGTAGGATTATTTTCTTAGTATCTGTTGCCACCCATTTCTCATACTAGTATTTCATGAGGGCAGTGATCAGATCTGATTTGATGTCCTCATTCCTGGTTTTCAGTTGGTTGTATGAATGAAGAATAAGCAAAAATGGAAGCAAGGAAGAGGGGCCAGCCTATGGAGAAATCAAATCTTATGTACTTCACAACTTTAAGACTGAATTCTGCTAGCAGTCATAGGATGGCCCCCAGTTGTAATGTGTCTCCATTACAAGTTAGATTCATTGGAGACAATAATATGAACTCAGAGACAAGGAGTTAAAAGGAGGGGAAATAGGAGCAAGCTCTTTTGAAACATTCATAAGAATTTTATCAGTTTCCCAATAATTTGAAGTGGTTGCTAGCGTCACCTTTGAAAATCGAATATCATTAACTAGCAATTTCATCTTGAATTTAGGGCCAATCAATATAAGGTTGATATTATTACTTTGAATTGGATATCTATCTACATGACATGTGTATATAAAGTGTTGTTCATTATTGCCCCTAACCATCATTTTTTATTCAGGGAAGAAACTCATTTTCTCTTCTTCATTTCAACATTTACTATAATTTACATATGATTTTCCTTCCATTTAAAATTACATTGGAACAAACACAAATATATCATTAATTAATATTATGAATCACTGCCTTCTCTGACCAGATCTAATTCTTAATGTTTTCAGTGACTTTCAAATAACATTTTTAAAAAATTTTCCTTTGGTATTTTTCTTAAAGGATGTTTTGGAGTATGAATAAAATAACTGAATTTGAACACTAAAAATGTGATTATAAATAATCAAAATCAATTTTTGTTTTAAATACATGAAATTGGGTTATATAATAGATTTTGTTTTTAAGCCTATTTTATAAAGGAAGAGCTCAATATTTATGTGAAGTCATTAGGAGGAGATTCAGCATATAGATTTATGATAGGTGACAGAGATGGGATTATATGCATATAAATCCCTCACATTCAAAGAAAACAAATCACTAAATGTTAGTATTTTCTTAGCAGAGGGAAACTGTATCACTTCATTAGAAAGGAAACAGAGTCATGTAACAGATGTGACATCATTTTTTTCACTTCATTCTACCTTTAACAATCTAAGAAAAGAATACACATTAAAAGGAATTTTTTTTCCTCTAGGAATATGATTGTACATCTGTTATATATTGTTTTATTTTACTTTTGCAAACCTCTATAAAATGATAGAGTTATACTGTAATGCCCAAGTTTTTGCATCTGAGAGACCACCAAGGAGCCAACAAAAATACAATCAAATGTGGGTTTATTTGACAAGCTTAAGCTTGGGCCCAAGTATACCCGACAGAGCGGGAGTAGGGACTTAGACCCCGACGTGACATACTTAAGCTTGGGCCCAAGTATACCGACGCAGTGAGTAGGGACTTGGACCCCAACGCTAGTTAAGGCAGGGGTTTTTATGGGTCAGTACCAGAGGCTGGGTGGGGTAGGAGAAGTTTCAGACTTTTCTGTAGTAAGCTGATTAGTTGTTGCCTGGCTGTTGCAGGGTGGGGTACTTTCTTAGAACTAAAGCAGTAGGGGAAAGTTCAGCCCTTGGGCTTGAGATGGCTGCTGAAGCTAAAATGGCTGTACTTACGCTAATGCTACACTCGAGGTGGGATGGCCTTAATTTTCTCGGCCTCCACAATACATATATCTAAAATAGATATTTTTCATTATGTTATTACTTAGTATAAGTTTTATTCAGTATGAGATTTACATTACACCAAACAGTTAAGGAAAGACTTGAGGACTATGGAGGACTTAAAAAATCTGGCTGTACTCCCGTACTATTATTCCATAAGATTCCTTGTTTTTTCCCCCTATATAATTTAGGTGAATTTCTGCCCTGTGCACAATAATTCCATATAAGAAATAATGACAGAAATTGAAAAACTAGAAAAATTTATCACAAAATAAAAATCTACTTCAATGTTTGTTGTCAGTGTCTTCTTTTTGGTGACAGTATGTTTCAAATTTATGTTGCACTAAACAAGAAAATATTTCCTCTCTTTCTCTGTTCACCTGCTCTGGATGGAATTGTGCCCTCCAAAATTCACATCTTGAAGCCCTTACCCCCAGTGTAACTACCTGAGGAGAGGGCCTACAAGGAGGTAATTCAGGTTAAATGAGTTCATAAGGGTGTGGTTGTGATCTGAAAAGATTAGTGTAAATATAAGAAGAAACAATAAAGAACGTGTTCTTCTCTTTCTGCCCTATGAGAACACAGCAAGAAGGCAGCCCTTTGCAAGCTAGAAATGACTGCCCTTGAGACTGACCCTGTTTTACCTGGATCTGGGACTTTATTCTGGCTTCTAGAACAATGAGAAAATAAATTGCTGTTGTTTAAACCATGAAGCCTATGGTATTCTGTTATTACAGCCCAAGATGACAAAGACAATACCTCATCCTAGGATCTTGTGACTTCTGTTCTACTCTTAAAATCACAAGTGTAAATATGTGATATATTATTCTATGTTTAGGTTAATGACTGTTGCAGTGAAAAAAAGAAAAGAAAAAAGTTATCTTTCTTAAAATGAATACGTGGGACCCTAAAATAGATAAAGAAAAAAAAAAAAAGAAAAGACTCAAATAATAAAATTCAGAATGAATGAGGAGACATTACCACTGTTGCCACATAAAAAAAATGAAATCCTGTTACATGCTTTAACACAGATAAACCATGAGAGTATTATGCTAAGTGAAATAAGCCAGTCACAAAAAGATAAATACTTTACAATTCTACTTATATGAGGTCTCTAAAATAGTAAAAGCCTCAGAAACACAAAGTAGAATAGTGGTTGCCAGGTGCTGGGGAAGTAGGAAAATCAAGTTGTTCAACAGATTAGACTTTCAGTTTCACAAAATGAAAAAATGCTAGAGATCTGTTGGACAGCAATGTACATGTAGTTAATTCAACTATACTGTACACTTAAAATGGTTAAGATGATAAACTTTATCTTATGTATTTTAAGCTCAGTAAAAAATAAATAATAAAAAGAATGATATATTGATAATATTTACTTCTCTAAAAGTGAGTTTATATAATGTACTTTAAATGGCTTTGCATGGCCATTTAAAGTACATTATAAAGTACATGACCTGGCTGCAAAGGACTCAAAGGAACAGGAATACTATTATTTTTGAGCAGTCATCATAGAGATTTGGCTCATTCTTTACCAATGGATGCAATCATAAAAAATAAAACACCAAGCATAGATTGTTCAAGATGTCCAATAAAAATATATTCTAGCAACTTTTAGACACGTAAAGCTCGAATTTAGGTCAGGGTCAGAGATCACCCATATATAGTGGTGAAAGAAAAGCTAAGGGAGTGGCAGATATAAATAGAGAAGAGCAGAGAGCTGAGGAACCAGACTTGGGAGACTTTCAAAACATGTGACTCATATAAAATAAGAGCAAGAGCCAGAGAAAGAAAGTTTAAAAGGTCACAGAGGATATTTAGTTACAAACATTTAGCCTTAGCAAATGACTGTTGAGTATATTACAAGTAGCACCAAAGAAGAAATTCTTTTCCACTGAAACCAGTGGTATTGGCCTCTTGTTGCTAGGTTATTTTAGCTTAAAATAATAGTTCTCTTATGACATCTTTTATTCTGTATTTTATAAAACATCATTGATGCTCCACAAATAATACCCTTGGGGGGGTGGGGAATACAAAACCTAAATTCAATTCTAAAACACAGCTTGATGTAAGTGTTGGAGAATTTTTTTTTTTTTGACGCAATTAAAAAGAACTGATTACTAAAAATCACACAAACCCGAAAGACAGAGAAAGGGAAATGTATTTGGAAAGTGGAAAAGACATTCACGCTTTAGAAAAATTGAATAAAGAGGTGATTTCCATCTAATTGTGTATACCCAATTTGCCAATGATGACAATTTGCATGTTTAACTGGAAAGAAAATAGCAAACAGCATCTGAATGTAAATGAACATTTTTGGTTGTTTCTTTTAACGGGCAGGTAAAACAGTTACACAAAACCAAATATTGAACACAGAAAAAAGAATTATTAACATTTCAATTTATTGTTTAACCAGTAATTGTGGGAGTTGCCCCTAAATATGTACATATATGCAAATACTTTGTGAAAAGCAATGCAAAATGTGATGTATATGGGAAACAATAAAACCTTAAGGTTATAGTTTTAAGCTGTGTGACCATTTTGACTAAAGTTCAGCTTTAACCAAAATTTGTCTATTCTCAAATGCATAATGAAATATAACTGATTGGAAAGTCCAGTGTTAAAGCACTAGTGCTGAGTTATAATGCCAAGAAACAAAACAAATTAAAAAAAAAAAAATGGAACTGAAGTAGGATTAAGAAGGTTGACCAAAGTGATTGAAGCTGGTCTGAAAGTGGATAATTGGTATAAAAAATTTAATTTAGACACAGTTTAAAATTTGTGTTACCCTGTCTCCCCAGGATCTTTGATCAGGTTTGTATGCTGTAGGTGGAATGCTACAAGGGCTCTGCCAAGTGGGGACTCAAGGAAGGAAAATGGTCTTTACAGAAATATAGAGATGCAAGTATCAAATGGATAAAATGAACAGATGCAACTAGGATTAAAGAGTATGGAGTTGGGGGCGCCTGGGTGGCTCAGTTGCTTAAGTGACTGCCTTTGGCTCAAGTCATGATCTTGGAGTCCCGGGACTGAGCCCACATTGGGCTCCTTGCTCAGCAGGGAATCTCCTTCTCCCTCTGGCCCTCACCCCTCAGCCCTCTCTCACTCTCTCTTCTCTCTCAAATAAACAAATAAAATCTAAAATATATATATATATATATTAAATATATATATATATATAGAGAGAGAGAGAGAGAGCAGTCTCTGCTCCTTTGCAGAAGTTCACACTCCTCCAGCCCTATTTGGACAACATTCATAGGTCTGGACACACTAGCCCTTTCCCTGATGTTACAGAGGTTGGGGTCTAACCAACTTTGGGGTATCAGCAGTATAATATGGTGGGCCAGGTGCACCCTCTGCTGCTTCGGTAATCTTGACTGTGCCAGCACCAGCCACATCCCTGGAACAATGAGGGGTCCAAGCCTTGTGGTTATTGGCATCCAACATGATGTGTGCTATGGCCTCACCCACCTCATCCTTCTACTTGGATTGCTTACCTTCAACCTCAGATGGAGTTGATTTCATAGCATTTTGCAAGAAGTAAACCCACAGATGACTGGTCTTGGAGAACTGAATCCTAACCAGGAAAGAATCAGAAGTGAAGGGACACTTGATTCCATAACGAAGAAACAAATGCCATTTGGGCAAAAACACCTATGCCTAGGGGCTATTTCCACAATAAGATAAAGAGGAATTAAGTAACATGCGGAGGATGACATAGCTTGTAAGTGATGAACCAAACCAAGTGGCCCTACTCTGCCACTGACTCTTGAAGCATGGAATTGGGCATCAAGTTCAGGTTCAGGGCTTTTCACGGCATGCTGGGCTCACCTCTGCCATGCCCCGTCACATGTTATTTTTTTATCTATCTTTCCTGCTAAAAGTAAGCTCCTAAAGACAGAGGCTGTTGTATCTTTTCATCAGGGCAAGTAATAAGTAACTCTTTTTTGCTGGTGGCAGTGTTTTTTTTATTTTTGTTTTTTTACTAGGTTACTCATTTCAATCCATTCTTTCCTAAGTCTGCAGCGTTCTAGGATGGTTTGTTCTATCCTCAGCCATGCCCATTTTGGAGATAAGTAACTTCTATGTTCGTGGTACAATTCTGAGTTGTACAACAGCCTTGATGCCCATTTGGAGGACCTGTAGCGTCATTCTCCAATTGGAAGAAAAACTGATTCCCATCCAGTGCCTATATTCTGGAAATATCCTGTATTAGGAAATCAAGATCACTACCCTCTACTGTCATAGTCCATACGTCTCTGTGTTTTTAAAAATCACACAGTCTTTTTAAAATCAACAGATAAACAGCGATTACTGTGTGCTAAGTTTCTGTTAACTTATACAACCCACATCAGCCCTTTATGATAGATACGATTATTTACCCTCTATTTTAAAGGGAGAAAAAGGGAGGCAAAGAGATCAGTCAGCAGAGGAGGTATTTCAACCCAGATTGTCAACCCTCCGGTCTATGCACTCAACTCCTGCCCTATATAGGAATATTTCTCCACAGTACATAAATTCCAGCTGTCACTCGGAGGGCAAACCTCTTCAGGGAAAGGGTTATAGTGTACTGGAATACAACAGTAGAATCTGAGTCTGCAGATAAAGTGCTGTGACACTGAATAACATGAGTCACTTAGCCTCTCTGAGCTGATTATAATAGACAAAGATCCCCCAGAGTCTTTCTTCAGTGAATATTTACAATGCATGAAACTCTCTCTAGGAAACATGGAGCACATTTGAGGCCCTCAGAACATTTAGTTTTTCCCTACTCCCAAATTCTTTGATACATGGATATACTGAATTATTCTCTCAGACCAAAGAGTGAAAGGATAAAATAGACTTTAGTAAATACAAGTTATGTAGTGAATAGATTTCCGGGGGTTCCTGAATCCGATTTCAACTTGTGTGTTGGGAGGGGAGTGGGTGAGCTTGGCACTTCAGACAGAACACCAAGCAATTCTCAGATACCAGCAGGGAGTCCTAGAATTCAACTCCATTCTAACACTATCTACCTGGAGACAGCTGTCAGATCCCACAAGGTGTGGGCTCAGTCTTACAAGACCAGGTTTCCTTCATACACATTATCAGCCCAAGCTGTTACCTGTGCTTCTGACCCTTCAGTTATAAATTAGAGGTTTCAAAGACTTCTTCCTGAATTGGACTCCAACTCTGGATGTCATTTGCAAGCCCAGTTTGTTCCAGTACTTCTGACTGACATATTATAAATTAGAGGTTCCCACAACTTTCCTCTTGGGTTTAATCAGTTTCCTAGACAAGCTCACAGAACCCAGAGAAACATTTTACTTACTAGACCATGAGTTTACTACAAAAGGATATAAGTCAGGAAGAGCCAGATAGAAAAGATGGATAGGACCCTATATGGGAAAAGGTACTTAGCATCAATGAGTTCTCCAGACACATCACTCTCAAGAGTAATAATACTCCAGCCAGTCTTAAGGGTTAACCTGCTTCAAGTTAAGACACTCTCTTTGCTGACCTGAGGTCCTTGATCTGTAACAGAATTAATTTTACTTCCTTTGAGATTTGCAGACCACTAGACTTGAGGAATGAAGGACCAGAATGTTCCCAGGCTACAGAGGCCAGCAAGGACTGACCAGTTTAACTTCCAATTTCTACCCCTCTTTGGAGGTCAGAGAGTGGGACTGAAAGTTTGAACCCTCTAATCACAGGATTGGTTCCTCCAGTGACAAGTGACCAGTCCTAACCCTCAGGAGATCTAGGGGCATTCAGAAAGTCACATTATCATAACAAAAGACATCACACCTTTAACCTGCCCATTACTTAAGGGTTTTAGGAGCTCTGTTCTGGAAAGGGGACAAAGATCAACTATATATTTCTCATTATAACTGACAATATCGTGATTTTGGAGCATTCAGTATATGTCAACTCCAGCTTTTGATATACGTGAAGTCAAGACTTTATTTTTTATTATTGCCTTCTGCCTGAGTTGATGCCATGAACATTACGGATATCAGTAAATAGTTCTTGAATGAATGAATAAAAGGTAAAATTGGGAGTGATTTTATTGTTTTTAATAATTACCACTTTGCATCATGTGAGCTATTGGAAAAACATTTTGAATAACAAAGACTTACAAAAAAGAGAAAATATAAGAACAGGAAAAGTAGGGTAGGTCATTAAAGAATACATATCTGACAAATTCCATTCATTCATTTATTTATTTATTTATTTATTTATTTATGCAAGGGAGAGCAGAGGGAGAAGCTGAATCTCAAGCAGGCATCTGCTGAGTGTAAAACCCATGCAGGGCTTGATGCTAGGACCCTGAGATCATGACCTGAGCCAAAATCAAGAATCAGATGCTTAACTGACTAAGCCACTCAGGTGCCTCACTGTTTTTAAATCAGTGTAAAAAGTGAGTTTTTTCTTTATCTTTACCTTATTGAAGACATAGCCAACAGAAGCTGACTTTAAAAGGAAAATTTTGTTCGATTTTTGAAAAGATTTTATTCAGTTATTTGAGAGAGAGAGAAAGAGTGAAAGGGAGAGAGTTAGCCAGAGGGAGTACAAAAGGAATAGAGAGAAGCAAGCTCATTTTCTTTTTCTTTATCTTACTGAAGGGGAGCAGAATATGTCACCTCAAAATATAACACTTTGGTATATTGATTACTTTGAATTAAGTTACTTGAGAAGCAGTCAGTGCAAAAAGGTCACTCTAACCCTCCTTAGTCCGTCCTCCTGAGAGCACAAAGTAACTCCCACATGCAAGGTAGCCTCTCTGTACTAGGAGGAAGTGGGACGTCCTTACCATAAGCAATTTAAGTACCAGAAGATGACAGAAACAAAATTCGTTACCTCCTCACTAATTTCCTACCTCAAGCTTACAAATCTTTGTCACAATTCTTCACAAATGCGCTGTTTCTTTGTCTAAGTACAAAAAAGCTTAAAACCAACCTGCTCTGTTCACTTTCTTGATTCTCATATTTTTAAGGAGACCCTGTATATACAGAAGTTTTTTTATATAAACAGCTAACAAAGATCCAATAAAATCTTGGGTGCCTGGGTGGCTTAGTTGTCAGTTAACAGTCTGCCTTCAGCTCAGGTCATGATCTTGGGGTCCTGAGATCGAGTCCCATGTCAGGCTTCCTGCTCAGGGAGGAGCCTACTTCTCCTTACCCCCATTTGTGCTCTCTCTTGCTATCTCTCTCTCTCTCAAATAAATGAATAAAAATGAATAAAATCTTTTTTTAAAAATCGAATAAAATTTTCCTTTTAAAGTTAGTTTCTATTCTTTGGATATAAGTACATTCACATGGGATAAAACATGGCCGAAGGATTGGCTATAGGATAAGTTGGTATTTTAGTGGTTAAATTAGAACTTATTTCAAAAGTGGCTGTTGAATCAGAGAAATACAAATCAAAACCATAGTGAGATACAAGTCGGAATGGCTAAAATTAACCAGTCAGGAAACGACAGGTGTTGGCGAGGATGCAGAAAGAGGGGAACCCTCCTACACTGTTGGTGGGAATGCAAGCTGGTGCAGCCACTCTGGAAAACAGTGTGGAGGTTCCTCAAAATGTTGAAAATAGAGCTACCCTATGACCCAGCAATCTCACTACTGGGTATTTACCCTAAAGATACAAATGTAGCGATCTGAAGGGGCACATGCACCGAATCTTTATAGCTGCAATGTCCACAATAGCCAAACTATGAAAAGAGCCTAGATGTCCATCAACAGATGAATGGATAAAGAAGAGGTGGTATATAAACACAATAGAATACTATGCAGCCATTAAAAACCCCCAAATCTTGCCATTTGCAACAACATGGATGAAACCAGAAGGTATTATGCTAAGCGAAATAAGTCAATCAGAGAAAGACATTTATCGTATGATCTCACTGATATGAGGAATTTGAGAGGCAGGACAGGGGCTCACAGGAGGAAAGGGAGGGGAAAATGAAACAAGATGAGACCACGGAGGGAGACAAAGTGTAAAAGACTTTTAATCTCAGGAAACAAACTGAGGGTTGCTGGAGGGGATGGGGAGTGGAAGGGTTGGGGGGGTGCTGGGTGATGGATATTGGGGAGGGTATGTTTTATGGTGAGTGCGGCAAATTGTGTAAGACCTATACCCCTGAAACAAATAATACATTGTGTTAATTTTTTAAAAAAGAAAAGAACAATAATAACAAAAAAAAGACTGTCTGTTGATAATAGCCATCCCAAGTGAGTTCAGTGATTCAATCAATGATTATGTCAAAAAATACTACATTTAAAAAAAAACTACTACATTTTAAAATGTTGGGTTCTAGTTTATACATAGACTTATGTCATCAAACATGTATTTAGCTCATTATCCAGAATATGTTTCTTGTTATTTTCATATGTAATTCTGTCTAATATAACATGGTGCTGATTATGGATCTCCTCTCTCTGAGGATAGGTCCTTGTCTTATTATTCTTTGTTATCACATCACTGCATTTGAAGCAGCTTACCCAGCACCTAGCAACAGTGTAAGCCTTCAGGAAAAAAAAAAATCATGAAATTTTACGAGGATGATCAAATATGATGATATGGATTTTTATCTTCTAAATCTTGACTTCTTAAGAGAATTGCTAAGCTATTCCATGCCTCTAGTAAGAAACACAGTGAAACCATTTCCCAAAGATGCAAAGAGGAAAGCTTTTTTTACTTTTTAAAACCCTTGAGACTGCCTACATATTGCCTAAGAAAACATCTTGCTATGGTGAACTTTCTTGAATTCAACTTTAAAACCAATTATGTATAGGGAAACATCATGTATACATTGACATAAAGCCATGGCATTTTTAAGAGTGTACATAGAGAACCCCTTTTATAGCAATTTTAAGGATCTTCAGGGCTCCTTGTTGGCAGCTGGAGTGCTGTTTTTAGAAGGTGTTGGTGATTCTGACGGTCGTCACTGCTGGCTTTCCATACTGAGGACAAGGTTAAATGAAAGACTGAGGAGAAAAACAAGTCAATCCAAAAATTGAAAAACACAGAAAACTTAAGTACATATCTAGAGAGAATAGTACTTAACAGAGAGTCATCCAAACTAGAGACCAGTCTTGTTATCAGGACCTGATACTAAATCTGTGATGTTAAGGGATTTATTTATAGTTATAAAAATTGAGTAAACTTATCAGTAATACAAATTAATATAACCTGCCTCATTGGAATATTGTTAGATGTGACAATATGTATGATAGCTATGATAATATATGTAGATTTTTTACTCTGCTTTTTTTTTTTTATAGATAAAGAAAGAAAGGAACACTGATGTTAGTAATTCCAGGGAGAATTTTCTCAAGTGACCATACTTTCATAGGAAGCCTTTCATCATTTGAATTCTCATCTTCACTGTGCATACACCAGGGTATAGAAAGCTGTGAAACCTCACTGCCCTACATTTGTCCCTCTTCAAGATTTACATCAGAGGCTGAATGAAACCCCAGAGTTCTTACTTATTCAAAACTCTGATATAAATAACGAATTCACTGGATGGCAAAATCAACAGTCCAGACAAATGGCACCTAAAAAAGGTTAAAATCTAACAGGAATTGAACCAAATACCCATATTCGGTTCCTATCAAAAAAAAAAAAAAATAAAATAAGAACTACACACATCCAAGAGAGAGGAGATGGGTTCCTATGAAAATCCCAGGGTACATGAATTAACCATAAGTTCTCTCTAGGGAGACGTCATTACCATTACTACATTAGTGGGCCTGAAACTCATAATCTTAGAATTGTTGCTGCTGTTTTCTATGCCATCGAAACTATTTGTCCTGCCCTATCTATCCACTCCTACTTCTATTTTATAAATTAAGATGTGTGTGTGTTTTAATTATACAAGAGACTGCTTTGGATGCTTTTCCTCTTCTAAATGATCACCTAGGCTGGAGGAGCAAGAACTTGAAAAAAGTACCAAAAAGAGTCAAGGAAACCTGTGTTTGAATCCATGTACTTATATAAACATGGAGATTCAGCTTCTGTATTTGACAACTTTGTGCCTTGGCCAAGTTATGGAAATTTTCTGAGCCTTAGGTTTCCCTGTCTGTAAAATGGACGTGATAATACCTAGCCTATAGTATTTTTGTGATGATTTTACTAATGTGTTACAAGTTTTCAGTAGGCACTTTACAACATTTAAGTACCTTCACATGCCTTCACAGAAGGCAGCTACTGAAAATATAAAATGATAGATAAAATGATAGATAAAATATAAAATATAAATGATTGCAATTCCTCTTTATTCAGTGATTTAATAATTTTATTTAAAGTCATTATTTAAAAAAGCAGAGATGTACATTTTCCTTATCACAGGTGGGAACAACTTAAGGTTAACCCACCTTTAAGTCTTGAATCTCACTATGAATGTCATATTGAAATGGCAAATAATCAATGTACAGAGAAGATTGATCATGATAGTGAAAGATATAGACCCTAGATGTAGAATGGTTGAAGAACCAAAAACATAGTCTAATTGGGAAATTAAAATGCAAGATGCAGAGGGACATAAAGGCTGTCTCCAAATACCCTTCGGGATGTCATATAGAAAGGTCAGTCTACCACTGTAAAAGGCAGAAGCAGATACCAAGAGTGAGTGTTACCAAGGCACTGCTTTGGGTTCACCCTAGATAGGAATTAATTACCATAAATAAGAATTTAAGGATGCCTGGGTAGGTCAGGAGTCAAGCATCTGCCTTCAGCTCAGGTCATGACCCCAGGGTCCTGGGATCAAGCTCCATGTCCCCATGTCTGACTACCTGCTCAGCAGGGGAGCCTGCTCTCCCCTATCCCTCTGGCCCTGCTCATGCTCTGTTTCTCAAATAAATAAAGTCTTTAAAAATAAAAAAGAAATTAGAGCTGACAAAGCTGAGGAACTAAATGATGGTTTGTCAGATATGCTGCAGAGATGTCTCTGCATTGTTTTGAAGGTGACAGTATTCATTTCTCATATAACACGTGAACATATAGATATGAAAAAATCCATTTCCAATTATAAGACTGTGAGACTTTTATTCTATAATGGATGACACGGAGATTCTTGAGACTTGTAAAAAAGTGTAACTGAAGGCAATTACACAATCTCTTTCAATCACTTGAAATATATACTTGTAAGTGATGTGGCTTTGCCTCAAGTATCTCACCTCTGAAACAGCGGGACACCAGCCCTCTCTCAAATCATCTCCAATTGATATCTAAGAATAACCAACAGTGTGCCTCACTTTTATTGAGTCAAACCTATCAGCAGTAGATACCTTCAAGTGTCTGTATACAGATCTGATCTGTATACACATCTACCAAGCAAATCAGAGTAGACTGACAGCACTCCCTGCCAGTCATGGGGATACCATGTCCATGAATACTACATCGGGAGATTTCTGATGTCAGCTTCCATGGCTCATGCAGAAACAAGGCCAGTTTCCACAATTCAAGGCCCTCCTTTGTCTCTTGGGTCCTGTAGCAGCTCTGCCCAGGCCCAGAATCTCTCAAAATCCCAATTTAATAACATCAGCCTCTGTCTCTGTCACTCAGTCTCTATCTTGTCTGTTTAAAGCCAAGCCAAGGGGCCAACTGGGAATAGACTGCACATCCCCTCCATCCTTCTTCTCCATCCCTCTCTCCTTTTTTAATCCCCTGAGTCTCTATAAACCACCTAAGACAAATTCTGTTTCCAGTTTTCAGTCACTGAACCAAAACATCAATGCATACAACCAAATAAATCTGGCCGGTGTACATTTATGTTGGGAATGGGAGTAGGCAGTATGTCAGTGGTAATATTTAGAAGGGAAAATTATTGTTTATTTCAGCAGCAACTAGCCCGAATTCCCTGTTCCACATTTTTTTTTAAAAGAAGAAGGCGGATTGTAAACCCTTTTAAGATAACTTCAAATACACTAGCATTATAATTCCACAAAGAATTTTCTTTCATGCACTATAGAAATAGGCCATTAAATTTGCATGTCTAAAGGAACTTTTCAGTAATTGCTTTCCTTAAACACAATTACTATGGTCAGCCCATGTAACTAAGAAAAAGGAGGACACAGGAAATGATCCAACTTTGTCTCATTGTGTGAATTAGGAATAAAGAAGTTTTTTTTAACAGCTGTACTTATATTTTAATCTGGCTTTATAAATGAAACAGCAAAGTGCACTGACCCCTTTTTAAGGCCCTTATCTGCTTCATCTCCAGATGTAGGAGTATTCTGGTCTTAAATAGAAACTGATTTAAGAGTCTCCCTAAAGGGAAAAACTGGAGATAAAATACTTAATATTCTTATAAAAAGGAATAGTATACCCCGGGGTGGGGGGAATACATATATCTTGATGCCAGCCATTTGTCTGATTAGTACCATAATTCTGTAAACTTAGTTTACATTTCTGAGCTTCAATTTCATATTCTATCAAACTAAGGTATTGGATGCCTGACATTCCCTCTAGTTCTAAAAAAGAAAAAAAAAAGGGAAAAAAGTCTATTATTTTCAGCCACAAAGGGTTTTGGGGGGGGGGGGTTATACAGAAACATTTTGATTTCTATGTTTCTTTTTGTAGAGAAAAAAAGGATACTTTTTTAAATCTCTCATCTTCCTACTCCCACGAAGTTAATTAAACTCAGCAAAACATTTATTCTGTTTAGCCAAATGTTTTCAGTGTCTAGAGTATTGCTTTGACAATTACATGATAAAATATATTGTTGCCATACTTTTTTAATTTATTTTTTTTTTCATTTATTTATTTTCAGCATAACAGTATCATTATTTTTTCACCACACACAGTGCTCCATGCAATCCGTGCCCTCTATAATACCCACCACCTGGTACCCCGATCTCCCACCCCCCCCACCACTTCAAACCCCTCAGATTGTTTTTCAGAGTCCATAGTCTCTCATGATTCACCTCCCCTTCCAATTTACCCCAATCCCCTTCTCTCTAACTCCCCATGTCCCCCATGCTTTTTGTTATGCTCCACAAATAAGTGAAACCATATGATAACTGACTCTCTCTGCTTGACTTATTTCATTCAGCATAATCTCTTCCAGTCCCGTCCATGTTGATACAAAAGTTGGGTATTCATCCTATCTGATGGAGGCATAATACTCCATAGTGTATATGGACCACATCTTCCTTATTCATTCATCCGTTGAAGGGCATCTTGGTTCTTTCCACAGTTTGGCGACCGTGGCCATTGCTGCTATAAACATTGGGGTACAGATGGTCCTTCTTTTCACTACATTTGTATCTTTGGGGTAAATACCCAGGAGTGCAATGGCAGGGTCATAGGGAAGTTCTATTTTTAATTTCTTGAGGAATCTCCACACTGTTCTCCAAAGAGGCTGCACCAACTTGCATTCCCACCAACAGTGTAAGAGAGTTCCCCTTTCTCCACATCCTCTCCAACATATGTTGTTTCCTGTCTTGCTAATTTTGGCCATTCTAACTGGTGTAAGGTGATATCTCAATGTAGTTTTAATTTGAATCTCCCTCATGGCTAGTGATGATGAACATTTTTTCATGTGTTTAATAGTCATTTGTATATCTTTATTGGAGAAGTGTCTGTCCATATCTTCTGCCCATTTTTTGATATGATTGGTTTTTTTTTAAGATTTTATTTATTTAATTTGACAGACAGAAATCACAAGTAGGCAGACAGGCAGGCAGAGAGAGAGAGAGGAGGAAGCAGGCTCCCTGCTGAGCAGAGAGCCCGATGCGGGACTCGATCCCAGGACCCTGAGATCATGACCCGAGCCGAAGGCAGTGGCCTAACCCACTGAGCCACCCAGGCGCCTGATATGATTGTCTGTTTTGTGTGTGTTGAGTTTGAGGAGTTCATTATAGATCCTGGATATCAACCTTTTGTCTGACTGTCATTTGCAAATATCTTCTCCCATTCCGTGGGTTGCCTCTTTGTTTTCTTGACTGTTTCCTTTGCTGTGCAGAAGCTTTTGATTTTGATGAAGTCCCAAAAGTTCATCTTTGCTTTTGTTTCCTTTGCCTTTGGAGACGGATCTTGAAAGAAGTTGCTGTGGCTGATATCGAAGAGATTACTGCCTATGTTCTCCTCTAGGATTCTGATGGATTCCTATCTCACATTGAAGTCTTTTATCCATTTTGAGTTTATCTTTGTGTACGGTGTAAGAGAATGGTCGAATTTCATTCTTCTACATATAGCTGCCCAGTTTTCCCAGCACCATTTATTGAAGAGACTGTCTTTTTTCCACTGTATATTTTTTCCTGTTTTGTTGAAGATTATTTGACCATAGAGTTGAGGGTCCATATCTGGGCTCTCTACTCTTGAGAGCTCAGATTTTATAAAATAAAATATTATTTTATAAAATATTATTTTATAAAATTTTATAAAATATTATT
This sequence comes from Mustela putorius furo, assembly GCF_011764305.1. Lineage (NCBI taxonomy): Eukaryota > Metazoa > Chordata > Mammalia > Carnivora > Mustelidae > Mustela > Mustela putorius. The sequence continues at coordinate 14,356,095 of NW_025422123.1, read as the reverse complement.
TTGTATTATATATTATATATCCACTGGTCTATGTGTCTGTTTTTATGCCAGTACCATGCTGTCTTGGTGATCACAGCTTTGTAGTAAAGCTTGAAATCAGGTAACGTGATGCCCCCAGTTTTATTTTTGTTTTTCAACATTTCCTTAGCGATTTGGGGTCTCTTCTGATTCCATGCAAATTTTAGGATAATTTTTTAAAAGTAGAGCCCCTTCTTTCCGTGAGGTGTATCAGAGTAGGTATGCAGTGGCTATTCCAAGGACAAGATTTCCAAGAACTGAGAGGAATTCAGATTTAAGAAACAGAGTTTCTACTTAAATATTCCACTGACTAGCTGTATGAGTGGGGGCAATGACCTTAATTACTATCCCCCAAATCTCCATCCATGATTATGACTAAGTTTTTCTATTTTACTAGCAGCCTTGCTTTAAAGATCAAATGAAAAATTTATTTAGCTAACTTTAAATAATGTTTACTTTTAAACAGTATGGAATCATGTTTAAAATGATGTTATTTATAAAGCAAATAGTGTCCTACCCAAGCCTTTAAATGATGTTCACATTATGAGAACATAATTTGAACTGTTCTATAAACATCAACTCCTTTAGTTTTCAAAACAGCTGGTGAGTTGGCCTATTATTATCCACAATCTATCAATGAGAAAACTGAAACTCAGAAAGGTTAAGCAACTTACCCAACCTTTAACAGCTTATCAGTGGCTAAACTAAGATTTTAACACAATCAGTGTGGATTCTGGATTCCATTCCTGTTTTGCCTGTCTTATGCCGTTCTCACTTTGAAAACTCAGACATATTGTATGAATGTTGGTTACTATTATTATTATTGTTACTACTTCTACTATTATTATCATTATCAATATTATTATTACTTCTTGTTTCATTTTTTCTTCTGGAACTGAGAAAGTAACAGATTGAAGATCTACAATGGTGTGTCAGGCGTGTACTTTAAGACTTAGCATAAGCCAGAAGCAATATTTTAGGATATTTGAGGAACAAAAATCAAGTAATTAAACTGATAATTTTTATAAAATATTATTTTATATTAAAATAATCACAAATGTTTTTAGAGAATAAAACAAAATTCACAACGTTTTTATAACAAATCATGAAATTTCAAATAATTCTCAAGTATAAAGCAACAGCTATCTCCCCATTAAGGGCATATATTGATGGGGAAGGACAACAACTTCATGGATTACACAAGCTCATTAAGGAGTTAAACAATACCAGTTGATAATAATAATGCATTCCTGGGTTATATCTGGGACTTCTTAATGTTAACTGCAAAACAGTGTCATGATTCTAAGGTATTTTTCCATGTCCTATTATCTTATTTCCTCTTAGACCTTGAATTGCTATAGGGAATGCCTGGAAATTGTATCAAGGTCACCAGGACCAAAATACCCATGTCAGAGCCTGATGGGTCAAGTTGTGTCCTCACTAGGAACTGCCCTCCACTGGCTGCAGGAAATAGGGCATATGACTGGCTGATGGGGGAATACAAGAGCTAAGCCTTTGTGCCTGGGTTTGGGAAACTGCTGAAAGGCATCCCAGTTGGAGAGCTGATAGGTTTGAAGGCTTCAGTTATATCCCCATACAAGACCAGCTTCTGTCTTTGCTCTGTTCTGTCTTCCTCACTTCCTTAAAAACATGTCCAGAGCATATTCGCCAAAGAGCTTCTGCATGCAACTTCACGTCTCAGAGACTCCTTCCAGGGAACTCAGTCTGAGGATTGGATTATTCAGCTCCTGTGGTTTGGACTTAAATGATTAATTAACCAAGGTTTAAAAAAAAAAAAAAAAAGCCCAGAGTGTTGAAGGCAGAGTTAAATGATAATGAAATCATCAAGCTTTCAGGTATCAAGGCAGGTGGGGAAACAAATATCAAAGTCAAAGTTACCATCAAACATCAAGATTAGGAACTAAAAACATGGGCAAGGCTGGTGCAACTTAATTCATGAGGACAATCTCCCTGGTCCAGGGTTTTCAAAGAATAGAGACAGTCATGATAAAAGTGTGACTCAGAGACTAACAGTTCTGAAGCACGTAATCAATAATTAATACATACACAAGGACTCAATAAAATAACAATACAACAGTTCAAGGAAGCAAAGAAAAAATTCCCCAAACATTGTCTTTATTTCTGTCTTGTTACTAAACATTTGTTGTCCAAATAAGCTCCATTCTTACTCTTTGCTTTTATGGATTTCTTCATCTTTATCCAATTAAAAAAAAAAAAGTTTTCTGAAAATTCTTATGTAAGAGTAAAACATAAAAATTATCTTCATGAAAGGTATACAGTAATAAGGAATTACCAGTCCACAGTGTAAGTGAAGTAAAATCATACAGAAAGGTCCCCGAGTAAGGAAGTTGCTTTTGCCCTGAGGTTATTTGCAAGTATTGTCACATTTGAATTTTGATGTTGATGGCCAACCAGAGCAAAGGGGACAAAAATCAAAACTGAGGATCCACAGTGACAGGGATTCAAGCAGAGCTACTTTTCAAAATAATCTGAAGCATAAAAGGACTACATCCTCAACGTAAATGTGGATCTGATATGAATCAGCCTTCAGACCGCTGTGTAGGTTCTAGCTCCTGCTGCAGGAGTCGCTCAACCCACTTTGGTAGCTTCAGACAGGCAAAACCCCTGGGCATTTGGGGGAAGTTAACACACATCTCTGGGGGAAGGTACATTCATGCCGGGCCTCAGGTCCTATGGACAGCGCCCATTCCAAGACAATCATAGGAAGAGATGCGAGAACCAGAGGAAGCAATGGTCCACAGAACAGAACTGCAGTCTTCAGGTGTTACTGACAAAGACAGTCTTATTGACCACAATTCTCCTTGACCAAACCACAGTCAGGTTTTGCCGAACCTTGTTTCTGACTAGGCTTCAGCCTTATCCCTCACCTTGTCTTTGGCCTGATGAGCGTTAGCAAGAATCCTGCTGATTCAGACAGTCCCACACTCTTTGTGTGTGTGTGTGTGTGTGTGTGTGTGTGTGTGTATGATTATTTTTTCCATTTTTAAAATTTATTTCAATTAATTAACATTTACCATATTATTGGTTTCAAAGTTAGAGGTCAGTGATTCATCAGTCTTCCATAACACCCAGTGCTCATCACATCGTGTGCTCTCCTTAATGCCCATTACCCAGTTGCCCCATCCCCCCACCCCCTTCCCTTCCTCGGTTTTTTTCCTAGAGTTAAGAGTCTCTAGGAGACTTCCACACTCTTATTATCTGATCCAGCTCCTCATCTCCTGTTTTTAATGGATAAGGTCTTAAACTGCTGGTAGCAGGAATCATGTTAGGTCAGTTTAGCAAGAAAGCCCCTACCCTTGAGGACTCCTTTAAGTACTTTTCCATCCATGGACCCCCTTCACTCTGTTTGTTGGCTAAAAATCCCCCGCTGTTTTTTGCTACATTCAGAGTTAAGACTGCTGTCCCTCGCCTATTGTAATACCCCTATTGCACTATTCTTGAATGAAGTCTTCCTTACACTACTATACTTAATGAACTAACATAAAAAGGTTAAAATATCTGCAAGAAATAGGAAAGTATAAGAACTGTCACCATGACTTTGAAAAGATGCTAAGGAAATCCTTGAGGATGACAAATACAAAAGCAATAACTAAAATCATACTCACCATAGTCTTTTGATTTACATTCTGTTTACCAGAAGACGTCTATAAGGATCAGCAAAGCAAATAAAAAATGAATATAGAAGAGACTCTTAACTCGAGGAAACAAACTGAGGGCTTCGGAGGGGAGAGAGTTGGGGGATGGGGTGACTGGGTGATGGGCATTAAGGAGGGCATGCGATGGAATGAGCACTGGGTGTTGTATGCAACTGATGAGCCACTAAACTCAACCTCTGAAACTAATAATACATTATATGTTAATTGACTGAGTTTAAATAAAATTTTTTTAAAAGAAATGAATTTCTATAGAATGTATAGAAATGATTACATTACAAACTCCAAGAGCTGTCATGGCTCCTTTTCAAATCCTTTTTAACAGCAGTAATCAGAGAGAAGGAGAGAGAGACAGCTACAGAATATGTCATTTTTCCACTCAGAAGCGGCTTGCTTCAAGGGTCTTCAACCAAAAAGGATTTCTCAAAGTATATTCTCAAAGTATATTTTTATTTACAATGTATGTAAAATTTCTCATTGTGGTTGTTTTATTTTATTTTGATTAAGTAAAGAGTACTTTACTAAAGAAAGCCCTTGGTCATCCATACACTTGAAGGAAAAGCAGAGGACACAGGAAGTCAGTGTAAGGAAAGTGATGTCTATTGAGAAGACATTATGAGTCAGAAAAATGTACTATAGGCACTGCAATTATTTGTCTTTTTATGCTGGTAATTATACAGTACTCATACTTCCTGTCTCTTCAGTATCCATTTAGTATTTACAGAAGTTTAGTTAAGGCTGCACAATACTAATAATAAGTACCATTGATAAGGCTCTTCTAAGTAACCAGCTCTATATTGGACTTTCTGAAGTACATGAGTCCATTTCATCCCAATAGGATAGATCTCACTAACACCTCAAGAAGATAAAGAAACTTAGGCCCAAGCTCGCACTTCTAGTCAGTAGAGGAGCTAAGATTAAAATTCTGGTTTATGTGACTTCAAAGTACATCCTCATAATCACTATGCTCTGTTTCCTTTCATGTTTGAAGAAACCGTGGGTGCTCCACCAGAAAGGGATTTTAAAAACATGCTTCAATAAGAGTTGCCAGACATACTTACGAAGCAGTGCACTATTTATGTACATTACCTTAATTAAAAAAGATAAGTTTATAATTAACAGTTGACCAACTGATTTCATTTTGTCCGTCTAATTGCATTCATCAGTTTAGATAAGTTTATGGATGCACTGATTCTTTAATAGACATTACTGTTTCACAATCATTTCATATTAGAAAGATCATAAATACTGCCAACATCGATCTATTGGTACTTATTTTTAAAAATTTTAAAAGTTAAGCTTGTACTTCTGAATTTGGAAATCTAGAAAGAGCCTGTGGTTGCTGTTCTTGCTTTTGCATTTCATCAACTACCATTATCCCATTTCAAACTGAGGCCCAGAACGGAATATATTTCTGTGGTAAATTTGTTATGACAGCCCAGCAAACTAAGCGTCTCTGCACAGGTAAGATACTGATAGAATTAAAGAAGAGAAAAAGATCACTTCACACACACACACCACACACACCACTCACACCCACCCCACACAGGAATTGAGTTTGAGTGAGTCTTCAGAATTTTGAAACATTGGAACATTGGTTCACCTCCTTAAACCCTTCCTATTCAGAATGTTCTGGAACACATTTGTTAATTCTTTTATTACACTAGAATATAATCTTTTTGTGTCTGAAAACTCAATACCATTTAAGGGTCTAAGCGTTTACTTTCTATCTTCTCTCCTGTACTGAGTTTCAATCCCCCCTGACACCCTTTCTTTACATCTTTTTGTTAAAGAAAACAAAAGAAAGGAATAGTTGAGTGTGTGTGGTGTTTCTGTCAGGTTAATAAAACTGTGCATCTTCCCTAAACAGTTCCTTCCCTTGTTCAGCTTGTTCTTGTCTATTCTTAGCAAAAACAGATATATTTTTTATTGTCTTAAGTCTGTTTTATTGTTTTGTTCGTTTTTTTTTCCCCTCATAGATCTCAGGACAATCTGGGCTTGGACTATCCTGACCATATTGCTACAGACCTGTCTACTGTTTCAGGACTTCCATTCCAGCTTTGGTGACCTCTCTGTGTCAATTCCTCCTGTTTTATTTGTTCTTTTCAATGCTGATACCAGAGTGTTCTGTGTATAGTTAATTTGTTCTCTGGTCTTTTTTTTTTTTTTTTAAGATTTTATTTATTTATTTGACAGAGAGAGAGATCACAGGTAGGCAGAGAGATAGGCCAGGTGGGGGAAGCAGGCTCCCCGCTGAGTCGAGAGCCCAGTGCGGGGTTTGATCCCAGAACCCAGAGATCATGACCTGAGCCAAAGGCAGAGGCTTAACTCACTGAGCCACCCAGGTGCCCTGATCTCTGTTCTTTTAACTCTTGCATACAATTATCAAAATTTTGTCAGAATTCCACTCTAGAAGATCACATCATTCTTTTATATAAAATTTTATTTTAATTTGGTTATATAATTAGAAAATTAATGTAGGCTCACTGTAAAATTGTTTTTCAATAATGCAGAAGTTTAGAAGGAAAAAAAAGAAAAAGGTTAATTTCCCCTGTGCCCATACCAATTTCAATTCTATACCCAGAGGTATCTGTCATTCATACTTTGATGTTTCAATATCATGTTCTAGACATTTACTGGGAAAGCCATTGAGAGGATATGACCACTAGTTAACCTGTAAACTGACCAGGGCAATTGGAGTCTTCTCAATAACCACAGTCTTTGAAACATACATTTTACCTACCATTCCCAAGGTGGGGGCTGTTTCAAGAACACAGCCTTGAAAGTAAGGTGTTGTTGAGACCGTCTAGACTGAATATGTTCTAAGCTTAGTTAAGGCCTTCGTATAAACTTTTGAGATTCAGGGAGACTAGTGTAGAGATGTACTCATCTTCCAGCCACCCAAAACAAGCCTTGTATGTAAGTCCCCTTGCTTACTGAACCTACCACCTTCCAGTCTGGGGTAGTCTGTCTTCCTCTTTCCTCAGCCTCTTCTTGACCTTCAGGTTTGGGTGTAGCCTTAAATATCACCAGGGAAACTCCTGAGGTTTTGAGCCAATCACGTTTAAATATGGCATTGGATGTTTAAACACCCAAAGTTTTTAAGACTTAACAGTCTGCTCTTTGATCATCACTTTATAAATCAAAGTACCATAATATTTCAAGGAATGACAGTCCACAATGCTATTGTGCTATATCATGCATTACATTTGGTAATGATGCTACAAATGACCGGTTGGTATTGCCAGGGAATCCTTGTTCTCTGTGACATAGCCAGGGGGGTGTGGAACCGAAGGAAGGGGTTGCATTACTGTCCCAGCTTTATTGTTGGCATGGCATAATTGTTAGGATTTACAGTTATTTATATATTTAGAGAGTTAAAGCTGTTTTTAAACCACTGAATTGTCTGTCTTATATATTCAAATCTTTCTTCTATTATAGTGCACCATGGATTTGAAATATCTAAATGTCGAAAATAGCATTAAACCAAAACGTGGCAAATGTTGACTGTGGATAAATGATACATATATGGGTATCAATTTTTTTAAAATCTAACGTATCCACTGTGGAATTGTTTTTATGTCAGTACACCCAATTCTCCCTCACATTTTTCAATAGCTGCATGATAATGCTTAGCTTATAGATCGGTTGTGGACTGAATAGGAAATGTGTGGGAGCAGGGTCAAGGGAACGAGCAAGGTATGGTAAAGCATCAGGTTTTAACAGCAGAAGAAAGGAGTCACCACCTTGAACCCTGAAGAAACAGGAAGAGAATTTTCTTTGTTATTGGAACCTAGAGAGATCTGTGGCCATGGGTGGAGGGGGTGGGTAGGATGGAGTGGGGGTTGCTTGTCCAGACTTAACCAATGAGGTCTGGCTATAGTTAAAGGATGCAATTACTGGTATGGCAGAGAAGTAGCAGAGGAGAAATACCGCAATGCCCTTCCACTCTCTAATACTGTTGGTTTGACGCTATGGGCGTGGCAAACTGAATGCCAGAGGATAAAGGAAACCCACATCGGTTTCCTAGAAATCAGAATAGGGCAAAAATTGGATATAGAAGGGCAATCACAGAAAAAGAGCATTATATATATTTAGGAATCATTTTAGATATGTTGATTGATGACCTGCTACCCTGCTACATAACAGGCATTGTTTTTGGCCAAGGGGTTGCAATAATGAGTGAAACAGACAAATGTGCTGCTTTCAACGAACTTATAATTCCAGGGTGGGAGAATAATAAAGCTAACACATATCTGGTGCTTATCAGGTGCCAGATGTTGTTCTAAGTGCTTTACATATATTGCCTCATTAAATAAATCAATAGCATAAACTCGATAACCATTCTACAATGATGGAACATGATAGGTTGTATCCAATTTTCTCTTCTTTTTCCTCGTACCAACAATGATGAAATAAATTTTCCTGAGCATCCATCTTTGTGTGCACAGATAAGTAATTCTGTGGAAAAGACATCTAGACATAAAATTGCGAGTCAAAGGAAATGCATTTTTTTTTTAACTTCATAGACCCAGTCAAATGATTCTCCAGATAACTGCACCAGTTCACATAATCACCCATGGGAGTGCCACTTTCTCCTTTGCAAAACCTCACTGTTATCTCACCCTCCCAATCATCGAAGCAGGAAATGGGACACCACTGTTGTTTTGATAGGTGTTCCCCTGATGACCTGTGATGTTGAGCATGTCTTTTCATATTTCCTAGCTATTAGTATGAATTTCATGAATTATTCATCCTAGTTGGATTGTTTGCCTTTTTAAAAATTGTTAACAATTAAAAATATCCTAATTAGTATAATATAAGATATAAATAACAAATATAAAAAAATAAAAATAAACTTTTGTTTTTTTTAAACAAATGTTTTCTTCCAATGGGTGCTTGTCTTGTCACTTCATTTAAAGTATCTTGCATTCTACTGTATATATTAGTGTTTGTTAAGTTACATTTCTTAATCTTTTCTTTCAGAGTCTTTGAGCTTATAACGTATTAGGAGGACTTTTGCTATCCCAAGGGAATAGAGACATATTCTCTCTTTTTTTTCCTAACAACTTTGTGAACTTCTAAATACAGGTGTTTGATTTATATGGAGTTTCCTTTTACATATGATGAGCGGTAAGATTATAAAATTAATCTTTCCCATATGGCTATCCAATTGCTAGGTACTATTTACTAAATAACAATTCTTTTCCCTACCCCAAATTATTTGAAATATCATTTCTATTATAAACTAAATAAAATTTCTTAATGATGAATCATATTTGCAGTTCTGAGATATATATATACTTGGTTATGTTATTCTTTTAACACAGTAAAGGACTTAATTTGTTGATTTAAAAAATTATACTTGTGTTCATATGTGATACTGAGCTCCTGATGGCTGAAAGGTTATGTGATAGTCTTGCCTTATTACACTAGTGCTACAGTAGCCATGTGATAAGTAAGAAAACTTTAATCTTTTTCTCCCCTTTGAAACAACCTAAATAACATGAATTAGAGACAACTTTTAAGTGCCTGGTAGGATTTGATTGAACTCACAAGCTAAACAGATGTCATTTAAAGCAGTGCTGCTTTATTTAATTTTTCTTTTTTTTGTTGTTGTTGGTGGTGGTTTCTTAAGGTATGTTGCTTGTTTTTCATTTTTTTGACACTTGTATCTTCTTAAAAAATGATTAATTCCTCTAGATTTTCAGATAAGTTGTTATAAATGTGTACATAGTGTTTTCTTATTTTTTATTCCTTCACATCTGTACTTATATCCTGTTTCTTTTTCCTAACATTGATTTTTAGCAAACTCTCTTTTTTGTTAACCAGATTTGCTAGACGTCTTAATATTGTATTCATTAATTGTTTTAAAATTTACTTTTTGGTACTTAAAATCACATATACTTTAAAAAATTATCTGTATTATGAAGGCTGAATTTATCATTGTTCATTCCATCTCTCTATGTTCTTCTTGAAATTGTTTTCTGATATCTCAAATTAAAGGCTTAGTATATTTATTTTTTATTTCATTTTCTAATAAATAATCTATAACTGTTCCTCTAAGAATTGAGAGGGAGAGTGAGAATAAGTTATTATTCCAATGCTTTTCACCCCTGCTTATCTCAGAAGATATTGAAATGGAAGTTTGGGCTGAGACTCACAAGCACTAGAAACATCATCCCCAGTTTAGGTGGCAGAACCACAATGCAGAATTTTCAAGCAAAATTTTTTATGAAACTTTAGAAAACTCTTAAGTTCCTCACACATAGCTAGGATATAATGAGTCAGAGTTGAATTTGGAAAAACATTGTTGAGGAGGATTTCTCTAGATCAAACTCCGCTTGAAGTCACAATCCCTCTGATTCCCACAGAAAAGAAGAAGGGGGAGTGTGTTACTCCTCAGCCCCCCATCACTAGGAGGGGAGTTGGAGGTGGCTACTCAAAAGTTTAACCTGTGGACCCTTCAGTTTGAAGACGAAGCAGTACAATGGGGTCTGAGTTAAGCCTGGGAAGCTTGAGGACGACATACTGACCAAAGTGACCTCAATGGGAACAAAGTAGTCATTTGAAGTTTGGTAGGAAAGTGCTCTTTCAAAGTCTTACAGGAAAGACTTGCAATTTCCATGAACCAGACATCTATAAAAAGGAAGCTTGGCCCCTCTCAAAGTTGTCATCCACTCATTCCAGCTAATTAGAGGCATCAATTAGTCAGGAAAAGAGAACGAGTAGAAGAAATACCAGAAGGAATAAACCAACAAGCTTCCTTTGCTTAGATATTTGCCTGTAATAGCTCTTGGCATGGAGAGGGAGAGATGTCATAAATCAAGGTTAGAGCTTTTAACGATTACATAGGACTGAACACTTTAATGGCTGAACTGAGACTGTGTTTGATGAAATTTACAGGAATTACTATTATTATTTTTTAAGATTTTATTTATTTATTTGACAGAGAGAGAGACAGAGATCACAAGTAGGCAGAGAGGCAGGCGGATGATGGGGAAGCAGGCTCCCTGCTGAGCAGAGAGCCCAACGTGGGGCTCGATCCCAGGACCCTGAGATTATGACCTGAGCCCAAGGCAGAGGCTTAACCCACTGAGCCACCCAGGCGCCCCAACAGGAATTATTTCTTTAGGGAAAATCATGGGGCTGCCCAGTTAACCTGAGCCAGGAAGAGGGGGAAAATAGGCCCACTGAAGACCTGCAAAAGCCTGATGAGATGCAAAACGGAGTCCTTTTATGACTACATCCCCTGAATCATGTTTGCTCACATTGTGGTTACATTGCCTGATCTGGTGATTTTTAAAAGGAAGTGTTAACATCTCCCATTTTGGCTATATCTTTATATACTAGTCCTTACGTGTTTCCTCCGGTTCTCTTGCATATTTTAAACTTAGTGACTAGAAAAATAAAGACTCCTGATGGCTGAAAGTTCTTAAAATATACTTTGTGTCATAATAAAATAAGACTTTTAATCCCCAAAAAATCTTCATATTGAGTTCTATTTTTTTCTAGATTAATATTGTCACAGTAGTTTTTAAAATAAGTTTTTTCTTGGTATGTTTTTCCATCCTGCATTTTCAAACTCATTTTGTTTGGGATGTGCTTCTTGAAAATAACCTTTAAGTAATGTTGTTTGCCTTATCTATTTGCTTTTATTCTGGGTTTCTCTATTTAACTTTTGTTACCCAGTCCAATGGTATCTGTCTCATAAGAAAATGTAACCCTTTGTCTTTATTTTGAGCACTTCTGATGTATTTTTATTTACTCATTGCAGTATAATGAAATTTAAATCCAGCAAATTATTTTAGGGTATTAATTTATCATGGGAACTTATTATCTCAGTTGTTCTTTTCCTGAGCTTTGGGTTAGAAATACATCTAGAAGATGTAGTGATATAAAGAGTTTAAGTGGTGGGCTAATATACATCAAGCTTAATAAGACTTGAGGTGTATAAATATACAAATATAACACAAGCTTTACCAGGTGAAAGGTTGAGAACTCAGCTTCAGACCCAACTCCAGGGGCAATCGTTTTATTGAAGGCTCCACCCTGTACCATAGAATCTTAACATATTTTGGGAAATATAAAGTATCTTTGAGATACTTTATACACTTGAAATCCTATGATGTTATGCTATTATGTTTAACTATAAATTTCTTTCACTTATCAATCCAATGCATTAGATCAAGGAAAACAAAACAAAACAAAACAAAACAAAAAAACATGATGGTGCCGTACACCAACCAATAGTCAGCTTTAACTCAGGAATTTAGGATCTGGACTTTGGGGCAGTTTTAGACAATTTCCCAAATGAACTCCTAACTGTAAGTCATCACTGGACAATAATTGCTCAGAATACCTGTGTTGTTTCAGCACTGAAAAAATCCATTGGAATTAACACAGATCACAAACCAAAACTGTCATTTGTATTTAAATGACAGTCTTATATTTTATCATTTATCAGTGAACAGTAAAACCCTGATATAGAGAAACTAACTTGTGCTCTAGGTATTATTATAGTTATCTAGATATTGATATCCCCTACATATGAAATGTCTTTTTCTGAGGAGTAAACTCTTTTGTATTCATTATTTCTGTGATTATTAAAACATCTCTTAGGCTCTATATCAGTAAAACCATAACACCCTAGGACTTTAGAAGATGTTAGGACCTTGAAGTTCCCTGGTCTGCACTTGACCATCAAGGAGAATAAGTTCAGAGACTTTCAGGGATTTGCCTCAGACATCCAGAGAAGTGGTGGCAGAAGTGGCTCAAAGATTCAGGGACTCAGAGACTCGGTCCTAAACCTCCTGTCATAATTATTTTTCCTTTGTTGTGACTCCACAGATGCATCGCTTGAATTATAGTGAGGAAAACTTGACTGAAAGGAGGTTTGCTCACTCTTGGGTCATGGGATAACTGGTCAAGACTGTACTTGCTATTTGTTTTTTACGTCTCCATGGCCATGGTTCTCCTTTTTAGCTAACCTTATTCTCATATGGGTATCATGGTTGTGTAGCCTATGCAGTTGGTGCCTGGTACCCAGGACATGGAACAGAAAAGGTTGGGTTACTTCCATGACACAGGAAGTAGAAACAGTCATGCTGCCAAGTTCCAGAAGAATAGAAACTCCATGATGTCTAGAAGACCTGCTTCTGTTGGAGACCCCTTACCATAAGGCCAGCCACACTAGTGACTCCTGATGCTGGAAGCAGATACCCCATTAAGGAATGGAATGGTGCCAACCAACGAACATAGCTAGGGTTCCTACAGTTTGAGAAGTCTTCTCCAAGTGTGCATTAGAAATCTGGAATCTGGTCTGCATCAGCCATGCCAACCTTATTACTGCCAGGAAGGAAGCAGTTTCTCAAATGAAAAGAAGATAAATAAGCTTCTTTGTCATACCAATTCCAGACAAAAATAGCTGAAATGCTACTTAATATGAAGCAAATTGCTGTAGAGGTATAGAGCTTGTTCTCATTTTAAGGAATCTGCATCTAGGTACTTAAGTCTTCAAAAAGAACACACGATAAAATATGCTTGAGCATCTTAAAGGATTTCTTTTTTTTTTTTTCTGGAATAATACTTAATTTTACTTCCAATCTTTTGTTATATTTTAGAGCTGATGGCAGGGCTGCCTGGGTGGCTCAGTGGGTTAAAGCCTCTGCCTTCAGCTCAGGTCATGGTCTCAGGGTCCTGGGAATGAGCCCTGCATTGGGCTCTCAGCTCAGCAGGGAGCCTGCTTCCTCGTCTCCCTCTCTCTCTGCCTGCCTCTCTGACTACTTATAATCTCTATCAAATAAATAAATAAAATCTTTAGAGCTGATGACAATTCATATTTCCATCATTTGAATCTTCTTTTTCCCATAGCTACTCAAATAGAATGAGGACAGTTCTAGAGTTTCTCAAAACCAAGAAAGGATAGGTGTTAAAAAGATCACTCTGTGCCAGCATCAGGTAGCAATAAATAGCATCGAACATTAAGTGTAATTTGGCCAGGGGAAACATTAATTTCATCATCTTAAAATTCCAGTTACTTTGCCTTATTCTTTAGTCTGCACCTTTTTCACTTGTTTTGTTTTGTTTTTTTTCCCCCTTTGAAGCAAAAGCAACTCTTTTGTTTGCTATTTCATACCTTGCATCAAAATTTCAGTACTTCTTGAAATGCCTGCGTGGCTCAGTCAGTTAAGCAGCTGCGTCTGGCTCAGGTCATGATTCCAGGGTCCTGGGATTGAGCCCCACATCGGGCTCCCTGCTCGGCAGGGAGCCTACTTCTCCCCTGCCTGATGCTCCCCCTGCGTGTGCTCTCTCTCCCTCTCTCTCTCTCTCTGTCAAAAAGAAAAAAAAAAAAAATCAGTACTTCTTGCTGCAATTGTATTACGGTATGAAACCATGACTTTAATGATACTTAAAGACATCCTCAGTGCTTGTTTGCTCCTGGTCTTTTCCTGATGTCTATGAATTCCAGTTTGGGTGATTGATTGCGGTTGGCAGCCTTAAAAAGAAATACAGGTCATGATTACAGATGTCCTAAGACCTGGCTGCTCTGGTGTGACAGATTATGGGCAAAATACTAACCAAGGACTTAAATTTTTTTTTTTTTTTAGGACTTAAATTTTTAACATAGCCTTTTCTCTGCTCACCACTACTTTTCCTTCTGAAATTGGTGTTAAGAGTTACCTGCCCCTCTCCCACCCTGTATCAGGACTTGGTCAGACTCACCCTATTCACATATATCTAGAAAGATGAATATTTACTAATTGCAGATGAACTACACTTAACTTATATATTTATGGTCCTTTTGGTTTTTCTTTCCCCCAGCAAACCTAAACAGGCCATATACCTGTGTTCACTCTTATAATTGCTTCCTATTAAGGCCTATCTTCCTGACTAGTTTATAAGCCTTTAGAATTCAGGAACTCTATACTACTCATCTTCCTACACTCTAAGGTATTAGACACAGAGTAAGTGTTCAGAGAAAACTTATTCAATTAAATAATTCAAAGACCTAAGACAGACTTTTAAAAAGTGGATTAAATGATATCTTTAGTTATTTCTTACTGTATTATTGACTTTTTCATTAGTGACTTATCAGTTGCAAAGGAATGAGTGTAATATTTGAGTTTAAATTACAAATTGATCATTTATCTATATATAGTATGATTTAAACTTCTTGAGTGGGATACCTGGGTGGCTCAGTCCGTTAAGTGTCTGCCTTCAGCTCAGGTCATTATTCCAAGTTCCTGGGATCAGGTCCTGTGATCCCGGGGGAGGGGGTGCTCAGTGGGAAGCCTGCTTTTTCCTCTGCCTGCTTGTGCTAATAAATAAATAAGATATTAAAAATAAATAAATAAATTATTGGGTGTTGGTTTCCTTGTCCTGTTTTTTAAAGGGATAATGATGCTTTTTTTATAAGATTCTTATAGGGATCAAATTGACATAAAACTATTAATCATTATATTTGTCTCATGTCATCTTAATTTCTCTATCCTAACAAGAAAATACAATTATTTCCATCTTTAGTACGAATGCATTCAGGGAAGGTTTCAGACTTTGTTTAATGATTAAACACATTAACAAAACTGTAGAGCTAATGGAAACTTAGAAATTGGGAAATCCAGTGGTTTGCAAACTTTCATAGCTATGAGATGCTCTGTTCAAGCAAAATCCTTCTAGATAATCCAAAACCAAAAATCAGTTAATTCAGATGTTGAAGCAATAGTGGAGATAGTTGAGTCACATCTCGTCACCTTCCTTTTCTCTCAATTCAAGGGAAGGAAATCCTGATATTCCAAGATTCTTCAAATGCACTTTTTACAAAAGCTTTTGATCTTGATGAAATCCCAATAGTTCATTTTTGCCCTTGCTTCCCTTGCCTTTGGCGTTGTTCCTAGGAAGATGTTGCTGCGGCTGAGGTTGAAGAGGTTGCTGCCTGTGTTCTCCTCAAGGATTTTGATGGATTCCTTTCACACATTGAGGTCCTTCATCCATTTTGAGTCTATTTTTGTGTGTGGTGTAAGGAAATGGTCCAATTTCATTTTTCTGCATGTGGCTGTCCAATTTTCCCAGCATCATTTATTGAAGAGGCTGTCTTTTTTCCATTGGACATTCTTTCCTGCTTTGTCGAAAATGAGTTGACCATAGAGTTGAGGGTCTATTTCTGGGCTCTCTATTCTGTTCCATTGATCTATGTGTCTGTTTTTGTGCCAGTACCATGCTGTCTTGATGATGACAGCTTTGTAATAGAGCTTGAAGTCCGGAATTGTGATGCCACCAACGTTGGCTTTCTTTTTCAATATTCCTTTGGCTATTCGAGGTCTTTTCTGGTTCCATATAAATTTCAGGATTATGTGTTCCATTTCTTTGAAAAAGATGGATGGTACTTTGATAGGAATTGCATTAAATGTGTAGATTGTTTTAGGTAATCAGTCAATGTGATACAACACATCAATAAAAGAAAGAACAAGAACCATATGATACTCTCAATAGATGCTGAAAAAGCATTTGACAAAGTACAGCATCCCTTCCTGATCAAATGCACTTTTTAAATCTAGTGGATGGTCCAGCACCCTAATCTTATTGATGAAAAGAATCGGAGACATCCCATTACACCTTCAAAAACTCATAGTTCACTAATGTCAGAGTGTGGCAACAGCTAGATTCCCTGATTTTCAATCTAGTCTTTCATTCCACTCAACATAGAGCTACACATGTATTCAGTACAAACAGGAAAATTGGTCCCATATTGATCTGCCAGTCCCAACAAGTCCAGGTAGCAAGAAAAACAACATCTTATTTTTACTGAGGATTTACTGTATATCAAACACTATGTATGTATTTCAGAATCACCGTTTCATCTAAGCATTGCAGCAAACCTATGATTTGAATATCATTATCCCCATTTGGCGATGGAGAATTTGAGTATTAGAGAGGTCCAATAATTTGCTGAAAGTTACCCAGCAAGAATCTCCCATGATCTGTGCTAAACTCAGTCCTTTCCAACACCAAACTCCACACGGAAACAACAATATTGTACTTAGGAAACTAAGAAAATAAATATAAATATTGTTTCCATAAGTAATCTTTGAAAATTTTGAGTCCAAAGATACTGACTTTAGTCAGGGTCATCATTCATTCAGTTACAAGTTTCCAATTGTATGCAATTGAAAAAAATCTATTAATTACTTTGCTTTGTTTTAATAAGCCACTTTCTTTATTAAAAAGCCATTAATACCATTCCTTTTTTAAACTGTGCTTGCATTTCTCAATCATATTTAAATTTTACAAGGGTTTATTTCCTAAGAAGAAACTAAATTTAATCAATATTTTTCTAAGAAAACAGTCTTTGATTTATGGCAAGTCACTACTATTCAACTTTTAAATTAAAAAAGAAAGAAGTATAATAATGACTTAACTAGCTGTTAAAAATGAATGTAGACTTACATGGCAAAAGCATTTTAATAGGAAATAAAATTTTGATTATTTTTGTGAGATTCCCATATCAATTCTTTTTTTATGTAACTACAAAAGTATCCATTATAAAAGTCAAATATTTAATCAATAAATTGTTGTTTTCATGATTTTTTAAATTACATTCACTTAGTTTTTTCCTGTCTAGTCCTTTTGGTCTACATTCTCCCAGGTAGCATGGAAGGCCCATCTCAATATTGCCCTAAACTGTCCTCAGATTCATCATTCAAAATCCTCCCACAGTTAACCTCCCCATCAAGAACAATGAATTTAAGAACAATGAATTTAAGATATCTCCCAAGTACTATGTCCCCTTAAATCTGTAGTTTTTGCATATATTTCTTCATGGAACCTTTATGCTCCTTTCTCTGTTGAACTATTTCTTCAAAAACAACTGAGATGTTACTTGCTTGACCCTTAGATATTTAGATCCTTCCTCCTCTACTATATTTCTACTGTAGTCTGTTCAAAACATAATTATAAAATTTAGAATATCTTACACTTGATTTGCATCTCTATCTCTCTATCTACTTACCTATGTATCTGTCTGTCTGTCTATAGGGAGAAAGAAAAATAAAAGCATCTAGAGAGAAAGGAACACATCCCGTTTATTTTTTATCCCCACAAGCTTGCTTAGTACCAACAAAAATATTCTAAATATTTCTAAATAATTTCATCTTTTTTTTTTAAGTCTGTGAAGTGTGGCATATATATTTTAATTTCCATTTTGCATGTCATAAAATGAGATTAAGTTCCAAAATCACTGAGTAAGTCAGAGCCATAGCTGGCATCAGAGAACAGACATCTGAAAAAGAGGTCCAGAGCCTTTCTGCTCTACAAATGAATTCCAAAAATTCTCTATTTTTATAGAGATATAAAAGTTATATTTCCGTTTTTAAAAATCGCTAGTAATTTCCCCTCTTCTATAGGAAGAAGAAATATCCTGTGTCAGATAGGCATATGTTCTTAGGTGCTATCCAAGGAAGGTTTTGCCAAATTACTATATATTCTGGGTGCAAATAGATTTTCTGTCATTCATGTTATCTCTTTTTTTAAAGTAGTTTATTGAGGGGTAATTGCCATTCAAGAAAATGCACATGTACAAAGTGGACAATTTGATAAGTTATGACATGAAGCACACTCTTATTAAACTATACATCAAGAGAGTGAACATGTTCATAACATCCAAAAGTTTCATTATGCCCTTTGTAATCTATCCTATACTGCCCCTATCCCCAAGCAACCTCAAGCATTATCTGTTTTCTGTCCCTATAGATTAGTTTGTGTTTTCTAGAGTTTTACATAAATGTACTCTTTTGTGGCAGGGGAGGGGAGGTTTGGCTTCTTTCACCCAATATAATTATTTTGAGACTCATCCATGCTGTTATGCATTTCAATAACAATCCCTAAAGTCACTAGTGCCTCTAACCTGCTATGATTTCAAGGGAGAAATATCACATTTATCTTATTAAACTATTACTATCTTTGACTCAGATTTATCATATCACCCTAACTCTTTCTCATTTTCTTAGGCCATCAATCAGATCTCTTCTACTGTGTTATCCTTTGAGATATATAGTTCTAGATTTAATCATATCTCTTGGAAAAAGAGAGCTTTAAAAAGCTAGCCCCAAGAATTTAGAGAAGTATAGTCATTTTATGGTCCAGTCAGATCCATATGTCTTCTAATGTTCTGTCAATGCTGTTCTTAGTTGATTGTATTACACAACATGAAGCAGAGCCTTTGCAGACTTCCTGTCTCAGTATTTCCAAATAAATACTACCTGATCTCAATATTTCTCCATTTTTCCTGCAGTGTAACCCTATTTCCCCATTCTTCACTTTATCCATCCTTCCAGAAGTAAATTCTCCAAATAAGTTCCCTCCAGAGGAACTTTCTCATTGTGAATAGTCATGATTTCATTTGTTTGCATTCCTTTCCACAAATCAATCCTTCGGCTCTACCCTAATACTGCTATTCATCCCTGAGACTCTCTTCTCTTTGTCTTTGCCTTTTAGGAAAGAAATAACATCATGCTTCTGCTAAAATATACTCGTTTTTATCCGAAATGTTCCCTCCCTATCAGTCTCATTTTTACCAACGTTTTTCTAGCCTCACTTTGAATTCTTTCCCAAATCTTCCCAAACCCACCCATTTCAAAGTCTAATGTTTTTTGTATGCTCCCATACCATTTTGTTTGCACAACTATTGTGCATTTAGTCTCATTAACTTTGTGGTACAGTCAAGTATACATAAGATATCTTCCTGTTGCCTGTGAACTCTCAAATGACAGCTCTGAATCTTTGAAAATGCCTTGCACCCATGCAATAAATATTGTCTCAGTAGTTTTGTGTCATTTTCCCTTCTCTGAGCAGGTGCAGAAGGTTCCATGGTGATCTTCCTACGACTCCTCCCTGTGGGTCAGTAGGTCTCTTTCTGGGTAAATTTCCTTTCTTTTCTTCCAAATTCCCTCATCCTTTACTTTTTAAGGTTTTTTTTTTAAAGTAATCTCTACACCCAATGTGGGGCTTAAACTTCGAACCCCAAGATCAAGAGTTGTATGCTCGACCAACTGAGTCAGCCAAACACCCTGAAATTCCTTTATTCTTTAAAGTAGCAGATGATTATTAATATGTGAAGGTGGGAAAGGGGGCAGTGAAAAAGTTTTAAGTGGTGGGTTTGGGTTAGGATTAAAGATAGGAGGAGAGGTTGTCAGATTCAACAGAGATTCATTTCTAACAATTTTTCCCATTCTACACCAACAAATTAAATTATAGAAATAACTTTGTTTCTTCTGCTCACTTCTATACTACTTTAAATTATCACTCATTACGAAGAGACATCATTTTATTAACCCATCTCTACCCACTTCTCCACCCCTTAGGGCTGCCTTTAAAAAGATGGACCGAATTTCTTCCCAAAGCTAGAGTAAATAAAATTTAAAGTTTAATTCATACAATAATTTTTTTTGTAAGATTTTTATTTACTTATGTGACAGACAGAGATCACAAGTAGGCAGAGAGGCAGGCAGAGAGAGAGAGAGAGGGGAGGAAGCAGGCTCCCTGCAGAGCAGAGAGCCCAATGTGGGGCTCGATCCCAGGACCCTGGGATCATGACCCGAGCTGAAGGCAGAGGCTTTAACCCACTGAGCCACCCAGGCGCCCCAATTCATACAATAATTTAAAATGCATTCTATGGCTTAAAGTTATCCACCTAATTCCTACCTTTACATTTTAAAGAAGAGAACTGCTTGGATAAGTCACTTCACCTTCTGGGATTTTAATTTTTTCACCTGAAAAATGAAGCGATTTAAATGAATGATCTCTGAAGTTCTCTTCATCTCCAAGTCTTCATGAATCTGTGATTCTGTAATGTCTGCCCTGCAGGAATTCTATAAGAATAAATGTTTGTGAAATAATTTAAGACTCAAGGATGAAAGGTTTTATGGTAGTTTCAGAACTATTTTTATTAAATGAAGCATGCCAGGGAAGTCTGTTATGCCTGGGGATAGCTGTTGCCAGTGTCCCAGCACTGCCTGTGCCCAACACATCTTAGGAAGGGAAAAGGGGGACAAAAATCCCACTAATAGAGCCAGAAATCATGGTGAATCCATAGTACATATATTCCTGAAATTCAAACAAGAAAGTGGTAACAGGCACATAAACATTAACGCTTACAGAAAAGAGTCCATGAAAGGATTATGCCTTGGTGTCCTTATTAGAGCATATGCACAAGCTACAGACAAGGACTGGTGCTATCTCTGGGCATCACCTGCATGGTATATCTCCAGTGATATACCATGATGAACCTTTCCTTGCCTGACTCCTTCTGCCCATCAAAGCAACCTGTTTGATGATGTCATTCCAACCACCCAAGTAACAGATGGGGTTACTGAATCATTGCATTAGAATTCAAGACAACTTAAACTTACTAATTCGTTGTTTTTCATATTTCTCATATCAATGAACTAAACCTCAGAGTAGTCAGTGGACTATCAAAAGCCACAATTTATACATAGTTATACCAGGGCTGAGTAGCAGACTTGTGACTCCTAATCAATGCTACTTTCATCACAGCTTATTATCTTATAAATTAATTATAGTCTCAATATGAGTCGATGGAGGTGTAATGAATTCCCTGACTGCATGTTGATGAAGCTGTCAGTGCTTTACTCCAAAAGATTAAGAGAAGTGGATAATCTAGCACTTGGCAAGGCCTGCAAAGGAGATATTGTACACCAACACTGGAAGAGCGGGCATGGGCTCCACCACACCATCTAGAGAAGATAAAGGACTGGTAGTCCATAGACTGAACCCATCAGTGAATTATTTTAATTCCTCTCTACATTTCATTTTCCATATATATATATATATATATATATATATATATATATATATGGAATGGCAAGATTAGACCTAAAATCATCAAATTCAGAGAGTCATTTTTGTTTGCAGTAGGTGAACATCTGCGATTTTAGGACAGGAGATATGTGTGGAATATATTGCAATTAGTTGTCTAGGAAGATATATATATATATTTTTTTAATTTGTTATTTATGAGAGAGTGAGCAGTGGGGAGGAGCAGAGGGAGAAGGACAAGCAGACTCCATGCTCAGCTTGAGCCTGATGAGGAGCTTGACCTCAGGATCCTGAGCTCATGACCTGAGCCAAAACCAAGTCAGTTGCTTACCCAACTTCGCTTCACAGGCATCCCACTCATGAGATATGATTTAGGTCTTTATTCAGTGTGTAATTGATAACACAGTGAGGTTACAAAATAGAATTTTTGCTTGAAGATGCTTCAGTGTGGTCCAGGATTCTGCACTCAAGCCAGTCTGAGGACCTCATGCAGCAGTATTCCACAACAATGCTCTTCAAACTCTAGCTTGCATCAGGATGCTTGATTAAACACAGATTCCAGACCCCTGCCCCAGACCCTATGCAGAGATTCTGATTCAGAAGGTCTAGTATGGAGCCTGAGAATTTGGACATATCACAATCTCCCAGGTAATGCTAGGCTGAATAATTGAGGTCCATATTTTGAGTACCACTGCTCTATACTCTGAAGCATGTCTTGCACAGTTTCATTGTTAGTGCCATCACCAGATGTTGAATAATGAAAAAAATAATAATGCTTTTGTTTTAGGTAAAGGAGATTAAAAGCTACCAAAATTTTAGAAGATTAAAGTAAGTGAAGTGTGTTAAAATATATAAATGTCATCTGTCCACATTTTCCTTCACCAATTGTCCTAAATTATGGTACATTTACCCAGACTTATCCTGCTGTTGGATACCGTCAACCCAAAAGGAGATGGTAAGCTTTCCTAATACAGGCACTATCAGAAATTGCTTATTGTAGAGTTTAAGAAAATTTTAATAGAAAAGTGGTTATCCTAGATACTATATAAACAAGTAAGTATGCAACTGAAAACTTGGTGTGAATTAAGCTGTGGAAAATTAACTCTTTTTAAATACTATGGGAGAATGCTCTTTTAAAGGATGGTTGAACACATGTTGTGGACATTTCTGTCAAGAGTAAAGCTATCAAAGCCAAGACTGAAGTGGGACAGGTGAAGAATATTCCATATGAGTTCTTCTAGTAATTCAAACCATTACGGGATTCCAGTTAGATACAAATGCCCATTCTACATTCTGATTTATCTTCTACATAATTGAGCGCTGGCCCCATGCATTGAGGAATGATGTGGGATAGGGATTCTGCCACCCCTGGCAACTTGATTTTCTTATAGAATCATTATTTTTTTCCCCTTCTGAGATTTCGGTTTCCTTCGCAGCCTACTGTAGAAAAGTAGCAGGTTTTCACATCAGGAAGATCTCAGTTCAAATCCAAATACAAAAAATCATTATAGGATCACCACTCTGAGGCTGCTACAAAATGGCACTAAAAAATACTTGCTTGGTGGGGTTGCCATGAGGATTAAAGACAATATAAGTTAAGTAACCTTTGAAGATAGCAGCTACTTTCTATGAAGGAACAATAAGCTTCCCTGGGAATGACTTACCCTCCTATCAAATATCGGATGATCATCCAAAAACAATCTTGTTAATTTATAAATAATGGCAGGAAAGGTAATAGATGGGTAATAACATTTTAGAAGACGTGTGCATTTCTGAATGCACGTCATTCATAAATAAGTTTGCAATTTCTAACATTAAATTACCTATTGCAACTTTAAACAGAAAATAATATTTTTTATAATAAGAAGAAGTGTTCTGAATACTTATTAACTAAATCAAAGTTCAATATACCACAAAGTAGTAAATGTACTAAAATTTATGAAATAGCTCAGAGAAACTATAGAAAAATAGTGATAAAACATTAAGGGATATCTAAAATTGACCCTTCAGCCAAAACAATTTCTGTATCAAAAAAGGCAGATGAATAATATTTAAAAAAGAAACAGATAAAAATGAAAAGCAAAAGTAATCATTTGGTAGTGCAGAATGTGAACAATTAACAAGCTATAACCAACATGGGAGACATAAAATGGAACACATGTGAGACATAAAATTTCAATTTATACATGGGGAATAAGAATTTCCAATGCAATTGATAAATGCATTGAGTGCTATCATGATGAAAAGATTTTTCTCAACCTGCTGAATGAGAAATATCTACTCTATTTGCAGTGCTGATGAAGGGAATTCAATTTTAAAAACAAAAAAATTACAAAATCTCAGAGTACAGTTCAACAATAGGGGCTATGACAGTGAGTATCAAAATTATACCAATAATCTCTATGTTCATTCTCACTGAACTCCAATCGTGTCTTATCTAAATATGATTTTAACTGTCTTTACTACGATTGATTAAATACATTAAAATGTGTTAATATTTTGTGTCTAATACAAATTATTAGAATCCAGTAAAACAGTAAATTCTACTTGGTTATAGCTAGTGGTCATTCTTCTTTTTTAATGGAGACTGTTGATAGGCTTTATATACCCAATCCACCACTTAATTAGTGACAATAACTTTCTATAGTTTCAGAGTCCAGTATTATGGAAAGTATTAAATAAAATTTAGAATATTCATAAAACCACATCTATCCAAAAATAAGTACATTGTAAGCTGTTTTGTTTTCATTATCCTTTTAGTTAATGTGAGTCTTCTGGGAATTTCCACCTTATCTGGCCTTGCTACTATTGATTTCCTCCCATTACAGCGTCGGTATCCCTCTGTCTCTGAATGGGCAAGCGTGCACCAGAGTGACAGCCACCCACGTTTTCTTAAGCCAGAGATTTGGGCAAAGCCTATGTACTAGAAGGAAAGACTTGACTTAGTGAAATATTTACAGTTTCACTACAGTAAAACTATAGTCTTTTAGTCCCTCAAAGACTTAATGATATTCTTACAGGTATGTCGGACTTCACTGAATTTTTTGTCACAGCTTTGAAACAATAAGTCACCTTCAACAACTCATATTCACATTTACACAGTCATTCAGACTAATGACTGTTCATTTCATGCACTGATTCTGTCTGATCCAGTCTGTGGTCATCTTTAACGCAATCTAATGATAGTCCTTAAACAGAGGGCCAAAGGTCAATTGCTTTTATGAAGAAAGGAAGCATTGTAAACTATAAATCACCCATTTTAGAACATAGGGTTTTCATAAAATAGTTCTTCAGTCAAATCAATATCTTTGTTGAAGAGCTAACCTATGCTAAATGAGGCAATCCATCAGTATTGAAAAGAGAGGCCCACCCTTCCAACCAGGGGACACGGAAATGCTATCAATGGAGACCTCTGAAAAATACAAAGTACTGTTTCAAACACTGAAGGCCACCATGTAAAATTTCTTAGAAGAAATGACAAGGCATCTAAGATCCTGAGCTTTCTGTTGACGGTCTTGCAACCCAACATGTCTACTCAGAAGATCATTTTGATTCTGAAACAATTATTAAACACTCAATTTATTGCAGCCAACTGGGTTGCATATTATAATATTTATATTTTAACCAATAAGTTACATCAATATGTTCTATTGTACATTTTACCTGAGATTTAACTTCAAAAGAGGCTACCAAATAACAGTTTCCATTGACAGTAAAAAATACATAGGCATTGTAATTGACACTTGTGCTGTGCTAAACTTAATAATTGAGAGCTGAAGGAAATGATAGATCACCTAATGGCAAGCTAATTCTTTTTAGATAGTTGTGACTTTTTCATTTGCCTTATCTGCTTTCTCTTTAGAATCACTATCACAGGCTTTGAGGCAAGATAGACCTGAGTTTGAATCCAGGCTCTGCCATCTAGTGGCTATGGGAACTTAAGAAAAGTAATGTTACCTCTTAAAGCCTCAATTCTTCTGGAAAGGCATAACAATAGATACTCCCCACCCAGAACTTTTGTGAGAGTTAATTAAAACAATACATGCAAATGTCCTGGCTCTTAGTAAGGATCCCATAAATGTTACATATGCTTAACATCATTAACAAATGAAATATTACATTACTACATAAAGACAGGCCTGGAGGGGAACAGGGAGAGCCATAGGTCGAGGTAGGTCAATGACGGAAGTGGAATTGGCAGTGGCTACCATGTCTCCCATGCCAATGCTTTAAATGCTAAGTTGCTCCATCTCTGTGTAAAGTCCCACTTTGGAACAAATAGCTCTTTTGTTTTTATGATGTCATTTTGTAAATGGTATCAAAATAAAGACTTAGATATTAATGGAAATAAATTTCTCTTGTTTCCACTTTTAGAAAAGAATATGAATAACAAAAATGATAGTACAGGGGCACCAGGGTGGCTCAGTTGGTTAAGCAACTGCCTTCAGCTCAGGTCATGATCCCAGAGTCCCTGGAATGAGTCCCGCATCGGGCTCCCAGCTACTTGGGGAGTCAGTTTCTCCCTCTGACCGTCTCCTCTCATGCTCTCTCTCTTTCTCTCTCTCAGATAAATAAATAAATAAATAAATCTTTAAAAAATGATAGGACAAATTTTGTCATTTGTGCAAATGATAAAAAACAAAGGACGCCTAGGAACCACAGAGAGTCATGGTGGAAATGTTCCCTTTATTTCTAGATGTGTGATGTTTTTCTTCACAGACATTCTCACATTCTTGATTTTAAGCTTTTCCCCCCCAACTAAAGTAAGAAAACATAAGAGGAAAATATCCAAATGTCACTTTTCATTTATATTATTCTAGTGCCCCCTACTCCTACTAGACACAGAATTTGGTTAGTTTATTTCTAAGTAGACTTGCCCTGAGAAAGAAGTGAGCATGTCTTTTCCTTTCACCTCCATAGTCCCCATTCTTCCCTACTCTTTCCCACTGAAGTAAATCACAAAAAGACCGAGATGGTGAATATTTTCATGATTTCAGCTTATGTAGAAATTTTGATCTTTTTATTAAAACATTCTTCTAGTATGGGAGTCTGCAAACTCCAGCCCAAAGGCCAAATTCTGACTTCTCTGTTTTTATATAGATTATGAACTAAGAATGAGTTTCCTTTTTAAGTCGTTGAAGTAAAATTAAAAAAGGGATCATCTATGGCATGTAAAAATTATATGAGACTTAAATGCTAGTGTCCCCAGTTAAAGTTTTATTAGAACATAGCCAGGCTTGTTCATGTACACATTGCCTGGGGCTGCTTTTGTGCTCTAACAGTGGAACTGAGTAGTTGTGACACAAAGCATAAGCTGCATGCTCACTGCTTTGCTCAGCGGTTTGTTCGCTACAAATCAGTTATAATTCTACAACATTTCTGCTGTTAGGCCTATCACTGTACCATGACATTGGTTTTGTTACTTTTGTATGTGATGTAAAAAGGAATGAAAAAAGTGGACTTTGAATAATTCAGTCTTAAGGTACAGTGGAGTGTGGGTTATTTCATTATCAAATTTGATGGCAAAATATCTTTGAATTAAGCAAGGACTTTATCACAATGTTAAATAAGCATTGGTATTTCCATATGACGCCCTTACATCTCCCAACTCATGGGAAAACAACAATCGGAAAAAAGTAGAACCATTTAAATAAAATGTCTCATTCAATAGAATTTCTTCACAAAAATTAAAAAAAAAATGAGGCTGCAACTGATTTTCTAAGAAGATCAATTATTAGCCAAATTAGAGAATGCTTTTACTGATGTTAACATCAATTAAAGAAGTGTGGCCAGAGAAAGTAGTTAAGATTGTCAACTATTTGGCAAGACTGGGTGCTCAAAGAGTTAAAAACATTGGAAACGACATCAATAGTCGATTAAAAACAAGGCAAATTATCTTGAGTGGTTTTCCTTGGCTCTTCATTAGTCAAAAGACATTGACAGTACCGGTTGGTTGTTGCTTATTAGTGAAGTCAATGATGCATTTGGAGCAACTGAAAAGTGACCTTTGTGAATAATCTGTGTGGAGCAAATACAGGTGGAAACAGTTTCAAATAAGTTGAGAAAACACTCATACACAACAACCTGAAGTGGAATCAGCTAAGATGTGTTACAACTGATGGCGGTAAAAATATGTGTGGAGCAGAAAACCCTACCCTAGCTCCCCACGAATTCACAAAGCTTATGAAGAGGTTAAGGTGTTTAAAGCCTATGGGTTTGATTGTGTCATTCATCCACAGGTCATCTGCAGAAAGTATTTGAAGCTCTATTGTTGAACCAATTGTGTCAATAATGAACTTCATTTACTTTTGTGGATTTAACCATTGTCATTTGGATAATTTTGAACTTAGGACCAAGCATTTAATTTTTTTTCAGCCTCTATTACCAAACATTGAGCAGCTTTGAAATTCACCTTTGCTAGGAACTTGATAATGTTCCTTAAGGAATAGGCAGAGTGCTTACCTTTGAAATGTATACTTCAGTGTAATCATTCCCATAATACTAATGTTGGTTGAATCACAAGTAATATCAAAGTACTTTATAAAGTTGTCAAACTTTAAAACAATAAGCTGGATTTCCACTTTTACACAAATTGTAAAGTGGGCTAAACTCACCAGTTCTGAGCTAAAATTATAGTTACAGCAGCATTTTTCTTACCTTAATGAATGTGCAGAGGAATTGTACATATTTTATAATCCATTGAATGGTGCAACCAAGAAGCTTCTGTTGTACCTTCAAATGGACGTGATTCCTCTGCAATGTAAGAATATGTTAAAAAGCAATTATCAAGATGAGAACCAAATAGAATCCACAAATTCCTTCCAAGAGATTGAATATATTCAATTAAAATAATATTTTTGTGGAAGGTTATCAGTATCAGTACCTCTGTGTGGGAAAAGACACAAAATTTCATTACAGATTAACATTAACAGATGGACATTTGCAATTAATTTTGATGATCGAGAACACTAAATTTGAAACCCCAAAATATGAACTTCCATCACTGCTATAACAAATGACCCCAACTAGTGGATTAAAAAAATACTCGCTTGTTACCTTTCAGCCTTGTGGGTCAGAAGTCTGAGTTAGAGCACAGCTCACTTGGATTCACAGCTGAAAATCTCACAAGGCCAAACTCAAGGTGTCAGCAAAGCTATGTTCTTTTCTGGAAGCTCTGGAAATGATTCCACTTCTGAGCTTATTCAACGTGTAGGACAATCGCAGTTCCTATGGTTATGGAGCTGGGGCCTTCATTTCCTTTATGAACTGTCAGCCAGGAGCCAGTATGGGGATCCTTGATACTTCGTGCGTTTTTTCTCATGCTTTCCATGTGGCCCTTCCATCAACCACAGATTTGCTCTCTCTCATGATTCCAATCTCTATTTCTCCTTTTCCTGCATCTCCCTCACTTCAACCTAAGAGCATTCTCTCTGTATTTAAGAGCTTGTTTAATTAGAATAGGCCCACCTGGATAAACCAAGCAGCTATCTCATATTAACCTCTGTGACCTCAATTATATCTGCAACTTCCCTTTTGCTATATAGCATAGTTAAAGGACATATGGATTAGGGTGTGGACATCTTCATGGGTCATTCATTATTCTGCCTACCATATGCAATTGAACAAAATATTATTACCCAAAAAATAAATTCATTCTTTTCATTAGTAATTTTCATGTTATAAAAATTATATATATTATCATTATTTTGAATTATGTTAATTGAAAATGTATAGAAATGTGTATTTGTCTCTTGCTATACAAATACTTGTCTAATATTCTCAACTTTGCCTTTTGGCCCATAAGCCTAAAAAAATTTACTACCTGGCCCACTATAGAAAAATTTGTTGATTTATGTTGTGGTAGAAAAATAAATTGGTATAGACTTTCTGGAAAGAAGTTTAACAAAATGTTTCACAAACTAAAATGAAAATGAATAAAGAAAACACATTTTAAAAAGCTGTGCCAGGAATTATATTACTAGAAATTTTGTCTAGAAACTTTGTCTAGGAAATAAGGTATGTCTAGGAAATAAAGTGTGCTCATATTTAACAACAGTTTTGTTTACTCAGTATCCTTTACAAAGAGAGAAGTTTATAGTAAAGCCAAGTATGTATCAATAGGGGGATGGTTAGGGGTGCCTGGGTGGCTCAGCGGGTTAAGCAGCTGCTTTCAGTTCAGGTCATGATCTCAGAGTCCTGGGATCGAGCCCCACATCGGGCTCTCTCCTCAGTGGGGAGACTGCTTCCCTTCCTCTCTCTCTGCCTGCCTTTCTGCCTACTTGTGATCTCTGTCAAATAAATAAATAAATAATCTTAAAAAAAAATAGGGGGATGGTTAAATACGCTCAAGTAAATTAGCACTAAAATTATATTATGATAAATGCTGGGGCGCCTGGGTGGCTCAGTGGGTCAAAGCCTCTGCCTTCAGCTCAGGTTGTGATCCCAGGGTCCTGGGATCGAGCCCCACAACGGGCTTTCTGCTCCATGGGGAGCCTGCTTCCTCCTCTCTCTCTGCCTGCCTCTCTATCTACTTGTGATCTGTCAAATAAATAAATAAAATCTTAAAAAAAAATTATATTATGATAAATGTAAATGGTAACTTTTTCTTGCCATTGATTATTTACATTTTAATATTTTAATAAGTACATTTATTGTATTATAAAGATGTAACTATAATTAAAAGTTTTATAAAACAAATTGACTTAATTTTGTAGGACCATTAAAGAAGCAATAAAAAGAGACTTTGGTCTAATGTGGTTAATCCTGAAATAGAGCTCTACAAATATGGTTTAGAAATACAGAGAAATCTTCAAGAAGAAATGTTGGGGTTTGTCCCTAAGGAGTGTGCCTGAGAGCAGGAAGATGTGGAACAAAGATTCACACTTTTCATCACAAGGTCTATGCACTATTTGATTTTACTTTGATTAAAGTGTAAAAATATGGAATTGTGTGTGGGTATGTGGTTCATTTTATTTTTTTTAAGCGTTATTTATTTACTTCACAGAGAGAGTGAGCGTGGGGGAGGGGGGAACAGAAGGAGAGGGAGACAAGCAAACTCCCAGCTCTGCAGGGAGCCCCATGTGGGGGCTCAATCCCTTGAACCTGAGATCCTGACCTGAGCCAAAACCAAGAGTTGGAGGCTTAAACCAAATGAGCCACCCAGGTGCCCCGGATTTTACTTTGATAGAAGTGGGAAAATAACGAAATTTGCACACGTGTATATGTGTTTGTGGTTTATTTTTTTAAAGAAATATATGCTGGAGGCTGTCTTTTCTTCAGCAAAGCATGATACTCCATGAAACAAGAAATGACTGAGAAATTGAGAGAACTAATTCCTCAATTTGCTCCCTTTGACCAAACAGGCCAGAGCTTAGGTGAATGAAATATAAATTGAATGAAATCTCACAGGACCTGAAAACAATATTTTGTATATCATGTTTTTCCTTTTAAGTCTCCTGTTCTAATGTCCTCCTTTTACAGTCACTCCCTGAAGAGAAGACCTTTGAATTCTGCGGGTTACAGAAAGCTTTCCCTTCCCACTAAGAGAAAGGAAATCTTTAAGCAAAGCCCCTTTTCCCTCCTGGGGCACATCTGACATAGGTAGGTGGAACATTTTCCCTGGGTACATGAATAGGCAAAGTCAGAAAACTCAATAGATAGACAATTTTTTATAACAAGGAAATATCCAAGATAGGCTAAGAACACAGAAATGCAGAGCAGCCTAAATATCAGAATGAAGAGGGGCTTTGAAGTAAGCAGGCCTGCTATCAAAGCATTATCCAGTAATGCTTACTCCTCTGAACCTCAGTTCTAGTATCTGTAATAGTGAGTAAGAGACATTTATGTCAAGGATTCCTTAGTAATTAATGAATTAATGAATATAAAATAACAAGCACGGTATTTAGCTTACAGTAAACATTCAACAAAGATGTTTCTCTGCCTACTATTATAAATATCTCCCCCCACACTATATCCCTTGTAGTGTCTATAATCATATGAATGACATCTAAATATATGTATATAGACTTAAGTTCAGCTTTTAAATATATGCAAATTAATTTAATTATCTATGTTTTACTTTCAAGTAATTATGTACTTCCTTTCATTTTAGCTATTTTGAAAGCAAGAAACACATCTAATAATTCTTGTATAACCCCATATAATATGTATCCTGCTTCTACTAATGTATTTGAATATTTACATTCAGTATCCCACTTAATCCACAAAATCGTCTGCAAGGTGTGAGCTTTTCTTATCCCGCAGTTACAGGTGAGAAGGCTAAAGTGTACAGTGGTTAAATAAGTTGGCCAACCTAATATTCCTCGAAGATGACAGTGTAGGGATTTGAGGGACTTAAACATGGATGTGTCTGTGTCCAGAGTCCAGATATCTGTATGCTGTATTGCCATCACCCCAAAAGAGAGCAGAAATGTTGTCATCGTTGCTTTCTTGCTTATCTTTGAAAGCGCCTTCAGGGGATACACTACCTGTTTTTAGCATACACATCCGCATTGACTCCATCACCATCATTTCTCTTTTCACTTATAAGTAACTCATGAATACTCTCATTTTCCACCATCCCTGTCCATAGGACCCCGGTGCAGGCTGCTCTTGTCATGGCTCAAACAACTGTTTCAGCCTCCTGCAGATCAACCAGTCTTCATTCTTAAACCTTCCAGTTCATTCTCTATCTGGCGGCCCAGCTGTACTCTAAAACCCGATCTATTCTTGCAACATTTCAGTAACTCCATATCCCTCTGAGGAAAATTCTCCAACTCTTTAAGGCTCCCTACTATATAAGCTCCATGAAAGTAGCAACCCCAGCATAGGAGGGGGTCTGCACATTTTGGTTATTCAGGAAGTCTCTGTTTAGTCAGCATGCTGAAGGAACCCAGTTTCCAGGCTTCTTTAATTCATGTACCTGCTCATCTCTCAGTCTCACCTTTTACTATTCCTGCCCTTGAATTTACTCTCCAGCTATCATAGAACTTGTTTAGACTTTGAAAGTCATCAACGAGAGAAACCGTTCTCAGAAACAAACAGCAGCAAGAGTGAGAAAGGTAAACTCCAAGGTGCAGAGAATCTGAAAATACGAGGAAGGCTGAGGCTGGGGACAGGGCAGCTAGAAGGGCCAAGGAGATACTCAGGAACAGCAACAACAACAACAACCAAAGGACAGTGGACACAAGGCAAACAGAAGTACAGACCCATGTCATCAACCGCAAGGACTAAACCCCTGGCTCGAAAGTAATTTCTTGTGTCTTATCCTCAGCGACCTTTATACTTCTATTCTTCCTTAGTTTTTATTTATTTTTTTTAAATACATCACTCCCATCGGGAGAGCCATTCTGGGATGAGGTAAGTAGTAGCTATTATGCTCTTGTGTGTTCACTGTATGTGAGGTTTCTGCTAGAAACTGAAGGTACGAGACCAGGGGGTAACAGGCATTGCCCTCAGGAAGACTATGGTCTGTGTAGGAGACAGACATAGATTATCCCAATACAACAGAATAAAGACTTCCCTAAGCTTCACAGCTGCTCGCAAAGAAGGGCCACTTTACCAAAGACAAGGCCCACAGAAAGGTTTCACCATGATTTCTATAAATGCCTATTGATTTTGCCTATGTCAACAAGATAATTAAATCTCCAGAAGTTAAGTCCTCATTATTGTAAAGATGGGTTGTTTACATATATATGTGAATGGTCATAGGAAGCTTTATTTTTTTTTCTATTTGAATATTAACTCATTTTGTTTATACTGATTTTCCTGGCCAAAGGGCTGAAAATTTCCAAAAGTTCACAGTGGAATTTCTCACGTTGTTTGACAGGCTGAAGACCAAATTTCTGAATGTCAAACACGCTTATAAGTAGTCTGAGTTTGTCTGTTGTCTAATGCCATTTCACTTCCATTTTTTCTGAAGAAACCTGTTTTCCTCAGCGAGAGAACTCTATTTGGAATTAAGTCATATGCGGGTCCTGTTACATCAGGGGTCAGGCCCTTCCATTTCTCTCCCCTCCATTTTGATACCATTCTGTGTGGGGGTGTGGGGGTCATCACAGGGGGCATGCATTATAATCTAGGAGCGGAACAACTCAATCTTTTGTATTGTGATTCCATATTGACTGCAAACTTATTCCAATCTCTTCAGTAATATGCGGCACTGGATATGCAGGACATGAAGTTACTGAGAAATCACGGCTGCAAACACTGAGACCAGTGGTGCACCAAGTGTGGGGGAGGGCAAGGCAGTAGGAGCACTCTGTTTCCTGTATAGCCAGTAATGGCACTGACTGTAGAAAATTTAAAGAAATGTTAAAACTGATTAGAATCTGGTCTGCTTTTTTATGATCACCCTTCATTGTCATTTTAACAATGTCAGTGGTGTAATTCTTTTCCCTGCCAGGATAGACCATGCTTTATGTGACCCTTCTGCCTCCTCTCCAAGTCCTCCTCTTGGGACTCATATATCTCTTTCTCTCAGACCCTACGAGGCGCGAAGACTGCTGTTACCAGAGTTAGGGAGTGTTATCTTCTGTTGCTGTCTATAATATCAATCTTGGTATTTGATGATGCAGCAATAAATGTGGAGTTGTAACACAGGGCGACACCCCTAGTGCTTTCCCACTCGAGCAGTTCTTCCAGAGTGAATCGGATGCTCACTACCACTCAATGACTGGCTTCATAAAATTATTTTCCAGGATCTGATGAGACAACTGCCTTGTCAGGAAATAGGATGCATTTTTATGGTCAGATCTGAAATTAATGAGCAACTTGTCCTTTAGAAGCTCCTTCTGGGTGCAGTAATACCACTAAAGTCCCAGGTTGATAATCACCCACTTGATTTGATTATGAGCACTGCACTTTTTGGAAGACGTGTAATGTTATAACAAACAATATGAGAGATGTATACTACTGAGCTCAACCAGAAGAAAGAGATATGTTTTCAGAGCAATTTCAAGGAGGCCTTGCTAGGAATATTTCAGAAAAAAAAAAAAAAAAAGAGAGAGAGAGAGATTACTACTGGAAGGAAGGCAAGAAGGGAAGACAAAAAGGAAGGAACAAAACCGGGGGAAAACATTTAGGGTTTTTTGTGGAGCCAACTGATTGATCTGTATTACATTTGGATTTAAGAAAAAAACTAAAAGATGATTTAAAAAAAAAAAAAGGTATGATTTAGGGATGCCTGGGTGGCTCAGTTGGTTAAGTTCAGGTCGTGATACCAAGGTCCTGGGATTGAATCCTGGGTCAGGTTCCTTGCTCAGCAGGGAACCCCCTTCTTCCTCTGCCTCCAGTTCCCCCTGCTGTGTTCTCTCTCTTTCTTTGACAAATAAGTAAATAAAATCTTTAAAAAAAATAAGTTTATTTTACTTATTCCCAAATTAGAAAATTTTTATTTAAATGATTGAAAATGGAATGTGTACAAAGTAACATGTCATCTCTGTGCATTATGCAATAAGTCTCTGACTGAGCTGTATCTTGGCAGGCAGTCTTTCATCTTCAGTCTAACCACTCTCCCATGACTACAATATTCCAAGTATTTTTCCAGCCTCTCTATCTTTTCCCAGACCATAACTAAAGCTCTCATTCTCCTGTGTGCTGGGCCACTCCAACCCTCAGTGACTCTCTGTTTGATAGGGTGCAAAGAGTAAACAGGAAAGCAAGGCAGGGACTCCAGCAAGGAATGGGTTTGCCCTTGTTAAAATGTAGCAAACCTAGCAAGTGAGCCCCATGAACTTAACTTTCAGAGGATTATGGAATCATAGCAGAAGGTCAAGGTAATGATCACTTAGTCCAATTCTGCAACTTTGCATGAGTTTACAGATGTAGATCTAAGGCATACTGACACGGAATGATTGAACCAAAGTGATGCAGAGGTGAAACCAGAGGAGACCCTAACTGAAAGTTAAGGGAAAGGAGAACCTTGATTGTTTGAAATCTTTTCCAGAACTTAACTTTAAATTCCACCATAGAAAAATACGAATTCTGGCAAAAATTTGGTACTGAGGATTTACTTATAAATGGTAGAATAATGGATGTCTACACTTGTTTGTTCCTTTTTTGGATACGCAGTGTAGGTATTTTATAATTGGAATGAGAATGGTGTTTATTCTATGTTTTAAACGCACAGGGTGCAACAACATGACAAGGAGACTGAACGTCTAAGCCAAATTTGATGCAAAGTCTTATCTATGATGAATTTTTGGTTATCGATTAATGCAAATCCTATCAAACTTCCTATTGTTTTTATTAAATCAAGATGCTTGCATAAACTCTTCAGTCATTACCCATCCATCATTTCCTACCCATACAGAAATGGTGATGGGAGATAGTGGATTTTTTGTACCATATGGAAATAAGGTAATTTTTAAATTATCAAATATCATTGGACTCCCTCTGTGCCATATTATAAAACTATTAATATAAGTGGATTACAGATCAGAAAAACAATTCCTTTGTCAGATAATGAGTCTATTTTCCATTCCATTCAGTCCGGTCTCCAGAAACTAATTTGCTCCAAGCAAAAAAACTCAATACCCAAGGTTAATGTCAGCTGCCTAACATCCAAACATCCCTGCCATCACATTATGCTTCTTCCTAAAGAAACTTTTGTTTAAAACAAAACAAACTAACAAAGTAAACCCCACATAAATTCCCACATGACAATGTTCTCAGAGAGGAGGCTGGCTCCATTCCCAGCCCCACAATCTGAGTCCAGATTGGTCTAAACCAATTACTGTGCTACCATTCCTCTCACCAGTGATTGGTTTAGACATGGGCATGAGGAATAAGACTTAAGAGGAAATCCGTTGGGGGTGTCTTCTGGGGAAAGCTTCTTCACTCTTAGAAGAGATGCACAGAAAGAGGCAGCTGCTTCTTCCCCAGGATTTCATTTTCCTTGTTGTGTGGTCCGTGGGCAAGAATGAGCACAAAGCTCATGCTCTGGGGATAGGCAAAGCAGAATGAGGAAGAAGACTTAGGTTCTTAATGACACCCCTGAACCTCTAAATTCACAAGCTCTATAACTACCATTCTTCTGAACACTGTGTTGTGTTAGATAAGAAATGTCCTTACTGTTTAAACCAGTTGCAACCAGGAACATCCAAAATGATCAAGACCAAAATTGCCTTTACAACTCTCCTGGGATGGAGCCCTTTATTGGACTCCCTGCTCAGCGCGAGGCCTGCTTCTCCCTCTCCCACTCCCCCTGCTTGTGTTCCCTTTCTCATTGTCTTTCTGTCAAATAAATAATAAAGTCTTAAAAAAAAAAATGTGCCCTTCCTAGATACAATAGGCCTGACAAAGATGGTGGTGCAACGCAAACTCCTTAAAGCTACCACAGAAGAAGCTCAAAGAACATTTTCTTGAAGCCCCAAAGCCAGCATTGCTTGAGATGGCTGTGGTAGAATGAGTTCTATGTGAAACTGCATTATTCAGCCTCTGTTGCAATGAAATTCTAATCTTAGGATGCAAGAGGAAGTGATGTATCCTATTCCACACTGAGCCAATAACACCTCCCCAGTGGGTTCCTCTAGGCTGGTGACTAGCTACGAAATGACCTCAGGAATGTCCTTGGAAGCCAGGAGTTAAAGGAGGATGAATGACTTGTGGAACCAAGGTCTACCTTTTCTTGCTAAGCAGGAATATCCTTGATGAACTATTTCCCTTGAAGGAGAGAAAATCTTGTATTGTGTTATACTGCTAACATTTAGAGGTTTATTTGTTGCAATCACTAGCATTACAGCATTAGTTATACAATAAGAATTACAGTGTTTTGGTGAATGGGGATATGAATGAATTAAAAAGTGGGTAAAGAACATAATCCAAGAGGCGCCTGGGTGGCTTAGTGAGTTAAGCCTCCGCCTTCAGCTCAGGTCATGATTTCAGGGTCCTAGGATCGAGCCCCGCATCGGGCTCCCTGCTTAGAGGGGAGTCTGCTTCCCCCTCTCTCTCTGCCTGCCTCTGCCTTCTTGTGATTTCTCTCTCTGTCAAATTAAATAAATAAAATCTTAAAAAAAAAAAAAAGAACATAATCCAAGTTCATAAATAAGGAAACAGGATCAGAGAGTCAGGAGTCTTGCCCAAAACACCCAGGAAGTAACTTGTGAAACTGGCCTAGAACTCGGCCATTCTGTGCAAATTCATGTTCTTCTGGTGTCCTATCCTACAAAAGACCAACTGGATTAAGTCCAACCTACTACCCCCGTTTGTCACTATTGAAGTGAGAGGTTACAGGCAAGCATGGGAAAGAGGCTTCAGCGATCCACATGGCAACATATTAGAGTCAGAGGACGTAAGTACAAACTCTCGTTAGCTTATTGTAGATCTAGAGAGCCACAGAGAACTATTCATAGATACACACATGCACAGATTAGTATATAGACAGTCCCCAATTTACAATGGCTCAGTGTATGATTTTTCAACTTCATGATCCTGTAGACACCAGACTTTGAATTTTGCTAGCCACATGCAGTAAGACAATCTCTGGTGATGCTGGGCAATGGCTGTGAGCCACAGCTCCCAATCAGCCATGCAATCAGCAGGGTAAACATCCAGTGTACTTACAAACATTCTGTTGTTCACTTTCAGTACCATAGTCAATCAATTTACATGAGATATTCAACACTGTATTATAAAATAAGCTTTATGTTTGGGTGCCTGGGTAGCTCAGTCAGCTGAGATCGGGATTCTGAGATCGAGCCCTGTGCTCAGGCTCCATATAGAGCCTGCTTAAGATTCTCTCTCACCCCCTCATTCTGTGCCCCATCTTCCATACACATGTGCACTCACTCTGTCTTAAAAAAATAATGATAATAGGCTTTATGCTAAATGATTTTGTCCAACTGTAGGCCAATGTAAGTGTTCTCAGCATGTTAAGGCAGACTAGACTAAGCTATAATTTTGG
The DNA here is from genome assembly GCF_011764305.1 of Mustela putorius furo. Classification (NCBI taxonomy): domain Eukaryota; kingdom Metazoa; phylum Chordata; class Mammalia; order Carnivora; family Mustelidae; genus Mustela; species Mustela putorius. Next base: position 14,317,647 of record NW_025422123.1, on the reverse strand, counting down.
TAGGTAGGGGTATTAATACATTTTGAACTTTCAATATTTTCAACTTATTGCAAGTTTGTTAAGACATAATCCCAGCATAAGTTAAGGAAGATCTGTACAACCGTGTATTTCCTTGTTACCAGTTGAGAAGGCTTAGAAGTGATAGTACCACAACAGCAAGTAGCACATTTAGCATCAGATTTTTGCTTCTAATACCATTGTCTAATAAAACAAACCAGAGCTTCTTAGAGAAATGGCTGATACTGGGGCAGGAAATATACAAGACAAGCCTAGAATATATTACAGAGCAAGAAAGTATGGAATACATTTTTTTTCTTTTAAAGGACTCAATAATAATAATGGGATGTGTCAAAGGGAGACAGAAGCCAATGAACAGAGTTGGAACAATTTGAGCAGTAAAGTAATTGAAGTGGTATTGAATTATAACCCAAACACAATAGAAATATGTATAAATATCCATGTGTTCATACTGATATAAAAGCATATATATTGGCTCGGTGAGCCAGTCAGTTAAGCATCTGCCTTCACCTCGGGTCATGATCTCAGGGTCCTGAGATTGAGCCCCATGTTGGGAAGTGGGCCGGTGGGAAGTCTGCTTCTCCCTCTTCTTCTGCCTCTCCACCCACTCACGTTCTCTCTCTCTCTCAAATAAAAAAAAAATCTTTTTTTTTAAAAAGCATCAAATAAATAGAGTAGAATGGAATAGAATAGAACAGAGTAGACTAGAATAGAATAGAAATTATATAGAGCAGCATGGATTGGGTGGAGAGCCATCAGGAGTATTATAGAAGCCATTCTTGCCCACAGTGGAGATGCAAACTCAACGGTCTCCAAGGTCACTTTCAGTTTAAAAGACTGGAATTTTTTCTTAATCTTATATATAACACTACATTTGAACTATTACCCTTAAACGTTGCCCCTGTTTTTGAGCTGTCTGCAGTCTCACTGGTGTCCAAAGTGAAAAATTTATTCCACTAGCAAAAATAAAAGGCATCTATTAAGAGGATGAGTACTTCAGCTTGTTTGTATGCATAGATGGGCACATCTCTAAGTATGTGATGAAGAACAGATCCTTTCACTATGATTAGGAAAGTGTGAAGGAATCATCTCTTGAAACTCAATCTTCTCTATGAAGTCAATGCAAAAAGAACAGAAGCTTTGGAAGGCAGGTCTCTAGTTCACAACCAAATTTAGAACTTGTCTTCTAGACTTCTTCATATCCTTTCCAGAACAAGGTCTTGTGAAAGGTCCCATCAGTAAAAAATAAAACACACACACACATTTATTAATATTAAAGCTTTTGAAGATCATGGGATCTGCTGATGAGAGTTTCCCACCTTCACAGTGGTAGGTCCTGAGGGATGAATTGTACATGGTGGCAGTTTTCTTTCCTCTGTGGTGAAGTAGACTTCACTGTTTAACACATCAAATGACTCCAATGTGTTTCCCCCTAGCCTCCTAGTCCTCTTTATTCAGGCAAAAACTGTGTGATGGGTGTCCCAAAATGTTTGTTTCTGGAATTCCACTCACAAGAGAAAATTAGATAACCTCTTGGTCCACTTCCTATGGAAGGGAGAATGGGGGAAGGGAACTGAAACCAGCTTTAAGAACTTTTTGTCTAAACTTCACAAGCACAGAAAGTGAATGTAATATTTTATGGGAAACCACACATTGCCTGTGGATCTCCACTACCAACGCGCGGGATACACACAGACACACACACACACACACACACCCCAAGCCATAGGCGACTGCTATTGGCAAATGCCTCACCTCCAATCACCACAGCTAGGAAAGGTTCCCAAATTCCTAACGCACCACCGGGTCTCTCGCAGCCCTGGGCTGCAGCCTGCTAGTCTGTGGAATGACAGCGTGGAAGGTGTTGCAAGGAAATCCCTTGCATGCTTTGTGGTATGTTAAAAATGCAGCATCATCCTCTCCGCTCCCTTTTCTTCAGCGGAAAAGCAGAATTCGAGGGCACTGGAGGAAACTGGAGGGGCAAAAACGCCGCTTGCCTCCAGGAGCCCTCGAGCTCCCTCCCTCCACGCCGCCTCCCCCCCCAGGCTCTAATTGCCAGTGCTCCAATGGGCCAGCAGCACCTTCACCCGTTTCCTCTTCCATTCACTCCAGCGAGGAGGGAAGAGGGAAAACAAAACTCTAAAAATAACTGCCAGCATCTTAAAAAAAGGAAAGCTTAGCTGCCCCCCCCCCCGAACAGCTCCCTCCCTTCTAGTCTCTCTCCTCCCCGCCCCCCCCCCGCCCCTTATGGGGCACATGTCTGCTTCTTACAACACCGAGGCACATGGTTCCAGTTAGGCACCGAACCCCATCAGGACGGAGAGGAAATCCACATCTGTGGGACGCTCCGCACGGAACCACCTCCAGCGAGGGAGGCCGGGGGACTGCAGCACCGAGATGAAGGGCTAGACCGCGGGAACGCTGCTCATGCGGTGAGAGGGGCGCAGGAGGCGGCGAGGGCGCGGGGAGGCCGGGGAGGGTGGGCCCCGCGGTGCCCCCGCAGTGTCCGCCGCGGGCCCCCGCGCGCGCTGTCGATATTTGCCCGCCTTGCTGCAACTTGCTGCAGTGTTTGAAAGAGTAGTAAGAGCGCATGGAGGTGGGGCCGGGGAAAGACCAGGCGGAGTGGCTGGGGGTGAAGCGGCGGGGGTGGGACGCGGCGGTGTGGGGAAGGGGGCTGGCCGGGAGGGGGTGGGATGGGGGAGTAAGGGGAAGCCCGGCGCTTACACATGTCACATGTGCTTTTTAAGACGGCCGGGAGCGCCTGCGAGCTGGATCTGGTGGAGGATGCTGCGGCAGGTGCTTCGCAGAGGGCTCCAGTCGTTCTGCCACAGGCTGGGCTTGTGCGTGAGCCGGCACCCGGTCTTTTTCCTCACCGTGCCCGCAGTCCTGACCATCACCTTCGGCCTCAGCGCGCTCAACCGCTTCCAGCCCGAGGGCGACCTGGAGCGCCTGGTCGCTCCCAGCCACAGCCTGGCCAAGATCGAGCGCAGCCTGGCCAGCAGCCTTTTCCCCCTGGACCAGTCCAAAAGCCAGCTCTATTCGGACTTACACACCCCTGGGAGGTATGGCAGGGTGATCCTCCTCTCCCCACCCGGGGACAATATTTTGCTCCAGGCTGAGGGGATCCTGCAGACCCACCGAGCCGTGCTGGAAATGAAGGTGAACCACAAGGGCTATAATTATACTTTTTCCCATCTGTGTGTGTTGAAAAATCAGGATAAGAAATGCGTGCTGGATGATATTATTTCAGTGCTAGAGGATCTCAGGCAGGCTGCCGTCTCCAATAAGACAACAGCCAGGGTGCAAGTGAGGTATCCCAACACTAAATTAAAGGTATGCTCCTCCTGCATGCTTCTGCCAATTAAAGAGGCAGCACTTCATTTCTTGCCCTAAACAAGCAAAGAAAATGCAGAGGTCTCATCCTTAAGACTCAGAAGCTAATGCTTCTTTCATTTCTTGGGGGAGGGGAAGATGGGCAACTGAGTGAAGAAAACAGGCAATGAATGGTATGACTAGATATTAAGAAATTCAAAGCCGAACAAAACAAATGCCAAAAATGGAAAAAAAAAAAAAAAAAAAAAAAAAGGAAAAAAAGTTGTTTCTGAGACCCTGCAATTACATCTTTGTTCAGGGTTAATAAATCAGTGAATGGAAGGGGGAGGGGGAATCCTGAACAATTTGGGGGATTTCTTTTCATTATGGGGTTCGATGTATTTCTTATTACTGATTACACATCCACCTGGTGCCATATCCACCTATCTACATCTTCAGCCTAGCTTGATTTTGACATGCAGAGATTTTGTGTTTTGGTGCCTTGTGAGTGTGTGTCTGAGAGCAGTGGTTATGAATGTAGTAGGGATTCCAGGAATTATGTGTAAGTGTGTTAGCATAGCAAAAGAAGCAGAAATTTTCTGTGTGTAAAAATGGAGATATGCAGCTCACTGATGTACTAGTTTACTGAGTCCTGTCATCTTCCTTTTCCATGAAAAAATCCAAACCAAACCGAAATTATTGTCACAGCCCAATAGCAAGAAGGAGAAAGAAAGATTGATTCTACAGTCAGCAAAAATTGCAAAAAAAAAAATTATTTCAGCATTAGATATATTGTGTTGTTTAAACTCTCAAGTCAAATTTTGTTCCTCAAATGAGATTTCTAAATTCATTCTACACTGTCAGGATTGAGCTGCTGCAGGCAATGAGGCATGCAGTCTCCAGGTGACTGAAGTTTCAGGGACAAATGTGACTTCTAAAAGAGTCACTGCACCATTTGTATGCTCGACCCTGTGCATGCTCAGAACCAAGAACTCCCAAGACAGGTGTTTCCCAAGAAGGAGGAATTTTCTTGCTTCTGATGTGTATAAGACTATGTGTGTGCTTCCGTGGAGATAATGAAACAGGAAGGCTGTCAGTTTGGATAAGTGAATGGCCTCACATAGAAAATCATTAATACTTCTGTTTATGGATTTGATAAAAACAGCATCCATACATGATTTTAAAAAGAACTTTCTCCAGGTTTTGTTTAGTTAAAAAGCTTTTTTTTTTTTTTTTTTTTTTGTGCAATGAGGGAGAACTTAATGCACTTAGAAACCAGGGATGCCTCAGGAAACCTCATAACCTGCCTCCTTTTAGCATGTTGTCCTGTTTAAATGCATCCAGAAGCTGACACAGTTTCAGCTTTACAAAGCTGAGCAGTCCCTTGGGGTTTACTGAAACTAGACAGATGATTCATCAGCTTGAAATCTAGGTAAGGCCTTGCGTGCTTCGTACTTACTGAAGGAAGCATGAATATATGGGTGGGCAGCATGTTTTTTTGTTACCTGAATCTTTTGCCATCAACATTATCACTGGCTATGGAAAAGAATGCAGTGGAGAGGTGATCTTTCTAGTCCACAGTCTTTTACCTGAGTTCCTAGCTATGCCAGACATCTGGTTTAAGAAAGGTTTTGGAACTGTTTCATATTTAAGCATCAATTTGTTTTACCTATTGAGGCAAGTTTACTGATTATTCATATGCATTATTAGTTGGGTCCCTTATTTCCTTCATTCAGCAGTACTCTCCAGGTGTAAGAGCTTTGTCCAATCAGCCACTGTGAATATTTTGTTTACCTGGCAATATCATTATGATATTTACAGTATAAACCCCCGAGGTCTTAGATGCACTCACATAATGATTGGTTGTGCTCCTCTGATTTACTAGGGGGCTCTTCTAGGCCCACAAGACAGGATTTGAGGTAAGAAAAGCAAGGTTTTATTATTAAAAGTAATATATGTCAGTATCTTCATGCAGAATTATCTGTGAGCAGGGACTCTGCAATTTCTGGGGTTCCTCATTGAACCAACACCATACTAGGCCTATAACTGGTGCTCCATCTAAACTTTCTGGCTGACTGGTTGGTAGATCTACATCTCCGTAAGAGTCAGTGGGTAACCATAGAAGAATGGAGTAATTGATTACAAAGGTCAGTGTAGTAGTAGTAAAATTGTTCTACGTACCATAAAAAGAACAGGAGAATTACACATTGGCTCTATACATATAGGCTCTATAGACCTTATTCTGCTACATTCTAATATCAGTGCCTCCTCCAGTGTGCTGGCTTGACTCTCTGTGCATGGCCTCAGTGGGACTTATAGAAGCTCTTTGAGAAAATGAATCCCTGGAGTTTCTGTTGAGAGCAGTGAGCTTTCTCAAGCATCCAGTGGTAACTGCACCCATGCCAATATAATATAATATATAATTTGTACAGTGCCACAAATACCTAGAATCTTATCAAAATGTCTCCAAGAACTTCTAGGTTAAGAACTCCTTGTCACAGAGCAAAATGAGGGGGTCTTTTGTTTGGATTGCATGTTATTTGGAAATGATTTTGATTCACATGTGGCAGTGATTCTCAAAAGGTTGTCCCTGTGATTTTGATGTGTGGTAAAGTTTGAGAACTTCTGGTTTATGCGATTTGAGGGGAAATTTATACTACATTTTATAGCTCTCTAATGCATTTTGCTTTCCTTTGTCATACTTGGGTCACTGCCCTTCCCAACTCAATATGGAAAATTTTCATGATGGAAGATGCTATTAGTGGGCCAGGGAAGCAGGAGTTGTGGCTAAATAAATAGCACTGGTTGGATAATAAATAGCACACTGGTTGGATAATTGGCAATCTCTTGACATGAAAGAAGCAGTAGGTCAGTTCTTGGAGATCTCTGTAGATGTGTAAACACTGTTTGACAGAAAAAAGTGGCCAGAAATAGCTCTGACAATTGGAAGGGCATCTCCCAAACATCTTGAAGACACCCAAGTAGTCCTGAGGACAGAAGGGTTTAGAACTTCTGATAAACATGATTATCTTGACAAGGTGATCCAAGAAGCAGGGACATAGAAAGTTGGCTGGCATCGAATTCCAAAGAAAGGCTCAAATAAAGATGTTACAGAAGATATGAAACATACACACATTTTCAAAGACTATGTAGAAAACGTGCCAAAATCTACAATTTCCACACCTATGAAATACGAATGCTATGATGAACTCTATGAGTGTACCTGTTATTAAAATCATTATATCATCATATCCATTATTATATCCCCAGTTAGGTACAAAGTTCAAGTCTTATACTCCTTCTAAGCATGCTTTTTGTGTCCCCCACTCCAACCTAATCTGATTCTTTGTAGATAGTATTCACATCATTGATTAGCCTATTAATTTGGAGATTTGTACTGTGATATGACAAAATTATCACCACTTTTCAAACCTCTGTGGCATGCTTTTATTTTTAAAGGTATTCCCTACATTCTCCAGATCTCTATAAGGTATTTCGGTTTGGAGGCCTCCCCCCGCCCCCCAACTTAGGAAAGCTACATATTATTTAGCTTAATACAATGTGGCCAGACTGAATTTTTAAATCAAATACTTTACATTTTGCTGGACCAGGCTCTTGAATAAAATGAATCAGGCATCAAAATCCTTAAGCAAGGATTGCTCTGGACTCAAAGAAATGTTTCCATGATTATTCAAGTGGCCTAGGTGTTTGCGGGTGTTATTTCTCCTCACTTTTCCATCTGGCTAATTCTAAGAAAGTAACAATTTCCATGTCTCCTTCTTTATTTTTACCACAGTAAAAGCACAGGTAAAGAAGAAACAGACAAATGCGGTCCATAGCAAATGGCAAAAAGGAAATGAAGCAGATTTGCTTCCCCTGCAGCCTGTCCTCCCTGTTAAATTTCATTAATATCATACCTATGAGCAGATGTTTAACTGAAGCATTCGTGCTTCAATACACTGCACTCAAGAATAGGAGCAAAAAAAAAAAGACTTTCCTGTTTCTTCATGAGGGACAGTGTTTCATTTTCCAGGTTTGGAAGATGTTACCCTTGATTACTTAGCTCCAGTCTGAGTGGAAGGACAACATAAGCCAACATGAATGAGGACCAACATTATTTTTAGAAACTTCCAAGAAAGGTCATTCTCTAGACCTTTTTAGACATCCATGTCAGGATCTTACCTTGGGATATTTTGATTCAAGCTTACTTTCCTGATTCTATCTTTTAATAAGGGAAAACATTATTACCTTATTGAATGTTCACATTGTGTACTATGTGATACTGGTGTTTTAGACACACCATGCTATTTTTACAAGTTTATAAATCAGAGGAATATTTTTATTGTCATTTGATAGGTAAGGAAACTAAAGATCATGAGGATGAAGGGTTTCTACAAGACTCTCCAGGGTAGTATAGGTTGGAGCTGGGATTTAAATCTGTCTGTCTGTACCAAAGTTCATATTCTTAATCCCAATGCTATATTAGGTCCTATCATACCCTGTACCATTCTTTGTAACAACAGATCTTTGTACTAAGACAAATCTAATGCCAATCACCAGTCCACAAGTTGGTGAAAGGAAGCCTTAATTCTCTTATTCAACCATAAGGGAATGAAATTTCCAGTCTGGACAAACTCCTACCCTCTGCATATCATGGAACCTGCTACAAATTGTTTAGCAAATTTCTCGCTGACACATGATTTCATCTTTAATATCATTTTACATCAACTCAGAACAAACCCTAGTCAGGATTCAGGATCAACTGTAAGTGGGAAGACTATAAGATGGCCCGAGGTTCTCAGACAGAGGATTTTGTGTCAGACAAGCTTGGATGTTTTTGTCTTAAATTGGCATCAGGAAAAAAGATTGATTAGATAGCATGAGATAAAACAATGCAGACTAAATTGAGAAATGTTCAGAGCACCTAAGTTCTAAACCTAGTTCTTTGAAGATTTGTGTGACAATGGACAAGTCGTCCCATCACCAGTCTGGGCCTCAAGTCCTAATATTCTTTTGTAACATTCCACCTTTTAGTTGATGAATATCATCACAGTGGATTTGGGAATATACACTAGAATATTTTTTTCCTGTGGAATAAAGTAGATGTATTTGGTTAGATGTGAACTATGCTATTGAATGATGTTAATCATAGTCTCCTAGTGAAATTATTGTAACATCTATTTCTTAACCATCATGTCAGGATTAGTTAATCAAATCTCTCTGCTGGTACTTCCCTCAGTGGTACAAGACTACCAGGAGCTTGGGGTAAGGGCAAGGAAAAGTTACTTTTTCCTCTTTGACACATCCAACATGGTGGAAACACAGGAGGAATAAAGTGAACCACTCCCTTGCCTCTCCTGCCACTTTAAACAATAATTAGCTCTAACAGTTGTTTTCCTAATCTTTTCTATGATACACATTATTTAACTGAAACAAGCTCATTTATTTTGTTTTTATATTGTGTTTGGAGAGTATTTTCCATTTTAACCTGGTAGCTATTACACAATTATTGGACCACATTGCTTTTAATTCAATTTTAGAGTGATCAGCATATGCTCAAACCTATTCTAGATACATCCAAACACTTCTCTATGTGCTCAGTATAAATATTTTTAAAGAGGAAACCTGGAAATTCCAAGATTCTATATTTGCCCAAGACAGCTCTAGACTGGACAGCAGGTCTGTTTCTTCCCTGAGTCAAACAGATCATCCCAGGGGCCCCCTCCCCAGGATGGAATCCTGGAAGTGACTCATTTCTCTGGATTATTTCTGCCCGAGTGCTGGTGGATAGGGTTACATTCATCACAGGCTTGGCACACAACAACAATTAGGCAATGCATCTGGCTTATCAGGGTGCCAAGTTGAATTATATACCACAAAATCAATGTCATTTTGTTTTCTAAGACCTTGCTCCCCGAAGTGTTGTTTATGGACCCATGGCAGTAGTATCACCTAGGAGCTTATTAGAAATGAAAACTCCCCAGGTCATACCTGACTGGGATCTGCATTTTCACAAGGCCCCTAGATGACTTGTAAGCATTTAAGAGTTTGAGAAATTCAGGTCTAAGACACAAGGTTGACCTAAGTATTCTTCATTCGTGACTGAGCTTGAAGTAGCATGTGTCAATTCAGACCAAAAACACCCATAAGAAAATTGAGTAGTTGAGCCTGTATCCATATGATTGAGTCATGCGGTAGAGACACTGAAGAAATGCCTGGAGAATTAGCAAACAGCTTTTCCACACTGAGAAACCCTCATCCCTGTCATCTGTCGTCGGGACTGTCACCTGGTTAAACTTAAAGCTGATTACTGTCGTTCAATATTTTCCAAAAATGTTGAAATTAAATCTAACCATCTCTTTAAGAAAAAACATCAGCAGCATTTTTCTCAAGCCCCTTTGCAGTTATTTTACAAGAGTAGCAACATTAAGGCCTAGTTAGCCTAATTATGTTAATATAATATGAGAACACAAGGTATAGGAACTATCCATAGGAGGAAGAGTGTTTGGGAAAATGAAACACAAAATTACAGTGGAGTATATTTTAAAGTGGCCTTGCAATCCAATTTTCTCAGATAGGATTATTATGGTAGAGCCATTCACTGAAATCAAGGCTTATTCTCTGTCATTCAAGGGAATTCAGGGCCTCTGAAAGGTACCCGATGAGCAGCGCTCAGAATGAATGGATTCTGTTTCGTTACAGGATTTGTGTTAGAACAGCCAATGTTTTCCCTCCAGATCTACCCTCCCAACATGGAGAAGCCTCACCTGGGCCACTCTGACTTTCCTCTACTGTCTCAAAGCCTGAAGGCAGAGTATAAGCTCTGGATTCTGGAAAGCAGAAATGTGTACAAAGGGTTCTCATGGCTTCAGGAGGTCCTGAAGGTTCATGGCAGACGCAGACTTGCCTGGAGGGTTAGGGTTCAGCCTCAAAGTTTATACTTCCCTTTGATTGTTCAGGTCTGTGCTTTTGCCTCACCAGTTTTCTTAATTCCGTGGAGGGAGGGAATGTTTGGTTTTGAGTGTCACTGCAGGTCATGCTAATATGGACAAGATGCACGTTTGGTTCAAAAGCCATTCCTGCACACACTCATCCAGGTAACAACTGTGTCAACTATGTACCAGGCTCTGTATTGGGCAGATTGGAGATCCTGTGAGGTACAAAACACATGTGCATTTGCCCTCCAGGAGCTTGAGCCTCATAAAAAAAAAAACAAAAAAAAAATCACATAAATTTTTATCATAGTAAGAAAAATAAATGATGAAATAAATAAATAAATGATGAAAGAAAGAGTGGAATACCAATTCTTAGGGTATTGGAAATTGTTTTCTTGAGGAAGTGACTGTGAGTTGAGATCTAAGCTGAGGAGGTTAACTTGCTTAAGTTGGATGGTAGACACAGAGCACAAAAGGGAGGACATGAACCTTAGAAGCATTGGACAGGAGCCACCATGGATGGAAGTTTCCAGCAACGATGGTGCTGAGGGCCACTGGAGACTTTCTTGAGGGTTGGTGTAACACAAGTTAGATCCAGGTCTATGGACCTAGACTGTCTTGGTTTAGATCATTGCTCCATGAGCTCTCTGACTCTGTACAAATATTTTTTCACCTCTTTGTAATTTAGCTCCCTTCTCATAGTTCCTACTATTGAGTAGGTTAGCATTGAGAAGGTTAGCATTGAGTAGGTTAAATGAGTTCATGATACCTAAAAGCAGTGCTTCTCGAGCTCTAATTGTTAACAAGATCCCTGGGTTAGGGATCTTGTTAAAAAAACAGATTCTGTTTCAGTAGGTCTGGTATGGGTGACAGTCTGCATTTCTAGCAAGTGATGCCGATGCCACTAGTCTACAAACCATACTGTGAGCAGGAAAGGCATGGCATGCAGCATTAGAACAGCACCCGGTTCATTATAAATTCTTAACAACTGCTGGTGGCTTAACCGCTTGCATGCTGATACTTTGTCCTTATCCCCATTAAGTAAGTGAAAAACCCTTTTTGTTTCAACCCTCAAAGCTGAAAAAGCTTTGTGTCATATGGTAGTATCCTCTTTTCCTTAGTAAGTACAGTATGAGGGACATAGATCCCTCTGTTTTTTGCATTGAAGACCTTAAGCTGCCTCCAGGGTTATCATTCTGAATGTGACCTCTCTTTGCTAAGGATAGTAAAGTGAAGATAAAGAAAGTGTGGGACCTCGGTTTCTGTGTTCAGCGGGTTTGGAAGTATCTTGTTGTTCTTAGTACAATAGCCTTGACCACTCTCTCCCCTAGAGGCATTTGTGTCATTCTGGTTCTCCTCTTCCATCTCTGATGGTTCTCTACTTCTTACTGGCTCCCTCTTTCTACTACTCTGTACTTATAATGGCCCCCATAGAACACTCTTTTCCATTGTCTTTTCTCACAATATTCTCATTCAAGCCAAACTTCTATCTTCTTCTACATCTATGACTCTTTGAATGGCATCTCTATTGCACCATTTACTCAGGCTCAGAATGTCCATCACCTATAATTAACTTTTTTCCCCTACCCGCAACCATCCAAGACATGCATACACAGTAATAGCTAATTAACTACTGGTTCTGATGCCAGGAGTTCTCCTAACGTGGTCCTTGGACCAATAGCATAAAAACCAGCTAGGAACTTGATAGAAATGTGAATCCTCAGACCTCATTCCATATCTGCTGAAACTTTAAGAGGGTACCCAACAAGGTCTGTAGGTGATTGATTCCTATTGAAGTGCGAGAACCCTTATTCTACAGTAATGGTGTTCAATCTTGCCTAAGCACAGGAATCATGAGGGAGGCCTCCAAAATACTGATGTGTAGGTCTCATCCCCAAAGATTCTGACTTAATCAGTCTGGAGGAGCCTGGGTGCTTGGAATTAATAAATAAATAAACAAATAAACAAACAAAAACCTTCCTCTGCTGATTAAATGGATTCCAAAGGTTTCATACCAAGGTCTTCTTTTCAATTATTTTTTCCTTGTCTTTCTCTTCTCTCCCCCCTTGGGCCTTCATTACCCATTACCTTTTTTATTTGTCTGATAATCTAATCTCTCTCCTGTAATTTCTCACACTTGAGACATAATCTGTGTAACAGGACTTGATTACTGTTTGTTGGTTTTATTTTCTTCTAACCAAATCCTGTAAGTGCTTCCCATTGCTTGGAGAAGAAGTTACGAGCTCCTGACCATGGCCATGGAGAACTTTCCTTGGTCAGGTCCCCAACTTTTTTTTTACAGATTCAGGTTACACTATATCATATGCTGTCACCAAACCAAAGTAAGCCTACCCTGAACTTCCCTCTTTTCTTACCTCCATTTATACTGTTCCTTTTGCTTGGAATTTCTTTCACTGTCAAACTCACCCACATTTCTGAAAAACTAAGGTCCCAAAGCCACTTTTTCCCTGGAGTTTCTCTAAGTGCTTCCAAAGGTAGAGAACACTTCCCTGAACTTTAGAGGTACTTTGAAGGCATTTCCCGTAATCACAGTCTAACAGTGGTTACAGATTTGTTGTAAGTCTTTGATGAAATAAAATTGTACGTACCTTATAAGCTGATAGAGCTGGAAGCCTTCATTATAAAAATTGATTTGCCTGAGAGGAGCCAGCCAATAAGGAGATCTGTAGGGCAAGCCCTTGGGGGAAATTCTAAAAGGACAAGGTAAAAAGCCCATGCCAGTGAGCCTGACATTCATAGGTTGTGTCTAAACCCTCAAGATAGATGGCCACAGAAAGACACTGAAAGTTGTTTCTGTGAAGGGTCCTGAGATATATGAGATATATGAGGCACAAGCAAGCTAGCTTTGATCTAAAGAGCCAAAAAAAAAAAAAAAAACATCAGAAGAAGGAGAGAGAGAGAGATATTTTCCCCACATGTACACAGCACACATGTGACTTTAGCTCAGGAGAGACTGCAGAGAGCATAACATGGCATGGGTACATGATAGGGTTGCTTAGGTATAGCAAATAAAAATACAAGTCACCAAGTTAAATTTGAATGTTGGATGAACAAAGGATAATTTTTTTTAGTATAAGTATGTCCCCTATATATTGCTCTCTTTACTTATCAGATACGCAGATTTAACTGGGTGTCCAATATTTTATCTAGGAGCCCAGTGGTATGAAAATTCACAGACTCACTTCTGAAAGCCACCGTATTGACTTCAGAAAGTCCCAGGGACCAATACCAGTGCTGACTCACAGCAGTGGCAATCAACCAGGGAAATGGAGAAGATGAGGAAAAGTCTATTTGGGATGTAGTAAAGATAGCAGAAGGACTCCCAGAGATGCATGGGTAAAAGTTTTCAGGGGCAGACTTCTGTTTCAGAGTGAGGATACAAGCAAGTGAAACAAGTTCTTCTTACTATGACCTTATCTCTACATTGTGCCCACAGGAAACCCAAGTTACATTTATTATTTTAATAGTTCCAAGTGTTTATTTGCTAGTGAAATGAAAATGTAATGAATAAAAAACTTACCCAAAGACCACACTGGGAAAAGATTCCATTTAGCAGAAATGTCTTTTGTTTTATATTTTATCTATGAGAAGATTAAGAATATTTATACACAAGAAAAAAATTTAATTAAAGAATGTAGATGATGGGTATAGATTAGTGAAAATCTGTAGCATGGGAATATTAGCAATGCAAAATTTGAACACTAGACAGGATAGGTTACCCATTCCACGCATGATATTGCATTAGAAACAAAGATGAAGCAAGGTATTAAACATGTGTATAACAGCACGAAGGAGTGTATGTGTTATTTAGAATCTGTCTTATTTTCCTTCAAGAGTATAAGACTTTTAAGGGCAGTGATCATATCTGGTTCAGATTTCTAGCTTTAAAAAAAAATGCAAGAAAATTCTAGTTTTTCATTTCTCTCTTCCCAGGAACCAGGTCTCTTTGCTCAGTGCATTTTGTGGGATGATCTCTGTAGGGCCAATTCCTGGGTGGAAGAAGCAGAGCCTGAGTAATGGAGCATGAGGACAATGAGTGGTGGGGTACAAGTCAGTGCCCCCCAAGACAGACACACACCCTGCTAGAGCTCCCAGGGGGCTGAGAAGCTCAGGGTCTGAACTAGTTTAATGACCCCTTTTCATAGATAGAGCGTATCTCTCGAAGGGAATGGCACATAAAACTGGTATTAGCAAATTGCCTTTTATTATCATTTCGTTCTTTCCAGCCATTTTTTTACCTTGGGGATTATTTTTAAGGACTTGAATCTTTCTAGGCTGAGAAACTTCAGAATTTTGTTTTATCAACTAATCACATCTTATCAGTATGTCTCTTGTCAAACAATGCCCAACTTTATATTTTTAGTTAACTTAGCTCAAAAAGTTGTTTATAAACTGATATTTTCCTACTTGACTTTTTCCTGATAGAAGGATGTTTTGTTAGTTGATAACTAAATTCATAAGATCCTCACTTCTAATCCCCATGTCCCTCAGTTTAGTATCCAGAAAGTATACCGCGATGTGAAACGTACAGCCTGAAACAATTAATGTTTTTATTGAGGTGGGTCATATTTCCTAATGGATTGAGATGAGAGGCAGAGCTCTTATTGATTGAGTACCCTCCTTCAATTTTAAAAAATAATGATGAAGAGGATAATAAAAAAGAAACAGACAAATCTTTGAACCTAATTTTGTCCTTTACTAGCTCTATGACTCAGACATGTTTCTTAATGTCTTTGTCCTTCAGTTTTTCTGTTAAAAAATAATATTAATATCCATTCTATAGATTCTCAAAATTTCTGGTGCTTGGCAGTTTCTTAATAAATGTTAGTTATTTTTTAAACCATTCCAACAGTATAATAGTACCAAGGAAAGATTAGGAAACAGAGTGAAAAATCTTTCACAGTTCCACTCACCAATTCTATAAACAATGTATTTCTAGTCCTTAACTATAAAATATGTAGTTGTCATATATGGTATATGTCTTTTTTGGTCCTGTTTATTTTCATTTTTTTCATAAGAATTTGAGAAAATTGCTCAAAAGTTTGGCAAGTAACTATGACATAATTTACTTAATTGTTCATTTATTGTTATCTTTAGAGTGTTTATGGGGCAGTGTTTTTTGGAACTGATTTTCACTATCTTTAATAGGCATAAGGAAGAAAACAATATATTCTGGCTTGTCAACAGAAGCTGTAGGAAAAGAGCATTTTCTTATGTGATTTAAGTGTTTCTTTGGTATGTATAGGCACTTATGAATGCAAGATACAAATATAGGTCAAGAAGTTCCAGGGGAGCAGGTGCTCTGAGAAAAACCCTGTATACAAATTAGAAGGACCTGATTTATTTATAGACCAACTCCAAAATGCTGTAATTTACTTAAGGACCACATCCAAGATTAAGCTTTTAAGAGTAGTTTGTGGCTTATCCTATTATAAAGTAATTTTTACTGCTTTTCACTTGCTATAGCTCAGTGATTCTCCAAAGAAACAATTGACGAACTTTCCAATTTTAGCAGGCTCTGGAGCCCCTCCCCAGACCGTTGAATTAGATTCTCTGGGGAAGGGCCTGAGCATTGGTGTTTTCAAAGTCTTTATATGATTGTGGTGGATAACCAGATTGAGAAACACTGAAGGACCTTAGATCAGAAAGATCTCACCATCCTACTGAGCCACTTTGCAGAGGATGAGAGGTTAAAGGGGAAGTGCTCTTTGCCTGAACACTAGCTGCAGGCCCTGTCTGTGGTCCCAAGGGAGAGAGCATTTGCCTTGATACCAGCCCTCACAGTACTAGACGCCCACCAGGTAAACTGCCTTCATGAGCTCTCTAGGCAAATTAACAACTTCATCCTCACCTATAATTCCTTAACCTGGTATTGACTGGCCAGAAATATGATGTCTTAATCAATCTGTGATGCTCCAGAGATATCCTGGATTGCTAAATATATTGCTAAATCCTGGATTGCTAAATACATTGGGAAAATATATCCTTTGACACTTGAAAAAGCATGCTTACTTAATACATTTTTGTAAGGAGATTAATGAAGAAAACCTGTAGGCACATGATAAATATTATTATATTTATATGATAAATATTATTATGGTGATAGAGGCAAAGATAATAAATCTTGAGAGTTCAAAAAGGTATAATACTAGGACTTATTATAGTCCTATATAGACTTATATGGGAAATAGACTTCCACTTTTTAAGTTTTTATTAGCTCCTTGATTTTCACCAAGATAAACCAAATTCCTTCATATTGTGAAGCTGTCATTTTTGCTACCTTGCAAATAATTCATTAATGCTCTCCATTGTTAGCCCATCCTTTTGATAAGTTCATAGTAGGAAATAAATATGTGTTGAATGAATGAAAGATCAAGTGAATTAATGATTTTTAAATTGTTATATTTTGAGTATTAAAAGCATGATATTAAAGAATTTCGAAATATTCCCAGCCTTAGCTTACCCAAAATTTATTTAACCTTCAGCTAAATGCCATAGCTTGTATCTTTTCACCTGTGAAAATATTATACTTCTTTTCTAGACACAAGAGTTTTGGGAACGTTAACTACTAGTTTTAGCAAGCTTGAGACTTTGAACTCATTCATAAACAGATTCAGACTTCCCCAGATCAGTGTGGCAAATCAATTCAGATTAAAACAGTATTAACACCATGTCTAATTAAAGGAAAAGTATGTTCATTAAAGTGCAATGAATATTTAAAGTAGTTCCAACTACATAGAAGCCATAACAATTTAAGCGCCCTTCTTGGGTCAGTAGAGAGCTTTTCCATTAGCAGCCTAGTGGATTCACAAATCATATACTCCCTTGCTTATTGTTTTTAAGTGGCAATTATAAATCACTTGATAGAATGAGGTAAAAAGGGATGTTTTCCTAATCTGTATGAATGATGTGATGTGCCACTGGGCATTGAAAAGTTGAAATTATATATCAAAAAAAGAAATTAAACATTTGGTACCCCACTCCTGTTCTATATTAAATACTTCATCTTTGGCAAAAAGCAAAAGCTTTTGAGAAAGTTGAATCTATACTCATATTTTGCAGAGACATACAAGATAGGGAATTGATTTCTCTTTTATTTACTGTTCTAAAGAATATTCAGCAATTATAGCATGCATTTCTAAAGGACTCAGACATAAGCATCATAGTTTGTGCATATATACTCATAAGGCTTCATTAAAAGAAATTTTGGAAGGTTATCTAATCTGCACATTTCAGAAAGCCTTGTTGTATATAAATATTTTCAGTAACCTATTCACTATGTCCTTTTCAAAGAAAATTATTCCTTGTCTCTTTAAAACAAATATTCTTCTTTTTTTTTTTTAATAAACATATAATGTATTTTTATCCCCAGGGGTACAGGTCTATGAATCACCAGGTTTACACACTTCACAGCACCCACCATAGCACATATCCTCCCCAATGTCCATAACCCCACCCCCCTCCTAAACCCCCTCCCCCCAGCAACCCTCAGTTTGTTTTGTGAGATTATGTAAAACAGGTATTTCTATTTGTTCTTCCTTCAGTGAAGAAGGAGAACCCTGGTTGTTGTGATCTTTTGTTCTTTGTTTTTTGGTTTTTGGGTTTTCTTGTTTGTTTTTAATCCATCTTCTACCTGTGACCTTGGAAATGGTCATTATATTCTCTTGGCCTTTTCCTCTCCAGCTGCATAATTTCTTATATGTAGACCACATTCTCCACCTCACAGCCTTTTTGTTTTCAGCAGACTTTAAAGTTTAAAGTTTAAAGTGTCTCCTCAGTCTTAAACACATACGTTCCATTCTTTATAAAGATATGCAAGTCTCTTCTGTGCTCCAAACCTCCTTCTCTCTGATCTGCCTTATCTCAATAAATAGCCTTTCTCAATAGAGATGTATTCCATGCTTACATTGCTTCAGAAACTGCACGAGGCCAGGGTGATATAGAGATAAGTTACAGATCCTATTTTCTAGAAACCTAGTCTAGTGAAGAAGGAAGACAACTAAATGGGTGGTAATCAGTACAGTGTGGTACCTTAAATCTTAAAGGTGAGTCAAATGATCCAGAGCTTTGAATAGTCCAGCATTGGCTTTATATCAGATTCAGCCTCCTCAGGTACAAAAAACAAAACAATACAAAAATTACTCTTTACTGGTGGGAGAAGTCTTTCAGAGATGCTTATTTCAATTGGTAATAAATGTTTTCTTTTCAAAATGTATTCATTAAAATTGAGGTCAATGGAAAACTGCTCTCCATAAGGAAGGAAATATTTTGCTATGATCAGTTACTCTGAAGGTTATGAAGTCAGCATAAAATCCCAATAATGTTATAGACTTAAAAAATGAATACAAAGCAGGAAAATTTTATGGGAATGGACCAAGAAATATCAAGATGAAAAAGCACGAGGGTTATTAAGCACAAACAAGACCTAGCCAGAAGATTGTTGAAGAGTGGAACTTTCCACGACCCCAAAAATCATCCCACCTTCAAGTCTTTCCTCCCTGAGGTATAGTAACTTTTATTCAGTTGGGAGATTATTTAACCAGCAAAAACGAATCATATATACAAGTACAAGACACCTTGTAGAAATCATGAAGCAATGGTGTTGAAAATGTGAAACAATCACAGCGAAAATGCTGAGCATTTTTAATAATTACAAAAAATAAGGAATCAATTCCTATTTTTGTTTTGGGTGATATCTGGTTTGATCAACGTCTCTTAGACATGGGTGCTAAATCAGCATTTTTATCTCCATTAAATAAAGTAGTCACTTTTATATCATTAGCAAAAGGTCACGCTAAATCTTTCCATAACAAAGTCGGTAAATACAATCTGCAAAGATATCTCACACTTCCAACTGATCGCAGGATGTTCGATGTGCGGTTCTGAGAGTTAATGTTTATGTAGAAATTGTAGGATTCCAGGTCTCCTTGTTGAGAAACATAAAATAGAACTGTGCCTTCTCCCTTTTTCATGAGGATTCTTTGTATTAGCAAAGTGAAGTGCAGCATTAAATAATCGCCAGTGAATTCAATCTTCATAAATAGAAAATCTAGATATATTTATCCGACTCTCCTATAGCAACACCTTTATTTTGCTTTACTTATCTCCGTAATTATTTCTGTTCTCTTGGTTTTTATTGCTATTGTTTGCTTTAATTCGGAGATTGGAAGACCACAGATTGAAGAAGTCTCTTTGATCTCTGAATTTTTTGGAGGCCGGGCTAGCACATGGCTTGTGAGTTGTAGGTCCCTGGGAGCAGTCCTAGCACACAATGGGGTTGTGAACCCACAGAGACTGAGTAGTGGTCGAAGTCCACTCAGACTGGAGTGCAGCCAGGATTCTTACTGCAGTGCCTCTATTCTTACTACTACACCACTGACCACACATTGACCACAGAGGTCTTTCAGTCGTCGGTTCCTTGCACATAATATTTCTAAAGTTATTCCTGATGGTTTTCATGAAACTCAAGATTGAAAGTGGAAAAGGATTCACTGTATCATCAAATTCATCCTTACCCAGAACTAATAAAAGTGTATTCCCTACAGCATTTTTTCCCAAGCAATTTAGGCAGTTTTATTAAGTTCAATTTATGTGCATTTCACTTAATTGATCGAATTTCTGCCACTTTTCTTGGAATACTCTTCTGAAGCCTTAATAAACCTGACTAATATCATGACACTTCTCCATTATAAAACTATTTCTCTTTATTATGATATTCCATTATTCCTTTTTCTATTAACAACATAGAATGACCCTAAATAATTCTTCTTTTTCTAATAAGTCATGCTGATACCTTGTTCTTTTTTTTTTTTAAAGATTTTATTTATTTATTTGACAGACAGAGATCACAACTAGGCAGAGAGGCAGGCAGAGAGAGAGAGAGAGAGGGAAGCAGGCTCCCTGCTGAGCAGAGAGCCCGATGCAGGACTCGATCCCAGGACCCTGAGATCATGACCCGAGCCAAAGGCAGCGGCTTAACCCACTGAGCCACCCAGGCGCCCCCTGATACCTTGTTCTTACAAAGACCAGATATCAAAGTCCACATCCTAGCTTTGTAGACTAGGAAGCATTGTAAATAGAAACATTTGATGTAATTTTTTTAGTATTATTATTATTTTTATTTTTTATTGTGTTATGTTAGTCACCATACAGTACATCATTAGTTTTTGATGTAGTGTTCCACGATTCATTGTTTGCGTATAACACGCAGTGCTCTATACAATATGTGCCCTTGATGTAATTTTTATATGATCTCTTCCCGCACCAATTTAGACTGGGGAAAACCAGCAACCAAAGCCCTTCTAATTTTATTTAATAACTACCACTCTGAGGGTACTCAGAATATATGAAGATACTGAATATTCATCATCACATAATGAATAAAGGATTACAGAGTTCTCACTATGTGCAAGCTGGTAATAGATTCTGTGTTTCGGAAGCAGTATCCCTGCCAGTAAGGAATTTACAATTTAGTTGACTTGACTGAATAAGTTCACAATGCAGTTGCCTTGTCACATACGTACGGTAAGTAGATGAGCCGGTCAATGTCCAACGGGGTATGCAGACATCACTTGCTATAGAAAGGAGTCCAGAGGAACAATGGATCACCTTTGTCTTTCCCTCGGCCTTTTGGGATGAAGTGGGACTTGAGCTAGTTCCAAGAACAAAGGTTGGAATCAGCCGGAGGAGTACAGGGAGAGCACCTGGGGTGGAAGAAGAGCCCATCTTTAGAGTGCACCCATTTGGGTGGTAAACCAGCATTTTTGTTCTCAGTAAATGAACAGGGAGAATTATCTTATTTCCTAGAACTGGCCCAGGTAGGCTAATTAGAGTCACAGAAAGCCCTCTTTAACAGTTAATTATAGTATGCTAACATTTAAGAGAACTCCAAAACTGCATAAGTTCTCTAGGTCAGGGTTTATTAACCTTGGCACTGTTGACACTTTGGGGCTGATAATTCTTTGTTGGGAGGGACTGCCCTGCACATTATACAATGTTTAACAGTGTCCCTGGCCCCTCCCTACGAGACACAGCAGTATCCTGCTCCTCTCCCCGGTTTTGACAACCAAAAACAAATGTGTCCAGGCATTGCCAAATGTCCCTGGATGCGAAATTGTTCCCCATCAAGAGCCACTGCTCTGGTTCTCTGAACACTGAGGGAAAGAGCTCTCTCAGATTCTCTTCTCCTTCTGCAATACCAGCCTCAGGAAAATTGTCTTTGTACTTAACCTAGATTGTCTCCTATTGCATGTTATAAATCCTCTTCTGAAGTGGCCTCAGAGTTGTGCCTCCGTATCAGGAGTACTTTGTCCACTCTGCAAGACTTGAGGCTATAACGTCTGGAAGATTTCTAAGTACCCAGGGAAAACCACTAAGAAATGCTCACTAATGTCTTTCCTCCACTTAGGAAAAACTCCCTAGTCTTGTTCACTTGTCAAAACTGTAGTCCTATTTAGATTAGAAACCTATTTCAATTGTAAATCCCATTGGTGGGGAAAGCTCGGTTTTAGGAGAGAACACAGCTGGTGCTTCCTGGATGTTAAATAATTCATCTTCCTCATTTTGGAGAGTCAGAAACAGCCAAGCCGAGATGCTAAATCCTCAAGGTAATATTACAAAACCTAGTTCCTGGCACAAAAGAGGGAAAAGGCCTGCTAAATCGCAGAAGCCACCTTCCGCAGCTTTAGGAGAACTGTAAAGAATATGCTGTTTGCTCACCTGATTTTTCCCCATTTTGCTAACACAGAGAAGACAGGTTGCCCTAAGAGAATTTTATGAAACTCAGTTAAGAAAAATCAGCCTTTCTACATTTTATGTAGTCATGCCAGTTTCACTCAGGCCTGTAGTTCATTTTTCAAGTGCAGTATTTTGACCCTTCTAAAACGTATTTCCCCCGGAAATCAAAAGGTAATCATGGAACTGGGGGACCACTTGCTGTGTTCCAGTTTGTAGAAAATAGATGACATTTGAGTAAATGCTTGTTGTTAAATATTTCTCATTAGTGGGTCTGTTCTCACACTTGGCTATTTATTGCATAATCTATTTTAGTCCAAGTTGTCCTAATACCTGTCCCAGGCTCATCTTGGATTATCGTAATAGTTTCAAAGCTGCACTAAATCTCCAGAATGCACAGCTTCTAGAATAGTCAGTGTTCCATACTAACACGTTTTTCAGGTAACTAGTAATCTTAGTATTTTTATTTCTATGTCCTGAAAGAGGTAACATTCTTAGAAGAAAACCCATTTTACATCTTAACGAGACATGGTTTTTCTTCATATATGATAGGGTACATATGTGTGCTACTACGTCTGTGTGCTCTTCTCATCCGAGTTTCTTGATTGTGGGACTCTAATGAGAATCTATAATACCCCGTGATTGCAGCAATTTTTATGCTTTAATCTATGCTGCTTGAATGGTTGACTGCATATGATATAAGCAATCAAAGCTACCAAACTCCAAATTTTTCCATGGATCAGGCTCAGTAGTTTTGTATTAGTTTCACTGAGAGTAAATACAGACAAAGGTAAAAGACAATCAAAGAAGTCTGCACGCAACCATTGCAGTTATCAAGGCAACACAAATTTCTAAAGATCATTTATTTCTTTATCTAAGGGAATTTTCTCAGGGTACATAGACAGACAAAAATTGAATTTTCCAACTGGAAATTGGCCAGATGTGCTTTTTAACAGATATGTTTTTTTTTTTTTTTTTTTGAAAAAGACGTTGTAGTCATTAGAACAAGGAAGACAGAAAGGAAGGGTGAGTGCTATCAAACAAAATCTCAATTTGGGTTCACTTATTAAAGTCTTTCCTCATCTCATGGGAACAAAGGGGAAAAAGCCATTTTGGTGATTGGAACATGGACCAGACAACCCAATAATCAAGCTCTGAATGAATCCAAAGCGTCCCAGGCATATTTGGCTTATGGTAGTGGTACCAAGGGAGCTTTTATGAGCATCCATGCTATTTTTTTCCCTTCATGATGTTTTCTCCAGAAGTTAGAAATGTAACTTGAGCTACTCTAACTTCCTAATAACACAGCTTGCTTTAATGTACCCTAAACAGGAGCACTTAATTCAAACAAGCCTCCATTCTATTATTTTTCGACAATGTCTTTTGGGAAATCTCATTTTATGTGCATTTTATTGGGTTCAAAAATTGATAACTTGTATCATAAATCAGATAAAATATATATTATTTCAATAAATGAAAGGACCTTTTAAAAGTCAGAACAGGGGCGTTGGGTGGCTCAGTCAATTAAGCGTCTGCCTTTGGCTCAGGTCATGATCTCAGGCTCCTGGGATCAAACCCTGGCTTCTGGCTGCGTGTTCATCGGACAGCCTGCTTCTTCCGCTCCCTCTGCTCCTCCCCACCACTTGTGCCCACTCTCTCTCTCTCAAATAAGCAGGTAATCTTTTAAACAAGATAAATAAAAGAACAATTGAGACAGCTATCCCCATATAAATATCAGTAAGTTCAGAAGTACACAGCTGAAGGAAAGGGGAAATTCCTGGAGACTCTTAAAAAAAGGATCCCTAAAGAGTGTATCATTAACCCAGTTAAAATACTAGTTTATAACTAATATTAAAAGAAAATAGAAATAGAAAATAATCAACCCATCTTATCATTTAATGTATATTTTCTTAATTTAACATGAAATCAAGGTACTGGGAATATGACTAAAACTTTTCATCTGCCTGTATTTCATTCAAGAGAGACTGAGAGAGTTCACTCAAAACTCTAAAGGATTAGGGTTTCCCAACAGAGCCAATGCATCTGGAATTCTCTTGTTTCTATGAAGGCGCAGCTTCAATAGGAATGAGTAAGACACATAAATTTAAATGTGGGTGAATATCTGGGGACCATTGACCCAACAATCCTGAGGGAAGAAATTTAGAAATTAGCTAAAGTAAGCACATACACTAAAGTAAGTTAGTTTAGAGATGGCAGGTTGTAGAGTGATGCTCTGATGTGTTCTCCCAAGTAACTTACATTGACTTGTTCCTCAATATTATTTAATCTGTATATTGTGAGTATTTTCTCTCCAATTTTCTATTTTTCTTAAATGTCTGAATGGTGTTCAAGCAAATTCTGAAGTAGTCAAACTGGCTCAGTCACAGCTAAACCAAGACATGACAACTGCTGAAGATATAGCTAATGTTTCTACATAGGCTTTGAACAGCTTGTTCAATTTTGTTTGGCCACTCATTTATTCAACATACATTTTAGTGAGGTTATCCCATATGCCAAAATCTGTGCTGAACTCTGGAAAAACAAAGGCATGTTATACTCAACCCCTGCCTTCCAAGCTGCAGAATTCAGGAGGCACAAACTCCATCTCTGGCATCAGGAGATCTAAGATGTCATTCTAGCCTTGTCACTTACTAGCTGTGTGATATTGGGATAAATGACGTTTTCTCTCTCAGGAACTATCCTGAGGTCCCTGGAAAGATTGAAATGAGAAATACTTTTCAGTAACTTTACTAAAATAAGCAACGAGTAAATGTTAATGCTTATGCTCCAAAGGGAATGAATACATTAAAAAAATAATAATAAACACAATTCAATTATAGGGGTCTCTAAAGTGGGGGCACCTAAGATGTCTTATCATCTCAAGAACAAAAAGAATGAAAATGAACCATCCTATGTGGGTTAAGCCATTGTGGGAATATCAAAACCTGCAATTTTAGAAATATTATAACAATTACAAATATTTTTAAGTGAGATCAAGAGAATGCTCTATCTCTTCTGAGTTAGAAGAGAGAACAGAATAAAACTACAGTAAGTTATTAGGCTTCAAGAAAACTTTCAAATTCTAAAGGTTGTTAGTAAAATTTATTACCCCAAAAATGTATTTTTAGAAAGATGACATGCAGCTTTCTTCTCTGGATGGTTTGGATGCAGGGCTGACTGGAAACAGAGGTGGGGAATCTTTAGGATATTCCTCTCCTCCCATGACTGATAGAGGACTGATAGGCAGAGGTGACAGCATTAATAAACTATTGTGACGGAGATGGAAAGGCTGTAGTAAAAGATCAGGAGAAGTAGGTAGCAGTTATTATTTCTTTTTTTAAAGAAGGAATGGGGCATATTCTGCAATTATGGAATCATATACTCTTTTTAAGTTTTGATGGAGAAATATCAACATATGAATCCTGTTTCCAAATTCTGCCTAGAATTGCAGCCTCTAAATATTATGGTGCTATTACATTGAAACTTGACAGCATTTTAGTTAATAAAATGTTATTTGACAGTATTTTGAGGACTTTGTCATTTGGAATGCATGCCAAAAATATTTGGAAATTTAAACCTGAAAATTCCCAAGTTCATTTTCAAAATTCGTAAGTTACTCATTTCAATAAAAAAATTCTAAACACAATATAACATAATAGGAAATAAAATTGGAACATACAGATATGTTCTAGCCAAGGTGTCAGTAAACTTTTCTGTGAGACTCCAGACAATTCATACACAAATGCATACTACTGTGTACCAATAAAACTTTATTTACAAAAACCAGCAAGGACCAGATTTGGTTGGTGGCCTTTAGTTTGCCAACCCTTAGTTTAGCAATTTTTAAGTCTTTCTTTCTTTTTTTTTTAAATAATTAATAACATTTTTCTTCTGCTGAGTATCAGATACCCTCACCTCAAATTTAGGTTATACATCTGTGTTTTCATTCACTCTTCAGAATGGAACATCTAAAAACAAAAAAACAAAAAAAGAATATAACATCTAGAATGGCACTTAGAATAGGAAGACTCAAATCTACAAAGAAAACTAGACGAATGTTTACAGATTTTTATTACAAACTTGGATTCAGTTTAGAAAGGATCCCCACACTGTAAGAACAGAGGAAAAGAGCCTAGCTCTCAAAGAGATGAGGATATCTTTAGGGCATGTTAAAATATTATGGCAGCAAGGAGAAAAAAATGTTATATTCTTCTTCCATATCTAAAATTGCTGCCTTCATGAAAATGCCTCAGGATGCAAGCACAAAAATTAAAATATTAATGAAAATACATAAAACAGCAGCATTAAACTCCCCTTCAGGAAGGCCTCATAAAATAGGACTAATACTGGGTCTTGCAATCAGGCTCAATCAGGAATAATGAGCTTACCCTTCTCGTTCCTTCCCCTCTTCTTTCCTTCAAACCCATGAGTTTTGTGTTCTAATTCTCCTACATTGAAGACTAAATTTTACTTTAGATTTGGGATAAAGGGCTAAGCCCAAAATCTGTGCTCTGTTCCCCCTGGGGTTAAATAGCATCTCTCCTTTCTATCCCAAAGTATTCAATATAAATGTTATAGTGCATCTGAGAAGCTATATCCCCTCAGGGAGGCAGACAGCCTCACTTTTATAAATACTTGGCATCTGGAAGCACGTTTTTCATTTTTGAATATTGTTATGAGCTCGGCACCTATTTTTGGTGGCATTTCTTTGAGACATTTTACATAGTGAGAAAAGCAAACACGGGCATTTATTTGAATTTAAGGAGGGGGAACACTTTGGATTTGAGATCGTATCCATGGCATACAGGATAAAGCATGTTTTATGGCAAACCTGTGATATGAGGTATCACTCTAATGACTTAAACTAATAATGAAGAAATGTACAGAAAGTGCAAGTGGGTTTGAGGTAAAAGTCTTAAAACTAAGATGAACATGGTGAGGAAATAAAATCTTGACATTCTCAGTTCTAGTCTTCTGATTTTGTACATCAGAAAATGCTGCCTCTCAGCATAAAAAGAATTATTCAATACTATCAGAGGGAATGAATAATATTCCCCTAGTGATTCTGTGAGGTGTAGGCCTGAGATTGGCATCTGGACATGACTAATATTGTTATAGATGCTGAAAAGAACAGCTTGGATCAGAAAATTATAAACCACTCTGAGAAGGCTTGGGATTGATATGGAAATTTATTGAAATGAAAAATACCTTTAAAGACGAAAGGTGTCTGTGCCTATTTATCTGTATTAAAGATATGTGCATGCTTCCCTAGCAGTGAATACCTTTAATACGTGGATTTGCTTACACCTTCAGACTTTTTTGATAAATGTACTGGTGTTTCTCTAATTTGTCCCAACCGTAGTATCCGTTTCCCTCATCTTTTCAACTTATTCACTAATACCATCCCTCAGTTCAGTACACAGTAGTAGAAACTCAACAAGTATATTTGATACATTAGCTAAGAAACTAGACCAAACGCCACTGACACTTGTCAGAAATCAGAGCAGACAACAATTTGGCAGTATTCCTTCCTGGCCACTATCCCTTGGATAAAAATTCAGCAAATGAGAAAATACAAGCAACTGTTTGTGGCGCTGGATCTAACTGGCAGCTGTTTCTGATTAATTACTTTATTGATTGCTGTCATATTTATTAAGTGTCTACAGTGTCAGATGTCTGCCTAGTGTTTGGATGAAGGGAAGATCTAGAAACTGCAAAATAGAACTGCAGGGTGGAAAAACAGGAAGGAAGAAACTGCAATGCAGTGGCCTGGGGGGAGTTGCCTGAAAGAGCAGTCCAGCAAACAGCATCAGAAAAACAAGATTAGGTCAGTGATTTGGTTGGAAAGGGCAGCCGTGTTCATGCTAATCGATTTCCATTTCTCAGTCCAGAGTGCTAAACTAATATTTCCATCACACCTTTTAGCCCCATTGAAGGACTTGTTTTACATCCAGCTGTGGCCAACTAGCCCAGACTTAGTTTGAAGCTGATATTTCTATTGTATTGAATTGCATTGGCATTATTCGTCCTCATTTCAATATCAAATAACTAAGATTCCTGGAAGTAAGTGATTTCTCCAAGGACACAAAGCTAAAAAGAGTGAACTCAAAAAAAAAAAAAAAAAAAAAAACCAACCAAAAAAAACCCAAAACAAACCTTCTGGTTCCTGGTTCATGGTGGTTGTCTTTCTGCATTCTGCCCAACAGGAAGCTATATGCAGACCCATACTTACTCCCATTTGGGAAACTCCTGTTTATGGGCCTGGATTTGAGTTTAAAACTGGTTGGCATGAGTGGTGGTAGTAGGAGTGACAGCTGTTCTTTGTCTTTTCTTGGAGTTAATCCACAAGAAGAGAAGAAAGTGCTTATACCTAACAACACATCAGTGGCCTCTTGTTAATATCCCCACCATTTGGTATGTGAAGTTCAAAAGAGACCAGTTTGTTTGGTTCCTACAGTTATGACCTTGCCCACCAAGATTCTAATCAATCCATCAATATTTCTGTACATGTCCTAAACTATACCAATCAGCAAAGGCATTTTTAGAGTGGATTGCTTTTTTCCCCACCTCTCTAAACGCTCTGAGAATTTTTACTTGTTAAAAAAAAAGAAATCATAAATAATTTCAAATGGCTTTCAAAAAGATCAAAGGAACAGAATAAAAGAAGAAAATAAAGATATGCTTGTGGTTGTGATTGAATGGCTGATAAAGCTTAAACTTCAAATCCAGATCAGTTATCTGGATCCCAAAAGATACAACTAAAAAAGGCTTGACCTTCACAACAGGAAAGATATGATTTTACCAATCTTCTCTATTACTGACTCTTAAAGGATTGATAGACTGGACATTTTTGGCAAGCACAGAGAAAAAGTGTATACAGCTGTGGCTATCAGCAACTTATGTTGAAAAATGAGAACATAACATGAAAACATTTTAATGGTGGAAGTTCTGTGGGACTGCTAACCCATGGAGGGCCAGGCATGTAGACCTGTTGTGTTTTAACTGGTAGCAAGGAGAGATTTTAACAAATCCGACAGTCAGTGGGCAGTGTATCCCTTATGTAGTCTCCACCAAGTGTTACTTTATTTAGCTAAACATTTGGTAAGAGTTGGATTTCATAATGTTTGAAGTTGCATGCTTTGATAGGGAACTAAAGAGCTGATGTCCTATATTACGAAGTGTGGGAGGGTGAGCACTTTGGGAAACCAGAGGTGATAGTAACAGGGCTGATTCTCTATTCTGAAAACGGATATTCTAACTAAATCACCCCCTGGAAGAGACACATTTCCTCTCAGTTTACTGGCATAACTCATTTTATTATGCCTTGCTTTATTGCATGTTATAGATACTGCATTTTTTAATAAATTGAAGGTTTCTGGTCACCCTTGTTGAGCAAGTCTGTTGTCACCATTTTTTCCAACAACATTTGCTTGCTTGATGTCTTTGAGTCACAATTTGTTAATTCTCACAATATTTCAAACTTTCCTATTATTATTATATGTGTTATGGTGATCTGCGAACAGTGATTGTGGCTTATTGAAAGGTCAGATGATAACATTTTTCAGCAATAAAATATTTTTAATTAAAGTATGTCCATTGTTTTTTAGACATAACAGTAATGCCCACTTAATAGACCACAGTATAGTGCTAACATAACTTTTATTGGGCTAGGAAACCAAAAAGTTCATTTGACTCACTGTATTGTGATATTCTCTTTATGGCAGTGATCTAGAAGCAAAAGCTCACTATCTCTGAGATATGCCTTTACTCACAAAATTGAACTTGTAACTGCTAAGTTCCCTAGAAACTAGTTTATAAAACAAAGCTCATTTCACTGTTATCCAGCAAAAATAGTTATTTACTTGTAATGAGTTGATATTTGAATTTTCATTAAAAAATGATATTCAGAATGGATACCTGCCATGATCATCACCATGGATTTTTATATATATTAAAGATGCAATTTTCAGGATATTTAAAAATAGTGATACCTCTCATCCATACTTCACCAAAATGAGATTTTGTTTCGTTCTTGGAGCAGCAGTGAAGGAGGATGGTGGGCCAAAAGGGGCACTGTCTGTGAAGGTAGAAGATTGGATTTGAATCTTGACTCTATCTCTTAGGAGATGTGTAACTTTGGCGAGGCCATTTGACTTCTCTCTATAAAATGTGAATAAGAATTCCATCTGTTTCATGGAGTGGTGGAAGGAATTAAAAAATAAGAAAGCACCTGCCTGGGCGCCTGGGTGGCTCAGTGGGTTAAGCCACTGCCTTTAGCTCGGGTCATGATCCCAGGGTCCTGGGATCGAGTCCCGCATCGGGCCCTCTGCTCAGCAGGGAGCCTGTTTCCTCCTTTCTCTCTTTGCCTGCCTCTCTGCCTACTTGTGATCTCTTCTCTGTCAAATAAATAAATAATTTATTAAAAAAAAAAAAAAGAAAAGAAAGCACGTGCCAACTCATCTGGCATAGAGTACAAACAATAAACACACCTTATTTTTTCTTCCTTATTGTAAACCCATTCTTTTCCAAGATATAAAGTTATTCATAAAACAGTTATTGTTCATAATTTAGAACCATCCTGTTGACCCTCACATTTATACCTGATCATTAAAACTTGCTCTTTTTTCTTTTAAGATTTTATTTATTTATTTGACAGAGAGAGATACAGCAAGTGAGGGAACACAAGCAGGGTGTGTGGGAGAGGAACAAGCAGGGCTCCTGATGAACAGGGAGCCCGATGTGGGGCTCAATCCCAGGACTCTGGAATCCTGACCTGAGCTGAAGGCAGATGCCTAATGACTGAGCCACCAGGTATCCCTAACTTGCTCTTGATGAGAGCTACAAAGCAGGGCACATTTGATATTTTTCCTTTCATTCCCGACTCCCATGAGACAAAAAAGACTTACTCCCAGTTTGGAGGGAAGGAATTGCCTGAACCAGGATCTACATTTCCACAAGATTCCTGGGTGATTCGTAAGTACACAAAAGTCCAAGAAATAATGATGAGGTCTGTACCCATCCTATTTTCAATGCAAGCTTCAGATCTGATATGCATATTTTATATCTCCATTTGAGTCCCTGATAAAACAATGAACAAGGTTGAAGACAGAACCTTTCAATATGCCTCTGAAAAATTCTCTCGAGCCTCATCTGATACAGTAATTAAATCAGCATCTTGCTCAGTAATACAAATTCATGGAATTATTAACTATCATCCTCCAAAATGTTTTCTTCATCTTTTTGTGCAGTAATACCATGAGAGACATTTTCTCTAGCATTTTAATTGGGTAATATATCATACATACAGAAGAATATATGGGAGATATGTATAGTTTAAAGCACAATTATAAAGCAAACACCATGAAACAGCACCAGGGTTAAAACATAAATCACCTCCAGCAGCTCAGGATTCCTGTAGCAGCTATTTCCAACCATGTTCCCTTACCTTGAATAGTAATAACCACTAAGAGCATGACTTCTCTGATAACATCCTTTCCCTTGTTTTGGTTTACAGTTTTTACACTTAAGTATACATTCTTTTTTTTTTAATTTTTAAATTTTTTTATTTTTTATAAACATATAATATATTTTTATCCCCAGGGGTACAGGTCTGTGAATCGCCCGGTTTACACACTTCACAGCACTCACCAAAGCACATACCCTCCCCAATGTCCATAATCCCACCCACACCCCCTTCTCCCAACCCCCCTCCCCCCAGCAACCCTCAGTTTGTTTTGTGAGATTAAGAGTCACTTATGGTTTGTTTCCCTCCCAATCCCATCTTGTTTCATTTCTTCTTCTCCTACCCCCTTAAGCCCCCATGTTGCATCACCATTAAGTATACATTCTTGAATAATAAAATTATTTCACCTGTTTTGAGCATTATATAAGAGGATTTCAATGGGATATATTCCTTGCTAATCTCACTCAAAGTTTTATTTGTGTGATTTATCCATGCTGATGTGTTTAGTGTTGATTAGTTCCTTTTCATTGCCAGATTAAGCATTCATGTCACTCTTTATTCTAATATTCATAAACATTTGGTTTGTTTGCTCTTTTGGGCCATTATAGTATTATACCTGCATACATGTCTCCTGGTGTGTGTGTGCAAAATTTTTACAGGTTCCTTAGCTAGGAGAGGAATACCAGAGTCATGGAGTCTGTAGATGTAGTCAACTTTACTTAATAATGCCAAAAATTCTTCCAAAGTAGTTTGAGCAATTTACATTTTGAAAGAATAAGTGAGAATTCTGACACTGCCCATAAGGGCTTTTTCAGAGGCTGCCTTGAAAGAGTGAAGAACACCAGGTCCTCTGCCATTCTCTGATACATCTATCTGTGACTCTGTTAAAAAAAGGGGGGTGCCTCAAATCAGCATCATGTTATCCCTTATGTCTTATCTTAACGGCTTAACCAAATATCAGGCCTCAAATCAACATCAATCTTTATAGAGGTGTGTGAGAAATTCACATTTTCTTTTTTCAACCAAAATTCCATTTGCCCATTGCCAAGCTAATGATTCCTCTGTATTCACTGTGGCTGCATCAACATCACTGTTGACAGCTCTGGGTCTTCTTCTCATGTTCTCATGTTCTTGGAACAGTGGTAATTCACACAGGTCAGCAGACAATTAGAAGCATCATTCAATAATATGTTTTATCATCTATTCCTTACTCAGTCCCATTTCTTTTTTTCCCTATATCCTTCCACCCCTTCATTCTCATAGAGAAGACAGAAATTTAGCAGCGGTTTTATTCTCCATTTTTTTTTTTTTTCTTTTTGGTCAGCCACCAAGAGTTACATTACTAGCCCAATGCAGGGAGCCTGTTTCTCCTCTGATCTTCTTGGTCCAAACAAAGAAAACAAGATAAGTCAAATATTCAAAGCAAACAAAAATAACTTTTTTCTTACACTCAGCATTGGCACCTTATTTTAAATTTAGCCTTCTGAACATTATTCTCAGAGATCTATGGTGTTCTTTTAAACTGTCTCCTCATTTACATTTTTTGACATCTCTTTGTAAAAGGTAAGCTCATTGGAGAATATTCCTTGCCACCTCACTTCCTGTAGGATTCTCCCCTTTTCCTTCCTCAGTGCAATTATTTCTATTAACATAATCTGCATGATATTTTTAAGACTTCTCCAACATTTGAGATTTCTTTTTCTGTAATGGAGTAAGATGTCATAGCTTCTGTCAACTTTTTCTTTGAAACTCTTGAAGTCTCCTTTCTGAAGTTCCTAGTGCGCGTCTGACTAAGCCCAAGCTTGATCAGAATGAGATTTTTTTCTTTAAAAAACGAAGAAAAGAAAAAAAAGACACAAATTTATGTATACTTCCTTGATGATAAAAGACCCTTGGCTTATCGAGTATGTGTGTCTCTACATTTCTTCAGTGTGACATGTTTAAGTGCTTTCCTACTTCCTCATCTTTGTGCTTTGATGTTTTCTCCTGGGTGCCTATGCGCCTTTGTCTGTCTTGTTAGCACAACCTCTTTCTCCTTACATTTTAATCTACCTTGATCCCCTTCTTTTAGCCATCTCTCTACTAACATACACATGTTTAATTTCTTGGGAATCAAAAAAAAGAAAAAAAATTCAACTTCCTGCCATGTTTCCGGGACAAATTTGACTCACTGCCATCAAGTTGACACTGCAAACTCAGGAGAAAGAAGTTCTTCTAGGGCCGTGCTTCTCAAGCTTAAGTGTACATCGGACTCATCTAAAGGTTTATTATTAAAAACACACATTGCTGGGCCCTACTCCCTAAGTTTTTGATTCACAGAATTTGCAGTCCTCCCAAGTTTTCAGGTGATGTTGACATTGCTGGTTCAGAGAACACACTTTGAAAACCACTGTAATTAAATGAAATACTAGAATCTTCTGAAGGATTGATTTCCCAACTCAGAGTAACCCAACCCCATACTTTGTTGTTATAAGTGGTAGAGTTTGAGCTGTTCATGTAGACTCATATGTTGCCCTCTTCCAAGTAAGTGTTTCAATGGTATATTATATGTATGAGGAAAAAATTGTGGTATTTCAACACATTTCTCTGCAAAATGAAGGGATTATTTATTCACCACACAGATAATAAGAAAAAAATGATTATTTGAAGAAGAAAAGGCAGTATATTTTGCATTTGGTACACATTGTAGAGTACAAGAGTAGTATAGCATCAGGAAGAAGTGTTTGACTCTGAGAAATATGTTTTTCCAGTTTTGGAGGGGAGGGTGAATGTAGAGAGTGTGTAACAATTCTTCTGGAAAAGAAGGTACTTTGCTGTCTCTGATAAGGTAGCTCACTGCCCAGATACCTTTAACTACATCTTATTATTACTCAGTTCTTCACAACATTTTGTCTTCTAGTCATTGTTTAGGAAGTGAGATGAATCAGTGAAAAGTAGAATTTTCATTGACTGCAAAGGGAGTTTATTCTGATAAGAGTTGGTGGCAACAGTAATGAGGGCTTTAGTGATGGATCTGCTGACAGATCAGGACAAGTGCACTGTGTGCCAACCTTCAGGAGTGAAAGAAACAGCAAAGGAGTGAAGAACAGTCCACCCAAAGACCCTTTTCTCCTACTCCAATACCCTCCCTGTTACAAATTTCAAGTAGTTTTAATGCTGTGAACCTCCATTCAAATATGAACGATACTAAAATTCTCTGAAACCATAAAAATACATTAAAAATGTAATGCTTTCCCACCCTCAGCTTTGTTATGTAAGATATTAGCCAAAACATCACTGGGTCATCTTCATTTTTTTCAAGGAGCTTAAAAGAACACAGCGCAGCCAACTGCTGATCCTTACGTCCAGACCTTAATTCTACTCGCTTTTGATGAGGCCCATATCCCAGGTTCTGCATTCACAACCACAGGCGGTCGCCTAATAATGACGTCCTTCCACATCTCTCTTTTTCCAAAGGTACCAACACTGAGGTTAAAACCTACCTACCAAACACTTGGCATTTTAGGTCATATGCACCTGTGGGGTTTTTCTTTTGTTTTATTTGTGTTTCTTAGTAAAATGACAATGACTATTGTATCTGCCACACAAAAGAAACTAATTTTAGTCAGAAGTGTACAGTATGCTTAAGTGATTTCCTTTTCTCCAACATCTAGTATCTCAGAATTTTCTACAAAATGTAGTGCCCCCGCCGAGGAGGCCCACAGTTCCTCCAAGGGTACCTCATTTACCAGGATCCCATTCATCTACCTGCTAATTTAATGTCTTGCTCTTCTCTACCATTATGATCTAGCATTACAAGTCTCCACACATCTGGAGGAAGAGTTTCCAGAAAGGATACTATTTATTCATGACTACCATTGCTGCCTGGGCATTGAGAAAGTCTCCATGCACAGGGCCTGCAGTGTTGTTTGTAATGTGAGCAAACTAACTTCACACTAAATCTGCAGATGAAAAAAAGTGAAGTTCTATATCACCTGCTCAGGAGGTACAGCCAGGACAATGCTCCTTGAGATGTTTGTTGTTCAGGTTGGATAGAGGCCAACAGTCACATGGCTGAGCAGTGATGGAAGAGGAGAGATTTTGGTACAGGACTTCTTAGTTATAAAGTCACTTAGTTTTCTTTACAGTCACAAATAGAAGAGAGCACGGGACTCCAAATATTAACAGAAAGGATGGAAACAGTACAAAGCATCACATTTTTTCCAGAGTCTCTGGGTCACTCCCAGCTTCCTGCCGTGTCCACAAACATACAGGGGTCTCTCCCCACCCCCCACATCACATCCCTGGTTTCATTTTCTGAAGTTTCGATGTCTTACAGTTTCAGGTCCCCCTAGTCAAGCAGTCTGAAAGCAGATGATCCTCCTTCTGACAAATCATCAGAAGCAGGAGTACCTGGATGGCTCAGTCAGTTGAGTTGACTCTTTGATTTCAGCTCAGGTTAGATCTCAGGGTCATGAGATCCAGCCCTGCGTGGGGCTCCATGCTCAGTAGGGAGTCTTCTTGAGATTCTCTCCTCTTTCTGCAACCCCCCACTCACTGCATTCTGTATTCTCATGCGTGCACGCTCTTTCTCTAAAACAAATAATTTTTTTAAAAAAAGATGAATAACAGCCTAATATTACATCACAATGCAATTCTCACTTCGTCTCATCACTAGGTCATGTTTTCCTGTCACATCATCATGAGAAGAAGGGTGAGTAGGGTACAGTAAGATATTTTGAGGGTGCCTGGGTGGCTCAGTGGGTTAAGCCTCTGCCTTCAGCTCAGGTCATGATCTCAGGGTCCTGGGATCGAGTCCTCCATTGGGCTCTCTGCTCAGCAGGGAGCCTGCTCTCCCCCCACCCCGCCTGCCTCTCTGCCTACTTGTGATCTCTCTCTCTCTTTCTCTCTGTCAAATAAATAAATAAATAATATTTTAAAAATATATTTTGAGGAACAGAATACATCACATAACTTTTATTATGGTATATTGTCTTAATTGTTCTATTTTATTATTAGTTTTTTTTTTGTTGTTCTCTTATTGTACCTAATTTACGGATTAAGTTTTATCATAGATGTATTTAAGTGTAGGAAAAAAACATAGTATAAATAGAGTTCAGTGCTATCCATAATTTCAGGCATCCACTGTGGGTCTTGGTATGTGCCCTCTGTGGATAAGGGAGACAACTGTAAATGTAAAATGTTCTCCTAATTAAAACATTCTAGATCCACAGTTTCCAACAAATTAGATTTCCCATGATACTGGTGGGAGGTTTAGCTAGATAACCTCTGAGAGATGATTAACTATCTTGCCTAGAAGCCCATTTCAAACTCTGGAATTCCATATGTATATTATGCCATTTGGTTTCTTTATGTACTCATAACCCTCTCCCTTCCTATTCAGAAAAGACAAACAGTTCAGAAAGGAAAAAATTAAGTTGATAAGGTACATACCACTCTTTGTTTGATGGAAGATTTTTAAGAAGATATTTTATCATAGGCAATTACAAAACAAAACAAAATAAAAATATTGAACTCTCTATTTTGCCTTCAAGGAATTTCCAATAAAGAATGGAGAAACAAAAATAATGAAACTAACATATAGTGATTAAAAATGGTATTTGAGGGGCGCCTGGGTGGCTCAGTGGGTTAAGCCACTGCCTTCGGCTCGGGTCATGATCTCAGGGTCCTGGGATCGAGTCCCGCATCGGGCTCTCTGCTCAGCAGGGAGCCTGCTTCCCTCTCTCCCTCTCTCTGCCTGCCTCTCCATCTACTTGTGATTTCTCTCTGTCAAATAAATAAATAAAATCTTAAAAAAAAATGGTATTTGAGGAATCCAGAAAATGCTGTAAGACTTCAGAGGAAAGAGCTTTCTTCCAGTTTAAGTTTCTTGAAATTTTTGATGTTGGTTCTAACTTTTGTTTACCAAATATAAGAAACTCTTTTGCACATAATTTGACATGTCTCAGACAATTCTGATGTTCCCTCGGAGATATTGTGACATTAATGATCATATTGATCCAACTGGAAAACCTGACCATGTGATTATTTTATTATAAGCAGCAAATGTGTTTAGCTGTTAAAATTATTCTTAATGCAATGTGCTATTGCTTCATAGATAGGAGATCATTTTGCTATTTCTTTATTATTTAATTTAACTTTTGTCTATCCATATTAGGTTAGAATTTGGAACTCTCCCCACCGCCCCAAGCACACACACCCCATATACCAATGCATGCGGCTATTTTCTTGCTTAAAATACACTGCTAACTCAGGTGGCCTTGATGATCAAGTTCCCTTTTACAAATAATTTTTGGCATATTCAATGATCTAATCTAACACAACTCTTCATGACTAGTTCTGTCTTCACAGATACCCGGCCATGAAACAGGAAATTTGTGAGGTCACCTCTAAGTATTCTTTTAATATCTCACCCACCAAAAGAGCAAAGGAGAGAGAGTATGCGTGTGTGTGTGTGTGTGTGTGTGTGTGTTAGTACTCGCTTCTTTTAACTATGCCTTTTTTTATTTTAAATGTCTGAAATAAATTTTCTGGAACCTGTGTGTGTGTGTGTGTGTGTGTGTGTGTGTGTGTGTGTTTTAGTACTCGCTTCTTTTAACTATGCCTTTTTTTATTTTAAATGTCTGAAATAAATTTTCTGGAACCTGTCATTATTTTATGCCTTGCACATGGTCCAAAGAAGAAACTGCTTCTGTAGAGAATAACCAAATAAAAGACAGAGGGTACATACTTATAATGAAATGCAAATTTCTCATTAAAAGGCAAATCCTTGGGGCGCCTGGGTGGCTCAGTGGGTTAAAGCCTCTGCCTTCAGCTCAGGTCATGATCCCGGGGTCCTGGGATCGAGCCCCACATCGGGCTCTCTGCTCAGTGGAGAGTCTGCTTCCTCCTTTCTCTCTGCCTGCCTCTCTGCCTGCTTGTGACCTCTGTCTGTCAAATAAATAAATAAATCTTTTTAAAAAAAAAAAAAGGCAAATCCTTCATCTCAAAAGGTTGAACAGGATACAACTTCACTTGACTGGCGGGAATTTCCCATTAAAGCACTGAAAAAATATTCCAACTGAAGACGATTCTTTGGATCTGAACCACTTTCATTTCAATGAATTGGAACATTTGAGTGTACTGTAAGCCCATATCCTACAAAAATTTATTCTGAGATAATTAAACAAATGTCAGCAAATGGGTTGCCATCCGTTATAATTCCTCCTTTCTTTAATATATTTTCCCATCAGAGTTGATGAAATGTTTCATCAACATATGTAGTCTCTATTTAAAAAAAAAAAAAAAAAGGCTGGCTATTTTTCTGCATTGTTCACCTTTTAATGAATTCTACTGACACTATTTTCCTCATTCTTATGGATTCTGCCCAAGCTTCTTGTCTTCCAACATTATTCATTCTCTGGACAAGTGTGGCCTTAGATCAAATTCTTAATGTGTATAACTCTGAAGTATTCCTCTCTAGCCTTGGTCTTAAGCAATGTATTCCTTTGTAAATATCTCCAACTTGATGTTTTTCAGGTACTTAAAGCTCAAAATATTGAGCTCAATTCCAGCTCCCCCAATCCCACACAAGGAGTCTTTGGGTTGGTGAGTGCCACTGTGGTACACCAGGCTCCTAAGCCACAGTGGGGCGTCCTCATTCCCTGCTCCCTCCTTCCCTTCATTTTTCATATGTAGGCAGTCACCCCGTCCTATCCACTGTACTTCTTAAATATCCCTTTATTAACTCTTTTTCTTCTGTCTGTCGCCCTTTTAGGGATTCTTTATCTCTTACCTGAAAGTATATTAGAACTTCCTCATCATTCATCACCACAGCCATTAACACTGTTGTAAAATCCCAACACGCAAACATGTGCACACAGGCATTTCAGACCATTCTTCTTACTGTTATCAGAGGGAACTTCTAACATCTATCTCATCGGGTCCCTTCTTGTTTTAAAGATTGTCAATAGCAACCCTTCCTGATTCCTTCAGATGGTAGACAAGACCCTTCTGTGGTCTCCCTTGGGCTTATCTTCTTTTTTGATCTGGATAACAAATAGTAAACATCATTGCTTAAACTGCTATTGGAGGGGGGGGGGAACCCTGCTATTGGAGGGAGTGGTGGACCTCATTGCACTTCCATACCAAGAAGAATCCAGTATTATTCCAAAGGGAGTAGTTCAGTGCTGAGTGCCATTCCATTCCTTTAGAAACTTGCTCAGTATTTCCTTGTAAATAGCTCCAGTGTGGTCCAGACAGCTGCCAGCCCCAATTCTAAGGGAGTGTTGTTTTTGCTGTGTGTGTTCTTATTGGTTTTGTTTTTTGTTTTTTGTTTTTGTTTTTTTAAAAAAAAAAAAAACCAGTGCCTTGACATAGCAATATGCATTTGAAAACTCTCCCCTAAATACCTGCTTATGTAACTTGATTGCAGTGGCTTCAAATAGCCCTGATCTCTCAGTCAAAGCAGACACCCACTTACCAAGTT
This sequence comes from Mustela putorius furo, assembly GCF_011764305.1. Classification (NCBI taxonomy): domain Eukaryota; kingdom Metazoa; phylum Chordata; class Mammalia; order Carnivora; family Mustelidae; genus Mustela; species Mustela putorius. Next base: position 14,277,698 of record NW_025422123.1, on the reverse strand, counting down.
AATTGTGCTTCCACAAAGCACCTCTATGTAAATGAAAGATGCTAGACTGTTTTCTTTACATAAGCTTTGTAAAAAAGAGAGACTCTCACCTTATTCATAAGGAATGTGTGACATAGTCGCCTAGAATTCTCTGACTACTTGCAAAATTATAGGGAAATGAACCTGTGTTGCAGTAAAGTAGAGTGATGGTGAATGTCTTTAGGACAATGAACCAGACTTCCACATTTTTGTGCCTGTAATAGAGTTTCATTTGTAGCAGGTGCTCTAAAAAACTGGTTCTTTGTTGGGTGTGTTAAGTTGGAAACCATGTCTTTGTGTGTCCTTGTTATATTTGCATTTCTCATTCTGTATCTTTTCTCCTTCTTTTCACTTTAATATAATCAAGTCATTTGAATGAAAATATCTGCTATCAATGAGGGAGAGGAAATACATTGGCTTTCTATTAACACTGTGATAGACACAGTGTTCTTAGCATTCTTGAATCAACATCAGTGATGCCTGTGAGATGGTACAGAATATTGGAGAGAGAACATGTAGTTATAGCAAGCATGAAATATACTGAAGCAAACATATTAAAATCAAAGTCTGCTGTTAATTATTTTGATGAAATTGTATTTCTCTGAACAATCCCATGGGTGAAAAGACAGTGGGCAAACACAAAATGGAAACCATGTCGGTGTAGAATCATCACACCTGGCTTTTGTGTGGTGTCCTTATACATATGAAATTTAAAGAGAGGTGATAAAGTAGGGAAGCTAAGAGAGGCTCCTTCACCAGATGCTTTTGGTTACAGAAGGACCGTTTTAGTCCCAGGTTCTCCAAACCTTAAAGACAAACTGCTCTTGCCAGTCATGTGGCCTGTGATACATCTAGAATGTCTTGTCTAAAGAATGGGCAAGAGATCTCAGTTCATTTCCTAACCCTTTGTAGGAACAGGTTCAAGAGAATTCTCTATGCTAAAGTTTTGTGCTTTAGAAAGCAAGGTAGTGATTTGTGGAAGAAAAATACATTGATTGTCAAATTATGAGAAATTGGGCTATTGAAGCTTGGCACTATTTTAGAAAACTGAGAAGTAAATTGAAACCAACCTAAAAAAGGAGTGCGATTTTGATTAGAAGCATTGTCTCCAAACTTCATGAAACAGAGCTAGGTGATATTAGAACTGCCACAGCTGAGGGATATTTATGTGTGCCTGGAAGAAGCTGCAATCATGTTTATCGAGTGGAGGCAATTAAACTCCCAAAGGCTAGAATGTAGGTCGGCCTGCCTCAAAATGGCCTAATTTTGAATAGTAAATTTACAGTGATGATGACTTTCAGTATTATGAGACTGTCCGCCTTCGTATTTTCCCCTATTGTATAAAAATCCCTTTTGCAAAAAAGTAAATCAATTGCCAAAACAGTTTGGGAGAATCCATCATATATGCTTTTACTCACTATAACTTACTACCACCTAATTTATTAAGATTACCATACATCCCAAACCAAAAAATGGGGAAATGGGATCAAATAGTGGATATTAGCTTTGAAAAATCTTACAGGAGTATAAAATAAAAACACTTATTTGAATGTTCCCTGAATTTTTCTGAGTTAGGTAATAAAATAACATGAAATTTTACCTTTCTTACTAAAACTAGAACTACAGTTATTATGCATAACTTAATATGCTTCCAGCATATTTTCTTGCTTAACTTGAGTGGGTTACTTCTTTCCTACATCAGGCAAGTATTTGTATGTACATATTTTTATTTAAAATTAACCTTAAACAAAGAAAACCAGAAAAGTGATTCTTCTCCTCTCAAGAAATACAAGCAGAAAATAATTTTCTAAATCTTTAAAGATTTTTGAATAATCTTTTGCAGTGAAATTATCAAGGAAAAAACACTCACTTAGCTTTTGAATTAATTTTTTACTCTGGTATCTTAAAAGTGTTATTAGCCTTTTAAAAATTTACCTCCCAAATGCATCCAAATGCTCCTTTGCTAGATATCCAAGAATATAGAGCTTAATACAGAGATTAGCCCATGCACTTGAGAAAAATATATCACATCAACCCAGAAAATGTTAACACACTTGCAAAGGTGAGCCATTACACCCTCATCTCTCATGCCGAGAGAAGTAATATTTAACCCACGTGGAGCTGCAAGATAGGAGAGTACTTACTTTCTGAGCTTTATCAAAAGCCTTTCAATTATTTTAATATCTTTGAGGCTGGATATCTTGGTAGTCATGAAGAAAAATTTCATGGACCTCATTAGAATGTATATCACACATGATACTTTCAAAGCATGTCTGTCCTTTGGGGGATTAAACAGGAAAGGTAATTTAGTGAAGATAAAATGGACTTAAGAAAGCATTGTATTCTTTATCTAGTATTTTACTGACATAGTTCAATAATTATCCCTCACTGTGGCTTTGAGGTAGCTGTCTTTCAAATAAAGGAAGGACAACGATGGGAAAGAGAAGAGGAGGAAAACTGAAAGGGTCAGAGGGAAGGAGAGAGAGAAGAAAAGGGCAGGGGAAAAAGGCAGCAGAGGTAGGGGAGAAGGGAGATGGAGCAAGGACAATGTAGGGAGGAGGTTCATTTAAGATGATGAGATATTAACATCTGATCACTTCAGCAGACACTCAGACGTGTCACTTTTATTTCATCAAAAAAATTAAGACACAGCTGTCGTGAGCCCACAACTGCAAATAAAAGTTACACTCTCAGTTTCACTTTCTTTCCCAATATGTCAGTTCCTCTACCTTTCCTTGAAATATGTACCCCAAATTCATTTCCTCTAGCTTCAGAAATATACCACTTTTCATTTTCTATCTTCACTGAACTTGGAAGGCCAAATGGAGCAATAAAATGGATAGCAATGCTAATTAACTAATTATAAGTAGAGGTCCCTTTGAATGAATTTTTTTTTAATTTTAAAGATATTTATTTATGTATTTGTCAGAGAAAGAGAGCACAAGCAGGGGGAGAGACAGGCAGAGAGAGAAGAAGGCTCCCTGCTGAGGAAGGAGCTGGATTCAGGACTGGATCCCAGAACTCTGGGATCACGACCTGAGCTGAAAGCAGCTGCTTAACCAACTGAGCCACCCAGGCATCCCATTGCATGAAACTTATATTCAATCTTGGAAAACAAAGAAAAATAGAAAGTAGAAGAAATTAGAAAAATGGAGCTCATAAATGGCAATGCTATCTCCCCACTGCAGAAATTAATGGCATATTTCCTGGAAGTTGTAACCAACCTCATAACCTAGACCTCTATGATTACAATTATCTTGGATAATTCAAGAAAGAAAGAAAGCTTAGAGTGCTGTTTTATGTATAGCAAATACTCAAAACACGTTTGTTTGATTGGCCAATTAATTTGGCTTCTGTTTTCAGGTTAAAAAAAAATGCATGGGAAGGAACAATACAAAGAAAAAAATTAAAAAGACACCATGAGGCGGGACGCCTGGGTGGCTCAGTTGGTTAAGCAGCTGCCTTCGGCTCAGGTCATGATCCCAGCGTCCTGGGATCGAGTCCCACATTGGGCTCCTTGCTCAGCAGGGAGCCTGCTTCTCCCTCTGCCTCTGCTGCCACTCTGTCTGCCTGTGCTCACTCTCTGCCTACCCTCTCTCTGATAAATAAATAAAATCTTAAAAAAAAAAAAAAAAAGACACCATGAGGGTTTGGAACTCAAGTTCAATGGAAGACAAAGTAATATTAAGCTACCAAGGTTCTCACAGTCTTTTCTTTGAGAAGACAATGCCAGGGGCGTCTGGGTGGCTCAGTGGGTTAAGCCTCTGCCTTTGGCTCAGGTCATGATCTCAGGGTCCTGGTATCAAGCCCCACATCAGGCTCTTTGCTTGGTGGGGAGCCTGCTTCCCCGTGCTTCTCTGCCTACTTGTGATCTCTCTCTCTCTGTCAAATAAATAAATAAAATCTTAAAAAAAAAAAAAAGAAAGAAAGAAAAGACAATGCCAGTTAGCCAGTGCAAATTCAGATTAACTTGTGAGTTAAGTGTTAACACTTTACCTTATCATCGTAGCCAAGAATCTGCTGTTATTTACCTGTAACTTTAAGTAGAATGCTGTTGTTCATTATATTTTAATGGACAAAATCACGGTCCTTCATGGAGAAGAATGAACCATCATAATTCAAGTTGACTTAGAAGCCACTAGGCAGATTGCTTAGGACTTGAGCCCAGAAACAAGGGAGTCTTGATTCTTGGCCCTCCCTTCTCTTCCACTGCTTGTTAAAGTGAAATTTGATTATCAGTCAAACCTAATTTATCATTCCCATTCCTAACTTCCCTTCATGCCATTCCCTTAACATATTTATTTTTATTATTTTTGTTGATGAGTCAATAGTGCTTTGAAAAAAAATAAAATAGCCCAACTAACCAAGAAAGCAGATGTGACCTATAATTTTATACCAAATCAGAGCTAATGTTAAATTTTGATGATTTCCTTTAAATATTTATACATGCATATTTATTTTTACATGGTTGAGATCATGCTGTATGTTTTTAATTTTGCAGCCCTCAGCAGTTATCTGCATTCTTCAGCAATGTCTTCAGAGTTTAATACTCTGTGCTGCTTTATTTTCTCACTACCTTATAGGTTTTGTTTCTATAACAAAAGTACAAATGCTTCCAAGGAAGAGATATTTTTCTTCTGTTTATTTGTCCTTATCTTATTTTCTACACACACACTAACAATTTGCCTTTCCAGACACTCAACCCACATATTGTTTGGATTTATTAGATTTATGGGAATCATTAGAGTAACTAAATCACTTTTGGCAACTGCTGTACCTTTAGGAAGGAAGCTTTTCTCCAAGAATCTCTAGAGCTCCAGAAGAGATGTTCTTTGGAAAAAGGCCTGGGTGTGAGGAAAATTTATTTTCCAGAATAGTGTGCATTCTAGAAAATCTAAAAAAATAAAAAATAATTTTTAAAAATGATGCTTTTATAAGCAGGTTGGTCTTGGCTTAAATAAAGCTATGAGGAACGTAAGAAAACCATCCAGTGCCCCCTCTCTAGTGTCTATCTCCATCTCAAGGCACACCTAAAGTTCATTTTTCACATTGCAGTCAAAGAGAGCTTTTGAATAAGCAAATCTCCATATTCATATTCACTACTGGTACTCATCTCGGCATCACTCCTATGCACTGTATATTCCAGTCATTCTCAAAGTCTCGGGAACACTACATGAATATTCTCCTTTCTAGACCTTTGCAATGCTATTCCCTCTGCCTAGAAGATCATTCTTCCCCAAGACAACCAACTAATACCCCGTCTTTACCTGGATAATTGTTACTCATGCTTCAGGTCTCAGCTATGATGCCCTTCTTTTAGGAAGGTCTTCTTAGTTATTGCTAGGCTAGCTGATTATTTCTTATTGCTCCCTTAATACTTACATATATATTTTTAAAGGCCTTTCTGCTTACATATTTCCCCCTATCTTCCACTTCATCCCAAAGCATAGGCTTTCTGAATATAGGAACTATAGCTGTTCACCATTCTAACCTCAAAAGCTGGCTGACACAAAGCATGAGTTCACTGAATACATCTCCAGCGGAATGAATGACTCTGTCTTTCTTGACTGTTTCCGTCTGTATGTTGCATCCTCAAGCATGCCCAGACTTTTCCACAGGACGGCCCCATGTAGTTCCCTACAATACGTATGCTTTTGATCCTTCCTCTTTCCCTTTGATTTCTCAATCAAAAGTTTGAACTCTACTTTTTGTCTCTGTAACTTGTTAGTCTGATCTATTTTTCCACTCAGAGGTATTAATGGCTCAGGTGCCACGCTCTTGATATAGCATGTGACTGAAAGCTAGAGTGATTTTTGGAGAGTTTCTTGCCCAAAGGAAAAGCTGTTATGGCAGGTCTTTTGACGCCTCTCCTGGAGGGGGCACTGCACTTAAGGCCTTTGTACATTCCACAGATGTTCCCATACCAATGATGGCCAGCTTCCTTTATGGAGAATAACATTAAAGCTAAATGTTCTTTGATATAGAATGCTTCACTGTGAGTGGTTCCATTGATCCTTTTATGAAAGACTCTTTTAAAATAGTGATATTGCTTGCAATTGAAATTTTTGGAATAGGTCACTAAGATGAATTACAGAAAAACAGAAAGTTCATTGTTATGCACCTCACATGAAAGTAGATGTTAACTCTACTTCCACACTTTTAAAAGATATTTGTGTAAAGATTTGGCATTGAGGGGCACCTGGGTGGCTCGGTGGGGTAAAGCCTTTGCCTTCAGCTCAGGTCATAATCTCAGGGTCCTGGGATCGAGCCCCTCGGGCTCTCTGCTCAGCAGGGAGCCTGCTTCCTCCCCAATCTCTCTCTCTGCCTGCCTCTCTGCCTACTTGTGATCTGTCAAATAAATTTAAAAAATCTTCTAAAAAATGTTTTAAAAAATGTTTAAAAAAAAGATTTGGCATCGATAAAGGAGAAATTAAATGTATTTATTCAATTATGTGATAAGTAAACCAATACAGAGGACAGAATACTCATGAAATAAATATTTGAAGAGAAAATGAATTTTACTGTATAAGAAATTAATTCATTTGGACACTGAGAGATGATTTACATCTAGGTAAAATTGGGCAAACTCTTGATCTTTTTCCACTTGAGAAGAATTCTCTCTGGAAGTTATTCAAAGAGAGAGAAAAAAGCTACTGGGGTCCAGATTTTAAAGGAGCTAAAAAGCTTCTTGTTTCTATGGAAATGGACATGGGCCATCTTATGTTTCTTTTTCCTTCTTATTGCTTTTTCCCTTAGGGTAGATTTCTCTAGTCTACTTTGCAGTGTCTAATGACTTTACCACAGATGAATCATTAAATACAGAGCTAATGAAACCTTTAGAAATAATATACGCCAAGACTTTTATTTTTGAGGTGGCGTTGGTATCCAGAGAAATCAAGCAGCATGCCCCGTCACCTTGCTACAATCGTAGCAGAACTGGAACTTGGAGCCAGATGCCTGGATTCTGTCCCCTGTGTTCTCTTATTACAGAGATTTGCTGGGAAATGTAGAAGAATATTAGGTGTCTAAGTGAATAGACAGTGTTATTCAAGTATTTAATTTATGACATGCTAATAAGAATAATACCCAACACTTTCTGAACACTAGTCTAAATGTTTCGTTCGCATTTGCACACTTGATCCTCACAATGCCATGTGATTTTTATTTTAACCTGTGATAAGACTGACGTCCAGACAGCTCCACACCTTGCCCATGTTGACACTGGGACTCTTATTGAGACGGCTGAACTCTTGGGTCTGTGTACATTATTGCTATCTTATACTTCCCTTCATTCAAATATATTCATAAATTATTTAAACACATGTGCAGTTGTAGTAAAAACATACATGTTCGAGTCAAAAAGAGGAATAAGTGATTGACTATGCCACTTAGTAGTTGTATAACCTGACATTATCTTCCCCTGCCCCGAGGTACCTGTGTCCTCCTTGGTGACTTGAGACTACTCCAACATAGCACTTTCTCATAGAATGACAGGAAGAGTTACCTAGGATGATGCAAAGAAAGTTCTTAAATCTTAAAACTAAGTCTGTCACATGTGTTAGAAAGTGATATGCTAAAATGCATTTTTAATATTCTTTTATATTCTGACTGGCTAAAGTCTGCATTTCATTTCAACAACATAAAGCTTCTTTTTTTTAACTTTTCCTATTTGAAAAAAAATTAAAATGCACTACTATGCTCTCCTAGTTGAGTAATGTGTCCTTATAAGAAATTCAACTTATTCTTTATTAGGGCAGTTTAGTGCTTTTAAGTCTTCATTTTAAAAATGTTTATTTATTTATTTATTTATTTGAGAGAGAGGAAGAACACAGAGTGAGAGTGAGAGGAAGAAGCAGATTCCCCACTAAGCAAAGAGCTTGATGTGGGACTCCATCCCAAGATCCTGAGATCATGACCTGAGCCACCCAGACATCCTAATGCCTTCATTCTTTTTTCTTTAACTAAATACCATATAGGAACTGCTTTCTCATTATTTGCTTGTTTCTACTAAACATGAAGCTCTGATGAGGAAATTCAAGATAGCTGATGATTTCATTTAATCATAGTTTATTCTACAATATTTGATTTTGAGAATAAAACAAAGGGATGTAAGTTAAGAAATAAATAGGAGGGAAAGTCTTTTAAACATCAAGCAAACAAAACAACAAACTTTAGCATTCCTTCAGAAATGTCCCTGTCTACTATACATAGATAGGTAGATTTTCTTTTCAGCAGTAAAAGACTGACGATCTAAAAGTTTCCAATATCCTTGCCGAGTCGACCTCATTGAAAATCAATGCAATCTGAAATGCGATTGTCTTGGACAGAAGCTCTGCAGCTAAATTATCTTGCAATCACAGAAAGTATTTTAACGGCAACCTAGCACATACACGGAGCAGATAGGACACTTACTCCCCTATAATTTCAAAGCCTCATTGAATTTTTTTTTTTCTCTGCACAATGGTTTATGACATTAATGTCTCTTTCCTCTCCTAGCACTTGAAGAATTTATTCTTTGATCTTGTCTCGGGATTTTAATTTCCTTTTCTACTGTAGAGGTTTAGATTGGGCGGTAGTTTTCAAGAGCTACAAAGTAGTAACCGTAAATGAAATAAGACCTAAAGAACCCAAGATTTTGTTTTCTTTTTTTCTTTTCCCCCTAGCATTACTGCTTCTGGAGAGAGAGTATGATGTGATGCTTCCTGGCTATGAGGTAGCCTCATAACCTGTAAATGCATTGATTCACCTTGGAACAATTCACCTACCACAGACGGGCTCAGCTGACATTTTTTTCATGCTGCATCAAGAACCTGAAATGCTGCAGGGACTTCTTAATGGAGCTCTTTCCTTTCAAGTCACCCTGACTTGCTAAGTCATCTGCCACAGTGCAGTGAGAGAGCACTCCAAAAAGGAAAGCACGCCATTCATTCCCTGCTTAAGCACAGTAGTTTCTTACTACAGAACAATTAATTCCAGCTCCTTAATAAGGCTTTGTTGATTCTTCCTGAAAAGGCCCTGCTTTCCTCTCTAGCCTCAGACTTCCTCCTTTCTGTCAGTTCATTGAACCTTGAGCTGTCCTTTGCCCCGAGGCCACAGTGCCTACAAACCCTTTTCCAAGTACTAAGTCCCTCTGTCAGTTGACTAGCCCCTCCACATGTTTGGTATGCAGTGAAAATGGAAGAGGAAACACATTTTAGGGAAATGTTACACTACAGTAAAGGGATTGAGGGGAAAAAAAGGGTAAAACTTATATTTGTGTGTTTCTGCACCAGCCTCTAGTTTCTGTATATACCTCTCTTCATCTGAGGCCCTATTGTCCTCAGATACTTCGAGCTATCTCTCACTTCTCCTATTCTTAGCAAAATGGTCTCTTAAAAAATAATGTAAGATTAGTTACATACATCTCAGGTGAACTTAGTTAACCGATAGGGAACGCTCCTTTTATACCTGGCTGTGTTCTAGGCACAGGGAAATTACCAGTGAGCAAGATAGGAAAGGTGCTTACTCTCAAGGAGCACACAGTCCAGTGGAGGAGAAATTGATTGATTAAATAAGATCGCTTCAGATAGGAATCTTTTGGAGGAAAAAGACAACATAGCAGTATGTGATAAAGTGATGTGTGGGAAGGAGGTATAGTTTAGATCATCATGTGGTTCAAATGGTCTTCTGGTAGATAAGGCATCCAGGAGGAAGCAGCCCTCGCCTTAGAATCATGGAGGAAAGCATTAGTTGCAAAGGCCATGTGGTGAAAATTAGCTTGGTGTGTTCAAGCAGTGGGAAGAAAGGTGGGAAGGCTGGAACAGAATTCATGGGGAGAAGAGGGGTGGGAGACAAGATCGGAGTCTCAGCCAGCAGTGGGACATGCAGTGCCTTGCAGACATGGTAAGGAATTCTTCTTTTATTCCTAATGCAAGTGGAAGCCAATAGCTTTTAAGAGTATAAATGGTGTAGTCTCATTTAGAGTTATGCCAGTGAGTTCTGGCTTTAAGGTGGAGAAATAGACTGAAGAAAAGCAGAAGTGGGCACAAGGATATGAGTTAGGAGCTTCAATTCATCCCCTGTTGATGATGCCGGTTCAGTTCAATGAAACACTGAAACAGGAAAGCACTGGAAGTGATGTGTTACCATTTTGTCATATTTTTAAGGTTTATCTTCATGATGACATAAATGGGATTTCTCCACTTAAAGGAACTTTGGCATTTGTGTAGGAGGTTTTATTGGAACAGGAGGAAGTTGAATCAATAGAAATGGTAGGCGTTTGGTTTAATGGAGAGTAAAATATTGGGAAATAAGAAATCTACACATGAAACAAGTTTTAATCATAAAGCGCAGTTAATGGGGACTAGGACCTAAAGCAGCTTCCCTGAAATCACTCCTATAGGATTCTAGAAAGTTCTGGATTTGGAATTAGAATTGCGTTGCAACCCTGTCTCATCACTTTGACTAACAGGTTTCCCTTCTCTGAGCCTCTATGTTTGCTCATCTGTTAAACAAAAACGTCCTCCTGGCAATTGGTGAGATTGTTTCATGCCATAAAAGTAATCAATTCATGGCTCTATAATAACGATATCATTTCTGGCATTCAGCTCTCACCAGCATAGCTTTATAGGTGGTATTTTTATAGATTAATAGAGCTGAAATATATCTTCAATATTATATAAACATTTACTCATATATTCATATCTGTTCATTTTAGAGATGATAAAATGGAAACCTGCAATGGGAACTGAACAGCCAAAGTTTTCTTAAATTGTTAGTGTGAGGTGCATGCTGCAACCCAGGTCACATGACTTCCTGATTACTGACAGGTCCAAGGAAGTTCTGCCCAGAGGATAATTAAAACACATGTTCCATTCATTTTTTGTTTCTCCTATATAGAAACACTCATGAATCGGTAAAGTTGGGAAACTCCTCTACCACCCCTTACAAAATAGTAGAACTTTAACTTACAAATATTTCTCAGACTATACTGAGTAGGATGATTGGGCCAATGACTGTACAAAATGTGGACCTTTCAGCAGAGGTAACTGTTCAAGGACTTCTAAAGACCTTGTTTATTTTGTTCTGGTACAAGAAATAGAATAGATTAAGAGAGGAAAAATTCATTCTATTTGTAACATCCATTTAAATATAATGGGTTGAAAGCATATCTTTTATGAAGTAATCTTTGTGAGAAATGGAAATTAGACAACTTCAAAAGGAGGGTGAGCAGTTAGCCAAACTCAATAAAGATCCGTTATTTAAAAATCTATATATTGCCTTCTGTAGAGTTTTGACTTTGGTCCAGACACATTATCAGCGCCCTCTTTGATCCACTATAATCTCCAAATGAGGCCTGAGGGATGCATAAATCTTTGTTCTGTTGCTAAAGATCCCTGGGAAATCTTTTTGATGACAGGAATGAGTAAAGACAGATGGAACTGCACATTCTTAAGTGAATAAATATAGCTTTTAAAATACTTTCTCTTTCAAATAATCAAAAGCACAAGTCAACATCACAGACGGGATTTCAAGAAGTAGAAACAGGGGTGGAGCTAAAAATTATACCAAGCTTAAAACAAAAATAAACAAGACTGATTGAGGAACAAGAATGGAGATTATTTAGAGTGGAAACCATATTCCAGTCTGTCACTGCTGGGATAGGATTCCCACTCCTTCTTTGAAGTTTTCCTATCTTTTCACTTGCAGCTCATCAAAGAAACCTACAGGTTTCAAAAGAGAGCATTGGGAACCTCTAGCTGGAATGTTAGATAGATAGATAGGTAAATGATAGATAGATATGGAAAAGAAGATGGAAAATTTACAAAGATGCCTTGGAAGTGGGAGATTTACCAAGCAAAGGGGAATAAAACTCAAATTAAATTCTTATTTAAAAATATATTGTTGGGGCACCTGGGTGGCTCAGTGGGTTAAAGCCTCTGCCTTCGGCTCAGGTCATGATTCCTGGGTCCTGGGATTGAGCCCCACGTCAGGCTCTATGCTTGGCAGGGAGCCTGCTTCCCTTCCTCTCTCTCTGCCTTCCTCTCTGCCTACTTGTGATCTCTGTCAAATAAATAAATACAATCTTTAAAAAATATATATCATTCAACTGGAATTGGTCAGGTTGTATTAAATAGAAAAATTGCTTTTATTGAACATGTGGAAGGGAAATGGGTATGTGAGATGACTGTAAAATTTCTTCCTCACAATTCTTAATTATCCTTCTTACACCACTGGTAATTTCTATAAATTTTTCAGACTGTTTGTGTTTACAACACACTTTCAAGTATTACAGTTACTTTGGTGTATGTTAAAAATACGTATGGGAACAAGTACCTCAGACCTAAGTGTTCTCCTTCAGGAGAACTGTCACACCTGTCTCGTTGAGTATGCAGTGCCTCACAGCTCTGTGAAAATCACCACAGTTATCAGACTGTTGGGTTTGTTGCCCTTCCATACTACCTTTCCAGAAAGAACGGTTCCCGGTTCTGACTCTACACTTTTCTATCCTCATGAGATAAAAGTCTTGCTTGATGTAGCAAATGCAAATTCTCCTTATAGCATAAATTTACCTTTGTGCCTGCATTTTGCGCAGTACCTGTGGCCCATTTTCAATGCTATGCTCTGTCTTGTAGCCTGCTATCAGGCTCAGTATCATGTCGGACAAGCATTGCCATGGAAGTAAATGACAGTTGTGGCAAAAAGAAAATACCCAAATTGTTGAAAATTTGGTGATGTCTGTCAGGGATTTCTTTCTGAGGAGGCACCAATGGCTGAGAATTACTGCTCTGAATTAAGCAACTCAGTGTCCACCTTGAATGTACCTTAGAGAGAAGTGATTGCTTCTCTTATAAATATCCTACTCATATGACTTTGTCTGCTCTACATTGTGTGAAATTCTGAAACCAAAATGACTTTTGGCCACCCCATCTGAAATCTCATCAGTTTTGTTTGGGGGATTTGTCCACTGTGTTCTATGGGGAAAAGATCAACCAATGTCTGAGGCACAATTTTGGAGGGAATTATGTAATGAATGAACAGATGTTCACATAATATTTAGAAAACCTCTCAACCCTATTCTATTAATTGTAAAAAAAAATAGTATCTTCTATTTATTCTGCAATATATGGTTGTATCCCCAGAGTATGAATGTTTGTGATGTTTGTGTGTGCTTGCATGTCTTGGTGTAGGTGTGTGTGTTAACCATGAAAAGTTTAATGTGTATTTATTAAATGAATTATTATTTTAATTTTTGAAATATTGTTAACTCATGCCATGTTTTACTTTTGGCTGAAACTGAGTCATCAAACTTGATCCTGCATATAGGAGTTATAGAAGGAAATGATGGGAATGGGGATATGCATAGGATAGATCAAAATAATATTTATGTACATTTTCCTATGCATGTGGTGAGTCTTCTATAGCTTCATGATACTCTTTGCATCTTTCTAATCTTGATCATCTTGCATGGTATCCCATGGCACTCCAAAAGGTTGAATATAAAATCCTCACATGCCACTCCACCCACATCCATTCACAATTGCAAGAGCCTCCTTCTGCCTTTGTTGTGTTATTTCATTTAGAATAAGAATCTGTTGTTTGAAATGCGCATCCCTCTGGTAACTTTAGTCTCCCCTTTTTCTGTTTTCAAGGATGGGAGGAGCAGTTTTATTGGACACCAACTAGGCGGGGTAGTGGAAGTGCCAAACAGCAAGGACCAGCGGGTCAAGTCAGCCAGAGCCATTCAAATCACCTACTACCTCCAGACCTATGGCTCTGCCACTCAAGACCTCATAGGGGAGAAGTGGGAGAATGAGTTCTGTAAGCTCATGAGGAAGCTCCAGGAAGAGCACCAGGACCTCCAGCTCTACTCTTTAGCATCCTTTAGCCTCTGGAGAGACTTTCATAAGACCAGCATCCTGGCCAGGAGCAAGGTCCTGGTGAGCCTTGTGCTGATCCTGACCACAGCCACCCTCTCCAGCTCCATGAAGGACTGTTTGCGCAGCAAGCCCTTCCTTGGCCTCCTGGGGGTGCTCACAGTGTGCATCTCCATCATCACGGCAGCAGGGATCTTCTTCATCACTGATGGAAAGTACAACTCCACCCTGCTGGGAATCCCATTCTTCGCCATGGGTAACTATCCATCCTTGTGGTAATTGGATTCTTACCGATGTGGGGCAAGGTAGTACATTTCTTGAATTCTCAGGCAGAAATCTGTTTTAACTTTTCACTGATATGTTTGTGTGATTATGTAAGATTTTACCTGGGGTAACATCTGTTTCACCTGATTGGGCCTTTTGGAAAATCTAGGCTGACCAAGTCATCTTCCCATTTATATTGCAAAAATTAATGCTGTTGGTTATTTTTAAATTATACAATATTGGAATTTTCTACTCTGCTTCTTCAAATATTATAAGCCAGGGATTATGGAGATCCAAAACTTACTTTGAACAAATTTTGTGGTTCATATTCATGAACATCTTCAAGTTGATGATAGTGAAGAGTGAATAGCATAGGATGAAAATTCAAAGAACCACTGATTTATTCTAATTAAAAAAAAAAAAAAACCTTTTTCAGTAACCTTGATTTATTAATTCACTTCAAAGTTTTTATAGAAAATATATTACATTTCCCTACCTCCATATAAACTAAACCTTCCTACTACACTAAAGATACATCCCCTAATTTCTTTTCATCTCTGGTGAGAATAATTAATGAGCATCCCCAGCCAAGATTATCCCTTCTTATAAGTTTTCTCCAGACCTACATAAATGTCTAGAAAATGTTCTATGAGTGTGTGTGTGTGTGTGTGTGTGTTCTTGCAAAAGAGAAGATCAAGTCTGTGAAGAAATGTGAATGATGGCTCAGCAACAAGACTGATGGAATGTATCAGAAAAGCCATGATAAGGTGATATCTGTGGTTCTACAAAAGAGTTCTGTCAGATATGATATAATTCCCTACATGCAGTGATTTGGAGGATGAGCTGTAATCATGGTCTGTAGGTGGTAAACTGACATGAGCAGAGAGTTTTCAGTTGTAAAGCAATTGCTTTTCACTCCCCATGCTAAAATCAGCTATAAATTACAGTTTTATTATTAAATTAAAAAGACACATGTATGTGGTCAGAAAGTCTTCTAAATGATCCAGGCCCTTTTTGTTTTCACCTTAACAAACATCTTTGAGAACACTGCAAAATGGATTTATAGTGTAGGTTGCTGGTGTCCAAATTCTTTACCTGGAAACCCAAGTTCTTTGTGGCCCTAGTAAGTTAGTTCATCTTAGTAAACCTCAGATTCCTCTTGCATAAAATAAGGATCATAATTTTATCACTTTCAAAGAATTATTTTTTGAATGTAGTAGAATATATCTAAGGCTTATATAGCATATAGTAAATGTCATCAAGATTTAAGTGCACTGGATTTAGTGATAAATAGGAAACAGCCCTTGGCTTCAAGAAATTGAAAGTCTGCCTGGATTTTGCATATCACCTTTAAATGCATCTTCATCTTCTTAACAACAAGTATTTTTCTTTTTCCCAAATAACTATATTAAAATTTGTTTGCACAAGTGGTGAGGATGTGTCTAGATTTGAACCATTTATACTTGTTGTGTTTTTTGAGCTTAGCCTCTTGACTTGAAATATCAACATAAAATTTCTAAGAATCATTCACTGTGGTTCACAAATGAAACATGGCTTGTTTAAAATGACAAATTAGATACCTTAGACCCTACTAGGGCTTTTTCTAAAACTGTGGCAATCTAATTGGGTAATGGAAATATTTATCAAGAAAGTTCTATAATATATAGCATTGCATATTCCATACAAATAAGGAGAAAAATTGTCTCTAGTGAGGCTGAATTATAATGTAGATGCTACAAAATCAAAGTGGTGTTTTTATCCATTAAATAAATAATAACACTGAAAGCACTAACACTGAAGAAAAGGCCCAGATTCTGAAACACACATGTTTCTCACTTTTCTTCTGTCTCAGTGATTTTAAGATCATAAATCAACCTTAGAAAGTGTAGGTATAGTCTCTAGGAAGCCTGGTGAATGGTTACTCTTCAGTATTCTTAGAATTCAGTCCTTAAAATATTCTGAAATGAACTTTTCTGGTATGTTCTGAAAATGTAACAATAATAAATTTATCAATATATACTTATCTAAGATATCTGGCCCATCAAGGGGTAGTTTGTTGTGCTTTCTTTTGTTTGTAAAACGACCTGTAATAACAAAGATATGAAGATCGAGAACTAGTGAAATGAAAGGATTATCCCATAGGGCTAGGAAATCTGAGTTTTCATCCCAGCTTTCCCCCTAACTTTGTATGTTTTATTGGGCTGCAATATATAGTCCCTTTGTCCCAGTACTTTATACATTAAATGAAGGATTTGGACCTTTCAATCTTAAATTTTGAAGATCCTACAGTATTAGTTATCTTATTTTCAATTGAAGTTAGAATTTGATCATTTCTTTATAAAGTCATTTAAGGTATGTGTTATCCTTCAACCTCTAATCTCCATTCTCTTTTATTGGCTTTTAGTGTGTGTGTATGTTCATGTGTGCGTGAGAGAGAGACAGAGACAGGGAGAGGGGCTTTAGAATAGAAAAATCACAAGTCTATGAAGAGCACAAGTCTATGCTCATGCATAGAGCATGCAGAGCACAAGTCTATGAAGGTGATGAGGTGGAACGTGATTTTGAGCATCAATAAGCTGAGTTTGGCAGATATATATCTTCTAGTAGTACATATGGCATTGGTTGAAAGTAGTCCCTTGACCGATTACAGTTTACATGGTGCTAACACTGCATAATCTAAAGTTAGTTGGATGTAAGGGAAAGAAGTCCAACTCTTCTGGTAAACTTATTTCTATTCCTATCTTCCCACAAGGATTTATCTGAGGTTGTGCTCCAAGACTGAAAATCAGTTATCTTTCATGATAACCTATCCCTGAAGCTAGGTATGTCACTGATGGTGTTTTGTTCTTCAGCCATGTTATTTCTGACCAGCTATCTTCCTTCTAGACTGTATCTGCTTGTTCTTTTTTCTGACCATTCATCTACTTAATATCCGTGGAGCTGTTTAAGAGGCACATATACTGTATCTTTATACCTGGCATTTTTAAAACCTGTACTAACTTTTATATTTTGTCCTGGTGTCCCCATAAGTAAATACATGTCTTTCAAATTGTATGTTCCAGATTAAGATTGGAAACATTCCAATTGGAATCCAATAAGATTACAGATTGGAAAAGAAGATGATCATAGGCATATGTGCTATCTCTGGAAAAGATCTGAGAAGGAAATCCAGACTTCTCCTATTTTTTTTAAAACACCTAAAATGATCCCATTTTGCTCCAACTTATCTTTTCTCTATACAAACATAAACCAGTAACAGTGCCACTAATTTAATTTATAACTCATTGTCAGCCTTTTTTCCCCCCCACTTCATTTGCTTTATGTGAATGTGTTTCCTTTTCTTGGAGGAGAAATATGGGCTAATATTACATATGGGCACCAGCCTGTTTTCTGCTGTATTTTGCTGATCTTCTGGGGATAGTTGCCAAAGTCAGTGATAGCCTTGATTTGCTATTAATTTACAGTCTATCTTGAGTTTATTTTATATGCCTGGAGTCTTACTTTAGCCATGGTGATTTTGACAAGAGCTGCTTTGGGTTAGTGCTGAGAATAATTTGAAGGAGTTCAATAGAGCTTGGGAAATAAGTAGTGAAGATAGTGAGTAAAGATAAGGGACACATCCAGGGCACCTGGATGGCTCAGTGAGTTAAACCTCTGCCTTTGGCTCAGGTCATGATCTCAGGGTCCTGAGATCGAGCCCCGCATGGGGCTCTCTGCTCAGTGGGAAGCCTGCTTCCTCCTCTCTCTCTGCCTGCCTCTCCACCTACTTGAGATCTTTGTCTGTCAAATAAATAAATAATATCTTAAAAAAAAAAAGATAAGGGACACATCCACGTGACTTATTTTGTTCAGGTGAGCCCAGCATTTCCAGATAGGAGACTTTTGTTCATCATCTAAAATTGAGCTCCATATTCATTTATTTATTAAGTCAATCAAATATTTATTGAGAATATATATGTTCCATGTATTTTGGATTTGAGAGTAAAAGGTATTGAACTGAACTGAGCAAGTGGTTGCCTCCATGGATCTTACATTGTAGGCCTGCAAAGGGGAGGCATCTGACAATAAACAAATAAGATAAGCGATATAAAGTAAAAAAAAAAATAAAGCAGGATAAGGGATAAAGAATATAAGCGGTAAGAGAAAAGACTTTCTGGGGGGAAAAAAAAGGAAATTGAAGTAGAGGGCTAAAGGAAGTGAAGAAGTAGCCATGTGGCAACCTGAGAAAAGAGTATCTCTGACAAAGAGAATGTGCAAAGGCTTTTAGAAGGACCTCTTGGTGAAGTTGAGGAAGCACAATAAAAGGAGTGTGGCTGGAGCACAGTGGACAACTGTCTGAGTATTATGAGATGGAGTTAGAGAGATGGTAGTGAGAGGTCATGGAGGCCACTGAGAACTTAATACTTTTTTAAAGATTTTATTTATTATTTATTATTTATTAAAGAGAGAGAAAGAAAGTGAAAGTACAGAGGGAGAGGGAGAGAATCTCAGGCAGGCTCCACACTGAACATGGAGCCTAAAGGGGCTCAATCCTATGACCCTGAGATCATGACATGAGCCAAAATCAAGAATCCAATGCTCAACTGACTGAACCACACAGGTACCTCAAAGAACTTAATACTTTAGACGGAAAGCTATCTGAAGCATTTGCAACAGGAGAGTGTGATCTGCCTTATGTTTTATGTGTTTTTGTTTTTTTTTATTTTGTTTATTTATTTGGCGGAGAGAGAGAGAGAGAGGGAACACAAGCAGGGGGAGTAGGAAAGGGAGAAGCAGTTTCCTTCTTCTACTACTTCTACTATTACCTACTGAGCAGGGTGCCCTACATGGGGCTTAATCCCAGGACTCTGGGATCATGGCTTGAGCCAAAGGCAGACACTTAACTGACTGAGCCTCCCAGGTGCCCCTGCCTTACTTTTTAAAACACATCTTTGGCTACAACATGGAAATGAGACTACAATGGAGCAAGAATGGTTATAGGAAGACTATGTAAGAGGTTATTGCAAAAATTCGTGGGCTATAATGGTGGTGACGTTTAATACCATGGAGCAGAGACAATGGTAAAAAGGGATTGGACTCAGGATATGTATTGGAAAATAAAATTGACAGGATGTGCTGCAGGACTGGATATAGTACATAAGATAAAGAAGAGTCAAAGATGATTCCAAACTTTGAGGACTAAATATCTAATAGAAAGCAGTTGCCCTTCATTATCATAGGGAGATCATGATAGGAATAAGTTAGAGAGGAAAATATCAATTTACTTTCTATCTGGTAAGTTAGATATACCTATTAAGCATCCAAGTGGGAAAATGGGGGGTTAGCTATATAAGACAATATGTAGATCAGGCTAAGAAGTAAAATCTGTAAGGTGGAGCTAGAAATATAAATTTTGGATTTATCATGGCATAGCTGATAATGAAAGTCATGGGATCTGATAAGATCAACTAGAAAGATAAATATAGATAAAAAATAGAAGTCAGAGATCTGAGCCCTAGAGCATTCCAAAGCTTAGAGATTGGAAAGATGAAAATGATCCAGAAATGACATTAAGAAGGATGAAGCAGTGAGATAGTAGGGGAATCAAAAGAGAATAGTGTCTCAGCAGCCAAGTAAAGAAGGCATTTCCCAAACAGCTGGAGATCAGCTGTTCCAAAAGCTGCGAAGCAGCTGTGTCCAATGAGAACTGAGAATTGGTTGTTTGATTTAGCAATTTGAAGGTCATTGGTGACTTTGACAAGAGTTGCTTTGGAGGAGTGCTGAGGGTAATTTAAAGAGGTTCAATAGAGTTTGGAGGATAAGAAGCAAAGACAGTGAGTAATGGTAATTTTTCCAAGGAATTTTGCATTACAGAGAAATAATGATTGTATTTTAATTGGGATGCACAGCACAGAAAGTTTCATAGTAAAGCAGAGATAGGAAGAAATTGCAGAAACACTGTCATTGAGTAGGAGAGATGGGACTGGATTCAACGCACAGCCAGAGTCATTGACTTTATATAAGAGCATAGACAACTCATCTACAGTTAAGAAAAGAGAAGGCAAAATATATGGACAGATCCAGATAGATTGGTACATGTGGGGGTGGGAGCATGTGGAAATTCCCTTCTGTGGCTTCAACTTTGTCAGTAAAATATAAAGCAAGTCATCAGCTGAGCATAAATTTGGGGAAGGAGGTGTTGATTTGAGGAAAGCGAAGAGAGTTTAAAAGAGTCGCTTTGGAAATTGGAGAACAAATTGAAGTTAGGTGAACAGCTAAGAAGCACAAGGACCTACTTGAAGTTTATGGTCATGAATTTTAAAAAGAAATCAATTCAGCACGGTTGCTGAGTCAGTGCCCCCACCGCTGCACCCCCCCACCCCCACCCCTAGCCACTTGGAGGAAGAGTTGAGTAGTCATTGACAGGAATTTAGTTGGAGAAAAAAACTCCCGGGGGTCGGGGAGGAGGAGGGCTTATAGTGTATGCAAAAAAAGTGACTATATTGACAGATTATGAAGATTTTACTTGTTAGGGTCAGCTAAACCATGCCGCAGTAACAAATAATGCTATAAATCTAGTTGGATTAACACAACAAAGATTCATTTCTTGCTTACACAGTAGTTTAATGTGAATCAGGAAGCTTTCCTCAGAAACACTCTTACAGCAAAGATTCAGGGATTTAGGATGCCTCTGTGGTGCAACATCTTGTCTTCTCATAGTTTATGGTCCCAGCTATGTACACAGAAAAGTGAACAGCTAGAGAAAACACACCTACTTATAACTACCTTGCACTCAAAGCTATACAGTTACTTCTCATCAAATTCTATTGGCCAGAACTATGCACATGGCCATAAGCCAGCTCAAGGAAATATAGAAAATGTAGGAGAGTAAATGGATTATTTAATGGGTATCAACTCTCTGTCCCACATAAACAAAGCCAAACAATAAAGGTAATGAGGATTTCTTCTCATTGTCATCATAATGAAAAACTGATAGGGTCAAAATCTTATGACTTTTTATGAAATCAGAAAACTGTTTTAGGTTGAAGTCTATTCTGGTTATCTATTGCTGTATGACAAATACCACAAGACTTAGTAGTGTAAAACAACTTTTTATTATTTTGTTTTATTTATTTTATTATTATTTATTTAGCATTATTTTATTACGTTCACAGTTTCTGTAGGTTAGGACTTTGGAAAGGGCACAGTGAGGTCAGTTTATTCTATCTACACAAGGTCTAGAGCCTCAGCTGAGGGTAACTTGAAGTCCAAAGTCTGGGACAGGTGGGACTAAAACAGCCACTTCTAAGATTCTTTCTTTGCCCACATGGCTGGTACCAAGCCTGAGATTTCTGAAGGAGAATCTCAGCTGGGAAATTTGAACATAGCATCTAAATGTGTCCTGTCCAGTGTGGTATTTTTTGTATCTTTTTTTTAAGATTTTTAATTTATTTCAGAGAGAGAGAGAGATCACAAGTAGGCAAAGAGGCAGACAGAAAGAGAGGGGGGAGCAGGCTCCCGCTGAGCAGAGAGCCTGATGTGGGGCTTGATCCCAGGACCCTGAGATCATGACCTGAGCCAAAGGCAGAGGCTTAACCCACTGAGCCACCCAGACGCCCCCCAGTGTGGTATTTTTAAGGTAGTCAGGATTCTTATGTGAAGACTCAGGGCTCCAAGAAAAAGTGTTGTAAGAGACCAAAGCAAAAACTACAGGGCTGGTGGTTGCATAGCATCATATCGGCCATATTCTACTATGTGCCACGCACAAAGCCTAGCCTAGATTCAAGAACAGGGTATTGGGACTCCACCTCTTGAAAGAGTGGCAGGGTTGAGAGAGAAGCAGAGTCACATCGCTGAAGAACAGGTGGAATGGGAGCTATGGTTCTGGCCGTCTTCGGAAAATGCAATCTGTGACCCAGTTTTAATGTGAGTGAGCTGGAAAGGAAAGAAATGGATTCTAGAGATATGTGGTGTAAAGGTTTTGAGAAGAAATTATTACTTATGAAAATGATTATGATTTGATCGTTTTGAGCTGGGAAACAAATGTAGAATTTAAAACATTATGAGTTCCTAAGACCATGAGACCTGAGTATAGAATGGATTTACCCTGTGGAATTTAAAGTCATGAAGAACTATGACAAGAGTTGTAATGGCCCCTGACACACTGAGAGTTCCATGTTAAATCTTAGGAAATGGGGGAAATCGATCCTGAGTTCTGTTAATGAATATTTTTTTTAAATGACTGATTTGCATAGTACATGGCCTACATTCAAAGGAGTAGGTGCTTTTAAGGAAGACAAACAATATCTTTGACTCCTTGTGGGGTATAGATAGCACCTATAAAACTTTCAAGTCCAGTTGCAGAAGAGGAGTGGGAGAACAAAGTGGTCTGCACTGGAGAGGGCCAGGAAAGCAGTGTAATCAGCAGATGGCCAGCTTTGATTAGAGCAAGAAGCCAAAGATTATATTTGGGGAAAAGATTTTGGAGGTAGGGAATCTTGGTGATGATAGACTAAGTTCCAGAAGGCAGGAGGAAAATGGGAGGGATGACAAAATGGTCAGATCAGGGGGTATACATCACTATATAGGAATGAAAGTCCCCAGCAGAGACCAGGGAATTGTGGGCCTTTGTGA
Source organism: Mustela putorius furo (assembly GCF_011764305.1). NCBI lineage: Eukaryota > Metazoa > Chordata > Mammalia > Carnivora > Mustelidae > Mustela > Mustela putorius. The sequence continues at coordinate 14,254,947 of NW_025422123.1, read as the reverse complement.
TTCCTCTGTGAGGGGAAGTATATGACTTGACAGCAGTACCAATGGTCCCACCTAACAGAGTCACTCTGTTACCTTGTAAGTCAGATCATATCACTTACCTGCTCAAAATCCCCAACAGCTTCCCATCTAAGACAAATTTAATGGATAGAAACATTCAGTGATCTCCAAAGACCAAACAAAGCTAGCATCTGTTACCCCTCGGACCTCAGATTCAACCTGTCTCTCTCTCTACACCTGGAAAGCTCTTCTTCAGATGCCTGCAGACTTGTTTCCTTACTTCCTGCAGGTTTTTATGCAAATGTCACCTTCTTCATGGGGACTCTCCTGGCCACTGTGTCCCAAACCACAAGCACCTAACCAGTGCTTCCAGTCTCCCTCTCTATTTCAATTTTCCCCTTAGAGCTCATCATTATCTAATATACAATATAATATAACTTTGGTATTGTTCATTATCTGTCTCCGGGTAATAGAATGTAAGCCCTAAAAGAATGTAAATTTTCATTGCTCCATTTGCTGTTTTTTCCTAGCGCTTAAAACAATACTTGGTCTAGGGTAGGCATTCAATAAACATATGTGGAATTAAGGAATGAATGGTCTCTCCGTGTTTCTCAAATGGGTTATGATCTATTAGAGTCACTAAATCAATTTAGTGTATCATGATCCATATTTGTATTTCACTTAAGTGGAAGAAAAGAGAATAGAAAGGAATGGGAAATATCAGAAGCTGTTGCACATAGTAAAGTGTCATTGCATCATATTTTGTATCAGTTTAATATATATGTGTGTGTATAATAGATCACAATGTAAGATGCTTTCCTAATATATGTCACAGTGAAAAATCTTAGAAAAACACTCTAGAAAATTTGTTGAACTAATGTCTTAAGTAGATTATAGTGGTAAGTGGGGACTTTTTGATGAGGAGCCAACTGGGAGAACTCATCAGAAGCATATGTAGCTGCTCCTCTGGGTTGGTTCTGCAGGAGGTGGTATTGGAACTTACAAAGGGGAAGGTTTTGCCAGGGATTTAAGGTGTTATTTCCTGGGCACTGCTATTTCCCTAGATAAGAACCAGCATATTTAGCACACAATGGGCCCTATAAGACTTGACTGGCTAAACTTTTTCAATGATTATGTTATGGTATTAGAAATATTTCTCAGTAAGTTGGTTTTACCAAAAGACCTACTTTACATGGGGTATTAAGGTATTACCTTCCCAAAGTAACTCTTTCCTGGAAGAGACAGGACCTATTATTATGACATCAAGAAAGTTTCATTGGAACTATTTCTTAGCCACATTAATTGCAGCCACCCTGCTTCTGGAATTAACTATTATTTCCCTTGGGGCAAAGGTTGGCCAATGATATAAAAATGTTCCCATGCTTATGGCTTGGAGTCAGAAGACTTGGAGTCCAGTTCAGCTCCTGCCTCTTGTCTGTCAGGTGACCTCTCCCTGAGCCTCCCATGTTTTCTCTTTCAGAAGATGAAGAAGTTGTACTGATTGGTCTTTAACATCTCTTCTACCTTTATTCTTTAATTAATGAATCTGTCATTTGACACTTAGAGCAAATGTCATCTTATTTTCTGGATTTGGGGTTCATTGGAAGCTAGTATGGGTCTACTTAACATCTTTTCCAGTGTCCATAGTAAGCATTTTGCAAACATTGACTTATTGATGGTTTTGTGACTGTTAGAATTCATACAGCAAAAAAATTCTGAACTTTTGATTGTTTTTAGCTTGGCTTTTTTAATGTCCCTATTTTTTCTGTTATTCTTTAGTTCTGATTTCTTATATTAATATCTCTTCTTCTTCTGTAGCTTTTAAAATGGACTTCCTGGGACAGAGGTTACTAATGGGTTAAGACAGGTGTTCATAATTGATTTTCATAGACCTTTTAAAGGAGGTGGGAAGGAAAGAGATTTTGGCATAACAAGTAAGAAGTTGAATTTTATGCCAAACATTTCAGGTAGCACTGAATAATGTGTACTTTTATTGTACACACTGTCCAACATTAGTAGTAATTATACCCTGACTCTTTAAGATTCTGCACTTTCTTTGGAATCCACCTCCATCTATTGCACTTTTTCGTACAAACAAGATTCCTCCAGTGGTAGTTAGAGTTTTGGAATAAGGAAGAGTACTGTTACATAACACAATTTACTCAGGGTGAGAAGCATATGGACTCATTTTGGTGGTACTGTTTATCTTGAGGATAGCTGATGCTGCTTTAAACTTAAAATGAAACGATTTGTAAATATGCCTCTTGCTCTGCTCTTGCTTTTTTCCCTCTTGAATCAGATAGTGAATCAGTCTGGAGTATTAAAGCAGATAGGGAAATGTGAAAAGCATCAATTTATTCAGCATTCAATAGAACTATTATTATGTCAGGTACTATCACTTCTCCAGCATGGGCACCTAAGCCTTCCTCAAATACATCTCCATCACAAGCAACCTGAGTTATCTCCATTAACTGAAGTTGTCTTGAGTGTCATGTCAGAACGTTCCAAGGAAAAAATATCCCTAATGCCTGAAAGCTATAGCTGGCAACCATATTTGAGATTTTCTGCAGTGCTGCACCAAGGTAAATGCTGCAATTTAAACTACAAACTTAAAAAAATTAAAATAAATAAATAAGCAGGAAACTTGAATGGTGAAAATACATTCAGGCTTATGCCATCACTTTTCTGAGGAAAAATAAGTTCCATCCAGGAAAAAAAAAAATCATTTAAAAACTGGACACTTACTTTCTACATTCAGTGCTTTTCAAGCTAGTATTTTCATACTCAGTCACCTAACAAAAAAGGACAATTAGCAGAGAAAGATGAGAAAATTATTCTGTTGATTTGAGGATCCTAGTGGTAAGCCCTTGCCCTCTAAGAATTGCAGAATTCCTGTGTACTGATTCCCACCTGCCTTCCTGGAACAATGTGGCTTATGTATGCATCAAATGTATGTGCCTTACTGCTTGATTTCTTTTGTAATGATAGAAAAATGCCTTTATCCAGATCCAGGCAAAACTATTATTCAAGCTTCAGTTTACAAATCCCACTGTGTACCCTTAGAGAAATTATAATCCTGAGTTTAAATTTAAAATAAAGTATATGCAAGTATCTTCCCTACTGCTTCCACACATTGGCCTCATCTGAATGGAATAAGACTGTGCCCTGGCAAGTGGTATTTCCAGTAATTGTTTACAGAGAATGGAATATCCTAATTAAATATTGTACTTCATAATATAAATCAGAAAAGTATTAGTTAAGAATATTTCCTAGTATTATTTGAGTGACATAATAAAAAATATGGGCTATAAGCATAATAGTCAATGCTAACACCAAATAATGAAGAAAAGGAGATAATTTTATCAGAAAGAAGTGGGTGTTAGAATAGGTTTGTCAATGTTAAAAACAAAAACCGCCATTTATTACCAGCAAAAGATAGGTTTATTTAGGAAAAAAAGATAATTACAATCATGGGCGAACAACCTACGGCAAAACTGTAGGCAAGTCCTGGAAACAAAGGAAAGGTACACTTTTTAAGGAGAAAAGTGTAAATTGGAGAAGCTGTTATAAACTGAAAGTCCATTGGCATAAACTAGGAACTGGAAGCATGGTGACTTTTCATTGGCTTATGGGGGAGGGGCAGATGAGAACATTTCTTTCTTTAGCGAGCAGAGTAAAGTAGTATCCAAGTGCAAGGTCAAGTCCACTTCTTCCTGTTGGGTCTACAGTTGACTAAGAGTAGAAAGATATGAGAGCTCTCCTTGCCAAAACCTCTTGACTCCCTATTAGCAAGGTTTACCATTACTAATTTTCACAGGTTAAGCTACTTTTTAGTAAGAAAATAAAAAGAAAGAAAGAAAGAAAAAGGAAGCAGGTGAGTTGTTTAGCTCATTTCACTGAACGAAAACCAATCGAGATCACACATATACAGAGAGGTCACTACAAGGCACCTGACTTAGAGATTTTTGGGTGAAACTGTGATGATGATAAGGAGGACTCATTATAATACTTAACAGTAAGTGAATAGATTCACTCTATAAATCTGTCACCTTGCCCTCCCTTTCCTGTGTCTTGGTCAAGGGTCAGGGCAACTTTATATACTTTACTGTATTAGCACAATGTTTCAGAAGCAATAAGTGCTCAGTAATTATTTTTTGAATGAATAAGTTGTAATCCACTAGCTCACAGCAAAGTCAACTTTTTAGAAATGGATATAAATCTTTGTATGAAATCATATGTGTTCTTTTAAAATTTTGGCAATAATGACTTTTAAACAAAGCCATTGAAAATGTTTATATAATGAGGGGATTTGGGATTTCCAAATATTAGAGTTTAGTCTAAATGTCGTATCATTTGTTTGGTGTTTTATGAAACTTAAAAGTACTCCCATGGCTTTTTTTTTATTATGACGATGGCTTCTTTATTTTCCCAGAGATATCTGGGCAGCTGTTTCTCTTAAATAAGGAAATGAAACACCTGAACGGTTCTCAAATCTGTTATGAATCAAAGATCAGAGCCAATTTTTTCTCCCAGATTCCTTGACTCTGTTGACTATTCTCAAACTGAGCACTTGGGACTCCTTGGGATGTGTGAGGATGATGGGTCTTGGGAAGAACTGAGCTAGCAGAATTCCTAGATATTCCTTCCTGCTTCTGACCATGCACTTCACCCTGATATTTTTACATGATGGGTTGCCATAAAGATTCTGTTTGGGGAGAAATTTCCGTGGATTAAAAAACAAAGAAGCAAATGTTTGAAAACTGCCAGTTCTCTACCGTTCCATAGTGCCTCCTTCATAACATAATGGAAGGCAAAAACTAAATTTGAGATGAACTAAATTTATTTTGCAGCCTGGGTGGCTTTGCTTTGATCAACTGTTATATCCATACATTTCCTGTAGTTATCTTATTGAAGTATTTCTAGAAGTGTGATTTCTACTTAAGACTTTAACTTTCTCTCCTGTAGACAAGTTAACCTATTTTTAAGATTCAGAAAATCCAAAGGGATGAGGTTGTATAGTTGCCAGAGGAAACTGAATGAGACTGCCAAGAGACTACAAAGGGTAGACTTATTTGTAATTTTACTGTATTCCAGGGTTAGAATGTCTGCCTTACAGGTTAAGAAATTGTATTGCAAAGGCACAGTGGGAAAACTAGTCTCTCAGTGAAAGAATCCCATTAACTAAGTTGACAAGAGATAATATTAGCCAAAACCTCTGTTCTGGTAACCTTTCCCAAAAAATGCTCTACATATTTCCCCTAACAAGGCTTTCTTTTCTCAAGATATATAAAAAAAAAAGACCAGTCTTACTCAGAAGGCTTTGTGATGAACATAATTAAAACGTAATGGTACCTTACGGATTTTTTGCCCAAGTGCCCACCCATGCCTTCCAGATTTGGTGTCATTCTTCCCTGGAAAGTTTTGTGTACACAGTACATAAACTCACATTGTTAGACCTTATCATTCTATGTTGGCTATCTCTTTTGGTTGATAAGCTTTATCGATATGATGATTCAATATCACTGAATATGTTAGTAGATGAATTAAGTAAATAGTGTTTCAGTTGGGACTAGAAATAATCAGTGGATTATTTATTGATCATATGAGTTTAGTCCTCAGAGAGTTACCATCTTTTTATGTTTTCCAAGTGTTTGAGGTTCATTCCTTCTGTTCCTCCTTTGAACCCTTTGAACATCCTATGATATTTTTATTTTGTGTTGTGTTATTTATTCCAGTCTGTTCATCCCTTTGCCCTGTCTGCTAATTCTTTCTAATCCTATCCTGAAAGATGAAAACCTGAAAGCAGTAGCACATTATGTGAGAATTCCTATATTCACCCATCCTACCCAAACACCATTACCAATATATCACCTACTTAATCAGCTCAGCACTGCCGTGTTTCTGTAGCATTATGGCCAAGGAAGAGATGTCTGTCAAAGGAAACTCATGTATTTAGTCTCTATGAGCTTCTAATTCCAATCTCCTTGGCATTGGAAGCTCTGACCAAAACCAAACTGCTCAAACCAAACTCATATTATCCCTTTTTCCAGAAATTCCTTGTATATCTCTCTTGTTCTGATCCTCAAAGCTTAAATGTCTCTTGCTCTATGGTATTTTTTACTTACTTTAATCCCAAGAATGACTGGTTTCCTTTTTTACTTTCTCTATACCCTTGTTTATATGCCTATCTTCAATTCTATACTCAGCTGCAAAGCCTTCTTTAGAAAAAATCAACTTACTGTTTTTCTAGCAGTTGGTCTAGCACAAAGTAGGAAGTAATTTAAAATTATTTTCAGACTGACCAAATGAAGCCTAGCTCTGCCATACTGGCCCATAACTGCACTGTACATAACTGGCCATTGCCCTTGTTTCCTCACATAGCATTTGTTCTGGTTACTCTCTGTTTGCCCCCCACCCTCCATCATCACCAACACATTTTCTTCTCTATCCTTGCCTTTTCTGATCTTTGCTCTAGAAGGCTGACTCCTATGGACTGCTGCACCAAGGCTCCCTTGTCCTCTGGCTTTGAATTAAGAGGCATGACCAGGAGATAGTAGGGTAGAAAGAGGAAGGTCAAGGTCTCTCCTTCCCTCTCCACTTTGGCACTATTTATCTGACAACTTTACCTTCTGCCAGCAGGTACTCTGTATCTACCACTGTTACTGGATATTGGTTATACTATTCCTCCCTTTATTCCTTTAGACCTAAAAGTGGTAACTCTTAAGACTTTCCTGGTCTTGATTGTCTCTAGATACCTCAACCTCCCTTATTTTTGGCTCTGCCCATATGATTGTAAGTAAGCTTCTCAATTAAGGTCCTTTTATTTATACCACCTGAGGAATTTTTACGTCCTTCCAAGCCTTTCAGTCTCTGGCTAGACACTGTACAGCCACCCACTATCTTGCCGGATCTGAAGCCAACCAGCTTTCTTCAAGAGCACTGGATCCTATTCTCCACCAACCAACTCTTGGCCATCAGCAGACCTAGGAGCAGTCTGCATCGCCTCCCTAAACTTGATTATCAGTGGACATCTGCTGCTATATTTGGCCAGCCATTGTGGATGTCCTAAACTGACAATGTCTTTTGGACGTCGTGCACTATATTTCTAATTTGAGGCCCGTCTTGTGTCAGGATTCATTCCTCTTACTTTTATAATTCCTGTATATTATTATAATTCTTTACTTTCTCCAACAAGTTGAAGTCTTAAGGCATACAAGCCTCCTAAGCAGATTTATTTTTGTATCCTACATGGCTATTTTGATATATATCCTTTGAGAAAGACCCCAAAGAAGAATTTTCAAACATACGTGTTTTTACCATCACCCTTGGTAAAACTTGGGGCTGGCATTAATAGAGGCTATGCCCTCTGTGAAGCAAGAATGGGAAATTATTTCATTGGAGAATTCCATTTCATCATAATCATTTTTAGGTCACAGTGGCTATTTTCTTCCTTGTACCTAGTTTAAGCTAAAAGTAGTTTGATATAGAATTGGTGCCTTACAGTCAGATTTTCCAAATATATATAAAAAGAGGCTTCCTGTCCTTGTTTTGTGCCATGGTGCTTGTGCTTTTCCAACTGAAAATAGCACTGGCGCTCTTTCCTGGCACATTACACTGCAAGCTTCCAACTAATTTGCTGTCCATATTCACCCTGAAGTCCTTTTAAGCATTGCTGCTTTCCAAGTATTTCCTCCTCATTGAGTATCTATGTCTCACTTTCCACAAAGCTATTCATTTTCCGTTTTCAAGTTTGACACATATCCTTCTACCAACCTCTCTTCTCTCTTTGAAACCCTATTTTATATTCCTAACTGGTAGGGAAGTTTTTTTTAATTCATTTTTTCCTTATTGCAAAAACAATGTATATTATAGGAAAACACTGAAAGAGGAAAAAAGTATAAAACTACCATCTAGAGATAACTGATAAAAATTTCAGCTTTATCTTTTGACTTTATCTCTGTATCTATAGATAGGTAAATATATAGATCTTTACAACAAAATAGGACTCTCTCTATATTATATATTATGATAATTCTATGTATATATAATATATATATTATTATGCAGTCTGCTTTTTCACTTAATAAATCAAGAATTTCCATACATGCTGAAACTGTATAAAACCTGTATATATACTTTTTACTAATAGTTATACATTAACACTGGTGTGACTACTGCTCAGATTAAGAAATAGAACATCACCAGCATGCCTGAAAGCCTCTTGAATTTCTTTTTCTATCACACCTACCCTCCTTGTTATAACCACTATCCTGACTGCTGACTTTTAAGGTAATGAGCTCCTAGCTTTTCTTTACAGTTTCACCCATGTTGTAATGTGATATATATATATATATATATTACATTTTCTCGGTAAACTAAATATTTTATCAATATAAAATGATTTTTCATCTTTAGAAATGGTTTCTGATTTAAAATCTATTTTCTGATATTAATATAGCTCATCAGAATCTTTTGCTCATACTTACTATGTTTTTCTACTATTTTAGGATCAACATTTCTGTTATTTCAGATTTCCATATCTGTCTTGTAAATTGTAGATCATTAGATGTGGAGGTTCTTCCAGCCTAATGATTTTTGTCTTTTAGCTGAAGAACTTAGTCTCTTCAGGCCCTTTAATACAATTTCAGATGTCTTCAGATTTAAATCTATCCTTTTATTTCACGCTTTTTATTTGTCTCATATGTTGCATATATATATATGTCTTACTGTCTTTTAAACCTTCTTTTGGATTCAATTAGTATATTTTATTTTTTTTTTCTGTTTGCAATTTTAAAAGTGAAATGTATGCTTCCAATTTTGTGATTCTTCTAGAAATCACAGTATTCATACTTATCCAAAATCTAAAATCTATCAAAACCTTCGTTTGTCTTTCTTCTGTAAAAAAGGAGATCGCATAAGCTCCATTGAGACCACTCCTGACTTACATGTTATTTCTATGAAGCTTTTTAATTCCGATGTTATTATGTAACCTCCCTGAACATTATTATTTCTTCTTTATATAGTTCATGGTCTTTTACTTTTACCCACATACTTACTTTTTGATTGTTCTTTCTTTCTGAATCTTAAATGCTTTATCTGAAATCCCTTTCTTCTTTCTAACAGGAATTGTTTGCTATGATTAAAGATGTTCTGTTAGTGAAAAATTCTTTCAGGTTTTTGTATTTATGAACATGTCTTTTTCCCTCATATTTGAAAGTTATTTTTGCTGGGTATAGAATTATTTTACTACATTGAAGATGATGATTCTCCATCACTTTTATTCTATTGTTTTTCCTGACTGCTTTTAAGATACTTTTTGTTTTTGGTTTTCTACAGTTTCAGTAGGATATATCAATATGTGGCTTTCTTCAATTCACTGAACCTCATGATTTCATGGGTTATTGACTTTTATAAATTAAAAAAAAAAAAAAAACCCTACCAAGATTTATCTACTGAAATATTTTTATGTTATTCTTTTTCTTCCTCTTGAACTCCAATCAAGCATATGTTATAATTCACATATCTCATAATACTTTTTATATTTTCCCTTCATTTCTTTGTGCTACATTCTGAATAATGTCTTCTGTTTGATAGAATACTTTACTACTTTTCTCTTTTGCTTGGTCTGAATGTTTGTGTTCCCTACAAATTCATATGCTGAAATCTTAACCCCCAAAGTAATGGTCAGCATTACCATTGTTACCAGGAGTAGAAGGCAGAGCCCTTATGATTGGTATTAGTGCACTCAATCACAGACACCTCAGAGAACTTGCTTCTTCCCTCTACTTTGTGAGGATCATAATGAAAAGGGGCCATATATGAACCAGGAACTGTTCTCTCCAGACACCAAATCTCCTAGTACCATGATCTTGGACTTTCCCACCTCCAGAACTGTAAGAAACAAATGTTTTGGCTTATAAACCAACCAGTTCATGAGACATTTATTATAGTGTCCTGAGTGGACTAAAACACTGTACCTAAACTGTTGCTAAGATTCCCATTACATTTTTTTTTAAGATTTTATTTATTTATTTGACAGAGAGAGATCACAAGTAGGCAGAGAGGTAGGCAGAGAGAGAGGAGGAAGCAGGCTCCTTGCTGAGCAGAGAGCCCGATGTGGGACTCGATCCCAGGACCCTGAGATCATGACCTGAGCCGAAGGCAGCGGCTTAACCCACTGAACCACTCAGGTGCCCTCCCATTACATTTTTAAATGCTTATTATTGGATTTCTTAAGATGTCTATAAGTTTAATTTTATTCTTCCTTGAGCCTCCTATGTCTAGATCTGTTTACTATTATCTGAACATACTTTCAAGGTCATATAATTTTTAATATAGAAAGTATAACCTAAGCCTTTTAGAATCGTTCTATTATCCAAAGTCTCTATCACTCTTCTGCTGTTTGTTATTTGCACAGGTCTTAAATCAATCACCTTGTTTTTTTGTGTTTGTGTGCCTAGTTATTTATGAGTGTGTAGTAGGAATGAAATGTAGTAGGAATGAAAAAACTTCATGGGTATTTTCAGATTACTGTGATTGTATTTTTTCTTCCAAAGGGACTTTCTGTTTGGGTTTGTATCTGTCTAGCACCTGGGGACACTACTAATTGGAAACCATCTCAAATGTAATTCATAGCTTGAGTTTCCCTTCCACACAGACTATGATGTCTCAGTTTATAATTATACACAAAAACCCATATATAAACACATTTTTAAGACATTTTTTCTTCTTTATTTTTCTTCTCCTGCTACACTCAGCACAGATACAGTCTTCTCTAAAATGCTCTGTGATTTGAAGTGAGAGGTGAGGGTTTGTTCTAGTGTATTGTTGTTCTGAATCTGTGGCCTTTGAGGTCCCAGTTCAAAGTGGAGAAGGTGTCTCAGTAAAACATCTCACTTTGTGGAACCCATGGAATAGAATCTCTGTCTCCTCCCATTCCTTCAGGTAACTGACCTGAAGTGCAAGGGTGCAGTATTATAAAATAAATAAAACCCTCAAGGAAGAAACGGAATTTCTATGAAATTCTACTTATTACTCTATATTCAGTCTTGTCCCCAAAATGTGGCCATAAAGTTCTCCATTATATTTGCAGCTATTTCTTGATTTTTCAGATGATGAGCTTTTTTCTTATACATTATATTCTTATTTTCAACTAATGGGTTAATCCAAATAACGATATTATAATATGAGGAATCTGAACCAACCACAGTATCACTTCTAATTCTTAGATATTCTTCTGAGCTCTGTTTTTAAACCATAATCTTATGAATATTTTATATATATGTTGTATATCTAATATTAACTGCCTTCTAACTCAAATTTGCCTTTCACATAATTTCTTAGATAGTGATTTGCTCATTGTCTTCAGTTTCCAATTTAATAGATAATATTTAAATATAAACATTTTCAAACTTACTTTCACTACAGACCAATTATTACTTTTCCTTTGAAACATTGGCATTTCCTTCTGAAAGAAAAGTGTTTGTCACCGCAAGAACTTTAATAGGAATCTAGAAGCAACTATATTACTAAACTATATTGGTCATCCTGCTGTGCAACTCGACATTCATTATGAAAGAAAACAGAGCTAATGCTCATGGTGATTTAGAGCTTACAGTTCCAAAATACCATTCTTTGTAGTATTCTGGGTTCTAGTTTGATTAGACGGGATTGAGAGAAAGGCTAATATAGCTCTATTAGGCAGAAGAGATCCAATGGTTTGAAAATAGTAGGATATAAGGAAATTCTTACAAAGCAAATGAAGACTGCTAAAAGTAGCACACATAAATCCTTATCAAAAGGCTCTGAACTCAAATGCCTCATATAAAGGCTTTTTACACTTGTACGTGCAATAGACATAGGACAATAGAGAATAGTGAGGATTTGTCATTAGAAGATAAATACACAGCCAAAAAGCATTGGAATGGAATGTTTAAAAATGCATTACCTATGTAAGACACTTCTACAAGCCAAATTCTGTGGTCAGGAAGCCAGGAAAATGAACAAAGTCATTTGAATAATAATTAAAATGTATTTGGCACTTAAAATGTCCCAATGATAATGATTTATTTTATTTATTTTATTTATTTTATTTATTTTAAAATATTTTAAAATATTTATTTAAAATATTTTAAAATATTTATTTTAAAATATTTTATTTGGGACTTAAAATGTCCCAATGATAATGATTTATTTTATTTATTTTATTTATTTTAAAATAATCCATTAAAGGATCTTTTTTCATAGATCAGAACAATGAGACAGAATTTTAATAACTGGCCCAAGGTCTTAGCCGATAATATATGATGGTGCTAGAGCACAAACATGGGAGCTCTGATTCACCTAAGCTCTCCACTGCTAAGCCTATTTCCTCTCCATGTCTTTGTGGGTAGCGAACTAATAGACTAACTGAAGTTTTATAAATAAAACTAACACTGTTCCAGATTTTCTCAAAACTCAGATATATTTCTCATCTGATAAAAGGAAATATACATATAATAGTAAGATAATATTATATGGTATTAATATATTATAGACACATATGTGTATATAATTACCCAGTTCGGTATAGATTGAAATTTACCATGAAGCATGGCTGATTTGGCCTCTGATCAGAAATAATTTAGATACTGAAAAACAAAACAACTAAAAAAAGAAAATGAAATTTGAAAAAGAAAAATTCACCTCAATGTAAAATAACATCACCACAGGCTATTTTCAGTATGTCGACTCCATGGATATTGCTAAAAATATCAATGTACTTGAATAAAAATCTTTGAAATGTTAGGCTTTCTATGCTTAAAATGAACAGTGAAAAATAGAGCACAGCAATAAAAAGTTATTTGAATATGAATATATGATATAAATAGTAATTGAATCAGCATGAATTTTATTTAATTAAAACTAATTTTTTTCACTCTTCATTAAATAAAGGATTTCTTCTAAGACAAGAAAGTTGAATGGGAATAATTATATCATAAATTATTCTTCCTCTATTTTTACATATTTCTAACTTTATAATGCTAAAAATATTTTGACTACATAAGCAGTTTCATACAGTCCCTTGTTAACTATGCATTTCTTTTGTTATTGAAAATCATTTTATTACTATCCAAAATATTAGACTATTCTAGCTAGTTACTTCATAAATTTCATGTGTCTTGATGTCTGTCTTTTAGCCATTTATAGGTTTTTAACATGTTCTTTGTTTTGTGCTGTGTGGCCTTGTGCAATTTTTATTTAAGGTATCTTTATACCTCTTACATATAGCATTATTTATATATATAGCATTATAGATTCAGTTCTTATAGCCAATCCTATCAGCATAATAATTTTTTTAAACTTTGTCACTATGAAAAAGCAGTAAAAATGGGAGCTATACATAAAGAAAGCAGGAGTCTATAAGTTTCTGAGAATAATTCCAAAGAGTCACATGAAAAGATATATTATGTTTTATGAATAAAAATCAATTCAACAAAATCCTTAAAACAATAAGCAGCAGTGTCTGTGTGGCTCTGTTGGTTAAAAAAAAAAAATCAGTTCTCATAAATAAATGAAAAAGTCTGAAATGGTCACAATTTTTTTTAAATTTCCATATTACACATTTCATTGCAAAAAATTGAGTTAACCCTCTACTCTTATTAACGTCATAGGGAAAATTGAACATAAGAGAAAATATGAAAATTTGCCTTAAGTTACAAGCTTACAGAAAATCCTGATTTATAAATTATGTAATTGTTTCCCTACCTTTCAAATTTCCCCAACTTAAATTCTATTGCACATCTATTTTATTTTAGATCATAGTTACAATTTTGATAAATTGCCTGTACATTAAATTCCTCACTAAATTATATTTGTAATTTATTAACATTTATTTTTCTTTCTGATGCTTAATCATTGGCAAATATCTTCTGAAACCATACCCTTATGTATACTTTCTTCAAGTATTTATTGTAATGCACTGAACCTTTATATGTAATAGAGAATTTCCTATCTAGAAGAATCATTTTTGGTGTGATTGCTCTTAAATCAATGTATTTAAGATTTAATTTAATATATAGCAAAGTAAGGAATCTTTGAATATTTTTGTAGTCATCATTAGTTACGAAATAGATAGTAATTATCAATATCTAAGTGTATTTATTTGGAAACATTACTAATACAAATATATTTCTATATTATCTATGTATTTCTATAGCATAAATAAATAAAACTATTGACAATTTATAGCACTCTTCACTTCTAGAATAGATATCTAGATAGCACTATTCATATCTAGAAATAATCCTATCATTTCTGTTTAAATATATCAGAATACAAGGGAAAAGAAATAGGTCATTCTTTTTGTTTAAATCTTACATGTGTGGGGCTCTAATGAATTTACATAGGAATTGGGTTAAACTGTCATTTGGTTTACTGCCAAATGTTTAATATTTGTGATTCATAATATTTTGTAAAGGCAAAACTGGAATTCTCTTGTTTTCCTAAATTCTAAGATTAAAATGACAAATTAGCCTAGATTACAATAATATTTCCAAGATTTTTTTTTAATTAAACTTCATAAGTCTTTAAACTATTGGCATAGTTGCTTAGTTTCTTGGTAATTTACTATCTTCTTTGTTTTTCCTTAATATGTTGGTATATCTTTAGACATTTACCACAATCGTATCATAAAGACTGAGTTTTGTCATATGGTTGCACCATCAAAAACTAAACTTTGAAATCTCAGTTACTTGCCCTTTGAATCTGGATATACTAAATGTGCCTCCCTAGATAGAAAAAATATGTATTGTTTTAAAACTGCTTTAATGTCCTGCTTTTATGTGTGAACTAAGGAAAACTAAATATTTAAGCCACTGAAACCTAAACCTTTCACTTTGGAAATTCGGAAGCATTTATGAATCATGCATAAATCCAACATTGACATTACAAGGCATCATTAAAACTTACTTTAATCATATTCTTTTAAATACTGAAAACTCTTTTTTCTACTGTAGAACCAAATAAAAGCAAATTTAAAAAAAAAAAAACACAAATTTTCATACCTGAACAACTTTCTTCCCTTCCTCTATTTCACATGGAGCATAGTTTTCTTTTTCTCTTGTCAATTATTGAGCATTTTGAAGTTGACTTTTTTATTTTACGTTAACTTTCAGAAATATGAAATCCATATTAGTAATCTTTCAAATGTATCTATATTTAATTTAACTTATTTGTTATATTTATTTAATTAAACTACACTTCATTTCTTTTTTTAAATTTTATTTTATTTTTTAAATTTTCATTTATTCATTTTAATTTTTTATTTAAATTCAATTTAATTAACATATACTGTATTATTAGTTTCAAAGGTAGAATTTAGTGACTCATTAGTTACATATAACACCCCATGCTCATCATTTCAAGTGCCCTGCTTAATCCCTATCACCCAGTTACTCAATTACCCCACCCACCTCCCCTCCAGCAACCCTGCCTATAGTTAAGAGCCTCTAATGGTTTGCATCCTTCTCTGCTTTCATTTTATTTTTTTTTCTTCCCTTTCCCTATGTTTATCTGTTTTGTTTCTTAAATCCTACTTATGGTATTGTCTTTCTCTGACTTGTTTCACATAACATAATAATACCTTCTAGTTCTATGTCATTGCAAATGGCAAGAGTTCATTCTTTTTGATGGCTGAGTTAATAATATTCCAGTATGTGTGTGTATTCCATATCCCCTTTATCCATTCTTCTGTTAGTGGACATCTGGGCTCTTTCCATATTTTGGTTATTGTGGACATTGTTGCTATAAACATTGGGGTACATGTGCCCTTTTGAGTCACTATATTTGTATCATTTGGATAAATGCTTAGTAGTGTAATTGCTGGGTCATAGGGTAGTTCTATTTTTAACTTTTTGAGGAAGCTTCATACTGTTTTCCAAAGTGGCTGTACCAGTTTGCATTCCCATCAACAATGTAAGAGGATTCCCCTTTCTTCACATCTTCACCAACATCTGTTGTTTCTTGAGTTGATAATTTCACCCATTCTGTCCAATGTGAGGTGGTATCTCATTATGATTTTAATTTGTATTTCCATGATGCTGAGTGATGTTGAGTATATATTTGTAATTAAATTAAATTAATTATTTAATTTTCAACTCATTATAAAGGCTCATTTACTCTCTGCTTTGCTATATACATAATATGTAGTATTTTATAGTCTTTTTTAAAAAATTACTTATGTATCTTGATATACCTTGGGTGTCCTCAAAGATAATATAATCTTGTTTGGAATTTAATTTATACTACATGCATGAATTAATTCATGATTACATTCAGAATTTTTATTGAGCATTTATTATGGGGAAAAAAGAGGTAATCCAGACTGATGTCATCCCTTTCTTCATGGACATTAAGTTCTGATTTTTATACATATGAAAAAATAAGGACTGATTTAGGATATAATCTAAGATATTTGGCAGAGATAAAGCACCATGCTTAGTGGAATACGTCAATCAGAGAGACAATTATCATGTGATCTCACTCATGTGGAATTTAAGAAACAAAACAAAGGCTCATAAGGGAAGAGAGGAAAAAAATAAAACAAGATGAAATCAAAGAGGGACACAAACATAGGAAACAAACTGAAGGTTGCTAGAGAGGATGGGCATGGGGAGATAGGGTAACAGGGTGGTAAGACATTAAGGAGGGCATGTGATATAATGAACACTGGGTACTATATAAGACTGATGAACCACTGACCTCTGCCTCTGAAACCAATAATACATTATATGTTACTTAATTGAATTTAAATTTTAAAAATTAAAAAACAAAAAACAAAAACCACTCAGCACCTTGCAGGTTTTCTGAGGGGGAGAGATCAAGTTGTGGATGTGTTGGATAAAATTCAAGGAGGGGTGGAACCTGATGTCACCTTCACAGGCAGGCATTTCTTCCAATTAAAAATGCTTCCACAGACATTTTTAATAGCTCCCTCTCTTACAAACCACTGAAAGCAACAACAGTCACAACCCCAATTACAAATTGTAAGAAATATCTGCTATATTGGACCAGATGAGAGATGATGAAAAAAGTCAACATGAGTCCATTTCCTTGGTTTATGGCAGGTTGCATATTTCCTAAGAGTTAAATGTCTCAATTCTGAAAAGAGTTCACACCATCCTTGAGATGTAGAAGCTAAAGTAACCCTGAGAAGGTCAGAGGAATGATCCATTAGAACCCAGTCCAATACTGTGAGATGTTAGGGAAAATGGAACAAAGGAAAAGGTTGTCTTCATTAATGAAGGTGAAGCTGGGTAAGGGCTAGACAGGGCGACAGTATAGACTATTTCTTATTCTAGGGAGCCCATCATTTCAGGAGGGTCTCCACATGCCATATTGACCTCTTGAATGCCAAAGATAAATGGGAGATGTGCAACAAGGATGGAGACACAGAGATTTAGTGAAAGAGATTCTAAGATGGCCAACTGAAACTGAAACTTGAAGGTAAACCCACCTTACTTCCACGGCCATCCCCTCAGCGTTCAGCAATACCTGCTCCAGATGGAATTGCCTCTCCATAACTAGAGAGACACCATCACACAAAATGGAAGAGAAAAGAGTGTAAGCAAAATGAAAATAATGAAATTCTACCTGAAAAGCAGTTTATCCCAGAAAATAGAGAAACCTCAAAGCATGCTTCATAGAAGATACAAACAGCATAACTTCTCTAAGGATTACAAACATGTGGAAAATAGACACAAAAGAAAACAGAAAAACTGAAGAGACAGCAAAAAGAGGAAAAATAAGCTGGCAGAACTCAGGGGGAGAAATCGAAAGAAATAAATCAAGCCATTATTAGAGGGATGAACTACTTTGAAAGCAACAAAATATAAAATAAAAAAGAATGAAGACATATTTAGAAGCATAGAGCACATAGAGCACAGACTTGAATAAATCATACAAAATGATATAAAAAAACAAAAATAGAAAAGTAATTAGAGAGAGGATGATTGAAATGGAGACAAAGGCATCAACATAATGATAAGCTGTGATTGAGGAAAAATAGAGAAATATGGGACAGAAATAAAATACTCATAATTACCCCCAATTGTCCTTCAGGCATTAAAAATAAAGAAGGATGATCTCCTGTGTGTAACAGCTCGGGGAATAAAATACACATGTCCCCTTCTTGAAAAAAGAAGCTCCTTTATAAAATGTCAAAGGAAAGGAATCAAAATAAAAACTCAGGAGAAACCATGATAAAACAACATTAAATATAGAATAAAAGTTGTCAATCAAAGAATTGCAGACATAGAATAGAATGAAACTATCATAAACCTAAAAATGTAAAAAAATATATAATAACAAAATTGGGGAGGAGGAAAGAACTGTGTGTGCCTATCTATTGACTTTCACAGTGAGGAATACACAGATAGTGCTTACTGTTGAAACATGGAATTAAAATAAATAATGACCTAATATTTTAATTTTCATCATTTTTACTTAGAACAATTATTTAGAAACTTTATAGTTGTAAACAGAATTCCATATGAAGTTTAGTAATTTATTTTGAGAAACTTATTTTAAGAAAAAAATGTGAGGACATTGCATTAAATTACCAAAATAATTCAGTAATTGTCATTGATATTAGACAAGAGTATTTAAAAAATGATTTTAAGTCATTCTTCATATAATCAAATCTCGTTTCTTTAAAAACTCATTGAAAAATAGAGGGAATTTTTAAGTAAGATGAGCAGTTATGGAGAAATGAATATTAAAAATGAAAAAAAAAAGATTGAGAACACAGAGAAAGAAGAAAAGAATATGAAGTTTTGAATGTAACTATCCAACAACAACATGCAGTGGATTTTTTTGTGATAAGTAAAAATTGTAGCATACCAATATAGGGATATTGGTATGATATTCCATACTAGATGACATTACATCACAGATAATACCAATATGAATATTGGTATGATAATAGGAATATAAAAGATGTAGCTTTATAGTCTGAAAACCATGGGTTTATCCTTATTCTATGTAAGTACCCACAGAAATCATCTTTATGTATGTCTTAATATTCTTATACATAAAAATAGAATTATTTCCCTTTCGTGGTTTAACACATATATGATCTATAAAGATATTGTGTGGAAACATTTTGGATTTTGTGCATAGATTATATTGAATATAAATAGATATTCTTATTGGTCTAGTCCTAGAAGAGTCAGGTGTATTGATGTGTCATGTTGAAGAATGATAAAGATAGTGTATTTTAAAACTCGGTAGAAACAAGACTATTGTCTTTAAAAATAGTATGACTTTCTAGGAGAGAGCAGATTTAATAAGTAAAAGTCCATTTATTCTTTGGACATCAAAAATACAGCCATGAGAATCGTATAAATGGTAATGGGTGGTTGATTTATAAACTTGTAGGGAATATGAACTTAGAAGAATTTAGACTTGTGTAATGCTTTACCTAAGGATATACATACACACACACAAACACACAGATTCGGCAACAAAGTTCTTAAATATCTCACATAATGTGCTTACTAAGCAATAAAAACCTTGCAAATTTTGTCATTAAGAGCTTATTTTTATTACCTTTTTATTATAAACATTTGAAAATATACATAAAAAGTGAAAAAATCATACTTGCCACCTAGATTTTACGATTGACCTTTATCACACTTCCTTATCACATACTATTCATCTACCTATCCTCTATCCATTGATCAATAATCTTATTTTTGGTGCATTTATACTTTATCCCCAAACACTTCAGTATTCATGTCATTTACATACTGGAGTTCAATGTTGTTTACAGTTTATTGTTTCTTTTGAGATAAAATTTATATATAATAAATTCACAAATCTTAATTATATCAGTCATTAACTTTGAGAGAAAATAATACATCTGTATAACCTAAATCTCCACCAACGTTTAGAACATATTATCTCTGTTGCAAATCCCCTCATAACCCTCCCAGTAACCCTTACCCCACATTAGCCCCTCAAAAATAACCACTGGTCAAATTATATCATACCATTTATTTGTTTTGCCTTTTCCAGAACCTCATAGAAGTAGATCCATATATGGAGCATCTGGGTGGCTCAGTCAGTTAAGCATCTGCAACTGGCTCAGGTCATGATCTTAGGGTTCTGGGATTGACCCCTGTGTTGGGCTTCCCACTCAGTACAGAGTCGGCTTGTCCCTCTCTCTCTCTTTCTCTCTGGGTCTCCTTCCACTTATACTCTCTCTCTCTCTCAAATAAATAAATAAAATCTTTAAAAAAAAAAAAGAAAGAAAGAAAGAAATAGACCCATATAGTCATTTTTGGTAGAAGGCTTCTTTTACTGGGTGATAATATTTTTGACTAACATCTATATAAGAGTTTATTTTTTTACATTAGTAAGATCAGTGTTAATATTCTGATGAGAATGTAAAAATAAATAGAATATTCTGGTTGCTTCTAAGTGTTGGAATACTGACACAATAACAGAAATAATAAAAACAGATGAGCTTGTGTATGTCCTAAAATCATTTCACCAGTGGTACACATCTCACACTTGAAGAAACATGGAAAAATTGAGTATTGAATCCTGACTTTATTATTCCATTGTCCTATTGCTGAATGAGTTACCTAACTTTATTTGGCCCTAATTAACTTAGCCATCATTGGGATAATAATATCTATCTCACAGGGTTATTGGGTGGGATAAATGAGAAAACACATGTTATGTGTTTAACACAATATCTGGAAAATAGGAAGGATAAAATAACTGGTAGTTATTATTATCATGATTAGAAATCTATCAGTCATGAATAGCAATTAGTAAATACAATAAATGATAACATTTACTTAGACTATGTGCAACTGTTCTAAATGAATTGACTAATTTAATACACAAATGATGAAGTAGGCATTATTGTCATCCTCATTTTTATATGATGGAATTGCAATAGAGAGAGCTTAACTTACTTTCCCAGAATACACTAAGTGTTTGTAAAGCAAGCTTTCACTCAAGCAGAATTCTCTTGATCATCAAGTCCTACTGCCTCTTGGCAGTTTAGTGGTGCTCTGTAGAGAAAGGGAAGTGTAGTAGAGGAAGAACTGTGATTAGCAGTAATACTAGTAATGGTAGGCTAATATTAGCAGAAATGAAAAGAAGCATAAAAATACTAAATCGCGGGGCACCTGGGTGGCTCAGTGGGTTAAAGCCTCTGCCTTCAGCTCAGGTCGTGATCCCAGGACCCTGGGATCCAGCCCCGCCTCAGGCTCTTTGTTCAGCAGGGAGCCTGCTTCCTCCTCTCTCTCTGCCTGCCTCTCTGCCTACTTGTGATCTCTGTCTGTCAAATAATAAATAAAATCTTTAAAAAAAAATACTAAATCTGAGTGAATTAGTAAAGAAGCTACAAAACACACACACACACAGAGAAGGAGGGGGGAGTAGGGGAAGCAGAAAGTGAAGAGGAAGAGGAAGAGAAGGAAGAAGAAGAAGAGAAAGGGGGTGGGGAGAAGCAATGAGGCCAAATTTAATCATTTCCTAATTTTCCTATTTCTAGTTCTTTTTCTAGGTATTTTATGTATGTATGTATGTATGTACATATGTATTTATTTGACAGAGAAAGAGAGCACAAGCAGAGGGGGCAGGAGGCAGAGGGAGAGGAAGAAACAGGCTTCCTGCTGAGCAGGGAGCCCAACATGGGGCTCTATCCCAGGACTCCAAGATCATGATCTGAGCCAAAGGTGACTGAGCCACCCAGGCACCCCTATTTCTAGTTCCATTGATTAATTAATTATTTAAAAGAAAGGGCTGTTTTGGAAGTTCCCCAGTTCACATGATATAGTTGTTCTGGATGTATAGCACGAAAGCAATTTTATCCTTATAGGTTCCATCATGTTACTTGAAGGAGCATGGGAGTTCTAAAATTGTCAGACAAAAGATACATATTTTGTTGAATTATCTTTAGCTTTTCTTCTCCTTCAGTATAAGGGTTTTTTCCCCTGATTACATAAATATGCTATTTAGAAAAAACTTCAAAGTATGAAATGAAGCAAAATTGAAAAGATGTCATTCTCATTATCATAATCATATTGTTCAAAGATATGCTATAAAAGTCTGTGTGTCTGTGTGTTTTAGTTATCTGTTGCATAATAAATCACCCCAAGACTATCTGCTTCCTAATAAATCACCCCAAGACTTACCAGCTTAAAAGAACAACAATTATTATCTATAGATTATGAAGTCAGACACCAGGATTTGGCTTAGCTGAACCCTCTGTTTTAGGTTCTTTTATAAGGTTGCAATGAACTTTCCTTCTAAACTCACTCAGTCATTATCAATAGATTCAGTTCTTTAAGACTGTTGGATTGAGAGTCTCAGTTCCTCAGTAGCTGCTGGACAAAGATAGTTCTCAATTCCTTGTCTCACAGAATTCTTCAGAGTAAGAGAGTGCGTCGTGGAAGCCCACAAAAGAGTCTACAAGCAAAATGGAAGTCATAGCCTTTTGTAACCTAATTAAAGAAGTGGAAGCCCACTTGTTCAATTCTGTTTATTAAAAGCAAGTCACTAAATCTAGCTTACTCTCAAAGGCAACCTAGTACAAAAGAGTGTGAATAGCAAGAGGTGGGAATTTTTGGAAGTCATCTTAGAAGTCTACCTACTACAGTAGATATACATATATCTTAACAAAACTGATATCAGACTGTAAAATTTGTTTTTCTAGCTTGTTTTACTCACTCATCAATATACTGGGAATATTTTTCAACGTAACCAAATATTTTAAATTATTTAAAAGACTGTATAACACTCCATTATATGGGTGTGTGGTAATACATCCTAATCTACATCACTACATCCATAGTCTTAGTGATTACGAACCTTGAGTCTAGAGATGGGTTGCCTGAGTGGGATCTGGATTCCACTATTTAGTTACTGTGGGGCCTTGGACAGCTACTTAACTTCTTTATAATTTAGTATCTTCATTTGTAAAATGGAACTAATAATAATACCTTCTTCATAGAGTTGAGAAGTGTCCGGCACATAGTAGGCACTCAATGAATGCTATTACTGTAATTATCATCATTATTACTATGACTTCAATTATTAAAATGCTGCTGTGACCATCATTGGACATGAAATTTTATTCACTTCTATAGTTCTTTCCTTATGATAAATTCCTAAGTGTAAAATTGCCAGGCCAAAAGATATATGTGCACTTTTTTTTTTTTTTAAGATTTTATTTATTTATTTGACAGATCACAAATAGGCAGAGAGGCGGGGGTGTGGGAAGCAGGTTCCCCACTGAGCAGCGAGCCCGACATTATGTTCGATCCCAGGACCCTGAGACCATGACCCGAGCCGAAGGCAGAGGCTTTAACCCACTGAGCCACCCAGGTGCCCCTATGTATGCACTTTTAATAACATTGTCAAATTACTTTTCAACAAGATTATGCTAATTTATCTTCACATCAGGGCATGACAGTGTCTATTTCCTCAAACCTATATCAATTCTAGATAATTTCATCTTTATGATGATAACTTGATAAGCAAGAAATGCTATTACATTTTTATTTTAATTTGTATATCTTCATCACTGAGGCTGAGGCTTTTCTTCTTTTTTAGATTAATGTATAATTGACATACGTTATATGTCAGGTGTACAACATAAGGATTTGATATTTGTACATATTGTATAATGATCTACTGCAGTGAGTCTAATTAGCATCAATCACCACACAAGCTTCTAGAATTTTTGATATCTGTGATGTGAATTTTTAAGATTTACTCTCTTAGCAATTTTCAAATATTCATTACGGTATTATTAACTGTAGTCACCATGCTGTACATTACATCCCATGACTTCCTTATTTTGTAAATGGAAGTTTGTACCTTTTAACCACCTTCATCTATTTTATCCAATTCCACCCCCAACTCTGTTCCTCTGGAAACCTACAATCTGTTCTTTGTATCTGTGAACTTGGAGGTTTTGTTTTGTTTTTAGAACCCACATATAACAGATCATACAGTATTTATCTTTCTCCATCTGACTTATTTACTTAGCATAATGCCTTCAAGATTCATTAATGTTGTTGCAAATGACAACATTTCATTCTTTTTTATGGCTGAATAATATTCCATTTTGTATATATGCCATATTTCTTGATCTGTTCATCTGTTCATTTGTTGATGGACATATAGGTTATTTCCATATTTTGACTATTGTAGTAATGTTGCAGTGAACATGGAGGTGCATATGTCTTTTTCAAGTCTGAGTTCTTCTTTTCTTTTCTTTTTTTTTTAAGATTTTATTTATTTATTTGACAGACATAGATTACAAGTAGGCAGAGAGGCAAGCAGAGAGAGAGGAGGAAGCAGGTTCCCTGTGAAGCAGAGAGCCCGATACGGTGCTCGATCCCAGAACCCTGGGATCATGACCTGAGCCGAAGGCAGAGGCTTTAACCCACGGAGCCACCCAGGCACCCCCATGTTCTTATTTTCTTTGAATAAATACCCAGAAGGAGAATTGCTAGGCAGAGGCTGAACTTTCTTAAATCTCCTTACTGGCAATACAAATTTCTTCTTTTATGAATGACAATTCATACTTTTCACATTTTTAAGTGGGATGTATTACTTGAACTATTAAAAGATAGATAACCATCTACATTTTATAATATAAATATCTCTGGAGGTATTGATGCAGTAAGATTGTAGCAAACTTTCAGCCAGATAGAATTTACCTCCTATCTGGGAGCAGGGAGCTGAGAAGTCCCTGAGGAAGTCACCCTTTTTCACAGGGAAGGTAGAATGGTGTTTTTAACCCCACTCTTGATAGATAGCAAGGAAAGCATTCATTCCCTAATGAACCATACCTAATAAGGGCTTTTCAAGACTTTGGGGGCTGCAGCAACAAGCTGAGTGAGGTGTATCAAATGGGTTAGTAGTTTCAAGAAATACTTTATTCAAGTAAAGAACATAAGAAATTGGGGAGTGACGTGGCCTATAAAAGCCCCAAAATGATATTACCAACCTGCAAGGACAGAACAGACAAGGCATCTGAGAACTGATTTGATGGCTGAAGGGGGAAGGAGGCAGGCATGAGATCAGAGAATAGGAGAGTAGAGGGATTGTTTGAGGATCAATCTCAAAAATATGACCCATCCCCTCTGGCATCCACTTTGTGTACAAATGACCCAGGATGTCTGTGTAAAGTTGAGGAAGCATATGGCCCACTATGTACTTTCTAAGAGCAGGAGCACAGTGCCAAATTCACAATAGGTACTTAAGAAATATTACTAGTTTAACTGAAGAATGAATGTAATAGCACAGTTAGAAAAAGGTGTAGATATGTAAAACAGTGATGAATGGTTGCTTGGAGGAAGGGATATATGGAGAGTAATGACTAGTAGTGGGGTAGAGTTTTTAAGGTCAACCTCACAAAGTAAAAAGGATATACCAAAGACAAGGCAAGATTAGTAACTAGACAGTCAGAAATTGAAGAATCAATGGAAACCAAGAAGGTTGGGAATACAAATAATTTAAAACTAAAAAGGGATATCTTCTAGGATCAATACCTACCTCAGCCAGGATGGGTCATAAACATTAGAATGTATAACGAGGCATTTTGCAAGTGGATTAGTCATGAATTTGTTTACTCAATAATTATCCATCAATAACCCAATTGGGCTATCCATCAATAACCCAATATGTGACAGACTATGACACTCCATATAGGAAGGTACATCCTATAACTTCAACTTCAAGAAGCAAATAACTACAACAGAGTATAAAGGCTGTAATGGAATAAAGAGAGAATTTTAAAGGAACTTCAGTGGGGAAGACTAACCCAGCCTTGGAAGTGATGAAGGCTTCCCAGAGGAAATGAGACAATGAGGGACAATTGTGTTGAAGGACAATTCAGAATGTACCAGTTGAGCTGAGGGAGAAGAGCTGGGGATTAAATTCCTGAAAGGAGCAGTGGAAGGCACCAAAATAATGGAGTGAGAGAGAGAGCTTAGAAGCACTCTGGAAACCTCATGTATTTCAATGTGAATATTGGATTTTTAGATTTCAACCACCATTCGTGTCCTTTGTAGCATGCCCTAAAATACCTACATGCTTAAAAGTTATTTTAGAACTGTTGTGGGTACAGTGGGACTTAAGAGTCATATATCAGCTAGTACATATTTAGCATTTTAGAATTTTGCTGTCATAGTTATACCCAGGCATAGAAATGTGAGTTCCATTGGGGAACAACTTTCTTTTTTATCCCCAGTATCTAGAATGGTGCTGAGCAAAACAAATCCTTGTTGAAGGAAAAGAAATGAGTGAATGGTGTTGTCACAGCTTGATTATAAAAATGAGGTTTAGTATGAAATGTTCTAAATCCCAGACTAATTTCTGGATGATAGTTTTACATTTATTGGCCAGCTTCCCTGCTCTCCAATAATTTGTGGTCAGCAAATAATAGTCAATGGCAATATTAGCCTACATTAAACACAATTAGGAAAATATTCTAGAAATAAAAACACTATGTCATCTAAAGTCAAGTGATTCTTTGATTATTGCACTGTTCCCAACTAGGAGCAATTTTGCCCCTCCAAGGGAATTCAGCTATGTTTTGAGGTATTTTTTATTAGGTCAGGAGGAAGGCTACTGATATCTGATGGGTAGAAACCATGATGCTAATAAACACTACATTGCACACGATGGCCCTTACAACAAAGAAATGTCCAACCAAAATGTGAATAGTGATAAGGTTAAGAAATCCTGGATTTTTGGAATCAGGATCTCTGCTTCTTTGGTACAAATCACCAAAACATAGTTTTATCTTTTAACCCCTAGAACTCTTTTAGTTCTCAAAATCTACGTTTTTATTACAATGAATGTATTTGGCTCCACAGTAGAACAAAATATGGTATGAAACATGGAGGAGAAAGTGGAGTCCGGCTCCAGAACAGAGTATGTATTGAAAGGTTAGCCATTTGCCTGCTGCTAAAATGAGATGAAATATAGGAGTCAATTTTTTTCTTGTTTTCTCTCCAGAATGGAGACTGGGAAAAATTAACAAGTAGAAAATGGTTGTCTCTGGCATTTCTCCTAATTTGTTTCTTATGATTGGCATTCTCCTCTACTTCTTTTTGTCTTTTCTTTTTGTGTTACCACCTCACCCATTAAAAAATCCCATTACTTATATTGTTCCCTGTGTCTTCCAAAACTGCCCTTCTCTTGATGTCCTGTTCTTAACCATTTGAGAGAACTCCACCTCAGTGTTAATAGCTCACAATAGTGTTGAGGTTACTAGTAAATTATATTATCATTTAAAAAGAATGATAGCACTGTTTAACCCAAAGTTACTGATCAATAATGGCGAGATTTCAAGCGGTGATGTACTAGAGATCTTTAAAGCCAGGCTTTAACTTTTGCTTTTGTTCTTGAGGAGTGAGTTTAGGTGTAAACACTGTATAATCATAAGAATTGAATCAAGGTTAGTCTTCATTCTTGGCTAGGGTACTACCTGTAGCTAACCACTAATAGTGGTTGAACTACTAAATTAAAACATTTGCACACTGACAGATATATAGCTGCTGCCCTAAGCCTCCTGGATGCCCACAGCCTCCTGAATGCCCACCATCATCTCCAGTTGCCAGTGCCACTGTGGACCCTCTTCGATCTCCCCACAATCCAGCAATTGCAGGGTTAAAACATGCTGCCATAGACACCTTCCAACTCTGGCAGCTTCTGCTCTGACCAGCTGTCCCTCCCCTCACCCTACCCTCCCCCACCCCCCCACCCCACCTTCCATTGTTATATAGTTTGAATAGTGCTTTGATTACATCACCAACCACAACTTTTGTTATGTTGTTGTCAATGTTATTCTTGGTGGAGGCAGTGCTTATCTTAGATGCCAACAAGTAAAGGTAGGCAAAGAGCATCCTTTCCTTGATATTTGGATACGTCTTTGAATGTTTCAAAGCAAACAGAAAACCTCAGATATAAGCTACAATTTCATCTTTCACAGCATTTTTCTTCGAGCTCCCCCACCAAAAAAAATCCGTGAGAAAAATGTGACCGTCTTGTTTATGTCTATTTCAAATGTGAAAGATACAGAGGATTATAAATAATGGTTTAAGTTAAGCATAGTTGTATGACTCAGAAGGATAAAAAGCATAATATAATGATGTTTTACCCAGAGAAAAAAATAGCAAATGAGGAAAGGAGCAACATGAAACAAATGGTTTAATTATAAGGGTGCTAAAAACATGAGAGATTATAATACAGAAGCATAATAAAAATGAATGACCTCATTCTCCTTTTAAGCACTAAAATTCATTAAAAGAGATCCCTTCAGTTTCAAAATTTAAGATGTCTTAATACTGATATCATTATTTCTTCAAAAATTCAGTCAATGCAAAAAGCACAAAGAAAAGAGTAAAAAAAAGAAAAAACCCAAGTCTCACCACTCAGAACAGTCATCATTAAAATTGGTAAATCTTGATCTAGAGAGTGCTTATAAACTTTTGCAGACTTAAGGATGGATGGATGGATGGATGGGTGTTTATACATAGGTGATATATTAAAAAATAAAATGAGACTATACTGTATTTTATTACTAGTGATTACATTTTATTTACTTTATGTTTTTTAAAAAGCAAAAGAATTTGTGGACCTGAAAATTTGCTCAACTTTATTTGAAGTTCAACAAGCTAAAAGAGACATGCATTTCTAGAATTTCTGTGGATCAGAGAAGAAGATTATGCAAAACAGTAGAAACTGAAGTTTGTTAAATATTTGTTTCCCTTTTTCAGGCCACCCTTGTTTCTTTCCTGTAATGGAACACTTTCAAATTAGCATATTTTGTTTCTTTTATAGCTCTCTCTCTCCCAGCTCAGGACCTTTGTTATATGACCTTTGTTATTGCATAACTTTTTTCATAATATTACCCTTATGTTCCCATTTGGTTAGTTTCAGTTCTACATTTAAATGGAGTGCAGGCCTCTTCAGGACTATTCTGCTGTTTCATGATTGATTTAACAATTGTACTTTATCTATTGACTTCTTATTATAGAATGTGAGAATGTAGCCTAGTTACATCACCTCAGCCATACATGCTTCCCTATCTACATCCTGTCATTATGGCTATATAGTCATTTTTAGTAAAGTAATGAAAGGTCAGTGCTTATATTACAATGACTATAAATATTTTTCAGAACTGAGCAACGATTACATTTCTTTTCTATTCATCTTTCCCTCAAATTAGTAATTGCTTTGGTTTGCTTTGTTAATATTGCTAATTCTTTCCAAATTTACTATTAATTCCCACATGTCAAAATACTTTAAGTAATTGGTTGGGTCCCTTTTTCCCCTCTTAGAGATGTTGCTTCTGGAGACGCCTATTCTCCTGAACCAGGCAACTGATTACCCTCGGAGTTTGCTGTACTGATGGCGTTTCCCATAGATTTGATCCTCAGGATCAAATTGCTTCATGCCCTGTGATGATAGCCCCATTTCCCAAATCTTGTGTCTTCTTCATGTGGAGTATATTCTGAGTAAGAGAGCTTAGGAGGTAAATTTTTGAGATCTTATATATCTGAAAATATCTTTATTCCAAACTTTAACGTTAATGGTTTGGCGGAGCATTAGGAAGTTCTTTCTGAGATTTGGAGGCATTTCCCCATTGTCTGCTCGGTTCCAATGTGGCCACTGCTGTTACCAAATGCCATTCTGATCTCTTGGGCTTTATATGTAACTTTTTCCACTTCTGGCAACAAGCCCTACTGTTTTGAAATTTCAAGTAGAGATTGGTGCAGCTTTTTTTTAATTGTGCTGGGTACAAGTGGATTATTTCAATCTGGATGAAATCCACATGTAACTCCTCCAAAGAATTTTTTTTTTTTTTTTTTTTTTGCGGGAGGGGTAATTTTGATGAGGGAACAGGAGGCTGGCTGAGGACAAAGCAAAAGCTGGCACCTTGCACCCCGTCTCCACCCGTTCCCTTCCCCTTGGTAATGTGTGTGACATTCCTCAGGCACCCCTGACTTCCATAAACCATAAACAAATAGTGAACTTGCAGAGATCACAATCCTGCAAGACCAAGTCTCCCTGGGTTTACAAGAGTCCTAGAGATCTACAAACAAAGAAGTTACTTTACCAATAGCACAAATTTCCAGAGGCAAATAACTCAGTTCCTCAGCCCTAAATAAGGTTCAATTTCTTCTAAACCCGAATCTCACTAACAAAGGCGCTTGATAGCAGAAATGTTAATGGCTGGCCAAAAGACAACACTGATCAAGCTGCAAGGCCTCTGGAATCCAGGCATCTTGTAGGCCCTCTTTAGCATATGAAAGCACCATTAAAACCTCACTTCCCCCCACTTTTCCCCAACCGCAAGGTACATAACCTGCCATCCCTCATAACCCGGGGCAGCAGCTCTTTCTGCCCACGGGTCCTGTCCCCGTGCTTTAATAAACCACCATTTTGCACCAAAGATGTCTCAAGAATTCTTTCTTGGTCATCGGCTCCGGACCTCAGCCCATAGAATCTCACTTAGGTTCAAGAACTTCATCAATTTCAGCAATCATGCTTTCAATTCCAAAGAGCTTATTTTCCTCTTGTTCCTTTTTTCTTTATCATCCCATCTGGTTTTATGATTTCAGTCTTCTTTCTTCTTAATTTTCGAAAGACATCATTTATAATTTTTGAAGTTTCTTCTGCTCTTTTTAATATCACACATCTCTGGGTTGATTTGTTGTTGTTGTTTCCCTGTTTAATTTTCTGCATTCCCTCTCCATGGCCCTCCTCAGGTATCTTGTGACCTTCTATGTCAGGTACTTAAAAAAGCATGTTGAAAGCTCTGTGTGCTCTGCATGCTTGGGTGTAGCTAACTGACAGGCTTCCTGGTAGATTGATCTCGGTTGGCACCAGCAAACTCCAGAGCAGCGGTTCCCAAATCTGAGCTTGAGATTCAAACTGAGTGCCTCAGAATCATCAGGAAGGCTTGTTAAAACACAAATTGTGAGGCCCCGCCCTCAGTTGTTGTTTTGTTTTGTTTTTTTAACTCTGTAGCTGGAGCTTGAGAATTTGCTTTTGTAAAGTTTCCAGGTGATAACTGGTTTTGCTGATCCTCAGGCTACAGTTTAAGAACCACTGGTTTAGAGAAAACTCAATCTAGTTTCCTGCCTACTGGGAATGTATCTGTTAGCACAAGCATAGCAAAAAAGCAATATTGGGAATCTCTTCCATACTGAGCTTTCTCTAAAACTTTCTGTTTTAGAATGAGAGTACCTAGTGTCTTGCAAGTTACAGTCCTCTAATAATTTCATCAGAAAGCAACCTCATCCTACCTAAAGGTCTCACTGTTCTTTATAAAGGTTTCAACCAGACCTCCTCTTTTTAGTGCAACCCATTCCTACCTTCTGAGGTACTAACTTGCCTGCAATTCCTGAATCTTTCTAAGGTTTCCGCAATTTAAATCTTTATTGGCATCCTTCTGTTCAGGCACACAGGTTTTATCCTCCCCATGCTTAGTTAATTACCATTCTGCCACCTGCTTTCCTTTTCCCCATTTGTTAACATTTTATTCATTATTGAGTCTGTTCCAATTTTTATAGCATATATACCTTTTTTAAAAAACCTATGTCATTTAATGGGGCTCCAGGAGGGAGCAAATATAAGTGCATGCATCCAATCTACTATGTTTCATTAGAAATATCCACCTCCTTCTTTACCTCCCCACCTCCCTTACCCAGAGGCTTACTGAAGCTAGAATAAAACTAAGTCATCCTCAATGGACATAGCCATAGGCATATGGTTTTTTTGTTATGGGAACAATTCTCTCATACCTTATTGATGAAGTTCTAGAACCTAGGTGAGGTTCGGTGGGCTGAGGTCTGGAGCCGATGACCAAGAAAGAATTCTTGAGACGTCTTTGGTGCAGAATGGTGGTTTATTAAAGCACGGGGACAGGACCCGTGGGCAGGAAGAGCTGCTGCTGCCCCGGGTTGTGAGGGTAGGCATGTTATATACCTTGCGGTTGGGGGAAGGGGAGGGGAAGGGATGGGAGGTTTCAACAGAGTCTTCACATGTTAGGGAGGGCCTACGAGGTGCCAGGGGAAGGCCTTGCCCTTATGGCTTGATCAATGTCGTCTTTAGGTCAGGCATTAACATCAAGATAGTTGGGAGATTCTTGGTGGGGTATTATGATCCTGCTATCATTTACATTCCCTTCTACCTCAGCCTCCTCCAGTTTATGGTGGGGAGGGAGACATTAGGGCTTTAGGAACTGAGAGTTATTTGCCTCTGGAAATTTGTGCTATTGATAAGGTAACCTCCCTGTTTGTAGATCTCTAGGACATCTGTAGAGCAAGTGAGATTCCTGTTCTGCAGGATTGTGATCTCTGCAAGTTAACTATTTATCGTTTTATGGCAGTCAGGGGTGCCTGAGGAATGCTACACATATTATGGAGGGGAGCAGGTGGAGAGGGGGTGCAATGCGCCAGCTTTTGCTCTGTCATCAGCCAGCCTCCTGCTCCCTCATCATTCCCCCCGAACAATTTTGACCCTTAAATCTTTAAGGTGGTTGAAGGTGGAAGGTCTCATCTTCTGTAACTTCTTCCTGCTGAATAGGGGCGTAGAGCTGGCCCTACCTGCTCGGGTCAATATTGATCAGGGTAGGAACATATAAGGGAGTTACGAAAGGTGGAGGCAGCTGAATCCAGCACTGACAGTGAAGAGGCGTCCTTGCGCGTGACAAGGATCATCTGTTGTAGTGAAGTCATTGAAGCAATGGAGTCTTGGCACCAAGTAGAGAAACATTGAACAAAGCAACATATTAAGGTTAATAAGGAGATAAGAATGAGAAGCCCGAAAAGGAGATTTGGCCATAGCCCTCCTCCAAGCCAGGAACTTAACCAATCACTGAGAGAAAGAGAAGGATCTTGTAGAGCCTTAATCTGGGCATTCATGTCCTTTATTAATTCTGTGACATTTTTGTGATAGTCTGGGATGTACACACAACATTCTGTTTGATAATTGTGCATGTGCCACCCTGGGCTGCTGTCAGGACATTTAAGGCCATCTTATTTTCTGACTGCCTTGCATATCTGTGAGACTTCGGTATGAAGTAGGGAGATGCTATTTAGTGAATCATTGAGTGCCTTTGTAGTATATTTATTAAGGGCTTCTACATGCCACATGACATCCTCTAGTCCCGCAGATGGAACAAAAATGGATGCTAAGTATCATACCATTTAAAAACAGATCGTGTCCATCTTTGTTTTAAAGTGGGGAGATTAGCTGGAGTGGTGATGGTTTTAGTAATGAGCCCATGAATCCAGGCAAATCCTGAAGTATAGCAACCTATCCATCCTGGAGGAAGCCAGGGCCACAGGTTGGTTCCACATATCCAGTGGGTTCCATTTGGAGCTGGCCATCTGATACCAGGTCGCCTTGCCCAGTCAGTAGCAAACCAGTCAGTAGCCTGCAGTACTATTACTTGGGAACACATTTCTAGTGATAGCCATCCTAGATATCGTGTGTTATTTGCCCAAGTATCACTCGTATGACTCTTTTGTTCCCAGCATAAAACTGCCTTTTGACTGAACCTTCCAATCAGTGTGGGTATGAACCACGAATATGTATCCCAGATTTGATATACACCATCCTTAGTATAGCGATAAAAAGAGTTTTGTAACTTAGGCCCATATTTGATTGGGGAGTTATGGCTTGACAGCATCCCCTTTCATTCCAAATAGCTCCATGGGCATGTAGTACCAGGAAGGCATATTTGGAGTCAGTGTTAATGTTTACTTTTAGGCTTTGGCAATTGCAAAGTGCTAGTGAGCACTATGGCATACCTAGCTTTTCTTATTCTTTCTATGAAAACTACTGTCATTAGTAAACCAACTGTCATTTGTATTTTTAACAGGGACATCTTAAATCTGGCCAGATAGTGTAAGCAAGATCAATAACCTCTGAACATTTTTGCTTTACAGAGAAAGAAGTACAGTGGTCAGGTTCAGGCATATGGGTAACTAGGTTTAAAGTTTGACAAGTTTTAAGTATTATTTCTGGCGTATTTGTAAGTATGGCCCAATATTTAATAAGTCGGCCTCCATCATCCATTGGTGGCCTTTGGCTTCTAAGACAAATCTGGACCTGATGTGAAGTCATTATAGTCAGGGACTGTCCCATAGTGAGCTTTGAGGCTCTTTTATGAGGGCTGTTCTATGCTTAGCTAAAACATCTGTTTGCAATTGCACCTCAACAGAGGTGGCCTCTAGGATAAATATGACTAAGGGATGAAACCAATGAGAAGCCCTTTGAGTGGTCCAGCCTTAACAATATCTTGAATACAGAGGATCACTGGCAAGTGAGAAAACGTGTCAAGAGATAAGGGGAGTTCCCCATGCATCATCCAATCCACTCATAATGAAAGTGGGGTCATCCATTATCTCCACAAGTCCATAGTTAATCCTATGGAGTGCGATAGGCTGGCTTTTAGGCAATTTCATTATTCCAGCCACACACAAGGTGTTAGTTAAGTTATACAATTGTTGGGGAATCAATCCTATTTTTCCAGTTGTTTAATCATGTGCCATGGGGTTCTGCTAATATCCCCACAAAATAATAAGATCTACTAAAGAAGCTATTGTGCAACTTCTCTGAAGTTTACCTCAAATTGTTTAGCTTAGGTAAACAAACATTTAAAGACAAGAAAATCTAGAATTTAATATACATAAAGGTGTGTTACTAAAACATAATTTTTCTCTCTAAAATAACCCTCATTTCCAGAGATAGCCAAATCAGGACTAATTCACTAGAGAAATAAGTCCAGTTTTAACAAAC
Organism: Mustela putorius furo; assembly: GCF_011764305.1. Lineage (NCBI taxonomy): Eukaryota > Metazoa > Chordata > Mammalia > Carnivora > Mustelidae > Mustela > Mustela putorius. The sequence goes on along the minus strand of NW_025422123.1, from coordinate 14,220,117 downwards.
TTGGCCTAATTATTTACATAAGCTCAGCAAGAACAGTGAGTGTGATCAATAGATCTTTTAGAATCTGCTTTGCTGGAACTTTTTATAAGGAATCTCTAGGTTGAACTTTTAGTAGCCTCTCCAGGCCAGAAGCCAAGCCATGTACTTGCCATCAGGCATGCCTGCAATACCTGTCGATCTGGGCGAATTCCTCTTCCTGAGACTGCACCTACCAAGGAGTGACATTCTTTACTCACCTGGCGAGGCTGCTGGGAACTCTGTAAGCAAGGTATCAGGCCAACAGTCCCAAGGGGCTTTATGGCTCCAGGTTTCATAAAGTCAACCTTAGTTCCTTAAAGCTGTCTGGTCTGAGTCTTTTCAAATATAATATATTTGAAAAGCCTTGGTAAAATAACAAGTTTCCAATGGTGTCCTGTTACAAGGAGAACAGATTCTTATTGAACTTAGGCAAATGACTGATTGCCATGGAAGAAAGGATACTTAACTAAGACCTTTTGGTTTCAGAGGGTTCAGATAGAAAAGTTGAATGCTTTGATTTGTTTACAAATCAATACTTTTACATCTCTGTAAGTTACAGATAACTAGGAGCGAGTATCCCTAGTCTGGAAGAGCAAACATTAGAGAGAACCAGCAATGTTTAAAGTAAGACAAAACATTAAGAGACACAACATTATAATCTTTTAGTTCATTTACTCCCATGTTACTAATTCTGGTGAATGCACCTTTAGTTAGTTTTGAAAATTCTTACCCATTTCAATTTTAGGATTTTCAAGTATATCAAATATCTGTATTTGTCCTGAAAGTCCTTTATAAGAATCTCCTTAAAGATAAAACTCATTTTACGAGAGAATTAAAACAATTATAAATGACGGAACTCAGAATGGATATGGTTAGAGCTGAAGAGACACGGGAGTTTATAATTTAGCTGCAAGGAAATCAGGTTACTTCTGTGACACATAACATTTCCATTATTACAATATCAAGCAATGATCTCTCAAAACATTAAAACTTTAGGAAATGCATAGAATCTCTAGAATAGTTACAGCATTTTCCCAAATGTAACCCAAGATTTATCATTGGTTCAGTAGTACTTCATGAGCAACTTTGCACACCAAGGAAAAGCCTGAGTTAAAGAGATTTACAACTTAAGTCTTGTCAACATTTGCTAAAATCTTATAAAGTTTTAAAACACATGCCTAAATATAATTAGGGATGTTAAATACCTGATAAAACAGAACATAGAAACTGGGTTTTCTGGGCTGGCAAAGAGAAAACCATTTACATTTTCTTAACAGTAGATCAATTAATCTAAGAAAAACCTTGTCCTTTTGAACAGAGACAATTTCAGTCTTATACCAATGTACCTTAAAAACCATTCATTTAGTCCATCTTGACCATAGCTAAAATTCCTTTTCTGAAGTTTTCCCTTCACAAACCTTCTACAACTTTCCTTTGCATTCAGGTTTTGTCCCAAGTCATTTCCTTCTAAACAACCATCTCATTTAGGACAAAATTACCTTCCCTTATCCTCAAGAAAATGTATTCCCATTCCTTAAATCTTTCTTACATATCTCCTACTTTCCTACATACAGAGTTCCCCTTATTTCCATCAGTCTTAGTTACACTAAGCAGAACTTTGTATTCTTAGAAACACCTTTAGTTATTAACCAATTGTGAACTGTTACAACAGAATTCTTCAGGTGGCAATTTATGAATCAGTTAAGCATAAAACATGTTTACCAACAGAATTAAATACTCTTAGTTTCTTTGCAGTTAGAAGTCAAAAGCACAAACCTACATCCAGTAATTAACGACTTAGCATTTTACCCTGTTTGGTTAAGACTTAGATATCCACAATTTAATTCCATTTGTCATCCAACCAAAACTTTAAACCTTCAGGTTACCAAAGACTTTGAAAGCTACTTCAGCAATTACCCATTAGAACTTTGAGACAGACAATTAACCATCAGTTTAGTCATTTCTTCGCTAACAAATTTTAGTAAATAACACAAGCTTATTTGGCCTTCAGTAAACTTCGAAGTTTCACATTTACTACTGTTAACTTAAAAGACAGGTCTTATCTTAATTAAACCAACAAACTTATCTTCGTTCCAATACTGATTTATGTTCCACCTGGGTCCACTCCACTTTGAATGTTTACCTGAGACACGGGTGGGAAGATCTGGAGTGGGGAGGTGTTAGGTCCAGGGGGTGCTCTTCTTGCTCCTTGACTGTGAAGAAAGGAGCCATGGTGCATGATCTAGAGGCTAGTCATGCAGGCTGCACGCACTTTGGTGCAGAAACACAATAAGGGAGAAACAGAGGAAACAAAGTGCTACCAGGAGGCAGAGAAAGGATTCCCGGTTTTGGAGCTCATAAGCCCCAACAGAGGAGCAGATGCCATGCATTCCCATCAGCAAGGGGGAAGGGGTTAAGCAGTCCAATCGGGCCAGAGAACACAGGGAAACTTCCCAGAAACAAAGAGAGTTTCGGCAGCTGCTTGGGAATATTCCTTATGGTCTCTGTCTTGAGTTAGACTAACCCCAGTTGGCTCCAGTTATAGCCATTAACATGGGAAGTGAGTGAGGGAGAAGCCCCCACATCTATTAGGAGAAACAGAGAGAAATTAAACCAGAGTCCCCTTTGCTAGGGATGGCCCAGCAACCTGGGCTTATCTGAAGTCCTACTATCGTAATTATCATCCAGTATGTTTGGGCAAACACATACCGCAAAAAACCCCTTATTTGGGGTCCTGGTGCAGAGCAATGAAGGCCTAGGTATGAGCAATGCAGGCATCCTAGGTTCAATTGCCCTATTTCCTGCAGAGGAGATCTAACTGATAGATCCCACTGAGGCCATGCAGTGTTACAGGAGTTCAGTCCTTTCCTAAGTTTTGCAATCCAAATTATTTCCAGTGGGTTAAAAGTCACCCCAAGGTAGAGTCCTTGGGAACTAAAGAAGCCTACTGAGGCCATGCTTCCAGAAAATTAATGAAGGTCCATTACCAAATCCCCTCACTCCTGGGTGGCGTCCCACACAGGGTATGTCAGAGGTTTTAGGTGTGTTAAAAAGCGACCGGAGGCGTCCCTCAACAAAAATCGCTATTGATCACCATCTTGCCTTCCCTGGGAAGGCATCTTTGCCATAAAAGGCCCTGGAGGGGTGCCGGCATCCCTCCACTTCCCCATTGCATCCTAGGCTACAGATGGGTGCCTGGCGAATGGACTAGGAAACTGTGCCATGCCATGCCATTGTCTGTCCTGAAAACTGCATACTGTTTTGCCATATTAACCCATGGAAATATTAGAAAAACCCATAGAAATACTAGAAAAGTTTGGCAAGGGGAAATTACCCAATTTCATAGCTTTAAGTAGTCTGTAGAAGACACTGACAAGAAACAGCAAAGACTGAAATCCATCATGGTCTATGCGACATTCCAACACATGTGGTCCTCGCAGCCAACTTCCCTAGGAAAAGGTCCCCGGTTGCGTTTTAATTCAATCAGGTACTGGTTTCGGCCGGCTCCCAGTGGAGGTCTCTTGGCCAGAGTGACTAGGCCAGGGATGTGGAGGGGATCACATTAGATCAATCAGGAGGAAACCTCACACGGGAGTCTTAAGATTGGCAGCCGTCCTGGTGACTTAGGTGGCTGTCCCATTTCTGAGAATTTTAAATTCCCTGAATTTTAATGTATCCTAGCTTGAAGTAAAATGAAAAATACCCACCGGATGATTCTTCAAGCTCCAGGGGAAAAAAAAAAAAAACTTTTTTTTTTTTTCCAATAGCTATGCAATTTTATTTCTTCTCTTACCTTACTTTTTAAAAGTTGGATCCTAGCAAAATTTAATCTGAACTGTTTAATGTGTAACTTTAACATTTAAGTTTATAAATTATTGAGTTTAAATAGAATTTGCCCACTTTACATAGAAAGATATCTCTGATAGGTAGTAAATTGTGTAAATTTTTTTTAATCTTTTTAAGGTGGAACCAATGATAATATAAAAGATACATTTTTCAGATTTTCTGGAGTAATGCCTGATAGTATTACATGCTCAGAGACATTATCTGCACCAGTGACTGCAAAATGGATCCCATCAAGTACATTCATACTTGTCAGATTTCATGTGCTGCTTTTGTTTCTGTCACCATAAGCAGGTCACTAATAGGGGTATTCAAAAGGAAAACACAAGTACGGGAAAACAAAACAGGTTGCCTCTGTACTCCTGAGAGTCTGAAGTTTGGGGCTAAATAGGTGATCAGAAGGCTAGTGTCTTTTGTTTTGTCTAAATTTAATGGGTAGTCCTGTCTTGGTTTTGTTTTCCTCAAGATCGAGTTAAGTTTCATAAAACAAGGAGTCTTAGCAGTATCGAGTGGAATTCACACCGTGAGAGATAAATAGCTATGGAGTATTAGAAAGTTTATACCACACACCAGACTTTGTATTTGTCTTTTTACTAAGAGGAATTGTGCAAGATAATCAGTGGAGGGAATCTAACAAACAAATCAAACCACAGGAGATTAAGAACAAGATCTAGTGAGATCAGTGAAGTATGTGCAGCCCTTCATTAGGAATGAATCTGTTAGGTCCTTTCATATGACCTATGTCATCAGTCACTTTCTCTTTCTTCTCTCTCTCAGGGATTTTCTTTATAATATCTTCCCAGATTAGTTTAGAGTCTAGCTTGTATTTAGAGAAGAGTCTTTTCTTCCTTCAGGTTTACAAGACCTCTTTTTCTGTTCACATTCCTGCCTTCTCCCACATATCAATAATATCCTGTTTGAGACCATTTCCATATAGCACTAAAGCAGCTGTATGAAAAGTGGAAGATTCAGGGAAACTTCTGGTTCACTAGGCAACAGGGTGGTGGACAGTGTAGTTATAAATATGATCAGCTGAATCTTTTGGCTTTCACTGTGCACACAAAGCCAGACATTTCTCTTTACTAAGTTCAAGGTGCTGAGAGACTGTGGACTCTGAGAGACAAACTGAGGGTTTGAAGGGGGTTGGTGAGCCTGGTGGTGTATATTAATTTTAAGGAGGGCACATATTGCATGGAGTACTGGGTGTGGTGCATAAACAAGGAATTTTGGATCACTAGAAAAAAAATTAAATTAAATCCAATTCTTAAAAAAGCAAGAAGCAACATATCATTTTTTCTGAGTTACATGATATACATTCACATTTTTACATTTCCTTCATTTTTAATTCTCCAAAATGCACTTACTTCAGGATGGAATTTCTTATCACAATATTGAGTTCCCGTACACCAAAACTTCATGAAATAATAGATTTCACTTTTTAAATAAGTGTTATTACTGGCAGCCACACAGTGGTTTACAGATAGCAGGCTCCTAGTAAATGTTAGTTCCTTTCCTTTGAGTTTCTTTAGTACTTAAGTAAAATTATTAAACTTCTGTTAAAGCAAGGGATTCACTGTCTGTAATATTTTGAGTTGTAATTATGTAACTACATAATAAATTATGTATTTTTTTCAAAAACCATTTATTACTACAATTGCTATTTTACTTACAATTTTTGGCAACATTGGCAAAATACAAATTTTATCTGAAAGAACAAGCAAGCAAAATAGACATGGAAATTCACAAAGAGCAATAACAAAATAATAATTCTGGCAGATATTCAGTATATTTGTAAACAGAACAAAGTGACATTGCCTTAAAAAATAGAGAGGTATCAATCGAAAAACAGAGAAAGCTCCTGAAAGAACTGAACTCGCTATATTCAGTTTCTTTTGATTACAGGCATAGAAATTGACTCAAGCTAGCTCAATTCTAAGAGAAACAAAGCTTTTGGTGATTATCTCTTCCTAGCTTTTTATGAAAGCCTAGGAAATTTAACCAGATTGGAGAGGGAAAAGGGAGTAGAGAGGCTTAAAGTGACTTTAAAAGGGGGAGTAGTAAGAAGATGGAGGAGATTTCATTGTCAGTATCTTTTAAGAACCTTGGTGAAAGTCAATAAACCAAAGGGAGTATCGAACAATCAAGGGAGGTAGCAAGCCATGCAGGCCTAGGAGAAAAGCATTCTAAGAGAAGAGCAGTTGCAAAGTCTTTGGAACTGGAAGAAATGTGATTTGCTTAAAGAAAAGCAAGGCCAGTGTGTCAAAAATAGTGCACCGGTGGGAAAAATGGTTGTGTAGCATGGCAGAGAACGGGAAAGTGAGAGGAGGTAGACGGGGGTCATCACACCAGAACCTGTAGCTGGCAATAAATAACAATTTGTACTCCTTAGGGTCATATGTTAGGTAAATAGCAAGCAAGAGTTAACAGCGTTGATAATACCAAGCAACCACAAAAAGACAGAACTAAAATATTTCATATTTTCACTGTTTTTAAGACAGAATTTCTGTTATAGGAACAGAATAGGGAGAGAAGCATGCAGATTATGTAATTACATAATAAATATGTAATATGTAGAGTCTAAGATCTTTTTAAGGAAGTAATATGGAAATACTTCTTTCTCCAGTAGTTACCTCTAAAGGTACAAAGCTGTTTTTAAGTCTTCAAGAACAACAGAGCTTTAACTTGCAGTTCTAAGCCTACACACCTACAAGTGATATCTAACCTTAGTAAGTGGTTTTCGTGACTAATTATCTATCTTCACATATATTTGAGTGTGTTTCAATTAAAAAGCAACTTAATTCATCACATGTTCAGGGCATTCAGAGTTGCTTATTGAAGCACTCAGACTGAAGGGAAATTACACCAAGGGACATTTTTTATTTAAAAATATTTCCTTGGTGTGCCTGGGTGGCTCAGTCCTTGAGTGTCTGCTTTGACTCTAGTCATGATCGCAGGGTCCTGGGATCAAGCTCCACATCGGGCTCCCTGTTTGGGGGGTGGGAAGCCTGCTTCTCCCTCTCCCTCTCCCACACCCCCTGCTTGTGTTCCCTGTCTTGCTGTGTCTCTCTCCATCAAATAAATAAATAAAATCTTTTAAAAATAAATAAATAAAAATAAGAATGTTTTCTCATTAGATTCCCATCAAAATTCACAAAACTGTGAGAGGGATAATGAGTAGAGGAACCGTAATGAAGGCTAGGTATTTTTCAACAAATGACAGACAGGGACTCTTTTAGAAACAGACAGTTATATAGTGACAGTTACCGATATTATACTATCACACTCCAGAAGGTAGTTCAATTCCAAAAAAGAGCCCCTCTCATTTGCTATTTTTGAAGCTTCACAACACTCTCCAGCATGGAAATGGAATACTTCCCTGGAAACTCTGATCCTTGCATGAACGTTTTGTTAGGTAAAACTGGAGCAGTGTTCATCTAGAATCACCTCCCCCTACTGAGGCAAGACTCTTTCTGTATCCTCTACCCAATGCCTCCTGAAGAAGAGGTTTTCCAGTCTGGTTGATTGTAGCAGGCACTAATCTAGTCTTTCTGTGAGCACCACGTGCTGTCCTTTGATTCTTTCCTTAATGTAGAGGAGCTTCTTTATACACATGTGTTGATCAGTCCGGCACTGAATTCTAGAAGGGGGCCTTTAGGAGATCAGCAGCATTCCTTGTCATGCAGCTGTATCCTCTCTAGTGTTCTGTTCCACAAACCTAGGAGTTCTCTTACTCTCAGCTCCATCTCAATTCAGGGTATCCACTGGACTCTGCCCACCTTCCCCCTCTCTGAACCATGGCCGGGAGAGTCTCTCAAGGCAGTAAGCTAGAAGCAAGAATGGGACTCATCTCATATGTTTCCCATCTCTCAGGGATTATTGTCTTTACATGCCTGATGTCCAGTGACTTGAAAACCGTTGTTTCTTGTCATCTATCCAGTTGTTTTGATAGCTTCTGGTGAGGTAGGGGATTGTAAGTCTTGTCTTTGTGACTCTATCTTGGCAAGAAGTGGAAATCTAAATCTATAGGATTTTGAAATTAATTTCTTACCATAAAATAATCCAGTCTACCCAACTAATACACATGTAGTCTCCCTAAATTAGACCATTAGCAAAATAGCTGTTGATTTAAATTAAAATAAAATCCATGGTGATAGAAGATATCTTCAACTTCCTTTTTTTTAGAGAGAACACACACACACACACATGCTGGGGATTAGGGAGGGACAGAAGGTGAGAGAGAGAGAGAGAGAAAATCTGAAGCAGTCTCCATACCCAGCTTAGAGCCCAGTAAGGAGCTCCATCTCCCAACCCTCAGATCATGACCTGAGCTAAAATCATTAGTCAGACACTTAATCGACAAAGCTACCCAGGCACCCTGTGAACATCTTCAACTTTTAAATAACAGTGATTAGAAACAATTTCAAATTTCTTGTTATAGAAAGACATCAGATATTCTACTAGTAGTTTGAGAGAGGACTGTCCTAAATAATAAGATTTCTACGTAATACACTTTTGAAAAATAACATGGATTTGGCTCACCACAGACTCCTTGCTTTGCCTAGCATTAAAATATATGAATCTAGTCTTAAATTTGAAAGGTAGAAAGACATTTACGGTATTTCTTGGGTTGGGGGGGGGGTAGAAGCGCAGAGTAACTAATTCAGGTTAAACTTCGTAACAGATGCACCATATGTTACTTGGTCTGAAAATTCATAACAGGAATAGAACACACAAATTTAGCAATAGTATTTCTGCATGGTCTTACAAATAATGGAAGTTTTACCTGCAATAACAGATGTAGCTTAAGTAATAAGTCTCAAAATGGGATTTAAGAATTTATATCTTATGCAGCCAATGTCAGGGTTTTTGGTTTTTTTTGTTTGTTTGTTTGTTTGTTTTTTGAGTGACACTGTGCTTATTTTTTACTCTTAACCATCAAATTTTTTGAATTTCACTTTATTTTTTTTTCTGTTTAAAATCATTTAATATATTATAGGCAATCTAGAAAAACAGTAAAAAACCTTAATAGTCTCACTACCCAAAGACAATCATTTACAAATATTTTTATTATCTTCTAGTCCTTATCTGTGTGTGTGCAACTGAAACCAAAAAGTATATGGCATAATATTTATGAACCACATTCTCTGGCTTCAAATCCTTGCCCAGTCACTGCCTAGCTCTTTGATCCTGGATATGATATTTATATCTTTGTGCCTCATCTGTGTAATGTAGAGAATATTACCTACCTCATGAGGATGTTTGAGGATCTAATGGAATCATGTTTATAAAGTACTTAAAATAGGAGCTGACACAGAATAAATGGTCACTTACTATTAGCTATTGTTACACAGATATTTACATGTTTCTATAAACTCTTCATACTGATTTTATGGCCACATATTATGATCTTAAATGCTTGTGATTTACTGAATTAATTCCTAATGTTTATTCAAGTTACTTCTAAAGAATGTCATTATAGATAATGCTACAAAGAAATCTTCATATACATATCTCTGATTCTGGTAAATTATGTATCAGAGTGGGGTTATTGTATAAAAGGATCTATATATTATTTTTTTTCCAAAAGGGTTGTACCAAAATATAACTGGTTTCTTGGATTGTTGATTCTTTTAAAGAAATAATTGACATTTTCTTTAATGATCAACCTAAAGCAGACAATAGGTTGCAGATCACTTCAAAATCTTGTTCTTGAATGTTATAACACAGATTGACAAGCTTTTTCTCTGCTCATATATAATAATATCTTTCTTGATAAAGGGAGCATATCCCAATGCTGCACTATCCATCTAGAAATAACATAAATGGAAGTGGAAGTAAAAAAAGAGAAGAGCTAGATGTATTCTCAAATGTCAAGAATTGATATATAATGAAACAAATATGTTATAAAAATCCATTATATTATAATTAAAGACCACCCTTTAAAAAAGTATAATTCTTAAATAAATTATTCATAAATAACAGACTTAATTTAGATAAAATTTGTATGAGGGAGGGAGATGGTTCTAACCCTATAGGAATGACAAGGTTCTGGAAAGTCAAATAGGACCAGAAATACTGCTTTTGCCATATTTGGATGTCTGCCACACTACAAAATACTAGTAATGTATTGAGTACATTACTACACCACCAATACTACTACTACAATACTTAATACATACTTCTGGCGGTGACTGCCTCACTTGAGTGTACCTCCTGCTTTTCATGGTCATCCCTTTCACTGGACAGAGGTCCCCAGAGAATAGGATTTGTATCTTAGTCATCTTTTATTTCAAAACCAAGCACAAAGATAGGCATTTAATGCATGTTTGTCATATGAGTGAAAAGTGTGAATCATTACCACTAAAAGAACCAGGATAATGAAAGATATTGAAAGGGAGCAGACTATGTCACCCTAAAATGTGCCACTTTGGCATGTGGATTATTTTGAGCTGAGGGCAATTGTAATTCATTAGTAACCTTCTTTGCTGTTGTTGTTTAAGATTTTGTTTATTTATTTGAGAGAGAGTGAGTGAGCAAGTGAGGGAAAACATGAGCAGTGTTAAGGGGAAGAGAGAAGAGGAATCTCCCTGCTGAACAGGGATCCTGACATGGGGCTTGATTCCAGAATCCCAGGATCATAACCTGAGCTGAGGTCAGATGCTTAGCCAACTGAGCCATACACGCATCCCTCATTAGGAAACTTCTAAAGACCAGCTATCCTTCGGTAGCAAAGTGGAAAGGATTGTGTCATAATAGGAAACATGTAGGGGTCTAAAAAAGTAGAACTATTTTTTTTTTAATATTTTATTTCCTTATTTGACAGACAAAGATCACAAGGAGGCAGAGAGGCAGGCAGCAAGAGAGGGGGGGAAGCAGGATCCTGCTGAGCAGAGAGCCCGATGTGGGGTTCGATCCCAGGGCCCTGGAATCATGACCTGAGCCGAAGGCAGAGGCTTTAACCCGCTGAGCCACTCAGGTGCCCCAAAAGTAGAACTATTTTTAAATACTGAACTAGGATGTAAAATTTTCTACAGGAAATGTTAGGGAGAAAATTAGACATTTAGAAGTTACCATGTTGTTTAGCTCCTGTTCCTGGTGTCCACTTTGGCAGACAGCACTCAAAACTGAAGGAAGGTTCCAGTTTAGATCAGAAAGTGTTTTTTGTAATGTTATCCTTTAGGCAGTTGGTGTTTTCCTGGGAAATTATTTCGTAGTCTTTAGTTACATCAATACATCATCTAAATATTCTTTTTTCTTAATGGAATATTTTTACATGCAAAGCACTTTGGACAAGATATACTTGACCTCATTCTGCTTCTCCATTAATACATTTAATGTGTTTTATGCTTTATGCTCTGATTCCAATTTTTCTAATATCATTTAATATAATACCATTCTGTGTTCATACTAGAATCTTTCCTGTAAGGATACCTCAGATCATTTAACCTAATGATTTTTTTTTTTTTTTTTTTTTTTTGGCAACGTGTAGTGTAGGGGTGGTTTTACTTACATGCTAAATAGGATACTGAAGGGCACAGGGTCACTTCTTGATTCAAATCTCATCCAAACTCAGAGATCAGTCACTACACTAGCATGCAGGTAGTTCATGCTTTCTCCCACAAAGCAGAATTCTGAACTTTTTAAAAAATCCAAACCATTGGGAATACTGATGAAAGATGAGGCTGTCATCATCAGAAGAAAAACTAACAAACACATGCACATAGTCATATAGTCATAATTTTTCTGCGTACAATTGCCAAACCTGTCACAGACTCCTAGCATGGCATTCATTATCCAGAAATTAAGGGGCGCACTCTTTTGTTCTGGAGGGTGCATGCTGTCATTGACTTTGTCATGGTCCTCATCCTCATCATCTCTCCCATCATGATCCTGCTCGTCCTCACCACCACAATCATTACAGTGTGTCTCTAAAGTAGTTTAGGATTTTCAGTGTACTTGAATCTACCCTGTTTGATTTTCAAGACTAATTTGGTGCATGTGTGCATGCACGTGTGTGTGTGTGTGTGTGTGTGTGTGTGTGTGTGTATTTAGCAAATGTTCACTATCTACTTCATGCCAGGCTATCTTTTAGAATATAAGAATAAAAATTAAAATCTGCCCTGGAGGAGCTCATATTTTTTGGTGTTGACAGACTGACAACAAATAATTATACAGTAATTGGAGTACAAAGCCATGAGAGCTGTGGCAAAGATGAAGAAGTAAATGATTCAGGAGCACAGCCCAGAAGACAACTTATTCCTTCTTGGGGGAACTCCATCACCAAAGCTTACGTTCCAGTTGGCATGGAATGTCAATACTTTGTCAATAAACTCAATTGCTTCTACCACTAGCACCACCCATTCCATTGTCCCTTACTCTGGAAGATGTGTATCTGTCCATTTCCTTAGAAGATAGAAGTCTGGTACACACACAGCTGCAATGATACATTCTTGTCTATGATCCTATGATGACATATTCACGAATATTGGCTAAATCCCCTAGATCATACCCAGCGCTATTCATACAGCCTCTAATCCTGTGGGCTCTGGCTCTAGGAATGATAAACATGCAAAGTCATAGTCATCTAGTGTGATATCAAACCCTTCCTAGAATCCAGAAAGCATTCCTCCTGATGCCTCTTTGGGTCTAGAGATGATAAAGACTTCTCACATAGGAGCCTTGCAATAATGAGCTGTTATTACTAGACTTTGTGGTTTCTCTGTAGCCTGCCTCCACTTAGTTTCAGAAAAGGTCCTTTAGTTTCAAAGGACAAGAGGAGTTAAATACAAATGTGGGCAAAGGGAATCATGCTACAGTATCTCCCATTTAAAAAATAAACTCGCCTGGACCCCTCTTCCCCTGCAGTACTCACTTCTAATTTTTCTACTTCCATTCATAGCAAAACTCCTTGCAGATTTCTCTTTTGAACTCATTCCAGACAGACCTCTGTTTCCATCACTCCACAAACATTGACAAGGTCACCAATGACCTCCATCTTTTCAAATCCACACAGTTGACACCTTGACTATTCCCTTCTTTGTTTGGCTTTTAGGGTTCAGTCTCTTAGGATGTTTTCCTAACCAAGATACTACTTCTCATTCTCTTTTTATGGTTTTTCTTCATTTTTCTGACTTCAAAAATCCAAACTTTTTCTATCTGCTCACTTCCTAGGTGGCCTCATCTATACGTACAGCTTTCAATATCACCTAAACACTGACATTCCCACATTCACAGCTCTGTTCCTCAACCACCCATTCCTTCATCAACCCTCAAGCTATCACTTCATAATGGACATTCCATTTAGATGCCTACTAAACATCACAACACTTACTTCCCTACTATGAAAATCTTTTTTTTTCCTTCCTTGCAAACCTGCCTCTCTTCTCATGTCATAGCTACACCACTCACCCTTCGGCCTTGGCCAAAAATTTAGGAGTAAGTTTTGAATCCACTATCTTCACTGTCCTCATCCAGTCTCTCTATAAGCCCTGACATTCCTACCTTCACGATGTATCTGAAACTGACACTTCTCCCTATCTCCCCACAGCTTCATACTAGTGGGGTTGTAATTGCTGCTCACTTGGATCCTAGCAATGTCCTCTGACTGCTGCTCTGCCTTTAGCTCTCTCCCAGCTTCTTCTGTTCTTCACACGAGAGGCAGGGTGAGATTTAAGGTACCATTTGGATCATGCATCCTCCTTGCTTTAAACCCTCCAGGAGTTGCCAAGAAGAACAGTTCATTCCATATTCATGAAAAGAAAAAGACAGGAAAGAGGAAAGTGACAATTTTCCAAATTGGTGTTTTTTGAGGGAGTTTTGGTAAAGAACCCATTTTCAAAAGTATGAGCAGAATGTGGGGAAATCACAGCTAACAGACAATTACCCCAAGCTTGTAAGTAGAGGAGACTGTTATTCATGGTCATTGAAAATGGCTAGCAAGAGTCTGGTATCTGCACCCTTGGGTTTGGAGGTTTCTTTCTTTTCTAGTACTTATCAGAATTGTAATAAAACACATTTGTTTGAAACTTCTCTCTCCCAAATAGACCTTGAGTTTCCAAATACCAGGGACAGTGGGAACACACCTGTTCCACACTTTATCCCCAAGCTTAGCACACCCTGACAGAGAGGAGTTACTCAAAAATACATCCTTTTAAAATATTTATGGATGAGTAGAAAAATGAACAACAGCAAGTTCCTTGGGCATAAGGTCTCTGGTCCAAATCTGTATTTCAGAGACACAGGGCAGAGAACCCTGAGAATCTATCTCTAATAGACACATGCATGGTCATTTTTTAGAGAGAAGCTGCTCTTCGGAAGCCCAGGCTGATCCTGTTGAGTTCCAGACAGCTTGCAATTGAAAGATGATATGCTGAGATCTTTCTTTTCTCCTTTGCTCTTTTCCAGGCTTAACCCCTTTCTGATTTCAGGACACTTTGTTAACCTCTTCCCACCTGTCTTCCAACCCAATATGTATTTTCTCCAATGAGTATTGTCTTCTGTCTTTATAATGTTGGAAAACAAAAAACAAAACAAAACAAAACAAAAAAACAAACAAAAAAAAACAAACCTCTAAGCAGTGCTGTATTAATCATTCTCACATTCCTTGCTCTGGTGACAGACTTGTGATTTGCCTTCTGAGGATGTCAAGTCACTCTTAGGGCCCCTAAAACAGATTTTTCCATCCAAGCTCTAGAAAAACTGGCATCAGAACTGCAGAATCAACTTTTTTTTTTCTTTTTTACCCAGAAATATGGCAGTTTAGATGCTCAGGAAAAAATTTGTCTAGCACCAACACTTAAAAATATTAAATGAAACATTTTGTAAGAATATTTTTTATAGTGAAGCTGACCTGACAGTAAAGTAATGAAAAGAATCAGAGGTTTCAATGGCAAGGAAGCACAAATCCAGAAATGTTAACTGTGCCCTAAAGCCAGTGTTTGCCCTGAGGGGAGCCAGTGACCCTGTAGCTTCAGGCTTGGGTTTCATTGGGTCATCTTTGACAAGACAAGAGGAAAACCCTGGCACCTGAGTGAAGTGAGAAACAGAACTGGGATCTCACACATATGCAGAACCCCTGAAGGGTGACACCTTTTTTGGTTGAACTGAGAAAAACTGATTTTGTAGAGGGAAAGAGTGGGGAGAACATGTCTCTTTTGTTTTTGGTCCTGGGTCAAATGAAAAAGAAATTGAGAATTCCTATCTGGAATTCCATACTTAAAAGCAAACATGGCTACTCTTTTGAAAAATATGCTTTAACTGCCATCTTTAAATAATTCCGGAAAATAAAGCTTCAAATAGAGTATCTGCTCTCAAACAATGATAAGCCAGAGTGAGGTGTACACAAGGGTTAGTTTTATTTTTTTTTCTTTAAAAAAAAATATGTTATACATGCCAGTAACATTTTCAAAGAAAATTATACTTCTCAAATTGGATGGCTGAACCCTATCATGTCTTGGGACGGATGGATTCTCAGAATAAACAAGGTGAACTCTTAGAGCACTCATTTTACTTAGAGACGTTTACAATGGTTTAGCACACTCCAGCTAAGCAGTCTTGTACCTAACAATTATAGCAAAATCTTGCTGCTTACCTTCCATGAAAGACACATTCTGCTTTGTCTTTTGCCCATTTTATATCATTGCCTTGCAAAAGTAAATGGATTGTGTCACTTTTAGTTTTGTCATTTTGTTTTTATTATCTGTTTAGCATTTACCTGTACCGATGATTCCTGCTAGATACATGACCCTGCATTCATCCACATTCTGAGATGGCTGCTAGGTCAATTTCCTTCTTTGGATTTTGAGCAGCTATAAATAAGGAATATTGGGAGGGGAAGGACCAGAGAAGAGCTGAGGTCTGAGGTGACCCGCCAGATGGACTCTAATACCTTAGCTTAGGCCACGTAATATGGACCGGACACATTCTTGTTCATATTCCTCTACACCCATTAGTACATCGTATTGCATTATAATTGTTCAATGCCTCTCTTGGCCCACAAAACCATAGACACCATGAAGCAAGGGGCAAGTTTCCCTTACTGTCTGCACCTAGTTCAGTGTTTGGCAAACAGTGGGTCTCCAATGAATGTTTGTTGAATGGATGATGGACAAAAGAGATGTTCCCAAGTTTCATTAGCAAGCACAAATGTAATTATAGCAACCAAAAGAACTTGAGGGCTGGTTCCCTTTACTTCCCTCTCCCTCTTGTTTCCTCTTGGAATTGTACCTGTTAGTTAAATGTAAGTGTTCCAGAAAACTTATAAACACAGATTTGTTCAGCCAATTCTCAGGTCAAAAGGCTCACATTACAGCTTTACCTATGTGTCTTCATGGAGCATTCAGACTCAGTAATTTGAAGAAATAATTATTGCCATGAGGCTGATTTTCGTTAATTTTTGTTGTCTTTTTATTCTTCAAGGGCACTTTTTCACATCATAGCCTCCTACTAGAATCTAATGTATGTCAAAGATGAATTGAGAATGCTGCCAACTTATTTTCATTGATGTTTTCTGAATGTTCTCTGAATCATGTGTTATTGATTAAGGGTTAGCCTTATTTTTGCAAAATAAGATGTGGAAGATTTGGATTTGTGATGGTGCAGTTACCGTTAGGCTCGTCTCTGTTCTTAACTGATTTCCACAAACCACTGTGCTGTGTGTTTTTTCCAGCTGCGGCGCTATGTTTAATTTTGGCCTGTGCAGTTATTATTATAGAAACATAGAGCTATGGGATGTTGGAGCTGGAAAGCTCTTTTGAGACAATGTAGTCCTACTCTCTTATTTTATCTCTTGCTCCCCAGCTCTGCCATTCGCTCTCTGAACGGATATGTGCAAAAGTAGAAACTGTTTCTGAAGACTGATTCTTTTTTCTAGAAGTGGAGATTTATACTCCCTTCTCAAAAAAATTTTTTTACAAACCTTTTTAAAGAGATGCACAGAAAATATTTGCTATTTATTAAAAAAAAAAAGAAACTTACTAGAGAAATCTTTAAGATATTTATGATTCTAAAAGTTTGACGAAATAAGGTGGAAGGGGCTTTGTAGCCAGCGGGAGCTGTTCTCAAACACCTGATCTGCAGCTCTAATAATCTAAACCAGGAGAAACCAAACCTCATTTCCAAAGAGTCAGATTGTACATATGTTAGGTTTTACCATCCTCTCTTTAGCAAGTACTTAGCTATGTCTTTCTAACTGAAAGTAACCTATAGATCTAGATAAACGAATGAGCTTAGCAATGTCCTAGCGAAACTTCATTTACAAAACCCAGCAGCAGACTGGAGCTAAAAGCCTATAGTCTTCAGACCCCTGATGAACTGCCATTTTCCACGTTGCATGAGCTTGAGAAACTTACGTAAATTTACACATTATAATTGACAGCTATTTGATAATTCATACACTTAACAGCCCCACCTACCTTTCACCTCTGGATTGCTATTTCCTCCAGATCAAGAACTGCATATTTGGGGCTCCTGGGTGGCTCAGTGGGTTAAAGCCTCTGCCTTCGGTTCAGGTCATGATCCCAGGGTCCTGGGATCGAGCCCACATTGGGCTCCCTGCTCAGCGGGGAGCCTGCTTCCTCCTCTCTCTGCTTGCCTCTCTGCCTACTTGTGATCTCTGTCTGTCAAATAAATAAAATCTTACAAAAAAAAAAAGAACTGCATATTTCCCAGGGCCTGACACAAGGTGAAATCACAGTAGGCATTCACACAGTGTTGGTTGAGTGAAGGAATGAATGAGGGTATACTCAAGAAAATTCCAGAAAAATCCCAAAGAGAAAGACATTTGTGAACAATCATCAAAGAATTAAAAAACAAAACAAAACAAAACAAAACAAACAAAAAAAAAAACTGTAGGACTTTATAAATTTTGCATTAAGCATGCAGAGCATTGTATGTGTTTCTATCTGTAAATCTCAGGTTTGCATCTCTAAGTATTTTTAAATACTAAAATATATGAAGTCTTTACAATCCTTAATCTGAGATTTTGCCCTAAATGGATAGGATTAGGAAATCAGGCATGCCCTAAGGACTCATCTTGATAAATTACTGATATCTAAATTCAGCTGGATGGAAATGGATTAATTAGGTGGATCAGTTCCCTCATGAAAGTGCATAAAAAAGATTAATTCATAAGCAAGTTGCAAACTGCTGTTCCAGGCTTCAGGATTGTCACAGAATACTTTCATTCTATGTTAAAATAAGTCCCTGGAAAAACATTTTTTAGGTTATCTGACATATTCTTGCTGAATTTTTCAACTGATTACTGAGACACTAACAAACCAGAGGGAAATTTTTTACACCTGAGAGAAAAAACAAGACAGATTTTTTTTTTTTTTCCTTTTTCTCCCCTGGGTGGCATCTGCCAGTAACAAAAAGTATGTCTCACTTTGCAAAACTGAGTAATGTAGGCGGGAAAAAGCATTGAAGGGCAAACACTGGTTTGCTGGAAAATAAGGATCCCTGCTTGCTCTTTGAAATCCTATTTTCCCCAACTGGAACTTTCAGATGTAGCCCTCTGCCTGATGGCTAGAGTAACGTTGGCCCCCTCCGCCAGCTGTGACAAGAGAAACAGAGAAAGATCATTTTGACCTTTCTGCTTACATTTTCTGTCCTTGAAGCTGTTTGGTAATTTTTTTTTAGTTGTGTTGTATGTTATTCTCCATTCTCACTGCAATCCTTGAGAATTTATGAAGGACAACTGCCACATATTCACAGGTAGGAAAATTATTTTTTCTTTAAATCTATCAACCCAAGAGCTCTCTCCTTTTCAAGAGTTATTCTGAGAGGCTCTAAGCTTATGCCAGTCACAGAGCCATTGTCCAGGACATATTTGCAACTGCTCGGTTGGAATCCCTTTGGATGCTCTGCTGTTTTGAACATTTTTGAGGGAAGCCATGCTTCATCTTTTGAGAGTGTGTTTGGTTGTATAAACAGCCCTAAATCATTCAGAGCTAAAGCACATGAACAAGGCAAGTGGCCAAGTTGCATAATACAATTTTTCACCCAAAGCTGGGATGGATGGTTAGGGAGAAATACAGGAACTTGGGAGCCTCCTGCCCCAGGCAGAAGAACAAACCACCGTCAAAAATCACAGTTTTTTTATGTGACTGCTGGATAGCTTGTCGATACAAGTTTCAAAATGTCCATATTCGAGGAATGTTTTGAGCATTGGGGTTAGAGTCTATCTTCCCAAGGAGACCACTTTTAAGGAAATCTCAATGTATATATTCTTTATTTTTTTATTTGTAGAGAGAGAGCTCACAAGGGAGAGGGAGGAGCAAACGGTGAGGGGGAGAGAGAGAATCTTAGGCAGGCTCCTCGCCCAGCCTGGAGCCCAAGGCAGAGCACTGTCTCACCACTCTGAGATCATAACCTAACCTGAGCTGAAATCAAGAGTTAGATGCTTAACTAATTGAGCCATCCAGACACTCCTCGATGTATGTATTTTTTAAATTAACATTTTCTTCTGTAATAATCATATAGCACTAACCATTCAAACAAAGACCATGCAGAAATGAAGAAATCACAGGCACAGTTGTGTTGAGTTTCGTGAGCTCCATGTTCAATTCTGACCTAATTCCTACCCTCCCAGCAACCTCAGCAGGTAGTCCCTGATCTTCCCCCCACAAACCCTTGACAACTCTCTTTCATCACCTTCCCTTGCTTTCCCTCCCTTTCCTTTGGGCATATACAAATATTCATCTGCAATCTTTATTCTCACCACCATCACCACCATTATCTTAGTCTAAGGCATCATCTTCTTTCACCTGATCACTGTAGTAGCCTCCTGCTGCTAAATGTAAATCAGGTCAAGTCACCTCTCACCATCAAATGTCCCAGGGCCTTGCCTCTCACTACAAGGATACCTCAAATACTCAGTATGGTCTACATGATCCATTTTATCTCTGACCTTTTCTCCTATGACTCCCACCCTATACGAGCTCCATCAAAACGCCTGGCTATTGGGAGGCTGGGTGGCTCAATCTGTTAAGCACCAACTTTTGGTTTCCACTCAAATCATGGTCTCAGCGTTGTGAGATCAAGACTTGCATGGGCTCCATGCTTAGCTTGGAGTCTGCTGGAGATTCTCTCCCTCTACCACTCCTCCCACTTGCATTCTCCCTCTCTCCCTCTCATAATAAATCTTCAAAAACAAAAAAACTGGGTTTCCTCTAATGTGCCAAGTATGCTTTTACCTCAGGGTCTTTTCATGTACTTTTTTCTCTCCCTGAAATTTCCTTCCCCTGCATATTCACATATCTCAATGTCCCCCACTTCTCTCCTTAAATATCACTTTGTCACCCAAATATATAAGCTGATAAATCTTTCCTCTGAACCACACTGCCACTGGCACTTTCTACCCTCCTTATCTGCTTCATTAGCTTTGTTTTACTCTATCAGATTTATCATGACCTAACATTATATACTTTGAAAAAATTTACTTATTGTCTATCTCCCTCCCTGGAATGTAGTATCAATAAGAGTGAGAACACTTCTTTTTCTGTCACTATATCCTTACACCTAAAACAGTGTCTGACACCTAATCAGCAATCTATATATTTGTTGAATGAATGGTCAAAGGTACGGTTAAATGCAAATCAGATATGAGTCAACTTATTTAAAGCAGTAACAGCCAAGCTAAGACATGAGAGTGCATTGGTTCTGATGAATTTTTCTCAAAATGTTTTCACAGTATTTGGGGCCTCCCTTGATGTGGTTTCGTACTTAAGGAAGAGAATATTAAGACAGCCTCGGGGGTGACGCAAATGAGAGGTGGCAGAAAGCACAGAGTGTGCCAGCTGGTATTACTCCACTTGAGTTCATGCGGACATCTGAACAATAAGAAGTGCCCCACAGCATATTCTCCTTTAAAAAAAATCCGACATATTAATTCTTTTCCTAATGCAGACTTGCTATAAGAACACATCACTAAATGCAATTTAATATAAGTGCAAAACAGAAGGATGATATACTCGATGATATACTTCACAGTTAATTTCATAGTTTAATTTGTGTATTTAGCCTAAGAACAGTCTCATGCAGTAAGGTTGTGAGAAAGACATAAAGGAAAATGGCTTTAATTCACTGACAAGAGCCTCCTTAAAAAGATGTGATTTCTACCTCTGTGACTCTGTCACACAAAACCGTTTACTAGAAGTGAAATACTCACTGCAGATAATATCAAATAAGCAGTTAGATGAGATCCTTCTCAAGAATCTACTCTGCCACATGAACACAACCATATTTAGTTTTAGTCGTAAGTGGAGTGAAGTAGTTAAAGCCTGAGTTAAATAACACCGTGCAATTCCAAAATTTGAATCTTTTAAAAGAATCAGAAGTATGAGGATTTTAATTTAAGATGGACATAGGTTTTACATTGGAATACAAATTATACCCACAACCAAAAGACAAAGATAACAAAATCACCGTGGGTAAGGGAGGAAGCAAGTCAGTACATAAATCTGGGCTGTGGAGGGAGTGATAGAGTGAAAAGCTGCCACTTCATTTCAATTCAGTCCCAAATGCTTTATGAAGAAGAGGCAGCCTTAGAAGGAGTTGAAGGACGATATTTTAGAAGAAAGGACATTTAAAAGTGGACAGAAAGTCACATGGTCAAGTTCAACTGTTTGTATGTGCTTTAGCAAATAAAGTCATGCATACTAAATCAAGTTACTAGATTTAGATCTGTAAAATGCTCTGGAAATCAAGCACCATATTAATTTTTCTTTATTATTGACTTACTATCCAGAAGGTTTGTCTATGTAATAGTAGTTCAGTGTAATGGTTTTCCAAGGAATTGGGTGGCATGGATGCCCATGTACATAATGTACGTATGAATGTTTTAAGTTGTGGACAGATGACTATGCTAGTCTACAAAGAATTCTTAAAGACAACATTCTAGTTGTTTAGGATAATAATCAAATGAATCTAGTATGGGTAGAAATGTTCATTTATTTGAGAGGGCATGAGTTGGTGGTTCTCTATAAAGATATGCACTATTTCAGTGAGTGTGTAATGTTATCAATACTTGTATTCGGTCAACAAGCATTTTAGGATTAGTGAGCTGTAGGTAACGGCTCACTACACTTTTCATCTCTGCATTCGCAGCCATCCAGGGTACCCCTTCTTCAGTGGAGGTGTCCAAGAGACATTTAGGAGCTGAAGAGAGCTGAAGGGAAATGGGGAGATTTGAGGGTCAAGCTCAAATGGAAAGGAATGGAATAGAACAGAGCCCCTAAGACCACAGAGGTAGCAAGGAATTCTCAAAAGCAGAGAGATGAAAGAAAAGGATCAAATTCTGGTCTCTGACTTATAATTAATAATAAACAAAGGAATCCTGAAACAAACCTTCTAGCCTGGGCCTTACTGGAGTCAACTGAACTATATACTTTAAGAGAAATGCCTCTCCCGGCCCTCAAAACCCCAATATTGAAATTCATTTGTGCTAAAAAGAAAACACTCCTTCAGAGAAGTGAGAGGGGCCCTTATTACATGATTCTATCAACCTATATAATAGATTTCCTAGGACCTTGCTGAGATTGGCTGAGAGGACCAGACTTTGGATGGCAAGTGACAGAATACGAGGAATGAGGGTAATTATGAGCATGGTGCACTTCAGAGAAATACCTGCATAAGTGACATTTTTAGAGGGAGAAAAATGGAGTGCAATTCTGAGTATGTTGAGGTTTTGGTGCCTTTGGAACTTGTGAGGAAAGAGAATGTGGTAACCATTTGATCATAGGGGTCAGAAACTCCAAAGAATGATCTGGGGATGCCTGGGTGGCCCAGTCAGTTCAGCGTCTGCCTTTGGCTCAGGTCCTGATCCTAATCAAGTCCCACATCAGGCTTCCTGCTCAGCCGGGAAGCAGCTTCTCCCTCTGCAGGCTCCTCCCCTGCTTGCGCTCTTTCTCTCTAACTAATAAATAAATAAAATCTTTCAAAAAAGAAAGAAAGAAAGATCTGTAAATAGATTTAGAATTGGTCGTTAAAATGGCTTTGCAGTCAGGGCATTGAAGAGAGCATCTAAAAGCAAAGTACATTTAGAGAGAAAAGAAAGGAATTTAGAGCAGAGCCCTTAGGGTAGGGAGAAAGAGGCATCCAAAAAGATAGCTAAGATAATTGGCCAGAAAGAAAGGAAGGAACTGGGAGAGAGGTGTAATGGAATTCAAGGACCAATGTGTGCCAGCGGCCACCTGGCTTCATTCTACCTGAACTGCGACACAATACAAGTGATGGTCTAATAGGAAAACCTGTAGGGCGCGGGGAGCAGTCAGCTATGGGAGCCACGGAAGGAGGCGGTCTTATCTAAGAGGGAGACGCCTTCCGGAAAGGCAACATCAGGAACAAAGGCATGCAGGTAAACAAGAACAAAACAATTTGCTTTTGTTGGAGAATAAAATGCGAGGGAAAGCAGAAAGTGATGAGTGATTTGATTCTCTTAACAAACACTTACATAAGGCTTGGCACGGGCCCAAGAGTGTTCTAAATGCCTTACACAGATCAACACCGAGTGCTTTCAGCAATCCCTGAAGTAGCTTGGATTCTAATCCCTCTTCAGATAAGGAAATGGAGTTTAAGAAAAGGTTAGGTCACTTGTGGGAGACCTCATTGCTAGATGTTAGCAAGGAGCAGAACAGACCTTCGCACCCAGTCAGCCTGGCTCCAGAGTCAACATTCTTAATTACCACGCCTGCCAGCTTCTGTGGAAGATAGGTGAAAAGAGAATTCTTGAAGGGATTCTGTGTCGAGAGCTAGATGGGAGCGGTTCCTTTGCTGCATGGAAATTGAGCCTACCTTGGATTTTGTGGCATTTCATGGACATCTGGAGTGTCCAGTGTGTACCTGGGAAGCCCCCTAATCCCTGGGTCACTCGACCTTTGGACCTCCATTTCCCCACCCATAAAAATCACTATGATACTGGCCGTTTTTTATCACCCCCACAGGAAACTTGGGAGCACTCGTGATGCACTACCTAGGAAAATTCCCTGGGCCTGCGGATGACAATTATTGTTGGCCCTGCTACTGTTATGTCATTACTATGCTCTGGGTCCCTTTTATTAGCTTCAGGCCAAGAGAGGAATTTATTCAAAGAGTATACAGGGTAAGTGAAAATAAGAACTTACTGTTTCTTCATATCCTATTTGGAGAATATGTTTAAAAGCAAATAACATTTTAATAGCAAGTAAAGGAGGCATTTCATTGCTTTTCAGTCAAACAGTAATGATTCTACAATTACATTTTCTCCTCCATCTAAAATTACCACTACGGTGTGTTCCTTCATTCACGCATTTAATTCTGGGCCTTTCAGCAACCGTTTGAAACACTTGGCTTTACCTGCACATCTTCATTGCCATGTTTGGTCCATCTAGAAACATTTCTCTTTCCAAAATGGAAAAGCTCATCAAAGAGAAAGCACCAAGTGCGTATATATAACTTTTGCCGGACTCTGGTGAAATCTGTAGGCACAGTAAGCTAAGACCGAAAAGCTGCTGACTGGCTGGGAACAGGGGGAGCTGACTGGAGTGAGTGGCTGGCAGCCCTCTTACATGTGGTTCCAGCCCCTTGGTGGTGGTGGACTGGGAGTGGTAAGCAGGACACTATCAGATTTCACACTCAGGGACCTCAGGAGTTGATTGATGACCCTTCTGGGAGAGATGCTGTCTTAAATAAAGTAAATGTCAAATAAACCAAAATACTATTCATAAATCATGGGAAGTAAGGATGCTGCCATTTCCAGTAGCCTGACAAAAATCCTGTAATGCACACCAGCTGTCTGCCCTGTTCAATCTAACAGAAACGAGGGCTCTCCAGGGGAAAATCATCAGATATTCTAAACTGTCTCTCTTCTCCTCCCCTACCCCCTGCATCTTGTTTCTGGGCCCCGTGCACATTCCTCTGTAATAGGAATTACTAGACCCAAGTCCCTTCTGGATAGCCACACTGTGAAGAACCTGGTAACCTGGTATTTACAGATTGACAGACCCAATTAAATTTTTACTAAAATCAATTCACACCACAGTGTTATCTCAGCTTTAATCTACACCCCATTATGGAATCTCTATGTAACTCACACATCTTCTTAAAGGTATTTTTCTAGATTTCGGCAAAGAGATGGAGGTCTTGGGAAATTGAGGTGTAGATACATCTGAAGTCAAAGGAGACCCACTTGAAGGGTTCCCACCAAGGGACCTGACAGGTTGTGGATGACAAAGGTGGTGGCTTGGAGGTTACAGTCTATAATCTGCCTAGATATAGAGAAGGACATGGAGCCCTCCCAGGAATCCCACCCAGCCTCCTCCAACTGAGGATTAACTTCCAAACTACGAAAGGCATCCTAATGCTATACATATTTCATATATACCCGTTTTAAGGTAGTTCATGGTAAGAAAAAATGTTCTCTAAACAGTCTTTTCTTGCTGAATAGGAGTAGTGTAATAACACCCTTGTTATTACATTATTGAGCAGTTGTGTCCAGCTCTGTGATGGGCTCAAAAATAGATAAAAGGCAGGGTTCCTCTCCTTCTGGAATTCAGAGTTTTAAGAGGACTGCTCACACATGATACACATTTAATAAATAATATTAGCTAGTTATCTTCAGTGACATGCTCCATTAAAGAGAAAAAAGAAGAGCCTGGTGTCATTTGGAAGTGGGGGAAGTATTTGGAAGTGGGGGAAAAAAGTCAAATTACGTCTGCTTTTGCCTGAATTCTCTGAATGATGCAAAACCAGAGCAGCATGTCCTGAGTTAAACAAGTAATTGCTGCTCTCGGTCTCTGAATGTTTAACCATTTTTAAATAACTGGGATAAAAAGTAATAGAGAAATTCATATTCAGATACAATTCTGTGGGGGATGTTTTATGGCAAAAAATGGAATTGGAGCCTCCACACCCCACACTCCCCCACAAGTAGCTAAAAGAAAAGTCAGAACATTTTACATTTCATGAGTACACTAACTTTTTTATAATACCAGTGTTTATACAGGCATACCTCATTTTGTTGCACTTTGTAGATATTATATTTTTTTTACAAATGGAAGGTTTATGGCAACTCCGTGTTGAGCAAGTCTATTGGCTATTTGTTCATCTTGTGTCTGTGTGTCACATTCTGTTATTTCTCACAATCTTTGGAATTTCTTCATTATTTGATATTTGGTATAGTCAACTGTAATCAGTGATCTTTCATGTTACTATTATAATTATTTTGGGGAGCCATGAACTATGCCCACACAAGATGGTAAAATTAATCATCAAGTGTTTTCTATGTGTTCTGACTGTTCAGGCTTTACTATTCTCTGAGACACAACAATATTGAAATTAGGTCAGATATCAACCCTACTGTGGCCTCTAAGTATTCAAGTGAAAGGAAAAGTTGCACGCCTCTCACTTTAAAGCAAAAGCTAGAAATGATTAAACTTAGTGAGGAAGTCATGTCAAAAGCCAAGACAGGCCGAACGTTAAGCCTCATATGCCAGTTAGCCAAGTTATGAACACAAAGAGAAGTCTTGAAAGGAAATTAGAAGTTGCTCCAGTGAACACACGAATAATAAGAAACTGGACCAGCCTTATTGCTGATATGGAGGAAGTTTCGGCCATCTGGATAGAAGATCAAACCACCAACGACATTCCCTTAAACCAAAGCCTAATCAAGAACAAGACCCTAAGTCTCTTCACTTCTGTGAGGTTGAAGCCAGTGCTTATTTACCATTCCAAAAACCTTAGGGTCTTAGAGAATTATGCTCAATCTACTCTGCCTTTGTTCTCTAAAGAGAACAACAAAGTCTGTCAGACAGCATGTCTTTTTACAACATGGTTTACTGAATATTTTAAGCCTGTTGAGAACTACTGCTTAGAAAAAAAAAAGAATTTTTCCAATACTACTGCTCATTGACAATGCAGTACACAAGAGCTCTGATGAAGATGTACGACAAGATTCATGTTGTTTTCATGCCTGCTAACACAACATCCATTCTATGACCCATGAATCCAGGAATCGTCTTAACTTTCAAGTCCTATTATTTAAGAAATACATTTCAGGGAGCCTGGGTGCCTCAATCAGTTAAGTGTCTGACTCTTGATTTTGGTTCAGGTCATGATCTCAGAGTCGTGAGATCAAGCCCTGCATTGGGCTCTGTGTTCAGCAGGATCAGTGGGGAGAGTCTGCTTGAGATGCTCTCTCCCTCTGCCCTTCCCCCTGCTTGCACACACACCTTTTTCTCTCTCTCTCTCTCTCTCAAATAATAAATCTTTTAAAAAATACATTTCATAAGGCTCAGTTGACACCAATGGGAATTTCTCTGATGCATATGGGCAAAGAAAATTGAAAACCTTCTGGAAAGGATTCACCATTCTTGATGACATTATAAAAGTTTCATGATTCCTGGGAAGAGGTCAAAATATCAATATTCATAGGAGTTTGGAAAAAATTCGTTCTAACCCTCATAGATTACTTTGAGAGGTTCAAGAAGCCAGTGAAAGAAGTAACAGCAGATGGGGTGGAAACAGCAAGAAAACTAGAATTAGAAGTAGAGCCTGAAGAGGGGACTGCATTGCGATAATCTCACGATCAAATTCAAACAGACGAGGAGTTGCTTCTTATGGATGAGCACAGAAAGTGATTTCTTGAAATGGAAACTACTCCTGGTGAGGATGTTATGAAGATAGTTGGAATGACAACAAAATATTTAGAATATTATATAAAATTAGTTGAGAAAGCAGCAGCAAGTTTTGAAGGACAGACTTCAATTTTGAAAGAAGTTCCACTGTGGGTCAAAATGTTATCAAACAGCATCACATGCTACAGAGAAATCGTTCATGAAAGAAAGAGTCAACTGATGTGACAAATTTCATGTTATGCTACTTTGGGAAATTGTCACCTTCAGCAACCACCAACCTGGTCAGTCAGCAGACATCAGGATCACACACTGAGGCAAGACTCTCCACCAACAAACGATTATGACTCTGAAATCTCAGATGATGGTTAGCATTTTTTAGCAGCAGTTTTAAATTAAGGCACATAATTTTTTAGATATAATACTGCTGCACACTTAATAATATAGTGTAAATGTAACTTTTATGTATACTGGGAAACTGAAAAATTAATTTGACTCACTTTATTGTGATATTTACTTTATTTGGATATTTGTTTTATTGCAGTGGTCTGGAACCAAACTCATAGTATCTCTGGGGTATGCCTATATATGGAAGCAGAAGTAGTTCCAGGGTCTTGTCTGTGCAATATGAAGTTGCTAACTCACACTAATTTGGATATGGTGCAGACTTATCACTTGAAGTATAAATTTTGATTGGACTCTATGTACCTTCTAAACATACATAGCTCTCATGAATGTTTCACTTTGGGTTTTCTGTGAAGAAATTTCCTAAAAATATTTTCTTTACTGTGTGCCATGGATCCCTGGGAATATGTGCCTGGGAATACATAGAAATATGATTATTGGGTAGACATTAATAGCCAAGGTTCTGCTATAAAGATTGATGTTGTGGAGACTAAAAGAACGTACTATGCGGAAATTCTTTTTTTAAAAATCTACATCCTGGGGTGTCTGGGTGGCTCAGTGGATTAAGCCTCTGCTTTTGGTTCAGGTCATGATCTCAGGATCCTGGGATCAAGCCCCCCATAGGACTCTCTGCTCGGCAGGGAGTCTGCCCCTCCCCCACTCCGCCTGTCTCTGCCTACCTGTGATCTCTCTCTCTCTCTCTGTCAAATAAATAAATAAAATCTTGTAAAAGTAAATAAAGAAAGGGACAATAAAAAAATAAGGATCTATATCCTTATGATAGCTTTTCTCAGAATTAAGACATCTCAGTACAAAGCAAGACTTTCATCCAGTTAGCTGGATATGCTTGGAAGGGATCTTTGGATTTATTTAATATAGTTGAATGTGAAGGTGTAAAACATTGTTATATGTCTATAAAACATCTACCCTTCTTTTACCCTTTAAAAGAGTGGGTTTTTGTGCTGACTCCAATGTACCGCTTCTCCTCCCACTCACTCCGTTTTCCTCCTTTCCTGCATTCCCGTCCGCTTTAGAAAAATCATAAAAAAAGAAAAAACAGAAACAGATGCATAAATGCAGAGAACAAATCGGTGGTTGCCAGCGGAGGTAAATGGGGAAATAGACAAAATCAATGAAGGAAATTGAGAGGTATAAACTTCCAGTTATAAAATAAATCGGGGCGTCTGGGTGGCTCCGTGGGTTAAAGCCTCTGCCATTGGCTGAAATCATGATCTCAGGGTCCTGGGATGGAGCCATGCATTAGGCTCTCTGCTCAACAGGGAGTCTGCTTCCCCCAACCCCCCGCCCCCGCCCGCCTCTCCGCCAACTTGTGATCTCTCTCTCTGTCAAATAAAAATAAATAAATAAATGAATTAAATAATTAAATAAATAAATAACAGGATGGAATGTATAGCATAGGGAATATAGTCAATAATATTGTAATAACTTTGTATGGTGACAGATGTTGACTACACTCATCGAGATGAGCATTTCATAATATATAGAATTACTGAATCATTATGCAGGGCACTTGAAACTAGTATAACATTATCTGTCAACCATACTTCAACTAAAAAAAAAGACACACTATTTTCTGACAGCTGATGTAAGGATGCTGACTCAGTTTCAACTACAGGGCATGGAGGTTGAGGGACTAGTCAAAACAAGTTTCTTACCTGAAACTATGCCTTTTTGTCATAGGAATCTAAGGAGCTGTAGAAATGCTATAAAACAAAAAGCAGGAGGCATTTCTTTCCTTGGGCGTGACCCCCAACTCACCAGGCTGGGGTGCTCCTATCAGTGTGAAATGAAACAGAAAGGGACCACAGTCAACTGCAAACAAATATCTGGAAGTGAGCAGGATTATCCCGGTGACTTACATCCAGTTGTACACTCTGAAAGGCCATAAATCACATAAGAAACAGCACCGAGGTGGAAGACCCCACTTCCCAGGCAATGATTCAAACCTCAAAGCAGCTTGAAGTTCCTCTCTGGAAATTCACAATTTCACATCTATGGACATAGAGAGCACCAGGGTGTCATAAACTAAAGCACAGTGGTGATTTGTCAGAGTTTACAAACTCTTTACCTACTGCAAGACAAAAAGAGCAAAAGTTACATTTTCTTCAAAATAGACAGAAATTCAACATGCTTGCAAGGTTCAGGGAGCGAGAATTACAAAGAATTCTTACAGTAACGTCCCTTTGGGCTTATCAGATACTCTCCCCTATTATGGTTTTATTAAACACAAATGTAAGGATTAAAAATAATAACTTGCCACCTGGGTGCAGGTAGGTTCTTGGTATTCGGAGACCTATTTGAATGTCTTTTTTTAAAAGGATTTTTTTTTTTTTAATTCTGCTAAATCTTCTTCCTGAGTTCAAATCCTTAGTTCAAATGAGCATTTTCATTTTTATATGTAAATTGTCTTTTATATATGGATTACTTTACTTGCTTTGCCAATTTTTTTCATTTAATATTGCTTATAAAGATGTTGGATATCAAGGTGCTTACAAAGCATTCAATAGGAATCTACATTAAAATATATATATATATTAAAATAAGGTGTTAGGTACCAATTCATAATTTGGAGCTCCATTTAGAGCCTTATTATTTTAAAACAGATTTTCTACCCCAGATGTGGCTAAATTCAGATCACATCTTATTTTTGTTTAGAAAATCCACTCTAAAGTAAAAAGCACGTAATTATTTATAGTACTTCTCTCAAATACCATTGTAATGGGTTTCTCATATTAATTAATGCATATTAATTCAGTCATTCAACATTAAAACACATTTATGAGTATCAACTACACCAAAAATTGCCTTAGCCCCAGGAGGACAAAAATGATTAAGATGAGGTCCCCATCCTCAAGAAACACACAATGAAGTAGAGTAGGCAGAACTGTAAATAGGGATTGTTAGGCGATAGGAGAGATGTTATAATGTGATATATAACTTTATAAGTACAACAGCCTATAGTAATATACAAAGCGGAGTGTATTATCAAAGACAGAAGGGACAGATTCTTCATGCTTAGGAGTATACAGTGAGGGGACTGTTATGCCCGAGTTTTCACGTCTGGGAAACCACCAAGGAGCCAACACCAATGTTATGCCCAAGTTTTCACGTCTGAGAGACCACCAAGGAGCCAACAATGATGTAATCAGACGAGGGTTTATTTGACAAGCTTAACCTTGGGCCCAAGTATACCGGACACGGCGGAGTAGGGACTTGGACCCCAAACCAGACTACAGTCAGAGTTTTTAAAGGCAGAGTAGAAGTGGACTTGGCGGTGGGTGAGGACAAAGGGGGTTATGGATCATGTAAGTCTCTTAAGAAATTTTGGAAGCAAGGTCTCCAGGACCTTGAGGGGCTAGCTATTGTTGGGAGAAAGGTTATTTATTACCAGTAATAAAAATCTCGTGAGACCCTTTAGAAGTATATCAGTGGGTCATGTACTTGGGAATGACTGCTGACACTATCTTGGAGGTTTAGAGATAAAGTTTCACATTTCTCCTATCAAGTATCCTTGTTAGTGAGATTTAGGTTTAGAAGAAATTTAACTTTATTAACATTTCTTTCTGTCTCAGCCTCCTTTAGTTTTATGGTGGGGAGGGCGACATTATTTTTAAGATAGCTTCTTTGTTGTGAATCTCTAGGACATTTGTAAACCAGGGGAGACTCCTGTCTTGCAGGATTGTGATCTCTGCCAGTTAACTATTTGTTTTTCTTTTAGGGCTGCCAGGGGTGGCTGAGGAATGTCACACATACTACCGAGGGGAGGGGAACAGGTGGAGAGGGGGTGCAAGGTGCCAGCTTTTACTTTGTCAAGATGGCTGTACCTACGTCAGGGCTAGACTCGAGGTGGGTACAGCCTTGCTTTTCTTGGTCTCCACAGGGACATTGTTTAGGATGAATTCTTAAAAGGGAGGTATGCATTAAATGGTGGGTCTGTTATCCATTGCTGTAATTTAATCCAAATCAATGAAGACTAAAGAAAATCTTGTTACTTTGGACTTTTCCCCTCAGTTTAGAAAGACCTTTTTTTGGAAATTTTTCCCCAGGTATAGGCCTCTGCCTTCAGATCCACTGATTAAAGAATTTTTTTTTAGATTTATTTGTTTTTTTTTTTCTCTCACTCAATTTCTTATTATGGAAATAACTGTCTGTGCCAGTTGCAGAAACAATTCCTGTTCATCTTGGAATGAATCTTTTGTTCATCTTGGATAAGGAATGCTTCTTCAAAATTATTTGGATAGACTTTTTACTGCCTTAGGAATGATTCTTCAAAATAAGTTACCTAGAAATCTTCAAGTATCTATGTGCTTGGGAAAGGCAATATCCTAGAAGAACAGAGCCACTGAATAAAGGAATTCCCCTGAACCTCACATGAGTCACAAATTGTTTATGTGAAGAATGGCAGATGATACAAGACAAGAGATTAAAGATGTTTTAACCTAAATGGTTTAAGATTTTATTAAATGAAAAATGATGATAAATCCATAAATTTTCACAAAAACCTTTGGTTTTTTCATCTCAATGCATACAAGATAAAAAAAGACAAAAGAAATCATTGACTTTTAAGGGGGAATCATAATTTAATCCAGTATTTCCATTTTTTAATGGAAAATCCAAGACCTACATTCATAAAATGTACTGGAGAGATGAGCCAGCTAATCGTATACATGGAATTAGACCCAAGTCTTAGCTCCCAGTAGAATGTTCTTTCTCTTGCTTTTTCTATGAGATCTAGTTCTAGTCCCTACATTATAACATCTTACACCATTTAGGTTAAAAGTATATAGGGCAATCTTTACCCAAATAACATAAGGCAAAGGGCTCAGGTAAATGTGAATGGCATCACTTGGGATAGGCTGGAACTCGAGACTAAGGGACCAGCAGTGAATGAGTGCCCTGTTGGTAAGCATCTTGCTGAAACGCCACAAAGAGACTACTTGGCTTCATGGAAAGCCCCTAGCCCTCATAGTTTAAAATTTTTAATAGGGCAAGTATAGGGGGAGTATAGAGAGCACATAAACATGTTGGGCTGAGGATGCAAGGGCTGAGTGTAGGTGCCAAGGTAGTCTTAGGAAATGATGGCTTCCAACACCTGGAGAACTTAGGAAGCCTGATCCCATAAAAAGCTAAATTGGGTATAGCCTCCCCTCTGGAACGTAAAGGTCCCTCTAGTCCTAGGGTGTTCATCAACAGACAATCTGGAGGGAATTCATTAGACAGTGCTACTGGCTGTCACACACATACACACACAAAACCAAACAAACAAACAAGAAAACTTCAAATGATTAAAAGCCTTAAGAATTTTGGGGTTCCTGGGTGGCTTAGGCCCGTTAAACAACACGAGTCGTTATCTCGGCTCAGGTCTTAATCTCAGAGTCATGAGTTCAAACCCTACATCAGGCTCTGTACTAGACATGGAACCTACTTTTAAAAAATCCCTTAATTGCATAGATTTTAATGAACTAACAAGAACAGTTATCACACTTTGGTACCAGACATTGTATGGGCCGTACTTTACATGTGTAACATTTAACCCTCATCAATCCTGAAGGCAGATGCCATTTTCTCCACGTTAAAAACTAGAAAACTGAAGTTATCCTCCTAAAGATTATTAGTGATGGAATTGAAATACAAATTCACATCTATATTCTTTCACTTCATGCTATTGTTTGCATTTGGATCATTATAGTAGATTACTGAAATGTAATCATACAACTTCAAAATATTAGAGCTGAAGATTAGTGCCTTGTGACCTGTAACATGCATATGGATCTTCTAGGAGCAAGTGCAAATGAAAGTTCTAATTCAGTGGATCTTGGGTGGGACCTGAGTCTCTGCATTTCTCACAAGATCCCAGGTCAAGCTCATGCTGTGTCTCCAAGGATCACATTTGGAACAGAAATGTATCAAGTGTCATGTGGATGACCTAGTCTAACTCTCTCATTCTATGAGATTTAAGTTCTAGAAAATTAGAGATACGATTGATAAGAAATAAAGAATGGTTATATCTCATTTTCATCAAATAAATAATGTGGAAGCAGGCATATCCCTTTAGAACAATATATTTGTATACCATTAAGCTCTTTGAGGAAAATACTTTATATATTTCATATCTATGTATATAGATTTCTTAATATCTGTATGTATATGTATGTATATACATATATCTTTTATATATTTGTATTTGACAAACTGATAGGCTTCATTCTAAAAACTGAAGTTTCCAAGCATCAAGAGAGACATCTGCTCATTGGTCACTGTCAGCCTAGAGCACTCACCTTTCCTCCCCAACTCCAGTAGTGATCTTCAGCCCAATGCCCATCAAGAATTTCACACAGTTGCAGTTGGCAATGTTAGTGGGGGAGATGTCCTTCACATGTCCTTTCATGGCCTAAATGAAGTGAGCCCCAGCTCCTTTGAACGCAATGTGATATTTTGTAGTGGTTGGGCTTACCAAAGGAGGAAAATGAACAGAAGTCACATGTACAACTCCTGGATGACCTTCCCACTAGCCCCCCATATATATAGCCAGAGCCTCGGCACAACAAATTGCTCATTAGTGTGAGAAGTTCTGATAATCAGTCCCCAGGACCTGCTCTTTGCTCAGTGGAAGAACAGTGAACTTAAGAAGGCATGGGAAATGGGGAGCAAGTTGGGAACCCAGCCTTGATTGATTGCCTCTGAGACTGAGAGCTGAACAAGCACAGTACTGCATCTGACAGGAAGGAAAAGCTGTGCAAATTTATTGGAAAGGAAAGAGTGACTAAAAGCAAGCCAGCAAGGAAAGTCACACATTCCAGTGAATTCCCAACTTTGCAGATCGTGACACAGGCCAAGGGCTGTGTAAAAAGTGAAGGATTTGTCATGCTTCTGGCTTTCTTTTAGAACTGTGGCAGGTCTAAAGGGGACTTGAAGTCCTCTGGGATGGCTTCGTTCACATGATTTGGTGCCCTGTAGTAAAGAAGAAACTTAAGGCTAAGAAAACTAAGAATACTACAAAAATACCCTGTCAATCATACTTATAACTCTGTCTAAATGTGGCTGCTGATATTCAGCATAAAAACAAGATATCAATAAACACGAAGCAAGAAAAAAAAACAATATATCATAGTTCATTTAACAAGTACTCATTAAATTCCATCTTTGTCTCTGAGATTTTTCTGGGTGCTAGGGATACAGGAATAAACCAAAGTTTTTTTTGTTTTGTTTTGTTTTGTTTTGTTTTTTCTTTCCCCTCATGAAGCTTATACACTGGGGAAGGAGACCACCACTACTAGTCACAAAAAGTCATATACTTAATATAAGGTATGGTTATAAGTGTTATACAAAAAGACAAGTCAACATGAGAGAAAAGAAATGGATGACAAGTACGATTTTGCATGGAATGGGCAGAGGGGTTTTCTCTCAGGAGGCAACATTTGAGCAGAGGTTTGGATTAAGTGAGTAACAGAAAGAAAAAGTTAGAGGCAAAGCATTGTGTTTGTGGTTTTTACTTGAAAATGTATTACAGTCTGCTCTCAGCTGTCTTTGAATAAAGCCTTAGCGAAAATTCCTTACAAGCGCATGACCAGGGTTCTTGAACCTGTTCTCTCAAAATACCAGTTACAGGATCACATGCCAAGAGTTCTGTGGTAAGCTTGTTCCCCTGAGCTGATTCCAGGGAACCTCTTTATTTTTCCAATCAAGCATTTTTACATTCTCACACTCATTTTTCCATCTACAGAATAAAAGTTAAGACAAGGAAAACTTAACAAGGATTTTGCACGTTTTACAGTGGTTTTAGAGTCACCATTATTTTTATCATGACACATAAATCTTAAACTTGACATCGCCTATGCTCTTTGCATTTGGGCAAGAAAAATAGTCCCATGAAGGGCACAGAAACCACATCGTTATGGTTGTGAAATGTGGGGAAAATAATAATTGCATGAGTTTCATTCTTTACTACATTTGCATCTGATTGGAAATGACAAAGAGGCCTAACCAGTTCAGTTTTGTTTTACACTGTTTATTGTCCAGCTTAAATTTATATGTGATGAGCCAGAGAAAACAAGACATAATAACTGTTATATAATCGCAATAATTTGGGACACTTGGGTGGCTCAGTCAGTTAAGTGCCCAACTCTTGATTTTGGCTTAGGTCATGATCTCAATGTCTTGGGATTAAGTCCTGCAAGAGGCTCCATAGTCAGCAGAGAATCTGTTTGAGATTCTCTCCCTCTCCCTCTGCCCCTTCCCCCCAACTGCCCCCCACCCCCACTCACACGCATGCAATCTCTCTCTCTCTCTCAAATAAATAAATAAATATATACTCAAAATAAATAAATAAATAAATAAATGCTATAATGTGGGAAAGGACAAGAGATCTTAGGTTATGTTGGTAGAAAGAGTAGTAAAACAACTAGAACTTCTAATAAAATATTGTGTATACTGAACTAAGTCACAGAAATTAGGGAAAAGAAGGCCTGTAAAGAAAATAAGACTGAATACAGCCTAAAGTATCTAGAGAAATCTCTTTATCAAATACTTCAATTTCCCTTCTAAAATGCTAATTTATAGAATGTTTTGAAATGTCATTTCTATGATGAAAATATTCATTAACAGCTGATGAACTAGCCAGTAATTAATCAATTTGATTAATTTTATTGGTATCTGTTCCCCTCTATATCTCTGACCAACACCAGTCACTAAGACCTCAACACAAGAGGAAGCTTGAGATAATCGAGATAATAAGAACTAAATATGTACTGAGGGTTCAGGAAACCAAACAAATAACTAGACAGGAAATCAGAAATAATAGGAGCTACCAGAAATGATGTCAGCACCAGTGAAAACATATGCAGGTGAAAAATGAATCTCCATACGACTCTTGACCATAATCAAGAATAAAAGCCAGAAGAATCCCTTTTTAGGCTGGAAAACCAGTAACATGAATGACATTTGACAATACGTCCAATGTGCCCTCAATTTAGGGGATGCTTGAATATTTCTTTGCATCAGAATCCTGCTGTAGATAAGCTGAGCCTGCTAGCAAAGCACTGGCTGACTTGCAAACATGGGCATATAGTTCATTGCACGAGGGCACCCAGCCAAGGGAGTAAAGAAGGATTGAAATCCAGCCCAGGGTTATGCCTGCCAAACCATATGCTCTGTGTGGGGCTGGATCCAGCCAGAGAGAGGGATACCTTTTTCTAGCTCCCACAGTCACGAACCAGTCGAATTTTAGCCACCTTGAGGATTGCCTCTTCCTAATTCTTGCAGAAGAACCAGTTAGGCTGGAAAAGGCACTGGAGAAGGAAAGTAGGTACACATACCCAGAATGGGAAAATGGTGGTAAAGAAGGGAAGAATGGGCAGGAGTAGCATGGAAAAGAATTGGGGAAAAAAGGGGTCAGAAGAGAGGAATTAAGTCAAGATATTAAATCTAGAATTTATGTTTAAATAAGTTTATTTCATAATTTCTTGCTTTGAAAGAGTTTCTAGTTTGCATTTCTGTCTTGCAACTATCTTGCATTGAAGGAGTTTCTCAAACTAGCAGTCTTTTGAAAATGAAGGTTGGATCCAATATCTGTATTAGTTGAGATTAAGCTTAGATCTGAGTTAAAGAAGTCTGTCAAATAGCAACTTAAAAATAGAAATCTATTCTCTCAGGTAAAAGTCTTGATGTGGACAGAACAGGGCTGGCATGGTTACTGTCCTGTCATCTGGAACCCATTTTTCTTCCAGAGAGCCAGGTACAGAAGTTGCCCTTCTTCTCATGGTCCAAGATAGAGATTCAGCCATCATATCCATGTTTTAAGCATCAAGATGGAAGAAGTGAGTAAGGGGTCCATATCAGTGCCTTTGAAGGAAATTTCCCAGAAGCTATTATGCTATATTTCCACCATCATACTATTGTTTAGATTTAGTCACGTGCTCCCACCTAGCTACAAGAGAGGCCAGGCAATGTCTTATTTCAAGTAGCGTTTTGCACAGATAAAAGCTAGGGGTTTGAAGAAAGAGAAAATTGATATTCAGGTAGGAAAACAGTAGCCTCTAACACAGACTAAGACTGACACTTGAAAACAAAGCCCAAGGATGTGACAAATTGACATAAGAGAAATATAACCGGGTAAAAAGTATAATGTACTAGAATTTAAAGGAATATAAATTAAAACAGAGGAATAACTTTCTCTTATCAAATTAAAAAGAAATAAAATTCCAAAAAGAAATAAAATTCACTAACTAACTTATAGAAAAGCCTAATAGTTAACAATAGTTATCTTGGAACAGTGGAACTACAAATAATTTGCTTTTCAGACGAGCTTGTTTAAAATTTAAAGTAGCAACAATGATAATCTTTTCTTTTCAATCTTAGCCAGCCTTTTCTTTAAAACTATTCTTCTTCATTGAACTTTTGCAAAGACTATTTTAGTCCTCATCAGTGACCTTAAGCGACAGTGTGGTAAATGGAATTATACCTCGGTGCTCATCTTTTTTTCTTTCCTCTTAATGTAATCTCAACAACAATCAGCAGAATCTATATAACTGTGCTTCAGAGGTTCCCAGTCCCAATCCTGTTCTTTTCTTTGACATTTGGGTGGGAACTATCATTCTCTTAGGAACAGAATTTTAGTAAAATCTATGTGTCTACCCAGGTCTAATTCCTCACCCTGTGTTAACTTGCTTGTTCAGGCTCACATCTTCTTAACCTTCCTCTCTATCATGATTGTGGGAGAGAAGGTCTTTATGAGTGTTGTGAACCCCAACAGAAGACATTGGTAAGGAGTGGGCATGGTTATGAGAAACAACCTATTGTGCGGTCAAGTATTGTGAATGCAAATGTTGGCTGAGTCTACATCATCCATTGGACAATTCCAAAATTGATCTTCAGCCCTTCCCTCTCCTCTGGGATATAGATTCACCCATCTAACATTTGCCATTTCAATGTATAGTTAGGCATCTAAAAAAGTATCTTAGCCAGAATAGATTCCTTGATTTCCCCCACCCTGCATACACCTTCCCCTTCCCTATCCCCCCCCCAACCCTCACAGTTAATGAAATTGCAAGCCACACAATGACCCAGATAAAAATCTTAAAGAGCCATTTCTTATATTGTTTACATCCTTGTTATCTCCATCTCCTCCATGTTCACTCCTGTTCACTCCACTTTCTAATTACATCCCAAAACTGATGGCTTCACACAACCCCCAGTGGTACCTTTGGTCCAAGCCACTGCTGTTTGTTGTTCAGACCACCACACTAGCTGTCTTTATCAGTCAAGGTAGGTTAAATGCTTCAGCAAACAAGACCCAAGTGTCAGTGGCTTACCATAAATAAAAGATTACTTTGACTAGTGAGACTCTGCTCCATACGGTCATTCAAGGACCAGCTTCTCTCAAGTAGTGGCTGCACCATAAATCCTCATGGTGTGGCATCCAACCATTAGTTGAAGCATGAGAGATCCACAGAATCTCATGGAAATTCTCAGAAGTGTCAGGGTTCAGGCCTTAAAGTGGCCTGCATCATTTCTACTCATATCCCATGGCTAGAAGTCAGTCATATGGCCCCACCTAACTGTCTGGCCAAGAGGAAAATAAACCATGTTTTTGTCACACCTATTCCCCGCTTCTATAATAGTTACAGCATCTTTTCAAGTGGATTGAAAATCAGCATATCATGGCCCTGTTTAAAGCCTTCGATTGCTACATGCCGTGATGACATCAAAATGCAAACTTTTTTTTTTTAAGATTTTTTATTTATTTATTTGACAGAGAGAGATCACAAGTAGGCAGAGAGGCAGGCAGAGAGAGAGAGAGGAGGAAGCAGGCTCCCTGCTGAGCAGAGAGCCCGATGCGGGACTCGATCCCAGGACCCTGAGATCATGACCTGAGCCGAAGGCAGTGGCTTAACCCACTGAGCCACCCAGGTGCCCCCAAATGCAAACTTTTGACCTTGGTTACAAAAATCACATTTGATCAGACATCTGTGTGTCTCTCTGACCTTGGATGCTTCAACACTTCCTTTTGTTTACTGTTTGCTGAAGCCCTTTTCAACTCTAAGCTCCCTCTTAGTTTAGGTCTTTGACACATGTTGACTACCTCTGTTGGAATACTCCTCTTCTATATATTTAGATATTTAACTATTTCTTACCATTCTGATTTTAGGGTAATTGTCACCTCACCGAGGTTGTCCATAATCAAATCATTAAAAGTAGCCCCTCCTCTGGGTACCTAATATCTCCCTACTAGATTTCTATGTGTCATTTTGTTTAAGGCATTTATAATTATGAGATATTACCTTATATCTATATCTTATTTTATTTATTTATTACCTGAAGCTCTTCACTCTGTTTCAAGCAAGGGCCTGGCATATTTTGTTCACTGTCAAATCCATCATCAGAACAGTGAATGATTTAGGATATACATATTTTATACGTAAAATATCAATCTGTTGAATGAACAAATGAACAGATACGTACTTCACTAAGATATGAGTTTGGGTGCAGCTCTTATTAAAAGAGACCGAAAATAATGAGGCTTAAATATGATTAAAACTAATTTCTCTCACAAGTAAATAGTTGTATTGTAAGCAACACAGATTTAATTATTTAATATACCAGCTTCACATTCAAAGTCCCAGATCCCTTCTTCCTTCGTGCTTTGCCAGTACTAGGGGTTTGCCCTAAACTAAGTGGCACACACCTCATCTGTCTTCTAGCCAGCAGGTGGAAATAAATAAATAAAAGGGTCCAACTTCTTATATCCAGACTCAGAAGTTAAACACACCATTTCCTTTTACATCCCATTGTCCAGAACATAGAGCTATAATCACACCCCGTTGTAAGAGTGGATGAAAAACTCCTACTTAATCTGCGTAACTATGTGCCAGGATGACAAACTGGGGTTCTGTTATTATAGAAAAAGGAGAGATGCACTGGAAGAAAACTAAAAATCTCTTCTATAATAGTTGAACTAATTTTTTTCCATGTAAAATTGCATAAAAGAAATATTTCCACTGAAAAGAATTAAACCTTTTAGGAGGGAATGACCTACACAGTATTTGCAATATATTTATAACTAGCCAAGTGCCAAAGTGGTATAAATATTCCAACATTAAATAAAAATCCCTTTTCATTTAATTATCTGTAATATCTTAGCAAAATTAGTGTAGGTCAATCTCTGTCCCAGTTCTGATTTAACTTCTCTGACATTTAGTTGCCCTGGTTCTTGTGTCTTACTCACTCCTACATCCCACACAGTGTTATTTCCCCAGGCTGATCTGGATTCTTTCTGGTTTAGAACTAATACACAGTTGTAAAGAACTCTCAATTTCTGGTTGAATCTTTAAAATTCAAAAGCATTGTGTCTTTATTACTACGTTGATTTTTTTCAACGGTCTTTCTACTGTTAGCTACTTTTTTTTTTCCTCCTTAGTGATTCATTGATTTGTGCAAACTGATATTTTGAAAGAGTAGCTTTCTGTTACAAATGTGAACTTTCTTAGATCAAATGTCTGTGGATGCCATCTACAACTATTATCAAAAGGAGTTCTTAGACTTTGTGTTAGAAAAGCTAACTCTAGCTTGAGACTAGGCCCCAAAAATGAACTGTGATGTTTTTGCCTCCACACAGTTTTCCCTGTCTCCCTCTGGTCCAGATCCTCTCCACCGCCCCATCCATCCCCACTCACCATTTGTTGTTACCTCAGCAGTGCCTCAAGTTAAAACCTACTCCTCGAGATAAAATTCTGCTCAAGGAGCATTTTAATTTTTCTATTTTGTGTACACAATTAATGGTTCCAACTCCATTATGTCTTGTTACTTGGATGTACTTTTTTCCCTCCCCCCCAACGGGAGTGGCTTCAGCACTATCAGAAATAAATTTTTAGACATGTCTGCCTGCAAAGAAAGTAGGATGAAGGATGCTTGGGTAACTCAACCGGTTTAACACCTGCCTTTAGCTCAGGTCACAGTCTTAAGGGTCCTGCATCAAGCTCCCTCCTCCACAGGAACTCTGCTTCTTCCTCTTGCTCTGTCCCTTCATTCATGCTCTCCCTTGCGCTCTCTCTTAAATAAATAAATAAAATCTTAAAAAAAAAAGTAGGATGAGATTCATGGAGATAAATCTTTCAAACTTCCAATAACTACATTATATAGTATATATAATATATACTATATACACACATATATAATGGGGGCCCTGCTGGCTAAGTTGGTAAAGCATCCAACTCTTGATTTCAGGGTTATGAGTTCAAGCTTTAAGTTGGGCATGGAGCCTAGTTATAAATAAATAAATAAATAAATAAATAAATAAATAAAGCATATATACTATATATTCATTTGGCACTTGCAAGCCTCTGAAACTCTTTTTTCCAGCAAATGTCTCAATTTATTTAAATTTGAAAAATTTACAAAAGAGTACAGGTAGAAAATCACCTGTTTTCTTCAGTACTGGTTGATGATCTGAAAGGGTATGGTAGCCTTAAAGAAGGAAATCTAACAAGAAAACATTCCAAGTCCAGCACACTGCAATTTATAGAAATATGTGTTTCTACACATCTGCCTACTTGATCACATGCATCAGCTGTGTTCATTAGAATCTTTGTCTGTTTCACTGATGAACAGCAGAAATACCTGCTTCTGCTCCCTCTTCTAGTTTAGCTTTTCCATAATTAAGAACAGAGAAGAATTAAGAGGGGCAGATCTTCTTAACCAACTGATTACATGTAGGAAGGAAGGAAAGAAGACTTCTTACTGTGGCTCAAAATGGTCCCACTAGCTACTGAAGACACCCACCATTGCGTGAGTCTCCACATAGATGAAGGAGGTAGTTTGCTGAGCATCACCTCAAAGAGGTCGACCCTCAGTCCCATAGCATGTAGGTTACTGGGGGGTTCTAGCCTCCCTTGGCCAGTTTAAACGTGGGTTGCCTGTATCTCACCCCATCCTGTGTCGTCAGTGGAATTAGAGGAATTGCTAAGGTCTCCACCTACGCAGAGAGCTACAAGGGCCCACAGAAAGTTGCTGCTACCTTTTCCTCTGAAGCCACACTACACTCAGTCCCTTGTCATTTGCTGGTGTCAGCTACTCCAGCAGCTTTCTAACATTTTCTGGAATTGGTAGGCTCTTTCTTTGCACTTACAACTGCAGGACAAGCACACACATCACACTCTCCAAGAATCCTCTCACCATGCACTAGATGACAGCACTAGAATGGGCTTCAGGATTTGCAGCTAGAAACCTTCCAGAAGCTCTGTGTAAAGGAATCCTTTAGATAATCACCAGCCAACACCCGGCCCCTGAAAATTCCCCAGTTTTCTTTCTTGAACTTAGAAACTTAATGGTTATCTTTCAGACTGTGTTGCTAGTATTCTGCAAGTTAAGGGGGCTTTCAGGGTATTTTGTGCTGCTTGGTCCCAATAGGGGGCAATTCTGAGACAATGGGAAAAGTCCCAATCTTTGTTTCAAATATAGTACTTTTGACCCTTGAACAATGTGGGGGTTAGAGGTGCTGACCCCCTACATAGTGAAAATGTATGTATAACTTTTGAATCCCCTAAAACTTAACTATTAATAACTTACTCTTGACTAGAAGCCTTACCGATAACATAGTCAATTAATGTATATTTTGTATGTTATATATATCAACCACTGTATACATAAAAATTAAATTAGAGAAAAGAAAATGTTAGTAAGAAAACCATAAGGAAGAGAAAACACATTTAGAGTACTATATTGTTTTTATCCCAAAAAGTCCACATGTGAGTGGACCCACACACTTCAAGTCCATTTTGTTCAAGGGTCAACCATAATTATAAAGGCCAAGCACTATAATTTTATTATCAGATTCATTACAGATAGAATGCATTATAAGTAGCCCAACTTCCTATGTACACTTTTTAGCTTTCAGTATTTTTTTTTTTACTTTTGTTTTCATGTATGCAAAAAGAATCTCCCCAGTATCTTCTATGAGTCTATTCTACCAACTCAGAACCTTCTGGAAAGTTTCCACAAATTTAGTTTAGGAATGCTGTAACTATTATGTCACTATGAAAGCTGTTTAAGTCTCTCAATGAGAACAGATCATGAATGGGCATTGTCATCATCTCTAAGTGATCTCCATAAGGAATTTTTCTCTATTTTGGCATATACTTGAATTCTGACTATACTTCAGGAATAATAAATACTACAGTATATGCCTAATACACAAATCAAAACACCTAGTAATTTTTAAAATGATGATAAGGGACTAAATATGTCATTTTCTTAAACAAATAAGAGGTTAAAGATTTAACATCAGCATTTAAAATATATTTACAGGCATTTTGAAGAGCCTGAGGCAACCCTCTTCATGGTTTTACTTTTTAAGCAGAGAAGTAGTAAAAAGTCTGTGACATTTAATTAAGTTCCTTTTCCATGGAATTACCACTATAGACCTTTTAATATGGACGCTTAATCACTACCTTAGGCAGACATATTTTATTGCCCCAAATCTGAAATGAATTTTAATAAAGATTCAAGAAGTAGCTTTGGGGAATTTTGACAAATTTGATGAGAAAGGAAAGAATAAAGAACCTTATAATAAAAAATATATGGTTTTCCTTCTCTTTAGACTGGTTTGTGCTGTATTCATTCCTTTTTTTTCTTCTTCCTTTCCTTTATTGATTTACATGACTGTATTAGTCAGGGTTCACCAAGGAAACAGAACCAGTATTTAGATACCATAGACCCCTGAACATTGCAGAGTTTAGGTGCTGACCCCCACACAGTCAAAAACCCATGTTTAACTTAAGACTCCCCCAAAACTTTACTGCTAGCCTATTGTTGACTGGAAGCCTTACCAATAAAATAAAGTCTATTAACATATATTTTGTATGTTATTTTATTATAAGCTCTTCTCTTATAATTAAGTAAGCTAG
The DNA here is from genome assembly GCF_011764305.1 of Mustela putorius furo. Taxonomy (NCBI): domain Eukaryota; kingdom Metazoa; phylum Chordata; class Mammalia; order Carnivora; family Mustelidae; genus Mustela; species Mustela putorius. The sequence goes on along the minus strand of NW_025422123.1, from coordinate 14,175,326 downwards.
AGGGGAAAAAAATTAAGAAAGCCATAAGGAAGAGAAAATACATTTATAGTACTGTATTTATTGAAAAAAAAATCCACATATAAGTGAACCCATGTAGTTCAAATTCATGCTGTTCAAGAGTCAGCTGTAAGGAAACATTATGGAATTGTTTCATATCATAATGGATGCTGAGAGGTCTCACCATATATATAAGCTGGAAACCCAGCAGAGCTCGTGGTAGAGTCCCAGTTCAAATCCAAACACCTGAAAACTAGGAGAGCTAATGGTGTAAGTTCTTGTCCAAGTACAAAAGACTGATGTTCCCGCTTGCAAACATTCAGGCAGAAAGAGTGAATTATCCCTTACCTGTGTTTTGTTCTATTCAGATTTCCAGTGGATTGGATGAAGTCTGGCCACATTGGGGAGGCAATCTGCCTTCCTCACTTTACTTACAAAAATGTTAATCTCATCCAGAAACACTCTCACAGACAGAATCAGAATAATGTTTAACCAAGTATCTTCACATCCCTGGCCCTAGTAAAATACACATAATATTAACTGAAACAATGCCACTAAAATAATATTTAAATGCCCTCTGAAATAAACACAGAACATACTGGTGGAGAAAAATAAAAACATCTTTCACCCACACATATATTTTCTATCTACTAATGAATAATACTAAATATTCAGACATTAAAATATATTTAAAAACTTAACAAAATTTCTCCATTGTTACCCATATTTTTGATACAGCATAGCTGGGACAATGGACAAGCACAAGAGAGAAGTATCGTGTTAACACTTGTAAATATAGGATATTCTGAAATAATCACAGATGAGTACTCTAGATACAGAATAGTTTGAAATCTGGTGATAGCCTCCAATAGAATTACCTGATATTGTTTAAAATGCAAGTTTCTGAGCTCAATCTATAGAAAAATCATTCTGCAGAAAAATGTCTGGGGAAGGGGCATTAGAAGGTACATGTTAACAACCTCTGTAGCATCAGCCTCCTCAAGCATGCTCAAGGTTGAATCTCTGCCTACATACTCTTTCTCTGAAGTGATCTGAAGTAATTGGAGTGTAAAACTGGGAAGTAGTATAGAAGGAAGGAATTTGGGCTCTCTTTGGTTTTGAACTCTGGGCCCACTACTGATGGTAAAAGTGATTTCCAGAAGAATATCCTCTATTTTTATCCTCACTGTCTTGTCCAGAATTTAAGACATTTTCCCCACAATGAGTCATGATTTCATCTTATCAAGCACCAGTTCACCATGAAAGTGCAAAATCTTTTCTCTCAATTCTTCTGTTTTACTAGAGTGGGGGGGATAAAAAAAAGAACAGCGTATCACTTCAGGTTTTGGAAATGAGAACTGGGACTACAGGTCACCCAGATTGAAAAGAAGCTAAATAGTGTGCAATACTTTTCCTCATTAGAAGAAGGAGTAAGATATTTTTTGGTGGGGAAAGTCATAAGAAACAGTGTCCCAGTGGGGAGCATCATCAAATGAAGTTCATGGAACATATACCACCAGGACCCTCCACTAATAATAAAAGTCTGCTTGTGCCAACTGGAAGAAAGGAAACTCCTTGAAACAGACAAGAGCTGAGTTAATTATCACTTACTGGAGAAGCCATTGTTTTGCTTGCTGAGTCTGAGGTTTAGTTCACTGCTAGGCAAAACTATTTGCCTCTCTTTGGAAAATTCACTGAACAGAGACATCCCAAATTATAGCAACTGATGATAAAATATCAGAGTTTAAAAATGACTAAAGGCCATGCCTGGAAATTCTCGGTTAGTCACTAAATATATGTAACAATTTCTAAACAGTAACAATTTCTAAATAGAAAATAAATGAAATTGCATTAGAGATGTTTCCCAATCCTATCACCTCCAATACAATCTACCTAAATATCTCCAATGGGGAATTTAATACAGGGAATTAGGTATAAAGATCCTGGAAAAACTAGAAGATCAAAAACAAAAGGAAGGTCTTGGAAGGGCAAAAAATAGGAAGGCGTGATATCCAGAGACTAGAGGCTGCTATTATTTCTGGGTTGTAGCCACAAGCTTACACTTTGGAGGTGCTATCATGGTCGATTCTGGATCTACCAGAATTGTTACCTTGATCAGGGCTGAAGCCATGAAACCCATCTGATATCTGTCATTTCTGGAGCCATTATTGTATTATCACCTCTACTACTGGGAAAACAGCCAAGCGAAACCACAAGGAAGGAGAAAACCACTTCTCCCCTTCCTCCTATTTTCTATTCTTTCACTAGTGCCTCTGTTTCTATAAGGATAGTTTTGTTTGTTTGTTTGTTTGTTTTACATAAAGGTGAGATCAAATACTATTCTTCTGTCTCTGACTTAGCATAATGGCCTCAAGGTCCACCGTGTTGTTACAAATGGAGGATTTTCCTCTAAGTACAATGTGGTTTTTGTTAATTCTCTTCTTTGTAACGATTTTTTTTGTCTGTATGTATTTTTTGTTTGTGAGTTATTAAATGCATGCAAACCTTTTTTCTTACTATGTCTTTATAATTAATTTATATCTGCCATCATAACTTAATGATCTCCTTTTGTATTCCGAGAATTTACTAATAATGTTTGCTCATATTATAGTTTAAGCTTGTGGGTATTTTTGTGCTTTTTTTTACAACTCTAAATTCATCATGGATTTAAGTAACCAAATAGCATGTCCTTTGGTGAGTGAATTAAATAATTTCATGTTCTTAAAAAAAAAAACAAAAACAAATGGAGGATTTTCTTCTTTTTTCTTCTTTTATAATATTCCATTATATATATCTATATCCATATCCATACTATGTACACACCACATTTACTTTATCCTTTCATCCATCAATGGACACTTAGGTTGTTTGCATGAGTTGTTCAGAAATTGAATTATTTCTTGCCAGATTTCTAAATACTGAACTGCCTCAAGGTTCAGTCCTAGGATCTCTTTGATATTTCTCTATATTTATTCCCCAGATCTCATCCAACGCTTTGACCATTTATATATTAATTATTCCTCTAATTAATTTCTATCCCAGTCTTTTCTCCTAAACTCAATGCACAAATCCAAATGCCTACCTGTCACTGGACTTAGATGTCTATTAGACATCTCATATTTAACATATCCAAAATCAAACTCTCAATTCCTGTCCACCCAGATGACCCCCTCCAGACTTAGTAAATCTTTCCCAACTCTCTGTCCTCACTATGCATGTGGTCAATAAGGCTCAAAACCTTGACGTTGCTTTCACAACTTCACATCCAAGCGATCCTCAAATTTTGTTGGCTTTACCCTCAAATATACTCTGTATCTGCCACGTCTCACCATCTCTGCCTTTCTCATCTCAGTCTGAAGTACCACTATATTCTACTGGACACACTACTGCTGTAGCCTCTTATTGATCTCCCTACATACACTCTTCCCAGAGTCATCAGCTCAAGCTATTCTCTCCAGTTATTCTGATCACCTCTATCAGAACTTCCTCAGCCCTATATGATCTGGTTCCCTGATAATTCTCTGACTTATTTTCCTATAGTTCTCTCTCTCCCATACTATGCTCTAATAACATTGATCTTTTTGCTGTTACTCCAACAACCAAGCATGCTCCTTTCTGGAGTCCCATACAACTGCTGTACCCTCAGCCCAGAACATTCTCCCCTAATGGCTTATATTCTCATCTCATCCAAGTTCCTGCCCCAAACCCACCTTCCCTAAAAGGCCTTTTCTGGCCACTTTACCAAAAACAGTATCCCCTTCCCTCTCAGTTCTCTTATCAGTTACATTTCATAACACTGTGTCAGGCAAGGTCCAACATGGGAAACGGAGCCCACGCTAAGTGGTCCAAAAGAAGAATTATAATATAAGGAAGTAGGAACAAAGTTGTTGAAAGAGGCAGCACAAAGATTAGGAAGAAGAGGCTGCTAGACCCTCAGAGCTAGAAGAAGAAAATAACAAATGGTATCACAGAGCCCAAGAGCTGCCCCTGAAAGGAGGAAAACGGGCAAAGGGTAAATTCATAAAGCGGCTCACATAGAGAGCTCAAGAGGCTTATATAGAACACACACAGCCATCATATGATGAACTGCCTGAAACAGAGGAAAGTGAGGAGATATGCCCTGGATTTTCCTTGCCTCTTGCCTCTACTTTCTTGTGAGACCCTACCTTTGGCCAAAACCAGCTGAAGGCCAGAGGACAAGGGACCCTCAGAAATGTATTTTCTAGGGAAAGGTCTGGGAATGGACCCAAGAACAGTGAACAGTGAGCAAGTGACCAACCAGCACAAATACAAATCACTAGTTGATTTTATTTGTGTATTCAGCTCCTTATTTCTGTTAAAGATCTATCTTTCCCATTAGAACAGAAGCTTCATAAAAAGATGTAATTTGTCAGTTTTGGTCTCTGGCATACTGCACTGTGAATGCACACTTATGCATAAGTGGGGAGTGGATATTTTTAAATCAAAACATTTAGGACATGACCTTCCATCCAAAATCTCTATAAAGGTCTTATTTTTCTTCAAGCCCTCTTAACATCATGAAGCCTATGATTATCTCTGACCAAGAGAGAGCTACATGTCTCTTAGGATAAGGGGTATTTAGGGGAAAGACACTAAGGGTTGGGAGAGAAGACTATGAATAACCCATACCAGAAAAAAGGAACGGTATAGAGTCACATGAGTTGGCAGCTCACAAGAGATATCTTGTTTTAGTGAACTGGAAGAATTTCTAATACAACTGAAAGAATGTATTTTTCAAACACATTCTCTATTATTTACATGAAACATGGAAGAAGAGAAAATTGACTTAGACTGGAAAGCTTTTTCTAAAGGGTTTTATCAAGTAAAGAGGCTTGATTTAGATTATTTAGGGGGAACTAGGAAAGAAAATAAACTGTCTGACAAATAAGAAATAAAGCTCTGCTTTTAGGAATATAAATGTTCACAAGCAGTATGTCCTGCCCCTGTGCTGTGGCTGTCCACATTACAGAGGACTGGCAAATACAGGTCTGAATTGCTCAGTTCATCATCTTGTGGAGGGGGCTCTGAGTAACTCCAGATGGCAGCAGACATCTAGGACAGGTAAGACAGGTGGTGAACAGTATCTCTTCTGCTGGCCCACGATATCATAAAGTGAACAAATGACAAAAGCTAAACACCAAAATACTAGTTAATAAACAAGATGATGTACTGTCGAAATCGGCAACCATGAATGTCTAGAGAAAACGGAAGTGTTTACACAATCAGTTAAGAACAATGGCAGGAGTGCCAATATCTTAATTATCCTCCACTCAGGGCTCACTGCTTCTGGTCAGATTTCATGAATTTCAATTAGTTATTAACTCACTCCTAAAAGCAGCTAATTACAAAAGTATTTACTTACATCGTAATAGCAACTTATTTCAGAGTGCCCCCAAAACAGTGGAGACAAAAATTTAAAATGTGAATCTGGCCTTTCCCTGGCCAGATCAGAGCCAGAGATTATGATATGTGTAGTAGAGTTCTCCACAGATACAGAATCAAAAGGATATACATGAGATTTATTACAGAAATGACCCCCATGATACAGAGTCTATGTTCACATTCTCCTATCTGATGGTTGGAGGACCAGGAAAGTCCTTGTGGTATACCTCAGTCCAAATCCAAGGACCTGAGAATTACAGGGCTGATGGTGCAAATGCTAGTCTGAGTCTGAAGATCTGTCCTAGGTTGGGAAAAGTTGACTGTCTAACCTCGAGCAGAGAGACCTACTGGAGGAACTCATTTAAGAAACATGATGGCTACTTGAGCTGAAAGCAAAACCCTCTGCTGTGTCCTTGGAATGTATGTTTCTATATGTATCATTTCAAAGACATAACCCTGAGAAAACAAAGTGTAGTTGAGATCATCTAAACTGTATATGTGACTGAACTCAGCTAAACCCTCTATATAAACTTTTTAAGATTCTGCCGGGGCAAGTGAAGAGATCTGTTAGTCTTGTGGCCATCCAAGATAAGCTTCATATGTACTAAGTTCCCTAGCTTATTAAAGCTGCCACCTGCCAATCTAGGCTGCCTCTTTCTTTGATGTCTACTTGACTTCCACGTATGAGGGCCAGTTTGCAAACCAACACGGTGACTGTAGGTGATCCTACATGGCAGAATGAGCTTAGAACTGATAGCTCCAGTTGTTCCTAATCCAAATGCCAGGAATGGGTCCCCAGCCTCTGCTTTTGTTTGTTTATTTGGTGATGGTGGTGGTGGTGGTGTTTTCTGAGATGATCATGGAACAGCCCACCCTGAACAGGAAGATGTCACAAATGTTTGGGATCAGAAAACCAGGTATTGTTCAGTTTCTTTTGTTTTATTCAGCTTCCAGGACCTAATATGAAACTAAAGACATGGAAAGATAAAGAGATGGTTGACAAATGAATAAAAACCTGATTAACATAAAAGGCAAAACAAACTTCTTTGAATAAACAGAACGCTTATCTCTGTCTCCCAGCCAAATTCCAACTACCTAGCCAAATTTAGAATGAGTGTGTGTGTGTGTGTGTGTATGTCTGTGTGTGTCTGTGTATGCATGCCTGTGTGTGTACATCCTGGCCTGTGCAGTGCACAAAACCTCACTGTGACATCTCAGCTACTCTGCTAGCTATACTGTCAAGTTCTCAATAGGTACCCCCATTGAAAGGAAGAGACCCTCACAACGAAGGGAGCCATTGCCTTCTGGTGCAATTTTAGAGAATTTAATACGAGACGATATCTTACAAACCATATAATGCACAACTCGAGATGTGAAAATCGAAGGTCAAAAAAGTAAAATGAATACTTCCATCCCATGTGACTGGAAAGAGGTAGGGCCATTCCTCCCAGTTGAGGAGGATGCTGAACCAGATCGTCCCACTGCAGTAGCCTTGTCTCCCATGTGGAGAGACAGTGCATCCCTAATGTTCCAAAGAACAGTTTCTGTTTTGTGTTCTGGTGTGACCCAGGCTAGGCTTGCAGTGCTACAAGGCAGCAGACTTGAGAACCCAGCAGGGATAAGAGTTATAGAGTCCAATTACACATCTACATCTCCATTGTTAACCTCTTGGCCCAATCAGTCAATTGTTAGTACTTGTTTATTCATCTGTAAAAAGGAGGAATGATATCACCGACTCGCTTCGAAGAGTCCTAGAGATGAAATAATGAAAAGCAAGAATGGCATAGTAATTGAGTTTGAACTATAAGCTAATAAATCATTATTAGACAATCAAGGATAACAAAAATATTTGTCATTTGGCTTGTCATAACTGTTTTCTTAGTTTTAAAGCCCTGACCTCCAAACTAAAGAATACTGCATTTTAGCACTAGAAAATCTTAAGGTCTTTAAAATTTTATTTCATATTCATATTTTGAGCATATGTTTGTCTTTAATGTACGTACACTAAGGAAATTCATAATGAATTCTTAGTGATTTATAATAGTGTCATGTGAACATACCCTTTCAATCTCCCCATTAGGTAAGCAGTACTTTTTACTAATCCGCTTCAGAAGATATGAACACAATATTTAAGTAAACATTTCCCCCAGATTACAGACCTGGGAGAGCTTTGCAAAATCTGTGGTCTGAAGCTGCCTGATATGTATTCTCTCTGATATTTAAATTGCTTCTTCACAAGATCACTGCCTTAAACTATAATGATGATTTCTATCTCAGGATTATAGCTCACTTCTAGATTTTCTTTGAGCAGCATGACTAAAGCAGCATTTGGACTGTCCATTAGTGTGAACAAATTCCTCAAAACATAACTTATGGTGTTAGTTTCAGTAAATATATATCAATACCCTCTGTATTCCAGGTACCCTGTTAGGTAGTTTGGCATTCAGTTCATGTAGCTTTCCTCAAAGAGGGAGGCTTTTAAAATAAAGGAACCATTATGCCTTTTCTATTTACATGATTGTTATTATTTTATCATGCACATATTGTAATCTCCTCAAATGGATCATTAGCCGCCTACAGTTTTACATTTGTTCTCAGGGAAAAAGTTTATTAAAATGGATATTTTATAAACTGAAGTTAGTAGGAAAGTTGTCATTCCTAAGTGGCTGTATTTATAGAATCATGGCATAATTAGATATGAATAAAATATTTGCTGGTTTAAATTCTCATTTATGATAGAAAACATGGCATTTCTTTAGGAGAATATTGGCCAAAACTATGGCAAAGAGTGGCATCAGGGAAGCTGATCGAGCTCAACGGTAATTTGGGGTATTATGTCTAAAAGCTACTCCTCTCCAAAAAACAGGGCAATATTGTATTTTATTCAATTGATTCATTCACAAGAGTCTATTTATTGCTGGGAACATGAGCAACAAAATCAGCTACCTCTCCTGGAAATGTCAATGTCCCAGAAGCTAAGGTTAAAAGTTAAAATCAGGCTGAGCTCTAGGCAGGGAAAGGAAAACAAAACTGCAACTCATGGATCATATCAAATGAGCATAAGCTGAAGAGTGGGGACAATGTTGAGAATTGATTGATGACCATCAGAGTGGCCAGAGCTCACTCCAATAACATTAAGTGGACATTGGAGGCACCATGTGATAATGCTCTGGATCCTAATCATTTTTTTTTTTTTTTTAGTGGAGTTCCTTTTTAGGCTCATCGTGACGGTCCTGGCCTATTTTTGTGGGGTGTAGTTCCAATGACAACTTTTCACAACCAGGGCAGTGCTAATCCAGTCTGCTTTTTTTGTGAACTGCTCAGAGACCTGTATTCTACACCATATTTCTATCTCAGAACTTTTGCTCTGTTAAATCTAATCAGTTTCCTGTTGGGTTACTAGGGATCTGCCCATATATAGGTAAAGAAATCTTTTCTCCAGCTCCTTCTTCTCCAAAATCCACCCCACTCTCTGCAAATTGGCAGGAGGAGAGCAGTGCGGGGTAGGAGTCAAGGAGGTCATGTTTCCCCACAAGTCTCTGCTGACACCACCCTGGCTTCAAAATGCTCTTCCCAGGGGGATTTGGAAATGCAGGCTCTCCACTCAGTCTCTAATAGCACCACAAGGGATATGTCTTTTTCCATGATGTTTGGCTGTGACAGAGTGGGTATTATCAAAAATATTGCCATCCTGCAGGACCACCACAAATTTTCCGGCCCTTTAGCTAGAGAGAACAGACTTTTGGGGGGATTTTTTTTTTTTTTTAAACTTTGTCTATGTCCTTTGGGAACTCCAAATCAATGGCTTCCCCAGCACCTGGCCTGGGATGTATGAGAGGTAAAAAGAGAAAGTGTAGGGAACTCATCCCATGTTGTTGAGTCTAAGGTCCCTAGTTAGCATGCCCTTTTCATTCCACCTTTCAAAGTCTTTTTATGTTTGTTTTATTACGCCCAAGGTTATTATACTAAGACTTATCAGGAGAAATAGTAAAAAATGAGTCTTTTCCACCTTGCCAAAACCAGTAGTCTCAGTTCAATAACAACATCAGTTGTTAACAATCATTAACAAAACGGATTCTTGCCTGTGGCTGTACTCCTGGGAACATGAAGTAATGTAAATTAAGACCAAGGCCATTTGGCTGGCAGGATCTTAGGGATGTTAGCATCTCCATGGGGAAGCAAACAGTCTTCTGTGAAAAGTTTTCTCAATTCCAAAGTACAGTCATCTCCAAAATTCCTTCCCACCGGTTCCATTTGGCCGCTTAAAACCTGTAATTGCATCCAAGATTTGGAGGCATGCTTGTTCCAAAGGGTGTTCTACATGGAAAGAACAAAATGTGGGCATTACAATGATGTGTGCTGTGCGACACGGTCCTGCTTTGGAAAACAAAGATGGGAGAAAACACTTCAGAATGGGAAGTTTCTGTCTCTGAGACTGATGTATGATTAGTATCAGGTTTCTGCATGAATGATATTATAGCTTAATAGATAATAATACAGTGAAACTCACCATAATTCCTTAAGTGAAACCCACAAAAGTAAAGGTCATACTATTACAAAGGTAATGAAATGACTAGGGTGAGCCTACTATGAGAAACCGCCAATCTCCCTGTCTTCAAAATTTGCAAAATGAGACACATCAGCCCAGGGATTTCACCACAGCTGTCACTTACCTAGTGCTGATCTCATACTGAGATTTACAGAAAGGGCTTTATACTCAATGGAATATTTCATTATTTTCCTTCTATAAATGAAGAAATTAGGTTTCAGGGAAGTAAAAAAAAAAATTTCTTTTTTTTGATGAGTAAGTTTTTATTATAATGGTAGTAATAAAAGTACCTAATATTTATATAGTATTTGATTTATGCAAGAATACTTTTTTAAAAAGAACACTTCAAAAATCATAATTTTCATACTAAAGTTGAGAAAACTGAGATATAAATGTGTAAAATAATTTGATAGTCATGCAGCTAGACATTAGTAAAGTCTAATTATTTATTCTCTAATATAAAACATAGGAATTAGTGGAAAGGAGGAGAGATTGTATATTAAACTTTACTCTCTTCTGTAAGGAAGCTCACTTGACAGAGTTTGTAGTTAGCACTGGCCAGGAGCTCAGCAGTTATTGAACTACCTGCCTCTAACAGCTTTTCTTAACTTTCCACTAGGAAAGCATTGCATAAAGACAGGTAGATGTGCCTAGGCATGAGCTTATTGACCAGTAGGCCAATTAGCCTTAGGAAAAAAATATCAAAGGTAGTATTAAGTATTACTTATGAGTGTATTAGGGAGCCAAAGTCAAATGAAAGCCTAACTACATTTGTGGTAAGAAAGCCAATAGAATATTATTGCATTCTTTTTTTTTTTTTTTAAGCAGTGGGGAGTGGGAGGTTGGGGGATCCAGGTGGTGGGTATTAGAGAGGGCACTATTGCATGGGGCACTGGCTGTGGTGCAAAAACAAGGAATACTGTTATGCTGAAAATAAAAACAAAAAAAAAATTTTTAAGATTTTATTTATTTATCTATGTGACAGAGAGAGAAATCACAAGCAGGCAGAGAGGCAGGCAGAGAGAGAGGGGGAAGCAGGCTCCCTGCTGAGCAGAGAGCCAAATGAGGAGCTCAATCCCAAGACCCTGAGAGCATGACCTGAGTCAAAGGCAGAGGCTTAACCCACTGAGCCATTCAGATGTCCCAGAAGTTAAAAAATGTGCCCAAAGTCAAACATCCCAAATATGGCAGTGTAAAGAGAGAGAATCTGGTCTCCAAGTACTTGGCTTTAATCAGTACTTGATCCTCTCCCTCAGAGAACCATCAGCTCAGCCCTAATTCAGGCCGCATGTTTTGGTGAGATTAAAGTTTATAATATATTCTCTGAGTTGGCTCATCCTGGGTGAGACTGATCCCACCAGTGGAAATGATTCCAGCTTGGAGGGCGAGGGAAAGCATGGGCCTTGGCAGACCTAGCAGCAGAAATAGACCCTGGAATATTCCTCATTGTGTGGAATGACTGCTGTGAACTAGCTTAACTGAAACTTCATCGCAGCTTCCTTTGTATTTTTTATTCAATTAACCTTCATTAAACACCTAGGATGTGCAAGGCCCTCTTGGAAGGGTAGGACCCCCACAATGCTCCCATGGCTCCCAGCTGAATCAAATAGGTCTTGGTCATAATGTAGGATAAGCTTGTCAGGTCCTAGACTTCTATAAAGCATTTTAACTTAATTTAGTATATTTGCCTCTTATTCTTGGCTTCCTTTCACACTGTGAGGCCAAACACAACAACTGGCAATGGTCCGAATAAAAGCAAGCAAGCTGCTAGCACAGGGAGAAACACCGTTGTTTGGCAGACTGTCTGATCGTGGCATAAGGAAGGTCTGTGGCAGGGAGGAGGCTGACAGGTAGCAGCAGAGCAATGCAGAAGGAGCTGAGACTGGCACATCCAGTCACTGAAATTAGTGTGTTTGGAGAAAATGGACACGACAAGATTCTAGAGACGAGATTTAGGTCATTCTTTCAATATGCCCCAAGTCTCTGTCGTGTGTGAGGTACTGAGATATTGTGCTTAGCACTGGGGATATGGAGGTGTCTCAGATTCAAGCTAGCAGGAATTTGCCTTCCCTCAGGCTCCAGTAATACTCTTTGGTGTCACCACACAGAACTTAAGAATTTACCATAGTCAAATACATATAACAAATATTTGTATACACTTCCTACTCTTCAGAGCTATAGGTTGATTGAAGGCAGAGACAGTCTACCATTGATCTTTGCTCCCTCAGCATAGAACCAAAAATAATATTTTTCATAGTAAAAATATAATAAATATCTGTTGAATTTAACTATAGACACCCACTTCATGTGATCCATATAATTATCTCTCTCCTGAGTCACTTGCAAGCCAGCTCCTATGTGGTTGCTAGACTTGAATTCTCGGCCCCTTCAATTCATATTCCTCATGGGGCCAGAATTCTGTGTAAAACGTAAAACTAACATGACTTTTTTTGCCCCAACATCCATCAGTGAACTTACAATAAAATCAGAACTCCTTCACATGATCTACAAAGCCTTGGATTTTCCAACCCATTCTTTATCTCCAAACAGACTCCATGACTCCTTCTTCATCGCTGTCAAAGCTGCAGCAAAAGGCCACCTGGGTGGCTCAGTCAGTTAACCGTCTGCATTCAGCTCAGGTCATGATCTCACGGGTCCTAAGATCGAGACCCCAACCTCGCATTGGGCTTCCTATTTAGTGGGGAGTCGCTTTGCCCTCTCCCTCTGCCCCTTCCCCCTCCTTGTGCATTCTCTCTCTTTTTAATAAATAAATTTTTAAAAATCTTTAAAAAAATTGTAATGAAGAGAAACAATGGTTCTCACCAATGCTCTTTTGCATATCCAAAAGGCAGCTCCATTGCCATAATCCTCTTCCCAGGAGATTTTAAGTCAGAGGTAGGCAAACTTTCTGTAAAAGGCCAAATACTATTTTTAACTTTGCTGGCCATTTGGTCTCTGTTGCAACCACTCCACTGCGCAACACTCCATAGGCAATATGTAAATAAATGAATGTGACCGTGTTCCAATAACATATATTTCCAAAACAGGCAGCAAACTGATTTGGGCCCACAGGCTGTAGCTTGCCAATCCCTGTGCTAAGTGATCAGAGTCACAGCTTTAGATAATACATCTTTATCACCTGGATCATTGCAAAACCCTCCCAGCTGGTACTGATCCTTTCTCACTTGCACCTTCGCCTTCTATTCTCATCACAGCAACCAAGGTGATCTTATCAATGCCCTCCACCCTCCCACATCTTGCTCCACATAAAAAGCCAACATTCACACTGTGATCTACAAGGCTCTGTCTGTCCCTCATCATGATATCTCTGAGCTTAACGATCATCAGCCCTCCCTTCTCTCAGTCCACTGCAGCTACACTGGCCTCGGGCTGCTCCTTGAACAATTTGGGCAGGTTCCTGCTTCTGTGTCTTTGCACTCAAGGTTTCCTCTACCTAGACTACTCTTCTCCTGAAGACAACACATCCAGCTTCTTCACTTCTTTCTGGACATCTTCCAAAAGTCATCTTTATGGGAAGGTCGTTCTTAGCCACCCTATCTAAAATCTCCCACCCCAGATACCTGTAATCCCTCTTTTCTGCATAAGCTTTTCCTAATTCACCAATACATAATATATTATATGTCATGTTATTTATCTTATTTACTATTTGTCCTCTTCCCCAGAATATAAGTTCCACAAGGCCAGGGATTTCCTCTGCCTTGATCACCGCTGTATCCTTAATGCCTATAATAGTGCTTAGTACATAGGACACACTCCATAAACATGTATTGATTGAAAGAATGAATGAATAAGAAAGCCCTCTTTCCTTATAGGTGCTTCTGGGCCAAACCAAGACACATCATGAGTAATTTTATTTTTCCCTTTTGAATGTTTTTAAGAAAACCTGTTAAATTTCCAGCTGAAAAACTTTGTATGTATTGTGATCATCTGTGCTCAAGTTAAGAATACTCAATAGTCTCATTTTATCTACTTCTTCTCTTCTGAACTGTATCTCTCCACCAATGGTATGGAAATAGAGGGAGGGAGATTAAGATGCAAAACTCAAAAAGCAGATGTATGTTTGTTTGGGTTTTTTGTTTGTTTGTTTGTTTGTTTTTCTCAATCCATAGAAATTGGTTTTGGGTTATTGAGATGTTTTGCTTCAGTTCTGTGGGTATTTGTGAATTGAAGATATGACCAACCCTTCTCATGGGTCATTAAAATGTCAGAAAAACTCTTCTTACAGAGCTCCAAGAAAAGCAATTCATTTTTGTAATTTTAAACAGAAAGCACTATGTGAATATATGTTTCTTTTGTACTTGGAACAAAGGAAAATATCCAGTTTTTAAGATTTCAAAAGTGTGCGTGGGTTACTTATGAGCATATGAAATTGGCCTAAGTTAAGACCTATTTGACAGTTACCCCATCAAAAGAGACAAAGTAAGATTAGAATTTGGATTTATTTATATGTGATTGAAAGGAAATCAAAGTAGTTGACATTTTTTTAAATTGGCTGCTTTGTTTAAAATGGAAGGGAAAACGATTGCTAATTAATATTCAGGCTGAAATCAAGAATGTCTCCCATTTCTTTGTCAGTCAATATTCTCATAATTTTCTGAGTTCTAAAATCATTTATTTAATTTCAGTTTTCCCATGTATTTGTTTCCCTGAGCTCCTGTAGTTTCACTTCCAAATGGTATGCAGTACCTTGAACACAATAGGTAAATAACAAACGCCTGTTTCCTTAGCAACTTGAATTCTTGTGCAAGTATTTCTTAAATATATGCCTTCTCTCAATGAGACTGCAAACCCTTAAAATAAAAATGTATCTGAACCTACTTTCTTTTCTAATCACCCAAAATCCAGAACATACTAGTTACTAAATTATGTGAAGAACAAAGGCAAAAGAAATATAGAAGAAAAATTAAACTTCCTTATAACTTACAGCCCATTGACAAGTACCTGAGACAGGCAGAGTGACCTTCCTCAAGGAGTTTAGCTGTGTCCACATTATTACTTTGCTAGAGGCAAAAGGCAACCTTAACATGACATTAGCCCAACCTTCTGGATCCTGTAAAAAATCCCTTTGGAAACTTCCTTTATCTCACCCACTAAGATATATGTTGGCAATCATCCTCCAAGCATATGGTCCACTGATATATATCTGAAGGGTCTCATGATTAAGGTTTTACCAGACAGTAGTAAATGACATTTTCCTAACAACAGCTAACCCCTCAAGGTCCTGGAAAACTTGTTTCCAAATTCCTTAGAGACTTACATTATCCCTCACCTCCTTCCCAACTTGAACTACGTAATGGGCCACTCCTCATGACCCCAGTGCAGCTCTTTCTGCCCACAGGTCCTGTCCCCGTGTTTTAATAAAACCACACTTTCTGTTCATTCCTGGACCCCAGCATTTCCTATCACTAAATACTTGTTAAACTTGATTTGTTAAAAAGAAACATTGAAGGATGCCTGGATGGCTCAGTCAGTTAAGTGTCCGCGTTCAACTCAGGCCATGATCTAGGGGTCCTGGGATCAAGTCCTGTGTCAGGCTCCCGGCTCAGTGGGGAGTCTGGTTCTCCCTTTCCCTCTGCCCCTCCCCCTACTTGTGCTCTCTCTCTCTCTCTCAAATAAATAAAATCTTTTAAAAAAAGAAAACCTTGATGCACAGCAGATATTCAGGAATTAAAGGATAATAATTTTACAGCATTTAAAAATAAGCATTTCCATAAAGCCTGCCATCATGAGAGTCAGAAGATGTTAATTCCTCAAGAATCAGACTTGTTGTTGTGTTCTTACTGGTTTTGTTGTTCTTATTTTTGTTGTTAAAAATCTCTAATTCCTCAGTGTTTTCACAATAGTTAAGTCAGAAATATGAGCTGAGCTAAGAAAATAACACTTATTCTAACTGTACTGACCTGTTTGTATTATTTGTAAGGCAGCAGTGAGTTATCTCCACTGAGTTTACATGAATTTAGAAATTTAGTTCTAAAAAAAGACAGGAAGATAGGAAGAAAGGAAGAAAAAAAAAAAAAACAAGGAAAGGAAGGGGGAGCACCTCTGTTGGAAAGGAGGAATAAAAGCACAAATTTCAAAGATGAAACATGAAGATTCCTTCCATAGAGTCTAAAAGGTAGGAAACAATATAATGTTAATAATAATACTGACATTTTATTCTCGTCTAGGAACCTAGCTCTCTGCTCTCACACGGTAAGTATCCTCTATGCTTCTCTTCCCTCCCTGTGCTTGATGCTACGCATCTGCAATGCACACCATCTCTCTCTCCCACCTGACTTCTCTCATGGGAAAACTAAATTGGTTTAAAATCATGTGGGAACATTATAAATACTGTTTGGTGATTAGAATAAATTGGCTCAAATCACATAGGTACTTTCCTACATACTGACTGATGAGGAAATTTAGATATGCTATAATTTATAAACAAAATGAAGGAAGTTAACCTGGCAAGATACAAGAGGTAGGAACAACTTTTGCATTTAAGAAATTGAAAGGGAAGAGAAGGGCACGTTTCCCAAATCATTCAATGAGGCCTGTATTAGCCTGACTCCAAAACCAGATAAATACGTCACAAGGAACAGAAACTACAGAGCAGTATCTCCTATAAATAGAAACACAAAAATTCTCAACAAGATATTAACAAGTCAGATCCAATAATATATAAAAAGGATTGTAGGGGCACCTGGGTGATTCAGTCAGTTAAGCATCTGACTCTTGATTTCAGCTCAGGTCATGATCTCAGGTCTTGAATATTGAGCTCTGCATCAGGCTCTGTGCTGAGTATGGAGTCTTCATGAGATTCTCCCTCTCCTCTTCCTCTACCCTCAGACCACCACTCACGTGTGAACTCTTTTTCTAAAAAAAAAGTAAACAATGACCAAATGGAATTTATCACCTAAATGCAAAGGATGTTTAACATCTAAAAACCAACTGAGGGATGCCTGGGTGGCTCAGTTGGTTAAGCAGCTGCCTTCAGCTCAGGTCGTGATCCCAGGGTTTTGGGATTGAGTCCCAAATGGGGCTCCTTGCTCAGCAGGGAGCCTGCTTCTCCCTCTGCCTCTGCCTGCCTCTCTGTCTGCCTGTGCTCACTCGCTCTCTCTCCCTCTGTCTTTGACAAATAAATAAATAAAATCTTTAAAAATAAAAATAAAAACCAATCGATGTAAAACATCTTAACAAAATAAAGGTCAAAAACTACATGATCATCTCAATACACACAGAAAAGGCATTGACAAACTCTTTTACCATAAAAACATTCAACAAATTAAGAATAGAAAGAAACTTCCTTAGGATTAAAAAAAAAAAAAAAAGCATTTATGAAAAACCCAAAGCTAACAGCATACTTAACGGTGAATACTTTGTCCTTAAGATCAGGAGTAAGACAAGGATGTCTGCCCTCACCACTCCTATTCAACATTGTACTAAAAATTACAGCCAGAACAATTTGGCAAGAGAATGAAATAAAAGGCATTCATATTGAAAGGATGAAGAAGCAAAACTATCTCTGTTTGGAGATGACATAATCTCATCATAGAGAATTCTAAAGAATCCACCAGAAAATGGTTGGGACTAATAGATGAGTTCAGCAAGATTGTAGGACACAAGATTAATATATAAAAATCAATTCTATTTCGGCCGTCGCACCTCGTCTCGCGCAGGGCAGCCCGGGTTCTGGTGTCTGGCGGCGAATTAAACAGCCACCATGTCGAGCAAAAAGGCAAAGACTAAGACCACCAAGAAGCGCCCCCAGCGCGCAACATCCAACGTATTCGCCATGTTTGACCAGTCACAGATTCAGGAGTTCAAAGAGGCCTTCAACATGATTGATCAGAACAGAGATGGTTTCATTGACAAGGAGGATTTGCATGATATGCTTGCTTCTCTAGGGAAGAATCCAACCGATGCATACCTTGAGGCCATGATGAATGAGGCTCCAGGGCCCATAAATTTTACCATGTTCCTCACAATGTTTGGTGAGAAGTTAAATGGCACAGATCCAGAAGATGTCATCAGAAACGCTTTTGCATGCTTTGATGAAGAAGCAACTGGCACCATCCAGGAAGATTACCTGAGAGAGCTGCTGACAACCATGGGAGATCGGTTTACAGACGAGGAGGTGGATGAGCTGTACAGAGAAGCACCTATCGACAAACAGGGAAATTTCAATTATATCGAATTCACGCGCATCCTTAAACATGGAGCAAAAGACAAAGATGATTGAAAGAACTTTAGCTAAAACCTTCCAATTGCTTTGTCTTACTCCATTTTATTTCCTAGACACTTTTCCCCACCCTCATAGAGACCTGTTGCATGCAACTTAGTTTCACGGCTTGGCCTCTTTTTTTGATGTATTTATTCTAGACCTTTCTGCCACTTAGCACTTGTATAATCAAACTGCAAATGGGGTTGAGGTTGTAAATTGTGCTGAAAAAGAGATTGCGAATAAAAATCAACAAATGTGAAAGCCCAGGAAAATATATCCGGTATTTCTGGTTTTGCTGGATTTTTATATTTTTATATAATAAAAACATTATTTTGAAATAAAAAAAAATCAATTATATTTCTATATATTAGCAATAAATAATCCAAAAATGAAATTAAGAAAATAATGCCATTTACAATAACATTAAAAAGAATAAACTCATTAGGAATAAATTTGTCAAAAGTAGTACAAAATTGTACTCTGAAAACTACACAACACTGTTGAAAACAAGCTTTGAAAGACCTAAGTAAATAGAAAGAGATTCCATGTTCATAGATAAGAAGAATGTCTATAATGTCTATAATGTTGCAGTAAGGAAGACACAGGGGGGTTGGTATGAGGTTAGACAAATTGATCAGTGGAATAGAATTGAGACTTTAGAAATAATTCTTAATGTTTATGGTGGGTTGACTTTTAACAGAACTGCTCAGATAATTCAGTGGGCAAGAACAGTTTTTTCAATCAGTGATACCAGGACACTTGGATATCCACATGAAAAAAAGAGAAGGTGGACTTCTTCCTTACACCATAAGTAAAACTTAACGCAGATAGATCATAGACATAGATGAAAGAGTTAAAACTGTAAATCTCTTCAAAGAAAACATAGGAATTACTTCTGATGGCCTTGAAGCAAAGTCTTCTCAGAAATGACACCAAAAGCAACAAAAAGAAAAGATAAATTGGACTTTCCCCAAATTAAAAACTTCTGTGTTTCAAAAGATACCATGAAGAAAGTGCAAAGAAAACCAACAGAGTGGGAGAAAATATTTGCAAATCACATATCTGGTCTGACTTATATTCGGAATATGGAAAGAAGTATTATAACTTAGGAGTGCCTGGGTGACTCAGTCAGTTAAGTGTCTGCAGTTCAGCTCAGGTCATGATCTCAGGGTCCTGGGATGGAGCCCCATGTCAACTTCCTGCTCAGTGGGGAGTCTGCTTCTCCCTCTCCCTCTGCCACTCCGACTGTTTATACTCTATCTTTCTCAAATAAATAAATATAATCTTGGAGGCATAAAGATCTATAACGTAATAATAATAATAACGTAATAATAAAAAGAGAAATAACCCAGTTAAAACTTGAGCAAAAGATTGGGATATTTATCCCAAGAAGATAAACAAATGGCCAAAAAGCTTGAAAGATGCTCAACCTCATTAGTCCTTAGAGAAGTGCAAACCAAAACCACAATGAGCACATCATATCTGTTAGGATGGCTAAATTAAAATGTTGGACAATAACAAATAACAAAATAACAAATGTTGCTGAGGTTGTAAAGGATCAGAACTATTCATATATTGCTGGTGGAAATATAAAATTATACATTTCTTTTGGAAAACAGTGTGATGATTCCTGAAAATGCTAAATGTAGAGTTATCATATGACCCACAAATTCTACTTATAGGTGCACAACCAAGAGAAATGAAAACAAATGTCCACACAAAACTTGTAAACAAATGTTCACAGTAATATTACTCATAATTGCCAAGAAACAGAAACAACCCAAATGTCCATCAGCTGATGCATAGATAAATAAATGTGGGATGGCCATACAGTGCGATAATATTTGGCCATAAAAAGAAACAAAGGACTGACACATACTACAATATAAACGAACCTTGAAAACATTATGGTAAATGAAAGAAGCCAGTTGCAAAAGACTACATCATCTCATTTACATGAAAAAGACAAACCTATGGAGAAAGAAAGTGGATTAGTGGTTGCCTAGGACTGGGAGGTTAGGGGATAGAGATGGAGAGTGAGGAGTGACTACTAATGAGTATGGGGTTTCTTTTGGGGTGATGAAACTTCTCAAATTGATTGTGGTGGTGGTGGCTCCACTCTTTAATACACCAAGAAATCATTAAGTTGCATACATTAAATGGGTGAATTGTAAGTCATTAATCTCAATAAGGTTGTTTGAAACAAAAGGAAGGGTTTACCTTCCATTTCTTTTTTTTTTTTTTTCTAATTTGCAAAGCTCATTAGGACAACGTGCAATGTTATTTCAGCAAATGTTTGATCCCCAGACTCATTCTCTAAACCCAGTAAGATGAATTTGAAGTCAGAAATCTTTAGTAGTGGGGCTCCTGGGTGGCTCAGTGGGTTAAAGCCTCTGCCTTCAGCTCAGGTCATGGTCCCAGGGTCCTAGGATCGAGCCCCACTTCGGGCTCTCTGCTCAGCAGGGAACCTGCTTCCTCCTCTCTCTCTCTCTGCCTACCTGTGATCTCTATCTGTCAAATAAATAAATAAAATCTTAAAAAAAAAAAGAAATCTTTAGTAGCTGTACACTATTATGCCTATGTTACATTTTAGGAGCATGATGAATTATTGCTGTTTCCACAACCATTTCACAAATACCAACCCATTTGATGGCAGTCAGGAAAAATAATTCATTATATTTGTCGAAAATATTTCCTAAGCATCTATAATGGTACACGTAAAGTACAGTGAGAGCTCAGTGCTTAGAAGCCAAGTGATGT
This sequence comes from Mustela putorius furo, assembly GCF_011764305.1. Lineage (NCBI taxonomy): Eukaryota > Metazoa > Chordata > Mammalia > Carnivora > Mustelidae > Mustela > Mustela putorius. Next base: position 14,154,393 of record NW_025422123.1, on the reverse strand, counting down.
CTGATATTGCTTCAGAAGTTGGCAAAATATATAAATTCATAAAACAATGGAAGAACAACAAAAAGTATTTAACTATATGCATTACATGGTAGAAATTCTTCTGAGAATCCCAGGATTTGTATCATATATAGTATCATATAATCGGCTATAAAGGGGAGAGGCCCTCCTAGACCGTAGCTAACATTTTGCTTTAATATTTATTCTCTTATCTCTTGTAGAAGCAAATACTCTTCCACTTATGGATACTTCTATTCTTCTCCCTGAAAAATAAAACGTCTAAGAGTAAATCCTTCTATTTATTCATGCAAACATTTTATTGGATTTTTCTCCAGGAAGAAGAGTGACCTCTTTGGAGAAATGGGAAAATCTGACATTCAATGGCCCCAAGAGCAGTAGGGACCTAACCTAAAAAGCAAACTTGTTTCTCTTTTCCCTCCTTCTCTTCTTTCCTTCCTTCCTTCCCTTGTTCTTATCCCCTCTTTATTTTCCTGCAGTAACATGCCCTCCCTCTTCTTGAAAGGATGGATGTCTTCCTGAAGTGATTTTGCTTTTAACTGGAAGGACATCTACTTTGGGTTGAAAGGTAGAAGCCTCTGGTATACTCTCATTCAGTTTTATATAAGTGAGCTGATGAATTTGTTGCTGCTTCCCTCTGGTCTTTGTGTTTCCCCTTTTTAAAATAATCCTTGAAAAGAAATGTGAGTGGTAGCATGTGCACATTAAACTGACCTTGAATCTCCAGTACTACTGTTAGAAGTTCTTTTGCTAATCCCATGCTTCCATTTTTATTCAATGAGGAAAATTCCTTAGACAACATTATATATTTCACAGTTTTGCCTAATTACTGCATAGGGGAAATAATTGGAAAGCACAGGGGCAGGTCAAATTATGGGAATGGCACTCTTTACAGATATTTAAAAATTAATTTTAATTTAAGAATTATTTTTAAAATTAATATTAGCCAAAAAAGATTCTGTAAATTACCTAAAATTTTAGATACAGGGTTATGATGGTTTAAAATGCAATTTAGAAATACCAAAAGCTGTTTTGGAAGTTTCAAATAATAACAAATAAAAAAGAAAACTGTAGGAATGCCTAGGCAGCTCAATTGGTTAAGCAGCTGCCTTTGGCTTGAGTCATGATCCCTGGGTCCTGGCATCGAGTCCCACACTGGGCTCCTTGCTCACCGGGAGTCTACTTCTCTCTCTGTCTGCCCCTCCCCCTGCTTGTGCTCTCTCTCTCTGACAAATAAATAAATTAAAATCTTCAAAGAAAAAAAAAGAAAGAACAAAAACTGTAGCTTTGATATGAGTATTTATGATATGCCTACTCTATAACTATATATTCTTTCACTGATCATTTCATAGGTAATGTGTGGAAATCAGTCATCTCAATCAATCAGTCCTCCTCCTTGCTGGGTTCTGTGCAGTGGAGAATATATACCCAAGGAGCTAAATAAAAGCCTAATATATTTGCATCCTTATTCATGGAGGGACAGTATTTCCCAAAGTTCCTCGTAAAGCTGGAATGGAGACCTTATATGGTACCAGAGACTAATGTGGGGAGCTCTACCTAAAAAATCCTAAATCCAGGTTTTCCCTCTCCTTAACTATAGGAAGAGTTAGGTCTTCAAGGCATCAGGCTTAAGATTTCCTTAGCAGCCAATTGCATGGAAGACTGATTTTCCTCACAAATCCAGTTGCCGTCAGAAGAGATCACTCTGGAGACCAGCAATAAGAGATGAATAACATGTTTCCCTTTTAGAACAAAAGAGCCAAAAATGTTTCTGCATGGAATGAGAAATCTGAGGGCAAGCGCTGACCCTCCTTACTCGTCATTAATATAAATAGTGCAGGATAAAGGGGGTTCAGTTTATTTCTTGTTTTAGAGGAATAGCAGCCAACTTATGATACATTGCTCTCAGGCTCCAACCACCAAATCAGCTATTCCTAGTACTTGGAAGAGTGTTTAAAGAGGAAGAAAAAGAAATGGAAGTATACTCATCACCACTATCTGAATGACGGTAGATGAAAGCCGCCTATTCATGGAAAATGAGAAGTAGGAAATGAGAAAGCTGAGGGCAAATCCTGACTCTTACTCACTCATTAATACAAGTAGACTCTCTAGTACTATCCACATGAGAATGGATGGAAGCCAACTCTTCTTGGAAAAATGAGAAGTAAGTAATTCCCTCCACAACATACTAGAACACCACAAATCTTGGAAGCTCAGAGGTACCCATTCACTCTTCAGTTTTATAATAACTATTTACTAAGTGCCAGGTATTGCCTTAGGAAATGATTATATAATAATCAAAGCAGGATACACTCACTACTCTCAAGATCACAGTCTACTCACATTAAGATGAGAGACTAAAGATTTTGGATTCTGGTCCTGACCACCAAAAGAATTCTATAAATCTATGTGTCATGGATTCTTCTGAGACTCCATTTCTTCATTATTAAATGAGGGTGAAAAATTAATATGCATGCCTCTAGAGCAGCGCATGAGATCCATATACAGTGATATTCTTCAGGATCCCCTTTGTGCACATCTGTTCATTAGTGACCTTTCCTCTGTACCCTGCCTACTTTGTCAACACACATCTGTTTTAGGAAACAACATGACAAACTCATTCAGCAAAAGAATGAAGAACCACTAAGTTTGCAAGATGAATCTTCCCAGAAGTATTTCTGTTTGCATGGAAGACTAACTCCTCAAGTTAAATACTGAAATAATTTCCAGTTGTAGATTTTCATATAGTTTAGCTTTCTTCTCCTAGTATAAATCTAAAGTATCAGGCAACTCCACTGACAAATCAGGCCTGCCATGTTGCATGGAAAGCCAGTATGGGATCTATGTCTTTTTTGTTTCTCTTTTGTTTTTACATGCATTAGTTTATTCACAGTCTTTGTAAACCTTCCCAAGAAGCATTCTGAGGATATGCTGCCTCATAAGACAAAAATAGATCTTACTTTTGAGTACCTTCATAGTTGGTGAAAACAGGCTTTGTGCAGTCCTGACTTGACCACATCTGTTACAAAAATCACCCCCACCATCAACTTACTAGAATGTCCTCAACCACTGCAGTGCAGAAGATGGAATGAGTGTCACAATTAACAACATGTAAATTCCACCCATCTGCTGTGTTCCCCAACTGTAATTAAGAAATAATCACTGGACTTTTCATCTGTCAGTCCCTATAATGCCTCAACCTGCCTTTGAGCTTTGCAAGTTTAGCTAGAAAAATTTTTAACAACATAAAACTCAAAAAATATTCTCTTAGTACTCACTGCATCTATGACACTGCTAGGTACCGAGGGACAAACAAACAACAATGAAGTCATGATCATTGATGTCAAGGAGCTTTTACTGCTGTAGAGTACCTCAGATTGAATCCTGTGCAGATGTCGTCAGAGAAACAGTCAAAGTAATGAGGTGATTGGCCTGGAGAAGACTGAAGGTATCATGCTATTGTTTTCAATATTTGAAGTACGGGTATGTGGCAGAATAACTGGCACATATTCCAAAGAAGACAATTAGGAGCAGATTTTGGAAATTTCAGGGTGACTAATTTCAACTCTAAACATGGAAGAACTTTCCAAATGTCAGAAAGTATCTGGGCAGGACATTCACTTGTTGGGCTTGTAGAAAGAGTATACACATCAGGGGGAAAGCTGAGTGTGATCTCATGTAGCATGTGATAGGTAGGTCCTTCATTAATATCTCCTGACTAGTTGGTCAATTTCTTTGAGACATGTGTTCTTTTATTAAAGATTCCCATACCAGTGTTAATAGAACTACCGCTTGAGGAATTTCAGAATGTGTAAAAGAGAGAATAAATTTTACAACCTGCTGACATTCTGTCAGCAGCTCTTTATTTAATATCTCTGGGCCCTGAATTGTTGTCAGTTAATTAGAAGTGAAAGTATTCTGGGAAAAAAAAAATAATGTGGACCTGTTTTTCTTAATTTTTATAATTGCTAAAATAGCTCTTAAGTTTTCATGTATCTCCAAATGCTAGAAACTTCCCTGAACTTTCTATTGGTCACAGGACCAAAAATCATTCTTCCCTAGAGTCCAGTTAGCTGTTTCATATCATAGCAAACAGGGAGGGATTTCATTTGGTTTTTTTGTTTCTTGATGAATCTTTGCCTAATGAAAATGGGCAGGACAAAGTCCGTAGGGATTATGATGATGGAAAGGAATACGATTTATCACAAGAAGTCAGTAAGAGTTTCCTACAATTTCCTATCACTGACGCTGAGTTTAGTGGCCTGGCATGTCATGATTCATTGTCATTTCTATTGATAATCTCAAGAATGAAACAGAGCCAGGTACTGTAGTATACTACAAACACATAGCCTAAGCCCCAAATGAATGTGCACTCATACATAAAAAGTAATGGCTAACATTTACCAAGTGTTTAATATGTGCCAGGGACGATGGCAAACATTTTATGTGGTCTATCTCATTTATTATTCTCAGCAATACTGCCAGGAAGGTGCTTGCATTCGCTGTTCTGCATGTGAGGAAAACAACATGGGCAGTATCCATGAAGGGATCCAGTTAGGGAGGAATACAGCTGATGTTGAGCCTGGGCATGAACACAGGAGCCTATACTCAGGGCCCACTGTGCCAGGTTACTACCCCTACTACCGACTATCCTCTCTCCCATGCCTTTGTGAATTAACACCGAACAAGAAAATGTTATGATAGGTATCAGAAAATATATAGCTCTTGTTTATAAATGTATGCTATGATAAAGCCGAGCTAAGCTGTGGACCACTAAATGTGAATAAAGTCCTGGAAAATATGGTGAGAAGCAGGTCTTCTCAACTGAAGGCTGTATTCATCAGGGATACATTCAAATAACACCAGTTCTGTACTTCAAGGACCTTCTGGAAATGGTCTCCTTGTCCCTCTGGACTGATGAAACTTAGTCGTCTGCCTAGCAGTTCCCTTGTTCTCCTGGAAGGGACTATGGTTTCTTCTGTGAGTCACAGAAACAAACAGTGCCTGGAAAGCTTCCTTTCAACTTCCTTCCTGCTAAAAGAGAGCAACTCTATTAGCTTATTCTGAACAAGCACACTCACATAAGGAAAGTCACAATTAGCTGAATCCAGTTAACTAAAATCTTTATTAATCAGCATTTTTCCATAATTAACTTCCAAGGACCAAAAAAAAAAAAAAAAGACAAATTTCAAAATAATAATCAGAGAGAACACTTTTCTCTGGGCCTGGTAAACATTCATCCAAACTCCCACACTTCTACAACTATGTAATACTATTCGAGAATAGCTAACATTTGTGGGAGCACTCATTGTGTGCCAGGTATTTGTATTAAGGGATCCATGTATCTGTTTTTCCTTTAACATAGCAATCCCTTGAAGCAAATACTGTTATTCTCTGTTTTACAGTTTGCTAAATCCAGCCATAGAGTTCCTTTGCTCAAGGTCATACACTTAATTGATGGTGACGAGGAAGTATAAACCCTCAGAATGCAACACCTAACCAGTATGGCATATTGACTCCTGATTATCTGTGCATAATGTAATAATGACTCTGAAGAATATCATTCAATAAATAGTAATAGCTCATTCACTGAGTGCGTCCTGTATGCCAGGCACTGCTGTAGGCTCATTGTAATTATTATCTCATTTAACCTACACTATACCCCTTAAAATAGGTCCCATTTTTATTCCTGTTTTCTGGACTAAGAAAGTGAGGCATATAGTGGTTCAAATAATTAATTCTTGCCAAATCACACATCACAAAGTTATAGAGCCAGAACTGAAACCAAAATGTGTTACTCTGGAGTACATCCTTTTAATTGTTACACATTTTGCCTTTTCTTTCTCCCTTTCTTTCTTCCTTTCTTCCTTCCGGACAGGACACAGAAAGGAAATACAAGTCTAATGCAATTTTAGAAAGATCTCCAGTAAAGTTAATCAACCAATAAAAGTTGAATCAAAAAGGAAGTTCTGGTTGATTAATTTAATGACTATTCAAATGATCCAATTCCTGAGCTTTCTGGTTAATTGAGTTTCCACTGGCTTTAGGCCATTTTTCTCAGAGAAAAATTCCAGCCCATATGATGTTTTTATTTCATCTTCACTGGTAAAAAAAAAAAAGGGGGGGGGTTAGCAAAACACTCAAGGATGCTCCCATAAAACTTTGCCTTTGAGGCATTATCAAGCATTCATGCTACAACTTTGAAGATTTCTTTTGAACAATATTTATTAGGAAACTAAAACTATGCATAATTTAAGTTTGCTAAGTAAGAGTACTTCCATTTCAAACATTTTTCCCAGTGATTGAACCAGACATTTTTAAACCATTGTCCAGATTTCAGTGTTGCAAAAATCCTAATTTTTCACTAATTTTACTCTTTATAGGATAGAAGATCCCATAAAGCTGTTAGTAATAATCATTACAAGAACATTTAAAAATACCTTTAAGACTAGACACAGATCATGACCAATTCAATTGCACAAACATTTACTGAGCACCGATATGTGTCAAATAATTGAAATACAAAAATGGAAATGACAGTGCCTACCCTAGACATTGAGGACCTTTCAGACTTACATAAAAAACCGGCACACCAATGGGTAATTTTAGGTGGGTGTAGTAGCAAGTGCTACCATATGTGCTGGAACACAGAGAAGCTTCTAAACAGCTGAGTTAGGGATGAAGAGAGCAAGTGGAAGGTATTAGAGATGAGATCATATTTGAGTAGTATCTTTTAAAATAGAAGTAGGAACAGCCAACTAAACAGAAGGAACAATGGATAAGGATCCCATATAATGCTGAACACGTGAATGGTAACTCAAAATGTTGATTCAATATCTGGATTTTGTTGTTTCTGGTAGTGGCGGTGGTATTAGCTGATTTACTGGTTCAGTTGGTTGGATTTTATTATTTTTTTTTCATTCTTCATTCATTTGATTGGTATGGAAAAACCATGTAACCTAAGAACTCAATAGAAAAAATACTTTCTTCCACCTGAGCTCAAGGACGATTTCCAAAAACACAATTACTGAAAGCATAGCTAATCAAAGCAGAAATAAATGCTCAGAGAAAGGAAAAAGATTTCTCTGGAGCAGGTCACAAGAAGGAACATTATTTTTTACCTTTTTTTCTTACGCCACTGAAAGGGGAGATGTCAAGCTCTCATGACCTGCAGAAAGCTTGACATATTCAAGTATAAAGGGAGGACCATTAGTACATCTTCTCAAAGCAAATGAAGAGAATTCTAATTCAGCTGATTAGAAAGAATTAGAAGCCCACAGATGGTGCTTATTAGAGCAATATATCAAGAGAAGCCCAGTAGGGAGTACTAATTGAATCAGTTGCAATTAGGTTTGATTGGATTTAATCCTTGTTATAACTATTTTCTTTGGAATTCTGGGTTTGGGAGAGATTGGTTTTGGGCTTAAAATGGCAACTTTAAAATTTATATTCAATTCAAGATGAACAGCATTGCTTTGAAGGAAGTCACTCCAGGTCTAGCCATGTCGCCAGAATTTTCCTACAGCTCCATAGGTGCAACCAGAGTGTGAAGTTCACACTGGGATGCACAACTTTAAAGAAATGTTGTTAAGTGTGGGAGGGAATCTGTTGTCAGAGATCTATCTTACTTTAGAAGTCCTCTTTACTTGTTGTAAAGGGATTGCTTCAGGCTCAAATGGAATTGTAACCAACTCTGAATATTATTTGGCTCATTTAGGACTGGAGTCAGTTTTGTTTGATAACAAAAGTACATGTTTTTAAATTTTAACTATTCATGATTTTCCCTCGGGCTGAACTGCAATGCCATGACCAAAAGAAGAATCCATATAATCTTCATTTTTTTCATATTTATCCATTGTAAATAGCAGAACTTGTTAAATTATTGTTAAATAGAGTATATTAGCCAGATGTCACATAAGTTTTGTTTGTTATTAAACAATGCTTCCATTTGCTTTCATTTGGAAAGAGGTCTGCAACAATATCCCTGAAGCCTTTTGGAACATTCAGTACACACACATACACACACTAATCTTCTAATTCAATTCATTTCCCACCTTGGATTTCTCTCCCAGTTCCAACTATGTCCAAAACATTTTTACTCCTAAGAGTGCTCTCCCTATTCCTTCGTGAAATTTGCCAAGAGAAAGTTTATCCAGTAATGTCCCAGTTGAGCCACTTACTGTGGCATTCTAATATAGTTTGCAAATATATACTAATACAATGGAAGGAAACCATGATCAAAGTTTGGCAGCCATCTTCTAGAAAATTAAATGCATATTTCCAACAATGCCTTAACCTACTAAACCAAACAAGCTAATCTCTACTCAGAGAAAAAGAAATCAATGATAAATATGAAAGCCACAACTACCTCCTCTTAATTTATAGCTAAATTGGTGTCTTAATTCAGGTTATCCCATCAGTCTAGACTGCATCATTTCCTGCCTATCAGAAACTTGTAGTGCTTTCCCTAATCCTTCGGAAAGAAACAGGTGTCTTTTCACAGTTTGTACCATTCATCTCTTACTTGGAAAGAACACTATGATTCTTTAATGTCAGTTAACTGCTGACATATATGTCTCTCACCAGTCAGCAGCTTAAACAGAGTGGTTCATAAGACAAACTGATGCCTTAGGTAAGGATTAAGAATTTTTGTAGGAATGAGACAGAAGCAAAGAACAATCAGGACTAAGGTATCAGGAGAAAATATATTGGAATTGGTTCAGGTCGTTGTTCAGTAGGGCAAGTCACACTCATACGTGTTCTATCATCATCATCTGAGATGGTGGATCACTTTCTTTTGGGTGAATACCAATGTCTTGATTTCAGGTGCCTTTTCTGAATTGGAATAGGACCCTCGGTAATGGTGGAAAAAGAGTGCATATACTCTTCCAAAAAGGTATGGTAGAACATTAGGGCTTTTTTCAAGTGGGCAGATATTTTTAAAAAATGGTATCAGCTTCAGAGTGGAAGCCAAAGTAAAAAGGAAGAAACCAAGAAAGAAAATACCACAGAGGTTTGAAAGTAGGTTCTCCATGGTGGTTGGGAGCCAACTGAACAGCAACAAGAGAAATTCCAAATTCTAATTTCTCCTGCTCTGTTTCATGAAATAGTTAAATAGTTACAAATCTGGATGAATGGATGGATGGATGGATGGATAAGTTTAATACATACATACAAAACTGGAAGAAATACACGAAATTATTAACAGCAATTATCTGTGTTGTAGGACTATGAAACAATTTTTCACCATTATTTTTTCCATCTTTCCCAAATTTTTAATGGAAATGTGTCCTGTTTTTATAATCTGAAAAAGGTAATTAAAATTTGTATGTGTGTGTGTATGTGTGTGTGTGCACGCTTTTTTCTTTTGACTACCAGTAATTCTCAACTGGGGGCAATTTACCCCCAGTCAGCATTAGGCAATGTCTGGAGACATATTTCGTAGTCAGAACTGTGAAGTGTGCTACTAGCATCTAGTTAGTAGAAGAAAGGAACCCTTATGAACACCCTATGGGACTGCTTCTAAAATTCATATGTATTAGAAGCTTTAATCTCTGTCCCAGAATTACCCAAGTAAAAATGGCCTTCTGGCCTGACAGATGTTGGAAAATATTGTGTTTCTTTCTTATCTTTATGTTTTATATGTTCACTAGTATAGGTCTTTGTAACAAATCAAAATACATATTGGATTGAATTGAATTAAAAGTATATAGCTCTACTGGAAACATAAAGATGCACAATACATTTTAGGAAGAGTAGTTAAAAGATACATTTTTTTCAACCCATCTAGAATCAAGAATTAAATGAATTCAAGAAGTTAGTGGGCATCTTCTGGGCATCTAGCCTTTGCCAGATGTTCTGCAGAGTATAAGAGTAACATAAAATGTATTCCCTGACCTTGAAGAATTTGCACTCTAACCAAAGAAATAGAACATATCCTAAGAAAACCATTTGTTCCAGAGCAAAACAGCACATGGTTGCATGCCAAAATGAGTAACTAATTAGTGCAGTAAGACCTTAAGGAACAGAAAAAAATCAATATGTCTGGAATTGTCAGAGTTGGTTTTCCGGCAAATTAGAGAATTGAACTGATATCTTACCAGACGGATGGACAGAATTTCCTTGTGACCAGCAATGAGGAGAAGGTATTGTAAGGCAGAGAAAAATAGCATGAATAAAACTAAGAAGATAAGACTAATCATGAGCAGGTTCACGGAAAGAGGAAAGACCACCCTGGATTCAGGGTGCAGATGATAGATCTGAACTGCTAGGAAACAGCTAGATTATGGGGAGAATCAAATGAGTGAGTATCAGCAGGAATGGCCTGTAAAATATCTAAATCTATAAATGGGATTAAAATATGCCTTCTCCAAAGTTTGGAAATTATGTGTTCAGTCTTCATCACACTTAGAGTGGTTATTTAACCTAATACGGTTTAGCATCATCTTCCCACACATACAGACCTTTATACTATATAAAGCAACAATCTGGCCTACATAGTGCACCTACTATTCCATAAAAGAGTGACCATTAGCAAAGGAAAGCCAAATTTAGCTGCAGCCCCATGTAGCATTTTCGCTCCTTATGACTACAAAGATAGCAAGAGTCCTCATTTCAGAAGAGAAGAGCTCTAATTAAAGAATTATTTTAATTACTTCAGCTAATATCCTAATAGTATGTTTTTGCCAAGGGTGTGAAAGAACAAGTATTCTGTTTGGTCAAGGAGTCCTGCAGAAGATAAAAATGAAGAATTAATGATGTGTAAGAATCATCAGACTTAAAAAAAGTGTTAGACTTAACTCAGTGCCGATATATGCTGAGCTAGTAATTAAATGCAAGGAATAATAGATCATTGCCTCCAAAAAACCACACACACAAAAAAAAAAAACCAAAAAGCTTACCATATACATAAATGCAATTTGACTAACCTTTTCTACTTGTTAGGATAAACTTATCTTTTCTGACTGGGGACTCAGAAAAGAGAACTTTGGAAGTTCAATAGGCTTTATATTTAGGATAAGAAGAACTCCAATGCAGTAACAATTAATAATTAATAAGAATTCCCAAGATAGGTGAACCCATGTAACTTTGAAATAAAATATTAGCATTAAATATATTTAAGCCTGTAAATACTATAGTCAAGTTAACTATAAAGCAAGAATTCTTAGATCCTCATTAAAAAAAGTTTTCTGTAATAATAACTGACCTACAAAACTTTGTTGGTTAGGAATAGGTTCAGCTGTATATAATAACCTTACTTACAGTGACTTAGACAAATGGAGATTTGGCTCTCTTTAAAGAGACTTAGAGAAGATGGCAGACTGAGGCTGTTATTGGTGGCTCCGTGATGCCATTTAGGGCAAAGTTCCTTCTGGTTTTCTAATAAGCATCTTTAAGTGACTATCAGTTACACTTCCCAGAAATATGTCACATGAGCCACCTCTACTTAAAAGGTAGGATGGGAAATAGTTTTTAATTGTGCCCGATGCAGTCCGCCCCTCCCCCCAAAAAAAAGTAACAGAGAAGAGGGGAAATTATAGAGACCAATTAGCAACTCTATCAACACAAAATCAGTGATTATAGTAGGACCCCAGCCATTATCATATGTTTGTTAAAGCATTGCTAAGTGAATTCCTCCAATATCTAGGTACTGCACAAAGTCCATTTTCCAAGTTTTCTTGAACTAGGTCCTTTTGTGCCTTTAAGCTACATTGTGTCTAATGGATCTCTTGGAGAAGAGCCCAAACACAGCTTGCATCCATTCATAGAAAATGTTTGTGTGTAGTATTGCTTTGCCTACAAGGGCAAGAGTGATGTATGAAGATCTTCACTCAGTCAGAAAGTTACCAATTGATACATTGTAAACAGTAATTGACAGAGCTACATCAGAGAAGTGAAAAAGGGAAATTAAAGGTATGGCCTAATACCTTTATTCTCCTAGCTGCTTTCTGCTTTTGTTGATAAGGAAGCAAGCAGTAGTATCTTAAGAGCTGTTAAGTTCCTGTGGTGGGGGAAACATTCAGTATCTAACTGTTTCTGGTACATAGCAGGTGCTCAAGTGATATTTGTTGAATGAAGCTTTTGCTTATTTACCCTTACTAAAGAGTGCACAGAAGTTGATTAAAAAGAACCATTCCCCATCCACTTTAATGAAGCAAATGTTAGTCAGCATTCATACTGTGTGAATAAAAGCTCTGTGAGGAGCCCAAAGGAAATGCTTGCTGTGATCTCTCACCCTGAAGGTTTTGCCCTGTCTTTTACGTGACCTGGCAAAGTTTTTCAACTCGCATCTAATGTTAATTAATCAAATCTACAGGAACAGGATTCTAGGCCATTTGGCCATCAAGTGGATTATTAACATCGTAAAGTCAATGTAAAGTGATTTTTAAGTGTTTAAAATCATTTTATGATTTCCTACATCAGCATGTAAGTCAGCTTGAAATGGAGGTTCGGGACTATCGGTCAATGCTTCAGTTGATCAAGCAGTCGGTTGGTGTGGAAGGGCATTTGAGGCTGCGTGAATAATAACCCCTGCCATTCACAACGTATGACCCATTAAGGGAGACAATATGTGTGCAGGGGAAGAAAAAAAAATCACATAATGTCAATTGTATTTATGACTTGTCGAATTAATAAGACAGACAACACGGGTTTGGTTTTACCCAGAATACCAATTAATTTGGACCTTGTTAAAGTGGACACATGGACAAAATATATCTCATGGTGTAACTCAAATTTTGAGACCCCGATAGGAGGATCGTAGCATTTTGCAGCTTGGAGTATAAAGCACTGCTTAGCATAGATAATAGATAATAAAACAATTATTCTCTTTCTTTTTTAAAAAAAACTAGGTCATGGAACTAAAGGAGTATTTGAGCTTCTGTCTGGATGGCGGAGAACAAGAGAGACTTTGCCCTTCAAAGACAGGGTGGCAGATGCCTATTCCGATGTGATGGTCACCTACACCATGACCAGCTCCTTGTACTTCATTACCTTTGGCATGGGTGCCAGCCCATTCACAAACATAGAGGCTGTGAAGGTCTTCTGTCAGAACATGTGTGTCTCCATTCTGTTGAACTACTTCTACATTTTCTCATTCTTTGGCTCCTGTCTGGTCTTCGCGGGCCAACTCGAGCAAAACCGCTACCACAGCATCTTTTGCTGTAAGATCCCCTCTGCAGAATACCTGGACCGCAAACCTGTGTGGTTCCAGACAGTGATGAGTGATGGGCATCAACAGACATCCCATCATGAGACGAACCCCTACCAGCACCATTTCATTCAACACTTCCTCCGTGAGCATTACAATGAATGGATTACCAATATCTACGTGAAGCCATTCGTCGTCATCCTCTATCTCATCTATGCCTCCTTCTCCTTCATGGGGTGCTTGCAGATCAGTGACAGAGCCAACATCATCCATCTGCTAGCCAGTGACTCCCCAAGTGTTTCCTACGCCATGGTTCAGCAAAAATACTTCAGCAACTACAGCCCAGTGATAGGGTTCTACATCTACGAGCCCCTGGAGTACTGGAACAGCAGCGTCCAAGAGGATATACGGAGACTCTGTAGCGGGTTCACGGCCGTGTCCTGGGTGGAGCAGTATTACCAGTTCCTGAAAGTTAGTAACATCAGTGCCAATAACAAGAGTGACTTTATCAGTGTCCTACAAAGCTCATTTTTAAAAAAGCCAGAATTCCAGCATTTTCGGAACGATATCATCTTCTCCAAGGCAGGGGATGAAAACAACATTATTGCTTCCCGCTTGTATCTGGTGGCCAGGACTAGCAGAGACAAGCAGAAGGAAGTCATAGAAGTGTTGGAAAAGTTGAGGCCCCTGTCCCTATCAAAGAGCATCCGATTCATTGTGTTCAACCCCTCCTTCGTGTTCATGGATCATTACGGCTTGTCTGTCACGGTGCCTGTTCTGATTGCAGGCGTTGGTGTTCTCCTGGTGTTAATCCTGACTTTTTTCCTAGTGATCCACCCTCTGGGAAACTTCTGGCTGATTCTCAGTGTCACCTCAATTGAGCTGGGCGTTCTGGGCTTAATGACATTATGGAACGTCGACATGGATTGCATTTCTATCTTGTGCCTTATCTACACTTTAAATTTTGCCATTGACCACTGTGCACCACTGCTTTACACATTTGTATTAGCAACTGAGCACACCCGAACACAATGTATAAAAAGCTCCCTACAAGAGCATGGGACAGCCATTTTGCAAAATGTTACTTCTTTTCTTATTGGGTTGGTCCCCCTCCTGTTTGTGCCTTCGAACCTGACCTTCACACTGTTCAAATGCTTGCTGCTCACTGGGGGTTGCACACTTCTGCACTGTTTTGTTATCTTACCTGTGTTCCTAACCTTTTTCCCCCCTTCCAAAAAGCACCACAAGAAAAAGAAACGCGCCAAACGAAAGGAGAGAGAGGAAATTGAATGCATAGAGATTCAAGAAAACCCTGATCATGTCACCACAGTCTGAAGGGGGTAGACAAATGGATTATTTTTCTTTTCCAGTATTGCACCACGATGCAGGGAGAGTAAAGCTCAGATCTCAGCTGCTTGGGCTGGCCAGGGGTAACAAGGAAAGTCAGATCAAGAGTGAATTGTCATGACACATCAAGGTGTCCGCTTCTTGGGGGGAAGAGAGAATCAAAGAAGAGGGAAATGTTCTTTGCAACCTTGTTCTCCACTAAAGATAAGTTTGTGGATGTGATCTTAGAGCTCTTCCAAGGAATGGACGAATCAATGGAGTATTAGACGACCAAAAGGTCTAAACGCTTTCAAAAACAAAATGCTTAAGAAAGAGAGAGAGAAAAGGAAAGGGAACCTCTACATAGGAAAAATGACAGGAAATGTCAAAATTGCCATGGCACTTTTCTTATTTCTGTTTTGAACAGGTTGGTCAAAGGAAACCTATGCACTTGGGAAGTACATACTTAATCCCGTCTAAACCAAAGGACTTCCCAATCCATTTTATGTGTACATATATATGTATATAGGCCATATATACATATATTTAGATTTGTCTTTAGTGTACATTGATGTTTGTGTGGAAGAAGGTGTCCATTTGCTGATGGGCTGGGCTTTCTCTAGAAAGCCAAATTAGCCTTAGCCAAATACAGATGCAGCAGTAGCAATTCAAAATCAACTCGTGTTTCAGCAGCAAGAGTATAACCCAACTGTGTGAGAGGCAAAATAAAGATGTGAGTCCATTAGATTCTACATATCACATCAGTCTTTGAGATTCTTGCTTTGGATAACTTAGCAAAAAATATGAAAGTCATTTAAACCAATTACTATATGCACAAGGATTAAAATTTCTTGTTGGAGCTAAACAATTGATAAGGCTTTTCATCGGCATTGAATGGTTCTCTATACTTGCAAAGGCTGATTTGGCTGCTTTCAGAGAGCTTACCCACTGCAAATGAGCATTTTATACATATTGTCCATACATCTGTGTATAAGGGTGCACGTGTGTGTCTGAGTGTCTGTGTGTGTGTGTGAGAGAGA
This sequence comes from Mustela putorius furo, assembly GCF_011764305.1. Lineage (NCBI taxonomy): Eukaryota > Metazoa > Chordata > Mammalia > Carnivora > Mustelidae > Mustela > Mustela putorius. Next base: position 14,138,862 of record NW_025422123.1, on the reverse strand, counting down.
GAGAGAGAGAGAGAGAGTTGGGATATACCATACTTATAGTGCTCTCATTTTAGATGATGAAAATATACTGCCATGGAATATAGATCATTAACATAGGATAAAGGAGCTCTAACTAGGAAACGTTTGTAGTACGAAATGGAATAAAAGGATCATAACCACTCATCATGTGCCATCCACTGGTTCTTAGCCTAAGGAAAATATTCTAACCCTGTAAAGTCTAGTGTGCTCCTTGCATTAATATTTGGCACATTGACCCAGGCCATGATCACTGTAGTAGTGGTCACTATAACAACTGCAATATTGTTTTGTAGCTTCTTGCAATATCGCTGTTCTTGTTACCTGGAAAGTGCTCCCCAGTTGGCCTTCCGCCTAGGGTGTTCATGGCTCTCCACAGGTGGCATATGAATTGTAACTGCTGCTGAGTTCTCTCTCAGAAAAAGTACTGAGGTAAATGTTTTCATTGAATTAACATTTAAAACCATTCCCCAGCAGATATACTTGTCTGTTGGGTGCTTACTGGGATTAATGCTGTGTTTCCTGTCACAGAAAATTATTAGAAAATGCCTTTTCCCACATCAAGCAGTAAAATAAGTTAATTTTTAGGTAGGACTGAACAAATGTCCAGTGATTCTAAAGTCTTTTAGTAAGCTCTTTTACCTGGAAGAGAGCTACTGTTACCCGCCAACTTTGGTTGTATACTTTAATTGAATTTGAAATATTAAAATCTGGGGGAAAGAAAAAAAAGAAAACAAAACAAACAAAAACAAAACAAACAAGCAAACAAAAACTCCTGGACTCAGTTAAGTTCAGAAAAGAGATACAAACCATTCCATTCTGATTGAGGTTTTTGAAAATGACATTGATAGATTAATGAAGTGACAAAACAACAAGACAAGTATACTTTTCCAAATAAGGAGCTCACCAGGATATTAAGGGAAAGAACAGTCTCTAAAATGAAAACCATTTAACCAAATTTTATTTTATCAAATAAAGTTTGTTTTGTCCTACCTTGAGATTACTGAGTTTCCATTAGAAATGATTCTTGTCTTCTTAGTTGTATTCATGTAGACTGAGTATCAGTTGATCAAGTATGGAATACAATTGTGATGAAGATATAGTTATTGTTTATTCATTATTTGTTAATATAATATTAACATATTGTTCATATATTAGATAACCCTAGCCTTTTGCCTCCTGAAGTGCTCTGCTAGAATGAAATGGTATTTGACACTGGTAGACCTGCAGACCATGATCTCATATCTGACGTAGAAATTTCTGAAGAGTTGGGTTTTGCGGGGAGGGAGGAGGATTCTTCTCTCATAGTTTACTTACCATTGGTGAAGATTTGTTTTATATCGCTTCCAAAAGATGGCGGTAATCAGCTGAGAAATTCCACTAACTATTGCTCCATTTCTTTCTGAGGTATGCTATTCTCCATTCATTTATCAAGTTTTAAAAAGCTTGCCTATTTGGGTCATTTTTTTCGTTATTACTTTAGACAATTCCACATGCAAAGAAGAGTGGCAGGCTGATATAAGGAAAGAATCAAGCATGCCAGTTGTCAAATACATGCGAAGATGGTGGCATAGATTGCCAAACCACCATGGCAGTTCCAATACCGTACCTCCATCTAGACCGTCTCTTTTTAGATGAGGGAAAATGGTTCTTTGTTAGGTTCTGACTTCAAGGATCAAAGTGAGTAAAAATAAATGTGAATTTCCCATTATATGAGTGAATAGAGGGGTGGAATTTTGGAAGGGATGTTATCTTTTCCAGGACACCATGGTACTCTTTAGTAAATTGTAGCAATAATTCATTGAAATGGAATTTCTTGTTCTGAAAGAGTTAATTTACCATCCAAAATGCCCCGGCTCAGTCCTAGGAAGTAATTTAAGCCTGAAAGGAATCTAACTAAGCATCTTCTAACCTCCCAACCTCACTGTGCAGCAAATATCTCCAAAACTCCAATTACTAAATGCCAAGATACATCTTGACGTATGAGATCATGTTTTACAGGTAATGTCCAACCTCTGCCTTTTTGGGTAGCTTATGGGCAACTCACCCTACTTTTTCAAGTTCACTGCCACCATTTTGTCCTTTTGTGAAATACTGATGGTATTCAAACTGAGAACCTACCTACTGCTGGAAGATGACTGATCATCTCCTAGAAGAAAAGAACCTGTGGGAAGTATCTCATCTATGTAGAATATTGTATTTTGCTTAAATGTGTTTTTCCCTTAAAGAGAGAGATTTTAGAAGTTTGTTAAAAAAAAAAAAAAACACCTTTTCTGAATTTAAAGTGCAATGTGGATTTGTTTCCTTCCTTCGGAATACAAATTTGAAGTAGAAAGTGTCATAAGAACTCCACTCTCCATGATGGTTAATAAGCTCCAAAAAGGTATTCACCTAAATTATGGAAAGATTTGGTTAATACAGACCATGCCTCTTTTTTTTTTTAATGAAGTTGTGCTTAAATGTCATCCCATCAATTCTTCCAGGGATAGTGAACCTCTCTGACAGTTGTGCATGACTATTCTATGAAAGAATTATTCTTCACAAAGGTTGTGTCATGTAAATGTTCCTTTCCTATTTGATCCCTACTTATTTCCACAGAATTTTGGTTTTACCTTGTGAGGTTAGAAGAATTTTGACAAATGAAGCTCCTATGATGCTAGAATAGCCATTCTTGAATGTTGAATTTGAGACGGTGAGAGCTTTGTCCATTTTGTAATTATCCATGCACTTTCCCATAATAATCCTCTAATCCTTTCAGGCTTGTGGTTAGAGCTACGGATTAACTATTGCCATTCAGATTTACACATATTTTTATAAGTTGACTGTAAATACCATAATTACAGTCACATATTTTTATAACCAAATAGTTATGAATGCCTGGCACTCTGCATGCACTGTTATTAATAGTACATAGATTTTTTTAAAAACACTATTTTCATGGTTATTGCAACTTTTATTAAAATTCTCGTATCAGCTATTCATAAATGCCTTGTAGGTTTTGGTCCCAAAGGCCTAATGTCCACAGAAAGTTCCATCCCAAGGGGAACAATTTAAAAATTGCCTTCCCTGAGTGTCAATGGCAGCAACCTCTTCTAGAATGTCCTCTGGAAAATCCTAGAAGCTAAATCTGGCTTCCAGGTAAATGACAGCAGATTCTGTGTTAATCACCCATAGTTTAATGTCTTGTGTTTGCGGTCTCACAGTGAACAATAGAATATAATACCTTGAGACTGGAATTTGGATCTTGTCTCCTGTGAATTAGAGAACTTAAAGATTTGCTCAACCTTTTCCTAGAGAGATCTCCCTGTTCTGTTGGTGTTTGCCAATGGTACTGATAATCCTTTCAAATGTGAACCTGAAAATTGTCATTCTTTCCCAAAAGAGAGTTAAAAGCACTCTTATTCCCGTTAAAAGCAAAACAAACAAAAAATATGTCTTGCTTTTTGTGTGTTACAAAATAATTTCATGACTACTTTTATGACATTGACTCAAAACCTGTCTATAGCTGAATTGGTATGCCCTTGGAATCTCCCCATCTCGAACTGAAAATAAAATTCAGCATCATCACTGCGGTGCAGGCATTTACACCAACACTTTGAAGCAATGATCTGCCAATACATTGTATAGCGGAAATGAGCTAATTTTTTTCTTACTGTGTTGTCTCCAAAATCATGACTGCAAATATATTTATCCAAGTGAAAGCTGCAAAATCACCAATGAAACAACAAAGCCTCTGTGCATCAGGTCAACCATGGGAAGAACTATCTGTAGGTTTAATAGCAGTAAATTTCTTTGATTTCTAAAGTAAATGGCCAAGGGTTGACCCACCCTCATGTTTTAGTTAGAAGGGGAAGTGGTGGTATTCTGTGTTTAAAGCTTTGTGTAGTTAGCTCAGATGACATTTGAAATAAGTTTGAAAGAATCCTGAGAGACGAGCCCACATGCTGAGAAATAAAGCTGTCTGTAAGTAGGTGTGATAGACTAGGTGGGATAATTCCACATATTTAGAGTTTAGGATACAGGACAGAGAATTGCATGGTGCCTCAAACTACAGATATTTAAACTGCTAGGAAAATTGATCATATGCAAATATATTTCATTGAATATTGTCTTCTCAGATGTCAAATTCATAACCTGATCTTTGCAAGGAAAGTGCCCCTGAATTTCCATGCATAAACCAGAGCCATAGATAATTTTGTGGGTGAAAGTGGGATACTAGGGAGACTCCTTCAGAAGAAGCTTCAAATAAGCACCCAGAAAAGCATTATTCATTCCCAGAGATGGCTGCTAGCATTCTTTTGTTGTGTGCATCTTTGAGACATCACAGGTAATTTTTTGGTGTTTTCTCTGTATTTAATGAGGACATCTCTGTTACTGACAGAAAAGTCACTTGCTTTTCTTATAAAATAGAAAACTATTCAAAGAAAGAAATATATACAGTCAAAAATCATATACTAGAATAGAATGGATGACTAGTCTGTGGATAAGCATATCTCTTCTGCACCTCTAAAGATGTTATGAAAATTAAACGGGCTTATATCGTAAACCAAGAACCTCTATAAGGTAGATATTTTTTAATATAATAAAATATTTATTAAAAAATCATCATAATTTTGCACTTTTATAAATTATAGTAAGTCAGTCCCTACTATTTTTCCCAGTTGAAATTTTCCTTAAGAAAACGTTCATAGGTCGTGCTAATTAGGAAGTCTTAAAAATCAGAAAGAAACTTTAGAAACAGAGGAGTGAAAACATCTACCAGGTATGTGGGTTCCTGCTCCATGTCATATGTTTGTACTTATCCAATCTGGGGTTTTTAGAAATTATTTGTAATTGTGTTCTGGTTTTGCCCATGGCTAATGGCATGGCCAGACAGAAGAATGGTATGGTTTCCTTTCCTTTTGCTTCCATAGTTATTAGACCACCACATTACCCACAGGGATTTGTCAAACCAGAGGAGAAATAAGAACTCTAGGAGTAAGGAGGAGAGACTGCCATGGATAAAGACAAGTGGTGTTTACTATGAGTGTGTAGCTTTCCAGTCTTATATAGATCTATTCACTTGGATTTGGGCAGCGACAGCATACGCTATGTTGTGGGGAGCATTTAGTGATCTAACCTAAGATAGTCAGTAGGATCTCCACCTAGAAACTGAAATACCTTCTATCATTCTATTTGGTTGATTCACTGGTCACTTGGTAACCACAGTGAGAGAGCTAGAAAAAGACCAAACTGTCCTATTCCCTCATGCTCTGACACAGTGTGCAACATCTATTTTGAGGCGGAATCAGGAAATTCTCGTATCTTTTCTCCTCAAGCATACAAGAGCTAGGTACTGATAAATTAGACCTTAACCTCATCAATTCAATTATCCCAGAGTTTTAGCAGAGTTTAATCAATAACTTTTATTATACTTTCATGTTGACTATGTGGTTTTTTCCAGCAACAGACTTTCTTGCTCTTAAATAGGAAATCTCACAGTTTGAAAAGGGCAGAGATCTCTCCAAGCTACCTCATAAGGGTATTTAAAGACAAACTGGTATGCAGCCTTTAATTAAATAGCAATATATTAAAGCCACAAAGCAGTATTACTTATCACTTCTCCCTGATGCTCTTTTACTTTCCAAGTTTAGTCCATCTAAATGCAAAGGGAATATCCCCATGTGCAATCCTACTTGTGCATTTTGGTTATTACAATGTTCCTAATGTGAAATCTCTCAGGGCTATTGTTTGGTTGTTTCTTTACAGACATTCCAAAACATGGAACTTGGTTCAGAAAGAGAATACCCTGACACTGACTTTGAGGCAGTGGTCTACCTAGGGAGGTATGCAGTCCAATAATCTGTGAGTAACTCAGTAAAAATTCAAGTGCACTTCTTATCCATGGAAGGAAAATTCAATTTGTTTGTTTGTTCATTTACCCTAAGCAAATAGAAAGAGAAAGAGACAAAGTTACTGGTATTTGGAGTTTTATGTAGGTCTTCTTTTCCACTGGATACCATTACTATTACTTTTGCCTAAATTAGGATCCTAAAATACAGGTCACCTTTTGGAAACGTTAGAATCAGTGAGAAGAAAACTGCTGGGAGGAAAGAATCTTCACCCATGCATAGACAAGTTGGAAATGAAAGTAGAAGCTGAGCACTTTATTTCCTTTTCTTTCCTAAAACAAAAGCCCACTTATTCTCCTGGCTAAGCTGAATATTAATTTCTATAACAAAGAGGAATGATGAAAAGTATGATATTATGAGACCCAGAGTCTTATCAATACAAATCTCATAGCAAACCACCACTTTCAGCTGTCTTTCTCCATAAAAAGATTATTTCTTCTAATATTCTATGACATATAGTTTCTTACCTCAACTCGTTCATGAAAAGAGCCTCATTTCTTACTCATAAAATAGTGCAAATACACTAATACACCATGTAAATCTCTGCTCTGTGATTTGGTACCTTGTGCTCTAACATTAAAGCTACTTATTGAGGAACACTTGAAAAAGAATTTTGAACAAAAATGTCAATATCAAGAAAAAAATTTACCTAAGTAATATTTTCATCCCCAGATACCTTCAAAGGAGAGAACTGCCTGAGTGCTCTTTCAGATCTTACTAAGAAGCAAATGTTCTTATATGAGTCCTTCAGAAATTTCCAAATTACCTGAATTTGGCGCATTATCAAAATCTGTCTCTCTTCTCTGTAAGTAAAAAGAAATTATAAACTAGGCTTTTCTAACTATAATAAAAATAAAGACCTAACAAATTATTTCCCATAGATTTTCCCATGTAAACATACATTTTATAATTAATCTCATAACCTATTCAAGGAAAATTACATTGCAGATACTTCCTTATTAATTTCATTATTCTTTTCATACTTTGGATACATTAAGATATAATAATTTTAGTTAAATTCCTCAGGATTACATTGTTAAAGAAATTTATGATCTAAAGCCTAAAGGTAAAAACCTTAAGAAAACTAACAATAAAATCTTAGCTGTTTGCAAAAATGTCATTTCAGTTATATTTACTATAATGCCACTAGGTAAAATTACTTACAGTATTTCTGGCTACGTTGACCTTTTATTTTAATAACCACAACAAAAATCTATGTCCATTAGTCATAATAAGGAACAGCGTATTAAAATAGTGATAGGTGACACTGGTGGTTACTCTTTAGTTCCTAAGGTCAGTTGACTGCTGGTTCTTTCTAGATTGCAATCCCAAATGCTGTAGGCTAAGTTATTCATAGATGCCCTGTAGTTTCCTATTAATATTAAATGCCCCATGGAATATCATAATACATGACTTCTTGACCTAATGTCAGTGGGATCTTTGGGCTTTCTATTCCTTAGGGAAAGATTCTTCTAAACTACAATTAAGCTTCTTAATCCTAATATCTTATGATATCACAATGTAACATAACAACCTATATTTCCTCAGTCCTTCATGAATAACAAGTTCTAAAAATTATTAATTTTATCCTTTAAAATCCATGAATACATGCATTTTAGAAATACCATGATAATATATATCAACTATTTCAGATAAGACATTCTGAAGCAAACAAAATACCTTGGCATTTCTGAGACATAGTGTTTTTAAACTCTAAGTTCACAAATATTTATAACATACAAATTATTGTGTAACTGAAATATGTAGGTATCCCTTTAGGACACCTAATAATTGTATTCACTCGTGTCTAAGGCAATTTATAATCAGTTCAAAAAAATTTCTGCTTAACTTCTCACTGCATTACATTGTATAACTGTAAGAACATAAATTGTAAAGGTGCTTGAACCAACAAATTTTTTTTCATCCTATGAGAACTACAGGGATGAAGACAATAAAGAATAGGTTGGTGACTCTCGAGCAGCCCATAGGCTCACTCACAAAGCACATCCCTCACCCCATATGCACGTGATACAGTTTCAAGTCCAAGCAAAATTATTCATGAGCTGTCAGCACCACTCTAAGCCATTAAAACCAAGAATGTCAAATCATTGAATACCCAAGTTCACTATCTATTCTGATAAATAATGTGGCATGATTACAGGAAATACATAGATGACCAGAAGTCACAAGATTTAAGTACACCTGATACCAAAATTATACTGAAACAATTTAATAATCCACAATCTACTTTAGAAACCTGTCATTTCAGACTTCTTTATTGACATTATTTGCATGACTAAATAAAGAACTCTAATATATTTTATTATAGTTTATTATGTTTTTTAAAAGAAAAGTGTCCAGAATTTCGTATAGAAATGTTTGCGTTTACTCGATAGCCATTGTCCTATCTAAATTTGTTTAGAGTCATTAATTTATTTTGTTTTATTCCTTTGCTCAAATATGTTCACTCTTCCTCACTTCTAAAATAATTTTTTAGAGTAACTAACACATATTTTTCCTTCAGGTAAGAATGAGCATGGCTAGGAAGCGGTGAAATAATGCCTGGCAAAATTAAGCTAAAAGGGTGAAGATCTTTACAGCACTTAAATTTGAGGAAAGTATTACTCATTTACATGAACAGCAAGCTGTAATTCCCTACTGCTTTTAATAGTGGCAACTCACATGGCAAGCAGTATATAGTATAGGTCCTTGTGCTGAGCAGACACTCATAAATAGCTATTCAATGAAATAAATGAAAGAATCCTCCTGCCTCTGACTCGTCTGCTTGTGACCTAATGAAAAATTAGTTATTTCATAATCTCAATCAGTGAGACCTATATTTGGATGTTTTTGTTGTTTTGTTTTATCTTATTTTCTGGAGTTCTTTTTTATAACCAGTTACACAGGAAGAAGGTCCCATATACAAATAATAATAATAATAAGTTCTATTGAGGCTAATATCCCTTCCAATAAGCTGAAATGCTAGAACCTAGAACTATGTACATCTTGACAGTGAATTAAAAAGGAATGTGATTTGACATGGAAAAAATACCAAAGGGCAGGGATGACTTTAAAAAGAAAAAAAAGTCAATAAGAAAAACAAAACAAAAAATGCAAAACTTTTTTTTAAGGATTTTATTTTTTAGAGAGAGCAAGACAGTGCATGCATGAATGGGGGGAAGGGCAGAGGGAGAGAGAACCTTCAAGGAGACTCTCCACTGATAGCTGAGCTTGACATGAGGTTCAATCTCACAGTCCTGAGATAATGACCTGACCTGAAATGAAGAGTTGGACACTTAACTGACTAAGCCACCCAGGCACCTCCAAATACAAAATTTTTGCAAAGGAGAATAAACAACTGAACTCAAAGTTCTTGGTTTTATTGGTTTTTGTTAGTTTGCTTAGTTATTTTGCTTTTTTTTTTTTTTTAATAATAAACACATTGAAAGAGGCCAGAAAAATGTTAACGTAGGTAAGTGTCCAAAAGTTTGTTGGCTGCTAACCCTTTAAGAAATAGAACCAGAAGGTGGTTTGTGTTTCAGGATCAAGCTTTACTGTGCATAGGTTTCTGGAGCCTATCCACAGTAGGCTCTAGGTTGCCTGGGATTGTATTGACATATTCAGCAACTACTTAGGAGCACCTATCTCAGTCTCTGTGCTAGGCTCAGAGGAAAATACCAGTGTCCATACCCTTGCCTTTGAGGCATCTATAATCTGTTGAAGAAATTTCTGCCTGGGATGTTCAAGGAAGGCATCATGCAAAAATCCACACTGAATCTTGGACAAGATTCTAATAGATAGAGACAGAGAGTCTATCTGGGCAAATATGGAATACACAAGGACACACAGACCACAAAGCAGGTTGTCTGGGTGAAGACTACTGTAGATGAGATCACTGAAACCCAGAGGAGAGTGGTTACTCTATCTAGTGGCTGGCTATTAGAAAGCAAGAAACCAGAATTGCATTTGGAAGTGGGCTTATGAAGAGAAACTTGTCCCGAGATATATTCTTGGGTTTGAAAACAATGAAAGGTTTACACAGGATGAATACCACAGTCCCCTTTTCTATATTTTACCTATTGAAGTAAAGGATCCAAAAATTCAGCATGAATATGCACATTTCTCATCTTTGTTGCTCAGAATATAGAACTTGCAAGAGCCAGTATAGGGCATGAGTTTGATTCTCCTGATGGTAGAACACTATCCATACTCTGTCATAGATGCCCTGGCCACCCGGTCACCTCAGAAACATCAGGAGTCCTTCAATGTGCAAGAGTGAGAGGGACATGGATCAGTTGGAATCCAAACCTTCCAGAAAAACAACTCAAACTAACACACTCAAACTAACCATCTCTGTCAGAATTATTAGTTTTACTCATAATTCAAATAGTTGCTTAATAAGATAGGTATTGTTATCCCTGTTTGTAGATTATAGATTTTTATAGATTATTTTAAGGTTGTTTTATAGATTATTTTAAGATTTTATAGATTATTTTAAGAAATTTTAAGATATTTAAGATATTTAAGAAAAATAATTGATAAAGAAGTACTATGTCCAAAATATCATCTTTTCATCCTAAATCAGGCGGAAAAAGTAAAGTGAAATATGTGTACATATTTTAAACTGATCAATTTATATACTAGCCTTTTCTTTTTGATAATTATAAAAATTATCTTAATTTAAATAATTAAAATTAATTGTCTTAATTATAATAATGATTGATACTCCCCCCAAATTAGCAAGTGAAATTATAAGAAAGTTTAGAGGAATATATTTTAACTTTTAAACCTGAAATAAGCATTTCCTAATAATATTGCTTAGAGTTAAAAAGTCCCAAGACAAAGGCAAGAAAAGGTATGACAAGATAAGGTTGGTGTTGTTCTGGGGAAGCCACATTTTGGAGCTGACTGAACAACTCATTTGCTCACAGAATTGAGATGGACATAAATCTACCAACCGAGTAGCCATTGGAGACTGGCACACACACATTCCAAAAGACATTTTGGGTAATTCCAGGATTAGCAGAGTCATTGGTCCTCAAATTTGCTGCATATCAGAGTGACCCAGAGTTTTTTTGTTTTTTTGTTTTTTGTTTTGTTTTTTAAATTTCAATGCCTAGACCACTTGCTAAATTGAAGCAGTATCTCTTCAAGTGGGACTCAGGTTTCAGTATTTCTATACAAGTGATTTCAGTGTATAGCTAAATTTAAAAGGCAGTGGCTTAGACCACCAAGTCAACAAATTTAATAAAATAAATGCAGATAGAGCTCTTAAATTGAGTGAAGATAAAAAAGTCCCAAGACAAAGGCATGTATGACAGTCATAACTAGGATATAAGCAAGAACTTTTACAGAGTCCCACAGAAAATACTTAGATGATTTTTAGTAGAGCCGAACCTGGTGGAAATACATTCTTTTTAAGACAGCACCAGGGCACCTGGGTGGCTCAGTCATTAAGCATCTGCCTTCAGCTCAGGTCATGATCCCAGATCCTGGGATTGAGTCCCACATTGGACTCCCTGCTTGGCAGAGGGCCTGCTTCTCCCTCTCTCACTCCCCCTGCTTGTGTTCCCTCTCTCGCTGTCTCTCTCCCTGTCAAATAAATAAATAACATCTTTTAAAAAAAAAAATGGCACTTAAGGTGGGGTTAGATTTTGGCCTGAGCATCCATGTGGTGTGAACAGCCTAAACAAAGCCATTAAAAAACAAAAGCACAGACTGTGTTCCTGGATCAATGAGCTCAATTTAACTTGAGTGCACATTTCCAGTACAGGATCTTAATTTGTACACGCAGAAAGTTTAGTAGAGGAATCCACAAATGTCATCCTGGAGAATTCATATTTGATTTGATAGACTTTTGGATTATTCTTATTATTATAGTCAGGATTTAGAAATATTAGTCTGCAATGATGTAAGTATAGGATAGATTGGAGATGAGAAACCTGGACCAAAGGAAGTATTAAGAGGATGATATAGTCACCACGGATAAAGGTAATAATGACATAAAATAGGATTGTAGCACTGAAGACAAAAAAGGAAAAAACGAATTCAGTTTTTAATTTTTTTTAAATGAATGCAATTAATTCTGTAGCACACAAATCTGAATCCATAGTGTAGCCTGGACACCCAAGAAACATTCGAGTTTCCCAAGCACCAACAAATGGTATCCTATATTTAGTGGGTTTGAGAAAATATTGCAGTAGCCAGTCATCCATTCTTTGCATGATCTATTCATTCTAACACTCTAATTCCTATTTTAATAATCATAACCTTGTGGTTTTTATATACAGAATTAGCTGTTGTTACCACAAAATATCAGGAAATCAGTCTTTTAAGCATTCTTTTTTTTTTAAGATTTTATTTATTCATTTGACAGACAGAGATCACAAGTAGGCAGAGAGGCAGGCAGAGAGAGGGGGATGCAGGCTCCCCACTGAGCAGAGAACCCAATGTGGGGCTCAATCCCAGGACCCTAAAATCATGACCTGAGCCAAAGGCAGAGGCTTAACCCACTGAGCCACCCAGGTGCCCCAGGAAATCAGTCTTTACAGAATGGTTGATTTGGTTCTCCACATTTCTGGCTTATGGACATTGGAGAGGGTATGTGCTATGGTGAGTGCAGTGAAATGTGTAAGCCTCATGATTGATAGACCTGTACCCCTGGGGCAAATTATAAATTATATGTTTTTTTTTTTTTAATCACACACACACACACACACACACACCAATTGTGTTTTCTGATGTGGTAGGTTTGGAATGAGGCCTGAATTTTTGTTTCTTACAAGTTCCCAGGTAATGCTGATGCTACTGGTGTGGGGAACTATGGTTTCACTTTGAAAAGTGCCACAGTAGAAGTCTATAAACAACAGTAGGCATTCTGAGAGTAGCTGGATTAAGTCTGCCCAGGGAAGAGGGTAACGATGAGGGACAGCATTTTATCAGCAGGGCTGGAAGTCTGGATGATTAGAGTGGGCAAGAACATCCCAGGCTGAGGAAATTAAAGTGCCTGAATTAAGGCCATGTTTGCCAAGTTTGACTGTTGATGAGACTCACCTGGGAAGATCTTTAAACTCTTTAGGAATCGGGTTTAGGAATCTATGTTTGTAACAGTTGCTCCATGAGGGCCTTCTCATGAAGAAACTTTAAGAAACATTGAACTAAGTCATAGAGTATGAAAGACTGTATCATTTTCAGAAAGTCCTAATATAGAGTGTTTGGATTAGAAGGTGTAGGTTGCCAGGAATAATACAGGATATCATTTAAGTTTGAATTTCAGATAAACAATGAACAATTTTTTAGTATAATAAGTATGTCCCATGCAACATTTGAGCTATATTTATACTTAAAAATTTATGATTTATCTGAAATTCAAATATAAGTGGTCATCCCATATTTTTATTTGTTAAAACTGTCAAATCTGAAAATGTAGGATGTGTGTCAGGTTGTCAGAAGGACTGGGTGGAATAAGGCTGAAACAGTATTATGAAATATAATATTGTTTTCCATGTGGGATGATGCAGATTTTGCACATAACTAATGAAGCTTACATTTCAGGGCCCTTTGCTTGCACAAGTCTTTCCAAGGCCCTGGGACAGTTCCTAGCAGTGAATTCACATAGTCACAGGTTTATAAAAAGTTTGGGAAAGTAGGATAATTTTCTATTCTTTTTCTTACAAAGGACTCCAAAATTGTATACACTTCAGGCCTTGCAAAATATGGATCTGCCCCCTGCATGTGGGACTATCACAATATCAAATAAAACAGAAGGATGGTGGCAAATATTAACTCTAAGGAGAAAATACCAAGTACAGTCAAAGTCCAGACTGTTCGGAGGTTTTTGTTCCATCTTTTCAAAACGGGTTAGCCAAAGCCCAAATGACTTCAATGCTGGCAAATGTGAAGCCTACTTTTCAACTATCCTAGATGTGTGCAACCAATTTCCCGGTGGGGTAGAGACAACAGGAGATTTCCCAAACATATTTGACCATGTGACTTTATGCTCATGGAACACCGTTAAAAACTTGTGCTCCAGGGCGCCTGGGTGGCTCAGTGGGTTAAGCCTCTGCCTTCGGCTCAGGTCGTGATCCTAGGGTCCTAGTATGGAGCGCCACATCGGGCTCTCTGCTCAGTGGGGAGCCTGCTTCCTCCTCTCTCTCTCTGCCTGCCTCTCTGCCTACTTGTGATCTCTCTCCCTCTGTCAAATAAATAAATGGAATCTTAAAAAAAAAAAAAAAAAGATTGTGTTCCATGGAGCAAACTTTGGAAAATAGCCTGTTAGAGAAGTTCATATGTGTTAGCAGTATGCCGATGAATAGTCATTAAAATTCTAAAAGAAGCAGAATTCATAGGCCTGTATAGAAACAAGTTCTTATTTCCTAAATAATATTACTGTTTTCTAGATAATCAAGTGATTTATGTCCTCACAGAAGAGTAGAATAGTTCAGGAAAAATAACTCATCTACATGGGCAATGTATTCAGAGCCTAGGTTTTAGTTAAAACAATACCCTTCGGTTTTAGTAGAAATTCAGAGAAGTCAAAGTAAATATATGGAAACTAAGTTGAAAAAGACTGAAAAGAGGGAAATATAAAGGGAAAAACTTTACCAAAATGGCTTAGAAGGATGGGTTATTTTATTTTTTTTAGCCTTTTGAAAGTTGCAATATAGCATTCTAGTATAACTGGCAAATTTTTATTTCTTAAAAAATGCATAAAGAAAAGGGAAAGTTATCAACCAAAAAAAAAAAAAGTAGTATGTGTTGAAAATAGTTGTCAGCCATCTCTGTTCTCCGTATTCCAGCTATCACACTGTGATGTATGTCAGTCAGACTGAAGACACTGTTTACAACAAAACAAAACAAGAACAAAAGCAAAGCAGAGTCTGGCAAAAGCAATGGTTGATGAACCCATAATTTGATAAAATATAATTCACCACACCACCAGATCCCCCAAAAGGCCACCTTGGTCTTCTATAAAGAATACGGGACTACTAAAACTTATATTAGAGTCACACACAAAATGCCTCTAGGGGTCACAGATCTCTTACCAAATATTCCAATTGTTTTTCTTTATGTGTTATATCTAAATACTTAGAGCACCAGTTTTTTTCAAATAAGAAGCCCCAACTAAAGGTTGACAATGTAGAGAATAATTTCGATTGGGAGAAATTTTTCAACTAAAAATAGGAGCACTTACCTAGGAACTGGGAAAGCAAAATGGCATAAGAAACCAGCCATATCATTCCTTCCCTAATCCATCATTCCAACATTTATTAAGCACTTAAAGTGTGCCAAGTAATGGGCCAAGTATTATATTTGAAACACAGCAATGTTCAAATAATTCAGAGGAGCTGTATAAAAAGACAGAAGTAATTATGTGCTTTAACTGAAACAATTATGTTATGAAACACTGGCAAGACTAGCGTTATTATTTGCCAGCTTTTAACCTAATCTAAAAACTGTTCTAAGTTTTTAATTAATATTTTTTGTTCTAATAAATAACAGCTACTGTATTAATTTTTTTGTTTGCTAGAAATGGGTCCTAATGAGTACTAGGTGTGTTTTGAACAAAATGGTAAGGTAGGAAGGAAGGGCAGGTGATCAATTGATTAGTGTTACTAATAATGCAGAAGATAAAACGTTAAGGGCGGAAATCATTTTGCTTGATACTAATACTCTAAAACAAGTTAGTGACTACAAGTATAAACAAGTGCCAAAACTCATCATTTGACCCAAGGGAAGAAATACTGATAAATAAGCCATTCAGGCTAGGATTGAGACCAATCATGGGGTGGGAGGGAGGAAAAATCGTTTTATGAAAGAACGTCAGTAAAGAATGCTAATAAGCCGTCATTTCCTGCCAGTTGCCTCCTCCACTCACTTTTATTTAGCATGGCAGTGACTAAGGCATATTCAAAAGGTTGGCTTAAAGGAAGGAAAAATCATGACTAATTTGGAAAAGAAAAAGAGTCATCTATGGATGGAAGAATACAAACTTGCTCCTTCTTCACATTAGGGTCCCAAGGGTTTGTCCAGTGTGAAGTATAGCATTGTAGGAATTGTGAGATCTCACCCAATGGCCTGACATGGACATCTTTCATTAAAATAACAATTGGAGAGGCATTAAGTGGCATCTTGTTTGTTCCATTTAGCATGGAGCCCATCAACATTTATTCTTTAGTTGGACTGTACTGTCTTCTGCAGAGAGCCAATAAACAATGTGTAAAGATTATTTCTAGTCTAAACATTATAAATATCTTACCCCAGGAGAAATCATTTTTATGAAAGTGTTTTATCACTATGGTCCATCCATGACCACTTCTTCACTAGGTAACCTCAAACAAATGGTTCCAATAAACGAGTGGCCTCGTGGTTTACTCTACAGTTTATGTCTCTGATATATTTATAATCTGTCTATTCACTGATAGTCCTGACCCTACTAGGTAATAATATGCTGGGAAAATGGAGACATAAATTCAGAGAGAAATCTCATGAATGAAGGCAGACATGAAGGGTGTGGGTAGTAGTACTATCATAAGAAAATAAAAAAGAAGCCTACATAGATAGAGTCCCCATTTTTTGCAGGACAGGAAGAAGGAGTCTACAAATATACAGAGATAATCTCTAAATTAGGATGAACAATGACATAAATCAACAGACAAATCAGATGATAT
Organism: Mustela putorius furo; assembly: GCF_011764305.1. Classification (NCBI taxonomy): domain Eukaryota; kingdom Metazoa; phylum Chordata; class Mammalia; order Carnivora; family Mustelidae; genus Mustela; species Mustela putorius. The sequence continues at coordinate 14,122,286 of NW_025422123.1, read as the reverse complement.
CGTGTATTATACACTGTGTTCTAACGTATTGTTTTTGTTTTTGTGTTCATGGCAACATTCTCAAAAGTCCTTGAATTTATTTTTGAGTAGTGGATTTCTTTGTTTTTTCTTAAGTAACATAATTTTATCTATTTATTTAATTTAATTACCAAGAACTCAGTGTTATGCACTGTGTGGGGTGGAGAAAATGTAATATGTGGTTTCTACCATTTAGTTCCTTGGGATCTATTTGAAGAAGCTAACAGAGGAAAAAATCATAGGTGATAAAATACAGAAAATTGTTGATGATAATTTTCATGGTTCATACTTAAGAGTTCAGAAAATCTGGGTATCGGGGGAATGCTGTAGGAAGGAAATGCAACTTCACATAGTCCTTGAAGAATGCATTGGATCTGTTCAAGTGAAGGATCCAGCTCTCTACAGTCATTACCTCTGGTGGAAGACATGTGATAAAGGGAAACCCTAGCAAATCTGTCCCCCTGTCTCCTTCTCTATTATCTCCTCTCCTGCCACAGTCCCCTTTGTCCTCTGGCACTTGTTACTCTTATCACCCTGAAAGTTCTTCTTCCTGCCCCCCCCCCCAAATAGCCATTAGTCTTCTTCACTTCTTTTCATGATATTTCTTCTCAATTGTTAGATCATTAGGAATACTTCTATAACCGTACAGAAAGCCCCATACCCTCTGCCCTTCCTTACAATGGTATTTATTGTCTGTCTGCCCTCGGTAGATTGAAAACTCTGTAAGACAGAGATTTTTTTATGGTTGATCTATAAACTACTAAAACCCCATAGTCTAGAATAGTGCCTGGCACATATTAGGCATTCAGTAAATGCTGGGGAAGCAATGGAAGAAATAAGATCAAAGGGTGGGCCAGTTCCAGGAGAATCTTGAAAGCTTCATGGATTTCAATTGTAAAGTTGAAGCCATTGGATGTATCTCATGTCCAGTGAGTAATTCAGGGTAAACTTACAAATTTGAAAGTTCCTTGCCTGTGAATGTCTTACCAGGTAATATTAACATCTAGCTTTTGATTTTTTTTTTAATTATTTACCTGTAGTTTAAATAGTTTGAAAACCATGATTTCCTTTGACTCAGCAAAGACTGCCATAGCTTGTCCTTACTTGTCAATAGAAAGAAAGAGAGAGAGGAGGGAGGGAGGGAAGGAGGGAGAAAGGAGAAGGAAAAGAAGAGAAGGAAGGGAAGGAAGAGGGGTACAGCAGAAGGAAGGGAGGGAAGAAAGAAGGAAGGCAGGAAGGATACAGCTGAAAACATGAAAGACCATCCTGGCAACCACAAAGTTGAGTGCGGACAATTGCTGTGCTATTTCTTCCTGGTTAAGAAACTCAAAGACATTGGGGCGCCTGGGTGGCTCAGTGGGGTAAGCCACTGCCTTCGGCTCAGGTCATGATCTCAGGGTCCTGGGATCAAGTCCCGCATCGGGCTCTCTGCTCAGCAGGGAGCCTGCTTCCTCCTCTCTCTCTCTCTGCCTGCCTCTCTGCCTACTTGTGATCTCTCTGTCAAATAAATAAATAAAATCTTAAAAAGAAAAAAGGTGATTTATTAAAAAAAAAAAAAAGAAAGAAAGAAAAAAAAGAGAAACTCAAAGACATTGCCCCAAGCTATTTTCAGTAGGAACTTTAGGATTACACAAGCACCCAAAGCCAGCCTTACATGAACACAAGTAAAATATAGCATCTGATGCCTGGAAAAGAACATTTCATTCTTCTCCCAAAATGAATAATTTGTTGGTATTCTACCTGCTGTTTCTAAGCTCATATTAATGATTCATTGATTAGTCTTGAAAACAGATGCTCATCATTAAGTCACAGTTTCTGTAAGAACATTAACTAGTCCTCTAATAGCTGAAAGAATTCAGAAGAAATTTTGTAGTTTACACTGATCAGTTCAGGAAGGATTACAGGAAGCATTTTCTGTACAATTGTGATATTTGCTGTTTTGCTTTCCTTTCTGGTAGAAATCTCTCACCTTTTGAATTTTTGTTAGTATAGAACTTGTTTTAGTTTCTTTAACATAAGCAGATTTATTGTGCCATCCCAACCACAGAAATTCTGACTCAGATGGCTTGTTGCTTGTCCACATTTCTTATTGCTTTTTGTTTGTGACTTAGTTTATCCTTATTAGGGTTTCCCAAAATAATGTAATTTATGTTGGTGAAGCACTATTTCAGTATTTGGGCCAGAAAATCCTTTATTAATTATACCACATAGGTTTCAGCATCTGCAAAGTTTTCTTTGAGTTTTGTAAATGCTCGTTGCATGTGAGAAGTGATAGCTCTTTTATTTTCATTACTGCTTTCATCTCTGCCTTGTTCTCAGCTGAACTTGCTACTTATATTCTTATCTACTTGAACTTGAAGTTGAGGTAAGCTGAATATACCCAATTTGATTTCAGACACATCACTTTGTCCTCTAGGACGAAATTATTTACAAAAGAAGGTTATGAATATTAGAAACTAAAATCAGGTTTTCTTCTTATGTCTGCCTCTCAATCTAAAATTTGCCTGCCACAAAATTGAGTCTATTTCTATCTGAGGATCTTTCCTTTCCTATAATTTCTGGGGCATTCATTCAGGGCTCTCACTTAGGATAACTTCCAGCAAAACACTTTCTAGGAAAGCAAAGAGAGAGTGCATGGACAACACTCAAGTTTAAATGTCCAGAGACAGTCTGTTCTGCCTCTCGTTAGCTCACGAGCTAGATGACCTAAAATGTTAGCTCACGAGCTAGATGACCTAAAATGTTTCAAAAATCTCCATGCTTGGATTTGAGTACAAGATGTGGTACAACAAATGACATTCTTAAAGGTATCATCTTCTGTCCTCAAGGGATCGATACCAAATTGTTTCTAATTACAGTTTGCTGCAAAACTAGTGTAATTAAATTAACTTTGGGATGTGTTAAAGTACCAGCTTGTAAAAGAATACTTAATGACAACTATTAGTGTGTTTAATATCTGTGTGCTCAACACAGTGCCATCTTTCCTAGAAGATTTATTTCACAACGTTTTCTTTGCCATTCTCCAAATGAAACTAAGTCATTTGTTAACAGTTTACAGGTCTTATATTTGGACACTATTGAAGAGACCCAGAAGCACATTTCACTGATGCATGGTTTGATGATGGTGTGAAATTGGATCAACATTGCCATGCAATATTGAAAAAATTAGAAGGCAATAAAGAAATGTAGATATCACATGCGACTACTTCACGCTACCCAGACTCCTCGTTATTGTTTGGACATGAGAACTACTCTTTTATCTTGCCAAAAGGCAATCAGAAGTCAGTGTGATGCTGTCTTGCTCCAGGACAGAAGTTTTAAGAAGTAAGGTATTTTTAAATGATGTAGTATTGCAGGACACAGGTTAGCCCTCACAGGAACTTCACATTCAGGTAAAACTGTATTGTCAGTGTGTTTCTGTTCTTACGAGTCTGGGGGAGAAAAAGGGATTTACAGTTTCCTGTTGATCACATCCCATTTCCTATAGGCAGCACAATACACCAGCACCTGGTTAGCACTACTCTGGTACAAAACTATTGAAAGAAGAGAAAAAGTCATTGTTCTGGAAACAGATGAAATAACACCGATCATATGGGATTTTTTTTCAGGTGGGGCAATACTACAATCATGCAAATTCTTGTGTCTAGAATTTGAGTCCAGAAGACTAAAAAGTTCCCTAAGCAACTTTGATCATAAATTTTGTCATGCTTCAGCTTTTGGCAGTTTTGTTTCATCACTGATTACTAAGATCATTATTGAAATATGAATATTGTCCCTTCTCATTATGAAAAACCATTACAAACATGTATGGATTTATATAAAGGTTGATGACTATATGCTTTTTTATATTAGAAAACCATGTGAAAACAAAATTAATCAGATGAATGCTGTTAATTATTTTAACTTTTTTATTAGGTATAAAAATGTTCATAAAATTATTCTCTATATAACTTACCAAGATTTATCAGCTTGTGTAATTTTTATAATCAGAGGAGTCTGGTTTTCTAATTAAAGTTTTGTCAAAGAAAATGAATTATATGGCTCTTTCCTTCTTTGGAGGCATATTATTAAAATGCCAAAAATATTGTCCAGGTTTCTCTCCTCCACGGTGTGGTATGCAAATGAAACTGTATGCAGCCAACACACCCAACTTAGGACTATTTTAAATTCCCATTACAGGGAAAAACAAACCAAAATACTCTCATGCATATCCGAATACCATCAGAAAAAGCTAAAGCCGGAAAGTCCATGCAATTCAAAGGCAATCCTATCCAAGGCCTGACCACATTAATTTACAAGTCACTTTTTCCTATCTACTTCCAGCTTGGAGAAAGAGCTAACACGTTGTCTTAAACATTATCACCCTTCCCTCAAATAAAATGGGCAAATTTCTACATTTTTAAGCTTTAATTATTCCATTCCCAACCCCAAATGAAGAAATCCACTGTAATTAGAAATACAATTACTGCATCTCAAATCCCTGTTAGTCCAAGAAATAATAAGAGCAACTAAACTGTAAGAAAAGACAAGCATGACATCACACACATCAGCATTGTCATTGCCAAACTTCCCATGAAACAGATCACTAAAAAGGAAAATATTATCAGATAGAGCTTTCAGGTGAAAACTTTCTCCTCCAAGGAGTCTGCCTTACTGAGTTGTTGGAAGCAAATTGTATGAGATAAGTCATAGGGCAGGCAACCAAGAAAACCATCTCCAAAATTATCAATTTCAGGACCAGGTACCATTGTAATGTCACATCTTTGACCTTTGATCTTGAAAACTTACCACTTTAGGAGTTCCCCATGCAAAAGTCTCTGGAGAAAGTGATATTGTAGCTCAGTAGTGATCTACAATAACATACAATAACAGCTTGGTTATCCCTTTACTCATTAGCACCTTAGCAGGGGTCAGCAAAAGTGGGAGTTACTTTTTTTTTTTTTTAAATATTTGAGGGATGATGTGTTACAGTTCTAACTGGAAGAAAAAGAAAACTTACAGAGAGTCACAGTTCACTCCCCTCCTTTGTTTACCAAAGTCTGGAATTCCTTTTTTTTTAAGTCAATTATATTTTCAATACAAGTTATCTGTCTCAAATAACCAGGTCTGCTTGATTATATGCCACAGTGGACCACAAGGTAATTATCTGAATACAGAAAACACTACTCAAGCTATTAGCCGACTACTACCTACCTTACATAAAAACTGAGTTAGTTGTTCTTCCAGGCTTCTATTCTCAGTGTATAACCTCTAGGTCCATACATCATTCCTTATACACTAAACAGCCCATACATCACCCGCAGTGAGTGCTTAGTTAGGCTAAACTGGGCTCACTGTAATCTCTATTCAGGACCAGTGGAATTCCTCCTTGGAGAGCTGGTAGCCCAGGGGAAAAATTGACTTACTGGTCAAAAAAGATCTTGGTAATTGCTATTTGGTAAAGTAGCTATTAAAGCTTGGTGAAATATAAATCTAGTAATAAAGATAAAATTAATAAATATCTAAGCTATCTCAAAAAAGAGCCGTGAGGGGTCAGGGGGATGGTCTAAAGGGGTAAGGGAGAGTGAGCGGCACAGGCTTCCAGTTATGGGTTGCATAAGTCATGAGGATAAAAGACACAGCATGGGGAATACAGTCAACGGTATTGTAATAGCATGTATGGTGACTGATTGGAGCTACACTTGTGAGCATAGCGTACACATAGACTTGTCAAACCATTATGCTGTGCAACTGAAGGTAATGTAACACTGTGTGGTAACTACACTTCAATATTAACTAATTAATAATAAAATGGTAAGCTGTGGGGACCACGCATTGATAAAAATGATTAAAATCAGGATGAAAGAGAAAATGAATGTATAAGCAATGTGCCCCTATAGTCAGACTTGCAGAAAACATTTTAGATAACATTCCCCAAATCTTACTTGCAAATTGCTTGGGCTCAGCACATTCCCATGGTTGGAAGCCTGACAGTGTCAACAAATGAACAGAAATGAATCTTGCTGAAGTGAGGTATCATCTGCAGCCCCTAGAGTCAAGCATTGTTTTACATCTTCATTATTGATTCAGAACAACTGATAAATCGAATCTGCAACTGATAATAAAGTAGTCAGTGTTCCTGAATCTCATGAGGGAAGAAAGTCAAGAAATAGAGACATAAAGATGTTAAAGATACAAGCATTAAAGAGCTCAGATGACTTTAGTGGAGAAACACACAGGGAAATTCACCTGAAACTTGAGTTTGGAGGTGGGTTTGGAGAAACATTAAAGAGAGAGAGAGAGAGAAACCAACAGAGATAAATCAACACAGGTATGAGAAAGCAAAATGAGACTACATGTGTAGTATTTATAAAAAATAAAATAAAATAAATAGGCCAGTGCTATTTGAAATGACATGCAGTATGAAATTGAGAGATGAAAATAGTTTTTACATACCACTGAAATGGGAGGATTGGCCATTTTTCAATCCCCAAAAAAGATTAGGACCAATTGGAAGGATCAGTAGTGAGAGGAAAGATTGGAAGCAATTAGAGGAACACTTACTGAAATAAGCTGTGGCTCAGGAAAAATACAGCAGTGACACACAGTGGTGATGGAAATTGGGAGGAAAATAATAGATCTGAGCCAGTAAGCCCAAAATATGTCCCACTTGTTCACTCTCGGGCAGTTCTCATGGTGACAGTTGCTTAAAAAAGCAACTGATGGTGTTTCTAAAGGCAGAGAGTGATTTTATTATCTCTACTATGAGAACTGGGGGAGAAAGAAGACACTATTTGGCAACAACCAAGGTTTCTGAATTTTTAGTTGTGGAATCCTCTCTTCCAAGATCAGTGCAAACACACATTCCTAGAGCAGATGAGTAGAGCAGCTCTGAAGCCAGGAGCCTGTCACACATTCCACTCTGCTTCTAAGCCCTCAGGTCTACTGGTAAAACTTTGAAGGCCATGGCTAGATGAAAACACAGAGACCTTCCTTTAGCTCTGCCTCATGTGGTCAAGACAACATGTGATCATGAGGTCTAGCCTCATCTACAAAAGGAGTGCATTACATTAATTTTATCTAGGGCACCTTCCATTTTAGGTCCCTATGGGTATGGCCTTTGCACATTTGGCAAATGGACATCATCCTATTCTACCTTAACTCTTACTGACTGAACTATGCCAAAAACAGAGACATTTTTCTTCAACCTGCACTCTGCACTAGCCTCTCTACACTCTCTATTGTGTGACTTCCTACCCAAACTTAACAATCCTTTCTCCAAACATCTAGCCTTTGTTCACACACTTCTTAAAATGGCTCCCTTGTAAGCCAATACCTTCTATCTTTTGATAATTATTAGAAAGCTTCTCTTTATACTGATCTGTTATCTGTGTCCACCTTTTGGCCCAATCAGAATAAATCCAGCCAATCTTTCATATAACAGATCCTCAAATATTTGGAGAGATCTTCTTTGTTCCCCTACGGACTCTCACCTTCCAGAAAAATAAGATGAAATACCCAGCCCTTCAAGTACTGCTCTTATGACATGATTTGCCACATGGTGGCTTCCCTATTTGAACATGTCCTTGTTCATCTGTAACTGGACACAGAATTCAGCTGCAGTGTGAGAGACCATTTATTAATATATGGTAAAAGGGACCATATATTATTACCTCATGCATGCTGCCTAAGGTTACATTAGCTGCCTCAGTAGCCACACCACACTATTGGCACAGGCATGGCACCTTATCATATGAGCAGAGCACTATTCTCAAAGCTCTTCAGTGACCCTCTTACAATAATTAGATTCTGGGAACCCACTCCTCTGTGATTTACTGTTAGGAAATGGGACAGGGAAAGCCCCAGGTGGCCATGCTGTGGTGAGGTCCTAATTTCTGGAGAAGCCAACTCCAGCCACAGGAGAGAAACTATTCCCTGCCAGCTTCCCTGACTCAGAGCCTATGTAACGTCCTTCAGAGATTCAGCTCAGAGCAGTTGCAGTGCCCACAGCTCTATCAGGAGTGAGTCATTCATTTATTGAGGCAGCCAACATTTATTGGACATCCCCACCCACATTCCACATTTGGAGTGTTAATTCCTGATTTGAACAAATACTTTCATAATTTCTATATAGAAGAAAATGAGCACTAGAAAAGTCCCCCCTTCTGTTTCTATTATATGTTTACAATATCACAGTACATCCAACCAGTTCTCTTTAAAGCAGTACTATATGTTCCCCTTGCTATCTTGTTAATGGGAATAGTCATTACATATCATGCCTGCTGCATCTAAAACATAAAATGTAGGTTCTGAAGTATTTGTTATGAGATACTGAAAGAAGTCATCTCCTATCTCATATGTGAAAAGCTTCTCATTACAGACTTAGTCCATAATGGTGTCAGCTTTCTAGAAGGTATTGGCCTTCTGATTCTCCCAGACCTTGGGGCATATCCTAACTCTATACTTTGCAAGTCATGGGATAGATGGCTAGTTGCCTAATCTCTCTGAATTTCTTTTACTTCACACATAAAAATGGGTTTTTAATAATTATATACCTAGAACTTAGTATTCTTTGATTTCTTTCTCCTTTCTGCTCCCTGGAATTTTATTTCTCAGTGAAGTTTAACCAGGTGATGTACCTACCTCATTATGGGCTTCAAAACCTAAAGACACAATATCTCACTTTCAAACATTCCCATCACAACCGTGCTGCAGCTTCTCCTGGACAGGGCGGGCTGTAGGGTGTGTAGAAACCCTACAACCATCAGTAGGCCAACTTCCAGAACTGCTCCTTCTTCCCTTGGTCCATGGAGCTACCATACCAAAATGTTTGTTTAATCTTTTATCCAGCCATTACACCCACCAGTCATTAATTGAGAACCTACTTCATCATAGGTGAAGATGATGAAGCACCAAAGATATGAAGACTCTGCCCTAAGTAGCATACATGTTAACAGGAGGAGTCTAATGTGCTAAAAGGAATAATATATTATTTGGTTGAAGTCTGCACAAAACTATGGAAGAGTACTAAGGAAAAAATGTTCAGTTCTACCCGATTGGAAGTGGGGTATGACAAGGACTTCATAGACAATGATTCTAGACTAGACCATATATTCTGTGGAGAGAGATCCTATTTGTCCCATTTGCTCTTTTCTCCCTGGAACCTAGCAGAACTTTCAGGTACCAAAGAAGATTGAGACATAGATTTTTTTCTACAGTTCCAGGCAAAGTTATAAGGAAAGAGAAACAGAGGCTTACCAGAAGACACAGAGTTTGCAAATCTTTTCATAAGGAGAATCTGGGAAATTTTCTACAGTCAGGCTCTAGTTAGAATAACCCTTCTGTAGCTACTGACACCAATCCTACTCTCAACCCTCACCACCTTGCCCCTTGGCAAGGGATACCTCCAGAAAACAAGTTTTCTTTGGTAAGTTTGGATACAGAGGTAAGGAAATTATGTGGCCTGAGGGATATTTCCCTCAGGTTATGATAAAATCTAGTTGGCCATCATCTGCCACTCAACGTAGAACCGAGTACTACCTGGGTGTCAGCCGCCCCTGCATGTGTCCTTTGTTCTCTCTCAGACCAAGCCCCAAGTAGGATCGGCACATCTTTCCATTCCTCAGAAGAAACAAAATCTGCTCACATCTAAAACATTATTGAGTAGTAGGATCAAGGGGAGATTTAGAAAAGGGTATGAAGATTTTTTTTACACTCAAACCACCATAGCACAGGACTCTGTGATGCTCTGAGCAATATTTGTGCTGTTCACCTGGAGTTTTTTCCTCAGCCATTCCCCAAGGAGCCCCCTCCCAAATTGTGGTCTTCTCTCAGGCCTTTTCAACACTTTGCTTCTTTTTTCAGAGAGCAATGATTTATCTCTATGCCATGTCCTCCAGATTCACCTGCTCTTACTCAAGCATGGACCCATAAGGAACCTCTTGGCTACCTGGGCCTACCTACGTCAGAAGGAGGTTTGGGTTTTTTTGTTTTTTTTTTTTTTTATTTTTTTTTTTTTATAAACATATATTTTTATCCCCAGGGGTACAAAGGAGGTTTATAAATAACATTCGCAAGAAATTGTGTTTCCTTTATTGTATGCTGCTGAATAACACTGAAAATTTGTCTGATGGAAGTTTCTTTTTTCAGCATTCCTCATTTCCATATTTCCAATATTTACTCTTCTTACACCACTGCATTATGTCCTTCTGAGGCATATGATTAGGTATATGAAGTTAAGAATTTGAAATACAGGTTTCCCCTGCTATCTGGAAGTAGAACATTCCTTTGAAAGCTTTCTGAAACCAAAATGGTGTAAAATAAAGAAGCGATCACCATTAATATGTATGGAAAATTCTTTTAGCATTCTCAGACCTCAAAAATAACATCTCTTGGGTTTCTTTGATGCTTTAGGACACACCTTGCTAAAGGCTGCACAAAATAAATGGAGATAACGCAAAGACGTTTCCAGACACAGTCCAAAGCTATGGTGCCTTGATGCTGAGATGCTGAGTGTGGTTCCTGGGAAAGGAGCTTTGTGGTGCCATTCCCACCACTTGGGGTACACACTGCCTCTACAAAGGCTTTTAATGCAAAACCAATGCTGAATACCATTTTCACTTTCTGCACTTTTTTGAAGAAACAAAAGTCCTGTTAAAGATTTCTTTCAGATAGTGAAAACAGGTATTATTTTAGGTCTTTCATAAAAGCAAAGTGGCATAAAGGGAAAAAAAAAAAAAAGCAAGTGGCTTTTTTTTTGGATAACACAAACACTCACAAAGTGGACATACCTCTATCTGGATTCATTTCAAATCTTGCATCAGCCGTTCACCTACTTGAGTGTAACCTTGGGAGAGATATTTAACCTCCCCTGCTTTGGTTTCCTAGTCTCTTAAAATGCAAATGCATTATTTCAACAAATATATATTAAGAGATTAATATCTACTATTTGTTTTTTTACTTATTCATCAACAATGTATTCCCTATATTCTTACTGATATTCATAAGTTTATTTGGCATAATTAATGCAAAAGTTTTAATACAGAGTTTATCATATAACTGTTGAATAAGCCATTGCTGTTATTACTATAGGGTTTATAAAAATTTCCATTACTTTGAAAATTCATTCTTGTTGATCTTTGAACTTGTATTCACTCAATCAATTTGCCTTCTGTTTTTCCTCTTCTGTTCATCACAGGATCAACCTTGAAAAAACCAGGTATATCGAACTTTATGACTCCTTGTATTTGTTAACTCATATTTTCAGAGTTAGGAGATAATGACCTTCATTTAATATCAATGCTCCACTAATTATAGAGTAATTTTTCTTCAGTACCTTGAAGTCATAAGCCAAAATCCAAATATCACTGTGTTGTGGAGATATGGGAGTTGAAGTATCTCATTGATTATACTACAGACTGACTGATTTTATTGTCCATTAATTATCAGGAAATAAAATATTTTAGCAACTCATGTGATGGGTAATGATTTAAGTAATAATCCCAAAAGGTCACTCAGAATTTTCCTTTCTTTCAACTTCATCTTTTCATTACACCTATTGAGCCAGCCCAGATAATGCAGCTGGAGCCAAAAATTAACTTTCTCCATGGATGCAAGCCCAGATGGCAGATTCCTGAGGGGGAAAAAAAATTATTGTTTTTTTAAACCACTAAGTTTTGGACTGGTTGCTATGCAGTAATAAATAACCAGCATACCATTAAACTGTAATATCTAAAATCATATAAGGCAGAGCACCAGTATTGAAAAACACTCTGGAGGCTATCTGGGTAGACTTTTGCTTTTTAGAAATAGAATTATCAGGCCCAAAGAAATTGAGTGACTTGCCTATTGTTAAGACAATAGAAATTACTCAATTAGAACATACAATTTTTATTTCCTTTCCATGATTTAGGACCTTTTCTTTGGCTGTCTCCATTCTTTTCCTCTCTAGTATTCTGTAATGGTTTTCACTTATTTAATATCTCCTTCTTAAAATAATTCAAGGTATGTTTTGATTCTAGTTAAACATTTATAAAAGGGAGAACATTTGTTATACACGTATTTGGGTTTTCTTTTTTTAACCTCAGTGATCCACAGCTACAACCTGTTCTGTACCACCTATAATAAAGCCAAATCTGGCAGAAGTTATTTTCACATGATTTCAAGTCAATACTTTTTCATCCTTAAGGCAAAGCCATGAAGCTTAATGTTCCCAAGAAAGAATTATGACAAAGGGAAAACACCCTGTCAGAAAGTGAGAAGCAGGGAAATCCTGCTCTTTCTAGGCTAATTGAAGTGTGAAGAGAAGCAAAAGTTGAAGAAGGTCATAGAAATATGTATCTCAATTTCCCTTCTTTGTACCAGTATCCCAATTGGGGAAAGCATTTTATATAGGCTTAGGGAAAACTGAAAGCAAAGGAGTTTTTTCTGCTCTACTTTGAAACCTTGGGAAGAGTTTGCAGGGATGATTGACTCAAAGCCAGAATGAGGCACTATAGCACAACAGAGCACCTCAGGGAAATGACTAGAGAAATATATTCCTTGTTCCCCACAGCCTGCACAGGGCACGTGGAGACAGTGAAGCTCTTGATTATCTTGAGAATGGAGGAAGGAGCCATTGAAAGAACCAGTAGTAGTCTGATGGAAACTGATGTTCTGATGGAACCAACTAGGTCCAAATAACTAGAGAATTCACTATTTATAGCAAATGGCCAGGACCACAGCCTTCAGCAATTGGTATCAGATGGGACAACTTGCACCACACCAGTCACTAGTCCAAGAGCCAAACCAGACCAGCTGCAACTAGCAAGGATTCAAGAAGATCCAAGGATGCTGTATGAGTCCATAGTCCCCTCTCTCATCATATATTCTGAGGCCACATTGCCAGGAAGGAGAAAGAAACACTCAACACTGAGCATTTAACCAAAAGAAACCAAATGATCCCAAAGAGATTTTTCAAATCTCACTGATAAGGAGTTATATTTAAATTACTAGACATTTGACCCCAATAGGCTACATCAATCATAAAAGGCTGACTTATTGAGTCAATGTATTCTGCTTTATAGTGAAACATGAACTCAAAAAAGATCAGGGATGGCCTGGGTGACTCAGTTAGTTAAGCATCCAACTCTTGATTTCAGCACAGGTCATGATCCTTGTACATGAGGCACACACATGCACTCTCTCCAAAAAAAAAGAAAGAAAGAAAGAAAGAAAGAAAGAAAGAAAGAAAGAATCAGATACAATGAAAGATCATACTTCAGAATAAGCAAAACATGTGGTTTATACTGGTTTATACTGACATATAAATTATTCTTCATGAAACCTAAAAGCCTAAAATCAAATTAAGAAGACATTTAAGATAAAAAGAAGGCATATATCCATAAGGGCAAGTAGGACCAGACAGATAACAATAACAGATAAGAATGTCAACAAAATTTTGGAAGCTTAAAAACAGATGGAAATTTGATAGCTGATTTAGGAGACACAGTAAGATGGGAAACCAAGACTGTAAGGAAGACCACTAAGAAGAGGCACACTGATTTTTGCCATGGAACTCCAGACAGTTTAAGGATTGAAGGAGTAGATAATCCAAGCTGGTGTTGTGAGTGGGTCAAAAATGAAAGTTGAGCTAGTCATCCATACCCAGTCATTCTCCAGTAGCCTAGTGCTTCCTTTCCCCAGCATGGGGCCAGCTGGAGCTGAAACCAGTAAGACCTGAGTCTGCAGACCCCAGACCAGATTGAAAGGGTATTTGGTCTTGTGGGAAGGAAGGCTATGGGAGGTAAGAAGAAATGGGAAGGTGGGAACAGAGATAAAAGAAAGAACTGTAAGGAAGCCATGAGGACTGGGAAGTACACAGAGAGAGGGAAGGATGGAGTATCCTTGTGGGACACCCTCCCAAGACACTGACACTGTTCTGTGGTATGGAAAAAAAAAATAAGTTAAATGTACAAGACATCCCTAGGCTTTTGATTTTGTAGTGTTTCAAGATACTAGCTTGAATCATTTGGTAAAATGATTTCTCAAACTTCTACTGCATCCATTTGCACAGATAAGAGCTGCTCATTAATCCCCAACTCTGTAGCTCTCACACAGACACTGATGCATCCACCACAAATTAATAGGAAAGCGGTAGGACTGGAAAGCAAAAACACCAAGTTTGAGACCTCTAATCTAATTATTTTTTACTATCCCTACTCCAAAAAACGCTAACAACTGTTCCTGCAGATCAGAAAGAGTCTCTGATCCAAGAATTACATTATATTAAAATTATTATAGTTTTGTATTTCAAAGCAAGCATGGAGGTTGAAATCCTTAAAACTAGTTTTAATGTCAACTCTGATACCACCTACTTCTTCATTCATTTGCTCAGTAAACATTTAATGAGTACTTACTATGTGTCAGATACTGTGCCAGACACTTGGGATGTAGCAGTGAAAAGGTAAACAAGGTCCCTCCCTTCATCAAGCTTAGACTCAAAGAGAGAAAGAGAGAGAGACACAATAAGTGAGGACATGTAATAAGTGAGGATCATCATCATCATCATAATGGAAATTGAGTGGTGTGAGAGAGGAATTTAGGAACTGGGAAAGTCCTCTTTATAAAGATGGCAATTGACCTGGCCCCTGAGGGAACCAGTCTCACAAAATATTAGGGAAGAGAGTTGCAAGGAAAGAGTACAGCAGAGGCAAAGGCTGTGGGGGAGGAAAATGCCAGAAAAGACACCAGCATTGCTGGAGTACAGTGAGCAGAAGAAAAGTGGTATCAGAAATTCAGGAATGTTGAGGAAGCAGATACCATAAGGAATGTGGATATTATTCTTCTAAATACGGTAGAAATCCACCAACAAGTTTTATGTTGATGATTAACATACTCCTTTTTAAAAAATATTAAATAACTGGGCAAAGGAGGAATTGCCAGAAAAGGAAAATGTAAAGGGATGGTCCAGGAGATGTGTGGAAAGTGAAAAGAGCAAGGTGACCAAAGACAAAGCCAAGGGAAGAAAGAGAATTTATTTTTGGGTGTAATGCAGTTAAAAATCTTGAATGGAATGAAGACATAAACATGTTTATTGCAAGATTTGGCAAAAGCAAAGTCACTGGAAGATATGAAAACAACTCCTTGAGTGGATTGGGGGGAAGAAACCAGATGGCACTGGAGTTGACCAGTGACTGGGAAGTAAGGAAGTGACAGCAATCAAGGGAGACAAGCCTTTCAAAATCTTTGACTGTAACAAAGAGCAGAGAAACGAGGCAGTAGCTCCAAGAGGGATGGATTCTGGGAAGAAGGACATATAAGTACCAAATTTCTTGCTGGTGGGGAATTTCCAGTAGAGAGGGAGAAGGTGATGATGCTCAAGAAGAGTGAGTACAACTCCAATGACGTATCATTGAGAAGAAAATAGACACAGAGGCATTTCACACATTGTAAAATTGAAGGAACAACTAAGAATATGTGCACAGAAATATGTAAGTGTAGACCTGGCTTAAAATATAAGGAAGTTTCTCTTTTGGTTTACATTTCCTCTGTGAAGAACGTACAGAAAGAGATGAGAAATGGAAAGTTCGAGGGGAAGAAAATATGAAGCTGTCATTTTAAAGAGTAGAAAAGTGAATAATGTGGGTACAAATCTCATCTCACAGCATTGTTGTAGAGGAAATGCAACTTCCTATAATCTTCTACAGTGGAATTTAATCTCTGACCTAGGACCCCACTCCACTAGGTGAAAGGACCTCACTATCAGTTCTGGTTCTTAATCTTTTCCTGATGCTTACATTTGATTTCTCAGATGGGCCGGGATTTAAATAGTGAGGGGGCATGAAGGGTGTGAATAGTAATGGAAACCATTCTGGCATCCACCAAGATGTTTCTATTTCTGTTTTTAAGTGTTGAGTTCACACAAATCACTATAACATTGTCCCAGACCTCTAGCTACAAAGCTTTTTCATGGCTGGATCATCATTAACTTTCTCCCAACATGAAGCAAAGAATTATTCTGCAGCTGAAAGTGAGGATTTTAAGAGTGTTGATGCCAAGGATTGGGAGGTGGGATGGAAGAAATGATCACTGGGTGTATGGACACTAAAGAACTGATAGCTCAGGGTGTGACTGGTTCATTTATATGGATCTCATGTTATCATAATTGTTGACGGGATAAGATAAAAATGAGGAATTGAAGGTTCCATGGGAAAAGATGAGAGACAGGGAGACCAGTAGTCAGCAGCAAGGATAAGAAAAGAGATAGAATATTGAATGCCCTTAATTTCAAAGGAACTGGGTTTTTGGTTTGGGGCGGGGGTATTGTTAGTTTCTTCTGAGGAAAGAAAGAAGAGATATGGCTTGGAAGCAGCAGTCAGGGATACATCTACACCATTTTCTGGCCTTGAGGTAGGATGTGAGAGAGAACTGGAGTATTTATTGAGAGTGCCACAGGAGGAACTCTGTGATCACAGAAAAGCCAGGTTAGAGAAAAAGCAGGGATGTGGAAGGAGCATTCAGAGAACAATCTGAATATAAGAGAAATCAGCAAGTCACAGACCAGTGAAGAGAGGAGGCTAAAGGTAGGATCAGTTTGGGGGCTGAAGAGAGTAGCAGGAGATGAGCATCCAGTCGATAACTGATGACAGAGAAGGCATAAGGGCATGACCTTCCCAGACCACTTAAACTCCCTGAGCCTGAATTACTTCTGTGGAAAGTGGAATGTATATATGCACTCCATTACACATGGAGATGTGAAAATTAAATGAAACTTACATGAGGGGTAGCATAGAAGCAGATATGGGCACCCTAATCACCCAAATCAAAACAATTTGAGACAAATGTTAAGATAGAATCAAGTTTCAAATTCAACAACAATGTCCAAGGGCCAAGGACCTTCAGAGAAAAGAGAAGGCAAGAAGAGCTTTGGTGTCTTCTGTGTGATGGTTTTCACATGAGGTAAAAACTGACCCAGGGCCAGAAAACAGGGAGAGATTAATATAGCGAGAAAGAAGAAAGAACATTCCCTGTAAACTAATCTGCAAATTTCTTTATTCTCTTTGCTACTCACTTTTTGAGGACTAATGATGAACTTTTGAGCCCTCTTACATGTGGTTCTTTCATCTGAGTGCCTTGGAAGGATGCTCTCTTTTATGATTTCCACCTTTTCTCTACATCTAATCTTCAGATCTAATTAGTTCAGCACTTCAAAACCAAAAAGGCTTTACTCTGTGCTGTCTTTGAACATCCGAACATCTACCAAGAAAGTTCTTTCTCACACATCATTCTTTTTATCCATAGCCCCTCTTTTCATTTATTTCTTTTTAGATATACATTTTCTAGTCATGTATTAATAGGGTTTGGTGCTATACTTATTACAGACAGACACTTGGTTTCAAACTCTAAAACAATCAGAGGCTATAAAAGCCCCCCAAAATCTGCAAATATTTCTTTCTAAAACTTGAGAATCTCTTTTCATCTTGCTCTCTTTGGAGCTCATGATTAAATTAAAGTAACTGTCTCTCTCCTTCAATCTCACCCTGTGCCAGGCACTGGGTAAAATGCTTTCCACGTCCCATCTCATTTAATCTCCAGAAACAAGTCACCAAGTAAATACTACTCTTACTCTCATTTTCCTGGTCAAGAAATTGAGGTTCACAGAAGTTAAGTAACTTTTCCCAAGATCACACAGCTGGGAACGTTTGGAGCTGAGTCTTGAACCCAGAGCTGATGACCGAACCTATCCTCTTAACCACACTCTATGGTTTGAGAATCAGTACCAGTTGTGAAAATGTGAGTCCCTGCCTGACACTTATGAGTGAAGGTGAATGCATGAACATGCTTGGGAAACTAAGGCAATCCAGATCAATTTTCCAGATCTTCCAGGCTTTGACTAACAGATCAGAACAGGGGACTGGGATGATTGAAGGGAAGTTGATGGAGAAGCCCCTTGGGCTTTTGAATATATGCCGTAAGGTGTCACTCAGCAACTGTCACCAGCTGAAGAGCACTGACCTCTCTCATAATTTTGCTAATATATTCTAAAGCCATTTGGAAAGTAACACCTAAAATAAAATTAGAGAATCCTAGGAAGAACAATTGTGCTCTGCCTCTGAGATCATACTTTCCAAAGCATTACTCTTCGTGCATCAGTCTCATTCTTGTTAGTGGGAAAGAAAGAGAAATCTGGCCATGACGGGCCCTGAAACTTTTGGATCTCCTACCTGGCAGGCAATTTTGCTTTCTTAAGCAATTTGATAAGTTAACTTTGCTCTCCTGCCAAAAGGCTTCTGCTGAGAACACCCAGTTATTAGTACAAATCTAAGGAGCTATCACCATGTCCTATTTTCAGTTGAACTTGACCTTGAAGAAATATTGAGGATGACTTGTTTAGAGGGGAGGAGAAAAGAATCACTTCATTCTCCTGCCTCTGTCAGCTCTTCTTAATCAGAAGAATTTCACACCAAGAGGAACCTGTGACATAATGGATTACTAAAGTGTACAATCCTCCAGAGGTGTGCTGCTGCTTCACTGTTATGGGGCTGAAGATGTACTACTGTAAATAGATTTTCATAAGCCATCCCCTGTCACTTCTCCTAGTGAGATGAAGTAATTTCCCTATCACTGAATCTCTAGATTGGACAAAGAAAGAAAAAGAGAAAATGCTTGGATCTTTTTTATAAGGGAAGCTTGTTATTCGATTTCACCTTCCACTTGATCTTCAAATTATGTGAAATCCATATTACCGACATTTTATAATAAAAAAATAAGAAGGTGGCAATTTTATTGACTACAGACAGTTCTAAATTTTTAAACTAATATTTTCATTTGATATTTGCCAAACTCTATCAAAACTCCCTCTGTGGAGAGCTATATGTTTCTGATTATCTTTCAGAATCCCCCACATTTCACTCATATCAACCCCACTTCAAATTCGCCTTCTTTTTGCTTTGTCACCAAGGACAACATCTCAGTGTCATTGAGTTTAAAGCCATCTTTAGTCAGCATTTCCAGCCAGTCCCTGGTCCTCTCCTATGTTTTTTGTTTGTTTGTTTTGTTTTTAAGATTTTATTTGACAGACAGAGATCACAAGTAGGCAGAGAGGCAGAGAGAGAGAGAGAGAGGAGGAAAAGGAAGCAGGCTCCCCGCTGAGCAGAGATCCCGACAAGGAACTCGATCCCAGGACCCTGAGGCAGAGGCAGAGGCCCAACCCACTGAGCACCCTCTCTCCTATGTTTTTAAATATGTTCCACACATACCCCTCTCTTCCTTTTCCAGTACCATCACCCGTCTCCTCATGTGGCTCTACACTTTTATACAAGACAACTCTGCCCCTCTGAGCCTCTAGTACCCCAACACAAACAATATAAGGGCCAATGCCTCAAAATCACTTACAAAGCCCCTAGTCTGGCCTCCTCATGTTCCAGCTCCAGCTCCTAATTCTCCCATCCCCCAGATTCTATCCTTATCTTACACAATTCTGAATGTTATTTTTAATTATTGACATATATGGAGCAGCAAATCACTAATTTTTTCTCTCCCTGATACATCTCAAGTCTTCCACCCCAGACTCCCATCCCCCGCCCAGCTGCTCTCGCTGTGCACTCTCCACACTCCTGGGTTTGAGGCTGCTCGTTTGTGCCCCTGAAGCCAGAGATTCTGGACTGTGTTGCTGCGGACTTGCTCACTGTTCCCCCAGTAGAGTCTAAGGTCCATAAGAAAAAGAAACCGGGTTGTTTGTTTGTTTTATTTTCCAGACATTTATCCTTGGAGCCTGACTCAACCTCAAATATACAACAGGCTCACAATATGTATTTCCTAAATAAATAAATGTGTGAATGAACTAAATAACTTCATTATCTAATACTTAACTTAAAAATGCTATCCCCTGCCAGTTCTCTCTCCCCATCTCCTGGTATCTGTGATAGGCAGAATCATGGCCCCTAAAGATGTCCATGTCTTGGAACCTGTGCATATGACACATTATATAGCAAGGGAGAATTAATATTACAGATGGAATTAAGCTTGTGAATCAGCGGACCTTAAGGTAATTATCCCAAATGATCCCTATGACCCCAATATAATAACATGGAGATTAAATAGGGAAGAGGGAGACAAGAAGGTCAGAACTGGAGAGAGGGCATCCTGAGAAATAGTCAACCATCCATTGCTAGCTTTGAAGATGGAAGACAAGGTCCAAGAGCCAAGGACTGTGGTCAGCACTGGAAGTTGGAAAAGGCAAGAAAACAGATTTTCCCTTACAGCTTCTAGAAAGTAATGCAGCCTAGGTGACATCCTGATTTTAGCCTGATGAGACCGATTTCAGACTGTCAACCTCTGGAATTATGAAATAACTTTGTGCTGTTTTAAGGCACTAGGTTTGTGGTAACTAATTACATCAGCAACAGGAACCTAATTCAGTCTCCTAACAAATTTTCATCTTGGCTTGACTTTCCATTATGTGGAAATGTTTAGCCACCTCCTTAGTCTGTTGCAAGGCTTCAGACTGTTTTATATGTAGTGTCTGTGTGTATGTGTGTTGGATTGACACCTTGGAGTTGAAGAATATACATCAGATACACCCTGGAAGCTCTTTCAAAATCCATCATGTTTAAACCAGGCAGTGTTAGAACAGTGTGTCAGAAACTGTGTTGGTGATATTTTCCAAACTACGCAAATGCCCCCACAAAACTCCCCTCCCTCCACCGCCACACACACACATGTTTATACACAACAGGGGACCTTTGCTTCAGGGTCTGTGACTAATGACCATCTTGTCCTGGGATTGAGACCATTTCCTCCTTTCAGAGAAGGGAGTGCACTATAGTTCCCTATCTGATAAGGACTTTTAGGAATGAAGCTCAAAGTCAGGTTGGGAGAGGAAAATGCCCTGTCTCCTAGATTGTGGGGTCAGGGGGCAGGGCTTGTAGTGAAGAGTAGGGGTCGGCTTAAATGACACGAACTACTTTGGAACACAGTATAAATGCAAGAGATTATGTACTTTTCTACTTTAACGAACAAGAGATTTTTTTAAATTAACATATAATGTAATATTTGCTTCAGGGGTACGGGTCTGTGATTCATCAGTCTTACACAATACACAGCAGTCACCATTGCTCATACCCTTCCCAATGTCCATCACCCAGCCTCCCCATCCTTCCCACTCCCCTCCCCTCCAGCAACCCTCAGTTTGTTTCCTGAGATTAAGAGTCTCTTACGGTCTAACAAGAGATTTTTTTTTTTAATTTTATTTATTTATTTGTCAGAGACAGAAGGAGAGAGAGTGAGCGAGCACAGGCAGACAGAGAGGCAGGCAGAGAGGCAGGCAGAAGCAGAGGGAGAAGCAGGCTCCCGGCCGAGCAAGGAACCCGATGTGGGACTCAATCCGAGGACCCTGGGATCATGACCTGAGCCGAAGGCAGCCGCTTAACCAACTGAGCCACCCAGGCGTCCCAAGAGATTTTTTGAAAAGACATAAACATTGATGAGAATTCAAACATTCCTAGAAATGGCAACTGCTAATTCACTTCACTGGCTGTTGGTACTGAATAGGTCAGGTCTCTCAGAAACCACTGAGTCCACACAACTCCATTTTGGTCAATGGAAAGTGGAGGGAAGTGATATATAACACTTCCTGGCATCCCATATAACATCTCACCACTTGAGTTTCCACTCTCACTTCCTCCTTTTGTAGGGATGTTGGAGACAGCCCTTGAAGATGGAGATGCCACCAAATGGAAGGAGCCTGACTCTGAAGGACTGTGTGGAGCAGGGTTCCTCTGCCCATTGGCCCTGAGTTGTGCCATGAAAGAAATGTGCATTATGTTAAACTACTGAGGGGGTGGGGGGTGTTTGGGATTTTTTTTTGCTTTGTTTGGGTTTGTTCAGGTGTGTCATTACTAGGACATAGCATAGGTTTTGTTTTAATAAAACTTAGCAGCAATACTTTCGAAGATTTTAAAATGGGGCTGTCACTACATAAGAGCTGATTAATGTCTGTCTGTGTTAATCCCTCTTATTTGTGTACACATCTCTTTCTGTCCCCTAGACTCTATACCCTTTCTCTCTCTCTCTCTCTCTCTCATGCACCTGCTCTTTTTTCCTTTTCTTCAATATTCTTTCCCATGTTTTTTGTTTCTTTCTTAAATAGCCATAACATAGGACTGAGATGTTTGCTATAGTATTGAGTTTATTGGATAGTATGTCTTTCCAAACTTCAGGGACCCCTCTTGCAATATGCAATCACCTCTCTACTTCTCCAGAAAAGCTGGAGAACCAGCTTTTCTAAACTAGACAATGCTGCTTCCCAAGATGAAGGTAGAAAAGTTACAACAGAATATTTACTCATTGTTCCAATTTTAAGAGGATGATCTTGGGGGATTTACTTTTGTTTAGGTGAGGAAATCACTGATATAATCCCCAGAGATCGTCTAAGTTGCTTAGATAACTGCTAGAAGAGGAAATCACTGATATAATTCCCAGAAAAAATCTAAGTTGCTTAGATAACTTCTGGGTGAGGAAATCACTGATACAACTCTTGGAGATAATCTAAGTTGCTTAGATAACTGCCAGTGCTACCAAATGTTTAGAAAAATTCCTAACCAGTAAGCATTTTTACTTAAATTTTGTAGTTTTAGAAAAGTTCACACAAATCACCATAATGGGCACATAGAAAGTTACTGAACAGTCCAATTCAGCTGGTCCCTTTAAGGTGAGGTAACTTTATTTCAGTTCTGTCAAAGCCTCTCAATTATTACCTACTGTGCTACTGAATCTTTAGATTTAAAATAAACAATACCAATAAAACCAAAATGATTCAGAGTGTCAGTGCAGTATATTTTCTTTATTGAAAAAAATACACTTGACTAACACAGCTGTGGCTTAAAAAGAAAAGAGAGAAATTATTTTAAATGTGTGGATAAAGATAAAATGACAGAGATGAGAAGAATTAACCCATTTTTTTTTTTTAAGTGCAGGAGCCAAAAGTGCTCTTCAATTCAACACACAACTGGGTTAGAGATAATGAAACAGAAACTAAAACATCTTCTGAATATTCTCACAGAGAGCACTTACAAATGCTTTGTACAAGTTGACTTGACAGATTATGCTTCTAGAATATTCCAGATAATATTCAGATTTCTAACCATCTAAAGAAAGAAATAATTGGTGGTTTCAAGGACATCTTTACAATAATAAATGCATCAAGAAGCTCAACTGCTGTCACAATGAATGAAAAGCTTAAGTTACCCATTGCCTTCCCATTCCTTAGAATGTCCTTTCCCCCTTGGGTCATTATTTTTTCGTCATCTCTGGATATTGAAGAAGAGCACGTAACAATATATGATACATACTGATGATTCAACTTCAGTAACAACACTTCAGTTGGCATTTGCCATGTATTATCTCAAGCTTAAAAATAAATGCAAATAACACACTAAATACTTTTTAGAATTTCAAAAAAATATATATTAGAACTTGATACTCTTCCTGAAACTCTGGTGAACAGGTGTAGGCTACTTTGGTCTCAGAACATAGCTTCTTGTTTCTTGTTACAGTCATTATTATTACCAGGACTCCTTCCCTCAAGATCACAAGTACTAGTAAATTTGTACCTGCTCTGTTTAGAGGATGACAACATTTTTGAGATGCAATGAATCCATTGATTTTATCATCTATTCAAAAGATTTCCATGTCTATTCACAGAGAACAGAACAATATGGACACCATAGTCCGTGAGCCATACTTTCTGAGGCCAGAATCTTGTTTATCTATTTATTTACATACATCTCAGTAATGAATACTGGGGTAAAGATGGTGTGTTGTTTGATATTTTACAAACAAGCTCATTTAATGCCTGCCTAGGTAAATTTAGGTAGGTCCTGAGGATGAAACCCCAACAGGAGAGAGAAATAAATCTCCAAGGGTAATTTCTGAACCCCATTGAATTTATAGCCAGAATAGCCTATTGTATTGTGTCCCACTAACAAATGTGTGGGCCACATTTAAAATAGAAATGACTGTTAAATTTTCTGTAAATAAAACCAACTGTCACAATTGTAAGAAATATGCAACTTTTCCATTTCAAAGAAATCCAGAAATAATGCAATTATTACTCACCACAATGTCCTTACAAAAAAATTTGTATGAGATAAAGGCTTATTGGATGCAGGTGTACATATTTGTATATAAAGATGTATATACATACACAGGGTTATATAAATAGATGAATGAAAAGGAGGAAGGAAGGAAGGAAAGAGAGAGAAGAAAGGAAGAAAGAAAAAAGGGAGGGAGGAAGAGAAAGGTTGTTTCCTCAAATTCTACCATGGAGTAGACAGATACATTTTGTAGCTTTAATGGTATTTCTCATCTCACAATTTGGATAGCACATTGAAAGTCAAAAGCCCCAAATAACTCAGGCGTAATGGAATTATACTCCATTGGATTCAGATTAAAATTTATCTCTGCATGAGAAATTAGTTTTCATTCCAGCACTTCCCTGTGTCAAATCACTAGGCAGAGGTAGCTACATGTCTGGAATTGAGGCAGCCATTCCTCTCCAGGCTCAGATGATAAGATGCACACCTCATGTGTTCCCCGGGACTTCCAATGATACTCCACTTCTTTTTAATTTGGAAAGATGATATAGGCGACCTTTTTATCTAGGATTCAGTTCCTGAAGATTTTATCATTTCTTTTACCAAAGCTCCACAAATCCCTTGAAAAGTTACTCTCAGCATATCCCAGCATGTACACATGCTTGCAATGTTTTAAGGTCTCTTTTCTTTAACAATATTATTTTTGCAAAGTAACCACCATGCTCAGGATATTGTACAAAACACACATTTAACTTCCAATAGGTAAAGCAGGTGGAAAAACCCTGATTCACGAAGGCTTTTCTAGCTCTATCACTAGCTTCCTGTGCCTTCAAAGTAATCTCTGGGGCTCTCTGAGTCTCAATGGCTCGAGGAGTGAAGCATGGATGGCTGGCTGACTTTGAGGGCAACTGGGTGCTTTAAACATGCACTGATTTGAAAGTTTGGTGTTAGCAGGGAACTCCCTAAGAGCACAGGATGGAGAGTTTTCATTCGGATTATTGCAACCTAATTAAACCAACCAGAAAATAAATAAGATTTATACTCTCACGTCACATTAACCACTGACTACTGTTATGCATTCTTGGAATTAGGAACAAGACAGCCAGGATAAAAAAAGCAGCTTTTTATCATCTTTGTATCACAGGTCCCAAAGTCAATGCTTACTACTTCTTGTAGGTTGGTACTATGTGATTGGCTCTTCTGTTAGTCTCTGGCTTATTGCTCTAGGACTGGCTGACCTTCCTCTCACTGATGAAATTGGAGGCAGCCTAATGGGCTCCTGTTTCAGAAGAGTGGGTCTCCTGCTTGCATACTCCCAGATAATACACCTTTTAAAGGGGGCTCTGTTGTCATTTTCTGCTGCCTTTCTCTTCTGGCTTTATTTCTCCATTTTTTAACCATTATTATTAGTAGTAATTAGTTTCAGAATTTGTAGGTCTATATATCATAGTATTTGATCCCAGGAAAAACATGTTAAGAGTTTATTATTATATTCATTTTCAAATAAGCAACCAAGACTCAAACAAATGAAATGATTTTCCTAAGGCCATATTGTCAAAGAATTGATTCTTTAAAGTGGGTTGTCTAATCCAGGGACCAAAGCTTTTTTGCTGTTGTTAAATCATGATGTCTCCATATTTTAATAAATTTTAAATTTATACCTTCCTTAATCATGAGAGGGGAATATAATGGACAATGAGATCATGGTTCTTTACTCTGTATCTCTCCCCTTTTAATCTGTCCAGAGACATATATTTTACTTACCAGCAGTGAATAATTGTTTGTTATTTTATAGTCTAGATAGATACAGGACTAAAATGTACTGAATCACCCTTGGTAATTATAGCATGGGAGAAAAACCTCTCGACCAACATTTGCTCGACCTACTTTAACGAGGTGATAATGTTCAATATTAGCAGCCACACATCCAAATTCCCTATCTCCATGTAGGTATGTCTTAGCCAGAATAAATGTCCAGATAATCAGAGGTGTTTTAGTTTATCTCAGTAAAGTTCAAATAATGTTGGTGCTTAATTTTGTGTAACCATTACACAACTGTCCTATTTCCCATGATACATTTGAAAACAATCACATAATTTTTAAATTTCTCTGCATAATTTTGTACTCAGGGAAGAATATACAAAACATATACTCTAGAAGACAATACTTTGATCTTGATGAGGAAAGTGAGATCGATGAAAAGTAGCTGCTCTCCCAGCTATACTGTGGACACCTCTGTGAAGGAAATGCTATGGTTCCAAAGAGTCTCTCCCATCACTGACAAGACATTGGCCAGAGTTTCCAATACAGGCTGGGGTCAGAGGAGTGAGGGTAGCACAAGGAGCACTGGCGGAGTTCTCCTCGCTCTAAAGGAACAAAGGGTTTTGATAGTCATAGGTTTTCCTAAGAAAACTAAATCTTTAGATTCCTCCTTCCCTACTCTAAAACAAGAAAACTATGATCTAGATACTGAGGGAAGCACCAGACCTTGCCTGTAGAGTATTTTGAAAATAGCATTATCACTAATTCACTCTTCTCCCTCAAGTAATTCTGGATTGAGGCAGTCTCCCCAGATACCCCATTCCTTTGCCTCCACAGTTTAAACCAACTAGAACAAGCCAAGAGCCAGGGTCATACATACTCCAAGTGTCAATGCAATATTTGTGGTGCAGTCAAAATAAAATTTCCTGGACATAATATCTAGGATCTAATTCCAACTCTGTAATGAATCTGCAACATTGGCCAATACATGGACCTTCTCTGTTCATCATTGGCTGAAGAGGAATAACACTAATACTACCCTATTTGCAAGGTATTGGGAAGTTTTTATAGGACAACAGATGTGTGAATAATCTAAAAGTACAAAGCACAATGGAAATAGAAAATATTAAACAGCCTAGTGATTCTGACCAAATACATTTTTCCCATACTTTGTTTCCCTTGTCACTACAAGAGAAGAACAGGAACATATCAATGCTGCTAGAGGATGTTCCCATCATCAGTCGTAACTGTCACTTCTTCTTCAAGTGTATATGTAACACAGGGGTTGAGAGCTCAGGTTCCAGGGGTCACACAGGATTAGGAGTAAATTCAGCCCTGTCTCTTCCTTACTGTGTGACCACTGTCAAGTTATTTCATATTTCTGAGCTTTAATTTCTTTGACTGAAAATGGGGTAATATATTCAGCTACAAATCTTATTTCAAAGAAATATTATAAAGATTAAATAGAGGAATGCATATAAAAATATTTTACAGAAAACTTGGCACATAGCAAGTGTCTAGGAAATGTAAATATTATCTCTTAACATTTCTTCCATATGATGTAAATAGGATCTGCTGGAAATAAGAGTTCTAGACTCAAACAAGTTTGGAAGATACTGGCTTAAATGAGTTCTAACAGAACAATTACTGTGTTAATGTATGCAGGACAGGATTTTTATAGATCATGTCTTGGGAAATTTTGTTCTCAAAAATCAGATACTCATAAAATTGTGGTGAAATCCTAGGGTGTTAGTTGCTCCAAGCAGAGAGGGGAGGGAAGGAAGTGGATATGGGTGTACGTGATACAAGATGAGCCATGTACTGATCAGTATTGAAAATGGGGGAGATGGATACATAGTTGATCAACACTATTCTTTCTCTTCCATCTATGTATGAAAAATTCCATAAAATTTTTGAAAAGCTATTAAGAAACCCCTTCAAAATATGTATATACATACACAAAGTCTAAGAGGAATGGTTAATCTTCTGAGGTTCCACAGATTCACTCAAGCAAAAGTAAGTTCTTTGCTTCTCTCACTTACTTGGAGGTGAAGCTCTTTATGTACCTGATACAAATCAGGGAGGTCACCTATGTCGACAGTAGTCAAGGAGAATCTAGCTAGCTTAATCTTTACTCTCCTATGCCTACAAGAAGTGCTATAATCAGCCCCCAGATGACAGAGAATTGAATATATCAAACATTCAATTGACCTGGTACAATCATTCCTAGGCTTGACTTACAGACTCATGAGCATCTCTCATTGTCACAAAAGCTGTCTTTTGGGAATACCAAGGTTTATAGCTGCCAGGGAATTTCAAGTGACCAAGAGTTGGCCTAGCACCTGTTTCACTTGCCAAAGTCCCCAGTTTTTTATATTAGGATAATTATCTCTACTGATAACAATGAAACCACCAAGCAACTATCACTTTTTTTTGGCTTTCTAGACAAATTTTCCCTAATTGTTCTCTTGTTCTAAATGTCATTATTTTAAACCTACCCCATTATTTTTAGTCATGCTCAATTAAAGGTACTTGACTATTTGCATCATGCAGTTAATGGTTCAAGTTCACTTTGGGGCATTAACAAAATCCTATTATTGTTCATTTAACCTTTAGAGAGTCCACAGATAGCTGCCCCACCTGTCACCAAGATTTGTGTTTATGCATTAGTCATTTCCCAACTAGACCATTTCACAGCCTCCTGGCAGGCCTTTTTATTCATCTCTTCTGTGTTTACAGTCCATTCAAAATTTATAAGGTGCTTAAATTTGTTTCTATCCTCTAAATTTCCTGTTTCCGCTCTTCTTCTGGTCAGGCATAATGACTTTCCTTCTTACCTAAGAGTTACCTTTGAACTTAAGGATAACTATTCTTATTTTGTTTCTATTGTGTAGTCCAAAGAGAGAGAGAGGAAGAAAAGAAACAAAAAACAAAAGCTATCCTACTGAGTTATCAGAATAAGGGACCTCCATTTTGCTCTTTACCAAAAAATTGATTCAGGTTACCCTGGTTTCATTTCTTACCCTCCAAAGAGTTCTAACTAGAGACATTCCCAAGATCCTTAAGCAGGAAAAAAAAGAGCAGAAAGGAATTCAGTTGTAAGAATCAGACCATTTTTGCCTACATGGGATCCACATTTTGAAAACTGCAGCTGGGACAGGGCACTAACCTACACAGAAACTATAATGAGTAGGCACACTATGAGCATAGGAGGCCCACGCTATTCTCACTGAAAATGGAGTTGGTCCAAAGCCCCAGAGAGGTGAGCAGATACTGTGGTAAATCATCAGGGCCTAAAATGATCAGGACCACATTCTGCCTCTCTAATCTGGTGACCCTTCCTATCAACAGAAGAGCCTTCGCACTGCTTTTTCATTTACAAAGATATTTTTTTCACCACTCTACACTCACTTCTGCCCAGCACCTCATCTGCAAGAGAACAAGTCAAATTACAGGTGTGGAGTGAAGCTGCTCCAGGTAGAGGTTCAAACCAACCTCCTCTAACCTGCACCATATCCTGACCAGCTGCTTTCCCAAGCTCCAGTTCAGTAGGAAATGAGTCCCTTACAGACTAAACTGATGTGAGCATCAGAGGACGTTGGAAGCACAAGTTTCCAGCACTCTGAAGCTGATGACTCTGCCATAGAATGGGATCATTCAGCTAATATATTTGACTTCAGTATTCATAGGGTGCATCGTTAATTGAGTATTCCTTGTAGGGACGCCTGGGTGGCTCAGTTGGTTAAGCGGCTGCCTTCGGCTCAGGTCATGACCCCAGTGTCCTGGGATCGAGTCCCACATCGGGCTCCTTGCTCGGCAGGGAGGCTGCTTCTCTCTCTCTCTCTCTGCCTGCCTCTCTGTCTGCTTGTGCTCGCATTCTCTCTCTCTCTCTCTCTCTCTGAGTATTCCTTGTTAATTAATTTCTCCTGACAAGGTAAATAGAGTGGGACTGGGAGGCCAGAGAGCTAACATTTGTAAGCGAACCTCTCTGTAAGTGCCAGACCATATAAGAGCACATTAGATGCACTTTTCATATCCAGAAAGTGTGTAATTCTCTTGTAGAGAAGAAAATATTGAGTTTCAGAGAGAAGCATACACTGGTAAGTGGACAGATTCCAAAACTAAATTCAGACCCTAATCATACCCATTCCCCCTGCCCCCACTCACATACACACACGAGGACAAAGATTGGGGATTATCATCAAGAACAGCTACTCAGTGCACTCCATTCCCCTTCCTCCAAGACGCAATTAATACTGGACATTCGTGCTTTCTGGATGCATATCATCCTGTTCCCTTCCTGGACATTCTATTTTAGTTCTGGCCCTTTTTCTTATCCATCCACCTCCATAGTCTCCCAACTCATTTCCTTGCATTCTACTGCTACACATCACCTAGACTGAAATGCAACATCCCAAGACTAACCCAGGAGGCCCTCTAGGATGTGCTCCCTAATCACTTGCACAACCTAATTTTCTCCAACACCCTCTCTGATCCAACTAATACAAACTATTCTCTATCCTCCAGGCATGCCTCTGCAGGGACCAGCCCCTCTACCTCCTCTTGGGTCTGAACAACTAATCTAACCTCTAAGTTTATGTTCAAACTATACTTCCTCCTTGAAGCCAAATTGTCTACCCATCCCCTGATTCTGCTTTTCCTGTTAGAAAATAAGTTCCTTGAGGGTTGAATTCATATGTTATTCAACATCACTACCCTGCTTGTGCTGGACCAAGATCTTGCAATTAACTGGAGGAGACCCTAGTTCTTGCAATGTTCTTTCTAATAAGCATGTTGCTTGGGAGCTTTGCTGGAAACATGTGCTATTCTCTTATGCTATTCAGAACAACCAAAGCAAACTACACCTTGGAAAGTGTCTTCCTCACATACATAGGAGAGATTTCTTATATCACTTCTGGATTATCTATGGCAGATCAGCTTGTGGATTTGTGAAGTTTGGGAATTTCATTTGGAGGATCTGATCAATAGAAGTGTGGGGTGATAAAAACCATCAATCAAAATTTTCTCCAAAAAAAGAAAGAAAGAAAGAAAAAAGCTAGTATGATGTTAGTTTATAAACAAGCCTTCACTAGTTCTCTTGGGGCCCATCTGCCCACAGATCAGACTCCTTAATTTGATTAAACCACTCTTCTTGCCAGGCTCCACATCCTTCACATTAGCATGACAACTACAAAAAATAGAACATATTATGTATCAGGATCTCCATTCCGATAAATAGACATTCCAACTTCCAATAATTCAACATTGGATTATTATTATTCCAATAACCCAATTATTGGATCTCCATTCCAATAAATACACATACAACTAACTACTCTGGACATAGTTTTGTGTTTGGGGAAATTAAATTGAGTGCTCATATCCAGACATTCTGGCTCATTTTCAGAGTGAAAAAGAGTAAAGCTGCTAAGCAAGTATCAGAATTGACTAGGAAGAAAAGGCAGAAGGAGGTGCAAATTTAGGTGGGAGAAAAATATTCTCTGTCTCATTTTAATTACTTAAGTCAGAATTTTTTAATCAGGAAGGACATTTCCTTTGCCTTTGCCACCTATTATCCACATCCAATTTATTAGCAACACTTGCTATTTTTCAATTTCAAAATACTTCTAAAATCCATCTGTTTCTTTGCAACCCAGGTACAACTACTCAGACCCTCTTCAGCCCTCAACTAGATTAATTTTCCCCCTACTCCCCTTAAAACCACCCTTCAATACTTCTCAAACTGTGGAGTGTATAACATTCACCAGGGGGTGAATTTATTTAAATTTGCATTTAAATAAACACCACTCCATCTAAACATCGCACAGTTTTAAATAGGTACCATCCCATAGAGATTCTGGTGTGGGAGGTATGGAGTAGGGCCAGGTGATTTACATTTTAAACAAGCATCCAAGGCAACTCTGATATAGGTACTCCAACTGCTGGGTTTTGATGAGAACAAAGACCACATTGACCTCAAAGTACATGGTCCAAAATGGAACTCTGAAAACAACCTTCATGTACCAAAAACACAAGTTTCCCACAGTCAACTGGAAAAAAAAAGAAGCTATTGTCCTTGATGTCATGACTTTACAACCCCTTCCCTATCTCTACCCAATTTCTTAGAGCCTCTGCAATATATCACACCTTTACATAGAGTGTATTTTTCCTCACAAAGTTCTGTGAAGTTTTGGCAGAATC
Organism: Mustela putorius furo; assembly: GCF_011764305.1. Classification (NCBI taxonomy): domain Eukaryota; kingdom Metazoa; phylum Chordata; class Mammalia; order Carnivora; family Mustelidae; genus Mustela; species Mustela putorius. The sequence continues at coordinate 14,090,253 of NW_025422123.1, read as the reverse complement.
CAGCAATTTCTTCTGACCAACTCCTGTCAGAATTTTCCCCTTCCAGTACAGGTCTCATCCCTTCCCACACTAATCTGAATTAGGAGAGCCCTCCTATGCTCATACAGCTCACTCTGCTGCCTCTCTCACTGTACTCCCTACAAGGCAATCATCCTTTACTCATCTGTTTTTCCCACAGACCATGACCTCTTTTCATAAAAGAGCATGCATTCTTTTTTGCATAGCTTCCTAGGTAGTAAATGCTCATCAAATAATGTTTCCTTGAGTTTATCCTCACCTGTTATCACCTTAACGCACCCACATACCACTGATTTCCTTATAATATAAACACAGTCATGACTTGCACTTGTTCTGGGACATCCTGACTCTATAAAAAGGAATGGAATGGAAAAGGAATGAGAATTGGTTGAGGGAATGGAATGGAAATTGTTTTTGTTTTTTAATTACCCATTACTTTTGTAAATTGAGCAAGGAAGTAAAATTATTATAAAAAAAAACCTAGAGTAGGATTTTAAAGCAAGCAAGACGGAAAGAAAAATTTTAAATACAGAACAAATCTCTGTCAGCCCCTATAGTAGTAAAAGAAACAGTTCTGGAGGCAGCCTGAGAGAGCTGGAATCCCATCTCTTCCACTGACTATGTGATTTTGAGCAGGTTGCTAAAATTCTCTATACATCAGTTTCCTCATAGGGAACAAAGAACATTCCCTGGAGTTTTTAAGACATGTAGAAGAGTAAAGCAGATTTGGGTAGATTTTTTTCTGAGAAGTAGATTTTTTCATATCATAGGCTCTTCAAGACAATCTCTCAACACCCCAAAATGGATGGGAAGCAACTATAAACAATATGTAAACAAAAGAGTGGTTGTGTTCCAATAAAACTTTATTTACAAAAATAGGCGGTGGGCCAGATTTGACATGAGGGCTGTAGTTTGCTGACCTTTGCACTAGAGCAATGCTTGTGACATGTTAAACTTAATGATATTTTGGCTGTTATTATTTCCTTTGGAGAAATTTACTTCCCGGTAAATAACTTGAATTTTAACGTTTTATATGACCCTTAATTGTGTAGCTTCCACTATAATGAATACACATTTCATCTATTTGTATTAATTGGAATCAACACAAAATGTATGCCACCTGAGACTCACAAGCCTCGATGATTTCCCACCACTGCTCATTTGTTTTGGTCAACAAGAAAAAAAAGAACCAGAAGAGTATTTTCTGGGAGAATATAGCTGCCCCTGCAATTTCAACCATCCTGAAACACAGAACTTAATTTGAAAAAAACTCATAAGACACTATAACAGGAAACATGCAGCAATAGTAGCAGCCTGACAGATTTGAATGATTTTGCTCATTTGGAAATCACTTATATTGAGTGATAAACTATTTTAATTAATAGTTGCACTAAATTAAATCAAGACAACATTGAATATGGAAAATATAACTCCCTTTCTGCACTCCAGTATCAGATTTATACTTATAGTGCCAAAAATATACATGTCCCTAACCTTCAGATTTATTCAATTATTTCCAAATAGCAAGCCATGGCATTGATGCCACTACCTAGAGAATGTAGAGTACCCAAGGGGTGAGGCCAACAGGAGATGTTCTAGTTGGAGTCTTGTGTAACTAAATTGTGAATACAGTGATTAACCAGTGATTTAACACATCTGATATTTTCTTTAGGAGCTAAAAATAAAAAAAGAAAAAATAATAATGAATTTAAAGGGGTGCCTGGGTGGCTCAGTGGGTTAAAGCCTCTGCCTTCAGCTCAGGTCATGATCTCAGGATCCTGGAATTAAGCCCTGCATTGGGCTCTCTGCTGGGTAGGGAGCATGCTTCCCCCTGCCACCTCTCTGCCTACCTCTCTGCTTACTTGTGATCTCTCTCTGTCAAATAAATAAAATAAATATTTTTTTAAAAAATGAATTTATGAATTTAAAGAAGCCACATCTGCCTATTTTCTATATCAACTTTTGTGAGAAAATGTTTTACAGAGTTTGCCTAGAAGCTGTTGCTCTGTGCCCACATAGTCATCAGCTAATTAGATCTTCTAAGAGGTTGTGTCCACCTACAAGTCCTGAGATAGGAAATTCCCCTTCTGATCCACTCTCTCAGTGTACCTCCACTCTCTCCCTCTCATTTCTGCCTTTCCCACTCAACCCATCACACTTCAGGGGCTTTGAGTCTTGCCACAAACAACTTTGAGCCAGTTACTTCTTACTGAGGTGCCTACCAAGTCTTCTGGCTCCCAGGCTAACCTGACTACTGACTTCCAGAACTGTCATTCTACCAGCCCACCCACTTCCACTGCAGGCTCTTCATTGATGCATGCCCAGCTACCTCGGCTAAAAATAGCAATAAAAGGCTCAAAGAGGTGGCTGGTGTCTTTTCTCTTACACTGAACCATCTTCTCCTTCAGAGAGGTATCATCTTTGGAGAATGCCTGGTTTCATCCCCATCCTGAGTCAAGGAATTCACATATGCCCCCACATTCAGACTCAACTGCAAAATTGGATTATCTTTTGGATGGTTGCCCTGCCAGTTCCCCTCTGGCAGAAAGTTCCTGCAAAACACTAGTTTGGATGCACTTGTATAATCTCCAGGCCTGGTCCTATATTTAGAGAAGGGTGCCAGTTTCTCCACTCGCTGGGAGTATTTAGAGTGACTTGCTGCTTTAATACTATTATTCCTCACTTTCAATGCTTTAAAGCTTTTTGTCAGTCTGGGCTCATGCATGGCTTTGCTTCTACATGGATGGAGTGTCAAAATTTGTAGATTCAAATATAATTCTAGGCAGTTTGGATAAATCCCACATGCTTGCTGCCAAACTTGGCTCATTTTTCAAGTGGATCAGATGCTTTTCTTTTCCTCTAACAAAATTAGATTTTGTTCATTTGGGTGTGTGTGTATGTGGGAAGGGTGGGTGTTACAAGTGGATGACTCTTTTAAAATAGATAATACCAAAGTATAACTCCTGGTATTAAGAAAAAAATACCCTTCTCTGTGAACAAGTTAGCTCTGGGTAGCTAATCCCTACTAATACTGCTGTATGTGAGGAATATGCTGACTCACACAACAGCCTCTTATTCTTCTCCCCTAGTTTCTTGGGGAGAAGAATGGGAGCCTTGTACTCAGCATTTCACAGAGGGCTGTTGTCTTAGATTTCTTCCTCCAAGACACCTGGTACTATAGTATATCCTTATTCTGAGAATAGAACACAGATTAGAGCATGTCCTTCTCACAGAAGATTCCTAACCCCAGTGTCCAGTGATACTTTCAAGATCCCAGTTCCCTGCTCTCACACCAGCGGCCCATTGGCCTTCAAGTTCTGATTGTTACCATGTACAGTGGGGAAAGACTCATAACCACATTGTTAGTCTTAACCTTAACACTGACTTCAACTTTAATGGACATGCAAATCACCTTGTTAAATTGCAGATTCTGACTCCATAGATTAGGGTTTAGGCCTAAGTTTTGTGTATCTAACCAGCCCCCCCAAAATACTCGGGCTCTGGTCTGAAAACTACACTCTGGGCAACAAGGATTTAGACCACACTATAAACAAATCATACATAGATATTAGTAGGTTAAAAATCCCAAGTAAGCTTTCAAATACATTCTCTAGCTAGAAACCAAGGGTCTGGTAACTATTTGAGAATTTCTATAACTAGCTCAAACCCCAGAATTTCTGACCCTGACTCTTTCCCACAAAGAAACACAGTGGAAAATTATAGTGTTCTCACCTCAGTGAAGTATCTACAAAAGGCTAGTCATCTTGTCCATGAGAGGTATTCTGGCTCCCTTATTCCAAGATGACTCCCATTGGAATAGAGCAAACCTCTACTCTCTTGGTCTAAACCACTACCTGCTGCCCCCAACCATGGCTCAGATAGGCCAGCATCTTTCCAAGATGACAATTCTTAACATTAGCAGCTCCCTGTACCAGAGATACCAGAGGCCCCTCCCACAGAATCTTGGTGTCATGTTTTTCACTTTCTCAAATAGCCTGAACATCTTCCACATCTACAGTGACCAGACATGTCGAAGAACACATTTGTATTACCTTTAGAAAAGAGTTTACGGCTATCACTACAGAACTCACTAGGAATACTTATATGGTTCTTCAATTGGTGCTGATAATAATAGTTTCCATCAATGGGTCAAAACTATCCTAAGAATCTTACAGACTTTATTCAAATTACTCACAACAAATCCTAATTAGGGTAAGACTATCCTTATTTTACAGCTTGGGCGATTGAAGACACTGAGAGATCAAGGGATTTGCCCATGTCCACACAGCAGGTAAATGACAGACCCTGAGTTTGAGATCAGGCCTAGCTAACTCTGTGACTGTATTGTACTTCTACATAATGTGCTCTCTCTGATGTTCTAGTCTTTGAGAGCAAATGTACAATTCTCTGTGTACCAAATCACCCGGCCAGCCCAATTTTGTTGTATTCTGGAAAGAAAATAGATGTGTGAACTTTCCCTTTGCTCAAACCAATCATTCAAACTCCTAGAGATTACAGGAGATCCTTGACCCAGCAATGAATGAATTTGTCTCTGGAGGACTTGGCAGAAACTCCATATTTCTCTCCTCAACTGGGGCACAGAGGCATATATACAAATCAGTTCCCAGGATTTGTCCTGACATTTTATAGTTTCTCAAAGTATCCCATCAAAATAAAGCCTATTGGTGTCTATGGATTCCCATCTATATTTATTCCTCCACAAATGTAGTACAGTTGTTGGTCTAAACTGTGTTGCAGAAGACAACCCAAACTAGCTTAAGCAAAAACTGAAATTTAGTTGCTTTAGTAAGTGAGATTTTCATGGCAAAGCTGGATCTGGGATTAAAATGATACAGTGAAAAAATAAATAAAAATAAAAATTATTACTGTTAAAATCATTTGCGATATAAAGAGAAGTCAAGACTTTGTCAAACCTCCAAATTCTTAAAGAACACATCCTCCCCTTCTTTTGTATCTCAAAACATTCAAGACTGTGTCTATTGCAGACATTTAATAAAAGCTTCCAGAATTCAAAGCTGAATAAGTAAATACAGTATTTAGGGCAAAAGCAATAATAATGCAAATATATAATTTAGAATAATTTTTGCTCTCAAATATGTTTCATGTAATGTATATAATGTGTGTTTGCCTTTTCTAGAGCCTTTTGTACATGTGAGAGTATATGTACATGTGTGTGTACATGTGCATATATAGATAGATAGATAGATAGTCTATGACCAAATTGGAAAGGTCCCTATATACAATGACTATAGTGTCTCAACTCTCTGGCATGGTTAAGAAAACCAGGTTCAAAGCAATCAAGAAAAGTACTTTAAAAACCAATGCTTATTCTGATTTAAATCTCTTGGATAAAATTATTTCAAGTATATCTTCCTGAGAGTTCCACAACCTAATGAATATCGAAAGTTGTAAAATCTTTGAAAAATCATTCAAGGTCACAGTGGTAACCGGTGGCTTTGCTGTGTGGGCTTATGGCTTGACACTGGGCCTCCTGCCAATGTTTTCTTACCAAATCTCTTATAGCCTGTATATTTCTTGCCATTTGCTCCTTTTCACAAATGGAGTGCAGAAAAGTCAATCCTTTGGCCTTCTGGGCAACAGGCCTGCTTCGCTTTCTACAAAATTAGTTATTATCAAAAGCTCATGCTACCTTCACTAACCTTTTTTCGATAATGGCATATATCCTCACCCTGGATAAATCATCCTCTGACATTTCAGCAGAATTTAAGACATTTTATTCTGCAAGCATCAGCAATCTCTTCAATATCCCACCCACTCTCCACTTCTTCCTCTCTCCCTCCCCCTGCTTGTTCCTCCCTCATTTGCACTAACTTAAATGGAGAAGCACTCCCATTGGCCGATTTGGGGATCATATTACTAAAAATCATTGAAGATGATACTGTGTTTTTCCAGGATAGCATAAATGAGACAAAAATTCTAGTTACCATTTCAGTTCTAAAGAAGGATAAGGCTTGATTCTTGAAACAACTGCATTTCTTGAGAGTTAAATAATTGGGTTTGATGTATAATATATTCCTATCCCCTCACTCTACTTGGAAAAAGAATCAAAATATTTTTGGATTAAGTTATGATTCTTGAAATCCAACCTTTGAAGGTAATAGGGCATTTCTATTCTTAATCCTCATTTCACAATCATTTATTCATTTATTAATGAGATTAATAATTCCAATTCTAAGCTAAAAAAGCAAGTGAATTTAAAATAAAGCATAAATTAAGGATCTAGAATTTTACACTCTAGATAAGGTACTCTATTCCATACTCCCACATCTCTCCCGATTCAAACCTGAGAGCTACTCTTTTGACTTGATTTCCACCATTCAGTTTCCCAGGGCTCTTCCCATGACAGGCACAGACCTAAAGGGGACAAGGCATTGTGTCTGCTCCAGGTTTCAGAGTTTCTTACATACAGCCTCGCCAGCACAAAATGTAATATGTCTTTTTTCTAAGCTAAAGTAAGCTTAAATTGAATTTGTAGAAGTGTTTGGGGACTACATAGAGCTTTCTCAAATCATTGGAATCCCCAGGGGAAGGGGCAATTATCCACCAACAGCCTGGTGTATTCAAGCCAACCCTCAAGAGCTCATTCTTTTTCTTCTCCATTCTACCCTGAGGACTACCTTTCTCCTTCCCTATCAATACTGGTAACAACTCTGGTGTCTCCCAGCTCCCCAAGTGTCATTCAAAAGATGAAGAACCAGTGCGTGTAGAATCACTTTTTAAATCATATTTTTCAAATGGAAGCAGAAGTCAATTTTCAGATCTTCCCCCCAAGCTCCTAGTGTTTACACTCTTCCCTCTGCCCCCCAGGACTATACTAATCCTTTCTTGTCCGTCCTTTCCCCAGCTGTGTAAAAGACCACACCCTAGTTAAACAGTCAATGAATGACAAGAGGTGTTCTACTTTCAGGAACCTCTGTACAATGTCAGTGTCAAATTCTACTTCCTAGCTACTAATCCAAATGTTCTGTCCTACCTCCATCCATCATTCACTTCCATAATTATTCCTTCAAAAACAGAACAAAAAAATCTTCATTTTCTTGAGGTTTTAGAAAGCAGCAATTTATCCCTTAATGTTCATTCTTTTCCTACCTGCTTAACTTGCAAATTCTAATCCCCACACATCAGGTACAATTTTAGATTATGTTTACCTATTATTTTAAATGTCTTCATCTGTCTTGTGGACAAATAATACAAATAGGATTTGTCATCTGCCCCCATCCCTCTCCCCTCCCGCACACTGCCCCTTTGCAGACACCACTAACCTCACTGTTTCCTAAGCAGATGTCTCCCTGTCATCCCTGGTTCCTCCACCTCCCATCCAATCAACTGTCAAGATCTCCCACTTAAAATATTTTAAACCTGTATTCTCATCTCCATGTCTGTTACCAGTCCTTACTTAATTCAAGCCCTCATAAACTGCCATTTCTTTATAAAAGCTGCCTGATTGGTCTCCCAACCTCTACTCTTGAACCCTATCCCCTTGTAAATCGATCCACCTTCCACACTTCCCTCAAACTAGTCACTTCTTTTTCCTGCCTAAAATCCCACAGGGTTCCTATCCCCTTTGAGCTGAGATTCACATTAGTGTCAACATAAGGTCCCAGCCTGACCATAAATTTGTGCCTCAATTCTGACCACCACCATGCATGTTCATAATAATTATAGGAATTGCTCTTAGGTAAGGCTACTTCCTCCATTGCCGTCATGGCGCTAACTGATTTACATGCATATTTTCTCATCTAAGCCTCACAGGGACCCTCTGAGCAACATGTTGTTACTATCCCTGTTTTACAGGTTTGCTGAAGGGTGGTGAGCTGCAGACACAGGCAGTCTGACTGTGCTCTGAACCTGCGACTCCCTCTACCTGAGATAGCACACTTTTTCTCTGTATTTTACTCATTTACCTATAAGTCCCTTGCTGTCCCTATTCTAATGGTAACCCTACCTCTTTTGTCCCCACTTGAGTAACCAGTTCCAAGCCCCAGGCAGAGTCATCACTTCTTTTGCTTTAATCAGAAACTGTTTTATACACACATCTATTGAGCCCTTATCATACACCAGGGATGCACATCAACTCCCTCTTCACTCCAACTCTGGAGAAAACTAACAGGCAAAAACCCAAGACCATATACCAAGGGCTGAGCCTTGGAGGAGATTCTGATCTCCATACAAGCTCAGAAGGAAGGAGTGGAGAAATTATCAAGGGCATGGGAGGGACCTCTCCCTTCCTTTTCCCTCTTCTCTCACCAGCTGTTATTAGAAAGATAGGATCAGGATTTAGGGTCATAGCAGAAGGAGGAGATGAATGGAGCAGGGAGCATGGGGGACATCTGCCTAGAACTGGAATGAAAAGAACTGCAAGGGAGATGGCCGTATTCCTTGTATTAAGAAAGATCAGATAGACCTGTCTTGAAGGCCAATTTGGACCTAGTATTTACATGCCTGCCCCTTTCATTAGTTCTTAAGGGGCAGACATCTGCCTTTTGAAATCATTCTATCCCATCCTTATGTGCATTTCTTCACCTGTACACCTCACACGATGTTTGTTGAAAACAACCGATGAACAAAAGCAAGAACAATGGTAACAAAGAATAAACAAATAAAAAAATACTTATATATAACTATTTTCACTAAATTTGCTTCTTGAGTAGTTATAGCTAGTAATGCCCTATTACATCCACTATGTTAGTAGGTATAATAACTTAAAGGGAAAAATTCATGTAGGTAAAATTATCATTAGTGGGAATTGTTTTTGCTCTCAAATTCTGAGATAACAAGTTTTCCATTAGGGATTTAAGGCAAAATTGATTTCCCTAGAGGACTGCTTTTTGGAATTACTACCAGTAGAGTGTGACCCTCTGTTAGCACAAGAGAGGAATGGCTGCAAGAATCAGAAGATCCACCAGTCAAAGAACCACCCAAAAATCACCCACCCATTTGAATGGACCCCAAAACTGCCAACCTGGCCCTACATTAAAAAATAATAATTATGATATAATGAAATTAAGTAACATCTTAATAAATAAAATTTTGAAATATTTTTCTTAGTATCTTGGACTTAATACTTTGGGTCATGACAATTAGGTCTTAAAATATAATAAAAGAAAAATTCCAAGGAGACTTATCATAGTAATATTTCTTAAATAGTATCCTATAATATAATTTCCATTTGGCCACTGGAATTTCCCAGCAAATCCTGGCTGAAGGGAAAAGAGGGAAATTGTACAAAATATAAAAATATAATATAAAGAGAAAAGTGTAGTCACAATCAAACATCAACAGCAGTGAAGAGGCAAACAAGTGAATAATTGTGTCCATGAGTGATGCTGTGTCCATCTTCATACCTCTTGATGGATTTCCAACACAGCAGAAGACTTCCTGACTGTGGTTACAGTGTGCAGCCTAGACACAGGAGAAGGAAAATGTAATAACATATATATACACACACACACACACGCACACATACACATACTGTGTATGTATATCATAGCAGGCACATCTACCAAGAAGATTATATACACAAGACTTGAATTAGGAAAGAAAATAATAATAATTCACTTTAAAATATTCAAAATCAAGAAATCCCTTGAGTGGTGCTTTCCAAAAACAAGTCACTTGTTCATGGCACATTTCCTATGCCCCAGTGAGTTTCCCATCCTTAGAACAAAATTCATTCCCTCCCTATTGACCTGCCAGTCAGTTGGCCCTGTAAGTTACCTACAAAGATTGTTCTTTGTAAAGATAGCATTCAAACTAAGGTAGTTAAGAGAGGTTTATTAGAATGGCAACGCCAGAATTTAGGGCTTTGTTTTCTGTTCCATATCATTACTAAAATACCAGGAGAGTAAAATGTCTTGGTCCTTCCCTATGTACCCCCATAGGGTACACGTATATTGCATCTAAGATTGGTCCAGCACCTGAAGTCTGGTTCCCTTGTCACTCAGTGGTCTCTGTGTAGGTTGGGGGAGAGGCCTCTGACTAGAGCAGCCCTCCCAATGTTTTTCTTTCCCAGGTTCTGGTTCACTGGTTTTCAACAATGGCTAGGTATCAGAACCACCTGGGAGAATTAACCAGTGAAACAAACAAATGAAACTTGGGCCAGTCCAGACCAGCTGAAGCAAAATCCCTGCAAGTGGGGTCAAGGCAGCAGTTTTTCAAGGTTCCCTACTTGATTCTAACCCATAGTCAGGGTGGAGAAGCACTGTTTATGAAAATACTGGAGACTATATCTGGATACCCAAATGGGATGAATAATAGCATTTCAAGATGGGCTCTTGGCCATATTTTTTGCTGCAGCTCATCAGCTTTTACTAAAATCTCAGGGGACCCAATTTAGGGGGGGGAAATATGAGTTAACTTTTAATGAACTATAAAAATTACTCAAAATATATTTCCACAATCTCATATTCAACACATTAGCTTTTTTTATCTGAATTCAGAATACTTCCCAAGGGGGTCTCCCATTATAAGCAAATTCATTTCAGAGCTCAGAAGAGGAAAAAACAAGGGTATCAATTAAAATAGGTTAATTTGATTGAATTGTTCTGATAGTGCCTTAACAACTCTGGACTGGCTTCAGACCACATTGCTTCAGTCTATCCGCTCAGTACTACCCACTTTTTTAGCTCCTTAATAACTGCAAAGATAAACAACAACAACAACAACAAAAAAAAAAAAAAAAAAAACTTTTTTTTTTTTTTTTTGCTTCTTCGGAAAGTTCTTCCCTGAAAAAGATCCTTCTAAAAATCAGCAACTCACACCTCTTCAATATTCCAGATTTGAAAATCCAAGGGCTCCTTCCTGTTTAAGTCCTACCAACTGCCTGCTTTCTACACTGAAAGCTTCAAGACTCTGGAGTAAGGAAACAGCACTTGTCTTCCTCCAGCAAAGTAATTGTTGTAGTTCACAGAAATGGCTAAGGGGAGCAGGTGAATTGAACCGATTCTTGCCTGGCTGGCTTCTCCAAAGGTCCGCGGCCCCAAGTCACCGACTTCCTCATAAATTTCTCCTTTTCATTATTGAGCGTTGAATATTTATGTGCTGCTCACACTTGAGAGTTAATGTACAGAACACAGAATCAGTCCACGGCAAAATTATGAGGTAGGGAGAATTTGCCATCAGCCATTCCAGTCAAATTCCCATCACCTCTTTCAGAGGAAGGGATACCCATTATCTTCTCCCACAACTGCTCTATGAAAAATACTCTCTCGAACCTGTGTTCATAATAAAGTATTAATAGTTGATAAGGGCAAAGTGTTATTACTGCCAAAATAGATGCATTTTAGAATTTGAACTTATTCAATTCAACAGAAAAGGCATTAACCACCAACAATGTTTAAGAAAAAAAAACAAACCAGTAACATTTGTTAGCTAGCCCTTTCTAAACATGCAGTTGGTGTAATTCTTACAGTTTCAAAAGATGGGTGTTGCAATCAGTTCTTCTCGATTCTAGGCTCTTAGTACTTCATTTTCCCAAAGATATGGAAAAATAAACCAAACACTGGTCTTGTACCTCTAAATTGTATATTTCTTCCCCTGTACCACAACAACAATGATGTTTTTCTTTATGCCTTTTTTTTTTTCATTTGATCCTGTACCCTAGATGGTGAGGAACCTAAAGGTCAAAATATTTGTCAATATTTGTCAAAATATTTTCCCTATGCTCAAGCATAGGGAAAAAATATCTTCCTCAGCTAGTTCTACCTTTTGTTCTCTTCTGTTTCCTGCTTATTGAAGAAAAATAGTATGGAAAAATAACTACATATCTATTGAGTAAGAATTAATAGAAATCAGAGAATCCGGACCTTTTCCACACCCCTCACCTCAGACCACGCACCCAGGTGTCTGATCCACACTCCACCACTAAGACTGGCTCTGCATGGACACAAAGCCCACACATCATTCTCAACACTTTACTCACCCTCGCCTATAGGAAAAATTGTGGCTCTCCAAACTCTCTTTTTCATTTTATAGCAGAAAGAGTGTAGATTGTTTCAAAACCCAATAGACCTGTTTAAATCTCTGTCCTGCTACTTCCTGGTCGTGTAAGCACAAACAGCTCACTTAACCTCACTTGCACCTCCATTTCCTTATCTGACAAAGAGAAGGTACAATAGGGGTCCCTGTGAAAATAACATAAAGAACCTGACAGAGAGTAAAAATGTCACCTCCTTTCTCTCCTTCCTTTGCCTGCCCAAATCCTATACTCATAGCTAATTGTAGAAACATCCCAAACAGGAGGATCTTTTCTGTTGTGAGAACTTAATTTTGAATCAATGCCATGTGGAACCATGCTCTTGGAGTAAAATGGATTTGGTCCCAGATAAGAAAGAGTGAGAAATAGTGACCTCTCAAATGGACATAGCTTCCTATCTTAGTTACTCCACAGTTAAAAATGGAATTAATTTTCTCATTATCTACCCATGACTCCCAACCCAACATATCTGATGACTTGATTTCAGGAATTTTGATGAACAGAAAATTCTCTTTAGGCTACTCCTAAGTGATGAGCTCTAACCCTAAAAAGATAGTATATCAGAATGGCTTGAACCCCACAGGATTCTGAAACAATATTATTCATTTCTGGCTTCTGAAATTTTACCTGAAGTCTTCCAAAGATTTCTTCTTAGTTGCTTTCAGACCACCAGTTTGGCAACAGGCAAATTTGTAATCAATGACCTGGTAAATGATTGGGTTGTACATTGCTGCTGATTTTGCAAGGAGGGTTGGCACCACAGAGAGTTGTATGGGGATGGAGTCTGGCCTTCCAAAAGCTGACCACACAGAGACCACGGCGTAAGGAATCCAGGCTATCAGGAAGCCAGCGCAAATCAGCATTGCTACCTGGTGAGGGAAATCAATAGAACAGAGTCAAGATGCCTGGTGGAAATGATGGGTGGGAGGAGGAGCAGTAGCTCATTTACAACCAAGAAAGTCTATTATTTGTCCATTTATCTTGCCAGTAGGAGACATTTTCTATGTGGACTTCAGAGATGTTTAGCCAGAAGAAGTTATTACAATGACTTATCTGATTTACCACATCCTATCCATTCTTCACTCCAGAAGTTGAATGTACCAAAAGACCCAAAGTTTAACCCTAAAAAAACTGTCAGATTTTACATTGGGTAGGAAAAGACGCTAAGGAGACATCTGTGCTCCTGAAATTTCTAGACTTCCCAACCCATGTTGTTGGAAAATATATTCCATTATATTTGGTACTAGATAGAAAACATGTTCACCATGAAGAAATTTTAAAACACTCATTTGCCTCAGAAAACAGAAGCTCTGCCCTTGTTGGAAATTTTAATATGAATTTTCTTCAGAGATTTCTATTAAGTGTACTTCTTCTGGCTCATTTTCTCAAGTGTGAGGCCTAGATAGTGGAAAGTTACTAGATATAAAGTAAAATAGAATCACCAAGATTTAACTATAGTGACACAGTGGCATAAAGCAAGACTTTTTCCAGAAAATGCTTTTCTCTCTCACAAAATTATAATTACCTTAGGACCCTCTTAACTTTCAAATCAAAGAATAATTAGAAAGAGGATTTGTAAACACCCTCACTGGTTTCTCACCATCTGCAAACCAGTCCCTCTACTAATGTTGCCCTAATTAGTGCCCTGTAACTACATACCTGCCCTACAGATTATCTCGTTTGAATTCAACAATCCCTTTTTACCAAGTGCTTGGTGCCAGACACAATGCCAAGTACTGTTGGGGACACCAAGACACCTTAGTATCCAGCTGTAGCCTCCCGGAATACAAACAACTACAGTAAAAGGAAGAATAGAATTTAAGTAACAGCAGAGGAGGACCAAATTCCCTGGTACAGGGCAAATTCAGAACAGTTTCATGAGGGACATGGCATACAATCTGCATGTTACAAGTTGAAATAATGGAATAGTAGCAAGATCAGCATGAGCAAAGGCACAGGTATGTGTGAGGTTGGTATAGAAACTAGCAAGTGCTTGCTCCAGTAGCACATATGCGATAATTGGAACAATACAGAGAAGATTAGCATGGCCCCCGTACAAGGATGCCATGCTAATTTGTGAAGTGCTCCATATTTTTGAGAAAAAGAAAATAAATTAGCTAGCAATTTACTTTGGCACACGTGATAAGGCTAGAAAGAAAGATCATATCCATGTATTATGGGTTTTGTATAACTTGTGATCGGACTTGTACTTAATTTCTTATGTTTTGAGGCACTAATGGGTTTGCGAGCAGGAGACTTAATGAGAGCTGTGTTTAGGAAGATTTACCTGTAAATTGGAGGTAGAAAAATCACTATTCATTCATTCAATCAACAAGCATTACAAAGCATCTCCTATGCGTTTTGTGTCAAGGATGAAGCAATGAACAAAGCAGACACAGGTTGTTTAGGTTTGTTGAGGCAACAGGCTAAACAAGAAATGAAAGGGTTCTTTCTTTGACTACTGACACTGGCAAATGAAGTCTAAGCTTTGGTGTTTATTTTAAACATGAGCTCTTTCAGATCTTTGTTAAGAAAGAGTGTACTAACTTTGAAGTATCTTTATACCATTATCTATTATTTTTCTGTAAGATAATGAAATGACATTCAGATTAGCACTCCATGTAGTGGACATCTGCTCTTGCAAATCCACCGTATGTCTTTCATTTCCTCGTAAACTTTAACATCCACAGCAACCCTTCTACTCCGAGCTGCTGTGTGGAGCCAGCATCACGTGACCCAAGCCTGACCAGAGGACAGCATGCCTCGAGCTACAAGAACAAGAACAGGGATGGGCATTTGACTAGAAAGAGCATCAGACTCATCTTTGTGATTTTATAAGGGATTTGTAGGAAAGGGGGAGTTTCCTTCTATCTCTGAGTTCCCCAAAATCCAGGAAAGATGAAAAGATGAAGCTATCTGAGACAGGCACCACTTCTTCTTCCCTTATCCTCTTATTTAAGAAAGAAAAGAACAGTCTTCCCAACGTAAGGGTCATGACTCGCTGGTGTAGAGGATCAAGGATAAGGAATGTTTTATTAGTAATAAAACATTATTTATTACTTTAAAACATTATTTATTATTTTATTAGTAATAAAACATTATTACATTATTACTCAGCCACTTAGAAATCCAAGTGGCTGAGTTCTCTTATAACAAAGTCGTTTCTGTGCACGTGCATTCCAATTTGCTTCCATGAAAGCAGAGCTATTGCACGCAGGGAATGGACGGTCCATAGCCCTATTTGACCTGCGGAACAGCCTATCAGGAGGGTGTTTACCCTGAGAACCCCACATGTGTGGCCTGTGTCAAGAAAGAAGCTTGGAAAATCCACCATGTGTCTTGGGTTATGAAATTCCACCGAAGAAGTTCAAGGCTCATCTCTAAAAATTAACTGCAGCTGAGACACACCTCAGTTATACCCATTTCACTCCATTTTCCAAATAGAGTCTAAACCTCAAACAGATGAATGAAGTGAGCCCAGATCTCCTACTAGTCTTGATGCCCTGTGTCAGGCTCCTGCAGCCCTGCTTTACAGTCCTGAGCCAAAATTCTTACCTGTGCGTAGTAGCTATCAACCAGACCCAGACCACATGCATTACTCCCATTCGCTTGCTTGCTTTTCCGCCTCTCTGCAGAGGGTTATGCAGGAGAAACTGTATTTCATTTGGTCTGTGTGACTTTTGTTTGTAAATGGAATGGATGCCTCAAGGCTCAAAATGAGGGTCTTTTTTCTAAGTCCCCAAATAAACAATAACTGTATAAATAAAAGTCGCTTTAACAGATGTCTGGGATCTTAACATAGCACCATCCTTTCTCTTTGGTGACTCATGTGATGATTTCATGTATCTCAAAAGCTGTTTTCTGTGTTGCTGTCAAAGTCATTGACAAAAAATAGATTAGAACTTAGTCCATAATATTTTCTAACATTCTACATATTTTCTACTTTTATGAGAGTGTGCAATGGGGAGAGGAAGGACTTCAAGCATTTGTGTTACATTATCCTTTTTAAAAGGACATCAGAGGAATGTCTGGGTAGCTCAGTGGGTTAAGCCTCTGCCTTCAGCTCAGCTCATGATCCCAGGGTCCTGGGATCGAGCCCACATTGGGCTCCCTGCTCAGCGGGGAGCCTGCTTCTCCCTCTGCCTGCTGTTCCCTCTGCTTGTGCTTTCTCTCTGATAATAAATAAAATCTTTAAAATATTTTTTAAATAAAAGGACATCAGAGAATTAACCATGCTATGGTTTTTAAACACATGGCAAATGAATAATCGTGGTTTTTCTGAGTAGGATAAAACTAAATGCCTTAAACTGAATGATTAGAAATCAAGTTTAGCGCAGAGAGATAAAAGCTTAGATCTAAAAGCACTGCAGAATATTACTTATGTATTTGAAGTGAATACAAAGTTAACATGAGATTCATTTATTTTTTACAATCTTCTCCTATTAAAATATACTCCCCAAAACACTAGAATATTAAATATTAAAGGCATTTTAAAATAAACTCCATAGAAGTTACAAAACTTACATGTTACACTCATTTTCCCAGTGCTTTCTAGTCAAAGTGGAGTGTGTTTAATCTTTCAGCAGTCTGTTCTTTCTTCATTTCTGAGTGTGTCCTCATTTTCATTTTCCAAAATTTCTATTCCAGATATCTTTAAACCAGTTCTAGCACAGACACCTGTACCTGTCAACTTTTTTTAAGTTGTTTATTTTTTAATCGCTTCACTTGTACCACTGCCTTTTGGTTTACTGGAAAAGCAGGAAAACTTCAATTCTTAAATTAGGCAATTTTTGTGGGAGGAAATTCACAGAATGTGTGCTTTGCTTCTACAAAAGAATCACACATCTGCAACCCAGTTAACTTTAAATATATCTTGCAGCAGAGCACTAAGGGATATCTGTAAGTTCCAGCTACAGTTCAAGCTGGCACTAATTTAAGCGTCGCATAGGCAATATTGCTCATAACTGATCAATTCTAGTGAATTAATCATTTAAAGCCATAATAGAACAATGGGACTGAAAGTAAATTCTCCAAATTACGTAAGGCTCTGTCTTTGGGCCCAATTCATCTGAACCATTCCAGCAGATACGGTTTCCGAGAAACAAAGTCCTTCCCTCTCTCTGTGCTGAGATAACATGGATAACATCATGAGTAGAGTTACTTGGGTTTGGATCCCAACTATGGTTCAACTCCACCGACCAGTGTGAGTGAGACAGAACCCCTGGTTCTCTAAGAGCTGGACTTTCAGTTCCTTGCATCAGGCTCCTTTGCTCAGATATGAGTAGGTCTTCAGCCGGTGTTCGGAGCTGTGCACTACCTTGGATAATGAAGTGGATGAGAAAAGGACATGGAATTGATGTAGAAGCGAAGCTTACAAGGAGAGCCAACAAGATGGATTAAATTCCCCACCAGTAACAAGAGTCACCAAATCAGTAGCTAGACCACTGAAAACAAGGGTATTGCAGTGGCTGGGATGAGACAAAGTCACAGGAAGCAAAATCACTCCATGTGTGCATGGAGAAAATGGCAAGGGACCCACAATGGACCAGAACATAGGGATAAGGAGAACTGGTTTTCCTATCTTGAGTCTAGCTAGCAAGCATACAAATTTGCTCCCAATGAATAAAATTAAAAAAAAAAAAAAAAAGAAGGAAAGAAAAAGATATGAAAAGATGATAATGCAAGAGTAAAGGCCAGTCATGAGGCCACTACCCCCACATGCGGGCAGCCTGCCGCTGACTGACATTACCAATGGCGAGGAGGAAGGGGGTGACTTAGCAACAGTGACCTACCTTCATTGGCCCTCAGTTCCTGATATGTATAAAAATAAGGGTGATATTTAGCCTTCACACCACCTTTGAAGAAATAAAGTAATGTGACAACTCAAAGCAAGTCTAATTTGAGTTTCTTCCTTCCTTCTGTTTTATCAATAGAATGACAACTAAGGCCAACTGTCCCAGACCCCTCATCATGCACTTAGAAAGAAAACAATTCTGAGAGCTTTGTTGTGTCTACTATCATGTGAGCCCTGGGGGTGATCCAAGTAGAAAATATTAATTTGTATTTGGAAAAAAAAAAAAGAGAGACCTGGAAGAAGGAGGGGTCTGCACTTCCCCGCTGAAATTTTCTCGAATCTTAAAATACCACTCTTCTATAAACAAGCAAAAGCTGTGATTGAAAGGAGAAGATGTAAATTAGGTCGTGTCACTCTGTACATCTGTGTTGCAGGGTTTGGGTCTAAAACGGAACACAGCATTCCCCAGTGAGGCAGTGGCTGGCTTAAAGAACAGGAGATACAAATCTGTGAGTATCTGGCTCAAAAAATGAGGGAGACTTGGTTCATTATAACTGAACCAAGCCCTTAAAGTGAGGAAATTGCCACTCAGTGGGGAAATGTAGTCAGGTAGAGAGACCAGGAGGTTTTAGCAGTAAGAGCTATTGCCACCAATCCTCAAACGATCCAACCAATCTAGCCATTTTTATACAACCTGAGAGTTTTAGAAGATAACTTAGACAGCATTTAGTTCCCTTCCCCCACCTCCTCTCACAGGTGAGAAAACCAAGACCCAGCAAGATAGAGTGGTTCACCCAAGGTGAATATTCAGAGTTGCAAGCAACAGAAACTGACTTCAGCCAAGTAAGACAGAAAAGGAATAGGTTGGTTAGGACAGAGAATCCTTGGGAACATTGGACTCAGGATTGAGACCAAGCAGACAGAAATGATGCCCAATGTGATGTCCCAAAGCAGCTCTGATGCAGAAACCACTGTGCTGCAGCCATGCCCCGGGGAGACATCTCCCTGTCCCTTTGCTGGGATCACTATCTTTGAGACCCACAGGCTGGAGCCTGGGGTCACAGCCATATGCCACCTACATGGGAATCTTGGAAAGTCAATGACTGGTCCTTCTGTATCTTTTAAATTAGGAGTCAGCCTTTGCTCAGACATATTGCCCCTCCGCTCCACTTCCCCAAACTCAAAATGTTGGAAATTCCTCAACACAGAAATTCCAAATGGAAAGGGGTTCAGCCACTGGCAGCCAAAATAAATAACAAATGTCAGCTAGGTGAGACTTTCAGTGGGTTCATGGCAAAAGTGGTATTTACCCCAATTTGAAATTCTTTCCTTCAACAAATATAGATGTAATATGTATATTTATTTTATAGATTTTTTATATTTAATTTATGTTAACATAATTAATTATATAGTATAGGATTTATTTAATATTATAATGTTTAATGTATCATTTTTTAAACTGTGCTATGTCCTAGGGACACAAAATGATTGAAATGATATGGTTGTCACTCCACAGGCCTTACTAACCAACGCTAAAGCCAGACACTGGGCAAATAATCACAAAAGTAAGTGTGTAATTATAAATTAATTATAAATTATGGCCAGTTCTAAGAAGAAATGATAAAGACAGCATTGCCCCATGATGATAGGAAGCTCTGAATTCAATTTGGGGAATGCTTTTCTGGGAAGCGGCATTTAAGCTAAGAACACTTATGAAGAACTAGAAGAAATGAATTAATTGGTTTAAAAAATAAAAAAGCAATGCAGCTCAGCTTTCTCACAAACTGCCCTTAGAGTCCTCCCAGGGGGTTCTCTGAAGATGAACCTCCAAGGATAAATTGACTGGATGGCAGTCAAAGAGAGGAATCACAGGAGGAAAGCAGAGATTTACATTTATAGTTTTTAAAAAGGCTTCACCACCAATGTGAAAGAACAAAGCAAAACAAAATGCCTGCCAGTTATAAAAGGGACAGAGGAACTCAAGCCAGGGGTCAAGGGAACACTTAACACTCATCAAGGTAATTAGATTAAATTAATCTACCCAATTATATATTCATTATAGCAATCTTGATTAAGCTTCTAGTAGGCACCAAGCAGTGAGGCTCAGAAGCAAACAGGACGTGTAACACTTGAGTTCACCTACCTACTACTTGCAAAGAAGGACAAGGGCGTGGCTCAATACAGTGAACGTGTCAAGTGCTCTGATGGCCTGTTGCAGAGGGACTTAAACTAGCCAGAGGCGATCATGAAGGCTTTTTGGTGGAAATAAAGGAAATTAAGAGAAATCCAGATGCCCAAAGGATCTAGACACTGCTTGTAGACATGGAACCCATAGATAATCTATTTGTGCTAAATGAATAAGTATTGGGTACTAGTCCATACAACATCATAATATTTGGAAAAATTAGTCTACGCGTCTGGTATTTTCTTCCTGTGACTCCACTACCCTCCTCATCAAAGCAGAAGGAATTGTGTTCACTGCAGTGTGTGAAGATTTTTTTAAGGAGAAATACCCCAAAATATAAAACATTTATTTCTCAGCCTTGTGAGTTTTAAAATAGAAATCTGAAACTTACAGGATGGAGAATATTTGAGAGAAAGGTGTTTTGAGTATACAAAAAATGACATCGAGTACCCACAGCCAGAAACATGAAGTGGACCGTTTAATTAATCTTACTCAATGGGAACAATTTTAGAGGAATGCACACGATTACAGGTTTCCCACCCTAGATAGGTAAAAGGGTCTACAGCTCAAAGGTGAGGGAGGACCTCAGAGGAGCTGGTAACTGACCTTAAGAAACTGTCTTGTTGCTACTCCATGGAGCAGAACACAGGGAGCCAGGGATGATGCTGAGGGAGCAAAAGACCCAAATGCATTTGGGGATCTCAGAGCAAAAACTTATGCCTTGCTTCAGAGGGTCCCAGCCAAGCTCCCAACATACTGATGATGAGTTGCAGTCAAAGGACAGGGAAGTAGCTGGAATTGCTGATGAACCTGAAGAGGGTTTCTGGTTGGAACAAAAAGGATGCAAAGTGACCCATAACAACTGGTGACTGAGACTGGGAAGAAATTTAAATATCTCAGGAATATCAGGGGCAAGACATGACAGTAATCAAACCAGGAACCCCCATCCACTGGCATCCTGGGATTATAAAAGCCCCCCTAGAATTTATACATAGCCCTGGGAGGACAAGGAAGACCCCAATTCAACCGAATTTATCCTGATTGTGTAATATTAAGTTTGTTTTACAAAGTTAAATGCAGGCAAATGAAAATGAGATGATACTGAGTCATAGAAACATAAAGAGAATTTTTCTTTGCGTGTTGGTCTTTATTTCTTGGGGTTTTTTGTTGTTGTTGTTGTTGTTGTTGTTGTTGTTGTTTTGCATACCTCTGTTGGCAATCTGTGAAGTTTCAGCCTGGTACAAAAGTTTACAAAACTGTCATTCTTAAAAAATTAATTCAAGGGAAACTTCAAAGTAGAGAGCTATATGTAGGTGGGATGTCAGTTTTCGGGTGGATAAGACCAGACTAGCAAAATATAGGCCAGATAATAACCCAGCTGGAAATCATTAGCGTACCCAGAAAAGTAAATGATTTTGACCCCAGAATCCAAGGAGGTAACCTTTAAGTAATAAGCTTTTAGACCAGACAATTCTAAAAGATCAGAAGCACCAAGTGAATAAGCAGACTGTCAATCCTGAGAGATAACTGAATGGAGAAAAAACTCCCTAAGACTATGAAAAGGTCCAGTGTGAGGTTGTTTTTACTTATTTTTACTCAGTAGGAAAAAAATCAAGACCAAAATTAAATGGTAATTGAAAACATTTTAAATTTAGCAGAGAAGATGCCGAAATAGAAAGTTGTGTTTATCAATGTGTGTTGAATTTTGATTTATGTTTTTTGCATAAGTGTTAATAATTAGAAGCATTTTATATTCAGGTTATTTTAATATAAGTTTTATATATACAAGTGAGATACAGACATATTGTATGATATATAACGTATAATATGCCATATAGACATTAATATAATACAATGTCATTTAGTATATGTCAGAAGAAGACGTGTATAAAATAAAATCATACATATAAATACCTATAACTTTTCATTTAACATCTCTTTTGTTAATCTGGACTGGGTGAGCCTTGCTACTTGACCTATACAGTCCAGCCTGTGTCAAGGAGACTGATAACCACAAAGCAAGTTAAATGGTGTGTGCCAAGTTTCACCTTGTATGCATAATGAGCTTTAGAATCACTCACTAAACAAATTACCCACTGTCCAGAATACACAAAGAACCAGCGGCTAAGGTATTTATAAAAGCTAGCTGTGGGTTGAGTTAGGCAATTCAACTAACGGGAGCACAGATGATGAATAACACGCTCAGAGAAACTGGAGAAGGCCTCATGGAAATAAGGATCTGAACTCATTGAGCAAGACCATCAAAATGTCTTGAGGCTAACACCATTGGAGGGCAGCAAGGGAAAGGAAGTCATATGACATCTCAGCAGCTTCCTGGTATGCCAAACTGTAGGATGACAAGGTAAATTCAAATCCACCTAGCAGTGTGACGGACATCACATCCTTTGCCTGGACACACTTCCATAAAGTATTGAGAAGGAATATTTTTATTATTTTTGCATTCACCCTGTTCCTAGAGCAGTATCTGGTTCTGAGTAAGGTTTGGTTTAAATGTAATCCAAATTTAACTTGGACTGATTTATTTGGATTAATATTTTTTTTTTAAGTCACAGATAAGAGCTAAAAGGAGAGCTAGAAATGAGCTTAATTCATGACCTTGGATTTTATGGAATGTTTTTTCTTGGGTCTTTGTCCAGGTAGAACTGCTCTATTATTAGATTATGAGCATAGATTTAGAATACTGAAGACTTCCTTGGAGCTTTCTTTTACTCAGCATAAGGTCAGCTGGAACCATGAAGACTCTGCAGCTCACCCTGTACAACCAAGAGATCCTTGTACCGTCTCGAAGCATCTGCACTGTGCAGAGAGGAATATTACTAGAACGAAGGCCCTGACTTACTAGAAGTGATCTCAGGTCTGAAGGGAACGGTTACTAGATAGGTCCTGAGACAAGGGGTCTTCAAAGTAGGAAGTAGCGTGAAGGTGCAATATCAATGGTATGATTGATTTAGATACCAGAAGGAATGGTTAGAACTTCGATCTACATTTATTTATTTATTTATTTTATCTTTAAAAGTAAAGTAGAAGTTAGGGCATGTGAATGTTAATATTAGGGAACAGTTGGATGGTATTAGCTGCATGTCATTTATGTTGAGGTATATCCTGGAAAAAAATTTTTTTTCAATGTAAGGGTAAGACAAGATGATGATGGAAAGACCACTGTCTTACACTTTCCCAGAATTTCTAGAAGTTACGAGAGAATGAAGGAACTACAGTTTATTTAACACCTTCCATGCACCAAATGATAGAATAACATATTTTATCTCATCGAATCTCCACCACAATCCAAGGAGACAGATGTTACTATTCTTGTTGCACAAGTGAGAAAATAGAGATTCAAAGAAGTTCCGTATCTAGGTCTGGATCACAAACTGGCAAGTGTTGGTGATGGAATGAGAACCCTAGTCTATTCTCAAATTGTGTGTTCCTTTCCTCACATAACAGTCTCTAAGGAGGTGTAAATTCTGAAACTAGCATTGACCAAGGGACTCAACCATGCAGAAACTTCTCTTGTATTAAGACAAGTTTCCCATAGGATAGTAGATGTGGTAAGCTCTTACTCTGTAACGTGAGCTGACAGAATGTTCCTAACCACATCCACCAAAGTCCATACAAAACAGTACAAATACTGGGAGGCATTTTATGATGCATAAAAGTTACTATTTTTATGACTTAAATAATTTTTGAGAACCAAGAATATCTTATTCAATAGAGAAAATAAGCTTCCAGTAGATCCACCATACATACAAATTCAGTAGATATTAAAAGTGTGTGTGTGTGTGTGTGTGTGTAAATGAGAGAGAGAAACAGTGAAAAGAAATATTACAAAGGTTTAGATAAATAATAGCAAAGCGCAGAAATACATATAGAATAGAGATTCTAAGTTCACCCAGTCCCCAATATTCCCTATCCTCTTTGCCCTATGAGGTTTTAATTGATTAGAAAACCCCTCGGTAAATTATTACTGTAATTACCTTGGTCAGTTTCATTTCCAGCACATGGCTGCTATGTATCCGACTGTCGAAATGAGCTACTTCTTTAGAGGAAGACTTAACCTTAGCAATGATCTTCACATAGGAGAACACAATCACAGCCGTTGGGAGTAAGAGGCAGAAGAAGAGGATGTTCAGGATGAAAATCTGGCCACCCACGGAGGCCTGGGCCAGCCACCAGTCCAGTGTGCACGAGGTTCCGAAGGGCTCAGGTGCGTAGTCCCCCAGACCTACCAAGGGCATGGTGGTCCAGAAGGAAGCATAGGCCCAGATGACTGCCAGGCAGATGTAGGCGTGCTTTCTTTTCAGCCAAACCCCTGGAGGTAGAAGAAAAGCATTACCGGGATGTAATCTGCCCTACACCCAAATACCTCCCCTCGATATGTCAAATTCCACATCCAAAGAGTTATTCCATTGGATTCTGGGAGAAGTGGTCAGACAACTGAATTCTGAGGGAGAGTGGAGTGAAGGGAGAAAAGTTCCAGAGCATGGGCCTTTTTCCAAGCGAATAAAATCAGAAGTGCTTTCACAGGGAAGGTTTCCATAGGCACGCAGGAGCCTTGGGAAGGGTAAGTGATAAAAGCTGAGGAAAGGGGACAGTAGAAAGAAGGATGCCAAAGACAATGAAGGAAGGATCTTAAGAAAGCATCCAGTATGACCTTTGAGATCCTATCCAATACAAGGCCAATTGGTAGAACAGAACGACCAAGCCCCCAAAAGCATGTATTATTGGTTCATCCAAGGTGGACTCCTTCAGGGAAGGTGAGAACTGGTGACACATTGCTTGCACCTTTCAATACCCTTCTCCCTAAAAGCTTTCTCATCTCATCTCATTCATCTTCCTAAACGCTTGTCAGTGGGGGTCAGTGGGCCACAACCATGACTGAGTGCTGAGATATTAAAGTGACTGATCCTGCTTCGTGGGAGCAGGTTTTGAATCTTCAAACATGACAAACACAACAGTCAAGCTCACACAGCCATACCAAGAGAGGTAGAGAATCTAGGTAGGTTGCATCATGTTCTGCAAAAGTAATACTGTGAAAATACTTTCAGGAAAAAAAAAAAATGAGCTCTAGGTTTTTCAGAACTAATTTCCATCAACCAAAAGAGAATTCCAAGAAGAACTGGTGTAGTCATATAAAAAAAGCTATAGAACACTAGTGATCACTTTCCAAAGTTTACCATAACCACCCAAGACAGGGAAGCCTGATCTAATGCTGCAGCCTGCTTGTGGAATTACCTCCATACTCCACTTATCATCTCAAAGAGAAAGGGCCAGAGAAGCAAATCCTTACTGCCTTGGTTTTAGAGTAGCAGACAAGAAATATCAGGACACAGTCAACAAAAGCGAAATGGACTCTTCAACACAGACACAAGGCGCGCTTCCGCTCAGAGCCATATGCAGTTTAGGAAGTCAGTAGGGTCTACTTCTTCTTGTTTCTAGTGTTTGACCTTCTTCATGTACCCTTTCTAGATGCCCACATTCTTAGCAGTAAAATGGAGGAAATAAGAATACATTGCTTACAGGTTTTGATAAGGGTTCAAAGAAATAATGCAAGGCCTGATTTGCAAACTACAAAGGACTACATTAACACAGATTTTTACTCCTATGTTTGTCTCAGCACTAACAAGAAATATAGATTGTATCTATGCTCTATGGTCTCTCTTTTTTTTTTTTTCCAAATACATGGCATTTTGTATCAGAAAATTCAAATTTCTCAAGCCCAACCAGAGAGAGGTAACAATCATGTAGCCACAATATTTATCAGCTCCTGATTATCCATTATAATGGATAAAACACTGGCACGGATAATCACATATATTTAGGGGAATGTGCATACGCATACGTATAAGCATTTATGGTTAGGGTTACTTGGCGAGGTGTTGTATACTTACATTCGAGTATGGTGAAATGCTGTCAAGTACAGGAGGGAGTAGATTAGTAGATTGGTTCTGTGTTGCTCCAGAAGTCAGAACTAGGACCAATGGGTGGAGGTTACTGGGAGGCAGTTTTGTCTCAATATAAGGAATAACATTGTAACAATGAGAGCAGACCAATCAGAGAATGGGCTGCCTTGTACAGTAGTAAGCTCCCCGTCACTGGTCACTGGAATTATTCAAGAAGAGGCCAAATGGCTGTCTGTCAGGGATGCCTTAAAACAATTTATCACATTAATGGGAGAAAGGTCTCCATGTTCCCAAGCGGTCTTCTAA
Organism: Mustela putorius furo; assembly: GCF_011764305.1. Taxonomy (NCBI): domain Eukaryota; kingdom Metazoa; phylum Chordata; class Mammalia; order Carnivora; family Mustelidae; genus Mustela; species Mustela putorius. The sequence goes on along the minus strand of NW_025422123.1, from coordinate 14,064,013 downwards.
TTCCAACATTTTAAGACACTGTAGATGGTTGAATCATGAGTCAAATCAAATGGTGAAACCATTCTACTGAGGTTCAATCTTAAAAGAAGATGGAAATATATATACAGTTCCCATATAGAGTGATGCCCTACAATGATTCTGGGGGTGGACAGTACCACCTCTTTAATGGACACCAAGCCTAAATTCAAGGCAATATTTAAAAAGCAGTGACATCAAGGAATTCCTCAAATATCCCCAGGAAGCTGAAATTCTGCCTTCTCCTCTATAAAATCTACATTTATGATCTACTTGATGTGACCAAAAATAAGTTGGTAGTAAGTATAGGACTCTGAAGTCATCCAGGATATACATAACTGAATATTTTTTTATATTTTTGGAAATTCTGATTTCAGTTATTTCCATTGGAAGTGTTAAGCTGTTTAGAAAAAGAGATGGAAATTTATAAAGAAAAAACTGAGTGCTAGTTTGCGAAGATGATAGTCCATGACCTTACCCTCCCCTGCATGGTTTCCTTGGAGTCTGGGACTATAAACTTCTAAATATAAAGGAAAAGGGATGTCTGAATGTCTCCATCAGTTAAGCATCTGCCTTCAGCTCAGGTCATGGTCCTGGGGTCCTGGGGTCCTGGGATTGAGCCCACATCAGACTCCCTGCTCAGTGGAGGGTCTGCTTCTCCCTCTCTCACTCTCCCTCCCCCTGCTGGTACTCTCTTGCTCTCTCACTCAAATAAATAAATGGAATCTTGAAAAAAAAAAAAAAGCTTTAAAATAAAAAGGAAAATTCCACCACATTGAGAGTATGAAGTTGACTTGATGCTTCCCACCTCAGGCTCCAGGCCATCCTCCATCTCCACGGTCACAACTGTTCTGATTGACAGATTAACAAACAGAGCAGCGTTTTCCAGAGGGAGCAGATACTATTCCCTGGGCGCACCTGGTTCTCAGTATGAAAGAGAGGGACCCAAAGTCTTCTCTTTGGGATTCAGTAAGTTCCCAAAAGCCCAAGAAACAAATGTAATCAAAGTTTATTTTTAACATGTTGTTACTATAAAACAAAACAAAACAAAAAAACCCTTGAGCCTGAAAACTTTTTTATAGCTTGGCTCTCCCCTTATCAACGCTTCTAGTTACTCATCTTCCTACCTACAAAACCACAATAAGTGTGTTGACTGATATTTCTGCATGTGTCCTTTCTTGTCAGCACCTGCACGGCTCTCTAGCTTGGAGCTGGAATCTTTGGAATTCCTCATCTCTGAAATCACAGGGAGCCTGAGGCCTAACGGAGGATCAGAAACATTTTTCTTATAATTTCACTTACCATGTAGGGGACAAGCTAAAATATCTTGGGCCTGACATCCTTTCAGTGCATCTTATTTCTTGGTTTGCATGGCAAAACATGGGAGAGGCTTACACAGATTATACAAGGAAATGATGCTTGCCAAAATCATTGTAGCCAAACACCAGACATTCCTATAAAAGTAGTATTAAAAGAAACCTACATCGACACAGGTTCAGATTTTTTAAACTTAAGCTAGAACAAAATAGGCTCTAAGTAGAAATACTCTTGGTCTCTTAGGTTATTAGCAATCTTTGTTCATTACCTATCGGTACAATATTTACAGTCTGACAATCCACTAGTTTTGACTATCGGGGAATGAGAAACCTTCATACTTACCATACGATAAATAGCAGATTTTCAGATACCGATCCAGGCTGACAGCAGTCATGGTGATGAGACTTCCACAGCCAAAGAAAAATCCAGCCCATCCGTACCAACGGCAGCCAATCCAGCCAAACACCCAGCGGTGACAGAAGCAAGAGATGATCGTGAACGGTTTGCCTACAACTAGAGCACCAAGCAATTTGTCAAGGGAAATTCCCTCTAGTTAAAATTACCCACCTGCCTCAACTCACTGTTGAGTCATATTCTATTCAGACAAGAGATAGCTATTTTAGTTAATGTTAGGTTTAATCTGATTGCAACCAGACCCAGATTTCTGGGATTTAAACTATTCCTCAAAACAATAAAACAAGCCAAAGTCAGACAGGGAGACAAACCCTAAGAGACTATTCATCATAAGAAATAAACTGAGGGTTCCTGGAGGGGAAGGGAGATTGGAGATGGGGGATGGGATAATGCGGTGATGGGCATTAAGGAGGGCACGTGATGTGATGAGCCCTGGGTGTTCTATAAGACTGACGAATCCCTGGCCTCTACCTCTGAAACCAATAATACATTAGATGTTAATTAATTGAATTTAAATTTAAAAATACTGAATTGGAAATAAATAAATGAATAATGAATAATAAAAAAAAAACTATGCCTCAGCTTCTGTTAGTGTTTTTGTGTTTTGTACTTTCTAAAAAAAAACATTCTTCTACTCTAATTCAAGCCCTGCACTCTTCATATTCAGCTATTATATTTAATCTTCACCCTCCTGGAAGGGAACATGCTGAGGAAGCTCTTCATGAGCTCTGTGTGATTGATCTATCTATCTATCTATCTTTCTATCTATCATAAGGCTCCTTAAATTTATTTCCTTAGGAAAACCAAGGAACTCATACTCAGAGGTGCCAGCCCTGCCCCATCCCTCCCAGGTGTGTCTCTTCTTCAACAAACAGAGGTACAAGTTATAAGTTCCTATTAGTGCAGTCAGGTAACCTGTATTTCTCAAGTGCCTTCTGTAAGCCAGACACACATCTCCCCTAGTTTGTTTTGTTGTCTAGATAGCGCGTTTCACACTCCATCTTTCTGGACTGTGCACCCCCCTATTAGGGCTCCCTAATCCCAGTGGCCTAGCCCGATTGTCAGTGAGGAAACTGAGTATAAAAGGACTATTTCTTATTCAGCAAATAATTATTCAGTGCCTCTTATGTAACAACCACAGAGCAAGGTGATAGAGGACAAAGTGGAGGTCAAGACTGACAAATGTAATTTATAGTAGAGGGTAGATAAGAGAAATATATAATTGATAATATAAAATATGATACTATGGCATGATAGTCATTAGTCCTGAGAGGAAAAATGAATTGGAAGGAGATAGACAGTAATTGTTGTTTTATATAAGGGGATCAGGGAAGACCTCTCTGAGAATGTGACATTTAGGGAGATGTCTAAATCACCGGTAGAGATCGCAAACAAATGTCTAGAGGGGAAATATTCTAGGCAGAGGAGACACAAACTCAAAGCTTGAGCTAAGTGTCAGCTGTGTGGGTGCTAAAAGCAGCAAGAGACAAGTGAAAGTGACTGGGATGGAGTGAAATTAGTGTCTGTTGTGCCTGGGACTATTTTAAGCTTCCTTCTGGAATGGAACCTTTGGTAAACCTTTGGAATGTCATTTAGAATGCCTCTCCCTTCTTCACTTAATAGGATGGTTCTGAACCCGGCTGCACACCAAAATCACTGGAAGAGTTGTTTTGTTCTTTGTTTTTATTTTACTTTAAATATCAATTTCCAGGACTCTAACCTCCAGAAAGTCTGATATAATTTATCTGAAACGAGCTCAGGCATCAATATATTGCAATATACTTTTTCTTTTCTTTTTTTTTTTAAGCTCCCCAGGTGATTCTAATACACAATTGCAAGCCACTGGTATATAAACAACAAATATTAGTAATATAGATGAAATACACCTGGTCTCTACCATGTACTTCAAGGTGCTTAAAATGGAATATAGTTGACCAAGAAAAAAAAACAAAATAGATGAAAATGTTTAAGGTTTATTGTACTGGAAAATGTATTAGAGATACTCATAGTTGAGAAATGATCTGGGTTCATCAGCAAAAGCTATCACATGGCAGAAAATGCCTTCTTACTGAATTACTCTGAAGACATAGGCAGAGTAAGGAGGTGGTTTGTGCAATTCTAGAGCAGGTTTGCTTGGTGGAAAGCATTTTCAGTGTATCAGACCAACTAAAGACATCTTTATTCAAGCATAGACTAATTCAGCCTTAAACATGAATCTAGTAGTATTCGCTGGTGAAGGATGTGGATGGAAATGGCAGGTTTCAGTCGAGCACTTTACGTTCAGTACCAGGGAGAGAGCCGATCGGGGTTCGCCGGGAGAGGGGGAACCCGGAAAGCAATCATTCATGTTGCGACACCGCCATCGTGTGGCCCTTTCTAAAATGGCAGTCATTGTGCCGCCTTGCAAATTGCCTGCGGTTCCTTTCAGCTGTTTTCATCCCAGGAGGCCTGACACAATATGCTTCTCTTAATGTCAGTGTGCATTTCCGATAAGAGCTCTTGATATTTAAACCTGTCCATACTGAGTAAAGCCCCCCAAGCAACGAAGACCACGCAGACCCTCAAGGGCAACACATCTGATGGTGAGAAACAGTGATTCGATAGGTAGAGGCTTCTTTATTGAGCCTTGTTTTTGGAGACTGGCATTGGCAGAAAAATCCACTTATAAAGGGAGAAACAAATGTCAAGAAACATTTTAAAAGAGACGTTTTAGATGGGAAACTGCTAAAAAGTTTCCAGTGGAAAGAGGAATTGCTGTGCACTGTTTACACTCAGTTTCCCCAATTCTAGTAACTTAAGACCATACTCCAAACAACAGGATTTGGGATTCAAAGGCAAGTTTGAGTGTATTTAGACAACCTTGGGACTTTATAGATGAAAGCAAAGGGAGGCTACTTATCCAAAATCATTTATATTTATAAAAATGAATTACAAGTAAAGAGAAATTTTATTCCAATTCCCCCTTGGCAGGATTATCAGAGAAGCCAAAGAAGCAAGAAATAAGCCAGTGGTTTCCAATTTTGCCTGCACATTAACTTACCTGATAATACCAACTTTAAATATCCTGAGGCCCACATAATAGTCTCAACCAATTCAATTAAAAATTTCTGGGTATAAAACCCAGCCATGAAGTTTTTTGCTTTTCTGTTGCTGTTTTGTTTTGTGTTTAAGTTCCCCAAGTGGCTTTTTTGTGCATCCAATTCCAAGAAAGACTGACCTGGAGGCTTCCTATGCTTGCAATTAGTCCTGAAGCCACACTTCAATGAACCAGCAGGTCATTGAAAGATGGGAAATTGAAAGACGGAAAAATCCCATCTTCCTAAACTCACCTCTCAGACTGTCTCTGCCCATCATTTAAGCTTCAAGACCTAGCCCCTTGGTGTTTATTTTAACGGAGTCCCCTGTGTGTGGCGGGGGTGTAAAGGAGCCCAACACTGTGATCTGTAAGTTTCTGTCTTCTCAATCATTTAGCCGGTACACTTTGAGGCTCAGCATTAAAAGGTATCATTCATCATTCCAAATTGTCCCCTTGGTATCTAACACGCTCAGCACACAGAAAAGACTCAACGAATGGTAAATGGATGAGCTCTTTAACCCGATGACACTCCATTGACTTACCACAACCTCGGTAAAGATGACTGGTGAAGGAAGGAGTGACAGGAGGCGGGGGAGGGGTGATCTCTGAGCCAGTGGGGACTTGAGAACGGAGCACAGCTCAAACCCCCCAAAGAAGAAATGGCTGCATTACCTGAAATGCCCAGATCACAGATTGCTAAATTGATAGTCATTATTTCCGCAGGTCTCAGCTTCTTCTTTCGTCTAGAAGACATATAAAGGACATACCCGTTTCCAAATGTGGACAGAATCCCTACAAGGAAAAATATAAATTCCCTTCGTCAGCACTAGGATTTGGAGTTCACTCAGATATGAAACACTTCTCAATTTCAAAAATGGACACCATAGATTTAGAGGGTAGTGAGAGGACTCTAAATAAAAAATCTAAATTAAGAAGATGAAGTAAAAAGCATGAGTTGCGAGTGACAGGTGAGGGATGGGTTGCCTCCAAAGGGATAGGAGTCAGGGATTATAAGACTGAACTTACCCAGAAAAAGGAACTGCTAACTTCCCAGTGAAGCTCAGGAGGGGTGGGAATCCCCATGGTCAGTTCTTGTACTGGCCCCCAGGATGGAGTATTTCCTCCGCCATTTTTACCGAATATCGGCTCTATAGAACTCCCTCCCTCTAAGAAGCAGGGTTAACCCCTTGGCTCTTGGTACACGCTGAAGCTGAAGTGACCCCAACCAGACAAGGTGCTTTCACTATCACTGTGGACTGCTGAGGGAGCACCAGCATTCAGGAGAGGTAGAGGCCAGACTGGGCTGGCATAACCTCCTGAGAGGAAAGGGTCATCTCCTGGAGACACATCTCAGGACATTTTGCCTCCTGAGGACACATGGACGCTGGGTGTCTGCAGCTACTACTGGACTAGGTATTAAGGGGAAGTAGGTGACAGTGGATAATATGGGCTCTCCCCTCCCACCAAAGGGAGAGCAAGTGACCCTCAACCCACCAACCTACCAATAGTGGTATAAATGTGTTCCCACTTTTTTATATCCTTTTATTAATGACTGATTGGCTTTGGCATTACAATGATACTGTTCAAAAGTTCTTACAAACCCAGTTTAAATCCAAAAAGACCCAATCCCTACTGACTTTAAGAAAAGAATACACCTACTTCCATAGCTTAACATGTAGAGTAGATTTCTTCAGGAATTCTTGCTTCATAGTGTAGCTGTGTATAAATGAGAATCTGGTACAGCTGCCTTTAGTAGTAAGGAATAAGGAGAGTATTAACAGGAGAAACCCAGATTTTTCTATTTTAATTTCTACTTCTCCACCACAATTCATTTTGGGGGCAAGGAAAGAAATGTGTGTTTCGCCTGACGGTATGAAACCACCAGGAATGAACTGCATTGTGCTTTTAGGAAATTATGAATCCCTGGGGTCAGTGCTGCCTAGTGGTCTGTTAAAACCTCTTTCGATTTCTTAAGACAGAAGAGGAAAAATAGAAGAGATTACGGAGTTCTAGAGCAAACCAACTAACATGAAACCTATGTCTCAGTAAAGGAAAACAGCTAGCAAGGCACACTGGGAAATTCATGTGAAAACATGGCTTAAGGAATTTGAAACAAATGCCTTCTACTTTGTATTCAAGAAGTTTGAGAACAATAAGCATACATATGTAATTGATACACAAAGCTCCTTTAAATACCCTGTGTCTTCCTACTTCTCTTTTGAGAATATTGATTTTCTTACTCTTCCTTTCTTAAATTATCTTTATTATGTTTCATAAGGCTTTACCCAGTGCCCAAAGCATTATCAAAAAATAGTCAACTCTCTGTGAGCTGCCGGCAGATGATTCCCAGAGACAGTTGTAGGGGATTATCAAGAGAATGCAAACATTCTTGAAGATAGTTAAAGGAAAGCAAGATTAAGAAGCTAAAGGCTAAAGGCAGGGGTGGGGGTGGGAAGGACATTTTTTGATTATCAAAATCCTGAATCTTTCTAGGAATACAAAACGAGGGAACCTCACTTATAAACTGTTAATCAACCAAGTATCTACAGTAAAAGAGTTGAAGGGTGGGTATGGGTCTCTAATGTACTTCTCCTCTATTCCAAACTCAGATGTATCTTTTCATCCTCCAGTTTTCCCAAAGACTTTCAGTATTTAACAAAACTCGCCAAGAATATCATTCCACTCTTTTCGCTTAAAAAGATATCTGGGCATATCCCCATACCTATCCTAGAAGGGGTAAAACCCAAACATAGCACCAAGTCCAAGACTGGGTCTAGATGAATCCAAATCCCTCCAAAGGACCTGGCCTCATCCTGAATGACCCTTCTGGAACATGGCTCCGCCCCATCTCCCTGAGTCACCTGATGTTACCTTTGTTTGAGGACTCTTTGGGGACCTATTTTTCTAGCTTCACCTCAGCCATGCCCATTTGAATCTGACTCTGGATTTTCCATCCATCCCCACATGCAACAAGGGAGCAGTTTTCCTGATCCCGCTCCTCCCAGCCTCGTTGTCTCTCCTCCTGAGATTTCCCATGCCTGGGCGGGGAATGGAGGTGATCCCTCTCCCTCTTCTGTTTATCTGGAGTGCTCCTTTTTAACTCAATTCTTGCAACTGATCGAGACAAATTCAGTTTATAAGATGTCAATTTTTCCGCCTTTTCTGATCATTGGAAGTACTTCTGTTCATTGAAAATGCAATGTGGGTTTTACTACCAGAGAGTCCCTGTGCAGAAAGAGACTTTGCCCATTTTGTTCACTGCTGTATTCCCAGAAACTTACAGTGGCAAAGAATGAGCACTCCATATACACTTGGGTTGGAAAGGACGCGAGAGTCCATTTATAAGAAATAGAATTTAAATCAGTGTCATAATTGCTAATCATAAAGCCAAGGACCCAGGGAATCCCCTTGCAGTGAAATTTCTGATTCAATCTCATCAATTCCTTTTGCCTCAAGCACTGACCATAGAGGTATCTCCAGACTTTTCTAATGATATTTGCTAATTTCAGGAGGTTAAATGAAATTCTTAGCCCGTAATAAAGAGATGAAAAGAGAAGGAGGGAGGAAGAGAGAAAAGGAGAAAGACAGGGAGAGAGGGAGAGAGAGAACTTGACCCAAATCTGAAAAGATTAAAGGCAGACACACCTAAAGAAATAACCCACCTGTGTACTGGTTACCCAAATTTAAAACAACAGCTTTAAATTTAAGAAGTTTTATGCTCAAACTCTAATCGCCTAGACTAATGTTGTCGAATAGAAATACAACGTAAACCAGAAATGTGAGCCATACATACTTCAAACTTTTTCCAGTAGCCACATTAAGCAAAGTAAACATAACACTAAATTCATTTTAGTAATATATCTAGCCTTATACAGGCAAAACGTTACAGGTTTGATGTGTAGTCAGCTTGTTTTACTTAGTCGTGAACTATCTCACAATATTTTTGCTAGGGCTAAGTCTTCAGTGTCTCACGTATACTCACACTATAGCACTTCTTTTGGACAAGTCACCGTTCAAGTGCTCTGCAGCCACACGTGGCCATGGCATTGGAGAGCATAGTCTGGAAGCAGGTGCACCATGTTTTGGATGATGCACAAATTTTTGACCCTGGGCTGACTCCCATTTCATTACCAGTATGTTTTTTCAACTCTCACCAAACTCACTTAGTAATGCCAACATAGAGCAACTCTCCTTTAGGTGCAGTAAATTTCTTGTGTCCGTTGTGACCACAGCCTGGGGACAGTTTCCTCAGTTGTGACAGGAGGAGGCTGAACTAGGAGATTTCTAAGGTCTGTTCTGAGCCTATCATCTTGTGATTATATTAAAAGCATTTTTTTTTTATGTAAAAGCACTCTATTTAAATAAGATATCCTTATCATTAGTTTTGTGATTCAGAAGACAAACCTACTCTTAACACAATATAGTCCCAGGATAAATGATTTTGCTGTAAAACTTCTTTGATTTTCGAGGGAATAGCCATCACTAATAATAAAGATCACCAAGTCATTTTTTTTTTTTTTTTTTTCTATAAAGCAGTCACTGAACCCTGCAATGTGGCCCCATCATCTACCTTCCTCCCACTCTCCACCCCCAGTCAAAACATCTATGTAAGGATGTGAATCCTTGTGCAAAATCAACATATTAGCCTCTGAATTTTCTAGCTGCAGCATTTGCACAGAAAAATTAAGGAAGCTTACCAATTATTGTTAAGTAAAAGCCAGCCACTAGATCCGCTTCCCAGGAAAGTTTGGAAGCAAAGGGGTCCCCTTCTCGGAGGTAGTGTGGCAGGTGCTCATCCTGGGGCAGGGCAGTGTGGTTTAGTGCCATGCTGTGCTCAAGCGACCAGGAGTCTGGAAAGCAAATCAGTAGAGATGGCAACAGACCCGAATGAGCCAACTTGAACCAGCTCATAACCATGCCCCCCGCTTTTACAGTGAAAATGCAAGTTTCCAGGGCCATGCTTGGAAATTCCCTAATTTAAAAATGGTGGGTATCTTCATACTTTTCTTCAACGACCCAAATATTCAGTATTCAAATATTAGTATTCAACTATTCAGTGTGCAGATTGAGTATCCACGCCTACATTAAGTAATTTCTTTATCATGCTACTTACTCCGTTGTGTCACTTCACCCCTCCCTTGGGTGAATAAGACATTGAAGGCCACACCCCAACCATTTTACTGTTGCTTAGCAAGTTTTACAAAGGGTTGAGCTAAGAGAAGATATTTATAGGGAATATACATTGTATCTGTGTGTCTATCTAGATCTCTGTATCTATACAGCTGTATCTATATGTAAAGGGGAAGAGAGGGAAAACATTCCACCAATACTTAAAATATATCATAAATATATAAAATGTTTAATTTGCCAGAGTATGACATATTTTTAATTACCCAAATTGCCCAGAAGAGCACCTCTATTGGTTATATGTTCAGTGAGCATTAGAGGTTTTCCAAAAGAAGAGACAGAATCATTAGTTATTAGAGCACTGAATACAAAAGAACATAGATCTTCACTAAGTGAAATTAAGAACTAGGAGATTTTAAAGGATATATTGAAATTTTTAGAAAAGAATTCAATCTTGGCTGTGACTCACAAGGCTCATGCACAGGAAGGTTTGGGTTGCAAGTTTCCTAAAACAAAAAGCAATTTCATTATTTCCCACCACCACCCTTGCAAATCCATTCCCTAAATTCACAGCCCTGCTCCAGGATAAAATCCTGAGCGATGAGAAACTCCCAAAACATGCAGGACCTGGTAGTGTTTCTACTGAATTTGGATTTTAAAAGCCTTACAGAAGGCTTTGATGGGTCCCATAAGAAGAAACACACACACACACACACACACACACACACACTATATATATATATTTATATTTATATTTATATCTCACACCCTACCCCCAATACTAAAAGTTGACTGGTGTGTTATTCCCAAGATAAAGCATACTGCTGATGTCATAACTTCCTCTGGAATGATTGTTAATTTTTTGCTTTGCAAGCGGGTAGAAATACTAATCATGATCTATCACTTTTGAACTTGTTATTTCAAATTGAACCAATAGATGTCACTGTTCAGCCCTCTAGGAAGCCATTTGGGACAGAACCCATCAGCCTTCAGGTGGAACTTGTGTCCTATGCCCCACAGTTGGTGACCCACTGATAAGCCGAAGTATAAGGATGCCATTCAGCCTCTCCAAAAGACACAGATTTAACCTATTCCTAACTTCCAACTTACAGCTTAAACAGGACTTCTTAACCCACCCGTGACATTCCTAGTGTCTAGTGGCTAAGGCATGGTCACCTTCCACACACAGTTTGAGGACAGTCACGTGCTTATTGTCCGTTCAAAATCCTTCTTCCTGGGAGCTCTAAGAAGTGGAGCTGCCAGAAGGAGAAAGCTCTGGCTGCCCATCTCCCTTCCTCTACACCCGCCCCCCGCCATCTCAAGTGTTGCCCCAAGTCCAGATTTATCTTTAGAACTCCTAATTCCCTTTTGATTGTGCCTCCTTCTGGAAAATTCTCTCCCCACCACAGATTCCCCATTCCCACTGCCTGACCGGTCCTGTCCTCTACTTCAGCTTCAAAATCATAAGATGAGGGTTTGAGTCTGGCTGTAATACCTACCCTCTGATCTGGAGCAGATCATTTCAACTTTCCGGACACCAGTCATTTCATCTATAAAGTGAGTAATATCATTCTTACCCATCATTCATGCTTCTTGTAGAAATGATATGACATTGGATGTGAAACACATTGCAAATGGGGAGTACCATCCTGGGATACCTACTTTTCCCAAACTTGCCCATCCATGAGTATACAACTATTGAATGACAAATTTCCTCTGGGGTCCTATGCCAAATAAATGTGTGCTTGGGTAACAACTGAAGTAATTATTGAATATCTACTATTAACCCAGGATAAGGTAGAATAAGAAATATGTATCACAGACTTACCTAGACTTAATGAGCATAACTATCATTTTGGACAGGAAAAAAAAAAGATGCAATTAATGATCAGAAAATAATAAAACAAGAATATAAAACAACAGAATGCTGACATATTTGGTTTTAAAGCAAGAAGATAATTATGTGATTTGAGAAATTAACCAGATGGGGAGTTTTAATGGGCAGTGAGAACCGCGGAGTATGTTTTCAGTAGGGGAATGACATAAGCAAGGATCTGGAGGTAAAACTGAACACAACACACCAAACGGACAGGAGCGATCTGCTTCTCTGAAATAGAGCCCATGACAGTGAGAAGTGAGATCTACCTTGGCTTGGTGAAATGGGGTCTTGTCCTAGGGGGTCTAAAATGCTTGGCAGGGAAGCTACTTTTGATGTATCATATGTGGGCTTATTCTTTTCTGGATCCACTGAACAGAATCTGTAGTATTCAAGTCTGGCAATAAAACATTTGCAGGTAGGTGTTTCCAATTCTTTTTAACAGTACAGCTTAGGTAGTTCCCGGAGGCAGAATGAGACAAAGTAGAAAGTCCTAGAAAGCAGGAAGTAGAAAATCCTAAACCTACTGGTTATTCAGGGACTGTTCCTCATACACTGCAAGCTCATTTTCAGCTCTACACCTTGCACATGGGGTTCCCCCTACATGAAGCATTTGCTCCCTGTCTTCCTAGTCTTATTCAAATTCCACTTGACTGTCAGGTCCCTGTCCACCATCCACATCCTTCGGAAAGTCAATCTGGCTCCTTAAGTATCTGCTTGAGAAAGAGCCCTCTTCTCTTCACTCAAAGTTCCTTGAGAAGTACTTCATCATGCTTAAATTACTTAATTCTTCATGCTTACCCACCTAGGTGTAAAATAACTTTCAGTCCTAAACGGAAAAGGTGGAGGCACCAATGCATAGAAACAGAACATCACGGGCAATGGGTTCATTCTCATTACCCTGCAGGGGTGTTGTTTCATCTCTGGAGTAGGATGAAAGCAGGATGCAGCAAAGGGACCGTCACAAGTGTTTCTGTAGAACAACACTAACCGTTCACAAGTGTTTCTGTAGAACAACACTAACCGTACTGCTTAAAATAATGAGCGCAGCCCACAGACCCGATTCTACTTGTCCAGAGATCCGCCTTAGGGAATTCCTTTTTAAGTACTGAGTGGGCCTGAGTGAGTTACTTCACTGTATAAATACGGTAAGGCTGTTTGGGTATATGCTTTCTGGTTTTAATCTCCTGTGCTGAAAAGAGTGCCTACGCCACATGGCTTCCCGTTCCATCATCCCGTGAGCTCAGAACCCCCACCGCGGAATCTCCCAGTCCCTGGGAGAGCATCTGTGATCAAAACCAACGGTTCTCAGCCAACTGCACATCCGAGTCATCTGCACGCTTTATACTTTTGCTTATTTTGTGTGTTTGCTGTTGGTTGGGTTCGAGCTGTTCTTTAAACACCATGGTGTTTAAAGTCTCTCCAGAGACTATGATAGCTACGGAAAGATCATTTCCAAGAGAGTCCAGTGTTACTCAGAGCCTACCAAATTCTGTAGAATTTGTGGAATTCTAAAAGAAAGTAGAAACTTTCTTTTGTGTCACAGTACCTCATGGGACTAGTGCTCGGAGAGACAGCATACCCAGAGAAATGCTGCGTTAGTAAGCTGCATTAAAGAGTCAAGAATTAAAATAACATATTTGTGACTGAAGATCCTAAAAGTATATGGCATATGAGAAAGTCAGCTTTCAGTTGATATACAGAAGCTTTTGGGATGCTATGGAAATATCGCATAGCACGGGAAGAACTAAATTAAGGCTCTAGTATTCAGGGAAGGTGCAAGAAAATTGCAAGAGAAGCATCGTGTCTAATGGTGGAGTAAAAAAAATAAATAAATAAATGACCTCTCAAGATCACCACTGAATTTATGATTCTCTGCAAAGATATAGAGTAACCTCTTGGAGTAAATTATATGTGATTATTCACCTCATTCACATCAGCATAAGCCTTTAAGCAATAAAATATACTCTACTGCCCTCGCGTTTGCTAATTAATGGTCCTATTGACCATGAATTATGCTATTAAGACTGTTCTCCTAATAGCTTATTACAGAAATATCTGAAAACATCCTCACTCCTCATCACTCATAAAAATTTTAAATATTTTGTGTTACTAAAATTCACCTGAAAAAAAAGTCCTTTATGATTCCACAATAAAAACTGAAAGGCAACTAGAGACATAGCCAGACCCAAATCCTTATGACTAAACTGAACACACAAAACAGCCATTTAGCAGCTATGGGAGACAGCATGGCAAAGAAGCACCTCTGAAGAGGAAATAAACACAATAAATGAGTATTAAGGAGGTCAGGAAAATCCTGTTCACTTTGTTCAGTCTTAGAATTATCTTCAAAAGATGTTAGGCACTCAGTTTTCCCTTTGATCTGCTGAGTTGTCTCTGGTGTCAGGCAGGAGTTAGCAAAAGGCCTGGGCCTGAGGAGGACTACTTATGCAAAATGTTTGGGAGAGTTCTGCCCAAAGTGAGCCTCCCCACCTGCTTTTGGCCTCCTCTGGTCTCTGAGACTTTTGCTATTTTTTGCATTAAGGGATTATCACCCCAAGACATATTGCTAGATATGTACTACCTAAGAATAAAATATTTTAGTCTGTCATGCCCCATGAAAACTTTAACATGAGGGAGTTTATGAAATTAATTACTTGATACCTAGCAGCAGCCAACGGAGCTGAAATTAGGTGTGATTCAGCTTTTATCAATAATGGCACAGAGGAAGGAGCTGGGAACGGTGTAATCCATGGGTATCTCTGAAAGAGCGTGAGTGTGGTGAAATGTCCAGAAAGTTAACAAAGAAGCAACCAGGAACTAGGAAAAGGATATCAAAGAAAGATGAACAATGGGAATTGAAATATTCCAATTTTAGGGGTTAATTTTCTTAGTGTTAAGCCTGATAAAACGTAAGCAAGGCAACACAGGTTTTTAAAAATTATAGTCTTGGGGCACCTGGGTGGCTCAGTGGGTTAAAGCCCCGCCTTCAGCTCAGGTCATGATCTCAGGGTCCTGGGATCGAGCCCCACATCGGGTTCCCTGCTCAGCAGGGAGCCTGCTTCCCTCTCTCTCTCTCTGCCTGCCTTTCTGCCTACTTGTGATCTCTGTCAAATAAATAAATAAAATCTTAAAGAAAAATTATAAAGTCCTATGGATGGCTTCTATAGGCCTTTGTCAAGTGGGTTTCTGTCCATTTTTACTGCTGTCTTCAAGGATTACCCACAATAACCCCAAAAGAGAGAAGATCTGTGGTTAAATTCATTTTGATATCAGCTCCAGAAATTTGTGTCACTCATTAGGCTAGTGTTTTATGGTGAGGGGCCAACAATACAGAACCAAACATCTTTGCTCCTTAAGCCCAGTGGCCAGCCAGCATGAGTCAATCATGCTGCAGGAAGGAGATTACTACAGACCATGAAGTGAGTTTTCCTTGGCTTCTTCATTCTACTCTGTCCTCCTCACCCTCACACTCTGCCTCCCAGTGGAGCACAGGTGTCTCCTGCCATGGCCCCTTTCCTTTCCTGTCAAATTCTTCTCTGAAAAAAAAAAATAGATCTGATACATTTTATCGACATAGTAGGATGTTCACAAGATAGCTGGGGAAAAAACTAATTACTGAAGAGCTATGAAATATTTTAAGAGAAAGAAAAGTATAGAAAGAAATATTTAGAAAAATATATGTCGAGGGATTCAATCTTTATTATAAATACTGCTTACTTTTTATGAATAGCGTTTACTAGAAATGGATAGATCCATTTTCTAATTGTGTGACATTGCTGTTCTTTTCATCTTTATTGTCTGTATTTTTAATAAAGGACTTGCTACAGATTATTTATAACATAAATGAAAATTCTATACTCATCCACGCGTTCATTTGTATAAATACATAACAACCACAGATTACGCGGCAGGTCCCTACTGAGTCCATGAGTTACTTGTCCTGGGGCTTTGCTGTTAACAGGGCGCCTCGTGGGAGCTGAGTTAGAAGATTTTTCTGCAAAGGAGTCTGCTCAGAGCTCTGAAATCCGAACAGCCCAGCAGCAGCTCAGATCCGGCTCCTGACTGTGATCCAGACCTCTGTTGGTCACCTGTCAGAGCCCCGGGTGACAACCTGGGGATTTTCTCCCCAGTAATTGTGTCTCTTCTTGCTCACTGAGTGTTCTGTAAAGTCATAAGCACAAGCTGTGCTCTTCATAATGATCTCTTCCTTCTGTGTCAGCAGCTACAGGTGCTCACTGTGCACCGAGCCCTAACAATACCCATACTAATGGGTTTCCGATCAAACCTATCACCCAAAGATTTGGATTCTTGGCCATATATAAGGATATTGTAATTTTCTCTTCATATATTAAAAGGAAAACTGCAGCTGTTCAACAGGCAAAGAAGCAATCAAGAAATAAGATAAATAATGTGGGGGAATCAGAAACCCCCAATCCAGGTTCCCAGAGAGGGAACGTTTTATCTATTAGTTGGTGCTAATGAGATCCCTGCCTTCTCTACAGGGAACCGTTCACAACCACAGAGAAATGTTTTGATCGGCAGAGGCTGACCGTCACACAAAAATACACACAGTCTTCAGGTCTTTCTGCCTTGGTTAAATATGATGCTAGAGAAGAAAATAAAATAGTTCAAAATTTTTTCAACCCACTTCACTAGAAATGTGGCAGAAAACATGGGAAGGGAGGGAGCGAGCCAGAAAGGGAGGAAAGAAGAATATTTTTCTCTACAGAACCAAGCCAGCAAGAGGGCAATCAATTCAACTCAATAACGTCTAAGTCATGTAAAAGCAGGCAGAGTTGTCTGTTCAGAATAATAACCACCGGGTCAATTTATTCTTAAGCAGGTTCAGCTTGAAACCAATTGACAAGTCTCAGGTAATAGGAGAATTGTGAACCATGCATGGGAAAGCCCGCTTTAATAATATCTCAGATGGTTCCTATTAATTCTTTAATGTATCCATGGTCATGAAACCCCTATTTCAACCATCTCTCCTCTCCTGAATTTCTGAATAATGAGTTTTACATTAATTACCCCCGCAGTCTTTCCAACCCACTCGCTTCCCTTCAGGTGGAGGGAAATGAGGAAATGAGGCTTATAATTACTATTTGAACTGCAAACCCTCAATACTTTCCACTCACAGAACAAGCGGCCCCTCCAACTCAAGTCCCAGGCAACATTGCCGGACTCTGGCCTGGGGCCCATTCTTCTCTTCCTCTCCCCAGGGACCCAGTGCACACAAGAGCTCTTCCTAAGGAAGCAATCCAAAAGCCCAAAAGTCTGCAGCTAATCAAGGTGGCACCTGACCTCCAGAGTTCCAGAGATGGAACTCAGGATTCCTGCCAGCATCGTTACAGAACACCAGACCTGCCCATCCTCGGATTAGGAACACTTTTGTCTGCACCCTCCCTAGGGACATTTTATTTCCCCCTCCAGCCCTCAAATTTTAGTGTAAAAAGACACTTGGACAAAATAAGCGAACATATTAGAAAGGGTCAGAAATTCCCTTTTTGCTTCTCAAATTCAAAAACTCCAGCCCTGAGCTCATACATCTCTACAGAGCACATGAGCAGGGACTGATGGTAATGAAGTTGCCCTTGGTAATTATAATGGCCAACAGGAAGCACCTGCAGAATTTTAAGCAATTGAATCATTCATTCCTTCTCGAAAAGAAATCAACCCCACCCCACAAGGTTTAAAACAAAACAAAACAAAAAAACCGGGAGGAACAAACAGGCGAGAAGACACACAGTTTTTGGCAAGAAACCCAGATACTTCAGGTGATCAGAAACTGCAGTGTAACCGTTTCTCATTGTTCTACTGCTCAGTGCCTGCCTTGCTTTATTCCTGCTCTGAAATCCTGTTTCTGAGATGTCTTCGAAGCATAAAGTTGATAAGCTTTAGTTGATAGATTTCGGCCTAAACTCAACAGGAAAAAGAAAGTCCAATTAACTTCATCAATGTACACAGTGGTATTCAGATTAAAGATGCAGACGGAAGGACTCTAACTTGCTCCCGGTTCTCAGGGCCACAGAGACAAAGGGGAGGGGAGGGGACCCCATTGTCTGTGTGCCCCATGAATCAGGCCTCGCCCATCCTCTTAATTCCCTCTAACTGACCTTTCCACGCCAAGTCCTATTTTCCAAACAGGAAATCTTAGAATCTGTTGTTTCTTAGTTATTTCATCCCCTGGTTAAAACTCACCAATTTAAAGGACTGCCAGAAAGAAGTTTCTCCTCCTGGGCTTCTCAGGCTGGGTTTGCTCCGATCCTGCGATGCCTTCTTACTGGTTCTTCCCCAAATCAACCTCTATCACCCTACCCTTGAGCTGCTTTTAAACATTATCAAGTGAAAGGTATTCATTTTCTAGACTTTCCTGCTCTCTCCACCCCTCTGCTGAAAGGACCAATCATATCTTTGGAAAAAATAATCTCATCTTATTGAATTATGAGGAGAGATGCAATTTTTGGAAGCTTAACTTTTTGGTGATTAAAAAACCAGCAGCAGCTACTTGGCCGCTATATTGATCAGAAACTAGAATAACACCATTTGCTGACTGTGCTTTAAAACACCATATCCTCGCTTTTTTTCTCTGCAGTTTTAAACATCTCGGATCAATCTTTCAATAATTAAGAATTAAATCCGAAAGCTTTTATTCATTGTTTGTCTTTTTAGGCCTTTTTTTTTTTTTTAATCAAAACATACTCTTTTCAATTACCTCCTCTAATTGCTTGAGAAAGACCACTAAAATAGAAAATGAGAAGCTCACACATTATTTTTTAAAATCCTAAAATTTAACACTTTGTCCTGACCTGGATTACAGCCCCAAAATGTGTGTCCGCATGGAAAATGAGGCTTTGTGCTGTGCCATGAACCAGCCGCAGGATCCAATGTCCAGCCCTGAACGGGTTCGCTCCCTGTAATTCAGATGGTGCTTAGCTTTACCCACACGTTGTTCCCTGCAAGACCACAGCAATGCTGTGAGGAAGATTTGGTTCTTGTCCCCCTTTTTTGTCAGTGGGAATACTGGGATGCAGAGAAATTCAGCACCTGTGCAAGGTTTACACTGCTCAGCTCCTGGGAGAATCTTGTTAAACGTTGGTTGACAAGGTCAGTGAAGCCCTTAACCCACACCTAACAGTGCTTCAAATAAGTTTTCATGGATGAAACTGGGAAATCCTATTTATTTTAGAGGGAAAAAAATATGTAAATAACGTGTCAATAAACACAGTCATTTTAGACAAGCCTTCTAAAAGATAAGATGATTTTAGACCAGGACCCAAAAAGAAATTTTCCTGGATTTTCAATGTAATTTGGTTTAAATATCCCATCCTATCAACACTGTGATTGTGCTTTTCCAATTATATTATCTCATTTTTTAAAATTTAGTTTTATTGAGATATAGCTGACATAAGAAATTCCAAGATATTTAAAGTGGACATCATGGTGATTTCATATACATAGTGAAAAGATTTTCCTCCACTGAGTTCATTAATACTCCCATTACCTCACATATTTTGTTTGTTTGTTTGTTTGTTTTATGAGACCACTGAAGTTCTATTCTCTTAGCAAATCTCAATTGTCTAGTACAGTGTTACCAACCCTAGTCACCATGTTTTAAGTTAGGTCCTCAGGCCTTACTCATCTTATAGCTGAAAGTTTGTACCCTTGGCCAACCTCTTCCTAGTTCTCTCAACGCTCAGCCCTGGCAACCACTTTTTTACTCTTTCTCTGAGTTTGATTTTTTTTTTCAAGATTCTACATATTAAGTGATAGCATCAGTATTTGTCTTTGCTTGGCTTATTTCACTTAGCATAATGCCCTCAAGGTCCTTCCACGTTGTCACAAAAAGATTTCTTTCTTTCTCATGGCTAAATAATATTCCATATTATTCCATATTCCACATTCAGGAATATTCCATAATATCCCATTATATATATATATATATATATATGATGTATACACACACACACACACACACACACACATATCATCTTCTTTATCTATTCATCCCTTGATAGACTCTTAAGTTGCTTCCATATCTTGGCTATCCATATGATTACTTTTTTTTTTTTTTTTTGAGAAAGAGAGAGAGAGAGAGCATGAAAGGGGAGAGGCAGGCTCCCCACGGAGTAGGGAGCCCAATGTGGGACTCGATCCCAGGACTCCAGGATCATGACCGGAGCTGAAGGCAGTTGCTTAACAAACTGAGCTACCCAGGCACCCCCATGTGATTCCATTTTTTTAAATATTCTCATCATAAGTCATGCCTTAATTCGTCTCCCACTCACCTGTAGATAAGCTAGTTTTTAAAAGCCTGGACTTAGAGAACAAATTTATCTTTCTTGGAGGTGTCTTATTTTTTTTTAACTTAAAAGCTATTCTGTGTCTCTCCAAAGAATAATGCTGGAATGAGAATAATGAAAAGATGCTTAAATGGGTTGTGGGGGGAGGTACAGAATAATACAAAGAACATTGACTTCCTTGATTTGCCTGCAGATTCTCTACTAAGGTCAAACTATGCCTTGTGTATAAATTCAGGCTTGTCACAAGATGAAATCTCTGACTGCAGCTTCAGCAGACCCAAGTTCTAGGGTTAGTTACCCTTACAGTCTATATGAAAAGATAACTAGCAGTTACAGAAAGAGTTAAGTGTCCAAGGAGAATTCCAAACACTGGAATTTCAAGGAGGAAGACACCAGTGGTTTGGAAGATGCAATATAATTGTGTTCATATGACAAAAGGGATAATATTCTCTATTTAAAAGAAAAGAATATGGGGCTCCTAGGTGGCTCAGTGGGTTAAGTCTCTGCCTTCGGCTCAGGTCATGATCCCAGGGTCCTGGGATCAAGCCCCACATCTGGCTCTCTGTTCAGCGGGGAGACTTCTTCCCTCTGTCTCTGCCTGCCTCTCTGCCTACTTGTGATCTCTGTCAAATAAATAAATAAAATCTTTTAAAAAATAAATAAATGAATAAAAATTAAAGAAAAGAATATCCATTTGTCCACTATAAGTTAGGAAATCTACTAGGTCTAAGGATATAACAGTAAAAAGACAAAGTTCATTCCTGCCTTCATAGATTTTCCATTTTAATGGGGGTTCAAGGTCACTACACAAAAGGGTTTTTTCTCCAAGTTTTTATTTAAATTCCAGTTAGTTAGCATACAGCAAAATATTAGTTTCAAGTGTAGAATTCAGTGATTCATCGCTTACATACAACATCCAGTGCTTATTATCACAAGTGCCCTCCTTAATCTCTACCTCCTATTTAAGCCATTCCCTGCTCACCTCCCCTACAGTAACCCTTTTTTCTCCATTGTTAAGAGTCTGTTCCCTGGTTTGCCTCTATTTGGTTTTATTCCCCATGTTCATCTGTTTTGTTTCTTAAATTCCACAAATGAGTGAAATCATATGGCATTTGTCTTTGTCTGACTGATTTATTTTGCTTAGCATGATACTCCCTAGTTCCATCCATGTCACCGCAAATGGCAAACTTTCATCCTTTTTGATGACTGAGTAATATTCCTCTGTGTGTGTGTGTGTGTGTGTGTGTGTGTGCATGTGTGTGTGCATACACACACACACACACACACACACACATTGCATCTTCATTATCCATTCATCTGTCAATGAACTTTTGGGCCCTTTCCATAACTGTGTTATTGTTGATAATGTTATAAACACTGGGGTGCATATATCCCTTCAAATAAGTATTTTTGTATCCTACAACACAAAATTTTTTAATTATAATTGGGATAAATACCTATCCAATAAGCATTAAGAGGAATTTAAAATGTCTCCAAAATCTTGTGGCAGCAAATCTCTATTTTAGAAACAAAAAAATATGCCAATGGAAATGAGAGAATATGCTTCATAAGGATACTGAAGTAGATAAAAGCATCAAACCCAGGACAAGGCCCCTTTTTCAAATCCAGCACCCAGGCACTGTTGGAACCCTTGGTATCCACCCAAGACAAGAAACTGTAAAGTGCCCACCTCACACACCTCAAGATCTTAGCCAAAAGTATCTCAGTGCCACCACCAGGATGAGAGTTTCCAGCCTCTAGTCCATTAAATTGTGATCCCCTGCTACATAGTCCCAAATAATGTTGAACTAGTCCTTTGTAAAACTGGCAACTACCTTTTCAACGTGTGTCTCTTGTGCCTGACAGAAAAATTCATGAGAACAGCAACTGTGTCTCTTGGTCACTGACAGTGTTCTCAGGGCCAAGCACAATATCAGAAACAGATTCAGTAGGCACTCGGTAAATATTTGTTGAATGAGTCAATCAGTGAAAAAGAGGAAGGAAAGGAGTTCCCCATTAGAAGCAGAGCAAGAGGCAAGGAACCAGGATGTTGTCGTAGAGATCCTATACAGTAAGTCTTGATAGTGTTGACTCATCCCCTTGTGAAAAAAGAGAATGCATGTAGGAGTCTGAGTTGACTTTTATCTCTTCTCTCTTGCATCTAAACTCTTCAGATGACTAGCCATGGTACTAGTTTTTCTGATCCTTCAATACAGGTTTTTACTTATAAGCTTTTTACTAAGACTCAGGCTCCAGATTTTGATAAAGGAAGATTTTCTTGTTTACTCATTTTTCCTTAATCTCCTTTGTTTGTCATACACCAATAACACTCAAATAGATGGCTTCGAGTTAATGCTGCATCCCTGAAATTTAACATATAAACTTGGGCATCAAGAAAGAGACAAAATTGTTCCTCCATTTAGATGAGGAAAGCAATCATTGTAAAACTCCATCTCAGTGAATCTTCCTTTCCTACAGAAAGAAAAAAAAACTATGCATCAACTAAACTGAAGTAATCCAACTTGTCCCTTGAGCTACAACAACTAATTTATCTAACAACATTTTATTTTCAGAACATTAGCCAGTACTCAGTTTCTGAGGCCATGGTTACGAAGGATTGCTTTCTTCTTAGCTGGAAACCAACTTGAGTTTATCTAAATCATTTCACTGGATGCAATAATTATTTTAGCTACCCATGACCTATAACATATGACTTGATAAATAAATTAGTACATTGAAGTTTATGAGAGCTAGCTACTTTTCCGTTCTCTTTTTTTCCTTCTCAGAGCCTAGCCCCTTTCTCCAGCTGGAAGATTCACACTGCAGACATCTTCAAGGATTTCCCTCTCACCTCCTATGAGACTATGGGACTCCTTTGTCACTCTGTCCTTCCCTGGCACCACTTTCTGCCTTGAGAGAGTTTCGAGGTGTGACCCAAGGAGGAAGAATCCAGACTTCTCAAGTTGAAGAGATGGAGTTGGGAGGTAAAAAGAACAAAAAACAAAACAAAAACATACAAAACAACCAAGCAGAAAAATATCATCTCTAATGAGTGGGTAAATCAATCAATCAAAACTGACTCGGATTCGAGACAGATATTAGAATTTAGCAGAGTAGGACATTAAAACAGTTGTTATGACTATAGTCCATGTTTATATTTGAAAGTTACCTAGAGGCATGGAAAATATAAAACACAAAGATGTCCCAAATCAAGCTTCTAAAATAAAAACTATAATGTCCAAGATAAAAAAAAAAAAAATTCTGGATGGGAATGACAATACATTAGCAAACTAGATCAGAAAAGACTGGTGAATTTGAAGAAAAATAGAAACCCAAATAAAGCATATAGAAAAAAACAGAAATTTAATAAAATCAGAAGTGAATCAGGGGCACCTGGGGAGCTCAGTCAGTTTAACATCTGCTTCGGCTCAGGTCATAATCCTAGAGTCCTGGGATGGAGCCACATGTTGGGCTCCCTACTCAGCAGGGAGTCTGTTTCCCCCTCTCCTTCTACCCCTCCCCACTGCTTGTGTTCTCTCTCTCGAAAATAAATAAACTCTTTAAAAATAAATAAATAAAATTTAAAAATTAAAAGTGAATCAGTGAGCTGTAGGACATCTTTAAATGGCCTATATATATATGTAGTTGGAGTCACTTTAGCAGAAAAATGTTCCAAAAAATAATTGCATTTTTTCCAAATTTGAGTAAAATTCTAAACCCACAGATCCAAGTTCAATAAACTCCAAGTATAAGACACCCAAAGAAATACTACATCAAGTCACATCAAAACTGATTTGCTTAAAACCAGGGATTGTAAGAAAATTTTAGAAGCAACCAGAGAAAAAGGGCATATCACACACAGAGGAACAAAGATTTTCTCACTAGAAAGAATCTGAAAGAAAAAACAGTAGAACAGTGTTAAAAGTAGTAAGGAGTAAGGGGGCAGAGGCAGAGATTTACCTAGAATTCTATAGCTAGAGAATATGCATTTCAAAAGCAAAGGCAAATAAAGACATTTTGAAACACAAAAGCTGAAAGAATTCAGCAGCTGCAAACCCACACTACACAAGAAAGGTTCCAAGAAGTCTTTAAAGATTTTATTTATTTATTTGACAGAGAGATATCACAAGCAGATGGAGAGGCAGGCAGAGAGGGAGATAGAGGTAAGAGGGAAGCAGGCTCCCTGCTGAGCAGAGAGCCCGATTCGGGACTCAATCCCAGGACCCCGAGATCATGACCTGAGCCGAAGGCAGCGGCTTAACCCACTGAGCCACCCAGGCGCCCGGTTCCAAGAAGTCTTTAAGGTAGAAGTAAAATGATGCCAGATGGAAATATGTGTCTACACAAAGAGTGAAGAGCAACAGAAATACAACTATGTGCATAAATATAATTATATACATATAATATTTTTTTATAGCTTGAACTCTTGGAAATTTCATCGTTTAAGCAAAAGTAATAAAAGTATAGTATAGGATGTATACCATATGTAAAAGTGAAGTGAATGACAATGTCACAAAGAACAGGAATGAAGAAACAGAACTACAATATTGTATGGTTCTTATGCTATATGTGAGCGTCTATCACTAGAAGGTAGACTGTGTGATCAAAGATGTATATAATAATTCATAAAGTAACCACCAAAATAACAAAACAAAGAGTTGTAGCTAATAAACCAACAACAGAAATAAGATGGTATCCTAAAAGTAAAAGGAAAAGAAGAACAAAGTCCAGATGGTGTGTTAGGGTTCCTCAGAGGAAAAAAACCAACAGTGTGTGTGTGTGTGTGTGTGTGTGTGTTAGAAAGAGAGAGATTTATTATAAGAAATTGACTCACACGATTCTAGAGGTTAAGAAGTCCCAAGACCTTCAGTTAGACAATCTGAGGAGAGTAAATGATATAGTTCCACTGTGAGCCTAAGTTCTAAAGACAAGGAGAGCTGATGGTGTAAGTTTCGACAAAATCCAAAGACAGGAGAAGATTGAGGTCCCAGCTTGAAGACACACAGTCTTCCTTCTGCGGGAGAACCTTTGTCATCTATTCAGGTTTTCGATTAACTGAACAGAGCCCAGTTAAGGAGGACAATCTGTTTTATTCAGTATACAGATTCAAATGTTAATCTTATCCAGAAATATCCTTGTAGACACACCCAGAATAACTTTTAACCAAATATCCAGCACTCTGTGGCCCAGTCAAATTGACCCATAAAATTAACCATCACAGACAGGACAGGTAGAAAACAAACAGGATGAGAGAAATAAACTTCACTGTCAATAGCCACATTCAATGTAAATGGTCTAAACACCTAAATTAAAAGTCAGATATTATCTGATTGGGTAAGAAAGCAAAGCTAACTACATTTTGCCTACACGTAATGTACTTTAAATATAAAGATATAAATAGGTTAAAAAATTAAAGATGAAAAAGAGATAGACCATGCTAACGAAGAGGGAGCAAAAGAAAAGCTGAGGACAAAGCATAAGCTGATAACGCCCAGCCACCTCCCTCCCAGGTGAAACAGGTGTGACATTCCCCAGGCACTCTAAGCTGCCCTAAAGTTAAAGGAAGGAAAAACAAATAGTTAATGTACAGAGAGTACAGTCCTTCATGATATAAACTCCCTCAGTTTACAAACGTGTTAGTGATTTACAAGGAAAAAGCATCCTTATCAATAACCTAACTTTCAGAAGGAAATGTAGATAAAATTAATGTCCTTATAACCTGCTGCCTATTGACAAATACTTGAGGCGGGCTGAGTTTAATGTTCTTCCAGGAAGCTACCAACTGTCCTAATGCTAATGTTTTATCAGAGGGAAAAACAACCTTACTTTGACAATGGCAAGGCCTCCAGTATCTTGTAGGTCATCTTTAGCATATGAAAGTTCTTTTGAAAACTTCCCTTTTTCCTTACCCCCAACTCCCAAGTATATACTCAGCCATCCCTCATAACTCCAGGGCAGCAGCTCTTTCTGCTCATAGATCCTATTCCTCTGCTTTAATAAAACCATCATGTTGTCCCAAAGACATCTCAAGAATTCCTTCTTGGCCATCGGCCCTGGACCTCACCTACATTCAAAAACTACATCACTAACACTGATCAAAAGAAAGCTGTTGTGGTTATATTAATATCAGAAAAAGTAAATTGCAGAGCAAAGAAGATTACAAGGAATAAAGTTCATTTCACAATAATAAAGGGTTGAATTCATCAAAAGTATGTAAACACATAATTTATAAAGAAGTTTCTCACGTATCAATGACTTAAGATTCCATCTTAAAAAACTAGAATGAAAAAAGAAACAGAAGAAAGGAAGTAATGAAGATGAAAATGAGAATCAATGAAATAGAAAATAGAAAAATGATTAAGAAAAATCAATAAAACCAGCAATGACCACTAAAATGTTTCTTGAAAGAAAGAACAGTCTGTGGAATTGAGTATCCAATGGCATTTGCCTCAGTGAAAGATTGAGCAGTGAAAGGATGCAATTATTCAGGTTTAGCTCAGTGATTTAAAACTTTAGAATCCCTTAGCAAGCTCGTTTAAGTGCCTGGGCCCCCTTTGGGGATTCTAATTCAGGTCTTATTATGCATATTTAAAACCCTCCTCATGATTCTTATGAACACACATCTCATAAAGTAATGAGATAACGTTCTCTAAGGCAAACAATTCCTCAGAAATAAATGTGTGTGAGCAGTAACATCAGGAGAGCAAGAAATGGGAAGAGCTTTGGACTCTTCACATCACAACATGCCCCAAGTCATAACGTAAGATGCCATCCACAACATCCAATAGGGGCACCCAGTGTCCTCCAGGTACCTGCTCAAAACATGATAGAATATAAAACACAACAAAGTATGAAATCAGCTACATACATTATGAAATATTAGTCAGGACTATAGGTTCTAAAATAATGAGGACAGAACAAATTTCTCCAGAAAAAACAAAGAAAAAAAGAAAGATCAAACAATATCTCTTAGTGAAATTTATCACAACTTCACCTAAAAAAAAATGTTTTCACCTGATGACCATGACTAAGATGATAGTTAAAAAAAAAAAAAAAACGGTGATGATTGTACTAATAATAATTCCTACTGATTTTCTGTAAGATTTTATTTTTAAGTACCCATCATGGGGCTTGAACTTACAACCCTGAGATAGAGTTTCATACTCTAGCAGCTGAGCCAGCCAGGTGCCCCAGTAATCCCTACTGTTTACTGAATCACTACTCTATGCCAAACCTATATTTGTCCAAGTATGTGCACAGGTATGTGCGAGGAAGAGAGACTATATTTGCTTAATAGTGGTATTTGTCTTATGAGTCCCAAAAGCTAACTGCACAGGAATTTTTCCTCCTAGATCAACAAGCCAATTATGCTTATCACAACCATATTTTAGGTTAGGAAATGTTATTATCCCTTGCTTGAACCACATAAACTTCCATGAACTATCTTAGGGTGGGGCTGTCCATGTGTTCCATCCAACACTCCCAACGAGGAGCTTCTAAAAGCTCTCAGAGAAGATGAGGTAAGTTGCCGGCACATCAGCCACCAGTCTTGAGTCTGCACAACTTCCTGCCCAAATGAAGCAGCAAGGAAGATGGAGTCCAAAGCAGCTTAAGTATTACTGGGCACACTCATGAATTCTAGCACAAGTCCCCAGAACGTGCGTAAATGCTGAATATTGTGGTTAAATGAAACATGGAGCCTCTCAGATTTAAAAACAAACAAACAAACAAAAAACTTGTAAAAAGAGTTGTGTGGGTGTGTGTTTTGAAGGGAATTTATAGAAGTTCTCACAGAATTGGCTCTCTAGAGATTCACAGGGAGCAAAGTGCAGAAAGACTTTCCTTCACAGAGACTTTCAAAGAGGAAAAAAGTGAGTGAAGTGAAGTAGATGATATTTTAAGACACAGTTATTTTCATACAAACTAAAATTTCCATTCCAGCATAATTGGAGGATCCTTCAGGTGACACTTCCACTCAACAATAAAATGCTATAGCATAATGACAGAATTTTTTAAATCTATCAATCCTCAAAATTTATTTTAGCAAAATTTTCCTAACCTTTCTCATGTCAGTCAGGGACATAAATGTGACAGCTAGTCTGCTAATAACAGTATGGATTGTGGATCTCGACACAATGATTTCTAAACAACAGATTTTATTTACAAATTTTATATAAATTATCACTGCTGTTCATTATATATTGCCAACACAAAATGAAATGCAAACATTTTTTCCCTATTCCTGTTTTCTAGTTATATTCTGTATATTGACTATAATTGTGTGATAATGTATATCATGAATAATAAAATATAAAACAAGAATGAGCAAGAAAAGTCTCTACATTTATACATGTCAATGTGGATGTGTCATCACAGAACCTCTTTGATCAAATCTGTGGAGCTTTTTACTTTTGCTTTAGACACACTTCTAACAAGCTTAGTTATTTGGCTTCCCTGATAGCCGGGTGTTGGAAAGAGATTAAAAGTACAAAGGTGGGGCACCTGGGTGGCTCAGTGGGTTAAGCCTCTGCCTTCAGCTCAGGTCATGATCTCAGGGTCCTGGGATCGAGTCCCGCATCAGGCTTTCTGCTTAGCAGGGAGCCTGCTTCCCTCTATCTCTCTCTCTGCCTGCCTCCCTGTCTACTTGTGATCTCTCTCTGTCAAATAAATAAATAAAATCTTTTAATAAATAAATAAATAAATAAAAATAAAAGTACAGAGGTATCCTAGTGTCCTCACAGCTCGTCTATGTTGTAACCTATGACAGAATTTCCTTCCTTTTTTAAGGCTGAATAATATCCCATTGTATGTAAATACCACATTCTCTCATTCATTCATCAGTTGATTGACCGTTAGGTTGTTCCCAACTCTTGGCATTTGAATGATGCTGCTATACACGATGAAGTGTCAATATGATTTTGAGATCCTGCTTTCAATTCTTTTGGATAAATGCTCAGAAGCGAGATTGCTGGATCCTGTGGTAGTTAAGGGCAAGTACTGCCCAATAGCTTATATGAGGATCTAAAGCAGTCCATTCATAAAAGCTGAAAGTACAATGGGAGTGGCCAGGGACTGCTGGGAGGTGAAAATGAGTTGCTGTTCCATGGGTATAGACTTTAAGTCATGCAAGATAAAAAAAAATTTCTAGAGATTTGCTGTAGGATAATGTGCATATAGTTAATGATAGTATTTTTCTATACTTAAAAATTTAAGAGGGTAGGGTTGCCTGGGTGGCACAGTTGGTTAAGCACCCAACCCTTGATTACGGCTTAGGTCATAATCTCAGGGTTGTGAAATTGAGCCCCACATGGGGCTCCATGCTCAGTGCAGAGTTTGCTTGGGATTCTCTCTCCCTCTCCCTTGGCCCCTCCCACTTGTGTCTGTGTGCTTGCGCTCTCTCTCTAAAATAAATAAATCTTTAAAAAAAATTAAGAGGGTAATTTCACGTTATGTGTTTTTACCACAATAAAAAAAAGTACAGAGGAAAAATGGAGATCCCCAAAACAGAAGTGATTGCAACAGCCCCTTTGAAAGACAAGTTAAAAAACTGAACATATTCTTACTATATGATCCAGCAATCACACCCCTTGATATTTACTCAAGTGAGTTAAAACTTATGCCCACACAAAAACCTGCACACAGATGTTTATAGCAACTTTATTCATAATTGCCCAAACTTGGAAGCACACAAGATAAGCCTCGTTAGGTAAATGGGTAAAAAAAAAAAAGTGCCACACAAATGTGGTACATCCAGACAATGGACTATTATACAGTGCTAGAAGGAAATGGGCTATCAAGCCATGAAAAGACATGGAGGAAATTTAAGTGCATGCTACAAAGTGAAACCAATCAATCAAAAAACAAAAACAAGAGCAGCTGGCTGGTTCAGTAGGTTGAGCATGCAACTCTTGATCTCAGGGTCATGAGTTCAAGCCCCACAGTGGTCATAGAGCTTACATTTAAAAACAAAAGGTGAAAAATAGATACATATAGTATGATTCTAACTGTATGATATTCTGGAAAAGGCAACTATAGGCACAGTAAAAAGATCGGTAGTTGTCAGTGGATAAAGGAGAGGAAGGGATGAACAGGCAGAGCACTGCAGATTATCAGACCAGTAAGACTATTCTGTGGAATCCTAAAATCACAGATACGTGTGATTGCACATTTGTCAAAACCCATAGAATGTACAACACCAAGAGTAAACTCTAATGTAATCTATGGAGTTTAGATGATAATCAGGTGTTGATGTAAGATCATCATCTGTAACAAATGTCCCTCTCTGATGGGGATATTGATAGTAACGGAGACTGTCCGTGTCTGGAGGCAGGAGATATAGGAGTACTCTGTACTTTCCTGCTCAATTTTGGTATGAACATAAAACTGCTCTGAAGAAATTGAGTTTGTTAATCAAAAGAAGACATGATTACAGGTCACTGGCCAGCAAGAGAAAGATAAATATATATGCTTAGAAATATATATATACACACACACACATTATATATTTATAATTATATATAATGTATATATACATTTTATATACATGTATATATACATATATAATGTGTATATATATACACGTATATTTTATACATGTATATAAAATGTATATATACATTATATATATAATTATTATATACACATATATAACAAAATAATGTATAAGATTAAAAGATAGAGACAGGGTTCAGATGAATAGCTGTGCATATGTGATAACACTTTTTTCATCAATGTTTTATAGCACAATGCAATAATGAAGTGTTAATATCCATAATTATGACCTTAGTAACTACACAAAAATTTATTAAGCATTTTCCAAGTGATAAATATTAAAGGGAGAGTTGCAGCTTATGATGATGTCAGTCTTAGATGCTTACCTCTATGGGCTTTTAGTCTAGTAAAGGCAGAAGAATTAGGATGCACAGGGCACCTAACCACACAATGTAGGAACATGCGGTGCCATAGTTCCAATGGCATAAGTTAGGTGCTTGGGAACTCTGCTTTACACAGTCTGAGACAGTTTAACAGGCAAGAGGAGCTCAAGTGTGGGAATTTGAAGGGTAACTAAGATTTAAAGAGGAAAATATTGTAGTGGTTATGAGCATAGCTTCTGGAGTCCTAATTTCTGGGTTCACACACCAGCTCCACTCACTACTTCCTAGTTGTTTGCTTGTGAGCAGGTTACTTGGGATTAAATAAGTTAATATAGTCAGTGTTTGGAAGAGTGCATAGAAAGGTCTGCTGTCAACACTTATACAGGAGAGGAATAAGGGTTAATGATTCTGAAGAATGTCTAAAAAAAGAACAATGTGATCCATGTAGTCAGGCAATGAAAAACAACCACTATATATGTATATCTGCCCACACAGGTGTATAGACTAAAAAGAAGTCTCATATGAGAGAAAAAGCTCACAAACTGAATGGTCACAAAGAGCAGTTGAGAGAATGCTCTTACAGACAAATATATGAGTTCAAATACCAGGTCTGGCTGAGTGATTTTTTTTTTTTAAGATGTTATTTATTTATTTGACAGACAGAGATCACAAGTAGGCAGAGAGGCAGGCAGGGGTGGTGGGGGAAGCAGGTTCCCTGTTAAGCAGAGAGCCTGATGCAGAGCTCGATCCTAGGACCCTGATATCATGACCTGAGCCAAAGGCAGAGGCTAAACCCACTGGCCCCAGATGCAGAATGGAGATAACAATGTCATGCCTATGTTACAGAGTTGCAAAGAATAAATGATATTTGGCCCATAATGCACACTGCTGAATGAAATTAAGAATAAATTTCTGGCTATTTAAAGGAAGAAAATGACTTAGATTACAACCACTTCATTAAGAAGATGTCTGAAATATATTTATCTACTTTCAAGACTTGATAGACCCCAGAAACCTCCTAGCCTGTTGTCTAGCTAGAATGTGACTTTCGTCAGATGATTTCTCTCTGCCTTCTCAAACGCTGCCACTGCTTTCTGGAATACTCGTCCTCTGTTCTCCACAATCTGCTCAATATCACCTGCATGTATCATTCCGTTCTTGTCATCACACTCCAAGAGAGAGTCACTAATTGCTCACTCATCTCAGTTCTTCCAGCTCTTGTACTAACCACTGTTACAGCACATAGCCCATTGTACCTCGGTTAATCCCCCATGCCCTTGCTGACCCCATTTTACTGTTCAATTCTTGAACGGAGACTGTGTTCTGCTCATCATCTTTGTATGCTTCACACCTTCACCTTGCCCACCTCCGAGGAAACATTCCAAAAAAGCATATGGAGTGAACAGTCATTATAATTTAAAACTTCATGCTATGCAATACACAAGGGTCCTCATTTCCATTCAGCCCTGTCTCTGAACCTTTTCACTGACATCTACTTATTGTATGTATACTATAAACTCATGGTCAGAGTTTAAGGACCTGAGGGGTTGGGTTTTATTAAAGAATTTGACTCGAATTGCCTTTTGCTGATTCATCTACTGCACAAAATGGAAATTAGCATTGGTTGTCTAACAACTTCCTTAATTTAATACCCTGGACCCCAAGAGAACTGTTAGCATGATGTCATAGGGGAAGCATTCCTGGAAAGTAATGTTACTCATTCTCATCAACAATCTACATTTAGAAGTTGAAATCTCAAGCTCATCATTACATATCTCAAGGTGATTGCCTTAGGAAGTATTGACTTTGCCCTGTTCTCATTCATTATCTAGTAATTCTTTTTTCCTTAATAAGTGTTTCAGAGTTTAGAGGAACCTTTACTTACTTTTATTGTGGCACTATGTTTACATTAAAAACCTAAGATCACATTAGCTATTTGGTTTCTTTTGGTTCTGAGACAAATTCCAATGTGTGTGCAGGAGGGAGACATCCCCCACATCACCAAGCAGTTCTCCAGACACCAGCAAGGTGACCTACAATTCAAACTCAATTCTGTCATCATCTATCCAGAAACAGCATCAAATTTCACAGGTTAAGGGTCACTCCTACAAAATTCCTCCTCAACTTCAGATACCAGTTGAAAGCTAGGCTGTCTGACCAACCCCCTACAAACTAGAAGTTCCAACAAATGGTAGTTCCTCCTCAGGTTAGGTTAATTTTGTAGTGTGGCTCATAAAACCTATGAGAAACATTTTGCTTAACTAGATCACCATTTTATTGTAAAGGGAGATAACAGCCAGATGGAAGAGAGGCACCTATGACGAAAGGACACAGAGTTTCGGAACTCCCTCAGAGCCTACTCACCCTAAACCTATACATGTTCACCAAGTTTCATGGTTGGAAGCTCTCCAAGTCCTTTTCTGGGGGATGTGTAGAGTCTTCATGAGACAGGCACAGTTGATTAAACTAATGTTTAATCACATTAGTCATGTACGGGCCCCTCTCCTCTCTTGAGAGATCGGGACAGGGGCTGGAGAGATGGGTAGGACTAAAGTTCCAACTCTCTAATTTCAAGGTTGGCTCCACTGGCCACACACCTTGAACCCTGGGTAGAGTCCTACTTAACAAAACAAAGACATTTTTACTTGCTCTTATCACTTAGGAAATTCCAAGGTTTTTAGAAACTCTGTGCCAGAAATGGGAATGATGATCAAGTATATATTACTTATTTTTAATCACAATCACAGGTCACAACTATCATTTCAATGAGAGCCCAATTAAATTATACACCCGGGTCCTTTTCATGTCAGTTCATCTGGTATCTTACTGGCACTTGTTATTCTTTTGAAACTAAAATACAAATCAATTTATTAAAAGACCCATACATTCCTATTTTAAATTTTCTTTCTTTCTAGTTATCATTCTAAACTGTAAAGATTTTTTTGATCACTGTGTTGCAAGCTCACTATCCTCCCAGTAAAAGGGGTAACCCATAAGTCTAGCAGGAAATATATGACTAAACTGTGGTGTACCAACATAATGGAATACTGAAGGCTATTAATTGGTATTTATGAAAACCGAATAGAGAGCATGAAGAAGTGGTTAGGATGTAATATTACACATAAATTAAGTTTTCAAAGCCTAATAAATGGTCATATGTCACAAATATGTAAATGAAAATTTGTAGAAGAAAATGTAAAATGTTGATTCTGGGTGGTAAAATAATGGGTGATTTTTTTTTTCTATTCTTGTTCTATCTTCCCAAATGTTCTAAACTCTCCTACTGAGTTTTAAATCAGAGAAAATACTTAAAGAAAAAAATAGGAATGGAAATTTTAGATTATTATTCTGAGAAATCAGAAGAAAGTAATTTTTCCCAAAATGATTCTGCTAATTCCCCGGTTCCTGCTGCCAATGCCATCTTCTGCTCCATGGCCTCAAATGTGCTTTCCAGCTAATTCTCCCCTCCTATTGAAAACCTATGGGGCAATCACCAGGTATCTCACTGCTTGCTAATTACTGACCTGCTTTTGTGCCTCTAAGCTTTAGTGCATGTTCTTTGGCCTAGAATTCTTTCCACCATTACTTTTATAATCCTTCATGAGGTTCAAGGTTCATTTCAAGAGCCACCTCCTTCATGATGGTCCCAATTTGATGATTAATAGGCTTATTCCAGGTGGAGGAAAATGGGTCAAAGTTACTTGGAACAAAATGAATAATACCAAAAACCCATATGATTTTCTTAGACTATATTGTTCACAAGGTGAAAATCCAGAGCCCAGACTATGAAGCAAGAGGAAGCTGGCCTGAGCCAGCTTCTCACCCCACCTCCCTCTGACTCTCAGGCTTCAAATCACAAACACATGTCATTCTGACCTGCCCCTGCTGCTGCCCCACCAGTGGTGCTCTTCACCTCCAGTTCTCTGATGACTCTTTCCAGTGTCTGTTCCATCACTGATCTGCTCTACTGACCATTTCCAATTCCTCTCCAGCACTTTCAGTCTCTGGCACTGATGACCACCTCATTTCTTAGCCCCTGACAGTCTCAATGCAGCAAAATTTTCCTTAGGTGATGCAGCTTTTTCAGCCAGTTTTAAATCATTAGACTCTAAGTTGTTTGTGCCCTCAAAAGGTAGCTCTTTACTTTGAACTTTATATCTGCT
The DNA here is from genome assembly GCF_011764305.1 of Mustela putorius furo. Classification (NCBI taxonomy): domain Eukaryota; kingdom Metazoa; phylum Chordata; class Mammalia; order Carnivora; family Mustelidae; genus Mustela; species Mustela putorius. The sequence continues at coordinate 14,028,845 of NW_025422123.1, read as the reverse complement.
CCTTGAGGGACAGTTCTCAGGACCCACAGAACCTGAGTCTGGAAAGTTTCAGAATGGCATTTCATAACTGACTTCTTCTAAGAACCCTGGCCCATCTCCCAAAGAAAAATATATCCCTTCAACCAGGCATCCATCCAGGAATTGGAATTAGACCACAAGTACTCTTCTTCTTCTTTTTTTTTTTTTAGGTTTTATTTTTTCATCTGATGAAGAGAGAGAGATAGAGAGAGAGCAAGCAAAATAGAACAAGCAGGGGAAGGGGCAGAGGGAGAAGCAGACACCTGCCAAGGAGGAAGCCAAATGTGGGACTTGATCACAAGACCCCGGGATCATGACCCGAACCGAAGGCAGACATTTAACCGACTGAGCCACCCAGGTGCCCTCACAAGTACTGTTCTTAATTCTCCTAGTTTCTAGGAACATGACCTTGAAGCCAAAATCTCCATTCTGTGTTTCCCTGTTCTTCTCCCAATCCCTTTGGGTTCCCAGGGAAAAATAAAATGTCCAAGGTCTTATGACTTTCTAATATTGCTTAAGTAGTAAAGTAAATGTTACTCCACAATTGTTCAAGGCAATCAGGAATATAGATATTAATTGGACTTCCAGAAGCTTGAGGTTCCTATGTATTGACAATATAATAAATTAAAAAGGCAAATATTTAGAGTGTAATAACAAAATCTTAACATTTCCTAAAGCTCCCTAACATGTAGGATTGTTTATTCACTATCAAAATTGAGGACCAAATCATATTTTTTAAATCTTGCAGAAATGATGACATTGGATTCTAGGTACTCAGGGGTTCATTATAGCCTTGTCTCTAACTTTTCTATATATTTAAATTTTCTAGAATAAGAGGTTTATATATATGTATAATATATACATATATATACACATATACATATATAGACATAACTGTTTACTTATTTAAGCAAATTATATATCAAAGAATCTATCATCATGAAATATGAGAAATAGAAAAACTTTATGCATGTGTATGTTCATCATAGCATTACTTTAAATAATAAAAAGTCAGAAAAAATCTAATTGGAAATATTCATACTCTGCAGTTAGTAAAATATATAGTAGAAGAATATTGGATGAAACAAAAAAATCTTTGATAATTGTTCAGTTAAATAAATCAGATTATAAAAAGCATATATAGGATTCCATTTACTCAAAAACCAATGTATGTATATAGTAGAGGTAATGGCTGCATATATGTATATATGGTCAGCTCAGACTACCGTAACAAAATATTACAGACTGGGTGGGTAGCTTAAACAATGGATATTTATTTCCCATAGTTCCATGAGGCTGAACATCTGACATCATGGTGTGTCAGCATGGTCAAGTTCTGGTGAGAATTCACTTCCTGGCTTACAGATAGCTGCCTTCTCATGGCTTCATCACGTGACCGGGAGAGAAACAAAAAGCTCTCTAGTGTCTCTCTTATAAGAACACTAATCCCCCCCAGACTAACCTGCCCTCATCACTTAATTACCTCCCAAAAGCCTCTGTCCAAATACCATCACATTAGGGGTTAAAGAAGGAATCACCATATATGTTTTGGGTGGACACGAACTTTTAGTCCATAGCATATATGAATGTTAAAAGTAATTATCTGGAAGATTAATGACTTATTTTCATATTTTCTGAGTCTTCTATAGATATGTGTTCTTTATGTAATCAAGGGGGGAGATCTATAGATAGTTCTAGTTTCTATGGCTTAGAAAGAATTTTGCTTCCAGATATAAAAGTTTAACTTGGAGAAAACCAACTTTCCCACTGAGAATAACAAGGGAAATTTGTAAAAAAAAAAAAAAAAAAAAAAAAAAAAAAAAAAAAAATCTGAATGCAAGTACCAAAATACTACCCAGGGAGCAGGATTTTATAGGCAGAGATCAAAGAGGTGAGTCTAACCTTCTTCAATGCTTTTTCCTCTGAGGCATTTGCTGGTTCATAAGTAATACAGGCAAAGAGACAAAAGCCAAATAGAACTTGGATAATAGGAGAAAATTTGAGTAGACTTTCCAGTGGTTGGAAAGGCGTATTTGTAGTTTAGGACTACCAATGCAATCAGGACCAAAATCCCATAGAGAGGAGAAGTTTGGGAAGTGAACTTGGCCTCTATGGTCAACAGATATTATTTGCTAAGAGGCTGAAAATCTCAGCACAACTATTGGCAATCTCATTGTGTTGAGCAGAATAAAACTGGAGTTCACATGTGTGCTTATTTGGAAGGATAAACCGTCCGAGCCTTCAGAAGTGTTGCATCCTAGAAATTAAGGTTAGGTGGAAATTGATCAGGTCTTTTAAACGACTGAAATAAAACTTAGAATCAGTTTAAGCACTGAGTAAAGTGAGATGATCTCCACTTCTCTGGAAGAAAATCATCATCCAGAACCTCTAAAACATTTCATATACAATAAAACATCACCAAGCACGTATATCCAGAGAAAAGACAAGACACAGGACAGAGGGAAAAAAAAATGCTATGGATATTGTAATTAATAAACAGAACACTTCTTTCAAAAACTGTGATTACATGTTCAAAATTTAATAACAAGATAAAGAACCAGAGAACTAGAATTAACAAGAAGAGATATAAAATGGAAGTTCTAGAACTGAAAAATACAATAACAGAAATTAGAAATACAACAGATAAATTAAAGAGCAAATTAGATATTAACATAGCTTCAAATATATAAGGCTTACAGAATTAAAAGAAAAAATATCTCCCAATCATAGTGAGCAATCTTAACATACTTTCTATTTCTGATTGAACAAATGCAAAAATACATATAACAACTTAGAACTGTGCTGTTCAATTTACAAACCATGAGCCTTTAGTTGTGGCTACAACTAAAGAATTAAATTTTTAATTTTATTTATCATTTTAGATAATTCAATTCAACTTTTATAACTGAAGGACTATAAAACATATTCTTGTTAAACACAATTGTTCTTTTGGTAAGTCTGCATTTCACTCTTAGCTATTGTAAGATACTGTTGCCATATGTAGCACATGTGTCAGGTGCTTATACCTGTTCCAGTGTAATAAATATATGAAGACATCAATCTAGTTGGTGTCAACAAATTGATTAATTTGGAATGACTTTGTTTCTATATACCAATGTAACATTTTAATGTGCTTATTTGAATATTTCGTGGAGACAGCAAGAATTAAAGACTATGTAGATTGCATTAGTAATTTATTAATTAATTACAGGATAATTAAATTATATTTTAATTTTAAAAATTAGTAGTTACAATTTTTTAACTTAAAATTAAGACACCCTACAGATGCAGACATGAGTATAGTTGCAGAAACCAATACTCTAACAGACACAGTGACTATAAAAAAAACTGGGAAAACAGATGTCACGAATTCACAATAAATGAAAATGTTAATTTTTTATGACAGAACAAAGAAAAAAAACTTTGTTGGGTTAAAAAAAGTTTAAAGATAAAGTGAAAATATTGAGATATTTTCAGCATTATATAGGAAGTTCACTTTGAACAGTCAAGAAAGAATTGGCAAAATTAGGCACTTGAAATCAGAATTCAATGTCCAATAAAAAGTGTTAAACAGCTTTTAAGAGGAGCTAGACTTGTATCTTTGTCCAGCTATAAAACAGCTTAATTTGTGCACAAAATAGAATTCATTTTTATATAAAGATATGAGAAAAGTATCATCTTAAATATGGAAATTTAGCCAGAAAGTCATAAGAAAAGCCCAAAATTAGATATTTTACACAAAGTAAAAGATTTCTGATTAAGTCACTAACCATTGCCCATAAAATACAAGACCATAAAGTGCAAATACTTTTTTTAGCTTTAGAGGAGTTATATAACAGACTCTGCCCAGTTAATATTTTGGGCACATACTGTCTCAAGGGCTTCCCAACTTACAAAAAAGTTGGCAATTCACAGCCTAAAATTTTGTACTGATGGCATGGTTATTCTTAAGTCTTTTACAGCTGTCAAAGAAAATATTCGACTACATATTTAAAAATTAGTTTCTGACACAGCAGATACTACTCCAGTAATTTTAGATCAAAAATTCATATTTATTGGAATTTTAAACAAGAAATTTATGCTTTCCTCATTAATTCATTTCAATATGTCATACATATTGAAAATATTTGTGCTCACCTTTCTGAAACAGTCCCTTTGAAAGATCTCATGCATAGAAGTTACTGAAGTTGTTCAGTATATATATGCAAGTGGTAGGATTCATCACCAGTTTGTGGACCTACTGAAAGAAATAGAAGACAATAAATTTAATCATCTTGTGTTCTTTGCCAGTGTTCATTGTGGAAAATTTTACAAATATGTATTGTATTGTTAACTCCAATTCAAAATTTCCTTGAAACAAAGGATGCCTTTCAAATATCTAATAATCAAAAACAAAAATTTAGGAATGTGATTTATGTTTCCTCATTGATATCACACTGCATATGAATGAGCTAAATTTTCAGGTTTCAAGGAAAGAAACATCTTATTAAATCTAGCTAAATAGGTACAATAATCTACATTAACATCACAACTTTACATAATATAAGTCAGTAATACTTAGTTTTACACATTTTCCTAACATGAATCCTCATATAAAAGTTTTATCTATAATCAACACTATTGTATAAATTGGCCACAAACACCACAAGATTTGAATGATGCTTTCTTGATGCTGATAAATGTAAATACTTTTCACTTTAGCAATCTGCATTTGAATTGATTTTAATATTGAGTTGGCACAAAAGGCAGTTTACTAAACTTGAACAGTTACAGTTTTGAAAATTATATGTTTTTGCTTCAAAAGTTAAATCGAATATTTTAAAACAGATAAACCAGTTTTGTTGACATTAATGTAAATATTAAAGGAGAATTATTTTTGTCACTTAACTGAAGTACTGAAGACCTTTAAGTTTGGATGGCACAATTTGTATATGTGGGTCTATATCCATTTTTCAAGCAGTAAATTTTGTGAAATCTAAGTAAGGGTCAAAATTTGGCACTTGCTTTGAAATGTGCTGTAAATATCAAATAGATATCAAATACTGAAGGATAAGTTAAAAATAAAAATAGGCTAGAGGTTTTCATGCTTAGTGAAATAAGTCAAGCGGAGAAAGACAACTATCATATGATCTCCCTGGTATGAGGAAGTGAAGATGCAATGGGGCGGGGTGGGGAGATTAATGGGGTAGGAGAAAAATAAATGAAACAAGATGAGATTGGGAGGGAGACAAACCATAAGTGACTCTCAATCTCACAAAACAAACTGAAGGTTGCTGGGGGGAGGGGGGTTGAGGGAAGAGGGGTGGGGTTATGGACTTTGGGGAGGGTATGTGCTATGGTGAGTGCTGTGAAGTGTGTAAACCTGGTGATTCACATACCTGTACCCCGGGGGATAAAAATATATTATATGTTTATAAAAAATAAAAAATTATTTTAAAAGGCTCATTAATTTTATACTAATTACACATAGAAATGATGTTTTGGGTATATTGCATTATGTAAAATATATAATTGAAATTAATTTCATCCATTCTTTTACTTAGTAAAATATATAATTAAAATTAATTTAATCCATTCTTTTACTTTGTAATATGCCTCTAGAAAGTTTAAAATAAGAGTTTTACATGTGGACAGCATTATATTTTTATTGGGCTGTGCTGACATAAACTATTTGAACAGCAAGAATGATCAACTTCACCTAATTAACACATATAAAACACTGCATTCACCTGCAGAATGCACAGATTTTCATTGTCACATGGAGCATTTGCTGAAATTGATCATACAGTGAGCCCTAAAGCTAGTCTCAGTAATTTTTAAAGAATTTAATTGCCAAAATTAAGTTATAAAGCTTATGGTATATTTGCTGTACATTTATAGTAGTGGAGGAAAAAACAAAACAACAACAAAAATACCCAATGCTAAAAAGAAAGAAAGAAAAACAAACAAGTAAGACAGAATAAATGCCCAATGCCAATATAACATTCAAGGAAACAAAAATATGCCCAGTGGACATGTATTATGTGATCATTAAAATGGAAAATATGAAGAACATAATACAAAGTTACATGTAAGAAACAAATGTTGCATAATAACAGAACTCAAAATAATAAATATATCCAAACATATGTAAAGAGTATGTATTTTTTAAATACTATACAAAAGAACCTTAGAGATATTTTAGATATTACTTTTAGTGAAATTGTTAAAGACTATATTTTAAACATTTTTTAAAAACATACATTTTATTAGCTTGGAAAAATGAGATCCTATCTAATGGTAGTCCTGAATCACAAAAACTGAAAGACCCTAGAGCATGATAAGCAGCTATAATTTGAATCTCCCAATTAGGCATTTAAAAAATACAACTTAATTTCTAATTCATCCTGGTAGGACTTCTGAAGGTGATCATGCAGTATTAATCTACTAAAACCAGAATCTACTTACCACCAGAATATAATAATGGGCTTTGCTTGGTAATAAATGCATTAATAAAGTTAGCTATCATGGTTCATAAATAGATAAAATATATTTTCTTTAATTTCTGGGCCAATTGGTGGATAGTTGAAAGGAATTTTCTTTTTTTTTTCTTTTTTTTTTCTTTTTTAGAAAATAAAATAGAAACTACTTTTAGAAAAAAAAATGAACCATTCAGGTTCATTTGGGTTCAATACATGCAGAAATAGGATAGGAAACAAGCCATTATAGAAACTGACACTTTCCTTTATATTTGCACGTTCAGTACTTGTTTCGCAAAGACCAAGAATGTGTGAATATTGTCCACCAGTTGGCTGATTTAGAAGAGCTGTGCTCTACAAAGTCACTAGTAGCCAAAACTTTTAATTGGACGCTAAAAAAATATCACTTGCAGTAATCAGAAAGTTCAATATTATAAGTAAAAAGGATAATAAGCAAGGAGCCATCAAAAAGCTATATTTATTTAAAGGGAAAAGATTAAATTGGCTTACTAGGGAGAGTAAAGTGAATTACAGTAAACTTCCCCAGAGACCAGGTTCCCATTAACGCATGGGAGGAGTCTTTGTAGCAAGAACCAAAGAACACTTTTCTTCTCTCCCTGTGACTTCAGGATGATGAAGATAGATTGCTCTATTTTCTAATTTTCCCTCCATCTGTCCTTGCTATAATATCGATAATTTTCTAGACTTATTTTCTTAACTTATATGTTTATTTTATTATCTTCTTTAGACTACCTCAAATCCTTTATGGAATAGTATGGTCAATTAATGAAGAAAAAATTCCCGATAAATAAGTTACAGAAATATTAAATTTGCCTATTTTCTCTACTGTCGAGATCCTGTAACATAACCTCTTAGTTCTGTTTCTCAATAAAGCATTCTTCACTTTGGGAGATGGAGAAGAGAAGTGAGTTGGGGGAAATTGGAGGGGAAGACAAACCATGAGAGACTGTGGACTCTGAGAAACAAAATGAGGGTTTTGGAGGGGGGGTGCCTGGTGGGGAGTATTATGGAGGGCATGTATTGCATGGAGCACTGGGTGTGGTGCATAAACAATGAATTTTGGAACAGAAAAAAATTAAATTTAATTAAATTTTTTAAAAGTAAAAAAAAAGCATTCTTCATTTTCTCTCTTCTTAACTTATAACTTGTATTACAAATTTACAAATACAGTAATCTTCACCACAATGGTTGGTGCCTCCTCTTGGATTCATTCATTCCATTTTTATCCACAAAGTTAAGCTGCTTAGTTTAAAGGTAGGATGCCATGGATATTGCTGTCCTGGCTACTGGTTCTCTGTATGGGGAGTGTGCACAGCACTATGACCTACTGGCCCTAAGTGTCCCTTCATCTTCACCCCTCTTGGGGTCTAAACATTAGGTGAAGAAGCAAGAGTCAGACTGGGGTTCATTGAATAGACAGTCATCACAGGTAGACTTACTGAATAAGGTAGACTTATGTAGAAGAGGTGGCAAAGAATGGAATGAAGGTAAGCTCCTCAGCACATTACAAGATAAACAGAACCAGATCTCCAGTGAAATAGTGAAGAAAAAAAAAATCAAAGCAGAGGCAGGAACCATTGCTATTGACTTTGACTCAGAAGATAATTCCTGGAGATCGATATTCCAGTAAAGAATGTGGGAATGTCCTATGCCTGTCCTGAACACTTTTTGTATATTTTTAATTTGCATGGTATCATTAAGAAGGTGATAAATAGTAATACAGTTGCTATTTCTGAAACGACCTGATCAGTTGCTGTCTGGCATAATAGAAAGATCTACAGCAGCAACTCAGAATACCTCTCTGTTAGTGTCATGTACCCAGATCTGTTCATTGCTCTCGGGCTCCTCAGCCAAGACCTTGTAGGCTTTCTTTCTCAGTGATTCCAGGCAGAGTATAGAAGGAAGAACATCTTTTTACAGTGTGTTATGCCTTTCTTTATGCCCTCAAAACTGACTTAAAAAAACCTATCTTGTGACCTCTCTTCAACAGTCTTTGTGAGTCTACCTTTAGTATACTAATCCTGCACTCCTCAATCAGTCCATACCTGGGCTATTTTATCATAGGGTCAGTAATCTCATCCCTACCTTCTTGGATTTCCATAAAAATTGCTACAAATATAAATAAGTCAACATGGACTATTATCTGAAGAAAGCCAAGCAGCTAAAAGTATTGACAACTACAAGATTCCCCAACCCATGCTCATTCATTGAAAGGCACAAACCCTTCTCTTAAATCTTTGGTGATCATTGTGATGGTTAGTAACCTGGCTAAAAAAACTGTCCTTTGGAAGGAGAGCAGAAGTTGCTTTTTGGTGCTTCAGATATATAGATACTGAATACTCGCTAGATTTTTTCCAAAGTGATATCTTCATATCGTTTATGATGACAAGATTCATATTAGCAACGACAACTTAATGCAAAGAGACATAATTATGACAAATCATAGACACACAGAGTCAGATATAAAACTTAATAACTTCATCTGATCCAGAATCTTAAAGATTATTTTTCATGTGTTTTCTCTGAAACGTACCTACTAAAGCCATGGTCAACTATTAATTTTTGTCTTTAATACTTTAAAGTAATAAGAATGGGTCAGTTGACCTTATAAGACCCAGTACAGTTTTTTAAAATGATATAGCTTACATACTTACAGGGACTTAAACTTCACAAAAGTAGCTAATGGAATGAAAATTATTTCTAAAACATACTCTTGTTCCTAACACAGGAATCCCACTGAAATCTGCTTTCCTATAATTAATATATTCTTACTGGAAATTTAAATGTATACAAACCTTGAAAGATACATGATTTCTAATGATACACAGGCCAAAATATATACCGAGTCTGTCGGCCACCCACAGTGTCACTGAACCCCTACTACAGAGAAGTGCTGTGCCTAGACATGCTCTCAAAATTGTTTCTTGGCTGGACCAATATTACTGACATGAAAATAGGCTACTTTTATAGCAGTAATGATATTGTAGAATTAGCACTAACTTGCTGTGCCTTTGGGCGTTGATATCATCAGGGTTTTTTTCTTTTTGCCTTTATTGAGATATAAATTGATATATAATATTGTATGAGTTTAAGGCACACAACATGACGGCTTGGTGCACACATCATTAGTTTCTTAATTGAAGATAATAAGCAAAAACAAATAAACAACCAAAAATGGTAATGAATGAAGAAGTCAGACTACCTTCCAACCATTTGACTTATGAGCTGTTTCGTGACCTCACTAAATCTCAGATTCCTTATTAAAGATCCAATAAATACATTCCCTTCCACTTTATTTCTTCATCCATGCAAAAATCCTGATGAAAATTTTTCTGAGCTAGCTGGACATGAAGAACGGTATATTGGCTAGCAGTTCTGTAAACTACGTGTTAGAATAGAAAGACAAATCATGTTTTATCTTTTGTGGTAGACTGAGTTATAGCTTCCAAAGATGCCTGTGTCCTAATCCCAAGAACCTGTGAATACGTTACCTTACATGGCAAAAGAGACTTTGTAGATGTCGTCATGAAGTTAAGTATCTTGAGATGGGAAGAGTGTCCTGGATTATTCAGGTAGAACCAATGTAATTCAAATTTTCTTAGAAGAGGGAGGCAGGAGGATCTGAGAGAGAGAAGGCTGGCTGGTAGAAGGAGACCAAATGGAAAGATTTGAAGATGCTGCATTCCGAGCCCTGAAGATGGAGGAAGGGGATGCCAAGCAAGGACTTCAGGCAGCTGTAGGCGGTGGAAAGAGGAAGTAAACAATTTTTCCCTAGAACATCCAGAAGGAACGCAGCCATGCTAACACCTTGATTTTAGGACTTCTGACATGCAAACTATAAATAACACAATTGTTTACTCTAAGCCACTAAATTTGTGGTAATTTGTTACAATACAAGTTTCAGCACTAATTCTGCTCAGCCAGAGGTCAGCCTGAGATTCCCTCTCTCTCTGCCCCACCCCTGCTCTCTTTCTCTCTCTCAAATAAATAAATAAAATCTCCTAAAAATATGAATAAATAAATAAAACATAGTTAAAGTAATGTTAATGACAGAAAAATAATTATGGAATACTAAGAAAAATAATAACAATACACAATTTGTATGAAGAGTATATCCTCACAGAATCTTTAAGAAAACATCTGAATAGGAACAAAATGACAATCAATAGAAAATCCAATAAGATGTAGAAAATGGTTATCCTCTAGATGACCAATTTTTATTTTTTTAAAAAATTGTAGATTTTCCAAATTTTCTAAAATAAACATGTATTACCCTTACAATTAGTAAAAATAGGCTATTAGTAAAAAAAAAAAAAAAAAAAGTGACACTGGGACGCCTGGGTGGCTCAGTGGGTTAAAGCCTCTGCCTTCAGCTCGGGTCATGATCCCAGGTTCTGGGATCGAGCCCAGCATCGGGCTCTCTGCTCAGCAGGGAGCCTGCTTCCTCCCTCCCTCTCTGCCTGCCTCTGCCTATTTGTGATCTCTGTCTGTCAAATAAATAAATAAAATCTTTAAAAAAAAAAAAAAGTGACACTATGTTGTTAACCCATGCCATAATTCAGTATGGAAACAGGCGACTAATGAGAAAGGGACCCCTGACATAGAACAAAAACAGCCAATCTGAAAAAAATCAAAGGGGTTCACCCCAGTGATAAAAACTGGTCACCCACATCCATCTGGAAGAGGGTTACACACATGCCTGACACCCCAGCCCTAGCAGCTGCCATCTGATAAATGTGCTTCTGGATTGCCTAGCTTCTGATAGCCAATAGGGCTTGCATTCATATAACAAAGAAGCAGTTCTTACTCCATGCACGTGCAAGCACTTGCAGGGGCCATGCCCCTAGGGCTCAGCAGAGAAGCAGCAGGCAAAAACACCAATCTCTGCCTCTTTCTCTGAATGGGGTTTGATTGCATACTTTCCAAGCTGTTGCCTGAGGGTCCAACTTCTAATTAGCACACATTGAGGGTTTGGCTTTGATCCCCTAGAGCCCACAGGAGCCAATGGGCACTTCCACCACCTGCTTCCTCCTGCTTACTCCAACAATAAAACCGAGTTGTTTGTATCTCCCTAGAAGGAACTTATTTACACATCTATCACCCCACCTTTTACAACTGTTGCCCAAGATACAGAGCCCCAAATTACATAGCTGTAATACTTAATGGGGTTTCCATTTGAGTCCCATAGGACTGTTGCACACAAAGAAGCAGTTTTTAAATAGGAGAAGGAGAACCCCCGTAGCTATTCACACCTGGCCCCAGCACAGAAGCAGCAAGCATAAGCATGCATCTCCTAGTTACTTTCTGGAAGGACCTTAACTACATACTTTCCCAGCTGCTGCCTGAGGGTCTGGCATCTAATCAGCCTGTACCTAGGTGCTGACTGTGATCCTTGACAGGTCTTGACATACTCCTAAATATGGGGAGCCACTATGAACAAAGAATGTGGTTTAGGCAGTCACAAGTTTGAGAGACAACCAGGAGCTCAGTCAGGGCTGCTTGACAACGTTCATCTCCTACATGAGACCAGTCTGTCATACTGAGACACGTAGCTGTTTAGTCCAACGTACAGAAACCAACACAGTGAGTGAAGAAATTAAAGAAACAGGAGGATATGTTCCAAACAAAAGAGCAAGATAAATCTCCAGAAACAAATCTTTAATGAAATAGAGATAAATTATTCCCAGTAGAGAATTGAAACTCATGGCCATAAAGATGCTCCCTGAGGTCTGGAAAACCACACATGAACAAAGTGATAATTACAACAAAGAGAAAATATTAAAAAACGCCAAACAGAAATCATAGAGCTGACAAATACAATAACTGAACTGAAAAATCCAGTAGAAGGGCTCAATAGCAAACTAGATGAAGTGGAAGAAAGTTCTAGTAAACTCGAAAACAGTGCAGTGGAATTCATCCTCTCAAGGGAGGAGAAGAAAAAAAATGAAAAAAAAAAAAAAAAGGACTTACAGTATACCTCAAGAGGACCAATATACGCAGATGTCCCAGAAAGAGAAGAGAGAGAAAAGGGGGCAGAAACCTGATTCAAACACAACACCTGAAACTTCCTTCACCGGATGAAATAAACAGACATCCAGATCCAGGAAGCACAAAGAGTACCCAATAAGATGAATCTAAAGATACTCATAACAGACACATTATAATTAAATTTAATTATAATTTAATAATAATAATTAATTATATTTAATTATTCTATATCAAGAATTATATATAAATTATATTTGACTATAATTCAATTTAATTATTGTCAACGTTAAAGACTAATGAGATTTTTTAAAGCAACAAGAGGAAAACAACTTGTTATGCACTGGGGAACCCCATGAGATTATTAGCAGACTTTTCATTAGAAACTTGGCAGGTCAGAAGAAAATGACATGATATATTCAAAATACTAAAAGAAAAAAAATGTGCCTATCAAGAACAGTCTATCTGGCAAAGTTGTCATTCAGAATTAAAGGAGAGATAAAGACTTTTCCAGAAAAACAAAAACTGAAGGAATTCATCACCACTATACCAGCCTTCCAAGAAAGGAAAAGGGACTTCTTTAAGCTTAAACAAAAGAATGCTATGATATGAAAACATAAGAAAGTCTAAAAATTACCCATAGAGATAACTATATTGTTATATTCAGAATACTTCAATATTGTAAAGGTGTTAGGATATACATATACTTTAGCATTTAAGTTAAATACAAAAGTACTAAAACTAACTGTAACTACAATAACTTGTTAATGGCAATACGATAAAAAAAGATGTAGATTGTGACATCAAAAATATAAAATGTGAGTGGCAGGGTACCTGAGTGTCTCAGTCAGTTAAGTGTCCAACTCTTGATTTCAGCTCAAGTCATGATCTCAGGGTCACAAAATTGAGCCCTGCTTCAGGTTCTGTGCTCAGTGTGGAGTCTACTTGACCCTCTCCATCTACTCCTCCCCCCACTCACTCTCTCTCTTTTATTTATATATATATAAATATAAATATAAATATATATTTATATTTATATTTATATAAATATATAAATATATATATATATAAATAAAAAAAATAAAATGTGAGAGCACTGGGTTGCTCAGCCAGGTTAAGCATCCAACTCTTGATTTCAGCTCAGGTCATGAGATCAAGCCCCACATCAGACTCTGTGTTGAGCATGGAGCCTCTTTAGCGTTTTCTCTCTCTTCCTCTCCTTCTGCCCCTCCATCCCCGTCTCTCTCCCCCACTAATATATATATACATATATATATATGTATATACATACATATATGTGTCATAAATATTATATATATACCATAAATATCATATATATAAACATGGAAAATATATATATAAAATTTGGGAGTGGAGAGTATAAAAATATAGAGCTTTTTTGTATGTGAAGTTAAGTTGTTTCCAGCTTAAAATAGACTGTTTTAATTCTCAAGTGTTTTATGTAGTCTTCATGGTAAGCCCAAAACAAAATCCTATTAAAAACACACAAAAGATAATATGTAAATAAATAATAAACGAATAAATAAATTCCCAAAAGATAAAGAGAAAAGAATCTAAACATACGACTACAGAAGATCATCAAATCACAAAAGAAAACAACAGGAGAGGAACAAAAGAATTATGAAACAACTAACAAAATGGCAGTTGGGAGCTGATACATATGAAAAATTACTTTAGATGTCAGTGGATTAAATTCTCCAATCAAAACACTTAAAGTGGATGCTTGGGTGGCTCAGTCATTAAGGGGCCGCCTTCAGCTCAGGTCATGATCCCACAGTCCTGGGATCAAGACCCACACTGGGGTCCATGCTCGGCGGGAAGTCTACTTCTCCCTCTCCTGTGCCCCCCTACTTGTGCTCCTTCTCTTTGTGTCTCTCTCTGTCAAATAAATAAACAAAAATCTTAAAAAAAAAAAAAACTTAAAGTGACTGAAATGATTGAAAAAAAAAAAAGACCCAAGTGTGTGCCATAAAAAATTTGCTTCAGTTTTAGAGATACACATAGGCTTGAAGAGAATGGATGGGAAAAGATATTTATTGCAAATGGAAACCAAAACAAACCAGGGGTAGCTATACTTCTACCAGACAAAATAGACTTTAAGCCAAAAACTATAGCAGGAGACAAAGGAGTTCATTATATAATGATCAATGGTCAATTCCTCAAGAAGATATACTAATTGTAAATATTTACACACCCAACATTGGAGCACCTAACTATATAAAGAAAACATTCATGAACAGATCTGACAGGAGAAATGGCAATAAAATAATCATAGGGGACTTTGGTGCCCTACTTTCAACAATGAATGGATCATCCAGATAGAAAACCAACAGGAAAATATTGGGCTTAAACCATGTACTAGACCACGTGAACCTAACAGACATATATAGAACATTCTGTTCACTAACAGCAGGAACACAGGTTCTTCTCAAGCACATGTGGAACACAGTCCAGGATACACCATATGTTAAACCACAAAACAAGTCTCGATGAATTTAAAAAGACTGAAATCATATGAAGTATCTTTTCCAACCACAATGGTATGAAATAAGAAAACAATTACAAGACGAAAACTGGAATTTTCATAAATATGTGGAGCTTAAACACCGTGCTCCTGAACAACCATGTGGTCAAAGAAGAAATCGAAAGGGAAACCAAAAAATACCTTGAGGCAAATGAAAATAGAAACAGAACATATCAAAACTTATGGGATGCAGCAAAAGCAGTTCTAAGAGGGAAGCTGATAGTTATAAACACAGAAAGAAAGAAACAAGAAAGATCTCAAATAAACAATGTAACTTTACAGATAAAATAAAATGAAATAAAAGGATTCAAGAAACAATCTGCACATTAAGAATTAAAAAATGCCTTTTTAATCAAAATATGTTTACAATATAGTGACACCTAATTAGGGGAAATGATATCTTTCACAGACATAACTTTTCTGGATAATTGAAACCATTCAATTTATATTCTTCCTATTTCAGAAATCTTAATACTTTTATGGTGGAAATATTTGGATTGTGTATTATATATTTCTGCCCATCACTAGATTGTGAGTAAATATACATGATTGGTAGGATCATTTGGTATCGGTCACATCATTTGAGTTTTTGTATTTCTGATTCCTTTCCTATAAACTGTAAATAAAATTTTATGCTCTGGCTACCATACAAGATTTTTATGAGGGTCAAATGAGATGATATATTTTAAAGCATCTTCAGGGACACCTGGGTGGCTCAGTCGGTTAAGCATCTTCTGTCAACTCAGTCCATGATCCCAGAGTCCTGGGATCAAGTCCCATTTCGGGCTTCCTACTCAGTGGAGAGTCTGCTTCTTCCTTTCCCTCTGCTGTTCCCCTCTTTGAGCTCTCTCTCTGTCAAATAAATAAATAAAATCTTTAAAAATAATTAAATATATATGTATATACATATACATACAAATAAATAAAGGATCCTCAAAACTGGAAAGTACTATGTAGAAAGAGGAATGTTAACTATTACATTCTAGGTGTTTCGGGGCTGTTGTAAGTATCAATATTTTGTGGATACTAGAATAAACGATGTCTTATGAATTGTCTAACTACTGAGCACTACTTGTTTGTCACTTCATAGGTCAATATGCCATGGTTTGGTGAGTTCTGGAGACTGCTTTAGAATCTACGTAGTGGTTATTAGATAAAAAAGATCAAAATTAGTGTCAGCAAAAAATAGCAAGTCAGATTTACTCATTTCATCAGGAATTACTAACAGCCATTGGGCAGTAGGGAATGGTTCCTGCCGAGAGGGTAGGAGATGAGCAGCAGGTAGGAGCTGAACATAGAGGATTAAAGTGTATATGTGTATGTATCTATGCTTGTGTGTGTGTGTACACATACACTATTTTTATTTATTCTCAATATTCCTAATTATCTTTAAAAGGTAGCAATTCTTTCTCCTTTTAAAGAACAGGTGCTCTATTTTTTATATAATTAAAACTTTGGTCACAAATTTAGAATAGCCTACCTTGTAGTCTCATGTCAGAGAAAAATATAGGCTCTGATTTAGGTCCTGTGAGACTTCTTTTCTTCTCTTTCCCACCCAAATTCAATTCCCCAGTACTTGTGTGTTTTTCTATACAGATAGACTCAGTTCTAAGAAGAGAAGCTATGAGAAACATGAAACAATCACGGACTCCTTGGGAATATTTTATTTGCACTTTCTGAGTCATTTTGATTCACACAGGTAAGAGTCAGGGTTTAAATTAGGCAATTTCTGGCTGGGCAAGTTATCCTGTGCCTAAAATGGAACCTGGAAAAGGGAGGTGTGACAATCGTGTAAAATGAGTCATCAGCAGCCACAATTAGACTTTCTCAATCGCCTGCCAGGTGCTTGACAAGCCTGGGCTCCACGCTGCCCAGCCCCTGTTAAAGGCTCCCTTGACTTCTGGTAATCTTCCTCAGTTACTGAAAACTATTGATCCTGTTTCCACAAATCTCAATGTTAATCGGCTTGTCCTCAAGCATCCCCATGGACACCACAGACCAACTCGACCTGCTAAATAAGCAGAGTTGATTCCTATTAATATTTTCTCTCTTTTAAGTTAAGGGGTTAGACACCACTGACTGAGGCAACCTTTAATTTGTTCTAAAATAGGACACACATTTCCAGATGACCCATTCCTATGAGTCCCTCTCTTTGACAGTGATTCAGCAGTATAATTGGGATCAAGAAAGATGGTACAAGGCAAGACCTAGATTGGAAGAAAAAAAAATAATCACAGGAGACACAAAATAGACTGTATGGCCTTTAAAATCAATGACTTTAAATCCCTGATCTATCCCTTTTTTAGCTATTTGGGGTTGTCTCTAAAAATGGAAATTCAAAATAAAATACAGATATTCTATTCTCAATATATTAATCTTAAGAATGGGGGAACTTCCATTATGGCACATGACCATTCTTGGCTGCAGTGTATATATAGAACCTGTGTAATAATGATAAACTCAAAAATCCAAAACACCTGCAGGAAAACAATATAAAGAAACAAATCAATCTCCGTGTTTTAGTTTTGTTTCGGCTTTTGATTTGCTGATGTTTTATGAAAGTCAAACTCTAAGTAAATAATAGAAGAGACCTTTCAACAATATCCATGGTAGCCTACGTCCCTCAGGACAGCACTGACTTTATATACAATACTTTTCACTGTTTTCTAACAGAGTTGGCTTCAAGGGTAGACAGTATCACTCCTTTGTTTCATGTCCTGTAGCACCCTGAACAGTGCTGGGCATGCAGTGGACACTCAGTCTCAGTCGATGAGAAGGAACTCAGGGTTCTCTTGTTCTCAGTGCCTCAGAATGCTCCCAATGACAATAACATAAACCTCATCCCTTTTGCAGATACCATCAGTTAGATTGGGCTTCCCTTTGAGGAAACTTTACTCTGTTTCCTGATCTGTTGCTATTCAAACTTCATACTTTGTTTTTGTGGAAACAAGATGATGCCTTCAACTCTTATTACTATGTGTAGAAAGAGCTGCCCTTGACATCACACCTGCTTCTCCAGGAATCTTCCAGGTTATCAGTAAGGAGGCAGATGGAACAGACAGCCTTGGGGCGATGCCCAACACCAGTGAGGTAAGGGACAACTGACATGCTTGATCTGAAAACGTGCCTCCCTTCTATCTACCTATCCCCATCATCAGGGACTTAAAAAAAAAAAAAAAAAAAGAGCAGTTCCAGAAACCCACGATCTCCAATCTCTATAGTCAAAATCTCACCCCCCAATTCCTCCCTTGGGTCCACACTAATCATTTTATCTCTGTTTATGAGAATTACCTCAAAAACCCCAAACCCCAAGGCTCTGCATACCACCAGTTCTGTCCATCTTTTCCTCTCTTCCTGCCAAGATCTTTCCACTGCACTGCCTAGACTCAGGACAAATCATAGAAAACAGATCCTCTCTATTGTCATCCTCTTCTACCAATGTATCCTCACCTTTCTGTTCCAACAGAAACCTGGTCCTCAGGGGAACCCCGTGCTCCCTACAGAAAACTCTAGTATTGGCTGCTTCTCCCAGACCTGGAAGGGAATAAGTGTTCTCCTTGCCCACCACCCCGCAACCTCCATAGGTGCTTTCTGGCAGTTCTCTTCACTTCTATTCTGAATCTCACTGTTGAAGTCACCGGCTAACGCCACATCATCCCTCCTCATTTCCCAATTGTTGGTTCAACTGTCACTCACTCTGATGCTACTTTGGTCCTATCCTTAGTAATTTCAATCCACATGTAGTAGAGACTTCCTTCCCCTAGACCACTCCCATGCCAGAGCCTAAGACTTCAGCATCACCATCATTTATGGAGCTGTACACCCACCATAACCTTAGGTGCGTACATCTCCTTCTCTGTCCCCTTATGCTTTGTGCCAACTACCCTTCCACCCTGCTGAGTGCTATGACTCATTGATTCTTAAGTCTCTTTACTGTTCCTCATCTTCTTGTGGTTTCACTTCCTTCCCTTCAATGGTCAGTGGTTGGCCTAAAAGCTCTGGTCCCTTTTCCTTCTCTTACTTGCTCCCACATGCTTGGCAAGCCACATATTTGATGAAACCCAACTTGCTGCTTTCTCGGCCCTCAACCTCTTTAAATATATTACTACAAAAAGCAAGTGCTTTTTTATGCTGCCTAGCAATCAAAAGATACCCTAGCAATCAAAAGATGCACACATTCTGCCCGTCCAAACTCCCATACCTTCTTCCCTATCCTCCTTCTCACCCAAAGACCTTTCTTCCTATTTCTCTGAAAATTTTGAAGCAACCAGAAAAGAACTTCCATAAGATCCTATTATCACCACTGCCCACCCAACAGCTTTGATAGTTAGTGATTCTGGCTTTCTATTTACTACTAGATCTGCTGTTATCTAAAGTCAGCCCCGATCCCTGGGTACTAGATCACACCTATGAAAAGTGTTATTTTTGCTACTCATATTAATATTTTCCAAGTGCAAAAAGCTTCTAAAAGAACTTGAAGAAGACATTACATAACAATTTCCAGGAGATTTTACTATTATTCTTCATATAGACAAAAGATCAAAGAAAAGAAACACTTACGTAAGCATTGCAACTGACCATGGGCAGCTGTGAAGTAATGGAAAGAATCTTCGTTTGGGGCTTCAATGCTAAAATCGAATGACCTTGGGAACTCTTCCAGAGTCATAACAACTTGAGCTGAATCATTGCCACTGATTTGGGAAAATTGTTAAATAGCAAAAGTTTTCAGTTTCCTGTACACAACTGCACTGCCTTATATATTTTATTGAAGGTTAGATGCTTTGAATCCCATAAAATGTACCTGCTATGTATCCCTTTCATGTTTGCCTTTTTTTTCCCTATTTGGATCTGTTAATTTTTTAAACTAATTTTTTTTTAAAGATTTTATTTATTTATTTGACAGACAGAGATCACAAGTAGGCAGAGAGGCAGGCAGAGAGAGAATAGGCCCTGCAGAGCAGACAGCCCAACAGGGGGCTCAATTCTAGGACCCCACGATCATGACCTGAGCCGAAGGCAGAGGCTTTAACCCACTGAGCCACTCAGTTGCCCCTGTTAATTTTTTAATAAGTAAAACATTTATGTGGTTTAAATGTTTAAAAAATTATAATACCACTTCCATGCTGCAGGAGGCAAAAGAATGCTCACCCCCATGTCCTTCACACACACCAAAAGAGGTCCACTTCTTAATCCCTAGAAATTGTGAAGATGAGCCTGACATGGAAAAGGGGACTTTACAGACATGGTTAAGGATTTTGAGATGGGGAGATTATCCTGCAGTGTTTGGGCAGACCCAGTGTAAGCACAAGGATTCTTACAAGTAAAATAAAGGGAGTCAGAAGAGTGAAACAGAGGGAGCTCTGACTACGAAAGGGGAGGTCAAAGTGACTCCAGGGACAAGGACTCAAGCCATGCTTGCTGGCTCTGAAGACAAAAGGGTATCTAGCGTGTGGGCAGTTTTAAGAAGCTGGAAGGAGCAAGGAAGCGTGTTCTGCCCTGCAGCCTCCAGAAAGGAACACAGCCCTGCTGACAGCTTGATTTTGGCTCAGGGAAGCCCATTTAAGGACCCTGAACTCCAGCACTGTAATATAATGAATGTATGTTGCTTTAGATGATTAAATGTGTGGCAATTTGTAATAGCAGTTATAGAAAATTAATACTCAGGCCTGTTAAGTCAAACCCATTACTTGCTCCCACCCCACTTACCAGTAACCATATTTCCTATTTTCATTTTTATAGTTCCTGTGGGTAAATTTTTTAATAAACAAATATATATGTGTTTAGGGACCCCAAGATTCCTTATCTGTGAATTGTCTTTTTAGATCTTTATCTCACATCTTTATTTTTTTCCTCTTCAATTTAAAAAAATTCTTTACATATAAGGGAAGTTAGCCTTGAACAGTTATCTTTTATTACTTCAGTGAAGTGCAATTTCTTTAATAAATCATGTTTTTTTAATCTATCTTCATCTGACTCTGATGCTTTCGTGTTTCATTAGAGACTTTTGTTCTATCGATTCCTTTTTCCCCTTCACCTCGAGGCCTCAAGCAACTCATCTCTCTGCTGTTTCTCTGTTTCTGCCCAACTAGGGTCTTTCTGAGATTGCTGCTCCTGCTCACCTTCCAGACTCTTCCTTTTGACTCACTCACTCCCCATTATCCAGTTCTCTGCTCCCTGGGCTTCAGTAGGTCCCCCTCCCTTTGGGGTCAAATCCTAGTTGACATGATCTGTGCTCTTCTGCCACTGAGACCCTCTGTCCTCTGGTCTCTTCTGTGCAAACCCCTCTTAACCACCCCTTCTAATGCAGGCTCTCAAAGCAGCTTTGCTAGTCTTGAATGACTATTTCCCTAGCGGGACATGCACTGAAGGTCTGTATTATTATCTCTAATTATGTTATAAATGTGGGATATGTGTGATTTCATTTGGCCTCCCTCTCCATCTGTATGATTTGGCAGGGCAGAGGGGGATGTGTGAAAATATTCATATTTACAATAACACTAACAAGATCTCGGTATGTATATATCTGTGTATATGTATTAAGCTCTAAATAAGTATTAGCAGTTATCATTAATTGTGTTTTAAAAAAAGGGTACATGGTTGGGGGTGCCTGGGTGGCTCAGTGGGTTAAAAAAAGGGTACATGGAAATCTGAAGGATAAGTATTGGGAAAACTGGATTGCTATGGGCAAAGACAAATAAAATTGGATTTCCACCTAACATATCTTTCAGGAGTAGGCTACAGGGGTTAAGTATCTACCTTTGGCTCAGGTCATGATCTCAGGGTCTTGGGATTGAGTCTGGTTCTTCCTCTCCCTCTGTCTCTTCCTCCTGCTTGTTTTCTGTCTCTTAAATAAATAAAGTCTATGTAAAAAAAAAAAAAAAAGTGCCCAATAGATCAGAGCTTCTCAACCTTGCCACTATTGACACTTGGGGACAGATAATTTTCTGTTTTAGGGGCTACCCTATGCCTCTAGATGCCAGCAGCACCCCTATTCACCCAACTCATGGCAATCAAAATGTCTCCAGGACTTTGCCAAATGTCTCCCAAGAGACAAAACCACCCCCATTTAAGAGTCACTTCTGCAGATCAAATAAATACCTGAATGGAAAAGAACATTATTGTGACCTAGGGATACAAAAAAAAAAAAAATTTTTTTAAACGAAACTTCAAAAACACAAACATAAAGCAAAACATTGATCAATTTCATAACCTTAACTCAGGTTACTTTGTTGACAATTAGACTATAAGGAGTAGGCCGAATGAGAAGGACCTCTGTAGGCAGTTCTTAAACTAACTAAGGTATCCAAGCTCACACAGCAGGCAAATGGTGGCAAGAGGACTCAGTGGTGGAACTAGGTGTGTTGTCTTCATGCATGTGTTCTCTACCACCCCTTGCTACTGGTTTCTGGAAAGTTAACAGAAGAAAAGTTATAGGCTGATGAAAAGCCCAAGAGAATTAAGTTAGCTCAAATCCTGAAAGGTTTCCTTATTATAGGTTATGTCATGCAGTTCAGCCTCTAGACTCAGAGGTATTATAAAAGTTATAAATAATTTGAAAAATTATGATGGAAACATGTGAGAATAATGTGACCATGTATTTATACCAGCAGGAAGTGACCCATGGTTGATGGGAAAATTGGACTTTTTCAAAATCAGGTTGGAGGATAAGAGGCTTAAAGCTATGTTTTTGTAGTTAAATCATGTAAAAATAGCAAAAGGAAGGCAGCTCTTGGGACCCTCTGAATAGGGCCCACTCTCTGCTCTGAGATATAGAGCCTGTTCAAATACCACAGCAATCCATATGCCTCTCCAGCATCCAGGGATCTGCATAATCCTCAGCCGAAGACCTAGATGGCCCATGGGAAGATGGGTTTGTCAGCCTCTATCCACTACACATGCTCCACTACCCTCCACTCTTTTTGTTGGAGTAAAAAACACGTATCATAAAATTTACCATCTTAACCATTTTTAAACGTACAGTTTAGTAAGGTGAAGCATATTTCCATTGTTGCAAAACAGAGCTACAGAATTTTTCATTTTGCAAAACTGAAACTCAACAATTTCCTTTTTCCTTTCGCCATTGCCCCTAACAGGGGCTTTCAATTCTTTAGGCTATATACCGAGAAACCGAGAAGTAGGATCACTAGATCACATGGTAATTCTCTTTTTAATTTTTTGAGAAAACTCCACACTGTTTCTCATAGCAATTACATGATTTTACAATCCTACCACCAGTCCACAAGGCTCCAACGTCTCCACATTCCCCTTAGCACTAATTTTTCTGTGTGTGTGGATTTGTTTTTGTTTTTGTTTTTGTTTTTTAATTGTAGCCATCCTAACAGGTATGAGATACCTTGTACTTTTCAACAAAAGTACATGTATTTACTTTTCATGTATGCTAAGATGGGTCCAGATTTTCCCTATAGGAGAGGTTTAGGGGTGCTTTCTGGTTGAAACAATGCTGTTTCATTACATGTGAGATTAAGAAAGTGTTAGTTGTCTCTAAGTAATATGGGGAGAGTCTTGAGGTCTGATAGATTTCATAGAGTAAGTTTTAGGTGAAGAAAAATTCCCCCTCAGGTGCCACCTGTTGATTCTACCACTGGCTAATTCTTCCTAGGCTGGTCTCACAGGCCACCCGTTTTCTGTCACATGTCCTTCCAATAAAATGCTATATTTGTCAATGTTTACCAGTTGAGCTCCTTTTTTCCACTGTATTGTTTGGCAATCCAAATGAATAATTTTAACCTTTTTAAAATAATTTGACCACAAACCATAAGCCTAATGCCCTGCTTGGGACACAGCACTTCTACTCTTTAAAGGGAATAGCTGTAAGCTGTTACCATTTTGAGACATTATCTGCAAGATTTCAGCCACCAGGTGGCACCTAAGTGTTTAATTTATTAAAATGTCTGTTCTGTTGGTTTGCCAAGTTTTAAATTCATTTACTAGTCATATAGAGTATTATTTAGGCATTGTTATGACTGGAGAGTTACAACTACTATATTAGTTTCCTATTATTGCTGAACCAACTTACTACAAGTTTATTGGCTTAAAACAATACAATGCCTTATCTGCAGGTGAGAAGTCAAAAATGGATCTCACTCAGTTAAAATCAAGGTATCAGCAGGGCTATGTTCCTTCCGGAGGCTCTAATGGAGAATTCATTTCTTTGACTTTTCCAGCTTTTATCGGCTGCCCGCATTCCTTGGCTTACAGCCCCTTTCTCCACCTTCAAAGCTAGCAGTCGAATATCTTTAAATCTCGACTCTGAATTCCCCCTTCCACTTATAGGAACTGTGGTGATTCCATTGACCCCCCCCCCCGATAATCCAAGATCATCTTCTTATCTCAGCTCACCTGATTAGCAAATTCAATGCCATCTGCAACCTTAATTCCCTCTGCTGGGTAACCTAACATAATCTCAGGAACAGAACATAAATATCTTTGCCATCATTCTGCTTATCACATTTAGGGTATGCTCTAGAATTTTTATAGGTCTTGATTTTTAATATTTTACCCTGTCATGCTCAAGTCATACAGCATGCTCAGCATTTTTTCTGGAGTATTCAAAGGATCAGTAGATAAATGGAAAGATGGATGGACAAATGGATGGATGCTTGGATAAGACATGAACCAATGTTTTTTACACACACAACTTTAACTTCTTGACCTTTTCCTCATCCCATTTGGTCTTATAGACATGAATCACTGCCATGGAATCAAGCATCAAATTCTTAGCTTTCAGTTTGTTTTGTTTTGTTTTTTAAGATTTTATTTATTCATTTGACAAAGAGAGAGAGATCACAAGTAGGCAGGGCGGGGGTGGGGAGCAGGCTCCTGGCCAAGCAGATAGCCCGATGCTGGGCTTGATGCAGGGCTCAATCCCAGGACCCTGAGATCATGACATGAGCTGAAGGCAGAGGCTTAACCCTCTGAACCAACCAGGTGTCCCTTAGCTTTCAGTTTTAAAAACCTAGTCTGTTGATAAAATAGAAAGATTTAAAATGGTGCCTGAAGAACTTAATTTCTAATATCAAAATGGGTTTACTCTATCCACAGAATAAATGGGATTCTTCCAGCTGTGAGGGAGAGAAGAGATGGAGAAGCAGGAAGATCGTCTGCTCTCGTAGGCCCTGAGGTTAAATACTACATCGGCAGAGAGTGTAGAATCAATCAAATGATAAGTTTGGGGGTCCAAGAAAAAAAATACTTTGTCCACACTCCTACCTGAAATTTTGGAAGTTGAAGACTCACAAACATCCTCCCTATTGGCAGAGACTGTGGCGAGGACACAGCTTTGAGGAAGTCATAAGGGAGCAGTAAGGCAGCCTCACGACTTCAGAGATTCATGGGGTAATAACTAAGTCCTCTGCACACAAACTGAGAAAAGGGCATGGAAGTTAGAAGAGAGAGAAAAGGAAAAGGAAAGTGGGACAAGCCATATGGCCAAGGATCAGATATATTCACAGAAGTCTCAGCAGATGCCAACGTGGAGGAGGACTTCTGCCCAAGGACCAGATGGTACCCAGTAGAAGCCAATGTATGATACAGCATGCCCAAGGATTCAAGGTCTTCTTTTCATTAATGTATGAAGCTAATGGAAGTTTCTAGAATGTAAGTGCAATCTCAGGAAGAGAGGAGTGGGGATGGGATAAGGAGAAATATATCCTGAACTGACTGAAATTGACCTAGAGGGAATAGTTTACCTTAAATGGATATATATGTATATGATTTATATGAGATATAAAAGAAATACAAATTATATATAACATAAATAATATATTTTTGTTTAAGATGAGGCAAGTCTCAAAATGAACATTAAATTGTGATTTAAAAAAATATTTCTGTATACTTGAGCACATGGGTTGAAACTATATGTCTACTAGATGTAAATATATACTAGACAAACAGGTAGGTAAATAGAACTATCTATATCTTAATTTTTTGGTATCATGATTTTTCAAAATTATACAATCACATCGGCATGCTAGGTGAAAAATGATACTGGAGGAAACTTGTACTCATTAGGAAACTTGAATTTTGATTTTCAGTCACTAGCCCCCTTTTTCTTTCTAGCATTTACCCTCTTCTTCACGGAAAGAAATGCTGCTGTTTAAGTACACTTTTTCCTTATTTCTACTGGTCAATCAATATCAGCCATGAAGCCAAGAAGTGACTTTAGAGAGTACATGTCTAATGCCTATGAACCTAAAAAATTGAAATAGTCAGCTTTTTTTTTTTTTAACAGAAAGAGAGTGTAAGAGTGTGGAAGCCAGAAGTGGGGGGCATAGGGAAGGGGGAGAGACAAAGGCAGAGAGAGTATTTTGCAGGCTCCCTGTCCAGCACAGAGCCCAACAAGGGGCTTGATCTCACAACCCTGAGATCATGACCTGAGCCAAAATCAAGGGTTGTATGCTTAACCCACTAAGCCAGTCAGATGGACCGTATTCAGCCTTAAATGAGTCTTAGTCTTACATGGTTCCACAATTGCCCCCAGTAATACTTATCTGAGTATAAGAAGAAAAAAAACCCAGTCAGGGTTGTCATATGCAATAAGGCATCAGCACTGATACTCAGGTAAAGACAATCTCAAAGAGGGTATTTACTAAGATCAAGGAGAGCATAGCTCTCTGAAATGGGGGCTGGGTGCTACTTTGTAAAACCCCAGTAATTCTGACCTCTCCAGCCTAGGAAAAAAGTGATCATTAGATTTACCCAAAGTTAACCATTACTTGATTCTCAAGCCCCAGAAACATACGGGCCTTATACCAGTGTTCTCCAGGTATAATGGTGGTGTTGGCAAAACAGAATAATGCTTGGGGTAGCTTTTTAACAAATGTAGTCTGTTTTTCTCCCTCCCTGCCTTCTTCCCTCTCATACTTCTGAGGTGTTGTCTGTGTCTAAATAAATAAAACATAAACACAAAGCCGTGCTAACAAGTCTTCTGTGACCTATGCAGAATAGAATGAAAACCTTGCTAACAAATGAGTCATAGAGAACTCTCATACCGCTACACAGACCCAACCCTTAGCAAGAACAGGGGTCACCCACTCCAAGCTCTTGCTAACAGCCCAGTGTAGGCTACCTAGGGCCACTACCCAGCAAGACTCAGTATGAATATGGTGAAAACAACAGAAATGTATGAAATCAGCCAGAGAATAATGTATCCTCTGACACCCTAATTATGCTTCATTTATTCAGATAATGAAATGATATAAATACAATAAGACAAGTAAAAGAAATAAAAGATGCGAGTATTAAAGAAGGCGGGCTTCTTTATTTGCATGTAAGTAGATTGTATACACAGGAAAAAAATCTAAAGATAAGCTATTAGAATATACAAATAAATTCAGCAAGATCTGCGGGTATAAAAGCAACATACAAACATCAATTCTTTTCTTCCTGTATAACTGCAATAAATAATTAAAAATTAATATATTTTTTTAAATACCTGCACTGGGTATTATATAAGACTGATGAATCACTGAACTCTACCTCTGAAACTAATAATATGCTCTATGTTAAAACTGAATTTAAATTTTAAAGAAAGAAAAACATTAAAATAAATTTTAAAAATTGTGGTGCCTGGGTGGCTCAGTGGGTTAAGCCTCTGCCTTCGATTCAGGTCTTCCTGCTCAGCGGGGAGCCTGTTTCCCTTCCTCTCTCTGCCTGCTTCTCTGCCTATTTGTAATCTCTCTGTCAGATAAATAAATAAAATCTTTTAAAAAAATAAATTAAAATATTTAAAAATACCAAAAATATGCAAAAAACACCAAGTACCTAAAAATAAATAAAACAAAAGAAATGCAAGATACCTATACAGAATACTATAAAACATTTAGAGAATTTAAAGAAGACCCATGGGCCAAAAGACTAACATGGAAGAATAAACTATGTTAATGAATTAGAAGACACAATCTTGCCAAACTATTAATTCTCTGCCAGGTTAATGTAACTCCAGCCAAAGTCGGTAGGTTGTTTCCCTGTGAACTGATAGGCTATACTTAGACTTTTCATCACACATGATGAAGATTACTAACTAATAACAGCAAAGTCAAACTGACCTGGGTTCTAAACCTAACTCTGCCCTTTCCTGCTTACATGATCCAGGCCAAGCTCCTTAACCCAGCTGAGCCTCACTTTCCACGTCTGTGGAATGAAGATAATAATATCCCCTTCATAGGATTCTGAGAATAAAATGGACTAATTTAGATAATATCTTTTGCAGAGTTATCTGCTACTAATATTTCCTTTTTAATTGTCCCTTTCCTTCAGTACATGATAAGCTCTTTGGAGACAGGGACTGGGTTTTGTTCACAATTATAAGCACAGTGTAGGTGGTCAATACAGGTTATAATAATAAATGTATTTGGAAATATTGAAATAGGAAATAGATGGCAGTTCGAGCAAATAGTGGGCAAGAAGGCATTCCTGTGAAAGGCAAGAGGGGTTTCTAAGTGAGTGGGCAGAGTGCGGTAGAGAACATCTGGAAGTAGACATTGACTGTGGTCAGGGAGGATCTAAAGGAAAAGATACAGTGTGGGATGAGGTGAAGACCCAGGCTTAGGTGGACCTAAAATCCAGGACGTTTATCAACACAAGGCACAGGGCTGGTATACTATGGAAAGTGGGTCCCAGGAGAAAGGCAGAAGCTTCCAGGTTCTATAACTGGGGAACATGGTCAAAAAAAAAAAAAAAGGTCATGTTTAATTACTGTTGAATCAGCTAGTTCCTCCCAAACAAGGCTTCTTTCCTCTTGATTAAGGACAAAATCAGTCCTAAAGCCTAAGGCAAGTCTGATCCTAAATTTTAAGATCAGGCAACCTGAACTAGGAGAAAATGCTGGAGTTCAAGTAAGTTCATTGCATATTGGAGACCCTTGCTATACACACTGATTAAAACATAAAATAATAGTTTTTTTTTTTTCTGTTTAAAAAAATCCTATTGGGGAGAACTTGTTATTTTTAAGAACTTTTCTATTGAGTTCTGACGGATAGGTGATAGAAGGAAGAAGCAGCTCTTTCTTAAAGCAGTCTGAGACCTCAGTAGGTAAAACTAATGGGGAAGGAGAGGAAGCAAAGCTGGGCTGATCCACAGGGCCTGAGCAGCTGCCGGGGTCCCAGAGTTCACAGGGGCTGGGTAACTGATACTTGACCTGGGCCATGAGCACTATCTAAGGAGTCTAGGATACTACAGGGTATAGCGCCCAACACTTGACAATAACAATCAATCCCATGCGGCTAACTAATGAAGCAGGGCTCCCTCTAGGCCATGGGACAGTCTCCAAGGATGAAACTGTCCAGAGGGGAAGTCGAGGCTCTGGTCCTATAAGGTGGGCTACAGAACAGGGAACATCACAGTGTGACAGGGGTTCAGTAAACCTGTCCCGGCCAATATAGGAGATAAAGGGCATAGAATGAGCTAAAGACACCCAGGACTCAGGTCCCAGGACTCATCCTTGGCACCCCGAACCCGGATTGATAGCTGTACATCGCATGCCCTAAGCCCCCGGGTATATGATGCTCTGAGTGTGCTTTCCAAATGGTTGGACTTAGCTCAGAAGTGGGCAGAGTTGAGCTGATAAGTAAAAGGCTTCGGTACCATAGTGACTCAGGCTGGGAGGCCAGGGCTGAGGTATAGATGATCTACAGAGAGCTTGGGGCAGTGGTGACCCCACTGACCACAGTACTAGCAGAAATAGGAAACCCAGAGCCTGTAGCTTAGACCACCTCTCCAAGGTTTGAAGAAAGGTATTTGCTTATATTTGAAGCACTTGTCTTTGAGTTCATTTTAGACATTGAGAGTCAAGATTGGAGACGAAAGGAATTAAGGACATGTGGTCTGGGGCCAGAAAGACAAAAGGTGTCCTTGAAGCACCCAGTGACATGTCCCGCCCCATTCACGAAGTCCTGGCTTTGCCGTGTGAATACTACTGCACACAGAAGTGCTCGTGAGAAAGAAATGACCAAGAATTCCCCTTGCACTTCTTCTCCAGGAGCTTCTGAGTTCAAAGAATTGGAGATTCAGGATCACAGCCAACCTTCCTTCCTCTTTGTCCGCTGTCACAGGTGAGGACACAGGATGACAGAAAGGTTGACTTCTCTTAGATCCCAGGCCTAGTAGTCCTCAGGTGTTCCCAGAGTTTATAGCAGGTGCTAGAGCCTGAGTTTTCCCCTGTTTGTCTTTACTATATAATCATTCTAAAAATCAAGAAGAGCAGTAGACTGATTTCAAAGGGGTCTCACTCCTCAGGTAAACAATCACATCTCAAAGTGTATTCTTTCTGGATGGCCACGCCCAAGGTCAGGAGGTGTGCTCCCTCTTTTCAGGGTTCTAAGCAGCCTTCGAGGTCACTGATTGGCAGGTCTCTAATAATAACTGAGGAACTTGAAATATTTGGATCTCAGATTACTTTGCTACAATGTAACTTAGTTAAAAAAAAGTGACACCTACTTCTATAGGACACAACGTATCATTAAATGTTGGAAAATCTTCACCAACACCCTCTCAGTCTACCATGACGAACGTTCAGACTGTCTTCAGTCTGATTGCTTCAACTCACTCTGCACAAAGAATGGCCTTAGTGCATCAGTAGCAACAGTATAGGATGCATGGTGTCATTGGTCACATACCCTAGAGAACAGACTCGGAGACAGAGGTTTGCTTGCATGACGTTTCGTGGGGAGTGATCAAGGGAATAGCCATGAGGGATAGAGGGGAGCCAAAGAGAACAGAGGGAGAATCAATACATGGTGCAGTGGCAACAGAGGCCTCCACCACTGATCCCAAAGGAAGCCTAGAGGTGGGTAGCCCCTCAGAAATGTTCCAAATTTAGGGAAGGGGGCTGACCCTTTACATACAACATCACTAAGTCCTTAGATGCAAGTCAACTCCAGTAGGACTTGGCAAAGGCAGCTTCCTTCAGTCCTTGTGGAGCAACGGGAGAGAAGAACTGGGCTAGGAGCCATCAGCCAGCAACACTCCCAGCAGCTGGAGGAGCAATTATGTCAGGCCTGAAGGGAGACTCCACAGTGCATCGTGGCACCTGCTACAAATGCTTCCTTCAAGAATATAGATGGGTGACCCATTTTCACATCCAACGTTTTGCAGAATGATATCACATCTTTGTCTTTATCTACTCTAGCAGTTGCTCCAATGCTCTTTGCAAATGGTAGGCTTCAGTAAATATTAGGATTAGATTTCTCTGAAATGAAATAATGGCACTATAATGACGGATACATCTTGTTGATCATTTGTTGACCATCGAATGTACAACGCCAAGAGTGAGCTTTAATGTCAACTACAATTGGGGTTGATTATGAGGTGTCCATGTAGGCTCATCATTTGTCACAAACGTACCACTCTGGCTGGGGATGTTGATGATGGGAGAGGCTGTGCATGTGTGGGGGCCAGGGTGAATATGAGAGATCTCTTTACCTTCCTCCCAATTTTACTGTGAACTTAACACAGCTCTAAAAGAATTCTTTTTTTTTTTATATCTCTGGTCATGTGTATTAGCGTACTAGGAGTTGCCATAACAAACTACCAGAGATTAGGTGGCTTCAACAACAGAACTTTATTTTCTCGCAACTCTGGGGGACAAGAAGTCTGAGATCAAGGTGTTGCTGGGCCAGTTCCTTCCGAGGCCTCTCTCCCTAACTTGCAATGGCCACCTTCTCTCTGCATCGCCACATAGTCTTCCCTCTGTACTTAACGGTGTCCTGAGGTTTTCTTCTTATAGGGACACCAGTCACGTTGGTTTAGGCCCACCTTTATGTCCTCAATTTAACATAATCACCTCTAAAAAGACGTCTCCAAATACAGTCACATATTGAGGTCATGATCTCAAGGTCCTGGGATCGAGCCCGGCATCGGGCTCTCTGCTCAGCAGGAGGCCTGCTTCCCCCTCCACCTCTGCTTGCCTCTCTGCCTACTTGTGATCTCTGTCTGTCAAATAAATAAAATCTTTAAAAAAAAAAAAAAAAAGGAAGAAAGAAAGAAAGAAAGAAACCAACATACAAAAAAGAACCTCCGAAGTAAATAAAATTGGTTGAAAAAAAAAAAAACCTGTCTTCTTTCCACTGGCCCACACCCCATATTCATGAAGGGTCTCACAGAGCCAAGCCCCCCAGATCCCCAGGCCCAAAGGCTGAGATGCGGACAGTCCTTATTCCCTGAATGTCAGAGCCCATTCTTGTGTCGGAACCAAAGTTCTATCCACTGTCTTAAAATGTCTTCTGTACCTTGATTGTCTCCTGCTTACTAACTTTCAACGTTCCTCATGTGTTTTATCACCTGAAATCTTTCCTCTGCTGGTCCTCAGATCCTGTGCTGAGGGCTCGTTGATCTTAGAGGAAGCTGAGGGAAAGGGGCAGGATATGAGTTCCACTCTCTCCATTCCATTCCATGCTCGCCTCCTTCAGTGGTTCCACTCCTTGACTGTGTCCCAGGGGTCCTGCATTTCTCTGGAAACCAAGTCCCCACTCTCTGAGCAGATTGTTACCTCTTGAAGAGCTGGGATGGGAAAGCCAACACCAAGTAAAAGCCACCTCTTCTGTTTGTCATGCAGACTTCCAGCCATACCTCTCAATAGAATGAATGGGATTTGGGAAGGTTGGAAAAGATGATATAATATCATCCGGCCCCATAATGCAGTTGAAAAGTGGATTTCTCTGGGTGCCTGGGTGACCCAGTTGGTTAAGTGTCTGACTCTTGATTTTAGCTCAGATCATATGATGATCATGTGAGATTGAGCCCAACATCAGGCTCTGCTCTCCCTCTGCCTGGTACCCACCCCTCTCTCCCTCTCTAAAACAAACAAACAAAGAGTAGAAAAATGGATTTCTCAATGGAAGTACAACCATTGAATCACTGAGTTTTGTTCAGAGGCTCTCCCTCTGCCTGGTACCCACCCCTCTCTCCCTCTCTAAAAAAAAACAAAGAGTAGAAAAATGGATTTCTCAATGGAAGTACAACCATTGAATCACTGAGTTTTGTTCAGAGATGAGAATTAGCAAGAGGGAAAAATTCCTAAGAGAAAATTTGTCTTTAAGCTGAACTGCTCAGGGCTAAGACATTTCTGCCTTAGATTCACTCCTGGATGCTGACATATTATATCCCTAACACCATTGACCAGTTTGCATAGTGTGATGGATTTTAAAAATGCAGAATTCACTACTCAGGCTGATAGTTCCCCAAATATGCACTAAAAAGATGGAGAGCTTGGGAAAATGTGGAAAAGAAAAGAAACTAAATGCTATTATCATAGGAAATTATTAACTTGACCTTGATACAATACCAAGTAAATCTATCAAACTAAAGGCAATTATTTGGCTTGGAATTACATGATGCTCTGGAATTTCTAAATCTCAGGGGGTTGAGAGACATAAAACTTGTTTTCATAATAGCTAGAGTCAAAAAGGAAATGTGGGTCAATACATTACCGCTCAGGAAATTTTACAAATAGTGAAGTTAGATTCGTGTCCCTCATTACGAATGATTTATTCTAATTTTATGAAAGGGGAACAATGTCCAATTGACTGAAATTTTTCAGCACTAAAATATTACTGTTTGATTTGAAACCAATCCTTATCTTATTTCTAAACTACCAACACTAAAGTTTCTGAAAGCAGGCCTGCAAAGAAGTACTTGTGTGTCCACACACACACAGTCATTTTCAGCCCTACCCAGTGACTGCCTGTTTAAAACCACACTGGCAATAGAAATTTCATTGAGTGGGCACCTGGGTGGCTCAGTGAGTTAAAGCCTCTGCCTTTGGCTCAAGTCGTGGTCGTGGTCCCAGGGTCCTGGGATCTAGCCCCGCATCGGGCTGTCTGCTCGGCAGGGAGCCTGCCTCCCCGCCCCCGTCTCTGCCTGCCTCTCTGCTTACTTGTGATCGCTGTCAAAAAATGAATTTAAAAATCTTTAAAAAAATAAGAAAGAAAGAAATTTCACTGAGCATGTCTAAAAGACAGTAGTGCTGTTTGCTAAATATTTCTAGGTCCTCACCTTATAAGTACATGGTAGGATTACATTCCTGGGCCTCCTGTGTGTCTGGCCAATGGGTCCAGGTAGATTGATAAAAGAATTGTACCCAAGAATGTACCATACCAGTGGGGCCATCCACCTTGAATGAACTCACACATGAGCAAGTTGTGAAAAGTAAATGGTTTTATTTTTATTTCTAAAATATTTTTATGTATAGGGGTTTAAACACATACACACACACACACACACACACACACACACACTAATAATAATAATAATACCTACAAGAATATTTTTAAGTATCACAAATAAGGAACCTAAAGTCCTAGGAGCAAAATTATTATTAAAATAGACTACTTAGTCTATTTTAATAGACTAAAATCAGAAACACATTTAAAAGTCCTCTTATTTTAATTCTGTTCCCATTCTTAGGAAACCTACCATAATTTAACTGTCTCCAAAGTAGAGTCGGTATTTCTGCTGCCACCCTCCCCCCTCCACTCCCATCTCCGCCCCTTCCCCGACACTGGATCTAACTTCTGTCCCCCAAAGCAAGCATGATCCATGCACAATGACAATGGCGGGTTTATGGAGCCACAGAGCAGGCCTTGGGCATGAAAACACACCTCATCCAGTAGACACCCAACAGCTCCAGCCTTGTCCAGAAGCTCAGAAAATGGCTTGCTGTCTTAATCTTGCCAAGGTTGACCAAGAAGCCAGGTGCCTGCGAGTCATGGGTCAGTCAAAGAGTCAGTGGTTCTGGCTCCTTCAAGCCCAGGCACCAAACGTCATTCTCATTTTCCCCTCAGCAAGCATTTTCACCCTGACAGCTTAGGTGTCACTCCTGGCCAAAAGAGAAAGTCTTCCAAGGAAACTTGGTTGTCCCTCATGCCGGCCTCCCTCTCCCAGAGCTTCACTCTCAGTCCAGGACACGGAACATCCATGAGGAATGGAGCGGCCTAGGCAAAATGGTTGGAACACACGTTAACAGGAAGAATAGTTGGCATTTACTGATAACTTAATTTGAGCCAGGCCTCATTCTACAAGTTTTGAATATTTAGCTCACTGAATCTTTAGACCATCCTGGGAGGTATGTATGATGATTAGACCCATTTCACAGATGAGGAAACAGGCACAGAGGCATCGAGCAATCTCCTCAAAGTCACACGGTAAGAGTCACATGGTAATTCTCCCAGCTTCCTTCTTCTGTGCCCTCTGCCTTCTCCATGCTGCTCCTCAACCCAGCCCTAAACTCCGTCCCCAGAGCCCTCTCACCCTCTTGGGCTACCTAAGCTTGGTCTCTAGAATGACTTGCTCCTCTGAACTTAAAACTTTACGTACAAAACCGTGTTGCTTCTCTGAGGCACTGGCTCAGTCAGTCTCATGTCTTACTGGGGGATGAAGAGTTCTGCATCTTTTGAGGTGAGTTCAGGCACAAGCAAATATGTGGAAGGGGTTTTATAGGAACTGAAGAGACTTCCTGGTCACACTGGAGTAACACTGGGAAACAGGCTCTGTTTGCGTCCCGGTAAAGGCCCGCCCTCCATATGAACAGCAGAGGGCGCTGTGCGGCTGTGCCTTCATAATAAGCCTGTCCTCTAGCTCCCTCCCTCGTCCGCCTCCAGAATGGGATTCCTTCTATTGGAATCTAGACCTAAAGCCACCTGCCGAGTTTGCACACCTCTGCAGTTCTTCCATGATCTCAAGATCTTTTAACAAACCTTTCCTAACCCCGTTTCTTTCTTTTTTTTAAAAATATTTTATTTATTTATTTGACAGAGATCACAAGTAGGTAGAGAGGCAGACAGAGAGAGAAGAGGAAACAGGCTCCTTGCAGAGCAGACCTCCCCACGGGGGTGGGGCTTGATCCCAGGATCCTGGGATCATGACCTGAGCCGAAGGCACAAGCTTTAACCCACTGAGCCACCCCTAACCTTGTTTCTAAGAGCAATCAAACTCACTGGGATATGTGAGCTTCCACCCATGCCTAGGGTCTCCAGTCTCTGCAAGTCCAATTCAGAACTCCTGCCTCCCCGTCTCACCAATGGACTTAACGCCTGTCTCCTCAGATCCCATCAGCCTTCAACTTTGTGTACTGATTTAAGACCTGCAATACTGCCTTTTCCTTGTGGCTTAGGAATACTGCCTTGGGCAGTACTGCATTTACGAAACACCCCGTGCAGCAGAGCTGTAATTCTGACCTTGACTGGCTGGAACCCCTCTCTTTCTCTGCTGAAAGACCCAAACCCCACCTGGTGCTCCTAGGTCTCCATTTACTTACAGTACATTTCCTACTCCTGATGCCTAACTTATTGGCCCCTAACGTGGTCTAACCCTCATGTCAGCTGCTGGTCCTGATCCTTCTGGTTCCATGTGCGTCCAGATGTAAAAAGCAAAGCTCCAATTACTGAGAAAATTCAATAGGAGAGGGCCACCTATGAAGGATATGCTGAAAAAAATGCAACCCTCAGTTCATGCCCCACCTCACAGGTTCAAAAGTAAGAGCTGAAGAATCAGGAGGCGAGGATGTCTTTGGAGAGTTGTTAATACACTCCCACCCACCTTCCTCCACTTTCCCCCAAGTGCCTGTGGAAGTTATGTGCACCTCCCCATCACAGGAAGGAGTGAAGTCCAGATCCTGGTTTCTACGGGTCTTCTCCAATTTTTACTATAGCCAACCAGGTATGCCCAACTAGCTGGAGATTAGACTTCAACCATACCTCTTTTCTCTAGAATGGCTAGATTTCAGATCCCCAAGAGCCAGAATCTCCTCCACCTGAAGCAGTCTAACAAACTTCCTAAAGCAAGTCAAACTGGGACCTTACTGGAAAGGTTATCTTGCACAGGTCATCTGAATTATCTCCTGGTAAATGACTGATCAAGAAACATTATAGTGATGTTCCACTGTGGGGGAGCTCTACAGACTAGAAAACGGGCAGAGGTGGGAGAGAGAAACCTTTTAAAAGACTCTGATATCCCTCCTCGCTCCTTTTAGTTCTAATATAAAAACCCGGATGTGAGAATGATTAAGTAAGGATTTCATGCCGGTGTTTTCCCAGCACCCCACACATGACAGTCAGTGGATATGACAAAGCTCTCTTTCTTTCCCTCCCTCTCCCTGGGACCATGAACCAAGGTCCCACAACAGCACAATGTGAGGTTTGTAGGCTCTGTAACACAGCGGTTCTACCAACTCAGAATGTCTTTGACTACATGAGATTATTTCAATTCTCCGCTTTGCCCATTGTTCACTATTCTGCCCTGACTCAGAAAGAGAAGGAATGTAAAAGAGGATGTACCTCTGCCAGATGGTGTTTAAACAAATCTGAGACTCACTATATCCATGTTCAAAGGCCATGAAACCTCTCCAAGACAAAACCGTACCCAACTTGATCCCCCCCCAACTACATCTCCCTACTACCCCCAACTTGATCCCCCCAACTACATCTCCCTACTACCTCTCAGGCTCCTGGCTGCCACTGTGTGACTGATCTCCCCTTCACAGATGCCTAATATTTGTTTTCTCCTAATTTCATCTGTGTAGAAATATGTCTCGGAGTTTGGCTGTGAGGCAGCTAGCTCTCTGCAATTCTAACCCACACCCCCTTAGGGATGATTCTGGGCTCTACTTCACTATGGAAGGATAGGCTTGTTGCTTTGTGATTTCAATCAATTAAGTCTTCCTTCTCAACAATGAGGTTATTATAAGTGTCACCACTCACAGACAAGATGGAATTAGGGTGTGTGAGTGCTATAGACAGCAAGGGTGTATCCTCTATCAGTGTAGATGTGATGATATCATTCGCTCACTGAGGAAAGGAAAGTACATTTAAGATTTGGTCATATAAGAATAAAAAATACTAACTCAGAGGGATACATGCAACCCAATGCTTACAGCAGCATTATCTACAGTAGCCAAATTATGGAAAGAGCTCAAGCGTCCATAGACTGATGAATGGATAAAAAAAATTATTATATGGTATATTATATATTATGGATATGTATATATATTAGCCTAAAAAAAGAATGAAATCTTGCCATTTGCAATGACATGGATGGAGCTGGAGAGTATTATGCTGAGTGAGTAAGTCAGTCAGAGAAAGACAATGATTTCACTCATATGTGGAATTTAAGAAACGAAACAAATGAACCGAGCAGGATAAAGGAGAGAGGGAGGCAAACCAAGAAAGACTTTCAACTACAGAGAACAAACTGACGGTGATGAGACAGAGGTGGGCAGGGGGATGAGTGAAATAGGTGACAGGGATGAAGGCGGGCACCAGGTATTGTGTGGAAGTGTAGAATCACTATGTTGTACACCTGAAACTAATATTACATCGTATGTTAACTAACTGGAATTTAAATAAAAACTTTTTTAAAAGATTTAGACATATACACTGAGATGACATAGGTTTTAAAGATGTGCATATTTTCCTTTATGTACTGGGCAATAAAGCAGTTTCTAAGCTCTAAAAGATCTGTCTACTGTTCCCTCCCCATCTCACTCCTGCCTCACACTAGAGGCAACCGTGTGCTCACAAGGGCATTAAGAAGTTTGTCACAACTTGAAAGCGAAGATTCTCC
This sequence comes from Mustela putorius furo, assembly GCF_011764305.1. Taxonomy (NCBI): domain Eukaryota; kingdom Metazoa; phylum Chordata; class Mammalia; order Carnivora; family Mustelidae; genus Mustela; species Mustela putorius. The sequence goes on along the minus strand of NW_025422123.1, from coordinate 13,990,244 downwards.
TTGAGTTTTTAATACTCACATCTCGTCTTCAACGATTCATTAATTTAGATCCATTGGTTGGGCTTAAAGATGCATTCTAAATGAAAAAAAAAAGTAACAGTGATCTCAGTATGTAACGGTATTGAAAAAAGTTTATTTATATTTATGTATATGAATGCTTAGAGATAAACATGTGAAAACAAGCATTAGAAATGACACAGCTACACAGAATAAAATCACTTTTCATTGAAACTAACATTGTTAGCTGCATCATTCTTTTTATGTTCCACTGAAAAAAAGAAAGAAAAAACTTGCCGATTTAATCATGACATGCCACTGATTGTAAAACACATTCCAATTGCAGAAATGTTAGAAGGTAAAGAAAATGCCTATCTTAGCATTGATGAACCAGGCTAACAAAAGTCACACCCAATAGTAGCTAATCGTAAATGCTGACTGTCAATGTGTTCAGAAAATGTTTTGTCTGTTTATTTTTAAGAAAGTAGCTACTACTGAGAAACTATTGGTTGAGTAAATGACTGCTTTCTAATTAATATGGCAATGATTTCAGTTTCAGTTGGTACCTTAAAAGATGGATAGCTTGGTCAAGCTCAGGACCAATAAGTATACATATACTTCAATCCAAGAACAGGGTTTACTGAAAAGAGTCCTGAGCAAGGACACTGTGAATTCTCATGATTAACTGGGCTTCAGGCGAATCTCTTAAGTACTCTGCGCCTATAAAACGACTAAGTTGGACTAGAATTTCATTTCTAACTCATCTCTCATTTCCCAGCTCCGGTGTTTTAGGAGTCTCTGATCCTTGTTTCATGTTGTCCCATCTCAACGGTCCAGACCTCAAAATACATCCAGTGGTCCAGAAGGATGAAATACATCCAAGCTGCAACACTCTCTTGAGAGGTACATTCTACTGACCTTAAGCTTTAGCCGGCTACTCCAAATGTGTCTAGTGAAGAAATGAATGAATGAATGTGTGCCCTAATAATTCTCTTTGCTGACAAATCCGGAATACTAAGCTATATTTGTCTTGTGTGACTCTCCTGAGGACACTGACCCTTCATTATTGAGACTGAATGGGAGGGCTTACCTCTGCGACCCTTGTTCTGCCGTTCAGTGAAGACATCCTCATCTTCAAAGCATCTCTTATCTAAAGAAACAATAACAGTGAACAAATGACAACATCCCCCAAATCCAGACCCCTGTCCTGAAACTTCAAGACCACTAACCCTGGCAGAAGCAGCTTAGGCTTACGGCTTAGCATAGTGCTTAGCCAAAAATAAGACTTGGATTAAAAATTGAGGTATAGCTATAATTACATTTATAATTAAAATTAAAATGTTGGTTATAATTAGATCTAGAGTTAAAATTAAAATTCAGGTAATGGTTTTTATTCTTTTGGATACACTCACACACCACCTCCTGTTAACTTAAGTACAGGAAATGAGAGAGTAGAGTTCTCTCCTTTTCTCCTCTCAGCTGATGCCTGAAGCACCCCCATAAATTCACCCCATGGACCAGGTTTTCTGATCAAAACCACTCCATCCCCCTGCTACCCTGAGCCACATGGAAATATTTACAATAAGAGAAACAAATTCAAATTACCTTATGGTCCATAATGGTTCCAAACAGTAAGATGAAGAACCCCTATTGCAAAATTCAGAAGTATGAGAGATGGTATGGCAGACAACATCCCAACTGTTATTCTAATACCACCCTTCTAGATATCTTCAAGGACAGTTATTGGATGTTAGAAACTTCAGCTTTTACTGATTCAGAGAAAATACATTGGCAAATTTTTCTGTGATTGTACCTCAAAGAAAGAAGGTCACCTTCATGTCTGGGCAATACAGTTATTGATATTTATTGAATGACTGCAAATGTACAATGGTGTTTTCCCCCTTATTACATCTGTTTACCTTCTTTCCAAATATTAAGTAGTTGTTCTTACTTATCGTAGCAGTAACATGACACAACATGACATGGAATCCTGTAGCTCAAAGTGAAAATCATGGAAGCTTTCTTGAGAAGTGAAACCTGTATTATAGTTACTTTCAGTTGGGGTTAAAAGTCACAAAATAGCAGGGTCTCTGAGCTGATGGAATTAGTTTATTCATAAAAGAGAAAACTACAGAGCTCTGAAAGACAGGGTCTCTTGAAGTTTAAATTATTTGGTTACCTGTAAAGTCACAATAATTGATAGCCAATCTTTTTAAATGGTGGAAGTTGAAGTTTAAGAGAATTCTGGATCCTGCCATGAGAATGGAAGGAAGGCTGGGTTTCCAAGGAGAGTTTCACGGCAAAGAAACGCTAATCAGAAGATGGAAACTTTTAAATGTGAGTCACAGAGAAAGCTTGCTGAGAAAAGTTGGAGTGCATTTAACTAAAAGTGTTTCAGTATTTTTCTATCAAGAAAAAAGAAAAAGAAGTGATTCAGAAAAGAAACAATAAAACTTTCTGGAGCTTAATTAAGTTATAAAGTTAAAAAAAATAGAATGATATCATTAGTCTCCCAAATAACTTCAAGATTTGGGGAGATTTATGTCAGTCGAAGAGCTTTTGATTTCAGAGGAAAAAAAAAAAAAAAAAAACACCAAGAACAACAACCCTGAGTCAAATATTTCTCCTTAAAGCCATGCAAGGCAAAGAGTGAAATAAATGTTCTCCATAGTTATTAAAGACATATGAGTAAGATATATGATTGATCTGAGCTGGCATTTCTTAAAAGTCTGCTTTATATTTTTACCACATTTTTAAATATAGTAATAGTGACACATTAACAGGAATTCATGCTGCTTTACTAAACAGTTATATTTATATATTTAAAGCAGTGACTGGAAATTTTTTTCTGTGAAGAACCAGATAATAAATACTTTTGGCTTTGCGGACTACACAGTTTCTGTTACTGCTACTCAGCTTTGCTGTCATAGCTCAAAAGCAGCCATAGGCAAAATGCAAACGAATGATTATGGCTTTATTCCAGTAAAACTATTTACAAAAACAGGAAGCAGGCTGGAGTTTGCCAACCCCTGATGAAAAGCATAATTAAGGATATGAACTTGCCTAATTTACTATTCCTCGTAGGTATGGAAAGCAGTCTGGCTAGTGGCAGCTTCCCAAAAGTACAAGCTCAGTAGCCAACATAAAGTAAAGCAACTTTTGGAGGGTTAATTTTGCCAAACCAAGTATGGGAGAAGAGAAAAGAAAAGAGAAATGACTTTAGATTCAAATCTTTGTCTTACTAAGGAGAAGGGTGAGACCCAGAGAAAAGTTACACTTCTAGGGTCAGGCAACACACAGTCAGATCTATTTCAACGAAGAACAACCTCCATTTATTTCACCGGGATGAGCCATGAGGACTCCTAACTGGTTAACACTCAAAGAGAATGGCAAGTCCTGTCTAGTCCTCCCATGGGAAATGACTGTTCCACTGAGTTCCCAAACTGCTTGAGAAAGGATAAAAACTGCTTTGTTTTGAAGCATACCATGTGAGTGTAGATTCATACATCTTTGATCAAAGACTAGTCCTCTAGAAGTGAAGGTCAACTTCATCTAACACTGAAACTTTAGGAGAGATACAGGTGGACCGGTTGAGGACAGAAAAGAAGGAGATTCCCACCCAATCAGCCTGATCAGCTAAATCCAACTTGACAATCAATGGGGTGAGAGGAGCCACAGCTGAATGTCTCCAAGACATGGAAAGAAATGGAACAAACATTTTGTATTCTATATTTTTCAATCATATAGCCAGAATATGTCATATAGCCAGAATAACAAGTTATGAAATAAAAATATATCTTATAAATAAAATATTAATAATATTAACTAATAAAACAAGTCTACTTACCTGGAAAGCATTAAGCAGGGCAAAAATTATATGGAATATCAAAGAAGTGCCTTCTATAAGCGTAGCTACTCCAAAACCCCAGGTCAGTCCCAGCAGTGGGGTGAGGATGGCCACATTTTTGCTGATCCTCATAATTATGGCGAGATCCTGAGACTTGGAACTGCCAATAGAGGGCCTCTGAGTGTTGACAGCAACAACCAAAACCACCACAAGATTCACGGCCACAATGACTAAGGCTGGGATGGCAAATGCTAAAAGGGCTTTGGTATTGTCCCAGTTAAGCCAACAGGCATCGGGTCTCGTGTAGCCTTTCTCTGGCACTGTGATAGCAACTGTGGTGCCAGCGATGACCAGTGGACACCCATAGCCAATGGCAAAGCCAATGGCCATCAGGCGGGACTTCATCATCCTACGGAAAACAACCAATATTCCATAGATGATGAGCAGTGCTTTGAAGAACATCCAGAAAAACAGAGAGAGGTAGAAAAAGTGGCTGAAAAATGTCAGCGCAACACACCACTTGGAGTCCTGGGCCTTTTTGTGAAAGTTAGAGTTTATGATGAACCACACATTAGCAATCAGGAGCGACACAGCTATGTTCACGATGCACACATGACGCAAGTATGATATCTCCGTCACAACCACCCGGGACCACACCAGGGCTTCAATGGTCAGGCAAAGAATCAAGCTAAGGATGGAGATGCTGAGCCCAATGCAGGTGATGTAGTACAGGACTTTGTTGTCTATAGATTTGGGGGACATTAGAATGGAAAAGGACATCACCATGTTGGTGTAGTTACACAAGCATTTCACTCTGTTCGTGATCTCCAGCGTGGTTTCACAAGCATTCTCATCCCATCTCCTTTTCCTCGAGTGCCAGCCAACACACTGGGCCCTGGCATTCCGGGATTTGTTGATCTTCTCAAAGGTAAATAAGACTTGCTTCAGTCCTTCCGGTAAAATCACCGAAAGAACGAGACCATTTACAGGTCTAGGAAGACTCACATTTTGCGAGCGGACTTCCTTCAGTATGGCCCCCAAGGTGGGAAAGGCTATGCTGATGGCTTGGGATGCATTTGGTGACAGCTTCCACAGGTCTTGCCTGGGAATTTCTATCATCCCTAAGATACCCTCTGTTGTACTGTTCATGCTCGCGGAGAAATTGAACTTTTTCTCTGAGGTATTGTGGTTGATGCGAAGCCCTTTTGCCTGAATGAAGAGTTCATCTGCAAGGTTCTCGGATTCATTGTGCATGCGGAGTTGCCTCGCAAACAGATTCACTGACTGCAACAAATCCGAGCTGGTATTTTTGTCTGGAATGAAAGCCCAATTTGAAATGGCTGCTGTGTCAAGGATGTGGTTGGCCACTTCACTATAACTCTGCAGTGGAGGGGAAAAAAATGGAAGTTATGCTAAGGATTTACACATTAGTGTAGAAAGTCAATCTCTAAACCCTGAAATTTCTCGAGTTCAAGTGATGGGATCTTCTTTGATATATTGCTCTTCAAATTCACTGTTTATTGGAATCTCATGCTAAGAGGACTTCAGAGAGAGAAGTACAGTAAAACAATCATTAAAATAAAATGAAAATATAAATAAAGTTTATTACTTTATTATGTGCCCGGGGACAGCATTTCCAAACTGCAGTTTATATAACCTAAGAGTTCTCATGAGCTATTAATGATTGTTTAATGGAGGGAATTGGGGGTAAATTCTATAAAAACCTAAATTTGAGAAACACTGCATACTGTATCTCTATACTCCCCCCTTTATAAAGAGGGCTAAACTTCATTAACACATGAAAAGTTCTAAAAAGTCCTGCCAGAAGGAAACCTGCTTAACTTTGTTTAACCCAGAATTTCTACATCTGCTATGCACAGATCTCCCTTGTAGAAATGAAACCCCCATTAACTTTTCTCAAAATAATTGTGTTCTACAGAATTAAATTTGGGCAACACTGGAATAGACACACTCTTGCTCACAGCCATCCTTTCGGGATATTTTCTTGAAACTAGTAAGTCTGTACAGAAACATGTATTAAAAATGTGCTAACTTCTTGAAAATTTACATAAATTAGAGTGAATCGACCTGCAGAATTGAAATAAAAATCCTGTCGTTGTTATGGTTGCTGTGGCTGTCTGACTTTGGACCGTACATTTGAAACTGTTAAAATGCAAGATTTGGTTAAGAAAAAAAAAAAAAGGAAAGAAACCTGCCAGTTTTTAAAATGAAATTGTCAAAGAATACCTTCATTTTCTCTTGGGTAACATTATCAGACAAGTCTGTAGAAATATTTCTTAGTAACTCCACTATGAACGCGATGTTTCCAGACGTGGCTTCTGATGACTTCACGACATCGAGTATGCAGGCATAATCAATTGGACAGTTCCTGAGGATTCCTTGAGCTACACTCTCCACGGGTTCTGGAGCTCGAAAATCAAGAACGTGAACAGGCACAGATGATGCTGCTAGGGAGAGGCGTGATGCACTACTGAAGTCCTGTTTAAAAAAAAAAAAATTTGTTCAAAAATGATGAAATACCTAACATATTTCAGAATAAAGGAGCGAAGGCACAAATACACCATGAGGGGAAAATGGAGAAGCAAGCGGAACTAAAAAGGGGTTTAGATGCCAAGAAAGACAGAGAGTGTAGGATGGAGTCACACCCAGACAGGAAGTTCCATCAAAATTGCCACTGAGATCAGGATACTGACCTATCACTTTCAGGATAGTGGTTTGTTTGTTTGTTTTAAGATTTTATTTATTTATTTGACGGAGATCACAGGTAGGCAGAGAGGGAGGTGGGTTGGGGTTGGGGGGGAAGCAGGCTCCCCGCTGAGTAGAGAGCCCTATGCAGGGCTCAATCCCAGGACCCTGAGATCATGACCCTAGCTGAAGACAGAGGCTTAACCCATTGAGTCACCCAGGTGCCCCAGGATAGTGGTTTTAACCCAAGGATGATAACAAGACATTTTCTCCCGAGATGTGGAGAAATTCTAAAAACAAAATCTGTCTACTTATTTTATCTTTTTAAAAGGGGAGTCTCATGAAATTTGTGTGGGTGGGGATGGATGGAGGTTAGCAGGTCAAATGATGCTAAATTGTAATTTCAAGAAGTTTAGAGTTCAGTAATTAGGCGAAGGTACACACAAATCCATCTCAAACTTTAAGCTCTAAAATTTGAGGTCAAAACTCAAACTTCAACCTCTAAGCATTTACCATTGTGTAAAGGAGTTTTTAAAGAAAAGATGCTGAGAGGGAGAAAGAGAGAGTGAGGAGCAGGGAGAGTATCTGAGAATTGGGGCAAGGAAGGAAGGAGAAGAGACAAATTTCCCACAATCTGCCATTTTCCCAAGTCTAAGTCTGAGATTTATTGTCGTGCGGAACAGAACACAGGAAAATGCCTCTACGGTTTCCTGAGAAATTAGCCCTAGAAGCCAATAATATGCAAATGCTTCACCTTAAAGAGTGTTTCCACCGAGAGGCTTGTACATGTTTCAGTTGATTTTTGCCACTTGTTTTGATGACATGTAAATCCTATTTCTCCACGAAAGTGCTGAGCACAGGGCTGGCTGCAGTTGGAAGCCATGGTGCAAGGTCCCTGGCATTTCTCTGAAAAGCAAGAGAGAGAGAGGAGGGGGCCTAATTAGCATGACTGAGCTCTGACGGAGGCAGCTAACTCATTCTAGGGATTTGGGGATTGTCTGCTTTCCAGAGGAGGTGACATTGAACAGAGTCTTCAGCACCAAGCAAGGTGTGCCAGGCAGGGTGAACAGCACATGGAGAGGAGGGGTCGCAGGTCAGACAGAAAGGCTAGTTTAGAGCAGCTGAGGGGGGTGGGGCAAGAGATGAAGATGAGAGACTTGAATTCTGTGCTAATATGGGGGTTACCAGAAAACATGATTGGATTTGTTTTTGAAAGATAATTAACAATACCATAGAGCAAAGGCAGTAAAATTTTCCATAAAGGCCATGATAGGGTTGCCAGATAAAATACGGAAAGTCCAGTTAAATAGTAAATTTATTTTCAGACACAGTTGAATCTCATTATTTGCAATAGTTATGGTCTATGGAGTTGCTTCCACAAACACCGAAGAAGGGGAAATCAAGGCAGATTCTTACAAGCTTTTCCTCACACTTTTATCAGCTGATTAATATATATTAGCTCATTTTATGTGTGTTTCTATTTAAAGACATTTCGTTTATGTTGTTGATTCATTACCATTGAACCCATGGCAAATAGTACCATAACTCATAAAAACACATGAACAAAGCTCATCTAACACATGAATTTTCTCTTTTAGACACATCACAATCTCCTTAGGAACACCAGACAGCTCTTCAGAACTATGTCAGGGCTATTTTAAATGACAAAATCACAAACAAAAAGTATAAAATACAAAAATATGGCATTAGTAATGCACAAAAACAACACTTGTTTATAGTAGGACAGCTAGAACAAGAAGACAGAGTGCTATCTTGTTTGGCTGGAAACTTGTACCTGAGCTAACTCAATTTTTTTTTTCTGTCTATGAATGATCCAGAAAGCACTGTGAGTAGTGATTTGGGGGTCACCAATAAGTTCCAATAGGAGAATGAATAGGAGAATTTATAAATGTAGAGTCCATGAATAACAGGGATCAACGGAAAATATTCAGTTAAACAATGAATAAGTTTCTATTGTTCATATGACACATGCAATATCATTCATTGTTTATCTGATTTTTAAGTTCAATGAGGAATTCCATATTTTTATTTGCTACATATGAAAACTAGCCAGAGTATAAATATTTTCACCATTATAAACCAGGTGTCTTTCTCAAAGCTACTCTGTCTTTGTGGCATGAAGGCCATCAAAGATAGTAAGAATATAAATGGACATGGCTGTGTTCCAATAAAACTTTATTTTTAAAACCTGGTGGCAGGCCTAATTCGGCCCATGAGTAGAGTGGATTGACTTGAAGCAAGGAACCCAAGAATGAGGGTGTTGAAGTATTCCCGGGAAAAAGGATCTAGGATCTGAAAAGAGGTAGAAAAAGAAAAAAAAAAGTAAAAAAGGATCTGAAAAGAAGTAGATCCTAATGGAAGCTAGTAAGGTGTTGAAATCTTTAAGATGTGGTGACTGTCTGTGAGTCAAGGGAAGCTCTGTGGATGACTCCATTCATAGAGAAAGGAAACAAGGAAGTTTGCATTTTTCTTTACCACCTACCCACTGTCCCTGGTTTTGCAAAGTCATTTAAGCTCAGCGCATCTCAATTTCTTCATCCATACAGTTTGGAGGTGATGCCACAATCTTGTTTAAAACTTGAATGAGTGAGCATCCTGTTCAGCCCTTAAATCAGTTTTGCCAATGCTCAATGAAGGTTAGCCATCTCTTTCCCTCTTTTCTCAAGTCCACATCAATGTATAAATGTATTTCTTGTTAAAAATATACTTGGCCATGTCTGTGCAGAATCCAGTGATCTCTGCTATTTGGGTAAGAACCATGTGATTTCATTATCTCGCTACTAATAACTATCTCCATAGTTTTTTTCTGAGTTTTTGAGAGTAACCCATCTCACCAACACAATACCTATCTTACATCACTTCAGTAGACTTCTCAGCACCAGAGTGTAACATACATTTAAGTATTCTGAAAATACCTTTGCACGAAGGCATGAATTCTGCCCTGTTCCTTCTTCTGCCTCTTATTAGCTGATTAATTCAAACAGATTTCCCTTTGGGGTTTTAAAGTAAACACTTGTCTTCTACTCTAGAACACGTGAATAATTTGCCAACTTGGGTCATTGACTATGCCATGGATAATGGTATAATTGTAAGAAAGCCTGTCAATACTGGTAAACAATGAGAACTTGTTAGAGACTGTTCGCCATTTGAAAGTTTGTGGTCTGGGGACATGCTCTGCCAAATCCATGCTTTTTCTTTACTCTGCTCAGTCTCCCTGTGGAAGAACACTCTTCTGTAGACACCTACCTTGTATCCTTCCAGTCATGAGTTTCCCTTCAGGATGTTGACGTTTATCTCCATCCTGTAAAACACAAATTCCCAAAGGTCCTCTTTACTGTGGAACTCTCCTTGCTTATCTCAACATAGAGGCTCCATGTGGAGATCAAGAGAAAATGTGTTCATGACTCAGAAGAAAACTGCACCAGGTCTGCGTGTGATGTCACAGAAATTTTCAGACGGAATCATGGAGGTGAACACAGACAGAGAATAAACCCTCCTCTGAGGAGGGCAAGAATCTTGCCAGTGGTCATTTGGGCCCTGAGGGTCAGGTTAGTGGATTGGGTACCTATTTTGGGAAGCTCAAGTACTCAGGGAGAAAAGAGATGTAGTAATTATAATGCTAAGCTGGTCTCCTTCTGTATTAACTGTAACTATGAAATGAAGCTAATATGATCCACCAAATACCATAGATCCCCTGAGAGGAAGAAATGAGCAGATGCTAGGAATAATCATTAGGTGACAATAATAGAATCACAAACTCTTCTGCAGCTATAAAGGGCTATAAAAATTATCTAAAAGAAAAAAAAATACCCTTTATGTTATACATAAGGAAATTAAGACTCAAAGAAGAAAACAACGTATGCAGCTAATAAGAAGAAAAGGTAAGGTCTGGAGCTGAAATGCTACCTGCCAGGCTAGTATTCCTCCTCCCAGCAGCTGCCTGTTTATGTTCTCTGTGGCTTGCAAAGTGATTTTTCTATTATACTGTTGTGCTCTGTTGCACCATGCAAATACACTGTTGCAGGGCCCAGCCACCTCTCAACTTTTCTTTGTCCCCTTAAAAAAAATACATATATATATATATGTATATATATATATTTTTTTTTATAGAGATAGATGTAGATATATATCTGCAAGAGTAAAATTGTAGTCATTTGAAATTTTATTTAAGATCATGTTATTTGTCATAAATTTAACTCATCTAGGAGAACTGGCAGATTTCCCATGGGACCACTTGAGAATGGATTAAACTTACTTTTATGTGGACCTTGGATTTATAGTGAGAACATTCTATGCCCAGAAAGAACATTAAACAGCAAATCATGGTTGCCTGGGACTTCATCTTCACACATTAGGATCTTCACCTGCAATACAGAATGAAAGTGGATTCAGGTGGAGTTGATAAAGCCAGACAACACAAAACTTAGCCGACTAACCAACCCCTTGGTGACCCTATTGGGTACTCTGAGATGTCCATACCAAAACATTCTGCTTCTAGAAAGGACACGAATATCTACTTTCAAGCCAGCTAATGTGTAAAAAATGGAAAAGACTTTCCTTCAACTGGCAACTTGTCTACAAACAATAGACAGGAGTGATGGAAGCACTAGGAAGGATGTATGTTCACCAAGGAACCATTTCTGATTATTTGATCCACGATTTTCTTTAATCATAACATTTATCAAGAACCTTTATTTACCAATCACTTTTCTAAAGTCCTCCTTTGCATTAATTAATTTAATTAGATGATGTAAGACAGTATTATCATCTTCATTTCATTAGTGGAGAAGCTAAGGTACCAAGTGACTATGAGTCAAGGTCACTCATAAAAAGTGGTGGAGCCAAGGGTTCAACCCAGATGGTACAGCTGGAAAGTCAAGTTCTAAGATGGGATCTCTCAGCAATGGTACTATTGACATTTTGGGGATGGATGGTTCTTTTTTTGTTGGGGGCTGTCCTGTAAATTATAGGATGTGCAGTAGCATCTCTGACCTCAACCCACTAGATGCCAGGAACAGCTTCCTCCCTAACTGTGCCAGCCAAATATATCTGTTATGGGCAAATGTGCCCTGGGAGAGGAATTTGCTCCCAGTTGAGAACTACTGTTCTACAATGTACTGTCTCTCTGGGCAAAGGGGGTCAAGGAACTTAAAATGAATTGAATACACACTATCGTCTGTTATTGGAGCAAGCACTGAGATCCTCTCTCAACTATTGATCAACTATTATACAGAGAAACTAGAAGCATGAAAAGATAATTATTCTTTGGCTAAATCTCTGTTTCTTGCCTTTTTCTTCTTCTTAATATATAATTGACATGTGACATTGTGTTAATTGCAAGCATAAAACATAGTGATTTGATATTTGTATTTTTGTAAAATCAGTACGTCTAGTTAACATCTGTCACCACACAGTTACAATTATTTTTCTTTTGATAATGCCTCTTTCTTGCTAGTTCTACCTTTCAAAGACAAATTTCCAAAAAGCATCTCCATCACAGTTGAAGTTCATCAACATCATCATGATTTGATTATGACAACCATACTTCTCTTACAGGATAGCAGAAAAAAAGACCATTTATTGGAAGCAAAGTTCCTTAGAACAATGCTCTCTTAGTACAGATGCAGCAAAGTAAAAATGTCATGGACTTTATATTCAGCATGAGCTAAGTTGTCAATAACATTTATGCTATTGATGAGCTATTTGACATTTGCTGAGCCTATTTTCTTTCTCATCCATTTCATAAAATGTGGGATGATTATTCATTCTCTCAACCACCCTTTATCAGGTGGCTCCTATTTGTCAGAAACTGTGCCAGATGTTGGGGATAGGGAAGTAAAGGGTGCTGTCATTTCCATAAAGGATGTCCAGTGGGGAATTCAGACAAGTCAAACCAATAGTGGGAAGAGCGATCAGCTACATACTCTACCTAGTGAATAAGGCCAAGCAGAAACTGAGCCTCAGCAAATGTAAATTCCTTTATGTTGTAATGGAGGTGAACGAACTCTGATCCATCTATGCTCACCAGGCAACCTGTGGCCAGGGAGCAAAGAAAACTCACTGATCAGGGATCGTCAGACTTTTTCTGGGTGGAGTCAAGACTAAGAAGGTCTTTCATGACTGCAGTGAGCCTTCACATGAGAGGATGAGCCACAGGCACTTACAGGAAGGCATCCAAATTGTCTTTGAGCTTAAAATTCTTTGAGTTCCTAACCAATGAATGGGGAGACGTATTTGGACTTATACTGTCATCTTGTAGAGCAAGTCTGAGCAGGGGAAAGGAAACATGGCCGAATGACAGGCAAAGTGTGGTAATGGATTTGCATAGTTGCTGGAATATGTGTGTGGAATTCAAGATCTTACGTGAGTGCGTGGAAAGAAGTTCTCATGTATGTGGCAAATTGTTGGATGGGCACACTAAGCAATTTGCAATATTAATATTATTTCGGATAGATTTTTAAAAATTGTTTATTTATTTACTTATTTATTTTCAGTGTAACAGAATTCATTGTTATGCACCACACCCAGTGTTCCATGCAACACGTGCCCTCCATATTACCCACCACCTGGCTCCCCCAACCTCCCACCCCCCACCCCTTCAAAACCCTCAGGTTGTTTTTCAGAGTCCATAGTCTCTCATGGTTCATCTCCCCTTCCAATTTCCTTCAACTCCCTTCTCCTCTCCATCTCCCCATGTCCTCCATGTTATTTGTTATGCTCCACAAATAAGTGAAACCATATGGTAATTGACTCTCTCTGCTTGACTTATTTCACTCAGCATAATCTCTTCCAGTCCCATCCATGTTGATACAAAAGTTGGGTATTCATCCTTTCTGATGGAGGCATAATACTCCATAGTGTATATGGACCACATCTTCCTTATAGGATAGATTTTTAACCATCATCATAAAAGGAAATACCAGAAGAACCAATATAAGCTGTCTTAGATCTATCTGTATATTTCACATATACACCGGTGGCTTTCCAAAATTTTTATCCTGACACAGTAATAAAACAGATCTTAATCATGACTCAATGTGTACAGAAATATATATGTATGTGTATAGGTATCCATACATAAAACTGGAAAAATGCATAATTTTTATATTTTAAAAGGTTTTATATATTTCTTATCCTTCCCACCTATGAGCAAGACACTCTCTGCTCTGTCCATGATTTTTATCTTGCATTCCACTCTATCTGCCATTCTTTCGGAAACTGGTCGCCACCCACTAAATTGAATCCATAACCCTCTAATGGATTGTAACCTGCAATTTGAGAAATAGAAATACAGAATGGATGATTCATTTTCATTATCAAGTTGAAAATCGTCCACTTCTCCCACTGAAGTGGTCTCTTTGGTCCTTCCTCTTTACTTTTTCACAATCTATCAAAATGTTCTTCCCAAGGTACATGCAATTGGGAAAAAAAGATACCTACATTCAGAGCCAAATAATAGGACGGATGCTGAGGTTAAATGCAATTCTCTTCCACCTAGAGAGCAATGGTTTGAAATGCACAGTGAAATGGGCGAAGACGAACCAACAGGAGGCCACTTAAAAGAAATGATGCCTGCTATCTAAGGCTTCAGAAGGAAGCATTTTACTGTCCACAGTTTTCAATATAAGAACTTAAAGTTAATCTTGCTGGAAGAAAGTTGGACATTTGGCACAATGATGTGATGTGATCTGATGTGGTTTAGGAAGTTCAAAACTGTTTTCCTGAGCAGTGTTAGGGCCTCTGTAAGCCCACGGCTCCTGAAAGTGTTTGGAGACTAAAGGATCCACTAGGCGTGGCATTTTCTATAGATCATTATGCTCTTTGTGGAACATGATGAAATAATGACATATTCTTTTTTTTCCTTAGAAAAAACTTTCTAACAGATCGCTTATATGTAGTGTGAAATCATAAGCATGGCTACATGAAACACAAACATTGAGCTGAGCATAATTAGCTGTTTGGAGAGTTTTGGTTAATTAACTTGCTATTTCATCATTCATGTTCTTATAGTCTGGTGTATGTAACCCATCTACTACTTTATATGATAATTATATGGTAAAGTTCCTTCAATTATTACAAGTGGGAAGGAGGAGATGTTTAATAATGTTACCCAAGAGGAGGCACAGCATGCTTATTTTTGCCTAGTTTGATTGGTAGGGATGGGTCAAATGGAGAAATGTTTTCAAGGTAGCTCCAAATGGGTTTTTTCTCCTCTCACCAAAAAGAATAGAATGGAATCTGTCCCACCATGATATAGATAGCTGAAGCCAAAAGCCAGAGTGTTCTGCAGAGCACAATGAGCTAGAGCTTTGGAGTTCTGAAACAGGGAATTGAAAAATAAAAAGAAGTATATCTGGCATAATTCATAAACAGAGTCTGATATTTTATAGAACAGAATAGAAGAAACATACTTAGATTCACCATTGATAAAGACTTAATAAGCAAAGTTGACTTTGCATTTTGCATAATACTGAACTGAAAATTTTCTGTGAATATAAAGTACTTCTAGGCACCTAGATGGCTCAGTTGGTTAAGCATCCGACTCTTGATTTTGGCTCAGGTCATGATCTCAGGATCGTGAGATCAACCCCCATGCTGGGCTTTACACTAGGTGTGGAGCCAGCTCAAGATTCTCCCTCCCCCTCTCCCTTTACACCTCCTCTCTTAAAAAAATACTGAATACAAATATAAACCTAAAATATATATATTTGGTATTTCTCCAATACCCAGCACAGTGTCTGCAGGTAGCAACTGACCTCTTAAAAGAATGAAGAAAAGAACAAGGACATAAAAATCTAAATACATATGACAAGAGTGGATTGTCCAAAAGAACATTGACAAAAACACAGACAGTACTGAAAGAAGCCGTTTTCAGATGTGAACGTAGTAAGGACAACTTGCCTGGCCCAGGGGTCTACTAGTTCCTAGTAAAGATTGCAGGAGTCAAGGCCTGGTTCTCTCCTCCATGGAGAACCCAGAGTTATTCTGTGTCCAGTATGCTAAGATGACCTCATGCCATTCACTGACCTCTGGCTTTATAGTGTGTTCAGTTTAACAACAAAACTGCATTTTCGTAAGATCGCTATTTCTCTAAACCCTTCAGGTATGGTGGCAGGAAAAATGGTTTGTTGGCAAAAATGGTTCCTGACTATTTAAATCAAGATCCTAGTACATGGTGGGGGAACATAAAAAGAGTAAGCAGTAATCCTGACAGAAGAGTGCTGTATGCCTAGGGTGGACGCTTACTACCCGCCACTTGTTTACCAAGTTTGTAGCAGGCACCAAAGTTGAATTTTAGAAGAATGGAAGAAAAACATGACCCTGCACTGCCCTAATTGTTCTGTGATTTCAGGAAAACTGCCTGTTTTGTTTAGTAAGGCAAACCATACAGAGCTTGGTGTCAGTTGAGGTTGCCCAAGATATTGTGTCCTGAAGTGGGTTTCTCTGGAACACTGGTCTCATAACAGACTAAGGTGTTCCATGGTCAGATAAGTTGGAGAAACCACGTGTCCCCACACCAACCGCCCCACCCCGCCCACCCCTCTTATATATACGGACGCATAGCAGAGTTTCTGGGAATCCTTGTGGTGAAAAGACTGCTCCACTCTGGTTGTACCAAATTTACCTTCTCATCCAAAGTCCTCTGGGGAAATTTAAGGCTGCTGTTCAAGGACCATGTGTCATCCTGGAACACATTAGTGTATCCAGACTCAGACTACATGTGCAGTTGTTGGACACCTACCATGTGCCAGCCCCAATGCTAACACCTGCCCAGGAGGCCACACCCCGGGACCCAAAGTAGCGCCTCAGAGAGTAACAGACCTGAACTTAGAAGGAGGCAATGGATAGGTCATCTTTAATGGTGAGAAGAGTCAGAATCATCCTGACACATGATTCTCTGGGTGGAAAGGTGAGGAAAGGCAGGGATGAAAGACATCTCAGGTGTCTGGGATGATCCCAGCAAGGGGAAGGCAGACTCAGAAATGAATAATTAAAAAGAAGAAGAGAAAACAAGATGCAGAACTCATGCCTGAGTCTTCTGTGGCAATTAGGTGACTAGTTACCTGACATTTACAAAGAAACACGCCCTGTATCTTGTTCCCAAAGTGCCTGAAAGTTGGCCTATTTCAGAGATTAAAAGCAATGAGCCACCTGGAATTGCAGCTTCTCAGGTACTGGAAAAGTAGCATCCCAAATTCCTCCTCCCTGCTTCCCTAACCTGCCTTCTCCCTCGGTGCATCCTCATAAAAGTGTGAATTGCCCACTATCAGCCACTTTTGTCTTTCACTTGGTAATAGGCGATTCTAGGCCACTGAATGGAAGCCAGACTCTGCTCTAACAGAGTGATTACTTCAGAAAGAGAGAGAGAGAAAATCACCTTTGCTGGCCCCCGAGGCTAGGAAGACAATGTAGCTGGACTGAAGGGTCCCAGAGGTCATGTGACTCAGGATATTCCCTCCCCAGAGAACTCCCAGCAAGGGATGCCTCCCCCATCACTGCCTGTGCTCCAAGCCCTGATGACAAAGGGTCAAAAGAGCACAAGAGCTAGTGTTCCCAGCCCCAGAGCCTGAGAGAAATTAGCCCACACCTAACAGAATAGGCCTCCCCCCAACCAAAAAAATCATGTTGTCATTAGGAGGTGAACAGGAAGGGATATTTCTTGGTCCCGAGCACCCAGCAGAGTGTAAGAGTGGTAATAGTTACCCCGTCAGCATGTGCTCAATAAATGAATGAATAAGTGAATGGCCCCACAGAGAATGATACCAACTTTGGAAGTCTTTGCTTTAAAATCACAAGGCAAGTTCTCGATCTTAGAGGGGGAGGTGAGCATATGTGCTACTCTAGATCCTTTTGGAACCTAGAGATTTAAGTAGACATGCTCTGAACCTACCTCTTTGTTATACTGCTTGGAGCCTCTGTGCAAAAGGATTGCAAGGTCCTGTTTAGGCTTGGCAAGAGACAATGCCACACTAGATGAGTGATGTCTGCTCCCAGCATGGCAGCGTGAGCACCCTTTCTGCCCTGTCTCCATGGTCAGAACTCACAAAACCCTTTCTTGGAAAGACCTAGAAGACTCCAGCAGTTCTGACACACCATCTCCTATTTGTCCCACCTCCCTTGTACTAAGAGCTGGGTTTCTGAATGAGTTAGAATCAAGAAATACAATTAGTCTGCCTGGGTCCCAGAGCTTTTTTCTGACCTTCCCTAGAATGGGGTTGTAGGATATGAGTCATGGAACCCAGGCGCTCCCCACCTGCCCAGACACGCTGCGTGAGAGCTAGCATCAGGACACTCAAAGCAAATTTAAAAAGGTAAGCCTGGGAATAGTAACCGCAGTCAGGAAGGAAAGAATGCATTGGAAGCCGTGATCTCTCAAACTCCTCCACACAGAACACCCCAAGGTGAGCTGGGTGAGGATGTTTGCCTACGGAGAGGACACTGTCTCAAAGTGTTACCTGCCTCCATGACCTTCACTCCAATGTGAGGTGGCGGGGGGCGGTGGGGGGCTTCCACTTGTTGGCTCACCTTCTGGGCAGCTGCTCACCTCACACTTATTGGCCAATCCCTTCTATGGGAAGGTCCGGTTCAGAGAGGTTAACTGAGGGTGAGGAACTTAGAGACTGCTGACCTACATGTTGGGGTGTGTGTGTTCTATTCCCCTCAGCCGATTTTCATAACCGTATGTCCCATCTACTCTGCTGGGGTAATTAGAGCTGATTATAGAGTCAGACAGCTAAACAAGTTGTTTGCGTGTTGTTTGGCGTCAGTAACAGAACGGATTAAGTCACTCTTACCAGTTGTCCCTTGCCATGGCAGAGCAGTTTCATAAAGAGCCTTGGGGGAAAGAAAGATAGAAAAGATCTATTACAATCAGAAGCGTCTTATTCTGGGCTATTTAAGATGGCTTCTAGCCAATCTCTTTGTGGCTCAGTATCTTTTCTGAGAACGGCAGTCTGGTTCAAATACTGTTATGTTTGAAGAATCACACAATTTCAGATCTGGAAGGTATCTAGCCTCTCACCAACTCTCTCAAGACTTACAGGATTTTAAAGTAGTTGGTCAACTGGGCAATTGCTTGGCTCCAGGAAGAAAGGTCACTGAAGTACTGACACACACACACACACACACACACACACACAAAGGCATCTTACAACATACATTTGAAAGGTCACAATTGTCCTCAGAGGATAAGGAATATAGGTGATTAAATGGTGTACAGTAGACCACTCAAAACAAGGGTAGATGCCCTTTACAAAAAGATTTAACCATCACTAGAGGAAATGTTTCCTTTTAAGTTGATATAAAGAAAGCTTTGTTAGCCACACTATAAGAAGAAAACTACTAGGGCGCCTGGGTGGCTCAGTGGGTTAAGCCTCTGCATTCAGCTCGGGTCATGATCTCAGGGTCCTGGAATCAAGCCCTGCATTGGGCTCTCTGCTCAGCAGGGAGCCTGCTTCTTCCTCTCTCTCTGCCTGCCTCTCTGCCTACTTGTGATTTCTATCTGTCAAATAAATAAATAGAAGAAAACTACTAAAGGAATGCTTTATAATAAATTATATACATCTTTACGTTCAGCCCAAAGGAAGGGAATTGCAAGCTGGTTTGCTTATCCACTTTATCAAGCAAAGGGACAGTCAGAAAACAGAGTCAAATTGCCTGACAGAGTGCTTTGCATTTTCACTCCTGGGAGTGAGCAATTAGATCCTGACAAATGACTTCTTAAAGAAAAACAAATATAAAAGAGATCAAGGGCGGACTTCAACCTTGAGCTAGCCAATTTCTAAATAATGTCAGGAAGGCTTCCTGCAGAATCAAGCACCCCAGAGAATACCACCAGAAATCGCGCATTTTCCCCATTCCATAATATACGCAAAACCAATCCAGTCTTCAGTCAGAGGAAGGTTTGCTCCTGGCATGGGTACTCACCGCATCCAGGAAAGCTAGCAGCCAGGCAGGAGAGTTGGCACGGAGCTTCCAGCCATTGTGCCCCACCATCCCGGGTGCCTCCCCTTGCAGGTCCCATGGTCCCCCTTCAGCGCCTGTGACGCCACTTCTCCATTTTTCAAAGAGAAATCCAAGAGGGCCCGGTGCAAACCAGCCACCGATGGTGAAAACCCTATCTGAGAACTGTAAAACCGCCTGGGGTTTCAAGGCTTGTGTAAGTCTGTGATTCACTCCACGATGGGTCCATCAAGCACGCTGAAGAGAAATTACAGGTTTCTCCTGTCTGGAGTAAATCCATTAAAATGAGTCACTTGTTTGTGCTTTAATTCCTCATCTTTATCTCAGACGATCACATGAGACCAGGTTGCATCTACGGCTCTAATGTAATTAGAACACGGGGGATAAAATGCAAAGTTGGGCCCCTGTGAATGAAGACTTTTAAGGGCAATCACAGTTTGTCTATGTCGGTGTTGAGCCTGGGGAAAAACTGGCTAGGAAATGGATTGGTAAATCATGATCTAATCCCTACCTTCACCAAAGAGATGTTTGTTTTATTTTTTAATAACTGGCCCAAGAGTTCTTAGTGAGCCATGGGCCATGACCGTGGGAATTCAGTCACAGAAGGCACAGTCTCCACTTACTGAAAACTTCATGTGGTCTGATTTCTGACAGGGTAGCCAAGCCTGGATTTCCTCTCTCACCACCAAAGCCCACACATCCCGATTCTACTGTCTCCTATTTCCATAGTTCCTCCGAGCCACAAAACCCAATGCAAACCTCCGTTTCAATATCACCAGGGGAAATGCTGACATGAAGGAGAAACAAGGAAAAGGCAGTTTTGTTACATCTTTACCGTAATGACAACTAAGGAGGCCACGTTTGTGAAACTAGGTCATTTCTACTGAGGTTGCTCATTAAGTACCCGGTCATTTGGGAATTGAAAAGCCAGTATCATCAAACCCACGGTTGTGTAATCAGAGGTCTTTATTGAACACGTTCTATGGCAACACACCTGCTCTGCACTTGGGGCATACAAAAGGGAGTAAGAGAGTGAGTAAATCAAGTGAGTAACACAATCCCCAAAGGTTTACAGTCTTATCTGAGAAAGAAAACATATGCACACCAAAAGACAGAAAGCGAACAAACAATAAAACACAATAAATACTAAATATAAAGTGAGCAGCACAGATTATAAGTATTACAGGAATCAGGTGGGGGCCATCAGCACTTCTGGATGGACTCATCAGGGAAGACTTCGGAGAGAAAGCAAAGAGTGAAGCAGAGCTCAGACACAATGTGCCCTAAACAGAACTACGGAGTCTTTCCCAGGAGGAGAGTCTGTATTACAACATGGTAACACTGGAACAAAGAACTGTCCGATGGTTAGCTCTGCAGATTTTGCTGGCTGATCTCCCCAATGCTGGATGGACTGAATCAAATGCTTAATTTCTTTTATTTAGAACTCCATGAACTAACTTCCATGAGTGCATCAATCTCTAAACTCACACACAAGGCCATGGCCCTGTGTTTGCAAGTGAATTCACAGATACTTGAACAAAAACAGCTAGCATTTCAATGGCCAAATACTCTACTAGGTATTTTTATCTACATGTAGTCATTTAATCTTTACAACAATCCTATGAGGTAGACTCCATTTTTTCAATATATGGGTGAGAAAATAAAAATCTAAGGAACTTCAATAACATTCCCAAGAACCATCATGTCTTACACGTGTCTAACCACGAATCTGCCTTAGACACTGGTAGCACCAATTTCTCCCTGAGCCACCTGACCGGGTCATTTCCTCTGTGAGGTGTGAGTAGGACACGGAGTATGTCTCCACTTGGGGTCTTCCACCGTCAACCAAAACGTGCCATTCAGAATCATCTTCCAGGAGGGGACAGGAGGGTTTGTGGGCTGCAGGAGAGAGGGCACAGCTTCTTCGAGGGATTTCCACAAACTTCTGGAGTTTCTCTTAGCAACAATGGGCCCTTTCTTTGTTCATAATAATCGTAATAAAGAAAGTCTTTACTGCCGCCCCATCCCAGGAAGTGTTCTACATCTGAGTGGAGCATGCTTTCATCCAAGACGGGACTGTTTCGTGCTTAATGCACAGTACAGATGAAATACCAATCTCTCTCTCTTATTCATGCCCAGAGTTCCATCTATAAAATGGGGCCATTGGATGCAGTCTTTTCTAAAGTTTTCCTATATTTCTAATCCTGTAACGATTTGACTTCATGAGTTTCCATCCTCACTTCAACTTATTGACTCTGGGTAAGTCCCATTTCTCTGTACTGAGAGATCTCTGCGTTCTGAAAACCAGGACTGTGCCTGCCCCACTCCCTTCCCTGGAAGAGACTCGACAGAAAAAACTAGGGAGATGTCAAATTAAAATCCTTTCTGACTTCATTTGAGAAAAATGTGACTGTTGTCGCAAGCTAAGCAATGCCACTTGAAAGACGACTTACTCTGCAAGTTGGTGTATCCTTCTACCTTCTTATTGGTTTTTTTTAAATTATATTTTTTGCTTTTTCAAGCTTCCTTACTTAGAGAAAGTTTTTACAGTGCAAAAGATAGAGACCCTACTCATTCACAAAGTGTGTCTCACTTTCCCTTTTGTAATGTAACATCATTTAACACTGGCTTCTTGGTAGGATAATTAGGGGCTATTCACTGTCCCCTTTTCCTTTAGCCATTCATTTTCTTCTGGTGCAGCAACCTGAGTGCTTGCTTTGCAAAGGAGCTTCCCAGCCCCTGCAAAGGGGCTTCTACCTATTGTACTGCTCACCTAGCCATGGCCCTTTGTTTGAACATCGAATTTGTTTACCTACAAGGTTAAGAAAATGAGCAGCTCTGTACTTGAAATATGATAGTCTCTCTTCCTCATCACTGGTTTCAAAAAAACATATTGTTGGTGAGGGTTAATCTTACATCTTCAGAGTAGACAGAGTCCCTCAGTGGTTCTGTGTCTTGCGGTGAAAGTTCAGAGCTGGAGGTCTGCAGACTCGGGTGTCCAGCTCTGGCTCAAGCCTGGATTAACTATGGTCCATCACGCCAGGCTCCTAGCTCCTTCACTTACAATGAGCACCTTTCTGGTTCAAAAGCTCTATGTTTTCCCTTGGCTCACGGCCAAGTTGCATTCAAGCCCAAGCTGAGCTAACTGTGTAATCCATTTAAATATGGACAGGTGGACAATGCTAGCAGTTGGATTCCTTTTGTACAAAGAACCAGCAATGACCTACTTAGAGTCAGCCCAACTGTTGGTGACTATTCATGAGGGTGTCTCCCTTAACAACCCACAGAAACCAGCCAGGTGACATCCCTGGCCATCTTTGCCAAGATGAAGCAGACTCTCTTCCTGAGGATAAACATGGCCCAACAGCATGGAGCTGGAGGCTCCAAAAGGACCAAGGTCCTGCTTCGGCCCATTTTATCTTCTTCTTCCCTTGGGGATGCCTGGCATGGTGTCTATATATATATATATATATGAATGTTGGTATATATACAAATGCGTATGGTATATATATATTCATGTTGACAGTTGTCGGAGAGAAATGTTGAGCAGTGCAGAACAGCTTAGACAGAGCGGCCTTCCATCCTTCCCATACTTCATACATGCTTCATCAGCACCGCACCATGGGAGGCTTCCTTCATACTCCCCAGAGGCAAGAAGACAGGAAGAAGCACATTTTTCCTGGGGCTCTGCCATTCCTGGAACGTATGACCATGTCAAGAACAGAAAAATCACAACTTTAGTGTACAAGCAGTGAGACCCCAAAGCTTCACAATAGCTGCATTATGGGCTCACTCTTTCTGGAGCAATAAGCCCCTTTGGGTATCATCCTCTTGGCAAGTGGGAGTCTTTTAAGTCACTCTGGAAGCCAGGGGATAGGCTGGTGGTTTTCTGTTGCCTACAAATGCTGAGTTACAAACTTTGTCCTTCTGTAAGCTGGACCACTTCTTTTCCCCTCTTGGAAAAACCCCCTTTCTTTGTATAAGGCCCTGGGCTGCCGCAGAAGGTCTCAGCCACAGCAACTTACTGGAGTCCTGATGTACTGGGCTGGGGGAAGAAGGCTTGGTCTAGATATCCAAGCGCCTCTCTCTCTGCATCTCTCTCTGCTCTGTCTCTGTCACTCTCTACTATGTGTTTCTGTATAAATCTCTGTTTCTGTATTTTCTGGGTCTCTCTCAGGAACCCTTGGCCTCTCTCTGCTTCTCCCTGACTCCCTGTGAATGGGGTATCCTGTGGTGGGTGTCTCCATCTCCCTGTCTGATCTTCTCTCTATAGATCTATAGAGAAGCGGGCAGGGAGGATTAGCAGACTTGTCTGCTCATGTCCACATATCTGGGTGGCTCTCTTACAATCCAGAGTCACCACTCCCCTCAGTGTCTCCGTACTTCTGTTTCCCCCTTTCCTCTGTTTCGATGCCTCTGTCTCTCAGACATTACCTCAGAAGTGAATTAACTTCGACATTATCCCTGAAACCCTCACAGACAGTGTTTATGATCATTCTTTGGTCTTTTCACACTAGGGAAAGAGAGCGGCCACAGTGGGGTATGTGGAGATATTGTTGGTCTCACGCCCTGGGGATGACGAATGCGAGAGGGGGACTGCGGCCACGTAGAAGTGGCATCTCTGTTCCCTCCCCCCGAAATTCAGTCAGGCTAGCTTATAACCATTCTCAGATACACCTCACTGTTTAACAGCCACAACGAAAATTTCAGTAGTGCAACCATTAGAAGAAGTATGAACATCACTCTAACCATACCAGATGAGAATGGGTTGTGTAAGAATCCTTCCAATCAAGAAAGAAATCATTCTTAATTACAACCACTCACACTGTGATGTTTTTAAAAGAAATGTCATTCAGATGGCATGTCTTTGAGAACACCCTTCCTTTGCACTCACCTCCCAAGTTAGGGGTATGGCCAGGTTTGTTAGCTTGGCGCTTTGGTGGGGTGACGGGAGAAATCAGTAGAAGGGTTCTGTCAACAACAAAAGCGTAATTGCACTTAATCATTAGTAGTCCACTTGTGATTATTACAAATATTCAAAGCACACAGAATGGTGACCTACAGCTACTACTGATTGTATCCTTTCTCTCCAACCCCTCCTTCTTTATATTAGCACTGCTGATAACATAGGAACAGGCCCCTATGAGACTTCCTCCACCCACCTGGCCTGGATCCCTCTCCTGGGGGCCTGGGGTGGGTACTCGTGAGGGGAGGAAGGCGGGAGGAAGCAAGTGAGGGGCCTGGAGAGACAGAGCAGCACTAGAATGCCTCCTAGCCCTCAAATAGCACTTCTCAGCTGGCCTACAGGAACCTTCCATGTTACAGTCATCCTTTTATAATGTACCTGAGTCTAAAATAGCCTCATGTTTTATGGAAATGTTGCTTAGGACAGATAATGCATTAACTTGCAAGTAGAATGATCTCCACAGGAGCATACACCATGCCACACTGGAGTAAAACGAACACAGACAAGCACATCTCTGTATCCTGGGTCTGGGGAGCGGGGACTGACACCCCACAAGCAGGTACTACGAGGAGAGGTTGCTGCACAGAAAGGTCTACTTAGATCTACTCAGGTCTACTCACCAGGAGAGAGGACAGATAATCAGCCTACTTCTTCTGAGGAGGACATAATACTGACTAGAAACAGCCTAAAGCTTGTGGGCAGAGGAAGGATTGCAAAAAGTTAGGATAAATTTACCTGGTTCCCAGACCCATGGTTCTTAGCCCTGGCAGCTCATCAGAATTACTGGGGAGTTTAAAAAAAATTAAAATTTAAAAAAAGTGGGGCACTTGGGTGGCTTAGTCGGTTAAGCATCTGCTTTCAGCCCAGTTCATGATCTTGGGCTCCTGGGATCAAGCCCCACATCCAGTTCCCTGCTCACAGGGAGCCTGCTTCTCCCTCTCCTCCGTGCTCATGCTCTCTCTCTCTCTCTCTCTCTCAAGTAAATAAAATATTTTTTAAAAATTTTTTAATAAAAAAAATTAAATTTAATTAAAAATTTTTTAAAGTGACAAGCCCTAACCCCAAGAGTGCCTGGTTTAAATTTTCTTGGGTGTACACAGCATTTGTTTTTTAAAAAGCTCTCTTGGTGTTTCTAAGGTGCTGCCAGCATTGAAAACCATGGACTCCAACAACCAACAAACTGAAAATAAAGTTCTGAGTATAATCCTGACTTAGCTTTTAGGTAAAAACACAAAGAGAAATGGTCCCAGTGACTATTTCTGGATAGTACTGAAGGGCAGACTAGCCCTGTGTGGCTGGACCAAAGGGTACTGAAATCACATCAGAAAGGAGTGGAGCCAGACTGGGTTGCAAGAGCGCTACCTCTCCTGAGGGCCCCAGGCAGACCAGTGAGGTGGTGGGGGGGGGGTACTTTCGCCAAGCAGGCTGGTTAGAGGCAAATATGTACAATGCTAGGGACTTCAGGATGAGAGGGTCCCAGCCTCGAAGACATGAGAACCATCAGGGGGGCTCCTAAAATCCCCAGACACACCGCAGACCAATCCAATGAGACTCTGCAGGGGTGGGACTCAGGCAACATGTTTTGAAGCTTCCCACTTGACTCCAGTCTTTGGCTAAGGTTGAGATCCACTTTTTTTTTTTTTTAAAGATTTTATTTATTTATTTGACAGAGATCACAAGTAGGCAGAGAGGCATGCAGAGAGAAAGGGGGAAGCAGGGTCCCTGCTGAGCACAGAGCCCGATGCGGGGCTCTATCCCGGGACCCTGGGATCATGACCTGAGCCGAAGGCAGAGGCTTTAACCCACTGAGCCACCCAGGCATCCCATGAGATCGACTGTTTTAAATCATGTTTGATGTTTAGTCTAAATAAATTATAGCTTTTCAACATTTCATCTGGAAAGGCAATGGAGAGGCCAACAATCCCCAGAGTTTGCAAACCAAGAACCAAGTTCGGGTGGGAGTAACAGCAATAGAGATGGGAAAATAAAGGGGAAAGAAAGGAGCGGAGGTTAAAGGTGGGTGATGGAGATCAAGAGAGAGACCAGCAAGGCAAGGGATATAGGGTGGGACAGGGCTGCTACTCAGGCCACAGGCTGTCAGCCCAGTCATGGGTATGGATCCTACCCAATGTCAGCCTGGAAAACTCTAGATTGCCTTTTCTCTTGTGATTGGGAAATGTCCCCTGCGCTAACCTCGAAGTCCCTTTTGCTGCCATTCAAACGCTTTCCGTATTTCCCTCCCTCGGATCAGCTGAGGGAGGGAAATACAAGTGAAGGTCAAGGGCGTGTGTACTCCTAGACGGTAGAGCCTTCTCAACGACACCACTGAGCCGGCCCCAGCCTTCCTTTACAACTCCGGTAACCATGGCGGCCAGCCCCTCTTGAAAATCAAGCTACTAGGAGACTCTTTGTGTAGCGTCAGAACTTGTTTCCCTGGACTTCCTCACTTTGTTTGCAATTCTGCCAACCGGAGTCGGAGGGAAAGAGCAGGCAATCCCAAGAAGATGAGATTTTCTTCTCTCATTTCTCTGCTTCCGCATGGGCTTGCTCTCCTGCTGTCTGGGTTGAAGTCCGCCCCCCAAAACAATCCCCCACCCCCACTCCCTGCCTGGCCACTCTTCTCTAAATGCACGTAGGATGCCACGACCCCCGAAGGAATCTGAACAGGTCAAAGAGGTGTTCACGGGGCACCTCGGAATACACAGAGTTAGGGGGACTGTTTTAGCAACACGCCCCATGCAATAATGAGTATGCAGGCTTTACCTCAGATAGTCTGGAGCTCCATTTTGCAGAAGTTACTCGACTCTTTAAAGCTTCTCTTATCTGGAATGAGAACAAAAGGAGTTAAGAATTAAAAGATTATGAAAGTCAGCACAGATGCACAGACCAGGCCAACAATGTGGGGAGAAAGTGGGTTAGCAGCCAGGCCCTGTCGCTGGGATGTGGAGGGGTCTGTAACTCAGAGGAACGCTTCAGGAAAAGGTGGGGAGAGGGAGAGACACAGGAAGGCGAGGCTAGCACAGGAGACGCCTATTCAGAAGCCTGAAGCCTGAAGTTTGCCACAAGTTTGAGGAGTCTTTGATTTCACTTTGGTAGCAGATTTTTGGGAGCACTTGATAGTTAGGCTTGTCTGTTATTTGAACTCCCCTTTCTAGGGGCACCGGAGTAGCTCAGGTGGTTAAGTGTCTGTCTTCAGCTCAGGTCATGACCCCGGGGTCTTGGGATGGAGACCTGCATCGGGCTCCCTGCTCAGTGGGGAGCCTGCTTCTCTCTCTCCCTCTGCCCGTCAGCCCCTCAGCCCCTCTGCCCCTGCTCATGCTCTCTCTTGTAAATAAATAAAATCTTTAAAAAAGAAAACAACCTTTTCTAGAGGCCAATCCATAGTTAAAAAACAGAATCCTATGCAACATAGCAAAAGTCCATGGAATAAAGAAAATAAGAATAACAAATAACAATTATATTTTGTATGTTAAATATATATTAAATAGATTTAACGTAAGTATACATATAAAATGTAAATATATTTAATACATATTAAATAATATATATGATTATATAAGTATATTAATGATAATGTAATATAAAATAGAAATACATATAATATACTAATAAAACATGTTTATGTATTAATGTTATAAATAATATATAACATGATATATAATAATATAAATTAACACAGTATAACGCTAATATGGCAATTTATATATATATATATATATATTTTTAAGATTTTATTTATTTATTTGACAGACAGAGATCACAAGCAGGCAGAGAGGCAGGCAGAGAGAGAGAGGAGGAAGCAGGCTCCCTGCTGAGCAGAGAGCCCGATGCGGGGCTCAATCCCAGGACCCTGAGATCATGACCTGAGCTGAAGGCAGCGGCTTAACCCACTGAGCCACACAGGCGCCCCAGCATATTTATATATTAAGTAATTTTTTTTTAAGATTTTATTTATCTGTTTGACAGACAGAGAGAGAGAATACAAGCAGGGGGAGTGACAGGCAGAGGAAGAGGGAGAGGGAGAAGCAGGCTTCCTGTGGAGCAGCGAGCCCAATGCAAGGCTCTATCCCAGGACGCTGGGATCATGACCTGAGCCCAAGACAGATACTTAACCAATTGAACCACCCAGGAGCCCCTATATAATAAATTAGGGGCCCCTTATAAT
This sequence comes from Mustela putorius furo, assembly GCF_011764305.1. Lineage (NCBI taxonomy): Eukaryota > Metazoa > Chordata > Mammalia > Carnivora > Mustelidae > Mustela > Mustela putorius. The sequence goes on along the minus strand of NW_025422123.1, from coordinate 13,961,579 downwards.
AAATAAGGAGCCCCTTATAATAAATTAAGTAATTTATTAATGTATCAAATATACTTTGTTTCTTATATTATATTTTGTTTTATATTCATATACTTTTAAAAAACAATTTTCATGCCTGTCATCTCATTTTATTCAAGAAATAATCCTATAAAATAGATAATATTATGTCCATTTTACAACAGAGGACATTAAGATTAGTAGCCAAGGTGACACCCAAAGCCAGTTGACTACTGAGAAGGACTGAGACTTGGCTTTATGTCCCCAGACTCCAAACCAACTTGTCAATTTCCCTACATCTCTCCTGCTGAATGCGGGCACTGTCTTATTTCTACTTCCACTTCATAAAATGTTATTCACATTCTGAGGACTTATAGTTAGTTCTGTCTTCACAGTTAATGGGTACCAAACCTCTCCAGCTCGAAGTGACTTCATGCTTCCCAGAAAATACAATATGCTTTGTCAGACACGGCATCCAAAGGAGGAGAAGCACTCCCCAGGGCTTGGGGCTGTGCACTCAAGGGTCCACGGGGATATGGGGAGACAGCCTAGAGCTTCTATTTACATTTTCTTTTTTCTCATCTTTTTTAAAATTTGTGTTTCATAACATGCAAAATACATACTTTGTAAATTGACAATAAACACATCTGGGGACATATGCTCATTACTTTTTACTGATCCTAAAAAAATTTGTGAAGATTCCTGGCATAAACAACTTTATGTCAATTAATCATGTCCGGTCCTGTGACATCTTTGAGTCTTGACCTTTTACGTTAGAATGTTAAATGTAAGAGGTTTTGATCTTCATAGAAAGTTCTAGGTCTTAGAGTTCTTTGCACATCTCGTAACACCTGGTAAATTAATAAATAATAATGCTGCTGCTGTTTTGACAATAATCACTAGTTGTGGTATTACAATTAATTTTAAAAAATCACTTGGTATACAACTGTGTACTACCTTAAATGCTTTCTGTGTATTTTCACTTAACAAAATCACATTTGTTCTTTATGAGGATCGAGCAGAATAGGCAAGAAAATCATCATAATCTCTGCATTCCTCTTGGGGGATCTGGGTTCCTGAGACTTAAGGAACTCTCCCAGTGGTACAAAGTTTGTACCGGAAATAGAAAGACTGAAACACCAATACTCTACCACTTCTAAATAATTTTTATTTGGTCGATATGGTATCCTCATAACAAAATGAAAGGAAAGCCAGTGTGAAATGCCTCTTTCATAAATCTCAGCTATTAACTTAATAATGGAATTAACTAATTAATAATAATTAATTAAAAAATCAACCCTGCAGCAAAGGTGTTTGCTTCTACATTTGAGAGAGTTGATTACTTTGCTCACTCAGGAGGCAGCATAGTATAAAGGAAAGACAGTGATCTTAGAAGGCTGAGTAAACATTTGGTGTTCTATTCATTTGTTTAGTCTTCCTCTGTTTTCACCACTTACCACCTACACACACACATCTCTACTTGGAAAATTCCCTTCCCAAAGTCTACAGCTCTTTAAGGTGGAACTCAATGTCCTGACCTCCCTTGCAGCAGAGATCCAGCCACGTGACCTGGACTCAGCCAATCAGACATGATAGGACAAAGAAGCAGGTGCCAGTGGATCCCAACAGGCAGGGTGGAGGTGATCTACAGGACAACAGGAGCAACAAGTCTAGCTTAGCATCTGCTGCCTGACATGGGCCTGGTGAGCTGTGCTATCTGCACCCAGGGAAGTGGGGAGGAGCACAGGTGTCTAGTTCTGTCTCTGCATTGGAAATTGTTCCTTGGGTGTAGCCTCGAGTCTCCAAGCCAGAGAGACCTTCCCGAAGTTGATCTTGTGAGATTTAATCAATCCTTTTTCTGTTTCAGCTTGTTAGAGTGGGTTTCTGTAGAACTCATGGGCAAGTTTAATCACTCTGAGTTTCACGGTCCACATCCATAAAACTGAAAATAAGAATACCCAAGATTGTTTTAAGGACTAGAGCTAATGTATGTGTAATGCTTAGCTCCACAGGACTTTGGCAGATGGTAGATTTTACTTGCATCATAAAGAAGAGTGATGCCGTGTGCAAGTGTCCGCACAAATGATGGAGGTCGGAGACACTCAGTAAGTGGTCTTTACAAGTGGGGATTTCAGAGCCAAGTACGGATCATGGGGAAAAACAAAAGGAAGAAGGATTTGTGATACCTTTGGGTCCAGGATTGTTCCAAACACCAAGATGAAGAAGCCCTGAGAAACACAGAAGAGGGAAGAAGAGCCATTTAGCCATTTTAAATACCAATACTCATCAGTTTCTAGTCTGGTTAAAATAAATAAATAAATAAAATCAGAAACAGTTTAATAAAATTTTGACTCTCTTACGGTCACAGCACCTAGATTCACCATTCGATGGATACTGATTAAGCATCTTCCATGTGCCAGCCTCATGCCAGACACTGGGGAAACCTCAGTAAATCAAACAGACCAAGGTCCAGGATCCATACCAGACGATGGGACTTTCTTTTTCAACTGGTTAAAATAAAAGTGTTTTGCATTTATCAGGAGCTCACCAGACTATAATAGTCTGAGCAAGTGTCAGAGAATATGTTAGGTCGTAGACAGCAGCCTTGCAGTTCTTGGACAAACTATAATGAAAGAAACTTCCATAGAAAAAATATCAAAAGTGACTATGCTCAGCTTTTGTTAACACTCTCAACCTCCTCCCCCCATCCACAACCAAAGATTGTTATGAAACTCACAAAGGAAGTCAAGCGCATGGACCCTCAGAAGACTAAGACCCAAAACAGATTGAGCTTCTAAGCACATAACGTGTGCTCAGAAACAGATGCTCCAAATAGGATAACATGGAGGGAATCACTTAGCTCGCAGATCCCTTACCATCCATACAAAGTCAGACCCCATGAAAGTCAAAAGGAAGCTGTTCCTCTATAGGATAGTCCATTTGAGTTGTCCCAAAACACTCCCCTGAAGAAGGAAGGAAAAGTATTTGTCCCATTTCCAGACAAGGAGAAAGAAACTCAGAGATTCAACTTTGAAAATGTGATAAATTGCAGCACTCATTAGACAGTTTCTCCTGAAGGTATGGTTATGCAGGTCCTGGCTCACCTGGGAAGAGAACTGAACTCATGACCTTTCATTAACAAGGCATCACCTTCAATTTCATAATTGAACATGAAGCCTTATATTAGGCTTATAATAGGCAGATGTCTATTAAGACACATGGTTTTAATATAAATGGCACCATAAAGATATTGCAATGCGGTGGTCCTCAACAGGAATGATACCAAACCCACTGCTACCTCTATTTGTAAAAAAAAAACTTACCTGAGAGATGGAAGATTTCACAGGCATTGGTGCTGCCCATATAGCTCATCCATTCCCCTAAACATACCAAATATACCTATCCATTCAGCCAGTCCAGCAAGCACTTCAATGCTTGGAGACCTTCTGTGAGATTGCTTTTTTGTGTGACACGCTTAGCCTACGAGATAACTGTGGAAATCTGTCACTGTATCTACCAAGAAAATGTCATGGATGTCATGGGCCATTAGGTTACAAAGTGTCATTTGTATAAAAGTGCTTGAGACACGTACACCCAGGCCTGGTTCTGATACAATGGATACATTTTAAATCGGAATCTCTATGAATTTTGCTTAGGATTTAAATTTTTTTAATATCTAGAAACCATGATTTTAGCCTGTTTCTTCTAAAAAGTACATTCCGATGGCTAAAGGACAAAGAGGAATTCTCTCCATATAAGGTTTTCAATTCTCGGGGCTAAACTAAGTATATTCACATCCACAACGCTTATCATAACGCCTGACACAAAATACTCAATAAATGTGGTGTCTCTGTATATTTATTTGTGTGTATGTCTGTGTCTACATCTGTGTGTGTGTGTGTGTGCTTAACAGCTTTATTATGCAACCTGCATTTGTACAGTCATTTATCTTACTCATACATACAGTGTAACTGGGAAATATTCCACTAGGATCACTTTTCATTGGTCCCACCGAGGGAAAAGTTACACAAAATATCATTCGGAAAATCTGGATAAATTATTAATCAAGGGTTTAGTATCTGATTGATAAAAATTCACCGGTAGCAGATTCTTTGCAATTCTTTGGTAGATAAACCACAATTGGAGCAGATAAATCTCAAGGTGTTCTCCCAAATTTTAAAATATATGCTTTATGGAAGGAATGCCCCTACCCCTGCCAAAATTTATCTGCTAAATCCTAATGCCCAATGTGAAGGTATTTAAAGGCATGATTTGGGGAGGTAATTAGGTCATGAGGGTAGGGCACTCATGAAAGGGATTAGTGCCATTACAAAAGAGACCCCAGAAAGCTCCCTGGCCTGTCCTGCTATGTGATAATATAGCAAGAAGATGACTATGAGGCAGAAAGCAGGTTCTCTCCAAACACTGCATTTGTGTGTACCTTGACCTTGGACTTGCCAGCCTCCAAAACTGTGAAAAATAGACCTCTGTTATGTATAAGCAACGCAGTCTATGGTGTTGTTTTTTTTTCTTTTACAGCAACCCAAAGGGAATAAGACATTAACTTTCCTCCTACTAAAACAACTATAAGGGGGTCTCCAAACCTTACCCAGCCCACAGTTACTCTCAATAAACGCAAGAGAGGATACCAACCAGGAGTTGCAGGTTATAAAGTGTGCAGTCAAGTCAGCAACTAATACTTCCCCAGCAAAGGGGGCAGTTGAGCTTTAAAACCAGTGGAGGTGCTCTCACAGGGCTAGGACCAGGAAACCTCCAAAAGAGTCTTTCTCCTACATCTTCTGGACCCTACAGTGTGTTCAGGGGTATCCCTTCTCTGTCCGCTCCATCAGTACCACCTGCCCCTCATCCTAAGACTCTGCTAGTTCTGCTTCCTTCCTCTTGCTTGATTGTGTTCCCCCATGTCAGCTGATGGAGGGCTCCCCTTTCTCCTCCCACCCTGGGCATCCCAAGGATGCCTTGGCCCACTGATTCACTGGTAAATAGCCATAACCAGCTCTACTAATTTGTAGCATTTGCCTGTCTCTGTGGTTAAATACTCCCACACTGGCTGATTTAAATCTAGCAATGCAATGTCATCAAATGTGGAGTTAAGAAGGGATGGGCACATCATTATACAGCATGTCCCCCATACATATATAATAGATGAAAATAACCTCACGAGCGTAGGAAAATGTGGACAAATAATTAGGAATTAATGGATTTTGAAGATGTAGGACCTTACACAAAACCTTTGTTTTATTTAATTACAAGTCAGCTTGCAAAACTCCTGAAAATAGAAGTCATTTCTCTGGAGACAGGACAAGCCATCTTGCAGCATACCAGTGCCTAGAGCCTGCGCCAGGGTCTATCCTTCATCCACACCCCAGGCTCAGCTTCTCACATCCATCAGTACTGGCATTTAGATGAGCTCCACCCTCCTTGGCAGGAGTCAAGGCAGAAACTGAGTTGAAATTACAAATTGATCTTATCATGATAAGTAAAGGAGCTCATGGTACCAAAATGCAAATGCTCACAGCCTAGTCCAGACCAAAACTCACAGGCAAGAGGACACCCGGGGAGACAAGGAAAGGGAAATGCAGAGGAATAGATACATGAACTCTTTAAGGACTCCTGACAAACAGGATGGGATATGCTGATCAGAAATTTGAGAACGCTAGGTGATTATACCAGCCCTGGCCATGACTAGCTGCATAAACTTGGGTAAAAGCTATATAAAAAATGTTTTTTTTGTAGACATGCACAAATACAGAGTCAAATTCTGAGGCACCTCTATTATTATTAACCTTGTTTGCCAGGCATCAAAATGCTTATTGTAAAATGAAATCATTATATTTAAATTTTGAAAGAGAAAATATTTGACTTCAAATCTCTATTATCCACCAGGTAAAACATTTATTTTCAAATAAGTCTACATTCAGGAAAAAGGATTATTGTAAATGTCATTAGAAAAACAAATGCTGGGGTGCCTGGGTGGCTCTCTGGGCAGCAGGGAGCCTGCTTCCCTCTCTCTCTCTGTCTGTCTCTCTGCCTACTTGTGATCTCTGTCAAATAAATAAATAAAATCTTTAAAAAATTTAAAAAAAAAGAAAAACAAATGTTTTCTTATCAGTTAATTCTTATCTATGTATTTAACATTCAATATGATAAACTTTGGCTCATTGGTACCTAGTGACCAGAAAAAAAAAGAAAAAAAAAAAAACAAATTTCAGTCAAGTAAGGGATTATTAAATATGGAATAACTACTATGCAGCCAATAAAGAGACGTATTTATACATAGTTATCTACTAAGAGGCTACCATGTATTTTTAAGTGAAAAAATAAGGTGCATAGTAATATATATCCTAACCCCTATATTATGTCAAAATATATTGTATATAAGCATAAAAATTTGGCAAGGAGACACATGAAACTGTGAACATTGTTTAATTCATAGAGGTGAGAGAAGAGAAGGGAAACTATTTATCTTTAATACTGTTCTGTATGACTTGCCTCATTAAAATAAGATGATTTCCAATGGGAACTAAAAATTCCAAATGGAAAGAAATATAATAAAGGTGCACATTTTAATATCTCCAGTTAGGTACCGAGATTTGGGGGAAGTGGTAGTGTTTAAATTTCTAAACAGTAGCGGCTCAGCCTTACTGTTGTGCTCTTTATAATCTTTAGGTCATTTTGATACTTGGTGCTTTCCCAATGTTTTATTTCATTTTCCTAACACCCTATAAGGTTGGCAGTATTATATCCATCTTGTAAGTGAAAAAAATGTGGCTCAGAAAAGTTAAACAAATATCCCAAGGGAACATTACACATCAGTAAGTGAGAGAATCAAGATTTGAACCCAGGCCTTTCTGGGGGAAAAGCTTATTTCCTGACTCACTATGCTACTCCAAGTTCATTGTCTTTCACAAAGAAATACCATTGCAGAAGCTCCTGATGACAAATCTTCTTCCTCAATTCTCTCCCTTAGTACTGGGTCAGTAGAACCTAGACTTACCTGGAACGCATTGAGCAAGGAGAAGATGATGTGGAAGGCCAGGTTGCCATCATCGATGACCGTGGCTATCCCGAATCCCCACGTCAGGCCCAGCAGTGGTGTGAGGATAGCGATATTCTTACTGATTCTCACAATGGCTCTCACTTCCTGGAACATGGAACTGCCAACAGCGGCTCGCTGGGTCTTGACAATCACCAGGGTGACTGTGATCAGGTTTACGACCACGATGGCCAGGGCTGGGACCACAAAGGCCAGGAGGGCCTTGGTCATGTCCCAGTTGAGCCAGCAGGCCTCAGGCCGTAGGTAGCCTTTGCTGGGCTCAGTGGCAGCAACCGTGACAGCAGCAATGAGCAAAGGGCACCCGTAGCCGACTGAAAAGAGAGCAGCCACCAAAACCGATTTGGGCAGTGTATGGAAAACAATCAGGATTCCATAGAGGATAAGGAGTGCCTTGGCCAGCATCCAGAAAAACACAGAAAGGTAAAAGAAATGAACAAAAAACGTTGCTGCCACACATCCATTGTGGTGTGTCATGGGACCACTAAGAAAGGAAGCCACAATGAACCACACGTCAGCCATCAGCAAGGTGGCAGCGATATTGGCGATGCACACATGGCGTAAGTATGAGATCTCTGTCTTTGTCACTTGGCCCCAGACCAAGACCTCAATGATCAAGCAAAGGACCAAGCTGCAGATCGAAATGCCCAGCCCTAGGTACGTGATATGAGTCAGGATCGGGCTCTCCAAGATGTGGGGTGCCATGAGAATAGAGAAGGAGGTAAATAACCTGCTTGGCCTGCATTTGCAAACAGCTTGCTGGGAGTTTTCTTGAATTATTTGACAGGCCTGCTGGTCCCATCTGCTCTCCAGGGAGTGCCAGCCAACACACTGTGTCCTCCTCTCCTCCGACTTGCTGATCTTTTCAAAAATCAATGAGATTCTTTTAAGTTCCTTGGGCAAAATGACAGACAAGACGAGCCCATTGACAGTAACATTCTCCAAAAGACTGGCTTCTAAGATGGCCCCAAGAGTCGGAAATGCAATGCTGATGGCCCGGGAAGGAGCAGGCACCTTCTGAAGTTCATCTCTACCAATCAGCACCCGCCCAGTGATCTCACTGCCCGTGTCGTTAATTCTCATTGAAAAAGTGAAATTCTTCCCAGCATTGTCTTGGGATATGGTGGTGCCCATAGTATGAATGAAGACATCTGATATGTCAATGGGATACTTATTTATAGATAGTTTTCTTGCAAAGGAATTGACCGAGTGTAGCAGGACACAGCTGCTGTTTCTTTCAGGGATGAAGGTCCAGTTTGAGATGCTTTTGCTGTTGAGAATGTGGTTGGCCATGATACTGTAACTCTGCCAATGAAGAACCAGAATTAGTACTGAGCCACTTCCCGAATCTGCCGGGACAGTCAGGATTCACTTTTATAAAGTGTGGTCCTCCAGCCAGTTGCATAGGCATCCCCTAGGAACTTCTTAGAAGGATGGACTCTCAGGGCCCACCCCAGACCTAGTGAATCAGAATCAGCCTCGTAATGAGATCCCCAGGGTACTGGCCAGCCAACAAAGTTTGAGCTGGAGAATAGTGCTAGGAAGGAACTGCCTTCATGTCATGTATGAAGAGTCTCCCTGGGAGGCAGGCAAGTGGGCAGCCTTCCCCAATCTCACTGACATCAGCACCTCCCCTTTACACCGTGGTGAAGCCAGCCACTTGCCCACCCTGCTCAGAATACCCAATCTTGCACAAATATCTATTAAATCCCAACTGTGTGCAGGACCCTGGACAGGAACATAGAAAATTGAAATTTGACACCAGAGGCTGAACCTCCTTTTTCTCCTCTGCCTCAAAGATTGAAAGTAAAAGAAGTGAATTGAGGTCCACTTCACACTTCTGCAGCAAACACGTATGGCTGTATTCTTTGCATTCGCTTAATTTCCACTTTAGCATCCTGTTCTGACTCACAAGTAAAACTAGGAAAAGTCTTCCTCTGCAAGAACCAGAATAGTTCTTAGAGGTTTTCAGTAGCCAAAATATACATTGGGCAAGTTTATCTCTGCATCAGACCCAGCATCCAAGAAGTTCTGTTTCTAAACATGTACTGATGTGTTCACCTTTTCTGTTTTCCTCTGTTTATTCTGTGGTGAACATTTATTGAGCACGTGCTATGCCAGGCATTCCAGACACTGATGGGAAAGACCCCAAAAAGCCCACAGAATACTCCAGCGAAACTGCACTCCTTTCCACCAAAATGTCATTCTACCAAGTCAAGGCCACTCACCTGCATCTTCACTTCGTTGACACCTGTCGATAGCACCGTGGATATGTTGTGTAGGAGCTGCACAATGACAGCGATGTTTCCTGGGAGCCGAGGAGACTGCCGAATGTTCCTAAGTACACAGGACAAATCCTCCGGACACTTTTGCATCAGCATGTCTGTGATGGTCTCAGACTTTCTGGCATATTCTTTTATTACAGTATTCCCTCCAAATGGTCGAACTGAATATGAATTTGTCTAAGAAAGGTCAAAAAGAAAGTTTGTATTGGGTTACTTTTGCTTTGAATATGAAAGTACCTTTAATTAACTTTAGGACACCCTTATCATGCAATTGTACATTGCAAAATGTTTGTCAATTTTATATTTTCATAGTCACATTTGCTATGGAGTAACTTGCCCCACTACCAACATATATGAACAGAAAAACCCAAGTTCCGGCTTGTCAGCTGCCTGTTGCTAAACCCTTTCCCTCCAGTGAACACATGTTATCTTTAGCATACCACTTCAGACCCCTTCTGTGCATATATATATATATATATATATATATATATATACCGTATATATGTCTTGTGCAACTGATAAATTTCTAGTGTCATTTAAGCCTGTTTTTACTAAACATATTTTAAACATAGAAATTCTGGACTAGATTTGGGTGAATCAGCTGACACCAACACAAAAGAATGACTGAAAATAGTGATAAATAGTATCTCCCACAGATTCAGGTTCTGGGTCCCAGCCTTCAGAACAAAGGAAGCGAACGTGGCCCCTGACTGGCTGCCTGTTTTTTGTAAATAAAGTTTTATTAGGAGCCAATCTGCTCATTATTGAAATATTGTCTAAGGCTGCTTTCCTGCCACAATGGCAGAGTTGAAATCTCACAATAGAGACCCTTTGACCCACATGGATTAAATATTAATTATCTGTTCCTTTACAGAAAAAAAAAATGCCAACCCTTACTTTAGAGGACCCCTTTCTGGCATCTTCTCGCCTGCCCCTTCACAAGACAAAGAGACTGTGGGCCTAGAGGATATGCCTACTCAGAACTCGTGTCCCCGCATCTAGACACTCAAATTCCCTGCTCAGCAACCCCAAGCCCACTTCCGGGGCCCACATGGCCTCTTCTCTAAGTCTGTGCTACATGATGGACCATGCCACCAATATACTAGGCCTGTGAGGTGGCAACAGGATACTGGTTTTCAGGGTTATGAACATGTGACCTTGGCTTTCCACCACCCTTGAGGGGCAAGATAAAATCTGATGGGACACCAGCAGAACATATTTTACTTAGCAGTCTGGAAGCTTGACTTAAAGCATTTAGATATTAAAACACATGGTACATGGGTCTCTGTGTTTATCATTGCCCAGATTCCTCAAATTAGGGGTGCATCCAGTGATGGACACCCTGAGGCAAGCAGCCTTTTGAAGACTGGTTGGGGACTTCAAGTATAGCATCCCCCTGATCCCCCCTAAAATAACCAAATAGGGATGTTCCCTAGGACCAAAGAGATGTGAAGGTATTGACTCATCTGAAGGAATCAGGAGCTGAATGTCAGAAAGGTAAAGCCCCTACGAGAAGAAGAGTGAAGAAAAAAAAAAAGAGAAGAAATAATATTTCACCTGATTTTATTTATCAAAATTTGATCTTTAAAAGTATGTCATTACTTAAGTATGTACGGAAATAGGTCCATCTGTTTGGTGATGAAGGCCTTCCCTTGCAGCCAGCTTGTGTCTCATGCTTTACTGACCACAGAAATCACCTGGGGGCCTTGATAACCTGTAGCTTCAGATTCTACAAGTCCGGAGTGAGGCCTGCATATCTAAAAGTTCTCAGGGTAGGAGCGCCTGGATGGCTCAATCCTTACGCATCTGCCTTTGGCTTGGGTCATGATCCCAGGGTTCTGGGATCAACTCCCTGTATCGGACTCCCTACTCTGCTTCTCCATCTCCCTTTGCCTCCCCCGCCCCCTGCTTGTGTGCTCTCTCACTCTATCTCTGTCAAATAATAAATAAAATCTTTAAAAAAATAAATAAATAGAAGTTCTCAGGGCGGCCAAGGCTGCTGGTCAGAAAAGGGTACCTTGAGGCCCGAGGCTTTGTAGTAAAGAGCTAAGAGCAAAGATGGAGAAATAAGCTGTGATCATTCTCCACAGTTCTTCTGTGGAGCTCAGCTCTGACCTGAGGATCAGGTTCTTTAGTATCATGAAGCGTGTGGGAGCCAGAGCACAAACTTTCAGAGGCCCAAAGTTAGAACCTCCATTCTTGTGCAGAGAGAGAAAATGAGTAGGTGTCTATGTATTCATGTACAAACGCACTCACCTACCAGCCCTGTGTATTGCTTCCCCTCTCTCTTATTGACTGCACTATGCATTGTTAATTGGGTCTCCCCTCTGCGTGTGAGAGAAAGGATATTACCTCAAAGATGTTGAAGGCATTAAGAGTCCGGCAGGTTTCAGTGATCTTGTGCCATTTCTTTTGCCTGCATAAAAACCCCGTATTTCCCTCACTGTCTGGAGGGCAAGGTTGGCTGCAGTGGGAATTGTCCACACAGACACCATCACATACACCTGGAGAAATAAAAGGTATTGACATCAGATGGAGATCTTGGGGCTCTATACCACGTGAGCCTATCACCAAGGCGTCAGCACAGTGAAGGCACATCAACCCCATGTACATCAGATGTATTTTCTTCTCAAACTGGAGGACGATTGAAGTAGATCAGTGATCGTCATCTATTTCAGTGATGAACACCTGATGTCTCCAACAAAATCTTTTTTTTTTTAATCTAGGATTTCCCTCTTTTTTTTTTTAAGGTTTTTTTTTTTTTTAATTTATTTATTTGACAGAGATCACAAGTAAGAAGAGAGGCAGGCAGAGAGAGAAGAGGAAGCAGGCTCCCTGCTGAGCAGAGAGCTCGATGCAGGACTCGATCCTAGGACCCTAAGATCATGACCTGAGCCGAAGGCAAAGGCTTTAACCCACTGAGCCACCCAGGCACCCTCCAACAAAATCTCATCCAGAACTCAGACATACAAAACAGATAAAAGGGGAACTTCCCCTTTTGAAGTGACAAGGAAGAGCCCACGTTCAGTCCACAAGGTCTCTCACACCCCACAGTTCCCTCAAACTCCTCCAGCTCCCCAGAACACAGTATGGGAGCCACGGCACCCCGTGTTCTGTGAGAAAGCTCCCAGCTCCAGAACTTTGTAATTATTACGAAAAATCTTGGGAAAACCTAAGAGTTTTCCCAAACCTGCTTGGGCCACTGCTCCAGGCTGGACTGGGTCAGCAAAATAGTTTATGGCAAAGAACTCTCTGGCCAGGATGGAGCAGAGGGTACTGGGAGGAGAGGGGAGCAGGGGTCAAAGGTAAGATTTAATATGAGATAACTAAAGAGCCCAAATGTGAGCCATTAAGCAGTCCCATCTGTCATGCCATCAAGAGAGGGCTGAGCGCGGTTCTCTGTTATAATAAACAAAAATTTCCATCTGATCACTAATTGCTGCCAACGTACCATGTGGCCTGGCAGACATCTTCTCTTTGCTTTTGTTGGCAACCTAGAAAGGGAAAATCAAAATCCACATGAAAACTAATTGTTGTGATGCCAGCCCAATGGTCCTCTCTAGTCACAGACCAATGGCCACATCTGAATCATCTCTGATGCCAGGACGCCACCAAAAGCTGAGACCATGAAGTACGTCCCCATGGGCCCATTTTGTTATCAGTGTGGATGGCTTTCTCTCTGGCGGAGACTCAGCAAGAGCCCTCCTTCTTCTCCAACGAGCATTCTATCCAAGAAATACACCATGAGCAAAGATCAGCATTCTATCCAAGAAATACACTATGAGCAGAAATGGACCTAAGTGGAAGTTAAAAGAGCTGAAGCTTTGGAATCCCTTGCTTGTATGGGCGCCTTCAAAGCCCTGAGAGAGGGTCTAACAATATGTTCACACGATCATATATTTTATTGAATTTCCAAAGGCAAAACAGCTTAACCATCTTCTGTTCAGACCACTATTTTTGGCCACTCTACCCTTCCTTCCTTCACACTCTCCCCCATTTTGGATAGATAGTGTTAGAGAGGGTGTAGCTCTTTATGGAATCTGGACAAGTATAAGTTGAATTGGGAATCCATCTACTTTGAATTTAATAGGATATATTTATGAAATTTTCAGTCATTTCCATATTACAATGAGGACATCAACAAATAAATGACATTCATTTTAGAGTATTTACAATTTTTAAAAAGCAGTATTTATAATGAGTCACTGAGTAAGAAAATTCTAAGTATTCTGGATACCTTGCAACTCATATTTGAAAGAAACTTGTTAGATGCTTTCCCCACAGTTGACAACAGTCTTACATATTTAAATGGCATTACTAATAATGAAAGGAGAAGCTGAAAGATATTTTTCTAAACTAGCCATAATAAAAGACAAATTTGATCAGCAATGCTAGAGGAAAAACTGAACAAGTTTTCTATCTTCTCTATAGAAAAAAATTATAAAATTATTGGCAATCAAATATGTAGTCAAAAGTGTAGAGGAAAAGATGTGGGCATCTTTTATTATTAATAAAAATATTGTGATTTACTGGGTTTATTACTGAATAATGTTGAGTAATCGCTGAATGTAAACTCTTTAGCATTTCTCAATTTGTTGTAAAATTTGAAATTTATTGTAATTGCTTTCCTCAATTTAAGTAGACATTCACTTCTCCCTTAATTTTATATTTGTAATTTTGTATTCCTGTTCCTCAAGGGATCTCCCTTCAAATCTGGCTTCCCCCTATCATGAGCACTTCTTACCTCTCCTGATTAAAAACCCCTCTCCATCCTACCCATTCATATCAGACTGGACCCTTCACTGAGAAGCAGTATCACATGGTGGTCAAGGGCTGTACTCTGCGAACAGACCACCTGGGTTCAAATCCCAATATTACCACTTGAGACCTTGAAAAAGTTAATCTCTCTGAGCCTCAGTTCCCTCATCCTTAAAGTAGGGTAAAAATGATAGTATTATAATTGTGTGATACCGCGGAGCACTTTCATGAAGAATGAATGATATCATCCTAAGGAAAACACTTAGAATGGGGCCTGGAATATTTTAAGTGGTATTTAAGATTTAGCTCCCATTATTATTCTCTGAATAAAGGCCTACTGAATATCTAACACATACAAAACTCAAGTTTGTCCCTACCAAGAAATCTTTCCTGATGCAGTTTTAAATGATACATCCTTCTCTCTCTGGCTTCCATAGGATTTATTATTTATATCTACATAACACTCATTCAATGTTTCACATATATGCATAGACTCACCTCCCTGCTATTTACTATCTAACCATTTTTATATGCACATATTATCTTCTCAGTTAAAGTGTATGTTCCTTAAGAACATGGGTTGTGTATCATGTCTCTTGTATCTCCCTAAGTAGCTAGTTCTGTGTCTCACACATATGTGTACATGTGCATATTAATATGTATATATATACCGCCATGTGTACATATGTGTACACATGGTGGAGACTGAAATCTCCTGGTTTTGTGTCAGAAGCTTGCTCTCTAGTAGCTGGGAAGAGCCATGGTCCAATTCTCCAACTTGCATTCCAAGATCTAAACCACTAGGGAAGGACCTATAAACTCAGTGACTTAGCTATGTGAGTAACCTATGGAGTTCATGTCCCTTTCTTCTTCACAATATTGTTTCTCTCTATGTTATCAAGAAACAAGCTTGAATCTTCCATTTTCTCTACCAGTAAGAATTTATGGAGGATCTGAATTGAGCATTTTAGGGTCTGTCCAAGGTGAAGAAGGTCTCACCGAGGATTCACGAAATACAATGTCCTTCAAAGCACTGATGTAAAATGACTTCTCGTTTAAGTCTAGAGATCCAAGCCTTATTATTTACCTGGAAGACTTAAAGGATTTTGACCCAGCAAGAATATTAAAATGGCAGTTTTTTGCATTTTGAAAGACATTCTTAGTACATAGGTAAGAAAGGTGAGTCTTCGATAGACCAGACAACTTTCCTGAGGTCACGCAGGGGATTC
Source organism: Mustela putorius furo (assembly GCF_011764305.1). Lineage (NCBI taxonomy): Eukaryota > Metazoa > Chordata > Mammalia > Carnivora > Mustelidae > Mustela > Mustela putorius. The sequence continues at coordinate 13,946,238 of NW_025422123.1, read as the reverse complement.
CTCTTAGAACTAAGTCTAGAATTCAACTCCTCTCAATCCTATGACACTGTCTTTTCCACCAAGTCAGCCCAGGTGCAAGTGGAGATGGCAGAGAAGGTTGTAGGTTGTGGGGAAGTGAAGTCCTCAGCCCATCTTGAGAGGTCCATGGCCTCTAATACACCACAATAAAGCATTTCAAAGTGAATAATTCTGGCCCATTAAACAGAATCCTATGAAGGATCCTATGAAGTCACATTTTATTTATCAGATATGTGGGCAGAGGACCACAGTGTGCTATTTACAAGGAATTCTAGAAACTCTGCCTTTTTAAGTGAAGGACCTGATTCACTTCTTCCCAATTAACTTGCTAAAACACATCCACATCCAACTCCTCCTGGTCATTTCACTTCTAGGGTGGCCTCTGATATGAGCCCCTTCAACTTTAGACATCTGCAATCTTCAGCAGAATACTATGAAAAGAGCCCTTTGAAAACCTATAATCTGCCAAGCCTGAGAAGATGCTAAGTGAGAAGGGAGGTCAGGAGAGGGGTAGCACCCAGAAGCTCAGCATCCAGTAACTGGTAGGTTGAGAAGAAAAGGACAGAATGTTCGTAAGGTGGTCCTCAATAACTAAGAAAACAAAACAAACGTCCCAGGCTTTGTCTACTCTCTAAGTTCTGTCTTATGGGAAAATGGGGATGAGCAAAGGAAGGGGAAAGGAGAACGAAGCTGTGGGATCAGGATATTTTCCAGGAGAAGTCTTTCTGAAGGAGTCTTAACTGTCCCAGAAGCAAGGCACCAGCTCAGTGCTGGGGAGAAGGGGAGTCGTGGAGAAAACTCCTTAAATGATTATAATTTGAAAACTCCTACGAAGAATTTCCAAAATCATTCTTTCCTAAGGAGACTTGCTAAGAAGGGACATAATACAATGGAAATTGTAAGAAACAGAATCTGAAGAAACAAGGGTCCTACCTAGTCCTCTGGCTGGATAGGTATGAAACCTCAAGAAAATTACATTCCATCATATGGGTTTCAGTTTCCTCTCTCATGTAAGAGATGGAGCTTTACCAGTTGATCTCAAATCTCCCTTCCAGATCTTGTAGTCCAATAATAATACACTGTTCCCAAGAATATCAAAGTAGTTTTATGTCTCTCTATCCATCTATCTATCTCAATGATCCTCCACACCTTATTTTAACCAAGTAACGGTTAAGGACATTAAAATGACTTATGGTATGAGGGAAAATATTCTAGAGAGCATCATAGGGCTCACTGCCCCACAAAACTTACAACCAGTACATTGCTACAGACTTCATCTCAGTTAAACCTTCCTTGACTATCTGAGGGGCTCATTGCTCCCCCGAGCCCATCCATTGGGTTCATTTTCAGGATTCTCAAAGAGATCTCATTTTGGGTGGGACAAGCTTCATTGAGCCAGACCATTCCTAGGTCCTGCCCACTAACTGCCATTAAATATCTCCCAGTCACATGACACCCCTTACCACCCCCACATTTTCAGGTGCCTCCACAGAAGTAGCACCACCCCCCCGGTTAAGAACAATGAAAATCTTCACCATCAAAGGATATGAAAAGAAAAGGAAAAAACTTTATCAACCTCAAATCATTTGAGCCTCATCTCAAGAACTCATAAAAAAAAAAAAAATCAAAGGGAAAATAGTTTGAGGCTGTTAACTCAAATGGATTTTGGATACCTGTCATTGCAACTTCTTCTGGCTAGACCACTGCCTTCCCCCTCCACCTGAGCACAGGTAACTAAGGCCCCCTAACTGATGGCTATGCATTTCCATTTGCTTTCCCACTCATTCCTCCTCCCACTTCCCTTTTCTTACCTGGCATAACGTCCTGCAGGACTCTGTGGGCAAAAGAAACATGAAGCAGTACAGCAAAAGCATGTGAGTCATCGTCTTCCACACTGCTGTCTCTCTTGCTTCTAGAAAAATCAATGAAAAAGCAAAGTGTTTCCAATCCGAAGCTTTCGAAGCTTCTCCCTGAAGATTCAGTCAACCTGTAAGCCCAGGTTCTGTCCTTCTTGCCGTCGTCTCAAATGTCTATGCCCCAGAGGTGGCATCCCTGCAGCCTCCCGTTGGTCCAGAGAGGCCGCAGGTGTGAGCGGCAGCTGGCACTGGGAAGGGCGGGCGATGGGATACCTCCTGTGGGAATCCCTCCAAAGGAAGCTTCCTGCTGGGTTGCAATGAATAATAGCTCATGTTCAGGGAACCAGAATGATGGTTCACTCCCTGGGTTAGGCAGGCCTGAGAAATGTGTGGGTGGCCACAGTAGAAGGTGAGCTAGGGTTCCTGTGTGCAGACTCGGGCCAGAAATATCTTTGCAAGGAAAGTAAGCTCCAGGCTTCGCCTGCGAGCCTCACTCCCACCTAACTCTGGAGCTGTATTTTCATAGGTAGGTAGCAAAGTTCAAAACCGATTCTAGCCAAGTCCTGCCATTGGTATTTAAGCCCAAATTGATGTAAAAACTAAAACGGTTCCTTGGCACCCAGAACAGTGCTGGACATATGGTGGGCCCATGATACACTCATTAGAGAGAGAGGAGAGTGGATGGGGGTAGGGCAGGTAGTCAGGAAGAGCTGACGATTCGTATCAGATCCATGTTCTGTAGATGACTCAACATAAGTTGAATTTTTTTAGAACTAAATTTTAATAGTTTTAATAGTTTGCATTTTGAGTGAAATCCTCTTTGAAAGGTATTTGATGTTTCTTTGCTTTTAGATGGAAGTTTTCAGAGGACTTGGTGTCCTCAACAAAGGCCAGGAACTTTTGCAATGGTCAATATTGGCTATTTAACCATTTTTAGCCAGAAAGGAATGGCCTTTCTCCCAATCATGCATAATTCTACAGCAAACAATGCCATTATTTTGAAGACTAGGCAAAATGTCTCTTTCTAACCATATTTCCTGCAGTGAAATACCTATCTTATTAAATCCTATGACTCAAATATTTTACATTGCTAGTTTCAGCCTGTTGTTTTAACAGGGTTTTCTGAAGGTCAGAAGTTCTTTAAGCACAAGGATTACTTTGTTGCTCATCAGTTCCAAGTGTATTTAGTAGCAACCCCTATGAACCCACAATTTCAAGTAGATTTCAGTCCCTTTGGCTTCCTTTTTCCAAATTTATGCCTTTCAAATGGATATAAATCCATTATGAAAATCACTAAAGTGACTTAACACAATCATCACCAATGCAGTTATTGCTTTGGGTAAAATCAGCAAAATCAGAAAGAAATTCAAGCGATTGATGAATTTGTGGACATAATTTTCATAAAATCTGAGCATGAGTCCAAATGTTTTTCAGAATTACATTAATTTTACATTAAAATTCTCATGATCCAGAATGTTTTCTCATTAACTAGAACTACTTTAAAAAAGAAGATTTAAAGAATAGCAGAAGACAACAATTTTTGAAGGGTTAGCACTGCTCCATTCAGATACTCAAATAGACTTTTTTTAAAAGGGGCTGGAAGAAGTTGAATGTTTAGATCAGGTAGATGGATCAGTATGAAATCTATTGTTTGCTTAATATTTTTAAGGTGTTGTTTTGGGGAAAAAATCTTCATTGTCTTGTTTTAAATTTTGAACATAGTTTTGTTTTAATTTTATTGAAATGCATTTTGATTATCACTAAAATTGTTTTTATATATGGCAAAGTGAGCACTTTGTGCTTTATATGGTAACAACTTTACAGACTTTACAGTAGGGACTTTTTTGATAGTTATGCCACTGTTAAAATTTTGGAGCCCAGATCTTCTAGCAACTTCTTTGCTATCTGGGACTAGCTTGTCACAGAAGGACTGAGGACCACAACTCTGGAACACGGTCTTTGTGCAAGTTTCAACAACAGTGGGACTCTAGGTGCATTTTGAACTCTTTCTTAATTCTTTTAACTGGAAGAAACAGTAAAGCTGGCTTTTTTGGTGTCTTGCTTATAAAACTTCTCTTTAAGCAAAGTGGACTCAAATAAAATCCGGTTTTTTTCCTGATTTGTTGACATTAAACCATAGTCATTAGCTCTTTTTCCTAGTCCCTTGAAAGTACAAAGTCTGGAAGAAGTCAAAAGTATGGTGGCAAGACAGCAGCAGGAATCCAATCTTTTGATCCCCCAGCCCCAACCCCCATACCACCCACCTTTTTTGGAAGAGCCATTTTTCTTTTGAAAAGCCTCAGTTCTCTAATGGCTGAGACCGCCTTTGCCCGACTCACCCCATAACTTTCTGCAATGCAAAGGTAGCGGGAGTTTAACTCTTCTCTCTTAAACAAATGTTCGAAAATGTTGGTTTTGAGAATCCCAAGCCAAAAAAATTCATTACACACGCTCATTTCAGAAAAGGCTTATCTCTCAAGAACATACAACCTGAAAAAACAGTTACCTCATACAATTCACACCAAAAAAAAAAAAAAAGAAGAAGAAGAAGCAATTACATCAGCACTGACATTTCACAAAGTAAAATGTGCCAAATACAAAATGTTACAACTTTTTTCAGTGAAGAAACCATGTCCCTTCTCCTTTATAAAGAAGGAGGAGGAGAACAGTAGAGTGTACAGGATCCTTTTTCCAAACATCCAAACTAGAATATGTTTTCCCATTCTCTGCTGTCTGCTTTCCAAATCTGAAAAAGGTGTTCATGTATGTGTTTATTCAACAAACAGAAGGTGAGCTCCTCATTTCCAAGCGATGTCCTAACAGCTCAAAATTAAACAACCACAAGGATAACTTCTTTCCCGGCCTGCTCACCACCTCAGGGAAGCCACAGGCTAATGAGGTTTCTGAACCAGCTCCAAGGGTACGGGAACTTGGACGAGCTTTGCTCCCTGGAGACCTGCAGACTCGACAAGTCAAAGCTAGTCAAAACAGCATGACAGCAAGAATTCCAAAGTTCCAGATTTCACCAAACGATTCTCGTCTTCGTTAACAATTTAATTTCAACATATCTCTTCCTCTCTCTTGTCAGATTCCTCCACCCCAAAGTCACGTGGTTGACTGGCAACAGGCACAGCTCACTAAGGGAAGACAAAGCCGGCAGGAAGCAAGCACGTGAGCTCCATGCTGGGACGTGTTCTGTGCCTGGCCCCATCAGAAACAAACATTTGCTTAATTTAAACACACACTCACACACGTAAGCAAGAGAGACCAGAGCAATTTTATACGGTGATTTGGGAGAAAAACTCTACAACTGGAACCCTTAAATCTTGATTAGGGAAACACAAAAGTATTGGGACACGATTCATGGCAATCACAAACAAAAATAAACAAAACTCCAGACAGAACTTTGCCAGCCACTCAGGAGTATTTCAGTCCCCAGCTCTGTCAGCGGACAGTCTGCGCCTACTACTCGCATAATTGGGTTTTGTAGCAAATTACTGAGGTCCCCTGTGAGATCTGCAAAATAGTATCAGAGTTCCCAAACATACTGTGGGAATACACTTTGGATGATCTCAGAGGTGGATGGTCCCTTTGGGTCTGTCATTTACCCATCCCGCTGTTTTGCTTCTAGTCAATCACCAACCCCATCCCTCCCGCCTAAATGCAGACATCATGGAAGGGAAGAAGAGAATAAAATACATGGTTATTGTCTGTTTACTCTGTGTCTGGCACTATCCGCATTAACTCTTAATGCCATCAAGTAGTTCTGTGAGACTGAAGTGACTTCCAGGATGTAAGGGGCTAAAAGTTGACCCTGCCGAACCTCCAGGTATGCTAAGAGACATATTTAGGATTGAGCCCAGGTCTATGATTTTTTTTTTTTTTTTTTTGGTCTTATTGCTTTTTTGATAGGAGAAAGAGCTGATCCTTGTATGGGGTAGATTCTTTCAGAACAGTTCACGTAACTTTCATCTTGACATCATAAAATTTTATGAGCTAGGCAGGTTCTTTTAAATACATCATTCTGTCCCATCCTCCTTCTTGGCCTGAAGATGTAAAAAGGCTGAAAGGCTGATCACCATCTCTGGGGGTGTGGGGGGCGGGGAGAATAGGTAGATAGATAGGTAGGTAGGTAGATAGATAGAGATTCTAGGAAACAAGGATGCTCTCCTTGTCCCCAGCCACACAGAGCTACCTACCTACAAGGGTAGATGAGCCCTCAGTTTTCTCCAAAAGCCCAGTTTTTTAAACTTTACATCACTTCCATTGGTTTCCCTGAACCTTGGCCGAGTTCTCGAAACCTCTTTTGGAACTGGCTGCCTTCCTCCTAATGCTTGCCAGTTTCAAGCCGTGCTAAATGATGGGTGATTACTCACACCTGAAAGGTAAATAGTAAACAGGGATGGATGTGTGCAGAGGGCATCTGTGTCAGGCCTTCGGTATAGGTGTGCCCCGGGAATCAGCTTCCTCATGAGTCACCATAAAACGCAGGAGAGAATTTATCTGACAGTCAGAAGGTTCCAGGACAAGTTAAAGAGATTATAAAAAGTGTACAAAATTTGGAAGAGAATGCTGAAAAAACCTGGTAAATCCAAATTATTATAGCACTGCTGGGACTCTATCGTATAGAAATAACTTATATAGGAAAACAGCATGATATGCAAATTTGCTGATGGCGAATTTGTATATACAGCAGTGGAAAAAGAGTATGGAAACAGTAGAAATGTCAAACAATAATGAAGGGAATAGGAAATTATGATAAATCTATATAAAATTATGATAAATCTATATAGACATTAAAAACATCCATGAAGAGATTTGATAATATATTAGTATATAGAATTATATAAATATATATTTATATATTAGTATACTACATGTTATATATTTATATATATTTAGTATACTATATGTTATATATTTATAAATATTTAGTATACTAAATGTTATATGTTTATATATATTTAGTATACTAAATATTATAATTATAACATTATGTAATACTAATGGGAAATTAGTCAATAAGATGCTCTCTTAATAATATGCAAATCTATAGAAAAGCAATGGTGGGATTTCTCACTTAAGATGCTTGATTGGAAATGAATCATAGACTGTTTCTCCCAACACTAACAAAATATTGAAAAAAAGCAAAAACTTCACTAATTGCAAGAAAATGAGAAAAGGGATGGAATTTTAGGGAACAATTTCAAAAACTCTTAAAGAAGTGGAAATTTTTTAAAAGGAGTAGATCTTTCTTTTCTTTTCCCATTTTAGCCAAACTAGAGTAGGGGAGAAAAAAACCACTTCAGAAATCTCATAATCTCATTAGTACCCAGAAACATAGAGAGAGGGAAAACGTGAGAATCCTTTTATTTCTCCTGTTTTTTTGTTTTTGGGTGTTTTTTTTTTTTTTCAAAATTTTATTTATTTGTCAGAGAGAGAGACAGCAAGAGAGAGAACACAAGCAGCAGGAGAGGGAGAAGCAGACTCCCTACAGAGCAGGGAGCCAGAGGAGGGGCTCAATCCCAGGACCCTGGGACCATGACCATGTTAAGCCAAAGGCAGACGCTTAACAACTGAGCCACCCAGGCACCCTATTTCTCCTATTTTAATCAGAGACATTTTCAAATTGGATGTTGGCAAAACATTGTATATGGAGAAGAATAATTGTGACTGACCGATGAGATCTCTCTTTCTCTCTCTCTCTCTCTCTCTCACACACACACACACACAAACATGCGCAGTCAGTTTAAGCTATAATTTTTTATTACACATCAGCTTCAGAAAGAAATGATAAAATAACTGATTAAGTTAAAAAAACCCCAAAATCAAAATATCAAGAAATTCATGGGGGCACCTGGCTTAGCATGTTGGGGATCTGACTCTTGATTTCACCTCAGGTCATGATCTCAGGGTCCTGAGAAGGAGCCTTGTGTCGGTCTAAGGGCTGGGCACAGAGCCTGCTTGGGACTCTCTCCCTCTCCCTCTGCCCCTCCCTCTGAAATAACCCTCCGCCCACTTGCACACTCTCTCTTTCAAAAGAAAATTCATGAAACTTCAACAAAAGAGGAATGATAAAAAGTAAAGTATCAATATAATACCTGAGAAAATCAAGCAGAATGCTGAAAAGAAAAGAAAAGAACTGCAAATAGAAAGAAGTACTGGAAATGGAAGACAAAGATAACCCACAACAAGAACAAATCCAAACAAAGACCTAAAAATGAACATACTTAAAATGTAACTAAAGATTAGAAGAAAAAAAAAGTGTTGCCATACAAGAGCATTTCCCTGAAATTTAGAGGGAGAAAAGATCAAAATAAAAGTACAACATAGCTGTCAAAAATTAAGAAGTGGAAGAAAGCTAAAAGGAACTATGAGGGTGCAAAAACCTTATCCTCCTAGAAAGGAATAAATCCACACTGCCTAAAATTAACAGGAATTTTTTTTTAATTACTACCTCCAATCTCAATAAATTTCATAATTCTTCTTTTAAACATTAGAAACATCTTCTAGAAAATAATATCTCCAGATATTATTGTAAGGGGAGAAAGAAGTTCAAAAATCTCTTAGGTTTTACATGCTTCTTTTTTGTGTATTTAATTTAAATAAAACTAAATTTAATAACTTTCACTTAAAAATAGCAAATATAGTATAATCACCTCTTTGTATTTATATTGATTTCTGCTTTTCTTTATATCTATGCATCTACCTATCTGTCCTTATAAATCAACATATATGCACAAAAAATATCTGGAATACTATTTAATCATTAACAATGACTTTTTCTGGTATCAGAATTGGGCATTGTTTCTTAAACTTTTATCCTTTAAATTTTCTGCTCTCTTTGAATTGTTTTACCATAAGCATATATTATGTCTACTAAAACAAAGGAGCGGTTTAAAAAGGAGGGAGTGACTAGACTGGAACCAAATATAGCAACATATTAATAGCACATATTTCTGGAGATGGGCATGTGGATGATTTGTTACTTTCATCTTTACCAAGGTTTTCCTAATTTCTAAATCTTATTTTTTTTTTAAAGAAACATAAATAAAACTCTGGAAGATACCAAAGTATTAGCAACTACAAAAAAAAAAAAAGACAAATTTTCCATATATTCCCCTTTCTCTATATACAGAGTATGTATAGAGATACATCTAGGATATATTTTCTACCAATAAATTAGATTTATAATTGGAAAAAATCAACTTTTTAGCATTGTGGCAGAAGGAGTACAAAATAAGTTAAAAGTCAAAAGATCAATTTTCTTCCTCCAATTTTGTCATGATTCATTTTATGAAATTTGACAAGATATTAATTTCTCTGAGTCTCATTTCTTCATTCATTCATTCAGAAAACATTTATCTTGGGCCAGTATCATGGAAGTACAACTTATGTTCCAGAGACAGTTATGAAGACAAAGGAGACAAGGTCTTCAGGAATCTAAGGTATAATTAAGGAAGACAGAAAATATAAATGGTAGAATTTAATGTCATAAGTATTCCCCTTGAGGTATACAAAATATACTTTATGGCAAAAGTCATAAACTATGTCAAGATGTCATAAACGCTCCCTGTGGGAATTTGGGGGACCATCCCAAACAAGTGACTTTTGGTGTGGAACTTGCAAGAGGCAAGGAAGAACAGTATTCCAGGCAGGGAAACAGCAGGTCTGAAGCAGGAATTATGTCAAGGGTTCAGGATGACGGGGAAGATCACAATGTCGGAGTATCAGGTGTGCGCTGGGAAAACAATACATGGAAATCATCAGCTAAAACCGTGTTGATGCCCAAGTGAGGTGGGTTATGTGCCCCAGGAAAGCAATGGAATTCTTCCATGGACAATGAGGAGCCATCAGATCCTTTAGTGACAGGATCAGATTTCATTTAAGGAAAATTATTCTACCAACAGCGTAGAGATAGGAGAGAAGGCAGAAGTGAGGGCAAAGAAGCCAGTGGAGAGGCCATACTTTAATCCAAGTGAACAATTGTGAAAAGTGAACCATGACAATGGCATTTGGGTGGATTTCAAAAGACCCGATGACTAAAAGAGCAAGAAGAAGCAGCGAAGAGGTGAATACTATCAAAAATTAGTTTAGAAGAGTAAGCAAAATTTAGGGAAGAAAGCATATGTGGAAAATGTAGCAGAGAAAAACATGATGTTTCTAGACTAAGCAAGCGCCTGAGGGAGTTTTGATGACATCAATTGAAAGGAAGTATAAGAGAAGCAAAATAAGAAAGATAACTGGGCTAAATATTTAGATAGTACTTATAGGGAAAAATTTGTCTCAGGATTGATGCATTTCCATCAATGCAAATTTTCTGCTACTTCTATCATCTATCAGCTTTCCAGAGACTTCAGCACTTTTTTTTTCAATAAAATCCTGCTGGTCTCATGGCTGTGGAACACATGGAGCCATAATGCTCTGTGCTTCTGCAAAAGCCTCCCTGAACTCTCACACCTACATGAGTGAAGACGCAGAAATGAACAAGCCCACCATAAAAATGCATAATAATTAATCGTCACAAAGTAACTGTTAGAAGATTAAAATGCAGTCTCATCACCTAAGGATGATTTCTGAACTGTGGATGTCTATAAAAGTATTAACTTTGAATTTTATATAGTATAAATCCTCATGATTATGTTCATGGATGAGAAATAATTCCACTTTCTTGTCACAGAAGGAGAATATTAAAGTGAGAAATTTTAAAGAGCGCCCTTACCCTTACTCATCAGCCTGGCAGTGGAGGGATTAAAAATGGGGATTTCTTGGCTCAGCCCCTTAAATCTTACATTAAAATATGCATACTCATTCAACCAGAGATGTTTTTAACCAGATCACAAGTTGAAGTTTCAGATTACTATTTCATGTTGAAAATAGTTACTTCTGATGAAAAAGTTTCAGAATTTGTTGGTGGTCTTTAGGTGCCTCACATTCGACCTTTGGTACTCTCTGTATGTTACCTATATTTGAACATAATTATTCACAACTCATATGTACAGAAGATTCATGAATAATTATTTTCTAATAGAAACAGAAAGAGAAAATGTCCTTAAGTAGATCTTCAAAAATAATAAATAAAAATAAAAAAACAAGTATGAAAACAAGAAGCTGTTTAAGTCCTAAACCTGAAAAGATATTTCCATCCTGGTTCAGTTCTATGTTTAGGAAAAAAGTCCTTCCTCTTTCGGTTCCTAACATTTTAAATGCTTTCTTGCATGACATGCCTTTTCTTTTCACTTTACTTCTTGCTGGAGTATGTCTTTTTAGACTTCTTTTCATGAAGATCTCTGAGTGGCCAACTCTTTTCATCTTTGAATGCCTAAAAATATTCTTATTTTATTCTCATTTGGGATGACTCAATGAATGAGAAAAGAGTCAAGACCTCAGTGTTTCTATTCAAAGTGGGATTTGTTTATAATCCAGTCCTTGGGCAGAAGAGACTTGAGCATCAAATAAGTTTCGAAATAGCTTTCACGGATGAGATCCCAGGAAAAGGACAGCAGGCAAAGAAAACCAAGATATGGCGGGCCTAGGTGAATGAGACAAAGAACTCAGGCACAGCCAGCATTTTGAAGAGAAGCAAGAGCTTCCGGATAAATCCACCAGGAAAAGTCGGTACTGAAAGTATTTAGGACGAGTACACAAAGACCGAGATGCTCACGGGTAGCGGTACACATTGAGCAGTCGTGAAACTAGGTTGGCACAGATGTAACTGTGTTTTGTACTAGAACTGAATTTAATCAGCACTGGAACCCTATTTGAGCCAATAATGGAAATTTTCCCCTACAGGGTAAACACATTGATTTTCAGTTTAAACTCGGTCTTTTTTGGTCAATTCAAGATTTGTTCCTTCTTTTCCTCTTCTTTTCTCCCCAGGGATGATATCCTAGCATCAGAAGAGAAGCATGCTATAAGATAAGCCTCCAACCCTGTTAGCTTCTGCCAAGGGGAACAAGCACTGCCCATCTTTGGGTCTCAGTGCTCAGCCCCACATTGCCCACACTGAAACATCTGTGCCCTGCTCTCTTCCCTAGCAGCCAGGTCCACAGAGATCACACTGATTATTTTCTCAATGGTCAAAAACTACCTGGATTAGATCTAGTCTCTGCAGCCTCCCAGGGGCATGGAGAACTTTTCCTCTGTCTTCATCTGCTCTTCCTCCTCTCTCTTCCTGCTCTGATTCCTTCAGAATCACAGAGCCTTGCTCTCCCCTGAAGTCCAGTTCTTGCTACAGGAAGCCCAGTCTTCTTTTGGGAACAAGCTGGAAACATGGCACAATTCAGCCATTTTGTGCTAGCTCAGTGCATCTCCTGCTTTCCTTCACTGATCACCCGCCCCATCATCCCCAGAACACAGACTCCCTGGTCAGCAACAACCCAATGCCCCTGGAGACAAGAGGACCTCCCATGGGTGACTCGGGGGCATGGAGGACTCAGATTTGAGAGCCACAGCACCAGGGACCATGACAAAAGGTCTGTACCTTGAAGCTCACACAGGAGTGATAGCACCATGCTCTTTCAGCTGCAAGACAATTTGAGACTGCTTCAGACTCTCAGAATTCTCGCCGGACCCTTCAAGAGAAAGCGCCTTCGAAGACAAGACTGAGATGGAATTTCTTGCAAGACAGCTGTGGCGAGAGGTGTGACTCAAGCTGCTAATCAATTTAGAGAATTTCTTCATGGAAACGTGAAAATGTATACTTGCTGCAACTAGAACATTATTTCTAGAAGGGACCTTCATTCATGGTATTTATTCAAATACATTATTTAACGCATAACAACTTACAAGGCCTGCTTTGATATGGACAGAGTTTTGTTTTGTTGTTAAATAGATTTAATTTGTATTTTGCTATACAGAACTTTCAAAAGAACAGTAAAATTCCCCATCATTCCATTCTTTAAAAACAAAGACATAATTTGAAAAATAGCTCTAATGGGGAGCACCTGGGTTGCTCATCTGGTTAAGCATCTGAGTCCTGGTTTTTGTTTTGAGATCAAGCCCCGCATCAGGCTCCATGCTCAGCACAGAGTCTGCTTGAGACTCTCTCTTTTCCTCTCTCTCTACCCCTGCATTCCCCTCCCAAGTTAATTTTAAAAAACAAATAAATAAAAACTTTTTAAGAAAAATAGCTATGATAGGAGATAAAGACTTGAACTTCTCAACAGCCAGATGTTCTCGAATTTAACCGTTCAGAACTCAATTTGCATTTCTTTGGAAGAATACACTGGACACCTATTATAATTATTATTTTTAATACTTTTACCTAGCCGGCCCCCACAGCACCCATGTAGGTCTGGAAACTGCTTACATCTCTCATGTTTACTGTGCGTGAAGCCATTTTAAAGATGGTCCCAACCAGTCCTCACCCCAGGGATTGTCAAACTTCCATAGAAGAGAAGAAGGGGAGCTCACTCTCTTCTCAAGAAGCAGACAAAGAGAGCAGCCCATGGCAATCATTTCTGACTTTGTTCCTAAAGGAGTTTGAAAAAACTTGCCAATGTCTGGATGCCAGTGTAGACCCGCTGAAGCAGAATCTCTGGCAGTAAGGGTCAGACACTAATATTTCTCCAAAATCTTTTTATTTTATTTTGAATAATTTTGGGACTACTGAAAAGTTGAAAGAATGGTACAGTGAACACCTACACACCCTTTCACCTAGATCGCATTAATTGTTAACATTCAGGGATGAATGAGTTTTTAAAAACTTTCCAGGTGATACTAATACACAGAATTGAGACCAACCCCCAGTGATATGTAACTGAGAAGAACTCAACTACAAAAAGAAGGACAGTGCAAAATGGAACAGATAGACCAAGAAGGAAAATGACTTTTTAAAAATAAGTTCTGGGGATGCTCTATTTAGAACCCTCTATTTCATGACCTGGGTTCTGTGAGATACCCTAGAATCTTTCTAAAAAGTCAGCATTGGGACTTAAAGTAGTGTGATTTGGGATCATGTTCATTGCAATCAGGAGATTCAAGAATGATACTCAAAGATGGCGTGATTCTACAGACCCACCCCTAACTGGAAATAAAACCAGAGTCTATTGGCTTGTGAGATCATGATTACATTAAGAGAAATACACGTCTTAAAAAACACACAGAAGGGGACGCCTGGGTGGCTCAGTGGGTTAAAGCCTCTTGTCTTTGGCTCAGGTCATGATCACAGGATCCTGGGATTGAGCCCCTCATTGGGCTCTCTGCTCAGCAGGGAGCCTGCTTCCTCCTCTCTCTCTGCCTGCCTCTCTGCCTAATCGTGATGTCTGTCTGTCACATAAATAAATAATTTTAAAAATAAATAAATAAAAAATAAAAGACACACAGAAGGCTTGAGAGATAAGAATATGTTAAGAGAAACACATTTTTTAAAATAACACACAGAAGCCATGAATACCCAAGATAATGAGATTGAAGATAATTAGACCACATGCTCAACTATGGTTTTGTGGCAATAGCAAGTGTGTTCTAAAGCAAATTGTTTTTCCACTAGTGAATTAAGTCCAATCTTGCATAATGCAGGTGCAGTACCAAGTCAGGAAGGGCTGGTGGCAGTGGGAGTGCTCTGCCCCAGTGGTGAGAACTAAGTATTTTATCAGTGACATGGGTTAGAATCACTGCAACATGCTGATAATAAAAGGGAGACTGACTTTTAGTCGGTTCTATTTTTATTTTTTTAGACACATTCGGAAATATTTTCTCCGTAGACACTGCAACCCATTATGGCCCAGAACCAGGACAAACCAGGTCCACCCCAGACCCCGTGCCCCCGCTCCCAGGTCTAATTTTAGAAAGACCAAGCAGTCACCAGGCTCCACGATGTCCCCTGATCTCAATATCTTTGAATAAGAATCCTGGATTCTATTTACAAATTTTCATTCATTTTGCAAAAAGACAATGATGCTGTAACTCTATATCATGCAAATACAGTCAGAACAGAACTTGGGCTAGTGCCCTATTAGGATACAAGCCCTACAGGCATAAAGTGTGCATTTTGCAGTCTTTCTTTCTTTTCTTTTTAACTTTCTAATTTTATTTATTTATTTATTTATTTGACAGAGAGAAAGACAGCAAGAAAGAAGGAACACAAGCAGGGGAAGTGGGAGACGGAGAAGCAGGCTTCCCGCAGAGCAGGGAGCCTGATGCGGGGCTCAATCCCAAGACTCTGTGATTATGACCTGAGCTGGAGGCAGACACTTAAGTACTGAGCCACCCAGGAGCCCCACTTAATGTTTTGCAGTCTTCTAAGTCTAATTATTTGCCCAACAAAGTACTTGAAATCATTTCTCTGAGCTAAAAAAATAAGTTGATGTTTCCAAACTCAAAGAATAGAAATGAACTCGGAAAAAGGAAATTGAATACAGTAAACCAAAGATAACGTGAGATAAACTCAAGCCTCATTCTTTTGTCTGTGAGTTTCCTGTAGAAGGGGAAAAACGCACTTTGTCAAAATTCAAATTCAAGAATTCAAAATTCAAACAATAAAAGTTTTTTTAAGATTTATTTATTTATTTTATTTATTATTTATTTATTATGTGACAGAGAGCATGAGCAGGGAAAGAGAGGGAGAAGCAGGCTCCCTGCTGAGCAGAGCCCAAGGGGCTTGATCCCAGGACCCTGGGTATCGAGCCAAAGGCAGCTAGCTGCTTCACCAAATGAGCCACTCGGGCGCCCCAGGATAAAAGTTTTTAAGCAAAACTAAACTCTCAAAATTTACACTCAAGAAATAGCGATTCCGAATCCTTCAGGAAAAGGAAGAAGAGCCAAGCATCCACCACAGCAGTATTTCAAGGAATGCTGTTAAAGTCAATGCCAAACACAGGCATTTGGGCACCCTCTCCCCTTTGCGAAGATAGGCAAAATGCAGAGAAGCTTATGAACTGAGCGAAATCTCCCCAAAGGCTACCTTCCCCCTGAGAAAGTCTGATCTGAAGAAAATAAGGTTCAGGATCAAACTCTTAATGCCATAAGTTAGTTGTTGGAACTGCAGGACTTTTTTTTTGTGAAGGTAGGAACATATTCCTCTGTTTTCAGGGAGACTTTAAAATGATGATGCCTACTAATAAAAGTCTAAATTATAGATAAAACATTACAAAGGCTGATGAGGGGAAATAATGATTAAAAACAGTTAATTCCATTCTGTATTTGCTTTATTATTTTTAGGTCATCAGAAAAAATCATTTTTAGGTCATCAGAACTTAATCATTTGTAGTTTATCGGAAAAAATAGTAATTTCTTTAAAGATTCCAATTTCCTGGACTCTGATATCTGGATGGGATCAGAGAAGCAGAGGGTAATAAAAACAAAATATTTTCATACCAGGCTAAAGAGCTTATTGCATTACATAAAGTGCCTCCGAAGAACCAAATTCTTTTTTGTTACTTACTCACTGTGTATTTTATTAATGAAACCCCAAATTACAAAGCCTCACAACTGGAGAATCATAATAGGTTGCTCATCTCTGAAATTCCTCTCCAAAAGAAGTCACTGGAAGGAGAAAGAGGATGTGGGAGTACTCACTGTGGCTAGCCGACAAAAAGTCACTGGCACACACGTCCCACTCTCTGGCAGCTAAAGAAACAGGTGTCAGTGGCTTTCCTTCATGGTATCTTGCGACAAATCAGCAGTCTGGACTCCTGCAGCTCTGAGTAGCCAACGTAGCCCCAAATGGCGGATTCTCAAGCTGAGGCATCCAGGCTGGGCCTGGCCCCGGTGGCAGCAGCCAGCCCCACATACAGGAGCCCTGCAGCCCAACAGACAAGCCCTGCGTGGGAGTAGCTCCTGCAGTGGGAGGGGCCCGGTGCCGGAGAATGGGTGAGTCACATACGAGGTGATCCACACACAGACTCTCACAAAAAGCAAAGGCTTCCCTTTCTGGCAAGGGAGCCAAGACTACAGTGGTGACACGGGATCCGTGATGGCAGCCGTGCCTTTGAACATCCTTATGAATCTGTCTACACCTGAAAACGAGGTATTATGGAAAAGACAAGTATCTGTGCCTGCAGCTCTGTCTTTGGCTGGCTTGTGGGTCACGGGGATTATGATAGTCTGGGTCTCTGGTTGTCTCTGGTTGCCCCCGGCAGTCCCTACATCCAGGCATGAGGTAGCAGTGCAATTCCTAACCTCTCTGTGGGTGGATGGGGTCATGCAAGCTGTTCTGCCATGGTGACCAGCAATTCAAAATGGTAGCCTGGGTCTCCAAATAACTGTAAGAAGCAGAGGGCCTTGCTGACCTGTGATGGGTATGAGCCAAAAATTACTCCTTATTGTTCTTAGTCCCTGGAATTTGGGAGCTATTTGTTACCCCAGCATAACCCAGCCTCTACTGACTGACACGAGGACCAAGACTCTTGGAAGACAACATGGGCAGTGATGTATTTTTCTAACTTTGAAACACTCAAAACTCTTTTCTAATTTTTTTTTAAAGCATTCATGGACTTTCTAGTTCTCCCAAAAAGCTCGTGCTTCAAACACCACACTTACAATTATTTATAGAGCGGCATTCTTCAAAACCCTCACTAGGAAGTTCTTACAACCTTGTGAGAGACACCCCTTAATTTTAATCCCAACAGTCTTTCAATCTCTTTTGCTTAGATAGTTCTTGATCTTCTAAGGAGTGGCAAGAAATTTGAGAATTTGCTGTGAGGTTGAAATTCAACCAAGTCCATCCATCAAATGAGGAAATTCAATATTTTTGTTGTATATATACAATGTGTTCAATGCGCCATATAGTGGTAGATATATTGACTTATATGAAATATGATCCTGAGGTCTCAGGGTTCACACTCTAGTTAGAAAGAGAAGAAACATACGTATGAAAATGGACAAAGTCTCCTTTGTGAAGAACTGAAGCAGTTAGTCCAATGCAAGTGGATGGAGGCTGGTGGTCGGGACCACTTTATGGAGCCTGCAGGGCTGGGCCAGGCCACAGCCATTTGTAGGGATGATCAAACTTTAGGCAGCAGGAAAAAATGAAGCTTGTTCATAGTTCATTTGTTCAGTAAACTTTTACTGAGCACCTACTAGAGACCAGGAATGTAAAAGCTGGTAGTGTTCTTGAAGATCATCCAAGGCCAACCTCCCACTGCACCATGAGAAAACCAACTTGACTATTCTTACCTGGGACTCTCAACTATGTAAAAGGTAAGTAAGTACTGGTCTACACTAAATAAAGCAGAGCTCACAAGCATGCCTTCAGCCTCCTCACCCATCACGCCCTGACTCACACCCCCCAACATTACACACTGGTAATGCCTTACTGAGTGTTTTCGTCATGTTAGCTCAAGTGTCCAAGCCTCCGTATAAGCTGTGCTCCATGCCTAGATCAACTTTCCTAACTCTGGTTGCTGGCTAACTCCTTGTCCTTGGCCAGGATTCAACCCCATGGGCTCTTTCCTCACAGAATCTACTCCAAAGACTGAAGTGAAACTGAGTACCCTTCCTTTTGCACACACATACTTACCACTAATTTTGCCATGTTGGAATCTGAATCTTCCCCTCTGAAGTCATCTTCACCAGGGTTGCAACCTAGCCCGTCTCGTTCATCTTGCTCTAGTTTACAAATTGGTTTACATCCCTTTTCCATCCCACTGGCCTCTTCTACAACCTGAGAGGCCTCCACCCATCCCCACCCACAGCTTTGCCTGGCTGACTCACTCCAGTCGTCAGGTGTTTCCTGCACTGCTGGACCTTCCGTGACCAACCACCCCTGCCCAGTTCCCTACTTCGCACACCATGGTCCGTGATGCACAAGAGCAGTGCCACCACACCATGTAGGTTTCAGTTCACACGTCATCTCCTCAGAGAAATATTCCCTGTTCTGGCAGTCATTATTTCCCACCCAAGGTCATTCTGTCTTCTGTCTTGTCCCAAATTTACATTTGATGATTCATAACTATTTTGAACAGGTTGTGGCAATACAGGTCTTCTTTTCTGGTCACTGAATTAAATGTGGCCAGGTGACTGTGTTCAGTGAATTTTAAGGGAAAGTCCACTGGGAGATGACAGAGTTCTAGGAAGAATTTTCTCCTGATACAATTAGGGAGGGAGAGGAAGTTATCTTCTCTCCTTTTCCCCACCTCTTTCTTCCTCTGCCTTTCGGAACCATAAGAAGATGTAATGTCTGCAGCTATGGCAGCCATCTTGCAACCATAAGGCTGAGGGAAATTCCAATATGGAGGAAAAAATGGATAGAAAAAGCCTTTGTCCTTAATGATGCCACTAAATTACTGAAATCAATAACATCTGGCTTTTTAAAATAATTAAGTCTCCTTATGCCATTGTTAGGTTTTCTATTACTCACAACCAAAGTAATTTAGTTGATACTCCTAACCCCTATCTTAAGTACCATTTATTTTTCTAATATATACCACTACTCAAAATTATCGTGCTTATTAGAACACTATTGGGTTATTGTCTTCCCCCACTAGAAGCTAAGGACCTTGGGGGCAAGAACCTTGTCAGTTTTATCACTGCTATATTTCTAGAAGCTAGAATTGTGCCTGCCACTTGGTAGGAGATCAAAAATCTGTTACCCAAGTTACCCAAGTGATTGCATGAATGAATATCTCCAGTAACAACTCTGTCTCTTTTCTGTCTCTTACAGCAGACTGTGAGCTCCTTTAGATCAGAACCCCAGATTTTATTTATTTTTATTTCCCCCCAAACAGACTGCTTGAGATACAGCAGATAATTAACAAATATTTAATGAATAGTGACGTATGTTTTCTGGACCTCTCTTGGATAACGACCTTCCACTTAGGATACAATTGCCGAACATCCTATATTGGACACCTTGGTAAAAGAAGTCTAGACTGTTGTTGTCGTGTGTGTGTGTGCGTGTGTGTGTGTGTGTATTTTAAAATTATATTTATTTATTTATTTTAGAGAAAGAGAGAGAGAGCAGGGGGTAGAAGCAGAGGGAGAGGGAGAAGGAGAGAAGCAGACTCCACTCTGAGCTGGGCTTGATCCCACAACCCTGAGATCCTGAACTGAGCTTAAATCAAGAGTTAGACACTCAACCTACCAAGCCACCCGGGCGGTCCTGGACTGTTGTTTTAGGCTAGTTCAGTTTACAAGAGAATGGTAAAATGGTAAAGTCTTACCTGGAAAAATAACTTAGAAATTAGACTTGTAGACCAAACTTCAGATTAAATACTTCTAGTATTGAAGAGCAGAGCCCCTCAGGAAGCAGGGCTCACAGTCTTGTTGCAGTGACATTATTCCCTGAGTGGGCTCATTTGGCTTCTTTGGGATTGACAGCTATGGTTGAGCTGTTACCTACTCATCTTGTCTTTGTAACCCAACCCGGAAAGAAATGCCTTCTCCATGTGGGCACACAAACCGATGGACCTGCAGGAATAAAGGTGCCATATGTCACTGACTCAAAGACCCCATTGATTATAAGATTCCCCTTGTTTTATGGCCCATTATGAAAAAAAAAAAAGCAGACAATTAATCTCTAAACAATGATATAAGACTCTGAGACTGGCAGCCAAGAAAAGGAGGCAAAACCGACAAAGAATAAAATATTTATTTGGAGTCTCAGAATTACATTTGGAAGAGCACAGTTTCCAGAGTTACCAGAAAAGTGTCTCACTTGTATAGGGAAAACCCTGAGGTTTTTCTGAAAAAGAGGGATAGGGTAGTTCCACAAGTTACACAAAGAAGAAAAGAGGGAAAAAAAAAAGTTGCTAATTTGGTGCTGACCAGTTGAGCTACTTTCGATTACCACCTCATTGATTAATTTATTGGTGCTATCAAACAAAACTGTCCCTGGAATGTATTAATTAACTTCACTGTTGTCATTTGATCAGAATGCCAGTTGCTTTGTTGAAAGTTCATGAGCAACTGCTTTTGAAATGATTTCTGTCGTTGCCCAGCTTAAGAGCTCATTGGTGCGAAAGGAAAATGGAGCTTCAAAATGGAGTCTCTCATGTCCCGAAATCTTATACAATCCCACAGAACAATACGAGAATATATCTCAATTCCAGAGGTGCATCTCATAATAGATAAAATATAAAAATGGTAGTTTTACTTTAAAATAATAAATATAGAATTCCAAAGCCCCTCCATGCAGTGTGGTTAATCCTGCTGTGATTCACTGGCAAGGTCCTTTTATCCACAGTCCTGGATTACTAATGACATTTGCTCTCTTCAAACCACTGTTGTAACTTCTCCCCACCCCTCATGTTACCATCCTTACTTCACATTTTACAGAGAAAATAGAAGCCATCAGATGAGAACTCTATCTGCTTCTCACCTCCACCCCACACACGTTCCCACCTTCTCCTCCTTCCCTCTTGCTATGTTAGAGAAAGTGTCTGTCCTGTCAAAACATGTCCTTTCCCAGGAGTTCTATCCCTTCTCCTCAGGCTTTTTCAAGGATGACATTCCTTTAGATTTCCCATTTCCTGCCTTATCAATCTTTTCTTCCATAATGGGTAATCCCATTAATGCTCAAATATGTTCAAGTATCATCCTAAAATAAAACAACAACCCTGCTTTGTTCCCTGTGTTCCTACTGACTCTGACCTAGGTCTTCCTTCCCAGCTAACCCTCTTCTGAGAAGGTCTCCATTTCCTAACCTTTTGGTCTCCCCCCACTTCAGTTTTCTCCTCACACCACTGCAGCCAATGTAGAAAGGTCACCGATGTTCTCCATCTTAATAAATCAACCAATCAACTCTGTTCTCTTCGCACTTGATCTCCTGGCAGCACTTAACTCAGTTGACCACTTCTCCCTTTTTTGAAACACCTTTTAAAACTTACTATTTTGGTAAATACAAATATATATAAAATTTAGGGATGCATGAGTGGCTCAGTTGGTTAAGTGTCTGCCTTCGGCTCAGGCCATGATCCGGGGTCCTGGGATCAAGCCCTGCATCTAGCTCCTTGCTCAGCGAGAAGCCTCCTTCTCCCTCTGCCTGCCACTCCCCCTGCTTGTGCTCTCTCTGTCTCTCTCTCTCTCTCTGACAAATAAACATAATCTTAAAAAATAAATGAATAAATAAAATTTATGATCTTAACCATTTTTAACATTCAATAGTGTTAAGTATATTCACATTTTTGTGCAATAGATCTCTAGAAATTTTTCATCTTGCAAAACTAAAACTTAACACCCCATTTCTCCCTCTCCCCAGCCGCTGGTAACCACCCTTCTACTCTCTGTTTCTATGAGTTTGGTTCTCTGGATATCTCACATATTGTGGAATCATACATTATTTGTCTTTTTGTGACTGGCTTACTTCACTCAGCATAATATCCTCATGGGTTATCCATGTTGTAGCTTCTGTCAGAATGTTGTTCCTTTTTAGGGCTGAGTAATATTCCATTGTGTATATATACCACATGTTTATCTGTTCATCTACCAACGGACATTTGGGTTGCTGAAATATCCCTTACTTAAATCTATGTGTTCCTCACCTTGCTATTTCCTCTCTGGTCTCTTCTCTACTGACTTGTAAGTTTCCCAAGTCCTCTCTCCTCATCCCTTGACTCACTTTCTCTTCCCCACCCACCCTACCTCTGTCCTTCCTGGAGTAGCTCATCCACTTCCATAGACTTGATCTGTGGCCATGTTTCTACTCAGCTCCACATTCGTGTGTCAGCAAGTCCTATCATTTTTTCCTCAAAATATATCTCAAATCTGTCCATTTCTTTCTATCTCCAGCCAGTCCAGGACATCTTTTCCCCTTGGCTACACTAATACAAACAATTTCATGTCATCTCCCTGATATTTCTCTTGCCCTTCAAATCTCTCTTTCAAAAGTCTCCTCAAGCATATATTCGATCATATCATTTGCTCTCTTCAAACCACTGATTTAAACTTACTTTCATTGCACTTAGAATAAAGTTCGTGCTCCTCATGCACCCTGCAAGGCCTGGCTGGCCTGGGATATGTCTGTTTCTCCAATCCCATTGTGGGCCTCTCTTCCTCCAGTCCTCTCTGATCTAGACATAAGGACCCAGAGATAGAAAAGTTCCAGAAACATACTAAGCTGCTTTCACTCCAGCCATTGCATACCCTGTTTCTTCTGCCTAAGACCAATATTCATGTCTCCTTTGCTGCGCTCACTTGTCCCACTGTCTTCTTCAACACACACACACACACACACACACACACACCATTCTTCATGGGACTGGCTATTTCTCCTCTCTAGCATGCCAAGTAGACTAGGATGAAGAAAGAGAAGCACCTGGGAGAAAACCTTAAGAAGATTCCCACTCAGGGAAGTAACAAACCTGCATTTGACCGAGAGTGACAGCCTCCTTAAACCTTGTGTCCTTAGGACCCTCTCCTGCTTTACCTCAGTCCCGCCTTACTCCTCTCTCAGGTCTTAGCTCCAGGATCTCTCTCAGGAAAATCTTCTTTGACCATTCTCTCTAAATAGGGACCCCCATCCATCTGCCCGCCTTCTCCATCAGCCTGAATTGTGGTACCATTTGTTTCCACTCAGTTCATTTATTCCAAGCTATAATTATTTACATATTTATTTATTTGGTGGTTGTCTGCTTATCTCCCACTTCCACAGGAAAATCAGAGCTGTACACACACAGTAAATGTTTGGTTGTTAATGCATTGAATATCCACAATTACTCATTCTTGAAAAAACACTGGTTCAAATTCTATCATCTCCGGTCACCTTCTTCTGCCTTCTCTGGGGGTGGAGCAGAAAGAAGAAGGGAGGAGGGTGAGAGTTGCCACAGGACTGACACGGGAAATACAGTTTCTGTGAGCTCTTCAGATTTCCAAGGGTGAACAAAAGTCAAGGATTACTAAGACCTTCTTGGAAGAAGCCAAAGAAATCTTGACATTTAACCCAATACACAACATTTAAAGGCCATCTGGTATGATATAGTAACCTCATTTCTGACACAATACAACTTGTGTTTCATACATAAGAACAACAGTTCACTCTTGACAGGTCAATGGCCCAAATGACAACCCAAACAATTTACTGATCAAACAAAGTTGAGTCCGTTAGATGTGTTGTATGTAGTAAGAGAACACCACCTTGGCAGACTTAGCTGGTTTCTGAAGACAGAAGTCAGGGGAGGATATTCGTAGAGTTTTCAGGCCTTGAAAATCGGAGAATTGGTTGGGATTGGCCGGTCTACAACACGAAGACTCCACAGGATGGGAACAACCCAGCACAGGTCTCCAGCACGTCTTGATGAACAAACTGCTGTGGTCGATAATAAGCTGTTCTCTGTGGAACAGAACTTATTTTCCAGGGGTAAATATTTCCTGAAGAGCAAGCACCTAAGCTATTTTTGCTTATTTGTGTGTGTGTTACTTCACAGTGGGACAGGAAAGAATGTTCAGTTCCAATATTGTTTAACACAGGAAAGAACGTTGGTTTGAATTCTCAGCCATCAGGAAAGCTTATGTCAAGTTTTACAATGCGCCATCAATTTTAATTTCATTCCCTCTTCTTTGCCCACCCCCTCACGTTTCTTCAACTCCACCGTTTATGTGTTTGAGAACCTCGTTTCCCATTTTAATCACTAAAGAGGTTTGTACGCTAAATTGGATCACCCGGAGATCCTCTTATCCTTCTCTTCCAGCCTTATCATCTACCAGAAAATCAGCCATTGCTGCCTGTAACTTGAAGAGTCTGGTTGCTGGAAGGAATTGGGATGGCGAATGAGTCCCAGCAGGGACGTGTTTCCTTTTCATTGTATTCATCAATTCACCTCAAGCCACTTCCTTGTTTTCCTTTTTAAAGGACTGGTCCTTTCGGCTGATTTCCTGTGTTAATATTTACTGGCAGCTCCAGTCCTGGTTCACTTCCAGATGCACCTCCCAATGCCTTCATTCAGCGTGATGGCTGTCCTTGCCTGGGATCCTACGGGTCCGGGTCTCAAGGGACGTCTTCCAGAAGCACCCACGTCCTTAACTTCTCAGGAGCTGCTGGACTCGTGGGAAAACATTGCTGACTTGTTGACTATGGAAGTCCTCCCTCAGATTAAACAAGATTGACTCTAAAGAAGGGTCACAACCAACAGTTCGTACAGGTGGCTATAAGGGCAAGAAGGGGTAATGCTAAACATACCACTTTTTAAACGCATATAATGGGAGAGTTTGAACAGCCCTTCAAATTCAAGTTTTCTAATTTTTCATTTGAAGGAAGATCCAATGATGTAATAAAATCTACTTAAGCTCCCCGAGATGGGGAAAACAAGGCCAGGTTAGAAACCAGATCTTGATTCCTATCTCCTAGTCCAAGAGTAGAAACAAATTCCTCAGTAGTGAGTAAAATACTGACATGTAACCTAGACTTTCCTCCTTGCATTGTCTGTAGATCCTGTCTTGCAAAACTTTTTGTAAGAGAGAGTTTTAGTTCTTATTAATTCAATTTAGTGTCATAGAGGTGTCTAGGGGGTCCTCAAACAGTAATTATTAAAACAGGCTGTAAAGACGCATCAAACCCTTAAACCTATAGGAAAATCAGGTTTGTGCATGTGTGCATTCTTCTGAACCAAAATAACTGTGGAGGGATCCTCAAACCACTGTACCAGAGTTTGGTTCTCTAAAAGGCACATTTATGCCTAATCCATCACCCACCAGCTATGAGAACCCGGCCAGTTATAATCTCTCCTTTCCTCAGTTTGCTCATCTGAGATGGGGACGTGGCCGACAGCTGCTTGTTCATCCAATATTTATACTCTGTTTTCCTTTTTTAAGAAGTTCTGTCTGATCTTTTTCAGAGTTGCGATGGGCTCGGTTAAAATGCATGCATTCCAAGAGACCCTTGCAGCTAGAGCTGGGGATGTGACCAAGCTCTGGTCAATGAGATGTTATTTGAAGTCACTGGGGGAGGCTTTTGGAAAAGGTCTTATTTTTTCCCATTAAAAGAAAGGGAAGTCAGGGGAGCAGATTCCGCAGGCATATGAAAGAAGGCATTCTCACCATCTATCTGGGATTCAGATGCAATACCTTTTCTGTAAAATCAAGAATGAAAACCATAAGCTAAGGATGGCAGAACAGAAATGGAGGAAGTTGTGGTTCTCAATACCTTCTTTGAGCAATTTACACAAGTGCTGGGCTGACTGCCTCCTGCTTTATGACATTATAAGAAAAAATTACACTGTACTGTGGTTTTGGGGTGTGTGTGTGTGTGTGTGTGTGTGTTTACATGCAGACAAATACGGGATTTGATATTACCCTCCTCAAAGGACTGTCAGAGTTAATCCATTTAAAATGTCTTCCAAGGGTACCTGGCACATTCTAAGGCCTTATGAGCATTAGCTATCTTTACTACCATTCCTACTACCATTACTATCACTAATTCTCCCGTCACTTTACTGGCGTTATATAGCTCAGAGCATATGTGCCTTGTGGGGCATGAGTGAAACAGAAGGAAAAACTAGAAAAGCAAATACAGATCACACTGGGATGTGCTCTAAATATCAGGCATCAAAGCTTGTTGAATCTAATCTGTCTTCACAAGGGTCTAGAAGAACAGAAAGTTTTCTAGCAGACTGTTAGCCTTAGGAATTCACTGTCTCACGATGAAGAATTCATCCTCATAAGAGAAAAGCTCTCCTGAGATGGAAGAGCCTCATGTGGAACAATACACGAGGGTCAGAAGGAGGGGTGAGTAGAGCAGAGCATTAGCTTACTTCTCTCTATTATTCTCTCATTAGGTCTTTTTTTTTTTTTAAGGTTTTATTTATTTTAAGTAAGAGAAAGAGAGCATGACCAGTGGGGAAGAGCAAAGGGTGAGGGAGAAGCTGACTCCCTCCTGAGCAGGGAACCCTGCATGCAAGGACCCCGTGAAGGGCTCCACACGGTTCTCAATCCCAGGACCCCAGATCATGACCTGAGCAAAAGGCAGACACTTAACTGACTGAGCCACCCAGGCGTTCCTCTCATTAGGTCTTCTCTAGTCTCACTTTCTTCTTTCTGCCTCACCATGGGTGGGTATTAATGGATTTGTATTAGTGTCACCTATTGCTATGGCTACCATAGATTTATCACCCAGGGTAAACCAGGAATGGAGGCTCAGCTTACTTGGAGCCCATGCAGACTGATGTAAGCCTTGTGAAGAGAGAAGTAGGGAGTATAAATTGGTACAATTTATACTCTGGCTCTGGCTACATGTATTTAAAGCATTAAATATCTTCAAACCATTAACTCAGCTGGATGTGCCACTTTTAGGTCTTTATCTTAAGGATAAGAGATGTATCTAAATATTCATGTAAAAGAAGATTTGTCACAGCCTTATAATAAATGAAAAACAGAAATTTATGTAAATGTCTAACAATCCAACAATTAAATTTGTTAAACATATGTTAGGGTTTATATGATGGAATATTACATGTAATATAATATTGTAAATGTAAATTCATGTTTTGAGAATGTTTAATGATGTAAAAAAATATTAATAAAATATCAAGTGATAGAATATCCCATATGTATCTCTGCCAAATGGATATATACTTAATTTTTTAAATATTCGTAATTATTGTCTCTTTTCCAGTTACTGTGTTTGTGGGAAATTTTTTAGACTCCTATTTTCCAAGTTTTTACAATGCAACATTTTCTAAATAAAAAAGAGTGCAGGGGCGACTGGGTGGCTCAGTGGGTTGGGCCATTGCCTTCGGCTCAGGTCATGATCCCAGGGTCCTGGGATCGGGCCCCGCGTCGGGCTCTCTGCTCAGCGGGAAGCCTGTTTCCTCCTTTCTCTCTGCCTGCCTCTCTGCCTGCTTGTCATCATTCTCTGTCAAATAAATAAATAAAAAATCTTAAATAAATAAGGGCAAAAAAAAAAAAAAGAGTGCAAAACAAAAACGTTCAGTCAGGATTTAGTTCAGAAAACAGAAGCAACTCTTTGTATACCAAGTATGGAGGGTTTTAATCTAGGAAATGAGAGGTTTCCACATCTGTTGGAAGGGCTAGGGGAGCAACAGATAACTAAGAAGTTATCTCCGAAAGGCTCAGCCCGCACCTGCAAAGCTGGTGGCACCAGAGATCACAGAGTCTACAGGAGGCCCTGCCGCCTCTGACTGCACTCTAGGGATGGAAGGGGCAGGAGGGAGAAGCGCCTAGAAAGACTTAGCTCCCAGGGAAGCAATCCAAGGCCCAGGCTGAGCCCGTGACTCCCAGGCAGCCTGCAGTGCAGGAGAGCAAAGGCGCCCCTGCCAGCCCCGGGGCCTCTGCCTCTCCATCTGCAGGCCGCCCCCCATGTACCTGCAGTGCCAGCAGCGGAAACGCCATATAATAAAGTTAAAAAAAGAATAAAAAGTGTCTGAAAGAAAATGCAAAAACAACAAAACAGTTTTGAAAGTGATAACACTGTGAAAATGTTCCCTTATCTCGAACTTCCCGTTTGGGGCACTCCAGTCCTGAGGTTCTACTGGGGGACTCCTGGGAGTCTCTAGAAAGGTAGTGTCCAGTCGGCCAGGCCAGCTATTTATTATACATGAAATAATATGCAAAGCGTTCTTTGTTCCGTCTTTTTTTTTTTTTTTAAAACCTCAGAGGATTATGCAGATGACAAAGGAATTGTAGGACACCCTGAAGTCTCAACTCTGACAGAATCCCATGAATACATCACTGCTCAAACTGGGAATGATTTTTTAAAATACACCCCCTAAAAACGCACTTTCTGTCACTTGTGAACTGAATTGCTCCCCTGAGGCCTTGCCGACATTACACCAAACAGGAGGGAAGGGGACTGGGGTATAGGAACATTTCAGTCCGTCTGACAGGAAGCAGAGAGCCTGTAGTAGGACGCACAATTATCTCTCTTCCCCACATCGTAGATGTCCATGTAGATGTCCTCGTCCCTGGAGCCTGTGGATATCTTCCCAGAGGTGGCAAACAGGATTTTGCCGATGTGGTAAGTTAGAACCTGTTAGAACCTTGAGACGGGGAGGTTAGCCAGGATTCTCAGGATGAGCGCAGTGGCATCCCAAGGGCTCTTCAAAGTGGGAGGAGGAGATGGAGACGTCGGGGTCACAGACAGATGCGACAGCACACGAGGGTCGGGGGAGCCAATGTGAGGACGGACCCCAACACTGCTGGCTTTGAAGACAGAGAAAGGGAGTCAAGAAGCACAGGCAGGCTGTACAAACTGTAGAAAAGCAAGGAAAAAATGCTCCCCCAGAACCTCCAAAAATGAACTTGGCCCTGCTGACACCTTGATCTAATACAGTGAGACTTCTGATCT
The DNA here is from genome assembly GCF_011764305.1 of Mustela putorius furo. Lineage (NCBI taxonomy): Eukaryota > Metazoa > Chordata > Mammalia > Carnivora > Mustelidae > Mustela > Mustela putorius. The sequence continues at coordinate 13,917,186 of NW_025422123.1, read as the reverse complement.
CCAGCGTGTAAGATACTACTTTGTTTTTATGCTGCGAGTTTGTGGTGATCACTGAAGCAATGGGAAAGGAACACAGAGCCCTTCTCCTTCTGGGACAGGAGGGGCCTGAGAGCAAGGCAAGACATGAGATACACGAACCTTCTTAAATCTATACTTGCCTGGGAAGCAAAGGGCGGAGGGAAGCAAGGGGCTCAGGAGCACACAGCTACCCTTGGGACCCAAGAATGAAGGATGAAAGCCCCGTTTCCCCCCACATGTCATGGGGAATTTCAAACTAACCCGAGGGGTCTCATGGGGTGCCCGGCCTGGCTGAATGTTGAACGAAGACAATAAATAGTAAAGGCAAAGGAAATAAGCGTGTAGTGAGCTCAGCGTCGAGAACCTCTCTCTTCCCCTGCCTGGGCATAACTTTACCCAGAAATCTGTGGATGCCTTAGTTGGGGGAAGCTTCAAGAACTGTTGGAAAAATCAGCATGAGATGAGGCAGTGCTGCAATCAGACCTGTTCTTGGACATTTGGGAAGGAGCCAAGTGTGCTATCAATGTGATGCCATGAGAATCTCGTCAGGATGAACAGCACCTCAGTGGACATGGGATCCATGAAGATATTGCCATGGGGACCAATGAAGACTCAAAGGACAGTGCGCTGACCTGAGGTTCACCTCCTCCTACTACCAAGATGAATCTAATTTCCCTGCACACAGATACCACACTAAGAACAAAGAACTTTGAGGGGAGGAAACAGCTTAAGAACTTTAATTGCTACTTTATATACATATAATGCAAGCCATCTAAAATTGTTGCCTTTGAATGATAAATTTTGTCTTTTTTTTCCTGCCATCAGTGGGAATAAGGGCTTTAGATCAAGATAGAATCAAGCAAGCACAAAGCATTTTTACATTACACATATATTGACATATGCAATGGACTAAAATATACATTATCTTTTTTAAAGATTTTATTTGACAGACAGAGATCACAGAGAAGCAGGTTCCCTGCTGAGCAAAGAGCCCGATGTGGGGCTTGATCCCAGGAACCTGGGATCATGACCCAAGCTGAAGGCAGAGGTTTAGCACACGGAGCCACCCAGGTGCCCCCTGTGTATTAAGTCTTGAATGATTATTTATTTATTTATTTATTTAGGGGAGAGAGAGAGCACAAGTTTGGGGGTAGGGGCAGAGACAGAGGAAGCACCACCCAGGCGCCCCTAATATATACATTATTTTCTTTCATTCTTCATTTCCTTCGCTGCTACCGTGGGATAGGTGATATACTTCATCAGATTAAGAAAATGGTTCCTTCTACATCTGAATACTTTCATGTGCCACGATGCTTTTGTCACACTCCAGGACCTCTATCACTATGAAGAATCTCTAGTTCTGTCACTTGCTCAAAATAATGTCTAAGTCTTGAGCGCTTATCAACTGATACTCAGGGAATCGTTCTCCTCCCTGAAGTGCCCTACAGATGGCTGACTGCGGTCTGCCAGTTATGGAAAGAGCTGTCTGATATCTCACTCCATCCTTCCACACCATGGGTACCACCTCTACACACTCTGATGACCCTGCCCTCTCTGCAATACTATTCTTCCCTGCTTCTGCGACCCTGTAGTCCTGTCATCACCATGATACAGATACTTTAATTCCTTTTTCTCTTTGGAGAGAAAGTCATTTTAGGCTTAGTTTGAACTGAAAATAGATTTGCTTTTTCAGATATAGTCATAGCACCATGGACTCTCCAGCGACTGCCTGCTCTGGGCTGTCATGCCAGACTTCAACTCTACACTAGTACACTAGGCCCCTGGGGAGAAGGCAGAAGTGGCAAAATAAGAGATGCTTTATCAGAAGCTCCATAAGCAGCCCAGAGCACAAGCTCGCGATTTTGTTGAGTTTTTCTTCAGTGCCCATGGAGATTTGCTCTCTTTGGCCAGGTTGATACAGAATACACAGCAGGACAAAATGGAGAAACAAGCAGCTCCCAGAAAAGCAAGGACAGACAACTGCAGATACGTGTTAGAAGAGCTGAAGAACCCGTACAGCAACCCGGGGTTCAGAGGAACCTTCTTCATGGTCTCTACAAGCAGGAGAAAGATGGTTTGGTTGCTGCTGTGAAAGATGGTTTTGGTTGTGACATGATCATTTGCTCAGGGATGCTCAGGGAAAAAATAAATACAAAGTGCTCAAGGCCCTCCTTTCTCTCTCTGAGTATGAGAAGAGGGAAAGGCTTTAAGCTATAGGCGTAATTTTTTAAAAAATCTCCTCAGATATCAGGGAAGAGACAAGTTGAATGATTTGCATATTCACACAGCTACTAATTTTTTAGAGCTAGTTTTCAAAGACCGAGCTCTCGGATTCCAAGGCCTCAGTTCTTTTCATTCTATCATGCGGAATCCAGCAGAAATGGCTGGGCTAGGAAAGGGTGGTGCTTGTATCCCACTTCTGCGGGAATTCAAAGGGCCGGAGCCCAAGGATTTTATTTGCCCCTTCTACAAGTCTTTGTGGTTTACGCAGAAGCAGCTGAGCTTTGACTGCCATCTAGCGGTCATTTCTTTATGGGAGCCAAGCAAGGCTTTTCTTTCCCTCCTTGCCTGAAAAAGGCATGAAATCCACTTACGATTGCAAAGATGTACACTAAGAAACAGAGAATGTTCTTTAAAATTTTATGTGTGACCACAACACACAAAGAAATCTAAACAGACTATGGGAGTCCATGAAAATGGACTTTTGTAAATTATCTAGTCTAACTCCTGCACTGATGAAAACGTTTGGTAATGTAAAGGATTACAAAGACTGGACGAACAGAAGAATTCCCCAATTCAGGCTTCTTCTTTCCCGCATATTATCTATGTAGGGCTAGCATACCGTCAAGAACACAGACTTCAAAACATGTCTGGCTTTAGCTACATCTCTTCTAGTCCAGCAGCTTTGGTCAAGTTGCTTAACCTCTCAAACCTGTTTCTTCATCTGTGCAGGATAACAATAGTGCCTATTAAATAAAATTTCTGAGATACAGGATAGATGACAGACAAATGTTACTTGCAAGAGTGCTTGGAACATGGTAAGCACAATGCAAACATTAGCTCAGTATTTGACATTGACGTCTATTTTGAGTAAAGATACATTTCCTGTTACCCTTAGGGTAATTAAACTGACCACGTAGGGGCGCCTGGGTGACAGAGGCTTCTATTTGCAGGATCAAGCCTTTGTTTTAGGATGTTTTACGCATCTTAATATAGCACAAGCCAGGTGGCTCAGTGGGTTAAGCCGCTGCCTTCAGCTCAGGTCATGATCTCAGGGTCCTGGGATCGAGTCCCGCATCAGGCTCTCTGCTCAGCAGGGAGCCTGCTTCCTCCTCTTTCTCTACCTGCCTCTCTGCCTACTTGTGATCTCTGTCAAATAAATAAATAAAATATTAAAAAAAATATATAGCACAAGCTATCTTAAAAGGTCCTTGTGTGTCCTGTGTCTGATTACTCACCTTTGAACGCCGTCAGTTACTTGCTGACTAGCTGGGGAGGAGCAGAGGGAGGAACTGCAGCTTTAATTCCATCTGTTACCTAAACACCCTCTCATCAGAGCTGTTTTCTGTCCTAAGAGCAGGTCTCCCTCCCCTTGGTTTTCAGCCTTCAAATTAATAGTTACAGTTAGTGTGGCTTCTCTTTCAGTTCCACGTCCCCTGCCATTCTGCTGTACAGGATTTGGGCCCAAGATGATCAGATAAACATTTCAGAGGAATCTACATTTGACAAGGGTCTAGGGAGGCTCCTGTCGGTCTTCAGGCTGTCCCTCATTTTGTTCCAAACCTCAAAGCATTTGGGAGGTTATTTTTTTTTATTATTATTATAAATTGTGGTTGTTTCCTTATTGCAGAGTGATGCTTTCATTTTACATCTCTTCCTTAATCTATTAAATCTATTTTTCATCTTATTTGTTTTTAGTCCATTTCAAGGGAGATGAGAAGTAAAAATGTCATTGCTCTGTCATATCAGATTGTATTTGCATTCTGTTCAATTACTGTTTGAGAAATAATGAAATGTTAAAGGAAGTAATTTTCTTCACTGAAGGATTAAGTTACTCAGGACACTTTTTAAAAATGAGTTTTACTTTTAATAACTTTATTCACACAATTTTTTAGGAACTGAAATGCAGCTAATAAAAAACACTTGCAACCCAACAGGAGAAGAATACCACCCAATAGCTGCAAAATGAAAACCACAACACCTTCTGTGATAGAAAAGATTATTGGCTCTATACAAAAAATACTGATACCTATTTCTAAATTTATTTTCCTTATATACAGGCATATTCACAACGAAAAGTTTTAGTGGCAAAATGAAAGCAATAATGTTTAGTAGTCAGAAACAAATTTTAACACCAAGGCCCAGTCTTCTCTCTAAATCTTAACTGGCAAGTAATAAAGCTGAATAGATTCGAGTTCAAGTGCTATTTGCTTTTATTTCCTAGAATAAGACTAAACCTGTAAATTCTATTTTCATATAAAACCATCTGCACAGAGATTGGATTGTTCAACCTCTGCAATGTCCCTTCAAATGCCAAAATTCTATAATCCAAAAAACAATGACATAGTTTTGGAATGTTGGTGAGGTTCTGTAGTCAACCACCAAGAAAGTCTCTTCGTTAAAGCTGTGTTTGTACAAAAAGGGTTTTTACTAAAGCACAGGGACAAGAAAGAGCTGCTGCCCTGGGACTGTGAGGAGCCGCTGATTTTCTGTGCTTTGCGGTGGGGGAAGTAAAGATAAGGGAGAGTTCAGAAAGATTTCACATGCTAAAGAAGACTCACAGGATACTGAGGGCCCTGCAGTTTGTCAAGCCTTCAAACCAAGGCTGTTTTTCCCTCTAGCAAAGCATTAACATTAGGTCAGTCAGGAGCTTCCTGGCTGAACATTACACTCTGACCACCTCAAGGATTTGTCAGTGGGGTGCGGGTTGTAAGGACATTTAATTTTATCTATATTTCCTTCTGCCTTTATTTCCCAGATTAATAATAATAAAAAACAAAATTCTGTAATCCAAAACTTCACCATCCTGTGCCTGGAAGGCTTAATTTATGCCTGGTATTTATCGAGTGCAGTAAGAAGCATGTAGAAATTTTCAAACTACATTTGTAACTTAAATGACTTGCCACATTTTTTTTTCTATATTACTTCATACTGGTGTCTTATTCCTTTTCTATAATTCAAATCCTCCAGTGGATTTCTAAAAAGCCTACAGCTGTGTATGTGGCGTATTTTCATCTAGAGTACATGGGACTTGATGTCTTCTGGACTCTGGTTTTTTGATTTTACCAGGACTTCCAGTTGTGACATCAGAAACCCAAAAAATTTAAGAGGGAGTTTATGCTTAAGAAACCAAGCAGTGGATGGATAGCTGTGATTTAGGAATGACTGTAATCTGTTTTAAACCCTTCAGGATTGTTTCCGTCTCTTAATGCTCTATTTAGAGATCTGTTCTTCCAAATCACAGGTTTTTCCAGATGACAGACTATTAACTGAAAGCGCTCCCATGCTGAGACCAGTGCTTTCTGTTTCAAAAAAAAAAAAAAATTTTTTTTTTCTTTCCAATTTTTAAAATCTCAGTCTCTAAGTCAGGAACTCAATTTGGGCAAAGTACTCTCCGGTAGTCAGGGAGGCAGAATCTTTAAGATGGTAGCAGTTCTATTCGAATATAATGCAAACGTAAGCTGTTATCTTCCCCAAAAGAATGAGCTGGCGTATTCAAAAACAGAGGGAGAAGAAGTACTGCGCCCTTCTTTTAATCTTATCCATCTAGTTTACATCGTGGCGGAGTAGAACAGAAGCTTCCAATTAAAAAGAAAAAAAATCCACTCTGTGCCTCTGTAACATACTTCGTAAAAAATCATTTCAAATTATCCCAATAAACCTTTGAGGCAGAAATGATCATGTCATAGTTCCAGGGAAAAATAGACTCATAAAGGTTCAGTAAAAGTCACATGGATCTAGAACTTTTAATGGCTTTCATTTTATTATTTACATTGTTTCCCTTATTTGGAAAACTCCACGTAATAGAATTTTCATCATACTTTGCAATAAATATATGCTGATGTTAATGAAAAATAACTAATAAAGACCAACAAAACTGGCAATACTATTCTTTATTGTTTTTCTTTTTGAGGGAGAAGCATGCTTTTTTACAGCACCTGTAAACAAGTCAGTGAAGTATACTATTTTGAGTTTCCCCACATATATATATATTATTATTAATTTTCCTCTTTTTGGAATGTTAGAATACCACAACACCAACTGCATTACATAATAGTTACTGAAGGCAAGTCAGGAGAAAACAAGGGTAGAATTTTATGGCTAAAAATATTCATAGCAGCAACTTTTAAAAGATGATTTTATTAAATCAAGTCATTGCACTTGGTCATTTTATTGCTACAGCAAAACAAGGCCATTACATTTTTAACGCTTCTCGTTTCTGATTTAACTGATTGTCTTATTCTGTTCATACATTTCAAGTTTAAATGCATGCATAAAATGTTTACCAACAACTCAAGAGAGCACTTGGGTTTTTATTTTTTTGTTTTTTTGTTTTTTCCTGTGATCACAGTAAAGCATAAAAAAGAGAACCCCTATTCTCTTCCTATCTTCAAACTTAGATTTTGTAAAGAGGTAACAGCTTTATAGTAAGACCAACCACTAAAGCTTAGTGGTCACACACAAGCACACACACACACAATACTTCCAGTATTGAAATACAAGTAGGAAAACTAGTAATATGTGTTTCAAAGAATAGCAAACTTGAAAAATACATTCACTAATAATTTGGCAATGACAGATTCCACGCTGTTCCTCTCTAGTCTGCCATTTATACTCATGCATAGAAAAAAAACAATGATTTCTCCCCAAATAAAGACTATTATCATTATATACCATTTTGTGATATGAATTTCATGAATAAAAAATAATAAAATTCCCATATCAAGAGCAAATACTGGTAAATTGCTAGAGTGAAGTAATCATTTTTTTTCCCTTTGAGTTTGGCTTTAGGAACTCTACTTTTTGATCAAGGGCAGAAAAATAGAGCCACAATACTTTAATTTTCTAATAGAAACAGTACTTTAATTTCTATTCTGGCTGAGGTGTATACAAAGCAGATACTTTAAATGTGTGTCAGCATTCATGACCACCTTCATTTTATGCACTAGTGAGAAAATGACCAAGAAAAACTTCAAGAACAGGCTGAAATCTGCTGGAAACTTCCCTCACCCCATTATCAGGGTGAAGAGGGGTCACTTAATAGTTGTTCCAGTCAGAAAGCTGGAGAATGATTTCTAGGATACAATGTTTTCATTTTTATCTAAGGACTTTCATTAAAAGAAAATAAAATCTAATTTTTTTTTTTTTTTAAGCAAGAAGGAACTCATTCAACAAGTCTTTTAAAAACATTAGGAGTAAACAATTCCATTCAGTAGTGACCTCATCAGAAAAGCCCAAGGACTTTAAAGAGTTAAAATGTACATGCTCAATGCACAACAATCAAGTTTCCCCAAAAGCATTAATGTAAGTTGTGAATTTAACATTAAGTAATTCCTGGAATTTCTATTATTTTCTACTTCAATTCTCTTATATGTGAGACAAGATGGCAAAATTTCATTAAAACAAGATTTCAGTATATATTAAAACTTAAAGAGAAAATATTGGTTTGGTTATTTAAAATAACACAAAACGGACACATGATAGGTGGTACTCAAAATCTGAAAATCTGTTCTAATAAAGCTTAAAATCTAATTTTTTTATAAATGAAAAGTCAGTTCTATTTTTAATATAAACCCACATATTTTAAGACATGTTATCTATAGATACATTTTAAGATGTTCAACTGTTCAAAATCGACTCTGAACAAACTACTAGTTCATCTATCCTGTGAAAATGCATTTTGAATATGGTCAACTATATTTGGTTTTAAGTAAGCTGTACTGTTATGTTTTATTATATACTAACACTCTGGTACCTAAATGACAGTTTGAAACATCTCCACCAGTTAGGGTCTTTTAGGTCAATTACATATTGTAAAACCTGAGTATTTACATAATGATAATCTGTCAAAGTATGAAACCTCACACTGAATTTCTCCTCATATTACCATTATTAAAAATCAGAGGGAGGAACGTGAAGAACTCAATCACAAGATCACAAAATGAGTAATATCTGAGCCTGTAAAATAAGCAGAAAAATAGAGCAATAAGGCTGGTGTTTGCATATTGTATGTGCTGTAGTTTCTAGGCACAAGTTAAGGGTTAAATTAACATTTTTAGTTTCTTAACCTAATGGATTTAAAATATAGCTCATATTTTCCCCAAATACAGTTAACAATCCAATACATTTTAACTAAATTCCTTTTATGAACCCTACAAGTGCAAGCAATATAAAATATTCTAAAAGTTATTTTGATTGTTTCATTAGTTATTACTATATGCTTGGGTGAATAATCTGGTTTATAGCTAGGAAACTCCTATTTCATCACCCACAGTATAAACAGCACTGCAAACAAACAGGCACAACAGTGTAATCCTGGGTAAGAAGCTAAAAGTAAAAAATATATTTATATACAAAGTTTATCTCCCTTATGTATTATGGGAAAAGTAGTGGCTATAGTTACTATAAAGCTAATTTGTCCCTCTCAAATAGTATATTTTACAGATTATTTGTAAAGATATCACCATATTTATAGTATAGATCTCTTTAAAAATAATACAAGTTTCAGTAAAAAAAAAACTATTGTGAACTTTCTTTCCTTTTTATACAGATTCAGTAGTATTTTCAAGCAAACTAAGAAAAAAGTTTGCAATTCCAGCACATAAGAAATAAGGCCTCTTTTTTTTTTCATATTGGCAAAACAAAATATATATAAAAAAAACTACCCTCTCCCTACTTTTTTTATAGATTATAGTTCAAATACTCATATTTCTTTATCATGACAACAGCATTTGTTATTTTTAAGTAACAAGTCAGTTGAAGTTCATAGTGTTGCTTCTGAATCCCTGGAACCTTAAGAACACAGGGCCATGCCATTTCAAGAAGACAGGACTGCTTTTTTCAGCTTCTCTATTTCCACCTAAGATATAAAACATAAATTGACAATAAACAAAATATATTTAGTCAAATTTCTTTATTTTATCCTATGTCATTAAGATCCAATCATACTTTGAAGACTCCAGATTTTGATTTCCATTTTAAAATCCAATTTCCAATGTTGTGATCAATGCAGAAGTTTAACAGAAGAACACATCACAACACAAGTTCCTAAATGGCAGAAGACAACCACAAAACAGCAACTACAGTTGTTTCAGCTGGAACAATGTTAATTAATGGGAGTATGTGAAAAAATACTGTAAGAAAATCCACCCTCCAAAGAACAAGAGAATCCTTAAAACTAAATTAAGAAATGTACAAGTACCTGTATTTAAACAAAGATGTGGGCAGTAAAGAACTGAAAAATAGTAATAATAAAGGACCAATTTAGTCCTATGTTTTTCACTTACTACGTATGTGAAATTGGCAATCCCTTAACCTCACTTGGTCTCATTTTCATCTGTAAGCAATACGTTCTAGATTAAATTCTTTTTAAAACCCAGGAATTTATCTAAGATTCAGTCAATTTGTTGGAAAGATTTCCACCTTTAGGCGGAAGACATCTTTCATTTAACAGAAATTCACAATGTAAGAAACTTAAGAGAATTAGGAAAACTCAATACCTGTTCACAATACCTATGGTTATTTAATTCCGACATATTACAAATCATGAAGCTGAAGCACAAGATTCAATACCATACACTAGCAAGTGGTACAGAATTTGCACTGATTGGGTCAAAGGCTCTGAAGTCCAGTTTTCTACTCTTACCAATTATGTAAGGCTTTGATGATCTCTGACCTTTCACTGCGTATGGAAATATTTGGGCCTTACCTTCTCCTGAAAGCATCATACCTATCCCCAATGCTGCATACAAATAATACATGCTATAGCTAACCTCTGACAAATAATTCATTTTTAAATAATAAGCATTTTGCCAGTCAAAAGGTCTAATTTCAGTATGTTCACCATCTCCTAAGGGATTCTAACCATTCAAGTATGGTTTGTTAATTCTAGGATCTAACAGCACTGGTTTGGAACAAGTCTTGGTCATTAGCCTGGACTGAGACAAAGTAACTTCAATCATCAGAATAGTGTTATCATTATCTCCATTCCAAAGATACATGAACCAACTACACCAATTTTAATGAGCAAGGATGCCAAGAAAATGGGGGCGGGGGAAACACTGGTGAAAGAAGGAATAGGGAGAATAACCCTGCACTCAATCAGTAATACTCCTTACATACTGCGGTCACACAGATTTAGATATCAAGCCAATATATTTACTGCTAGAGTTTCTCTTCTAGCACTTTTATGTTCATTGTTCATCTTTAGTCCTTTTATCATTCCTCAATATAATTTAATACTGTATGTTCAAAGTACTACTTTTAATCTTTAGGGAAATATAATTTCTCCTTTCAATGTACGATCTTAAAACTCTGTCTTATTAAGGTGCTTTTATAAATAAAGGGTCAAACTTTCCCCATTAGGCCAAAAAAAAAAAAAAAAAAAAGCCTGTAATACAAATCAGCACGAGGCTAAGAAACAGCTGATTTTGCTAAAAAAAAACTGAATCAAATGAAATTCCTCAAAAATGAAATAATTCCTTTGCCTTGCCATGATTTTTATAATAAATTAAATCATATAGAGAAATTTATGTATTAGTTCCTTATGCTTATATCACCTAATTTTCATATATGAGTATGTGTACATATACAATATAAGGAATAAAAATCAAGAAACTTATTTTAATTTCTGAATTTCTACTGTGTTGCATATTGGGAATTTAAGACATTTTTAATATGTATTCTTTGATTTGACAAAAATTTATTATCTAATATGTATATGGCACTTTGCTCAGAGTTATGGACAAAGATAGAACAGACAGACACCCTCAAATAGTCTAATAATCTAGAAGATGGGAAAAGTAAGTCCATAATGTCACAGTGATAAGAGAGAAAATTATTACTTATTTATGCTTTTCAAAATAAAGGACATGAATTTGGAAGAAGACAGAATTACTTTTAAATCAGAGAAAGATGGGTACTAACTTAATGAGGGTGACTGCTGGAGGTAAGCTCTGAGAATCTGTAGAACTTATGCATGAGAAGATGAAATAAAAGGAAAATCCAAGAAAATACAGTAAGAGCAAATTTCAGATGAATTAACTGTGAGGGACAACTGAGGATCAGCAAGCAAGAAAAGAAAAAACAACTAGGACTAAGACATCAAAGACCTCACATGCTAAGTTGAGAAGTCTGAACCTTACTCAGCAAGTAACAGAAAGTTCCTAAAAGAACTAAGTAAAGAAAGATTAATTTGAGGTAAGAATGAGAGAAACTTAAACAGCTAAACAGAAGATAAAGAGCATAGGAAGAGGACAAAAATACTAGGAAGAAATAGATATAAGTGATGGAGTAAAGCTAACAGGTGTGAATGTGAATAGAACTAGAATGGAAGCACCATGTCTGTAAGACTTGAAAGGCAATGGAATGATCAACAGAAAAAGACAGAAAAGCAGGAAAGGAAAATGATAAACATAAAAGAGGACATGCTAATTCTAAGATCACAGTGGAAAGACATTCAGAAAGACAAGCAGCTGGAAATAGGACAGAAGCTAGAAAAAGGAATCCGATCCAGATGGGAGAGGCATAGGAGCTAATCATGATGCTTGAGGGCACAGGTAGGAAAAGAGAGGAGGGCCAAGGCAGTTCTGAAGGAACATTTTACTTAGAGAAAGGAAGAAGAGACTGAGAAGTGGACTGAAACAAAAGAATGCCGGATCACATAAATCAGGACAGAAAAAGTGGCAATAGTTTTAAAAATGTGAAATGCTGTAGAAACTGGAAAGACACTGGAGTTGCATTCAGTAAACCTAAAATGTAAGAGTTGTTAATGACTGAATTAAAGGTGAAGAATTAGAGACCACAGATGTACTTTTTTTTTTTAAGTTGTTTATTTTGCAGTAAATGAAACTCAAGGCAGCTGGACCTGCAAGGGAGCTTTGGTTTTTTTGAAAAATCGAAATATTGAATATTTTCATGAAAAAACGGAAAGTGCAAATAAAAGGGATACATCAGATGTAAGAGTAAGAACGGGGTTCTGATAATTTACCAAAGACCTTCATATACATTATCTCAATAACTAAAGCTAAAAGGCGATTAAGTGACTTCCTCAAGTTCAAACAGTGTCACTTAATCCCTGAGAGCAAAATTCTGAAGGCTGTTTCTGTTAAAAATTTCAGCCTAACTGCTGATTTAATCACTCTAAACCCTAGTTTCCTCATCCTTAAAATAGGAACAATAATCCTTACCAGTTGTTATGTGTATCCCCTGAGATAATGTACAGGAGGTGCCAAGCCTAACTGACACACAGTGTAAGTCAGAAGAGAGGCCTGAGTTTTTTTTTGAAGTCCCATGTTCTTTCTGTTTCACAATGCTAACAAGAGAAATAGGGTAAGCAATAAGGCCAGGTATAAATAGGGAGGCATATGAAATACTTAAGTACAGAATGGGCAGAGCTTCTGAAAAAAGGCAGAAAACACTTTTCCTGAAATATTCAGAAAACAAGAATACAAATAAAGACCAAAGTATGTGCAAATGGAACAGATGGAAAAATGGAAGATAAAATAAGTAAAATTGTCAGACCTCAGAAAAGAGTGAAGATGATGACATTATAGTTAAAAAGTAAATGCTCAGTGAGACATCAAGTCAACAAATCTATAGCCATCCCATTACCACCTTCACCACCACCACCCTTGCCTCCAGGCCAAGAAAAATGAATTGAAAAAAGTTTAACTGTGGAAAAAAAAAAGAAATAGTTCAAAAAAGCAAGAGTGCAAAAGATTTAGAACTACACACTCTTATGAGGCCAGAACCATGTTCGTTTTATTTATGAATGTATACCTAATGCCTCTCGTACACTGCCTTAGAGAGCTAGCGCTCAAAAATATTTGCTTCACGAATGAACGGAATGTGATAGGGAGTCAACTAGAGATTAATTAAATGGCTATCAAGCAGCAGGGAGTGTCCAACTTAAGTAGGACAGCATAACTGTAGTGAACCCTATCACCTAGAAGAGATGGAAAAACACATGTAGTTTACGCTGACTACAATCTCAATGTTAGGAGAAATGATTTACCTCTAGATTACTTCTCATTGCCTTCTCCTCTTCCAAATCCTTTCGTAGTTTTTCCAGTTCTTTCCTAAAAACAATTTATTACTGTTAAGTCTTTCATTTAAACAATATATTTGACTAATGTTAACAGAATCTCTTACCTGACATACCAAAACTGGGAAAAACTTTTTAAAGAAAACAGCCATACTAATCAATAAAAATTTCAAATTCACTAATGGAATGGTTCAATACAACAGTTAAAAGAAAACTCAGCAGTACCATGGCAAACCCATCTGTGATAAATAAGTTTTTAAGTGAATAGGGAGCGCAGCTCATGATAAAGAAATAATAATGGTCCTTTAGAAGCAATTTTCCATATTCAGTTATCATGCTTTTTCCAGGCTGGACACTCGAAAGCCCAAACAATTTGGTAATGTCAAAACATGTCACAGTACAACACAAATTATTTAACAGGATTACCTGGACTTTACATGTCTCTTTCTCTATTTTTAAAAATTAAACATTACATTAAAATTACCAAACCAATAACAAAAAACTCTAGCCAACAATCCTTCCTCCTTAACTCATGTTTTCAGTTCTCTGTGTTCCCATCTATCTTTTTTATATAGTCATCTCTCCACAGCTGTAAGTATGTATTTCAAAAAGTGTTTTAAAATATTTCCATGTTGCTAAACTTATCATATTTCTGATAATTGTTGCTTGACACTCAAATATCCAGGTTTTTTTGGTTAGTTGCTTTTGGGGTGGGGAGTGGAAAGAATAGAAATTTTATTTAACATCATGAATATTCAGTATATCAAATTTCTAAATCAAAGAGTAGGGACATATTCACAGCTTTTGGACAAATGCTAGGAAAATTCTCTTCAAAAGTATTATAGAAGTATTCGATTGAAAAATGCATGAAAATGCTCAGGAAGAAAGACTATATGAGAAAGAAAGGAACTTTTAAATTCTGTAGTTTCAAAACTAGTTTCTTCTATTATTTTAATGATTATAAAACTATATTAAGAATAAATGTCCTACTATTTCAATTTAAATTATAATTTAAATATTTAACTCAAATTTATTTAAAGCTTATTTTGGTATATAATAGAAAATTTGCTAAAATATTAACTTTGTATTTCTAAAATGTTACTACTAAATGAATGCTTTCTTTTTCTAATTATTCTATTATTTTGAGTTTATTATACATTTAAATTATACCTAAATAAGGATCTATTCCTAAAATATTTATCCTATTATCACATTTTCATTATTTTTAAAAACACATTTGTGAATATAAAATTTTTATGTAATTGTTTTCTTTTTACAAAAACAGATCAAACTATATTATCTTGTTCTGTAACTTCTCAACTAAAGAGACTAATAATATATTTCTCTGTCAATCATTCCATATCAATATCCTTCAATTTTTTTAATCCTTTAATTTTTTAATGATTTGTTCCAAACATTTTAGATTCTAATAATGCATAAAGACTATGTATTCGTAAGCTATAGCAATAAAATTATTAAAAGACCTAAGAATTCCAAGTCAGCTCAAGAAATAAATTCTTATTACCAGTACCTCTGATACCCAGAATGACCCGCAATCCTACTTTCCTCCTCTCCTTTACAGGAAAAGTCTTCCTTCCTTCCTTTACTTACCACATATACAAATGTATCTTGAAACGACAGTTTGATTTTATATGCTTTTCAAACTTCATGTAAATGAAATAATACTGTATGCATGTCTCTAACTTGTTTTCCCCACCCTCAACACTTTTTCAGATGGATTCATGTTGACACATGTGGCCATAATCCATTCATTTTTTATTGCTGTACACTATATGGCATTTCATTGTATCAACACACCAGTGTATGTTTATTCATTCTCCTGTGATGCTCTTATTTTTCAGATTAAAAAGTCTGCCATCCATTTCATTTTCCCAGAGGAAATAAGACTTTGAAAACACCTTTTCAAAGACTTCTAAAATATCTGATATGTATACATAAATCACAAATATTTTATTCATCCTACAGCTACATTAAGAACACTTATAGGCAATTAAGGCAATTTGTAAATGTAATTATCAGTTCATTAATAATAGCAGACTTGGTATCAAAAATGTAAACTGTCAAAATCAACAAATCAGGGTCATTCTCTAATTCATACGTGAATAGTGCTCAATAAATACTTACTAGATGAATAACTTACAGTTTATAATGTGTACACTGTGGAAATCTATTAAAAAATCTGCATGATTCAGATAAACTGAACGATAAAGAAAAGACCCATCATGTATCAAAAAAACTCTCTCTCTCTCTCTCTCTCTCTCTATATATATATATATATATATTTTTTTTTTTTTTTTTAAGTAGTCACTCAAAATAAATTTTTTGGTTCTACCTAAGAGACATCTGTAAAAGTGGTCTGCAACTACAAAAATATCAATTGTTAATCACAGTATTTTTTTTTTTTTTAAGAGAGAGAGAGAGAAATGCTCCTGGTGGGGAGGGTTAGAAGGAAAGAATCTCAAGCAGATGTCCCAATGAGTGTGGAGCCAGGCATGGAGCTTGATCTTATAACCCAAGAGATCTTAGAGGCTACAGGGGAAGACAACCTGAACCCTCACCCTTTGCTCAGTTAGATTAGCTGATCTTTGGACCTTTTTTACCTATTAGGTCTTTATAGAACTATGTTTAAAATGTTAGAAAGTTTTATTTTTATATTTATTTTTTAATGTTAACAACTTTTAAAGCTCAAATGATAACAGTTTTAGAAAAATATCTCTAAACCAACAGAAAATATGTTTTCAGTTCTAGCTCTGCTTTTTAAGAACTGTATGATCTTAGGTAAACAGCTTTACCTCTCTGAATTTTTACTTCTTCAGTTAAAAGAGAGGGGAGCTATAGTACGTGATCTTTTACATTTGTTTTCACTAAAAAGTTCCTAACTCTCACTTAGGATCTCACCATACAGTATTATCAGAAAGTTTCAGAATTAAAAGAATGGCCTTAGAGATTCACTTATTCCCAACCCCTTGGTTTTATTTACACACCAATCTCAACCCTAACAGAGACAGTGATCCAGTCCCTCTGAAAAGTAAATATACATATAGATACACTCCAGATCCAAAATACAATGTAACTTTTCCTAATATTTTTAAGACTGATTAACCCATATGTTTGATCAGAGAAGATTTCTACCCTTGAATTATGGGTACATATAGACCTTTCCCATAATAAGCCTATGACAACAAGTTTTCTAACTCAAGTTTTTTGCAGGGAGGACAGAAGCACTATTAAGGAAAATTTCTTTGGAAACATATCTGCTGATATAAGAAATTTGGCAGATTACTTCATAGAATTCTACTCAATTCTACTTGATAGAATTTGAAAGAATTCTTTACATACGTGTTAAGTAACTTTCAGAGATTAAAGCAAGGCTACTTACCCATGATCCTTTTTCAGTGCTTCTACAATGCAGAGTAATTCAATAATCTGAGCTCTAAGTTCATCCAAGGGATTTTTTTTCCCATCATCTGATTCTACTTTAGCTTTGATGTCTAATGGAGTTAAAAAAGCAGCTGTATTTGGTTTAGCACTTGAGGGTGTTGAAAGGTACAGTGATGGCTGAAAACATAACAGAATATTTTCTTATTTTATTTGTATTTATATTATATCTAAGTTCAAAAAAAATTTATAGCAAGGAGATAAATAACTAAAATAATACTTGAAGATAAATGGCAACTTTGGAAATTTAAAAAGCAGTTTGATATTCACAACTGGTAAAACGAGCAAACAACCAGATAATAAACTTGCAATCACTAGTAGTTTATGTGAGAAATGTCAAAGGACTAATAATAGTAATTTTTAAAAAGTGGAAAAGAGAAGAAAAACCTGTTAGAGCTATCTTATGAATGATCTGCCGAGTGGAACATCTAGCGGCAAGAACATATAAGCATTATTAAGGTGAGCTTTGATCCTCCACAGTAGTCATTACTTAAAATTTCCAAAGAGTTTTACTTAAAAGTAATTATGAGGAATTCAGTAAGTCCACTGAAGAGGCATGAATCCATGGCCCATGATGCCCTTTTTATTATTTCACTAAATTAACGGGAAATCAAATTTCAATCGACTACTGACAAACTAAGAATCAGATTAAGTGTATCTGATAAACTGGAAGAACAGCCAAAAGCCCTTGGAATGAATCTGAGGAGGAAACATGAATTTCTTAAACCAAAGATGTGTGTAAATTGGGATACTACTATCTTAAGTAAAAACAGCAAGAGTTTAGAAGAGTCTTAATACCATGTAATAAATGGGAAAATCCATGTACACTGCCATTCATTCCAGTATATATTAGTGCTTATTACTATGCTGAACACGAAGCTAGGCTAGAAGTAAATTTTGGCTTATGTAATAATGTAATGATGGCTTCTGGCCTAAAGAGTGTATGTTTAATGGGAAAATGAAACAGATCTATGCCTTAAAAAATATGAAATGTATAACATTTATACTACTCATTTAAAATAAGCTTTTTTAAAAATAACCTACAGAGGACAGTGTTACCTTAGAAACTCAATTTTTTGGCAGGAATTTTTTTTTTTAATTTTCTTGGCAAAAGACAGTTTTTAGAAGACATTTTAAATTCCACTATTTTGGTGCTCACAAGGAATCCTACAAATTATACAAATCTTAGGCCACAATGCCCCTCACCTTTGGAGAGTAGCATGAATCCTTTTTAAATTCAGACGGCTTTAAGTTGGCACCATCTTCTTCTTTCGGTAACTTCAAGATTTTTTCTGGGCTTTGAGTTGGCTAAATGATTTTTTAAAACCAAGAAACAGAAAATACCAAAGAAGGAAAAGGCAATAAACATTTGGATAATAAACTAAGTAACTTTTTTTTTTTAAAGATTTTATTTATTTATTTTGACAGAGAGAGATCACAGTAGGCAGAGAGGCAGGCAGAGAGAGAGAGGAGGAAGCAGGCTCCCCGCTGAGCAGAGAGCCCGATGTGGGACTCGATCCCAGGACCCTGAGATCATGACCTGAGCCGAAGGCAGCGGCTTAACCCACTGAGCCACCCAGGTGCCCCAAAACTAAGTAACTTTTATCACTGTTTTCCACAGCTACTGTTCCAGATATTCCATTATTATTAACAGGATATTACATAATTTCAAGCTGAATAACACATTGCATTTCTGGAAGGTTAAAAATAGCCTGCCTCTTAGCAACAAAAATCTTCTCTACTTCGGTAATTTGAAAGTGCTGTAGCGCTCAAGAGCTAATATATTAATAATAAAGTTACTAGCAGCATTCCAAATAATGTATAGAAAGCATAAAAAAGAAGTTACACATTTAGATACCAGCATTAGTACTACCAAAAAAACTCACTATGTCAGAGGAAAAGAATGTTTCATTCTTTACTAAGGTGAGTATGTACCACTCAATTCTAATTATTGTTGAGAGACGGGTAGATTAAAAGGATACTCTGACCCCTTTTGACCCTGAGTTCTGTGGTTATGGTCTCGGGACAGCTCTTTATTCCTGATTCTGTAACCTTCATTGCAACCCTCTCTGAAATGAACATGACCCCATATTTCCCTAAATATAACCAACCATTTACCACTTGAGTATAACCCCTATCTTCCTGATTTTTAAACTTTGGTGGAGTTTTAAATCATTCCTCATTCCTATCTTTAGAAGAACTCTGGCTCTACTAAATTCTCTATGTTTTAGAATAGTAAAGTGTAACTCACAGAATGTCCACCATTGAAGCGGCCAGGTAATCTTCTTCCAGGCATCTTCGGTCTATTTGCAGTGAGATGTAGCAAGTTTTCTGAGGAAGCTATGTCATCAAAATTTACAAGATCTAGAGAATAAAATTAAATATATCTACTAAAAGATAACTGTACACTTTAAAAGGTAAAAAAGAATGTTTCTGGATTTCTAACAAACTATACATTAAAAAGTCCCACTAGGACTCACACGCTAACCTGTGCTTTTCATATGCATTTGGAAAACAACACTCACCCTTAAAAACAAACATTCTCTTTACCTGACACATTTTATAGCATAAGACAACTAACAACAGAAAGTTCATGTTTCCAATAGACCTCAACAAAAGTTCTTATTGAAAAATACAAATCTGAACCAAAAATTACAGTACCATAAAAAAAAACTATCATCTTAATTTCTTGCTTATAAAAACAGATGATCTACTTCAACTCATAATTAATTACAATGTATCAGAAAATTAACATAGAAAATGTTTTAAATTTCCAGTAGTATCCTAATATTCAAATTTTAAGAACTCAACTGTATGTGGGACCCTGATGCTTTCCAACTGTAAAATGAGAGTATAATTTAATGGATGTGTGTGTGTGTGTGTGTGTGTGTGTGTGTGTATGTGTATATTGTAGCTGAGACTCCAACTGTTCATAGTTCACTGCACTTTTGCTTCAACATCAGCATATTTAGGAACTATAAGACAGTCATAAATCAAAGGCAAACAGGGTATCAAAGAAAAATGTTACAGAGATCATTCACTTGTTTTCCCACCATCAAAGGCTGGTTGACCTCTGATCCAAAAACTTGGTTTTAAAGAAAAATCTATGTACCTCTGAACCAATGGCATATAATACATTCCCTTTTCCTAGATGATCCAGAAAACCCAGGTAAAAGAGGTGATTTTTAATTTTGAAACCTAGAAATCTGTAAGTGATACAAGAATCCTGAAGATAACTCCAGACACTTCCATTGTCAATATAATCTTCCCTCAGCCCAGATTATAAACTAGTGATATTAATCACAGTGAGGTACTTGATATGGCAGCAGATATCTTTGGTTTAATCTTCCAGATACAGAATTAATTCTGCACACTCCCATTGCCTAGATGTTTATAATGCTTTCTGTCAAATATTTAGATAACCAAACTCAGTGATTTGTTAATTCTTAAAAGACATCTAAAGATAATTATTTCTGCCCTCAAAGCTTATTCATCAATTTTCATATTCAACGTTATCAATTTAGGAAAAAATGTTAAGGGTAAAAGGGCACAAAGGTAAGGCATAAGAAAAGGTATCACTGTTTGGCAATACACGTTTTATAACAAATTTAAGTATTGTTGACCTCTGTTAATTCTTTTCCATCCTCCCATTCCGGGATTACTTTGTGTATTCTATTTTATATCTAGTCATCTACTCATCAGCGTAATACATCTCAATTGGCAATCAAATGTGCTCAGTTTAATTTTGTCTTAAGTCTTTTGACATTTGTTATAATTATAAAATATAATTTTATATTATAAAATATAATATAATATAATATAATTCCATATAATGGAATATCTAGAACAGTAGCTGTGGCCTTCATGGAAAATGTATTGTATAGTGTGGAAGACCTTGAGTTTAAATATAGTTTTAGATATTTCATTTTATTTGTAAATGTCATAAAGAAAATCAGTATTTTAAAAAATGTTAAAAATATGCTGTAGTTTGAAGGGTTAAAAATTGCTGTTAACACTGATAAATGTATACTGACAACCTACTAAAAAAATCCTTGAAAAGTACAATCCAATAATTTTGGCCTGTGAAGATCATTTTCAAATGCATATTTAAGCAACTTGCAGAAAGAAAAAAAAAAAAGCAAACAAACAGAAAAACACAGGAAGGGATGAAGATAAATGAAACTGAAAGAATAAATAAAAGGTAGATTTTAAAAATTATAGAGCATGCTCATGTAAAAATGCCTTCTGTATGTCAAGTTTTGGGCTACAAAACCAAGACAAATAATTTTACTATTCTAAAACTCTCTCAGGTCCTCCATTTAAGCCATTAGGTTAGTAAAAACAGTGCACATTTTGGACTCGTGATACATTTGAACACATTCAAAATTTACCTAAGAGTAGTAACAGTGGATTTATACTGTACACATGGCATGAAAGGCAGGACAATCACTTGACTCTTATAATTATATTGCCACTCTGCCAGCCATTTGTATTTCTATACATTGCCTAAGAAGACATGGAATTTTTAAAAAGTCAAGATGAAGTATCAAATTCTGGGAGAAAATAAACTGACTTATATGGTTTTCAATTAAAAAACAAACTTTTATCAAAACAATATCTTAAGCTAATCAGGAAAATTTTTCCAACATGAATTTCATTTTACTTTCAAATGGAAAACCAAAAGGGTTAGAATAGACAGACAAACATGTACACTTTTAGTACAATTACAAAGAAAAATCAATGTGCACCACCTATTTATATGGAATTATTGTTTTGATTTCTTTTATAAATTGTCATCTTACCAAAATGGAGAAAGGTAGGATAATTTCCTGACAGGTAAGAAGGGAAACATGGCAAACAGGCTAGGAAACAAAATCTGGAAAGAAAAGTCAAGGATAGGAATGTCTAGAAAAAAGACTAAATCAAAAAATTATTTTACAAAGCAGGAAAAAGGAACAGTTGTAGAATGAATAGAACCGTTTAATGTTTACCATATACCTATTGTAGTTTATCTAACTCATGTAAGATGTATATTAGATTTTAGATTATTTTGTCTTTCAAACGAAAAAAATGATTAGTATTAATTCAATATACCGTAAGTAGAAAGAAGCCTTTTTAAAATTACTCACTGAACACCAAGACCGCTTCAAAAGGATGTTTTAGTAAAAAATTAAAGCTCAGAGTAATAAATCAATAATAATAACTCATTAATATCATTGTAACAAAAATTAAACTACCTTTCAGTAAAGTTTTAGTCTTCAGGAAATGACAGTTAATTACAATGAAAGAGAATTTTAATTCTATAATATAATAAAAGAAAAATATGACAAACAGTATTTTTAAGTATCTCACTATAAAAATACAACTTATATAACATTCAAAATCACATAATACATAAACGAATCTTCAACTATGCCTTATATGACACTCTATAAAGAAATTATCAAGAATATTACTATATGAAAATAGTAATTTTGATCTCTGCTCTTATTCTACAGGTAAAATCAACATTTTAGGGTGTGTTTTATTTTTTTTTTGTATCCTAGTTTAGATATAGACTCATTATTTAGTGTCTACCACTCAACAGGTAAGCATCTTATTAGAAGAATTCCACCTGAAATTCTTTCTGGAAGAACAAATGAATAAACATTGAGAACATAATTCAAACAAAAATACATTAACCAGGCACCTGGGTGGCCCAGTGCGTTAAGCCTCTACCTGAGGCTCAGGTCATGATCCTGGGGTCCTGGGAAAGAGGCCTGCAACAGCAACAGCATCAGCATCATCTTAAGCATGATCTCATTGGGCTCTCTGCTCAGAGGGGAGCCTGCTTCCTCCTCTCTCTCTGCCTGCCTCTCTGCCTACTTGTGATGTGTGTGTGTGTGTGTGTGTGTGTGTGTGTTAAAAAAATAAATAAATAAAATCATTAAAAAAGAAAAATTTTAAAAAACAGATTAACTATCAAAGAATGTTTCACTATTTAACAATGAATGCCTTGAGGTCAAATGATATTATGTATCTCTAAATTTCCTTTTAACCCAAGCACAATTTAGCATAGAAAACAATCAAAAAGGATAAAATACTATAACACTATAAGAATATTTCATCAGCACTGCTTTCTCAATGTAATAGGTATGTTACCACTAAATCTTCGATCTTGTATTCTAAGACTAATGTGCAAACCAATTTTATGACCTAGAGAACTTACTATTTTAGAAATATTTAGACTATGTGAACTTTATAATTAACCAATAGTAGCAGTGAGATTATCCTGAACCTTTTTTTTTTTTAAAGATTTTATTTATTTGTCAGAAAGAGAGAAAGTAAGCAGAGGGAGCTGCAGAGAGAGGGAGAAGCAGGCTCCCCACTGAGAAGGGAGCCTGATGTGGGGCTCTATCCCAGAACCCCAGAATCATGACCTGAGCCGAAGGCAGATGCTTCACTTACTGAGCCACCCAGGTGCCCCCTCCCAAACCAATTTTTAACAAAATGTTTAAGAAAGAGGAAAAAAATTAAAACACAGATGCAATTTATAGTACTATCTTATATATGAGAAAATATACTGAAGGACGTTTATTTTAAAAATAGTTTATAAATGGCTTTATATACAGTATAATCATATCTGAGAGTAGTGTCAGGAATTTACATCCTTAAGAGCGAAGAGCAGAAACAGAATGAGAGGAGATTATCAACAGGGGAAAGGAAAAGAAGGGAAGTAACATTTTATAACATCTTCCTTGTCAGGTATTCTAGCAGGTATCACAGACATATTAGATCATTCAATTAACAAGACAATGATAATTTGCTAATAATTTAAAACTCATATTTTTAATAATAAAGTGTACTTGCTACTGTATCACCTGAAATTATTATTTTATGTAATAATGAGATTCTAAGATGACTTTCATGTATGTTTTTAACTTTCTGAAACATGTTAAAGGGCTAGATTCATATGCTATTTTAAAAAAATTTGAAACCTCAAACTGTGCCAAAAATATAAATTAATATATGCCTCAATTATATGCCAAATTTGAGGCTGCTTTTGATGCAGAACATAGTGTTCTCTTAAGGTGTCAATATCTCAAAAAGAAGAGTTTAAACACTTTTATACTACAAATACTAAGAACATAATATTCTAATAAAAAAATGGAAATGAGGAATAACCTGAATTGAAGTTCAGAACATGAGCTGCATGCTATCAGCAGTCAGGCCTTTTGTCTTAGCATATTATTTATGTGCCTCAAATAGTAATGGGATCTAACATTTGCTCAGTTAAGTATTTCCAATCTAATATGAACACAATTTCCAAAACTTACAGGTATATCTCATTTTACTGAACTTGCAAGATAAGTCCATTTTTTACAAATTGAAGGTTGCTGGCAACCCTGTGATAAGCAAGTCTATCGATGCCGTTTTTTTTTCAACAGCATTGCATATCTCTGTATCACATTTTGGCAATTCTCGCAATATTTCCAACTTTTTCAGTACTATTATATTTGTTATTGTGATCTGTGATCACTTTGATGTTACTATTGTAACCATAATTAACTGTGCCATGTAAGATGTTTAATTTAATCTGTAAGCGCTGTGTATATTCTGACTGCTCCAAAATTAAGCTGCTTCCCACCTCTCACCCTCTCTTTGAGCCTCCCTATTCTCTTAGACACAATAACACTGAAATTGGAGCAATTCATAACCCTCTAAGTGTTGGAGTAAAATGAAAAATAACATATCTCACTTTCAATCAAAAGCTAGAAACAATTAAGCTTAGTTAAAAAAGCATACAGAAAACCGAAATAAGCTACATCTCTTGTGCCAGTTAGCCAAATTGTGAATGCAAAGGACAAGTTTGTGAAGAAAGTTAAGTGTTACTCCAATGAACACACAAATTATAGAAAATAAACAAACTTATTGCTGAAAGTTTCAGTAATCTGGATGAAAGATCAAACCAGACACAACATTCATTTCCTTAAGCCAAATCCTAATCCAGAGCAAGGCCCCAACTCTCTTCAATTCTGTGAAGGCTGAGAGAGGTGGGAAAGTTGCCACAAAAAAAAAAAAAAAAAAGTCTGAAGATAGCTGAAGTTGGTTCATGGAGTTTGAGGAAAGAAGTCATCTCCATAACATAAAAGTACAAGCGAAAGCAGCAAGTGTTGATGAAGAAGCTACAGCAAGTTGTTATACAGATGATCTAGCTAATTAATGAAGGCTGCTTCACTGAACAACAGGTTTTCAACATAGATGAAACAGCCTTACAATAGAATAAGATGCTATCTGGGACTTTCATAGCCAGAGGGGAGAAATCAATGCCTGGCCTCAAAGCTTTAAAGGACAGGCTGACTCTCTTATTAGAGACTAATGCCACTAGTGACTTGAAGCTGAAGTCAATGCTCATTTACCATCCTGAAATTCCTAGGACCCTTAAGAATGATGTTAAATCTGTGCTCTATAAATGGAACAACAAAAAAGGACAGCAGCACATCTGTTTACAACATGGTTTACTCAGTATCTTCTGTTGAAACCTACTGCTCAAAAGATTCTTTTCAAATCATTACTGCTCACTGAAAATGCATCTTGTTACCCAAGAACACTGATGCAGATGTACAATATTAATGTTGTTTTCATGCCAGCTAATCTAACAACCATTCTGTAGCCCAAGGATTAAGGAGCAATTGTGACTTTCTTCTGACTTTCAAGTCTTATTATTTAAGAAATACATTTCATAACACTCTAACTTCCATGGATAATGATTCCTCTGATGGCTTTTGACAAAGTAAATTAAAAACCTTCATAGGGGGTGGGGAGGTGTTGCACTTGGGTGGCTCAGTTGCTTAAACAACTGCCTTTGGCTCAGGTCACGATCCTAGAGTCCTGGGATCTGAGTCCCGTATCAGGATCCCTGCTTGGCAGGGAGTCTGCTTCTCCTGCTGATCTCTCTCCTCTCATACTCTCTCGCTGATCTCTCTCCTCTCATGCTCTCTCGCTCTCTCTCTCTCAAATAAATAAAATCTTAAAAAAAAAAAAGCATTCACAATTCTAGATGCTATTAAGAACACTGGGGATTCATGGGATTCATGGGTCAAACAGGAGTTTGGAAGGAGATGATTACTTTGAGGTGATCAAGACCTCAGAGGAGGAAATGACTGCAGATACGGTAGAAGTACCAAGAGAACTAGAATTAGAAGCAGAGCCTGAAGAGGTCACTGAATTGCTATAATCTCATGATAAAACTTTACAGATGAGCAAAGAAACTGGTTTCTTCAGATGAAAACTACATGTGGTGAAGATGCTATGAAAAATGTTGAAATGACAATAAACCATATTGAATAGTAGATAAACTTAGTTGATAAAGCAGAGGCAGGGTTTGAGAGGACTGATTTCGATTAGAAAAAAGTGCTACTGTAAGTAAAATGTTATCAAGCAGTATTACGTGCTACAAATAAACTGTTCATGAAAGGAAGAGTCAATTGATGTAGAAAACTTCAGTGTTGTCTTATTTTAGAAAATGCTACAGCCACCCCAACCTTCATCAGCCACCACCCTGATCAATCAGTAGCCATCAACATTAAGGCAAGATTTTTAGCAATAAAGTTATTTTTTAGTTGAAGTATGTTCACTTTTTTTTAGCCATAATGCTAATGCACATTTAGTAGAGTATAGTATGGTGTAAAAGTAACTTTTATATGCACAGGAAACCAAAAAATTCATTTGAATCACTTTGTTGCAATATTCACTTTATTGCAATGGTCTGGAATTGAATTTTAGGTATCTCTGTGGTAGGCTTTGTGTATTTCCTGAACTGAACTGGGTGTTAAGTGTAGTACACCAAAGGCAGCCTGATAGTGAAAGAAATAAAGGACAGTAGTTTGGAAGTTAGCTGTTAGTTTTCTGTCCTTATATATGCTTCAGTTTCTCTAAATTACTTTCTTATTTATTTGAAGGGAAAAAAACAAATACGAATTTGCAAACCCTGTTTCACAAGGCCTCTCTCTTTTTAATGAAGAATAAATAGTAGCTATAGATAAAAGTAAAAATTGGGACCAAAAAGAGTAAAAAATCAAATTTTACAAACCACCAATAGTTTGACATTATTACATGTGTTATTTCATTTTACTTATTTGAGAAGAGAGAGCACAAGCAGGGGGAATAGCAAAGGAAGAAGGAGAAACAAGATTCCCAAAGATCAGGGAGCCTGATCTGGGGCTAAATCTCAGGACATTGAGATCATGACTTGAGCCAAAAGCAGCCGCTTAACTGACTGAGCCACCCAGATGCCCCTAAAAGATATATATATATATATATATATATAGATATATATATATATATATATATTTTTAAAGATTTTATTTATTTATTTGACAGAGATCACAAGTAGGCAGAGAAGCAGGCAGAGAGAGGAGCAAGCTGGCTCCCCGCTGAGCAGAGAGCCCGATGCAGGGCTCGATCTCAGTACTCTGGGATCATAATCTGAGCCGAAGGCTTTTAACCCACTGAGCCACCCAGGCGCCCCCCCAAAGCATATTTTTTAAAAACCTTCTATAAAGAACATTTTTTTGTTTTTATTTCACTAAGAATAGATAACAATTTTCACCAGATAAAACACACTAAAGATATCTGAGTATTTCTAAAATACAATCAAATAATTTTCAGAAGTTATTAATGAATATGGCTTCATCCAGAGCAGGCAGGATCCAAATATATGATGAAATAATCTATAAAACATTCAAATTAAAATCTGAAGGAATCCATGTGTAGGTCAGAGCTTTTGTATTAGCAAAATGACAATTCGGAAAAGTAATAAAATCACCTAACAGTTTTCAAAAGGTAAGAAG
Source organism: Mustela putorius furo (assembly GCF_011764305.1). Taxonomy (NCBI): domain Eukaryota; kingdom Metazoa; phylum Chordata; class Mammalia; order Carnivora; family Mustelidae; genus Mustela; species Mustela putorius. Next base: position 13,889,613 of record NW_025422123.1, on the reverse strand, counting down.
TAGCATATCTTACAATACAGTGACAAAAAACCCCTAAGTATAATTGCCCTTTAAGTCTGAATATAAATATGAAATGTTAATCTGAAGGCTAAACGTATTAAGACACTAAAACGTTTAAAAAAATATCATGAGCACTTTATATAAGGGGGATTTTAAAAGTTCTCTTCTGCTTTATGTCATCCTGGACACTTGATGTGTCTATAGCTTAATTTCTTTAAAAGCAAAATAGCATCTGCCTTTTAGAGTTACTATTAAGATAAAATAAGGATATATATGAGAAAGTACTCTGAGAATGTAAAAAAAAAACCTAAAACCAAATGCAAGGTAGTATATAATAATCATTACTACAATGGTAATGATTGTGCTATGCTTTTAATATTGAGACCTTTATCAAAACTTCCCTGTTTCAGGTTTTCCATTTTACAACTAAGAGGTATAAAAGACCAGGAGACAAAGATGATTGATGGGTTGAAAAATCAGTCCTAAAACTTAAAGAACAATATGTAACTAAAGAAATAAAGCCTCCTAATATACATACACAGAGAAAGAAAGAGAGAGAGTCATTAAAAAGCGTATTTTCCTGAATTAAAAACAAAAGTATCTTGAGATAAAGTAGAAAAGTAAAAATAATCTTCAATATAATTTAGTGCTGGTATTGATAATCTATTGATCTATTGATAATCTACAATCATCTCTCTCTCTATCCTTAAACTTTTAAAACTAAAATGTATTCCTATCTGCCTGAGTAGTATGGACTTTCCATTATGAGGGGACAAAATATATGATAAATGGATGATCTTTTAATCCATTTCTTAGTCCTTATATGAATCAAGTATTTTGCACATTTATCTTCTTCTAGTTCTATTTTTCTATTTTGGTTTCATAGATTTTAAACAAATTCTAATTAATTTCCACTCTATCTATCCACACATAAAATACATACACAAATTTCTTAAATAGTTTCTGAAAACTGGATTGGCAACTTTTTTTTAAATGCACCACCTTTCTACATGTTAACTTACCTGTTTCTTTAGAGCTCCTAACTGTAAATGAATCTAGGTCTACTGATTTCGGTCTAAGTGGTAACTGTTCAGAATCTAGCTTTGGTTTTGATACTGGCTCAGTTTCAAATTTTGATGAATTGGAAGAAACTTCCCCATTAATCCTGAAATGAGAAAATCAAACATATGGAGAAATCACTTGTATGTGAATCATAATCATTTTTTAACATTGTGAATTAATGGCACTGAAGATGTTATAGCACAGTAAGTTTTCTTTCTGTTTCACAAAATTATTTCCATAAACATAAACCTCCACAATAAGACTAATCACAATAAAATCAGAAATGTAAAAACAGCCTACTAGGTGTATATTCATACCTAGTATGAATATAAATCATTTAACAGACAGTCATTACAGTCTACAGAAAAAATATGAAAAATAAATACTTCAAAAATTATTTTGACATTTAGAAAAGCAGTATAGCCACTTACGTCAAAGGCAGGTAACCAATAAACTAAATTAGCTAAGTTACCAAAATTAAAATGACCTAATTTAAAATTAGGTAAAACTTACTTGGCTATAGGTGGTGGCGGAGGGACTGGTTTTTCAGGTCGCTTTGGATATATTGTTCCAGGAGATCTCAATAAATTATTGGCTTTGGTGGGTGGAGTAGGCTTCTTTGGTGGGACTTGAGGAGCGGCTGGTTTAGAAGGTTTCTGTTCCAGTATTGATTTTTCATCTGGTTATTTAAAAATATTTAATAAGTCATTAACAATCAAAATTATTTAGGTTTTTCTACTTCTTAGAGCTAACATCAGACTGAAAATGTGTAAAACAGAGTCATTATTGTTTGTGTTCACTTTAAAGTTGTAATTTAGTAAGTTTAAATATCTAAAATAAAGCTTACTTTGGTGGGAAGGAGGATCACAATAAGCTTCTGAGCAACAAATAATGCCCAGTTCTTATTGTCTTCCCAGCATTCTTTGTTTTTACGGGCGGTAAACTACTCAAATATAATCACATAAGATTTTTCTCTAAGCATAGGAGAGTATAAGTGTTATCTATACCTAAATCCAGACCACTTTCTGAGACTGATGTATAGTAAACTTATGACATTTAACATACATATTTAAAAATAATCACAATGACAAAGAAAAATATCAAATGTTAAGAAAAACAGGCTAATCTGACTAGTCACAGATGAGAAAATTACAGGCCTGTATTTATAATCCTCACAATTGTACAAGGAATATATTAACACAATTTCATTTTTTCCAGTTTATTAACACCATTAATAATTCTATCAACTAGATAAGAAAATATGCTGGAAATAAACAATGGAACGATTTTAAGCCATGTTAATAAAAACAATTTTATCACCAAAAAGGTATGGTACTATATACAATGACATACTTGGCTCCTGATCTTTCAAGAACTAAGATGAAATATTAAAACACACACATGTGACTCTTAAACACAAGCGAGCAAACTGGTGGTTGCCTGAGGGGAAGTGGGTAGAAGAATGGGCGAAACGGATTTTTTTTAATTGACAAAGGTGCACACATACTAGATATTTATGATAATAGCAGTCAGCAAAAATGTATCTAACACATATATATGCAAAAATACCCTCAAGTGCAATACCGAATAATTTTCAAAACTTACTAGGTCTTTGTAAAGAATGTCTAGCACAGGACCACAAATAATTTCATGAGATTTCATATCTATCAGAAACTGGTGACTATGAATCTTGAACAAACATTGCAAGCCCTAGGTAAACCCCTGGTTCAAAATAGTTAATTTACTCTAACAACAATAAAAATACTAATTACCATTGTTTCCATTTAATCATTTATGTATAGCTTCCTTGAATCATTTGAAAACATAGCTTAGTCTACTAAAACCATGGTCATCGTGTTGTACAAAAATCCACTTTCATATGGCCTCAAAGTAAACAATGCATCATATAATTACATCATAATTATACCATCTAATTCTAACTATAAGCCAATAGAGCCATCTGTATCATTTATAATAGCCAACAAAACTTAAATCTCTAAAAAATGTTTCTTTAAGAAAGATGTTTTATATAAAATATCAGGGAAAATGATGAAGGTTAAACAGAAGTTCACTGATTAACTGAACATACTTCTTTACAGAGGTATAACTAAAAGCTTAAAATCAATTCAACTCTGCAGTTTATTTTAAAATAAAAAAACACAATTAAATATCCATGGGAATCAAAGTTGATCAAACTAAGATTCATCATTTCTGGTACAGCCATGACTAAATCAACAATAGTATGCTGATTTATTATATATGATGACAATGTATTTGGGTACTAGGTTTTATTTACCTTTATTGAGGTGATATTTACCTAACAATTTAAAGTGAACAATTCACTGCCACTTAGTAAATTCACAATGCTCTGCAACCACCACCTTTATCAAGTTCCAAAACTCTTTCAATACCCCAAAAGAAGAGTCTGAGTCTCATTACTCCCCATGTTCCCCACTACCCATCTCCCAGCAACCACCAACCTGCCTTCTGTCTCTACAGATTAGGTATTCTGGGCATATCATATACATGGACTCACACTGCGTAACATTCTTTGTCTGGCTCAATTCACTATAGCATAATGTTTTCAAGGTTCATTCTCAACGTAGCATTTATCATTATTTCATTCTTTTTTGTGATTAAGTAACATCCACCGTATGTATATAGCACAACTCATTCATCTGTTGACGGGAATCTGGGTTTTTTCAGCTTCTTGGCTATTAGGAACAATGCTGTTATAAACAATTGCATACGAATATTTGTTTGAATATGTTTCCCATTCTTTGGGGTATATATTTAGGATCACACAGTAATTCTATGTTTAACTTTCTGAGGAAGTACCACAGTTTTTCATAGCAGCTATAATATTTTACATTCTCACCAGTAGAATATGTTCTACATGCTTGTCAATGCCTGTTATTTTTCATTTTTATTATTATCATAGCCATCCTAGAGAGAATGAAGCAACTCAGTGTGGTTTTGGTTTGTATTTCCCTAATAAAGAATAATACTAAACATCTAGTTTTTCAAATGCCCAAAGGAAGAAATATGTAAGGTATGTAAGTTATAACTTAAGATAGAGAAAAGAATTATGGTAAGGGTATGGAGAAATTTTTACTGAAAGCAGCCAAAATACATGGCAGCTAACAAAATACAGCAAAATAACTGAAATATGCCCTATCTTATTTACTACAGAATATAAAAATATATTACACTAAACTAAATGTTTCTAAATTCATCCATTTGTTAATACAGATGAGAATCAGTCCCCCACTGCATGAATAAAAGTAGAAAAACAATTTTCAAAAAATCAAAAATGGAAATACTGTGTGATCTAATAATTCCACTACTAGGTATTTACCCAAAGAAAACAAAAACACTAACTTTAAAAGATATATGAGTCCTACATTTATCACTGAATTATTTATAATAGCCAAGATACAGAAGCAACAACCTAAGTGTCCATCAAAAGACAAATGAATATGGAAGACTGGAGGGGGATTGTATACAGACAGAAACACATAAACACACAGGAACATCATACAACTATAAAAAAGGATAAGATCAAGCCATCTGAGATAACATGCATGAATCTAGAGAGTATTATGCTTAGTGAAATAAGTCAGACTGAGAAAGACAAGTACCTTATGATTTCACTCCTAAGTGGAATTTAAAGTAACAACTGAATAAACAAAAAGCAGAATCAAACCTATAAATACAGAGAACAAAATGATGGCTGCAAAGAGAGGAGGGGTATGGAGGGATGAGCAAAATGTGAGAAGACAATTGGGAGACACAGGCTTCCAGTTATAGAGCGGATAAGTTACAGAAATGAAAAACACAGCATTAGGAATATAGTGAATGATATTGCTAGAGTGAAGTATAGAAAAAGATGATAGCTACACATGTGATTACAGCATAATATATAAACTTGCTGAATCACTATGTTGTACGCTAAAACTAATGCAACATCAGGTGTGTCAACTATACTCCAATTATTTAAAAAAATTGAAAAGTAAAACAATTATACTGGCACCAAAGCATGAATGGGCTCTGAGACCATAAATTCAGACTGAAAAATCAAATCCATTCTTTATCAAAGGTTACTGAAAGATGTGTTAGAGAAAAACACAGTACTATCCAAAATCCAAAATGTAGCTTTTTTTTTTTTTGAGAGAGCGAGTGAGCGCACACTCGAGCAGGTGTGGTATAAGAAACGACAAAGAGTAGGAGAGAGACAATCTCAAGCGGGATCCATCCACATCCAGCACGGAGTCTGACTAGGACTCAACCTCATGACCCTGAGATCATGACCTGAGGAGAAATCAAGATCTGGATGCTTAACCAACTCATCTACCCAGGTGCCCCACCAATGTTTTTTAATTGAATCTATTTTCCTAACATTTTCAGAAAACAAGGACAAAAGAAATCTACCCATATTAATCTCACTGAAATAACCTAAACTCAAGTATAATACACTTTCAGAACCATTAAGTACAAAGCTTAAGAAACTATCATCACATGAATACACATGAATAACCACCCTCAGGCCAAGAACTGAACATTAGCCACAATAAGTTATCATCATACCCGTTCCCAATTACTACCCAACTGCTCCTACCCAAAGGTGTCTTCTAACATTATAGATCACTTTTGCACATTTAAAGTTTACATCAATAAAATCCTAAGATTCATGTTGTTGCATACTATCTTACTTGGTATGTGAATATACTTTATTTATCCATTCAACTGTGAATGGACATTTGTGTTGTTTCCAAGTAAGAGCCAATAAAAATAATGCTATGATAAACTTTATCTGAATCTCCGGCACACACACAGAGCACATTTCTGCTAAATATTTAACTAGGAGTGCCAGCACTGGGTAATACGGTATAAATCACATTCAACTTAAATTCTTGGGATTAGATGTAACAATTTGCATTCCCACCAACAGTGTATAGGAGTTCTCCTAATATGAATCCTCACCAACATTTGGTATTGTTACTCTCCTTTTCAAAATTTCACCCATTTTGGTGAGAATCTTACTTTCCTTTAAATTGTATTTCCTTGATGAGTAATGAAATTGAGTAACTTCATAGTTTGATCTATTCAACACTCTTAGCTGCATTTTAGCAAGCTTTTTCTTACTAATCTGTAGAAATTCTTTGTATGTTCTGAATATAAGTACTTTGTCATTTATACATGTTGTAAAAAATCATTTCCTACTCTGTGACATACTTATCCCCCACATGGTATCTGTAAAAGGCATTCCTTTTACACTCTATATTGAGTGCATGGAGTAGTTTTCTTTGTATATATCCAGGCAGGGCTCCATATTATTTATTGATTCTGTGGCTTTTGGCTTTGCATCATTTTTGGAAGACTAGAAAGCATTATATCTTCAAATATGTTTTCCAGTCCCTTTTCTCTCCTCCCAATCTGGATCTTCAATTACATGTATGTTAAATCTTTCATTGTATTCAATGTCTCTCAAGAACTTTTTTTCCCCCACTGTTAAGCTTTAATTCAGGAATTTTTCTTTTGAAAATACCACCACATATACCCACACATATATATCATATATAGTTGACCTTGAACATGTTTGACCAGTCCAAGCCTACATATATAGATTTATTTAATACAGGAATGTACTTCTTCTTTCTTAACATTCTCACTTTCTTAATAACATTTTCTCTATACCTTACTTTATTGTAAAAATACAGTATATAATGCAAAAGACGTGTAGTCAACTGTTTATGTTATCAGTAAGACTTCTGGTGAACAGTAGACTATTGGTTAAGTTTTTGTGAGTCAGAAGTTATATGGGAGGGGCACATGGATGGCTCAGTTGGTTAAGCATCAGACTCTTGATTTCTGTTCAGATCATGATCCCAGGGTTGTGGGATCAAGTCCTACCTCAGGCACTCAGCACAGAGTTAGCTTGTCCATCTCCCTCTGCTCCTCTTTCTGTTTGCATGCTCTCTCTCTACCCAATATATAAATAAAACCTTTAAGAAAATTTATGAGGCAATATTTGACTGTGAGGTCGGTCAGCACCCCAATCCCTACATTGTTGAAGGTCAACCATATATTTTATAGTTATACAAATTCATTTACACTTGCATTCACATTGCATTTACATGTTTCTAGTTAAGCCAAAATTATCAATCACATCTTTTAATATTCTAAACGTATATTAAGCATAGTTAGTTTATAGCTTGTGTCTGGTATTTCAAATATCTAAAACACCTGTGGACCAGGTTCTATTTTCTGTTGTTGGTGGTTTCTAGTCATGTATTATATGCCCAAGTACGTCTGGTTATTGTTCTATGAGACATGAGACATTTAAATGAAAACATACAGAGATAATTTAAAACTCTAAGGTATGTCCTCTGCTCCAGGGACGAAAGGTTTACTTTGCTTCAGGCAGTCAGGCTAAGGTGCAGTAAAATCCCATTATCACCTTCTTAATCAGACTGAGACAATTACCAGTTGGGCTTTGGTGCTTCTGAAAGCTAGTTCTACGGCCATTTCACACTTCCTATCAAAGGAAGTCTCTTTGGAACTCAACTCAAAGTCCAGGAGTTTACTACAGTAACTCCTTTTTTTCGGGGCTCTAAATTTTGTCTCTCAAACCCTACATTATAATTAAAGTTCTTTTCCTAGGCTAAGCGACCACTTTCAGAATTGGCAAATGCCTCAAAAGGAAACACAGGCCCAAATGACAGGCTTACTTTATGGGGCTCCCCTCCTCTACTGGATCTGGACCCTGTAATTTCTCGTACCCTTCACAGCTCTTCAATATTTAGTATATATGTGTATATTTCATACAACCTTTCCAGTTGTTCTCACTCAGATCATTCTCTGCCTGCCTGTACAATCACTCATCAATCTTCTTCAGGAGTTCCAGTTCATCTAACAACTTCTTAAATATGCACAGATTCTAAGACTTCAAGCTAACCTCTCTTCCTATTCTCATTTTAAGCAATCTTCTTGAACAACATTACACATATCCATACATTTAACAGCTGAGTTCCAAGAGAGAATCTTATAAATAAATGCTTAACACAAACTCTCAGCCAAGATTCATCCCGTATTTCCAATATTCATATCAAATTCCATGTCAAAAGCTGAACTTATACATATTTTCCCCCAGAAACTGTCTTTATTTTATAAGTCATACCTCTTTTCCCCATCCTCACAACCCTTGGGATTTAATTAGTCAGTAAGATGTACTAACATAAAACCTAAGCCACCTTCCTTATAGTAGAGCCTAATTATATGTCAACAGCTCTAGCTGGTAATGTAGTCGATTAACTCAAATCTATGCTACCTTCATATGGTTATAACAAGTTAGTAAGTGCTCAACATTCTTTTTTTAAGACTTACAGGTCTTGAATTGAACATGTACCCAAAATTGGTCCAAGAAACTGAAAAGGACTTAAATTCCACAGCTATGGAGAAATATTCCTCTCTTTCCTATTAAATGGACAAGATATCAAATTGCCCTGATTGTCAGAGGTAGCATCCTTGTGATCTGAAGAAAAACCAACCTGAAGACAAGGTAGACACTAATGGAGAGAGATATAATCCAGGTCCAAAATGAAATTATTTGGTGGAGGGTCACATGACTCCTACCTCTAGACTTCCAATTATATGACACTGTTCCCCTATTGTTTCAGTTTGAGTAAAGATTTTCTATTTTCTATTCTTTGCTCTTGAAAACATTCCAATCCTTTTTACCCATACCACCACCACATGTATTCAAACAGCAAGAGCACAGTTTCAGAAAAACATACCTGAACATGTCACACCAGTTTTTTAAAGCTTTCCAATTACATAATAATTATGTTATAGGGTATATCTTATGCATTATATACTTACTTTGCAAGAAACTATAGCACTAATGCTGAATAAAATTCACACACACACACACACGCGCGTGCAAACAGACCTTTCACCCCATGAGGTTTAATCAAATGTAGGAGAAAGTAAATATACACAAAATATCTAAACTAATCTGTGACAATACTGAGAATTATCTACTTTTAGAGTAATAAAAGGCTGTGTCAAGGAGGTGACATTAGCTGGACTTTTCAACCTAGAATCTGAAAAATGAGAAGGAATCTCATATAAAAAGATTCTGAGAGGGGTGCCTGGGTGGCTCAGTCAGTTAAGCGGCTGCCTTCGGCTTAGGTCATGATCCCAGGGTCCTGCGATTGAGCCCTACACTGGGCTCCCTGCTCAGTGGAAAGCCTGCCTCTCCCTCTCCCTCTGCCTGCTACTCTACCTATTTGTGCGCTCTCTCTCTCTCTCTGTCAAATAAATAAATAAAATCTTTAAATAAAAAAAATTCTGAGAGGAGTGTAAGACAAAGATGGAATTCCAAGGAAAGGATATTATACCATGTAAATGGGAGGGAAAAAAACTCATTCTATGAACATTATAGAGTGGGTGACCCTACTACACAAAATCAACAAGTAAAGTATGGAATATATTAGAGAACTCAACGAAGGGCCAGATCCCTCAAAACCTAGTAGGCTAAGCTAAAGCTAATGTGGTCAGAAAAGTCTTCTTTTGAGACTCTACTATACTATAAGCTAGAGGTTTTTTTTTTCCCAAATGCAACAGGAAGTATTCAAACCCAGTAATAAGTTCATGTCCCATGAGTCATAATACGACTGAAACATTTATATGAAACATGCACATACACACTTTATTTACATAATATAAATTCTGAAACCCTTATCACTACTTTAAATCTTTTTTGGAACAGGGCAAGATATAAACAAATAGTTAAATGCAAGTTCTTGCCATAGCACTGAAAGGCCTTATCAATCACACAAGTGATTCTTTTTTTGTCTTCAGATTAGAATCCCGTGGAGAGCTTAAAAAATACAACCTGAGTTCTACCCTATAAAAACTCTGGAAGTGGATCCTTGGCATCAGTGTATTTTTTAAAGTTACCCAGGTAATCCTGATATGCCACTAAGACTGGAAACAACTGTACCAAGCTACCCTTCTAGCTTGATTTCTCACAATTCCTCTAGTTACCTATAGCTATTTCCTGAATGCGTTATGCTTTCTCTCATTCTTTTCACATTCTCTTTCTGTGGTCAGGAATCACTTTCTCTTTTCTAGTCAACACATTATGCTTATTTTCTAAGTCTCTGAATAGTTACAATCTCCTCATTATCCTGCATATTAACCTGTCAACTAGCAACTGTCAGAATATCACTTGAAACAGGAAGAAAACAAACAGAAAAAAATTTAATCTTCCTAGTGACTGGCAGAAGCCAGCTGCCTAACATATACATACTGATTTTGCATAGTTTTTTTTTCTTTCCTCCAAATTTTGAGACTGAATGATTTTGCATACTGTTAATACATGTTTAACATCTGATTAAAAATCTGTTTCATGTGTGGGTTAAGTATAATAAAGAAAATGTGCTACTCCTTAAGAGGTCAAGATTATTTTTAGGTTCAAACTGGAAGGATTTTTTGTAGAACATTAGAGATAAGCACTATTTCCTTTTTGGTAAGCATACTCAATATATAATATAATAGCGTCCTGCCATAGCTCTCAACTCAAGAGTTTATGTACTACAGATTGTATCACAGATGAAAAGGCATTTGAGTTCAGTACCTCAATAACTACCATGAAAGGAGTCTTAAACACAAAGATCTTGATTTTAATTCCACACTAAACTGTACTATACCAAAGTTCCACAGCATATAATTTAAAAAGATATTTTCAATACTGATTTCCAAATCACTCCATAATATGAAGCCCTATCCATAGCCAATATCTGCACTGGAAAATCTACAACTTTTTATTACATTTCAATTTCATTAAATTATTACTCTGCATTCCTTTTATTGGCTCATAGGAAGAAGAGAACCCTCCTAAGCAAAGACATAAAGAAGACAAGACCTCAAGACTTCCATTTCGGGCAAGAGTTGAATCACATAACAAAACCTATGTTGCCAGCTTAGAATTCAATGTAAGGTAAAATTATCTCTCAAGAATGAGGAGAAAAGGGTGCGCCTGGGTGGCTCAGGGGGTTAAAGTCTCTGCCTTCGGTTCAGGTCATGATCCCAGGGTCACAGGATCGAGCCCCACATGGGGCTTTAGCCCCACATCGGGCTCTAGCCCCACATCGGCTCTCTGCTCAGCAGGAAAGGAAACCTGCTTCCTCTCTCTCTCTCTGCCTGCCTCTCCGGCTATTTGTGATCTCTGTCTGCCAAATAAATAAATAAGATCTTTAAAAAAAAAAAAATGAGAAAACTATTTATTTCAAATGAACAAAACTACATCTTCCATTAAAGGAAATTATTTTAAAAATTATATATAGCTTATATATATATATATATATGATTTTATATAATAGTTCATAAGTTATAGTTTATATAAATGATTTTTATATATATACATATATATACACATACATACATGGGCAGAAAGTATGAAATGCAAACAAAGTAAGTACAAACAAAGCAGCAATGAGTATGAACAAATCCAAACACTGAAAGGGAATCAGCAGCATGCAGATGGTGGTTAAGCCACGAGCCTTTATATATATGGCTAAGCAATTAAGAATAAGACAACAAAAGATCCAACTCTAAAAGTCCTTATTCTTAGTTCAGTAACTGAACAAATGAATTAATGATGCTATTGGACCTTTGTGTGGTAACCAACAGCAGTCACACAACCTTCTGCGAGAGACAAAGTCTTACATAGTCAATAAAGTGTAACTTTTTCAAGGAGATAGGGTACAATTCATAATTCATTTTGCTAGGTTGAAAGTCCCAGTGATCAGCCAACTAGACCCTCAAAATCTGTAGTCTCCTGTATTAGCAGTGAATTCTTAGCATGTGAATACATTCTCCTACCAACAGTAACTTGTCCCCCTTTAATGCCAGACACAGAGACAGGAAAACCTCAAGAGGAACATCCACCAGCCCAACTCTCCCTTCCCATTCTGCTAATTACAAAACAATAATGCCATTATTAACATATTGGTGCTTAGTTCCTGCCTGGAGTTGTGTACCATGTGGTTCTGCTTATGAATCAACTGAAAATTAAGACAAATTCTGTCCTTTACACCTGCAGATATAGAAACTGAAAAAAAAAAAGTTCCTCAAGCAAATGAATACAGATTCACTGCCTCTATTAGTAGAAGTGTTAAACCAACCTGGGCTTTAGCAGCCATTCCTATGGATACTGGGATCACAAGGGAGAACATGTACATTAAGGTAACCATTTAAATGATTTTATAAGTCTAAGAGCTTCACTTACATTCTCTCCTACACATTTACAGGTCTCTCTGTCTGGCACTCCAAAGTATCAGTTGCTCCCTTCTTTTCATACATACTCCATAGCAAGAATACAAGTCCCTGAGAGTGAAGTGGGCTACTGAAAGCTATATCCAAGAAACTTTTAACAAAAAGCAAGAGAAAAACTTGGGCTCCAAAGTGTTGGTGTTTTTCTTCTTATGAAGCGCACTATGGCCACCATTCAGGTACCTCCGAGAAAATAGGGGGCAGGAGACTACTAAGCAGGTTTGAGAAAATAAAAACTACATGGTGGCCTGAGGCAGGGAATAAGCAGTCACAATTTATTCTTAAGATTTGAAAAGTATCTCTTGAGATGATGGGGAGTCACTGAAGAGTCAAAGGTAGTAGGGTAATCAGGTTCATGTTTTCCTAAGATTTTTGTATTTATTTTCCAGAGAGAGAAAGCATGCACACACAAGCAGGGGGAGTGGCAGACAGAGGGAGGTTCCCTGCTGAGCATGAAGCCCAATGTGGGCCTCCACCCTAGAACCTTGGGATTATGGCCTGAGCCAAAGGCAGTCACTTAACTGACTGAGCTACTCAGGTGTCCCAGGTTCATGCTTTCTAGTAGCTCCTTTTTCCCCTCTGCTCAAGACAGCAGAGATTTTTAAAGTGTATCTTCTGTAGAATTAAGATCCTAACAGAGATAAAAGTCATGGACAGACATACTGGTAGAATATACTGGCCTCAACGTCTGTTGAGGGTGGAAAAAGGGTAGAACATTGTGTTTAATTTTATTCAAAAAGATAGACTTTAATGCACACCAATTTTTAACGCTCAGACTGATACTAGTTATCTCTCCCAATGCACATCTCCAAAGCTTACTAGGCAAAGCACTGACATTTTTTCTATTCCTTGAACCAGATTTAGGCATGTCAGGTTAATAAGAACATTTTGAAAACATTAAGAATTGTTTCCCTCATTTTACATTTGTCCTATCTCACTAATTTAAAAATTCTTATATTTGCATACAAACTTTGACACCAACACATAGTATAGTTTTTTTAAAAAGTTTTAAAATCTTCCCAATGAAGAGTTTTGGTGTTATTGACAAGATTTTAAAAAAAGAAAAAATAAGTCTTTTATATTTACTTACAGATTTGCCATTTCTGGCGTTCTTTATCAGTTTCTACTTATCCAAACGCCCATAGAACATCATTTCCCTTCAGCCAAAAAGTATTTCCTTTAACATTTTCCGTGCAGTATATACAGGTGTGCTGACAACAAGTTCTCTCAGATTTTGTCTGAAAGCTTTTATTTTGCCTACATTTCCTGAAACGTATTTTGCTAAGTAGAAAATTCAAGGTTGAGAATTATTTTCATTCAGACTTTATGCTTTTTTTTTTATCACAGCTTTTCACTGAACAGGTTATGATGTTCCTTTAGATGGTTTCTTTTGTTTCTCCTGCTTTGAGTTCAATGAGCTTCTTGGATCTTTGGGCTTACAGTTTAAGCAAGTCTTAAGATTTTTCAACTATTATTTCTTCAAATATTTTTTTCTGCCCCACTCTCTCTCCATTTGTTCAGGGACTCCAATTACACATAAATAAAATTACTCAACAGGGCATGTGGGTGGCTCAGTTGATTAAGTGTCCAGCTCAGGTCTTGGTCTCAGGATTATGAGCTGAGGCCCTACATTGGGCTCCATGTTGAGTATGGAACTTACTTTAAAAAACAAAACAAAACTATTTGATATTGTCATCAAGTTACTGATGCTCGATTCATTTTTTTCTAAGGCCTTTTTTTTTTTTCTTAAGTAGGCTCCACACCCAACATGGGCTTGAACTCATGATGCTGAGTTCAAAGGTTACGTGCTCTACTGACTGACCCAGCCAGTTGCCCCTCTAGTTCATTTTAGATAGTTTCTATTGCTGTCGTCTTCCAATTCACTAAATATTTCATCTGTAGTCTCCAGTAAACTGATAATTCCACACAATGTTTTTCATTTCTGATACTGTATTAACTCATCTGCCTAAGTTCAATGTGGGTCTTTTTATATTTTCCATTTCTTTCACCATCAGTCTTGCGTTGTCTTTTACTTTCTTGAACACAAGGAATATAATTTTAATAGCTGTTTTAATGTCCTTACTGCTATTTCCATCATCTCTTGTCATTTCTGGATCTTTTGAATTGACTAGCTCTTTTAGTTACAAGTTGCTATTATCTGGATTTCTCTACATGTCCAGTAATTTTTCTTATCAGCTAATGGACATTCTGTATTTTACACACTTGGCTGCTAGAATTTGCTATACTCTTTCAAATTGTATTGAATTCTGTTCTCGGATTAGTTCCATCTGCTTCCAAGGTACATGCAAAGCCCTAAGTCTAAGGTGATACAATCTTTTACAGACTCTGTCCTATGCCTTATCAAGTCTTTCCACTGTGGCTTGTAGGAACATGAACTATTAGTGAGTTCCAGAAACTGTTTCGCCAAATGCTTTCCAGCAGTTATTTCTCCAGCTATGTGAGTTTCCTTTCTTAGGTATTTAATTCACAGTTCTCAGCCAAAGCTTCATGGTAAGCTCTACAAAGATCTCAAAGTGCTCTCTGTGTAGTTCCCTCCATTATGGAATTCTGCCCCACAAACTGTAGCTGTCATGGCCTCTCTAAACTCCTATCTCCTGTTTCTGCAATTCCACAGGAAAACTGGGCTCTACTGGACTTCTTCCTTTCGGCTGACTGTAAACTACTTCAATAGGTTATCGTAATTTTAGGGCTTTCCTTACTGGGTCAGTGATAACTTCCTTCAGTGGTAACAGTCCTATGCTGTTGTCTAATATCTGAAACCACTATTTCATGTACTTTGTCCAGTTTTCTAGTCGTTTAACTTGGCAGGGCAAATTCAGTCCTTGTTACCTCATTATGGCCAGGATTTTGACCAAATAAATGATATAAAAATGCAGCACCTTTTGTTTTGCTTATAAGATCATCTGATTTCAGAGAATACAGGAAGTCACTACTCAATTTTAATGAGACCTCAATCTACTTGACTGAGGAAACTATAAAAGGAACATCATAATGTCGGTAATAAAGCCAACATAGTTCTTACATTTGGTTCTACATTCTTTATGAAATGAGTCTTTCATGTAGGACTGGTATTATAACCAGGTACCAAAATAAACTGATCCAAGACTCAGACCTAACAACAGCCATACTACACCTAGATTAAGAAATATTTTAAAGTAAACATTGTTTCTGCATAACAAATAAAAAATTCTCAAATGTAAAGAAAAAAGGACATAAAAAAACTTCCATGCTGAGCACAGATAATGTGAGAGATAAAGCTATAAAAGTATATAACATATTCATGAACCAGAGTGTGCTTACTGCATTTAGTGAATGAAAGAGAAGATGATACAAAATTGTAATTTGGGAGTCAGTTTCCAACAACACCAAAAGCTGGCCAGGATAAGGAGTTAACAGGAGTTCTCATTCATTGTTGATAGGAATGCAAAATGGTATAATTTGGAAGATAATTTGACATTTTCTTACACAAAATTCTCTTAACACATGTCCCAGCAATCACACTCCTTGGTTGTTTACCTATGTGAATTAAACACTTATGTCCACCAAGATACTTAGAGAAGGATGTTATTTACTCATACCTGACAGACTATGGAAACAACCAAGATGTCTTCAATAGATGAATTTCGATAAACTGTGCTACAGATAGTGAACAGACTATTAATAAGCGCTAAAAAGAAATCAGGTATTAAGTCATGAAGACATGGAGATTAAAATATAACCAAATGAAAAATAAATGAATGAATAAATAAATAAATAAATAAAACCAAATGACATTCTGAAAAAGGCAAGGATGAAATGACAGAGCAAAAAAGATTCTTAGGGTAGTAAGACATATTCTCTATAATTCATATTACACATCTGTCAAATTATACATTTGTCCAAACTCATAAAATGTACAACACCAGGAGTAAATCCCAAGATAAACTGTGGACTTCGGGATATAATATTTCTGTGGAGATCCATTCTGGTTTATGATAGTGGGGAAGGCTGTAAATGTGCGGGGCAAGGGTATATGGGAATGCTCTATATGTCCTGCTCAAATTTGTTGTCAATCTAAAAACTATTCTACAAAAAAGGTCTATTAAAAAAAATCTGGCAACAATATGAAATATAAGCCAGACAAGGGACTAAAGTGAGAGGACTCAGTTAAGAATATAAAGGAACACTGTAGGCAACACACAAGGATAGGCAGAAATAATACTGACAGTAGAAACAGAAGCACTCTAAAACAGTGTTCAAGTTGTTTCTTGTACAGTTGACCCTTGAACAACACAGGGAGTTAGGTGTACCAACCTCCCCACAAAGCTGAAAATCTAAGTATAACTTCTGACTCCCCAAAAACTTAACTGAAAGCCTACTGTTGGCCAAAAGGCCTTACAAATAATATAAACATTCAATTAACACATTTATGTTATGCGTATTATATACTCTATTCTTATAATACAGTAAGCTAAAGAAAAGGTTAAAAATCATAAGAAAAATACATTTACAGTGCTGTATCATATTTAATGGGGAAAAATTCATGTACAAGTGGATCTCTCCAGTTCAAACTGGGTCATGCTGCTCAAGGGTCAACTGTATATATAACCTAGTATACTAGATATAACCACTGCAGATCTGTCTGCACAAAAAGAAATAATTATTTTCTCCAAATTAATAATAAGAAACAAAATAATGTTTTTATCAAAATACGTGTGTACCTTGGAATAACTTTCCAGGTTTATATGATAAATACAGACAGTGAAAATTAGATAATACATAACAAAACACATCCATGTTTTAAAAGTTAGAACTCACCTAAGAAATATTAATTTATTATTTTTTAATTTCTTTTCAGCGTAACCGTATTCATTGTTTTTGCACCACACCCAGTGCTCCATGCAATACGTGCCCTCCATAATACCCATCACCTGGCTCCCCCAACCTCCCACCCCCCGGCCCTTCAAGACCCTCAGGTTGTTTTTCAGGGTCCATAGTCTCTCATGGTTCACCTCCCCTTCCAATTTCCCTCAACTCCCTTCTCCTCTCCATCTCCCCATGTCCTCCATATTTGTTATGCTCCACAAATAAGTGAAACCATATGATAACTGACTCTCTCTGCTTGACTTATTTCACTCAACATAATCTCTTCCAGTCCCGTCCATGTTGCTACAAAAGTTGGGTTTTCGTCTTTTCTGATGGAGGCATAATACTCCATAGTGTATATGGACCACATCTTCCTTATCCATTCATCCGTTGAAGGGCATCTCGATTCTTTCTACAGTTTGGCGACCGTAGCCATTGCTGCTATAAACACTGGGGTACAGACGGCCCTTCTTTTCACTACATCTGTATCTATGGGGTAAATACCAGGGAGTGCAATTGCAGGGTTATAGGGAAGCTCTATTTTTAATTTCTTGAGGAATTTCCACATTGTTCTCCAAAGTGGCTGCACCAACTTGCATTCCCACTAAAAGTGTAAGAGGGTTTCCCTTTCTCCACATCCCCTCCAACACATGTTGTTTCATGTCTTGCTAATTTCGGCCATTCTAACTGGTGTAAGGTGGTATCTCAATGTGGTTTTGGTTTGAATCTCCCTGAGGGCTAGTGATGATGAACATTTTTTCATGTGTCTGATAGCCATTTGTAGGTCTTCATCGGAGAAGTGTCTGTTCATATCTTCTGCCCAGTTTTCGATATGATTATCTGTTTTGTGTGTGTTGAGTTTGAGAAGTTCTTTATAGATCCTGGATATCAACCTTTTGTCTGTACTGTCATTTGCAAATATCTTCTTCCATTTCGTGGGCTGACTCTTTGTTTTGTTGACTGTTTCCTTTGCTCTTGGATGGGAAGAATAAGCATTGTTACAATGTCTATACTGCCTAGAGCAATCTATACTTTTAATGCCATTCCGATCAAAATTCCACCAGTATTTTTCTTTTTTTTTTTTTTTTTTAAGATTTTATTTATTTATTCGACAGAGAGAGATCACAAGTAGGCAGAGAGGCAGGCAGAGAGAGAGAGAGGAGGAAGCAGGCTCCCTGCTGAGCAGAGAGCCCGATGCGGGACTCGATCCCAGGACCCTGAGATCATGACCTGAGCCGAAGGCAGCGGCTTAACCCACTGAGCCACCCAGGCGCCCCTCCACCAGTATTTTTCAAAGAGCTGGAGCAAATAATCCAAAAATTTGTATGGAATCAGAAAAGACCCCGAATCGCGAAGGAAATGTTGAAAAACAAAAGTAAAACTGGGGGCATCACGTTACCTGATTTCAAGCTTTATTACAAAGCTGTGATCACCAAGACAGCATGGTACTGGCATAAAAACAGACACATAGACCAGTGGAACAGAGTAGAGAGCCCACATATGGACCCTCAACTCTATGGTCAAATAATCTTTGACAAAGCAGGAAAAAATATACAGTGGAAAAAAGAGTCTCTTCAATAAATGGTGCTGGGAAAATTGGACAGCTATATGTAGAAGAATGAAACTTGACCATTATCTTACACCGTACACAAAGATAAACTCAAAATGGATAAAAGACATCAACATAAGACCGGAATCCATCAGAATCCTAGAGGAGAACATAGGCAGTAACCTCTTTGATATCAGCCACATCAACTTCTTCCAAGACATGTCTCCAAAGGCAAAGGAAACAAAAGCGAAAATGAGCTTTTGGGACTTTATCAAGATCAAAAGCTTCTGAACAGCAAATGTTAATTTATTTTAATTGGGACTCCAAAAAAAAATTAAAATGTAACTACTTAATATCTAGTTTTCTTATATAATGAACTATATAATGAAACACTACATTTTTACTGAAGTAATGGTTTAACTTTTTAATGAGTGTAAATTGGTATCAGTTTGGATGAAATCTTTATTTCCTATCAATTTTAACAAAACTCTTCCTCCCAGAAAACTCCAAACATTGTTAAATATTGAATGGTTGTTAAAAATCAATGTAAATCATTTAGTGTGGAGAGATATTATTAATTTCAATGATCACAAAAGAATGAATTACTTTTCTGAAAGTGGGATAATTAGTCTCACCTTTTTCTTCTGGCTTTACAGGAAAATACTTCTTGTCTGTAGTTATTAACTCGGGCTTTGGAGCTAAGGAAAAAAACAAAGTTAATATATTAAAATAAATAGTTTCAAAGCACAAAGACAATTATACTACTAAACAGTACAGGTTAGTTTCAAAATAACATCAGAGAAAAACATGGCTTAACAGAGAGAACAATATACCAGAATCACTAGGCTAAATATCCAACCCTGCAGCTGTTACCTTGTGGTCTCAGATCCCTCTTTGTCAACTGAAGATGTTCATATCATCTACAACACCACTCTCCAGTAGAACTCTCTATGATGATTGAAATATTCTATTTTTGTACTATCTAATATGGAGTATGGAGACTTGAAATGTTACTACTGTGAATGTGAATACAATTTTTTAATTTATTTAACTTTAAATTTTAAAAATCCCAAGTATGACTGGTGACTAAAAATCCTCTAACACCAACTTCTATAAAAATTATTTTTAACTTGTGCTTTACTTGTTCTGGGATTGGGTCAGCAAATACAAAGCCAAAAACTCAGGAGTAGGTAAGGACTTGTATTATTTTAAAATAAAGCAAATCTTCCAAGAAATAATTGTACTTTATTTGTAAAAAATCAGAAATTAGGGGCTAAAATTTACAGAAATAGACAAAGAGCCAGATTATAAAACTGTAACTCTGGAAAAGTCTTCTAAGAATGTGCTTTGGTGAGTGCTGTGAAGTGTGTAAACCTGGTGATTCACAGACCTGTACACCTGGGGATAAAAATATATGTTTATAAAAAATAAAAAAAAATAAAAAAAAGAATACTGTAATATACTTCTGCTTAAAAAAATGAAAATAAACTCTTCTAGTTTGCTTAACCCTTAGCAACACATTAAGACATTATCAAATGGATTTAATATGAAAAGGCAGAATAACTAATTGGCCAGATCAATATATTAAGTATTCTATCTAAACTCTGTCAATTTTCTTAATTAGAAATGATGTTATAATGAAAGTATCCAAATTATACTTAAGATCCTATTTTATACAGTTTATACTTTAAAAATACTGATACTAATATATATGAACACTTACTTTTTATATATTTCTAGTTTGTATATCAGGATATATGATTTTTGCTAATGTAAGTGGTTTATACTTAAAACCCAATTTTGCCATTTTATAACTTGAAAATATAAAAAATAGCAAACTGAATAATATGCTTCTTACATACCTGGACCTTTAGCAGGTGGTGGTGGTTTCTTTGGTTTCTATTAAAATAACAACAGTGAAGATACATGAACACTTACATGTTACATATTTATACTTAAAATAAATTCTGATCATTAATATTATCTGTCCTTATCCCATCCCTGCCAAAAATTATAAAACAAAAAGATCTTAATAACAGGTCACTGAAAAAAAATTAATCTGTTAGAGCAAATGTCTTCTTGATCAAAATTCCAATATGTCAAAACTCACCAGTGAGTTTGGTAAACCCCAAAATACCTTAATGGTAATCAAAAATATTCATGACTGCCTCCTTTACTTTAAGACTCCTAGGCACAATTTTACCTCTCTTTAACAATTGAGTATTATGGGAAAGGAGAGGTGGCAGGGAAAGGAAGAGAAACTGGTTTAAAAAAAAAAAAAAAAGAATAGCTAATAAATGTATCTAGCTTATACCCTTGACTCTTCAGAACTCTCAAAGAGAAGATTTAAATCAAAGGTCTATGGGGCACCTGGGTGGCTCAGTCAGTCAAGTGTCCAACTTCTGATTCCCACTCAGGTCGGGGGGAAAGCAGGAAAGGAGGGAGAGAATGTTAAGCAGAATGGGGAGCCACACACGGGGCTGGATCCTACAATCCTGAGACAATCACCTGAGCTAAAATCAAGAGTCAGATGCTTAACTGACTAAGCCACCCAGGCATCCCACCATTCATTTATTTTTAAGACTTAAACTTCAAATATTCCTAAGCATGTAAATTTGGTTTGACCAAATTAAAAATAACTGTGAGTCAATGCTATATAAACACGGAATAACTCCCCCCTGCCCAATAATTTGTTCATTAGGCATAAGAATAAAGCACCCTGGGGGCACCTGGGTGGCTCAGTGGGTTAAAGCCTCTGCCTTCGGCTCAGGGTCCTGGAATAGAGCCATGCATTGGGCTCTCTGCTCAGCAGGGAGCCTGCTTCTCCCTCTCTCTCTGCCTGCCTCTCTGCCTACCTGTGATCTCTCTGTCTCTGTGTCAAATAAATAAATACAAATAAAATCTTTAAAAATTAAAAAAAAAAAAAAAGAATAAAGCACCATGAAAGGCTGAATAAATACTGAATGAAATCTAACAAAAGAAGGGCCTCAGACAGCATTAACCCATAGAGCAACCTCTAATAATTTACTTAACTAAATAAAGACCGCAAAGGTAGGAATTTCTAGATTGGCTTAAATAAAATATGGTAGACTGTCTTGTCCTGGGTCTCTGCTCTCTGACTCAATTGGAGAAGTAGCAAGGAGGAGGCAGTCCAAGATGGTGGCATAGGAAGACTCTGAAGTGACCTCCTCCCATGGACACAATAAATCTACACCTACATATAGGGCCATTCCTCTAGAAAAAATGAGGGTGGACTGAATAGCTTCTACACAGCAAACAATAGAGAAACCACACAGAGAACAGTGGCAGACAAGGTAACAACATAAACCACATCCCAGATACAAAAACCTGCGGTAGGGAGGGATATCCCTGAGGGTCCCAAGCAGACTCACCTGCCCTAGGGCACAGAAACAAAACAGCAATTTAAAGGGCAACTAGACTGCAAGTGCGGGAAATCCACTTACTAACTCTAGAGCCTCTCCCAAATGAAGGAACTGCCAGAACTCTTTCCAGGGTCAAAGATGCCGGCAAGCACCACTGTTTATGTTCCCCACATCCATACTTGAC
The DNA here is from genome assembly GCF_011764305.1 of Mustela putorius furo. Classification (NCBI taxonomy): domain Eukaryota; kingdom Metazoa; phylum Chordata; class Mammalia; order Carnivora; family Mustelidae; genus Mustela; species Mustela putorius. The sequence continues at coordinate 13,867,229 of NW_025422123.1, read as the reverse complement.
AGTACTGATGAGAAGAGTCCAAGTACTCAAGTTGGCCTCCTAGGACTGCCGAGAAAGTCTGGGGCCCCAAACCCAGAACAATTTCAGCTGTCCAACCAAGACAATCCACTGCCCTGTGCCAGCCTCAGCTTTAGCCATCACAAGAAGGTGGCCCGAGAAGCTCCAGGATACCACAGGCCTGCAGCCAACAGCTCAAGCTCTCCCTCCAGCGTGACCCTGGCACAGAGTACACTGGAATCCCTCTCATGTCCACACTTGCTCAAGTCATCCACCAAGGAGCCCAGGCCAACTCTAGCCCCAGCCATCCTGCCAAAGTGCCCTGCTGCACCAAGTCCCAGGGAACCCCTGGCCCATATCCACTCTAGCTCCAGCTCCCCAGCCAAATCCTCCTAGTACACACAATCAACAAAGGGGAAATTCCTATACAAGGCTACTCCCTCAAGACCAACAGGTAATTTACCAAATTTATAGACACAAACACAGAAAGACAAACAACTTAAGGAGAAAGATGTCGAAAACAAGAGAACAATATAAAACCTCAGGGAAAAAACCCTAAGAGATTAAACAGTTTACTTGATAAAAACAGTGCAAAGGAATAGTCACAGAGATGTTCACTGAACTTGAAAGATCAATGAAGGAATACAGAAAGAAACCTTAACAAAGAAGTAGGAAATATAAGAAAGTACCAAAAATAGGGGTGCCACACTCAGTTAAGCATCCAATTCTTGAGCTGGGCTCAGGTTGTGATCTCAGGGTCATGAGACTGAGCCCTGTGTCAGGCTCCATACTGGACATAAAGCCTGCTTGAGATTCTTTCTCTTCCTCTGCCCCTCCTACCCCTGCTCACATGGGCTCACATTCAAAAAGAAAAAAGTCACAGAACTGAAAATTTCAGTAACTGAACTAAAAATATACCAGAGTTCATCAAGAGATTAGAGGATAAAGAAGAATGGATCACCCTAATGGAAGACAGAATATTGGAAATCACCCAGCCAGAATAGCAAAAGAGAAAAGAATTTTTTAAAAATAAGAATAGTTTCAAGGAGGGGTGCCTGGGTGGCTCAGTGGGTTAAGCCACTGCCTTCGGCTCGGGTCATGATCTCGGGCTCCTGGGATCGAGTCCCGCATTGGGCTCTCTGCTCAGCGGGGAGCCTGCTTCTCTCTCTCTTTCTCTGCCAGCCTCTCTACCTACCTGTGATCTCTCTGTCAAATAAATAAATAAAATCTTTAAAAAAAAAAAGTAGTTTCAAGGACCTCAGAAATGATATCAAGTATACTAACATTCACATTATAGGGGTCTCAGAAGGAAAAAAAGAGAAAATCTAAGTGAAGAAATAATGGTTACAAACATTCTTAACCTAGTGAAGGAAAGACATCCATGTATAGGAAGCAAAGAGAGTTCCAAACAAGATGAAATCAAAAAGAGTCACACAAAGATATATTGTAATTAAAATGACAAGAGTTAAAGAGAAAAATCTCAAAGGTAGCAAAAGAAAAACAGCAACATATAAGGGAACCCCCCTAAAATATCCGCTGCTTTTACAACAGAAACTTTTTGTGGGCAAGAAGGGAGTGACAGTATACATTTAAAGACCTGAAAGGCAAAACTCATAACCAAGAACACTCTATGAGGCAAATCCACCCACAACTGAAGGAGAGAGAGTTTTCCAGTTAATCAAAAACTAATGAAGTTCATCGCCACTAAAAAGGTCTTATAAGAAAAAAGGGACTTCTTTAAGTAGGAAAAAAAAAGACTATAACTCCAAATAAAATACAAGGAAAAAAAAATCTCACTGAAAGAAATACATATATAATTAAAGGCAGTAAATCAGCCATTTAAACAGTATAAAAGTTAAAAAACAAAAACAGTAAATTTTACTGTAACTACAATGAATAGTTAAGGGATACACAAAAAGATGTAAAGTTAAACAACAAAACAAAAAACATGGATCAGATGTGAGATAAAGGTTTAGTGCTAGAAATACATCTGACTTTAAGGAACTATTAGCTTAAAATAGACCGCCATATACATAGGTCAATATACAGAAACCTCTACAGAAGAAACACACACACACACACAAAATAAATAATAAAAGAGTCCATATACACTATGGAGTATTATGTCTCCACCAGAAAGGATGAATACCCAACTTTTGTAGCAACATGTACAGGACTGGAAGAGATTATACTGAGTGAAATAAGTCAAGCTGAGAGAGTCAATTATCATATGGTTTCACTTATTTGTGGAGCATAACAAATAGCATGGAGGACATGGAGAGTTACAGAGGAGAAGGGAGTTGGGGGAAATTGGAAGGGGAGGTGAACCATGAGAGACTATGGATTCTGAAAAACAATCTGAGGGGTCTGAAGTGGCGGGGGGTGGGGGTGGGAGGTTGGGGGAACCAGGTGGTGAGTATTAAGGAGGGCACGTATTGCATGGAGCACTGGGTATGGTGCAAAAATAATGAATACTGTTATGCTTAAAATTAATTAATTGATTAATTAATTAGTTTTAAAAAAAGGAGCCCAAATGTAACACTAAAGAACTATCAAACTACAAGGAAGAGACCAAGAAAAGAAATAAACAGAGAAAAGCTACAAAAACAAACAGGAAACAATTAAAATGGCAATAAGTCCATACCTATAAATAATTACTTTAAATGTAAATGAACTGAATATTCCAGCCAAAAGACACAGACTGGACGAATGGATAAACAGAAAACCAAGATCCATCAAAATGCTACCTACAAAGACTCACTTCAGAACTAAAGACATACAGACTGAAAGTGAAGGTATGGAAAAAGATTATCTCATGCAAATGGAAACAAAAAGAAAGCTTATGTAGCAATACTCATCAGACAAAATAGACTTTAAATAAAGATTGTAAGAAAAGACAAAGGGTATCACATAATAAAGGTGTCAATCCAAGACAAAGCCATAACATTCAAAAATATTTATGCCGCCAACACAGAAGCAGCAAAGTTATATATAAAGCAAATATTAACAGACACAAAATTGAATATAACACAATAATTGTAGGTGACTTTAATAAACCATTTACATCATCCAGTCAGAATATTAATAAGGAAAATGCTAGCCTTAAACAACACATTACACCAGTTGAACTTAATAAATACATGTGCACTATTTTGTCCAAAAAACTAGAGAATACACTTTTTTCGAGCGCACATGGAAAAGTGTTAGGCCACAAATCTCAGAAAATTCCAGAAGACTAAAACAAACACAGGAAGACTAAACAATGCTACTAAACAATCAATGGGTCAACAAAGAAGTCAAAGAGAACATCTAAAAATATGTTGAGACAAATGAAAATAAAAACAATAGAAACAACTTTCCAAACATATTGAACACTGCAAAATTCTAACAGGCAAGTTTAGAGTAATACAAGCAAGCCTACCTCAAGAAATAATAAAATTCCCAAAGAAACAATCTCAATTTATACCAAGAAGAATTAGAAGGGGGAAAAAAAAAAAACCACAGTTAACAGAAAAACAAAGATCAGAGCAGAAATAAAACAGAGATTAAAAAACAAAAGACAAGATCAATGAAACTAAAAGCTAACTACTGAAAAGATAAGCAAAATCAATAAACCTCCAGTCAAAAATCATCAAGAAAAAAAGAGAGAGGACCCAGAAAAATATATAGGACCCAAATAAATATAGAATAAATGAAACAGGAGAAGTTACAGGTGACAATACAGAAATATTAAGGATCACAAGAGATTACTATAAACAATTATATGCCAGCAAATTGAAAAACCCAGATATGGATAAATTCCATTTATGGTTAAATTCCACTCTTCTAAGAATTTATCCATTTCCTCTGGGTTCTAAGACTTGATTACAAAGAAAAAGAAAATGTTAACAGACCAATTACAAATAATACAATTCAATCAGTAATTTAAAAGTGCAGGGCCAGATAGCTTCATAGGTGAATTCTACCAAACATTTAAAGAAGAGTTAGTAAATATCCTCAAATTATTTAAAAACACTAAAGAGAAAGAAATGCTTCCAAATTCATTTTATGAGGCCAGCATTACCCTGATATCAAAATCTGTCAGACATCACAGAAAAAAAAAAAAAATTACAGGCAATATCCCTGGTGAACACAGATGGAAAAATCTTTAACAAAGTATTAGCAAATTTAACTGAACAACACATCAAAAGGATCATACATCATAATCATTTAGGATTTATTTCATAATGATTCAACATCTTAAAATGGACCAATGTAATACACCATTTTAACAAAATGAAGGATAAAAATCCTACGGTCATCTCAATATACACAGAAAGACCATTTAAAAAATCCAACATCCATTTATAAAACCTCTCAACAAAGTGGGTACAGAAGGAATGTACTTCAACATGATAAAGTCCACACATGACAAACCCAAAGTTAACATCACACTCAATGGTAAAAAGCTAAAAGCTCTTCCTCTAGGATCAGGAAACAAGATAAGGATGCCCACTCTCACCACTTTTCTTCAACACAGTATTGGAAGTCTTGGCCACAGCAGTTAGGCAAGAAAAAAAAAATGAAAGGCATCCAAATTTGGAAGGAAGAAGTAAAACTGTTCACTACTACAGGACAACATACATATACATGTGATATATACATACACAGTGGATTATTACTCAGCTAAAGAAAGAATGAAATCCATAGATGGACCCAGGGGATATTATGCTAAGTGATATAAGTCAAACAGATAAAGACAATACCATATGATTTCATTTATTGTGACCTCTAAAAAACAAAACAAATGAACAAACAAAACAGAAACAGATTCACAGACATAGGAAACAGAGTGTTGGTTACCATAAAGAGGAAGGAGCTAGGGAGTGGGTGAAATAAGATGGAAGGGAGGAAGAGATACAAACTTCCAATTATAATAAGTCAGTCATGGGGCTGTGATGTACAGCATAGAGAACACAGTCAATAATATTATAACTTTGGTGATGTGATAATTAGACTTCTCATAGGGACCATTTTGTCATGTATAAAAATATCTAATCACTATGATCTGTAACACTTAAAACCAATAGGATACTGTATGTCAATTACACTTCAGTCAATCAACCAATCAATCTTCAGTGAGGTCCACTGTTCTATGGGGAAAAAAGAGATCAAGTTGCAGAAAAGCAGAAGATCACGAATGAATAACTCAGCATCACTTAATATCCGGTAAGAAAGCAAAGACTGCTTCTTACCCTCCCAAAAATGCATTAACAAGAGTAATCCTGTAAGATTAAGAGTAGCTAAAAATAAGATTTTCAAAAAAATTAAAGTATAATTTCTTCCAGGACAAGTGTTAATTTGTCTAATAGCTACAATGAGAGACTTTTTCTTTTAATTATAATAAAGTAACAAAGTCTAAGGTTACTTTTCAATACAGTCAGTGGGGAATAGAACACAGAAGTAAAACACAGAACTTAAATATTATTTTATTTTACTACAGTTCAAATCGATTTTACCTCAATATATAAACTGGAAACCCCTCATAAAGTTATTCAGTAACAATATAAAACACCTGTTTTTAAAGAAATACTGGCAAAAAAGATTCATTAAACTATTATCATCGTTGTTTAAAAAAAAAAAAAAAGAGCTTACTGGAAAGTCTTTATCCAGTTCGTTTATCTGAATAGCAAAATTATCTGGAAATACTCCTTCTTTACCATTAAGTTCACCCTTCCACCAGCCAGCTTCTCCAGTCTCCTATAATGCAAAATAAGGAATAATTAAAATAACTGGGGCTATCTTTAAATAAGAAAAAAAGTTTATAACAAAACATGAAAATATTCAATTCCATTATTTTTACAAGGGAAGAAAAGGGCTAAACAGATCATAAAGTCCTCCTAAAAGCAAATATTACCCACATATTACTTCCAGCAGTAGTTATAAAATTGGGTTTCATTTTTTTTAAATAAGTCAAATAATTTTAAAATTCAGTTTATAAGGAGAAAGGAAAAAGGAAAATGGGAGAGGAGGGTGGAGAGAGAATATGATTTTCTAAACATGTCTTACTTAATTTACTTAATACTTTATATACCAAAAACAAAGACATTATTCATTTGCCTTAGAAATTTCAAGATATTCTACAATTCTTACCAAATACCTACCCCCATGAGAAACTGAGTAGTTATCGATCCAAAACTGTATGGATATTAAAAATTATATTCACTGAACTATCTGATAACAAAGTCAATTTAAAACAATGGGATATTTTTCAGAAATTATTCTATATGGTTATAACAAAACCAAAATATTTATAGTTTTCTTCTATTACAAATAGTTACGGGATCTTGCCCAGACCCAGAAACTCCTGGATTTTCTTTTTCTTTTGCTATAATTTATCCCAAGTTATAAAACTACCTCATACTTTGAAATAGTTGCATCACTTTCCATTGTATGGTTTTATAAACATTTTCATATTGATGCAATTAAAATTGTTTCCTTATTTTTCTTCTTTTTCTTTTTACATTATAAACAACAAACATTGGGGGGGGGTTTAATGAGGTGAACTAGGAAGTGAGAACAGAAACCCGGAGGAGTTGAGGTTAGAGAAAAAACATACATGATGGTAAAAATAATCCCCAATAAATCAATTATTAGGCAACACTATGTGCCATATCAGGACACAGAAATAAGACAAAGTTCCAGCTCCTCTAGAGGAGGAGGAATATAAGGAGAAGGAATGTAAGAATGAATAAATTAATGCACTGAAAAACTGAGAACGATCTTACCTTACTTATTAAGTAGATTATCTCTCCCTCTTTAAAAGAGAGCTCATCTTCATTAGTACCTTCATAAGCAAATAATGTTCTACAATATTCCTTTGCTAAAATAAAGAATGTGAACAATGTAGTTTGAATAAATTGATTCTTTCAACAATAATTCTCTACTTTGTGTAAAAACATGTACACTAGAAGTTATTAAAGACAGATGAATAATTTTGGCCAATACTATACATCGGATTAAGTAACAATTTCATTAATCCATGCACTCAAATAGTTACTAAATGCCTACCATGTTTCTAAGCACAGTTCTAACTGCAGGGGGATTCATGGGTGAACAAAGCACACACAGTAAAACCTCTGACCCTGTAGTACTTCCATCTCATAGAATTTAATACTCTGATCAAGTAGTACAGAGTTAACAAACATCTTCAAAAACTCTAATAATGTATATGAGCATGCTTCATTCCCAATATGCAAATATTACTCAAATACTTACCTTTAGTTTTACTTTCTATGTCTGTTTTTGTTATGTCCACACTCTGTGCTTTGGATCCTACTGACTGTATAACTAAGGGCTGCAACAGAAAAGGATGGTATCAACTATTTTAGGTGAGAATTAAGATAATATTCTTTTTTTTTTAATTTTTTATTTTTTATAAACATATAATATATTTTTATCCCCAGGGGTACAGGCCTCTGAATCGCCAGGTTTACACACTTCACAGCACTCACCAAAGCACACACCCTCCCCAATGTCCACAACTCCACCCCCCTTCTCCCAACCCCCCTCCCCTCAGCAACCCTCAATTTGTTTTGTGAGATTAAGAGTCACTTATGGTTTGTCTCCCTCCCAATAAGATAATATTCTTAAGCAAAATTTCCATTTGCATTAGCTAGCTTTCCCTAATGATACCTATAGCCAAGTTAGTAATGTGAATGAAAACTCTGCAATGAAAAAAGATGATAAAAGCTACCTAAATGATGGCGCAGAACGTCACATTTTTAAAATTCCCTGTCTTAAGGTTAATAGACATTCTTGGTTACCCAGAATATGTTGCTGTAATTTACTTTTAAACCTCTTAAATCAATAAAAATAATAGCACTTAGGATGCCTGGATGGTTCAGTCGGTTAGGTGTCAGGTTTAGTTCAGGTCATGATCCCACAGTTTATCCCAGGGTCCTAGGATCGACAGACCCCCATGGTGGGCTCCCTGCTTAGCAGGGAACCTGCTTCTCCCTCAGCCTGCTCTGCCTGCTTGTGTGGTCTCTCTCACTCTCTCTGACAAATAAATGAATAAAATCTTAAAAAAAAAAAATAATATCTGAAAATGTACTGAATACCAATCCCTGAGAAAAATACTTTGCATACATTATAACTTAATCCTCAAAACAATCTGCATAAAGTACACACTATTATGTGCTCCTTTTATAGATTAGGAAGCAGTTAAGTAACCTGCCCACAATAACAGTAATTTAGTAGTGAAGCCCAGATTTGAACACAGAAAATCTGACTCCAGAAAGTGGCTCTTAAGCAACAGCACTAAAACTTCTTTATGATGACATAGGGAAGAAAAGAAAGTCTTTATACTTCATTGCTGCTATATGAATGAAATTACCTAGCTAATGTTACAAGGTCTTTAACTATGGTTTAGTAGAAAATATTACCTTGTATTGACTAAAGTAAGTCCTTCATACTAATGTTTTCCTTCACTTCTCTCCCCAGAAATAACATTACATTTGACCTTAGCTATCATTAGTTAAAAGTCTAAATATACCAACTACTATCAGTGTGTGTTCTGTTTATCTTTTAAGATATTCACTTTAGGGCACCTGGGTGGCTCAGTGGGTTAAAACCTCTGCCTTTGGCTCAGGTCATGGTCTCAGGGTCCTGAGATTGAGCCCCGAATGGGGCTCTCTGCTCAACGGGGAGCCTGCTTCCCCTTCTCTCTCTCTGCCTGCCTCTCTGTCTGCTTGTGATCTATTTTTTTTTTTTAATCTAAATAAATAAATAAATAAATGGTGAAACAAAACAAAAAAACCTGTCTTTTCTATTTCTACCTATGATAACCAAAAACTCTGAAGTTTCCACTAAGAAAAGCTGTGTTAAATTTATCAGTAAACATTCTCATTTTATAAAAACCTAAACATCAATCACTATAAAGTTGCAGTTTTTCAGTCTTCTCATTCATAACCAATCATAAGTGATCTCAAAAAGGAAATATAACATGGGTGCCTGGGTGGCTCAGTGGGTTAAGCCGCTGCCTTCGGCTCAGGTCATGATCTCAGTGTACTAGGATCGAGTCCTGCATCGGGCTCTCTGCTCAGCTGGGGGCCTGCTTCTCTTCCTCTCTCTGCCTTTCTGCCTACTTGTGATCTCTCTCTGTCAAATAAATAAATAAAATCTTTTAAAAAAAATAAAATAAAAGGAAATACAACAGAGTTGCAAACTGACTTTTACATTTTAAAACATACTTAATGAGCGAATGAGTGCAGTTAACCTAAGTGAAGTTCATCATTACTACCTTTTCTGTTTTCTTCTCTTCTAGTTCACTACCAGATGTTCTTGTCCTAAGTTTCACAGAGCCTTCTTTAAAAATATCTCCAAATCCAATTCCTCGAATTTTCTTTGGCTGTGTAACTGATCCAGGAGCAGTTTCATTCCCATTCCCAGGAGACGGTAAAGGTGAGGTAGTCCCAGTCAAAACAGTTTCTGAAAGAATAATTTGTTTTTGAAGAATGTAGAATCACAAAGATCTTGGCATTCCCCTTTCATACTGCTTACATTCTATACCTCCTAATTAAAAACAGTAAAATAAAAATAAAAAAATTAAATGATGGAGCACTAAAATATCCAAAAATGTAAAATTCACTTAACCTGATTTTTCTGGATATTGTTTAAAATGATAACAATTTTAGGAATATTTAGTTAGTAAAATGCTAATTAAGAAATCCAAGAAGTCATATTATACAAGGTCCTTAACAAAAGCATGTCAAAATTCACAGCTCTTGGTCAAACATGCAGAATATAAGAATAAAACATTACAGACAAAAACTAATTATTTTCTAAGTTATAGAAGATTCAATTTGATCAAAGTATGGGAGTTTCCAAATATAGTAACTAGTAATATTAGCAAATTTTTATTTTAAAAAGTCCATTTTTATTCTTAAAAGTTTAAGATCACTTCAACTCATAGATGAGTAAGCCTAAATTTGAACCAATAAAAATTTAAATTATAATTAAAAAAATTTTTAAGCAAGTTTAACATTATATAATAAGTAAGAAATTTGTTTCTACAATCTTGCTCAATAGCAAAGGATCTTATTTATAGGCTTTAAGGAGTTTATGAACGATCCATGGAAAACTGTACGGGTATTTTTTCAACTTATTTTTCTGGGTATAAGAAGCATATCTCTTATCAGATTCTCAAAAGGCCTTATAATCTAAAAAGTTCTAGAGAATATCATCCAAGAAAATTTCAGACACATTTCAGAATGGGGTTGAGGGGTGGGAAAAACACAGGACTATCAGTTCACTGAACTAAAGGAGTCTGTTGAAGTTTAACAGTAAGAATAACAAGGTAATTAATAAAAATGGTATTTACATTTATTCAGGGCTTAATCTATGCCAGGCACTTGCTAAGCACTGTACATGAATTATACTAATTTACATAATCACTCATAGGCTTAACATTAAGAACTATCATTCCCCATTTTGAAAATAACTGGGTAAAGAGATACTAGGAAAAAAAACTTTTCCAAAGTCATGAATGTAATAAGTAACAAAGCCAACAGTTGAACTGAATCCTAGATGATCACAGAATCAAACATTTTAATAAGATTACTAATGATAATAATCATTAAATTATTAATAATAATGGTTCAAATAAAGAAAAGCCTCCACTCACACATCTGAAACATTTAAGAACTAAAGGAAACAATTTTATTAACTTAAATGTAATGCTAACAAGTACAGCGATCTATTCTAACCACTTTCATTATTCGCCTAAGCCACATATTTTTTGTAATATATTTTAAATCAGTTTATTAGAATGTTTACACACAATAAAATGAACCAATTTTGAATGGATATTCCAATAATTTTTGACAAATGTATGCACCAGGAAACCACATCAAGATCTAGAAAACTTCTGTCACCCCAAATGGACACTCATACACCACCCTCATCAATCCTTCCTAAATTCAAGCTTCAAGAAACCCTGATTTTCCTTCTGTCACTACAGGTATCTTTTTTAGAGTTTCAAGTAAATTTAATCATAAACAGCACATACATCTCGTGTCTGCTTCTTTTGCTAGGCAGAATGTATAAAATATATCCATGCTGTTCCATGCACTCCTACTTCATTCCTTTTTATTGATGACTGGTATTCCACTGTACAGATATATCACTATTTATCTAGTATTAAGAATGTAAGCTGCAGGTTTTTCATAGATGAGCTTTGTCCAATTTATAGTTTCCTACTTTTGCTATTACGGAGCTTTTTTACTGAAATTGAGATGGCCATCTTTTAAATGGTTTAATATAGTATATTAACTTTTGACTATATGGGATAATACCATTAATTATAATACATAACCTTTACATATTTTACTTTTGAATGAATGGGATAAATCCCATTAATCATAATGTATAACCTTTGCATATTTTGCTGGGCTTGACGTCCTAATGCTTTGTTTTGATTTTTGTGCTCATGCTCATGAGATATGGTTTACAATTCATTTTTTCATGATTTAATCATATTTCTATATCAAAGTCATACAAACCTAAGAAATCTGAAAAACTTTGTGTAAAATTAAATCCTTAATAGAATTCAGCAGTATTTTATGTTAAATTTTATACTTTTTAAAAAAGTCAACTGTTGAACTTGTTGATTTTCTTGAAACTTGGTTTGTTCTTTATTTCTTAGTTTTTTGCTCTCATTTCCTGACTTCTAATTATTTCAGGTTTAATTTCTTCTTTTACTCATTTCAAATAAAAACTTCTGATTATTGACTTTTTTCATTTCTAGTATTAGCAATGAAAGCAATTAAATTTCTCTATAGGTGCTGTTTTACTTGCATTCCACAAATTTTTATTGTTCTTTTTTTTGTTTCATTGAAAACCAGTTTAATTTCCTCAAAATTTCTTCTTTGATCCACAGGTTATTTATAAATATTGCTTAATTTCCAAGTAACTGAGAATTTCCCAATTATCCATGACTGAAATATTTCCACTAGCGGTCATAAAAACTGCTGTCAAGGACTTCAAATCTTTTAAACTTCTGAGACTTGTCTGATGCCCAAACATTAGCTTCTATTGGTAACTATACCATGTACTTTTCAAAAGTATCTGTATTTTACTGTTCCTGGTTTAACTATTTCAAAACATCAACCAGATCAACTTATTTAATCATTTGACTCTTCTGTATCTTCACTAATTTTTTTGTCTACTGGTTCTATCAATTAATGAGAGAAACATTCAAATCTACGCATGGATTTGTCTGTTTCTTTCAGTTCTGGCAGTTTCTGTCTCATGTGTTTTGTAGTTCTGGTATTAGGTTATACATATTTATAACTGTTATATAATTTTTATGAATTGATTCCATCATTATGAAATGTTTCTTTTTATCCCTATTTCAATGTATTATTAATGTAAGCATTCTAGATTGCTTATGCTTTGCACAGAATACGCTCTTTCTTTTAACCTGTATCTTAGTATTCTGAGCAAGTTTCTAGTTTCTAGTAGGCAGTATATTATCCAGTCAACTGGCCTTTCAATTAAAGTTTTTAGACCATTTAATTTTTTTTTTTAATTTTATTTTTTTAAACAGGCTCCATGCCCAGAGTGGAGCCCAGTATGGGGCTTCAACTCACAACCTTGAGATCAAGATCTGAGCTGAGATCAAACGTACATCTGAGACACCCAGGCACCCCTAGACCATTTAATGTAATCACTGATGTGGCTTAAATCCACGATCTTGCTATTTGTTTTCTATTTGCCCAGTTGATCTTTGTTCCATTTTCTCTTCTTTTTTCTTTGGCTTTAACAGGAGACATTTATTTTTTCAGTTCTGTAGGCTAGAAGCCCAAGGTCAGAGTGCCAGCATTTTGAGTTGTGGTGAGACCTCTCTTCATGGCTTACGAATGGCTGCCTTCTCACAGTGCCTTCACATGGCCTTTCCTCAGAATGTGCATATAAAGATGGTGGGCTCTGCTGTTTCTTTTTCTTTTTTTAATGAGATATAATTGACATATAACATTTTATTAGTTTCAGCTGTACAAATAATGATTCCTTATGTGTATATACTGTGAAATGATCACCACAGTCAGTCTAATTAACATCTATCATCATACAGAGTTACAAAAATTGTTTTAAGATGAGAACTTTCAAGATCTACTCTCCTAGGACTTTTCAAATATACAACACCATTTTTATTAACTATAGTTACTATGCTGTACATTACACCCCCAGAACTTATATATATAACTGGAAGTTTGTGCCTTCTGACCACCTTCATCCATTCCATCCATCCTATACCCTTCACTTCTGGTAACCATCAATGTGTTCTCTGTATCCCTAAGCTCAGTTTTGTTTTTAGATTCCATATCTAAGTGAGTTCATACAGTATTTGTCTTACTCTGTTTGACTTATTTCACTTATCATAATGTCCTCAAGGCCCATCCATGTTGATGCAAATGGCAAGGTTTTTCTTCTATTCCATGGCTGAAAAATATTCCATTGTGCATATATAAAACACATTTTTATCCATTATGAAAACAATGCTGCCATGAACAAAAGGGTGCAGATATCTTTTCAAGTTAGTGTATTCCTCTTCTTTAGGTAAATGACCCAAAGTGGAATGTCTGGATCACAAAGTAGTTCTAATTTTTGAGGAACCTCCATACTATCTTCATTAGTAGCTGCACCAGTTTACATTCCTACCAACAGTACAAGAGGGTTCCCTTTTCTCCACATCCTCACAAACACTTCCTGTCTTTTTGAAACAGCCATTCCACCAACAGGTGTGAGGTGATAGCTTGCTTTGGTTTTGGTTTGCATTTCTCTGAATATTAGCGATGCTGAGCAACTTTTAATGTCTATATTGGTCACCTGCATGTCATCTTTGAAAAAATACCTATTCAGATCCTCTGCCCATTTTTTAATCATGTTTTTTAAGTTGGATGAGTTCTGTAATATATTATGGATATTAACCCCTTAAAGGATAGCTGATTTGCAAGTATTTTTCTCCCATTCCGTGGGCTACTTTTTCATAATGTTGATCGGTTTCCTTCTGTGGAAAAGGTTTTTAGTTTGATATAGTCCCATTTGTTTACTTTTGCTTTTGTTGCCTTTGCTTCTGAAGTCAGGTCCAAAAAGTCATCTCCAAGACCAATGTCAAGGAGCTTACCACCTGGGTTTTCTTCTAGGAGTTTTATGATTTCAGGTATTTGCTTAAGACTTTAATGCATTTTGAGTTGATTTTTGTGTTTGATGTCTCTCTTTTTATAAAGTATTTTTTTAGAATTTCATTTTATTATTATTAGCAATTCATCTGTTTTATTTTCTTAGGGGTTGCTCTAGGCTTATAATATGCATCTTTAACTTGCCAAAATCTACATTCAAATAAGATTATACCTCTTCATATATAATGGCCTTATAATAGGTACATTTCACTTCCTCTCTTCTGTGTTTACAGATACTGTTGTTATTCATTTCACTTATACAGGAGCTATGTTTCCGATAATACATTATTTTAAAGTCAATTATCTTTTAAAGAAATTTAAAAATGGAAAAGAGTGCTTTATACTTATCCACATTTTACCCATATTTCTGTCCTTTATTCCACTTATATAAATTTAAGTTTCCACCTAGTATCATTGTTTTCCTAGAGAACTTTAATTCTTTAGAGTGCGGCAGGTCTCCTAGCAATGAATTCTCTATTATTGTTTGTCTGAAAACTTTTTTTTTTTTACCCCATCTTTATTTTGGATAATAGAATTCTGAATTAACTTCTCTTCTTTCAGCAGCATTTCAAAGATATCATTCCATTATCTTCTACCATACTTAGTTTCTGATGATAACGTGTTTTTTTCCTTCATTCTTCTCTACCTGAAGTACCTTCTCCCTCTAACTCCTAAGATTTTCCACTTTACTGTACTTTTCCCTCTAACTCCTAAGATGTTCCACTATATTGTTTATTTTCAGCACTTAATTATGATGTACTGTTGCAAGCCCTGTGTGGTATGTCAGAGGGGGTAATGTATGGCGGGGGCTGTGCTTCTTGAATTTTTGGATTTATAGTTTACATCAAATCTAGATATATTTTAATATTCTTTCTTCAGATATTTTTCCTGACCACCTTTTCTCTACTCTTTTTTTGTAACTCAAGCTATACATGTTAGACTATTTAAAATTATCCCAAGATTTCCACAGTCTATTCTATTAGGGCTTCATTTTGGATGAAGTCTACTGCTACTTATTTAAGTTTCAATTATCTTTTCTTCATTCTCTAGTCTATTGTTGAAATTCCACAAGAAGCAATTCACTTCAGATATTGTGTTTTTCATCTCTAGCAGTTAGTTCCACTTGCTTCTTTTTTTTATATCTTCTGTGTCACTCCTCATTACATTCATATTTTCCATTACATTCTTAAGCATACTGAGCATTTTTATTATAGTTATGTTTAACAACTTTGTTGCTAATTGTATCATTTCTGGTTCACTTTCTATCAATTAATTTTTCTTCCAAATTCTGGGTCACATTTTGCTACTTCTTGATATACAGCTAGTAATTCAGTTTTATTTAATGTTGTTGAGGGCTAGATCTTATAATCCTCTAAAACCCAGTGATTCTTGGGGCGCCTGGGTAGCCCAGTCAGTTAAACGTCCTACTCTTGATCTTAGCTCAGGTCATGATCTCAGGATCATGGGGTTGAGCCTGCGTCAGGCTCTGTGCTGAGCATGGAGCCTGCTTCAGATTCTCTCTCTCCCTCTCCCTTTGGCCCTAACCCCCAAGAAAATTTTAAAAAATATTTTAATTAAAAAAAAAAACAAAAGTGATTCTCAACCTAGGTTGCTTTTTATCCCCTCCCCACAAAGGAATATGTGGGAATATCTGAAGACAATTTTGGTTATTACAACTGAAGAGCACAGCTGGTATCTAGCAGGTTTAGATCAGAGATGTTTATAAATATTCTACATGTACTGGACAAAACCCCAATATCCTGCCCCAAAATCACTAAGGACAAGAGTGAGAAAACCTGCATTAACGAGTACTGATTTGGGGGGCACCTGGGTGGCTCAGTCAGTTAAGCGTCTGCCTTCAGTTCAGGTCATGATCCTGGAGTCCCTGAATTAAGCCCCACATCAGGCTCCCTGCTCAGTGGGTAGTCTGCTTCTGCCCCTCCCCCTCCCCCCTCTTTCTCTTTTTCTTTATCTCAAGTAAATTTTAAAAAATCTTTAAAAAAAAAAAAAAGAGTGCTGATTTTTTTCTGGCAAACAGGTAAATAACCTGCATATCAGTGTGAAGCTTTCTCAGGGTAGAACTAAAACAGCTTCCACTCAAACACCAATCTGCCCTCACTTCACCCTTTCACTGAACTGCCCATGTATTCAATGAAGTCTCTCAAGACCAGATGGAGAGAATTCAAACAATTCTTGATCTTGTGTAACCACTGGGAATACTCATGTTAATCCCAGTGATCTATTTTTCTTCACCAACTGTTTGTGTCTTAGCTCATGGGGTTTCACTCTATGTATTCACAGACTACCCAAACACTTAAAGAACCCCCCTAACCACATTGTTGAAGCACTTCCTCTTGCCCTGTACCTCTCTCTCTCTCTCTGCACCCTCCCCCCCATAGTAAGGAGTGCCACGTCTCTAACTACCTAGGCTTCCTTGAACTCAAATCTTTAACTCCTCAACAAAACTGACAACATTCTGCTGAGGTTCACCCTTTCTGTACTGCGGTCTAAAATTTACCTCCTGGTAGAAATCTAGGACAATGATAGGATTTTCCTTGTTTCCCTTTTCTCAAGAATCTCATTCTTGTGCTGCCTGTTGTCTGAGAACATTTGTTTTCTGTAATTTGTTCCACTTCCCAGATTGTATAGTAGGAAGGTAATTCCACTATCTTACTTCCTCAGTGCTGAAATGCATTCTAAATATTGTAATATACGTCTTCAATAACCAGCTTCTCAGATAAAACAAATTTCAAACACAGAACAGTATATGAGGCATCTACCTGAAAGACTTTTTTGGAAATAATCCATGATATTATTAAACCTCACATTAATAAAGGCAATTTCATCAAATTATTTTTAAGGTACAATTTTCAGTTTTTAGAATTATGGCCATAAAATGAAAATTTCCTTTTAGATTTAGTGACTGTAAACTTTACCAGAGGCACTAAGACATATCATTAAAATAAATGCCTAAATATTAAAAACACCTAAACACTAATGAATAGGCTGATCACTTTAAACTCATTGCAAATTCTCAAAACTACTATGAATGGTTTTTTTAAAGATTTTGATTTATTTATTTCCAAGAGAAAGAGAGAGCACGTGAGAGAACACAAGCAAGGGGAGTAGCAGAGGGAAAGGGCAAGAGGAGCAGGAAGCCTGATGCGGGGTTCCATCCCAGGACCTCAGGATCATGACCTAAGCCAAAGGCGGATGCTCAACTGACTGAGCCACCCAGCCGCCCCTACAATGACTACTGAATCAATGGCTTGAAGGCAGCAGAGTGTGGTAATAAAGCACACAAACTTTAGAATCAAATCTTTTCCTCCACTGTATGTGCCTAGTTTACTTACCTATAAAACAGGATTCTTTATAGGATTACTATGAGGATTAAACTGATTCCTATAAAGTGCTTAACAGTTCAGTGCCTATTATTTTTGAAGAGTTTAAAGATGTATTGCTGAGCACCATTCAAGTAAGAGAGAGCATGATCAAACAGAAGAACCAAAAAAAGGGGATATGTCTTAACCACTACAAGGAAGAATGGGCGAAGAACGGGTAGGAGAGAAAGGAAGAGAGATATATGGGGAAAGCGGCCAAACAGGTTTTATAATCAGACAAAACAGAAATCTATATGGTACTCCCAATATTTTTATGCCTATATACTTTATCTGTCAGACTGTCCTTGAATTTCTAAGTTTGTAGAAAAATTGTATCTACATTTTAGGTGTGCCACTGTCAGTTAAAAAACATAACAAGTAAGTCTTCCTATTAGCCCTAAAACACTTTCTCCATTCTTCATTAAATCTCTACAGCAAAAGCCACTTAACGTCTTATATGTCCATACAAAATGACTTAAGAGAACCAAGAGTCCCAAAGTACAACTGTTAGGGAAAACAAAAACAAAAACAAAAAACCAATAATCTTTATGTGAGCTACACTGAGTGCTAAAGTAATACAAAGTATTAATTTAATATTAATTCATTATTAATTATATATAAATATAAAATATTGATTTAATATAGTAATACAAAGTAGAAATTTGATGAAAATACAAAGCATTTAATGGAAGCAATCAAAGTTCATTATTAAACTAAATGGGGAACTAATGTAGAATATGTTAAAGTAGAGGCGCTAAGTAGAGGCTCAGTGGTTAAGCCTCTACCTTCAGCTTAGGTCATGATTCCAGAATTCTGGAATGGAGCCCTGAGTTGGACTCCCTGCTCAGCAGGAAGGCTGCTTCTCCCTCTCCCACCCCCCCTTGCTTGTTTTCCCTCTCTAGCAGTCTCTCTCTGTCAAATAAACAAAATCTTAAAAAAAAAAAAAAGAATATTTTAAAGTAAAACATGTAAACCAAGGAGAAGGACTTAGAATCTAAAGTTGCTGGCGCAAACTCCCTCTTTTTACGCCAAAGAGTATCTTCCACCATCAGAGATTTTAAAAATAATCCTACATTTCCTAAGAAAAAGTTACATGTGTTTTAAGTAGTTAAAATCTGTATTCCTTAGTTCCTAAGCAGAATCTTCAGAAATAGCACCTGGCTATAATCTAATTTATAAAGACTCATAATGTATTACCAGTAAAAGCATCAAAGCCCCACAACAATTTTCCTTATAAAGCTGTTTACTTCAGGTTGTTCGAGGTAAATGCTAATGTGGGACTATAGACACCAAAGTAAGGATGTACCACCTTATATACTGCAGACCAAGCTGTAGACCACCAAATTTCAATCCACCATCTTTGGCACAACCAGTGTACAACATCATTCCTAAGATCCTGTGCCTCCCTAGCAATAAGCAGTACCTTCCTTTTTAGAGCTTGAATAATCAAAGTAAAACACTGCTGACTTCTCCTAAGAGAATGATTACTTTTACTCATAAGAAACCAAAACTTCTGAAAAACCTCCATCAGGGTTTCTTAAACATTTTATGCCACACATCCCTCTAGTAGCCCAGTAAAGCCCAGAGGGATTCATGGCTCTAAACATTTAACTAGTGGGACCCTTTTAACCTCCTCAAAATTCTGACCCCTCATTCTTAGCATCTTTCCTCCTGTATAGAAAAAAATCAAAAGTCAAACATTTCTCTCTCAGCTTCCTGGCACTAACTCTGGTGTATCGCTTATCAATTGAGACTAATTATGATACCTACAATATGAATCTCATTCCCTCTACCTTCTGGATAAATCCTGGTCTGGTGATAAATCTCATTCTTCCAAGTTTGCATCTTCAACTTCTCCATCTCCACCTGTTCTTTGCCATTGGCATGTAAAAATGATCAAGATTTTTCCTTCTTAAGAACAAAACCATTCTTGAATATATGTTGTTCTTAACTGCTGCACTGCTTTATACTTCTTTTCTCCACTGCCTTCCCCCACAATCAACTCAGCTTCTGTCCCAATCACCTTTCTTTACTACTCTTATCCAGGTCATTAATGATCTCTCCATTCCTAAATCCAGGATTATATTTTCTCTCATATATTACTTACCTTAACTTCACAAGAAGCATCAGACATTACTGCCTGTGTCCTCTCTGAAAAACTCTCTTCCTTTGACTACCACACACTCATAGGTTTTCTCCTGGCTCTCTCTGTGCCCTCTTGGTATTCTTTTTAGTAATTCTAAATCCATACCATAAATGGTGCTAAACAGGATTTGGTCCAGAATGCTTCTCTTCACTCTAGACAATCTCCATGGGTGAGCTCTTCTAACTCCAAAGCTTCTACAGAGGCTGTAAATAGGAATGTTCCTGACATCTTTAGAAAACTATAAGGAGACCAACATGAAAAAAGGGGAAAGTTAAGTAGGAGACAAAAGTCGGAGCGGTGGGGGAAGTCACTGGGGATGCCAGGTCAGAGGGTTTTGTCGTCCATTTAAAAAGACTTTGACTTCTACTTTAAGTAAAATATGTATCTACTAAAGTGTGAGCACATTAACATTCATCAGGGAGTAATGGCAAATTAACAGCCCACTACATTTGTACAGCAAAAGGTAACTTACACCAGGGTAGGAGCAACAGAGACCGTTAAAGAAAATAGTTCTTTTTTAAGATTTTATTTATTAATTTGAGAGAAGTGAGAGAGAGCACGAGTGGGGTGAGGGGCAGAGGAAGAAGCAGACTCACTGCTCAGCAGGGACCCTAGGACCATGACCTCAGCAGAAGGCAGATGATTAACCAACTGAGCCATCCAAGCACCCTGAAAATAGTTCTATACATTTATTTAGTAGCTAAGAAAAACTGTTAATGAATCAAGTATAGAATGTGAGATTAAAGAAGAGTTAAAGATGAATCCAATTTTTCAGTTTCAGTAAAAGAAGAATGAGTTACCATTAACTCAGACAAGGAAGACTGTACAGAGCAAAATCAAGATGAACAGAAAAGGACGGATGATCACTTTTGACTATCTTAAGTTTGAGATGCCTAGTTAACATCTAAACAGAGATTTTTATAGGCTTAGGGTGGGGAAAAGACTTATACAAGGGAGGAAAATACCAGAAGCTATAGTTACTGGCTTTATGGAATATGGGAAGAAACTGAAAGCAGGTCCTACTTAGGAAATATAGTGAAACGTAAAAGATGATAAAGGACACTCTAAATAAAAGGGGTTACATATAATTGACAAAACAAAAAGGGAGTCATTTCATTATAAAAATGGAAACATAACACTTCTTTATAGAAGAAAAGCTCTTCCTGAAAACTGAGTATTAGAAGATATTTATCTAAATAAGTAAAAAAAAAAAACTAAAAAGACTGTTAAGAGGGGTGCCTGGGTGGTTCAGTGGGTTAAGCCTCTGCCTTCGGCTCAGATTATGATCCCAGTGTCCTAGGATCGAGCCCCGCATCAGGCTCTCTGCTCAGCGGGGCGCCTGCTTCCTCCTCTCTCTCTGCCTGCCTCTCTGCCTACTTGTGATCTCTGTCTGTCAAAAAAATAAAATAAAAAATCTTTAAAAAAAAGTATGTAAGAATGCCAATTATAGACAGAGTATATTACACTTCGTTAGAGCAAGGAATAGTGGACATCAATTCTGTAAATAATAATGCATAAGATGCATTAAGAACTTTTAAATCAAAGCTTAAAGATCTATATTCTTTTATCACAAGAATTCTAAAGTTCTCATAAAGTGTTCACTTCCCAGCATTCAAATCAATATGCAAAAAATTTCTGCCTAAAAGTTAGAGTTTTAAAAAAAGGGGGGGAATTATAGTGTATTTCAACCACTGACTTCCTACTCCATAATCACAAAACTCCACATTTAGAATGCAGTGTTATTTTAAAGAGGTTAAGCAAGCAAGGAAGTACATTTTTAACAGACATATTTCTGCAAAGTTACTAAAATTCAAATAAGGTTTAATAGTGCAAGAAAGTACCAAAGTATTTCTAACTATAAAAATTTAAAAATTTACAAATATAATATAAAATGTAGAAAAATATAATAAATAAAATTTAAGTCGTACTTCTTTTACTAGTAGCCCCATATAGCCCTAAAATTGGGAGTACCTGGGTGGTTCAGTTGGTTAAGTGTCTGCTTCAGCTCAGGTCATAACCTTCGGTTCCTGGGATAGAATCCTGCATCCCTCTCCCTGCTCAGCAGGGAGACTGCCAGGAAGCCCGCTTCTCCCTCTGCCTGCCACTCCCCCTGCTTGTGTTCTCCCTCTCCATGTCAAATAAATAAAATCCTAAAAAAAATTTTGTATATATTTTAAGAGCTGAATTTACATAGCACCATAAACATCATTTCACTGTAAGCTTCAATTAATAACAATTTGGTGGGGGGGGGGGGCACAGGGAGAGGGAATCTTAAGCAGACTTCATGCCCAGCACAGAGCCCCACACAGGGCACAATCTCACAACCCTGAGATCATAACCTGAGCCAAAATCAAGTTGGACACATAACAAAGTAAGCCACCCAACTGCCCCAAATGTTAAAAATAAATATTAGAAGATCCAATACCTATGAAACATTATGAACAACAACATGCATCGGAAGTAATTCAGGAGACAGTCTGCTAAGTAATAACTGTATCACTAAATTTAAGCCAGATGTTTTCAGTATTTATTTGTTCTCAATGCTTTTTACACATCTTTAGAAAAAAGTTCTGACTTCAGAATATCAAGTATTCTCAAATAAGTATAACATAAAATAGTATGTTTTCATGACTCATATATCTTCCTATCTAAATGATTTTCTATATTTCAATGTAATCAGCATCTGCATTGAAAGAATGATTTCAGTGTCCTAACCCCACCCCACTATAACTCCCAGTATTAAAAACTGGTCTGCTTATTAACACTTTATCATGTCACTATTCAAAATGATTAACTCCGCATTTTTTTTAAAGAGGAAAATCAAAGGAAAGAATGGTAAAGAAGTAAAAATAAAACAGCTGGTAAGAAAGAACTAATATCAACTATGCTTCAAAAATTTGCCAGGTACTATGCCAAGTTCTTTCTATATAATCTTTATATATATTCTATATGTATATAGAATATATATATATATAATCTTTCTATATATTCTTTCTATATAATGCCAAGTTCTATATATAATCTGAAAAATGAGAGCCTGCTTTATGAGGTACTGATTTAAAAAAGGACACTAGGGGTGCCTAGGTGGCTCAGTCGTTAAGCTTCTGCCTTGGGCTCAGGTCATGATCCCAGGGTCCTGGGATAGAGTCCCGAGTCAGGCTTCCTGCTCAGTGGGAAAACCTGCTTCTCCCTCTCCCACTTCCCCTGCTTGTATTCCTTCTCTCGCTATCTCTCTGTCAAATACATAAATTTTTAAAAAATAAAATTAAAATAAAAAATTTTAAAAAGGACACTAGACAGAAGCTGACTAAAGACAAGCTTTTAAAGGATTCAATTACTTTGTTTCTTTAATTCACATAGTTTAAGGTAGAGCCTTAGAGAAATTCAGAACCTTAAAAAGTTCACTGCAAAGTTAAGGAGAAAAAATACATACAGCAGAAGAGCATCAGAAATGGGAGGCAAATTAAAAACAGAAATTTGCATCTTCCAGAAGGCCATCATCATTCATACTAAATATCCATGAAGTTAGTGTTCTTTTCATTCATTTTTAGCACATGTACAGAGCTAAGACGACACTGAAGCTCCTCTGAAAGGCCAATGAGCTTTAAATACAGGATTCTTAAAAGAGGATCCATCGTAGTGTATGTGGTATTGCATTAATATTCACACTTAGTGCCCTACCTTGTAGGAAAGTTACATATCCCTACTCTTTTTCACTCAGGCATAGATAGCCTTGACAGTTCAATACAATATTAGTGGAAGCAATATGTGCAGATTTGGAGAAGAAGCTTTAAAAGCCATGTTCCTTTTCCCCTGCCTCTGTGTCTAAGCCATGTGTCATAAAGTAGACTCTAGGGGCTCCTGGGTGGCTCTGGAGTTAAGTATCTGCCTTCGGCTCAGGTCATGATCTCAGGACCCTGGGATCAAGCCCCGAATCTGGCTCCCTGCTCAGTGGGAAGCCTGCTTCTCCCTCTTCCACTCCCCTTGCTTGTGTTCCCTCTCTCGTGGTGTCTCTGTCAAATAAATAAACAAACAAACAAATAAAATCTTCCAAAAAAAAAAAAAAAGGAGACTCTACAGTCTAAGTCCCTAACTGACTCCGTCTTTGTTTTAAGCCACCATGATTTTCAGGTTTTTTCACTAGAGCCCATCCTGAACAATGTAGTATGTTACAATTTATTTAAGAAAGAAGGAAATATTCAAATAAATAAATGTTTTTGTGGGTACCTGCATGTTTTTGTGGGTACTTTGCTGGGAAGACAGCAAGAAAGTAGAAATGCTTGGTCATTTGCATGGATGGAGACAAGTATTATAATGTATATCTTTCTACATACTGACAACTTTTGAACCAATATATTATCTAGTCATATATATGAACTATGTACCACATGAACTAATATGTAAAATTTTACTCATATCACTTTTCAGAGTATACAGCTTTCATCTGCTTCTCAAAGATGTATATGAATCAAGAAACCTGAAAAAAGTAATACTCTAGCCCTCCCTATAATCAAGATGGCACATCAGATTAGGAATACAATTGTTACCCACAAATGCTAAATAATCAAGCCCCTACACAAGTAGGTTAACCAACCATAGCAGAGATTGATTCATTTACTCTCCCTAGGAATAACCCATACCATTCCCTTATGCTCCAGAAAACAGATGACATAATCAACTGTATGAGGGCTATATGTAAATTATGATCATCATATATAAATTATGAAATTTTTTTTACACTATCCCTCCCCAAAGTGTTGGTCCAAAAAAAGAGGCACATAAATGACATGAAAGAAAATGTAATACCCTGAAATAAAAATTAAACAGATCATAAGCTATTCATTTTTTGGATCATACCTATAGTAAGCAGTAAGCAAACAAAGTCTCTGTAACAGCTGACAGTCTATTGGAGAGGAAAAACAGAAACATATAAATAGCCACAGGTGCCATGATAAAAGTCTGCATAGACTGGTCAAATGTTATGGTGTTATGGCCGACCACTCAATGGGGAAAGGACTCTCTGTAACAGCATTACCATGGGTCTTAGGATAAATATTAACCTTGCTTCAAGTTTATGCATTCCTTGCTTGCTGATTTCAATCCCTTGATCTGCAGCAGAACTAACTTACTTTCTTTGAAATCTGGAGATAATTACCTTGAGGACTAAAGGACCAGACTTTCCCAGAAGAGAAGGCCTGACTGCATTTGAAAACAGCTGCCACTGATACAAGTCTATTCCGGGACATGTCAACATCCGGTTACACTGTCTGGAGCCCATTTAAAACTCTCCAGCTTCACCTGGACAGTGAAGATGGTCCTTGAGACATGAGTCCACGATCTTCCCAGGTTGCCAGCTTCCAGAATAAAGCAACCTTTCCTTTCCCACCATCACTTGTCCTTTGAGTATTGATTTTTCTAGCAGCAAGCAACCAAAGCTGAGCTTGGAACCAGTTCTCTATCTGATAACATCCTTAACAAATGCTGCTAGGAAAATTGTAAATCCACACACAAAACAATGCATTGGACCCTTGTACTAAATCATACACAAAAATTTACTCAAAATGAATTAACAACCTAGACAAAAACCCAAAAATTATACAATTCTTAGAAGAAAACACAGGGAGAGTTTCAGTAGCATTGGATTTGGCAATGATTTCTTAAATATGATACTAAAAGCACAAGCAACAAAAGAAAAAATAGACAGGCTACCTATATGAAAAATTTTTCTTCATCAAAGGAAACAATTAAAAGAATGGGAGAAAATACCTGCACATCATATATCTGATAAGGGATTAATATCCATAATATATAAAGAATTACTACAACTACAAAAGGAAAAAAAAAACACACGCACAACCTGTCTGAAAAGTAGACAAAGGACTTGAACAGATACTCCTCCCAAGGCAATACACAAATGGCCAATAAGCATTATGAAAAGGGGCACCTTAAGCTGCTGCCTTCAGCTCAGGTCATCATCCCAGGGTCCTGGGATGGACCCAGTAGACTCCCTGCTCAGCAGGAAGCCTGCTTCTTCCTCTCTCTCTCCCCCACTGCTTCTGTTTCCTCTCTCACTGCCTCTCTGTCAAATAAATAAACAAAATCTTAAAAAAAAAAAAAACAGGCATATGAAAAGATGCTCAAGATCACTAATCATTAGAGAAATCAAAATCCAAATCACAATGAGATATTTATTTATATCCATCAGGACTGCTAATATTAAAAAAAAGAAAAAAAAAACAAAACAAGTGTGTTTGCTGAAGACATGGAGAAATTAGAACCCTTTACATTGTTGGTGGAAGTATAAAATAGTGCAAACACTATGGAAAATGATATGGCATTTCCTCAAAAAATTAAAAATGGAACTAGCATATAATCTAGCAATCCCACTTCTGGGTATATATCCAAATGGAAAACAAGGTCTCAAATAAATGTATGCCAGTGTTTTAACAGCTCGTGTTTTACTCATAACTGCCAAGAGGGGGAAACAACTCAAACATCCATGAATGGATGAATGGCTACACAAAATGCAGTACATACAAATAACAGAATATTATTCAATCTGAGAGATTCTGTCACATGCTGTAACATAAACAAACTTTGAAAACATTATGTTAATTGAAATAAGCCTGTCTCAGAAAGAAAATATTGTATGATTTCATTTATATGAGGTATCTAAAGTAGTCAAATTCATAGAAACAGAAAGTGGAATGGTGGCTCAAGGGGCAAGGAATGAGGAGCTACTTAATGGATATGGAGTTCTGAATTTGTGAAATGAAAAAGTTCTGGAGATCTGCATGGCAATGTGAATATACATAACACGACTGAACTATGCAAAGAAAATGGTCAAGATGATAATTCTATATAATGTTTTTTATAAGAATTGACCATTTTTCAAAAAAAAAAAGCTTGTATCGGGGCTCATGGGTGGCTCAGTGGGTTAACACCTCTGCCTGCGGCTCAGGTCATGATCCCGGGGTCCTGGGATGGGGCCCCGCATTGGGCTCTCTGCTCAGCGGGGAGCCTGTTTCTCCCCCTCCTGCCTCTCTGCCTACTTGTGATCTCTGCATGTCAAATAAATAAATACATCTTTAAAAAAAAAAAAAAAGCTTGTATAGAGGAAAACAAGGGGAAGAACAATTAGAAGAAAAAGAAGAGAAGTTTAGAAAATAACACCTTCTAAAATAGCTGTAGTCAAAGCTGCAGATTATATTTGTTTCCTGGGATATTTCTGAAAAAGATGAAAACGTACAAATAATTCTTTTAAGTGACAAACAACGTATTCTGTTTTGAACTGTTCTCCACCAGCACCTCTTATACTCAGACCATTTTAATCCATACTGAAATGTTCTAATCTGAGTTCATACTTGTTTTATCCCTCAGAGGCCTGGACCCTGAGCTTCTGGACTACAGAGGGGATTCTGTGCCCTCACAAAACCAACCTAGCACTTAGCACATAGAAGGCTTAAGAAATATTCACTGATTAAACTGTCATCTACTGCTTCCTAAGGTCATTTATTTTAATGCTAAAAATAAGATTAGAGTTAAAACTACTCACCAGACTGATTCATACCTTCACTCTATTGTCTATTATTACTAAAATTTATTCTAAAACCCTTTCCTGAAAATTCCCTTAAAAGTAAAGTAAACTCTATTATTTATTTCATTCATCTCTATGGCTAATGGGTTTACAGACGAAATCACTGCAGACTAGAATGTACCCTGTGGTATTAAACTAGAATTAGAGATACCAGTAGAAATAGGCAGGTAGGTAGAGAGATATAGGAGTGTGCGTGTATGCAGGCATGTGTGTACACGTATAAGCATTCCATTTTATCTACTAAGAGTACCTAGAAGCAATATCACCCCAGGATCAAGGAGCACACTTCTCAGATCTCACTGCCTTACTACTGTATTTCTCTAAAAGAAACCATCTTTGCCTGAATAAGTAGCTGATTTGAGGATGAAGTAGGGAAAGTAGAACATGAGCCTGGAACATCTTGTTCAACAAAATAAAGTAATCAAACAATGAAGAAGACCCCTGTCCAGAGGACACAGCAATGCAAATTGATCCACAATGAGAGAAAAACAGACCTACGATCACCTGAAACCAGAGGCAGAAAAAGAGATGTGGACAGCTCAGGGAATGAGGAATATTTGGGGGATGATGCAAATGTTTTGTATATTTATTGTGGCAGTGGTTTTCATAGATGTATTCATCTGTCAAACTCATACTGAGTATTTTAAATAGGCAGATTATATATAAATGTCCAATAAAGTTGGTTTTTGAAAAGAAAATCACAGAAACTTAATTTGAAGGAGCTTTCATGGGCCAAATCTGGTGGTATCAAAATAAATTACAGTACCAGGTTAACACCTAGTGAATAAATTAGAACCCACTGGTGAGTCCACACTGATAAACAAACAACTGAACAGAAAGAAAAGTTCTTTAGAGAAGAATGTCGATTATGTAGTCTCAAAGTATCTTCCCACAAGACAACTATAAAACAATGGTACACTTACACTGCAGCACAGCTTTAACCAAGTAATCAAACTGAGCATCACCAAAAAGAGCACACAGACATCATGTGCCTCCTGATACAACGCAATGTGTAACCCTGTTAATAAAATACAATCTGAAACTAATCATGAAGAACTTAAAGAAAGCCCAAACTGGGATTCATTATATAAAATATCAGTATAAACCCTTCAAAATTGTCAGGAAAAACAAAGAAAGACTGGGAAACTATCCTAAAGAAACTTGGGGAAATAAATTCCCAGCATGGTCTTGTCCAGAACTGGGAGGAAAAAAACAGCTATACAAAGCATATACTGAAACATTTAAATCCATATGTCAACTATGAATTAAATAACATTGTCAATATTAAATACTGACAATATTTAATGTCTTCATTTTGAAAATACACTGAACCTCACTACATGTATTTTTCCATATAAAAAAAGATCTACTTTAACCTGCATTACCACTTGTGAATTTAATTTCTCTTAAAAAAAAAAAAAAATGGGCACCTGGGTGGCTCCGTAAATTCAGTGTCAGACTCCTGGTTTCAGCTCAGGTCATGATCTCAGGGTTGTGAGACGGAGCCCCACATCAGGCTCTGCACTTAGTGAAGAGACTGCTTGAAATTCTCAATTCTCTCTCCCCCTCCTCCACTGCTCACTCACACATGCTCTCTCTTTCTCTCTCTAAAATAATTAAACAGACCTTTAAAAAAAATAAATAAATTCCATAGCAATTCTTAAAAATTTAATTTAGCGTTGGGATAAAATGTTCTCAATCATACTTTTTTTTTTTTAAGCAGTTTTGTTTGTTTTTTTTTAAGATTTTATTTATTTCTTTGACAGAAAGAGAGAAAGATATCACAAGTAGACAGGCAGAGAGACTGGGAGGAAGCAGGTTCCCTGCTGAGCAGAGAGTCCAATGTGGCACTCAATTCCAGGACCTTGAGAACATGACCTGAGGTGAAGGCAGAGGCTTACCCCACTGAGCCACCCAGGTACCCCTGTTCTCAACCATACTTTTAAATGGTGAACAATTTTAAGATGAATTTGTGGGTGAGCCTACAAATGATGGCAACCACAATATATTAAATGACATTCTGGCTGCACAAAAAAATATAATTTATTATCTGAATATGAACAAAAATAAAAGCAAGTATTTTTTAATTTCTAAAATCTCTGAAGTAGTTGGGACATTTGCAAAGTCAAATCAAAACATTATATTAGTATATCTTAAGTGGAAAGAAATCAGATAATGTAAGTAGTATAATTCATAATCAGCATACTGAACATTTATTTAGGGTTGAAACAGACATCAGAGAAGAAGACATATTAAATTATTTGCTTAGATATTTAGTTCATTTTAAGTCCCTGTTATAAGCTGCTTTTTAAAAGCAGAAAAACGGAAGCTCATAGTTCAACAAGAACAGTTTGAAAAAATACCAAGTAAAAACCAATACATAATTTTATTTAAATCTATTCAAATTTTTAAAATAATCTACCTGAATCCTCCTGGGCTTCATGAGTTTCACCATCATCTGTTACCTCTAATTCTTTCACAAAATTTGAGGGAAACAGTCCCAACTTGTTATTCAGGGTTCCACTCCACCAGCCTTCTTCTACCTGAAAGAGTTCACAACTCAAAAATAATAAAAAGTTATCTTAAGTAAAATCTTCCTGCTATGGGAAAATTAAGCTACATAAGTAAATGAGCACGAAGTTAGTGATGCAAAATAATCCTTCTAAATCTGTAAGAAAATAATGGTTAAAAATTATTTTAAGTAGATTAAATCTAAATTGATTAGATTTATCATATACAGAATTAGTCATATCAGTAGCACTTAACAACATTTACAATGAGAATTTGTATCAACTGCAATCCATGATGCAAGTAATTTTTATAAAAATATCAGATAACCAAGAACAAGATATTAATAGCTGGAAGCAGATAGCTCTCTTGTAGAATGTTATTCTTTTAAATACCACTGAGCCTCAATTTGAAGCCTAATTACTTCAATATTTGTAATATATTTCATATATTATTAAGTATATGAAAATTGAGAGTTGGAAGAAGTCTGATGAATGTAAGAATATAACTTCCCAAATGCCCATATAATTACAAGCCTTTTACTTAATCAGTGAACCTTAACACAAGTAAGAAAAAGAATCCCTTATTTTTAAAATCCAGAAGCTAGGCTCTCCTAAACACTTCCCCCACCTCAACCAGAAATATCCCTGGGAAACAAACTCTCTAGAAAAATATTTACATTCACTAATGATAAGGTTACTAATTATCATGGTTATTTAATACTATTTAATAACTGTTTTGGAATATGTAATTTTTGCTAAGGACACTAAAAGGTCTTAATAGGTAAGAGAAAACTATTCACTGTCAACAGCAAAACATGAAATATTGCTGCTAGAGAAGGCTCTTTACTTAGTTTAAAATATGTTTTAAATGGTCTTTTACCTCAGAATTACAAGGCAAACTTCAATAAGTTATTCATCCAACAGGCACTCACTATATATAAGCCATGGTGTTAACTGCTGTGGAAGACTGGATTTGCATATGAGAAATCTATTTTCTTTAGACTGTTTCACTCAAGGGCAAACACTACGCAGATATTACAATATAATGTTAAGAGGTGCTACAACAAAAGTATGAACAAAATGCTGTAAGAGCACAAAAGAAGGGTTTAAAAATTTTTTTTAAAAAGGCTCCCCTAAATAAATGACAAAAAAAGCTGGATTATATTAAAGGCTGAATAAGAGTTTACTAGGTACAAACCAATCTAAAAATATGGTGACATAAAAACAAAGGACTTATTACTGGAATAATTACAGCTGAAATACAAAATGGCTAGAACATAAGTTGTTTGAGGGAGAAACGGAAGGCAGTAAGACTGAAGAGTTTAGAAATTTTTTAGTAGACTTAAGGAGACACCAAAGGTTTCAGAGTTCTTCAAACTACAGTGATGGAGATATACAGACCAAACTGTAACAGATAAAACTGAGGAAAACATCAGGAACGTAATTGTCTTTACCTGCAATCCCAAATTGGCAGCAATAGAGTAGTTAGGGTAAATAATGTTATAATTCCTATAAATTAAGGAATTCTTAAGAGGCAGGATAGTACAGCAGTAAAGAACAAAGACTCAAACTATGTGGATTCAGATTCCAGCTCCTCTGCATCCCATACATACAGACTTGGGCAAAAATGGCTGAAACAAGATCTCCTATCTCACATGATTATCTACAAGGTAATCTTGACATCCACCAACAGGTGGTCCTTTGCCCCCACTGCCTTCAATATCACTGCCTTTTAACATGCTTGTACCCAACAGAATGTGGTGAAAATGACACTATCACTTCCAAGGGCAGATTATAAAAGGCTATTATTACCATGTTTGCTGAAATGTTTACACTAAGAGCCCTGAAATGCCATGCAATAAGTCAATTATCTTGGGGCTCCACACAGTGAGAAAGTGAAGTCAAATGGAGAGGCTACCTAGTAGGAATCCACAGGTAGTCTTCGAGCCTTGTAGGTACCCAATCATGTTGGTAAAGGAGCTTTCCCATGATTCCAGCAGCACCCAAACTGCATCTTTCCAGTTGAGATCTCCAGACATCACGGAACAGAGGCACAAGCCATCCAACCGTGCCCTATCTGAATTCTTGACTCACGCAACCCATGAACCTAGTAAAATTTGGGTCATAATGTTATGCAGCAACAGTAACTAGAACAGCCAATCACTTATCTTCCATGACGCCATCTCTTCATATATAAAATGGATATAAAAATTCCTGTCTCCTTAGGTTGTTAAAAAATTTAAAGAAAATAATAAATGTGAAACACTTAGCATAATGCTTCAGACACACAGCCTCAATAAACATTAACTATTATTACTGTACCTCAGTGGAAATAAAACAGAATTGTCTCATATATATACATTGGAATTTAATATGAGCATTAAGTTATGAATTATATTACATGATGTTATGACATAAAATCAATCCCTATAACTGTATCTGATATCAAAATATATACTTTGAAAATGGGATCTTTGGCTGTCAAATAAAAACTTTAATATTCTTTTAATAGTAAAAGAAGAGATATGAAAAATTTTATCTACCATATTTTATAATCTCATTCTAAGATATTAAAATGTAGGAAAAGTGTATTTTGGTTCACATTTGAATGTGACAATTCAAATAAGGCAAAGCTTTCAAAAAGATTCTGTTTTTGTATCCCTTTGCTATGCAGAAGGTACAATTGCTTCTCTTTTACTGTTCTGGGCCTAAAGTGAATTCAGAATTAAAAATGTTTATTTTTATTCTTAGCTACTTAGATTAATCTTTAGCTTAAAAATTTTTATTCCTAAAGTTAACACATATATAGTACACAAATATCAGGTGTAGTAAGCTGAGTAAAGCTTTATTCCAACAGATAAGACAACCTTATATTAAGACACTAAAGATCCGTT
The DNA here is from genome assembly GCF_011764305.1 of Mustela putorius furo. Lineage (NCBI taxonomy): Eukaryota > Metazoa > Chordata > Mammalia > Carnivora > Mustelidae > Mustela > Mustela putorius. Next base: position 13,834,483 of record NW_025422123.1, on the reverse strand, counting down.
TTAAAACCTGCATCTTAAAATCTTTATAAAATACAATGAAACTGACAATAAAAGTCAAATGAAAAATTAATATTCTTACAAAGCAGTTTTCTAATACCCAGAGCATCAATTCCAATTGCTACTTTATCTCTAGAACGTGTTTTCCTTACCTCTTCACTAATATCAATAATATCCCCCACTTTCAGCTCCAGTTCATCCTCATTTTGTGGAATGTACTCAAAGAGAACTTTACATTGACGCTTCTTGGTCTCTGAAAGAAATAACATAGTAAAAAATGAGGTTAACAAAGACCATTAAAACAAACAATAGTACCTTTTTTTACACACCATATTTATTGCCACTGAATTCATATATACGAATAAAAACAGAACATGTAAGCATTCTAAGCAGCTAACCACAATCAGTTCTGGTCGGCTTTTCACCTTGCCCCATATTATACGTGCCAAAATATATTCAAACCAAATACAAGTAAGGTACAAGGTTCCCAGCCATGAAATCTATTTATACATCTAATACCACCACTTAGGCCAAAGTAAAATATCAAATGCCAATTTTGAGATTAAAAATATAAACAATAGAAGAAACTGTTGGCACAAAAAATTTTTTCACAGACAAGCTGTCTTCCAAGCCAGTAATCTTCAGACTACCTCCTGATCAAAGTCTGGAAATACTCAAAATGCACTATTGTAAGAGTGTCTGTGTTGAAAAGACACAAAATGAACAAATCCAAAATACATCTTATATTCTTCAAGAGTTCTATTTTCTGACAGATAAAAACCAAACTCACCTAGTTAAAGACAACAATTTTAAGTTTTCAAACAAGTTTCACTTATTCAGGTAAGTGACAATCATTTATAACCACACAGGCTTGTGGTTATAACTTCTTTCAAACTCTTGAGTTGATAACTCAGATTCACTCCCACCTTTAAAACCAAATCATTAAAGCAGCTATGGGTAGATGATTAGGTATAACTGATTCAAGGATAACTTCTTGCTATTCAAAGTACATTCTTCAGACCAGCAGCAAGAGTATCATGTCAAAGCTTCAGAGAAATGCAGTATCTCAGACTCCACCTTGGACCAACCTGCTTTAGATTGAATTGTGTCCTTGACTATACTGCAAGGTAGGGCCTTTGGGGACATATTCACGGTTGACTAACATCATAAAAGTGGAGCCCTAATCCCCACTCACAATTAATTGTGCACATGTGCATGTGGGCATAATACACACACAAAGGCCATGTGAGGATACGGGGTAAAGGCAGCTACCTGCAAGTCTGGAAGAGGCCTCACCAGAATCCTACTCTGATAGCACCTTGATTATAGAATTCTAACCTCTAGAACTTGAGAAAATACATTTCTGTTGTTTAACCCATCTAGTCTGGAGTATTTTGTTACAGTAGCAGGCTGCATTAGAATCTACAGTTTAAGATTCCCTAGATGATTCTCAATCTTGTACTCACTGATGTAATTACACTGATTTCTAATTGCTTGAAAATGACAAACCCTATTCTTTCTAAGTCTTTCTTTCTAAGATTTAAATATACTGTTTTGGGGGCAGCTGGGTGGCTCAGACGGTTAAGTGTCTGCCAAATCCTTCACTACCTGTAAATACCATGTACCTGCTAGTCTCCATGGGTCTTCTTCCAAAGGCAGCAATTCTATCCATAATGTCATAATCCCCAATCTTCATGTGAATGAGATGTCTTACCTAAGAAAGGCTTAAGATATACCTAACTTGACAACCCACTACAAAACTGCCCCTTTATTTTCATCATAGCTACATACTTTATACATTTCTAATATGGTTCGTAATAGTATAAACACTAATAATAATTACATTTATTGAGCACTTCTTCTAATATTTACTTGATGTGTTGATACCTCTAAAAACCTATGACGTATTACTATCACCCCTGTTTTATAGTAACTTGATGTCTTCCCATTAGACTGACAAGTTTTTAATCATAATCCATACCCAGTTTTATTTGGGAGATCTGATTGCCCACATTAACACTGTTCTAATGGTTTTCAAATTCACAGATATTAAAGCATTCAGCATATTAATGTTGAAAACTTTTAAAAAAAACTGTTAAAAAATATTTTGTATTTTTTGGAAAAAAAAACAAATTCTGTAAAATTGTAGACTCAGTAAAGTTACCTCCTATTTTTCCTACTAAAACAGAAAATCCTAAGTTTTCAAATGGAGGTCCATCAAGGATAGCAAATATTTTCATGGTTCTGAAAACCAGACCTAAATATTCAGATTAAAAAACAAAAACAAAAACAAAAAAACCCTTAAATTACAGAACCAATTCTCATTTAAGATTATGATTTTCAATTTCCCCAAGACTATACCACATTCAGAAGTTGGGAAGATGAATGCTAAAATTTCAAAAACAGCAGCAAAAGGATTCATGATCCATTCTGGTTCCATTCAGTTCCAGAAATTACATCTTCATGTTTTACTGCAGCATTTAAATTTTTCTAATGTCAAGATTTTTTTTTTTTAATTTATCAGAGAGAATGAACACAGGCAGAGGCAAAGGGAGAAGCAAGCTCCCTGCTGAGCAAGGAGCCCGATGTGGGACTCGACCCCAGGACACTGGGATCATGACTTGAGCCGAAGGCAGCCGCCCAACTGACTGAGCCACCCAGGCATCCCTAATGTCAAGATTTTTTGGTCAATTTCTTTCTCCAGTAAGCAAAGAAAATAATCAAATGCTAAAAACAGAGTCACTGCTATAAATTTGAATCATTCTTAAAATTTTTTTCTTACACTCAGCAATAAAAAAATCTCATACTGCCTAGACCATTAACTGAAAGATTCATGCTTTCAAAGATTCTAGCTATACTGCTGATATACTGTTTGATTAAAACAATCAAAATCTTAGAAGATATTATCATATATATATATATATATATATATACACACACACACACACAGATATAAAGACAACATGAAAAACATTAACAACAAACTGAAAGCATTTAAAATATTCACTGCACAATTATTCCTTCAACTTTTCTGTAAGATAGAAAACAGAAAGTTAGAATACCCTACCCCATTCATTTGAGAAGCTGCAGCTGTAGAGGAGTCAGTTCAGAGTCTTTTTCCCCTTTTAAGTCAAAATATTTTATTATCAGAGAGCAGAGCCTGAGCTAATAGGCCCTTATTTTTTTTTAAAGTATGCTGTAAAAATGTATGTGACCATATTTTGACAGTATTCTGAATTTTCACTATTTTCTTTAGCACTGACTCAAAATCAGCAGGCATACTATTTGCTAACAACTGTTTTCTAGAAATGAAACACTAAAGACTGGGCATTCTGGTCAACTAATTTTTCATGCAGCAACATCAATTCTGTAGCAACTACTACTAGTGACCTATCAGTATCAATTTCAATGTATTTTTTACATTCAACATAATTATTAACTAGATAAAAACAACTTCTGTGAGAGTTTCCACTAATAAGAAATACAAAGTTACAAGAACTGATGTCTTCCCTCCAGCATAGTAAGAGTAGATTCAAATCTGGCATCAATTTTTTCCAAATGCAAAGTTGAAGTATCTACTAATATTCCACACTGAATGAAATCCAGAATTGGGCTGCTGGAAGATGTCAATTATTTATTCTGTAAGTAATTTTACTCTAGAGTAATTTTACTCTACAACATTATCTCTGTTCCTGATTTTATAAGGGTCTCAGCAGCAATGTGATCACACCAGTTTTTGCTATGAGATGTGCAATTTTTTCTCTTCTATAACTTTAGCAACTTATAGTAATAGTCCTGGAAAACATTATTCTGTGCTCATTCTTAAAAAATACCTGTTTGTTTTAACACAGGTATTATGGTTAACTTACACACAAAAGCAAAGTTTCAATGGCTTTATGACTAGACTTCATGAAAAAGCCAACACTTTTTTTCGCTTGGGAGACTAGAGAAAAACCGCTAACATGCCTAGTTTCCATACCATAGTATGTAGCTGAAACTCTCTTTAAGTTGCTTAAACAAAATTCAATACACACGCAGATTCACTTGTCTTGGCATACAGAGATTAGTGAACATTCACACTGCAGTGACTGTATTATCAATTTTTAAAACAGTTTTTATTAAGTATTAATAATACTGGATAGTACTATACACTATTATTTAATATTACAATATACCACCTTTTGAATAGCTGGTCTATTTTGTGAATTAAGGATATGGTACAAACAATAACAAAAAAAGTCATATTAAAAAAAATTAGCTTGCTTTTCCTGGAAAATCATTCTGAAAGCAAAAACAACCTGCATCCTGTTTTACATGTTAGCTAGCTCCAAATGACCAATTTAGTCTTTGCAGCACATGCACTTAAAAACAAGTTATGGAGGATCCTCAGGAAAAAGTCTAAGCCTCCTGGCACCACTACATAATGGTTTTTCCTTTTACAAGAAAAAGAATTATGAAGGTAAAATTTAATAGTGTTGTTTCCTATTAGGAGACAAAATGAATAAAATAATCATAACACTGAAGTCCTTTGTCTGGTCTTGACTTAAGAAAACTGTCCCTTTATAGCTCAGTAAAACTAAAGAAAGTGGTAAATGGATTTTAAAATAGACAGAGGTCATAGATAACTCTCCAGGGGGCCTAAAAATTCCCCTATGCACAAATTCCCATACAGAGGTTCACCTGTAGGATATGGAATACTCTCAGGAATCTGTCCCCCAGTCTCTAAAAGAATCTGAGGGTCCAGAACAATTAAAACTACTGAAACTGTTCGCCTTCAGGCAGTAGTCTGAAAGCAGTATGGGTAATATCTAAATATTGCCTGTACAATGCATTTACTGGGAAACAACAGAGAATCCTTTAATTGGTCTGCATTACTGTCACGAAATTTTTTTGATTTTTATGAAAATCTGTTTTCATCTTATGAAAATAATCAAAGGATGACAGAACCCAGAAAGTGAAGGTTTCCCTCAAACTTGACAGACAGTAGCACAGAAGTAGCAAGATATAAGGAGACTCTATAAAAATCATAAATAGTCTTATATTTGTAAAATGTGTATAAACCTAATTTCTTTACTACAGACTACTTGGTACCACAAGGGATTTACAGACCGAAATATCAAAGAGACTGATCTAAGATAAATGTGGTTAAATACTCATAAGCTACTTATTAACTAAAATTAATCACAGTTATCAGTATTCAATGTCTCAACAGGCTTCAGGTCTTACTATGTTAAAATACAATCTGCTTCCATAAATGCTGTATTTTGTACATGTTTAATGTTCAAGCTTTTTGAAAGACAGCAATGCCATGTGTCTTTCTGAGCACTTTCTCACCAGCAGCAAAATAAAACTCAAGAGATTAAATGATCTAAGGTCATAAGATGGATTCAAACTCATGTCTGATTTCAAATGTGGTGCTCTCCCTCTATGCTAAAATGTTCTACCATGTTTATAAAGTACTAAATACCCGAAAGGACTCTGCTGGGCCAATCACCTTGGGAAACTGATCATCTATGTTCAGAGGTCTAAACAATGAAGAAAACATACTATCAAAATGCACACATCTATATACTACTTAAAGATGAGTAGGCATCTTGGCATAAAATAAATTTTATTTATGATATAAATGATTTTAAAATAAATTTAAGGCAAAGAATCAACTATTCAACAGAAATTATACAGCTAAGAGAAAAACAAAGCCTCGTATTTTAATTTCTAATTCCTATAAATAATTGTCAGCAGGTCATGCTCAATTATTGTATGAAGAATAACTACAAGGGCCAATAACTAGTAACACATGAATATGTAGGAAGTTTCTACTGTCCACTGCAAAAGGTTAAGCTAACTTTCCTTAACATAACTTATGAATAGTTATAAAACATCCTTTTTAGTATTTAAATAGAAAAGAAATTATTTACATACTCTTCTTCATGTTTTTGGTTTGTGGATGTGGTTGAATTCCTCCAGCTGGAAGTCCATAGGTGCTAATTCGTTGTACAAGACTTGCCACATTCCCATGTCTTTCCCGTTTAATGGGCAAACTGTCGTCCTTAGATTCTGTCTCTCTCTTAATTTCCTATAAAAGAGGAAATGAGCAAATAAGCAAATTAAGCTGTATTTTATTAAATTAAATCTTCAAATGTAAAATACCAAAAAGCAGGTATAGTTATTATTATATAAAACATGACATCAAATTTTTCTCTGCCCACACATACCTAAAGAATGCAACACACTTTGGTAACAGTGACTCATGAATTTAAGTCTTACCAGAGCTGCAGACACAATTAAAGAAAGATAGCCTGAAACACCCCCTTCACCCCAAGATACAAAGAAACTCCGAGATATATAAATAATGAAACAAACAATAATTCTAAATCAGGGTGGGCAAACTTTTTCTATAAAGGGCCAAACAGCAAAATATTTTAGAATTTTTTGGCCATAAAATCTCCAACAGAGGGGCACCTGGGTGGCCCAGTGGGTTAAAGCCTCTGCCTTCAGCTCAGATCATGATCCCAGGGTCCTGGGATTGAGCCCCATGTTGAGCTCTCTGCTTAGTGGGGAACATGCTTCCCCCTCTCTCTCTCTGCCTACTTGTGATCTCTGCCAAACAAATAAATAAAATCTTTTTTTTTTCTTAAGATTTTATTTATTTATTTGACAGACAGAGACCACAAGTAGGCAGAGAGGCAGGGGGGGGGGGGGAAGCAGGCTCCCTGCTGAGCAGAAAGCCCGATGCGGGGCTTGGTCCCAGGACCCTGAGATCATGACTTGAGTCAAAGGCAGAGGCTTAACCCACTGAGCCACCCAGGTGCCCTAATAACAAAATCTTAAAAAAAAAAAAATTTACGAAAAGAAGTATGAAATTAATAGAAGACAAATGGGAAGTCATACCATGTTCAGTGATTAAAAGCTCAATTATTATAAGGATATCAATCCTCCCTAAAATTGACAGAATGATGCACTAAAATTCTAATAGCTGTACCACAGATTTGGGAGAGCAATAAACTGGTTTTAAATTTGTATAGAACAAAATGCCAAGAACAGCCAGAATACTTCAGAGAAAACAAAGTGAGGAGGCTTTTCTTTTTAATAAGATATAAAGAAAAACTATATGATACTATAAATTACTGCAGTACTGGCATAAAAACAGACATACCAATAAATGAAGCAAAATAGTCCATAAACAGAAAAGCATGACTTAATGAAAAGCAAAGACAAACATGATAATCATAAAACTAATGTTCCATATTTAAGGAGTTGGGAGAAAACGGGATTCCTACCTCACGCATTTGACAATTTAAAAATTTCTGTTCATTAAAAGTAACCATTAGAAAGGCAAACACTAACCAGAAAATGTTTTTCACATACAAAGTTAACAAAGAATTTGTAACTCTAGGTGTTTATATCTACCACAAGGTTAACCAGTTGTTACTCTCTAGCTGGTAAGATTTCAAAAAATTAAGATTTCAAACAATTTTAACTTCTCTATACTGTTCAGAATTGTTTCATGTTTGTTTTTAACAATGCATATCATCTTACAATGAGAAAAAAACGTTTTTCATATTGGGAAAATTATTACATTGGTCAAGAATTGTGAAAAGTCATTAAAGTATAAATCATGGAAAATACAAACTATTTCACAAAATGGGCTGCTTCATTTTTACTGGTAATGCACTTAAGGAAAAATATGCCAATTTGCTATCAATACATAAGATATCAACATAGGAAAATCTGTTTTCGAATTGCACTAAGTATTTTTCAAACTAATAGAAGTATAAAATCTTCATAAAGAACAGTACTCACAACTTCAACATGCTAAAAAGTATTCATTTTGAATTCTTCTTACTGTCTCATGAGCTGTCTACATTTTAAAAAACTAAAAGTCCTATCTCTGAGAGCTACTGTTTTCTAATACAAGGACCAAGAACGTGGCCTGACATTCAAATTTTGTTCCTCTAGGAAAGTAATTCCAATTTGACCAAATATGATTAAAAGTACAGGCTCAGGAGACAGAAGACCTGGGTATAAATCTTGATTCTATCCTGTTAATTGGCTATATAACTTAAGATATTTGTGTTATCTTTTAATTAAAAATTTACCATATGAATAACTATGATATATTGACACAATGCTTCTTGTTTCTAAAAACAAAACAAAACAAGATGAAAAACTTATAACATATTGCTCAAAACCTAGAAACACTTTAATACTTAAGTATTCTCAGAGAAAATATAATAAATCTTCTGAGGGCACAAAACATAAAAGAAAAGGGAGAATGCGAATTAGAAATATACAGTCTACACTGAACAGAGAAGACTCAGGTTTACAACCTCCCAAATACATAGTGCCAAGTAAGATGTTTAATCACTAGTACCAAAGCTCTAAGTAAAACTACAAATAAAGTTTGCTTTGAGCTCCACCTCCTCTTCTTGGAACCTCTTCCTCCCACAATCTACCACTACCAGATACACACATTCACTCACTCACGAACCTAATTTTTCCCTAATTCCTGGCCTCACAGTGCCTCCAAATTATTCCTTGGCGTGTGTAAGCCTGACAATTCACAGACCTATAACCCTGGGGCTAATAATACATTACACGTTAATAAAATTTTTTTAAAAAAAAGAAAAAAAATTACTCCTTGGCTATCATCTTCAACAGCAAATCTGATAGACTCCTATGAAGTGTTACTTAGGTGTCCAGAGTTTCTTCCTCCTTCTGCCCTCACTTCCTTTTACCTAAACAGTCAGTAAATAAAACTATTAACATAGTAGTATCTACTTTCTACTAACGTCACTTCCTTTGCACCAAGAAATACAGTTAAAAAAAGAATCCTCATTTGGAAAGTATCATGTACTGACTAACTAACTGAGATAAACTTTGAATTTCGTCCTACAAATGAGAAAAACCTCCTACAAAATAGGTAATATCAATGCAAAATTGGCCAAGAAAAAGACTGTAGATAATCTCTATAAATAAGAATGCAACTACACTAATTTGTTTCATAGAACAGGCGATTTAGAGGGGCACCTGGGTGGCTCCGTAGGTTAAGCCTCTGCCTTCCGCTCAGGTCATGATCTCGGGGTCCTGGGATCGAATCCCCTACATCGGCTCTCTGCTTGGCGGGGAGCCTGCTTCCTCCTCTCTCTGCCTGCCTCTCTGCCTACCTGTGAACTCTGTCTGTCAAATAAATAAATAAAATCTTTAAAAAAAAAAAAAAAAGAAAGAAAGAAAAGGCGATTTAGAGGAAGGTAAGAAATATAAGCAAAGGAGAGGGGGAGCTAAAGTCTGGAAAGAATATAGTTATTCTTCATCTAGTAAGGTAACCAGAGATACTTAACTCTGATTGCACTAACAAAAAACAACTTAAAAGATGATCAATAAAATTCACAAACCACTTCTTCATGTTTTAATATATCTTCATAATAATTTGGTTATCTAATCATAGCCAGTACATGATCATAATCTAAAAAAGAAGAAAGCAATTAATTTCTATTTATCACAGAACTAAATAAACATCACGAAGAATAATAAAAACCAGATTAAAGGGCAAATGAGTCTTTTTTGTTTCTCAAATGAAAGAGGTCAATTCTAAGCTGAGTCACAGTTCTTATGCTAATTAAAATTTAAGGAATACACTTAATATTTTGAATATATAACATTAGGGACTTCCAAAAGTTTTATGTAAAACTAGTACCGCCAACTTTACAGAAACATTAATCAGAAAAAATGGAAAAGTGCTATTACTAAAGATGTAAGAATGTAAGCAGAATTAAATGTTTATTTAGTATGTCCACTGTTCTAGCTTTGGCTGCATCCATTAGATCCATGTTTGAAAAATGAGGTTTTCAACCTAACAAAAATGGTTTACCCTATACCTAAAGTTTACTCTATGGCTAAAGTTTTTACTTTGTTTTTTAGAATGTAAGTAGTAGTACATAAGGAATCATCTATCTCAAGTCATAGATTTTCATTTTTATGTCTAAATTAAATCAGATAGTAGCAAAACAACTTTAAAGTCCAAAGTGAAAGGGCCAATAAGAGAAAATCTCTTTAATATGAAATCAGTATATACTTTCTCAGTGCCAAGATATCAAAATCATGAGTAACAGATATAACAGGACTATTTTGAAAGCCTCTAAATTTATTCTCTCCCCCAAAATATGCTACTTTCCACATAACTGCTGTGTCTCCAACTTGGACAAAGGGCCTTCCTATTCCAATTGCCCCTCCCCCACTGGAAAAGGCAAAAGTAAGAAGAGAGAAAGAAAAAGTTATGTACTTTCATTGTCAGTGGAATCCTACTCCTTTCTCTTTTTCCATCACAAGAACGTTACTGAGAGCCAAGTGAAGTAGAGTTGGAAAAACACTCAATAAAGAACTCAGGTATACTACACTGATTGAAAACACCCCCAATAATTTATAGTGGTCATATTTTTCACACTAGTTACATGGATTTAAAAATGTTATTTTTGCTTGCAGTTCTAGGATGAAGGGATTTTAGGACATCAGACCTCCATGGAGATCCTTCTCCCAAACCTGCTAGACTCCTTGAGGCCACAGATGACATTAACAAGCAGGCAATGAGTGTCAATCCAAAAAGCAAGATCAGGAGATACCCCAGAAGCCCAGGTTCTAGCTCTCAAACGTTTCAGGCTTTAATTATTTCTACAATTTGAAATACCTTAGCAGAAAGAAAATTTATTAACTCCTTAAGAGGAAAAAATCAGAATTTAACTTTCCAGTTAAGTCCCAGGTAAACATTAACATGATTTATACAATAATGTCTTAAATTTAAATTTATGATTTAAATATATGATACAAAGGAGAAGTGGATAAGAGTAATTCAGTTAAAAAGATTGTCTACAGATAACAGTCTACATCTACCACATTCCTAAATGCAGAAGGGTTATAATGAAAGAAATGTACTTTTCACAATAGCCACTTCTATATTCCTTGAATTTTGTTTCAACATGTATTATTTCAGTGACTCAAAAAAGATTCATATCTTTTTCTAGCATTGCCTGTACTTAACTATTTCTTTAACACAGTGAATACAGCCTACATAGGATTCAGAATATTATAAAAAATATCCCAAGTCACAGAAAAAATTGCTCTTAACCAGTGTGTATGTATACTTAATGTTTTACAGTATGTAACAAAGTATATATAACTCTGACGTTTTTATCTGTTTTTACAATAAATTCCAAGTTCTCTTCTAGTTGTCTCCTCATAGAATGTGTTCCAAATAATGAAAGTAAATCGCACCAAATTCTCCCCTGATGCAAAGCCAGCTTCCTGAACTATTCTATTAAAGTCACCAATACATCTCCTAAAACTTGAAAACATCACTGAGGTTTACCTAAAAAACAGGTTTCATAAAGGATTCAAAAATATAAAGGTAAGATAAAATAATGTTGCCATTTCCTTCATTAAAAAACAAATTCTTAATTTCAGTTAAGATTATGATCTCAGCACTGTGGGATCTAGCCCCACAGGTCTCCTCACTCAGCAGGGAATCTGCTTCAGATTCTATTACCTTCTCCCACCCCCTTCTTCCCTCACTCACACATAGGCTCCCTCTAAAATAAATAAACAGGTAAGTAAACATTAAAAACAAAAACTCTCTCCCTCTCCCTTGGTTCCCCCTACCTCTCTCTTAAAAAAAAAGTCCACTAAGCATCTGCCTTAGCTCAGTATCTTATCAATAAGATACTTCCAAACTAGCCACATACATCATCAGATCATCATCTTATTCCCAATACTGCCATTTTTCCTTAAAAAAAAGTTTTTAAACACACTTAAAGACTTAACCTTAATTCTGCTTAACCATTTAACCCATGGAATAAAGACATAAAATGACAAACATTCTTTTTTTTTTTTTTTAAAGATACTATTTACTTCAATTTCAAGTAGGTGGAGAGGCAGGCAGAGAGAGAAAGAGAGGAAGCAGGCTCCCCACTGAGCAGAGAGCCCAATGCAGGGCTCGAACCCAGGACCCTGAGATCATTACCTGAGCCAAAGGCAGAGGTTTAACCCACTGAGCCATCCAGGTGCCCCAAATGACAAACATTCTTAAATGCAAAGTAAGTTGTCAAACTACCCAATTAAAAAAAAAAAAAAAAACACATTCAATGAGGGGTACCTGTGTGGCTCAGCTAAGTCTCTGCCTTATGCTCAGGTCAGGATCTCAGGGGTTTGGGATCAAGTCCTGTAGGGGGCTCCCTGCTCAGCAGGGAATCTGCTTCTCCCTCTCTCTCAGCTGCTGCTTGCTCACACTCTCTACCTCTCTATGAATTTTGAAAAAAAAAATCTTTAAAAAAAGAAAAGATTCAGTGATTTATTCTTTTTCTAAATGAGAAAAAAATGCTAGAAATTTAAGTCAAAATAAAGAAATATTCAAATGACTTTTATTCACCTGCCAGTTCTCAAAAATACTTAAATGTTAATGACTTTTGTTTTCTTGTTCCTTAATTACATTAAAAGTCTCAAACACTTTATCAAGCTCTGAGAACTCATCAAAAGGGATCAAAATTTTCATTTTAAATTTAAAAAAATGGGGGAAAGCAATTCATTTACCAACATCTGAGACATCTTCTATGTATATACCCACTTATTTTTAAAGTAAAAATATCATAACATCACGTAAAACCTATAATACAATCAGTATAAAGCACACAAGAAAGCTATATCAAAGCTCACAAATTATCATCCCTTATGCACAAACACTGTTCTGCTAACATTCTGTAAGTACAACTAATAAAAGTATTTGTTAATTTAATATCTTATTTCACTGATATTTCTCTGCTTTTCTCAAGAAAAGTTAGCTATTACTACACCATTTCTAAAAGGAGATATTCTTTCTACATAATGAGTTTTTAAAGATAAGCATTTCAATCTATTAAAACACATACCCATCTATCTGATGGTTACCAGAGAGGAGAAGGTTTGGGGAGATGGGTGAAATAGGCCATGGAGATTAAGAAGTGCACTTGCCTGGTGATGAGCACAGGGTCATATATGGAACTACTATATTACATACTGTATATCCAAAACTAATGTAACACTGTATGTTAATTAACTGAAATTAAGTAAAAACTGTAAAAAAAAATGCGTCACCATCTAGATTTCCCTCATGGAAAGATGGAATAGATAAACTGTTTCCTTATTCCTCCCGCTAAGTACAGTTAAAAACTCTGGACATTATGGACATTACATACTAAAAACAAACATAAAAATATTCTGAAAAGTGGAAAAAAGAAGATGGACAAGCCAAGAGAGCCCAGGTTCCTTAGAAACTGGTTAGTGGGTCTATTGGGTTTTCTTTTTGCCTCAAGTGTTCTAGACTGTGTACTGGAAAAACCACCAACTATTACTGCCAAACCAGCAACTGTTACTGCCCATGAGAGGAGAGAGAAAAAAAAAAACCTCTAAGAAAAGCCTGCTCTCTCCAGAAGGACCAAGAAAAGAGTTACCTACCAAGACCGAAATCAATCTGCTGTAGTCAAATAATACAGAGAGAGAAAAAAATCAAATTAGCAGGGAGCCTGGACTTTCGCCCTCACCAGGCTGTAACCAGACCACCCACTCACTACCACTACCCCTTTTTCCAACCAGAGTGGTGTCAAAAAGGCCAACTGGAGAGCCAAACTCTCCCACCAACCAGGTGGGAATGAGTCTCCTTCTCTTCTCTGTCAGTGGAGGCCACAAGGCAGCACTAAGAAGGCACACTAGGCCTTTCATCAAGGGGGATTCAATGGAGGACTAGTGAGCCTCAACTCCTACCCCACTCAGCAGTAATTAGGAGCTCCTCCCTCTCCGAGTGTCAAACAGAGAAGACTGGGGAACTGGACTTGGAGGTAACTCATTCTTTTGCCAGCACACGTTCTCTCTAGTAAAATACAGTTTAAATGTAGATTCAGGGTCCTCAACCAATGTTAAGATTTTTAAAAAATATTTTTACTGCCAATACTTCTACCAGGACGTGAACATAAATGCTCAGCTTTTAGTAACCAGTCATGATGAATGTCGGCATTCTCTCCTTTCTCAGTAACTAAACTTTCCAAAGGCATTTTATAGCTGAGCCCCTTTATCTTCTTAAAACTACCTTTTCCATTCCAAATGACTTAACAAAAAAAAAAAATTAATTTCCTTCAGATCACTTTTCTGAACACATCCTGACTCCAAAGGCCATGTTCCTTTCCTAATGCCATGCTATCTTCTTGACACAGTTCTAGTAGAAATGACCTATTAGTTTTACCACAAGGAGCTAGATCTTACACAAATCCTAACACATTAAAAGCCTTTTTATTGTCTAGCCTCTGACACACAGCTGGTCCACTTTTAAAAGACTTGATCTGCTCCACCACAGCCACCATGAATACTATAGATTTGGTTTAGAGAAATAGGCTAATCAAGCTAACTGCTTGTCCCCTTTTTTTCTCATTTTAATTACTTTCCTGTTTATTTTTGTCCTTCCTTAAAAAATACTAGCTTTGGGGTGCCTGGATGGCTCAGTTGGTTAAGCCCATGTCAGGCGCTCTGCTCAGCAAGGAGATTGCTTCTCCTCCCCCTCTGCCCCACACTAGTGTTTTCTCTCTCTCTCGTGCTCCCACTCTCTCAAATAAAGAAATCTTTGAAAAGAAACCTAAAAACTACTAGTTTTTTAAAAGAGAAAACTAGAAAAGTTCTAACTTACTTACCTATTTTATTATTAACATTTAATTTAACAGTATCTGGTATAGAATAGGCACCAGGAAAAACAAAAAACTGTTGACTAAATTAACAATTTAGGTGATCTTTTCTGATTTTCCCTTTATGAAATGGATGGGCAGCTCCTGAGCCATAAAGTAACAGGATAAAATAATAAATCCATAATGTATCTACCTACAAGTGGGATTCCCACATTCACACTGAAGATTCATACTCTAGAGTAAAAGATCTTCAAGGAAGAACACCCAGCAAGCATGTGTGTGGGTATGGGGGAATAGGGGATGAGAAGTCAAATAGAGGTCTTATATCCTGACTCCAAAGGCCATGTTTCTTTCATAATGCCAAGCTATCTTCTTAACATAGCTCTAGTAGAGCAGTTGGCAACCACAACTATCACATTAAGTCTACTTTCCTCTAATTTCAAGATCCTTCTCAAAGGGAATGTATTCCTTACCTACTCTGCACCCTTCTGGATTTTTCTGGCAAAACCACCTCAGAGATACTATCCTAGAACACCTGAATTAAAGTATTAAATGCCATTTTCGATCTCCCACAACTCATTTTTTTCCCCAAAGCACTCATGACTACCAAAATTATTCATCCATTTTTTCATGTTTGTCTCCTCCCACCATTAGAAAATAAACTCATCAAGAGAAGGGAATTTACCTGTTTTATACACCATTGTGTCCCTAGCATCTATAAAAAGTCCTAACACAGGACTGTAACCAGGACTGTAAGAGTCCTGTAAAGAACCTCAGTAAGTATTTGAACAAATGAATAAATGGCGAACAGTAAAGAATAAAACAATGGAGAGGCACGGTATGGGGAGGATCTGACACAGTATTGCCACGGATTTTACTAAAACATAGCTCAATAAAAAGTGCCTGGGAAATCTGGTTTCTTTTTCCTTTTTTTTTTTTAAGATGTATTTATTTCAGAGACAGAGAGAGAACGAGAGCAGGCACAAGCCCACAAGTGGAAGAAGGAGCAGGTAGAGGGAGAGAATCTCAAGCTGACTCCCCACAGAGCAGGGAGCCCAAAGTGGGACTCAATCTCAGGATCATGACCTGTGCCGAAACCAAGAGTCAGCCTCTTAACCCACTGAGCCAGCCAGGAGACCTGAAAATCTGGTTTCTTATCAGGGATACTAAAGAGTATCATTATTAAAAAGAACTGAAAACCCTGCTTTGACTCCAAGAAGAGACATGTGGTTGATGAAAACTACAAGCTTCAAAGACAGCTTACAGAGAAGTATCCCTTACTGGGGGCTAAAGTTGTTAATCTTACTTGTAATAAAGAAAGCTCTTATTTTACTTATATTTAACATAACTCACTACTTGGACTACATGAAACTTTGTACAAAAGCATGTATTGTGTTATGCCACCCCTGAGATTTTAAATGTTGTTACTATGGTGTAAGCTATCCTATTCTTACTGATACATTGGGCCTTCTACTTTCCTTATTAAACCTTGTTTTCAGCATCATTTCTAGGGATAGGGGTAATAAAAAACATGAATAAAACTGATTCCATTTTACAAAGTTACCTACAGACAATTTTACGTGAGCATTGCAAGTCCTGCTTCGTTTTCCAAATATCTCATTATTTATATGTCTTCTGCATGTTCCTATTCCATCTCTGGTCCTTGCAACACCCTCACATCAAATCTCAAGTTTAGTCTTTGGGGGGGGTGGATTTGTTTTCATAAAATTGCATTTTGAGGAAGCAGTCTGAATTTTCTTCAATGGTCAATTCTGAAAGTTACGAAAGGCATTTAATATTGTAATTCTAACATCTTTCAATTATGCTGATGCTACTGGAGAATTTCAATGTCTAAGAATCATTCGACTTTGTCTTTAGAGTCTTAAAACTACAGAATGTTAAAAAATGATCACATTTCTCCAATAACCAGCATATACTATATAAAATATATTTCTTATGTAAAAACAGGCTGACATTTGCCTATCACAGAGCTACCAACTACCAAGTCCTTAGTACACCAACTACTACCACCATGACTCTGGCCGTAAATGACAAATTTATCCTAACTTTCAAAGATGTCAGAATAAAGTAAGAAAATGTATGGGAACCTGCTGAGTCTTAACACAAATAAAAGGTATTGTGCTTATTAACTATCCCATTGCTTCCATTCTCATTGTACAGCTCTGATCTCCATTACTATACTTTATAGCCTCAACTCTCTCCTCTTTTATAAAACCTTTCCTTAGCACTAAGATTAATCCATTAAAACATTCTATCTTCCCTCTCCTGTCTCTAATAACTCTGATTTCCCTAATACATTTTAAATAGACTTAATACCTTTACAGGATACTCAAAATGCATCGTACCACTGGCATTAATACATACTTTTGGTCTTAAATCCCATTATACACAACCACCCCATAGAAAACTTTCATTCAACCAAAGTAGTCCATTATTTTTACCACAAAACACTTTGCACCTTTGCCAGACACAGAGCACACAAATTATACATCAAACTTCCTATCTTTAAAGGCCAAGTCAAATGTTACTTTCAACATCTTTTCTGAAAAATTTTCCCAAGACCCTTTAGGACCCATCATCTTTACCACATACCTGACATTCAGCCAAAAAGGCACTGCAATTTATCCTTCTGTTTTCATGCTGTTATCCCCCCACAATAAATTAAGTTGTGGAAACTCTTCTCACCACACCCCAAAATACTTCAGACAATCACTAAGCATTTGTTTAATGCAGGAGTGTTTACTTTGTTTCATCTCAATTACAAAGACCCAAAGTGCCAAATATCAACAAGTCACAAACTTCTTCCCAATTTTGTCTCAATTCTCAAACATTAGAAACCTGTGAGGAAAGAGTACTCTTCAGTATTTTTTTAATGTGGAAAAAATTTAATTACTGCCTAAATCACACCTGTACCAAAAGTAAATCGAGATTGATAAAAGACTTACACTGAAAAATCAAAACTTAAAACTAATGAACAGATTATCTTTAAAATCTCCCTGCTCCCAAGTTATACTTAGACAAGCCACAAAGAGCACTTATTAAAGAGAAAAGACACATAAACAGAAGGAAGACAATGGACTAGCAGTCAAAATACAGAATTCATAGTATTCGCAATAAGAAGTACTACAATGAGAAGAAAGAACACAATAAAAATGGACATAAATATAAGAACACAAGCAAGACACAAGAAAAGAAATTTAAATGACCAATAAATGTGAAAAGATGCATAACTTCTCTCATAATGACAAAAATGAAACACAGAAAAGTGGATATTATTATAGATCTGTATTAGAAAAAAGAAAATCTGATAGTATCAAATGTTTATAAGAAATGGGAGAAAGAAATTCTTTTATAGTACTGGTAGGAATTTATAAATTGGTGTAATTATTGAGAAATCAGCCAATGTCTAATACTCTAATACAGCTGAATATATGCAGAACCTAGATGCAGCAAATTCTCAACTATGTATATAACCTACCAAAGGGTATTTGGCATTGTTTTCAATAGCTATAAAATAAAAAATGGTCCTATTTTACCTCATAAAATGTGATAAAGACCCAGAATGGAATATTATAGGACTGTGCAATCTCTACTATGAAATTACATGTACATTCCTAAACATCTGACCTTCTGGGGGGAAAAGAAACTCATACAAACCAGAGGAATCAAGATGGTGGAGAAGTAACAAGCTGAGATGACATCAGGCTGCAGGAGATCAGCTAGATAGTTTATCAAACCATTCCAAACACCTACAAATCCAACAGGAAATCAAAGAGAAGAGAAGCAGCAATTCTAGAAACAGAAAATCAACCACTTTCTGAAAGGTAGGACCTGTGGAGAAGTGAATCTGAAGTGATGGGAAAACAGACCACAGGGGGAGGCTCCCTGTGGCTCCCAGCAAGTGGTAGAGAAACGGAGCACAAAATCAGAACTTTTAAAAGTCTGCTCCACTGAGGGACATTGCTCCAGAGGCTAAGATGGGATGAAGCCCATGTGGGGACAGAGTGGTGTCAGGTCCTCTGGGGTCACAGAAAGAGCGAGACAGCTGAGTGTTGCAGAGTTCGTAGGTATTAGAGCGGGAAAACTGGCTACAGAGACGGAGCCAGGGAGTGAGCTCTCAACACGTGGTTACCTTAAACTATGATCCGTGGCACAGTCAAGCCACTGCTCTTTGACCAGGGACCCCACAAGATCAGGGAGACGCCCCTGGAAGAATGTAGGGATCTGTGGGGTTTGGAGACTCCAGGCAGGGCTGTGTGCCCGAAACAGAGATGCTTAATCACAGGCTGGGTGAGCTTGGAGTGTGGCCGGAGGCCAGGGAGACAGGAGTGACTGGCCGCTTTTACGGATGGCGCACTGAGGAGTGGGGCCCCAATCTCTTGGCTCCTCCAGGCCAGATACTGGGAGGCCGACATTTTTCACTCCCATCCTCCGTAACTCTATCGAAAATGTTCAGGGAACAAAAGCTCCCAAAAGCAAACCCAAGCGGATTACATGGCCCAGCTCCTGGTAAGGGCAGTGCAATTCGCCCTCCGGCAAAGACACTTGAGAATCACTACAACAGGCCCCTCCCCCAGAAGATCAATAAGAAATCCAGCCAGGACCAAGCTGACTTACCAAGGAGAACAGCAAAATTCCAGAGGAGGAGAAAGCAAAGAATGGAATTCATGGCTTTCTCCCCATGATTCTTTAGTCTTGCAAAGTTAATTTTTTTTAATGTTACTTTTTTCTTATGCTAAATTTTTAAAAATTTTTCTCTTTCCTCTAGTTTTTTAACTAGTTGATCTTAACAATACCTTTCATTAAAAAAATTTTTGAACGTTCATTATTATAGTAATATCTTATCCTTCATTGTATCTAACGTTATTTCTTGTATACACATAGGGTTTTTTTCTTCTAAAGAAATCTGGGATATAACTTCTTCTAATAGATGAGAATATACCCTAAATCTAGCACAGGGCTTTGTTCTAGTCTCCAGTCTGAGCAAATTCTCTCCACTTTCTTTTTCTTTAGTCTCTCAACCAACCTATCTTATCAACCTCTTTTTTAGATTTTTTTTAAAATTTTCATCTTTATAGTCATATTCCATCCCTTCATCATTTTTACCCTTATTTTGTGTATATATATGTTTCTCATTCTTTAAAATTTTAGGAGGTAGTATCTTCTAAGAGACCAAAATACTCCCAAAATTAAGTGGGTGACTCTGTTCTATTCACCAATCTAATATACATATTTCCTTTTATATATATATTTTTTCTTTCTTTCATTCTTTATTTTTTTCCCCTGAACTTCTTTTTACCGCTTTCTTCCCCCCACAATTTGGGGTCTCTCCTAATTCACTTAAAGCACATTTTCCTGGGCTCTTTGCCACCCTTTTAGTATTTTATCCTCTCCTTCATATATTCTTATCTGGATAAAATGACAAGGTGGAAAAACTCACCACAAAAAACGAACAAGAGGCAGTAACGACGGCTAGGGACTTAATCAATACGGACATTGGTAATATGTCAGATCTAGAGTTCAGAATAATGATTCTCAAGGTGTTAGCTGGGCTCGAAAAAGTCATGGAAGATATTTGAGAAACACTGTCTGGAGAAATAAAAGCCCTTTATGGAGAAATAAAAGAACTAAAATCTAACCATGCTGAAACCAAAAAAGCTATTAATTAGGCGCAATCAAAAACGGAGGCTCTCCCTGCTAGGATAAATGAGGCAGAAGAGAGAATTAGTGATATGGAAGACCAAATGACAGAGAATAAAGAAGCTGAACAAAAGAGAGGCAAACAACTACTGAATCATGAGGGGAGAATC
The DNA here is from genome assembly GCF_011764305.1 of Mustela putorius furo. NCBI lineage: Eukaryota > Metazoa > Chordata > Mammalia > Carnivora > Mustelidae > Mustela > Mustela putorius. The sequence continues at coordinate 13,813,962 of NW_025422123.1, read as the reverse complement.
TGCAATATAAGTGATACCATAAGACGAAACAATTTTAGAATAATTGGGATTCCAGAAGAAGAAGAAAGAGAGAGGAGAGCAGAGGGTATATTTGAAAGAATTATTGTAGAGAATCTCCCTAATATGGCAAAGGGAACACGCATCAAAATCCAGGAGGTGCAGAGAACACCCCTCAAAATCAGTAAGAACAGGTCCACATCCCATCATCTAATAGTAAAATTTACAAGTCGTAGTGACAAAGAGAAAATCCTGAAAGCAGCCTGGGACAAGAAGCCTGTAACATGCAATGGTAAAAATATTAGATTGGCAGCAGACTTATCCACAGAGACCAGGCAGGCCAGAAAGAACTGGCATGATATATTCAGAGCACTAAATGATAAAAACATGCAGCCAAGAATACTACATCCAGCTAGGCTATTATTAAAAATAGAAGGAGAGATAAAAAGTTTCCAGGCAAACAAAAACTAAAAGAATTTGTAAACACCAAACCAGCTCTACAGGAAATATTGAAAGGAGTCCTCTAAGCAAAGAGAGATTCTAAAAGTAGTAGACCAGAAAGGAACAAAGACAATACACAGTAATAGTCACCTTACAGGCAATACAATGGCACTAAATTCATGTCTCTCAATAGTTACCCTGAATGTAAATGGGCTAAATGCCCCCAATCAAAAGACACAGGGTATCAGAATGGATAAAAAAACAAAACCCATCAATATGCTGTCTACAAGAAACTTGATTTTAGACCCAAAGACACCTCCAGATTTAAAGTGAGGGCATGGAAAACAATTTACCATGCAAATGGACATCAGAAGAAAACCGGGGTGCCAAACCTTATATCAGATCAATTAGATTTTAAGCCAAAGACTATAATAAGAGATGAGGAAGGACACTGTATCATACTCAAAGGGCCTGTCCAACAAGAGGATCTAACAATTTTAAATATCTATGCCCCTAACACGGGAGCAGCCTACTACATAAACCAATTAATAAAAAAATCAAAGAAACACATAAACAATAATACAATAATAGGAGGGGACTTTAACACTCCCTCACTGAAATGGACAGATCATCCAAGCAAAAGATCAACAAGGAAAAAAGGCCTTAAATGATGCACTGAACCAGATGGACATCACAGATATATTCAAAACATTCCAACGCAAAGCAACAGATACATATTCTTCTCTAGTGCACATGGAACATTCTCCAGAATAGATCATATCCTGGGTCACAAATCAGGTCTCAACTGGTACCAAAAGACTGGGATCATTCCCTGCATATTTTCAGGCCACAATGCTCGGAAGCTAGAACTCAATCACAAGAGGAAATTTGGAAAGAACCCAAATACATGGAGACTAAAGAGCATCCTTTTAAAGAATGAATGGGTCAACCAGGAAATTAAAGAAGAATTGAAAAAATTCATGGAAAAAAAAATGATAATGAAAACACAATGGTTCAAAATGAAAACACAATGGTTCAAAATTGGGACACAGCAAAGGCAGTCCTGAGAGGAAAATATATAGCAATACAAGCCTTTCTCAAGAAACAGGAAAGGTCTCAAGTACACAACCTAACCCTACACCTAAAGGAGCTAGAGAAAGAACAACAAAGAAAGCTTAAACCCAGCAGGAGAAGAGAAATAATGAAGATCAGAGCAGAAATCAATGAAATAGAAACCAAAAAAACAACAGAACAAATCAACGAAACTAGGAGCTGATTCTTTGAAAGAATTAATAAGATTAATAAACCCCTAGCCAGGCTGATCAAAAAGAAAAGAGAAAGCACCCGAATAAATAAAATCATGAATGAAAGAGGAGAGATCACAACCAACACCAAAGAAATAAAAACCATTATAAGAAGATATTATGAGCAACTATACGCCAGCAAATTTGACAATCTGGAAGAAATGGATGCATTCCTAGAGACATAAAAACTACCACAACTGAACCAGGAGGAAACAGAAAACCTGAACAGACCCAAAACCAGTAAGGAGATTGAATAAGTCATCAAAAATCACCCAACAAACAAGAACCCAGGGCCAGACGGCTTCCCAGGGGAATTCTAACAAACATTTAAACAAGAATTAAATCCCATTCTCCTGAAACTGTTCCAAAAAATAGAAATGGAAGGAAAACTTCCAAACTCATTTTATGAGGCCAGCATCACCTTGATCCCAAAACCAGACAAGGATCCCATCAAAAGAGAGAGCTATAGACCAATATCCTTGATGAACACAGATGCGAAAATTCTCACCAAAATACTAGCCGATAGGATTCAACAGTACATTAAAAGGATTATTCACCCTACCAAGTGGGATTTATTCCAAGGCTGCAAGACTGGTTCAACAACTGCAAATCAATCAATGTGATACAACACATTAATAAAAGAAAGAACAAGAACCATATGATACTCTAACAGATGCTGAAAAAGCATTTGACAAAGTACAGCATCCTTTCCTGATCAAAACTCTTCAAAGTGTAGGGAGAGAGGGCACATACCTCAATATCATCAAAGCCATCTATGAAAAAACCCACCGTGAATATCATTCTCAATGGGGGAAAAACTGAGAGCTTCTCCGCTAAGGTCAGGAAAATGGCAGGGATGTCCATTATCACCACTATTTTCAACATAGTACTAGAAGTCCTAGACTCAGCAATCAGACAATAAAAAGAAATTAAAGACATCCAAATCGGCAAAGAAGTTGTCAAACTCTACCTCTTTGCAGATGATATGATACCTTATGTGGAAAACCCAAAAGACTGCACTCCCAAAACTGCTAGAACTTGTACAGGAATTCAGTAAAGTGTCAGGATATAAAATCAATGCACAGAAATCAACTGCATTTCTTTACACCAACAACAAAACAGAAGAAAGAGAAATTAAGGAGTCAATCCCATTTATAACTGCACCCAAAACCGTAAGATACCTAGGAATAAACCTAACCAAAGAGGCAAAGAATCTATACTCAGAAAACTATAAAGTACTCATGAAAGAAATTGAGGAAGACACAAAAAAAGGGAAAAATGTTCCATGCTCATGGATTGGAAGAACAAATATTGTGAAAATGTCTATGCTACCTATCTAAAGCAATCTACACATTTAATGCAATCCCTATCAAAATCCCATTCATTTTTTTTCAAAGAAATGGAGCAAATAATCCTAAAATTTATACAGAACCAGAAAAGACCCTGAATAGCCAAAGCAATGTTGAAAAAGAAAGCCAAAGTTGGTGGCACCACAATTCCAGACTTCAAGCTCTATTACAAAGCTGTCATCATCAAGATAGTATGATACTGGCACAAAAACAGACACAGAGATCGCCCAGAAATAGACCCTCATCTCTATGGTCAACTAATCTTTGACAAAGCAGGAAAGAATGTCTAGTAGAAAAAAGACAGTCTCTTCAACACATGGTGTTGGGAAACTGGACAGCCACATGCAGAAGAATGCAACTGGATCATTTCCTTATATCACACTCAAAATGGATGAAAGACCTCAATGTGAGACAGGAATCCATCAAAATCCTTGAGGAGAACACAGGCAGCAACATCTTTAACCTCAGCCACAGCAACTTCTTCCTAGAAACATCGCCAAAGGCAAGGGAAGCAAGGGCAAAAATGAACTCTGGGGATTTCATCAAGACCAAAAGCTTTTGCACAGCAAAGGAAACAGTCAACAAAACCAAAAGACAACTGAGAAAATGGGAGAAGATATTTGCAAACGAAATATCAGATAAAGGGCTATTATCCAAAATCTATAAAGAACTTATCAAACTCAACACCCAAAGAACAAATAATCCAATGAGGAAATGGGCAGAGGACATGAACAGACATTTCTGCAAAGACAGACAAATGGCCAACAAACACGAGAAAGTGCTCTACATCACTCGGCATTAGGGAAATACAAATCAAAACCACAATGAGATACCACCTCACAGCAGTCAGAATGGCTAAAATTAACAAGTCAGGAAATGACAGATGCTGGCAAGGATGCAGAGAAAAGGGGAACCCTCCTACAACGTTGTTGGGAATGCAACCTGGTGCAACCACTCTGGAAAACAGCATGGAGGTTCCTCAAAAGTTGAAAACAGAGCTACCCTATGACCCAACAATTGCACTACGGGGTATTTACCTAAAGATACAAATGTAGTGATCCAAAGGGGCACGTGCACCTGAATGTTTATAGCAGCAATGTCCACAAAAGCCAAACTATGGAAAGAACCTAGATGTCCATCAACTGATGAATGGATAAAGAAGATGTGGTATATATATATACAATGGAATACTATGCAGCCATCAAAAGAAATGAAATCCTGCCACTTGCGAGGACATGTATGGAACTAGAGGGTATTATGCTTAGCGAAATAAGTCAACTGGAGAAAGACAATTATCATATGATCTCCCTGATATGAGAAGTTGAGAGGCAACATGAGGGGTCTGGGGGGTAGGAAAAGAATAAATGAAACAAGATGGGATCAGGAGGGAGACAAACCATAAGAGACTCAATCTCACAAAACAAATTGAGGGTTGCCGGCGGGGAGGGAGGTAGGGAGGGGGGTGGGGTTATGGACATTGGGGAAGGTATGTGCTATGGTGAGTGCTGTGAAGTATGTAAACTTGGCAATTCACAGACCTGTACCCCTGGGGCTAATAATACATTATATGTTAATAAAAAAATTTAAAAATTATTTTAAAAAATCATACACACCAGACTACTACTGATTATGTGAAAACTAAATCAAATACTAAAAACACCAGTCATTATGCAAAGGGAAAAAAAAGTGTAGGGTTCAGAACATACCAATTTAGACCTATGCAACTTTGGAACCTGAGCACTAAAAATGAAAATAAAAGTAACAATAACTGAAACCATAGAAAATGGATAATAAGTGGGTAAAGACTGCCCAAGAAGATGACAGATGGATTCCTCTGCAGCTATTAAAAACATATAAAAACAATAAAGTAGAAAGGTTGGTTTACAGATATTAAGATAATGCAGAGAAAAGAGGAGGTAAGCACCAGGAGCTAAAAGATGGAACTTCTTACGCTAGGACTGTCAACTTTGAGGAAAATACCCAGGTACAGATGAGACGATCACCTTAACAAAGTGGGGGAGGTTTCACTTAGGGGTGCCTGGGTGGCTCAGTTGGTTAGGCATCTGACTCTTGGTTTCAGCTCGGCTCATAATCTCAGGGTCCTGAGATCAAGCCCCGTGCCAGCTCGATGCTCAGCCTTGAGTCTGCTGATCCCTCTCTACTTCTCCCCTAGCATGCTGGCACAAGTAAGGTCTCTGCCTCTCTCTCTCTTCCTCCCTCTGGAATAAACAAAATCTCAAGGAAAAAAAAAAAAGGTTTCAATTAAAACCTAAAAGAACTCCTGTTTACCCAACCAGCCAAGATGAGAGCCTTTCCCGTTCTTACTGAAATTATAATTCTACACTCTTTATCACAGCTCCTTTTACCTAGAAATTAAACTAACACAACTTTCCCATTGTCCTGACATCATTCCTCTACTTACCATTTTTTAAAGATTTATTTATTTATTTGAGAGGGAGAGCATGCATACAAGCACGTATGCAAGTAGGGGAAGGGGCAGAGGTAAAACTCTTCAAGCCAACTCCTTGCTGAGTGCAGAGCCTCACCTGGGACTGGATCCCACAACCCATGAGATAATAACCAGAGGAGAAACCAACAGTCAGACACTCAACCAACTGAGCCACCCAGATGCTCCCATTTACCAATCATTTATGAGTTAACTACATGGTGTCATAAAAATATGTTGTAGCCAAAGTGACTATGTAATGTATCACAATGAAACACATATTAAGTTTTAAAAAGTTGCAACCTGATTATTATGCCAATGTCTGAATCACACAAAATACTATTTGTTTATGCATAGGTAAATATGTATAAATATGTATTACAGGGATACATATAATTTCAGAATATGGAGTTTGGGAGGAGAGGGAAATAATAAGGAGGTAACAAAACTCAATTTTACCTATAATGTTCTATTAGAAAGCAACACTCTAAAGCAAAAATGCCAAAATTACAACATTCTATACATAAGTTCGTGGATCCCTGCTCTATATAGTCTTTGAAAATATTTTTTAAGTCATATAAAGATGAATAACAGTGCAAAGGAACAATGAAATGAACAGTCTGTCAGAAAACAAATTTAGTGTCCATGAAGGTTTTTTTCAATAAGCTACAAAAATTATTTGACTTTTCTATCCATCTTCCAGCTCAACTGGAATGCTCTTCAGTACAGCTATCTGAAATAACAACAGGGGTGTGTTTTAGAGGAAGCCAAGTTAGTTCTACAATCCACTCCATAGTCTTACGTATACAAAATAACCTAAGTACCTTAATGTAACAGTATATTAAGCATAAAAGGCTTATTTTCAAGGAGATAGTGAATTATAAATTCTAACTCTTCCTTAAATCTTCATATACACAGCTGAAAGTAATAAAGCCAACTTTTTGTCTATCACTATTGATTGCCTGTGGTTAATTTTTTCAATAAAAATTTTACTCTTCTGTTCCCCTAATGTTATATCTTACATAACCATATTACAGTCGTCAAAACTAAGAAATTAACACTAATATATCACTACTACTAACTAAACCATTGACTTTATAAAGAACTCATCAGTTTTTTCATTAATATCTATTTTTTTGTTCCAGAATCCAATCCAGGATACCACAATGCATTTGAACATCATGTCTCCTTAGGCTCCTCTAGCCAACATCGCTATCTCAATCTTCCCTTGGGTTTGATGATCTTGAAATTTTTTTTCAGCCCTGGTCAAGTATTTTGTAGAGTGTCTCAGATTTGGGTTTGTCTTACTGTTTAATCTCATGCTTAGACTGAGATTATGGTCTTGTGGATAAGAATAAATACCACAGAGATGAAGGAGATACAGAATATCAACCTAATATATCTCTGCTTATGTTAGCTTTGATCACTTGATTATGGTAGTACATGCCAGCTTTCTCCACTGTAAAGTTACTATTTTCCTCTTCCATCTATTTTTTAGTCCAGCTCATTCCTGAGCAATGCTTTTGAGGGGAGGGGAGGAGAGGAGATGAAGGGTAAGGGAGTATCTACAAATATTTGAAGTAATTCTGTTAGATTTCTCCCTTCTCCCCATTTATTTATTAATTCAACCATTTATCTTTATCAACCATTTATCTGAACTTATATATATTTATGTTTCACTTTGGGTAATAATCAAATACTAGACTATTTTATTGCCTAAATTGTTCTAGTTCTGGACACTGGAAGCTCTTTTAGATTGGCCCCTATGCTGTTTTGACATGAGCCATCATTCTGTGGAGTTTTTTGAGCACTTCCTTACTTTCTGGTACTAGAGAAACTCCAGAGTCCATCATGTATTTTCCTTAGCACAGCCCTAGAACAGTTGTTTGTCTAAGGAGCCTTCCTTCCTTATATTGGAGAATAATATTTAAAAACCAAAATCCAGACACCGGGTATAGTCATTGCTACTGGTGTGTCCCTGTTTCTAGGCTATCTCAGTGGACAGCTGAGAAATACATGTATGTGTATTATCACAAGTATTAATACACAAATTTATAAATATATCGTTATATATTAGTACATATTTTAAACTAAACATGAGTTCATACTGCTGTCTCCAATTCTAATTTGGTACCTGGTAGTTACTTTTTATTCCCAGATTATGCTTCCCTCTATTATCTAGTATTCTCAAACTGCATCCTCTGTTCTCAGGCAATTCATTGAAGTCAAGGTCTAATATTAGTTGTACTGAAACAGGAAAGTAACATGTATTTCAAAATGGAGTCCTGTGATAGGTCATCTTCACTACTGAGAACACAATTAAGAGAACTATATAAAAACTTTTAACTTTTTTTTTTTAACTAACGTTCTATTATTTCAGTATGTTATCTCTGAAAAGGCACTTTCCTTTTAAAAAAAGAGAGAGAAATGAAATGAGACGTCAATGCAATGGCTTCCTATATACTATCAATATATCATTTTAAGAATAAAAAAAAAAACAGAGAAATTATGTGGCTTGACCTATAGCATACCACCAGGAAAGGACAGAGCTGGAACTTGACTGTGCTTTAATCCATTTATTCTACTCCAGTTTCTAAGGAATCTGCATTACATTCCATTTTAGGTTATAAGAAATAAGTCGGTTTATAAAACAAGAAGTAAAAAATTAAAGTGACCTTCTCCTATAAGTTCAAGTCCCTCTTACAGTTTTTCTTAGTTGTTTCAAGAGATAAAATATAGTTAGGTAAGTGCAGTTAGTTCACTTCTGAAATCTATTACAGTATTACAGTATGAGTTCATATTTAAAGGTAAAACCATAATTAAAATAAACAAATTATTCAGAGAACAAATGTTTACTAAATATCCACATTATGCAGGTGGGTAAGATGAACAAACAAATGAGACACATTCTAGCCTTCCCAGAAGAACTCATAATTATAATCTAATGAGGCCAGTGATACAGCTAGAAATAAGAAAACTAATATAGGAAATAAGACAATTATAAGTGAAGTAGAAATATATAGGTATTCTTTATATTTTTCCTTCTCTAAACTACTGAGAACTTTGTTTGCAAATGATTTAAGAATCTTGATTGTTTTCTGGCAGAGGTGACAGAATATTTACTAAAAAAGGAATGTTTGGTGGTTAATGAGTAAACTGTTACTTTGATAAATATATATTGCAATGCTGAGGAATCTAAGATATCTGTGAAGAGTCTGCAAAAGTAACAATATACAATTAGACTTGAGTCAACTACCCTGGATTGCAGTTCAAATTCTAGATCTTCTTGGCTGTCAACACCAGATAAACCATGTAACCTCTCATCTATATGTCGCCATATTTAAAATGGAGTTATCATCTGCCCTACTTATAAGACTTGTACATGAGAATGTACACAGCAAAACTACTTTGTAAATAAAAGAGTGCTACCCAAATGCAAAGTACCATTTATTTTTCTAAAAAGAGAGACAGATAGATACATACATACACATATAAACACACATACCTACAGTGTAGTGTTATTACCCACCAAGATACCACGTAGATGTGGAGTAAAAAATTTACCTTTTTTAGGTATACAAATACATGTATAAAATACACGTATTTCTTAATGATTAAATCCTATGAACTAACAGCCAGAAATTTAAGTGAGAGTACTTACCTTAACAAAATTATCAGGAAACATTCCTCTTCTCCCATTTAATTCTCCTTCTAGCCATCCTTCCTCTTGCAGTTTTTTCACATTCCTGATGATTTCACCAACTCGAATAGTTAATTCATCATCATGCACAGCATCATAATCATACTCCACAATATAGTCAACTAAAAAAAGAAAAATAAATGTCTAAAAATTCATGAAATAAAATTAACCATTATTAATAAACTTAAAACTAAGAAGCCTGTTTAACAACAATATTACAAAGACATTATCAAGGTTTACTTCAATGATTTTAAGTATTTGGCTACACTTGCAAATTTCTTGACTGCCTTAGTATAAAACACAGTACAAATTTTCAGTAGAAGCCTCAATACAATATATAATTCATGTCATCAGTAGTTCTTATGGTCGGATGTATATATAGTTATTGACAGATAATCTCTATAGTGGTCCCTATGATCCCCATCTCTTGATATTCATGGCTTTGTGCAACTCCCTCTCCTTCACAGGGGACATGACTTATGGCTGACTTTCAACAGACTATGACAAAGAAGATACACTGTATTTGACTATATAACATTATAATGTCCATCTTGCTCAAAAACTCTCACACTTGTCTTTGAAGATGTAAGCGGCTTTGCTGTAAGCTGGCCTATCAAGAAACTGATGAAGGTCTATGAATGACAGCCAGCAAAAAACTGAGGGCATCAGTCCAACAGCCCACAGAGAACTAAATGATGCCAACCACCATATAACCTTGGAAGAAGATCCTTCCCCAGCTGATAGCCCAGATCTAGCCAACACTTCACTGCAGCCTTGTACAGTACCCAGTTAGTCACACCCAGACATACTAAATCAAAATAACTGTGAGATAATAAAATGTGCGTTGTTTTAAGCTGCTGAGCTTATGGCAATATTATTACTACATAAGAGAAAATGAATACATCCTGAAGTAAAGATTAGTAAGGATCTATTTTACCACCTTTAAGTACAGAATTTTAGATTATAGGATATCATATATGCATACTATTAATATTTTACAGGGCTCAATACAAGAAAAGCAGTAACAGATCCTATTCAAGATGGGAGACTAGCCATCCATGGCAGACTAGCCATACCTCCAATTCTTCTTCTCTTTCTCCTATAATTTTTAAAGAAGAATACACACATACATGCATGCACGCACGTGCACACACACACACACACACACAGAGCTATAACCAAAATAAAGGGAAAAAAATTATGGGCAGCCATTGTTGATTGCCAAACCAACAGCCATTCCTACACAGACTCCCCACCTCCTTCTTCCTTTCTTATTGAACCCTGATTTTGTTCAGGTATTTTGAGATCATGTACTTTTACAAATGTGACTTTCCTCATTCCAAAAGAGAGTTAAATCTTTTCTAGTCCAGACCTGGGCTTTTCAAATAATGATGTATAATCATGTCATCTTGTTGACTTGCAGAAGTCATCTTATTCAATCTTGCTTAAAAGTGTACTCTGAAAAGGCCCTGGATATCTAATGCTGCTGGTCAAAGAGGAAATGATCTAAAGACAATTTATTTACTAAACACAATTTATTTATAATAATTTCACACACACAAACACACATGCACGCACAGACTGGTTTTCAAATACACATGTGATGGATGGATTCTACCAAAAGATACGAGCAAGGTTTCAGGGAAAGTTTTATCCAATCTTAAAAACCAAACAGAAGGAAAAAAATGTCTTCCTATAGACCTTAGATATTCCTCTGTAAGAATGTAATGCCCCAAACTGCTATAACTATTTAAGACAAGAAAAAGATGAAGAGATTGTCTCAATCCCTTCTTAAAACAAGAAAAAGATTACAATGGAAGAGAAGAAAGATGAAAATGACCTAGATCTTTGCTAGATTCATCAAACTGCTATATTAAGCAATCCCTGAGTTACAATACTATTAGTTTTCTTGTTACAGAAGTAGTTTTTTCTTAACTTTTTTTTTTTTTAAGATTTATTTATTTTAGAGAGAGAGAGAAAACACACACATGAGCAGGAGGGTCAGAGAGAGAGGGAGAGAGAATGTGAAGCAGACTCCACACTGAGCACAGAGCCCAATTTGGGGCTCGATCTCACAACCCTAAGATCAGGACCTGAGCTGAAACCAGAGTCAGACACCTAACTGACTACACCACCCAAAGGCCCCAGTTTTTTTCTTAACTTTTAAGTAATCTTTAGACAGAATTTCTACATATGGCTGAAAATCCCTACCTAAGAAGAAAGCCAAAACCAAAATTTTCCAGTTTATGAAAATGGATCTATAACTAATAAAGCCAGGAATAGAAAGCCCAGAGAATTTTAGGAAACTGTAAGATACCAAATTGCTCTGCAGAATCCCCACAGAAGCTAGAAATTCAAAAAAGGAGGGCTTATGGGAAATGCAAAACTGAAAATAGGGGAATTATCTCTACATGGAAGAGCAAACACTCACTATCAACCACAATAGTTCCAAGACAATAAAGCTAAATAGACAGGAATTTTTCTCTGACCGCCAAAAATTAAAGGGTTAATCTCTACCCCACCCTCAGACTACTCTCCCCACCCCCACACACACACACAGTTTGTGGAAACTAGTAAAGCTCCTATGGATGAGTGTTGGTTTCTTAGAGAAATGACTACTGATTTCCAGAATTTAGAGGTTTCCACACCAATGTGCAGCTCCCTGCCTGATAAGTGTAAAATAAAACACTAAGTCCTACCTATATAGTGTATATAGTGTCCCCAGCTTACTATTCATTCATAAATATGAATAGACTATCATGAATAAACCATAATAAAATGAAAAATTACTCCTGGATGAAACATACACCCACCTTCCCCCTTTTACCATCCAAAACAAATGAGTCCTAAAGCCATTTAGGTGTAGAAGAGCACAGAGGGAGAAAGGGTGAAGAAGTTGGAGGTGGGGGGGGGGGGGAGGTCTGATGTAAGAAGTTAAAGACCAAGAAGAATAAAAGAGGTATCCAAAATTGGGATGGGGGTAAAGGCAGGAGTCCAGCTATCAGAGTCAGAGCACATCCACATATGGGGGTTTCTCTAGTACATCATATCAGCATTCTAAAGCAAGGTGAGGAGGGCATCCATGTAGGGGCAACCTGACATGGTGTATCAGACCCCAAGCACAGTGGAGAGGGCATCCAAGCTGAGGGGTAGCTTGCTAAGGAATATCAAAGGCCAAATGTGTTGGGGGTGGGTGGCAGATTTCCATGAAGTTATAGAAGGGTAAAGGCAACCTAAAATGAGGACTAATAGCTCAAAGAAAAGGTGAAGAGTAACAGCTGAGATGGAAGACTAGCTACATCCACGGGATTGATCAAATAAGTAAAAATACTAAGGATAATGGAAGCCAAATTTCACTGTGTCAGAGAAGGGAGTTGCACACAAAGGAGAAAAAGCTAGATTCAATAATGTGATACTAAATGAGAAGTATCACCATGAACTAACAGTTTTCAGTACATAGATATACACACACATACCAGCTCTGTCCACTGAAAGGGCCTGAAACTAGCAACACTCTAATGGCAATCAGCAAACCTAATACTGAGATCTTAAAAACACCACTTTCTACTAAAAGAACTAGGAATCCCTTGGAAGACAGGCAATTCCACCACTAAGGCAGGAAAAGTACAAGATAAGCCTGGGACACAAAAATGCGCCACAAAGCAAGGAAGTTAAAAAAAGATAAGGTGATGGCAAAGGACAGAAAGAAGTGATACAAAAAGGCTCCTACTATCCAAATCAGGACAATTTGAGCATCAAAATGAACAATGAGAGTAAAAGAATATATATCTCACTGAATAATGTAAGAAATCATGACTCCATGCATGTACAAATAAATGTTATTTTTTTAATTCTATGGTTGGATTGTGATTAAGCATAAGACCTGGCTTGTAGAAAATACACACTAAAATATTCAGGAGTGAGGTGCCACCTGGGTGGCTCAGTAGGTTAAGCTTCTGCCTTTGGCTCGGGTCATGATCTCAGGGTCCTGGGATCAAACACTGCATTGGGCTCTCTGCTCAGCATTGGGCTCCAGAGAGCCCGCTTCCCTCTCTCTCTCTGCCTGCCTCTCTGCCTACTTGTGATCTCTCTCTGTCAAATAAATTTTAAAAATCTTTAAAAATAAATGAATGAATGAACCAATGAATGCATAAATAAATAAATAAAATATTCAGGACAAAAATTATCAGTCAGGAAAAATGTCTTTGTATTGTACTTCTGTACTTATTTCTACAATGTACTACTTCAAAATAAACATTGTAACTATGTACAAATTTGTATTCTCAAGAGATACAATAAAGTTCATAAAATCAGAATGATATAAAAAAAGAGAGAGAGAGAAAATAAGAAGGGTTGAGAAACCTATATTTTCCAGGATGCCTAGGTGGCTCAGTCAGTTAAGCATCTGCCTTCCCCTTGGGTTATGATTCCAGGGTCCTGGGATGCAGCCCTGCATCAGGCTCTCCCTGCTCATCAGGGGCCTTCTTCTCCCCTCCCTCTGCTGCTCCCCCTGCTTATACTCTCTCTCTCCCCCACCCCACCCCATCAAGTAAATAAATAAATAAAATCTTTTTTAAAAATCTGTCTCTTCCAACATGTCTCATTAACTTTTTTTTTCTTTTGAAGAGGTGGAGACAAATCCAGGAAATTTTTCCAGAAAAAGTAAAGCAAAAAGATATAAAGGAAATATAAAAGAAAGATGATCAATCCAGACAACTCAAAATCCAATTAAAAGTTCTAGAAAAAAAAAGATAGAGAAAATAGAGAATTGACAAATAGCAAAAGAAAATACTCCAAAGCTAAATGAAACAATTTTCAAATGCAGAGAGGTCTATGAAAATCTATGAAAGAGGTCTATGAAAAGTATAATAACAAAAAAGTAAGTACTCACATCTAGATGAAATTTAACAAAGAAATACTTCCCTCAAAGCTCTCTGAAAAGAAACAGAGTTCATCTACAATAGAGAGAATCATCAAAAGACTTCTCATCTAGGACACCAGATTCTACTGGAGAAAGAAAAAGGCAAGGCCACTTAAGTATTAAAGGAAAATGAATTCCACACTCAGCCAAATCAGCAGGCTAGTACAGGGTGTAACATTTTCACACAGGCAAGGAAAAGGAAATTAACTCCTACATATGACCTTACATGTTACCCAGTAAAATAAAAAATATGAAACAAAAGAGAAGACATGAAATGCAAGAAATAGTGGAGCCAATCTCAGAGAGTAAGTAAAGTGCTAAAATGGCAAATGTGCAACAAATCTAAGGAACAGTGTAGAGTAAGCAGGAGATAAAAAGTTCTAGAAGGTATTTGGGGGCAAGGAATGAGGAATAGACTGTTCTTTAATCAACTTTAGATTTTTAAAAGCTAATAATACATGTGGTGATCACTAGCATAGTAAGAGTATAAAATGCCAAACAAAAAATACTGGACTTGCAGTTTCAGCTCCAATATGTGAAAAAATTAGAAGCTGTCACTCCCTACAACAAGAAAAAAGCTAAACTGAAAGTCACTGACTTTCCCTGGACCCATCAGAAAAATGAAGATACAAGGCAAACTGCCAGCTCAAGATACAGAGATAGACATATCCAGGATATCAAAGCCAAGAACTACTACATCACCTCAAATACAAACAAGTGGAACCATTCCCGGGGCTGTCGTAACAATCACAAACTAGGTGACTTAAAGCAGGAAAACTTTATTCTTTCACTCTATAATTCTGAAGGCCAGAGTAGAAAATCAAAGTATCAGCAGGACTGGGTCCTCCTGAAGGCTCAGAGAAAGAACTGCTTCACATTCTGCCTTGGCTTCCAGAGGCTGCCAGAAATCTCTGGCATTCCTTAGTTTGCATAATTCCAACCTCTGCCTCCATCTGCACATGACCTTGCCCTTCTGTGTGTCTCAAATCTCCCTCCCCTTACTCTTTTTTTTTTTTTTTTTTTTAAGATTTTACTTATTTGTCAGAAAGAGAGAGCAGAAGCAAGGAGAGCTTGAGGCAGAATAGGCAGAGGGAGAAGCAGGGTTCCTGCTGAGCAAGGAGCCCAATGTGGGACTGGATCCCAGGGCTCCCAGATCATGACCTAAGCAGAAGGCAGAGGAGCCAGCCAGGAATCCCTTTCTCCCCTTACTCTCAGTAAGAATACCGCTCACTGGATTTGTGGTCAGTCCTAAATCCAGGACGGTATTATCTCTTAAGATACTTGATTACATATGCAAAGACTTCATTTCCAAATAGCACCAAATTCATCTATACCAAGGCTTAGAACTTGAACATACCATTTCAGTGGCAGAAAGTTAAGCCACTGCAAACACCTAAACGGTACTTTTGATGAACTACTAGAGGCTGAACGTGGAATAGCATCACAGTTGGAAACTTCTGGGAACCACAGTCTCAGGAGAGTCATCCGCTGTTATGGTTTTATTTCCAGGAACCCCACAAGATTCTCAGAGTTAAGAACCCATAAAAATCTCCTTGTGCTTCTCACAAGGAGAAGGTAAAAGAGGTCACCCTAAAGTAAGGAGAAAACAGAGCATTCACCATAACAAAGACTTAATCTCCACAGAAAAGACTTTACCAGGCCATATCCCAAATGCAGAAAGGTATGGGATTCTCTGATTCCAGTCACCACTTCCCCTTCTCTCAGACTAGTCAAGATTACAGTCCCATAACACAAACCCACTAAAAGTTTGAGATTTAATTATAAGATTATAGGAGGCTTCATCTCTCCTACTCCTTTCCACCACACAAGTGAGGTTCCAGTATAATAAA
Organism: Mustela putorius furo; assembly: GCF_011764305.1. Classification (NCBI taxonomy): domain Eukaryota; kingdom Metazoa; phylum Chordata; class Mammalia; order Carnivora; family Mustelidae; genus Mustela; species Mustela putorius. The sequence goes on along the minus strand of NW_025422123.1, from coordinate 13,797,954 downwards.
GGCTAATCACTGCTAAAAAAAGTTTTGCATGGTATAGATACCATCTGAGGAAGAGTTCTTAGGAAAACCCAAAGACAGCCAGGAAGACAAAAGGACTCTAAAGAACTGTGAAGCGTCTGGCACCTATACTTAGAGCAAATATTAAACACAATACAACTCTTGGACAGACGAATATAAAATCTCACACTCAGTATCTGTTTATCTGAGTTCCTATTCCCTAATACATAGTGTCAACTTTCAACAAAAAACTATACATCATGCTTTTAAAAGGCAAGGAAAAACACAAAGACAAAGGAAGCATCAGACCCAGACTCAAATATAATACATATTTTGGAATCAGACAGGGAATTTAAAATAATTATGATTAATATGTTAAAAGCAGTAATGGGGGGAAAAAAAGACAACAACAAGAGCAGATGAGTAAGGTAAGCAGACGGAAACTCTAAAATCAAAAGGAAGTGAAAGAAATAAATACTAACTAAATAAAGTTATATATAATGAAATAAAGGATGCCCCGGTGGCAGGTCACTGCCCCCAGGAAATGATGGGTAATGCTGAAAGTGGGCACCACAGCAAAGGTGGTATCTCAGAGGGGATCCTCAATGGCAGCACCTCAGAAGGAGGTTCCAGGCATGGTAGGATGCATTGGCAGCAGCTACTGAGATGCTGACCAGTTGGCTGGTGACCTAAACTGAAGGGACAAGTGGCATGCTCGGCATGCACAGTCCTGAGGCCTTGCCTCAGTTTTCTAAACTTCGGGCTCCCTTCCGCCAGACCCTTATGCCCAGTATCAACAACTTTTTCAACCCTCTCCTCCGCCATCTCCTGGAGCTTCGTGTGGGGCAATGAACAGAAACTTCCAGCACTGATACAGCCCTGAGGGGTTGAACAACAAGGTACCTGGTGACCAGGAGGAAGGAACTGTGGCAGGAAAAGGGGGAAGGGACTGGGCAAAGGGGTGCGAGCTCTCTGACCTATACCCACCTCCTCTCTCTGCCATGGCCTATTCTGAGGAAGCAGCTCTCCTAAGAACCAGGGCCTTGGAGGTGTCCTGGTAATTACTACTGGAAGTAGCCACTGGGCCTTAAAGAAAGTGGTCAGCTTTACCTGGGAATCAATATGCACAGCACACTGGCAAAAATGCTCCCAGGGCTCCTGAGGGTTCCACAGCAAGGGCAATAAGCGAAGGAGCAATCCTTACACCTGCTCAAAGATGACATTCAAATAAACAAGAGCTTTTCTATCAGAAGTTGCATATGTTGCATATACTGTTTGAGTTAACGGATGGCTTCAGACTTAAGACCAACAAAACTAAAAGAACAACACTGAATGAACTGAGTATGCTTCAACTCACTGTGAGGTAATTTGTCGAATCAGTATATTGTGATAAATCAAAAATGATCAGTGCTGGCATCTTCCATACTCCTCCTCCAAGTGATAATCTAGATTTTGATCCAGAAAGGGATGAATTTGAGGCCTCTTGGCTTCACATACAATTGGTGTCAGAGTTCTTAAGATATTTGGAGAGTTCTGGTTTGGAGAGCACTGGAAAGTGATGTATGGGCCAGAAATTTGTAAGATAGTTTCTGACCTTTTCTTTTTTTAAAAGATTTTATTTATTTATTTGACAGAGAGAGAGAGAGAGAGTGAAGCGGGCCTGCCGCCAAGCAGAGAGCCCAATGAAGGGCTCCATCCTGGGACCCTGGGACCATGACCTGACCCAAAGGCAGACGCTCAACGACTAAGCCACCAGTTGCACCAGTTTCTGACCGTTTCAACAGTGAAGGTACCTCGGAGAACATGAACACCTGAAGACTGTTCTGCACTGAATTAATAGGAAATTTCTTGGATTAAGGAATTCATTAAAAAACAAATTACCGACACTTTCCTCATGTTTATATATGAAACATTTCCAAGGGGCTGCTGAACTCCTTGAAATATTAGTAAGTTTTATCAGTGGCTCTATGCCATACCACTGAAAGCAGAACATAAATAATTTCTAATGAAGGCTTTTATTCTTATGCATACTGCAAAAGGATTGGCTTTGTCTCATCCTCAGCTAGTCTACTGTGCTGAATAGCCAATAGAGAAAGATACAACACTAACATAACAAGTGATCACAGGACTGCTAAAATTTTGGCCAAAAACATGCAGTCTGAAAGAGGAGATGCTTTCAGAAGTGAGAAATCTTAGATATTACTGAACCACACAATTCCAAAGAACTTTTTTTTTAAATATTTTATTTATTTATTTGACAGAGAGAGATCACAAGAAGACGGAGAGGCAGGCAGAGAGAGAGAGAAAGGGAAGCAGGCTCCCTCCGAGCAGAAAGCCCGACGCGGAACCCAATCCCAGGACCCTGAGATCATGACCCGAGCCGAAGGCAGCGGCCTAACCCACTGAGCCACCCAGGAGCCCCTCCAAAGAAATTTTTAAGGAGAAATCCAGGTGTGTATCCAGTTCTCAATTTTAGCTTGGAAAAAGGGTACCGTACACTTCTGGAATAATGAATATATCCTTAATTTGAGGAGAATATTAATAAAATCAATAAAAACAATTATATTTGGCAGTTTATAAAAAAAAGGAAGATAACAATGAACTTCTAAAATCAGTATCATACACCAAACAACACACCTGGGAAGCTCAGATAATACAAAGTAGGAAAATGTAAGAAAAGTCTACACCTAAGCATACACTACTCACACTGCAGAAAACAAAACACAGAAATTCTTGAAAGAAGCCAAAGGGAAAAAATCACCTTACATATAGAAGAACAAGCCTAAGAATTACAACAGACCTCTCTTCAGAACACTTAAGAGAGGGGAGTAAACTATTCAAAGTACTGAAAGAAAAAAACTACCAACTTAGAATTCTAAGAGAGGAAAGTTTACAAAGATAACAGGTCAACCTTAAGAAATAAGAAAATTTTCAAATAAATAATCTAACTTTATATCTAAAGGAACTAGAAAAAATACATACAAAGCTCAAAGTTAAAAGGAGAAAGAATAAAAATCACACAGAAATAAATGGTATAGAGATTTTTTAAAAAATAGAAATGATCAATAAAACCAAGAGCTGCTTTTTGAAAAGATAAATTAAATTGATAAAACTCTAGTCAGATTCATCAAGGAAAAAAGATAGAACTTAAATAAATAAAATCAGAAATCAAAGAAGTTAACAACTAAGACTACAGAAAAGCAAAGGATTATTAAAATACTACTATGGAAAATTACATGCCAACAAATTTGCCAAACTAAAAGATATGGATAAATTCTTAGAAATATACAATCTTCCAAAACTGAATCAGGAGGAAAAAGAAAATCTGAAAGGACTGATGACCAGGAATGAAATTAAACAAACAAAAGGCCAGGACCAGATGCCTTCCCAGTTGAATTCTACCAAACACTTAAAGAGTTAGTACCTTTTCTTCTCAAACTATTCCAAAAAACAGAGGAAGGAAAGAGTCCAAATTTTATTCTACAAGGCCAGCATTACCCTAATAATTGAACCAGTAATATACAAAAAAAAAGGAAACTACAGACCAATTATCTCTGATGGACAGAGATGAAGATATCCTCAACAAAATATTAGCAAACTGCATTCAAAAATACATTAAAAGAATCATTCACTGCTATCAAATAGAATCTTATTCCAGAGATGCAAGCATGATTCATATCCACAAATCAATCAACATGATATATCACGTTAACAAAATAAAGGATAACACCCATATGATCAACTTAATAGACGCAGAAAAAGAATCTGATAAAATTCAACTTCCATACATGATAAAAACTCTCATCAAAGTGGACTTAGAGGGAACACACCTCAACATAATCAGGGCTATACATAATGAACCTATAGCTAATGTCATACTCATTGGTGAAAAACTGAAGATTTTCCTTTAAGATTAGGAACCCACCCCCCAAAAAAAGGATCAGTAACAAGACAAGGATGGCTACTCTTGCCATTTTTATTCAAAACAGTACTAGAAATCCTAGCCAGAGCAAACAGACAAGAAAAAGTAATAAAAGTATCTAAATTGGTAAGAAAGAAGTAAAACTGTCAGTATTTCCAAATGACATGGCCCTGTATTTAGAAAAGCCTAAAGACTCCACCAGAAGATCTGAGAATAAATGAAGTTATAGTAAAGTTGCAGAACACAAAATGAACACCCAGAAATTGGTTGTATTTCTGTATACTAATAACAAAATAACAGAATAAAATACCTAGGAATAAACTTAACCAAGGAGGTAAAAACCTATACTGTGAAAATTATAAGACACTGAAGAAAGAAAATGAAGACACAAATGGAAAGTTACACCACGCTCACAGAATAATTAATATTGTTAAAATGTCCATATTACTCAAAGCAACCTAAAAATTCAATGCAATCCCTATCAAAATACTAAAAGTATTTTCCACAGAACTAGAACAAATAATCCCAGCACCTGCATGAAACCACAAAAGACAATGAATAGCCAAAACAATCTTGACAAAGAAAAGCAAAGCCGGGGGGGGTTGACAATCCCAGATTTCAAGATATACTACAAAATCATAATAATCAAAACAGTGTTATTCACACAAAAACAGACATTCTGATCAATGAAACAGGATTGAGAACCTAGAAATAAACCACACTTATATGATGAATTAATGTAAAACAAAAGAAGAATGTACAATGTGGAAAAGACAGTTTCTTCAATAAATAGTGTTGGGAAAACTGGACTGCTACATGCAAAAGAATAAAACTGTTGGACCACTTTATTACACTAAGTAGAAAAATAACTCAAAATGGATTAAACACCTAAACGTGAGACCTGAAGCCATAATATTACTTTAAAAAAAAAAAAAAGGCTGTAGTCTTTGACATTGGCCTTAACAACACATTTATGGATATGTCTACTCAGGTAAGGGAAATAAAAACAAAAATAAATTATGCGGACTACACTAAAATAAAAAGCTTTTGCACAGCAAAGGAAACCATCAAAAAATGATATAGTTTAGAAAAACACAATGAAATTTCAAATGATTAAAGAGTATATATTATATACATTATATAGAATATGTTGTATGTGTGTATATATACATATATATATATATATATATATTCATAGTTAGAGACCAAACTAAATGTAAAGTACAAACCAAATCTGTAAAATACAAACCAAATCTGTAAAATACATCTACTTTTTAGGACCTGAAATATATCAAAATAACTTTACTCTGTACAACTTTACAGGTCTTTTCCTCCTCCTTTATTCTGTGTTTTCTAAACTGCCTAAAATGATCAGTTTAACAATCAAAGATAATACTAATGTTGGTAATTCATAATATGCTGTACTTACAGAATGTTAGTGTGGCAGAACCCCAATTACGCAAGTGCTCCTTATGGTAATGTCACTCTTTTCCAGCTAGGAGTCATTCCAAGGCGATACAAGAGGGTATCTGATATCATGCCCCACAGTATACATCAAAACCTTTCACACCCAGAAGTAGAGCTAGTTAGAGCCAAACTGGGATATGTTTCAAACCTAAAGGAATCATTAAAAAGCCGTAAGTCCCAACCACCCTACTCTAATAAATTCTCCTACAATTTAGTTACCAAGACTAAACTCAATACAAAAAGGTTAATCCCAATCTTCAACATCACTTCACTGTCTTAGAAACCACAAGTTCTACAGTATACATCATATGGAACAAGAAATGTTCCTGACTTACAAATGCACTGTTTTTTAAGTTCTTGTCTATTTACTCAATTTGATAGTGCAATCTGATCTTAGCCATCTACTTAATTATAACGCCTATATTTGGATATGAGAATTGTTAAATTTCTTTAATGATATTCTTACATATAAAATGTGCATACATATACACTATACAAATATATACATACACAAGGTTTTTCTAAATATTGTAATAATGAGTCATGAAGTGTGGCAAAAAAATGTCAGCAAAACAATGAACTGCTCTTTAAATTATGCTGAATTATTCTAAATTATTTGTGCCATCCTGTAGAATTATACTGAATTGACTTTCAAATATTTTATCCACTTTAACAAAAACTCTACTCAGAAGTTCAACTTTCATTTCAACAGTTCATGTCTCAGTGAAATCTACTTATTCCTTAAAAATTAGTTTGTTGTGGGGCACCTGGGTGGCTCAGTGGGTTAAAGCTTCTGTGCCTTCACCTCAGGTCGTGATCCCAGCGATCGAGGCCCCGCGCTGGGCTCTCTGCTTGGCGGGAAGCCTGCTTCCCTTCCTCCCTCTCTGCCTGCCTCTCTGCCTGCTTGTGATCTCTGTCTGTCAAATAAATAAATAAAAATTAAAAAAAAAAATTAGTTTGTTGTAAAAGCTATTTTATACATAGCTCAAGTAACATTCTATTTTTAATTTTTTTCAGATAAACTACAACCAAAAACACTAACTTGTTATTTAGTAGAGCTAAATGAACCAGATCTTCCTAAAGTCAGTAAACTTCATCCTAGATTTTGGGGGATATTTCTGACAATATAAAAACAGCCATTCTAACACCAAAGACTTAAGTTGGGATTATTTAACTAACCAATAAACAACAATAGCACTCATAAAGTTAGCTCACTCTACAATCCACCTCAAAAACTTCAAAGAAGCCTATCAGTATGAGCAATGAAAAACAGACTAGAGCCACAAGAGATTACAGAATACACAAAGAGATTTGTCAATTCAACACTCTAGAATGGGATACTGCAGAGTTGGGGTCAGATTCACAGGCTCAGAGGCATGTGACAACCTATGAGACTGGCCTGGTTCTTGGTTAGGCTATAAATTTCCAACCCTAAAAATCTCAATTAAATGGACACATTTCTATTTAAAAAACAACAACACAAATTACTCAAGAGACTAAAAATAAAATCAACAGCTGTATTAATACAGGAATAAAATCAGAAAATGACCTAAAAATAGCCTCAAAACAGTTCCCAAAAAACAGATGATTTGTTTTAAAGGTTAATTCTTTCAAAACTACCATAAAACATAAAATAAGCATACAAAGCTTCACGATCTTAAAATAATCATTATTTAAAATCAATTTAAGTGATATTAAGAACAAAATTGCTCCCACAAATACACTGTCTAAAACACATAAGGTTCTAAATAAAATGCCAATAAAGGGAACGCAAATGCATAGAAAATAACCCACAGAATAAGCAGGGGATAGAGGTTTAATCTTGGAAAATCTGGGGAAACCGGCTGGCTCAGTCAGTAGAGCATGCAATTCTTAATCTTGGGGTCATGAGTTCAAGTTCCACATTGCATGTAAAGCTTACTTTGAAAACATAATAAATAAATCTTGGAAAATCTAATTTATCATATAAACTGATAAAATAAAAAAACCACATGATCCAAAGATTCTAAGTAGCATTCAATAAACTTGAGCATTAGTGTATTTTGTGAGAACTCAATCCCTCTTGTCCCAGTCAAAAGCTCCTAACATGCGGTCTTAACCTCAAGCTTTGCCCCAGAAAACATAAGCTTTGGGGCAAAATCAGCAATTCAGTTCTTCTCAGGATAACCAGATTTATAACATGTACATTCATACCTAATTTACATTAAGGCAGCAGTTCTCAACCAGGATAATTTTGTCCCCACAGGGGACACTTGACAACGTCTGGAGACATTTTTGGTTGCTATAGCGCAGGGAATGCTATTGGCATCTAGTAGGAAGGGGCCAGGATGCTGCTAAGCATCCATCAATGCATAGGACAGTACTGCACAACAAATTAATTTCTGGCCCAAAACTGCTAAGGTTGAAAAATTTTATATAAGGGGAAATATGCCACATACCAATTTTCATCTCATACCATATCCCATAAATTCTAGTTGAGTGAAAAAGAATTTTTCTCAGGGCACCTGGCTAGCTCAAACAGAAAAGGGTTGTAGGTTCGAGCCCCTCACTGGGTATAGAGATTACTATAAAATTCAGCTTAAGGGATGCCTGGGTGGCTCGGTTGGTTAAGCAGCTGCCTTCGGCTCAGGTCATGATCCCAGCGTCCTGGGATCGAGTCCCACATCGGGCTCCTTGCTCCGCAGGGAGCCTGCTTCTCCCTCTGACTCTGCCTTCCACTCTGTCTGCCTGTGCTCGCTCTCACTCTCTCTCTCTTACAAATAAATAAAATCTTTAAAAAAAAAAAAAATTTTCAGCTTAAAACTTTTTTAAAAAAAAACCCTCTTCTCTCTCTCTATCTCTCTCTCTCTGACACACACACAAACACAAGAAAGGAAAAGGAAGAGGGTAGGGGAAATGCAAAGAAGGGAGAGGAGGAAATGGAAGTAAATACCAAAACTGTGGTGAGAAGCTTCTAAACTTAAAGCAAACAAAACAATCAAAATTTAAGAGCAAACAAATTGGAAACTAGGAATAAATACTTGCAGCAAACCAAAGAATTAAAAGCATTTCTAAGAACCAAAAAGAAAAAAAAGAAGAAAACCAAGGTTGAAAAACAAGCAAAGAAAATACAGTATTTAAGATGAAGTACCTTAATAGCCTAAGAATTTAATCCTTGCTTTAAAAAAAAAAAAAAGGAAAGAAACATACTTTCTTTATTTTTATTTATTTTTTATTTATTTGACAGAACACAAGTAGGCAGAGAGGCAGGCAGAGAGAGAGGAGGAAGCAGGCTCCCTGCTGAGCAGAGAGCCCGATGCGGGACTTGATCCCAGGACCCTGAGATCATGACCTGAGCCGAAGGCAGCGGCTTAACCCACTGAGCCACCCAGGCGCCCAGAAACATACTTTCTTAACTTTGCTGCATGGCGGGGGGGGGGGGAGCAGCGTGCAGGGGGATGGCTGGTCGTATTTTTTAAGGAGTCTACATTTTACTTTTTAGTAATTAAAAAAAAAAAGAATTAATAAAAAAGTGATTTTTTAAAAACAAAGGAAAGCCTGAAAACCAAGGTTAAAATTCTTAAAATCCAGAATTTTTTTTTAAATTATGCACAAAATATCAATGGTATTATAAGTTCACCAACTCTTCTGCCCTAATAAACATATATCCTTCTGGTAATAAAAAACCACTTCATAAAAAGGATAATATGAGCAATTTACACAAATTTCAAACAGGTAAGAGTTGTATTCACTAGGGAATATTTACTTTAGTCCTAATCAATACAATATAGATAGATATCATAATATCTAATTAGGTCTGTCAAATTAAATGTACTCTATATTACACCACTGGTTATATCACTAAACATTAACCTTTATTATAGCAAAGGGCAAAATACAAGAAGTTAATAAAAAAAAAATTAACAAAACTATACTCCATTGGGGCACCTGGGTGGTGCAGTCAATTACTGCTTTTGACTCCTGGTTTTGACTCGGTTCAAGATCTGGGTCACAGGATCCAGCCCCACTCAGGACTCTGTGCCCAGCACAAAGTCTGCTTAAGACTTCCTCTCCCGGGGCACCTGGGTGGCTCAGTGGGTTAAGCCTCTGCCTTCGGCTCAGGTCATGATCCCAGGGTCCTGGGATGGAGCCCCGCATGGCAGGGGGCCTGCTTCCTCCTCTCTCGCTCTCTCTCTCTCTCTCTCTCTCTCTGCCTGCCTCTCTGCCTGCTTGTGATCTCTGTCTGTCAAATAAATAAATAAAATCTTTAAAAAAAAAAAAACAAAACAAAACTTCCTCTCCCCCAGCCCTCTCCTCTACTCTCTCTCTATAAAAACATAATCCACTGTAAATTCAAAAACAAGTATAAGCTTTATTCCAAAGAAGCTGTAATATAATAGAAACACTTTAATGGTTCCACCTGTTATGTCCTATTAAAAAAATAAAAGAAGAAAAATATTTTTAGTTTTTATTCCCAGGATTAAATACTTATTTTTCACCAGAACCAAAAGTCTTTACCAGAAACTTCCTTCCAGGACTATCTTTGCGTAAATGCAGAAATGCAAAATTGATGAGCATTGCTTAATGTCATTAACCAGTGACACTTCATTATTAGGTTCCCTAAAGTCATCCAGAATGTCAGAATACTAATAAAGAAAATTTCCTCAAATCCATTAAAATAGAACTGATAAGCAGCATTTCTAACATTTTTTTTCAACAGAGGTAAGTAAAGCACTCTAAAAATATCATACACAAAACCCACCCCTCCTTTTTGTATTTCATATAGTGCAAAAAAGTTTGCATATCAGGTACTTATTCAAAGGGTATTCAAAGAGAAGAGAATTTGTGGTACAAGAAAATTTTTACACAGTATTACATTCCTTTTAATATTATTAAATCAGATCTGTAAGTGACAGATGTCTACAAAAATAATCTAAACTTAAAAAACAAAAGTACTGGGTGTCTGGGTAGCTCACTGGGTTAAAGTCTCTGCCTTTAGTTCAGGTCATAACCCCAGGGTCCTGGGATGAAGCCCCACATTGGGCTCTCTGCTCAACAGGGAGCCTGCTTCCCCCACCCCTCTCTCTGCCTGCCTCTCTGCCTACTTGTGATCTCTGTCAAATAAATAAATAAAATCTTATTTTAAAAAAAAAGGTATTTTAATCTCACAAAGGCCAATTACTTAATAATTAATTGAAAACAAATAAACCACCATGCACAGGTGACTAATGGCTCCTTCCAAAATAACAAATCCTAACAACAAATATACAAAATCCATCTGAAGAGCTAACAAGTTGGAAAACTGAACTAAAAATTCCTCATTCAGATTTTTATTCCCACTATTAACCTTGAGAAAACATTACAGATATCGGTTTTAAGCACATTTCAAACCATATAAAATACCATGTATTTGTTATAAAATTTTATAGAATTCAGCAAAAAAATCTTATGATAGTCTACTCGGCACGTAAGTAAAAGACCAAAGTGTAACACACAGTTAAAATTAGTTAAAAATCTTTTAAGAGAAAAAAATTACCTAAATACAGGTATAATTTGTAATACCAATCCACAACTTTAGGGTGATAGGATTTAAATTTCTTTATTCTTAAAACACATTAGGACAGTCATTTCAATCTGTATTACTTGCTCTATTTAGCTCAACTTTTTCCCCCCAATGTCTTAAGAAATAATTAAGAGGGGACACCTGGGTGACTCAGTCAATTAAATGTCCAACTCTAGATTTCAGCTCAAGACATGATCTCAGGGTCATAGGATTAAGGCCCACATTAGGCTCTGCACTCTTTTCTCTTCCTCTACACCCCTGGCCAAGCGTGCGTGCACTCTCTCTCAAATAAATCTTAAAAACACAATTAAGAGAACATGCTTTAAGATCAGAGCAATATAAATTTAATCCAGCCTTCCCCACATCCTTCCCCTGACCTTGGGTGAGTAACAATGTCTTTAACTTCAATTTCTAATTTTGAAAATGGAAACAATGATGTTTTACCCCAAAATGCTCCAGTGAAATTAAATTCTGAACAAAATACCTAGCATTGTAAGCATTCCCTAAATGCTAATAATTAGCAAAATATCAATTAAAAAGAAATTTTAAAGTTATCAAAAAATGGAAAGTTGCTTCAAAAGACAATTTCACTCTAAGTTGAACTTAAATGTGTTTAAAAGAAAAAGTGTAATGAAGTTATATAACTGCAAGAACCTGTAAGAAAATCAGAATCATGAAATCATTTTATTTTCTCCATGCTTCCGAGCAAACACCAAAAGTAAATATGTGCATTAAAAAATAAACCTAGGAGCGCCTGGGTGGCTCAGTGGGTTAAACCTCTGCCTTCGGCTCAGGTCATGATCCCAGGGTCCTGGGATCAAGCCCCGCATCGGGCTCTGTGCTCAGCAGGGAGCCTGTTTCCTCCTCTCTCTCTGCCTGCCTCTCTGCCTACTTGTGATCTCTGTCAAATAAAAAAAAAATAATAAAAAAAAATTTTTTAATTTAAAAAAAAATAAATAAATAAACCTAAATCCATACACTCAAAGAGATGTGAATTCAAATTACCAAAAAACATTATCTGGCCAGGGCTGAGAGCAGGGGAGTCTTGTTTTATTTATCTTTGTATCTCTCTTTTATTTCTCTTTGTATTCCCAACCCCCATCACAGTGACTAACATGCCAAATGTACTCAACAGCTATCTGTAGCACTGAAATGAAACACATACTTAATACTCAGTCACCAAATTTTTGAGTGGCTGCTACTGGAAGGCAGCCATTTGTTCCAGATATCTCTACGGAAAAAAGAAAAAGAAGAAAGCTCTGCACTCCTGAAGGTTATACTCTACAGTTATATTATTTTTTAAAGATTTTTTTTAAATTTATCTATTATTTGAGAGAGAGAGAAATAATGAGAGGGAGAAAGAGTATGAGAGGAGAGGTCAGCAGGAGAAGCAAACTCCCTGTCAAGCAGGGAGCCTGATGTGGGACTCGATCCTGTAACTCCAGGATCATGACCTGAGCTGAAGGCAGTTGCTTAACCAACTGAGCCACCCAGACACCCCTCTACAGTTATATTATAAAAGGGTAAGACAAATAAGCAATAAACATGTAAATAAGGAAAATACAAAGTAAGTTACAATGTGGAAAGAATGGATTAAAAAAAAAAAAAGTAGGACAGGATAAGGAGGATCAGGAATGCCTATTATCTGTAACCCCAATGACACCTCTCAGAGGAAGAGTTAGAATTGCAACAGAGTAGGAATTTAAAGTCTAATACAAAACTGATATGCGGAAAACACATTTCTAAATAACTTAGTTTCTTACTCTAAAGAATAAATAAAAATCATGTAGGAGAGTATACATTTTTAAGATCAACTTTAATATTTCCCCAAAACATTATACTCTGCTTTAGCCAGGACTTATGGTCTCAATTTTACAAATATATCAACTTCTATGTTTCAAGTGAGCGAGCAGAAGGCAGTTCGGCTGCAAGAGCAGAGCAATGTCTAAATCAAAGGAACCTGTTTCTTCAAACTCTTCTAGCAGCAATTCTGACAGTGAGGTTGACAAAAAGTTAAAGAGGAAAAAGCAAGTTGCTCCAGAAAAATCTGTGAAGAAGCAAGACTGGTGAAACTTCAAGAGCCCTGTCATCTACTGAGCAGAGCAGCAACAGAAACAATATAACATGTTTCAGACCCAGAAAATGAGGTAGGTCCATGTTAAGGACTTTAAAGGGAAAGTTCTAACTGATATTAAAGAACACTGGATGTATCAAAAGGTGAAATGAAACCTGAAAGAAAAGGTATTCCTTTAATTTCTGAGCAATGGAGCCAGCTGAAGAAAAGATTTCTGACATTAACGATAAAGCAAAAGAACAATAAAATCAGAACCATATAAAACCTGTAACAGTTCTAGTTGTTTTAATTTGCCTTTTTACATTGGCTTTTGGTTTCCAAACATTGTTTTCCAAGCTGTAGTATATCTGGACTTCAGAACAATTTGTAAGATGAACAGTTTTTAATAGCCTCATTAAAAGTGTTCTGAGGGGCACCTGGGTGGCTCAGTGGGTTAAAGCCTCTGCCTTAGGCTCAGGTCATGATCTCAGGGTCCTGGAATCAAGTCCGGAATAGGGCTCTCTGCTCAGCAGGGAGCCTGCTTTCCCCTCTCTCTCTGCGTGCCTCTCTACCTACTTGTGATCTCTGTCAAATAAATAAATAAAATCTTTAAAAAAAAAAGTGTTCTAAGCGAAGCTGTCAGCTTTATTAGAAGGCTTGCTTTGTACCCACCACCTGGTGTAAAATAAAATTAAGTAATACAATCTTAAAAAAACAAACAAATATATTAACTTTTATACTAAAAACCCAAAACAACTTGGCAATTATAATAATCACAACAAATAAATGCTCTAGAAATTTCACTCTTCTAGTTATCAAAATCAGTCTAGATGTGAGGTAAATTTCTGGCTTCAGTTACATGGACACTGATAAATACTAACAATGTTAAGGCAGTTTTAATATTTCAGGTATAAGAATCTTAAAAATATCAACGTAAATGAAGGTATACCTTACTCTAAAAACTCAGTGCCAGGAAAACGGTGGTGGTGGGGGGGGGGGTCTATCTATCTATTTATCTACCTATCTTTACTACTGCCATGTCCTTACCACCTTGACAACTGCGATGTCACTGGTCCAACTAAGGAGAGATGAACAAATCCCATTTGCCTTCCAACACAGGAATCTATATCCTGACCTTCCTTGTGCTTCTCCTGTAACATTTTAACATTTCTAAAAATGGAATACATCCTCTAAATGTGCTACATTCCCTCTCATTTGGATTTCTGATGACTCAAATGTTAAGCTTTATTCCTATCATATTCGTATCATATTCACATTGTAGCACTATAAGCCATGCTGAAACATTCATGACACTCATCAACCCCTGGAGGGAGGAAGAGAGAGGAACATTTATGTTAGAATCGCTAGGGATTGAGGAATTTTTTTTTTAATCCAGGTAACTCTAATAATTCTCATAACTCTGCTATCAACTACTTAAGGTACCAAAACATATTTGTCCTAATCCCCCTAGTGCCTAGAATGGCATTAATCACATTCTTCACATTAAGGCAAATACCTCTTAATTCCTCACATTAAGGCAAATACATCTTGATTAACTTTCACATAAAGCTCCTTTTCAGGACTGTAAGACCTTGCAATAGAATCTTTCTCTTAGGTGGTACCTATCTGTTACTGCTACCATACTTAAAAGTATTCTTCTACTAAACTCCCAGTGATTAGGTGCCACACTGCCACACAGTCACTCTCTTGGAATTACCTGAACACCAAATCATCAAAAACCACCTGAGCTACAAGACACTAAAATAGATCCTGAATTTTAGGATCCCATATTAGTCATCTCTGTTTTGTAAATTAGTTGGGAAAGAGAATGAGATCATGATGGGAAGTTTAATAACAGATACAGAATTTAAAAGATTATAAAATGCAAGTCTCCTAGAGGCACTGGAAAGGACTGACAGGGTATAAATAGGTTCTAGGAAAGAAAGGGTCTGTAACACTGCTGTACCTGGCAACAAATCAGCATCTTGGGCTACATATCAAATTGGAACATGAATTTTTTAAAAGCAGAGTTTCTTCTTAGAGTAAAAGGTCCTTTAAATGCGAACAATTAGTAAATACATTTTCAGTTGAGTGAAAAAGGTCACTGAGAGAGTGTAATGTCCAGGTACCAGAGACCTTCAGAAACAAACAAAAACCAAAATAAAACAAACAAAAAAAAGTCAAATTTAGTCCAAATGAGTAAACTTTTAGGACCCCAAAAGGAAAATGCCTACCTCACTTACAGGTCTGCTCTGGGTATGAAGCCTGCTTGGGATTTCTCTCTCCCTGTGTCCCCTACTCCACTCTCTCACATCATTCAATCAAATCAATCAGTAAGTATAGAAGTACCTGTAGCCCTCTGAATTAGTATTTTTGTATTCTTTGGGTAAATACCTAGTAGTGCAAATGCTAGACCATAAGGTGGTTCTATTTTTGACCTTTTGATAAACCTCCATACTGGTTTCCAGAGCACTTGGACCAAGTCTGTATTCCCACCAACAGTGCATGAATGTTCCTTTCTTTCCACATCCTCGCCAATACCTGTTATTTCTTGTGTTAATGATTTTAGCCATTCTGACAGGTGTGAGGTGATAGTTCATTATAGTTCTGATTTGCCTTTGCCTGATAATAAGAGATGTTAAACATATTTTCATGTCACTGTTGGCTGTGTGTCTTCTGTGGAAAAGTGCCTATTCATGTATTCTGTCCATTGGTTAATTGGATTATTTGGGTTTTTGGTGGTGAGTTTTAAAAGTTCTTTATATATTTTACTAACCCTTTATCAGTTATATCATTTGCAAATATCTTCTCCATTCTGCAAGTTGCATACAAATTTTATTGATTCTTCTGCTATGCAGAAACTTTTTATTTCGATGTAGTCCCAACAGTTCATTTTTGCTTTTGTTTTCCCCTGCCTCAGGAGATATATCTAGAAAGAAGTTGCTATGGCTGATGTCAAAGAAGTTACTACCTGTGATTTCTCCTAGGATTTTTATGGTTTCAGGTCTCACATTTAGGTCTTTAATCCATTTTGAATTTATTTTTGTGTATGATGTAAAAAAGTGGTCCAGTTTCATTCTTTTGCAAATTATCTCACTTTTCCCAACACCATTTGTTGAAGAGATTGTCTTTCTCACACTGGATATTCTTTTCTGCTTTGTCAAAGATTAAGTGACCATATGATTGTAGGTTTGTAATTGTAGATTTATTTCTGGATTTTCTATTCTGTTTCACTGATTTTTGTGCCTATTTTTGTACCGATACCATACTGTTTTGATTACTAAAGCTTTTTAATGTAATCTGAAGTCCAGAATTGTGACAGCTCCAGCTTCACTTTTCTTTTTCAAGACTGTTTTCGCTATTCAGGGTCTTTTGTGTTCCACACAAAGTTTCAAACGGCTTGTTTGGATAGGGATTGCCATTATATGTGTAGACTGCTTTAGATAGTACAGACATTTTTGAATGTTTATTCTTCTAATCCACGATCATAGAACACCTTTCCATTTCTTTGTGTTATCTTCAATTTCTTCCATCAGTGTTTTATAGTTTTCAAAGTATAGGTCTTTCACCTCTTTGGTTAGGTTCATTCCTAGGTATTTTATTATTTCTGGTGCAACTGTAAATAGCATTATTTTCTAAATTTCACCTTCTGCTGCTTCCTTATTGGTGTATAAAAATGCAACAGATTTCTGTACACTGATTTTGTATCCTGCGACTTTACTGAATTCACTTATCAATTCCAGCAGTTTTTTGGTAGAGCCAGGTTTTCTATACATAATATCATGTCACCTGCAAATAGGGAAAGTTTTACTTATTCATTACAAATTTGGATGCCTTTTATTTCTTTTGGTTGTGGGATTGCTGTGGCTACGACTTCCAGTACTATGTTGAATAAAAGTGGTGAGACCCTTCCTTTGCTTGTTCCTCACCTTAAGGTAGGAGCTCTCATTTCTCCCCCATTCAGGATGATGTTAGCTGTGGCTTTTTCATAGATGGCTTTTATTATGTTCAGGTATGTTCCTGTTAAACCTACTTTGTAGAAGGTTTTTATCATGAATAGATGTTGTACTTTGTCAAATGCTTTTTCTCCATCTACTGAAATGGTATGATATGGTTCTTATCCTTTCTTTTATTGATGTGATATAGCACACTGTTTAATTTGCAATTAAAATACATTTCATAGAGAAGAAAATTCCATCACAGAAGAGAAGCCAAAAAAAAAAAAAAAATCACAGATCTGGATTAGGTACAAATAAAAATTTGGAGGTATTTTTGATTAGCAAATGGAATGAACCAAAAGCACTACATATTTTATAACTTTGATTTCATCTCAAATGCCTTGAAATTACTAGATCTTATTAAGTTAATGTGACATCATTTTACTCTGCACTCCTCATTTAGAGAAGTATATGGCATACGTCAGGCTAGTTTCCATAGGAAAATATAAAATATTATCACTGTGAATTTCCAACCTTAATGGGATTTTATGGAACTATTAACTATTCAAAGTTTGAAACACATAGAAAAACCTGATCATGAGTACTTACTAATTAAGGAACACCGCTTATTATTATTTTTGTTAGTGATCCAAATTTGAAACAAAAATTTCCTACTACTACTACTTCATGCTCTGGATTAGTTTAACTGAAATAAATCCTGAGACTGAAAGGTGAGCCCTTAGCAGGCAATTTCCATTTGCCACTACTTACCTGCATGAATCAAGATTTTCTCCAGCTAGTGCAATAAAATAAAACAAGGAAATAAATCACACTATTATAATAGTGCATAGATAACCTCTAAACCAACTGCACTTTTCTGTCCATTAAAACTGCCTCATAATTTAAACATGTTAACTGGTCATATATGAGCTTAAAAAAAAAAAATCTTAAACTAAGACATTTATAACCTAACCTAAAATTAACAGAAATTAAGTCCTTAAAATCCACTTACTTTCTCAAAAATAAAAATTCACACATTGTAACACTGTCATTTGATGTCTTTTTCCCCTTCAAAATGCAGATATGTATTTCTGAAATAAGAAAAGTTAAATTTTGCCCTTCTATATCTCTAAATTCTCCCCAAATTCCTTCACACAGAATATCTCAAATTTCTGTTAAGCATCCTTCTATATTTAACAAAGAAACTAAAAGCAGTGCTTTAATTTAACATAAAATCCAAAGAACCTAGTCTCTCCTAGTACTCATCTTATTTACTTTTCCCAAAACTACTAAATTCACCATCAATAATGGACTTTCAAAATATAATCAATACTGGAAAAAATAAAAAAAACTTCCTACATTTTTTTTTTTTAATTTATTTGACAGACAGAGATCACAAGTAGGCAGAGAGGCAGGCAGAGAGAGAGGAAGTAAAGCAGGCTCCCTGCTGAGCAGAGCACCCGATGAGGGGCTGGATCCCAGGACCCTGGGATCATGATTTGAGCCTAAAGCAGAGGCTTTAACCCACTGAGCCACCCAGGCGCCCCCCCTACATAATTTTTATAAGGATACATAAAATTAAAATTTCTGGGAAATAATGAATTTCTGCATTACTACAAAACACCTATCCCACCAATCCTATAAATGCAATATGAGCTTCTAACAAAGGTCAAAAATTGAGAATTGTTTTTATAAGTTAGTGCAAGAATTAGGGAAATCATTTGAAAATGAAAATAAAATCAATCAACACTTGCCATGTTCCAAACACTTCACAAGTATTAAATGCTCATCCAATCCCCACAACAATCCATGAGGTTATTTTTACCCCATTAACAGAATAAGAAACTGAAGCAGAGGGGCGCCTGGGTGGCTCAGTGGGTTGGGCGGCTGCCTTCGGCTCAGGTCATGATCTCAGGGTCCTGGGATCGAGTCCCGCATCGAGCTCTCTGCTCTGCAGGGAGCCTGCTTCCTCCTCTCCCTCTCTCTGCCTGTCTGCCTGCTTATGATCTCTGTCTGTCAAATAAATAAATAAAATCTTTAAAAAAAAAAAAAAGAAACTGAAGCAGAGACAGATTAAAGTAACTTCCTCAGTCACAACAGCTAACAGGTGGAAGAGCCAGGATCTGACCTTGAGCTGTCCCAGTCCAGAACCCTGCTCTTCACTCTCTTGCTATATTTCCTAAATAGTACACATGGTAGGAACCATCACTTAATAGGTAATAACAAAGAAATTGAAGATTTTTTTCATTCTGTGACACACCAGATAAAATAACATATAAATATTTTAAGCTGCCATTTTAAATCATAAGAAATAAAGACTGCTGATAACAAAACCAAGCAAATGAGATTTAGGAGATTTAAAAGGAGGAAACTCCTTTTAAATGATTTTGATAACTTTAACATAAAATATTACATGACCAATAAATTTAAGTATACATTCATAAGGAAATGTCTGACAAATACCTTTCAGAAATTAACTACAAATGCCCCCAAGTAATCAACCTTCAAAACACATGCTAGGTAGTCAAGTTGAGAGCATACAAACATCACACTTTACCTAGAAATGTGCCAACTTACCTAACCAGAACACAGCAGAGAAGTCACTAAAAAAAGGCCTCTTAACAATTAAAATAGGTACTCTGATATCCAAATATTGATGCTAATTTTCCTCAAGGTAACATTTACACACTAAGTAAGGGTATACTTAATTTTCCCCTTATGCAGAATTACAAATTTGAGTATGATTCCCACTCTTGCAGAAAAATTACAGAAGGGAGGGTGAAGGGGGCACTAATCACAATGACAAACAACCAATTCGAAAGCAGAAAAATATTTAAGTAACTTCAAAATGCAAAGGAATCTAATCAATAGTCATATATACAATCCAACACATCCCTCAAGGCATCACAGTAACTGATGGTCACAAATGATGACCCTAGGCCATCAAGATGCTTAATTACATCCTGCATCCTATTTAAGACAAAGAAGAATTACATATTTTAGGATGATTTTCATCCGAATCGGTTAAAGTGATTTTATAATTTGACATTTAAAGGAATGAACCCTCAAATACTCAGTAAACTCAACGCATCAATTAGAAAGGAATTCATATGAAAGTTCCAAACAGCAAAGGTTTTACTGTCTGGAGGTTTAAGAGCACTTTGTGTACAGAAGTTACCTGACAGACATAAAAGTAGAAAGTCTAGCAAAATACAGAAGAGCTAAGCGAGGATCTGTAAACACTGTGCTTAAAGCATTTCCCACAAAACATTGTGTGGGCAGAAGGTGCCACATCAGCAGTAGTCTGTATTTGTCCTACTTCTAAATCATTTGTTAGTTGCATGAATTATTAATTTCGGTTAACAGTGTGTTGATATGAAGAACACCAACTCCCAACTACAAAAAATGATAGAGTCCTCCTGATTTACTCTACAAAACCAGAGTTGGGATTATTCTTAGGGAACATGCTTATGCTCGTCGGTGGCACCAATTTATGTTTTATAATGGCACACACACTTCTTCTAGATTGTTTTTGATTTTTAAAGGATTAAGAGAGTGCCTATCCCACACTGAAATGTGTTATCAAAAGAACTGTTACACTACTCAAGAAAACTCCCTTTCAAACCAGGCTGCAACATTCTGCTTTTTCTAGCTCCAAACAAACCTTTAAAGCACATAGTAAATAACATGTAAGGCCTTGTACTTTTCTCTACTCTCGCAAGGAAGTCTAACTCCAAACAGGAAACAGCTTCTCAAAGGGTTCAACACTGAAATCCTATCAAACCCTAACAAAGTCTTCAGGAAGAGATTTCATATTTAAGTGCCAACACACTTGCCTAGGTAAAAACAAAGTAAATACGCAAGCTTTTCTATCCTTGGGACATCCTTCCCTTGAAAGTTTCAGCAGAGGAAAAAAAAAAAAAAAATCACCTTTCCGAACAAACGAAAAACTTATCAAATGGCCAATCTATACAATGCCTAGCAGAAGATAAAGAAGTTAAAAGTGCTACTTTGTCAAGTTTTTCCATCACCCTCCCCCAACCGACCAGAACGGAGGGGGGGGGGGGGGAGGAAGGTGGAGGCTGGGGAAGGGAGGGAAGTTCGGGCTAAGGTTAGCTGGGCAGTGGGCGAGGAGAGGAGACCGGGTGCCCCCTCCCCCATTCCCTCACCTTTCCCGAGAGCAGGAAGAGGTGGGGAGAGAAGCGCAGGAGAAAGCACCCGCAAGCCCTCCGACCAATTTCTCCGCGAAAAGAGCAAGGTGGAAGGCAGGGCGAGGAGGGGCGGTGGGAGGGTGCGGTGCTGCCGCGAAGGAGCTGATCCCGGTCCCTCCCTGCGGAGACCTAGAAGGGGAACCGCCTAGCCGAATCCGGCAGGTCCAGCCGGGCGGCGGGAAACGCCCGCGAGTCTCTTACCCATGCTGGGGGCTCCCGCGGGGAGAAGCCCAGCGCCCCCTGCTCCTCCTCCGGTTGATCGCGCGGCCGCACTTGCGGCGGGAGGCGGGCCCCGCGCTCCGCTCCTGCGCCTTCTGAGCTCAGGCGGGGCGAAGAGGCGCCTCCATCCGCCCGCGGCGTTCCCCGGACAGTCCCGTCAGCGCGGCCCGCGAGCAAGAAGCGACAGCCGCGGCTCCTCGCGCCTGGCGTCCGCCGAAGCCGCGGCGGCGGGAGAGCCCTCTCCCGGCGGTTTTCCCAAACCCCGGTCGCTACCGCAGCAAGCAGTGGGGGGAACCTGCCGCTGCGTCCCGGCCGCCGGCTCCCCCAAGGAGCGTCAGCCGAGCTCCGCAGCCCGCCTCCCTCCGCTCCCTTCGACAACCGCCGTTCTAGAACGCGACACGGAAAACTGAGGTGGAGACCCCACAGAGGCCGGGAAGGTGCCGGGAGCTGGACACGGGAGGAGGGAAGTCTCGCGAGAACCCCTCGTTCTCCCTGCCCCGCCCCCTACGCGTCTCGGCTCACTACCCCGCGCCCCAGCTGGTGCCAGGTGCGGTGACGTCAGGGCCGAGGAGTCGCACGCCACCCGCGGCCAGGTGCTGCAAGTTGAAGAGGAAGGAATCCGGAAGAACTGCGGCTACTCCCTCGCCTTGAAGTTCGGCGCAGCTGGGACGGCCGTTTTGTATGGTTTGTCGCCCCAGATGGATACAAAGTTTTTGCTCATAGGCAAAGTGAGCCTATTTTGCCCCACTTTCCGCGGGGCCGATGCAGTGTTGCTCTGTGCAGAGCGGCAGTTTCTGGGGAAGCTAACAAAACAGATGGCGAAAAACAGGCAGAGAGACAGAGACCTCTTTCAACCGCTTTCAACCCTCAGAGGCCCAGCTTTTCCTGGGACCCCGTAGTTTACCTTGCAGAGTTCTTAACGAATCACAAGCATTTGTTCGTGGGAAAAACAAAGCAAAACCCTAGGCACACGCACACAAAAATTATATTTTACAGAAATAAACTTGGTTCATTTAGCCTCTGTCAGCTGACTACAACATCTAAATCCCTTTACTTGAGCAGGGGGAGAAATAATCATGATTTGAAATATTGCCAGGCATTTTTTCGAGCCTCAATATGAGGAAGGACATGGGATTACTGTAATCAAACGAGCATTTCTTAGAAAAGTTGGAAACAAGTATAATTCAGCCAGCTTCTTCCCCCTGCTGTTTAAAAAGACCCAATTCCAGACAGATGTGTAAGAGCAACATTTGTTGACTGCCAACTACTGTGCCTAATGCTTTTTAAAGAAATTATGTCATTTAATTCTCAAAACTATGAATTGTAAGAATTATGAATCTAAAAACTAAAACTGTCTTGCTGTTTGGGTTCAAGCAGAACTGGGTTTCTGAAACTGCACAGCCATTTGCTTTTTTGTTGGATCTTGGGTACATTAACTGAACCTGGCTGAACTTCAGTTTCTTGAATCTGTTGAAAGAAATCTTTACTGTAAATCATACTGTTTGTCACATAGTAGCAATATTATAAATATTTATTCACACTATTACAGACCTGCTTTTTGCCATCTTTTAATATTTTTTTCTTACAAAAAGGTTGCATATAATACCTTTATAACAACAATTGTCAATCATAATCAGAGCTGAAAAGGACAAAAGAAAAACATTTTAACATACATATGTAAATGAGGTGTACATGTTGGTGATATTGTATTAAAACTACAGCACATGTGCCCTTCCTTAGTCAACCAATATTTTCTAGCACGGTGTGAAATACTGTAGGAATTTGAGGCATACAATATGGTGATTCAACATACATACATTATTAAGTTGTTGCAGGGTTGCAGGGTACTTGTCTCACAGAGTCAAAGAATGAATCTCTTGGGCACAAAAGGGTGAAGTGAAGTGAAAGTGTAATAAGTGAAGGTGAGAACAGAAAGGAAAGAAAAAAACTCTCTAGGGTGAGAGGGGGTCCCTAAGGGTTGCCACTGAGGGCTTTTATGGTGGGTCTTTTATAGAAAACTGACCAGAGAACTTGACCTCACCACTGGTAGCACCAAGTTTACTTTCCCTTCAAGTATGATAAATTTCTGTGGCCAGTTTGTAACTTTCATGAAAGTTTCTTGTGTATAACATATAAAACAAACAAGGTGGTCTCTTTCTGTTCCCTTAGCTCTGGTTTTGTTTGTAACTTTCATGAAAATATCTCATCTATAATATTTCTCCTCATATGGGATTTTTGTAAGCCTGGTCAGTAGCCCCCCTACCTATCTCTCCCTACCTAGCCCCACCTGTCCTTTATCAAAGTGAACAGCAAGATAAACTACTCTCATTCACCTTACAAAGTTGTTACAATATTATTAACTATATACTCTATGTTGTAAATTGCATCCCCATGTCTCATTTATTTCATAACTGGAAGCTTGTACATTTTATTCCCCTTCCTGTACTTTTCCTACCCTCCACCCTCTTCCTTCTGACAACTACCAGATTCTTCCCTGTATCTGTCAATCTGTTTTGTTTTGTTTGTTTTTTGGATTCTACATACAAGTAAAATCATACAATATTTGTCTTTTTCTATCTGGCTTATTTCACTTAGCATAATACCCTTCAGGTCCATTCATGTTGTCACAAATGGTAAAATTGTACCTTTTTATGACTGAATAATATTCCAGGGCGCGCGCGCGCGTGTGTGTGTGTGTACCACATGTTCTTTATATATATTTTTATATATGTGTATATATATATATATATATATACACCCCACATATTCTTTGTCCATTCACTTATTATAGACACAGGTTGTATACCTGTGTGTGTGTATATATATACACACATATACATATATATACACACATATAAAAATACATATCAATATATATAAAGATTTGTATGCCACATCTTCTTTATGTATATATATGTGTGTATATATGTGCATATATGTATATATGAATGTATATATGAATATATGAACATATATATGTGTATATGTGAATATACATGTATATATATGTGTGTGTGTGTATATAGGTTATATATATGTATAATCCCACATATTCTTTATCCATTCATTTATGATAGACACAGGTTATATCTGTATCTTGACTATTATAAATACTGCTACAATGTACATAGAGGCAAAATATCTTTTCAAATTAGTGTTTTTGCTTTCTTCAGATAAATACCCAGAAGTGGAAGTGCTGGATCACATGGTGATCACATGATGATGAATTTTTTTCAGGAACCTCCATAATGTTTTCCATGGTGGCTATACCATTTTGCATTCCATCAAGTGTCCAAGGTTTCTTTTTTCTCCATATCCTCCTCAACACTTGTTAATTCTTGCCTTTTTTTGTTTATACTAGCCATTCCGACATGTATAAACCGATATCTCATTGTGGTTTTGATTTGCATTTCCCTAATGATTAGTAACATTGCATATCTTACCATGTATCTGTTGGCCATCTGTATTTGGTGTTTTTTGTAGAAATGTCTGTTCAGGTTCTCTGACCATTTTTTAAATTGATTATTTTGGTTTTTTGTTATAGTGAGTTGTGTGAGTTCTTTATATATTTTGAATATTAACCCTTTAACAATTATATCATTGTATATATCTTCGCTTATACAATAAGTTATTTTTTCACCTTGCTGATGGTTTTCTTTGCCGTGCAAATTTTTTGGTTATTATGTAGTCCCATTTATTTGCTTTTGTTGCCCTTGCCATAGGAAATAAATCTAAAACAGATATTGCTAAGACTGATGTCCAAGAATGCTGTATATGAGTCCTCCTAGGAGCTTTATGTTTTCCAGTCTTGACATTTAGGTCTTTAATCCATTTAGGGTTACTTTTGTACATGGTGTAAGAAAGTGGTCTGAGTTCATTATTTTGCATATTGCTGTCCAGTTTTGAGCATCATTTCTTGAAGAGTCTATGTTTTCCGCCATTTTATATTCTTCCCTCCTTAGTCACAGATTAATTAACTGTGTAAGCCTGGGTTTATTCCAGGACTCTCTGTTCTGTTTAATTGATCTAAGTGTCTATTTTTGTGAGAGTAACATACTGTTTTGATTACTAGAGCTTTGTAGTATAGTTAGAAATCTGAGATTGTGATAATGCCATCTTTGTTCTTTTTTCTTTAGATCACTTTGATTATTCAGATCCTTTTGTGATTCCATACAAGTTTTAAAATTGTTTGCTACTGATATTTGCATCAGTGTACATCAGATGTATTGGCCTGTCATTTTCATTTTTTGTGGGATCTTTGGTTTTGGCTTCAGGGCGATGCTGGACCTATAGAATAAGTTTGAAAGTGTTCCTTGTTCTTTATTTTTTGAAATAGTTTGAAAAGGATAGTTATTAATTCTTCTTTAAGTGTTTGGTGAAATTCACCTGTAAAGCTGTCTGGTCCCAGACTTCTGTTTGCTAGGGGTTTTTGATTACTGATTCAATTTTACTGCTAGTAATCAGTCTGTTCAGATTTTCTATTTCTTTGTAATTCAGTCTTAGAAAGTTGTGTGTTTCTAGGAATTTATCCATTTCTCCTAGATTGCTTCATTCATTCACATATAATTTTTGTGGAAATCTCTTAATGATCCTTTGTATTTCTGTGGTATCTGTTGAACTTCTCTTTCATTTCTGATTTTATTTATTTGAGCCCTCTCTTTTTTCTTGATGAGTCTGGCTAAAGGTATATTATTTATCTATTTATTTATTTATTTATTTTAAAGAACCAGCTCTTGGGGTGCCTGGGTGTCTCAGTTGTTAATGCGTCTGCCTTAGGCTCAGGTCATGATCCCAGGGTCCTGGAATCAAGCCCTGCATTGGGCTCTCTGCTCAGGATGGAGCCTATTTCTCCCACTCTCTATCTCTCCCACTCTCTATCTCTCTGTGTCTCTCTCTGTCAAATAAACAAACAAAATCTTAAAAAAAAAAAAAAAAAAAAGCGAACCAGCTCTTAGTTTCATTGATTTCTTCATATATTTTTAAATCTCTATTTCTATTATTTCTGCTCTAGTCTTTATTATTTTCCCCCTCTATTAATTTTGGATTTTGTTCTTCTTTTTCTAGTTTCTTCAGATATAAAATTAGATTGTTTATTTGGGAGTTTTCTTGTTTCTTAAGCTAGGCCTGTATCACTATGAACTTCCCTCCCAGAACAGCTTTTTTTTTTTTTTTTTAAATATAGAACTGCTTTTGTTTGTCCCATAGGTTTTGGTTGTTGTGAGTCAATTGTTATTTTCCTCAGGTAAATTCCCTTTCTATTCTCTCTTTGATTTCTTTGTTGATTCATAGGTTGTTTAACCTCCAGGAGTTGGTGGGGGGGTTGTTTTGTTTTGTTTTCTTTCTTTTTTTTTTTTTTTTTATTTATTTGAGAGAGAGAGAGCATGCACAAGGGAGTTGGGGGAGGGGCAGAAGGAGTGAATCTCAAGTGGACCCCCCCCACTGAGCACAGAGCCTGACAAGGAGCTCTATCTAATGACCCTGAGATCCTGACCTGAGCTGAAATCAAGAGTCCGATGTTTAACCAACTGGCCCACCTAGGCGCCCCCAGGAGTTTGTGTTTTATTCCTTTTTCTTCTAATTGATTGCTACATGTATACTTCTGTGGTTGGAGAAGAAGCCCGATGGGTTTTCAAATCTTCTTAAATGTATTGAGACTTGTTTTGTGGCCTAACATGTGATCTATCCCAGAGAATGTTCTGTGTGAGTTTGAAAAGAATGTGTATTCTGCTGGTTTGGGGTGGTATACTCTGTATATATCTATTAAGTCCATCTGGTCTAATGTATCCTACAAGGCAATGTTTCTGTATTGATTTTCTGTCTGGATGATCTGTCCCTTGATGTAAGTGGGGTGTTACAATTCCATACTATTATTATATTACTGCCATTTTCTCCCTTTATGTTTGTTGATATTTGCTTTATGTATTTAGGTGCCCCTATGTCATGTGTGTAGATATTTACAAGAGTTAAATCCTCCTGTTGGATAATCTCTTTATCGTTATTAATGTTCTCCTTTGTGTCTTGTCACAGTCTTTGGTTTAAAGACTATTGTGTTTGATATCAGAATTGCTACCACAGCTTTCTTTTTATTTCCATTTACATGGAATATCTTTTTTCCATTCCTTCACTTTCAGTCTTTGTGTATCTTTAGATCGGAAGTGAATCTGTTGTAGGCAACATATATATTGGTCTTGTTTTCTTATTCATTCAGCTATCCTATGTCTTTTGATTGGAGCATTTAGTCCATTTAAAGTAATTATTGATAGATAACTGCTTATTGTCATTTTGTTGATTATTCTGGTTGTTTTGTAATTCTTCTCTCTTTTTCTTTTCTTCTCTTGCTCTTTTCCCCCAGCAATTTGATGAAAGTCCATGGTGTTATATTTATATTCCTGTCCCTTTATTTTTTTTCTGTTTCTATTGTAAGTATTTGGTTTGTGGTTACCATAGGCTCATATACAATATACTAAGTATATAGCAGTCTTTTTAATATGGTTGACTGCTTAAGTTCAAGCCTATTCTAAAAACACCACATTTTTACTCTCCTTGCCATGTTTTATGTTTTTGACATATTTTACATCTTATTATTTTGAGTATCCCTTGACTAATTATTGTAGATTAAGATAATTTACTGCTTTAGTATTTTATCCTTCATACTATGTAGGTTATTTTACTATACCTTATACTATACCTTTACTATATGTTTACCTTTACCAGTTAGATTTTTTTCTTTCATAATTTTAAAATTTCTACTTACGGCCTTTTCTTTGCCCTTTAATGAAGTCTCTTTAACATTTCTTATGAGGTGTTTGGTGTTCATAAATTCTGTTAGCCTTTGCTTGCCTAGAAAACTCCTTATCTCTCCTATTCTGAGTGATATTCCTGTGGGGTAGAGCATTTTTGGTTGTAAGTTATTTCCTTTCAGCTCTCTGATTGTGCTGCCTTCTTTTGGCCTGTAAAGTTTCTGCTAATAAAACAGCTTAATACTCTTAGGGTGTTCCCTTGTACATAACCAGTGATTTTTCTCTTGCTACTTTTAAGATTCTTCAACTGTTAACAGTTTGATTATTATGTGCCTTAATGTGGTTCACTTTGGGTTCATCTTATTGGGAACTCTCTATGCTTTCTGGACCTGGATGTCTGTTTGCTTTGACAGGTTAGGGACATTTTCAGCCATATTTCTTCCCACAGGTTTTTGTTCCCTTGCTCTCTCCTTTCTCCTTGGGACTCCTATAATGAATGTTAGTGCTCTTGATGTCCCAGTGGCCCTTAACCTATCCTCATTTTTTATTCTTTGTTATTTTTGTCTGATTAGGCGATTTCCACTGCCCTGTCTTCTACATTGCAACCCATTCTTGTGTATCATCTAATCTGTTTGTTGATTCTCTAACATATTTTTCATTTCAGTTATTATATTCTTCAACATTAATTGGTTCTTTATATTTTCAGTCTTTTTGTTGAAGTTCTCACTGTATTCATCCATTCATCTCCCCAGTTCAATGAACATTTTTATGACCATTACATTAGACTTTATCTGACAGATTACGTATCTCCATTTTGTTTGTGGTTTGGGGTTTTGTTTTAGGTTTTTGTTTTGTTTTTTTGAAATTTTTGTCTTGTTCTTTCATTTGGAACAGATTTACAGATTTACCTGCCTCTTCATTTTGCCTAACTCTCTGTGTTCATTTCTATGCATTATGTAGGTCAGTTACATCTCCACGTCTTGAAGGAGTGGCTTTATGCAGAATGTGCCCTGTGAGACCCAGTAGCACAAACACCCTTGGTCATCTGAGCCAGTGTCCCAGAGGTGTCCCCTGTGTGGGCTGTATGCACCCTCCTATTATGGCTGGATCATGACTGGTGTGGACTTGCTGTCATGTGAGGCTTTCCCTTGCTGTGGCTATATGGTAGGCCTAGCCATGACTGCTATACACATGCTGTTAAATACAGCTAGCCCTGAGCCTGTGTGGCTGAGATACCTATAATGGAAACTATTTTAGCCATGACTGCTGCAAGTGCACTGTTGTGCAAGGTTAGCCTCCTGCCTGTCTGCCTGTGAGGCCCAACTGTGACAGCCCTGGGCTTGCTGGAGGGCAGGGCACACCTCCAGTATGACTGGCTGCAAGGTCCAGGTATGACTGTTGCAGGCACTCTAGTGTGCAGGGCTGGGACCCAAGTGTGGGAGCACTTGGAGGGACGACTGATTCTGGCCAAGGCCTCCCACAGGATGTGGTAGGGCAAGGGAGCTGCTTGAGAGGGGCTCCAGTGCCAGCTGAGTTTGCTCTTTGGGTATAGGAGGATGCGGAGCCACTTGGGAGGAATGCTGATCTGGGTTAGGTAGGTTGGGTGAAGCAAGTCCATGGGGGAAAACTGGGGCTGGCAAGCGGTGCTAGCAGAAGAGACAGACAGAGGGGAGAAATGGCACCCACTTAGTGCTGGGCCAACTAGGTAGAAGGGAAGTGAAAAGAAAATGGTACTTCCATTTCTGAAGAACATCCTAACAGATCCCTGCCTCTTCCGCACATGCCCTAAAATTAGTCAATGGTTCTCCTTCACATGATACCCAGGGACCTTTCAAACTGTTGCCGTGCAGTGAGTGAGATTGTGTGCGGGCCCTTTAAGAGCAAAGTCTCAGTTTCCTACTTGCCCTCTGACTCACCTGTCAGATATAAGCCATCATAAGCCCACTGGTTTTCAAAGCCAGACTTTATGGGTGCTTGTATTCCCAGTGCAGGTTTTCTGAGCTGTGGAGCCCAATGTGGGATTTGGACCCCTCGCCCCTCAGGGCCTCTTTGGTTATGAAATACCTCCCACTTGTGGGTTACTGCACCAGGCTGTGAGTCTGGACTGGACTACATTTCTACCCTTTCTATTCATCTCCTTGTGGCTTTTTTTTAATATCCTCACTTGTGTAAGATCTATTCTGTTAGCCTTCAGTTCATTCTCAGAGATAGTTGTCCTATGTGTAGTAGTGCCTTTTGGTGTGTTTATGGAAGGAGGTAAGCTCAGGATCTCCGTACACCACTCTCTTGATCCCCTACTCCAATAAATACTTGCTGAGTATTATGCTCACTGTCCCCTGCCAAGCAAACAAACAAACACAAGGTGATGTACAGCCTTTATACTGAAAGGTTTGTATTTTATCTGGGAAGTAAGACATGAACACGTCATTTATTAAAAGTATGAGGTAGTGAAGGTGAAGTGCCTGAGCATTTAAAGGAAAATAAATTACCATAACCAAGGCAAGCTTCAGAGGGATGGTATGAATGGAACTAAACTTGGAGGAAGGCAATAAGTTCAGCCTGGAGGAGTCTTAGAAGTAAGGAGTGGAGACAGATACGCAAACAGACTATTCCTGAGTTTAAAGAAGTCTATGTGTCTCCAGCAGCCCATAAGAAAGTAAACAATTTAAAATTTGAAAGAATAAGGCTGGTGAGAGGCAAAAAAGAATTCATGAAAGGAGACAAATATAACACATAGAAAGAGAACAAAATTCTTAGGTCTCTAGGATGCCAGACATTCAAGAAGAAAGATCAATGAATAGAACTAAAGAGAGGTTAAGGAAAACAAACAAAAGGAGATTGGATTTGATAATAATACCTTCAAAGGTATAATTTCAGGATATACATGTAACAATATAAGATAGATGTAACTATATGTATTCAGAATATATACAACAGTAAAGTTAGAAGTCAGTGAAAGGTTTCAGTGGCTAAATGATTGGTAAGAATGTGGAGACCACAGGTAGATAAGGAAACCAAACATATTTTCTTAACCAGGAGTCAGGTCACATGATCTGCCAACAAGATAAAAACATTTACAATCAGTTCTATCCTAGAAATTTCAGGATCTGTTCTATTTCCATAATGAATCATGTACTTTACAAGTTTGAAAATAAAAATACACAAATCATTTTTCAAATTCAGAGGGCAATATCACATTGAGGTAATTGTTGAGGTCTTGGATCATAAAAGAAATGAGAAGGGAACAGGACCTGTAAGAAAGGTTAAGAAGTAATCACCATCCCAGAGTTGATGCCATCTTCCAAAGGTAAAGCCAGAGGGAATCCCAATAGAAGAATGAAATCTAGAAATTAATTTTTTAAACTTAACAAAATGGCATGTTAAACTATGTTCTAAACTTTCAAGTACAAAACATATGTAACTACGTGGCGTTCTCTTCATCTTATGAGTCTCACTCCCCCAATGAGACCTTCAAAGTAGGGCACTATATTTTATACTTTAAGGAATCAAAACAGACACACACACACACACACACACACACACACACACACATTTTAAGCTGGCACTCAGCTCAAAACCTTCCTTTCCTCAGCAATCACTCTTAATTGGAGGATGGAAAATATGGTGAAAAGATAATTTCATACTTACCATGTATTCAGATCTAACCTCAAATACCTTTTAGCTAAAAACAAATAATCTTTCTATGTTTATTTTCTTTATTGTTAACCTTATAATGAATTAGGTTTTTTCTATCCATCTGTCTTCACCCTTCTTTGTATTCCTAGACAAATGGACTAATACCACAACAATCATTCACTTTTTTATTTCTGCTGAATACTGAGTATGTTGATCTGGTATCAAAAAGAATATTATAATCTCAGTGAAAACATAACTTCAGACCAATGTAACTCACTCAACTGCTATCATTCTTACCTAATTTTTTCTGAGAAATTTATCAAAAGATATCTGTATTGAAAAAAATCATCTACCTTCTTTCCTTCTGGTCAAAACTGTTCTAACAGAATAAGGAAGCTTATTCTGAAGGAAATTAAATATTAACTCGATTGTGTTATTTTTAAAGCATTCACTTAGCTCAAATCTTACAGGCAACTAATTTTGTTTCTTCTTTCTTAGTTCCACAGTGCTAGATTTCCTGGCCAGTTTTTGTATTGTTATCTTGTTTTGGTTTGGCTAGTTTAGTGTATACTTAAGCACAAATTACATCAATGTATAACCTGAATCTTAAAAGTCATTCTTTAGAAAACAGTTGCAGGAAATAATAATCTCAAACACAATGCTTATACTATGAGGTCATTGAAGCTAGAAGACCTCCCTGCTCCAATTTGTGACCCATCAGCTTGCAACAAAATCCTTCTACTCTGTTAGCAGTTTTGGGGATGTACTCAAATGTCTGACCATTTTAAGCACCTTTCATTGTTGCACATTAAGAAGAAGTTTAGGGGCACTTGGGAGACTCAGTTGGTTAAGCATCTGCCTCCAGCTCAGGTAATGATTCCAGGGTCCTGGAATCAAGCCCCTCATTGGACTCCTCGCTCAGCAGGGAGCCTGCTTCTCCTCCTCCCTGCCTGTGCTTTCTTACCATCTCTGTCGGTATCTCCTTCTCTCTCCCTCAAATAAGTAAATATCATCTTTTTTCTTAAAAAGAAGTTTAATTAAATACATGGTGAGCCCATTCAAATGAGTTACCACTTTGCCAACTGAAACATCCTTTTAAATAATGTTATTTATACTTTATTCAGATAGGAGTGTTGTCACAGAGCTGGTATATGATAGGTAGGTCACAGAGCCTTGTAGGTTCTCAAACTCGGTCTCTTTCAAGAAGCCTTACTTTTTCAAAATGGTTAAAGCTAGTGTCTCTTGAAGGCCCAGATATTTTTAGTAGTCCCAATGACAAATACACTTGTATTTTTCAGGTTTCAGGCAATTCAGTTATTCACAAAATATTATGTCAAGAATTTCTAGTCATGGGCGCCTGGGTGGCTCAGTGGGTTAAGCCTCTGCCTTCGGCTCAGGTCATGATCTCAGGGTCCTGGGATCGAGTCCCGCATCGGGCTCTCTGCTCAGCAGGGAGCCTGTTTCCTCCTCTCTCTCTGTCTGCCTGCCTCTCTGTCTACTTGTGATCTCTCTCTGTCTAATAAATAAATAAATAAATAATCTTTAAAAAAAGTATATAAAAAAAGAATTTCTAGTCATGAATACTCATTCGTTCAACTCAACATTTATTGATCACCCATTACAACTCTGTCATCCATTACACCCATTACAACACCCATTACTGCTCTGTCATAAATACAGAGATAGAAAATGTATTATGTGCCCTCAAAAGAGGAAGTATTGGGGAGTCTTTAGAGGTACATTGAAATTGCCTGGTAAGAAGGACAAAGAAGAGTATTCAGAGTGCCAAGTCAATAGGCAAGTATACAGTTGAAAACCTGGGATGCCTTTTAGAGGCAAGACTCAGGAAAACAGATTCAACAAAGTGCTCCATGTATCATAAAAATGATTTAAGGTCTTATCCTAGAAATTATGGGTACTTCATGAAGGATTCTAAGTAGATAATTGATTTGCTTTTTCGTACATATCTATGGTCACACACAAAAGATGGGCACATCTCAAAAAATTTAATATAAAACATTTGGTTCAATAAGTGTTGATTAAGTATCCACTACCCTTGATCAATTATGCTTTCTTCTACTATAAAAAATGTCTAAGTCAGGAGCCTCTGGGTGGCTCAGTTGGTTAAGTGTCTGCCTTCAGCTTGGGTTGTGGTCCGGGATCGAGCCCCACACTGGGGGGCTTCTCCCTATCCCTCTGCTTCTCCCCCAACTTGTGTTCTCTCTTTCTCTCTGTCAAATAAATAAGTAAAATCTTTTAAACATTTTAAAAATAATAATGTCTAAGTCAATATAATATATAAGGCACTGTGTATTTTGGCACTGTAAGAGATGTAACACAGTAAACAGACTTGGCCTATAAGAAATGTGATTTCCAGCTAAAAGTCTAAGATATGCTTAACTGTTTTGAATGTATGCTTTTTTAAGTAAAATCCACCTTATTGCAGAGAATCTGCGTTTAGAATCATCACAGCACAGACCAGTAAACATGGCACATTCTCATATCAGTAATGTACTTGCAAGTATTCTTATTTAGATCATTTTGCAAATTTGAAGCAATAAATACAAATGACCTTTTGCCCAATAATCAGAAATGATATTTGTACTTATCCCAAGTTCCTCCACCCCAGGGTAGCTTTTTGAAAAACAAAAATATTAGTCATCCATGTTTTCAGCCCTTGTGCATTTATATAAATGACAGAAGAGTTTTTGTGTCTGTTTGTTTAATAGTAACCCAAGGGCACTCTCCATAGATGATTCTGTCTATAATCATTATCCCTTGGGCATTACCCTTTCTTCATCTGGCCCTAATGTGACACGAAGAAGCACTCATCAACCTGTAACTTTTATGTCCTTCTGCCCACCTAGCCAAGAATTATTTCCAAAACAAGATGTGGAAATTTTATTTCAAATCCCTTAGAATGCAGATGATGCCCCCTCTGACACTGGAACTGTTAAACTACCTGTTCTCGTATTATTTTGCTGCCTAGAATTAAATGCCTACCAAAGCAAAAGAAATTCATGAACCAAGACGTTCCCCTCTGCACCTTACTGAGAATTCACATTCCGTTCTGCTGGTTTCTGGATCAGGTCTCTAGGTTCCCTAGACGGGGCTCCTAGCAGCTCTCCTCCATATCTTTGTCAGCTCAAACCTCCTTCCCCAGCTCTGCCTTTCCCCACATCTCCTTAAGTCTCTGAGGGCAAGTTCAAGTCAAACACAGTATACTTCCACCTGCTTGCTCCTGAGGCTTACACTAGCACCTCCACTTTACAACCAGGGAAACTGAAGCATTCTAAATGATCTCCTACACCCTCTGCCTACCTTCTTTACAGGACTGATTCTTCTTTGACATGGGCTGTGTCCTCTTTTTTACTCTGAACAGTCTTATCTCTGATTGGGATGCTTCACAATTTTGTATTTGGCCTATCTTTTCTTCACCCTTAGTTTCCCAGAGTATATCTTCCTCCTTTTCCATTCTTCCCCACCCTTTCTGTCTACTTTATACCACATCTTTTCTAACTCTTTAATACTGTTCTGGGGTTGTCAATCCAGTCTGCCCGGTCTAGTGAACCTGACATAGGTAGCCTCTTTGACCTCCTAACCCTCCCTCACCATTAAATATCTTTTCAAAGAAAATATTGAGACTGAGACTATTTCAAGGTGACAGTTGTTTACACATTAAGAGCATTTAATCTCAGTGCGTTCCTTACAATAAATCAGTTAGGTGGGCAATATTATTTCTTATTTCACAGTGTTGGCAGCAACAGCATCATTAATAACAGCTAACACCGTCTGACCATTTTAAGTCTTAGGCAATGACCCACACACTTCATATATCTCATCTGACATAATACCCACTGCAAGGCTATGAACCATACTATTATTATTCCCATTTAGAAGAGTAGGAAACTAAGACCAGTAATTATCTTGCCCAAGATCACATAAATATTAAGTGGCAGATCCTGAACTAATTCCATAGCTAATGTTGCACCTTATCTCAAGTCAGTTTGCTCCTTGAGCCATGATTTCTTCTGTTGAAAGAGGTGGAGGAAAGAGAGAAAGGGTAAGAGGAGAATCTAAAGGGATCTTTCTTCAATTATCTGTTGTAAAGATCAACCAGGAAAGGGCGTGGCACAGAGTAGATAATTGATGCTAATTTCTTTTCCCATCTTTAAGCATTCATTGAAGTCCTGTATAAGGTGCTTACATAGATAGATGTAGAGAAATGATAAAGGAGGCATCGTGGAGCTTATGATCTAAGGAAGGAAGCTGCTTTCCCAAATACACAATATAAATCATCTATATTAATTCTCACATGCCACCTGCTACATGACTTTCTCTCTCTTTTTTTAAGATTTTATTTATTTTTTATTTGACAGAGATCACAAGCAGTCAGAGAGAGAGAGAGGAAGGGAAGCGGGCTGCCTCTGCTGAACAGAGAGCCCGATGCGGGACAGATGCTGGATCATAACCTGAGCCGAAGCAGAGGCCGTAAGACACTGAGCCACCCAGGCGCCCCGCTACTTTCTTAAATGTGTTCTCTCCTTCCTCATAAACACTGTCCTTTTATTTCTCCTAAGACATTTGGTGTGTTTTCTTTTGTAATACAACTTCCATTTCTTGTGATGACGGTGATGTCCTTGAAGACTGGGACTCGATGCCTTACCTATGTTCTGCGTTCTTGCCAACTGTTAACACACAGGAGGTACTCGGTAACGATACCCTAAATTTAACAATAGAAAAACAATGCAAAATTATTTCTCTGTGTCCTCAAGATTTCAAATCAAGGAACTATTACTTCAGTGGTTATATCAGATTTTCCTTCTTACGAATGCTGTCTTATAAATGAGTTCTTTCGCCACTCTTCAACAAACTGTTCCTGGAGATGATTAGCCAAGATGTGATTGCCTAAGCTAGATCCTTAACCAAGTGGTCCCTTATCTTTTTTAGTGAAGGCAACCCCTGTTAAAGAATTAGAAATCGTTTTAAGTTCATTTTTTGCATACCTGAAACATCAGAAATGTTATCTCAAAAAACCCTGAAGAAGTATATTCAGAATAAATGCATTCCATTTATTACAAGGTCGTCTTTTTTTCTAAGAATTATGGTACTGGAGGGAGTAGTGAAATAAATCATGCTGATAGTGTGAGAGAAAAGCTTGGCATAGCCTTATCTACTCCATAGTCCATCCCGGAGCAGCCACTCCCAGAGGCAAAGTCTGGGTTCCATCAGCGGAGCTTCTGCACAGACATGTAGTTGCATTTCTTTGCATGAAAGCATGTTCTCTTTCCATCATGGACTCACCACCTTATTCTTCAGGGCTGAAGAGTATACAGAGAATGAAGAAATCCAGGTAGTTACAACACTACAAGGTTGAACACAAAACCCATTCAGGAGTCATGACCTGCTGATTAGGAAGTTAGTCACTCCCTGCCCACTACCCGTGTGCGGTTTTACCTCAGATCAGGTTAGAAAGGAGAACCCAGAATTTGGAGACAGGCTTAGTGTTTCAGAATCCGGTTAAACAGAGCATTAACAAAGCAGAAAGATGCTGTGATCACCATGCAGCAGAGTTTTGTTGCAATACAAAGCGACAACTATGCCAAGGGAAATAGCCTTGTAAGAATTCCCATTTCTTATGTAAGTCCACATTCAGAACTCTCTTCCCCAAATGATAGTGTTAGTTAATGGGTCCATTTGAATATTGTTTGAAACAAAATGAAAGGGAAAGGAACTTCATGGCAGACACTTTGTAGGGACAGGAATTGAAAGCGCTTGGGGACGGTTTCCTTTGTGGGGGAAGAACCCTGAGAAAGAGGAACTCTCTAAATAAATTTATTGAGAGAAATTTCAGATAATAAGAGGACTGAGAGGGAAGCTATCTCATTCATTGATTTATTGATTCATTGATTCATGTCGAGAGGAGAATGAGTTTATTTAAGATTTTATTTTTTTATTTATTTGAGAGAGAGTCATCACAAGTAGGGGGAGAGGCAGAAAGAGAAGGAGAGGGACAAGTAGATGTCCGCCAAGCAGGGAGCCTAATGCGGGGCTTGATCCCAGGACCTGGAGATCATGACCTGAGCTGAAGTCACTTAACTGACTGAGCCACCCAGGCACCCCAGGAGGAGTATGTTTTAACTGTGACTCAGGATGACATTTTTTATGAAGTAATAAATTGAGATCAAATATATCAGTATAAATTTAAAAATCAGCCTATTCTTTTTTTTTAAAGATTTTATCTATTTATTTGACAGAGAGAGATCACAAGTAGGCAGAGAGGCAAGCAAAGAGAGAGGAGGAAGCAGACTCCCTGCTGAGCAGACAGCCTGATGCAGGGCTCAATCCCAGGACCCCGGAGATCATGACCTGAGCCGAGGCAGAGGTTTAACCCACTGAGCCACCCAGGCACCCCAAATCAGCCTATTCTTCAATCTTTATTTTAATCCCATCCACATTCTTATGGTTTTCTTTCAGATTATGTAAAAAATATATTTGTACAAAACTCAAACAATACAAAAAAAATGTGTAAAATAAAAGGCAAAGAGAAATTTCAGATAATAAGAGGTCTCAAAGAATCCCATATTTCAGAAGAACCACCATTAACAGTTTGATTTATATTAACTGGAATTTTTGTTCATGTTCTCACATGTATATAATTTATAATTATACTACACATATTGCTCTGCAACTCTACCTTTTCAGTCTATCCATAGGCATATTTCCATGTCAGTGCATTTGCTTCCATATCAAGTCATTGCTCCAAGTGATGCATTCCATTTTTTTTTTTTGGACCGTGACCAAATCTATATTAATGACCTTTTGGATTATTTACAGGTTGTTTTATTTTTTGGGGTACTGTAAATACTGCCTCGGTGAATATCTTTTGTCTGTTTTTGCACACTTCTGTGAGGTTTTTCACAGATGTGGCACAGATAGATCAAAAGCCATCGAAAATGTTGTCTTTTTCAACAATTTACACAGCCATCAAAACTGAGTATTAGTTTAAAAATTTAGTCTACAGGAGACTAAAGGAGAAATATTGTTCCCTATTGTTTCAATTTATATCAAGGAGGCTGAGAATCTTTTTAGATCAGCTACATTTATTTCTTCGTCTAAAAATTGCCAGCCCATCAAGACACAATCTCGGTTCATTTTTCTCTGTTTGTCATTTATTATTTTCTAACTGATTTCTAGGAATATGGGTACTATTTCCAGTATTCATTTGCTCTTAGATACATCTTTTGCTCTTAGATACATCTCTCCTTTTACCATTGGCATGTATGGGTGGTGGGGAGATAATGGTATGCTGACCGGGGCAGACTGCTTTCCCAGTTGGCTTCCAGCTGAGTCTGGACAGTGAGAGTCCACCTGATGGAAGGTGTGGAAGGCAAAATAATGGCCCCTCCAAGATGCCTAGGTCATAATATCTGAAGAACATGTTACGTTACATGACAAAAGGGAATTGAGTTGAGATAGAATTGTGTCTGCAAATCAGCTGACCTTAAAATAAGGAGAGCATCCAGGGTTATCCAGGTGGGTCCAGAGTAATCACAAAGATCCTT
The DNA here is from genome assembly GCF_011764305.1 of Mustela putorius furo. Taxonomy (NCBI): domain Eukaryota; kingdom Metazoa; phylum Chordata; class Mammalia; order Carnivora; family Mustelidae; genus Mustela; species Mustela putorius. Next base: position 13,758,664 of record NW_025422123.1, on the reverse strand, counting down.
AAAATTGGGAGAAGTAGCTGGAAGTGGAAGAATCAGAGGTGGCACTATGAGAAGAATTTAAGTTGGAAGGGGCCATGACTGAAGTCAGGTGACTTCTAGAAGCTGGAAAAACCAAGGAAACAAATACTCCTCAAGAGCCTCCAGAAAGAAATGCAACCCCACTAACATCCTGTTTTTAGCCTCCTGAGTCCTGTTTCAGATCTAAACATCAAACTGTGAAACAATAAATGTTTATTGTTTAAAACCACATAATTTGTGTAATAAAGAATAAGAAACTAACACAGGGGTCCAGAGGAAGAAATAATCCATCCCTAGCTCCTAGGTCAAGTAGCATGTCCAGCATTCACTATGTCCCTCTGGCTTGTTTCCATGAAAGAGGCCTACATCATTTTGGTTTCAGCTAATTGATCTTGGCTCCTGAGCTCTGAGAGTACCATGTCTTCCATTTTCCTCTCCAGCTCAGGGACCAAGAAGCTACTTGCTCTTGGTAACCTTTGAGGAGCTTACCATCCTCTTTTTGGTTTTTTGCCTCTTGCATCAGCAATGAAAACAATTCTTGTATTAGATTCTCTATGTTTTGGATATTTAGAGATTTCTTTTCCTGCTTGATAGAGTCTGTACAAGGAAGTTATAGATGTTTTTCCAGCTTGATGTTTGGGTTTTTGTTTTCTTTTGTTTTATTTTTGAAAGTGTTTTTATGCCATCCAGAAGATTTAAACTTGCATGTTTAACTGCATGTCAATCTTTTTGTAATGATGTTTTAAAGAAATTTTTAGAGGGGGAGGGGCAGGGGAAGAGAGAGAATCCTAACCATCCTTCACTCCCGACCCAGGGCTCTATCTCATGACCCTGAGATAGGACCTGAGCCAAAATCAAGAGTCAGATGCTTAATGGACTGAGCCATTCAGATGCCCCAGAGGGAGAGAATCTTAAGCAGGTTCCACACTACCATATGAGATCATGACCTGAGTTGAAATCAAGAATTAGACACTTAACTGACTGAGCCACCCAAGCATCCCAATATTTATTTTTATACTCACTATAGTTCATTGCATTTTCAGCATCTAAAAGCCACCTATACTTCTTATAGTTCCTTTCTCTGTCTTCAAGTTCAGCAACTTTGCGAGTCTCCAGTCATTCTTCAATTGTCATATATATTCCTCCAGGTGACTCTTCTTCTGACCCTCTCCTCCACGTTTATGGATCCCTGTAATTACACTGGGCCTACCTGAATAATCTAGGGTAATCCCCCTATTTTAAAATCAGTTGATGTGCCACATTAATTACATCTTTTTTTTTTTTTTTTTTGGCTATTTAATGCAGTGTATTCACAGGTTCCAAGGATTAGCACATGACCATTTTGGAGGGCCATTGTCCAGCCTATTACAGCATATACATTTATAGACATTTATAAGGCAAGATTCAGTTGCAGAGAATATAGTCTACTCCACCTAGCTTAGGCAGAAGGAAATCTATTTCAGTTGCCTCAGAACTGATGGTTGACTAACTAGATTTCTGCTAAGCTTCTAGGAGTCATTTCCAAAGAATACAGGGCAAAACTAGGTTGCAAGAGAGCTGACAATAATGACTAATCAGGTGTGTATACATGGAATCTGGAGGCTGTAGGTAAAGCTGTTGTCTGTAAAAGTTACATCGCTTCCACTACAATCAGAAAGCTGCCTCTGCTAGAATGGAAATCCAGTACTACTCCTGAATTGTGCAGCCTCTGCCATTATTCACACCAGCAAAATGGATGCCCCTTGCTGTCTGTCCTTCCTTAGCTCAGTTTCAAAATCAAGTGTCATGCAAGGGCATCCGATGAGAGGAACCTAAATCACATCAGGAACTCTGATTATAATGCAGTCTGGGTGATGTCATTTTAGTTTCTAGTTCCTGCAATACAGGAAGGCATGATAGCAAGAGGTTAAGAATGAATATTAAACAAATTAACCAAGATCTCTGTTAGATGCATGCATGGCATGTTTCTGGAAGGAAATATAAGAAACCACTACAGTGGATGCAGCTGGGAAGGCATTTGACATTTGAGTGGCTAGAGTCCTGGATAAGAGGGACACTTTATTTTCACTGTACATTCTTTGTAATTATTGAAATTGGTTCTTTGTACATGTATTTGTTTTTTCACAACTAAATGATTTTTAAATAGTATGGGACAAAACAAAACCAAGTAAACTAAAATAAAAATAAAAAGATCTCCCATGATTCTAATACAGCCAGTCCACAGACCAGGGTAACCATATCAATTAATACTTGCTGAAAAGGTGCCTGGGTGGCTCAGTGGGTTAAAGCCTCTGCCTTCAGCTCAGGTCATGATCCCAGAGTCCTGGGATCGAGCGCTGTATCGGGCTTTCTGCTTGGCGGGGAGCCTGCTTCCCTTCCTCTCTCTCTGCCTGCCTCTTTGCCTACTTGTGATCTCTGTCTGTAAAATAAATAAATAAAAATCTTAAAAAAAATACTTGCTGAAATTAATGTATTTTCTATTGGGTCTGGTTGAGGAAGAGCATAGTTAGTTGTAGAGTAACTTATAATTATTGGATTTTATTTTATATTTATATTTATTATATATTATAAATATATATTTATATTTTATTATATACATCATCTGTGGGTAAAAAAAAATTAATCTTTACTGTTACTTATTTTCTTTACCCTGCATTTTGCTCTTATTTGTTACTTTCTCATTTCTTAACATGACTAGTTAACTAATACATACACAAAACACTGACTTGCAATTACCTTGGGAAAGGTCATCATTTGGATTGAACTCCATAGCCAAAATCCCCTTTTCCCCTGTTGGCATCTGTAAAGATAGCAAGCATGGTGCCAAAAAGGGAACAGTTCTGTAGGATAGTCTTACAAAACTCAAACCTATTAAACCATGAAAATACTTTGAGGAGTAAATGGAATATAATGCTGAGCCCGAGGGACTAGAAAAAGGCTTTATTTAAAGAATGGGGACAGAAATGGGGAATCCAGAGGAAGTGGTATTTTGGCTGGGGAAGATAGCAAGTTGATTTATGCAACAAGAGGCTGGTGATCTTCCTAATAGCAGAGTCTGATCAGTCAGTCAAAATGAGGAACTGAAGTTTACGAGAGGGCAAATCTGCTGGGCATATACATAATAATCATCAAGCAAACGTGAAACCTTTCCTGTAAAAGTCTTGCTGCAATCTGCTTTACCACAGGCTCCGACCATGTTTCCAGTGTATGTAGTGATAAAAGAGTCTCACTCTTAGTAATATAAAATGAAACCTGTCAGTGGGAATTGAGTAGAAATGGTAGCTGAGGCTTTCTCTCTGGAAATGTGGCATACAGCTCTAACTGTGATCTAAGGTGTTGATCCCTCTGGGCAGATGTCACTGAATTGGCCTGTGGCCTCCCAGGGGCTAGAGGAGCAAGTGGAAAATGGTCTAGTCAGCTGTATACCACAGTGCAGCATTTGGGAGAAGGTACACTGATTTTCTTTCCATAGCAGTCGAGAGCTTTCTGAGAAAATAGGGCTTCATACTTATTACTACCAACTCACTAGTAGTCACAAACATTTGGAATCGGGCCATTAATTGATCGGGAAAAGGAGCAAGGAACTGTCTGTAAAAATATCTAAAATAGGTCCTCTATGTCCCCCGCCAGCCCCCTCTACCCCCACATTCACTTAAACCAGCTGCTGAAGAGCTGCCTTCAAAAGTTAATCACTGACTAGAACAGAAACACATTTCTCAGCTGCTCTCAATACTATAAGATGTGACCCTAGAAACCTGCATGTATACTCATGATTCCTTGGAGAATTCACTGGGTGTGGAAGAAGAAACCGCTTCAAACAGTGACCTGACCCATGACCAGAAATCTGACTCCACCGGAGAAGCTGTAGACAGTCTCAGATGCAATCTCGGCTGGTGAACAGGAAGAGGGGCAGAGCCGCCTGCCTGGGGCTGAGGTGTCCAGGCCCCCAGATGACTCAGGCTTTTTCTGAGGTGGGTGGGAGGAATGCTACTGTGGAACTATGCATAAAGGTGGCTGGTGACTTTCCTGTTCTGCCCAGTATTAAAAGTTTTGCTTTGTCAATAATTTTTAAGGTCAGGATGCTGGGAAATGTGACTGTTGGCATCAGGTATCAAATAGAATAATCGTGTTGCCGAGATGTTCACCTCTGCGGTGTGATTTCACTTTGCTGAGAGGCTGAAAGCATCTGCTCAGAATTACTTCCTGATCTCCTGAAGCTAGGGAAACAAAAACAAAAATAAGCTATTCAGACTTCATCAAAATAAAAAGCTTCTGTACAGTGAAGGGAACAATCAACAAAACTAGAGGCAACCTACAGAATGGGAGAAGATATTTGCAGATGACTTATCTGATAAAGCATTAGTACCCAAGATATACGAAGAACTTATAAAACTCAACACCCAAAAAACAAATAATCCAATTAACAAATGAGCAGAAGACATAAAGTAGATATTTTCCCAAAGAAGACACACAAATGGCCAGCAGTCATATTAAAGATGCTCAATATCGCTCAGCATCAGGGAAATGCAAATCAAAATCACAATGAGATATCACCTCACATCTGTCAGAATGGCTAAAATCAATAACACAAGAAACAACAGGTGTTAGTGAGGATGTGGAGAAAGGGGAAGCCTCTTGCACTGTTGGTGGGAATGCAAGCTGGTGCAGCCACTTTGGAAAACAGTATGAAATCTCCTCAAAAAGTTAAAAATAGAAATACCCTATGATCCAGCAATTGCACTAATTGGTATCTATCCAAAGAATACAAATAGTAATTCAAAGAGATACATTCAAAGAGATACATACATAGATAATGTCTATAGCAGCATTATTTAAATAGCCAAGATAGGGAAACAGCCCAAGTGTCCATCGACTGATGAATGGATAAAGATGTGGTATATGGTAAACACACATATACACACACAATGGAATATTATTAAGCCATAGAAAAAGAATGAAATCTTGCCAGTTGAAATGACATGGATGGAGTTACAGAGTATTACGTTAAGCAAAATAAGTCACAGAGAAAGATGAATGCCATATGATATAACACTATGTTAACTAACCGGAATTTTAAAACTTAAAAACTTAAAAAAAAAAACCTTACTTCCTGTAACCACTCTTGAAGTTCATTGAACACAGACATGCTATGCCCTGTTTTGAGAACCTCTGAGTTCTTCCGTATCGGGGAGGAAAGGGGTGGACTATGTCCCATGGCCTGTAAGGGAGGGGAAAAAGAGCCAGAAAGTTCACTAGGGCAAGGGTTCTCTATATTATTATTTTAAGCAGTGGAATCTCCTTTATTTTTCCAAACAAAATTTTATGTACAACCATGACATAGAAAAGCAGAGCTTTTTTGTTTGGGCCAGACTGTTGAAATTTTGGTCCCTCCTGCTAGATCCCAAAAGTTGGCCCTTCTAAGTTTTAAAAACTATTGCAAAGTTCCAAGTGTTCTCCTTTAAAATATAAAAACCCATGCAACAACTATGTTAAGCCAGAATCTATCTACTGATAGTTTAATACCCCTTAATGTGAATTCATTTCAATCAGATTTCTGTGTTTCCTAATAAATGGTTGAAATAAATGCACTGAAGACTGTTAATTTTAATGAAATAGAAGAAAAATAAACTTAGTTTTGAAGCATGTGACCTTATGAGCTGGGGTAGACATAATGGCATGTTTCAGGAGGCGTTTGAGCCTGGTTCTGATTGCAAAGACAAAAACTAGGATACTGTGACCATGAGGCATGGCTTACTGCAATCTTAAGTGACACGTAGGTTGATTATTGCTTGTGTGACCTTGGGCAAGTTACTCGACTTCATTATGTCTTGGTTTCCTCATTTAGAATATGGTCATAATAATAGTACATATCTTATAGTGTTCTGAAGATCAAATGAATTGATATTTTTTAAACCTGAGGACACTGACACATAGTAAACAGCCTGCAAGTATGGGAATCAACTAGTCTTGACTCAGGATTCATAGTACTAAAAAGTATCTTTGCCTTAACTATGACACTCACTAAATCAATTACACAAAAGCTATCATTATATTTTTACAGTCCTTAGACTACTGTGATTAAAGTTGATATGTAATCTTTATCAATACAGTCCTAAAGAAACCAATAACCTTTGACATCAGAGATAACTACTATAAAGGATATATCCATGTATGAGAAATTTTGAGGGAAAAAAGTATGACAATTTTTTCATCTGCATAATAAAAGCAAAAGTTTGTCACCAAAAAGTATCCTAGTGCAAAGAATTATTGAGTGGAGTCTGTTTGCCAACATGAAGTAAAAATTCAATTCGTGTGTTCTGGAAATAGAAAATAATTTAATAAAAAAAGAAACTTCAAAGTACTAGCAGATGATCAAGAAATTTACCCAAGATTTAGAGATACAACTTCAGATTCTTCTGACGAATTTAACTTCCTTATCCCTGTAATTTTGTAATAGAAATGTGGAAGGACAGAGTTTCACTGCTAAAATAGGCCATAAAAGGCATTTAGTCCAACTACTTATCTGGTTCTTAAAGCTATTCTTGCCAAGTAGAATTCAGTCTATCCTTCAACCCTATCTTTAATTGGAAGTTCACTGCTCCTTGAGGCAAAGAAACCTTTCTGCAGATATCTCTGTATAATGGAGTTATTTATATTATATTGTGTTTCACTCTGCCCTCATAGAGCCTAACAGAATAAATCTAACCCCTTCTCACTGGTCCCTTTAAAAAATGTGAAGAGAGGGGCATCTGGGTGGCTCACAGGGAGACATGTGACTCTTGATCTCGGGGTCATGAGTTTGTGTCCCACGCTTGGCAAAGATTACTTTAAAAGATGTAAAGATGGTCTCTTTCTTCTGAGTCTTTACTTCTAGCTTGACACTGCCATTTCCTTCAGCCCCTCCCAACTGATGTGTTTTATGTCTCTTTCTCCTTCTGGTTGATTATCTCCATACAGGTTTTCACCAGACTTTTAAAATACATCTGATGTCCTGACTAGTACAGAAGGGAGAAATCTACCACCTACCATTCCAAACCCTTTACTTCTATCAGTGAAGCAATGACTGCTTTTGGTGACTGAATCTTGCCCATCTTTTCCTGTGGTATAGTAAGATTTGGGGTTTCAAGTGTGATTCACTTCATCCCTGGTAAAAGTTAAATTCAATTTCTAGTGATCTTTTTATTTCAGATTGTAATTTACATGAGTTTCATACTACCTGGAAATCTGACAAGTGGGTCTTCACTAAAATGTCTAGTAGAGTCAAAGACAAAGACAACTCTGCACCACACATTGGTAGACTCAATCATCTGAATATTGGCAGCCTTTTGCAACTAGACAGAACTCACAAATAGCCAAAGCAGACAAGTGGTTTCAAACACATCAAGTTTTCCCAACCTGCCAGAATGCCTCTCCAGTTCATTCTCAGTACCTTTGGTTCTAATAGTGTCTGAGATTTTTCTTCTTATTAAAATGAGCTAGCATCTGGGGTGTCTGGGTGGCTCAGTCAGTTAAGCATCTGCCTTCGGCTCAGGTCATGATCCCAGGGTCATGGGATTGAGCCCCGCATTGGGCTCCCTGCTCAGCTAGAAGCCTGCTTCTCCCTCTCCCACTCTCCCTGCTTGTAGTCCCTCTCTTGCTCTCTCTCTCTCTCTCTCTGTCAAATAAATAAATAAAATCTTTGAAAAAAAAAAAGAAAAAGAAGAGCAAGTGATCTCTTGCTCTCTCTCAAATAAATAAATGAATAAATATTAAAAATAAAATAAAATGTACTAGCGCAGAATAGCACTAAACCCTTCAGTCTTATCTGAGTGTAAATTTATCAGCAAATTCTGGGACAGCAGATTTTCACAGGGAGTAGAGACAGCAGGAATGCCCAGCGTATGTGAGAAATAAGGGAGTTTGAAAGAAGGTTGGAAATGCCCCAATAAATTTTACTTATTTCATCTTACTCAATGTTTTTGGACCTGAAACTCTTTCTACAATAATATATGATTATCTAAACTTTTGTATGAATTTAAAAATAATCTCACCTTTTTCTGTGATATGATACAGAACTCAGATGAATGATAAACGGTGACAAAGTAATAAACAAGTGAATCTTGGTCCCAATAACCATAGATCTACAAGCTTTTTAAGAAACAAAACTCAGATACTAAAGAAGAGATTTTAAGTTTAAAGTATTTTATTTTAGGTTAGCATAGTATTCAATATTATATTCAGAAACTCATTGTATATTTTCCTTAATAATGGTCATCACATGTAAAGATATCCATTCTTTTCCTATTTAACAATAAGAATTATCTAATGATCTAACAATTAAATAAATTAAATAATTATTAGATAATTGGATAATTATTAGATCACTTTAATTTTATCAGGAATATTTACTTACCAACAAATAAATTTTAAAAGATATATTTACTTTGGGGAAAAATTTAATTGTTATGGCATCAAAAATTGATCGATGCTCTCATAAATTGGTGTTTTGAATTTTTGCACTTTCCACATAAGAGAAAATCAACTGCTCTTTTTTCTTTCATGTTTTGTTTATAGATGATGAAGTAACAGAGGTTGTAAGCACCTCCCTGCTTACAGGTGTGAATAGTCATGTTCAATAAATGAAAAGTCTAGTGGCTATAAACCTTGCAATCATTTTGTATTTAAGTCTGATTTTTTTTTTAAAAGAAATCAATACATTTGGATATACTACTTAAGACTTTGATTTGAGGGACGCCTGGGTGACTCAGTTGGTTAAGCAGCTGCCTTCGGCTCAGGTCATGGTCCCAGCGTCCTGGGATCGAGTCCCACATCAGGCTCCTTGCATCAGGCTGACTCTACCTGCCACTCTGCCTGCCTGTGCTCTCTCTCTCTCTCTCTCTGACAAATAAATAAATAAAATCTTAAAAAAAAAAAGACTTTGATTTGATGGTTCTATCTAATGTATCTGGAGAGGATTAGTCTGAGACTTGGAGAATTAGTATCATTGATAATCTTTATCATTAGTATTTGTTTTGCTTCTGAGTTATTAGCTCACCATGCAATATAACAATAAAAGAATAAGAGGATGATGTAAAGCTGTATAGCCACCAAAAACTTCAGAATGAGCAGCAGTTCTCAGCTGAGTGATAAACCAGTTGACAGAGTAATGAACAAGTACACCCCAACACCATTAACCAAAATCCTGTAAACTTTTAAAGAAATAGTCATAGAGTAGATCCTGACACTGCCTTTAACAACCTGGTCTCTTGTACTACTTATTGGTTGGGAAACATTTCATAATTTTGCACATGACTGAGAGGTACAAGGAGAAGCAAAACCTAAATATTTTGAAACAAGTATAGTGAAAGAAAAATAAAACCTCTGTCTATTCTCATTCAGTAAACCGAGTGCCTCCGGAGTCAGTGAAAGGTAACTAACATTGTATATCACCGAGCAGAGGTAGTAAATTTATTCTGCATGTTGCAGTCTTGAATAAAATCTCAATTCAATTAAAAGACGTCTTGAAACCATCAGTAATCCTAGACAACTGGTGAGTAAAACACTTCCAAGTTTCCCCAGGTCAGAGCTTCTCGAACTATACTGTACACCGACAGCACGTGGAGGTGTTACCGAAATGCAGATTCTGATTCAGCAGTTGGGAAGGGGGCAGCTGAGATTCTGGATTTCTAACAAGTTTCCAAGCGATGCTGACCTGTTGGTCCGGACACGGGGGCCTCCAAGGCCTTCTCCTGAGGAGGCAGGAGAGTGCTAAGGAATCATGTTAACCTTATTCAGGGGAAAGCCCTAAATTTAGCTCAAACAAAAGCTACTCATTATATTAGATACAGTCTATCTGTTTCCTTGTTGATTTCAGTCCCAGGACTGTAACATCTCCTTGGCAGGAGTGAAACACCATCACCATCAAGGGCAACAAAGACTCATGCTTACCCCAAATCCATCCCATTCTATCTAAAGAAACACCACCCACTGGACCTTTATTTGAGTTTTGGGAAGCAGCAGAAAGTTGTGGTTATATATAAACAAAAGCCAGTGAAGAAAAGAAGGTATACAAATGGCAGGTGGTGAGGAAAAGCTGGCAGGAAAGCATCAGAGAAGCTTTGCTAACTAGAAAAAAAATCTCATATACTAACTCCGATTTGTTTTCGGGTTCAGATGGGGATACTTGTTAAGGAAATGTTCATTTTCTACATTTGTAAATGAAAATGTCATACATTTGGATGAAAAGATGATATGCATAAATGAATGCAATAAACCGTAAACTGTCTCTTACTATGGGGGTGGGAGTGGGGGTGGGTTAAGAGGGATAATGGCTACAAACCATTATTGAACCCCCACTGCAAAAAAAAAAAAAAAACTGCTTTACATAGCTCATATTTAATTTCCACTCAATCTTGAAAAACAAGGACAGTACCGAAGTACCCATTTCACAGTTGAAGAATCTGAGGCTCTGAAAGGCTCAGAGAAATCACTAATTTGCATATTGGCAGACCGAGACTTTCCAATCCATTTTATCATAAAACTTTGTAACGCCAGTCCCATATATTTAAACTACATAGCGGTTTCTGGCTTGATGTTGATGTTTTGGTATTTTGACTACCTAGATAAACTATAACCACTAGCAAGTGGCGAGTGGCTAGGGAAGGCCACATTCATGACCAATGCTTTTCAAATTAATTTTTAAAAATAAATATATAGGGGCACCTGGGTGGCTCAGTGGGTTGAAACCTCTGCCTTCGGCTCAGGTCATGTTCCCGGAGTCCTGGGATCGAGCCCCACCGCATTGGGCTCTCTGCTCAGCAGGGAGCCTGCTTCCTCCTCTCTCTGTCTCTGCCTGCCTCTCTGCCTACTTGTGATCTCTGTCAAATAAATAAATAAATAAAATCTTTAAAAAAAATCTATATATATAAATGGAAAAATTCAAACTGGATATTAAGTTACAAAATGAAAAAAGAAGTCTCTTCTGCGTCCCATCTAGAAATGGAATTGCTGGGTCACAATTGAGAATCTCTACGGATGGAGCCCCAGTCCCAGTAGGAACACTTTGCGGTAACTCTGAGGCACAAAGAGGGTGAAAACTGACCTAGATCTTATCTAGACCATCCCTAAAAGTGACTCTTTCAAACTGAGCCTGTTGTCACATAACTTACTTGATTTCAGAAAGTTCCTTTTCTTTCCTTTTTCAAAGTTACCTTGAATCTGTCAGCATTTGTTGAAAGATTCAAACGGCATCGTTTTCCACCAACCACTGGGTGATATATTTGAGATCCCAGAACAAAGCTGGTGAACCGATCAAATCTGGAGCCACCTGTCCGTGCTCCCGGCAGAAGCATCATGTGTCTGTGAGTCATGAGACCTGGCTGGCTGCTTCTGGCATGTGCATGAGATTTCCAGTCTGCAACCAGGAAGGAGGCTACAAATGAAGGGTTATTTTTGTTTACCATTGCGGTTTAGTTTTGTGTGTAGATTTTTGTTGTTTTTCATGATCTTGGACTGAAATTTCACTTGATCCACTATTTCCTAGACTCTGAGAGAAAGTTTATGTGCACTTCCAGGGATTTTTTTTTAAGATTTTTTTTTTTTTTATTTATTTGACAGAGAGATCACAAGCAGGCAGAGAGGCAGACAGAGAGAGAGGGCAAGCAGGCTCCCCGCTGAGCAGAGAGCCGGATGCAGGGCTCTATCCCAGGACCCTGAGATCATGACCTAAGACGAAGGCAGTGGCCCAACCCACTGAGCCACCCAGGCGCCCCAAAATGGCTTCTTGTTGGATGCCAGAATGCCATTGATACTTTCCTCGTCTTATTTAACTTCTTAGAGCTCAGTGATTGGAAATGATAATGGCGGTTTGAGCCCATTGCCCTAGGGAACAAATGGAAATACAAAGTGCTTTGTCACAGTCTTCTTGATAGCCTAAAACTGGAGATAACTTGTTTACCATGTAATTTAATATGGAAATTATTCAATGGCTGTAGTTTTTAGACCAGCAAAGATCAGAAAGAACTTTCTCCCCCTGGAGTTGCAGTTAGTAAAACTTAGCTAGGAGATTAGATTGACCTTGTTATGTCAATGATGAGCATGAAAGAAAAAAAAAATTACGGGGGCACCTGGGTGGCTCAGTGGGTTAAGCCTCTGCCTTCAGTTCAGGCCATAATCTCAGGGTCCTGGGATTGAGACCGGAAGTGGGGGTGGGGGGTGCTCTGCTCAGCAGGGAGTCTGCTTCCTCTTCTCTCTCTGCCTGCCTCTCTGCCTACTTGTGATCTCTCTCTCTGTGTCAAATAAATAAATAAAATCTTTTTTAAAAAAAATTATAGCTGATTGGCTGCCAGAAGGCACTGTTTTTAATCCTTACTAGGTATACTCAGAAACAGGACACATTCTTTTTATTCCGTGTTGTCTTCAAATATCTGTGCAGAAGGAACACTTGATACACCAAATTAAGAAAAGAAAGCTGAGTTAAGGACAGTGAAGCATGGATGGACGTTTCTGAATGAAACTTAAATTCCTTTTTCTTTTCATTCTTTGATCAAGTAGTTAACATTTTCTTAAGGAAACTTTTTTTGTGTGTGTGTCATTTCTGGCATGAAGAAAGAAGACATAGAGTATATTAAAATACAAAATCAGCCTAGTGCTTCCGTGACTATTTTTGGCTAACTTTAAAAGCTGGTGTTCTGAATATCTAGGATTTTCTATCACAAATGCAGTTTCCAGACCATTCACATCCAATTTCTAGACAAGGGTTTCTAGAAAAATATGAATGGCCTAGTAAGTTGATCCTAATAAAATGATAATTTCTCCATGTCAAGTTCCTGACTAGAAAGGGGGATTGGACATATATTTAGATGTAATGCTAATTGTATTTTAAAATAATAAGCACCTTAAACCCTGAACAATTCAAATTTTGAAATCATTAAATAAGAACAACAGCAGAAAAGAACTAATCACGAAAATTTAAGTTATCGAAACAAAAACAGAAGCAGGATTTTGACTATGCCTAATTTATTAAAAAACAAACAAAAGTTCTTAGATTTTCCTAGCACAGAATCACACAGGTCTATAACTTCTGTTTTGCTTAAATACTCAGTAGTGTGACCCTAAAGCAAACTTGGAAGCCATTAGAAGACAAGGGTGATACTCTATCCATGTCAACTGTAAAAAACCCAGAGTGGTTTTATTGATTTGAGCCACAAGATACAGAAGGGTGACAAGAAAGTGATGGCACCATATAATAGAGGACAATATAGCAATTTAGAAGACCTATCACTCTAACTGCTCCTGCCCCTCCTGGGAGAAAAGGATACCTTCCATGGGTTCCTTGCAAAATGGTATGCAAAAATCCAAGGCCTTGTGTGGTATCTGTCCAATTCTGTCACTAATTGCCATGTTCCAATAATAGCATCCTGTGTACAGCCCACCAACTTCATAGCCCAGTTTGTCTTTTCTTGTTATATATGTGATTTGAAAATTTGATATTAAACTGACCTGAGAGATCACCTTTTTACATAAAATTATTCGCCAACTTGCAATGCACAAACACATCACAAAACTGTGTCAAAAAACCATCCATTCAGATAAAGGGAGTAAAAAAACTAAACAAAAACAAAAAAATTATTCATTCAAATATTTAATGGATATTTATGTGCCATGTACTATCTGCCACAAATTCTAAGCTCTAAGAAGATTTTCTTGCTCTCATTACACTTATAACATGTTTTTTAAAGATAAAATTTAAATTTGACTGATAATCCCTATTTATAATTTAGCCAGCCAAGATTTAAAAGAAAGAATTCATTCACAAAATTATGCTTAAAATGTATAAAATGAGAATATCTCAGTGTGACACTTTCTACATTCGAGAACAAATGTAAATGAGATTGAGTGGCTTAAAGCTGTCAAGAAGTCCAAGGTAGGCAAATAAGGTAAAATTCCCACTTCCTCAAATGTTTAATAGGCTTTTTCTATGAAAGGGAGGGGAAAATAAAACAAGGCAAAGCAGAGAGAGAGAGACAAGCCGTAAAAGACTCTTAATCATTGGAAACAAACTGAGGGTGGCTGGAGGGGACATGGGCAGGGGATGGGGTAACTGGGTGATGGGCATTATGGAGGGCACATGATGGAGCGAGCATTGGGTGTTATATAACACTGATGAATCATGGAAATTTACCTCTGAAATAATATACTATATGTTAATTAACTGAATTTAAATAAAATAAAATAAATGAAAAAAAAGTGATCACCATGATCTACATGCTCATAAGACACTTAAAAAATATGAAAGCTACTTTGAAAATGTAGTAATGCCTTCCAGATCACAGCAGAGAGCATAAATATAGGAATTCAGGTGTTCAAAACCAGACAGCAGTGCAAGTGGGCTACTCCCAGGAGGAAGAATGTTTGGAGCAGCACAGGAACCTTGAGATGCAGAAGCAGGAAGGCAATGAAAGACAGAGAGGGGCTACATGTTGGGTAACACAAAATAATCCTATTTGAGAAATTAAAGGAATGTCATCTTTTTCTTTTCATTTTTCTTACGGTGATCTCTAAAAAATACATTCCTACTACAGTGCCTTCTAAAGACAGGAGGATGCTAGAGGCAGGGATGAAGAGTTGACCTACTGACCCCCAAAGCTACTTTTCCAATTATTTTTCTCCTTTTCCAATAATTCCAATTCTTCCTTTACCCTTTCTGGATTGATAATATAAGAGTGAGGATTTCCTCATCCTGTTTGTGAAACTCTTCACTTGTACTCTTCTTAAAGTTCCTACCATTTAGGTATGTACCCTCAATCTTTAACCTGGTTCTGTTGAGGATAGACTAAATAACTCAAAACAAGAAATTTCTGATACATCAGTGAGGTCCCTTAGATCCAAAGAAGCCTCAGGCTTTTCCTGTAAAATGAAGGGATAGGTAACTTATCAAACAGGACAGAGACCGTAACAGAAAACTTAGTTTTCGCTTGTTTGAACAACTGAGAAAATTTATTGGCTCACATAACCAGAACGTCAGAGATTGAGCAGGCTTTAAGGTCTGCTTCATTAAGTAAATCCAGCAACTGTTGTCACAATGTTCCTGGCTATGCTCATCTCAGAGTGTTCCCTCATTTTCAGAGTAGCAGCCCTCTTCATTAAAACCTGGCTGCAGACTTTACAAGCGTCACATCTCTACCTCACCACAGCGAGAAAAAGAACTTCTCCCTGTTGTGAAGGCAATTTCCTTCTCCTCTCTTTCCTCTGTACATGTCTGTATTCAAATGTTTCTCTTATAAGGACATTGGTTGTATTGGATCCGGGCCCCACCTTGGTGAACTGCTTTTAACTTAATTACCTCTTTAAAGGAGTTATCTCCAAATACAGTCATGTTCTGAGGGACTGGGGATTAGTGATTCAACGTGTAAAATCTGGACACAGAGGGACACAATTCAGCCCACAACACCCATCCTAATAATAAGGACCTAGCTGAACAAATTGGCTTAGACTGAGATTCTGAACCAGTGAGATCATCCCCATGGCTAGGTCAAGCCCATTGCCAAAACACACTGGCAGCATCGGGGAGGATGGAAGACCAGGGGAAAATTGGGCTGAAAGGGGGAACCTGCAACCCTTGATTCTCATATTCATGATACAACAGGCTAAGTAATTGCTAAGACTTCTCCTCGCTCTAAAACTCAGAGATTTAAAATCCCAAGTATTTTTCCTCATAATGTACTACAGGTTAATTCAATACAAAGCAGCAGGTGGAGTTTTGATGACAGTGGACCAGAAATAGGGGATCAAAAAATGATATTGCCAGGGAAGCGATCGGGGCAGGATGACATTCTCTTAGAGGTGTGGCTCTATTTTCTTGAGTGAGATAGTGGCAATGGAAAATGACCACGAACTCCAGGCAACGGTGGGTGAAGGAAATAAGGAATCCCTCAGCTGTGTATGGGGACAGGAAAAGGTGACTCGGCAAAGCCTGTATCTCATTGCCTTGAAGATGGTAAGAGCACTGAAAATGTCACCGGATGCCAATAAAGACAGCTGACCAAAAAAACATTTTAACCTTTTGATTTTTTATTGTGTTAGGTTAAGCTGGGTGAAACTGATGTTTAATAGGTTAAAAATGATGAACAGATTGGCCATTTCATGGACCAATCTAGTAAAGACCTTTCCCAATAGGCCTTAAGTGCTCTAAAGTCTAACAGTAAATACAAAGGATTTATGAATGAAAATTGATCCTAGAGCATAAATTCACTTTCAGCCTGATGGCCTCCAGAGACTTCATTTATGATACATTACAAAAGGATGATAACAATCTTGACTTATAAACAGAAAGCTAAATTATATTTCGCACAGTGTGTTTTCTATATCTGGGGAATATATACGTCTGAAAGTATTCAAACAAACTGAGAAAAAATTGTGACATTTAAAAAAAATCTTAGATATCTTTCCCTGTGTATAGTAAGTAACTGAATCTCTTGCTAGGTGGGGGAAATTAATTTTCTGAATTTTATAAAAATAGTAGCAAAATGATTTCACTTCCTACCTCACCACTCACCTTCCCTATCTTCTAACTTTATTGACACTGAAGCCTCCAAATTTATCTAATGGTTCATTTGCTTTGTTTGGATCCCACATTAGAATTTGTTTTTAAATATTTTAAGGTTACGTATTAAGTGTCCCAGATAGGCGTTAATGGAAAAGAAAAATTTGGCCCCAGACAAATGAATTCCCAAAACTTTGGGTTTAGGTTTTAATCTCATTTTCTTTCCCCCAAATATGGGCAGAGATTGCAACACTTTATTATCAGAATTTTTCTTCTTTATTCTATTAAAGTTATTTCACGTTCATAGACATTTTATGTTGAAGAAGCTTCTCTTTATCATTCACTATTCCTCCTTTTAAAAGTATGTTTGATATATGTAGGATTTACACTGATAAGGGAAATATCCCAAGGATATTTCCTATAAATTTCTAATAAGGAAAAGCATCACTCCAACAGCTATATAGGGAAGTCATGCAAAAGAACCTCAATAAAAGATTTGAAATTTAGACTGCTTCATTTTTTTTTTCAAGATTTTGTTTATTCATTAGAGAGAGTGCACAAGCAGCGGGGAGGGCAGGCAAAAAGAGAAGCAGACTCCCTGCTACTACGGAAGGAGCCTGATGCAGGACTTGGTCCCAGGACCTTGGCATCATGAACTGAGCCCAAGGCAGAAGCTTAACTGACTGACCCACCCAGGTATCTGAGATTGCTTCAGTTATTTAACATGTTGTCAGAGAAATATAATTTTATTTGCACAGAATCTGAGAAACTAAAATTTCTTAGATTTTTATAATAGAACAAGATTTTCAGTTGCTAATCAAATTTTGGGGGCAGTGCTGCTGGTAGAACAATGTATTTAATTAAAACAAAAAATAATTCTATTTGAGAAATTTAAAAAATGTCATCTTTTTCTTTTTGTTTTTCTTAAGGTGACCTTTAAAAAATACATTCCTATTACTCGGTTTGTTGAAGTGCAATTACTTATGTGACTATGTCCAGCAGAAGCAAAGAGCAAAACTCATTTTTCCTCCTACATGGACACAAGTGCTCCCTACATGACAGGTTGTTGTGGGAGGTGTTTATTTTGCAATTAAATAAGAGTAAGGAGAATGTTCTGAGTTATTGCTTAGTGTCCCTCCCCCACTCCTCCCCCAATATCTTTTCTTAAAGATTATTAAAACCAAGGCTGAAGGTGGTTTTGGTAAGGTAGAAATTCTGATCTTAAATAAATTAGTGAACACTTAACAGAGATACATGTAATCACTGCATTCCACTTTTCCTACCACACCTTCAGCCACCATCACCTATTTTAGGTTCTACAGAGAATCGTGTGTCAGGAGTTGCTTCATTGGATTCTCTCTTTGACACTTTTTGGGGCACCTCTATTACAAGAGGTACCGTGCCAAGAATTCTGATCAAGTTAACTTCATGGCTTCTTAGAGATAAAAAAATATGTGCCTAAATAACTATAATGCAGAAAGGAAGGCCAAAAGTACCGTGAGAAGTATCATTGGTGTTAAGTTCCAGGGGAAGAAATATTGTCGCTAAAAATGTGGCATTTGAACTGCTTTGAAAGACAAGGGGGTTTGGATGTGCTGAGAAGTGACAGGGAGGGCTCCCTGGAAGAAGGAATAGCACACACATGGCAAAATGAAATGTCTAGGGAACACCAGTAAGGCATAGATCTAGTGTGGAGTACAAGAAGATACATGAGGAATAAGTTGGAGAAATGGACTGACGTAGATGAGAGAGGGTCAGAAATGCCACGCTAATGAGTTTGGTGGTGTTCTATGGGCTGTGTGGAGCCACAGCTGATTTTAAGTAGGGCAATGACCATGGCCCCAAGTGGATTCATGTAATCAACTTATGGTAAACAAGGCGGGAAAAGGTTAGAAGGCTTTTGTGTGTCCAAGTGCAAGCTAATGAAAGTCTGAGTTATAGTATTAGCCAGCTTCCTACTGCTTTTGAAGCAACAGTCTTCCCCAACCCTCCTATGTATCACCCAACTACAGGCCTAACAAACGAAGTCTTGACCTACCTTCCCTCGCCTTTTCTCAATCTCCTTTGCTTTCATCTCTTTTCACCAATCAAGATTATTGGCTCTCTGATTTCTGCCTTCAACTCGGAGACCCACGCATTTGACCTTCATCCTTACTCTTCTAGAATTTGGATGCTAGTTTTATTCCTGTGCATTCTACTCGGATTCATTTTTCTATCCCTGGATTATTCCATTCTCTCCGGTGGGCTTGTGATGCCTCAGCCCCAGCCTTTGCCCCGCAGAGCACAGTCTCACATGTAACAGTCAGGATTTGTAGTTGCAAACAGAAACTATTCTCGCGAGTGCAGACAGAAAAAATTAAATTTATTAAAACATTTTTTTAAAATATTTTATTTTTAAGGAATCTCTGCACCGAATGTGGGGCCTGAACTCACAACCCCAAGATCAAGAGCATCATACTCCCCTGACTGAGCCAGCCAGGTGCCTGGAAAATAATTTAAATCTAACAAAGTATGTCTGGTACCTCATGGAATCTCCAAGAGGGCTAGAAAGTCAGGCTTTCTAGAGGCTCTGCAGCCAGGATCAATGCCCACATCATATTATGAGGCTGCTCGGGGGAGAGGGCACCATAGTCTGTGCTAGTCATTCCAGGGACCCAACAAGGAAAGCAGGTTCTGGAAGACCAACGCCGCTGTTGTCATTCCTGTGAAATGGAAGATTGCAAAGGCTCCTGGTTCCTGCCTTTGTTTGCTTCTAGGGTGAAATCTTTACAATTAGAGCTGATTGCTGCAGCCTCAATGCATGGAGAGATGTCATGAACATGGCGCAGATGAAGCTGGAGTGTTGGGACCCCTCACGTGCACAAAGCCCCTCCAAGACCCTAGGAGAGTCCTGGAAATGTCATAGGTTTGGGATAATTTGCAGAAGAAAGATACCATAACTGCAACTCTGTCTTCCCCACCACACTTACTAAATGTACACAAAATGATTTAAAGAAACTTTCTAAACCATCAATAAAATTTTTTCTTGACCAACCTTGTTAAAAGAAAGACTAAAATAACTTTCTATACTATTTCCTTTAAGATTTTATTTTTAAGTAATCTCTACGCCCAACATGGGGCTCAAACTTATAATCCTGTGATTAAGAGTCACACGCTCTACTGACCGAGCCAACCAGGTGCCACACTTTCTATTCTCATGTAGAAAAAACATTACAAAATCACTGTCATGTGAAGAGGCAGTCAAAAAGAGTTATTTTTTCTGGATTTGCGACACTTGCGGTACTGGTCAGCTTTTTAAAAGTTGTAACTTGTTTTGATTTTTTTTTTCTAATTTGAAATAAGCATTTAATTTTTAAACCTACTTTTAAATTCATTATTTTGTTGCTTTTTATTGAAGGAGGGCCCCTAAATTGTATTGGCTTCATGCCCCACAAAACCAGATCTGGCTCTCACTGAATTTCTGACTCCTAACTAAACAGGCTAAGAGCTAATCGCAAAGACAGAAAAGGTGTTTAAATATGCCGGGTGGCCCCAAACACAATGGATACCCATTCCACTGTGCTTGAACAAATGTCTGGCATGTGGAAATGAAACCCCTCTTCAGGAAATACACTTGAATAAGTGTGAGAAATGAATGGTGAGGCAGGAACACACAACAGAAACACCATACTGACACAATGAGAAATTGGATTGTGCGTGCAAAGAGATAGCCCTGAGGATTGGTATAGACTATTATCAGGTTGTGATGCTACTAAGCCAGATTGGGATCTCAGAGTTGATAGAGATTCAGGGAGGAATTGGGAAGACAGATGGTTTGCTATCCAATGTTCAAGGACTCAAATTATGCAAGCCTCCTCAAGGACTAACGTTAGTAGGTCTAGTATTTAATTCACCATCTCATAGCGCTGATGAAAGGTAGTAAAAATTTCACTTATAAAGTGTAACTAAGCAGCCAAAGGAGGAAAATAAAGTAAGAGATTAATTTTTACTTTTAAAAAGATTTTTTATTTTTAAGTCATCTCTACACCCAGCATGGGGCCCGAACTCACAACCCCGAGATGAGAAGTCACATTCTCTATCCACTGAGCCAGCCAGGAGCCCCAGTAACAGATCAATTTAGAAAAAAAAGTATTAACAAATGTAACTGAAGGGCAAATGTAACCAAGACATGTTAGACAAAATGCCATGCTCGTGATTAAATACTAGAGACCCTGTTTTGATTTCAACCAAATTTTAATGTTTTTAGTAAAAAAAATTAAAAAAAAAAAGCAAAATTAGGAAGGATTACCAAAACAAAACACTGTTGGCTTATAGAAACAGTTATAATAACAGCAGCTGTTTATAGAGGGCTTACTACATTGTAAGTATTATAATAAATAATTACATATATTTCATTATTCCTTATAACAATCAAGTATGATAATGTCATTATTCTCATTTTACATAGGGATAAACTGAGTCTTAGAGTGGTTACATTACCTGTCAATTCGCAAACAGAGGTCTGGACTCTAAAACCCATACCAGGGCATATAATCAGAGCATTATATGGCTTTTCGGCATTCAACCATCCCATCTTTATTATTTTTCTGGAGCACACCTATGTGCAGAGAACACTATGCAATTATATATGCTTTGTTCCAGCACAATCATGACAAGTTAAAATGATCTCTGATAGCCTCACACCCTTACTAAGAGAGATGGCCTCCCCAGCTGCACAAAATTAAATGACCAAGAATATTGAATTTCTCGAATGACTGCCTTTGGTGACTCTGCTGTTTGGGGTGTAACTTGGCATAGTTAAGGGAGGCAAACATGAGGCAAACAAACATGAGTTTGTTTGAAAAACAAAAATAGGGAAATTATTTGTACATCGTGGATGACGTTCAGTAATTACATTCAGTCTTTCTCTGCCTTTCAAGTTTCAGAGAAGAACTTAAGTAACTGGGCTTCAGGGAAAATGAAACCAGGAAGCTATGGGCTTCCCTCCCTGGGGCTTGTCTACAAGTGCAGAGCAGCACAGGACAATTCAACAGCCCAATATTCCCCACCAAGCGAGACAGAGGAGAAAGAGAGATAAGGAAAGCCTGCTGATTAACCGCTTCCGGTTTCTCATTCCATCCGTGAAAGCAACTGGGTATCTCTATCTAAATCAACCATACTGTCCTGAAACCAACATTGCACTGTCTGTTAACTAATGAAAATTTATGGGGCAGCTGGGTGGCTCAGTCATTAAGCATCTGCCTTCAGCTCAGGTCATGATCTCAGGGTCCTGGGATTGAGTCCCGCATGGGGCTCCCTGCTCAGCGGGAAGCCTGCATCTCCCTTTCCCACTCCCCCTGTTTGTGTTCCTTCTCTGGTTGTCTCTCTCTGTCAAATAAGTAAAATCTTAAAAAAAAAAAAAAGAATTTAAATAAAAAGTTAAAAAAGTAACCATGCCGTAATGTTTAGCTTCTTATATTTCCTCCATGTTGATCACAATGACTTTTCCTCTTTCTTTGCTTATTATCCCTCTTTGCCCTAGAGCATGCATTTTTCACAAGGATAAAATCAACCCGAAGGTAAAAATGGTTTCTTGGAAGGGGAAAAAAAAAAAAAATCTTTCTATGTAGAAAGCACAGAGAGTAGACACAATATAAAACAGATAAGAGTGCCTGGATGGCTCAGTGGGTTAAGCGTCTGCCTTCGGCTCAGGTTATGATCTCAGGGTCCTGGGATGGAGCCCCCCATAGGGCTCTCCGCTCAGCGGGGAGCCTGCTTACCCCTCTCTCTCTGCTGGCCTCTCTGCCTACTTGTAATCTCTCTCTCCATCAAGTAAATAAATAAGATCTTAAAAGAGCAAACAAACAGATACATATATCTCTGTGGTAGTAAAATTTCATGATGGAGGTGGTTAGGGAAAAAAAAAAAATATCTAAAATGTTTCCTTGGAGGGAAGTTAATGTAAAAAGACAGAAGACTATTCTAAGGGTGAAGTTTCAGAAGCGCAGGTGTGCAGAATCCTTGCACCTCGTAGCCCAGGTGACTAGCATTGCTTTGCACCGAGTAAGGGCAAAGTATTTTGCAGAATCAGCTCTTCATTTGCCTTTCTCACAGCAAATCACATCTCATGCAGTGTTGTCATCATTTTAAAGTGGAAAGGAGAGGGGCACCTGGGTGGCTCAGTTGGTTAAACATCAGACTCTTAATTTCAGCCCAGGTAATGATCTCAGGGTTGTGAGATTGAGCCCTGCTCAGGGCACCCGAGCTAAGTAGAGGAGCTGCTTGAGATCATCTCTCTCCTTCTCCCTCTGCTCCTCACCCATTTGTGTTCTCTTGCACTTTCTAAATAGGTAGATAGATAAATAGACACATAAATGAATGAACAAATAGAATTTGTAAAGTGATTAGGAGACTTGGGAAAGGAAATTATCTAGTGGAAATCTTTTTTTTTTCTCCCCAGAAAGGTGGTTAGGTGGGTGGGGCAAGGGTACATTTATAAAGTTTCAACTCAGAAGTGAAGTTATTTTTCAGAAAGTTACGGTCACAATTATCCAGTGTTGACTTTGAGATCTCTCCATGCTAAATACTTCATTTAAAAATAAGCATTTAAGCCAAAACTTTCTCCTTATTCTTATGCTCTGCCCAATGTCCTTGGTATAGGTATTATTATTTCTTCCAGGAGGCCAGACTTGGGTCTGATGAGCTCAAAGTCCTGACTGCCAAGAAGGACTTGTGAGTGGGTGTAAAGTGTGGGAGAAGAAAGGCCCAAAGGCTTTCAGCCACTTCCTAGTATCCATTCCTGGCCAGACAGTCCCCATGCCCTGCTTCCTAACAGGCTAATACTGGGTTCCTTTCAGGTCAGAGTTGGGACAGCTGAAGATAGTTGAGACAGTGGGCATTTCTTGCGGTCTCTTACTGTTTCTCCGGTCCAAGACTTCGTCCTAAAGTTTCCTCTCATGGAATAAAAGTCAGAACCTCAAAGAGTTCTGTAGAAAAACAAAAAATATATATATGGCACGGTTATGATCAGATGCTGACAGATTTCTCTTCAACATTATGCCTTACATGCTCCCGGTCATGTGGGAAAACTTCCAGTATCTTTGAGGACATTCCATCCTGTATAGCTGTTTCTACAGACCTCGGGTTCCTGTTCTCTACACCTCAAATGGCTTCAGATTCCCACCTGTTGGCTTATGTAGACAGAAACACTTAAAAAAAATATTTTATTTATTTATTTGACAGACTGAGATCACAAGTAAGCAGAGAGGCAGGCAGAGAGAGGGAGGGAAGCAGGCTCCCCCCGCTGAGCAGAGAGCCCAATGCGAAGCTCGGTCCCAGGACCCTGAGATCATGACCCGAGCCGAAG
The DNA here is from genome assembly GCF_011764305.1 of Mustela putorius furo. Lineage (NCBI taxonomy): Eukaryota > Metazoa > Chordata > Mammalia > Carnivora > Mustelidae > Mustela > Mustela putorius. The sequence goes on along the minus strand of NW_025422123.1, from coordinate 13,734,779 downwards.
GCAGAGGCTTAACCCACTGAGCCACCCAGGTGCCCCAGACAGAAACACTCTTAACAGCATTTTATCCCTAGATGGAATCTCTACATACCAATAGAAAGGTCTTTGAGTAAGGCAATAATGATAGTAAAGGAACAGTAAATAAATCTCTTTAGAAAAAGTAAGTCATTCTCTTTAGAAAAGGTAAATTATCTGTTCATGCTGAAAGAAACAGTTGGAGAATGATTTAACAAATGTCCACAGATAATGAATGAAAATATGTCCTCCTCTCTCTATTCATTCTTAAATCTCTAAATGTATTCACAGAAATGACTGCACAAGATTAAATGGTTTTGGAGCATAGAAAAATGTGCTCCATTGCACAAAGGAAGAGATTTTGACTGTGGGAACTGTGGAAGGATTGTTAACCTATGAGAAGGGCCCCTTCTTCTGAGACTTTTGGAGAGGGAAAAGATGATGGACACAAGGAAATAGGAAGGTGGAAAGTTTGCTCAAATTTCTATGATAGGTGTCTCTTGGTCTATCTCCAGAAGGAACATTCTCAAGGCCAGACCTCAGTGGAGCTCATATTCAAAATTATTTTTGAGGTGCAAGTAAATGTTCCCCTGGTGTTACTATTCCATTCTGTCACCCATCATGCATTGTGTGAAAATGGTGAGCCCCTGGAAGAGTGATAGAGTTGGTAGGTTACTTCTGGGCAATGGAGAACTTAGCCAGATGAGCTGACCCCCCACAGGAGGGTAACAAGGGTCATCAAGTTTAAGTGAAGGCCGTGAAGAGGAACCAAGGACTTTGAACTGGGAAAGAATTTGAAACACCCTGTATAGAAAGTAAAGCATATCTAGGAGTTTGTGGGCACTGAAAGTGTTTCTGATTTTTAGTAATCAAAAGATGAAGAAGGGGGTGCCTGGGTGGCTCAGTTGGTTAAGTGTCTGCCTTCAGCTCAGGTCATGATCCTGGGTTCCTGGATCAAGCTCTGTGTTGGTTGGGGGGGGGGTCCCCTGCTCAGCGGGGAGTCTGTTTCCTTTTTCCTCTGCCCCTCCCCCTACTTGTGTGTTTGCATGCTCTCTCTCTCTCTCTCTTTCAAATAAATAAATGAATAAAATCTTTAAGCGGAAGGATGAAGGATATTTCTACAGTTTTTTTTTAAATTTGAGAATTCAAACTATTAAAATATTGTGTGTGTGTGTGTGTGTGTGTGTGTGTGTGTGTAAAGGAAGAGTGTAAAGAGGCACCTGGATGGTTCAGTCCGTTAGGCATCTCTCTTGCTTTCAGGTCAGGTCATGATCTGAGGGGTCATGCTCCCTCATCATGCTACATGCTCCCTCCCTCTGCTCCTCCCCCTGCTCCCATGTTCTCTCTCAAATTATAAATAGATCTTAGAAAAAAAGAGCAAAATTATAGAAGTGGAGCAGAGGCTCTCCTAACACACTCCCACTTTACCAAAAGTCCAGATTAGCCAATCCTCTCCATTCTTTCTGTAACATTCTGGCAGCTGCCCATGGCCAGTTCACTAGAGTAGCTCTCTACTGAGAGTTCACTAGAATAGCTCTCTTCTACTTGCATCTGTTGAATTGTTTGTGTGAAGAGTAACAATGATACGTTCTCCCCTTCTTAAATTAGGATATATTAAGAAGTACTTTTTCGGTGTACAGTTGTATGAACAGTGACATAATTGTAGAGATCAGTATAACCACCACCACAATCAAGATACAGAAAAGTTCCATGAACCGCCCCCCTTTCCCCCGCCAAAGCCTTTCAGGCTATTCTTCTATAGTCATGCCATGTCCCTATCCCTACAATGGCAATCACTGATCTGTTCTTTAACCTTATAGCTCTGTCCTCTTGAGAATGATATAAATGCATTTCTACAGTGCATATGCTTTTGAGACTGTCTTCTTTCATTCAGCATAATGCTTTTGAGATGCATCCAAATTGCTGCCTGTTTCAGTCGTTTGTTTCTTTATATTGCTGGGTAGTATTTTATTGGATGAATGCACCACAGTTTGTTTGGCTATTCGCCCACTGAAGGACATTTGGGTTGTTTCCAGTTTGTGGCTATTATGAATAGAGCAACTAAAAACATTCATGTACAGATTTTTATGTGAGCATAGTTTCCATTTTTCTAGGGTGAGTACCGCTGGAGAGGATTGCTGGGTCATATGTCAGAGCTATGTTTCACTTTGTAAGTAATGGCCAAATGGCTTTCCAAAATGGCTGTCCCATTTTGTTTTCCCACCAGCAGTGTATGAGAGAGTTTAGCACTTGGTACTGTCAGTATTTGTTAAAGCCATTTTCATAGATTTAAGATGCTATTCCATTATGGTTCTAATTTTCACTTCACTAATGGTTAACCATACCGAGTATCTTTTCAAGTGTTCTTTTTTTTTTTTTTTTAAGATTTTATTTATTTATTTGACAGAGAGAGACCACAAGTAGGCAGAGAGGCAGGCAGAGAGAGAGAGAGAGAGAGAGGGAAGCAGGCTCCCTGCTGAGCAGAGAGCCCGATGCGGGACTCGATCCCAGGACCCTGAGATCATGACCTGAGCCGAAGGCAGCGGCTTAACCCACTGAGCCACCCAGGCGCCCCTCAAGTGTTCTTTTTATGTATCTTTTTTGTTAAGTGTCAACCATTATTTCTTGAAACATATTTTTATTTTTGTTACTTTTTTAAAGTAAGTTCCACGCTCAATGTGGGGCTTGAACTCTTGACCCTGAAATCAAGAGTCACATGTTTTTCTGACTGAGCCAGCCAGGAGCCCGTCTTCAAACATTTTTAGCACCAAACTCTTGCTTCTTTCCTTTTGGGACTTCCAGGGACTATAAGGAAGGATGCAATAGAGAAATTGTCAATATGACTCTGAGTTTTGGGGTTGAGCGATTGAATAGTGCCAGTAACAAAAATAAGGAAGTCAGATAAGGGAAGCATTTGTAGGGGCTAGGAAGTAGTTCCAGAAGGGCAAGAATAAGATAAGGATGTGAGCTTTACACCTGTTGAGTCTGATGGGATAATTATCTGTCCAAATGTAAATATCCCGCCTGGAAGAGTGATCCTGTTAACAATCTCTTTCTTCTGTGGTAGTCTGCCATCTGTGGAGAACAAAGGAATAGAAAGTAGCTTTTTCTCAATGTAGCTTCAGTCTGGAAAGGCAATAGATATATTTTTCACAAAACAATAAATCAGGATTTTAGCATAAAAATGCTAGGGAGAGGTAAATCTTCCCAGGGACAGGTTGGAGTATTTTTTGTTTATTCTGTCTGAAGCCAGGTGGCATGAAGCTCTTCTTTGATCAGGAGCAACCCTCACTCCCAAACACGTATACTCAGCCCATCCATCTGCAGTTGTAGACGTGTTTACGAATGACCGCAACTCATACAGAGAAATAAGAAAGGGGAGGTAGGACTTTGGAATCTGTGGCAGAGGCACACTCAACATCCATCCAGCCTTCTTCTCCCTACCGTTTCCCCAACCAAAAATCTTGCCTTCCCAGACTGCCTAGTGGTTAAGGCTGGCCATGTGACTCAGTTTGGCAGATGAGATACAGATAAATAGAAATTCTCAGCTTTCTATTTCTTTATATTTGGAATACATATAATGCTTGGAACCGCAGCAGTCAGTACTAAGGAATAGAGAAGAAGCAGGGGAAGGAAGGATGCCTACTTTCTCATAGTAAAGCCTCGGATTCTTATTCCTTTAGGTAAACAAATCCCTATTTGAATAAATCACTCTAGTTGAGTTTTTGTTGGCCATTCTCTGGGATTATATGAGGTGGTCGGACCAGCTAACGGTTACGCTGATATACGGCAGACTGAAATTAAGGAAGACTTCCTTCCGTGATAGAGTGGCATCAGTGTTTGGTACTGATGAGCGAGCAGAAGGCTGGCTGAAGACAGAGCATAAGCTGACACCCAGCAACCTCCCCCACCCCCACTCCTGGGTGGGACACATGTGACATTCTTCAACTATCTTAATGTTAATGTTTTGCTACAGGGGAAAAACAACCTTAACTTGACAATGGCAAGGTCTCCTGGATCTGGTAGGTCTTCTTTAGCATATGAGAGCTCTGTTGAAACCTCCTTTTCCTTACCCACCCCACCAACTCCATAATATATAATCAACCATCCCTCACAGCTTCTGGGCAGCCGCTCTTTCTTCCGGTTTCCTGTCCCTGTGTTTTAATAAACCACCATTTTGCACCAAAGACGTCTCAAGACTTCTTTCTTTGTTATTGGCTCCGGACCTCACCCCACCGACCTTTATCTATATTCCAAAACCACATCAGTAGGAGATGAAAAAAATGGAGTTAAAAAGGGACGCTGTTTCTTTGGCATTCATCTTCGCAGTAATGATATTTATAGCTAGTTACATGCCATCAAGCACAATAAATGTTACATAGTGGGTACTTAGTATTTTCTGTATGAGGAAGTGAATGAGAGTTAACATGATATCAAACACTGAAAGTCAATTTGCTATTCCTTCTAAATTGAATCACCTACAATTCTCCGCATACTCTCACCTGTCTCAGAGTCATACCATATACCATTCCTCTGTCCCAGAACGCCTCTCCTTCTCCCACCTACACAAGTCCCTCCCTCACTTTAAAACTCAAATTGCTCCAAAAAAGATTTTTTTCTTCAACTCACCCCATCTCAGTTGTTTCAATAATGACAGCTGGTCACACAGTATTAATTTTGTATAATGTCACTAACTACTGCGTGTAATTGTGAATTTCAACAGTTTAGATAAAGCAAAAGTATCTGTGTCTATTTTTGCTGAGATTGAAAGCTGCCCCAAAGGGGTATATATCTTTTATGTCCATTCTTTTTTCTCATACACCTACCTTTGAAAGCTGTAGCTATTATTCACTCAGTAAATATCACAGACTGACTCACCCAGGGACACAATTCTTGCATTACATTGACAAGAAATGTAAATAACAAATCAGATCTAGTTCTCTGGTCACCAAACATAGGAGGGAGAAGGATCATTTAGCACTGAACTTGGAAACATTGCAAATTTGGACTTCATTCTAACTTTTTCAGAAACCCAAAGAAAGACACTTAGGTTCCAGATCTAGGTTCTTGTTTTATTTCATAGAAATGAACTGTTCCGTGGATTATTTGATAAATATAAAGCCATCTCGAACTACCCTGAGTAAGGAGTTTGGGATAAGAAAAATAAGCTCTTTTGAAAGGGAGAAATCTCATTAGAAGCAAGCATGCAAAATAAATCTCTAAAGATACATCCCATTTCTGTGGCTGTATGGTCTTAAAATATTACAGAAAGTAAAAATCAGCATTCATGAAGCTCAAAAGATCTTCATGTCATTTCGCCTAGTTCCCTTATGTGACAAATAAGGGAACTTAAACCTTGACAAGTTTTGCTTCCCTTTCCATAAGATTAGATGAGGTTTGGGGGAGGTCAGACACAGTTCTCAAAACAAGTGTGTAAGTAGTTCCGGGAACCTCTCTTTCATATTGTCTTTGGGCACATGCTGGAGAAAATGGTATTGGTGAAACCAAGTCAGATGTAAGAAGGTTTTCTTGCAAGGAAACTTTGTTCAGAGCGCAAGGTGGACAGAGTCACATCAGACTCAAACCTGCTCCAGTGACGTTTAATAGGAATAATAATAAGGATTTTTGCCAAGTTGCCTGAGGCATAGACCTGAAAACAAACCGATAAACAAAAATAAACAAAACCCCTGTGCAAAGATAATTAGACCTGTTTAACAAATGCAAGGAAATGATATATTATACAGAGGATAATGCTGAATTCTGGGAGGAAAAAAATCAGCAGTGAGGGGGCGCCTGGATGGTACAGCTGGTCAAAAGTCTAGCTGTTGGTTTTGGCTCAGGTCATGGACTTAGGCTCCTGGGATTGAGCCCAACTTTGGCCTCTATGCTCAGGGTGGAGTTTGCTAGGGATTCTCTCTCCCTCTCCTTCTGTCCTTCCCTCTAGTCTCTCTCTCTCTCTAATTCTCAATAAATAAATAAATAAATAAATCTTAAAAAAAATCAGCAGTGGAGAATAATAAAAACCCCTTGAATGGAGTATTCGGTTTTATTTTACTTTGGGTAATGGGTTACCTTGATCAGTCAGGGTATGTTAAGAAGCAAAATGAAGGACAGAGATATGCTCCAGTCCTGGTTCGACCATTGATCATCTATATCGTTTCATTGATCTGTTCAACACCCTTCCCACACACACTTTTTTCCCCTTTCAAATACCTCTTAGGGTGGAGATTGTGAGGCCAACGTAGGGATATCAACTAGTAAGAGTGGTTGCTAAGTAGGGGTGCCTAGGTGGTTCAGTCAGTTGGGTGTCTGACCCTTGATTTCAGCTCAGACCATGATCTCAGGGTGGTCATATTGAGCCTGTGCTGGGTGTGGAGCCTGCTACAGATTCTCTCTCTCTCTGCTTCTGCCTCTCCCCCTGCACTAAACTCGTGTTCACTCTCTTTCGTGCTCTCACTCTCTCTCTCTCTCAAAAAAAAAAGTGGCTATTGTACACACACATAGTTAAACTATATGTAAATATTTATCAGGCAATGAATTTAATAGAGAAAACAACTTTAAAATAATGATAAATAATGCAAATATTTCACTTTCCATATAATTTTAACTATTTGTTATTTTACCCAGCCGTATTAAATTCTAATGCATTTTATTACTGAAGCCCAAGATAAATTATGCCACAGGACGACAATCCAGAAACAAAATGGTAGAGGGATGACATCACGAAGGCAAATGTCTATGGTAATTCAGAGTAGGTTTATGCACATAAGCAAAGGAGTATTAGCAATCAGTGCCAACTGCCAGTGTCTCAATTCATTAATAAAAAACCCCGTCTATTACATTTTGCAATATAGCTGGACAGGTTGACATAGACTCTAGGTTAAAGTTTAGTTTTAGCGTTTGTATGCTGAAAAAAGGGGACCACAGAAGGACAGGCTTTTTTTTTTTTTTTTTTTAAAAAAAACTTCCTGATGGTTCAGAGTTTTTAGCAAATAGGTCTGAGTCTTCCCAGTGAGAAGAGTTTGTTTTTGGGAAGGAAAAACCTGAGGACCAGGGCAGTGCAATACCAGCTTTGTCTGAGACAACTTCTAGCAGTCGAGATAGATTGGGTGGGTGCGAACATGTTCGCTGTGTGTCTTTCATTCCAGGGAGATGACTCAGAATTCAGAAGCCTTGAGCTTCAGCCGCCCACAGCTGTCTTCTGGACACTTAAATATTTGAACCCTGATGCCGTGATTAACTGAGCATCTGATACAACCCCCTCGAAGCCACATTGCATTCCTAACTGCTCAGCAGCTTTGGAGCTAGCTGATGGAGAGGAGGGCAAGGAGGGGCCAGGAATTTCACCTGCTTGCTCTTTTTTTTTTTTTTTTTAAGATTTTATTTATTTATTTGTCATAGGGAGAGAAGCGAGAGCAAGCACAGGCAGACAGAGTGGCAGGCAGAGGCAGAGGGAGAAGCAGGCTCCCTGCCAAGCAAGGAGCCCGATGTGGGACTCGATCCCAGGATGCTGGGATCATGACCTGAGCCGAAGGCTCCCGCTTAACAAACTGAGCCACCCAGGCGTCCCTCACCTGTTTGCTCTTTAAGGGGACACAGAATAACATCCAAAATACAGTTGAGAAAGATGGAGCTAGGGGAGGGGGTTGCTTTTTTTTTTTTTTCTTAGTATGTTGATAAAATATTTGCCAAGATTGGAAGTAGGAGATATGGAAGTTGAACTCTAAGAAACTTCGAGCCAAACTCAGCTAAATAAACATTATATTTGGCATCATTGCTAAGCACAAAAATAAGTAACGTATCTAATAAATATATCTTGGCTTCTTGCTGTCTTTTTATTTGTCTTCCTGACTTTCGGGCATAGGGTCTCTAAGGGAAACTTATAATTGTTTATAAATACTATGATGTCAAATTGTACAATCTTTGGGCTATTTCTTGGGAAAAATGAAGAAGGCATGCCAACGTTATCCAGCTCTAGAAAGTCAGAAGAAACAGAAGTCTGCTTTTAAATTGCCTCCTTCCTTTTTCACTCTTGCTGTACTTCTGGAAAGGAAAGTCAACCTGATCTAATTGTCAGTGGCTGGGATTTGATATGCTGGTTAATGATTATCCAAGGGGAAGGAGGGTTTGCCAGGCTGATACACACTCAGAGCATTTCTGGACGAAAAGCAGTAACAGCCAAGCCAAGGAGCTTGATCACTGAGAGAAATACCTCTTCTTTAATTGGTTGCAAACCATAATCATACTTAGTGTAGGGAAGACATTTAGAAAGTGGATTGACTATGCCCCTTTGTTTTTTCCCTTTGCAGGAAATATTATCATTTTAAAACTTTAGAGTGCAGAAAAAAGCCAATGGGAGGACAACTTTGGTTAAAGAGGAAATGTGTGGTTCTGAAATGTTTACTCCTGACCTTCTACTTATTTTTACTTTCTAAATTGTTATCTCCCTCTTAGTGACTCATTGTAACACTAATTTTTCATTAGGTAACTCCAGGCTTTAAAAACTCTTTCCAGTATTCTCTATTAAAAGAGCTTTCTAAGCTCTTTTTGTTTCTTTCTTCTTTATGACTTTTTAAACCAAACTTATCTTCTAATGTTTCCCCAAAGATATAAAACACTAAATCTGAAAGACAGATTTTTCACAAAACCTAGGAATGATTTGAAGCTTAAAAAGAAAATGTTTGGAGGTTTACTGTTAAGGCCTCAGAACAAGACTTGCTCCTACATCCATCCATCCTTTCTTTCTTTCTTTATTTCATCTTTTTAAAATTTTTTTTCCCTAATTTGCTATATTTTTAAAAAATAAGCTCTATGACCAACATGGGGTTTGAACTCATGACCTCAGTCACATATTCTACTGACTGAGCCAGCCAGACACCGCTCATTTGCTCACATTTTTGAACAATGTTTCATTTCTTCATATCCTTTTTTTTTTTTTAAGATTTTATTTATTTATTTGACATACAGGGATCACAAGTAGGCAGAGAGGCAGGCAGAGAAAGAGAGGAGGAAGCAGGCTCCCAGCTGAGCAGAGAGCCCCATGTGGGGCTCCATCCTAGGACACTGGGATTATGACCTGAGCTGAAGGCAGAGGCTTTAACCCACTGAGCCATCTGGGCACCCCAAGGCTTTATTTATTTTAAAAATTAACTTACAGACCACATTATTTGCCAAAGAGTGAGGTTGGATTCTTACTTTATACCATATACAAAAATTAACTCAAAATGGATCAGATATTTAAACATAAGACCTCTAACTATAAAACTCTCAAACGAGAACATCAGGGAAAAGCTTCATGGCATTGGATTTGGCAGTGATTTCTTGGATATGACACCAGAAGCATAGTCAACAACAAAAAAATAGACAAATTTTGGACTTTTTAAAAATTAAAAACTTCCGTGCATCAAAGGGCATTATCAAGAGTGAAAAGCCAACCCACAGAATGGGAGAGAATATTTATAAACTATACATCAGATAAGGGGTTGATATGTAGACTATATAAAGAACTCAGTCCCACTTGTCAATAAGACAAATCATCTGACTAAAAAAACAGGCAAAAGGCTTGAATTGACCTTTCTCCCAAAAAGATATACAAATGGCCAATACGTACCTGGAAAAAAAAAAAAGTTCCAAATCACTAATCATTAGGGAAATGCAAATCAAAACCACAATGAGATACCACCTCACACCCATTAGAATAGCCATTACAAAAAAGAAATAAACAGAAAATAACAAGCCTTGACAAAGAGGTGGAAAAATTGAAGCCTCATGCATACATAGGTGGGAATGCAAAACAGGGCAATCACTATGGAAAGCAGTATAGGTTCCTCAAAAGATTTAATGTAGAATTAGCATACTATCCAGCAATTCCACTTCTGGCTATATACCAAAGTAACTGATAGCGAGGACCTGAACAGCTGCTTGTATACTAATGTTCACAGGTGCATTATTCACAATAGCCAAAAGGTGGAAACAAATGTCTATCCACGGATGAATCGATAAACCAGATATAGTACTGCATACAATGAAATATTTTCAATTTTAAAGAAGGGCACATGCTGGGGCACCTGGGTGGCTCAGTGGGTTAAAACCTCTGCCTTTGCTCAGGTCATGTTCCCAAGGTCCTGGGATCGAGCCCTGCATGGGGCTCTCTGCTTAGCAGGGAGCCTGCTTTCCTCTCTCTGTCGGCCTCTCTGCCTACTTGTGATCTCTGTCTGTCAAATAAATAAATAAAATCTTAAAAAAAAAAAGAAAAGGACACATGCTTACAACATGGATGAACCTGGAAGACGTTATGCTAAATGCAAAGAGCTGGATATTAAAGGACACATAGTACATAAATCCACTTTTATGAGGTACCTGAATAGTCAGATTTATGGAGAAGAAAGTAGAACAGTAGATACCGGGGCTGAGAAGCAGGGGCAGTAAAGTGACTTGGGAGGAGGTGACGAGGAGTTATTATTTACCAGGTAGAGAGTTTCAGTTCGGGATGATAAGAAAGTTCTGGAGCTGGATTGTCATGATGATTACACAACAGTGTGGATGTACTTAACGCCATGAACCACATGCTGAAAAATAGTTGAAGTGGTAAATTTTGTGTTATACATATTTTAGCACAATTTAAAAAATACACACATTTGTCTATATGTTCTTAATCTGAACTTTTCTAACAGCAGATCCTGGGAGACAAGGGTTTGAGAGCGAGTACTCTATTTGGGATCCCCAGAACCATTGTCGGCAAGTGGGAAAGAAAGTCAAGAGAAGGCAAGCAAGACAGTTTATGCTACTAAGCCAGACACTCCCATGAATTTGGTTGGGAACTCTGGGATCCAGTATAGCACAACCTGAGAGCTAATTCCCTGGTTGGGTGAAGGGAAAGGAAAACTGGTCCACCAGTTCCCATCAGCCGTTCTTAAAAGGCTACTCCCTAAACATCTACTCATTCCCCTGAGCAGGTGCAGCAAAGTGGATACCTGTGACTTGATAAAGTCTTTCGGCAAAGGGATCCTTATCTGTCACCTGGACATACTAAAGGCTGAGGCACTGACAAGATCTGCCTCAATATATTTAATTCAGACTTAAAATAAAAACCTAATTCAAATGGATCGCATAATTAAATAGGAAGGGATTTCTCAAGGAGGCAGGACTTCAATACTATAGGATAGGATTTATGGGACATGGAGCATATATTAAGCACCCCATCATCCCCACTGTGACTGTGGGACCTTGAACTGTCTACTCTGTAGTATCTTGTGGTTTTGGCCCAAGTTTTTCACTCCCCAGTCTAATCCTATCTCCTGCTCTAGTAAGGAAAAGCCCCCGCTAACTCCCTTCCTCATGAAGGAAAATTTGGGCCAAAAATTTGTTTTCTTCTGAATGTAATTAGAGCTCATTTAGTTATTTTTATATCCCCAGACGTCTATAAATATCTACAGCTTTTCCTGTCATTAAATAAAAGAAGGAGGTGAGGTTGAAGGGGAGGCCAGGATGGAGAAATCTCTGAGTATAGGAGCTGGGAAGGGCATCCAAGAACGAAGCTAAGAGGGCCTATAAAAGGAGAAAGATCAAAGCTAAATTCATTTACATTGCAACGAATACCAGGGACAACTTTGGGAGACTATTTATTGTAGCATTGTTTGAAACTTTGCAACTTTCTCTTTGGTATTTTACCCATTTCTTGTTATAATCAACAAAACCCCCAAACTTAACCAAACAAAAAGCCCTTGGAAAACCTTAAAAAGGTTATGGGATGTTAAGGGCATCATGGAGTCACATACATTTTTTCAATGCAGGGGACACGGGGAGGACTGAAATCCTCTTGGAGACGCTGTTGAAAATGAAAGCTGACGGTTCCTGCCTCATGAAGTGGGAAGAAAAAAAGGAGCCCACCGTACCTTTTACCCTCAGCATACTATAATTTGTCACTCTGTCTTGAAGCTGAAGGAATCCCCACCATCTGGTGGAGTGGGTAGATGAGACCATAGTCTCTTGGCATGCTTCATTGTATCAAAACCTTCCCCCATGGAAACACTGCAAAGTGTGATGATTAATTTCTTAAGTACTGACAACAACATTACAGTTTAACTAGGTTTTGCCTTGAAGACAAAATGTCTTACCATTTCTCACTTTGGAGACCAAACCCATTTTTCCTCCCTTCCTTCCCCCTTCCGTTCTCTCTTCCTCCCTCCCTCCCTCCCTTCCTTCCTTTTAAGATTTTTCATTTATTTGACAGAGAGATACAGTGAGAGAGGGAACATAGGCAGTGAGAGAGGGAGAGGGAGAAGCAGGCTTCCCCCGGAGTAGGGAGCCCGATGTCGGGCTTGATCCCAGGCATGACCTGAGCCGAAGGCAGATGCTTAATGCCTGAGCCACCCAGGCACTGCCAAAACCCATTTTCATGCCAGGAAATTCCTCAACTGGAAGATTTAGTGAGAGGAAAAGTTAATGTTAACCATGGAGGAGTTCTTGCTTTTCATTTACCTGTCTGGCTTATATTCTTAGATTTATACATACATGAGCTTGTAAGCCATGACAAGATGCAGAGAAACTTTAAATACATGTTACTAAGTGAAAGAAGCCCATCTGAAAGGCTAAATGCCGTATGATTCCAACTATCTAACATTTTGGAAAAGGCAAAATTATGGAGACAATAAAAATATCAGGGGTTGGGAAGGGAGGAATGAAGAGGCAGAGCACAGGACATTCTCAGCTGTGGAACTGTGCAGTCGGATGCTCTAATGTGCGTACATGTCATTAAACATTTGTCCAAACCCATAGAATGTACAACAGCAAGAATGAGCCCTAATGTAAAAGGAAGACTTTGGCTAATAATGATGTGTGAACAGAGGTTCACCAATTATAACGAAGGCCACGCTCTGGTGGGGGATCTTAATAATGGGCAACGTATGGGACACCTGGGTGGCTCAGTGGGTTAAAGCCTCTGCCTTTGGCTCTGGTCATGATCCCAGGGTCCTGGGATTGAGCCCCGCATCGGGCTCTCTGCTTGGGGAGCCTGCTTCCTCCTCTCTCTCTGCCTGCCTCTGCCTACTTGTGATCTGTCTGTCAAATAAATAAATTAAAAAAAATAATAATAATGGGCAACGTATGTGGGGGAGGGCAGAGGGTCCATGGGAAATCTGTGTACCTTCTGCTCAACATTGCTGAGAACCTAAAACTGCTAGAAAAATAAAGTCTGTTAATAAAAAAAGTGTACTCTATGTTCAACTATTGTGTACTTATAGCCATACCTCTTATTTTCTGGGTCTGAGAAGAGGACCGTCTTGAGTGGATGTCACCACCTCGTGGCCAATATAGGGAACTGTCTAATGTCTGCCCACCTTCTTTCTCCTTCAGAAGCACGGTGAACTTGTAATATACCAGATTTTCTTTTTGATAGTCACTGTTCCAGCTCAGCAAATCACACTAAAGATGCACACACACACACCAAACTCCTCGTACAACCTTTCCTCCCCACTGCTGCAAATTAATTTTTCTTGCTCTTCCGCTAGGCAATTTTGTTATTTTCCTCTCTTTCCTTCTTCTTTTTCTTAATTTGTAATTTCCTTCACTCAAGTTAATGGAAAGCATATGTTTCACATATGATGAGGCACATTGAAACCAATGTTATACATTTTAAAACTTTTGTGTTCCTCAGAATTGCTCGTCTTTCCTCATAAAGTTTGCAGGGGGTTTCTCCTTATCTCTCAATTAGATCCATTTTTCTCAATCACCGATATTTAAGTCAACATTTTTTTTTTTTTTTTTTTTTTTTTTTTTTTTTTTTTTTTTTTTTTTTTTTTTTTTTTTTTTTTTTTTTTTTTTTTTAAAAGATTTTATTTCAGAGAGCAAGCGAGCGAGAGCGAGAGAGTGGAAGGCAGAGTCAGAGGGAGAAGCAGAGAGAGAGATGTGGGACTCGATCCCAGGACGCTGGGATCATGACCTGAGCCGAAGGCAGCTGCTTAACCAACTGAGCCACCCAGGCGTCCCTAAGTCAACATTTTTAAAGCAGTTTTTATTTATTTATTTGAGAGAGAGAGAGAGAGAGAGAGCACGTGCCTGCATGCCAGTGTGGGGAGGAGCAGAGGAGGAGGAAGAGGGAGAGAAGCCCACGCAGGGCTCTATCTCAAGACCCTAAGATTAATGACTCCAACTGAAATCAGGCATAAGACAACATTTTAAAATCACTTAAGGTATCACTTAATACGGAGGTATTTGCTGATTTGTTAAAGGAAAACTGGTAGGATATATCAAGAACTAATAAAGATAATTTCCTGTAGGGGGTGGGAGAGAATAGGGTTGAAGGCAGGGATAGAAGAGACTTCCTTGAACACAATGTTTGTTTTAAAAAAGCAGCTTAATTGAAGTATAATTTATACAACATAAAATTCACTCATCTTTAAGTACACAATTTAATGACTTTTAGCAGATTTACAAAGTTATGCAACCATCGCAATAATCCAATTTTTTAAAGTAATCTCTGCCAAACATGGAGCTTGAACTCATGACCCTGAGGTCAAGAGTCACTTACTCTACTAACAGAACCAGCCAGGCATCCCAAGAACAATTTAATCTTAGAACATTTCCCTTAGCTTCCAAAGAAATTTTGTCCTTATTTGAAGTAGCTCCTCATTTCCTTTTTTTTTTTTTTAAGATTTTATTTATTTATTTGTGACAGAGAGAGAGAGTGTGTGTGTGTGTGTGCACAAGCAGGGGGAGCATTAGATAGAGGGAGAAGCAGGCTCCCCACTGAGCCAGGAGCCCCATGCGGGACTCAATACAAAAAACCTGGGGTTATGACCTGAGCTGGAGGCAGATCTTTAGCGGACTGAGCCACCCAGAAAAGGAAAACTCCTTATTTTCAATCCTAGCCCCAAAGTCTCACAAAGTCCATCATCAGCCAGGTAGTTTTACTTAGGACCCTAACCAGGATTACCTTACTGCGCGGCTCCAAGGGAAAACATACTTGAGACCCATGTAGACGGTGCCTTGTGGAGTCCTGCCTACCCTCCCCACCCCCAGGCTGCTGCTTAATTTCTATTGCATGAAGGACAAATTATAATATTAGTCAGTAGCAGAATATCATGACATAGTCACAGTTTCTTTTTTTTAAAGTAGGCAGCGCACCCCATATGGGTCTTGAACTCACGACCCTGAGATTAAGCATCCCATGCTCTACTGACTGATCAGCCTGGTGCCCCAGATAGATCATGACATTTTTAGAGCAGAGACTCATTATAGCAAAAGTCTTCTACGGCTCAAAACTGTATTCGTATTATAAAGCCACACTATGTGTAACAGTAGCTGGAAATTATTCATCTCCATCATCTAGTGAGAAAAACAATTAAAATAACATGATGATTTGCAGTTTTTAAAAATAGACTTTAGTTTTTAGAGCAGATTCAGGTTCACAGCAAAATCAAGTACAGAGATTTCTCACGTGCCCACAGGCCCTACATGTATAACCCCCTGCATTATCAACATTGCCCTATTTGCAGTTTTATGTATCTCTTCTTGGAATCTGTTTCTAGCAGGAATGAGTGATGAGGTCACTCATTCATTCATTCATTCATCTAACAAGTACCTGCTAAGTGTTTATTCTATACCAAGCACTACTTCAGATGAAGAATAAACAGTGAACACAAACTCCCAGGGCTTATATTTAGAGAATTCAAGCACTAATCAAATATCTCCACACAAATGTAACTGTAGAAAGTACAAGGAGACAGGGGCTCACAATCTGTAGAAAGATATATGAGAGAGGTTGTACAGGAGGACAGATGATGTATCACCTACTTCTCTTCTAGCTTTGTTTTTTTTTTTTAAGATTTTATTTATTTATTTGATAGAGAAAGATCACAAGTAGGCAGAGAAACAGGCAGAGAGAGAGGGGGAAGCAGGCTCCCTGCTGAGCAGAGAGCCCAACGTGGGGCTCAATCCCAGGACCCTAAGATCATGACCCGAGTCGAAAGCAGAGGCTTTAACCCACTGAGCCACCCAGGTGCCCTCTTCTAGTTTTTTCCACATCATTTCCCAAGCTTCATGAGCATAAACTCCCCTCCTCTTTAACAGTCCTGACGCTTGCCTTCCCAGAAGCTCAGATGAAACAGATGAGAGAGGGAGTCATCAGCCCCCAGTCCTATCACCTACGACAGTCTGGGTACAACTGTATGAGGTAAGAACATTCAGAACGCTGCACTTCACACAGCCTTCTTCTGAGAACTCTCCATAAAATGCCAGGATGCTAGACCAAGCAGAAATTCTTCTCCTCAGTGATTGGAAAAGTGAGATTCATTCAATAATTATAAATTATATATCATAATTGAAAGAGCCATATCACCCTGGTTGAGGACAGAACAAAACAAGCATAGGATTGTCTTTATAGTTTTTTTTTTTAAGATTTTATTTATTTATTTGACCGAGAGAGAGAGAGAAAGAGAGAGAGAGATCACAAGTAGGCAGAGAGAGGGAAGGAAGCAGGCTTCCGCTGAGCAGAGAGCCCCATGCAGGGATCGATCCCAGGAACCTGGGATCATGACCTGAGCTAAAGGCAGAAGGCTTAACCCACTGAGACACCCAGGTGCCCCAAGCGTAGGGCTGTCTTAAGGCCTGCCAGATACTAACAATATAATACTAGCAAGAAGAACGCCAGGGCAAGGAGTTTAGACTTGATGTATTTAGTGATTAAAGTGTTTCCTTGAATTTCCAGGAAAGCCCAAATAACTCATCAAATGTTAAGTTATAATCGAAGAGCTTTTGGAGTGCCTGGGTGGCTCAGTGGGTTAAAGCCTCTGCCTTCGGCTCGGGCCATGATCTCAGGGTCCTGGGATCGAGTCTCGCATCGGGCTCTCCGCTCAGCGGGGAGCCTGCTTTCCTTCCTCTCGCTCTGCCTTTCTCTCTGCCTACTTGTGATCTCTGTCTGTCAAATAAATAAATAAAATCTTTTTTTTTTTTTTTTTAAAGAGCTTTTAAAAAAGTCTTCATCAGGGTTCCTGGGTGGTTCAGGTCATGACTCCAGGGTCCTGGGATGGAACCCTCATTGGGCTCCCTGCTCAGTGGGGAGCGTGCTTCTCCCTCTCCTTCTGCCTACCACTCCCCCTGTTTCTGAGCTCTTTCTCTTTCTGTCAAATAAATAAATAAAATCTTTAAAACAAACAAACAAAAAATTTCAACAAGAGTCATCTCATTCAGAAACTAAGCAAACTCAAAGATAAAGGCAAAACATCTTTCATAAACTAATAGAAAAACTGCTGACCTGAAATGATATACTTGGTAAAAAACAACTTTCAAAAATGAAAGCAAAATAATGTATTTCCAGACAAACAAAAGCAGAGGGAACTAAGGGCCAGCTGACTGGTGCTGTAGAAATGTTAAAGGAGATCCTCAGGCAGAAGGAGTATAATGTCAGATGGAGCCTGAATTCACACAAAGAAATAACACCAAAATGGTAAAAATGGAGATTTTTAAAAAAGTCTTCCCCCTTCTTTAGTTTTAATGACTTTTTAAAGTGATTGTTGAGCGTGAAAATGCCAACAGTGTAAAAGGAGTTTATAATATATGAAAAAGCAGAATGTGTGGAAACGTGAGCACAAAGGAGAGGAAAAGCAGCTGGAGGAACATTTTGTAAGGTTCTCACACTATACATGAAGTGCTCCTATATTATTGAAGGCAAACTGTAAGGCCAACTACTAAAATCGTTTTGAAAAACAATGTAACTTATAAGCCAATTACAGAGATGAGTCACCATAAAACGAGATGGTGGTTATAATTCTTCCAGAATCTACCAACCAGACATCTGCCTGGGGTCTCTATGGACTGTCTTCCTTCATGTGTGTGTGTGTGTGTGTGTGTGTGTGTGTGTTTAAGGATTTTATTTATTTATTTGACAGAGAGAGACCACAAATAGGCAGAGAGGCAGGCAGAGAGAGAAGGGGAAGCAGGCTCCTTGCTGAGCAGAGAACCCGATGCAGGTCTTGATCCCAGAACCCTGGGATCATGATCTGAGCTGAAGGCAGAGGCTTTAACCCACTGAGCCACCCAGGTGCCCCTGGACTGTCTCCCTCCTTAAAATTCTGCTGCGGTGCAGTGTGTCTTTCTTCAGCAGAAATACACTTGAACATGACTCTCTTATGGAGAAATCAGAACTCCTGATGGTTCCTTTGTTTGACCTCATCCCACACCTCCATGAAAAATAGATCTGCAGATCCGTAAGCAGCTCCCTCCCATCCTCCAGACCTGGCCTCTTAATACATCACATATACTACAAAGATCCAATAAACCTCTTTTCTCAAAATACAGAAGAAACATGAAAACTTTGAAAGCCTCCCATTGTGCTAATCACAAAGGTTTCAATAAATTAGAATCTAGGGTCCCCCTGACTTGTTCAGTGACAAGAGCATGTGACTCTTTATTTCCAGATTGTGAGTCTGAGCCCCATGCTTGGTGTAGAGATGACTTAAAATAAGAAAATATACTTAAAAAAGTTAATATCTAGAACCCACATTTTTAACAAGCTCTCAAGATGATTCTGATGAGCCCCGAGTCTGAAACATACTGGAGTAGGAGATCCACAGGCTTTAGAAGGTAATGGGAAGGATGGGTTCACCTGTGAGACAGAGCATGGAGAAAGAGTTTCCCTTGGGAATTGGGATTTTTATTTTTTTATTTATTATTTTTAAATTAAATTAAATTTTTATTTATTTGAGAGACAGAGAATGAGAGAGAGAGAGCATAAGAAGGGGGAGGGTCAGAGGGAGAAGCCAGTCCCCTGAGGAGCAGGGAGTCCAAAGTGGGACTGGATCCTGGGACTCCAGGATCATGACCTGAGCAGAAGGCAGTTGCTTGACTAACTGAGCCACCCAGGCGCCTGGAACTGGGATATTTAAACAAGTTCTCCAAGTGGTTCTGTGCACGACATGGGGGAAATCTTACCTCCAAGATGATAGTGACTAAGCATGAAGACTTTGAACCTAGGTTCTAAATACTACTATTATTACCTATGCAACTTTTGGGAAGTTTCTGGATCTCAGTTTACTTACCTGGAAAATGCGGTTGATAATAGTGCCCACTTTGTAAGGCTGTGAGGATTGAATGAGTTGATAAATGTAAAGTGTTTGAAATATAATAAACACTCCATTTTCAATAAAAAGAAATAAAGAGCTTCATTTCCATTAGAACATCCCTCTGCAAAGAAAATTAAAAGTGATGGATTTTTATTTACAAAATCATTGGGCCAATGTTTAAGGTCCAGATTCCTGTTAAAGTTCAAAGAGTTCAAAACCGTGAGAGGTTTTTAAGCAGGATGTATGATTCCATTTTTGGTACCCTATTATTTGCCACTAATCCACATGTCTATTTTTACCGAGATGTCTAATCTTAGGGATTCATTATATCCTCAGAACTGGAGTGCCTACAAAAAGTTAGCTGTTTAAAAATGTGAGTTTGTAGCAGATGCATGATTAAGAAAACAACTAAGTCTTTTAAGATAACAATTTTTGGATGGTTCTGCATCCCCCCAGGTCTCTTATCTGATTTAAGCTCCTTCATACATCAAAATATTTGTTCTAAAGTTGACAAGAGCTTGGGAATTCTCAACAGATGGGATCTTAACTGGTTCTGGAATACTTCAGATTATGTGAAACAAAACAAACTAAAAAAATAACTCTAATCTTCTCAGGGTTTTATAAAATTATAAAAAGAGTTATTATCTGTTAGTTATGAATTTCTGCCTCACCGTGCTTACTAAAATGCTTCCAAGATGAGCATTTATGGCTATTGAGACATCATACATCTACTACCCAGGTATGATGCCAAAAGCTCTCAATTTCAGTTTGTTATCGGGGATCTAAGTGCTCTTTTGGGTCCTGGCTCTTCTTTGCTGATGTACCACAGCTGTCCTCTCCTCCTCCTCCTTGATTAAGTTGTGCCTGTGACTTGAGAAGTTGGTAAAAGCAGAGAATTTTGCTACCTCTCCTACCCCACCACAGTAACAGCTTAGTGACAAACAAGAGATCTCTACCCCAAATGGATTTTTTTGATATTGTATCTTCTGTCTGTAATGTTTGATGAAATCAACAAAAACATTCTCACATTAAGATCAAGAACATGTTTCACTCCCATGTATTTCATACTAATATTTCCTATTCTCCACACTCATATGACCAAGACATATTCGCAAATTCTTTTGGTTGAATAATTGATAATGTATTCGAGACATCCTTAAGTGCCTTGGGCTTGGCTTTGGCAAATGACTTGCCGATCCTTTAAGACTAGAGTCAATCCGGTTCTTAGCCCTAGGGACTGAGCAGGTGATATTAATCAGCAAGCAAAGTATTTGAATGACTTTAAAGACTGGTATTTCTTAGGGTTCCTCAGCCCTCTTCTCCTCCCCAGACATTCTAACAGCTTCAGTTCCATCACTGTGTTGATGGCTATCGACTCTATGTTTTCGACCCCAAACTCTCTCCTGAAATCCAGACCCACCCGATCCACCGACCGTTGGGCATCTCCTCTTGGATATCTCTTGGCTACCCTATGGAATTCATCATCACAACTCTCCCCTCCCAAAGGACCACTGATTTAGAAGATATTTCCTATCAGAGTGAATGACACACCATCCACCCAGTTTCTCCAAGCAAAACTCAGACTTGTCTTTTCCTGATCACTCCCCAACATGTGCATAAACCATTCATTATCTTTCTCTATATACCCAGAATCCACCTAATTTTCTTTCTTTTTTTTTTTTTATTTTTTTTTTTAAAGATTTTATTTATTTATTTGACAGAGAGAAATCACAAGTAGATGGAGAGGCAGGCAGAGAGAGAGAGGGAAGCAGGCTCTCCGCTGAGCAGAGAGCCCGATGCGGGACTCGATCCCAGGACTCTGAGATCATGACCTGAGCCGAAGGCAGCAGCTTAACCCACTGAGCCACCCAGGCGCCCTCACCTAATTTTCTTCATCGCTGCTGCCCCCGTCTTCATCCTTAGTGTCCTCAAAAAGCCTTCCTTTACTTCTAGCCTCTGGTCTTGTCCCTTTCCAATTGTCTAACTTCAGCTAGAGAGACAGTTCTAAAATAGAATTTAGATCATGTCACTTCCTTGCTTGAACTTCCTCCCAGGGTCCTTTGCTGCCCTGTAAATAAACACCAACTCAGCAACCTGTAGCACTCACTGCCTTCAATGCCAACCCCCCTCCTCCCCACTTGGACTTTGTTAACTCCTAGTTAGCTCCAAGTTCCAAGTTTTGTTTTTTTTGTTTGTTTGTTTGTTTTTATTTCCTTTGGGAAACCTTCCCTGAAGTTCTCAGAGTGGGTCAGCTTCTCAGTTCCCAGGGTACCTGAGCTTACCCTTCATAACACTTATTTTATATTCACTTGTCTGACTTCTTCCTTATACTGGAAGATTTTTGATAGAAAAAACTATATGTAGTTCAGCATCGTAATACCACTGCCTGGCAGGTGTTCTGCAAATATTTATTTTGCGACGTATGTCCTTAGTGTATGGGTGTGTGCCCTCTAGCAACAGAATAAAACACCAACTAGAAAATTTTATATTCAAGATTCTGTGGTCCTTAGAATAGAACTGTGAGCCATTAATAGCAACATATGATTCTTGTTATATTCAGAAGGAACTGGAATGAAGCATATAAAAAAAGCAAGGAGATTAACTCATTTATTAACACAGAAGGCCCTACTGGGTGCCAAGATCTCAAGAGAGGCTTTGGAAGTAATTAATTTTCATGAGATGATTAATACCTGTTGACTGCTCCCAAGGAGTTCAAAGTCAAGTGGCTGTTAGACTCACAGAATGCTGAACTGAGGGAGACAGAAACGACATTCAATTCAGCCCCGTCATCTTACAGAACACATGTAGATGGTTTCTGCAGATTACTCAATAAGCATATGAAAAGAGAGTGTTTTCTCCTTTACACACTTGCACTCTCCCCACCTTCAACTAATCCAATTCCTTAAAAAGGGAACACCGTATCAGTGATATTATAAAATCACAATCAATATAAGCTCACCTTGGAAGGAAAAAAGAAAGAAAACATATGGTCTTCCAAAGTTGCCCAGAAGGGAAATTCTTATTTGAAATACTGGCATCATAAATGCTTTAGGAAAAAAAAAAATTGCATGAAAGAGTTACAAGCAATCACTCATTAAAATCATCAAGCTGTGTCAGTGGGGTATGGAATGAATTTGATTACACAATCATTTGACTCAAGCATTTTATTGACCAGAAACTAGTTTTAAAAGAGAGAGGGGTGTTACTAGAATAAGAGAGAAATGGTTTTTAATGGACATTTTAGGAGCTTCAGCAAAGTGACCATTGGTGTATATTTCCACGTGTGGATGTCAGGCAAAGATCAGCAAACTGGTTTGCCCCAGGTGAGGTATGAGGAAGTGGCCTATTGCTCAGACTGTTTTTCTTGGATGAGACAGGCACCATTCCCAGGGTGTGTGCCTCAGGAGAGAAGACCAAGCAGAAGGCAGCTTAGAATTAAAAGGTTGAAAATATCTACATCTTCCAGTCAGAAAACCAGAAATGCTCACTTATGGAGGATAGTCGATGCCTTAAATATCTGCTTCACTCACATGTCACCTGTTTCCTGGAGCTCTGAACAACCGCAAATGGGGTTTTGCATGGACTGGGAGAGGTTAAATAGAGTGTCCACTGACAATAGTTGCTATGTTATTATACAATTACATATATGTGCATACACATATACTTTATTACATACACAGATTACTTTTACATATGCATACATATACATTAGTATACATATATGACTATTACATATGTATTATATATATATTTAAAGAAAGAGAGGCTCATGGTACATCATAAAATCATACATATTGGGAGAAATTTTATTAATAAATCAGACTACTCCTCTGTCAAACTTTAGGCATGATTTTCCCTGTCTTTTTTGTTTTGCAGACTATGGGAGTGTGGCGAGGGTGGAGAAGAGCTTTTTTTTGGAGGGGGGTTATTCACTAGACCAGCAATGATAATGTTCTGTTCCTTCAAGTAGAAAAGTCGAAAGTTACATCTCGTCTCAGAGATTCAAACTGCCTTTAATTTATAGGTTGATCTCATGTGATTGGACTGGAATGCAATGGAATTTCAATTAGGCATCCTCACCACGGAGAGAATGAAACAGCCTGCACTTTCTAATTATGTGAGCACCGAGGCTTGGATGATAGATGATGGGAAGGAAACCTCCAGGCAGGAACCGTGATGTGCTTTCCCAGGGCTCACAGCACTTACTTCCTTTAATATACATTTTGAAACTGGTGCCTGCTTTCCTTCTGCTCCTTCCTACAGGCTATATGAATTTAATCATTTGGCCTCTGCTATCCTCTACTTGTTTGGAGTGTGTGAGGCTGATTTTCCTTTTTCAGCTGTCAGCTTCTAGAGATTTGGGATGAACAATACAATGAAAATAGTGTAATGACTTATTATGTGTTGCCTGTTCTATTTTAGGTTGTTCACTGTTCTATTTTATGCTCTTTTGACTTTGTGTGCAATGTCTTCAGATTTGGGATTATCATCCCAGTTTTATAGTTGAGGGGACAAGGCTCATGTCACATATATGTTTTTTAAGAGGGTTGCTGTTGTTTTTATTATTTTATCATTTTAAAGTAATCTCCACACCTAACATGGGACTTGAATTCACGACCCTGAGATCAAGAGTCACATGTTCCCCTGATGGAGTCAGCCAGCTTATATAACTTGCCCAAGCCCCCCTGCTGCTCTGTAGCGGAGCCAGAATCAGAAGCCAGTCTGATTCCAGAGCTTGGAATCTTTCCTGCATCACACCCTCCGTAAACCCCAGTCCCCCTGCTCTCGAGTGTCACAGAGTCCCCAACCTACTGTGTTTATTCAACAAATATTCAAGGAACTAAGGTGAATCCCGGTGGAGACTTGCTCCCCATATCAAGTGAGCAAGGCTTCTAAGGAAACAGAAAGCCAAGCAGATGTGTAGGTAGAGAGGTTGACATGAGGCCTGACCTACCCATGGGGCTTCCTCGCCACTTCCCAGTCCAAAGGCGAAAGATTTCAAAATGACTCCAAATGAATTTTGCATAAGTGGGACAAAGAATTCAAAGCAATGCTTGCCAACTCACTTGAGAGATGGCTAGGAATGAATTTGGTTCCAACTGAGCAGAAATTCAATTTTGGCATCCACTCAGCTCAGAAATAAGGTCAGTTGTTTAAAATTGTGTCTCAAGGAAAGGCTGAGTGTCACAGGTGATTATCTTCAAAATTCTCCAGTGTCCTGAGGGACCTGACAGGCGTAGAGAACATTTGCATAAGCATTGATTAGCCATGCTCCCAGCTTGGTTTGTACATTGGCAGCCTTCACCCCAGGGCACCCTACCACCAGGTTTTCTCAGGTCATTTTAAAATCTCATTTCCCTACAGCAACAATTCTTTGTTTGTGTTCCTCTTGCATATCTTTCTTGGAGCAGACATCATTCTCTTTGTTCTTAAGGAGGCAGTCAATTATGGATTTTCATACTAGGGATTCTGAAACATGACATCTGAGACAGGCTTACTTTTATCCACAGATCCCTAGAGCATGATCTCATTACCGACAAGGTATAATGCCTATAGTCGTGCAGAGAACTCTGGAAGAACTGCTCTGTGTTGACCAGAGATATAAGTAAAAGATCATTAATGCATGAACCAGCATTTACTGAAACCAAAGTGTTGGATATCCCACAGGATGGTAGGAAGGGGCTGAAGATCTTTAAAGGGTTCTCCTAGTGGCTGGGTGGGTCCATTTTTCCATCTGGGTGTGGGGAAGCCATAGGGTTTGCAATAACAACAAACAAATCTTACCTACCCTTCCACTGGAGGGCAACAGCAAGATCCTGAGGGGGAGCAGAGCTGAGAGGACTCTGGTTGAAAAGTATAGAGGAGGAGGAGGGAAAAGGCCAGATGTGAACCCACTACAGTGGGTATTCTTGGATGGAAGGTTGGAAGAGCAGCTCTGCTGGAAGCCAGCATAACCATGTCCCGTCTGCTCTTCAGCAAGTCTCTACTGAGGTTCTGGAGGTCTTTCTCCCTAGTGAGTTACACAGCCCTCCAGCTGGAGCTACTCTGTGCTTGAGCTCTGTCTATCTGTATCTTGGCTCCCATTGGTATATTTGGCTGGCTTAATAACCAAACCTTGTAACTTTCCTGGACCCTGACAATCCCTGATATAGAATATTTACAGTGCATTTGACCTGTCTAAACTAAACCTGGGTTAACTCTTCTGTCATCTGGGGTGTTTTTGGTTGGAAAAACCAGCTTCAAGTCTCCATGACTCTGATGTGACTACCTGAAATGCTAAGCAGTGTCAAAAGGCTGATCATTTTGAGTACGGTTGTCACTCATTCATTCATTCAACCTACCAGTATTTACTGAGTACCTTACATGTTGCTGGGTACTGTCCTAGGTGCTGGTGATAAAACAGTCAGAAAACAAAACAAAACGAAAACAACTAAAAAAAAAAAAAAAAAAAAAAAAAAAACCAGAAACAAACTGATACCCAAACCCCACAAACGAGAAATCCCTGGCCTCATAGAGCGATAAGAAAATTAGATAAGGCTATTATAGAAAAAGTATGCTGGATGGATGATATGAAGCCATAAGTAGAAAAATAAGGCAGGGGAGAGAGATAAGGAATGGAGTGTATGGGGTGGGGAGGGGCTGCAATTTTAGAAAGTTTAGCCAAGGAAAAACTCCTGAGAAGGCAACATTTGAATTAAGACCAGAAAGGGGTGAGGGAGCAAGTCATGAAAAACAGGTGGGGGTAGGGCATTCTCAACCAATGACCAATGACCCATGACAACATAGTGCAAAGATCCTGAAGCTAGAAAGTTCCAGAAACACTAAGGAGGCCAAGAGAGGCTGAGTTGAGTGAGGAGTGAGTTGAGGGTAGGAGGAAGTAGGGTCAGAGAGGGAATTGGGCAAGGAGGTGAGAGGGATGGAGGCAGGACAGAGGGGAGGATTTTTAGATCATTGAAAGAACTCTGGAAGTTGATGGCTTCAGTTATATAGGAAATTTTCACTTTTGGTGAGAAGATATAAAGGATGCAATGGTGTGGCTAACTGTGTAGGAAAGAAAACTAACACGTTCCCATGGATGCAGAAGTAACTTTCTCTAAGTAGGGCATTGAGATGGTGGTGTTTGTCCACCATGGACTCAAATCTTGTCTTTCCTTCAGCTCCATTTCTATCCACATCTCACTATCTCACTTTGCTCAGACTCTGTTCCAGTGGCGCCTACTGAGTGAGGCCTTCTCTGACTACTTTATCTGAAATGGTGCCTTTGCCTCTCTAGTCCCTTATTCTGTTTTATTTTTCTTCAAAGCATTGCCATCATTATAGCATAGTTGGGAGTCAATGGGACAGTTCATCTTCTATTTTAAAAGCATTGTTCTGGCTACCATGTTGAAAATATATTGAAAGGAGGTGAAAGAAGAAGCAAGCAGACTAGTTATTGATAGAATATTGTTCCTCAATGGTTGCAATATAACAGTTTACCATCCATTTAGAAGATCTTATACCTTTGTTAATATCATAATCCATTTAAGGATAAGCAACAGGAGTTCGTTATGGGCATACACATTCTCTATTCTTAAACAATGCCAAGAAATACAATGGACTATCTGACAATTGTCCTCTGACTTTTTTGTCTACACTATACAGAACAAGATAAAAACACAGAGAAGACATCCCCCTAAACTGAGCAATAGCACTGGGCTAAGAAGAGACAAATTTATTGTGTTGTCATCTTTGAGGTTCACGAAACCAAGCTGCCATCTTCCACTATGGTAAATAGGTGTCTGTATGAGATACATACAGACTCATGTGACAAGGATTAGAGAACATAGAAATTTTAGAGACAATTCTTTCGTACAATTTACTGATTCTGCCTCTGGCGCGTCCGATACTTTTAGGCCTGCGACCCTTCCTGGGGCTTGTCTTCCTTTTGCTAAACAGGAACAAAAGTCCGACTTGCCTTGTCAGCTCTGCAGGGTCTGGAATGAAATTGCACTTGTGCAGGGCACAGGAAGTTGTGAAGCATTACCGGGCAAAGGGTCTCCCAGTGGCCAAACCCATCTCCAAGCCAAGGTCTGCGCTGCTGGGAGGTAGAGTGTAGGCCAGGCGGTGGAGTGGATTAAGGCATAAAGATTTCAGTTCTGCTCAGTCACTAAATGATTCCTCTCTGGGCCTTAATTTCCTCAACTTTGATCAGGGAAAGTCATGATACATTTAGTGAGAAAATGAATTGCAAAAATGTTTCTAGCAGGATCCCATTTCCTTATTTGCCTGGATAATATAAAAAACAAACCTTTTCTATTTGTGTTGTGAGGGTCACAAACATATAGTATATATAGATATATGGAGAATATAATACACAGATTTATACATAGTATGTTTAGAAGTACATAAAGATACAGATATACGGGGCGCCTGGGTGGCTCAGTGGGTTAAGCCGCTGCCTTCGGCTCAGGTCATGATCTCAGGGTCCTGGGATGGAGCCTGCTTCCTCCTCTCTCTTTCTCTGCCTGCCTCTCTGCCTACTTGTGATCTCTCTCTGTCAAATAAATAAATAAAATCTTAGAAAAAAAAGATACAGATATACATACATGCATAAAGACAAAGAAAATTTTTCATCAAATGCTTACCTCTTTGGCCTCTAAGTCTCTCTCTTCATTACTGGCACTAAGCTCACTAGGCCAGGGATCATCCCCGCTCAGGGATGCGTGGTGAATCTGCACTCCAACTCGATTTCTCCCAAGACTCTCAGATGCTAGCAAATAATAGTCCTAGAATCTTGTCACGGAGCAGGCAGCCACACCATTGCATCCTTTAAATCTTCTCACCAAAAATGAAAATCTTGTCACGGAGCAGGACCCACAGCTTGGGTCCCCAAGCTGAACGCTGTTTTTCCCTATTTGCAAGCACATTCCAATACTTGCCCCATAAAAAGGAAGATTTACAGAGGTGGAATCCCTCTTCTGGAGCACAGCCCCATTGCCGTATCTCGTTGTACCCAGCCCAAGCTCATCTGTCCATAGAAGAGAGGGAGGAGCCCTTATAATGGCTTCCTTTCTGACCGCCGTTTCACCCTGTGCTAAATGATACTTGCAGCTAGCTGCTTGCGAGCACTTGGATTACTGGCATTCAAAGTGTCTGCATGTAAGTGGGAGTGGGTGGGGTACCTGGGTGGCTCAGTGGGTTAAAGCCTCTGCCTTCGGCTCGGGTCATGATCCCAGGGTCCTGGGATCAAGCCCCGAATGGAAGCAGGGAGCCTGCTTCCCCCTATCTCTCTGCCTGCCTCTCTGCCTACTTGTGAACTCTGTCAAATAAATAAATAAAATCTTAAAAAAAAAAAAAAAGAAAGAAAAAAGAAAGCGGGAGTGGGGTGTGTTGGTTGGTGGCGGGGGGTGGGGGAGTTGAAATGGAAGTGATGAGGAGAAAGATTATTAACTGGCTATACTTTTACAGCATACTTATGTAAGCATTTGTAGGCCAGGTGGTGTAGTGGACAAATGCATAAAGATTTCTATTCTGTTGCCTCCCTCGTCCTCATTTGTTAAAATGAGCATACACTCTCAGTTAAAACCCAGTCAATAAAAGTAGCCACTAAAGATACTAAGCATACTTTCGAAATGCAACGTATGATTGTCATTTCAAGGTATATGCTGACTCGCTGTCTGGTGGCCTTTCATGTCATTAGGAGCACTTGGCCAAGCACTTGTGCCTTGCTTATGCTGGTCCCATTGATGGTTATAAACTTGGGGCTATTTCCCAAGACTTGTTGTTAGCAGATTTGCAAAAGAGACAAACATTTTGATGTTCACACAGATCTTTTAAAGACATTGAGCTTTTAAAGACACTTAAAAAAAAATAAAGTAATTTCAGAAAGAAATTAAAGCTTTTGGGTACCTTAGCCAAGAGTAAATTTGAAGAATTAAAAAAGAAATTCGACTGAAATTGGGTTAATAAAACCAGTTTTCAGAGCTAAGGGAATCACAGGGAAAGGAGAACTATGGCGCATCCCGACATTGTCTGACTTTTCTGACCCCTAGCTTCTGGTTCTTCTGCAATGATTCTTCCAGATTACATCTTTTACAAACCAGATCTGACCCTGCAACTCTACACTATAATTGTTGGCCCTCATTTGACCTGTACTGTTTTAGAGTTAAAGTTTGCATGATCTTAGCTTCTTTGGATACTCTTTTTGCTACATTCAATTTCCTACCTTACTACTTCTCTTCCAAACTAAAACATGGCAGTGGTCTCACTTTTAAATCATATTGTATCTATTTATTTATCTTAAAAACATTTTATTTATTTATGTATGAGTTAGAAAGAGTGGGAGAGGGGTGGGTAGGAGCAGAGGAAGAGGGACAAGCAGCCTCCCTGCTGAGCACAGAGTGTAATGCAGGGTTCCATCCCAGGACCCCTGGTCATGATCTGAGCTGGAAATCAAGAGTGTGATGCTTAACGGACTGAGCCGCTCAGGTACCCCTGTATCTATTTAAAAGTGAAATTGTCAGGGGAGCCTGGTTGGCTCAGTGGGTTAAGCCTCTGCCTTCAGCTTAGGTCATGATCTTGGGGTCCTGGAATCGAGCCCCTCCCTTCCTCCCCAAATCAGGGTCTCTGCTCAGCAGGGAGCCTGCTTCCCCTTCCCCCTCTGTCTGCCTCTCTGTCTATTTGTGATCTCTCTCTGTCAAATAAATAAATAAATAAATAAAATCTTTATTTAAAAGATTAAAAAAGTGAAATTGTCATTGTGTGTTTCAGTTTCTGATATTGCTGTCAAAGGCAGACCATTCCTTTAATTGTATTGCCCATGTCCCATGGGAGATTTTGTAGACAGAACTGTGCTGATGCCGTTGAATCTAAAGATGAGGGTTTGACACCAGAAATATGCCTGCACCAAAAACCTAAGCATTTTGCATGGTTTTCATTACTTGGGTAAAGTAAACCAATAATTCATATTGTTTTCCATTTCCTAGGTCTTCTTAAGGGGAGATTTTAAAAGATATGGCTTGAAAAGTACGTGCATGCATGCGTGCGTGTGCGTGTGTGTTAATTCAATGGCAGGCAATTCATCAACATGGATTATGTAAGCTCTAACTCTCTGTGGTAAAAATTCCAGAAATTTAAAACAATGTGCTAAACCGTTACTAAGCCTTCTTAAAAACACCCAATCTATTATTTATTTCCTCATCCTTCCTCCCATTATTTGAGAAACACACTGGCAAAAGTAATTTCTTTCATTTTCCTATCTCTTCTCGCATTTTTTCCCCTCAGGTTACCGTTTCACAGATGATTTATTTATATTGGCTATTGTAGTTCCCAAACATCACAAGGCTTATGTTTATGCATTTAAATCTTCTGGGACTCCACCAAAGTGATTGCTTTCATCACGTTCAATATTCATCCCTTCCATATCAATGAGTTTCTAGGAGATTTTCCACAAGATTCTTAGAGCATTTTCTTGCAATTTTATCTTGGAATGATTTAGGACTTGAGAATAATCATAGAAGAAAAAAAAAAAAAAGAAAGAGCTACCCATCTAGGATATGACTAAAATCATTAAAAATGAGGCTGGCCTTAAAGATAATGTTCATCAAGCATTTTGTAATTAAAAAAAAAATTTCAGAAAGCATAGTGTCTGAAGTTTTGGTATCAGCTTGGCAGGTATACAGGGGTCTGCTGTGAGGCAATGATCAGGTTTTTCCAAATCATCTCTCTTCATTCACATTCTTGGCAGAGTGTTTGCAGTAATCCATCTTTGAGAGCTACACCTGAAAATTTAAGCATGAGGTCTTAAAGCTTTTAAACTGATGGGTTTGATTTTGGTATGCTAACTCCTTTTTCCAATGTTTAATTTTAAAAATGTTTCTCTTAAAAATTTACTCTCTGTTACACAGGGATGAATTAGACCAATTAAAAGTGTACACATGGGATCCTTTCTGGACTTTAAAATTCAGAGATTGTTTACAACAAAAAATGAGTAGAATGGAAATTTAATAACCAATGCAAAGACCAACCTATACATCCCTGGTTTCTCTACGTAGGAAAAGATTCCTGAAAACAAAATATAAAACTGGTTGTATTTTATGTTGAAAGAGAAAAGGGAGACCCATGAGGCTTGGGTTGTTCTAGACAGAGGTGCAAACTCTCTACTGGCTAAGTAGATGGGGTCTTTGAGGGACATGATCATGTTAAATGTCACAACGAGGACGAGTTTCAGCAGGACTAAAGGCAGATGATGTCTGTCCTTGAATGGATACCCCAAAATTATTGGGTATTACTTATAGGGTCTTGTTCAGATATGGTTGCCATTTATAATTTGTGTCACTGATTTTCATAAGTATATATAGTTCATCTTCATTATTCATGGATTCTGAGTTTATTTGCTAAAATTTATTTGTAACCCCCAAATCAATATTCACAGGGCTTTTGTAGTCATTTACAGATGTGCGTAGAGGGTGAAAACTTTGAGTCACCTGAAGCACATGTTCCCAGCTGAGGCTGAATAATGGAGAAGAAAAACAAATCACCCAGAAAGAAAGACGATTATTACTGTTATCACTGCTATTAGTTCTTCTACCGTTTTTCAGATACATACGCATTCACAGCATTGGGACATAATTTAAGACAGTTTTGTGTGCTTTTTAAGAAAACTAAATATGTTATTACCATTTTCTATACTTCAAAGAGCGTCTGGAAATTGAATTTCCATGGCTGCATTCCTCCTTAGTCTCACACAGCAAACCTAGACACCTCCTGGGCTAACTGAAGCCTCATTTTCTACCTTCAAAGAGTCTGGGGGTTTGTCTCCTAGTACTACTTGAACGAGAGTTCAAGTACTACTTGAATGTAAATGTTTTACAGTTTTCTCTGGAGTTCTCAGGAACTAAGTGTAAGAACATAAAGTACAAACATTTTGGAAGCCAACTGGGAGTACCTGGGAAAAATGTATGCTTGAGGAGAAACATGTGCACAGAGAGAAAAACATTCAAAGACGCTCAGTTTAGCCGTCTTTATAACAAAAACAATAAGCATAGTAAAACAGTAAAAAAAAAAATATTGCAACTAACCAAAGTGACCATCAATAAGGGAGTGGATAATAAACGGTGTTATGTTCATGTGTTATGTTCATGTTATGTTCATGTGTTGGAAGACTACAGAGCCATGAAAAGAAATGGCGTGGAACTGTTTAGGTCATCTTGGGTAAATCTCAAAAGCAGAGGGCTGAATGAAAATAGCAAGTGGCAGGACAGTACCTCTAGCTCATAGCGTCTGGTTCACAGATGCACCAGGGTAGGCAATGGAGAAGGAAGGACGCAAGCGAAGTCAGCCTGCTCCTCCTGCCGTGAGCTCAGAGCTGTTCCTGGCTGCACAGTGAGGGTGGAGGGGGTTGTGGAAGTCCCGGACCTTCTGGATTGTAAAACAGTGGTTTCCAGACTGGGTCTCCAGCTTCTTTCCAGTGTTTGTTTCCCACTGTGAAAGTCCCACTCCAGCTTCGGCTGCTCAGGATTTTGTCGGTGAACGACCTCACAGCTCCTGTGCTGGGCGACACGAAGCAGCTAAGCCACACCTTCAGATTTCCGGCGGTCATCCTACCTCCGGCCAAGGAGAGCTGCGGCTCTGCAAAGACTTTGGTGTGTTGCTCCTAGAATCACCCTCTTTTCAGCGCACACTCTTCCTGGCTGCCTCCTGGTCTTGAGCCTACTCTCAGCTCTTGGGGGCTTGGTGACAACTACCGATTTTTTTGTCCGCCTCTCAGACTTTCTCATCTTCCTCCTCCAGGGTCTAGCTCTCATCTTGTTTGGGGAATTGTTCCCTTTATTCCCTCTGTGAGCCTGGTGAGCCCTCAGTCACGTGACCTAAGCAGGCCCAATCAGGGCTTTATCTGAAGTTCCTCGAAGTGATGTGGAAAAAGTGTGTGTGTGTGTGTGTGTGTGTGTGTGTGTGTGTGTACGTGTACACCTGAGGCCAGGGCTCCCCAAAGCAGTCTTAGTCTACAGGGTCGAGCGAGCCTATGTGGAGAAACAGGCATGGTGGGTGATGGGTCATGAAGAAGAGAGAATGAGTCCGGGCGTGAGGGAGTCCCTCTCTCCTGGGGCTTGGTTTCTGTGGCTCGGCTCGCTCTTCAGGCATGTGAATTGCCCTAGTATCCTTCCTCAAGGAGTGAGCCGATGGCTTTCCTTTTTATTTCCCCTTTAAACTAGTTTGAGTTGGATGCCTCTCTTTGTGACCTACAGAGCCCTGGCTAATAGAGTTATCCCTCACTCAGCTGGCCCATCATTGTCTGTCCTTGGTGTGAAGAGTCCAGTTGGCACATAGTTCTCTCTTACTCTCTTCCAGTCATTCCTCAAAGGACACAGTCTCTCCTGGTGCCTTTTCTGCACTCTTCTCTTTCCAAAGGGGTAGCCAATATCACAATCATTCACAGCTTGGTCTTTTCCAGTAACATGCTTATACACATATACATATAATATTAAGAAGATACATTTTATATAACATATATTTATTTAATATATTATATATTTGTCATATATATTTATGCTGAGCAGAGAGCCTGATGTGAGGCTCCATCCCAGGACCCTGGGATCATGACCTGAGCCGAAGGCAGAGGCTTGCGTCCTTCCTTCTCCATTGCCTACTGAGCTACCCAGGTGCCCCAAATATTTATATATTATTATTTTTTTAATTTATTTTTTAAAAGATTTTATTTATTTATTTGTTGGAGATTAGAAGTATGCAGAGAGGCAGGCAGAGAGAGAGAGAGAGAGAGAGGGGAGAAGCAGGCTCCTCACTGAGCATAGAGCCCGATGCGGGGCTCGATCCCAGGACCCTGAGATCATGACCTGAGCAGAAGGCATAGGCTTAACTGATAACCTTAGTTATTAAGTTTAATAACTTAACCTTATTATTATTATTTTTAACATAGAGTTGGGATCTACAGATATTGTGGCAGAGCAGTGGAAGAAATGTTTTACACTCCCAAAGAGGACACACCCTACATTTGTGTAATCCAGTCTTACACAAAAGAGCCTGCTGGTTCTACTTCGCACAGAGAGATCCAGACTCTCCCATCATGGAATCTCTCTACTTTTTCAGTGAGTTGGAGGATCTTTATTTTTACAGTAGCTTTATAGTAGGTGGTGCAGGTTTCCTTATAGGGTGAGATCTGCCATTGTTGGGAAGATGCTTGATAGAAGCCACTCCCTAAACGAAGATGAACCTCTAGAAGCTGAATAAAGCACTATTCTAAAGAAAACAGGAGGAAAGTGTACCTATCACTCCAGGGCTGAAGAGCTAGGGAGAATGGTGGTGAGGGTGTTCAAGAATGGCATATGCCTTAAAAGAAGTTGGCCAGTTCATGATGAGGCATTGCCTGTAGTTTCTGAAGTCACAAGATGCTTTGGTGTGAATGGAAAAAAAGTTTTTTTTTTTTTTTTTTTTTTTTTTTTTTTTAAATAGGCTCTCTGGAGCCCAATGAGAGGCTTGAACACAGACCCTGAGATCAAGACCTGAGCGGAGATCAAGAGTTAGACACTTAACAAAATGAGACGCCATGTAGAACTTCTAAAGAGCTAGACATTCTGTAACCTGACAGCACATTCAGGTGCATGGTGGTGGATTGAATTAATTCAGGGAATGGGTAGAAATATTAGGTGGTACTTGCCTAAGTATGTAGATTTAGAATTTAAAACAAATTAAGAAGATAACTGCTTGGCAGCAAAGTATGAGAAACCCCAGACATCTGTTGAAAAAAAAAAAAAAAGACTCTTTGTTAAACTTTACTTAAACAGTCTTGTAAAAGGCTGTGTTATGGTGTTTGCTTGATTTTGGTTCTAAGGACAAGTTGCCTCAAATAGTAACTGTATCTGTTAATATGTGAAAACAGGTTGCTAGGCCTAATCTTGTCATCAGAGGGGAAAAAGCAGCATTTACGTGACCAATAAACTCTTTTTTTAAAAAAAAAAAAAAGAGTTTATTTATTTATTTGAGAGAGAGAGAGAGAGCGCCTGAACGGGAGGGGGGCGGCGGGAGAGGGACAAGCGGACTCCACACTGAGCATGGAGCCCAATGCAAGGCTCTTAATGGCATCTAAAAACCAAGACGAGAAGTCATTTGGTCCTTTCCAAGGTGGCACACTGTCGGGAAATCCATGGAAAGGGAAGGTAACCTAATCTCTTCTGTGCCTGAGTGTCCCGTACTTTTGTGTGCCATGTGCCTGTTAGCTTTTTAGCTTCTGTCATGAAAAGGAAAACTAAGAAACGTCTAAGAGAGAGTCACAAAGGAGAGGCAATGTCTATTTTATTTTATTTTTTTAGTATTATTAACATATAATGTATTATTTGTTTCAGGGGACAGGTCTGTGATTCATCACTCTTGCACAATACACAGCCCTCCCCAAAACACATACCCTCCCCAATGTCCATCACCCAGCCACCCCGTCCTTCCTGCCCCCTTCCACTCCAGCAATGAGAGGCAATATCTTTATCCCAGCGAATCTACTGCCAGGAAGGGAGGGAGAAACTGAAGTCTAGCTCATTGCAAAGGCTCTGGAGAATCTGAGTCTTTAATCCCCAGAATTCCACAGAGTTGAGTAATGAACTGAGAAAAATTCTGAGAATCAAGTCAAATGAGGGAAAACAAAGGGTTAACTGTTTCTCTTTGGAATCTAAGAAGAAAAGTGGACCAAAGGAAAATGATTTAGGATCACAAGAATTTAGTAAGAATGCGTGAAGAAAAGACAAAATATTTGTTTCTATTCTTAATCCCTTGTTGACAGACTTAGTATAGTTTAGTAACACTTGATGGAGTTAGCTATTTTTATATGCAGTTCTGTTTTTATTTTATTTATGCCAAAATTTCCAACTCTAGCAAACCACTTCCATGGCAAAAAGATTCCTGTTTCTCCAGGAGCTTAACCAAACCTGTGACTGTTTTCCTGGTGTCTAGAAACCTTCAGTAAGCAACATAGCTCAAGAGGAAATAACCTTTTTGGCATTAAGTTAACAACCTAAAAATATGGCATAATGGTATGCTGTACTCCCACTCTCAGACATCTTTGCTCTTCCTGTTATTCTAGCAACTTCTTTTTCCTAAATTCAGGTGGATAGCAGTGTGGGAGGCTGGAGTCTAGAATAACCATAGTGACTTTGATTTCTCACTATGAGGAAGGACATGCTCTTATGGCCATCCCTCCAGCATCTTGGTATCTATGGGGACAGGAAAAAACTAAAGAGATCATGGAGTCAGGACATGGCAAACATCCAAGCTGACAGCTGGAAACTTTCTGCCAGTGCATTCTAGGGAGAGCTGGCCTCTGACATTCTCTGCTGTGGCCAACAGAAATGAATGGGGTCAACTCTGAAGAACAGTCACTTCTCAATTTGGAAGGCGGGACAGGTTCACTGTTAAATGAATGTGGGCTTTGGAATCCGACAGCCCTGAGTTTAAAGCTAGACTTCCCAATAACTAGCAGAATCATATATAATTTGTCACAAAATTACAAGACACAAATTTTGAGACACAAAATTTTCACCGAGTGAAATCCCTAAGAATTCACTCTTCTGTCAATTTCTAAAATGTCATAGCTCTTCTTGTGCCCACCAACCCACTGTTAATACTTTCAACCTTTAAATCATTTTTGTATTTAGCATCTACACAAACCATTTGACTCTTCATACAAATTAGTAAGGATTCTCTAAAGAGACAGAACCAGCCTAGATATATATAGGAAGAGATTTATTATAAGGTAATTGGCCGAGAAGTTCCACAATCTGTACTCTACAAACCAGAGGCCCAGGAAAGCCAGTGGTAAAATTCAGTTTCACCACCAAGGCCTGAAAACCGAGGGAACCAAGGACCAAAGAAGACTGATGTCGCTCAAGCAATCAGGCAGGAAAAACCAGATTCTTCCTTCCTCTGCCTTTTTGTTCAGTTCAGGTTCTCAATAGATTGTGTGATGCCCACTCGCCCTAAAGAGGGGACCAGCTTATTGAGTCTGCTGATTCAGATACTGATTGAAATAATTTGATCTGGAAATACCCTCACAGACATATCCAGAAATAATGTGTAGCCAAATATCTGGCCTCCTTGTGATCCAGCCAAATTGACCATAAAATTAATCATCACATAATGTATATACTGTTGGTATACTTATCATATTTTCCTTTTTTTAAAAAAGATTTTTTAAAAAAATTTATTTGACAGACAGATCACAAGTAGGCAGAGAGGCAGGCAGAGAGAGAGAGGAGGAGGAGGCAGGCTCCCTGCCAAGCAGAGAGCCCGATGAGGGACTCGATCCCAGGACCCTGAGATCATGACCTGAGCCGAAGGCAGAGGCTTTAACCACTGAGCCACCCAGGCGCCCCTCCTTTTTTCCATGATGAAAAAATAGGCCCCATAGGGGCTAATAGAAAAGAATATATCATATAACTCTTTATGTCCACGTCAGCAAAGAAGATTTGTCCACTGTTGGGACTGTTTTTATCATTCCTGGACATTTAGCATCCCTGAAACTCAACACTAAATACCAGTAGCATCTCTAAGTCATGGTGACCACAAAAATGCTCTTATTAATTTCCAAGGCTCCTCATAAGGATGGTATAGCCTTTGACTGAAAACCACTACTGTGCCTAATACATTGTAAATATATGTTCAGCATTATGATTGTTTCATTTGTTGTAGTAGGGAGATCTTCTTCTAAAATCCATTACTTCTTAGCAAAAAAAGAACTTGAGAAATCAGTTAATTTGATATTCTTTCAATCCTGGCTCTACCCACCAATCTTTGTGTATCCTTTATGCCTGTGATGCAGTTGATATTCTCTGAAGTTCAGATCTAAGATGCTGTCCAGTTCTGTGTGTGTGTGTTTCTTCCTTCTTCTTCTTCTTCCTCCCCCCCTTCTCCTCCTCCTCCTCCTCTTCCTTCTTCTTACTTAGGGAGTTCTTTGGGGATCAATAATTGTTAAGAGAAAGGAAGAAAGGAGGATTAAGCAGAGGGAGAATTTGGCAGAGTGTGATTCAGATTCAAGAAAGGCCAGAGCCAATTCCACAGGGCTCCAAATTCAGATGACCCTTCAGAGTTGTCCCAGATGGAGGAAGGAAGCCAGACCTTAAATCCTATGCCAATCTGCCCTTGACTGTAGACTGTAGAAATGCTGTAAGTTGGGTTGAGGTAGGTCTTTTCAGCAGAGGGCTGGTATCAGAGACACCTGAGGGCTGAGGGCTCTTGGTGTGTCTTCATGGTTCTAGAGAGCAGAAGTCCAAAATTGATGTATCAACAAGGCTATGTTTCCTCTAAAGGCTCTGAGGTTGAATCTTTCTTTACCCCTTCCAAGCTTCTGGTGGGTCTACATATTTCTTGGCTTAGGGCAGCATAACTCCAATCTCTGCCTGTTATTACATGGCCTTTTCCTTCTTAATTGTGTCTTCTCTTTTGTCTCTTATAAGAACATTTGTCATTGGATGTGGGGTCCCACTTTTATGATCCAGAATGATCTTGGCTCAGATTCTTTAACTTAATTGGATCTGCAAAGATCCTTTTTTCAAATAAGCTCACAACAATAACAGGAAAATGACCATTAAACAAATCAGAAGATAACAGAAACAAATAAGCAAAAAAAAAAAAAAAAAAAAAAAAAGAGAGAGAGAGAGAGAGGTGAAATCAGAAGTAGAACAGAACACAACAATACACTGCATCCTGGTGTATTTTGGCCTGTTCATTCTACAAGAAACTAGATCCTAAAATAGGAAATAGAAAAAACATGTATATACAAAAATAAGATTGAATACAATGAAAGGCTACCCAAAATGAAATATATATATATATATGTAATAAATGTAAAAATAAAAATTTAAAAAGAATTAAAATTAGAATTGATAAAATAAGAAAACAGCTTGCAAAAAGTGGTTGGTTTTCTATTTGTAGAACTGCAGCCGTTCTTTTCTCAAATCTCGGGTTAATTTTCCAGGTGTTCAGAATGATTTGCTAACTATCTAGCTGAATTCCAGGGACCAGAAAAAATTAGGGTCCCCTACTCCTCTGCCATCTTGAGTTCTTCCCCCCAAAAGCTCACATTTACAGGTTCTAAAGGAAGGGAGCCAGACGTTTATTTTGGGGAGCAACAATTAACCCCTTACAAGGGATTAAAGGTAAACGATCCAGCTTCCTTCCGTAGATCAAATATACTAATTTTCAAAAGGAAAAAACTTTGATGTGAAATGCAATGTCACCTTGGGGGTCAGTTTTGAAAATTTGAGAGTGACCACGATTGGAACACTACAGGTATAATGGCAAGGGTTTGGCATGCTCATTGCCTTGCCACGTATGGGACACTCCGGCATAAAGAACTGACCCATGTTAAACCCAACTTTCGTAAGTCCCCTAGGTCACTGATGTAGGTGAAAAACCCATTACCGTCATCTGGGTCGAGCACATAACTCCATCTTACAAACAACAAGAAGGTTAGATCATCTGTCGATTTGACTTTAGGGTAGTGAAAGGGACATTACAAAATATTTATTGTAAAAGGGAGTAGTTGGGTCTGATAGGCCTGAAAGTCACTTACAGGAAAAAAAAAAAAATCCCCCTAAGGTGTTGTTCTCAAATCTTTTAAGTGAATTTTCTAGTTGGGAATATTTTATTAGCATTTCCTAAAGTAATTACAACTGTCAGCCTCTCCTTGACTGAGGCATACTTGGATCCAACCACAGTTCATGGCAGTGTCTTGGAAACCATCTAGAGCTCCTAGCTCTACATAGAGTACTATGTAGCGAGACCTCTTCCCCAGTTCTGTTGGGTGACCCAGGAACATGGTGACCACCCTCTCTGACACTTAACTTTATTATCTTTCATACAGAAATATCAGACATCCAGTGATCATTGTCTAAAGATAAATCTGACTAATCAAATTATCCCCAAGTAAATTGTGAGAATTTAAATACGAATGAGATACTGAGAATTAGGAACACTTTGAATAGAAGGAAAGCTCATCAAGGCTTATATGTTTCTCTGTCCCATAGCCTACCAGTGCAGACATT
The DNA here is from genome assembly GCF_011764305.1 of Mustela putorius furo. Classification (NCBI taxonomy): domain Eukaryota; kingdom Metazoa; phylum Chordata; class Mammalia; order Carnivora; family Mustelidae; genus Mustela; species Mustela putorius. The sequence continues at coordinate 13,694,686 of NW_025422123.1, read as the reverse complement.
TGGAGATAAGAAAGTGGGGGAGGATAATAGTCCATACTTCAAAACCAAACTCTCCAGTGGCGGCCCTATAATTAGCTCCATTAATGGTAGACTATGACCTATGTTTTTAACATCTGTTCCCCTACTCTCACATTGAGTGTCAAAACAATATCTTTTGAAAGAATCGGAAAAGGAGTGCCAGGGAACCCAAGACCAGGGAACCCAAGATGCAGCTCCTCATGGATGGTGGCCTTCAAATGGAATCTCTACTATGGCCTAAAAGACTCTACCAGATCTGGCTTCCTGACATATCCTCCCCCGTCCTGCTTCTCTGTCTCCCTCAGTCCTCAGTGTCTTTGTCTTGCTTCTTGAAAGTCAACCATGGTTTAGGGTCTGTGTCTCCCCTTGGAACTCTCTTCTCCCACATATTTCCTCATGCCCCATATTTTATGTCATGTACCTTTGTTTTCTGATCTCTTTATATAAAATAGCCCTCCCAATCAATCGGATTCCTTTACCTTACTTTATTTTTCATCTTAACAGCTGGCACCACATTACACATTTTTTCAATAATTGATTTATTGCTCTTGTCTCCCACTGGAATGGAAGACATTGTTTACTTTACTCCTTTATCCTTCATGCCCAGAACAGAATGGCATATAGTGAGCTCCCAATAAATATTTGATCTTTCTTAACTTATATTTTTTACCAGATCTATATTTAATTCCAGGGTGATACTTATTCAGAAGTCCCTTCTGCATGTTTTCTTTGTGATTTAAGTGATACTCTTTTCTAGGGGCAAAAGATTTGGTCTTCATTTTTGTTATTTATGGATTTCCTTTTGATAATTAATAAAAGCTTTGTCTGATCAGCTTTTATTTCCATTCAACCAATTTGTTGATTATGGTTTAAAGAACTAGTCAGAAATCTGGCTATAGAGGTAAGCTAGGTTTTGAAGGCCTCCAAACATGACTCAGCTAATTCATTATGTAGATTTTGCAACCAGAGACCATTGAACATGGGCAAGATTAATAGAATATTATCAGGGGATTTACAGCAGATGATGGGAATGTGGACTGCCTGAACTGTTTATTATTTATGATGTACTGGGAAAAACAGTGGTTACTGGTTATCATAGTATAATTACTGGTTATTAGACTGTAGACTATAAGTCCATGAGGATAGAGATCTTGTCTCTCTTGATCACCTCTGTGTATTCAGGACCTGGAACAGTGTCTAGTATATGAGTTGGGATTCAGTAGATGTTTTGAATAAATCACTGAATGAAAGAAGGAATACTGCCATTGGGAAGGGGGCAAGAAGATACTCTGGGAAGTAATGGCAGTAATATTTCTTCTCTTCTCTTTTATTTTCTTTTCCTTTCCTTTCTTTTCTTTTCTTTTTTAAGTAGGCTTCATGGCCAGCATGGAGCCCAACATAGGGCTTGAACTTATGACCCTGAAATCAAGACCTGAGATGAGATCAAGAGTCAGACACTTAACCAACTGAGCCACCCAGGTGCCCCAATACAGGCAATATTTCTATGTATATGCCTTTCTTTCACACTTCTACTATCAGCAGAATAATTCAGAGCCTTACCGTCACATTCTTAGATTCACTGATGTATTTTATCTTAGTTTTGGAAAAACTTAGCTAACAGTATCAATCATCTCAGAATAAGAAAGGTTGAACTCTTTGAGTGTTACTTTTGAAATTCTTTCTTCACAAGATTTTGTGCTAGAACAATAAAAGTATTCTTTACTACGTGACCAAGTTTTGTATCATGATCATCTAATAGGTTGAATGGTGGACCCCAAGATATATTTCTCTGTCCTAATCCCTAGAACCTGTGATTATTATCTTTTATGGCAAAAGATGTGATTAAGTTAGTGCTTATCATGCATTATCCAAGTGGACTCTAAATACACTCCCATACACTCCTCGTAAGAGAGAAACACAGAGAAGGAAACACCTAGGAGAGGAGGGGACAGTGAGTGGCAGGACCACAAGTCATGAAATGCCAACAGTGACTCAAAACTAGAAGAGGCAAAGAATGAATTCTCTCCTGGAGCCCCTGCAGGGAGTGGGCCTTGCTGACACCTTGATTTTGGATTTTTGCCTATAAAACTGTAGGAAAATACATCTCTGTAGTTTTAAGATACCTCGCATGTGAAGATTGGTTACAACAGCCATAGGAAAAAATGCATGCACCAGAGGCTCTTTTTAAAAAACAACTGAGGGGAGCCTGGGAAGCTAGGTCGTTTAAACATCTGCTTTCGGCTCAGGTCATGATCTCAGGGTCCTGGGATCGAGTCCTGTATCTGGCCTTCTTGCTCGGGCGGGGAGCCTGCTGTTCTCTCCCCCTCTGCTGCTCCCCAACTTGTGCTCTTTCTCTGTCTCTGTCTCTCTCTCTGACAAATAAATAAATAAAATCTTAAAATACCCTGAGTTGCCATCAATTTTCCTAAGAGTCTTTCCTAATCCTTTGGCATTCTGATCAATCTCTTTGGACAGGCTGATCCTGTCATCAGTGTTGATCTTTTTTTCTCCCACTGTAAACCAGTAGCACCCTGCCAGGGCCCATTCACCAAGGGCTTTTTGGCTTGGGATGTGAGCAGTTTCCTATCAGTGAGGTGGGGTGATCAGGTGAAGATTAATTTCATATAACAATTTTATGTTCATATAACGATCCACTCTTCAGTAAATACTGCCAAATTAAAACCTTTTGCTGCCCTGGCTCAACTCATAAGTGGAAACTCAGAATGAAGGACCCGCCTGAACTCAATGTAAGGAAAGTTAATTCAGAGAGATCAGTGTGGCCTCCATAGAACCGTCAGAAAAGTCTATCAAGAAGTACTTGGCCTGTGTCCCAAATGATGGAGCAGGGGTTGGATTAAGGAGAGAAGGCATTGGAAAAGGGCATTCTAGGGCATTCTAGGCCTTAGATGGCTTATGATCTGAGCTACATCCCCTGCCAACTGTACTTGGTAGGTCGCCATTAAATGCCTTACTCAGTCAAGCTATGTCTGAGGTTAGGAGGCTCACTTCGGGCTTTGGTTATGCAGACAGAATCAAAAGCAGAAGAAGAAGGTCTGGGTGGAGTTTCCAGCCTACATTTTCACTCTGTTTACCCATCTCTTTCTGAGCACCTGGAGGGTGGCAGATGGGCGCCACTTAATTACCTTCCCAGAAAGGAAGTGAGAAGGACAAACCCAGTTTGATCTGCAGTCAGGCTAAGTGGCATGTTCTGTTCCCTCCACCTACTGATCTCAGCTGTGCCCTGCTACCCTGAGCAGGCACTGGGATCCTGACCCAACATAACAAATTAATAGTGTAACCCTTTCATTTATTTTGTAGGTACATTCCTAGTACAGCCTGTCAATTAAGTTAACATAAATTGGACCTGATTTTCCCACATTTGGACACAGCATTGGATACAAAAGTCCAAAAATCTGGGTCAGGTCCTGGTCAATTCGATTTTCTAGACTTGTGACTCAGAACTTCCTTGAATCTCAGTTTTTCGATCTCTAAAAGGATTACTCTCCCTCTCCCAATGAGATCAGGTGTCGCTATCTTAGCAAACTTAGTATTCCAGGGGCTGCTTGAATAATATCTGGCCTCTCCCTTGAACCATAAGCTCCACAGGGGCAGACATTGTCTGCCTTGTTCTCTCTTGAATCCTTAGATTAATGGAATGTGTTGCACACAGCAGAGACTCAACAAACACTTGTTTTAATGAATAAATGAAACAGGTATCACTTCATATTCCCAAGGAGGTTGAAGTCAAAATGGGTGAAAACATACATCTTTGGTCTCCTGGACACAGAAGTACAGGACTGCTCTTAACACGAAAGTCAGAGAACAGCTCATACTCTGATGTCATACCATTCTTTCCATCACAGGCTTTGTCACCACTACAACTGTTCTATGCATCCTTATGGACCCCGGCGTGTTTTGTGACTGTTATTCTTTTTCCCTGGGAAGGGTTTGTCCTCATCTGCCTTTATAAGTTTTCCAGTGCCACTGCTATCTTCAGGTTTCTTTGCAAAAAAGTGCATATCTGAAGTCCCCTTTGTGCATAAATAAACCATACTCTGCCATGAAAGGGAACACTGAATCATATCAGCAAGGTCTTGGACGGTCTGGGCAAAAACCATTCATCTAGCCGAGACAATTTGTCCCTCAGGAAAAATTCTGAAATGTACCTCTAGATATCAAGCTTTAGAATAACGACATTATCTCAAAGGTAATCTATGTGAACAGGTACTCATGTAATGATGAGGCAATGGGAAAAAGTGATAGGCGTTTCTCCACCTGTTTGTTTTGAGTGTGTCTGGTTCTTTCCTTAGTCCTCTGTTTGTCTGATCTATGAAATGGGTGTGTGAACACCACACCTTCCAGAAGGACTGTAACTTTGACGTCAACAAGCTTCATTAGCGGCTGTTTGCCTAACCAAAGAGAACATAGGAGAGGTGGAAAGTGTTTTTTAATTATCTGTCTCCTCACATGCCAGATGCCATGCATCCAGCTTTCAGATGGAGATTGGCATCAAATAGACCAGCCAAGGAAAGAAACACACAACAATAGTAACAAAAAGCAGAAAAAGGAGCCCCAGAGAGGTTACTGAGTATCAGACCTTTGGTCTGGGTTCTGTGTCTCAGGAGAGTGTGATTGAGACATCATGTCTCTGGATCTGGATTAAGCAGGCTGAGCTTCAAATCCCAGAGAAGGGCCTTTCTGTAAGTTACTTAAAGGCCTGAACACTCTTTCCAAGACTAAAACGGGGATCGTCATCCAAAGGTTCTGGGATTGTCATGAGAATCCAAGATGCGTATGTAAACCACACACTCCATTGTATCATTCATGGTTACCAGCTGATACTGTTTCGGACACTCTGGGGAGAGAGAAGGTATGGTTTGATGACTCCCCTTGTACGTACAGCTCAGGTGGAAGAAAGTAGCCCATTGTACTCTTACATGCTAGGAGAAACTATGATCTACTAGTTACCAGTAGCTAGATTTTAAATATGAAATTTTGTTTCAAAAATAGTCCGTTGCCTCCCTTACCCATCAGTTTTGTTTAGTTTTGGTTTTCTCTTGAAAATCTCTCATAAACTCACCCTCGATTGTGGCTAAAGTCACTGGGCGGGAATGAACAATGAAATGTAAACTTGTCTCATCCTGATGAGTTTCTTCTCCCATTCCAAGTACCTTGGTGATGTTGTCTTCTTCTGCATCTCCCTGCTCACACAGACACTAAATATGGACTCAAGCCTGCAGAAGGACCTTCTAGGGCCCGAGCGACCACACAGCTCTTTTATTTGCCTTGAAGGCTCCTCACCCCTAGTGTCTGCGAGCCTTCTGTTCTGTGGAAACGCTAACATGTTTTACAAGAACTCATGAAGTTTCCTGGGGCAAGAATTACAGCTGTCAGATTCTTTTGTGAGACAAACTGCTCTTGGGCAGAGCCTTGAGGGAGCTAATGTAGAAATGAAGTCCGGGTAAAAATAAACTTTTACAAAGGTCAGGAATGGAGAACTCAAAGATGTAAGGGGCGAGTTGAAAAGTCAAGGAGAAGGGGGGGTGGTTACCATTGGGTTAGCCCAGATATCACCCCATATATTAACAAGGAACCTTGGGCATGTTACCTAACCTAAGTCTTATTTTCCACAGCTTTGAGATGGAGATAATGAATATCTATCTTAAATGTTTATTACTGTGATTAAGTAAGATAATGTTAGTGAAGTGCCTTATAGATTACCCAACACTTAAAAGGCACTAAAAAGTATCAACTGCCACATGCTTTCCACTGATCCTCTTTCTTGTATGGTGATGTGTTGCAGTTGGCTCATACTAGAGCTAGGGCCCTTTGCATGAATTTCTGCCCCACTTTCATTTCAGGGACTTCATGTTTGTAGCTGGGAATTTGCTATGGCAGCATTAATTACACCATGGAAAGTGGCAAATGCCATCAGGCAGGGCTTTCTTATCTACTCCTCTCCCTAGAAAGCTTATTGTTAGATATTTACCAGCCTACCCCTGGGTACTGACCAGGTAACAATATTTCTGAGTCTCAGTTCCTTCACCTTTAGGTGAAGGAGAATAAATGCATTCTACCCATCTCACAGGGATTTTGTGTCACATAACAATGAAAACCCCAAAATGACTGAGAGTAGTAATGATTAATATTAATGTCAGCTGGAGAAGGTGGTAATGGCATTTCCTCCACAGAAGGGCTCTCAAGCCCCAGTTTTTCTGAGTGCCCTGAGGAGGTAGAAGTACCACAGGGTGAAAATCTCAAGTAGAATAAGGTTGGCATACCTACCTCCTAACCAAATATGGTTAACAAACATGTAAACCCTATACCAAATACCAAAGATATAACAGCGGTGAAGATAGTCTCTGCCTTCAGGGGTATTATGGACGAAGCCGAGCTAGGCTAGGAAAGCAGAATAACAATCCTGCATGGTAAGTGTTATGACAAGGGTGAACACAGATGCCTCTCAAAATAACTGTGTGGGCTAATGCAGCATCCACTAGCCATATGTGGCTATCGCATATGAGTTGTGGTTATCCCAGTTGAGATGTGCTGTAAATGTAACACACTAAATTTTGAAGACTTAGTAAAAAAAAAAAAAAGTAAGCCAACTTATAACTAATTTTATTATATTACTGATATGTCAAAATATTAATATTTTGGACATATTGAGTTAAATGAAATATATTATTAAAATGAATCTCACTAGTTTCTTTTTATCTTTTTTAATGCCACTGCTAGAAAATTTAAAATAGCATCTGTGCTTGCATTATATTTTTATTGGCCATTTCTATATCTTTGGAGAAATGTTTATTCAAGTTTTCTGCCTATGTTTAAATTGGGTTGTCTGTCTTTTTGTTGTTAAATTATAAGTGTTCTACTAGACTCTTATCACATAAATGACTTGAAAGTATTTTCTCTATGCCTTTGGCAGGCTCCCTGCCGAGCATGGAGCCCCACTCGGTCTCAATCTCACAACCCTGAGATCATGACCTGAGCTAAAATCAAGAGTCAGACGCTTAACCAACTAAGCCATGCAGGAACCCCAAGGATCCTTTCAAGATTGTTTTGGCTCTTCTGGGTCCCTTGCATTTCCATGTGAATTTTAAGACCAGCTTGTCCACTTCTGCTAAAAAGGCAGTTGAAATTCTTATAGGAATCGACACTGAATCTGTAGATTAGAATATTGGACCATGCTATTATCTTAACAATATTTTCTTCCAATCCATGAAGATTTATTTAGGTCTTCTTTGACTTTATTCTTGCAATGTTGTGTAGCTTTCAATGTACACAAAACTTGATTGTATCTTTTCCTAAGAATTTTTATTTTATCGATACTATCGTTAATGGAATTGTCACATGGGATGATAGTGATTTCATCAGGACTGGCTTGGACCCCTTCCTCTAATCTCCCCATTAAGCTGTCTGCCTCTGGGAGTTTCACACCCAGCTTCTGTGCCCCTCCAATTGCTGGCTGATTGCTCTATTGCTTTGACAATGTCTGGGTTGTCAACTAGCTCTCCCTCTGATCTAGCTAAATTTGAGTCTTTTACAGAGGTGGCTTCTGAGGCAAGTCTTTGAGGTTTGTTTTGATCCCTGGAGGGCTCTCCTTAGTTGTGTGTTTTCCTGATTCTTTTTGATAAACCAGCTGATCGATGGTTTAACTTGTTGCTCTAATTGGAACTACCAGCCTCCTCTTCTTTGCTACCCCCCAAATCTCCAACATTTTTAAGAGTGATCTTAGGCTTGAGATTCTCCATATTTTGTTTCAAAGAAAGTCAGTTCCTCTGGGAATAGCTTTGGAACTTTCTCTCCTTATGGGTTGCCTCTCCTCCTGGGCAAAAATCTCTGAGTAGAAACAGTGGCTCCCTTCTCCTATAGTGATACTGCTGCTTAACAAACAGGGTGATGAAAAAACCAAACCAAACCAAACCAAAAATGAGCAGGGGACTGGATGAGGGTAAGAGCTTCTGGTCTTTTTAGTTTGTCTCTCTCAGCATGGAGTCTCCACCTTGTGAGCGAGCTAGGGCAAGGCTGCTCAGAGTTTTCCACCTTCCACTTCTGGGGCCAAGCCTGTGGCCCTGTAAGTGTGAGATGGATGGAGGAAAGGAGTCCCTTTTCTTTGGGCTACACTCACCAGGAATTTAACTTCAGCACCTCGGAGATGGAGAGGATGAAAAATGCTGATGCTTTGTCCCTTCTGGTAAAGGGAGCCTTGTCTTCTGGGCCACACGCATCTGGACTGGAGCTTCTGTCATGGCACCAAGATAGAGTTGAGGGAAGAAAGGAGAGGTGTTGACTTAAGCAGACCCTTGGTGTTACTACAACACTGCGGACCCTTGGTGTTACTACTGAGATTACTGAGATTTAGTCGATTTTCATGAATAAATGTTTCATTTGTTGTATGCCATTAGTGCAACTTTCAGAAACTGTAAGTGGTTTTTTATATGCAATTTTCACCAAAATCAGAGGTATTTTCTGTGGAATGAATCCACAGAGTTCCTCGTGGTGCCCTTCTGGAAGTGGACATACTAATAATTTCTTTAAACAAAACTCCAAAACCTAAATGGTACAATTTATTAGTACTATATTAGAATAAAAGGTTTTTCTTCAAGAATGGGTAACCTATAAGAAGTGAATGGGTCACTACCAGGTGGCAGACTGTGATAAAATTCTTACCGAAGACATCAATAAATAGAATATTGCACATTTTTAAATTGCTTTGTTTTTTTCTTCAAAGATTATTTATTTATTTATTTATTTATTTGACAGACAGATCACAAATAGGCAGAGAGGCAGGCAGAGAGAGAGTGGAGGAAGCAGGCTCCCTGCTGAGCAGAGAGCCTGATGTGGGGCTCAAACCCAGGACGCTGGGATTACAACCTAAGCAGAAGGCAGAGGCTTTAACCCACTGAGCCACCCAGGTGCCCCTAAATATTGCATACTTTTAATGGAAAAACAGAATATATAGGCATTCCTGTAGATCTTCAAGGAAATGATGGGGAAAAACAGAATATATAGGCATTCCTGTAGATCTTCAAGGAAATGATGGGGAAACTAAAAATGGGCAATGGATGGGAATAACCGGTTTGCAGGAGGAAGAAACTCATAGAGCTAATAGGTTCATGAGGAGAGAAAGCCTCATTAGTAGTCATAAAAATGCGGTTAAAATAAGATTCCACTTTAATCCCAATGGGAAAATTAAGTTATTTGCTGTCAAATACTGATGAAGGGTGCCGGTCGGGGAGCCTCCTTCTCCCTCTTCCACTGCTGCTCCCCTGATTGTGCTCTCTTTCTCTCCCTCTCTCTCTCACTGTCAAATAAAATAAATAAAATCTTTGAAACAAATGAACAAAAAATACTGATGAAAAATGGGGAACAAGAACCTCACATACTGTTGGGGAGATTGTAAGCTTTTGGAGAGCAATTTGGTGGCATTTAATACAATTGATTCTGCATTTAGCCTATGACCTAGGAAATTTCATGAAATGAAATTTCAAATTTCATTTGGTCAATTTCAAGTATTTACCAAAAGCATTTAGTAAATACTTTAGAAAATCTTCACAAAGAAACTGGGGGAAGGTGATTTATGGCAACATTGTTATTATTGTTCATCAGAATGAAGATCTGAAATCCGCCTCAAAGTGCATCAACAGAGAATGGATGAACATGTGTGGTATAGGCATATTAACAAATACAGTGTATTAGTCAAAAATAATGAACTAGATATATCAATAAGGACAGCACAGATGCAAGTATGGACCAGATATATATACATATACATAAGGACAGTTCACAGATGCAATATTGAGTATAAAAAGTGAAAGCTAAGCAAAATGAAATGTCTAGCCTAATACAATTGATGTGGAACATAAAATAACACTTTACATTGTTCATTGTTACACAGATTTGTGAATAAAGATAATAATGGTGGAATGGTATTCCTGATATACGGGAGCATGGGTACGCATGGTGGGAGATCAGATGGTAAATGGCAGTGGGTAGGGGAGGTGAATATGAAAAAAAAAATGAATGCGTAAAAATTAAGTTAAAAATGGACCATACGAGGACACAGGAAAAAAAAAAAGACTATGCACATAGTGCTGTCAGTAATATGTCCCAAACTAAGAAGCATGATTGGCCCCATTAATGCAATTCTGTGTGCCTATGAGTCCAGTAGTGTTTTTTGATGATAATAAAATGAGATGATATATGTATAAGTGACTAGCTGTGCTACCTACCATCTTTGCTAGTTCTCCTTCCCTTTCTGAATACCTTACAAGTAGAGCAGCAGAATCAGGGAGATAAACACTCAAGATAGACTTTGCAGATTCCTGCAAAAATTATAGTTTGAATTACCTTAGTAAAAGTTAGGCATGAATTACAGCTGTAAAAATGACTATTCATTCCTCTAAGCTGGCCAGTGGTTGAGTCAAGTAGAGACCAAATGAGAGGACAGAGTTTAAAAAGAAAATATTTCAACAAGGAAAGCGGTCAAGGCACATATGAATTAGACACAGAAAATGAAAACAAAAAATTCCTGGACAAAATCTGTAAACTTGGAAATATGGTCCAAATTGTGCCATCTGCTCATAAAATCATGGAGAGGCTATTGGAACTTTCCAGCACTGGGTTGGATGGTCTCCACAGAATTCTGTGGCACCAGATCTTCAGGAGCATTTCCAAGGGAAGAAGGCCACTGGGATGCTTTCACTCTTTTTGTCTTGTTTCTGCACAACAATTCAATTCTGAAAGTAAAGAGAGTGAGGGTTTTCCCTAATAAAACACCAGCCCAAACTAAACTTACTTTTACTGAACTAAATCCAGGAGTGTCCCTACTTGATTACCACCACCCATCCAAGTCATAATCACTCTTCATATTTCATCTCAGGTCCAAGAGAGAGAGTTGAATAAGAAAGGGCATTGGATACAGACAAACTTGGGTTCAAATTTATGGCTGCATAAACTTGGGGCATAAGTTTATTTTATTTTTTTGAGGGTTTTTTTGTTTTGTTTTGTTTTTCGAGTTTTTTTTTTTTTTAAGAGGGGCAGGGGGTTTGCAGAGGAAGAGGGAGAGAGAGAACCTCAAGCAGGCTTCACATCCAGCCTAGAGCCTGACACAGGGCTCAATCTCACAACCCTGAAATCATGACCTGAGCTGAAATCAAGAGTCAGACGCTTAATAGACTGAGCCACCCATGTGCCCCACTCGGGCATAGTTTTAAATTTCACTGTGCTGTGATTTCCCGAGTAAAATGGCAGGGGTGTAGTGAATACCTAAATTTCAAGTTGTTGTATGAGTGAAAAAATCAGAGCAGATGCTTGAGCTAATATTTGCACATTATTTCCTCTTCACCTGCCTTGATTACTCTTGTCCCTGTCCATGTCTCCCTTTTTGGAACTTCCTTAAAATATGCAGGTGCAACTCAATAACTTCCTATCTTTTTTTTTTTTTTTTAGGTTTTATTTATTTATTTGACAGAGAGAGTGAGAGAGCACAAAGAGGGAGAGCAGCAGAGGGACAGAGAAAAGCAGGCTCCCCATGGAGCAGGGAACCTGACATGGGGCTTGATCCCAGGACTCTGGAATATGACCTGAGTAGAAGGCAGATGCTTAACTCACTGAGCCACCCAGGTGCCCCTCAATAACTTCCTATCTTGGCTGTGATCTCATTTCATGGTGTAAGTCTTATCTCACCAGGAAAATCTTGGCATGAATTTTCTTTCCCTTCTTTTCACCTTACCTGCTGCCTCCCTAACCCATTTCCCCCTTCCTATGCTTAGCAGACCTGATACTTATTAAAACCTTGTGGGCATCATGATAAGGATGCTCTCAGGCTTCCTAGAAGCCTCCAGGAAAACATCTCAGTCAGGTGCAAAATGTCTGGATGAATGTGGGGGAAAAGCTCATTATCAGAAAGTGAAGGAAAATGTCACTGTTGGACTGACAATCTCAAGGCAGAGGTAGTACCTAGTGAGTGAACTTTGCCTTATAGTGCCAACCTCAGGCAACCAGAGAAACCAATTGGTTTCTATTCTCTCATCCCTTAAGACCCCAAGTTCTCCTTATCCTGCTGCCATGAAGGGAGGTGGACAATTTATTTCTTCTATGATAAATCTAAAGTAGATAATCCTTTTTTTCTCCAGATAATAAGGCAACACTTGTAGTCAAAAGGGTTCTCTTTTTCTAGTTCATTTATTTCTTTTATTTTTTCCCATTTATTTACTTTTAAAGATTTATTTATTTATTAGACAGAGTGCGCGTGTGAGAGAGATAACAAGCAGGGGGAACAGCAGAGAGAGAAAGAGAAGCAAGCTCCCTGATGAGCAAAGAGCCCAATGCGGGACTTGATCCCAGGACCCTGGGACCATGACCCAAGCCAAAGGCAGACGCTCAATCGACTATGCATCCTAGTGTCCCTCTAGTTCACTTAGAACTAGAGGGAATCTCAAGTCTGCTTGAGATTCTCCTTTTGCTTCTTTCTCTACTTGTTCACACAAACGCACCCTCTCTCTCTCAAATAAATACGTTTTATAACAAAATCTTTAAGCCGTATGGATGATTTCATGACTTTCCATCTTCCCAGTGATTTTTTCCAGTGAATCCTTAAGATTCACTGGGAAAAGAGATGCTTCCTATTTTTCGGGTGCAGAAAGCAAGGTGCCCTCCTTCATGGGAAGGCACATGGGATGCTCTTTCAGTTTCCTGCCTTCCCAGAGAGCCAGTAGTTCCCAGGAGCCAGTCACTGAGCCAGCTCCACATGTCCTATTGCCAAGGATCTCCAGTCAAGGTCTTTACCCCTCTGCATATAATACAAATTTCTACGACAAGCTTATAACTCTCAAAGGATCTTAGAGTAATTATATTTAGGTTTTAATATAGATGCCATTTGTCCCATACATTTACATCAATCCAGTTATAGTTCAATTGGTATCTGTGGAGTAGATACTGTGAATAAAGCATTATATATATGATTAGGAAAAGCAGTTCTCACTCATGGAGGGAATAGAAGAAGGCCTGGAAAGCTTTTCTTTTCCTTTTTTAAAACAGTTTTGTTGAGGTTTAATTTACATACTCATAAAATTTACCCATTTTAAGGGAATGATTCAATGACTTATAGGACGTTTGTAGATTTGTGTGAACATTATCACAATCCAATTTCGGAACATTCCCATCATGTCTGGAGTCTTAAAAAAATATGGATGCCCAGGACACCTAGACCCATGTAGTCAGACTTTTAAAATTTTTTTTTAAAGATTTTATTTATTTATTTGACACAAGAGATCACAAGTAGGCAGAGAGGCAGGCAGAGAGAGAGAAGAGGAAGCAGGCTCCCTGCAGAGCAGAGAGTCTGATGCAGGGCTCGATCCCAGGACTCTGGGATCATGACCTGAGCTGAAGGCAGAGGCTTTAACCCACTGAGCCAGCCAGGTGCCCCTGTAGTCAGACTTTTTGAGGGTGATTTACGCAGCTTCCCAAGTGGTTGTGGAATGCAGGATGTGGAGAAGGACTGCTGCAGAGGATACAAATACAGGTGTTTCCTAGTTCCCACTCTTATGGAACTTATAGTCTACAACTGTCCCAACCTAGGCACTAGTGCCATTTTGAGCTGGATAATTCTTTCTTGTGAAAGGGCTCTCCTGTGCACTGTATGGTGTTTAGCAGCATCGTTGGTCTCTATGCACTAGTAACACTCTCTCTCCCTATTCCCAAATTGAAACCACCAAAAATATCTCCAGACATTGTCAAATGTCCCCAGGAGGAAATTGGCCCCAACTGAGAACCAATGGTTTACAAAGGCAACAAGGCATAACTAGAAATACGCCAAAAGCTTGACAGAAACAGTAATACCATGAAAGATACAAAAACAAAGCTATAGCAATTTAAAGAAGAAAAGATCTCCTGTGTGCCTCAGTGTGCTACAGTGTCAAGATGGTGGGCTTTCAAGAAACACATGTTTAGACTGATATCCCGGCTCTGTAAGTGACTGGCTTTATGATCTTGGATAAGGTAGCCAAATTTTACGAACCTATTTTCTCACATTAACCATTCAGGATATATATAGCTTAATATTATCTGCAAAATGATGATAGTGATACCTTGGCAGGAAGTGCAGAGGTAGTGCACCAAGAATCTGCACACAGTAGGCACTTGGTAGAGTCTTACATTAATTGGGCATCTACCCTGCCAGGCATTGTGGTAAATACATTACATCATATTGCATTTCATCTTTACTACAATCTTATTAATTCTGCATAACGATCAGCCCTAGTTTACACGTCTGGATACATCTTTAAGCTGAAACTTAGAGTCGAAATTGATGAACTTATTGAGGTCTTGGTGTTTGGTAAAGAGGGAGGTTAAAGAAACAGATGGGTCTGAGTGTTTGTGAGCTATGCTCTATGACAGTACTTCTGAAACCTGCTCATCAGAAGAGCCACCTGGTACGTCATTAAAAATGCACAGCTACAGATTCAGAAGTTTTGTGACTCTGAATCCTCTTACAAGTGCCACAAATGATTTCTATGAACATCCAAGTTTGGGGGTGGTTGTTACGGTACTTCTCATAAATACTAAGTAAGTGTTAAATAAGAAATAAGCTAGCTAAAAATTCTGGCTTGGAAAATTAAGAAAATGTGTAGGATTTCAATAGAAATAGTCAGGAGGGAATAGCATAAACAAAGGTAAGAGGCTTACATGTGGAGGCTGTGCCTGGGTATTATAGTAACAAGAGCTAATGTTGATTTACGTTGACAGACACTGTCCTAAGCAAATTACATATATCTTCTTATTTAATTTTCTTAAACCACCTTGTGAGGTAAGTACAATTATTTTCTCATTTATAGATGAAAAAAACTCAAGTGCAAAGAGGTTGGGTAACTTTGTATAAGATCCCGTAGCTGGCAAGAGGTCAAGTTGGGATTTGAAAACAGACTTGCGACCGATCCTCTTACCAACCAAATCAAAGTATCTGAGGCTCCAAGATGTATGGAACTTGCCCAACATAGATGCTCATTCTCAAAGATTAGATGGACACCTGAATTTGTCTATTCCCAAATCTTGATTCTTTCACTATACCACAATTGTTTCACTCTAAATTATAGGGAGCTTTGGATACTGGAGCTTCCAAATTACTTAAAAAATACTTATTTCATGCTTATCCTTGACTCAATGAATAGTCACAGGGTGCATACAGTGGACCAGAGCCACAGAGCTGCACAGGGCTAAGGCATGGTTGTGTCCTGGGGGGAATCACAATCTTGTGTGGAAGCAGACGCAGACACAATTAATTCTAACGGTAGGGAAGTATAAAAAGCACTCTGTCTAGTGAACAGGAAGGACTAAACTCTGCCCAAGGTAGTAGAGACTTAAAGAACAAGCCCAGGAGACATGCCAAGGGCAGGGTCTAATCTTAATTCTTCAAATAATAGGGCACAGGTGAAAGCAGAATCAAGATGGCATTTTAAGATTCATTGATGGTAGGTTGGAAATCAGTTGTGAGGAGATAAATTGTTAGTCCAGTCGGGAAGTTATGATAGCATTCTAAGAATAAGACGGGAGACACTGGGGTCTTAAATTCGGGCCATGAGTGTGGAAAGAGAAGGTGGGGGGTGATGGTGGAGAATACATGCACTGTGAACACGCAGTTGGTTACTAAGTCCTCCTATGTGCTCTCTACTGGGCAGGAGGACTTACAGCGGGAAAGGGTGTGAATAATCATCCATCAGTCTATCTATCCATCCGTCCATCCAGCCATCCAGCCATCCAGCTATCCAGCACTGACTGAGATCCAGCTATGTGCCAGACACTAGTCTAGCCATTGGGTATATAGTCATGAACAAGACAGCAAGGGCTGAGCCTGGTGGTGGGTATTATAGAGGGCATGTATTGCATGGAGCATTGGGTATGGTGCATAAACAATGAATCTTGGAACACTGAAAAAATAAAATTAAGTGAAAAAGAAAAAAAGACGCAAGGGCTGTGCCCTACCAGGGTTTATATTCTAGTAGGGAGATATGAATTTTGATTGATGTCTTGCCAGAAGGATAGGGGTTCACTGTGTAGGTAAGGGAGTCAAGACTTTTCCAGTAGAGACAATAGGACATAAAAAGGCCTGAATGTAAGAAATAGCATAAAATATAATTAAAGCCCTAAGAAACTTAACATAGTTGGCTCATAGGATATGTGGTGGGATGGCAAAGGTGGAAGGAGATGAGGAAGGGCCAGTCAGGCACAGAGCTGGGAGCTTGGGTATTATCCTGTGGTAAGGGGAAGCTTTGATTAATTGTGCAATGTCTCTGCCTTCCTCTTCCCCCTGCTGCTGTGCCCTCTCCTCCTCTGTATTCCAGTCAGCATGCATGCTTGTCATTCCCGCCAAATGAGTCAGTGGAGATGGGAGCATTAATTTATTTGAGCAGACATGTGTCAACATCATTTGGAGAAAAGGCACCAGACCCATTACACACACTCAAATAACATGATTAGGACTACATTTGAAAGCAGCAAACCTCGGGCCTCTCTAATTCAGTCCTGATTGGTTCAGCCCACTCTGCTGCTCAGTCTGTCTCTTTACTGAATTTCTACTATTCTATCTTCCCAACCCTCATCCCCTTTTCCCCTACATGACTGCTTGCGCGTGCGCGCGCGCACACACACACACACACACACACACACACACACACTTTGCCCAACTCTGTCTCCCTCCTGTTATCTTAATTCTTGTTAGGGCAAGTCGTAATACTCACTGGATTGCCATAGCAAGGCAGGGGTAAATTCTTATGACCTATCTCCCTTAATGTAGGGGAAGGTACTAAAATAAAAAAACATAGTCTGATCCTAATCTCCTTACATTTTATTAGATTCATGAAATTGTAAAGGCAAGATCTGGATGGGATCTTAGAGACTGTCTAGTGAAATCTCTCTCTTTCGTTTTAGGAAAAAAAAAAAAAGGTCTCAGGAATTTATCCAAAGTTAAGAAAGCTCTGGAGTTGAAAGCAACACAAGCTCTTTCTAGTTTCTTAATTAATGGGGGATACGTGTGAGCGTCTATGAGCGAGTGTGTGTGTGTGTGTGTGTGTGTGTGTGTGTGTTGAAGAGGAGTGTGTGGTAGAAAGCCTTGGGGCTTTGTGGGAAAGTGGAAAAGGTAAGACACAATCTCAACAGCCACACAGCTAGGCTTTATAGATGCTGGAACATTCTTAAAGTTCTGCAGGAGTCAAATGAGCACGAAATCTAGGCCATCTGGCCATGCCCTCAACATCAGAATCTCTTAATTCCTCCTTAAGGGTTACACCTTGTGATATCCCCATTCTTCTAGATCTCTGTTTCTACTGTTCCAGCTGCTTCTTCTATCTCAGGATAATGACTTGAGAAAAACCTTATTTTTATCTTTATGGCTTATGCTGACTCTTGGCTTCTCCTGATTGTGGTTTCTGCTTGTTGGTTCTCTCTGTGGATAATTCAGTTGGAGCCCATTGCTAACTCTCTCTCCTTTGGCCTAGCCTTCAAACTCCCTAGGAGAGAGGAACTGATTGGTTCATTTAGTCTCATAGTTATTCTTTGTAGACAAAATTCTTGTGCCAGCCCTTCTTGGAGACAGCCGCCTGGCCTATGGATCCACTGTCCTTGGCCCTTCACCTGTGACCAGGGAGGCAGGAGTCTGCTTTTGTAAGATGGGACTGCACAGGTGGCAGTGTTGAAACTCCTCTCCAAGTAGACTCTCCATAACATTTAGAGACTAAGGTAGGGCTTGAGTCCAGGTTCAGACTCCTACTTTAGTACCTTTCCCATTATGCCAAACTGGCCTGAGTTCTCGATGGTTCTGTGTATTTCTTCCTCACCACCTGCCTGTCCCTTAGCTTCTCAAGCTGTGCATAGCACTCCATTGCATTCACTCTCCCACAGAGCAAGGTCTACGCTTAGATCCCAGAATGATTGAAAAGGACCCAATAGAGTAATTATAACTAAGAATGACTAGGTCTCCTTCCTTGGGTATTTACATTTTAATAATGTCTTAAGCTGAGCAAATTACCCTCTAATGTGGCATTTCAGACTGCTCAAGTAGGAAAGAAGAATTTGGGAAGGAGCAAATTTTCCAGGGCTGCTCCAATTACCATATAAACAGCAACTTACTCTGTGTGCCAATAAACAGACCTTTCAGCCTTTCTGCATACATCATCTTCTCTGTCACCACCACCTTTATTTCACTGATGAAGATTAAGAAGTTAATAAATTTTCTGGGCACAACCCAGATGGAGGATGTTGAGACTGGCACAGATAACCACTTTTTATGCTCCAAAAGAAGCTTATGCAACACAAGGTGAAGGATGAAAAGTTCCAGTGTAAGGGAAAAATTTTTCTAATTTAAAGAATTCTTAAACTTTCTATTATTCATTGCGCTCTACTGCAAGGCAATGGCACAGTCATTCACAGACCTGGAATTAGTTGTCTTGTGTTTCAGGATAGAGTTATTAATCAACAACATTATCCTCATGCCTTCTATGGATTGGGTAAGATTTAAGAAGAGCCCATTAGCACCCAGTATAGAGTGAGTAGCCCCCATGGAGAATCCATAATATATATATCCAAAATATATTTATATATTTTTAAAAATAAATATATTTTTAAAAAGATTTTGTTTATTTATTTGAAAGAGAGAGAATGAGAGAGAGAGAGAGCACATGAGAAGGGGGAGGGTCAGAGGGAGAAGCAGAGTCCCTGCTGAGCAGGGAGCCTGATGTGGGACCCAGTGCTGGGACTCTAGGGTCATGACCTGACCTGAAGGCAGTTGCTTAACCAACTGCGACAACCAGGTGCCCTCCACCGTAAATATCTTTATTTTTACATTTATTTTATACATGTTTCAAATAAAATTGAGAATAGGTATGTGTATATATATGCATATGTGTGTATTAATATTCTATTTATCTAATTTCATGTTATATTACAGAAATTTTTATGTAACTGAACATGTGAAAGATGTTATTTTCAAAATATGTTATCCTAATAAACTACATAATATTTCACCATTTTGATATACTGTATAAGTTAAATATTTCCCTCTTGGTGGATATTTAGGTCACTTTCAAATTTTCACTATTACAATGATCTGTAAAACATCCTGATTTGCATTAATTATTATTCCTTAAGATAGATTCTCAGATCTAGAAATAGTGAGCTGAAAAGCACGATGATCTTTTAAGCAAAAAAAAAGTTGTCTTTGGGACGCCTGGGTGGCTTAATCGGTTAAGTAGCTGCCTTTAGCTTGGGTCATGATCCCAAGGTCCTAGGACTGAATCCCACATCGGGCTCCTTGTTCAGCTCAGCCTTCTTATCACTCTGCGTGCTGCTCTCCCTGTTTGTACTCCCTCTCTCTGACAAGTAAAATCTTTTTTTAAAAAAGTTATCTTAGAGGCTGAGTTGTAAAGAAGATGCAGGGGCTGATCTAGGAACAATGCCAGAACCCTCATCTCAAGTACAGAGAAAACTTGACGAGTCAATACTCTGTTTCCTCTATCATGGGAAGGGAGCCCACTTGGGGGGTGACTTCCATTTTGTCTACCTTTTTTTGGAGAAATATGTGACCAGAGTTTGGAAAATAAGTCCGTCCTCTAACATCCTTGGCCCCTCCCATTCTCTGCTTAAACCATACTCTCCCTTCAACAGCCTTCTGACTACTCCTAGAATACCATCCAGGGCCCACAAGATCCCTACCACCTGCCTTCTGACTGCCTTTACCACCACCTTGTGACACTTTTCCCTTCCTTAGCTTCCTTCAGTGGCACGAACATGCCAAGCACTCTTAAAAAACCTTAGTTCAGCTTTTTCTCTCTGTCTGGAAGATTCTTCCCCACACTGTTTATATGACTTAGATCTCTCTTTTTCTTTAGGAGTCAGTTTAAGCATTCCCTCTCAGAGGTTTCTTACCTGACCATAGCACTCAATCTTCATCTACTTTTCAGAACTTATTAAAATGTGCAATTATTTTACTTATTTCTCTGTTACTGTCCCCCCCCCCCATCTGCTTCCTATGCATGATGGGAGAGCAGGTTCTGAGCATACCATGTAAAATCTGGAAAAAACCTGGAGCTTAGCAGAGTGACTGGCATGTAGTTGGCATTGCTTGACTATTTATTGTTGAATTTCTGATGCATTTGGCCAGTTGTAGCAGTGAGATAGATATAAGCTATAAGTGAGCAGATATAAGAAAGAAATATGCTAAGGAGTAAAATCCATTTCACCATCCTTCCCCAACTATTCCCAACCTCAAACCCTGTGTAGCCCGATTTGGCAAACCATGAAATAGGAAACGAGTATTTCTCTATCTGGCAGAAAGCCCATGAAACTTCCATGCAGAAAGTTAACTCTCAATTTTATTTTCTTCATTTTTTATTTATTTTTTAAAAAAATATTTATTTTATTTATTTGAGGGAGAGGGAGAGAGAGCATGAGAGGAGAGAGGTCATAGGGAGAAGCAGACTCCCCGCCCAGCAGGGAGCTCGATGTGGGACTCGATCCCCGGACTTGAGGATCATGACCTGAGCTGAAGGCAGGTGCTTAACCAACTGAGCTACCCAGGTGCCCCATTTTATTCATTTTATTTTATTAAGGCTTTTATTTATTTTTAATTTTTAAAATTTTCTTCATTAAAAATAATTAATTTTTAAATTTTTAAAATATTTATTTATTTGACAGAGAAAACACAGTGAGAGTGGGAATATAAGCAATGGGAGTGGGAGAAGGAGAAGCAGAGAGCCAAGATGAAAACTGGATGCGGGGCTCAATCCCAGAACTCTGGGATCATGACCTGAGCCGAAGGCAGATGCTTAATGACTCAGCCACTACACGCCCCTTCATTTTTTTTAAAAAAAGGCTTATTTATTTATTTGAGAGAGAAAAAGGGAGTGAAAGAGACAGTGGAGAGAAGGGGCAGAAGAAGGGAGAACCTCAAGCAGACTCTGCACTGAGTGGGGAACCCGATGTGGAGCTCCATCTCATAACCCTGAGATCATAAGCTGAGCTGAAGTCAAGAGTCAGACTCTTAACTGACTGAGCCACCCAGGTGCCCCTCATTTTCTTCATCTTTAAGAGAAGCATTATTACAGTACCTGCCGTACAAGGTTGTTCTAAATACGAAAGTAGATAACACATGTCAAATACTTATCAAGGAACCTGATGTAAGGTAAGTGCTTGGTAAACCTAAGCACTGCGGACATGTGGTGTTGCGCTGGTGAGCCTGAAGGTGCTAATGATAAGGATGGTGATGATGAAGATGATGATGATGCAAGAAGACTGGCTTCCTGGTTGAAGTCAGGGAACACCCTTGGAATTAACAGTTCTCATACAGCCTTAAGGGAGAATTCTTTATTTTTTTGGTGGGGGTGAGATTCAAGCAACACAAATTTTTTCTCTTACAATTCTGGAGTCAGAATTTTGAAATTAGTCTCATTGAGCTAAAAGTCAAGGTGTCAGCAGGACTGGTTTTTCTTGAAGCTTTTAAGGGGGCTTCCTTCCTGTTCCTTGGCTTCTTCAGCTTCTAGAAGCAATCTTCATTTCTGGGCTCATGGCATTGTTCCATTTTCAAAGTGCATCACTCCAGTCTCTGCTGCTCACATTGCCTTCTTGTTCCTTTGCCCTCTTGCTTCCCTCTTATAAGAATGCTGGTGGTTACGTTTATGACCTATTGGATAAGCTGGGATAATATCCCCAACTCAAGAACCTTATGTCTGTAGAGTCTCTTTTACAATCTAAGGGAACATTTGCGGGTTCTGGGAGTTAGGATGTGGATATTTTTTGCGGGGAGGATTATTCAGCCTACCACAACCACCCATCATATCCTCATTTCCCACTTCCCCAAAGTAGATTTAGGAGGATCTGTGAGGCCTCCATTGCATACAAGCTCAACACCCTTGTTCTCACTTTTGTTGTGAGCCTCACCCCTGGGTAACTGAACCCTCTACTGACTATGTACCTGCATCCAAGCAGCTCAATGAGTCTGGAGAAACATGCAGTTGAGCCAGCAGATCCCACCTTAGTTTCCTTTTCTTTCTCTCTCTCCCTCCCTGCCTCTCTTTCTTCTTTCTTTCTTTTTTCTTTCTTTCTTTCTTTCTTTCTTTCCTTCCTTCTTTCTTTCTTTCTTTCTTTCTTTCTTTCTTTCTTTCTTTCTTTCTTTCCCTCAGATCTGAGGCAGGCCCTTGCATTATGGGCAAAGCTCTTGACATAGACCAGGGCATAGGCAGACAAGGGAGAGAATCATTCACCTTGAGGCAATTGGTAAAATAGAAGGGGAAAAAAAGGTAGACCAGTTTCAATGGGGGATAAGATGATCTACATGGATTAAAAATCAATTGTGAGGAATGTTCATCCTGACTGTGAGGAGAATAAAAAATAATGCCAGTTGGAGAAAAATGCTGATAAAAACAAAACAGAGAGGAAGATGGGCCATAGCAGGAATTGCTATTTTATTTTATTTTAATTTCTTTAAAGATTTTAATTTTTTATGAGAGAGAGAGAGGAGAGAGAGAGGGAGATCACGAGCAGTGGGGGAAGGGCAAAGGGAGAAACAGACTCCCCACCGAGCAGAAGCCTCAATGCAGGGTTCCACCCCATGACTCTGGGACATGACCTGGGCCAAAGGCAGATGCTTAACTGACTGATGCACCCAGGTGCCCCGAGGGATTGCTACTTTAGAAAGAGGAGTTAGAGAGGACTTCTCTGAGGAGGTAGCATGTGAGCCCAGAATGCAGTGAGGGAGTTCACAGAGAGATTGGTAGGCAAGGAGAACAGCAAGTGTAAAGCCCCGGAGGCAAGATTTGCTTGGTGAGGTTGAGGAATAGCATGGAAGTGAGTGTGGCATGGGAGGGAGTGGTGCCTGGAGTTGGAAGGGTCTCCAAGGAAGACCCTTGGAGGGTCTTGATGTCTTTTTCCTGCTGCTCCTCTGGTCAGGGAGAAAGATGCCCCATCTCCTCCTCTCAACTAGAGAGCCATGCTGCCTTCAACCATGCCTAGTTTTGTGTCCTGCCTGCTGGGAAGCTGCCTTGGATGCCCTGGAAACATAACTAATCACAGCCTCCTGCCTTGTCCCTTGGATCTGGAGTACCTCCCTATGGGCAAGTCATTGCTTCTCAAGATCTCAGCATCTGCACTGGACCAGCTCTACCTTTCTGAGAGAGTCAAAATGACACACATCTCTTCCCAAGTACCAACACATGAGTCAGCATTACATGTCAGATTTTTTAGAGGATTTACTTCTTTCTATTATATTTGAAAAGAAATTCTGCTGTCTCCTCCATTGTCTAGTTTTGTTTACTTCTCATATTTTTTCCTTTGTGATATGATTTGCGTTTTTCACCTATAGGTTGAAGACAGACTCAAAAGTGTAGCAGGTACCAGGGAGAGGTGAGAGAAGAGGTTGGAACTTAGAAGGACAAGTGAGATCATATGACTAAAACAAGGGTAAAGAAACAAAATAGAGCAAAGGAGGAGTCTGATCACCCCTGAGAAATCAGCTTCCACAACATTGCTGCTAATGCCTTCTTCCTGATCCAGGGAATAGAGCAGATGTCCTTGACTGTCTCCACTAGGGGTGGCTTGGCATGGCCTGCCTCCTGCTGCTGAAACGTCAGAGGGCTGCAGAGCTTATCTTCAAGGATATGGGTGAGAAATGGACCTTATGGTTTTGCTTTTTGCTTGTTTGCTTGAGAATCTTCAAGGTTTTATTGATTTTATGTTATTCCTATGTTCTTATGTTTCATAGGAGCTAGGACCATAGCTCTATAAAGAAAGACATTCTGGGGGCTCCTGGGTGGCTCAGTTGGTTGAGTGTCTGACTCTTGATTTGGCTCAGGTCATGATCTTGGGGTTGTGGGATT
This sequence comes from Mustela putorius furo, assembly GCF_011764305.1. Taxonomy (NCBI): domain Eukaryota; kingdom Metazoa; phylum Chordata; class Mammalia; order Carnivora; family Mustelidae; genus Mustela; species Mustela putorius. Next base: position 13,670,801 of record NW_025422123.1, on the reverse strand, counting down.
GAACCTCATGTTGGGCTCTGAGGTGAATGGAGAACTGCCAAAGGAATATTTTAAACTCCTGATAATTTCAAATCTCTTCCAATATTAAAATAATCCACAAATGATGAGGGGGCAACGAGTGTTTGACACCATGACCTGTCCCTTATGTTTTCTTGACAATTTTGGAGACTTGTGACATAGGTCTGTTTTTAATTCTTTGAGGAACCTCCATACTGGCTTTCCGTAGTGGCTGTACCAATTTACATTGTCACCAACAGTGCACAAGGCTTCCCCTTGTCTCCACATCCTCGCCAGTACATGTTTCTTGTGTTGTTGATTTCAGCCATTCTGACAGGTGTGAAGTAGTATCTCACTGTGGTTTTGATTTGCATGTCCCTGATGGTGAGTGATGTTGAGCACTTTTTCATGTGCCTGTAGGCCATTTGTCTATCTTCTTTGGAAAAATATCTATTTGAATCCTCTGCCCATTTCTTTTTATTGGATTGTTTTATTTTTGTTTTTACTATTGAGTTGCATAGTTCTCTATAAATTTTGGATATTAACCCTTTATCAGATATATCATTTGCAAATATTGTCCCCCATTTGGTAGGCTGCATTTTCATTTTGTTGATGATTTTCTTTCCTGTGGAGAAGATTTTCAGTTTGATATAGTTCCACTTGCTTATTTTTGCTTTTGTTGCCTTTGTTGTTTGGGGTCAAATACAAAAAAATCATCGCCAAAAATAATGTCAAGGAGCTTCTTACCTTTTTTGTTCCAGATGTTTTATGTTTTCATGACTTACATTCAAGTGTTTAATCCATTTTGAGTTCATTTTTGTGTATGTGTAAGATAGTGGTCCAGTTTCATTCTTTTAGATGTGGGTATCCAATTTTCCCAACACTATTTACTAAAAAGACTGTCCTTTCCCCATTGTCAATTCTTGGCTTTTTTATTGTCAATTAATTGACTATATATGTATGGGTTTATTTCTGGACTCTGTTCTGTTCATCAATGTATATGTTTTAATGCCAACACTACTGTTTTTCTTTTGATTATTATAGCTTTATAATATAGTTTGGAATCAGGAAGTGTAATGCTCCCAGCTTTATTCTTTCTCAACATTGCTTTGGTTATTCAGGTTCTTTTGTGGTTCCATAGAGAAGTTTTAGGGTTGTTTATTCTATTTTTATGAAAATATCATTGGAATTTTGATAGGAATTTCATTGAATCTGTAGATTGCTTTGGGTAGTATAGACATTTTAGTAATAATAATTCTTCCAATTCATGAGCATGAATATCTTTCTATTTATTTGTGTCTTAATTTCTTTCATCAATGTCTTATACTTTCCAGTGTACAGGTCTTTCACCTCCTTGGTTGGATTTATTCCTAGATATTTTATTATTTTTGATATAATTATAAATGGGATTTTTTTTTCTTAACTTCCCCTTGATAGTTTGTTACAGAACTGCAACAGATATTTGTATATTTGTGCCTTTGGTTTTAAATTTGGCCATCAAGCTGGTCAAAATTGAGGACTTAAAGATAAAACTCAGTAGTAACAATAACATTTGTAATGAAAACAAAATGTAATTTTTGTTTGTTTATTTTTGACAGATCTCATCACCTAAAAAGAGTGCAAAGAGTAGTCCTGCTGGGCGGGCCTGAGTTTGAGTTCTAATTCTGGTACTTAAAAAATGTATAACTTTGGTATATGGTTATAGTTCTTCATGTCAGAGTTTTTCTTGTGTGTAAATATGGATAGAATACCTGGCTTATAGATGTGTGGATTAACTAAGGGGATCTATCTAGCAAGTTTCCTAACCTGTAGGGAAGGCTCACTCTTCCATCTTCTTAACTTTCCTTCCTGCTCTCTTCTCTCCCCTTCTTCCTTCTGATTGTTTAAAGAGCTGTATGGCATTCCAAAGAAACTTACAAAGTATGAATGTACAAAAATAATTTTAATAAAAATGTGGATATTTTTCTTAGGAAACATGTCAGTGTTTATTGCAGGTGTCATACAAAACTCATAGCAGTAAGATGAGAGAGAAGAAAAGGAAGGAAAATCTACATAATTTCCTCTCCCCCCCCCCCGCCCCCTGCTCTCCCTCTGTCTCTTTCTCTCAGAATATACATTCCTGGAGGGAAAGTTTTCCAAACATATTTTTATAACAACACAAGTAATGTATTCCAGAAAAAAATTAGATTTACTGTGAATCTTGAATTAGTTAAGTAAGCACAAGTTTTTCAAGCCTCTGTATGGACAGCATTGTTCCAGGTGCTGTGAGGTGATACAAACATGAATAAGAACGTTCTCTCCTTTCAAGGGGCTAGGACTCTAGCTATAGTCGCATACAATCTTATGGAAGTACGGTAACTATAACGCCATGCATAAAAAGAGCATGTGTTAGAACCGAATAACCTAATTGTCCTTTCTACAGGTGTTTGAGGTATTTATATCTACAGAAGGTATGAGGACGTGGGGCAAAGTTGGCACTCTTGACACCAGCCCTGGTCCAATCCACCAGCCTCTCTAGTCAGGGTTATTTCAGTAACCTCTTAACTGGCATGCCAACTCCTCCACAGTCTATCCTCAACACAACAGCCAGACTGATCCAGACAAACACACTTCAGATCATGAAACTCTGCCCGATGTCTTCCTGATTCACTGCAAAAAAGCCAACATTTTATCCGTGGTCCACAAAGCCCCGTGGGATCCTGTTCCCGTTGTCACTCTGTCCTCTCTCCCACCACTTTGAGCACGTGGCTTCCTTCCTTCCCTCCTTTCACCTTTCCTCCCCCCCTCCCTCCCCCACTTCCTTTCTTCCTCCCTAAAGATTTTATTGACTTATGTATTTGAGAGAGAGAGAGTGAGAGCGTGAAACAGGGGAGAGGGGCAGAGGGAGAAGCAGACTCCTGGCTGAGCAGGGAGCCCAATGCAGAGCTCAGCCCTGGGACTCCAGGATCATGACCCAAGCCGAAAGCAAACGCTCAACAGACTGAGCCACCCAGGCACCCCAGCACTTGGCTTTCTTAGGGTACCTCCAGAATAATGGGAACACTCCTGCCAAGGCTTTGGCAAGTGTTGTTTCTCCCAGACACCTGCTTGTCTCTCTCCCTTTCCTTTCTCAGCTCTTTATGCAAATATGGTCTTCCTTGATGATCTTATTCAGAAACTGCAATCTTTCTCTCTTTCTGTTTTGTCTTGTCACCATCATCCTGTAGAACTCTATCAGTTTGCTGGAGTGGCCATAACAAAGTACCACACACTAGGGGACTTAACAACAGAAGTTTATTTTTTCACAGTCCTAGGGCCCAAAGAAAGAGAGCAAGGTGTCTGCAGGAATGGCTGTTGTCTCCCTGTGTCCTTACTTGGTCTTCTCTCTGTACGTGTCTGTGTTGTCATCTCTTCTTATGGAGAAGGGCTCACCCCAATGCCCTCATTTTACCTTAAATATCTCTTTTAAGACCCCATATCCAAATACAGTCACATTCTGAGGTACTGGGGGACCAAACTTTAACATATAAGTTTCATTGGGGTTCAGTCATAAAAATAACTTAAGTATTTGTTTTCATCTGTTTCTTAGTAAGTTCTAAGATGGCAAGGGTTATCATGAGTTTTGTTTGTTGCCTTGTACCCAGAACTCGGAAAAATGGCTGGCGCATCAGGGATAATTAACCAACATTTGAAATGAATAGGTAGTAAAGGAAAAGACAAGAGAGCAAAAATAATCTTTCAATAGTTTGGCTATGGAATGGCTGGGGGCAATGCAATTTAGAGAGCTGTCTTCAGTGAGGGTCAACTGGTGAGGGGGAGACAGATCTCAGCTTCTTCTCTGATCTTAGCTGATTCTTGGCTGGATAGCACTGCATTTTCAGAAATGTGTCATTTGTTCCTGCCACCAACAGGTGTCCTCCCCAAGGGGCTGGGAAAGAGTTCGGCTTTATCCCTTGGCCACATGAACTTGGACTAGTTGCTTGCTTCTCTGAAAATCTGTTTCTTCATCTGCAAAATATGGTTTAGGATTCTTGATTCACAGGATTAATAGAACATATCTGTGAAAATGTTTGGCATATCGTATTCACTCAAGCTAAAGTTTCTGACCCATGAAATTTCAAGTTATACCCTTCTCAGAGCTCTACAGAGATAACACTCCACCCCTTAACCCTGCCTTCCCCATCCTTAAGTCTTGTTCTCTACCTTCCAAATCCTTCTAACTCAGCCCACTGACAGAAGAATTTGAAAAAGAAGCAATAGAAATGAGGGTGTGGTTTTTTTCATGGCTTGTAAATAGATAAATTACTGTATTAGGGAAATGGTAATTTAATACCGTAAGGTGAAACTCATTTTACAGTTACTTTGAAGAGAAAATTTGCATAAAATACCAATTAACAACCAATAAAATCATGTACAACCTTAGCATTTTAAAATAGTAAACAGCTCTATATTAAGGACAGAGTTTAACAGATTTGTGGAGTAGGAATGTAAGTAGGATAGGTTTCCAAACGACACTGTTCCTAAGTCATTTCTAGAAATAACTGCTTTAAGATAAAATGTCTACAGTGTTAATCATTATGAATTCTTTATGTAGCATTAGTTTTAGTGCTGTGAAGAGGGAGGGCTGAAACAACATTTTTGTTTACACTAAGCTTTTTAAATATTTTATTCTAGTTTTTATTATTTTTAAAGATTTTGACAGAGAGACAGGGAGAGCAGAAGCTGGAAGACAGAGAGAGAGAGGGCGGGGGAGAAGCAGGTTCCCAAGTGGGGCTCCATCCCAGAATCCCAGGATTATGACCTGAGCCCAACGCAGCCACTTAACTGACTGAGCCACTCAGGCGCCCCAGCCTTTTAAATATTTTAAATATTTCAGTAAAATGATTCTTTCCCAAGCCAGCTGTGGTTGTCCATGTTGCTTGAGAACTGACTTTAGATTCAAACAAATTACTTCAGCCGAACCTAAGGCTTGATACAGGCAGGATGTCCTAAAATCTTAACACAGTTTTAAGCTTTAATTACTGGAAAAGTGTGTATGCTACAAACAACAATTACAAATCATTCGAAAATGTTATTTCAACTTCTTTTGCCTTTGTGAAGTTTGAATAATCAATGTTTTATTTTAACTTTCTTTTTTGTTTTGGTCAATGTTCACCATCTTCAGTTAGAGGGACAAAAATTATGATTAAATGTGTATTATCCCCCCCCAAAATGTTGTGACTATACAAAAAAGTTTAAAAATTAAACTTTCAAGTGTTTCTTGGTAAGTTTGTAACATGTATACTTCTGCAAGTACTGACGTTTGAAACCGCGTTAAGACCTTTGGGGTACCCCTTGGGAAAGGGTTTCTGTATAGTAAGTGCTGTGAAGAATAAAGGTGGAAGATTTAATCAGAAGGCGAAGTTTTCTCTCAAGAAAAAAAAAATCCCCTTTTCTTCAGATCAGTTGTTGCAGGCAGGGTACCAAAGACCAGTCATCTAGAAAACCACAAAGGCCTTTGAAGGGGTGAGGCAGGGTGTGTGTGGGGAGGGGAATTGGGATATGGGATCATATTACTGACATTTCTATCGCTTAAATGACCCTGGATCCAGTTTTCTCTGGATGAAGTTAATGCTGCCCTTATCAGTTATAGAAGCTGAAAGAATAGCCCAAGAAACGTGCTACAGTGTCTGTTTATCCAAGCGATTTTCTACAACGAACCACCTATTCTAGTGAGATAATCTATGTATTGGCTAAGCGGGTGAGCTATGAAGCGATAAGACTTGGGTTCAAATCCTGTGTGCACCAATGTCTGAAGCTCTATAAGACTCAATTTGCCAATTGGTACAGATGGATGATGAGGGACTCTTGGGTGGCTCAGGTGGCTAAGCATCTGCCTTTAGCTCAGGTCATGATCCCCGGGTCCTGGAATAGAGCCCTGATGGTCAGGCTCCCTCCTCAGCATAGAGCCTGTTTCTCCCTCTGCCCCTTCCTATTGCTTGGACTGTATCTCTTTCTCACTTTGCTCTCTTCAAATAGATAAATAAAATCTTAAAACAACAACAACAACAACAACAAGGGGATAATGATATCAGTAATACATACCCCCAGAAGTCTGCTGTATAGATCAAAGGAAATAATGCATGGGAAGGGCTTCTGTGGCATATATGGTATCTGGTATATGCGAAGTGTTCAATACACGTTGCTGACTGTTAGTGTCACTCTGATTACAGTGCCCAAACCCTGTTTCTGGTCCCATCATAAATGGAATCATGTTTCTCCATTTGAAGTTGGCAAAAGGAGGAAACTGCTCCTTCGTTTTGCAAAATGCCCGATTGAAAGGCAAGGTTCTCAGTGTCAAAGCAAAGGAAACTAAAGGGCTGTACATAAAAAGTGAAAGATTTCTTCCTTAGGATGTATAGATTTTTCCATGCAAAATAATTTGGGGTTCTCTTAAGATAGAACTTAGGTTTAGGGAAGTGCAGGGAGGCTAGGAGGAGGAAAGATGCTTTAAAGGCCTCTGTAGAGTGGCTGGTCCAAGAAGCAAGGTGGGAATCTTCAGGGGAGAGAAGGCTGCTTTGCTCAGGCTCCCTTTAACAGGCAAATGGACCTCAGGACAAAAGCACGTAATCTAACTTTGTGTTGGATGGTAACCACTATATTGCAGGGTGTCCCTCTGCTGGAAATCTGACTCTTTCTTTAGGCTTTCCCAGATGGGCTCCCACTTGAAATGAAACTTTCTTATACTTTACTGTCACTCTACATTTGCATCTAATATAATAATTATTTAGGCATTCAGCGAACATCCATTGCATAATCTGTGTGCCCGGCTCTGGCTAGGTATTTAAGGCAGAGGGTCAAAATCTGAATGTATTTATATACTTCCAGTCACACGTCTTTCAGTAATAGTGTCACCCCTTGAAGGCAGAAGTCACTTTTATTGTATGACTTACTTTGTCATACATTGTATGACTTACTTTGCCTAGCATAATGCATTGAACATAGTCCTCAATAGATGTTTGCTGAGTTGGATGGAATTAAATAACAGAGGTGAAACATTAAGATGAGTCTTGATTGATGATTTCAAATGGTAGAGATTCCAGGCAGAGAAAAGGCACTCCACGAAATTACTTAGGAAAATGCGTGGTGTGTGCTAGGAACATGAGAAGTTCTTATTCTCCATAACTAAGGGAGTGCTGGAGGATAATGCAGAAAAGGGAGGTTGAGGCCATACTATAGAAAGCTTAAAGCCTAAACAAAAAAAAAAAATTTTTAATATTTTATTTATTTGACAGAGAGAGAGATCACAGGTAGGCAGAGAAGCAAACAGAGAGAGAGAGAGAGAGAGAGAGAGAGAGAGGAGGAAGCAGGCTCCCTGCCAAGCAGAGAGCCCGATGTGGGACTCGATCCCGGGACCCTGAGATCATGACCTGAGCTGAAGGCAGAGGCTTAACCCATTGAGCCCCTCCAGTGCCCCTAAACAAAAATTTTATACTTAATTTTTCAATCAATGGGGAGACATTGATTGTTCTTCAGTAGATGTGAGAAGTAACAAAACCCGTGATTTAAGAAGCAGACTTTGGCCGCGGTGTGTAAGTGTGTTGGGCAAAGAGAAGTAGGCCAATAATCAAACTAATTAGTTCATCTAAGCCAAGATGTTAAAAACTTCGATTAGATTGTTTGTAGAGAGAAAAGGAAATAGATGCAAAGACGAAAGAGACTTTGCTAAAGTACAGGTCTTAGCAGCAAAGCAGATGGGAAGGTTGGGAGGTGGGAGAGAGAAGGCAAAGAGGAGGAAGAGTCAGGGACAGTTTGGGAATCCAGGATGTGGATGAGAAAAATGTGGTGCCAGTAACAAAAACAGGGATTGCACAAAGGGGCATTGGTTTATTTAGGAAAGAAATGCAGCAATGAAAGGGTTTCTTTATTTGTTTATACATTTACTTACTTTATTTATGTACTTAAGGATGAATGTCCTTGGATATTATGGGGCGGGGAAAACCAGAAAAGAGAGATTTTTTGAGAAGCAGGGGGAGAAAGAGTGATGATTTAAGAGGCCAAAGAGGGGAACTCAAGACCATGAACGGGGGCATCAGCCTTGGCAAGGACAGGTGCTTCAAGTGGTGACAAGGAGGTAAGGAAAGAAAAAGAGGTGAAGTCGGAGAACAATTCAGGCTCGTGGAGAAGGGAGCAGAGAAAGCTCACATGGCAGAACCATCATCAGCAAGACGGTCAGGTGAGGGTGAAGGGGCGGAGGTAGAGGGAGAGGATTGGAGGGAAAGAGAAGAAAAGAAAGAAGCCTGATTGCCACCACAGAGCCTGCTCACCATAATGACTTGGTCACCGAGTGGGTGAAAGATCAGGCAGAGAGCAAGCAAGTGAGGAAAGGTGAGAAGCCGGTGACTTGATTAATCCCTAAATGGACGAGCAACTCCTGAACAGAAGCGAATTGTGCTCCAACGTGATCCCCCCACACCTCCCCACATCGGATCGGACTAAGTGATCCTCCTCCTCCCCAAATACTTTCTTCTTCAATCTTCCATGTCTTCAGACTTTAAACAACTTGAACCCCTCTGGGCCAGGAGAAAGTATGTTCTTGGAGCCAATTAGAATCCCAGGACTTTGGAGTGCCTGGGTGGCTCAGTGGGTTAAAGCCTCTGCCTTCTGCTCAGGGTCCTGGGATTGAGTCCCGCATCAGGCTCTCTGCTCAGCGGGGAGCCTGCTTCCTCCTCTCTCTCTGCCTGCCTCTCTGCCTGCTTCTCTGCCTACTTGTGGTCTCCCTCTGTCAAATAAATAATAAAATCTTAAATAAATAAATAAAAGTCTTAAAAAAGAATCCTAGGACTTGGGTAGTCGAGAGAACCACAAATGATCACTTAGTCCATCTTTATTATTTTGCACATCAGGAAGCTTAAACAAACCCAACCAGACACAGAACAGTGCAGCGCCTTGTCCAAATTTGCACAGCTGGCTAATGCCAGAACCAAGCCCAGGAGTCAGATTGCCTGTTGTTCCTTTCTTGACACTACACTGCATTATATCAGAATAAGCAATTTTTAAAAGATCTGTTCTAACCCCAAATTCTAATGTGTCTATGAAGAAATATTACACTTCCCCACTTTTCTGTAATTAAATAGTTTGTGAAAGATTATCCTCTCAAAAGGGGACTAGAGAAGGGGAGTTGATTTATTGAGTACATACTAAAGGAAAAGCACAGTGCTAGGAATTTTACATATTTTATTACATTTATTCCTCATATCATCACTGTGGGATAGTTTTTATATCTTATTACTGGAAAAGCTCAAAAAGATTGAAGTACTTTCTCATACCCACCCAATTAGTAAGTGCTATAACAGATTTGAGCCTATATCTGGTGACTCCTCAAACCCATTGTCTTTTTTTTTTTTAAGATTTTATTTATTTATTTGACAGAGAGAGATTACAAGTAGGCAGAGAGATAGGCAGAGAGAGAGAAAGGAGGAAGCAGGCTCCCTGCCAAGCAGAGAGTCCGATGCGGGACTTGATCCCAGGACCCTGAGATTATGACCTGAGCTGAAGGCAGCGGCTTAACCCACTGAGTCACCCAGGTGCCCCAAACCCATTGTCTTTCGATTAAACTAGTAAATTTTAAATATAAAAATATAAATATATTTAACAAATATATATAATATATATCTAAAATTATATAATATTATAAATATAAAATACAAAAATTAGATATAAAGCTATTAAACTTTCTTAGCAACTTTCACATGAACTGAAAAAAAAATTTTTTTTTTAAAAAGCTTATGGCAAAATGAAGATATTATAGGCATGGACTCCAAAGGTGCATGGACAATGGGCAATTCAAGGTGAGTCCCATTTTTCCCAGTGCCAACGTTCTCTCCTTTAGGGACGTGAACTAACTGAATCACTTCACTGTTCTTGGAAGTAAGACTAAGTTGTCATACCTTCAAAGGATTGTCTATTTTATTTTTCAAATCATCCCTCTCTTATCATCCAAGAGAGAAGGAAGCTTCTGGAACAGTGTCTACTTTGCAAGTCTATTCCCATTTGATCTTATCCAAGAGTGCCTTCTTTGTAGAATGTCACCATGGAGACCTGATCAAACTCATGCTCATGCACTTAATCTTCTAATCTGTTGCTGAATGGCTGAAATGCCTTCTTAGGCCAAAGAATGAACGGCAAGCTCGTAAATGAATTTTTGAAGGAAACAGAGCTGCGGACCAAATATTTAACCTAACTATGGGTTATTTTTGGGTTATTTATGGGTATTTTGATAATATATGAGATTATACCTATTGTTGCATCAAACAACTCAGGATGTTTAAATTAAGGCTTGGAAAAGGAAAATGTACAATCAGGTGTGTTAACTATTCTGCTGCTTGTCAACTTTTCCAAGTTTGTTTCACTGAACCAATATTTACTGAGTTAGGTAAATATCTTGAATCTTGACTATGGCTATGGAGATTTGAAGATGATTAAGATAAAGACTTTGGCCACAAAGAGCTCAAGATTTGGGTAGGGACACGGAGAGGTAAGAGAACTATAGTATAATGTCATACATGCTGTAACAGAGCCATCTGGGAAAAAAAACGAGAGGAACAAACAACTAAGTCTTTCCAAGTGAGGGTAGAGAAGGTGAAAAGAGGGCATTACGGAAGCTCCTAGATGAAGTAACACTTGAGCTTGGTGGTAAAGGGTGGATTCATTGGAATTCCAAGGCAGAGGAGGGGAAATGAAAACAACACATAACAAAGGTCTGGAAGAATCACAGGGACCACGTAGTCAAGAAATACAGTGATCTAAGGGGATTGCTATGCAGACCTTGGGGTCTGTAAGGCTTGGCAGCAATGGGGATAGAAAACTGAGCTGAGTATAGGAAGTAAAGGCTCTGTGTGTCATATTTGTGATGTTTACTCAACCTTGTAGCAGCGGCGAGGGTTGAGTCATAACCAGAGTTCAGAATATGAATAGTTTTATTAGGACTTTGAACTTCAAATTGGGTATAATGAGGGTTCTTTGTTGGGCTTTCAGCAAGGGAATGACATGATCCAGACGGGTTGTAAAAAGCTCATTTTCCTTAGGGTGTGAAGAAGAGATTTACTGCAGAACTGAGAGGTCCAGGCAAAACCAGAGGCAGGGATACCAATCATGAGGCTTGTGTGTAGGTAAGATGCAGAAGGGATCTAGAAGAGGAGCAACGAGGAAAATTTTTGATATATTATGGCCATCGCCCACCTCCAATATTTATGGATAATCATTTTCTTTACTAATAGATGTTTGAAATAAAAGATTGGAATACATTTTCGTATTTTTATTATCTTCAAAGCATGCACAGAACAAGACCAAAGCAAATATATTCATCAGAAAATGAATAGTTCACACTTGTATTTAATAGAAGGTTATCTTCAGGAGTACTGGATAGTGAGTCTTGAAACAGGTAACTGAGAAAGTGTGTTATCTTGAAATAGGGTCGAGAAAGCTGGAATAAGCCCCGCACCACCAAGGCTGACGAAGGACTGGGGAACCAACATGGTGAAAGTGGTAATTTCAATAGAGCATACTCTGAACAGTCAGAAGCTAGATGATAGACACCACTGTCCCACACATGGTAGTCACAGTCGGGGGACTGACTCCCTGCAGGTGAAACAAAGAAAAGGATGTCAGGTCCTCGCTCACATTCAGAAATGTAGGAGATGTCAACCAGCCAGGATAATGTTCTGGTTGTTCTTACTTCCGAAGCAGGGTGCTAACCTACTTTCCACCCGCCCACAACCCACAAAGGCATTTGAAACTCAACTCAAAAATTTTTAACGCTGTTTGGGGGAAATTTTTTTTTTTTTTAAATCTCTGTGATAATCAGATTCAAAACACTGGATCCTTAATTAGAAAGATGCACCTGCCCATACATTTCAAGGATTTCCAAGGCCTCTTGAAGACCACCCACGGACCCAATTCCAGGGCCTCTGAGTTTGGAACTCTCAGTCTGGATTTCCTTAACTGCATTTATTAGCCAAGAAGTTTCAAACTTCGCTCTATATTAAAAATCACCCCGAGAACCTTTAAAAATCCCGATACTCAGACCACACCCTATTTTCGATTAAATCAGAATCTCTGGGGTGGGTCTATTCATACATACATACGCTTTCAACCCTCTAGGTTATTCAAAAGGGCAGCCAGGTTTGAGAACTAAGTCACTGGTATAATTTTTGCACGCCTCTGATCCAGGTGTTCCATGGTCGTTGGCTGTTTTTAATCACTGTCGTCAAAAACAGCAGAACCGTGCCTGTCGCAGAAATAATTTCCTAAGAATCATGTTAGGAAAATAAGTAAATTTGGGTCAGGGGCGTGCATTCCTCCGCAGCGGCTTGCCTGGGTCAAAAAGGAGCTGCAATTTCTTCTGCCAACGCCAAGGGGCACCCTCTCCCTCCTCGCTCTACCTGGAACGCCTTCCCAGTTCGATCGCACAAAGAGCCCGGCCTCCTCCTGGGTGACATCACAAAGGGCCGATCCCCCGCCCCTTCGGCGCCACCACGTGTGTCCCCGCGCCCGGCGGCCACCCGACTCAGTCCCTCGCCGGCCGGTCTGGGCAGCGGTGGAGGGTGGTTGGCAGTGGCTGGAGGCTTCGCTATGGGAAGTTGTTCCTTTGCTCTCCCGCGCCCAGCCCTCCTCCCTGGTTCTCCGCAGCCGCTGTCGGAGGAGAGCACGGGGAGGCGCGGGCTGCAGCGGCCGCTGCCTCTCCCCGCCCGGGCGGCCGCACCGCTGGGCAGGTGCTGAGCGCCCCCGGAGCCTCCCTCGCCGCCTCCCTCCTCTGCCCGGCCGCCCGGCTGCCGCAGTGCACATGGGGTGTTGGAGGTAGATGGGCTCCCGGCCCGGGAGGCGGCGGTGGATGCGGCGCTGGGCAGAAGCAGCCGCCGACTGCAGCTGCCGGGGGGCCACGCGCCCCGGGCGCCCCTGCGAGCCCCGGGCTCAGCCATGGGGACCTCCGCGAGCAGCAGCACCGCCCTCGCCTCCTGCAGCCGCGTCGCGGGAGCTACGATGATCGCGGGCTCGCTTTTCCTGGTGAGCGCGCTGGGGGACCGGGGACGGCCGCGCCGGAGCCGAAGGCGCCGCTCTCTGGGAGCGGGGCGGGTCCCCGGGCCCGGGCTGCGGAAGGAGCGGGGTCCACCCGGCTGGGGTGGGGGGTGGGTGGGCTTGCCACCCGGGAAGGTATCCGGGTCGTTTGGGGGAGCCACCGGACTCAGCCGGGACTCTGGAACGTAGGCGAACTGTTTTCCTTGCAGTCTGGCTGCGCTGGAGGAGGCGCTAGAGGTGGCCAGCCGGCTTCCTGCGCATTTCAGAGCTTTCCCCCCTACTCGGACCTCTGGTGCCCCCACCCCCCTCCACACAACCCCACAACCACCGGCCGCTGCCCACTCCGCGTGGTGCGGGGCCGGAGGTGCGGTGCGGGGCTGTGAGGGCTGGCGGCGGCCGCCGCTTTGTTGCAGCTGCAGTGTCATGTCGGGATGCTACCGCAGTGGGAGACTGGTACCGGTGCGCGCCGGCTGCCGGGGACCCGGGAGCGCCCGCGCGGTGCATTCCCGAGCAGGGCGCACAGCCCCTCCCCCACCTCGCCTCCTTGGCTCGGGTGGGTCCCAGTTTCTGCACGCCAAGAAAAGAACCCTTAGACCCACTCTCAGGCACCTCCAAAGCGCCGGCTGCCAGCCAGCCAGCACGCGGGCCCTTGAGTGGGGGGAGGGGGAGAGGGCTCTACATAAAGGAAGATGAATTTCTCCAGTCTGTCCTATCCCTTCTTTACCTGTGGCCAGGCAGGTGACCCTGCAAAGTGGAGCTGGTTTCTTCTTAAGCACCCAAGGTGCATTTAGTTCCAAGGCGTGTTCTCTGGCTCGTCTCCCTCACTTACCTACCTGGGCAAAGCCTGAAACCACCCTTGACCCAGAACTTCTCCCCAACTTCCCCCAGATCCTTTCCCCTTTCTAAAAGTTAGAGGGGGAGGGTCCGGGTTAAGTGGAAGAAAATTTATATGAGATCAAACCTTTAAGTCACCATAAGCTTCCCATGCCTATCTTTTTCTCTCTGCAGGGAGAACAGAGATTCTTAGCTGAAACTCACACAAAAACAAAAGACAAGAGCCTATTTTCACGGCAGGGCTGTGTAAGGGGAAGGCAGGCTTGCTGTCTCCTTCCCAAAAAGGGCTTTATGCCTGGTCAGCCAAGATCTCTTAGATCCCAGGGCACTGCAGTTGCTATGGCCTGGGAATTCATCCTACAGACGCTCTGGTTCCCTGTGTGAGTGTGGGTTTTAAGGGGGAAAGAGAGACTAAAGAAAAGTTTGGTGCTGTTAGCATTTATAATGAGGCAAGTCCCAGTCGCCTTTCAGAGACTTGCCTGCCCGTTTATAGTATTGGCAAAGTCAAGATCTGTATCCTTGATACAAGTGTGGGGGGCTGCTGAACAGTAAGTGGGAGTCTCTTCCAGTAATGCATCTGGATTGACAATGTTGGTGTGTAGAGAAACCCATTTCAGTCCATGACTCTAACTTCAGTGGAGTTAAATCAATCCTTGAGTTTCCCCCTTCCATCTACTACTCTACCTGCACCCCGCCCCTCCCATGCCTGTCCAGGTTCTCTAAATATCTGATCATTACATGCCCTATAGAGTGTACTCTAGATTAAATCCTAAATCAGTGTGATATTTCATTCATTTTACAGTTGAGCATGAGATAAATAGATGTTCCAAAGTCAAGTCTCCATGTAAGAAAGTGTAGGTTGCTTTAACCAACTGAGAAAGAGCTCAGTTCCTTTTCTTAAATCATTAAATTCAGTTTATTTAAAAATTGTGCACTGGATCTGCTAAACTAAAGACCTGAGAATTTAAGTTTGGCTGTCTTTCTTTAACCCACTGAGCCACCCAGGTGCTCCTGGCTGTCTTTCTTAAAAAATGAAATTTGTAATGGAGCTTAGAGGCAATCTCATGTTGTTAACTAATATAAGAGTCCTTCTCCTGCTAACTAATAGAAAGGCTCTACTTCAGTCCATGGAATGGTTTGGGGTTGACCCCGTTGTCCTGAAGGGTGATGGAGAGGATGTACCAGGGATCACCAGGGATTTTGCTGTAACCTTGATGTAACCAGGATGGGGAGGCAATGTCTTTTCTTTTTTCCATCCCAGTCTACAAGCTCCAGTCCTCAGGATAGACGTTGTTCATGTATAAAACGATGCTGTCATGATATTGGTATAAGGATTATTTATCCCACTGGGATTCTTAGCCATGTGAAAATGACAGACACCAGGCACTGGAGCCCACCTAAATATGGCAAGTACTCAGAACACGGCAGGATAGCAGGGAAGTTAGTGCCCTACCCATCTATTGCAGTTAGATTTAAAAAAAAAAAAAAAACAAAACCTCAATAAAATGTCCAGTTTATTATGTCTTCCAGTTACTATGGTTTTTCAAGTATTTCCTTCTTTGTGACAATATTTGTTATTGTCATCATTTTTTACACTTTTTTCTTGTGACAACCAGCTAACTGTATGGAAGAGAACTTTCATATGGCTTTAATTAGCTTTAAAAAAACACATGCTACCTAACATATAATGCCATACACACACACACACACACACACACATTACTATGTGTCAGTGTATAACTATGCTTTATATACAGTATCTCATTTACTTCCAACATCTCTGTGAAGCAGGAAAGTGTTATCTCCATTTCACAGATGAGAAGATGTAGGCTGGGCAAACTTCATTGGTTTGTTCCTGGCCACACAGCTCGCCAGTGATGACGCTCAGGCCAGGAGCCGAGAGCACCTGACTCTTCAGCTCATGCCCTTGCTCCCTCCTGTGCCACATTGCCTATTTCACAACTCCAAATTGCTAGACGATGAAATGTAGGGGCAGAGAAGGCTCACTGGAGCAAAGTTGAGACTGGTGGTTTGGTTTGTTGCAGAATATTAATGAGAATTACATGAGTGCTTTTGGAAGAAAGTGTTCTTGCTCCTCGTACTTCTGTTTCCGATGAGTTGGGGTGTCTGCATGATACTGGGAAGTAAACCACAAATGGAAAGATAAAAACTTATGTGTTCCAGGCCAAAAGTCTGGAGGGGAGATAAGGGAAGCCTCTAAGTTTGTGTCAGTGCTCAGAAATGCCCTAGAAAGGCTGTCCAGAATGACAGGACACTCTTAGATGCCTCTTGCCCTTAGGGGGCTTGCTTTGCCTAGACCCACAGAGTGTTGGCAGTGAGGCAGTCCGAAGAGAAGGGAACCATATGGATAAAGTCCCATGTTCGCAAACTTACACTGAGCACCCACTCCGACAGAGGCACTGTACTCGGCAGTGGGAACCCAGGGATGAATTAGGATTTGGATCGTGCCCCACAGGCACAGTTTTTATGGTATGTAAAACGTACCTGGCTATCAAGGGGGACAGTTGGGTTTCATGAGCTGATATGGAATCAGTGGATGAATGTATTCAAAGTAAAATACAATATGTGGTTGATGTTAAAATCTTTAAACTACTTACAGTAGCTCTGGGCTAGTTTAGTTAATTTGAAAGCTGGTAGAAGAAAAATTTTCCCGAATCTCAGAATAACATGCATTAGCATTAGTAGGAAAAGCCACTTATACTCAGAATAGGGAGGGCTGACATGTACTGGAATGCAGGGTTTCTAATGTATGCCATGAAGCCGCCATCCCTGTTGCCAAAATGTGGAGGATCAAGCTTTCAAATGAACTAAACTAGCCTAGAGCTAGCCCCAAACCCACAGGGCTCCAGTATAAGTCAAATACACAATCAAACCAAATCAGCATGAAAAAAAAAATTCCTTGTGATGGAATGTATATTATACTACTTTACATTGAAGAAAAAACCCTAGACTGAATAGATGTAGATCCACCAATCAGCTAAAGGACATATTTTAGTGTGACCACAGTTGCACAAAGGCAAGCAAGCTTGATGTGGTCCAAAGGGTTAATGCCCTGTTTTCAGGACTGGGCGCAGAAGGCGCCTCCAGGTGTGCCCGATTGGATAGAGGCAAGGAGGCATGGCCCAAGTAATGGGTGGTCTGTGTACTTAGTGCATCGTAGATCAGAATATGGAGACATCACATTTGAACTGTACCTTTGACTCCCATCTGCGAAGATGAAGGGTAAAGCTTCTTTGGTGACTCCATAGACAAGCTGCAAATTGGTTTTGTACCCTGCTGGCCCTTTATAAAGCATAATTGACTTAAGGAAACTTGACTGATTGACTGACTGATGCTGGGAAATGGTCAGAAGCTTCGCCAGGCTATTCAAGGAGCCCACATGAATTGAGTGACTTTTTACTGCATAAGTGGCGGTGTCTGTTTTCCAGTAAGCCCTCAACGCTGTTGGCCTTCTTCCCCCAAACAGGCCTGGCAAATTCTGCGGAGGCCGGGTCACCGGCAACTTCCTGGAAAACTCAGATGCTTGCTCTTCTGTGACAGAAGGAGCCCTGAGTATGTCATCGCCTTTGGGCATGTGCCCGATGACCATTTGAAGCTGATTCAATCTGGATCATCAGGCGCAGATTTGTGTGTTTGATGGAATGAAACCTGAAGCCTTAATAGGAGTCAACTTATCCCCCAAAATTTGAATCCCGGTTTGGCGTGAGGATACTGGGTTTTGGTGCTGCTGGGATAGTGGCTTATTGAGTTTTGATTTTTTTTTTTTTTGTTAGAATGGGGGTGCAAATCATGAATAAATACGGGCCTTACCCCAGTGTTTGTATTTGTCAAATACCAAAAAATAAACAAAGAATCCTAAATTGGCTTGTATGCTGCCATCTGGCTTTCCCACCAGCTCCCATTTCCAGGCCGAGTCCAGGGGCGAGGAGCCGGGCAGAGGTTAGAAGCAGGAAGGCACCTGGCAGATGTCAGGGAGCGTGTGCTCACCTTGGCACTGCAGGGAGGTGGAGCGCACTCGTATTCAGGCTGTTGATTCAAAGCTGTGGTTTCAGTGATATGAGGCTGTTGACCTCATTCTTCAGAGGGGGAAAGGCCGCCAGGAATGGTCCAATCTTCCTGGATTCTGGCTATCCAGATTCCTCCCCTCCCCAACAGACGACAGCACATGGAAGGTAGAGACTGACCCTTAGAGTGGTGGGAAAGTTTGCTCACAGGGACCTCAGGAAGGGGCAGGCTGGGCCTGGCAGAGGGGAGGAGTCAGGCCACGGAGCTAAATGGAGCCCCATCTCCTCTTTAGAAGATTTGGAATTTGTGTCGAAGGCTTTGTTCTAAACTAAAGAACAAAACCAAACCCACAGAAAAGGAGCCGGGGCTTGGTAAGTGAAGTCCTAGCAAGGCTCATTCTCTGATCTTTACAGAATTTTCCTGTTGCTCTTCTGCCAACGGAAGGGCTTGGCGGATCCACGGCTTGGAGCTGTATGCAGATCCATTTTGGGAGAAGAAACACGAATTTAATGGCTTTAGGAGGAAGGGGAGGAGTGAGTCTATGAGTCCTGGATCACAGGAGAGCCACTGTGGATTCAAGAGGGCTTTGGAACAGAAACCCAGAAGGGAGGAATATTAATGGCTGTTAATATTAATCATTTATATTGAATTACTGAGCTCGTATTTATTGAGTCCTTACCACTGACATTGTGTTGAATACCTTCTACAAAGGATCTCCGTAAATCTTTCAAGTCCATGATGTAATGGTATTCGCCCCATTTGGTAGATGAGGGTTTGAGGTATAAGAGGAGTCAGTTAAGCAATCGGCAGCTTCCAGAGAGAGGATTCTCATCTAGGTCCCAGGGGCTTGATACACATTGCTTTTTTCTGCCAAGTTGTGGGAGGAAACAAATAACCTTAATTTACTGGAATTTTTTTTTCCTTTTCCTTTTCCTTTTTCTTTTTTTTTTAGCTTTTATTTGTTTGAGAGAGAGAGATGGAGTGCGCGAGCCAGAGAGAGTGCAAGTGGGGGGAGGGGCAGAAGGAGAGAGAGGAAACAGACTCCCTGCTGAGCAGGGAGCCCAATGCAGGGCTCCAACCCCAGACCCCAGGATCATGACCTGAGCTGAAGGCAGATCCTTAACCGACTGAGCTACTCACGTGCCCCTGGAATTTTGTTTCTTGTTAAGGGGCTGATTTTACCTGAGAGCTGAACATTCCCTTTCTCGCTGGGAAGCAGTTCGCCTCCATGATGGCGCCTGGAAGTTTAGCCAGAGGAGCCGATTCTGTAAGGGAGAGCAACCTGCGGGTGTGGATTGAAAGCCGAGGGTGTGGAGCCACTGGCAAGCATTTTCCTAGGGTGTGACTGACAGGCAGTGGTGCCATGGTGAAGATGGAAAGATACTCTCGCAAATTGAAAGGTTAAAAATAGGGAATGGATGCTTTGCTTGCCTGCTAGTTGGGTCATTTTGAAAAATATTTGCTTAGTGAGTAACAGTGTGACATGGGTTCTGCTTAGCAAGGAGTTTTCCCTCACTTCTGAGAATTTGAGGACCGGGTAGGGCTTTCTTTGCTGCCAGCCTGATCATTTGTATGGGATTAGAGCATACGTTTGTCTCATCTGTTACTAGTACTGGTTAACTTTTGGGGTCTCATAGAAACTGGTCTGACGTCCCCATGTGCGTGGTCCCAGAAGTCATGTTTTTGTGTATGGTGTATCCCATGCACTTTTTAGCGTTCTTGTCAGCAGGCTTTCCTCGTCTCTTCCTAGATTGCAGATGCTGAGCAGACTAAAGAAAGGCAAAGAGTGAGAAGAAACTTAATCATTGGTTCTGGGAAAGAGGATGGAATTCTGCTTTCCCAAGGAACACATGAGACCAGACTATTATTTGACTTCATCCTAGGTATGGCCAGGTCAGCGTAACCAGGATTAAGAGAAATGGAGGGCGGGAGGTGGAGAGGATTCAAAGGCACATGGTGATAGGTTTCCAGAATAATTTAACTAGTTATGATACACTCCTGGCTCTTCCTTTACTTCTGGGAGTCCATGGCTCCTCTCTCCTTTTTGGTTTGAATCTTGTGTATCTGGTCTAGGAGAAAAATACCAAATTAGACAAGGTTTGGATGTGCTTCACTCCTCATTTGGAATGCTCAAGGCCAATATCGTTATCCCCCATTTCAGCTTCCTAAAGACAATATACAATGTGCTATTCATCTTCATATTTTGGCTTGATGCCCTGACACACACTAGTTAAGCAATAAATGATTGTTGAATGAATTCCAGAAGGATCTTGCTCTAAACTGACTGTTCATTCATTCTAGACAGGTTAAAGGTAGTTGGATCTTGAGCTACATCTCAATACTTTGAGCTACAGCTGAAGGATATTTGAGTTATTAACACAGAACATTTTAAACTCAAGCAAATTGGCAACTAGAAGAACTTAGTGGATACGAATTTCTCTTCCCAATTCATTTTTATTCTTTGAACTACACAAACATTTGTGTATGGTAAAAACTAATGTCTACATGCTTGCTTGTAGCATGTAGCTTATAGCAAGAAAAGCAGGCTGCTTTTCTTTATGTAGCTTTTTTATCTTACAGAGATATATTTATATTTTTCACTCAGTTTAATAAATAGCTCTGGTGCATTGCTAAATTACTTCGCAAAATGTCAGGCATTGCTAGACTTTGGGTATATGATAGTAAAAGACCACTCGTGGTCCTTCCCTTTGGAGTTAATAGTTTATCGGGGATGAGAGAAAGGGTGATGTTCTAGAAGAGCAGAAGGAAGAGTATGCCAGTGAGAAGGAACAGCATGTACAGTGGGCCAGAGGTAGGAAAGAACCTACGTGCTCAGAGAGTAGAAAGAAGGCCACCGCGGTTGGAGCTCAGGAAACGGGGGCAAAAGGACTGTGTATTGAAGTTGCGCAGCAGGCAGGAGCCAGATAGGACAAGGCTTTTAGAGGTCTGAACATGTCAGGATGTTGTTGGGTGTACAATTATAGGCAAGGTTATAATATTTTATTTTTATTTTAATTTTATTTTTTTCAAGGGTTTTTTTTTTTTTTTTGTTTGTTTGTTTTTTTGAGATTTTATTTACTTACTTGGCAGGGAGAGAGAGATCACAAGTAGGCAGAAAGGCAGGCAGAGGCAGAGGGGGAAGCAGGCTCCCTACAGAGCAGAGAGCCCAATGCAGGACTCTATCCCAGGACCCTGGGATCATAACCTGAGCCGAAGGCAGATGCTTCACCGACTGAGCCACCCAGGTGCCCATATAATATGGTTTTAATGAGTTGTTGTTTGTCTCTTTGTTTTTTTTAAAGATGACTCTGGCAGTTCTGTGGAGAATGGGTTTGAAAGGGGAAGTGGAGATACAGAAGGCCAATTGGATTCTTGTGCAGTTAGCTCAGAGTGTGGGGGGGTGATGGTTCTGTCGGGGGAGTGGCAGTGAAGGTGGGGATTACTAGATAGATTTTAAAGGTTTTGAACAAGGTCTACTGCTGGTGAGATGTGAGAGGGCAGGAGTCGAGGGAAAGCATGACCACTTTCACTTGGTAGTCAAGGCTGACTCCCTGGTTCCTGAGCTGGTGGTCTGATTACTATGAAGGGCAAAGCTGGGGAAAGGGTGGGTGGGCTTGGGGACCCCAGAGTTTGCGTGCGTGTTAGTAATTTGCGGTGCCTATGATTTCTGCAGTTCAAGCTTTAATCCCTGGGTTGGCGGTGTGTGGAGCCATCCTGCTCTTGTCGGACACTTGGGCAGTTGTCATTGTTCTGCAGGCTGGCAGCACTGATGAAGGTGTCTCTGTACAGATCACTCGCTCTTTTGCCTTTTGGGTTGTTCCCAGAAGTGAGGTATTTTGGGGTATATTGCCCAAAATGGAGCTGGGTCACAGGAAATGAATGAATGGTTTTATGGCTCTAGCAGCACATTGCCAGCTTGTTTTTAGAAAGACTGAATTAATTTAGACTGCCACCAGGAACCATAAATGTGCCTTCTAACCCACAAGGCTGCCAGCATTGGAGTTTATCATTTTTATTTATTTAGGCTGCTTTAATATAGATAGGTAAGGGTCCTTGGTTGTGCCCATGTACATTTCAGGAGTTGCTAGGGATGTCCTAAGTTTATCCATGTGATAATTACCTTTGTGATTATTCATGTCGCCCTCTGTCTCAACTATTGAGTGGAATTTATGTTAACCTCCTGAACATTTTTGTAATAAGCTTTTAGTAGCTGTGTAGGACATACATTTTTTTAAAGTAGGTCCTGATCTTTTTAATGTTGGGTTCGTTGACTTTTCTGGCCGTCCCTATTGTGTTGGTGGAAACTGGGTCCGCGTGTTCTGCAGGATGTTCATACATCTTGCACGAGTAGCGGATCGCATGGGCAGATACGCTGGGGAGATGCCGGATTCAACAAAGTCACTGTTTTCTGCAGCTCCCCTGCTGGGCCTCCTGGAGCCATCAGCCCCTTAATAGCTAATGTTAATTATGCCTCTCTGAGGGCTGCCGACAGAAACCTTTCCTCAGCTTGTAGGCCAGGGCTTGGTAGAATTTATCTGTAAAGAGTTAGGTAGTATTTTTGACTTTGCGGGCCATGTGACCTCTAAGGAAGCTGCTCACCTCCACCTTTGTACTTTGAATGCAGAGCTGGGCAGTACCTAAAAGAAGGGCCGTGGCTGTGTTCCAGTAAAACTTTATTTGTGGAGCCCGGAATCTGAATTGCAGATTGCCACGTGTCCCCAGATTTTATTCTTCCTTTGATTCCCACCCCCTGCTGCAACTGTTTAAAATGTAAAAGTCCTTCTTCACTTGCGGGCTATAAAAACGCAGGCACGTGGGAGGAGTGTGTTCGCCAGTGTTTGTACCTGGGGGTCCTCAGCATTTTGTGGGACTCCATCAGGAAAACTCACTCCAGAAAGTGCTTGCTGAGATTCTGCTCCATTCGTCTCAAGTGTACTTTGTCAGTAGGAAATCCTTTCTTCTCTCTTGTTCTTTCTCATTTGCTACACGTTGTTTATATGTTAAGCCTTTTTTTGAAGGTTTTACTTATTTATTTTTTTGAGAGAAAGAGAGCTCCAGAGAGCGGAACAAAGGGAGAAAGACAAGCACACACGACGCTGAGCTCAGAGCCCGGTGCCAGGCTTGATCCCATGACCCTGAGATCCTGACCAGACCGAAATCCAGAGTCAGTCGCTTGGCTGCTCCACCCTTGTTAAGCCTTTTTTTGAAGTGTTGGATGGCCCTTGTTTGTCTTTTAACTCATCACCATGGGGTCTGTATTTTGTTTTTGTTTTTTTTGTTGCTGTTGTTGTTTTGTTTTGTAGAATGCTCCAAGTCTAGTACGGGATGTTTTAGGGCAACAGCTTTATAAATTTGGAGTCTCTGATACACTTCTTGGGAATTGGACATTTGCATTTTAAAGATTTTATTTATTTACCTGACAGAGGGATCACAAGTAGATGGAGACAGAGGCAGGCAGAGAGAGAGAGGGGGAAGGAGGCTCCCTGCTGAGCCGAGAGCCCGAAGCGGGACTTGATCCCAGGACCCCGAGATCATGACCTGAGCCGAAGGCAGGGGCTCAACCCACTGAGCCACCCAGGTGCCCCGGACATTTGCATTTTAATTGGGGTGTCTTAAAAGATAGCCCAATCCCCGGGCACCTGTGTGGCTCAGTCAGTGAAGGGTGTGCTTTGGGCTCAGGTCATGACCCCAGGGTCCTGGCATCAAGACAGAGTTCGGGGTCCCTTTTCAGTGGGGAGTCTGCGTCTCCCTCTTTCTCTCTCTCACTCTCAAACATAAACACTAATCTAAAAAAAAAAAAAAAAAGATTCCCAAGGGAATGAGGCTACACTATAGTAATATGCTAAGTAAGGAGGAGTGATCATTGAAATAACTAAACTATATGGGGGACTTGTGTCACACATGTCCCATGTGCTTCACCTATCTTAATAATTCTGAAAACAATCTTAGGAGGGTGGGTATTACCATTATCTATACTCTACTGATGAGGAAACAGAGACATGGGTTGGGTCACTCCCCGACATCGTCCAGCTAGGACCTGGTAGGCAGAGCCTGCCAAGCACACGCCAGGCTAAAATAGGTTTTGTTGATGCTTTCTTGGTGGAACTGCTGTGCTGGCTGGTGGTGGTAGTTTTTGCCTTGGTTTATAGAAAGATTCTATAAATTCTTAGTGAGCACAGAAGAGTATTTCCCCCAAACCTTTGATCACTGTCTTGTTTATAACGTGGTTTCTCTATGTAAGTGGGGGTCTTAGCTTACAGAAGTAGCCGTGGGCATGGACAGAAGGACGAAGTCTGTGGTCCCAGGACTCCGTGCCGGGTGCGCATGCTCCTCTGCATTGCAGGTTCCCGGGAAGACAGCATCTGGGTTAAGTTGTGCCTGTTTTTTTCCTTTTCCCAGTGTGCCCTGAGCTTGCCTCCTTCTAGTCCTGGAGTCAGCACATTCTGGCCTTGGCGTTCTTTATATTCTCTGGCATTAAAAGCAGTCCTTGCTTTTGCCTTAGCAACAGAAGACTTTTTTTTAAGTCAGGGAAGATAATAGGAAATGCAAGATCTGACCAAATTTATATAACATACCTAGGAACAGTGTGGTCTGTGTTTGGGGGAAGCTTTTACCCTTGGACTTTTCCTTTTTGTACCCTTCTCTTTTCCCTTCGAATCTGGAGAACTCCTAGCAGTCAGGGTCTTGTTATTGTAAATTTAATGTGATTCTCATAATAAAATGGCCAGATATTCTGGGGGTGCCTCGCTCTGCCTGGCTTTTGCTTTTGATCATCAGTGGGCATATTTATGGTCACGTCTCAGGAATAATTTGCTTGCCTTATCTTTGTTATAATATCACAGTAACTGAGATCCCTCTTAAAATATTAGTTTTATGCACCATTAAACATTTTCTGTAGCAAACTCACAGTCTGTCTTCCTGCCTTTATAGCTGGTCATTCTAGAGCTACCTCTTCTTTCTTTTGAAATGTGCTTTGTCCTGGTGTTTACCTTTTGGTTGCTGAACAAGTTTTTATAGCCCTCCTATATCCTGTACAGTTTGGAATGGCACACTGATATTTAGTGATTTACCCATTGTTGTCCATGAAATCAGTTGTCCTGGATAACTGAAATTTTCCAAATAACTGAAGTTTAAACCAGGGTGGAACATAAATGACTTCTGAAGAATAATCTCATTGTATTTCTCACAATTACAAGTAACAAGTTAGTGTCATTTCTTACAGGATGAGGGGGGATGTTTTAAATTCTTCATTACATGTGCCTGTCATCGAAAACACCCTGCTGAGTGTAATTCTTGTACACCAGCTATGGTTCTATTAAAACAGTGATGTGGCCTTAGGGTGTTTGAAGGTGAAACACACTGTTTGGCCTTCTACTGAAGGGTGCCAGGCAGCTTTCCCCCTTGAACTATTACGGTTACACTGTGGAGGCATTTTGGTTTTCTCGCACTTGCTCTTATACCTGTGCTCCAGCAACCTCCTCTGCCATTACCCTTTAATTTGTTGCTTCCAATTATTTATGGTCTGAAAATTCTTCCATTCAGTCAAGAAAGACTTGTCAGGTCGATCACGAGTTGGGTACTGGCTGCGGGGGCTTGGATAGCATCAGTACGTAAAATAGACTCCTTGCCCTCACAGAGTTTGCAGTCCAGAGGGGAATACACAGCACACCGATAATGTACAACTACACAATGATGGTAGATGTAGGGGAAGAAAAGGGAGGGGAGAATGGGAAAGTTAGGAAGAGGAGGGCAGGGAGGATCTTTCCCTGGAAGAGTTTGCGTTTCATCTTAAGTCCTATGCGAAGCCAGTGAGTTTTAAGCAGGGGAGAAAAGGATCAGATTTGGTGTGTGAGTTGGAATGCCAATAAAGGAAATCAAGAACTCAATACTCATTGCTAGGCTTAGAGGAGGGCTGAGGGTTCCTGTGAATGAATGGGCTTCTGGTCCTGGTACTTTTTGACATTTCTTTGGACTGCTCAGAGCAGGTATTGGCTGACTTTTTTTTTTTTTTTTTCCCTCTGTAAAGGGCCAGATAATAAATATTTTAGATCTGTGGGCCATATGGTCTCTTTTGCAAGTAGTCAGCTCTGCCATTGTACTGTGAAAGCGGCTATAGGTGATACTTAAATGAATGGCTGCATTCCAATAAAACTTATTTACAAGAATAAGGGCACGTGGGATTTCGTTTGGTGACCCCAGGCTGCTTTGTTTATGATTTCCATGGTCTTCATTATTGAGGTGGTTGGGCAAGGAAGGAAATGCAATCTACCTGGTTGTCCCTGGCCTTGAGCTGCTTCTAATCATTATGGGAAGATAAATACATGCACCTGTGAGGCCATCAACAAACATTACCAGCAAGATGTAATTAGGCACCAAAATGAAGAATAGAAACAGGAAATGTGAGAAAGAGTTTACTCATCTGCTTGGAATCTCGTGTCTAGGATGAATTGTAAAGCCTTTGTGGAGAAGGTAGAACTGTATCAATAGCCACAGATACCTTGAAGGTTCGAGTTCAGTATGACCTAGTCCAACATACTAATTTTACACGCAAGTAAGACCAGGTCCAACTGATCTTAAGGCAGAGCCTGGACAAAAACACGTCTTCTGTTTTCTAAATCTTTGCCCAAGTATTCTTTCTTATTCAGGTCTGGTCCTCCCAGAGGCTGTGAACACTAATATAGTAGACTCGACTTAGTAGGGAGGAGGGGTGTGAGTGAGAGCTTCCAAGGTATGGCTTATATGGAGGTTTCTTTTGTCCTTGAAGGAAGTGAGTCTTGAAAGACTGAGAGCAGCTTGGCGGTATCTGTTGCTTGGGATGGGAAGGACAGAGAAGGGAAATAGGGATGTGGAGTGGGAAGGCAAAGAGAGGAATATGGAATGCAGAAGAATGCACGGATACCCTGACGCATGGATAAGGAGGCTACTCACATGTTCTCAGTCGGAAAAAAATCTCTACATTAACATGCAGCCATCCTGTTGAAGAGAACTTGGTCCATTATAAGGAATCAAATAGACTTTGTGTTCTGATAGGGAAAGAGTCCAGTGATGAACAACAGCAAATCACAGAACAGTTTGTATGGCCTATTCCTTTTCGGTATGTGAGACAAAGCAAACCCCAAAGTAATGGAAACAGCCAACTTGAAGTTCAGGGGTATGTATTATGTGTGAAAGCTCAGATAAAGGTCTGGGAAGATACGCGCTAAAATTACCTGTGAGTTTCTCAGAGGAGGAGTGGGGTTTAGGTAGAGACTTAAGCATCTTACTCAATTTGATAATTGTTGGAATCGTTCCAAGAAGGTGGATTTTTGTTGTTAAAACAGTAAAAAGTATAGCAGGTTGGGTAGGAGGCAAAGAAAAAGACTCTGACATTGAAACTGGGAGTTCTCCAGAGGAGTTCTCAGAATCAGGGAAGATTAGAGCCAGAGGGGTCCTGCCTTAGTTCATGGAGGCCAAAACTTGGCCAGGGCATCAGAATCACTTAGAAAGCTTAGAAACAAAATACATTCCCAGCTCTATTGCAGACCCACAGTAGTCTCAGATGGAGGGACTGGGGATGCGGATTTTTTTTTAAAAGCTTCCCAGGTAACTGCTTTGATACTGTGTTTGAAGCCTGAGGCTTTGGGGTGAATCTCTGATTTAGTTTGTCTGCCTGTGTACAAATGAGAGAATTAAAGATCTTCATCCGGTGGAACCAGCTTCAAGTGCTCTGTTTCCCTCTCTTGAAGTTTTCCATGACCGTGTCTCCTGATTCAGGAGTCTTCCTAACATTTGCTTTTAGGTATCATCTAAACTTGTTTTTACATTTTGTAGGGAGCATTTTTTTTTTTTAAAGATTTTATTTGTTTATTTTACAGAGAGAGAGAGATCACAAGTAGGCGGAGAGGTAGGCAGAGAGAGAGAGAAAGAGGAGGAAACACGCTCCCCACTGAGCAGAAAGCCTGATGCGGGGCTCGATCCCAGGACCCTGGGATCATGACCCGAGCCGAAGGCAGAGGCTTCAACCCACTGAGCCACCCAGGAGCCTCTGTAGGGAATATTTTTTAAAAAAGATTTTTATTTATTTGAGAGAGAGAGATAGAGAGCGTGAGAGCTGGGCGAGGAGCAGAGGGAGAGGGACAAGCAGATTCCATGCTGAGGGCAGAGCCCAGTGTGGGGCTCCATCTCAGAACTCTGAGATCATGACCTGAGCCGAAATCAAGAGTTGGACGCTTAACCAACTGAGCCACTCAGGCACCCGGAAACATTTTTAAATATTGTTTTTTTTTTTTTTAACTTGATTTACCCCCTCTCCATTGCCCATTGCTTCAGCCCCAGAACTGTCTTTGGGGATGATGTTTACATCATTTTTACAAAGTTGGAGGACCTGCTAGTGGGAAAAGTTCTAGTTGTAGATTAGCCTTCAGGCAACTAAAAGGCTTTAGGGCAGTAACTTCTCAGGGACCACCCGTATCTCTCTTAAGAGAAAGGGATGTTGCCACCTCTTCCCTACAGGAGGGTTTCGGTGATCATGAAGAACCCAAGGAGCCGGTCCTCCGGCTTTGTAGCTCAGATGGGTTTTGGAACTTTGGAATTGGAGGAGATTTTAGAGGCCCCTCAAGCGCTGTGATCTTCAAACTTCTTTAAGGAGTCATCCTTCCTTCAAAGGAGTTCTTACTTGCCTGCCTCACCCCTCTTTAGCAAATTGGTGAATTGGAGCTCTTGTGTTTGAAGCAGAAATGGGGAGTTCAGAGCCCTAGCTTTGGACCCTGCCATGGGCCACAGGTACACCCTCCCGGCTCAAGAATGGTGTTCCATCCTGGGGTCTCCTGAGTCCAATTTGAAGATTATTGGTTTTTTCCTTCCATAGGTAATCATTCACCAAATCTTGATGTCCTGACCTCTCAAATCTGTTGCAGTCTTCTCTTTCCATGGACCCCCTTAACCCAGGCCACCCCTGAATTTCACCTTCTGAGTGGGGTTTTTCCATGCATTCTCACCCCAACCATTTCTACCTTCTGCTCTCCTGCCAGTTAACTTTTTTATTCACAAATGTGTTTATATGTCTCTTCCCCTCCACTCCCCAATATAAATGAAGAGTGACTTCTCATTGCATTTTGGATTAGGATCAACGTGGAGCCTCTCCAGGTTTAACTATGGCTGCTGTGTTTCATTTGAGGGAGAGCTTCATTCTGCTTCAGATTTTTGTTGTGGGGCTCCCTCTGCCTAATCTGCCATCCCTTCTCCCTGCCCAGAATTACATTCTGCTTCTCTGTCCTTCAGAATGAGTCTACACACTTCTGCAGCATCCCTCAGCTGGGAAATACCTGCTCACCTGCCCCTCACAGGACTCTTGTGTTTCTCCTCAGCAGTAATCTCAGTTCTAATTAAGTAATTCCTGATGTAATTAGGTGTTTCCGTCTGTCCTGCTTTAGAAGATATACTCCGTGGGGCTGGAATAGAGTTTGCAAGGTTCTGTTGTCAGCCTGTGGCATAGTGCCTTGTACACACGTAGTAGGTCTTCAACAAATACCTGACCGTGCGTTCGTCATGCCGAGTGTTTGCCCAGATCTCATTTCTAGTGTTCAGTCCCGGTGAGATCCTGAGGCATCATTGTTAACTCTGTGTGGAGGAGCTGGAATTGCCGCCTGTAAGCTGGGGTAATGAAAGGTCCTTTTACAGAGCCACCTTGTCTAAAGTGGGTTACTTCACATGATGCCATTAAAGAGCCCCGGGCTTTGCTTTAGTTAGAAACTTGATTGGTTATTTTTAAATGAAGCAGGAACTGAAAAATCTTGCTTAATGAGTGGGGAAGAGTGTGGGTGCTGTGGGATTTGGAGGTGGGTTTTGTGTGCTGCTGGGGGGGGCCTTTGGTAATTTGGTAGTTGGGGGGGTTGATGGATCCCCAACAAGTGTGTGCCCTGGGGAAAGAAGGGAAGCTGTAGGAAGACAAGCCCCAACCTTATGCCTGGGCATGTGCATGTGCACACAAGCACACACACACACAAGCGCACACACTGGTGCTGTTCACCACCACCCTGTGCTCGAGGTATGTACCTGGCTGGTTGCCCAGCCTCCAGCACAGGTAGGGGGCCAGACTCAGAGCCCACAGCACAGCAGGGTGATGTTTGTCCCCGACCTCCGACCTCCGCCCTCTGACTAGATCTGCCCTCTGACCAGGTCTCCCGTTGCCTTCTCTGCTTTTAACTCGCTTGCTCAAGTGTAATAACCTGCCATTTAGGTTATTTATACATCTTTCACATTCTAGAACCTGTGGTCATCTAAAAGTGCTTTTGCGCTAAGAAACTAGATGGGAAGGAATTCGGAGAGATACGGAACAGGGGCCCTTTCGCGACCTCCTGGGGGGGTCCTTCGCATCAAGGAGACAGGGAGGAGATTTTCCTTAGCTGCTTGCCAAATGGAACCCGGGCTCCACATGACAGCGGTGGCTTCATGCCCTCCATCCAGTACGCCTGCCAGATGCAGAAGAGGGGGGCTGGGCGCATTTTGCACATGGAGGGACCAAGAACAGGAAAGAAAGCCAGAAAGCAGAAAGGGGAGATAGTACAAAATTTACCATTATCAAACAAAAGACTTTTTTTTTCCCTTCAGTCCCAAATGCCATTAAGTTTCTCACTGAGAAAAATCAACCACTAGCCCTTTTTTGTGTGTCCCACATTAAGGAAAGGATGAATAGATTCTCACAAGCCGGAAATTTGTTTTCGGTATTGTTGTTTAACTGGAGGCAGGTATGGCACAGGATGAGGGACTTCAAGGGAGATACATTTGTTAAATTTTGAGGTGGAGGGGAACTGAATCTTGGGTTATCTTTCAAGGTGCTAACAAGACGGGAGCTCTGATCAATTTTGGAAGAGATTCTTGTTTTATTCTGTTAGTTCCTGGTACTAATTTGGAAGAAGCTTGCCCTGATGGACATCTGATTGTACGGGGTGGCCACTATTTTCTTTTTTTTAAGATTTTATTTATTTATTTGACAGACAGAGATCACAAGTAGGCAGAGCCGGGGGTGGAAAAGCAGGCTCCCTGCTGAGCAGAGAGCCCAATGTGGGGCTCAATCCCAGGATCCTGGGATCATGGCCTGGGCCGAAGGCAGAGGCTTTAACCCACTGAGCCACCCAGGCACCCCATGGCCACTATTTTCTTGACACAGAACCATTCTCCATTTTGTAGAAGACCATGGAAACTTCCCCATTGGAACCTCTCAATCTTCATTCGTGCAGAAAAACTCTCTCTCGATATTCATTCTTAAATATTTTCCCCCCACCCTCAGAGGGAACTCGGGATTTACTACCACAAATATAATTTCCTATCTCCCAACTTTTCAGTTGGGAAGGTACTATAAAATCCCGTCTAGCTTGGAGAAGTTTCTGTCCTATGAATTAAATTTACTTGGGTGGAGTCCCTGCTGGGCCCAGCTTTGTGCCCGGACCTCTTAGGTGTCTGCAGGTTCATGCTCCAGTGTGACCATGGCCTTTAGGGGCTGAGCGAACAGGATATACCTCTAAAAGCAACAATACTGTTGTTTAAAGAAAATTAAGAATGCCAAGGGCCTTGCCTCTGTTTTGCAAGTAAAACAAAACCAAAACTGAAAGATGTTTGGCTTTGCATTGACAAAACCTTTGAAAAACTCCGACATTATCACTGAAGTCCATGTGCGTAATCTGGTGCTCCAGCAGAAGCAGCCTGACCATATTCCATCCCGCTTCTCCATTACTTCATCCTGGTACTAAGAAATGACAGCATTTGTGCCATGGGAAGGAAGACAGCTACTCAGCAAGTTATTTTCTTCTTGCATTAGGATTTTTCTTTTTTATGCAGCAATTTAAAAAAAAAATTTTAACTTTGAAAAAAAAAAGATTTTTTTTTTAAGTAAGCTCTATGTCCCCAACATGGGGCTTGAACTCATGACCCTGAGATCAGGGGTCGCATGCTATACCAACTGATCGAGCCAGGACCCTCTGTATAGCATTTTGAAAATAAAGAAAAGTGCTTACATGTTCATATTCTCAATTGAATTTTACAATTGATTTGAGCAGTATTGTCAGCTCCATTGAACAGACAGAAAAGAAGGAAGTTGAGGCAAAGGTCATGGAACAAAACCAAAGCTTCATAGCTAGTAGGTCAGGCCCCAGGATGGAATTGGAGTATTTCTCTCCTTCTACTGTGTCGCTCTAGTAGCGTTAGGAGGCTGCAGGACTGGTTAGATCTTTAATGGCAATGATGGTGGTGGTGTTGGGATTGTTCCATCCTTCCTTCTCCTCTGTTCCTATGTAACCCCTTCTCGGTTTTTGTTCCTTTTCCCTCCCCTTTTCTTTCTTTCAGCTCGGATTCCTTAGCACCACCACCGCTCAACCAGACCCGAAGGCCCCAAATCTCGTTGGCAAATATCGCCATGTCGACCATGCCACCGGCCAGGTGCTAACCTGTGACAAGTGTCCGGCAGGAACCTATGTGTCTGAGCACTGTACCAACACGAGCCTGCGTGTCTGTAGCAGTTGCCCTGTGGGGACCTTTACCAGGCATGAGAATGGCATAGAGAAATGCCATGACTGTAGTCAGCCATGCCCACGGCCAATGGTTGAGAAATTACCCTGTGCTGCCTTGACTGACCGAGAATGTGCTTGCCCACCTGGCATGTTCCAGTTTAATGGTACCTGCGCCCCCCACACGGTGTGTCCCGTGGGTTGGGGTGTGCGGAAGAAAGGGACGGAGACCGAGGATGTACGGTGTAAGCAGTGTGCTCGGGGTACCTTCTCTGATGTGCCTTCTAGTGTGATGAAATGCAAAGTATACACAGACTGTCTGAGTCAGAACATGGTGGTGATCAAGCCGGGGACCAAGGAAGCAGACAATGTCTGTGGCCCACTTCTGTCCTCCAGCACGACCTCACCTGCCCCTGGCACAGCCATCTTTTCACACCCGGAGCACATGGAATCCCATGAAGTCCCTTCCTCCACTTATGTTCCCAAAGGTAACTTAACCTCATGTGTTCATTATTTGAAAAAGTCTTTGAGCCCAGTGGAACTACCCAACATGGGCTTGTATCAAGGATGTTTTCTCCATTTTGTGTATTTCAAAGTCACCCCTTATAGAAGGGACCTCCATTTTGTGGCTAATTTAATCTGTCTTCTTTGGATGTATTAGAAACATTTAGACTCAGGTTTTCTGTTCGGGGGGATCAGATATCTAAAAACTAGGTCACATCAAACTTAAAAAAAAAAAATAACTGAGAGGAATAAGGACAGTGCATGACCTTATGTAAGTCTTCTTCAGGCCTTGGTTTCAAACTTGTCAAATACATGAGTGATTTAGATGCTCAAGGTTCCTTTCAGATTCAAAGCTTTCCAACATGGAATCAATCCTGGATAGGCATAGCCAGAAGGAAAGAAGGAAGAGGAGGAGAAAATACCATGATGCCTGGAAGGGAGGGATAAATATGGGAACCAAGGTGGGGCAAAAAAGGGGAACGAAAGTTAGAAGCTTTGGGAAACAACCACGTTTGTAGCCTGCTGAAGATAGCTAACATTCACATCTGGGAAATAAGTTTTTTTTTTTTTTTGAATGATTTCAATTTTATGCCCTTCATCGAGTATCTTAGCTGTCTTCAGGATTTTGGGTCAGGGGCAGAATAAAAAATTTACTCTTTTTTTCCCAAATCCTTTTTGGTTAATTTTCCTGAGGTGATTGCCAACTTGAGTTGTGCTTTCTAGCATACTCTTCATGTGTGATTACATTGGACCTTCATGATAATTCTGTAAGGAGGGCCTTATGACTGCCATTTTGAAATGAAGAAACAAGCTCAGAGAGCTGGAATGACCTGTGCAGGTTTTCTCACAGAATGATGCAATCCAGGTCCTGTCTCTTGGGACTTGAAATACCTGGCTCTCACACTCCTTAGTGAAGACTACTATGGAAGCTTCTCTGAAGGAAGTCCACTAAGCTGTCAGCCCAAAACTTATCTCTTAATAATAAATCCTAAGAAAGCCTTGTTTTATTCACTGATTGGTCTCACCAGAGCTTTCACTGGTCAGATTTGGATTTAAGTTTGAGCTCTTTTCCCTAGCTTAGTCATATCGTCAGTTTTACCATTGTATCTTGAAATGGCCAAAAAGTGGGAAAGGAAGAATAAAGGGATTCAGTTGGAACTAATTTTGTGAATAATCGATCCAATTTGAAGAGCTGACTAGAGCCCTGAGCATACATGAGTCTGCTCTGTATGTGAAGCACAGGGGAAGCTTCTGTGAAGTTCAGATGGTGGGGTCCCTGAGATGATCTTGACTTGGCCATGAGGAAGCAAGTTAAGCTGTGACGTTTAGTTCTTACCTTCCACATAAAGGCGCTGTTAGAGTCTTTACGAAAATGTGCAATATAATTTATTCTTAAGCTCCAAAGTTCATCTTTTCTTTCATTATCTGGCCTGGCGTGGCGATGAGCAGGAAGAGGAGGCATATACAGATCCCCAGATATAGAAAAGCTCTCCCCCCTCCTTTTTTTCTAGGCATGAACTCAACAGAATCCAACTCTTCTGCCTCTGTTAGACCAAAGGTACCGAGTGGCATCCAGGAAGGGACAGTCCCCGACAACACAAGCTCAGCGAGGGGTGAGGAAGGCGTGAACAAGACCCTCCCAAACCTCCAGGTAGTCAGCCACCAGCAAGGCCCCCACCATAGACACATCCTGAAGCTGCTGCCATCCATGGAGGCCACTGGGGGTGAGAAGTCCAGCACGCCCATCAAAGGTCTCAAGAGGGGTCACCCCAGACAGAACTTACACAAGCATTTTGACATCAATGAACACTTGCCCTGGATGATTGTGCTTTTCCTGCTGCTGGTGCTTGTGGTGATAGTGGTATGCAGTATCCGGAAAAGCTCAAGGACTCTGAAGAAGGGGCCCCGGCAGGATCCCAGCGCCATTGTGGAAAAGGCAGGGCTGAAGAAATCCACAACCCCAACCCAGAACCGGGAGAAGTGGATCTACTACTGCAATGGCCACGGTGAGCCCTCTTTTCTCCTTGCTCACACATCCTCCTGCCTTTCCTTTCTCAGTCTTTGCTGCCGGAAAGAGGGGGAAATGCTAAGCTTCCAGGTATTCCTATCCACAAGGGCCATTTGATCTAGTTGTGTTATGAAAAGTGACATGGTCAGCATTGGCTATAATATGTTCAGAGAGAATAACCACTCTGCCCTTTTCTCCCCTTGGCACATTTAGAGGAGACTGTTGACATACCAGAGACCTAGGGACTTTGTTCAACCGTGTCATTTAATAAGCGAGGAGGTAGTGTTCCTGGAGGTTTGGCAGTGTCCTTGACCCAGGCTGGTGGTTTGTTTAGGACGGACGGGCCTGACTCCACGTCTCCTCTTACTGTTGGGTGGCTTGCTTCTACAATACCAGACTACTGAAAAGCTAGAGGGCAGAAAATCCAACTTGTTTTAATTAAGTCTGCCTTTTTGAATTGGAACCTTGCTTAGAGATTCCTATCACTTTCTCACATGTGCTTTCCCCCTTCCTTGAATTTTTAGGATCCCATTTCTATCAAGAAGATAGATCTTTTAGATTGTAGAGACCCTAAGCTTAATATACTGGTTATCATCTGAGGCCGGACCCTACATCTTCTGCCTAGCAGCCAGCCTTGACACAGGCCAGGACATTTCAGTTTTTCCTTTTCTGAAGACAAGCAACAGCTTACAGAACTCGTCTCGCAGCGAAATTTGGTCTGAAGACTGCAGGTTTGAGCTTGATGCAGTAACTTCCCTTTCTTTAAATCCTCCCTGAGCTGTCAGCCCCAAGTTTGGATAATCCCCTTTGGGTGTCTCCTTTTTCCTTAAAGACAAAGGCATAGGCCACATTTAAAAAAAAAAAAAGTCGTTTGACCTTTTTTTGCATTGAATCTTAATAATGTTTATACCCTTTGCCCCAGTAACTTAATTTTTGTGACTGTCATAAAAGTATAAACCAGATATAGTAAAAAAAGATTTAAGCACAAAGGTCTTACACATTTAAGTCAGCATTATGTATAATAAGTAAAAATTGAAAATAATCGATTGTCCAGGTTTAGGGAAGTGAATAAGTAAATTATGGCATATCCATATAGTGGAAAACGTATTGCCATTGAAGACTGAATCAAGTTTTTTTTTTTTTTTTTTCCTTTTTTACCCATGACATAGGAAAATGTTAATACTAGGTTAAAGGAAAACAATAAAACCAAAACAGGCTACACATTTCATACAATATAATCCCAATTCTGAAAGCTTTGGGAAAAAGACTGAAGAGAAATACACCAAAATAAAAATAATGTTTCTTCCACTTCAGTGGAGTATGGTGGAATTTATGTATGTTTCATTTTCTTTATTAGTTTTCTGTTCTTTTCCGCAAATTTTCTATAATAAGCACATGGAATTTTTATAATCAGATATTTAGAGAAAGTTTAAAAAAAAAAAACAACCCTTCATTTTACTCCCTTTTGCTAGTCTGTGTGAATGACCAAACCGAGTGAAAATCAGACTGAGGCCAACGTCCTATCTGGGATAGAGCTTTCATAGACTTGAATAAGACATCTCTTTGCTGGCAACCCAGCTGGGGAAGAAAGGCTTTAATTCTCCCCTCCTTTTAAGTAAAGTATATTTTTGATTGGATATAATTTCAGACTTCAGAAAAATTTGCGATAGTACAAAAAATACCAGTGATATCTTTGCCCAGATTGAACTATTGTTAAATTCTGCTCTTTTCTTTATTTGCACTTTTTACATAAAAATACATACAGACTTTATATTATGACATATACATAATATAGACTAATATGTTACATATAATATTAGTTACACATAATGTTATATAGTATATATAATATAATTTTTTAAAAGATTTTATTTCTTTGAGAGAGAGCAAGAGTGAAGGAAAAGGCAGAGGAAGAGGGAGAGACAGCCTTCCTACTCAGTGTGGAGCCCAATGTGGGGCTGGATCCCAGGACCCTGGAATCATGACCTGAGCTGAAGGCAAACGCTTAACAGACTGAGCCACCCAGGCGTGCCTGATGTTTTATAACACATGATATACAGTATATATATGTAGACTGTCCCCGACTTAATGATGGTTCAGTTTAAGATTTGTTAGTATTATGATGATGCCAAAATGATATGCGTTCAGTAGAAATCAATCGTACTTCAGATTATGAATTTTGATCTTTTCCTGGGCTAGTGATACACGGTATGATCCTCTTTCATGATGCTGGACAATAGCAGCTCCCAGTCCGCCATCACATCCCACGGGTGAACAACCAGTACACTTATAACCATTATGGCCCCAAATAACTGTTCTGTTTTTCACTTTCAGTAGAGCATTCAGTAAATTACCTAAGATAGTCAACGCTTTATTTCAAAATAGGCTTTGTGTTCGATGATTTTGCCTGGTGTAGGCTAATAAGAGTGTTTGGAGCATGGATAGGGTAGGCTAGGCTAAGCTGTGATGTTTGGTAGATGAGGTGTATTTTTTTTTAATTGAGCATAATGGGTTAGATGTATTAAATGCACTCATGACTTACTCTATTAAATGATGTTTTCAGCCTGTGCTGCGTTTATCAGGATGCTGCCCCATCATAAGTCATTATTGTACATATGTACAGTAATTTTTCTAAATCATTGCATGGCACTTTATGCCTAGATACCTTGGTTATGTATTTCCTGACAATAAGGACAGTCTCTTTAAAAAAAAAAAATGTGGTCATTTTTAACTCAATCGATTTAATATGGATATGATATTTTAATTCACTGTCCGTAGTCCAGTGTTGCTGATTGACCCAGGAAAGCCCTTGACTGATAGCATCTCTTCTTCCTCTGGTCTAGGATCCATCCAGGATCGGGTATTTCATTGAATTGCCCTTTCAGTGACCGGTCGGAACACTCATTCTGATTTATCTCATTAGGAGAAAATTAGCCTAGAACATCCTGCTGGATTTGTAAATGTCTGGAACTCTTCTCCCACTTTATTAAAGAAGTGACTTTGTGGCTCTAGTGGTTGCACTTACGGATTAGATCCCGATCAGCTGTATTTCTAAATGCTCTTTTGCAGCCTCGTTGTCAGAATTCTTGAGAACACTGGGAATCGTAGAAGTAAAACTGCGTCCAGCAGCAAAAAGCAGCCTAATGCAGGAACTTAGACGTTCCTATGACCATTGTCACCTTGTAAACTTCCGTGCCCGTGTCCTTGAAACAATATTCTGTTTCGTAAAAAGAATACCAGTGCCAAATCAAACAAAGTCGGACCATGCCTCCTAGGATAGCAGGACCTGGGCGAGATGCTTTTCCAGTTAAATAACAATAGTCTCATTCAGGGGCAACTCCCTCTTCCCATAGATTAACCTTTCCCCCAGGTTTTTGCGTCGAGATGTTTATATTTAAGGTGTTCTTTTTGCTTGGTTTGGTTTTGTTTTTTTCCTGAGGAAGGTCTCCTCTTTCCAAATTGCTATTCTCACAGGTACAACCAGGTAAAATCCCATTACAAAGAGAGGTTCTGTTTCATAAAAAACCATCCCAGGGACTCAGAGAGGCCTCTAGAAACTCTGCCTGTTTGATCTGATCACTGTGAGTTCTGGGCAGCCGATGATCCTGTATAATAAGGTCTTAATGTGGTCCTCATCCTTTCCCACTGAATTGTTCATGAGGATGAGAGTGGGGATACAATCACCTAGCTCTGGGGCATGCCCTATAAAAGGGTGTGCAGGACCTCCCTTACTCCCGCCTGCCTTCAGCAGACGTGCCCAAGATCCTGAGTGCCTTAGAGACCATCTGCACTCTGAAACTGGGGTCTTGGTTCCCATCTTTGTCACCAATGGCAGCCTCTTCTCTGTTAGGCCCCACTCACCCCTCTCTTACCTACTGTGGACTTCGGGTTTTTTAAAGTTGAACTCTAGAAAACTGCAATCCCACTTTCACAGAATGCTAGTGTTGGAAACAGTGGGTGAGACACTATGTAGCCAGGAGGATCGAGGAGTGAACGTGCTGTGGTACCTTGTGGGCTTCCTTCCTTTCTGAAGTCATCGCAGTGTTGCATCTGGTAGGTTGGGACTGTACTGTGGTTCCCTGTAATAGGTCTCCAGCAGCAACAGAATTAGAAGTCCCTTCAGACTTTTTAGACACAAGAGGGGTGCCTGGGTGGCTCAGTGGGTTAAGCCGCTGCCTTCGGCTCAGGTCATGATCTCAGGGTCCTGGGATGGAGTCCTGCTTCGGACTCTCTGCTCAGCAGGGATCCTGCTTCCTCATCTCTCTCTCTCTCTGCCTGCCTCTCTGCCTACTTGTGATCTCTCTCTGTCAAATAAATAAATAAAATCTTAAAAAAAAAAAAAAAATTTTTAGACACAAGAGCCTGTGTGAGAGTTCATTACCGGGTCCGAGTGTCATCAAGATGTATGTCTCTTGTTAACGCTCCATTGCCATGTTTCTGTCACTTTTTTTTTGTATTTTTTTTTTTTTAAGATTTTATTTATTTATTTGACAGAGAACACAAGTAGGCAGAGAGGCAGAGAGAGAGAGAGAGAGAGAGAGAGAGAGAGCAGACTCTGCACTGAGCAGAGAGCCCGACGCGGGGCTCGATCCCAGGACCCTGGGATCACGACCCGTGCTGAAGGCAGAGGCTTTAATCCGCTGAGCCACCCAGGCGCCCCTGTTTCTGTCACTTTTAAAAAACTTTAGTTCTTTCTGTAGTAGAGCCCAACACAATGAGGCAAGTGGTGCATCCAGAATAGTCCATCTGAAGTTAAGAATGAGTGTGGGTTCACATTAACCGGGAGGTTACATGGGAAACAGTAGTTTTTGTTTTGTTTGTTTTGTCACAAAAGGCACCAAAGTGAAGATAGTGAAATTTGGTCTGTACTTAACCGGCCATATGTTGCAATGCAAGAAGCTCAAACGATCTCGAAATAGTCATACCATTCGCTTCCTGGTAACCACAGAAGATAGAGAACTGTGGTCCAGGCCCCCTTGAGAACAGGGATCCTGAGGATGGCCATCAACTTCTGCGCTGTCTTCACTGCTCCTTTATGGGCCGTTTCTATTTTCCTTTCCTTCCCTTTTCCCTCCTCTCTCTCCCTTTCCTATCTGTCTCTCTTCTTCCTTCCTTTATTCCCTGTTCTCTTCCACTATTTGCAGAAGGTTGAAGTTGGCTTCCCGGCCAACCGGTTGGCCTAGGGCTTCAGAGGGCAAGTTTGAAAGACAGGTTGAGGAGTAGAAATCCTGCTGAAAATGCTCGTGCCGATGAGAAGAACATATCCAGTGAGGAGGGCCCTGCCAAGTGACCAAAGGAGCAAGAGATGGACAGTATTTCTCCCTGATCATTTTTTATTTTTCTCTCATACTTAAGGCTATGAAGAGAAAATAAAATGAGAGAAACAGGAATTGGATTTATCTCGTTGGCACTGAGCTTAGCTCCTGATTAGCGCATTCTTCCTCCCGTGTCTTGGGGAGATAGGAAGCCTTTGGCAGGGGCAGTGACCCTTCGGGTGTAGCTACTTTAAGTACAGGACATATAAGGACCGCAAAAGCCATAGTACAAGGAGCTGACAACGTTCTTTCTGTAGTTGACTGTTTTGTAAACCCAGTAACCAAAGGGTAAAGGGCTCTTTCTGTAGAACTAGATTCTAAGATGCTGTTTTGTAATTCCCGTAGCTCTTACTGTCACTGCTGACTTGTGTGTGTGTATGTGGTTTGTCTCCCCACATTGCTTTGAAGTCCTTAGAAAGCAGGCAACTGGGTTTTACTGTGTGACCCCATGCCTGGTTAGTAGCACAGGGTCCTGGGAAGGGTGGTCTGGAGCCCAGCTGGCCCATATGGGAGCCACCTGCCCTGTGTAATTTAAAGGTGAAATGAATGAAAATAAAAAAATTCAATACCTCAGTTGTCCCCGCTCCAGTTCAAAGGCTCGATGGCTGCATGTGGCTAGTAATGACCGTATTGGACAGGACAGATAGAAAACATTTCCATCATAGAAAGTTCTGCCCATGAGCTAATTAATCCACTTAATCCTTTTCAAGGTTGGTTGGTTTTCAACCCATTGAACTATTGGATTTTTTCCTTTTGAGTTGTGATAATATTTGGTATTAGGGATTTAACATAAAGATCTGAAGGTGGGTTCTTGATACAAGATTGCCACAGATACCAAGAATTAGTATTCAGAGCTAAAGGAGGCTTCCATGATAGCTGTGCTTTAAAATATGCAAAAAAATTCTGGTATTCCTCCATCTGATTCGCTTCTTCAAAGTGGAAACTTTGACCGTGGACACTGGGGAGCTGGGAGATGTGAGGAGGGAGAAAACTGCTAATTTGCGAATGCTTCCGTGCTTGTGTACTTTCTACTTATACCAACCAGAGGGCTTGGTCTGGTGGGGAGAGTGCAGAGAGTCCTGTGGTTGGGTCTGAGGCGAGAGATAAGGGGGCCTGGGAGGGAAAGCAGTCTCACGAACTAGAAACGACAGCAATAAAGCTGGCTCGGTTCTCAAATTCTGGATTTTCCATTCCCTGTTCCTTTCAGTGAAAACCTTATACTTCTCTGGGCCTCTGTTTAGAAGGTTGGGAAAAAAAGGTGTTACCATAAGCGCTGAAAAGCAAAGACTCTGGAATCTGGTTCCACTTACTAGCTACGTGATCCAGGTCCCATTAGTTAACTCCCTGTGCCTCATTTTCCTTATGGGTAAAATGGGAGTGGTAATAGTGCCTGGTTTGTTGTGAGAGTGAACTGAGTGTGTGCCCAGCGCGCAATACGTTGCCGGCAGTGGGGCCAATTGTCTGCAAGTAGTAGTTGTGATGAGGGCGGTTGATGATGGTAGAGACGACTCATGAGCCCCACTGTCCCCTCCGGTAATCTCTCCGTTGGTTTCCTGATTCACCCCCAGAAAGGATGACCGTGAAAAAGGCTGAAGTATTTGCCTTTATCATGAGCGCAGCTGTACTTAAGGAAGCAGACTAGTTCGTCCTGGAGAGCTTCTTGAGTTCTAGCCATAAGTGTTCCTTTGTATATTTATATTAATTAATATTAATATTATTTATTTATTTAATTATTTAATATATTTCTATTAGACTGTTACCCAGTCTGCAGACCGCTGAAGGGATGAGTTACAAAACAGGACCATGAGATACAGGTGGGAGTGAGGAAAACGCGGCAGTTATCCTGTATTTTGCTTAAAAATAGCTCCATTTCTCCTTCGTGCCCTTCTGAAAAAAGACTAGTTTTTACCAGGACATCTCGGTCTTACCTCACGGGTCTGCCACCCACAGAGGTACCATGCACTTGCTACAACATGTCTCTTAGGCACACCAGAGCCGTGGAGAGAGAAAGAGTCGTTTGGGGAGTGGTCTGCCCCCCCCTTCATCTGCTTGCTCAGGGAACCGATAGACTTTGAGTGGAGAGAGTGGAGAGAGGGGCAGGAGACAGATGCAACCCGCTGTAGACTCCAGCGCACCCCTGTTGTCCTCAAAGAGAAACCAAGAGAGTGAATGGCTTGTGAATATCCTGGTTCAGTGACTGACTAGTGCTGTGGAGGAGAGTTGGAAGGGAGGCATGCTGATTGCCACATAGGGTCAGGACATCCCAGATGCCATCCTTTTTTTTTTTTTTAATTTTTTATATAAACATATAATGTATTATTGGCCCCAGGGGTACCGGTCTGTGAATCACCAGGTTTACACACTTCACAGCACTCACCATAGCACATACCCTCCCCAGTGTCCATCACCCCATCCTCCTCTCCCAACTCCACCTCTCCCCACGCCCCCCTCAGTTTGCTTTGTGACATTAAGAGTCTCTTATGGTTTGTCTCCCTCCCGATCCCATCTTGTTTCATTTATTCTTCTCCTACCCCCACAAAACCCCCATGTTGCATCACCATTTCTTCATATCAGAGAGATCATATGATAATTGTCTTTCTCTGATTGACTTATTTCGCTAAGCATAATACCCTCTATTCCATCTATGTCGTCGCAAATGGCAAGATTTCATTTCTGTTGATGGCTGCATAGTATTCCATTGCGTATATATCTATATACCACATCTTCTTTATCCATTCACCAGATGCCATCCTTTAAGGATGAGCTGGCTGAGTGGAGCCATGGGCTAGTTCTCTCGAGTCTGGACTGCAGCCTACAGGAGGAGCCGTGGCAGCAGAAATGACATTGGCCTGTGAGACCTGAAGTCCAGATCTGGTTCTTCTCAAATGCTGCATGATTCCCAGCAGAAGACTAGCTCTGTTTGATTCTCAACTTTGTTTGTAAAATAAAAGAACTTGAACCCTTCACCACAGGGTCGCCTGATTTTGATCTATGTGGCCATTTTGCTGTGACCGAGTGCACTGCCGTCCCATCGAAGTCTGTCCAGGGAAACACTGCCCTGACTGATCCTGCGGGTGCCGGGGAGTAGAGTGCAGGGGCTGCAGGGCAGAGATAAGAGGCCAGGTTTAGCCCCACACCAACGCCCGATGCCGAAGATAGGCCTGTGTGCTCACTGCCGCATTGGAGAGCTTGCCTTCCTGCTTGCACGAGAGTAAGGTCGGGGCAGCGAAAATTTCCACTTAAGCCAGGACGCACAATTGGGGAGGCCCAAGAGAATGTGCAGTAACAGTGCGAGCTTTCAGGGAGAGTGTGAGACATTTTGGTAGCATGGTAGAGACTAAGCAGCGGTTAGAAAACTACTTCTGGGTCTTTCAGTTTCTTCAACTGTGTCACCTCCATTGCAGTGGAGAAGCTGTGTCCAGGGCTCTCGTGCATTTCTGAATTTTTAGGCAGAGGGAGACCTTGGTGGTCTCCTATGGGCCAGGAAACCCCAGCCACAGCAGAGTTCCCGAGAATAGCTTTGCACTGGTCACAAGGAGGGTACA
The DNA here is from genome assembly GCF_011764305.1 of Mustela putorius furo. Classification (NCBI taxonomy): domain Eukaryota; kingdom Metazoa; phylum Chordata; class Mammalia; order Carnivora; family Mustelidae; genus Mustela; species Mustela putorius. Next base: position 13,627,057 of record NW_025422123.1, on the reverse strand, counting down.
CTTGTACCTGAATCTCAGGGAAGAACAGTGCCTTGCCCAGGGTTATGTGGCCATAATTTAACTCCTGGGACGGTGATTTTTATATTTTCCATGTTGCTTCTCTGCTCAGAGGACTATAGGGTTCTGCCCAGTACAAAGGCTGTTGTGGTTTGAAAGCATTTTCTCCAGTTTCTTGAATGACAAAATGGAGAGGCTGTTTGCTTGTGAGGCTACTGAAGGCTGTGGCTGTGGGACCTGAGAACTTAGTTAGCCGTTTGGCCTCAGGGACTCAGGAGTGAATGAGGGAGAGAAAGATGAAGGCATGTTTCGGAGGGGGATCTCTTCTGGCTTGTTTCTCCCTGGATTGCCTTCATGGGAATGCTAATGGCCCCTAGGTGGTCATTCAGTGGGGGCTGGAGGTGGTGGTGATGTTTAGCTTAATTAATCATCTTAATTGGGTAATTTCAGACTTGGAGAAGTGAAGAAGCTGATGGCTGGAGATGAATTAGATCTCGGCTACAGGTGAAAGTAAAGAAATGCTTAAAGCTCTTCAAGTCTACGTGGAACATTCCCACCTTGACCTTGAAGAGGCAGAATCATCCCCCACTTCATTTATCCTTTCTTTACAACCTCTTAGCCGGTCTTTTAGGCACTTGAGCACCTTCCTGGTTGCTCTTGACATTCTCTGACTTGAACTCAAGTTTTACTTGTCCAGAATTGCTCTCTAAGGAAATTGCTCCAAGGGAATCTGTGTAAAGCCTTATTATTGACACACTGGTTTGGGGGAAGAGGGAGAAATAATACTTCATGGTTATTGAATGCTTAGTGTGTGCCAGGCACTATTCTGTGGTTATAGGTAGTTTCTTATTTAATTCCTAGAACAACCTTCTAATGTCAGGATCATGCCCATTTTACATATTAAGAATGTAGAAGGCACAAAAGGGTTGCATGACCTGACAAAGATCATACCTCAAGTCCATCATGAGCCAGGACTGGCACTCAGGCAGTTGGCCTTGAATTCCGAGCTGGTTAACGAGTGTGCAACAGCGCTGCTGACTTGTGTCCCTCCAGTGTTTGGAGGAGGAGGGGTGTGGTGTGGGCAGACATTTGAAGCCTAGACTATTGCAAATATATTGTTGTAACTCATTTGTCCATTATTTCCATTTTCTCCTTTTCTATGATGCCATGAAGGGAAGTAGGAGTTGGCGAAAGACATATTCAAAAGATGTATGTTCAAAGAAGCAACCAAAACTCAGGAAAGACGGGGTTGGTAACGCGGTGCTTTGCCTGGGGAGGTAGCATGGTGCTGTGAGGGATGAGGGCTGATGGGTTGGACTCTCCGATTTTGACCCTCGGCCCTCACTAGGCAACTATGCCAAGCTACTGATCCTCTCCTCAGTTTCTCTATCTGGAATGTGGACAGAACTCCCGTCTCATGGGGTTGTTTCTAAATATCAAATGAGATCATCTGTAATATTGATCAAGCTGCCAGCTCGGCTTTTTTTTTCCTTTCTCCCTTTCCTCAGAGGATAGTCAGGAAGTTGAGCTGTACTAAGCATTTATGCAGAGCTGATGTCAGGGTAAGACACAGTTGTATCTGATGTTCAACACAAGTAGAACTCCGTTAAGTGTGAGACTTAGTGAGTCATAGGGGCCGGGAAAAATGGCTTTGGAGAAAACATCTATACTAAGAACGTTGGCCATAATACACCTCAAGGCCTGACTGAGCAGCACAAGAAGAGCTTGAAGGGAACTGACAGTGTGGCACATGGCATCTGGTTCTCAGCATTCTTGAGGGTGAGACAAAAGGCTTTTGCTCACCCAGCCTGCCCTCATGGTGTGAGGAGCACTGCTGAGGTGATAGTGTGGCCTGGGGCCATTGAGGGTGGCGAGCACCCTATGCCCCGGGGGACAGGTGCAGTGAGCCACCGTTGTCGGAGAGGGAAGCTGTGGAAAGGGATGGAGCTTGTGGGGCCTGGTGGTGCTCACTGGAGTGACGAAGGACTTGGATTCATTTATCTCTAACATCTTCCGTTCTGAAGTCCTATCCTTCAGTGTTGCAAAAACTGAATGGTGAAGTTAAACACAGTCCACAGCCAAACTGCTTCCATATCTCAGGCTTGAAACCCCAAGATGAAGTTCAAGTGTGGACTAGCTGGCTTGGGGGTTAAACCTCGTATTTGCATAAGTTGGTTGCATAACTTTATTTGTATAAGATGAGTATCCCAATCTGGTTGTAAAGACTGTTCTTTGGGGGAAACAGTGCTGCTTCAGAACCGGGAGTAATTTGCTTGTGTAAAGTTCAGGACGTAGTCCTTGACGCGTGCTACCTTTTAGATCCGGAGAATTTCTGGTAATATATCTTTTGTTTCTTCCATCTTTTCCCCGATCCACAAGCCACTGCTCAAGCAGAGCTATATGTGACATCGTCCCACATTACCTAGCAGACAAGCAAAACCTATCCCTTCTCATCTGCATTGTATTTAGGTTTTACTCAAGAACAGCATTCTTGGTTCTGGTCCTTAGGAATTCCAATGATAGGTTTAGGAAATGTGTTTCCTTCCTTCCCAACCTGTGGTTCCTCCTTTAGGATGGGTCAGGTGCAGGAGAATTGGTTTTTATGGGGGTTGTGAAGGAAACCCTTTTCTTGGATTCCCAGCTCTGCAGCCTTCCTCCTCTTTCCAGGGAGGCAGTCTCATAGGGATGGCGTTTCTGGCACGAGTTTTTCCCCAAAGTTTCAGTGACTGGTTAGGGGACAGATGTCCAGTAACCAGAAGCTCTGCCTCATATGCCCCATTTGAACAGGATCAATATTCTCTTCCATCAGGTTTCAGGAATGACTTAAAACATTTCAACTGAATTATGAAAACTTCTCTATGCAGCATTCAGAGAAGAACAAATGAAGTGTGTTAGGAATTGGATAATAAGTACTTCTCCACTCCCTTTTTTTCCCCCTAAAGTGACCCTGTGGGGTGTCTCTTAGTATTGACATAGGCAAGATCATGAAGTGATTCTGGGATGCAAAGATGACCTCTTACACTGTGATTATGAAATCTATTTTTCTAACCTTATAAGAAAGGTCTCTCTCTTGCTGCCATTAAATCTTGTTTACTTTTCTTCAACAAAGACTTATCTCACGCTGACTGAGCGCCATATCCTGCTCCAGGTATTTTCTAAATATTAACCTAATTTCCATAACTCTGGGAGGTAGACCACTATCATTACCATTTTGCAGAAGGGGAAACTGAGGTGGAGGGAGTAACTTGCTCCAGGTCACGCAGCTAGGAAGTGGCAAAGCCAGGTTTTAAACTTGGACGCCAGTCTGACTCTAGATACTGCCCCGTGATTCTTACAGTCTGGATTTCCCATGAATCACCTGAGGCTGGAAATGGCTAGATTTCTATGGCTGATTTTTTTATTTTTAATCACACGGCATTAAGAAAACGTTATTGCCTTTAGCAAAGCCCAGCTTGTTCTGAAGGAAACCAACTACAAAATTGTCATCAGTCAAGAGTTGTCCTTTGTAGAAGTCACACTGATTTCCTGCTTTTCGGTTTTTTCTTCGATTGCTTGAAAGGAGAAAATTCGAAAGCCAGATACCCAATGGGCTTATGGCTCCGAGGGTTCTTGTAATAAATAAAGGCTGTGACCAGTAAGTCAGAGGTGCTTTGCTAATCAGAGGTCGCATCTGTTGAACTTGGGTTTTCCCAGCCTCAGATAGCAGACAGCTGCAAGCAGAGAAACCTTCCTTTTTTTGCCTGAAGCCACCTTGTCAAAAATTCCAGATGTCACCTTACTGTTGGCCCACATTTCCCATGAGAACTTGAAGTGGAAACACCAGGAAGCTGGGCTGAAGGGAGTACAATGTCTCACTGAAGAGGCCACCGTGTCCTTTGCCCCCTCCCTAGGGGCTACCCTACCACAGTGATTTTCCAGCGGCTGGAAGCGGCTTTTTTCCCCATGAACCCCTCACCCCACTGCCTTTTCCATCTTTGTGTCCAGTGATGCCACTTCCGGCAGACAGCACCTTTCTGTTTAACCTCTGAGGATGTCTGTCAGTTATACAGTGGACAGAACTGTTGCAGGGGAAAAGCTCCTCTTATCACTGTAGCCTAAAAAGCATCATCTCGTGCACAAAGTGGCCAGAGAGGGGCATTTGCCCTGTGGTGTCACAGCCTGCTGTCCACCCCAACCCCCCCAGGTTGGCCCACTGATAACGTCTTCCTCTAGGCTTTATGGAGAAGGTATTTAAATTTTAAATGCGTATTTTATTTTGTAATTTACCTAACTAGCAGCTTTTAAATTTAAGCTCTTTGGGGTATTGAAAGACAAATTAGCGTTTTCCCCACAGACGACTAAAATACAAATAGAAACCAAAAAAATTCTTAAAAATTAGTGCCCTTGAATCAGCCTGATCAGGTGTTATGTAAGCAGTTTTTGCCGAGGAGGAGGAATTTCTAGATTTCTGTTGCTCGTTCTTCACGAATAACTGGTTGTTAACATCAAAGGCTGTGCACCGAATTTGACACATTAAGTGTGTTGATGTTATGTCGACTTTTAAAACGTAGTTGGGTTCAAGTTTATATGTTAAAAAAATAATGACTTTTACTATGTTTTATCAGATCTAAGACACCACTGATGGTGACATACCATTTTTTTTATATTCCACTAAGGAAGAAAACCCACTGTGACCAAGCTATGAAAAGGCATTGATTCAAATACGCATTCAGATGTCTTAGAATCCGTGAAATATGGCAGGATCTTAGCCACGATGTTGCATCTTTTCTATAGAGTCTGACAACATGATTGTAACTGAACTGTTAGTTTAGTTTCCTGTGCTTGGCCTGTCGCCAGCATTTAACACACTTGATTCCCTTCTGCCCAGAACACTTCCTTCCCCTGGCCTCCAGGACACTGTTCTCTGGGGTCCTCCTCCCACCTCTCTGGCTACTCCTTCTCCATCTCCTTGGCTGCCTCCTTCTCTTTCACAGGACCTGTAAACAGTGGATGGCCCCAGCGCTGAGGACTTGCACCTCTTTTCTGCCTGCACATTCTCCTTCCTGTGGTGACCCAGACCTTTAAAGACCGTCCATCTGCTCCTTATTCCCAAGTGCATAGATCCAACCTGGTTCTCGTATCTGGATGCAACATGCAAATATCCTCTCACTTGTGTGACCAACCCGGATGTCTAGATGCTTGACAGCTAAGATGTCTAAACCAAATTCCAAACAACACTCCCACATCAGTCACCCGTTGCAGAAAGAGGCCCCTCCAGCCTTCCAGTTCCTCAGGCCAGAACGTTAGAGAGAGCCTCCTTCCCTTTCTTTCACACCCCATAGTTAGCAAACCCGGTAGCAAATCCCATCAGCTCTTCCTTCAAAATATATACAGAAGTTGACCATTTCCTATCATTTCCACTGTGGCCCCTCTGCCCCAAATGAAGTCAGTCCCCTCCCTTGGAGGATGTCTGTGGGCTCCTCCTCTGCCTGGGCACTTTCCATGTCTTCCTGACACAGCATCCAGAATGATCCTGTCCACATGGAAGTCAAATGATGTCCTTCAAAACTGAGACATTGAGACTTTGTTTAAAAGTCTCCAGTGACTTTTTGTTGCACCCGGAGTAGCAGCCTGAAGACCCAGAACAATCCATACTCCCATTTGTCTCTCAGCCTGTGACCCTGTCACCCTCCCCCTTGCCCACTGGCTTCCGCCACACCAGCCTCCCTACTCCTCCTTGTGCATGCCAACGCCCTTCCTTCCCCAGACCCGCTGTTCCCTCTGCCTAGGAGTCCATTGTCTCACATTCTTGTGTGACATGCTGTCTTACTTCAGCATGATTTAAATGTTTTTTAATTTAAATGTTACTTCAGCCAGGCCTCCTTTTAGCTCTGAGGGAGGAGGCCCCAATTCTAAAATGTCAGTCCTGCCTTCCCATCCCTGGTCTCTGATCTGTTTTTCCCTTTAGCATGCCTCACTCTCTATCACTGAGTATTTTATTACTTCCCGTGTCCCCCAGGACAAGGAAAGGCTTTGGTTTTGTTGTATGTCCCGCCATGCCCCCGGAGCCTAGAATAGTGTCGGTGTGGTCGCTGCTCTGTACATTTTTGTTAGATAAATAAATGAACAGCTTCAGACATAGACTAAGACCAGGAGATAGGAGCCATTTTCGACCTTGTTCTTTTTGTTTTCTTCCATGGGATGAAATAAAAGGTTATTGATTTTCCTCATGGCCTCAGTGATATCTGTTTTTTCCATCCGGAAAATTATATATAGTTTTGATAGAACTTGTATCGGTAGTTCGGTAAACAATGCATCATTAGCTTTATGAGATCTTTGCACTGTGGTTTTAGTAGCTTCTGGACTTCATCTGAGCTTATTATGATTGCCCATTGAACCTTCAATAAGATAGTGATTAATTCAGCTTCAGAAGTCAACTTTTGGGTTAAAATAAAGTCTAAGCAGTTCCTCTAACATTTGTACTTCAACGAGGCAGACTATTTTTAACTTGGGGCATTCTGAGCTCCCAAGCACTGATAAAGCAGTTTCCTGTGTGATGCATTGGGAGTGATCCCTGTTGGTAGCCCATTTTTAAATCATCCTATGATATACTAGTTATTACAAAACACATGTGCATGTTTCGGGTTTGTTGCTCTTAGAAGCACTTATTGTGTAATCTGGCCAGACAGATCTTGGTCTAGACAGCTCCTCTCTGCAGGGGCAGAATCCGGAAGACTTTTCCTCTGGCGCCTGACATGGATGTGGTGGGCCACCCTGATGGGGGAGAGGGCACCGCCAGGGGAGAGACTCTTGCATAAGAACTGGTTCCTGTGCCAGGAAGCCCAGCTTCCACCCATCAGGGACCACATGAGATCTGGCATGGCTTCACGACAAGGGAGTGTTAGCCTGTGGCCCCCCCAGCTTCTCAATGGCTGCAGTTATAAAGATTAATGAGATGATAAAAGGTGGTTAGGGGATCAGGAAAGAGGGGAAGCTAACAAAAAAGGGATTCATCCATCCATCCATGCATCCATCCATCCATCCTATTCCTAGTATGTGCTAGGTGCTGGAGATAATGGTAGTCAAAGTCAACATGGGGATTGGGCAGAGGGTGGTCAAAAAAGTCATCAATGAGGACATTGCCATTGTATTGGGAAGAATATCAATTCTAGGAAGGCTAAAGCCACACTTGTATTCTGATTTCGAACTTGACATTTGTTGCTGTGTATGTACTTTGAATGCGCTGCCCTGTAACTGCAGCTTAAAAGCCTGAGGCCCCAGCGTGTGCTGATTAACAGCAATGTCCAAGGGGCAGGAATTAGGGAGATGATAGAGGGGCGGGAATCTTGAGATCATGGTCTCCTGTTGTTTGTGGACCTCACAGGAGACTGCTGTGTGTACAGAAACCAGCATGGGGGTGACTGTGGCGTCAGCTGTCCTGGGAGGAGGTTGTGTATTAATTGCCTCGATGGGAATTTTCTCATTATTTGCCTATCTCTCTTTCTAGAAGAATAATGAGAACCAATGTTACATTTCAAGTATAGGAGATGCCATGGGAAATGTTCGAGTCTTTTAAATGATGAGAATTTGGGACCATCACAGAGTTTATAACCTCCTCACTCTCCCATGCACTCGTTCTGTGTGAAGCTGGGTGGAGTATGGACTGGGTGCTGTGTTGTGTGTTACAGACAGTCTTTCTTTGTTTCCTCTGGCTCTGTCATCCCTGGCCTTCGTCCCCCATCCAGTGAGGCTTTAATGTGGATTCTTAAGGAAGGCACTCCTTAAGATTTTGGATATTTATCTCTAAAAGGAAAGAGCTTTAATATCCTTTCTGATGATAAAGGTCAATTCAGGTTTTTATGAAAAGATGTGGAACTCTTTTTTTTTTTTTTTTTTTTTTTGTATACTGGAGCTGACATGGAGCTTAAAAAAAGAGAGACTCAAGTTAATGTTGTTACCCAGATGCTATCTAATTCAGGATTTTAGAATGCACAAGAAAAATGCCGTTTCATCCACAATAGCCTGGTCGATGACTTCATGCCTCTGTTCTTATGTTCTCTGATGGGGGTCTGGGCAGTGTCAGCAGTGAGTACTGATGGGACACCCTGCATGTCTTTTTCTTGGACTTTTGCCTTTCTCTGAATGGAGCCCTTCTGTGTGGTGGTACTTTTGACATGTACTGGTGAGGTTCCAGAAAGCGCAGGAAGCTAGGATTGTGGCTTTTGCCTTGATCATTCATACCTACCGTCCTGGCACTGAAACCCAAGTCTCTGCAAAACTCCTCCCACCTTTTAGGTCCATCGCCCCGATGACTTGTCTGTGCAGAGATGGAGGGGATGGAGGAAGTGAAAGCGGTGTGTACTCAGGCTCTTGACTTACCGGTTTTACTAACTGATCCCATAAATCACCTTTCCTACCCTATGCGACGACAGGTGGTGATGTTCTTTTATCGATGTGGATGCCGAAACTTTAGAGGTCATGACTAACAGGTCATGGTATTTGAAACCCTATCTTGTGATGGCCAAGTTCATGATCTTTCCACGACCAGCACCTTACAATTCGAAAGCTCAATCCTGGGGCCAGGGCCACCTTCTTGCATGCAGCTCCTGGTGAGAATAGCGTCTCGTGAATGAGGGCTTGCTTGACTCCTTCTCGGAGCTCTAGGACCTGACATCACAGGAAAAGCAAAGTTAAGCTACACACCCCTGTCTGCATTTCGGTGGGGTGAGGGATGTGTTTTTTTTAACCTAAGAAAAAAGATATTTGGCTTCATTTTCAGCTAAAGTAGTCAGAGGGATTCAACACATCTGTCTCCAGTCTGGATGAAAACTTGGAACTCTCATGGGGCAGGTGATGGGGACACTCTGGCAGTCAGAGAGTTGGTCTCCATTTCCCTCACCCTCATTTAACAGTCATAATTGGGGCGAGAGCTTGCATTATCTTGTGTGTGTGTGTGTAAGGTTTTTTTTTTTTTTTTTTTTTTAACACAATGCTTTTCTAAATCTTTATGCCATTTGATAATTTAGCGATGGTCCCTTCAAGTTGAAAGTTTCAGGGGTTGGTGAACTATCATCTTGGTGAACCATCTCATATTTCAGGAGGAATTGCAAGAGACCTCCCTGTCCTCAAAACCTAATACGTTTACTGTTGCCCTTTACAGAAAAAGTTTGACCTCTCTTTTTCCCCCCTAAGGGTACCATGCTGTAATTTTAAAGAAAAGAAATAAACTTTTTAGCCCCAGGGAAAACTTTCCCAACATCTGCTTGGTCAGTAATAACAGGCCAGGAGGAAGCAGCATACAACACACCATATCCAACCCCAAGTGCGTTTATAATTCCAGCTTAATAAAGCTCCTCACTACACTACATATACCACTAACAGAGATACCATTAACTAGCTAGCTGACCTTGAACCAATCATAAAGTAATAAGATAAAAGGAAGACCCATTTCCCCAGCATCCAGTTTAGCAAATAGAACCTTGTGACCCCCTTTGAAGTCCCTTCTGTTTCTTTACCCAGTAACCTCCGCCTCCCACCCCCAGCCCCCAGGTTACTATGTTAATTTGGTTTAATTATCTTCCTGCTTTTCTCTGTAGTTGTATTCTTTAGTTTTGCCTAAAACTTTTTTTCTGAACAAAGAACACTTTCAGAGCCCAACAAATTTTGTTTCATTGGCATTACTTCATTTTCTTGGGGATAAATTATTTCTGTATTAGAATTTTGTAAAGGTTATTAGTCCAGCAAACCCAGTAACCTGCAGTGACTGCTCAACAAATATTCTTGAAATACCTTGCAAGCTTTTCATTCCCCTTTGGTGGGTGGGGACAAGGAACAGCACACTCAGGGGCTCCTCCCCTGCTGCGTTGTTGGGACCCTGAGCCGTGCCAGAAGGCTGCTGTCTCTAGCGTTCTCTCTGCCACCTTTGGATTTATCAACTGTGCCATGAGAGGGGGTGTGGAGAACAACACTGCCGGCCCCGGGGGCAGTTTCTGCGCATTGACTCCGTGTTTTCATAGTAAAAAAATAAGATGAGACCTGATTTGTGGGCCTTATATTTAGCTTCCAGTCAGTGTTGGTTGATGGAAGATCTCATTGTATCCATTCTTCGTGTTTTTCTTTTTTCCTCTTTTTTCTTTATTTTGTGGCTGAAAAGAAAGTATAAATACTGGGTTTTGGAAGAGGGATCTGTTGTTATGTTTGAGCCTTTTAAACTCTGTAATTACTCTATAAAGGCTGGGTATTTGCCTCAGAAATGCATTTAGTCTTAAGTTTTAGTGTTCAGTATATGGAACATTTATAATGATGGGGTACTTCTAAAAATAAATCAAGTCTATAGAAAATGTTAATCAGCTCATCCCCAGGGACTGTAGTGAGTATGTCCATTGTACACATGAGGAAATGGACATGACAGTTAGTGGTTTGCCCAAAGCCACACTATCACTGGCATTATGAAGATTTAAGCAAAGGTCCCATGTACAAGAAAATGCAGTCATGTTTTCATGTAAGGCACTGTGGGCCTTCGTCAAGTTAACCCAAATTAAGATTCAGGGACTAACATGCCTTTCGGTATTTGGAAGAACCTACCACATCAGTCACAAATTGCTACTTTGCTCCTTAACGTTACCTGAAGGGTTTCAAGTAAGACATGGCATTTTTATTTTTTTATTTTTATTTTTTTTAAGAGGAGCCTGTTACTTGAAATCAAAAGCTCTGTATCTGGCCAAACATTGCCCTGAAAATTGAAAAGCAGCTAGTTCAAGTGTATTTAACACTGTCAGAGAAAATCATGTGAAAAGTGTACCAGTGCTTCCCTCTGTGGCATTCTACTCTTAGAGTTGACAAGGAAGCAGCCTTCTCCTAGGAACTTAGTTTTTGAAAGCCATTTGTGGGTGGTTGATTTAGGATGTGTATACACTCTTGGAGGTCATCCACCTTTACAGGTTGGCATCGCAGAGTGAGGATTTATGTTGAGGAAACACCAGGTCCTCCATTTCCAAAGAAACTTCTGAAATTAGCCTTGCTCTTTTCTTAGGCAAAAATCGAGAGCTGATTTTCTAGATATTTTCACCAACAACTGATGGGAGCAAAAAAAAGATTGTTCTCCCCTGGCTCCCCTCTAGTTAATTGAAAAATTTAGTTCTCTATAAAAGAAAGCTTTTCTTTATTCTCTTTTCTCCCCCATTCCCCCACTTCACTTGGAAACTTGACTCTTTTTTTTTTTTTTTAATTGTTAGTGTTTTAAAGACATTGTTAACTATTATAACTCTGGTATCTGGGCATGTGGGTATGGCTTCATTAAAAGACGTGGTATTGGCTGAGAGGACTCACCACGCCCCCCACCCTGTCAATTGGTAAACTGCCAGATCCCGGGGCACCTGGGTAGCTCAGTGGGTTGGGGCCTCTGCCTTAGGCTCAGGTCATGATCCCAGGGTCCTGGGATTGAGTCCTGCATCGGGCTCTCTGCTTGGCTGGGAGCCTGTTTCCCTTCTTCTCTCTCCGCCTGTCTCTCTGCCTACTTGTGATCTCTGTCTGTAAAAAAATAAATAAAATCTTAAAAAAAAAAAAACAAAAAACTGCCAGATCCCATGCCGTGAGGTTCTCTATGACCGCATGTATCAGTTTGGGCAAAGCCAGTGTCCAATGCCCAGAGAAGGTGCTGTGAAGAGGAGGACACCACAGCGTGCCGCTCAGGGAAAGCCATACCTCACAGAGGGTCTGTGCCAAGGGTTCCTGTTGAGCTTGCAGCTTCGGGATTGGATTTGGCATTGCACACTGCACTCCTCAGATCTGAGTACTGCAGACCCACACTGACCCAGTTTACAAGTGACAGTTACAAGAGCTCCCAAAAGTTGTTGGTGAAAATATCTAGAAAATCAGCTCTCGATGGCAGAATGACAGTACACTGCCCAGTGGGTTGGGTTGCATTTCCACCCAGCTCCCTTTGTGATATTGGGCAAATCACTAGTTTTCTAGGTGTTATGTCTTATCTGGGCACTTGGAACGTTAATAAAGATGTTCCAAGAGCCAATGCCTTAACATAAAACCCGGGAGACTCTCATGATTGTTACTATACTGTCATTTGGGTTACTGTCTCCATTATAACTGTACAGGTCAGCTTATGAGACTGAATAATAGATCAGAAAGTTGCTTGTTGAGCATAGGATTGGAGCACCAGGAGCCAGAAGTCCTGCAGGAGTGCCTCCCTGGGGCTGGAATGGCTGGTTACTATCGGTTGACATAAGGGACGTTATTGCTAGAATCTGAAGACCCTTTACGTAACTAGACAATGTTGGATCAACTTCATGTCAGTTTTAACTTGTGGTTTACTTTTTCCTTAATTTCATGAAGTCACCACTTTTTTGGTTATGGGGTTACTCTTGTTTTTAGCAGTAACAAAGGAATCACTGATTATTTCGTTCGGGTTTGGCTTTCCAAGCAGCTTTTTCGGGGGCTGTATATTGTCTTTCCAGGATTAGTCCTTCTTCTCACTCTGCATTCAGGAAGTGAACTTTGCAGCAGGGAACCCAGTTAGTCCCCAGGAGGGGCTTCGGATGCTGAGTGCTTAGAGAAGGCAGTCCGTTCCCTTTGACCAATAACAATGGGAGAACGTGCTTCTTTTTTGAGTCCATTAGAACAGAATAGCTTTATATATAATGACCTTCCCTCCCGTGCCTGGATTTGTCTTGAATTTTATTTTCTTTCTGGTTTAGGGATTGACATCCTGAAACTCGTCGCAGCCCAGGTCGGAAGCCAGTGGAAGGACATCTACCAGTTTCTGTGCAACGCCAGTGAGAGAGAAGTGGCTGCTTTCTCCAACGGGTACACAGCTGACCATGAGCGGGCCTATGCCGCCCTACAGCACTGGACCATCCGGGGGCCCGAGGCCAGCCTTGCCCAGCTCATCAGCGCCCTACGCCAGCACCGGCGTAACGACGTGGTGGAGAAGATTCGGGGACTGATGGAAGATACCGCCCAGGTATTGTACCTGGGTTGTTGGTCTTCCCAACTAACCTTTCACTCCTTGATACATAATAAGGAAAAATACAGGTATCAGGTCTTTTGGTTCACATACATTTCTCTTCGAGGGCTGTGGTTCTCAGTGGTTGTCCATTACAATCATCTAGGAACTTTATTTATTTTTTTTAAACTGGGATTTGTTTAAAGATTTTACTTATTTATTTGAGGGAGTGAGAGAGAGAAAAAGAGAGAGAGAGAGAGAGAGAGGGTGCATAGTTGATGGGAGGGGCAGAGAGAGAGAGGGAGATGCAGACTCTCCTGATGTGGGGTTCCATCCCAGTTCCCCTGGGATCATGACCTGAGCAGAAGGTAGACACTTAACTGGCTGAGTCAGCCAGGCGCCCCCATCTAGAATCTTTAAAAGAAAATTCTGATACTTGGTCCCTACTGTAGACTAGTCAGATCAGAATCTCTAGGGGAAGGACCACAAATCACCATTTGAAAAAGTTCCCGAAATAATGCTGATGTGCAAAGTTGAGAATCACCGTGTTTGGGGTACGTTCAAGCATCAGACTGTATGGCCAGATCTGCATCTTGTTATCTCATGTACAGTCTCATTTTGCGTAACACATCTTGGAACACATCTAAGAAGGAAGATTTTTATTTTTATCTTTTTTCCTATTCTCACCCCCTCCCCTGCTCCCCGGCCAATGCCCCCAGGATACTTCTTGTGATGTCATTTAGGGATACTCAGTCTTACCTTCTGAGGATGCTGGTGGTGCTGACAGCAGAGGGTAACAGGATTGATCGGTCCTTCTTCTTAGGCTTGTTCATTCTGCACATCACATGGGAAGTGACGGGCCCCAGGAGGGGGATTTACTAATAGGGGTAACTTAAGTAAATGGTCACTTAGCTTTGGCTTTGGAACCTGACAGAACTGGATTTGAATCCTGGCTCTGACACTGATGAGCTAGTTTACCAAGGGCAAGTTACTTAACTTTCTTTGCTTCCGTTTTCTCATGTGTAAGCCAACCTTATAGGCTAATTAAGATTAGGTTACGTGGGATGCCTGATGCACTGAAGGTGTTTTTTAAATGGTAGTTATGATCACAACATAACTGGTTTTTCTTAGCCTTTCCTTAACCTGGTATGCATCCCTGAAAGGCCATCCATTAAGTACAAGTTTGGGTATGGACTTCTAGGTCTCACAAACTTCAATTAAAGTTTCCAAATAAATTCCCAAAGTAAAGGAAATGTTGCCACCGAGACCTGATAAAACCCCACTTAAAATTTAAAAGGCCATTCTGTCGCTGTTATTTTTCAGGGGTCTAAATTCATTACCTAAAGAGCTGGGGAGAGAGAGGTTCCCCCATCAACTCTAATTCACGACCATTATGTACCAAATTTTGTATATCAAGGGACTCAATTTTATATACTTGAGATGTCCAAGTGCTTCTATTTTTTTATACCAGCATTGTAGTCTTTCTTCATTATGGGAGTAAACATTCATCAGGAGGATCTTTAATTTAAGTGACTGGATAAAATTTATAGGGGCTAATTGATGCCGAAAGTAGTCTTTGAACTCCTGGCCTATTTTTAATTTCTTTGAGATATGAAATTTCAGAAAAAAAATATTTATGAATAGATGGGTGGTAAACATGCAAAGGCGCACACTGGTGTTTTGTGACTTCCTGAGGACGGTATCAGAATATGGCTCAAACGTGAATGGGCTTCTTTGGAATGCTGACCTTTAAGGAAGGATCTGGTAGGATGAGCAGCAGACCTGAAGAAGGATGGAGATCCTGGAGAATAAGTCATACCGTCTTTTCGACAATACTTACAAGAAAGGGAGAATGTGGTTGATGCAGTGTTAGGATTTCGTTAACATGGAATACTTGATAAAGTGGAAAGATGAGGGGCGCCTGGGTGGCTCAGTGGGTTAAAGCCTCTGCCTTTGGCTCAGGTATGATCCCAGGGTCCTGGGATCGAGCCCCACATCGGGCTCTCTGCTCAGCGGGGAGCCTGCTTCCTCCTCTCTCTCTGCCTGCCTCTCCGCCTACTTGAGATCTCTATCAAATAAAAAAATAAAATCTTTAAAAAAAAAAGATTAAAAAAATAAAGTGGAAAGATGATCATAATTTTTAAGGGAAAAGGAGGTTTCTCAGTATAAATCTAACCATGGGAAAACAAAAGCATTAGGGAAAGGAAAAAGCATAAATGTTCATGTTCTAGTACTAAATCCAGGTGGTACGATTAGAAGGGATTTTTCTTTTTTATTATTTTTTCTGCAATGAAAACACATTACTTTTGTGATTTAAAGTATTTCTTCAGATGACTGAGCTGAAGGGGCACTCAAAAAAGGATAGGTAGGGCTTTGTTTGTGCTGAATTGAGAGAGCGAGGCCCTCGTCACTGTGGTTTCGGGAGAGCAGACAGCGGTTTGTGTGCCAGTCCATTCTTCCTTGTTAGGATTAACTGAGGTTTGTGATGTTGGGTCAGATCTGGTCCCCCACCCCCCAAAATTGCTAATATTTACTTCTTTTTTGTATTCTGCAAGTCTGTCTCATTTTTCGGTTGTATACTCAGTATTTAGAGTCTGGTTCTCGTCTTCGGGGTTACTTCTTGTTTGGAGGGGGTGGTGATGATGGTAGGGTATTGACTGTAGCACATGACCTGTATGTTTCTCTGATGATTCTGTTGTGGTCCGTGAATGTCTACTGAGCACCTGCTTTATTCCAGGCAGTGTTATAGGTGCTGGGAAAGGTGGGCCCAAAGTCTCTGCAGAGGAGACTGATCAAGAGACTGATTCAGGGGCGCCTGGGTGGCTCAGTGGGTTAAGCCTCTGCCTTCAGCTCAGGTCATGATCTCAGGGTCCTGAGATCGAGCCCTGCGTCAGGCTCTCTGCTCAGTGGGGTGCCTGTTTTTCCCCTCTCTCTCTGCCTGCCTCTCTGCCTACTTGTGATCTCTCTCTGTCAGATAAATAAAAATCTTAAAAAAAAAAAAAAAAGAGAGACTGATTCATAACAAAAATCATGGAGTCGGTGAAGTAGATGCAAAACAAAATACGTAGTCCCCAAGTGCCAAACTCTTGCACCTTTCAGTTCTTTCCTCTTATCTCATCTATATCCAACAAGATTCTAATATCTATTTTGTTATTTATTTTTCAAGGGAGAGTGGCATCAATGCATCCTACAGCTTTCTCTGTAGTGCTAGTGTAGCCTGTGTGTGATGACGAAGGCTAAGAAGCCAATATGAAGTTTCTCGGTCCGTGTTTTAATAATGCCCATCCTTGTCTAGCAACACTGTGGACCCAGCTCTTGACTCTAACTGGAATAGCCAATGAGCATGGATTTCTGGCTTCCAGCTCTTATTAGTCGCACAGTATGTAATTGTCTGCAGGTTATCTCTGAGATTAGTTCAGTCAAACAAGACACACAATGCGGGGGACATAATCAAGACTTATTCTTCCCACTTTATGATGGATTTGTATTCTTTGTGTATTGTGGTACTGCTGGGGACTTGAGACTTGGCCCTAGGAGTTAATGGAAACTTAATGTGTAAAAATGACTGTGTGTGTATGTTTGAAAATGGTTAATGTTGTTTTCTATTCATGAACTAGAGAGCACCCACGTTCTGTTCCACTCAAAGGATTAGCCTGGTGGTACCTTTGAGCTACCTCTGTCAGGAACAGCTGGTCCATCATTAACCACGGTGGCCTATTAGCCATTTTTTAATTAAACACATCCAGAGTCTGACTTTTTCTTTTTTTAAAAAAATTTCTTTATGTACTAAAAATATTATACAGGAATACTCACTTTTGGGTGTACTGTTGAGTCCTTTTTTAAAAAAATGAAGTTTCAAGAACAGTTTAAGGTTTAAAGCAAAATTGAGAGGGAGGTATAGAGATTTCCCATATACCTTCTTCTCCAACATATGCATAGTGTCTCCCACTGTCAATATCATTTACCAGAATGGTGCTTTTTTTTTTTTTTTTTAACCGAGGATGAACCTACATTGACATATAATAATCACCCCAAGTCCATACCATAGAGCTCGGTAAGTTGTGTATTCTATAGGTTTGGACAAATGTATAATGACATATATCTATCATTAAACTGTCATACAGAATATTGAGACTGCCCTAAAAATCCTCTGTGCTCTGCCTATTTATCTCTCCCTCCTACCCCACCCCCGACAACCACTAATCTTTTTACTGTCTCCATGGTTTTGCCTTTTCCAGAATGTCATATGGTGGGAATACGCAGCCTGTAGCCTTTTCAGATTGGTTTCTTGCACTTACTTACTTATCCATTCACCTGCCCTACTCTTTCTTTATCAGAGGTTTGAGTTGTATTTTTCGAGGTCTGCCTCTGAAGCCTTCCAAAATCATACACGTTCTTCCCATCCAGGGCATCAGCATTTGGTAGAAGCCGCAAAGTAGTGGGACAATAGTTGGAAGTTACTGGGACTTTGCCAAAGCTATTTAAAAACCCTAATACAGCTTTCCAAATTGTATGCTCTCTCTTTATTTCCATCTTTTTACTTTGATTTTTTTTCCCCTGAGGCTTTATTTAAAGAAAGACTTGTAAATAGCATATATTTAAGGTTTCAAAAAAATCTAGTCTGACAGTGTTTGTCATTTAATTAGAAAATTTGAGTGTGGTTACATTTCTTATGTAATTCCTCATATATTTGGGTTTAAATCTACTGGCTGATTTTTTTTTTTTTTCAATTTGTCCTGTCCCTTTTTTTTTTCCCCCTCTTCTTTCTTGCCATCTTTTGGATTAATCAAGTATTTTTTTATTATTCTACTTTTCCTCCTCTTTCAGCTTGATAGTTATAAATGTTTTACTTTACTTTTAATGGTTCCTACAGAGATGACAACTTGCACACTTAAATTATGGGAGATGTTTCCTCAGTGTGTACTTCTTACTATATCCAAACAGCACAACGGCCTTAGGAGACTTTAATTCTATTTATCCTTCTCTTGCATTACATTTTTTATTGTCATGAATTTTAACACCACGCATTTCTTAGCTCCCAAAAGGCATAATTATTATGATTGTACACAGTCGGGATTCATGTGGATTTACCTGCGTATTGATCTTTTCTGTCATTCTTCATTCCTTTCTACAGCTTCAAATTCTACGTGAGGTCATTTTTCTTTGGTCTCAAGAATGTTTAGGGCAGGTTTCCAGCAATAAATTCTGTTTTTCTATGTCTGGAAAATGCCAACTAAATAAATAAATTGTGTTATCCACCCCCCCCTTTTTAAAGATTTTATTTACTTATTTGACAGAAAGAGAGTTCTGAGAGAGAGCATTAGTAGGGGGAGGGGCAGAGGGAGAGGGAGAAGCAGGCTCCCTGCTGAGCAGGGAGCCTGATGCAGGACTCCATCCAAGGACCCCAGAGATCATGACCTGACCTGAAGGCAGACACTCAATGACTAAGCCACTCAGGTGCCCCTCCCCTTTGTTTTTGAAGGATAGCTGGAGAAGAGAATTGAGTTTGACCTATTTCCTTTCGTTGCTTTCATATCTGGATTTAAGCTTCCCCTGCTAGACAGCAAAGAGGATGACGTGACTTTCTGCTCATATCCATATTACATAACAAATTAGGTGTATAGTATTATACCAGACACTTTGGGCAACTCAAAGATGAGTATAAGACAGGGTCATTGCTGTCAAGGAAGCTGGTCGAGTGGAAGAAACATATCTACTTGCATAGTTTAAGGGAATAAATCCACAAGGGTGGGATGAGGGGAAGTGCTGGATGTAGAGCGAATCGGCCATTATGACTCCACGTGGGAACATGAGTGTGGGGTTGTGTGCCAGGTTAAATTCCTGCCCTGGCAACGTATCACTTGGGAAACATTCTGGTAAGTTACCTGGCCTCTCAGCCTCAGTTTGCTCCTGAGGAAATGCCAACACGACAAGTGCCTGTCCTATGAGCTGTTGTGCGAATTAGTTGAGTGTGCCCCGCAGTAAGTACCTGGTGAATGTTTATTCATAGTTGGAATTATTTCCTGGCTCTAGAGGCAAGAGAGGTGACGAATGCTTCTGAGTAGCCCCAAAGCATACACATAATGGGCTCTTTAAATCCTGAACACCGAGGGGTTCGTTACTGACTGGTGGGGAGGTACCTCCAGGCAACACTGCTTACAGGGCACGGCGGGACATTGGGGTTGCCATCTGGGTCCAGTGCCCAAGAACTGGAAATTCCAGCTAATGGCAAATATTTATTTCTTATTGCCTGAGCAAATGTTCCCAGGCTGGGAATGTTTTCATTGGGAAGAAACAAAGGTGATGGTATGTGTGAAGATAATGGTCTGCTTTCTCACTGGCTGTCAGAAAAAGGGCAACAAAATTGAGACACTTAATTTCTAGGTTTACTCTTGCCTCACCTCTCATCCCCTCCTCCCTCCCTACCTCCCCCCTTCCCTTTCCCTCTACTTTCTTTTCTTTCTTGGACTGGGTGTATTCAAATAAGCTTAACCAGTGCAACCTTTTTCTTTTCTTTTTTTCAGGTGCTTTGAGGGGGTGGGCTTGTTTTTGTTTTTTTTTTTCTCTATAGGAAACCTTGGGTAAATGATTTCTTGGATTCAGATATTTCCATTTAACATGGGAAATCAAGTGGTAATCTGAATTAAATGAGATACGGTTTTGTTAAACTGTGGGATATAAGAAAGCGAGGTAGTAAAGTGATGTTTATGGCTAGCTCCGGCAGTAACTGTGATCTGAATTTCAGTATTCCTCCATTGTCTCATTTTGATAAGGGATGGAAAAAGGAATTTTATCTACATTAAAAAATGATCATCTTAAAAACAAAAAGTGATTTAAAATAACATCAAGTGTTACTCCAGCTGTCTGCTCTGACCATAGATTCACAAATGTAAAGAATGGGTGCTGGTTGGGGGTGCCTGGGTGGCTCAGTTGGTTAAGCGTCTGGACTCTTGGTTTCAGCTCAGGTCCAGGTCTCAGGGTCGTGAGACTGAGCCACACATGTGCTTGAAATTCTCTCTACCTCTGCCCCTCCCCACCCCCATAAATAAATAAACAAACAAACAAAGTAACCCTAAAAAAGAATTGGGGCTCATCAGGCAGGGGAGTTGGGCATCTTTTCCCTTCTTCTTCCCTCCTTTCATAAGATTAGAGAGAGTAAAACTCCACCATAATTTAACTAGTGGGCCTGGAGCCAAGGTGGTTGTTGTGGGCTGTTCTGTAGTGGAATGATCCTTTGTTAGAGATTCTTGAACCCTCCCAGAAACCACGCAGGAGACCTATGTTCCAGAGACTGAGTCTCCCCCGGGCCCCCCGAGTAGAGTAGCCGGTGTTTGGAGACTGGTTGGCTTTTGCTCTGTAAAATCAACTGGGAGAATCTTGACAGCGCCCAGAGCACCGGGCATTCTGTTTTGGCAAGGACAGCACCGCGGCTTCTAGAAGCGCAGAGGGAACTACGGCTGCTGATTTTTCTGTTGTTTACCAGCTGCAGGATGCAGCTGTCCTTATCTACGGTCTGACTGAGACCAGCTATTTTCAGAAATTTAATACAGTGAGCGCGAGTTGAGGCAAATAGCAGCTGTACGTTTAACTGCTGACTTTTTGGCTATTCAAATTTGTCTTTGTCTTTAATTTGCCCGTTGGTCATCTCTGAGGAAATGGGGATTATTATCCCCAGGCTCTAAGTTGTGAGCTGAACTCGCCTGGATCTTGTGCTGTGCCCACAACACGGAGGGTCATTTGAGGTCAAATTATTTCCTTTGCAGGGCCTGACTGTGGGCTCTGGGGAACCCCTGGTGTGGTGAGAAGGGGACTCTATAGAGGGATTGCTGCCAGAGGACAGGCCCAGGTCCATTCAGCGGTGCTTGTGTGGAGGGTGGTCATCAGTACACAGAAGTGAGATCTGTGACGTAGCCTTTAGGTGTTTGATGTCGTTTCAGGTCATTCTCCTTATTAACATATTCCAAGGTTTCATTCAATTTGTCAACAATCTTTACAGTCTTTTGTGAGCACCACCTGTGTGTCTGGTACTATGTGAAGAAGGAAGATGATCTCTGGGGCTTTCAGTAGCTCAGTCACCGAGATGAGGACTCTTGGGCAAATAATGACAATTCAGTGTGATCAGCAGGTGTTAGAACAGAAGGGTACACAGGAAATGATCAGGTTGTAGTGGGAGGCAGGGGTACTGACCCACCGGCAAACACAGAGAAAACAAGAGCAGACATGTGTTTGTCCAAGTGAAAGTCATTTTTTAAAGAAAAAAACCTGACTGTAGATTCTTTCGAGACCAGGTTTTGGTCCTCATCCCTGAGATTTTCCCATCTCAGGGAAAGGAGGTTCTGCCCCCAGAAGAAGCCTTGGACTCTGCAAAGAACACTTGTTTTACTGAGAACCTTGTTGTGTTTTGCTCACTTGCAAGCTTTTCAGAAAGCTTTCACTGTTGTGCAATATGAAAAGTACAGGAATAAAGGTGCAGTGTCTCACTCGAAAGGCTGGAGTTTGAACTTTGAATCTCTAAGAACTAATAGAAGAGACTGGTGGATCCAAAAATTTGACTTTCGACTTCTTAAATTCACAGCTGGCCTGTACGCATTGGGAAGGATTAGAGACAGAGCATAGATACTGGAGATCAGGAGGATAAATGCCTCCTCCTGCACTTGACATTGAGCAGGGGCTCAGTACACGTTTGCTGCTGTCTTCTGTATTGAAATTTGAATTCTGCGTTCTCCTTTTTTGACTCAAGAGCAAATGGTACCCCTCTGCACATTAAGAAGAAAGGGAACCAACATTTGCTGAGTACGTGCTGTGTCCTAAACACCGTTCGGGTGCTTGACACCTGTGATTACCTAGCAAGCTTTCACGGTCCGGAGAGGTTTTGGTCAGCATTGGAATTCAGACATATTTCTGTATTCTGTTGAAGGCCATGTTCAGTGTTTTGAGGCACCACTCTACATAACACTATGGAAGCTAGTAAAACATTACCCTTTATAGTTGTAAGATAGATCCCTATTTGAGAGGTGTTAAAATGTGAAAAAATTTACATCATAGAATTGATCAAATATGATGTAGTTGAGGTTGAGTGTATAGTTTCTAAGGAGAAGTCTGTCTAGAAGCAGATTCTTGGGGTCTTGAGAGCGATACACTCTATTTCCTAACATGTATTCACACAAGCTTTTTTTTTTCCTTTTTAAAATTGTCTTTTTAAGGATAAGATGGGATTAACATAAGCAACGCATTTAGTAAACACTGATGGAACACCCAATATGTTTCGAGCTCTGTACCAGACACTGGAGATACTAGATGAAAACACATCCATACCAAACACACACAAAACAAAACACAAAAACAGGGAATCCTCCCTGAAGATGCTGAGAGTTTTATAGGAGGGATGGGTGTGTGAGCCACAATGTAGAGGACATTCTGTGAACTTGAAGTGGGCTTTTATTTTTTTCCTGAGACACAGTGTCTCCATGTTCAGAAAAGGCCAAATTTATTAGTCGATGCCACCTGCAACCCCTTAATCCACACCCTTGCTGGCTTTCTCAAAGAATCCATTGAGAGGAAATCAGAATCAATATTTGTGAAAATAAGCTTATTTTCTCCATTGACTACCAGTACTGGATATCATATTTTTATTTATTTTTGAGGCCAAAACTCGTATCTGGATAAAGCTTCATAGCTTCCAGTTTGGGCCTAGCTTCTCTATCCTTTGTTTACGAGGTTGTCTTTTGATCTGTCATAACTCATGTGCTTATAACATACAATTGATCATGAGAAGTCACATCATGGTCAACAGCAGGTTTTATGATACACCAGTTGATGTCAACATTTTAAGTACATATCCCTCATATTCTTTGGGAGCGTCATCTGTGACTCCTGATTTTCCCATAAGATTTTTTTTTTCCACAGAGAAACTTTGATTTATTCATAATTGGGTTTTGTCGGGGGACAGTTGGAATGACCAACCATTGAAATGACTTGTCACCAAAAAAGAACTAGAAAAAAACATGGGGAAATTCTTCTTTGTTTTTATTCTCAGAACAGGAGGTAAGTCTCTTCTGACAATGATAGAAAACACTAAAGTCATATAAGAGAGAATCAACTTCTTAACAATACATGTACTAACCAGAAACCATCATAGGCAAAATCGAAAGACAGAATAATGACTGGAAGAAGTCTTTTGCAAGATAGGGTTAATAGGCTTTTAAAAAAAATGAAGAGATTTTACAAATGAATTAAGAGATTGATGGCCCAAAAGAAAAATGGGCAGTCTATGAACAAGAGAGTTCACAGAAAAGGAAATACTGAAGATTCTTTATGGTGGGTCTTTTAGCCTTGTTCAGAATAGGGAAGAATTAAAACAGGAACCTATACTGAGATACGGTTTTAAGCTCTGAGGTGGTAAGGAGGGAAAGGTATGACACCATTTTTGTGTTGTGAGGGTATAGGAAAAGAAGCCCAGTGTTCGTCCTGATGTGTGTACACTTCAGCCCAGCCATTCTGGAGAGCCAGTTGGTATTTTCTCCCAAAGTATATGGCAGCTGACTACTAACCTTGCACTCCCAGGAATCTGTCCTACCTATTGTCTCGCCTACCTCTGCCATGTGTGTAGAAGATTGCAAGCCCCAGTATTCCTCGTAGAATCCTTTGTAATAAAAGAGTAGAAACAGCATAAATGCCCTTCAACAGAGAACAGGTCATGTAAGTTGTGGAACATCCACACAGTGGAACAGTCTGCACTTGTCGAAAGGAGTCAGTCAGCCATTTATGTGCTAACCTCGAGAACTGTTTTTAAATGATAAAAAGGCAGAGTGCACAACATTGGGTGTGCTCGGCTGCCATATTGTGTTAAAATAAAAAGTGAAAGTAAACAAAATGTGATAAGTGCAGAAGAGCTGGGACTGGGTGGAGAATACATATTACCTATTTATTTATTGTATCGACTGTGGAGGAAGACACGAGGAATTGTAAGAGTCACCACTGGCAGGGAAACTGAGTAGCTGAGGGAGAAGTATTTTTCATGGTAGCCCTTTCGTACTGGTGGAATTATATACCGGGTATATTCTGATTCTAATGGCATGCATCCAACTAATGATCTTATTAAATAATACTAATTTAATCAAATTGAGCAAGTTCAGAAACACTTTGAGTCACTGAGATAAGCGTGAACCTTCTTACCTTAAGGGCATAGGTCTCCTATTATGAAGTTACTTTCTATCTTCCACAGCGCCTTAAGGCAAGCTTGTAAGATTCATGCAACTTCTTTTCATGGTTAGAATTGTTCAAAGGCTGTTTTGTGGGAAAGGCTTCCTAATGGGTTCTCAGCGAGTGAAATTTAGGGAAGCCCACGTCATTTCTAGCAGCATGATCTCCTCATGTGTCCACGGGACTGAGCTCTTGTAAGGCTCAGCAGTATGTTTGAATGAGAGTGAGCTCCAGCTCTGAACCAAGAGAGCCCACTTACTCTATCATCACATCCTTTTTCAAGAAAGCTAGTCAGTGAGTCAGCTCAGGGCTGCAACATTACTGTTGATGTCAGCAGCCTGGACAGCTTGCAGACACATGCGCCAGCAGCTGGGCGGGGCTCACCCTCCCTCCCTTCTCCCTCCGGAGCCAGCTGGTTCTTACCAGCTCTGGCAGCTTCAGACAGCACTACTTGTGGCTTCCTGTGGCTTTTCCCCCTCTGCATCCAGGAGAGGAACGGATCCCTTGTTTAGGGCAGCGATTAGCCACTCCACTTAAATATGGGTGGATGTAAGTTTTGAAGTTAACTCTTAGGAATGAACAGAATGGATAGATGACATATACACTCAAGACTAGCAACTACCTTGTCTTGGGCTTGGGGTAGTTAAGGGAGAAACACACTCTGGCCAGCTAACCTGAGATAAAATTTAAAAATAGCCTTAAGTGAGGTGGCAACTGATAGAAAATACTTCCATTATGCTATGCTTGGATAGATCTAGGGGGTGTGTGTGAGGTGTCTTTTAAAATAATTTCACAGTGGCTTTGCCATTTTTTGGCCAATTTAATCCTCCGAACCTCCCAAGGGCGAGTTCCTTCTTTCTGCAGGCTCCGTTGGGGCTTCCAGCTCTGGGAGACTCAGTGTCCATTCAGCTCCACTATGGCCGTGGTCTGACACAGGGCTTCCCAGGGAAGCTGAGCAGGGCTTCTTGGCACTGCACTCCTCTTCTTGCTTGCATCCCATGACCTCCAGGGGCCCTGGGAGGAGCGAGAGCACATAAGGCCAGTAATGGCCACTTGGCAACTGACGATTTTGTTTTAAATGTTAGCCCATTCCCTGCTTATGCAATGGAAGCACCTCCTTGTCTCCCTTTCCTGTAGCCGGGGCTGGGCAAGAGAAGAGAGATGGAAAGACAACAGACTAAAGAATCAGAAGCCTAGGAATTTTGGGGAATTTTTGTCTTATAGTTATTTGGCTCTTAACCCAAATAAAATTTGGGTTTTGTAAAATTTATTTTTTTTGTAAAATAAATTACAAAATTTATTTTGTAAAATAAATTTTGTAAAATTTATTTTTTAAAATTATTTTCCTTTTGTAAAATTATTTTCCAAACTAAAAAATAAGGCGTATGAAACAAAGAAAAGTTGAAAACATAGTAAACACTCCTAAACTTAACACCATCGAGATTTAACAGTTAATTCACAGTTAACATCTTTGCTTTATCTATATACATGCATGTGTATTTCTAGCTCATGTTTCCATTTCTAAGACTTCCCTCCAAATGTCTTCAAACTGCTATCACTTCTTCTAAGGGCTAAGGAATCAGCATCTTTCCATGTCCTTCTTTTTTCACTTTTTGTTTGCAAAAAAATTTTTTTACTCTGAAAATTTGGCTTATTCTTGCCAAGACCTCTTACCCTGAGTTGGATTTAGTAAGAATTCATACTGGAAGAGTAAAGTCATTGTCTCCTACCCATTTTTCCTTTTTATTCCTTTTTTTTTTTTTTTTTTTTAAGGGAGAAATCATTGTGTATCTCAGGTATTATTCACTATCTGAACTTAGGAACCGAATAGATTCAGGTAATTTTTTGAGAGACAGTTGGTAACTGTCATCATCTGAACCCTCATTTATGTCTGAAATCCTGAAATTACATGGATTGTGATAACGAAGCTCTTCTTGTTATCTACATTCCTGTTCTCTAAATGTGGGAACTACATAGATTCAGATAGCTAGGTACTCATGGCAGGGGAGATAGCCCTTGCTTTCATCCTGAGATAAAAGGTATATAAGAGCTGTTCTTATATATCTCCTAGACCTATAGGAGGTCATGAAATCTAATTTGATTTCCATTACATGACCATATGGGAGAACAGGGGAAACAAGCTTGAGATGCTATCATCATCCTTAAATAATTTTAGTTATGTATTTATTTGTGACTGTAATTCCTTTGAGATGAAACTTCAGTGGCAATTGAATGTCTTTTTTTTTTTTTTTTTTTTAACAGTTGCTGGTCTGTTGGGATCTGGAATATTTTCAAATATAAAACCAAGTTACTGGGCCACAGTTGAGGTGTCTGATATTTGCAGAATCTCTCATCTTTATCTCAGGGCCAGAGTGGAGGCCCTGCCTTCTGCCCCTTCCCTCAGAAGCCACGGCAGCTCCTTGTGGTCATTTGGTTGCTTGTGTTGGGTTTACGTGGGTTTGACATTTCCTGTAAATGTCCAGTGGGTCCAGACAGAGAAGTGACAAAAGCTCAGCAAAGAAGATCGCTTGGAAACTAGACAGGCCTGATCTTGAATCCTCACTTTGTGACTTTGGGCAGGTTATGCAAACCTCTTAGAGGCTCAGTTTTCTCATCTGTCAGATGAAGCTCAGAAGAGATACCTTCACAGCAAATGGATTACTTATATTTCATGACGAATCATTTTGCACAGTACTGGTAATGGTTTATTTCTTAAAGTCTCCGTTGTCTACTGGATCTGAGCAACATAGAGGGTCAGCTCAGATGGAATAGCAATTAGTTTTCATTGAATTTAGCAAATGGGCTTTTAAAAACCATTATTAAAGTGATGGAAAATTTCACAAGCATGGCATAGGATTTTTCCCTTCTTTTTACATGTTGGGTGAGATCTGGAGGGAAAGTTCAGTGGAAAGGGTAAGCTTTGGCTTGTAAGGAAGCTTCTTCTTGAGTCTATCAAGTATATCTGGCTATAGAGTGGGGAGAGGGGGCCTTGTGGAATCCAACTGGGTAGTGCCAGGAGCCAAGGGGTTAAGTTGAACCACTTTAGCAGACTGGCAAGGAGCATCTAGGCTGGGTAATTAATGCTTCATTTCAGGGGGTCATTGATGCATCAAAGTTGTTAATTAGTTTTATGAAAACAGATTGTGCAACCACAGGGAGATTGTAATTGGGTAGTAATTGAAAATAACTCAGTGGTAAACCTTAGTTGAGTGAACCAGTTGGGGGTAAGTTGGAAGGAGAGAGAGAATTGGGGTGGGTGGGTTGGGCGCATGGAAAATGACATAGCAGGGCTGACAATAAATGAAACAGAAGTTGAACAGAGAAGACCTGGTCTAATCTTTTTTGTTCAGAAATGAGGAAACCGGTCTAAGGAGGGAAGGGTTTTTCTAAAACCACACAGCTAGTTAGAAGTCTTTTTCCTTTCTTCCCTTGCAGTGAAATCCCAGGGTATTCATGACTTTGATGTTTAGGAGTTGGCTATGCAGAACATCCAATGCATGCTGGAAGAGATTTCCCTAAGTGTATACTTAGAAAAGCTGCTAGATCACAGGAGGGAGGAAAGGTAGTCTTACTTAGAACCTCATTTAATTTATAAATCACTTTTGCCATGACCAAGGTTTACAAGGATGTTCCTTTACCACCCATTACTGGACCATCCCCCAGGACTAGAAAACTCTTCAGCCTTCCACAGTGTATCCTTTTAGGAAGGGTCAGTCAACGGGAAAGTGCTTTTTGGTTTGATATTAAAAGAGAAGACTTATTTTTGAGCTTCAGTTTCAGGCTGTAATTTAGCCAAGCACCAGAGTGGGCACTTGGCTTTGGAACCTGTAGGAACACAGGGTTGCAGGGACACAGCGGGAAATGGCTCATTCCAGTGTAGCCCAAATACAAGTTCAGTCACCTTTCTCACAAACAATGCTACAAACCTCCGTAGCCCAGGGGTGTTCAAGCCCCCAAATTTCAATCAGTACCTTGTTGACCTCATCCATTTGGCTGGTTCCATGTGCTCAGTGGTTCTGGAAATCAGAAAGGAAAACAGGCCAACAGAGGAACTTAAGGTGGAGTTGAAGTGAACCATTCATCTCTCTTCCCCTATCACCTGGTACTAGTATCTGGAAGGACTAAGTGAACTTGCATGGAGAGTACTCAGGAGGGCCTTGGGGGGCTCGTTGGGCCAAAATAAATCACATGCTCTTTAAGGTCACACAACAGAACCACCCGTCTGGTGTTGGCTCCCTGGGGAGCTCTCCCCTCATTATCTCTGCCTCCTCCCCTTTCTTTGTGTCTCTACCTCATTTCCCCAGTGAGGCTTCCAAGTGAGCATGATGAGCTCATGGCTGGAAGGCAAAAAGAATTGGCTTTTTTAAGTTCCTGCAAAGGGACTTTGATTATCTGGTGGATAGATGGCCCCCACTGGTCAAGTTTCCTGAGAGGCCTTTCTCTTAAGGCTTAATATCTACCCCAATAAGTTGGGGGGCAGTGTTACCCCTTTGGGCCTGTGAACTCTTCAGAAAAGTCTAGAGAGGCACTCAGCCAAGTAGGTGATCTTAAGACTCTCTCCTGTTCCTTGGCTACCAGTGTAAATAGGAGCCACGGCAGCCATAACATTTTCAAGTTACCAAACGGAAAACATACTTATCAGTGGTAACTGCTTTTAAAAATAACATGTATTGTTTTTATAATCATGAAAGTTAATATTTCCCTGTAGAGAACTTGGAAGGCCCAAAGATGCATAAGGAATAAATTAAGTCACTTGTAATCTATTTTGTGAATGTTTGGGTAAGTTCATGCTTATAGCTTTTGCAAGAGGATGAGACCCTTTCCTGGCTTTCTTGTTTAGAATATTTGTCTTTCAGTATCTAAATCATATTAGAGGTATTCTTTATTTGCTGTGAACTCAACAGTGAACTTTCTGAATCAATAAAGAATTAATTCATTCCACATGTCCTGGTGACTTCACTTCCGATTAGAGCTATCAGAGGTCGTACAATGCTTGAGTTGCTGTGCTGCAATGCAATTTTGATGGATATTACAAATAGTAAGGTCAAGGGAGGAAAGAAGTTAAGTATCTATGAGCCAGGTTTTCTTTTCCTATAAGAAAAAACTGCAGATAACTCGAGAAATCTGGAATGCAGCTGGCTGCTATGTATCCTGGGTAAAGCAGGGGATGCCTATACTTAGTAGCTGAATAGATTTTCTAGAAAGATGATTGTCGCATGATCTTGGGCTTCGGTTATGGTTCTTAACCCCACTGTGATGACACTAAAACCATTCTTAGGGGCAGTTTCATATTCACTCGACTCATTGTTAATTACAAGAGAGAATTCTGCAACAGTCTGTCTTTCTGAATGACATTGGAAATCATGTACTTAATTTCCATGCATAGGGTCCTTTGGCAAAAGTGGGGGAAAAATTAAATATTTAAAGTTTTGAACTAAGTTCAGGAAACGGGTGGGTGGACTCCTTAGTCTGTTGGCATGTGATTTGTGGGCAGGAATTTCTCTCTTTAAGCAAGAACAGTGCACTATATTGATGGACCATGTTGTCCAATGTAATGTTGTTCCTGAGAACCAAAGTGTAGACAAGTGCTCTTTGTCTAATTGAGTGAATAAAAAATGTGTATTGGCATGAATGGCCATGTGCGTTTCAGGGAGGAGGGGCACATGCCAGGGCCCTATTGAATTAAAAAATTTAAAAGCACATACATAAAACTTTGTGGATTGGAAGGGGCAGCTGGGGATGCATTACCCAAGTCTTAAACTTTCACGGGAGGCAGAAGAAGGTATGAGTGGTTGTATAGAGGAGAAGTGCTGTTGGAATGGTAGACATGTGCAGTAACCGGTGGTCTTTGCAATCTGCAGTCAGTTGTAAGAATTTCTCAGGCCTTACAGGTTGTAAAAGAGACGGTTGTGTTGGCTTTGTGTTTTTTACAACCCTTCAACCTAATACTTTGAAATGAGGGTCAGTGTCTTCCTGATTGAGGAACTCGAAAATGTTTTGCTTGTCATGTGTGAGTGAAGTCACGAGGGTTCTAATGAGTGGTGATCAACACTCCCTAAACCCTGCCCCGTGGGATCTGGCCACCTGGCTCCTGGATTTGCATCCCTGCCAGAAGAGCCAATAAAAAGATTAAGGTCAATGGACTTGGTCCATTAAGGTCAATGCCACAAGTGCCTGCCAGAGTTTGAAAGCCCAGCGGCAAATGACAAGGGTAGTAGAGGTATCGAGCGGACTTGAGTTGCGCACTAGCCTTCTTCCCATGGCTGTATGCCCTCTCTGGGCCTTAGTGGTTTCACCTGTAACATTGGGGGCTATGACCTATTATTTCCCCATTCCACACCTGGTGCAAGCTGTGGTTTTTACCTCCCCAGTCACTGTAGCAGATCCTAACTGGTCTCTCTATTTTGTTTCTTGCCCCCCTAAAATCTATTCTCCACATACCAGCCGATGCTCATGAAGCTCACCATTTCCATCTGAAACCTTCTTGTTTGCTTACTTGTTACTGTCTTTCTGACGCTCCCCTCCAGAATGTGAGCTTCATGAAGGCCTCCGTTAAATCCCTTGGAGCTGTACCCTGGCTCCCTGGGGGCGGTCCTCACTTGCTCCATCCAGATGCTTTTGCCTCTGGTGTTCTCGAGAGCTGCTCTGAAGTAGGAGTCAGGAAGCCTAGGGCCTAGCCTTAGTTCTGCCCCTTACTGGGCAGGAGCCCGTCATTAAGAAAGTCACATCATTTCTCTAGACCTCAGTTTCCTTACTTGTAAAGAGGGTATATTAGTTTGCTTGGGCTACCATGATGAAGTACCACAGACTGGGTTTTGTCACAATTCTGGAGGCTAGAAGTTTGAAGTAAAGGTGTCCTCAGGCTTCTCTCCTTGGCTTGTAGAAGAGGGTAGCCTTCCTCCTCTGTCTTCACATGCTCATCCCACTGTGTGTTTCTGTGTCCTAATGGCTTCTCATAAAGACACCAGTCATCTTGGTATAGGACCCAACTATCCCCCAATCCCGTCTTGTTAAAGTTCCTTAGTTGGCTCTGTCTCTCTGTGCAGTCACATTTTGAGGCTCAGGGAGTTTTGACTTCAACCTATGAATTTTGATGGATATAATTCAATCCATACAGAGGAGAATGTGCTAGGTATTATCTAAGACCATTTCCAAATCTATCAAATTATATTTTAAGTTGGAGATCTTCTTTACTCCCTTGTCCAGTTCCACTCCTGTGAGGTAACAGCTTGGTGCATATACTTCTTCTTCTTCTTCTTTTTTTTTTTTTTTTTGTAAGATTTTATTTGAGAGAGAGCGAGAGAAAGCAAGCAGGAGAGGAGAGAAGCAGAGGGGGAAGAAGACTCCCTGCTGAGCAGGGAGCCTGATGCAGGGCTCGATCCCAGGGCCCCAGGATCATGACCTGAGCAGAAGGCAGACCCTTAAGCGACTGACCCACCCAGGTGCCCCTGCTTTCTAATTTTTAATGCTTACACATGGCTCCATGTATATTTTTGAAAGTCTCTCTCTGTGTGTATTTAGCAATAATGTAAGTTATGGACTGTCAAAACAGCAGAATTTATATATAAAACAAACGGAACAAAAAGAACACCTGGGGTTTCAGTTTCATTTTTTTTTCTCTCTAATTTTTGAAGTATGTAATGAAAAACACTTTTGTTTGTTTCCTCCCCCAGCTGGAAACTGACAAGCTGGCTCTCCCGATGAGTCCCAGCCCCCTTAGCCCGAGCCCCATCCCCAGCCCCAACACGAAACTGGAGAATTCCACTCTGCTGACGGTGGAGCCGTCCCCGCTGGATAAGAACAAGGGCTTCTTCGTGGATGAATCCGAGCCCCTTCTTCGCTGTGACTCCACATCCAGCGGCTCCTCGGCGCTGAGCAGGACGGGCTCCTTTATTACCAAAGGTACAGACTGGGCAGGATGGTTACAAGGCGTATTCTGTAAGCCTCCCCCAGAGGAGACCCTGGGGTTTCTCCCCCAGCAGTTGCACAGTCCAGTGGTAGCTGAGTCATTGGGTGACCTGCCCAGGAAGATGTATCATAGACCCCAGGATGATGGGTCTACTGGGCCTGAGAGAAACCACGTCACTGGCCAGCCACCACCCACCCTGAAGGTCTTTACAGCTCTGATTATCTGGCAGACAGTCTGCATTGGTCACCCTTTATCCTCATGACGCTATCAAAGGTGTTTCAGGAAGGTCTGATAAAATGCAGTCTGGCAAGTTTTGTTGAAAATTATTTACCAGGTTTGAAGAATCCAAGGATTTAAAGTATAACCTATCTTGAGAGTCAGAAGTGTAGGTTTCAGTAACTCAAATTAAAATTAATCCTCTTAAGAATCGTTGCAAATAGCAATGTTTTAAGCATTGTGGGTTAGTGTTTTGGTAAATAATTTGCCACTTGCGGTTTTTAAGGGCACGATAGGGATTGGCACGCACGCTGTATTGATGACAAATTTTTGTTCAGAATTTCCCGGTTTGGGGAATTCCAATTATACTTTTGTGAAAGGGTTATATTTTATGTTTATAAAATATGTTCTATTTTCTATACCGTACCTATTTATATTTATATGAAAGATTTGTATTTTAGGTTGTATTTTATGTTCCATGTTATATTTTGGAGAAAACTTTTTTATAATAGTAATAAAAGTCACAGTTCTTCACCATGTTGAGTGAGCTCTGGCCCAAGAAGCAGAATTTTCTCATTTATGTGCTTTTGCTCTTAGCAGTTTAGTTTTAAAATTTGGCAGTGTCATTAGCAGTCAGATGAGCAGACTACATTGATCTGGAATTTTTGCGAGCCAGGGTGGAGTGATGTCTTTGTTTAGTAAACACATTACAGATGGGAGAGGGTTGTTTTGTTGTGTTTTCATTTTATTTAACTTTCTGTAAGTATTCCAGCATCCGGGGTTTTGGAAGAATCTAGATGTCTTCTAAGTTGAGGCAAAGTCATGCTAATGACAATCAACAACCCAGTCAAGTGGTTCCCTGTCTGATCTCCAGGACTCAAATCTTGTTTGTTATCTTTAGTGCAAGGCACATAAAAACTACTGGGCTGTTTAAAATGTGCCAGAGGTTCCCTTACTCACCTTGAGGGTAGGGGGTGGGGACAACCTTCTAGGTGGGGAGCTGTCCCTCCTAGCTCTCCTCCTCTCCTTGGTTTCCCCAGTACCATCCCTTATCTCTGTCCCCTTCCCTCCCTTCTCCTCCCCGCAGAAAAGAAGGACACAGTGTTGCGGCAGGTACGCCTGGACCCCTGTGACTTGCAGCCTATTTTTGACGACATGCTCCACATTCTGAATCCTGAGGAGCTGCGGGTGATTGAAGAGATTCCTCAGGCTGAGGACAAGCTGGACCGGCTGTTTGAAATTATCGGAGTCAAGAGCCAGGAAGCCAGTCAGACCCTCTTGGACTCTGTGTATAGCCATCTTCCTGACCTGTTGTAGAACCTGAGGTCTGCTACACTTTGGAAGTGACTCGGTTTAGTGGCAGGGTGGTTTTTTGTTGGTTTTGTTTTCGTTTTTCTAGATTCTTGGGTGTGTGTGAGTGTGTGTGTGTGTGTGTGTGTGTTTAACAGAGTATTGGGCCAATATTTTGAGTTCTTTCCTTTTTTAACCCGTCTAGGACATTAGTCTATAAGCCTTCTCAAGGTGTAACTGTTGAAAAATACCCACCACTAAAGTTTTTTGGGTTCCATATTTTCTTTGTTTCGATTTCTTATGTATTTTCCGAATTGTTCTGTGCACTTTAAATTCACTTAATGGACCCCAAATGCAGTGTGACTTTCCTTGCACACTGGATTGTGAGGCTCTTAACCTCTTAAAAGTGTAAATGGCATCTTGTGAATTCTTTAAGCAGTCTTCATGTCTCAACATCCACGTCTGCTTTTTTTTTTAATTAATGATTACTGTTTTTATTATTCATTGTAATTTACAGATTTTGTTAAGGTTGAAAAAATGTAATACCCCGTTGAGTTACTGTAATACAATTAGACTTTGAGTTCTCTTTTTAATATGCCTTGGTGTACAGTTCATATTCATGGCTGAAACTTGACCACACTGTTGCTGATCGTATGGTTTTCACTTGAGCACTGTGTAGAATGCTTGATTACTTGTGCTCCTCTTCTGCTAATATGCTCTGGGCTGGAGACATGAAATCCTCAAGCCATCAGAACTTGCTATTTAAGTGGCTTGACAACTGGGCCACCAAAGAACTTGAACTTCATCTTTTTAGGAATTGAGCTGTTCTGGAACATACTGCTGCACTTTGGAAAGTCACAACTGAGAGCCAGTGGCACCTTTTTTCCATAGGGAATTTGCCCAGCTTTGCTTTAAAAGATGTCTTGTTTTTTATACACACATAGCTGGTAGGTCCAGTCCGCCTCAAGGCCTTGGTCTTGGTGGGTCTCCTTCGTCCTTCAATCACTTTAATTAAAAACGGCTGCAGCTGTAAGAACTCTTGTCCAATATATTTGCAACTCTGCTCCCATTTATAAACCTGCGCACTCTCTAATGTTCAGTTGGCAGACTCGCATGCAAAGGTGGTGTGGACTCCCTTTGTGTGGGCGGGGGTTGTGGGTCGTGGTGAGGGACGGATATCAGAAAAATGCCTTCAAGTGTACTAATTTATTAATAAATATTAGGTGTTTGTTACTTGAGTGGTTTGAGTGTGTTTACTACTTGTCTTCTACATGTACTCAAGTTGTAACCCTTTGATGAGACTCTTGGAAAAGAATGTGTGTATTCCAGAAATCTCAGCATTTCTGATCTGTAAATCATGCCGGTTAACGAAGCTTTGTGTCTGGAAGAGTATCTGGAGGTACGTAGAGAAGGATGACCAAGCATTAAAGGGGACTAAACATTCCTGGGTCTTTTGAGGGTAAATCGGAGGCTCCTAGGTTTGGAGTTCATCCCTGTTTTAAGAAATGGGGATTTGGAGGTGGAGAGGTGGAAATGAAGAGCAGGCGCAGGAGGATATTCTTACTTGTGTCCATCTAGGAAGTTTACAAGTCATGGGGGGTCTAGACCAGTTTACAGGCTTTTGTGTGAACCTTCTTTCTCCCTGAGTAGCTTCGGGGGGCTTTCTTGGCCATTGGGCAAGGTAAAGTCTTAGGCTGATGGAATATATTACATCACCTTATATGTATTGTTTTATATTACATTGTGTCTTATATTTGATCACATAACTGCCTTAGCCTGAGAAACCCCAGCTCTATAGAATTCCAATGGCCAGGCCATCAGCAATTTTAAGTTCCTCTTTCAGTGGGAAAGTAGAAGTAGATGGCCTGTCTGAACACTTTGGCTCCCTTGTCAGGGACACTAAAGGGCTTTTCTGCTTTCAACCACTTCCACGTGGCTGGTTTCTAGAGAACACTTCTGGCATTTGGTTTTATGGTTCTCAGGTCAGGTTTCCCTTCCTCTTTTGTCAACAGAAGGCAGAAACCCTTTACAAACAGAAAAGCAAACTAGAATGGGTTAGAGATAATGGGGGAGGAGACAAAGTGTGTTTTTCAGATGTTTTCAAGACTGCCACTTCTTTTTGTGGGGGTTGAAAACATAAATCAGTGTTGTGGTTATTAAGTTTGTAAGTTATTCATAGCTTGGAGATTATTTCTTAACCATTTATGCAGCTTTATACTTTACAAAGTGTTGTTTACATTGTCTCGTTGAAACCTTATAACTATCTGACAGGTACCATTGTTGTACCCATTCTGTAGATAAAAAAATAGGCTTGTAAAGGCTAAGGAGCTTACTTAAGGCTCTACAGTTGTAGAGATGAGACTTGAATCTGAATCCCAGGCTGTGTACTCGGGATTGATAACCAGAACTACTTTGTCAAGCTCAGCCAGTGAGCAGAGATCACAGTGATGAAATTTATTTGGCTTATAAGGAAAGCCTGATACTTAAAATTCAGGAAATAATTGCAAAAGTATAGAAGTGGGGCAGTATCTCTTGATGATCCAAGGGAAAGGGACATAGAGTTGTGGTTAAACAGAAGCTTAATATTGAATTAACATAATGTAAGCAACCCCAAGCTGCATTATTCTCTCTCTCTCCAAAAAAAAAAAAAAAACAACTATATATATATATATAATGCAAATAAAATGTTTGAGTCAGAGTTTACAACAGTCTGATTTATATATTTTTGTGGCTCACTTTGGAGGTTTTTTCTGCCCGACTTTGATGGCTATGCTGAACTACGAGGTTTCCAATGTGGGTGTTGGAGGGATCACCAGAAGAGTAAGAAACAGAATCAGGAACAATTGTTAAGAAATATAAACCTCACGGCAAAGATCATTTGGGCGGGAGAAAGACTATCTTCAGTTATTTGCAGGGCTAAGGAATAGACTATTTCTTTTTCTTTAGAGAGTAATACTGTTTCCTCTAGGCCAATTTAGGTTAAATGCAGAGAAGCTTTTAAACAATTAGATCAGGCTGCTTTTCAAAGGAGAAAATGACTCCTACTCTGGGGAGAAGTTGGACGTGCTTCAGTGATTCTCAACCTTGCATGGAAATAATCACCTGGGAATGAGCAGTCTTGTAAAGGCCGGGTCCCAGAGAGTTCAATTCAGGTTTGTAGTGAAGGAGAGAACCGGCATCTCACACCTTTTTTTCTACAAACTTATGGTGGGATAAGGGCTTGGGATCCTTGCCACTGTGAACCACCACAGCACCTGGGAGCTTGTTAAAATGTATACATTATGTTATGCTCCTTAAATTTTAATAAGCAAATGAAACACTCGGGGATCTTGTTAAAATGCAGATTGTTTCAGTTGTTGAGAGGGGTGGGGACCTAGGTGATGTGGATGCTACTGGTCTCTAAATCACACCGAGGAGCCCGAGACTGTGCCTCGGTTTCATGCAGAGTAGTGCCCATATAGGAGAAGATGACACCAATTCCAAAGGAGAGAAGTCAACAATTTCTGACGATCCGAAGGGATTTCAGAATCCAGCAGTCCCGGTCAAGATCTACAGCAGTGGTTCTTGATCCTGGTTGTGCGTCAAAATCAGCAGGGGGAGCTTCGGGAAATCCAGTGCCCCGGGCTAAACTCCAAACCAGTTATGCCAGAGTCTAAGGGCCTGGGACCCAGGCATGAGCATTTTTTTAAAGCTCCCCAGGAGATGCCAATGTGTAGTCAACTTGGACGACCACTGATTTCAGAGTCTGTGAGGAGAATACTTATCAATCCTCACCCCAGATCTGATGGATAAATCTTAACAGGGAGTTAACCTGGAAATCCACAATAGTGATTTTGCTACACATAGTCCCACTTACTTTCGGATCTGAACCCCTACTATGAAATTCAATGTAACTGTTAAGAATTGCTACACTACCAAGCTAAAGTTTCATTGCACTAATGAATAACTAATTGATGCAACTGATCAATTCTTCATGGCTTTGAGCATTATGTATAAGGTGTGGTTAACCAAGAATATTTGGGATGTGATGTTACTCTGATTTGTGTTTCTATATATATTGGATTGAAGGTTTGCCAATTTTCAAAAAATAAAGTAAGATCTGATGAGTCATAAACTGCACTGACTGTATCAAAATCTCAGATTGTTGTAGCCTCTGGGCTCTGGGAGCATCGGTCTTATTGTATGGTCCTTTAGGTGCATCAGGCACCTTTCTTAAACTTGGATTTGAGCAAAGGAGATGTGATCCATCTCTTGGTTAAAAAAATTTATAGCCCTTATCTTCATAAGGAAACTTGGACATTTGGGAGAAATCATGTGTTTTTCAGGTGGGAAGTGAGGCTCATTTCTGCTACATAATGACCTTAGTCCTTGCCAGCACTCTATTTCAAGATCCTTATTTTACCTCTTCTCTTGAAAGGAGATAGAAAATGAAGGTAACAATTTGAACAAGAATTATTTGAATTAGAAATCCAAAACAGTTTTTACCATAGTTGACTTCAAGTAGCTGACTATGCGAAGCATGTTGGATGCCAGCATCTTTATTATTTCCAAAATACAGATATTCATAAAATACCTTACAAGGGCATATCAAAAACATGGCAGTGGATACCTCCAGGGAGCAGAACAGGTTACCCAGGAGACAGGAAGAGGAAAGGAAGGACATGCTCTATTCATGATTTGTTCTTTGCAGCCTCTTAAGGTTTACACCATGTGCATATGTTGTGGAATTTTAAAAACTGTAAATAAAAACTATTTTTAGAATATTTCTGAAGCATCCAGGGAATGTACACTCGCGAAGACCAAGGTAAGAGTCATGTGAACCAGACTTAAAATGTTAGTAATAGCTTTGTCAGGGGCACTTTTGCAAAATCTGCAAAGGGAGACGGCATCCGGCTCTGCCCACCACCAACCCCAACCTCTGTGATTTTAGATTCTTTTCCTGGACTTGGCTCCCAAACAGACATAATTAATGCAAAATTGAAATGGAGAGACTTCAAACTTAGAAATTTAGAGATATGGAACATTGCAGGGATTTTCTGGCCCATGTTTTTATATCTCCCAATATAGGAATCACTTGCAGTTAATAGCTTCAGGAGGAAAAAGGTCAGAGATAAGAGTCTTTGGGTGGTTCTTGATCCCTACAGAGGAGGTACTCCAGTTCTGCACTGGCTTTGTCTGGTTTTCACTCCTCTCTTGCTGTATCCATAGCCGGAAGCCAAACTGGAGATCTGGAAGGAGGTGGAAGAGGCAAAAAGATAGCTCATTTCCAATAGTCCTATGACGATTATTTCTCATTCTCTCTAGAAGTTAGAAGAGCTGGAGTGCCTGGGTGGCTCAGATGCTTAAGCGTCTGCCTTTGGCTCAGGTCATGATCTCAGGGTCCTGGGACTGAGCCCCACAGCAGCTCTCAGCTCCAGCAGGGAATGTGTTTTCTCCCTCTTCCGCTGCCTCTCCCTCTGCTTGTTCTGTCTGTCTGTCTAACTGTCTCTCTCTCAAATGAATAAATAAAATCTTTTAAAAAGAAAGAAAGAAATTAGAAGAGTTGATTTCACACTAGGGTTTGGCTCATTTTGTTGCAAATACAGGGTCCCCACCAACAGAAGCATCCATTTTACCACTCCGCTCATCCATCCATGAAACATTTGAGCACCCACCGTGGGTCAGGCACTGTGTCTGAAGATAAGAATGCAAAGAAGATTTCCATACAGGACAGAAGCTACCATCCACAACAGGGTATTTGCTTATTGCTGACCCTCGGCCTCTAGAAGAGTGCCTGGAATGCTGTAGGTGCTCTGTTACCATATGGTGAATAAATGAAAGCATGCAGGCCCAGAGCACAAGTTCACATGTCAGAAAGGAAACAGACCTATGGACATTATAATCCAATGTATCTAAGTGAAATGATAGAAATACAAAGGAGGTATTAAGAGAGTTAGAAAGTGAATATGAATTAAGGAAAAAGATCACAAAGCTTTTTTGGTGGAAGTGGTTTTTTTTTTTTTTTTAAGATATTATTTATTTGACAGAGAGACAGCGAGAGAGGGGGAACACAAGCCAGGGAAGTGGGAGAGGGAGAAGCAAGCTTTCCACTGAGCAGGGAGCCCGATGTGGGTCTCAACCCCAGGACTCTGGGATCAAGACCTGAGCAAGATGCTTGACCCAGTGAGCCACCCAGGCACCCTGGAGATCTTCAAAGAAAACTGTGCCAAAGACAAAGGGCTGACAGTTGCAGTCTCATATATTTCAAAGCTCTGGGGAGTGACATAGCTTGAAAAGAGGAAGCAATTTGAGAAATAAAAGGAATGTTACTTTTTCTTTTCATTTTTCTTAACATGATCTCTAAAAAAATACATTCCTATTATTTGGTTTGTTGAAGTGCAATTACTTATGTGACTATGTCTGGCAGAAGCAAAGGGCAAAACTCATTTTTCCCCCACATGGACACAAGTGCTTCCTACATGAAGAGTTGCTGTGGGAGGTGTTTATTTTGCAATTAAATAAGAGTAAGGAGAATGTTCTGAAGTTATTGCTTAGTGTCCCTCCCCCACTCCTCCCCCAATATCTTTTCTATTATTAAAACCAAGGTTGAAAGTGGCTTTGGTAAGGTAGAATTTTGATCTTAAATAAATTAGTGAACACTTAGCAGAGATACATGTAATCATCTGCATTCCACTTTTCCTACCACACCTAGGTGTTGCAGACATTATTTTACAAGCAAGGAGTTCATATTGTTTCTACCCTGGCTGACGATCATGATGAGACATGAGGCCAGTCTTGTGACTGCTTTGCACATATCACACCTTCAGAGGACAGAACATTTGTGCCCCTTCACGGAACTCCTCCTCCTCCAATAAAGTACCCAAAGCACTTAGTGAAATTCACTTTAATCTTCACCTGGATCTCATGATGCAGGAACTGTGAGAACTTCCCTTCTGCTGATGGGCGATCCAATGAACAGATAGATTGTGACTTCCCCCACATCACAGCTAGTTAAGTGGCAGAGCCAGGACAGCTGTCCTAGAGCTGTGTGAGCCAGGCATGGTCCTAAATGACAAAGAAAGTAGACTGGATGTCTGCCCTTCTGGAGCCTCTCATGTGGATTCAACCAAAATCAGATTGCTTTCTTTTTTGGCTTTCTCCCTATTCTTTCTTTCTTTCTTTTTTTTTTTTTTCTTTTTCTTTTTTTCCCACTTTGGAATAATTTAAGAAACACAAGAATTTCCAAAGTGATATAGGGAGCTCCTACCACCCTTTGCCTAGCTTCCCCAGGATAACATCTTTAAGAGCCATAATATTACCCAAGCCAGTAAAACATTCACACAAATTTTATTAATCAAACTATAGACCTTACTCAGTTCATACCAGTGTTACATGTGCTTTGGTTGTTTGTTTGTTTATTTGGTGTGTGTGTGGTACTATGCAATTATTACATATGTGGATTCATGAAATCACAACCATACTCAGAATACAAAATTGCTTTTTTTTTTTCAAGATTTTATTTTATTTTATTATTTGAGAGAGAGGGTGTGTGTGTGAGCAGGGTGATGGGAGAATGGGAGAAGGAGAGGGAGAGAGAGATTCTAAAGCAGACTCCACACTTAGCACAGAGTCTGTCAGGGGACTGGCTCTCATGACACTGAGATCATGACCTGAGCCAAAACCAAGAGCCAGAAGCTCAACTGACTGAGCCCCAGGCGCCTCAGGAACTGCTTTTTTTTTTTTTTTTTTTTTTTTTATTATTAAAGATGTTATTTATTTGACAGAGAGAGATCACAAGTAGGCACAGAGAGAGAGAGAGAGTAGAGAGAGAGAGAGGAGGAAGCATGCTCCCTGCTGAGCAGAAAGCCTGATGCTGGACTCGATCCCAGAACTCTGAGATCATGAACTGAGCCAAAGGCAGAGGCTCAACCCACTGAGCCACCCAGGTGCCCCAGGAACTGCTTTATTACCACAAAGAAGCTCCCTCCTGCTGCCTCTTTATAATGACACCTTCCCCTGACCCCTGACCACTGTTTTCTATCACCAGTTGGTCATTTAGAAGGTGTTATATAAATGGAACCATGCAGAACCATTCATCAACCTAGATGAAATGGATGCATTCCTGGAAAACATAAACTCCCAAAATTGAACAAGGAAGAAATTGACAACCTGAATAGACTGATATCTAGTAACGAGATTGAAGCAGTAATCAAAAACCTCCCAAAACACAAGAGCCCGGGACCTGACAGAGTCCCTGGGGAATTCTACCAAACTTTCAAAGAAGAAATAACACCTATTCTCCTGAAGCTGTTTCAAAAAATTGAAACAGAAGGAAAATTTCCAGACTCTCTTTATGAAGCCAACATTACCCTGATCTCCAAACCAGACAAAGACCTCACCAAAAAGGAGAATTTCAGACCAATATCACTGATGAATATGGATGCTAAGATTCTCAACAAGATCCTAGCAAATAGGATCCAACAGTACATTAAAAAGATTATCCACCATGACCAGGTGGGATTCATCCCTCTGTTACAAGGATGGTTCAACATTTGCAAATCAATCAATATGATAGAACAAATCAATAAAAGAAGAGAGAAGAACCACATAGTCCTCTCAATTGATGCAGAAAAAGCATTTGACAAAATTGAGCATCAGTTCCTGATTAAAACGCTTCAAAGTATAGAGATAGAGGGAACATTCCTGAACTTCATAAAGTCTATCTATGAAAAACCCATAGCAAATATAATCCTCAATGGGAAAAAGCTCACAGCCTTCCCATTGAGATCAGGAACAGGACAAGGATGCCCACTCTCACCACTCCTGTTTAACATTGTATTAGAAGAGAAATAAAAGGTATCCAAATTGGCAATGAAGAAGTAAAACTCTCTCTCTTCGCAGATGACATTATACTTTATATGGAAAACTCTTTTCTGGTTCCATATAAATTTTAGGATTATTTGTTCCATTTCCTTTTTTCTTTGAAAAAAATGGATGGGATTTTGATAGGGATTGCATTAAATGTGTAGATTGCTTGAGATAGCATAGACATTTTCACAATATTTGTTCTTCCAATCCATGAACATGGAACATTTTTCCATTTCTTTGTGTCTTCCTCAATTTCTTTCATGAGTACTTTATAGTTTTCTGAGTATAGATTCTTTGCCTCTTTGGTTAGGTTTATTCCTAGGTATCTTATGGTTTTGGGTGCAGTTGTATATGGAATTGACTCCTTAATTTCTATTTTTTCTGTCTTGTTGTTGGTGTAAAGAAATGCAATTGATTTCTGTGCATTGATTTTATATCCTGACACTTTACTGAATTCCTGTACAAGTTCTAGCAGTTTTGGAGTGGAGTCTTTTGGGTTTTCCATGTGAAGTATCTTATCATTTGCAAAGAGGGAGAGTTTGACTACTTCTTTGCTGATTCAGATGCCTTTAATTTCTTTTTGTTGTCTGATTGCTGAGGCTAGGACTTCTAGTACGATGTTGAATAGCAGTGGTGATAATGGACATCCCTGCTGTGTTCTTGACCTTAGCGGAAAAACTCTCAGTTTTCCCCCCCAGAATGATATTCATGGTGGGTT
Source organism: Mustela putorius furo (assembly GCF_011764305.1). Lineage (NCBI taxonomy): Eukaryota > Metazoa > Chordata > Mammalia > Carnivora > Mustelidae > Mustela > Mustela putorius. Next base: position 13,583,941 of record NW_025422123.1, on the reverse strand, counting down.
TTTCATAGATGGCTTTGATGATATTGAGGTATGTGCCCTCTATCCCTACACTTTGAAGAGTTTTGATCAGGAAAGGATGCTGTTCATTTTGCTTAATTAAAATTTATACCTCTTGATTAGTAATTCCCAATTTCCTCCTTACTTCCAGCCCCTGGCAACCTCTATTCCACTCTTTGATTTTATGAATCTGAGTAATTTAGTTGCTTCACATAAATGAAATCGTACAGTGTCTTTTTGTGACCAGCTTATTTCCCTTGGGCATAAACTCAAGTTTCATCCATGTTGTTACTCATAGAAGAATTTCCTTCTTTTTAAAAATCTAAGTAATATTGCATTCTATGTATATACCAAATTTTCCTGATCCATTCATCTCTCGATGGACATTTAGTCTGTTTCCATATCTTGGCTATTGTGAATAGGGCTCAATGAGCATGAAGGTGCTAGTCTCTTTGAAATCCTGATTTCAATTATTTTGGATAAATTCCCAGAGATGGGATTACTGGATCCTATAGTCGTTCTATTTTTTATTTTTTTGAGGAATATCCATAGTGTTTTCCCTAATGGCTATGGCCAATTTATTGACCAATTATTCTTATTAATACTGTACAAAAATTCCTTTTTCTCCACATCCTCACCAAGATATTATCTTTTTCCTTTTTTAAAAATTGAGATATAATTGACATACAGTGTTATGTTAGTGCAGGTGTACAGCACAGTGATTTAATATTTGTATATATTACAAACTGATCACCACAATAAGTCTAGTTAACATTTATCTCTCTTGACTTTTTGATAATAACCTCCTAACAGGTTTGAGGTGACATCTCACTGTGGTTTTAATTTGCATTTCTCTGATGATTGGGGACACTGAGCATCTTTTTATATACCTCTTGGCCATTTGTATGCTTCTTTGGAGAAATGTCTATTTGTGTCTTTAGTCCGTTTTAGGGTTATTTTTTCTACCAAGTTGTTGGAGTTCTTTATGTATTTTGGAAATCAACTCTTTATTTGATAAATGGTTTGTAAATATCTTTTCCCATCCCATTTGTTGCCTTTTCACTGTTAACTGTTTCCTTTTTTGTGCAGAAGCTGTCTAGTTTGATGCAGTTCCATTTGCTTGTTAATTTTCTTGTTTGTTTTTTAAGAGATAGAGCAAGCATGAGCCAGGGAAGGGGCAAAGGGAGAGGAAGAAAGAGAATCCTAAGCAGGCTCCACACCCAGTGCAGAGCCCTAAACAGGGTTCGATTTCAGGACCCTGAGATCATGACTTGAACCCAAATTAACAGTCACTTAACCAGCTGGGCCACTTGGGTGCCCCCACTTGTCTATTTTTGCTTTGGTTATCTGTGCTTTTGGTGTGCTACCATGAAATCATTGCCAAGACCAAGTTTTCCCCTGTGTTTTCTTCTAGGAGTTGTATAGTTTCAAGTCATATATTAAGGTCTTACGCCATTTTGAATTGGCTTTCGTGAATGGTGTAAAGTAAGGGTCCAGTTTTATTCTAATTTTGGAGGAAGTCTTGACTCCCCTGCTCTAGTTATGTTAAGTCTGAAAGAGATTTGTTCAGGTGATTCCAGGTCAGTGTCGAAGAAAGAAGCTTAAGTCTGGTGACATGTTTAGAGTGATCCACAGGAAAAAAACCTCTATAGGCCAATAAATTTGAAAAAAGCCACATACTCTCCTTCTCTTCTCCCACGCTTTGAATATTGCAATCTCTATTAGTAGCATATTAGGAGGCCTAAAAGTCTTGTAATGAAGTTACCCATTTAATATTTTTTAACACAGAATTTTCCAAAGTCACATGACCACAAAAACACAAACGTATAAATGGCTTTTAGTGAATTCATTTGCTTGTTATACAAATGCCTATTGTCTCCTGGAATAGTAATTTTTACAGAGCAGAGTGATAGCTCATAGCATTGTGGCATATGGAAAGAGCAGTGATTTGGGATCAGAAGATCTGCGCCTGTTGCAGCAGTTGGTTAAGGCTGGGACAGTCTGAGCACATGTGAGCCAGCTGTGGGAATAAGGCAATAACCCGCCGGTTGAAGAGGCCCCGAGAGTTCCATGGAAGCAAGAGGCATAAAATGGTTAGGTCAAGCTCTGGTCAAAGAACAGCAAAAAAACTGATAGCCGGCAAAGCCAATTAGAAAGTGATAAAAAATGATGTGGTGCTGATAACCGAGGCAAGGCTTTGACAGAGCCCGAGATCTTACCTTCACTTCTCTTCTGGCAGAAGCCAAGGCTAGGATCCTAAGTGGGGCCCCTGGCTTGGCAGGGGCTGGGACAGACTGGGAATCTGTGCGGTTCTGAGCACAAGCTGAGATGTCAAGTCAGGCTGAAGGTCCACGTGGGAGCCTAGCCAGGAGATAAATGGAGGCATGGTTCTAGATAGGATGTGTCTCAGGGATCTAGAATTTAGAGGTCACAAGGACAATTTACACGGCCTCACAGTTTAAAACCCAGTGGTGGCTTGGAGCAGGAGTAGGGTGGGTGATCAGCCACGGTCCAGAGAGCAGGGTGTTAGTATCCAGAAGGCTAGCAGCATATGACAGGTCAGCAGCCCTGCAAAGACGGAAAATGGGGGCAAAATCTGCCGTAGTGGTAGTCTGAGAGTGGGGGCATTAAAGAAGATTCTAGGCTCCAAGTACCCCCCAAAGAGCCCTTCCTCTCTAAGACTAGATCTATCCCTGGGGGACACAATTGAATTTAAAGATGCTGGTGAAGGATGGGTGAACAGACGCCCAGCAAGGCAACACAGCACACTGAAAAACCACGGACCACAATTGAGGAAACGAGGCACGTGAGCCCCTGACTCAAATGGGGGCCAAATGAGTGGAAGTGAAGTCATGTCTGTATGCAGGGGGCCTGGCATTGCCCTGAAACATGGTTCTAAATCTCAGAAAGGAGGAAAGCAGATCTCAGCGTGGTCCAACTCTCCCCTCCACCGTTCCAACTGGTCAGTGTCTCACCTGTCTGAAGTTTGGTTCACTTTATTTTAGAAGAAAATGATTATACATGTAGTAACCTCAGGTATCTGAAGCCCAAGGACAGGGGGTTATGTAAATGAAGGAACATTAGAGGTCACTTAATCACAGTTCTCACTCCAGAACTCCCTGCCGCATACTTCACTGCCATTCAAATTCATGACCTCGGAAACTAACAAACATCCCTCCAGCCCCTTGCACTCTGAAACCACTCAAGGGCAGCCACTCAAGTACAAAGTACCAAGCAAATTGGGGCAGTGACGATAGCCAGAATAGGTAATTTCGTGGCAATGATTATCCATGCGCCACAATTCAGCTGCCAAATGGCAATTCTAGCTTTCATTCTAGCTCTACGACTCTTGTTTAAAGTTTCAGCTCTGTGAGTAAATAGCTCTTGCGCTATGAGGCGAGTATTTCCAAATATACTTCCACAGGTGCAACTGCCAATACAGTGAACCTAATGATAAGCGCAGTAAAAACAATTGGTCTGCATTACCACCCTTTCATATTAATTAGCAGTTGTTTTGTTGCACAAGTGAAACAAATATATGAAAATAATAAGGTCTGGTCTGTTTTCTGTTTGAAAACATTTTTAGAGGGAACAAGTGTTTGCAAACTAAATAAATGTGCCTGCTTAAATACTATGCCTAGTTGGGCACCTGGGTTCTATATCAAGGAAGCATTTTTGGGAGACACATCAGTCTTTAGCAAATTGTCCAAGAGATATGCTAGTCCCAGGAGGCCATGTTCTCACAGGAGGTGTTGCAGAAGGTGAAAAGTGCCATGGTGAATCCAGGAGCTTAGGGAGGGCATTATGGCTGTGTCTCCATCCTACTAGGACTCCTCTCTCTCTCCAGCCCAACTCCAACCAGCTCCCATCTGGATCCAGTCAATACTGTCCTCCACGGACCGGACAGTGCATAATTCTACATTTTCAACACTCATTCTTCTCCCCTCTTTGTCTATCCCAATGTATTCTTCCAGCCCAATGATATATTTTGCAGCCCCCTATATAGCCCCCAAATTTCCTTCATTGACCCTTGTCAGGGCTGCTTCTTCTGCCTCAAATGTCCTACCTGCACCTTCAACTGCCTCTAACCTCCTCCTTTGTGGGCAAATTCATCCTTCGCCAGCAATACTCAGCTGCATTCCCAGCTTCCTGCTACCTCTCAGACTCCAGTGGTCCGCCAACTGTTCCCATCTTATTTTTGTCGGTTGCTTGGCAGGAGCTATGCCCAGTAAATTCCATTTGATAGAATTAATAAGAGGAAGCTTAGGAGTCATTACAAGGTTAGGAGGAAGACCGAACATTAAGAAGGAATAGAGATGGGTAGACCAGATATCATATGGAGCACCAGAACATACAATGTTAAATTCAGTGAGAAGAAAATGTGGCTCTTGCTACAGGTGTTTCTAATTCAATTGCAGTTGGTGAGGCAAAGCCAAGTGAGACCATTAAAGCTACAAATTACAGAGCAGCCTATATAACAATGATGGAATAAATGCATGGCAGAGAAACCATTAAAATTGTGTAGAATTGGTCACTTTCTGCCCATCCTGGCAACTGGGTGTCTTGCTTTCCTTTTTTGCCATCCCCATCCCTTGTTTTAGGAAAAGCAAACTTTATGTAAAAAGTATGTGTCCCAGGTGCCTGGGTGGCTCAGTAGGTTAAGCCTCTGCCTTTGGCTTAGATCATGATCCTGGGGTCCTGGGATTGAGTCTCTCTACTCAGTGGGGAGTCTGCTTCTGCCTGCTGCTCCACCAGCTTGTGCTCTCTCCCTCTCTCTGGCAAATAAAAAGTAAAATCTTAAAAAGTATGTGTCCCTTCTCCCTTCCCTTTCTCTTAAAAATATTCTCATCATGAAATGACATGGTGTTTGGGATTTCTTTCAAAATAATTTGGGTTTGGGCAGGGAGAGAGTGACAATACATGAAACATGCCTGGCCAAGAGCTGATTATTCTTGAAGCCAGGTGACAGGTACACTGGGGCTTATTAAACTTTTCTAGTTCTGTGTAAATTATTCATAACAAAAAATACAAAGTAAATTCTCATCAGGAACCATGGATTCTGCTCCAGTTAAATAATTCAGCAGGTTACATTAAATACTAATTGGATGTTTATAGCTGTCTTCAACAAAATTTCATGTACATGTGAAATGTGTCAGATATGTGATGAGGTACAAGATACTTACCACGATGAATGCAAATGTCCCTATGTTTCTTGCTTCCTCCTCAACCTGAATCCTGGTTTTTCCAGACCCTCGGTTCAGGGATGGAACCCCCCAACCCCCGGCATATACCTGATGCCTAGATTGCCTTAGACTAAATATGACTACTCTAGACTTCAGATAAAATTTTTCCCCAAAGCTAAATCATTTTTGGTTCTGGGGCCTTTGAAATTCCGGTTATAAGATGTGCTGGAATGGCAAAGGACAAAGAGAAGGAAGGAGACATAGCTGTTATCTGACCAACGCTCCTTCTTCTTTCAAGAGACTGTTCGCTGAAGAGGTAGAGGAGGCTATGGACAGTAACAGCCAAGGGTTTAGTGACCGCTCAATGAATTCTAATGCACAGCCCTTTATAGCATTTATATTTAGCTCTTAGAACATCCAGTGGGGTAGACACAATGCTCCCCATTTTACAAGTGAGGGGCTGAGACTGGTAGAAGGAAAGGACTTGCCTCAGGTCACACAGCTAGTGGGCAGCAGAAGAGGGATCTGCACCGGGGCTGCTGGGTAACTTTGTGCAGGTCCTGCTGATGGGTACACAGGTGCAGTGCAGCTTAGCAGCTTAGTTTAGAAGCTTAGCTTAGAAGCCCTTGTGAACCCAGGTACAGTTGACTTGGCATTCGGAGTTTTGAGTCTTGATTCTCCCCAGGAGTTAGCATGAACTTTCTACAGAGCTTTGATGTTGCCTGGAGTACCCTGGATTTTGCAAGGATATTTTGAGAAGGGAGAGGTCAATGTGGACTGATAAAGAAATATTCCTAGAGGAAGGAAGTCTAAGCCACACATGCATGGACAGACAGATCATTTCTAGACAGGGGGAGAAGACCGAATTTCCTCAGGTAAGAGAAGAGGGAATGAGGCAAGAGAGAAATGCACACAGAAAGCATGAGGAGGAGTAAAGGGCGGTTCTGACCAAAGTGGGCATGCAAGAGAGGGGGTGCCAAGGGTGGGGAGGAAGAGCTGGACTGGGGGCAGAGCAATTTGGACTTGAAGCAGAAGACAGGAGCCAAGGGAGTGCTCTGATCCGGGGAGGGGTGAGATGAAAGCATTTTCAGGAGGATTAAGCTGGCTGAGGCACAAGATGACTTGGTCTTGGGCAAGTTCAGACCGAGGGTTGACAAGAAGTCCCGAAGGAACTACCTTATTCTGAGGTTTAGCCCAGCTTTGGCCTCGCAGCTGTGGTGATGGCAGTCTTCATAAGAAGGCTGGAATGACCAGGGGACCTTCCTGTGTGTCTCTGGGTCTCGTCCTTCCACCACCTAGCCTCTCACCTGACATTTCTAGCTGAAGCAGACCAGAGGACTCAGGAGGCTGGGGTTTTCAGAGGCAACTCCCTGAATTTGCCTTCTCTGACTTTTCTCCCCTGCAGAGAGGAGAAAACACATTGCTCAACTGGACCAGGGCCCTTTGCAGTCATGTGGCCACAGCTGACCTGGCCTCCTCTTTGGCTCAGTGAATATCCCGGTCTCCTCTTGTATGGCCCTTTCTCCCACCTGTTCATTCACTGTACTTATTTCAGCCATCTCTAACCCTCAAGGGGCTCTGAGGAGAAATCGTGCTGCCAGCTCCAGCAGCAAGGTTTAGAAAGACACTGTGTCCTGCCAAGCCTAGGATGGGGACATAATGAGAGGTGAGTCTCATTACACCCACTCTCCTTCACTGGCAGTGGTTTATGGGTGACAGAGAAGGCTCCCGGCAGGCATTTGTGCCCCACCCCAAGGCAGGTCTGGAGTGGGTCTGAGTTATAGCTCTTGCTCAGCCCTAGCCTGATCCAAGCTCCGTACCATCTCCAGGTCCCGCTTCTCCATTGGTGCTACGGGGGGTGGGCGTTGGGGTAGGGGGCTTCAGGATCCCCAGCCTTCAGGATTCCCTGAGCACCTTCCCATTCTCAGCGTGTTAGCTGGGTAGAATCCTGGCTCCATCCGGGGCTGTGGCTGCCCAGTGTGGGTACACAAAAGTGACCACCATGTAGAAACCCCTCCTACAAGCAACAGTCACATACTTGCTCACACTGGCTGACACACACACATGTTTTGCTTCCTGTGAACTCTGACTCCTCTCTCTCCAGGAAGGATGAATGAGAATAATACTTTCCTCAAGAAGCTTCAGTGAACAAATTACCTGGCCCTTGTCATGAATCCTTCTGCCTGTGTTAAATAAACCCCTTGGCCGAGACAAAGCTAAGGGAAATTCTATGTTGAATTTGCCTGTGTGATCCCTAAGTCACACCCCTGCCAGGTCTCTCTGCTCCGTTCCCTTGAATTTCCAGACTCTTCTCTGTTGTTCTTAGCCCACAGCCCCAACAATCAACAAGAGATGCACATCCAGAGTGCTGTCTTAGAGGTGCGCAAGCCAGGATTTTGGGTGGAAGGAAGATTTCAGTCTGGTTAAGGAGATGGGTACCAAACTTCACCCCTACATAGTGGTTTCTGTGGTAAATTCCCAGGAAGAAGAGAGGCCACAAGAGTCCTCCTTCTAGATGAGGAGCAGACAGGCCCAGGGAAAATCTCCAGAGAATGCACCTGTAATGGAGATGTGAAGGATTGGGAGGACTTGGTAAGTGGAGTAGTCACAGGGAGATTTCCCAGAAGAAAAGGAGGCAGGGCACATGTCAGAAACAGGAGGCCTGTGACAAGGCTGACTTGTCGGTTTGAGGCAATTTCATGGGTAGAGGGAGATGACGTTGGAGAGATGTTGGAGAGAGAGGAAGCATCTGTCAAGGACACGGGGCATGAATCCACTAAACAGCCCGCCTCTGGAAAGGTGTCTGTGTTTTTCTTTACTAAGGTTCTCATAAGACAGTTGATTGCAGTGACTTGATTATCTGCACTGCTAAGGAATCCTAAGATAGCTTTGAGGCAATGAACATTGACAACAGGTCAGTTTGTTTTTTTCAGCCAATGTCTTGCCTCAAAGTACGGTTGACCTTTCTTCGTCCGTTCCAGTCATTACAATTGTTTAAAGTGATGCCTCACAGATTTTGAACATGGGTTTCCTGTGGGCAGGACAAATTGCTAGCAATATTAGGTGTGTGTGTGTGTGTGTGAGAGAGAGAGAGACAGAGAGAGAGAGATGACAGAGAGATACAGAGACAGAGACTGACAGATAACACATTGAGGTTGAGAAGGGAAGAAAGAAAAGAAAAAATTGTAGTGTCTTACTGCTGATGATTTGTAGATTTCAGTGCTTAATAAATGCTGCTGTGTTGAACTCAAAAACACAACAGAATTAAAGAGCTGTGCTAGGACCACCATATTCCTTTCCTTATTTGGTGGACTCTTCACCAACCCAGTCAGCACCATGCAATCATGCCCATTGCCACAGAAATGCTGGCAATAGGAGGGAGCATCTTGGAAGCTGATGTCTTTGGAGATAATTTTGCTCTTTCTTGTCCTTAGGTTCTGTAGTTCTTTCTAGTCCTGGATTTATTAACTTTGCTTCACACCAAGCTTATCAGCAGTACCCATAACCCTGGGCCAGGCACTTTCTAAATGGAGGGACCCCTGAGAGTATGATTGGCTCCACATTAAACTGTCACCACTTTGAAGTCACATAGGGGTCTCCTGAGTTCCGCCCAACACAGCCATGGTCAGTAATGAATGGAAGGTGACATATGCCATCTTTCCCTAAAGGCTGGGCTCTTATTCCTGTTAAACAAGCAACAAATAAATCAAATAAATACTAATTGAATGTCTATTGTGCCACTCAGTATTTGGAGGCAGCCTATCGTCCTTTGATACAGCAGGACATTTAATTCTGACTTGAGCTTGTACCTGCTCTTGCTCCAGAATCACTTGATTTCTCTTAACTAAATTTGTTTCTTCCTCTAGAAATTGAAGACTGTAACTCTGACCTTAGTATTCATGGAACAGTAGAGAAATGGGATAGTTATGAATCGGTGTAAGAAATTCTTTCAGTCACTGAGTTCTCAAGTTATTTTGGACCACATGGATATTTTTCTCTCATTCTAAAGGTATGAAACATTTCACACCAAGAGAAAAGAATAGAGAGTAACATTGCAATAACTTGGATATCCACCGTCTAGTTTTGCTAGATATTATTGTTTTTCTGTAGTTGCTTCGGAACTTTGTTTTTCAAAGAAATTGAGCTTTGTACTTAATCCCAATTCTACGACGTGACTTAGGAATGAGTTGGTTATCTTGTGATACTAAATGCAGTAAAAGGTTGGGCTTTGAGAGGGAGGGAGGTGACTACAAGTTCCATATTCTGTTGCAGAAGAATTATAAAATATGGTTAACAGAAATTCTAAAATATTTTTAACAGAGTCTATCAATTGTATTCATCAAACAGAGTTTAAGTGGATCTTAATTTCCCTTACCGCTAAAATTTTTGGAAGATTTTGCAAGTCTTTCCATCTACAGGATAACAAATTCATCTCTCATTCTAACTGTTGTCCTTGCCTTCCACAAACTAGCATATCCAAATGATCATCAGGCACTTAGAATTTAATAATATGACTTATTCTTTTGGTATCAGTCCTTAGAAAGGCAAAAGGTCAATGTCGCTTTTCTATTTTGGCTTGGTTTAACAATTTCCTAGGTTGTTATTTGAAAAGAGAGATATGTGTGAATATTAACTCAACCTCATTAATGAATGGCTACTGAGCTAAAAAGGTGAGTGGGCTGTTTCACTTGAATCAGAAAGTTGTTTCGTAGCGTATTCATTCATAAGGCAAACCAAGCTGGTAATGATTTATAGCATTTGGAACATGAAAAACATGTGAATAATAGTGGACATATTTTGAAAGATTAAAGATAACCCTAGCAAATACTAGGATTTTCCATTCTCATTATAGATACTATTAGAAATCATTGTGTCCAAGGACAAAAATCATGTCATACATAGCATGTGCTTACATCAATGCAAGAGAGAGAACAGTCAATTGAGTTCAATTTAGATGACAACAGTGCCCAATGCACTCAGTTGGAAACCATGAGAAGTTCAAAGATGACTAACATACAGCTATCTCGCCACCAGGTGATGTAGTCAGGAAAACAGGTGTGTGCAACTCAACAGACCACAAGTTAGTAAGTAGCAAGTGCTATAACAGATGTACAAGGTAAATTCCATGTAATCAGTGAACACACTTTGCTAATGCAGCAACAATTTATGTGGCAAGTATCGAGTAATCCATTTGAAATGCCAGGAGTGCAGGCAAGCTCAAGATGTGATAGTCTTTGATTTGGTCTTGAAATAGCCAGCATTTCAGTGGGAAGAGAATTGGGAATAACAGTATAGGCGAAATAGGGAAAGAGGCAGGACAATAGGAAACTGGTACAGAATGAACAAATGGCATAAAGATGGAGTGAGTTTTGAATTTCCATAAAGATTTGTCTAGAAGTCTAGTCTTGAGTGCCTTAACTTCCATATATTTCTCTCTCCACTGTGATCTAGCCTTGCCTATATCACTTGTTCAAATGGCTCCTGGACAGGCTATTAATGATTTTTCCACTCTAAAACTAATGAACACTCTAGCCCTCATCTTATTTGACTTTTGGGCAACACTGTCATCCACTTGCCTTCTCACTCATCCCTTGGCTTCTGCAACACCTTGTTTTTCCTCATTTTACTCTGATCTCTATTCTCATGTCCCTTTTCTCTGGCCATCCTTTATTGCCCCAAGTCTTTTTTGCATACTTTTTCTCCTGTATTAATATCAACTGTTCCCCTTACCATATTTGAATAATTCTTATTTGGCTTCAGATCTCTGCTCAGTTATTACTTCCCTTAGGAAACCTTCCCTACCTCCCTATTCTCCAAATCTTGCCCCTGTGCAGTTAGGAACCTTTAGGTGATTGCTCATGGTACCTATTTGTCCTAGCTTAGTACTTACCAGGCATTATTTCACTGATTGTATCATTTAAATGTAAACACAGAAGTCATGTCCCCCATTATATTTCTAACACTTGGTACAGTGTTGGACTGCTACCAAATGTTTAATAAATATTTCTTGAATGAATAAATGGTTTTATTCAGGGGCCATCCAGAAATTTGGGCTGTTTAAGAGAAGGTTATGTAAGAATAGGTGAAGGGGAAAATAGGTCAGGAGAGAATCTTGGACTTAACTAAAATGTTTTAACTCCATTTTATAGGCAAAATACTTGGAGGAGCCCTCAGCCTGAAAATGACATGGTCTAGCATTAACCTAGTAGTCTGTTTTGTTGGCTGGTGTAGCCCATGAAGTGAAGCATATGGGACAGTCTGTTTGGACAACTGTAAAAACAGAATAGTGATTTATTGAAAGGGCATGGTGACCAAATGTACATTGGGACAATGAAAGAGAGAAGGGCATTGGAAGTAACTCTGATCATTCTCATCTACCTTTCACTGAGAGAAGGCATGCAGAGGGAGAGCCAGAAGAAGGATGAATGAGCTCATTTTTGAGATAATTTGCTGGACCTGGTAGGATACTATGGGGATAGCGTAGAGACGTTTGGAAATTCCAGCCTGTAGTTCTGAGAAGTTTTGGGCAAGAGACGTGGATTAGAGAGACATTTGAAAAGAGGTAATAGTTGAAGTTGTGAAGTTCACCAGAGAGAGAAGACAAAAGGAAAAGAGTAAAGGGCTGCACATGGGACCTTGAAGAAATCCTACCTTTTTGGTGGAGGGACACAAAGATAGCAGAGAATGAAGGAAGAGTTTTTTGAAAAGGAGAAGGTAGTCACATTCAGATATTGTTGAGATCAGAATCTTCAGAATGTGGAAAAATAATTTGAAAGTTGGTCGATAGCAGAGCAATGATGGAGAGAAGGTGATAATCTGATATGGGTTTCAAGAGAGGAGAGACAGTTAAGTTTAGAAAGTGAAAAGCAACACAAAGATGATCAGGGGAGTAGAAGGCTATGAGAATGTGCCCCCTTCATGACTTTGAGGTAAAGGAGAAATGGAAGAAGAAAGTAAACTCTATTCAAGAGGGTGAAAAGCCAGGCTAAAGAGAGAGTTAGGTTTTCAGGAATGGAATTAAGTGGAAGAAGGAGGAAAAGATGAAAGTGTTCAGGGCAAAGGTCCACAAAGTGTAAAGGAATTTATTGACAATGGAATGAGAGTTCCTAAGGTTAGAGTAGCAAGGTTTAACCAGTCAATAAATTTCCACTGGGTCAAGTCAACCTGACATCATAGTGCATCTCATTAGCTATTTGCCCAGGTATGTAAATAATGGGTCTGTCAACTTTTATCATAGTTAATTACATGCTTCATCAAGATAATATTTAGTCATCAACATTCCACCTTCCTGATTCTAGTTTTTCTGGAGAACCATCCTCCTATTACTTTCTTTAAGTGGACTTATTGTTTTCTTATCCTTATTCTAAACAGTAATATCCCTGAAATTACTGGTTCATACTTACATTTTTATACACTACAAATGAAGTTCATAACTTAAAATACGAACTGTTTATAGAGGTAGAGCATGGGAACTGGCACCCAACAACTTGCGGCAAATCTTATCTCCATCATTTACTAGCTGAATGACCTTGGGTACCTCATTTAACCTTTCTGTGTCTCAGTTTTCTCTTACACAAGGTGAGAATGCTGCGTGCTCCAGCCCACTATGATCTTCTCTCAAACACCTTTTTAGTAGCTCTTTCTATATTGTTCTCTGTACAACTTATTTGTCCCTTGTTAAAGAACAAAAATTCAATGGAGTAAACTTAAAGATCTAATTGGCTTTATTAAGTGATTCGTGAATCAGGCAGCAAGAAGAGGAAGCTCCTAGGAGTTGTACAGAATGGAAGGTTTTTATAGGTAGGAGTGTAGAGCAAAGAAGCTATTAGCAAAATAAATAATAAAATAAAATAAAATAAAATAAAATAAAATAAAATGATGTTCTATGCAAAGTCACCTTAGAAAGGCAGGGGGTCTTATTAGGTAGATTACCTCATCTTTCTTTCTTTGGGAGGGCTTCTTTCTTTGGGAGAGACATATGACTAATGGAGCTGATCAGAAAATTCCTGACTGACCCCTTAAGATTACATTCCTCTGAGAGGCTGAAACTGACATCAGGTTAGCCATTTGGGGCCCGCAGCTTGCTTTCTTTCTTTCTTTCTTTCTTTCTTTCTTTTTTTTTTTAAAGATTATATTTATTTATTTGACAGACAAAGATCACAAGTACTCAGAGAGGGAGAGAGGAGGAAACAGCCTCCCCGCTGAGCAGAGATCCCAATGTGGGGCTTAATCCCAGGACCTCGAGATCATGACCTGAGCCAAAGGCAGAGGCTTTAACCCACTGAGTCACCCAGGTGTCCCTGGTGGCTTTCTTTTAAACACTGCTGTCATATACTTTTTTTTCCCCCCAAGAAAATTGCTGAGTGCTTATGATGTGTGTCACTGGGGGGTACCTTCTCCGCATGCGCAGAAAGTTTTTGTGCCCTGAGCAAGCCTTCTTGCTTGAAGAAGCCGCAGACTTCAAAAGCAGTGCCTTGTGGTCTTTCAGCTCTTCAATCTTTGTTGAATTAAATTTGGGAAACCAAAAAGAGCCCCATTTCCAGTTCAAGTTCAAGGCATATACTGGCTTTTACACAAAGAGGGCTGAAACTCTTCTGGAATCTGTGGACTGCCTGGTTAGATAAAATCTTCTGAGATAGAATTAAAAGGGAAGTTTCCAAGGGGACTTCAAAGTTTTTACTATAAGCAGCTGAGGAGCCTGTAACTGAGTCTGAACTTTGCTTTGACTCCTGGCCTTCAGGGCTGCCTTTGAATAAACACCAGCCACTTCTCTGACTTAACTCTGAAATACAAAGAACCTGTTTGTACTTCAGGGTCCTCACTGCCTGAATTCTAGAAAGGAGAAAGTGAAAGAGATGAACATGTCTTACAGCACTCAGGACCTGGATTTCAACATATAATGGATTTATTTATTTATTTCAAATTCTGTGTATCAGTACTGTTCACCGTAAATCCAAATCAATACTAATCAACAATACTTAATTATGAACTGGATTTAAGCTAAGTTCTAACTAAGCATTACTCGACATCGATAACAAACTGTCATTTCATACATGTCATCACATTTAATGATACTAATCTTCACAACAAACTAGTAAGATAGGTATTATTAATCCTGTTCTAGAAATAAAGAAACCAAGACTCAAGGTCACTTAGCTAGTATCTTGTTCTGCTTGTAACCTGAAGAAAATACTTTAAAAAAAAATACCATTTTCCGGGTGCCTGGGTGGCTCAGTAGGTTAAAGCCTCTGCCTTCAGCTCACAACATGATCCCAGGGTCCTGGGATCGAGCCCCATATCGGACTCTCTGCTCAGCGGGGAGCCTGCTTCCCTTCCTCTCTCTCTGCCTGCCTCTCTGCCTACTTATGATCTCTGTCTGTCAAATAAATAGTTAAAAATGTTTTTTAAAAAACCCATTTTCATACAGTGAAACTCAGGTATCGTGAACAACTGCAGAAACATGTACCAAGTCATATTTTTATAGCCGTAAATTAAGGGTAGTGAGATGAACTGTCGCCTTCTTGAGCCCACAGGCTATTTCTTGCTTTGCTTTTTATCCCTAGATTCCAGTGTGAAGAGAAGTTTTAATAAATGCCTGTGGAATGATGTGGGTAAATACTAATGATTTCCTTGGGCCTTGGGTAAATGTATACATTTGCAGGGAAAAATAGAATTCCAGAATTGAAAGGGATCTTAGAGCCATCTGTACCAGTGATTCTCAAGCTTTAACATGTAGCTTTAGAATCCTCTGGAGAGTTTGTTAAAACACAGTTTGCCATGCCCCAGCCCCCCAGAGTTTCTGGTTCACTAGGTTTGGGATGGGACTGAAAATGTGTATTTCTAACAAGTTCCCAGATGAGGCTGATGCTGCTGGTTCAGGGACCACACTCTGAGAATCACTCAATCTGCTACAACAGTAACATTCATCAACAGTAACATTCATCTAAGTGCATTAATTACATTGTGTCATTTAATCCTTACAATAAATCTAAGGGTGGTGATGTTATTAGGATTTCCATTTTATTTATAAGAAAAACGAGACAGAGAGGATGTCTTTTGTCCAACTTCACTCTTCCACCCAGTGGTGGAAACAGGGTTCGGAACTCAGGGGGTCTGATGCTAGGTCTGGCACCATCAATCACGTGATGGTATAGGACCTCCCAGGGTGAACTTCTCCTTGCATCCAGGTGCTTAGCTCAGAGTCATGCAATGAATTGAAAGGCAAACGTGAAGGAGGAAACAGGCTTTCTAAACCAGGATCTTGTAGGCTACCTTCTATGTCTGACACAGAGCACGAGGAGGAAGCAAGGACTCTACTCCCTCTTCCAATTTGGATTCCCGAGGTGGTCACCTTCT
Source organism: Mustela putorius furo (assembly GCF_011764305.1). Classification (NCBI taxonomy): domain Eukaryota; kingdom Metazoa; phylum Chordata; class Mammalia; order Carnivora; family Mustelidae; genus Mustela; species Mustela putorius. Next base: position 13,568,405 of record NW_025422123.1, on the reverse strand, counting down.
GATCCATGTGAGTGACACAGATGCCTTTACGGTGTTCTGATATTCTAAAGGTTCCCCCCACTTACCCACTATTTCATCTGACTGAAGGAGGTGATGATTGCTGTGTAGGAGAGAGTAGGGGGCAATGGATGCATCATGAGGACGGAGGCAACCCTTTTCCTCCAGAAAGGAAAGGGGTTAATCAAATTGGAGAAAGGCTAGAGTGGGTGGAAGGAAATGTCTTCATGTGTCTTGGCAAGTCCTTAGTTATATCTCAACCAACACTTAGAAAATCCAGCTCTTAGGGATTTCAGGTCACTGTACTTTGACCTCCAAGTCTCCCTGGGATGCTGGGAAGGAAAATTAAGAATGTTTGGTTAGTGGAAGATTGGGCCCGGGAGGGCTCATAAATCTTAAAATCAGTTCCCCAGAGGCTCTATCTATCCTTAGCTGTGCTCTACGCATTGCCCCAAAGTGTGCCCTCTTCTGGGGCAGCTGTTGGACAAATATTTACAAAGAGAAGCCGCACACTTCACTGGACAGAGCGCTGGCCTTGGCCAAATGCCTCCTTGCCACTGACACCTTCATGAATCTGAGGAGGAGGGTTATCTTTCAGAGCTAGCTTCCTGGGTAATAAAAGGGTGTGTCATAAATAGAGTAATGACCTCCCCCAAATGTCCATATCATAATCCCTGGAAGCTGTGAATATGCTACACTAAATGGTAAGAGGTGATTTTCAGGTGTGATTTAGGGTCTTGAGATGGGTAGATTATCCCATGTTAACTAGGTGAACCCATTGTGATTACAAGGGTCTTTATAGGTGAAAGAGGGACAGAGGAGTTTGCACTGGAAGAGATGAGACCACAGTCGCTGAGGCTGGAGTGATAGGGTTGCTGGCTTTGAAGCTGGAGGGGACCACTAGCCTGGAAACCCAGGTAGCCAAGGGATGCAAACTGGAAAAGTCAAGGAACTGATTCTCTCCCCTGAGTCTCCAGAAGATGCACAGCCCTGCTGATGCCTTTATTTAGTCCCTTGGGAACCATTTAAGAATTCTGATGTACAGATACTGGAAGATTATATATATTTGTGTTTTAACCTGCTAAGTCTGTGATAGGAGCAATGAAACTAATGTAGGAGGTGAATGATGCTTTCCTTGTCTGCTTCTTAGGGTTGCTGTGAGAGTCAAATGAAATCATTTAAGTGATATCACTTTATTAAATATGGTAACCCACCATCCAAATACAGGTTACCCTGCTACCCAATAACTGGAATGTTCCTATGAAATCTTTCCTAATATGAATGGCATAAAGGGAGGAAACAATCACCATTAATTTATATGCAAAATTTTTTGAGGGTTCCCAGATGCCCCAGATAATCTCTCTTAGACCTTTCTGATACTTAGGGACACATCTTGCTAATGCATGAAAGGGTAAATGGAAATAAAGCACAGATGCTCCCAGACACAGTTCAAAGTTCTGTCAGCTTGGTGCTGGGATGTTGAGTGTAGTTCCTGGGGAAGGAGCTTGGCGGGACCACTCTTCCTGCCCGGGGTTCGCTGTCTTCATAACAGCATGTTGAAAAAAAACAAATGCTGAATGCTATTTTTGCACTTCTCCTTTTTTAGTAAATACAAAAATCCTCTTTGGATTTCTTTCAGGTAACAAAAACAAGGACTAATATAGGTCTTGTGTAAAAGCCAAGTGTCCTAATGCAAACTTTTGCAAACTGGGGGATACCTATAGAAGGCCCTGTCATTCTCAGCATTAGAGTGATTAATTGAGACCGGAACCACGGAACCACGGATGGATAAGCAGAGTGGTGTGTTGGTAAAAATTTAATAACCAGCTCTTGGGACAAAGATTAGGTACTGATTTGTAGCATTTACCTATTACCTCCGTATAAATATTCCCATGATGGCTGAGTTCAATCTACAACATGAAGTCATGGAGCCAAGAGTTGGGGGAAGATGGACAGATCAGCTCTTACACGACTACAGAAGCTCAGATTCTGTCCCCACCACAAAGAAGAATGCATGGAAAATGCTCATTTCTGGGGCGGGGGTTGGTCTCAAGGTAATCCTCACCTAGGAAGGTCAGCACATTACAGTGAGCTAGTGATACCATCAGGGAAATAACCTGCTTCCAGAATCTGCACTGGGTTGAAGTTTGTAATTTTCTGCATGGGAGGAAGATCAAGAGAGAATGTGGTCAAATTTCTAATTATAAGATAAATAAATCCTGGGATGCAATGTACAACATTGTGACTGTAGTTAACAATACTGTATTGTATGTTGAAACTTGCTAACAGAGTAGATCTTAAGAGTTCTCATCATAAGAAAAAAATTTTTAACTATGTGAGGTGTGGGATGTTAACTAAACTGGAGATGATCATTTTGCATTATATAGATTTATTAAAAATTTATCAAATCATTATATTGTATGCCTTGGACCAATATTAATACAATATTATAGGTCAATTACATCTCAGTAAATTAGAGGAAAAGAGTCAATAGAATCCTTACATAGCCTCAGGAAGAATTCAAGTTTGGTTGAGGAAGTTCTTAAATATAAGGTCTGTCTCTAATAGGTCAGATTCCCACAGAGAAAACAAATTTGGGGATCTGCGAGATAGGTCCTCTTGAATTGTGGCTCCTTGTTTGGGGTTTTAGGGAGATTCCATCCAGCAAATATAAATTGGACACACACTGTGCTCCTGTACTGTGCTCATGAAAAGGTGTAACAATAATTAGACATGGTCCCTGTCTTCAAGGAGCTCACAGTCTATAGTAAAGTCATCATTCAGGTCTCATACTTATGTCATCATCACACATAGATGTCATCACTTGGGTCTCATATTTATGACATCATCATACTTAGATGTCATCACTGGAGTCTCATACTTAAATTTTTTGCATAATCATGGGTTACTGAAACTTAAATTTTCTAGTTGAAAAATTTAAATATTAAGTACAGAACTGGAATTTGGCTGGATATAAAAGTAACCCAACTTTAGTGGCTTAACCCAACAGGAAATAGTTTTACATGTAATAAAGAGATGACAATCAGAAAGTTCAAGACAAGGACAGCTGCTCAATGAAACAGCCTTTTTCTCCTTCCTTCCTCTCCCATGCATAGTAGCTTTATGGTCCACGATATCTATACTTCCTCTAGTCATTTCACAGGGCTTCCAGAGATGGGGTGATCCAAGAGAAGTGAACAGAAAAGACATCTGCCAACCATCTGACCCTTTTTATCAGGAAGACAATAGTTTCACTTAAATTCTTATTCAGTAGACTTTTGTTTACATCCTATTGGCCCAAACTGGGTCATATACCACCTATAGCTGCGAGAGATCTGGGAGATGAATATTTTTTTAACTACAAATATTGCTACCTGAACAAAACTTGGGTTCTGTGAATAAAGGAAAAGGATGAGATAGTCGAAGCAAGTGGAAAAATCCATCACCTGGATCAGTCTCATTTAAGAAACATCCGTATAATCACGTACTTCTGGGCCAGTTTGGCTAACACGTGTTAAAACACAAATATTGAGATTAAAATACAAAAATTTGTTAAAATACAAAATATTGAGATTAAAACATTAAATGAATAGCTAGGAAGAATTTAAATAGCAAACATAGGAAACTGGACTGCAACTACCAGGGGTTTTCTGGATTGCTTTGCGGGGATTGTAGAATTTGCTGAGTTCTTTCCCGGGCCACAGGGTTAGCCCAGGCTTCAGATGAGAGATGATTTGCAAGGGCATGTGGCAGGAACTGGCTCTAAGATGTAGGATCAGAAAGCAGGAATTAAAAAGAAGGTTTTTTTTTTAAAGTGAGGTATAATTATATACACTAAATTGCATAGATCTTAAATGTACTATTTGATGAGTTTTAACAAATGTATGCCCTCTGAAACCAATACCTCAAATGAGACCTGACTATTTTCACCACCCCAGAAAATTACCTCATGCAATTTCTAGTCAACCTTTTCTCCACCCAGGTATAATAATATTCTGATTTGTGTCCCCATAAATTAGTTTTGCTAAACATGGGTCTTTGAGCCACATTCAGGGTGGTCAGGGTAAAAGCAATTATTTTTTTTAGAGAGAGAGAGAGAGCAGGGGGTGGGCAGATGGAGAAAGAGGATCTTTAAGCAGACCGGGTGCTGTGGGTGGAGCCCTATGGAGGCCTCCGTCTCACCACAGTCATGACCTGAGCCAAAACCGAGAGTGGGATGCTTAACTGACTGAGCCATCCAGGCATCCCCAGGGTAAAAATATTTTAAGAGAATTTAACATCAGAATTAAAGAAGAAACTTGCCCACTTTTCGAAGATACAAAGTACATGACACCTAGCAGATTCAGGCAAATGGCAGTTTCTTTGGTTAGGTTGCTAACCAGGACCGTCCTTCCTCTGACCAGGAAAGGTTTCATTCAATACCCAGCCTACAAGGAGCCAATTTCCTAAAGGGGTGTCCTCCCCCCAAGGGAACACCATGCATGAAGCTCTTTAATATTGAGATTACCAGCATGGTTTTTAATGGGACAATTTCCTAACTCCTTCCATGGCTTCACATGGATGAGTAAGCAGGCTGATGCCTACGTGGTGGGCAGGTTTGCTCTTCGGGATGAGAAACTCTGTGAATGTGATGACGTATTGGTAATGAGCAGACGAGACACCACTCACGGTTTGTCCACTTTCCCTGCCCTGGGTCCTCCCTCCGCCAACAACTCTCCCAACTCCACCCTCCACAGGTGGAGTAACTGGGTGGAAAGACATTTTTGCAACCAAGATAAGGTTAGAATGATGGTTGCTGTGACCCAGGCTTCAACAGGAAAGTTTTTTCCTAGTCAGCACAATCATGGATGAGCTTATTAAACCGCATTTCTCTTTTTCTCTGACTTTACAGTGGAGATGTACACTTTTACAGCTTTTTTGGTAAAAACCAGCACCAAGCAGATGCAGTGCCTGGAACACTGATGTCTCATTGAAGTCAAATGCATCTTCAGCCTTTGGTTCCCAGCCACACTAAGTTACACGTACTGTGAGTTTCCACCCAGGATATGGGTGTGGAAGTGGTGGAGTAAGCATTTGGCCAATTGACCAGCTTTGTGACCCCTGCGGTGGTCTTCACTCACAGCCCCCAGAGTTTCTGGAATCCCTCTATTAGTTGTGGTTTGGGCATGCAGTGTCCTTGGAAGGTTGTATCTTTCCTTCCCAGCTTCTTCACTGGGTCTTAATTAAGCCCACAGGACCCAGCCTGGTATTCTGGTCCCTGGACGGTCTGTTCCCAACCAACTGTTGTCACTGGCTTCTACCCTGAGCAGACCTCATTCTTCTCTAACTAGTAGAATGTGAGGCATGGACTCAGGAGACAGAAAAACCTGGGCTCTAATCCAGCTCTAATCATTCCTAGCTGTATTGAGCTACAACTATTTTTCCCCACCCCCATGCCCATCTTGACTTAAGATAGAAGAGAGAAGCAGTCTCTCTCTACTCCTCATATAGGCAAATCCTATTCACCTTCTAAGGTCAAACACAAATACCACCTTTAGCCCTTCCTAACAACTAGGTGAGATCTCTCCTCCTGAATTACCTGGACCCAATCTGTTTGTCATTTTCCATATCTTGTTTTTAATTGTTCCTAGAGCTTTCTCTCTTCCGTATTTCTACCTTGATTCTCTGTCATAGAACCTATCACAAAATAGGGTTGCCAGGTATAATACAGGACACCCAATGAAGTTTAAATTTCCAATAAGCAGTAAGTAAATTGGTTTAGTATAAGTATGGCCCATATTGCATGGGAAATTCAAAATGTAGCTGAACACCCTGTATGGCACACACACTAAATCTGGCAGCCCTTCATACCTGACTTTTTTAAATGAATAGCTGGGCTCTTGCTTCTCTGGCTCCTCCACTGGGTCCCACATTACGTGACAGTAGTGATCTTTTCTCATTTATCTTTGCATCAAGCAGTTGCTCGGGAAATCTTCATTGACCAGTGTAGGGACCGTCACACTTGCAGGTCTGAGCATAGAGCTCAGTTTCTAAGAGCCTCAGCTTTGGAATCAGATGGACCAGAATGTGTTGTGTTCCCATCCCTGGACTAACTATGTGTGCCTTAACAAGTTACCCTGTTCTCATATATGCTGATCTGTAACATGGGAAGAAGAATTTACCTATTCAGAAGTCATTACCTACCTTCCTTCTCAGTATGCATATAGAGGACTTAGCACAGTGTCTGGTCCATAGGAAAGACTCACTCATTGGTAGCTCTTCCTATTGGAAATGATGAAACACATTCAGACCAGCTAGCTTGGCTTTAGCAGCAACTACTTTGCTACAAACAGTCAAGGCTATATAAAGGAATTAACTGTATGGAGTTTGGAAACAAAATGCAGGACGGATCCTAGTCTTCCTCTGGAGAGAGTTCTTCACTCCTTTGGTTTCCCTTTTCAGTTTCCTAGGTCAAGGACATGTTCTGTTCTCAGGCTGAGGCCCTTGTCCGCCCTGCTAAGATGTTAGTTCATCTCGTGCGTTAAGCCTGCCTTCCCTGGCATGCTGGGATGTCATAGCTCCTCACCCAGCCTTTCGTGACTATGTTTTACTTTCCTGTTCTCCCTTTCCCCTGGTCCTGGGACCTAGTTCCCCAACCAGAAATTATTTGCAGCTTCCTTTGGATAGCACAGTTGTGGGTGTCTGTGCGTGTTTGCATAGATACGTGTGTAACGGAAGAAAAGGGTTGTTGTAGTGTCTCCTAATTCCCCAGGCACAGTTGTGTGGGTGGCCATTAGCAAAATCACTTAAATTGGAGAGGTATTTATTACTACTAGACTATGTGAACAGAACACCCTCAGTGACTTTAATGGGGCCTCTATGCTCCAGTAGGCATTAAGACAGATACTTTGCTTACATTGTCCCACCAAATAATCACTACAGCTCTATGCGGTAGATGTTCTCATCTCAATTTTGTGAATAAGGAAACAGAATGAGAAAGATTAGTAACTTCCGTTAAGGTCACAAGGCAGGTAACTTCTAGCTGCAGTTCAAACCCAGTGCCCTGACTCCAATCCTCAGCGTCTTCCTCCGGTGCCAATAGTTCTTTATCCTAGTTGCTCATTAGAATTAACCCAGGACCCAGAGAACTTTTCCAATGTACTGATGTCTAGACCCTCACCCCAGAAATTCTTATTTAATTATTTTTGAGAATCATTGCAATCATTGAGAATCATTGATCCACCATCAACCCATATGCTGGGACATGAATTAAATTGGGTCCTAAGATTTCCCTATGATTTTTTTTTAAAGATTTTATTTATTTATTTGACAGACAGAGATCACAAGTAGGCAGAGAGGCAGGCAGAGAGAGAGAGAGGAGGAAGCAGACTCCCTGCTGAGCAGAGAGCCCAATGTGGGGCTGGATCCCAGGACCCCGGGATCATGACCTAAGCCGAAGGGAGAGGCTTTAACCCACTGAGCCACCCAGGTGCCCCTTCCCTATGATTTTTATTGAAAATTTTTTTGTCTCAATTGTTGTAGATCGATCCCAAGAATATACATGGTCCATATAACTATAGCAATGTGGGTATAATAGAAGTGCCAAAGTAGAAACAATAATCCATGTTGCTTTAAAGAGTCTTTTAAAAAGTATTTTGATAATCCCTCCCAAGTTTATTTCACATTGCCTTTTTTTTTTGAGGAAACTTTGCTGCGATTTATCCAGTTTCCAGAGATTTGTTTCTTTTTGGCCAAACTTTACTCCATGAGCTACCTCATCTTTCTTTAGGCCAGGGTGGAGCAGGCCACGGCTAGATGGTTTGTTTTCTGTGCTTAGTTGAATTTGTTTTCTCTTTTGTTTTTGTTTTAATCTAAGGTTTTTTTTTTTTTTTTCTTTCAATGTGTCCTTGAAAGTCTTCTCCATCAAAACACTGTCATGGGGGGTGCCTGAGTGTCTCAGGCACCCTGTTCATGCTCCACTCTTTCTACTCTTTTTCACTCTCTCTCTCAAATAAATAAGTAATATCTTTAAAAAAAAATGTGTCATGTGCTATTTTCTCCCTCTGCTCCTCACTCTGCTCATGATTGTTTTCTCTCTCTAATAAAGAAACAAAATCTTTAAAAAAAAAAAAAGGAAAGCTGTGATGTGCTATTAATGATCTGTATTTGAAGTTGCTCTTTGTTTCAATACCATCGGCCTACTAATTAGGACTATAATCTGGGGCCAGTTTTGTTTTTCATAATCTCAGTTTTGTTCAATGCTGAATTGGGGTTAACAAAAATCTATCACCCATGATTTCCATGAAAATTTATTGAGCAAACAGAATTGGTGTGTTTACTTGTTTAATGCATCTCCACTACTGTATGCTCTTCTATGTACCAACTCTGTTTTGATTTCCATTGTGTGTCTTGTGGTGACAAGACAAGAATTGTGGTGGGGTTTAGGAGATGCTCAGTAAATATTGGTGGAATATTGATTGTTGAGTGGACTTGGGAGTCAGACATGCTGAGTTCTGAGCTTCTGCGGCATCACTTACTGGCTTTGTGAACTTGAACATTGTATCTTCATTTCTACATTTGTAAAACAATAATGGTGGTAATAATACATTTAATATTGTTGTAGCAAAGATTGAATGATATCTGCCCATAAAGAAATCAGTTCAGTGGATAGTTAATGATATGTTAGTGAAGATGACCATGTTACCTAGAAACACTGATGTCCACGATATTATTGTTGGAAACCAGAAATATATTCCAAAATTAAGAACTACTTACTTAAAAAAATAGCTATGAAGCTCCAATGAGGGAAATTAATGAAGTAGAATCTGCACACTTGCTTTTTGCTATATATTTTTATCCTGTGGTATGTTATTCCTTTTGGTGAGGAGAGAAAAGAAGTTAATTCAATTTATGCTTAGATATGAATGACTTCAGGAGTTATTGTGTGTGTATGTAATTGTATTTTTTCTTAAGATTTTATTTCCTTTTCTGACAGAGAGAGAGAGAGAAATCACAAGTAGGCAGGGAGACAGACAGAGGTGGGGGTGGTGGGAAGCAGATTCCCTGCCGAGCAGAGAGCCCGATGTGGAACTCGATCCCAGGACCCTGAGATCATGACCTGAGCTGAAGGCAGAGGCTTAACCCACTGAGCCACCCAGGTGCCCCCATATGTAATTGTATTTTAAAAGAAGACTCAAAGTAAGATCTGTGCATTTCATTGTATGTAAATAATATTTTTAAAAAACTGTATACAAATATGGAACTACGATTAATGACACACATGTTGCAGGATTTGGGGGTAAACTGTCCTGATGTCTGCAACTTACTCTGAAATGCACTTAAATATATGATGCATTGATGAGCAGAGAGATGCCTAGATATGTGATAAAGAAAATACAGTTGAGCCTGGAACAACACAGGACTTAGGGGTTGTCCAGCTCCATGTGGTAAAAGATCCATGCATGACTTATGACTTCTCCCACAACTTAACTACTGGTAGCCTACTTTTAATGAGAAACCTTACTGATAACATAAACAGTTGACTAACACATATTTTATATATTATATGTATTATGTACTGTATTCTTACAATAAAGTAAGCTGGAGGAAAGAAAATGTTACTTAGAAACTCACTAGAAAAGCAAAATACATTTACAGTGCTCTACCATAAAAATTCCCACATATGAGTGGACCCACACAGTTCAAATCTGTGTTGTTCAAGTGTTAATTGGACAGCAAAATGCTCATTATAGAATCTAAGGGTTAGTGGTGTTACTGTACCCTTTTATCAATACTTCCATATATTAGACATTTTTCATAATAAAATGTTGGGAGGAGGGGTACCTGGGTGGCTCAGTCAGTTAAGCATCTGCTTTTGGCTCAGGTCATGATCCCAGGGTCCTGGGATTGAGCCCTGCATGGGGATCAGTGCTTGGCAGAGAGCCTGTTTCTCCCTCTCCCTCTTTGCTCCCCCTGCTTGTGTTCCCTCTCTGTCAAATAAATAAATAAAATCTTTATTAAAAAAATGTTGGGAGGAAAAAGAAAGTTGGGGGGCCCGAGGGAAAGGCAAGACCTAAGCCCAAAGAAGCCTCATTTGTGTTGGATTTCAGGCAAGTGATACTTGTTAGTATCTATTTTAGGAAGACCTCCGTGATGCTCTCTTAATCACAGACCCTAGAAAACCTCCAACACTACTATCCCTTCATAATGCTGACCCACATGAAGGAAAGCAAGGTCTGAGTTGAAAAAAGAGCAATAAAAAGAACATATGAAGAATGGGAGAGAGAAGCAGGCTAGCCTTTGGCACTTTGGGAGAACAACAAAAGTATTAGAATCTCGGGCATCCAGGATGGCTGAGGGAATTAAAAGACACTGATCTCTGACTTTTAGGCCTTCTATCAGACATATTATCTACCATGTAGGTGAAAAATGCTAGAAATAATTGACCATTTCATAAAGGTACAAAGGTACATGTAAGCCATTTTTTTTGAAAGGTATCTATGATTTTTTTTAAAAAGATTTTATTTATTTATTTGACAGAGAGAGATCACAAGTAGGCAGAGAGGCAGGCAGAGAGAGAAGGAGAAGCAGGCTCCCCACAGAGCAGAGAGCCCGATGTGGGGCTTGATCATGACCCGAGCCAAAGGCAGAGGCTTTAACCCATTGAGCCACCCAGGCGCCTGAAAGGTATCTATGATCTTAACTTGGGTTTTAGAATGGCAGTTTGTGGAAAGACATAATAAGAAAGGATTTGATAAATTTAAGATTTTGTGTCAACTTCCTGTAAATTAGAATGTTTTGGAAATTTGGTGGTGATAAGTTTCAGGTTTATACACACATAAATAATCAGGAACGTACCTTGGTAGTCAAAGGAAATACAAGTAATTTCTCTTGGCTATTGGAGATCCTGATGGAGTACAGGAAGACTAAGAAGAAGATGGGAAGGAGTGGCTATGCTATTGTACATCTGAACAAAAGGGCCATGGTTTTATCATGAGCTCATTCAAATGGCAGTTGTGAGGCCCATTTATTTGACTTTTTCTTCTGTTTACACAAATGGAAACACCCTGCAAGGTTTACTAAAAGCAGATGTATTAAATATCAACACTAAAAACTGGTTTAACCAGGAAACAATGAACATTAAAACATACAAAAAGGAGAGAAGGAACAAGAGTCAGGAGAGAGCAATGTGGCAACCCACAGGAATCCCAGGCAGGGCAAAAATATCCAAATCAAGGTCATAGCCAGTTACAATCAGTCACACTGGGAAGAGAGCAAATAACACTCACTTCTTTACCATTTGCTCAAGACACAGAACCAACTTCCTGCCTGTCTTTGACACCTCCTTGATGATCCCAAGACTCTTAACAGCAGAACCCATTGGCTTGTCCTTTAAGGAAGGTCATAGTTGGCAAGACCATGACACTCTATAGCATCAGGTGCTTAGGGCCCTGCCAGCACAGTGACCACCCTTATATGTGTTAAAAAAAAAGGTGCCCTCTGGGAGGATGAATGACAAAATGTCACTTTTCCTCTGGGCTGGCACAAGATTTGGGGAGGGGAGTGGTGGCTGGATTTCAGCCTATATCTACCGCTCAGCTTAGTCCTTTCGTGAAGTGCAGATACTCTGTAATTGTACATGGTGCCCCTGAAAACCTTTTTATCTGCTCTACTCTAGGTGTAGCCCCTTTTACCAATGAGGAAGTTAAGTCCTAGAAGACTAAAACATCTCATATAAGGCTACAATATAAATAGTAATAGACTTCTCTGGGAGAAAAGCCATTCTCAGTGTGGGTCTTGGTCAGTATCATTGCTTAAAGCACTTGCTGCACACAAAGTACTCTGCAGGTTCTAGGGGATGGTGGGCTGCATAGATGCCTAGATGTCTCCAACCTAACTCTGAAGGTAGGCAGTGCCTACTGTGTGCTGCCTGAGCACTGTCAACCATGAGAGCACAGAAGCTCACAAGAGAGCATAATAATCACTCTTTCATTTGCCATTGGAGAAGGTTACACTGACATAAGACTTGAGTTGAATGAACAATGGATAGGACTCAGAAAACCAGAGAAGATTCGGCAGGATTGTAAGGGAAGGAAGCAGCGTGGTGTGGCGAGGGGCTCCATGTTCGTGACCTCAGTCACTCCACAGCATCATGTCACTCACTCTCATTCTGTATCCCCATTCTTAAGTGCAAACTTCACTGTAGACCACAACCTCTTTTTGACAGAACTTACCCATCCCATGGCTCATGCATTCCAGGTCTGCTTTCTGAAGGGTGGTAGCTAGATATATAAGAGAATCTGGGGTTAAGTAATCGTGTATTAACCCACCCACATAACAGAGAGATAAACAAGCAAATGAGGAATTTCTGGATATATTGCCATAAAACATTTCTAAAACTTTTGGGATTTCAGGCAGGGAAAAAGAGCTTATATTTGATACCTATTGTAATGTAATAAATTCTCCCCCAAACTTAGAAACAACAAACATTTAGCTCACACAGTTTCCCAGGATCAGGAATTCAGGAACCATTCAGCTGGTAGATCTGGTTTAGGGTGTTTCATGAAATTTCTATCAAAGGGTATTAGCCAGGGCTGTGTCATCCGAAGGCTTGACAGGGGCTGAAGGATTGGCCTATAAGCTTACTTATCTGGATGTTGACAGGGGCTTCAGTTTCATGTGTATTTCCAAAGGAGAATATTCTCACAACTGGCCTTTCTTATGAGTGATAAGAAAGAAAGAACAAACAGAAAGCTCAGTGGCTTTTATGACCTAGTCTCTGACACAGCATCACTTCTGCTATATTTTACTGCTCACTCAGACCTCCCCGCCAGGATACAATGTGGAAAGAAATTATATAAAGGGATAAATAAAGATTGGGACCACTGGGGACAATTTCAAATATTCTGGTACTATTGAATCATATTTTGGGGGCACTAGAGCTTTCAAAATATATACCACAGGGAATATGATGCTCTGGGTATCGTAAAAGTTTCCTTCTTTAAAACATCTAAATATTCTTCTTTTTCTTCTTTTTTTTTTTAAAGATTTTATTTATTTATGTGAGAGAGAGAGTGAGCGCATGAGCGAGCATGAAACCATGAGAAGGTGGGAGGGGCAGAAGGAGAAACAGACCCCCCCCTGAGTACGAAGCCCTTGGGGCTCAATACCAGGACCCTGGGATCATGACTTGAGCTACCCAGACACCCTAAGCACCTAAATATTTGTAATAAAAAACTTTTAAAAACCTTTAAGAATGCACTGTAATGCTTACTGGAACAAGGAGAGGCAAAATAAACAAGCAAATGAGGAACTATGAATCCAGAGAAATAAATGAGTGTTTAAGCTGAAGCCTGCCTTGGTGGCATCTGTCTACCCTCAGGTGACTCAAAAAGTGTGTTTAATGTCTGCATGGTAAGCATGAGACAAAGTCTAGGGGAACTGGAAAAGTCAGATCAGAGACCTTCTTATAAATTACCCTAGACCCCAAAGGACGTCCCCTCTGTGACAGTCTAATATCTTTTTTAAAGTAGGCTCCATTCGAGGCATGGGGCTCAAACTCACAACCCTGAGATCAAGACCTGAGCCAAGATCAAAGGTTGGGTGCAGAACTGACTGGACCATCTGGGTGCCCCTCCTCAGTGACAGTTTAAACCAGGAATTTCTGGGACTCCATTTCCTCAATGAAGAGGCTAGAAAGGAAATTTGCCCATCTTGACCCTGGTTCTAGATAGCAGGAGGAAAAATCTGAGACTCTATAACCACACACTAACGTCTATGCAAGCTTGCAGCCAAGTTGACACTCCCAGGACAGTTTGAAAAACCCAAGTTTTTCATTTGTTTTCATGGGGCCCAGAGTTGACAGCACTCTCAGTGGAGAAATAAATCAAATCCTCACGGAAGGCATCACCCTTATCAAAAGCCTCAAAGATTTCCAGATATACCATTCCATTGGACTGGGGTTCATGATTTAATGGGGTATACTCGAGGAACGGAAGCATCATTAGAGAGAACCAACAAAACCACAGAGAGCAGATCAGGCTGACAACACTTCAGATATTTGGCTATTGATTCTGGAATAAATTTAAGTTTATTTAATATGCTTGACAAAGAAAAGACATTATCAAATGGAGGAGTGAAAAATAAGAGACCACTGAATGACTGGTTCTATTTGATAATCAAACAGAATGTCCAGAAGTGAAAATTAAATTTAATAAAAGCTAAAAAAAATCATTGCATTTTAAAGGGTTATAGAAGTGCCCATGTGATATCTTTGATTTTTTGCCTCTTGGTTAATAGAGCCTAAACTATTTACAATTGGGCCCTTTACAGAAAAATCCCTGGGCCAATCCCTGCCATACCGAAGCCTGTGTAGGAGACCCTCAGTCAGCCTGAGACATCATTCTAAGGTTGACAGTATAAGGAGTAGCCACACTGGGCAAAGTTGACCACTGAGCGGGTTGTCGGGAGGATGAGAGGAGACTGAGGGAGGCCAGCAAGTCTCAGGGGGACACAGGCTTGGGTCTCAAAACACAGGAAGCCTAGTTTTATGTGTCCATTAACCATAGATGAATGTATATCTTGAATCACCCCTGAGAAATGTGGGAACCTAGAAGCCTTGCTTTTTTAACTTTTATGTATGGGTTGTGGGAAATAAATCTTAGTTCGAGTTGGAGCTTCAAGGGTTTAACGCGTGTGTGGTGGTGGCGGGGGGGGGGAGTCTGGGGTAGAAAGATACTGGTCCGTGTATGTAATTATTAAGCAATTATGGATGGCACTCAGCAAACAGAGCACATTAAGAAGGAAAGGGAGAAAGGGGATTTCTTTGCCTGAGTCATGCATCTCAAGCTGCATATCCTTAGGTGCTCTCTAATTGCCAAATAGGGATCAAGACCAAGTGGTTCTTTTATGGCCATTGGGTATGCTGGGGATGAGCCTCAAAGCTGTTTCTAAACACCAAGTGCTGACATGTTTGCCCTGGGAGGAGTGAGGGAGGGGCAGGATGCTGGCAGGAAGCTTGAGATGACCCCAGGGCGGTAGGAGTGCAGGAAGCCAGTAAGGGAAGTGATTTGGGGAAAGGAAAGCAAGAGGCTCACCACACCCCAGGCCTCTCCTTTGAAGAGGGACACCGCACCCAGCCTGTCCGAGTTTCCCCTAGCGTCCATGCTCATCTTTCCCTGGTTTTTCAGAATGAACGAGCAAGGATGGAGTCGTAGAACGTGGAAACTGGCTCTGAGCAGCTGTCTTCTGAGCCTCTGTTTTATGCCACGTGCTTTACACATCAATGTCACAGAGTAAATATTAGCCTTCCCATGTTGCAGATGAAGCCAAGAGGCAGATAGAGACATTAAGAACTGTGTCCAGGGACTCAGAGCAAGTTAGCAATGAATTCAAGTCTCCCTCCAGTTGGAAGGTGTCACTCCCAAACTCAACTCTTTCTACCCTAACAAGCAGCTATAGCCAAGAGCTACACAAAAGGAGTGACCCTAGTCCTCTGGCAAGAACAGGAAAAAAAAAAAAAATCAGAAAATTAAGCCCAGTTACCCTGACTCCCACATATGCCCTTGTCTGTCCTCCAGGATTACTCTCCTAAACAGAGAAATTTGCCCCCAAAGTCTCTAGTGACCTATCCATGGTTTTTTCTGTCTGACACGTTAGCTCAACCCCCAGTGTAGCAAATGGATGCAGGAACCAAGAGAAGAAAAAGTCCTCTTATTAGGAAGCTGCTGTGAAAATACTCATATGTTGGAAGTGGAGAGTGCAGATGGTCTCCTGAGACTTTCTGCTGGGAGAGATATACTAAGTAATTCAGCTGAGAAAAAGCCAAGAGAGCCTAAGGTGGATGCTGGAGGGATTGCTGGCCAACACAGAGGATGAAGAAGAGTTTAGTGGGTGCAGAGAGTAGATCAACGTAACTCCTGAGCGAAGAGAGGAGGTCTGAGGCCAGTGT
This sequence comes from Mustela putorius furo, assembly GCF_011764305.1. NCBI lineage: Eukaryota > Metazoa > Chordata > Mammalia > Carnivora > Mustelidae > Mustela > Mustela putorius. The sequence goes on along the minus strand of NW_025422123.1, from coordinate 13,552,480 downwards.
GTGGAGACAGACTTCATTCACCAGCTTTGAGACGCTCTGGAAAGCCGGGCCTGGCTTTCATCTTCTACTGGAGGGGCCAGAATTATGACAAGCATTCTAGCAAAGGATCGAGAGAAGGGAGAGAAAGAGCACTGTGATGGTTAATTTTATGTGTCACTTTGAATAGGCCAGAGTTGTTTAGCTATGTGGTTAAACGTTATTCTGGGTAGGTCTGTGAGGGTATTTCCAGATGAGGTTGATGTTTGATTTGATATACAGAGTAAAGCAGAGTGTCCTTCCCAGTGTGGGTGGGTTTCATTCAATCTGTCAGTAACCTGGCTGAGCACACCACCTGAGCCACAGACCCTGCCTGCACACAGGAGGGTCTGCACTTGGTACTCTGCTGGTACAGTCTTGAAGTTCTTAAGTTTCGAATCCCCACCCCCCATTTTCATGTTGCTCAAATTATGTAGCTAGTCCTGAATGGACAGGTGTGGTTGTGTTCCTTGGAGAAGTGTCTGTAACGGAGGTGGGAAGTGACAGAGTTAGTTCTTGCTGCATAAAAACCCGGACAGTGTTCCCCCAACTGTCCCTTGGTTCCCCCATCCATGACTGACATAGGAGCTGGGGACTCAAGTTTCTGCAGTTTCTGCTTTGAAGGGCTACATAAAGGAAAGAAGCAAAATGCTGATGACACAAAGCTAAAGAAGATTCTTGGTGAAAACAGCATGGACTCTTTCTGATCCCTCAGGCTGAGTTTCATAACCCTTTGCCACATATACCCTTTTCTTCAGGGCTAAGAGGTTGAGAAATGTGAACCATCTGGCAAGGCCTTCCTCCCGCACAGAGAGAATAGGCACCTTTATTGGCTGACCTCCCCAAGGCAGAAGGTGGTGAGTCAAGCCCATTTTGCTGGAAGGATCGTCAGAGCTGAGTCGGGGAGGAGGTTCTCAGGTTCCAGGACTGTGCTTGGTCGAACTGCGCAGGTCAGTACCAGATCTAGAGAAGCTTCCAACAGCTCATGACTTTCTTGGGAGATGATCTCAAGCCCATCATAGCCAGTATTCTAAGCATTTTCTAACTTCAGGTAATCCCATTCCCCTTACTCCAGGAAACCCAACCCTACAAATGACAAAACTTCCCACACTGCAGTTCAGACTTTAAGGTGGTTGGTGGAAGCTCATGGCTAGACAAGCCCAGTTTTAAACAGTGTCTTGGCTGCCTTGATGTAGATGTAAATACTGCTCCTGTAATTCCTATGGCTTCGACTTAGATGGTTTTCGTGAACAGATTTTTCTTCTGCCCACTCCCGACACAGGCACGCACGTGAACACATGGCGTCCCAGCATGCTCAGTAGTCTGCATTCTTTCTTTAAAAAGACTGTCACTTTTCTTTGGGAAGATTTTCCTTCCCCAAGCCCTGTGTTCTTTGTGGAATCACTGGTGCTTGTGGCAGAATGTGATCCCAGTCCTCATTTCCCAAAGGCCCCATCTATCAGTTCTGGTTACCAACATCCCCAGAATTGCTTGTGTTTCTTTCTTTCCTTCTTTTCCCCCTTCCTCCTTTTCTTTCTTTCTGACTTTATTTATTTGACAGAGAGAGAGGGTGCGGGGGAGAGAGTGTGTGAGAGGGAACACAAGCAGGGCAGAGGGAGAGGGAGAAGCAGGCTCCCCACAGAGCAGGGAGTCCGAAGTGGGGCTTGATTCCAGGACCCTGGGATCATGACCTGAGCTGAAGGCAGTGGCTTCACAAACGGAGCTCCCCAGGTACCCCCAGAACTGCTTTCTGTTCGATCCTTCTGAGTGTTGCATTCTATTTTTTTTTTTTTTTTTTTTTTTTTTTTTTTTTTTAGCTTGTGAACTATCCAGGACCTAATACCAAACTTCTTTTTCACTGATGGTTTTCAAGATCAGCCTCCCACATGGTGTGGGAGAATATATCATTTTGGATGGCCTGGCTCTCCTCTACCCAATTTAGTACCACTTAAGAGTGGTACTATCATGATCATTTTATTCAACAGGGGAAATATACTAGGTAGGATATTAAATGCCTGCTGCAGTTAGTGATCATTTCTCTTGAGGAATTCAGGTCATAGAAGCAGCAAAACTTCTTTACTTGATTCTTAACTTTCACTCAGCTAGTTGGACAGTAGAATAGATGGAAGAGTTTGCAGCCTGAGTAGATTTTGGGAGTTTGTAAAGCAAGAAGAGACAATCCAGGCCCTTGGATCACCGCCAGTGGTGGCTGGCTGAGTGGTAGGAATCACTATTATAGTGAGCCAAGGGCACAGCCAGCTCAGAGGGAGGTCTGTTGGTGACTCAGGGCTAGGAGGGAAGGATGGGGAGAATGGACGTTCACAAACAAATAGTAACTCTTCAGCATTGACTTCGACTCAGTTCTATTCTCTACCATTATTAATATGGGAAAAATGTAAATGGCATTAAGTAACTTTGAAAATAGTGCAAAATGAGTGCAAATGAAAATAGTGCAAAATTGTAATCAGTATTTAGGAAGACCAGAGTAAAAGTTAAATTGTCTGGACTAAGTGGTCTTATAGGAACAAGATGGTATTCCTTCAAAAACAAGTTTCTTTCTTTCAGAAACTTAGAAGTATTTCAGGGAAATTAATCATTAGTTAGGGAAGAAGAAAGAGATCTCATTATACCTGAAATGGTAGGACTTTGGATCCAGACAGATCTGCATTCATTCAAGCCCAGTAGTATTACTACTATTATTATTGCTACTGGCCAATGGTATTGGTTAGGAGTGCTTTGGGCTACAAGTAACAGAAATCCCAAATAGCAGTTGCTTTAACCAAATAAACATTTTTTACCTCTCCTAACAAGAAGTCTGGAGGTATTTGGTTCCAACACACATGCAACATGCAGTGTTTCAATGACCATATATGAGAGGGTTTATTTCTGGGATGTATGGTTTTTCATTGATCTATGATTTATTAGTTCCTTCCTTTTGCTAGCTGTGGGTTAAGTTTGTTCTTTTTCTATTTCCTTGAGTTGTTAAGTTAGATTATAATTTGAAATCCTTCTTATTTTTTAATATACACCTTTATAGCTATAAAGTTTCTCCTTAGTACAACTCTCTCAGGTATCACATGTCTTGGTGTGTTGTGTTTTCATTTCCATCCATGTGAGCTATATTCCAGTTTACCTTGTGATTTCTTCTTTGATCCATTGGTTGTTTAAGGGTATGCTGTTTAATTTCCTCAAGTTTGTGAATTTTCCAGTTTTACTTCTCTTACTGATTTCTAACTTCAAGTTGTTGTGGTTGGAGAAGATACTTTTTATGATATCTATCTTTTAAAATTTACTTAGATGACTTGTCATCTAACTTATGCTCTGTCCTAGAAAATGACCTATGTCTACTTAAGCAGAACACATATGCTCTAGTTGTTGGATAGTGTGTTCTGCATGTCTGTTAGATATAGCTAGTTTGTTGTATTGAGTCTCTTGCCTTACTTGCCTCCTATATGGTTGTTCTATTCATTCTTGAGAGTGGGGTATTGAAATCTCTAACTACTTTTGTAGAATTGTCTATTTATCCTTTCAAACTCTATTCGTTTTTGCTTCATATATTTTGATGGTCTGTTATAAGGGGCATAGATATTTATAACTTTTATCTTGCTATATTTAAACTTTCATTAATCCTTCATCTTCTTCTTTGTATTTTGTATTTTTTTTTGTTTTGAAATCTATTTTGCCTGATATTAGTGTAGCCACCTCTGTTCTTTTTTGGTTACTATTTGCAAGGAATATCTTTCCCCATCATTTCGATTTCAATCTATTTGTTTTTTTAGACCTAAAGTGAGTCTCTTATAGACAGCATATGGCTGGATCAAATTTTTGTTTTTTAAATCCATTTTGCCAACTGAAGAGTTTAATCTACTTACATTTTAGGTAACTACTAATAAGGAGGGACTGTATTCTGTCATTTTGTGGTCAAATACCCTAACCCTGAGCTATTCCCCTTCTGTGATTTTGAAATTTGTTTTCTGCATGGCTTAGAGCTTTTTATCCCTTATATCCTGCATTTCTTGATTAATTTAATTGATTTATTTAATTGATTTTTTTGGTAGTGAAATGTTTAAATTTTTTCCCATTTCTTTTGTGTATATTCTATAGGAATTTTCCTTGTGGTTACCATAGAGATTCAAAGATATAATGTGAATATACATGTACATATATAATGTAAACTTTACTGACTTAACTTGAATAACATACAAAAATTCTCCTCCTTTATAAGAACTCTGTTCCCATCCTTTTTCATTGTTGGTGTCACAAAATTACATTTTTATACATTGTGTAACCAAAATATAAATTAATAATTCTTTTAAATGCATTAGTCTCTCAAATTATATAGAAAACAAAATGTGGAATCACAAACTAAAGTTACAATGGTACTAGTTTTCAGAGTAGCGATTATTATTTTTAGGAAATATATTAGTCTTAAGTCACATAGAAAACAAAAAAGCAGAGTTATAAGCCATTGTTTTAATGATACTAGTTTTTATAATTGCTGATGCCTTTACCTTAATTTAGTTCCTTATTTCTTCATGCAGCTTTGAGTCAGTGTCTGCTATTCTTTTATTTCAGTCTGCAAGCGTTCCTTGAACATTTCTTATAAAACAGGTCTAGTAGTAGCAAGCTTCCTCCCAGCTTTTGTTTATTTGGGAATGTCTTAATTTCTCCCTCATTGTCTTTGAAGGACAGTTTTGGTAATTAAAAGTCTTGGTTGACGGTTTTTTCTTTCAGCCCCTCGAATATATTGACCCAATACTTTCTGTCCTCTAAGTTTCTGATGAGAAATCAGCCTTTGAAAGTTTGATTATAATGTGTCTCAGTATGGGTCTTAGTTAGAGTTGTTTGGACTTCTTGGATGTGTATATTCATGTCTTTCACCAAACTTGGGAAGTTTTCCACCAATGTTTCTTCAAATAGTCCTTTTCCCCTTTTCTGTCACTCTTATCCTTCTGGAACTCTCACAGTGCATATGTTGATCTGTTTGATGGTGTTCCCAGGTCCTTGAGACTGTGCTTACTTTTCTTCAATCCTGTTTCCTCAATCCTGTTCCCTCAACTCAATCATTTCCACTGCCCTATGTTAAAATTTACTAATTCTTTCTTTTGTCTTTACAGATCAGTCTTTGAATCCCTCTAGTAAATTTTTTCATTTCAGTAATTGTACTTTTCAGCTCCAGAATTTTTTTGGTTTCTTTTTTTAATCTCTTTATTTATATTTCCATTTTGTCCACCTATCATTTTATTTACTTTCTCCACATCTTTCTTTAGGTTTTTTGAACATCTTTTAGACAGTTATTCTAGCCTTTATCCAGTATATTTGTTATCAGGTCTTTTTCAAAGATAGTTTCTGTTGATTGATTGATTTTTTTTTTTTTTGAATGAATTATCCTTTCCTGTTTCTTTGTATGTCTTAGAGTTTTTTATTTGACACTGAACATTTGAAGCTAATAATGTGGTAATTGGAAATCAGATTCTTCATCTTCCTCAGAGTTTGATGTTTTTTTGCTGTTGTTTTTATTTATTGTGTTTTTGATTGTTGTAAGCCATCTCTGTCTCAAAGATTAGCCTGAGATGTAAACATAGGTCTTTTCTGAGCCTGTGTCTTTCCTTGGGCATGTGTGGTCACTTTGCAATTTTCCCTCTCTATACAGTTACTTTTGAATGTCCTAATCTTTGCTCCCCCAAAGGGAAAAATTTTAAAAATGAAGAAGGGGCAAAAAAAGGCACCTACTAGGTCCTCTGGAAGTCAATTCAGCTGAAGGATAGGACCTTGCAATAATATGGGAGGTATGTCAACAGTTGGTACCTATCTCTTTGAACTTTTGTGATGAGAAGCAGCAATCACTGATTAGGACACAGATCCCTGATATTTGAAGGACAGAGTCTTTTCTACCTACCCTGCTCCCACAAGGTGTGTGCCAGCTGCTCCAGGAGCATGTGCACAGCTGTAGATTTGAGATAGTTGGCTCCTCCTGGGCTAAGAGCTGAAATTGAGTGAAATTAACCACAGTATAATTTTCTAATCCTTACCTTGGAAGTTGCAAAACTTTAATAGACTCCAGAGTTCCAAAATAGTTACACCAGACAGATTCTGTAATTATTGCCTAGGTGGGGAGATAGATTCCTGGTGCTTCCAATTTTGCCATCTTCCCAGAATCCTCCTAGGTTTATTTTTTTAACATGATCCACATATAAAGGATTCCCCCCCACCATGGGAATTTGTGCTCTTTTCTAGATTAATGTGTATTTGTGCTTTGAAAACTGGAAAGTGAAGAAGGTATCTAAGAATTTTTGTGAAACAGAGTGTTAAGATGGTACTCTGCTAAGAATAGCAACCAAAAGGAAATTGCCAAGTTCCTTATATCTTAAAAGGAGATGTTAGATTATCCAGTCTACTGTTTCCTTCTGGACAACTTAATGGGGACAAATAGCTTTAAAATGTATTTTTTAATTATTGAGAAATATGTGATTATAGTGGAAATACAGAAAAACAGAAGGAAAAATGTTTATAATTCCTTGCATCAGAGTAAACTGCCATTAATGGTTAAAAGCCAAGGTAGAATGATGAAGGAATTTTGCCCAGGGGAACATTGATTCTTGATTAATTTTATTTTATTAAAATTTTATTATAGTACATTTTCACATTATTTTTAACTCACAGTATAGCAAGCATTTTTGCATGTTATGATAAATAGTTGATTTAAGTGAAAAGGTTTTTTCCCCCTTTCTTTCTATTTTTACTCATTTAGGTATTTCTTCCATAGCCTCTCTTTATAATAAAGTAAAAAACAAAAAATAAGAAACACCTTTGTGTAAAAAGGATTTTCCATCTAAACAACAGCTCTGTGACCTTGGACAAGTCCATTCACTGCTATGATGTAAGTTTTCCTACCTGCAAAATGAGCTGGTTAAATTAGACAGACTCCTAAGGTCACTTTCAGTTTTGAAATTCAATGATTCTAAGGCATGCATGATCTGGTGTGTGACCTCTTTCTAAACCTCATTATCTGATTCTGGCCTCCCACTCTTCTTACACACCTACCTCTCTTTTCTATTCTCTTCTTGACCCAGACCAGTTCATGCTATAGCTCCTGAGTGAGCAAGCTGTCTCTGGGAATGGTTATGAGACGCCAATATTCCATTCCAAGCCCTTCTCCAGAAGCCTGTAAACAATATATCTAACCTTTCCAAGACACAATCCTCTCATGGACCCTGGAAGCTGACTTCTTTTGATAACCTCTGCCTGGTAGAGATAAAAATGAAAGACTGTGTTTGATGGTTCACACAATTAGTATGGTAAAAACTTCATCTAAGTCTCAGATATGCTTTCCAGATCCTTCCTGGATTAGTAGGAATTCTAGTTGGTAAACCCTGGGGCCAGTTGCACATACATTAAATACCAAAATAGCAATGCTTCATGCATGTTTGACCTTGATGGAAGAGAGCAATTTCAACAGTTTTTTGAAAGGTATAGAAAGGGAGATAATAAATTCAATAGAAGAACTTGCCTTTGATGACTGGGACAGCTATATAAAGTGGTATAGAAATTTTGAATAGTTTGTGAAGGTAAAGAAAGAGATCAGGTGGAGCTATTCTGAGCATTAGTCAGTAAGTTTCAAAGTGGCAGTGTGATTGAAGGGGAGAAAGGAGAAATGACTGATATACCTGGACAGTTTATGAAATCAGAACTCTAAGGAGGAGATGAGGCTCACTAAAGGGAACACAGGTATAGCTCCAAGGGGGTGCAGTCCAGATCTTCATTAAGTGTTGTAATGTCATGAGGGGGCAACATCAAAGTTGAGTTATCTTTCCAAAGGAAGGGAAAGGGTGATGAGACTCCTTTGAATAATAGGGGATTTGGGCAGATCCAAGACTCACTTAAGTTTCATATTTCACTATGGGGAACTACCAAGGGAAAGATTTAGATAAATATGTTAGGAAAACAAATATCTGGGCCCCCAATCAAAATGAAATGGAAATGAGTATATAATATTGGCCAAGGAACCAAGAATACCTGAATTATATATCAGACCACAGCCATATTTTTCTATAAGAGCACCAAAGGAATTCAATAATAATAAACATTCATATATTACTTTGTGCTAGACATTGTTCTAAGCACTTTGGATTTATTAGCTTATTTAGTCTTCATAACAGATGTTATGTAAGGAGAAGGCTAGCATGTGGGGTGAATCATCCACTTGGGAGTCAAAGCAAAACTAAATGGCAGCAGAGCTTGAGGCAGAGAGGAAAATGGTAGGCCAGTAGTCAAAATCCATAAATATGGAAAAGTCACTGGGAGACTGGTAAGGGAAAAAATGAACAGAGATAGAAAATACCTTAGCTCATTATTTGAGTGATTATTTGCTCATTAACATATTCATTGAATATTTATTGAGGTTTGCTATAGGATGTGTCAATGTTCAGCTTTAACAATAATGCCAAGTTATTTTATGAGACTGACTACTGCCTACTGTGCTAAGGAGGCAGGTCAAGTTATTTTAAATGATGTTTGTACTTATCCTCTTACTGGTTGTAAGATTTTATGGATGCTCATCTCTCCAACACTTGATCTTGCCAGATTTCTAAATTTTTGACATTTCAAATAATTTTATATCTTATAATATCTTCTTGTATCTTCATTTTTATTTCTCATCATTCTTGCAGATGCGTGCTAATAGACATGTAGAGAGATGTTTATCGCAACATATTTCATAATAGTAAAAAAAAAATAATAAAACTGGAGGCAATTCAAATGCCCATCGACAGGAAAATGGATAATGCAGTTACAGCAGAGAAAATTAAAGAATTACTGTTATGCTTAGGAATAAAGATAAATTAGATTTAAAAAACTAAGTTCTGGGAGAATATATATAGTATGATACACTTTTTATTAAGTTTGAAAGCCAAAACAATATATTGCCTAGGCATAAGTATATACGATACAACTGATTTTTTTAAAGCAAGAAAATGAGAAACATGAAAATCAGGATGGAGTTTATCTCAGTGCTGGGAGATAGGAGAATGGAATAAGGAAAGAGCATTTAGAAGTGAACGTATTGACAGTATTCTAATTCTTCACCTTGATGAGATGTTCATGGGTATTCATTAGAAAAATATTCCAAATTCAAGAGAAGAGATAAAATGAAAAGAGTGACCTGTGGGGATGATTACTGACACTGTTTCATGAACCAAAGATTACAAATGTTTTAATTTTGTATGTCTGATTCAAAACAGTGAAATAAAATATTTATTGAGCTCCTAGTGGGAACTGAACCCATACTCTAGATTTATTCTGAATAACAAACCTAGAGAGGTTTATTTCTTGCTTAGCTATAGGCCAACAGAGGCCTGCTCAAGGACCCAGGTTGATAGAACAACCAACACCCTGAATGCTAGTGTTTAACATATGTTTCGATCTCTTTACCATTCAATAGATTCTCAGCTTTTTCTCTGATTTCTTTTCTTGACTCCATTCACATAGGTTCCATTGTCAGAGTCTGATTACCTAGTGATGACTACCAATTACTGGTAATCACTTATTTAATAAGCATTTTCACTACTATTTTCTAGAAATTGCATGTATAAAGCATAAAATTTATAGTAGCATGGCGTTTAGTATGTGCTCAATAGATGTTAATGTCGTTACTAAGCACACTTGGGATTATATTTAGAAATTCTTAGCATTCACCATTGTTACAATGGATTTTACAGGCTTCCCCACTCCAGCATTGTTAACCATTTGTCCTTAAGTAGCAGAAATTGTATAATAAAACAAAAGGAGTCACACAGAGTTCAGTCTGAGATTGGGATGACTGAGTAAGAAAAGGAAAAAGTCCTATGACAAATGTTGAAAATTAAGACCATCTCCTTTCCAATCCCTCTTCCTCACAAGTTGCTCACCTACTATAGACAGGGGGTGCTCCAGGAAAATAATCATCCACTAATGTGGATGAAATCTCTAAAAAAGTCTTTGCAGAAGTTGGAGGGAGTGATATTTCTGGCTTTATAATCCTTCCTTCTCTTTTGAAATATTGTCCTACCATCCTGCACATTAGTGAGCCTAAGATGCAAGAACAAAATGCTCCTCAATCCCTTTGAAATAGTCTTCCAGCTTGTGACAAAAGGAGCGAAATGTCTACTCTTCCTTTCCTTCTTCAAAGGCTCTTATCTCAGAGACAAGGGCTTAATATCTGTGCTTTGTCCAACTCCCCCACCCTGACCTAATTTGCAAACCCCTGGAGTACTCTTCTGCAACTTTCCCATGTGAAGTTATTTATCTTCCTTAAGAGTCAACTCAGTCTGTTTAGGGAGAATGCTCCCCCAAGCTCTGTTGACAATCCCTTCCAGTGCTGAGTTACTACTGTAATCACAAAGTTTTTAAAAATATCTTAGATTCTCATGCAGCTGCGATCACCTTTCACTCTTCTTGAAACCCTCCTACGTCTTCCCACTGCTCTTGAACTAAAGTCTAAAGTCTTTATTATCGCCTTGGAGACCCCGCATGATCTAGCTTCTGTCTGCCTCTCCAGCCTCATTTGGGTTTCCTTGCATTTTACCCCTGCTCAGCTCCTTCATTCTCAAGGCTCTAGTTTATTTCTTCCTCTTCGAACCACCTCTTTCTCTGCCCAAAACATAATTCCTATTCTTATGTGGTTTCATCTTGGTAAATTAATGAGGAGCTCAATTGCTGGATCTTACGGCAGGAGTACATTTAGTTTTAAAGAAACCGCCAAACTGTTTTCTGAAGTGACTGTACCATTGTGCATTTTCCACCAGCAATGAATGAGAATTCCTGTTGCTCCATATTCTCCAAGCCCACAGTCGGTGGTGTCAGTGTTCTGAATTTATACCATTCTAGTAGGTGTGCAATCTCATTGTTGTTTTGATTTGCATTTTTAATTTTTTAATTTAATTTTTAAATTTAATTTGCATTTTTTCCCTGGTGACTGATGGAGTGTACATTTTCATAAGCTTTTTTATTTTTTATTTTTTTGTATCTGTATATCTTCTTTAGTGAAGTGTCTGTGACGATCTTTGACTGACATTTTAATTGAATTCTTTGTTTTCTTATTGGTCAGTTTTAAGAAGTCTTTGTATTTTTTTGGATAGCAGTCCTCTATCAGATGTATTTTTTGCAAACATTTTTCTCCCAGTCTGTGGCTTGTCTTCTCATTCTCTTGATTCTGTCTTTCATAGAGCAAAAGCTTTTAATTTTAATGAGGTCCAGCTCATCAATGATTTCTTTCATAGATTGTGCCTTTCATGTTGTTCTAGAAAGTCATTCCCATACCCCAGGTCATCCAGATTTTCTCCTGTGTTATCTTCTAGGGACCTCCTTCATTTTCAGATGATGAAACTGAGGGGGAGAGAAGTAAAATTACTTTCCTAGTCACTTAGTAGCTGAGGAAGGAAAGGCCAAAATGGTTGTGCCCTGAATCTCCACATAGTACCTTTCCCACAACTTACCTTGGTGTTTCCCTGACTCAGGAGCCCAACCTTGATTTATTTTTTAGAACTGCAGAGTCCTTTTCTGGGCATAGGTCCTTCTAGTGTGAGCCAGCCAAAGTTGGTCCTATAATGCCTCTTAGCCTATGTTGGTTATCCCATCTTCTTTCTTTCTTTCTTTTTTTTTTCTTAAAGATTTTATTTATTTATTTGAGACAGAGAGAGGGAGACTGCATGAGTGGGAGGAAGGGAAGAGGGAAAGGGAATTTGGAGCCTGAAGCAGGGCTCAATCCTACCACTTTGGTAGGATCTGAGGTCATGACCAGAGCTGAAACCATGAACCAGCTGCTTAACTGACTGAGCTACTGAGGCACTCCAGTCATCGCATCTTCTTATACAACAAAGACAGCAGCTGTGGTGTTGCTGCAGTGTGTTATCTTGATCCCTCCATAACAAAGGACTCCCTTTCCCTGGCTGTGGGGAGCATGGTCCATAGAGCCTTCAGCTGTCGATCCTCTCCAGAATTATTTAAGAAAGGTCACCTTATCCAAATTGAAGACTCCTTTCCTGAATCAGCCTGTATCCGATAACTAGTTAATGTGGAAATTCAGTGCCTGGTCCCATGCCCCAATACTGCCCAACTCTATAGGTCATCCCAGATTCAGAGCTGCCCAAGGAGTCAACTGAGGTTTTGTTAAGACTGCCTTTTAAGCTTTCCCTTTTTTCCCCATAGATATTAATCTTAAGAGCTATCTGTAATACAGTCCCTACATGCTTCTCTCTGGCTCAGAGTCTACTTCCTGGGAACTTGGTCCATGACAACTGGTGCCAGAACTGGTTTGAGAAACCAGGGGCTAAGAAGAGATTTTGGAGCTGGATCCCTTGCTGCTCAGTTGGCAGTGAGGACCTCCACCAACCACCAGATAGCACCTGGCATGAGATAGTAGTGCATTTATGAACACTTATACCAGAGGTAAACCGGAAAGGTATTCTTATGGAAGAGAATGTTCCAGCAGGTTTGAGAAATAGGGGAAAAGTAGCTCTAAGAACAGTGAAATGGGGGTAGCTGTTGCTAAGCACAATGGACATTTGGGAAGGAGAAAATGAAAGATTGTGAAAGATTAGTTGGCAATTAAAGGCTAAGGCAGCAAGTCAGAGGGCTTTCCTGGTAACATTAAGGGAAGTGCTGATATGAGGTGCCCAAGAATTATTAAGAAGTTCAGTAGTGGCTATGGTGTGTATAGTAGAGCTGATGATAAGGAATGCCTTTATAGAGCTGGGTTCCTTGACAGCAGTAAAGATAATAGGAACCCAGAACAATAGCTGGAGGTGGTTTTACTTAGCCCTATCATAATGAAAGTCAAAGACAGAGGAGCAGCCTGGAGATTGACCCACAGAGAATGACAGAATTGGTTAACACAACTTCGTATCATGAGGAGCAAAATAGATGGGCAGACAACAAGGAACCTACTCAATTTATATAATTGAAAGCTATCAAAGATGTATGATTAGGATGCTGAAGGCAGTTGCCCCAATAAAAAGTTATGACTTCTTGTCCAGTTCCAGATATGAGGCAATTATCAAACCTTTTCTCCTTTAGAAACCACTGACTGAAGGAGAGGTTGTGTATCCAGGAGGAAGGATTCTATAACAACACAATAAGTCAACAGATAAGGATTCCTCCAGTACTTTTCCAAATGAATCTATACACATTTACTCAGGGAACCATATGTTAGGGAAAAGGGAATACTCAACATCTGAGAGTATTGGACCCTGGGTCTGAGTTGATAACTGATACACAGAGATTTGAAGAATCAACAAAGGCCCTGTATTAGAATAGGGCATATGACACCTGGTGATAAATGGAGCTCAGATCTATGTCTGGATTATAGTGCAGAGAAGACATATTTGGTAATGGGCACACTCTTGACACTGTCTTCTTGACCAGTGGGGTATGTGCTACTGTAGTGGAGAAGGCGGGATGGAAGCCTCAGAAATTGCACCTCTGCTCTCCTGCAGAGGTAGTAAGTTAAAAAGAATATTACATCTTGGAGGAATGAAAGAAATCAGTACCATCCTTGAAATTCTTTCTCATCCTCTCGTGTTTTAATTTATCAGTATGAGCCCTGAAAAAACCAGATGGATCTTGGATGGTCAAAGATATTTCAAACTCATACTGACTGTTTGCCCTGAGGTATCTCTTTTGGAGTAGATTACCATAGCCTCGGATTCATGATAGGCTATCCCTGACCTGGCCAATCCATTATTTTGTTATCTCTATCAGAAAAAGATATCTGGCAGACTTCAGATTTGCTTGAGACAAAAAATGCATTTACAGTCTTGGTCTAAGGCTATGTTAATTCTCAGAGACTTGAACATTCTACAGAATATCCCCTGGTTCACTCTATCAATGGAATCATGCTAATTGGACTAGATGAAAAAATAGAGGCCAGTTCATTGGAGCCCCATATATTTTAGGATATAGAAAAAAACTAGGAAAATTTAGGGGGACCATATTAGTAAAAATTTTGTTTAGAGTGTTCAGTAGTCTGGGGTAGGTCAGATCATCTCTGCAGAAAAGGGCAAATTATTTCATCTTGCACTTCCCAGCACAGAGAAAGAAAATTAACACTTAGTAGACCTCTTAAGTTCTGGAGGTGGCACATTCCATATCTAGAAATGTTGTTGCAGCCCAAATACCTAGGAACACATAGGTTGCCAGAATTGATAGGGCCTAGAGAAGGAAAGGGCTTTGAAGCAGATCAAGTCTTCTGTGCATTATTTGACCCTGACATTTGGCTTAATGACCTAGTGGACCTATGCTATATTAGAAGCATCCCCAGTGGTGGGAGAAGACTCCATGTAGAGATTATGCTAAACCCCAAATGTGAATCACAACACAGACTATATGATTTTGGAGCAATACCATAGAAACTCTAACAAGTAATTATATACCTTATGAAAAATAGCTTCTGGCATGCTACTGAGCCATGGGAGAGGAGGATTGACTGATTATGAGAAACATAATGACCTTGGATCACAACTGTCCATCATGAGCAGGATCCTATCAGACCCACCCAGTCATGTAGTTGGACAGTCATATAGTTGGACAGATCCAGCAAGCTTCTATTGTAAGATGGAAGCAGTACAGGAAAAATTAAGCATGAGCAGGCACAGAGAGCACAAACAAGTTATGTAAGCAAGGAGTCCAGACTCCCATATCATCCATCACTGTTGCAATAGAATCTCTCTCTCAGTTCACACGTATGACCATCTGGAGGATCCCCAACAACCAGCTGGTGTATGGGGAAAAACCCTGAGCTGGATTCTAGGATAAGGGGGCTATATATTTAAGTTTAAGTCACAATTCTAGCAGGGGTGATTAACCTTGCTTATCAGGAGGAAATATGGCTTCCCTTACACAACAGAGGCAAGCAGAACCATGTTTGTCACCCAAGCAACTCACTTGGGTTCCTCTTGATTCTTCCTTGTCCAGTGAGAAATTAGTACAGAAACCACATAAAGGCAGGATGATCAGGGGAAATTCCTTGCAGATGATGATATGGGTAATGCTGCAAGGTAGGCCAACAGGAGTCCAAATACTAGACAGGAGTGGAGAGCATCTACAATGGTTGGAGAGGAAGGAGATGGTGAGTATCAGCAGTTACCTTGAAACCAGCTGTGGTGCCCAGGGCTAACCTTCCTAATTTTCCTTTGGGAGAATCTTTCCCCCAACTAAACTGACCCCAGAATACTAGGGGAGATGCTTCCAGAACTTAAAGTAATAATAGATCCAAGCTGGATGAAGAAAAGACTAACGTAGGCTGTGGTCATTGCCTAGGTTCCCTTTCAGTACTGAAGAGCTTCATTCCTCCACCTACTGAGACACCCTCCACTGTCAGCCTTTCGTAGTATTTGCCTTGGCTCGAGCTAGTTGCTTTGCCTAAGGCCACACGCCTCCTTTCTGCAGCAGCCCACATCCAAAGACTGAAGGTAGTATCATTGAAGAATACTGGTTTCTCAGTGATGGCTGTGTCCTCAAAACACAGGAAGTACTTTGCACATGGTAGTTTATTAATACATTTCTGTTTATTTGAACTGGAAGCTAGTAAGGAATGAGTTTCTGAAGGCTTTAAGGTTCATAGCAAAGCAAGGTGGCAGCTGGCCTGGCAGGGAAGCCTCTGGGTATGGAGCTGGCCTTGGGGAAGGATAGGTTGAGGCTGAGGAAATTAATGAACCTGATTCTGCCTACCAGCAGCCTTCAGATCCATTCCTCTCCCTTTCAGAACCTTCCAGCTCTTGCAGTGCATGCCATAAAGTGTACTGATATAATGTCATTTTGTTTTGCTCACTCTTGTTTCATTTGTGATCATCTTTGTCCATACAAGCATATCACCTCTTTCAGGATAAGGCCTCGTTTTTAAACTTTTCTATTTTTGACTGCAACTGGCATGGCACTGAGAACTTAGAACATGTATATTTGCTCATCAGCTGACCTCTAACCCAGCTAATGGGAACAATATTTTCCCCTAATTTCCAGGTGTGGTGGCAAAGAAATTTCACTTTAATTTGCTGGGTATCTGTCACGTGTAAGAACACTGGGAGAAAGGTGCCACAGATCACGGGGGAAAAACACAACAAACAGCACTCTGATCCTCAAGCTGGCCTTCTTTTCTCTTAGTCTCTATCTGCCTGTTTGAATTTCGTCACAAGGAGTAATAGATTTCTTTGTTTCCGCTCTAGATCTGGAGTGAATTAGCATTCATGTTTTTGTTTGTTTGTTTAGTTAGCAGAACTGTCTTCCATATTTTTGGAATCATGAGATCTTGGAAGAACATGCTCAACAGAAAGGAAAAAAAAATAAGGAAGACTTCCTCCTCTATTTGCTTCCCGGATTTTTTTTTTTTTTGAAATTGATCCAATGCATAATAATTTCGTGGTAGTGGTTGTTAAAATCCCTGGTGTAGGCAAATAGAGGTAACAGGAAATTTGGGGGGCAAAACTCTGGAATTCCCTGTGTTATCGGGTGGCAGGCTTTTCATTTATAGTCCATTTAAATCTGCCTCAAAGTCTATGGCCTGATAATGTGAGGTTGGTTTCCTCCATTTTGCTCCACGTTGGAAGGCCATTCTGGGGTGAATGCCATTTTCCTGTCGCATTTTGCTGGTGGTTTCACTGTAAGATATATTAGAATGAATGAGACATGGCTGTGCCTGAATCTCTAGGCTTATTAGCTAAGGAAGTACTGTTTATAAGAGATTAAATGAAATAAACTAGTTTAAGGAAAAAACAACTAGCATCTACATTTCTGTAAATTCCCAAAGCAAAAATAAACACTTGGACCCTGGACTTTGCAAGACAAAAATCCTTGTTTATCTACATTTTGTTTTCTATGTACCTTTGAGAAAGCAAGCCTTGTTCTCAAATTCCATTTTGCTACAGTAGAAACTTTGGGATCCAAAATTCTGGCTTCAAGTCAAACTTCTATTATATACTACCTATGTAACCCTGGTTGTCTATTCTCTTATTGGCTCAGTTTTCTTATTTTGGAAACCAAAACAAAAGACTTGATATTGTAAGGTTGTTGTAAAAATTAAGTAAAGAACTTAATCATTGGTGCAGAGCATGGCAAAAAGTGAGCACTTGGGAAATGGGAGCTGTTTATTTTCTGCCCCTCTTTTTATAGATGCTAAGAAGAACAAATCAGTAATAGTGATGATGGGATGACAGCTGTCTTAGCTTGGGCTGCAATGTATGACAAATAGCACAGACTGAGTGGCTTAAACAACAGACATTTATTTCTTACAGTTCTGGAAGCTGAGAAGTCCAAGGTCAAGATGCGGGCAGATTCAGTTCCTGGTAAGGGCCCTCTTTGTGGCTTCTTGCTCTGTTCTCATGGGACAGAGAGAGAGAGAGAGAAAGAGAGTTGGGAGGGGTGCTCTGGTCTTTCTACTTCTTCCTATGGGACATTAATCTCATCATGGGGTCCCACCTTCTTGACCTCATCTAAACCTAATTACCTTGAAAATATCACACCTCTAAATACCATCACATGGGGGGTTAGGGCTTCAAGATATAAATTTTGAGGGGCACAGACATTCAGTGTTTAACATCTGAGTGACAGACAGTGATTTAGAATGCTACATTGTTCTTTGCTGCCATTCCCAGCTGGTCTTATTCCCAGTGCCTACCTTGTGCTCACTAGTAGTGAAGATTCCAGAGACAAAGGACCCTGAGAGAGTGTCAGACTTTGAGGAGCACCAACCCCCCAAATTCCCTAAGACTTGAGAGGGAAGAAGGATGATAGATGGAGGTAGGAGAGACAAAGTCTAGTGCACCCACCCTGTGCACCCACCCAGCCTCATTTTCTGCAAGGGTGGGGAATCCCAGCGCCTGTGGCCGGTGCCACTATGACTAGAACACAGGCCTCATGTCAGGCAATTGACAACTGTTGTCAACTCCTCTTGAAATGCTCAGATGAGCAGGTCTTGTCTATAGCTCTACCAAGGGTGGAGGCCTTGGTACTCATCTGTCATGAGGTTGATTACCCCATGGCTGACCAGAAGAGAGACTTAAGGAGAGAGACTGAGGAAGAGTTTTGAGATAACAACTTTTTGAGCTTCTTTGGAGGAGAGAAGGCTTGAGTGACTCAGGGAGGCTGCCCATATGTGTGCACAAAGGGGTGGGGGAGAAGACAGCAAGCCACTAGCATTATAGGAGAATGGATGCTCTAAGCACCCCATTCACAGGCAAGATGGAGAGGGGGTACCTGCCAACAACAATCTCCTTCTTCCTTCAACAGCTTTATATAGGCTGCACATTGATTTCGAGATGTATAAACTGAAACATGGTAGTGTTTTCGTTTCCATCAGACTTTGGTTGTATAAACATGATAAGAAGAAGAGGGAGAAAAGCTAGTCGAGATGTAACATAGACATTCCATAGGGTCCCGGAAGTTGGAAGGTCACAGTAAGCAATAAGATGGAAGTCTAAAGGAATGAAAAAGAATGATGTACAAATTAAAGATAGAAGACTGGAGGCAGAAAAATTAAAGAAATTCCAGTTCTAAGTTCCCTTGGAGATAAGTAGTAGAATATGGTTGAAAGGCCATGAAATTGGAAAGAGAGATATGCTAACTCAGCTTTCCCATTTATTAGGCTTAGTGAACTGCTCATATTCTCCATTTTCCCATCTATGAAATGAGGTTAACCTACATGGTCGTTCTGGGGATTGAATGAGACAAAACATGTTGTACAAGTTAGGATTCTTGGGTGCAGGCAATAGAATCCAATTTAGGCTGAAAAGAACTTATTGGAGAATGGGTAATCTACAGAATCTCCATTAGGGCTAGAAAATTGGGCTTAGAGGCTACAGAGTCAGAGATGCCTTATTTTGGATAAAGGATCTGGGCTGAGGGCCGCAGGAATGGTCCCTCTCTCAGGGTGGAGATACTGGAAGCTACTTCTGGACTCCCCCATCACTGCTGCCTTGGGAAACTGGCTGCCATCATCCTCACCCAAATGAAATCTGCATGGTACCTGTTCCTTTAGGTCACTGGCTTCTAAAGCAAAGTCTGAAGCAGGTGGTTCTGATGGCAACAGCTAAGTCACATGCCAGGCCCTAGTCTTGGAAGGAAGGTCTGGTGTCTCCAGTGAGGAATTTCCCAATCACAAGAAAGGTGTTGAAAAATGCTGAGAGACTGAACAACAACAACACATGTATACTGTCTTTATAAGTCTGCAGCTGATAGTTGCCAGACAGGAAGTTCTTCAACCTGGCAGTGGGAAAGGTGGAGAAGGAGGATGAAGGGGTCCTGGTCATGGTTTCCACTAACCCACTAAAGAAGGGGCTCACTAATTAGGAATGCTGTGGTTGATTCATATTGGTGGGATTTGTTTAACCTCAATGTTACTTTTCTTCTCCCATAAGAGGCTGATGAGCGAGCTCTTACGGGCAAGCAGAGGCAGTCATGTGATTAAGTCTGCTAAATAATTCAGCTTATTTTTTAGCATCAGTTTAGTCTCCACTTTCTATTCTTTCTGTGAACACTGCAGTATAATCCATAAGTGGTGCACTGACATGCAAGTCTTGTAAGAGAAAAATGCTCATTCGGAACCTAGGCCCTTCCCTTGTCACCAGCATCTGGTTAAAAAAAATGTTCTCCAGAAAGAGAGGGAGGGAGGGACTGAGGGAAGGAGGGAGAGAGAGAGAGAGAGAGAGAGAGAGAGAGAAAGACCTAGCACGTACCTGTAGCACCTTCTCAGTGAAAGCAAATATAGATAGTTTTCTTCTTTCTTTTGTTACCATATAAATAAAGAGGCTACTGAGATTTCACAAGTTGATCGGGCTTTGAAGTGAGCAGAGAAACAAGCACAAGTCCCATGGGCATAACTGAATGAGGTTTTTTGATTTTTGTTTTTGTTTTCCCCATCACTGTTCGCTGAGACAATCAATGGATTTGGTTCCTACTTAACCTCAAGTTGTCCTCCATCAACTCTATGAAATCTTAATTCCAGTTCAATCCCAGTGCCCTTGTGAAAAATCATGGGTCAGCATAATTCTGCTTTAGGATTTAGATCCAAAGTAGAGTTTGTGTGGTCTGTGTTGCCACCCTACCTTTCGATCTTGGCTCTCTCTTGGCATGAAGCGGGCATTTAACACACGTGAATGACAAAGA
Organism: Mustela putorius furo; assembly: GCF_011764305.1. Taxonomy (NCBI): domain Eukaryota; kingdom Metazoa; phylum Chordata; class Mammalia; order Carnivora; family Mustelidae; genus Mustela; species Mustela putorius. Next base: position 13,532,338 of record NW_025422123.1, on the reverse strand, counting down.
AGCACTGTGATCTAACACTGCAATTCCCAGATGCGAGGCTGTCTCAGGGTACAGAGAACTGGGTCACTCTTCCTGAGTTGGATGCCTTGGGGACACCTTGAATTTGTTCAGGGCCCTGGGCAGTTGAAGGTAATTGCTGAAATTGCGGAAGGGGTAGAAAGAAGCCGGCTCTACCAGGTCTGTGGACAAGGGCCTATGATCTCAGGGCCTATGACAACCCCCCACACCCCTCAGTCGGGCAGACCCAGACAGGTGGACTGGCAGGACCCCACCTCCTATTTCTACCAGGTATCCCACGGAGCGCATCTCTCTCCCTGATTTCTGCGATTCTCTCTTCCCTGCCTACCATGCTCCTACCACGCTCTTTGAAACACAGTTTTGGCTGCTAATTGTTTTAAACACACACACACACACACACACACAATGATTGATTCATGCTTCCCTGGAGGTAACTCTGCCTCTTAAGAGCCCCTCCTGTGGGGTTTCCTTTATGGAGGATGGTGAGAATCTTCTCCAGTTCTCTGACATTCTTACAAGTACAAAGGGACAGGAAGTCTCTTTTTATACTCCTCCTGTCCTCTCTATTCTCCAGGGGAGCAGAGAAAGCACATGCTGTTATTGACGGGCCCGGGGGCAAGGTTCTGAGGGAGTATTTTTAAATCAGGGCAAAAACATCCGCGAACAGTGCGGTGGCTGGCGTGCCCCTGCGGACCACAGACCACCGGTAGCGACCTGGGGTCCTGTCGGAGAAGCGCTTCTGAGACGGCGTTCACGGTGGGAGGAGAAGACAGGCTGAGGCCATGGTCAAGGTAGGCTTAGATGCCCAGCCTCAAGAACTGCTTCTTAACTGTGCCATGTACTACCTGGACGGCTTGTTCTGACACCCATGGCTCCCTGGGCCTCCCTGGCAGAGTTTTTGATTCACCAGGTCTTGGGTGGGGTCTGATAATTTGCATTTTTAACACATTCCTGTCAAACCAGCTGATGTGGATGGTTGGAGGACCATGCTTAGAGAACCCTGCCCTGGGGCATTGCTCCCCGCCCCCCCCCCCAACTGCTATTGGCTGCAAAGTGTTATGGAACAACCGTGGGGTTTGGAATCACAGAGGCACGAGTTCGGAGCTTGTTCCTGTTCCTTCTTACCTGTATGTCCTTGAGCAAGTTCCTTAACCTTGCTGGGAATTAGCTTTCTCATTTGTGTGAACCCCACCAGCCTATGAGGTAATTTATACAAAGCCCCTTTGCACAGTGCTTGGCAACTGGTAGTTGTTACAAAATACTGCTCTCCTTCACCAAACCCCCTTTTTCTCTTGCTGCCTTACTAATAACACATTTGAGAAGTCACTCGAAGGGAAACACTAGGCTAGACTGATGCTTCCAAATCCTGATGAGAGCCCTGGGGAGGTTTCACTGGATACATGGTCCCATCTCAGTCTTAACCAACGTGTGGGCATGCGTTGTGCCCCTGGACATTCTCAGAGCTCTGCTCTGCAGAGGTAGGTGGTGGAGGCACAGCCCTGCCTGCTCTCCTGTGTATCTCACCACAGGATTTCTACCCACTGGACTCAGTGACTTCTTGTTTAGTCCCTCATGGGGTTTCTAGCACTTTCCTGATGGGTCTTTCTTTGCACAAATCATTCCCTCTGCCTCTTAGGCTCTTTCCTCACCTTCTGTCTGACAAGCTCCTACTTTGCACTATCTTCAGATTTCAAATCTATTACTATTTCCTCAGGGATGTCTGCCATCAGACAAGGCCTGAATATCAAGTATCTCTACATCACTAGAAAGCTCCGTGAGGAAAAGTTCACGCCAACTTTCTCCTTCTATCTGTGTAGTAGAGCTTGATCATGCCTTGTGGCCATCCTGTATTTTTGGACCATCTTCTTAAATCTGGCCAGTTTTCTTCATTATGAGTCCTGCATCTTCCAGAAAGAATCCAGAACTCATTCACATCTCTTCCCTTATGACTGGAGTCCAGGCAGTTTGCCCAGGCTTGCCCAGTCACACTAAACTGTGTGAGACCAATCACGAACTACTATGTGAACAACCAGTTACCAGGAGGCTTTCATCACTGGCCAGGATGGCATCAGGGCATGAAGCTGTCAGAGGACAGCAGTGATGAAGTTTCTTTCATCTGATACCCAGCAATGCTTGGACAACCTCTTGTGTTTGTTGTACAACTGTGGGGCTGTGGGGGCTGCCTGGAGCTGGTCTGTGGTGTGACCAGGAATTGGTCACAGAATAGTAGCCTCAAAGCCAAATTCTCTGGCCCTCCATAGATTCTGGGAGACAGCTAAAACACACAACTAGTTCAGTTCTTCTGCTTGAACAGACTAGAATGGGTTCGTAACCAAGAACCCAGGTACTTCCATCCTATCTCTGATGTCTAGCATAGTGCACAGTGTATTGCAGGTATTCTGTAGTATTTGTTGAGTCGGATAATTTAATAAGTCTTTACTACAGTTAAGCACTAAGTTATGTCCATAAGATGTTACATGGATTTATCCTCATAAACTTATTAATATCATCTTCTCTTGTAGATTGCATAATCCCACAAGATATTTGCTGTCCCTACTTCGGAGGTTTAAATTTATCTGCTTCATTGATACAGGCTTAGCCATGTCTTGCTTCAGCTCGTGAAATCTGAGCAGAAGTGATGTGTATCACTTCCGAACAGAAGCTTGAAGAGCTAGCATGTGATCCTCTGTGCCCTTTTCTTTTCTCTCTCTGCTAAGAGTCAGGCAATATTCCAAAAAGGGGCTGCTTTGTTAGCTGGGGTCCTGGAGAGAATGTGACATAGAGCCAGATGAATCTGACCTGCAATAAACATGCAACATGTTAGAACTGCCAGTCGGAGAGATGTCGGTGCTCTTTGTTTCCATGGCATAACCCAGTCCGTCCTCTAACAGATACACTCATGACACATGAAGACACTAAGGACACAAGATAATTGAGACAGGATTTGAACCCAGGCAGTTTTACCTCTCAGAGCCCGTTATATCTTAACCATATGCTAACCCCTACCTGGCTTAATCAAGAAGACAAAAGAAAGAAAAAAATCATCACCCATTTTGTATGTAATTATAAATGAGGAATCAGAAATAATCACACATTCTGAAGACATTTAAAGCATTATGAAGCAGCGTTTTGCAACATGATGTGGAAATGTACTCGGAGACTTGGGTAAGAAGATAATTTTCTAAGTAACAAAATTAACCTTAGGAGACGTAAAGACATAAAACAGACCAACCACCATAAAAGAAACTGAAAAGATGATTAAAAATCTATCCAACCACCTCCCTGACTCCTACACCTGCTGGCCACTGCTTAAAATGTTAGGCCTAGACTGCTTCATGGGTGAATTGTTTCAATTTTTAAGTAACAGATAATTCCCTACTATTTAAACTGTTCCAGAGGCTTCATACAAAGCTTTCACGTTATTTTTAAAAATCCAAAGTAACATTGTACCAAGACCTTGCAAAAAAACACTAAAAAATAAACCTAGCATCCAATTTTGTTTAAGAATAGGAACAATAAGTCCTTACATTAAATATTAAAAATACATGATTCAGCAAAACAATTAAAATACAGCAAGTGGAATTCATTTTTGAAAATTAAGGATAGCTTAGTACTTGATATAGGTTGTGATCACACACTATCCTAATATAGGTCAAAGAGAAAATGATGTTCATCTAAGTTAATGGCCAAAGGCCTTAAATGAAGTTCAATAATCAGTTTTTATTTTTAAAAGATTGATTGATTGATTGATTGATTTTAGAGGAGGGTTATTGGGGGAGGAGCAGAGGAAGAAGGAGAGAGAGAATCTCAAGCAGGGAGCCTGATAGAGGGCTCGATCTCAGGGCTCCAGGATCATGACCTGAGCCAAAACCAAAAATCAGACATTTAACTGACTGAGTCACCCAAGCACTCCCATAATTAGTTATGATTTAAAATCATACATAAACAACTCAAACAAAAAAGGAAAACTACAATAGATGGATACTTTCTTTACCAAACAATAAAATAGATATTTCAAACCCTCAGTCAGCATCAAGTTTAAGGTGAAAACACTAAAAACTTTAAAAGCTATGGTTTTGCACTCAGCACTGTGGTGAGACACTATTTGCTGTGTATGGTCTATTACAGTTAGATGAGTATGAATAAGAGATATGAATATTACATCAGGAAAACTAAAAAAATAACCTGAAAAACTATTAAAATGAGAGATCTCAAAAATTGATATTTTTACAGAAATAATGACACACACAGAACTTCTGTTTCTTCCTAAAATGGAATAAGAGGGACTGAACTTACCCCAACTGATATAACCAAACACCAATGCATGCAAAACATGAAACAGCAGTTTTTGAAACAATGGACATTAGGCAACAAAGGACATTGATTCCCAAGGGACAGAAAACAAATGTTCTAAGTTCTGTGACTGCTTCAGCTTCTGCCTTTAGAGAGTTTCCAGGCTGTGGTGGAGGAAAAGGAAGCAGGCAGAGCTCAGCTGCTCAGCTGACCACCTGAGTTGAGACTGTTTATGCAAACAGAAATAATTCAGGGAATAGAAGAAAACTTTAAAAATGTGTAATTAAAATCTTCAAAGAGTTAAGAGAAGTTACTGTATCTGTTGAATAAGGCCAACATTCCAGTGAAATAAGGCCAACATTTCCAGTTAAAGACAAGAAAGAATTTTGGGGGAGTTTAAAATATGAGAGAAGGAAAATGAAGGGAGATTGGAGGATAATGTTAGAGAAATCTTATTGCATATAGGAAAAAAAAAAAAAAAAAGACAAGAAACCCCCAACAACCCCGGAAAGTAGAGGAAAAGAAAAAGAAAAAGAAAAAGAAACTTAGAGAAATGATCTAGTGGATAATAAAATTCCAGAAATAGAAACCAAAAACAAAACAAAACAAAACAAAAAACAAAACCAAACTGAGAGGAGGGAGAAAAGTATTACAATAATACAAGTAGTGGGGGGAAGAAGAAAAAAAAATAACACAAGTAAACATCTTACAACACAAAAAATTGAGTTTTTTGATAGAAAGAATCCACTGAGCCTAGTACAATGAAAAGAAAAAGACTCATACCAATGAGCTTCATCATGAAATAACCATAAACTGGGAATAAAGAGAAAAATCCTGACAGTTTCCAGGAGGAAAAATAGATTGTTCATAGAATAAGGAAAAGAATGGTATTGTCGTCTCAATGAAAATGGAAAGGAAAAAAGACAATGAAGATACATGTTTGCAATTCCAAGGAAATAATTATTATAATTATTGTTATTATTAATTTAATTGGTGTGAAGGGGAAGCTGAATTCTATACCAGCCAAACCAGCAAAGCAGAGGCAAGCGTAGAATAAAGATATATGTTAAGACTGGCAATGTCTCAAAAACTTATTTCTAGTAAACTCTTTCTCAAATGCTACTGTAGAACGTGCTTCTCAAAAATGAAGGATGACATGACGAGAGGGAAACATGGGACTGGAATAGAAATGGAAGGGAGTCCCACAGCTGCAATGGAGCAAGCAATTCTCAGTAGAGGAGGAGGAAGGATATGGCTCAGGTGAGATTTCTTTGGGGGAAAAAAACTGAACCAGTAGATTCTATGAAGAAGAGACTACGTGGAAACGGAACTGAGAGACATTTTACAGTTTTTTTGGAGGGCGTGAATAGGAATTATCATCAGTAAATGTATCTACTTAATGCAATATGTAAATCTTGTTCTATTTCTTTTCATTTTCTTAAGCACAGAATTAGTGGTCGATGATGTATACAGCTGACTCTTGACCAGCACAGGGGCTAGAGGTGCCAAAAGTTGAAGATCTGTGTGTAATTTTTGACTCTCCCAAAACTTTACTACTAATAGCCTACTGTTGAGAAGTCTTACCAACACCGTAAATAGTTGCTTAACATACATTAGATATCTTAGATGCATTATATACTCTATTGTTTCAATAAGTAAGCTAGAGAAGAGAAAATATTAGTAAGGAAATCATTAAGAAAGAGAAAATATATTTACAGTGCTGTATTGTAGAAAACAACGTACCGTTCTTCATGTATAAATGGACCTGCACAGTTTAAATCCATGTTGTTTAAGAGTCAACTCTGCTTTTCCAATGTTAAGGGGAATTTTTCAAAATGGTAACATTATGATTCTCACAAAATATTAAGTGAACACACATCATAGGGTTCATTTAAGCCATCAGTTATGGAGGAAACCAGTAAGGTGTTACAACCAGTTCAAAGGACAGTCCACAGGACAGACGAATGAAGAGGCAGTAATTCTGAAGTAAATTTCCTATTAAATTCAAAATTGTTCCCTTCTGCAAGAGAGAAGACAGTTGAGTTTCCACTGGATACAATTCATTTCCATCTTTGTGGACAGTATTCATTTATTATACTATCAGTTTTCTACAATTCCTAAAGTTATAAAATGGCTCAAAAACAATGAAAGGCACAGATCCAGTAAAATCAGACAACTCGGAAAGGTCCACAAGATAATGTCTAATATTCCATTGAAAAAATATCCAGTAATTTTTCTGCCTATTTCAAAGTTTTTTTTTTACATTTGTTTCTGGCACATTATGTAAATTTTAAATTCTGTTTTTATTTAAAAGTGTAATGGAGGAAAACATGTGTGCTATTAGCCAAATTAAAGGGATATATAGGTGTTCAGATAATTGAACAGAATTGTGCTAGTAAATCTTAGAGCATTTTACCCAAACTGTAGGCAGAGTTCCACGAGGGACAGATTTTTGAGATATACTTTAACTTTCCTAAGCCTTTATGACGAGAAGCCTGTTGGAGTTAATCTTTGTTGCATATTCTTTTTTAAAAAAATATTTTATTTATTTATTTATTTATTTATTTATTTATTTATTTATTTATTTAGAGAGCATGAGTCGGGGGAAGGGCAGAGGGAGAGAGAGAATCTCAAGCAGGCTCTGCAGTGAGCCTGAAGCCCAGTGTGGGACCCTGAGAGCGTGACCTAAGCCGAAATCCTTATTGCATATTCTAAATGCATCTTCTAGAACCTTGAGGTCAAACATTTTAGTTCATAGTGGTACCCATTATTTCTTAGTAGCTACAGTTAGGGTTACAATAACAGGAGAAAGAAGACAAGGGCCAAAACACTCGGGGCACAAAGTCTAGTTCTTGTCCACAAATCTGGTGTGTGAGACATGAAGCCTCAGTGCAGTGCTTACTGCATTTAAGATGGGTCTGTAGCCAAATATTTGACTTTCACCTTGGAGTTTTCTTCTTTCACCACTCCCTTTTATTTGACCTTTTGGTTCTGTGCATGGAGACAAGTAAGAATACAGAGTTGGAGGAGAATCCTAAGTGTCTGGAAGAGAAAGTCTCTTAAAACCATCACTATTTTGAGTAGTAGGGAGGGAGAACATTGTTCTAAGACTTGGAGGACGAGTTGTGATTCACCTCCAAGAAATGACCAGAGCCAATAGCAGTTATTAGACTAAGTAGAATATGCGGGTAAGAAAGGAGAGTGACCACAGCTGTGCCAAACTTAATTTGCTAACGACTGTCCTGTTGGTGGATTGCTAACTTCGGCAACAGAGGATGTCCTCCTTTCTAGGTATGTATAAAATGCCTGTTTTTTTCTATTACTCCTAATAATGGATTCCCTTAAAGGACCCAACCTAGAAGATGTTTCATGCTATTGATTCAGAGTCCTTTTTAACTCTCTCTGCCCTCTCCTAAAGACAGTTTATGAAACAGATTTAGGGATCAAGTTAAACAAAAGTATATGGTGAATGTCCTTTTTCTTCCTAGCTTATCGGGGTGGTGTGTATGTGTGTGTGTGTAAAAATCTGGAGGTCAAGGGAAGGGATGAACTTGTGTAAAGATCTCACCATGCATCAGGCTCATTGGTATGTATCTTACCCTGTGAGATAGGGATTTTTATCCCAGTTTTACAAACGGGAACATCAAGGCACTGCCCAACACAAGACAGCCAGCCATCTTATTCCAGGCTGTTTGGATTGCAAACCCACTCTTTCTGCTGTATCAGGCTGTTTTGCTGGAGGTGTGGTAGTTGGTCTTGCGTGAATCTCGTTCCCAGCTGGGATCCTCTTGTGGAACTCTCCTCCCTCTTTCAAGTTTTGTCTCCCAGTGTTGCCCGTCTTTGGCCTCTAGCTAATAACTACCCTCTGAGACCTTTCTTGGCCCTGCTCCCACCTTCCCCTTTTGCATTGTCTGTGCCATTTGCAACAGGCTACTTGGGCCCCCCTCTCAAGGTAGCTTTGAACCTCCTCAAAGGTCTCCTTTCCCTTCTGACCTCTTGTGGCACTTAGAATTTACTCTGCATTTCATTTGGCATTTGTGTCCGCCTTCTGTTAAGTGCTACCTTTCCTACAGTTCATATCTTAGATCCCAAACTAGATGGTAAGAACCTGAGGACAGGGATGTTGTTTTAAACCTCTTTGAAAGTCTTGACTTCAAGTACAGGACTTTGCACAGAATAGGTGCTTGATAAACAGTAGTTAAACACCTTCATGAATGAAGCCTTTTGTAAGTGTTTCTCGCTATCTCCCTCTCTTCACTGTTAATATGAAAACAACTGTTCCTATGTTGTCAGAATTCCTGCAAAAGGGGTAACTTCTGGTAAATAAAATTTTCCCAAGACATGAATGAGTAATCAAGGCTTCATTTATTCCAGTATTCCTAAGAACAGCTGATTTGCTTTTCCACATGGGGTCTGTGTGTTTGCTGTTAAGGAAATATGTGGGGATTTCAGAGCAGGCTGAAGGGGGAACTGTCTTATTCAGAGCTGTGTCCACTCCCCTTGTTGGGGAGGCTGACAAGGACCAATCCTGGGTATAGCAGGACTGTCACAACTGATGCCACCACTCTTAGTAGCTTCTGTGCTTTGTTCCCTTTCTCTTGGTTTCTCAGTACCATTCTGTTCTTACTACCTCCAACCCTTGTTTCTCTCTGTCCCTTCACACTGAGGCCCTGTGGGGCTAGCCTGATCCCAGCACCCTCCCTACCCCTTTCCAGAGTGTTCCCAGAAGAGGACATTCACAACCAATCCTGCCTTTTCCTCTGCGTGCCTCCAATAATGACCGGCTTGGCTCAGTCACTTCCTGGGTAGTTTCCCACAACAGAAATCTGTAGGGTAACCCCGTAAAACCCAGGTCAGCTTCTGCAACTAAGACAATTAACTTCATTAACTTTCATTATGTTCCCATCATTTCCAATAAAATTCTTTCCAAAATACCACTTATAAGACACGTAGCTGCCTATCAGTGTAAGAATTTTTTTTTTTTTTTCATCTATTTGGTTCCAGGAATTGAATTTCCTCATAAGAGTCGTTGCCCAACTTCATGTGGATACGATTTAAGACAAAGCTCTCCAATCTAACCTGACAGGCTTTAGGAGAACGGGTCCCCGTTTTCCACGCAAAGAATCAGAGACGCTTGCGTCATGCTCTTTTTTTTTTCTTTTCTTTCTTTTTTTTTTTTTTTTGCCTCCTGCAGAATGAGAAAATTCTCCTCTAGGCTCAGCTCCCCCACCCACCGTCTCCCCCTCAGTGGCTTTGTAAATTAGGCAGAGTCATTTGCATTTTTACAGTCTCAAACCATTCATAGAAAAATCCCATTTTGCGTTCTAAAAACCAAGTAATAAATTTAGAATCATTTGGCAGTGAGATGTCATTCAGTTCTCTGATTTAAATAAGGGAGGAAGGAAAACCATTCATCTCACGTCCATCCTTGGAGGGGAGAGAGAAGTGCATCTTTAAGAAATCATGGGAGAGAGTCATTCCCTTTAGAAATCATTCACATTTCTTTCTGAGATGTTGTGCTTAATATCAGTTATCCATTTTCCTTTCTCTTTGTGCCATCCCCAGAATTCTTCCTGAGAAGCTAACATTAATCTTCTGCTTTGTTTCAAGGCCTCTATTTGATTAACCTTTTTTTCTTTCATTTGGGAATGACTGATTAGCAAGCAGAAATTAAATTTAAAAATGAAATTTCTCTGTACAGTGGGTTTTCTCAAGCCCACTAGTCTTCACTAGCAGTTTGAATGGGATTGCCTCTAATCCCTTCTTTTTTTTTCTGTATTGTGGCCACTGGAAAGACAAAATGCATTTGGAAAGACAAAATTCAAGACACCTTGAATCTCAGAAAACGGTTGATATAAATCTACCCTCCCATCCCTGCAGGGTGAGATTTTTGTGTTCTCAAAGTTCTTGAAAGGAGGAAGAGAAATTTTCAAAGTCCTGAGGGCAAAGGGATTTGATAGAAAATACTTTAGATAATTGTCAACCTCAAGACTAGAGGTGTCCAGGTGTAGAATTTAATGTCGTTATTTTAAAGATTGGGAAAATGAGACATAATGGTAATATTATTGGTGAAGGCTGGAGGTATCTGCAGGTCTGGTTAGATTTCCCTGTGAGAGATACTTTGTCTGATGCACCGTCTTCTGGACACAAGCAACTGGAATGTAAGTCTGGTCTCATTGAGCCTGTCCTGAATTTCAATCAACTGCTCCTTCTCATGGGGCATTTCCCCCAGTGTCTCCTAATAGCACAGTTCATTCCTTCCTGACCTCTATTTTCTTTGATCTTCCCTTTTCTCCTGTCCTGAAGTTTTTCTCTCTCTGATTACTTATGGAAAGCACCCATATGTTATTCAGGCAAAGGCTGGAATCAAGAGCAAGGTAACTGACTCTCTGATTACTTACTGAAAGCACCCATATGTTATTCAGGCAAAGGCTGGAATCAAGAGCAAGGTAACTGACTTAAAGGTCACGATAAAGATGATGGTGTTGATAATGATAACAATACCTTGCATTGCCATTGTTGTTTCCAGCATGCAAAGCTCTTAACATTTCATTTTCTCATCTCATCATTCCAACCCTGGGAGATGAGTTAGGTCCATATCATCTTTGCCATCTTCTATGGAAACCAAGGCTTGGGTAAGTTAACTGATGTGCCTAAGGACCCAATCCAGGAAAGGAGATGAAATCAAGGTCCAAGCCTGTGTTTTAGGACTCTGAGACCAGAACCATATGGCTTCTCTGGAATCCAGTCTGATCAGTCTGATCAGTCAAAAGATATCTTGCTGCCAGGTAGTGCAGGGTGATTAAACCACCACAAAGATTTTGGATAAACATACGGGGGAAAACAAACGTTGACAGGTCAGTAAAACATGGGAAGAGTTCACTAAGGGAGATTGTGTAATCTCTCTCTTAATAGAGGATTTACCTGAAGCAACAGTTCCTACTATTCCATGAAACATTCCAAAGTGTGTTTCCAGAAGACAGTATATATCCAAAACACTAAAAGACATGACTAATGGTAACCTCAGGCAAATTACTCAGTATCTTCAAAGTCAGTTTCTTCATCTGTGAATAAGAGGGTTTGGGGGAGGATTACATAAAGTAATGTAAGTACCCTGGCACAGAGAGGGCATTCAATACACGCTGCCAGTGCTTAACGATGGTAATATTTTCACTTGTATGAGGAAATAACAAGCACAAAGATTTGGCAATAAGAACATTCTTAGCTGTGCTTTTATAAATAGTAGTGAGAAGTTGGAAACAACCCTAATGTCCAGAAATAGAGAAGGGGTCCAAGAGAGCCCGCTGGTAAACATCTAGGTGCTAGACTATTAGACAGTCATTTAAAAGACTATAAAATATGTTATTACATGGTGAGATGTTTGCAATTTCTTATATTTTAAAAAGCAAGCTATAAAATACTAAGGACAGGGTGGTTTTTTGGCTAAAGTGTGTGTGTGTGTGTACAATATATTTAATTTAGACATAAATATCTGGATTGGTTTACCTTCCAATGGTAACAATACAAGGGGAGAAAATTAGGAATGCTTTTAATTTTCTTATTTTTGCTTACCTGTTTTAAATTGTTTCCCAGCGATGAACATGTTTTTCAAGCGCCAGGCGTTGTTGCCTCCCCCGCCCCATCTTCCTTAATTCAGCAGGTCTGTGCCGCAGCCAACACTCACTAAACCCTCAGTTGAGAAGGGTTTTTTGAGTATCCACTATAGGACAGGTCCTGTTCTAGGCACTGGATGTAGATAGAGGTGAATGAGATAGACAAAGCTCTTCTCAAAGAGCTTACATTTTGTTGGAAGGAAGATCCAAGACAAACACATAAAGAAGGTGGGATGGACCCCACTTCCAGGTGAGGCGCATATTTCTGGGGAAGCCACTCCTTCTAGTAACAGTCATTCCCCACTCCCTCAAGCACCCTGCAATCTGAGGTCCAACGTCATTTATTGGGATAAAGGCTGCTTATCTCTTGTTCAAGTACACGATTCCCTTAGGGGTGAGGGCTGTGTCAACACTGGTAATGTATACCTCAGTATGAGTCATTTCCTGAAAGTAGATTATCTGACCTTGAAGGAGTGCGGGGGAAGCAGTGAAAGTATATTGAGGAAGAGCTGGGGGTCACAGCGTTGCCACTTTTAGAAAAGTAGAGGGCATGAAGTTGGAGTCGGGTGGGGCCTGGGTGTGCAGGAAACAATACAGTGCAGAGTGAGCATGCCATTGGGGTCCAGCCTCCGTGAACTGATCTTGGTTTCAGCAGCTATCCCATGGATACGAAAACAAGGTCACCTCTCCCAATGCTTCCCTCTCCATTGTTCAAAAATAATTTTTCATTTTTTTTTCCAGATGTGGCAAAACTGTCACTGGTGCCACAAGGCTTGGTTCTCTGGATTCCCAGACACTACTTTATCAGATGACATCCCTCCTTGTTTCTCCTATGCAAGGGTTAGAGATCTTTTATGACGGTGTTATAGTTATACATGTAGGCACTCCACTTCTCTTCTAAAAACAGGTGATCATTAAGGACAAAATTTATGTCTATGAATCAATTATGGTTCAATAACAGCTTTCAACAGACCCCAAAATAGTGTCTTCATGATGGTAGTTTCCATATGTATCCGGTGTTTGATAAGTCACTTATGGCATGAAATGAATGTAAAATATGCTACATTACGGGCGTCACCTAGGCGTCCACACTGGGATTTCACTCAACAGCAAGTTGCCACGGCAACAGTCAGATCGGATCCACTGCATTTCCCACACTCACCTCTGGGCTACAACATGGAGGAAGAGGCAAAGCCTGCATCTGAAAGTATCTGAGCCAGGGGCTGGCATTTAGCCACATGGTGAGAGGGAAGATCTAGCTGCCAATCTGACTGGCTCGGTGGGATCAGTACTGTGGTAATTTTTTCATAATCTTGTGTAGGTCAAAAGGGTCTTTCTCTTTTTTAACAGGTAGAGGAGAGTTAGGAGAAAGAGAAATATATTTGGATAGCAGGAAATTTCAAATACTCCCTAAGCAGAAAACAACAAGTTGAATTTCATAGGTTTCAGATGAAATGCCTGCCAGGAGATTTCCACCCCCGGCCAGACTTTTAAGGCTCTTGAACTCCAAGTAGAGAGGGTTGGACCTTTGGCATTTTTATAGACCATTAGCGACATGAGATAATCCCAATAATTCCTGGAGGTAAATCTCACCCTCTCATAACCCAAATCAACTGCACCCAGCAGCATGGATATTCTAAACTCTTCTTCACCGCAACACTTTATTGTTTCTCTAGCAACCTGACAGCTTGGGGAGCAGCACAGGGAGGCCACAGCACACAAAGTGAATTACAGCAGCAGTGTGTGGCCGGCAGAACGGCACAGAAGGTGGAGGGACTTGATCTCGCAAGCCAATGATAGCATCTACGCTTGAGACACCTCGAAACCCAACACTTTGAGGGGGGGTTGCAGGAAACAAAAGAAGGCAGCCAAGGAGAGGGAGAAAGATCTCAAATTCCCCTTCCTCTGAGAGGGGGTCTTGAGCATTTATGGGATTTTAGGGAGAACATGAGTGAATGGGATTGGAAGCTAGAAAGGGTGATGAAAGGTCAAGGAATTGTTGATCTACACAGGCGCAGTGCATCGTCATGCCTGTTCAGAGATGGTGTATTGACATGATCAGAGGGCGGAGATTTCGGTCTCTTCCATGTCAAAAGGTCACCTGTGGACATTTGCGCAGGCCCAGTAAGAAGTTCTTGACAACTGAAGCAACTATCATGTGACTTGTACCTCAGGAAGCTTTCCCCATAGAAGCAGTCCTCTATCCTTACGATGCGTTCCGTGGGCTGCCCGCGGTTTGGAAGCAGGCAGTTAGAAAGTTCATTGTTTGAAAAAATGGGTCATAGGTGATGGTTTACTTCCCTTTAGCTACCCTAAATACAAGGCAACAATAATTTAGCTTTGTTTTAAGTAGAGTTAAAGTAAAACTTTAATTGTAAAGCACTGATTTTGATCTTACTTTTTCCTACTTCTCTCTCTCTCTCTCTTTTTTATTTTATTTTATTTATTTATTTATTTATTTTTTGTATTTCTCATCTCTTTCCCTCCTAATAGGCTTGGCTGTGTTCATGCTTATATGTGTGCCGGGCAGACAGCTGAGGGTTGGTCAGTTCCAATTTTTGGAAAGATGGCTCAGGGGTGCCTGGGTGGCGCAGTGGGTAAAACCTAGGACTGTTGATTTCGTCTCTGGTCTTGATCTCAGAATCATGGGATGGACCACGAGCTCAGTGGGGAGTCTGCTTGAGATTCCCTCTCCCTCTGCCCTCAAATAAATAAATAAAAATATTTTTAAAAAAACAAAAACACAACTCGCAGAGAAGCAAATGGTGAAGAGTCACTTTCCCTAAATCATGAGGTTTGATCATTTTTAGATATTTAGCATTTTTGTTCTGTCATTATTATTTGTTTCCAGTATTCCCCTGATCCCTATGATACCACTGGTAGTAGGCAACACACATAGGAGCACTGTACAGGTATTTTAAAAGGTGAATCTTAATCTATGATAGTGTTGGAGCATCTGGTCCTGCTTTCTACAGTTTTCTCCTTCCACTCCCCCTGTCATACTTTACTTCCTGGACAAGGTCCTTCTTTTGTTGCTGTTATTTCCCCATCAGGAGTGAATAAATTCTAGACACACTCTCCTGCAGTGCCAAGCAGTAATTTCCAACAGTGATGCAAAAATAATTTTCCTTCATTGTTCAATGTTTACTGTGCATGGACTGGGTGATCTAAGCCTTCAAAAAACAGAACAAACAGATGAAAACCTTTGCATACATTCTTGCTGGAGGAGAAGTGATCACTATTGCACATGATACATTATGAAAGTGACATGCTATGTTAGACGGTCCTAAGTGCTTTGAACAAAATAACGAGGTAAGGGCAAGGTAAAGTGAGGCATGGCGTCTTCATTTTATTTTATTTTATTTTATTTTATTTTATTTTATTTTATTTTATTTTATTTTATTTTTGGCGTCTTCATTTTAAAATCGGTTTGCAGGGCGTGCCACACTGAGAGGGTGACCATTGACCAAAAGGTCATGAGGGGCAAAGTCGTTTTGAAATCCAGGCAAAGACCTTCTGAACAGAGGAGGTCAGGTTTGGCAAAGGCTCTTGGTTGGGGCAGTGTGGCTGGTGTGTTGGAAGAATAGGAGCGGGGAGCTGGGGCCCAGGCTGGACCACAGAACGCATTGGAAGAAAGGTCGGAGGTCGCGACTCAGACCAGGCAGTGGGGCAGGGCTTGTGGGGTGGGATAAGTACGTTGACTCTGAGGCAAATGGAACAGTTTAGGGATGCCTGGGTGGCTCAGTCATTAGATGTCTGCCTTTGGCTTAGGTCATGATCCCAGGGTCCTGGGATCGAGCCTCACACTGGGCTCTCCGCTCAGCAAGAAGCCTGCTTCTCCCTCTCCCAGTCCCCCTGTTTGTGTTCCCTCTCTTGCTGTGTCTTGCTCTGTCAAATAAATAAATAAAATCTTTTTTAAAAAAGGAACTGTTTAGAGAACTTAGGCAGAGAAGGAACCGGCATCTTTTTTTTCTTTTCTTTCTTTCTTTCTTTCTTTCTTTCTTTCTTTCTTTCTTTCTTTCTTTCTTTCTTTCTTTCTTTCTTTCATCTCCTAAAAAGAACAGGAAGACCACTTAGGAGAGCAATAGGAGAATCCAGGCCAGGCATGAGGCTTCTCAGACCTGGGTGGTCATGGTGGAGGGGGTCATTGGTCAGATTCTGGATGTATTATTGCTAATAGATAGAATATATACCAAACTGTTAATAATAGTTACCTGGAGGGCTGGCAAAGGAGGTGGGGGTGAAGAATTTTGGCCTCACAGTTGTACATTTCAGTGTTGCTTGGCCTGTTGCAAATCACACTGCTGCTTTTTGTGGTATGAAATCAAAAATCAGTAACTTCTTTGTAAACAATTGATCTCCGATGCTCCTTTGACGTGCCCTCACCTTCTGTTTAAATATTGGTGGGGTTCACGGAGCAGTTTTTCCCTGGCTCATTCCCCGGTCCCCAAAACAGGGCTTTGGCTGTTCGAATTGTTTTTTTTTTTTCACTGTCTGCTGGAGCGGTTGGCATGGCAGGGGCAGATGTGTACCCTTTGGCCTCACGATACTAAACACAGAGAGAAGAGATCATCTCTGAACGCTTTTGCTGTCTATGGCGGCATGGGGTCTATGAAGGAACGCCCCAAGCAATTTGGGTGCTTTGTGGCTGTAATGACTCAGCTTTTTTTTTGAATATCTGGGGTCATTAACACAGGGGAAAAAACGAAGCGTGATACGCTCAGCCTCTCCATCAAGAGATTGGGGATGGTGGTGGAAGGTAGATGGCTTACCAGGGTTTCCCCTTGAAATTTCTTTCTTACTTTTCCTTTCCTCTGTCTTTTTGTTTGCAAGTCTGATGAAATCAAGATGACAATCAGAGGAGACAGTCTAGCTTTGTCCCAGGACCTCCTTCCAGAAACATTCCTGCCTGGTTCACAGAATGATCATCACGGTGAAAGGAAGGAATGCTTTCTAAAGTGCAAGGACTTACGAAGCCTTTTCTTATCCTAGTCCATGGGTGGGGGTAGGGTGTCGTCCACATTCTGCATAAAAGTATGTCCAATGGGCTTCAAAATATTTGTCACCCATACAGCGAAACCCACAGCTCCTCACTGCGCGGCCTTGGGGAGGACAACAGGGCCGTGTCTGCTGAGGACTTGCCTTCACCTGTGACTCCCAACAGAACATCTGGAGAGTGAAGGTCATTGTCTTCTAGGCCCAGAGCTTGGCTATCGGCCTTTTTGCATAGAATTTCACTGTGTTCTGCTCACTCTGCTAAAGGGAATCTTGAGTGAAGCACATGGTCCACTTGCCTATGAACCCGAGGTTCTTTAGGGCATGGGGGGTGGGGCACGTCATGGCTAGGGGACCGTTCTGAACACTCTGGGCAGGTATGGCCTGGTCTCCATCATATTTGCCTAAACCTTCCAGCTGGCACTGTGTCGATGTCATTGTTCAGTCTCTGCCCAGGACTTGCATACAACATCCCATCTGGCCTGCTGGTATGCGCCTCACCTTTTGAAAGAGGAGATATGGGCAACTGGGTGGATGGAACTAGAGGGTATTATGTTAAGCAAAATAAGTCAATCAGAGACAGATAATTATCATATGATCTCACTGATATGATGAATTTGAGAAACAGGATGGAGGATCACAGGGAAGGGAGAGAAAAATGAAATGAGATAAACCATAAGAGACTCTTAATCTCAGGAAACAAACTGAGGGTTGGGGAGGAGGGATGGGGTGACTGGCTGATGGACATTGGGAAGGGTATGTGCTATGGTGAGTGCTGTGAATTGTGTAATACTGATGAATCACAGACCTGTACCCCTGAAACAAATAATACATTATATGTTAATAAAAAAATAAAAAATAAAAAAAAAGAAAAGATATGGGCAAATTACCCATTATCACTTCCAGCATTAGGTTATTATCAACTCATTACTCCTTTTTTTACAATAGTGATAAGGATAGAATTAAGTGATGATATTTATAATCATTTCTGAAAACCATACAAAGTAATTTACAAGGGAGAAGATTATTTCTCCAATTTTAGAGACCATGAAAAATCTGAAATAAAAATTCTGAAAATAGTCTATCTTACCTGAAACTTTTGTAAATTTCTAGCAAATGAAAGTCATACGTAAAGTTATTAAGTGCATGGGCTCTGAAGTCTGGCAATGCCCTTGGGTGACCTTGGAGGAATTGCTTCAGGTCTGTTTTGTCATCTGAATGCGAGTATGATAACAATAGGTAACTCACAAGGCAGTTGAGAGGCTTTAACAACAATCCTCATTTCCTGAGCAGGTCCTGCTTACTGAACACTTTCGGACACCCCAAGAGGCTTACCCATAAAAGTCAAGTAAGTCACGCATGTAGAGTCCTTAAGACTGTCCCTGGCCACAGCAAGACCCAATCAAGGCCATCTAGCATTTTGTGTCCCCACAGAGGGTGTAAAGTGACATCAGCATAACTCTGAAGAGAAATAAATAATTTCCCAGAAGGGAAGATATTTCAATATGAAGCCAACTCCGTGAATAATACTTAGGAAGGGAGTTCATTTGAATTTGTTAACAGGCTTCTGCTAAATGAAAACAGCTGGAGAGTTATCACTTAAGGTTATAATTAAAGGGTGAATTAAAAACAGTGCCTGCAGGTTAGGTGGTGCAGAGAGGCCTCGCAGAATCCCAGGCATACCCACTTTTGCTTCCCATCTTCTCAAGAGGACTTGAGAGCACAGTGGCTTGTGGTGCTGGGAAAGCATTGGATGAGGTGGGGAGCAGTGTGATGTGCGGGGAGATGTTGGAGGCCAGCGTGTCCTGCAGGTTGGATGAAAAGCAAAACAATGAAGGGGCGTTAAAATCACTTAGAACAGTAATTTTTAAACTTTTAAGTTTCGAGACCCCTATACACTCTAAAGAAATTACTGAGACTCTCCAAGAGCTTTTGTTTACATGGGCTGTCTGATTCATATAGCGCTTATTGGATATTAAAGCTGGAAACACTTGGGATGCCTGGTTAAGTTGGTTAAGTGGCTGCCTTCGGCTCAGGTCATGATCCCAGCGTCCTGGGATCGAGTCCATATCAGGCTCCTGGCTCGGCAGGGAGCCTGCTTCTTCCTCTGCTTCTAGCCTGCCACTCTGCCTGTGTTTACGCTCTGTCTCTGTCTCTCTCTAACAAATAAATAAAATCTTTAAAAAAAAAAAAAGCTGGAAACACTTAAACATACATATGTATTAATTCATATATGTATTAAAAATTTATTTCTTGATACCATAACATCTTTTCTAATGAAAGATACCTAGATTAAAAAAAATATAAAGAAGAATGCTATTGTTTTACATTTTTGCAAATGTTTTGTGTTATAATAAATGGCTGAATTTCTTCATTCTTTCTGTTGTGATGTATCATTTTAGTTGAGAATCTCACTTGTCACATTTGTATTAGTTGGAAAAGGGGAGTATTTTAATAGACTTTCAGGAAATTGTGGCTATTCTTCTTTAATAATATACTAAAATTTGACAGGTGTTTGATTCTTTTTTTTTTTTAATATTTATTTATTTATTTATTTGACAGAGAGACAGAGAGAGAGAGAGCACGAGTAGGCAGAGAGGCAGGTAGAGAGAGGGGGGAAGCATACTTCCTGCTGGGAAGAGAGCCTGATGTGGGGCTCGATCCTGGGACCCTGAGACCATGACTTGAGCCAAGGCAGAGGCTTAAACCACTGAGTCACCCAGGCGCCCCCACAGGTGTTTGATTCTTAAAGAAGAGATGTAATGTGAACTTTCAAAATGTATCAATAAGCTTTTCATACTCTGTACCTATGTGTGAAATGTGAGGGGAAAGAGAAAAGGATGTCTTCTTCTCTTCCCTTCTCTCTGGTTCCTCTTCTTCTCCCTTTTCCTCTTCTTCCTCTTCTCTCCTTAAAGTAGTTTTGACCTCCAAGACATTCTGAAAAAGTCTTAAGACTCCCTAGGAATTCCTAGAACACACTATGAGAACCATTGTCCTAGGTAAATAATCTCTTCCACCCCCCCGCCAAGTCTTTTTTTTTTTTTTTTTTTTAATTTTAAATTCAAGTTAGCTAACATATAGTGTATTATTAGTTTCAGGGGTAGACTTTAGCGATTCATCAGTTGTACCCACACCCAGTGCCTCCTTAATGCCCCTCACCCGGTTACCCCCCTCCACTTCCCTTACCCTTCTCTCTTTCTCCCTCTCAGCTGTGTGGTTGTGGAGAATAAAGACTTCCTCGGGTTATCTCAGAAAAGGCAGCTTTAGTTTATAGCTACAAGTGGCCTGAACTTGACCTGTGTAACTCTCCCTGGCTCAATTTCATGGGCTCCATCTTTTCTTTCCCATGACACCTACCCATCACCATTCTTTTTCCTCCTTACTCACACTTCTGCTCTCTCAGTTTCAAACTCACTCATGCCTTCTCTATCCTCCCTCTCAAACTCAAGACATTTTAGCTTAAGCTCCTGTGGATAACTGCACATTCTTTCGATGTTTTCAAGCTCATGTGTCTAAGAGAAGAGCCCTATTTGGTCATAGCTTTGTGCCAGTCATGGCATATTCACTGGAGACAATATAGGTCTGCTGCCCTACGTCCAGGTGCCCCCCTGAGACGATCAGCTGGGAGTCGTGGACTGGGTCACCTGGTGCAGAGGGTACTTTGGTGTTCTTTCTAAGGTGGCTGAGAATTTATTGTACTTTGATTAAACTTGTACTTTCTTTTGAAACGTCTACTATTTGCAGCATTCTTCAGGGGCTTTACCCCCAAGACCCTAATCTACTGTGAAGTGTAATGTAGCCATGAAACAAGTAGGCTGAAGAGACACCTGCTTGAATAGGATAAGATTGGAATCTTATCTTGGTCACTGGCTCCCTGTGTGACCTTGAATAAATTATTTAACTTGAGCTAAATGGGAAACATTATTTTAAGAAGGAAATGATATTTTAAATGGCTTCTTTTTATTACTCTATTTATGTCATGCTCTAGGGTGATTCATGTGCCTATGCAACCATAAAATGTCTAGGAATGTCATTTAGTGATTGTGATGTCACCACACTGCTGAGGTTTGAGTGGTGACCTCTTCCATCCATTGTCAACATCATTTTATGGATTCTCAACTCTCCTTGGATGCAATCTTTGATCTAGAACTAGAAAGTCATTATATCATGAACTCAAATGAGAGCCTCAAGTTGAATATTTTTTTTTTTTTGTATTCCAGTTTAGTAACAGATATTAAGGGGAAACTGGTGAGCACAAGATAGGTCTCTTAATTTTCCTAGATCATATTGCATTTAGAGACTTTTCTAAAATTCTAGATGCTATATGTTTCAGAGGCACATTGACAAACTAAAATGTATTCAGAGGAGAGTGAGTGTTGAGGGTTCTGGAAACAATCATGTATGAAGAATATTTGTTGGAACTGGAGCTGTTCTGCTAAAAAAAAAAAATAGGCTTTTGGGAGATGAGAATTATTCTAGAATACTGAGATTGGCTGAGTATTCAGGGTTGACTTCGGAACGGTAGTATCATTAGCTTCCCCATAATCTCCCTACAATCTCCCTTTTTCTTGGATGTTATAGTGGAAATGAAAGGTTTTTATTTTATTATATGTATAAATGTCAAGTAAGATTGGGTGTTATCTTGCAGTATCTCCTGATTCTAACTACTTCCTGTGACAATAGTCACTTCCATGGCAGAGCAATCCCTCCCACCTCAAGCCTTCAGAAATAGTTTTATTTGCCTAATGAGGTTCATCCTTTCTAGATTCAGAATGAAAGTCAAAATGCCCTCTAAAATGACTCCATGCTGGAGAAAAGCACAAATCTGCTCTCTTGTCATCTCCACACCCTCAACATTCTTGGGTTTCTTGACTTGCTGCTTCTATCAGAGACCATGCCTCAGTCACCCGAGCTCCAAACCATAGTCACCTTTAACTCATCTTCTCCCTCATTCCTGAGATTTCATGAAGCTCCAAGTTCTGAGATGCAACCAGATTTTGTCCATCACACAGTGGCCTGGTCCAACCCAGGGACATTGACCAGAAACCCATAGCAATGGTGTGTGTATTATCAGAGTTGCCTCTTAAGTGCCAGTCAGAGCTTCTGCACATGGGAGTGGGGCTGGGGAAAAAGTGGGAAGCAACTCCTCCTTTCTGATTCTGCATCAGAATATCCAGCCCTGTTATATATGAAAGCGTCATTCTGCAAAGGGTCTGGAAGATGTTTAAGGCAAGTCAATATCATAAAGCCATGAGGGTGTCTCACATTTTGAGTGTAGGTCCTAAGAGGCAACAAATCATCCCTAGAGTCCTTCTTAGCCTGAGAGATATGACTGTCCTTTGTGAAGCCGTGTCATGGAGAAAAACTACAGATCTGACAGGAAATTCCTGTAGATGGGAATTCAGCATGGGGCAAAATGTCTTGTTTTGCTGTTCTCAGCCTCCTGGGTCTTCAGGGCTGAGGGCTCAAATGTTGGAGGTTAAGAAATGCAGAGGAATGTTATGACATGTGTGTGCAGGTCATTTCTTCAGATCAAGGCTTAAACAATCAGTTTCTAACATCTATATTGTGAAAAATTTTCCTAGACTAATCCTGTGGGTTGAGAGAGTATCCAGAGGTCAACATTTACTTCATTCCTCTCTTTAAAGGCTGAGCTACAGTGCATTTAAAATAGTAGGGATCTGGCCTCAGGGACATCCAAAGGTCTCTCCCCTCCCCATTATAGATGGTCTATCTTGAGCATCCCAGCCAAGAGTCTTCTCAAGAGACCCGGTGAACTTGGAGCCAGCCTTCAGACCTCCCTACAGGCCTGCAAAGAGTTCCCAGCCCGTAGGAAGCCTGGCAGGAAACCCTGGGAGCTGGGGACACATGTGACCCCCTGTTCTCTCAGCTTGTGTTTCTAGGACGTAAGGTCAAAGTTGTGGAGTCTGGGGAAATCTGGGTAATGTTATGAAACACAAGCTGTAGCCTGTCCTCCTCATCCTGCCTCAGATTATCTGCTTCTAATAACCGTATTGTGGGAATATCTCCCAAACCAATGTGGGGAAACTTCGGGAGAGCTCTTTCACTCAACCTCACTCCAGTGTGGACAGTGTGCTTTTCAGGGATTGTCCGGAAGAGCCGGTGAACTCCAAGGACCCCTTGGCTCTGTGGAGTCTTTCTGGAGCAGAGGCTAGTCACATCTGAAGGTTTAGAAGATCCTTTAGGGAATATTCGTTGGTCACATCGTCTTGGAGGTCTTTCCGATAGCTTCTGGACACAGGACTAATTGCTCACTGGTGGGAAATTCTTGGTGGGACTAGAAATGAAGTTTTGCCTCTGTTATGCTGCTGGAGTCTTCTTTCTATCCAAGATTATAGGTTCTGGCTTTTATGAGATTTTTTTGCTTCTTTGTTTAGCTTTTTGGGTTTTGTTTTTGTTTTTGTTTTTTGCCATAGAAACTGTTTAATTAGAAATTCTTTTTAAACATTTATTAATAGTGTTATTTAATTTCTAATGGAGACAGATACTATTGGTGCCTCCTTCATATTTCTATGGATGCCAGTCCAACTTTTTTTAGCAGCTTTATTGAAATATAATTGATATTTTACCAACTGTGTATATTTGATGTATCCAGTTTTATGGATTTCAACATAAACACACATCTATGAAACCATCACCACAACCAAGATAAAAAGCATTTCTATCACCTTCAAATTTTTTTTCTGTAAGGGCTCTGGTGGAGGAGAACTTTTATAGCAACAACAACACTACTACTTATTGTGTACTTGCCTACGTCCAGTGAGTGTTACATCTATTATTCGTCTCATTTTCCTGATAACAAAAACTGAGACTTAGGCAGGGCAAGAGATCTTTCTAGAGTCACACAGCCACAAAATAACAAAGGGAAGATGACCTGGGTTCAGATCATCTTCCCTTTAATAATTACTCTACATAAAATTGTCCTGTTCTCCTGAACTTGCCTTTGATACTGAGCTATGAACACTCTAACTATGACGAATTCTCCTACACAAGCTCCTGAACATTTTAAGAGGGAGAAGAGTATAATTTTTTCTTTAGTAATCTTTTATATCCTTCACCTCATAATCTGTTGAAGGAAAGGGAAGAAATTTACCAAATTACAAGGAAGAAAGAAAGAAAAGAAAGGAAGGAAGGAAAGAAAGAAAGAAAAGTAAAGAAAAGAAAAGAGAGGGAGGGAGTCAACACCATACTACTAATATTTTGAGACTTTTTTGGATGTCAAAACTTGAAACTTTACTTGAAACTCAAGTAGTTTCTCTAACCTGGCTGAGCTGTATAGCTTGTTTAGAAATTCCAGTGGGGGTGAAGGTCAATAGGTTATAGGACTAAGGTTAGAACATGTGTGTGAAATAGAAAGAAAATGAGGTCTTGGAATTTGGAATTCTGCAAGCTGGTCTCATCTGGCTCGGGACTGTGGGCAGTTGAAGGTGCTGAAAACACAAGCGTTGTTCTGGAATGCAGGTAGAGTCCAGAGCTGGAGGGCACATCAGTCTTGGAGTCTCTGCCTAGGATCTTCTCGGTCTGACAGTTCTGATCAAGTCACCTAGGCAAAACCAGTGGATACCGATCATGCTTCCGTCAGTGACAGATAGAATCATAATTTAGAAAGTTTGAAAGAGTACAGTTAGAAGGAGAAGAGGACAGAACATCTTAACCTACTTGATGATAAGTCTTTAGTATCTAGCCCTTTAGCAATTGTCATTAACATTATGGTATGGGGCAGTGGAGGGATAGGAACTAGGAGGACCGGCCGCTTTTTTCTTACATATTTTCCTCAATGTCTCTTCTTTTACATCCTGGTGTAGATCTTTTTAGACAGACAATTTTGGCATCCGATTATCTTCTACGATTTGTGTTAAGAAATTTCCCGTGAAAGATAGAATAGTCAGTTTCTTAAGTTTTCTGCAAATAGAAATTCAGTTACACCTAAAAAACAATCTTTTGTTTCAATCACTATGATAGAAAGTTGTGCATAATTCTAAGAAAGCATTCAATTTTATTTGAATATTCTGAAGGTATATTAAGGATGCAAAAAATAGAAACATAGAACAAATAATAAGGGAAAATGTTATAGGTCTCAAAATTGTAAAGAATGATTGTGCTGGAGATAAGAGACATCTATTCCTCAGGATATTCCATTTCATGGTCCCATGGTGCATGGATTTCAAACTGTAGGTCTCAACTTTTTAGTAGGTTGCAAAATTTAATTAAGTTGATTATGTCTACCATTTTTTAAATGCAGCAGAAAATATCAAAGTGTCAGCTCAGAAGGTTGAGTATTACTTCATGGACTTCTCCCCCCACGACCAGTTATAAACATACAAATACATGCACAAGTGTATGTCATGGGTTTCTCTATAAAATGTATTTCTTCACATAGATTTAACCAAACAAGTTTCAAAAGTGCTCCATGAGCCAAAGTAATCCCCAAACTAGATCTTTGTTGCTACCATTTATTAAATGCCTAAAAATTTCCAGGGCCGATAATAATGATGCTTAAAAACACTTCTTAGGAAATTATAATAACAACATGCCCAGTGCATGAATCAGCCAGAGGACCGACCTCATAACAGCTAGCATTTCTTGAGGGCTGCTCATGCATTGGATGTTGTGCTGAATATTTTTCACACATTATCTAATCTACTTCTCGTCATAATGTTCTGAGGAGGCTACTATTATTCTTATTTTTCAGATGATAAGCTGAGGTTTCAAAAGGTAACTTGTCCCTGGTCACTCAGCTAGAACTCAATCCCATGCCTATCTGGGTTCCAGAGACAAAGCCTGTCGTGACCATACTACATTATTTTCCAAGAACAAATCCCTCATGGAAAGCTTTGTGATTTGCAAAACTTCCTTTTGCTGTCTCTTTTGAAAGGTTTTTCAGTTCGTGCTAGGATCATTCAACCCCTTTTGATGGTCACAGAAAGCCTATAAGGGTTGTTTCTATGGTTATGGGTTTGTAGGGTGAGATGCTGTTGGGGGAAGTTGATTCCTGCTCTGACTGAACAGAACCTGTTTCCTCCTCCTACAGACTCTGTCCAGACAAGGACCTCAGTCTCAGATTCTGAGGTAAGCCTGCCTAGCCCCTCTGAATGAATGAAAGTTAAGCAATATTGCTAAACTGCTCTGCCTCAGGAAGGAAACATGGAGACTCTAGGATCAAGATCTGGGTGTGGAGGGCCTGGTGCCAAGGGATGTGAAGTTGGGCAGAGTGTTGAGAGGGAGGCTGAAGAGTGGAGACACTTTTATCCCCTGTGGGCGAGCAAGATGAGGAAGGACTCTCTTCCTTCTCTTCTTTGGAATCTTCAGGAACATCCTCAGCCTCATGCATTGTAGGACTGAGTCTCAGTATTCTGAATATATAAAGAAACAAGTTAATACAGTGTGAACACTGATCTCCTCACCATAAGACAGTCAATAGCTATTCTCTCCCTTCCTCCTCCTCCCCCTTTCTTTCCCTCCTCCCTCCCTTCCTCCCTCCTTTCTCTCTCCCTCCCAGCCTTCTTCCTTCTTTCCCCCTCCTCCCTCTCTCCACCTCCCTCCTCTTTCTCTCACCTACTCACAATACATTGTATCTCTATTTATGGAAACAGTCCCCTTACATAGATATATAATATATGACAAAACATACCAAAGTTGGGTGCCTGGGTGGCTCAGTGGGTTAAGCCGCTGCCTTCGGCTCAGGTCATGATCCCAGGGTCCTGGGATCGAGCCCCGCATCGGGCTCTCTGCTCAGCAGGGAGCCTGCTTCCCTTCCTCTCTCTCTGCCTGCCTCTCCGTCTACTTGTGATTCTCTCTGTCAAATAAATAAATAAAATCTTAAAAAACAAACAAACAAACAAAAAAACATACCAAAGTCTGAACAGTTTTTAGCTCTTCTTAGTAGGATTGCCAATCATTTTTATTTTTTATTGGGTTTTTCTTTTCATATTTCTAAACTTTGTATAAGGAATACGTAAAAGATTCATCTCCAGAAGAAGTGAAATCAAATAGCTCTTTATCAGTCATTTTCCTCTTAGAATTTTAGAGGGAGAAGGAGGGGAGATAGACTCATGAGGACAGGGAGCATTTGAGAGCTAACTGGGGGGTGTTAGCTGGGAAACAGGGGCTCTGAAATCTTCCCATAGTCCACTGTCACTGAGGGATGATTGGTTAAGGGCATTAGAAAAGCATAAATATAGCATTGCATTTCCTTCCCGAAATCCCTCCAGGGAAAGGACAGGGAGTGGGAGTGCAAGTGGTGGGGTGATGAGGCGGTTTCCCACGTTCTGTGTTCAGAAGGAGAAAAGAGTTTGCTTTAAATATTAGAAGGTGGGGAAATGGATATTGAATACGAGCTGTCTCTGCACTTTTGCTTTACCTTATTTTAAAATACTGTCATCATATGTGTGTGTACCCCTCACCCCACCGCCTGTGCTGATTTCAGAGGGTCTGATTCTCTAAATCTCAAACTGACCTTTTATAGAGGGCTTGTTTCATGTACGGGATTGTGTTTTTGGTTTGCAGGGGTTACTTTTGAGGAAGGGTGAAGATGTTAAATGCAGAGAAATGAGGAGTAAAGGAGAGGACAGAAAGAGGGTCTGGGGTCCTTCATCCAGTTCAAGGAACATTTAGAAGTGCTCACTCGAGTCAAGCCGCTGTTCAGGGTGACTGCAAATCAAAGAAGGCGGACAGCCTACCTGCCAGGAGCACAGCCCGCTACAGCGGGTAGCACCCCAGCAACACGTTAGTATCACCTGGGGCCTTTTGAAAAACACTGATATCAGAGCCGTACCCCAGGTCCCTTGATCAGAATTTCTGGGGGTAGAGTTAGAGTGTCTGTATTCTTTTAGTAAGTTTTTAATTTGAATTTGAATATAGTTAACAGTGTGATATTCGTTTCAGTGGACAATATAGTGATTCTACACTTCCATACAACACCCAGTGCTCATCGCAAGTGCACTTCTTAATCCCCATCATCGGTTTCCCCCGTTTCTTCCACCCCCCCATCTACCTTCCTCTGGTAACCATCAGTTTATTCTCTATAGTTAAAAGTCCGTTTCTTGGGGCGCCTGGGTGGCTCAGTGGGTTAAGCCGCTGCCTTCGGCTCGGGTCATGATCTCAGGGTTCTGGGATCGAGTCCCGCGTCGGGCTCTCTGCTCAGCAGGGAGCCTGCTTCCATCTCTCTCTCTCTGCCTGCCTCTCCGACTACTTGTGATTTCTCTCTATCAAATGAATAGATGAAATCTTTAAGAAAAAAAAAAAAAGTCCGTTTCTTGGTCTCTCTCTCTCTCTCTCATTTCTCTTTGCTTATTTTGTTTCTTAAATTCCACATGTAGGTGAAATCATAGGGTTTTATCTTTCTGACTGACCAGTATTTTTTTTTTTAAGGAGTTTATTTGACAGAGAAAGAGCGAGAGGAGCACACAAGCAAGGGGAGGGGGAGAGGGAGAAGGAGACTCCCCGCTGATCAGGGAGCCCGATGTGGGGCTTGATCCCAGGACCCTGAGATCATGACCTGAGCTGAAGGCAGACGCTTAACAACTAAGCCACCAAGGGACCTCTGACTGACCAGTATTTTTAAGAATCATTCTAAGTGACTGTAGTATGAAGCAAAAATTGAGAACAGCAGTCTAAAAGCAAATGGAGAGCTAGCAGGTGGTTGAGGCTCCGTGTGCTGTGGGCTGGGAGAGGAACGTGTGAGTCCTGCTTGGTCAGGACCAAGGTGGAAGACATCAGTTTGGGCTTGGGATGAGAAGCCTCATGCAACTGTCACAGAAGAAGGAAGAATTAAGCTAAATCCGGGAGGACTAGGAATTGACCAAATCAGACAAAGAGGGTTGGGTGCCAAAACCTCAGCCAGTGCCAAGGCCAGGAAGGCCCCATTGCCACTGTACACCCTAGAGCTAGCTGTGTCAGGAGGGACAGGCAGGGTATGAATTCACTAGGGTTGCTGTAACAAAACACCACGGATTGGGTGGCTTCAACAAACAGAGATTCATTTCTCATGTGCAATGAGCACGCAGCACAGAGCACAAGGAGGTGGTGACTTGTCCTTCTAGTGCTGCAAGCCTAAGTTAGGGCAATACAAGAAAGCCTTTCCAAAGACACAGGGAGCCTTGCTAAGACTTGGGGGCCAATTGATATGCCAGCTGGGAATGGGAAAGGGCTAATGGATCCAAAGAAACTCAGGGGTATAACTGGGAGGCTGGTAGTGTGTTTAGCAGAAACAGAGATGACCATCTTTCATGGGTGAGAGAGAGCTCAGGGTCAGGTTTGGTGGGAGTGAGGGGTAGAGGGCCTCCAACAGAGACCCTCAGCGGACCCGCCGAGACCCAGAACTGCAGCTGGAGACAAGCTGGGGCCGGCGATCTGGAGAGGAGGCGTGCCATGGAGCGGAGTTGAAACTCTGAGCTGTTCCTGGCCCAAAGGCAATAGCAACATTAACCAAAAAAGGCCCCAGGGAGCCCCTCCATCTCCCTCCTTGTATGCTAATCCTCTCCTGTCCACCCCCCCCCCCACAGCCCCGCCAGAGCACAGGAGCTAAGTCTGGAGGACAAAGTTAAATGATGTCTTGGCTTCTTCTCTAGGATGGCTGTGACCATTAAGGCACTGGCTCTCTCAAAGGCAGCCATGGCCTGTAGAAAGTGTTGGAAACCAGCATCTCAGGGCTGGCAGGTGGGTTGTCCTGGGAGGACTGGAAATTTGAACAACCATCAAATGCATAGCCATGTAGTTTCCCCTGACAGATATTTCAGCATTCTGCTGGGCCTCTCAGAGGAGAAAAATATGGCCTCCAGAGGTACTGGAGATTTCCATGGGTACAGAATGACTCTGAGCCTTCCTTCCCTAGAGGGTCCCTCTAAAAGTTGGCTTTCCAACGCTCCCCTCCTTTCCACAAGCAGATCCAGCCTAAAGCCTGTGCTCTGCAGTTTGGGCCACTAGGCCAGGAAAATTCCTTGGAAGATACGTGGAAACTGTACTGGGTTAACGGTTAGGAGACCTGAGTGCTCAGTTTCTTTCTTTCTTTTTTTTTAAGATTTTTTTTTTTTTTCTTCACTTGAGAGGGGGAAGGAGGGGCAGAGAGAGAGAGAATGTCTTGAGCAGACTCCGGGCTGAGCACAGAGCCTGATGTGGGGCTGATCCTGAGATCAGTTGATCACAACCCTGCGATCGTGACCCTGTGATCATGACTTGAGCTGAAACCAAGAGTCAGATGCTTAACTGGCTGTGCTGCCCAGGCCCTCCATGGGTGCTCAGGTTCTAAGACACTCAGCAAACCACTTTGCAGACTCAGGGTCTGTTTCTTCATCTCCAGAATGAGAGAGGTAGACTAGAAGATCTCAAGGCTCCTTGAAGCTCCAAAGTTCCATACTTTGTATGTCCTCCCTGGAGCTCAGACCCAGGATCTACCTGAAATGGACAGGTCAGTCTGAAACGGGTGGATTTGTGAGAATGGACAGGTGCATGGATTCCCTTCATGCTGTTTTGCCTTCTTTGGCCTCACCGGTGGTTTCCTTCCCTATTGTCCTCTGTCCCCTGATGTTTACCCAGAGAACTATAATCAACAAAAATTGCTAAATGCAAGCAAGTTTTGGCCAGGTTGACTGCTGGTCAATTAAACCAAACAGTTACTCTAAGAATATATTTGCCCCCTTTTCAGCCACAAGGGGCACAGAGACAAACCTCTCCCATGGCAGTGGGCCCCATTTGCCAAAGGTAACAAGCAGGCTCTTTCCTTGGTTGTGGAAGTTTTCCTGCCGTGGCATGAAAGGAAGGCATTGTCAGTTTTATTATTATTTTTGAATGAAAATGTTTTGAATCATTTGTTTGGTGACTCTTCCTCTAGAACTGGGTGGAGTGGTGACTAAATTCAGGGAGGGCCTTACAGTGCAAGCCAGGCCTCCTGGTGGTTACAGGACTTTTTTTCTTGAATAGCTAATACCTTACTTGACCAGTTCCAGGTGACCAAGGGACAGTCTTTCCATGATCAACTGCTTAAATTCTGGTTCTTGAGATAGGAACATGAAATCAGAGAATAAGAGACCCATGTTTCATACGGGGAAGGCAAACACTGTTGCTTCTTCATATGTAAACATACGCATTTGGTGTCTTAAGGAAGATACTGGGTAAGCACTAACCTCTGGTTTTCCACATGGTCTCCTACCAAATACTTCAGATTTCCCCATTTTATAATGAGAGGACTGTCTCAAATGTTGCTAGAGACTGGTGCTGGGCTGAGTTAGGATGTTTTGGGACACATGTACTTCCAAAGACCAGAAATAATAGTATATTTTAAAAATCCTAAATTCTGCTTCTCCTGTTTGTTTTTTTTTTTCTTTCTTTTATTTTTTTTTTAGCTGAATGGAGGAATTTTATTTTATTTTATTTTCTGTAATACTGCAACAAAAACCAAGCTATCAAAGAGATTAGGCACAGTTTTGAACCCATGGGCGATATACCTTAAATGGGTATAAAGTCTTAGGAGGACCATGGGGAAATGATATTTCTAAATTTGAGGTTAGAAAGAAATTGGAGAAGCCATAGTGCCCGTCCCCATCTCCTCCTGCCCCACACACTTTGTTCCTCAGACTGGGTCCATGTAGATTTAGGAAGCTATGCTCGGTGCAGGGACTGCAAGCCAGGCTGATTCTGAAACTCCCCTTAGAAGGACATTTCAAGCATCTTTCCTACTCATTTTCTTTCTTTCTCCATTCTGCCTCCTTTTCTCTAATTAGAGTTGCATATGCTCCAAAAAGTAACAACTGTTTGAGAAGCAAGATCTAATCATTCATCAGACTTATTTTCTAAGTTAAATAGCACCAATTTCTTAATCTTTGCTTCAAATCTTCAAAAATATTTTTAGACGTCTGATGAATTGTCGGTTTATTGCTAATTCCTAGAACTTTCTCATTTCACAACGTCTCTCAAATTGTGAAGATTCCTCCTCGATCAGCTCCCGCATAACTGAGAGCAGAAATACACATTTGTCTAAAAGCCCCGAGTGACCCCTCATCCTCCCAGAGAGTTCTTTTTTGGCAGCTTCAACTTAGGAGCAGCAGTCCTGACGACAGCAAGCCATCTCCAGCAACGAAGGTGAGAGAAGAGCTGTCGAGAGCAAACAAGAGACCAGCCAAATGCATCAGGCTGGGGCCAGTTATAAAAAGATCAAGTCGCCCTGTACATCTTCTCGGCTCCTAGGTTGTCAATGGGTTTTAAATATCTTGGAATCAGTAATTGATTTTCATCCTAATGACTGTGCGTCCTTTCGAAAAGATGCTGCTCACAGAGGGTATAAGCAGTATAATCCATTTCAAGACTTGGAGAAGTGTGTTTCTTACTCCAGAATGCTTTCCAACCAAGTTTATTCAAGCAAATTTAGTCTTGGCATGAAAAGAGGTCAAGTAGCTAGCAATTTTGCTGATACGTCTTGTCAGAAAAATGTCAGCCAAGAGATTTTTCTGTTAGCGATGCAAAAAAAGATAGGGAAAGTGGCAGGAAAAAAAAGAGGCGGGACAAGCCTCCTCGGGTAATTAGAAATAGGTAGAGGACTGGGTCGAACGAGGTAAGGGACAGGAAGGATGAACCTGGTTCTGGGTTTTTATTCTGCTCATTTATTTTGAACACTCAATTTGAAAATGACAGCAACCTCTTAAAAAAGGCACCACAAATCCTCTGAATGTGTCAAATAGTGTAGAGTAGGAGAAAGTAAAATTGGCTTCACCTCAATAGTCCCTCCCCACATAGACAGTAGCTTTTTGGCTTTTAACATAAGCCACCTAGTCTAGTGGAATGTGCATCAGGCTTCCAAGGACAGAGGGGGGAAGATTCCAGAAAAGCCGCTAGTTTGAAACTATGTCTATATGTAGCCATGCACTCAGTTTTGATGACAAGTTCATCTTTCTTTATCAAGATTGCTTTTTGTTGGGCTCTTCATCAAATTTTTGGAGCTTAGGTC
Source organism: Mustela putorius furo (assembly GCF_011764305.1). NCBI lineage: Eukaryota > Metazoa > Chordata > Mammalia > Carnivora > Mustelidae > Mustela > Mustela putorius. The sequence continues at coordinate 13,499,461 of NW_025422123.1, read as the reverse complement.
ATGTCCCGCCTTGAGGTCATCAGCTTGAACTAATCTAAGCCCTGCAGAGTTCTGCAAATATTCTCAATTAATTATTTATTTAACAGTCATGTAACAAATATTTATTGAGTGCCAACTATGTGTCAGGCAGGTTCTAGACCTGAAAGAAATTGGCCAAAATTTTCACCCTAATGGAGATCACCTTTTTGGAGGATACCCATAATTTCTGTAGGTGTTGTAGGTTTTTGTTTTTGTGTTTTGAACCAAAATGAAATCAAAGAGAGTGAAATGTGAAGCAAAAACAAAAAATACTGATGAAGAGAAAGGGTCCAGCTGCACCGAGGACTGTAGGGGCGAACTCTTCCCAGATCTGGATATGCAGCAGGATTGGGAGGGGAGCTGCTAGAAATACAGTGTGAGTTTTTATCCCAGCCTCCTCTGAATTAATACTCCAGGTGCAAGGTCCAGGAATCCATGTTCTCAAAAGCTCCCTAAGTGACTCTGATATCGCCCGTCCAGAACAGGTGCCCAAATTTGTGTTTGGAAATCACTAAGCTGATTATTCTCCTAGTGTTTGTATCTGTCAGCATTCTAGCAGGAAACAAAAAACACATCCAGCTGGATAAATAATGTACAAATGTGTGGTCAGGCTATTGGGAAACCCCAAATGATGGCGTGGAGCCCTGAGGCTGGTCAAGGGGGCAATCATTAACATCTCCAACCGGGAAGAAGTGGGAAGAACAGGGAGGCAAAAACTTGGAGGCAGTGAGGGTTGGGTGGAGAGGGTCTCTGGACAGGAGCTGTGACCTTCAGTTGCTAAAAGCATTCAGCTGGTTTGAGCCAAGTCCAAGAGCCAGAAGTCCACTGAGGTCGACCACAGAGGCCAGCCTCCAGAGCGCAAAGAAGGATGGAAAAAAAGGTGGACAGTGGACCTGGATGGGCAAATGAAGGTATTCAGCTCAAGGTTTTTTCAGCTACAGGAATATATGAAAATAGAATACCCGAATTAATCTATAGCCATATATTCCCCATACTTCATGACAAAATTGTTTTCATGAACGATCTAATTTTAAGCCATTACTAACTTTACGAGGTACCCTAGAGACAATAAAATGGTAGGTCTTTGTTCTTCCTCTTGGTGTTTTTTTTTTTTTTGAGAGTTGTTAATATTTATTGAGTAATCATTATTTTTCATGTATTACGATCTTTTTATTTTAATTTATAAAATGGGACATTGAAATAGGATTATTTTACAGAAAAGGAAATTAGTGCATAGAGAAGTTTAAAAATTTACCTTGGGTCACCCAGTGTATTAGCATAAAGCCATGATTCAAGGTCAAATTTGTCTTCTATACATGACAATGCTGTTAACTTGTATGTTAATTTATTAAGCCTCTCCAGGAAAATGTAAACCCAGTCTCTCTCAGTGACTTGGAAGGCTATGTTCTAGGCCTTTTTCAAGAATAAGAAACCACGGGGCACCTGGGTGGCTCAGTGGGTTAAAGCCTTTGCCTTCAGCTCAGGTCATGATCCTGGGGATCGAGCCCCACATCCTGCGCTCTCTGCTCAGCAGGGAGCCTGCTTCCTTTCCTCTCTCTCTGCCTCTCTGCCTCCCTGTGATTTCTGTCTGTCAAAATAAATAAAATCTTAAAAAAAAAAAAAAGAATAAGAAACCACAATTTCTTGCATTTTTTAATATGGTCTCATATTCATTCAGTACGTACCAATTTTTGTGTTTGTTAAATATTACATATCTCCACATTCATGCTCAAGAAGCAATTTGGGCCTGTGGATTAACCGTTTATTATTTTATGCATTTGTGGCTCAAGGCTTAAGCACCAGGTTGATACATTTTCTCTCTGCTCTGCGGGTACTTCTGTGTTTGGAACACAATTAGGCTGACCAACTGTTTCCATGTGTCCTGACTGAGGGGTTTCCTAGGACATGGAATTTTCAGTGTGAAAACTGGGACAGTCCCAGAAAAACCAGGATGGTTGGTAAAGGCCAATGTTCTGTTTGTTTGCTTGTTTTTAAGATGGCTTCAGTTTTGTCATTGAGAGCCTCATAATAAAATCTAAAAACATTTTAAAAAGTTTAAAGTCTAATTTTCTTCACATTTTCCCTCTATTTAGGCCCTGGTTAGGTCCATCCCTACAGTATTCTAAGTCTCGTTTCTGGTCCTTATTTAAGACAGATGTCACATGATAGGATAGGGACAGAGAACTCAAAGAAGGTCCAACCCAGACAAGTTATCTTGGTGGCCAAAGTTGGGATGGCAAGTGATGAAGGGTACAGTTCATCCTTAATACAGCCCAGATCCCCATCTCCTGTGATGTCAGTCCTAGACATGTGGTACTTGGCTCCAAATGCAGAGCTTATTACATGATGCTGTCATTGTGTGTTTATTGCTTGTCTCCCTTGGTAGATGAAGATCATTGAGACAAAGACCCAACTGTCTCTTGTCCCAGGGCAGAAGCCCAGTGGCTTGTTGGTTAATATCCAGGACATGAGGGAGGTACATTTACTCAAGATTCAGTCCTGTACTTTCTCTACTCAACATGGAACTTGACTTTGGTATCATCTTTGAAATATATAAGGCGCTTGAGGTGGGGAGGGGGGAGCAGTGTGCTTTACGTTATAGGAGAATTTTCTGCTAAGTAAATTTCCGATCTTATTCCCCAAAGGTTTATGTGTCCTAGGGACTCTGCCAACTTCCCCAACTCCACAAGAGTCAGGGTACAAAAATGAAAACAGCCCCAGGGCTCTAGATTAGCTGGCTTTCTGACTTTCACATGGCCTTCACCCTTCCTTGTTGTTTAGGGGAATACTAGACTAATGAGAAGAAGTTTCTTCTTAAGGGGGCAATGATTGGGTTCAAGGAAGTGACCGAAGCTTCTGTAGGAAAACTTGCAGGAATCCGTCCATCCTGTGCGGTCTCACTAAAAGTAGATAGAAGGATGGCGAAGAAGGAACCAAGACTTACAAAGCCCTTATTTTGTGCTAGGTACAGTGCTGGTGTTTTATATGTCCAAGTACATTTATTCCATACCAAACTATTATGAGATTAATTCTCATTTCTACTTACAAGAAAGGCTGAGATGTGGTTTATATAACTTATCCAAAGTCAGATAGCTAGTAGGAGGCAGAGGTAGGATCTGAAGCCATGTCTGTTAAACTCCAAAACCTCCATCTTTGTTTCCTAACACATGGTCGTGAAGCATCACAGCTGTCTCTTGATGGCCCTGAAAAAATCTCTAGATTTTCTGGAAGAAACCACCAGGCTTCTCCCAATTTCTGATGTCACCCAGATAGGACGTATGACCAAGGAATGTTGACTATTTCCAGAGAAAGCCTACTAGAGGCACAGAACTAATAGTGGGGAGGTGAAGGAACCTCTCTAAAAGGAAGACCTGAAGAGTGGCAAAAACCATGGCTTTGGGACTTCCTCATATTATCAGGAGGAAGAGAGCCCACTTATAAGTGATAATGAAGCTGAGGTTCAATTTCACCAGTATTAATTATCCACAGAGAATTAACAGCTGCTGAGGATCCCCCCCCACCCCCCCACCCCCCAGTATGGCCAACAGTTGGCATTCCATGTTCCCAGCCTTGGTGTTTTGAGTTTTGAGTTTAGTCTTTTGAAGGTCAGTGCCCTCTGGAGGTTGAAGTCAGAGAAGCAAATGCAAGAGAGAAAAGGGACCAAGAGTTTCCTGCCTCTGCTCCTTCTGTAAATCCCTGCCTTGAAGTACCTTAAAACTAAGGTTGGGGGACTTCGTAGGAACGTTTTATTCTAGTGTGACCTGAGTGTGAAATACTGTGGAACCACTGGGCTAGTTCCTCAACTCTGAGCCCCAGGTGCTGTTTTGTTTCCCATGCTGGATCTTCCCATCCGCTCTATCCTATTTGCCTGCCTCCAGCTAATGGGGCCTTAGGAGTAACCCTCCCCCATGGCAGATACCCAATGAAAAAAGCAGTAACACTACACATGGAAGACTCAGTGCCAGTGTCGGGTGTTTTCTTTGTTAAGAGACAAGAAGGTGGGGGGCGCCTGGGTGGCTCAGTCGGTTAAGTATCTGCCTTCCGCTCAGGTCATGATTTCAGGGTCCTGGGATGGAGCCCTGCGTGGGGGTTCCTTGCTCAGCAAGGAACCTGCTTCTCCTTCTCCAGCTCCCTCTGCTTGTGCTTACTCAATCTCTCTATCAAATAAATAAATAAAAATCTTAAGAAAGAAAGAGAGAGAGAAAGGAAGGAAGGAAGGATGGAGGGAGAGAGGGAAGGGAAAGAAGGGAGAAAGGAAGGAAAGAAAGAAGGAAGGAAGGTCTGCAGAGCAGATAGAGATTAGTTCTAGGACTCCGTTCCTGCCTGGCAGTCCCAAGGCAGTGGTGGCAGGGGCTGGAGAGAAACCAGCTTACCATGTGTGACCACCTACTGAGTGCCAGGCCCTACTTTAACTCACTGATTTCCTTAAGCAAAGGAGTGCTATCCCTTGGTTCTTTTAAAACCCTTGGTTGAATTTATTTCTAAATGACCAATTTGATTGGTCATTTGGTTGAGCCCATTTATCTAAATGACCAATCAAATGACCAACAAATAGGATGGCCCTTAGGAGGAAGAGGTGAAAGCATAGAGCAAGGAAATGAATGATAGCACCATCCCCGTGGGGTGAGGCTGGCAAATCTTGTGCCTGTGGTTTGGGCGGAGGGGCTTGAGAGGGATCCCCAGTCTCTAAGCCGCCTGCTTTTTCTTCCCAGCAAGAGTGATTCAGGAAGGTCAGACTTACCATCGGGTCTAGGATTACTTTGCTACTAATCTGGTCCTGACTCGAAGACCCATTTGGATAGCTGGGATCTGATTGTGCTCCTCAGTTTCAGATCTGTGCCTTTTGCCTATGGTTGAGACTTTGATGTGGCAACTAAAGCAGACAATCGGTGTCCTCACTCATGTCCCCCCAACCCGTGCCATTTCTGAGTTCACTGGTTCAACTTGCAATCACCAGCACCTGTGCCCGCTTGCCTGCTGGCTTCCTCTAGAAGAAGGAACCCATTCTGGCTGTGTGCAGAGTAAGCCAGAAGTGCCGGATGCTTGATGTCTCCCTCCCTGGTAGTCCTCAACCCATAGCTGTAGGATATCCAATACCTCAACAGAATGTAAACACAACGTGAAACCCAGCATATCTCTAAGGTCATGCTCAGCGACGATGCTTAGAAGGTTCGCTCCCTGAGAATGCCCACAAGTGTTCTCAAGGCAAAGACTGGGCCTTTACTAATACTGCAAATCCAATGTCAATTTCAGATAACAGTTCTCTGAAAATCGCTGCTGTGGTGTTCTGCAAAATGGCCTAGCAGTCATTGGAATCTAGTTTCAGTGGGTTTAACAGACTAGTTTTTTCCCTGCAATCCTGGTAACTCAGAATAGGTTTTGTATTCGTTATCTCTTGTCGTGTAACAAATTACCCCAAACCTAGTGGCTTAGAACGAAAATCATTTATTGTCTTTCATAGTTAGTGTGGGTTGGGAACTCAGGAGTGGCTCCTCTGGGTGGTGATCAGGGTCTCTCATTAGGTTTTTCTCAGGCATTGGCCAGGGCTGCAGTCACTGAAAGGCTTGACTGGGGTTGAGGATCCACTTCCTTAATATTTTTATTTATTTTTTATTCATGAGAGGAAGAGGGAGAGGGAGAAGCAGGTTCCCGCTGAGCAGGGAGTCTGATGCGGGGCTCGATCCCAGGACCTTGGGATCATGACCTGAGCTGGAAGCAGACGCTTAACCCACTGAGACATGCAGGCACCCCAAAGGATCCACTTCCAAGGCTGCTCACTTCCATGCCTCCCTGTAGGTGAGATGCTCTGGCTGTTGTTCCTGTCAACCTCTCTGGAGACCTACTTGAGTGTTCTTATGGCCTGGCGGCTTCCGTGCCCCGGAGTGAGTAATCTAAGAGGCCGAGGTGGGAGCGGCAGTGTCCGTTCTGACCTCGCCCCGGAAATCACATTCTGTCCTTTCTGCTTGATTCTGTTGCCCATGGATTCAATGAAGAGGGAGACTACAGAAGGGCACAGACAGGCTGGCTAGGGGCCACTTTGGAGGCTGGTCAACATGAACTTCTAGGGTGAAGTTCATTCAACCCAGTGTTTTAGGTGAGAAACATAGGGGACAAGATTCAAATTACATTGGGAAGTTCCTGTTGACTGGACAGCAAGAGACATTTAAAATGTTTTTATTTTATCATTCCCCATAATGCTATCTCTGACAACAGAGAATGATCTGTAACCTGTTTGTCGAACATTCTAGAGCCCCCAGTCAAGCTTTGCCTTAACATGGAGGTGAACACCCCTGAGAAATGGATAAATTGAGTCGCACTTGAGCAAAGCAGAGAGTTTTGTTTTTGATGAGGAAGAGTCAGCCCTCAGATGACTGCCTTCCTTTTAAAACCCTACAATCCATAAATGCACAGAGATGTAAGTCAGAACCTTGAGCCCAGGAGTCAGGCTAGGGCAGGGTCTGGGTGCTGTTACCTGCAGGCATGTTCTGGGCCAGGATGTGGCTGCACAGTGGAGCCCTTTGTTGTGCTCGAGCCAGATGGAGTCCACCGGCCTGACTGCTTCAGGGCTCATTTCCTGAATGGGAAGCTTCTACCACCTGGTGGACAGATCTCTCCAAAACAAACAGGCCCCACGCCTCCAAACCTGGAACCCTGTGCTGAGAGGCCGAATGCTGGAGAACAGAGACGAACCATAGACACATCATTAGTGGTAGCAAATACCATTGCTCCAAGACCTTTTTACATCCATTAACTTCCTGCTCCCAGAGATCAAGTTCCCCCTGCTGGAATGGAGGAAAAGCCTAACGGAGCCCAAACCCCCAGCAGGCAAGCAGACACAGGTGCTTTTTTTTTCCTTGCCATGTCCACCTAAGGAGGCAGCATTGAAAGGACTCAGGGAAGGAGAAATGACAGCAGTAGGCACGCTGAGCCTGATCTCTCAGTCATGGACATGGCCCGAAAACCCCACTCGGACCTTTTGGTGGTCCTGTGAGCCATTCAAACGGTCAGTGCTATGTTGTCATCTGTTAAAATACAGTCTCTGTTCCTTCTCCACAATAGGTTTTTTTTTTTTTTTTTTTGAAGATTTTATTTACTTATTTGACAGAGATCACAAGTCAGCAGAGAGGCAAGCAGAGGTGGTGGGGGGAAGCAGGCTCCCACTGAGCAGAGAGCCTGATGTGCGGCTTGATTTCAGGACCCTGAGATCATGACCTGAGTCAAAGGCAGAGGCTTAACCCACTAAGCTACCCAGGTGCCCCTCCACAATAAGTTTCTGAGGCTGTTATCATTTGCCTCTGGCAGCTCTAGTTAACATGGCAAGCCCTCCCTTTCTCTCTCCTGCTTTATTTTTTTCATAGAGCTTATTACTGTCTGGCATTGCATCCCATGTCCACATACTTGTTTCTTTTCTGATGATCTCTAAAGGTGCATCTCTAAAGATATAAGATCCACGAGAACAGGCATTTGGTCTGTTTTGTTCTTTGCCATATTCCCAGAGCCTAGTAAATGCTGCATAAATAATTGCTGAAAAATATCTTTTGCCTCGAGTCAGCTATGCGAGGGTAAAGGACTTTCAGCCAGGCCATTTGTGTCCAAAGGTGGTGCTCTTTTTATCATGTTGTGTTGCCTGCCTCTGTTTTCTGTGACAGGAGCCCGAAGGCTAGATTTTAGGAGACCGAGGCCCCAGCGTCACAAAGCTGGAGGATAATGGAGGAGCTCCCACTAGAACCCAGGTCTTCCGGGATTTGGTTACTCACCCTGGATTCTGCTGCCACGGACAAGCTAAGGATTTTTGCCCCAGTAAGTAAATGTAATAGGTTCGGAAGTGTCCTCTTGCTTTTCCCGCTGTGGCTGATTTGCCCCTCGGTTGGTTCATGGGTCCCTCAGTGCTCTTCGGGCAGAACTCAGCATTATTATGCTCCACACCAGTGCCCGCCGTATTCCGCCTCCGTCACAGACATGGCACGCAGGGAACAAGCTTGAAAGCAGGTACACATGACTACTCAAATGTCTCTCTCTAGGTCTCTACATGGGAGGAGCTTCTGTCTACAGCTCTGAGTGAAACATCTGAATCCGTGCGGGGATCAAGTCTTATGAAAGTTGAGACTAGATCTCGTTTGTCTTGGGTGTGTCTTTTCAGGGTCATTTGACGATTTGTCATCCACTTTGGCTTGACCAAATGTTTTCTTCTTTGCCCACACCTGGTTGTCTTCTTTGCCTCTCTGCCCTTCTCTCTCCTAAGGGCTGAAAGTCGCTGTGAGGATGGAAAACACCCAGTGAACCCCCAGGAGCTTTGGTTGCCAAGTTTTGGAAGCCACAGCAATCACTCCCTGATGGCTGTTTGTTCATAGAACCAAGAACGACCAAATACATCAGCTGGGAGTCGACCCTCACAAGCAGACAGATCGGTCCAGCTTCCATCTCTGAAACAGCTTGCTGGGGGCATCTGTTTCTTTCGAGAACAAACCCATGTTTATACCCAAATGATGCAGTCCTACAGGTTCCTCCTGGATAAGGGCTGAAGCCCATGAGCTTTTGGTACTCATTTGGTGGATTTGTTACACTGGACTCACCTTGCCCATCACTGCTGGGGTGAACTTCTCCCTCTGCTCCATGCCTTAGGAGTTGACAAAAACAGCATTGTCTGACCAAGAATTGTACCAATCAGGCAGAAAATAAATGAAGGATTTTTTTTTTTTGGGGGGGGGGTCCCTGGATCACATGGCATCAAGTGACAGCACAGTTAAAATTTTCCCAATAATTTGTCACATTTCCACGTTTTTCCCCCTTTGGTAAGATAGTATAAAAGGAGAAGAATCAATGGAAAGAGCTCATGAATCTTTGAATGTGGGTTCAAATCCCAGATCTGCCATTCACTGACTCTCCACCCTTGAGCGAAGTGGCTAACTTTTCAAAATCTCCTTTTTTGTTTTCATCTGTAAATCGGGCACAGTAACAACTATCTTGCAGAGTCATTGTTAACTGTTTGAATAGTGTGAATATAGAAACTGACAGTGCCTGGCAGATACCAAAGTCTTCATATGTGGCAGTGAATATTATTTATTTATCATTATCATTATTGTTTATTTGTTAAGTACCTATTATGTGGGTCAGGATTAGAGCAGCTACAGTCTGATGGAAAGTGGAGAGAAAGCCAGTGGAAATATTTGTCACTGCCAACTGTCGTGTTCCTCAGACAACTCAATTTGATGGGGCCTACATTTTTAGAAGTAGGGGGAAATGCCATTCTCCTCACTAAAAACCGGGGAGTTGGTATTTTGGAGAGCACACTGGCCCAGATTCTCTACTAGGTTTACTGAAATGTAACCTCACATCTCACAGCCCTTGACTGTCACTCAGCGTTTATGTGTAAGGAATCAGAATTCCAGAGAAGTTGACTGATTTAGGTAAAATCATGACCCTAGTGAGTGGCAGGGTTGGAATCGGAGCCTGGATTTTTTTTGACATTTGTTTACACAGGATTTATAAAATGAGATATTGTATTAGAACTTAATGAACACTAGGTTTATTATTACAAGCATATGTCAAGCTCTCACTGATTATGTTATAAATACAGGGTGAGGTGACTGGGATACAGAGAAAACAGGAAATAAAACTTGACTTTGAGGGATTGAGACTCTCGTAGGGATCTTGCATTCTTTGGCATGCAAAACTTGCCTTCCTAAAATAGAAATAATGTTCTTGTTAAAAAAAATTTTTTTTTTAATGCAATTAGTATTTCATTAGGAGAAGGACAAAGTATAAGGGAGGCTACCCCAAAGCGGGGTGCAGATCAAATAAAAGAATATTTACAAGAGGAGCTTAGAAAATAAAATGCATGCTTTAGACACAAGGCGTTGTTGTTCTTCTCTATTATTATTAAACACCACTGCTGCATCTATGGTGCTGCAGTCCTTGCAGAGAGAAGACTGAAAGATGGTGCCCCCTGGAAGACAAGAAGCACCACAGAGTTCAGAGAAAGACCCACCACGATAATGTTCACAGACTGACACTCAGAGGTTCTTAGACTAAAACCAAGGACCTTGGAGATGATTCATCGTCATGGCATTTGAAGTGTAGACCCAATGTATTTGAAAGGTTCTTAATTCATCCAATTTATCTTGGAAGGGTGAGGGTGGGTACCAAGGGTACGGGCAAGTTCTATCTATAAAAGAGGAGACTGAAGTCCTCTGATATGCTCAGAGTCAGTTAGGGAGGGTGAGGTAGAGACCAGACATCTCCCAGTTTGGTTAATGGGAGTGGAAACAAGAGTGCAGAGGCAATCCCTCTGTTTACTAGTGACGTGACTGTAGACAAGTTATGTTGAACCTTTCAGAGCACCATATATTTTTTTTTTCATCTGTAATAGAAGGGTAGAGAACAAAACGTCAGGGGCATCTTTGGGGTTGGTTTGGGAGAAAGTGAAATAGCACAGATAAAGATACACCTGATACAGAATTGTGTTTCTACCATCTCTGTCAGCTGTGGTTTATGAATTTAACCCCATCTTTTCCCAGTGAATGCAATTAAATATCTCACATTTTATAGGCTAGGAGGAAAGAAAGATTGTATTTCTTTCTTAACTGGAATAAAAGTGTAACCTGCTTCAAAGGCTGGGCTGGTGGGCTTTATTTATATATTTTCAGTAATGACCACAGTGCCTAAAACATTGAAGCTGCTTCAAAAATATTTATGAACCTGAAAATATCAGCAGGTTGTTAATAAAACTTCAAATTATCTCTCCATCTGCTCTATGCCAATTTCACATTAGAATTATTAACCTAATATCATTTGAGAGAGTTCTGTTTTTAGTTTGGTTAAGAAGTTTCTATTGAGCCAACTCTCATAAGGATAAAAGCAGTGAACTCTGGACAAAAGATTGGAAAAATCCAATTACTTGGAGGCACTAGAGAGTGAAGAAAAGTGCACAGATAGTGGAGACAAGTCGATTTATGGACAAAGTGAAGGGCCCTGGGTACATTACCCTCCTGCCCTTTTTTTCTAATAGCTGTCAGCCTGAGGACAAACCCAAGTCTGTGGCTTATGGGGTGAATATAGCAAGTGGTAGATGATATCTTACTGGCTTGAAGAAGAGAAAATCCTGAAAAGGAAAGGATCAGAAAGGGAAAGCCCCAGAAACTAGAAGAGCCTATGAAATGTAGGAAAGCCCCCAAATTCTAGTTTCTAAACTGCCTAAGTCTCTGACTGATCTCTGGATCATGCATGCACAGGAATCAACTTGACAAAAATATCAGTACTCTTCAGAGGAACATAACAGACTCCACATTCCCCATAATATATTTTTTGTAATGTTTGGGATATAATCCACAAATAATTGGATTATGAAAAAATAGAAGAACATCATCTATGTATAAAAAACCCCAAATTATAACACTGTAATATAGAACTTTTAATGTATGTAGATGTAATACATGTTAGAACTGCAACATAACTGATATGGATTTCTATACTTCATATGAAGTAGTATGATATTATCTTGAAGTTGGCTTTGACAGATTAAAAATGTATTTTGTAATCTCTACAGCAAACACTATGCACTAGGTATGGACTAAAAAGGCAATAAATAAATTAAAATGGAATTAGAAATTACCTTCATTTGGTTCAGATATGAATTCTACTGCAGATGTTCAGACCCATCCAACAGCAGTCTCAGATTATAACCACAGAACAAAAGGGTAGCAACATCCAGCTGTGAGCATCCAAACAGCTCCCTAAAGACCTGACTCCTCCTAGCCTTAATGAGAACAAGAAGGAAAGAAACAGAATTCAGAAGGGACATCCCAGATTTAAGGATGTGAACAAAACTGGGGACACGTAAACAAAAATGGGCAGATTCACAGGAGTGGAAGTTGGGAAATGCATAGAAGCTCAGTTCTCTAAATGACAAGAGTGGGTCTTAAATGTGTTAAGCCTGATTTCTGCAACTGATTGCCCTGGGACTGAGAGAAGGCTGGTAAGGTTTTGGGAGGTGAGGACCAGTCACAGCCAGCCACAACCAGCACTTTGGACTAATATGAGTAAACAAATGGCTAAGCATATTGCTGACTACATTTCTAAGATGTTGCTGGAAGAAAGAAAAGAGCAAAACAACATTCTTGACTCTCTTCAACCTGGTGTTTTTGCACCTGTGTTGGTTGTTGCAAAGCAGGGTAAGTTGCACAAACTACTTGCTTCCAATCCTTCAGCTTATCCAGACCACATATTCAATTAGCATACAATTTCCAAGTCAACATTGGTCCTTTCAAAATCAATAGCTGTGAGGGAATGAAGGTGCCTGGGAAATCCATACTAAGCCAGCCCCAAATTCCACATTATTTTTGTCTAAATAAGTTATCTTAATGCCTGAAGATGTTTGGGGATACAAATTAAACTGGGAACCTCAAATCATGTGTGAACTCCTTCATATAATTCTCTAGGGTGTATACATCTGACTCAGTCTAAAGGTAAACAAGTCTTGCCTTGGTTCTGATTCAGCACCCATAAGAGGAGATAGTGTGAGAATATAACTCTTTACAAAAAGAATTATGATTTGAGGGGTGTCTGGGTGGCTCAGGTAGTTGAATGACTGTTGGTTTTAGCTCAAGTCAGGATCTCAGGGTCTTGAGATCAAGTTCCTCAGTGGACTCTATGCTCAGTGGGGAGTCTCCTTGGATTTTCTCCCTCTTCTTCTGTGCACACACTCTCTCTTTATCCAAAATAAACAAATCTTTTTAAAAAAGAATTATGATTTGAGAGAGAACTCCTTATTGGAGCTGGTGGGAGTGGGTGAAGAGGCTGAGATAAATAGTAAAATAAGAATGTGAGTAGAGAATAAGCTGGTGTTTTCCAGACTGGATGGGCAATGAAGGGATGAGTGGAACAGGTGAAGGGAATTAAGAGGTACTTCCAGTTATAAAGTAAATAAATCACAGAGATGGAAGGTAGAGCACAAGGGAATATAGTCCATAATATCTTTACAATGTACAGTGACTACATTGATAATGACAAGCATTTGGTAATGTCTATAACTGTTGAACCCCTATATTGTACACCTGAAACTAATATAATATTATGTCAACTATACTTCAGTGTTTAAACACACACACACACACACACACACATACATACACACACACACAACACACTATTCTGGAAGTTTCTACCAAAAAAGATAACAATGTAGGCCTTCAGATTTTACAGGAGGACACAAGAGATAAAATATGGTCTGGCTATGTAAGCTTTTATATAATTGGGTTCTTTAAATGACAAGAGTCTGGAAGTACTGGGTGGGAGATGCTGTTGAGACTGTGCAAGTGAGCAGGAGGCCTGGGATAGGGTCAGGTGAGTGAGGCATACAGTTTGAGGGAGTGCCAAAAAAACTCAAGAATCAAGAATCAAATAACCAAGAAGTATTTTAGTCAAAAATACAAATTGTAACACAATATGCAATCAAATTTCATGAAAAAAAAAAAAAGATTAGTGAAAAGAAAGGGCACCTGCATCTCAGTGTTCATAGCAGCAATGTCCACAATAGTGGAAGGAGCGAGATGCCCTTCAACAGATGAATGGACAAAGAAGATATGGTCCATATATACAATGGAATAATGGAATATTACTCAGCCATCAGAAAGGATGAATACCCAGGTTTTGCATCAGCATGGATGGAACTGGAGGGGATTATAGCTAAAATGAAATAAGTCAAGCAGAGAAAAACAATTATCACGTGTTTCATTCATATGTGGAACATAAAGAATAGCGTGAAGAACATAGGGGACGGGAGGGAAGTCAGAGGAGGAGACAAACCATGAGAGACTCTGGACTCAGGGAGCAAACTGAAGGTTACAGAAGGAAGGGGAATAGGGGAATAGGGGGATGGGGTAGCTGGGTGATAGACATTAAGGAGGGCATGTGTTGTGATGAGCACTGGGTATTATACGCAACTAATGATTTGTTGAACACTACACCAAAAACTAATGATGTACTATATGTTGGCTAACTGACCATAATTAGAAAAAAGAGAGAAAAAAATCCATGATCAACAAAATCTCAGAATTTTACAGGAAAACAAGAGTTGCTATTTGCTTGTTTGACAACCCTGAGTCATTGTGCTAAGGGATGCTGTTTCAGATCAGGCCTGGGGTCCTGGGTCTTTGTGCTATTGCATCACCCCGGTGGGTATATGGGCTTCACACAACTTTATGTACAGATCATCTTTTTTAACTGGAGAGCTTTCACCAATGTTTCCTCTGGACTCAAAGTCTGGGAGGATATTTTGGTAAGTGTACATAGGTGTGCACATCTTTCCTTTGTTTCTGGTACCAACCGGGGGCAGAATGTCATGTGAATGCCATGGAGTAGGGAATAGCCTAGAACATTTTTACTAAAAACTTGCTTCACAGAGAGGCTTTGGAGAATTCAGGGTGAGCTGATTAACAGCTTAGGGTCTGGGGAATAGCTGGCTGAAAATTCTTAAGAATGAGGACCCAGCACAAACAAACAGGAGGGCTCTGTGTGATAATGGAGCCCAGATAGTGGAAAGAGCTCTGGCTAAGGAGTCAACCCCTAAGCCTAGTTCGGCCACTGACTTCTCAGGTAATTGGCTGCACCAAACCCTTCCTGAGCCTCAGCTTCTACACCAGTAAAATAAAGTGGTTCTCACGCTTGTTTCAGCTGGGAGCCCTTTCTCCAAATAAATCTTACAGGGCAGTTACAGGCAGTAGAACTGATCTGGTTGAACTTGGGGTGTGAAACCAAGACTCTCACCTGTTCAGCTTTTCCTGATCTCTTACAGGGGCTTTATGGAAACCTCTTCCACCATCTCAGGGCCTCCCAGGCATCGTGAAACACTGTATTAGGAAAACATTGATGTCAATTCTAGTTCTAACATTCTATTCTAACCCCGAAGAAAGCTCTGCCTGTATCTGCATGTTGACAATTTGACAGTGAAATGTTTACACATGTTAAGGAACCAGAGGAGCCTCCAGCATTTGGATTGCACTTTTGGGTGTGCCCTGTTCTGTTTCTGGGCTCCTCTAGCCTGCAGGGCCCATAGAATTAGCAGAAGCATCAAGAGGATTTAGTCAAATTCGCTATGGCCAGTACAATTATACAGTGGAGGAAGGCACACTGCCAGGATTTTAATTTGAAGCAGGTACCCCTGGGAACATTGACAAATGACCAGGGGTTGTCTACACACGGCCAAGAGCCAGCAACAGCCAGCTGGGCTTTACTTCCTGATGAATGTGACAGTTCCAGACCTCTGAATGTTCCAGAACTGAAAGTGAATGAATTCTAGTGGTATTCAAAACAACAACAAGGCCTTTGTCATCTTTCTTAAGATTTTTATCCTCTTCATTATGTTGGCTGTTATTCCATTGTTATGGATCTTCAAGGATGTAACAGCCTGCTCTTAAAACACAGGTGGCAAAATAGCAACAGAGACTATAAAAAGGGAAGGAGCCCCAGGGTCTGACAGATCCAAGTTGGAAACCCAGTTCTACCTCTTACTAGCTGTGTGATCTTGGTCTGGTTTTTGTTTTTTGTTTTTTGTTTTTTTAATGTGTCTGAGCTTCAAATTCCTTAGCTATACAATGGAAATAAAGTGCAAATACGGCTGTTGTGAGCACTATAAATGGGATCACACGAATAAAGTGCTATTAGTCGCATTTGTTAGCATGTGTTCACTAAATATTCCCTTCCTTTTTTTCCTCCTGCAACTGTCATCCCCTTAAAGAAATAGGTAAAGAAAAGTTTCGTGTTTAATTCAATTCTGAGATCTCTTGTGTGGGATTATGCTGATTATTTTTCTCTTTTTCCCTGTTCCCAGTTTTCTATAGTAAATGATGCTTTCTCTAGTAAAGGATGTTGGTGGTTAGAAGTAGGATAGGAATTGTATCCTTGACAAAGTGTTAATTCATTAATATATAAAGGGCTCCTAGAAACTAACAAAAAGAAGAACAACAATCCAATAGAATTATGATTAAAGGAGAAGAAGGAGTAGTTCAGAAAATAGGAAATGCAAAGGACTCTTAAACATGTAAAATAATGCTTATCATCACTCTGGGTAAGTTAAATATAATTTCAAATTGCACAATGATACAATTTTTCACCAATCAGTTCTGTAAAAATACAAGTTTGAAAATATTTTCTGTTGGCAAGATTCTATAGAGGACAATCTTGTATGTTTATACATATCACAGATATACCCAGGCCTGTGAACTCATATGAAAAGATCTCCAAGATATAAGGAACCAAGTAAGCTGTGTATGTTAGAGTGTGAAAAATAACCTACTGTTTGGGTAAAAAGGAGACAAAAAGGAAAATCTATTTTTATATTATTTGGTTGATATGCAACAAAATCTGGAAAGATATGCTAAGAAAAGTGGTGGGAACTGAGCCGATGACAGGGGTGGAAAGAAGACTTTTCATTGCACATACTTTTATACTCTTGATTTTTAATTTTTTGAATGTAGTCTCAACTTAAAAATACTTTCAATAAAAAAGTAGGCTAAAAGGAGAAGATGGAGACTTTTGTATAGGCAATCAATATTAACTGACATAGTATGAATTAATTTCTAATCAAACAAAAAAAAACAGTAAAAAGTTAAAGATAACTGTCTCCCAATGACGGGAATTTTATTTCTGACAGACAGTGGGTACAGCAATCTTTTAATTTGCCACAATTCTGATATAGCTGGAAGGTTTACCAATACTTTACCAATGCCACATCCCGTCAGTGCATTATTTTTTTTAACTTTTTCTAAACCTATGCACTTTATATAACAGAACATCTATCTCTAAGAATGCATATTTATTATTATTATTAAAAACTAATAGTGCAGGGATGCCTGGGTGGCTCAGTGAGTTAAAGCCTCTGCCTTCTACTCAAGTCATGATCCCAGGATCCTGGGATTGAGCCCCGCATCGGCTCTCTCTCAACAGGGAGCCTGCTTCCTCCTCTCTCTGCTGCCTCTCTGCCAACTTGTGATCTCTGTCTGTCAAATGAATAAATAAAATCTTTTAAAAATAATAATAATAGTGCATCATAACTCCATCACTCAGAATAGTAGTGGCGTCAGAATTTTTGTGTTGGAGGAGCTTAAAAATGATGGATTGGTGGGAACTTGACAACTAGGGAGGTGTGTTTAAGTTTTATTTGTGAAACATTTTCTTTAAATTGAGTCAGCATGAGTCTCTTCAGCTGATTCCATCCTCAGGCAAGTCACCCCCAGTTTTCAAGCTACCTCAGCTGATAGCATGGAGCACAAACTTTCTCAGAAAAACCTTGATCAAATTATAGATTTAAAAGAAATAAATGATTGCTGTTGTTTTCAGTAACTAAGTTTGGGGTGGTTTGTTACACAGGTCTTGGATCCCTTTTACCTAGCCAGTGTATCTATCCTGCAGCTGCTGTGAGTGTGGACTGCTAACAGTTTTTCCAGAGAACTGTCCTGTCCTGGCTGGGACAATGGATGTCCAGCACCTTCATCCCAGGGCCAGCCTGTAGCCAATGACTAATAAGTAAAAAAGGTGGTCCCCTTGCCATAAGGCAGGATTTGACTCTATGGTACAATTCACACTCCAGTGCATCCTATGGGGTGAGACTAAAGTTCGATCCCCAGTGAAGCCACATCCTTGTCTAACTCCTTTCCCTGCCCTGTCCTCTTCTCTCTCTTACCCCTGAGAGCTCCTTCAATGTATTGCATGGCTATAATCCTTGTCTCAAGCTCTGCATCAAAGTTCCTGACTTGAAGCAGGCACTAATGAAAGTTTTAAGATGTGTAGGGGAAAAATCTTTCCTTTATTTTTTTAAAAGATTTTATTTATTTATATGACAGAGATCACAAGTAGGCAGAGAGGCAGGCAGAGAGAGAGGAAGGGAAGCAGACTCCCCAAGGAGCAGAGAGCCTGATGTGGGGCTCAATCCCAGGACCCTGGGATCATGACCCGAGCCAAAGGCAGAGGATTTAACCCACTGAGCCATCCAGGTGCTCCAGGAGAAATCTTTCTAAGTCATCTCTTGGTGCCTCCACTGCATAGAGATACCTTTGTTAACATTTTGGTGTACATGAAATTATCTAATAACTTGCAGAGTATTGTAATACCTTCCCTGGCAAATAGTTAAGAACTAAATAAAAGCTAGCCATTATTATCATATTCCTCCAGTGCTTGTTCTGTATTTAATAATCATATCTATTTATTAAGCACATACCATATATCAGGTACCATTCTAACATAGTTCATGCATAACTCAATTAGTCCTCACAGCAATCCTATTTAGTGATTACTATCATTTCAAATGAGGCCGCTGAGCCTCAAAGAGTTCAAATAACTGATCCAAGGTTGTACAGTAAAAAAATGGCAGAGCTTGATGAGTTACATATGTTTGCATTATACTTTAATCATCATTTCACTGATAACCTCTTTGTGGCCAATTGTTTCAGTGTGGGGCTGGATGTTTCTTTGTGTTAAAGAGCTGCAAGTGTGCGTAGTAATTCACTCCAGCTGTCACTATCTCCACCCTGTCCTGGGAGCTGGCTTCCTCATGGTCTTTCTTCCTGGAATAACCACCAACCTTAAATAGTACATTGAGCTTTATCTTTTTTGTAGTTTGCCCTGGTTTCTGTTGTACTTGCTCATCTCTGCTTTAATGACCTCCTGCAGTTTTGCTGGATGCCCAAGAGTCATTTTGGTCCCTAACAATTTCCAGCCACCACAGGCCTTGGCACGTTCCTTTTTAATAGAGGTTATGTTTACTAACGGACCTGTTTCCATTCGCTAGGCTACAAGATTTTTGTTTGTTTGTTTGAAGATTTATTTATTTATTAGAAAGAGAGATAAGTGAGAGAAGCTCAAACAGACTGAGCATGGACCCCAACATGGGGCTTGTTCTCATGACCCTGAGATCACGACCTGAACCAAAATCAAGAGTCTGATGCTTAACCAACTGAGGCACCCAGGCATCCCTAGACTGTAAGCTTTTTAAGGACAGGATCAAGACTTATTTATTTGTTCTTTTTCTAGTATCTTGTACAGTGCTTGGCACAAAGTAGATTCTTAATAGAAGTCTGTTCATTGAGTAAATAAATCAACAAACTATTTCATGGATGTGTGTGTTTCTTGTCTTTTTGTCAGGGTTGTAAGACTCCTCAGGCCTAGACCTGTTTTTCAGTTTATTTTTTGACCTTTTTGTTTAGCAAATGGTAAGTCCAGGGCAGAAATTTCATAAAACTGAATTGGAATTGTCTTCCCTAAAGAATGGGTCCCACTTTGGTCTTGCTCTGGGAAAAGGCAGCTCTCTGTCAAAGGGAATCAGTCCCATGTAACATCCTACATGGAATCAGAGAAATATTTAATCTCTGAATTTGTTGCATGGCCAGCGCTACGTGTCCTCTTATTTCCATAACTCTGCATGTGACCAGATGTCCTTGACTTGACCTTGTGGGAAAATGTAAACCATGAGATTCAGAGAGGGAATTTTGTGGGAGGAGAGGATCATGTGATGTGGAACAATCTTTATTTGCAATTCCCTGACTCAGGAGTGATTTTTGAGAAGTGGCAAGAGGTGACTCGACAGAGAGTCTTGCCGGCTTCTACAAACACGAGACTTTTTATGGGGATGGCACTCTGCCAGCCTGACAGGAAATAAAAAACAAACGGGCGCTGACTTCAGGTCCCATCCTGACCAGCACCAGCTTTCTCCAGGCTAGATTTTAGCATAAAACTAAACAAAACTCTCCTTCAAGAGTTGGAAGCTGAGCTAAAGGAATGCTGGAATGTCCCTTTGTACCAGAAGACCAAATTCACTTATTTCTATAAGTAAAAACTAATTTTTAAAATGCATCAAAGAACTTACAATTCAAAGTATCTCAATGCACACTTTTTCATTGAAAACTATCTGACCCTCCCCAAGTTTATCTATTTTATAACCATACGTGATCAATATTTGGATTTATTCAAAGATATATATATATATTTATTTATTTTGAAAGAATAGGAAAAAGGCAGTGAGGTACAGGGGGGTTAGGAAAGTTCCTTATGCTTTGGAGAATATTTCAACCTTGCTCTTCAAATGAGGTGCCCAGACAGCTTCATGTTCAACCTCAAGGTCATTACGTGTATACATTGCTTTAAGCCAGAAAAGATGAAGCTTTTTGGGTTGGGGTCAGAGTTGGGATAGGGTAGGGAGAAATTCTGGGTATCCACAGCTGTAGGAAGTACTTGTTCTCTGTTAATTTTGTTTACTTAAGAGGAGAAAAAGTAGTCCACATGTCTCTTTGAAGCCCTGTGGGACTGTTTTCACTGTGAGCACACAGAGAAAGCCCATGACTGTTCCTGGAATGCTGGTCTCACCATTTATTGTCCTTGGATTAAAGCCTGCTTTGCATTTGGGATAAAGATTCATTCATTCCTGTGCCAAGAAATAAAGAATTCTATTGTCTTCTTGCCCAAATTGTTCCAAGACAATCTTTTTTTTCTGAGACCGACAAGCTCAGATAGCATCTTGCTTGGCTCCTTGATCTGGTCTCCAAAGGAGATGTTGTGCCCTTTTTTGTCAGAGCTTTTCCACCACAATACTGTTACACAGAGCAGACCTGTTTCCCTCGGTACCAGGAGGCTTGTTCCTTTCATAAGGATCCTTGAGAACCTCTGGGGATTGCCAAACCAGCCTTAACTCTAATGCTCCACCGTAAGAATGGTTGTGTCCCTTGAACAGACAGAGTGATGATGAGCCCTTGGTGGCTGCTTACTTGATCCACAGGGAGAAATGAGTGTAATTTTTTTGCATGCTGTGACACGTTTCATCCCAGAGTATTACTTGCTTATCCGCAAGAATAAAAGCCGATTTAATTAAAATGAACATAGATGTGTGAAAAATAAAGGGCAAAGAAATTCAAAATAAGTTGGTTATCTCTTCAGAGGAAAACCAACCCCAGGTGGGCCTAAACAAATTCCTTTTTCATGTCTCACAGAATGCTCTTGTTTATTTAGAGGGCTTAATTCCAATCATCATGACAGTGGTCATTTGTCACTTCCACATCTGCCCTCCTAAACCTTCCTCATCCCCCTGAAACCTTTCTCTGCCAGCAGACTTACTGGTCCCTGACCTGTGAGGAAAGGTTGAGGCTGTCCTCCATTGCACACCTCTCTTGCTTCTTCCAGTTTCAGACAAAGGCAGCCTTTCCCCAGTGTATTGCTGATCCCTCTTCTTGTGCTCGTCATCCAAACGGTCTCCTCCAGGAGCTTGTTCCAAGTTATTTCTGCTCTGTACTGTCCTATCCTTTTCTCTATGAACTGGTCCATTCCTGTGACCCATGAAAATGCTCAGGTCTCTCTTATCTGAACCTGTGTCTTTCTCCCCTTCTTACTCCAATCCTTCCCTTTCTCTTCCCTTCCCTAGATAAAATTCTACAAAGGATTCTATATATTTGACATTTGTACTTCTAACTACATTTAGCTACTATACTTTTCATGACTGTGGTTTCTACTTTAAATCCCCAACCTCCCCTATGACAACTTTCCTTGGCCCAGCCCACAATTCCAATAAAATGGTCTAGTATAGAGCACTCGACATTGTCTAATTGCTGGAGGCTAAGGACTCCTTTAACCTCACCTTGTTTGACTTTTATATAACAACTTGTCTCCATTAATCAATCACTCTTTTCCTAAGATTCTGCTCTCGTTATCCATGACACCAGCACCTTCTAATTCTTCTCTCTTCACTCTGACAATTCTCCTCCACCTCCACCCTCAAAAGCTGATGTCCCTTATGCTCCCTGGGTTTTGCCCCTTCTTAATCTTTTCTGGTAATTTCTTCCATGTCCATGGTTCCACCTTCTCCCTGTGTACTGAATACCCTCATACTTATATTCCCTGATATATTTATACCAGACCTTTCCCCTGTGTTCCAACTGCTTCCTTCAAGATCTCTTCCCCTAGATGTCACTCCCCTAGATGACAACTCAAACTCACCATAGCCAAAATTGCACTTATGTTTCCTATAAAGCCGGTTCTACCTTCTCTACCCCCCACCCAGGAAATGATAGTACCATCCACCTATTTACTCAAGTTAGAATACTGTGTGTGGGAGAGGTCATCCTAGCTTCCTCTCTTTCTTTCATTCTTATAGGCTAACCAACCAGTTGCCTGTCTTGTAGGCTGGATCTCCTCAGCATTTGTGACATATATCCCTTGCTCTCCCTTGTTCCAGCTCCCGACTTCCCTGGATTATCAAAATGCTCTTGATTTCAGTTATTTGCTCTGGAGTTTATCTCCCACAAAGCATCTGAAGGGAACTTCCTTCAATAGATCCCTATTGCTTGGAGGATGAGGTCTATAATCTTTAGTGGGCCCAATAAAGCCAGATGCCACATCACGCTAGGTTTCTGCTGGTTTGCCTCTCACCTATACCTCTTGTATTCCACTCCCCACACAGACACGTGCTATACCTACACTCTCTTTTCACCTGTCCAATGCTCTTTCTTCTCAAACTTTCCTTACTTATTTCCTTATCTGCCCATCCCGTCTCCCCTCAGCCACTTCAGTGCCACATTATCTACACAGCTGTTTTAAGACCCATTCCAGGGTTATTCCACCTCTGAAAACTAGGAGGCTTTTCTTGACTGCATACCCATCTCCTACTCCAGGTACAATAGTTCTTCCTCTGAGTCTCATGGCGCTCTGTACATTTTTCATCTATGGAATCTCTAGCCCTTTATTACCAACTTTGCTCTGGCACTTACTACAGTGCCAGAACTGAATAAAGTTTCTTTGAATGAATGAATGAATGAATAAACGACCTCTTACTATTTCTAGTTGGATAAGTGCAACCTACAAATCTCAAGTATTAACAACTGAGGAGTTTCTCCCTGGAGGAAAGATCTAAAATGAGAAAGGAAATAAAGCCCTTTGGTTTACCCAATATCTTTAACAATCGAGAATATGGATTTTCTCTTGGTTAGCATTCTGAAGTGTTTACTAAGTGTTAGGTAGCAAAACATAACCTGTTACCAGTCAAAATTAAAACAGCTCTGTCAGGGTAAGTGCCTTTACTGTCCTTAAATATTTTAAAAATAAAATGTTTTTGGTTAGAGAACACTTTAGCAATTTGAATTTCAAAGTTTTGCAGATGGGTTTGTATTTGACTTTTCTGTACTAGCAACATAACTAATTTGAATGTGGACAGTGCTATTTTACTTTCCGCAAGCACAAGTTCACTCACTGATCACTGTGAGGAACATCCTTGGGTCTACTATGTAGAATATTTGCTTACAGGTGGCAGAGGAAAGACACATCATACCTACTATGAGTTGCTGAGCATTTACTCTGTGTCATCACCTTCTACCTATCATTTCATTTAATCTTTACAACCACTTCTGGGTTCATTTATAAGAGGAAACTGAGACTCTACATATACCATTTAGTGGAAGGATTCCTGCCCAGCAGTGGATCTTTATCAAAGGATTTTGGTGATGTCTTTGTACAGACATCTTTGCTAACAGTGGTTAGACATCTTTGTTAACAGATAAGCCCCTATGCTTGTCTGAGAATCCTTGCTAACCACTGGCCTCTAGTACCAGCCAGACATCCTGAGTCTTCCTCTACCCTGAAACTTTCATCCTTCTCCAACCATCCAGCATAAAGACCCAGTTGTATCATTCTGCCATGATTCTTAAATTACTAGTTTTCATTCTCCCTGACTACATAGGTGTCAGTTTGTTTCATTCTCTCAAATGCATCACCTCTGAAATCTTACTGGAGCCAGATGTTGTTTTCAAGATCAGATACCAACTTTTCAATCTTATAAACTAATCTGTGTTAATAAGTAATTGGAGGAGGGCTAGAGAATCTGTCTTTCCCATTCATATTGAAAATTCAAAGTAAGTGTGTTCTTGAAACCATGTCATACTGTGCCAGTGTTTTTACACCAAAGATGGGTCTTAGGTAAATTTCAAGGCGGGAAAGGGTCATGTCACAGCTGGCTTGAAGATATGCAATTTTAGGAAAGTAGGAGGCTTTGAGTTGGGAAAAAGCCTCAAATTAGCTAGAACAGTGCTTCCAGTAGAAATATAATGTTATCCCATAGTTACATATGTAATTTAAAACTTTCTAGGAGTCAAAGAATAAAAAGAAAGAGGTAAACTTAATTTTAATAACGTAATTTAGCCCAATTGATTTAAAATACTGTCATTTCAATTCAACACATAATCAATATAAAAAGCATGAGATATTTTACAATTATTTAGTACCAAGGCTTTGAAATCTGGTGTGTATTTTACTTTCTGGACTAGCCACATTTCAAGTGCTCTGTAGCTGAAGGCTGTCCTATTGGATAACACAGCTCTAGAATCCCTGGATACAAAGAAAACCCCAAGTTATCAAATCCTTGAACTCTTTGAGAGCTGAAATCCATGGAGAGCATCGAGGCTAAGTGCTGCTCTGCCTGTAAGTGAGCACATATAGTAACAGACCTGCTTCCTACCATTGGGATGCTCTGACCTCTGGTAATCTTTTGCACTCTGATCTCGTAAGTTTAGAGAGAACAAACCTAATACCCCATTCACAGGAGAACCTTTCAACTACCTTTAGGAAAACCAATGTGACCCCTGAGTTTGTTCTTTTGGGAAGCTTTCCTAATGTTTTCAACTGTTGTCTGTGTGAAATGGAGGATTTCCAGAGTCAGATGGCATAGGACATGCTTATCTCGTAAGTGCTTTTCAGCTCAACTATTCTGTGTCTCTAAATATTTAGCTGCCAACCTAAAGAGTCTGTATATAATAGAAGTGAAAAATTTCAAAGAAAGAAATAGGCCCAGTAAATTGATGAGTCATGTGCTCCTGTCCCCAGGTTATGACACCTAGAACCAATTAAAGGGAAAATTGTGATGTTTCTGTCTAAGTCGTAGTTGCCCCTTGCAATAGCTCTTAACCCTCTGCGTGATGTACTTTTCTCTTCTGGATCGCAATAGCCCTTCACCTAGTCTACCATTTAATCTCTCCCTATGCCATCTACATATTAGAGCCCAATTCCAAAATGTCTCAGAAAATAATCATGAGCCGTGAGTAGTCATTCATTAGTGTGAATTCAAGCTAGTGAATTTATCTCTTAAGGATAATTGCAATTAAAACTTAATCTTTGGGAGAGGAGTCAAGATTGTGGAGAAGTAGCAGGCTGAGACAACATCAGGTAGCAGGAGATCAGCTAGATAGCTTATCTAACCATTGTGAACACCTACAAATCCAATGGAAAATTGAAAAGAAGAACAACAATTCTAGAAACAAAAAATCGATCACTTTCTGAAGGGTAGGACCTGCGGAGAAGTGAATCCAAAGTGATGGGAAGATAGACCTTGGGGGGAGGGGCCGGCTGCCGGCAAGCGGCGGAGCAACAGAACACAAAATCAGGACTTTTAAAAGTCTGCTCCGTGGAGGGACATCAGCATATCCCCACATCCTGCAGGGTCACAGAAGGACCAGGGGTGTCTGAGTGTCACAGAGCTTGCAGGTGTTAGAACGGGGAAGCCGGCTACAGCAACAAAGCCGAGGAGTGAGCTCTCAGCTCAGGGTTACCTTGAACTGGTCGCAGGCTGAGTGAACTCAGAGCGTGCCCGAGGCCACGGAGATGGAAGTGACTGGGCGCTTTTCTCCAAGTGCAACCAATTGAGGGCTTTCCTATAAGCAAGACCAGAGGCCAGGGAGATGGCATTGGTTGGGCGCTTTTATCTGAGGGCACACTGAGGAGCGGGACCCTGAGCTCTCAGCAACTCCAGGCCGGAAATTAGGAGGCCACCATCTTCATTCCTGTCCTCCGGAACTCTACAGAAGAGCTCAGGTAACAAAAGCTCCCAAAAGCAAACCTGAGAGGATTACTAGTAAGGGTGGTGCAATTTTGCCTGGGGCAAAGACACTTGAGAATCACTACAACAGGCCTCTCCCCCAGAAGATCAACAAGAAACCCAGCTAAAACCAACTTCACTCACCAAGGAGAACAGTGGAATTCCAGAGGAGGAGAAAGCAAATCTTATCTGGACAAAATGACAAGGCGGAAAAACTCACAACAACAACAAAAAAGAACAAGAGGCAGTACTGAAGGCTGGGGACCTAATCAATACAGACGTTGCTAATATGACAGATCTAGAGTCCAGAATGATGATTCTTAGGGTTCTAGACGGTCTTGAAAAAGGCATAGAAGATATTAGAGAAACCCGCTCCGGAGAGATAAAAGCCCTTTCTGGAGAAATAAAAGAACTAAAATCTAACCAAGTTGAAATAAAAAAAGCTATTAATGAGGTGTAATAAAAAATGGAGGCTCTTACTGCTAGGAAAAATGAGGAAGAAGAAAGAATTAGTGACATAGAAGACCAAATGACAGAGAAGAAGAAGAAGCTGAGCAAAAGAGAGACAAACAAATACTGGACCACGAGGAGAGAATTAGAGAGATAAGTGACACCATAAGACAACACAACATTAGAATAATTGGGATTCCAGAAGAAGAAGAAAGAGAGAGGGGAGCAGAAGGTATATTGGAGAGAATTATTGTGGAGAATCTCCCTAATATGACAAAAGGAACAAACATCAAAATCCAGGAGATGCTAAGAATGCCCCTCAAAATCAATAAAAATAAGTCTACACCTCGTCACCTGATAGTAAAATTTACAAGTCTTAGTGACAAAGAGGAAATCCTGAAAGCAGCCCAGGAAAAGGAATCTGTAACATACAAAAACATTAGAATGGCAGCGGACCTATCCACAGAGACCTGGCAGGCCAGAAAGAACTGGCATGATATATTCAGAGCACTAAACGAGAAAAACATGCAGCCAAGAATACTATATCCAGCTAGGCTATCATTGAAAATAGAAAGAGAGATAAAAAGCTTCCAGGACAAACAAAAAGTGAAAGAATTTGCAAACACCAAACCAGCTCTGCAGAAAATATTGAAAGGGGTCCTCTAAGCAAATAGAGACCCTAAGAGTAGTAGATTAGAAAGAAACAGAGACAATATACAGTAACAGTCACCTTACAGGCAGTACAATGGCACTAAATTCATATCTCTCAATAGTTACCCTGAATGTTAATGGGCTAAATGCCCCAATCAAAAGACACAGGGTATCAGAATGGTTAAAAAAACAAAACCCATCAATATGCTGCCTATAAGGAACTCATTCTAGACCCGAAGACACCTCCAGATTTAAAGTGAGGGGGTGGAAAACAATGTACCATGCTAATGGACATCAGAAGAAAGCTGGGGTGGCAATCCTTATATCAGATCAATTAGATTTTAAGCCAAAGACTATAATAAAAGATGAGGAACGACACTATATCATACTCAAAGGGTCTGTCCAACAAGAAGATTTAACAATTTTAAATATCTATGCCCCTAACATGGGAGCAGCTAACTATATAAACCAATTAATAACAAAATCAAAGAAATACATCGACAATAATACAATAATAGTAGGGGACTTTAACACTCCCCTCACTGAAATGCACAGATCATCTAAGCAAAAGATCAACAAGGAAATAAAGGGCCTTAAATGACACACTGGACCAGATGGACATCACAGATATATTCAGAACATTCCATCCCAAAGCAACAGAA
Source organism: Mustela putorius furo (assembly GCF_011764305.1). NCBI lineage: Eukaryota > Metazoa > Chordata > Mammalia > Carnivora > Mustelidae > Mustela > Mustela putorius. Next base: position 13,471,846 of record NW_025422123.1, on the reverse strand, counting down.
TACACATTCTTCTCTAGTGCACATGGAACATTCTCCAGAATAGATCACATCCTGGGACACAAATCAGGTCTCAACTGGTATCAAAAGATTGGGATCATTCCCTGCATATTTTCAGACCACAATGCTCTGAAGCTAGAAATCAATCACAAGAGGAAATTTGGAAAGAACCCAAATACATAAGACTAAACAGCATCCTTCTAAAAAATGAATGGGTCAGCCAGGAAATTAAAGAAGAATTGAAAAAATTCATGGAAACAAATGATAATGAAAACACAATGGTTCAAAATCTGTGGGACACAGCAACGGCAGACCTGAGAGGGAAGTATATAGCGGTACAAGCCTTTATCAGGAAACAAGAAAGGTCTCAAATACACAACCTAACCCTACACTTAAAGGAGCTGGAGAAAGAACAACAAAGAAAGCCTAAACCTAGCAGGAGAAAAGAAATCATAAAGATCAGAGCAGAAATCAATGAAATAAAAACTAAAAAAACAATAGAACAAACCAACAAAACTAGGAGCTGGTTCTTTGAAAGAATTAATAAGATTGACGAACCTCTGGCCAGACTTATCAAAAGGAAAAGAGAAAGGACCCAAATAAATAAAATCATGAATGAAAGAGGAGAGATCACAACCAACACCAAAGAAATACAAACCATTATAAGAACATACTATGAGCAACACTACGCCAACAAATTTGACAATCTGGAAGAAATGGATACATTTCTAGAGACATATAAACTATGACAACTGAACCAGGAAGAAATAGAAAACCTGAACAGACCCATAACCAGTAAGGAGATTGAAACAGTCATCAAAAATCTCCAAACAAACAAAAGTCCAGGGCCAAATGGCTTCCCAGGGGAATTCTACCAAACATTTAAAGAAGAATTAATTCCTATTCTCCTGAAACTATTCCAAAAAATAGAAATGGAAGGAAAACTTCCAAACTCATTTTATGAGGCCAGCATCACCTTGATCCCAAAACCAGACAAGGATCCCATCAAAAAAGAGAATTACAGACCAATATCCTTGATGACACAGATGTGAAAATTATCACCAAAATACTGGCCAGTAAGATCCAGCAGTACATTAAAAGGATTATTCACCATGACCAAGTGGGATTTATTCCAGGGCTGCAAGGTTGGTTCAATATCCGCAAATCAATCAATGTGATACAATACATTAATAAAAGAAAGAATAAGAACCATATGATACTCTCAATAGATGCTGAAAAAGCATTTGACAAAATGCAGCATCCCTTCCTAATTAAAACTCTTCAAAGTGTAGGGATAGAGGGCACATACCTCAATATTATCAAAGCCATCTATGAAAAACCCACTGCAAATATCATTCTCGATTGAGAAAAACTGAAAGCTTTTCCACTAAGGTCAGGAACGCGGCCAGGATGTCCATTATCACCACTGCTGTTCAATATAGTACTAGAAGTCCTAGCCTCAGCAATCAGACAGCGAAAAGAAATTAAAGGCATCCAAATTGGCAAAGAAGAAGTCAAACTATTTGTTTTTGCAGATGATATGATACTATATGTGGAAAACCCAAAAGGCTCCACTCCAAAACTGCTAGAACTTGTACAGGAATTCAGTAAAGTGTCAGTATATAAAGTCAATGCACAGAAATCAGTTGCATTTCTTTACACTAACTACAAGACAGAAGAAAGAGAAATTAAGGAGTTGATTCCATTTACAATTGCACCCCAAACCCTAAAATACCTAGGAATAAACCTAACCAAAGAGGCAAAGAATCTATACTCAGAAAACTATAAAGTACTCATGAAAGAAATTGAGGAAGACACAAAGGAATGGAAAAAAGTTCCATGCTCATGGGTTGGGAGAAGAAATATTGTGAAAATGTCTATTCTACCTAAAGCAATCTACACATTTAATGCAATCCCTATCAAACTATCATCAATTTTTTTCAAAGAAATGGAACAAATAATCCTAAAATTTATATGGAACCAGAAAAGACCTCGAATAGCCAAAGGAATATTGAAAAAGAAAGCCAAAGTTGGTGGCATCACAATTCTGGACTTCAAGCTCTATTACAAAGCTGTCATCATCAAGACAGTATGGTACCGGCACAAAAACAGACACATAGATCAATGGAACAGAATAGAAAGCCCAGAAATAGACTCTCAACACTATGGTCAACTAATCTTCGACAAAGAAGGAATGTCCAATGGAAAAAAGACAGCCTCTTCAACAAATGGTGCTGGGAAAATTGGACAGCCACATGCAGAAAAATGAAATTGGACTATTTCCTTTCACCACACACAAAAATAGACTCAAAATGGATGAAGGACCTCAATGTCCAAAAGGAATCCATCAAAATCCTTGAGGAGAACACAGGCAGCAACCTCTTTGACCTCAACCACAGCAACTTCTTCCTGGGAACATCACCAAAGACAACAGAAGCAAGGGCAAAAATGAACTATTGGGATTTCATCAAGATCAAAAGCTTTTGCACAGCAAAGGAAACAGTTAATAAAACCAAAAGACAACTGACACAATGGGAGAAGATATTCACAAATGACATATCAGATTAAGGGCTAGTATCCAAAATCTATAAAGAGCTTAGCAATCTCAACACCCCAAAGAACAAATAATCCAATCAAGAAATGGGCAGAGGACGTGAACAGACATTTCTGCAAAGAAAGCATCCAGATGGCCAACAGACACATGAAAAAATGCTCCACATCACTCAGCATCAGGGACATACAAATCAAAACCACAATGAGATACCACCTCACACCAGTCAGAATGGCTAAAATTAACAAGTCAAGAAATGACAGATGCTGGCGAGGATGCAGAGAGAGGGGATCCTCCTACACTGTTGGTGGGAATGCATGCTGGTGCAACCACTCTGCAAAACTGTGTGGAGGTTCCTCAAAAAACTGAAAATAGAGCTACCCTATGACCCAGCGATTGCACTACTGGGTATATATCCTAAAGATACAAATGTGATGCTCCAAAGGGGCACGTGCACCCGAATGTTTATAGCAGCAATGTCCACAATAGCCAAACTATGGAAAGAACCTAGATGTCCATCAATAGATGAATGGATGAAGAAGATGTGATACATATACACAATGGAATACTATGCAGCCATCAAAAGAAATGAAATCTTGCCATTTGCAACGACACGGATGGAGCTAGAGGGTATTATGCTTAGCGAAATAAATCAATGGGAGAAAGACAACTATCATATGATCTCCCTGATATGAAGAAGTGGAGATGCAATGTGGGGGGTTTAGGGGGTAGGAAAAGAAAAAATGAAAGAAGGTAGGATTGGGAGGGAGACAAACCATAAAAGACTCAATCTCAAAAAACAGACTAAGTGTTGCTGGGGGGAGGGGGGATGAGAGAGGGTGGTGGGGATATGGACATTGGGGAGGGTATGTGTTATGATGAGTGCTGTGAAATGTGTAAACCTGGAGATTCACAAACCTGTACCCCTGGGGATAAAAATACATTATATGTTTATTTTAAAAAAATTTTAATTAAAAAAAATCTAATCTTTAATTTTATTTTAGGCATTGGAGAGGCAGGAAACTTTCTCGTTCATGAAATCATTGGTAGAGATTCAGCTATACCTTATTTTAAGCAATAGATCATATTTAGGTCTTTGGTTTATCTTGTATATTGAACAAATTGCATGACTTAAGCAGAAGATACTTTCTTCCTTCACTTTATTTAGGATCTTATTTATTTATTCAACAGCTGGTAGAATATGAAAGGGTCACCACCACCAGCAACCCCCCTCCCCCGCCGCCGATTATGGTAAACCCAGCAGAAAAAAACTCAGGGAAGAACTTGGGATGGATTTGCCCAAATTCTTCATTGCCATTGGGAAAAAAATTCATATTATTATGGAGAACACAAAGATGGAGGGACCCTTAGAGTTGGAAACAGGAATCAAAAATGGTCCCTTATCCTAAATGAAGTAGGGGCAAATTTTTGCCAAACACACAAAAGATATACTTTGTTTTTTGTTTTTGTAAAATTGGTTAATTCAGGGCAATTTAACACATAAATCCAGGGAAGATGTATGAAAGCATTTTTTAAAGTTGATTATAAAATCTTTTCAATAATAGTCTCCTAAAGGACTTTAAGAGATAACTTGATTTTCAAAACACAGTTTACCTTTTCAGAAAAACACTTTTTGAGCAAACTTAGACCTACCATTTGTACCTATTTGTATATGTTCTTAAATCCCAGAAGTAACATTCAGAATACTCCAGCCAACCATCTCAGCATCAGGAAGTTTTTGAAAAACAGTCCAAGAAGGCAGAGATGTAAGTAAAGGGAGCTAGAGAACAGTTTTGAAAGAGAAGGGATATAACAAAAATAGCGCAAAAGGATTCACTCATTTATTCTCCAGCCCTTTTCCAGAGAAATGGTGGTAAAGAGCACTCTTGGATTGTGTTTTCCAAAGATGGCCTCCCATTCCACCTACCTTTCTATAATGTGATCTTGTTATGCCCTCTTCAGTGGGTGGAGTCTAATTCCCCTGCGCCTGAATGTAGAATGGTGTTATGACTCATTTGGAACCCACAGAACTCGGGAGAAGTCAGTTTGCATGACTTTGATTTGTTGTTTGCTTTCTTCACAACTTAGCGGGTTCTCTATTTACTTTGCACTGCTGCATGATGTGTACATTTGATTTTTTTAAATTGACCTTTTTATTTTGATATAATTGTAGAATCACGTATTACAGGAAACAGTAGAGATTTCCAGTATACTGTTACTCCTAATGAAAACTGCAAACAAATTGCAAAACTGCAGTTCAGTATCACAGTTCAATACAGATATTGACATTGATACAGTCAAGGTACAGGATATTTCTATCACCACAAAGATGCTAATGTTGCCTTTTATAGTCACATCTATTTCCTTCCCATCCACACAGCCTTCTTAAGCCCTGAAAACCACTCATCTGTTCTCCATTTCTATAATTGTGACGTTTCAAGGATGTTATATAAATAGAATTATATGGTATATAATCTTTTAGGATTGGCTTTTTTTTTTTTTTTTTCCTCAACATAATTCTCTGGAAATTCACTCAGAGGATATTGCAGTCTGGTTCATTTCTTTGCTGAGAAGTAGTTCATGGTAACATGCAATACAGTTGGTTTAACTATTCAGCTGTTGAAGGACATCTGAGATGTTTCCAGTCTGGGGCTCTTATGAATAAAGCTGCTGTGAACATTGATGTACAGCTTTTTGTGTGAACACAAGTTTACACAAATGCCCAAGAATGGGATTGCTAGTATATAGAAATACAGTTGATTTTACTTAGGGATTCTGCAAATTTGCAAATTTGTGTGTTTTTGTGTGTATGTGTGTGCTTGTGTGCATTTTAGTTTCCTTGGGCTTTTCTATGTAGGCAATCATATTATCTACAAATAGGGACAGCTTTATTTCTTAATTTCTGGTCTGTATACCTTTTATTTCCTTTATTGTCTTTTTACATTGGCTAGAACTTCCAGCATCAATGCTAGCAAGAGTGATGAGAGTGGATATCCTTGTCCTGTTTCTGATTTTAGGATGAAAGCACAGTTTTTCCCTATTAAGCCTAATGTTAGCTGTAGGCATTTTGTAGATGTTCTTTACCAAATTGAGGAAATTCCTCTTTATTTCTAATTTTCTAAGATTTTTTTTAATTTATTGAATTTTTATTTATTGAATTTTAATGATTTTCTGAATCCATTGATATGACCATTTGATTTTTCTTTGTTCACTTGTTAATATAGTAGGTTACATTGATTTTTAAATATTGGACTAGTCTTGCATTGTTGGTATAAACTTCACTTGATCATGGTATATAACTCATTTTATATACTGTTAAATTTTATTTGATAATATTTTGTTAAGGATTTTGTTGTTGTTGTTGTTGTTGTTAAGGATTTTTGTTTGTATTCATCAGGGATACTGGTCTTTACTTTTTTTAAAAATTCTGTGTTTGTCTGGTTGTAGTATTTGTGTAATGCTATCTCTATGAAACAAATTGAGAAGTGTTCACTCCTCTTCCATTTCTTGGAGGAACTGTGTAGAATTTATCTTAATTCTTCTTTAAATATTTAGCAGAATTCTCCAGTGAAATCATCTAGATCTGGAGACATTTTTCGGTGGTTATGGGGATAGTTTATAGTTTTTTCCAATTTCCTTAATAGTTATTTAAATTGTCTGTTTCGAACTGAGTGAGTAATGATGATTTTTGAGAAATGGTCCATTTCTTCTAAGTTGTTAACTTTATGTGTATAGTGTTGTTTGTAGTGTTATATCATTATTCCTTTATTACTTTTATTATTCTTTTTAATATCTGCAATGATATCCCCTGCTTCATTCCTAGTAATTTGTGGTGATTTCCTGGTAATTTGTGTCCTCTTTTATTTTTTAAATCAGTCTTCCTGCAGGTGTGTTTGTTTTCTAAATCTTATCAGAGAACCAGATTTTTATTTCATTGACATTATTATTTTTCTGTTTCTAGTTCCATTGACTTATACTCTTATCTTTATTATTTCCCTCCTTACAATTGCTTTGGTTTGTTTTGCTTTTCTTTTCCTAGATTGTTGAGATGGGAGCTTAGAATATCCATTTGTGATTTTTCCACTTTTCTGAGGTATGCATTTACTGCTCTAAAATTCTCCGCACTGCTTTCACTCTGTCCCACAAGTTTTGACATGTTATTCAGTTTAATGTATTCTTTTCATTCAGCTTAATGTATTCTTTTATTCCCTTAATAACTCCCTCTTTGAACCATGGACTGTTTCAAGATATATTGTTAGGTTACCAGGAGTTTGGAGATTTTCTTATAATTTTTCTGTTATTGGTTTCTAGTTTGATTACACTGTGGTTAGAGACCATTTTCTGTATGATTTCCATTATTTCCATTATTCTGTGTTCCAGTTACTTTTGTGTATGCTCTATGGGCATCTAAAATATATTTTTTTAATTTACTGTTGTGGAATGGAGCGCTCTATAAATTTTGATTACATCCTGTTTGTTGATAGTGTTGAGTTCTGTATCCTTGTTGTTTTTATCCAGTTGTCTTATCAGTTGCTAAGTAAAGGATGTTGAAATCTCCAACTAATTGTGGATTCGTCCATTTCTCCCTTCAGTTCTTGCTTCACCTACTTTACAGTTCTGTTATTTGGTTCCTGTGCATTTGAGATTGCTGTTTTATGCGTGGATTAAACTTTTATCATCTTGTAATGCTCTTCTCTGCCCCTGATAATTTATTTTCTCTGAATTTTACTTTATCTAATATTAATGTAGATACTCCTGCTTTTTTTTTTTTTTTGCTTAATATTTCTGTAATATACATTCTTTTACTTTCAACCTGCCTATACGATTATATTTTGAAGTCGGTTTCCTATAGATAGCACATAGTTGGGTCCTGATTGTTACTACATTCTACCAATCTCTGTTTTTTATTTCTGTTTTCAGACCATTTTTGTTTAAGTTAATATATTGATATGTTAGGGTTTAAACCTACCATTTTATTTTTGGTTTTCTGTTTATTCTCTGCCTTATCATTTCTTTGTTTTCTTTTTTTCTGCCTTCCTTAGTGTTACTTGAATATTTTTATAATTCTATTTTTAATTATTTATGGTGTTTCTTTGTAGAGCTTTTTTTAGTGATTTTGTTAGGTGTATATATAAACAACATATCTACTGTGTAATTATTTCACCAGTTAAAGTGTGGATCTACTGCTTTTTATGTCTCTTTACCCACTGCCATTTATAATTGTCTCAAATATTTTCTCTATATACATTTAGAAATGCATTAAATAAAAGTATAATTTTTGTTTCAACATTAAAATACAGTTTAGAAAACTCAAAAGAAGAAAAGTCTATTGTATTTATGCATATTTTTGCTTACCATACTCTTTCTTCCCCTTTAATGCTTCAAAGTTCTTTCTTCAATTGTTTTCTTTCTATTTAGAGAATTTCTTCTAGCCATTCTTTTAGGGTAGACTGCTATTGATAAATTTTATTAGTTTTTTTCATCTGAGAATGTCTCGATTTACTTCATTCTTGAAGGATAATTTTCTTGGATATAGAATTCTTTTCTTTCAATACTTAAAATGTTTCCTTCTAGTCTCAGTCTCTGATGAGAAGTCAATTGTCATTTAATTGTTTTTCACTACAGGTAAAATATTTTTCTCTAACTGCTTTTAAGATTTTTCCTATGTCTTTAGTTTTCAGATATTTGAAATTGATGTGCCTTGGTGTGGGCTTCTCTGGACTTATGCTGTTTAAGATTTGCTCAACTTCTTTTTTTAAAAAAATATTTTATTTATTTGACAGAGAGAGAGACACAGTGACAGAGGGAACACAAACAGGGGGAGTGGGTGAGGAAGAAGCAGGCTTCCCACCTAGCAGGGAGCCCAATGAGGGGCTCGATCCCTGGACCCTGGGATCATGACTGAGCTGAAGGCAGATATTTAACCGACTGAGTCACCCAGGTGCCTCTCAACTTCTTTAAATTATAAATTTATATGATTTGTCAAATTTGGAAAGTTTTCTGTCATTAATTATTTTAAGTACTTTTTCAGTCCTGCCTGCTTTCTCCTCTCCTTCTGGGACTTCGACAACTTCAGTGAATGTTAAATCTTTTGTTATAATACTACAGGTCCCTGAGGCTCTGTTCATTGTCTTTCCAGTCAATTTTCTCTCTGCTGTTCAGATCAGATAATTTCTTTTGTTCTATTTTCAAATTCTTTGATTCTTTCCTCTGTGCCTTCTATTTTACTGTCGAACTCATACTTGGAGTTTTTCCCCCCAGTCTTATTAAAAATAATGGACATATATCACTGTATAAGTTTAAGGCATACAGCATGATAGTTTGATTTACATGTATTGTGAAATAATTACCTCAAAAAATTCACCTAGCATCCATTTTTTTATATAGGTGCAATAAAAAGAAAAAAGAAAAAAGGGAAAAAATTATTCATGATGAGAACTCTTAGGGTTTATTCTCTTAACAACTTTTCTGTATTTCATACAGTAGTGTTAGCTGTAGTCCTCATGTAGTCCCTGCCTAGTAATTATTTATCTTATACATTGGGTTTTTATTTTGGTTATTTGACTTTTCCATTCTAAGATTTCCATTTGCTTCTTCTTTATATCTTCCAGTATTTTGCTCAGACTTTTAACTTTTTCATTTATTTTAAGCATGTTTATTGCTCATGGAAACATTATTATAGCTGCTCTAAAATATTTGTCAGATAATTCTAACATCTGTCATCTCAATGTTGGCATCTTTTGACTGGTTTCTTAAATTTACTTTGTGATCTCCCCAGTTCCTGGTATGACAAATAATTTACTACTGAAACCTGGACATTTTGAGCATTATATTAAGAGACAACAGAACTTGTTTTAACCTTCTGTTTTAACTGCCCTTTTCTGACACTGTTCTAGCAGAAAAGAAGAGTTTGTCATTATTGCCCTGGAGTAGAAGTCCAGGTTCCCCACTTGGTTCTTGCTGACACTCAAGTAGGGGGTTCCTGTTATTCTGGCTCCACATTAAGCTACCACTGAAACCTCCATTTCTGACAAGAGTAGGATTGCCTTGTTCCTGCTTCCAATGTGGACTCTACCAACACCATGGAGGGGGGTGGTCTCATTACAGTGGGGCACTGGTGAAAGTCCTGACTCTACATTATACTTCCTCTGACATCCCCCTACAAGAGAAGGTAAGCAATGCCTCATTACTGCCACACTACCTATGTGTCGCTACTGACACTAGTGGGAGAGGGAACAGGACTTACACTACCTAGCAGGAATGTCCCAGTTCCCTACTGTCAGCTTTCTCTGACACTTCCTTGACAGCAGGTCTTCGGTGCCTCATTACAGCCTGGTGACAGTGGAAGACTAGGCTCCCCATTCTGCCTTTGCTGACGTGGATTTGAGGTAAGACCAGATTTTCTGTTGTATTTGCCTGCAACAGAATGATTATTGTTTAAAGGTTTTCTGTCTTGCTAGTTTGCCCTTTTCCTGGGGCTTTCTTTCCTTGGGGCTTTTTGTGATTGCATCTGTTAGCATTCCTGGATTGTCAGCTTCTTTAACTCCACGTTTGGGATATATGAAACAAAAAGAAAGCAGAAGAGAACTCACCAACATGTCACGTTTTGAGTCCAGAGGTCCCTAGTGTGTCTGCCTTCTTTTCTTCACCTCTCAGGGCCTACTTATGTATGTGTTATGTATATCATCCAGAATTTTTAGCTGTGTAATGCTATAGATTGAATGTTGTATCCCTCCCCATCCATATGTTAAAACTCTAAGCCCCAGTGAGATGGAGCCTTTAGAGGTAATTAGGTCATGAAGGTGAAGCTCTCATGAGTTCCACTCGAAGAGACACTGGAGATGCTTGCTTCCTCTCTCTTTCTACCAGGTGAGGATACAGTGGGGAAAAAAAGTGTCCATCTGCAAACCAGGAAGTGTGTTCTCACCAAGAACCAGATTGGGCAACACCTTGATCGTGGACTTCCCAGATTAGAGACCTCTAAGAAATAAACTTCTGTGTTTAAGCCATCAAGTCTATGGTACTTTTTTAATAGATGCCCAAGCTGACCAAGACACATGACTTTTGAGGCAAAGTCTGAAAAGGTTGTGAATCTTCTGCCTGTCTATCTTAGGATGCTTGCTCCATCTACTCTGAGTCCACTCTTGGGAAGCCACAAGTAGACACTCCAGTCAACCATCATAGCCAGGTTCCCAGCCAATAGACAGTATTAAATGTGAGCCAAAAAGTCAGCATTTTTGGCTATCCAGTCCAGACAAGCCTTCTGATAGAACTTTCAGCCATAGATAATAATATCTAATTGCAAGTGACTGAAAAATTACTCAGAATTACTCAGCTGCATTATTTCTGAAATACTTGCTCACAAATGCATGAGTAAAATAATTGCTTTTTTTTTTAATGCCTCGAAGTTTTGGGGTAATTGAATGAGCAGCAATAATAACCAGAATACTATTTTCTAGAAGGAAAAATTGAAGTAATGGAGATTATTTGACTTTCTCAAAGGACTTTGGCAGTTTTTTCTATTATTGCTAAAACAAATTACCACAGATCTAATAATTTAACACTCATTTATTATCTCACAATTCTATAGGTTAAGGTCTGATATGGGTCTTACTGGGTTAAATACAAGGTGTTGACAGGGCCATATTCCTTAATGGAGGCTTTGGGTAAGAATTTACTTCCAAACTCATTTAGATTGTTGCCAGAATTGAGTTCCAGAATTGAGTGGTTGTAGGACTGAGGTTTACATTTCCTTGCTGGCTGTCAGCCAGGGGATGGTCTTTGTTCCTAATGGCTGCCTAATCCCTTCTCATGCTTTCCACCATGAGGCCCCCTATAGTCCTTGCATTTGAGTCCCCACATCTCAGATTTAGTTGTGTTGTTTCTGCTCTTCTTGCCCTTCAAATCTCTCCCTCTCGCCCTTCTGCTGCATCTGTCTTGCTTTCTCTTCTGTTACATATCTCTTCTGCTTCTAGCTGGAGAAAATTCTCTGCTTTTAAGGGTTTATGTGATTTGATTGGACCCACCTTCATAATCCAGGATGCTTTCCCTATTTTAAGGTCAACTGCAAAGTTATGTTTGCAGAGTTTCTTTGGTCACTTAAGGTAGTATATTCACAGGTTCTGGGGATTAGGGCATGGATATGTCCAGAGTGAAAGGGGGACATTATTCTGCTTACCATAGCACAACTAGAAAGGAAAATAGAACTCAGGTATACTAGCTCTCACCATTTGTGTCTGTCAATTTCTGTAGGGCAGAGCTAAATAACCTCCCTAAGTCCCTTCTGGTCAACTTTCTTAAATCTACCCTCCTGATATTTTTTGCCATCTCCCAGATGATCTGTGATTAAGCCCAAGGCCATAAATTAAAAAGAAACAAGTTTGTGTTCTGAATACAAAGACTTTAATTCCTGTGGCTCTGTTTCAGTCATATCTGTCCCCACCTTCCAGAGTGTTTAGAAAGGATCTGGCCATTCAGCATGTGACAATAGATTGGTAACAAGGAGAAGGAGAACTGGAGAGAGTAAAAAGGAGGGGATGGGGAAGACTAAAAAGAAAATGACTAGAGAAGAGGGAGGGATAGAGGAAGAAGAAGGAGAAGAAAGAGGAAAAGGAGAAGAGAAGGAGGAAGAGGAGGAGGAGAAGAAGAAGAAAAAGGAGGAGGAGGAGGAGGAAGAGAAGGGAGGAGGAGGAAAAGGAGAAAAAGAAGGGAAGAAGAGGAGGAGGAAGAGGAAGGGGAAGAGGAGGAGGAGGGATGGGAGGAGGAGGAGGAAGAAGAAGAAGGAGGAGGAGGAGGAGAGAGTGGGCCAGGGAGGAGGAGAAGGAGAGGGGGAAGAAAGTCGTAGTATAAGGAGGTAGGGAGACGAGAGAACAGCCAGCTGATAAGATGCTATGGATCTTCTATCCACACATCTACCCAGCCTGGCTGATAAGAGGCACAGACACACTGAGTGGACATAAGACCAATGCTAGCCTTTACAGAGTCTGTGTGACAATCAGAAAAGGCAGCCTGTCTGGGCAGATGCAGCACATGATTTGGCAAGTGAAGACCAGGCTGAGTTTCAGCCCTGACTGTGCCAGGTGCCCTTGGGAAGACACAATCTACATAGCTGTATGCAGTGCTCTGATAATGGCCTTCACAGACAGCTGCCTGCCCACTGTGTGTGTGTGAGGTACAGCATTAGCATTAGGCTCCTGGCCACTCTCACCAGGAACCTTCTCCTGCAATGTCTAAGGAAGATCTAAAGGCAGACAGGTCTTGCCTGGTTACAGACTGGATCAGAACTCTTCGATCATAAATCACCTCCTCTCCAGCCAAAAGAAGTCCCCAGTCCCCTCTTATGTTTGTCATTCTTCCTTGAGATTAGTCACCAGATCAGTATTAAAGAAAGTAGAGAATTAGAGAATCTGGCTGTCTCTCCAGAATCCTCCACATTTACAAGAGGTTAAATGGCAGGGACAGTCCGGTCCTTGCTGGTTATTTCCTTTGAGACAGCAGCCAGAAGGAGGGGTGGCCGTTGAGGCAGGAAGGAAGAATAATGTTGTTGTTTAATACTGCCCAGCTAAGCAGATGAAAGCCTGCAGGCCTTTGGCTGAAGATAGCACAGAAAGGGACAAGCAGAGCCAAACTTCAATCATTTCTCATCAGTGTTTACATCAGTGAGCCCTAGGCACTGCCCTGCTGGCAGCCTGGGTTCTAGTAGCTGTTGGCTCATGGCCTGACTGAAGAGAGATTCCAGATTTTGGAGGGAGTGGAGGGAAGTAAGAACAACATGTCCTGTTCACCCAGAGGGTATGGAGGCCTCTAGAGAGGCCAGAGGTACAGGTCACCTGGCTTTGGGTTGATGTACCCTCCCAGATCCAGTGCACATGTGCCAGGACAATCTCAGATCAGAGATGAAAGAGGCCTTACAATTAGGATATGGTTCAGTTTTCTGATATCAGCTAGGGAAAATGGGATCCTGTCCATTTTATAGGTAAGCAACCAAACCTGGCCTTACCTTGGGATATATGGCTAACAAATAGATTGAAGGGAAAGGAGGGTAAGGTAGAAATGCAGTCTTTTGTCCCCACTGGTCCCCTCTTGGTAACGCTCTGGCAACCTGTCCAACCTGAACCAGCATGAGCAGCACTCTGGAAATAATGCTTGTCTGTTTGCCCCTTATGTATCCCAACTCCTTTGTGGGAATTGCCAGAATCTAGTAAGCCTATTATCCAAGGCTCAAGTGTGTGGTGTTGATTATTTAAGGGAAGTCATTCCTATTAAGAGCCAGAATAGCCAGGGAGAAAGTAGCCATGGAAAAGAGATTTAATTCTCTGTAGGACTTGATGAGATGGAGAAGAAGGAAATGGACATTCATTTGAGGAAGCCTCATTTTTTAAAAGCATTTATTCCATTTATTAAAGCATTTATTCCATCTATTCCAGTATAAATGCATACAGTGCATACAATGTATGTACATACTATACATACATTGTCCCATTTAATCTGCACAGCAACCCTCAGAGAGGCATGAATTGAGGTAGCTTTATGGATGAGTTTAGGGCGTAAACCTTATTTAGCATTGTTAGCCAATGAAGTGGAATTGGCTTCAAAACCAGCAGTTGTCCCCCTGAACCCCTATTCTTAACCCCTACACTATCTGCTTCTCATGGCAGAATAGGAGAGATGAGAGTTCTGGGAAGAAATGGGGAGAGGATTTGATTGGCAGATGGGTGAAATCTACATATATTTTCTGTGCTCAGACATGGGTTAGGTGCTCAGTACTTCTCTGGGCACCCGCTGATCTAAAATTATACTAATTTTCTAGAAAACCCAGCTGTAACAACATAAATGAGATCCCCCAAATTCAGTTTTGTATTATCTAGGGTGAGCTCATTGTGAGGTTTATGAAATGACCCGGATGAGTCTGCTCATCACCCATCAGCCCTATTACACTCAAATTCCTATTATGATGGGTGTGGTGGTTACACTATTATTGTTTATTTGTCCGTGTCCTTTATTAATTTGTATGTCTCCTGGGGGTAGGAATTGCCAGTATGTAGCTCCATAAAGTTCCTCAGTAATTAAACTGAGTAAACTCTCTCCAGTTCCCTCAGTCCTCTCAAAAAGTTCTCAAGTTGAGTTAGTTAAATCAAATTATTTTGTGATGATCGTTTCACAATATAATATATATCAAGTCATCACACTGTACACTTTAATCTGACACAATATTTGTCAATAAAGCTGGAGAAGAGGAAAAAGAAAAAACTTCATCCAAAAGCGTTTTTTTCTAAATTATTTTTATTAACATATAATGTATTATTGGCCCCCGGGGTACAGGTCTGTGAATCATCAGACTTACACACTTCACAGCACTCACCATATCACATACCCTCCTCAATGTCCATAACCCAACCACACCACCCCTTTCCTCAGCAATCCTGTTTGTTTTGTGAGATTATGAGTCTCTTATGGTTTGTCTCCCTCCCAGTCCCATCTTGTTTCATTTTTTCCTTCCCTACTTCCCAAACCCCCTGCTCTTCCTCTCAAATTCCTCCTATCAGGGAGATCATATGACAATTGTCTTTCTCTGATTGACTTATTTTGCTCAACATATGTTCCATCATTGTTGCAGTGGCAAGATTTCATTTCTTTTGATGGCTGCTTAGTATATATATATATATATATATAATCACCTTCTTTATCCACTCATAAGTTCATGGACATCTAGGTTCTTTCCATAGTTTGGCTATTGTGGACATTTGGGTGCACGTGCCCCTTCAGATCACTACATTTGTATCTTTAGGGTAAACACCCAGTAGTGCAACTGCTGGGTTGTAGCTCTATCTTCAACTTTCTGAGGAAACTCCATGCTGTTTTCCAGAGTGGCTGCACCCATCTTGTATTCCCACCAGCAGTGTAAGAGGGTTCCCCTTTCTCTGCATCCTCTCTAACATCTGTTGTTTCCTGACTTGTTAATTTTAGGCATTCTGATTGGTGTGTGGTGGTATCTCATTGTGTTTTGATTTGTATTTCCCTGACACTGAGTGATGTTGAGCACTTTTTCATGTCTGTTAGCCATTTGGATGTCTTCTTTGTAGAAACGTCTGTTCATGTCCTCTGCCCATTTCTTGATTGGATTATTTGTTCTTTGGGTATTGAGTTTGATAAGTTCTTGATAGATTTTGGATACTAGCCCTTTACCTGATATGTCATTTGTGAATATCTTCTCCCATTCTGTCAGTTGTCTTTTGGTTTCGTTGATTGTTTCCTTTGCTGTGCAAAAGCTTTTGATCTTGATGAAGTCCCAAGAGTTCATTTTTGCCCTTGCTTCCTTTGCCTGTGTGATGTTTCTAGGAAGAAGTTGCTGCAGCTGAGGTTGAAGAGGTTGCTCCCTGTGTTCTCCTCAAGGATTCTGATGGATTCCTGTCTTACACTGAAGTTTCATCCATACATTAAGTCTATTTTTGTGTGTGGTATAAGGAAATGGTGCAGTTGCATTCTTCTGCATGTGGCTGTCCAATTTTCCCAACACTGTGTGTTGAAGAGACTGTTCCCCCGCTCCCCCACTGGACATTCTTTCCTGCTTTGTTGAAGATTAGTTGACCATAGAGTTGGGGGTCTATTCCTGGGCTCTCTATTCTGTTCCATCGATCTATGTGTCTGTTTTTGTGCCAGTACCATGCTGTCTTGATGATGACAGCTTTGTAATAGAGCTTGAAATCTGGAATTGTGATGCCACCAACTTTGGCTTTCTTTTTCAACATTCCTCTGGCCACTTGGGGTATTTTCTGGTTCCATATAAATTTTAGGATTATTTGTTTCATTTCTTTGAAAAAAAAATGGATGGGATTTTGATAGGGATTGCATTAAATGTGTAGTTTGCTTTAGATAGCATAGACATTTTCACAATATTTGTTCTTCCAATCCATGAGCTTGGAACATTTTTCCATTTCTTTGTGCCTTCCTCAATTTCTTTCATGAGTACTTTATAGTTTTTTGAGTATAGATTCTTTGCCCCTTTGGTTAGGTTTATTCTTAGGTATCTTATGGTTTTGGGTGCAATTGTAAATGGGACTGACTCCTTAATTTCTCTTTCTTCTGTCTTGTTGTTAGTGTAAAGAAATGCAACTGATTTCTGTGCATTGATTTTATATCCTGACACTTTACTGAATTCCTATGTGAGTTCTAGCAGTTTTGGAGTAGAGTCTTTTGGGTTTTCCACATTAAGTATCATATCTTCTGCAAAGAGGGAGAATTTTAATTCTTCTTTGCTGATTTGGATGCCTTTTATTTCTGTTTGTTGTCTGATTGCTGAGGCTAGGACTTCTAGTAGTATGTTGAATAGCAGTGGTGAATGGACATCCCTGCAGTGTTCCTGATCATAGTGGAAAAGCTCTCAGTTTTTCCCCCCTCAAGAATGATATTCAATGTGGGCTTTTCATAGATGGCTTTGATGATATTGAGGTATGTACCCTCTATCCCTATACTTTGAAGAGTTTTGACCAAGAAAGGATGCTTTTTCAGCATCTATTGAGAATATCATACGGTTCTTATTCTTTCTTTTATTATTGTATTTTATCACATTGATTGATTTGTGGATGTTGAACAAACCTTGCAGCCCAGGAATAAACCCCACTTTGTCGTGGTGAATAATCCTTTTAATGTACTCTTGGATCCTATTGGCTATTATTTTGGTGAGAATTTTTGCATCTGTGTTCATCAAGGATATTAGTCTGCAATTCTCCTTTTTGGTGGGGTCTTTGTCTAGTTTTGGCATGAAGGTAATGCTGGCCTCATCAGCCAAAAGAGTTTGAGTAAAGTTACAAAACATCTAGGATCAAGGCTCCTATTGTCCCCTCAAATGGTTAAACTCCTTTTAAGAGTTTAAAGCAGTAATTTGAATTCATATTCTGGGACCCAGAGAAAATCTCTGAAGTGGCATTTCTTTCAACCAGTAGGTCCAGAAACATTTATGCATTGCAAAGATGGTAAAACTTCATCCTTTGAAATATCCCAAGACTGGTAAAGTTTGCTTTAAACCATATACTTAAAGTCTCATGATTTCTAAATTTGGCCAGAGAAGCATTAAGGCATGATTTAAAGATAAATAAGGAAAATCTCAGAAACCCAAGGTGGACAGACCAACTTTCCAGGGTCAGCTTTTCCACCGATTCTGTGACTTTGAATGAGCTGACTAACCTTTCAAAGTCTTAGTTTCATCATTATAAAATGGAAGAAAAAAGTGGAACACATCACAGGTGGTTGTTGTGAAATTTAATTGAGAAAATACATGCAAAGTATTTCCTGGAACAAGTGTGTCCCATAAACGTGAAAATAGGAGGTAAAATAAGCAGGATTGCTTTGGGTTTTTTCCATTCAAAGGCTATTTGTGTGTCCTAGGAAGAAGTAGGTGGCACAGTGGGTGGGTGGTTGGAGGAAGCACTGTGGTCTGTTTGCTGTGGGACAACCATAGGGAGAAGCTGTTTCAACAGGTTGCATGAGTCAGTGCAGGGAATTGCATAGGTATTGCTGTGCCTGAATGAAATTCACTGCTCCCCGTCCCACACCATTAAGGTGGAGCCTCACATTTTCTCTGATTAGCAGTTTTCCTTGTTTCTTAATATAGAAACCTGTTCTGTGAATCATTACACCACTTTATGAAAGACCTGAAATAGTCTACTCTCAGAAAAAAGCTTCTTTTCTTCCCCTTCAATTTTCCTTCTTGTATCTAGTAGGCAAGCCAATACTTTAAAGTGCTTTAATGTAGGGAAGGACTGACATTAATAATTCTCAGTGAATTCCACCTTCCCAAGTATTCACTCTGAAAAGATGTTGCCCTTGGAGACCTCCTGAAGTATTGGGTCATGGTAAACATAGGTTTGATGCTTGTTGAATGAACCTGAAGGCTCCAGATGTTGTTCTAGCTAGTCAGTTGTTGGGGACATTTGGATTTAATATAAGGCTCTTCATGTATAGTGTATCCAATTACCTGACATCTATCAAGGTCAAAGGAGTTATCTGTGGGATCAGGGTGGCTAAGGTGATCTTGATGAAGTGCCAGAAAATTTCCATATCCTTGACAAAGGATGGCAGCTCTTGATGTACTGATGGCTTTTGTGTAATGCCCAGTATCTCATTGATTTTTATCTATTTGTGGTTGGTTAAGTAGATGAGTCTCAACAAAAAGTTACAATATTATAACTTTCAAAGAATGTGGTGGAAATCATGTAGAGGCCAATAAGAGTAGCATGAAAAATCCAGAACAACATGGATTGGACCACCTATGTCTATGGGTAGTTAGCTTGTAGTGAGGATGAAGGTGTTTTTGGATGAGATTAACATTTGAACTGATAGACTGAATAGAGCAAATCACCTTCCATCATGAGAGTAGCCCTTATCCAATCAGTTGAAGGCCTGACTTGAACAAAAGTACTGGCTTCCCTGTGAAGAGAGAGAACATTGCCACTTGATTGATTTAGTCGGGATATTGGTTTTTCCCAGCCCACAGACTTAGATTCTTCCTGGATCTTGGATCTTGAATATGTTAGCTTTCACACTTGAACCCACGCAATTGGCTCTCCTGGTTCTTAAGGCTTTGGTTTTGGACTGAAACTGCGCATCAGCTTGCTTGAGTCTCCAGCCTGCCCATGGCAGAACTTGGACTTCTCAGCCTCCGTAATCATGTGAGCCAATCCCTTATAGTAAATCTCTTTTGATCTATGTAGATATACACTGATAGCCTCTTGGTCCTATTTCTGTGGAGAGCCCTGACTAATAATACACTAGGTAAATTAAACACGATTTTGTTTTTATTTATTCTGTTCAGGCATTTGATGAGCCATTTAAATTTGCTTTCCCACTTTAAGTAACTGCATCCCAAACTCTGGCCTGCTGCCTAACTGTGAGCTGCTATTACAAGAGGGAACTAGGAAAAAGAATATAGGTTTATAAAGATAAATTTATACTACCCCTTAAAATCCTCTATTTGAGGATTTATATGGATTTTTCTTTAAAAGTTTCTGTTAAAAAGTTTTGTATACGACAAATTACAAATTAGGTCTCCAGCCTGCAAAGTGTGAGTGTGAGAATGTGTTTGATCAAGTTTATGAATAAAGGTTTAGAGAGTACGTGAAAGAAGCATTAAATTTGAGAATCCGCCACATAAGAGTTGCTTTGAGGTCTGAAAATTAGAATTAAGTCAAGTTAAAAGAAGTCTTTTAAGAGAGGTTGTCACTAATCAGTACCAATGCTTGCCTGGGCACCAAACACATATCTCAAAAGAAACATTTTAGATTTCTTCTTCATCATCTGTAGTACCCTCCCCCACCATGCCTTGAGAGGCAGAGGGACTGCCAACATGAGGAAGAGATGGAAGGGAGAGGAGCAAAACAGGGGGGTAACAAAGAGAGACTGGTAATTAAGCATGCTTTGACCATGCTTACATTTCATCTGTGTACAGAAAAATAGAAGCTGTCTGCAAATGCACATCACATCCCAAGGGCATAAAGAAGGAGCAGCAACAACCATAAATAACCAGAGCAGCAAAAGTGAGTTTTGGTTTGTTTTTTTTTTTTTTTTTTTTTTTTTTTGCCACCCTGTCTTCTTTCCTCTCCCCAGCCACCCTTTCTCTATGAAAGAAATTTCTTTCTAAAGGTGTATCTTTTTTTTTTTTTCACCTGTTTCTCCCAGTAGCTCCTCTTTGCACTTTCATAGTAAACTGGCAATGGAACATTATTCTGAGTGAAATTATTTCTCAACATCACGTTAATTTTGTTTTGTATTTAAATGATACATGTGAGCATATGCATGTACTTCACAAGCCTTGGATGTAGTTCTCTTGTGTTCTTTAGTAAACTTGGAAAATTTCTTCATATTGATCTTGTATATTTGTTGGAATCATTCCTTACTATTTTATTTGAACAAATAGAAAATCAAGCAATATTCTTAATTATGGGAGCTTGGCATTCAAAAGACATTAATTATGGGGCGCCTGGGTGGTTCAGTGGGTTAAGCCACTGCTTTCTGCTCAGGTCATGATCTCAGGGTCCTGGGATCGAGTCCCACATCGGACTCTCTGCTCAGCGGGGAGCCTGCTTCCCTCCCTCCCTCTCTCTCTCTGCCTGCCTCTCTGCCTACTTGTGATCTCTCTCTGTCAAATAAATAAATAAAATCTTAAAAAAAGATATTAATTATGCTCAAGTTTAACTATACATTTAATATGATCTCAATAAATATATTAATAGATTTGGGGGGCACCTGGGTATCTCAGTCAGTTAAGTGTCTGCCTTTGGCTCAGGTCAGGATCTCAGGGTCCTGGAATAGAGCACTGCATCAGGCTCCCTGCTGAGAGGGGAGTCTGCATCTCCCTCTCCCTCTGTCCCTCCCCCTGCTCATGATCAATCTCTCTCAAATAAATAAATATGTAAAATCTTTAAAATAAATAGATTTTGAAGGAGGTAGTATCTGTTGAAGGGAGGGACTCACAAGCTGATTTTAAAGCCTAAATGGAAAATTATTCCAAAATTTCTATAAAAATTATTTAAAAATACAAAGAAAAAAATTGAAAAGGAAGAATGATAAGGGAGAACTATTATATTGGATACAAAAATGTATCATGAAGCTACAGGAAAGTTGAGCTTGCTCTTGAGTAAACACAGATGAATGAAAAGAACAACAAAGTCCATAAATAGACCCAAGACACATAAGAATTTCATATTTAATGAAACTGACATCTCAAGACAATGAGGAAAAGATGGATTTTTCAAACCAGCAGTATTGGAACAAGTAGCAAGATAACTGGGGAAAAAAAACAAAACAGTTATTAGCATGATTTAGCTGCTACTGGCCCTCTTAGACTACATAGCCCAAGAAAACAATGATGAGTTCTCAAGCAGGAGTAAAACGGAGAAAAAATAAGAACAAAAATTCCAGACAGAAGGTGCAACTAATTCCCACCTCTAACTAGTAAAATATACAACTGAGATAGACTTTTAGTGATTAGGACCAATTACAGCTAAACCTCCTGACAAGGAGCAAGTCACCATATGGCCATCAAACCTGGTTGCTTAAACAACTAATTAAGGTTTTAAGTAAATCCTTTCAGTTATAAAAATTGCTCAGGGAAAAGAGGAGACCAAAGGTGTGGCTGTCCCCATGGAGCCTGAGTCCCTCAAGGTATCTTTTGGAGAAGAATGGGGGGCATAACTATTGACACTAAGAGTTCTGTATCCAGTTCCCATGCATGTTGGGGGGGATGGGTTCCCCCACATGTCCAAGCAGTTTTTGGACACTAGCTGGGTGACCTACAATTTAACTCAATTCTGACATTGTCTATCTGGAGACAGCATCAGATTCTGTAGGTTAAGAGCTAGTCCCACAAGACTGTCCCCACACCCCTCACTTCAGATGCCAGTTGTATAACTCCAGGTTGTTATCTGTACTTATAAAAGACTGGCTATAAATCAGAGGTTCCCACCATGACCTTCTTGGGGTTGTGCAATTTGCTAGAGTGGCTCATAGAACTCAGAGAAACATTTTATTTACTAGATTACCAATTTATTATAAAAGGATATTACTCAGGAACTGCCAGCTGGAACTGATACATAAAGCGAGGTTTGGGAGAGAGCTGGAGCCCTCTCCTGGTGTGCCACTGTCCCCAAATCGCCACATGTTTGCCAACCTGGAAGCTCTCTGAAACCTGTCTTTTTGGATTTTTATGTAGGTTTCATTACACAGGCATGGTTGATAAAATCAATTGGCCACTGATTCAACCTCCTGCACCTTATCCCTTCCAAGGAGGGGTGGGGTAAAACCTTCTAATCTTTCAATCACTCAGTTAGTTCTCCTGGCACCCAGTGCTCCCATCCTTGGGTGCTAAAAAAAATTATCTCCTTAACATAAGACAGTTTTACTGCATTCATTACTTAGGAAATTCAAAGGGTTTTAGGAGCTCTGTGCCAGAAACAGGGACAATGTTTCTTATTAGTCAC
Source organism: Mustela putorius furo (assembly GCF_011764305.1). NCBI lineage: Eukaryota > Metazoa > Chordata > Mammalia > Carnivora > Mustelidae > Mustela > Mustela putorius. The sequence continues at coordinate 13,449,325 of NW_025422123.1, read as the reverse complement.
AGTATCAGAGGCACATAGAGCTAATTGGAATAAAACAGATTAAAAGCCAACTATGTTTTTAAGAGAGCTGTACTGTCAGGAGAGCCTCTGTTATACTAGAAGGGATTCTAGCTTCATTGCCTAAAGACACAAGCTTGGTTAGCACCTCATCTGCCATCCAACTTCACACAAATGTTTCACTGTATCCCATCAACCACCTCTGTTCTTTTCCAATAAGTTTCCTTGTTTCCCATTTGCCAGACCAGAAGTAAATGCTACAGACTTTCAGATTTCTCTTAAGAAAGACTCTGTCCCACTCTTGGTACCTTTTTCTGTATTAACTTAAGCTAATTTACACTGTACTAACAATTTCAGGATTTCAATTACTTAAAACAAAGAAAAAAGTTTATATTTTGGACACATAGCATATTTTAAGCAAATATTATCCACCACATCTACCGATGGACTTTAAAAAAAAAAAAAGATTTTATTTATTTATTTGAGAGAGAGAGAGAGATCACAAGGAGGCAGAGAGGCAGGCAGAGAGAGAGGAGGATGCAGGCTCCCCGCCGAGGAGAGAGCCAGCACAGGGCTTTATCCCAGGATTCTGAGACCAGGACCTGAGCAGAAGAGAGATGCTTAACCCACAAGCCATCCAGGCACTTTAATTCTTCCCTGGATATATTTGTATAGATATTGTATTTGTATAGATATTGTACTTGAAAAATATATTTGTATCACTTGGCACACCAGCAAGCATATTTGTAGGTTATATTTCTAGAAAGACAGGCATACGTTGGAGACTGACAGTTTAGTTCCTTCCCACCACAATAAGGTGAATAGAGCAATAAAGCAAGTCAAATGAAATGAAATGAAAATTTTGGTTTCCCAGTGCATGTAAATTTATGTTTACACCACAGTCTACTAAGCATGCAATAACATTATGTCTAAAAATACAAGGTACATTCCTTAATTAAAAGTACTTTATTGCTAAAAATTGCTAACCATCATCTGAGTTTTCAGCCAGTTGTAACTACTGATCACATATCACCATAACAAATACAATGGAAAAGTCTGAAATACTGTGAGAATTACCAAAATGTGACACAGAGACAAGAAATGAGCAAATGTTGCTGGAAAAATTGGCACTGATAGATTTCCTTGATTCCTTGATTCAGAGTTGCCCTAAACCTTCAACTTGTAAAACATGCATTATCTGTGGAGCACAACAAAGGGAAGTGCAATAGAAGGATGGATACCTGTAGAATGGCTTGGCCAAAGGTTACATGCATTTTAAAATTTGATACAGAATTACTAGATTATAGGGGCGCCTGGGTGGCTCAGTGGGTTAAAGCCTCTGCCTTCGGCTCAGGTCATGATCCCTGGGTCCTGGGATCGAGCCCCACGTGGGGTTCTCTGCTCAGCGGAAGCCTGCTTCCCTTCCTCTCTCTCTCTCTGTCTGCCTCTCTGCCTACTTGTGATCTCTGCCTGTCAAATAAATACATAAAATCTTAAAAAAAATACTAGATTATACACCCATTAGCTGTATAGGAGACTCTCTGTTTCCCCCCTAACTACAAAAATATTATCAATTCTTTTGATTTTTTCTCATCTGAGGGGTAAAAACTAACTTTTCCCCATTTTTATATATCTTAGAACTATTCATATCCTTTTTTGGTTTATTCCTGTTTGCCCATTTGATTCTCTGGTTGCGTTCTCTTTCTTACTGATTTATAAGAACTAATTACACACTCAAGAGTCATTTATGATATAAATCAAGGATATTTTTCCTATTACTTACTTATATTTGGATGCTGTTCACTGTATGTTTTGCCATGAAGAATTTTCCCCCCTTTTTAGGTAGTCAAATACCAACCTGTGTGTGATGTCCAAGTGATGGTCTTTCTTTACAAAAGGTCTTTTTCATAAATGAACATATTATTTAAAGTATACAGTGGAAACAACTTTTTTTCTTCTAGTATTTGTAGTTTCATATGTTGTTTTAAAATTTGTAATACAGTTAAAATTAATTTTGGGGTAAGGGAGGGATACATTCAATCTCTAACTGGTAATAATATTGAGGGTCTTTGTAGGTGATGATTTGGTGGTGGTGCAGCAAGGCATAGTGGAACCCAATTTTCCAATGAATATATTCTTGTAATTCTGACTTTTGCATCCCGTTTATATGAAATTTACTAAAATTTCACTGAAATAAGTAAATTCATTGTTGTTAGGAAAAAAGGAACAGGGAGGTAAAGAGCCCCTACTCCAGCTTCAAGAACTCCAGTCAAATATCACCCTAGAGGGATATGGAAACAATGTTGTCAGATCTTCTGATTTTTCAAAAGAAGCTGAAATCTGGATTTCCCTGTGAAATCCCTGATGTTTAAATGTTAGCAACCAATTCAGAGTTTTAAAAACACTGCATGGGCCAAGCAAAACACATGTGCAGGCCAGATGGGACGCACAGGGTGCCAGTTTGAGACCTGTGGTTTAGAGATTCTCACCCTTGGGGATACATTTAATTGCCTTTTCGATGGGCCACTACAATATAGAGTGGTCAGCTCTTATCACATGTATTTTAGCTGATTTTTGCTAGCCTAGTCTTTCTAGTAAGCTACAAGATCCTTGAAGGCACTATATACAGATTTTTGAGGTCCCCATGGCCTAGGAGCATCTTGTACCTAGTTGATATTTAACATGGGTTGTTTGTTGAATGAATAAATGGAGAAATGTTTGAACTCCACTGCACGCGGACTCCCTGCCAAGCATCTAAACAAAGTGACTCAGGGTCTCAGAGGTTACCTGATTCAGACCATTCCTTCTTTTTCCTCCCTTCTCACCTAAATTCACCCTCATGGCAACTAAACCTCTGTACCCTACAGGGATTTTGTAAACAGGTGGCCTTGTCCACGGATGCGAGTCTTGGCCACTAGGTGTCTCCCTTTGCCTAAAGCACGATCTGAAGCCCTGGGGTCAATTGGCGGTTTGCTAAACAGAAACACTTACGCAAAAAAGAATGTCTTAATCTTAGGCCACATCTTCAGATATTTGAACTCAGGAGGAAGTTGAGCACAGCCACAATGTCAAAGCAAAAATGCCCAGGCATAGGATCAGATTTATTTTGTTCTGGGAGAGCTTCTCACGCACAGGAATTCTCCCCTGGAGGACTGAGTGACAATCTGTTGGGTTTCAGCCTCTAATTCTGCAGACCCTACGCTGGTCTTCTGGAGCCCCCTTTGGATTTTTCTGCTGTTATCGGCCAACGGAGAAGTGCGTCTTACTGTTAAGGGTCTGGGGTTCTACAACTTGCATTGTAAAAGCAGGATTCTTCTCAACTGTGTCAGATCAAGCTTCACTGAGGCTGCCCTGATGCGCATGCGCATTTTCCCACCTCTCCTGGCTGCAGGGGCACGTGTTCCCTTGCCTGCAGCAGTGCCTTCCTTGCAGCCCCAGGAAGGTACCCCCAGCTTAGACAGGAGGAGGCTTGATACTGTGTAATTCTCATCTTAAAGACAGGTAGACGGAAGAAAAAAAAAAAAAGCAAAATTAATTGCTTTTATTGTCTATGGCTTTCTCGGTGTTAGCTCTGGCATTCAGATACCCTACGCTCTGAACTGATGAAAGGCAATATTGCAATTTTGCCTCGTGCTGCTAAATTTGCCAGGCCTTGGATTTTAGTGACACTGGAAGCTTCCTTGTTGGACGAAATGGAGAGGTGGAATCTCTAGGGCTTTGGTGGCTCTGCAATTTACTATGCAAGGTTCAGATAAGAATGGTTGTCTCATTGGCACCTAAAACATAATGTCACTTTTGCCTTTTCTTTGGTTATTTTGCATGGGTTGGATACTCCTGTTTGCATTTCTCATCTGTATTTGAGAAGTAGCAGAGTACAGAATTTAATATATCACAGACTTTGAAGGTGGGCTGGCTTGGTACCCTGGCCCATCATTTGCTTAGCCTCTCTTATACCTCCATTTTCTCACCTGTGAAATGCAGTGATCGTTGTAGTGCCTCACAGGTTGCTGGGAGTATAAAAGCACATGGACACTGATCAGAACAGTTCTTGGAACATAGTAAGTGCTTAGTAAATGAGAGCTGTTACTAGGGGCTTGATCATTGATCCCTTCTCTGGTTTTCTGTCCAGGCCAGAGTTCATGTCTATAGATTGTTACACTCGTCTCTGATACCAATGGGAAAAGTTTTCCTACAGTTTTGTGAATTTTCCCTCTGTTTATTTGAATGTACTTTATTTTAAGGCTAAGTAGCATTTACAATTATTATTAAATACCACCTCCCCCAAACAGTTTCTCATAAGTCCCTTCGACTAAGCTTTATCCTCAAATAGCTCAATAATTCCCTGTCCACCTCTTTTTATTTTAGTCCTAGTTCTGAGTGTTAAAAGACTATATCTTGCGGTGCCTGGGTGGCTCAGTCATTAACATCTGCCTTCAGCTCAGCTCATGATCCCAGAGTTCTGGGATTGATCCCCGTATTGGACTCCCTTCTCCACAGGGGACCTGCTTCTTTCTCTCCCACTTCTTCTGGTGTCTTCCTTCTCTGGCTGTGTCTCTCTCTGTCAAATAAATAAATAAAATCTTAAAAAAAAAAAACCTAAATCTATTATGATAAAATCTTATCATATTAGTTAAGAAAACTTTCTTGCTATAATTTACATTTTATATTCAATTCTTTTTATATTCAATTCTTCTTCTTTTTACGGTTCCTTTTAGGGTTTAAAAATATATATACCTGAAATATTTTCCTTTCCTTTCCTCTTTCTTTCTCTCTCTCTTTCTTTTTTTCTTTCTTTCTCTCTCTCTCTCTTTTTAGAGAAAGAGAGAGTAAGAATGAGTGGGGGAAGGAGCAGAGGGAGAGGGAGAGACACTCTTTTTTTTGTTTTATTGTTCTTAAAAGGGAGAGAGACTCTTAAGCAGGCTCCACACCCAGTGTGGAGCCCAATGCAGGGCTTGACTTCACAACACTGAGATCATGACATGAACCAAAATCAGGAGCTGGATGCTTAACAGACTGAGCTACCGGGCGCCCCATACCTGAAATATATTTTTTAAGATTTTATTTATTTATTTATTATTATTTTTTAAGATTTTATTTATTGATTTGAGAGGGAGCACCAGAGAGAGAGCAAGCGCAGGTGGAGGGAGGAGCAGAGGGAGATGGAGAAGCAGGCTCTCTGAGGAACAGGGAGCCCAATGCAGGGCTTAATTTCAGGGACCCTTGAGCTAAAGACAGACACTTAACCGACTGAGCCAATCAGGGGTCCCTAAATTTTTTTTTTTAATTTTTATCTATTTAATTACATATTTGAGACAGAGAGAGTGAATGTGAGCCGGAGCAGGAGGGGGGAAGAGCAGAGGAGAGGGACAAGCAGACTTGGCACTGAGCACAGAGCCTGATGTGGGGCTCCATCTCCTGATCTCCTGATCCCGAGATCCTGACCTGAGCCGAAATCAAGAATCGGATGCTCAACCAACTGAACCACCCAGGCACCCCTCAGATACTTCTTACTGCACTGAATAATTTCATAATATGGAATGAAACACCTGAAACAGCTCAGGGCCCGTCTCATCTTGAGTCACCATATCATTCAAGGTGACCAACTGTGTCTGCAGCCCCGGCTTAGACTGAGGCAGATAGAGGGATAGAGACTGCTGCTGGCTCCAGTCCCTTTGCATCCCTGGCTCCCCTTTGCTCCTGCTAAGGCCATGAAAAGACCCAATAGCCGTCCCCTTCGGTTAGGATAAGATAACAAGTCATAGCTCCTGCTGAGACAAGAGAAAAAGACCAGAAGCCTATCTGTTTGAATAAGAAAAGAAAAAGAAACGGTCCCCTGGGGTGATTTAGCACTCTCCTGAGACCCCTCCGCAGAGATTATACTGCCACAGGAAGGGGCCTTTTGGCCTTGGGAGACCCTGAAAACTTTCCATTACCATCCCCCATCACCCATAACGATAAAAACTCACTCCTAACCCTGTCGGGTGCTCAGCTTTTGGGAGGGGATCCCACTGAGCCCGCTGGTGATAATAAAGCTTAAGCTTTCCCTGCTTTCCTGGGTGCCCCTTGAGTTTCCTCGGTCACTTCAGATTTTCCGCAACAAGATCTCTGAGACCAAGGGCACAGAATGCCTAGCATCTCCGATGGATATACACTGTTGTCCAGAATCCTCTTCGGGTTCACCTGCTGACCTCATTCAGATAGCACCTCCACCCAGTGATAAGATGAGATGAAATTTAGGAAATGAGTTCTAATACTATGATTCTGTTTGCCAGTTCCTTTCTTCAGGGTCTCAGGTTTGTTGCTGTTTATTCCTGTAACTCTTCTCTTTTGCTGGGAAACCAAGCGGTCGGACTGTTCGGGAAACCAACAGAAACAAACAGATGACATGGCAGGTCTTAACATGCTCCTGCAGCCTCTGGTTTTCCTCCTTGTTCTCTTGGGCATCTACAGGATGCCAGGCCCTGCCTAATCAAGGAAGCTCTGTGGTCAGGATTACCAGGGAAGAGATGTAAAGTAGACCAGATGGACCAAAACACATTTATTTACCTGCTTTTGTATGCTCAGGTTAATACCTTTTTCCAGGTGAGCGTGTGTGAGATTTCTTAGCAGAATTATACCAGAGGAGCAAGCCTTCCTCAACTCTGCCGTCACGGAAGGTCAGCTCTTCTTGGGCACAGAACAATATGTCGCAATAATGCCACAGTGCTCAAAATCCATGTTGCTTTCTTTTGGTCTCTGTCTTCTGCAGGGAAGGGAGAGCCCCATAACCTGACCAGGAAGTATAGAGGAATTCAGCATCTCATATGTTAGTAGGTTATTAGGAGGAAACTAGAAGGGGATACGTGGCTTACTGGTGAGTCATCAGTAATTCAAAAGCACACCTTAAACATTGGGCATACACTATGATCTTCTTCCATTAAATATGGAATCAACAAGCAATTAAATATATTCATTTCTTTGGATTCAGCTCTTCCCCCCAAATCAATGTGCTCAAGAAATTATTAACGTCTATTGGTTGCCTAATTTTCTACTATCTGCTAAAACGTTTTTGATCTAATAAGACACTGTAGGGATCCCTTTGTTTCCTTGGGCCATAGACCAGCCCTTAGGAAGTTACTGGGCTTTAGAATACAATGAACTGGAGGTCAGTAACAGACCTTCTACTTGAGGTTCAAGGTTTCCCCACTTGAAACTCCACAGTGACTGGCCATTTTGTCTGCCTTACTCCTTCCCTTTATCCTTGTCCAGTTCCACAGTCACTTTCCTCCCTAAGTCATTGGTAGATTATTAGTCCCATTTTATAAACACACTGATACTAAGGTATCAGTCAGTGACTTCTGTGCTCCTACAGGCACTTAACGATTTTATATAGTTAATAGAAAAAGGCCAGCACTGAACTGAAAAGACAGCATCTAATCCTAGGACTTCAGACACTGGATCAACTGAGCGAAGTTCTTCCGGAAGCTCTCCATTCTCTGTGTTTGGTCTCCACATATAACTGGTGGATCAGGAAAGAGGCAAAATCCTACAGAAAGAGCACAGAGGAGAAAGGAATTAACTTGATTAACTTATGAGATCAGCTTTATTCTACCCAGGTTGGTGGGAGACAAAGGCTGTTGATGCCTTTGAACAGTTAGGGATGGTCATGTAGGCCTTGTTCTCCTGATAGCTTTTTCCTGGATTCCGACATGAGCATGAAAAACAGTGCTAAAAACCAAGTGGCTCAGCTGGAAACAAGAGGGTCACGTTGTGTTTGGGCCCTCTTAGCACAAAAGGTCTTCAACATGAAATTATGGGCTCCAATCTTATTTGGAGTATTGTTCACTCTATAAAAGATTTCTATTCCAGTTTAGTGCTCTGAAGATCATTTTCTCCTTCCTAAGAAGATGAATGTTTCCTCTTTTGTGATAAGAACAATATACCTGATTAGCTTCCCTTTCTCTTTGAATGCTAGGAAGCTCTGTCCCTGAAGGGAAGTTTCACATTTATAAAATAGTGTAGATACCTCATATTCGCATTATTTTTCTTAATTGATGCTCTACTTTTATAGACTTTTAAAAATAGTTTGTGTAGTTTATATAGAAATTTTGTAGTTTGTGTTTCCTTATTTCTATTCTTTTTTTTAAGGATTTTATTTATTTATTTGACAGAGAGAGAGAAGAAGAGAGAGAGAGAGAGAAAAGCAGGAGGAGGGACAGAGACAAAGGGAGAAGCAGGCTCCAGAATGAGCAGGGGGTAGGTGGGGGACTAGATCCCAGTACTCTGGAATCTTGACCTGAGCCTAAGGCGGACTCTTAAAGGACTGAGCCCCCCAAGTGCCCTCCCTATTTCTATTCTAATATAATTTTTTTTAGTGCACTGGCATTGTGAGCCATCCTAAGTCATTTGCAAAACAGGGAGTGGCTTAAGGCCACTTCAAGTCATTTGTAATACACACAGTGTTAGTTTTCATACCAGATGGGTACTTAGGTAGGAAAGAAACATTTATTGAAAAGTTGAATATACAGAAAGCATTCACCTTCAGCATCTACACTGCTACTCTGTTTCGACAGTCCCGGTTCCATGTTATCCCACCAGCGGGTCTGAGCTTCCTTTGTCTGGGAAAGAACCAAGTTGGGGTTCTTCAGCTTTGAGAGCAAAAGCCAGAAAAGGAATAATAATATGGACCTCTCCTTTCACTCCACTGGTATTGCCCACCTCCCCCAACTGGAATGATACATGAAGGTCACATTCCTTCTGCTTTATGCAGGTGACGGGGTGGGGGGGTTAGAGGGGTGGGGGGTGGTGTCCTGAGGCTGGACTCAAAAGCTTGACAGAGCAGCATTTTGCAGCAGACAGATTTAGGACAGAAGTGTTCCGCATTCCCCTAGAGCATTTTTCTCCCATTTTCCTTTTGTGGTTTCTGAAATCTGTTTGTGTCAGCGGCAAGAATCATTAGGTCTTGGGCTCAGAGCTCCTTCCTCTTACCGGCCTGGTATTGACTCCACGTGGGAGGGAGAGTCAGCAGAAAGGTATTTCTCTTTTCCTTCTGGAAGGGGGTGTGTCCTAGGTTTGTCTGCCTTCAAGGGCAGCCACAGGAACCAAGAGTGGCTTAGGTGTCAGTGGATCTGCAGGAGAGCCCAGGAGCAGCTGTTCAGATGTTAATTAGCGATGTCTTTCGGAACATCATTAAGAAGTGATTGAACCCCAAGTACAGTGGAGGAAGGGCTTCCAGAGGCTGTGAGGAGAGGAGTCACCAGGTAAGCCCGACAGCTGTGATTTGATGCCTTAGAATGTGTATGACTATCACCAGTATTATCTGTTACTTTGAGATACCCTTCCCCCCGCCCCCGCCCCAGGTAAAACTCTCATTTCAAGATCCCATTTCCGGAGGAAGGTTGAATAAAGGAATAGGGAAGGAGAAAGCAATGAGAAGAGAGACAAAAGAGTTCATCCTCGTGGTCACTGTATTAACTGAGGTGATTTGCTGGTTCTGACTACAGGTTTTCTGACTCAAAGCACACAGTTCTCTCTATGCCTTAGAACGGAGGACCTCCTGTTCCTCAGGTGTGTGAGGTAGATCTACTGGAATAAAGAAGGAGCCACCAAGGATACTTGTTAAAAACATCAATTTCACGACTGCTGCTGGTCAGTAATACATTAGCTTTAGCAAACTCTTAAAATAAAAATATGCTGGAGCAGATTCAGTTTATTTTTACTTTAGATGAATTCATAAAGCTTTGCTGAACCAGTATAAATTTGAGAAGTACTTTCCAACTTAGCTCCTACCTTGGACTCAGAAAAATCCCCAAATCGGCCCTTATAATCATTTCTCCTGTTCCTTCCCAGTAATAAATACAAAGTGATACCCTGTATTTTCTGACAGGCCTTGAAAATTGGCAGTTTTTCCTTTTCCTTTTCTTTCCTTTTCTTAAAGAAAAATCCATTTGTGTAAACCCAATATCCTAGATGTTGGGAAATTACTGAAGAAAGTACACAAAGAAGATCAAAGTGGAAGAGATGCGGAGAAATGATGCCTGTGGCTTTTCCACAATGATATCCACTAAATGAATTCTGATAATAACACAGATAGGTGGGAAATTACAGATAGAAAAGAAATAATAAAAATAGATAAACATATATTTTATAATTGATTCAAATATTAGCACAGCCTTTTATGTTCTTTCCCTGTAATAGAACCACTGCTAATTATCCAGTCATAACCAAAATTCAAAACAGTATTACAAAATGGCTACAGAAATAACACTTTATTCAACTATTAGCAAGTAGAATGGTAGAACGTAGAATGTAGAATGTAGAATGGTGGCAATAAGCATCGAGATTTAAAGTAAGATCTAAATTAAGATTTGAAATGTGTGTATGCATACTGATGCTTCTCTGGCTGTCTTGCAGACCCTTCTATTTTGTGCACAGCCACACATTGATGGGAATTATTCTCTAAAAAGGGAGTAAATTTAATTTCTTTCTCAAGTAGGGATAGGGTTACCATTATAGGATTTATCTCTTATTGTGCTGAAGGTAAGGGGGAACACCAGACTTGCACCCATACGCCCTCTGATGTCATAATTAAATGAATGCAACTGTTCTCCTAGAAAAAAATAAATGAGCGCATTCATTTAAACTAGGGTATAAGCAACTAATTTTAGTACTTTGGTTGGGAGTGAAAGCAAGCTGGAAGCAGCAAGAGGGTCCAGGTTATTGAAGGTGAAATGCCCAAATTCCGAGACCCCCCCCAAAGACGACCACCAGAGTCCAGAGTCAAAGCCAAACAGCAAGGGTCGTTTATTACAAGTTCGAACCCGGACCTCCACGCACTCGTTACCGGTGACGCTAAGAGGTCCCGAGATCGGGATCACAACACCTTTTATACATTATTTTTGGGGAGGCAGGGACTTAGCATACATCATAGTATCTTGTAACAAATCGCCACATACCGCGGGAAAATCATAAAGCAACTCTATAATATGACTGGCGCGCTACACAGCGGGAAAAGGCTGGGAACAGATTATTGGTTAGGTCAAAGGGCTGTCATTCTTCGAACTGCTTGGTTGGCGCTGCTAGGGTATGTGTCACCTCAGGATTGGTCGGGGTCTCCCTGTCAAGCCAGGGGGCGCCAGATGGTTATTATCTCTTGCACCCAGAGCCAGGTGGGGGGTCCGGGAGCAGTCATGCTGTCATTTCCAATTCTGGGTGGGGGTTTCTCTGGTACCAGATGGCTTGTTATCTCTCAGCCCAGAGCCGGGTGGGGGTCCGGGATTGGCCATTCTGTCAGGTTCAGTTCTGGGCAGGGGATGTGTGGTTACAGAGTGTCTATAGAAAGTCTGCTGGTATTTTTCCATCTCCTCATGGGTTAGCAAGCGAAGGTATAAAAGCAGAAATAGTGGTAATGGTCATGATTTTATTCCCTAAGCTTCTCAAAGGGTGTCACCAGTGGTAGGGGTGTGTCACGAGGGTGAAGAGCTCAGAAGATGGACAAGTGGCATCCTTGGGACAGTTTCGCTGAATTCTCAGTTTTGCTGAATGCCACTCCTTATGAAACCATGTTCCACCCAATCCAAACATGTATTTGCAGCTTTAACAATATTCTACCTTGTTCTCTTTCTAAAGTTCTTTGGCAGGAACTACCCATAGCTCCAGAAAAGGGGAAACCCTGTTCCCAAACATGGCAGAGTTTGAGTTGTGTGCGAGCAGGGAAGTGCTCACGGGATGTCCAGGTCTCCATGTTCAGTCTGAGACAAGCTAGAAACCTGATCTTAATAGTTGTGAAAATAATCTAGAAACTTGGGGGGATGGTGCAAAGGTCTATAGCATCATGGACTGACACATCATCTCTCACACGCCCCGCTGGTTCCAGCCTTGCTGAAATCTACAACCACAGTGTCCAAACCCATGGAAAAGGGAAGTTTTCCTCCCACACCCCTCCCCAGCAAGCCACAGAGAGTGTCAGAGGCTCCTGTCTGATAGCAAGTGGAAACCTGGAATTCTGCAATGTTGAGAATGAAAAGCCATGAGAATTAATAAGTGGGAAAGTGCCCTGGCATTTCCTGGAGTTGAAGTAAATTCCCCGTGCACAGTTGGTTGGGTAAATGGTATGTAAAGAGGAAAACAATGGTGAGGTATGCAGCCCTCAGACTGTGCACACTGGAATTAAATCTTGTTGATTGGGCTTCTCAGGCCCCCGTGAGGTCTCCAGATCCTCAGTTCTAATGTCCAGTTTTGATCTCTGTGGCCTACAAACCTTGGAAACTCTAGTTTTTTCATTTTGTTTTAAATAAAGCCCTTTAAAATGAAGACTTTAAAGTCCAAGATAATTTCCTTGTTTGCTTTTTTCATCCTAAGATAACATTTAAAAAAGCTGATTGTAGAAGTTCCTTGATTGTTTAGGGATAAGCAGGCATTACTATAAATTAGCGGAGTTAGGTAACTTGTCACAATGGAACAGATCCACACCTGCAAAATTTTGGGTAAAGAGACTTTGTATTAAGCAGATTATATTTTCCATGAAAACCCTGCATACTTGTGTTTGTAGTTTTGCTCAATTTTGCTTAAAGACTTCCCTGTGCTTAATGTCTTAGAAAATCAGGCTAATTGTTTCTCATAAGAAACTTAAGGATATAGTTCTTAATCATATAACATTGTATGATGTTGTTGACCAAGGTACTAATTAAGTAAATAGGAGAAAAAAAAGACACAGCAGTAGAATTTATACATATTGAAGTCAGAACTTTATTATACAATGAAGGTGGCCTTTAAAACTGATAAAGAATTATCAAGTTATCTTGTTAAAGAATGGTTTAGTCAAGAAACGTAGTTGGGATAATTGGTTGTTTATTTGGAGGAAAATCAAAGTAAACACTTATTTCATACCAAAACCTAAAGTAACTCCAGGAGGATTAAAAGTTTAAATGTATTTTAAAGTTAAAGAAGGTTTAAAAGAAAATATATGTATATTTTTACAGTCCTTTTATAAAAAAAATTTTTGAGCATGATCCCTAGTTTAAAATACATAATGGAAAGGAGTGACAGATGTGATTTCATGAGCTCTTGTGCAGAACACAGGAAGTTAAAAAATTTTTTAACAGAATTTATAATGGAAGTGACAAAGAGCTAATATCCATGTTATATAAAAGTTCCAAAGAAGCAGTTCTTAAGAAAAAGGAAACATTCCAATAGAAAAACTTAGAATAGTGACTTAAAAAGTCAAGCCAGAAAAAAACAAAAAGCAAAAACAACAAATGACTAATAAACATCTGAAAAAAAAATGGCATACTCTTTGAGATAATCAGAGACATGGAAATTAAAACAATTAGACAAAAAGTTTGTCTTTTTGTCGGCAAACATTAAAAAAGGTACTGGGGACAGTGTGATGACATTGGCATTTCTACGCCTCCCTGGAGTGTGTAGCTGGGTACAAATGGGAGGGCATTTGGCCATGCTGATCAAAATTTAAAAATGTGTGGACCTTTTGAAGCAGCACTTTACTCAAACCTGGAAAAAAATCCCAGGTTGCCCAGAATTAAGAACCCACAAGAAGAAGCTTAACAGGAGGAACATTTGAGGGCAGATTATAGGAGTCCAAATAACGAACCTGCCACCATAATGCGTGTGCTCTTTATCTGAACATAGTGTGGAGCCTGGAAAGCTTTGGAGTATGGACTGACATAATATTTGCAGGATAGATGGAATGCTAGGAAACTGGTTCTTTGTCTAGTAGAATAATTTAGGGAATATGATTGGGAAACTTAGTTTTATTCATTAGGAAGCTATGATGAAAATACTGTTAATAGGCTTAGGGAAACAAAGAAAGAGTGTCTTTTAGTATACTTGAAATAGTTGAGATTTATCGGTCTAAGCCTTGAATGAAAGTTGGATATCAGTTTTACTCTTGTTTAGAAAGGTACCCAAGAGGAGCCTGTAGCATCTTCAATCTGACAATTAACATAGAAGATGCCACAAACGCTATTCTCTGTTCTTTCCAATAGGCCTGATAAAGTGTGTTTTCATCCTTAGACACTGACGACACACATTTGCTAGGAGGATAGATTTGAAATGTATATTCTTCTTTTTCCTGAACAAAGAAGTTTTGTAAGGAACTCGGATGGACATTAGATGAACAATCAGGACCTTATTAAAAATCATATCCCAAACAACAAAAGGCACTGGCTCAGAGTCCAAGAGAAATATTAGATTCTTCGGGGAGAGAAATTTGAAGAAATAGTTGATAAATTCTTTTTATTTAGAATTTAAAGTCTACCCTTCTCATTTTCGGCAAGCGTGAAATGGAAATAATCCCCACTTTATTTACAAGATTGCCAAAATAACCAAAGGGATACATATACGAACATTTAGTGAATTACAAAGAATTTTTCTTGTTTCTTATTATGTAACCTAACCATCACCTCCCTCAAGAGCGATTCAAGTACTTTTTCAAGGGAACAATCTAAGAGGAAGTTCAAATTCCATGGGTTTTTACCTGTTCTAAGTAAGCAGAGTCATGTGGGGAAGATGGGAAAGAAACCTGACCTGGGGATTCCCGGTAGGCTGGGTCCCTACTGCTAAGCGGAAGGATTGGCTGGAAGAAACAACTGGCACGTTCTCTGGAATGCCATTAATCGTCCTTTAAGAGCTTGGTACTAATGTTGGCTCTACTGAACCATGAATGACAGGAGAATATCTTCAGTTATAAGGGGTTGGAAAAGAGCCAGCCCCTGAGGCTGGCAGTCAGGCTCTTACAAAGGGATTGAGCTGAACTTGGCTGTGGGAAATGAACTCTACCAGCACATGGGAAGAAGTGTTGGGTGATGAGCTAAGAACAATAGATCATCCTGTATCTTTGCTGAGATATAAAGTACAGAACCTTTGTTAGTGGGGAGCACACAGCCATGCCAGGCTGACAGCACCAGCAATAGGAGAAAGTTTTGTAACCAAAGTTCCCACGAGTGAGAAAGGACACACAGACTTGTAAAAAATATTTCTCAATTTGGGGATCGAAGGGGATCCGGTGAAGATGTAGGGTCACACAATGACTCTGAAGGGAGATCCATTCAAGGAAATACTGCAGGGTTTAAAATAGGGAACGGGGTGCCTGGGTGGCTTAGTGGGTTAAGCCTCTGCCTTCAGCTCAGGTCATGATATCGGAGTCTTGGGATCGAACCCCACATCGGGCACTCTGCTCCGCGGGGAGTCGCTTCCTCCTCTCTCTCTGCCTACTTGTGATCTCTCTCTCTCTCTTTATGAAATAAAATCTTTTAAAAATAAAATAAAATAGGGAACAAAGAGACCCCAGCCACCCAGCGGATGTCTTCAGAAGTGGGTCTGGAGAACAGCTTTTGGAGTTTCCCTTACTGGGTGGAGCTAGCGTGTGTGAACTGCCCGTGCTGTGAACGCCCCCACGTCTGGCATAGTGCCTGGGAAATTGGAGGCGCTCAATATCCAAATTAGAGTTTAGCAGATTGGTAAAATTAGAATTTAGCATCCTGGGGAAGGAATGACAAGCTAGGTCATTCCTTTTGTCTCATCCAGCCTTATGATTCTAAGATTTTTAAAAACCACACCTCTCTTCTCAACTCAAGGACTTTATTCTTAGTAGGTGCTCAGCGTATCTCAACAGATAGTGCAGAATTATAATAACCAGTTTGAGGAGGAAACAGGTATAAACCCCAGGAAAACATATTACCCTTTCCCAGCTTAGATGTAATGGCTGACAGACACTAAAGAAAAGAATAATTAAATAATTAATACCCAAAGAGAAACTGGGAAATGGGCATAGAATCTGAATGTGAGTAGATCTGAGCTCAGCTTATACTATTGCTTATTTTATAGAAGAGAAAACTGAGTTCCAACATTTTTTTTTTTCCCTTTAACTTTCATAAGTTCTGACCCATGGGAGACAAACCTGGGGCTAGGTTCTAATTCATCTAGCTCTTTTCTGTTACGTTGCTACAACAGAAGAACACTAAAAACATGCTAAAATATAAAACATGTGCTTTAAATTGTACTACACACTCATATTTATATAGATACTCACAGATTTTCGGTAACTAAATTGTAGTTCTTCCAAAAGAAGGGTGTCTAACTGAAGATTCACCAAACCTCCCAATATTTTTCCAGATGTGAATTGGTTGTCTTTTCTGTCCCCACCTACCTTTTCACCTGACTTCTACTAGATCTGTCCACTTAAAGGAGCATAAAGAAACTCTTCTCAAAGACAAAAGGCCCAAGGATTCCTCCACAAAGACAGAACCCAATGAAAGTGTTACCAAAACGTTATAAAATAAAACGTGAAATAAAACCAAGCTTTTATAGGTCCTCTGTTGGTAAAAACAATCGGTTCTATTTGAGTCATGATGTCCTTCAGATCCTAATTGGAGATCTGCTATTTCCATGACTGTGTACATGCAGACGCTCGCATGTGTGTGTGTTATGCCCCTGTAAGTCCAAGACAGAGAGGAGGGAGACAACTATATTGGGAATTCTATTTATAGAGGAAGAAACAGTCCCATAAATATTAGTGCCAGGAAAGCGGCCCAAGTGTGCAACAGGGTCTAAGATTAGAATGTTGCTGCAAATGCTGGGAAGTGTAGGTGTGAGCAGTTCCAACTCAGCACCACTGTTGATAAGGTGACAACTGTTGACATGAATAAATAATATTTGGAGCCCATAAATACGTAACTGGAAGAATGGAGAGACAATGGACAGCCTTCTCTAGAGGCGTAGTAGCAAATCCTAATGATTGTTCTCTGCAAACTGAAGGACAGGGATTATCAAGAATGAATTCACTTGAATGAATTCAAGGAAGTGAGGGGGGGGTTTTACTGTGGCCAAGCCTTCCCACTGCAGCTGGTGCCAACACAGCTGTGGGTCAGGCATCATCGGCCCCCAGCTGCCACAGGGCGAGTGATATAAACACAGGTACTCTGATGTCAACAACAACTCCTCGTCTGCGGCAGGGGCACACAGATTCTGAGAAGGTTTTTAATAATCAGGACACTTTCCGCTTGGAAGGAAGTGCTGAAATACCCTGAGGATTGCCTCTAGTAAAGTCAAAGTTAGGTAGAATTTAAGATTACCCTAGGCACACACACACACAGACACACACACACACACACACACACACACACATTTCTTGATATCCACACTGTCCAGGACTCTCTTTTGAGTCAGATAATTCAGTTACTATAACAATGTATTTTTATTACCTTGTAACTGGGGTCCATCTTTTCATTTATATCGTGTTGGCCATTGACCTGGAAGCACCTTTTATTTGGTGAGCTAATTTGATTCACAACTGAAGTCAAATTCTGCACAATTCAATAAGTAATTATAAATAATAGTGATGAATTTAAAATTTAGTACTGCTAGTATGAATCGCTAACCATAATTGAGGCTTACCACCTACGAGACATTGTTTTAGGTATTGTACATGCAATAATGCATTCAAATCTCTGAATTAATACCATTTCCTCCATAAGACAGATTAGTAAACTGAGGTATGGAAAGCCTGAGAAAATGTCAGGGGACGCCCACTTGATCAATGTCAAAGCTGGTACCTGAGCCCTGGGCAATCCAGTCACAGTGCTTGGGTCCCATTCGTCTTGAAACACTATTTTCCCACCTTTGACTAGTTGTCAAATAGAGGATGCCCGTTTACAAGTTAAATTTGAATTTCAGAAATACGACAGATAATTCTGAGCAATGAATATGGTCTCAAATATTGTGTGGCACATACTGAACACTAAAAAAAATTAGTCATTTACCTGAAATTGAGTCTTCCCACCTTACCCCAGAAGGAGGTGCATGTACCAAGGAAGCAAAGAAAACATTTTGATTAGTTTGAGCTTTGGTTCCAAACGCCACAGTAGAATCCAAATCACAGGCTTGGCCTTGGAGCTGAACTCCTGTTTTCTATCCCAGAACCAGTCTAGAGTAACGATTCTTAAACTTGCCTAGAGGTCAGCATCCCTCGGTTGCTTTAATTATGCACCTGGCTGGGCCTGGCCCGTCTAAGGTTTAGGGTGGAATGGGGGCACCTGTATTTTCTAATGAGCTTCCAAATATTTTCTTTTCTCTCCCTCCTCTTTCTTCCCCACACTCTCCCCACGCCCCCTTCCTCCTCCTCCTTTTTTATAGTCCAGCTATTCATGATTGGCCTAGAGAGCAGTGACCGGGAATCACTGGTCTGAAACCCTGACCGTAAGTAACAATTTGTCATTTCTAGCAAGTCCAAGGAGACCGCCCAGAATTCACCCTCCACATGGGAGGCAGAGGGGATAAACAAACCAAGAGTATGAGAGAGCGTTTCCTCAGTGCCCAGGCTGCCATCCAGGCCTCCTTGAGATGGGTTTACTGTCTCAAGCCTAGACAACATGAGGGAGAAAGAAGGTTTTTCAGAGAGAGAGGGACTGAGAGAAATGATTGAGAGAAAGAACCGTAAAAGGGCCAGGCCTCTCATTGGGAAGCCTCCCTTCTCCTCCTCGGCATGAGGAGAAGATAGGTCACACCCACATGCATGGGTGGGCTCCAGCACTAAAGACCATGGTCTAAACAGTGCTCAGTGTCAGGAACTTACATTAAAACGTTTTCCCTGAAGTAGAGAAAAAGTGAGAATGATATTTTTTAAATAATTAATTAAGCAATCATGCAAAGATTTTATTTATTTATTTATTTATTTATTTGACAGAGAAAGATCACAAGTAGGCAGAGCAGCAGGCAGAGAGAGGAAGGGAAGCAGGCTTCCCAATGAGCAGAGAACCTGATGCGGGACTGGATCCCAGGACCCTGAGATCATGACCTGAGTTGAAGGCAGAGCCTTAACCCGCTGAGCCACCCAGGCACCCCTAAATTTATTTATTTTTATTATCTATGTTAGTCACTGTATAGTACATCATTAATTTTTGATGTAGCGTTCCGTGATTCATTGGTTTGCATTTAACACCCAGTGCTCCTTACAATCTGTGCCCTCCTTAATACACATCACCAGGCTAATACATCCCCCCACTCCTCTTCCTCTAAAACCCTCAGATTGTTTCTCAGAGTCTGTAATCTCTCATGGTTCCTCTCCCCCTCTGATTACCTCCCCTTCATTTTTCCCTTCCTTCTCCTAATGTCTTCCGTGCTATTCCTTACATAAATAAGTGAAACCATATGATAATTGATTTTCTCTGCTTGACTTATTCCACTCAGGATAATCTCTCCAGTCCTATCAATGTTGATGTAAAAGCTGGGTATTCATCCTTTCTGATGGCTGAGTAATATTCCATTGTATATATGGACCATATGTTATCCATTCTTCTTATGGATAAGATGAATGGATAAGAAGGGAACACTCTTCAATTTCATAAAATCCATTCTCAAATTTCATAAAATTCATTTGCTGAAGGGCATCTTGGCTCCTACCACAGTTTTGCTATTATGGACATTGGTGCTATGAACACTGGGGTACATATGACCCTTTTCCTCACTACATCTGTACCTTTGTAGTAAATATCTAGTAGTACAACTGCTGGGTCATAGGGAAGTTCTATTTTTAATTTTTTGAGACACCTTCACACTGTTTTCTAAAGTGGCTGCACCAAGTTGCATTCCCACCAACAGTGCAAGAGGTTTCCCCTTTCTCCACATCCTCTCCAACATTTGTTGTTTCTTGCCTTGTCAATTTTTGCCATTCTAACTGGTGTATGGTGGTATCTCAATGTGGTTTTGATTTGAATTTCCCTGATGGCTAATGATGATGAACATTTTCTCATGTGTCTGTTAGCCATTTGTATGTCTTCTTTGGAGAAGTGTCTGCTCATGTCTTTTGCCCATTTTTTGACTTGATTATTTATTTTTGGGGTGTTGAGTTTGAGGAGTTTTTTATAGATCTTGAATATCAGCCCTTTGTCTATAGTGTCATTTGTAAATATCTTCTCCCATTCCGTGGGTTGCCTCTTTGTTTTGTTGACTATTTCCTTTGCTGTGCAGAAGCTTTTTAAGTTCATTTAAGTTCATTTTATTTAAGTTCATTTTAAATGAACTTTAAGTTCATTTTTGCTTTTGTTTCCCTTGCCTTTGGAGACATGTCTTGAAAGAAGTTGCTGTGGCCGATGTTGAAGAGGTTATTGACTATGTTCTCCTCTAGGTTTTTGATGGATTTGAGGTCTTTCATCCATTTTGAGTTTATATTTGTGTATGATCCAGTTTCATTCTTCTGAATATAGCTGTCCGATTTTCCCAGCACCATCTATTAAAGAGGTTGTCTTTTTTCCACTGGATATTTTTTCCTTCTTTGTCGAAGATTATCTGACCATAGAGTTGAGTGTCCATATCTGGGTTCACTATTCTATTCCATTGATCTATGTGTCTGTTTTTGTGCCCGTACCATGCTGTCTTGGTGATCGCAGCTTTTAATATAGCTTGAAATCAGGTAACATGATACCCCCAGCTTTGTTTTCTTTTTCAACATTTCCTTGGTGATTTGGGATCTTTTCTGGTTCCATACAAAATTTAGGATTGTTTGTTCCAAAACTTTGAAAAATGCTGATCGTATTTTGATTGGGATGGCATTGAAAGTATAGATTGCTCTGGGCAGCATAGGCATTTTAACAATGTTTATTCTTCCAGTCCAAGAGCATTGAAGGTTTTTCCATCTTTTTGTGTCTTCTTTGATTTCTTTCATGAGTGTTCTGTAGTTTCTAGAGTTTAGATCCTTTACCTCTTTGGTTAGGTTTATTTCAAGATCTTATGGCTTTTGGTGTTATTGTAAGTGAAATCGATTCTCTGATTTTTCTTTCTATAGTTACATTGTTAGTATATAAGAAAGCAACTGATTTCTGTGTATTGATTTTGTATCCTGCCACATTACTGAATTGCTGTATGAGTTCTAGTACTTTGGGGGTGGAGGCTTTTGGGTTTTCCACATTAAGGATCATGTCGTCTATGAAGAGAGAGAGTTTGACTTCTTTGCCAATTTGAATATATTTTATTTCTTTTTGTTGACTGATTGCTGTTGCTGAGACTTCTAGTACTATGTTGAACAATAGTGGTGAGGGTGGGCATCCTTGTCGTGTTCCTGATCTTAAGGGAAAGGCTCTCAGCTTTTCCCCATTGAGAATGATATTTGCTGTGGGCTTTTCATGTATGGATTTTATGAAATTGGAGAATGTTCCCTCTATCACTATACTCTGAAGAGTTTTAATCAGTAAAAGAGGCTGTATTTTGTCAATTGCTTTTTCTGCATCAATTGAGAGAACCATGCAGTTCTTGTCTCTTCTCTTACTTATGTGTTCTATCACATTGACTGATTTGCAAATGTTGAACCACCGTTGCATCCCCCAGGGATAAATCCTTACCTGGTTGTGGTGGATAATCCTTTTAGTGTACTATTGGATCCTATTAGCTAGGATCTTGTTGGGAATTTTGGCATCCATGATCATCAGGGATATCGAATGAATGAAATTCTCATTTTTGATGGGGTCTTTGCCTAGTTTGGGGATCAAGGTAATGCTAGTTTAATAATCTGGAAGTTTCTTTCTGCTTTGATTTTTTGAAACAGCTTGAGGAGAATAGGTATTATTTCTCTTTTGAATGTTTGGTAGAATTACCCAGGAAATCTATTAGGTCCTGGATTCTGTTTTTGAGAGGTTTTTGATCACTGTTTCTATCTCATTACTGGTTATTGGTCTATTCAGGTTGTCAATGTCTTCCTGTTTCAGTCTTGGTAGTTTATAGGTTTCCAGGAATGCATCCATTTCTTCTAGGTTGCTTAACTTACTGGCAATAGCTGTTGATAATAATTTCTGGTAATTTGTGTTAGTCATGATCTCTCCCTTTTCATTCATAATTTTATTAATTTGGGTCCTTTCTCTTTTCTTTTGGGTAAGTCTTACAATGGTTTATTGATCTTATTAATTCTTTCAAAGAAGCAGCTTCTAGTTTCATTGATGTGTTCTACTGTATGTCTGGTTTCTAATTCATTGATCGCTGCTCTAATTTTAATTATTTCCCTTCTTGTGCATGAGTTAGGCTTAATTTGTTGTTGATTCTCTAGTTCTTGAAGTTGTAAAAAATAGTTTGTGCATTTGGGATTTTTCTATTTTTTTGAATGAGGCTTGGATGACCATGTATTTCTCCCTTAGGACCGCCTTTGCCATATCCAATAGGTTTCGGACTGATGTGTTTTCATTCTCATTGATTTCCATGAATTGTTTAAGTTCTTCTTTGATTTCCTGGTTAACCCAAACATTCTTGAGCAGGATGGTCTTTAGCTTCCATGTGTTTGAATTTCTTCAAAACTTTTTCTTGTTTCAAAAAACAAAACAAAATAAAACAAAAACAAAACTCTTCTTGAATTCCAGTTTCAAAACATTGTGGTCTGAGGATATGTAGGGAATAATCTCATTATTTGGTATGGGTTGAGACCGATTTGTGAACTCGATATGGTCTATTGAGGAGAAAGTTCCATGTGTGTTCAAGAAAAATGAGTATTCTGTTGTTTTAGGGTGGAATGCTCTCTCTCTCTCTCTCTCTCTCTCTCTATATATATATATATATATATATGAGGTCCATCTGGTCCAATGTGTCATTCAAAGTTCTGTTTCTTTGTTGATTTTCTGCTTAGATGATCTATTGCTGAGAATAGAGTGTTAAGGTCTCCTACAATTAATGTATTATTATCAATGTGTTTCTTTATTTTGGTAATAGTTGGCATCTGTGGTTGGCTGCTCCCATGCTGGGGGCATAGATATTTACAATTGTTAGATCTAGTTCTTGGATATACCTTTAAGAATGATATAGTGTCCTTCTGTATCTCTAACTACAGTCTTTAGCTTAAAATCTAATTTATCTGATATGCAAATTGCTACCACAGCTTTCTTTTGAGGTCCGTTGACATGAAAGATAGTTCTCCATCCCTTCAATTTCAATCTGGGTGTAACTTTAGGTTCAAAATGAGTCTCTTGTAGACAGCATATGGATGGGTCCCATCTTTTTATCTGATCTGCAACCCTGTGACGTTTTATGGTAGCACTTAGGCTATTCATGTTGAGAGTGATTATTGAAACATATGATTTTATGGTCATCGTGTTGCCTGTGAGGTCGTTGTTTCTATAGATTGTCTCTGTAAATTTCTGTTCTATATCACTCTTGGGGTCTTTCTCCTTTTATAGAATCTCCCTTAATATTTCTTGTGGGGCTGACTTAGTGGTCATATATTCTTTAAGTTTTTGCCAGTCTTGGAAGCTCTTTATCTCTTCATCCATTCTAAATGACAGCCTTGTCAGACAAAGTATTCTTGGCTGCATGTTCTTTTCATTTAATACCCTGAATATGTCTAGCGAGTCCTTTCTGGCTTGCCGGGTCTCTGAATTTTTCCTGTGTTGAGGGTTCCTCTTCTTAGTCATTCTATTGAGGGGTGGTTGAGAGAATATATAGAGTCCAAGTTATTGACCACAAACCAAGCAAGATGTGCCTGTTTTAAAGGGACCTTAGGGTTGTTCTTCTTGTTCTTCTAGCTTGTCTTCTGGGGGAGGGGCCTGCCACACTATTACTCAGGCAATGCTATTTGGGCAGAGTTGACCTGCCCCCTTTTGGGGTGGGCAGTGAAAACTGGTTTGGGCTCAGTGAAAACTGCTTTGCGGGGGCTTTTGTTCTCGGTGACTTTCTTTGGTAGCTTTCTGACTCTCTTCCAAAAGTCAGAGCAGAAGTAACTGAGAGACCTCAGCCTGTTCTTCAGTAAGCACTGTAGGCCACACTGACTTCATTTTTGTCTATACTGCTAAAAAACCACAGTGTACTAGCTTGTGTGCCCTACAGCCACACTCCCAGCCTTCATTTCCAGGCTCAGGCACGTCTCTGCCCTTTGTGCTTCTAAAACTGCCAGCCACCCCCAGTTCACATGTGTGCCCCACAGATCTAGGTTTCATTCTGGGGGGCTGCCCCAAAGTCTGCAGGCAGTTCCCAGTGTGAGAGGATTTTGCCCTCTGGTGCAAGATCCCAGAGGATCCCTCCCCCTTCCATTTATCTTCTGATATCTGCCTGCAGAATCCTCCCTCAATAGAATTTCAGGGTAACAGTTATGCAGACAATGGCTATGTTGGAGAAAACCACTAGTGGAAAAATAGATTCTCTAAGGGCAGAAAAGAGAACTTATCTGGCAGAACTTAAAAATGCTATCAGTGAGATCCAATCTAATCTAGATACTCTAACAGCTAGGGTAAACGAAGCAGAAGAATGAATTAGTGATCTAGAAGTTACTGTACCCAAACCTCTGTCTCAGAACAGAGAGTGATGTTCACCTAAGGGGAGATGGGAAACATAAAAGTTGTATGTGTTTCATTGCTTGCTTTTCATGCTTCCCTAGAAAGCCCTGGAAAGGCTCTCTGCTGACATGTATGCCATTTCTGTGGTATTCTTTATCCTGTCTCTATCATCTTTTTTATTTTCTTGTAGATCAGAGAGCAAAGTGTGGGGTAGTACTTTCAGGCATGGCAGGGTTTTATGAGGGTTAAGGTATACCTGAGAAACAAGGGAAAGGCTGGAATGGAGGGTCCACCTTTGCATTTTCTGTGCTGCTAATCAAGGACACTTATTCTCGTGGTGGGTTAGTGAGTTTGGGAATTAGAGATTTTCATTTTTTCCCATGGAGATGTAAAAGAACATGGAGAGGCCATAAGGATGCATTCCTTCATTTCTGTCAGTGCTGTCCAGTACAACTTTTCAAAATGGTATTAAAATGCCACATAACACAAATGTACCATCTTAACCATTTTTAAGTGTGCAGTGTCAGTAGTGTGAAGTATATTCATGTTGGGCATGATATCTCTGGAACTTTTTCACCTGATAACATTAAATAACAAGTCCCTGTTTTCCCCTCCTCCAAGCCCTTGGCAACAGCCATTCTACTTTCTATTTCTATGAGCTTGACTTCTTTAGATACTTCATAGAAGTGGAATCATACAGGATTTGTCTTTTTCCGATTGGTTTCTTTTTTAAATCTAATGCCCTTGAGGTTTATCCATGTTGTATCATGTGACAGGATTTCCTTCTATTTTAAGGCTAAATACTATTCCGTGACTAATACAACTTTGGGCAATAATGGAAGTGTTTTGGAGTGCCTGGGTGGTTCAGTCAGTTGACGTCTTGATTTCAGCTCAAGTCATGATCTCAGGGTCGTGGGATCAATCCCTGTGTCCCGATCTCCACTCAGTGTGGAGTCTGCTTGAGATTCTCTCCTCTCCCTCTGCCCCTCCCTTTGCCCTCCCCCTGTGCATGTCTTTCTCTCTCTCTAAATAGTCTATAAATAATCAATCAATCTTTAAAAAAAATAAAAATAATAAAAATATAAAATATTTAAAAATTTAAAAATAAAAAATATCTTAAAAAATAGTGGAAGTGTTATGTGTCTACACTGCCTGACATTGGTGGCCACTAGCTACATGGCCACTAGCTATTGAGCCCTTGAAATGTGGACATTGTGACTGAGAAATTTCATTTCATTTTGTTGTAATTAAAATTAAAATTTAGATTGTCATATGTAACTGTAGGCTAGCATATTAGACAGAACAGTTCTAACTTACCATGATTTTAAATTTTTGTTGACACCAAATAACCTGGGTATATGCAGTTAATTTTGTGACCATAACTATGTGTTGAATTTTGTCCAAATTATTCTGATAGAAGCATAAACAAGGATAATTTGTTTATAATTACATCAACTATAAAGAAAGAAATTTGCTGGATTTGTTCATTATTATTTTTATGCTTAAGCACTCTGATTCTATCCTTATATTCATGGTTCTAAGGATCTTTGGTTATTTTAATGCTTGTTTTTCCTGAGATGAAAAGAAAACCTTGAAATATAAAAAGGCTGGATGTCAAATGCATTTGGTTGCAAAGTTAAGCAAGTCATGATTTTAAAATAGCCTGTGTTTAGTCAAATGTGATCTTCGAGAAGAGAGCTCTTGAGCAATTTTCTAGGCAGTTTGTAAAGATGGAAATTTACGACTTCTGCTACTGGAGTGGAAGTAATGGTCTCTCAGGCTACATACTTGAAGTAGAAAAATCATCAATCACTCAGGGCTTCTGATACACTCAGTTAGGCCCTACCACTGTACATTTTTAAGTTTTGGCTTGAATTACTTGTTTTTGTGCCTCAGCCTTGCATGGTACATCCGTTTTCTAGCCACAGACTGTGGCCCCAGTTGTTTATGCTGAGTCCAGGAGAAGGAGGGAGGCCAAATGAAGATGCAAGTCCACGTGCTCTGGTTCATCTCTTTCTTCATCCTCATTGAAGGCCAAGATGGCTTCCTGGGGGTGAGTTGGCATATGCCCTGTTTTCCCTCTCTACCACCTCTTCTTCTCCTCCTCTGTACTTTGAAAACCCATCAGGCTCTAGGCCACTGGAACTACATAATTTAATAGACTTGGCATCAGAAGCCTGGGTTCTTGTCTCAATGTGATCCACATTAGCTGCGTGTAACCTTAGATAAGAAGTTTCATCTCTCAGAATTTAGAGGACCTAACTACAAAATAAGGCACTCAGACTGAGCCATCTAGAGAACTCCACTAGCTCAGCACATTTCTTCCTATTGTTTATTTGACCAAGGAAAGACATAGAGATTGACATGGCCAATCCTTGGACTCTCTTTCCTAACTACACTCACATTATTGACACTTTTATCTAGGATCATGGTTTTAATGTTCTTTATACCTTGATGGCGCCCAAATTTACATCTGCATCTCAACCTTCTCCCCTGAACTCTACACCCATGTATCTACTATCTCTGTGGTATCTCTAATTGGGTGTCCAAATGGCCCCTTAACTGAAGATGTCCAAAATTAAATTCTTAATTTATTTTTCTCCACCAAACCTGCTTCTCCTTTCCCATCTCAGCAAGTGGTATCATTGTCCTTCTGGATGGTTGGGCAAAAAAAATGATTTTCATGTTTGACTCTTTCCATAATCCATATCTAAACCATTGGCTCTTGTTTCATTTTGCTTTGCTTTATCTTTAAAATACACCAATAATTCAAACATTTCTCACTCCCTCTATGGCTACCATCTTGATCCACACTTTCAGTATCTCTCACATGTGTTTTTCAATAACTCCTGAGATGCTCTCTCATTGCTTCTGTGCTTGTCTATTCTTAACATGGCTACAGGATTGAGCCTTCCAAAAAGTAAAGTAGAGCACTCTCACCTGTGTTCAGAACTTTCTGGTGGGTTCCTATCTCATTCAAATAAAAGCTAAACCATTGCCCTATAAAAAAATCTACACAGCCTACCTCCTTGGAGATACTCTCTGACCTCACTTCCTGCCTCTCTCCTCTTACCCACTTCACAGAGCTACTCTGACCTCCTCACTCAGTCTTCAAATGCCAGGCATATTCTTACACCAGGGCCATTGCTGTTGCCTCTTCCAGGAAAGTTCTTTTTCTAGGGCTCCTCAATTCCCCACCTCCTTGAGAATTGTGCTCAAAAATTGTCTCAGGGAGGCCTTTCCTAGCCACCTCCCCATCATCTCTACCTTGGATTTTAGATCCATAATTTCCATTCATCCAGGAGATCCAACAAGGCCTTAGGAAGCCCTGCCGTAATTACTCTTTTCTTTTAAACAGAGAAATGAAGGCATCAACACAAGAAGAGGACTCATTGTTGATAAGAAAAAGCATCCAGGTGAGCCTCCCTTAGAGAGTGTGGTACAGTAGACCCTAATGCCAAGGGACCAGGGTTTCAACCTTAGAGGTGTTTCTGACTGGTTGTATGATTTTTTTTTTTTAATTTTATTTATTTGACAGAGAGAGAGAGAGAGATCACAAGTAGGCAGAGAGGCAGACAGAGAGAGAAGGGGAAGCAGGCTCCATGCTGAGCAGAGAGCCTGATGCGGGGCTCAAGCCCAGGATTCTAAGATCACGACCTGAGCTGAAAGCAGAGGCTTAACCCACTAAGCCACCCGATCCCCTGGTCGTATGATCTTTAACACACTATGAAACACCTCAAATCTGGGAAATGAGACAATCCCTACTAGCAAAATATTTGTGAAGATTAAATAATACATAAAGGCATGGTATCCTGCTCCATACCTGGCAAGTAGCTATTCCATACCCTTCCTTTCCTTCCTTATCTCAATCCTAACCATGTAATTAGTGGATACAACCCTCAGTGTACTAATAGGTTGTGTTCCTAATTTAATTTGTTTTTCTGATGTTTCAATCACTGAATGTATTTCTTCATGGAAAGAATGATGCAGACAGATGGTTGTTAGATTCCTGGGTCAGTTCACAAAAGCCTTTCTCCAGGGCAGGGATCTGTCATACGACAGTGTGCAAATAGTGTCATTGAACTTACCACCACACAAGGCTGCAGTTCTCCAGAAAATGAAATTAAAAATTCAATTTGGAATGCCATGAAAACATTTTCTCTGACAGTAAAAATATAGTTGGCATTTAGTGAGCTCTTCCTAGGTGCCAGGCACTATTTTAAGTGCATTAGGTGGATTAAATCCTTACAATGACCCTCTGATTTAGGCACAATGGTCATCTTTATTTTACAGATGGTGAAATTAAGACACAGAGCTAAGGAATTGGAGGAATAATTCAATTCTGGACAGTCTGGCTCCAGGACCAGGGCCATGCACCTCTGACACTGACCATTTCCCCACTTCTTACCTGCTTGGGCAGTGGGAGCAAGAGTCCCGTTAGCTTTCTCTACTTGGTGTGGCTCCCAAGACCTGGGACAGGTTCCAGCCTGCAAGCAGAGGGGAGAGGAAAAGAGGGGCTGAGATTCCATGAAGTGAGATGGTAGAAGTTATGGCAGACAGAAAGCTCTTGTCCATGTTATGAGACATGTCAGACTCAACCAACTTCCTGCGGCCCTCTTGACTGCCTTCTAAAAAGTCTAGGAACTGATCCATTAATTTCCTTCTCTATAAATTTCCCTTCTGCCTGGCTCCCTGGATCCTTAAGAACAGGGATGGTCTCAGAGAAGCTCCCCATCTCATTTGTCCCTGCAGAAAGCTTGGATGTCTTGAGAAGTCTGAGACTTCTAAGAGATTTCACCAGTGGCAGTCAAAGGAGACCCAGGATAAAAGGATGTTCACCTTTTCCCCCTTTTTCTCTGAAGTCCTTACATTCCTAATCTGAAGTGCATAGATATGTTTGGGATGATCTGGAAATGCCATGAAATCTCACATTGTGTTTCATGCAAATGTGCCTAAATGAGTTCTGGGAGGGAGAATACTACTAGAATTCATGGTCTCCTGAGCCTAGAACACATAACAACAAAAAGTGCTGTTAGGGAAACAAAAGGTGCTGTTCAGGAGTGATAAGACTGAGAAGGGGGTGCATAAAGTCTCAAGTAAGGTTTGGTTTGGTTTTGCTTTTGCATTTCATGAAAGGTACTCAAAGTTGGCTAATTACTGAAACCTCTTTACAGTAGAAAAAAGTGGCTCTTTGGAGAGGAAATTGTGAGACTGGAGGTTTTTTGTTTTTGTTTTTGTTTTTTTGGTTTGTGTTTTTGTTTTGTTTTGTTTTGTTTTGTTTTTTAACATCCTTCAAGGAGGCTGGAGCTGGGAGAGCAAGAGGCAAGAGTGACTAGGATTTTCTCACCTCTTCTCCCTTGGGTCTTGATGCCTGAATCTTGACCTTGGATACATCCTGAGGAGCTATGTAAGGTCAGGAGGGTGATTGATGCCAGGATGGGTCAGGGAGAGTGGGAGCCCCTGGCCTGTCAAATTGGGAGAATAAACATAGATCAGACACATATGAGGCTATCTGCAAGTTTTCCTCCAGATGCTCATTTTTACTTAATGATTGGCAGAGCAGAAGTCAGTAACAAGCACCATGGCAAAGCCCATGACCCCCAGATGACATGTGATGAACACTTCCTGGTGGCTTCCTTGGCAATATTTCTCTTCCAGACTGAAAAAGGAGGCTCTTGACTATCTTCCTCTCTTTAGGCCCAGTCCAGGAGTATGAGCTGCTGCTTCAGGTGGCCTATAGAGATTCCAAGGAGAAGAGAGACATGAAGAATTTTCTGAAGCTTCTGAAGCCTCCATCATTATGGTTACAGAAACAAGTGAAGATTATTAGAGCAAAGGCCACTACATGTAAATCTCCCCTCTGGGGACTGGGAGTGGAAGGGGGAAGGTGGGTAGTAAGGATAGGTTAGGTTATGCTATGGAGACAGTCATCCCCAGAATATCTGTGACTTGAAAGAACACGTTTTATTTCTTCTTCACGCTCTATCTTTATTAAACTTTGGCAGTGGGGTTTTGTTGGTGTGGTCACTTGGGAATCCAGGCTAATGAATCACACGCTATCTCAAATATACCCAGTTGGAGTCAAGAAAGAATAGAACACGCACGGGTTTCACACTAGCAGTTGAATTCTCTAACTCAGAATTGACACACATTAATTCTGCTCACAACTTATTGACCCATGTTGGTTTCATGGCCCCACTCAACATCAGGGGGCCAGGATATGTAATCCTACTATGTGCCCAGAAAAGAGCAAGAAGTAATTGACAAACAGCACTAATAATTAGAACACTCGGTTTCAGAGACGTTGAAAGATTGTCTAAAGCAGTAGTTCTCAATGTGTGGTGCCCTGATTAACAGCAGTAGTATCAGGGACCTTAATGGAAATGCAAATCCTTAGCCCCATCCCAGACTTACTGAATTAGAAATTTTGGGATGAAACCCTCCAGGTGATTCCCACACATGACAAAGCTTGAGAATCATTCACTATATATCATAATGCATATTTTTGCAAAAATGTCTGATGGCTTTGTCCCAATTTTTTTTTTTTTTTTGTCCATTATAAAGGAAAGCCTTTGGATGGGTGTTTTAGGTCATTCAGTGGGAATGAGCATACAGATTTGACTGATGGAATTTTTCATCATCTCCTCAGTTTTGCCATCTTGCTTATGGGATCTACCTGAGAATGGTGGTAGGTGGGTAGGAGGAGCCTCCAATAAAATAGTGGAAAAATAATTTCTAGATCTCTCTTAAATAACTTTCAGGTTAGCACACCCTCTTCTGCTTCTCTTTCCCATTCCAAGAACTATCTACTGGTCATCCATCCTTCTTTTGGATGCTAGACCCAGCCACTTGATTTTATGTTTGGTATCAGGCTCAGAATCTATTAGGTTGGACATATCCTTACCTTAAACATACTGCCACCATAGTTTTATCCTTCTAGCTCTTGGTGAGACACACTTGGTTTAGATTCTAAGTCAAAGCCAAGGATGAGAACTCAGCGTGGGTCAGTTTATAAACAAGATCCTGTGAGACCAAGTTCCGTTTTTTTTTTGGTGCAGACTGTGGCAACCAGAATGGGGTTTTGCAGTGTGCCTGTGAGGATGGCTACACCTGGTTTCCACCCTCATGCCTTGATCCCCAGAAATGCTACCTTCACACAGCTGGAGGGCTCCAGAGCTGTCACTGTCATCTCAACAACCTCACCCACAGCATCAATTTCTGTGAAAGAACAAGTAAGGTTGGAAGGGTGCCAGGAGGAGAGCTCTGGTGTGGGGGAAGGAGGGGGGTGGTTCTCAGGCCCAACATGCCACAGGGAGGGAACTCTAGCTTCTCACCCACGTGTTAACTCTTTGTCTCCCTGAGCAGAGCTAGTGTTTGCAGGGTCACCAAAGGGCAATAACAATATACCTCACTAGGCTTAGCAGGACACAGCAAGAAGTTCACAAGTATAGAAAATTCAGAAATGCGAATTGACATTTGGGCATCAGTTCAACCTTCATCCAGCTCAGCTCTGCAATTCTATGATTTTATTGAGATGGAGGGGGATTCACAGAAATCTCAAGTAGGAGAAATGCTTGAATAAATACAATTTTTTCCCTGCCTTCTTTGCATTGCTTTTGCCAATATCGATTTCTAGAAAAGGAAAGTCTAGAGGTGTGAGAGCAGAGAGGAGCACATAATTATTATACTGAAATATATGTTCTAGATGGACAACAAGTATGTGTACTGAATGCATTACCAAAACAAAACAGAAGGTAAAGGTCTAGCTTAGGAAACCAGTGGAAGCTGAGGGAGCTAAGTCTCCTTCAGTTTATGTTCAGTGGATGAAAAAGTGAGCCAAATGACATGGGCTCCAGGGCTTGAAGGACTTTAGGAAGTTTCCTCGGGGACTACATCAGTTTTCTTGAAACTCTGAATTTTGGTAGAGCTGTGCAAAGAGAGGGAGAATGTGAAATAACTCAGATTTCCTGGGCATTCCTGGTTCCCCTTCCCAGGACCATGCCAGTTCATGAAGGCCACACATATTTATTAGATGCCATCTTTACACCCAGATCTGAGGCAAATTATGGGAGGACACAATGAAGCATTTCTCTCTCCCTGTCTGAATTAGCAGCCCAGTTGGCGAGGATAGGCTATAATACAAAAAAGAAGACAGTGTAATTTCTTCAATAAATTTGAATGAAAGTCTACCTTTTGAAAGGTCTGTGTCTGATGCACCTTGAAGAAATAAAAAGATGGATCAGACAAGGATCACACTGTCTCCCCAAAGTGGAGTGGGTTCTTATAAACATGAGAAATGCTCATAAACAGGTATGTTGGTACAAGGGGTTGTAAAGAGGATATGAAAAGAGTACTGTAGGAATTTAGAGGTGGGAAGGAATCTTTGCATTTGGGGAACAGGAGAAGTCTTGCAGAGGAGGTCCATTTGCCTAGATCCTGAATGCAGGATAAACAGGGTTTGTCTATATGAAAATGAGCTACAATCGGTCCCAGCACAGAAAAACACCAGCAATGGGAAAGCAAGGGGTATGTTGGAGTTAGCAAGTAGTGTTTACTGCTTTCAATGCCTAGATGGGTGCACATTTCAGTGTTAAGTAACTGCCTTTCTTAACCACATGTGGTTGACCACACATTTACCTACTTAAAAGGTTGCCTTGATCACCAGCACCTTCTCATTATATTCCAAATCCACAATTTAAAAGTCTAGTTTTGTGTACACTTCCTATACTATTTTAGGTGAACATTCATTACAAGAAGAAATTGAAATACTGCTGTTGAATAGACGGGCTTCAAATGTCCTGCTATAATTTTATGCTGTGATAAATTCAAGTAACTAATTTTTATATCTGTAAACCTTTTTTATTTCCCATAGAGGTTTGGGGCACTTTCAAAATTAATGAAAGATTTGCCAAAGACCTTTTGAATTCATCTTCTCCTTCATACTCCAAATATGCCACTGGAATTGAAATTCAAGTAAGCACTTTCTACTTTCTACATAGGAAATTGTTGGCTAAACATGAGTTCAGATGTTTTCAATTCAGCATGTTTATTTAATACATATTCTTAATTATTCACGTTCATTGAGTTATTACAGAGCAGTTAATCACATTGCCCACAACTTACGTATGTTGAACATTTTCTTTCTGGGAGAGTTTTAGCCGTTGACTTCTTTCCATTTCTCTTGTGTTCACTTTTGCTCATTTATGTGAGTCATATTCTAGCAAGACTTCTTGGTTATTTTCTGTTTTTTATTTGTCAAAAGGAAATTTTTCATGCTCTAGGCTCAATTGTCAGCATTTTGGATTTGTTCCATAAAGCAGCCTTGCTTGTTAGGGGCTAAACAGAGTTACTGAACAGAATTCTGGACTATGTAATGAAGTCACAGAAAAACTAAATCACTGTCTTTCTATCTATAATGCTGATTCAGGTGTCATTTTCACTAAAGATATACACAAATACTTTCTAGATATTCAGCTTAAATTCATATGGAAATGTAGGGCTTATGTTTTTGAAGGAGAAAACAGATTTTGGAAAAATTTATATTATCTGGCACCCAATCCCTTATTCTAAGCAATTGATTCTTCAATTCTAAGCAGTTGGTTAGCATCTTTATTAGTCAACTCAAAAATAAATGACATGTGTGTATGTATACAATTGTCAACTGTCATTTGAACTGTGTTTGTATAATATGCCTTTACCTCCTGTGGTAGCTCTTTCTTTTCTTCAGTAGTTCTGTTGGTTTATTTATTGTCTGCATCAATTTTTTTGCTAAAATATCTTCCTTGTATGGGGACAAAAATCAACATATTGCCCCTTTTTCTCTTTATAAGCTTAAAGAAACATTCAAAAGAATTCAAGATTTTGAGTCAGTTCATGTCACCCAATTTCGGTAAGTAACACAATGGCCTTAGAAGGACATCCCCAGAGGGGTGCCTGAGTGGCTTAGTCAGTTGAACACCTGCTTCTTGATTTCAGCTCAGGTCATGATCTCAGGGTCCTGAAATGGAGCCCTCTGTTGGGCTCCGAGCTCAGCAGGAAGTCTGCTTGAGATTCTCTCTCTCTCTCCTTCTGCCCTTCTTCTTGTGCACTCTCTCTCTCTCTCTTTCAAATAAACAAATAAATCTTAAAAAAGAGAATGGCATCTCCAGAATTGTGCAGCCATCTTACAGAATGCCAGTCCTATTCCCAAATCACCTTGACAAACAAAAAAACAGGGAAGAACAGGTCTTTCTAGTAGGATTCTTACTAAAATTGGACAAAGTCTGTGATGCTTCTCAAAATCAGAAGAGGAAACTTAAATACTGAATGGCATTCTCCAAAGTATAGATCAGAGGCTGGAACTGCAACCCCATAGTTGCAGAACTTGGGATGAAGCAGATCATGGTATGCATATATGGGAATGGACGAGGGCTGGAGGTAAGGGCTGTGGGTGCAGAGGGGTGGTTCTTCTCTGTCCACAAGCACAGCGGGGTATGATACAAAGATACAAAGTTGTATAATTGGGAGCCAAGAGGGAAGCCTGGGGGAAGCTATCATATTTTTGTATAGATACCATGTATGCACCATAGCTCAAAACCCAGTAGGCATTGTCTACAGCAAATAAAGAGATATTTAGTAAATTATCCTTTTGTTTATGCTTTCATTCCAAAAGTTATTTGGTTAGTTAGCCATGTGTGCATTGATACTATGAATAGTCTGCTTGATAGAGGAAGTGGCTTAGAGGTCAGAGAACTTGACTTCTTGTGTATATATATTTTTTCACGGTTAACTTATGGAACAGCTATAGGAAATTTTCAGCAGCATTGCTATAAATATACCGTCCTGGATATTAGCCTTCTCATGTTCTTATATAAAGGCCCATGTGTATAATTTTCTTTATATTTCAATGCTAGGAAAGACACTGCTGCTTTTTTCTTATACCAAGTTCTATTTAATGAATTATATTTTCCTTTCTGACCTTGCAGTCGCTGAATGCATAGACACACTTGAAACTCACAGTAATTTTTATTCAATATTCATATTTTTCTTTACATTGGCCCTGGCTTCCTACTTATATTTCTAACACATATTTCATTTCCTATATCTTATGAGCTGACTCCAATATTTGTAAATAAAATTATAAAGTAGGCATAAATCTATGAAATGCAATTATTTAGGTTTTACTCTTTATGTTTATGATTTAAAGTAAATCTTAATCTCTTAGTGTCTCAATTTGCTTCTCTGACCCAAATATCCAACTGCCTCCACCGGATTTTCTGGTAGGCATGTCAAACATAATGTGTCCAAAACAGAGGTCATCCCACTTTTCTCCTCAAACCTTTTTGTCCCCCCTCAAAACCATCAAGCTACTTCTCCCACTGCTTCATCCATCCCAGTTACAGGGACACCTAGTGTCACCCAGAGTGAGTGTTGCACACACTCAGACCTGGAGTCATCCTCTATCATCCTCTGTCATCATTTTTTATTGAGGTATAACTGACATACGGCATACGGCAATAGCTCAGGCCTTATGCATACAGTTTCATAAGCTTTGACAGATGTTTTTACTAGCCGCCTTTTAAGGATACAGAACATTTTCATCACCCGAAAAGTTCCCTTGTGTTCCTCTCCAGCCAATTCTATGCCCACCCCTACCTCCCACCAGAAATCACCACTGCTTTTATTCGTATCATCGTAGGTCAGTTTTGTCTACCTAGAACTTCACATAAATGGAATCGCCCAGTGTGTCGTTTTTGTGTATGTCTGGCTTCTTTCCCTTAGCATGTCTCTGAGCGTCATCCTTGTTTTTCGGAGTGTCAGGGGTTCTTTCCTTTTGCTATGGTTGTTTTTTAAGATTTATTTATTTTAGAGAGGGAGAAGGAGAGAGGGAGGGAGAGAGCGGGGGGCAGGGGGAGAAGGAGAGAGAGTCTTAAGCAGACTGCACAGTGAATGGGGAGCCCATCTTGGGACTCAATCTCATAATCCTTAGATCACGACCTGAGCTGAAACCAAGAGTCAACACTCAACCACCTGAACCACCCAGGTGCCCCTGGGGAGGGGGACAGGGGCTCCTTCCTTTTTATTGCCCAGTGCTATTCCTTTGTATGAATACACTGCAATTTGTTTTTCTATCCCTTACAGTCTTTTCTTGACTGGTTCCTTTCTCCATGCCCAGCATCCTTCACAATTCCTGTGGCTCAGTCTTCAAGTACAGCTTGACCACTTCTCCCCACGGGTACTGCCCCCAAATTCAAGTCACCATCACTTCTTTCCTGGTGGGTCCTCCTATTTCCCTGCTTGCCCCCTTCAGCCCATTATGCAGCAGCCAGAGTGACACTCTTAAGCAGTAAACATGAGCATGCCTCTGACTTTTCCTAAAGAAAGAAACCTTTTAATAAAAATAAAATTCAAACTCTAACGCCTTATCTGATCCACCTCCTGGCCACTTACCTAATATCATACCCTACCATTTCTCTCCTGCTCACTGAAACTTAGTTATGCTAAAATGAATTAATCAATTTTTGTCTTCTAACTAAAACTGATTTTATTGAATTCAATAAACTGAATTCAATTTATTCTCCCTAGGAAAATTCAAACCCACTCTGAAGCCTTTCTGCATTGAGAAACTCTGGTTCTTGACCTGGCAGCAGGTCTTCAAATTTGTTTAACTCACAGGCATTTTCCTGCCTCAGGACCTTCACACATGCTGGCAAACTACATTGATGTTCTTTGTAACTGTAGCCTTTTCTTCGCATTGTTTAGGCCTCAGCTTTCACCCTCTGACCAGCTTTATTTAAAGCGGGCCAACAAAAAAAAAAGTCACTCTGTAAAGGGGGCCTCATCCGGACACCTGGGTTTCTCAGTTGGTTACGCATCAGACTCTTGCTATTGGCTCAGGACATGAGCTCATGCATCTTGAGATGAAGTCCTGCCTCAGTTTTCCCAGTCATCTGGGAGTCTGCCAGAGATTCTCTCCCACTGCCCCCCTCCCACTCATGCATGTGCATGCTCTCCCTTTCTCTCTCTCTCTCTCTCTCTCAAATAAATAAATAAATAAATAAATCTTTTAAAAAGTGGGCCCCATCTCCACCTGCTATTCTATTCTTATCACCACATCTGTCTCGCGTAATACTTAACTAAACACATAGATATATTTTTTATATACAATTATATAATTACTTACATATGATAATTACTGGTTTCTTGCTTGCCTTGTCTTCTCTGCTAGAGTGTAAGCTCTATGAAGGCAAGGACAATACCAGTTTGATGTCCTCCCATGGCCCCAGTGACATGCATACACACGGCAGGCCCCGAGTGACCGACTGAATGAATCTCATTTTTTTTTTCACACAGTCATTCCAATGATGGAAGCATCATTGTCGGGTTTGAAGTTGTGGGTTCCAGCAGCACATCTGAGCTGCTGTCAGCCATTGAACAAGTGGCCAAGAAGGTGAAGGCAGGACTTTACAAGCTGTTCCTGCTTGAAGATGGCTCTTTCAGAGTATTTGGAAAAGGTAATTCTGAATTCCCATCCCCCGCTTAGGTTATAGGAGTCCTCTACTTAGTAGCTCATTTGTGTCTTCAGGAAGTAGACTGGAAATCTTTATGATACAGAATTGTTCTAAGACTGACTGAGACATAGGCAGCGATTTTCTCCCCACACCATGATGAAACTCCATTTCAGTCTCTGATTTCAGATCCTTGCTGACCAGCGATGTGTTCTCCAGCTCCCAGGGTAACACTGTGGAGCACTGAGCTCTCTGCAGGCCCTGATGGAACTCACTCAGCAATAGTCTACTGCAACACATGCTCCAAGAGCCCTGGGGCTGACATATTCCTAAATCATAATCCAAGGAACCAAAGAAAGAATGCATTTGTCTAGATCTTTAACACACACACACACACACACACACTCTCCACAGACACACACAGACACATGACACTCTACTACTTTTCTTCAGATTTTTCCCTTTCTTTTTTACATTCAATCTTAAGCCTTGTGCACCTGGATATGAGCCACTTTCAATAACATTTATTCAACAGTATTTACAAACTGTCTAGGCACTTAGGATGCAGTACTGGGAAAAACAAGCATACCTCAGAATCCTGGAGGATCTTCCCTGCACAGTTTCCTTCTCCTGGTCCCAATCACAGTCAGAATATACAACCGAGGGTCAGCTGTGGGCGTAACTAGTGGCTGGTCACAACGTGAAAAGCTTTAACAAAGGGCAAAAAGTTGGGTATGTCACTCTAAAATGGCAGCTGTCCAATTTGTTACCATATCATTACTGCTATGTTCCATAGCTTCTTGCAGATTTTCTGATTTTCTGACATTTCCTTACAGAATGAAGCTCTTTCCCAAGAGTGATCACACCCTGTCTTTTTTTCACCTGGTGCTTATTAGTTTATGGCTCACTAAAAGCAAGGCTGTTGCCACAGTTCAGACAACTGGAGGGCAAGGGGCCGGCCTTGGGGAGGGCATCAGAAAGGAGAAAGGGTGTTGAGAGGGATGAAGCTGAGCATCAAGGACCAATTTCTACTCCTGAATTTTGTATGGGTTTTGTCTCTGGAAACATGAATTCTACAGCACTGCCATATGCTTTGTACAAAGTGCCAGGATATTGACACATTTTTTCTTTTTGTTTCCATTTTTCCTCCCAGCCCAGTGTAACAGCATTGTCTTTGGATTTGGGTCCATGAATGATGAGTATATTCTTCCCTGTAGCAGTGGCTACACTGGGAACATTACAGCCAGGTGCCAGCCTTCTGGGTGGCGGATCCTCAGGGAGACGTGTGTGCATTCTCAGCTGGAGGAACTGAAGAAGGTAAAGCATCTGCGTCTTGTGTTCTTAGTTTCACCGTGGGCATCTCCCAGTGAGCATGGCTAGGTGGAGAATAATATATCAGTTTGTCTCATTGGTCAGTGCACAGAAGTCAAGGCTATTATCAGACCTGGTAATCATAGGCACTGTTGGAATGAGTAGCAGGGTCTAGGTAGAAGCCAAGAGAGACAGAAAAAGTCAGAGTTGATGGTTCCATTGGGGAGGGAGCTATAGAGGAATGAATCAGTGCCGAAGATGTCTATGATAGATGGTAAGACAGCAATTAAGCTGGTCTTAGAAGTCCAGAAAGCCTGGAAAACAAAGATCCAAGTAGAGATGTGAGTCAGCTCAGTACGAGTGAGGATGTACATATGTCAGAAATTTGGGCCGGGAGTGGCTCAGACAGAGGTGTACCAAATACAATGACAGAACTACAATGGATTTTAAGGGTCATCTGGCTTATCAACCTGTTTTTATAGATCAGGAAATGAAAGACTAAGAGGCTGATGGTCCCTCTGGTAACAGTAGTGTTGAACTAGAAACATGGTCACTTGATTTCCAGTCCAGAACTAGGAATTCCACATGACATTTTTCTTAGGAAGGTTCAAGTTCTTAAGGCAAGGCAGATATAAGGAAGGAAGGAAATGGTGAGGAATTCGAACTCAAGTCATGGAAAAGAGGGACTCTTGAGACTGTCTTGCAAATAGATGTCCATATTGAGCAGAACTCCTCTCCCAGCCAGGGACCCCACTATTGCAGATGAAACTCAGAATGGTATTTCCCAAGGGACTATAGAATGTTTACTGCTTCATTCTGAGGTTTTTCCTCTGTAAACTGGGTGGGGGAGATTGGACCAGATGGCTTCTGGAGTCTATCCTTGTTCTTGCTTTCTTTGTGACGGTTCTAGACATGGACCATAGCTGGGACTTGTCCAACCCAGGGTGTGAAGGCAGGCAAGTCCCAGCTCAAAGTAGAGAACACAACAGTGAGCTGAGAAGAGCAAAAAGAAATACAGATGAGGGTTGCCTGTTTGGCTCAGTTGGTTAAGTGTTCAACTCTTGATTTTTGTTCAGGTCATGATCTCAGGGGTGTGAGTCTGAGCTCCTGTCAGGCTCTGCACTGAGCCTGGACCCTGCTTTAGACCCTCTCTCTCTGCCCCTCTTTGTCCCACTCATGCTCACACTCATGCTCTCAAAAACAAACAAACAACCCCCCCAAAAAAACAAAAAACAAAAAACCAGATGGGATCTGGTTCTTGGGTTGACTTGTTTTGAATGGAAAAGACTGTCCCTTTTTTGGTGGCCTTCCAAGATAACTTAGTGTAGTGGAAACAGAGCGGAGCCTCAGAGAAGAAGCAAAACTCCAAGCCAATGACAAAGTGTAGTCAGATTTCCATGCATGTCCCTCTATCTTCTCATCCTACAAGGATTTCTCAGCATAGCATAGTTGATAAAACAGAATTTAGTACCAGGAGACACTAACTTTCCACTTCCTCGCTGGGTACTGTTTGGAAAGTCACTGAATCTCACTGAATATATATTTCTGTATAATTAGGATAATAATTTATATGAAAAGCAAACATCCCATTGTTCTCTAGAACTTAACCATTTTTATTCCTAGAATTTCAGTGTGATCACAGGCAATGCTACCGAGACAGCCGTGTCATCCTTGGTGCGAAATCTTTCTGTTGTGATTCAGCAAAACCCATCAACCACAGCCGGCAATCTGGCTTCAGTGGTGTCAATTCTGGACAACGTCTTGTCTCTGTCACTGGCGAGCCATTTCAAAGTGTCCAGTTCAACAATGGAGGTATGTTCTGTCTGCCTGTGTTTATAGGACTTGCTTTAGAGGCTCAGTCTTTCA
Source organism: Mustela putorius furo (assembly GCF_011764305.1). NCBI lineage: Eukaryota > Metazoa > Chordata > Mammalia > Carnivora > Mustelidae > Mustela > Mustela putorius. Next base: position 13,408,428 of record NW_025422123.1, on the reverse strand, counting down.
GGAGGAATGACAAAAACCCGAGCTGAAATCTCACTAATGGAAAAGAGGCAAGGGGTCATAGGTCAATTGTTGTATGAGACTTATTGTGTCCTCCACAGTGTACCAAAAATTCTTGGGATTAGTTATGTGAGTTCAAAGCAAGAGGGGGCTACCTCTAGGCAGGCTTAGAGGAAGGTGTGAGAATCTGCACCATATGCACTGTGTGACACCATATGATACCATATGACAACATATGACACGTGTTCACTGTTTAATGTCTTTGCAGTTGTCTTTCTTGTGGCTAAGAGCTCTGACTTCAGTAGTGTGTATTTTAAGAATACCCTCTTTTTGACTGGGGTATTCATGATTTAGTCTGGTATTTAAAAATTAGCTTAAATTTTATGCAAATAAAACTTGCTTACTAAGAAATGCAAATAGACCAAAAAAAAAAAAAAAAGATATGTAATCTGGTCACCCTAGAATAGCTACTGCTTGCATTTTAGGTATCACCTCCAGTGCCTAGAAAATGAAAAGTAGTACATAGCAGGTACTCAATAAATACTGTTAAATGAATGTCCTTCCAAACATTTTGGATGTGTGCATTCTATATGTTAAAGTATATTATATTTTTGAAAAATTATATTATCGAATTGTATGGTTACATATCACACGATTATACTTTAGCTATATAAGGTGACATTATGTCAGAGATGACATTAAATATAAATAAGTTAAAACTCTGTGAACCAAAGAGAAGATGATCAAGTTTTTTTTTAAGCCTGACTTTGTGTTGTTTACAAGAGACCAACTAAAACAAAATGACACAGAGAGTCTAAAAATAAAATGAAGGGCACAAACAGAGCAGGCAAACAAACCAAAAGAAGACAGAGGTTAGAGGGCAGTAGAAGAAGCATGCTATGGGACTCAGGGCCAAAAGCTGCAGAGGGCTCATTTAGAATAAGACTCTGTCAGAGTGATGATGACTCTGAGGAAGAATGCCTGGGAACCAGAGCCATAAGCCAGAGACAGGGTCCTGCTGGGGAAAGTGGCAGCTTTCAAGGTCTTGTTTGGAAAAGGAATCTCTTCAGCTGAGACTGACCCTTAAAACCCACAACAGTTCGATGCTTCTCAGTCACTTGTCCAGTGTTTGAGGATTTTTGCTTTTGTATTCTCTTTTGCTTTATATTCTCTCCTATTAATTCATAAATTCAACTTGGATGTCCATGACATGAATTTAGAACTTCTGATGTTAGCAAAACAAACATAATGTTGGAAAGGAGTTCAATTTAATGTCTCACTCTCTGAGCCTCAGCTGGAGCAGTAAGGCAACCATGTTTGTCATCACTGTGGAAGGAAGTGAGCCTGATAGAGCACACACCACAGGATTCTTTCTCAGCCTTGCTAGAACCCCAGTGTGCATACAAATGTCCTGGGGAGATCACTCTGGAACTTATGTGATTCTGCTGACCCTAGTTTCTTAACCCAAAACTTTCACTGCACAGTGACTAAACTGATTTTCACTGATACATTTGCTATGGTCTTCAACTGGGCCAACTCTTTGGGCAATTGTGCTATCCTTAATACTAATGACTCTCCCCTCCTAGTCCTCTTGAGCTGCTTATTCAAAACACAAACTGATTTTCATCCTTGTATTTCAGGATGTCATCAGTATAGCTGACCACATCCTGAATTCATCATCAGTAACCAACTGGACGGTGTTACTACAGGAAGAACAGCATGCCAGCTCGCGGTTACTGAAGACACTGGAAAACATCAGCAGCCTTGTACCTCCAACAGCTCTGCCTCTGAATTTTTCTCGGGAATTCATTAACTGGAAAGGGAGTCCAGTGTCCCCAAGCCAACTCAAGATGGGTTACAACTATCAGACTGAAATGTTCCCTCCAAATGCCTCCATTCCCATAAGAGGCCGTGTGTTAATTGAGTCAGACCAATTCCAGCGATCCCTTCCAGAAACCATCATCAGCATGGCCTCGTTGACCCTGGGGACTATCCTATCTGTTACCAAAAATGGAAATGCTCAGGTCAATGGCCCCGTGATATCCACGATTATTCAAAACTATTCCATAAATGAGGTTTTCCTGATTTTTTCCAAGATAGAGTCGAATCTGAGCCAGCCTCATTGTGTGTTTTGGGATTTCGGTCTTTTGCAATGGAACAATGCAGGCTGTCACCTGGTGAACGAAACTCCAGACATGGTGATGTGCCGATGTACTCACCTGACCTCCTTCTCGGTACTGATGTCCCCCTTTGTCCCCTCTGCCATCATCCCTGTAGTTAAATGGATCACCTTTGTGGGACTAGGTATCTCCATCGGAAGTCTCACCTTATGCCTGATCATTGAAGCTCTGTTTTGGAAGCAGGTCAAGAAAAACCAGACCTCTTACACCCGTCATGTTTGCATGGTGAACATAGCCCTGTGCCTCCTGATTGCTGATGTTTGGTTCCTTGTCGCTGCCACTGGAGACTCCCCCGTAAACCTTTCCAGAGTCTGTGTAGCTGCTGTGTTCTTCATGCACTTTTTCTACCTCTCCTTGTTCTTTTGGATGCTCACACTTGGCATCCTGCTGGCCTATCGGATCCTCCTCGTATTCCATCACATGGCCATGCCTTCGATGATAGCCATCGGCTTCTGCCTGGGCTACGGGTGCCCTCTCATCATATGTGCCATCACGATTGCTGTCACGCAGCCAAGCAATGGCTACACAAGGAAAGACGTGTGTTGGCTTAACTGGTCCGATAGGAGCAAACCCCTCTTAGCCTTTGCTGTTCCTGCACTGACTATTGTGGCTGTGAACTTGGTGGTGGTGCTATTGGTTCTCAGGAAGCTCTGGAGGCCCACTGTTGGAGAAAGACCCGGTCAGGAGAACAAGGCCACTATTGTCCGCATGGGGAAGAGCCTTCTCATCCTGACCCCTCTGCTGGGGCTCACCTGGGGCTTTGGCATAGGAACAATAGTAGACAACCAGAATCTGGCTTGGCATGTTGTTTTTGCATTACTCAATGCATTCCAGGTGAGAACAATAAGAATAACTTCTTCTTCTTCTTCTTCTTCTTCTTCTTCTTTTTTAAGAATAACCTCTTACATCATCAGGTGACTAGGGGTAATTATAGAGAACTGAGGTTGGTAACACCACTCTGGATGCTAACTCATCTCCCATTGCCTGCAGCAGGTCTGTGAGCAACACTGCCAGGCAGCAGTGAATCCAAGAGAAATAAACAAATAACAGAATCTGTATTTTCCAGCAGGTATTACTGAAGCAGAGTATTAGACTTGTTCAGGAATCCATCCCAGGATTTTAGATGTTTGGGTTTATAAACCTAATGTTAACCCTTTTTGCTGCCAGCTCAGCCCTCTTTCTCCTGGGCAGACCTCTGCAAAAGCACACAAGGAAAGGAAAAGGACTCAAAACCACTTGTTGACTCTGAATGGTTCACAGGATGTCTCCAGAGCACAACAGAGCAGGAGCTGACAAACTGTAACCAGCGCTGTTTTTGTCAATAAAGTTTTTTTTTTCCTTTTTTTTTTTTTTTTTTTTTTTTTGACAGGCAGAGATCACAAGTAGGCAGAGACGCAGGCAGAGAGAGGAGGAAGCAGGCTCTCCGCAGAGCAGAGAGCCCGATGTGGGGCTCGATCCCAGGACCCTGGGATCATGACCTGGGCTGAAGGCAGAGGCTTTAACCCACTGAGCCACCCAGGCACCCCTGTCAATAAAGTTTTATTGGAGCACTGCCATGCCCATTTGTGTAGATATGGTCTGTGGCTGCTTTCTTTACCTTGGCAAAGTTGAACAGTTGCAACTGTACCTCCTGAGAAGCCTAAAACACGTCCTATCTGGCTCTTTGCAGAAGTTTGCCTACACCTGCTGAAGAGCATGGGTTTTACATTTCACAATCGAAGAGTGTTCAGAGAGTAGGCAGAAAAAGTAATCTTTTGGTTTCTGTGAGTCTGGAAGAGAGTCTTTGATCTTGGTTCAATGAATGTTTGCTCGTCACTTCTGCATGATGTCTCAAGGAAGGGGTGGTTAAAGGCTTGAGCTGTGGGGTTAAATAGGTCTGGGCTCAAATATGGCACATTGTCAACTGTGACCTCTGAGAAATATTTAATCTCTCTTTCAGTTCTCTCATCTGTTAGAGAGGGATAATATTATTACCTATATCATAAAATAATTTACATGACATAATTTAGCTCTCAGCACTGTGCCTGGCATGTAGGAAGTGCTAATCCATCTTCTAAAAGCAACTGGTTCTCCACCTACTTTTAGCACACCAGCGAACGTTTCATTGGTAAGCGCAAATGGCGAACCTTGAGAGCATATGCCTAATGGTGGCAGGTGTAGGGAGCTTTTGCCGAGAGCAGCTCCATGGTGAAATGCTGTAGGAATAGGCACCCACTGGGGGTGCTCTGACTGGGAGAAGGATCTCATAGTCCAAGAAAGCCTTGGCCAAGGGTTCCACAAGGACTGGACTTGATAGCAAGGGTGCAGATAGAATAACCCTCTGCTGAGGGTTGGACCTCAGTGCCTGCAGTTGTCACAGATTCACGTTCACTCCATCAATGTTGATTTAATGCCCACTCTAAAGGAAGACTAAGCTATAGAATATATTTGTTTGGTGTTTAGGATGACACAAAAGGGAAAAGAATGTTCCATATACACTTAAAACCTTATTCACTCATTTATTTGTTTGTACCTTCAAGAAAAACATTTTTTTTTTTTTGAGTGCTTTGTGTTATACCAGGCATGGTGGAATCAGCCAGTGTCCTTGCCTCTGATGAGTCCACAGACTAGGAGAGAGACCAGCAAGAAAATAATGTTGGGTGATAGAATAGAATTACACAGCCATGTTTTCTTCTTTGGCGGAGAAAAGACCACACAGGTGATTTCTTTCTTTCTTTTTTTTTTCTTTTAAGGGTTTTTTCATCTTATGTTTTGGAATGCTCTTGGACAGTAAGGTAGGTGTATTCATTTCTCTCTTCATCTCTTTATTCTAATGCACGCATTAGAATCCTTCAGTTCTAGGCTCTTATTCACATATAAGAGGTGAGACCATGAGTACTCTTGTCATCAAATTCTATAATTTTATAAAAGTCAGTGAAAACACTCACTGTTGATAAGAAAATATATAGAACTAATCACCACATATAGAATGTGCTGATAAGAAAACAATATAGAACCAATCACAACGTATAATGTGAACATTATAGAAAAAAAGGGAAATTGTTCTTACTTTTCATTTTGCTACTTTAATCTATGGTTTGGCAATCATCAAAGAGCAAAAAGTACATCCTGCTGGGGTGATTCTCTTTTCCTCCTTTATTAAATGTAGCATTTACATAGAATATGCTGAAGGATGTATCTACTTCTACATTCCTATGGTAAATATAAATAACTTTTAACATTAAATAAAATCCCTAAGGAAGGATGGCCAATGTAGGGAAAATTATGGAAAAAAAAGTCTACATAAACTTGTTTCATTATTTTTCCCAAGGGTCGAGGAACTCTATTGAGAGAGGCAAAGAGAGAAAGTAAGCTAAGCGACAGAGACTTTGTTTTTAATAAGAAGATAAGAAGATTTTATAATTAGCACAATTGTAGCACGTACACAAAATCCCTGTTTACAAAGAAGCAATTTGCTGTTCTTGGTTGGACTAAATAATTCTCTCAATAGCCCCATTCACATGGTTAGGAAACTCTTTACTTCAGAGATAAATTTTAATTTAGCAATTATTGCCAATTACTATTGTCTAGAATCTGAATTATTATGGTTTTTGGTATTGTTGTTCTTTGTTTAATCCTAGGTCTGTTTATAGGTAAAGCAAACAAATAAAAGAAATCTTTTCATCAGATAGCCATGCTGATGGTCTATTAAGGGCTTCCAGGAAATACCTCTATTAAGTAACAGTTCCAGTCTGCAATTTTGTTCTGCATTTGTCTAGTATGATTGTGTATGTGCCTCTTCTCAGTATTTCTTTGTTGCCTTCTAGCTGCGACAATTGCTGTTCAGCAAATTGTCTCCTTTAAGCTCTTGGAAGCAAGCATCCAAGGTAATTATCTCCTGCTGCCACAGGTCCAACGCATGAAGTTCCGGTTTCGCACTTTTCTCTGTATGCAGTCGCACGGCGAGCCCACTTTTGTGTCATCCCCCTGAGCCTCTGTCGCCATTTTATTTCTGCTTCCTGGCATGGTGCCCAGCACAGGGTCACTACTCATAACGTTGAATGAGTGAGAAAAAGAACAAGGGAATGAGTGAACGAGAAGCCACGGAAAAGTACAAAGATGCTCAGGCACTGAGGTCTGTGGGTGCTGTGGTGGGCAAACAACCTTTGGATGGTGTCATCTTCTTTAGTCAGACTTGCCTTTCAACATCTAGAGTCAGTGAGACCCTTTTCTCTGGCTGACTTTTGGGACCTCCTATAGATCATTTTGCCTTTGCAAAAGGAAAGTATGAAATCTTGGTCAACTTTTTTTTTTTTTTAAAGATTTTATTTATTTATTTGAGAGAGAGAGAATAAGAGAGAGTGAGCATGAGAGGGGGAAGGTCAGAGGGAGAAGCAGACCCCCTGCTGAGTAGGGGACCCTTTCACCCCCACCCCCCAGTGTGGGACTCAATCCTGGGACTCCAGGATCATGAACTGAGCTGAACGCAGTCGCTCAAGCAACTGAGCTACCCAGGTGCCTGGAATTCTGGTCGACTTCTAATCTGTGAGATGTTCTCTGAGTTTTCCCTCTTCAGCTGGCATGGCATAACTGACTCAATCCCTTGCAACTTGAGCACTTAAATCTACCAACTGAGACATTTGGATGGAGGCAGAGGATTCCTGGTTTGTTCTTTCTCATGAAAGTCCAGTCCATAGAAGGAGTGTAGAGTTAACAACAGACGCCCTTATGTTCAGATTTTGTATTTTTGAAGTTGGTTTAGATTTCTGCCCTTCGGCAAAACACTGAAGGCCTTTCAGAAGGAGCTCTAAGGCAAAGATTTCTGTGTCTGATAAAAAATCAGCTGACTTAAGTGCCTGAAGAGCTACGTGGGTGTTTAGAGATTTTTACAAGGGGCACTATAATCTTTTGAAATAGTAATTTTTAAAAATTGAGGAAATTAACCTTTGACCTTAAAAATTTTTCCAGGGTCTGCGTTTCCTCATATGGGCCTGTGCTGTGAATTAGGCAGCATGGACCCCCTCGCCAGTTGACTTGCCCTGTTATTTCTGACTCAGTCAATGATTGGCTGAGTGATCTTAGGGAAGTCACACGGTACTGTTCAGTTTGGGGTTTTTTCCCAACTGTGGACATTAACTGTTGGACTCGTTAATTCAAAGCAGAGGTTCTGACTTTCTGTAATTTTGAATTTATGTCTTGAAGAACTAAAATCTCTTGAACAGAGAATATGAAACTAATAAATCAGTCACTGTGCTTAAGAAAAGAAAGGAGCTACAGTCTATGTGTCTGCAGTATAGAAAAACCTGACCCTGATGGTGAGACAGGACACCCCCTGCCCTGCCAGGAAGTGAGCATTTTTCTCCTTTGAAAACCAAAGAAAGAAAAACACCCCAAAGTAAATTAAAATGAGAACAAAAGTAAGGATGCCCAGCAGTGTTTTTTCTCCGTTTCTAATGTCAAGTGTTAACACGTTCCTTTGCATCTTCTAGATTTGTACTCCCTTCCCCATGTCATTTTTAAATCAGATGATAAAAGTGGGACTTTGTTTTCAGGTTAGGTGGCTCATTTGGGTTAAAATAAATGCATATTTGGCAGGAGAGAAGATGGGTATTTGTAATTTTCTGAGGGAGTTTGAGTGTAAAACAGGAACCCAGATTATAGCAGTTGAGGAGAGAGAAGGCAAAGAAAAGATACCTCAGTAGGAATGTTCCTGTCAAGAGACTCGTGAGAGAAAAGAGAATGAGGGTGGAAACCAGACACAGACTCGGGACCAGCAGCGATGGTAGAGCTGAGTCACGAGGATGTGCAAAAGTCCATATGGTGGGAGGGATGAGCCAGCAAAGAGAGTCTTAGAGAGTCTGAAGACAACTGGGGGTGGGGGTGGCTGAAGGAAGAGGATTCCTGGAAAGGCAGATGAAGTGAGTAGACTGAAGATGGAGGGATCAGCCTCTTCCCCGGACACAGGAAGCTTCAGTCTGATGCAGATGGGGCAACATGGGCAGATTGGGTCACGGTGTGAGAGAATTCAGACCTGGACACCTTTTTTGTTTTGTTTTGTTTTTAAAGTAGAGGAGAAAAGGCTATGCACTAAGAGATGGGAAATGGATGGTAAAACAGGAGTCTTAAAAGCAGTGAAAATTTGAGTTGTTGGCTGAAAGGAATGAAAGAAGCCAATGATGTTCCCCGTAAGGACCATCCCTCAAGGCACCGTGACACTGTATGGACCCACAGTGTGGTTTCTCTCAAAATCCTCTCCCTGTTGGGGGCGCCAGACCCCTTCCTAGCCCTTCCATTGTCCCCGGCTAAGTTCTCTGTGACTCTTCTCTGAAAGATAGACACTGGTGACCCCTACAGATTCTCTCTCCAGAGAGAAGAGGTTTATTTGTTAATGGTTCCAATGACTTGGGTCCTGTTATTTGACCAACAGCTTAGCCCCATGTCTGAAGATGCTGCTTTTCCCCAGACTGTGTAGAGTCCCTGGGTGTCTTGTAATCTAAGATTGTTCTCTCCAAATGGGATGAGATTCAGTTTTAAATGCAATGATGATGACTATAGAATTTGTCTTTAGGACTACAGTATTATATATTTACTGAGTCCAAACTTACAGAAAATCAATTACTTTGCTTTAGAATTTTTAGACATTTCTCATTCCTGTCTCTGTGGTAATTCCCCCCACCACCCCAGGGCTCAATGTGGGATAGCCATTTATATATTTCAGTGAAAATTAGGAGTTATCATCAGGCTGCCCACTGCATATAATGAGAACTTATTTCTCCCATCTTGATTTAGCTTCCTTATGACATGGACTGTGGCAGGAAATGGAAGCTCATTCTTTCCAATATTCCTAGTGTCTAGCACATGGTGGAACTCAATAGGAGACATTAAATTAATGAATAAATCAATTATCGAATAGACAAAGACACAATTTTCTTAAACTTCCACCTTTCCCCAAAAGTATGATTTTTATTTAAATATTTTATTTCCATTAGAAAATTCAGTTTTCAAAATTTTGAACTCCGTTTAGCCTCTGCTCCAGTTACTAAAGGATTATTCACAAAGGGATTTGAATGCTAAGATGAGTGAAAATAAGGCAATTTATTTGAGACCATTTTTATAGAACTATTGTTTTTTCTCCATGGGTTCCTCTTCTAGAGATAAATGTGTAAACCAAATAAATTTAAGCATGGACGTACAAAAAGATAATGCCTTCCTTAAAACTATTTTCTAGTTTGTTGTTAAAAGTTGTGAGAATAAACAGGAACAAAAGATTCACTTAGAAATATGTTCTTAAGCATTTTAAATAGATTAAAGCCAGAGAAGGGGTAAGAAAGGAGTACTCTAATTTCTTGAAAAGAGAACAGGGCACCACATAAGTGAAGTAAAGAATCACTAATGACATTAAGATGTCAGGAAATGCAGAGCGTGACTCAAAGAATACTATTAATGTACAAATGACTTGTTTTTCTTTGATGCAGCAAGACTCATCAGATGTGTCTGCCAAACCCAAATTCCCAAAAACTTTCAACCCATTGCAGCACAAAGGTGAGTTAACAGTAAGCCAAAGGTTAACAAAAAATAGAAGAGTGTGAATATATCATAGGAGGAAAACTGAAGGGCTACCTTTAAATTTATTTTTATTTATTTTTTATTATTTGAGAGAGTGTGTGAGAGAGAGAACAATGGGGGGAGGTAGGGCAGAAGGAGAGGGAGAAGCAGACTCCTCGCTGAGCAGGGAGCCCAATATGGGGCTCAACCCCAGGACTCTGAGATCATAACCTGAGCTGAAGGCAGACACGTTAAGTGAGCCAACTGAGCCACCCAGGCACCCCTGAAGGGCTACTTTTAACAGCCTCATGGGAGAAGTGCAGGTGTATCTGCTGGTCACGTTTCTGGAGCTCATCGGGATGGTGCTCAGGGCTAACAGAACATGGTGGGGAAGTTGATGCTCATGGAGACCACTATTGTCCCTTTTAATTTCATCACTTCCATTCCGTCACTTAGACATTCTATAAATCGGTGACATTGATCGTCGAGGTCATGGGGTGCGGGAGTGTGGTCAAATACCAATTGTGTCACTGGAGAGTGACCCTTCTTGTGCCACCTGCTGAGCAGTAGGCATGGGCTATGTGTTTGTGCTCCATCAAATGTACTCTCCTGCCTAAAATGTCCCCAAGTTCACCAAGGGGAAGCCATCACCTGCTATGGGTGAGAAAGCACTGTCCCCTCCACCTGGGACATGCATTGCTTTTATACTCACATATTGGATATTGCTAAAGTCAATGATATTCAGCTCCTGGAAGACTGTTATGTATGTAAGCATTGCAGATTGTTGTCCTATGCCTGGAGGAGAAGAGTGGAGCATGGGGGTGAGGAAAAGTCACTGCATGACAAGTCAAGCTGAAGTCATCTTTTAGTGCCTGAGTTCCATTTCCTGTTAAATTATGTTAATATCTTTATTAAAGCAGGGAAATGGGCCATTCATTTTAGATTGTAAGCAAAATTATTTGACTTCCAAAATAAAGTTCAAGGTTCTGAACTTGAAACAGCACTTCCCTCCCCAAATGTTCAGCATGCTCACCCAGAAGACTTGGGTCCCATTATCACTGTCACCAACCAGTCTGAGTGCTTTTTACAAACATCTTAACCTTTTGGATGCATGTCCCTCATCAGTAAAATGAAAAACGAAGAGATCATGAAGTTTCCTTCTAGCAATAACATTTTATGATCTCACATCTACTTTATCTCATTTTCCACAGCATCTGAAAGATGTGATGCTTCTCTTCTCAAATGAGAGATGTCTGACAAATGCACGTCTCTTTGGCATTAATGAAATACTGCCTGTCAACCAATTGCCTTCTGTAGCTTTCCTTGCCATCTTCCTGGAACTGGCCAGACTTGCAAGGATTTGCACAGGCTTATTTTCATTTTGGTCTCATGCTTGATTCCGACGTAGAAACGTAACTCTTATCCTCTTTTTCCTCTCATAGGCATTTATGCACTTTCTCATGCTGGAGAATCCTCAAACGACATCATGCTAACTCAGTTTTTATCAACTGAATAAGGCTGCGAACCATAAACTCAAGAAAAATTTTTGGGTGCAACTTGACATTTAGAGCTAAATGTCAGTGAAAAAATTAGCTCAATCTTAAATGGAATTTTTTGGTTTAGGAGTCTGGAATAAAATAAGAAGCTTTCAGCAGCTTCATCACTGCTCTTTGTATCTTCAGTTAAATGGAACGATTTATTTCCATGTGGTTTGATTCAAAGGAATTGCATCATAAATGTAGAAAGTAGGTTTTATTGGAAATCACGTCAGTGGTACCAACTTTTCACTGCCTCAACCTATGATTTCCTTTCTTATAAAATAGCATTATTCAAGTGACCTTTCCAGTTATCTGAATTGGAGTAAGAAAACTTCACGAAATCACCTTGGATAAACTGATGGGCCATGTGCACTTTCTATCAAAGAGTCATTGGTGCAAATTTCCTAGAGAAAGGGCATTTACCTCCCCAATTTTTCAGTTGAATTATATGCTTATTTTTGCCTTTTAGGTATAGTTACTTAATTTTGAAATGTAATCAGAAATCAAATGAAAAATTCTATTTCAGACAGCCTTGTAGGAGTTAGTTGGGAAGTACAGTAATATTTCATAAGTAATACAACCTTTTTCAGTCTACAAGGTGCTTTCATCTGGTCCCCAGTCCAGTGAAGTGAAGTGTTCAGGCTGATCTAGAGCAGGGATGAGGAAACAGATGTTCAGACCAGCAGAGTGACATGTGAAGGCTGGGAAGCCAGTAAACGGGCCCTGGGACTTTTAAGACCTGGGGTCCCTAGTCCAGTTCTATAGCCCATAACAGTTTTTGGAAATCACTTGCAACACTAACAATTTATAAGGTCAGATATTAGATTCAATACTGCCATAATTCTCTCTGTGTAAGAGGAAAACTGAAGGAGATTTTGGTTGTCTATGGAGCTACCCTAATACATCCCGGTTTTCATTGTATTTTGGGATTCCTTGAATCTATAGCCAATGCCACTGTTGGTTGAAATATAATACAGCAGGCAGAGAGACACTATATGAAACAACATTTCCTTTCCACACTTTCACCCCTTGGGCTCACATGAGTTTCAACCCTGATTGCTGGACCAGAAGAAAGGAGCCTTTTAATTCAATCCTGTTTCCAGAAATCTTAGAAATCCTAGAAATCTGCACAGGTAGTGTTTCAAGTAAGTGTCCACTATTCTAAGTGCCTTGCCTATAGTAATTCATTTAATCTTTATAATAAGTTTGTGAATAGAGAACATGAGTGTCCCTGTTTGACAGCTGCAGAAAAAGAAGCCACGAATAGGTTAAAGACTGTGAGCAGGGCAGCATGGATGGTGCCAGCACAGTAGCAGTGGATGTTGAATTATAATGGGAAGCAGGTTGTATAAGTCAGACTAGAAGGAAATGGCATTGTTTATGTACTTGTAACTAGGATCCTACACTCTTTGGTCTGTAGAATCCTCTAGTGGTCTTGCATCATCTAGTTACTATTTTTTGTGTTGCCCTGATAGCCTGAACATTACAAGATGAAGTCATGTTCACTTTTAATGGCTCTCTACAGTAGTATATTAACTCAGACCACTGTAACAAAATACCACCAACTGGGTGGTTTAATCAACAGAAATTCTTTTTCTCACAGTTCTGGAGGTTAGGACATCCATGATCAAGCTGTCTTTAGGGTTATTTTCTGATGAGACCACTCTTCCTCATAGACTGCCACCTTCTTGGTGGGTCATCACATGGTCTCTGTCCTCATAGAGGACAGAGGTTTCTGGTGTCTCTTCTTCTTATAAGAGCACCAACCCTATCAGATGAGGACCCCACCCTGATCACCTCATTGAACCTTAAATGCCTCCTAAATCGCCTTATCTCCAAATACAGGCACATTGGAGATTAGGGCTTCAACTTATGAACTTTGCGGAAACACAGTTTGGTCCATAATATTATCTAGAGTTCTTATTTGTCTCTTTAATTGAAATTAGGATTTTTCAACACGTCCTCCTAGTCATTTCTTAAAGTCTCCAAGGGAATGATGAAGGACAACCTGACAGTTTCATCACACAGGGCTTCACAGGCTGTGTAGTGAAGAGGGTGCCCCTCTCCTGCCTGCACTATTAATGGTGCTACCGTAAGTGGTCTAGGCCATAATCTGCACGGTCATTTGTGATAAACCTGACTAGGCCCACCCAGCTTTGCCTCCCTTTCTTGTTCTGCCTTTCATACATTCACAGTTGCGGCTTACAGAATCTCTTTGGTGAAACCTCAGCCCCATATCTCTCTCTCTCATGGACATTCCAATGTCCCTCCCAAGAGTTCTGATCCTAGATGTCTCTAAGGCTCCTGATGCTCATGGTGTCAGAGTGACTCAGGGTAGCTTCCTCCCCATCTCTGCCTCAGTTTGCCTGGGTATATCCCCAGGCAGCAGTTCTGTCTTTCAGGCTAGAGAGGTCAGATGTGAGTACCAGCACTTAGTCAAGAGCAAACCCATAAAGGTCAAACTCCAGAGTGGACAGTCTCTCCCCACATTCTTTCACTCTTCTCCTCCTGACAAGAGACGAGATGTAGATGCATTTTCATGGTGCCCATTTGGAGTCACTGTTGGAGGACGGCAACAGAGTATGTGAATTTGTGCCAAACATTTGGTACTCAGGCCAGGCTCTTTATCAAAACATGTCCTACTCAGGGCAGTGCATCTTGAATTCAGTCCCATGGACACATTGAACATTCAGTAGGCATGTTCAAGTAGGGCAGAGAACAGATTTCTGAATGGGTCATTTTAAGAGTTATAAAGTCTGAAGTATCTGTTAGTCTCCCGACACGAGTAGCCTTCATCATATTCAAATGGAAAGGAAGGAGGGATTTCTAGTTAATGGTCGTGGATGAAATAGGCATACATACAGCAAGCGAAAATGTAAGGTTCCCCGTGGCACCAAGATGCAGCACACGTGAAATGCTAAAATGAGATAGGAAATGATGGGGGAACCAGTAGATGGTTTCATACTCTACAGAGATGAACAAATCAAAAGAAAAAAAAAATTTTGAGAATTTCCTCGGAGAAAGCTGCTCCACGAACCTTCTCGTCTACTCCAGAAGGTGAGAGAAGAAGAGATGCTTGTCCCTTGACAAACTTAATGAAAGATTTCTCTGCCCTCCCTTAGATCACATGGCTGACTGGGAGGAGAAAAGGAGGGTTCTGATGCTTGCCTGGAACCGGGGCCATAGCTCTTAGCAGTGGGATCCTGAATGGTCTCTGCATTGAAACCAGCCTCCGCGCCTAGGCTTTGGCAGGTGAAGCGTGTCTGTGTGCTTCCCCTACATGTGGTGCATGGTGAGACCAGCAAGTAAGAGAGACAATATGGGTTTGGCTTGAGTACTGTGTGACACAGGGCCACTCAAAGTGGTGGAGCAGCAAGAAGGTAGAGATGAAGCCAGATTAGGGGACAAGGAAGGAGTCCTAAGTGAGCACACAGAATACAGATGAATTTGCATGAGTTGAAGGAATTACATGTGAGAGAGGTCAGGGATCCGAAATTTCTGAAGAGCTCCCAAATGCACCTTATTATCCAGAGAAACCTGACACTGTGTGAAGGCAGCCCAGTCTTATAACAAGTCTTTCCTGAACTTGAGAGAAAGGAGGTCAGAAGCCTCAGTGCCCAAGATGGGCATAAGAAAATCTAAGCAAAAATGTCCATCAGCAAAGCTGTGCCAGTGCAAACAGTCAACCCAAAGCAGGACTCTGTTGGGGGAGAAGAGAAATTTAACACAACATTATTTGTATTTATTACTATTACATGAGATTGGACATGCTCATCACCAAACTGAGAGCATGTTAGCTATTGAAAGTGACCACAGTGCTGCGTTGGGCAGAACACGTTGGAGTGATAACTGGAACGTACCGGGTGGGAAGCAAAAGCTTTACCCACTCAATTAATTTTATAAGGATGATTTTTTTTAAAAAGTGTGTTTGATCACATCATATGTCGTGTTTCTCTAACCCATTGATTACACACAATATTCACCTCAGCTCCTTCCCCAAATGCTACTAAAAACAAAGAGTCCGAAAGAGTAAGACATTGCAATCGTTGCTATTGTGGAATTTAAAAATTGCTACAAGCTTACAAGCTTGAAACAACACATGTTTATTATCGCACAGGTTCAATGGACCAGGAGTCCAGGTGCAGCTAACTGGGTCCTCTGCTCAGGGTCTCACAGGACTGTAATCAGGGCTGCATTTTCAGCTGGAGGCTTGACTGGGAAACTCCAGCTCCATCAAGTGGTTGATATAATTCATTTGCTTGTAGTTGTGGGGATGAGAACCTTGAATTTTTGCTGACTGTTGCCCAGAGGACACCCTGAGACCCTAGAGGTCCTCTCTACTTCCCTGCCACATGGGATTCTCCTACATGGCTACTTATACCCTTATGCCTGCAAGAAGAGTCTCTTACTCCTGTCTGCTTTTAAAACAGAATATGGCATGAGGTAATCAAGGGAGTGACAGCACATACTTCTACCACATTCTATTGCTCAAAGTAAGTCACAGGTCCTGGCCACACTCAAGGAGTTGATAAGTGAAAATAGACCCAGGGTCTCTCAAGCGTTTGTGTCCCTCCAAATTCAAGTATTAATACCTAACCCCCCAGCTGATAGTAGTAAGAAGTGGGGCCTTTGGGAAGGATTTGGATCATGGTGGTGGAGACTTTGAAATGGGATTAGCACTCTTTTTAAAAAATATCTTATTTATTTGAGAGAGAGAGAGAAGGAGAGAGCACAAGCAGGAGGAGGGTTAGCAGACTTCCCACTGAGCAGGGAGCCTGACACAGGGCTTGATCCCAGGACCCTGGGATCATGATCTGAGCTGAAGGCAGACACTTAACCAACTGAGCCACCCAGGTGCCCTGGTACTAGTGCTCTTATGAAAGACTCCACAGAGATCCCTAGCCCCTTCCATCAAATGTGGACAAAACCCAAAGTTGGCAGTCTGCATCTCAGAAGAGGGCCTTTGCCAGACCTGACAATACTGGCATCCTGATCCTGGACTTAAAGCCTTCAGAACTATGGGGAATAAATATTGTTTATGAGGCACTCAATCTACGGTAATATCAGCCTGAACCAACTAAGACAACACCACTGTGAAATTTCAGGTCACAGAAGAGAAAAAGAAGACCCAAAGATTTTCATTGGGAAAAAAAAAAAAGGTTTTGTGTGAAAGATCAAAATCAGAATATTATCGAACTCTTCACAGTTCTATTGTGAGCTAAATAACAATGGAGAATGGTTTCAAAATATTGAGAAAAAATTATTGCAACCCAGAAGCAAGTAAGTGCAAGGAAGAAATAAGATCTCTTCAGACACAGAAATTCTCCCTAAATTCTCCTGCAATTCTTCCTTTCCCAAAAGCTGTTGGGAAATAGACTATACCAAATGTGGCAATAAATCCAGAAAGAAAAAGATTGGGACTGCAGAAATGAAAGATGTAAAGATGTGTTAGAAGAGAGAGCAGAGAGCCTCCAGGGTGGGGATAAAATGACTTGCTACCTGGACAACCACCTGGGGCAGATCCAGGTTGGATCTGCAGGAAGATCACTCAAGAAGATGAAAATAATAGGACACCTAATAGATCCAAGTGTTATTTAGAAGAGATTTACACACCTGGGGGGGTGTTGGGATTAATTTTTGATGAGAATACAGAAATCCAAACAAATGGGGAAAAAAGTGTTACATCTTACAGAATCAAAATGTGCAGAAAAAAAAATTAAACATATCATCTAGCTCAGCTATGAATAGAATATACAGAATACCAATCACGTAAAGTGATTTGTTTTAACCAACATAATAACAATATAAGTATTTGGGAATAGGATGTCTAGCTGGGAAGATGGCAGAAGAGATCTAAATCTTCTTTCTTTGTGTTTGGAAATCAATTAAACTGAGAAAACAAGATATAACACTATAATCATGAAACTTAGAAATATGGAAATAACTATCACAAGAATAAGATAAAATAATTAACAGATTTTCCCTGAGAAGCAGGAAATCACAGTTTTTTGAGTCCTGAAACCATATCCATGTAGCCATGGTTAAATATAAATAAATGTGGTGTTTGTGTGTGTGTGTGTCTAAATTGGAGAAGGCATGAGTTATCTTAACGTTGGAAGTCCCCTTGATTCATTTCCTTGATCTCAGAGGCCCCAGGGCTGTCCAAACTCATGCTGGCCAGCTGCTTCAGGTCTTTGAGATGCCTACAAGACCTCCAATTTGAGATGTCAAGGTGGCTGCTGGGTTCACTAGTCTATTGGGCTAAAGATAGTGCTTAAAGCTATAGGACCCAATGAAATCACCTAGTGAGTACAGGGCAGAAGTGAGGAAGTTCAAGAACTGAGCCCGGGCATCATCATCTAGACATAAAGAGAGGAGGAAAATCCAGGAAAGGCAAATGAGAAGGAGCAGCTTGTGAAGTAGAAAGGAAATCAGGAGAACGGGGCTTCCAATCAATTTGAGAGAGATTTCAAAGATGCAAGAGTCAAGGAAGATAAAGACCTCGACATGCTCATTCCAATCTTGTGTCAGGATATAAGAATATAACAGGCATGCAGAATAAGAAATCCCACTGTTGGAAGGTTTCACACTTAATATAGAATGGAATCGTGTTTAGACTTTGCCTGGTCGAATATTGGATTAGCTCTTCCAGATCTGTAACTAGAAATTTTGTAAAGATAAATTTTCTCCAAGTTGCTCTGTCTCTTTCAGAACAAATAAAGGGGCTGAGGAAGCACCTAGAAGGTCTCTCAGACTGATGCAGATTTTAGCAAGATTCCTAAATCTGTGTCCTTTCAAGCGATTCCGTAGTGGAAAGAGAGTTTGTCTTTTATTGAGAAGGTAGTGGGCTGTGCTGTACTTACCTTTCTCAAACTTCAGGGGGCGGACTCTGACCAAGAAATAATCCTGGACAAATTGCTCAAAGCTTCCATACACCAGACATGCACTCTGGAATCTAGGGGGAATAAAAGGTGTTTTAATCCAACTACTCTAATTAGGAACAATTTGCAGTGTTTCTGCTGTGTTTTGTGCAGTAAAAGAGATTAGGGAGCTAAGAACATAATAGCTCTGTTTCCTGGGTTTATGCCCAAGGGTGCTGGTGAGGAGTGAAGGCTGCCTGTTTCTAAGCCAAGCAAGAATTAGCCACGGTTGGCCCGAGACTCCCACCTGCTAGAAAGGCAGTATTTTATTTAAATTTAGCCACATCGACGGGATATCTTTGGGTGCTTTGGGCAAATTCAGAGTTAATTCAAGAACGTGGTACAAAATAGATTGAGAATGTTCTGGGGTTTTTGGATGCATCTCTTCCTTCAGGAGGAAGTCGCTTAGCATATCTTACAGTTTTGTCAGAGACTAGCGGCACACTCCGTGACTGAGCTATCATTCTTTACAGATTCCATTTTGTACCTAACGTCTTAGGGACAGATGGAACAAAACAACACGAACAAACATCAAACTGGCTGTATTTAGAGCAGGTATTTACTCAGCCCTCAGAGCTTCCTGGGGAAGGATCAGGCCACTTGCAGGGCACTCTTCCACCCTCACTTGAGCACCAGCGCTCATCTTAGCGCTCAGCGTGATATGAAGAAAGAATGGAAGAGGAAGCAGAAACTAATGAGCCTTCTGTATTCCAGTTTCTGCACTAGACTCAGCATAGATGACCTCCCTTGTTCCTCAAAACAACATAGCAAATTATACATCAATTTCCTCTCTTTAGAAGGAGGTCGGGGCTCAGGGTTTGGGTAACCTGCCTGTGGTGAGAACCAACATGGAGGGAGGAGAATCTGCTCCAAGGTGTCCTACTCTGCCTCACTTCCCTTAGTCAGAAAGTCTCCTGGCCTCCATCCACACAAGGAACAATGGTGCCTGATGTTTTACCAACAGAGATTTACCCCTTTGGGATCATTATTGGGCCCCCGAGGCTGTCTTTTAAAAGTGTACCATGGCTGGGATACCTGGGTGGTTCCCACGGTTAAGTGTCTGCTGTCGGCTCAGGCCATGATCCCAGGATCCTGGGATCAAGTCCCGCATCAGGCTCCCTGCTCAGCGGAAAGTCTGTTTCTCCCTCTCCCTCTGCTTCTCCCTCTGCTTGTGCTCTCTCTCTTTCTCTCAAATGAATAAACAAAACATCGAAAAAAGTTTAAAAAAAATAAATAAAAGAGTACCATGGTACCAAGATATCATGATGTTACTTTTCCAGACACTTTATTTCAGATTCAGTGAGGTTGGGGGGAAGGGCTGGGGCTTGAGAAATAACCCAAACCATAAGCGAAGAGTGCCCTGTTCATAGATGACAATGAGTTTCCCCAGAGTGGGGGGAAGGGCTGGGGCTTGAGAAATAACCCAAACCATAAGGGAAGAGTGCCCTGTTCATAGATGACAATGAGTTTCCCCAGAATGGGTCTGCATTTCACCTTGCTTGATCCCAACCAACCCAGCTAGTTACGTTTCCTTGATGGCGTCCTTGGGCGGATGTAGAGGGTTTTCTTTGGAAAGGAAACTTCCTGAGGCCAAGTCTTCAGTTGCCTAGGGCATTTCTCCCAGCTTCAGTTCCCTTTCAGTAAAACTACAGAGCTGCATTCATTAGATAAGCTCAGAGAATCCAGCCAGTCCTGCCTTTCTCTGATCCTGTGTCTCCTCTAGGTCACATGCTGAGAGAAGAGAAATTTATCACCAAAGAGTACCAGCCCGAGTGGGTTTGGCAGGACCTTATCTTGCTGGGTAGGAATCATAGATAAAGCATTGCCAATAGCTACATTTATGCCAACCAGATGGGAGGCAACACCCCTTTGGAATTCTGACCTGATGCTTGAAACCAGAGCAGAGGAGCGCCCCAGTGTGATGTGTTGCCAAGGGACATATTGGCTTTGTGGATAAGATTTCCTGGTTCTTAGATGTCAGCCATGTTCCCCAACTGGGCAGGAGCAAGGCAGCTGTGAATTCCATGACAATGTGCTGCTGGGCACTGCCAAGGACAACTCTTAGAGGCATGAGAGCTTTGCTGGCCCTGGCGATAATGTAGGTTTGTTTTCCTGAAGCTGCCTGGGTCCAGGAGCTAGTTCCACCTGTCCTCAGCCTCACCTGATGGTGGGGACCGTTATACGACCTCCCTCCCCATCGACTTTGAAAAGGAATAAAAACAAAGTCACATTTACAGAATCACTTGCAGAATTTACCTTGACAGTTGTTTACATGTGGAAGTCTGCCACAACATGAGGTGCCCAAGCCCTGCTCTCTCTCAGACCAGAGTGATGATTCTTCAAGTGTGTTCCCAAACAGCAGTACCAGCATGACCAGGAGCTTGTGAAAAAGGTTGTGTCCCAACCTTAGGACAGGCTACCTTATCTTCCTTTGTTTGTAAAATGGGAAAGATCCAGGGGTCACCGGAAGGCTCAGATCAAGTCTGTAAAGCAGCTTGTTTCGTGCCTATGTACTATAGGTGTTAAATTTTCTTTTTCCTTCCTTCCCCAAATTTTAAGAGGATGAAGGTCAGTGTGCCAGGGATTTAATCAAGCAAAATATTCATATTGGGACACTATCTGGATGGCTTAGAAAATACTTGTTTGGGGAGGGCACCTGGGTGCTCAGTCAGTTAAGTGTCTGCCTTCGGCTCGGGTCATGATCTCAGGATCCTGGGATTGAGCCCTGTGTCAGGCTCCTTGCTCAGCAGGCAGTTTGCTTCTCCCTCTCCCTCTGTCTGCTGCTCCCCCTGCTTGTGCTCTCTCTCTCTCGTCAGATAAATAAAGTCTTTAAAAAATAAATAAATAAATAAAAGGGAAAGGAAAGACCAGAGGAGGCCATGAAGGAGAGGACCCCATTATGTATATTTCTTTTTCTTATTCATTATCCTATAGAAAAATTTAATGACTCTTGATCTGTCAAAAGAAAAAAATCCCTAGGCAAAAGAAAGCTTTTAGAAAGAAGATTACTAAGGAGTTACAAACCAGAAGAAAGTTTGAATGATTTTATTTTGTTAATATAAAACAGACTTCAAAAGTGTATCAAAGGGCATTACTATAACTTCTAGTTAGGATTCCAAATGTGCAGTGCTCAGTTTCCTAAATTACAGGATCTTTCTAGCTCATCTCTCTCTCTGCCTTTTGTTTTCTACTTTAAGGAAGACCAACCAGCAGCCTCAGATATCTTTTTCTGGGCTCTCTTGTTTTCTACCCCTGCCCCCAACAGATACGCATTGTCCTTACCCTGGCATGGCAGGTGCTGGGAAGGGTTTTGTAGCCCAGTAATACACATTTTTTTTTAAAAGAGTTTATTTATTTATTTGACAGACAGAGATCACAAGTAGGCAGAGAGGCAGGCAGAGAGAGAGAGGAGGAAGCACGCTCCCCGCTGAGCAGAGAGCCCGATGTGGGGCTCGATCCCAGCACCCTGGGATCATGACCTGAGCCGAAGGCAGAGGCTTAACCCACTGAACCACCCAGGCGCCCCCCCCCTCGTAATACACATTTGAGTGAGTGTTGAAATAAACCAAACTTTACATTCCAAGTATAAGCATGAGAAGGACTGGAGGTGTGACAATGAGGTAGCAAGACTGACTCTTTGTTCTTCAGAAAGGAATTTTAACTTGTATTTATTTGCTCAGTTGAGGACATTGACTATGGCGGCCAGAAGGACAGACTCTGAACTCCACATTTGCACTCACTATCTTCTACTCAGCCACGTGTGCCTGGCAAACGATTCAGCTCCTGCAAGACCTCATTTTCCTCGATGGTAAAATTGAGGCGGTGATGGTACCTGCTCACAGGGAATTAAAAGAATTAAATAAAATAGTGCGTGTAGCACAATTCCTGGGACATAGTATGCGTTCCGTATATGTTAGCTCTTCTTACTTTTAGCTTTTATTTTATTATAAATATAAAAAGTATATAAGATAGAAAGTAAAAAATCCTTTCCTTATTATACTTTTGCACCCCCCCCAATACCCCATCCTTCCGAGAAATAATCATTGTTAAAAATTTGGGATGTATTTTTTAAAAACTATCTCCTTGCCCACAAAGGGGGGCCCCTGTATGTCTTCTCCCTTGTAAGCTTACATTTGATGTTTATTTCAAAAATTCACATAAAGGAAGTTTAGAAATTTTCTATGAGATTGAAATAAATAAGAAATACAGAGGGAATAGATCTTGTAGGTTTAGAACTTTAGAGCTATACCTGATTTTCAAAATAAAGACTGCCTTGTTTTACATGGCTACTTATATCCATAAAAGTGGTCTGGATGAATTTCGTTTTCTCAAAACCTTCCCGCCCCTCTCAAAGCTGCTGATTTTGTCATCATAGCAGATATTCAGAAGATTGGGATGCTGACCTTGAAGCTAACTCCAACAGAAGTGTTAACTCCCCACCGCCTCACACACACACAGAAACACACACCCTACCTCCTCCCATCTCCATGCCAGGCCCAGCAGGGCAATCAAGTCCCCATTCCAGGTATTAACTCTGGGACTCCCCCTCCAGGGCAGCTGGTAAACCAGTTCACAAGCAAAAATACATAGTGAACATAGATGTAGGCAATGAGCAGCTTTTCTTTTTTTTTTTTTTAATTTGATAGACAGAGATCACAAGTAGACAGAGAGGCAGGCAGAGAGAGAGAGAGGAGGAGAGAGCAGATAGCCTGATGCCTGGCTCAATCCCAGGACCCTGAGATCATGACCTGAGCCGAAGGCAGAGGCTTTAACCCACTGAGCCACCCAGGAGCCCCTGCAATGAGCAGCTTTGATCAAGACCTGACATCCTCCGCACCTTGGCAGGAGACAGCAACTTCGACCGCCAAGAGGTCAGACTTCATTACGGCATCCCAACATTTTCTTTGCAAATGCTTCTGGATGAACTAATGTACGGTATACGTGGCTCAGTTATCTTATGACATTTCCAGGAGGAGGAGGAGGATTAGTAACAGGGAGACCAGAATAAGGCATCAGACACACACACACACACACACACACACACACACACCATTCTAAGACCTAGCTGTGCCTCCTGGTTGGACATGTGCCTAGGTACAGGTATATTTTCCTTGTGCTACCAATGACTGAATGTTCATGGTGATCATCTCTACCTTGTCCAGAAAGAGTCCACTCAAGTCGACTTACTAAAGATCAGCACCACATAGACTCAGTAAGCGTTCTATTATAAATCTTCTGAGTCCCATTTACATGACTTTGCACAGAGAGTGCCACTTACTCCTCCTTATAATTATCCTCTCAGTTCTATAGATGAGGGAACAGAGACAGAGTTTACCTAAAAAGTAACAACAGAGAGTTTTAAACTCAGAAACTCTTGCTCCAATACCGTTTTTCTTTCTGCTCCCAAACTACTCAAGATCCGAGAATCGCTAAAACGCTGGTAAGAGATTACCAAAATGCCTTATGATAGTTATGATAGTCAGAAATATCATCATTTTAACCACTGAAACACTGACCACAGAATTCGTAGTTGGTGGTCTTCTGCTGGGTCTACCTACATCCTTCACGGGATGTGTACCCACGCCAGAGAGCACAGGATCCAATCTTTGCTTCCCCAACCTTACCTTCCACAGTCCGTGGACAGACGAGAATATCGAGAAGGCTGAATGTCCTCTGAGGAGCGTGAGGGCACACTCAAAGGCACCCAGGCTTCTAGGCTGAATATCCTGAATGGGAAGGTAATGTGGTTCTTCTTGCCCCAGGGGAGGAGTCAAAATGTGGGTCACCCAAGCCTCGGAAGTATTCCATGTTCATTCTCTGCCCTTTTCCCCAGATCCTGGGCACAGGGGCGACCTGCCAGCAAACAAAGGAAAAACAAACACATAAGTAAAAATCCTTCATTGGGTGTTGGAAAGCATGAAGGCATGAGCGGGAGAAAAAAATGCAAAAAGACAGAGAGGACAATGATTTATATTCTTACTGCTGCTGAGAGTATGTGGTGGAGAAATCACAAAGGGTTTCACATTCCTAGAAGAAAAACAAAACGCAGATATCGAAGGTTACTGTATGGAGGGCATGAGCGTTTCCTGAAAGGCTTGCGAGACCACACAAGAAGAAAGAGGTCTGTATTTGGGAGAATCTCTTTATTTCTATGTGTCAGAAGTTAAAGGTCTGGGTGAAAGAGGTGGAGAGCACGAGAAGATGAGGACAGCGTCATTTTCAGAAAACACAAATATCACAGTTACCCTTAGTTTTAGGATAAGGAATAAAACATGGTCTCCTTTTTATTCTCATCTTATGAATTGACACATCAACTCATTTCATGTTTTCTTAGGGCATTTCCTCCTCCTGAATATATCCTGTAAATCTTGGGACAGATCCTTTCTTTGCATTTACTTGCAGCTAAATTCGGGAATTTGACTAGACTTGAAGCCATTATACACGACAAACTCTACCACATATTCTCAATCCTCAGAGGGAACACGTGACACAGGAAAAATAAATAACCGGCTCGTTTGTAAAGGGCTGAACACTTTTGTGACCTTTATTAACACTGGTAGTCATGAGAACTTTGGAATGAGGAATCAAACTTCATTCTTCTGGGCCTGAGTGGGGAGTAGGTCAGCTTAGCAAAGGACATTTAGCTTCATGCACTTCTGAAGGGAAAAGAAAGAACACTCCTTGAGGTTTTTGTGGATTTTTTTTTTTTTTCACCTTTACTCTAATGGAGAAGTGGTCTGTATTTTCAGCAAACACAACTGAGACTAGTCCATTCAGGAAAACAAACATAACACTCACTCTGCAGGTTTCTAAACATGGTTCTGCTTGGAAGTACACAAACCTGAGACTCCCTTTGAGCCTTTCCAAGATTCATTCATTCACCTACTCCACAAAAATCTGCTGGGCTCATAGGATGGGTCAAGCACTGTGGTAGGTATTAGGGATCCAGTAGGGAGCAAGATGAACGAGGCAGGTGAGGTTCCCGTCCATATGACATCTATGTGTTGCTCACCCTTCCTGCATTTCCACAGTCTGTCAGCCCATCACAAGCCTACAGCTTTGCAGCTTGCCTGGTTAATTTCTTGCTGTCTCCTAACCTCTGCCATCTTGCAAGGTGTTATTTGTATGGATTTGGAACATATAGTCCCCATCGATAAACAATATAAACACTCACCATATAATTTCACCCACCTAAAAGCCCACCTACTCTCTTCCCACTGTAGCAAATCTCCCTGGTTCTTCAAGATGCTCATGGCACCCACATCCAGTGGGAAGACATTCCTTCTGCTCCTGCCTCTGTCAGTTCCCCTCTCCTCTGAAACCTTGTAACACTCAACTAGGCTCCAAGATGTTCCGGGGGTGGGTATTTACTGCATCCCTTTTCTACATTTGCTGTTCTTCGTCTCCTCTAATGTCGTTTCACACGCTAGATGACACTCCTTCACAGCAAGGACTGTGCTTTATTCTTTGATGGTAGCTAGCTCATTGTATCAGATTTGCATATGAATTCTATACACTTGAAATATACATTTCCATTTTCTCATTAAAATCTTTTAATAATTGAGTTATGTTCTGAATCATTTGCATATATATCCGTTTAACATAGTCTAAGTTCCTGTTATGTCCCAAATGATCTGGTGCTGTGGGGGCTAGGAAGGAAATTGACAACACAATGTATGCCCTTGAGAAGTCCTATTTTCCAAAATGAGTCAAGAAAGGCCAAGGAACGATTCAATTACTTTGAAATTAAAAATAATCCTGTGTCGTAATTCTTGATTCTGGTTATCAGAAGTTGCGCGCGTGTGTGTGTACGTGTGTGAGTGTGCCTTCATGAGTGGGTGTGGTGTGCATTACACTTAGTTGATAAGAGGAAAGGCTAGCTTTAGCCCTATTTTGGTCAAATTTTATATTATGCTAAAATTGTCTACCAGAAAACCAGGCCATTGGATAAAAGCTAAAAATGATTCAGTTGATCATTAGATGTTGGAAATGTAGACAAGAATCCACTAGAAGACAGCCATATATTTTCTCAACACTGACCAATTAACCTGTGAGCTGGATTTAAGTAATTAGTCATTCACAGATATTTCTTTCTTCGTGTAACTTGAAAAATGGGCACCACTCTGGTCAAAATGATTTTTCTTTCTCTATTGTTTATTTGTAAATCTGGTATAGGAAAAAAGTAGCTCTGTGTGTGGCAGAAAAAAATATGGTCAAGAAGATGAGGAAAGTGAGGTCCTTTCATTTAATGTGACTCTGTATCTACCTTAACACACCATGATCCAGAGCCCCTCACACCTCTCTGTTTTCCTTTTAAAACAGATGAAGGCTTCAAGCAGCTTTTTGGTTATTTTCCCATCATGATTCTCTCCACTGTTTGCCAAGCCCTCTGGACAAGCCAAAATGAAAAGCGTTTCCTTCTTGGTGGTTGGTTGGTATGTGGACCTGTGTTTGCGTAAACTTGTGTGTACACTGCCTGGCTTATACTAGGGATCTCAAAGCCCCTGGGCTTTGAATGGAGCAGAAAGGTGGAACTTGTTTTTGAACTTAGCAATAACAATGTTGACTTTTGGAGTGCTTGAGAAAACCCCCAACTCTGCATGGAAACGACTGACTTAGATACTATACACAGCAACTGTGACAGTCACTAGGAATGTTGCCACAGACAACTTTGAAGGGTCCTAGAACGAAATCATATTTGGTTCTATTTCCTCAAATAGGATATGCTGATTATTTCTATAGTCTTTTTTCTGAGGTTACGGTGTTTTCCACTTTGCATCTCTGTGTTATACTTGTATTTATTAAAGAATATTTATCATTTACTCCTTCAGTCAGTCATTTTGGTCAATGAAAAGAAACATGTATTTTCATTTTGTTCTATTTTGTCATTATTGTGTTTTGCTTGTTTTCTTCTAAAACAAATCTTAAAGCCAGAAATAAGGGTAAAGTACCATGAAATCACTGAGGATGAAATATGGAAACCCCGCCATCAATTAAGTATCTCCTGAAGATGTCTGTCCTGCCTTCCTCATGTCTTGGATAGCAATGTAATGTGCCTTTTGAACATGAGGATTGAAAGGAGATCTGTGGTCAAACTCCAAAGTAAATAGAAATCAGAATCGGATTCTGTGTCCATACGGTAACAGACGCTTGAGTCCCCATCCTACTATTACATCCTGGGATCCGGGTGTGGCCGGGAAGCTACAGGATAAGATCCATGGAAGAAGGACGGTTCTATCGTAAACGCCTTACCTCACACCGATTTTCTGAGTTTCTGGATTGGAACATGCTAGAGCAATTGGTTTTTTGTAGGGTGAGAAGACACCTTTGTCATTATGCAGTATCTTCTCCTTTATATGTTTCTTTCGGGGACCAGATTCCCAGCCCATTGGATGTAGGTTGTATCTATGGCTCACTCACCTGTAAGCCCCTGGTCCTAACAAATTCTATTAGATTTGTTCTGTGAATGAAGGAATGAAAGATTACATTTAATAGGCAGAGAAACCGAATTCTTACCAAGAAACTCTCTTCTCCGTTCGAGTGACTTTCCAAGGTAAATTTCCATCCTTTGACTTTAAACATTGACATGAGGCCGGGTCTGGGGATAAAGATAACAGGAAGGAAGGACACATCTCTGTTTCCCTGTAAGGAAATGCAAAACTTGAATGGGAGAATAAAAAATACGTTTCTTGGAAACTGAAGGTGACTGAAAAAAAAATCATTAATGCAGAAGAATATAAATATATCACAGTTGAGCTAAAAGACATCACACAGACACATGCACGCATACCCCCAATTTAGAAGACCTACATAAGACTATGCTCTGCAAATTTCCCCATGTCATAAGTTTCAAAACATAATTTTAATGAGCTGCATGCTCTCCCATCACGTTGTTGTGCTGGATTTAATCATTTAACCAACCCCTCATTTGCAGGGCTCTGGAGTAAAGAATTAATCTTACCCTAAAAGAGGTTTGGCCTTTACTTTGGCTACTGGGAAATATTCTTTTGGCTTCTGGAATGTCCTGCCTGATAAGGGTGTCTTTGTTTACCTTAGGGATTTGTGCCACACTGTGCAGTCTAACAGTGTGATTTATGACGGAGGTTTTAGGGCCATGTGGCCTCGGTTTTCCCTCCGGAGGGGCTGAACACAAAGTGGGACATGCCACACTGTCACACAGGTAATCAATCATGTATTCGTGCCTGAGCCCCAATAAAAACTCCAGACATCCAAGAATCAGTTGGCCTTCTCAAGTTGGCAATACTTTGTCATATTGTCACACGTTGTTGCCAGGGGATTTCACGCTGACCATGATTCTACTGGAAGGAGACAAACAGAAGCTCCCCATTTGGAATTTTCTGGAACTCTGCCCTAGGCATATCTTCCCTTGGCTGACTTTCACCTGTACTCTTTCATTATAATAAATCATTACCATAAGTATAACAGTTTTTGGTGAATTCTGTGAATCCTGGTTTTGAATTATCAAACTTGAAGTTGACTCTGCAGTTGGCATCAGAAACAAGGGTGATTTTGTGGTCTGTGCTCCCTAATTCCCCAGAAGCACAATTTTAAGTTCCTAATTCCCTTTAAGTTGTCCATGATTTTTAAATGAAAGATGGTTTTAAAAGAGCATTTCTTAGAATAAAGGAAAAATTACATTAGGTATGTGTCATTTTTAATATGTATTAGAGAAGTTAAAAAAGTACAGCTCTTAGAATTAGGAAAATAAAACAAATTGTTTCAACTTTTGTAATGTAAATAATATAGTAATACATAGTATGCACATATGTTTGTATCTTTCACCTTTTCCTTTCCTCAGATTCATAAAAGTAGAATTAATGAAATAAAATGCCTGGGCATCAAACTTAGAAAAGTGGAAGCATTTGAATGTGTAGCATGAGAAGGGGGAAAGAGAAAAGGCAAATGCATGGAGGCAGGGAGGCACAAGATTGTTTGAAAGTCAGTGAGGGAATGATCTCAGCTGCACAGATGAAAGCTTAAACAGGTGAGTATTTGAGGAAAAGGATTAAGAAGGTGACTCCATGATGACAGGCCTTCCAAGAGTCTAGCTGCCATGAAACCTCATTGCACAAAGGATTTGAGGGAGCTGAAAGTCCTATAAAAGGTGAAGCTTAAAAAAGTTGATTATTTCAGAACAACCAGAGGAGGTTGATAGCAAGCAGATTATATGTCATATGGGTAGAATCCAGACTCAGAGCCTAGCCTTTAAAGATTTTATTTATTTATTTGTTTATTTGAGAGAGAGAGAGAAAGAGAGAAAATGTAAGCGAGTGCAAGAGGGAGCAGAGGAAGAGGGAGACAAAGATAGAGAATCTGTCTTAGAATCTCAAGCAGACTCCTCACTGAGCACAGAGCCCAGCACGGAGTTTGAGCCCAGACCCTGACACCATGACCTGAGCCGAAATCAAGA
Source organism: Mustela putorius furo (assembly GCF_011764305.1). Classification (NCBI taxonomy): domain Eukaryota; kingdom Metazoa; phylum Chordata; class Mammalia; order Carnivora; family Mustelidae; genus Mustela; species Mustela putorius. Next base: position 13,378,838 of record NW_025422123.1, on the reverse strand, counting down.
GTTGGAGGTTCAACTGACTGAGTCACGCAGGCACCCCAGAGCCCTCTGAAGTATTTGATACTTAATATAAGGGTAACGACTAAGACCTCAAAAGTCTTATAGTCCTTAGGCACAATTTGAAATAATGCCAGTCTTTCTTCTGAAAATTAATTGTAAGAAAATCTAAGCTTTCCCATGAGAATGGATTAACATTTTTTTTGTTGTTGTTTATTTAGAGATGGAGAGAGAGTGACCAAGGGCATGGGGTGGTGGCAATGCAGAGGGAGAAAGAGAGAATTTTAAAACATTTATTTGTTTATTTATTTAGATGGAGAGGGAGAGAGATAATCTCAAACTGACTCCCCACTGAGCATGGAGATCAACACAGGACTTGATCTCACAACCCTGAGATCATGACCTGAGCCAAAAATCAAGGGTCAAATGCTTAACCAACTGAGCCACCCAGATGCCCTATACTAACACTTTTAATGAAAGCTTCTAACTAGTTCCCCAGCTCCCAGGATAGACTCTTGCACATAGCAGGTACTTGATAAATGTTATGTCAAGAAATTAACAGATGGACAGGTGGGTGGATGGGTAGATGGATGGATGGACATCATTATCCAAATTGTAAACCTCGGATCGGGGAGGATATACTTACTTTCCAAAAGTATGGTGTTCAAATATTGTGAGATTTCCAAAGATTCTTTTCCAAACAATTTGAGAAGATTGATGGAAATTACTAAATTTAAGAGAAAATGCTCAATGGGTCTAGAAAGTGATGGGAAAAGATGTGTAGCTTCCCTGTGATTTCACTCATTTCTAAGGTTCACTACCAATGTAGCCCAGAAAACAGTTCTCCTCTCTAGGTACTCCCATTAGGGCCAGCTTCACTGGTGTGTGAACTGTGAGTTGCACAGAGTCCTACATTTTGAAGGGCCCACAAATGGATTAATGTTCTGCTATCACTGTCTTAGAATTCTTTGAACCAGGAGTCCACATTTTCACTTTGCACTGGGCTATGCAAATGATGCACCAGGGCCTGGCTCCTATTGCCAGGTGATTTCCCAAAGAGGAACTGAAAAGCTGTCAACAGTGGCTAATTGCTTAAAAACACCTCAAAGTTGGTGTAACCACCTGAAGAAACAAATAGCATCTTAACAAAACAGTTTTCTTTACTCACACTAACACTTCAAAATTTACTAAAGAGGTTATTTTAATAGTGTTCTCCCTCTCTTATCTCTTCGTGTCTGAATGACTTTCACTCTGTGTTTCTCTAGTCTACCTTTTCAGATCATTAAGCCAGGCTTTTAAGCATGGTGCAGTGATTAGAGTTTCTGAGAAGTCCTTAAGGTCAAACCTATTATCAACATAGCATTAAAATATAATTTGCCTTTTTTACTCTCATTTTCTTGTATTCAATAATGAGACTTTCCAAAGACTGCATGACACGTGATATAAACCAAAGGTTGAATACAGAAATAAGTATGAGGATCCAGCTTTCTTCTGTTAAACATAAAGAGATTTGCAAAAATGTAAATCAATGCCACTCTTGTCACTCAATTTGTTCTTGCTTTGGAAAACATAATTATTTTTCATGAAAATGTTGTTTTTTGTTAACATGTGATGCATTGATTATTGCCATTTTAAATGATTTACCAAAAATGAAGAACAAAACTGGAGGTATCACAACCCTAGATTTCAAGATATACTACAAAACTGTAGTATTCAAAACAGTATGATACTGATACAAAAACAGACACATAGATCAATGGAACAGAATGAAGGCCCAGAAATAAACCCATGATTATATGGCTAACTAGTGTACAACAAAGGAGGCAAGAATATGCAATTGGAAAAAGACAGTCTCTTCAACAAGTGATGTTGGGAAAAACTGGACAGCTACATGCAAAAGAATGAAATTGGACCACTCTCTTTAAATCATACATAAAAGTAAACTTAAAATAGATTAAAGACCTAAATGTACTACTTGAAGCCATAAAAATCCCAGAAGAGAGCACAGACAGTAATTTCTCTAACATTGGATGTAGCAACATTTTTCTAGATAGACCTCCCCAGGCAAAGGAAACAAAAGCAAAAGTAAAACATTGGGACTGTATCAAAATAAAAATCTTCTGCACAGCAAATAAAATAATCAACAAAACGAGAAAACCATCTATTGAATGGGAGAAGATATTTGCAAATGACATACCCAATAAGGGATTAGTATCCAAAGTATATAAAGAACTTATATAACTTAATACCAAAAAATAATCCAATTTACAATCCAAAGTACAATAGGCAGAAGACATGAAGAGATATTTGTCCAAGGAAGACAAACAGATGACCAATAGACATATTAAAAGATGCTAACATCACCATTCATCAGGAAAATGCAAATAAAAACCATAGTGAGCTATCACCTGATACCTATCAAACAAGTATTGACAAGATAAGGAGAAAAGGGACCCTCATGCACACTAGAGAAGCTACTATGGAATACAGTTTGGAGCTGCCTCAAAAAATTAAAAATACAGTTACCATATGATCCAGTAATACTATTGCTGGGTATTTGCTTATTCAAAAAGGTACATGCATCCCTATGTTTATTGCAATACTGTTTACAATAGCCAAATTATGGAAACAGCCCAAGTGTTCACCCATGGATGAATGGGTAAAGAATATGTGGCATACACACGCGCACACACGTACACACACACGGGATTACATATAATGGAATATTACTCAGCCACAAAAGAGAATGAAATCTTACCATTTGCAACATGGATGTATCTAGAGAGTAAGATGTGAAGTGAAGTAAGTCAGTCAGAGAAAGACAAATACTGTATGATTTCACCCATACGTAGAATTTAACAAACTAAACAAATGAACAAAGAAAAAAGAAATAAGAAACAGATTTGTAAATGCAGAAAATAAACTTGTGGTTACCAGAGGGGAAATTGGTTGGGGGATGGGGGAACAGATGAAGGAGATTAAGAGGACATTTATCATAATGAGCCCTGAGTAATGTATAGAACTGTGGAATCAGTATATTGTACACCTGGAGCTAATACTGTGCATTAATGCTAAACATTAATTATAATACTGCACATTAATTATACTGGAATTTTTAAAAAATACAAAAATAAAATGAAAAAATAAAACAAGATGAATTATCAAATAATTTTTACATTTCTGATTTAATTCCCAATATGGTTAATATTGATAAACATTAAGAGTACAAGAACATCAGCACAAACAAAGGCTCTAATTTTTAACATCAGGAGTTCCCAAGACCAGTGAGAGTAGCACTAGCTTTGACAAAAGAAAATGTTTCCAGAAAAACTTGCTAGGAGAAAATGTATGTCATCACGATGCTTCATTTGGACTGATAGACTTTTTTTTTTTGCACTGTTAGCGTTATGGGGGGGGGGTGGAACTCATTCAATCGAGCTCTCTAGATGAGTGACTTATTAAATACTTCCTCACTTCATAGGCTAGAGAATAAAAATGTCATCAGCAGACTGTGCTTTTCCTGGAAGGTGGAAGCCTGAGAGCCAGGAAGAGACAGCCAGAACCACATTTGGAACCCAGGTCAAGTTTAAAGTGCTCCTACTTTGTGCTCCTAAGTAACCAGAGAGAAAATTCTCTTCTCACGAATTCGAGCCCCTTAACCCTAGACCTCTGTCTCAAGGGAAAGCTGTGTCTCCTCTTTTGTTTTCAGGCTCAGCTCTCTCTTGCTTTCTGAATATATTTCAAAGGGTTTGAGAAGTGACGGGTTTAAGGACTGCGTGAAGAATAGGACTGCTTTGTATAAGAAAGTGATACAGCCTTGAGTTTCCCAATTTGCATAAGAGCAACAGCATGTCCAAATGCTGGCTGCATCACTTACTGGGATGGGAGACTGACTTTGGGCAAATGTTCAATTTTTTAGAGCCTCACTGAAAATGCACATCCACACCCATCTTGAAAAGTGGTAATGAGCATTAAGTAAGAAAATATGGTATACATGAAGTGCTTATCAGTGTCTGTTTTGCAATATATTATAACCATTCTAATTGTAATCATTTATATTAAAAGAATATATAAAGCATTGTTCTTCATTTTATATCCAAAAACATGCTACTTCATGTTAAATAGACACGGTCTCTAAGTCTATTTAAAAGTGAGTAGCGGGGGCACCTGGATGGCTCAGTGGGTTAAACCTCTGCCTTCGGCTCAGGTCATGATCTCAGGGTCCTGGGATCGAGCCCCGCATCGGGCTTTCTGCTCAATGGGGAGCCTGCTTCCTTCTCTCTCTCTCTCTCTCTCTTTCTCTGCCTGCCTCTTCACCTACTTGAGATTGAAATAAATAATATCTTAAAAAAAAAAAAAGTAAGTAGGGGCACCTGGGTGGCTCAGTTGGTTAAGTGTCTGACTCTTGATTTTGGCTCAGGTCATGATCTCAGGGTTATAAGATCAAGCCCCGAGTCAGGCTCTGTGCTTAGTATGGAGTCTGCTTCAGATCCTCTCTCCCTCCCTCTTCCTCTCATTCACTCTCTCTAGTTCTCAAATAAATAAATAAAATCTTTTTAAAAAGTAAATGATAACTATAATGATAATTACAGTCAAAAGTATTGTATTGAGCACCTACTACGTGCTAGAAACGGATATAAGTACTTTTACATATATTAACTCATTTAATCTTCGCAACAATTCCACTGAGAGGTTTGCAGCACTTATCCCCATTTTATGTGTGAGGAAGCTGAGGCACAGAGCAGCTTAGAAACTTCCCCAATACCGCACGTGCTGTAAATGGTAAAGGTAGGCTCCCCTGATGGGCAGCCCTCTCCCTGCTGTATACACGATTCAGCCCAAGGTCTAGTTTTTCATTCTTCCTAGGGGAAAAAAAGAAAAACACCTTCCGAAGTCAGGACCTGTGCCTTACATGTCTCTTACCTCTTACAAAACTGAAGGCACTGTACACAATAACTGTTCTTGAATAATGGATTCTATTTTGATGTTATATTCAAATTTTAAATTGGGAGAAAAATCTGATTTTCAAAAAAATATGTTTATTAGCCTTAATAAGCAATTATCAAAACTAAACTTGGGAATCTTTAAGCTTCTCCCAACCCCGTACTTTGTCCATATATTTCTCACTCCTAACAACCTTGGTTTATTCCACCTCTGAATTTTGCTCACCATCGTGATGCACATTCCTCTCTTTAAACATTTTTTTTGTGAGTGTGGTCTCATTTCTTCCTAATTTTGTATTCTCTATACCTCTAGAACCAGATAATCAACAGCTCCCAAATAATAGCTGACATTTCTTCTGAAATAAAAGCATCAGAACCATCTTTCAGACAGAATAGAAACAGCCTTTATGTTTTCAGCAACGGACACCTACTTCTTTGAAAGCCTAGTTCTCTTTGAGTGTTTACCATCCTATCTTTTCAAACCTCCTTAGAAGAACTCAATTATTGGCCGTGTTGTCCTTCTTAAAGCAATGTTGTTTTTCCCAGTCTGTGAAAATCAGCCCTTACAGATTCAGTAACACTATCTTTCTCTTCAACAGCATGTTCCCAGGGGGCCTTGCTTCAAAGTGTCAGGATGAACCAGTTTCATCAGAAAGTGGCATGGCCTTCTCCTGAATTTCAAGGCACAGAAGCTGTAGTGCTGGGCTTAAGGTTGGTGCAAAGGCTCTTTTGTGACTTTTTATGGAACAACAGAGGATTCAATCCTCATAACAGGATTTTAGAACTTGAGTTTTTATTATATTTTCTTCCCCCTCTTTATATATAAAATTATTCATCCTATCCACAAAGCACCTGCTTGTCTGCCCCATCGATTCATCAGTTTTGAAGTGGGTAAGTGAGAGGGTTGATGTCAGTTGCCTTGGTCATTCTCAGCTGTCTTTAGGCTGGGAAAGAATAAAATATCTAAATTATCCCACCCATTAAAAAAAATTTTTTCTTCCAGTTAAAACCATCCCCAATTCATTGGAATTACAGTTTTTCCCTTCACCCTCTAATGAGTAGCCAAAGGGCTACTACCCTCAGCAAAATGCCTGGTGCTGGGGCATCTGGGTGGCTCAGTGGCTTAAAGCCTCTGCCTTCAGCTCAGGTCATGATCGCAGGGTCCTGGGATTGAGCCCCACATTGCATCTGGCTCTCTGCTCAGCAGGGAGCCTGCTTCCTCCTCTCTCTCTCGGCCTGCTTCTCTGCCTACTTGTGATCTTTGTCTGTCAAATAAATAAATAAAATCTTTAAAAAAATAATGCCTGGTGCTCATTCAGTCAGCATGTATGTGTGAATAGAGTAAAATTTAAATACAGTCAAAATTAACTTTGAAAAATACCTTCATGAGGCATACACAGCTATCTAAAAGCCCATATTGACAGACAGGTCAGACTGGGACAAACACAACACAGTGTCACAGTGAGTCCATCATGGCCTGTGATTTCTCAGGGTTAGAAATGATGGCTGTGTCCTACCTGGTATCGGGAACAGTAGTTGACTTTCATTCAAGGACTTTGTGATACGAGTAATGTATCTCTTAATCCTAAAAACACAGACAGTGTGGCAAGAGTCACACTCACTGTCAGAGGAACATGGGCACCGAGCAACAGAGGAAGTGACCAGCCTAAATCTTCCTTCTCCAGACCCTCTCCTTGCTTTTTGTGACAACTGGGACAAGAATATAAATAGACGCTCACAGAACATATGTCCCTACATTTTTTGAAGTTATAAATCAAGCAAATAAACTGTCAAATAAAATGTATTTCATCTTTCTTCTTTGACCAGATGACTTTCATCATAATGGCCTAGAGGGAGGGAGGGGCGCCTGGGTGGCTCTGTCGATAACTGTCCCACTCTTGACTCTTGATTTTGGCTCAGATCATGATCTCAGGGTCGTGAGATCAAACCCTGTGTTCGGCTCCACACCTGGTATGGAGTTTGCTTGGGATTCCCCCTCTTCCCCTCCTTCTGCCCCTCCTCCACCCTGCTCACAAACATACTGTCTGCCTCTCTCTCTCTCTCTCTAAAAAAAAAAAGAAAAGAAAGAAAAGAAAAAGTGGCTGCACGGACAGGTTCAAATTGAGAAATTTTCAGACTCCTTAAAGTTTTGTGCCAATGTGAGGCAGTGAAGAGAGAGGTCATCCTCCAACCACACCTCTCCTTATAGGGCCCAAGGGACAAACCTATCCAGAGCCCATGACCCATACTCTCTAGACTTCACCACAGCAATCCAGGACCCTGGAACTCCCTGCCAAACACCTCACCCTAGCTTTCTGGGCTTGTGTAGCCTTTGTTACCAGAATGCATTGTACAACTGGTGTGCAGTACCCCACAGGGTGACCAAGCGTGTGTGCTTAGAGTCTAGATGCGCTAACCTGGATAGTCATACCCTTTTGTGTGAGGTCCCTTGTGGAGCGGGAAGGGGACAGGAGCGTGCGGTGGAGGAGGACACTCCTGCTCAGATCTGGGGGTCCTGTGCCCTACTGACTTATTAGGAGGCCTCTGTCAATTGAGCGGGGTGGCAGTTAGAATCCCCTCAACTATTTAAGTTCTTCTTCTTTTTTTTTTTTTAATTCCTCTGTGGTTGGTGTGTATTTGAATCAACCTAACTTTGTTAGATGTACTACAGATCCCCATGAGATGGGGTTGAGGGGACAAAAGTGGTGCCAGTGGAATCTGAGGTGTAGGGAACTTCCCGCAGTCTGACTGGGACAGCTGAGGTATCTCCTTAGATCCAGACTCTACATGAATGGCTTCTACTGCCATAGCTTAGGGAGGAATCTGGGATTCTTTCCTGATCTCAAACACCAAACTGCATCTTCCTTTCGTATTCTCCTTCTCAGGAAATGTCTCCATCATTGGTCTCCTCAGTCCCTCTAACCACCTCGGGCCTGGTCTTCAGCACCTTCTACTTCCTCACCACACTCTCTCCCCACCAGTCTACTACCAAATCCTTCTTGCCACCCAAATTTTTCTCACATCCTGTCCCCCTCTCTTTAGTTCAAAGAAGGGCCCTGGAAAAAAAATGTACAAAGCCTGGCACCGTGTAAGCCCCAAGTGCTCCAAGTGAGCTCTGGGTCTTCCTGGCAGTCCCCAGTGTGGTCAAGGATTGAAGAACAGTTCAAGGTTGTAATGTTCTTGCTTTGTTCCATTGTTTCTTACAGGTGTGTTGTACTGTTATTTCTGTAAATATTTTGTATTGTGTGAGAACTGTGTGATAGGGTCCTGTGTAACTCACACAGATAACAACTGACTCTAGACAGTTAAGATTTTTCATTTTATATTTAACATTACAGGTCGTGCTGTCTCAGAGTTTCTTTCCTCAAACTAAGAATGTTACCTAAGTGAAAATAGCTTTCTTTTCCAAATTTTTACAAAGTCCCCAATGTATCTGTGAATCCTCTCTTTTAAAACTTACTTTTCTGAGACTGATCTGTATGCGGAAAATCAATTTTGTGTTGGTCACAGGTATATTTCCTGATGGCTTGGGTAAATATTTGCCTTCATGTTTCAGAGGGGTAGGAGCAAAGTGTTGAAATAAAGGTATCACTTGCCTTCGGTGTGAATTGCCCTAGTAAATCTCAAAATGTTTACTTTCTTGACGCAGGGACTTCTCAGTTTGGTCAGGTGAATCACATTTTATCAGGAGGTGTCTGTACTTTGGGGAGCAAATGAGAACTTTGGAGAAAATAGTCACATTGGTGGAACAAGGATGGTATTTAGGAGGAATGAATTAATTATCCTCCATTAACAACATGTCATATTTATGGCTTTGCAAGACAATTAGTTTTAGGGGAAAAGATCACTTCCACTTTTCCCAGGCTCGGGCTCTGTTCTTTCTTTTTCTCTTTCTAGAGGACAGAATGTCCCTCAACATGAAAACAAGCAGACCAGGTAGGCAAAATATCTTAGAATATTCTCATTTAAACAAACAGGAACAAACATCCTTAGGGAGGTTTTCTCTAGTTTGATGTTAGAGTTCCGGTTGAGATTTTTCAAACAGAAGTTTTGAAAACAAATATACCCCACAGTCTCTTACCCTTGAAAAGCCGTAGTCATTCCTTTTTCTGCAGGTGTTTTCATGCCCATGAAAAACTGAGATCTTTTCCTGAATCAGCAATTAGATTATTACCCTTGTGTGTGTTCTTTCGGATCCGTCTGCCTAAACTAGAGATGCTAGTAATCAGTAATAACAGGCATAACTGTGTACGTGAATATAGACATGGAACGGGAGTAGACGTGAAGCTTCTCTGTACATTCAAAATTCTGGATTCTAGTCCAGTTTCTGTCTTCAGGGAGTAATGTATCTTAAAACCAGTCATTCCAACTTTCTGAGGTCCAGGCTTCCCACCTGTACAACAAGAGAGGTGAACTAGGTTAAGTTCATCAAACATACTGCACACATGTTGTCCTTTCTCCTCCTATGTCCTTGGCAGATACTGCTAACCCATCACTGATCTCTTTACAAACCACGTAGCCTTGACTTTGTAATACATTCCTTCTCAACTAAATGCTATAGGCAACTGCTACCAACTGACAAATTGGGTAGACTTGGTATGCTGAAGATGTGATCCATTCATTACTTCAAGGCTAGATATTATCTAACAGCTTTTTCAATCCAAGATCCTATTTTCTTGTGTTAACAGAAGAAATCTTGGGAAAAATTTTAGTATAGTCTGTGGAAATTTTAGTGTATAATTTAAACTTAAACAACAGTATGCAGAGTGCAGGAAATTTAAAAAATGCTGGTTTAGTGGGTGGATGGATGGAATTCTCACTTTCCATTTACAAATCTACTTCACTCTTTCAAAATTAGCTTATTAATACCGGCTCGATTAACTTACAGATGCTCTGAGCATCATCTGTGTATGGAAATATTTTGGGATCTCTTTTTTTAAGTTTTTATTTTAAGTCCGGTTGGTAACATAATGTTGTATTCATTTCAAGTGTACAGTATAGTGATTCAGCACTTCCGTACATCATCCCTGGCCCATCGTGTCAAGCGCACGCCTTGATCCACACCGTCTATTTCACCCATCTGCCAACCCACCCCCAACTCTGGTAACCCTCTGTTTGTTCTCTGTAGTTAAGAGTCTGTTTTCTGGTCTCTCTCTCTTCTTTCTTCCTTTTCTCTCTCTTTTTGTTTCCTAAACTGCTCATGTGAATGAAATCAGTATTTGTCTTTCTCTGACTTATTTCACTTAGCATAATACTCTTTAGCTCTATGTCATTGCAAATGGCAAGATTGCATTCTTTTTTATGGCTGAATAATATTCTGTGTGTGTGTGTGTGTCCCCTTCCATATCTTGACTATTGTAAATAATTCTGCTATAAACATAGAGGTGAACATATCCCTTCAAATCAGTTTGTTTTTCTGTATTCTTTAGGTAAATACCCAGTAGTGTGATTGCTGGATTGTAGGGCTGCTTTATTTTTAACTTTTGGAGGATTCTCCGCATTGTTTTCTATAATGGCTGCACGAGTTTGCATCCCCGCCAACACCACCATGAGTGCTCCTTTTTCTCCATATGCATGGCAACACCTGTTGTTTCTTGTGTTGTTGATTTAAGCCATTCTGACAGATGTAAAATGATAATTCATTGTAGTTTTGATGATTCTAAGTGATTATGAACATTTTTTTAATGTGTCTGTTAGCCCAACGGATGTCTTCTTTAGAGAAATGTCTGTTCATGTCCTCTGTCCATTTTTAAAATGAATTATTTGCTTCTCTGGGTGTTAAGATTTGTAAGTTCTTTATATATTTTGGATCCTAACCCTTTATCTGATATACCATTTGCAAATACTGGGTCTCTTAAATGAGATAGAATTGTAAGGTTTATCTGTTATCTTGCCTTCATATTTGGAGGACTGAGGAACCCTATTAAGGGGTTCCAGTAATATTTCATCTCCACTTCTCTTCCCTTTTTTGTAATGCTGAAGGAAAGACAGCTCTAAGTCATTTCTGCTTACAACTTACAACTACACTAATACATTAGGCTAGAAAGTTTGTTCACAGGTCTGGAATTTGAAGGATAGTCATATAATGGGGAGCTGTAAAGAAAGATTGCCTTTAATTCCTTAGGAGAAGTTCTATTCGACCACAAATTTCTGGATATTCCAGACAAAGAAAATTTTTTTCATAAAAATTTAATCTGAATAAATATTAAAATGGGCTCCTTTAGAAGAGGAAACTTCTATAAATCTCTGTATAATTTAGCAAATATTTAGTATATATAGTATCATGTCAAGGACACAGGGGAGATAAAGAATAGGAAAACCAAGAATTTGACCACAAGAATTTATAGTTTAGTAAGGGGAATAAGAGAAGTAATGAGACAACAACAAAGCAAGACAAAATGTTCTTCCCAGAGGAGATTAGGGGATTCAAGAGGGAGTCATCCTCTGGTTGAAAGGATCAACTAAAGCTTCATGGAAGAAGAAACAACTGAATTTGATTTTAGAAAATGTATAGGATATCCACAAACGAAAATCAGGCTGAGATTTTGAAGAATGAGTGTGGTACCAGTGCATGGTTTGACTTGAACAGGAGAGAGTCTGGGAGAAGGGTACCCAATTTGGGAAATAATAATGGCCCAAACTGGGGAAGAGTTAGTAAAGACCAGGAAACAGGGGACAGATAGGAAGGAAAAGGACTGCCAGAACTTGGAAACTGACATCCATCATGAGGTGAAAGGGAGTTAGAGACAGCCCCATGTGTCCAGTCCAGGGACTGGAGGAATAGCCACACTGTCAGCAGAAGGGCTAACCTCAGAGGAGATTGGCTTCATTAACACATTCGGAGTAGGCTGAAATGTTAGCATTATAGGCAAAATAATTTTAAAGGAGGACATTTTGTCTCTGCAAAGAAATAGAGCTACCACTGCAAAAGCTTGTCACTTTTGCCTTAGTCCTTTTTGATAACTTAAGTGGTATGATACAGTGGCTTTTGTCTTCAAAACATATTTCTTTACAGATATACATATTGGAATGGATGCTAATGCTCTCAATGAGAGATGTCCTTTAAAATTTTAACTTATAGGGACCCATGGGTGGCTCAGTCAGTTAGGCCACTGCCTTCGGCTCAGGTCATGATCCCAGCGTCCTGGGATCAAGTCCCACATCAGGCTCCTTGCTTGGCAGGGAGCCTGCTTCTCTCCCCCCCCTGCCTGCTTATGCGCTCTCACTCTCTCTCTCTCTCTTTATGACAAGTAAAATCTTTAAAGAAAATTTTTTTTAATTTATAGGTATTTTTGCATGAAATTTTCTGGCTATTTTAAAAAAACCAATAAAACTGAAATATGCTTCTAGCTATTATCTAATTGGTTTTTATTTTTTTTAAAAGATTTTATGTATGTATGTATGTATGTATTTATTTGAGAGAGAACATACTGGGGGGGGCACAGAGGGAGGGGGAAAAGGGACAAAAGAGACAAAGGCTGGACTGAGCATTGAGTCCAGCATGGGACTCAATCTCAGGATCCTGAGATCATGACCTGAGCGGAAATCAAGAGTCAAATGCTTAACTGACTGAGCCACCCAGTTGCTCCTCTAATTGGTTTTTATAATAAAAGTTCAAAACGAGAGTGTTTTGATACCACTGGTACATGTTGTGCAATCCATTTTCAAGGTCATCTTTGGCCAATGAAGATATCTGTGACTGGAAATTCTTAAGCTCTCAAAAGAAAGAACATAAACAATGCAACCCCCCCCACCCCTGAAAGCAAATAGTAATCAGAACTAAAAAAAAATTTTAAAGGTTGAATAAATGGGAAAAAATTGCTAATATTTAATCACTGAAATAGACCATTAGGCAATAGGTGATATTATTAAAAGAATAATGGTGTATCCAGTATTCATCCAAGCATGATGATTGTTTTTGTGGCAATAATAGAATAATATTTACAGAAAACACTGGGAAACTTTTAGGTTAAGCAGGAATGATTTTGAAATTTGATGCTAAACTGGACAAACAGATAAAAACCCAGATTAAAAAATGATTAAACAAATGATCACTACCTAGAATGGAAAATTTGGGGGTTTTAATTAATTAATTTTTAAAAATTTTATCCCTTCTCAGCTATATATTAATGTATAATATATTATTTGTTTCAGGGGTACAGGTCTGTGAAATCAGTCTTACACAATTCGCAGCACTCACCATAGCACATACCCTCCCCAATGTCCATCACCCAGCCACCCCATCCCTCCTACCCCTACCCCCTTCAGCAACCCTCAGTTTGTTTCCTGAGATTAAGAGTCTTATGGATTGTCTCCCTCCCCAGTCCCATCTTGCTTCATTTTTCCTCCCTTTTCCCAAATCTACCCTCCTCGAATTCCTTATATCAGTGAGATCATATAATTTTCTTTCTCTAATTGACTTATTTCCCTTAACATAATACCCTCTAGTTCCATCCACCTCATTGAAAATGGCAAGATTTCATTTTTTAATGGCTGTATAGTACAATGTATTCCATTGTAGATATATACCACATCTTCTTTAACCATAGAATGAAAAATTTTAAAAGGGAATGCTAATCGAGAATAATAAAATAGGAAATATTAATACATAAAATTTTAAAGTATGCATACTTCAGGTCAACTAGATTATATAATGACAAGGGTCTTCTTGTATCCCTACATTTATCGTATAATTTATGAAAGACCACTGGATGAAAAAAGAAAGAAATCAAAATTTATAAGTGTTTTTACATCTTTTGTTGTAAGTGACAGTTCTGGCTTTTACAAAAAAGCTGAAAGAACCCATTTCAGTTTTAGGCATTGATTTAGAAGTTTGTTGAGGGGCGCCTAGGTGGCTCAGTGAGGTGAGCAGCCATCTTGATTTTGTCCCAGGTCATTAACTCAGAGTTGCGGGATAGAGTCCCACATCAGGCTCCATGCTGGGCCTGGAGCCTGCTTGGTATTCTCTCTCCCTCACTCCCTCTGCCCTTCCCCCTGCAAAAAAAAGTTTGTTGAGAATTATATTCAGGTAAAGAAAAACATATCATCAAGTATTCAGTGTAGTTTGAGTTTGTTACCAGAAGACAAAGCATTAACTTCTGGATAAAATTGGCATTCTATGGAACAACAAAAAAATCACATACACTATTGTCCATATCCATTGCCAAAAGATGGAAAATGGAAGAAACCAATGTCAAATTTGGCCATGCACCCGTCCTTAGACACATCATGGCAATGCTGACTGAACACTGTTGAACAGGAAGGTTTTATTTGGGAAAAATATCAGATGGCAAGATATCGGATGGTATATCAGATGGTAGGGAAGTGAAACAAGAAGATAACTTCAAATAAACTGCAAACATGGTCTTCAGCAAAAATACAGGTAATTTTGAATATGAACTGCACCCGTTATTTTATTATTTGGAATGAACTTTGTTGTCTCGGTATGAACATATGAAAGAGAAGATCAGAGTTGCACCATTTCACTTATAAGAGGGTCACAGATGTTTTTTAGAAGTTTTAAAGAAAAAATGTTTCTGGGAATCAAAAGAAACTGCACATGACCTGTACAGCAAAGTGACCTTCCAATAAAATATGTTAATTAAACAAGAAAACAAAAATGTGTACATGAATATAAACATTTATGCACAAATAATTCCAAAAGAAAGCCCTGTAAGGATGATTTTCTTGTCATTATCGATCAAGGTATGCTCCCTACCAAAGAGAGATTTGAACAAATGTAGCAACATGGGGATATTTTTAGTTTTCTTTACACTATGTCAGCTTTGAAACACTCGAAAGAAAATGAAATGTAAAAATATCATATGGATATAAATTCGGGTTTGTGAGATGGTTAAAATTGCAATATGTGATACAAAATTTATATGATAAAATTAAACTGTATTACAGTAGTTTCTGTGATAATGCTAATTTCTTCTACATGATTATATCATAATATTTGAAAAAGACATGTGAAGTTCATGGTCATTTCCCAATCTAAAAATTTCTTTAAGACATTTTGTTATAATTCTAGCATTACCTCCCACACAGAGCAAAAACATTATTCAATCCAATAGTAATCTAAGTGTTTCCCTGGAGGTATTTTGTAGATATGATTTATACCTATAATCTGTTGATCGTAAGTACAGGAGATTATTATTGATAACCTAGGTGGGTCTGATTTTATCCACTGAAAGTCCTTTAGAACAGAATTGGGGTTTCCTGAGGTAGAAGAAATTCTGCTTAGGGAAGGAAAAATTCTGCCTGGGGACTGCAGGGTCAGAGTTTGACCTCTTCTCTCTGACCACCTGCCCTACAGTTCTCAGACTTACCTAGCCAGTTTCCACAATTGCATAAACCAAATTTTGCAGTAAATTTTTTAATAAATGTCTCCATCTGCTTCTCTTTTGCTGTTGAGGTCCCGACAGATACAGTGAGCTTAATTTATGATTTTTAGATATTGAAACCTAGAGGATGTAGCACTCCATGTGTACTCTTGCTCAGCCCTGCAAGCACTTGGCCCTTTTCCTCAAAATGGCTTCTCCAAATTTGACCTGAAATAGCTCCTTTTCCTCTTTTTTAATCATCTCTTCACTCTTTTTGGTCTTTCTTGCCTGCCAGTTGGATTTTGACCATTGCATTGAAAATCTACATATTTTAAGCTCCTCTCTGACCTCCACCCCATCTAGCTTTCCCAGGACTGGGGTGAGCCCAGCAGCCAACGCTCCAGAGCTAAGGTTCCTCAGAGGTGAGTGATGAGTGGGCAGCAGATCATCTTGAAAGCTAATTCCATTGCTCACTTGTAAACTAGGTATGAACAGTTAGGCTCTTCTGTTTATTCATTACTTTTCAGCTTCTAATAATATTTTGCTTTCCTCTCTACCAATTCTTTTGCAAAGACACTTGAAGAATTGGTCCTTCTCCTTCTTTTGACATCAACAGCCTCAAGCTGGGGACCCTCAGACCACTTGCATTGGAACTGCGGGAGACAGGTAAAGGCTGTTAAAAGATCCAAGGTCAGTCTTCCCCAGGTGTGCAGGACTCAGTGGCTAGGGCTGCAGGCCTGTTCATTGTCTTGCCCACATGCTTTCTTAATTCAGGTGACTCTCTTGGAACTAGCCAGACCTGGAACTTGGCCAGACCTTTGACCACTCATCAACCTCTATCCTCCTCATCAGTTTTTGAATGCTTGTTGGGCCTACTCTCCAGACCTATGACCTCATGGATCCTATTTTTTTCTTTTTATCAAACTGCCAGTCTGTGCCTGCCCTCCTCAGTGCAGTGCCTCCAGCTCCCGAGTTTTGATTCTTCGTGGGCTCCCTGAGAGGTATGGTGAAGGGATTGAAGAAACAGGCAATTGCACTCCTGGGTCTTTACCCCCAAAGATATAGATGTAGTGAAAAGAAGGGCCATCTGTACCCCAATGTTCATAGCAGCAATGGCCACAGTCGCCAAATGTGGAAAGACCCAAGATGCCCTTCAACGGATGAATGGATAAAGAAGATGTGGTCTGTATACACTATGGAGAATTATGCCTCCATCAGAAAGGATGAAGACCCAACTTTTGTATCAGCATGGATGGGACTGGAGTAGATTATGCTGAGTGAAATAAGTCAAGCAGAGAGAGTCAATTATTGTATGGTTTCACTTACTTGTGAAACCTAAGGAATAACATGGAGGACATTAGAAGAAGGAAAGGAAAATTGAATTGGGGGAAATTGGAGGGGGAAATGAAGCATGAGAGTTTGTGGACTCTGAGAAACAAACTGAGGGTTTTGGAAGGGAGGGGGGTAGTGGGATGGGTGAGCCTGGTGGTGGGGGTTAAGGAGGATGGGTGTTGTATGTAAACAATGAATCTTGGAACTCTACATCAAAAACTAACGATGTATGGTGATAACATAACACAATTTTAAACAAAGAGTAGGTCAGATAAGCATAATCAGTAACATTAAAGAATTAATATCTCCTCCAAACCCACATATACCTAAGAAATCATCAGTACAATTCTTGATAACTTAAAGGAAATTTTGCTTGCCTTTCAGTCAGAATAATACATTTTTTAAAAAAATAGTTCTGTCATACTTTTTAAATAATAGAATTATCATTTCAACTACTAATGAATGTATTTGTTTATTTTTTTTTGAGCTATAGCAAATATAGCTATATAATATTTTTGGAAATTTCTATACACTTCAAATGAAAGATTACTAAAGATGAGTATTTATGAACATATTGATGTCACTACTGGATGTAGAGGACTGGAGGAAGTGGGATAGCTGAGAATTTTGTTCCTATCAGGATTTGATGCAGAGTCTCTAATAATGACAAGGGATCATAAGATATAAAATGTGGAGTCACCGCCCTTGAGTTTCTGCCACCTGTAATTAGGGTTGTTTTATTTTGTTCATTGTGACATCTAAAAGAAAATTTGTCATGATGGTAAAAATAAAAGTAGTGAAAAGAAATACTAGTAGCAAGGAAATGTAAAGCCAAACTTTCCAAGCAAAATTTAAAGTAACGAGAATTATCTCCTCAAACAGTTCATCTCCCCCTCCTTTATTTGTACCAGTTCGAGACGAACACCAGACTTCAATGTAAAAATCTGTTTTATCCCAAATTACTGATTTTCTGCACAATTTTATTATTAAATTATAATTATTCTTTTGTGCTTATTTTTCTTTGCAAAAGAACAATTACATAGGTAGTGTGGGTCATTTCAGGAAGCCACTGGTTCACATACCTAGTCATTCTTTCCTTAATGTATTTATTCGATATTTACTATGAGAGCCAAAAAATAAACTACATTTTTAAAGCACAGCTGAGTGACTGTGAGTAAGTTACATAACCTCTCTGAACTTTAGTTTCCTATCAGAGAAGGGAGTCTTCGTACCCACCTTTCAGAGTCGTTATTGGAATTAAGTGAAATATCATTCAACCTAGCATTACCTCTGGTACGTGATAAATATTCAACAAATGACAGCAATTATTTTTGTTGTTATTTTAGGAATTTTGTTTTTTCTTAAAAATACATTCTGCATATCCAAATAAATGACTGTGTTTGGAACAGAACACTTTTTTGACTTCTAAACTGTCTTACCCACATTTCTATCCTATTTTCATCACATAAGGGACAATGGGGAGGACAATTGAGATAAGAGCAAATAGTTATTCTTTCCAGATGACGTGAAAGTTGTATTCAGACTCTCAAGGAGGTTAAGGTTCTGAAGTTCAGGTGTT
This sequence comes from Mustela putorius furo, assembly GCF_011764305.1. Taxonomy (NCBI): domain Eukaryota; kingdom Metazoa; phylum Chordata; class Mammalia; order Carnivora; family Mustelidae; genus Mustela; species Mustela putorius. Next base: position 13,360,665 of record NW_025422123.1, on the reverse strand, counting down.
TCTAAACTTAAATAGTTAAGAAATGATTGCTTCAACTGTGAGCCCCTGGAGTCTTCGGTGCTGAGAACAAAACCTGACATGGAGACTGGAATCGGACTGTCCGGTCTTTGATGGTGTCCACAGATTTTTCTCCCTTAATGTAGCTGGGGATGATTAGGAACTAAGTCTGTTAAATGCATATTCTTTGTGATTCTTAGAGAGTAATAAAGAACACTTTTTTAAAAAATAATTTCCAGTTGATTTGAAGAACTAATAGTTGGGGAATTTATTGTTTCTGTGAAAAGAAATGACAGTTTATTGAGGCGGGGAGAATGGGAGCCATTCCCCTGGGAATGACCTGAATGTTAGCTTTAGGGCCATGTCAACAATGATAAACCAAAGGAAGTGGTTCAACCAATTGCTGCCCACACCCTGACACGAGGGTTCAGTCCAGGGGGACCTTGGTGGTGGCTTATTTTTCCTACATTTCTCATTCCAGGAAAAAAAGGGGGGTTACTGAGGAAGAATACCTCATGTCATTTTCTAAAATATTCAGTACTCAGAGAATACATTTTGTAATCTAGGCCAAGTAAAGAGGCAATGTATTCCGGAAATCACAAGGAACTTTCAAGACCTCACTGAACTCTGTGCCCTATTCTGTTTTCCAGCTTTGGGTCATCTGCAACCATGAAAAAGAGGCATCTATGTTTTTCTGATCTTCAATAGAAATCAATCCTTCCTTCTCTTTATCCATCTTCAAAGGACCTCTGTCCTTATGCCTTCTATCATTCTCTGTCTTATTTATTTCTTCAATAAGGATGTGACACAATGAAGGATACGAAGCTGGTAAGATACAGTCAAGATGCTTACAATATAGTATAAAAGAAGATAAGCCATGCATATACTAGGAAGATAAGCTAGGCACAGGTGAGGAGGAAAAGAAAGTGTTGCTATTTAAATCAATAAAAGTATTGTCACCTTCTAAGGGAGGGAGCAGCATAAAGATGAATGCTATTTTATTTTTTAAAAGATTTATTTATTTATTTGAAGAGGGAAGGGGCAGAGGGAGAGGAATTGGGCAAGGATCCCGTTGTGGGGCTCTATCTCAGGACCCTGAGATCACCATCTGACTCAAAATCAAGAGTCAGATGCTTAACTGATTGCACCATCGAGGCTCCCCAAGATGGACACTCTCTTAGAAGATATCTTCCTTAGGTGAGTTTGGAAGTGAAAGCTGAACCCCCCAGGCATTTGGATGAGTGGGTGCAAAACTAAGAAGAGAGATAAGCTGTTCTCCAACATGGAACGAGAAGAATGAGAAATTTTCACAGCAGTGAGAGGAGAGGACCCAGGGGAAGGAGAAGAGGGAGCTGCCAGGAGGCTCCGGAACAAAAGAAGAGTCTGAGCACATGATGTAGATAGAGGTTCAGGAGAACATAAGTTAGAGAAATTCCCTGTGGGGTGGTGGCAGAGGGACTTAAGGACCCTGCCTCCAGTCATCAATGTAAGTTGTTTTCTGGGCTTTGATGTACTCACCCTCTTCCTTTCCTTAGATCTTCAAAAAATCTGACCCAAAGTCTTATGTTGATGGGGTTTGGGGAAATTAAGGACATGGGGTTCAAAGGCAAGAACCAAGAGCAATGTCTTGGCAGCAAATCATTTGGTGTGGTTTCCAGCTCAGCCTCCAGCCAGGATGGCTCAGAAGAACTCAACTGTCCCTCCCACACGTCTTCCTTGAAGATCCCAAAGGAATAAGCTGGGCTTTGGTGGATTTCCCATGTGATCTGGGAAAGAAAGCCCAACCATTCTTTTGCTATCATTTGGAAAGAGCTGAAATCATCCCACAGAACTGTTTCTTGGGAGAATGAAATGGGTTAATCTGGCAATATGATAATATGTTCACTTAGCATATAGGAAACACTCAATGAGATTTTGGTATTATTATTTCTATTATTTGAACAGCTCCTTGATGAAATCATAAATGGATAATATATAAGACAAAGAAGAGCACTTACAATGACACAGACAATATGTGTTCCAGGATTTTGGTGGCGGGAAAGATTACTTCTGGCCTCACTTATCAGAGAAAGTTTTGTGAGGGGGCTAGACATAGTGATGGGTGTGTGGACTTGTTTGAGACTAAGAGATGGCTTCAGCTGGAAGCCTAGCTCTCTGCAGAAAGGAGAGACAAAGGGGTCTGGAGCCAACACTTATGAGAAAAGTAAAGTTACACTGGAAAGGCAGAATGTGTATAGACTGGGAGGGTCTGGAATGGCAGTCTACAGAGTAAAGCGCTTTGGAAGGCCGTGTGTGTATGTCGTGTGCCTACAGGTGTTATGGGAAGAATGGAGCATCAGAATCATTGCTTTAAGGGAATGAACCTGGGAGGAAGGAATCCAAGGAAGGAAAGACTGAGGAAAAATTTTCAGTAGCTCAGGCTGGAAAAGGTAAATACAAGCATGGAGAGATGGCAATGGACATGCAAAGAAAGAGGCATATGGGAAAGATGTGTCAATAAAGTAATAATCAGCAGGTTCTGGAAACTGACGGGTTCAGGGAAAGGATGGGAGCTAAGAAAAAGAAGGTAGAAGGAAAGCTAATTATCATACCCCGGATTTGAACCTAAAGATCTGGAAGATTGGTGGTGTGTATGGACAGAACACAGGGTGTGAAGTACTTGGGGGGGGAAGACCCTTACTTAAAGAGGAATGAGGAAAGGCCAGACCATGAGGGAGGGTATGGGAGGTCCGAGGATACAGCATTCAGGTGGTACAGAGGCAAGGGAAGAAGAGAGAGGAGTTTCAAGAAAGAATTGGTCAACATGTTAAAAGTTTCAAGATGAAAAAGATAAGACAATGAGAAAAGCCCTCATTAGCCTAAAGACATGGGTGACTTTCAAGAGGGTGCTTGAGAGAGAGAGAGATGGCTTGTAGAGCTTCACAGAGAGGAAGAAGAGGCTGGGTGATTATCTCTGAGTTTGGTCACAAGTTTGGGTGGAAAAGGAAGGGAAAAGAAAGGATGGTGATTCAAGAGTAGGCAGAGCTAAGGTAAGGTTTGTTACTAAAGTGTTTGTGGAATAAGAAATATGGATGCATTTTCAGGCACAAGGATTAAGGAATAAGTACAAAGCAAGAGACTGCACATGCTGGAAGAGGGTATTACACAGGACACACCTTAAGAGCACAAGTAGGCTGAGTCTTGCAAATCTTTGCCAAGCAGCTCCGAGGGTCCAGCTGTGTCCCATAGTCAGTCACAAAGAGAGCAGAGAACATGGATATGTCAGTCCGCCCATCCCAGTGCACGATGGAATGTCACAAAAGAAAAATATAATGGAAAGTTGGCAAAGAAAGCATTTAAATAGCTATCTATGGCCTCTCTCCCACCCTCTCCCTCTCCCTCCTCAAAAAAAAAAAAAAAAAGGAAAATAAAAATTTAGAAAGGGAGGCGCCTGGGGGGCTCAGTAGGTTAAACATCCAACTTTTGATTTAGAGTTAGCCTCAGGATGAAGATCTCAGAGTCCTGAGATCAAGCCCCGCACTGAGCTCTGCCCTGGGCAAGGAGGCTACTTAATTAAGATTCTGTCTCTCCTTCTCCCTGTGCCCATTCCCCTTGCTCTCTGTCTCTTAAATGAATGAATGAATAAATGAACGAACGAACGAATGAATGAATGAATAAATAAATAGTTATCTATGGCATCTAAGTTTGATAGGAAATTAAGAGTAATTTGAAACAGGTGGAGACTAAGGATGGTGGGGGGAGGGTGTAGAAGAACAGGGCAGACACCCAGTGGAGTGAGGAAGAGGAGGTAAAAGGGTGTGTCATCCTGTCCCCCCACCCCTCAACCCCCGGCCAAATTCAGACTTAGATTCATGTTTTGAAATCAGAGCGGTTCCAGATGTCAGCAACAGAGGGTGGCAGCTCTTACGGAAACACAGAATAGTTCCTAAGGAGCAGTGAATGTCATTGGCGTTGCCTTTGCAGGAGCTCCCAGGAAAGGAGAGGCCGGGGCCTTGAACGTGAGCATGCAGAGATCACAGGGACGGCTTGCAGAGTGGAGTGTGAGCCGAGTGCCGGCCTTCAGAGTGCAGTGGAGGAGCAGCAGTGACGGATGAGCATGGCAGGAGTGAAGGGATAACAGCGAGAGGGGAGGATTTGTGCCTGGGGGGCAGGCATGGTGACCAGGAGGACACCCAGAGAGAGAAGAAAGGGATCTTGAGAACGGAGGAGGCCTTTAACCCCAAGCCAGGGCTGTGGGGAAACCAGCCTCGGGGTGCAGATCCGCGAAGGCTCGTGTCATCGCCAGGGACTGTGATGTCATCGCAGTCGTCTCCTGGCCCACCAGGCGATTTCCCTCATTTTTAAAGAGACCTGATCTCTGTTTGTTTATTCACTTTTCCATCTGAGATGTTGAATGGCAAGGTTGGGAGTGAGTCTGAAACAAGGACCACCCCTTACCTCACAGGAAACTCCGAGGGTAGAGAAATTTAGGTCATTTCCACAAAGCCATAGTTGTCTCCATTATCCCTATAACTAGGAAAAAAAAAAAAAAATTCCTCCATGTATTCTCAACTCACATCGGTTTGTTGCTAAAATTCCCCCAACCAAACCAACCAAACCAAATAGGATTTGTAATCACGTGCTGAATGCTTCAGTTTAACTTTTTAAAACAAGGTCTGCTTTATATCATCCAAATAAAATAATTTTTTTTTTCAGACTTCCTAAGATACATACATTTTTGAAGCCAGTTGTTAAGGGGAAGTTTTTAGGTAAATTCATTGAGGCTCCACGCTTTCGCTCAAATGGAAGAGCATGCGCAGTAGAGGATGCTGACCTGTCAGTCAACACGCAGAACCCTGGAATACACCACCCTTGAACCGACCCCGGAGAAGACAAGGTTTCATTTCACTTGGAAGAAGTGAGCAAATCTGACCTTGATCCAGGTATAGCAATGCAAGTTTTGGGGGAAAAAAATAGATTTTATTTATTTATTAATTAGAGAGTGAGAGAGAGAGAGAGAGAGAGAGAGAGAGCGAGCACAAGCAGGGGGGGCGGGGCAGACCTGAGCAGAAGGCAGAGGCTTAAGGACTGAGCCCACCCAAGAAGTCCAGGCAATGTCATTTCATTAAAGACTAAGGATAATCATGATTTCCCCTAGAGTTCTTTCACTAATAACTTTTTTCCCCAATCTCAGTTCCAGGTGGAGGATGTGAAAAGAACATGTTTAATCTATGACTCAAATGTCACTTTTTGAAAATTATTATTTTAGTGACTTTGTTTTCTTCTCTTTTTAAAAGACAAACTATGGAGAAAAATGATCCTCTGTATTACATGCCATATAGAATCAAAGTACTGATATTTTGCCATTTTTTTATACTGAAGATAAAATAACATGAGAAATCTTGTTTATTCTCTTCTTAGTCCTAGTCCATACCTTCCTTTTCGTGGGCTACATTGTGTATTCTTTCATTATTTATCATTTGTACATATGTTTCTGCAACTGCCTTTTCTCCCCACTTTTAAAAATATTTATTCATCCATGTTGATACACATAGATCTAGGGCATTATTTCTATAATAATACTGATTTTTAAAATCCATTTCCCTGACTGATTACATATATCTCTTTCTTTGGATTCTAACTCTTAATAATAAAGAGCATAATGGATATGCTCATGTTTTCTGCTTGTATATACAGGCAAGGCTTTTTCTAGAATGCATATAGTGAGCAGAATTTTGAACCCTCCTGGATACTGCCAAATTGCTCTCCAAAGTGATTTACCAAGTAACACCCAGCATCGTGAGAGTTCTTAATTCTCCACAAAACACTCTAGAGTGTATGAGAATTCCTAGTTTCCCTGAACACTTGGACTTGACATTTTTCTTACGATAGTAGTCTTACTTAAGGTGAGCTTTTTTCCCCCACAGAACAATCCTACTATGTTTCTTGTATATGCTCCCTCTTTTTATTTTTTAAGAATTTTTTTATTTATTTGTCAGAGAGAGAGAGGGAGAGAGAGAGAGCACAGGCAGACAGAATGGCAGGCAGAGACAGAGGGAGAAGCAGGCTCCCTGCCGAGCAAGAAGCCCAATGTGGGACTCGATCCCAGGACCCTGGGATCATGACCCGGGCCAAAGGCAGCTGCTTAACCAACTGAGCCACCCATATGCTCCCTCTTTGACAGGTTTGGTATAATGGAATACACCAATCCATTGGTGTTATCTCTGTGAAATACAGGAGGTCACAGAACTCCTTACTAGTCGCCTCTTAGCACCCCATCTTCAATGACGAATGTGATGTTGGTAGTTGGCAAAGCGAGAAACACCTAATGGAACAAGACTAGCCTCACCTCTGAAGTAGTTGGAGCCAAAGCTGTCAGGACTGATTCCCCCTTACAAAGACACTTAGAACTCCTGTAGAAAGAGCTGCATATTTGCAACAAGTGATCTCTGAGCATCTAACAGATCACATTTGTTCTGTTACTTGCCATGACTGTTAATACTTCTCATGATTCCTCCCAAATCAAGCATCATTCTTCTCAGAAAAACATCCATACTTCCACACTGGACTTTTAGGACTGTTATTTTTTCCCCTTCAAACAATGGAACTAATAACTTTCATTTAGGAAGTAAAAACCCAAAAAGCCTTTATGTTTCTGTGCTTATCGGGCATCAAGAAATTTAGGCAGCAGACTGAACTGACCAGATCATCCCTTAAAGATAAATTATTTTATGCCTTTGATATTACAAATCTATATGGCAATTTACAGCAGTTAAGAAGTATAACAAATATTAAAATTAAAGAGAAACCAGATCACACAAATATATTGATACTTTCTGGTCTCTTCCTGGCCAAGTGCCACTGACCCCTTTGTTGAAGGATTTGCTATAGCTGATTGATAGTGAGATACTTCTGGATGGTTGTCTGTGCAGCTAGAATTTCTGAAAATTCTGGGTTGTTTTTTTTTTTTAAGATTTTGTTTATTTATTTGAGAGAGAGAGAGAGAGAACATGCATGGGGAGGAGAAGGAGACTCCCCCCTGAGCAGGGAGTCTCACTCGGGTCCCAATCTCAGGACCCTGGGATCATGACCTGAGCTGAAGGCAGACGTTTAACTGCCTGAGCAACTGAGGCGCCCCCTGAAAATACTGTTTTAAAGAACTATCAAATATCTGAAATATATGCCTTTTGCTTATGAAGGTCTTCTCACCTCCAAAGTACTAGTTTCCAAGAGTCCAGACTTGTGAACCTGTGTCCAGCTATGGCTTCATACATTTCCCACTTGGGGCTTTTCCTATACTCCTGCCCTCGCTGAGATGCTGTACTCTCCTAATTGTTCTGCTGAAGCAGTTCTGTTATTTACTTTGACGGTCAACATGCTTCATTTATTCCCTGTTTATATTTTACATTGCAGGGAATATATACAACTAAGCAAAAATATTGAGGAAAACAGAATTCTGCCACTGCAAATGCTCAATACAACTTACTGTATTCACTGATTGTAACCTGATTCCTGTTAAAAGATCATTTTCCAAAAGGTGAACTCATCACTCGCATACAATATAAAATGAACCTGAGGCAAAGATTTTTTTTAACTCATTAATTGATGAAGGGATGGTAAGATGTTAAAAGTGGATCAAAGAAAAATGTCAAAAGTAGCTATATTTACAACATAGGCCATCAGGAATGCTAAAGTGAATTTTCTAATAAATACAAAAACAATATCCTATGGAGTGCTAAAATGTGATACTTGGGATAATCATTTCTACGGGGTGGAAATCAATGGTCTTTATTAGAGAAAATTAATTTTCATTTCTCTGACCGAGAATCATTTGCATTACTATGTATCTGTATCTTTCAGAAGTATAAAGTAGCTGCGCAACTATAATGAAAGGTATAGACTCTTACGGATTCAGTTCCTCCCAGAGGATCTGGTAGATGGCACTTGACATTCTGTGACAGTCATCTTTTCCCACTTTAAATGAAGTCTCTATTTCCTTGACATTTCTTTTTTTCCCCCCAAATATTTTATTTATTTGTGTATTTGAGAAAGCATATGCACAGGGGGAGGGGCAGGGGAAAGGGACAGAGGGAGGGAGAGAGTCCCAAGCTGACTCCCTGCTGAGCATGGAGCCTGGCTCAGGGCTGGATCCCAGAACCCTGAGATCATGACCTGAGCCTAAACCAGGAACTGGATGCTTACCTGACTAAGCCCCCCAGGTGCCCTGATAATTCTGTTTTTAATGGAAGTAACACTCATCAGTTAGAAACAAAATTGAGGGTCTGTCTGTGAAGAAAATTCAAATTATTTGTCTGATAAATGTTTCCTTTCTTATAGATATATGTATATATTAAATTTCAATTAATTGCCCCAAACTAGATATTCAAGATCCAGCATCTTTAGGTTATTTTTATAGACATTTGATTATGGATCTGTTACCATAGTTTGCACTTTAATCAGAAGAGATCAACAGGGGCTTCTCAGACAAATGCAGCCCTTGGACATGCATGAAATGACTTGTTGGTTCAGAGGAATCACGAGAATGCACACTTGGCCATTCTAGTAGTAGCATTCTCGTACAAGTGTTCAAAACCATGACTAAAAATGTCTCCAAATCCAAACAACCCTCAGAACTTGATTTGTGTCATAATAGCAACCCTGTGGCATGTCCCTTGTCCCCCTTATGCCTTTTGATTTTTAGAAAACACAGTTTGATCCATGAGGGAGCTGAGAAAGTCACGGGCATTGGGAAGGTAGCGTGGAGCCCGCCTTGGGTGCTCTGCTTCTGGGTGAACTGCCAGCCCACCCTGTTATCTTTCCCGCTGTCCTCCTCCCACATCCGTTTTCCAGCCTCTGATGGATCTGTTGTCACCTCACCCGTACTTACTTGCCTCCCGTTCTTGCTCCCACGTTCCCCTCCTGTCCCCTCCCTCCTCTCCCTTTCCCGCATCATCTTCTCTCCCTCTCTCTCCTCACCTCCAGCATCTTCCCATTTTCCTTCACCCCAACTAACTTTGATCTTCCCGGCTGGCGGGTCTAAAGCTTCATTTTTTGGAATAGAAGTCATTTCCTCCCCACAGTACAGCCCAGTGAGAACGGGGAGGGACATCGCATGACAAATGGGCATCTTAATGAAGACTGAGCAAGAGCACTGTGATATCCCCTGTGGTACTGCTCCATTCTGCTGGGGTTTCAACTATAAAACCCTGATGATGATCTTCTTTTTTCCCCTGAGTCCTCTGTTTCTCCCTTTGCCTAAAGGGAGCCAGCTCTCTCCTGCTAACACTATACTTGCACAAAGCCCACCCTCCTGGGCCCTGGGTCCAGGATGAAACAGACACAGTCCGTGACTTCGCAGAGTTTACAGCTTAGCTTTGGGCCAGTGACAGTGGATGGATCTTCATCAGTTTGAGAGAAGCATGGTTTGCTGAGGAAGAAAAGTAAGGGGGACCTGGGAATCAGAAAAAAAATGTTACCGGAAGGATGAGAGATTTGAAAGACTGGGGGTCGGAGGGAGGGCGTTCTTCATAGAATGATTCCCAGCAGTGGGGAAAGGTGGGGGAGGAGGGAAAGAGAAGGGGGCAAGGGTGGAGGTGGGCTTTGAGGTGAGGCAGCGCCAGGTGCTGAAGGGGCTGGAAGCCTTGCAGAAGGACTTGGCCTTGGATGCTAGGCCACAGAGGGATTTTAAGCATTTTAAGCATGGACTTAAAATCCAATGCAATCGCGAGGATTGCATTTGAGAGAAATTATTCTGACTGCAGAGAGGAGAACAGATTGGAGGTGAGCCAAATTCTGCAAGAACACCCCTGGTGTGATGTTTGTGGTCTGGTCGTGCCTGCTCACACCCCCCACGCAGCATTTTCTACCCCTCCCCCACACCAGCCTTTAGTGCACTGCGTTTGAGGGCTGACTGTCACTTCTCCGAGCAAAATGTCGATGGTCCCAGACTCTTGGTCAACTGGACCACACACCCATAGTTCTAGCCTTCCTAGAGCCTCCTGGATGTGCAAGATGTGGAGTTGCATAGAGGCCATATCAAAAGGGTCCTCGGACTGGATTTCATGGTCTGCTGTCACCAACCTGAAATCCTTAGTTTGTGGGCGAGTGGCCTTGCATTTTTATTTTTTTGCACTGAGCCCCACAAATTATGCAGAGGGTTCTGCTCCCAGCAATCTGTGGATGGCAGCCTTCGGATCATTCTTTAAACCCTAAGGCCAAATGGCCAGAGAACTCCACCAGTTGTCCCAAGATGAGGCACAGAAGGTCACCAGAGTCTTTCCTTCTGATGGCAAACAGACTCTTCAGGCCTGCTCTGACCTTCCTCCCTTCGGTGGCTCTGTAACACAACATCTGGACTGTGGCCAGAAAATGCTTCAGCCCAGTGGGCGAGGACGAGGGCATTCTTGACTTTTGCGGAGTTAAACACTTGGAGAAATTTCAGGAAGAAAGCACTTGGTGAAAGGTAAAAGCTAGCTGGCCGGTCAGCCCCCTGCCTGCTGCTCCGCTCATTTGGATTTTCATGGGTCTTAGCGTGTTTATTCTTGTCTTTCCAGTGGCCAAAGGATAAGTTTAAATTTCTTATTTCCTCTAGGGAGCCCGGAAAAAGGCAACAGGCACCAAATACAGGAAATCATGTGGAGAGGATCTCTTATTTATTATGGTTCCCTTATTACTTCCCCTCCCCCAGCCTCCGCCCCCACCTCCAGCCACACTGTGTCTTCCAGCTTTTTCCTGCTGCAGAGAACAGAAGGCAGTTCACCTCTGCTCCCTGAGGTCTGTGTGAGCCCTGAGGCTCTGAAGTCTGGTCTTGGAAATCCCACCCTCCTGTGTCTGTGTGACTGAATGGGAGGCCCTTGAGTTTCACCTCACCTAAGAGGTTCTTGGGAAGATCTCCAGGACTGGGTCAAATTTTAGGAGGCTGCAAATCACAGAAGAGAAAGGTAGGTCCCTGAATTATTTTGTTCTGTCTCGCTGTGGATCGAGCTGCTCTGAAGTAGATGTGTGTGTCCATATGGCTTCTCCAGTTGGGTGTGGGGTTTCAACATGTGTGTCTTGTTGAGATTTACTGATACCTGGACTGTGAGAAAAAGTTGTGAGCAGGGAGGTGACATTTGGGTTTTTTGAATTTGAAGGTCTTTGGATAAAGAAGACTAACTAGCATGGTACGTGAAACATGAAGGTGATTCTTATTTTCTTCAGAGGGCAAATCTCATTAGAAGTTGCATGTTTTGGGTCTCTGCATAAGGGGAAAAAGCTTACCACCTGCCTTTTCTTTTCAAAACAGACCCCTACCATGATTTTTTTTAAAAATTTCTTTCTAAGACGAGCTTCTTTTTTTGTTTTTATTTTTTATTTGATTCTGATTTTTTTTTTTTTTTGGAGTTAAAAATGTACCAGAGTTCACAAAGGATTTCTCACAGGAATAGAAATAGGTGTTTGTTTGTTTGTTTGTTTTAAGATTTTATTTGTTTATTTTAGAGAGAGAGAGCATGAGAGAGGGAGAGAGAGATGGATCATCAATGGGGAGAGGGATAGAGGGAGAAGCAGACTCCCTGCTGAGCAAGGAGCAGGACGTGGGACTCGATCCCAGGACTCTGGGATCATGACCTGAGCCGAAGGCAGACGCTTAACCAACTGAGCCACCCAGGCACCTGAAACAGGTGTTTCTAATTTAGAGTACCTGTAAGTTATAAGTAAATGAACAAGCATTCTGTTCAGGATCTGGTGGACTTCCATGTTAATTTTCCATGTTTGAAAATATGAAACCATTGCTCTCTCTGCTGTTTCCTGAAATCAGAAGTGTGTAGTGACAATGTCTATCAACTGGTGGCTGGAAGGCTGATTTTATTTATCCTGCTGTGATAACTGGTTGCCAGGATGGTGCTCACCCCTTGGCTGGTGGCTTTCATTGGTCACTATTGAGAGTCAAGATGATGTGTCAACCCAGACCTAGAGAGGGGTCAAGCTTTATTCAAATAATAGGACATATTTCTCTGGATTATTTTTTTGCCTTTCCTGTTTCTGTTGTTTCATTTTTGTCTTCACAACTGTGCCTTCTTCTGGAAGAAATATCTTCTGGTGGCGTCACAGAATATTAGCCAGTTTATAGTCATTTTTTGAATACTGGCTATTCTTCCCAAGCTTATTCAGTTCAGATGCTTGTGATTTCTTGCCACTTACGAATTCTACCTTAGCACAGTCTCCCTCCATTCCATCCTCCATCCTACTACAGGGTTCTTGGGAAAATGCAATTCTGATAATGTCATTCTCCTCAGTGAAATATTTCCTCTTCACCCCATTGCTTACATCCTTGCTACTTAAAGGGTAGACCGTTCTGAGAACAGCTGTATCACCCATCATTTGGAGCTTGTTAGGGATGCAAATTCTCCACTCCCCAGATTTAATGAATCTGTATTTTAACCAGGCCCCTGGGAGATTCATATGGACATTAAAGCTTCAAAAATTCCAACTTAAGAAAAGCAGACAAGACCTTCTAAGTTTGTTCGTTTTCATCCCATCCAGCCTTACCTCTCACCACCTGTCTTTCCTGCCATACTGAACACCTTCTCTTTCCCCAGGATGTGAGAGCTTAATGCCTACCTACACCTTTGTGTGCTGTTCTCCCTGTCCAGGAGGTCACCATTCATCTTCATCTGCAGCCTGCTAGGTCCCCCTCCATCCCCTCACCCAGTCTGCCTCAGACCAAGTGTCTCTCCAGTCCATGCTTTATAGCACTTGGTGAAATGCTTCTGTCATAGCCCATAGCATGCTCTTTTATGACTGCTATGCTTATTTTCATCTGTGAGAGTTATGGGCTTTTATTTTTGAATCTAGAACTCTTGAAGCAATCAATGTCAAGTGTTTACTGAATTCATGAAGAAATGAATGAATAACCGAATGGACATATTGACTGAAGAACCCAAATTAATTACCAGACTGAGATCTATAGTTTGAAGTTTTCCAAGGAGATTGCCAATCCCCATAATATTTTCCCATGCTGCCTTTTATGACACTTTGTTGGATTTTCTTCACCAAGTATTTTGAGTACCCACTGTGTGCCATACCTTTCAGAATCTATTTTTTCTAGAGAGAAAGAGAACACGTGTGAGTGGAGGTGGAGGGGGCAGAGGGAGAGGGAGAGAGAAAATCTTAAGCAGACTCCATACTCAGTTTGGAGCCCAACATGGGCCTTGATCTTATGACCCTGAGATCATGACCTGAGCCAAAATCAAGAGTTGGATGCTTAACCAACTGGACCACCAGGCGTCCCCAGAATCTTTTCTCTATGCCTCTATGGACAGCCTCTGCCATTAGGTGTTTCTCAACCAGTGCCCCTGTTGTCCACCACTCTACGTCAGAGACTTACTCATTTTTCAGCATCTGTGTACCAAGCACATGACACCTACTGGACACTGTGCTGTGCGCTTGGGGTATGATGGCAAATGACACAGATGTGACTACTGTCTCCATGCAGCTCCCCTTGCAGAGAGCACATTCTTGATCATCCTCTACCCCACTTCTCCCTAAAAGACGTTAAAGAAAGCTGAAGTCTGATCTCTAATCCATATTGGAACATCCAGGGAAAGGCATTAGGCTCTGGAAGGCAGCAGGATTTAGGAAAAAGAAAGCTGGGTTGGGTTTTGGGGCCCTGATTCAGTCCTGTACCTGGAACTCACTTGCCATGTGAATTAGGGTGGGGCCATACCCATTCTCTGAACTTTGATTTTTCTCGAGTGGTGAGCAAGATACAGAGTCATAAGAAGAGAAGCTCTTGCCTTTAAGGGCACATGGAGAAGATGATGTCCAGGGAGTCTCTGTGCTCACCTTCTCTCTTGCTGCATGTTGATTGAAAGCCAACGCTCTGTAGTACTCTGAGTCAAGTGGGCAAAGAATAGATCTTAAAGGAGTCGTGGCGTTGTTCTGCTGTGTGCTCAGCCAGCAAGCACAGTGTGGCAGTGTTTCCTAAGGAGCAGTGCCCTGCAGCTTGAAGAAACCCACTTGACATTAGCTGTTGGGTACAGAGCAACTAAGGAAGGAGACAATGTCATTCTCAGGCAATCTCTGTCTTTGGAAAGCAGCCAGAAGGGAAGGATATAACTTTACCAAGTAGTCCAGTATGAATCTAAGAGTTTCAAGACATCTAGCCAGTCCCTGACCCTCACTGTGGCAGAGCTACAAAGATTTCTTTTTTCTTTTTCCACCTAAAGATCTGTGTCTTAAGCAGATGTCACCTAGAACTCAAAGTTGGGCAGGACATAGTATACGTTGTCCCCATGCTTGGTGCTCCCATGGGGCACATGGTCACCCTGTCTTTGTTATCCAGACACAACCAGCAGCTTAGTCTATGGCAAACTGCTTGGGCAATCCAGATAATGACTCTTTCAGTCTTCAAGCCCACTTGTGTTGCTCCCTGATTTTTCTGGAGCTTCCAAAGGAAATGTCCCTAGATCTCCTGGATTCCTTCTTGCCACCTGTTACTCATGCATCTCTTTGCCTCCACCTTCCTGCACACCCGCCTTGTCTTTTTTCACCTTTCAGCAGCCAAAGTGTCTTCTGCTGGTCATTTCCTAGCCATTCAAGTTAACATTAATCTCTATAAGTAAGCACAAGTTGTAGCCACAAAAGGATGGTCAGCCTGCATAAGAGGTTTCTAATGGCCTCCCACCAATCTCACAATGTACCAGAGATCAACCTTGACCATACCTGGTCAACACTTCTTTTTAAAATCAGAGGCAGACCTGGTTTTGAATCCCCCTTCTGTCACTTCCTTTCATAAGTAACTACATCTTGCCAAGTTTTAGTTTCATTTTTGGAAAAGCGGATAATCTTTTGCACACAAGGTCGTAGAGATCAATCAGTTTCAGTACCTAATGTGTTGCCTCAAGGCACACATCAGATCTTAAAAGAGGAGGCTGGTGAACATGATAAAAATGAGGAAATTGTCATTTGCAGACTCTTTGAAGGAATGAGGTGATATTCAAAGTAAAAAGTTGGTCTCGTAGCAAGTGGAGGTTGTCTTCAAATATTTAAAGATTGCTCCATGTGGGAAAAGAAGTCAACAGAAGATTGATGAGTGAAAATTATAGGGTAACAGGTTTTAGTTCAACGTGTGGAAGTATTTACCCACCGTCAAGACTGTCTAAAACCGGGTGAGCTGCCTTGCGGCATGGTGAACGCCCTGTCCCAGGCAGTGTGCCAGCACCCTGTTAGCCCGTGGCCGGGGTGTTCCCGAAGGGATGCCCGCACTGGGTGGGGTCCGGGTGATGACCTCTAGGTCCTTCCCGCTCAAAGCTACCAGGACTCTTGTGATGTCAGGTTCCCAACACAAACCACCAAAGGAGGGTTACCAAAAAAAAAAAAAGCGTCAGGCTGTAGAGTGATCATAGCTGCATTTTTACTAGCTCACCCAACGTATCTGAAATGATCATTTCTAAATAGGGTCTTTGCCACAACAATAGAGCTACAATGGACTTCCAGGAAAAGCAAAAAAGAAATGAGAACAATGGAGTGGGAAAAGTTCACCCCAAACCACTCTTCTTGGGTTACTCTTTAACTAGATTGTGGGTTCCTCCTTGTGCTGCAAACACATTCTTATTTGATGGAAAATTGTCATATTTTGGTACATTTTCTACCAAACTAGTTTCAGGCAAGCAACAGCAAACTCATAGCTTTGTCTCTGATCTCTGCCATATCCAAGAAACAGAAGCACTACTCTATGGAGATGTATTCTTAGCTGTTCAGAAATCTAATTTTTATATCTTCTTTTTTTTTTAAGATTTTATTTATTTATTTGACAGAGAGAGAGATAGAGAGCAAGAGAGGGAACAAAAGACAGGAGAGTGGGAAGGGGAGAAGCAGGCTTCCTGCTGAGCAAGGACCCTAACACTGGGCTTGATCCCAGGACCCCGGGATCATGACCCGAGCTGAAGGTAGACGCTTAACCAACTGAGCTACACAGGTGCCCCCAGAAACCTTATTTTTTTTTTTTTTTATTTTCAGCATAACAGTATTCATTATTTTTGCACTACACCCAGTGCTCCATGCAATCCGTGCCCTCTATAATACCCACCACCTGGTACCCCGACCTCCCACCCCCCGCCCCTTCAAAACCCTCAGATTGTTTTTCAGAAACCTTATTTTTGAAAGTGCTAAATAAATGGTGCTACTTTCCTCTAAATGGTAGGGACCATAAGCAGGATACATGACTCTTGTTGGGGAGAAGAGAACCAGGCTGTCTGCCTGCTCTAAGTTGAGGTCTTTGGTCATTGTTCCCACCCACCTTTCTTTTCTGCTGAATGAGCCACATTGATCACAGCCTCTCTGCCAGTTAAGGACTGGAGACTTAGAGTCGGGAGACGTTAGCTCAGGTGGGTCCCAGGTGCGTCCTGTATTGCTGAGCTACCCCAGTCTTCTTTGCTAGTACTTTAGCTTCATGGACTCCAAAGAACTGGCTGACCAAGTGTTTTTGAAACCTCACATTTTCTGCAGTAGGTTGGGGAACAAGTCAGTATGCCAGGCTCTTTTCAATCTTGTTTTAGGATCCCAGAGCAAAAGAGCAGTTGTCCTCGCCACAGAAATGGGTATCAGCAAATGCTCCGTTCTGTGAAAGCCAATCGAAACCGTGGTATATTTTATTCTCCAGGTTTACCTAGGCTTGCTCTCTTAAAAACAAAGTTAAAAAAAATCCCTTTGAAATATAAAGAACTGTGCATGGCAAAACCATAGACATCCATGCAGACCAGTGTGTTTATTTTTAGATGAACATCAGCCTGGCCAGCACAGCAAAGCAACTGTCTAATGTCCAAACTATGGCCCTGGGAATTTCCTCTAACAAGGCTGTGTTTCCGTGCATTGTTACAGTACAAAGGGCAGGAGGCCTGAGTGGAAGGCTCATGGTAACCCCGCCCAGCGAGAGATCTGGAACCTGTCATTCCCTCAATCTACATGGTCCTTAGTGCCGGGGTCAACATGAAGGTCGCCTGCCAGCTCTGGGCAGATGCAAATGAGTAGACATGTATGATTATTTCATCTAAAAATATCCCAGAGACCCGTGAGTCCATTTCAAAAATAAAGGCTCAGCTTTCTATCAACAGCCAAGGATCTAATCCTTACCCGGGCCATGAAGTGGATTCTGGTCTAGCCCAGAAACAGGGATGTCATTCAAAGGTTCTGCATTTGACTGCAATTAATAAAGGGGTTGTCAAGCATATTGTAGTACAAAAGCATCTGTGCCGCATACTACAGCCACACACACACACACACACACACACACACACACACACACACGGAGAGCAGGTATCAGATAGTTATCTGAATCACCCTGATCTTTACTGCTCTCTTAGGCCAGTTTCTGTTCCTTAATTTATCTATCTGTGAAATGGGTGCAACAAACCTCATGTCCTATTAGTTTTGGGGAGAAATAAGGTACAGTATTACAAATCAACTGACTCAAACTAGACTTCTGCTAAAAGTTTTACATTTGGGGCCTAATATGCTTGGTGCACCTTACAAGAAATTACTGTCAGAATTTTGACCATCAAGGCTATGGGGGGGATTTGGTTGTTGCTGTTTTGAGGGTTGCTTTTTTGTTTTTGTTTGTTTGATCTTCTATTATTGTTATTGTTATTATTGTTATTATTATTTGCCACTATAAAGAAAGAAACCTAATCTGTGACTTCATTGGCAGACTTTGCTAGTCGAGTTGTCATGGCATTGCCAAGCTGTCCCTGCTGCTGGGGAAGGTCACTGCATTAGACTCAAGGTCACAACACTCAGGGTTTTATCTGGGGGTCACTGCGGAAGATGAAGGGGTAGGTCTCAGGTCAGCGTGTAGCGGCCCCTGCCCACTCTCTGCAGGGTCTTCGACCTGCATTCCAGCAGCCTGTGTGGGGATGGGGCCCTGGTACCATCAAAGGCCAGAGGGGCAAGGGGACCGCACTTACACAGGGCAGCCCTGAGCTGGGATTGTAGGACTCTGTTAGTAGGTGGATGTCCAAACCCCTTCAGGTCTGCAGATGCAGGAAAAGGTGTTGTAGCCCTTTGAAGAAAATGCAAGAATGTTGTTAAAAACGCCTTTATGGATTGTTTTGTTTGCAAGTGTTTATTATCAGACACCCCTCAGGGGTTCACAGGGCAGGTTGCAAATGTCCGAAGTGGGGCCTGGGAATTTCCTTCTACAAAGGCCCTGCTTCCTCTCTTTGTTAATCCTCAGAGAACAAGTGGAAGCATTACTAGAGATCCTGACTTAACCCCTTCTCCTGTCCACCGCGCCTGGGTCCCCACTTCACGGAACAATCAAACCTCCATCCTGTTGAGGAGCAGAGAGATCTCAGGGTGCATGGGTGTGCACTTGTAGGGGTGTGTGTGTGTGTGTCTTGGTGAGAAATAGATAATAAAGCACAAAGCATAGCATTTTAAAAGCTTTCATTCAGTATCATAACATGCGCCCAATCATGGTTTAGACCAGGGAAAATTTCTACATTCTTTACCATATATGCTTCTCTATGAAAAAGGCTGATCTAGTTCTAGTTTCCTGTCTCTGGAGCCACGACCCTTCTGGAATGACAGTTGCTGTTCTCTTTTTGGGATCCACTTACTGCCTAACGTGGAACACCACGAATTGAAGATCTTCCAATCAACCCAGTGGTTTTATGCTAAGACCTAAATTCTACTGGGCACCAAGGAGAAGTAGACATTCTGCCTGCAAGAAATGTCAAAAATATGTAAATTTTACAGATATATACAGATCTGGCAAAGAAGCCAGATAACTGTAGAGTCTAAGTTTGGGGCGATCGGAAGAGATACATGAACTCTCACCCAGCTGAGATTCTAAATATCCCCAGAGACATTTTCAGTGTTTCCTTTGCTCACAAATCTCCAAACACCAGCATGAGTGAGTGCATGAGTACACATAGACACACATACGTGCATTCATGCGCACCCACACACACACAAACACACACACAAACACACACACACACACGCGCGCACATATCAGTCCCAGGAAATAACTTTGCCTTCCCAGAGGAAATAACTCCCTTGCTTTCTCACACCAACTCCATGAAAGGATCAGCTTCAACACCCACCTCTTCCTCCTCCTTTCCTGTCTCCAGAGATGACCTTTCCCAAATCCAGAGCTCTGCTCCCCTCCCCTTCCCATCCCCCCCCACCCCCAATGGCCTCACTACTCTCCTCTCTGATTGGTTCTTTCCCATTATCCTCGAATTCTACACAGGTCCTTCTCATTTCAAAACGATAGGAACAGCAAATCTTCCACAATCCCATATTGCTCCTCCATCTTCTTTTTCTTTTGCCAAATATATATATATATATATATATATATTTTTTTTTTAAGTGTTTTGCCGGTTTCCAGTCCCTAGTTCTTGATTCTGAAATTTTAGTTCTGCAGCTCTTCTTTTGATTTTTTAAAAAAAAAATGTTTTCTTTATTTATCTGACAGAGATCACAAGTAGGCAGAGAGGCAGGCAGAGAGAGGAGGAGGAAGCAGGCTCCCTGCAAAGCAGAAAGCCCGATGTGGGGCTCGATCCCAGGACCCTGGGATCATGACCTGAGCTGAAGGCAGAGGCTTAACCCACTGAGCCACCCAGGTGCCCCTGCCAAATATATTTTTGAAGAATTTTGGTCGTGTCCACCTTCATGTCATCACCAAGCACTCAGCCTGCAAAACCACAGGGTTCTGCTCCCCCACCTGCGCTCCCCGGTACATGCTGGAGAATGCGCTTGCCCAGACTCTCTCTAACCTCCATGTCCCTGAACCCGTCGCAGTTCCTTGCCCATGACACCTGTTGTTGATTACGGCCTCCCCCAGTCTGGTCCCTGCTTGCTGGGACCCCACAGTCTCCCTCCTCCTTCTCTTGCTGAGCCTTCCCCGTTTTCTTTGTAGGTCCTTCCCTCCTGCTGTGCCCTCCCCTTCCTGATGGCTGTGATCTGGACCACCTTCTCCACCTGTACCACCTCCCTGCCACACTCTGTTCCTCTGTCTAAAGTCCTCTTTTCTCCTTTCTCTGTCAACTAAACATGGGTCCTCCAGACCCCATTTTAAATGTTCACACAGCGACTTGATTTGGGGCCCCCCCATCCATGTGCAGAACTCTCCTCTCTTCCAGCTGTTCGCACAGCACTTCCCCAAGCCTCTGCTAGAGGCCTTGTGTATTTGCATTCGCAGCAATTGTTCTCCTGCATGTTCTCCCAGGAGGCAGGGATGCCATCTTATTCATCTTTTTATTCCTGGCCCCTGGCATGGTACCTGGCACAGCAGGTTTTCAATCAATGTTTGATAGAAAATTGGGAAAGAAGTATCCTTTCACAGACATTTTGGTATAAGCTTATCCCTGAGTTTGAATAACACCTGTACTGTTATGCAATGGCTGTATTAAGAAGCCTTGATATTTTAAAAAGATTTATTTGTTTATTTATTTATTTGACAGAGAGATCACAAGTGGGCAGAGCAGCAGGCAGAGAGAGAGAGAGAGAGAGAGTGAGAGTGGGAGAAGCAGGCTCCCTGCTGAGCAGAGAGGCCAATGCAGGGCTCATCTCAGGACCCCAAGATCATAACCTGAGCTGAAAGCAGAGGCTTAACCCACTGAGCCACCCAGGTGCCCCCAAGAAGCTTTGATTTTAATATAATTTTTTAGAAGATTTATTTGAGAGAGCGAGAGAGGGGGGGGGCAAGGGAAAGGAAGAGAGATAATCTCCAGCAGGCTCCCCTTTGAGCATGGAGTCCAATGAGGGGCTCAATCCCAGGACCCCGAGATCATGACCTGAGCTGAAATCAAGAGTCGACGTCCAACCGACTGAGCCACCCAGGTACCCCTCTTTTAATGTAATTTTTCAAACTAAGCTATGCACATTTAAGATACTAACAATACTTCACTTTTTCTCAAAACTGAAATCACAATTCTTAACACTTCTTATCTGAGGTTTCAAACCCTGTTTAAATGACAACTTGGACTTCATGTTGAATTTAAATTTCCCCTTGGGGAGAGTTTCTGATTGTGTCATGAATGACAATGTATTTTCATGCACCTGAAGTGGGGTGGCCATGTCAGAGCAGGACCAAGAGTTTGCCAAGGTCACTGCTGCTTCGCTGGGAAGCGTGTGTTGTGTAAACTGCACCTGCAGAAGCCAGAGATGGATTTGCACAGTTGTCTGCAGGAGGACTGGGGAGGCCCCAGGAGAATGAGGCTGAGCCCAGTCCGTGCAGAATCCAGCCGACCTGCAGTCTTCTGGCAGCTTGCAGGGCAGGTCAGCGCTTCAAGGACAGAGCCTGAGGTGGCCCAGCTCTGCAACCTCCCTGGGGCCAGGAGGAGAGAATAGGTGAACAGTTCTCTATTTTCAAGAATCTCAACCCTTTAAAAATCTCTGTATTGGGTTTTTGTGATAATGGGTGTAAAATATTAGCACGAGAGAACTAGCCATCACCCGCAGACAAACGGAATGGAGCACGGATCACAGTGCAGATTGCCGGGCCCTGCCCAGACCTATTCCCACCTGTGTGGGTAGGCAGGTGGGAACGGGGGCTGGGAAGGCGGCAGTCTGCAGAGTACGGGCTTTTCAAACAGCACATGAGATGAGGCTTCTAAGGCCTGATGCACACTGAGCTGTGCATAAGTCACAATATTTAGAAAGTATCTGCCAGCTTGTGTTGAGAAAAGCGCTGACTCTGATGGCATAGGGGGCCCTCCCTGCATTCCTCTTGTAGGTTAATAGTTTTGCCATCTGGGCTCATCTTTGCAGGGACCCTCTTCCTATCAAAGTTGCAACCCTTCTCTGAGCCGCAAGTTTGGAGGAGAATCCTACACGGCTTTGTACCATTGCTCATACTATCACATGTTTAACTTTTGGTGTGTTTATGTCGTGGCAGCTTGTTCAGGGCACAATGGAGTGCAGGGACAGGAGCCGCATTTGGGGTTCAGATTCTGCCTCAAATTCTTCCATTTGTTTGCCCTCAAATCTGTATAGGGTTTTTTTTTTAAAGATTTTATTCACTTACTTGACAGAGAAAGAGATCAGAAGTAGGCAGAGAGGCAGGCAAAGAGAGAGGGGGAAGCAGGCTCCCCGATGAGCAGAGCCCCCAATGTGGGGCTTGATCCCAGGACCCTGTGATTATGACCTGAACCAAAGGCAGAGTCTTAACCCACTGAGCCACCCAGGCGCCCCTAAATCTGTATAGTTTTTAAACGAGGCTTGGCAAATTGATGGACTGTTCTAAGCCTCCCTCTCTCAGATGGGAATAGCTAAGGAGTTCATAGAGTGTTGTGAAAATTAAATGACATTGTGCATGACCCATTTCTTTAAAGTGCTCAGCCCAGCCCCTGTGGTGGAGTTGGTTCTCCCCCAGAGGCAGCGATTAATAATAAAAACAAAAGTATCATCGATGGACTCTGGCAACTGAGGAACAGAGAGAATACATAATTTACCCGAATTTACATAGCTAGTAAGTGGTAGAACTCGGACTTGAACCCAGGTACTCTGGTGCCAGATCCCACGCTCTTGACCTCTTAGAGCACCTCCGATTGTGCGCTCACCATTCGTAAGCACTGGCCTACTCTGTGCCCAATGCTATGCTAGGTGCCAGGCATTCCACAATAGACAGATGGGGTCCTGCCTTGGGGCTGAGAGTGAGGAAAACAGGGATCACACATAGACCATGCCAGCACAGTTCAGTAAGGGCTCTGACAGAGGGCTGTGAGGGGCAGAGGTGTACACACAACTAGAGGGAGTCAGAGACAGCCTCTTGCACAGAATGACCTTGACTCGGACCTTGAAGGACAATGGGAGTTAGACAAGTGAACATGGAGGAAGGAGGCAGTTCTGGACAGAGGCTGGAGAACACAGTGGTTGCAGGGCACTGAGGGGCTTCAAGGGGAGAGAAGAAGATGAGGACAAAGTGGCAGAGGGAGGTAAAGCTGGATAGGTAGGCAGAAGCCCTACGGTTAAGGGTTTTAGCTGAAGGTAATTTGTCATTTGGAGAAAAGGAAAGACTCTCCATGAACTAAGCCAGCAGCTCCCCATCTGTCAATGTTTCTCTAAACAAACACGGAACTTTTGATTCAACAGGCCTCGGCCTGGGGACCAGGCAACAGTATTTTCCTCCAAAAAAAAAAAAAAAAATCATGTTCTATCTTAGTGCTTATTAAACTTTTGTGTACCTCAGAGTCACCTCGGAGAGCTTGTTTTAACGCTGATCACTGGGCCTACTCCCCAGGATTTTTGGAACCTGGAGGTCAGGGTAGTCTCAAGAATTGGCATTTCTAACAAATTCCCGAGTGGTGTTTGTGCTACTGGTTTGTGGTCCTGTAGAGCACAATCTCCAATCATATAGTCAAGAACTTAGGTTTAATTACTTATTTGTGTGATTTTTTTTTTAAATTAAATTCAATTTAGTTAACATATAGTGTTTCATTAGTTTCGGGGTAGAGTTTAATGATTCATTAGTTGCATATAACACACAGTGTTCATTACATCATGTACCCACCCTAATGTCCATCACCCAGTCCCCCCATCCCCCACCCCCACCCCTCCAGCAACCCTCAGTTCCTTCTTTATAATTAAGAGTCTTTTAATGGTTTGCCTTCCTCTGTTTTCATCTTATTTTATTTTTTCTTCCCTTCCTCTACGTTCATCTGTTTTGTGTGATTCTTTTCTTTTTTAAAGGAAAGGTTTTGTGTCGTTCAAAGATTTTATTCATTTATTTGTCAGAGAGAGAGAGCACAAGCAGGGGAGGAGGGAGAAGCAGGCTTTCCACTAAACAAGGAGCCCAAAGCAGGACTTGATTCCAGGACCTTGGGATTGAGATCTGAGCTGAAGGAAGATGCTTAACCAACTGAGCCAGCCAGGCATCTCTGTTTTGTGTGATTCTTCAGCTGTATTAAAATTTGAAAATTCCTGCAAGGAAGAATGACTAAATCTTTTACCTTCTTTTCTCTAATGTTTCTCTAACTTTTGAATATTTCTGTAGTTGAAGAAAATTTAATCCAAATATTCCTGAAATTCTGGTTGATTTTGATCGGTAAGTGCTCAAAATATGGTGACTTGTAGGTTTCATTGGAATTTCAAAAAATCAACCTTTGAAACTTCTGTTTGCAAAGCAGGAAGTCGCTTGTGGCCCAGAGCAAACACTTCAGGTGAAGGGTTTGCCCGTTTGGAGGCCTTTAGAGTCTCAGCTTTTGAGCGTGTTTCTCTGCCTTTTAAAACAGTGTGATTCTGGGGCGCCTGGGTGACTCAGTGGGTTAAAGCCTCTGCCTTCGGCTCGGATCATGATCCCAGGATCCTGGGATCAAGCCCTGCATGGGGTTCTCTGCTCAGCAGGGAGCCTGCTTCCCTTTCTCTCTCTCTACCTGCCTCTCTGCCTGCTTGTGATCTCTGTCAAATAAAAAAAACAAAAAACAAACAAACAAACAAACAAACAAAAAAAAACAGTGTGATTCTGAGTCTTTACAGAATGGGCTGTGGATGTGGAAATAGGCAATTGGTGTCTTTGAGTGTGACCAGCTGGCTAAGAGCAACATATATCCCGATGGTTGTTATTTCCTCCTTGATAGATAAAGCAGGAAGAGGCTGGGAAACGCAAAGTCACCCCAGACAAGGGATCCTTGAAAGGATGGATGGAGAAGAAAGGATCTTGGAAGCTTCATGTTTTTCTTCGCTTACCAAACCAAACCGAAAAACTTACCTTTTTAAATGTCATAGTCACAAACTAAATTTTCCACACCAAAGATTTGGAAGAAAAAGATAGATGTGAAAAATAGTAAGTGGCCTTAACCAGGCCTTAACCATGATTAACACGAGTGATGGATCCAAGTGAGAGTCCAGGAGCAGAAACAAATACAAGTCACAAAAAAACAAGTTTCTGTGAGGGTTTGATGACCTATCCAGTAGCTTAAATTCCTCTATCTGTAGTATTAAAATGCAAACACCATTCTGGATATCTGGGAACATCTGGACATCCTCATCCATCCAAAGCAGATTCAATTCCATTAACAGTCTCTGTTGCAGATAGAAGAAATGGGCTAAATGTGTATTTCAGGATTTTTTTCGATCCTACCCAATTTTGCTCCTGAGTTTATCAATGAAATACATTAACTCTGCCTTCTGTATCCTCCCAACAAAATTCAACATTTAATGAAAGTCACCTTTGAGTTTTGAAACGATGAGTTCGAAGGGAACTTACTAAAAATAATTGAAATTAACAGCAATTGTATAAAAAGGAAATAAGCAGAAATGACTTTCATTGAGCCCAAGAAGCAATGAATTTGTACTGATGTGCTCTTTCTCCTCATTTATTTAATTTCTACATAGGGATTTTAGTTGATGTCCCCCAGATTTATCAGTGTGGTTGTCTACTCAGTTGCTCTGAGCTCCCCCAAGCCCTTGGGGGAGCCAGTGCCCTCCCATTTCCTGACGTCCCCACCATACCTTTGTGCTACCTCGGTCCCAACCCCCGCCTGCACTCAACCCAGACAGGTGGACCTTGGCCAGTCAACATGCATGAAAGCAAGACTTCCACCCTTACAGGTAGAAAAGCTCACACACATACACATACATGCATACCTTATTGCCCTTACTCTGCTTTATGTTGCTCCACAGCATTTTTGCACATCTGATATATAACTTATGTTTACTGTCTATATTACTGGCAGAAAAGAAATGGCGGTGTCAAAGGCTAACTGGAAAACCATAGTCCGTTAAG
Organism: Mustela putorius furo; assembly: GCF_011764305.1. Classification (NCBI taxonomy): domain Eukaryota; kingdom Metazoa; phylum Chordata; class Mammalia; order Carnivora; family Mustelidae; genus Mustela; species Mustela putorius. Next base: position 13,334,978 of record NW_025422123.1, on the reverse strand, counting down.
TCAACAGAGCACGAGCGGGTATCATGAAGCCCTCGGTTGCCCCCCACAGGGCACAGAGAGACAAGGAGGTTGATGCTGGGGTGTCAGAGAAGCCCGGCAAACCCTGTGGCTGAGGTAGAAGGAGTTCCCCAGAATTAAGCAGAGGGTGGAGGACCGTAGCCTGGCAAGAAAAGTAGGGAACAAATACCCGGCTCCCCTTTCTTTCCATCCTGCGTCTCCTGCTGGGATCTCTCCCCTTCCTGTTCTTCTCATTGCCCTCCAAGATGACAAGGCACTGCAGGATGTAGGGTTGGCCTCCTGGGCACAAGAGCAGGGGAGAGAAAGATAGAGGGGGAAACCTGGAAGTTTGTCAGCACTCTTGGCCAACAAGATCATAAGCTCCTATAGGACGCCTGTTTTATTTATGGCTTATCTCCAGCGGGTGAGTCTGGAACATTGGTTTTCATCAGTATTTGCTGAATGAATGAATGAATGAATGAATGATGCATGGGTTTAGAAGAAGCAGCATGCGCAAGGAGGATCTGAGTAACACGGAGTGTGTGAGGCAAATCCACACACCATCGCTATTACCATATTTAAATCCATCCTTGCTCATAGTGCTTTCATGGGAAGGGATATTTTGAAGGGCAGGCAAACCTGGAAGAAAAGAACGAGAGGATACCTGGCATCTGATTGTACGCATATTATACTAAGAAGTTATTCAAAAGTTCACTTTATACATTTCTAAAATCTTGTTCGTCGCGCAGCTAGGTTTGACAAACGAGGGATGGTCCCCTGTGCTGTCCATCCAGCAGCACAACAACCATGATCTGAAGGTGATGCTCTGGGATCCACAGACGCTGCTGTCCTGAATGGGGTTCAGCCCCGGCCAACCCCACCCTAGGCAGGACACGGGGCCTCAGACATGGGGCAGTTCTGTGTTCCATCCTCTCCAAATCAACTCTAAGACAGAGTTTTGTTCTCCCCCCTCTTTTTTAAAATATAAATTCAATTAGCCAACTTACAGTACATCATTAGTTTCAGATGTAGTGTTCAATAATTTACCAGTTGTGTAAATATCCAGTGCTTATTACGTCACTAAATACCATCACTCAGTTACACCATCCCTCCAACCCCCCTTTATTTGATTCCTATGGTTAAGAATCTCTTATGGTTTCTCTCTCTCTCTGATTTCTTCCCATTCAGTTTTTCCTCCCTTCCCCTATGATCCTCTGCGCTGTTCCTTAATATCCCACGTATGAGTGAAAGCATGTGCTAATTGTCTTTTTCTGCTTGGCTTATTTGGCTCAGCATAATAGCTTCCAGTTCCATCCATGTCAATGTAAATGGCTGAGTAATATTCCATTGTGTATATGAACCACATGAGATGGAGTTTCTAGTCTGTAACATGGGACAACAATTGCTCCTCCCTCACAGAGTTTTGAGACTTGCTCAGGGCTTGACCCTCACTGCCTGACAGGGTATAAACAGTAGTAACCAGAAGGATCATTTCTTGTGCAAGATGCAGTCTTTAATCTCAGAAGTGGAAACTGGAAGGCAGTGCAGAGGCTCGGCTTTCTGTGCTGGAGCCATTCCTGCATGTTCTTGATTAGAGAGGGGGTCAGGAGGTAAGAGGACGGCTGGCCCTAGAGGATGGCTTCACCCCTGGCCCCTAGCAGGACTTCCTGCTTCCTTCCTTCAAGTCAAGTGAAGTTGAAGCTGGTTTCCCTTCTGACCCCTGGTCAGAGTAGCACACCGCCCTTTATTTTCAGGTGGTCTGGGGAGGGGGGATGCTCAGAACTGTGCTGAGAAAGAGGAGTGTGTGGCTCTTCCTTCCTCTGGCCGGAGAGCAGCCTCCAAATGGAGCTGAAGTGAGAAGCAGGTGAGGACCTCGGGGAAGGGGAAAGGCGAGGTCAGCTTCCCCTGGAGGAGATGGGAAATGCCTTAGTGAGTCTTGGAATTCATATGGGCTTCCTTCTCCGGCTCTCCCCCACTTTTCTTAGCCAGTGGCTTCCTCCACCTCCTTTGGGGTCTGTACCCCTAAAAGCACTGCTCCAGGTTAAAGAGATGAGGCTTGTGAATAAAGAGAGAAGGAGCGACCCTCAGACTCCCAAGTTCTCCCAGGGTTCTGTGAGGACCTTGCAAGAGACCCCCTGAAATTGGGGGCCCCCGAGGGTGGCATGTGGGGAGAGGATCCCCTAGTTGCTGGCAATAAGGTGGTGTGAAATCTGTAAATAATTTAAAATCGATAATAAAACCAACTAAAAGACTTTTAAAATATTATCACTGCATGGTAGCAATTCCAAACGCTGTCAGTGACAAAATACTCTTCCTAGAAAATCTTTTGTTGGTCTAACTTCTAGACAAGGGCTGCCATCACTGGTGAATTTCAGCAATATAAACTCCTGATAATCAGACTTCTATTCCTTATTTTTAAATAAAGATTGTATCCTACACAGAAGTGAACCTGCTAAGGGCACTTGGGTGGCTCAGTGGATTTAATCCAATCACTTGGATTAAAGCCTCTGCCTTTAGCTTGGGTCATGATCCCAGAGTCCTGGGATCGAGCCCTGCACAGGGCGCTCTGCTCAGCGGGGAGCCTGCTTCCCCACCCCCCTGCCTGCTTGTGATCTCTATTTTCCTCTCTGTCAAATAAATAAAATCCTTAAAGAAAGATAAGTTAGAATAAGCTTTTTTAAAAAATAAAAAATAAATAAACAAGGTTAGCATGGTGGTTGTATAGACCAAGAAGCGGAACAGAAGCTGATTCAACTCTGTTATTTTTTGGAACCACCTGAAGTTTTTATTTGCATTTAAAATTTTAAACAGTGAAGGGCTTGCCTGGGTGGCTCAGTCAGTTAAGCATCCAACTCTTCAGCTCAGGGCATGATCTCAGGGTCCTGGGACTGAGTCCCACGTTGGGCTCTGAGCTCAGTGAGCAGTCTACTTGGGATTAGCTCCCTTTCCCTACTTAGGTGTGCGTGCTCACTCTCTCTCTCTCTCTCTCTCTCTCTCGTAATAATATCTTTAAAATTTTTTAAAAATAAATAAAAAAAAAGATTAAAACCATGAAGTAGAATACAACCCACAAATTACACTCTTTTTCATTTGGCAGGTACAAAACTTACCTCCCCCTTACATGTTTTATTGAATTTTAATGTTTTAGAGTGAAATGTTTTCTTTTTTAGCCATTCTAAATCTGAATAATTTCATCAAGAAAATAAGGATTATTACTGAAAATAATGTTCTCATGTACAAGAGGGAGGAGTTAGTAAGAGATCTGGTAGAGATGTCAACTATGCTAGATACCTCCATGGTCCAGAATTCCCAGCACTGACTGCCACTTTCTTCATTCTGCTTTAGCAAAGCAGAGAAGTGGCGGGATGGAGGTGGGGGAGAGAGAGATAGGAATCCACTTCTCTCTTTTCTTGGTTCCTGGAAATTTTCATTTTAAACATAGGTCTCTGCTCAAATATTGTTCCTGTTAGTGCACATAAATAATCCCTGGTATCCTGGGCAGGTACCTGATGTAGAAGGTGACTCTAGAACTTGTGAAGGGACAATATAGGAGCACTTCTAACTGACTAGCAAGTGATCCGTGGGCCAGAGGTCATTCATAAGAGTGCCCATATTTAGCAGGAGCTCAGCAGGTTCAAATAAACAGCCCCAGACAGAAGAGCACCTGAAGTGTGTACACGTATTGTCCCGTAAAGCACAAAGCCAGATCTTGATGGCCCGGATGAAAATGGAAAGTTGAATAGCGTTAGAGGAATTCAGGAAAAGACTAAAAATAATACGTGGTTTTTCCCTCTGTTAATGTTCCAGGTCAAATGAGGCAAATTTAAGGGGTGTGGGCCTGGAATAATCATGTAATTGTTGATATGTAGCTGTGTTCTGTGTGCTATGTATCAGGACTAAAAATAATTTAGTGGTCCCTAGAGGCAGACTTTAATTTGTAGAAGGCAATGTAGTTAGGAGAGGTTTTGAACTTGGAAACTTGGACCCCTCGTTGTCTGGAATGGGCCATTGGAGTTGTGGGGGGATGGGCAACTTCCACCACACAGGGTGACTGTGTGCCCGACAGTAGTCCATTTCAAAAAGCAGTAGCAACCACCATGAGCACCTTTCCCCTAATCTCTTACCCATCTCTTCCTGAAAAACTCAAAAAGTACAGGCTAGACCCCAGGGCACCCTGCCTTTGGGTTCACCCAACTCAACTACCAGGCCTACTAGAAGCTTGGACAGACTCTGAGTTTGCCATAGTGGTGTGGGAAATGGGAACAGATTGGTGAGTAAACAGGGTGCCAAAGTGGTGCCGTATCCACAGCTTAGATTTGAGGAGACAGGAAGTTGATAAATCTATGCATAAGCCACTCAAAGTAAACAACTAAGGCTTTTCCCCAACACTAAAACAAACAAGTTTTTTGAACATGAGCCATTTTCCTGAGTAATACGCACTATCTGGGAATTATGAGCCCTTAACATTTTCTTTAAAAGTAATTTACTACAGGGGCGTGTGGGTGGCTTAGTTGGTTAGGCATCTGACTCTTGATTTCAGCTCAGATCATGAGCTCAGGGTCCTGGGATCGAGCCCCACGTCGGGCTCTCTGCTCAGCACTGCGTCTATTTGTCTCCCTCCCCCTCAGCTCCTCCCCTCGGTTAGGCTCTCTCTCTTTCAAATAAATAAAGAAAATCTAAAAAAAAAAAAAAAAAAAAGTAATTCACTACAGGTCATTTAAAATGTGGTGTCCTCGGTCTAACCAGACATTGCTAAGCGTGGAGTATTTGGGTTCCCCAAAGCTCAGTCATGAGTTCTGTTGTTTTCTCAGCATTCCACATCTCTGTGCTTTTCAAAGGCACATTCTTCCTTTCCCCAGGGAGTTGAACTTAAGAAGTTTTGATTAATTTTCGTTTGTGCTTCATTTTCCATTCTCACCACTGCTACCCCCAATTTTATGCTTCTCCTCAGCGGGGCTGAATTTCAGAGGCTTTGTTGTTCTTCATAGACATAGGCGTCAGCCAGTCTTTCTGATTTCTTTCTCAAGCAAACACTGTCATTGTGCCTAGCATATTATGTATTCTTGAAAGGACATTTAAAAAGAATGCATTATTCTTTTGTAGATTTGGGAGAAGTGTTAGTCCAGGGACATAACTGTTGGGTGTGATGTAGAGCCAGGAGTGGTGACTCTGGGTGAGAGGTGAGATGTACACTTGTGTGGGGGGTGAGTGGTACCACAAAGTGGCCTTCTGTGGCTGACCAGAGCTGGTATTGTCCTATTAGTGCTACCTCCATATTGCAGGTCTTGGCAATTTTACTGAGCACCAGTTATGTGCCAGGGATTTCCAGCTCTACTTCAGAAATTACTTCCACTCTTAGGCCAAGATGGTAGAGTTCCTTCCCGTCCATGTAGGGGGACTTCTGTAACCCTATTAACAAGCAGGACATCATGCAGGGAGGGCATTATTGTGCACAGTATTAGCAAAACCATGCTGGGACTTTGCTTTTGGAAGTACTAGATTCCCCTGACGGTGTGTATCTAGACCATCATGTTGCCATTGACAGTACTTTTGGTTCATCTACATTCCAACATGTTAGAAAGAATTGCTTAACTTTCTCCCATGAAAGAGCATAGGTATTGGAAAAATTGGTCTACTTTATGATTTAGGGCATCATTTCAAGCACTAATTAAGTTGTGAACCGAGCATGATAAAGAAAAGTCTACAAATTTAACTCAAGTATAATATCGTCTCTTTCTCTACTCAGAAATCACCACTAATGCCCTACATATACGATGCACTTGTTCCAATTTAGAAGTAGGAGGAGAAGGATCTGCACAGTATCCAGTGGGGGTGAGGTGAGGACACGCCCCAGGACAAGTTGGTGAAAATTCTGCCTGGGAAGATAGAAGGTCTAAATTCCAGTTCTGGCTCTGACACTGATGGGTGTTGTGACCTTGGTCACCTCCCAGTGTTCCTCTGCCACTAGATAGTTGGGATGAATGATCAGTGGGCCCCCGCAGTATAACATTCTTTGATTCTTACTTTTCTCCTAGCACGTGTGACTCCTTCACTCATATTTCTCTAGTGGTTTTGGCACCATGGCTGTTCACCAGTCAACTTCAGAAGAAGTGTGGCCCTGAAAACAGTAGAGAGCGATGGCAACTGGATGGGAGTTGCCCTTACAGGGACAGGGTTTTGCAAATCCAAACTCGGGGCTGTCACATATTTGCAGAGGACACTCTCTGCTACCTGAGGTACCTGATATCTGCTGATGCAGATCAGAGACACAAGAAAGGAGCAGAGGTTAGAACAGGAGTGACTGCCCAGTGTGCATAGACAGAAGAAGATGTGCACTGTAGAAGAAATGCAGCTTCCTTCTACATAGATTTCTGCCAAGACCAAGATAGGAAGGGATACACATGTCCTCAAATAGCCTGCTCTTCACCATGATGCCTACAGAAGTGGTGGGCAGAGCAAGGAGGGCTGAAGGAGGAGGAATCCATGATGAATTTAGTCAATCGATGACTGACCTCCTGTCCATCACAGCTGGATGTGTGGGTGACGTATGTCATAGTGGGGGCATCAGCAAGCACTTCCTGTTATATGAATAGCATGTCACCTGTGTGAACTGAGGGCGAACCTGAAGGCTGGGGATGACTCCCAGGCCATTGATGTCAACCCTCCCCAAGGAAAAGTCAATAAAGGTCAAAAGAGAGCTGTTGATGACACCTCTATGGAGCCTGGTCCTGAATCTGCCTCCATTTCCCCATGTGCTGTCCTTCCTTCTGGGAAAATGTAGGAGAGGTAATGCTGGATGTGGAGTCCAAAACAGGGTTCCATATGGGGTGTGCTTTGGATTTCTGAGAGAAGCCAGAGCCATCTCTGGGAGCCTAAAAAGGAAGGTACAATGAGGCTGTCAACTGTATCTAATTGGTTCAAAAGATGGAAGTTTGGAATCTTCCATAGCAATGTAATAGCACTCTCTGGAAATTATGTGCACAGAGAAGGTGTAATAACTCTGTTTATCTGTCTGTTGGTGGAATGGGCTCAGGAACAGTAAAGTGCAAATTAAACCTGAGAGGCTCTAGCTGAGTGCAAATATGACCAACTCCAATTATCAGAGACTCTGCCAAGATATACACACAAAAGATAAGAATAAGACCATTTGTATACTATAAAACTGCCCAATTATTTGTTGGTTCCTTCCTTGCATAAGGACAGGTCAGTGCCGGAGGGGAATTTTCCTGGCCTTGATATAGAAACACCAAAAGAGAGCTGACCCTGGGCTGCAGGGGGTCAAAAGGGTTACCCACATCTGGTTGTAGATTAAAAAAAAAAAATAGGGCTTATCCTGCCAAGAGGTGGAGGTGGGAGGGTTTTGTAAATTGAACCGTTGCGCACTTTTGTATATAATTCTGCTGTGTATGTGCTAACGCTGTAACATACACGACTTTGTATGTTACACTTTCAAATACTGTTGTTTAGTGAACAAACTAGGCGTCTCTGCCCTCCAGGAGCTTTCATGCTAGTGAAGTAGATGGAAGGTGGAAACAGACAATAAACAAAACAAATAAGTACATTATAGGATATGTGAGGTCATATGCAATATGGGAAAAAAATAGGGAAGGAGGATTGGGAAATATGAAATAGGGCATTTAACAAAGCCCTCAGTAAGAAAGCATTGTTTGGACAACGGTGAGAATGAGGTGAAGGAGGAAGGCGCAAGGATATCTGGGCAAAGAACATTCCAAGTAGAGAGCACAGCAAGTGCAAAGACTCTGAGCTGGAACTGTGCTCGCAAGGAGGCCAGCATGGCTGGAGGGTTGTGAGTGAGGGGACAGAACTAGGGGAGGAATCAAGGGAAGAAACGGTGGGAGGAGCAGAGGCACGGGGTTGGAGGCAGATGTTACAGGCCACTGAAGGGCCTTGGACTTGGACTGTGTGAGGTGAGTATAGGTTAACCTCACACAGTGTACCTTTTATGAAGACCATTCTAACTCTGGTCTTGCACAGAGACCAATTAGAAGCCATAATAATAATGCAGCCAAGGGATAATGATGGCTTGATGAGAATGATGTTAATGGAAGGGGTAAGAAATGCCCAGTCATGCACATATTTGGAAGGTAGAGATGATGGGATTTGATGACAGGGAGAGCTCAAGGATGACCCTCAGAGCTGTGGTCTGGGCAACCTGGAAGGATGGCCATGCCCTTTACTAAGATGGGAGAGATGGTTAGAAGAGCTAGTTTGGGAGGGCAGATCAGGACCTTAGTTTTGGTCACATTCAATTTGAGATCTTACTGAATATCCAAGCAGGCAGATACCAAGTAGGCAGTTGGATATGGGTCAGAAATTCAGGAGAGAGGTCCATGATAGAGACATACATTTGGAAGTTACCAACACAAAGTTTGAAACCATGTTGGAACTCACCTGGTAAATTAGTATCAACAAAGTAGAGTTGCAAAGACTGAGCCAATTAGGACACTGGGATATTGGGACACACCAATGTTAAGAGAGGGAACCAGCAATGGATGAGATGGAGCACTTTCATTTTCTTTTTGCTTTTATTGATCACCTACTATATGTCAGCAAGATACTAGTTGCTAAGCATACAATAAATAAGACTAGTTCCTGCCCTCAAGGTGCTTACAGTCAATGCATTAAAATAATCATTTGGATGCGTGTGGTAACTGCAAAAAAAAAAGACATGGACCTGGAATTATGGGTCCAGGGAGAAGGAACGCTTGTCCCAGACTGGGAGGGATAGGAGGGTCCTTGGAAGAAATAACACCTATAGCTTAAAAGGAGACTACAAGTTACCAAGGTGAGCAAGAGGGAAGGGCTGGGTAGTGAAGCAGTCTGGAACATGCTGGAAATACATGTTAATTTGGTGCCAACATTTCTGCCTGAGAAAACAGCTCTGTGTGGAATGAGGGGATATGCTCAAGTCCTAAGAGACAGGTCGTGCCTACAAACACATATAACATGACTGGTGCATTAGTTCGTCTGAAGGCATCACCACAGTCTGGTCGAAGAAGCTTGGGTTTGACGTGCCACTGACTCCAACATCTTAGAATTCAGGAGAAGGGCCTCTGACACAGCCATTGGAAGCCTCAGCCATGACAGGGCAAAGTCTCCCCATCAGCAGCTAATTCTGGGTTGCAGCCGAGACCATATGGTGGTTCCATTTTTTATTTGTCTTTGTTTTCATTGTAAAGTGAGTGGGACCAGCACAGAGTGTTCCTAGCAACAAGCGGGACTGTGGGTGAGAGAGGAATTGCTCTTCAGGGAAGCGAAGGGACAGCCACCTTGACAACGCCCGGTTCCATGTCCGAGAGCCAGCTGTGCCCACAGCCCACCCACAACTCAACCCAAGCAGGAAATCTCAGAGCAGTGAGTCCTGGAGCTCACTCTGACCGGGGGTATTTCTTCAGGCAAGACCTTGGTATTTACAAAAAGAAGAACAAAAAGACCTGGATATCAAGCTCCCTGACATTGTTACTCTTTTTTTAAGTACCAAGGTCTGAGAACTTCTCTTTCTCCTCCAGTGCCTTCTAACTGGCTATGGGGCATTTAGTTCTATCCTACAATTTCTTTTCCAAAGAGATCTTCCCCCAAAATTCTTTTAGTGTTCTTTACTACCACATTAATGTCCAGTGACCTCCTGGTTTTTCTTCATTCCTCCCCCACACAGCCGGTGTGATTTATCTACATTTATCCTAATCCACGCAAGTTATCCCCAAAGGAACCAATCTCATGCCAAAGATAAGACATATTTCACAGGCATCTTCAAAGGGCCAATCTCTGCTGAAGTAGAGGCAAACCTGGCAGAAAGCAAATCCATACAGGCAGCCGTATTATAACCGCAAAAATTTCCTTTCCATGGAGGTAAAAATAACCAACACCTACACACGCTCCCTGTGTGCCAGGCACTGTTACAAGCATTTTAATCTTCACAGGGACCCTGAGGTAAGTACTATTCTTACTCTAATTTTACCAATGAGGAAACTGAGGCATAGAAAGATTAAGTAACATGTTGAAGTTCCCCGGAGCTACTGGTGGGCAGATCCAGGGTCCATACTCTCAACCCCCGGCTCCTTAAGGTTTTCAAGACTTGGGGGATTTTCCACTATTTATATTTAATATTGTAGATTTTTAAAAAGGATTTTATTTATTTATTTGACAGAGAGAAAGAAAGAGATCACAAGTAGGCAGAGAGGCAGGCAGAGAGAGAGGAGGAAGCAGGCTCCCCGATGAGCAGACAGCCCGATGCAGGGCTTGATCCCAGGACCCTGAGATCATGACCTGAGCCTAAGGCAGAGGCTTACCCACTGAGCCACCCAGGAGCCCCTAATATTGTAGATTTTTTTTTTTTTAAGATTTTACTTATTTTTTTGAGAAAGAGAATGAGAGAGAGAGCATGAGAAGGGAGAGGTCAGAAGCAGACTCCCTGCCGAGCAAGGAGCCCGTTGTAGTACTCAGTCCCAGGACTCCAGGATCATAACCTGAGCTGAAGGCAGTCGCTTAACCAACTGAGCCACCCAGATGCCCCAATATTGTATATTTTTAATGTAAAAAAGAATCTGGGGTATCTTTGTCCATTTCCTATAGAAAAATAAGTTAATATCTCCAATATCTAGCATGGGAAATTATTTTGGAGTATTTCAGAATGCGATTTAAGCCATCTGGCTCTGTGTGTATGTGTTTTAATGCTCTTCCTCGTATTTTTGGCGGGGGGGGGGGCAAGAGTAGTATTTTATATAGACTCAAAAGATTTATTCTTCATTGTGCTTCACCACGTTACTATTTTTAGCTTTTAGCTACAGACAACAGAAACCCCCACTGGAACTGGATTACATAATAAGGACTTTTACTGTGCCCTGAAAGGTAAATCCGGAGGTAGTGAGCTACCACAGTCGGCCTCACGTCCAAGCACAGGCCGCTGCCCGGCAAGGAGAAGGAGATGAGCGTGTTTTAGACCAATCATGATGCCCCCAGACCCTAGGGAGCAGGCTGCCTTCCGTGGGTTCCCCAGCCAGACTTTGGGCGGGCAGCAAGGAGGAAGTGGGGAGTCAGCGGGGTGGGCAAATACCACATCTCCCGGTGACAATATGGTGGGATTTCTCTGCCTTCAGTGCCCATGGGTCTTGGTCACACCGCTGTGAAGAAAGAAGAGGCAGACCAGACGAAGAGTGGTGGGCAGCAAAGCAGAGTTCATTGAGTAAGAGCACAAGCTCCTGGAGAGGAAGGGGGGCCCCAGAGGGCTGCCCCTGGAGTTTCTAAGTTTACAGGTTTTTATGAGCTCTTTTGCAGAACTGTCTTAAGCAATCAGAGTGTGCTGAGTCGTGCCAGTCAGGGCTTTGGCCACGTATCTGTTTAACTGTTAGGTTCCTGTCTACATGCTGATGGTCTTTTTTGCTGACAGCTGGTGGCTTAGGTCTTCACTGCCCCAGGCCCGTGATATTGACCAATGCCTTGTGGTTAACTGTCTTATTTTAGGCCATTTTGCAGAAGTCATTTCTGCAAAGGCTGCAAAGCAAAATGCTAGTGCGCTCCTGTCTGAGCGGCAAACGGGTTGTCAGTGCTGTTTGATCTTAGCTGTCCTGGCTCTGTATTTTCTTGCTGGGGACCCTGGCCCTGACTGCCTAACCGTCCAACCACGTCCTAACCAGGACATGGAATGAACTAGAGAGTGTAGTTGAGAATCAGCCCCAGAAGTTCGAATGACATTGTGAAGGGTCATCCTCTTTTTTCTCTCTCTCAAGCCTGAGTACCACTGGCAGTTGTCAACATGCCTAAGGGTGAGAGCTTTGACCGAATGGAAAGGTGGGCTAAAAGGAGAGAGAGGTGGTATGAAGCAGGACAAGAGTATGAGCTTGTAGGATTAGAGCCCAGGTCCCCAGAGAGTCCCAAAGAGTTCTTGAGCTCCTCCTCTCTGCCAGGATAACCACTGGAACCTGTAAACTCAGCAGGACGGGTATCCACTCTCCACTCTCACACAAAATAAACCAAGTCTCAGGGAAGCGTTGTAATGTGTAAAAGGCCTCATAAATAGAAACCTGTGGGGCTACAGTTTGAATCCCCGTAGTCTGACCCTGGAGTCCTTGCTCTGACGTTTCAGGGGTTTCTCTAAACACAGTCTGGGGACTGCCTGCATCAGACCCACCTGAACCCCTTACTTGCAAGGCAGATTCGTCAACTTCCCCGTGGGGCCAGGGTCCGGAGTAGGAAACTGACCGTTGCCCACACTAACATGTAAGAATGAGTGAACGATACTCTGTTCCTTCTCATCTGTGTTCTGACCTGGGGCAATCACCGTTTTTCCTTGTATCCAAGTTTCCTGACATGCAAAATGAGGATGGGTAGGTCGCCTCCAGCTAAAAATCTCTGATTACAATTCATCTTTAAACCCATCAATCTGATTGCAGTCTGCCAACTGGCCCTTTTCCATGTTTCTTCTTACCTTGAAATATTAGTGTTGTTATTAAGATGATGTTTTAAGCATCACAGTATTTGAAGCATAAATATCCATAGAGTTTTCCCAGAAATCTGAGAGAACCAGCCATCCCCTTCATGTGGCAGATTTGAAGGGCAGCTCTCTCTAAAGCCCAGGGCTAGGACTAATGACAGTTCTAGGTCTTCTCATACTCTGCTGCGTATTTTTTTTTTTTTTTTTAATTTTCTGACTTCTTGACACTGCCAGAGACAAGGACTCATCACTGTTTTCCTCCCACTCTGAAAACATAATCCAATTTAGTGAACATCTCAGAAGGTCTAAACAAGGCATCCTATACCACCCCCTTAGCCCTAACCCATTTGGGGTTTACTTTGGTTTCATTTTCCTCATTTTTTTCTTTGGTAAAAGGAAAGCAAGGACCAGGGGCATTGGCCAAACAAGTCTGGCCACTCAGTGGAGAGGTTTCCAGATAAGAAGGATCTGAAGGACTTCCCATGGGCGTAAGGGAAATCGCACACGCCATCCGGGGAAGAGGACCAGGAAATCACTTCTTGTTTTTCAAACAGCAGCGAGCCTCTCACGGATGGCGCTGTGAGGCTCGGAGGACCACAGCAGGGGAGGCGTGGGACAGCGGTGAGGCTGAGCTCGGCACGGAGCTGCCAGTCCTGCCTGAGCCCTCACAATGAATCCTGCTCGGCTTTGCCTTCAACGGGTATAGGTTTTCTTGGAGACCGTGGGGCAGATGGCCTCATAGGGGAAATCTGGATGGTTTTAGGCGTCTGATCAGAGCAGAAGACAGCCTGGGGACTGCGGTGGCGGACAGGTAACATGTCTTCTGCTGTGGTTCACCTCCCTCTGTAGCAAGACCTCAGGGGCACCTCAGTCACTTCCACACTTCTTTTAAGACGTCGCCCAGTTCTGATCCTCTTTGCCTGATTTCCTTCTGTGTGGCTGTGACATGGATGTTGCCTGCGTAAAGCATATAAAGCATATTTGGTCAAGAGTGTTTGCAGGCTGTTGGCCAAGTTGATGAGACTGTGTTTAGGAAGACTAGGTATCATGTAACCAACTGGCATCTTTTAAGGGTTTCCGCTATAATAAAGAGCTTTCTTTGTCTTCCCTTTTCTTTCTTACTTTCTTTCCTTCTTTTCTTTTCTTTTCTTTTCCTCTTTCTTTCCTTTTTTTGTTTTTATTTTTTTGTTCAATGAATTTTCCCATCCCCGAGCCAGAAAATACCATAAAGACAAGAGCATTCATGAACGCTGCCCTGAGTGTGTCCATGGCCAGGCAGCCATGTTGTGGTTGTGTGCTGACAAAGCAAGAGGCTACACCGTGAACTCTGTCAGCTCCCAGGCATTCACCGGGACAAGGGGTGATCTCCGAAGTGTTCAGCAGTCCCTTCTCACCCATGACGGAGGGGAAGAGTTTACGGTCAGTGCTAGGAAGGAAGATAAGAAAAGTGCTGGCTTTGGGAGATGGGCAGACTTGTCTTGAGCGTTCTAGAAGGAGGAGAGTCTCTCTGAAGTGTGGCTTGCTTAAACCATGTTTTCTTATGCTTTGTAGAAAGCCAGCCCATGCCACTTTACTGGCACTCAGTTTTTCCTTTCATGAAGGGCTCGGGTTTTTGGTCTTTCATGTTCGGATGGTACCAGTAGCACATGAATATATTCCTGCTGTAACAATGTCTCATGCTCTCTAGTACCCACTCTTGGTGCTCCTGGGTGGCTCAGTGGATTAAAGCCTCTGCCTTCGGCTTTACGCTTCTTCTCCCCACAAATACCCCATCAATAGTGTGTCGTGCATCTTCCCAGTTATTTCTGTCTTCTCAGCTCTCAGGACAAGCCAGGGCACAGAGTACAATAAATTCCCACTGTCAGATTCATTTACCTCTCTTTAACAGCACCGTCTCTCACTCAAAGATCAAATGACAAAGGGAGGGTGCAAACAGCACTTTCAGCACTTAGACGAGTCTGAAAGAGTTGTACTCATTTTTATCATTATTACTTTTGTGTTGATTTTGGCCTCATCAAGTAATATTAATAATAGTTCCCCATGGATTAAACTCTAGATTTTCCAACTGGAGGTTTGGTCCTCTCTTGAAGGCCATCAAAGGCAGCCTTGTTTTGGAAATGAAAGATGAAAAAGAAAGGAAAGGAAGGGAAAGGGAGGGGAAGAGAGGAGAGGAAAGAAAAGGAGAGGAAAGTGAGTTAGGTAGATGGATGAACGGATAGCTAGGTAGCTAACTAGGAGCGACTGAGATTAAGTGGTTCATCCAGGGAAGACAGGATAGGATGGGAGAGATTTCCCTTTTTATATAACTGATGATAACTTTTTTTTCAAAAAATTTTTTTAATTTACTTATTTGACAGACAGAGATCACAAGTAGGCAGAGAGGCAGGCAGAGAGAGAGAGAGAGGAGAAAGCAGGCTTCCCGCCAAACAGAGAGCCCGATGCGGGACTCGATCCCAGAACCCTGAGACCATGACCCGAGCTGAAGGCAGAGGCTTTAACCCACTGAGCCACCCAGGAGCCCCAATAACTTTTTTTTTTTAAACAGATAAGTTCACTTTCTACCTCTTCTAGCCTTCTGTACAAAAGGGACCTTTCATTTTTTTCCCCCATACAATGTTATGAGACAAGTGAAGAATTAAAAATCACTATGAACAAGTTGGTATGGGTCATGGAGAGAGAAGGTTTGGAAAGAAGTTACATATAGGCACTGTCAAATTTAAGAGTAGTTACAAAATACTTTCAGTTGTTTTTTGGTAATTTCTTGGCCTTCTCAAGGTTTCTGTAACCCAAAAAAGATGGCCTCTTGGCCCTGCTGAATTTGGACATTCTGTAGTGCTTCTTAAGCCTCCTGTTAAATTTGTCTGCCGGAACTTCTCTCCCAGGCCTGGCTAATCCAATTAACGTCTTCACTGTATGCCAGGGCACCAGCCCCGGCAGAGACCAGCTCCTTCTTTCACTCCACCACAGGGGAAGCAGATGTCCGATCTCATTTTATGGAACACAAAAATAAAAGGTTCAGAAACCAAGTGGTTTGCCCAGCATCACACAATGGATCTTTTGGGGGCACCAAGATAAGGAAAAAACCCAGGTCTCTGGCTTTCCCACCCCATTGTTGGGTAGTAATGTAAGGATAGGAAGCATGTTTAATAGAGAATTAACTGATCGGCTGGATCCTGTCAGCTCTGGAGCAACATGGATTCCCAGGTTTGCTGGAATTCTGTAGATAATTCTGTAGATAAATCTATTGCCTGGACCAGATCTTTGTGGATTCCAACACTTGCTGTCCATTAGTATCACCCCAGAAATTAACAAGAAAAGAAAAATGCCTAGGCACATCCCTGGAACAACGAAATCAGAATCTCTGGGCATTGTATATATTTTTTAATCTCTGAAGTAATTCTCTCATATAGCTAGATGTAAGAGATAAAGGGGCTAATTGGAGAAACAGAAGCCACCCTTCTTCGTGTGCCCGAGAAGCTGGGCCCAGGAGTGCCTGCGCTGTGAGCACGTGTGCAACGTGTATTAGGATTCTGGCTGCTGCTGCCTACGGCAGAAGCAGACCCATCTCACACTCACACATGAGAATTCAGAGTTTTCCAGCTCGCCGACAAGGGCGATGCCACACCCCTGACTTCACTGCAAATAGACTGGTCCTTGCGGATTTTTCAAAACCCAGATTAAATGTTCTAGGTAAACAGGATGTGCTCGTCTAGTGCCAAATGATTATGGGGCCATCCACTTTATTCCATGTGACTTTAACACGAGTGTCCCAATCTCCAGAAAGAGAAGAAAGACTGAAATACTAATTATCCTTTGTGTAGATCAGTCCAGAAACTGGCGGATCAGCCACTTTCTGGACTGATCTACACATGGATAGACAATAAATCAGGGTTGTTTTTAAACCATAAAACGTGCCCCTAGAACCTTCTCTCCTCCCCACCAACATCTCTCAATATAGTTCAAGCTAGTGTGGGTCCTTGCTGTCATGTTTGTGTCCCGTGTAGAGAGCGCTGGGAAGGGCTCTCCCAGCTTAGGTCCATGTCCCCGGGGCCTGTGAGTTTTGGCACATAGTAGATGCCTCAGGAAGGCTTGTCAACCAAAATACCTGCGTGGACTGTAGGTACACTTTGAATTCACAAGTTATTTACCCCCTTGGCGTTTCAACTCACATTGCATGATTCTGGTCCTGAAGGTTCGATAACTGACATCTTGCCAATTTCCTAAAAGTCATCGCCTAAGTGAAAACTTAAGAGGCAGAGTTTGGAGGAAACATTTGTGCTGGATAGACTGGCTAAGTGCTAGGGAATTACGAGGCAGAGAATCCTTTCCTTTAGTTAACGTACACGTTTTTGTTTTGTTTTGTTTTTTGGTTGTTGTTTGTTTGTTTTTTAAGATTTTATTTATTTAAGAGAGAGAGAGAGAGAGAGCATGAACTAGGGGGAAAGGCCGAGGTTCAGACTCGCCTGGTAAGCAGAGAGCCCGATGTAGGGCTCCATCCCAGGACCCTGGGATCATGATCCGAGCCAAAGGCAGATGCTTAACCTACTGAGCCACCCAGGTGCCCCAGTTAGCTCACACTCATAGCAGGAGGCAACACACAGGCATTGGGAATTTTAATAATAACTGGTAATATTTGCTGAGCATTTACTATGTGCCATGCTGCTCAGTGCTTTACAAAGACTGTTAACTCAGTTAGTTAGTTGTTCAATAACCTATACAGCAGGGGCTATTATAGTAGCAATCTTATTGATGAAGGGACACACGGTTGTAAGTTGCCCGAGACACGCAAAAGCAGCAACTAGTGTGGTCGAGACTGCAGCTCAGACAGTCTGACCTGAGTCATGCCTAATGACGATGTTATGCTATGACACTCACAAGAGCACTGCAGAAGGACATGCACAGCAGAGACTTGCAGGGCGGTTGGGAGAAAGTCGCGTCTCTGGAGGAGACGAGCAGAGCGGCAGTGTGCTCTAAAGATCAAGAGTTCAGACTTTGGCAACAGAATTACCTATTTTACTGTGTGACCTGGGGTGTGTTATTTAATTTACTCATGCCTCAGTTCCTTCACCTGTAAAGTGGGGACCACGGTAGTTTTACCAATATAGAATTTGAGGATTAAATGAGCCAAGTGCTCGCAGAGTGCTTAGTCTAATGCCTGGCATGTAGCAAGAACTTGATAAATGACAGCAACTGTCGCTGTTACTAAGGAAATAGCATGATCTGGAAGGAGTAAAGCTCAGAAAGGAGGAATGGGACATTTCAGTGGCCAAGGATGGTTTGAGAAGCAATCTATTCGACCAACATTTATGGTTAACATTTATGACGCCTTTTGCAAGAAAAGGCACAATGAAAGCTTGTGAGTGGTCTATCTACTCTGTATCCAAGTGTGGTGGAAGAAAAATGTGGCAGAGCTGGGTTCACATTGGGGTTATGGTGATCATGCTCGCCAGGTAAAGGAGCTCAAATATTCCTCGGTCACTTGAGAAAGTTTGAAGAATTTGAATGCGGTAGACAGCAATCTATGGAAAATAGCGTTCCATGCAAATGCATCTGCTGATGGTGTGTTGGGTTATTGAGCAGGTGGAGGCAGAAGTGAGGAAGCCCATCCAGATGGCTGCAATCAGCCAGGTGTGGGATGATCACGTCCAAACCAGGGTGGTGACCAGGGTGTAGCAGGCAGCAGCAGAGGCCAGGACAGGACTCAGAGGCTGGTTGAGTCGCTGCTTCCTCTCCTGCTCACTACCTGTGGCGTGGTGCATCCGGGAACCTGGAGAGTGAGTGAGTCCAGCCATTGACAGATCTGGGAAGAGATAGGTTAGGAGGTAGCAGTGGGAGAGAAAAATGACATTCAGTCTCGGGTGAGCTGAATTTTGACCGAGGTGTGTGATATGTAGCAAAGAGATCAGGGTGGAAATAAAGCTTTGGGAATTCTCATGTAACTTGATAACTAAGACTACAGAAATGGGCAAGCTCCCTAAGAGAGAGGGTGTCAAGGGAGGTGAACCAAGGACCTAGGACAGGTTTTGATGGACTAATGGTGGAGCAGTTGCAGATGGTGAGGAGGAGGGAAGGGAGGACAGAGGAGAGAAGGGAGCAAAAGCTGGAGTGATAAGAGACTGGGGTGGGGTGGGGGGAGGTGCTGCAAAGGAAGAGGCGCTAAGTGACTTCAGAAACCAAGAACCCAAGGAGGACAGGGACTCGTGAAGAATGGCATTGATGATTAGAGAAATCTTGGAATGTTCATGATTTCTCAGGGTACTGTATTTTTGGGGAAAAAATAATAGTTTTTTCATCTTGAATCATATGCATACTTTATTCTTGAAGTCTGACAGAATCCCTAGAGGGGGAAATGAAAATTTCAGAGAAATGAAATCATTGGCCAAGGACAGCAATGCCTTGTTTCAGGAGACAGAGGGAGTAAGGGCTCCTGAAAGCAGGAGACACAGAGAGCTAAGGTGGTCCTGCCAATTCTTAAGATGTTGGAATATTTTAAGTTATGTTGTAAATGGCTGCCTTGAGCCCCTGGAATGCCCAGTGTGGTTCCTGCTCACATCCACCTCAGCCACCCAGCCCTCAGACCCTCCCACAGACCTCCCCACTCTCCAGAATGATGGCCTCCAAGCCTCTGCTCCTGCAGAGTGACCAGAGACTGCTCCAGTTGGTCCATTATTATTATGAGTATTACTCCAGTATTCTTTTGCATCAACTTGCTGAAGAGTAGAACCACAGAACTGGAAGGTTTGCACCCATACCCAAGCCCTCTGATGCTCTATCCAGCGCAACAGTCAACCACAGGGCTACCCTCCCTCGCCCCTGGAATGCACCCCTGGCATTGTTTTCCCGGGGCTTAGGGAAACCCCTCCACATGGCAAATGAGAGTAGCAAGATAGATGAGATAAGAGCCGAGTTAGGAACTTCGTGTTTTCATCAAGATGGCAATCTCTTGCTTAAAGGTTAAAACCCTCCAGGGATTTACAACAAGGGAAGAAGTATAAAAGGTTATCAACGCGGCACACATGTGCAGTGTGTTTTGGAAAACTTGACCCCATTGTGTACAAACAAATGTTCCTCTGTAATCTGAGAGTCCTGAGCCACCCAACACAATGCTGCTGCAGGACCTTAGTTCAAGGCAAGGGAAAATTAAATAGAAAAAAAGGTTTCAAGGCAGTCCTTTAATTGGCATTGTGATTCGTGTTCGTGTTAAATAAATATTTAGCTTCTCGTTCTGCATGTGCCAGGGATGAATCATCTAATTAAATAATGTCAGCAAAGATAGGTCTTATCGCCTCTGCAGTTGAAAATACAGATCTGCGAGGGCAGCTCTTAAAGTTATACTTGAGGATTTTTAATCTGTATTTCTGCAGTTCGGGACAGAGGTTACTGATGGTACCCTGTGCCTCATGGGATAAACCAAGAGCAATAATCCCAGAAAAACTCGCGACTCCTCTGAAATTTGGTATTACCATTTTGCACGTACCGTCAAAAGGAATCTGCTTTGAATTATCCTCCAGTTGTAGAATGATGTATGTTTATATGTAATTTCAGTCTCTCGCCTACTATTTGATCAGAAGTACATGTTTAAAACAATAGCTATATAACCATGTAGTCTGTACCCCAGAACGGGCAAAGCAGGGAAGAGGGAAACACACCAGGGGCTTCTTTCCAAGGGGATAGTAGCTTGTCTCGTTAGCCAGTCACAGGCCATGTGTTAGTAGGAGGCATGACTCCCCTTGGTAGAGTCCTCGCGTGCAATGCAATCAGCTCCTTTCTTAAAAAGAAAGTCACAACTATAACGGGAGAGCCAAGCTGGTTACATATGGGAAAAATCTCCACTCTCTCTTCCACCTTGCAACCAAATTTCTTAAGGTCTACACACTCACTGACTCTATGCCTTCATCTCCCACTCACTGTACAACTGCCCTCATTGTGGTTTCCTCCCCACTCACTCCAAGGAGAGGCCCCTTGCTGAGAAGACATCGTGTGTCCAAATCCAATAGGCAATCATATCCCCTTTGGATGCTCCTTTCAGCACCAATGGATGTAATTGACCACACTCTGCTACTTAAAACCTGACTCTCCCTGGTTCCAGACCCTCTTCTAGTCCTGGTTCCTTCCTGCCTCCTGGTCTCTCATTCCCAAACATCTTGGCTCAATCACTTTCTTTGACAAGACCTATGTTTGTTGGAATTCTGTGGGCCTCAGTTCTAGGCTGTCATTTCTACTTTCTCTATGGTCTTCCTAATCAATCTTACTACTCTTGTGGCCGCAATTATCCTGCCTTCCCTGGGTTCTGCTCACCTCAGAAGCCCTCCCATAACCATCCTCTCCTTCCTTTTGGTTTTCCAGACACTCTGGCCCATTCACAGCTCCTTGAATGTGCCATGCATTTTTCTACCTCAGGCCCTTTGCACAAGATCTTCCTTCTGCCTGGAACCCTCTTCCTCCTCTCCCTCTGACCTCTCTTTTGTTTTCAGCTAATTCCAACTCACAATTCAGATTTCAACCCCCTTAAATACTTTCTCCAGGATGCTGACCACAGATCCCCAGAACTAGGTCAAGACCCTGTGTTAACAAGCTTTATTAGACATTTGAGCACGGTGGTTAAAAGGGGCTCTGCAGTAACATTTCTCTGGTTCACGTTCTGGCTCTGCCACTTACTAGCTGTGTGATTTGGGGCAAAATACTTAACCATTCTGTTGCACAGTTCATTTCATATCATACTGTTCATTAGCTACCATACTACGCCCCTTGCACTGGAATTGCTGTGAGAATAAAAAGATTTAATATAGTCAATGCTTAGCTTGGTGCCTGGCACATAATAGGTTCTCAGCAATGGACTAGTGTTCTGATTGCTCTCCTTGGTCACACTTTCACGATCATAGTGAAACAATGAATTGTGTCACTGCTTCCACAATGATGCTTATCTCTTCCATTAGACTCTTAGCTCCACAGAGACAAGGAACAGTCCCTTGTTTTCTATTGCTTCCTCTGCACCTAGCAGAGGGCCTGCACTTAACAGGGCTTAATCAATGTTTGTGCAGTGAATGAATACAGAAAAGGATACACGAGTAAGGGAATAAATAGAATTGCTCCATGATATACTTAGAACAATAAATAGAATACAAGGAGGAAGGTTAGGGCCTAGATTAAGAGCAGGTGTTAGGAGGAAGTAGAGACTATTTATAGCTGAAGAGTTCAAGGAACCTTCAGCCAGGAGGATAGAAGTTGAATATGCAGTGATTTTCCTGAGTTTTAGAGGCAGAGAAAGTTGGAAATTACCAAACCAAGTAAATGGCAGGATTATTTTGGTTTTGCCAAACACTGAAAAGTAGTTTGACAATAAGACCTGCCCCTCCCCACTGCCAGGATTAATTCTCAAAGATCCATTTTTGCATTTCCACTTATGTAAGGACACTGGAAATCCCTTACACTCTTTTCAATTATGAAAAATCAGCCCCCTTCAGTGGTGAAAATCTGATCGATGCTTATTAACTATGCCTGCTCTGGAATATAAAATCCAGGTCCTGGAAGGTCTTGAGCATCAATGAAAGCAATTGCTTCTGGGGAGCTGAACAGGGAACATGCGAGAAGAGCACTTTTGGGAGATTAATCCTGTATCCATGTAGACGATGGAGGGAAAGAACGGAAGCCGTTGCAGTGGTGCAGGTGAGGGGCAGTGAAGACCTGAACTGTATCGTAAGTCAGCGGTGGGTGGGATAAATCCAAGAGAGAGTTATGTTTAGGCTCAGATGTCTAAGTGAGGTTACCTTGCTTTTGCAATAAACATGAGAGATTTTACACTCTTTGAAAAGTAATGGGACCTCAGAGGCCAACTCCCATTCCACGGTACAGTCAACTCTCTTGTCTTTGCTGATAACACAGTTGAGACCCTGAAAGATGAAGGGACCTGCCCCAGATCACACAACTGGTTAGTGGCAGAGCGAGGCTAGAACTTGTAGTTCCAGTTGCCTGATCCATTGTCCATTCAGAGAAAGTTTTCCATTTATTCCTCTTGATATCCCACCAGGAAGGCCTTGCAACCCAAAGGGTGACCTGTGAGATGGACTGCTTAGCTTATAATTTTGTCACTACTGTGTGTCAACTGTGTGGCCTTGGTGAGTTACTCTTCCTTCTAACTTTTCATTTCTACCCCTGAAAAGTGGAGAGGATTGAGTGGTACCACAGAATCATTGAGAGGGTTACGTGACGTGATCCTTGGAGGGAGCTCAGCATCCCTGGATAGAGCAAGCACCTCATAAATTACAAGGATTGACTTACGTACTTCTCAGCATCATCTTTGATGACAATTACTGTCCATAATTGTATTAGAAATGGCTTGTCCGACTCTAGGACACTATTATTGTCTAGAATTTTAAGAATGCTCAGCTGACCTCCTGAGTCCTGACTTTGAGGCTGAGAGCCTTTGCAAGGCCTTAGCTTCCTCGTCTGAAAAACTAAGGGGTGTGGGAGGCTGGGGGCAGTGCTGAAAAGAGAGATGAACTCTAATTTGTCTCCCATTTTGGACAGCGTGTGTTTATGCTCTGTTCAGATAAACCAATAGTTCAGTTTTCAGTTTTCATAAAAACATACTCCGTATAAGCGCTCAATAAATGTTGAGCAGCAGACCAGAGGTCACACTCACCCTTTCTAAATAAAAAAATAGGGGTGTATCATGTTTATTGAATTCTAATTAGATTTCCAGAGCTGCCGTAACAAAGTCCCACAGACTAGACGGTATGAACAACAGAAATTTATTTCCTCACAGACCTGGAGCTTAAATTCAGAGACGAACAGGTCAGCAGGGGTGACCTCCTCAGAGGCCTCCCTCCTGGGCTGGTAGATCGTCCTCACCCTCAGAGATCTTCCCACGCACCTTCCTCTGTATCTGCGTGCTAGTCTCCTCTACTTACAAGGTCAATGGTCATATGAGATGAGGGCCCACTGTAATGATCCCATTTTAACTTGATTACCTTTTTTAAGACCCTATCTTCAAATCAGGTCACATTCTGAGGTACTGGGGGTTAGACTTCAGCATACCAATTTTGGAGGGACACAGCTCAGCCCACAACAAATTACAATGAGGACCAGGCCCTTTTGTCCTTCACGGATATGATCCCCAATGTCCACATCGATGCTGCAGTGTGAATGCTTAGATCCTTGTCATTCCTCCCAGAAGACAGGGGCTTTGTGGGGCCAAGTGTCTCACCCCTCATTGAGGCTGGAGCTCGAATCAGAACACCAGCCTGTTTCGCTTTGAAGTTGGTCCTCTTTCCACTCCAGTCT
Source organism: Mustela putorius furo (assembly GCF_011764305.1). Classification (NCBI taxonomy): domain Eukaryota; kingdom Metazoa; phylum Chordata; class Mammalia; order Carnivora; family Mustelidae; genus Mustela; species Mustela putorius. The sequence continues at coordinate 13,311,247 of NW_025422123.1, read as the reverse complement.
CCTACGGGAAGGAGGGAATCACCCAAGCCCTGATGCCACCAAATTCTCTTTCCAGATCACAGCAGAAATAACTCTGCCTTCTTTGGGGCCAGTCATTGTTTGGGAGAACAATGCCCTCCTGGGGACCATGGCTGGGCCTACGTCACCATGGTTGGGCAGGCCGCTCAAGGGAACTCCCAGGAGGCGCACAGGGGACTGCTAAACCTCACCCTTTGGGCTTTTTTTGTTCCTCTGCTGATGCTGTTGTCTTACGCTTGAGGTTCTCTTTCCTTTCTTCATTACACATGAAAGCATCACCCATCCTTCAGAGTCTGGCCATGGACCCTAGACATTCCCAAACTCACCCCACTTTCCCCCAGTCCTCAGCTCTAGCCATGCTTATCACTTGCATACTGTGGCTCACTGGGGAGACAACTTGGGAACGGATCTGGCTCTGTTCCTTACTAGCTGCGTGTCCTAGGCGAATTCCACTGGGCCCTCGTTTTCTCATCTATGAATTAGGATAAAAATACCTATATCACGGGATCATTGTGAGAGGCAGGCGAAGCAAGTTAACCCATTGACTGCACTGATCACTGTGCCTGGTATACAGCGCATACTCAGTACATAGTGGTTTTTATGTTGTTGTTTTTCAGGCTATGTTTGGCTCCTTCCCGATGAGACTGAGAGCTTCTTGGGGGCAAGGACCATGACTCCTTTCAGTTTGTGATGCAGAGCACAATTGGGGGCTGGAGAAAACACTCTGTATTTGTCAGTGCCTAAGTGTGCAACATATTTGATACTAAATGAGACATAAAATACAATCTCACTATTGGATTGTATTAGAAACTATTGAGTAAGGAGCACCTGGGGGGCTCAGTCTCTTAAAGCGTTTTGATTTTGGTTCAGGCCATGGATCAGGTCATGATCTCAGGGTCCTGAGACTGAGCCCCACGTGGGGCTTTGTGCAGAGTGTGGAGCCTCTGCAGGGGAATGCATTCTAGACTGCTGCATTAGATTGCTGAGGATACAGATCTGCAGACCTCAGACCTCTCTGTGCACCAGAAACAGCTTGGCTGGATACAGAATTTTGGCTCCCATCCCCCAGATGTTTTAGCTCAATGGGTCCAGGGTGATTTTAAAATAACAACCAAGCAAATGGAAAAAGAAAAACACGAAACTCCCCAGGTGATGGTTCTGGAGTACAGCCAGGGCCAAGAACCACTGGAGGAGATGAGGCACAAATACCCCAGGGAACTTTTTCACCCAGGCAATGCTAAGGGAAGAAATGCATGCCAGGCTGAAGTGGGGAGCAGAGCCCTGGGCTGGAGGCAGGAGGAGGCACCTGCTCAGAGATTGAGCCAATGTGGATTCACATTCTTGCCTCTCCTTCCTGCTACCCAGGAGGAGCCAGGAGACTATCCAGGCTAAAGTTCCCAGGCGAGAGGGGCTAAGGATATCAGAGGGCATGAAAAGGCAGAGCTGTGTAGAGCTTAGGAAATAAGTCATTTCCAGAATGAGTCCCACTATTGCCCTACTTACATGGAGCTGGAAGTCACAACTTGATGATGACATTGGGGCACCAGACCTCCAGACGTGGCCATTGTGTGAACATGCTTCTAACCTTGCAAAGGCACGTGAGCTCATTTGCTCCTCTTCACCACTCAGCACCCCCACCCCTGTTTCCTTGCCAATAAAGTCTGGGAAGGTCAGTGCTGATGAAGGGTTTCCAGGAGAGCAGTTGATTTGGAGCACTGGTGGGTGGTACCTAAGATCTGGGAGAACCGTTCCCTGGGCTGTTTCAGGTCATTTTCACAATGGCGGTTCCTGATGTGTAATCACTCCGCAAGAGAATGTCTTCAAGGAAGACGAACCCCCACCCTACAAATGTGGTGCTGCTGGGAATCCTGAGGACTTATTCCTGGCATATGACGTCAGGACACTTGATTTCCCTCTCCTTGTCTTCTAACTTCGCAGACAGAAAAATAGGGCCAGAGAAGATGGGAAGTTGCTCATCACCCCGGAGTTTGTACTGAGCATGAGATCATAGTTCCCAGCTTTTTCTAATAAGCATAAGAAGCATATGCTTCTAAGAAGCATAAGCTGGCTCATTCATGTTGGTAAGTTTTAGTAGAGACTATCCAGGATTTACAATTTAAAAAGAGAAGGAAATTGAGAACAACGTCAGATCATTTTCTTACTTCTTTGCCTGTTTGTCTCTGCGTTTCTCGTTTCTTGGAGGTTGTCTGCCATTTAATCCAGGAATATAGCATGAATAGGAACTTCGAGAGGATTTACAATTAAAGGGACCCTACTGAAGATATATTGTCTTCAATATATCTATTCTACTAGATATATTAGGATCTACTCCCTGCTTTTAATTGGGTGAACTGGGATCTTTTTTTTTTTTTTTCACCATTAGCCAAGTTAAACTGTCCATTGGCTCCTCATGGTTGAGGACAGCTGTGAGCTGAGGGTTAATGAAAGATTGTTGATATAGGTAAGGGAAGTTTGTCTTCAGATATCTCCCAAAACCTAGGAACCCTAAAAGCTGAGCTGATCTTCAGCTGATATCACTGTTCTGATTGGGCAGGCCAGTGGTATGACCAAACAAACTGTTTGTCAAGTATTTTTAATATTATCTTTCCATCAACATGGTGACATCCTTCTACAAGTAGAGAACTCCCCCCTCACCATTACTGTGGAAGCAAACCCTATTCTTCTCCTGCATCCAGAGAACATTCCCTTCCCCATAGTGGGATCTCTATTGACTTGTGCTACATTTCTATTGACTTGTGAATTTGTTGTCACTAAATAGGTCAACAGAGAGACGAGTGTTAATTTCATCAAAAACTGTCCCTAGGGAAGCTGCGGGAACATGGGGACAGTGGGCAGTATTGGCCAGTAGCCTATACAAAAGGACTAGATGTGGCCATCTGGGGACGGTATAATTCCTGCTAATTCTGACCCCAAGGCCACCACTGGGAAACGGTGGAGAGGATATACAGTTCATCTAACACCTGGGTCCCTCCCTGACTATCAGAGGTCAAGGGAGGCTCCTTAACCCTTCAGTTACTGTTTCTCATTCCCTCAATTAACTGCCTCTGTCTGGAAGCAGCTAGTTTAGCGCACTAAGGTGGGGCCTGAAAAGGTTCAATTGCCTCCTAAGTATCCAGTTCATCCCAGGAACAGTTGTTATCACCAGGCTGGGTCCGCTCAATACCCACAAAAGCCTGTTCCCTTCTAACAAAGACCCAGATGCATCTGGTTGAGATTCATCTATTCTCGTAACCTAAATTGCAAAGCATTTTCCAAAAGCGATTGAGTTGCAGAATTTTAAAAATGTATTTTGATTGCCAGATCTGCAGACTGGGTCAGTTTTCCAGGGCCTTATGCTTCCCTCTTTTCCACTGGGGAAGAGGAAAAGGAGGCAGCCAGCAGCCGGTGATTGAAACGCAATTCTCCCTGGCCTGTAAGTCTCGGCTCCCATCTGTGCGTTATCCTGGCCACGGCCCCCGGCACTTGCTGCAATGCCTGGGCTAAGGCCTGCCCTTCCTGATGGCTGCCCTCTGGACTCTACCAATGACCAGCGTGAAACCACTGCAGCTTTGCACCCCTGTGGCCCTTCACGGTCTTTAATCATTTGAGCCTCAGGAAAGTCTGTGAGAAAATAGGAGGTAGAACTGTCCCCATTTTGTAGATGAGGAATATTGGGCTCGGTGAAGATAAGTGACTTACCCAAGGATATGTAGTTCATGGTGGTCTTAGATCTTAATCTGTATCTTCTGTCTCTTGATTTCCTGCTCTTTTCACAAAAGAACATGGCTGTTAAAAAAAAAAAAAAAAAAAAAAAAACTCAACAAGGAAAGAAATCTATACGAAGTAGATTGTCTGAGTCCCCAGACCCGCGAGGGTTGGAATGATGCAAACTGATACTCGACTTTTTTTTTTTTTTTTTAAGATTTTATTTATTTATTTGACAGAGAGAGACACAGCAAAGAGAGGGAACACAAGCAGGGGGTGTGGGAGAGGGACCCTGGGATCGTGACCTGAGCTAAAGGCAGATGCTTAACAACTGAGCCACCCAGGAGCCCCCGATACTCAACTTTTTAAATGCAGTAATGATCAATCTAGTCACCAAAAAATGTCATCTTAATCACCAGCATTATACAGAAGTAGCTATCAAAAATCAGTGTATAAGATGGGACCCGTGATATGAATATTCTATGTTGTGTACCATATTATTATAAAGGACTATAAAACACAACTTATATTTTTATGATGGAGTCTAGGATTTTTCATACTAATGAGTCGTAGTCCATTAATATGCATCATGAGGTCAATTTTGATGGGTTCCTATCAGAATTTGAAGGAAAAATAGGGTAAGATAAGATAGGCTCGAATTGAAAATATCAGAGTGTGAGGCATGTAGCAAAGGTAAGTATTGTACTCTGAGTTCTTTTGTCCAGTTACTGTGTGTAGTGGATCACGACGTTTGAAGTATTTCTTGCTCAGTAGTCTTTCTCTTCTTCCTGCTCTGCCCCTTCCCATCTTTCTCCTTTCTCTTTTATTCCCTCTCTCCTTCTCTATGCACATAGGAAAAGTACCCAAACACTGATACCTTTGTCCTCGGTACACAGCCATCCACAATCCCCATCCTTCCCGACCCGACCATTTCCTCAGCCCCGGGTCTGGAGCAGAGGATGTTTTCTCCAGTTGATACCGTCATGTTCCTTCCAGTCTCCTCTTTTCGTCTTGTGACCTTCGAAACGGGGTTTGCTTGTTCTCCCTCTGTTTGATAAACAAATTCTTCTATCTCTAAACTCTCATATTTACATTTCAGGCAAAGCAACTCAATCCTAAAGAAATGAAATCCCCAAGGAGAACCACATTGTGCTTCATGATTGTTGTGATTTATTTTTCCCAAGCTACGCTGAACTTGAATTTAGAGTCTATTGTTCATCCCTTGGTGAGTACACCCATGTCTGCTCTATTTTTCCTTGTCACATTTTTCTGATTTCCTGGGAATGTCACAGATGGAAATTGCTTTAAAAAAAAAAAACAAAACTTTTTTTAGGGCTTTTGAGGAAATGTTGCAAATGTGGGGGAGGGAGTGAACATAAATGGATGTCAGTGTGTCTACTGGGCGACCACTTAGCACACTCTGATATCAGTGGTGCTCAAGGGAACGTCCCCCATCCTCCCTCCTCAACTAAATGCCGCCTTTAAGCCTGAAAGTCCATTCTGAAACTGATGACAATGACTCTAAGACATTAGAGTCATTTAAACTTGAGCATCACACTAGAACACATTTCAGAAGGGGTTTGTGTGTGTGTGTGTGTGTGTGTGTGAGAGAGAGAGAGAGTGTGTGTGTGTGTCACAATCACAAAATGATAAAGATGATGGGGCCATGGATGTCATTTAACTTTTTGCTGAGAGATTATCCAGGTGGTTTTGTTTGGGCTATGGGAAGTCCATGGGAGATTAGCTTAATGAAAGAGGGTGATAAATACACCTTTACTCCTTATAGGAATTATTACTTACTCCTTTCTGAGGCCATCTCAGGTCCCAGAGACAGGTCATGTTATGAAATTTTGAGAAACCGGTGGAATTCTGTGTCTCCGCTTTTTCACCTGTAGAGTGATGATAATAGTACTGATTTCCTGCTTGCTAGAGAATTAGATCTGTTAATATTTGTGAGACGCCTTAGAACAGGGCCTGGCACATAAGTTTTTTGCTTTTTTTATTTATTTGTCCCACGTAATGGCATCTTTTGCCACTGGTTGTTAGATAAGATATCTCAGTCTGTCACTATTGTTAGAGCCTCACTGGTACTTTTTGGCATTATAGAATGTCACTATTTGCTTTGCTTTATACTTTTTAATTTTAATTCTTTGTCATATATTCCAATGACCAAGTCTGGTTTTTTTTATTTTTGTTTTTTGGGTTTTTTTTTTTTTTTTTTGGTAAGGTATTTCTCTCTCTCTCTATTTATTTAGAAAGAGCATAAGCAGAGGAGGAATAGAGGGAGAGGGAGAGAGAGCCTCAAGCAGACTCTGCCCTCAGTCCCTACTCAGAGCTCAATATCATGACCCTGACCGACATCATGACCTGAGCCAAAACCAAGAGTCCGACGCTCAATGGACTGAGCCACTCACACACCCCCAATCCTGTTTTTATATTTATGTTTGCCTGATCTTTGTTCTTTGTTTAGCCTTTACCATAGCACTTTGTGTTAATGGTTCTCTTATAACCACATGTGCTTGAAGTTTTTTTTCTTCTAAACCCAACCCGAGTAAATCTGACTTTGATTAGGGGAACACGAATTTATTCACATTTCATGCCATGCCATATATAAGATGCTTGATCTTACTTTCAAGATTTTCTTTTTTAACTTTCTATACATCCTTCCTCTTTCCTGCTTTCGTGTCTTTCATTTGACCTCGGTTTTCTTCATCTTTTTCATTATTTCTCTCATGACTTGGGAGCTAGATACGGTGTCTCTCTCCCCCCAGACTCCTATGTGGGCTTCCCCTTGTGTGACTGGATGCGGCAGCTGGCTCAGATAAATAGGAGAGAAACCCTTACATGTCCTGTGAACCCACAGGGTCAGTGTAGAGCTCGCGTTACTCAGGTCTGTGAGGAGAAAGCCCAAGCATGAGGTGATCTCAGCAGTGGGGTCAGCTGTACCTCTGTTTCAGACTTTCCTAGCATTCATGGCTGCAGCTGTGCCCTACCGCTCTGCCAGGTTGGTCCTCACTGCGGTGGCTCTAACAAAGCCCTTCTATCTGCCCAGGGGGCAGAGGCTGGTCAGGGGATAAGCCAGTGACCCCCAAAACTACTGGTGGAGTTCAGACTCCATCTTCTGGGAAACTCCCACTGCCACTCCAGAGGGCCCCACTTTCCCTCTTTAGATCTGCCTTTGAGATATAATATCTTCGTACAACCCAAAGGCCAAAGACCCCCTCATTGGAGAGATGAACTCCAACCTCCCTCATCAGCTTATCGTCCCCTAAGCTGCCACTCAGTTCCCAAGGCTGACCTTCTACCATTTTAAATGCAACATGTAGTAATGAGCTTTTAAAAACATGTCTGTGGTAAACGTGTACACAATTTACCATCCTAACTGCATTTAAGTGAATAGTTCAGTAGTCTTAAATAGATCCACATTCCCATGCAACCTATCTGCAGAACTTTTTCACCCTGCAAAACTGAAAATCAGAGTGTCTGGGTGGCTCAATCAGATGAACCTTTGCCTTCAGCTCAGGTCATGAGCTCAGGGTCCTGGGATTAAGCCCCACATTGGGCTCCCTGCTCAGCGGGGAACCTGCTTCTCCCTCTCCTCCTTGCTTGTGCTCTCTCTTGCTGTCTCTCTCTCTCAAATAATAAAGAAAATATATTTTTTAAAAAAACCCTGAAAATCACTACCTATTAAACAACTTCCCATTTCCCTTTTCCCCCAGCTCCTGGCAACTGCTATCGCACTTCCTCCCTATGACTTCGAGTACTTGAAGTCCCTTGTGTGAGTGGAATCATACAGTATTTGCCCTTACGTGACTAACTGATTTTACTTCGCAGAATGTCCTAAAAATTTACCTCTGTGGTAATAGGCCTGAGAATTTCCTTCCTTTCTTAAGTCTGAATAATGACCCATTGTATGTATATCCCACATTTTGTTTACCCATTATCCATTCATGGACACTTGGGTTGCTTTCTAGGCTATCCTGAATGATGCGGGGCTCTGGGTTTGTGCGCGCAAATATGGGGTGACGGGCTTTGAAAGTGCGATAATGTAGTTTCTCCGACTTCGGTGTGTGCATTAACCCATTTGCACACCCTATTAAGATGCAGAATTCAACTCAGGAAGTCTGCGGTGGGACCTGGATGTGGCCTTTCTGACAGGTTGCCCTTGATCCTGCTCGCATGATGGCCCTTTGAGCAGCTGTGGGCCTTCAACCTCAATATTACAGGAGTTTGAAGCCTGGCTCTGTCAGCTTTGGAAATTTCTTCATCCAGTTTCTTCATCTTCCTGAACCTGCCTCCTCTGCACACAGTGAGAGTAAATAGTATCTCTTCACTGGTTTGTCATGAGGATTAGATATTCTCATACACAAACGTACGACTGGGCACAGTGACTGGCGCAGAACAAGAACTTCAGACTTGGGGGTCACTTCTCCTATGCTAGTACTAATCAACCCATGTTAGTACGCCTCTGTGAGGAGACATCCTGCCGAGAGCTTGGCTGAGACAAATATCTAACCAGAGGCAAAGATGTTATATGGGGGATTCCAAGAAAAAGAGGAGCGAGTGACAGGGCCTTGGTGAAGAGGACTGAGATCTGGCCACCTCCGGAGACCTTGTTTGTCATCCTGTTCCCTGGGATAATGTTTTCTACCCATAAAATGCCACCTCTTCATTCCTGACAGATTGTCCACGCCCACTTCAGGCTCCTCTCTCTCCCTCACACACAATTATTTGAAAGTTATCATGTCCAAAAGGTGGGGCATTTCCTGGAATTGGTGACCTTGTGTCTTCCAGCTGAGACTTGGCCATAAGGAAATCCCCTTTGCACAGAGGTGGCCATTGTCCTCAGCTACTCATCCGGGTACCTCCATGTGGACAAGCAGAGGGAGGCCCCCTGGATGTTCTGTTTTCTTGTCTGAAGTAAATACTTCATCTGGCAAGATCTATGCTCCCTGGAAAGTTCTTCTCAGCACCCGATGTTTAAGAAAAAAGACAAGTGCCAGAGTCACAGATGCCCCCGAACTGGGGTCACATGAGGACTTAGGAGGGCAAGGATGGCCCCTGGAGAGCCTCAAGCTGGCTGGACACACGCCACTGCCAGAAACTGTCCAAGCCTCTGGTATGCCTCATAACAGAGCCTTCCATAGCATAAGACACTGAGCCTTAGAGAAAGTGAATGACTTCTCCAGCTACGAAGGAGAGGAGGCTCTGGGATTCCAGAGCGGGTGGGACTGTCGCATTTGCCTTTGTTGAAATCCAGGCCCCATGACCGGGCAGCCCCTCTCTTTGTACCTTCTCATATCTGGGAGGGCCAAGGGTATGCACCATCATCACCACCACTAGGGGTCTCCTCAGACACTTGATCACTTTTAGTTTTTTCCTCCATTTTCCCCAAAGACTGCAGGGCTTAAAGTAAGCAAGTAGGTTATTCTCACAAGAAGTTGTGCCTCCTCACTGGACAATAGAGGCCATAGGTGACGAAGCTGCAGGAGCCCACTTTGCGGAGACGTCCCTTGATGCTTCCAGTTAATCACCATCAGGATGCGGAGAAGAAAGAGCAAAAAAGTAACATTTCTCAAAAGATGGCCTCATGTTTAAAAGGCGGCTTTTGTCACCATACCCCAGCCCTGCTCAACTGGATTGGGGAGTGGAAGGAAGGGATCGTCATGGTTGCAGATTGAAATGCTGTGTACCAGGGAAAGGACTGCACCTTGATCTTTTTAACCTCAATTCTTTAGTCCCCCAGAGATTGGAGAAGATGAAATCAAGACGTTGGCAAGGTTCCCAAAGGTGACCGCCAGTGGTCACCTTCTCCTGGGCTGAGTCCCTCAAATCACAGCCCATGAAGAGTGCACTGAGAGGTCTTCCTGGTGGCTCCCCCCTCCTTGTGCCCAGGCCCCAGGGAGGATGGACACAGGAATGCAGCGGAAAATCCTTTCCTTCTGCCTGGGAGCAGAGCCAAAGCAGGCTCCAGGGGAAGCTGGACAGGAACCAGCCCTATGCATTGATTTTGCTCCCTCTTGGTTCCTGTGCATTTAAATATGGCTAAAAAAAAAAACAAACAAAAACCCATTACAAACGAGATAGCAACTGGGCTTTGTAAATTCCAATCGTCTTGCATCATTCCTCTCTTTGTTGCTCCAAGGACATTTGTGAACTGTCGGGTATGTGGCCCCTCTACAGATCATGGATGTTAATACTGTCATTGAAAAGCAGGAGGGAATAGGAGGAGGCAACAGAGAAAGGATAAGGTTCTGAGACAGACCCACAGTTTCTTGGGGTGTCTCCTGATAGATCACTCATTGCCTGTATGGACAAATGTAGACTCTGGAGCCAGACTAGGTGAGTTTGAGTCCTGGTTCTGCCCTTAAAGTCTGTGTGTGCTTATTGACTCATTTGACCTCTGCCACTGTGCTTTCTCATCTGTGTATGTGGATAATAATAGTATCAGTGTCTTAGATTGTCGTGAGGATTAAATAGCTCAGCACACATCAACTTAACAGTGCCTGGCGCAGGGGTGTTGAATACATCTCAAAAATTATTATTTTGGGGGCCCTTGGGTGGCTCAGTCAGTTAAGCATCTACCTTTGGCTCGGGTCATGATACCCTGGTATCAAGCCCCAAGTCAGGCTTCCTGCTCAGTGGGGAGTCTGCTTCTCCCTCTCCCTCTGCCGTTCCCGCTGTTTGTGCTCTCTCTCTCTCAAATAAATAAATAAAATCTTTTTAAAAAAGAATTATTTATTATTACTATTATTTATCATGATAATTATTATTATCATTGTCATTATGATGAGAGACAACTAGGAACTAATGGTAGACATCACAGATGCTAGAACGAGCTCTGCCCTGGGGGGTGTTCATAGGTATGTGGAGTTTGTGGTAAAGGACACACCCCAAAGGGTAGGGGCTATCTGGCTCTTCCATTGAGCCTTGAAGGGAGTTTGTATTAGGAAGCACATCCTAGCAGGGATAAACTAGGAAGGCATGGTTGGGTCAAGGTGTGGTTACCTGCTGCAGAATTGGCACAGATCCCAATAGCAAAGCCAGTCAAAGTCAGTTCTTTGACTTTGACAAAGAATCTGCATGACACCAGGAGAAGAGCTTTCTAGAGACAAAGTCAATGGCAGTGTGCGTGAAGGGGTCCATGTGAATGGTGCCCCCAGAAGAGTGTGACATGGTCCCAGAATAGCACTTCGGACGTCTTCCTAATTTCTCAGTGCTTTACATTTGTTAATCATTTGATCCTTATGACAACCTCGTGAGGTAGACTGTTCCTCTCGCTATATTATAGATGAGTGCTGAAGCACAGAGAGGTTAAATAACTTGCCCACTGTCACACAGCCATTTTATGGCACAGCTAGGATTTGAACTCAATGTCTGCAGAGTCCTTGCTCTTAACGATTCTATTATATGATACAATTCAACATGACTAGAGGCTAACTATGTGTCACATGGCAGTTCATTTAATTCTCATAAGCGTCCTATGAGTGCACTAATTTTATTATTCTATTTTGCTGAAAAGAAAACTGAGGCTCAGAAAGAAGTTCCTTGAGGTCTCAGATATGGTGATTTGGGGTTCGTCTCCTGCGTCTGGAGAACGGTCTCTAAAATGAATGCCAGCTCACATTACAGAACACCTGCCATTCACAGGACACAAGCTTCTTCCTGGGATCCTCAGCCCTCCGCTCAGCTCTGACATTTCAGGCCATGTGAGCAGAAAGTCATGAAGAAAAGATACCTCTGACATTAACTGATGGTTTCCTAAAATGTTCTTTCAGATTCTCCATGAACATGAACCAGCAGGGAAGGACTCACTAAGGCAGAAACGAGCAGGTATGTAACCTCTTTGCTTGGCAGTTTCTTCTAGTAAGTCTGACCAAATGACATTTTACTGTGACTTTCCCAACCCTGTCATCCACATAATTCAGTCTGCAAGTGCATCATGGTTCAATTTCTAGAAGTAATTAGAAGGAACTCCATTCCCTACTCGACCCTAATGACATTCAGTGGACCTCAGCAACACATTATAAGCCCCTCATTTCCTTCCTCACTGCTCTCCTGAAATCCTGAAGAGTCTGTTTCCAATGGCTCTCTCCTCAGCTCCCAACTTCCTCATGGTAACCTTTCAAAGCTCCAATCTGATTCCACTATTTTCCTGCACAAAATCTTCGATGAGCTCCCAGTTGCCTTGGAGAGAAAATCCAGTCACCTGTTAGCCTTGCCAGACATCACGTGACCTTCCCACTTGTTCTCCTTCTGTTTCCTTTCACATGGTCACTGCCCCACCCGCCACCTACTTTGTTGTCTGGGGGACTCCAAGCCGAGTCTCTATTCACACGGTCTCCTGCCACGTAAGGCTTTCCACTGATGCTCCAGACAGGGAGGGGCTGTTTCTCTGGGTTCCCACTGCCCTTGTTACATTCCCAGAGCACAAGATCTGTCCCAGGGCATTGTAATTATTTTACTTCCTGTGTGTCATTCCCAGGAGACAGGCATTCTCTTGAGCCCTCTTCATCACTGTAACCTGGCATTGAGCCCAGTTTCTCAGTAACTGAGTTAACAAATGAAGAGAGTGTGTGTCCTTGTCACAGCTGCTCCTTTGTGAGTTGAGGACACGTTCCTATCGCTAAAAGTCCGCTGTCTTAATGTCGGTACTAACTCTGGAGAAGGTAGAACTTCTTAACTTTAGGATTAGGACTGATTCAAGTCCAGGTGTGCTGTGGCTTGGTCTGTTCAGTCTTGTGGTCCACAAGAGTCCAGAAGCTGCCAAAGAGAGTGGGCTTACCCTGAGGCTGGGATAAAGGTGTCTCTTAGAGCCTTCCAGAACAGCAGCCAGCTCCAACTTTGCTCCATTGCTTGAAATGACAATTTAATTATATTTTGTTGAGGTCTCAAAATGTTCACTGGAAGGTCACACCTTCATTTTTTCTTCTTTTGCCTTTCTTTCTTTCTGCTTTAGCTCTGTGTTATATCCACACACCTTTGCTCTCCCACTCCCCTCCTTCCCTAAAGCGATCTGAAGCACACTTTCCCTGCTTTAAACAAGCAACAGGACATGGACTCCAGTCCCTGAGTCCCCCTTGCAGTCTGTGACATCAACAGAGCTGGAGATGTCCCCATTCGGTATTCTGAAAGACTTTTCTTTTAAGATCAGACTGTTTGTGGATGAGTTCTAGCCCCAGGCTTCTACCAGGCTCTTACGGGCCTCAGCTTCCTCGGGGATAGTTGGTGACTATTGAGTTGTAAAAGGAATGTCTTCCTGTCCTTCCTGGCCCGGCTATTTATGACTGTGGTGACATCGTGAGAGGTTAGCCTTTGGGGGAGGAAACCACTTCTACGTCTAAGGATTTTGACATACCAAAATTTTCCAGATGTGCTTTCATTAAAAACAATCATCATGATGATAAATTACCATAAAAACCTGTTTTCTATTTATTGGACATGATCCTCTGTGCTCTTTGGCCTCTGGAGTCATTATAGAAGTGTTAATGGCTCAAGGCATTGTCTGCAGGAGATGAGTTGGCTTTGGTACTTTTACAAAATCTCCAAAGAAATGGCCATGGAAAGACCCAGGCGTTAGACCACACAGAGCTGGGGTGGGAGTTGAAAGAGAGAGCACAGCTGTCCCGGAAAACCATGAAAGAAACCAGCAGAAGGATTACAGTTAGCAGATGCCTCACGGAGGTGTCTGTGTTCTACTTGTTGTATTAGCTCAGTGAGACGAGAGGATTGAGCTCTGATTTTCAGGGTGATAACCCCTTTCACATATAAACTCATCCTCCCCTTCTGGGACTTAAGGCCAGAAAGGGACAAACAAAGATTCCAAGAGAAAGAGGATCCTCAAAAGGATTGTCCTTTTGAGGCACTGGATCAGATCCTTAGGATTTGGGATCAAATCATCCTGAGAAGTAGGATCAACCCTCCCATTTATGCTCAGAGCCCTTTAGACTGCTTTCTAAGTTACTCTGGTTAGCTGTGTAACTTCAGGGTCCCTTGATACACACACATGGGTATATATGTGTATTACGTATATGTCATATATATATACATATTACACACAGACATATGTATGCATACAAATATATATGAGTGATTATTTTACAGGGTTGTTGATATTGGATAGTATTATGTACTTACTATTTAAATCTTACTAGTGTTATCTAGGGGTTTGCTTGATTTGGGGATTTTTTAAAAATATAAACACAGGGGCTCCTGGGTGGCTCAGATGGTTGGGTTACTGCATTCTGCTCAGGTCATGGTCCCGGGATCCTGGGATCGAGTCCTGCATCAGGCTCCCTGCTCAGTGGGGAGCCTGCTTCTCCCTCTCTCTGTCTCTCATGAATAAGTGAATAAAATCTTTAAAAAAATAATAAGATAAAAGAAAATTTTTTTAAAAACTAGAAACAGATTTATTTATAAATATAGTATTGAATCTGAAGGAGCCTGAAATATCCCAGGTACAGAGAAAGTCCCATATAACCACTGAAGGCAGGAGGAGGAATGCCGGGAGATACAAGTTAGTGTTTTTGGAAAAGTATTTCAGAACTCGGTTGGGGAAGAGAAGTCTGCACAAAAACCCGGAGGCCAGAGGCCAGAAGAAGGGTGGACCGGCCAGTTAGAGCAGAGAGGCCTCAGGGGAGCAGAGGGAAATAAGAATGGGATGGAAGACCATCCCTGGCCCTGGCCCCTCGAGGGAAACAGGAAAGGAGAAAGGGGAACGCTTGTGAAGGATATTATGACAAGTGGATCAAAAGGACTTGGAGACAGCTTTGACATGGGGTAATGGGTAGCAGTGATCCATGTGACATTCCGGGAGCGCACAGACCTGAACATCTGGGGGATGTGGAGACCTGAGGTAGAATCCGGTGTTGGAATGGAGATCTCATCTTGGAGGTTTGTCAGTCAGCTCCCAGTTGAGTCTTACCGGTATTCTTCCTAGGGGAGCAAGAGCAGAAGTTTCTTCTTGGTTAGCAGTAACACAAGTGTGTTATCTAGGTGCCTTTGTGACGTTCTCCATGCCAGGTTTCCAAGCTTTGTTGGGAATGTTCTTGGGTCCTGGGCAGAAAAGCTCTCATGGGTTCTTCTTTGGCTTCAAAAGGAATGGCTGACAGCAGACCCATTTTCGAGAAAGGGAGGAAGAGATGTCCTATCCTCATGCTGGAGGTTCTTCATGCTCATACCTGCCTAGTGAGAGAATTGGGTGGTTGGCTGCCGAGGTGGGAATCGCGATCTTTCTGCAGACCTGGCAGCCCCAGCCTGTGCTGGCCCTTCTTCATCTGGGTCCATGAAATGCTGTGCATTTTCCAGTTAAGGAACACATTTGGGGGATTTGTGGCCTTCATCTTCCTTAGGATAGCATGTGGTATTTTGTACACTTAACCCAGAGAAGGATGACAAGGCTAAGAAGCCGCCACCCTCGGTGGTTTGAGGGTTGACCCTCCATGTGCTGGGAATCCTTCTTTCTTTTAATTTCTGAATAGTGTGGTATGTCTGCTTACCCATCTCAAAGGTGAGACCCGACTAGAATAGCATTAGCTCTTCTTGTCCTACCAGCAGACATCTGCGTGCCATATGGCCATCACATTTATTATAATTTATATTCTTATTTCTACCTGCTGTTTCAGACTGATTACTCTATGCCATACAACTGGCTAGGGGTCTCCATTCCAACTTCTTAGCATCAACTCTGCAAAGAATATATGACCCCTGTTTGACACATGGCAAAGAGTGGCTCACAGAGGTTTAATGGCCCAGGAAAGAAGACACTTGACCCCATCTCACTCTGACTCCAAAGTCCATGCTTGCAAGGCAGACTTAAGAGTTTTCAACATGGGTTTCTGGCTCTTGCCTGCGAGATTCGAGGCCATGATTATGAGAGCAGCTTTGTAGGGGAAGGAGGAAGGAGCACTGTCTTCATCTTCGTAGGAAAAGAATTTTACACAGGACTGACTTTGATGACTCGGGTATATGACAAACTGGGAGAATTGATTACTTTCTCCATTACAGCCCGATGGTCTATGACACACTGTGCCGCCTATGCTCTCCTCCGTCGACACCTGCCAGCGAGCCCAGCCTGGGGGTTCTGGTAGTTTTCCCGTGCATGAACAAACCTTTCTAAAGCCTAAAGGGAGGACATGATCCTCGGACTCTCTCCTGACAACGGTACAATAGGATACAGGTGTTCCTGCCAAATTGCTCCCTACTAGAACATACTAAGAAACAAGCAGAAGAACAGGCACCTTTTAATATTTACCCACTATGAGACTAAGGGTGAGAACAACAGGGCCAGATCTTCAGTGATAAAGAGGCATTGTCTCTTTGGGTCAACAGAAAAAAATCACATCAATCTCATTTCTCTTGTGTGAAGTCAGCAGCCTTCATTCTTTTGCAGGTGGGAGATTAATTTACACATAGACTTAGGCTCCAACTTCTGAGAAGCTGTAATTCCCATTAGAGTGGCCAGGCAAAAATACGATTGTTTGCTTAAACAGCTGTGATTAAGACCCAGAACTACTTGTCACAGTTTGGGGCCAACTTTCCAGAAATGTGTCTTTAAGATAAGTGCTGTGTGGCGGGCAGCGGTTTCTGGGAAAGGAGAGGGGAAATCCTGGCTGGTCTGTGTCTCGGGGCCTGCCAATAGGCTCTGTTTGTGACACCGATGACACCTGGAATGTGCTACCTTCACTTGGGGCACCGGTGGGTCAGAAAAGTTCAGGCAAACAGCATCAGACCACAAGAGCCTGAGAAAAAGCAAACATGTTAAACTCTCTGGAATCAGATGCTCCAGGAGGAGGAGCACAGAAGGACCTCTGAAGGACAGGTTCACCCAGAGGTGGGAAAACCATCCTCTGTTCTTCACGAGTCCCTTAGTAGCCTGGAGCAGCACCCAGAACATCACTCTCCCCAGCTCTGAAGTCCTCAGATTTGGGAGACACCAGGCCAGCAGGATGTGGCATTTTTTTAATCCCAAACTATGGGCCTACCTTGGGGGCTGTGAGCAGAGTGTGCCTCCGGGCCCATCCCCAGGGAGGTCACACTGACACCTGAGCAGCTGAGCTACTTTCCTTGAAGTCAGACACCGGCCATGTGACCTTACAGGGGCAAGAGGCCCGGTGGCAGCTCCATGTGTCTTGCCCGTGGGGCTGTGACACTGGAGACCACCTGGATCGGGAAGGACAGCTTGCTGCTCCTCAGATGAGCTGTGGAAATCACTGTCCCCGGGGTTTTTGTGCTTACTTGCGCTTCCTGGGGACATAGTCCCCCCAAAACCCCAAGGCACCTTGTTTCATCTGCATCTTTGGCCAGCATTTACTGCTCTAGAAAAGTCTTATCTAACCTTTTTTTTTTTTTTTTTAAGATTTTATTTATTTATTTATTTATTTATTTAACAGAGAGAGAGAGAGAGAATGAGAGAACACAAGCAGGGGAAGGGAGAAGCAGGCTTCCCTTCGAGCAGGGGGCCCTGGGCGGGGCTGGATCCCAGCACCCTGGGATCAGGACCTGATCAGTAGGCAGGTGCTTAATGACTGAGCCACCCGGGTGTCCCTTGTCTAAGCATTCTACAAAAAAAACCCACTCTACCCTCATTGTGCCTGCCGCTCTGTTTTCTTACCCTGCTTTATTGTCTCCATGCCCTTCAGAACTGCCCGACACTGAAGTTTCAACTTACTTTTACCTCCTTTCAACCTTACTTTTACGTGAGAATGGAAGATCCATGGAAGGAGAGATTCTCCTCTTTTATTTACCCCATGCACCCAGGATCTAGCACAGTGCCTGGGAAGCAGGCACTCAATAAACAGTAAAGTTACTATGACTCAATATATCAATAAATTAAGGCACAAGTGCATAAACCTAGCAAGACTTCATGTCAAAATTCATGAGTGCCAATGGCAATGAGTCACTGCCTTCTTCCTCAGTGTGGATTTCTAAGACATTGGTGATGCTGAAACAAAAAGAACAAAATTTTAGGTAATTCTTCCATTTATTATGAATAGTTTTGCCTTTGAATATGCTGTTAATTTAAAATTCACTTTGAGAATTGTGCACTAGTTCTAAAGATACGTTTAATAATAATGCCTTACTTTTTTTTTCTGTTTATAGTACAGAGGTTTATAAGGGGTTTACAAAGCGATCACTTTCATTATCTTCTTCCATTGGAACTGTGGCAGGGAATGGTTAAAACAAAATGGACTTTAGAGTCAGAAAGATGTGGTTTCAAATCCCAGTTTTTAAGGTTTGTTATTCATGGAGCTTCATGAATAACATTAAACCTCAGATTTACCATCTGCAAAATGGGTACACATGCACTCTCCTCATGACCCCAGAACCTACTGGGCAGTGAATACATGGCAACTGCTGTTATGATTATTACTTTTATTATGAGTACTTTTGATCCATCTGGTATGACGGAAGAAAGAGGTGAACACATATGCTTGGAGACCATGTTGTTTATCCCCATAGAAGCAGCAGCAGGAGGCATCTAGGGGGAAAAAAAAGGCAAAGCAAAAGTAAAAACAAACCGAACAGACAATAAAACACACACACACACACACACACACACACACACACCAGAAACAAGTTTAGGTGCTAATATTGACTCTCCAGGACTACCTTACCTTCTTGGTTTCTTCATTTGGATTAAAATATTAAATCCCAACCTTGTCTGATCACCAGAATCACCAGTGGGAATTGGGGGGAAAAATTACAGATTTCTGGGCCTCATCCATTAAGATATTTACTTTGGCTTGGGGTGCCTGGGTGGCTCAGTGGGTTAAAGCCTCTGCCTTCAGCTCGGGTCATGATCCCAGGGTCCTGGGATCGAGCCCCACATCGGGCTCTCTGCTCAGCAGGGAGCCTTCTTACCCCTCCCCTCTCTCTCTGCCTGCCTCTCTGCCTACTTGTGATCTCTGTCAGTCAAAAATAAATAAAATCTTTAAAAAAAAAAAAAAAGATTTTACTTTGGCTCACCTGGCTTGAGGTTCCAAAGTATGTATGTGTGTTGCACTCCCTAGGTGTGCATAATCGTCAGTCAAGTGTGCTGATGACTGAAATAGATGACTTCCAAGAGCAGGCTTGTAGTCTTCTGAGTTACTATGGTGGCATAGAGTCTGTTTTGAAGAACTGACTATTTCATGCTGAAGACTGTTCCTTCTCTAGTGGAGATCCCCATCCTTGCCTGTCTCTAGCGGGCAGTGTCGCTTAGGTGGAAGGTTCCTCTGAAACTCCTACAGAAGTTGAAGAACATAAAAGGTAGCCAAGAGGAAGAGGTTCTTGGAGGCTGCTTCTTTAATTAGAATTGCACAAATCCCCTAGAAGAGAATTTGCTCAAGTCACAGGAACTGTCCTCTTAGTATGTTAAGTTTTGGCTAAGCTCCTTGTAAGGTCTCACCGGAAAGACTGCCTTGGTTTCCGTGGGGAGTGAGGATATGGGTGAATCACCATGGGTTTTCCAGGCACAGGTTTGTTCTGCGATTACGTCTGAAAAGAATGCCAAGAGGTGGGCTCGTGGATGAGCATAGGAATGGCGCTCCGGCCGGGGCTGACGCCATGCTGGGGTCAGACCCTGGGACGCAACCACACAGGTGGTGAAGTGGGGGATGTGGGATTGTTATTGACTTCACTCTTCCAGAAAGCCCTACCGTCTAGGATATCCTGTTTACATTCCGGGGACGAGATAGACTGCCTAGGGCAAAGAGACTCTTGGAGCCGAATCTGCTGCAGGGTGTAAACATTACTGCCTTACTTTTCAGGAAAAAGAATGTGCTCCAAGGCAGACCTTGTAAATATGCCACCACCCCTCCTCACACGTATTCCCAGCAGGCAACATACCATGTCTAGAGTTAAGATCACATGAATTAAGATTAACGGTTCTTCCATAAGCTTGTTTTCATCACAGAACCATTGAATCAGAAAGAAAACAGGAAATTTGAGACATGGCCATGGTATCATGACAGACTGTGCTTCTGCACTGGGTTTTAAAAGTCACTTTGTTCTACTTATAATTACATTCTTGTGAGCAGGAAATATACCTTAAGATATATTCTTTATTCTGAAAAAGTTAGCAAAGACTTTTTTATCTTTTGTATATTTTTGTATTTTTTTAAATTTAATTTTATTTTTTCAGTGTTCCAGAATTCATTGTTTATGCACCATATCCAGTGCTCCATGCAATACGTGCCCTCCATAATACCCACTACTAGGCTCACCCATCCCTCCCATGCCCCTCCCCTCCAAAACCCTCAGTTTGTTTCTCAGAGTCCACAGTCTCTCGTGCTTTTTCACAGTTTGAATTAATTACAGCAAGTTGAATGATGCATGTCAAAATGAAATAATTCTCAGAAAGATTGATGAATAAAACCAACCTCTAAGACATAGTTTAACCCTATAAGTAAACAGATATAAGAGCTTTCCACAACAAAAATGTATTCATTGGCATTTCCCATAACAAACTTACTCTATTTTAGTGCTTCTCATCAATATTTCTAGGGAAATTTTAAATAAATCTGGCAATATTGTGGGAAAATTCTTTGCCCTTTTAGAAAACAGACCTAGAATTTTAATTTATGGCAAAATATACATCACACTTCCAGATTTGACTTAAATTTTGAAGTAATAGTTTTGCAAGTATTCACTAAACATTTCCTTATTTTGGCTGACAAGAGAGAATAAGCCGCAACTTTTCTTCTTAATTCATCTGTGTAAAAAAATTCTCCTAAACTTTGAAGGTTCATCATGAACTATGAAACTAGCCCTTGGCTTCTGCTCCTGTTATGTATTTCAGCCAAGAATGAGCCAAAGATTCTGGCAGGGACAGAGAGGTGAGTGTGTGGCTCTCTCAAGAGGGTCATAATTTTAACAAGAACTGCTTGGGCACACATTTATTACGTGGTGAGCTCCATGCCAGATGGAGTAAAGCCAGGAGAACTGAGAGAAATAGTTCCTGCCCTTGCGAAGCTTACCATTAGTGAATCAGACATGTTGTAATACAGGAAACTATGAAAGAACATTCTTGTATGTATATTGTCTGGCTTGCCTGGGGTGGGTATGTGTTGGACATCAAATGTGTCTAGGACACCAGTCAATCAACCTGGAGACAATTTGGAAAGGCAATGAAGAGCAGGAGATATCTTTTATTTTACATTCTGACTTGTGAATTTTGCTTTCATTGAGTGCCTATCCTGTTCTGGACACCACAGAGATACACAATAAGAAGTAAGAGCTCAGGCTGTGTGCATAGGCAAAGAGCAAAGGGAATTAACTGGATGACTTTTCCCAGAGGTCTTCAAGCCATGCATAGTCCAGGTCTCAAAATGCATATATGTCAATTGAATGGTGTAGAAAACATGCTGACTCATTCTTCTGAGTCAGGATCATGGCTTTATTGTCTAAACTGTTGCCTAGGTTCCCCTGCTAGATCTCCCTCCTATTCTGGCCATTTCCTTGACCTTGGACACCAAGGAGGGTGAGAGATTGGAGAGGAAGGACAAGTTCTGAACTTAGCCTGTAAATCTCTCAAATGGCCAGAGACCACTACACTGAGACCAGACAAATCAGTTGTAAATAGTAAAATCATGGGGCACCTGAGTGGCGCAGTGGGATAAGCATCTGACTCTTGGTCTCAGCTCAGCTCCTGAGATCAGGGTGGTGAGATTGAGCCCTGAATCAGCTCTGCACTCAGCTCAGAGTCTGCTTAAGACTCTCTCTCTCCCTTTCTCTTTGCCACCTTCCCCCACCTCCACTTTCTCTCTCTCTCAAATAAATAAATCTTAATAAATAAAAAAGTACATAAATATAAAATCATAGAGAGGAAACACCACGAAGGGGATATTTGATGGTGTAAATTGACAAACTTCTTTTCCTCTAGGAAGGTTCATTCTCAGCCAGCCTCCTGTTCCCTCATCAATTAGAAATCTCTCAAGGCTGACATGTCCAGCATCCACATAGTCCCATTACTGCCTTTAAATGTTGACCTGTCCACCATGCTCCCTCTTGGCCACCCATGCTGAGTTCTCACAGCTTCCTCTGCTTTCCTTTCAGTCGCCTCAAGCAGCCCAACAGCTGAAGAGTACACCGTTGATGTGGAGATCAGTTTTGAAAATGCCTCCTTCCTGGAGTCAATCAAAGCTTCCTTGTACAGCCTCAGTTTCCCAATTCAAGGGAACAGCACTGACCAAGCCACCACCATTTTAAGCATTGAGGTGACAACAGGTGAGTCAAAGACCTGTTGCTTCAGGACAGAGGGTCGGACATACCAGGAGGAAGGCTGTCTGCACTCCTTACTATTAGAGCAGATTGTACTTCGTAGGCAAGTGAGATGACCCAAAAAGGCCTGAGGTATGATTTATGACTCCACAGACTTCCAGAATGAAGCCCCTACTGGCAAACCCTGCAGCCAGTTTCCTTATTTCAAATGGTGGCCAAATGTTTGCTTGGTGGTTTGTGTATCACTTGTCACAAAATATGTCCCAAGATACTGCCAGGTCCTTCATGACAAACTGCTGGTCCCCATTCCTCTGGGTAATCAATGGGTATAGCAAGGACCGGTTCATGTATTAGTAAGTGGCAAGTTCCTTTCATTCTGGCATCATAGGTCAGGAAATAGGAACCAGGCACACTCCTGGGTTGGAAGCAAGACATAACACAGAAACCCCCAGGCTATGGGATTGGACATTCTGATCACTGCCTCCCTTTTGAGGTGACGCTCGGTGTCCTACCTCTCAGGCACCATCACCTGGGAAGCTATGATAGGGGACTCCCCTTTGTCCTAAACAAGGTTACTGTCTTGTAAGCACTAACAGATGTTGGATTTTATGATTCTTAAATGGAGGCAAGCATAAAATTCTTATTTTTCAAATTTCTTTTGGAATTCTTATATTTCAAATTGTCCATCAATATCATCTATGCATTCCAATTTTTTATTCTTAATATATGCTAGCGGAACCTTAGGGATTGCTTCATAGCTCCCTTTGGGTGCCCCTTCCCACCAGTGTTGAAGCTCAGAACTGTACCAGTGTTCACAGATTCCTTGGAGTTTGGGTGTCCCTCCTATTTCAGGAACAATGATCTGATGGCTCTCCTTTGGGTAGTCACTCTGTGCCTTTTTCTAGGAGCTGATTCTTAGAATAGACAATTCCCAGTGATACGGCTTTGATTGAATTTTAGAAATAAATTCAAAGTACTCTGTTTTCAGAGCATTTGCCAATGTCCCCACTTGGGTTAGAAACCATAGTGCATGGAGCACAGGGTGTGGTGCATAAACAATGAATTTTGGAACACTGAAAAAAATTAAATTAAATTAAATTAAAAAAAAGAAAAAGATAAAAAGAAACCGTTTTGGTTGTTCACATTGGATTAGAAACATAAAAGGCACAATTGCATTTGTACTTGGTATTCGTTATCTGTTGCCACTTAACACATTAGCTCAAAACTTAGCATCTTAAAGCACCAAACATGTATTGTATCCCATAGTTTCCAAGAGCCAGATTTGGGAGGAGCTTGCCTGGATGGCTCTGGCTCAGGTCTTATGAGGTTGTAGTCAAGCTGTCAGCCAGAAGGGTAGTCCTCTGAAGGCTCAACCAGGGCTGGAAAATCCACTTTGAAGCCCACTCCTGTGGTTGTTGGCAGGACCCAGCTCCTCTCTAGCTGTTGGCTGGAGGCTTTTGTTCCTCACCATGTCAGCCTCTCCATGACATGTCCTCAAGCAGTGGCAGCTGACTACCCCCATAGCAAACAATGAAAGAAAGAGGAGAGAGGGAGAGAGAGAGATCACAGAGGAAAGTCACAGTACCTTTTATATCCTAATCTCAGAGACGATATATCATTACTCGCACAGACCAAGCCTAATACACTATGAAAGGGAGTCACAAGAGGGTGTCAGTACTCAGAAACAGGGGTGGAAAGGAACAATGCTGGAAACTGGCTCCCATACGCTTCATATCCAAGAATCTGTTCATCATGGTGTCATTGTAGGCATCCACTGAGATAGTCAAAGCCATCACCCTGGAGGTGGCCATGCCTGACGGCATAGTGATGTATAATGGGAATCACGTGAATCTCATGTAATACTATTGAACTTCCCAGAGGGCCATATGCAGTCAAGTTAGGATTTTCTACAAGTATAAATACTTACAGTCTATAAATGTAAAGGTGGTGACCACCTTCTCTCTCCTCGCTGTTCTACGTAATGCTAGTCTGCAGACCTACTGGAAATGAAATCTGGTGCTCCTGTGAGACAGGCTACAGGTGGCCCCGGGAACGCTGTCTCCAGAACCTCACTTGTCAAGAGCGTGACAGCATCCCTGCAGGGCATCAGTGCAGTTGCCTTAAAGGACTACCTCCCAAGGGACCTTTTTGCCAGCTCCAGGGAGGTAAGTAACTGTTCATTAAATGTTTCTTTGTTGAGTGGCTATTTGATAGAAATTCAGGCAAATGTTTCTCTGTCCTGTGTGTATTCATTTGTTAACATGATATTTTAAAATATTGTCCTGGTTTTTTTTTTTTTTTCAGCAGATGTTACCCTGAGAATGTCGGTCAGACTCAATGTGGGCTTTCAAGAAGACCTCAAGAATACTTCCTCTGCTCTCTATAGGTCCTACAAGACTGACTTGGAAACAGCGGTAGGTTTTGGCCCTGGGAACCTCTTAAGCAATAAGTTCTTCAGGCTGAACTGAATCTGTTGCATTTACAGTGATAATTTGCTTAAAGCTGTCAGAATTTATGGATGTGGGGATCAGAATTATTCCTCCAAGTGTGGGATGATGAATTAAGAAGTGCTCAAGTCAAATAATGTTCATGATGCTTTGATATCATCTTGACCTAGGTGGAATTTTTCCCAGGGTAGGATTGATTCAGAGGTGATCTGGTGGCATCAGCTCACCAGATCCTAAGCAGAGGTCCTAGTACCTGGTCTAGAAGTGCCTGATGGTGCGTTTCTGCTTGTCTTCACACACCGCCTAGATGAAGCCCCTAGCATCTTTCAGGCAGATCAACCTAAGGCTGGCACCGGGGGTTTCAAAACATTCTATTTTAGAGGTACCAAGGCATTGTCCCTTATGACAGATTTAAATTTATTCATATAAAAATAACGAGTATTCCCTGAGTGCTAACTGTGTGCCAAACACTATTCTAAATCCTTTACATTGGATTAATTCATCTGAACCTAAATGCTTTGCTTGAATTAACTCATTTGGAGTAGAGCTTCCCAGTTTGAGTTCTACAAATTATTATAGGTGGGGTGAGATAATGACTTCCCTTAGTCCTCTGGGCAGCCAAGCCCCTGCGTCAGGCCAGGAGCGCCTCTGCTTACCCTTCTATATCACAGAAATTATTTTCATTTTCCATGGGCGCCATGCTGAAATGCTGGAGAACTCCTGGACATCTGATTTGCATATCTGGCATGTAATATTTCTGCACAGCATGGAAAGCTTCCATACACACACACACACACACTGCACACTCAATTACATGCATTGGAGGGAAGAGAGAGTGGCATATTTATCTTTGATCCCACCAACCCATGTACCTGGCACAGTGCTTGGCACTCACCATGCTTTGTGTGTAACATCTACCTGCAGAGGAGACTTGAATGGAGATGAATCTCCTGTGGGTTGGCATTCAGAGAAACCTCCCCATTTTCTTTGCTAGGCATTTCCCGGAGTAAAAATTTTGCCCATGTAACTGGCGCTTGGTTCTTGGAGAACCCAGCCTGACAAAGGCAGATAGGAATTACTTCTTCAAAGATCTGCCTGTCCCAGCACTATTAAAATAGACGGGAGAAAGGTTTACCCGGGGTGATAAAGAATATGTGCTTTTTACTTGGCTTTAAATCCTTTGGCTTATCTCTTGCTGGACCTTGATATGATGACACTTGTCTCACTTTGTTTTCCAGTTTTGGAAAGGTTACAGCATTTTACCAGGCTTCAAATTGGTGACTGTGACAGGATTCAGGTAAGAAGCTATAATCAGGTCATTTCTAGTGGCAGAGACCAACACATTAGCAAAGGAGAAAAAGCCCATTGGGGGGCCGTCATGTGGGCACACAACAAGAGTACTTTGGTAGAGAGGAATACAGTGTCGAGTGGCTGTGGCTTAAAGAGGGAGGCAATGCTGAGAACAAAAACTTGCTCCCTAGAGATGTACCTACTTAGATGGAAAGGGAGCAAAAACCTTGTGTTTATTCTGTGCATGCAAGAGTTTTGCAGACAGATACAGGATAAGTTTGCTGTCTGGCGAGTTCCAAGATACAACAATGAAATAATGTCACCCATGATGCCTTTATTCAAGAAAAGCCATCCGCCAGCCACAAGCACACAGTTGCACACAGCTGTGTGAATCTTTCCTCCTGGAGTTGGGCACCATGGCAGCCCTGAGCGGGTTAGCAGGGGGTTTCAGAGAGTTCGTTGCCAATTTTAAAAATAAAGAACGCTCACAAAAGCATTCAGGAATTTGGCTTCACTTGACATTCAGCATATCTGGTATCTGACATTCAGCGGAGGGAGGGTCAATAATGCTACCCCTGGGAGCAGCATGGCCATGTGACGGGTCTCTGAGTTGTACCTGCCCCCTGCCATGACCAGCTCCTGTGATTCACTCCACTTGTTCCTATCTGGCTGTTTCATTCAGTCATGTCACCTGTCTGCAGACATATGAGAAGCCAGAGTGTGTGCCTCAGGCTTCCGACTAAAGTTTAATGACAGGTTGATTTGAGTGAACCTTTGAAGACTGAAGTACCCAGGCTGTTCCTGCCATTTTGTTTCTCCCACGCAATGCAAATCAACCATAAGCATCTAGACTCTTCCAGGTCAGTTACCGCCTTACTGAACCAAGTGGTCTCCATCCAGGCCCGGAAGTGTGGTTGTGACATATGAGGTCCAGACGACGACACCATCCCCCGACTTAATGCGTAAAGCAAATGAGCAAGTAATGCAGAACCTTAATCAGACCTACAAAATGGACTATGGCTCCTTTCAAGCAGTTACTAGCAGTAAGTAGGACATCTCCACATTTCCCTATACATGGATTTTATTTAGATATAGTAAGGGTGTTTATAGTATGCTTAAAACTAGGTTTATGTGCCCACCCCTTCTCCCATCTGAGGTGCCGGTGCAGAGCCTCCCAACCAGGCCAATGTCACTGCAGTTGGAAGGGAGGATTGCAGGGGAGAGAGATTTGACCAAAGAGTCACAGAGCCATCTGGGTTTATGGATTTTTTAATAAAAAATTAGAAGACCCCAAACATCCCAAAACTGACATTACTTTGGGGGTTGGGATATTCATGAAATGCATTGATATTGAACAATAGATACTGTTATTTTGGAGCAGGAGTTCTTGAAGCTGGGCCCACAGACCCAACCACATCAGCACTGCCTGGGAACTTGTTAGAAATACAGGGCACCCCAGACTAACCAGGGTGATCGGCATTTCAACAAGCCCTTCAGGTGATTCTGATGCATAGGGAAGTTTGAGAACCCTGGCTCGGGATCATGTAGAGCAGGGATAAAATCCTGGAGTGTTAGATGCTCTTCCCTATTTACAAATGGGTACAGAGCTGTGTTCTGTTGTGTGATTAGGTGGGTGGACCTATTATGCCTTGGGAAATAGAGAGGAGAGCCAGCTGGGCAGAGAATTGGAGGGTAAGAATTTGCTGGCGAAAGTCCTAACTAACTCCGGTCCCTGGTTCCGGGCTCAAGGTGATTCCCTTTTTGGAGGGACACTGTCTCCCAGTGGGGAGTGCTCTGAAAGGACTGTTGCAGGCACACCTGGGAGAAAGGCACCCCTTCTCAGGGGTTAGGATATCCTCACAATAGGTTTATAAGTTTTGTCTTTACATTTTCTGATATTGTTGAATGTCAGATCATTTTTAAAAACAAAATACCAAATGATAACGACACATATATAATGGTAAGAAGGTGTTACAACGTAAACAAGAAAAAAAGCAAAATAAAAGTTCAGAATACATAAGACAGCAACAACACAGGTGGAAACTGGAAAATTAAAGGAAGTGGCCTAAAAGTATGGGCTCCCATGGAAGGCATCCAGCAATGCCACCCCCTTGTGGCCCCTAACACCACCCCCAACAAACCCATGTTTTACCTCCCCAAATTCCTTAAGTTTGTGGTTCTGAGGGCATAGGTGAACATCAGGCTCTGGCCTAGGTAATCCTCGGTTATGATTACTCCCCCCAAATTTCCTTTGTGTTGAGGATAATCAACCATTTAAAGGAGTTGGTAACCAGCAGTGTTACCGATCAGTGGCTGACTGTTGGTCAGAAACATGGTGCTGATAGTATGGTTCCCCAAAGCGCTTTGGAGATTGTGGCTTATTCTTCCAAAGAGCCATAAAGTCATTGTGAATGGCACTCAGCACCACTTCTGGAGAGTGTCTGCAACCATCTCTGCCCTCCTTGGGAGAGCAGAAATAACTCTGTGATATGCACAGTTTCCGAACGATAAACAGGAACGTAGGTCACGTGCATTTCCACGGGAAAGCTCCCCCATCGACCTGCTCTCTATAGCGTCGGTGCTATTTACCTAGAGTATACATATCCAAAAGGTCAAGAGACCGGATTTTGTTTTGTTTAATTATAATTATATTGGGGGGGGCAGAGAAGAGGAAGAGAATAAGAAAGAAAAAAAGCTGCATGCATGATTTGGTATCAGAAAGTTATTTCAAATCTTTATGAAATACCAAGGGCACAGAATGTTCAGAATATCTCCATTTATTTGGTCGTATATTTATCCTCAGAATAATTAATGTTGGATGAATTAGCAGGGGCTCTTAACCAGAATGCCCTTTCTTTAATCACTGCCCACAAATTCATGGTCAATTCCGTATAACCCTTTGATACCAGTGGTCTTACTAAGCCTTATTGTTAGCCACAGTGATGTTGAAAAGAGACACATTGTTACTGTATCTTTTCTCTGTTTAGCCTGGCGTGTTACACAAATTGTGTACTTGTATATCCCGTGAGATGGGTACTGTTTTCTCCACTTTACAGGGGAGGAACTAGAAGCAGAGGGAGGGTGAATAATGTGCCCAAGAACACAGAGAAACTAACATAAGTCTGTATGACTTCTGAGTCTGGTGGCTACATTAACTACTCCCAGGAGGCCTTGTTTCTTAACTGTTGGGTGTGATATTTTAAAATCTTCTATTCAGGAGTCTTAAAAATGTGATAAATATTTAGATCCCTTGATACTTTGACTAGAACATCCTAGCTCCCAAAATTAATTTTATGGTATTGTGCTCCCGTGATCACAGTATGGAGAGGGACTGGGCAGAGTATAAAGCCCTCTTAGAGCTTCCTTATCCAGCACCTCTGATCTTTTCAACACATGGAATTCCTGCAAGTTGTAGAATGAGAAACACAGCTTAAAGGGGGAAAAAGCACATGTTGTGTAAACAAAGGACAACAATAAACACACACCCACACCCACAGAAATAGCAAATGTCTGTGAAATGACTTGATGCTATGGTTCTCCAGATTTGTATTATGAAAACAATAATTGCTGCCATTGCCCCAAATCACCTCCACCATAGCTCTTACAGCTCCTGTTTTCCAGACAATTGAGCTGAGGCTCAGAGAGGCTGAGTAAATTGCCTAGGGCCACACAGCTAGATGTGGCACAGAACCAGGATTCAAATCTGGACCTGTGTGTCTATAAAGTTCTCCTTCTTAAGGGACCATGGGTATGAAATCTCTTTAAAAATTCTAAATTCTCAAGAGACTTTATTACAAGAAATTATTTTTCCCCATTTATACTTCATCAAAGCCATACAACAGAGCTTTCAGAAGTATAAGATACCGGTTATTAGCAAGAGGCAGTTGATAATATTGAGTCAGTAGCAAAGAAACTTGAGGTTTAAATGAGCTGGTGTGGCTTTTTTATAAGCAACTGAGCATTTTCTACCAGACTATGCAAAATATTAAGAATAGCTTTGGAATCCCCATCACCACTGATGAGGCCAATTAAGTATGCACAGACTCCAAACTTGAAACCCTGTTCCCAGTATCTGGCAGGTGGCAACTCTTTGGGCTTCAAAGACCAGCTGTTAGGGGATGGAATGAGGAAGACATGTTGCTTCCTTCTAGAAGCACCATAACCTCACGTAGTGGTGGTGTCCGGTGGGCAGTCTCAATTCCATTCATTTGCTTTGGGGTCTTAATACCTTTTCTTTGGGTTCCCAGATGAAACGAAGTTCACCGTCATACCAGAAATCATTTTTGAAGGAGACACAGTAAATTTGGTGTGTGAAAACGAAGTTTTGTCCTCTAACGTGTCCTGGCACCATGTTGAAAGGCGCTTTGACATCCAGAACAGCAGCAGATTCTTGGTTTACACCACCGTGCTCAACAACATGACCTCCATATCTCGCCTCACGATTTACAACATCACTCAGGGCGATGCAGGTGGGTTTCTGTCTAAGAACTGGTGCAGAGAAAGGAGTAAAGGGCTTGTAAAGAAGCAAGCCATGGAATATATGTGAATGTGTGTGTACATAATTTTATTATATATATATCTAAAATAAATAAAAATATAAATAAATAATATATAAATAAAATTTATAAAATTTTTTATTAAAATTAATAAAATTAATAAAATTATTTAAATATATATAAGTAAAAGAAAATAAATGAAATATATATAAAATAAATAAAATATAAATAAATAAATAAAAATAAATATTATACATGTGTGTATATGTGTGTGTATATAGATACACACACAGTGTTTTCCTCTTTTTGAAAAGAAGTCACCAGTCTCAATTTTTCAAAATTAAAAATGAATCCCATGGTATATAAGTAAGAACTACATCCTTGGAGACAAAACCAGATTTCTATATTTACCAAGGCTTATGAGTTGGAAACAGAGACAAAAATATGACTTTTGTTTTTAATCTTCAAAAAATTTTCAACAGGTTTGTTGGGATATAATCGACATATAATGAGCTGTACATATTTAAAGGGTACAGTGTAATATGTTTTGACATATGTGTACACCTGTAAAACTATGCCCCGCCTCAGGAGAGTGAACGTAACCGTTACCCTCTGCCTAGTTTTCTTGGATTC
Source organism: Mustela putorius furo (assembly GCF_011764305.1). Taxonomy (NCBI): domain Eukaryota; kingdom Metazoa; phylum Chordata; class Mammalia; order Carnivora; family Mustelidae; genus Mustela; species Mustela putorius. The sequence goes on along the minus strand of NW_025422123.1, from coordinate 13,280,457 downwards.
CGTTGTAATCTCTCCCATCTCCCACTCTCCTTCCCCAACACACCCAGAAACAGAAGTTTTAAACCTGACACTCCAGAATTTAATAACCCCATTGTAACCCAGATACCAGCAGGGGAATCTCCTTTTCCCTGGCAGAGAAGTTGGGTTGCAAACCACGGGCCCTATTACATCTTTGTGGATTCTGATTTTGCCACAGAGTGAAATAGAACACCAAAATCATCCACAACCTTCTAATTCTCTGAGGTTTTCCAATTTTTCCTTTCTACCGCTTCCATCCTCACAGCTTTTATCTCATCAACAAAGACTGAGATTTCTGCTCCTTCCTTAGAACATCTCTCTACTCATTAACCCGTAGCATCAGAAATTATCTGCATTGAACTTCGACACTTCCTGAATGTTTCTTTAGAGTTGTCTAGAGCTTGGATGATTTTGAAAACGATGCTTCAGGAAGTACTGTCACCACACATGAGATGAGACTATTGTTCTTCTAAGGAATTCCACATATGTAATAATAAAAAAACACGATTGTAAGGGGAGCTGGGCGGCACAGTCGTTTGAGCTGGTTGACTCTCATTTATGGCTCCGGTCGTGATCTCAGGGTCTTGAGATGGAGCCCTGTGTCAGACTCTGCCCTCAGTGAGGAGTCTGCTGGGAATTGTTTCCCTCTCCCTCTGCCCCCTCACCCCGCTCGCTTGCACACTCTCTCTCTCAAATAAAAAAACAAATCTTAAAAAAATACATGTGTGTATTCTGTGCAGGTGAATATATTTGCAAGCTGACATTGGATATCTTTGAATATGAGTCCAGAAAAAAAATAGATGTCACGCCCATCCGAATTGTGGCAACTGAAGAAATGAAGGTGACATGCGACAACAATCCTGTATCCTTGAACTGCTGCAGTGAGATTAATGTAAATTGGAGCGCGATAGAATGGAAACAGGAGGGGAAAATAAACATTCCAGGTGAGAATGTTAGATGCCCTTTCACATATACGTTTTTGCCTCTTGGCCAAGTAAAAGTGGGAGATGGACTGGGTGGGAGAGGAAATGTTAGGTGACTGTTTTTTCCCAAACTTCAGACTATTAAAATGGAACTAGGCTTGATGCCAGCTCCAGCTTAGCCATTCTAGAACAACATTCCAAAAATATATGCATACAGAGGTCATGCTTGGGTTGTGGACAAGATCTTGGCTGAGAAGACCTGATGACTTGCGTCCACAGTAACTCCCGCCTGTAGAAGAGCTGGCCCCCCATCTTCCCTCCCTCTTCATCTTCAGCAAAGAGCTAAGGATGAGGTCATTGACTTTGCTTTGGAGTCTGGTTCTGAACTTCTTTTTTCTGTGTGTCTTCTCCTGGTCTCTATCCTTCTCACGTCTCTGCCTCTGTCCCACATCTTTCTGTATTACCTAACTCTGTATCTTTGTGTTTTGGTTTTTTTTTTTTCCCCATTTTTCTGTATAGACCCATTTGTCTCTCAATTGTTCCATGTCAATTTCTGATCCTACGTGGCTCCTTTCAGATCTGAGATATTACCGGAAGTTCTCCACCCTCCCGTTTATACTCATGAATGATAATAATAATATATTAAAAGAGCAACTCTGACCCTGTTTTGTGTAACAGCTTATGATTAATCAATATTTTAAAAATATGTTATCACTTTTGATCATATTCAACCCTGATCGCAAGTTTGAAGCTGGTATTTTTTTGCCTCCAATTTGCAGATAAGGAAATTGAGGGTGACACAGACTTATCCAAGGTTGTCAGAAAGGAAAAGAAAGACTCACCTCAGGTCTGATTTCCCAAGACGAGTGTTTGCCTTGGCAAAAGTATGTTAGCCATGCCTGAAGAGCCAGGGCTGGGGCAGGCTGATCTGGAAGAGTTTGCTCTGGAGCAGGAGACTTTTTTGTCTGGAGACTTCACATAACAAGACCCAATCCTTCCCTTAAGAAATGACAGCTTTATGTGTTCATCTTTACACAAAAAATCATTTAAGTAAAACGTGGCTTTACTGGTAAAATTCATCAGTGCTATAAAGTTTAACAGTACAGACTCTTTGCCAGCAGACTATATTAATTTATAAAAAAATAAAATAATGATTAATTTACATGCAAGTCATCCTGAGCCCATCTATTTACAAAGCACATTTCACCTGCTGCTTCTGTATTTTACTTTAAATCCCCCATGAAGGGGAAAAGCATCTGGTTACTGTTGAAAATGTTGACACAGGAGATGTTTAGTCACTTCCTTGATTTTTCAGGAAGAGGAGGTTGTAGGCACCCTGGAGGAGCGGCCAGATGGGAGAAAAATCTTGCAAAGTTCCCTCGGTACTAACTTCATACAGCCCCGAGAGGTGAAAGCCTCGCCCTCTGGCAGAGGAACCAGGAAGTCTCCACTACAAACGGTCAGGGACCTCTCCGTGGTCACCACTGTTTCAGACATTCCTAATGCCCAGTGTGGGAGACAGAACAATGGATTTCCTGCCATGGGGCTGGCCACCTGGGGACTCGCACTGTCCATTCTCTGATGAACTTAACCTTTGCCCTCGGCACCTGGCCTTCTTCCTCCCCTCGTAGCCTCCACTCTGAAGTGCATGCTCTCTCTCTCTCTCTCTCTCTCTCTCTGTGTGTGTGTCTCCAAATTCCACGAGCTCTTTAGCACCCATTCTTCCAGGTCAATGGGAGACAATCTAGCAGAATAACTCACTCCAAAGCACGAGGAACTGAATGACCTACCTCATTTCAAAAACAGGTGCATTTCATTTTCAAAATACAAGGGATAAGACAGAAGGAAGGTAATCAGCAGTGGCAGAATTTCTAACATGAAAAGGGTGGTCTTTTTTGAATGAGGGGGTGCTTCCTGGAGTTTTTCAACTCATTGGGCAGCAACTAATAATATAAATAGTAATAGTATCAGTAATAGTAATAGTGGACGTGGTAATAGTTACTGTTATTGGCGCAGCATCTCGCCTGTCTAGTGTAGTACTAGCTAGCTTCACCTGCACAGAAATGGATGGACAAACTGGGGGAAATTAACAGCAGCAGAGTTTGTAGTCTTGCTGCAGCTGTTATGTGGTATGATGATAAAAACTAACGGAGCCTTAGCTCTCTCCTTGCACACAAGTTAGAGCAGTTCCAAAAGAGTTCATTAACTTTTCGTGGCCCTGCCTACCATACTCCAGTGGCTGTTGATTAGCAGAGTATTCATAAAACAACTGAATATTTACAGGAGGGTGTGACCTTGACTCTGGCCTTGGGGGACATGAGAGGGAAGAGCTTAGAACTCCACTGTCCCCTTACTTGCATCTTTTCTTCTGGATTGCCCCACTGAAATATTTAAGCCCATGTTACCATGTGTGCCTGCAGTCCATCTCAGATGGATCTGGTTTGGTTTGGTTTGGGGCTTTTTTGCAGCCAGACAAGACATCAGTCAGTTATAAAGAAGGGAGACTGGCTGTTTTTCTTTCCTGAGTAGAAATCAGTCTGTGGCTTTGGAGTCCCTTGATGAAGTGGCCCTAGAGGCAGGCTGGCTTCAGGGTCTGAGGTGAGCCCAAGTAGAGAAACGGTAGGAAGTGGTCCCTAGCACCCTGGGAGGCGGTGTTCTCCTTCCTGGCTGCATGTGAGGGTCTCCCCAGGGGGTTATTAGACAGACCAGCTGTCAAGGCTCTACCCCAGAGCAGCCAACATCAGGATCTCTGGGTTTGGGTTCCAGGTGATGTGGTTTGTAGTGGCATCCATGAGCCAACCACCAAGAAAGAATAATTGAGTCATTTTTGGTGCTCCGAGATGGTTTTACTAAAGTGGGGACAGGACTCCTGGGCAGGAATCACCACACTGGAGTTATGAGGAGGACTTAAGTATATTTTTGGAGTTAGGGGAAATAAAGCCCAAGGAAGTTTCCAAATTGGATTTTCATATGTTGAAAAAGACTCTCTCTCTCTCTTAATTTTTAATTTTTCCTACCCCAGCGACCATCACTAATGGTCTGTGTGAGGGGCAGGCCCCGACTGGATGCTGTTCTAAGTGTCTCTGTATCTTAACTCATTTGACCTGACTACGCAATCCGAGGCGGTAGCTATGATTTTTAGTCCCCATTTTCCACCTGGAGAAACTGAAGCACAGAGCAGTTGGGTGACTTTTTCAACCATAGCCTGCTAGTAAGTGGGAATTTGGGATCTGCAGCCAGACTGCCCAGTCCCAAGTCTGCAGACCTAACCACCGCACAGTCCTCCCTCTCTAAAGAGAAGAAATTGGATTTAAATAATAATTCCTTTTCCCGGATTGGGCCTCTTTGCTCCTACATGGAAGAGTCAGCCAACTGTGTGACAGTGAAGGAACTGCTTCTGTCTCTGCAGGCAACCCAGAAACTGACCTAGAGTCCGGCTGCAGCCGATACACCTTCAGGGCAGATGGGACTCAGTGTCCCAGCGGGTCCGCTGGAACGACAGTCATCTATGAGTGCGAGTTCGTCAGCATCCATGGAGCCAAAGGCAGTAAGAACATAGAAGTGACATTCACCTCCGTGGGTAAGGACTCTTTGCCTCTAGCCAAGGGCTGTCAACCCCCTGGGAATATCTCTGAGCTAGCTGGAGTGTGGTTGGGGTAAATCACAAGCAGGAGACAGAGGGGGGGTGTCCCTCTCTCCCATCTGAATTTAGATAAGGTCTTTAGAAGACAGAAAGATGGGGGGAGCCCAGGCCTGCCGGGGAGGAAAGGTCTGCCCGGCACTGAGAAGGCAGGCAGGGACCGGAAAGGACATTTTCACACTCGGGTTAGTTCTGTTTAAGTCATTGAGTTCATGACGAAGGTGGTGCCCCAGATTTTCCCTTTTCCTTCCGTGAGCCCATTCTCCTTTCCTTGGAGGCCGGTAGTAGTAGCCAGGCTCAGGGCCCACCGCCAGCAGGCGAAGACACGCTCTGTCCTCTCTCCCCTCCCACTCTACCTATTCCAGCCAGAACCTTGCCGGAAGCTTTAATAATTTGAGACTTTATGATCATTTTACAGTTATCCTGAGTGTGTGTTAGTCTTTGACTAAAGGCTTTCAACTGAGCTGGTCCTTTTTTAAAAAAGTATCATTTCTTCTCCTCATGTAATAAAACATCCTAACTTCACCCCTGTTTGCAAAAATGGGGCAGTCACACTTGTTTTTCTCCCCATTTTGCAAAAACTGAACCACTTCGATCAATCACCAGACCACTTTGAACAATTTGGAGGAAGGACTAACACCAACACGACTGATGGTCCTCGTTCCCCCTTGCTACCCTCGTGACTTGGGGTTTTTTACAAAGATCAAGATGGCACTTATCTGAAAACATGATGGCCATAGAAGAGCTCGTGGGTCTTCTAAGCAATTTCATTTCAGTTTTCTGTAGTGAGAGCGGGTGGACGCTTCAAGTTTCAACTCAGAGTTGTATTGATTAGGTGGGATTTGGGTTGTCACAGAAACCTACTGAGATTTCACTGAAAACCACTGGTCTGGTGGTTTGGACGTTTTCTGAGAATCAAGAGAACCAGATTCATGGTTCCATGAGCCTCTCCCTTTTCACTCCCAGAAGCTGCCGAGCCGTCAAAAGGCAGCTCCACACCAGATCCCGACAGCCAGTGAGGCCCATGGGAGGGACACCGCAATCCATGCTTGTGTGATTGGGGACTCTATCTGCACGTTGGGATCCCCGCTTCTAAAGGGCACTGTGGGCAGGCCTGATTTCTTTTTATTGTGATGAAGGGCAAGATTTTACACTAGTGGGGAAAGCTGGCCGGCATCAGTGGCTTCCAGGTGTGAAACCATTCACCTCTAGGAGATAAAAGTGAATGGCATTTTGAAATGTCAGTGACATGCTCAAAGAGGGGTGGAAAGATAGAAGCAGAGGCCCCCAAAAGTAGACTGTCCATATAAGCCTTTACCTTTGTAAGGGTCTTGTTAACATTTTTGAGGAATAATTCCTCATGAATTTATGAGGACATTCTCATAAGGAGGAGTAAGTGTAGAGAGACTTAGAGTTAAGGTGTCTCTCCCTCCCAGTTTGCCTGAGATGGTCCTGGTTTAATTATTGGGGCAGTACATTCTAGGATGCCTGTACCTCAAATGTTGTTCCAGAAATCACTCTTTGGCTTAGTAAGTGTTGGATGTGTACTATAGCCAGTGGTAAGCCCTGGGGGATGCAAAGACATAGAAAAGAGAGCCCTGCTCTTAAGGGGTTCACACTTTTATGAAGAAGAGATACAGAAAGAGAAATTAAAATACAACACGGTGTTATTTAAAACATGTTTTAAAAGGGTAGAGAATGGTGTTGTTACAAGAACAGAGCCATTGGGCATGGAAAAGGTTGAGGGGAGCTTGGATTATGTCAACAGCCCTAAGTTTGCAACCTTTTGCCCTGCCGATCATCAGGAGATAATTCCAGCCACAACAGGGAAGTGCACCAGCTCCCAAGGCAGGAGATGGAAATGAGTACAGTTGAGAGCACCACCGGGAACAGCCTAGAAACAAAGAAAGCCCAGGAGCCGCAAGGTACCCATCCCGCAATGACACCAGTGGAGTCAGGACGGCCCATGCTCTCTGCCTCTGTCTTAAATTTCACTCGTGTGTCGATGTCACCAGAAAGACTAAATCTTGTGCTTGTTGTTGGTTTTTCTTTTGTCCGTTCTGTGTGCGTTCTTTCAGCCAACCTAACAATAACCCCGGACCCAATTTCTGTTTCTGAGGGACAAAACTTTTCCATAAAGTGCATCAGCGATGTGAGTAACTATGATGAGGTATACTGGAACACTTCTGCTGGGATTAAAATATACCAAAAGTTTTATACCGCCAGGAGGTCTGCTGCTGGAGCAGAGTCGGTGCTGACCGTGGAGACGGCAACCCGGGAGTGGAACGGTGGGTGCGAGACTCCAGACCCTTTCTGTTGCCATGCTGCCCGGGGCCCTTGGGAACACCCTGAAAGTGGGACCAGACCTGGAGGGGCTGTCCTGAGATGTGCCTGCACCCCTGCACTCCATGCAAGAGCTCTGCAGGGGAAGATGTCCCAAATCTCCATTGTATAGATGTGGAAACAGAGGCTCAGAGAGAATAACACACGCACCTGGGCTCCTCCTTCTCACGGTACAGAGTCAGGACTGGAACTGGGATCTCCAATTCAGGAGCCTGCACTGCTGCCATGAAATTAAGAGGATTGTTTTGCTGCTTATGTTTAAAGATGTATTTGTTTATTTTAGGGAGAAAGGGAGTACAGGCGGGAGGGGCAGGGAAAAGAAGAGAGAATCCCAAGAAGATTCCCTGCTGAGTGCAGAGCCCCATGCCGGGTTCAATGTCACAACCTGAGCCGAAACAGAGTCAGATGCTTAACTGACTGAGGCGCCCAGGTGCCCCAAGAGGATTGTTTTTAACAGTGGTTTTACCAGAATTTTAGGAGTTTTTCACCCAATCGTGATTAAAAAAAAAAAAAAAAAATCTAGGTCGATTTATATGCCTGGTTCCAAAGAAAGGAATATTTGCATTTTGTATTTATCCCTACATGTTACTCATGTTGGAAAGAAATGCAGAGACTTGGAGGGTGGAAAATGATTTGCTATAATTGCTGCAATAAAAGTTGACATGTATTGAACCCTTCGTTATGTGATAGGCACCGTGCTAAGTGTTTGAGTGGATTATTTCATTTACAACATAAACTTAGAGGATGCCTGTGTGGCTCTGTTGATTAAGCATCTGCCTTTGGCTCAGGCTCAGGTCATTCTCCCAGGATCCTGGGATCTAGTCCCACATTGGCGGTCCTTGCTTAGTGGAGAACCCTGCTTCTCCCTCTGTCTGCCACCGCCCCCCCGACTTCTGCTCTCTCTCCCTCTCTGAAAATAAATAAATAAAAATAAATTTTTAAAAACCCAGTAAACCTAGAGGACAGTGTTATTAGTATCCTCATTTTACAGATGAAGAAACTGAGGCCCAGTGAGGCTAAGTAAAATATCTGAGGTTATACATCTGGAAAATGGCAGAGCCAGGGTGAAATGGAGATTGTCTGGCCAACCCTGGACCACTTCCCTCTGAATGCTTTCATTAGTTATAAGTTTAATCAGTCCAGGTCCTACAAATCCCAGGTCTTTATTTGCTTGTGTAAGGCCTAGGTATCATTGTAGAAATAACTGGTCACTGTGGCCGGCCTTAGTAGAATATAGTCAGGAGGCAGAGTAGTGTTCCCCTGTGCTGAGCTTAACCTAAACTGTCCAGTTGCTCTTCCCCCTGAGGAGTCATAACTGAGGAGGAGACATGGCTTTTCCAGGAACGTAAACTATTTGACTGTCCCATACTTGGGTAGTCAAAATCCCGTTCTCATCTAAATTAACTATACCTTCATTTCATATTGGATTTATCTTTCCCTCCCTCCCAGCAGAAACAGAAGGGGGTTTGTTCTCTGTCCTTGTTCTCCCTGTTTTCCTTCTGGCTATGTCATGGCTCTAGTTCCTCCAGAGTTGGGGCAAGGAGAAGGAATGCTAAGAAAGTAAAAGGGTCTTACTCAACTGTAGGTGCTTGTTACCATCTTCCTGCCCTGTCCCCATGATGGCTGTTCAGGTCATGCCTCATCTTGCGACGGACCCTGGTATAAAGACCATTGGGATAGGGTCCTCTCTAGAAGCTCAACCCCAGGACCATGCTCAGCCCCATCTACCTCACCAAGCACAGGCTGCACAGCCTACTTTTGCTGTAGCCTTCCCTCAGTCCTCCAGAAAGACCTCTCATCCTTAGACTTTCCTAGATGGGAGTCAGACATCTAACTCTAGGGTCCACAGGGGAAGCTCCCTCAAGAATTTCAGCCTAACCCCTTCCACACACTTTGATGGTGTCGTGGTGCTGGCATGCCTACTCACTCACAGAGGGGGCAAGGGACACCATGCCACCACGGAGCTCTAGCTCACTGACAACTGTCTTTGAAGAACTCCTCAGCCCTGCACACACCCAAATTCCCATGTTTCTCCCTGAGTTAAGGAAAGAGACTTGGAGTAAGTAATGGGAGCTTGGTTTGAATTCCAAGGGCATCTGGCTCGCTCAGTTGGTAGAGCATGCAACAATTGATCTCGGAGTCCCAAGTTCGAGCTCCACATAGGATGTAGAGATTACTTGAATAAATAAATCTTTTTAAAAAAGAAAAAGAAAAAGAAATGCAATTCCACACCTAATAGGCTGTATAACTTTAGATAAGCCACTTCATTTTATTTAAAAGGAAATGACTATTTAGGCAATGGGTTAGTCCTTCGAATACATCGAGAATCCAGGAGGAGAGTTGATCAAACATTTTCTCATCCAGTGTTTTAGGAAGGTGTGACGTGCTCTTGCCCATGCTTGACAGGAAAAACTACATCTTAACCTTCCCAGCCAATGCATTTTTGGAGCAGTGATCACATTCCATCTCATTTTTGCTTCCTTCCACACAGGAACCTATCACTGCATATTTAGATACAAGAAATCGTACAGTGTCGCGACGAAAGATGTGATGGTTCACCCACTGCCTCTAGAGCCGGACATCATGGTGGACCCTCTGGAGGCTACGGTTCCATGCAAAGGTTCCCGTCACTTCAGGTGCTGCATTGAGGAGGACGAAGACTACAAAGTAACTTTCCAAGTGGACTCCTTATTCTTTCTTGCAGGTAAGACACGCATTGCTGCATTGTGAGATCTCAAAATTTCCTCTGAAAATAGAGGTAAAGAGACATAAGGATTGCCTCAGAGACGGAATGTAACAGAGGGTACCTCATGAGCTTTATTACCTTCTGTTGTGCTGTGTGGCCCATGGCTTGTTGGTTTGGGGCAGGAGTATATCCAGTACTCTGGTGGTCCCTCTCTCCATGCTATGCATCAGTGTGTTATAAAAGCACCACAGAAATCCTTTCAGATGCACAGCTGAGGATCCAAGAAAGTGAAATAACCAAGGGCCAAAAACATAGAGAAAAAGAAAAATAGAAATGCTTTAGCTTCTGGTGGGGCTTCTCTGAGACTATCAGTCAGTATGAGAAACCCAGAAACCTGGGGTTGTGTGTCCTAAAGATTTTATTTATTTATTTGAAAGAGAGAGAGAGAGCACACAAGCAGGGGTGTGTCAGAGGGAGAGGGAGAAGCAGACTCCCAGTTGAGCAGGGAGTGTGACATGGGGCTCAATCCCAGGACCCTGAGATCATGACCTGAGCAAAAGTCATATGTTTAACCGACTGAGCCACTCAGGTGCCCCAGAACCTTGGGTTTGAAGGCTCTGAAGGGCATGGAAGAAAGGCTTTGCTCCCTATGCAATGACTAAGGGGGCCTGTGTCACAAGCACAATCTCAAGACTCTCAAAGGGTGGCATGTTCACTCAGAAGAGGATAAGCAAAAAAACAAAATTTGTCCGCCAGAGTCAAGAGCTTGGCCTCCTTTCCAGGTGGGCACCAGTTTCCCCTGAGAATTACAACCATCCTGCTCTCAAGCTGCAGAGTAATTAATGTAAAGTGGTCCATGGGTAGCACCCAATGGTACCTGGTGTGCGCGCACGCGCACACACACACACACACACACACAAATCAAATCCTCTAAGGTAGAAGGTACCCTCAACCCAGAGACATCAGGGTTCCTACAGATTAGGGTGAACCTAGTATGAGCTTGCAACCCCAAATCTCACAACAGAGACACGTTCATGAAGGATTTGCAAGCTCATTCATTCTTTGAACAACTATTCATGGTGACATGCTCGATGCAAAACACCACAGGAAGCAATGAAAAGGGGATGTGAGAGTTGGGGCACATGTGTTACTAACTAGCTGGAAGGGTTCTTGTCCTAAAGGACAATCCATATAACATTAAATTTCCAAAATGAACACTGCAGATCAAAAGAACCCCAATGTTCAGAAAAGCAGGACCCAGTAGAGACAAGGACTTAGAGAAGGTGTGTGATAGGAGGCTATAGACTCCCTCTGGGTACTGGAGTACTGAAGCATTTCACCATCCCGTGTTTAACATGCATGTATTTGGTGCTCTCTAGGGGCCAAATACTAAGCTAGGCACTGGGAGATGCAGTGATAAATAAGACCAGGTACCTTCTCTCCAAGACTTTATCAATCTAAAGGAGGAGACAGACCCATAAAGAAGGGACACTAAACCAACGTGGAAAGGCAGGACAGGAGAAGTACACAGGACATGACAGGATGTGGAAGAGAGGGATGCTGAGAGGCATTCTGATTGTCCAAACTGTACAGGCACAGATTTGGAATCATGAGTGGTGGAGGTAGGGGTTAGGGGAGCACCATGTAGGGGTGGGCTGACTGACTTACTTGTAGACTGGGGGCATTTTAAAAACCATATCAGAAATGAATGTGGCACATGCCTTGGAAAAGTTTAGACACATTATCCATATTGGATCATTTCAACAAAATGTGTGCTTTGGAGTCTCATCTTGTGACTTAGTTCTTCCAATAATTCTATCTCAGAAAAAGAAGTTAATGGAAAGCAAGTGTGTTACAAACACAGTTTCTCAGCAAGCTCAGTTTCCTGGTGTCCAAAGAAGCTGGACATTTTTTGTCACTTTACCAATGCTGCTAACAATTCAGTCCGGAGCTCAGCTATGAAGATTAACCTGGTTCCAGGTAAGAGCATTTGAAATTTTTTAAAAATGTGGTAGTCATGAGCAGGGATTCATTTATTCATTTGCTCCCTCATTCATCCATTCAATAAATGGATATTGTGCACCTGCATGTGGCAAGCCTTGGGCTAAGGGTGGAGGGTCTGGAAGAAACAACCACAACCACAGCAACAACTAAGCCATGGGGACTAACCTCAGGTGTAGGGGAAAGATGTGTGTGATGACATCTAATGTGGTAAGGGCTGAATTAGAGATCATGCGGGAGACCAAGGAGGCTGCCAGGTTTCATTCTACTGGTGAGAGTCAGGAGGAAGTGATCAAGAAGGCCTTGTGTATGAAGCTCGATTTCAGCAGTGTCTGGGAGGCAAAGCACTGGACTGGGCGGTGCCTAGTGTCTTTGCGGGACTGAGACCCCTTTGAGGTTTCAGCAAAGGAAGGGTGTCACCACTAGACAGGGCTACATGAAAATATCAATCTAAATAATAGGCAACCATCTTTCCCATCCTTTGTCATCACCAAGCCTATATCCCCCCCAACCCCGCATAATATTTTCAAGGTAGAAGGTCATGGTTTATGGCTATTTCTGTAATAGCCTATGACCAAGAACTCTCCTCAGGAGCAGCAAAGAGGCAAGTGAATAAAGCATGGTCCAGGGCTTCCACTAGAAACAGTCCTCTTCCCCAGAAATCTTGTCTGTACCAGGACCTCTGATATCCAAAGAATTCATGACTCTATCACCAGCGATGTTTGGTTTACTGAGTGATCTGTGGTAATTCTCATGAATTGGTAACTGAGCTCTGGACACCAAAGTGGGAAGCAATTTAGAGTTCCCTATCTCCCTGAGTCACTGTTCCCTGACCCTACCAAGCACACCTCTTCCAGGGGCAGCCAAGACCCCTTCTTCACCACCCCCCGTGCTGCCATCTTCCCCCCGGCACAGACATGTTTTATTCGTTTATGTTTGTTCTTCTCTTCCCTCATACTAGGTCTGATTCCTCTTCCTTTTCCCAGTAGAAATTGCTTACATATTTCAAGATTTTATACAATGACTGAGAGCTCAGTTGATGTTAAATTTATAAGTTGGTGAGAAAGGATCTTATCATCAGAGAATCAAAGTCCCTTGGAGATCAGAGATTCTGCAACAAATGTCATTTTCTCATTCCAATCTGGTCTTGAGTTGACATGAAATAGATTAAAACTCTAAGGGCAGCCAGAAGGAACAAATGTTTACAAATATTACTTAGAATATTCAGGTCATGGGTACCTGGAATTCCCACTATTAATTATATATGTGAATTAAGGCAGTGCTTCTCAACCTTGGCTGCATGCTAGAATCACAGGGGAAAGTTAGAAAATAGCCAATGCTTAAATCTCAGCCCCAAGGGGTTCTTATCTATTTGGGCTGAGTGAACCAGGACATTGGTATTTTCCTAGCTCCCCAGGTGATTCGAATATGCCAGAGTTGAGAATCCCTTGGATTAAGGCATATTGTCCCTGAGATTCCTGGAAACCTGATTATCTCTTATCAGAATGAGCACACATTAAGCTCTCATGATTTTTGCATGGCTTAGATTTAACAGACAGCAGAGAGAAGATTCCCAGGGATCGGAGGCAGGGACGAGGCATACAGGAAATAAATTGTTAAAAAAGCAAATGCATGTGAAAGATTTGTGTCAGAAGCACTAAAAGGGGCTTTGGAAGATCAGGAGCAAAATAAAGAAAGTGGGTCACTCTGAAAAGGTTGCAGAAAACTGAAGAGAAAAATGAATTCAAACAGCAACATTCTAGCTAGGCCTGACCTTCTTTTGACTATCCTTTTTCCTCCTTTCAAATGGTCCTTTTTATTTCCGTTTCCAATGCAGGAGAGAAGATCATGTGCCGAGATCCCACAATAGGTGTTGGGGAACCAGGGAAAGTCATCCAGAAACTATGCCAGTTCTCAGATGTACCCAGCAGCCCTGCGGGTCCCACTGGCGGGACAGTGACTTACAAATGTGTAGGCTCCCACTGGGAGGTGAAGAAAAATGACTGCATCTCTGCCCCAATACATAGTCTGCTCCAGCTGGCCAAGGTGATCTTTACACCTCTTTGACTTTGAGCTCTTGGTGGGGAGATTCGTCTAGCTTATCATATTTCTTAGCAAATGGGCCTTGGCCTGGTTGGTGTTGCTCCCAAAGCTACTTTTATTTATTTATTTAAAAAGAAGAGGCAATCCTAGAAATGCTTTACGTTTTTCTTAAGTACAAATATGGAGACCACAAAATATGTATTCTGCTCTGGGACCAGCTGCATACCTTCACCTTAACTTCTCAGTGCCTTGTTTTTATTACCTCTAAAGTGCAGGTGGAGTTATCTTCTCTTACCACCCTCCTTTGAGTAATCTTGATTACCAAGCAAGTAGCTCTCATCTTTTCAGAAGGAGGAGATACATTAAAAAAATAAGGTTCATCGGTGTAAAAAAAAAAAAATATATATATATATATATATATGTATGTATATATATATATACATACATATATATATATATATATATATATATATATATATATATATATATATATATATATATATGCATATGCTTGGGCTTTCTGCTTTTATAGGTCTGAGATTTCTTCCACCCTTAGAGGTAACCTTTAGTTATGAAAGATGGAACTAACCTGCCTCTCTTACCTAGAAGAGAGGTTCCTGCCACGTGGTAGGGGGAGGTTTCTCCTTTCATCAGAATAAATAAATGGTACCCCATACTGAAGTTGTCAAGAGTAGAGACCTCTAAAATGCCTTGAGTCACACGAAACAAATACTGACGAGGCCACTAGTGGAGTTCTACTGAATGACATTGTTAGACAAACCGTTCCAAACACTCTCACTGTTGGAAGAAGAATTAAGGAAAAGGAGTGGTACTGATTTGTGTCTCATCTAATTATCTTCTGCTCTCCTCTTGTCTTGTACTAAATTCACTAAAATACTTACTAGGTGTGAAGCATTATTGCAGGTGCTCTCAGGGTAAGGCCACCAAACCAGAATTCAGTTTCTGATTTGCTAGAGGATGTAATCCTGTTGGGTAGTTCAATACACATTAATTTTGCTTAGGATAATCAGGAAGCTCTGCTTGAAGAACTTGGCCTCTGAGTTGGACCTTGATGAGGATGCACCAGTGATATGAATTTCCCTAATTGAGAAAGATAGGAATATTTAATTTGAATTCAGTGTTGGGCCCTGGTCCCAATTCTAGATACTTAGATACATTTTCAGTGGAAAGGTTGGCCCGTTAGCCTCTCAGATCTATCCATTCAACTTATATTTATTGGATACCTACTATGTGCCAATTTATGACTTATACTATATCAGGCATTATAGCATATCAGACAGAATATAACATGTTTCAAATTGCTAAGGAGCTTATAATTTAATTGGAGAGATATTGAAAGTCAAACACAAGATGACATTGGTAGAAATGTCACAAATGGGGGCATCTGGGTGGTGTAGTCCATTAAGCATCTAACTCTTGGTTTCGGTTCAGACATTGATCTCAGGGTCGTGAGATTGAGCCCCACATTGGGCTCCATGCTGAGCACGGAGTCTGCTTGAGATTCTCTCTCCTTCTGCCCCTTCCGCTCATGCTCTCTCTCTCTAAGATAAATAAATAAAGCTTTTTTAAAAATAACAAATACTTAGGAAGTCAGAGGAGGAAACTCCCCTGGGTTGGAATACTCATCAAAGCTCTTTATGGATGAGGTCGAATTGGAGTTCATCCTTTAATTGTAAATAAGGGCTCTGGAAGTAATTGGGTAAGTAATTAGGAAACAGAAGTGGGGGTGACCGTATAATTTACCATCCAAACCAGGACACATTTTTAAAATAAAAGAAAGTGCTAGTAATAATTACACTGGGTCAGCAGATATAAAACAGAACTGTCCCAGGAAAATTGGGATGGAGGGTCACCCCCCTAATGGTCAGCAAAGTAAATGATGAGAAAAAGCAGAATAGCAAATGTGTTTCTGTACAGACCATCAAGGGATAATTTTACTCAATTTTAATCTAACTCTCTAGGAATCAGATCCCCTTTCCTTTTTCTTTACCTAGTAGTCATTGGGTTGACATGTGTTTTACTCTTCCCCTTCTGTGTGTGAGGTCTTATTTTATTCTGACTAGCACACAGATTAGGAGATCAGTTATTTTATAGGGTATATTTATAGGAATGGAGAAAAAAAGAAATCATTAATATAAGATATTTTCATCATGGGTAGATCAGTAGGATTTGTTGACAGGACTGACTGGCAAGGTTTTTGAGTGTCTGTTTGTGTTGGCTTTTGTTTTACTAGGCTTTGATCAAGAGTCCCTGTCAGGATACGAAACTCCCAACATACCTGAAGGATCTTTCTGTCAGCACAGGCAAAGTGAAACATGAAGCCAGCTCATTTCCTGGGAGCCTGGGAGCCATCATTAACATCCTCGATCTGCTCTCAACAGTTCCAACCCAAGTGAACTCAGAAATGATGACGGTGAGTTGGTTGAGACCTTATAGGAGTTTTGGGTCCCCTCTTCACCCCTTGGGACTTCTGGTCAAGAAACGTATCTTGTCGCCATTACAGCTCCTTCTTTGTCTTCTCCAGAACAATACTCTGGATTTTAGGGTCACAGAGTATGCTTTGTGTTTTGTCAGCTATGGTTTTTAGGGTGGAGGGGGTTGTTTCTAGTATTCATTTGGAGATCAAAAGATTTCTTTAGTGAATCTCCATCTCAGTTTCCTCATTAAAATAGAATGGATACTTATCTGCTTTCTAAGAAAACCAGGAGGGAAAGGTTTTCAGAATATGTACAATGGAATGGTTGGAATGGATGGAATTCTCAGTGGTCTAGAACTAAACATGAACTTGAGGCAATCAGGGTTCTGAGAGGAGTCACCCAGAAATCAAATGAAGAGTTCAAATGATGAGACTTTAACGAAAGGATACTTTCAGAGGTCAATCTGGGGATTAAAAAAAAAAAAAGAAACCAGTACTACCCTGAGGCCTAACGGGGAAAGAAGAGGAAAGAGTGCACCTAAAGTGGAGGAGGAGGGATCACTAGTGGGAGCAACAGAACTATCACCAAAGATGTGCAGAAGACAGTATGTGTGTGGAGGGGAGAAGGGGTGACTACGGTGGGTCGTAGGAAAGTATATTTCAACTTCTTCCTTCTCCTATCTTCCCATCTCCTGCCAGTGCTTCCCAGTGGCCAAACACAGCCAGAAGTACCTGGCAAGAGCTTGGGGAGCAAGGGTCCAAAGAGTTGATGTGGACCTCCTATGGCAAGGGTAAAGGAGTGCCACCCACTGGGTGGCTTACCATGACAGGAACTTATTCTGTCATAGTTCTCAAAGCTAAAAGTCTGAAATCAAGGTGTCTGCCAGGCCACGTTCTTCCCAAGACTCCAGGAAAGACTTTCTCTGTCTCTTCCAGTTCTGTGTAGCTCCAGCACTCTTTGGCTTGTAGCTGCCTCAGTCCATCCTCTCTGTCTTCATGGGACCTCCTCGTCTCCATTTATCTTCTCCTCTTCTGTCCCTCATAAGAATTCTTGACATTGGAATTAGAGCCCACCTAGGTAATCTGGGATGATTTCCTCTCAAGATCCTTAATTTAATCACATCTACAAAGACCCTTTCCCCAAATAAGGTCACATCCACAGGGTCTGGGTATTAGGACATGTTCTTTTGGGCACCAACATCCAACACACTACAAGGCTCATAGTTTCAGATTGAACAGAACAAGGCAAAGGGGGGGCAAAGAAATTATATTGAGAGATTGAGAGAAAGCCCAAATGGAAAATGACAAGCCCAAGTTTATGGGAGAAAAGATAAAAATTATTTAGCAAAAAAAAAAGGGGGGGGTGGGAATGATGCCTTTGCCAGCAGTTTGGCATTCAGCTTTGGAGAGGGTCTTTTGAAACAACTTCACCCTTATTGAGAAAATATCACGCTCTACAGGCTTGAGATTTAAGATAATATAAAACAGTGAATACATATCCCTACCAGTCTGCTGAATTGGCCTTAGTGGGTAATGGGGGGTGCTACTTGGCAAATGATTAAAGAGGTCTCCCAGCCTTGGGGATGTATCCTCTGCTAATTCCCTGCCATAAGAAGGAGGGACACATGGGCTCCTGGGTGGCTCAGTGGGTTAAAGCCTCTGCCTTCAGCTCAGGTCATGATTTCAGGGTCCTGGGATTGAGCCAGGCATCAGGCTCTCTGCTCAGCGGGGAGCCTGCTTCTCTTCCTCTCTCTCTACCTGCCTCTCTGCCTACTTATAACCTCTGTCTGTCAAAGAAATAAATAAAATCTTAAAAAAAAAAAAAAAAAAGAAAGAGGGACACAGAGCCCCATTGCCTGTGATGCCTCATTTTTCTCTTATCTTTTCCTCTCACCTGTTATCACACAACAAGCTTCCAGGGAGATGTTATTTTTTCTCTTTTGTGATTGAAAGAATTTGGTTGGTTTGACCCCATGTCATGTCAATTACAGAACATTCTCTCTACGGTTAACACCATCCTCAGCAAGCCCATGTTGAGTACCTGGAAGGTGTCCCAACATCAACCGACCAACCAGAGCTCACAGCTTCTGGATTCAGTAGAAAGATTTTCCCGAGCATTATGGTCTGAAGATAGCACTTTTTTGTCCATCAACCAAACGAATGTGCAGATGAGGAGCATAATAATAAAACCTGGCCATCCAAAACCCTACAAACAGAGCTTTGTTTTCTCAGACTCAGACCTCTGGGGCAACGTGGCCATCGAAAAGTGTGAGCTAGGAAGCCTGCCGTGGGGTTCGTCTATTGTCACTGTGGCTTTCCCAACTCTCAAAACCATCCTCACCCAGGACAGCCAAGGAAAGAATGTTGCAAACAGCTTAGTGATGACAACCACAGTTAGCCACAATATAACCATGCCATTCCAGATTTCAATGACTTTTAAGAACATCAACCCTTCAGGTGGGGAACCACAATGTGTCTTCTGGAATTTCAGCCTCGCCAACCACACAGGGGGGTGGGATAGTAGTGGGTGTGAAGTGAGACGAGTTGATGGGGACAGTGTTTCCTGCATCTGTGACCACCTGACGTCATTCTCCATCCTCATGTCCCCCGACTCTCCATACCCTGGTTCCCTCCTGGAAATACTACTGGATATCATCTCCTACATTGGGTTGTGCTTTTCCATCTTGAGCTTAGCAGCATGTCTAGTGGTGGAAGCCGTGGTGTGGAAATCAGTGACCAAGAATCGGACATCCTATATGCGCCACATCTGCATCGTGAACATTGCTGCCTCCCTTCTGGTGGCCGACATCTGGTTCATTGTGGCCGCTGCCATCCACGATCATTTTTATCCTCTCAACAACACAGCCTGTGTGGCCGCCACCTTCTTCATCCACTTCTTCTACCTCAGTGTCTTTTTCTGGATGCTGACTCTAGGCCTCATGCTCTTCTACCGTCTGGTTTTCATCCTGCATGACACAAGCAAGTCCATTCAGAAGACTATTGCATTTTCTCTTGGCTATGGCTGCCCTCTTGTCATCTCAGTCATCACGGTGGGGGCTACCCAGCCCCAAGAAGTCTACACCAGGAAGAATGCCTGCTGGCTCAACTGGGAGGATACCAAGGCCCTGCTGGCCTTCGTCATCCCAGCGCTGATCATCGTGGTAGTGAACATGACCATCACAGTTGTGGTCATCTCCAAAATCCTGAGACCTTCCATTGGAGACAAGCCAAGCAAGCAGGAGAAGAGTAGCCTGTTTCAGATCAGCAAGAGCATCGGGGTCCTCACACCACTCTTGGGGCTCACCTGGGGTTTTGGTCTTGCCACTGTGTTCCAAGGAAGCAATGCTGTGTTCCATATTATATTTACGCTCCTCAATGCCTTTCAGGTAAGTTCTGCAGGGCAGGACTCTCAGGAAGTATCTGAACTGGTGGGACAAATTAATGATAGAAACACAAACAGGGGTAGGAATGGGGAAGGATTTTAGTCCAGAGGAGGCCCTAGCCCTAACGAGGGGAATTACAAGAACCCAGTGAGATAGAAGGGACCCATTCCTCTGCTCCCATGGAACCTTATACCTCTTATCACCTGCATTATAATTTAGCCGTACGCATGACTTACTTTGAAAAGCCCTAATAATACAAGTAGGAGGAAAGTCCCTTCCCTACACAGGATTTTTCTATTTACCCAACATTATCACGATGCCACTTATTATCTCCTAAATGAAAATGCCACTATTAAACCAAGTCATTTCTCCACTTAATTTCCACAAGCATTAAATGAGCACTATCTTTGTGAAGTCAGGGGTAGCATCTGTCTTCCTTATCACTTTATCCCTAATATTACCTAGTGGTGCAGTGTAGGTGCTCGATAACCATCTGGCAAATAAAATGAATGTCATGTGCCACATAGTATGTTCTCTAGAAACATTTGCTGAAGAATGAGAGAACGAATGCCCCACGTAAGGTAGACATTCTGCTCTATTATGCTAAAATGAAAAAGACACACCTTTTGCTCTCTTGCAGTACATAACAAACTGTATACAAGCCACATTGTTAGAAGAGCTTTAGCAAAGGTACAGGCAGCAAGGAAGGAATGCTTAACTGTGATTCAACCACCAGGTGGGGGGTAAGCGTGGGCTCCCATGAGCATGGGAAACAGACATGGTCCCAGATGCTCTTGCCAAAGCCGCACAAGACCTAACCTCTGCTCCTAGGTCTGGCTTCAAACTCTAAGGCTCATGTCTAATGAAGTGTACAGCATGGCCTGACTAGAAGGGACCGGTTATTTTACCTGAGGCCCCAGGTCCGCATCACAATGACGTGAACACTACTGCAAATGGAAGAGGTGTTTTCAGCTGCCCAAACAGCAAGCCCTCCAGTCCACAAGGAGGCAGGGATAAGGAAATAGAATAATATCCTTCTCACACGATAACATTTAAGGTCCCCTGATGTGGACCTACTACATCCCTTTTAACATTACTATCCGCTGGATTCATTCCATAAATACAGCTGTGGAAAGAGGTAGTAGAGATTCAATGCCACGCTAACAATACTTCCTATTTTGCTGGACAATAGGCTAAGATTAAAATATCCTTCTTCCCAATTCTTTTTTTTTTTTTCAGGGATTATTCATTTTACTCTTTGGATGCCTCTGGGATCAGAAGGTAAGAACTATAACCGGTTCATGCTTCTAGAAACGTCAAAGTACTTGTGGCATATTGAACTCACGATGGCTTCTTTTAAACAATGGTAGGTTCAGGAAAGCTTGTTAAAGAAGTTTTCACAGTCAAGATGGTCTTCACAGCACTCAAAGGTCAGTCTTTCCTTTTAGAGACTTTTGAAAACCTCTCTCTCCACACCCAGGTTTAGCATAGATTATTACGCTGTTTTTGCTTTGGACTTGATTCTGCCTATTCAAGTCAGCCACAGAACTACCATTAGGATACTTCCTGTCCCACATCTTTTAGTAGGAATCGGATAGCACAGATAATACCAACTGGAGGTTGAAAATCAAAATTCACTGAGAAATAAGAAATCTTCTGGGGAAATTTAAGGCACCAGAGAACACAACGTAAAGAACAACGATGAGTATATTTTCCGTAATTCGTCTTGGAAAGTAACCATTGCGCTCAAACGTATTTGACTGTCGTCACATGTCAGAGGATACCAAACCCTATCAAACAGCAAAACATGCATTTGAAAGTTATTTTCCTAAATCTGATGAGAGTCCAGTATTTCCAAGTGGCTTTTCTGCTTGATTTGTTTGAAGTAGTGTATGTGTTGCCGAAGCGAGCACGATTTGTTTGAAGTAGAAATTCAACTTTCATCCAGGCTTTTTCATGGGAATGAGAGATGCAGACAATGACCACTAGTGGGAAGCAAATGAAACATCCAGGAGATAAAGCAGAGCTTTGGTTTAACATTTGCTTTGTAACTGTCTTTCTTCTCTTTTTTAGTCAACATCCCTAGGTTCATCAACACCAGTATTTTCTATGAGTTCTCCCATATCAAGAAGATTTAACAATTTGTTTGGTAAAACAGGTATGTAGTGACCTCTAGGTCTCTCCCTAGAGCACTTACTTACTCTGGGTTGACTCAAACAAATTTGCCCTGATTGGGGAATCTCACACCCCACCCCTACCTTCCTACTCCCCACTTTATGACAATCACCAACAATAGCCTCATTTGGGCGCAGAGGTTAAATACAGGAACTTGCTTACATTTTCCCAAACCACCAGGAGGCTGATACAGAGGGCAGCTAATAATAACTTAAGGATAACTTCAGTGGGCAGCTAATAATATAACTTGAGGATAAAATTTGGAGAATCTTGACAAGCCTGTGGAGAGCTGTCTGTCAAAACTCCATCAACTACAAAAATGAGAACTGTAAATTGCTGGCCTTGTCAAACATGGAGTTCTTTGCTATTCATGCCTTTTTTTTTTTTAAAGATTTTATTTATTTATTTTTGCAAGAGACAGAGAAAAAGAAAGAGAGTGTACAAGAAGAGGGGAAGGCGGGGCAGGAAGAGGTGGTGCAGAGGGAGAAGCAGGCTTCCCGCTGAGCAGGGAGCCAGATGCAGGACCCTGGGATCATGACCCAAGCCAAAGGCAGACGCTTAACCGACTGAGCCACCCAGGCACCCTCTTTGCTATTCCTGTTAAATAGAAATAGGAAGGTCATGTTTATGGACTCGGGTGTAGCAAAAAATAGATTTAAAAAGGTCTACTATAGGATCCCAGGCTGTGGGCTCCTTTCCCCTTTTTTGTTTTCCTTTCCTTTTTCTTTTTTTCTTTCTTTCTTTCTTTCTTTCTTTCTTTCTTTCTTTCTTTCTTTCTTTCTTCTTTTTTGGAGTGTGCTTGTTGTACACATTGATGTTTACAAAACTGTGCATAAATGCAGGAGGAATCACCCAAGTTGTAGTCACTCCTATTCTATTAGGAACATGCACAGCTCAATCCCTACCTTGGCCGTATAAAATCAATAATGTTAATGACTTTGGGCAATGGGTCTCAGCTATGCTGGGAAATTGAAACTTCTGTCCACCATTCCCCCACCTCCAGGAAACTAAGTACCAGAATTGCTTCCAGCTTCTTGGAAATCAACTGGTCTCATAAAGGCAGGACCCAGAAATGTGTCTATATTCCAGACTAAGGCTTTTCCTGTAAAATCAAATTTGGGGGCGCCCGGCTGGCTCAGTGGGTTAATAAGCCTCTGCCTTTAGCTCAGGTCATGATTTTAGGGTCCTGGGATTGAGCCCTGCATCAGGGTCTCTGCTCAGCGGGGAGCCTGCTTCCCCCTCTCTCTCTGCCTGCCTCTCCGCCTACTTGTGATCCTTCTCTCTCTGCCAAATAAATGAATAAAATCTTAAAAAAAAATCAAATTCAGAAAATGCCTATCAATTGCTAGAACTCCAGAGGACTTGGTGTTTGGGGCTTCGGTTTGATACATTACTCATGAGAGTGGAGAGGCTTTCCTTTTGATGTTGAACATCAGTGATTAGGCCTGCTGTGAAATGATCCGACCTTCAAGGGTAGAGGACCATCATGGCACTTGGCCGACACTGTCACTGGAACATGCCGACCATTTACATCCAAGTGGAAACCCTACAGAATGAGTTTACTGAATCAGAATTATGCAATCTGAGGCCCCCAAAAATGTGTTCTTTTTTTTCTGAATCGGTCTGATCAAAGTTGGAGTTCAGGCTGTGTTCCTGAAGTCCCAGGGCCTGAGATTCCCAGTCTCTGTCATTGCGTCTTCTCCAGGGTCATTCATGCAGCTCCGTGTTGGCCTGCTTGAGGATCCCATAATCACTGTAACTTTGGTTTATGTTGTCAGCAGCCCCAAGGGGCCCCCCAGGCAGTGATGGAAACCTTGTTAGCAGTGGCAGCTCACCAATCTGATGGTAGGGTGGGCACCGTGTCCCTTCCTCACCCAGCACCCCAACCCCACTTGGCCATGCTCAGTCCCTGCCTCCTGCTGATGCCAGCCCATGTGTGATTGCTCCATGGCTGCCCCCACCACCCCGCTGCACTTTTGTTAGCAGCCCCTGACCTCCACTTCTTTCCTGGTCCTGCTTTTTCTTCTCCTTTAATTTGCTACTTTCTTTCCTTTTCTGCCTTTCCTCCCCTCCCCTTCCCCTTACCTTCCAGCTCAGCCCTTGGACCCCTCCCAGGAGCTTCCCCAAGTCATGCCCACCCAAGGGGACCAGGGAGCTTCCCTCACTTGATGTTCCCAGGCCCGTGCATGTGGTGGCATGTGGAGGGCTGCCCATGTTCACATTCTCCCTGTCCTGTAGAAACCTGGCTGCTGGTTTGATCGGAAGTAGTTAGTGCTTGTCTTGTCGGCTGCCACGCATGCTTGAGAACGACGGCTGTTTGTTCTCTGGCCCTTCTGGGTCCTGGGAAGGGGGTGGACATGGGTTTGTTTCCAGGTATGGCAGAGCCTACCTGGCTCTCGAGCGAGAGCTCCCCTCGGGCCACATCGGGAAAGGCGCATGCCACCGTGATCATGAAGTCTTGCACTTAAGCCTGAGCTGCTGCTCTGTTTTTCAGGAACATACAATGTTTCCACCCCAGAGACAAGCAGCTCATCCCTGGAAAACACATCCAGTGCTTACTCCTTGCTCAACTAAGAACAGGAAAATCGACCCATGTGTGACTTCTTTAAAGGACAGTGGATATGCTCAGGAAAAAAAAAGAAAAATCTTTTCAAAGCCATGGGTAAAATGTTTCCTCCCCAGGCTTTCTGGAGCAGATGCTGAAGAGACTCTCCCATTAGGGAAAAGAAGCTTTCTTTCCTAAAGACAGACTAAATGTAATTGTTACATTTATTTGCTGCCCCACCTCCACCACTTGTGTGATACTAAATGTGTACAGTATTTAAGTGAGACTCAAAAACCCTGAGGCCCAACTTTCCTGTATTGTAAAATAGAATTTCAAAGAGACATTTTTCCTTGTCATACGTTGGGCACAAAAATAAGCTTTGATTCAAATAATAAGCATAAGGCTAGTACCTAGGAAATACTTCCGTGAACTCTCAGAAGGAAGGAAGGAAAGAAGGACACAGGAAAAAAGAAAAAATAGAGAAAAAGAATAAGAACCACATTTTTTAAAATTTCCATGTTAACATAATAATTCTGATACTGCAACATGGGGAATACAAAAATGGCTCAAAAACAGAAACTGAAATAAATCATGGAGAAAGTTTGGTATTTTCTTGATATTTTCTTAGCTACATGAGAAAAAAAAAATTTTAAAGGCAGTGGGAAGAGATTGGGAGGAAATTGTAACATCAGCACGCTTGCAAGTGGATAATAATATTGACAAGAAATGCATGGAAGAAGATGTAATTCTCCTGATGTTAAACGCACACAGACATATGCTGGTGCATGTGAAGGTTGGAGCTCAGGACAGGGAGCAAGCAAAGGAAATGGGATAGCCACGCTTCACCAGATCCAAGCAGATCCAACTGCTAGTTACATTTTCTACCATTTATCAGAAAAGCCTTACCTTTTGGTTTGTTCCACTTTCTAAAGGCAAAAAATACATATATTTTTATATCCATCACTTGCCAAATGTGACATATGGTGATCTAAATGTGATATATTGCACTGGAAACAGATCGCAACTGTTGTATATTGCATTTAACAGCTTTAACCAGGTACTTCTCTGTGCATCATAGGATAGATTTTCATAATCTTATGGCATTGTTTATCATTGTTGTTGCTACTGTGGATTTAGAGACCCTTGGTGTGTGGTCTAGCCCCCCATGTATTAGCTCTTTCAGTCCTTAAGTTCCAAGACCAACATACGGTAAGAGTTATTGTCTAATTTGTGTTCATTCCAACCACTTGGAAATCCTCTGAAATGAAATGTTACAGTTGGCTACTCTAGGCTCCCAATGACACTGACCTTGATGAGTAGATGGTGGAGCTTTCCCTGAGGATTTGGCTGTCTGTGAATTACGTGCAAGTGTGTGTGTGTTGCTGGTGGTGTGTACATTTCATAAAAATACAAATATTTATTAAAATTGTACCCATATTAAAGTTAAGCATGTGCTGTAGCCACGCAACCATACATTCCAAATTGAAGTCTGATCCTAGAGACACAGTGAAATGGAATAAAAATATGGGGCTACTCGGGGAATGTGGGTCGTGTGGTCTTCGTAAGAACTGAGAACCAGCAGGGATCCAGCCATCAGGAAGGTGGACAGAAGAGGCTGGGATGTAGCAACCTTTTTTTCATTGAGTTTTGAAGGAGTTTTCTTGTAACATTTTAATTCTTTAACATTTCTTCTTTTTATTTCTTATTTTAAATTCTACTTCTGCCTCTCTTTTCCTCACGGAGAGAAGCAGGTGGGGCAGATAGAAGTCTTAATAGTGTTTCAAGTAAATGAGCTGCTCGTTTCAACACATTCACCAATGATGTAGACATCTACTCCCACGTTTGCCTGGAAATTGTCACAAAGGAAATGATGAAGCTATAAAATTCTCCAGGGATGGTCAGCTTGGGGCAGGAAATCAGTACTGAGCTGACAGAGCCGGAGGCTAGGTTGGAGGATCAATGGGATGAGAATTAGAGGTTTGAGAGAATGGCTTTGACCAATATGGTTCCTGGAGTGATCTCAAGGATAACGGAGGCAAGGTTATGTAGTACAGTGTGTGAGCCTGGCCATCATGACACGATAGGCCAAAGAAAGCGGAGCCTTCAGGAGGAGCTCCAAGATGACAATGGGACAAGAAGCACTGACCTTCCAGCCATGACAGTAGGATCCTTTGGGAATCATTGTGTTGTGAAGGAACCTCTAATGGCAGGAACCTTCCCAGAATTCATAGGATGTGGGTTTGGCCCTTTGCCCACGTCCATTTACCGAGGCACGTTTCCTTACCCCCAGCACACGTGCGTGCACAAACACACACATATGTGCATGTGGTTTCTAGCTTTCAAGCCACCACACCAGATCGAAATTCCAGAAAACCCATGAAAACAAAAACTTAGAGATGTACTTGCTTAATTGCAAGATATTTAACCACTGCTGTTGGCCAAGAATATCCTAAAAGAAACAATAGAATTCAATATTGTGAAAAGAGAGCCATCCGTGAGTCTGTGAGGTCCGTGAAAGCAGGAGCCCTGCCTGGTCCTGTGTTCACAAGTTCTCCATCAACAATGACTGCAAGGATTTTAGCAGCAGATTTCTGAGGAAGAGGAGGAAGGAATGTCAGCTCTGATGGGGGTACAAAGTGAGATATATGGTCTGCCCTGCTTGCAAAGTGCTCAGGGCTTCCCCATGTGCCTGACCTGTCAGTGGCCAAAACTTAACTTGCATTAAAGGGCCTTCTATTAAGTCAGTTTCTTGCAAAGGGGTCTGTGCTAATGCTTCAGAGGATGTGAGGTGAGAGCGTTCACAAAGGAGCAACTAATCTGAGCTATAGAAATATTCTCTGGGAATACTGTTAAGTCCAGTGTGACACTCATGTCTTGAAGGAGTCGTGTCTGCCATCCTCCTCCCCTTTTCTTATAGATGGAAAAGGAGATAAATAAGACCCATGGGGTTTTCAGAATATAAGTTGCTAAGGCCAGAAATTAAGAAACACTGGAAAATTCTAGTCTCTTGTCATTTGGGTAGAGAACTTCAGAAAGATCAGTGTAAGGAAGGTAAAAAAAAAAAATAATAATAAGTGACATGGAGATGAGAAAGAGCATAGTGACTGTCAGTGTAGACCCAGGGGAGGGAGTTATTCTGAGGTGAGAGAAGAAAGTCACAACCATTGGAGAAGACGAAACAAGCACGGTCCCAGAAATCCCATGTAGAGGGAAAGCATTTGATCTGTGGCACATGAAGGTGATGTCAGACAGAAATTGTGCACCCCAAAGAGAGCCATGACCCAAGCCAATGGAAGTCTGTTTCCCTGAGTGCCCAAAATAAAGGAGGGGCTTACAATGGATGTTCTCTTTCTTATGTTTTTTTTTTTTATTTTAATGTCTACGAAAATAGTGTCTCATCATTTGACAGATGTTAGCTTTGGAATGAGAGGCTATAGATTTCTAAAAGTGTGACTTGAGATATGAAATCATGTCATCATAGTACGCCAGCGTACAGCTATGTGTCCTATCCATGCTTATAACAATAAAATATCTAGTGAGATCTCATGAAGCTTTCTTTATATAAATTGTCTGCTCTGTAACTAGGCCGGTGCTGCTGTTTCAGGCTTCCCTACCAGAAATCCAACCAGCATTTAACTGCATTCTTTAAACAGTGAATGGCTGCTTCCATTCTCCAGGCATAGTGGGGGGATGGGGGAGGGCAGGGGAACCAGAAGCTTCCAGCTGAGCTCACTTGGTTGACAGCGCCAATATCTTTCCTCCCGCCATCCACACTCCCGTGCACCATGTGAAGCCTGGAAGGTTACAGGGGGTTGAAAGGAGGGACCTTGAAGCAACACTTTCAGGACCTAACTGTCCGGGAAACAAATAAACAGATATGTGTTCTAACATTTGTGTATGGCTTGGTTGGAATTTTCATGGACGGCTGAAAACAGAGCCCTGTGAGCTCTGCTAGCCACAGACTCTTTCTGCAACGTGGGTCCATATTTCCTGTTTTCATATTCTATTGCTGCGTAACACGTTTCCACAAAACGTAGAGGCATAAAACAGCACCCATTTATGATTGCATGGTTTCTGGGGGATCAGAAGTCTGTGCATGGCTTCACTGGGTCCTCTGCTCGGGGTCTGGCAAGGTGGAACTCAGGCTGGCAGTTGTGGATTCATCTGAAAGCTGAGATCCCCATCCGAGCTCATTGGTTGTTGGGCAAAAGTCCATTCTTTGGAAGTAGAGGACAGAGGTGCTCAGCAGCTAGAGGCCATCCCCTGCCATCCCCTGCCATGTGGCCTTCTTTGCTTTTTTAGATTCAGCAGCAGAAACCCTGTGCTGCTTTGAATCTCTGACTTCTTCAGTTTCTTATCCTAAACTTTCTTTTAAAGGACTCACCTGATTGGGTCAGGCCCACCCAGGGTAATCACCCTGGATGATTCAGGTGATTCAGGGGCCTTGATTACATCAGCAGATTCCTTCACCTTTGCCATATAATATATTCTAGTCCTGGGAGTGACATGGCTGCAGGTCCTGTCAACAGTGAATCGGAGAGGACTAGACAGGATATTTCAACAGATTGTTTAAACAAACAACTTTAAGGACACAATGCTGCTCTGCAGATTCTGTCTGAGATGTTCGCTGTGACTCTGTGACCTGTAAACATTTCTTTATTCACAGCACTCATCACACGGAGAAGGGGCTCTCTGGCTGTACCACGAATAAACCCCGTGTGATGCAAATACTGTAGCCTTGAGTCTGTCTACTGACTATGCAAATGGGAAAGAAGTCACCTTTCCAAGGGGACAGCATCCAGCTCTGTGGGGATTCGGGGAAGGGGTACTGTTTGGAGAAACCTAATTTGTTCAGCTGAAAAGAGGCCCCCCAACGCCAGGGCTGAAGACCTTGCCCAGCCAGTGGACCTTGCCGAGTGGTGTGTATCTGGACTGCAGGGGTAGTCAGTCCAGGAGCTGATGTTCCCTGGATGCTCAGGCCAACGGGTCAGAGACCGAAGGAGACAGGTGCCAGCCGGTCCTCTACACATTGTACCTCTGACCACCCCCTCCTTAAAAATAAAGTCAAAATGCTGGCTTCCCATGAAATGCTGCCACCGGCAGCCCACAGGTCATGCCCGGTGCTGGGAAGGCTCCTCCCTAACAGACCCACACACCCTTCCTATGCTCACCTGGGTTGCAGTCCAGTCTTTGTCTGGACTAGTCTGCTCTTTTGCGCTGTTTTTGTTTTTGTTTTTTTCTTTGTAAGATAACATATACATCATTCAGAAGGAAGAGGTTTATTTTTGTATTTTGAAGACTTCCCCCTACCCAGGCCTCATGAAGTTTATACTTTCTTCATATAAACAGGAAGAAAAGCATGCTTCCCATGAATACTTTCTGTAACATGAATGCAGCTTTCTTTGAACTATTCAGTGACTCCGTAGAAGCTGCATGGTCTAGAGGAACAAAAACGTGGGTCACAAGCTTTTAAATTTTGAGTTAGCCACATTAAAAAAAAGTAAATTGGTAAAACCAATTGCAATAATAATTCTATGTAACCAAGTATATCCAAAATATTATTATTTCCAGATGTAACTAATGTAAGCTTGCTAAAGAAACATTGTACACTCCTTCCTTTTTTTTTTTTTTTTGTACTAAGGGTTGGAATTCCAGTGTGTAGTTTACACTGACCAGACATCTCCATTGTCCAGCCACATTTCAAATCTTCAGTAGCCACCGGTATCTAAAGGCTACTGCATTGTACAACAGAGCTTTAAAGGGAGTGGCAGGCAGAGGGAGAAGCCGACTCCCCACTGAGCAAGGAGCCTGATGCGGGACTCGATCCCTAGATCCTGGGATCGTGCCCTGAGCGGAATTCCGGCAGACTATTAACTGACTGAGGCACCCAGGTGCTGCCCATCAGAGCTTTAATGTAACCATCAGAGGGAAATGCCTTCTGCCATTCTGCCTTCTGTGTACTGACAACAGCGTTGGAGAATGAATTTAAAACAAGGCCTATACCACTCCATCCTAGCTGGTCTGTGCAGAGACCCTACACATACTGGGGGGTGGGGAGAGGGAGTTGTGGGTAGAAATCCATAAGGCCCCAAATACCTCTCTTCCATATGACCCCCGCCAGCACCGTTCCCCCCCAGCTGG
Organism: Mustela putorius furo; assembly: GCF_011764305.1. Taxonomy (NCBI): domain Eukaryota; kingdom Metazoa; phylum Chordata; class Mammalia; order Carnivora; family Mustelidae; genus Mustela; species Mustela putorius. The sequence goes on along the minus strand of NW_025422123.1, from coordinate 13,250,122 downwards.
CCTGAAAGCCACACTATTCAAAACTCTCCTCTGAGATTTCTGACAAGCATGGGGCATGAAATCACAGTCCCACATCTTCTTGAGGAAGGAGGAAGTGTCTGGAATCACCGTTAGCCTTCTTTCTTGGAGAATGACCTTACAGTCTCATCAGAGCAGTATGGCAGAAAGAACATGGCTCCTGGAACAGAAAGACACGTTTCCTCACTCACCTGAGCCTTTCCCTACACACTCTGGTCTTTGCTCACCTAAAGAACAGGGATCATTCAAATTCCTACTCAAGGCAGTTGTCAGGCTCAAAAAGCACAGTTTACATCAATGGGTTTCTCATACTGTCACATATTATGCAAACAAAAAGACTATTTCCAATCTCTCTTTGAAAGGCAGATAGAGGCTAACCACAGATAGCCCTGTGGGGCATTAATCTCTGGTGACTCCAGTGAGATTCCAGGGGTCTTGTAAAGCCCTGGGCATCGAGGTGGTCATCAGGAGGACCCTGGATCAGGAAGGGGAGGACACAGTTCATCAGGCATCTATGAGGAAATGAAGCAGTCCTAAACAACTTACTGACCCTGCAGATGTCCTTCAAGACAATCTTGTAACAATATGATTTCTTTTACCAGGCCCCAAGCACATCTGCAGACAGGCCTCCACATAGACCCTCTGTGCTTCCTGCAACAGTCCAACCCTCAGAATCTGGGTCACAGGTCACCACTCAGCCCCTCACACACACAGCCCAGATGGGGCACAAGGGATCCCTGCTGTCGCATGAGTATAGGAAGACCAAGACCAGTCCCAGAACCCCAGGGGTCTTCAGAAGCCCTCGAGGGCAGGGACGCCCCTGCAGGTCAACTTCCGGCTGCAAAGCCTTCCAGGCCCTTTGAGCTCCAGCCTGGAGACCAGATGGTCCTGGAGGACGACAGTTTGGGGAAGCAGGAAAATTTCGCAAGTGTGATTAGAGCATTCCCAAGGGAGCCCTGCTCCGAGGAAGGCTCTCCTGGCATCACATGGGTCTGTGTGGCAGAGTTCCAGGTGTCTCTTTCTTCCAAGTGGCACCTAGACACAGCTCTGCCCCTGCGGACACTCAGGGGAAAGTACCCCTCATGACAGCAGGTGCCAAGCCAGTGGGCTTTGAGAGAGTGGACCCAGCCCCCTGGGCCAGGCCTATCATGTACCCACCCCCTCTCTCCATTCCCTTCAGTCATTCTGCAAGGGTGCAGCAGCCAGAAAGCTCCTGATTCGTTCCCATTTACCAACCTCAGGGCTTAGGGCTCCATCCACTACCCCTCCACCCCACCCCACACACACCATCTTATGTACTGATAGATGGATACTGAAGTTTATCCTCTAGCACATTCCTAAAGAGGGAACCGCTTTTCCTAAATTTTCTGGGCTCAGTGACTATGAGCTCACAGTACAAGAAGGGAGGGGAGGCGGACGATCACTGATCACTGAGACGTGTCCTGTGCCAGATCCCTGTTCTTTCTCTGCAAATACCATTTTCCTGGGGGGGGGGGGGCACGACTCAGCTGAAGTCGCCTTGCTGCTTTCTAGACACCCCTTCCTAAACTATTCCCTTTAAACTTTGAGGGGAGGAGTCACAAGGTCCCCCGCGTGCCCTCTGCACACACGGGCCGTGGGTCTGGGAGACGTGCAACCCTTCACACCGCGCGGTTTTCCCTCTTTCATGCAGAGCCAAGTCCCAAGGAGGAGGTATGCGGGCGACTGTTAGAAACGAAACAGTAGCAACCCAGGAGCCCGGGGCGGGTGGGGGGGGGGGGGAAGGCTTCTCAGCATGAAAATCAACAGGAACTGATTGGGCAAGTCGTGGGAGGGCGGCTGTTGCAGCCCACTTCCTTCGCAGGGCTGCGCGATCCAAGAGCGACTGTGGGCCCTGCCTCCTGGGAAGCGATGGTAATCGGTCCCATCTTGTGTCCTCCATCCCGCCGGCCAGCCTCGCCCGCCCCCGGGCGCGGTGGAAGGAGGTGTTCGATTTGGAATCCCCGGGGAAGAATCGCACATCCACTCACTGTTTTTCTGGAACAGCGCGCTGTTCCCAGGCCCCGAGGAGCTCTCTCGCAGCTGTCCCAAGTCAAAGCGGAACCGACAGGAATCTCCAGCGGGGCCCCTGAGTGACCGGGGGCAGCCCGCGCCGGGCTTTCCTCGCCCGCTCCCCGGGCTTCTCCTGAGGCTCGATCGCCACCTTGTGGTCATCGGGGGGAGCGCCGCCTCCGGGTCCCACCTTCAAAGAGGCAGGAGCTGATAGGCCGCTGTTGTGCCTGGAGGGCGACGTGTGGGGAAGTAATTTGGTGCGAAGGTGGGATGGAGGCCTGCTAGATGACAGACACCAGGAATGCAAGGATCACCCTCACTCCCTACCTCCTGACACGTTTTAGGCTATGGTCCTTGCAGGAGATGAGGAAGCCAGAAAGCTTTGAGGAGATAAAGGGAGAGCGGACATGGCAGTCACAGAGTTCAAGTGTGCCTGATGGATTTGCAGACAGGTGTACCTTTCTGAGAGAAACTTGCCAGGATAGCTCCCTCCTTCTGTTTCTTTCCTCCCTACTGACCGAATCTTATTTATGGAACCAAAGGCAAAGTTAAAGGCAGCCCCATGCCATCACCTGGTTTCCCCATTCCAGAAGGGAGGTAGTTTGAGGAAACAAAACGGGTGCCTTCCATGTGTCCCAGGGCCTTAAACACTTTCCCCATCAATGCACCTTCAAAAGGATGAACTAGGATGAACCCCTGCCCTATTCTAATTCATCCATAGGGAACTATTCCTGCGAAGCTGGGTTTTCGTTTTTAGTTCACGCTGGACCCGCAGCTGCCCCAGGGCTGTCTGATACACCAGCCCATCCTGAGGCCACCTGGGAAGTTTCTAGTTGAGGCTCTGGACACACACTCAAGAAGACCTGCTGGCTTTGCCAGCCAAAGTGTGATCCAGAGAGACTCAGAAGAAGTAAACAGTACCCACAGCCAAGAAGACTGATCCTTGGAGCAGAGGGACGTGCTGACCTGCCTTATGTCATGGCCACACAGCTTCTGAACATCCAAGAATATCCTATGCTTTGGGATACTGCTCCCCCCAACCCACCAAAAAAAAAAAATATCTCTCTCCCCTTCTCCCTTATATTGGACATCCATCTAATAGGAAACCAAATCTCAAGGGGAGATGAGGTTTACCATGCAAAAACTTCTGGGAGAGAGGTGCACAGCAAAGGAAATAAAATTCACCCTCCAGTGAAAACGGCTGATCGCTATGTCACTAGGCCAACCTTTATTGAGCTGTTTACCATGTATCTGACGCCTGTCCTAAACTTCTTCATGCATATAATCTCCTTTAAGATTACATCTTAAGATTATGTCAACCCAGGCTTGAGGAGATGCTCTTTTTTATTTTGCAGGTGAATAAACCAAGCACAGAGAAGCTAACAACTTGCCCAGGGTCGTGTAGCTCAGGAATGGTCGAGCCAGGTGCCGAGTGCAGACAGTCTGACCTGGAACATGGGCACGTCCCCACCTCACTCTGTCCCCCTTCATGCAGCCTGATGCAGGTATCCTCTGATGGCTCGGGGGAGGGGGCAGTTCTGGGTACCCAGATTGAGAGAGGGAGAACACAGCCATGGGAAGGGTAGAGAAAGTAAACTGTCTCCACCCTTAGTGTCACTTTATGATGGCACATAGGGGCAACCCAGAACACAGTGGCCGGTCCTCTGGGCCCTCTTGGGGGTTGGCCCTCTTCCCTCTTCAGTCTCTGATGGAGCATGAAAGGACTCCCACCGTGTTGCTTGAGTGAAAGTAGATCTCACATTAGCCGCCTACTTGACCCCCAAATGGGGCAGCCTGATGGCACCTGCCATTTTTATCCTTCATCTTCATTCAAATGAATTTTCACGAGGTTCCCATCGCCCTTGGATGTACTTTTCCTCTTGCTGGGAGTCTACTGAGCATTCTCACAGTGTTGGATGTCACTAAAACATACACGAGAAAACTAGGAGTTCTCTGAAACGACGCATGTGTCTAACGTGGTGTTTAAGCACAACTGAGGCATTGAGGCATTCGTCCTACGCCGCTTGGCTACGTGGTAATGGCCATGGTGAGTGCAGACAGTCGAGCAGCTGATCTACTAAGAGAGTTATCTGGGCGTTTTGCTTCCTTCTGCACGGGCCAGAGCATGGTGCGGTCTCCGGCACTGACTGACAGCCATCTGAGGGAGTAGAGAGGGGGTGAGCCCACTTTTCTATTTTCCTTTAACTCTCCTGACCAGACAGAAATCTTGAAATGTTACTGATGATTTCCACTGAGCTGTCGAGTCATGCTTGGGTCAAACTGACATAAATCTGTCTAGGCCTGAGGGAATCTGTGTCCCACATGAGGCCATGTCTCAGTCCATGCTAGGGCTACAGGACCAGCTCTGGGCCAAATTGTGAAAGGTGGAGAGAAGTGGGCCTGGTCTACACTATCTTTCTGACCTTTAGGTCTATCTCGTACATACAGCAATATGCACATACGTGCGCCTGCGCACACACAGACACACACACAGACACACACGCGTACTCATACCCAGGAACCAGGTTAAGCTGCCTCGTTCATGTCAAATCTCTTCTGTCGTTTCTTTTTTTATTTTTATTTTTATTTAAAACCAATTAATAGAGAGCGTGTTATTAATTTCAGAGGCAGATTTCAGCGACTCATCAGTTGTGTATAACACCGAGTGCTCCTGCCATCATGTGCCCTCCTAAATGCTTGTCCCCCAGGAACCCATCCTCCCACCTCCTTCCCCTCCAGCAACCCTCAGCTTATTTCCTGTGATTAAGACTCTCTTGGGACAGCTGGGTGACTCAGTCCCTTACACAACTGCCTTCTGCTCAGGTCATGATCCCCAGGTCCTGGGATTGAGCGCCGCGTCAGGCTCCCTGCTCAGTGGGAAGCCTGCTTCTCCCTCTCCCTCTGATGCTCCACCTGCTTGTGCTCTCTCTCGTTCGCTCTCTCTCTCTCTGACAAAGAAATAAAAACCTTTTAAAAATAAATAAATAATAAAAAATAATAATAACAAAAAAAGAGTCTCTTATGGTTTGCCTCCCTCTCTGATTTCATCTTTTATTTTTCCTTCCCTTCCCCGTGTTCATCTGTTTTGTTTCTTAAATTCCACATATGAATGAAATCATATAATATCTGTCTTTCTCTGATTGACTTATTTTGCTTAGCATAATACCCTCTATTTCCATCCGCATTGTCATAAATGGTAAGATTTCATTCTTTTTGATGGCTGAGTAGTACTCCATTGTATGTATATAACACATCTTCTTTTTTTTTTTTAAGATTTTATTTATTTGACAGATAGAGATCACAAGTAGGCAGAGAGGCAGGCAGAGAGAGAGGGGGAAGCAGGCTCCCTGCTGAGCAGAAAGCCCAATGCGGGGCTCGATCCCAGGACCCTAGGATCATGACCTGAGCCGAAGGCAGAGGCTTTAACCCACTGAGCCCCCAGGCGCCCTAACACATCTTCTTTATCCATTCATCCATCAAAGGACATCTGGGCTCTTTCCATAGTTTGGCTATTGTGGACACTGCTGCTGTAAACATTGGGATGCATGTGTCTCTTTGAATCACTATGTTTGTATCCTTTGGATTAATACCTAGTAGTGCAATTGCTGGGTGGTAGGGTAGCTCTATTTTTAACATCTTGTGGAATCTCCATACTGTATTCCAGAGTGGCTGTACCAGCTTGCATTCCCACCAACAGTGTAAATGGGTTCCCGTTTCTCCACATCTTTGCCAGCAATTGTCATTTCCTGTCTTGTTAATGTTAGCCATTCTGACAGGTGTGAGGTGCTATCTCGTTGTGGTTTTGCTTTGTATTTCCCTGTCTTCTGTCATTGCTTCTGCATCAGTACTTATCAGAGATTGCTACCACCCCATCTCAGCATCTCCCATCCCCCGCCCATTAGGGTTTGTGATGGTTTGCGAACAGTACTCATAGCTAAACACAGCACCTGTCTTTGAGAACTAATTTTGCTTGAAGATTTTGGTAAAAAATATTATGTTTATATAAATAACATGGGAAAGCCATTTTAGCCATATTTATAAATATGTGGAAATGTGAGTAGATGGCCAATTAGACGTCAAATGATATTTGTAATAAAGAAAACCAAGCAAAAAAGATCTTCCCATCACATTCGATGTCCCACCCCCCAAACCACTCACTGGTCTTAGTAAACCTCCCTGGTAGCCAAAAGGGGATAATAGAGTCTCCTTCTAAATGGACCTTGGAGCTGACTGAAGCACTCAGTCTCTCTAGAATATGCTCACTTTATTCAAATATCTGAGTAGAACTTCTGGATCCCCAAGTCTGCCTCAAGCCATGAGATGAATGACGTAATGCATCAGGAAGAAGGACCAGGAGAAGAGAAGGTGTTCGACTGGCTGTAATTTGCTTGCAGAGATGCATCAGTATCATACTACACTCCATACGGTATCCAGGTCCACCGTAATGCAGAGCTGGAGGAGGTTAGATTCTTGTCGAAGGATTCGGCAACGTTCCCACAGTCCTTAGTACTGAGGCACCCTAAATAAAAGTCTTTGCAGCAGAAATATCCAAAATAAAAACTTTTCAACATTACTATCCTGGGAAATCCTGGGTTGGCTCAGTTGGCTGAGCGACTGCCTTCGGCTCAGGTCATGTTCATGGAGTCCTGGGATCGAGTCCTGCTTCGGGCTCCCTGCTCTGCAGGGTGTCTGCTTCTCCGTCTGAGCCTTCTCCTCTCATGCTCTCATTCTCTCTCATTCTCTCTCTCTCAAATACATTAATAAGATCTTAAATAGTATATATTGCTATCCCACACCACAGCAGAGGGTTTTCCTTAGTTTAAAGGATGCTAGAAACCATCTTCGCATTAATAACCTGGGATTCTCAAACAGCTCTAGGTACAGCATGCCAGCAGGCCCAGTGAACTAACTTTGCCATGGAATCTTGGATTACAGCTCAATTTGGTTCTCACCTCCCTCACTTGCTAGAACATTCCATCAGCCGATCCAGTTGGGCAGGTGATTCTCAATCAGGATGACTTCACTTCCCCCGCCCAGGGACATTTGGCAACATCTAGAGACGTTTTTCGTTTTTGTAATCAGGGAGGTGGCACTGCTGACATTTCGTGGGCAGAGGCCAGGATGCTGCTAACATCCTACAGGGTACAGCACAGTGATCATGAAAAAGAATATCTCGTTCAAAATGTCAGTAATGCCCAGGATGAGAGACCCTGGGGTAGCCGATTGTCTCTTCCTGGCTGCCAGATTCTTCGGTTGCACATGACTAGAGTGAACATTTAATCCAAGATGTTTGTTGGAAAGCGAAATCACGGAGCAGAGAGTGTCTTACATTTACAAAATAGGGTTGGTGACTTTTATGGGGCTTGATAGATAATAAATATGTTCAATGTTCACTGTGGCCTTTGGGGTAGGGGTAGGGGTCCTACCCACTTCTACTATCACAGGCTCCAGATAGTACCAAAGAACTTGACATTAAAGAATGGCCAGATTGGCTCAGGCCAGTTCACAGAAGGAAACAAGACAGAGAAGGAAAAGGATGGGGTGAGGGGAAACGTGAGATATTTTTCAGACTTTCAAACTACTCTGACTCCTTCCCACTATGTTGACCCACTATGTTGACCAAGGAACCAAGCACCCAGATGCAGAGAAAATTTCTTCCTTTTTCACATCACTCATCTAAATCTCAAATACCACAATGCCTAGAGATGATGTAATGGGTATTTCTCTGTCTCTCTCCCAACAAGAACGCCTACTTTTCCATCACCACCCCAACACCTCAAAAGAGAAAAGTATCTGCTAATTCTCCTGGAATGACTGAGAACTTTGGGCTCGAAGAAAAGTTGAGTGCAGTGCCCCATCTATGATGTGATGGGTTCTTAATCAGTCAATCAACAGAAATGCCCATTAGTCATCAACAGAGTTGCACGTGAGTAGTGGGTGTGTTGCTGGATCTGAGAACCTGCAGAGAAATAACAAAATATTTGGCCCTCAGTCTGGTACTTCCTTATCATTGTTTTGACTTGCTGTTTTAATTTAGAGTACTAGATCAAAATCCTAGATTACCCTTGATATTTGAGCTTCTGCTGCTTCCAGAGAGAACTCATGTGTACAAGCAGTGTTGTCTTTGGCTTGGAAGGGGGCTTCTGCCTTTGAACTAGACCACATCTAAGTCAGGCATAGCCCAGAGCACATTTCTTTCTAGTAAAACTAAGGAAAACAACAATAGTATTTACAGCCCGGAGCCTGGAGTTCCCTTCCACAGTGAGACAGTGTGAGATTGTGGAGGCCACAACTTTCTCCAGGCCTAGCTGGGAAGGCGGTGTGGGCTTACAGACTGTGAGGCCCATGGAGAAAAAGCAGTCTATTTTCAATTTGGTCTTGGAAGACAGAAGTCTAGCCTGGGGCCTGGATAGTGTCTCGTATAGTCTGAAAATTGAACAGTAACATTTGCATGCTCAAAAATATGTTCTTACCCACTACCCCATTTTATTACTCTGCAACTCCGGACGTGTTAAAGTGGGGTGGGGGGAGGTGGCTAACTATTACTTCCATTTGACAGATTAGAGAACCATGACCAAGAGCTGATGTGATTTTACAAAAATTGCTCAGTTGGTTGGATGTGCCTTTCTGGCCTACTTGACTTCCAAACTCATTTTCCATTGGAGCAGGTGGTGCCCTCAACCAGCCCTCCAGGGGATACCGGTGACCTCAGGCTGGAGAGTTGGGCCCTGAGGGGTGCTGGTTGCACCTATTACAAACTCTCCTCACAACGGAGTCTTCTTAACCCATCATGTTATTTCCAGAATGGCCATCAAGTGTGTACTTGGGAAGCTGGTACCCTTAAGCCTGGGGCTACTCAGGCTCCTTGAAACATTTTCTTTTATTTATTTATTTTTTAAGATTTTATTTATTTATTTGACACAGACAGAGATCACAAGTAGGCAGAGAGGCAGGCAGAGGGGGAGGGGGAAGCAGGCTCCCTGCTGAGCAGAGAGCTCGATGCGGGGCTTGATCCCAGGACCCTGAGATCATGACCTGAGCGGAAGGCAGAGGCTTAACCCACTGAGCCACCCAGGCGCCCTGAAACCTTTTCTTTTATTAAACATCCAGAGCCATCTCTCTGTGGAGCTTGTACTGACCAGATTTCCTTTGACTTGATCTATCTTAGAAACTTCTTGCCTCAAATAGTTTTATCTCCTTAGGAACTGTGGAAAGAAAGTGTGCTAAAGCTACTTCTTTGAAACTTTCTTCTACTAGCTCCTGTCAGTTTGCTAATATAATAATTTTCTACATGAATAGTATGTAAAATATGTTTTAGACTTAAAAAGATCTGAGGAAGAGCTTTGGAGAGCTCTCCCTCTACACACACACACACACACACACACACACACAATGCTGGAACACAGATGGTACCGACTAAATATTTATTGAATTTATAAATATTTGAAGACCTATTTTTAGAATCAGAGGAGAAGGAGATCAAATGTCTGAAAGTGCAGCTATAAGTAGGAATCTTTCCACTAACACATAAGCCCTTAAAGAATACTATCATGGGGGCGCCTGGTTGGCTCAGTGGGTTAAGCCTCTGTTTTCTGCCCAGGTCATGATACCAGGATCCTGGGATCAAGCCCCGCATCGGACTCTCTGCTCGGCGGGGAACCTGCTTCCTCCTCTCTCTCTGCCTGCCTCTCTGCTTACTTGTGATCTCTGTCTGTCAAATAAATAAATAAAATCTTAAAAAAAAAAAAAAGAAGAAGAATACTATCATGTCTGACGCAAAAGTATTTGATTTTAATATAAACAACATGCATTTTTCATCACATTTATTTTATTTACAGTGGAAAGGAGAGTTTCTATAACTTAGTTCTTCATTCATTATCAGTTCATTCATTCACATTTTTTTGAGTTCTCATGATGGGCCCGCCAGGCACATGTCCGGGCATTAGAGCAAACATGGTAAATTCAGGCCCGCCCACATGGAGTTTACAGTCGTTGGGAAAGACGGTCGATTAAACAAGGGATTGACAATAAAGTGTAATGAGGACTGTCCCAGGCCACATGAGCTACATTTGGAGCACAGAGCAGGGCAACAGAACCATGTGAGGATGGGCGGGCAGTGGGGTGGGCAGAATAAACAGAATGATCACCCAGGAGGCTGGAGGCCACGGTCCTTGGAGGCCTATTCAAAGCAGAGTTGTCGAAAACCGCCCCAGTCCGCACTCAGGCCCAGAAAGGAATGGCTGAGGTCAGCAGGAAGGTCACTGCCTTGCCCTTTGGGAAAGCATGGAGATGATGGCGAAGGTCAGGAAGATCACACCGGCCGTGCCCCCGATCAGCAGGCCCAGGATGCTGCCGTGCACTTGCATGGCCTGGCAGCGCTCCCCCGTGTAGAAGAAGGCATGACTGGAGACACACCTGGGGGAACAGGACACAAGAGGAGTGTGGGACACACCTGAGCCTCGAGCGCTCTGTAGCAGCCAGCACCGACTGCCACAGTGGCAGGGGACATGGAGTCCGTGGCCCCATATGCCTGGCCCCATTCCAAAGGCTTTGTATGAGTCAATTCAATATTGCAACAGCCCGAGGAGGGGGTGCTTATTACCCTTCTCATATCCTCATTTTGCAGAGAGGTTAAATCACATGCTCAAGGTCACAGGGTTACACTTGACGTCTAATCCCTGGAAGCCTGTCTCCAGACCAGGTGCCCTGGCCTGAGTGCAAGGCTCAGGAGGAAGGTTTGGAGCATTTAAAGAGTGTGTGGCCCCCACTGCTTCAGACTGTAAGTTACAAGGGAAATTCTCCGGAGAAGAGTCTGACCCTGAGCATCATTTGGAGCTTGAGAACTTCCAGACGGTATCAATTAAAATGTTGCCATAAGGTGAGGATCCTGCCGTCCATCTCCAAGGCCACCCCGACATCTGTGAGCTCCTGAGCACACTGTCTCCTGCCCTGGTTGGTACACAGACGCACAGAGGCCACACCTTGGGTTTGCTTGTTTGTGTTTTAATGTCATCTGGTCTCCACGACAACTAATAAGATCAACTAATATCAGACCCAAGGCATGGAGGGTGATGTTTCCTCACTTCTGGGGCAATGGCACCCTTTGCTTCAAACAACATTCTCATCACAAAGTCTAGCCACTGAGCCAAATGTGACAGAAGTAAAAAAGTTACTCCTTTTACTCATTCTGGCACTATTTTACCTCCCTCATCACTAGCCTAGACATCAGCTTCTTAAAAGTCAGTGTGTAATAGGGGCTCCTGGGTGGCTTGATCAGTTAAACATCTGTGTTCCACTCAGGTCATGATCCCAGGGTCCTCAGATCAATTCCTGCATTGGGCTCCCTGTACAGTGGGGGGTCTGCTTCTCCCTATCCCTCTGCTGCCCCCATCCCAGCTGTGCATGTGCTCTCTCTTGCTCTCTCTCTCTCTTTTTTCCTGTCAAATGAAATAAAATGAAATAAAATGAAATAAAATCTTTTTTAAAAAAATCAGCGCATAATAACAAGTTTGTTCAATTTTTCTCTGGCCTAGTCCCCTCCAAAACACAGTTTAATGATATTCTCGAGGATTCCCTTAGAGGAGCTTATCCCGCACGCTGCAGGTTTGTGGAAAAGGCATGATCTGGCTGAGTAGAGGGTGATACACAAGTAGGAACCACGGCCTTCCTTACTCTGAGGGTAAAGCCAGCTGGGACACATATGGAAATCTAGTTTCCAAGGCCCCATCAGCTGAGAGGCACAGACCCACCGCTGTGGAACCCTCAAGAAACAACGAGGGCATTCTCCGATAAAAGAAACAAGCACTGTTTAGAAAAGTGGTTTATTCCTGGGACATGGAAAACAAAAGATAAGCCTAGAGTATTCTGTGATGCCAGAAAGTAAGACTGTTCACAAAACAGGGAGTGGGTGCTGAGACAGCACAGGAGCCAATCTAGAAGAGCCGCCAAAGGTCAAGGCCGGGAAGTCATGAGCAGCAAAGGCAAGACTGGCATTACGGAACTATGGCCCGGGGAAGAAAGTAAACATTTATGCACCCTTTGTGATATAAAGAATGAGTTGCATGAATCAATGATTCGGGAGGAGCGGACCCTTATTCTTTCCAGCAGAACTTCACTTACTGAACACAGAGGGAGTGGGGGAGATGGAAAATCACCACTGGACTATTTCAGGGCGATCATGGCAATAGGTCCGCCAATGGACGATGACATTAGCAGGTGAAAATTCTAGAAAAAGCAGGATGCCTGCATGGTCTCTGAATGTCTCTCCCAAGACATGTCTTAACAGCAGAGTGGGGAATGGATACCCCATTGCCCGGGAATCAAGGTCACAATCACCAGTCGTAACTTCTTGGACATCACATGCCCCTCATATGGCCCACCGAGAAGGGGTGTACCTCATCTTTGCTCTTCTTGCCAAAAATGTATGATCTCAATATAATCATGAGAAAACATTAGACACACCCAAATGGAGGAGCAATTTACAAAATAACTGAGCAGGACTCTTCAAAAGTGTCAAGGTAGTGAGAGAGGGGGGAAGACTGAGGGGTTGTCCCAGCGTGAAGGAGGTTAAGGAGACGTGAAACCGAATAAAAGAAGGGTCCCTGAATTAGATCCCAGAACAAAAAAAGGACATTGGCAAAAAGAGTGGAGAGATCTGAATGAGGTCTGTGGTTTAGTAAATGCTATTGCTAATTGCATTCAGTTGCATTATTGCTCATTTCTCGGCTTTGCTAATTTTGCCAAGGTTGTGTCAGATGTGAACATTTGTGAATGGGAAGGTCCGCAGTGTTTTGGCAAATGTACCTGTAAATCTAAAATCATTTCAACATGAAGCCTAAAAAAGAAGAAACAAAGTGGAGATCGAAAAGGACACCGAAGAAACCTAGGTCTTGTGAGCCAAGAAGCCAGTCGCTACCTCTGCCATTATTTTGCCACATGAAACTGATGCTTTCAATATGTATATCCTTTTATGAAATATTTTATGCAAACAACAAACATTATGAAAAGAAATATTAAACCTAGCAAACTGTGCAGACAGACACGGATGCAAGTCTCAGCTCTGGTATTTGCCATCTGGGAAATGTTAGTCTTATTATTTAGCCTCTCTAAGCTTCAACTTCTTTATGTGCCAAATGGGGAGAACAAGGGTCCTTATGTCACAAGGTGGTCGTGAGGAATAACTTCGATCATGCATGTGTACTGTTCAGGGAAGCACATGACCTATATAGCAAGCTGTCAAAAACTATCAGATATTCATATTACTATTATTGAAAACATAACTATAATCATAGTACAACAGAGCAAATAGATGATAGAAATAATAATTAATCATAATTAACAAAAACACTGGCAGTCAGTAAAGATTTAAGCTTGGTCTTCATTTCCACTGAGGCAGGTCATGCTGTTCCTGGGCTAAAAGCTCTGGAACATTTGTGACCGCTGCAGGGGAGTTCAAAATCCCAACAACATTCAAGATGTTGTTGACCACATTCTAGAGGTGGGCAAGGGATGAAAGCCAAGAGTTGGGAGATTTAGGACCCCTCTGCCCTGGCAGGACCCGGGCTATGCTCTGACAGCACAAGCCCACTGATTCAGAGCACAGCTTTGTGGGGTCAAAGTGACCCTCTGATGTAGTCATTGCCCTAACCTGAGAACAGTGTCTTTTCCCAGGTGAGGCAAATGTTTGGCTCACCTCTGCTGATCCACTCACTACCTCCCCACCGGCCACAGAGCCTACCTGCAGCTCGCCATCCCCTTCACGTTCACACAGATGCCTTCATTTTGGCAAGGGTTTGGGTCACATGGATCTCTGAAGTACTGTGGCCAGTTGTGGTCTTCCAGAGGGCCTGTGTTCTCCACTGATCGCTTCTGTCGGCCTGGCTGTCCCTGGTCCAGGCTGCTGGGAAGTGCATTCTCTAATAAGACCTTTCCTGAATATTCTTCTGAGATCTGCTGCTCCTGATCCTGGAGAACAAGGCCTTGGGGAGACAGCCTTGTGCCTTGAGCTGGAACCTCAGTCTGGTTAAGGTAGGTTATATCTTGAGGAAATAGAGGGCGGTGAGGAAGAAAGGCAATTAACATCTGATCAGATTAATTTTCACTTCTGGAGAAATTTCCCTCCCTCGTGGAAGCCACCTTCAGTGACATGGAAAGGTGGCTGGAATCCAGCTGATTCTCATGCTAGCTATTTTTATTTTCAAAGTAATCCATTCACATTTTTATTTGTTATAACTTGGAAAAGGAAGCACAAAGCTAGCACAGCTAGAGTGATCAAAACTAAATTGAAGTCAGCAAGCTATCATATTTGATAAATTATCAAAAAGATGACACCAAAGTTTTAGCTTCTCCCAAGAACAGTTAAAGATGTGAATCCTTGAGCAATAGCTCTCCTAAAGGCCATCTTTTTTTTTTTTTTAACCTGGTCCTCAAAAAAAAAAAAAAAAATTTCCCCACCCTCCATGAGATGCTCAAAAATCGGTGCAAAATCAGTAAAAGTCCCAAAACATAGGATTAGTTATTCAGGAAGATCTGCAAAAGTACCTTCAAAGTCCACAAAAAGTATAAGGTCATCATTTTTGAGGAAACTCTTCCTTTTTAGCATTTGGTGGGAGATGACATTACTCCAGCCCCAGTCGATGCTTCTAAAACAACCACAGTCGTTATCGTAGTTTCCCACAATGGATGGCCTGTCCCAGATGACGGAGCCATTTATTGCTGCAAAGTTATAAGTAACATAACATCACATTATCTCTTTACACTTCATTCTCCAACTGCCCTTTAATGAGTAGATAAGTTTTGTTAGAAAAAAAATATGTTGGAAAAATATCAGATTATTTATATTTTCCAGGAAAATTAAAACTCAGAAGGGGAAGCAGGAAGGGCAAAGAACCAGAGCTCTGAAGGGTCAAATTGTCTATTACCAAGTTACTTCCTCAGTGAAGACAAAGGGACAATGAGTGCTCTTCCTTTTAAGGCTTAAGACTTTTCATGTGAAAAATTTAAAAATCTGCCCATTTCTTTTTTTAATTTTTTAAAATTATTTTTATTAATATGTAATGTATTCTTTGCTCCAGGAGTATGGGTCTGTGAATCATCAGGTTTACACATTTCACAGCACACACCATAGCACATACCCTCCTGCTCATTTCTTTTTGATATGAGTTTATCCCATTAACATACTGATGATCACTGGTATTTTAGGAGTCAGTGCATTAGTTTTGCATGGAGGCTAGCAAATTCTGAGCAATTGCTAAGAGACAAGCAGTATCTATCTTCTCATGTAGACTGCATTCGAGGAAGCAGGAACTGCCTGGTTGGCTTATATTTTAGGTACTGGCACTGAGTTTGGCAGAGTGAAAGCCCTTAACAAATGCTTGATAAGTGAATTTGGAAAAGAGAAGGGAGATAAGATAACGTTGAAAATGTGACTTAACATTCCAGCATGACTATGGTGCTGATGTACCCAAAAAGGAAATGCAAGAGGAATGTTCATCTCTTGTATCCACATGGGAATCACATCCACTGGCCCTTTCCAGTGGAGCAGCAGATTTTAGAGCACCTACCTGAAGATGTATGGGACCTGGAGGTAGTGAACACCATGCTCGAGGACATTCTATTTCTAGCATCAGGTTCCTGGTCGAGGATGGTCATTACCGCCTGTCTGTTTTCCACTGGCCACTCCAGGATAGCATCATTCTCCCCACTGTACAGGTGAAAAGTAAGTCCTAGGTAGCCAGGGCTACTGGAGTTGAGTCTGCCATTGGGGTATAAGGTCAACCCAAAACCATATCCCTCTGAGTTGTAGAATCGAGGGCTCCGGAGCATCTGCCCTGGAACCGTGTTCTGAAGGACCTGGGAGATATTCCGTATGGTCCAAACGCCTGCAGGACATGGGGTTTCCGTCAGAGTGATATCATCCAGGTAAATTCCCCCATTCGAGTTCTTGGGGTCGCCTTTTGTGCCCTGGAATAGATAGCGAAACTTCTTTTCTTCTCTGAGCGTCACATGGGCAATTTTCCAATTTTGGTCCAAATCTCCTGAGGACAGAGGAGAAGGTTGGTGACAACTGTGTTCAACATTTAAGTGTGGCCTATAAGCCTGCTAGCACGCCAAATGCTTTAAAGATTTTATTTATTTATTTGTGTGAGAGAGAAAGAGAGTGAGAGAGAGAGCTGGGGCGGAGGCAGCAAAGGGAGAGGGACAAGCACACTCTGCACTGAGTAAGACCATGAGATCATAACCTAAACTGAAATCAAGAGTCAGACACCTAACTGACTGAGCCACCCAGACGCCCTGCATGCCAACTGCTTTATATGAAGCATCTAATTTAATCCTCACAATATCCCTATGAGACAGGTACAACATGTTATAAACTGGTTGAGAAACTTTTCCCTATGGTTTATTTTAATATTCAGATTTAAATCTTTTTTTAAGATTTTATTTATTTATTTGACAGACAGCGAGAGCAGCAGGAACACAAGCAGGAGAAGCGGGAGAGGGAAAGCAGGCTTCCCACTGAGCAGGGAGCCCAATGTGGGGCTCGATCCTGGGACCCTGGGATCATGAATTGAGCCAAAGGCAAACGCCCAAGGACTGAGCCATCCAGGCACCCCTCATATTCAAATCTTAATCAGAATTTGTTTTCCGTTATCATTCAATTCCAGAGGTTCAGTGTTTCCCCCTGGGCTTCATAGTATAAATGCACCCCATCCCCTAATGTTTGCACTGAATACCCAAGTAATAGGCTGAACCATAAAAATAGCCATTTTGTAAGCTCAAAGTCAAATAATGGTGATTTCATATGGTCCAACCCATGACTTGATGCCAGAGAAATATATGGTATGTTCTGGAGTGAATATTCACATACAGGACAAATTGGATCTCCCCTCCGCAAGACCAACTCACCCACTAACATCCAAGTTTTTCTCTTTATATTATCTGAAATCCCACCAAGTAGGGGATCCATACTTTAAAAAATAATAATAATAATACAAAAAAAGTTGCCACTATCCAGATAGTCACATTCTAGTGAAAATTAGGTCTACTGGTTTTTTGTTTTTTGTTTTTTCCTGAGACTGAGCTGGAAGTGAGAATTTTGAATAAAGACCCAAGGTAAGAAGTTGAGAAGGCTGTTCTCGAACATGGGTTCCTGTTGCTCAGCATAAGAAACCAGAAAAGAGCTTGAAGGTCTAGGCAGAGGAAACCTCCAGGCCACAGCAACTCAGAATTGATTAAGGATTTGCCCCTATTCTGGCAGTCAGACAGTGTGCCTTAGCCCTGGACTCGGAAAGGAAAAGAAAAATGCTAGATCCCAAGTGGGGATCCTGTTGGCTAAAATGAATTTCAACAGATGAATTTAAACAGATGAGTGTTACAGAAGTTTAGTCTGAAATGCAATTGGCCAGAGGGCTTCGGAAGTATTTTTCCTCCTTCTGTATGTTATAACCAGAAATCTACGTACAGAGCTCTGCTCTCACCAGACTGAAGAATGCCTTTAACTCCCTTTGTTGTCAGTCACTCTCTCTAAGGATGACTTCAAGGGACAGGTCTAACATTCTGTTTTCTGGAGTGGAGCTGGTTATGGCCTGTGTGATTAGGTTACCTGCACACAGAGGAGAGGGCTTGGTAGGGCACATTGACCACATCTATAACCTATAAACAGATGTAAGTACCATCTCCTGGGGACAGGACTGTAGTCACATGGAGGATGCAGGGATCTGAGAAGTAATGGGTGTAGGATGTCTGGAATAAGGACAGACATACAAGATTTTTACAATTTACTCAACAGGGTTAAACCATCTTCATATGGATTGTTACCTTGAGATTGAAATGTGGGAACATGGTACTAGAAGGAAGACCCAAGGGCCCATTACCATGTAGGCAGAGACTCAACTGTAAAGTCTTTAAGAATGCTTCCTTTCCATGCTTCCACGGAGCTGCTGAATCAGGCAGATGATAAGTAATACTAAGATTATTTGGGACACAAATCTCATCCTTGTTTGTTCCAATTTGTCACCTATAAGGGTATCCTAGCTTCAGTAAAAACAGAAGTGTGTGCGTTCATACACGTATCTGTATGCAAACATTTTGCATTTAAGATCGCACATAAACATCGATACGTGTATATACATGGAGAGAGGTAGACACATTTTTATGTAAGTATTTCGGTTAAAAAATATGACTTGCTAAAGTGGAGAGCTATTCAAAACAAGCCATAAATACTCTTAATGATAGAGAACAAACTGAGGGTTGCTAGAGGCAGGTGGGCGGCAGAGGACCTAGAAGGATGATGAACGTTAAGGACAGCACTTGTGATGAGCACTGGGTGTTCATGTAAGTGATGTAAGTGATGTAAGTGATGAATCCCTGAATTCTACTCCAGAAACCAACATTGCACTGCATGGTAACTAACGAAATTTAAATTTAAAGAAATAAAACAAATAAAAACCTGGAAAAAATATAAATAAAGAAATAGAGTCTCCATATATTTAAAATTTTAAAAAGTTGTAACTATCTTAAGTTGAATACCACACAAACATTAAATGATATTCAACTAATATTTTAGAAAAGCTTCATTTACAAGTCAGGATCAGAATGAGCTACTTTAGAAATCCACTCCCGTGGCGCTCTTAGGAAACTCTGAACAGAGACACACTTTGAAGTCAATGGAACTCAAAGCAGAGCAGTGTCAGGAAGTAAGTGAAGTGTGAGAAGGTTGTTTGGTTGATTCTGTGCTTACGAAGCTGACATTGCCAGCTTTATATAGAAGTGAGCCATAATAGATCCCATCGGGATTACTGAGATTTTAATTCATTGTCTCATTTAAAAAGTACAATCTTTGGGGCGCCTGGGTGGCTCAGTGGGTTAAGCCGCTGCCTTCGGCTCAGGTCATGATCTCAGGGTCCTGGGATCGAGTCCCGCATCGGGCTCTCTGCTCAGCAGGGAGCCTGCTTCCTCCTCTCTCTCTGCCTGCCTCTCTGCCTACTTGTGACCGCTCTCTGTCAAATAAATAAATAAAATCTTTAAAAAAATAAAAATAAAAATTAGAAAAAAAAAAAAAGTACAATCTTTGGTAACATAGCAAATTCCCAACTCTTGAAGAGCACCTAGCTGTCATCCCTCCATTTGATAGAGATGCTCTGTACATTTCAGCCAGAAAAGAGAACCCTCTTTCAGGCTTCAAGAGCAGCAGCTTCTTCTGGAAGTACTCAAATGATACTTCGTCTGTAGGGACTCCTTTTATTTTATTTTATTTTATTTTATTTTTTAAATATTTATTTATATATTTGACAGACAGAGATTACAAATAGGCAGAGAGGCAGGCAGAGAGAGGAGGAAGCAGGCTCCCCGCTGAGCAGAGAGCCCGCTGCGGGGCTCCATCGCAAGACCCTGGGATGATGACCTGAGCCGAAGGCAAAGGCTCAACCCACTGAACCACTCAGTCACCCCTGTCGGGACTCATTTTAATGGAGAACTTCTTCATTGAATGGAGATGAATGTGTGTCTCTTCTGGTTGCAATGAACCCCACCACCACAAAAGAATGTAAAAATGAATCTCTATAACCCTGGATCTTGATTTACACCCAGATTAACCTCAAATCCAACGATCTCCCTTAGTATTTTAAGGTTTTCAAGCTGACCCTCTTGTAGAGATACATAAAATTATCCTTAGGAGTATAGAAACAATATAATTAAGTTAATATTTACACACATCCTGTTTCCCTCCAACTTCACAAGTAGGCTTCACATTAGTCCAGTGTATTAAATAACCGTACTCGATGTTGGCTAATTGAACGTAATAAAATATAATAAATAACTAAATACATGAAACAGGTGAAGAAACACTTTTGTCAACTACCAAACCATTCTCTCTAGCAGCACCATCTCCCCTGCTTCCCTTTTATTTCCAGCTCTTCCAGAATCACCCATTTTCTCTTCCCTGGCTGTCTGCAGAGCTGTAGTGGAAATCCGATTTCTGTGTTCTGATTGGCCTCTGTCAAAAGTATATTTCAGCCTCGCCCGAATTTCCAATGTGGTTTCTGATTTCTGAGGGCTTAAAATATTCTTGGAGGGCTTAGAACATACCAGTTATTGTAGTGGGCCCTTCGGTAAGGAAGAGGGGGCTGGAAGAAAAGGAGGAAAAAGGGGGAGAGGAGGAGGAAGAGGAGAAGAAGGCACGAAGAGAGGGGAGGAAGGGAGCAAAGGCAGGGGAAGGGAAGGAGAAGACAGAGCAGGAGTCCAGACTGAAGCCGAACCAGCCCCTGCGTGAATGTCTCCAGGCACCTCGGAAGGTCTGCAGCTTCACCAGCTTGCGAACATTGCCTGTGCTGTCATCCCTCTTCACCCAGACGACGAGTCGATCTGAAGGGCTTCCCGTCATTTTATAGAAAAACTGCAGGCACTGCTGCTTCCTCTTTGGGTAAAGAATCCGGGACTCGAGGAGGGCTGCCTCTTCCGCCATCCCCGAGCTGGTGCTGAAGTGCATGAAGTAGCCAGCGCCTGTTGGGAGGAGCAGCCCAGTGAGCCATCTCCGGTGGCCCCCACCCCAGGGCACCCTGGGCCCCTGTAAAGTGAATCAGTGAGCAACAGCCATTACCCAGGCAACAGAGCCAGAACCCTTCTGAAGAAAACTAAAAGAAATGAAAAGAAAGTGGTGTGTTTTCTTTCTGCCTCCATGGACAGACTCCCTGGTGAAAGCCCCAGCTCCCCATTGCCTTTGTCCCCAAGCTCATGAAATGTTCTCCTCTGACTTAACGAGATATGGACTTCAAGCAAAGCTTGATGGAGTTTAGCGTCTTTGAGCTGAATGCTTATTTTCCTTATCTGTTTTCTTGTTTAGAGATCCATGCCAAGGAAAAGAGCCGATTTCCTAGCTGTAGAAAGACAATGGGATTCCAATGTTTAGGGACTGGAATTGAAATATTTGCAATGATAAGGGTTCTGTCTCTCCTGTTTCTAGCCTTAACTGGATGCATTATCGGTGGCAAAGTCATCTTTACCATGAGGTAAGAAGGGCATTCAAGGCTTATTACGGGACTAGTTGAGGACTTGTCCTGAACATAAAGAAAGCTTTGAAAGAACACTGAAAAGAAGGGTGAGAAGTGTCTGGGTTTATAACCAACCTGAGGTCTGCTCAACCCCTATATCTTAGAGCTCTCTTCCTGAAAAATGGCAGGCAGCTAAAGGAATACATCATTTGGAAAATCAGCACATCACAGGGAAGCACAAAGAATGATTCTTGCGTATAAAGAAGTCCTTTAAATTGTACTCCAGAATTCAGCTTCTTACCAAAGTATCCACTCAAAATATCTCATAAAGTAAAAACAAAGTGAGCACCTAAGACAGTTTTAGATACTTTGGCCCTGTGGCTCTCCACTTCATCTTGCCTCATATGTGGGGCATTGTACCTTCCATGATGGCAACAAGCATCACTGTTTGAATGGGCTCTCTCCAAATCTTTAAAAATATCTAATGGCTTTAATATTATATTAGGAAAAATTATACTTTCTTGCATGTCATTCTCGATACTTGAGCTTACTAGCCTGAGCTCTCGGCACTGTGAATTACTGAGTGCTTCGGTTAAATAAAACCAGTGCCTGGGTTAGCTCACATGGCTAAGAAGGTCTCCAGATGGTCCTTTCTGAGGAATTCCACCCGGGTGTACTGAAGGATAGGAAATGAGAGCCTAATAACCCAGGTTTGGGTGCTGGGAGACCTGAATTCTTGCCCACCCTGGGCCACTAATTCAAAGGTGTCCATGCATCTCTCATGGTTTCAAATGGGAGGTGGCTTCTATCCCAAGGACCCTTCATGCTCTTTGAGTCTCTACATCTACTGCAATACCACCAGTGCCCAAGTTCACCTGGTAAAACTTTTCTAGATATTTCTCCCGGGGTGTAGTCCCTTCCTTTCCTATTAAGGTGCTGGAACACTGTTCTAACACGTTTCCCTCATAGGACGGTCACTCTTCTGTTCAGCTGGAAATTGTATAGTAGCCTAGCAAAAGTCCGCAGGAGAGATTGGATGAGATACTATGATGGAAATTTAGAGGGAACTTCAGACTGAGATCACCCTTTGGACACTGGAGATTATGTGTTTGATAATATGATGGGTGGCATAGACTTTCACCCATTGCCATGACCGGAGGAAGAGAAGCCATTGTTTGTGACCTCTTACCCCAGTGGCCTGGCTTCTGGGTGACCAGCTGGGTCCCTTCTGTGAAGGAAATCCAATTGACTCACATGGGCAGAGACTGAGGGACTTTGTAACAGCCTAATCTTTAAAAACTGATAATGATCTATAGGGCCAAGATTATATCTGAGACGGGCACAACATGAAAGGATGTTAAATAGAAATAAAAAAAAATAAATGGAACCTCTAGACAGAAAGGGAAGATGGGAAAAAATGGAGAGGGAAGTTGCTGGTCTGCAGCTGGAGGTTTTCTATACGTTAGCTTCTTCTATCTTTGCTGGTAAGTATCAATATCCTGGACCAGTTAGAGAGATTTACAAAAGCGAAGACTTAAAAAAGGACACGGACAAAAACAACTACCCATGGTTAGAATTAGCAAGGGGTGGAGCCAGGTTTCGAATCCAGGTCCATCTGATTTTGTGGACTTTTCACTACACAAACCACTCATAAGAACTATCTGAAGTCAGGCCATCCAATAGGGGGTACCCAACAGATGTGGCCACTGAGCCCTTGAATGGTGGCCAGTCCAAACTGACATGTACTATAATACCGAGTATAAAAAATGTGGAGTAGCTCATTAATAACTTTACTATTAATTACATGTCAAAATGCTAATATTTTGAATATACTGGGTTAAATAAAATGTATGGTTAAAAAGAATTTCTCTTGTTTCTTTTTTATGTGGCTCCTAGAAATTTCACATTGCGTATGTGGCTTGCCTTATAGCTGTATTGTAGGGTACTGCTCTAGAGATGTTACCTTTATTTACAAAACCATGTCTTATCAACCATATGTCTATACTAGTTTTATTATCACTTAAAGGCATCTTTCTTTTGCATGCCCAGAAACTACATACTTTTTACTGAGTTGATAATTAAGGTATGAGAAATGTTCTTTGTGCTTGCCTGGATTTCCAAGTTTGATAACTAACATTACATTTGAGGCAAAACCTGCCTGTTGTCATTCCCTAATTGAACCAGATGAACCACTCAGTGTGCTTAATTTCCGCCTTCACTCACCTCTGCATTGTCCCACCAAGGTGTGATCCACTTGTCCAGACTGAGTGCCATCCTCATGGACCCAGTCAGCATCATCTCTGGTACCCTGAATCATCCCACAGATGTTTGCTTTCTCAAAAGCACAATGGTCCAAAAGTGTGTGAGTTGTAGCTGCAAATGATATTTTTGTCCCTCGGTTAAAAATTTAAGTCATATTATTTCACAGACCTAATGTTTTAAGCTAAAAAGACCTCATTGTTTAGACACAGCACATTTTCTTGACTTTTCCTTAATGCAAATCCTGCTGTCACCCGTTACTCTTCTGTTCAGTTGGAAATTGTATAGTAGCCTAGCAAAAGTCCGCAGGAGAAATTGGATGAGATACTATGATGGAAATTTAGAGGGAACTTCAGACTGAGAGCACCCTTTGGACACTGGAGATTTTGTGTTTGAAAATATGATGGGTGGCATAGACTTTCACCCATTGCCATGACCGGAGGAAGAGCAGCCATTGTTTGTTACGTCTTAGAACATCCAACATAGCTGCAGCCCTACCCACCTCCCAGAGTCAAAGGATAAAAAGGCCTGTCATTGTGCTTTGCTGTAAATGTCAACCAAGACCTCCTTTAGGTCAAGAAGAAGGAACCTGGTAGATCTTTGTATTTAGTACATCTTCTGTCCATGCATACTGAACAGAATTTAAAAATGTGTCCCGGAGGGGGTGACTGGGTGGCTCAGTGGGTTAAAGCCTCTGTCTTCAGTTCAGGTCATAATCCCAGGGTCCTGGGATCAAGCCCCTCCCCTGCTAATGGGACTCTCTGCTCTGCAGGGAGCCTGCTTCCTCTTCTCTCTCTGCCTGCCTCTCTGCCTACTTGTGATCTCTGTCTGTCAAATAAATAAATAAAATCTTAAAAAAAAAAATTCTCTGAAGACTAAAGGGTCATTTTAGAAAACAACCCATCTCTGAGCACTAGAAGACTCTAGAACAACTAACTTGGGTAAGAACTTTTCAGGATAAAAGATACTTTCAAGACCATCCCCTATCCTGAGCTTTATACAAGGATACGCCCTTCAAAAGGACACTGAAGAAGCTGGACAATTACAGACCCTTACATCATCAGTCCAATACTTTTACTTTGTAAAATACGACCACATAATTTTCATAACCCTCCTGTAACAAGGCAGGTGTTACAATTTTTTTCTACTCCAGAGATAAACTAAGGTTATGTGGTTTGTCCATTTTCCTTAACTAGAACAGGAAGGAACAGCGAAGGGAAATGTAGGGGAAACTGAAGGGCTGGGCGGAAACTCTGTTGAGGTCTGTTTACCTACTTCTCAGACCCAGCGGTACTCACTGCAATTGTACATTCGGTTCAGCCTCTCTAAATCAGTGGCACTGAAATCCAGACGCTGCCCAATGATGCTGTTGAACTCAGGGATCTTGGCCGTGATGGTAGGAGCACTGTCGTTCTTGTTAAATGAGAAAGGCTCATAGTGCATCAAAGATTCATAGTCATAGGGCGTATTGAGGTCTGTGATGAAGGTGTCATCGTAGGTGTTAAAGTTGTGCTCAAAACCTAACAGAGAGAGAAGCCATTCAATTACTTTGTTTCTTCTGTCCTTCCCTCTTTAACTAGATTTTAAGCAGAGACCCAGTGACTCAAAAAAAGAAAGAAAATAAGAGAAAATGAATGAATAGTTGATTTAAATATATATACATATTTAACATGTTTTATAATTAGCATGAGGTACATGAAATTAACACACATTAATAGTAACAAATAATATGATGATACTAAATTCTATAATAGTATATACACTTATTAAAAATTAAAACTATATTAAAATAAAAAGACATGTTATAATTAATGGATACATTTTACATACAAATTATTAAATATATGTATATACATATATTTTTAAATTTTTATTTATTTTTTAAATTTCTTTTCAGTGTTCCAGAATTCATTGTTTATGCACCACACCCAGTGCTCCATGCAATACGTGCCCTACACAATACCCACTACCAGGCTCATCCAACCTCCCACCCACCGCAAATAGATGTATATGTTTAAATCAAAGATTTATTTTACAAATAAACAAATAAATGAATAAATGTGTGTGTATGTATATGTATAAGGCTTTACGGAAGAGAGGATAAAATGTCAAAGTGATGGTATGTATTCCCAACAGGAGGAAAAGGAATTTCTGAATTCAGGAAAATACTCAGGATTGATACATCTTGCTAACAGGCAAGTACCTCATCCACCAAGAGCTACCTGGCCAGCTCTTCCATGGGTTAGAAAAAGGAAATCCAAGGGGCAGAGGGAAAGGGAAACAGCTGTCAAGAAAGGGGTATCTTGGCAATCAAGGTTCACACACTTTTTCAGAAATAGCCTCTTACAGAGAAAAATAAAATAGGAAGAATAAAACCGACTTTCCTTTCAAAATAGAAAAGGAAAATACTTTTAGGGGATCGGCCCAAGGTAATATATGCTGCCATGTGCAATGCTGAAATGAGAAACCGGTCAGATATTCTTTTAATCCATGAGCCATCAGGACTTTACTGTTTCAGTTGCAATAATGGGAAGTTCACAGATTTTTAATTTCCTTCTTAGGGAGTGACAGGAAATCTTAGTGAGATGTTTCGACTCCCCCATCATGACTTCCCATCTTCAGGGTCTTCTTTTCTAGCTTCCCATCCAGCTGTTTGTAATAATTAAAGGGAAGAACATGTAACCACCATGGAAAGACATCAACGCAGGTGCATTTAGGACTGAAGATGAGCCACACAATGTGGACCAGCAAGTGCTAGAGAGGGAGTCTCTAAATACTTTTGGTAAAGCCAAAGAACCCTGTTGATCAACACTTGAGCTGTAAAATGAGAATACCAGTGCTTCATCCTCCTAAATCATGGGATTTCATGGAGACTGCCCTTGGAAGGGATCAAAGCATATTCAAAGTTGGCACAGGACTGTAATAAATAAATGACCCAAACGGGGAAGGGAGAAGCATTTGGTCCTAGGTTGTCCTACCCTAAGAGATACAACCATAAAGAATATCTGAGCAGCGTGAGGACCGGGGCTTGGTCTGGGCTCTGCTTGTGACTCCTGGTGAGATCTTAAAACAGCACATTCGAATTCACTAGATAGTTTTTCCTTAACTTTCACTAAAGTCATCAGGTTAGGGGCACCTGGGTGGCTCAGTGGGTTAAGCCACTGCCTTCAGCTCAGGTCATGATCTCAAGGTCCTGGGATCAAGTCCTACATTGGGACTCAGCAGGGAGCCTGCTTCCCTCTCTCTTTCTCTCTGCCTGCCTCTCTGCCTACTTGTGATCTGTCTCTGTCAAATAAATAAATAAAATCTTTAAAAAATAATAAAAAAATAAACTGATCGTTCCATTTTTAAAAAAATAAATAAAATCATCAGGTTAGAATGGATCCTTTTATTCTTTATTATGCAAGGATTCTTATCTGAAAGCTTTACCAAATACATGTTTTGAATAATTTGTTAAGATGTTAGGCAACACCTTTTTGCTGTGCCTACTGTCTACATACTGGGAGCTGTGCTCAGTGGTGGTGGCCCCTGGCAGCAACAGGACAGGCGAGGTCCTGTTTTCAGGGAACTAGAAGCTGAGAGCCTTGAAGAGGAAGTGACATTATAAACCGGAGGCCAGTCGGCAAATCCTTTGTATAAAGGAAAATATTTTTGACTTTGCAAGTCATGTGGTCTCTGTCACGCTACTCAACTCCTGTCACTGTAGCACAAAAGCAGCCATGGAAGTATGTAAATACATGGGCATGGCTGTGTTCCCATGAAACTTTATTTACAAAAAAGCAAGAGAATATGAACCACGGGCTGTAGTTTGCGTACTCTTGCTGGACCCTAGAAATTGAAGTCTTTCCTTGGTTGAAGAGAACAGATCGAAAAAACACAATTCTGGCTTAAGAGATGGAGATATAGTTGGGGAGAGAACTATGTTGCCAACACTGTATCCTCTTCAGTTGAAGGGTAATATTGTCATCAACAGAAGACAAGAGGCAGTGAATGTTTTAAGTTACCCTGAGCAATAATACTGCCTGTGCTTACCATCTTAATAATCTGACATCTCATTGGAGAACAGTTCTCCAGGGATAGCAGGAAATTTAGATATATGGAATTATACCTGATGAAAATATAGGTAAGAGATAAGCAATATATGTTGAGTAACTCATGCTCAACCAAGAACTGAGCAAGTCTGAAAATTACCTGGGCAAATGTGCTGGTTCCCTCTGAGAAAGGGAAACTCATTTGGCTGAAAATCATTCTAAAAGCACTAATCATTGTGTTCTTCAAAGCTTAAAAGTGTGAATGTTCTCTACATCGTGACTTAATCTCAGCAGAACCAAGTTTTTGTACAGGAGGGTAAGAAATCCAAGCCTCTAGGCAAATAGAGACAAAATCTAATAGTGCCCTGAGTCTTACAAGGGGATATTAGATCCTATCACCAATGACCCCACTCTCCTTCTCCACCTGCACAGACACAGTTATAACACAATTACATCCAGGAGACAGCTACATTATATTTGATATATTGTTTCAAGTAAGAAGAATATTACTTGATCTCTAGCTGAGTGTCCCGGGGTGGGACGGGTGAAAGTGTGTGCGGGGGTGGAGGTTCAATCAGATTGTATTAGGTTGTATTAGGTTTTTACAAAGGATACGGCTTTCCTCCTTTCCCCACCACTTCACATTCATAGACATATCAGAACATGAGGGACCTGGATCAAGAAACCCCTGAGGTGATTTTGACCCACCATACTTCAAAATGAGCTATTCTGGCAGAAGTCCTTTGGGGATTTGTATTTAATTTTAATGTACGACAAGATCTTACGAGTCCCTAAAAGTAAAACTATTATAGACGCGTTGTTATATATGAACCCATATATGAAACTGGAATCTTAATAAAACAGATAATCACTCGCCTCATGAAAGTCACATATGGTAATAGTTAAGACATTTTAATACATCAAGGTTTTATTAATCTATTGCTACCAAAAAGAATGTTTTTCTATTTCCTCAACCAATTCCTAATTAAAATCTAGGTGTTTTCAGAAATACAGTATTGATTTTTTTTTTCCTAGCACATTGGGAAACTGTTCAATAAAATTGTTTTACTCTCCCTTCCCCACAAAAATATTAAATAAAATCTTTAGAAAGGAGGGAGATGGGGGTGCCTGGGTGACTCGGTTGGTTTAAAGTCTGCCTTGGGCTCAGGTCATGATCTCAGGGTCCTGGGATCAGCCCCAAGGCATTGGGCTCCCTACAAATCCGGGAGTCTGTTTCTCCCTCTGTGCCTCCCCCACTCATGTGCTCTCCCTCTCTCTCTCTCTCTCAAATAAATAAGTAAAATCTTTCAAAAAGAAATGTTTTAGTATATTCAAAAGCTATCTACTTATTTGTCTCAAACAACTAGGAAAGGTGGTGTCCAAGGAAGTCCAAAGAAGCTAAAGAACATAGAAATTGTTAGAATAACACCCCTGCATAACAGTAAGTAAAACAAGACTGTGCTATCCTTTGCATGATACGGCTGGAGACAGAAGGATAGAGGTACTTACAGAAGAGGACGGAAGAAGACTGGAGGAAGAAAGGCAGGCAAATTTTGATTAACTAGAACTCAGACTACCAGTCAGAATGAACACAATCAGGGTGACAATTTCAGATAAAAGAATTCATTTTTCTTGTCTTTTTATTTTGTTTTTAAACACCTGTCATTGATTTGGCAAAGCACCGAAAAGATTCTTGAGTATATATTAGGGTGATCATATGTTCAGCTAAACTCCATGCAGACTCCTAGGCCTACATGTGATCTCACATCCAGAAAAATGACTATGACATCCTCAGGGGATGTCAGGTGACTATGACAGGGAAATAGCATTTTAGGTAGATTTTCAACAAAAACACTGAAACAAAGCAAAGGCTTCTGATCAACTTCCAATTAACATTGAGTTAGCCAATATATACCATTCCCTAAGGCCCTTATCTGGGGTCAGTTATGATCAGATGAGCACAGGTCCCAGGGAATGCCAACAAATCATACCCTTTTCCTATTCTGTGTTCCCAGCTGAGGCTTCTATCCACACACAGATGCTTTCCATACATCCCAGGGTCGGTCCCAGCAAGTGATAAATGTAACAGCAAATCCCATCCAAGTTCCTTGGGTTTCTACCCACCTGGAAGAATTTCATCCCACCAGATGTTTACATAGTCATCTCGGTCAGTTCTTGACTGCTCATGGTAAAATCCCAAAGCATGGAGGATCTCGTGCTCAATGATGGCCTTATAGTCACATCCCTGGCCAATGGAAAGGTTCTGTCCCACGTGATGATCACCAACCTCAGACCAGCACCTTCAAAGAAGAGAAGAGGGAAAAATTTTCTCCTCATGAACTCTCAAGTGGCTGTAATTCACAGGGTTCCAGAGCACAAATTTGAAGGAAGTTAGGTTTGATTAGAAAAAGAAATTATCAATAGCATTCTCATAAGCTAACAGTTCAAAATAAGGGACTGGTTAAATGAACAACATTTCCTAAAGGGAATAATAAGTAGAATTTAAAAGTGGTGGTCCATGGGTCCATGGGTGGCTCAATGGGTTAAAGCCTCTGTCTTCAGCTCAGGTCATGATCTCAGGGTCCTGGGATCAAGTCCCGCATCGGGCTCTCTGCTCAGCAAGAAGCCTGCTTCCTCCTCTCTCTCTGCCTGCCTCTCTGCCTACTTGTGATCTCTCTGTCAAATAAATAAATAAAATCTTAAAAAAAAAAAAAAGTGGTGGTCCATTATAGAAGTAATAATATACTCCAAGGCAAATCAATCCTAATACTGCACCAAGTAGAAAGATGTAAAAATTGGCATTCCTTCTCACCTTCACAAGCCCAAAGGGCGTTCTACAGAATAACATATTGTTTTGTACCACAATATTAAGTTGTCTCTGGGTGGTGGCTATGGTTGATTTAAATTTTCTTCTTTATACTGAAATGAATTTCCAAATTTCCTAAAGTGAACACGTGTAAGGTTTATGTTCATGAAAAAGAACCTCATTAAAGAAGCAAGTCCATTTCTTTGGCCGATGCACAGCATTCTGAAAGCACAGAGCTGGCCACCTATCATTTCTGAAAGGCTCGGGCGGGCCAGAAGGACCCATCACTTCCCGCAAAAAGACAGTAGACTCAGGAGCTCCTGGCAGATTCTCCACCTTCCTCATAGTGCAGCCTCTTGTCCCCTTTATTTCCCAACTATTTTTTGTCTTTTTTCATGAATCCAACTTTCCTCCTCTGTTAAGCAAATCTGAAGCTTCCCACGAATTGATTCCTCATCTGCTTTAAGTTGTGGAAGAGGAACTGTTCTCGAACCAGTGCTCAACAGAATCAGAGATTGGCCCATACTTTTAAATGTGACCGATGGATTCCAAGTTCTTTGGAATTGTCTTACCTGTCTTTTCTTACCTGTCACACTGTCTTACCTGCGTTTTCCCGGAGATTACTAATATCATATGCCTTTAAATGCTAATGGATCTGACTTTTACTCAAAGGCATATCTTAATTATCTTCTAACAACATTTTGAGGGATAATTTACATACCATGAAATTCAGCAATTTTAAGAATACAATCAATGATCTTTTGAAACTTCACTGAGCTAAGCAAACATCACAGCCAACAATTTGCCTCTCTGACAGCGGCATTTCATTACCAAATCGGTCGACTCTGAGATAGCCAAAGTCCAGAGGAAGCATTTACTATTTATCTTTTTTTAAAAAGCATCCCTTTTAAAGGGATGGAACGTGTAAGGAAACGTGTAAGTTGCAAAAACGCCACAACTCTGCAGCTCTCAGTCTTTTCCCTGGACTTTCTAAAAGAGCCCCGTTAACTTACCACTTCCAGCGACCTTAGCCCTGAAGAGTTTGGGGCCAGTTTAGGGCAGTTTATTGCCCCAGACCATCTTCCTCCCTTTCCCTTCTCCTAACTTACATGTAACAGAGACACCTACTGGCCATGGGCAGTCAGAATCTCCCAGACTCAGGGTTTCCAGCCAACGTCCCTCAAAGCTGACCTACCCATTCATCAAGTACTTGGGGATTAAGTTACAAACTAAAAAGAAGCCCTGAGAATTTTACTAGGAAAAAGAGAACTTTTAGAGAGTTATCTCATTAGCTTTGTTTAGTTTTTAAGAGAAAAAGAAAAGAAAAGAAAAGAAAAAGTGGTAGCTAAAAATGGAAACAAAAATGTTAAGAAAATGAAGGGGTTTTTTTCCTGAAATCTTAAATAAATAATTAAAGGCTTTGGTACTTTCTAGAAGCACAAAGGTTGCCAAGGAACAAGATGAAACGGTCCAAAACAGAGAAACTCTAAAATCAGTGCACTTGGCAAGGCCCAAGGTATAGTTTACATGATTTTCCTTCACATAAAAAGAAACTGTGCAAATACTATTGGTTATCTTCACTTATGTAAGCCACAAGAACCTCAGCACATGACTGGAAATACATTCACTATCTTACTGCCAAAGTGGTTCTCCTGGCAACATTCCCAAACTCGGCGAATAAAGTTACCCCTCGCCCATCACTGAATCAAAAATCAGAGACTTCTTTAATTCCTCTTTCTTCTTAACTCCTCATGTAGACAGGCAGACAGCTTTTGAGAAGTCTCCCTGTTTTCATAGTTCTGAAATCCATTCACTCCTCTTCATTTCAACTGCCTCTTCTTTCGTGTGGGTCCCCTTTTCTTTCTGTCCTGGACAACTGAGACATTCTTTCATTGGTCTCCTGCCACCACTCGTGCCCATACAGCAATTCTGTTTCCACTGTTGCTAGAGTAATCTTTCTAAAATGGAAAACTGAACATATAAGGAGTCATGCCCTAAATGGTGGATTCCCTCACACGTGGTTTGTCTTTTCCCAGACTCCTGTTTATCATCCTGGTTCGGTGGCTCACCCCTCTGCCCCTTACACACTCAGAACCGAATGAGTTCTCCAAGTAAGCCAGATTCGTGTTTAGGTTTGTTTTTCCCTTCTGTGGCTCTCTTCCTTTTTTTCTTCCTTCTTCTTCCTTCCCCTTTCTCTCTTCTCCCGCTCTCTTCCCATCCCCCATTCCCCCATCCCCCTTCCCTTTCCTCTGCCTCCCTGTCCTCCGACAGCCCATGCACTCCCTTCAGTGTGTGGAACTATTTACTCACTGTTGCTCCACCACTCCCAGGTGCCTACTCTAAACCTTGTGAGGTGTAAGACCGTCTCTTGCTTCTTTGTATCCAGAGATGGGCACACTTCCTGGCACTTAGTAGCTGTACAAAAATTTCATTTGTAATAAGAGTCGGAGCCAAGAAAGCAATTACTCAAGTAAGTAAAGGTACTTGACCTTTATCTAAGTGATCATCACAACTTAACTTTTGTTACTACTATTTTTGGCATTTTTTTTTCTTAAGAGGCTAAATCATGCGCTAAGTTCCTTCCTCCTCTGTGTCATCCATCCGCGATTAACAAAAATGCTAACAGAACTAGACAACCAAATCCAGGCAACTTCTAGAGGCAGTGTGGGGAACTGCAGCAGGAAGAAATGTCCCCAGGTGGGCCTTAAAGACACACACATTTGCAGTCACAGCTGGTGGTCACTTGGCTTCCCAACCTCATCTAGCCCAGGTTCCTTGACATAAATATCACTTAAAAAAAAAAAAAAAAAGAACTTCTTTCTTGATATACCCTTTATTTCTCCTGGGAATAAATAACTACGCACTACATCTAGAGCTTTTCAAAGAGGTCCAGCCAACAATGCACCGTAATTTAAACGAGTACCATAAAAAAGGCTGTATAATTTATACTTTAATACACCTGACTTAGAAGAAAAAGTACTATAATTTAAAACATGATCTAAACCCAGGAAAAAAATTGAAATGAATCTTCCTAGGCCCAGAGGTATCGAAAAAAAAAACAAAACAAACCCCTCATTTTCCATCTAGATCATTAAAAACATTACAGACTTTAAAAACTCTTTTCTTTAAAAAGAAGCTTTTAGCTTCTTTCCAGTTTCTTCTTTTGAAAGGCATGTATCACTTTTATAAACAAAAAGAGGTATAACTACACACTTCATAAAATTTCATCCTTACCCTTCAAACTTCTGAAATATGATGTATGAGCTTTCTCCTTCATAGGGCTTGAAATCCACACAGGACTTGAGGCGGAACATTTCAAAGGCATAAAGAATGGCTCCTTTAGCATTCAGCCCTGCAGAAATCAGTAAAAATATCAACGAGCATTACTTAGATCTTAGATAATATACATAACATAGTTGGAGAAAATCTTGCCGGCACATGAAATCCACAGAGGTCCATGATGTATTTTTTGGTAGTAAGCAGATTCCTTGGAAACTAAAACTATAAAACTAATCACTTACATAAACATTATTTATGACCTTTAAATACACAATGTTAATATACTAACAAAGTAAAAATATACTCGTGTGTGTAGCTGAACAAAATTATGAACTCACTTCCTCATTTCCTCTCTTCCCCTTCCCAACTCACGGGGAGATCCTGAGGGCACTGCCCCAGCAGAGTTAAGCCACAGAGCAGAAGACAGAAGGGACTGCAAGCCATTTCTCACTCCTGAGTGAATAAAGCATCCAGAGAGAAGCAGTGAGAATGGTGTGTACACCAGTCTAAAAAGATACACCCTCCTGTGGGTGGAAGAGAGCAGAGATTAGAGAGGTGTACGGGGTCTGAAGGCACATGGAGCACAGATGGTATGTCACCCTGTTTCCCTGTGAGACCCCTGGGGAGATGGCAAGACTACACAGGTAGCCCTGAAAACAACCTTGGAAAAGATTTTTATGACTCAGTCTTGGATCCAAAGCAGCAAAAGCCTAACGAATCTGAAGTAGCTAGAACGGTAGATGCTTACCAGTAACCTGTAAGTTAGGACCAGTGACCAAATATCAAATGTCTTTCTTTCCCATAACATGCATGTGCTGTGGCATTGCACAAGACAAGCATGGGGTGGGGAGGAAAGATAATCCAGAGGAACAGAGATTACGTTTCACTTAGTATGTGGTTTTGGTATTTTTTTTTCCCCCTCCCATCAACTCACTGAAGGTGGAGCTCTAAGTTAAAATTTAAGCTCAGTTATATAAAGTTAAATTGTATTTGTTGTATGTTTGATTTTGTGCACTCTCTCAAAGAGTTTATAATTCTTGGCAGTTTACCAAGTACTTACTTTATGTTTTCCTGGCCCTTATTTCATTTAATAAACCATGAAATTGGAGATTCCATAGTTCAGATGTCATAGAATTATACTAAGGTCATTAAATAAATCAGTGGAATGATCAGTAAATGACTTGTGGACACAACA
The DNA here is from genome assembly GCF_011764305.1 of Mustela putorius furo. Classification (NCBI taxonomy): domain Eukaryota; kingdom Metazoa; phylum Chordata; class Mammalia; order Carnivora; family Mustelidae; genus Mustela; species Mustela putorius. Next base: position 13,215,517 of record NW_025422123.1, on the reverse strand, counting down.
TGGGTAACAATAAGAGTATGCATTAGGCCTACTGAAAGACTTTTATGAAATTTTACCTATTCTTTGTGGCATCTAAAATATAAATATTTATACCAAGACAGATTAATTGTCACAAAAGTTTAAGAAAAAAGACCAGAAACAATGTAACTGGGGCAAAATATTTGCAAAATACAAATCTGACAAAAGACTTGTGTCTAGAATATATAAAGAACTACAACTCAAAGGAAAATAGACAAATAAATTTTTTAAATGGTCAAACTGTTTAAACAGATATTTCACAAAGGAAGACATACAAATGACCAATAAGCAAACAAAAAAAAAAGTGAAACAACAATAAGTAAACTAAAACAACCATTAAATACCACTACATGTCCACCAACATGGCTAAAATTGAAAAGATTAACAACAACGAATATTGGCAAAGATGTGTAGTAAATGAACTTTCATTCATCATTCATGGAAGTTTGTAAAATGGTACAAGCACTTTGAAAGAGATCCAACACTAAACCTACCTCTATATTATAACCCAGTAATTTCACTTTAAATGTTTACACCAGAGACATAAAAACATATATTCAAAACGGGGATGTACAGGAATGTTCATAGTAGCTTTAGTCAAATAACTCAAGCACAGAATCAACCCAAGTGGCTATCAATAGGGGATCAGTTGAACATGCTGTGATATTCTGTATTCAAGCAATGGAATACCACTCAATAATAAGAAGGAACAAATTACTGATGTCCACAACACTGGTGAATCTCGAAAACATTTTACTGAATAATCAAAAAAGGAATAAAAAATGATTCTATTTGTATGAAATTCTAGAACAGGCAAGACTCACCTATGATTAAAACAATGAAAAAGTTATTTCTGGAAGGGTGAGAGTACTATGAAAGTAGGTGGGAGAAATTTCTGGGATAATAAAAGGGCTCCATATCTTAATAGGAGTTGTATGAATATATTTACATTGTATAAGTGTAATGTATAAATTATAAGGTGTCTAAATATTTTAAAACTCATTGAACTGTATACTTAAGACTCCATGCATTTTACTGTATGTATATTTTACATTAAGAAGAACCATAAACAAACATTAAACTTTAGTTAAAGATACATATGCTGCAGTGTTTGTGGTAAGGCACACTGGTCCATGAAATTTACTTTGAAATGTGTCAGGAACAGAATGTATTGATAGAAGGATACAAGGATGGACAGGATGTTTCCATAAGATAGAGCAAATGTAGCGGAATGATGTTTGTATAATGTAGGCTGATGAGTACACGAGTGTTCACGGCACAGTTGTTTTATATATTTAAATTTTTTCATAATAAAATGGGGAAAAGAAAAGTACAATAATTACAAACTTTAAAGAAGGGGAAAATACCTGTTAAATTCTATTTCCAGTCGGGGGAAAAATTGCCCTTCGAAATGAAGGCAATAAAGAAGTTATTTTGGAGAAAGAAGAGAATTTGTCACCAACAGTTTTAATCTATAAGAAATGCTAAAGGAAGGGGAAGCTGGGTGGCTCAGTCAGTTAAGCATCCAACTCTTAATCTAGCTCAGGGTTTGATCTCGGGGTTGTAAATTCAAGCTCCATGTTGGTCTCTGTGCTGGTTATGTAGCCTACTTAAAAAGAAAAAATATATATTGCTAAATGAAGTTCTTTAGGCTACAGAGAAATGACACCACATAGAAACTTAAATCTCTAGGAAGAGTGAACAACACCAGAAATTCCAAGTATAAAAGTAAATATAAAGACTACTTTTCTTCATTAATTACATTAAGTGACAACTGATTAAAGCAAAAAAATGATAACACTATTATGAGGTTTATAAAATATATAGTTGAAAAGTATAAGCCAACAATAGTACAAAAGAAAGGGGTATAAATGGAATTATAGTGGTGTAAAATGCTTACATTTTATGCAAAATGGCATAATATTAAGTCTAAGTACACTGTCACATGTTAAGGTTACAAATTATAATCCCTGCAGCAAAACCTTTCAAAATGATACAAAGGGATTGAGCTAAAAAGCCTCTACAAGAACCAAATGAAATATTAAATTGTTGGATCTAACCAAAAGAAGCCAGAAATAAGAAGAATAAAAGAAAAATAGAAGGCAAATAATAAGTGATAGTTCTAAATCAAACTTTATCAATTATTACATTAAATATAAATAAGGGAAGAGAGGAAAAAGTAAAACAGGACGAAACCAGAGAGGGAGACAAACCGTAAGAAACTCATAATCTTAGGAAACAAACTGAGGGTTGCTGGAGTGGAGGAGGGGGGGGGGATGGGCGTAACTGGGTGATGGACATTGGGAAGGGTATGTGCTGTAATACGCACTGGCTATGATATAAGACTGATGAATCACAGACCTGTACCCCTGAAACAAATAGTACATTATATGTTAATTAATTGAATTCATATTAAAAAATAAATGGGAAAAATTAAAACTTAAAAAAACAGAAAAAAAAGTAAATAGACCAAATGTTTCCATTGAAATTCAGAAGTTGATACACTGGATAAAAATGTGGGACCCAGGGGTGCCTGAGTGGCTCAGTGGGTTAAAGCCTCTGCCTTTGGTTCAGGTCATGATCCAGGGTCCTGGGATCGAGCCCTGCATCGGGCTCTCTGCTCAGCGGTGAGCCTGCTTCCTCCTCTCTCTGTGCCTGCCTCTCTGCCTACTTGTGATCTCTGTCTGTCAAATAAATAAATAAATAATCTTAAAAAAAAAATGTGGGACCCAGATATATACTGCCTAAAAAAGAGACATCTTAAATATAAAGACAACGATAGGTTAGGAATAAAAAACTAAAAAAGATACACAGTGAAAACAGTAAGTTAAAAAAAAAAAAACTGGTGTAGCTATATTTAAATTAGACAAAGTAGACTTCAAAATAAAGAGGATTACCAGACATAAAGAGAAATTTCCTTAAACAATAGGTCAATTTAGCAAGATGATAGACTAATGTACTTGTCCAAAAGAGCAGTTTCATGAAAATGCTAAAATAATAAATAAACACACAATTATAGTTATTAACAACTCTCTCTCAGTAGCAGATAAAACTATCCAAAACTCCTTGTAGATAAAAATATTTGAACAACACAATCACCTTGACCTATTTGACTTGGATAAAATAATACACCCACACCAGCCAAATATAAGTTCTTTTCCAGCACACATGGATCAGTCACAAAGATAAGCCATAAAATATGTCTCAGTAAATTTCAAAAGACCAAAATCTTATAGAATATGTTCTCTGACCTCAACAAAATTAAACTAGAAATCAATAATACAATATCTAGAAGCGCTATAGACACTTGTAAATTTAAAAAACATACTTCTAATTGACCCATGAATTTCAAAAAAAATGCAACAGGTATTAGAACATATCTAAACTTTAGTGAAGATACAACCATATCAAAATTTGTGAAGAACAGTTAAAGCAGAACTTTAAATAAAATTTACAGCTTTAGATGCCATATTATAACATATTTTATTAGAAAAATGAAAGTTTAAAATCAGTGATATAAATTTCCACCTTTAATCCAAAAAAGAAGAGCAAAATAAACTGGAATTAAGTAGAAGAAAGGAAATAATAAAGACAAACAAAAAGCAACCAAATAGAAAGCAGAGAAGAAAGGGAAAATTAGCAAGTCAAAAGTTACTTCTTTGAAAAGATTAATAAATACACTGCCTAAAAAACAAAAACAAAACAACAAACAAAAAAAAGGAAAGTCACAGACTGAGAGAAATTATTCAAGATATCTATCTACCTATCTCTGACAAAAGACTTCATCCACAGTATATGAAGTTCTTCTACAAATAATGAAAAGACAAACAATACAATAAAAAAAGCATAATAAGAGTTGAACAGACATTCCGTAAAAGAACATACACAAATGACCAACAGCACATGAAAATGTGGGAAATACCATTAGTCACATTAGGGAAATGCAAATTAAAATCACAGTGAAATTCCATTTTGTAATCACCAGAATGTCTACAGTTAAAAAAGATTAATTCCACCTATGCTATTGAAAATGTGGAGCAAATGGGACATAGCTACATTGCTTGTGAGAGTGAAAAATGGTATAGCCACTTTGGAAAACTGTTTGGCATTTTTTACTAAGGTTAAACATATACTTGCTGTATAATCAAGTAATTCTATTTCTAGACATTTGCTCAAGACAAATAATAATTATATATATATATATATATATATATATATATGTAACTTAGCACAACCCAATATCCATCAACTGAAAAATAGATGAACAATTGCCCTATTACTGAGTAGTAAAAAAAAAAATAAAAAAATTAACTACTGATCTACAATGATATGGAAAAACATAAAAAACATGTTACACAAAAGAATCCAGATACAAAAGAGTGAACACTGAAGGATTCTATTTACCTATAAATGACATAACACTAATTGATAGGGAGAAAAATTAGAATGGTAGTGTCTTGGAGAGGAGGGTAGGGATTGGCTGGAAACAAGCACATGGAAATTTCTGGAGTGACAGGAGATTGGGTCACATACGTATGTGCATTTATCAAAAGCCATTGACTTTTACACTGAGTTGTGTATTTTACTCTGAGTAAGTTTAATTTTAATTTAAAAATTGTATACAAATATGAAACTCTGCTATGTCTGCTTTCTACAGTGGTATAGACTTGGGCATCTGCCCTTATTTTAACACTAAAGGTGATTCTCACGTGGTGCTGAGAACCACCGCTGTGTCCTCACTGTTGTTACCGTATTTCAGGCCACCTGTCTTCCATCTTTCTCCCTTCCTCAGTCACCAGCTACAGCTAAAGACACCTGCTACTCAAGCTGGGCCCAGCCGACTGAAAGCATCAGCATCACCTGGGGGATTGTCCAGAATCCCAGACCCCAACCCTGATCTACTCCACAGTTTCAGAAGATCCTCAGGGGAGCCTTATGCACACAAAAGTCTGAGAGGCACAGACCTAACGCCTCACAGAGGCCTGGTGAAGCCTCAACCAAATATTAGGTGAAGGCACATGTCTGGCATATACTGGTGTGCCTGTGTCTTGATGGAAGGGGGACTGATGTAGGTGTGACAGGCAGGGAGAAAAATTGTCGTGGGGGAAGTACCCTCGCGAAAGTTGAGCTTTCTTAAATCACCTTCCAGTGAATATGGGTGTCTGTGAATTTGCAGAAGTGTGGGCAATCCTGGGGAATGGGAATAAAACCTCAAATTTCCAAAAGATTCACTGAGAACAACAGCATTTGCATATATCTAGCTGTCCTCCAGAAAAGGGACCGGCGCTACTAACAGTGATGGAAAATACTGACACATGAGCTGTGTCTCCTGAGGGCGCAGCCTCGCAGTGCCTTGAGATCGAGCGGGCTTGTCCCAGCTTCCCCTCTCCTCTGATCCTCCTGCCTCCATGTGAGTTGGGCTTCGAGGGCATTGCCTCATCTGGCTGCCCAGCTGTCAGTCACCAGCTTGGGGTCAGTCAGTGTCTACACGTGGCTTTGAATAGTCATTTATTTCTCCCGAGTACTATTCCCAACAATGAGTGAACTATGACTAAACCAGTCCTTCATCTTGAGAGAGAAAAGAATTGAAATTATTAATACTGAGGAACAAGGGCTCCTAGCATGGGAAATATAGACTTTTCTAGCTCTCAAAAGTGTGGAATGTTTGTCTCCTAACGAAAGGGGATGAAATCAGGATGCTGAAAATCTACGTAGATTCACCCAAACGAACTATTACTTAAAGCATAAATTTGTTGTGGTTGTGAAGCTAAATTATATTTCATTGCATTTTTGTTCTTTGGGGGCGCTTTTGGTTATATTCAAACATTAATGTGTTCTGTACTTTTAAACTTATTATTTGATACTCTGTAACTTTTAAAATTACTATCCGATGCGCTGTATCTCAGACTCTTTAAGTAGCACTGGGTCAATATAAGGTCATGCCTTTCATCCCATGGGATAAAGAATTATCAGGGCTTGGAAACCCCCATATGCATTGGTGTTACTCCCCGTCTGAAACCTATGAACTAGAGGAGTGCAGGGATAGAAGAGCAAAACCCAAAAATCCTAATTAAAACAATTAATATTACCCAGATTGTCAGCCAGAATGTAAGGAATGGGGAACTTCCACCTGGTGCTAGGGTCTCTCAGGCCATTTCTGGAGTTCTGTGGAAAAAGACAAAGATGACTGGGAAGGTGAGTCCTCTAGGCCCCCTGGCTTCTGTCTTCGCTAAACTTTCACACCACAAACAACCTATCATACAATTCAAACAATAGCATTTGTATTCTGATTGTACAACAATACAAGTTCATCACAGACAATTTGGAAACTTCAAAGAAATCATTAAGAATAAAACTTCAAAGATCCGCAATCTCCAAAAACTGAGATTGCAACTTTAAACATATTGGTGCATTTCCTTCTCTCATTCTTCACTTGCTAGGAAAATTGGGTGAACAAGTAATGTGATAATTATAGATTCTTTGTACTGTTTGCTAATTTTCCATCTGTTTTTGTCATCATCAACCAAAGTGGAAGCCCTTGTGGGCACAGATGATAGATTAGGTTCTTTCATGTCCTCCACGGTGTCTAGCCCAGGGCTGGACACAGCGGAGCCTCCCAGTCATAAAAAACAGCCAGTCCTGAGGAATATTAATTGTGTCCTTGAGAGATACTCACCTGCAGGAAGATGTCTCCTTGAAAGAGGTCCAAGCCCGCAGCTAGACACAGATTGAAAAAAAGAAAGAAAGAAAGAAAGAAAGATTTGAACGAGTATTACTAAATGCATTTCTCATAATAAAATTAATATTTTCCATTTCCAAACTTTGCATTGTTAATCTTTGGCCAACATCTTTTCCAAACAATGCTAAATTCCCTCTGAGTAAATGTAAATAGCCCATCAATATCATGTATTTTCACATCCTCTGTCTTCATTTTGGAACAAGAAAACTCATCCAAGAATCTTAAAAGTAAGAAGTGAGTTAGGAAGGATCTTTTTGATCATTGACTCCAAACCTCTTGTACTTTAGGGGGCGCAAGGGAGTCTTGAGACAAGAAGTAATGCACGGGGTCATCAGCCGGTGAGTGGGCTTGAGAACTCCTGACCTCCTATCCAGTGCCTTTCTGCTCTCGTTCCATCCTTCTTCGTGACTCTAGGTAAATGGGTTGGTTTTGCTCTGTCTCGTGAAAAAACATTGGTACCCTCTAAAAGCCAAGTTCAAAGTTCGAGATAATGCCCTTGCAATAAAGACCAGGCAAATATGGATGGATCCACTCAAACTGTATCTCCAGATACCTGCTATCAGGATCTTAGCATGATAAACTTCCTCCCTTATGCTATTCCTTGATTCTGGGCCTCGTAGTGTTTTGCAAATAGAAGTCTTAAAAGGAAAAATCTTTAAAAGAATCTTTAAAAGAATGTCTCTTTTTATGACATCCCTCATGTTTGACAAACAGCCTTCCCTGTAAATCACAAAATACTTCAAACAAGGTCAGGGGATTGTACTTAATTCTGAGAACAGCACCTGATTTACAGCAGGGGAATCTAGCTAAAGAATTATCACCACGGGGGCACCTGGGTAGCTCAGTGGGTTAAACCTCTGCCTTTTGGCTCAGGTCATGATCTCAGGGTCCTGGGATCGAGCCCCGCATTGGGCTCTCTGCTTGGCGGGGAGCCTGCTTCCTCCTTTCTCTCTGCCTGCCTCTCTGCCTACTTGTGATCTCTCTTTGTCAAATAAATAAATAAAATCTTTAAAAGAAAAAAAAAAAAAAAGAATTATCACCACGGCCTCACATGGCCAAGTTGATGGCTCGTTCATGGTAAATGACATCATTGGGGTTTTAGGTATTAGGAGAAGTCATGGTTTCCCTTGCTAATGACTAACTACGGTATCACGATCCCTTTCCCCATGCCCTTATTTCTTAAGCTCCATAAACCTCACCTATGTACTTGAAAATGGAACAATTAAACAAAAACAAATAGCACTGATACCCTGCCCCATGGACATTAGGGCCCAGGTTTTGAATTGCCTTTTCAGTAGGAGTAATATACACATGTATACATACTTACATATGCATGTGTATATGTAGCAAGTGATATAATCACCCACTTTTGTTTTTTCAAAATAGAAACAGGAAAATCAACATTTTTTTTTTCTGAGTAGTCTTTTTTTTTTTTTTAATTTATTTGACACACAGAGAGAGACAAATCACAAGCAGGCAGAGAGGCAGGCAGAGGCAGGCAGAGAGGCAAGCAGAAAGAGGGGGAAGCAGGCTCCCTGATAAGCAGAGAGCCCAGTGCAGGGCTCGATCCCAGGACGCTGAGATCATGACCTGAACCGAGGCAGAGGCTTAACCCACTGAGCCATGCAGGTGCCCCGAAAATCAACATTTTTATAAACAAAAATCATGTGATGCATTTCTAGATCCATGGAACACTCACTAGTTCCTCTAGAAAATTTGGTCTAACCATCATTCTCTTTCCACATTTCCATTTTTCAGAAACTGCAAAATTCTAATGAAGTACCAATAGATATTTCTCCCTTAAAGTTACCCAATACTCTATCATGAAGGTAAGAGCTTTACAGCAATTGTAGCACAAGATTTAAAAGTATTTCAAAGCATTAGTAAGGCAAAAATTGAACCCACCTAAGTTGATTTCTGAAATACCCTTCTGTTCATGAAACTCTTCATCATGTTCTGTTAAAAGTAGGAAGCAAATTGTTATTAATCTTGATGAACGAAAGAAAGTTCAGAAAACTCTATGCATTTCAGTTGATTCTTACCATTTCCTTTAGAGAGATGATTAATCTGGAAGAAAATGAACATATAGAAAATATGTAACATATACTTGAATTAATATTTCTAAATATCCAGAAAAGCAGAACTCTACTTACTGATACAGCTGCTATGTGGGCAACAAACAAGATGAAAGAGAGAACACAAGTGAATTTCATCCAAACCATTGTTGCGAATGAACAGACTCACCAAAGACAAAGACACCTTGTGATAAATGCTTTTTGGACCTTGCCCTGGCAGTCATCTTAGAAACTTTGACCCTCCCATATGTACTGTGGCATTACAAAAAGTAACCAAAGAAAATGTCATTGACCCTTTTAAGGACAGATATCAAGTTTAACATAAAATCTCAAGCTCCCCAGACTGGGAAAGTTTTGAAAAGGCTAATGCTGAGATGAGCATATAAAATCAATGACGTTTCTGTACACCAGCAATAACATTCCTTGACAGCATCAAAAACTGCTCGTATAACAGATAAAACATACATTTCACAATAGAAATAAAAATAATCTATAAAATAACCATAAAGTATTTAAGTCCAATAAAGAATGAATAAACACTTTATGGGAATATTTTAAGGGGATTATCAAAGGACATAAAAAAGAAAAAATGTCAGTTCAAATGCAAATGAAGTGCTACCTCAAACTCACATTGGCATAAATGAAGAAGGCTGGCCATACCAAGTGTCAACAAGAATGGGGGGAAACAGGAAATCTTACATACTGCTGGTAGACCAGCCATCTGATGCTATCCTGTAAATTGAAATGTGTGTAGTTTAAGAGTTAAAAAGTTAACTTCCAAATATATACCCTAAAGAAATACACACATATGTATATAAAGTACTATATAACATATTCATCGTGGTATTTTTTTGTAATAGTAAAGAACTAGAAAAATGTATTCATAGTGGAAGAAAAGAATGGGGTATACTCAGTCATGCACAGATAAATGTTCAACAATCAGTTCTCAGAGGGAACAAGACCTTATATGTAGTGTTTGCTGATTTCCAGGGTATAAAGGCCTCCACTGTGGTGGTCAATTTCAAGCTACCAATGTCGTGTTACTGAATGCAGGCTGGAAAGAGGTGTGCACAATGGGCCCTACCTGCCCAGCATGATACTGTGTGTACTTATACACCCTCCTACTCTTGCATACAAGAGGTATGGTAGTCTGCAGTCAGTATAAGGGCAATCTTCAAGGTCCAGGCCCTGCCTACCTCCACCTCAGACCTACTGTGTGGCAGATGGGCCAGTCCTGTGGTCAGAAGAGCACTTTCTGTCAGAAAAGCATTTCCCAAGGCAGAACATGCGGCTTCCTGTGCTATAAAATAGGAGGCATGACAGCAAGAGGCTCACCTCGAATGGGCTGAGGAGATCTGCGATGGCTTCCTTTCCACTATTGCCACAAACCGTGAGGTTGTAAGAGGGTGTAGAGAGACATCTCCCACGATCTCCAACCATGGGAAGCCACCAGAGTTCATCAAAAGAATCTGAACTTGCCCAACAGCTAACCGGGCTTATGTCAGCAAATACAATCTTAATGATTAAAAAATGGTTGGGGATGGACCTGATGAACATCACCTTCATGAGAATAATGGCTCTAGGTATATGGGAGGAACACCCAGGAGACTTTTAGTTAAATGTAATTGAAAGAATGGATATCCAGGAAGCAGGGGTTTAGGACTTTGCTGTTTTGTTTTCTAAAGAAAAGGGCAACACTCTTGCCTTGGTACCTTTCTGCTTAATCTCAGACTTTAGTTCTTCAAACAGGCAGTCGAGGGGCTGTTGAATTCTCTTCACCTTTCCCTGCCCTCTGATACGCTTTTATCTTTCCTTTCCTTCTCAAACTTACCTAAATGATATACTATAGCAAAAGCTTTGGAGTCAGATGGACAGGAGTTTAAATCCCACTTCTGCTGCTCACCAGAAGGGCGGTTTTGAGCACCTGCTTTCCTCATGTAAATTGGGTAGTGGTGCCTATTTAATGGGATTAGTATAAGGATTCAGTGAGATAACCTATGGAAAACACAGGTGCAAGAAACAGAGGAAGGTTTGGGCAACTATAGCTCTTTCTGTCCATGCACGCTGTCTTCTGGTAAAAGGCAAGAAGAACACCATGCTCAGCACACTTCTTACTCAGCCAAACGTCCACTAATGGGATCATAGGTCTTCAACAAACATAACCTGCCCCAGGTGATTTTCATTTATGATCTTGACTCTGGGTGTTAATTAGTTACCAGTGATTTGCAATCCTAGGCACTTTATGTCCCAGGGTGTCCAATGAGCAAGGCTGGAGTCTTAAGTCCTGGGTTTGAAGAGTTTATGGCTTTGCAGTTCAAAGATAGATTAGGGACTCCATGGGGCAAGGGCCAGGTTTTATTTTCTGTACCTGCCCCAGGGTCAAGCACACGGTGGGCACTTACTAATCATGCTGGATGAAATACAGTAAAATATCATTTTCTTTGAAGCTATTGGATGTGGTGGTTTGCTCTGATCTCAGTGAGGATATTTTAGAAACTGACCAGTTGAGGAAGTGATATGAAGATTGGAAGAGAGAAGCCATTGGTAGGTGGAAAAGGAACGCCCTCTCTTGTTGTCAGGTAGGCTCCAGCCTCATAAAAGCTGAGGCCAGGACCCCCTTGAGACTGGCCAAGTCCTATCCCTCCAGGCTCTTCTCAGGGATGTCCTCTGCCCTCTGCTTCATCCACCTGCTGCTTTCTGCTTCACTCACAGGGCTCGCCCTGAACAGACTATCAGACTATCAGTTAACCTCTGACACAACCGCCTTTGCTGTTCCTTTGGGTGATCAACATTTAAGAGGGGCTCAAAGGCGTTTAGAGCAAGAGTTGGTAAGCTTTTTCTGAAGGGGATCAAAGACTAAATATTTTAAACTTTGTAGGTCATGTGGTCCTTGTGGCAACCATTTAACGCTACTGTTGCAGCAGGAGAGCAGCCATAGATGATAACATAAAGGAATGGGCATGGCTGCGTTCCAATAAAACTTTACTTACAAAAACAGATCAAGGGCCAACAGGTAAATCACCCATGATTCCTGGGTTTTAGAGGACAGACATCCTAGGCAGTGGAGAATGGAATAATAATTATAACAGACATAGGAGCAGCAGCAACGGATGTGTACATAGTTTTTCCTGTGGGCTGGACACTATTGGGAGGATTTAAAGCGTATTATACATTTAGTCCTCACAACAATTCTATGAAGCAAGCACTACTATTATGCCTGTTTTAAAGGTTAAAAAACTGACACAGAATGATTGAGAAACCTCCCCAAAGCCACACAGCTCCTGGCAATGTTTCTAGAATACCACCTGAGAGGCAGCTTTCTGCCTACAGCTGGCTGGAGGAGCCCAGGGGCGAGGCCTTCGCCACCAAGCTTCAACATGCAGGCCCCATGTTCCATATCATCCATCTCCGCCATTTACTAAAAAGACTCAGCCCAGTGGGAAACAGTTCTCAAGCTATAGGGTCTTTCAAACTCCCCAGGAAAGTATGTTAAATCACAGAATACTGGGCCTGGAATTTGCAAATTCCAATTCAGGTCAGGGCTGAGACCTAGGAATCTGCATATTCAATAAACACTCTCATGATTCCCATCCAGACCATCTCTGGAATTTCCTGTGATAAACAGGGCTCTAGCAAGTCGATGTTAACCAGATGCTTCCACTCTGATTGCGCTTAGCAGTTAGCTTACCTCCAATTTCTGTTTTATAGGAAAACCAAAAGATCATAGCAGCCCTCAATTCCTAGTGGGGATATGAAAGATATTAAGAATTAGAAAGATCTTCAGTGCAAAAATCCACTACAAAACATCTCTAGAAACATCCTCTCTGGGAGGTAGCTTGAAAACTCACTTTTTGACAAGCATGAAGATGAACCCTATGTGGGAAATGGAGACCCACTCACCTTTGCAGGCAATCCATTTTGCACCGCACCAATTCCAGCGGCCTATCCTGGAGAGCCAAGCAGAGACTTCCTATGGTCCTGGGCACCGAGATCCCTGATGAGCTCCTCTCCATGCCCAGGTGGGCATTCAGTGGATTTGGCTTCAGCTTTTCCTCCTTTATGGGACCTAAAGAGCACATGGTCACCCATATTTCATGCTTTAGGGAAGAATCAGACAGGGGGCTTACTTCATTGTTTGCCAATTCTTTTCCCACTTACTGAGCCCTCGTAGAGTACTTGCCATCAAAACAGACTCCGTGGAGAGCTACAGGATTGCCTCCTGATTTTAGAAAAAGTCTATAACCTCTGCTAATTACAAGGGTCATCACTGCCCAAGTTTGATGATGGCATCTGGGAGAAAGACCAAACACATGGGAACTTTGAGTAAAGGGAGCCACAGTTGGGAATGGGCTTTCCTTTGAAAGGAAATGCTATTCTAAAGACAAAGAGGTCCAACTGTTTTCTACTGTCAAATGCTAAAACCAAAACAATTGAGCAATAAGTTTGACATCTTTTATTCAAAGGAAAACGGCCCACAGATTGGGGGAGCACTGTGTCTCATAAGCAGTGGAATGCTATTCCCAATGGATTTGGGAACAGGAACAAGTTTTACAAAGCCTTAGAAGCGGCAACACAGAAACAGGGCATGATCAGCTGGGGTGGCATATCTGGCCTTATTTAGAAAGATCAAGGCACAAGGAAATAAGTGTAGAGCCCAGAGTTGGCTTGGGCTTTGGGGATTGGCTAACTGGCCACACTGCATTTCTGGTCAAGTGAGACACTTATGGATCACAGAAGCTGGGTCTACTGATGTGGCAACCTGGACGAGAGTGGCGCCATTTAGCCTTGGAAATTTATTTCAACATTATTGGCCCCGAAGTTAAGGTACAAAGAAGTCAAGTTTAAATTGCAAAAGGGACATTTAATTACTAGCTATGAAGACCTTCCTGGTCATCTGAGGATTTTTGGACTCTAAAGCATTTTAAGGAGGGAGTCAGTGTTAGTCCTGGAGAATGATGCTAAAGCTACAGGTGGGGTGAGGCAAGCACTGATATATGAAATTCTTCAGAAAGACATGGTGTTGGAGAAAGGATGCGTGGGCTTTGTTTTGGGTATTTTTCTTTGTTCTGGGAGAAGTCATTCAGTTTTGAGATCATTTAAAACTGATGGGAAGGAACACGTGTAACTTGATCCAGAGAACAAGAAAGCTAACCCTCTTAGAAAACAAATGGGAATTATAATCCCACTTCCCCTTGAAAACCACAAAATTATTTTGGGGACAGCAGATTCTTTCATGCAAGTGGCCAGCAGGCTCTGGTCAGGGCCAGCTGTATTGTCTGACACCTTAAAAAGAGTCTGAGTCAGCACAGGGGGAAGGTAATAGGAGGGCCTGTGTTGGGCGTTATTGGAAACTCTAAGGGTCATTAGTCAAAGTAGACTAGCTAAGAAGTCTTCTTGAATTAACAGCAGGTCTGCTCACAGTCACATGCTAAATCAAATTTATAGAACATAAATTCATCTTCTAGTCACCAATGGTGAGAACAGGAAGACTACTGTGGCAACCACTTTGCAAAGCACACATGAGGACAGCTCTGCACAAATGCGCAAGCAGGGAAGCCAGTCACTGACGGCCTGTGAATGGATGGGCTAAGTGACTCTACATAACAGGAAAGGAAGAACACTAGAAAGCCCTTGGATTTTTCAGTTGAATTTCTGGAAAGAGCAGTTTGCTAACTGACCATAAAGTTTCCTACCTTGAATGCCTTTTCTTCTTAGGTAAATAATAGCAATTATTATGATAGTAACCAGATGACCTGGTAGGCACTCATCCATCCCATGGCAGGCCCTGTATAAGATGCTTTATGTAAGCCATTTCATTAAATCCTTATAACAAACCCATAAAGTAAAAATTATTGTTCTCATTTATAAGACTGAACTCAGAAAGGTTGTATATGGTACCCAAAACCTGAAAAATATCAAAATGAGTTTAATGTGGTTCTTTTTCTGGGGCGGTCTCCCTTCCCAGTTGATTAGGTGGATTTCCATACTGTGTTCATTCATTCATTTGTTCATCCAGACGTTTTTCCACAAATTTTTTACTGAGCATGTCTTCTGTGCCAGGCATTGTGTTACGCCCTAGGAAAACAGCCATGAACAAGACAGGCACTCTCCTTGCCCCATGGAGCTTAGACAGAGGTGAACATCATGGGGGAGGGAGGTCAAACATCCCTCAATATGTTAGGAGATCCCAAAGTAAAGATGAATCAAAGGTAAACAGATGAACAGATAGTGACATATTCATAGATCACAATAGACTTCTACTAGAATAAATTAGAATGCACAATAAAGTAAAATACTGTCACCATGGACTACTACTAAGCAGTAAAAAACAGTTGGACTACTGACACACACAATAACTTGGAGAAATCTCAAAAGTGCTATGCTAAGCTCTCGAATGCTATATGATTCCCATATGCTGTATGATTCCACTTACATCAAATGCCAGAAAAGGCACAACTCTAGTAATAGTGTCCAGTTCAGCAGTTGCCAGGGAGCAAAGCATGGGAGTAGAAGGAGACTGGCTACCAAGGAAAAAGAGAAACTTGTGTGGTACTGAAAATATTCTGTGTCCTGTGTTGGTGGTTATGTAACTGTATGAATTGTCAAAAATCAAGGGATTATATGCTCAAAATTCATAGATGTTATTGTATATAAATTATATCTCTGTACAACAGACTTAAAAAATCAGGAACTCTGGGATCTACATCCCACCACTTCCACGAATGTACAAGACAACATTGGACAAAATACTCAATCTATATTTTGGTTCATTCTTTTATAATATGGGGCTAGTGAGATTTGTTCTGCCTCTTTTTTTTTTTTGTACTGTGTCAAGAGAATTTTAAATATGGAGAAATGTTTTCCCATGTATCAAATGCTTTGTAAACATATACTTTAACTGTTACTGTTTCTACATTGAGGACCCTGCTGTCTCATATCAGAGGCCTAGGATGAATTTGATTTCATAGGTCTTGTAACAGCTTGGATCTTGATCTTCTTGTGAGAAGGACAGCTTCTGAGGCTCAGATGGGGTTTCGCGGTCCTAGGACCACATGTTTTAGAGAAGACCCAACCATCTGCTTCAGATTTGGACTGTTACATGGCTGAGCAAATGGAAACAACATGTTCCAAAGCTTTTTCCCAATCACCACACATACCTACATGATTACTAAGTCCATGTCCCCTTCTCTGGCTGGATGAGAGACAAATGCTGAGGGTAGACCCATGGATCCTGCTCACAAAACCAAATAAGCAATTGATGTCTGGCTGTATGTTTAGAAAAGCTCTTGATTCTTATCAAGGGATGTATCTCTTTACTGCCTGATATTTTCCTGAAGAAACAGAAATGTTCTATTCTTAATTCTGAAAGCAATACTCAATGCTACTCATTTTTATTTTATTTTATTTATTTTATTTTTCGGATTAGACTGATTTCATAATTCCACACATTAAGAAGGAACATGAGTAGCACATAAATCCAGCTTAATATACTAACCATCCAGGTGGATCTTGACCCAGTTATCAAAATGCACTTGGGTCCATGGCGGATGCCGAGGAGAAAACCATGAAGAATAGTGCACATATTTGTCCTCAAGGCCCTTAAGTTTAGCTTTTCATGAGAGATCAGCCTTTTCATTTATAGGGTCAGGAAAAAAATATATATTTATATTGTAATAACATGCTTATTATGGAGTATTTAATATTTAAAATTTTAAAATACATTAAAGAGAGGAGAAAAATCACCGCAAATCCCACTTTCAACATATAGTCATTTACCTTTCATTTTTAAAACTTCCATATGTATATTTCAC
This sequence comes from Mustela putorius furo, assembly GCF_011764305.1. NCBI lineage: Eukaryota > Metazoa > Chordata > Mammalia > Carnivora > Mustelidae > Mustela > Mustela putorius. Next base: position 13,198,874 of record NW_025422123.1, on the reverse strand, counting down.
AATAATATAAATTTTTATTTGCTTAAATTTTGGCCATTAGGTCTTTTCAATACAGTGAGTTATAATGTCATCTATTTTTCCTAAATTATCCTTCTTAAGAATGTTTATCAGCACCCAATCTTCCTTCAACTGGCTCCCATCAATGCCCTGCCCCACCAAAAAAAAACTAAGGGTCCTCAGATGCCTCAGCTTTCCAGAAATAATGTTCATTCGGTTTTCGTTTAAACTTAATTGATAGTTAGAAAACTAATTAATAGTTTATTTTATAAACTTAGTAGATATTCAATATAAAAAAACTCAAAAACACTATAGGAAAATGTTAACTTTAATCCCACCACCCAAAATAATCATTGTTAGCATCTTGGTATCTGTCAAGACTTTTCTCCATGCTTTTTTTTTTCCATACAAATGCTAGATAGCGTGGCTTATAAATGTTTCCCCGTGCCAGCAGATATTTTTTAACAACATGCTTTTCAGGGGCTACATATAATTCCGCTGAATGGATATACTGGATTTAACTTACCAGGTCTGTGTTGTGGATAAAGAGTTTATTTTCAGCTGATTTTGCTTATCACAGTCAATGCTACAGTAAATACCTTTGCATTTGCAATTGTATGTACTTTAGGTTATTGCCTTAGAACAAATTCCAGTAAGTGGAATTGTGAATCAAATGTATTAAGCTGTTTTGTTTTTTTAAAAGAATGTAATTTTAAAATGATCTCTAGGGACGCCAGGGTGGCTCAGTGGGTTAAGCAGCTGCCTTCGGCTCAGGTCATGATCCCAGCGTCCTGGGATCAAGTCCCACATCGGGCTCCTTGCTCAGCAGGGAGCCTGCTTCTCCCTCTGCCTCTGCCTGCCATTCTGTCTGCCTGCACTCGCTCTCTCTCCCCCTCTCTCTGATAAATAAATTAAATCTTTAAAAAAAAAAATGATCTCTAATTTCCCCACCCTGTGGGAGCATGTCCCAAAGGTAAAGGTGGTTTGAACTCCTTTAGCCAAAACCCTAAGAATGCAGAATTAACTTTAAGAGGGACACAGGATAAGACTTTTTAAGGCAGCACAGGAAGATTCTGAACTCATCTTCTCCTGTAGACAAGATGAATCTACAACTACATATGGATCAATTCTCTCTGAAAAAGACTTGAAAACCAGCAGATCAGCTCCTCACAACAAACAGTAAAAGGGCTACGTCCAAATGGGTAAGAGTGACAGAGACTCTCATCTAAAACCCCACCCAACATGTGGCAACCCACAGTCAGGAGGGGTCTCACAAATTCAGAGCTTCTCCCTGAGAATTAAGGGGTTCATGCCCCACATCAGACCCCCCGACCCTTGGGACCTTCAGTGGAGGGATGAGCCCCCTCTCCCAAAATGTCTGACTTTGAAGACCAAGGGGGGCTCATGATCAGGAGATACATTTCTGAAGATGTTTGTGCACAGACTCCCTCACCCTGGGTCCCAGTGCAAAAGCAGCCCTTTGACAGGCACCCAGACTATATGTGAAAGAGATTTGTTTACTATCTTAAAGCATCTTCCAGAGGAGCAGAAGCCTGCTGATACTCTCTCCAGGGATGGGGCACTGGCAAGAATCATTTTTGTGCTGTCCCTCTACTTTAATAGTGCTGGTGGGCGAGCCCCAGCCCTGCATGCTCCCACAACCTTGCTAGAGGTGGTGGGCATGCACAGCCCACACAGGGGATGTTTCTTGATTGCCTGGCTCTGGGGATCGAGAGGCTTGTGTTCCTGGGCCCCAAGGGACTGTAACTATAATTAGAGAGAGAGTGTTTGTCAGGTTAATACCCTCCAGGGCACTACATAAGCAGCAGACTAAAAACATACCTCCTTTTCTATGAGAAAGGCCTCTATACTTGTCTTAGAGCTTCAGCCCAAGAAATCGAATTCAGGATTTCCAGATATCTAGAGATTATGGAGGAGCTGTCAGGGAATATAGGCTGGGACATGCCATGTTTGTGTTCTCCCTTGGCCTTGCCACAGCTCCTGGCATCTCCTAGAAAGGAGCTTTTCCCCCTGGGGGATGTACCCAGATCTCTGGTCTGGAGGCCAGCAGGGGTTACTACTACAGTCCCACAGGACTGTATGTATTTGCCTACTTCAAAAGCTTCTGCTAAGGTCTGGCTTCCAATCAACCTGAAACTAGGTACTGACTGAGATACACCTTGCCCTCTCCTTGGAAAAATTAGGTCTTGGCACATCCTCCGCAACTGGGACCTATCAAGAATAGATCAAGCTGTTTAGACAATCCAAAGGTTTGTCTAAGAGCTAGGGCAAAGTTGAAAGATAAGTCTCATCTCCTCTATAAGGCCACTCCTTGAAGAATGAGAGACATAGCTGTTTTGCTTAATAAATAAGGATAAACACAGAGAGAGTAACAAAACGAGGAAACAGAAGAATATGTTCCAAGTGAAAGAATTAGATGAAACCTCAGGAAAAAGCCATAATGCAACAGAGATTAGCAATTTATCTGATAAAGATTTTAAAGCAACAGTCATAAAAACGTTTACTGCACTTGAGAGAAAAATGAAATATGGTGAAAACTTCAATTGAGATAGAAAATATAAGAAAATAGCAAGCAGAAGAAGCAGAACTGAAGAATAAAATAATCAAACCAAAAACTATGCTAGAAATGTGTAAGAGCAGATGGACGAAGCAGAGAAAGGATACGTTACCTAGAATGCAAGGCAGTGGAACTCACCCAAACAGAGCAGCAGAATGAAAAAAAAGAATTCAAAACAGTGAAGAGGGCTTAGAGTCCTATAGGAAAATGTCAAGCAGAAAAACATTTGCATTATAGGGTTCCTGGAAGGAGAAGAGAGAGAGAAAGGGATAGAAAGCTTATATGAAGAAATAATTCCTGAAAACTTCCCTCACTTGGGGAAGGAAACAGACATCCAGATCCAGGAATACCAGACAGTTCTAAATAAGATGAACCCGAAACAATTCACATCAGGACACATTACAATTAAAATGTTAAAAATTAAACAGAGAATCTTAAAAGCAGCAAGAGATAAAAGCTTGTTACACACAAAGCAGTCCCCATAAGACTGTCAGCAGAATTTTCAACAGAGTCTTTGCAGGGCAGAGGGAATGGTAGGATGTACTCAAAGTGCTGAAAGGGAAAAACTGCCAACTGAGAATACTGTACTTGGAAAGATTATTATTTGGAATTGAAGAAAAGATAGAGCTTTCCAGATAAGCAAAAACTAAAGGAGTTTATTACCATTAAACTGGCCTTACAAGAAATGTTAAAGGGACTTCTTTAAGTTGAAAAGGAGAGACATAATTAGTACTAAGAAAACATATGAAAGTATCAATTTCACTGGCGAAGGTAAATATACAGAAAAAGTAGTGGATTAATCACTTATAAAGCTAGAATGAAGTTAAAAGACAAAGGTAGTAAAACTAACTTTATAATAATCAGTGAAAGGATACAAAAAAATAAAGATGTAAAATGCGACATCAAAAACATCAAGTGAGGGACGCCTGGGTGGCTCAGTTGGTTAAGCAGCTGCCTTCAGCTCAGGTCATGATCCCAGCGTCCTGGGATCGAGTCCCACATGGGGCTCCTTGCTCGGCAGGGAGTCTGCTTCTCCCTCTGCCTCTGTCTGTCATTCTGTCTGCCTGTGTTCGCTCTCTCTCCCTCTCTCTCTCTCTGACAAATAAATAAAAAAAATTTTTAAAAAAATCAAGCGAGGGATTAAAAATGTGGAGTTTTAGAATGCATTTAAACTTAAATCACTATCAACTTAAAATAGCCCACCATATACATAGGATGCAAGCCTCGTGATAACTATAAAACAAAAACCTATGGAGGATACACAAAAGATAAGAAGAAAGAAATCTGAGCCTAACACTAAAGAAATCATCAAATCACAAGAGAACAAGAGAAGAACAGAACAGAGAGAAACTGCAAAACAAGCAGAAAACAAAGAACAAAATGGCAATAAGTACATACCTATCAATAATTATTTTCCATGTAAATGCACTAAATTCTCTGATCAAAAGACAGAGAATGACTGAATGGATGAATTAGCGGACAAAAGTTCAAGATCCATGTATATGCTGCCTATAAGAGATGCACTTGAGCTGAAGGACACACACCAACTAAAAGTGAAGGGATGGAAAAAAGATGTTCTGCACAAATGGAAATGAAAAGAAAGCTACGGAAACTATACTTATATCAAAAAAAATAGACTTTAAAACATAGACTGTAAAAAAGACATAGAAGGGCATTATACAATGATAAAGGGGTCCATGTAACAAGGGATATATTTGTAAGTGCTTATGCACCTATCATAGAAGTACCTAAACATATAAAGCAAATATTAACAGATGTAAAGGGGAAGAAAGTGACAACAATACAGTAATCATAGAGGACCTTACTACTCCACATATATCAATGGATAGATCATCTAGGGAATCAATAAGGGAACATTGGCCATAAATGATACATTAGAATAGATTATTCCATCCCAAAGCAGCAGAATACAGATTATTCCATCCCAAAGCAGCAGAATACACATTCTTCTCAAGTGCATGTGTAAGGTTCTCCAGAATAGCTCATGTTAGGCCTCAGTACAAGTCTCAATAAATTTAAAAAGACTGAAATCATATGGAGCATCTTTTCCAACCACAGTGATATGAAATAAGAAATCAACGACTAGAGAAAATGGGGGAAAAAAATCACAAATATGTGATTAAACAGCATGCTACTGAGAAATCAACAGGTTAATGAAGAAATCAGAGGTGAAATAAAAAAAAAATACCTTAAGACAAGTGAAAATGGAAATATATATATATATGTATATATATATATATATATAATTATATTGAACACCTGAAACTAATATGACACTGTATATTAACTAACTGGAATTAAAATAAAAACCTTTAGAACAAAGTTTACAACACCCAAATATGGTTCAATGCAGTCAATATTATTTAATATCGTCAAATTACAGCAAATACTATTAGAGCCATTCTTTCCTATGCCAAAGTTTAAATGATGAACTAAATAAGAGACTTTCAGTTGAACACCCCAATTAAAACTACACATGAAAAATGTTTAGTGCCATATATGAGCTGATTATCATGTGATGTTAAACAATTGAAAAATGATTCTCAATTGTATGTGTTATGAAAATTCTATGGAATCCTGGGGTGCCTGGGTGGCTCAGTTAGGTAAGCAACTCACTCTTGATTTTGTCTGAGGTCATGATCCTGGGACTGTGAGATCAAGGCCCATGTCCCCCAGCTTAAGATTCTCTCTCTTCTTCCCCTGCATTCTTTCTCTCTAAAAAAAAAAGGAAGAAAAGAAAATCCTATGGAGTTCTGAGTCACAAGTTTTCATTTGTTAAGCTGCCAAAAATTCCACTATTAGCACACATAGGTTGCTAAAGCAGTCCATCATGCTGCATAGGGATACTGCTAAAAAACTACCAAGGCTTAAAAACTCTGAAAATGTTCAGCAATTATTATCACAGGCTTGGGTTGTAAAGCAAGCACAAAAGACTATTCAGAATCTGGTTTTAAGTAAGGAAGCATTGTTTTGAACTACTCTTACAGATCCCTTTGGAAAAAAATGACTAGAAAGCAACTTTTTAAAAAAAGAAAGAAAATGTAAATACAACCAAAATCTTGGGATACAGCAAAAGCAGTTTTAAGAGGGAAGTTCACAGTGATAAAGGCCTACCTATAGCAATAAAATCTTAAATCAACAATCAAATTTACACCCAAAGAAAAGAACAGAGCCCAAAGTTAGTAGCTCTTGTTTTGGTTTTTTTTTTAAAGGAAAGAAAAAGGGGAAAACAAAATAATTGCACAATGGTTTTGTGGCTTGCAAAAGGTAACACAAAGTGAGGAATATTAGGACAAATAACATGAACAAAGCAAGGTCCATTCTTCCATTCTCTGTTAGATGCTATGATACAAGTAATAGTACATTCAGCAGGAGTGGCAAAATGTGTTTCTTGTAGTAAATCCTTCAAATGAGCTAAGAGGTTGAAACACAGCTATGACAGATCTCTTAAGGAGCAAAAGAAGTCAGCTTGTGTTATCAGTGTGTCACAACCAGAACAGAGCCAGTTTTCAATATCATTACTTCACTTGATCTTCACTCAAGCCCTTGGATCTATGCTATGGACTGAACGTGCGTGTCCACCACCACGGCCCTTAACGTCAAAGCCCCTAGCCCTAGCCCTAGTGTGGCTGTGTTTGGAGATGGAGCCTCCAAAGAAGTAATTAAGGTCAGGCTAAATCCCAAGGGTGGGGCCCTGATCTTTAGAAGAGACACCAGGGAGGCACTCGTTCTTTCTCTGAATGCAAGAATCGAGGTGGGGTCACATGCAGAGAGAGCAAGAAATTAACCATGCACAGTCTAGGAAGAGCACTCTCACCAGAAACCAAATTTGCCAGCACCTTGATCTTGGCCTTCCCAGCCTCCAGAATGGTGAGCAAACAAATTTCTGTAATTTAAGCTCCCCAGTCTGGGTGTTTGGTTATAACAGCCCCAAAAGGCTAATAGAACATGGGTGTCATCACTATCACCTTATGTTATTGATGAGAAAATTTTGACCAAGAAAGGTGAAAAATTTGTACAAGGCTATGTAGTAAGCCATAACCAGCTCTCAAATTCAGTTCTGTCTGATGCCACAGTCCATGTTCTATCTGCTTTAACCGCTTCGCTCTACGAGGGGAAATGGTGATGATTTCAGAGTGATTTGAGACACTGTATTCAGCCCTTCTAAGCCCCAAGATATTCCTTCATCAGGTTTCTCAGTTCCTGAATATCTACTATTAAGCAATCTTTGTCTAGTGGACCAAAGTCTTCTCCCTCTTTTTGGAGCCTCCTATAATATTCTGGAATCCCTAGAAAGCAAACATTGTAAGAAAGGAATCAGACACGTAGCCCCTCTCCAAAGTTATAGCCCACCTGAAATGTTCAGAATACTGCCTCTAAGTATGGAAAAGAAGACCAACTGGGCTTAACCAGCTGCTCCCTAAGGCCGTGATGTTACAAACGTCAAACATGGAGGCGTGACCCAATCAATGATCACAATTAAAACTAAACATAATCCTAATGGAATTTAGAGCTATTGAATTCTATTACAATTTCATCTTGAAACTAGGGTATAAAGAAATTTCGTTGAGGAAAAATAAGAGAAGAACAAATTCTCCATCGTACCCGTGACTTTTTAAAAAAATCTCATCAACACTTGCAAGCCCGGCACAGACTTTCTCTAATCCCTTTGTTATCAGTTACATATCCACAAGGACACACACGCTCACAAAGGATTTTGTGCGGCTTAATCCTACAGAAACATGTAGACGACCCAGCCATGAACTTTCTTGGCTACCATTTCAAGCCACCATCCACTTAAGTCTGCTCTTGCTCTTTTGTTTCCTACCATCCACCCAATGGCCCCAAACCGGAAACTTAGGCACCATCCCTGCCTTTCCCCGCCCCCAGCAATTAATCTCAGTCAGTCTGTGGATTCACCCTCATAACCAGCTCTCAAAACTATCAGCTTCACACCCATCCCAAGACACCCCTGCCCCGGCATCCCACTTCAGGGGGGATGGAAGTCCCTTCCACGACTGCTTCACCCCCTAACCTGCTTCCCCACAAATTCACTCTATGTGGGGCAGGAAACCTCAAGCCTGTTTAAAGAATGCAGAACAGTTGAATATTAATAAATGTTTTTATATTTGCCCTACTATCGATGTGTGTTTCTCTTGACACGCATCTATGTGGTTGATCAGTGTAAGAATGCTGTTTTCATGAGAGGTCTTCAATTCTTGTCAGCACCTCATGGTGTAACGTTTTATGGTGTGAGGACAAGTCACTTAAATTCTTTGAGCTTTGGTTTCCTTTTCTGAAAAAAACGATGTTATACCTCAACATCTAAGGTTATACCAACATTCTAAGGTTCTATGACAACCACCCACTTTCAAGGTTTTATTTATTTTTTTGTGATTCAGTGTGCACTCTGGTGAGGGACGCTCATTGTGTTTAGAACTTCATGACTGAGATCTTTCTTTGCTGTTCTATAGGCCACAAGGGGGCACCCACTTTCTACCAAGTTGAACATCAGCGCTTTGACTTCGCAGAAATCATCTCTTAAATTTCTGGGAAATTCCAGTGAGCACAGAATTATGAATAATTTAAACTTTGCCTATTAACTCACTGAGATATTTCAAAACATAATTGTTAGTACAGATGGATTTCAGTTTTAAGTGTCTCCACAAATGGGTTGAGTGTGTGATTTTACCCATGATGTTGGAGTTCTGAAGTATATGAAATTTGTATGAAATTGGACTTGAGGTTTTATTAAAAAATATAGAGAATCCCCATTCTTTAGCCAAGTTCCTACTTAATGGCTGTGTTTCCCACTTAATTCTTCTTGATCTACCTCAGAGGGTTTTATGGAGATTAATTTAGAGTATATGGAAATGATTACCTGAATGTATTCTTAGAAGACAGCATCTTATTTCTTATGTTACATGGTGGCTTTACCAAAATAAGGACTCAGAGTCAAACACTTTCATTATAAAAATTATTCTGGGCACAATTCTTCACAGAACAACAAAATATTTTGGAGAGCAAGTAAGCAGTTTTGGGGGGAGAGTCTTCCAACCATTGAGAGAAGTGGACTCAAGGTGCATGTTTACGGGCCCTAGGTTTGGTGGTAGAAGTGTGGTGATGATGAAAGGGTGGTATGATGGTTAGGGTAAGGGAGGAGAAGGGGGGAAAGTGGGGAGATCAACTGGAAGGGGTCAGAAGAGGGCAAACAAACTAGTCAAAGGGACCTTGTCAGGCCGGCAAACAAGGTCAGCACTTCCAACACCAGAGAACAGCTGCCAAGCAAAGGTGACTCAAAAAGAACTCAGAAAGTCCCATCAGAGACACAGTAGCCACCAGAAGGATGGTCAGGGCATCCTTGTGAAAGATGATGTCCCCAGGAATCCTTATATAGGAGGTAGTATAATTAGCTGAAAAACGTAGGTGTTTTCAATTTGGGTTTAAGTGATCTTGAGAACACTGATTAACATTCCCTAGCCTCAGTTTCTTTAACTGAAAGAGGAGAACAAATAATACCTACCTCTCAGGTTGTTGTAAGAATTTAATAAATTAATGCATAGAAATCCAAAAACACCATCATTATCATGGTCCTCCTCTCTTCCCCTTCATCAGCATTTGTATCTTTATCTAATTATCCCCATGGATCATTTCCCTTCATTTCCTCTGATGAGGAAAGTTCTTAAGAGGATGTCCTGTGGGCCTTCCCACACATGAAGGCTAAACTGAACAAAACTCTAATAAAAATTTAACATACCCCTTCCCTGTGACCAAGCAATTCCATTCTAGAGTATTTACCAAGGAGAAATGAAAATATGTGTCAATAAAAAGTCATGTACTCAGCATTCACTGCAGTTTTTTCTTTTTTATTGTAGTAAAAATATTTAACATCAGATCTATGCTTTTAGCAAAATTTTAAGTGTAAAAAAGAAAGTATAGGTAACCACAGGCACAATGCTGTCCGGGAGATCTCTAGAACTTACTCATCATGTGTAACTGCAACTCTTTTCCCATTGAATAGCAATTTCCGCCCCCTCCCCAGCCCCTGGCAGCCACCATGCTATGCTCTGTTTCTATGACTTTGCCTAGTTTAAATACCTCACATGAGTGGTGGAATTATGCAGTATTTGTCCTTCTGTGATGGCTTATTTTATGTAGCATAGTGTCCTCCAGATTCAGCCGTGTTGTCCCATATCGCATGATCTCCTACCTTTGTAAGGCTTAATAATATTCCCTTATGTGTATACACCACATCTTCTTTATCCATTCATCTGTCAGTGGACATTCAGGTTCCTTCTGTATCTTGGCTGTTGTGAATTATAATGAGCTCAAACTGGAAGCCACTCAAATGGCCACCAAGTGGTGAATTAATAAGTGAATTATGCTATATTCATCCAGGGAACAAGCTGCCAACGGAATCGATGACATGGAGAAATCTCAAATACATCACGCTGAATGGAAGAAGCGGTCCATGAAATAAGACAACCTAGTGATTTCTGTATATTAATTGAATACGCCAAACTACTTAATGGTGACAGATACCAGAACAGGTTTGCAGGGACAGGGACACAGACAGACTGGAAACAGACGGAGAAACAGATGGGGGACGGTGGTGGGGAGGAACAGACGGGGAAACTTTTTTGGGGAATGGGAATGTTCTAATACTGGTTTTGGTGTAGATTTCACAGGTACACATTAAACTGTTCACTAAGCTTTGTGCATTGGCCCTGTATAAATTATACCTCAATGACATTTGAGTGTTTTGGAAAAACAAGACAAAACCAAGCAAACAAATCTATGATATGAGCCAAAAAGCTCTCACAACGCAGAGCTGAGCGGCCAAGATAGAGTGAAGGCTTGCACGGGCAGGGCTAGCTCTCCTGGTGAACAGACCGAAGCATATAGTGATGAATAAAGCAAGAGCAACTTTCCAGAAGAGTGAGCACATCTATAGCCATTCAGAAAAGGAATCAGCTGACAGAGGCCACCCCAGCAAAAGGATTCCCTCTGTGAAAAGTGGATTGTCATTAAGCATAGTCGAGGTTTGTGCAAAGGGTTGATGGGGCAGCCATCCCAAATGCATGCCGAGCATTTGTCAGTTTTCCATTAATGTGTCTATGAATGTGTCTATTCACTCTCCCAGCGGGTCCTCTGCTCTCCCTCCAAATATGGTCGCAATCCAGCGGCTTCTCACGGACTTCACTACAGCCTACATCAGCATCATCTCTAGCCTGATTATGGCAATAAACTCAAGTGGCTCGTGTCCTGACTTCCACCCTCACCCCTCTGCAAACTATTCTCTGCACAATAGCCAAGAGATGCGCTTAGAACTCCTCAATAGTTTTCCATGACCCTTAAAATGAAATGCCCAATTTTCACTGGGGCCCACAAGGTTCACAGGAACCTGCTGCTGACCACCTCTGCAGACTCAGCCCCTCCCCTAAGGCACCCCCCACTGGCTCCCTGCTCCTGCTGTAGCAGCTTCTCACCCTAGCTCAGATATTCTGCACTGGCCCTAGATACTTCTTATTCCCTCCACCTGGAAGGACACGCCCTCAGAGCATCTTGTTTTTACTTCATTTAAGTCACTGTTCAATTGGCCTCTCCTTGGAGATACCTTCCCTGACTCCCCTTTATAAAATGGCACCCCTACCTACCCCTTTTCCTATTACCCCGTACGATGGTTAATTTTATGTGTCAGTTGGACTGGACCATGACGTGCCCAGGTATTTGGTAAAACATAATTCTGGATTTTTCTGTGAGGGTATTATTTTTATTTTTACATTTGTAAGTTGATATTTTTATTTTTAAAAAATTTTTTTAATAAACATATAATGTATTTTTATCCCCAGGGGTACAGGTCTATGAATTGCCAGGTTTACACACTTCACAGCACTCACCATAGCACATACCCTCCCCAATGTTCATAACCACACCCCCCCTCCCTCTGAGCAACCCTCAGTTTGTTTTGTGAGATTAAGAGTTGTGAGAATATGAGATTAACATTTAAATTGATAGACTGAGTAAACAGATTGCCTGCTATAATGTGGGTGGGCCTCATCCAATCAGTTGAAGGTCTGAATAGAAGAAAAGGCTGACTCTCCCCCAAGTAAGAGAAAATTTTCCTGCCTGATAGAATTTTAACTGAGATATCCACGTTTCCTGGTACCACGATAGCCTGTCACCTTTTGGACTTGAACTGGAACATTGGCTCTTTGGATTTGCCAGCTTTTGTAATTGTGTATGACAATTCCTTATTACTTCTCTCCCTGCAACCCCAGTAACTGTTACCCAACTGTATGTCTTCTTTGGAAAAAGTCCAGAGCTTTTAACCACATGGCAATGCTGCCTCCCAGTGGCATCTCTTGCTTGGATAATTCTTGCCCTGCTTCCATTCATTTGCCAGGTCACAGCCAACCCTATCTAAAGCTCCTCAGAGGTCTTTCACTGACTTCAGAACACCAGCCAAGTGTCACACCATGGCCAGTTGTGACCTGGCTTTACGGCCCCTCCAAGGCCACCCTCATGGTTATCATGTCTCCTGGCCTTCCTTGCTCTTTCACACACATTGTTTTTCAGCCTTGTCAAACCTGCTTTGGTCCTTCAGCCTCAACTCCTAACCTCCACCGCTGGCCTGCAGAGTTCTCTCCCAACTCTCCTGCTTACCTCTAGCCTACCCTTCCATTTTTCATTCATATGCCGCTTTCTCCAAGAGGCCTCCCAGAACTTCTCCAGGCTACTTTATGAGCTCCGGATAAGCTTTCCCAGAGAGCACCTGTCCTCCCCTTTCACAGACCATCACCTTCCCTGGTTTTAGTTGTTTAACTTCCTGCCTTCCTAGCTGGACAGGAACTAGTCTGTTTCATTCACTTTAGGACAAGCAACTAGCATGTATGATATATATTGTTAAGTGGTCGATTGAATTTATGAGTAATAGAGATACAATGATCTGCCCTTAAGAGCCCTTCCACCCATTTCTACGCAATTTCTAGAAAAAAAGATATCTACAGAGAAAGAAAACAGATTGGTGCTTGCCAGGGACTGGGAGTGGGAATGAGGAGTGCCTGCCTAAAGGGCAGGCAGAATCTCTTTGGTGTGATGGAAATGATTTAAAATTGGATTGGGGTGATAATTGCGCAACTCTAAGTTAACTAAAAAGTGCTGAATGGTACACTTGAAATGAGAGCCATGGGTATGGAGTGGTAATTTATACTTCCATAATTTGTTTTTCAAGGAATGCATCTAGTGTCTACTGGCTCAGTGCCAGCCAGATCGAATTTTCCTGATGTCAGGAAAGACACCCCAAAATCTTGTGTAGCTTAACATTTTCCTAAAAGCAGTAATATTCAGACTTCACATTTCAGGATTTCCTATGCCACTCTGACTTCTCCATGGAACGTATTTTGCTACTTTAAGTTCTTCAGGGTCTGCCATCGTCGAGTTTCATGGCAACTGAGAAGGAAGCCCAGAATCATAGAGCCATGAGATTTCCCATACTGAACAATAAAAAAGAAATCTTTGAAGAGGAATTTTCTCAAAGACTAGCACGATGTGTGCATGTGTTAGATAAGGCCAGAAAAATGTCCCGGTGTGAACAGACCAGAGATGGGAAAATGATTCAGACCGTAGAAGCTGTTTTCTCCAATTTCTGAACCCTTGGTATAAAGTTGCTAAACAGTCATGTGGTTGCAAGGGTACAGAAGTTCCCTGATTTCCCTTCTGCAAATGGAACAAGAATTTGGAGTTCTCTAGCCCAACATGGGGAAGCCTATGTGGGAACAGGCAAGCTTAGGACCCCAGTCATATTCCAGGAGGAGCTGCTTCTTTGCTCTGGTCTGGCCAAGAGATGGGACAAGGAATGACTTGCTGGGGTGGGGGGTGGGGCGGGGCTTGGCTGCTGCTATCCCTGTGAAGGTGTGACATGCCATGACACCAGGCCACAGTGCCCAGACTGAACAACCATGCTGCTTTTCAGCCCCAACGTCCCCGGATGGCACAAAGCAGGCTGCCCCCAAAGTCTCTTCATCCTGTGGAATCTGGGACTGCCTAAGGATTGAGGCAGATCAGCTAAGCCAAATGGGGAGGGAACACCACCCCTACCCTCCAGCTTTGGGTTGTCTCCTACTGGGGGGAACACCACCCCCACCCTCCAGGCTTGGGTTGTCTCTTACAGGGCATTTGCTCTTTCGCATAGGAATTTTTGATGACACCTGATTGCCATGGAGTTGGTTCATGTCATTTTATAAGATGGAAGAAACAAATCTCAGGAGAAAGAGTGATTCGAGAGACAGATTCCTGGGCTGGAGCACAGAAGATCTGAATTCAGATTCTGGTTCTATGATTAATCAGCTTGTGAATTGGGGGAAATCAGTTTTCCCTTCTGAGCATCTGCTTGTGCATCTGTTAAATGAATTTTTCAGGGTTTGTTTTTTTTTTTTTACTCTGATAATAAGAATAATAATAAGAATAGTACTAATTCTGATTTCCTAATCATTTGCCTAATCAGAGATGCCAGGTACATTTGCATGCAGTCATCAGAAACAGGCATAATTTTCACTATTTGTAGACAATGAAAAGGACGATGAGGCAAGCTAGCCGAATTGCCCAAGTTCAAAGTGCTTAGAGACAGAATTACTTGGGCTTGCCCAAACATGTCTTCTCTATACCAGGTCCTGAGTCCCAACTACAGAACAGAATGTTGAGGCCACTTTCCCTCATTTCCTGGGCTCAGGGACACCACCGTCTTTTCCAAAGGCTCTAGAAAAGCCTCTAGATTTTCACCCCCAACCCTGTATTTAGAAAACTTTTAAGCACATGAAAAAATTGAAAGAATTTTACAGTAAACACTCTTCTACTCGTTTCCTATGAGCTCGCACGGCTTCCTTTGCTGCACATTAAGACACCTAGCCCTCTCTCCCTCTCTTCCTCCATGGATCGATCTTACTTTCTATGGAATCCTTTGGTTTTGATTAATTTTGAGAAAGCCTTCTCCCATCAAATTTTCTCACTCTTTTCTCCCTGGTCCCATACCATTCAGTCATTTCAGGAGCCAGCGTGGCAGGCAGGATCCTGCCCTATGAATGGACAATCGGGCTCAGGAAGGGAAGCCGCCAGCTCAGCGTTGCTTCACTGGGAAGCACTGGTCCAGCTCTCTCAGGCTAAAGCCTAGGCTTTTAGCCTTACGTTCTCATGTCCTCTTACATGGTACTTTTGCAAACATAGGTGTTATGCCTTCCCTTCAACCAATCTTTGTTAATTTCCACTGGGGATGTTTTTTCCGAAGGAAATTAACATCTTTTATAGCCAAATGAAACAGGATCAACAACAACAAAAAACACCTCAGGGCTTATTTACTCTGCTATGACCAGAACATTTTTTTTTAAGATTTTATTTATTTGTCTCAGAGAGAGAGAGCTCCTGCACATGCGAGCAGGGGCAGGAACAGAGGCAGAGGGAGAAACAATCTCCCCACTGAGCAGGAAATCTGACATGGGACTCAATCCTAGGTCCCTGGGATGGTGACCTGAGCCAAAGGCAGACGCTCAACTGACTGAGCCACCCAGGCACCCCTGTGATGACCAGAACTTTAAATACGGTTAACTTAAAAGAGAACATCTAAATGATGTGACCCTTCTTCCCTAAAGTTTAATATTTACAGTTTGATTTTGTGCATGTGTTTACACGTGTGTGTGGAGGGGGGGGGTACGTGTGTGTATTCCATAATATCTACTGCTTTTACAGATCTGTGCCTCTGAACTCAGTTTACAACCTTGACTGCATTTTATTTATTTCTTTGTTTTGTTTTCGTATTCTTGAAATAGGGCAAGAAGTTCCATCAGGTGCATATGTGTGAGTATGGACGCTCGTGTGATATGGGATGGATCCCTGGCTCAGTACCTCTCAAGACCCAGGCTTATAACCCTTAACCCATCAACTTGGCTCGAACAAGTAAACAAATTCCCTTTACCAATCTGACTGAGCAGAAGGGTGTTGTTCACCAGAAATACCTGAGATGACCCAAGATTCAGTCACTCTTTCTATTTTAGGCTAGTCTTCCCCTTTGCTTTCATTTAAATACGGGTGTGTCTGCAGTTATGGGAACCATCATAAATCAAATCAGGAAGACTTACCATCGAAGTGCGGAAATGTTTTGTGCCATGAGCCCCTATGGCCATCTGGTGAAGCACTGGACCTCTTCTAGAAAAAGTATTTTTAAATGAAGAAAATAAAATGCAGAAGGTAATAAAGGAAACTAATTTTATTTAAATGCATTTATCAAAATTTAGAATAGTAGTTTATGATATAATATATATATTATTGTATTAAATGGCTAGACATAGGGATAATTCCAAAAGTTACCATAATTTCCAACTAATCACAAGTGTTAATGTTATTTTAAGATACCTGAAATGTCATTGAGATATTTTGTAATTTGAAATTCCATGATTTATAAGATAATGTTAATATTGAGTGAAAATATATGAGATGTCTGTGCAGGAAAGTCATAGAAACTGCTAATATTTGAATTTTGTCACCCAAACTCACAGTTGAAAGAAATGCTAAGTATCAGTTAGTATTAGTAAAAGTAAAGATGGCTTTTTCCTCTCCCAGCAAAGTTTACACACATCTGAAATTCTATGCAGTCACAGGAATGCTTAGTTTGGAAAGGACATTAGCAATTCTGTCTCAGGAGTTCTAAACCTAGATTCACAATAATTTAGTGACTATTGAAGAACTAGAAGTTTCTGGGACCTAACCATGACTTACTGAATTAGAGTCTCTAAAGCAAAATCCATGTATTTTTTATAAATTCCAAAGATGATTCTGATGCACAGCCAGTTAAGGAATTCATTGAACTCTTAGTATTTCCAAAGAATTTCTCTAAGAATTTCTGAGGTATATTCCCTTCCTGCCCTACCACCCCCCCCCCCACGTTCATGGACCTCCTGGTATTTTGCAAGGCTTTATCTCAGTGTATGAGTTAAGTAAACATTAATTCCTTCCTCCCACAAAAAAAAAGCAAGGCATAATTTACATACAGCAATGTTTATACGTTTTAGGGTATCCTATAATCACACAACTAGAACTATCAAAACATGAAACAGTTGCATCACCCTAAAAACTGACCTATGCCTCTTCAAAGACAGTCTTCTCTTCTATCTCCAGTCCCTGGCAATCACTTTGTTTTTTGTTCTACCTGTGTCTTCTCTGAATTGTCCCATAAATTATTTAAACAGGCCTTTGAGGGCACCTAGGTGGCTCCGAGGGTTAAGCCTCTGCCTTCAGCTCAGGTCATGATCTCAGGGATCTGGGATTGAGCCCACATTGCATGGAACTCTCTGCTCAGTGGGGAGCCTGCTTCCCCCCCCCCCCGCCCCGCCTGCCTTTCTACCTACTTGTGATCTCTCTTTCTCTGTCAAATAAATAAATAAATAAAATCTTAAAAAAAAAAAAAAAAAACGGGCCTTTGAGTCTGGCCTTCTTCCATTTAGCATAACGGATTTGGGACTCGTGCATGTCGTTGTGTGCATCAGTCTGTTCCCTTTTATTACTAATACACATTTCATGGTACTGATGGACCGAGTTTGTTTACCCACGCACCCCTGAAGGACATTTAGATCATTCCCATAATTTCTGGCAATTTGGAATAGAACAGCTACAGATAACACAGAGATTTTATATGAACATAAGTTTTATTCTACTTGGGTGCATACCTAGGAGTGCAGTTGCTGGTGTATATTTAACTATATAAGAAATTGACAAAATATTTTCCCAAGTGGCTGTAGCATTTTGCATCACATACACGTGTGCATGCACGCACATGCACACACATACTCAACAAACATGTTCATAACAAACTAAGAAGGAAGACACGTGACAATCCCAGTCCTTGTCTCAATAACCGATCTCGGGCTCACAGCTGGTATTGGTTACTACCTACTTACACTACCCATTCTGCATTTCCTTTGCCTTCAGCAAGCATCTCAGCAGGTCATGGTTCTGATAACACAGAGAATAGAAGAGAGTAAGCATGGCTAAGGGGTTATTTAAAATGGAGAATATTGAGGGATGCCTGGGTGGCTCAGTCAGTTGAATGTCAGACTCTTGGTTTCAGCTCAGTTCATGATCTCAGGGTAGTGGAATCAAGCCACATGTGGGTCTCTGTGCTTGGCGGGGAGTCTGCTTGACATTCTCTCTCTCCCTCTGCCCGTCCCCCTGAAATAAATAAATAAATCTTAAAAAAAAAAAAAAACGTAAAGTGGGGGATGTTGAAGAAGTGTGTGTCTTCTGTCTCAAAATCTCAGAATTGTTGAGAACTCAGCTAAAATTCAGTTTACATGTGAGGAATCTAGGGCCGATGAACAACCTGACCATGATCCCACAGTCCAAAGGTTTGGGACTCGTTCTAATCCAGGCAGGCTTTCAGGGCTAGAAGACCGTTAGCCTGGTAGCCTAGCACGAATCATGTCACCTCTCAGAACTGCAGTTTGTGACGTCACTGGAGGATAGAAAGACCTGCCTCCCAGGTGAGTCGCGAAGATTACATGTAAAACATGCTTATCACAGAATCCGCATTGCAACAATTCCTTCACAGTGTTCTCTTCCTGTTGATCTCATTTACTATACATAATCTCTTTCTCTTCCCAATGCCTCCATGAGACAAACAATGAAAGGAGGACTTAGCAAGGACAGCGGGAGGCCAGTGGGTATGACCCCAGTAAAGGATCCTGAGAACACTTAACAGCTTGGTGCAGGGTTGTCCCGCCAATGGAAGACAGATTACGATCCACACCATGAAACTAGACACAGCATATTTATGGACTGGACGATGGAGAGGCTCATGGGACCCATACAGGATATTATGTCTGGCCCCCTTCAGGATTCTTAGGAGAAAACTGAGCCTACTCCTATAGTAACAACATAACCATCACCTGGACCTTTTACAGAGGGCCAAGGGCAATGTTAGTCCACACATCTCATCTCATCCCCACTGTAATCCCAGGAAGGAAGGATCATTTTGCCTATTTCATGGAGGAGGATATAAACCCAAGCCCCCTTGACTCATAAGCCCATGATCATAAAATACAGTACTTATTAGAAAAGACTGCTGGGAGAAATCAATTCAATATGCTGTAAGCAAAAGAGGAAATACTATTATGAAAGTAGTATTTCACAGATTTCCTGAGTATAGAACCAGAACTGGAAACTAGAAAGCTGTGCATGTGCGTGCGTGTCCCCACCTCCCCCCACCCCTCCCTCCCAGACCTGCCATCTTTTACCTCAGTCTTCTCTCTCTGTGGAGCACCTTCGGACACTTCCTCAGCCCCGTGTAGAATGAGCCACTCCGTGCTTCTGAGGTTATATGCTACTGGCCTATCCTCTCATGATTCCTTTTCAAGTTACCAAGAGAAGAATCCTTAACATTTTTTCCTTTTTTAATAAAACTTTTTAATTATCCAGGTGGGGATGTGAAATTTGAGGGAGGCCTCAGAAATTCCCGAGTCCAGCCTACTCCTGTGGGTAGTCTTGTGTATCTCCAAAGTGTGGTCACCCATCTCCATTTGGACACCTCCAGAGCAGCCAGTTTCGCTCCTGCTTCTATTAATTCTCCTCCAAGGAGCCTACCAAGGCTGAGGGGCCAGGCCTGGGGGGCAGGCTCAGTTCCTCCCTTCTCAGCTCCTGGCCCACAAGCTCTGGTCATCAATGTTCCTCCAAAATGGGTGCTTGACCACACCAAGCAAAACTGCCATCCCCCATGTCCGATCTTTGGGCGAGATTTCCCTGCTGTTTTTTCAGCCCAGTGCATAGTAGCTGGCACTTAGGCAGACCTATTGTTCCAGAGGAAGACCCCCTGTGAGTAGCTCAGGAACCAGAAGCAGTGATGAGGGCAGAGGTGGGAATGGAGAGAGACCCTTCTGCTCCTGAGGCTACACAGGGAGGTAGGGAGCCCAGGAGGTCCCCGGCAAGAGGAGAAGTGCAGAACCCAATCCCGCTCCCACTTCTCCACCCCCAGCTCGGCTAAGTCATAGGCTCTGTCTATGCCTTTCTGAGGATGTCGCTAGGGCTGAGGGTGGAGGGGAGATTGTGGAGAGAGGACTCATGGACGTGACTGAGTGCTCTGAGATGGAGGGGGCTTAGTGAGGAGAATGAGGGCCAGTGAGGGAGGGGCTCATTGGTGGGGGTAGACCCCTGCGAAGATGGGGTCTCAGGATGAAGGGGGAAACAACAGGCCTTTCTTCAACTTGGGGGTGCTCTGTGTTGCAGCCTGGGTCTTTTTCCACCCCACCCCCACCCCTTCTCCAACTGCAAGCCTCTGCATGAGCTGCGACTCGCAGGAGGGGAAGTGTGAACTCGGAGAGAGGATGGACTCTGCACAGCTGTCAAGGGCAGTGTGGGGCAGGTCAGGACAGAGGCAGAGACCCCCCCCCCGTACCCAGAGCCTAGTCTCAGATGCCAGAACCAGCTGGCTCCCAGGAGAAGAATCTGAGTGGTCCAGCTTGAGTCAGGTGTCTTCCAAAGTTCGTACCCCGGTTGAGGACCAACAGGAGCACAGCAAGCAGGAACCACCTCTGGGACTTGCTAAGCATAGAGAAAGGGGATTGATGCTCAGGATGGATACAAACACTAGAAAAGGTATCCTCCGTAGCTGTACGACTTTTCTACCTGAGGTTCAAGCATTTATTCATTTCAGAGAATCCAAACCAAGCATGGCCTGTATTAACATAAGCATTAATTGAGGAAAGTGTAATGAGGATGTGAGGTGCCCAAAGACATTGATTTAGGTAGAAAAACTATTAATTGGAGTCTATCAGGCCAGCTGTCTGGTGGAGGCTCTAAATATTTTCTGGTTTCTACTGCAGGACTATCTGATAGCCCAAACAACCACCTCCCCAAATGGAACAGAACAGAACAAAACAAAACAAAAATAAGGCAAGCCAGCCACGTAATTTTAAACACTCTAGCAGCCACGTATTTTAAAAAGTGGAGAGAAAGAGAGCAAAATTCCTGCCAGTGACATATTTTATCCAAAATATGATCATTTCAACCCATAATCAATAATATTGTTAATGAACCACTTTACCTTTTTTGTTCTAAGTATTCAAAATCTGATACGTACTTCACATGGAGAGCACATCTCAGGTTGGATGTGACATTTTAACTGGAAATAACCTGATCTGTACTGAGATTTCCTAACACGCACACCAGACAGTAAAGACGGAATCACACATCCTAGTTCTCGTGCTACCCCTCGCTTGTTACGTGGGAGGGAACGAATCCTCGCCCGTGCTCCCAGTTCTCGCTCACCAAGCTGGCCTATCGCCCGGATCTCTACTCCTATGGGGAAGTGGTCATTGGTAGAAATGACCGCTCTGGGATTGCGGCCCTCCACCCCACGCAGGAAAGCCATAGTTGGAAGCTGGGAGCTACCTTTGTTCACCTCTTTGCTTCGTTTATGGGGCAACAAATCATATTTGTCCCCGATTAACTGTACTGAGTAGGTAGGAAATTTCTGAGATTTTATTACTACTTTTTTGTTTGTTTTTCATCTCAACAATCAAGTTCCCTTAGGGTGAGTGCTTTCATTGCCTCCTGAAATTCTATAACAACACAGCGGGGCCAGAGGATGCTGACAGTACAAATGACTGGTGACCACGTACAAGCAGCAAATGCTTGGCTATTCCTGGCAATTCCTGGGGACAGTGCGCCTCAGCAGGGAGGCAGCTGCTCCAGCAGAGAACACCCAGCAAGGCTTCAGATCCAATGGCAGGTGCTGAGCTACCAAAAGAAGTCATCTGGGTAACGGTCTCTAAGTAACATCACATAATGATGGTACAGATCTCACAACTCCTGTCCAGGGACAGTCCCCCGCAGCCAACCTGCGTGCTAGAGCCGCCGAGGATGCTGTCCTTCTCACGCCCGTCTCTCCTTCATATGGCCAGGCCTGGTGGGGGCTCGAATTGTTTTATTCATTTTCTTATCAGTGTTTCGATTTGAGGAAGGGAGAGACAGCTCCAGCTCCCTTTTCTTAGCATCCCAGTCTTCGTCCTGCTGGTCCAGAGGCAGCCCCTTCTGCCTGGCGGTGCGCCGGTGGTCCTGGCACTCGGGCTCAGCCCTGGAGAGGGGGAAAGCAGTGGCCCTCAGCTCCCAGCTGGCCAGGAGAGCCTGTCTCCTCTGCAGCATGGGCCCCACTTCCCACCCTCTGCACACAGGCTGGCCACGTCAGCAGTCCAGGAGAGAAGGAAGGAGGCTGAGTTCCAACATCTCCCAGTGCACCTATAGGATGCCTCAGACACTAAGGACATGGCTGTGACATGAAGGAAAGTGGCAAGCCCCTGAGTGGGACATTCATAGAATCAAGGACAGGCACTTAGCCTGAGGAAGGGGCTGCTAATTCTAAAGCATTCACATGTATGGAACCTCCAGAATCTTAGCAGGAGGCGGCTTTCCTTCTTTTCTCTTCCCATGATTATAAAACCATGTCTGTTTGTCGTGTAAGATTTTAAAGTATGGAAACATATATAAAAGAAATGAAAAGGACTTGTAATCACGTGTGTATGGTATGTGTAGATGGATTTGAGGAAAGAATACTGAGAGATGATCTATATGGACAGATGATAGATATGGAACAATAGAATAGATAATAGGGAAATAGGTGAATCAATCATCATATACACATGGACAAGGGGAAACATATGAAAGTATGGTCTGAAGTAGAGTGCAAAAAGCACAGTTCAATGAGAAGAGAGCAAACCCGTTTGCCCCTCAGTCCGCATCCCCTCAACAGCTAGAAGTGACCGCTCTTTATTGAGACCACCCTGTTCTTTCCACCTTTGCCACTTTCTATCCTATATTCATGCTATTTCTGTAAACAAGTATCTCATCTCTCAGGAACTTAATGTCCAGCTCTGTCTCTGATTCAACTCTAAATCCTTTTTAACATCTGGTTCAAAGCCATCTGCATGGTAGGGCTCAAAAATATTGGTTGAGGGGCACCTGGGTGGCTCAGTGGGTTAGGACCTCTGCCTTCGGCTCAGGTCGTGATCCCAGGGTCCTGGGATGGAGCCCCGCATCAGGCTCTCTGCTTGGCGGGGAGCCTGCTTCCTCCTTTCTCTCTGCTTGTCTCTCTGCCTACTTGTGATCTCTCTGTCAAAAAAATAAAATAAAATCTTTAAAAAATATATATTGGTTGAAAGAGAGATTTACTTGGAAAATGGTCAAATACTATCTAGTCTTCTTCTGAAGTTCTCTTATATCCTTTCTCTTCATCACCCTCGCCCAGGAGCCCTCCTGCTTGCAACAAGAGGCATTAGGAAATTCCTCCTGGTCCCTGTCCCCCCACTACCTCTGCACGTCCTCACACATCCACACACCCTATTTCCAACTTGAGGCCTTCACTCCAAATCAAGAATCTTTCTCCCTCCTTCATTAGTCAGATCTTAGCTGTCTTTCAAGGTCCAGATTAATTTCCCCTTAATCAGGATCGTTTCTCTCTGAACCCCGTAAACTGTCGAAAAAGAAGTTCCTCTTGGAAGATGACGATCACTAGAAATGACTTACGCGTGATGTGGCTGACCTTTGTTGTTTTTGTCTGCTCAGCTCTGCCTGCCCACTTTTCCTCATACTGACAACCCCCACTCTTTGGAGAACCACTCCTCCTCCGCTTCAGTTGTGCTGAGATCACGTGTCACCCTCATCCACCCACTAATCACCAGGGAGGGGTTGGGATTTTTGCAGAAAGAGTCAGCCGAGGACAACCAAGGACAGGATCCTGAGGAATTTCAGCCTCTTTCAGGCATGCGAAAATAGGAGCTCAAGAAAATCATGAGAAGAAATGATGAGACAGGGGAAGGAGAAATAGGAGAGAACAGCACCAGAGAAGAGAAAGAGTTATTCAAAGAGACATGCCAAAAGAGAAGAGTAACCAGATATCAAAATAAGTGCAGGGAAGATGGGAGTTGGGAAGAGGCCATTGATTTAGCAACAGAGATCTCCCTGGATGAGCGCTGATTCAGTACGACACGGAAAAGAAATGCAAAGGTGGGTGAGGAAGACACCCACATAGATTGACATTTAATCACATAGATTGACATTTAAGTAGCACAGAAATGCAGGAAGAGATCCAGCCCCATGTAGGCCCCCATGCTCAGCGTGCAGCCTCCTTAAGACTCTCTTTCCCCCTCCCTCTGCACCTTCCCCTCCCCTCTCAAATAAAGAAATAAATCTTAAAAAAAAAAAAATGCAGGAAGAAGAAAGAAACAGCAGACAGTAGAAGGACCTCTAAATATTTGTGTGTTTGTTCAATAAGATCTATTTGAACATGTTCAAAGGCCACAGAGGACTAAGGGGGAGGAATAGAAAAAAACCTAAAAATATAGGAGAATAAAAGATGCAACAAAGAATACAGGAACGATGACGTTGTAGGAGATAGAAAGGTCTGGGTCAGGGTCCATAGGGAGGGACAACATGTAGGAAGGGGTTTAAATGTATAAACCCTTGACTTCAATACTCTCTATGCAGTAGAAAGCCTACTTTCTGAGGGACAGGCTGGGGAGATGGGGAAGTGAACTGTCAGCAAAGGAGCAGGACAGGGAGACAGATCATCTAACTGTTCCGAGAGCTCAGCTGAAGATAGAAATCTCAGAACTTCAGAAATTATTTGTGGGCTTTGCTTTCCCAGACCAAGCACAGGCACGGAGAAGACGGAGACTGAGACAAGGCTGGGAATTCTGGGCCACATGGTACAGGAGGATGAAGGGTTGAAAATTTAAGAATCCTGGAAAGAGAGGGGAAGAGGTAGTGTATCATGGTGTCCAATTGGCAGAAAGATGGAAAATCGTGAAACCTTCAGGCTGGGATCAATTGGGAGGGAAAGAAGGTGAATGAGAAGAGGTCTGCAAGTGAATACCTGTGTGATGATCCAGGAACGGGCAAAATGAAGAAAGAGAGCTATGGTTGCAGAGTGATATGTTAGAGTTTTTAGAAGTTCAGAAAACAATGTTGTAGGTGCTGAGGTCCATAATGGATAGAGGTCACTGAATGTAGAAGATGGTGCCGGGTTGGGGAGAAGAGTCTTCAAGTTAGGACTCAAGGTTCTCCTTCTTTTACCCCCAAAATCAACTTGATTATGATCTGGAATATGTTTTTAAAGATTTTATTTGTTTATTTGAGAAACAGAGCACAAGCAGGGGGAGCAGCTGGCAGAGCGAGAGGGAGAAGCAGGCTTCCCGCTGAGTAGGGAGCCCGACATGGGGCTTGATCCAGGACCCCAGGATCATGACCAGAGCCAAAGGCAGGCTCTTAACCAACTGAGCCACCCAGGCACTCCTGATTTTGAAAATTTTTAATACAGACATCACTGTTAAGAGAAGGTCTCTTGGGTTACTCCTACAGATATCTAATCTCATCATAAGCAACTCTTTTGATAGTTTAACTTTCAGAAAATAACTTCATTTGTGAATTCTTACAAAGGCATTATACAGTTATTTCCCCCTTCCCACCCTGAGCTGCCCTAATGATAGATTTGCTATGGATCTTATTTTGGTTTTCAAGCAACGCTGCCCTCATTCAATTACTTTACTGCCTCTTATATGAATTACTTATTAACTCAACCAGATTATAAATGCCCCAATTCCATCCCTCCCAATGCTGTACCTGTCAAGTACATAATTGATATTTAATTCTATTTGAATGCAGTGGGTAAGAGAAAAAATTAACAACTGCTAGAAAATTCATGATCTTTGGTGACTGTGTGAGTAGAAGATTCGTAGATGAATAGAAGTTTTCAAAGGTAGAAGGGCCCTTACCACTCAGAGCCTAATTCACCAGCTTCATTTTTGATATGAGAAACCTGAGGCTCAGCAAGGTGACTTAAAAACACCCAAGGTCACACAGCTAATTGGAATACCTTTCAAGAATCGGAAGGGGCTCCATGAATCTTGTACCATGACCCATTTCAAGCTTGTGTCCCACCTCTCTTATCTGAGATAATTTTTGTATAAGCTAAAACAATAACTTTAAGTTATATATTGTTAAAATTATTGTAAATATGTGTCATGATAATTGTAATCTTAGCATCATATAAAAATAGTAGATTTCACATCATCTAAAACAATATAGTTTCCACCCAAACCAGTCATTTCAGGGAAAAAAAATAAAAACAACTCAGGGCACCTGGGTGGCTCAGTGGGTTGGGCCTTTGGCTCAGGTCATGATCTCAGGGTTCTGGGATGGAGTCCCACATTGGGCTCTCTGCTCGGCAGGGAGCCTGCTTCCTCCTCTCTCTCTGCCTGCCTCTCTGCTTACTTGTGATCTCTCTCTGTCAAATAAGTAAAAAAAAAAAAAAAAAAAAAAAAAAAAAAAAATCTTTAAAAAAACAACTCAAATGACAGTGGGCTGAATTTGCTTTTTTCATTTTCATGGACCACAGACCACTGAGTTGGCAAAGACCTTGACTCCGGGCTCCTGCTTCTCTGTCATTTCTCTAAGAGGAAATAAATGAAACTTACTTCTCCAGAAAGGCCACACAGGCGGTCTGCCCGTAGATCTGTGCAATCCTCTTTGGCGTGTCTCCAAAGAAGTCGGGGGCATCGATGGGAGCATGCAGTCCATGGAGAACTTTGAGCACGTTCACATGGCCTGACTCAGCTGCAAAATGAGCTGCGGTCCAGCCCACATCGGTTACCAGGCAGGGCCTGGCTCCATATTCTAGAAGGACCTGAATCACCTCCATGTGCCCTTAGATGTAGCAAGAAGAAAGAGGAGGAGGTTGAGATTAAAATGTCTCTGCCCCAGTGAGGCCAGAGATGGCCTAGATAGGGTAAAAGAAGGAATGACATTTGCTCTGGGCCCTTCCAGCCTCCTAGCATCATCCCCTCCTCTTTCTCCCTCTCTTACTGGGGACTCAGTGCTCCACCCTCAACTCATGAACCTTGCTCCTTCCAGAGTCCTGGGCTCTGCAAAGATTCCCTCTACTCCCTCCAGGGCACTCCCTTTCCCCATCCATTCCCACAGGCCCTTCCTAGGAATCTTGCTTCCCTGAATCACCCTACGCAAGCCCATGTGGGCACTGGTAAGGCTCACTCCACTTTGGGCAGTTTCAGGGGTGATTCAAAAGCAAGTATTTTGCAGCAATATGGACGGAACTTGAGGGTGTTAGGCTAAAGGAAGTAAGCCAGATAGAGAAAGAGAAATATTATATGGTCTCACTTATATGTGGAATCTAAAAAAACAAAGGGACACCAAGATCATAGGTACAGTGAACTAAGAGGTGGGGGAGGGGGAGGGGTTGAAGAAATGGGCACAGGGGTCAAAGGGTACAAACATCAGTTATAAAATAAGTCAGTCCTGGGGATATAATGTACAGCAGGGTGACTATAGTTAGTAATACTGTCTTGCATATTTGATAGCTGCTAAGAGATCTTAAAAGTTATCACAAGAAAGTTTTTGTAAAAAAAAAAAAACTACAACTTTTTTTGTAACTACATGTGGTGATGGATTTTAACTTCACTTAAAGTGAAGTTGTGGTGTCATTTCATAATATCTAGAAAAATTTAATTATGTTGTATACCTGAAACTGATATGTTGCATATCAATTATACCTCAATAAAAAATATTTTAAGTCCCACTTACTTTATAGCTAGCGCAGATTAAAAACACACAGTTTGGGGTCCAACAGGTGTGGACTCATATCTCCCAGTAAGTACCACTTGCTAAGTGTGGAATCCCAGACAAGAAACAGAGGTCTGAGGCTCAGGTTTCCTCAGTTGTAAGTAAAAAGTGTTATGACTCACCTCCCCAAGTTCTTTTGAAGTCCAAGTGAAACCACAGCCAAAGGCTACACACCGTGATGCCCAGCACACAGCAAATGTTCACTAAAAGCTTCTTTAGTATAACTACCTTCACTTTGTGCTCAAATTTCTACAAAATTCTCCCAACTGATTTCTCTGAAGCCAGTCTTGCTACCTGCCAATCTATTCTTCATACAGAAATCAAAACAGGTTTTTTAAAAGCAAAGTTGACTATAACACAGTCTTCCTGAATGTTCTTTGATGGTGTTTTATTGCTGAAGGCCTTGACAAGCCCAATGGCTGAGCTTTTGCACACTACCCTCCTCCAGTTTTGTAACTGAGCCATGTGAGGCATGGGGGTACAGTAATGAACAAGACAGAGTCCTTGTCCTACCTTCCCTGTTGGAGGTCAAGAGGGCAGAGCACTAATATTAGTTGAGAGCAAACTATGAGCTGGTGCGCACCCATTATCTTACTGAATGAATCATCACCCTAAGACTTCCAGGTAATCACTGCTCCCATTATGTAGGTGAATAAATTAAAGCCTAGAGATATTAAATAAGTTGCTTAAGTTGCTACAACCAGTAAGTGGTGGGGCCAGGGTTGATATGCTCCATTTAGCTCTCAAGTGATGCTCTTTCCTCTACCTACACAGACTACTGACTGGTAACTCCATGAATGGTGGACCCAAAGGGATGGACTCTACCTAGGCATTGCCTACTCACCTTTGATTGCCGCCCAGTGAAGGGGGGTTCGGTCATTCCAGTCCACATCCTTGTAGTTTGGGTCACAGAGACCTTTTTTCAAAATCTTTCTCACTAAATTGTAGTCCCCTGCAGCCACAGCCTGGTGGAGCTTTGTCATGTCCGACATTTTGGTCAATTCCATGACAAAAACAACTGTGGGAAAAACATACCGCTTAGGAAATTCTCAACAATTCTTTATTCCCAGTAAGTGATTGCATAGGAATCCTTATCATTTACTTCCTTTCTTACCTCACAAATTTGCATGTGTGTGTGTTCTACTGAGGGTGCAATTGGATTTCAGCCACGGTGGTTAGTATATGCCAGTCCCCTGTGAAGAACTGTCAATGGCTCCCCTCTGCCTACAGGAATACAGGATGAGCTCAAGGGCTGGGATTTTCTATTTGGCCTCAAAACACTTTTCAGTGCTATTCCCTACTTCTATTCCAAAGTGCTAGTAGTATGATTCTGAATCAGTTGTGTAATTCTGTGTGTTACCTTTTTCATCTATAGCATGGGTATAATTTGCCAGAGTTGTTGTCAAGATCCAAGGACAATCCATGTGAAAAATTTACTGACTGGACACAGAGCAGGTACTCCACAGAAATTTAATACTATTGGCACACCAATTCAGATGGACAAGATGTAAACATGCAAATAAAATGCTTACAAATTTTTTACATTGAGACATAAACCAACAATTCTCAAACTATAGTCTACAGAGGCTTAGGAATCCTGACTCGTTCAGAACAACCATGAGGTCAAAACTGTTTTCATTATAATTTTAAAATGTCATTGGCCTTGTTCACTGTGCTGACATTAGTCCTGATAGTTCAAAAGCAGCAATGTAGAAAGCAGCTGGTACCTTAGCACAAAGCAAGGCAGTGGCAGTGACAACGAACTAGATTAGACATTCACCAGCAGAGAGTCAAAAAAAAAAAAGGTAGCTAGTTTCAATAAAGACACTAAAGTAGTGAGAGTTATATTTTGAATAAATATTAACCCTTGATTACATGACTTAATAAAAATGATTTTAAAATATTGTATAATGAAATGTGTCAACATATGTAAAGTCTGCATAACTCCGTGAACAAATGATAAGCATATGATGTTACAAAAATCATGCCTGGGTAAAGAGACCCATTCAAGATAGGACAATGGATTTAAGTGAGAAGTATGGAAAGTACACTGAGATTGTTTCAGATTCCAACTTAACTTGTAAAGCGCTACCCCCGTCCAGCTTTGGTGTAGTATCCAAGACAAATATCCACAGTAATCTGGAAAGGTTATAAGATACTTTACCCTTTTCCAATTTTATATATGTGTGGAACCAGATTTTCTTTCTATATTTCTTTTTTTTTTTTAAGATTTTATTTATTTATTTATTTGACAGAGAGAGAGAGAGAAAACACAAGCAGGGGAAGCCAAAGGCAGGACAGGGAAAAGCAGGCTCCCTGCTGAGCAGAGAGCCTACATGCAGCTCCATCCAGGACCCTGGGATTATAACTTGAGCCAAAGGCAGATGCTTAACCGACTGCGCCACCCAGGCGCCCCTTCTTTCTGTATTTCAATGAAAACAACAAATTGAATGCAGAAGATCTAAGAATCCAGCTGTCTCCTATTGAGCCACATAGTAAAGAAATTCGACTACAGACACGCATACTTACATACATACATAATAACAATGCTGTTCTCACTTCTTTTGCTTTAGAAAATATATTGTTTTTCATAAAAATATCATTCATGTTACTGTATATTATGCTTATTATGATTTTTAAAGTGATGTAGTAAACATTTAAATTTTTTCTCAGTTTTTAATTTCTAATAAATTAAATATTGATAACTGTAATCCATATAAACATAAGCTCTCTGGGGTTCTCAGTAGTTTTTAAGAGTGTAAAGGAATCCTAAAACCAAACGTTTGAGAATTACTGACATAAACATAAGATAAAATATAGATAAAAAATATAGATAAAAATTTAAAAAAAAAAAAACATAAAATAAGGGGCTCAGGCAGAAGAAAAGAATGAGGAGAGAGCCACTTACGGGGGGGCCAGGAGGAATGTCTCTCTGACCCCAGCAAGTTGAGATCTCAAGAAGAGTTTGGAGTCAGCCAGACATATCGTGGCCCAGCAGCAGCACCACCCAGGAATTGACTAGAAATTCGAATTCTTGAACCTCATATCAGACCTATTGATGTCATTGAAACGTGAGGACATCCCTAGAGTGAGACAGAAGTATATAACACAGTTAACATGCTATCTCTGAGGTGTTCTGATGGCGGTGCCTGGGGAGAGAGGGAAAGGACCATTCCCCAGGACTAGGAAGTAAAAGGCACCTTTTTTCTGAAAGTGACCTAAGGTGGGTCCGGAAGGGGTGAGTAAGAGTCATCTTAGGCCCTGGCAGTGGGGGAAGATCCAACTCAGGCACAGCGTATCTACGGGGGAGGCAAAGGACAAGCAGCTGCAACTTTGATGTACAGACCAAGGATAAATAAATGTTTCCTGTAACGGGCGGGGTACAAAATTTTTTAGCCAAAATCGGGCCAAGAGGCAAACATCAAGACTATTACGTAACACTACATAACTATTATGAGATAAGAGAAAAATTCCAGCCAGGGGTGGGCCATCCTGGGAGAAGAAGGGGTGTGGGTGGTGGGTGAGCATGCTTTGTGCTCAGTAGCCCTCAGCTGGAGATGTTCTCAGGGGGCAGAGCAACCAGCTCAAGGGGGAGGGGTCTGGCGGGTAGGGGGGTCTGGCGGGTAGGGTGGTCATTCTCCTTCCACCTCAGTGGCTCCCAGATCCCAGCATGCTGTCTCTCCTTTCCGAGAGCCCAACCATTTCAAGCTAAAAGCTCGGGGGAGGCAAGGTGACTTGATTGAACTAACTCTACTGATCAGTGACCAGAAACTGCCAACAGCATAGTTCCCAAAATGTAGGTGGTAACCAGCAGGGCCCTGGGCAGAGGCTAGGCACAGCTGTGGGCTCAGCACACAAGTGCTAGGTGCAGACGAGGGAGCAGTTGGCTCTCCAAAGCTCACAGAGAAGGCCCACAGAAGGCCACATCATAGGAGGTGACCATGAGCCACACCTGGCCTTTAGACCATAGTTTACCAACCTCTGGTCCATATATAGTATCTGGGATATTGGTAAAATGCAGATTCTGGTCTAAGATGAGGCCTGAGATGATCGTTTATGACAAGTCCCCACCACAACTCCCAGTTTATAGACCACACGGAAGAGCCATATCTCTCGGGCTCTAAGGCAGTGGGGAGACTTGAGGTAAGGGAGAGGCAGTAAGGATGTAGCTGCTGTTCTTCTCTGAAGAACTACATGAGAATTACTGGTGGGTTTAAAAAAAAAAAAAAAAATGGAGGCCTGGGCCTCAGCTGAAGTGCTTCAAAATCTTTAACTGTATCAGACAAGAGCATGCTTTTTTGCATGAAGCAAGCACGCAGTCCATGCTAGGTAACAGAAGATGACATGGGGTGCACTTGGTCTTTTTGGCTGATTTGTCTTGGTAGAAAACTCTTATACTGGAGCACTGGATAAATGTTACATAGTAAGCAGAAGAACTAGCAGATTTCTAACCTGCAGCTCTCACAAAAAGCCAAACCGTTTCTAGAGTCAGTGTCTTGAAGCCCCTGCTTGCCTTTCACACAAACCTTTGAACCGGTTTAAAATCGGCCCATTTGTTTCACACTTGAGTTCATACCAAACCAATCCTAAAAACCCATAAGGAAATAAATGCAAGGGACTCAGAACAGGCAAAACAATTTTGCAAAACAATAAGCAATGAATCTTGGAGCACTGAAAAAAGTAAAATAAAGTTTAAAAAAAAAAGAACAAAGTAGGAGGACTCAGACTTCCTGATTTCTAAACGGACTTCAGAGCTATAGTAATCAGCATGTGATAGGAATGAAGTACATTCATTGTACTTGTGGTACTTACATGTAGCATTAAGATACATATGTGAGAGAAATGGGATAGACTTGAGAGTCCAGAAATAAATGCTTACGTTTATGGTCCATTGGTTTTCAGTGAAGGTGCCAGAAAAAGTCAATGAGGAAAAATTATCTTTCCAAATGGTACTGACGCCATTGGATATTCACATGCACAAGAATGAAGTCAATCCTTTACCTCAGGCCATATACAAAACTTAACTTAAAATGGATTACAGACCTACGGGTGCCTGGGTGGCTCAATTGAATGATCATCCCACTCTTGGGTTTCAGCTCAGGTCCTGATCTCAGGGTCCTGGGATCGAACCCTGCGTCAGGCTCTGTGTTCGGTGTTGAGTCCACTTGTCCCTCTCCCTCTGCTCCTTCCCTATCTGTTCTCTCTCTCTGTGTGTCTTAAATAAATAAGTACATACATACATAAAATTTTTTAAAAATTGGATTCCATTTTTAAAAACGGATTACAGACCTAAACATAAGACCTTAAACAAAATTCTTAGAAGAAAACACAGGAGTAAAGCATCACATTGCATTAGGCACTGGTCCATAGTTACGACAACAAAAACATATGCCACAAAAGAAAAAATAAACAAATAAGCTGAATTTCACCAAAATTAAGAACTTTATTTTTCTGTAAAAAATACCTTTGAAAAAGTATGAAGGCAACTACAGGATGGGAGAAAATACTTGCAAATTATGTATCTGATAAAAGACTTGTATTCAGAATACATACAGAACTCTTACAATTCAACAATAAAACAATAGCTCAATTAAAAGTGGTCAAGGAATATAAACAGAAGTTTCTCCAAAATAATATGCTCACAGAAATACGTCCCAAATAATAAGCACGTGAAAAGATGCACAACCTCATTAGTCATGAAGGAAATGCAAATCAAAACCACACTGACACACGGCTCACACCCTCCGAGATAGCTGTAATCAAAAAGACAGACAATATGAGGGATGGTCAGGATGCAGAGAAGTTGAAACCCTCATACACATGGTAGGAATATAAAATGGAGAAACCGCTCTGGCAGTCCTTCAAAAAGTTAAATGTAGAGGGGCGCCTGGGTGGCTCAGTGGGTAAAAGCCTCTGCCTTTGGCTCAGGGTCTGGGGATTGAGTCCCACATAGGGCTTTCTGCTCAGTGGGGAGCCTGCTACCCTCTCTCTCTCTGCTTGCCTCTCTGCCTACTTGTAATCTCTGTCTGTCCAATAAATAAATAAATAAAATCTTAAAAAAAAAAAGTTAGACGTAGAGTTATCATATGACCTGTAACTCCACACTTAGGTATATACCTAAAAGAAATGAAAATAAAGGTTCACACAAAAACGTGCATATAAATGTTTACAAGTTACATAATTCATCGTAGCCAAAAAGTGGAAACAACCTAAACGTCCATTAGTGGATGCATGCATGGATAAAGTGTGGGAACTCACACATATGCTATTATCTGACACTAAAACACCAACAAAGTATTGACACCTGCTGCAATATAGCAGAACCTTGGAAACATGCAAAATAAAAGAAGCAAGGCACAAGAGACCACATATAGCGTAGTTACATTTATGTGAAATGTCCAGAACAGGCAAATCCATAGATACAGAGAGTAGAGTATTGGTGGCCTAGAACTAGAATGCGGTGGGGATAGGAAGCGACTCCTATTGAGTATTGGATTTCTTTGTCTAAAATTAGACAGTGAAGAGTGATGCTTTCATAACTTGGAATGTATTAAAATCCACTAATTGTGTATTATAACTAAATGAATTTTATCGTTTGTGGATTATATGTCAATAAAGCTGTTTAAAAAATAAATAACAGTATTAGAGATTTCCTTAAAAAAATTATTTGTAAAAAAACACCCAATTGACTAACCTACAACTGACTACTGAAATTTAGCAAATTTTCCTTCACCTAAATCTTTGTATATTTCATTAAGTATATGGGAACGTCTGTCTTTCTGGTACAGGTGTCTAAATGTAAAAAACTAGTCAGTAGATAGAAGTGCTAATAAACATGAATGATCTGCAATAAGTAGTAAACATCTGAAGGCAGGATAATATAAAAATACTTACTATCTTGTTTGAAATCTGAAGTGCTCAGCAGGGGCAGGTGTCTTAAGGGTCAGAACTCTGTTGTGTTCTCGCCATGGAAACTGGCCCCTCCTTCCTCATTAAAGCTTGCCAATCACCGTCAGCTTCCGGAGAAGGGGTGCCCGCTGGTGGAGGGGGTGCTGCCGCTCTGACTCCACCCAATCTGGCCAGCATGCCCAGTCTGCTTTTCTGGTCCTTGACACCTTCTCTCCATATAGCATTTGATCAAAATGCATAAAAATTGGGTTGGGCTGGGTGGGGGGTGGGATTGCCAGTCCACAGGGGACTGTGAGGGAGATAAGCTGCTTGGTAACCACGATGGGGTGGTGGAGACAATCGGGCCCCTCACTTTTAGACCCCGGGGTGAGATCTTGGGAAGTCCCTTAACTTTGCTGAAACTCTTATTTCTCACTAATAAAATGAGGTTTTAACACTTTTCTTATAACGCAATGGAAGATGAGTAACTCAAATAATTTATACAGCGCCTGGAACAGGGTAGAGGAAGAAAGGAAGGGAGGGAGAAAATCTTCAGGTCCTTTCTCCTTGTCTCTTCTTTTTGATTCCTTATTCTAGCATCACGTATCTTTATATGATGCTGGTCTAAGAGGACTTCTTCCTGCCTTCCTCTTGCCTCCCTCCTATCCTTCCTTCCTTCTCTTCCTTCTTCCCCTCCTCCCCCTCCTCCTCCCCCTCCCCCTCCTCCTCCCCCCCCCCCCCCCTCCTCCTCTTCCTCCCTCTTTCTTTTTTCTTTCCCCTTCCCTTTCTCTGGTACCTTTCACCCCACATGTATTTATTGAATGCCTTGTATCTGCCAGACACTGTGTTGGCCTCTGGAGAACAAGGCACTGGTGTTCCTTTCTTCTTTGAGAAGAGAGTCCAAAGTAAAAGACAGAATATTGAAAAGCATTCAGTATCCCATTAGCAGGGATACAATTCTTGTTATTATACAAATAATTAATATTTTTGTAAGATGAGGATTTATCTTGGTCTTACTTTTATAAAGCTTTGTGTGCCATTTGTATCGACATTTTAATTTTTTCAGATTGTGACTGAATGAATAACTTCCATCTGGGGTTAATGTCAAAAATCTACCCTCAAAGGTCTCTTGCTCATATTGTGAGGGGTGGCAGAGACTGCTGGGCAATACCTGTGGCCCAGCTATTGGTTTTTGTTCACCCCGGCTCAGACACTGAAACTAACATTTCTGACTGAGGTGACCTCCATGGAGTATCTTGTCCATAGAAACCATTTTTAGGGGTGTCTGGGTGGCTCAGTGGGTTAAAGCCTCTGCCTTTGGCTCTGGTCATGATCTCAGGGTCCTGGGATCAAGCCCCACATTGTATTGGGCTCTCTGCTCAGCAGGGAGCCTGTTTCCCTTCCTCTCTCTCTGCCTGCCTCTCTGTCTACTTGTGATCTCTGTCAAATAAATAAATAAATAAATAAAATCTTTTTTTAAAAAACATTTTTAGATCTGGGACAGATTCTAGAAATCATGATTCAAAAATTCATTTTAGAGATGAGAATGTTGGGACCCGTTGACATCCTGTTATTTAATTCAAGTCACACTGCTACTGTTTCAGTACATGGCTTACTGTCTCTCTCACCCTAACCAGGGTAGATGCACGGTGACCACAAGTTCAAGGGTGGGCTGGGCTGCTTTGCCATTCCCTTTCATATTTACTGCTTACTGTTGCCCCCTGCTCAGGACACTGCAATTTTATTTTCTTCTACCTTCCTCCAATTCGAAAGAAGATAATAATAACAGACCCATAGAGACTTTGTCTTCAAACCAATAGTTGTGAAGGAGGTGATGCAATGAGGTAGACAGAATGGTGATCTGGCACCCGGGAAGGCTAAGAAGGAATGAGATATTTATTGAATGCCTTTGTGCATTAGGTATCACCCTCATGTTTTAGGGATATTACCCATCAATATTTTATTTATTTATTTGAGAGAGAAAGAGAGAGCACCAAGGCAGAAGGAGAGGGAGAAGCCAGCTCCCCACTGAGTAAGGAGCCTAATGTGAGGCTTGATCCCAGGACCCTGAGAACACACAACCTGAGCTAAAGGCAGATGCTTAACTGATTGAGCCACCCAGGCGCCCATTCCTCATCAGTCTTAATATCAAGTTTAGAATATATTTTGCCGAGGACTTAAGCATACTCAGGCCAGATTTGTCTCCTGCTGGTGGAGGGCTGAATGTGAGAACTGGTCAGACTCAGCTCCTGACAGTGTTACTGTTGGAGCCAGATGTCAGGGAGGTTTCAGGGTTCCTGTATCTGAAACTGTGAAGGTGAGTGTCAGGTTCCATCTGTGACTGCCAAATCATGTGTTCCCTTCTGTCTATGTCAATCCTGTAGGAGCTTACACGGAGCCTCCTAGTCAAAGAGGGGATCTTTGGTACCCGTCAGTCCTTCAACCTAGCATCTCTTGTCCAGACATTTCAAGGCACTGCACTGTGCCTTTCAGGGTTCCTGAAATCCTACTCTCCCCTCACTAAATAGTCCCTGAATCCAACACTCATCAAGTCATCCAGGTCGAGGATGCCACGTGCTTCCTGCCAGGATCTGGGCCAATAAAGTAGAAATTCTACCAGCAAATGGGAGGCCCCAACATGGAGTCCAGAATGGCTGCACGTAAAGTGGGTTGAACACAGAAGACCTAGGTGAAAAGGAGGCCAGATGCTGGAGAGCCATGCTTGCCCTGTCAGGATATCTGGACTTCACTTCTCCCCATGTGCAACAGGAAACATTGGCAGTATCTGAGTGGGGAAGTCAAATAATTTTAAGTCCACATTTTTAGACAGTTTGCCACGAGGACTTGTAATGTGTGTACAGAAAGACTTAGAAGGCAATAAAAATGCATACACTGTGATTCAGGAAATCCATTTCCAGGGATCTAACACAAAGAAATAATTAAAAATAGTCACAAGGGTTAACATGTAAGGATCATCACTGAAGTGCTATTTCAAAAACTAAAAATGATGAATAACCCAAATCTCTAGTAAATAACTCAAATTTCAGTAAGGGAAAATATTATGTAGTCTCTTAAATTGATACTACTGATACTACTGATGTGTATCTATTGGTTTGGTAAAATATTAGGATATTAGGAATATTAGGATATTAGGATATTATCCTAATATTAGGATATTAGGATATTAGGAATATGCTGCTAAATTAAAATAGGATCTTACAAAATGACCAATAATTTGATATATGTATGTTCTTGCTTGTGTGGAGAAATGGTTAATGGGACATAAACCAAATTGGTATTAAAAACCATTTTTCCAGGGCTGCCTTGGTGGCTCAGTTGGTTAAGTGTCTGCTTTTGGCTCAGGTCATGATCCCAGGGTCCTGGAATCCAGCCCAACATCGGGCTCCCTGCTCAGTGGAGGTTCTGCTTCTCTCTCTCACTCTCTTTCAAATAAATAAATAAAATCTTTAAAAAAAATTTTTTTTCATATAATGAGCATGTGTGACTTATGTAAACAAAAGAAACACTTTGTAATTGTCAAGGGTAGAGCTTTTGAGGACCTTGATTAGTATAGTGATGGCAGGAATGGGAAGGAGGGTGTTGCTGACACCGTGCTTGGCCACTGGATAATAAAGCCAGGTCACGGGGCACCTGGGTGGCTCAGTGGGTTAAGCCTCTGCTTTACGCTCAGGTCATGATCTCAGGGTCCTGGGATTGAGCCCCACATCGGGCACTCTGCTTAGCAGGGAGCCTGCTTCCCCCTCTTTCTCTGCCTGCCTCTCTGCCTACTTGTGATCTCTCTCTATATATATAAATAAAATCTTAAAAAACAAAAACATACCACGTCACCTTGAAGCACAGTGTCATTAACAGTAACCTGGGAGTCCTGGATGTAGCACAATGCTTCCTACGTCTTGATTGAGGGTTAGTAAGGTTATCAATGACTTGGGCAAGAAAAAATTTCCTGGAGACCAGTTTGACAAGCCAGATCATCTAGCCCAATTACTGAACACATACAAACAAGTCACTGGTGACATCATCAGCTTCAGGGTCTTTAAGTAAACCGAGTCTACAAAAGGTATGTAGACACTGCCAAAGAAGAAAGAAGGCTTAGCTTGGCTTGGATAATGAGTCCTGGAATTGGCTAAAATATTGAGTAAAAGATCCTTTAGAACTTCAGAGCTATGACCATTTGGGACCTGTTGTCTCCTAGAAGAGAGTGCTTTACCTCTATAGTCCTGTGCTTCAAATTCCTTCCTCTGACCATGACATTGTACCTTTCTACTTCTGTCACTCTGCCTCAGGGTAGTTTCTTCCAACCCACTCAAGTCACCAATGTTTTTCAGTTCCTCCTAGTTATTCATGTCACGTATGTATGTGTGTACTGATATACATGAATTCTCTTTCCCATATGCATGTAGATGTAGAAATGTGCACGTCTCTGTATATACATAAAAAAGATACATTTCAGTGGCTCGCTCTGTTTGCCAAATATTGTTCTAAGCAACTTACGTGAATTATCCCTTTCAGTTCTTACTGCAGCCTTCTGATACAAGCGCTATTATTATTTCTATGTACAGATTAGGAAGCCGAGGGGTTAAAAGGCTATCTAACTTGCCAAAGGCTTTTAGAACTAGGAAAGTTAGAGCTGGGTTCAAGCCCAGGCCTGTCTGACTCAGCCCTTTTAATTACTGCACCATATCTGGAAGATATGGACCAAATGTTCAGTAATTACTTAATCAGGTTAGGGTTGGGGGACCCCCCCCACTTTCTGTGTTGTTACTTTGTTTTGTTTAGATTTCTAACAAGAAAGTATTATGACATCTTAACTACGAAAAAAATCTTCTTTCAAATGGCCATCAGTTTCCTTATTTTCTTTGCCTTTGGCCAGTCTGCTCTCCAGTTTTCTAAGACAGATAAGCATCTGTGGCCTCCTTCCTGGAACAGCAAACATCACCGGGGACGCACAGGACCAGACCGACTGATTCTGTGATTAAGGAGGGAATTCCGGCTGCAGGAAGCTCAGAAAGTTTCAAACACCCTCAGGCAGGGCCCATGAGAAGTCCCCAGATTGTCATTCTGCTCAAGCCCTCTCACCCAAGCTATGGCCCTTATCTCTCTCCTTTGATTCTCCATCAGATATCTTTTTTTTTTTAAAGATTTTATTTATTTATTTGACAGAGAGAAATCACAAGCAGATGGAGAGGCAGACAGAGAGAGAGAGAGAGAGGGAAGCAGGCTCCCTGCTGAGCAGAGAGCCCGATGCGGTACTCTTTCCCACGACCCTGAGATCATGACCTGAGCCGAAGGCAGCGGCTTAACCCACTGAACCACCCAGGCGCCCTTCCATCAGATATCTTAAAGGTGGTCTACACTCTCTGCCCTTGTATCTCCACTTCTTCTCTTTACTAATCCTCTGCCTATACCCCTCTATTACGATGCAAATAGTCTTAGCAGTTGCCATGCCTTCCTTATTACTGAGCCTCCTGACCCTTCCTTCAGTCTTCATTCCTTCTATCTAATCAACAGTGTTGGTGATACTTATCTTGTAAAACTTCTTTTCTCTATTGACTTCTGCAGAGCTTCTCTCTCCCATTCCCTATCCTCACGTTGACTAACCTCTCTCAGTTTCATTCTGTAGTTCCTCTTCCTCCTCCTGTCCATGACTGTTGATGTTCTTCAGAATTCTGTCTTCTACCTCTGCTTCCTCTGCAAACCCTCAACGACTAATCCCATGTGTTCCCAACATTTTCACTTCCAAATAAATTACTTCTGCCCAGAGCCCAAGACTGAGCTTCAGACCTGTGTAACCAACGGCCCAGAAGATGGTTCTACCCAGATGTGCTAGCTCACTGTAGGGAAAGAAAAGCTCATTTTGTAGCATTTGCTGATTTCTGTGGCAGGAAACCTCCCTCTGGCTGATTTCAAGCTACCAGTGTGAAGTCACTGAATACAGAGCTGGAAAGAAATGTGCACAGACAGCTTCTGAGCAGAGTAAGTCAACTCCACCCACCACTTGTTTGGCCTCGTGTCCAAGGGCAAAGGCTTCAAACATTTTTTTGACACACGGTAGAAAATACATTCTGTGTCAGTTACCTCTGTATGTGTACAGTGAAAACAGAGCTTCTAGGAGACAACACTTAACTTTACCATGCGGGAAATACTTTGAAATCTATCATGTTCCATTTCATTAAAAATATATGTGCCAGGGCACCTGGGTGGCTCAGTCAGTTAAGGATCCTACTCGTAATCTCAGCTCAGGTCTTCATCTCAGGGTTGTGAGTTCAAGCCCCTGGAACCTAGTTAACTCTAAAACAAAATTTGTCTCAACTCATCAAGTACATTTAATAGGCCATTAATGGTTCGTGGTCCCAATTTAAAAACATCAGCCTCAGGTCTTTCAAACTCAATGTATTCAGAATTGTGTTTATTGTCTCACTTTTCCAACCTGTCCCTTTCCCTAACTTTCTTTTCTCAATAGTTCCATCACCTACCTGGTTTCCCCAGCTGGAGATTTCAGGGCCATTGTGGACTAATCCCTCTGCTGTCTCCTTCACCCCTTGCTGATATCTCATAAGTGGGTCTTCCCATCTCACTTCCCACTGTCACTGTCCTAGTTATACCATCGTGACCTTTTACCCCAGAGCCTCCTAATTCAGCCCCTGTTTTCAGTTTCTCCAATCTCAATGCATCTTTTTTCAGTTCAAAATTGTCTTCTAGAAACCAGTAATGCTACTGCTTACAGATGTAAGCAATGGTTTCCCATTGCCCCCAAGATATTTTGCATTCATTTAGAAAACATTTTGGCGGGTGGGGGTGGCAACGACTGTGTGCTACACTCCATATTGGATGCAGGGGAATAAAAATGACACAGACCCCATGCTTAAGGAGCTCATAATCTAAACTCCATTGCATCACTCAGAAGACTCTGTTAGTTGTGCCAGCTTACTTTGTCATCCTTCTCTTCTGTGCCATCCTATCTATACACCCAAGGCTTGCGGACGGCTGAATGTCAAGTTCCCAAGGACTATCATTCACGTTTAGGCCCCTGTGCCTTTGCTCATGTAGTTCCACATTCCGTGCCAGCACTCCACATGCTCTTGCCCTCTTTCTTCGAGGTGACCTCCTACTCATTCACACACGCCACTCTCTCAGGGAAGCTTTCCTTTTCACAAATTCTTATTCTTCAGAAGTTGTAAATCTTAATCACTCTAATCATGCACATACTTCACATAGTTAAATTGTTCTGAAATACTAAAACAGAAAAGCCAGGCCCTCCCACCTCGGCCCACACCAACCCCAGGCAGGTTCCCCCAAGATCATCACTCTTAACAATTTTTCTTGTTGGAATTCTGGTGACCTCCATGTGTTTCCAAAAGAATATGCTAGACTATTATTTCTTGGTGTATCATCTTAGGAACTGGCTATCTAATTGCTAGTAGGAAAGTGAGCATGTATTTCACAAACCCACTGGCCTTCTCTCTTCTCTTGTCTGAGGCTCCTGATAGAATTCTATCTATACTCGGGCCCTCTGCTGCTCTCCCCTCCGCAGAACTATGCGTCACTATGCATTTTCTTTGTCCTACCAGCTTAGTATCTCTTGACTCTCAGTTTTCTAAAATGAGACCTTTAGTAACCCAACCTACTGTCCACCCTGCTCCCCACTTCTACTTCCTGCCACCTACCTACCTTTATTTTCACATTGAAAAAAATTAATCATATTTTCATTCTTTTGTATAATCATGGCTAATTCTCCTTTGGCTTGTTGATAAGGTGATTCTAAAAGTTGAAAACCAATGAGCAATGTTCCCACTATGAGATTATGTGAATATTGTTCCTTATGGTCTAGTGGAGCACTCTGATTATACTCTCTTCTCTGGGTCATTCAGAGAGGTGTATTTTTGGATTTCTAGCTTAAATGTAGTCTCTGGGGGCACCTGAGTGGCTCAGTGTGTTAGACCTCCGACTTAGGCTCGGGTCGTGATCTCAGGGTCCTGGGATCAAGCCCCGCATCAGGCTCTCTGCTCTGTGGGGAATCTGCTTCCTTCTCTCTCTGCCTGCCTCTCTGCCTTGTGATCTCTGTCAAATAAATAAATAAATAAAATCTTAAAAATAAATAAATAAATGTAGTCTCTGTGTTTAGCTACCTCTCAGTGTTCAGTCAATCTATTAAAAGCTGTGTCACATTAGTAGTATGCCTTTTCTGGGCATTTCCTCCCTTGGAGTTCCTACTTTTAACTTACTAAATTTTAAATTTAATTAACTTAATGTTCTAATTTTTTTGTTTGCATTCATCACCTCAGGGGTTTCCAAGTTCCCAATCAAACTTTCAGTTTTCTTGAATCCAACTTTCTCCTCCAGTTTATTATTTTTATCAGGATTGGTTGGCTTACAGGCTAGGCCTAGTTATCATCCTGGAATTCCCTTGTTCTGTTCATCTGTGTTGGAGCCTCATTTTTCTTGGATCCCCAACTTCAACACTTTCCAAGGATAATTAACAACTCACTCCTCTGAATTTTCACAGTGCTCTGCCTACCTGATGGGATAGCACTCTGTATTGTGATTTTCTTAGTCTGCAGGTCACAGTCAGAAATAGTAAGTGACATAAGGTTGGCCCTTAATAAACACTATTTGAAAATACTACTAAGCACATTATTACCATTTAATCCAGTATCTTGATTGAGGGGAGAGTCATCACTTTTGCTTATATTGAAGAGGTGCATAAGCACTGCTATGTTGATGGAAACAGGAGTAAAAAATAAGAAATAGCTCAACAAAGAATCAACTTATAAAAACAAGTATGCAATTCTTTCCCTTTTACTACATAATATTAAAATGAAATCCACATCAGATCCACTTTTTAATCAGTATGTCCTTGAAAATTTGCCATTCTTTTGGAATGTGAGGCCCCATTCTTTATTAATTTCACCAGACTGGGTTTGCCAGGTTAAAAAAAAAAAAGGATGCCCAATTAAATTTGAACTTCAGATAAGCAATGAAAGATTTTTAGTATAAGTATGTCCCCAAAATTGAATGTAATATACTTACATTTATTTATATATTTATATTTATATAAAAATTTATATGTGATATATGTATACATATATTTTAGCTTTTTGTTGTTTATCTGAAATTCAATTTTAACTGGGTATCCTGTTTGGTTTTTTTTTGTTTTTGTTTTTGTTTTTCTAAATCTGGCAACCCTATCTGGGTATTTTCTCCAGGCACTAACCTGCTAACTGCCAGCATTGTCTTTCCATCGAGAATCTGGTCTG
The DNA here is from genome assembly GCF_011764305.1 of Mustela putorius furo. Classification (NCBI taxonomy): domain Eukaryota; kingdom Metazoa; phylum Chordata; class Mammalia; order Carnivora; family Mustelidae; genus Mustela; species Mustela putorius. Next base: position 13,155,446 of record NW_025422123.1, on the reverse strand, counting down.
ATTTTGATGGGGAAAGCATAGAGCTGGCATTGAAAGAAACCAGCAAAATATATCCTACCTGCCTTCTAGACCTGCTTCCAAAGCCCACCACCTTTATAGGTGTAATGCTGAGACTCCAGCTTCTTCATTTGGTCTAAGGTCAAAAAGAGGAGGTCCTTAGAGATCTCTTAAGTAGGGCAAATGTACCCTTTTACATTTATATTCATAACACATTAATATCACAGGAAGTACAGGGAAATGTCATTAAGCTGATGCAGTTTTATTTAAATTTTCCTCTATGGTTAGGTTATTTAAAATAAGTCACTGCTTCTTTAAAGACACTGATAGTAAGATAACAGCCTGAATGAATGTTTCCCCAGGTGCCCGCTCTGTCCTAGCATTTCAGCCTCTGACTGTTGTATTTTGATTACCTCCATTTTACTCATGAGGAAACTGAGAAGCAGAAAGGATTAAAAAAACAAAAAACAAAAACAAAAAAAAATGGTGCAAGTTATGCCACTAAGTGCAAGAAATGAGCTCTAATCCGTGCACTGTTACCACAGAGTCCTCGGAATAAAAGTAAAATAAATTTCATCTGCAGGTACGTCACCTCACCAAAACCCCAAAATCACTATTTAATAAAATACCGAACTGTCCTAAGGCTGTCCATGAATTTCCAACTATTTTCCTGGAGTCTCTATATGAAGCTTTAAATGAATACATTTTAATGAGAAAGTGGATCGAAGAGAAAGCGTTGGAAAACGAAGGAGGGAGTTTCAGTTAAACCCCAAGGAACTGGATTAAACTGAGTTACGAGATTGCCCCTTCTTTCCGCCTTTCCCGTCATAATGTCCTTCTGATCGTCCTCCCCAGCCCCTCCACGCAGAAATGAAACGGACACAGCCCTCCAGCCTTCCAGCCCCGGGCCCAGCGCACGCATTTCTGAGTCGGGATGTAACGCACCGGGCACGGAACTGGGGACTGGACACGGTATTTCAGATTACACGGGGAAGCGGAGTCACTGGAAAGTTGGTAGGACAGACCAGGGTGGCTTGATGCCGAGGAAAGCAGGGAGCAGATCTGATCCGAAAGGAGTCTGAGAAGAGAAATCGGGAGGCACCGCAACCGCCTCAAGCACGTTGAGGTCCACCCCTAGGTGGATGCGGGTTGCAAGACCACCGCGGGGGAGGGTGCTGGCTGCGCCTGAGCGAGCCGGCGCCCGAGTGCCTGTGCCTGCGGAGGCCGGCGGCCACACGCTCCTCCCCGTCCCTCCTCCCGCCGCGCCGGGGCGGACTTGGAGCGCCCAGCAGACGCGCTGCCCACCCACCCGCCGCGCGCCCGCGGGGACTGCGGCTGGCAGAGGCCCGCAGCGCTGGCGGCGATCTGCAGTCGGGGTCTGCACGCTCCGGTGGGGGGGCCCTGGTTCCGGCAAGCAGCTCACCCGGGTGAGGAGGCAGCGCGGGGCCAGGCGGGAGGCCGCGGAGGTGCGGGGCGCGCTGGGCTCGGGCTGGGGCTGCGCGGCGCGGGAGGACGGCGATCCCGGAGCGGCCACGGCCACGGCCACGGGCGTGGGGAGCTGGAGAGGACGGGAACCGTACCACCTCCTGCCAGGGGCAGGGGTCCGACTCGCTTCCCCTGCCCCTTCGCGACAGCGCTGGGATCTTTGCGGGGAGGGTGACGGAATTCGAACCCAGTTCTTTTAACATATTTTCCCGAGGCGGCAACCTTGGGAAGGCCTGGGGAGACAACGTAAGAATTCGGTACGGAGAGGGAATCAGGTCAGGGGAACAGGGAACACACGGAGATTTCTTATCTCTAGATCTCCGCTGGGACAAAACAAGGAACACCTCTCTGCGGAGCCTTGCATTTTCCGGAGCCCAGTTCTGAGCCGCTGTTTTAGGAATAGAATTAGAAAAACAGTGCACTCCCTCTGTTGTGCTCGCCTGCGCGGCACATCCTAGAGCTCCCCATCCGCGGCTTATCCGGAGTAAAGGGGAAGCTTGCTTACAGAAAGACAGACAGATCAGGCAGCAGAGAACCTTGTCTTCCCCCATCACACTCGGGAGTTTGTGGTAGAAGTTTCTAGCTCCTCAAACTAAAAGGGTAGGCTTGCATTCAGGCCTGTGGTTCTTGGGGTTACTGCAGAGGTGATGAGGAAGGACCACGCAGACCAGACGTGGGTGGGAATCAGAAAAGGGAGCTTGCAGGGTTTTGTTGTTGTTTTGTTGTTGTTGTTGTTTGTTTGTTTGTTTGTTTTTGAAGGACACCCAAGCTCAGGTTTAGGAGAGCTTTGTGTGAACAAATAAGTCTTGTGCAAATTACCTTTGACCCAAGTGAGAACCCTGAGCTGGGAGCTCAGGTATGTTAAGTAGGACCTGGGAAGTGTATTCCATAAAGAGTTGACAGTCGCACAAGGCTCAGGACAAAATCGTGGGCTCCCATGCCACTCAGGGATCCGGGCATTAAGTATGGGCCACCACAAGGCCCGGGTGAACTGCTGGCACCCCAGCGGATCTCCTCACAGAGGGAATTCTGGTGGTCTCCTAGAAGCTGGTGAGAGATCCCACCCCCTTGGCATTTTCCAGCTTGCACACATTGCACATGGACCCTGAGTGTTCCTTCCCTTCCCCAGACATTCGCACAGGAGTTGCTGCTGTGGAGGCATGGTGATGCTCTTGGCGGAACTGGGCCCTCTGTGCTCAAGGCTGACACCAGGGAGATGTGAGGGATATTAATCTGGTTCAGTCACTCATTTTACGGTTGGGAAATCCCTTCTGAGGTGTGATGAGGGCATGCCCAGCACCCAAAAGCTTTCCTGAAAACAGACCCCTCCCTGGCAGTTGTTTCCTCATTTCCTCTGCAATGGATGTCTGTGCCCTTTGAATGGTCAGTAGTGAGGGTTATGCATTCTCCACCCAGTGAGGTTTCCAGGCTAATACACATTATCATCCTGTTTGAGACTCTCATCACAGAGCAGTAAGGAAACTGCAGGAGTGGGGTCCCTCAGGAATGTCAGCTGGAGTTTAGGAATCTGTGTTCCGTTCAGTGACACCCCAGAAAATGGGTATTTCCTGGAAATGAAGGTGATCATCAGGTTATGTATACCTTGGTTCCTCTGAAGCCTCATCAGATAATTGGCTAGAGTGTCCTCTTGAGACACTGAGAAATTTCCATGAAAGTGAAGCATTGAAGAGAAAGTATTGAGTGAAGAGCCCCTAAAGGGGAACATCAAGTTGTAAAATCGCATTGTCCCAGAATTCTAAGGAATCACTATTTTGAAGGAATGGGCAGCAGATTTTACTGACTCTTTCTATGAAGCCAGGCACCTGTTATGTACCTTCACTGTCACTTGCTCTATTTTGCAGGTATGACTCAGAACACACTAATAGAAACAGTCTAATATATATAGGCTCGTAGTTTAAAAAAGAAAAAAAAACTAACTTAGCAGTTGAGAAAGAAAAAGCCTGCTATTAAGAATCAATATTGATTGGATTACATGGGATAGTTTTGTTCATTCCTTCATTGACTTCAAGAGATACTTACTGAGCACCTACTATGTGCATGGCACTGTATACAGTACAGTGAATAAGACCGATATGGTCTCTGTCCTTATGGATTCCCTGTTCTAGAATCGAGGGACGAGCAAGGCAAATTTAGATATTACTAGATGTTTTGGAGAAAAGGAAACAGCCATGGTAGAGTACTGTGATGTGTGTGTGTGTGTGTGTGTGTGAGAGAGAGAGAGAGAGAGAGAGAGAGATGGACAAGTTGGAAGGCCCCAGCTTCTTAGATTGGGTTTTATTTTTTTCTAGATTTTATTTATTTTTTTGAGAGAGAGAGCACATGAGAGCAAGCAGGGGAAGGAACAGAGGGAGAGGGACAAGCAGACTCCACACCGAGCCATGGAGTCTGACACAGGCTCAGTCCCACAATCCAAGTTCATGACCTGAGTCGAAACTCAAGTGCCAGATGCTTTAACCAGCTGAGCCACCCAGGTGCTCCCTTAGACTGGGTTTTAAAGAGAGCTCTATCTTTCTTTTCTCTCTCTCTTTTTTCAGATTTTATTTATTTATTTGAGAGACAGAAAGAGAGAGCAAGAGCAGGGAGGAGGGCAGAGGGAGAAGGAGAAGCTGGCTTTGCGCCAATCAGGGAGCCCAGCATGGGGCTCAATTCCAGGGATCACGACCTGAGCCGAAGGCAGGTGCTTATCCCACTGAGCCACCCAGGCGCCCCCTAATGTGTCATCTTTCTGAGGGATGACCTTGAGATGAGCCCCCAGAATACTAACCGATTATTCTGGTGCAGAGACCCACAATCACACAGTCCTGACACCAAGCTCAGTGTGTTCCAGGCATAGTCGGAGGGCAGTGCGGCTGGTGGAGTGAGGTTGAAGGCCGGGGGCCAGGTCATGCAGAGCCCCGTAGGCCGAGGTTCGCCGTCTGGACTTGAAGTGCAGTGGGAAGTTAAAGGCAGAGGCGTGACGTGATAGATTGCTTCAGAGGTCACTGTGAGTGCAGCGTGAAGAGTGGGTCACAGGAGGAGAAGAGCTATAAGGAGACCTGCCCTGGGTTGATCATGGTGACCCAGCAGACCGTGGTAGAAGTGGGTGGGTGGAAGCTGCTTCGGGAGGTAGAGTAGGAAGTGCCTTTATTCGTCTCTCGCACATGTCCCATCTACCTAGCTACGATGACATTGCTACATCTGGTCCACTCCTCTCGTAAAAAGAAATAAGCTAGTCATTATGCTCTTAAAGGTAACGTAAGACATTATTACTATTAATTGCTAATGGTGTGTGACTTTGAATTTCCTGTGCTTCATTTTCAGAAATTTTATAATAATTTTATAATAAACGTAATTATTTGGACTCAGTTTATTCTTTCCAACAAATTATGTTTCTTGTACAAAAAACATATTTTGATCTGCTCAGAAGGTTGGAAAATCCTAAATAAGAGTTACCCACAAAACACACCACCCTAGAATGTAGGGAAATAATGCTACAGTCTTAGCTGGATTACTCTGGGGAGCAGAGTGTGATTAGGTAGAATCCTAGATAAGACTATGAGTCTGGGAACTGTAATAAACTGTAATAAAAATTTAGAAGAAAGTTAGCACATTTGCCTTTGTCCTGGATACAGCCATGTGCAGATATCTGAGTGCAAAGATCTGTTGATAATTGAAAATCTATACGTGGCAGCAGAATTTCTGGAGAGGGCTGTGAACCAAAGTTGAATAGGGCTGTTTCCCTTAGTGAAGCATTCTCTCTCACAGGGGACTCTTGAACTTTCCCTGGTTGATCACTGATGAAATTTTAGAGGGCCAGGGGAAGTGTGTTGAAGTTGTTTACCCTGGAGGGTACGGTTGACCTTCTCAGGGACAGGACGACTAACTGCTGCAATGAGGCAACCCTGTTTCTCTTTCCTGCCTCATTTTGACGTGCACTGATGGGGAGGAGATGTGTCTGTGTGGAAGAAAATAGAGGTCCTTCCTCATTTACGTGGTGTGCAGTGGAGGACTGGGATCTTGGTGACTCGTTGGGCTCCTGGTTACCTTCCCTTGCCAGACCCCATTAATGATTTACTGGCCAGAGCATCAGATTTTGGCTTGAAGTGGCCCGTCTGGTGATTCAAATGGCAGACAAAATATGACAGGGATTATGGGATCTGTATAGACCCTTAGGATTGGGAGTGGTCGGGGCATCGTTTAGGGAGAGGCTATGGTTTCTCCTAGAGGCGCCTAATGATGCTCTTTGATTTATGTTTTGAAATATTGAATTAGCTGCTACCCTTTAAAAATCAGGAGATTTTATTTTTTTTTTTAGAGATTTTATTTATTTATTTGACAGACAGATCACAACTAGGCAGAGAGGCAGGCAGAGAGAGGGAACATGGTAACACCTGCTAGAACAGCATGGCGGTGTTCCTCTCTGGATGGTCTCCTTTGCCACAGTTCCCACCACTGTTTTGTCTGTTACTCATGTCCTGTTTAGCTTATTTGAGTTACCTGGCTGGCCCTCACAGGCTTCGGATCTGAAAGTTCAGGTTTAAGGCTAACTAGTCCTGCCCATCCATCCCGCTTCTACCCTCATCCATTGCAGGAATCCCTTTTTCAGGATCCTTGCTGGGAGTCCCCAGACCTTTTCAATTGCGCCTCTGCTAGAAGAGCATAATGTCGAAAAGCTCCTGCTACAGGGTCCTGTGCTCTGGGTTCCCATTCGTGCCCTTTTTCTGTAGAACTGGAGCTCTTATGTGCCATCTGGGGCTTCCCAGAGCCAAGACCCCTGGTTCCTTGAGCAGCTCCTCATATGGCCCTGTTGTCTTGTTCCCTCATCAGTCTGGTTATTGTTCAGTGGTTGTCCTTTTAAAGAAACTTCCAGTTGTGAAAGCCCTTACAATTCAGAGAGTTCAGAGAGAGGTGGTTTCCCTGATGTGAAAGGTACGGCTTGCCTACCAGGATGTCAGTCAGCAAACTGCCCTGTGGTCTTGGGGAACTTTGAACATTTACGGCCTTAAAGCTATCGAGGACACCGAATGTTGGGAAACTGGTTGCAGATGAGTTTCCATTTCCAAAATGGGAGTAGAATCGATTAATTTTATTTTATTTGCAGCTGTTGAGGATTTCGGCTTATCAGTGTCTCTTTCATTCAGTTAATGTCACAATAGGGAACTGCTTCTTACTCTGCTTTTTGAACCCTATGTCTTTTCTTAGGTTGTGAAATGATTACACAAGAGTTGTATCAACTGTGCCTGAGGTAAGAGGCTTCACACACTTTTGCAGAAGTCTCTGGGGAAGTTGGACATTTGAGATAATGTCCAGGTGAAGTTTTGATTTTCTTAGCTAATATGGGAGGGAGAACACATTATGAATAGAGCAGGTACTCTCTCTTCTCTTTCTGAGTTGCGATTTTAGCAAGGATGAGGCAAGAACTTCTAGTGGTGCTTGAAACCCTTCTTGTGACAGAGCACTCTCCCCACAGAGGTCTACCTCACAACAGCCTGATTATTAGAAAGTTCTTCTTTGGGGCGCCTGGGTGGCTCAGTCATTAAGCGTCTGCCTTCAGCTCAGCTCATGATCCCAGGGTCCTGGGATGGAGCTCCCGTACAGGGCTCCTTGCTCGGCAGGAAGCTTGCTTCTCCTTCTGCCCCTGCTTGTATTCCTTCTCTCACACTCTCTCTCTCTGTGTCAAATAAATAAATAAAATCTTTTTTAAAAATTAAAAAACAAAAAATAAAATAAGAAGTTCTTCCTTGTCCTGACCAGGCATCCGTCTCCCTAATGCTGGTTTCAGAATGAAATAAATATTTCTTCCTTATTAAAAAAAGATATAGTCTCCCCAGTCTCCCTTTAGACAGGGTTCCTGAACCTCAGCATTAATGACCTTTTGGGCCAGACGTTTATGTTGTGGGGTCTATCTTATGCACTGCACTGTAGGATGTCTCGTAGCACCCCTGGTCTCAGCCTGCCAGCTGCCAGCAGCATGAGATGGCAGGGGGTGGTGGACCTGAGAAATGTTCCACTGTATGGCCAGGGACCTGACCTGTCCATATGTGTCAGGGTTAAGAGGTGTTAGCTCTCCAAATACCATGGAAGAACTAAGTGCCTACCACCAGTTATGCTGTGAATTTGTACTCTGAGTAGTTTTAATAATGGTGACGGTGACAACAGCTAGCAAAGCTCCAGAAGGTCCAATCCAACCAGTTCTTCCATTGGATCTAACCCCCACTCCCTTTTCCCCTCCCTGATGGTCTCTGACCACCTCACCCAGGCACAGGTGCGTGCTGATGGGATGAAGGAGCCACAGGCCGGGAGCATCCCTGGGATTGGGCTCTTCCTCTTGTCAGGCACTTCCACACCCAGGGCAGTGGCCACCTTGCCTGTGCATCGCAGGGCTCCACAGAGGCACTCAGAGAACCTGGGCAAACTGCTGGGGACTAGAATGTCCACTGTGCTCTACCCCAGGCTCTTGATCATTAGTTTGGCCTTGCACCCGAGGACCATGCAAGATGGCGCCCCTCTTGCATCACAGGAGGCCACCCTCTTCCACTTTTAAAGACCCTCTATGACATTGGGCCCACCTGGATGGTCCAGGATAATCCATTTTCAATCTAAATCAGCTGACTGATTTCAGTAATCAGCTGCAATCAGTCAGCTGATTACCTACCTTAATTCCATCTGTAACCTTGATTCCTCTTTGCTGTGTAATGTTCTGGGAATTAAGATGTGGAAATTTGGGGAGGGGGGGAGTGTCATTGTTCCACCAGCCATATACTCCGGTTCCAAAAGTTCATCCACAAGAATTTGAGGAACAGCGTCCTGGTGCATATGAAAGAGCCGTTTCTTTTCTCTTTACCAAGAACAGGAGAAGTAAGCACAGACCCTCATCTCCTGCCAGGATTGGGATTGACACGGATTTACTCATCAGCTCTTGACAGAAATTCTGGATTCAAGAGTGGACATTTTGCCTACTATTTTGGTTTGTCTTTTGTTTCAAAGAGGGAAATGATGCCATGGGGCGCCTGGGTGGCTCAGTGGGTTAAGCCTCTGCCTTCAGCTCAGGTCATGATCTTGGGGTTCTAGGATCGAACCCCACATCGTTTACCCTGCTGAGCAGGGGGCCTGCTTCCCCCTCTCCCTCGGCCGCTCCCCTTGCTTGTGCTCTCTCTCCTTTTCTCACTCTCTGTCTGTCAAATAAATGAATTCTTAAAAAAAAAAAAAAAAGTTGGGGGTGGGGGATGATGCCTGATGAGAATTTACTAGTGACAGGAACAGGGTTAGCGGAGGTCATGGTATTATATAGAGATCTCGGCTGAGATTCGAAGAGCTAGTAGGAAACTGAGGCTTGAGGGATAGACATTAGTACACAGAAGAAAAGACAGTATCAACTTTTATATAAAGTCATCTCTACCCCCAATGTGGGGCTTGAACTGATGACCCTGAGATCAAGAGTCAGGAGCTCTACTGACTGTAGCCAGCCAGGTGCCCCCAGAAGGGATCAACTTTTATTTTTATTATTTTTTATTTTTTTAAGATTTATTTATTTATTTGACAGAGAGAGATTACAAGTAGGCAGAGAGGCAGGCAGAGAGAGAGGAGGAAGCAGGCTCCCTGCTGAGCAGAGAGCCTGATGCGGGACTCGATCCCAGGACCCTGAGATCATGACCTGAGCCGAAGGCAGCGGCTTAACCCACTGAGCCACCCAGGCGCCCAGGGATCAACTTTTAAAGGGACAGTAACAGAATGTGTTCTCTGAATGCTCTTTAAAGGTCTTGTTTATCTGCCAGGATACTACAAACTACTACAAAACTACAAACTCTTCAAAGAGGAGGAGCTTTGTAAATATTTGTTATTTCCTTTATTTATTTTATATATTTTGAAGATACGTATCTATTCTTGTTCTTACAGTTGCCCCCAATACACACACTCCTTCTTTATTTTTTACGTATCTGAGATCACGGATAACGTTTATTCTCTACATAACGTTTTACTTAATATTAAACATAAACACTCTCCATGGTCATACGAGCTCTACTAAATATTCTTTCAAAATTATTTACCAGAAGTAAGGCAGTATGTTTGGGTGTAACAGAAAATGTGAAACATTATGGGAAAACACCATAATTCTGTCACCCTTATTAAATTAATAGTCTTTTAGGGTGAATTTTTACACAGCAAAATTCTATAATCTATTTTCAGTTAAAATTGCATAGCAAACTGTTTTTTAAGTCCTAATGAATTTGTTTTGTAAATGTTAATAACTGAATAAAATCCCATTGATGATGTTCCCTGATTGTTTGAGGTTCTGTAGGAAGGTGTGTGTGTGTGTGTGTGTGTGTTTGTGTGTGTGTGTGTTGGTTCCCATAAATAGAATTGGAGCAAACACCAATAGTGCATTATATTTTTAGGATTTTTCTTCCCTGTGAATATGACTTTTTGTGGGTGCTGATCTTAGAAATAAAGCGAGAAGGTGAAAGGGTATGGACCATTTCAGGCTGGCCAAATTGCCTTCCCAAGGTCGGGGAACCTATCTCTATCCCCGCTGTAGCGGCCAAGTATGCTTTGGTAAATTTCACAGAGTTCAAAAATATGTAAGTCCATGTTCCCCACATTTTGTTTACCAATTATTGATCTGTCCAGCCAGGTATGTGTTTTTGCATGAAAATGCTTTGGCTGCTGGTGTCAGTAATGAACCTTCAAACATGGTGATTAGTAACATTGCTGTACAAAACATTTCAGTGTCCTCCCCTTGGATTCTCCGGTTGTAAGTGTCCAAAGTCAATATTATACTTATCCGGGCCCTCATTTGCAAACATAAATACTGTTCCAGCTAACTCAAATCCAGCGATTGAGTAGAAGGTCCTTTTCTGTAGAAGGAGAACCATAGAAGAAGAACAGACGTCTTATGAATTCTGCCTCTGTGTTGGGACTCAGAGGCTTCCCCATTAGTCCCCTCTCAGACATCTCAGTGGCCATCAGAAGTTTAAAGAAGCCAGTGTCTGAGAAAGCCAGGGACTAGTAGCCATTGATAGTAGTCCTTTGTTCAGAAAAGCAAGAAGCACTGTTTTCATTTTATTAGTGTGGGAAATGTTTGGTCATATTGATGTAAAATGTGCAATACTTCTATAGGAAGATTGGTGATCGCTTATAATATAATAGCATGAAACAGCCAAACAGCTTTACCTGAGAAATCAACCCAGAGAAATGGATTCGAACCCATGCAGATGTATTGTGGAAGCAACAGAGGACTGTGAGACATTTGAAAAGGTGAAAGGTATTGGACCATTCCCAGGAGCCGCTTCAACCTATTTAGGAAAAGAAGACTGACAAGCAGTCTCAGTGTTGAAAAGTGACACATAAATTAAGCAACACATGAAGGGGTGGAGTGAGACTGGTTTGGGGTGCTGAGGAGGAGCGAGGCCGGAGCCTGAGACAGAGAGCTGGTTGCAGAGAGGAGAGGGTGAGCTGTGGTCTGGAATTAAATTGAAGGCAGAGAGAAAGGCTTCCGAGGGAGCGCCCTCCTGGTGTTTCTGCTTTCCTTAGAGAAGGAGCTGTTTCCATCTTCAGTTTTAGAGAACAGGAGGGCAGCAGGAAGGAGAGTGCCTCCGTTCAAGGAGCGAGCACTTTCACCTAATGGGGTGAGGTGAGCTAAGGAGGAAGGGGCTGCCCAGAGGTCACTGGGACACAGGAAGACTAAAGTGTGGCCTGGGGGCCCAGCCGTGTTCAGTGGCTGTGCTGAGGCTCTAGCCCCTGTACTTGACATCCTCTGTAAACCCCGGATGCACACACATGCACATCCACACATGGTCGGGCTAAGGACACACTCAGCCTTCTGCGGGGCCAAAGTCATTCCTCTGCTAGCTCAGCCCATGTTCACTGAACACCAGCCTGGAGAAGGGCCTACCTGGGTGAGGTGGGAAATGTCACTGCCTGTGGGACAGACGTCTATGCTCGGATGTACGGCCTGGAAGGGTCTCTCTGTGTTCTGGCCCCCCTGCTCTTGCCTCTAACCTCCTAACATCTCCTATACCTCCTGATTCCCACGCCTTCACTTACAACCTCCTCTGGGTGAAATGCCCTCCTTCTCCCCACTAACTCAGGTCAGTCTGCTAAGGATCCTCCTTCCACAAGTGTCAACTCCTATGTGACCTCTCTTGGGAAGGTGTCCTCTCCTGGGAGGCTTTCCACGCCTTCGGGCATCATGCAGCCCCTGGAGTCAACCATCTGCCTCTGTGTCCACAGCAACCCACATTTATCAAAACATCTCAAGCCCCAAACTGCATTTTTAAAAATCCCTGGCTCTCTCCATGCCTCCTCAGCACTTAACCTGAGCAGGGAGAAGACCCTAGAAGCTGCAATGCCGCAAACACGATCCCGTCCTCATCCCTGTAAGGGATGTGTCATTCGAGACAAAGACTACATGAAGCCAAAAGAGCGTAAAACCCATGGATATAGTTAGAATAATTCATTTACAGATTTTTTTGATTGCGGTGTTCTAAGTACATTTATCAAGACTGAAATTTCCTCCTAGCTTTAAAACTTTTTTTTTTTTTTGAATCCTTGCCGTACTGCTTCCCTTCAGAAGGTATAGGATGCTTATCGTAGGAGGTAGCCATACGCTTAGCACCCGGTGCTTGGCACACGGGGTGCTTACTAAATGTTTGGATGGGTGGATGGGTCAGCGGATGGCCTGGAGTCTAGGCTGCTGTGGTATGATGAGACAGCACAGGGGGAAAGTACACACCACTACGGAGGACCAAGTATGTGGGCATTGTGGGGGGGCAGGTGCTTCTGGCTGAGGAAACCATCCAGGGCATCACAGCAGGAGACCCCCAACTAGATTATAGGGGGGAATATGATGAAAAGGAAGTGTGTGGTGCATACGCATCAGATGAATGCATTAATGAAGAATTCACATGTCTTAATAAACCTCAACCTATATATAGGACAGACCCTCCATAGGCTATTAGAGAAACCTACCTGCTTAGCAAGGAGGCTCACAGTCATACTTATTTCTCCTAAAATAGATGGTTTTCAACTCCATTCTGCATTGAGCATGTGGTTTTGTCCCATCTCCTAGATAAGGGAAGGCTCTTCTGCCCGTGCCCACTTGTTCTTTGTGTAGCCCAGTGATTCTCCACCAATGGCAGCTCCAGCTGCCTACCCTTCCCCACCAGGGGACACTTGGCAAAGTCTGGAGACATTCGTATTTGTCACAAGCCCCGGGGGATGATGCTGCTACTGGCTCCTGGTGCCTAGAGTCCAGCGTTGCTGCTAACCATCAAGGACAGTTCCAGGAGAAAGAATGACCTGGTCCCACATGTCGGTGTGGAGAGGATGAGGGACATGGCGGCATGGGAAGCCCATGCTACCCACACTGCCGGGGCTACTCCACAGGGTAAACCCACCAACTTTCAGGTCATGGGCCCTCTTCTTTCTCAGAACGTAGTCTCTAGAATCTAGTTTATTTTGCTCCTTGGCGCGAGCAAAACCCCTGCGTCCCGCCAGGAGGTCGCAATGTGTAAAGAAGAGATAGAGAGGTGGATATGATGTAACTCACTTGATCTTTATTGGGACGAGGTCCGCACCACTATCGTGGTCCGGTCACGGTCCGCTGAAATTGTCACGGAGAAGGAGACGTCGCCTCACAATCTAGACAGAGAGGTCACCGCAGAAGTTGAGACTGAGAGCCAGCGAGTGGTCGGCAACGAAACTGTCGGGGCATCGGTAACACCGGCGATGATGTCCTCCCGACAGGGAACTCGCTTCACCTCAGTCCAACCCGATGCCTCCTTATATACTGTGCTAAGTCTCCTTCGAAAACACATTACATCACTTATTTTTCTCATGCTTGCACATCAGACACACACACACGTCAAAAACATTTTTTGGTCTTTACGATATTTCGTATAAGTAAAAAAAAATGTTTACAACTTTTTGCTCCACGCTAATCTTATCACTGCACACATATGGTTTAGGCTTACTTGCTATGTGGTATTTGCTACGAGGCTAGTTTGTTATCACTACACGCATATGGTCTAGGCTTACTTGCTATACTACGAGGTTAGTTTGTTATCACTACATGCATATGGTTTAGGCTCACTTGCTATGTGGTTAGTTTGCAACTTGTTTCTGTTTTTCATTTAGTAGGAGTTTGCTCTTACTATATATTATTTATTTATTCATATATTTATTACACTTTATTTATTAAAGGTTCGTACTCACTACACTCCTAAAGGATCTAAGCTGGTTCCTGGTCAAGAAGGGGAAAGAGACACGCACTGAGAGCTGGCGTGTTTGCTGTGGTGCTGGCCTGTCCCTCACCTCATCAGTCTTATGACAGTGGTAGTGTTCATTCCCCTTCATCAGCTGGGACATTTAGGTTTCCAAGATGCAGTGACTGGCTGAGCTGATCTTCTGATTACAGGCCTTTCCTCTTGCCCTTGTCCAGAGCTTGGCATGATCCTATGTTTTCCACAAAAGCCCAAGTGCACCTGCTGTCCAGTGTTGGGCTCGCTGCTGTCGCAAACCTGATGACCTCATGATCAGGGGACAAGGTGTTTTGATCCCAATTTGACCACTGACTTGCTGTGTGGTTCCAGGGAAGTTTTTTTTGCACCCCCCCCTTTGGGGGTCTCAATTTTCCTGTGTATAAAACAAGGGGATTAGATTAGTTGGTGTCTCGTGGTTTCATCAGAACTGTAGTAAGTTATGTTCATCTTTAAAAAAGAAATTATCTAGTTTTGAGAGAGAGAGAGAGAGCATGAGCGGGAGGGACAGTGGGAGAAGGAGAGAGAGAATCTGAAGCAGACCACGCTCAGCACAGAGCCCTACGCGGGGCTCTGTCTCAGAACCCTGAGATCATGACCCAAGCAGAAACTGAGAGTTGAACACTTGACAGACTCTGCCACCCAGGTGTCCTATGTTTATCTTTGTCTGGAGCACAAAACCAGGCATCTTTGAAGCACATTATTCTCTTTTGTTTGCCACCCAACATCTCAAACCTCCCTCTTCTCCCCATCCCCCGACACACTGAAACTATCTTTAAAGCCTGGGCATTGTGTAAGACTGATGATTCACAGACCTGTATTCCTGGGGCAAATAATACATTATATGTTAATTTAAAAAAAAAAAAAAAGCCTAGCACAATACCTGGCTCATGGGTGCTCATTTGAAATTGTAAAAGCCACAAACCATTGATTTTTTTTTTTAGAAAAAATACCTACCCCAGATTTTCTTTTTTTTCTTTTTAAGACTTTATTTATTTATTTGAGAGAGAGCGAGAGCGAGAGCGAGAGTGAGGGCGAGAGAGAGAGAGAGAGAGAGAGAGTGTTCACAAGCAAGGGGAGGTCACTTAATTTACTGAGCCAGCCAGGCGTCTCTGCTCCAGACTTTCAGAACGAAATGAAGCACACCTTTCTTCTGAAATTATTGCTTCAAAACAAAGCCTCAGATCAATATTATCTCTGGGGGCTCCTGGGTGGCTCAATGGGTTAAAGCCTCTACCTTCGGCTCAGGTCATGATCCCAGAGTCCTGGGATCCAGACCTACATTGGGCTTTCTGCTCACTGGGGAACCTGCTTCTCCCCCCAATCCTCTCTACCCCCCACCCCGCCGCCTGCCTCTCTGCCTACTTGTGACCTCTGTCAAATCAATAAACACAAATCTTTTTTTAAAAAAATTTAAAAAAAATATTATCTCTGAATTGGGCCAAAAATCTCTAAGGGTCCAGCTTAAATTTTGTTGCTCAAGGAAAGAGCTAGGGTTTTGTTGTTTCATTTTTCTTCTTCTCAAACTGTGCATGTTCCTTGTTGACAAATTAGCAAAGCTCATGTTATAAAGAAGGCTAGAATCCTACCACTTAAATATAAACACTGAGAACATTCTAGCTTTATATGCATCTAGGCTTTTTTTTTCTACTTGTGTATAAACATACATTGTTAAATGAAAACAAGAGCATATGATACTAATAGTTTCGACTCTTTTACCTGCAAGAGCAGGGCTTGTTGATCAAGCCTCCAAAACCCACTAGTCGTTTGAGTCAGGAATCACTTCGAGCCTCAGTGTTCCTAACTGTAAAATGGGGGTAATCGTGATGAAGTTTTAGAATATTAGTGAGGTTCGGTAGGGTGAGGGCCAGAACCGATGACCAAGAAAGAATTCTTGAGACATCTTTGATGCAAAATGGTGGTTTATTAAAGCACGGGGACAGGACCAGTTGGCCCAAAAAGCTGCTGCCCTAGGGCTGTGAGGAATAGTCTATTATGTGTTCCTAAGTTGGGAGGGAAAGGGTCAGGGATGGTGTAAGTCTCTAAGGAATTTTGGAAGCAAGTTTTCCAGGACCTTGAGGAGCTAGCTATTGTTGGGAAAAAGGTTATTCATTACCAGTAGTAAAACCTTTGTTGTGAGACCCTTTAGATGTGTATCAGTGGGCCCTAGGCTTGGCAATGATTGTCAACACTATCTTAGAGGGTTTAGAGATACAGGATCCTGGTGGGGGTAGGAGTCAGTCAGGCTAGGATTGCCCTTTGCCCTTAGCGAAGCCTTAAGGTGGAGAGTTCTAGAGGAATGTCACTCTGCCTGTTTCAACAGCTTATCAGCAGGTAGGAAAATTTAATAATTTTTTCTTCTGCTTCTGTTTCCCACATCAGTGGTGTTATGCCCCAATAATGGGTCCGTGATTAAAGGAGCGAGACTGATACAAAGCGAAGGTAAAGCAAAGCTTTATTTCGCGCCAAGCATCAAGAATCTAACCGAACGTTCAGGGCCGCACCCTCTTACAAAAGAGGGCAGCCCTTCTCTGCTTCACAGACTAGCTTTTTAGGGCAAAGGCCATGCGGTCGGGCCTGGCCACGCACAGGGGGCCAATGAGATTGTAACACACACAGGAAGCTCCACAGTGATGCTAGGTGACCAATTGAGTTACAATTTACCCTAGTAGACATTTGAACCAGCCTAATACACCTTGGTTGGGATTGGCGCCCAAAAGGCTCCCAAAGGGCGGGGCCCACACTCCTTGGTAACCAGGGAGACAGTATGAATCCCCCCCACTGATTGATGTCTCCACCTGGCCTGACCCCACCCTTGTATCTGGGCTTTGTTACCTGAAGCCAGTTTCCAAGTAAATCCCCTGGGGGAAGGGGAGCAGAGACAGTTTCAAAATAGGTCCTTACAAGTGGTACCTGCCTAACTCTACTCCTTGTTGTGAGGACTAGCAATGACAGACATTATGTACACTGCTAGACAGCATTGGTACATAGTAGGTGCTCAAGGACAGTCACTTAAACCTCACTTCACCTTTTTAAACTTCTTAACTAAACCAGGAATCAAGTTTTGGATTCAGAAGCTCTGAGTTGCAGTAAAACTACTTATTTGTTTATCTTTAGGAGTTTCTGCTAATATTCAAGCAGACAAAAATCAAAGCCAGCAAGTTGAGAAACTGGAAAACCAATCCTTGAGTCTCTTCCCAGATGCCTATGATATGTTAATCAGGAACGTTGGTGGATACTTCCAGAAGCTTGCTTCATCAAGTCCTCCCCCAGGTCCAAGGGGTTCTCATTCAGGCTTTTAGACCTTGTAAACCTGATTGAAAATCTGATATCAAGATCCTCTTTCCTATTACTTCTACAGCTTTCTGTGTAACATCACTAGTTTAATTTTAGAAGGGCTTCTTGTCCAGAATTGCCTATTTCACTGTTAAAACTCCTGGAAGAGGACTGGCTTCTACTGCCCAAACATAGAGAAAAAAAAAATGGTTTCAAAAAAGAACAATTTTCCCATTATTGGTTTTTTTTTTTTTAAGATTTTATTTATTTGTCAGAGAGAGAAAGGGTGCACAGGCAGGGGGAGGGGCAGAGGCAGAGGGAGAAGCAGACTCCCCACTGAGCAAGGAGGCTGACGGAGGACTCGATCCCAGGATCCTGAGATCATGACCTGAGCTGAAGGCAGACGCCCAACTCCTTGAGCCACCCAAGTGGCCCCCCCCACTTTTGTTTTTAATAATGAGAAGAAATTGCATCTCCAGAAGAGAACTGTTTGCATCCCTTAAGTATGGTCTATTACCTAGCTCTCTCAAACACAGAAGTTACATCACAACCTATACTATGAATATTCAGACTCATGGTTTATAGACTATCTCTTCACTGCAGGGCTGAATGGTAGAGGGCAGCCTCACTCACGCTGGTGGAAAGCAGGGTGGCCACCTGGGTAACCTGGTTAAGGGGGCTGGGGTAACCAGGATGGGTTACTGCCCACAGGATCAGACTTTTGAAATGTCTTTTTTTTTTTTTTCTCCAAAGCATTTCTTCCCGAAAGTATATGATTCTTCCCTTTAGAGTAAATTTTCAGGGGCTTTGATAGCATGTCCCCAGGAGACCTTGGCTAAAAGAAAGGACTATTATTCAGAAGTTGATGAGGAAAGCCTCATGAGCAGACCAGAACCTCTTAGCAGCTTGTTAAACTAGAGAGCTGTTACCTTGAGAAGCCAAGTAAGGAGCTGAAAGGAGAACATTTCATAAATCTTGAGTAGGATGGGGTAGAGGACAAGAGGTACCCCAAACTTTAAGAGGGGCCTAGCAGGCTACAGAGGAGAAGGCCAGTGAATAGAGTTCCCCAAGAAGGCATGCTAATTACAGTGTTTAGGGGTTGTTAGAGCCCTTAATGAATCCCATTAGACCTATTCAGTAGAACCACCTATGGACAAAGGGGATGATGGTCAAGGATGCCTTCCTGTTCCTGTCTCAAGGTCTTGATTGATGCACTAGCTCTTACTTCCTTAACATTTATTAAGCAACTACTTACCTAGGGGCAAGGCAGGCCAGTTGCAATGCAAAATGAGTATGCTAACCTTTGCATTTACCTAGATGTAAAAACAGTTTTGCATATATTCACCATTTAACCTTGGGTTGTCTTTATCCTCAGCCCCATTTTACAGATAAGGAAATAGGCTCAGAAGGACTCTGTAGCTTGCAAGGGGTCACACTGCTAGCATCAAGGTGACGGTTCACACCCAGGCAGTTGGGCTCTAGGCCCTGAAGCCCAGGTCATTGACCCCTATCCACTTCAGTGTGTGGGGAAGTCACCCCTGGTGTGAAATCATTGGGGAATGTCTTTCTGGGCTACTTGGTAGTTCACACCAAAAAGAGGATAGAATCCTTTCTGCTCATTCAAAAATATCTCCCAAGTGCTTGCTCTCTACTGGGTCCTTTGTTAAGTTATAACAGTAAGTGACCTATGAGACCAATCCCGGTCCTGGAGGAGCCACAGGCCACTGGGTGAAGCAGTTCTGTCAAGAGAGCCTCGTGGCAGAGGCAGCAGAATGCCCACGTGGAGACCTGTACAGAACACCAGCAGAGTCGAGGGGGTGGCCTTCATGTGACTGGTGGCTCCGTGGCTTGACTGCCCAGACCCAGGACCCTCTGCTCACTGGGGTAGGAAAGCCCCTTCTTCTCTGGTGCCATCGAGGAGCCAGGCCCAGAGAAGGCCTCCTTTCTTGACTGTAGGGAAACTGTGTTGAAGATGTCCATGGCTTTGGACGCCGTTGCTTTGCCACCAGCCGGAGACAGTCTTGGCACAGTCTGCCCCCCCACCTCCAACACAGCACACTGGCCTGAGGCAGCCGTGGAAGGCAGTGCCTTCTGTGGCTCTGGGAAGGTGGAGGAAGGAGAGGCATCCAGTTTGGGTCCTTCAATCACTCGGTCCACGGGGCTCAAAGAAAGAAGGCCTGCCTGCCCTCCAGTCCTGCCTGCAGGTGGTGACCTTGTGACTTCAGGCAGGAGCCGTAGCCTGTCCTCCATTGCTCTTCTTCCCCCAAAATGAAATGCAGGGCGCTAGTATCTGCTTCTCTGTTATGTCCACTAGAGCTTTATTCCCACCATGTTTTGTAAAGAATCTGTTACAGCATTCATCACCATTGTTTGAAAGGCTCTCATCTCAACCCAGTGGAATTTTGAAGCTAAAAATCACATTTGTTTTAAAAAATCTTTTTCAAAAAAAATTTTAGAAATCTTTTTATCCCAAGCATAGACTGACACATTGGCATTCTGAAAATTGAGTATATGAAGACATGAACACGTGAATGAAGAAATGAGGCCGCCAATTATTAAATTATTAAATTATTTTTTTAAAAGATTTTATTTATTTATTTATTTATTTGTCAGAGAGAGAGAGAGCAAGAGCGAGCACATGCAGACAGAGTGGCAGACAGAGTCAGACAGAAAAGCAGGCTCCCTGCCGAGCAAGGAGCCCAATGTGGGACTCGATCCCAGGACGCTGGGATCATGACCTGAGCCGAAGGCAGCCACTTAATCAACTGAGCCACCCAGGTGTCCCAATTATTAAATTATTTAGAGGGTTACTACTTTGAGGGCGAGATCAGACAGCATGCATGATAGGCTGGCAAGAACCTCTAAACGAATAGTACTCTCTGGGCTCCTGGGAGGCTCAGTTGGAAGAGCGGATAACTCTTGATCTCAGGGTCAGGAGTCCGAGCCCCACATTGGGACTAGAGTTTACTCAGATAAAAAAATAATAATAATAAATAAATAAAAATAATAAATAATTAGTACTCTTTTCATTCCGTTGCAGAAGTTTCCAAATACTATATTCTGGGCATGGCTGTGTGGGGATCCCTCAGGAACTAAAGTGCAGATGCCCAGACATGCCTAAAGATTCTGAGTCAGTAGGTCTGGGGTAGGACTCAGGAATCAATCAGTATGCTCTTTTTTTTTTTTAAAGCATGTGAGCTTGAGCCGTTGGCTGAGTGAGGTGGGGACATGGAGGAAGAGAGAGAATCTCAAGTAGGCTTCATGCCCAGCTTGGAGCCCCACTGGATCCCAGTCTCAAGACCCTGAGATCACAACCTGAGCCAAAATCAAGAGTGGGACACTTAACTAACTGAGCCACCCAGGTGCTCCTGGCACTATGAATAAAGGTTCCCTGAGAGCCACCGTGGCTTGCATGAGGTCAGGTTGGAACTCCGAGTGCCATTTCACCAGGCCTTAATTCTGCCCTGCTTCGCTCTTAGGACTGCAGGCGATGGCAGTGGCATAGGTCTTTCAGGAAGCCGGGGAGGGCAGAGCACCCCAGTCCTGCTCAGAGGACTTAGGGAAGCCCTCCCAAAAATTGGCTGTCTCTAACTCTTCCTGAGGTGGTTACAGGGATCGTGTCACAATCACTGAGGAGCTGTGACCAAGCTAACTTCCTTTGCATTAGTGTGATATTCCTAAAAAATCTCTGTTGACCTCCCTATGTGTTTCACTTTGCCTTCATTTTTCCTCATTTTCATGCCCCGTGATTTTCCAAATGGCCAAATGACACTCCTCTTATTAGTCATGGGCTGTGAGCACCGTGGGTGGAATTTTCTCAAGCCTCATGTCCCTGTAAATACTTTCTGTGGATGATGTTATTGGATGGGAAACCCATTTGTGATGGTCCAGCAGCAGGGGAGTGCTGGAGGCTGGTGAGCAGAGAGCCTCAGTTCAACTTCTGTTGCTTATTTGGAAAACTCAGTAGCTGTTTCTTTGGATTCATACACAGTACTCTGCGGTTTCCAAGGGTTCTGGCATGTGGCTTCAAATAGCAATTAGGGCAAGAACAATGAGACAGATGCTCATCCCTTTAGAGAACAGTTTCTAGCTCTTTATTAAGGCCTCTTTTCAATCCAGGAAGTTCCTGAACACAAGAGCATCATCGAAAGAGTCATATGTTCATTAACTTCACAAGATTATCATTCTAGGGGCAAGAGAAATCAGGGCTACCCAAAGTTGGTGTGTTGTGGTTAAAACCAGGGACTCAGGGGCGCCTGGGTGGCTCAGTGGGTTAAAGCCTCTGCCTTCAGCTCAGGTCATGGTCCCAGGGTCCTGGGATCGAGCCCCGCATCGGGCTCTCTGCTCAGTGGGGAGTCTGCTTCCTCCTCTCTCTTTGCCTGCCTCTCTGCCTACTTGTGATCTCTGTCAAATAAATAAATAAAATCTTTTACAAATAAATAAATAAATAAAAGCAGAGACTCAGATATTCTGGATTCGAGCCCCACCTCCAGCCTTTGCTAACTGTGTGATGAGTAAAATTCTCCTTGCCTCGGTTTCCTCATCAATACAGTGGGGATCATTAAAACTCCTTCACAGATTGTGTAGTGATTGATGACTGAGTAAGATAGCCTTGCCAGAAACTGAAAAATGCTGGGCATATAATAAGCTTCCAAATGTTGGCAACGTTGTTATTTATTTAGTGAACATTTTTAAAAAATATTGTATTTATTGAGAGAAAGCAAGAGAGCGAGAACAACGGGGAGGGGCAGAGGGAGAGAATCTCAAGCCGACTCCATGCTGAGTGCAGAGCCAGATTTGGGGCTTAATCTCAGGACGCTGACATCATGACCTGACCCGAATCCAAGAGTTGGGTGCTTAACTGACTGAGCCACCCAGGCACCCCAGTGAATAGACTTTTTTGAGCAACGCCTAAGTGCCATTTTAAAATAAAAAGGCAAATTACAGTGCTAGGTACTCATATGAAAAGACTCAAAACATACTATCAAATTAAAAGTGTATCTTCAAATGAAGTACTACAAACAAATTTTAAAACTTTTATATACATATATTTATGTGTATGTATGTATGTGTATATGTCTATGAATTCTATGTAAGTATTCAAGCATAGGAATACATCTGGGAGAAATCCGTTAGCAAGTTACTATCGGTGAAGAGATAAGTCAGTTTTTTCCAAGGGCAAACTTGTACAGTAGGGTCGAGTTGAGGCAGGTGGTTTTTGCTAATAAGTTGTTAGTATAGCACCCAATTGTAATATCATTTCTTACTATCATGAGTCTAATATGCTGTCTGTGAGGCTATAGATACTCATTCATGAATTCTATAAACATTCAGGCAACACCACTTCATGCCAGGCCCTCCATGAGGCAGTGGGAACGTACATAAGACCTGACCTCTGCCTTGGGGAAGGTTTCAGGGTAGGAGGATTATAGAGATCACCAAAAATAAAAACACCATCAGCACCAAAACAGTCACAGCTGCAGCCATATGATATTTTATAACCCCGATGGAAACACCAGCCAAAACTTAAGGAGCATTTGCAAATGTGCTAGAAATGCCTATGGATATTATTATGAATGTGATCTATGATTGTTACAATTATTGATGCTATTCTTTCTTTCTTTCTTTCTTTATTTATTTATTTATTTATTTATTTATCGGGGCAGGGGGCAGAGGGAGAGAAAATCTTAAGCATTGACTCTGTGCTGAGCACAGAGCCCAACACTTGGGGCTTGATCTCACGACCCTGAGATCCCAACCCAATCTGAAACCACGAGTTGGTCGCTTAACTGACTGTGCCATGGAGGCTCCCGTTGATGCAATTTTTAACCAAAGCAAACTGCTTCAGAGTTAGAGAATCCGTGACCAGCACCCTCCTGTGACTGCTAGAAGTGTGATTTCTGTGCTCTGCCTTCCAGCATTACCAAGGATTTTGCCTCCCTGATGCCTTTCAAAAACCCAGCTCAGGGGTGCCTGGTTGGCTCAGTGGGTTAAAGCCTCTGCCTTCAGCTCAGGTCATGGTCCCAGAGTCCTGGGATCAAGCCCCGCATCGGGCTCTCTGCTCAGCAGGGAGCCTGCTTCCTCCTCTCTTGCTGCCTCTCTGCCTACCTGTGATCTCTGTCTGTCAGATAAATAAATAAAATCTTAAAAAAAAAAAAAAAAAAAAACCAGCTCAGACCATGTGCCTTCCTCCCTTAACAATATATATGAAGTCATGTTGCTCGTACCTTAATCGCACTGATTTCTCAGCCTATTTAAGTCCTCTTTATTGCATGTTGTTTTTTTCTTTTAATAACCTGCCCTGAAGAAAGTTAAGCTGAAACTGCTGCGCAGCTTCCAAGATGTTACCACCCAAAGTGCATGCGCTTTTCTGCCTCTGCAGCTGCCTCGCACTGGTCCATCCTATTGACTGGCAAGACCTAAATCCTGTTGCCCAAATTAGATCATCAGGTAAGAGGTCTCTTTGTTCAAGGGCTTGAGCAACTGACCCATTGCCAGACTCGACTGACCCCAGAGCAGTTGCACGTGTGGACTTTTAACTAAGGTTAATTACAAAGAGGCTTATGGAGACCTTGTGTTCTGGGGCACGGAACAAAGCCTCCCTTTCTCCTCACTCCAACCAAAACTGAAGAAGCTCCCGTCTTCTTCAACGTCATGACGGCAGGACAGAACCAAGTGAGGCATTTTCAGGTAAACCAGAAGCTCAGCTCACAACCACGGTAGAAAACTTCCTCAACCCGGCCCCTGGTCTCTCACCACCGTAACCCGCCCCCACGCAGGCGCAGTGACACAACCCCTTGGGGTTCCCTCAGAGGCAACCGCAAAACCTGCTCCCGTGGAAGAGGAAGGACAGGCAGTTGTCTTGATCAACAGGTTTAGTTCTGGTTCCTGTGGGGAGGGGATGAGAAAATGGCAGGTTAGGGTCTTGGGGCCCAGAGGGGAATGGTGTTTCCACTGTCCTCACAAGGAGAGGAAGGGACAAGCTGAAGAGCTCTGGGTGAGAATGGGCGCGCATCTCTTGCTCGTTCTTCCCTTGTAGTGGGAGGGAAGAAAAGAGGCAGAGGTTGAGTCAAGCCCAGAAGAGGTGGCCTGAGTGAGGCAGCCCTTTCTAGACAAGGACATGTGCCTTCACTAAGAAGGACCTTGACTGCAAAGAGCTTTGTGAATGCCTGCAGATCCCGGAGCACTGTGCTGCATCATCTTCTGTAGCCAGCTTCCTCTCAGGTGAACCGTGTAGGCGGCTTCTGAATGGTGTCACACTGTCTAGCCCCATGCCTGGTCACTCTGGGTCTAGCTGCTCAGGTTTGACGGGTGACTCCTTATTGTAACATTTACAAAAAGCTTTCATCACTCTGTGCCTGATAAATATTGCCCTGTTCCATAGCTAGGAAAGTAAAGGCATCCCTAGGAAGGACTATATGTTGTGTCTACATTTGCATGGGGAATGGTGTAATATCTCACAGGTGCACTCATTCAACAACACTTACCAGGAAGCTGAGGCACTGGTGACTAAGACAGTGAGTTTGTGGACAAGCTCAAGGACAAGCTCAAGGAGCTTCCAGCCTAGTTGAATTAGTTTTCCCATTACCTTTTCTAAGGATTGGAAACAAGGAGCATCTTACACCATGAGAGGATTATCAGTGAAGAGACATTTACATCATGTACTTTTTATTGGTACAGCATGGGAATTTCAAAACACATTTTATATCCCCTTCATTGTTGAAAATCATTGGAAAGCTGGCATTGGACAGGCAGAAACTTGGGGAAACAGACACTACTTTATTCATCATTATAGCCTCATCCTTGAACCCAGTGCCCCATTCTCAGTGCTCAAAAATATTTTAATTACTAGAAATCATTTATTGAATAAAGG
Source organism: Mustela putorius furo (assembly GCF_011764305.1). Lineage (NCBI taxonomy): Eukaryota > Metazoa > Chordata > Mammalia > Carnivora > Mustelidae > Mustela > Mustela putorius. The sequence continues at coordinate 13,130,558 of NW_025422123.1, read as the reverse complement.
GTTAAAGTAATGGATAGTTGTTTGTATTTTTCTAACCAAATGAATATATAGAAAGTAGGGTTATGCAGGTGAGGTATGAGCTAGAGATAACCTTTTTGCGAGTGGAGGATATGAAGCTATGTAAGGAAATACCATGTTCCTAGCATGTGTACAATTCATCTCAAATCCCAAGAATGGGTATCAGGAATACTTGACAAATGAACCCCACTGGAAATGTGTAACAAGATTCATAGCCCTGAATCGGTTCCAATGCTTCTCTTAAACAAAGGTTGAAAAAAAAATAGGACGTGACATGTATAAATTCTGAACCACAAACTGTATCCTCTAGAGGGTAGCCCGATTCTACCTGACAAGCCTCCTCCTGCCTCATCCTTCATGATGAGCCCTGATCTAACAGATGGTTCGAGAACAGGAAATCCAGGACTGTGACTGGATTAGCTGCAGGCTGATGAAACTTTCCTACAACCCCCAACCCCCGGCCCCGCCAGCACCAAACAGCCACAGAGCTCTGTAGACTTATACCCCAACCCAGGTCAGCTCTAGGTCTCCCGAGGGGTCAGGTGTCTCAGACTAGACAGCCATATAGCCTCACCTTGACCTGTGGCTCCTAAAGGTTGAGTGAGGAGACTTTGCGGGAGGGCGGGTTTTAGAGAACCTGGGTACTCCCAGGTGATTGAGAAAAGTTCCCTGAGCCTATGTGGAATGGAGATCTCACAAGAGAAACTTTGTGTGACTCAGAACCCTCCCATGGCTCTAGAACTAAACTCTTACTTTCAGAGGTGGCCCCTCCAAGGCAGCTGTGGGCTCTCTGGGACTCTTCCTCAAACTCTGTGAGCCAGAGTCCTCCCCCTCAAGCCCGGTACTATCCCATCATGGCTGATGTGGGTGGGGTCACAGCAGAACAGGGCTTCTCCTCGAGGAGGGACAGTCATGTGTGGTATCTCCCTATGGATTAATGTCTCCCTGTTACACCACAGAACATGGCTTGGTAGAACATCTTAAATGGGAAAGAAAGTGCCTTTCTAAATAGGACTGAAAATGTTCACCTTAAAGGTGAAGTTGTTTTTTGTTTTGTTTTTATGTCTGAGGAAACACCTAGGATTTTGGATCTGCCCAGAGGGAAAAAGGTATGATATAGTTTAGATCTGCTAACCCTCCCCTGAGGGCTTAAATTTGGGTAGTCAGAGTTAGCTAATTCTAGGTAAGGAACACATAATACCAGTTGTCTGCTGATGACGTGTTGTGTGCTGTGCTAGGACCTTGGCTTTCATCAGCACTTTATTCTTAGAACTGTCCTGCAGGCCAGTCAAGTGCTTTTTGCCCCACTTCACAGAGGAGCATTGGAGAGGGGAGTAAATTGCCTAGGCCAGAGCATCACAGCATCAGAAGTCTAGCTGGGATCCTAACTAGGATCACCTAGCTCTAATGCTCCAGGTCCATTCATCTCCTGCTTTCCTTGGAACTCCCTCCTTACCTTTGAACTATCAGTTGTTGACCCGTGTGTCCAACCAGGTGGTCTAGTACCTCAGCCTAGTGCTGTTTGTTTGTTTGTTTGCCTAGTACTTTTCAAACTTTAATAAGCAGAGCTTTTCTGAGTCATTAGAATTGGGTTAAGGCTAAAGAGCTTGCATGTCCAAGCTCCAAGGTTCATGTTTGGGAAAAACGGTCTTTGACATGATCTGAGTCAGAGCAGAAAGTATTAGGAGGTGATAGCCTTAAGTACCTTAGGGAAAGGGCTGTGTCCACCTTGCTCTTGTATCCCCACAAAATACTTTGCTTACATCGGGCCCTTAATAATTATTTGTGTTTTACTAGTTGGGTAAAGAAATGAAGGAGACCAGAAACTAAGGGGTGTGACTTCATTCCCTTGGAATTTCCTTTTGCATAATAAAGTCTGGTGTGTAATGAAGGACAGCGAGATAATATTTACCTTTTTTTCAGCATGGGCCAATAAAATACAAGCTCTGATGGCTGCTGCAAGCGTTGGCCAATCTAAAATCCCCAAAGGAAATGGATCTTACTCTGTTGGTTGTACAGACTTGATGTTTGATTATACTAAGAAGGTAATGCTTTGATTAATACCACTTAGCCTTATAATCTAATATTGACTCTTAGTATTGCCCACTAAAATGATTCGAAACCTGTCCTTGCCCTCACCTGAGAATGACTCATGTTGCCATTTATCTTGTCCCATTGGAAGCCTTTCGCAAGTTAAGTCATTCCCCAATTTGCTGCTGTCACCTGACCAATTTATCTTTAAATTCTCTTTGTTTTCTTCATCCATAATGGTTGAAACCAACATGCTTGTGCTTTCTTTTCACTCAGAAAGCATACTGTTCTATTTTGCTTCTCTTTCTACTGTATTCAGTCACCACAGCAGCTTAACTTTTTTTTTTTCGGGACCTCTCTGTGAACAGCAGAAGTATTTGGGTCTTCACTAACTAAATGTGCAAAATAGCTATTGGAGAAGGAACCTTACTAAAAGTACGTTAATTTCTTTCCTCTGCAGGGTACCTTCTTGCGTTTGTATTATCCATCCCAAGAGGAGGACTACCATTCTGACACCCTTTGGATCCCAAACAAAGAATATTTTTTTGGTCTTAGTAAATATCTTGGAACACATTGGCTTATGGGCAAAATACTAAGCTTATTTTTTGGTAAGATTCCCATTGATCCTGCTTTGTAGGCTCTAGAATATAAGAAAAGCTGGAAAACAGCAGAAGTTTCAGGCAAAGATAAAAGTAGATTTTCTCTCGTCTAAACTTCTCTTCAGAAAACAAAGTGGGTTTTTTTTTCTTTTTTTTTAAGATTTTATGTATTTATTTGACAGAGAGAGATCACAAGTAGGCAGAGAGGCAGGCAGAGAGAGAGGGGGAAGCAGGCTCCCTGCCGAGCAGAGAGCCCAATGTGGGGTTTGATCCCAGGACCCTGAGATCATGAACTGAGCCGAAGGCAGAGGCTTTAACCCACTGAGCCACTCAGGTGCCCCAGACGAGGTGTTTCTTAAAAGCCCAGATAACCATCAGAGAATCAAGGGTTCTCATTTGCTTTGTTCTACATATATGGGGGGAGATGGAGGGAGTGAAAGTGTGAGATTTTCCAACTGCCTGTAATATCTGTCTCTGGCTGGTCTTTAATTTTCCTGCTCACATACTGTGGAGGAGCAGTAATCTGGTGAGTAAGAAGCAGGCTGGCTGTCATGCCCCATGCCCTGGATGCTTCGTAGGAAAGGGAAAGCCAATTTCTCCCCTATGGTAAGTGAGGGGACTCCATCCTCATTCCCATCACCCATCCCCAAGTACCAGGTTCTCTCACCAAGACAACCTGCTGGGCATTCATGACTTCGTTTGTCTACCTATCACCAATATAGATGTTTCCTTATCTGTTTGCTCAGACACTACTGTTGGGCCAGGGCTAACCATGTCTTCAAACTTCCCTCTCAAAACTACCTACAACTTCTGGCATTTATTTTAAATTTCTCCGTGGAGTTCTCTTAAAAACCCCTCTACAACAGAAATGATGGAAATGTCACTACACCTCTGTATGGTGCTGAGTAAGTTACAAATCACTTCCAGAGCAATCCTCAGTCTTCATGACTGCAGCTCTGTCTAATGAAGGAGAAAATGGAACACAAATCACTGAGGGTGCGATGACAAGAGCAGTTGAGAAGTGCAGGAAGGAAGACAGTATCTTTCATGCTTTGAGTTGCTTACTGATGTCACGAGATGAGTGCTTTGCATATATGTCCTGCTTTGATACCATTCTCACAAAAGCCCTATAAGACACCATCTGCTTGGGTGCCTGGGTGGCTCAGTGGGTTAAGCCGCTGCCTTCGGCTCAGGTCATGATCTCAGGGTCCTGGGATTGAGTCCCGCATCGGGCTCTCTGCTCAGCAGGGAGCCTGCTTCCCTCTCTCTCTCTCTCTCTCTGTCTGCCTCTCCATCTATTTGTGATCTCTCTCTGTCAAATGAATAAATAAAATCTTTTTTTTAAAAAAAAAAGATACCATCTGCTCTGTTTTATGAAAGAGGAATGGGAAACTCAGGAGTTCTTGGAACTTGTTCAAGGTCATTAATAAGTAGCGGAGCGGCATCCAAGACCACATCTGAGTATGAAGTCAATGGTGTGTTCCTCTTGATCAGAACCAAATTAGAAGGGAAGGAGTCCCTGATTCGAAGATTCTGGTTCTCAGTGTAATGCTCCTGCAGTTCATTTTAGTTTCGGCATATTCTCTTTGAAGTTCTGCCAACACCTGGGCTTGGCACTAAGGAATAGCCTTCCTGAATACACCTGTAAGTAGGAGACTGTCTTATCTTAAGCACAGAGCTGGCAGTGAGAACAGATGATTAATGATTTTATGGTCTTGAGAAAAACTACATGCTTCAGGTCCTAGGTCGGTAGGTATCTAGTAGCAGACTTTTTAATGAATTGACTAGTAGTACATTAAAAACATAAGTATGAATTCCGTGGGTCAGGATTTGCACTAAGAAGATGTAAGTTAAATTAACCAGGAACATTCAAGTCAGAGAAAACACTAATGATCATTTCTCATTATTGTCTAGGTTCAATGACAACTCCCGCAGACTGGAACTCCCCTCTGAGGACTGGGGAAAAATATCCACTAATTGTTTTTTCTCATGGTCTTGGAGCATTCCGGTAATGTTTGAAAGTCTGAACAATTTGAATTCCGAAGGACCAATGACCGAATGCATCCCACTCCCCCAAAAGAAGAGCAGATTTTAGAGTATCACACTGGGTCCTGTCTTGGAGGAATTGGGGTTCTTCAGCCTTTGGCTGTGGTCTGTTCATCAGTCCAGGCCTATCCTGTCAAGTAGTTTCTTCCTTCCTTCCAGCTCATGGGGACTAGCCTCATGACAAGAAGAGAAGGATTCACACTTTTGGCTGTAGCCCTTGTATGTTGTAATATTTACAGTCTGAAAACCATCCCCTGGGTTAGGCCTTCTGAGAAATTGACACCAAGATTGGATTACCTGTAAAAGACATTTATTGAGAGAAATGTCTATGAAGGATAGAGGGAACAGAGCAGGAAAAGATAGGGAGAACCTTCAGAACATGATGCAGCTTGGACGCATGGGAAGGAGATGGGGAATGGTGAGATTGGGTACAGAGTCTCAGATTACAGCACACTTCCAAGAGACATGAGACCAGGCCAACCGAGGGAATGCTTGATTGGAAGTTGCTCATCAAAGGAGTCCTGCATCTTACCAGAATGGACCTACATTAGTGCCCATACTGCCCAGTCACTGGGTTCTGCTCGCAGGAAGCTTAGCTGGTAGATAGCTGATAGATCTAGAGGGGCAGGGGCACTGCCCCTCTAGAGTGGGGTCTTGAATCAGCTCTGCTCTCTGCGGCATGGCCTCGGAGTGGCACACCTTTCACGACCTCCACTCCCTCTCCTCTTCCATCCTTTCAGCTGCGTACCCTTCTTCTACCTCAGAGGATGAGAAAGACTTTCAGAAATCGGTGGATTTTAGCTGGCGAGAAGTTGGGGGAGTCTCTGCAATAAGAAATTAGCTTTAGGGGGCGAGCCTGGATGGCTCAGGGGGTTAAGTATGTGACTCTTGATTTTGGCTCAGGTTATGATCTCAGGGTCATGAGATCGAGTCCCGTAGCAAGCTCCATACTCAGCAGGGGGTCTGCTTGAGATTCTCTCCCTCTTCCTTTCCCTCTGTCCCTCCCTCTGCTCATGCTCTCTCTCTTTCTCTCTCTCAATAAGTAAATAAACAGATAAATCAAAAGAAATTTTCTTTGGTACTTTAGTTGTTGCCTACCTAGTTGTTTAATTTCTACTTGACCAGTGGTTGGCAATTCCAGCCTGCTCCCTGTTGCTATAAATAAAGTTTTATTGAAACACAGTCACATTCATTCCAGCTTTTACGTTGCCTGTGGCTACTTCGGTGCTACAACAACAGAGTTGAGTAGCTGTGACAGATACTGTACTGCCCACCAAGCTGGCCTTTGACAAGAGAAGGTTGACATCCTGGCCTTTGACAAGGGAAGGTTTGCGGATCCCTCCCTAAGTAGGTTGTGTTTTTTCAACAGTAGAAGACAGAGTTCCTACTACCTCCCTTTGGTTCTCTACTGCCCTTTCCTACTGAGTGCAAATGAGAAGACTATGCAGAGAGAAGAAGGGAAAGGGGGTATGGATGCAGTTGCTTAGCACGTGATTCTTTGTGTCCAGTCATTTAAATAAGAGTTGACATGTGTTCAGTCTTTACCCTGTTTTAGACATAGTTATAAGCACTGAAAATGTATTAACTTACTTGATCCTTTACAGTAATCCCACCAAGTACCCTGCCATTACAGAGGAAGGGTCAGTGACTTCCCCAGGGCAGACAGCTCATCAGTGGTGGACCAAACACAGGGATTGGACTGCAGGTCCCATTCTCCTAAGCACCACACTGCATTGCCTTCCTACATACACTGTCTTGCGAAAACTTTACAACTGTTCTAAAGGAAAGGCATTATTAGTCCCATTGTACAGGTGCCGACCAGGAATATAATTAACAAAAGTCATATAGCTGATAAGTAGTAGGGCCAAGATTAAAGCCCAGAACTCTCAAAAGTGATATTTAGAATACTGCATCAGGATTTCTCAATCTTGGGACTACCGACATTTGTTGTCGCTTTGTGTGTGTGTGTGCTTTAAAGATTTTACTTATTTATTTGAGAGAGAGAGAGAGTGAGAGATGAGATGGGAGAATGTCAGAGGGAGAAGGAAGCTCCCGGCAGAGCAGGGAGCCCAATGTGGGACTCGATCCTGGGACTCTGGGATCATGACCCGAGCCGAAGGCCATGGCCTAACCAACCAAGCCACCCAGGCATCCAGGACTACAAAAAAAGTTTTGCAGGAAATAATTTCTTACAGTGGAGGGTGGTCCTGTGTGCTCTAGGATGTTTAGCGCTATCCCTCTACCCACTAGAGGCCAGTAGCACCGTTTGCCCATCATGATAATGAAAATACCTCCAGATGTTGTCAAATATACCCTGAGGACCAGAGCTTTGAGAACCACAGCCATCTGGTTTACCCCCCGGGCATTACTACAGGGGTATAATGGCTCCATGTTCCCAGGTTTATTAGCGGACCCTACCTAGGCATGGCTGGTAGTTTAATGCTTTCCTCCTTTTGTTTTGAAGGACCATTTATTCTGCTATTGGCATTGATCTGGCATCCCATGGGTTCATAGTTGCTGCTGTAGAACACAGGTAGGTCACCTGGGCTCTAATTTTCAGAAAATATTTATAAAAAAAAAAAAATCAGTGGAATTGTCAACTGTGGTTACATGATGAAGGGAAAACAAAACAAAACAAAACAAAAAGGAGACTGGGTTAAACTATCAAGAGTTAAAAAGCAGCTAGCATTTCTGGTGTTTATTGTGTGCCCTGTTTGTGCACCATCATTTAGTCTTTGTAAGAACCCTTCAAAATGGTTACTGTTATCACTGTTTGAAAGAAGGCGGCAATGAAGCTGGAAAAGGTAAGTCATTTGCCCCAAACCACACAGTGGGTAAGTGGCAGCCCTGGGATGCGGTTTCCGGCAGGAGTCTCCAGCTGACCTCCTAGAATTAGGAGATGGAAAGGGTGGACTTGACCTGTAGCAAAGACATTTTCTTGGTGCCTCTTTAACATGAAAACAAACAGAGAGTGGAAGAAGACTGGGAAGTCAGAAAGCTCAGAGGGAAGCTGGGGATGGGGAGCAGGGAGGGGACAAAGGCGAGGGAGAGCGAGGGGGAGGCATTGAGGCTGTTTGATTGCAGAGATGGATCCGCCTCCGCGACTTATTATTTCCAAGACCAGTCTGCTGCAGAAATAGGAAACAAGTCTTGGCTCTATCTCCAAAGCCTCAAAACAGAGGAGGAGGAGATGTCTGTACGAAGTGAGCAGGTACGTGGCAGCCGAAGGGGAGGGTCCTGGAGACTAAAATGTATATGCAAATGCGTTAAGGCTTGCTCATGTCATTTATGTGCTACTGGGGGAGCTCCTTGCTCTCCTGCTTCCCATCCCCCCAAAGACCTGTCAGAAGATTCTCTGAGAGACACAGTTCCCTTAATGAAAAGTCTGGATCATAGTGAAAACAAAGACAGACATACATATCCTGAGAGAAGACGGTACATATTCAGAAATCTTTTGCAGTAGAACTGCTCATTTTAGAATCTCAGAAGTGCTAGAAAAGAAATTGACAAAGATCCTCCCTTCCAAGACAATATTAAAGACAGATGCAATATGGAATAAGTAGTAAGATCTGTGTTTGAATGCTGGTGCCATCACTTCAGGGTGGGCTGATCTCAGACAAGTTACTTACTGTGTTTGACCTCTTTGATCTGTTACAATATAATGAATAATAACAGTATCTTTTTCACAAGAGTGTCTGGAAGATGAGGTAAGAGCACACTGGCTTTTGCCTCTGTGCCAGGTTTTGCAGTGGGTGTTTCATGTATATGTCCTTGCATGTAATCCCACCCACATTTCACCGAGGTAGGCACTGCCATACAACAAACGGAAGCTCAGAGATGTTGTGTACCTCATCTGAGGTCACACAACAGGTAAGCACCAGAGCTAGGATTTGGATTCAGCTATAACCTGCAAAGCTGGAGCCCACGTCAAGACGCTGGTCATGTTCCAGTCACTAATCACTTAGACATTTCCAGTGTAGAAGCAATCAGCCAGGTTTCCCACATGCAACACCTATGCAGACTCTAAAATAAGTGCCACAGCTTTTTACTTTGTCATTTCCTTTTTCTGATCATCATCTTAGGTACAGAAAAGAGCAAAGGAGTGTTCCCAAGCTCTTGATTTGATTCTGGACATTGATCGTGGAAGGCCAGTGAAGAATGTCTTAGATTTAGAGTTTGATGTGGAGCAACTGAAGGTGAGCTTAAGAAAAAGCCATGTTCCTTGTCCTGTCATTCTTCATTGTTCCTCTTCATCCGCTTTTCTGCTGTAATGCAAGGCTTGACACGACAGAGGGCTGCAAATTAAAAGAAAAAAAAAGATACGCGAAGTAGTACAGCTACGAGGAATGCATTAGGTTGCATGAGATATGAAATTGCCAAGAGCCACCAAAAGAGTAAATTCTCTGGTTCAACTCAATACGTCCAGTGGAAGTAGTTAAATTTCGGGCTGGCTCTTGCATATTTTGAGCTTGATCCTGCAGTGGTGGTCAGAAGTTTTCAACAGACTATTGAGAGGGAGTAGAAGACTGTCGAAGTGGACTGCATGAACAAAGACCTGAAATTGTGCATGGAGATGGAGGATGGGATAGAAGGAACAAGAAGTACTTCCGTTCAGGCAGAAGATGATGCTCTGTTCTCCTGATTCCGCGAAGAGTTTGCTGTCCCTTAGTCTGCCTCTCCCTCTCCTGCCTCCGTGCTTTTGTACATGCTGTCCTCTTGGCCTGACACATTCTTCTCCCTGAGTCTTGCTTACTCTCCCTGGTCAGGCATCACCTTCCCCAGGAAGCTTTCTTGGACCCCACTGCCACCCCTGGGCTGCTGAGCTATCTGTCACGTGTGCTCCTTGGCACCATCCTGTTGAACGCTGTTGGATCTGCATCACATACCTGTACCTGGTCCTCCACGGTAGACTGGGAGCTCATTGAAAGTGGTCTATGGTGCCCGACATAGAGCAGGTGCACGATAGATACGCAGGGAATGAACACATGAATTAAATGTGGAGTGGGGAGAGGCAGAAGTCAGCAATGATGTCAGTGTTTCAAGTGTGGGTGCCTAGGAACTTTGCCTAGTTTACTTTGAACTTCTACGAATGCCCAACATGTGGATTTGTGTGCATATATGCCCGTGTACGTCCATGTGTATGTATGTGTGTGTATACGTGTGTGTATGTGTGTGTGAGTGCATGTGAGTGTATGTATGTATGCATTTCTTATACAAGAGATCAAAGTACTTAACCATGCCCATGCAGTGAACACAAATTTTAGAATGTGAAAAACCGTTCTATTCTAACCGCCTGTGAGACAGTGATTAATATATATTGTGCTGTTTTATACAGGACTCTATCGACAGGGATAAAATAGCAGTTATTGGACACTCTTTTGGTGGAGCCACGGTTGTTCAGACTCTCAGTGAAGACCAGAGATTCAGGTAAGAGAAGGAAGAGAAAGAAAACTAAGTTACTGGAAGACAGAAAGCTATAACCCATGTGAGAGAGAATATTTATCAAATTCTTTTTTTAAAAGATTTTATTTATTTATTTGACAGACAGAGATCACAAGTAGGCAGAGAGTCAGGCAGAGAGAGAGAGGAGGAAGCAGGCTCCCTGCTGAGCAGAGAGCCCGATGCGGGGCTCCATCCCAGGACCCTGGGATCATGACCTGAGCCTGAAGCAGAGGCTTTAACCCACTGAGCCACCCAGGTGCCCCCATTTATCAAATTCTTAATGAGGAAAGGATCCTCCAGGGTCTATAAGTCGGTTCTTTTGCCTCCATAAAGTACTCTGTATGAATTTTCCCAGACAGAAACCATCTACCTCGCTTGCTACTAAAAGCTTCCCCACTCCTATATATTTTTCTTCATCATTCTTATATATTTACTTAAGGGCTTAATATTTTCACTTGGAAATCTCTCTCTATATATACATATATATGTAATGTATATGTATATATAGAATCTATCCATATATATGTATATATATATATAAAATCTATGACATAATGGTTGTGACATCAGTAGTGTATCTTAGAGTATTTCTAGATTTCCCCAATATGCCAGGCATTTTTAAATTGATTTTTTTTTCCCCATCTTTAAGATCGATAGAGGTCTTGGAGTGCCTGGGTGGCTAAGGCAGTTAAGCATCTGACTCTTGGTTTCAGCTCAGGTCATGAGCTCAGGATCTTAAGAACTAGCCCAGGTTGGGCTCTGCACTCAGTGTGGTGTCTGCTTGAGATTCTTTCTCTCTTCCTCTCCCTCCTCCTGTGCTCCTCCCTCCACTGGCTCTCTCGCAAATAAATTAAACATACAAACAAATAAATAAAATATTATTTCACTTAATATTTCACATAACACCCTAGAGGGTATTATGCTAGGTGAAATAAGTCAGATAAAGATAGTTATCTTATGATTTCACTGATAATGTGGAATTTGAGAAACAAGGCAGAGGATCATGGGGGAAGAGAGGAAAGATGAAATGGCATGAAACCAGAGAGGGAGACAGACCATGGGACTCTTTTTTTTTTAATGAACGTTATTCTTTTATTTGGAATTTAAATGGGAATATTTTTGAATCACATCATTAAGAACAATATTTGATATATTTTTTAGAAAATGCTTATAAAATTTTTTTAAATTATTTTTATTAACATATAATGTGTTATTTGCCCCAGAGGTACAGGTCTGTGAATCATCAGGCTTACACATTTCACAAGTAGGCAGAGAGAAAAAGGGGGAAGCAGGCTCCCTGCAGAGCAGAGAGCCCGATGTGGGGCTTGATCCCAGGACCCTGGGATCATGACCTGAGCCAAAGGCAGAGGCTTTAACCCACTGAGCCACCCAAGGCACCCCAGGATAAACGTACTTTTAAAACTCAAGTTACATTTTCAAATGATATACCTTGTATGTTTTTCTTCAACCTCCAGACACTTATCCAGGTGAAGTACCTCTACCTATAAAGCAACTGGTCCAATAGTTAATTGTGAAAAAGGCACAGTAAATGGACTGCAAGTGTCCAGAAGGCCTGGAAACATGGGAGCAATAATGCATATATTGTATGTCTTCAGACATCCCATAGTTTTGGAGAAATTCTTACTGAAAAGCTTATTTTGAAAGCAATGTAACAAAAATGATAAAACATTTTAAAGATACTCTTATAAGGTCACAATTCCTAAATGTCTCCTAAAGAAAATGGTTATATAATTCCAAGTCTGCTACCTTATAAAGCTCATCATATTCCCTTCCCACACTGAGGTGTAATACCAGTGAGATAACCCACAGTAAACCAGGATGGTGTATGCCCATTAATCCTAACATCTTTAGAAATTCCGCATGTCCGTCAGTGTGTCACCAGCCTTCTTTTGTCATTGTCCCCAAACTCCTGCAGATGTGGGATTGCCCTGGATGCTTGGATGGCTCCGCTGGATGATGAAATATTTTCCAGAATTCCTCAGCCCCTCTTTTTTATCAACTCGGAACGGTTCCAATATCCTGCTAATATCGAAAAAATGGAAAAGTGCTACTCACCCGGCAAAGAAAGAAAAATGATTACAATCAGGTGAATATTAATAAGTGATTTATTTCATTATATGAAACAGAAACTTGAAACTTGGATATACACCAAAAGATACCATTTGGTAGGCATGATAGAGTCGTTAAATGCACTGTTTAGACTTTCCATGAGGGAGAATATGAGATAATTTCAGGGTCTAAGTGCATTTATGCTTATTCTTTTTTGAGATGTGTTAATGTAAGTCCTTCCTATACTGATAATTAAAATTTGCATTAGGATACAAGAGCAGGCTTATGCATTTGGGAGCTGGGGTAGGGAGAAGTATTCCATCAACAGGCTAGACTAGGAACTCTTTGGGGAAAAAAGGGAGAGCATCTGTTGAGATGTGCAGTGTGTACCTGTTTCAAAAGAATATGCATTTGTAAATTCCCCCAAAGCTATGATGGGATGCCTTTGAGCATCAGTGATATGCTGGTATCATGGGTGTGAAAAAGAAACCCCAGGAGAGTTTTGAGCTCACAACGTGATGTTACAAGGTAGGGCTCATCCCTCTTCTGAAACCTGGCTTATTTCAAAGAAGACAAGAAGAGGGGGCGGGAAGGAAACACAAACCATGTAGGCAGTAAACGCTATGGGGTCAGAGAATGGAGGCTTTTCCGCCTGAGGTGTTCAGGACAGGCTGCTTGGCAGACAAGGGAGTAGAATTGGTCTGGAAGGATCAAGAGACTTTAGATAGTGAGGAAGGTCTAGATAGTTAAAGATCTCAGTTTAGCTTCACGTTAGCTAAGGACTTCAGTATTTGGATGGGCAAGTCTATTTAATTTTAAAACAGAAATAATGCAGAATGCCCAGCCTCCCTCAACTCCACTTCTTTACTAGGCTCTTACTCTACCTTATTTTTTTTTCTTCCTTTCTCTGCTAGGAACCTGGAAATAATAGCTCATATTTCATAGTTCATGCTTACTTCCATGTATACTTTGATTCCTGTAGGCTAGCTCCCCAAACCCCCACCAGCATACTGGAACTCGCCCTACCAAGGACATAAAAGACCCCGCAGGCTATTTGCCACTTAGACCCTGCTCTCTGTATCCATTTGAACTTAACCTTGTGGAGTCCCTGTTTCTCCCCCCAGGGGTACTACAACCCTACTCTTGCCCTTCCTCCCATTGTTTTGATGGCTCCCTTCCTCTCTTCCGCCATGGTCTCCTCCTGAGGCCATTCCACCACTGTTGGTAGCATCTGGGCTTCTGCTGCTGACCCTGTTTCTAGCTTCTTTGTGCTTCTGACATTCATGTTGTGATTGGAAGCAGGGAAGAAGGAGCGGGAGGCAGATGGTTCTGGTTCAAGTATAGATAACTGGGAGTGGTGGTTGGCTTATAAGCAGGAATATAATAAAGAGGAAGGGGAGCACGGTAGGGGAGGGGGTACTGGAAAGACGTATTCTTATAATCTCTTAGCTTGAGCCAGGGAAATCTGGGTAGAGATGTCTGGCCACACATTGGGAAAATATAAAATTTGCATATTACACATGAAACCTGTGCAGATAAGACCACCAAGTGGGTTAAACAGAATCTTGGGAAATGCCTGTTTGTATGTGAAGAGCCAGTGGAGAACAGAGTGGTTAGGGGAAGAAGGGAAGGTACAAACAAGAAAGAGATGGTCAGGGAAACAAAGAAAAAAACACAAACCTGCAAGAAAGTGTCAAATGTCTGAGAGGCAGTAGAAAACTACTGCACCAAGGAAAAGGCCATTCTACTTGATATTAGGCTGTTGGTGGATTTAAGGAGCAGCATAAATGATACCTATAAGATACTTCCAGCTTAAATAATAAAAGGAAAAGGGTTTTTTTTTTCCTTAAATCTACTTTATCCCAGGCTTATGTGCAGTGTGTTTTGACTAGCATCAAATAGATACGAAGTTAGGTGGTGTTGGTAAGCAAATATAATAGGCTTCTGGCTCTGAGTACACAGTCCCTGCAAAACATAATACGTTGCATCAGCTCAAAAAAAAAAAAAAGAAAATCATTTCTTCTAAAGCCAAGATGCCGCTGAAGACTGGAATCTTTGTTTATCTAAAAGGGAAGATGAAAATACACTCTAAGATCCCTATACGTGCACCCTGTGACCCACAAATACAACTAAAAAGAGATCAAATCTACAGGTTTTATTTCCTTGGTTTTTCAGTACATAGCCAGTGAGGCCAGGATCCTTCCTGCACCCTAACTACAGAAATAAGTTTGTCAAACTATGTGATTTATAACTCTCCTTTCTCTTTCAGGGGTTCAGTCCATCAAAATTTTGCTGATTTCACATTTGCAACTGGCAAAATAATTGGATACATATTCACCTTAAAAGGAGATATAGATTCAAATGTAGCACTTGGTCTTAGCAACAAAGCTTCATTAGCATTTTTACAAAAGCACTTAGGTAAGAAACTAAGAGTATTTCATGACGTAAACCAGGTGATCCTTAGGACAAAACTCTCTTAATCCAGCCTTAGTCCTATTCTGTCTCCAGTTGGTTTGCAATGTAATAGGGCAGTAAATCAGTTTGCAAACAGAAGCGTGAGAAATTTAATTCTGCTGCTTGCATGCTCTTTATCACAGACAGCGAGTCTACCTGTTAAAGGGAATAGTTCTTCTGGGCGCACTTAATGGACTTCCATGCTGAGGGTCCTGGCTGATTTGCAAGTGCCTAGCTCCATCACTTACACAGAAGCAGCGGCCAGGGCTGTAATCATGTCATTAGTGAGGCTATGCTGCCACCTAGAGGCACTAAGCTGTTACTATGCTAATATATTCCCATTTCTATTTTACAGGACTGCAGAAAGATTTTGATCAGTGGGATTCTTTGATTGAAGGAAAAGATGCTAATCTTATTCCAGGGACCAACATTAACATAACCAGCCACGATGTTAGTCAGAACTCTACAGAAACAGAGCAACAGCATTTAGATTAAAAGCCCTTTTTAAAAAGTCTTGTTTAAAAACAGTCTAAAATGTGTGTGTGTGTGTGTGTGTGTGTGTGTGTATGATTTTAATGTAGTTTCTCAAATAACTCATATTGTAAAATGTAGACTATACCATAAAAGTGATTGAAGCTTGGACTAGGATTTTTTTTTTCCTTAAAATGTAAAGACAGATGTATATCAGAACCGTGCCAGTCTAAATTTTGGTTTTAGTAAGATGATGCTTTTTTAGTGTCAAACTTAATAATGACTTTTACATTACTTTAGTGGACAAGTATCAAAACAGGCACAGTGCTAATGAAAACGTGTTGCAATGACATAACACTCCTTAAAAATACAATACAGGAAAAAATACAATACAGGTTTTCATGCATCTTTTTTTTTAATTGTGAGTAGAATTGAGTTTTAGCAATGTGGTATACTAGGTAGAATTTGGAAATACTTCCCTTTGACTTTTGGTCATGGGAAGAAAAAATAGATCAAGCAAATGGTGAAAGCATTGTTTCACCACAGGATGAGGGATACTCAACAATTTCAATATGGTAACTACATGGGGCCTGGCCAAGGATAAGGATATTGGAGACAAGGCAAAGGCAGCAGATTAAGATGGATGAAAGAGAGTTTATAATTTGTTGCCTTTACTTGATGGTTTATCTCAAGTGGATTCTACCTACTCAAGGAAGGTGCATAAGACAGGCCAGGGATTCGGATTATAACACATTATTCACGCGAAGGTAACAAAGGAAACATTCAGAGTACTTTTAACTGGCTGCTTTTTCCAATTACTTTGATGTTCTTTAATTCTGTACAAAATTGTGGAAGCAGAATAGCCCAACACAGGCGTATGTTGCTTTAGTGGGCTTTGCAATTTATTGCATTTCTTACAAACTGAAGGTTCGAGACTTGAGTGGAGGAAGTAACAGCAGATGGGGTGGAAACAGAGAACCTGAATTCCAAGTGGGGCCTGAAGAGGGGACTGAGTTGCTGCAATCTCGTGATAAGACGGGAGTGGCTGAGAATGGCTGCTTATGGATGACCAAAGGAAGTGGTTTCTTGAGCTGGAGTCGGCCCCTGGTGGAGATGCTGTGAAGGTTGTTGAGATGACCACAAAGGATTTACAATAGGAGTTACCCTTCGCAGAGAAAGCAGCAGCAGGGCATGAGAGGACTGACTCGTTTGGAGTGAGTAAAATGCTGTCAACCGGCATGCAAGAGAAACTTCATGGAAGGAGGAATCCGTCGAAGGGGCAAACTTCATTGTTGTCTTTTATTTTGTTTTTATTTTTTTTAAAGATTCAGACAGAGAGAGGCAGTAAGAGAGGAAACACAAGCAGGGGGAGCAGGAGAGGGAGAAGCAGGCTTCCTGCTGAGCAGGGAGTCCGATGTGGGCTGGATCCCAGGACGCTTAACCAACTGAGCCACCCAGGTGCCCCCACTGTTGTCTTATTTTTTTAAATTGCCACAGCCACTCCAGCCTTCAGCAACCGTCCCCCTTGATCAGTCAGCCGCCATCAACACAGAAGAGAGACCCTCCACCAGCAAAAAGATACGACTCACTGAAAGTTTAGGTGATGGTTAGGATTTTTGTTTAGCAATTAGGTAGTTTTTTTTTTTTTAATCAAGGTATGTATATCTCTTTGTTTAGATAATGCCATTGCACGTTTAATAGACTACACTGCAGTGTAAACATAACTTTCATATGTACTGGGAGACCAACAAAAGTCATTGACTCACTTCATTGTAGTGGTTTGGAACTGAACCCATGTATCCCTGAGGTAGGTCTGCACATGGAGGTAAAAATCTCAAAACTTCCTTATATATCTGGGAGTCAAGGGAAATGGGTTTTGTTTCCTGAGGAATATAAAAGCGTGTGACACTATGAGTCAAGTATATTTTGCCTTAGTGGTGGTCTGGTTCCTGTGAATTCTCCACACGTGTTCAAGCCTGTGGGAACAGGGATACTCGGTTTCACAGAGAGCCGGGTTAACCACTCCATCCCCACCCTTTTGCTCAGTTAATAAGTGACCATGTATTTTGATGTGATACTTCAGGCTATCTTAAGTGTTTTACAGAGCAAAAACGCTCATTTTGAGAAATCTTCTATCCTATAGCCATTTTGATTTTAAAAATTTTTAGGTGTTAAGTAAACTCCTTAGCATGAAACTGAAGGCTTTCTATAATCTGGCCCTAAGGTATCTTCTCTGACCTTTTCTGCCACTAATCTGTAGCTGCATCACCTGTAGGTGTGAACCCAACTTGTCTCCTCTTATCCTAGGGACAAGCAGTAGGCTTTCTACCTCAACTATGTTTACCGCAAAACCCTCACCTCTCTACTTATTGAAACTTATTGTACCCACCTTTCAATGCCCTTAGTTCTCACTGCTCCCCCACCAGGCTTTGGGAGTCTGATTATGTTTCAGATGTGCCTCTTTCCCCCACCTGCACAAAGCAAACCCCCTTACTCATTTTGAAAATGGATAACCCTTCCAATTG
The DNA here is from genome assembly GCF_011764305.1 of Mustela putorius furo. NCBI lineage: Eukaryota > Metazoa > Chordata > Mammalia > Carnivora > Mustelidae > Mustela > Mustela putorius. The sequence goes on along the minus strand of NW_025422123.1, from coordinate 13,112,902 downwards.
TCCTGATGTCTCATCAAGTAGCATTTTTTAAAAAATCCTTTATCAGTGGGCCATGCAGATGCTAAAGGAGAATATAACCATAGAGAAGACTTAGTGAGTTAAAATTTTAAAATATAATAATGACCTAGTGCACACACTGGGTATCTTGCAGAGAAAAGTATACTATTTCCAGTCTTTTTTTTTTTTTAAGATTTTATTTATTTATTTATCAGAGAGAGAGAGAGAGAGAGCGAGCACAGGCAGACAGAGTGGAAGGCAGAGTCAGAGGGAGAAGCAGGCTCCCTGCTGAGCAAGGAGCCCGATGTGGGACTCAATTCCAGGACGCTGGGATCATGACCTGAGCCGAAGGCAGCTGCTTAACCAACTGAGCCACCCAGGCGTCCCTACTATTTCCAGTCTTAAAGGCACTTTGAGAAAGGTTTTATCATCCCCATTTGACAGATGAGGAAGATCGAGTCTCAGAGACCTTGTATAACCTGTGCAGGTCACCTATCTCGTTAACAGCATACAGCTGAGAGTGTCACACAGCTGGATCTGTACCACCACCTATACGAACCCTGTTTTAACAAAGTGGGCTTTGAAGTTGGTTGGGTTTGGGTTTGATCAGGTTTCTGAGACTCCCCAGCTCTTTGACCTAGATAAGTTATCGTAACTTCTCTAAAAAGCGTTAATTTTCTCACCTGTAAACTATGGATAATATTGATATGCCCCTTGCAGTTGAAAATTAAATAAGACTTGCATTTAAAGCACCAACTGAGGGACTGACCTGTAAGAGCTAATATTGACGATTACTGCTTTCCCCCATTTCTAGAACTGTGATTCCATTACTACAGATAATCCACAACTACAGATGTTCCAGAATCGTATTTCCTTTTTTAATAAAATGAAACCACCACACCTTTCAGGAGAAACTTTATTGAAATCTTGGGTCATATTAGAATACATCCAAAATCAAACAGAGTATTAGTCAAATGTTTAACTAGACAGACAAGATAAAGCTTCAGAAACAAAACAAAACATTGGGAGGAGTTCCTGCTAACAAATCCATCCCCCAAAGTAACATCAGAGGATATACTTGTCATAAACCTATAATTTTCTATTTTAATTTAAATACTGTATTCAAAAGAAACAAAAATAGAGTTTGGGGTGGTTTTGGGGTTTTTTTTTTTTTTTTGCTTGTTTGTTTGTTTTGGAAATCTGAGTAATGTGTTAGCCAACTGTTTAGCAAAATAAATTCTCCTAACTGATTAAGAATATAACACATTTAAAGGGAGAAGATCCCAGATCCATATACACAGCAACCCCACTATAAGTAAGCTGCCTAGTCACAATGAGATCTATTTGGTTTTCCGTGCATATCAGAGGTTTCAAAAATGGCAGCTTCTTGGGACTACATGCTCTCGACGTGCTCGATGCTCTATTGGCCTGGTGAGATGCCACTGGTGGAATAGCAGCTCCTGACCGGCAGACTAGCCACATCTGTGGATCCACTGTTAAATCTAGATCACCTCCAGACCCCTTTTCTGGAAGAAAAGAAAAAGAGAGAGAGAGAGAAAGAGGGAGAAAAAAAAAAAACCCAAAACCTTCAAGTTGAAAAAGAAAGAAACAAGAAAATTATTTACATAGTGCTCCCACAACAAATTGAATGTCCTCTCAAAATGGTGAGAACTATTCTATGGAGAAATAATCCCATGGAGATTGTCCTTGTTTTTCTTTTTTTCTTTTAGTATTTTGGTTCTCACACTCTACCTATTATCAGACAAAGTTTCTCTAAAATACTCTAAAATTGGCATATTTTATATTTTGCTAGAATGTTAGCCAAGCTGATAACCAAATAAGCCCTTTGTTCTCTTTCCTTAGTATGTATGTTTCAAATAATACTAGAGCCTCCCAGAGCTGATTTCTCAGTGTACTTCGATGCTAAGAACCAGTGTGCTGCTTATGAACAAGATCATGCAATAACTAGTAACTTCCAACAAACCGAATCTTATGAGCTAAGCTAAAAACCCAGAAAGAAATTCCAAGACATCGTTTCACATGCAAAGATCATTGAAATGTATGAGCTAATAAACACTGAGAAAATTCTTAAAAGTCCTTTAAAATATAAATTTATCAAATTCACAATGTAATTTTCAAGATGAATTCAATCAACAAAGTTTTCTTATGACATTTCATGAACTCCTCTTCTTGGTTATTTATCCTCAGAAGCATATTTAATATTTTTAACTAAAGAGCTGTGGTTTTTTTTTCTACTACTGACATCTAAGGAAATTGATAGACCATTTTTATTTGAGGATTCAGGATAATGGTATCTTTCAGACTTAGCAAGCTGGTGATAAAAGTTAATTTTCTTTTAAAAACACAAGTTACGGGGCGCCTGGGTGGCTCAGTGGGTTAAAGCCTCTGCCTTTGTCTCAAGTCATGATCCCAGGGTCCTGGGATTGAGCCATGGGGCTCTCTGCTCAGCAGGGAGCCTGCTTCCCCTCCCCTCTCTCTGCCTGCCTCTTCGCCTACTCGTAATCTCTGTCAAATAAATAAATAAAATCTTAAAATAATAAAAATAAAAACACAAGTGACCTCCAATTGTAGTATCATCCAATGACACAAAGTAAAAGATCTTTTCCTCCTGTTTGGAATATAGCCCCACAAAAAAAACCTTTGGAGTACTACTGACTTTTTGTTACAGACACAAAATGATCAAAATCAGAAAGGGGACCATAGATAAACCAGAAAAATGTAAACAATGAAAAACATATCCTTTTAAAAGTATGACAATCTCGATTTTACAGTGAAGAATCATCCAAGTACATGTTTTATCTTTCCAGTACTCACTTCTCTGGAACATCCCACACTGGGAAAAGTATCATTTTCTAATTTTTAGCTCCCAAACTCACAACTCTGGTTGTCTTTTTCAAAGATTTGAAATAATTTGATAATTTGAACAAATTATCCATGGTAGTGAGCCACAGACCCTTTATTAAAGAATTAATGAAGAGGGACATTTCTCCCGTATTCCTTTCAACAAATAATAGCACCGTATGTGTACGTGAGGCCTATACAGAAATCAATTCATGAGACATTCTTACAATGAAATGACATCACTCAGATGAGAAAAATTTCTAAAAAAAAATGTAATCAGAAAGACTCCCAGAACACAGTGCCTTGACATATCACCAGAAAAGTCATACATAATTTAATACCTCACAATATCCACTTTTTAAGGGAACACAGCTCATTTGTAGATACATATGTAAGTTTCTTCAAATTTGAGGAAAGATTCAATTCAATATCATTAATAACCATGTAAGGCCAGAGTTATACCTATATATCTATACTATTTTATGAATGCTTTAAGTTGTCTTACATGGTTACCTTCTATTTGGCAGGTATAGGGTAGTTTACTCAAACAGAATCTTGTATGTATCTATCTGTGGCTGTGGATACTTGAAAATTAATGAATGGTAAAGATCAGAATGTAAAAGAAAGTTTTAGGAACTGCTAATGTAACATAAATGAAACAAGTTGTCATTTCCGACAAGTAAACAAAAACATGGAATTAATATAAGAAGGTAGAGATGTCCAGTGATTTTTCAAAGTGGAACATTTCAAATGACCTTGATGTGCACCACTAGGAGAAATGGTTTAACAAGTGACTGACCATTCATGTCATATCATATTATGCAGCTATGGCCTTCTGGTTGCAGCCAAGGTAGAATGAACCAACTACAGCCTCTCTCTCACTCTGATTATAGCTAAAAATTCTGGAAAGAGGGGGTCTGGGTAACTCAGTCAGTTAAGTGTCTGCCTTCGGCTCAGGTCATGATCTCTATCAAGCCCCTATGTTGGGCTCCCTGCTCAGCAGGGAGTCTACTTCTCTTTCTCCCTCTTTCTCCCCCCAACTCATGCTTGCTCTCTGTAAAATAAATAAATAAAATCTTAAAAAAAAAAAAAAAGTAGGAATGCCTGGGTGGCTCAGTCAGTTAAGCGTCTGCCTTTCACTCAGGTCACGAACCTAGGGTCCTGAGATTGAGTCCCACATTGGGAATCCCTGCTCATCAGGGAGACTGCTTCTCCCTCTGCTTGTGTTCTTCCTCGCCTCCAACAAATGAATAAATAAAATCTTAAAAAAAAATTTATTTTTTTTAAAGTAAACTGACACTGGAACCAACAAACTCAGGAGAGACAGAACTTGTGGTATGAACCTAACAGTTGATCACATGCTAAAAAAAAAATTCAATATTTTCTAGAAGATTTTAACAGGATCCAAAGTTTTACAACATAATATTCAAGACACTCTGGGCATAATCCAAAATTACTCAACATACAAAGAACCAGGAAAAGTTCATCATTTTTCAAGCCAATCATTAAATGGTAAGTCCTGAGATGATCAGGTACTGGAACTATTAGATGCCAATTTTAAATGAAGCACTTCAATAAACTCCAAATAGAATAAACTCAAATGCCCAGATATTATAATGGCATGGAAACTACCCACCATATCATTTTAAATGAAGAACATAGAGTATAAAACTATATGCAGAATGAAATCAACTATGCTCAAAATACACAGATGATATATTTACATTCCATATAAACAGAAAAAAAATCATGAAAGAAAACAAAATCAATCAACCTCTTTGTCTTGAATGGATCTATATCATAATTTTTTAAATCCCTCCAAAACCCCAAAGAGTAGAACAGTAATAACTAGTTTGCCCAAAGGGTTACCTGGCATAAAATTCAGAATCATTGATTTTGTTACTGCTGTTTTTCATTGTTGTTATCCCCATATTAGTATTTTTTTCCTCCATTATTCCCAAACACAAGGGCTTTGGAAATAGCTTAAGTCACCTTTGAAAATGAAGGACAATGTTCTCATGAATTAATAGTTATATAATTCCATACCTCAAATGGACCCTTATCCAATTTGGGTATGCCATTCCAGACATTCTCAGGGTTCACTATCTCCTCCGCACCAGTTGAAATGTTCATAACCTGCAAGAGAAAGAGAAATTAATAAAAACTGGGAGTTTCCAAAAACTTTGATCTGTGGACCATAGCAATCCTTCTTCAAATGAAATACCTCAAAAGGCAATGAAAATAATTTTATTAAACTTCAATATTACGTTTCAATTCAACAGAACTTCCATTCAATTAACATATTGTGTATTTATGCCTTGAGATCAAAGATGGTTAAAAATGAGATCTCACAAAGTTCAAAATTTTGTGGAGAAACAGACCTACAAGCAGAGCGTTACAATACAATATAGGAAGTACAGACTTCTGCAGCAGGAAGAATAGGAATATAATATAGATATCAAGCCAAGGTATTTGGAGGGGGGTGAAAAGATGGAGAGATTTATTTATTTATTTTTAATATTTTATTTATTTATTTTGTTTGAGGAGCGCAAGAGATGGAATGAACAGGAAGGAGGGGCAGAGGGAGAAGCAGACTCCCTTCTGAGTAGGGAGCCCAATGCAGGACTGGATCTCAGGACCCTGGAATCCTGACCTGAGCCCAAGGCAGATGCTTACCTGCCTTGGGTATCCCAAGATGGAGAGATTTAGAAAATAATGCTAGTGAATGCTTCACAGAAGAGGCATTGCAAAATGAAACTCTTTCAAAAATAAGTGAAAATTAACCAGTTTGGAAGAAGGATAGAATACAAGTGAATAGAACTGGATTATTAAATAGAGCAAAGAAGCCAAGCGGAATAGTATACATAAGAGAAATCAAGCAATTTGATGTCCATCTAATATAAGGTAATAAAACACAAACATAAGACTGGAGGGGCACCTGGGTGGTTCAGTGGGTTAAAATCATGCCTTCAGCTCAGGTCATGATCTCAGGGTCCTGGGATCCAGCCGCATTAGGCTCTCTGTTCCCCAGGGAGCCTGCTTCCTCCTCTCTCTCTGCCTGCCTCTCTGCATACTTGTGATTTCTATCTGACAAATAAATAACTAAAAATAAAATCTTAAAAAAAACCACATAAGACTAGAGATGACAATGGACACTCAACCCTAGAGGATTCCAGTTTTTCATAAGACCCTTGTTAATGAGCTTGACTTTTCTACCCTAGACCAGTGGTTCTCAAATTTTAATGACCTAAGAATGTACATTCCTGGACCTACCCCCAGAAATCCTGAATCAGCCAGCCAAGGCAAGGTCTAGGGATCTCCAATCGAAGAAACACAGCAAGTGATTTTGATACTGGTGGTCTTCAGATCACAGGAGGAGCACTAGGACCTGGAAAGCCCCAGCAGCTGTTACACACAGGAATGCCCTACTCAGACTTGCATGTGACAGTCTTCACACTGGCACTATAGAGAATCAGCTGAAGGAAGACTAGAAATAAGCCAGATTGAGGGATAATAGAGTAATCTACTTGTAAAACAAGGGACTTGTTTTGCCAAGGCAGTGGCATTCGGCATCAAAAAGTTTAAAACTAAGCGACAAGAAGTGGAAAGTGTAGAATTTGGTGACTGATAAGACTTCAGAAGTATGGGAGGAGAAAGAGCCTAAGATGGTTTCTTTCTAGGATGCTTCTATCTGAACTTTGAAATGACTTTTGCAGGGAAACAAATTATCAGGGGGAATGATCCAGTAAATGTCTATTCAATTGCATTTTCTAGTCTGGTAAATTTCAGTAACATTTCCTTAACAGTCACCTAGTACATTTGGAGATAAAGTACCTCCACTTCACTTACCCTTGTGCCTTCTTCAGTGATTTCCAGAATCTCACATTTAGACCATGTATTTCTTAGACTTGACCACACAACACATGCAGATCCAACAGCAAATCCTTTCAGAGTGTAGGTTTTCTCCGGTTGAGCTGCCAAATTGAATAAAGCCTCAATGCATACCTCTTAATCCCTTCACGTAGATACACTATTAGAGCATTTTCTTAATCTGCACTTACTATATAACCAGCATCATGTATGGTCTGAATCTGTTTCTCTTCCTGGATTTCACTTTAAATTCTTCCAGTATCCCTTCCCAATAGAATTCCTTACCGCTCCCTTCAAAAAACACCCCCACGATGTGATGTGGTTTTTTTAAGGATGTGAATCAGATTCCTGACTTTGAAACTCTCTCTCTCAAAAGTTGGATATTGTGGCTACATGTGGTCTGGTAAGCAGTTACAACCGCCACTTCTTTAGCAAAGCAGCGTATTACAAGTCAGCAGACATTATCATAAAGTTATCACCTCTTGTTATTAAAATGTGGCGAAGAGGACTAAAAATCTACGGTGATACTTAAATAAATCACAGTATATCCACGGAGTGGCATACCATAGAATTAAAATATTTTGAAAGCATATTTAAGGGATTAAAATGCAGGATTCGACACTATGATAATGTGATTTGGGTTTAGTTTTTAAAACCGTACGTAAACAGACACACAGAGACACGGTAAAAGAGGACAGCAAGCAAGTGCTTTGCAGCTTTATCAATGGTGGGATTATGGTAATTTGCATTCTCTCCAGACCACTGTTTTCTCTCTTTTATATGATGGTCCAAATTTAACAATATAAAAATCTACTTATGCAAAGTCTGACATTGGTCATCTAAAAAACCCTGAAAGTTAGCCATTTCATGTAACTTTTAAATCTTATTAAGGAGCCAGGAAAATATCAGTAAATGTAATTCATGAAAAAGTTAATGAAAAAAAAATTCTCCAATATTTACTCATGGCTGTTCTTTTGTCCGATTAGTATAAGCTCCCTAAATCTAGTGTTTGTTTAGGGGTTTCTAAATCAACAGCAAGCTATATGCATAAAGCAAAACAGTTAAATTTGAAAACTGCAAACTTGATCCCTATCAATTCATGCCCACAGTAGTGCTTAGCAAAGGAACCCTGTTTTTTTAAGACCTACAAAAAAACATAAACTCTTGATTTTGGAGCGTACTTGTTTACACTTTAAACATAATTGCTTTTTGGAGACACCGATTTTAGGCCATCTACTTGTAAACACAGTGTTAACAATTCAGCATTTCATCCGGCGGGCTCCTACATGGATTTCACAATTTCATCCCCCCCATTTAAGATGCCCTTCATGAAATCCAGATCTGATTTTCTTTTCAGGTTCTAACCTTCCCCCCGTCCCCAAATTAATTAAAAAAAATAAGACCCCCAAGATTATCATTATCTTTAAGATAAATAAGTACTTTTGAAAGACACCAAGTTAAATAAAGAGAAATCTCCTACCTGAGACATGGTCTTGTAAAGCATTATGGTGCTTCCTTCCCGCTCTGGATTCTTCTTCAGAGAACAATGTCAATGATGAAATGGCATCCCTGTTGTGATACTCTGTAAACTCTTCTTTATATATATTGGTTTCAAACTGCATGTTGGGATGGCAATCCTTTGCATGTAGGTGCAACGGTGACCCATGCTGGTCCTGGAAACACTCCACGCAACTTGGCTCTCTTGTGTCTTCTGCACACGTGGGTTCCTGGGCCATCTGACCAACTCTTAGCGACAAAGTGTTTATTTTGTCATCCATACACAGCTGGGCTGTGGGTAATTCAAGTTCTGGCTGCTTCTCAGAGTCACAGCTGAGGGAAAGCTGCATTGAAAATGGCTGCAGGATGGGTTCTGGGTCACAACCCTGGGACAACGGCACTATTGGAGGCACCAGGCCTAGCTCTTCTTTGTCTTCGTCCCCGACAAGAGAATGCTGTAACTCAATGGATTCCAGTTCCAGGAACTCTTTGGATTCATCATCAGGGGAAAGGGTCACCTCAAGGGAGTTCATTTCTAACATCTCCTTTGTTTGGCTCTCCTGGGGTAGTAACGTGTTAAATCCTGCCATGAGGTATTTATCATCAAACTTAGCCTTGTCAACCAGATGGCATTGTATTTTACCTTCCAGTACCTCGGGGCCAATTTTATCTTTGCCTGAGTTTTCAAAAGCTTCAAAAATGTTGTCCGTGTCAGGGTCATACAATTTCGTTGGCTTGGTTTCAAGAATGTTCAAGCCTTTTTCAACTTTTTCAGAGAGCTCATCTGTGGATGGTTCTACATATGGGGTTTTCTCTTGTCCAGCTTTACTACTTGGTTTCTTAAGTCTAACCTCAGGACTGAGGGACCCAAGGGTTCCCTTTGTTGGGTCTTTTTTTTCATAGGACAGATCACTGCTACTAATACCAACCTTAGAATATTTCTTCATTTTCTCATTAATACTCTCACCTTTGCTTTTCAAGTCAACAACTGCCAAAGGGATATTACAAACATCCCTTTTGATTTCTAATATTGTTATCTCCAACACATCTTCTGTTACTATTTCGTAAAAGTAGTCATTTCCTTCTTGAGGGCACACACCTTCTGAAATGTTAAATCCTGAAAGGCAACATGGAAAGGCTTGCATGGGGACCACCAAAAGTTCAGAAGGAATGTTCCAGAGTGCTTTAGGGTCCACACAGTCTTCAACGTTTCCAAAGTCTACAAGTCTGACGGATACAAGATAATCCTCACAAATATTGGTGATAAGTGCCCGATAATAATGCCCATCTTCTCTATATCTCACTATGCAAGGATCTCCAATATGAGGGCATGGGACACAACTTCGCCAATCTGTTACCTGTTCTCCAGCTGTTTGTACTTCTACTTCTAAATACTGAAGTTTCTCAGTATCAGCAAACTGACACCAAAAATACTCAGGTCCATCTATCACGGTGGCATAAGCTCTTATCATCCTCATCGTTGGATTATACCAGTTGAGAAACATTGAAGTGTCAGTGTCGGTTTTGCTGACAGACTTTGAACAGGCACTTTTAATTATTTGATCAGAAAGTCTTACTTGAGATTTTTCATTGAAAGTATATCTGCTAAGCATATCTTCTGCTATGATCCCATGTTCATCCGCAAGAATAACTTCCCATCTATCTTGAAATTTAACGAATTCACATCTTATTTGGGCCTCATCTGTCCTTTGGGAAAAGTAATGCATCATTTCCTTACATTTTAAAATCTCAGGGACCCAAAGCCCCCTCAAGGAGCAATGAATGCCCAATCCTGGTAACAGTGCATTCATAAGGTCAAGCTTTCTTACCTTGTTAGTATGAACCACAGAAACATTGCCATAATCTATAAATTGTACAGAGAGAAGGTCATTGGGTTGTTGTTCCTTGACCACAGCGCGATACCATAAATTGTCTTCTGGAAAGATGGCACAGATTACATCTCCTCTCTGCAAAGGTGGACCTGAGTAGCATTGGGGCTTTGTTCTAGCATCATTTAATCTCTCTGAAAGATGAGTGATTTCAGCTTCGTCTTCTGTTAGTTGAACATAAAAGTCTAAAAAGTCATTTATATGAGAAACATACACAGCTGTTTTAAAGCCAGGCATTATAATCTTCTGGGGGAAGTCAGAAAATTTTAGAGGCAAATCTTTGTTATAGGACTCTCCTATTTTTCTCTCTGAAGGAGTAGCTTCTAGTTTTTTCGCTTTCAAAGGTGGCTCAGCAAAACTGTCTTCTTTCTTTTCTGGTGTTACTGGACACACTTGATTACCCTGATTTCCTACAGAGTCCTGATACTGAGTGACTAAGTTTGCCTTTGTTGAACTTCGTAAAAGCTTGGTGTCCTTACATGCTGAACTGATCTTAGATTTGTAGGATTCTCCCAAGATCTCCATACTACAGAATTTGTTCTCTGTGGATTTACTTACATACTGTATAGGTGACAATTTCATATTTTCCTTTTTTATTTCAAGAGTTTCAGTTGTAGCGAGGAGTGCTACACTTTTTTTTCTGGTCCTACCTTTGTAGCCAAGTATCCCTAACTTCTCATTAATATTAGCATTAATTTGAATACTGTCATCATAAAGTTCTATAATCAGTCTTCCATCTGGATCTTTTGCTACAACCAAAGCCTTCAATGACTTATCTAAAATAGTCTCCCGAAACCATGCTGTAATTTCTTCTGGTATATGATCAGGAATGTCAGATAATGAACATTTCACAGCTTGCATGGGCAAAAGTAAGACATCATATGCATCAGTTGGTATTGGAAGAAGATCATCATTTGTTACCACACAAATGTTTCCAAAATCCACAAAAAAGACTTTATTTGGTTCTTTTTCTATTATTATCCCTCGATACCAATTTCCATCAGTATACTTGGCAAGACACAAGGTTCCAGGGATCAAGGGAGTTGTCTGCAAATTCAACAAAACTTTACTTAATTGTGTAATATTACAGGACAACTGTTCTAAAATACTCGCATTTCTTCCCAGTTGGCAATAAAATGTCCAAGGGTCGTCAACATGTGTTATATACACAGATTCTTCACTTCCAATTTTCATATCATGTGTCGAATAGTAGTAAGAATGTAGCTGAACAGAGGGCTCCAAAGGCTTCTGAAGTTTAACTGGTCTTGCAAGTCTCTTTTCTACCAAAAAATGGCAGGCACTCTGAAAAGGTGTGAGCAAATCCACAACATTAAACAGTTCTTCATCTTGTACTGAAGCCAAAGCAAATATTGTGCATTTCAATTCGAGATTCTCTTCCCAGGCATTGTCTACAAATTCACTAAAAGCCTGTATTGCCTTTTCATCCCAAGCAAAAGGATTCTGACCAGTCGGTTGAATTAAATTGTAAAGACTGCACCGAAAAGCCTGGGCTTTAACCTTAAGAAACTCTTCACTAATTGAGTAAATATTCTTCACAGATACCATTTCTTTGTCTCCGTAATCTACGAACATGACTTTGACATGCTCTGCAGATTGTACTCCACGAATCACAGCTCTGGACCATTTTCCATTTACTGTTCGTTTTGCCAGACAAGCAGGGGTGGTACCCCCATAGGAAGTAGCTGTTGTCTTGCAGTAGTCCTGGATATTACACATCAAAGTTTTAAATCCTTGGGTGTTCCTTGTCAGTTGGCACCAGAAGTAGCCAGGGCTTTCAACATAAGACACCTTGACTTCTACCGTGCTTCCAACTTTCAGCTCTCCTTTACAAGAAGAGCCTGGCTTAATTTCCAAGAAATTCCTTATAAGAGGAGAATAAACAGATACTCTATTCTCTTTTTCTGGCACAACTAGTCCAACTGGAATATCTGTAATTACTGCTGTTTCACTCAAAATTTCTGAAACAGATGCAGTCTGATTATCCCTCTTGGCTTTCTGTTCTACTTCTGCCTTTTTGGCAGGACATATTTTGTTATTCTCACTGGTAAAGTGGCTTGAAATATGCCCTGGAGAGTAGGCATTTCCAGGAATCTTTTCCTTGGTTTCGAATTCCTGATACTTGGCAAAACCAGCTTGAGCAATTACCTTACTAATGTTTTCTTCCCCTGTTCTTGATTCATCAAGAATCTCAATAACATATTGATTATCCAGCTTATCAAGGACATGGATAACTAATTCTTTGTGGAGCACAGTCTTCTTAAAAAAGGAAATGGCCTCCTGGCTCCAACTTTCCCCTAAGGGCCAAATATCTGCTAGTGTACACCTCAGAGCCAGTATGGGCAGCCGCCGAAACTGGGGAAGCAACATCCTCACGTCATACCAATCCACATTTTCCGAACTGCCACGGTCAACTAGAAACACATCCACACTCTTGTCATCTAATCGGGTGACCATGGCCCGGTAATACCCATTTTCTTTCCATTTGACACAGCAAAGGTCATCGGGTTCGGGTTTCAGAACTACGCCGTCCAGTTTACTGGCAGAGGAATAGAAACTGCACATTCTTCTCATCAGCTTGCTGAAAGTGCCTTTGTGTTTCCTCAGCCGAATCCAAAATTGGGAAGGAGTTCTAACAAACTCCACCTGGGCGTCGTAGAAGGCGTTGATCTTTAACCTGATTGATCTTAAGGCTGGGAGTGAAATCTCCTCATCTACTTCTTCAGCAGGAGACTGAGACTGAAAAGCTATTTCTCGCTCTTCCTCCTCCTCCTCCATTCCCTGGCTCTGAAGGAACCGGTCTGCCAAGCAACAGGACTGGACTCCGAACACACAATTCAGATTGATCCCATCTTCTCCATACAGGGTGACATAATAAACGTGCTCAAAGGAACAGTAAAATTCAATCTTTGCGTTCACTGCCTGGCCCAGTATCAAGGCCTTCAGGTCACCAACCTGGGACCGAGACCAGCCTTGCCCACCGTCCCAGAGTCCATACAAAGCACAAGGGTAGGTCACCACGGGCATTCGGAAATACTCAGGCAGCAAGTAGCGGAGGCTGCTGCAGCTCACTAACTCCTTCCTTCCATAGTCCACGTGGAGCACCTGGGCACAGCGCTGGGGCCGAAAAGTCTCAAGCAAGAGGGCTCTGTACCAATGTCCGTCCAACCCACAGGATGCGCACGGAGAGCCAGGCTTGTCTGGGCTCTCCTCCTTCTCTTCCCAGGTGGCACTGGTAGAGTTCTCATCCCCGGCCCCTGTGGAACCCCGGTAGATCTGGGCCATGCTCTCGGACAGGCGGTGGATCTCCTGCGAGAGGCTCCGGAGCTGGCAGTGGATGCGGTGGGGGTGACACACCTGGGTCACCACGACGGGCTCTGTCACGCCCAGCTGCAGCCGCGGGTAGAAGTAATCCAGGCCAGGCTGCTCCTGCTTCGGAGGGACCCGCGGGAGGATCGGGGCTGCGGAGCCCAGGCCGGCAGTGGCCGCCGTTAGGTAGCGCTTGAGCAGCGAGCGGAAGAGGCTGTCGGGCACCTGCCGCGCTAGCCCGAGCTCCTGCATCTGCTGGAACAGCCCGGGAACCTCCAGAAGGACCAGGCGATGGAGCAGCAGCACGTCCAGCACCCGCCCGTGCACCTGCTTGCCTTGCAGGCTGCTGAGGAAGTCCACGGCACTGGACGGCCAGTGCTGGGGCTCGCCACCGCCCCCTCCCCCGCCCCCGCCGCCGCCCGCCGGCACCAGGCCGGCCAGCACGCAGCCCAGCACCTCCGACGGCAGGTGGAAGAACTCGCTGCGCCCCGGCGCCAGGGAGCCCGCGCCCGCTGTGATGGTGCGGCCCTCGTCGAGCAAGAAGACGCGGCTCTCCTGCGCCTGCTGGCTAACCACGCGGCAGCGGTGCCACAGGAGCCCCACCTGCACCAGGCACAGCTCGCCGGGTGAGGCCGAGGCGCCGCCCAGCGCCCACGGGCCGCGCGTGGCCGCCGCTTCCTGAATCTCCCGGCTCAGCCGCAGGTACTCCTCCCGCCGCTGGCCCACCAGCCCCCAAAGCTGCACGGGGATCACCTCAGGGTGCACGTCCACGAACGACACCCGCAGGACCAGCGACGCCCCCGGCGTGGGCAGCCCGGGCGTGGAGCACATCTCGGCGGCGCCGCGCGGCCGTCGACCCCCGAGAGGTCAGGGCGGCGCGTCAAGCCCGCCGGCGCCCCCGCGCCCGCACCCTCGGCTGGACGGCCCCGCAGACCCGGGCTCCGGGCACAGAGCGACCGGGGAAGACGCCCGGCGAGTCGCCCCCTCGGCGACCTGCCCGACGCCGCGGCCCCCGGACTCGCGCCGACTGGTAGGACCGGCGGCGGGACCAACCGCCCAGCGTCGCGCCGCGGAAGCATTTGCAGCGCGCGCTTCCGGATTCCGGGCGCGGGAGGGGGTCGGCCGGCCAGCGGGGCGCGGGGAGCTGGACCCCCGGGGCGGGCGGAGGCGAGCCCGGGCGGGAGGGGCTTCGAGGGCAGTTCCGCGGGCCACGCGGGGCAGCGTCGGGACGCAGCCTGCTGCTCAGGACGCCTTCCGCGGCGGAGGGAAGGCCTCGCCAAGGGCGGGGCGCCGGTAGGGGCCCCGAGCCCTCGTGGTGCGGGCCGCAGGCCTAGGACTGAGCCAGGCCCGGTGCCCCGCGCCGTACCGGGCTGGGGAGGAACCGGGAGGAAACCTGGAGGCGCCCATGGCACGCGCCTGGGCGTTAGGGCCGGAACCCTGAGGGGGCCCCGCGCCCCCTTCCGGGCTGAGGCGGAGCGGCGCGAATGGTGGCTTGGGCACATTCCGTGTTGTGAGCCCCGCAAGCTGCTCACCCTCGTCCATGAACCCCTTCCCGCGCTTGAACTGATAGAGCTGTTGCGAGCGTTACAATAAAGTATGGGTGTACCTGGAGACTGTTCGATCTTCCTTTTCCACAGTTACTGGTCTGAGTTGCCCTGCTTTTTTGTTTGCCTAAGTTCTGGCTTCCCAACTTGGTAGGCATCTGTTCTTTTCCTCACAGAGCCGGCGCATAACCGGACTTACAAAAGGACGTCTAGAGGAACGGGAAGAAACAGGACTTGGGACTCTCAGGCTCTATCCGCCACGGCAGAGGATCTGTTGGCTGCACTCTTGTTCTCTTCCCCCACCCAAATCCTGGGTAATCCTCCAGGGGGAGGGCGGGGAAGGGGAATCTGCAGGCAAACTGTGAGGAGCTCCCAGAGATCTGTCTGTGGTAGATTTCTGTTCATTTGCAAAGTCCGACACATTTGTGGGAGTGTCTCGTGTCCTTCACATTCTGAAATATCAAATACAATGTAGATAAAATCAAGAAAGTGTTTAATATAATCCTGGTTTACCAGTGTAAATCGCAGAATTTTCTATCTATTCAGGGTAGATGTAACCTCACGGCCAAAGCCTCCTGTGCTTACTTTTATCTTTGTTAAAGGATTGATTGATTGATTGATTGATTGATTACAAGCTCTATATGTCATGGGGCTTGAACTCAGGACTTTAAGATCAAGAGTCACATGCTCTGGGCGCCTGGGTGCTCAGTTGTTAGGCATCTGCCTTTGGCTCAGGTCATGATCCGAGTGTCTTGGGATCGAGCCCCGCATGGGACTCCCTGCTCAGTGGGAAGGCTGCTTTTCCCTCTCCCACTCCCCTGTTTGTGTTCTCTCTCTCAGTCAAATAAATAAATAAATCTTAAAAAAATAAAAAAGGCACATGCTCTACCAGACTGAGCCAGCCAGGAGCCTCTCCTGTGCTTAGTTTTTTTTTTTTTTTTTTTTTAATATGAAGAAGCCTGGTTTTTTATTTTATTTTCTTCTAAGATTTTATTTATTTTTTTGGCAGACAGAGATCACAAGTAGGCAGAGAGTGAGGAGGAAGCAGGTTCCCCACTGAGCAGAGAGCCTGATGCGGGGCTCGATCCCAGGACCCTGGGACCATGACCCGAGCTGAAAGTAGAGGCTTTAACCCACTGAGCCACCCAGGTGCCCCCTACGCTTACTTTTTAATGGCAGTTGTCTTTGAGCATTTCTGGAACCTATCATGGGACTGAGGCAATAAATACTCACTGAATGAATAAATAAAAGAATCATTTGATTTCTTTAAAAAGATTTTTAACCTGATATACTCATCCTTGAAAATTCAGTTTAGTTTCATTTTCCAGATCTTCTTTAATTAATGCTTTATACTCATGTTAGAAGAAAAACAAACATTTGATTTAAAACCATCTAGCAAGATCTAGCTCTTAAGTCCTCTTCCCCTATTATTCACCCAGGTTCAATTGATTATTCTCTGCCTTTTATAAACTTCTGTTACATTTAGTATTTATAACATATATTGATCATATCATGCAATGGTTTACTATTTCTTCTTCCTACCAGAACATGAATTTCTTGAAGGCAAGAACTCCTCTCATTTATTTTAATATTCTCAGTGTCTAGCACAATATGGGACTTTTAATCAACATGCAATAAATGTTTAACAAGAAAATAAGTAGATTATCTGGCACTGTGCCATTTATGGTAAAAGGAAGCTGTTCATTATAAAATGGTTTTATTATCATCTGGATTTGTTTGATCATCCCATGGAATAATGGAAATTTCAATTTTCTGTATCAGCTCAAGCAATATAACCAAACTTACAGAGACCACAGGGTTGTAGACAGAGTAAATGACTTGTTTTCTATCAAACTTGTCCCTCAACCTCCTTCCATGGCCCAGGGCCCTGGATAATCAGGGCATATCATTCAGCCATTATGGGCTAAGAGCCTGTTCCTCCCATTTTCCCAGATATTTCCAATGTCCCACTTCTTCCGTGTCTGGGAGAGATAGCTTTACTTGCTCTGCATTGCTGTACTGCTGGACATGCCGGAACTTAAAAAATCAGACCACTGCACGTGAAGATTAAGCTCCTGCTACCACCAACCATCTCTAGAACCTTTCCATCACCCCCAACTTTGCACCTATAAGACACTGACTTCTCATTCTCTCCTATTCCAGCCCATAGAAAGTATTCTACTTTGTGTTTCTAGTAATTTCTTTGTGTTTCTAGTTGTCTCATATACATAGGATCATACAATATGTGTCTATTTTGTGTCTTATTTCACTCAGCATATTGTTTTCAAGATTCATCCATGTTCTAGCATGTCTCAGAATTCCCATGCTTTTTAAGGCAGAATAATATTCTATTATCTGTATGTGTATATATATGTAAATATATATACACATATACATATGCATACAGCACATTTTGTGTATCTGTTCATACTTTGATCTATCTATGGGCATTTGGATTTCTACCTTTTGGCTATGTGAAAAATGCTGAAAAATGACACTGGTATACAACTCTCTGTCCCAGTCCTTGCTTTCAGTTCCTAGCCTGTTTACCTACAAGCGGACAGCTGGGTCACATGATAATGCTACGTTTAATTTTTTGAGGAAACCTTATACTGTTTTATATAGTAGCTGCAGTATTTTACATTCTCACCAGCAATGCCCAAGGGTTCCAATTTCTCCATATTCTCACCAATGCTTGTTATTTTCTGTTGTTGTTGTTGTTGTTAATAGCCGTCCAATAGGTATGAAGTAGTACTCATGAATTTTTTTGCATCTATGTTCCTAAGAGACATTGGTCTGTAGTTGTCTTTTTTTATAAATGGGTTTAAGCATTTTGGACGATAAGTAAAAAAACAAACAAACAAACAAACAAAAAAAAAAGAATGAGAAGTCAAGGCTGTCCTGAGGTTTCTTGGCTGCATTAGTGAGTTTGTAGTGCAACAGAGAATCCCAGAGCAGGACCAGATTTTAAAGGGCAGGGAAGAAGGATTTGTACAATATTTTTTGTACAAATATTTTTGTACAATATTTATACAGAAGCTTGTATGATATTTGTACAAAATTTGTGCAACAGTTTTTGTAATAGTGGGAGATGTCAGTTCACAAGGACTGTGGCCATCCTGGAGGAAGTATATAGTTGACAACTGAGAAAACATGCCTAAAGCCTGAGAACTGTGTAAGGGCCAAAAACACAGAAAATGGCAACATCTCCCATTTACTGAGCAATGGTGAATGTTTGGGAATTACCAGTGTAAGTGTAGTAGCTGAAGTCACAGAACTGCGGGACTCTTCCTAGAAAAAGAGAGTGAAAAAGGACCAAAGGGCCAAGAATAGAACCTCAAAGAACCGAAATTTAAGTACAATGCAGCAAAGAAATGGCCAAGAGACTGAAAAATAGTAAGCAAGAGGAGGGAAAAGTATGATGGAAATCCAAGTAGAATTTGGTATTCAAAAAGGAGAACAATTCTTCAGTGTTTCAAGGAATTCCAGTGTTACCTTCCTCCTCTATCCTCAGTCAGGGAGATGTCCATCACTGTAATTACCAGTTGTCGATCTTTATTAGTCACAGCAGAACTAGATTAATAGGACTGGATTAAATGCAAAAATGGAGTTATTATAAATTAATGAATTTATATTGACACGGCACAAGGATTCTTTTTTTGCTAATGTAAAGGTTTAAAATCTGATACCTAAATTAAGTCCGCTTCTATTTCAATTGTGAAAAATAAAGATTAAAGCTTAAAAATTATCTCTAGATTTGTTATGACCATTTTCACTTAAAAATACATCAGGATGAAACCATACCAGGACAAAACAAAACCTTTCACAATGAATCAGGCATTCTTAAAGATTTATTTTAAAAATCAGGATAATGCACTATATTTACTCACATATATTCCTGTTACCAGATATTTTCAGCAAACAGACATCTTTAAGCATCTTCATCTGCTTTTATCAAACCTTCAAAGTCGCTCCTGCTGCTGTTGACAATCACAGCAGCCTGTTGGGGGTAAAGTATGGGGAGAGAAAAATAATCACGTATTCTTCACAATTCAGAAATAATAAAACAATTGAGTGGGTAAATGTGCATTTGTATGCTACCAATGAAGGCCAAAATAGTGATGTAACTTTCATACACACTGTAAAAGGAAGAATAGTATAACCTGGTCACATTATTAATTATTAACTAATTAATAATATTAATATTTTGTATTAACCTATTATATTCTCAATTTTTTGTGGAATACTTCTTAACATTATAACAATTACATATGTTAAGCACACATGATCTTTTGAAAATGCAGTTAAGCAGCTAGTATGGTAAAGAATCTCATGAAATCACATGTTACTAACCCAGCATAATTATTCTGAAGGTAGGACAAAAACAACATAGGACTTTATCATGTGTGCAGAAATGTTTTTCTCTCTCCACCCCCTAAAAAAAATCTCTGAATGCAACAAATACCTCCTGAGCAGCTTCTGTTTGAAGTTTTAAGGGAAACAGATGTATGACAAGGTCCTTGCTTGCAAGCAATTCATTCTGTATGGGAGAAGCAGGCATAAATCCATATATACAGACACATATCCTCAGTAGGGAAAGCAGTAGGAGCAGAGAGGTGTTGAAAATGTGGAAGTCTTCTGAGATCATTCTAGATACTAAAGTAGGCTTTAACCCAAAAATGAGCATGAATGGGGGGCGGGGAGTGATGGGAGCAGAGTTAGGTGGGGAGTACCGCAGGAACACTGCATGAGAAGCAGCCAAGTGAAGAGCATCCCCAGAGAACAAAGTGGAGCACTGCATTTGCAAGGAGGTTGAGTGCAGGTATGTAGCGAAATGCAAAGAGTAGGAACATGGCTTGGAGTCAGAATGAGAAGTTCCTGGGCGTGGTATTAAAAATTTTCATTTTTATTGTATATGAGGAGTTGTTGAAGGCAAGAACTTAGTAACATGTCCAGAGTTGTCTGAACCAAGAGGACGCCACTACTCTGTGAGGCAGGATTTTCTTGTGAGACAGGCCACCCATATAAAAAAGTTTGTGTTATACTTTAAGGCCTGCATAAACCTTAACTGAGTTTCAGATATGAGAAGTTAATCAAATCCAGGGAAAAGCATATCCCCACACATTTTTTTAAACCCTCTTTTCTTTCCCCATGACATCAATATAATGCCCACCTTCAAGAATATGCAAGTTAAGATTCTAGAGGATTCTAGAGTTCAGTCATTTCATAATATAAAGAAATGGAAATAAAGAGAAATGGAAGGACTTGCTAATACTTCTGCTAGTCCCGAATTAGATAGAATTTAGATAGATAGAATTAGATAGATTAATTAGAATTCAGGCTCAATCTGTCCTCCACATTACCAGGCATTTAATAATAATATATATTTGTTTGGTAATCATTTTTAAAGAGTCCTGGTTTAACTGGAGGGAAGAGAATTAATTACCTCCCTTCAATTTTTTAACCATCATGTATTAAATTAAAATACACATTTTACCTCAGGGAGGTTCTGAAGGAATCTGTTTTCATTAACAAGAGGAACATATAAACTATTTCAGATGTAAATATACGGTTGTGCTTAAAAAGGTGAAGACAGAACAGCTTTTTTTTTTTTTTACATTTAAAATCTCTCTGAATTATTTCCTTTTTTTCCTTAGCAAAGTGAAATAAATTTCAGACTAGTCTATGATAGATTCTTGAAATAATGAAGACAAAACTGACTTATGTTATATATAATTGTAATTAATTTTTGTTGCATACCTAACAGCAAAGAAATGCTACTAATGAGAGTAAATATTTATATAAAAATAAGACATGGTCTTACCATTAGCAGCTTATAATGAACTGGGACATGGAGCATTTGATAGACTCTTTATTCCTTACTAAAAGCACATTTAAGATAGGTTATCTCTATTTAGATAGGTATGTTAATTCCCTTATACATATAAAAACAATTGTATATAACTAAAAATAACTATTTTTCAATGAGAAAAAAATCATTCAGAAGAGAAAAATGTGGAAGCTAAGCAAAACCAACTTAAATGCTAGGTATTCATTAGTGAGGATAAAGAGTATATTTAGTAGTATTATAATCAACAAGTGAGATTGAAATGGTTAAGTCTTTTAGTATGGATACAAAATTACTGAAATTTTTACTCTTATTTATTGTGGATTATTTTGAAGAGGATCAAGATGATTTTAAGTTGGCAAAGACAGATCAAAATTCCAAGACACATTAATGGATATGACTTCACTGGAAAAATATGAAATGTGAAGAGACATATGTTTAGATATAAAGGATTTGATCAGATGGTGGTTCTTCAGGCTCAAGCTAAGGTGTGGTGACTCCATTCTAAAATTTGTGTTGAAGACAATTCAAATTTATTTAAAATGTGTAAGACAGAACAATGCTATAGAGAAAAATCTGGTTTTGGAAGATTCAAGAGCACTGGACTGGGTTGTTGTGAAGATAACAAAGTATTGACTATGTACCTAATTCGTATATAGCAACTCCCACTAATAATAATAATAATAGTTAGAAAGTCTATATTTTTATCCAGGCTCTGCTATGAAGTAACCTATGAGCATAAGCAGCTCTACCTCTCCGGGCCTCTGTTTCATAACATGTAAAATGAGAGGGTTAAACCAGATGATCCCAAGGAGTCACTTTAGGTTAAAAAATTCCAACTATTCATGTTAAATCCAGATATCAAGGAACAGTCTCAGTAATTAAAAGCAGTGTTTTCACCCCATGCCCCTTGAAGAATAAAGCTAAATAAATTTTTTTGTGGTCCAGTTGGTATATTTTGATCCAATCTTTACTTAATTTTAAAGGTTATAAAACATGAAAACCCAAAGAGTTCCCAAAAGTGGTCCCAGTGCAGAACATGTGGGGATTTAAATACATATTATTTTAAATATATTTAACAACACAATTCTTACAGATTGACAGATGGAATGGAAAAGTAGACCACCAACAGATTTTGGTTGAACTCCACATTCTGAAAATTCCATAGAAAAACAACAAGCCACTGCATATTAGTACATCACATTAAAATATATTCTAAAGTATAATTCCCCTTTTAAATGGCAGTGATTATACAGTAGTGCAACCACAGGGCACATGTAAACTTTTTTTGTTCAACATCATCTATGTCCATAACAAACTCTGGTTAACTCCAAGGTGTTTCTTGGGTCTAAGCTTTTTGAGCTTTCCTACATTGGCAGTTACAGCCTCTACCCACAACTCTATCCATCCCTCCAGAAATGCCCACTGTCTGAGGTTGGGGGAACAGGTGGCATACAGGTCAATCTGAAGAAATCTCTCACCTTTCTAAAATAAGAAAATGGGTTTGATTCCATGATTGGAGACATAAATGTACACCATAGGCAGTTTATACTTATCACTATTTAGGCAAGAAACTTTGTCAAAACTGGGTAAGATTCAGGATAGAGACATCTTCAAGGGTGATTTCTGAGTTCGCTCCCTCTCTCTCTGGCCCTTAGTGTTAGGGAAGGAGATGAGAAAGGATGCCTGTCCAAATTGGCTGACCTCATCTCAGCCTTGCTTTGGAAATGCCCCGGAAAGGCTGATAATAACGGGTTACTTTATGAACGGGACCTACCCACCTAAGCTTTAATCAAACAAGCAGCATTTTTTATATATCGAGCTTCTTGGGGGCTAGCGGCAAACTCTAGTTGCAACAGCGTATGTAACACAGCACACTCTACTTGGTGTTCATCAAGACTCATGTGGCTGTCGGGAAGTCCTTAGCATGTGCAGTAGAGTGCTAGCCAATAATAAAGACCTAACCGAAGATGGGACACTGACAGAAAGAAGCTTCTCTCCTGGAAATCCAAACATCATCTCAACTTGATGTTTTTCATCCTCTTGGCAAGAAAAGGTACATCAACTTCCTTCACTACTAGGGAAATTAAAAATGTTTATTCATGAATTTTCATTCACCTCCCTTTAATTTACAGTATATGCACTTTAACAACAGAAAAAGGAATCATCAAATTTCCATTGAACATACTGACAACAGTTCAAATATATTTCTGAATCACTATGTATGTATGTGTTCTTCCAGATTCCTGTAGTCTACTTCAGGGCTGAGATGCTGTCTCCCTTTTGGCACCTCTAAGTAGGCTCCTCAGCATAGAAAAGCATCTCAAAGGTCAAATCTTCTCTCGTAAGATGAGTGCTCAGCATTCAAATCTTCTTGAAAATTCTGTGCCAGGTCTCATTGGGTAGCCTTGTGTAATCCAACCAGATTGCTTTTGAACAAAAAGAGGAGTCAAAGAGAACTTGGGTTTCCAGAGAAAAATAAAGTGCTGCCCCTATAAATCACAGTCTTTGTGGAGTAAGGTGTCTTCCTAAAGAGGTAGAAATAATAGGGGTGTGTGTTGTAGATGCCCACATTTCAATGATACTGAACACTGTATCTTTAAGGGCTGCATCTTTAAGGGCTTAAAATGGACTGACTCCACTCATCTCTCTGATTTTTTCATAAGTAAGCCAGAACACCAGTGACCAAGGGGTCTGAAAGATTAACCAAAGAAGTTAGTGCATATTTCAAATATTATGAATATTCTACATTTATGCATTCATACATCTCTGAATGACAAAGTCATTTTGAATCCACTTAGGCTGAAAATAAATATTTTGGTATTTCACCTTTATAGAGCACTTTATAATTAACAAAGTATTTTCATGTCTTATTTCTCATAGATTTCTCTGAACACTTTACAACAGAAAGGAAAGGTAATGATACCCCTATTTTACAGATGAGAACACTGAGGCTTAGCAATCAAAAAGCTATCAACATGTTGTAGAGCTAAAAAACAGGCTTCTGGCTTGCATTCCAGGGTTCCTTCTACTGAACCCTTCCCTGCTAAGAGGCTGGGACTCGGCATGCCTGAATTCTAGGCTGGGCTCCTCTGTGTGTAGATTGTAAAGCGTGACAAGGAGTCAGTTTAAGAACTTGCAAGTGAAGATGAAAGATTATCCTTTGAGAGTTAGATCAGAAGCTCAACACCTGATGTATTACAAAGTGGTTATAAAATTTAATATAAAATATTAAATTATAAAATATAAAATAGGGAAAAGAGTTTCCAGTTCAGAAAGACTTGACTAACTTGAATAAAGGTCTAACCACATCAAAAGGAATTATAAGGGGATGAGGGCTTTTCAACAAAGGAAGATAAAAACATCCAAGACAAAGAAGGAAGTAGCAGAGGAAACACTGGAAGTATCATCAGAGGAGGGGTATTTTGGATCCAGGTCCTGTCTGGTTTGGTTCATAGGTGACAGGTAATATTGATCAGAAAGAAACTATCCAACTAGAGTCAAAAAAGAAGCTTGAGCAATTAGAATATAAAATATATTTGGTTAGAGAGTTTGTGAAGCAATATTTATGTACTGTGTTTGGAAATATTGAGTGTGTTATATTGGGAGACTGAGACTTTACCAGTGGATTTAGGAGAACACATGTTGGTTAGTTAACCATATGGGAGACATGGACAAAATAAAGAATATGAAAAATGAAGTGAACCAGTGATATAACTGCCATCAGATCAAGGAATAGAGGTCTCAGCTAAGAGTGGATTATATAATCCTTCCTAGCTACTCGGGTGGTCAGGCTTCTGTAGGCAAATGAAGTAAATATTAATCAGTGAGTGAGCAAAGCAAGGTCACAACTATCCTTACCTAGTAGGAGGGACTGGGGTTGAGTTTTAGTTGGGTTATGAATAGAAGTTAAACAGGGAGATCAAACAGCCAATAACGGGGGGAGTATACGAATGGCATACACTGAGTCTCTGTTTTTTTCTTCCCTAGCATAGTTACACTGCTGTAAATAATGCAAGTGTATGACTCCGTGTTGTCTGCTGTGGTCTGCCTGTTGCCATAACTGCTGGAAAAACAAGAGTCCTTCTCCATGCCTTTTACTGTGGGGCTGAACATTAAGGGCTCTTGGGTATTCTTAAATACTAAGATTACAAATAAGCTCTTCCTGTTATTATTCCGTGTGTAGTAAGCAAACTTCTGATTATAACTTGCCTTCACAGATGACTTGAATTTAGGAGGAAGCACACTGTTGAGAGGACTTTAGCCTCTGGATCACTTGCCAAGTGTGTTTCTCAATGTGAATGAGCCAATGCTGATCATCAGTTTCAGTGAGTTCAGTTGAGGGTGAAATCTGTATTTGCAAGACCAGTTTACTTGGAAGTGCCCATAACTCAGCTTTTAAGGTCATGGTCATGTACTGTGACACATCAACAAGGTAGTGCCACCCTGGCGACCTTTGGTGGTTAGCCAGCCTTTCTCTGCATCATCTCTTTACCACTACACACTGTCCCTTTCCCCTGACAACTTTTATAGCCAGCCGCAGGATCTCAAGACATTCTGCACATTGTATTAGTTAGGAGCATGGGTTTAGAACTCAACAGACCTGGGGTCTGTTCCCAGCTCTGCCACACACCGGCTGTATGAACTTGAGCAAGTTTCTTATACTTGGAGCCATGGTTTTCTCATCTGAAAAATGAGGATAACACCACCTGTTTTACTGGGCTCTTACAAGACTTAAAAACAAAAAAATATGTGTAAACAGCTTAGTACAGTGTCTATCATACATGAAGTACTCTCTTTTTTTCACTTATACTTCCCGAGTCTCATGCATAAAGAGAATGGGTCAAACTGTCTCAGTATTCCTTTGTCTTATTCTCCCTGTCCTCATACCTCTTGACTCTGATTCTGTTTTCCATCACTGGTCTCACCATCCTTATAGTCTTTCACACTAGAAATATGAAAGTCCCATTTCCTCCCTTTCCTCCCCCATCAGCTACACAGAGTCCATTACTAAATCCTGTGGAGTTAACCATAAATGGCCCTAGAATCTGCCTTCTCTCCATTTTTATAATCATTTTCATGTTAGACTACTGCCAACACTTCCTTTCTTGGGTTCTAGCTTTCAGTGTATCTTCTACATTGCTGCCAAAGTAATCCTGTACCCAAACAAACCTTAGTACTTTGCTCCCACTATTAAACAGCTGCTTGCTGACTACAGGTTCCACCTAAACCATTAAACTTGCCCCCACAAGGTCCTTCTTAACCTGGTCCTTAACTTCTTCTCTAGAATTTTGCCCCACCACATCCTCTCTGAGGACCTGTTCTCCAGCTACACTGAATTTTCTGCGGTTGTCCAAACCTACTGGGTACACACATGACTTGATGCCTGTGTTCACATTGCTCCTTCATGCCTTTCTTGTTAAATGCCGACTGGTCTTTCAAAGCTCGGATCAGACATCATCTCTGTGAAAGACTTTGTGACTTCCTAAACAGGTAAAGCCAATGTTTACTTTACTACCCATGTTCTCACCATGTTTTGTTCACCACGAGTGGAGCATT
Organism: Mustela putorius furo; assembly: GCF_011764305.1. Taxonomy (NCBI): domain Eukaryota; kingdom Metazoa; phylum Chordata; class Mammalia; order Carnivora; family Mustelidae; genus Mustela; species Mustela putorius. The sequence goes on along the minus strand of NW_025422123.1, from coordinate 13,086,509 downwards.
TAATACAACCTGCTCACAAAGACCATGTCCTCTGGAGCCTGGGTTTGATTCCCTGACTTGATAAAGTAGTAACCAGCTAAACTGGCTGAGTTATTTAGATGTTTTAAACTTTTGTTCCTCCTCTGTAAAAGAGATATGATAATAACCTACTGAAGAGATTGTTGGGAGAATTCAGTGAGGTAAGCCATGAAAATGATTAGCACAGTGTTGGTGCTAATACCAAGTGATTTAATAATATTGGCTTTATTATGTCTATAATTTTAACTACTTACATGTCTATCTTTTCTATCCTTTTATAAGCTGCTCTCGTGCAAAACATCTTATTCCTTAGTGCCATCAGCACTTGTGATATGCAGGCCAAATCAAAATTTTCCTTTCCATTAAGAAATATCCACAGATTTGAGATAATTTCAAGGTATAACCAAGACAATCAAAATAAGGTTTTACACTTGGGTACACATTTGCTTCAGATATTGCTAAGGGCTTTGGCTATTAACTCCATGTTTATGGATACCCACTATTGCTTGGTGCTGTCATTTATTCCCAGAACTTCAATTCCTTTCTGTATGCAGATGGTGCTCACCTCTAAAGCTCCACCCCCATATGCTCTGTAAGATCCAGATCAACATATGAAGGAGCCATTTAGAATCTGTTCTTAGATGTCCTACAAATACCCAAAACTCAACAAATTTAGGACTAAGCTTGCTATTCTACCACAGGATCTTCCCTACAAATGATCCCATGTTAGGAAATTACATCATCTGTTGCTCAGGTTGGGAATCTAGGAATGAAGTCCAACTTTCCTTGTCTCCTCTGACAAATTTCCCCTCCCCATCCAGTCATGCTTCTAGCTCCTTGCTACTTCCCCTAGATTATTTTTTGAATCTGTCTTTTTCTGTCCTCCTTGTCATACTTTCATGCACGCTATCATTATGTCTCACCTACTACTACTCCGGGCCTTTCCCCAACCCACACTGCAGCTGGAATGATCTTTTTAAAAACACACACGTCATCAAACTGGTGCCCTTCACTCTTATGGGTCTTATAGCCCTTCCCAAACTGGCCTCTACCTCTCTCTGGCCTCACCTTGTGCCTCTTTCCTCCATGTCTCCATGCCTTGGCCTGTGGGTTTCCTTCAATTCCCTGAACTCATCAAGTTTTCTGTCCACTCCAACTGTTCCCTCTACCTAGAATGTTTTTTCCTGCTCTTTTTACCTGGCAAATCCTACTCATTCTTCAGACTCAATTTTAGAGCCCATTCTCCATGGAGCTGCTCCTGATCTCCAAGCGTAGGCTTTATGTGCTTGCTATATATTTTCATAGCACCAGGCACTTTGCCTGACCACTCATCACTTCTAGTTTTGTATTCAGTGTCTGGCTTTTCCAAGCTAGAAGCTCCAGCACTACAGCAGCACTACAGACTCTTCTGTTCATCCCCAAGCCAGGCACTGGGTACAGGGCTTTGCGTGGCATAGGTGCTCAATTAATGTTATGATATTGTGTAGAGCGTTGATTGTTGGAATTTCTAAACCCATGACTCGTTCAGTCTTTCAAATTTGTTCTACCTTACAAAATACTTGAGTACCTTATTTGTATTATGTATCTTATGTTACTTGAATAAGTCTATTTAATTCTACATCTTAGTTTACCTCAGTAAAAAGTAATATACAGATCAAATAAAAATGACATAATGCTTTCTTACCAAACTAAGTTTTGTGGTCATGAGTATTAATGGATAATGCAACATGTGCCAGCAAAGTAACAAATTTTGTTTGAAACAGCAAGATTTTCATAGGAACAGTATCTAGTATAAAATCTTAATACCTGTTCCAAACGTACGATACTTTGGCTAAATGGACTACTAAAGGTTTTACATTGCAGAAAATCCTATCCACTGACTTTATAACAACAGAATGTCAACCTTTTCATTTCTGAATAGTAACTGAATTGTATTACTTTAACCCATCTGGGAAGGTAATAAGACTCTGAGGAGAGGTAAAAAGAAACCAAAAAGAGATATAAAAAAGAGAGAAAGGCAGAGCCATGCTAAAAACCAAAAGAGAAAGGGGAAAATATTTGTAGATTAAAAGCAATTTAAGTGCAAAGAATACAAAAACAAAAGAAGGAAAAACCTGACGTTACCATTCTCAGCCAAGATGGTAAAAAGCCTTTATATAGACTCATGAATCCTTCTCCTTGAACAGCCTGAATCAAACAGTCCGTTGATGATTTATACAAAAGTCCCCTAAAAAGGAAAGAAGACAGTTCTGCTAAATTTCTTGTGTGTAAATAGTGTATAAATAAATCATAAATTAAAAAATAAAGGAAACTTACTATAAGGAAACTTAAACATTTTCTGCTAATTTAGAACAAGTAATATTTGTGGCTCAGTATATAGAAATCACCTCTTTTGAGTTTAAAGAGAATTTCTTTAGGTGTCTAAGGCTGACTCTTTGGATTCATCCCACCCTTAGTCTTATAGTTAGAATTCACTCCACCTGATCTCTTCCAGAGAGAACATACTGTTTTATAGCAAATCAAATTCTCCATGTTACCTGTAAGTCATAAGCTTCTGAAGAAAGTGCTCTGTAAATTCTCAGCAGAGTATATTTTCATAAACTCTTTGAAAACAATAAAATCACAATAAATACCTTGTGTCTAAATAATATGATCATTAAATTAGCTTATATCCCCAAGTGCACAGTACTTTTCCATCAGACAAAGAGCAGATAATTACATAAAAACAGTTTGCTGGCTGAACATGTGATCACACAGATACATTTCAATCAAGAGTAAATGCAAGGAAACATCTTTAAGGAACATTATTATTAAGGACATTTGAACACACGGAGAGTGAAGACTTTCTATCTACCTTCCTTGTTTATCTCGTGGTTGATTCATTATTCGGCTTTTGATGACATCAGCGGGTGTTCCCAGAATAGAAGCTACCAGTCCAGAACATAAACTATAAATACAAATAAATGAATTTGAAGGATAATAAATATAGCAATTTCTAAATTGTAAGAAAAGGAAATCTGATATTTAGAAAGAATGGAATACTAAATATATTATTGTATTATTCTTTATAATAATCCTATTTTTGCTTAAAATCAATGCTTAATGAAATCATTAAAGAGATAGAAAAAACAAAAATTAAAAAGAATGTCCAACCAAAAAAACAATAGAACAAATCAATGAAACTAGGAGCGGAGCTGGTTCTTTGAAAAAATTAATAAGATTGATAAACCCCTGGCCAGACTTATCAAAAAGAAAAGAGATAAGACCCAAATAAATAAAATCATGAATGAAAGAGGAGAGATCACAACTAACACCAAAGAAATACAAACAATTATAAGAACATATTATGAGCAACACTACGCCAACAAATTTGACAATCTGGAAGAAATGGATGCATTCCTAAAAACATATAAACTACCACAACTGAACCAGGAAGAAACAGAAAGCCTGAGCAGACCCATAACCAGTACGGAGATTGAAACAGTCATCAAAAATCTCCAAACAAACAAAAGCCCAGGGCCAGACGACTTCCCGGGGGAATTCTACCAAACATTTAAAGAAGAATTAATTCCTGAATTAATTCTCCTGAACTGTTCCAAAAAATAGAAATGGAAGGAAAACTTCCAAACTCATTTTATGAGGCTAGCATCACCTTGATCCCAAAACCAGACAAGGATCCCATCAAAAAAGAGAGCTATAGACCAATATCCTTGATGAACACAGATGCGAAAATTCTCACCAAAATACTAGCCAATAGGATTCAACAGTACATTAAAAGGATTATTCACCACGACCAAGTGGGATTTTTATTCCAGGGCTGCGAGGTTGGTTCAACATCCGCAAATCAATAAATGTGATACAACACATCAATTAAAGAAAGAAGAAGAACCATATGATACTCTCAATAGATGCTGAAAAAGCATTTGACAAAGTACAGCATCCCTTCCTGATCAAAACCCTTCAAAGTGTAGGGATATAGGCACGTACCTCAATATTATCAAAGCCGTCTATGAAAGACCCACCACAAATCTCATTCTCAATGGAGAAAAACTGAAAGTTTTTCCGCTAAGGTCAGGAACATGGCAGGGATGTCCATTATCACCACTGTTATTCAACATAGTACTAGAAGTCCTAGCCTCAGCAATCAGACAACAAAAGGCAATTAAAGGCATCCAAATCGGCAAAGAATAAGTCAAACTATTACTCTTCGAAGATGATATGATACTACATGTGGAAAACCCAAAAGACTCCACTCCAAAACTGTTAGAACTTGTACAGGAATTCAGTAAAGTGTCAGGATATAAAATCAGTGCACAGAAATCAGTTGCATTTCTCTACACCAACAACAAGACACAAGAAAGAGAAATTAAGGAGTCAATCCCATTTACAATTGCACCCAAAACCACAAGATACCTAGGCATAAACCTAAACAAAGAGGCAAAGAATCTATACTCAGAAAACTATAAAGTACTCATCAAAGAAATTGAGGGAGACACAAAAAAAATGGAAAAATGTTCCATGCTCCTGGATTGGAAGAATAAACATTGTGAAAATGTCTATGCTACCTAAAGCAATCTACACATTTAATGCAATTATCAAAGTACCATCCATCTTTTTCAAAGAAATGGAACAAATAATCCTAAAATTTATATGGAATCAGAAAAGACCTCGAATAGCCAAAGGAATATTGAAAAAGAAAGCCAAAGTTGGTGGCATCACAATTCCGGACTTCAAACTCTATTACAAAGCTGTCATCATCAAGAGAGCATGGTACTGGCACAAAAACAGACACATAGATCAATGGAACAGAATAGAAAGCCCAGAAATACACCCTCAACTCTATGGTCAACTAATCTTTAACAAAGCAAGAAAGAATGTCCAATGGAAAAAAGACAGCCTCTTCAATAAATGGTCTTGGGAAAATTGGACAGCCACATGCAGAAAAAAGAAATTGGACCATTTCCTTACACCACACACAAAAATAGACTCAAAATGGATGAAGGACCTCAATGTGAGAAAGGAATCCATCAAAATCCTTGAGGAGAACACAGGCAACAACCTCTTCGACCTCAGCCTCAGCAACATCTTCCTAGGAACATCGCCAAAGGCAAGGGAAGCAAGGGCAAAAATGAACTATTGGGATTTCATCAAGATCAAAAGCTTTTGCACAGCAAAGGAAACAGTTAACAAAACCAAAAGACAACTGACAGAATGGGAGAAGATATTGGCAAATGACATATCAGATAAAGGACTAGTGTCCAGAATCTATAAAGAACTTAGCAAGCTCAATACCCAAAGAACAAATAATTCAATTAAGAAATGGGCAGAGGACATGAACAGACATTTCTGCAAAGAAGACATCCAGATGGCCAACAGACACATGAAAAAGTGCTCCATATCACTCGGCATCAGGGAAATACAAATCAAAACCACAATGAGATACCACCTCACACCAGTCAGAATGGCTAAAATTAACAAGTCAGGAAATGACAGATGCTGGCGAGGATGCGGAGAAAGGGGAGCCCTCCTACACTGTTGGTGGGAATGCAAGCTGGTGCAACCACTTTGGAAAACAGCATGGAGGTTCCTCAAAATGTTGAAAATAGAACTACCCTATGATCCAGCAATTGCACTACTGGGTATTTACCCTAAAGATACAAACGTAGTGATCCGAAGGGGCACGTGTACCCGAATGTTTATAGCAGCAATGTCCACAATAGCCAAACTTTGGAAAGAACCTAGATGTCTATCAACAGATGAATGGATAAAGAAGATGTGGTATATATACACAATGGAATACTATGCAGCCATCAAAAGAAATGAAATCTTGCCACTTGCTACAACATGGATGGAACTAGAGCATATCATGCTTAGCGAAATAAGTCAAGCGGAGAAAGACAACTATCATATGATCTCCCTGATATGAGGAAGCCGTGATGCAACATGGGGGGTTAAGTGGGTAGGAGAAGAATAAATGAAACATGATGGGATTGGGAGGGAGACAAACCATAAGTGACTCTTAATCTCATAAAACAAACTGAGGGTTGCTGGGTAGAGGGGGTTTGGGAGAAGGGGGTGGAATTATGGACATTAGGGAGGGTATGTGCTTTGGTGAGTGCTGTGAAGTGTGTAAACCTGGTGATTCACAGACCTGTACCCCTGGGGATAAAAATATATGTTTATAAAAAATAAAAAATTAAAAAAAAAAGAAGTTAAGAAATCACTAGCAGTTCATTATACTTGTGGGTATACAAGGCAATTCAGAGGATGAATTTCTACAAACTGAAAATTCACGAGCTGCTTTAAACTTTTCCACAAGAAAGACCTATGATGAGAAAAAGGGTGGTTGCCCTGAGTCAAGGAGTATGAAGTCCCGCATGCCAGCAGCTGAATCTATAGAAACTGGGATCAAGGCAGCCTGAATAACAGCTTATGTCTGGCTAATGCAAAACTGGAAAGGAAAACTGTGGAAAACTTTTAGATCCTCTGGGACATCAAATACCTCACAAATCAAGGACTACTGATTTCTACGCCAAGGCTTTTGAAGGCTCTGAAAACTCTATGGCAGGGAAGTTGAAGCTACCTTAGGAATCTTCATATTCTCTCTTACTCTAAACTGCTGTAGCAGAAAGTACTCAGACTCTGTCCACCACTTTCAGGTCAGGATTTATAATTCAAAGGAGAAAATTACTTTAGAAATACTTGAATTCAAGGGAAGAAACCCATATAACCTATTTCGTATTATAGCAAAAGACCTAACTGTGCATATAACATCCTTGGGTCTCTGCCCACACAAGTCATTGTCTATGTGGAAAGAGCACGTTTCACCACATACATTCCAGTAGGTGTACACTACTGCTCTTTTTATATTCTTTCCTATTTGTTTCTATTCTTTGGAAGTTTAATGCCACTGATTTTAATATACCTTAATATTTTCACACAGAAACCTCTTAACCAACACCTAAGGATATAGTGTAATCTGGCTAGACTTCTTTAAAAAATAAATACTAAAGGAGAATAATGTATTCAGGAGGCCTCAAGGAAGATGGTATCCAGAGTCAAAGGGAAAAGACAGAGCAATAAAAAGAACGCTGATTTTGCCCAAGCTACTTGCACTGAAATGGACATTGCTGCTTTTTACTATTGGTCTTCATCGCTCCTTGTTAACAACATGATGAAGCTGAGGACACAGCTAAGGTGAAAATGGACAAAGAGTGACTGGTGAGTCTCCTGATCTCTCCAGGCAGCCAAGTGGCTATCTGTAAGACCAGTTTCCGATACTCCCATCAGCACTGTTTCAGAGAAAGCCAGCCTCTTAAGGATGAACTAAATCATGCTCATGGGTCATCTTCACACAGAGTAAACTCACCTTTCTCACAGTTTTACCTCTCAACAGCCTCATGATTTCAAAAAGAAAAACAAGGTTATCCTGGTCTTCCTGTTCTATATCATTTCCTGACGATTAATTCAACTCTCTACCTTTCCTCTGCTTCCTTGATTAATATACCTTGCCACCTGCCTTCCCACCTCACTAAAATCCTCACTTTTCTTTATTGCTCCTGGCCTACCCCAGGACTTCTTATTTACCCCACTTTTAGAAACTGTGGTAAAACAGACACAACATACAATTTACCATTTTAATCATTTTGAAGTGCATAGTTCAGAGCTTACACTGTTGGATGGCTCACAAGTGCATAGTTCAGAGCTTACACTATTGGATGGCTCACAAGAAGCTCTCTGGTGTACAGCTACAATCCCCATTGAGCCTCCAGGAGCATTCATTTTCTTCTAGGACACATCCAGAACTTCAGACCACATAGCACCATTTACCTACTCAATTTGATTTCATCATTAGCAACTTTTGAGTTGCCTCATGTAACACATGTATTCATACCAACCCATTTAAAAAACTGATCCAGTGGGTAGAGCTAAAAAATGAAACAAATGCCCATCATTTCATTTCCCTAAAACCTGCATTAGAGAAGAATAAGACTAAGTTATTTCACATTACGACTGGAATATATACAGCTGGAAATCTTGTTTTTCCACAAAAGACAGATCTGTTTGGTATATGTTAAGCAGATTTACATCTGCCAGGAAATCCAGGATTCTTTGGTTAGATGTGGTATTTCAAAGACCATCTGGGTGGAAAGACAATGAAAAAGAGTGGTAATATCAACGTGGAACTATAGGACAGATCTGTCTATCTTGCTTCTAGAGTAGATCATAACACCAGAACAGAGAAGCATCTTAAAGATGAGGAAGTCTTACAAGGTGACTCTACTGGGGGGCAATTGGACACAAAAGTCTCCTAGGCAGCGTGAACAGCATGAACAAAGATAGTGCAGGAGATTTGGCAAGGGTAGACACAAATATATGTATGTTTACCAGGATGGAAATAAGAAGTGGAAGGAGGTCAAAATCCTTAGTTTTCTCTGGAAACTATTGGCTACAGAAAGTATGGTGTAGCTAGTGGACACACCTGGATGAGAATCTGGAATGGAAAAGAATGGTAAGCAAAGACACATAAAAAGATTGCCCTAGTAGCACTAAAGATCACACTTATTTTAAGAGTGGAGGAATGAAGAAAAAGTACTCTAGGAATATAAAGTTAAGGTGAATCTGAAATTGGAATTGCTTATATCTATATCTCTCCAAATCTCATTGGTTCAACACTCTTAATATATTTTTTGGGGTCATCTAATAGCATAAAGCATGCTGGAATTTGGACACAAGATCAGAAGCTATATGAAATCACTATAAGGTTAAGAACACTATATATCTATAAAGTAACTCACTCTAATAGATCATTTGAAATTGTGCAGCAAAGAGATAAGGTGCTTCTGCTTCCTGGGGTGCTCTACTTCCTGTCTCTGTCAAGAGCTATAGCCTTTCAAAACACCTAATTCTAGCTCCTTTGTAGGCCCTTCCCAAGTGGTTATTTTTTCTTCCCTCTTCGGAATGGTACCATAACTAGGCATTTTGTTTCAGCATTTGCCATACATTATTTTTGTTTTTTAAAGATTTTATTTACTTATTTGAGAGAGAGAGAAGGAGAGAGAGCACTAGCAGGGGAGGGACAGTGGGAGAAGGAAAGGGAGAAGCAGACTCCACGCTGAGATGGGAGCCTGACAACCAGGACTAAATCCCAGGCCTGGGATCATGACCTATGCCAAAGGCAGATGCTTAATTGAGTGAGTCACCCAGGCACCCCTAGATATTGTTTTCATATGTGTCTTGTTTTTCCCCTGCTCAACTGTCTAGAAAGAAGCCAGGGTTTCCCTCTGTACCCACTGCAGTGCCCTGAAGGTGCCTTTACCATAAAAGATGCTCAAAGTTAACTGTGGAATTGAATTGCAGAATTGATCAACAGAATCTGACCCCAGGAGGGTCCCACCAAGGTGAAAATATTTGGGATGGTTTAATATGAAACATTGTGAAATTTTGTCTCTTTCTTCCCCATTTTAACTGCAAAAAATTCTAAGAAAATTGTTCTTTTTAAATGTACTATCACATTTCTCTAAGGGTAATATCACTAGATTCTCAATCACAGGAGATAAAAGGTTAGAATTTGTGCCAAATGTGGAAGAAAAGTGATATAGAAAATAATTCAAACTAAAATAATCACTTACCTTGATAAACCATGAGTCATGATATTGTCCTCAAGTGGAGTGTTCAGTACCAAATAGTGTTTCACTGTATCATAAGTAGTTAAATCTGGCAATAAAAAGAAAAAGGAGGCTGAAATATTCATTTGACAATGAATGTCTTTTATGTTAATAATATGTTAGGCTTAGGACACCTGGGTGTCTCAGTCAGTTAAGCCTCCGACTCTTGATTTTGGCTCAGGTCTCAGGGTCACGAGATCGAGCCCTATGTTGGGTTCCACGCTGAGCATGAAGCCTGCTTAAGATTCTCTCTCTCTTTCCCTCTCCTTCTGGCCCTCTCATCCCCTTGCTCACACACACAAACTCTCAAGAAAAAAAAATAAAAAGAATAGATTAGGCTTGGGGTAGGAATGTGTTCAAGGATGAAAGATACTATTATCGTTCTCAAGCATGGGAAAGCAACCAACAGATGAAAGGGGAGGAAAAGAGGAAGAGAGACAGGTACTCAATTATATCGCGTGAACAATTTGAATCCAGCTATCGCCTACCATCAGCTCAACCCCTGGACTTCTTAGTTTTTGAGATGATAAATTCCTTCTCTAATCCTAAGTAAGTTGAGATGAAATTCCATCACTTATAAATAAACGGTCCTGACCATCATTCTACATTAAGATTTTTATATTTTTTTCTAATGACAATGAAGAGCTGTTGAAGAGTTTTACACAGGGCAGTGATATATTACAACATTGGAGTTTTATAATGACTACCTACAGTGAAGTACAGGAAGTGAATTGTAAAGAAGCAAGAATGGGTAGATGCGTCTGATCACTCACCAAATATGTGAGTGTCTACCATATGGTAGTAGGCATTATTCTAGGTGCTGGGAAAAAAGCCATGGGTAAACTGAACACAATCCTCATTCTTTGTTGGGGGATGAGATAGTAAGCAAATATATAAACCACAGCATTTCCGATAGTTATGACTCTCCGAAGACAAATAAGGCAAAGAAAGGGGATAAGAATATCAGAAGGTAGAGGAGAATGATATATATGATTTTTAAAGATGGCATCTTTAAGGGAGGATTTTGAGCACAGCAGTGACGATTCTGGGTTACTGTTTACATGACACTCTGGCTGTTCTGCTGTGACTAGACTACAGGGAGACAAGACAGATTAGAGATGAGACTGTTGCATTTATTCTGATGAGAGATGATGATGGTTTGGAAAAAGGAGTTGTGGAGCACTGGTCAGATCCTAGGTAGTTTTGAAGGCAGAATCACCAAACTGAATACAGAGGGAAAGAAAAGAATCAAAGATGACTACAGGATTTTTGAGCTTTGGGTGCTTGGGTGGCTCAGTGGGTTAAAGCCTCTGCCCTCGACTCGGGTCATGGTCCCAGGGTCCTGGGATCGAGCCCCGCAGTGGGGAGACTGCTTCCCTTCCTCTCTCTCTGCCTGCCTCTTTGCCTGCTTGTGATCTCTGTCAATAATAAATAAAATCTTTAAAAAAAAATTTGAGCTTAAACAATTTGAATGGCAGAGCTGCCATTTTTGGAGATGGTGAAAATGAGATTTGACTAATTTAGAATGTTTTAACTAAGTTGATGAAGTGATGACCTTGGTCACAGCAGTTTCCAATGCATGGGGGGACAAAATGGACATGGGGTACATATGGAAAGACCAGTCTGGAGGCTTCTGTATTGATCCAGTAGGAGGAGATAAAAAATACTTGGACAAAGGAGTGGCTCCAGGGATGAAAAGTAGATGATGCAAGATACAGCTAAGAGTCCGCAGTGGTTGGACTTGGTGACTGACTGGTTATCAGGAGTAAGTGAAAGGAAAGAGACGAAACTCTTGCCTAGCTTTCTGCCTTGTTCAAGTGAGAAAATACGATATCGTATTTTGAGATTGGGAAGAAGGGAGAGCAAGTAGTTTGATCAACGAATTTGGTTTGGACACAGCATGATGATATTCAAGATAACCCAAATAAACACGCTGAGTAAATAGCTGGAAGCTGGAAGAGAAATCTGAGCTACAACAGATTTTGAAGGACTGAATTGAGAAACTACAATCACTAAAGATTCCTGATAATTAAAATAGCCACCAATATGATGTTGAAGCTATGGATGGACTGAAAGAGCAAAATTTAAAAAACCAGACTTACTTCCTTTGATATTTAAGTGATATGTTCCTATAACCCTCAAAAAGGCCATCCCTTCGTTTCCTAGAATCATTTAAGTTGGGTCTTAGAAACAATCTTTTCATTCATTAGCTCATTCATCAAATGTTTACTGACTACACGAGATGATAAATAAAACGTCTTTGCCTTCAGGGGGCTCATAATCTAGCAGAGGAAATAGACACACAGTAGAAAGCAATGTAATGAGGTACAAGTGATCACAGAGGTAAGTACCGGGAACTACAGAAACTCATAAAGGGGCATCTAACACAACATGGCTAGAGAAGGGTGGTTGTGGGGTTCAGGAAAAATACACGGTAGAAAGACATTTTTGCAGCATACTAAATCATCTGCAAGAAGGAAACTAAATAGAAGAAGAGGGAGGAGTACAGAAAGTAGGAGAAGAGCAGTTTTGTTATGTGTAGGCAATGGAACCTTCTAGCTCACGACTCTCTGTTTCACTCTTTACTCCCGAATCAATGAATTGTTCAATTCCCTGAAGGCACTGGTTGGATTGTGCAGACCTTCTATATTACGTTATGAAACTTCCACTTTTCTTCTGTGAGTGATGAGAAGCCAGTAAAAGGTTTTAAGAGTCCCAGGAACATGTTGAGATTTGTGTTTTAGATAAATCCCCCTGGATACTGGGTATAAATATGAGGACAGGGGAAGAGACCAGCCTGATGGCTGTGGCTATGATGGTGAGAATTGTAAAAATGGTCGTTTTAAGGACACTCAGGTGATAGGTATTGGAGAGGGTACACTTTCAAGAAATATTTAGAAGACAGAAGTAAGGGCTCTTGGGTGACTCAGTGGGTTAAAGCCTCTGCCTTTGGCTCAGGTCATGATCCCAGAGTCCTGGGATCGAGCCCCACATCAGGCTCTCTGCTCAGCGGAGAGCCTGCTTCCTCCTCTTTCTCTCTGCCTGCCTCTCTGCCTACTTGTCATCTCTGTCTGTTAAATAAACAAATAAAATCTTAAAAAAGAAGAAGAAGAAGACAGAAGCAAGGGGTGCTTAGGTGGCCCAGTCAGTTAAGCGTCTGCCTTTGGCTCAGATCATGATCCTGCGATCCTGGGTTGGAGTCCCACATCGAGCTCCCTGCTCAGTGGAGAGCCTGCTTTTCCCTCTATCCACTCTTCCTGCCACTCCCCCTGCTTGTGTGCTCTCTCTCTCTCTCCCTCTTTCACTCTGAAAAATAAATAAGTAAAACCATAAAACAAAAGACAGAAGCATTTAGTGACTGACTATGGGAGGTGAGGGACAGGTTGAGTTAAGGAAGCACTGAGGTTTCTAGTCTGGGATGCGTGCTGCGCAAGCTGGGAGCAAGAGTTGGGCATTCTGGATCTAATGATTGTCACATGGTTTCATGTGCCATTTTGGATCTTGGAGGAGGGTATGGGTAGAGAGGAAACCTTGTGTCTTTATTGACACAATTTGCTTATTTCAGGAAATCCTTTTCATAGATCACCATGGAGAAAAGTGAAAATACTCTAGAGAAAATATTCAATTAAGTTGTTCAAACATAAACGAACACTGTTGCCAATGATTACTAAAAATGATTAAATAAAGTTTTCCATTTTCCCTGATGTCTGTGCTTATCATTACAATCATGAAGGCAGTAAGGACTTCTCAGAGTTCAATAAAGTTTCCATTACCTCCCATATTCACCAGTGCTGCTCTTTGTATATTGGGTACCCAGCCTGCCCAAAGCCCACGTATTCCTCCTTCAGATAAGATTTTTGCAAATGCATGATGCACACCACGAAATCTAAAGGAAAAATAATAACGAAATGTGAAAATTCTATGCATTCCTATGGAATGCAGCTGGATAAACTTCACCTATAGCTGTTATGATTTGGAGTAAAATAAAATCTTAATTACTCAGAATTGTTAGAAATTGAAGAAATCAATCCTCACGTATTCTCATAAAAGAAATGACATTTTTAGTCCAAAGAGTGGGGAGGGCAATCTCATAATAAAAGTTCTTAAAATTGAATACTTCGGGTTTTATAAAAATTTACTATCCTATCCTGATTTTGTTCAGTTTTGTTTTTTTGGGTTTTTTGTACACAGGTGAAAAATGGTGCTGACCCACGAATCAAATCTGGAAACCCCTGTTATAAAATAATAGTCTGGGTTTTATATAGTCCAAAGTACCTGGAGTCCAATGCCATCTTTACCACTTACGAGCTGAGTGGCTTTAACTTAAGCTCTAAATTCCCTAAGTCTCACCAAAAAGATAATAAGATATATTTATAAGGCATGCAAAATTGCTATAATGCTACATGGGAAGTTATACTCACAAATGATGGTCACTGTAGTCAAAATCTGTTGGGTATTTATTAGACATAGGACTTTTTATATACGTAAGATAAATTGTATTCCTGAAAACTTTATGAAGTGTGAATTTATGTTCCAATTTTCGTCTGAGGAAACTGGAAGCTTAGGAACTTGTTAAGGAAGTAAGTTAACTAAGTTAAGGAACTTGACTAGGGTCAGAGCTAAAATGTGGTAAAGGCTGGATACGAATCCTGGGTTGTCTGATCCCAAGGTTGATGTTCTTTACAACAACAGGAAATGTTTTTTACTACTACATCAAACCAATAATTTCCAACAGCAGAGACAAAGGAGGGGAGAAACTGACAGGATTAGTTAAAAACTCAGATTTTTCTGGATCTCGATGGTTCTCTCCATGTAGTCAACTTAGAAAACATCACTTCTTCCTGCCACTTAGTAACCAGTTAGAAGGTATTACAAGATGACAAAATGGGTCCTGGGATTCTGTAAACTGCTTGGTTCAGTCAAAGTGTTACCCTTTTCTCCTCTGTGGTAGGTGTTCTCTCTGTCTGGAGGGCTCAAGGGGGCCTGGACTGCCAAGCCCAACCTCAGCTTCAAACTGAGCCAGCTGGAGGAGCAGCACCGTGAAGAGCAGTGGTCCGTGTCACTGGTGGGTTCCTAAAGGAGATTCAAAACCCTCCTTCATCTCTGGCCCAGCCACAGACCTACAGTGTTCAGAGGAACAGACCTCTTCGTACTCAGCCAAAGGTGTTCTGCACTTTTCCTCTTTTCCGGGAGACGTCTATCAATCTCTAAGATTTTGCCCCTTTCCCAGAGAACCAGGCTAAGTGGTGTTTTAATAAATTATTCAACATGAAGTCCTTTGAAGAAGGCAGACTTCAATAATGTAGAGTAATGCAGTAGGAGACTTTTGTGTCACAAAGACATATTAAAAACCTTCCTGAAACATGGGGAAAAGAGGAGGAATGGGATTAGATAGGGAAGTGGGAAGAACTTGCAAGGTCAATCTTGCTGTTCTCCCTCTTTCAGGGATTAAAGGGAAAGGAACCAAGCTTTCAGCCATGGAAGAGCCCAGGCAGTCTGTCACGCAAACCTTCTGAACGGTCCCTTTTGAAAGATAAAGAAGCTGAGGGTAGAAGTGCTAAGTGACTTCTACAACACTAAGCCACAGCGGCAAAACTGGGATTCATACTGAGACAAACTGCAAATTTTAGTGATCAGAATCTTTATATCAAGCTGTAACAACACAAGTCTAGCTGACTTGGCTGGGAAAAGCAGCAAACAGCTATACACACATATAATTTTTCTACTGGAGAACATGTGCACCTTATCATGCAATGAAAAGATCCGTGTTAGCCCTTCTCTTAATGAATAAATACATCCTCCAAGTTGAAAGAGTCAGAATTAATATCTTCTCTGAATGCTGGATTACAAAAATGCATATATCAGTAGGTACATGTTCAAACTGAGACATGGGAAAGGAACAGAATCAGTTAATTGGAGAACCTACCGCAAAGGTTTTCCTTCAAGTTTCCTTTTTCCTTCCATTTGCATCTGAACCTTCACTAGATCAGTTGGATTGGCTAAAAATTGGCCAACAACTCCAGCCATCATACCTCCAATTACTGATTTCCTAATTGCAAAAGGAGATACATTTTTTAATAGTTTCTGTTAATTTTCCAAATTTTGTAGTGAACAGTACCAAGCTGATCCAGCCCCTGCCTAGGGATTTAAGACAAAGTGAAGAAAAGAATGGACATACAAATCACAGAGAAAAGTAGATGGTTTGTCTGTTTACTGAAGGGAGGGTTAAAGGAGTTGAAATTCAAATCTGGTTTCACGGGCCTTCTATGGCCTGAAAGTCAAAGGAAGGGCAGTTGCTTCAAAGTTATAAATATCTGAACTGACCATTTAATTGTAGTTTAATTTTGACCACAGGGGACTGAAAAGAGCATAGATGTAATCAGTCTAACAGACAAAAGCTGGTCAGTCAGATTTTGTAAACTATTATTTTAGTTTTACATAGTAAAGGGGGGTTGAGAACTTTCTTCTCATTGAAGAAACTCTCTCTGCCCCTTGGCTCTTCCTTCTCCTTACCTCCCAAAGCCAACAGTGATCAAGTCTAGACTACTATACTTGAACACACTTCGAATCCATCCCCTCCTCTCCATGCCAGCTACCTGTGTCTCGGACCAGGCTCTGATCATCTTTTACCTTTTCTTAGAAGAAAAGGGATAATTTCTTTCCTTTTACTCTAAAACAGTATTTGAAGAGATACAAATGGGTATAGAGTAACAAGGTTCCCTATTATCAGTTCCCTTCCTCTGAAGCAATCACAATGACTAGTTTCTTATGATTTCCCACACATAATAATAATGCATTCACTGAGTGCTTATTATGTCAGGCCCTGTTTTTAAAAACATCATCTAATTTTCATATCAACCCTATGACATTAGTACTACTGTTAAATCCTCTTTACAGATAAGGAAACTGAGGCATAAAAGCAGTTGAACAACAGTTCAAATCACACAACCAGTGAGTGGTATGGCCAAGATGTAACAGCAGGAAATTTGAGTACCAACCACACAGTCTTAAGCACAAAGTACAAGTGATCGTTTGTGTACACACAAACATATACGTATAAATACTCCCTTCTAAAAGCACAAATGTAGGGACACCAGGGTGACTCAACTGACTAATTTTCAGTTTATAGACTGAGCCACCAGCTCTTGGCTTCTACTCGGGTCATGATCTCAGAGTCCTGGATCAAGTCCTATGTCGGGCTCCATGCTTGGCTTGGGGTCAGAATGAGATTCTCTCCCTCTCCCTCTGCCTTCCTCTTACCCCACTTGCACTCTCTTCTCTCTCTCTCTCAAATAAATAAATAAAATCTTAAAAAAACAAAAAGCACAAATGTAGAATGCTAAGTTGCATACACCTTAATTTTTCTTTAATAATGTCCTTTAAGATATATTTTTCCTAATAATGTATCTCAAAAGTTACCAGTTCATTCAGAACTGCCTCATTTTAAAAAAATTAAAAAAAACAGTTTTATAGAATTCCATTTTATGGACATATTACAATTTATTTAGACAGCTTAACTTTTAACTAAGAAATCTAAACATTTACATGACATTTGATAGGCCCTGCAAATTGTTTTCCATAGAACTTGTATCAATCTCCACCAACATCAACAGCCTAGGAGCCCGTGGTCCTCATAATGATGAACACAGCACTGTTTTTTCTCTTTGAGAATCTCATTACTGCTGCCTGCTTCTCCCTCTGCCTGCCACCCCCTGACATGTGTGCTTGCTTGCTTGTTCTCTGACAAATAAGTAAATAAAATCTTTTTTAAAAAGAAATTCTTTTAATATTAAAATATTAATATATATGCAAAATTTCATATACATACACATATGTATGTTTGTATATAATGTGCAGTAAATGCTCACTGATTTGGATTTACATTGTAATTATTAATTATTTTAAGCCTATAACTTGAGGCAATTTTGGTACAAATACACAATTTTATACAAATCTAATGGATACACATTAAAGCCTTTAGGATCAATAGTATATATTATTTTCAAAACAAAACTTACCAAAGGGGATAATGCTTATCTTCACTTTTGCCAAATACAACTTCTCGAAGATGTTCATAAGTGACCATGCGGCCTCCGGAGTACACTGTGTAGAATGGATCATTTAAAAGGTGAATTCAGCTAGACATTTAATAAAACAAGAGGGCATTCTGACCTGGACCAGTTCATCTCTCTAGCTGTGTTGTTCTCTCATGCGAGAGAACAACATGTTGGCTTTTCTTGATGTTTCTCTAAAGGCGGCATGCCTTCTTACCCCTCAGGCCTTCTCATATGCTGTCTTATCTTTCTTGAATGGATTCTCCCTTCTCTGCTTGGGTAACTCCTCCTAGTCCTCTAGGACTCAATTCAAAGAACATGTTTTCTAAAACATGCTCTCCGACCTCCAGTATTCTAGACTGCCACTGAACCTGCCATGCTTCTCCTCTCCTCCTCCAGAAAACCATGCATATATCCAATATGACATTAATTGGAGATTAACTTGATTTTGTTGCTCATCTTTCCATCAGACCATGAGATTTTCAGGGCAGGCTTTGTGTGATTTCATTATTCTATGTACACTAATACAGAGCCTGGTACACAGCAGGCATTTTTCATTTAATAAACATGCATAACTTCACTGGGTAGTTGATTATATTGAGGTAACTTTTTCAGTCAGCTGTCAACTTACAAAATGAATCTTAACTGTAAAGCCATTTATAATGCTCAACTAAATATAAATGAAAAGAAGTAAAACTCAAAACAATAATGGAAAGCAAAGGAGAAAAATTTTTTTAAAAAAAGACTGGAAAATAAAAATCATTAAAATCAGTACATGGTATTCATAGCATGTTTCTTGATATTTTAGGAAGTCTAATAAAATATTTTAAAATATTCACAAATATACAAAGCACCAAAACAACAACAGTTTCTATACACACTTCTGGAAAGCTCTTAATGAAAATACTCTAGCTTACTCACCTGAAGAACTGAAGCTTTAAAAATCATTAACTGGTAAGTATTAGTACTGGACGCTTTTCTGGTCAAGGGTCCCTACATATTTGTGGAAATATTATGAACGTAGAGAAGAATGACACACCTGTCCTACCTCCTTTGAAGCCAAGTTTATGTTCTCCTATCCACAAGCAGAAAACCCAACAACGATTATCTGTGCGAGTGCCACTTGAGAAGCAAATCTGAAAAGTATTCTCACTGGCTGTAGCAGTGACAACTATTTCCCTTGAAGACTGACTAAAGGCCCACACAGGTAGGGAGGTAGCCTTGGAAACAGAGGTGAAAATAAGCAGCATTTGAATCACTCAATTGCCAGAATTGGATCAGTCATCCCTGTTCTCTTTCAGAGTTGCCTCCTCTATAGTATATGGGACAGAGGCTAGTGAGATTTGGCACTTTAGTCAAATATATTTCATTTTCAAAGAACATGAAAAGCTTACATTTTGTGTTTTAAAGTTTCTAAAGTGGAGAAAAAATATCACTAGTTTTTTTCTTAAAATTCTTCAAACACACAGAGAAGTAGAGAAAATAATTCCCTCTGTATCCTTGAGAATGCTAACATTCTTGCCATATTTGATTCATTTTTCTGCTTACTTATTTTGAAGTACATTATAGACATCATGACAGTTCACCCCTAAATACTTGTATATGCATTTCTAAAAATTTAAGGCAATCATTCCTTAATAACAATTGGTGGTCAATTTTCTTCCCAAGAGAATATATATTCATTTATTACATTAGCAGAAAAAATAACAAAAAACAAAAAACAAACCACTAGATTTTGAGCACAGCTAAACACAAAAGCAGATGCACACAGAACTCATAACAAACTTACCAGCTGGAATCAAGATAAATACCTATGTGTCTGTAAATGGCAGGTGTCACTCCTTGCCAAAGCTTTAGAAAGCCTTCTTCTTGAACAATCCCTAGGGCTGTGCGTACCATGCCTCTATAGGGAGCAGATTCTCTTGCACTGTCTCCCAACCGAGCAAGGGCAGCTTCTCCTTGCATTTGGAGCCGAGTTTTTGTGAGATCAAGGGGAAAGGTTGCTAATAAAAAAACAAAATGAGGGGGAAACCCATAACATTCAGAGAAACAAACAAAAATTCTAAAATTCTAAAGTCATGGGACTAATATTTTAATCTCCACAAGGTTCTTGAGAACCACGGGGCTCTCAAATTTTAGAGTACATCAGAATCAGCTAAAGAAATTATTAAAAATTATTTCTTAGTCCCATACCTATGGATTCTGAGCAGGTTGATGGGGGTTTAGAAATCATTTGATTCTTACACACGCCCAAATTTAAGAATCATTGTCCCAGAGCACCCTCACCCCCAGATCATCAGGGGGAAAAAAGTGACAAGATTTGGGTTCTTTTTACTCAGAAATTTCAGCCTAAAATCTAGTTTAGTCCTTAATTTGTGTTTTTCAATGGGAATAATTTCAGATATCCATATTCTCTGACGCTACTTTGACTGCAACCATGATTAAGACCCAATGTGACTTTTAGAATACTGTACTACTTCTGATAGGTTCAAAATATAAGCAGGTATAGATGCATTATGTAATTTCATGGGTGATATTCACTGATATGAAGTTTGAGATATAGAAGATGTAATATGGAGTTCATATAAGGGCAGCATGCTCAATAAACTTTCCAATAAAGGCACAGATTGAGTTTTTTTTCCAGTACAAAGTTTTACATGTGGCCTCCTCGTGAGTACCAATTATACTTGAAAAGTTTTTCTAATGGTTATATTTTGAATTCAAGGTATTGAATTCAAGAATACATTTTTCCTTGAAACAGTGAAGCTAACTGGCCCACATTAGGAAGATCAGGCTCCTAACTTTATACTCATAAAGTCCCAAATAATTGAAGTAACCAGATTCAGGTAAGTTCATGAACGTTAATGACATTACATGAGTCTTTTCAATGACCACCGCCTGATATAAAATCATAGTTACGCTTTTTCCAAGAGAAAACAGAGTAGGAAGAGGAGAATATTAAATCTTACCACTGGTCTTTGGAAAAAATATCTTGCTGATAGTTCCCCTAAAACAGAAGTAGTTTGCATGTAGAGAATTTTAACAATGCTTTATTAACACAATAACCTTGAAAAGACCTATGATTCCTATGATTCCTCTATATTAACATAGGTTATGCCTCTCAAAATAATTCTAGTTTACTTACTGGTTACTTAAATAATGCTTCAGGTTCTGATCCTAAAGTGTTTTGTACTCAAAACCAACCCATATTTTGATTTCCTAGTTTCCCATCCCCAGCCCCCACACCATTCTCCACAAACCTTTAACAAAAGAAATATTTCTTTGCCATTGGTCACAGGGGGAAACAATTAGGTTTAAAAAAAGTTAGAAATATCCAATTCAGCAATCTGATTTTAAATTTTTTTTAAAAGTGGAAGAATTGTATTTCAATAAAAACAGTGAATAACAAAAATTTTCCCATCAGCTTTAAGAGAAGAGAAAGAGAAAAAATAGTGGGTCCAAAGGGCAAGATCATAGGAGCACAAAGAGCAAAACAAAGGGTCCTGTGCTGGCTGCACTGGAAATACAAAACAAATTCATTTTAGATGAGAACAAAGTAACATTTCCTGATGATATACACACCAAAGCTGTTGCTAGTTTTGTTTTTCAGCAGACAAGAAAATGAAAGGGTAATCTTAAAATGCACGGTGAAGGCTTCACAGGGAACACACAGGCACTCTGCTCAAAAAATCATTGGAAGGAACACCACCCGCTCATTCAAGGGCACCAAAATTCTCCCTAGGTGGCCTCTAGTTTTCTCTGACTTGCTTATGCATAGGTAACTGCCCTGTCCTCTATGTTCTTATGATATTTAATACTTTCATTATAGTAAGTAGCACAAGGTAACTGCCTGTCTCAGCATGTCTCCCCACGCGCCTGTAAGAAAGGTCAAGGCTGAGTCTTTGAAGCACCTTCACCACAGTCTAATATTGTGGTAATTATAACAATGTTGCAATTAATGGGCGCCCCGCCTGGGATTTAGCATTTATATATTATCTACTTCTCAGACTCCGAGACGCAGACACCGTACAGATGAGTTAAGCTCAAGGAGGAAAACTGGCAGATGTTGAGAAGATGCTCCATGTAAGTGACAGGTTACTTTAGTAACCTGTCTACAAAAGATACAAAAGTCTACAAAAGATAAGGCTGTGGTGAGGCTATGTAAGAACAGAAATCAGAGAGATTATCTCAATAGGGATGAAGAGTGGATCATGTTTTTAAAAGGCCATCCTCACGGATGGGAAAACGATTCCTAGAGAGGAATGACAGTTCTTGAAGCTTCCAAGCGTAGACATTCAGACACAACAGCAACACCTCTGAGGGAGACGAAATTGGAAGGAAAAGACCTTAGTGACCTCCAGGGCCGCCTCCTCGCAAAGCCGGCCTTGACCCCGCCCTGCCACAAGGGCCAAGCAGGTGTGCAAGCAGAGGGCGCAACCCAGAGGGCCGCACCCCCCGGGGGGCCGAAACCTCTCGCCGGTGCCCTCACCCCCACCCCCAGCGCGGCACCTCGACGAGTCGCGGGGGAGGCCCGGGCGGGGGCGGCCGGGTACCTAGCTCGGCCACGGTAGCCGCGCAGCCCGACAGGAGGAACTTGCTCGCTCGGGGCCATCTCTGGGCAAGCGGCAAAAGCCTCTCCTCATCCTCTGGAAGCGACATTCAGCAGCAAGACGGGACGACAGTACACCCCTTCTGGCCGGCGCCCAGCGCCGCGGCTGGCCTGCCACTCTGCCAGGGCGGCCCGTCCTCAACCGGCGAGTGGCGGAGCGGGGACCATTTCCCTCGCTCGGCTCAGCCAGGCGGCCTCACAAACCTACAGCCTTCCTCGCAGCCCCGGCGGGAGCGCTCCACCGGACTGAGAGCAGAACAACAACGCGAAGCCCACGAGGCTTCTGGGAAATGTAGTCCGCCGGCCTGTGCGCCTCTTGGGCGCCATTCTCTGATTGGCTGCGAGGCTCCCTCGGCGCCGCCGGCCCCCGGTCGTCATGGCAACAGAGCAAGTTCTCTCCCGCCTTCCACCCCTCCGCACCCGCACTAGTTTGGTCCAGCCCCTGCGTTCGGTCCAGCGTGGCGGGGCCTGGAAAGACCAGTGGAGGTGGGAGGAGGGGGCGATGATGCAGAAGTCATCTAAAAATTGGGGCGGGGAAAGGAGGCTACGCTTAGGAAGGCAAACAAACTGCGGAAGTTGTAGCAGACAAGTTGGGAGGTCCGGTAGGTGTCCCCTCCCAACAGGGAATGAGCAAGTGCCACGGCGGCAGGACTTTTCCCTTCTTTGATTGTGGAAGGTGCTAGACAAAAACATGGAACTAATTTCCCCAACAGTGATTATAATCCTGGGTTGCATTGCTCTTTTATTATTCCTTCAGCGGAAGAATTTTCGTGGACCCCCGTGCATAAGGGGATGGATTCCTTGGATTGGAGCTGGATTTGAATTTGGGAAGGACCCTCTAGAATTTATAGAGAAAGCAAGAATCAAGGTATGTGGCCTTAGCAGGTGGATTTCCGGAGTAGGTAATGTTGTCCTTTTTATTTTCTTTTATTGGCTCTCAAATGCAACAAAAAACACAGGGAACATACCTGCTGTCCACAGACGATCATTCCTCAGCTATCAACAGCTAAACCTTATGCAAGTTTTTTCGAAAGAAATAGATTTTTATTGGTTATGAATAGATTCTTATCAGCTTGTAGCTGCCTTTTTGCACGTCGATATTAATTTATAAATGTTAGTTACTTCATCATAGTTTAAAAGTTCTAAGGGTACCCACACTAACTAAACACTTGGAATAATTCGGAAATAAGTGAAATACGGTTAATTTAAATTTATGAAAACGGGAAATAAATTAGTACCCGAACTGAAGTTAACGCCAGGCTGCTGTAAAAATTACTTGCAAACTTGGTCTTTGCAGATTTAACCCGCACTGTATTTTCGGCTGGTATTATTTGATGATGATGAGATCCATGTTCACTGCATACTAAGGAGATTAGTAATATTGTAGTGGATGTTTTTGTCCTTAAAACAGCTTTCAGATATAGTTCATCTTTCAAAAATACTATGTAAATTACTGCCAACTTTTCCCCTTTATTTCAATGAATTCTTCAATGTATATTCCCATGTGTGTTGTGTGGTTGTGTTTTTGGCACCTATCCAATTGTTTCCTCAGAATAAATTCCTAAAAGTGGAATTGCCTAGTCCAATGACATGAACACTTAAATTGTTCATATTATTGTGTTACTCTTGCAAAAGAATGTAACAATATACACCTTTTCTTGTCCTTTGAGTGTAGGGGATTACCTAGTTGTTTCAGAAGGTCAAGCAAGGTCAAAAAGATTATTCTGTTTTCTTCTAAAAGGTTTGTAATTTCCCACTTTACATTCAGGTCTGAGATCCATTTTTGAGTTAAATTCTTTTTGTAAGGGGTGATGGGGCGCCTGGGTGGCTCAGTGGGTTAAAGCCTCTGCCTTTGGCTCAGGTCATGATCCCAGGGTCCTGGGATGGAGCCCCAAATCCGTTCTCTCTGCTCAGCGATGAGCCTGCTTCTCCCTCTCTCTCTCTGCCTGCCTCTCTGCCTACTTGTGATCTCTGTCAAATAAATAAATAAAATCTTAAAAAAAAAAAAAAAAAACCAAGTAAGGGGTGAGGTTAATTTCTTCCATCTGGATGTCCAGTTGTTCCAATTTCATATCCTGAAGGACTGTCCTTTCTTCATTGATCACCTTTGTAGCTTTTCAAAAATTAATTGACCATTTTTGTGTAGATCTATTTCTAGCCTTTCTATCCTAGTCCATTGATTTAAATGCCCACTCCTTTGTTAATACTACACTGCCTTATATACTCTAGTTTTATAGTAAGTCTTTAAATCAGGCAGTGAAAGTTCTCTGTATTTGTCTGTAATTGACTTGCCATTCAAGATTGTTTGCATTTTACTGTAATTTTAGAACTGGCTTGTCAATATCTATCATAAAGACTGTTAGAATTATGGTTGGAAGTTTGTTAACTCGATCAAAAAATTGGGGGAGAATTGACTTCTTAACAATAGTAAATCTTCAAATCTATGACTGCTGTGTATCTCTCTATTTATTTAGCTATGTAATTTCTTTCAGAAATGTTCTGTGGTTTTGGTGATGTGGTCATGACTATGGTTGTTAATTATTTTATATTTTGAGGCTGTTGTAGATAAAATTGCTTTTTTTTTTTTTGTTTCCCACTCGTATCCTGTTGAAACATAAAAAAATGCAATCTGTTTTCCTTATATTAATTTTATACCTTGTGACTTTGCTAAATTCAGTTGATTGCTTCTAGTAATTACTTCAGAGATGTTTTAGGATTTTTATACATAAACAATATGTCTTGTAAACAGATAAATTTACTTCTTTTTTTCTGATCTTGATGTTTATTTCTTTTCCCTCTATTATAATCAGTAGGATTTCTAGGATATTGTTAAATAGAAGTGGTAAGAGTAGACAAGCTTGTCTTTTCCCTACTATTAGCGGAAATTGTTCAGTATTTCACCACTGAGCCCGATATTAGCTGCAGATTTTTGAAAGGTGCCTATTTCAGTCCGGACCTTCAATCCATACACAGAAATCACAGATGCCATCAGAGAAATAAATAGGGACTTATTCTCTGTTCACATCCATCGTTTCCTAGCTGCCAGTGAAATCCTCATCTCACCTGATTCTACCTTGTTGCACAGAAACAGAAGCATCTGTATTTGTTTTAAAAGGCTACAAAATGTTCCCTGAATCCTAGCTTAACTAAACAGTGACTTAATGATTGACATTGTTTGTTTCCCATATTTTTGCTGTTATAAATATTGTAGGAACAAGTGTTATTTCTGTGTGTGAAAATGTATCCATAGAATGAATTATCAGATTCAAAGTATAAATGCATTTATAGTTTAGAGTGAAATAGGAAGCCTTTTGAATGTGTTGAGCTGAGGTGTGATGGGCTCTGATTTAAATCTTAAAGGTTCACATTGGCTGCTCTGTTAAAAAAAAAAAAAGGAATGCAAAAATTAAAGAAAGAAGATAAGTTGAAGGTTTTTACAATATTTCAAACTTGAAACCATTGACCATTGTGGTTTCAACCATGGTGATTGCAGTGGAAATTTGAGAAGTGGCTGGTTATATTTTGAAGGTGGAAGCAGCAGGATTTACTGGCAAACTGCATGTGGTGTGTAAAAGAATGAAAAGGGCCTAAGATGACTCCAAGAAATTTCGCTTGAGTAGCTAGAAAATGGGAGTTGCTGTCAAGTGAAACAGCCACAAATACAAGAATTTACTGGAAGGGAAGAAGTTATCAGGAGCTCAGCTTTAGCTATGTTGGAGTTTGATAAAAAATAAAATAAAATAAACAAAACAAAACAATTAAAAATTTTAAAATGAAAAAAAAAAAAAAGATATGCTGAGATATGTTGGAGTTTGGGATGTTGATATCCAAGTGGGAATACTGAGTTAAGCAGCTGGATAAATAAATTTAGAGTTTGCAAAAGACATCCAGTGATGCATAGTTTCAACCTCTTTTACTTATCTTCTATAGCTGTCATTTCCCCTGAAATTCTTTTCACATATTTTATTTCTATTTAATGTAGTTTTTTTTTTTCACATTTCTATACTCTCTCTTCCTTAGAGTCTTTATTTCCTGTGGGTTATAATCCCCCTTGTGCTTCTTGTCATTGCCATCTCTCCCTCTTTTTTTTTTTTTTATGATTTTATGTATTCATTGACTTGAGAGAGAGAAAGCACACATGAGTCGGGTGGAGCAGAGTGAGAGGGAAAGAGAGAGAGTCAGACTCACCCCTGAGCACGGAGCCCAAACAGATGCAGGGCTCCATCCCAGGACCTTGAGATCATGACCTGAGCTGAAACCCAGTTGGGCGCTTAACTGACTGAGCTACCCAGACACCCCAGTCATTGTTATCTTTTATTCAGTAATATCTTTATTGTTTCTTCCTTTGCTACATTCCTTTATCTCCTAATTTCCCTCTATTGTCTAGCGACTTCTTCCACAGTTTTTGTTTTATGGGTTTTTTGGTGGTTTTTTTTTTTTTTTTTGCCTATTTCCTTTGTAGTTGCAATTATTACATTAATTTTTTAAATTCTGAAAATAATTTTGCATTACAAGAGTTTTTTTCTTCTTTTATCCATGGAAATCTTTTTGCAGTACAGGTTTTATGTACCCAATGCAGAAAGTTTTCGGTGAGTTACTTCATTTATAAGGAAGTTCTCGTCTCCTTTTTTTTTTTTTATAGAATTTTTCTTATAATGCTGAATTTTTCCTTTCTTGTTTAACTATATTTTAAGGAGTTGAGTTGTCTCGGACCAACTGTCAGCAGGAGGTTTTGCTTGGAGGCAGTTGCCTTCTAGGTTTTTTGACTTAAGTCTTCTCTCTCCCTTGCTACAGTGAAAATAGAGTGTCTCTATGCACCCATAGCTCCTCTGCTTTTAGGATGTAATTTTACAGATATGAGCTCTCACTACCTTTCTTCAATAGCTGCTGCTAGTAAAAGAGGCAGCCTACTTTCCCAAGTGTACTTTTTACTTTTAGAAGATAGTGCTTCCTGGAGCCCACTTTCTGTGTTCTCTTTTGCTACCCGCCCCCACCTCAATATTCATGGCCTGGTTATCTTAGCCCATCTCATAGAGGTTCCAACTCTGTACATTTCCTTCTCATATCTCAGAGTGTATATTTCCAAGATTTTCCATTGTTGAGCCCCCTGTGCATGCCCTTTTTCTTTCCCGCCATGCCATGAAAGCTTTTAAGAGCAGAAATGAGAGTTCTGTTGGTGTCAGGTGTCAGGGCACACTGTTGTAGTTAGTAGATTTTCTTCTTCTTATCTAGCTCAATATGTTTATAGTGTACATGTGTTTCATTCTCCTTGTGGCTTTGCATGATTTCCAGAAAAGAAGCGGAACAATTCAGAAAGAAGTTGCCATATTATCACTACCAAAATTGGAAGTCATTCTTCTTTAAAAAATGGGTTTTGTTTTGTTTTTTCAGATGAGTCCATATTCTAAAGTCATGAACATATATACAGTGAAAGGTCTTCCTCTCTTTTCTGTCCTCTGACTGCCTATCTTCTCCTCCATCAAGAATATTTCCATTCTCCTGTATAACTTTCAGAGGTATTCTGTGAATTAAAAAAAAAAAAAAAAGAATTAGGAATATTTGCTTCTGAAAAGATGGGGTAGTTTTACTTCCCCCTATTCCTTCCACTAAGTGTAGCTAAATCATAATTGAACACTATATATAAAACAAACATAAGATTCTAAAAGGTGGAGAGAGAAAAGCAGACAGGCTAAGGACCACAGGATCTGATGAACAATATGTGGCTGAGTTTTCTTGATTTTTTTCTGCTTCACATACCTAGATTGAGCTCTAGAAAAACCAGAAAAACCTGGAGATGCCCCTGAGCACAGATAAAAAAAATAATCCTCAAGACAAGCTTACTCTATCTAGGTAAAGGGCCAGGAAAGGAGCAACCTAGCAAGACAGAAAACCTTTAGACTATAACTGCTCCAGGCAAACATCATAGGAAAAAATTATGGCATCACTTCAGTCAGCAAGTGCCAAGTGAAGAGTCTAAATCCTGGCCAGGCTGTAATGAAGTAAACCTTCCCCTCCTAGTAGGGTTGGTGTAAAATAGGCCTAGAGAAGGGTTGTGACTTCCCGTACTCTTTAGCAGTAATGAGGCCATCCCCACTGCAGGGTTAATGGAGATCACACCAGGAGCATAGACTATACCACCATTAAGCAATAACAACGAGTCCCCTCCTACTCATTGGAGTGGTGCCCCATGAGCCTTAGAAGATGGGTCAGGAATTTCACTACCACTTAGCAGAAAGAGGCTACTCCTATAACACCTTTTCACTTCCAGGCCAGTGAAGGTCATGTGGGAGCAATAATGAGGCATTTCCTTCTTCTCCCAGGCAGAATGATACAGTAAGAACTTAGTAAGGAGACTTGCTTTCACCCTCAACCAGCAGTAACAAGGAGTCCTCTCCCCATGCTGAGTAATTAACCTCAATTTCCATTCCCTTACCTGGCAATGATGTGGTGGCATTCCCTTTCTCACATCAGAATAGTGACAAAGGAAGCCTGGAAAAAGGATGAGTTAAATAAAATGCAGTGTCATAAGATAATATACAAGACATCCAGATTTTAGTAGAAAATCACTCCTGATACCAGGAACCAGGAAGATTTCAACTTGAATAAGAAGAAACAATCAACAAATGACACAGATATTAGAATTATCTTACAAGGATCTTATGGTAGCCAAAATAAAAATGCTTCAACAAGCAATTATACTCATGCCTTAAACAAATGAAAAAATAGAAAGTCTCAGGAAAGAAATGGAAAGTCCGTAAAGAAATAGTACATATAAGGAAGAAACATATGGAAGTTTTAGAACTGAAAAATACAATAACTCACACACACATACAAAAAGAAAGAAAGTAAGAAAAAGAAAGAAAACCTTAGTAGAGGCACACAACAGCACAATGGAGAAGAATGAAAAGAATCAGTGAACTTCAACATAGGTCAATAAAAATTGGAGAAGATAGACTGAAAAATGAGCAGAACTTCAGGGACTGTAAAAGACATAGCACTTATATAATCAGAGTCCAAGAAAGAGGGTGAGTCTGAAAAAGTATTTGTAGAAGTAGGGCTGAAAATTTCCCCAAAGTGGCAACAGACATGAACCTACATATTTGAAAAGCTAAGCTAATCTCAAAGAGGATAAACCTAAGGAAGTCCTCAGCAAGACAAATGATAGACAAGCTTCTAAAAACTAAAGACAAATATAATTTTAAAAGCAGCAAAAGACAAATAGAACCTTATCATAGTGGAGAAAGAAACTGAAGTGTTAGTGGATTCTTCATCAGAAACCATGGAGACTAGAAGAAATGGCATACCAATTTTCAAGTGCTTAAAGAAAAGAACTGTCAACCTAGAATCCTATCTCCAGCAAAAATATCCCTTGGGAATTAAGGAGGAGTCAAGACATTCTCAGTTGAAGGAGAACTAAGAGAATTTTCTGCCGGAATACCTACTATCCTAAACAAATGACCAGAAGTAGTTCTCTAAACAGAAAGGGACCAATGAAAGAAGGAATGTGGACATCAAGAAGGAAGTAAGAACACAGTAAACAGAAGATATTAACTGCAATAGATTTTTCTTCCCATGGTTTCTAAATTGTTTCATGGCTGAGGCAAAAATTATTACACTGCTTGATATTGTTCTAGATGTGTGTATTACATTACAAATGGGAGAGGATAAAAAGATATAAAGAGAGATTCACTTGAAATGATAAAATAGCCACACTATACAGCCA
The DNA here is from genome assembly GCF_011764305.1 of Mustela putorius furo. Lineage (NCBI taxonomy): Eukaryota > Metazoa > Chordata > Mammalia > Carnivora > Mustelidae > Mustela > Mustela putorius. Next base: position 13,056,437 of record NW_025422123.1, on the reverse strand, counting down.
TTGTGGAAGACAGTATGGGGGTTCCTCAAAAAGTTAAAAATAGAACTACCTTATTATCCCATGATTGCACTATGGGCTATTTACCCCCAAAATAAAAAAACTAATTCAAAGGGATGCATGCAGCACAGTGTTTATTGCAGTATTCTTTACAATAGCCAAGATATGGAGCCTCCCAAGTGTCCATTCACAGATGAATGGGTAAAGAAGATATGGTGTGTGTATGTGTGTGTGTTTGTGTATGTGTGTGTATTTCTATAGCCCAACCTAAAGCCTAATCATATAGATAGATAGATAGATATAGATAGATAGGTATAGATATAGATATTATTCAGCCATAAAAAAAGAATGAAATCTTGCCATCCACCACAACATGAATGGAGCTAAAGAGTATAATCCTAGGCAAAATAAGTCAGTCAGAGAAAGATAAATGCCATATAATTTCATTCATATGTGGAATTTAAGAAACAAAATAAACAAAGGGGGAAATAAAGGAAAGAGAGAGAAACAAACTGAGAAACAGACTCTTAACTATTGAGGACAAACTGATAGTTACCAGAGGGGGGCGAATGTGGGAATGGATGAAATAAGTGGATTAAAGAGTCATGATTACTGAGTAATGTATAGAATTGTTGAATCATTACATTGTACACCAGAAACTAATATAGCACTGTGGTAACCATGATGGAATTAAAAAAACTTCAAAAAGTGGTTATTGATTAATTAAAATTGATTAATTATGATAAGTTACATATATATAGTAATAGCTGGAGAAACCACTAAAAAATTCTACACAAAAGGATCCACTTAAGAATACTATAGATAAATCAATGGAATTCTAAACAATGTTCAAGTAACACACAAGAAAGCAGATAAAACAGCAAAACAAAAACCAGGGAGAATAAACAGAAAAAAACAAAAAACAAAAAACAACAGAAAACCCTAATATATCAATAATTTAAGCTATAAATGGTATAAATACAATTATTAAAACATAGATATTTGAAAAATGGATTTAAAATAATGCAATTACATGATGTATAATAGAAACTCACTTCAAATATAATGAGATAAGCAGGTGAAAAACAAAATTATGGAAAAAGATATATCATGCAAGCATTAATCAAAAGAAAGTAGGAGTGGCTATGTTAATAGCAGAAAAAGTACCTTCAGAGCAAAGAAAATTACCAGAGACAAAGGGGGACATTATAAAATGATGAAGGGGTCAATATACTACAAAGAGTTAGCAATTCTAAATGTGTATGCACCAAATTACAGAGCTGTAAACTATGTGAAGCAAAAACTAGAACTGAAAGAAGACACAGACAAATCTACAGTTATAGTTAGATGTTTCAACAATCTGAACAATGGGTAGGACAGACAGTAAATCAGCTAGAATATAAAAGACCACCAACCAAAAAGATCTAATGAATATACATAGAACATTCTACCTAACAAAGCAGGTATGTATTCTCTTTAAGTGCCCATGAGACATGACAAGATAGACCATACTCAGGGCCATAGACCCTCACAAAATTTAAAAGAATTTGAATCATACAATGTATTCTCTAACTACAGTGGAATGAAACTAGAACTAAGTAGCAGGAAACTCACCAAACACTTGGAAGCAAACAACATATTTCTAAGTAATCTATGATTTAAGGGGAAACTCTCAAGGGAAATAAAAATTTATGTTGAATTGAAAGAAAATAAAATCCAACCTATCAGAATTTGGGGGACACAGCTAAAGCAGTGCTGACAGAGAAATTACCGTCACTAAATATTTGCATTGTAAAAGAGCATAAGTGTGAAATGAACAAAGCTTCCCTGTCAGCCTCCTCACCAAAAAAGAGCACAGCATACCTCAAACAAGAAAAATGAAGGAAACATTAACAGAAATCAATGTAAGTGAAAACAGAAAAAATAGAGAAAATCAATGAAAGAGCCAATTCTTTGAAAAGATCAATAACATTGGAAGACCTCATACAAGCAAAAGAAAATAAAAGGACACCCATTATTAATGTCAGGAATAAAATAGGGCATAGCACTGCAGACATCAAAAGGATAATAAGGGGCGCCTGGGTGGCTCAGTGGTTAAGCCACTGCCTTCGGCTCAGGTCATGATCTCAGGGTCCTGGGATCGAGTCCCACATCGGGCTCTCTGCTTAACGGGGAGCCTGCTTTCTCCTCTCTCTCTCTCTGCCTGCCTCTCTGCCTACTTGTGATCTCTCTCTGTCAAATAAATAAATAAATAAATAAATAAATAAAGGATAATAAAAGAACACTATATGTAACCCCACATGTAGAAAAATGACAATTTAGATGAAATGGACCTAATTCTCCCCAAAACACAAACTACAACTATTCAGTATGAAATAGATAATTTGAATAGCCCTGTATTTGTTAGGGATAGCAATTGCTCATAATTTTAAAACTCCCAAAAAGGAAATCTTAAGGCCCAGATTGTTTCACTGGAAAATTTTGCCAAATGTTTAAAGAAGAATTAACATCAATTGTATAAATAATCTCCAGACAATAGAAAAGAAGGGAACATGTTCCAGTTTATTTTATGAAGCTAGAATCATCCTTGTACCAAACCAGATAAAGACAGCACAAAATAAGAAATTTTCAGATCAGTATTCTTTATGAATATAGATGCAAAAGTCCTCAACCAAGTATCAGCAAATAAAATCCAGCAATATATAAAGGAATCACAGATCCCATGACTCCATGAGTCTCTTCCAGGATTTAAGACTTGTCCAATATATGAAAATCAGTTAGTGCAAGCCACCATATTAACAGGTGAGAGAAGAAAAGGCACATGGACATATTGATTTGTACAGGAAATGCATTTGACAAAATCCCACACTCATTCTTGATTTTCAAAAATTATCAGAATGGTAATAGAGAGAGTCGTCTTGAACTTGTTAAAGAATATCTACAAAAATTTTACAGTTAACCTCAATCTTAATGGTGAAAGAATAAGTGGTTCATCTCTGATTGGAAATAAAGTAAGAATGTAATCAAGAATCAGTAATCAAGAATGTCTACTGCTTATTCCACATAATGCTGGAAGCTCTGGTGAATGCAATTAAGCAAGAAAAAAGATCATATGGAAAGGAACAAATAATCCTTTCTCTATTTGCAGATGATGCGATTGTTTACTTAGAAAATTTCAAGGAATCTACAATAAATCTGAAGTTAATCAGTAAATTCAGCAAGGTCACAGAATATAAACTCAACGGAAAACACAATTATATTGCAGCATACTAACAATGAGCATATGCAAGTGGTAGTTAAAAATACAATATCATTTATAGTCACTCAAAAAGAGAAAGAAATATTTAGGTGTAAATCTAATAGAATGTGTATAGAACTTCATGATGAAAACTATAAAACCTTGATAAAAAGAAGAACTTAATGAAGAAACATACCATGTTCATGGATTGGAAAACTCAACATAGTAAAGATGTCAATTCTTCCTAAATTGATACACAAGTTTAATGCAAATTCTATCAAACTTCTGGTAAAGGGTAGATATAGACAAGATTATTCAAAAATGTATGTATAAAGGCAAACGAACTAGAATAGCTAAAACAAGTCTTAAAAGAATAAAATGGGAAGAGTCATTGTACTCAATTTCAAGACTCATTATATAGCTACAGTAATCAAGATTATGCAAGTGGAGGGATAGATACAGAGATCGATGAAAAAGAGTTGAGAACCCAGAAATACATACACTAAATGTCCAATTGATTTTAGACAAACGTGCAAAAGTAATTTATTGAAATAAAGATAACCTTTTCAACAAATGGCAGTGAACCAATTAGACACCAATAAGCCAAAACAAAACAAAAACAAAATGAACTTTGACCTAAGTCTTGCATCATATATAAAAATTAACTCAAAACAGATCATTGACTTTTATGTTAAATGTAACACTATAAAACTTTTAAAAAAAATAAGGAAAGTATCTTCTTAACCTGGGGCTGAAGAATAGTTCTTAGACTGGACACCAAAAATCCATAAAAACAATCCTGACAAATTGGGCCTCATGAAAATTACAAGCTTTTGCTCTGTGAAATAAAGAACCTGTTAGGAGACTGGGAAGACAAGCTATAGATGGAGAGAAAATATCTTCAAGCCACATATCCAACAAGAGACTGCTATCTAGAATATATAAAGAACTCTCCACCCTCAACATGTAAAAACCCTCAACAAGTTAACTAAAGAAATGGCAAATGATGTGAACAAGTTGCTGAAGAGAGCATAAAGCTGGCAAATAAACACATGGAAAAGTGTTCAACATCACGAGCCAGTTGAGGATATGCAAATGAATACCACAATGAGATATGACTACATACCTATCAGAATGGCCCAATAAAAAAAAGTGACAGCACTCAAATGCTAGTAAGGATAGAGAGAAACGGGATCACTGGCGGAAATAGTACAGCTACTCTGGAAAGCAGTTGGGCAGTTCCTTAAACAAGGAAATATGTAGCTGCCATCTGACCCAGCAATTTCACTTCTGGGCATTTAATCTCAAGAAATGAAAACATGCATTCACACAAAAACCTGTGCATTAGTGTTTGTAGCAACTTTATCTGTAATGGTCCCAACCTGAAAAGAACACAAGGATCCTTCAACAATGTTTAAACAAGCTGTAGTGCATCCATACTGCGGAGTACTACTCAGAAATGTAAAGGAATGAATTACTGATACATACCACAACCTGGGTTGATCTCAGAGGTTTATGCCAAGTGAAAAAAAGCCAACCTGCGAAGTTTCCATTTTCCAAACTATTCATCTTTTCCTCTTCTGTTTGTACACGATTTGATTCTAGTTGTATACCATTCCTGAAATTCAGCATTATAGAACTGGAGAACGGGTTAGTAGTTGTCAAGGGTAATGGAAGAGGTGGGGGTGAGAGGCAAATGGGTTGACTATAAAAAGGTAACTTGAGGCATCTTCATGGTGATGGATATTTTCTATACCTTAACTTGCTCACTGTCAGTGGTCTAGTTGTTTTGCAGCTTGTTAACACTAGGGAAAACAGAGTAATGTGTACATGGGTTTGTTCTGTATTATTTCTTATAACTTCATGTTACTCTATCATTATCTTAGAATAAAATGTACATGAACAAACACACAGGCACCACGACTACAACATACTGTGTGCTCTGGCCTTTGCTTCATAACATTCAGACATTGCACAAAGAAGTGAACAAAAGCAAAGCAAATAAGACAGAAACACAAACACCTCCCCTGCCACAGAATTTATAACATCAGACACGATCATTTGTACAGTCCAGTTTTGCAGTAAGCTATTTTAAATACCATGCAGCAGTAGTTAGGTCGATTCTTCAATGTGTTTGAACTTGGCTGTTCTACACTGTGGCCCGGGTACCTGTAAGTGTTACGTGGGCCACTTTCCTAATGGGAAGTTAAGAATTCTCATTTGTATAAAACAATGGAAATTATTCATATTTTCTAAATATTGATTAACAAGTAATTGTAGATAAGGAATACTGGAAAGTCAGGGCACCTGGGTGACTCAGTTGGTCAGGGCACCTGGGTGACTCAGTAAGCCATATCATGATCCAGAAGTCCCAGGGTAGAGTCCCACATTGGGTTTCCTGCTCAGCAGGGAGTCTGCTTCTCCCTCTGACCCTCCCCTCTCTCATGCTCTCTTTCTCTCTCATTCTCTGTCTCAAATAAATTAATTAATAAACGGAACTCTCCAAAAAAAGGAGGGGGATGCTGGAAAGTTATGTAGACGTCAGGATTACCAGTGTGAGAAAATGAGTCTTCACTGTTTGGTGGCTTCATGTTTTTCATGCCCACAGTTGCCTGATAGCACCCAACAGTGTGTTGTAGGAATGATCACATGCCATTTCAGGGTTGCCTAGAAATGATTGCAATATTGGGGTAGTGACAAGCATAATATTTTGAAATACTTATAGTAACTATAATGGGGTATGAAAGTATGGGTGATTGCTGCAAGAATGTATATGTGGTACGTATTGTGGTATTATAAAGTCAGTGCCGCCACAGGAGGAAATGAGAAGGAGTTTGGAAGGAAGATGTTTATTATACCCGCGGGTCTGAGGGGTGCCCAAAAGGGGGGCCGCTGTAGGACATGCAGGTCCACAGGGAAAAAGCACCAGTATCCATCAAGAGGCCCAAGATAACACCAGAGAAAAGTCTGTGGCTGAGCCTTTTTTGGGGCTTCCCCAGGAAAGGCAAAGCAGGGCAGGGAAAACAATTTAGGACTGGCTGCTTTGAATAATTCTGGTCAGCTTTGGGCTATATGAGTGGTTTCTGGTTGCCTGCTACTTGGCCTTGGGCTGATTTCAGGCAGGGAAAATATTGGTGTGTGAGCATTAGATAAGGAAGTAGATGGGCAGAGACTCACGATTGGTTGGTTTGCATGTGAAAGGTATGTTTCTGGCTGGTTGAGCCCTCTGCTAGCCCTCTGTTGGCTAGCCCTGGGAGGGCAGTCTCCGCCCAGTAGTGAAGCCTCCCAACAAAATCATGGACTTCCTGAAATCAAACTCAGGGCTAGTGTAGGTTTGTAGGCTGCTAGTGATCTGATAGAGGGCAGAACTGAAGATGTGGATGACAGGAGGCATTGACGTAGAATGAAGAGAAGGAAAGAGTGTAGAATCCATAACATAAGTGAGGGAGCACTTGCATTTTACAGGGGCAGGACCTCCCATTCGTACTAACCCGAGGGGAGGCATAGAGAATGGGTACAAATGTGTATCTTTGCAAGATTTGGTGGTGAAAATTTGTGAGTGCTCTTACTTGATTGCCTCAAGTTTTCTAGTAAGTTACAAAGCAGGAACGGTACCTCAGAGTGGAAGGGGTTGGGCAGGTATGCAGGGGAAATAGTAATTTTGGAAAGTGAGCACATCAGAAAACTTTTCAGGATTGCAGGACATAGTTGAGTGACCACAGATTTAAGTCAGCTGTTTTGAATCTTTTTCTTGGACAAAACTGAGCTATAGGTTACTTGTAAGCCTACTGATACCTGGGAAACAATGTTTAAATATCACTGTATGACATAATATCTAGTAATTCTTTTGTTTTTTAAAAAGATTTTATTTATTTGACAGAGATCACAAGTAGGCAGAATGGCAGGCAGAGACAGAGGGGGAAGGAGGCTCCCTGCTGAGCAGAGAGCCCAATGCAGGGCTTGATCCCAGGACCCTGAGATCATGAACTGAGCAGAAGGCAGAGGCTTAACCCACTGAGCCACCCAGGCACCCCCTAGTAATTATTTCTAATTATTATGTCATACTATAAGAAAAGAAATTTCAAACAATGATCAAAATGAAGATTAAGTATTAGGATAGAATAAATTATGATTTGTGTAATTTAGATTTGTCTTAATCTAGCGAAATTTATAATTAATTACATATATAATCATAATAATATTTATCTTGGCTATAACTTCAGCATTAGGGTTCTTGCATAACCCATGACCCAGTAACTTATTAGAAATCCTTATTAATATCTGTACTTGTGTTATCTTTCAGTATGGACCAGTATTTACAGTCTTCGTTATGGGCACCCGAATGACCTTTGTTACTGAAGAAGAGGGAATTAATGTGTTTCTAAAATCCAAAGAAGTAAATTTTGAGCTAGCAGTGCAAAATCCCGTCTATCGTACAGGTAAAGAATATTTTCAGATAGTTTGTTTGAAATACAACTTTGGAGTCCAAGAGTAGCTTTGTTAACAATTATATCCTCACTCCTCTATCAAGAATGTTGATGGCCCCTTCCTTATTTTATACTTTAAAATCAGGACAGAAGGTAGAAAGAATATCTGATGAGTTTGATCATTGAAAAACAAATTATTGACAGCCTCATGTATGTCTTAATTAGATGTGGGTAAGAGATGAGGTACCCCACTGTTGTTTACTTTGGAAAATATTTGGAATCTGTATCCTATTACAGCTCCCAGGATGTCCTTCACTCTGTTCTGCTGCTGTGTAGACAGTGTTCCACAGGCTATATCTCTTGGCTTGATCACATGTTGCTACTCTGCTCACTGAAAGTAGAATTCTACTGCTTAATGCACCCTTTACTGTGGCATTTCCTGACACATTCCTAGGGCTATTAAGGTAAGTGGGGCTTGGCCTCATGTAATCTGTGGCCTTTTGCTCTCCCTTCTCAGAGACTTCTGGATTGTACTTCTCAGCATGCATCTGGTGTGACCACCCACTTTATTTCTTCCCAGGCTGCAGATATGAGGTGCCGAGGCCACTCGTCCTCCCAGGAATGGGGAGCTGTTTCGTTTTGGTGCCTCATACTTTTCTCTGCTTCCATAATGTCTGTGCTTGCTTCTGTTGTCTATGAGCTTCTTTCTCTTGGTTTCCTTTTTGGCTTCTTTCTTAGGTTCATCTTCATGTAGCCTCTCATGCATCTCTTGCCATTAAACAAACCAAAAAAAAAAAAAAAAAAAAAACCCAAAACAAAACAAATTTTAGAAGCTGCCAGTGACCAAGAGCATGATGCTTGTTTCTTCTTGCCCGCATGAAGATCACAACATGTTGGTTAAATTCTTTTGACTATTGAGTGCTTCTCGGTACTTAAACTATGGAATTCCAGATCAAAGAAAATAATTATTTTGAAGTTTGAAGGCTCTGAATCTGTAAGTTCACATATCCCTCCAGAAAAACATACCAACTTACTCACCTTTCTTTCACCAATCAGGGGTGCATGAATGTGATCAAGTTTTTTCACATGTGCTGCCTCTGGGGACTTTGATGTTTAAATATTTCTATTTAATAGACAAAATATGTTAAGATGTGCTCTTGAGCCAGCTTCCTATTCCTGTAGTATATCCCCCTAGTACAGAGAAGATCTATGCTCAGGAAATTGAAACATTATTTTTAATTAATAATAAAATACATAATAGGCTGATGAAATAGAAAACTAAGAACTATTTTTTGAAAAAGCTACCTTACAGACAATAAAACGGGATTAAAGAAAAGTATAAAAGAATAATGAGTTTAAAAACTCATACTCTTACTAGACGAACTCAAGCAGGAGTTGTGTATCATGGAAGAAACATGAGCACTAATACAAAGGAAGTAGTGGAGCCAAAGCTACTCATGGGGTAAGGAAGTGTAGACACTTGAAAGAGAAATAGAAGTTGGCAGGAGAAATGTGTGGCTTGTGGCTGTGGGTGTGTGGGGATGGGGTGAAGCTGGTCAAGGAGAGAGTGTTTTGCGCAGCTAGAACATTTAATAAAAATGCTGGGAAATATAAATATAAATAATGGAAATACCACACTGTACCTGGCATACAAACCTGGGGGGGGAGAAGGGCCTGGAAATGTTACTGGAAAACTAGAAAGATGGTAGAAGGCCTTTTGTAAACTTTGTTAAATGTAGAAAGCCAATGAAAGCTTTTTAACATGCAAATAAAAATCACCAGATTTGTGTTTCCCAGAGGCCCTCCTAGTCACCCATTTGTAGATCACCCCCAAACATGAATTTCCCCCACTGACTCTTACAGTCTCGTGGGATAGGTTGAATCGTCCCCTCCTTTTACATGCAGGAGGTAATTTTATGTACTAGGAAGGCTTTGGCTGCAGTCCCTGTGGCCAAGTAATAGTAGAGGTAAATTGACTGTTTGCTTCAAGGAATTGTTGCTTCTGTTAAAAATAGTTTTCTCTGTTTTTAGCATCAATTCCAAAGAATACTTTTTTAACACTGCATGAAAAACTTTATATCATGATTAAAGGGAAACTAGGGACTTTCAACCTGTATCAACTCACTGGACAACTGACTGAAGAATTACATGAGCAACTGGAGAACTTGGGCACTCATGGGACAATGAAGCTGAACAACTTAGTAAGGTAAAATACATGCATTAGTAGTGTTCAAGCTTGTTGGTTTTTTTGGTTTGGGGGGTTCTTGGAATAAAAAACTTGGAATCCTGCACATTGAACATTAAAAATTATCTGATTGATTACTGAAGTCGATCTAACTGGTAATTTAAGAGATTTTATTAATCTTTTAAATCTTAATTAATGGACAATTTTTCATTAGCACTCCGATTTTTAGGTGAGCCAATATGATCGTTTTAATACATTTACAGTAATTTCTCCTCAACCATTCCATGCCATGTAGAACATACCTACCTAGAGGGAATGCTGAGAGACAGGTGAGACAGGGAAGGGCACTGGAGGGAATCAAGTGACCTCAGTCATGTTCTGAAGCTTTCTGGCAAAGGTAAGGGCTGGGCCTAGGAGCTGTGAGAAAAATTCTTCATGTGTGAAAGGAGATTTGGTCAATTGAAGTTAGCTATTAAGCACTTTCCATGTCAGTGGGATACTGGGATGCTGAAGGCAGGATTCAGTAGTTCAGACTCATAAAAAAGAATAACAGTTAATATTTCGTTAGAGGTCCAGAAAGAGAGAGAAGAAAACAACAACAAAAAAGGCAAGCAACAGACTAAACTTTTAGCATGCCCAGTATCTACAACAAAACCAAGCAAATTCTTGGATATCTTGAAACTCTGGGGGGAAGGAGATCCTGAAAAATTTCTAGTGAGGAAGAGATGGCAAATAAAACTGAAACAAACAGTACTTAGTGTTACTAATCTAGGTCATATTAACAATCTTTGATATTCATTTCTTTATTATGCCACAGTAATTATTTTTATTCACTTATGGTGATAGGTATTATATTCCAGTGGGAAGTAGTTTAAATCTGTAGGATCCTATGAGAGCTTGGGAAATTTGGTAACTAGTGTTGCCCTGATTTTTTGGCTCTCTTTGCTGCTGTCTAAAGTCATGGACTGTATCTTAGTTATTGCTATTATTTACTTAATAAGAACTTGTTGAAATTATATTGAATCAATTTATTTTTACATATGATCTCACATTTATCAGGATCTAACAATGATTGCTTAGAAAGCCTTTTAAAATCTTCAGATAAATGAACCACAATTTCAGTTATCCCTAAGTTATCTTGACCACAGTAAACAAATATTAAAACCTTTTGAAACTGATTCTTTCCCAGAAGAATCTGTTGCATATTATTATCTACCCCTAATATATAGCTATTAAATAATGTCCTTTCTTCCTTTCTTTCGCTTTTCTTCTTTGGTCATTGGGTCTGACTTTCTATGTGTTTTTCTTTGTAGGCATCTTCTTTATCCAGTCACAATGAACATATTCTTTAAAAAAGGCTTGTTTCCCACAGACAAGAGAAAAATCAAGGAGTTCTATCAGCATTTTCAAGCTTATGATGAAGGTTTTGAGTATGGGTCCCAGATGCCAGAATGTCTTCTAAGGTAGGGAGCTCTTCCCTACAATTAATTCACTGACCAAGCTCCTCCCAGCAATTTCCCTGTTCTCAGTAGAGAGAGCAGCATCTACGAGGAAGAGACAGGAGCTACTTCTTCAGACGAATTTGTTTTTGGTGTGTGGGTGACTTGATGGAGGAACTGAAGAAGAGAGATGCATTATTTCCTTTTTTTGTTTTCCCCTTATTTTGAGGAGCAAAAATGAGACAGGGAGAGAGAGAGAGCCAGAGAGAAGATACGAGAATGAAACAAAGAGTTTGTTTTGAGGCCTTTTATCCTGTTTACTGTTCTTATGATCACATTCATTGCTATACTTTGGAACCCTGCTAAATCATCAGGCATGAACAGTCTTAGAGGCTGACATGGTTAACCTTGTTCTCCCTGAGGCACAAGGAGGTATGGCCAAATGTATTTTTCACAGTTGGCTCAGTGGTTCAAATGCAAAATAACACATGAGTTTTTAAATGTCTTGGCAGTTGGTTTATAGTGATAACTGGTCAGAAAGTATGAAAAAGATTGTAGCCAGTTTGCTTTACCTGGCTTAAGCCAGCACTGGGTCCTTGTGCTAGTTTCTCATCCTTCAGCCACTGCTAACAGCCAGAGTAAAAGTAGAATAATCAGGTCATGGGCTCTGATTTTGTTTGTTTATTTTTGCTTTTGTTTTTTATTCAATGCCAACCCTATAGGGATTCAAACATTTCTTTGCAAAAACCCTACTAAGATGTGGCTGCCTTGCCCACTCCATTTTCTTTCTGATCTAGTAAGTCTGAAGGTAGACCTCGCATGAAATTCTAGGAAACTTAGAGAAGAAATTTGGAGAAGTAATTATAATTCCATAGATATACCCCTTTTAATGCTGTGACCTATTACTCCTGATGTGCTTTCAAATTAATTTATGCATGTTTTTTTTCTTGCCTAGAAACTGGTCAAAATCCAAAAAGTGGCTTTTAGCACTTTTTGAGAAAACCATTCCAGATATTAAAACATACAAATCTGTAAAAAATAATTCCACGGTAAGTAGTTTTTTGCTGAAGTAAGTGAGTTTTTGCCAAAATGTATGGGAGGAAAACAGTAATAAGGTATGATTTTTAAAATATTTTTTTTGCCAAAAATCGTGAGATTATTTAGGTAACATTTTGTGTCAAGTATATTGTTGGATTTTTACATACATTATTCTATTAAACAACCTTGTAACAATGAGGTAGGTATTAATAGTAGGTATTAATAGTTATTAAGTAGGTATTAATAATTATTCTACATAAGAAAAAACTAAGGCTACAGACAACAGCATATAACAAGATGCTGAGGTTTTTATTGATTTATATATTACATCGTTAGGTCAACAGCAATAGTTGGGAATTACGGCACATTAGATAAGGATAACAGAGTTCTGCAAAGTAGACTTTGTTCTCGATGCCATTATCACTAATTATTTCTCTCTTCAAATAAAAGGAGGTAGTGAGGTATAATTTGAAAAGCAATGCACTGGAAGCCACTGTCCCAAGTGGCTTGGTTCCAAGTGGATTTGTGGTCCTTCAGTTGTGGTTCCTAGACCAACAGTACCAACATCGTCTGGGGAGGACGCAATCAGAGCCTCTGAGGTGGAGGCTCAACCCAATCCGTGGTTTCATAGCCCTTCCAGGTGTTTCTGATGCTTGTGTAATGACAAGTTCTCAACCCTGCTTGCTCATCAGAATCTCGGGGAGCTTTTGGAAATGACCTGATTCTCCAGACCCACCTTCCCCTTCAGAGACTGGGATTCACTTGGTCTGAACATGGGCTCCAATTCAGTCACTAGTCTCATGACCTTGGGCATAGCATCTTGTCTCTTGACTTGGTTTCTACATCTACCTCATAGAATGTGGGGATTAAGTGAATTAATATTTGTGAAGAAGTTAGAGAATAGTGAGGACTACATAAGAGTTCAGACCATGTGTTTATCATTAAAAATTAGACCTTTTATTTTATTTTTTTTAAAGATTTTTACTTATTAACTTGAGAGGGAGAGAGCATGCACGTGCATAAAAGCAGGAGGGAGGGACAGAGGGAGAGGGAGAAGCAGACTCCCCACTGAACAGGGGGCCTGATATGGGGCTCAATCCCAGGACCAGGAGATCATTACCTGAGCCAAAGGCAGATTTTTAACCTAGTGAGCCACCCAGGTGCCCCAGACCTTTTCTTTCTTATAGATGATATCAAATGTTTTTATTTGCTTGCCTTTCATTATTACAGCAAGTGTTACCACAAGCAACACTGCTTAACGCTGGAAGGGAAGATCACTTCAGAAAAAAAGTGATGTATGAATGTTTAGTTATCTTCCACCAGAATAAAGGGAATAGAAAGCTATTTTGGAAAGCCCCACACTGATAAACAGTGTTTTAGCTAAGGATTCTACTTCACAAACAGACCCAACACATTTTGTTTGCATTGTTTTCCAGGATTTAGGGGTGAAGAGGCATGTGTATAAAAGATGAGCTCAGATGAATCTGTGCTCTGTGGGCCTGGCAAACAGTGTTTTGAGTGCCCCAGATAAAACTCTCCACTGAGGTTAAAGCCTCTGCCTTCGGCTCAGGTCATGATCCCAGGGTCCTGGGATGGAGCCCCACGTCGGGCTCTGTGCTCCACAAGGAGCCTGCTTCCCCCTCTCTCTCTGCCTGCCTCTCTGCCTACTTATGATCTCTCTCTCTGTCAAATAAATAAAATCTTTAAAAAAAACAAACAAACTCTCTACTGACATTACTTCTAGAGCAGCATTTCTTTTTGAAAAGTCTGAAGAAATGAGGCATTTTTAATCATGGGTACTCTAACTCTCTGTTTGAGTAAAGATAGATTTTGCATTTTGCTGAAGCTAATCCAATGTTTAAGACTTGGGGGCAGAACTCGGTTTGAACATTCAGGAGCAGTTTTCATTTTTTGTGTGTATAATTTTTGTTTTTTTCCAGCAGTGTTCACACTGAGCTTATGTTCTGTACCCAGTTGTTTTTTTTTTTTTTTAATGTGGTCTAAGAAGAAAATAAAAGATTCTGTTGTCTTCTGTATAAGTAGATTTCAATGGCCTAGTTAAGCAGAAGACTGGAAGAAGTTTTTTTTTTTGGAAATATTACACACACATCTATTACATTATAAACATCAAGTGTGGTGATTTCTCCCTTGTTATTCTAGATATGTATTAAAATAGTATTTTCACTTAAAATTAAGATTTCAACTACAGGATAGCATCCAAAGAATGAAATCCATGTATAGGATTTTCCATGAGCTATAAACTTTGTGTTATTTTAATTTATGTTGTATGATAGAAACCAGCACTGAATAAAATTTATACTTAAGTAATTTGCAATTTTGCTAACCCATTGTTACAAAAACAATAAGACATCGCTAACATTTTTGGGGGGCTTATTCTGTGCTAGACATAATGTTACTACATTTCACAAATTCATGACTCATTTTTCAGAGCAGCTCTAATACCCAGAAAACTGGAGATTTTTAAAACCAGAAAATAGATTAGGGTGGTTAATCACTTTGGAAACATTACATGCCTTTGTAAGTCATAGTACTAGTCTCTCATCGTGTATTTTCTTTGATTGTGGTTTAACAGTTATTTCATGTATCCCAAGATCTGAGGCAAAACTACTAAATAGTGGTACAATACAGTTCTCTTAATCCCTAATCCATGGGAGTTGTGGGCTGTATCTCTCATGGGGCAGTATATCGCAATAGCTAAGAGTGTGGGCTATGGAGCAGGGACTAGGCTCTCAGCATTTGAATCCCAGCTCAACCACCCACAAGCTATTTATTCTGGCCGAGTTCCCTAACTTAAGTGGCTTCAGTTTCCTCTAATGTGAAACGGTGAAGATAACAGTATCTACTTCTTCAAATTGTACTGAGGATGAATGGTTGAACATTTGCAAAGCCCTTAAAGCAGTACTCGCCTTAGCAAGCAATAACTAGGCATTAGCTGCCATTATTTTTATCACCTGAATTTGAGTTATTTAAGATTCAAAGTACATGAGTAACTTAATGCAAATGTATCTGAATCTCTTCCCCACGATCGAGAATGACCATTAACAAAGGTGTGACTGGGAAACCTCCCAGTGAAGAAGAAGCTTCCATGGAATTTGTGTAATGACTGGAGAGCCACCATAGGTGGACTTGGATGGGGCCCTGATCTTAGTTGGCACCATTCCAGTCAGATATCCCTTCTCTGCATATTGAAGTATTTATACTATCTCCTGGATTGGCAGTGCTTTCTCCATGGTGTACAGGCTGAGAATCTTCATGGCAAATAGGGGTAGGGTTTGCTCTGGAATGCTCCAGATACCTGTGTTTCTCTGTTGCTTGCATTTTCCTAAAAGCAGAGGTTTATTTTAAAAATTGTCAAAATGATAATATGTACTAAGTTTTGTTTCAAGTGCTTTATAGGTAGTAACTGGTTTAATTCTCACAACAATTCTATGAGGTAGATACCATGTTATGACCATTTTATAGATGATGAAATCGAGACACAGAGCTTAAAGTAACTTGTCCAAGGTTATCATCTGGGTCTTGACTAACTAAGCCAGATTCTGGTTCCACATATAAGGATCTTGGAAGTTGCCACTCTATCCTAACAACAAGCACAAGGCTGAACAGACCAATACTAAAATTATCAGACTGGGACTTTAAAACAGCTATGCTTAATATGTTGAGGGCTCTAATACATAAAGTAGACAGCATGGCAGAACAGATAGATAATATAAGCAGAGAAATGGAAATCCTAAGAATGATTAAATGCTAGATATAATAAACACTATAACATAAATAAGGATGCTTTTGATGGGCTTATTTGTAGACTGGCAGAGCCGAGTGAAGAATCTCTAGAGGATATAGCAGTTGAATGTCCCAGAACTCAAAAACAAAGAGAATAAAGGCTTAAAAAAAAGGTAGAACAGAATGCCCAAAGACTATGGAAGTGTGGGACAACTCTAAAAGGGAGAGCGTCCATACAGTGGGAATACTAGAAGGAGCAGAAAAGGGGAAAGGAGCAGAAGAAGTATTTGACACAATAATGATAGAATTTTCCCACAATTGATGTCAGACACCAAACCATAGATCCAGCAAGTTCAGAGAGCACCAAGCATGTAAACACCAAAAACATTATCATTTTTTAATTATTAAAAAAAAAAAAGATAAAAAGTCCTAAAGAAGTCAGAAGGGAAAACACACATATCTATAGAGGAACAAAGATAAGAATTTTTTCGGACTTCTCCTTAGAAACTATGCAAAACAAAAATAGAGTAGAGTGAAATATTAAAAGAGTAGAGTGAGAAAAAAAACCCATCAATCTGGAATTCTGTACCCTGTGAAATTATCCTTTAGAAGTAAAGTTGAAATAAAGGCTTTTTCAGTCTAGCAAAAATGAGAGAGTTACAAGAAGTATTAAAGGAAGTTCTTCAGAGAGAATAAAAATAATATAGGTCAGAAACTTAGATCTATATAAAGAAGGGAAGAGCATCAAAGAAAAAATAAGTAAAGGTGAAATAGAAATTTATTTTCCTTAATCTTAATTGATCTAACAGGTAACAATTTGTTAAAATTATAATAGCAACAATATATTCAGATACACACACACACACACACACTTGTGTGTGCTTATATATAAATGAAATCATTATGTATGGTTATCTGCATGTCTGTTTGTATCCTTTATCATATCCTTCTATAATAATAATCCAGTAAATAAAATGTTTCTCTGACTTGCATGAACCCCATAAACAAATTAATTGAATGTGGGAAAGGGTTGTGGGAACCTCTGATTTATACGGGCAATCAGTCAGAAGTACAGATAACAAACGACTTGAAGCTGGCATCTGAATTCCAAGGATGAGGTTTTGTTAAAACTTCAATCTGTAGTCAGTTGGTCCAAAGTGCAGGTAATAGCCTGGGCTGTGACGGGCACCTAAAGGACAGGTGGGAGGTGGGGAAAAGATATAGTCTTGGAGGACTAAATCCTTAACCTTTAGAACCCCATGTTATTTCTGGGTAGAGGGTGTCAGAATTGAGTTGAACTGAGTTCAACTAGATAGTGTCCTGAGTGTTTTTATTGCTGTTTGGAACTCCCCCTCCACATATACACACACATTAGAAATTGGCATCAGAATTTCACAGTGAGTATGTCCGCTTTACTACTTCCTTTCAACATAGTACTGGAAGTCCTATGCAGTAAACCAAGAAAGGAAATAAAAGTTACATAAATTGGGAAAGCAGATATGAAACTGCCTTTGTTCACAGATGTCATGATCATATTTGTAGAAAATCCAAGAGAATAGACAAAAAAGTACTGACACTTTGGAAGACACTTTGGTGGTTTTGTACAAAACAGAGCATACTCTTGCCGTAAAATCTAGCAATTGTGCTCCTTCATATTTGCCCAAATGATTTTGAAAATTTATGTCCACACAAAAACCTGCATTTGGATGTTTAAAGTAGTTTTATTCATAACTGTAAAACTTGAAAGCCACCAAGATGCCTTTTAGTAGGTAAATAGATAAACTGTGCCACATCTAGGGAATGGAATATTATTCAGCACTAAATACAAATGAGCCGTCAAGCCATAAAAAGACATGAAGGAACCATAAATGTGTATTACTAAGTGAAAGAGGCCAATCTAAGAAGATTATATAATGTATGGTTTCAACTATATGACATTCTGGAAAAGGCAAGATGTGGAGAAAGGAAAAAGATCAGTGGTTTTTGGGGAGGGAGGAGAGATACACTTGCAGAGCACAGAGAATTTTTAGGACAGTGAAAATAATTTATATGACATTATAATGGCAAATATATATCACCATGCACTTGTCCAAACCTAAAGATTTTACAATGCCAAGAGTCAACCCTAAGGTAAACTATACGATTTAGGTGATTGTGATGTGTCAATATCTTTGATCCATGGTTAAAAAAAAAAAAAAAAGTACGATTTTGGTGAATGATAGTGATAAGCAGAGAAGGCTATGCCTGTGTAGGGATCAGAGTTATATGGGAATTCTTTTTACTTGCTTCTCAGTTTTATTGTAAACCTAAAATTGTGATAAAAATAAAGTATTTAAGAAAAAAAAATCAAAACCAAAAACGAAGCCAGCGTTTGAACCAATGCAGTAAAGCAATTGTGTTCTAGAGTACCTACTCCTAATAACTATGCTACCAGTAGCTACATAAACCCTTTAGCATGCTTCAAGCTGCAAACCTAGGAACGACAGAAATAATGTATTTGGGATTAAGGAAAAATGTGTGGTCTATGTTTACAAACACCATTCTTTGTCACATAGTGTGGTTTGACAAGATGTATTTCTTTTAAACAGACATTAATGCAGGCTATGCTGGATATCATAGAGACGGAGAGAAAGGAAGAAGAGAGCCCCAATTATGGGCTCTTAATACTTTGGGCTTCTCTGTCCAATGCTGTCCCTGTAAGTATATTAGTAAAATAGGAGTTATATTTCTGTCTCCTGCAATTTCGGTTTTTTCCCTTTGTTATTCTTTTCTTTTCTTCTTCTTCTTCTTTTTTTTTTTTTTTTTTTTTTTTTTGTTTTTTTGTTTTTGTCTTTTCACTTCTTTATTATGGGAAAGAAAAAGGCTACAGTGGATTTGGTTGTGAGCTAGAAAAACAAAACCCAATGCCTAATGAAATCTAATAAGATCACAAAGGAGGCAGAGCAGAGACATCAAGTGAATTCTGCCCTTTGCAAGGCAAGCTTGTAGGAGACTAAGGGAAAAGCTTGCACTTTGGGATCAGTTGTGACAACACCTGCTTTTATACAGGTGCTTTTAAAAAGAGCTTGCTTTGTCAGGCAACGTGCTTAGTACTGGCGCTTCAAAGATGAGTAAGTCTTAACTCTGTCATTTTATTGGGGAGAGAGTAGGTAAATGGATAGTCTGGGATAGAATTAGGCATGAATCAAGATAACCCCCACCAGAGCTATAAAATCTCATGGAGATAATTTAAACCCTCAGCTGCCTTTTCTTTATGTGTAACAAAGGGATAATACAACTGGTATGGTCCTAGGACTTGGGTACTTAATAAATGGTAGCCCTCCTTTCTCTATAAGGTGGTTGTGAGAATTCAGTGAGATAAACCCAGCTGGTGCCCAGTGAGTATCAGTTCTTTGTCTTCCCCTCTACCTGTTCTCCTGCACGCCATTCCTGTTTGTGTTTCCTGGCATCTTGGTCCTGTAAGTTTCCCCATGAATGGACTAGTGACATTGGAACTCACGGTACTAAAGAAAGCAGAACCTTTTTAACTGTTTCTTTCTAAAGCTGTTATGAACTAGATTAAAGCCATGTGATATGTCTGCTCCTTCTTGTCGGATGCACATCAGGGAGGATCTCACATTAGCCTAAACTGCTCTAATATTATTTGAGAAATTAAAGGGTAACCTGTTTTCTACTGAGCAGGAATATTCAGTCCATCTCTAATGATAAATGTGTCCATTTTCTTTTTTCTTCTAACAAATAGGGATGAGATATTTCAGGTATCATTTATGTCTCCTTCCTCTTTCTTAGAGAAGGCTTTTTAAGTACTGATAGTCTAGTTTCTTTTCATGGGTTGTAAACTGACTGGGTAAAGAGCAGAAGTAGAAATTCTGCTGTCTCTGCCATACGTACTTCATCTGGTATGGGCAAATAAAAATCATCTAATCCTTTTTCCCCTCTTTTATGTACTTCTGATATCATGCCCTGATTTCTCTTTGTGTCGTTTTCTTGGATACTGATTAAGCTTACAGCAAAATTAAAAAGGAATATCAGAACATCTCCCTAAGCAGAACAGAACAGCCCTTCCTGTCACTGGATTAATTTTCAAGATCTCATTAGAGAGATCCTCCAGAAAAAGGGGACACAAAGCCGCATTGATCGGACTCAGGGGAAGTCATTTCTTTGGAATCTGTTCCTGGCACCAGCCTGAAAGGATTTAAATCATGAATTTCAGAAAGAAAAGTGTCTGATGATTAGTGAGAGTTCCATCTTTCTGGCTCTCAGTGGCACCTCCAAGAGGCAGCTGGTGTGCAGGCAAAAACCCTCGAAAGGCTTTAGAGTCAGGCCCAAAGCCAAATCCCAGCGCTGGGTGGCAGTGAGTCAAGTGTTTAACCTCTCTGAGTCTCAGTGTTCTCATCTATAAAATAGGAGGAATGTTATCTACCACATTGGATGATCATAAACATTATATTTTTAAGATATGGCAAGTGGCTGACAGTCCCTGAAAGAAAGAAGGTGCTCACTGAATGTTAACTTTCTTTCTTTCTTTCTTTTTTTTAAAGATTTTATTTTATTTTATTTGACAGAGAGAGATCACAAGTAGGCAGAGAGGCAGGCAGAGACAGAGTGGGAAGCAGGCTCCCTGCTGAGCAGAGAGCCCAATGCGGGGCTCAATCCCAGGACACTGAGATCATGACCTGAGTGATCATGAGCAGCGGCCTAATCCACTGAGCCACCCAGGAGCCCCTGTTAGCTTTCTTTTATGAAAAGTAAGGCTGTTGTTTCAATCATTACTTTCAGTGGCGCATTAATAATAAACTACCCTGTCTTCCAAAACTGGACCACTCAAATGCCCCAGGGTGGGAGTGGCCGCTGCTGTCTGGCTTCAGTGATCTCCCCTCACTGCCTAGAGAACCCCCAAAAGCCCTGCCACTGGGATAAGTAGTGCAGCCTGTCCTTTCTTGGTGCCCAGGTCAGGTTCTCTTCTCTCCCATTCTGGGCTCTCCCTCAAGGGGCGTGGAACTCAGAGCTCAGGCTTGAGATAGGCTGGGGACAGGACAGATCACCAGAAGGCTCCATTGTGGTCGAGGTGAACTTTGGTAGATTGGCCCAAAATACCAGCCATAATTTGCGAAACCATTTGTATGGGAAAACTATTTCCAATTTCCAAGAAATCCCTGCCCAGTAAATCTTGTGGACCATTTTTCCAAAATGAATCTCACCGCTGACATTTTATCGTTGTTATTGCTTCTCCCAAGCTCTTTCCGAACCCTTTCAGTACTGACCGTGACCCCCCACCCCAACCCACCTTACCATCCCACAGTCTGTGTTGTCTGTCCCAACCATTGCCTGTACTCTTAGCTCTTTGTCCTCCTGATTGCATTTCGTACCCCCAACTAGATGTGAAGTTCTTTGGGCAGGAATGATATCTAGTATATGTTTGTGTTTACCATGATTGTAGAAGACTGTCTGGCCTGTTATAGAGACTCCATCAGTATTTGTTAAATCTCTTTTGAATGTAACAATAAAGGATGCTGAAGAGCATACCTATTTCATCTTCTCTTACTGGGCTGGACTTTCCTCCTTGTCCCTTTCCATCTTTATTTTTATCCCAAAAACATTGCAGTGGCTGCTTCTGAAGTTCAGTGAGCCAGGTGGCCCTTCTCCTTTTTGAGCTGCCATTGCCATGGACTTGACCCTTTGGCAAAATACTAATTGATACTTTGGGGAGTGGTCTTTAACTGGGCGTGCGCAAAGATCCCGAAGTCATTTATTCTTGTTTGTTTCCGTAATATATGTAAATTTCTCATTTACTCATTACTGTCTTTTATGTGACTATTCTTTTTTTTTAATGTAATTGAGTTTTTTACCAAATTTAAAAATGATAAACAACATCTTCATACAGCCATGAATAATTTAGTTGAATTCCTTGTGTTCATTATGAAATAAGTTTTACCCAATTTTTGTGAGTCTCTAAAACTCTAAGCACTGTTTGGTATAACTCTGAACACTTCTTTTGTATAACTGAAAATCTATGCGCTATCCACTAAGCTGTTTTTCCCCATTACAAATTCTGACCCTTTAAATAAGACAAAGTGAGTATGGATGGAGTCGTTATTAATTAAATCCAGTAATTCAGCACTTCCATCCATAGACCATGGTAGCAGGGGCCCGAGCGGGAGACAGGAGAAGTGAGCTCTCTGAGCATGTTTCTTCTACTGTAAAATGGACTGGATGAGATCTAGGGTAAGTCTAAAGTGATCTGAATCATGCTGCAGAAAGAGGCTCTCCAGATGGTGGTGGCCTTGGCTTTCCCATTCACTTTGTCTATGTACACAGTACCCTGTTTACGGGGCCATCGGGTTTCATGCCCCAGGGCGGGAAACCACGAGGAGTATTCAATTTGGCTTACTTGACCGTTTCCCTTCAGATAGTTGCTCTTCCTTTTTTGGCCACAGAGGGGAGTATTGGGATTATGTAAAGGTACTTAAAGTTGCCCCACAAAAGAGACAGAAAAGACTTCAGTGTTTTAAATGTGAAATATTGTCTGAGTCTTTCAGGACTGATTGAAATTTCTTTTATAATTTTACAATAGCTGAAATTTCTTTTACAATACATGTTTACAGAAAAGATGCAAGGGAAACCCAAACTTCTTTTATTAATTTTATACAGTTTCCTTTTTTATGGAGTCTAAAATTAGAGGCAAAAACATCTACCTGAGTTAGTGGAAAGTTAATTTTTGAGATATATGGCAGTATAATTTTAACCTTGTAATACCGCAATGAGGAAAGATGTGAAATAATCTTCTTTGGTCTAGAGAGAATTTGCAAGCATGATACGTTCAGTAATATTCAGGTGGGAAAGGACCATTATTTTTCATATTGAGTACTCTCATAATTTAGTTTATGGGATTTGAGGTATATTTTTCTGGGCTTATTGAAAATTACCTTTTTTTTTTTTGCAGAACATAGGATTTGCTTATTCATATCTATTTCATGAAATTTAATTTTTAAAAATATTTTCATTGGAATTAACATTTTAAGTGTCATAATTTGCTGTTTCTGAATATTTAATGTATGCATATATAATATTTTATAATGTGTATTACCAAAAAAGAATCCTGCCTCATTTTGTAGTAAAGATAGTTTAATCTGTAAAAACAACAAAGTTAAACTATAGTGACAAAATAGAAGTATAGATTTGACCTCTCAGAAGTCTATAACAACTCTCTTGTTCAAAAAATCTAGTTGTTTCCAAAAATGCTCCTTACTAACATACTTTTTTTTTAATTAAATTTATTTATTTTCAGCACAACAGTATTCATTATTTTTGCACCACACCCAATGCTCCATGCAATCTGTGCCCTCTATAATACGCACCACCTTGTACCCCCACCTCCCACCCCCCACCACTAACATACTTTTAAGTTTAATTTAAACATTTTCCTGGTTTTTTCTAATGTTTATGGCGAATATTAAGCGTGCTTTTATTCACTTTCAAAGGAGGTTGTATTGTGTGATACATGTTTTCTGTTTTGTTTTGTGTTTTTTAAGGTTGCATCTTGGACACTTGCATTTATCCTCTCTCATCCCACTGTCCACGAGACCATTCTGGAAGGCATATCTTCTGTGTTTGGCACAGCAGGTACTAAACCTGAATGAACTGACCTGGCTGAAGAGATATCTAATGAGTACTTATCACATGTTATGGGTACAGCTAAAGGCCCAGAGTTTTATAGAAATTGAACGTAATCCAAAATTGAACACAAGTTGTGTGTTTCAGGGTATAAATTGATCAGGTAGATTCCTAGAATTTAATTACTGTCCAGGTTATTTTAGAGGGCATCTAGTCTAACTCCCTTACTTTCCAAATCATGAAATAAGTGCTAAAGAGATTGTGATTTGCCCAATTTCTCTACTGTATATGTATAGACAAAGCCTTTTTCTTCAAATTTGGTGGCCCCTCAGTTATTTTTGTAATTCAGGATTTTCTAGATTTTGTAAAAAGTAATACAGTGCATATATTACATAACACAGATGTTCAAGTAAGGTTTTGTCACCAAAGGAATTGTTTTAAAAGTTAGAGTTTTAGGTGCCTTGTTAGCGCAGTAGGTAGCGCGTCAGTCTCATAAAAGTTAGAGTTTTGGGGGTGCCTGGGTGGCTCAGTGGGTTAAAGCCTCTGCCTTTGGCTCAGGTCATGATCCCAGGGTCCTGGGATTGAGGCCCACATTGGGCTCTCTGCTCAGCGGGGAGCCTGCTTCCCTTCCTTTCTCTCTGGCTGCCTCTCTGCCTTTGTGGGTCCTGGGATTGAGGCCCACATTGGGCTCTCTGCTCAGCAGGGAGCCTGCTTCCCTTCCTCTCTCTCTGGCTGCCTCTCTACCTACTTGTGATCTCTGTCTGTCAAATAAATAAATAAATAATCTTAAAAAAAAAAAGTTAGAGCTTTGGGAGGTTAGAACAGTAAGAGGGGATTGCCACCTTGCTTTTTTTAGTTCAGATTTGTACTCTTCAATTGTCATCTGTTTTAAAAAGCAGAAATAAGCTTGGGTGCTTATTCAAGCTACTTGCACTCAACTACTTGTTTATAATTTGACCTGTTGGGAAGTAGTATCTCTTAAAAAAACCTTACTATGTCAAATTATATGTTTTGATATAAAAAGAATAATAAATGATTTGGAAGAAAACAATATAATAGGTATATTATATCCTACAAAAGGTAGGATATAAATTAACAGCAACCCCCTGCTTCATAATTGCTGAAAATATTTTATCTGGAATTTTTTTCTTTATTTTCTACTGCTTCTTATTGAATCAAACCAGAAAGCAAATTGGCTTGTTCAACATTGACTATCTACACCATATAGAAATAGTGAGGATTAGAATCACTAAGTAGAAACCATGCTAACATGTTGGATTCTGGAGACACATTAGTGAGTAAAAGAGAAGACTACTTGCCTTTATGGAGCTTACCTCTACAAAGTTACGGAAACACACAGGCCTGTATGTCTACAAACAGTAAAAGGGAATGTGTCCTTGACTGTCACATTTCCGACTTCACCATTTCCTTACTAGAGTCCTCTCCTCATATAGGGTTCTCTAAAATCCTGGTCTTTAGGAAATCATGAAGTAGTTATGGAATGGTGGAGATAATGTGGTGAGCCTGTCTGACCCAAAGGCTACAACAGAAGTATTATATTCGTCTAAATGTCTATAATACTTGAATCTTGAACTCTTGAACACAGTTCAATGGAGAAAGACATACCCTTTATTCTTTTTCTACATTCTGGTTTATTTTTAGAACGCATTGTTCTCCACTGACAAATGCTCCTTCAAATACTGATATCAGTGTTATATATATATATATATATATACAGTGTTATATATATATATATATATATATAACACTGTATATATATATATATATATATATATATATATATATACCGAAAGCGTACATATATATATATGTGTGTGTATGCTTTCGGTTTTTAAGACTCATGCAAAATTGAAAACAATTTACATAAAATATCATATGTTCTTTGCTGTGTTTATTTGGAAGCAATTCAGATCAATTCCTGTATAAGATGTAGTAGAGCTCAGGAATTTAGATGAGAGAGGAAACCACTCACTCTTTGGAGGTTGATATTAAGGAAGATATCCATGCACCCATACAAAGGACATTAGAGTTCATGGAACAAGAATCTGACTCAGTATAGCATTCT
This sequence comes from Mustela putorius furo, assembly GCF_011764305.1. Taxonomy (NCBI): domain Eukaryota; kingdom Metazoa; phylum Chordata; class Mammalia; order Carnivora; family Mustelidae; genus Mustela; species Mustela putorius. Next base: position 13,030,669 of record NW_025422123.1, on the reverse strand, counting down.
CCATTCTTATGTTCACCACTGCAAGATCATTTCTTTCTTAGAGATGTCCTTAATGACTTGGATACCTCTCCACATCTCTATGGCCTCAGCACTCACTACTACAGCCCATCCCAGCTATATTGCTCAACTTTCTTATAAGTCTCAGAGTAAAAGCTGCTATTGAATCACTGGTCCTTTGTGTCTGGCTTTTTTTCACTTAGTATGAAGTTTTGTTTTTTACAACGATGTTATACATTAATTGATTTTCACATGTTGAATCTCCCTTGCATTCCTGGGATAAATCCTACTTAGTCATGTGGTATAATACATACAATTTTTTATGGAAATAAAATATCCATGTTACATATAGGTATTTATATCCATATAGCATATATCATTTTTTTGTTGCCAGATTCATTTTGCTAGTGTCTTATTAAGGAATTTTAGGAATTTTATATCTATTTTAATAAGGGATACTGATCTGTGGTTTTCTTTTCTTGTGTTTGTCTGGGTTGGGTCTCAGGATAATTCTGGCTTTATAGAATGACTTCAGAAGTATTCACTCCTCATATTTTTTGGAAGGGTTTTGAAGGATTGATGCTAATTATTCTTTAACTCTATGATAGCTTTACCAGTGAAGTGATCTGGTGCTGAGATTTTCTTTGTGAGAAATTTTTGATTAATTTAATCACTCTACTTGTTACAAGTCTATTCAGGCTATATATTTCTTCTTTTTTATTGAAATATAACTGACACATAACATTGTATTAATTTTAGGTGTACAATAGAGTGATTTTTAATAAATATTTTATTTATTTATTTGACAGAAAGATCACAAGTAGCCAGAGAGACAGGCAGAGAGAGAGATGGGAAAGCAGGTTCCCTGCTGAGCAGAGAACCCGATGTGGGGCTCCATCCCAGGACCCTGAGATCATCACCTGAGCCAAAGGCAGAGGCTTAACCCCTGAACCACCCAGGCACCCGGAATATAGTGACTTGATATATGCATATACTATGAAGGGATCACCACAATCAACATCCATTATCACAAAGTTGTAATTTTTTTCCTTGTGATGCAAACTTTTAAGATTTACTTTCTTACCAACTTTCAAATGCTTAATACAGTGTTGTTAACTGGTCACTATTGCTGTACATTACAGACACAGAAAAATAGGGACACTGCACAAATTTCCATGTCATCCTTATGCAGGGGCCATGCTAACCTTCTCTGTATTATTTCACATTTAGTAACACTATCAGTTTTTCAGTTTGTGTCTTTTTAAGGAATTTGTCGATTTCATCTAGGTTATTTAACTTGTTACATATAACTTCATTTTGCTGCCCACAATCTTTTTTATTTCTGGAAAACCACTAGAAAAGCATCTCCCTCAGCCTTGATTTTAAGGCTTCTCTTTTTTCTTGGTCAGTATAGCTAAAGGATTGTCAGTTTCGTTTTCAAAAGAACTAGCTTTTGGTTTGTTCTTTTGGATGTTCTTTTTTGGTTTCATTTTTCTATTCACTATTTCAAGTTTCTCTGTCCTCCTCTTTATTATGTATAATTTATTTCTCTTTATCAGTATTCTTTATTTTGTTCTTTAAACACAATTTTTCTTGAAGTCTTTGACCATATTTAAAATCTCTTAAAGTCTTTTTTTTTTTTGAAGATTTTATTTCTTTATTTGACAGAAATCACAAGTAGGCAGAGAGGCAGGCAGAGAGAGAGAAGGGGAAGCAGGCTCCCTGCTGAGCAGAGAGCCTGATGTGGGGCTCAATCCCAGGACCCTGGGATGAAGGCAGTGGCTTAACCCACCGAGCCACCCAAACCTCTCCCACCCCTTTTTTTAAAGTGAGTCTAACATCTGAATTTTTTCAGGGATAGTTTCTACTGATTGTTTTTTTCCCCTATGTATGGTCTATGTTTTCTTGTTCCATGTATTATTGCACATTTCTCATTGCATGTCTTACATTTTGTTTTGATAACTGGACATTTTAAATAATACAATGTGGCAACACTGGAAATCAGATTCTCCTGTTTCCTCAGGGTTTATTGCTGTTGCTTCTTGTTATAGCCTTGTTTGTGTATTTGTTTATTGACTTTCATGAACTAATTCAAGAAATTTTGTATGATTATATTATATTTTATATTACTATCATATGTTTCTACATGTGTTTCTGCTTGGTTAGGTTAGTGTTCAGCTAATAGTTGGACAAAGATTTCTTTACACTAAGCACGAATAAGACCTCCATGTTTGCATGTTTGGGATTTTGTTTGCATGTTGGAGGATGCCTTCAATACTCAACTAGGCAGTTGGTAACACTGCCCTAACTTTCACTTCCCACTTGCGTAGAACTTCAAGGTCAGCCATAGGTCAGACCTTAGAGCCTTCTCAGGTCTTTCCTGAGTCTGAATGAGGCCCTGGGCATTGATGCAGTCCTACACAAGTACATGCATTTTTATATTCCCAGGAATACACTGGACCTTTTGAAGCCACAAGGACAGCACATTCCCTAGCTCTTCATTTTAATCTTTTTGGTTTGCCTGTTGTTTGTCCAAGCTGTTATCTATTGCCTCTGATAGCTGCTGCAAAGTTAATTATCCTTAAAGGTTCCCAACCAAAACCCCTGGGGGAAAGACTTTTTCTACTGTGTGAGTTCCAAGTCAGGTTAGATAAAGATAGTTTTATTAAGTGAGACTCTCAGTCTTATAAGCCAGACAGCTCAAATAATGAGAATTCTCTAGGAATGAGGTCTCGAAGGAGTTCCAATCTTACTCTGTCCCGTCTGGTAACTGCTGAGCTGCTGGTTTGCAGGGTGATTGTAGGCTATTGGTTTTCAAGGCTACTGTGGAGCTATGACGAGAGGGATGGGAATAGGGCAAGTTAAGGTGTCATTAGGTTTGTTCTTCTTAAGAAGATTTAGCCGTTTTTCTTGGATAAACACTCCCTGCACTGCTGCAAGCCTTTGGTTAATTCCTAAAGTCCTGAAAAAAGTTGATATTGACAAATTTTATCAGATTTTTCATTGATTTTTAGAGAGGCACTTTTTGGAGTCCTTACCCTGCCATTTCTGTTAACCTAACCCTGAACCATAAGTTTTAAATTTTCTTTTAGGAAACCTTCCAGATTTATTGTTAACCTTTCATTCACCTGTTTATTTAGGTGTCCGTCAAATATCTTTTTAAGTACTTGTCATGTCAAGGCATCATATGAAATATCAGGGCTATGAGGACGAGTGTATGGTGCCTGCTATCATAGAAGTTCATGAAGGAAGTGCATTTTATAAAAATGAAAACAGATTTAGAAGTTTAGATGTTAGGAGGGAGAAAGGAATATTTACATTGCTTCTTTAGAGATACACACTTGCTGATGAATTCTGTAGGATTTCTGTGCTTGGAACGTTTTTCCTTGTTTTTATTCACCTTTCAGTCAGCTTGAATGTCGTTTCCTCAGATAGGTCTTTTAGGCTTGCCTGTCTGAAGTCACTCTGCTCTTGGTGATTCTCTGACTCACCTCACTATGTCTTTCATAAGAATGATTTTTTTGTTTATTAGTCTATCTATTGATCGATCTCTCTTCTGCCTCCTTCATCAGAACTAGTCTCTCCAGCAGCAGGAACAGTGTCTGTCTCATTTTCTACAGGATCCCCAGCTGTCTGGAACCCATTACTCAACAAGTATTTTCTGAATAAATTTAATGAATAAATAGGAGAATGTATTTTAAAAGACGAATGTCTTAATTTAGCTTTCATTTGCAGTTTTATGACCTATCCCATTAGACAGCTTAGATGAAATTAGTACTTTATGTAAAGAAATTTTTGTTAAGTTTCTGCCCCTAAAGTTTTGAGACAATCAGTAGTCTCAAGTCCAAGAATCCACAAGAATGATAATGAATACTAACATGTCTCTGGGTTTTGAACTCTATAAATCATCTTCTTGATTATTATTTTATTTTATCCATTGATCCTGGATGAAATCTACATTATCAAATTATTTTTGATAATTTGATCTGGCAAAGAATATTTTGCTCTGTTACAGAGTTTTGGGGCATAATTCCTGGAAATTTGCCATTTTGTTTTAAATTTTAGTTTGTAGATCACCACATATTTCAGTTGTCTGTCATAAACCCAAAAACATAGTGCAAATATGGGGGTCAAAATGCCTGCATTCAAATCCAGTCTGAGTCCTTACTACTGGTTAATTTCTTATTCAAGTTACCAATTTCTTTAAGGTTTTTTCCTCTTCAGGCAAGTGGCAAAATAAGAATGCCCATCTCATGGAGTTACTAGGAGAATATAGTAAATATAAAATACCACAATGTCTTTCAGATTGCAATCATTTTATGAATTTTAGCCATGACCAAAACCAATATAACCATATCAGTTATTTGAAATTTTATAATCTTGCCATGCCATGAAATCAGTGACTATTATGACTTTGAATTTTTCTACTTCGAAAAATTAGTCAGTATTGCTTTTCAAAATATAGTTTTCCAGGTCCTTGAATAGCTCAGCCAGTTAAGCCTCCAACTCTTGATTTCAGCTCAGGTGGTGATCTCAGGGCTGTGAGATCAAGCCCCACATTGGACTCCACACTTAACGTGGAGTCTGCTTGAGATTCTGTCTCTCCAACTCTCTCTGTCCATTGCCTCTCTCAGGGGTACACATGAACGTTCTCTCTCGGTCTCTCTAAAATTATATATATACATATGTATTTAAAACACCATAGTTTTCTTGAGTGTTTACAACAATAGTTGAATTATCTTACATCAGCTGGCCATCCCTTTAAAAAAACTGAATGCATCAGAAATATAGCATGAAGATATTTCTGTCTAATATCATCCTAAGAGGTAGAAATAGTAGCAACAATAATAGCCAACACTTAGGTAGCACTTAGTAAGTCCCAGCCCTGTTCCAAGTGCTTTTCTTATTGACTTCCTTAATCCTTGAATCATCCTCCTAAATGTTATTATTTATGTGCATTTTAAACATGAGGAAAATGATGTGCCTATTTGGTAGCTTACCTGAGACTATACAACTAGTAAGTGATAGAACTATAATTTGAACCAATGTTAGTCTGACTCAGGAGTTAATAATACAAAATATCAAATCTTCTTATTTCAAAATTGTACTCAGAATGTCTGCATTAACATGGTGAGGTCCAGTTTCCAGCTTAATTCCAAGTCACTAACATATTAATCTTCCTAAAGCATACCTCTAGTTACATTGCATGTGTATTCAGAATATATTCCTGGGGGCGCCTGGGTGGCTCAGTGTGTTAAAGCCTCTGCCTTCGGCTCAGGTCATGATTTCAGGGTCCTGGGATCAAGCCCTGCATCAGGCTCTCTGCTCAGCAGGGAACCTGCTTCCCTTCCTCTCGCTCTGCCTGCCTCTCTGCCTACTTGTGATCTCTGTCTGTCAAATGAATAAATAAAATCTTAAAATATATATATATGTATATATTCCTGGACTAAACGTTCATGCCCCTGAGACTGAAACTATAGCCTGATGGTCTGATCCCCCTTTGCAATCTAAGTAAGGTGGCCCCTTGAATACCTTCTAACACTCTCTTCATTTTCTTTCTGTCATGCTACGTGATTTAATTTGGATACCTTCAGAAGACCATACATAAATATACTTGTAGATTAGAAAAAGTATTTTCTAAACTATTTACTTAATACTTGGTTCAGAAAATATGACTACCATGTTCACAACCAAGGTAATTTCTAAAACAAATATAGTTGACAGGAGAATGTAATTTACCCCACCCAAAAAATGGTGACTGATAATAAACACCATAAAAGATAGCTAGTTTGTGGTTGTGTGTAGAATCATCTTTACTTTTTGTGTAACTATGCCTTCTTCTGACCAAGACCACGTGGATCACTAGTTAATCACCTCTGAGACTCTGTTCCATTAATCACAATCCCTTGTTAAGTTCAACTGCTCTCCTGGCTCTTCCCCCTTGATCTGTCAGATCCAGGTAGTCCATACTCAGCAACACCTAGTGACTTCATATCTCAGAATAAAATCTAAAGCCTTCATGTGGCCTTGGAGACTTTTTGTCACATCAACAATCTTGTCTCTGTCACCCTGCCTATTATTTATTTCACCCCAGCCATATCTATCGTTCACTGAACAAATATTTACTGAGCTCCTATTATGTGCCAATAACTATCTTAGGAGTTTGGAGTGCACAAAAAAGAACAACAATCCCTTCTCCTTTGGTGCTTCCATTCTTGTAGGGGAGACAGACAATAAATAAATGTAATGTATAAGTAAACCCTAAAAATATTAGATGGTGACAACACTGTACAGAAAGAAATCATTGCTGAGCAGGGGAACAGGTGGAAGTATTCAAGAGCCAGATAAGAGTGGGTCTCATGGTAGATAAGATCCAGGAAAGCACTTGAAGATGGTTAGGAGTTAGACAAGCAGGTATGCAGAGGAAGAGCTGGTTGGGATCAGAGACTGCAGGCGGGGCCTCACTGTGTTCTCGTAGAATTCTCTTAGATCAACATCATCAGTGGCATTTTCATGGCATTTTGTCCAGAGAAGAATATGAGCATATTTCTAACAAATGAGAAACAACCTGATTTACTATATTAGGAATATATAAAGAGGAGAGGTCATGGCTTTCATTCCTGTGGACAATTTTCCCTTCTTTTCTTGACAAGCATATGCCTAGTCCTTCCAAGTTTCCATCCTCACAAGAATCTGCTGGAATCATGCCTTCCAGACTTCCATTTTCATTGTCCTTATGCCCCCATAGATGGATATTTCAGATGTAAAAATTTCACTCTGGGACACCTGGGTGTCTCAGTGGGTTAAACGTTCAACTCTGGATTTTGACTCAGGTCACGATCTCAGGGTTGTGAAATCAAGCCCCACACTGGGTCTTGTGCTGGGCATGGAGCTTGCTTAAGATTCTTTCTCTGCCCCGTCTCCCCCCCCCCCCGTTCTCTCTCTCTCTCTCTCTCTCTCTCCCTTTCTTTAAAAAACAAAATAAAATAAAAATTTACTGCAAGGTGATCGCAGCAGAAAATCCAGGTGGATGTGTGGATATGTCTTCTCTTCCTCTTCTGAGCTCCTCTTACCACCACTGGATATCACTCCCCTTCCCCTCCTGTGCTTCCATTCACTTGCCCAATAACTGACTTTTTCATTTCTTTATTTTCTCCACATTAGTCACTTTGGTTACTCCTTCTATAATTTATCAGCAAAGTTTCTTAGAGGCAGCTGCAGAACCTAACTAGAGCTGATTTAGTGAAAAACCAAATGTATTACCAATTTGTGAGTTCACAGAACATCTAGGAGGGCCAGAATTCCAGGCTTGGAGGATACACAACCTGAAGTCATGCTCCAAATCAGGCTGCAGAGCTAGGGTGGCAAGTGCAACCTTGCCACTGAATGCCAAGTGCATCGTGGCCACAGGCTCAAGACACTAATGACCCTGGTTCCTCAGGAACTTGATCCTGCAAAAAGCACAGTTGCTGCCACCAAACACTCATGCAGTCTACACTTCTTTAGATCACTAACTCTTGATGCGAAGCTTGGGTTGGTTGATCTGACTGGTAGAGTCTTTTCTTCATAGTAATGTCTTCATTCAAGGGTGGCAAAGAAAGCAAGAATCTGGCACTTTTTGGCTAGTGGTAGGCAAGCTTCTACTGAAACATGGCGTTCAGATATTGCACTGACCAAATTAACAAAATCAGTATGCGTATATATATACCTTTACATATGTACATGAGGATAGGAAATAAGCATATTCTATTACTATATAAATGTATTTTCATAATACATTTATAGTATAAATATAATACATTAGTAGTTTTTTATAAATATAAACACATTAATAAATGTAACTATGTACCCTTATATCTGTATATCTGTGTACATATACACATGCATCCCTTACCTGTTCCCAGGTGAGGTGACCCCTTGCTAACAGATTCCACGCCAGCAGTCAAAGTACAGTTAAGGCTTCTCACCATTCTCAAGAAACTTCATGCTTGTATAAACTATGAATTTTTAAAAATGGAATAATAATTAACTGACACACCTTTGTATTGACCAAAGACAAATGCACATCTTCTTTATTCTGTTTATTGAAAAAGCCACAACTTAGAGTTTATATGTGTTTTGATAAAAAAAAGGGAAGGGTTTTTTTCTGAAGCTCCTTTTCTTCCTTTAGGGTTTTATCTATTCTCAATATAGTGAATGTTGTGCCCATAGAACTGTTCTAAGAAGAAAATTAAGTTCCTCATATTTTTACTTTAACATTAAACCATGTATTATGCCATATTTGGTTTTCTTAAGTATTTGCATTTTAATTTAAGTGTCATTCCATTAACCTGACATGATGGTTTACTTCTCTCCCCTTTTTTATTTTACTTAAGGTGTAGGAATATATATTTAGATGCTTCTTGCATTTTTAGAATCATTATACTTTGTATTTTCAAGATAACTATTAAAGGACTGCTGGATCATACAAGATTAACCAACCCAGCATAAATACTCATATTTATGAGCAAATGAGCAAAAGCAATCTCGGGCATTAACATTTGGGTCCTGTTTAGACTATTATAAAGCAATTTTCCTTTCTAATTCTGGACTCCCATGGTGAATGTCTGCCCACCAGGAGAGGGTCATTTTATCTTAAAAACAAAACAAAAACGCAGTTGAAGTTTTTAGCTGGTTGTATTGGCCCTTCCGACCTATTCTTTTTAATGTAAGGGAGCATTAACTCCTTTTTCATGCAGTTTTACTGTGTGTTTATTTAAAGGAAAAATTAATAAAATTGTATGTTAATGTACAAGGAACCAGATTATTATTTTTTTATTTTTGCTAGAGAGAGAAAGAGCACAGGCATGGGGAGCAGCAGGCAGAGGGAGAAGCAGACTCCCTGCTGAGCAGAGAGCCCAATGTGGGACTCCATCAGGACCCCGGAATTATAATCTGAGCCAAAGGCAGCTGCCTAACTGTCTGAGCCATCCAGCTGTCCCTACAAGGAGCCAGATTAGTTAATAGAACTGCATCTATGTAGAAATGATCCCTGTTTTATATAAAGTTATCATTTGTGCATCATTAAAGGTACATTACCAAATCTCCATTGGATTTAAGTCAGGAACTTGATTCATGAGTTTCAATTGGGCCACTCACTAACAGTGTGACTGTATACAGGAGAAAATTTACTCATTGCCAACCATTGTTTTCTGGCTCCCTTGTGTTCTGATTTACCAGCAATCCTGACTGGAGACATACTGACATTAACACTGTCTGAGTGGCCAGATGCTATTACATGATGGCATTGACTTACATGGCCACACTTACCACACATTGGTGAGAAAAGAGTCTGTCTCTGCTCCTAATTATAAACAAGGATAAAAACTAGCAGAGTGAGAAATGAAGTTCGGAACGTATGGTGACGTCCTAGGCAAAGTCCATGTTGTTTGTATTATTTTAATTAGTTTGTATTATTTTTAACTAGTTTTACTTCCTTGCATTTAAACATTTTCATTTATTCTTGAAACCCTACCTATAGTCACTTCTTACCTATATTATAATTTGTATACAACTTCCCTCCACTTGAATATGTGTCGATACCATCTTGCCAACCAATAACAACATTCTTGGAGGACTCCATCCTGGCATATTAAAGACCTGAGTCCCTCCTGCTAACCGAAGAAGCTCACTTCCTTATCCCCTCTGCAACCTGCCAGGGCTTGGTGGTTGATAGCCAAAGTTGCATCTGTGATAGATTCCTAGCCCTCTGTGACCCAAAATATTGAGAAAAGTGATCGAATAGCAGAGCCAAGGACACTTGGATGGAGTCATGAACAGAGGAAAATTATTTAAAAATTTCTCTTCTGGGGCACCTGGGTGGCTCAGTGGGTTAAAGCCTCTGCCTTCGGCTCAGGTCATGATCTCAGGATCCTGGGATCGAGCCCCGCATAGGGCTCTCTGCTCAGCGGGGAGCCTGCTTCCTCCTCTCTCTCTCTCTCTCTCTCTCTCTCTCTCCCTCTGCCTGCCTCTCTGCCTACTTGTGATCTCCGTCTATCAAATAAATAAACAAAATCTTTAAAAAAAAAGAAATTTCTCTCCACTTCTACTGTTTGCCTTTCATTATGAACTCAACATGGAGGTTTGGGAGGCTATAACATTATACAGGAAATTTCTTGCATAGTCTTGTTTTCCTTTGCTAGTCCAGCTATTTAAATACTGAAGGGGCCCAGCAAACATTCAGTTATGCTGGAGCTTCTCACAAACTGCTTTTCATTCATCAGTCTTGAAGATCATACATTGATTACCTAAGGAAGAATTTATTAATGCAGGACATTCCATCTGGAACTGTTCTATTCCACTCTAAATATAGAATTTTCTTATCTTCTTTTCCTTTGACCTTACAGACAAGATGGTATCCCTTTAGAATGCACAACTTTTTACTCTCCAATCCACTACCTGAGCCATGAAGGCCAACGTGAGACATGCCCTTAAGATTTCTATCCCATGAGAGATTTCCCAGGTGCCTGTTTCCACCAGCATTTTTTGCCTTTCATACCTGATGTGTGTCTTCTGATACAACTCGGGAAATTATGTGTGAAGTCATTCTTTTACTGCCTCACTTCAACAAGCTAAGAGAGATCCCTCGGATAGCTATAGATCATTTGATATCCTGTTCAAATTTACAAGCTTGGAGACAGATCCTGTGGCGCTCCTCATTTTATTAAGTCTTCTGTTATCTCACTCAGTGGGCACTGTTCATCTGCTTTATTTATCCTCTACATTTTTCATTCTGACATGGCTCTTTTTTCAGCATGTTCTGTCAGGTTATTATTCAGGCATTTTGATAATCTTTCCTTCCCTTTAGAAAATACTTAGGTAAAGGCCTTGAGGTTGGGTTGATGTGTCTCCAGAGAACACCTAAAAATTCAGAATCATTAGGTAGAGTTAATAAATAAAGGGTATTTCTAGGTCAAAGTATATTTAACATTTTATTATCTTCCTATTGTTGTCTTCTGGAAGCAATCTCTCTCCCTCGTGTTTATTATCAATTGGACTATGTCCTTTATTCCTTGAAAAAGTCACTGTAATTATAAAGCAGGCTTCATTTCATATTCCAGTAAATGGAGAAACCAATAACCTCTTTTCAATATATGAAAGAAATATTTCTGAAAATAGCACAAAGTATTATTTTTTCAGAGAGAATCTTATATGGATGACTTGGTGTAATGACCTTAAACTTTTCTCGAAATGATAGAATGGGATTTGGGATATTATTATACATGTATGTCTTGGAAGAAAGGGTGGGGTGGAGGGTCGGTCTGTGGGTTATCAACTCCTGATCTTCCATCAGTAATAATAACCTGTTCTAAGCAACATTGCATTCCTTGGTGCCTTTTTTTTCTTTTTTTCCTTTTTTAAGATTTTATTTATTTATTTTAGAGAGAAAGCATGAGCAGCAGGGAGGAGCTGAGAGAGAGAGGGATAAGCAGACTCCCCACAGAGTATGGAGCCCCATGTGGGGCTTAATCTCACGACTCTGAGAATATGACCTGAGCTGAGATCAAGAGTCAGATGCTTAAGTGACTGCGCACCCCAGGGGCCCCTCCTTGCTATCTTTCTCAGTCCATTGCTATCACTACCTCCTTCAAAGAGACTCAGTCTATGGTTATAAATGCCAAACTGAAGTCACCGAGCAGAGGTTACTTCTAAAAGGTTAGTGCTTATACTGTTTCAACTGATGTCAGCCCAAGTACCTTGAACTGGTTATCAATCCCAGAGCAAAATTCTAAGAGCTTCTGCTGATTGCAGCTTGGTACCAGAGTCTTTAGGAAAAACACAGTGCAGTGAAGCCCTGCAAGGAACAGCACTTTTTTTTCATAGAGAAGAGACCGCAAACTCAGCTTCGGTAGTGGGTGTTGGTCCTCCAGCTTACCCCTCTTAGGCCTCAGTGGAAAGGACGCTATGCCCTCTCCCCTTGGAAGGACAGATAGAACAGTGGGGTTGGCCAGATGCCATAAGATGCACATGCTTTAAGCTGAGACAAGGGGGCATTCACTGCACCTGAGACAAGGAGGGATAGTCCCACACAAGGCAGTAAGACCAGCACAGGCCTCGTGGGCGCTGTATTTCCTGGTGATCAGCGCTCCAGGCCCAAGGCCCCTTTTTAGGCAGCTGAGTTGGAGTCCAAAGACTGGATGCATGAGGCTGGCTTTCCCCATGATAGGAACATGTCTTTTTTATAATAAAATTTCATCTTAAATCCCTCAGATGCCAAAAAGTCATGTCTACCCCTAGAAAAATCAGAAGAACCAGAGCTGGAGGTTCCAAAATCACTGAGGGTTTGAAAGAAGCTGGGGCTGTAAGGGGAAAGTGAACTGTGGTTTGCTAGCCTCTAGTGATGCCCAGAAATCCCCCGGTGCTCACATTCCCACAATCTGTGGGCAGTCTCTCAGCTGCTTCTTTGGTTTCACATCTGTATCCACTACCAATGCCTTAAACTGCCTGTTTGTTCTTTTTTTTAAAGGTTTCCATTTAATTTTACATCTGTCCTTCCTATTCATTTAAGTGGTATTTGTCTTGTATAAAGAAATTGGGTTAGGACGTGACCTATATAGAGGAATTAGCATGTTTTATAGAGATATAGTTTTAAACCAAACAACCTAAATAAAGAGAAAAGGCACACATGTTCCTGGACAGATAGGTTTAATGTCATGAAAATGCCAACCCTTTACAAGTCAGTATATATTTAATCAATTTTAGTGAGAATTCCGATGGATTTGGGGTGGGGAAAGCTAACTAAATGGCTTAAATATTTTTTTATTTAAAATATAAACTAAAAAAAGTAAATAAAAAGAAAAATTAGTGGAAATATAAATTAGTAAGACTAAATTTGTCCTACCAGATATTAACATGTATTATAAAGCTTCTATAACAAAAGTTGGTACAGGAAAAACAACAGATGAGCACAACCCTTATTTATTTACCTTTTACCAACAAGCAAACTCATGATATTTTCTTTCAAGACTAAAAAAAAAAATTATAGGAAGAAAACCATTTTTAAAATTCTGTTTCACATTCTTGAGGCAATAGTTTCAACTATCAACATTTGTGGGGCCCCTGGGTGGCTCAATTGCTTGAGGTCTGACTTTTGATTTAAGTTGAGGTCAGGATCTCACCTTCGTGGGGGTAGAGCCACACATCAGGCTCTATGCTGGCCATGAAGCCATTTGGGATTCTCTCTCTCCCTCTGCGCCTGCCCCCACATCACGCTCTCTCTTTCTCACTTGCTCTTTTAAAAAGCTATCAACATTTGCAGTGAATTAATAGTCTAGAAACCTGCAGTCACTGGAGAGACTATACCTATCAAGAATTCATAGGAAACTGCAGTGAGCTAAAAACACCTAACTTTGTAGCTACCACATACTTCATCATCTTTCATCTACTCTCATCTCGCCCTTTTGTTTTCTATTAATTTAATATCTTACCGAGTTTTGTCTCACAGAACATGTACAGTAAGGTCCATGTGCAAGAAAGAAAGACCCAAAGACTTTTTTTTTTTCCTCAAAGACATATTGGAGAGATAACATAGAATACTGATTTTTTTTTAAGATTTTTTATTTATTTATTTGACAGAGAGAGATCACAAGTAGGCAGAGAGGCAGGCAGAGAGAGAAAGAGAGGAGGAAGCAGGCTCCCTGCTGAGCAGAGAGCCTGATGCAGGATTCGATCCCAGGACCCTGAGATCATGACCTGAGCCGAAGGCAGCGGCTTAACCCACTGAGCCACCCAGGCGCCCCTAGAATACTGATTTTTAAGTCAAATTTTTGCAGGGTCTCAGCGCAATAAGCTTACAGTTTACTTGGTATGGGAATGCAAGCCTTCTATTTTCAAGAAGGGTAGAAATATCTTATCTTTTGTGTATGTTTTCTCACTTCTGGAGCTTTTCTGCATGGACCTCCCTCTGTAGTTCTTTCTTCATATTCCAAAGGTTTCTGAGATAACTGAAGGAGGCAACGGGATAGAACTGACCTCGAGGGAGCTCTTCTACATTTTCCTTAATTCATTATCTTTTTCTTTTCTTGTGTGTGTGTAAAATCATATTTATTCCCTAATGACTTTAGGACCCCCAATAAACTCCCATTCTATATCATCAGATGCCATAAATCCAGAGTCACCCCCTACTACATGGACAAGGATCTGAGCTTTCTCCCAGACGGAGGAGAAAGAGGCAAGAAGGTAGGAGAGGAAAAGGGGGGGGGGAGGAAGGATTAGAGATTGGAAGACTGTCATGGTGAGATAGGTCCTTAACTCAGATCTCTCACAACAAGGGAACCCCTGATTTGTTTCTCAGGTCCCACTACCCGCTGACCTTTCTCCATCACTCTCTCTTCTTAAAAGTAAAACAGTCTTTCCCTTTCTCAACACACTCTTTGACTCTCCTTTATTCCTTTCACATCTGCTCTAGAAATTCATTTAAATTGATTTTTTTTTCCCTGTTTACAGACATTTGGCTGTGGTGTGCTTGTGTCCTACTGATATCAGTGGGGCCTGGTCTTGGGGCTCATACTACCTGAAAAGGTCTAGCCCCCAATACAATCCACCACATTAGGGAAAATCTGGGTCTTGCTTTGCAAAATAGTTAAGTACCTCAAAATTTGCTTCTTGCTTAAACAACTTCGCTCTGTAACCTTGCTTACTCTCTAATTCTTTTCATCATTTCTTCTTTCCATCCTTGCTACCCCTTGTTTCTCAGTTCTGGTCTATGCCTGTCCTAGACCTTTCTCTCACTATCTCTCAGTCCTCAGGAATAGAGGGAGGTACATATTTGGGGATGGGAAAGGTCATTGGAATCTTTATCCAAAATTAAAAATTAATTTTCCTTTCCAATAATCAGGAGTCATAATACATCTTTTTAAATGTAGAAAGTGATTGCTTTCCCCATTTGGGAGACAGGCCAAAAAACAAATCTTCATCTCACTAAAAATTTCCAGAAATCTGTAACTAGCACATTCTTACGACCTGTTACTGTTATAGGGTCATCTGATATATAAAACCTGTTATAAATAGTATTATCTATTTCAGGACATTTTATCCACTCTTACTCGCTCTATTTGAGATGTGCTAACTTTTCCCAGTGAATATAGGTTTCTCCTGGGAAGACAGCAGCAATTTTGTAAATAAGAAATTATTGCTGGAATAAATTAGAGGCTAAAAATTGAAATTTTGAACATTGTTTATCCTATGAAGTTTTTAAAATTCCTGAAGTGAAGGAGTAGATGTAAGATACTTCTTTCCCCCTCTGGAATATTGTAAATTATTTATTAGTTCTCTTTAGCTTTGTCTCTTTTCTCTAAAAACTGATTTTTTTACCCCCAGGAGCTTATCTTGAGGTCCCTGGTTGAGAAAACATGCCAGAAAGCTGGTTTCTTGCCCTTATTTTCTGTCAGCAATTGATGTCAGTGCTTTATTATTTTTGAGTAGAAGTTTTAGAACTGCAATATTCCTTTCAAAGCGGTTATATAATTTCCCTAAATAAGATGAAAGTAAATGCTAGCTTTGATTTTTCTTTTTAAACAAATTATTATAAAATTTGGGAAGCAAATGTCTTGGTCACGCTTCGGTGGGAATCGTTGCTCAAGGTTATGACATCAGTTCCTTTATTTTTCAACTTCTGCCTCATGTCCTTCTATCCTAGGCTCATTGTCCTTTATGCATGCTGTGACCTTTTGTACACACCTGAGCTTCAGATAGCTTAAGCAGGCTGCTCCATGACTATGAAAAGGCAGCGGTTTGTGAGGATCTCCTAGCATAGAGAGGCAAACAGAACTGGGAATCCATGCTTTCAAAAGTAAAGGAAGAGGTGCTGGAATGCGCAGGGATATACTCTGCATTTCAGTGGGAGCTGACAATCTGCTCTTCATCATCTTGCTGTGGGTCCCTGGATGGTCAACACACCTATTTTTCACTGTGGAGGAGCACGGGGCCTCCTCAGTATTCACCCCGCACTTTGCAAGCCCACCTTCTGATTCAGACTCCTCAGATTTATGTCTTGAAAGGTCTGAATGACTCAGCAAATGCCTACTGTTCCCCTCTTTTCCATCCAAACAGGGATTATTTCCCCAAAATTGTTAGTTAAATCTTTATGTAATGTTGTTCCTGGGCTATAGATAGATAATTTTTATATTTTATATACTTTGTCACTTACTGTTTCCAGGTGCACCTGAGTGTGTTGGTGTGTGTGTGTGTGTGTGTGTGTGTGTGTGTGTGTGTAAGGAGAAGAAGCTTGGAATATTAAGGAACCAGAGGAGCTACAAAGAACAACTGACTTCAGTGATCCTATTTGAGTCATGTTCCTTTTTTAAAGTCCAAGAAATCATAGTTTTATGATTAAGTTTGGAATTTAAGTTGCTTTTCTCTCTGCCTGAGTGAGTCCCACTCAAGCATGGAGGCTTAGCCAAAAGCCCAGCCGTAGGCAAGTGGGGACGAGCATCTCCAGCGCTTGCCTCCTCTCTTGTGAAGCTAATATTATTGTCATTTATAAAAAGATAGTATTTTGTGTCCTTGTGTCCAAAGTCCTTCAGGGCTGTGTCTTTCTCGTTCCTTTCTTCTCTTTCTCCTCTTAAGGGAAGTGGTGGGTCGCGGTAAACAGGGACAGAGATTTGAAGGCAGCTCTGACACATTCAAGCTTGTCTCCTGGGGCACATTATCTCTGAGGCTTGATAGCGGGCAGGTAGACGGTCTATAAATTAGTATTACTCTCCTCCTACCTGTTAGAGCACCTATGCTTGGGCTGGCACGTAACAGATAGGAAGCAAATGTTATGTTGAGTGAATTACCGGCTAACATAATAGAATTCCAGTATAACACATGATTAATACGTATGGTTGATTGTGTTGTAACATGCTTGCCACCATGCCTATGGAATCCCCAAACCATCTATATTTTAGCAATGTTTTATTGTTTCTGAATACAAAATCGTCCTTTCTTTTGTTTGGTTTCAAATAACCTAAGATGTGGTTTGACCTTTATTGCATTTATGCCAAGACTTAAACAGATGGTTTCTGAATTTTACCCCCAGTCACCCATAGCTTCTTCCCTGGTTGTCTTCTGTTCTGGTCCCATTCCCCATTAGGCTCTAGCTCTTTTGATGATTACCTTGGCAATCTTCCAATGGAGCCATCTATTTTTAGAGTCAAAATGCTGGGAGAGCAAACCACAGAGGTGCATTGAAATATGCACAGTATGGGTACAGAAACATTTCTAAGAGTTATAATAAGAAAAGTCTTTAACCTAAAGCTGTTGTTTGAAAACTTAGCATATTTCCTTTGCTTTTCCTTTGTCTAGTCTCATAATACTACCTTGTTTGTTCAACATCACACTGGGATGTGAAAACTAAAAATATTTTATCAGAACATCTATTTTCCAAGGGTACTCTGTATCTCTCATACATTTTGTTTTTTAAAAAATATTAGATAACACAATTTAGTTGATAAAAACAAAGGTTATTTAACACTTCATGAAATGGACAGTCTCCTTTTCGCAAAATGGAGTGGGAGGTAGGAAAGTTTTATATGATAAGGAATAAAGAACAAGGAAGAGACAAATAGAAAATATTGGCTGGGGCCACATTATCAACCTTGTTTAGAGTGAAAAGAAACAAGAAAATAATAAATATAGAGCCCAGACGTGACTTGGCATGGGCCAGCAGAAGCAATGGGTGTTTCTGGTCAAGTGGAACATTTACAGGGACATGAAAGCTATCTGAGTGTCTGATATAGCCCGCTGAGCAGGAGTGCCTTCTTCTTGGACCTAGAAAGTTCTTTCAACAACTTATATATCATATAAGACTTTAAATATTATTTTGAACTCAAAACAAACCTTTGTTTCTGTTATATAATATAAAACACTTTTTGCATTTTATAATTCAATTAGTTTAATAAGGATACTTAATTTTATTTATTTATTTACTTACTTACTTATTTATTAAAGGAGCTCAGACACTTCACTATTCTTGGAGTTCAAACTGTTTAGGCTGAAATTATGCCTGTCTTATGTAGGTCAAAGTAGGTCACTTTGGAGTCCTAGAGTTCTGATTTTAAACACAAATCTTGGCCCTTGGTAGTCATCTATCCTTGATCAAGTAGAAAAATATTTATTTTCTGTATCTCATAGCTGCAGTAAAACAGAAAAAAAAAAAAAAGGAGAGATTGTCCAATGCAGATTCTCTAAATAGATTTTCATAGAGAAAATAATTTTTTCAATGAAGATTTAAAATCTAAAATGTAGGTCACCGCTGATTTATTTGTAGCTTTCATTTGTGAAAGCCCTCACTTACTGGGGCCATCTTGGTTTTCAAGATAAAAGTGAAATTGGTCCTAATCACTTCCCAGCATTCTAGGAATCCTTGGAGGGAGGAATGGGGGAGGCAGAAGAGGTAGAGGCTTGTATATCATATAGTTTTCTCTTGACTCCTGGCTTTTGCCTTTGCTGATTTCTCATTTCCTTCTCTCTTTTGCTTTCTGCATATTTTGCCCCTTTTTGGTATTGCATTGCCTCACTGGACATCACAAGATTTCTATTTCCCTAAGTGTTAACTTAAGACAATGTTTTAGAAAACTTTTCAAAATACTAAAAATATGGAACAAGGGAAGAGAAAAATATGTTGCAGCCAGAAACAACTTAAAATTGAGTATTGACATCAAGTTGAATATTCTATTCTCAAAAGTCTTGTCTGTCTTGGGGTTCCAGGGTGGTCCAGAAGGTTAAGCATTTGCCTTCAGCTCAGGTCATGATCCCAGGATTCTGGGATACAGTCCCATGTCAGGCTCCCTGCTCAGTAGGGAGCCTGCTTCTGTCTCTCCTTCTGCTGCTCCCCCTGCTTGTTCTCTCTCGCTCTCTCTGTCAAATAAATAAATAAAATCTAAAGAAAAAAAAAAGTCTTACCTGCCATTGCTCTTCCTTGGCCTCCTATTGGGTAATCAGTTAGGTGCTATGTAACTGGGTCCCTTCTCTTCTCTCAAGTCTCTAGACTTGTCTTACTTGCCTTGAAGATTCCAGCAATTCCAAGTTCCTTCTCACTTCCTGTGCAGTGCCAGGGACTCTCCCTTTGTCTCACCAAGGACATTCAGATTGTGTCGTCTGATGCTCATCTCACTTTTGAGTTCTAAGATAGACGCGTGAACAAACATGGAAATGCCAGTATGGTTTGTGTGCTAGTGGACAAATAGATGAAACAGGACCTGCTTTCAGTATTTCTTTTCTGTGTCTGCTTTACTTTGCTTTCAAGGGCTTTTCCTTTTGGTACAATGTGTTCTCTACTTGTCCTTTTGTTTGGCACTCAAGAAATTTTTATACTGCAGGGAAAATGCACCAGTGTGAATATCAAGATGACTGGGAGGCAAATTATAAAGTGAGGAAAAGTTCATTACATTAGGGAGGTGGAGAACGAGAACTGAACCACAGTTTTTTCTTACATAGACCAATTTTAAAAAAGAGTAAATAGGGAAGTATCAGAAAATTGTTTTCCTTAACATTACTGTGTCCATGTGCCCTCTGTTTATGAATGTGATTTAGAGGCCATTACAGTACAGTATGTTTTTTAAAGATTTTATTTATTTATTTGACAGAGAGAGAGACAAGCAGAGGAAGTGGCAGACAGTGGGAAAAGAGAAGCAGGCTCTCCACTGAGCAGGGAACTTGATGTGGGGCTTAGTCCCAGGACTGTGGGATCATGACCTGGGCTGAAGGCAGACGCCTACCTGACTGAGGCACCCAGGCACCCCAGTATATTTTAAACAAAGACATTTCTTTTCCTAAGAGACAGTTTATATTTTCTGTGCAAAGTAGCCATAGACTACAGGATTATTCAGATTCTTTGCTAACCATTGTCCAGTTGACTTAGTTATATAAAAGATATGTATAATAGAGATCACAGAGAATTTATAGTACTAGAATTAAATCTGGACTTCTGAGCAAAAGGAAGTACACTGAGGAGCAAACCAGCATGTTAGTCAGGAATTGATGCCGGTTAGTCAGCAATTGACAAGCTTTTTCTATATTATTCCATATATTAATTCTTTCAGGCTCTATGGAACATAAGGTCTCTGTCACCACTACTCCACTCTGCCATTTTAATGTGAAAACAGCCCTAGACGATATATAAACAAACGAGTGTTGCTGTCTTCCAATAAAACTTTATTTGCAAAAATAGATGACAAGATGCATTTGGCCAGGCCAGCCTGTGCCTTTTTTCTGGCCTTATAAAAGGGAGAAGAAAAACAGAACATGAATATATGGCTATGTGTAAGCTCAAGTCAATGACCTCCAGAAGGTGCATTGGCATTTTTGTTAAGACGAAGATAGCATCTTTGTAGCTATAAAAATGATAAAATTTTGTGCCGCTGCAACATCTTCCTAGGAACAACGCAAAAGGCAAGGGAAGCAAGGGAAAAAATGAACTATTGGGATTTCATCAAGATCAAAAGCTTTTGCACAGCAAAGGAAACAGTTAACAAAATCAAAAGACAACTGACAGAATGGGAGAAGATATTTGCAAACGACATATCAGATAAAGGACTAGTGTCCAGAATCTATAAAGAACTTAGCAAACTCAACACCCAAAGAACAAATAATCCAATCAAGAAATGGGCAGAGGACATGAACAGACATTTCTGCAAAGAAGACATCCAGATGGCCAACAGACACATGAAAAAGTGCTCCATATCACTCGGCATCAGGGAAATACAAATCAAAACCACAATGAGATATCACCTCACACCAGTCAGAATGGCTAAAATCAACAAGTCAGGAAATGACAGATGCTGGCAAGGATGCAGAGAAAGGGGAACCGTCCTACACTGTTGGTGGGAATGCAAGCTGGTGCAGCCACTCTGGAAAACAGCATGGAGGTTCCTCAAAATGTTGAAAATAGAACTGCCCTATGACCCAGCAATTGCACTATTGGGTATTTACCCTAAAGATACAAACGTAGTGATCCAAAGGGGCACGTGCACCCGAATGTTTATAGCAGCAATGTCCACAATAGCCAAACTATGGAAAGAACCTAGATGTCCATCAACAGATGAATGGATCAAGAAGATGTGGTATATATACACAATGGAATACTATGCAGCCATCAAAAGAAATGAAATCTTGCCATTTACGACAACATGGATGGAACTAGAGCGTATCATGCTTAGCGAAATAAGTCAAGCAGAGAAAGACAACTATCATATGATCTCCCTGATATGAGGAAGTGGTGATGCAACATGGGGGCTTAAGTGGGTAGGAGAAGAATAAATGAAAGAAGATGGGATTGGGAGGGAGACAAACCATAAGTGACTCTTAATCTCACAAAACAAACTGAGGGTTGCTGGGGGGAGGGGATTTGGGAGAAGGGGGTGGGATTATGGACAGTGGGGAGGGTATGTGCTTGGGTGAGTGCTGTGAAGTGTGTAAACCTGGTGATTCACAGACCTGTACCCCTGGGGATAAAAATATATGTTTATCAAAAAAAAAAAAAGATAAAATTTTGGACCGTTTCTGAAATATGGGCCAATTAAAAGTTTGGTCCGAGTTAATTATCACATTATTTAGTTTTAGGGTTATAATAAATAAAACTCCTTTGCCATCTTGAACAGATGGCACAGCTAGTGACTTTTGGTGTCAATACAGTTGACCCTTAAGCAACATTGGCTTGAACTGTACATGAGTTTTTTTTTAAATAAATATATTGGACAATATTGATATAGGTACTGACAGACAGATGATTTATCTTATAAACAGATGATGTAAACTTATGGTATTCATAAACACGCTAAATATTGTCAATGTATTCTCTCTTCCTTATGATTTCCTTAATAACATTTCCTTTTCTCTGGTTTACGTTGTTCTAAGAATATAGTATAGTATATACATAATATATAAAATATAATCAGCGGTTTATGTTATCAATAAGGCTTCCAGTCAATAGAAGGCAATTGGGGGCTGGTTTATTCAGTTAAGTGTCCAACTCTTTATTTTGGCTGGGATCATGGTCTCCAGGTTGTGAGATCAAGCCCCATGTTGGGCTCCACACTCAATGTGGATTCTGCTTGGGATTCTCTCTCTTCCTCTCTCTTTGTCCCTTCCCCATCTCATGTACATGTGTGCTCAGGTGCTCTCTCTTTGTCTTGAAAATGAACGGATGATTCTTCAGGAAAAAAAAATAGTAGGCTAGTAGTAGTTAAATTGTTGGTGAGTCAAAAGTTATTACATGGATTTTTGACTGGAGAGTAGGCAGTCAGTATCCTTAATACCTGCATGGGTCAAGGGTCAACTGTGTATCCACTCAGAATTTCTGACTTAAATCTTATATTTTGCCCACTAAGTAGATTTCCCTCCATTGTGTTAAAGATATCATTTAAAAACTGGTAATAAAAACTATTTTAAACCCAGATTATTTAATAAAATTTGAGCATTTCTTCTACTTCTTTCAGTCTAGGACAATGTTCTTAAAGTATGGTTGCTGGGCCGGCAGCCTCCATAGCACCTGAGAACTTGCCAGAAATGCAGATTCTTAGGCTCCACTTCAGACTTATTGAATCAAAAGCTTTGAGGGTAGGGCCTTGTGAGCTGTGTTTTAATAAGCCTCCCAGGAAATGCTGAGACACACTGAGGCATGCTTAATGCTTGAGAACCACTGGTCTAGCATATACCAAGTTCTCAGTAAATTCTTATATACTTGAAGATTCTCACATTCTCTCTCAGAAATGTCTCAAAATTTGACTTCTCTGCATCCCTCCCATTGTTGTTTCAAAAAATAAAAACTTCTTAATTGATTTATCCCTTCACTATTTTAGACATTCATCTATTTACTCATTCAATAAAAATATATCAAGTGCCTACCATGTGCCAGACAGTGTTCTAGATACTAGGGATACATCAAAAAATAGAAAGAACAAGATTGTGAAAAACATGGGCTCATATCCATCAGTTAACAATAAGCCAAATTATTTCTTATATTAACAGGAGTATTAAAGGAAGCAAAATGACCTGCTAGTGATTTGGAAGACATTAGCTGGTAAGGGAAGGGCTTCCTGTGGAGAAAATATTTTAGCAGAGGTCTGAAGGATAAGAAGGAGCTAGCCTTTCAAACAGTTGGAATAAGGCAAAAGAAATAATAATAATGATGACAGTAGCATTTACTGAGTTTTGGCCACGTGCCAGTCATAGCTGTAAGAGCTTTACTCACAACAACCTTATAGGCAGATACTTTAATTATTCCTATTTTATAGGTGAGCAAACTGAGGCACAAAGAGGTTGGATCACTTCTAAAGGTCACACAGCCCCCAGGATTCAGTGTGAGATGAGAGGGTTAGATGCAGTCTCATTTGCCAAAGTAAGAACTTTGGATTTGATTCTAAATAGCATTGAAGCCCTTAATGGGATCTGCACAGGGTACTGACTAAGTCTGAGTTGCATAAGGATTATAGCAGAGCCAGGTGGGAGCAGGGAGAGTGATGGTGGCTATCACCTGGCGCAGCAGAGAAATGATGGTGCCTTTGGACAAGACTGGTAGCTCTGGAGATGGAGTGATGTGAATGGCGGTAGGATCCATTTTGTGAACAGGAACAAGAGGTTTTGGTGATTAATTAAATGGGAGTAAAAGGGGAAGGGATGAATTATGGATGACTCCCAGGTGTTGGATGTGAGCAACTAGACACATTTTGCTACCATTTTCAGTAATAACAAGACCAAGGGAGGAAAAGCTTTATTTCAGTGGAGAAAATAAAGAGTTCTGTATTGACCAAAGCATGCTTCAGGATGTCTTTTAGACCTGCAAGCAACGCTGTCAAGAAGCCAATTGGATAAAAATAAGATGGAATTTAGGAAGGTAATCATAGGCAGAAGGTAAAATTCTTGATATAACCAGCCCATTGATGGTATTTTATAGAAGATATTTATTTGAATTCCCAAGAGAAAGAATCTGCCTAGACGAGAGAAGAAAGCCCAGAAATGAAACTGGGGCACATCCAGGGCACACTCAGAGGTTGGATAAAGGAGCCACCTATCCCTAGCTCTGGCTTTAGCCGGTATGGGCAGCCTGGGACTGCAGTGGAGCACTGAAGTCACTTGGTCTCATGACTTCCTGCCCTGAACTCTATTCCAGCCAGCTGAATTTCTCTTCTGTGTACATGTCCTTCATTTTTGCATATTCAATCCTTTGTTCTGGTTTTACTTCTTCTGAGAAACCTCTCTGATCTCTCCTTTGCAACCACCCCTCCCCACCAACCCCAGTCTGATCACTGTCACCACTGTGTCCCACAGCACTTTGCATGCTTCAGTGCAGGGACACTTACCCCATGTTTACTATTTTTAGTTCTTTGCTTCTTTATCAGACTGTGAACTCCTTAAGAGCCAGGGCTCTTTCATTTGTCTTCATCCTCAGCACTTGGACACTGCTCAGAGGTTCTCACTAACTGTCTGCTGGGTGAATGATGGAAAGACTTCCTCAGATGCGGTGTCTGGTTAGTACTGGATAGATTCTCAGACTGTAGCTTCTCTCCTCACTGAGGTTTCAGGGGAAAGAATCTCTTTATCGGCTATGGAGCAAAAGTGAATCTTCTAGAGAGTCAGTACTAAATTCACACTAATAATAATGGTAACAGTAATAGCTACCAACTTGTATTGAACATTTAACAGATGTTAGACAGTGTCTTAAATTTGTATGTCATTTATAAACTCATAAATTAGAACCTCAGAATTCCTCATTTTAACACTGTCTGGGGAAAGAATTTACCCTTCTTTTCCTTTAATTTGAGAATTAATTGTCTTTTTATTGTCTTCAAACTTAAATTTCTTATATCCCTTTGATGCTTAGTTAACATTTTGCTCTGCACTAAATAAATGCCAAATAAATGTTTGTTCATTTGATTGAATAGTGGTATCTCTGGCCTATGCAACAACTCAGTTCCTTTTTTCAAATGAAGAATTTCTCATCCCAAGCATAGATTTTCTAAGTTATTTTTTCTGAATTAGCTTAAAATGTACAGGGATACTTCAAGAAAAGTAGGAAGAAGTAAAATTTTGGTGCCATTAGCTTTCCATGGCATATCAAGATAGTTTTCTGATGGTAATAATTCCTTTGGCTTGCAGTAACTGTTTGTTAGGGAATTTGGCCACAGGCACGCCCAGGCATATGGTATGTGCTGCTAATGCTCAAACAAATGAAAACCAGGGTTGGTTGGTTGGTTTTTGTTATTTTTGTTTTTGTTTTTGAAGAATTGTCTTAGAGAGGACCCATAGCCATTACATTATACAGCTAATGATCTTTTGTGTCCTCATTAAAGAGCTATTGATGATGCTTATATAGTAATGGGAGTTTTAAAAAGTTTGGGAATGTTGGCATAAATAGCGGTCTCTACTATGGGATTTCTCAAAACCTATAATACGCTAATGTGTTCAGTGAGTCACCCGTAGAATGTTAACATTTCCTGGTATTTGGTGGGCCATAAAACCTTTTTCCTGCTGTAAACATTTAACATCTTGCACATGTTCTTGCATAGAACACAATTTGGAAAAACTTATATTTAGGTTGTGAAGATGCAGAAAGCATGCCTATTATTTTCCAATCCTTGTTATGGGAAAGCAAAAGCAACAGTTTTGTGAGACACTGTCTGTGAAGGTTAAACAAGAAGTCCGAGAGGTCATTTGTCTCTTTTTAGTATTAGGTCACTTAGGTCTGAGCAAATGAGCAGAAGGAAGTTCAAATTCTGTTCAAATAAAGAACAGTGCTGTGGGGGTGCCTGGGTGGTGCAGTTGGTTGAGTGTCCAGCTCTTCATTTCAGCTCAGGTCATGATCTCAGGGTTGTGAGATCAAGCCCCGTATCAGGCTCTGCACTCAGTAAAGAGTCTGCTTGGGACAACCTCTCCCTTTTCCTTTGCCCCTTCTTGCCACTCTCTGTCTGTCTGTCTGTCTCTGTCTCTCTCAAATAAATAAGTAAATCTTAGAGGGGGAAAAAAAAGGGCAATGCTGTGTATCACTGTTTCATTGTGAAGTTTTCGTCCTTTCTTGGCCCAAGACAGGAAGTCCTGAAATTTCCTAGTCTTCATATTTTCCAGAATGGCATTGAAGATGGCCTGTAATGGCCTCAGTGGACCTGTCACTGTTCCATCACATTTACCTCACCTTCTAGGCCCTCTACAGGCATTGCCATTTTCTGAACATATCCAAGCTTTCCACAGTCTTCCTTTTACTCTTCCTCTTTTCTTTGCCTACAATATCCACTCATTCATCTCCCCATGTTGATGTTGGACCATTTGTTAACTCGATATTTATTTGCTAAGGTCTACTCTCTGCAAAGAACTAATAGTTGTAGCTTTAGAGGAAGACACTCAGAGAGTTTTTTGCTTTTCCTTTAGTTGGACGTGAACCTCCCTGCTTTTATATTTTAACAAAATATTGGAATATTTTACACATCACAGAACAGTTTTCTTGCTTGCATGGTATACCAGCTAACTGTGGGCTTGTCTCTTACCTCCCAGTAGACTAAGTGTATTGCAAGAATGCCTTAAGTGTTGTAACCCTAGTAAAGCTTAACTCAACTCCTGGTCCTGATTCAGTGCTCAAGAATCTGTCAAGTTGAATGGAATATATAGATGTCCCTATGGATACTAATAGAACTATAGCTCAAAAAGCCAACTGAAAACATTTGCTTCTGATTACTTAGGAGTTCTGTATGTACTGACAGATGAGATCTCCCAGGCAGCACCCACCTCAACCTTTCCTGCAGGCTGGGCTTGCTTTAGAACTAGCCTTATCCAGAGTCTAAGAGAGACAGGGCTGGAGATCTTACATTCCACTCTTACCCATTCTTTCCCAATACAGCTGGGAAGCAAATGTGAAAGTTGACTTAACTAAACTGACAATGTTGTTGAATTTTGTAAAGCAAATGCTATCAAAAGTAAATTGGAAGCTGAGTTGTTTTAAATAATTTTCAAAATGTAAACATTTCATTTGAAATACCATTAACTGAAATATCTAATCGGGCTGAAAGACCCTAACCATATTTTGGGTTATAAAAAGATTCACCCCAAGGGGCACCTGGGTGGCTCAGACATTAAGCATCTGTCTTCGGCTCAGGCCATGATCCCAGGATCCTGGGATCGAGCCCCGCATTGGGCTCTCTGCACAGCGCAAAGCCTGCTTCTCCCTCTCCCACTCCCCTGCTTGTGTTCCTTCTCTCGCTTTGTCTCTCTCTGTCAAATAAATAAGTAAAATCTTCAAAAAGAAAAGAAAAGATTCACCCCAATCCTTTTATAGGTTCAATCTTCAATCTAAACATAAGCTGAGGTATGTATATTACATTAGAGTGTTTGATGCCCTATGTTTAGAGGGAGAGCTCATTCCAGATGTAATGCATGTGCCTCATTGTCCCTTTCCTCATGTTCTTTTTGGGCCTTCTGAAATGTCTGGTTGAAAAATCTAGGACAGGCGTGCCTGGGTGGCTCAGTGGGTTAATCCTCTGCCTTCAGCTCAGGTCATGATCTCAGAGTCCTGGGATTGAGCCCCACATCAGGCTCTCTGCTCAGCAGGGGGCCTATCTCTGCCTGTGTCTCTGCCTACTTGTGATCTCTGTCTGTCAAATAAAGAAATAAAATCTTTAAAAAAAAAAAGAGTTGCTTAAAAATCAAGGACAAAACTAAAAATGAATCCTCAGGGAAGAGGTAGAAATAGTAAGGGAGATGGCTTCTCAGATTTTTTACTTTATGCTTCTGATGCCAATCTTTTATTGCTATTTCCTTAAGTAGAAGAAGAATTTGGACAAGAAAGAATGAAAGGAGTGAAAACTGAGCACCTCTCTGATGGACCTTATCTTAATCATTGATGTTGATAGCCATAGGAAGGTGAAGACCAAAGTTGGATCCCAGTCCATCACCTTGAAGTAATCAGTGGGTTAATTGGGGGGTGGGGCATACATTTGATCTTGGTAAGAGGAAAACAATAAAAAGAGGCACTCAGTTACTAAACTTGGTATGCAAAAAGTAATGGCAATGCTAACAGTTGTGGTTGGAGGCAGGTTCTAACCTATGTCGATGAGCTTCCAAGAAATCACTTTCTGTTTTCTTTAAGTCCACCTTTTAAAAATTTTTTTTGAAATTCTCTTTGCAGGTAAAGATAAGATAAAAGTATCTGAGGATGACTTGAAGAAACTCCCACTAATCAAGTGGTGTATTTTAGAAGCCATTCGTTTAAGAGCCCCTGGTGTCATTACCAGAAAAGTGCTGAAGCCAGTTAAAATTTTGGTGAGCTTTGCTTTGGTTTTAAGAACAAGCACTGGGTATTATATAAGACTGATGAATCACTGAACTCTACCTCTGAAGCCAATAATACATTATATGTTAATTAATTGAATTTAAATTTTAAAAATAAATCAAAAGAGAAAAAAGTAATCAACTTTCTAAGGAAAAAAAAATACATACAATGCCCATATATTATTAGATAACTCATTAGGTTCCATGAAGCACTAATGATGTTAGAATAGGTTACTAGTAAGAGTTGTGCAGCAGCATCTATTAATATGGCTATTTATCTGTAGACAATAATTTTAGCTAAAATATATCCCTTTAATAATCATTCTAGTTATGTAATTTCGTATCAGAATTAGTATAATCCTATAGAAATCAAACAGGTAGACTAGATAGTCTGCTGAACCAACTAATAAGTAATCCTGAGCAACAGGAGGTTGAGGAATTAAGGGTATGAAGAAAGTTCTTTTGGATATCTGGAAGGTAGTTTCATGCCCCAGATAACAGCTATGGAAACAGAGAGCAGGAATGCTGTGGATAATAGCAACTGATATTAGCAGTCAGTGCTGAGTGAAGGAGAGAGATTCTTTCTCTGAGCAAAGTGGAGAAAATTCTCAAGTGCTCCATGAAAGATATGTGCATGTGGCTGACCTTCAATTTAATATTTGGCAAATCAGCCAGAACAAAATATTTTTTTCAGATTGGCTTGATATAGGGCCTGCATTATTCAGATAGATGACATTTACTCATCCCTCAACTCTTACTAGCTTTTTTACATACAGTTTGAGAGTGCTTGGATTCAAATCAAGAAAATTTTTTAGTAATAGAACACAAAAGAAACAAAAGCCAATTTTTATAAAAACTACAACTTACTACATCTAAAGGAGACATTACTTATTTAACAGATCTTACATAAATCACAGCAGTTAGTTTTAGTGGGATTTTAATAATTTTTGTTTTTAAATAATCTATTAAATAAAATATGAGTATAAAACGGGGCGCCTGGGTGGTGCAGTCAGTTAAGCATCTGACTCTTGATTTCAACTCCATTCAGGATCTCAGGGTCTTGGGATCAAGCTGCACATTGGGCTTCTCACTCAGAGGGGAGTGTGCTGGAGATTCTTTCTCTCCTTCTCTTTCTGTCCCTCCCCAAACCTTGCCCTAGCTTACACTCTCTCATAAATAAATGTCTTTTTAAAAAAATATGGGTATAAAAGGATATGCTTTGAGAAGATATAGTCCAACAACTGGGTGCAATTTAGTCAAGGAATGTGTTTATTACTCTGAATAATACTATAATTTTTATTAAACTTTTATTGAGCTTTATTTAATATCCTAGCTAACATATAATTAGCTGAATTACAGACATTATTTATCTGCTAGTACATGTCTTGTTATTTTAAGTATACAGATCCTATACATGCTTTATTATATTTATACCAAAGTATTTCAGTTATTTTGGAGCTTTTTGTAAATGGTACTTTAAAAGTTTTTTTTTTTTTTTTTTAAAGATTTTATTTATTTATATGACAGACAGAAATCACAAGTAGGCAGAGAAGCAGGCAGAGAGAGAGGAAGGAAGCAGGCTCCCTGATGAGCAGAGAGCCGGATGTGGGGCTTGATCCCAGGACCCTGGGATCATGACCTGAGCTGAAGGCAGAGGCTTTAACCCACTGAGCCACCCAGGCGCCCCACTTTAAAAGTTTTTGATTCTCAATTGTACATTACCTGTTTTTAGAAATGCACCTGATTTTTAAGTGTACACCTTGTATCTGCAACTTTGCAAAACTCAATGTACTTATTAATCCTACAACTGTTGTTATAGATTCTTTGAGAGTTTCTATGTAAAGAATATTTTTCTTCTTTTATTTCTTTTTCTTGCCTTATTACACTGGCTCTAAAGTCCAAAGCAAGGATATCTGTTGTCACTACTATCATTTAACATATGTTGAATGATAGTAGTTTGAACATATGTTGAATGATAGAAGTTTGAATGATAGTAGTGACAACAGATATCCTTGCTTGTTCCTGATCTGAGAGGTAAGTCTTTCACTATTAGGCTAGATGTTAGCTATAGGTTTTTGGTAGATTCTTCATTTTTTTTTTAAGATTTTATTTATTTATTTGACAGAGATCACAAGTATTTATTTATTTGACAGAGATCACAAGTAGGCAGAGAGGCAGGCAGAGAGAGAGAGAGGAGGAAGCAGGCTCCCTGCTGAGCAGAGAGCTGGATTCGGGGCTCGATCCCAGGGCCCTGGGATCATGACCTGAACTGAAGGCAGAGGCTTTAACCCACTGAGCCACCCAGGCGCCCCGGTAGATACTTCTTATCAAGTTGAGGAAATATCCCTCTATTTCTAATTTGCTGAGAATTTTAATTATGAATGGGTATTGGATTCTGTCTAGCACTTTATCTGCATCAGTAGATATAATCATACGCTTTTTCTTTTTAGCATGTTGTGATGGATTACATTTATTGATTTTTTAATATTGAGTCAGCCTTTTATCCCTGGAATAAATCTCATTTGATCATGATGTATAGTCCTTTTTATACATTGTTAAATTTGTTTTTACTAATATTTTGTTAAAGATATTTTTGCATCTCCGTTCATGAGAGATAGTGGCCTATAGTTTTCTTGTCCTTTCTTTTTTTTTCTTTTCTTTCTTTTCTTTTCTTTCCTTTCTTTCTTTTGCACTGTTTTGTCTGGTTTCTATATCATGACAATCACTTAAAAAATACTGTGTGCTTGTCTTGCCCCCTTTCTCATGAACACTCAGATTCCTTTCTTTACTTCCTTTTTTCTCTTCTACCCTCCCTACTTTCTCTCTCTCCTTCCTTCCTTCATTCCATTCTTCTATCCTTCCATCCTTCCTTCTTTTGCTTTCTTTATTTTTCTTTGTGTGTAGTGTGTGTGTGTGTGTGTGTGTGTGTGTGTGTGTGTGTATGTGTGTGTGAGGGAGGGAGAGAGAGAGAGAGAGAAAGAGAGAGAGAGGAAGACTGGAAAAAGAAAAATCAGCAGTATGTTTTCCCTTTTTCTTTTTCTCTCATTTCCCCTTTTTGATCTCAGGTTATGAATTTGTTGTGGCCATTAACATTTCTTATTTTCTTAAAGGTAATTTTACTCATTCGAGAACTTTACCAAAAGAAACACCCAGACTCAAACCCAGGCACACACATATACACTTGTGCCCGTACAACCCCAGTGATCATTTATTTATCTGACATGCTCCTTGTTTGACATCAATACAGAAATCTATGTTTCATCATAGTATAAATCTTTGATTTAAACATTTTTTAAACATTATTATACTTTTCATCCATCCAGAGTCTTAATATTTATTTCAATGGCTTTATAATAGGCCACTGAATTGATAGCTTAAATATTTAATTATTGCCTAACTCTTGAGAGTTTAGATTGTTTTCCTTTGTGGTTATTTTAATGTGGTATTTATTTGCATCTTTGTGCATAGTAAATTTTTTTAATGATTATTCTTGAAATGTGTTTTAGTAGTGGAGGCAATAAGCCATTCACTGCATATAATTCTCTTATACAACTGAACTGTTTCATAATTCCAACAGTATGAATTCCCAATAAAAATTTTTATTAAAAGTAGTTGATGTCTGAAGCAATTAGAAAAGTTATAAAGCAATCATAGTCTCTTACCTCCACTTCCTCACACTCACAGTTTCTTCCTAGAGGACATGAGACCCAGATGGATCCAGGCTCACTCTAGGTCCTTGTGATGGCTCTCTTAGTGAATGGGCAATCGAGAGACATGTATTCAGGATGCCATCTTCCAAGAATACTCCAGAACTTCCTTTCCTTATTTTTCAAAATACCTTTTAATATTTGTAAAAGGTGCAGCAGGGTCTTCTGTACTTACTATTTCTTTTATAAATAAAATAAACACAAACTTTCCTCCGAGGAAGCGTACACTAATCCCTGTGAATTTCTCCCCTCAGAGTTGAGGCTTCAACTTTGAAAATGACAACCTGCACAGCTTTTTAAAAAATTATTACATAAATAAATTATAGTAATTATTTTTTTTTATATGTACACACATTTATTATTATTATTATTATTTTAAGATTTTATTTATTTATTTATTTTTTTTTTTTAATTTTTTTATTTTTATAAACATATATTTTTAAGAAGGAAACCATTTATTAAAAAAAAAGTAGTGGGGTTATGGACATTGGGGAGGGTATGTGCTTTGGTGAGTGCTGTGAAGTATGTAAACCTGGTGATTCACAGACCTATACCCCTGGGTATAAAAATATATTATATGTTTATAAAAAATAAAAAAATTAAAAATTAAAAAAAAAAGTAAAAGAAGGATATAAAGGTTGCTTAAAATTTTACAAGTCTGATGACCACTAAGAACATTTGGCATTCTCATAATTTCAGATTTTTCCCCTGTAGTCTCTATGTTTTAAAAATTCAGTTGGTGCCATATTATGCTAATTTTCTCATAATCTGCTTTTATGTTAATAGTAGTTCACCAAAGTTTTCTATTTCAATAAAAGACATCTACACCACTTTGAATTATAGCATAATAATGTAATCATGGACATAGTATTGATTTTTAAATCGGTACCCTATTCCTAAATGTGTGTGGCTTCCAGTTGTTTATAAACAGTGCAAAGATAGGCATCTGTATAGTCAAATCCTGGTACACAATAATAATTAATTCCTTAGTATAAATTCATACAACATGGTCCTTTCAACCTTCATAAATTTTCTAAAACAGGTGGAATGTCTGTTGAACATATTAATAGGTTCCCAGAAATTAGGACTATAAAAACATTTCAAATGAGGTCATCTGTGTCAAGCATTGGCAGAGGTTCAAGTTTTCTCCCCCATTGGACAACAGGTCAGAGTTTCTTGCTGGGAATGCTGCAGGCGCTCTCTTCCTGCTCTTTCTTGATATTGTCTGAACATGGTCTCATTGTTTATTTTTGCTTCTGTACTTATTCTCTTCTATATTTTTGGAACAGATTAAGACAGATAATACTACCCACTTTCTTTGACTTATTCTATTCCTTCTTTTTCTTTATTGTATTATCTTTCCAAAACTTTTAAACTTCTACCAGTATTCTCTTTTCAAGGTGTTGTACTTTTCATACACAGTTAATCGGCAAGAATGCCCAGAAAAGAATAAACAAGGAAGTGTTGGAAAATATGAATGATTAAAGACTATTAATTATCTTCTCAAGGTATTAAAACATGTTATAAAACTACATCAATTAAAATGGTATGAAATAAAATATAATGGTATGATATTGGTGTCAGACTAGATGTTCAGTATCAGTATAACAGAATGGATAGATACCAGAGAAGGAAACCCTTTTGTACATAAGAACATAATATAGGATAAATGAATCATTATAAGTCAGTTAAGGGGGAAGAGATTAATATGTGTTTTGGGACGACTGGCTAAAAAGTGGCATTTTTTTTTTTTCTCAACATTGCTTTCTATGCTTAGAATTGAGAATCCCAAAGAGTTTTATCTATGCGAATTATATCTACTGAGATTAACTTTATTAGAAACTAAAGCTGAGAAATTATTATAAAGTTTATTTGGCAAATAAAAAAATAACAAGGAACTTACTACATGTTAAAATAATAACATGGTTCTATGAAACATAACTGTAGTTTCCAAAACATAAAAAATGTAGAAGAATAGCATCATTTTAAGCTTTTGCAAATCTGTCTAATGCCTTGCTAATAGAACACATCTGGGTTCCCATAAACGTGCCTGGAATCAATCTGTTGTAATATATCATTTCCGTTCATGGAAATGAAGAAAATCCAGCCTCACACAGACATGTCACTGGAAAAGGAATTGGTATTACAATAGCTTCTTCAGATATGGCTGTTCTCCCATGCCTCACTGAAACTCAATAGTGGGACTTTCTCTCTCTTTTTTAAAAAGGTTTAATTTGGGCGCCTGGGTGGCTCAGTGGGTTAAGCCACTGCCTTCGGCTCAGGTCATGATCTCAGGGTCCTGGGATCTAGTCCCGAATCGGGCTCGCTGCTCAGCGGGGAGCCTGCTTCCCTCTCTCTCTCTCTCTGCCTGCCTCTCCATCTACTTGTGATTTCTCTCTGTCAAATAAATAAATAAATAAAATCTTTTTGAAAAATAAATAAATAAATAAATAAATAAAAAGATTTAATATATTTGTTTGAGAAAGAGAGCTAGAGAGAAAGAGCATGAGCAGGGGGAGGGGCAGAGGGAGAGCGAGAATCAGACTCCCCACTGAGCCAGGAGCCCAACTCGGGGCTCCATTCCAGAGCCCTGGGATCATGACCGGAGCTGAAGGAAGACTCCTAACCAACTGAGCCACCCAGGCGCCCGCTCCCAACAGTGGGAGTGTCTTAAAAGTTTATTGCAATCTGAAATATTAATGAGTTTTATGTACTCAGTTACATGAAAACCCTTTGGTTTGTCCTATACTTTGAATGAGTCTTTTACCCAAGAATGACTTTTGATCTCGCAAAGCTTCTGAAAAGGTCTTGAGAACTCCTAGAAGTTTCTATACTGCCTTTGAGAACCACTATGTTAAAGAGAAAAGGGCGTAGGATTCATCAATGAAACCACAAAGATGAACAGATTTGAATGTATCATATTAAAATTGAACATGTATTTTTTAAAGGTATAATCCAAGTTGAATGTAAACCAAAAATTATGAACAAATGTTAATATAAGTACGACACAAGGGTAAATAGTTTTAATATTTAAAGAACTCGCAGATCAGTAAGTAAAGCATGAATCTCACATAGATTAATGAGGACAATACATAAACACAAGAGTTCATAGGAGAAAATAACTTCACATGGAAATATGCTCAACAGAAACATAAAAATGTTTGCAGTAACCAAAATTAGCTATTAAAAATGTCAGGCTAGCAGAGAAGAGGGCAAAGAAATTGACATTCATATATTATAGGTAGAAACATATTTAGGCACAAGATTTGAGGAACATTTGCGCAAAAGGAATTGCACATCTTTATTAAAAGATTTTACATGAAAAAGGCTTTGCGGAAGAAGATGCTTTGGATGGCATTATTTATTATAGGAAAAAAAAAACCCTAGGGCATGATTAAATTATTTATGGTTTAATATACCCAGTAAAAGATTAAACAGACATTGGAGATAAAACTTCACAATGTGTCTACAATGCAAAGGAAAAAATACTTCGGCTATAAAATTAGGTGAACCAAGTGTGATTCAAAAATTAACTATTCAGCATGATAAAAATACATTTAACAACAATAACAACAAAACGCTAAACTGTTAAGTAAAAATACTAGAGGGAAGTCTAGCCAGTAGATGATTGTTTTTTGTTGTTAGCACTCTGGTGGTTTTCTAGCTTTTTCTATTACTCTCAATTTTCTAAAATTTTGATGAGCATTTCTTATGCAAAAGTTTATACTCTAAATTTTTTTCAAGATTTTATTCATTTTGAAAGAGAGCACACATGAGCAGGGGGAGGGGCAGAAGGAGAGGGAGAGAGAGAATCTCAAGCCAATTCCACGCTGAGCATGGAGCTCAACTTGGGGCTCTATCTCAGGCTCTTTATGCCAGTCATCACCCTGGTAGTTGCTGCTGTGACAGGAACTTCTTTCTGGTCTCCTCCATATGGCTAGTGTTAATTCTGAGATCCCATTTGAAGGAATTTACTAGCCTGTGTTGTAGGCTGTGGCAGCCAGCAGTCTCGAAGTTATAATTATGGGTCACTAAAGGGGACTATTTGGTAAGGAAGGGAAGGGCCCACATTGACCTGCCTGCAGCTCTGTCCCAGGGCTGTGCCCAGCCCCACTCCAAACACACATCTGGGCCCTCAGCAGCCAGTCTGAGTCAGCCATGAGCTCTCTAACCTAAGTTCCAGCAGTGGAAAAAGAAACAGGCTTGGGATCTCACAAGTCTTCGTTTACTTTAAAAATGGAAGGACGGCACCAGCATAATCCTTGCTCTCTTCCCAGTTTGAGAGCTCTCTCCACTGCTCCTGGGACTGCAATTGCCAAGCCTCAAGCAATATTCAGCCCCCACAGGAGCCAACAGAGCTTCTTTTTCGTTAAAAAATGATTACCCCTGAGTGCCTGTGTTGTTTAAGTGTCCAGCTCTTGGTTTTGCCTCAGGTCATGATCTCGGGGTTGTAAGATGGAGCCCCATGTCAGGTTCTATGGTGGGCATGGAGCCTGCTTAATTAAGATTCCCTTTCCTTCTGCCCCTTCCCCACCTCTAATAACAAAAAGAAAATGATGACCCTTTCCCATACACCACTTCCTGCTACCATAAAAAGACATATTTTTATTTGTAAGGTGCTCATATTCTAGTTTCATAAGGTAAGTGTTTTGCAGATATCTTGAGGACATTTCAAAATCCTGCAAGGTTAAATAGATACATGGCTTCCAATAATTGGCTGTGGGAGTTACTAATAAAATGTTTCTGTTTCAGTAAAGTTGATAGCCATCTAGTGGTTACACCCCATGGGAGAGCTCTTTGCCCTATGGTTCCTGAACATGATGATGTAAGGGTGATTTATATATCATGAAAACCTCCAATAACATAAATGGGGAAAGACAATGCAGACTCTCCTGCTTGAGGAAACACACTGCTTAGCCTGAGTCCCATAGCCACAGTGATTCCAAACACAAAATCAACCAAAGAAATGTACAACACTTGCTTTGCCCTATGTCTTCCTAACCAGTTGTCTTCATATTCTTTCT
Source organism: Mustela putorius furo (assembly GCF_011764305.1). NCBI lineage: Eukaryota > Metazoa > Chordata > Mammalia > Carnivora > Mustelidae > Mustela > Mustela putorius. Next base: position 12,993,666 of record NW_025422123.1, on the reverse strand, counting down.
TCCCTAACAGTTGCTTCAGGAGTGAGGAAAAAAAAAAAAAAAAGAGGGAGAAATTGAAAAAATCCACTCCCTCTTCCCAGACCCTATCATGAGTGTCGCAGGGACAGAACACCCATTGCCCTATCCTCAGTGCTACTGTGGCCAGTGTCCTGTCTCAGATTTTCCTGTTCCAGAACCACAACCTGGAAGTCCACTGTGGCTCCCATCACCAAAAGCACTTCTGTAAACCCCAATTTCGAACATCAAAAGCTGCACCACAGCAGGCATATACTAGTTTCTAAAATTTTCTCATTTATCTCATTTATCTAATATTTTTCCCTTGTGTAACCAAATTTATAGACACATGTAACTAATCATCAGAATTAGAACACAGCCATTGCCTAAATTGGAAAATAGAAATTATCTTTCCAGGAAAGAATTAGATTTTCTTACCATTGATTATAAAATGTATGTGTCTTCTCTACAATATAGTTGGAGCATTATTTTTAATGACCCAAACTCTCTTGAAAGCAGATTTCAAAAAATAACTCAAAACTGATTTTTCTATCATAGAATTACACTGTTCCTTCTGGTGACTTGTTGATGTTGTCTCCATTTTGGCTGCATAGAAATCCGAAATATTTTCCTGAACCTGAATTGTTCAAACCTGTAAGTTATCGCTTTCAATATACTTTGTCCTTTTATTTTAATTTCTTTTATGCCAGGAGTATGAATTCATAGATTAACTATCACTCTATCATTAAACAGCCCTATTCTCTGGTAACTAACAACCAAGTTGACTATAAAGGAAGAATTAGACTTATAATATGGATGGTATAACATAAATGAGATAGAAAAGTTTTTGGAATAAAATTCACTAATTTTAAATAAATGATCTGAAAGCCGCAACGTACATTAAAGTAAATATGTCTAGTTCTGATAGAAGACTTCTATTCATCAGGCTGTTGCTCCTGTTATTGATTTCCAAGGAGTATAACAAAAGAAAAACAAGGCAGATTAAAACTGCTTTACTGTTGCTTAAGATTGGGGAGTTACAGGGCTGAGCAGAATCTTAAGAGTTCATTTAATCCATTCTCTGCCTTTAGGTAAAAGTTTTTTAAAAATGGCACCCAGATGTATTCATTTCACATTCCAAGTTCCCTCCACTAAGCAGGGCTGCCAGTAACTCACTGAATTTATTACTGAGGGCAATTCTGTGATGGGGACTGAGACCTTATTATAAATAGTCTTCCTTTTCTGAGGTCAATTCCTCTGAGGTGGCTGATTTACCTTATCATTTACATTTACCACTTAACAGAATTCTTTTTAAATCTTTTTATTTATTGGTTCACATTCTAAAAACACAATTGTGTCTGATATTAATAACAGGTTGGAAAAAAATTACCAACAGCCCTGCAACTTTATATGCGAGGATTAGCTGTACAAAGTCATTTTTAGCCTAGAGAAATAAAGTTAAGCTTATTTATATAAGGCTGATTTGGAAAAAAAAAATGCTTTCTTCCCACAGGAACGTTGGAAAAAGGCAAATTTAGAGAAGCACGCTTTCTTGGACTGGTTTTTGGCATTTGGAAGCGGGAAGTACCAGTGTCCTGGAAGGTCAGTGAGACAGCTGAGCCACGTTTATCCAGAAAGTCTAAGAAAGATGATGGCTCTGAAGGGGAAAACATTGGCTTAATCCCCCTTTTCTTTATTATCAAACTACAGGGAGATCCAGGAGTCCACGTTTCATTTGGTTGGCCAGTTGTATTGTGCGATGTCTTTGTGGGAATGTCTACCATGGCTTCTGATGGGTTACCTCATGAGAACAAAATATTATGATTGCTGCTGTATGATGACACAGGGTCATTAAAAGTATTTTTATAGAAAAGATTAGAGTAGGGCATGCCTTAGTTTATATAATCATGCTTATATTACATGTGAGAGACATGGGGTGGTAAGATCTACCAGATTTGGAAAATAATTAGAAATGGGATTGATCAAAGGGAAGGATTTGTGGAGGGCTGTGGCTTGAAGGTAGGTGGCTGGAAGATGTGGAAATAGAGAAATCAGGAGCAAGAGAAAGTTTAGTGGACAAGGTATTACGTTTTCCTTTGAAAACTAGTCTGAGATGTGGCAAAATATGAATCCTATAACCAAATTCTATAGGTCAAATCTGAAGGTTGAATAAATGTAACAATAAATAAAACCTCCATAGTCTAGTTTTTCTATTGTTTCTGCTTTTAGAAGTCCTTAACTTTTCTGTTATTAATTTTAAGTAGCCAACCCATGAAACATTGTTCCTAAAGACAGACAAAGCAGAATTTTTCAGGAAAGCGAAGGACTCCATTTGGACACTGTTCTAGCAAAATGGATCTTTTCACTAGAAATTTAATCCCACAGATCTTTAGTATAATCCTCAGAAAATTGCACCCATTCTAAATTTGTCTACTAAGAGCCAATTTATTTTCTCATCCACCAAACACTTAGTGAGTCAGAGAAAATTGCCTTTAAAGTAGCTGACAATCAAAGTTCATCATGAAGGCATAGTCTTATGGCTTTGCAGCTGTCGCGCCTTGGAGTTCAGTCCACTGAGGCATTATGAGGACCCCTCTCATTAATGAACACAGAAGGTTTTGCTGAATTTAGTAAATAAGTATTCAGTGCTGCTATCAGCTGCCAACCAAAAATCAGAATGCAAGAATATTGTTCTTGCTCTGAATAATGGGAATTCCAGAAATATGTTTTGGAGGAAGAACCCCTTGTTAGGTACTTCCCCATTGCTGGGAAGCCCTTGGATACAGGAAGGAAGGGAACTCTTCCCAGTAATTCTATTGCTGAAGAAGTCCAGTAATTTTGCAGAAAAACAGGGAAAAGAGGCAAGAGCTAGCAGATTTCTTCAGCAATGGGAGCAAGCAGAATAAGTTGCCTTGCAGTGGACGTTCTCCTCTTAAACTGTGAATTTAGATGAAGGACTAGAATGGGATTTCCAGTGTTGAGTGGGCTTGTGAGAGTGGATGATCTCAGCACAAAGGAATGTGCTTGCTCTATTGCAAACCCGCCTCCCCACCCCACCAGCCAACAGCCTTAATTTCCCTTGCTTCCCATCCCTGCAAAAGGATGCCTGGTTGACTGTCTCACTGTGGTCATTGATATGGGTTACATTCCAGTGTAAAACAATAGCCCTGATCTTTGGCAAGATACCTCACTTACATAAGCTTGCTTGGATAGGAAGAGGGTGTAGTAAGCGCTTGAGAGATGGAAATGAAGTGTGGATTCCTCAGGAGTAGAAAGTGACCTCAACTTTTTTTGTGGGCCTTTGGGTCCTTCTTATATCCTTGGGCAGTACTAGTACAAGTCATGGTCTTGTCTTGAATTACTAATGAATTACTAATGAAAATCACCCAGCAATGGGAAAATTAGTTCAAACATAGGTCCAGCTGATAGTAGATCAGTAGTAGTAGTGTTCAACCTGACAGGTATCTCTGAAGCACCTGATATTAGTATGTTTATTCTTTCATTCAGTAAATATTTATTGAGAGTATGCTCTCTGGCAGGATAGGGTTCTAGGAGTTACCTTGGAAAACAAAATAAGGGATGAAGTGCCTTCCCTCAAGGAAGTTTTAGTCTTAAGTCACTTTAGGAACCACTGGGGAAATTCAAAGACACATAACATTCTTTTTTTTTTTTAATGTAGATTTTTTTTTTTAAGATTTTATTTATTTATTTGACAGACAGAGATCACAAGTAGGCAGAGAGGCAAGCAGAGAGAGGGGGGAAGCAGGCTCCCTTCTGAGCAGAGAGCCCGATGCAGGGCTCGATCCCAGGACCCTGGAACCATGACCTGAGTCAAAGGCAGAGGCTTTAACCCACTGAGCCACCCAGGTGCCCCGACACATAACATTCTTGAGTCACTTATAATGTAGCTGGGGAGATGAGACAGAGCAACATGAGAAACAAGCTCTTCTTTTTTTTTTTTTTCTTAAGATTTTATTTATTTATTTGACAGAGATCACAAGTAGGCAGAGAGGCAGGCAGAGAGAGAGGAGGAAGCAGGCTCCCTGCTGAACAGAGAGCCCGATGTGCCACTTGATCCCAGGACCCTGAGATCATAATCTGAGCTGAAGGTAGAGGCTTAACCCACTGAGCCACCCAGGCACCCCTAGAGAAACAAGCTCTTCTTAACACCATACACTGACTGGTGAGAAATGCCAGATGACATACATACATAATAACCACCTTTGGAGTTTTGAGGAAGATTAGAAAAGGCCTTAGGGACTAGATGGGAATCTTCGGTAAGCAGCCAGAGGAAAGCATACCTCCGGAGGCGAGGGACAGTGATTACAAAGTCTGAGGGGAGGAAGAAAAGCAAGCACTCACAGGAATGGAATGGAACTCAATGTATCCGTATGTTGGGGTTTGTGAAGCTCTGCATACTGTTGCTTCTACTTGTGCATTTGAACGATAATACAGTCTTAATAATTGTGCCTTATTCAGTAAAATAGCCTTGCAGTACTTTGAGAAGTACTTGTATACTTAGAAATTGCTGATTGCTTTTGAGGAGCGAGCACAGTCAGTCTCTATGGATTTCATGAGAAGTTGCAAATTCAGTTTACTGTAAGGAATTTGTTACATAAACAAACGCATCCCCTCGACTCTGGTTGTTAAGTAGACTTGAACAAACTGTATTTATGTATCTAATTGTTTCTTAACATTTTCACTGTGCTCTGCACATGTCCTGGAGGGCCTATAAAAAAGGGTTAGGGGTGAGGGTGGGAAGGGGTGGATGTGGTTAATTCCAAGACAGAGTCAGGCAGCCAGAACCCTTGATGAATTTTTAGCCCCGCTTCTCTCTCTTACGGCTTTACTGAGGAGCAGTGACTTACTGGAAAGAGCCCAGAAACCATGGGCAAAATCGCAATCATTCCTTTCCCAGCCATTTCTTTTTGACACTTCATTATGAGGCTAAGATTTAAGTGTGTCAAGAACAGAAGAAGCAATTCAAGACTCACTTTTTTTTTTTTTAATTTTTTATTTTTTATAAACATATATTTTTATCCCCAGGGGTACAGGTCTGTGAATCACCAGGTTTACACACTTCACAGCACTCACCAAAGCACACACCCTCCCCAATGTCCATAATCCCACCCCCTTCTCCCAAACCCCCCCCCCTCCCCCCCCCCAACCCTCAGTTTGCTTTGTGAGATTAAGAGTCACTTATGGTTGATACTTGGGTCCAAGTGCTTCTAAAATAAAACATGTTCATTTCTGAGCAGAACATGTCAGAGAAGACCCTCTTTTCCTTCTGTTTACAAACTAGATCTCCAGCTCCTCCGTGGAACACAGAATAGCAGGATGGGGTTTGTATCTGTGGAGAGGAAGAAAGGGCACTCTTGCCCCGGCCGGGGGTATGTGTGTGGGGGGATCTTCTACTGCTCTCCCCTCTTTTTTTTTTTTTTTTTGATGGGCTTTCTCCCCTCATCCAACTCAGTGACTGCTTTTGAATCAGTTTGAAGCCACCTGATCAGAAAGAGGGTTTAATTCCTAGGAAGTGAGGACGGAATTAAAACTTGACGGTGTTGCTGTACTGCCCATGGGCTATTGTCTCCGCATCATCTAATGCCTTCTCTTCCCTTCCTAATAGGCCTCTCTTTCATTTGGGCATCCATGGGATTTGGGGGTGCTGATTCCACCCCCAGCTCCATAGGAGTGGAGCCCCGTTCCCTTAGCCCATCTGTAAATCCCATCCCTGTCCCTGCCCTCCTTTCCCCCAGTGATTTGCTTCAGTGTTGGTGTATGTTTTAAGCAGTGTAATGAACTACCAAGCTTTCTGTTGAGACTTGTGGGTCAAACATAATCATTCCTTATGGGATGTGAATAAAGAAGCATTTGGCCCCCAAAACTGTTGGCAGCTATTTTGAGACGATAAAAGCAGGCAGTGTTAGGATGCAGTTGGTACCGTAGAACAGTGCAGCAGAGGCAAACTGCCTCCCTGGGAACATCGCTGAGCTGCTGGAGTGATCTCTGCCCAAGGCCAGCATCAGCTCTCAGTTTTCCAGGTACATAAAGCAGTGCATTCCCTTCAATATAGGAACCAGTCAGATGTGAGATCTCTGTCACTTGCAACCAAAAACATCCTAAGTCATATAATTTTCCTCAAAGCGAAAGTGTTCTTCCAAGGTTTATTGAATTCCACAAAATACTGTGTTAACACGCTTAGCCGTATCCATGAATTGCTTTTCTAAATAGCTTGCCCTTTGCAGAGGGGCTGAGTTTCCTCCACTGTGGGTGTATCACAAAACAAAAGTAAATGTCACATCTTAAATTTTTTTCTGGAATCTAGAATTTAAAATATACCGTGAGATCATTTTTATTTGGTGAGTACTTAACCTCGCTGAAGTCAGTACTGTTCCTTTGCTTGAATAGGAAACTAGAAACACTGTATCTAACCTCCAAGCTCATAGTTCATCTATTCTGGAGCTTCGCCTCTAGAAGGGGTAGTGGGAGGATCTCCAGTAGCAACTCTTGAGAAAGTGCCCTCCTACTTTGACGAAATAGAGAACAATGTGCCAAGTCCAGGAGAGAGGTGCTCCCATCCTTCCCTCTTTTACTTCTTACAAGCTTTCTCACCTCTTTCCCCTCCTGTATAGTTCCCATTCTCTTCTCTTTTCCGCAGGCTTTCTTCTTGTCCTTCTCTTCCACTAACCTTTATTCCTTTCTCCCCTCCCTACCTTATTCTGGGTTTCCCCCCTTATTCAGTGGCAGCATCTGCCTGTTCACTCTACAGATTACGTCCTCACCATCCTCCCCAATTAAAAGTGTTTCATGTATAGCTGAGACAGTCTTTATCATTGTGAATTTTGTACTGAAACTAAAAAAGTTTATAAACTACATATTTTAACATATTTCTTTTTCCCCTTTCTCCTTGTCAACTTCTTCTAGATCAGTGCCTCTTAAAGTGTGATTCCCCAGACCACCAATAGTTAACACTAACTGGAAACTTGCAAAAAATGCAAATTCTTTGGCCCTTCCCCAGACCTACCGAATCAGAAACTTTGGGAGCAGGTCACAGCAATGGGTGTTTTAACGAGCCTTCGAGCCTTCGAGGGGACTCTGAGCAGGTGAAAGTTTGATAACCCCTGGGCCAGAATACTTTGCGTCCTGCCACCAAACTGATTTCATTTTCATTTTCCTAAAAGATTTCAAAGACAGATGAGGTTGTGGGGAAAATACTTCCCCTTTAAGCGGAGTAGCCAGGCTTCCATGAAGGATGCCTGTGAAAGTATGTCTGTCTGCTGCCTTCTCTGAATTCCAGGGCGAGATCATTCTATTTTCATAAGCTGCAGCTGGTAGCAACTAGGAATATACTTCAGAGCCCCTGCTCCTGGCAACCGTGGCAGTTTTCCAGTCCATGCTAGCATTGCCCGCAATGACTTCGGGGGAGGGAAGGAGCAAGAGATTTTCTTTTCAAATGCGAGAGAGGGAATAATCTCAAAATCAAGATGTTAAACTAAAATCATTCATTTCCTGTAATCTTATCATCCCTTTAGTACCCCCTGCTTCTTTCAGATGGAGCCCTGCTGTGGACCCTCTACTTCTCCCTCTCTTTGGCCATCCATGACACCCCACCTCCTAAACCAGGTCTTCACGTACCACCATCAGGTGACATGAAGGCTTCCCAAGCCTTCTCCCATGCTCTGTTGTCTCTTCTTTCAATCCATCTTACTCACCACACACAGATTAATTGTCCTCAAATAATCAACTCAGACTGTCACTCTCATTAAGACTCTGGCACCACTGTCTACAGGCCAAGCTCATCAGCCTAGAACTCCAGACTCTCCATGATCTGATGCTGATTGTACCTTTCCGAACATGGGGCGGCGCTGCCCCAGAGGGTCAACCAGCTGCCCGCAATGACCGCGTCTGCCCCTTAGCTTGATCGTGCTCTCTGCTGTGTGTCGAATGCCCACACTCAATATGTCTACTTAGTTAAGGCCCATTTCCTTCCATCAGGGTCTAGCTCAGGTGCTCCAGATCATAGCACTCTCTCCAGACTCCAGACTTCCACAGCCCTTTTGTTTCTACCTTTACTCATAGCGTCACGCTTTCTGTCTCTCCATGTGCATTACGAGTGTGAGGTCTGTTTCGTCAAGACTCTGTGCTTTTGAGGCCTGTGGAGTAGTGCTCCCTGAACATTTATCTACAAACAGGGAAAACACACAAGTACGAAGTATTTAAGGAATTTTCAAAATATTCATATTTTAATGAGCTTTATTTGTAGATGTGTAATGTTGTCCTTGTAAGTGTAAAAAATAAATCTGTTGTAAATAATATGCCTCATTATTTTCACTGTTTTGACATAAGAGCATTAAGAAAACATTCCTAACATGAACATAGCTCATCTTGCTTGTGTAAAAATACAAATTTATGAAGCCCATTTTCTTTGACATAAAAAGTTCTTAATGTCACAGATATGTATATGTTAGTATCTGATATTTTAGGTACCCAACAAAATTCAATAACATAGTAAAGGCTGGAAAACACTTTTTTGCAAGTGTAGAAAAAAAAATGACTAGTGAATAATTGAGGTAATTTTGCTACAATATTCAAATATTTGGATTTAGAGAAAATGCCATTTTTAGTATATATTATTCATTATCTGTATTATTAATTCACCTTAGCTTTCCTTTAAATAGGTTATCAATCAAAATATCTAGAACTAATATGAAATATGTTAACTGTATGCTCTTTTAATGACTAATACTAACTTAATAACTAAACTAACCTAACACTCAAAGATAAAAGAAGAAAAAATATTAGACCTCTCTAATACACAGCATGCATTGGTCAAAACCTCCATTATCATTTTACCAAATGGGAAGTGGAATTTTATAATTTTAAAGAACATTGCAGGGACTCGAGTTAGTTAAGGAAATGCCTTATGGACTGTAGTGGGAAGCTCTTTTAATGAATTGATAAATATATTTTCTAATTATCTCTAATCAAAACCTATATAGTATTGCTAACATGTTTACGCTTAAATAGCTTGTGAACATCGGTCTTGTTTCCATTCTCCTTCTACGTCATAAAGGAACTCTATGTTGAGGCCCTTCTATAATGCTCAAAGAGACGGTGTTTCCACACACAGGTAAAATTTTTGAATAAGCACAATTTATTCACTAGGTCTGCAGCACATTCAGGATCAAAGACCCAACCTTATCACTCAAACCCTCCACGAACAGGGTCCTCCTGCTCTGCCAGCTTCATCTCTCATCACCTCACCTCCTGGAAGGCAGGGTGTGAAGCCCTCACTGACTCCTCGATGTTCCAGGGCCCCTTGTGAGACTGTGCCTTGGAACAGGTTGTCCCTCTGCCCTGAGAGCCTTCTTTCCTGGAGCAGCCACCACCCTGCCCTCCAGAGTGTTTATTGTCCTTAGGCTGCCACCGTGCCTCTGCTCTAAGGACTGGACAGAACGAGTGCCAACGGCCCTCTATGCCAGGGGGCCCAGCTCACAGCACTGCACTGTTCTTTAGCAGACTGGTGTCAGGGAAGGGCTAAAGCCAGAGTGGCAAGAAAACAGGATTTGTTTGGATCAAGTGGAACCTGTAAAACTGATGTGTAATTCACAAATGCAGAATTAGCCAGTATTTCTTCAGGGCTGCCAGGTAAGCATTGACTATTGGGAAGTTCCTGCTTATTCTCCTGACCCAAAACGTCAGCTCAGTTATCTGAGGAAGGGATCTCATCCGATTTACTTCCAAGAAGGGAGTTAGCTAAGTACTGAGAATTGGTCATTTTAGTCACTGGGAACTTTGATGTCAAATTTCATATGTTGGTGCACGCGACATTTTCCATTTGCTATAAGGGCTTCATGGGACTTTAGGAGATACCACTCTCTTTTTGTTATTCTACTACTTTGGCTACTCCTTCCCAGTGTGCTTTGTTCATCTTTCTCACCTTCCTGACCTCCATATTTTGGAGTGTCCCAGAATTCTCTTGTCAGAGTTCTAGGTTTTTTTTTTTCTTTTCTTTTTTCTATTTAACTTCCTCCCTAAGTGAGCTCTCTGGTCCCACGGCTGTAAATAATCCTCTGCAGAATGATGACCCTGTATTTATATCTCGTATGTCTCCAGTCCTGATTGAATCCCTCCTAAACATCAGGCCCGTTTACCCAGCCTCCCCCTCAGCGTCTGCACTGCATGTCTGGACAGCAAGCTATGCTTAACAGGTCCAAAACTGAGCTCCGGAAGACAGCTCCTCAACCTGCTCTCCCTTCCGTCCCCACTATTGCTGAGGTAAAGAGCAACTGTATCCGAAATTCATCTGCAGGTCAAAAGTCACTCTTGACTCTGTGTCTTCCACATCCATAAGGCAAAGCCCATCATCCAGAGGATATCCAGTCTCTCACTCTGACTCATGACTATGTCTACCATCCTGGTCCAAGTCACCACTTTCTATTGTCTGAAAAATATGTAAAGTCTTCCTAATCAGTTTTCTGGCTTTCATCTACATCACCTTGTGTTTCATTTTCAGTGTAGCAGACAGAATAATTCTTCTGAAACCTAAGTTGTATTTGCTCAAAATGATCCAATGACTTTCCGTCTCACTGAATAAACTGTAGTCTTCAGCATGCCCCATGGGCTCTCTACTTGCCAGGGGTATCTCTCTCAGCAGCCCCCCTCCCAGCTTCTTGCTCATCTTTGGCAATACTAGTCTCCTCGTTGTTGCTCATTCTTCTTCCTCTGGATTTGTGCACCTTCTACTGCCTCTGCATGGAATTCTGTACCCAGATATTCATATGGCGTATTCTCGTCCTTCATTCCAATGTCTGCTGAAATGTCACCTCTTCCTGGAGAACCTCTTCACCTGAAACATTGTAGCACATGCCATCATTCCCTTTTTCTCTTACCTTGTCTTACTTATTATTTTAGTAGTTATTCTTGTACCTCATATATGCATTCCTTGTTTATTTATTTGCTGCCTACTCTAAGACTAGAATTTAAGCATTTTAATGAAAGCATGAGTGGGTTTTTGTTTGTTTGTTTATGGAAATAACTTTTGTTAACTTCAGCACTTAGAAGAGCATAAAGCATGGAAAGACAATAAATACCGAATGGTTCAATGAATGGAGATCACATTTTATCATAAGAACTCTTAGTACATAACGTGACAGTTCACTGTTCCCATAACTGTCACTGTTCCAGGAGGGGTAAGGAAGAAGGGCCTATGACTTATATCCACACCCTTGGTTGTCTTCTCCAAATTTCACCCTTAGTGTTCTGTGATGTTTGCTCCAGTCCCAGTTCCTCATGGAAGATGAGGTGCTGTTTCCTTCACACTGTCTCCAGCAGAGATAGGAAAGTGAGGCTCTTCACACCTCCTATTATATTATTATCTCTTTATTCTTCAAGACACTATCTCACAGGACCATGTAAGTGCATCACTCTTGACTGCACATTTAAAAAATTATACAGGTTTGATTTCAGACCATCACAACAAAGCAATTAGAGTGAGTCAAATGAAATCTGTGGTTTCCCAGTGCACATAAAAGTCATGTTTACGCTACACTGTGGTTCATTAAGTGCGCAATAGCATTATGTCTAAAAACTGCACATACCCGACTTTAAAAATACTTTATGGCTAAAAAACGCTAACTATAAACTAAGCTGAACTTTTGGCAAGTAGTAATCACTGGTCACAGATCACCATAACAAGTATAATAATAATGAAGAAGTCTGAGATACTGTGAAAATTACCAAAATGTGACAGGCACAAGGTGAGCACATGTTGTTGGAAACATGGCAGCAGTAGACTTGCTCAGTGCAGGGTTGCCACAAACCTTCCATTTGTAAAAGAAGCAGTGTCTGTGAAAGATGATAAAATGAGGTCTGCTTGTGGTACAGTCAAGAAAATATAAAAATTGCACATGGCGGGGGGATGCCTGGGTGGCTCAGTGGGTTAAAGCCTCTGCCTTCGGCTCAGGTCATGATTTCAGGGTCCTGGGATCGAGCCCCACATAGGGCTCTCTGCTCAGCAGGGAGCCTTCTTCCCCTCCTCTCTCTCTATCTGCCTCTCTGCCTACTTGTGATCTCTGCTGTCAAATAAATAAATAAAATTTTTTAAAAATTGCACATGGGGCATATGGGTGGCTTAGTCAGTTAAGCATCCAACTTGTGATTTCAACTTAAGTCATGATCTCCTGTTTCGTAAGATTGAGCCCACATTGGGCTCTGTGCTCAGCCAGGAGTCTGCTTGAGATTCTCTCTCTCTTCCTCTGCTCCTCCCCCTCCACTCATGCTCTCTTTCTCTCTCTCTCTTTCAAATAACTAACTAAATTTTTTTTTAATTGCACATAAAATATTTCTTTTACTAGGGCACTTGGGTGGCTCAATCAGTTAAGTGTCTGACTCTTGATTTGGCTTGGGTCATGATCTCAGGGTTGTGGGATTGAGCCCCAAGTTCCCCAAGGTCTCATAACACCCAAGTTGGACTCTGTGCTCAACACAGAGTCAGCTGCAGACTCTCTCTCTCCCTCTCTTTCTGCCCCTCCTACTCATTCTCTCTCTCTCAAATAAATAAAATCTTTAAAAATATATATTTCTTTTACCATAGCCCAAGAGAAAAGCACTTCACAGAAGTCCCCTATCCCTACCATTGTCTCCTGTAACACAGCTGTGCTTGTCTGTTGCAAAATAGCCGCAGAGCAATCACCCTCCTTTTCGCTTCATCCCTTCCCCAAGGACTTGCTTTCACTCCAATATCCATCACCTTCCTCCATTGGTGCATTTCTCCAAGGCTGAGTGTAGAACAACACTGGGGGCTTTTGGCATGACTGTCCACCATTGTCCTTCGGACTTGAGTTCTTCAAAACAGTCCTTCGTGGGCATGGCACACCATCTCCCCCTCTCTTAAGATATGTTCAAAATATGTATTCTTCAAATTCTCTACTGAATAACTGACGGCCATTTCAACACTCTCTTTCTCTCTTTCACATAGCCCCGAAAGGCAATCATCTTTTTTTCCTATGAGATATTATGCTCCATATCTATAAAGAGGAAATTAAATATTTACCCCCAAATGATCAAGGCTGGTCTCTCTCATGATAGAGTTAGTGTATTATTATAAAAAACAATGTTTCCTTTTTTTTCTTTCAAATCTTCAAAGATGTTTTTCTGTTGTCATCTGGCTTTCATAATTTCTGATGAGAAGTCTGTCATCATTTTAATTAATTAATTAATTTGCTTATTTATTTTGTCTCCCTCCTCCCCCATGACTTTTAAGATTTTTTCCTTTGTCACTTTTTTTAATAATTTGGTTATGATTTGCCTTGGAATAGTTTTCTTTACGTTTCTTTTGCTTTGGGTTCATTGTACTTAGCTCTGTATATTAATAGTTTTAACAAATTTTAAAATGTTTTGGCTATTATTTCTTCAAATATTTTTCTTATCTATCTGCATCACCAAATTACATGTATGCTAGAGTCCTTGATATTATTTTATAGGTTACTTATACTCCATTTATTTCTTTTTTTAGTCTTTTTATTTTTATTTTTATTTTTTAAAAGATTTTATTTATTTATTTGACAGACAGAGGGGCAGTGAGGCAGGCCACTGAGCAGGAAGTCTGATGCGGGGCTCTATCCCAGGATCCTGAGATCATGACCTGAGCCGAAGGCAGAGGCTTTAACCCCCAGAGCCATCCAGGCGCCCCTAGTCTTTTTAATCTATGTACTTCATTTTGGATATTTTCCATTGTTCCAATAAGTACCATGATCTTTTCTTTTGCAGTGGCTTATCTTCTGTAAATCCCACCCAGTGTATTTTCATCAAAGAGACTATATTCTTCATTGCTATAAATTCAGTCTGATTTTTTAAATTTTCCCATTTCTTTCTGCATTGTGCTTCTTCCTTTTTGAACGTCTGGATTATATCTAACTTGCTATCTCTGAGATCTGTCATTTCAGCATCTATTTCTTTTGAATGGTTTTTCTCTTACTTACATGCCATATTTCCCTGCTTCTTCTAGGCATGATTATTTTTTTAATAAACTCAAGACATAGATGTTAAGTGTCACAGATACTAAATTTTATTGTATGCCTTTAGTTTTAGGCTTTACTGTAGCATGTAGTTAGTTGCTCAGAAAAACAAGTTTTGAAGACTTGTTATTAAGCTTTGAGGAGTGACACTTAATTTTAAGATAAAATAATACCACTTCCACGGCCATAACCTTTTAAAGACCTAATCAATTGTCTTTGTTACAGGATCTTCCCACTCTGGTGGGAACACAAGCTTCCATAACTTGTGGGAGTCCTGTGCATTACTCAGCTTATGGCTCCTTAGCTTTCTTTTTCATCTTTCTTCTCCACCTCAAGTAGCTTTCTCTCACTTGCTGAGATCAGTACTCAGTCAAATACCCAAGGAGACTCCCATGTAGTTCTCGGAAGCACTCTTGCTGCCCCTGTGAAACTTTCTCCTCTCTTTTATTCTTTCTTCCAAATTCTTCCCTGAACTTTGATCTCTGTCTTTTTAATGTGATGAGACCCTCAGGTCTGTGTGGGCTTTTCCGTCCTTGCACTGTGACCTGGAATCTGCCATGGATGGTGAGTTGTAGATTGCAGGACTCACCTCATTTATTTCTTTTCTCTTGGAAATTTCCATCCTACACTGTAAGTCTTGCTCAGTTTTGCTGTTTTTTTTTTCCTTTCTTACTCAGTTTTTGAGTTATTTAGGGCAGGACATGGCCAGAAGTGGAAGTTCCATTTTGTTAGGAATTTGACAGAAATTTAGTTGTGAGAAATTCTGAACCTGCACAAAAATTAGCAGACTTGCTTTTTCTTAGAATTGCTTTCTGATTCAAATGAGTAAATATTGTATATATTTTACTCTAACAGACATTGATAGTCCTTAGAATAAATTGTTTTTAGCCCATATAAGTAAGTAGGGTCAAATTCACATTATATATATTTGTGAAGAAGTGATGTGTTATCTAAGTGGGTTTTAACAATAGCTGGAGTACTCAGGATTTCATTTGAAGTAAAATATAGTCAAGATGTTTCAAGAATACTAGTAGGCAACAAATTTAATTATCTGAAATGAATATAAGATCACTCATAATCATTCAGTTGTTCAATGAATATTGAGGATTCAATGGAACAGTGGTTCCCATCATTTGTGAATACAATAGTTTATAAGGGGGTAGGGCTTGCAATTAATTAACTGTAATATGGTAGGATATAGTCAGATTGTAAAGACATTGGTGGAAGACTATGTAAAGTGCCACTGAAGCACAGAGAAAGAAAGCTAGAAAGGACCGGAAATTGAATTTGTTTCCATCATCTATTCATTCATTGATTCTTCCATTATATTACATTCAGAACATGATTAGGCACCAGTACAGTACTCTGCACTGATAAGTCCCAACAATACAGTTCCTCCTCTAGGAGAGAAATGGCTAATAAGCAATTGCAATTCAGTGCAATAGATGCTATGGCTGAGGTGTGTACATGGGACCACAGAAGTGGAGAGGAAGCATGCCTTGTCATTGAAGCAAGTGATCAGAGAATGCCTCCAGAGGAGACTGAGCTGCAACAGAGAGTGTCACCATTCAAGAGATGTTAGGGTGGCTGGAGCATGGGTTTCAAAGAGGAATCAATGGGGAGGAAGTTGGGGTGATAGAGAGGCGGCATATTTTCAAAGGTTGTCCGTGTTCTCCTATGGCATTTGGAAGAAAATAGGAAGCATTTGACAGATTATGTCTGTGATTGTGTCAAATGAGGATAGTTTTACATTTTAAGTTCACTCCAGTGGTAGAGTGAAGGATAAAATAGAGTGAAGTGAAACTGGAAACAGGAAGATTAGTCTTGAAGCTGAGCTAATTTAGTAATCCTGGAGATCAATCATGAAGAACCTCACTGAGGCAATTGTGGAGAGACTAGAGATAAGGAGAGAGATCAGGTAGTATTGAGAAGATAAAACAAAAGGACCTAGAGCTTAACTGGATATAGAAAGTGAAGCAAAGGATTGAGTCTCTGATGACTTAAAATTTTCTGACCTGTTGGGCCAATTGTATTCATTAAGAGCCAGGACCCCTACGAGGCATTGCCTACCCCAAGGAGAGCTCAAAACAACCCACTGAGATGCAAGAAAAAAATAGCAGAATTCCATTTATATTCTTCTCTATATTTTTAGTTTCTCTTTGTGTGTGTCTGTGTCTTGCAAAGTATGTAGTAAACTAATACAGTAGTATGTGTATATACTTTATCAGTAAATGAGTATCAATGTGTTGTCGGATATACTCAAATATTTCATTATCAGGGTGTATGATCAAAAAGTTTGGAGACATCTGAGTAAAGAGTTACAAAGGGAATAATAAATGTGATAGTTATGGGAAATTTGGTAGTGATGGGGTAGTTATGGGTATTTGCCTATGAACATTTAGGCAGTAATTTCTAATGGGCAGTAGGAGTCCAGATCAGACAAGTGTCCAATAGAACTTCATGTGATCATGCAAAATGTTTTAAAGATGTACTGTCCAGTATTGAGATCAGTAGCCACATACGGCTATTGAGTACTTAAAATATGGCTAGTACAACTGAAGATCTGAAATTTTTCATTTGGTTTAACTTTAATTTATTTAAGTTGAAATAACCACACATAGTTAGTGGCTACCATGATGGGAAGCACTGATATGAACTTTGAAGAAACCTGGACTCTCATTTGTTAGTACTTCCACTGGCTAAGCATTTTACATACATTTTTAAGCTACCCTCTGGAGTAGACAGTATTATAAAAGAAAAGAACAAGGTTTTCCAGATTCTATCTTTTTAATGGTAAAAGTTCCTAAAGTGAAAAAGAGCATCCTTGCTCTGATATATGCATGCTTTCTAGATATTCTCTCTTGGTAGATATTTATGCATCTTTCACAACCAAGTGATAATTTCATATTTTCTTTTCAGGTGGTTTGCTCTGTTACAGATTCAAATATGCATTATTTTAATACTTTATAAATATGACTGTCGTCTTCTAGATCCATTACCAAAGCAGGTAAGTGTTTTCAGAATTTTAAATATCACGGTTTTTAATTTTGGTATAAATTCTAACACCTTGGTTTTAACTACTACAGATAAGCTGCTAATTTCCTTACGTAGGCTTAATCTTAACAGGTGTTTTACATGGAACTGGACTGAGAAGATACCCCTTAATTCCCTTACTTCTGGATCTGACCTATATGTCATGGAACCATAAGACCAGCACCAAATAGCAGTGTTCCCACCACTTACAGTGTTAAGGAGGTCCCCAGTGAATTCACCAATTTTTGACATTGTTTCTTGTGCTAAATTGACATGGCCTTAATTTTGGGCTTATTTCCCTAAAGAGGTGTGTCTATGGGTCTCAAAATGAACCATCAGTTTTAGAGGCAAGTCATAGACCTTAGTCCATTTGGGAAGCAACAGCATGGAAGAAAAGAGCAGACAGTAAGCAACAGTAAAGACAGTAAGCAAGAATGAAAAGTCTGTGACCTTATTCCTACCACTGATCATTGAATTGTCTAATCATTGAACTCCTCTGTGTTCCTATAGGTCTGTTCTCCTAGACTAGTGTCTTTCAAACATGTGCAAACATCAGAATGACCTGGAATCAGAATACTGGACCCCCACCCCTTGACTGCATGATCTAGGGACATCTAGGGAGGGGCAATAATTTGCATTTTTAAAAAATATTTAATTTATTTATTTGACAGAGATCACAAGTAGAGAGGCAGGCAGAGAGGAGAAAGCAGACTCCCCACAGAACAGAGAGCATGATGTGGGGCTCAATCCCAGGACCCTGGGATCATGACCTGAGCCGGAAGGCAGAGGCTTTAACCCACTGAGCCACCCAGGCCCCCCAATAATTTGCATTTTTATCCAGTTCCCAGTGCTGTTGATGCTGCTGGTCAGAATAACACTCTTTGAGGACCACTGTCCTAGGCAACAGGGAAAGTTTAATTCAATTCTAGATGTTTGGAAGTCATTTTGAAGACTCTGGATAAAATGTGCTGTTTCAACTGAGGATAAAGCTCAGAAATTAAGCATTGCAATTTCAGGGCTATTCCCATAGCCTGTTGTGCTTTGATTTACTCTTGATATAATAAGGCTAATGTATGGAGGGATAAATAAAACTCTTGGGTGACATTTCAATAGAAATTATGTAAGTACCTAGGTGACACAGACAATATTATATTACTCATAAATATGCACATTTCAGCACTTTCTCCTGATTTCTTTTGCACTTCTATTTTGAGTACATTAACTAACAGCGATGAAGAGCCCTCAAAATCCTACCATGAAAGGGAAACCAAAAAACCCTTCACAAAGGTTCTCAGCAAGTATAGTTTTATTATCAAAATGAAGATCAGGGCCAGGAATATACTCACAAAATACCAGTTCCTGGTCCATTGAGTTGGATGTCACAATTTTGCCCAGGACTGATTCCCCATCCAAATATTTTCCCACCAGTGAGAGGACACAGAAATGCCTTACCAGATTAGAAGGATGACATTTGTCAAAACCATGTAAACCTAACTCCAGCAATCAGTAATTTTCACCAGTTTCTTTGGCAAGATTTTGCCCAGTTCTCTCTTCCTAGCTAAGAATTCTATTAGTTATATTTATTATACTGAGCTACACAACATTCTATTTCTGTTTTGACATACTAAGAACGTATTTTTTAAAGATTTTATTTGTTTATTTGCAGACAGAGATCACAAGTAGGCAGAGAGGCAGGCAGAGAGAGAGGAGGAAACAGGGTCTCCGCGGAGCAGAGAGCCTGAGGCAGGGCTCGGTCCCAGGACCCTGGGATCACGACCCGAGTCAAAGGCAGAGGCCTTAACCCACTGAGCCACCCAGGTGTCCCACTAAGAACATTTTTAAAGAAATATCCCACAAAAGGGAAAAAAAGAAATATTATTTCATTTTGTAAAAAGTATGTCTAAATGAATTCTCATGATCTCAAAGGGCATTTCATTTCATAATTCTTATTCTAGAAAGAGATAAATTAAAATTATGCAATTGTTGGATTGGTACAATGAGGTGATCAAAAATACAGGGAATGACCTTCAAAGTACCAGGCTCTTGTATAAGATGGGAGGGGATGGGCTGACAAGGCATGTTCTGAACACTCTTGTCAAGCATGGGGGCATCTCTGGGCTTGGAAATTAGCTTCCCCAAAGAAATATACTTGTCATAGTAGCAAAAATCAAATTCTAGAACCCCCAATTTTAATTTTTCTGGAGTCCAGTGTTTTATTTTATCTCAAAAAGTCTTAGGAAATTAATTTTAACTCATTAAGAACCAAGAACTAAACAAATACTATAGAGCTTTCCAAGATCCACAACTAGGCAGCAGTGTCCAGATGCTAACAATAGGGGCTGTTCATTTTGAGCATTTATAAGACCAACTTCATTTCTCCTGCAAAAGCAAGCACATTTTTGCTAATACGTTAAAGTTTTGTTTGTTCATTTGGTTGGCTTTGTTCTGTTTTGCCTTTTGGGGGGTCATGAGTCCTTAGATAATCTCACAAAAACTATGGATCCCTTTTTTTAGA
This sequence comes from Mustela putorius furo, assembly GCF_011764305.1. Lineage (NCBI taxonomy): Eukaryota > Metazoa > Chordata > Mammalia > Carnivora > Mustelidae > Mustela > Mustela putorius. Next base: position 12,974,106 of record NW_025422123.1, on the reverse strand, counting down.
AAAGTATGTAACTTTTCATACCCAGAAATTTGCAGTTGCAATTTCAAGGAGTCCATGACAACCCTGCACCTCATTCTGTCAATGCCCCTAGGAATCTCCGTGTTAAGAAGCCCATTCTATGTCTTGTTGCATTCAAACCTGACAATAGACTGATGACTTAAATTGGAGTGATTGTCTTTTCCCTGTTCTTGATTTCCGCCCACCCTCAAGGCTGATAGAACAGGTTGCAAATATCCATTCCTTCAGTGGAAGGCTAAAATTGATTCTTGACATTATAAGACACATAAAGCAAACACATCTGGTTTTCCAAACCTAGACTTTGTACTTTTAGAGATAATTACACTTGAATAAACCTTTGGTCTAAAACCTTATGTCTCTTAATTTTTATATTTCTTCTACATTTCTGCTTTTAGAATCCTCTCCATTTGGTGGGTGTCCAACAGCCAGAAGGACAATGCCGAATTGAATTTAAACAAAGAAAATGACATCTGTATTTCCCTGATATGTCGTAGTCAAGCAGAGAAAGACAACTATCATATGATCTCCCTGATATGAGGAAGTGGTGATGCAACATGGGGGCTTAAGTGGGTAGGAGAAGAATAAATGAAACAAGATGGGATTGGGAGGGAGACAAACCATAAGTGACTCTTAATCTCACAAAACAAACTGAGGGTTGCTGGGGGGAGGGGGTTTGGGAGAAGGGGGTGGGATTATGGACATTGGGGAGGGTATGTGCTTTGGTGAGTGCTGTGAAGTGTGTAAACCTGGTGATTCACAGACCTGTACCCCTGGGGATAAAAATATACGTTTATAAAAAATAAAAAATTAATAATATGTTAAATAGGAAAAAAAAAAAAGAAAATGACATCTGTTGGGTCTAAAGAGGGCTGGGGCCTTCTGGAAGAGTGATTGTCCCCATCCACTAGCCTGGCAGCATCTAGACCTGAGCTCTGCTAAAACATACTGCTTAACTTAGTTTTAGGATTTAGTTCAAGAGCATGTCTAAATGGTAGGTGTATTTGGTAACTTAAGAGTAGACCAAGAATCTGACATCACTCTCACGAGGTCTGAATACAGGGGTTATAGAAGATGTTTAAATGATTTTTAAAAGATGCATTTCCCCAGGAGTTGCAATTTGGTTTCATGCATAACTGTATTAAACTTTAAATAGAAATAGTGCCACTTGAATGAAAATCTTAGTAAACTATGAAGGCCACATACTTAAATTTCTATTTTGAAAAAGGCTAAAAGTCTTAGAGTCTAAGAAAATATTAAAACAGTTATTTTTTTAGTTTTCTCATTATTATTCCCAAATGGCAATTGCAATTCTTTTTTTGTTTTTAATTTTTTTTTTTAAGATTTTATTTATTTGACAGACAGAGATCACAAGTAGGCAGAGAGGCAGGCACAGAGAGATGAGGAAGCAGGCTCCCTGCCAAGCAGAGAGCCCGATATATGACTCGATCCCAGGACCCTGAGATCATGACCCGAGCCAAAGTCAGAGGCTTAACCCACTGAGCCACCCAGGCGCCCAGCAATTGCAATTCTTAAGTCCTATTAATATAATTTTTTATGGTAAACAAGACTAGTGCTGAAACAATGAATAAAAGGATAGCTTTCTAAGACCTGTGAAGATGGGGAGCATGTCTTACACTCTTTCTGTGCTCAGCTACACCAGGACAACACCTTCTGTATAAGGTTTATTCAGTAAAGGTATGCTGATTGATATATTGATTTGTATTTTAATGAAGGTGAAAGTACTCTTGATTCAAGACATTAGTAATTATAGGTAAAGAGGTAATATTTTTGTGGGTAGAAACAGAAATAAAGTGAAGTCAAGGCAAATAAAAGCATTTGAATGTATTACTTAGGACTTCTGTCTGAAATATTTACTGTGAAACCATGAAAAGAAAACCTGTCATGCCCCAGGAAAAACACAGGACACTAGTAACAGAGTGCTCAGTGATGTCATGATTTGTCCTCTAATATTCAGTAAAATGCTGCTTGCCTCCTTTATTTCACAATAAATAAGCTTTGTGTGCATGTTGTCCTCTGGATTATTTGCTCCCCTCTGCTAGAATTATCCTGCAGAGTTGATAATGATTGCTTAGTCATCTATTTCCTACCAATGAGCAGATGACTCCCTAGGAGAAAATTAAGTACCCTGGAGTGCATTAACTCTTCTAGGCTAATACAGTGATTCTGAAGCCAAGCTACCAGCTTACAGCTTAGCTTAGCAGGTTTGGGGTCTAGAGATGGGAGGGGCTGAAGGAAGCAGCTTAGAAGACCTGGCAGGGTCTGCTAAATATGGCGGGAGTGTTCTTCAGGCAGGCATGTCTTCCCAAACAGCTGAGGCCCAGAATGAAACACAATATTTGCCTATAATATGCATTTCAGCTGAATTTGCAGCCACTCAGGGCTAGTGTTTATCTCCATACTCTTGCTTGATAAGGGTAAATGTTAGCTGACAAGTTGATGTACTTTAAAAAAGGATGCAGACGCAGGAGATCCATTAAACTTTGATAAAAATGGTAAAAATAAAACAATGGTAAGAGAAATATGGAGGTCCCATATCTATTTATTTCCCTAGCTTAAGATTTTATATTATGTATCTAAATCACTGCTATGTCCGGGCTAAAGAGTTCAAAGTGGCTGTCTCTCTCCGTTGGCCATGGTGTAGTAAGAACTCTGTATTGCCCTCTTCTGGTAGGTCAGGCATTCAGCTGGGCCACAGCTGTGTCAGCTTTGGGAAGAGCTTCCATCTTGTCAGCCATTGTCCAAATTTTGTTTCCGGCCTTAATCAACCAACCAAACTTCTTGCCATTGCCCAAGAGTCTATGTACATTCTTACCTCAGACTATTTCTCCCTCCATTCAAAGGACATGGCCAACTATACTGCTCAAAACTCTGCCCGGTGGGAGAATTTCTCCTCACCACTGTCCTTTGGGGGCTCTCCTGAATGTGGCTGAGCACAGGAGATGTCGGTTTGATCCCTCGTATCAAGCCAACCAGTATGTCATCTGGGCCCAAGATGTTTTCTCTCCTCTGTCAGCTAGTCATACCCAGTGGGCCAGAGGTGTGGATTGAGAGAGCTGCATCAGCCTAACTGAGGTAAGTGATGACCTGTTTATGTAACTGACTTCTGGTGATGACTTGTTTATGTAACTGACTGTAACTCCAACTGGATCCCAAATGTACGATATTCATTATATAATGGATTGCTGTGGAGCTGTCCTGATAATATACTTGATGAATATAACAATACCCAGTTCATGATGTGCGGCTCTGGTCAAATATTCGCTTGGCATGTTCAGGCATTGGAGGCTGAGAAGTATGTCAGGAGCTGGTTTTCAAATGATAAATAGTTTTCAGCTGCAGAAGGCATGATCTTGCTCTGGAATCCTAGGGATCTGTCCATCTATCTATTGGCCTATCACCACGGTAATGGTAGTGCTTGAAGGACAATCAGAGCTTGAAGACACCACTGTGATCTGACAGTGGAAGTGGGAGTAATCTCTCTTACAGCTGATGAACTGGAAGGCATGCCTTCCATGGAAGCACAAGATGGCCAAGTCCTTATCCTTTCCATAGACCTTCAGAAAGTGTCTGAGGTCAAGCGTTTGTCAAGATCTGGGTAGATGTTGAACTTGTAGCCCAATCTTAGGAGGCGGGTTATCAAAATTATAGGGGGTGTTGTTGTACTTTTTCTAGCTGAAGCCCATGTAAACACAGTCGAAGAATAGACTTGCTGTTGCACAAGCAGTATGCTGAAGAAGGCAGGGGAGGAGAGAAACAGAGACACACATATAATGTGGAAGGGGTTTTCCTGTGAAGGGGAGAAAAGGAAGAGTGGTGTTTGGAAGGGGACATGAAAGGATTTCCCTCCCTCCCTCCCTCCTCCCCTCCCTCTCTCCCTCCTCACCTCTCTCCACCCCTTCCATCCTTCCTTCCTCTCTCTCTCTCCCTTCCTCCCTTTCTTTTATACAGGGGAGACACTAGCATGTTTCAGAGCTTATGGGAAGAAGCCTGTAGAGAGAAATACATTGAAATAACAGGGAATAGAGAAGACAGTTTTTTGTGCAAGACCTCTGAGATGGGAGGAACTGGGATGGAGATCCTACACACAGGAACTGGCTCTAGACAGGAGGCAGGAAGGTGACATATTTCACTCTGAAAGAAGCAAGGAGGAAGAACTCAGGGTAGGGGCAGTAGCTGGAAATTGAGCAAATTCTCATTTGACAGATTTTATTTTCCCTGTCAAGTAGAAGGTGAGTTATTTCTTGAGTGAGGGAATGGAGAAGTGGGCGCAGGATCGAGGGGAGGGGAGATATTTTCATGATGAAATGCCATGGCAGTTTTGTGTTTGAGCTCTTGAGGAACTTCCATTAGCCTGCAAGACAGCTGGAAAAAATAGAATTAATACAAATTGGGACTTTGGCCATTGGAAGAATTTGTGGCAGGAGAGGTAAGCTTGGTTGACAGTAACCTAAGGAGCATCGGATAGATAGGGAAGGAAGAGGAGGCAGAAGAAGGCTGAAAAGAAGAAACAGCTGGGGAACTGGGCTCCCTGTGAAGTTGAAGAACCAGTGTAGTAGGAACAAATAGAAACCAGTGAAGGCAGAAGGCTGTGGCCAGAGGACAGACTGTTTCATTTAAAATTTCAGAGAACAAGCAGTTAGGGGTGGGGTGACAGCTCTCGAGGGGAAGCTGACATGGTGGTCAGGTGAGAAGAACGGAGTTCAGAATGTAGCTGTGATGGTATTTTGCATAGCCACCACCTTCCAGCTGTGTCCACATATGGTGGAAGGGTGAGGAATCTCTGTGGGCTCTCTTCTAGAATAGTAATTCCATTCATGAGGATTACTCATGACCTAATCATCTCCCAAAGTCCTCACTCCTAATGCCCTCAACTTTGGACACTAGCATTGTATCATATGAATTTGTTGGGGACACAAACATGGAGACCATGGCAGGAAATAACCCCCACAGTTGCTTACCTTTCTAAGTGGAGCTCTGTCTACAGATTTTGCTCTGATGGAGGATGCTGGGCGGCACTCAGAAATGCTGCTCTGAGAATAAACAGGAGGGGAGGGGGTAGGAAGATGGGGAGAATGGGTGAAGGGGAGTGGGAGATACAGTTATGCAAGGGATACGTCATGGGGATAAAAGGCACAGTATAGGGACCACAGTCAATGATACTATAAGCGTGATGTAACAGGATGGGTTAACTAATACTGGTGGTGAGCACCACATAACATACCGACTCTTGAATCACTATGTTGTATGCTTGAGACTAATGTAATGTTGTGTGTCAATTATACTCAAATAAAAAGAAGGAAGACCCTTCCCCACAAATGCTGCTCTGGGTCCCATGCCCCTTGGTGTAGCAGTCCAGGAGCCGGTGGTCGCCTCTGCTAGCCCCACAAGGGTGGACCACGGCACCCAAATTCCATCAGTGCAGTGACTTTTGTCTTAGGTAAGATTTTAGAATAAACATCCCCATAGTTCTCCATTTCAGTCCATGGCTAACGGGTGTTACTGACTCAGGTACAACTTGTATAAACTGCCTGTTTTCTTGACAAAATGCCTTTTACTTTCTAGAAACCAACAGTAAGACCTTTCGTCGTGTGAACTGTTATAATATGCTGCTCACTTGGCTAAGCTCACTGGTCCATCAATTGACTTTAGTCTCAAAAACACATTTAGTCCAATATGTTCAGTTTGTTTCTATTATCATTCCTATTTTACAAATAAAAGAAATGGAGCTTGGAGAGACTGAGTGAGTAACTCCAGATCACAGGGCTAGTAAGTGTTGGAGGCATGGTTTGAACCAGGGCTTCTGGCTGCAACATATGGCCTCATAACACCAAGCAGCATTGTATCCTTCCATAAGACAAATGTGACCCACAAGCAACAGCATTTTGACCTTGGTATCATCATAACCCACACTCTGGGTTCTCTCTTAGCTCCCAGGGAGGATGCAGCTAACTTGTGGTGTAGCCTAGATTTCCAGTAGAGGAAGAAGAGGACTCTTGTGTGCCAGCTTCCCTCCTCCTCAGCACCCTTCTCCACCCCTACCCCCAACCCCCATGAGAACTTCCAAATTGACTGGCCTAGAGTGAGACCCCCACAGATGGGGGAGGGGGCCATTCACTGTTTTGAGGGGAAAAAATCTGATAAAAATGCATCCTTTGGTAAGGGAATATAAATGCAAATATTGAAAAAAATATCCTAAGTTCCAATAATATATCATGCACTGTCTATTGAGACAGCAACTGACTTTTTTTTTTTTTTTTTTTTTTTTTTAGCATTTTCTACCTCCTTCCTTGACAAAAATATTGGTCATTAGGGACCCAATAGACCATAGGGTAAGGATGATATATGGATTTTTTTTTTCTTCTGGCAGAGGCAGGTACTAGCTAAATACCAAACAGTCTTAGTTTAAGATTTGCCTTTAGGCGATTTGGAACTATGGGAAGAATTCTAGAAGTGACCTAAAGGAAGAGCTGTGGTGTTTGCTTTATGATGCATATAAACTTTTTGATTTGTACTCTTGTTGTTACAGAAAATAAACATGTGTAGGATACACAATTTGAGATATCAGCCCAACATCTGGTTTTACTGCTTAAGAAGCTAAAATCCAAGCTGGAGAACGTTATGTGCCCTTGTAGGATGTTCGGTGTCTGGGGACAACCCTCTAGGCAAGACAGTTTAAGGGAGTGATTCTCTGCGGACAGAAAAATGGAACAGATAAGTATATTTCCAACTTCTCTGGGCAGCAAAACTTTTCATTGCTCCACACATTGATTTGTAGATCTCCCAATAAAAAAGCAGATAAAAGCTGATAAATCCAACTCAGTGTTAGCTGACTATACTTCATTGTCGAACCTATTACACGTGCACCTCTGCAGAGCCCCAGGGATCAGAACAGCACACACTGAAAAACGCTGGCTGAGATGAGCTCTGTGTGACAGAGACATTTAATGCCTGCTGGATGGCCAATGCTTCCCCAAATTTCTCAGGACCTGGACAGTTACACAGGGTCATATGGTTAGTTTGGGTCAATGGTCCATAAGTAGACATGATGGGTGTCAATTTCAAGTTGAAATATGGACAAAGAGATATAGATTGTCTTTAGTATTCTCTTTCTCTGATATTGTGATAGGGGAGCTCAGCCTGGGTCAGTGAGGTCAATGAGTGTCAATGAGGAGGAAAGAACCCTTTCCCCCAAATTTGCACGAGACAAATTTACACATGTGAGCAAAAAACACCGACACTTGCCACCCCAGTATAAACCAGACTGCCCGAGCAATCTCAGAAATGAAATCTAGCTCATGTTCTTTTTCAGGTCTGTAGTCCTCTGTTCTCCAGTCTAAAAAGTAATGAAATACTGGTAAAACGCTCCAACATGGATGAATCTGGAAAACGTTATGTCAAGTGAAGACGCTAGATAGAAAAGGCTATGTATTGCATGATTCCATTTATACAAAATATCCAGAAAGGCAAACCTGAAAAGAGAGAAAGCAGATTAATAACTGTCCAGGGCTTGGGGTTGGGGGGAGGGGAAGGGTGAGACGCTTGAATGAGTGACAGCTAAAGGAGCATAGGGTTTCTTTCGGAGGTCATAAAAATGTTTCAAATTGGTCGTGGTGATGGTCGTACATCTCTGTGCGTATATGAAAAGCCATTGACTCTTACACTTTAAACGGGTGAATTGTGTGGTATGTCAATTGTATCTCAATGAAGCTCTGGAATAAGCAATGAGGTATGACTCTTAGAACACAAGACAGATGTGCAAAAATACAACTTTTTTTCTTTTTAAGATTTATTTATTTATTTGAGAGAGAGAGTGCCTGCAAGCGGGGGGAGGGGCGGAGGGATAGGGAGAGAGCAAATCTCAAGCCAGCCGCACCCTGAGCATGGAGTCAGACCAGGGCTCAATCTCAGGAGTGAGGAGCCTGACGTGAGGCTGATCTCACGACCCCTGAGATCATGACCCTAGACGAAATCAAGAGTTGGATGCTTAACTGACTGAGCCACCCAGGCACCACCCCCCGTCCCCCCCCCCACCCAAACCACAACTTACTTACTTACTTAATACTCTATACAGCATCGGAGTTCCAGATTCTGAGGTCCTGTTCTTTGGGGCCAGCTGCAAATTCTATGTAAATAATTTATTGTGAAGACCCTTTATCCCCAGAATCACAGTGAAGTTAGGAATGTCCCCAGGTGCGTAGAGAAAGGGTCAAGTGCCACCTAGCCACCAGTGTTTCTGGTCTGCTATGGGCATCACAGCCGCCCACTAAAGTCCCATGACCTCTTCCGGCCTCTGTGCCTCCCTGGGCACAGCTAGAACCCATGAACTCTCACATCTCCATCAAACTCTTCAGGACTCAGCTGTCCCAGACTCAGCCCTATCTCCCAGCTTGCCAGGACAGAGGGAGATCTTTCTAGTTAAGAATACTTCTCTTTGCTTCTCCAAACTGCTCTGTGGTATCCCTGACCCTCAGTTCTCCCTGTTCTATAAGAGTTGGCCTTGAAGCCTCATAAAACCCACAGCATAGCTAAGTTTTAAGGACAGAGGGCAGTATGGTACTACATTAGCAGGTGCCCACTACAGACAGAGTTTGTGGGGAAATAAGTCCCAATTACAGGCTTTTCTGCATAATTTGTCACAAAAGGAGGAAAGGCAAAGCGGCTTCAAGCAGAGGAAAGAACCGAGTTTAGACTCAAACCCCTACCTCCCAGCCCTGGCTCATGCATTTTCTACTTGGTCTCTCTCAGCAACAGCTTCCCAGCAGGCTAATTACAGTACCCACCTCACCCTAGAGCTTAGACTGAATCACTTTGTGAACTCTGCTACCTATCCAGTGCTGTATGGCGATAAGACGCTGCAATGATTAAAATGTTTCTGGATCAACTTCTTGGCCCCGTACCCTTCCCTGCAAACTGAAGTCAATATTCACTGCAGCCCTTGGCACTGCTAGACCTAGGAAATTCCTAGCTGTCATATTTTCAGGAACCCCACTATGTTTTTCTCCAGGAGCTGTAAGCCTTGTCACTCTGTTCTTCCTGTCACAAATGTCCTCTCACTTCAGTTTTAGACAAACAGACTTGGTGTCTGAACCCCACGTCCTTCGCATTCGCCCCGGCCAGCTTGCTGGGACCAGTTTCACTTCTTCTCCGACTGAATGTCTCCCCCACTGCTTTCTCTTGGGGAAGAGGCCACAGTGAATCCCGCAATGGCCGCTCCCGTGAACATGCTCTTTTCAGGTGAGGTGAAGACCAGCACACAGGGGTGCCTGGGTGGCTCAGTGGGCTAAAGCCTCTGCCTTCGGCTCAGGTCGTGATCCCAGGGTCCTGGGATCGAGCCCAGCATCGGGGTCTCTGCTCAGCAGGGACCCTGATCCCCCCCCCACCCCCGCTTGCCTCTCTGCCTATTTGTGATCTCTGTCTGTCAAATAAGTAAATAAAATCTTTAAAAAAAAAAAAAAAAAAAGACCAGCACCAAACACAAAGGATGAAAAGACTCGTCTAGCCCCGCAGTTGTATTTCCAGCATTCTTTTCCCAAGCTGTGCTAATTTGTCATCTGCCCAAAAGGAAAAACAAGCACAAAAATCAAATAAAAACAAGGCATTATCCCCCATACGTCAGAGTCTGAAACATAAATGAACTGTACTTCATAAGAATGTTTCTAGATGAGTCCCCAACCACAATCCAATTTCTAAGACTATACACATTGACATTTTGCTGAGGTTTTCTGATGTCACAATGTCATTCAAGAAAGTACCTTTGAGGATATTCATTCATTCATTCGTTTATTCACCTAAAATAAGCCAACAGAGTGTCTGGCACTGTGTAAAAAGAGAGCAAGATAGAAGGAGAGAGAACACATTCTGCTCTCAAGAATGTCCATTATTTATTTATTTTTAAAGATTTTCTTTATTTGAGAGAGAGAGAAAGAGCATGAGAGGGGAGAAGGTCAGAGGGAGAAGCAGACTCCCTACAGAGCTGGAGCTGGATGAGGGACTCGATCTCACGACTCTGGGATCACAACCTGAGCCAAAGGCAGTGGCTTAACCAACTGAGCCACCCAGGTACCCCAAGAATGGTCATTTTAATAGAGGACTCAGACTATCTCCCTTCCAAGAGCCCTTCTAACATCACATACACATTACAACTCTGTGATCTATGATACAGGTACTAACATTCTTCCCATTTTCAAAAGAGGAAACTGAGGCACAGAAGGGTTGAGTAACCTTCCCAAGTCACACAGGCAGTGGATGGTAAGCCAGGTTACAATCTAGGCGTTTTGGTTCTAGGATGTGTGTTAGCTTCCACTTTGCTTTCTTTTCTAATGACTGTCCACACTTTACCTCCGAAGGAGTGAGTCACACAGATGATTCAGATACTGTGTTGAAACCTTTCGAAGTCCCACACTTTTAAACCCTACATAGGCAATCAGTTCTTCTGGTAATTTATAAGCCCAAACATATCTGAGACGATTTAAGTATTGGGGAGCAGTTCTGTACATCAGGTGGTTGATTTAGTGCATTTTCAGTTCTTACTTTGAAAAAAGGGGACACCTGGGTGGCTCAGTTAGTTAAACGGCTGCCTTCGGCTCGGGTCATGATCCCAGGGTCCTGGGATTGAGCCTGCATCGGGCTTCCTGCTCAGCAGGGAGCCTGCTTCCCCCTGCCTACTTGTACTCTCTATCTCTCTGTCAAATAAATAAATAAAACCTTTTTTTATTTAAAAAAAAAATCTGTTTTCCCTAAATCTTTGGGAGGAGTAACATATAATTGGAGAAAGGAGACTTGGACCTTAGTGAAAAGGATTCACTTTGTTTAGCTCGCTAGCTATGTTATCAAGACGCTTCAGCGATTTTACTGTGCAAATATCCAGCAAATTCCATCGATATTCCACTAACCCACAGGACCATCTCCAGAATCTATGTGCCATAGATGTCAAATGCAGTAGAAAGAATTTAGGATTCATTTCCAACAAAACAGCCACTAGTAGGCAATAACTAGCATTTATAGTGCTGCATAATGTAGTTGGGGGAGAAAGTCCATTAAGCCTTCTACCAGTTCCCCGAGGGGGTTCGTTTCTATGAAACGTTGCCCTGACTGCTGGATCTCAGCTCCGCGTCTGCTTCCCTTCTCAACAGCCATCCATTATCAACACCCCCAGCAGGCGCACGCGCACACACACCCATGTGTGCGTGCAGATACACCATATAGTCCTGGGATTTTGTGAAATATAGGGTGTGCTTCCTTATCACGAGATTATATGAATGCATTTCAATATACAACAAGAACACCGAGCAACTTTAAACACAGTGGAAGCAGAATGAACCGCTCTTATCAAATCCCTTCAGAGTGGCTGAAGGACTTGCGTCACCTCCCAGCGGAGTGCATCCTAGCCACACCTTCCAGAGTGCAGAGGAGGCTCTCCGGTCGTGATCCCCATCTTCCATGGGCACAGACAAACGTCAGGCTGCAGACCCCTTGCTTTGTGCTCTTTCCCTTCATACAGTGCGACCGGCTCCTGTTTCCCATTTTCCTTCGCTGACCCCGGAGCCTTTTCCCATCTTCCCTGAGATGCCCGACACTTTTCTACCAAACTGTTTCTCCTTGCCTCCGGGAGATGAGGCATTACATTTCCCAGCCTTCCTTGCGCTTTGGTGTGGCCATGTAACTGAGTTCTGAGCGGTGGAATTTGGACCTGAGTGGTAGACTGGTAGGCCAGGCCTAGTAAAATCCTTCCGTGTACCACACTCTTCTCTTCCTGTATCTGGGTGTCGTGAATGGCTCTAAGGCCCCACATGGACAGAAGTTGGGGGCCCTGAATGACTGTGTGGAGAAGGGTCATCCCCACCCCAGCCCAACCCACACTGAAATGTAAAGAGAGTACTTGATAAACGTTTACAGTGTTAAGCCACTAAAATTTGGGGATAGTTAGTTCCAGCAGATATCCAACCCCATGCGTTTACATTAGAATGGTGTAATATAATTTAAATGCTGTGCTGTCCTCTGAATCAGATTTAAATAAACTTCAGCATCACTTGAAAATCATTTCTGATACCATGCCATGAGGAAAACTAAACTGAGTTTTCTTAGTTTGAAGTGCAAGTATGATAAAATAAAATGAAACAAAATTAATTTAAACCAGATTAAAATTTTATCTGATTTGATGTACTGCCTTTCATCCATCAATAAATGGAATGTGGTGAAATATCTTTATATATCCTTCAAATGTTTATGTTCTATTTATATGGCTCTTCAAGGGCTAGGTCCCAATGAGCTTGTTTTTGTAATTCTGAACTCCTTCAGAAAGTAGTTTTATATTTAATGCAGCATGTTTGATTGTTGCTAAGCATCCGTTTGGTGCAAATTAATAAAAACACAGCACTAGCTTCAAAAGCCAAAAACAGAATGGGGTTGGAGAGGAGGCACTAGAATTATCTCTCTCTGATTTGGAAAAACAAGATTTCAGATTTCACATGTGAACCCCTACCAGGTTGTGGTTTTTTGTTTGTTTGTTTTCCTTTCCTTTCCTTTTCTTTCTTTCTTTATTTTATTATTATTATTATTATTATTTGGTTCTTTTTCTTTTTCTTTGCTTTGCTTTTTCTTTCCTCCTTTGCCAGAGGCTTCTCTTTAGTTCAGAGGAGAGCATAAGTGCAAAACTGTGATCATTACGTGCTTAGAAGCTAGCTAACTCCTCTCAAATTCTAGCTAGGGAGAAACCTCATTGGCAGCCAGCTGGGAAGTGCAGGTAGAGAAGGCTGGCCCAGCCAGGACCAGACCAGCCGCAGGTATGAAAGGACAAGAAATGACCCTGTGTGGTTATTCCAGGCAGTGAAGCTGCGAAGGAAACCAAGGATGTTATTGCAGGAGCAACACTTGAAGGCACAGGAACCTGAGGACAGCTGTTAAGCCAGAAAAGTGGAGATGCAAGTCCAAGTTCAACAAAGATACACATGACTGCACTGCAGTTTAGGGAGACTCTCAGGCTGCATGTGGCTAGTCCCCCCAAGTCCCAGGTCTAGAGGCTTCCCCTTGACCATTCAGTCCCTGTCTATAAGCTTGGTGGGCTCCATGGGGTTTATGAGAGCTTTGAGCAATGGACCTGCTGCTAGGGGGGATAGGATAGGGGATTCTCCACACATGGCAAGTCAGACTGGCCTGAAGCAAAGACGCAGGGCTCAGACCAGGATCATCCTCATTGTTGACAAATAGTCATTGTGTTGATTGGTGCTAAGGACAATCTTCATCCTATGCCGGCAGAAAGGAAAGGTAATGTAGCCCTTGAGTCCAAGAGATGCACAGGGCTCCCAAGGTGGGAATGTAGGACACCAGGTTGGCTCCTCTTTGGCCCCTCACTGTGGCTAATGCATGGTGTTGATAGAGAAGAGGCCAGGCCATCTTCGGACCCTGAGCCAGTTCCCTTCAGATCGTGCCCATTACCCTCTCTATTTTCCCTGTGACCTCCCTTGTTTATTTCCCTTTCATCTTCTTTCCTTCTGCCAGGGGATCTTTTTCTAACCCAGGGACTGTGGTAAACAGAAACCTTTCTTTTTCCCAAGTTTTATTTTGCTCCCATTTCACTGGCCACAGCAAATCCTATGCCCTTGCTGAATATCTGTGTGGCGAGCACTGGTGGGCGAGTAGTGGGGTGAGTATCCTCTTTAGGGAATGGCCATCATCTGGCTAAGGCTCCTTTAACAAGTTGGCTGTGGACACGATTGGATGCGTAGACACGTGAGAGGACCAACTTATTCCACGTTGCGGCATCAAGGAGGCAGAAGGAAGGGAGTTTGATCTTGAAGCTTGAAAGAACTGTTGAAGTCAAACACCAACTCCAGATAGATTTTTGGCCTCAGTGAGGAAAGAGTAAACTTTGGCAGAATACTAGGATTAGTGAACAGTAATTGATAAAATTTAGTTAATGAATGAACTGTGTTTGGTTAAATTAACTTGAAAGAGAAAAATGTTAACTAACTTATTATATACAATAGGAACTTTGAACCTTGGTTTTATGGGTTTTCGTGGGAATGGCAGAGGAACGCAGTAATGAAATTTTGGGGGAAAATTGTATTCGATGAGCCAGGGGACCTCCAAAGATATTCAGAGTTTGAAAAATATTACTTAAATGTCGAATGAAGAGTTTCAGTCTATATAGGGAAGGAAACTTTTTCTAGTTTTGTTTGCTGCTGTTCTTCCTGTTCCTGTAGTTTCTCTTCCCTTGCCCACCCCCGCCCCCGCCCTCCTCCTCCCTGCCTTCCTCCTTCTCCTTCCTTCCTACCTTTTCCTCATCACTATTTCCATCACCACTTTTTGACTTCTTTGAGTGTTTGGTAAAGTCTCATGGAGTTCTTCAAATTGTACTTTTTTTTTAATACTAAAAATGTACACCATGGGGTGCCTGGGTGGCTCAGTCAGTGAAATGTCTGCCTCCTGCTCAGGTCATGATCCCAGGGGCCTGGGATCAAGCCTCCATTTGGGCAACCTGCTCAAAAGGGAGTTTGCTTCTCCCTCTCCCATTGCCCCTCCCCCTGCTAGTGCTCTCTCTCTCTCTCAAATAAATCCATAAAATCTAAAAAAAAAAAAAAAATGTACACCAATTGTCTCAATTAGCATTATATTTGGCTTCATATAAGGAAAATTCAAAAATAACAGTGATGTAAACATACAAGGGCTCATTACGTCCCATTAAGGACATCCGAGGTCATAAGTCCAAGACCGGCTTGACATTCCAGAGTGTAACCAACCTGACACAGATAAGGACAAAGAGACCTGATAAGGCCACACATCAAGTTAGTGGCAGAACTTGGACTGCTGGAACACAAGACAAATTCCATAACTTGAACAATGAAACTCCAAATGATTTCTAAATTTAGCTCATTTTGAGCTTGCCCTTTTTTTCTCCTAACCTCCCTCTTTTCTGTGAGTTCCTTCAGCTTCTTTGTTGGTTTTATCTTCCCCTTGCAGCATCCCTATAATGAAACTCACTGCTCAGTCTTCTTCACTAGGAAAACAGGAGGTGTCAGAAACACAGAAGTCACCCCCTCTGAGGTGACACAGGCTACCTCCTTACGGTTCTGACAGGATCTTTGGGAGGTAAGAAGAAACACTGCCCAGAGCTCAGAAATGGAACGTAAGAGCAAAAAATAAAAATCAGAGAGAATTCACCTGCTTACAAAATGGGACACAAAGTCCTATTGACTTAGTCATTTTGGGTGCTTTTGAACTTTTCCCTTATAAATAACAGTTGGGCTATACCAATATTGTAAGAAGGCAGTAGGTGTGGTAAGAAAAGGAGGTGGGCTTTAATTTCAGAGCCTCTGGGCTTATATTCAGATACTATCTATCTCCTAATTAAATGTCTTGGGTAATTATTTCCATAGCCTCAATTTCCTCATGTGTCAAATAGAGGTAATAGTCTCCACTAATAGTAATAGTTTCCACCTCCAGAGGCTAATTGGCAAGATCAAATGAGGTAATATAAATAGACATTTTGACCCCTACTTTCTTTCATCTTCCTTCCTTCCTTCCTTCCTTCCTTCCTTCCTTCCTTTCTCCTTCTCCTCCTCCTCCTCCTCCTTCTCTTTCTTTTTTCTTCTTTAGAGAGAGAGAGAGAGCAGGGGAGGAGCAGAAGGAGAGAATCTTAAGCTGACTCTATACCCAGCATGGGGCTCATTCCACCACCCAGAGATAATGACTTGAGCTGAAATCAAGAGTCAGATGCTTTTGACCAACTGAACCACCCGGGCACCCCATTGGCTCTTTAACTTTCAACAAATGACAACAAACTACAAAGAAAACAAGTCATATGGGAATTCATTTTTACAGAATTAGGTATATTAGTTACTGATAATTTGAATTTTTAAATAATAATTACATTGGCTTAAAATATTCTATTCCCAAAGCAAGTGCAGTGATATAATTTTTTTAAAATATCCAATATACAAACAATTCAAGGAACAAACTGACAAACTGGTTTTATTGTGTCCAGACTGGAAAAGTTTGGGGTACATGATAAGTATTTAGTAAATATTTGTTGAATGAATATATACATGAATGAATGAAGCAACTATAATTTATTCTCTATAAACTTGGCACTATGGTAGTTTCTGGAAACATAAACAAGTCTCAATTTTCAAGAATTTAATTCTAAGTATGGACAAACTGGCAAGATAATTTCAGATAAGGATTAAGTGCTTTGAGGAAAGTTAAACAGGATGATATGACAGAAATTGACTCAAGAAATGTGAGGCGGTGAGAAGAGCTTTAGATATGATAGTCAGAGAAGTCCTGAGTCATAAAGGAACACCAGTCACGGGACAATATAGTTGTATTATTGAATATTTCTTCAACAAGCACCATATACAAATTTTTTGACTTAAATTAACAGAACTCTAGTTCATTTTGGAAGTGTTTCTCCAGGTATTCATCACAGGGTTTCTGGTCATAGATATCACTCTCTTCCTAAGTATTGCAAAACTTGAAAATCCTGAGGCTTTAGGATCTCCAGGGGACAACTTCAAAATTGTTATATTGGGCAGTGTTTTCTAAAATATGTCCTCATAAAACATAAGATAGTCATAGATGTCTGACAATAGAGTAACATGTATTACATACATCCTAATGGTTTCCCATCTTTCTTTTTTTGAGAGAGAGAGAGAATGTGCATGAATAGGAGGGAGGGGCAGAGGGAGGGAAAGAGAAAATCCAAAGCAGGCTCCACATCCAGCACAGAGCCCAACATGAGGCTTGATCTCATGACCCTGAGATCATGACCTGAGCTGAAATCAAGAGTCAGATGCTTAACCAGTTGAGCCACCCAGATACCTATCTCATCTTACTTTTAAAATTTTAGTTTTTTAAAGATTTATGCATTTATTTGGGAGAGAGAGAGTGTGTGTACACATATGTGAGCAGGAAGAGGGGCAGAGGATGAGGGAAAGAAAGAATCCTCAAGCAGACTGCCCAGTGAGCACCGAGTGTATCGCAGGGGCTTGATTCCAGGACCCTGAGAGCATGACCTGAGTTGAAATCGAGAGTCAGCTGCTTAATCGGCTGAGTCACCCAGACCACCCAAATTTTATTTTAAATTTATTTTTTCCCTCTCTCTGTTCACATATTAACATCAAGTACAGTTCGGGAAATACTGTTATTGTGTGAAAGATGAAACTTTGGTTCAAACAGAAAGGGAAGAAGTTGGTCCTCTGCCCATAAGCCTTGCAGTTCTTAAATGGGATATTTACACTAAATAAAATAAAAATGGCATATTTATCATAAACTTAAAATAAGCTCTAGATATCCTATTTACATACATTACCCACTTTGGCTAAACCCACCAAACTGAGAAGAGTTACTCATGTTTAGTTTTTTGGTTACTGGAGGTTTTTAAAAGTAGTCCTGATATGAAAGGGACCCATACTTGGGTTCCCTTTATCTTTGCTTCATGAGTGTTAATGACATTTGAGCAGATCTGTCTTTGGTTTGGTTGGGGTGGGTTGTGTTAGGTTGGCTTTAGCATAACACAAGCAGTGAAATATGGCAGAAGCTTCATGAGGATTTTTTTTTAAAGATTTTATTTATTTGAGAGAAAGAGTGAGCAAAAGAGAGTATGGGAGGGGGTTGGAGGGGCAGAGGAACAAGAAGACTCCCCATTGATCAATGAGCCTGGCACGGGGCTCTATCCCAGGACCCTGGGATCACCTCCAGAGTGGAAGTCAGATGCTTAATTGACTGAGCCCCCTGGTTGCCCTACTCATGAGCTTTTACATGTGGACACCACACTTGATTCCTTTGCTCATCACTCACTAGAGGGGATTTTAGACAAATGACTCCTTTTCCCAAAGCTTCACTTTTCTCATCTGAAAATAGGGACAGTAATCCCCATATCCTGTTTTTTAGAGAAGGAGTGAAGCTGATGAAAAGGATCTGGAGGAGACTGTCAGTCTAGCCTCTTTCAGAAATGTTAGCATGGGGACTGTCTATTCTCCCTCTAGATCTCTTTCCAACCCCCCACTGGAAATTCAAAGGGAAAAGCAGAATGTTTGCTGTTTGTTCCTACAATGATGACTCATATAGTGCTGATTTATTGAATCAATTAGTGAGGGAGTAAAATTAGTGTCCTATTTTATAGGTGTGAAATGAGCTATTCAGCAAGTACCTTATAGGATATACAACATACTAAGCCAGAGCTTTTCTAGATACTTTACTTTGCTGTTTCACCCAAACCAAGCTAACAGGAGTTCAAACTAACAGAGGAGCTCCTGGCTAATAAAATAATTTCTCCTTTGTTGCCTAAAATTTTCTAAAAATGTAGAAAATCTCAATAAGTAATGGCTGAATTCCTCACCTCGGCTGTCTATCAATAACCATGAGCTCTCCAACTGTTCCCACCACAGCAACACGGAGAAAAGTCAGATTGCCTACGTCTTGGATGACTACACCATTTCCAGCAGACCACACGCAACCAAATGCAACAACAATTTAACTTTGATAAGAACTGATTAGCAGCACCATTTTAGAAGATTGTTTAACAAAACATATTTTTAGGCCTTAGAGAATGTCCTTGAAGGGTTTCAAGCCCACTCGTCCAGAGCGCTACCATAGCACACAATGTTTTCAGTTCTCTGGAATTGCTTCATGAGTCATTCCTAATATTAACCAGAAGTTGACTACTGGTAGGTACTTTCACTTGGATTATTTAGCTTTAATCTAAATGTTGATTTCAGAACTGTGGAATATGAAAATAGCATCATACTAACTGGTGTGGAGAAAGAGAAGCAGTGTAGCATGGAAAAGAGGGGAGCTGGAACATTCTACACATACTCTTCCTGCTTCTAGGATGCATTGCCTCCTGATGGAAAGTGGCTACAATTACTGAGTGCATCCTATTTCATCAGAATACCACAGGAAAAAATTAAATCATAACCAGAGTAGGAAAAGTCCTGGACTGAAGAGGCAAACCACTCTCTGAGTTTTACTTTGTTCTTCTGTAAACTGGTGGTTTCATAGATTATTTCTAAGAAGTCTCCCAGTTTTCTGCTTCTATCATGGTCCAAAATCCATACATAACTTTTCTTTTTTAATTTTTTTTCTGATTTCTCAAGGCATCCAGATACCTTCCATGTTTCTTCTTCACAGCTTGCTTTCTATTAAGTCTTGTCGAGTCTCCCCAAGACACCTGCTGGATTATTGGGAGAGAGGCTAAGTAGTGTTTGTGATGGTGGAGACAGATTCCCTTTTCCTGAAACAGAAAATGATGAAGTTGAACCTTTAATTCTACTTGTTGGTCTTTTTCTATACCTGCTACAGATGAAATTGATCATTAATAGGTGACTCTTTCATCAAAAAATATCTTTTACCATCTTCTGTGACATGAATGATGTGTCAGGAATTACTGGAATAGTAAAAAAAGTTAAGGGCTTTGTCTTTACTGAGGTCTTTAAATCCCAACAAGACTGAAAAGCCTTG
Organism: Mustela putorius furo; assembly: GCF_011764305.1. Classification (NCBI taxonomy): domain Eukaryota; kingdom Metazoa; phylum Chordata; class Mammalia; order Carnivora; family Mustelidae; genus Mustela; species Mustela putorius. The sequence continues at coordinate 12,954,609 of NW_025422123.1, read as the reverse complement.
TGTAAATAAATAGTTGATACCATAGACCAAAAGGTAGCTTGTGTTAAATGTGTTCAATTGTGTGGTATTGGCAATAAGTGCATAGAAACTCCTTTACAAGTTTTTTTGTTTTGTTTTGTTTTGTTTTTATTTCTTCCTTTTTTGTGGGGAAAATAATTGGGGTAATGCTTCATGGAGAAAAATGAATGCTAAACCTTAAGAGTGGGAAGAATTAGGACAGAGTTGGCAGACACCTTAACAATTGAGAAAGTTTAAGAAAAAGGATATGAAAAGGATATGTTGGGTAGGGGCACTGATTTCCCATTATCTTCTCATCTTGTCAACTAGACCTTGCCAAATAGTGGCTCCAAAGACAAAGCACATTCTGCCTGGCAAACATCCAAGGATGAAGAACTTTCCTGAAACAAAAGGGAAAGGGGATGCATGCAAGAAGGTGAAATGCTGTCTGCAATTAGAAAATCCAGCGATTATCTTGAGTTTTCCCTGGCAATTGCAATAGTTGAGTTAATCCCAGGGCCTAAGTAACTTCCAGGTTTTTAAGAAAGATCCTACGGGCTCTCCTTGCTTCATTAAGTTTACCTCTCTTAGATATTTTGTCTTTTCTGGGCATGTTGGTAAGGATCAGAACATTCCTTAGGTATTGAGATAGAAAGGTGGCAGGAGTTAATTCATCAAGTCCCAAGACTATTGAGAAATGTGGCAGTCATAGCAATTTTTTTCAAGCTAAAAAAGGACACTTAGGATTATTGAGCTTTTCATTTATATATGGGAGAATAATGTCCAGAAGTTTAGGTGACTTATCCAAAGTTGTCACAAGTGTTTTTCTATGAGAATGATTTGGTTATAATTTCACTATAATGTTCTTCTTATAGTGAAAAATATTTGTATTATTTTTCCCATCTCTCTGTTATGATAAAATCCCTTTCTGATTCTGTCCCAAGTGTAAGCATTTTTTAACATCACATGTGTACCCACATTCTTTTTGTCCTTGGACACTAGTTTGAAGAAAAATTGCACAAGGGATACATATTTCTTGTGGAAAATTTAAAAACAGAAGTACAAAAGGGAAAAATTAAAGCAATCTGCAATTCTGTCCCTAAAGAAAACCATGGCTATATATTCCACATATCTTTTCTGTGTGCTATATACATATTTTTAAGCTAAAAAACAAGATTTTACTGTTTTAATGGTGTATTATTTTCCCATCATTTGTAATCAAGTTTGCATGGACTTCTAAGCCTCATTTTTGACCCTACATTAAAAAAAAAAGAAAAGAGTTGTAGTCATCCCTGGTAAATTGCTTGAATATATTCCATGAAATGCAAAGTTTCTTCAAAACTACTGACTTCGCTTGAAAAATTTTGCATTTGGGCATAGATATACAGAAATGTGAAGCTCTTCCCCTTTTAAAATCAGATGATATTATCAACTTCTATTTTAAACTTGTTTATGGAACTAGAGTAATACTGGACATAGATATATAAAGGTGATTGCAGCAGTAGAAGTTTGACCTTTGAAAAATTCTTCTCTGTATAAACAAATTCCGGAATGTTTTAAAACCTCCAAGCCAGTCGGTTTCCTTTTCTATTTATCACAAACCTGGATCAACATAGAATGTCCCCTTTATTTAGAGTATGGAATGAAAATGCCTCTGTTCCCTAACCATACATGAAGGAGGGGTCTAGGGACACCACGTGTTCATTGCCCCAAGCCCACCTGGCTCTGCTGGACAATCAGGGCCCCGCAAACCTGGCCTCACCCTGCATCCCTACCTGGCTTCCCTGAATTAGTGGACCTGCTTATTTGGTTTTGCTTGGTTTTTCCTCACTGTCCCACACCCAGTACTGTTCTTGCTCCCACTTCCGTATCTATAATGATAAGGCTTCCCAAGGAATATCCACTATTATTCGAACCCAACCTTTCTTTACATTACTTCCTTTACTTTAGATCATTTGGTATCCTGTGTGTGCCAAGCTTCTCCAAAATCACTTAAGACAAGAAATTTCCAAATCCTATGGTAAGTCTTCTAATGTCCTCTTAATGCCATGCCACATTATCTCCATGGAGTACATTCTCCTTTTTGCAGTGAGCATAATTCAGCATATGTTGTGGCTAGAGGACATTGACACCAAAGACTCCTTGGGCTATTAGAATCACAGTCCATCATCTTGACTTTATTTCTTTCAGAGAATGTGTGTGTTCTTTTGTTTCCTCTCATGTAAAGTCTCTAGACCAACAATGAATGAATGGAATGTGAAATTGAAAAAAAAACACATTTATATCAGTACCCCCTAATGAAATATTTAGGTATAAATTTAACAGTGTGTATATATATATATATATATATATATATATATATAGACATTCATACACATATGTATATATATAAAATATCCATATGAGTAAAGCTACAGAACTGTGATAAAAGAAATCCTAGAAAACTAGATAAATGAAGAGATATTCCATGTTTATGGATAAGAAGACTCAATATGGTCAAGATGTCAGTCCTTCCCAACTTGACCTACATATTCAATGCACTCTCAATCAGAATTCTGGCAAATTATTTTGTAGGTATTGACAAACTTATTCTAGAGTTTATATGGAGAGGCAAAGACCCATAATGATCAACACAATATTGAAGGAGAAAAAAAAAAGTTGAAGGAGTGATGCCACCTGACTTTAAGATATATACAAAACTACAGTAATAAGAATGGTGTGGTATTGGTGAAAGAATGGATCAATAAATCAATGCAACAGGATAGAGAGTCCAAAAGTAAACTCATATAAATATTTCAACTAATCCTGGACAAAGAAGCAATGGCAATAGAATTGAGCAAAGACAGTCTCTTCAGCAAATCCTCACAACAATATTTATAATGTTATAGTAGCTTTATTCATAACTTGTGAAGCATCTTTAGAAACTGCTAATAAATTGTTGAACACTATATCAAAAACTAAAAATGTGCTATATATTGGTTAACTGAACATAGTAAAAACAAAAAAACAAAACAAAACCTGCAATGCCCAATAAGCAAAAACCCCAAGTGTTCTCATAATCTGCTAGTGAGTGTCCATTGTTAAGAATTTTGAAGGGGCTGGGTGCCTGGGTGACTCAGTGGGTTAAGCCATTGCCTTCGGCTCAGGTCATGATCTCAGGGTACTGGGATCGAGTCCCACATCGGGCTCTCTGCTCCGCAGGGAGCCTGCTTCCCTCTCTCTCTCTCTCTGCCTGCCTCTCCATCTATTTGTGATCTCTCTCTGTCAGATGAATAAATAAAATCTAAAAAGAAAAAAAGAATTTTGAAGGGGCAATTTGGCAACATGTATTAAAATCTACAATAATAAACATAAATCTGTTTTAAGTATTGGGCTTCTAGGGATTATTTTAACAAAATCATAGATTATGAAATGATTTATAATCAAACTAGTTCATTATATTATTTATAATAGCAAAAAAATCAGAAGCAATTAAATATGCAACAGAATGAGGTTGAAAAAATAAATTAGTTTTATATCCAAATAATGAAATACCATTATGCAATTAACATTCAGATTGTTGTAGAAAGAAAAAAAAGCAAGAACCATGAATGTGAAAAAATATCTATAGATTATTAAATAAAATATTAGGTTACAAAACAACATAAAATGTAATCTCACTTTGTTTTTATGAGAGTGTCATGTTCTTACAACTTTCTTATACATTTGAAATTATTTCCAGAGAAATTTAAAAAGAAAGTATGTTTGTAGGTAGATCAATATAAAAATAGATAAAGGATAATGGAAAAAAATATTGATAGAGAGATAGATGGACACATAATAAGATAGGAAACACAAAGTGGCGAGGCTTATTCTTTCTTAGGGAAATTGTAAGCTAAATACTCTAGATAGATAGGAATAGACTGTTTCATCAGCATTAAATCAAGGACGGTTAGGAGAGGAAGGATTGGGAATAAATACACTAACACATTGCAGTGGATATCTTCAAATGATGAGGTTGTGCTGATCTTTGTCCTAGTGCTTTCTCTCCCTCCTTTGACCCCTGAAGCACCCACATTTGGAACGTTGCATCTGCTATCTGTGATATTAGTTTTCTATTTGTATCTGAGTGTTCTGCTTCTCAGAGATACCACAATCTAAATATTCAGGAAGTATGAATGGACTGCCTGACTGACATTAAGTCAAGGCTGGTTCCAGGTCAAAAGACTTTAAATGAAAAAATGAAATGGAGAGCACAGGGACCATTTCCTGTGGGAGTCTAATGAAAGCACACATGGTTTAGTTGGGAGACTAACTGCTTCAGTGAGTCCAGACCCAACGTGGTTCAGAGCACAGGTCTGAAGCCCGGCTGTCTGGCCCTATGCAAGTGCCCTCTGTCCCAGATTCCTCATAGGTAACATGGGAATATTAACACTGCCCCCTGCAAAGAGCTGATGTGAGAACTACAACAAATTAAAACTTGGAAAGCACCTAGGTTAGTGTCTGGCACTCACATGTTAGTTCTTAGTATAAAGAATAATGTGTTTCTTTTCTCATTGTAAACATAATGCAGAAAATTCAGAAAGTAGATATAAAGAAAAATAAAGAATCATCCACTTTCCATAATGTCAATGCTCAGATATAAAGTTCTCTGATAAAATTACTCTTAATAATCTGATACACACTTTTTCAATTTGTTTCTCTTTGTATTTATGTATGCATACATATTTTAACTCTTCTTACAATAATGGAACCATACCATGGAGAACTTTATAAACTTGTCTTTGTATTTACAATATGGGGAATATTTTTCATGTAATTGAATATTTATAGGAATATTTTAAGATGTTCTAGTGTTATTTGAGAAACAACTAAACCAATAAAGGCAGATTTGGCAATTTGAAGTATCAGACATCTTTCACATGAGTCAACAAAGAGAATGAAAATGTAAGAAAAATCTAATTTTCTACTCTAAATATTCAAACAGTAAAATTAGGAAATGTCAAGTGATTGTGTTTTTAAAATGCTTTTAAATGTTAAAAATAGTATGAAGGACATTTATAAATCTAGCCATGTTCTCCTTTTAGGAGGAATTTGATTACTTAATTTTATAAAATAAAGTATTAAATTATTTTCCCTCATTTTTTATTTCATGGATATTTATAGAAAAAGAAATAGTTGTACTTTATTCCAAGAACAAGGAGATTTGAGCTAGTTCTTTGAATGCCTTTACAAATATAGCCATGATCTGACAAAAGCAAATACGTTCCTCCAGCTGTAGTTAAGAGTCTCATTCCAATTCCAGTGCTGGTGTGTTCTCACCAGGTGGGAGAGGGATGGTCACCCAGCCACAGAGAAAGTGCTTTGGTGTGGTGTTTTCTGGGGGAGGACAGCATGGTGTAGAAGATCTATAGGGGCTAGAAGAGGTGGAGAGGGGGAGGTGGCAGCTGGAGCACCAATGGCATGGGTTTGGGCTCTGTACATGGCTCAGGAGCCAGATGCATGAGATGTAATCCTGCTACTTCAGCAATTCTGCAACCTCAGACAAGTCATTAACCTCTGGGTGCCTCATTTACTCTTGGTTGTACCTCTCTCATAGAACTCCAGGGAAGACCACATAGAAAGCTCTCCTAACAGAGTCTAGCGTACACAGACTGTGCACCCAGTAAGGGTTAATGCTAGCATCATCATCATCATTATTACTCTTTTTAGGATTTTCCAAGGCTTAGACCTCCATGCTCTGCTGTGGATATCCCTGGGTGAAAAGAGAAATCAGAAGGTGAAGAGGTCCTGGACCATCCCCGCATGTGTGTGTGTCAGGGAAGAAACATACACTGGCCTCTTCCATGCTACCCCCTGCCTCCTGGCCAACCATGGAAGAGAACCTACATAAACTAAAGAACATCCCAAATGGCAAAAAAACAAAACAACAACAACAAAACCCCCAAGAACATCAGAGACTGTCAGTGTATAAACTTGCTGGGGATCAGAGGATCTGACATACCTTGAACATGTAAAGGGCGATGGGTTGACTCTCAAGCTATAGAAATGAAGTCCACGGTTATATTCATACTGAGCAGCGCTAAAGCCTCTTCTCACCAGTACCCTTCTGAGCCATGGCTTAACAGTCTGGGAATTTTGGAAATTCCCCCTGCATTTTCTGTACCCTGGGAGGTAGACTGGAAGGGAAATTTTCAGCTGAGGTGGGGGGTGTGAGGCAGATACAGGGCAAGAGATCCAACATCCAATTATGGAAGACAATTTCCACGACATAACCATCCCTTCTCTCATACTGACATAATGCTACTTTCTGTGCCATTCACCCTGCAAGATGGTTTTCTTTCTTCCTCCATCTGAACTCTCCCTCTGAGATCCCCTTCCCACCCTTGGCTTCCAAATGTCCTTCCTGCATGGAACCCCAGAATCAGCTTTGAAAAGTAGATTCATTCCTCTGGTCTGAGTCTCTGCCTCCGGGAACACCTCCACTTGAGTATCTGCATAAAACCAGTTCAACCTTGTAGAATCAGAACCATCTCCTCCAATTCAAATCAATTCAATTCTGAAAATGAAAGAATGAATGGATGAGTAAATGAATGAATGAAGAAAATGATACAAAGATGAGTGTACCCTGCCCCTGCTCTCCTCAGACTCTCATTTCTGTTTAAGAACTCAGAACAGGCTGCAACAATGTTATATGGAAGCACACAGGAGGAGAATGAGGAGAAGGGAGATGGTAAGTTCCATGAATGAGCTGACGGTAAAGAGGAGAGATTTGGTCTTCAAAGTTCTGGTAAGATCTTCCTCAAATCACCCATGACTGTCAGTGACACCATGAGAGGCTACTGTAAGTAACATGCTACCCTCACACTCTCACCTGGACATTCTAGAAGGGATAGAGTACTTAGAAGTTGTTTGGGCCCATTCCTCCCTTGAGCATATTAATCTTGCCTATAACATACTGCTTAGGTGATTATGGAATTTCATGCCAGATTATAGTTCACAATTCCAGATCTGGGATTACAGATTGAGGCCACCCAGGCGATAATGATCATCTCTCTTCCTTAGGGAGCATTACTCAATCCTTGCCTTTCAAGTCCAGATGATTTCCAAGATCTTTTTTTTTTTTTTAACTTGAAAAGCCTGATACAGTTGTTTCATATAGCAGATTAGGTCTCTGTGCCTTTGAAAGAATGATGATGAATATTTTGCTAGAACTGAAGTGAGTACTTTCTATATCTAATTTCCAATCCTCACGACAACTCTACAAAGTATGTATTTTTATATCAGTTAGGACCCTTTGTGAAAAGTGACACAAGATCCAATTCCAACTGTTTTAAACAAAAAGAGAGAATTTGTTGGCTTATTCCGCAAAAAGCTCAGCTTGTGGAGTGAAGGCATGGCTGTATCCAGGAGTCCAAACAAATTCTTTGACATCTTTTCTCTTCATTTTTCTGGTCCTGCTTCGTTTCTTTGTGGCTACTCTCAGCCACCTTCTCTCTACATCGTGATCTCCAAGAGCTCCATTCTTACATCTGTACAACTCCAAGTTTAGGGCAAAAAAGATCCCTCAGTTCATAGGCCCAAATCTTAGCCAGTATCTCAATGGTTCCAGTTGGGTCATGAGATCACCCTAGAACTAATCATCATTATGCTCTTATTGGCTGATCTTGACTACAAGCTCAATCACACGCTCAAACATCACTGTGGGAGAAGTGTTCCTCCCTCCAACAGTTAGGATATTGAGTAAAAAGAGAGCAGAGACTCAGGCAACAAATGATCATAACAGGTTTGCTCTTAATTTCACAAATGAGGTAAGTGAGACTAAAAATAATTAAAGTCACACATCCAGAGAGCTGCTGTACCAGCCAGGCACTGGTACAAAACAGAATCAAGTTCAAGGGGTTAGAGACTAATAGGCTGCTGAGGTCCTGGGAATTCACGCATGGCAGAACCACTTTGAGTTCTGAGGGGCAAGACCTGGATCCCAAGAGGGGAGGCCGACTGATAGTAGCGGTAGCAATGGAGGGACACCACTGCCAAATATGCAAAGTAGAGAGGGAGCATGACTTATTTCTCCTACACCCTAATCTTCTTCCCAGTAGGTCCCACTGGGAACTAGGAACCAGCCAGTTTGGGATGTAGCCAGAGCACAGAGCCAGGAAGAGAAGGACTGGGATAGAGAAGAAAGAGGAAGAATAGCTAAGCCTGAACCTAGGCTTATGTCAATTTCTGAACCCAACTTCCAGTGTTCCAAAGGTTTGCCTACTTCCTTACCCACCTTTCATACTTAGGAGGGGTATGTGTGGTCGGGACCTCTAGGTAAGATCCTCAGGTAACAAATCTCTAGGTAAGACGCTGGTCCTCTGCAAATTTACCTGACCACTCTCCCTTAGCAGCTGACTCTCACATATCTTGAATCTGTAGCTTTAGGTGTTTGTTCCTGTGGTAAACTTCCTCATGGCAATACTCGTCTCCTCATCCTGGCACTAAGATTCAGAATATTTTTATTTTTTCAGTGCTTCACCAGAAAATTGCTTACTCTGGAAGGAGGACTAGCAGGGACTTTTCAAATATGACCCGCTTTTTTTTTTTTAAATTTTATTTATTTGGCAGAGAGAGATCACAAGTAGGCAGAGAGGCAGGCAGAGAGAGAGGCGGGGAGGAAGCAGGCTCCCCGCGGAGCAGAGAGCCTGATGTGGGGCTCGATCCCAGGACCCCGGGATCATGACCTGAGCCGAAGGCAGAGGCTTTAACCCACTGAGCCACCCAGGTGCCCCTGACCCACTTCTTTCCATCTAAAAGAGAATGCGTTGATTATCCTTCAAGGAACCTCTGACATCTGTGCTTGAGTTAGGATAGACCGCTGGGCTACAGGGCTCAGCATCTTAAAAATATAAGACTCCAGGGTTTAGATTAAATTAGGAAATGAAATGAGAATTCTGACCATTGAAGCAAATGCCCAATGCCCTCTAAACCTGGGGACTATTTTTCTGGCAGTTCTGACACTATACCCTCCAACCTAACACAGTGTGAACTCTCAGAGCCCTTCTCCCATAGGTGTGTCTAGAATATTTCTACGTTTTGACACAAATAGAGCTGGTATACCTTGTATTTGCATTCCAGAAAATGCACTGGGTTCCACCTCACAAAAAATGTTGCTTTTGGGAAACCGAGGCAGATTAGCCATTGGCAGTCCTGCTTCTTGTCGTCCTGAAGGCTGAATGGCATCCCCTCTTCCCACCACCATCCCAGGGGGCTATACTTATGCAGTTGTGAACAGTCCTGCACCCGGTCAGAGGAAGAGTGGGCCCTGGATCTGAAGGGTGTGTTGAGGCCATGTCTATCAAAGTTTCACCTAAAATAGACTGCCGCATGGTCTCTGCCTGAAGATTTGCCTAAAGTTGTGTTTAAAAAATCCCTATTTTAGGGTAAAGTGGAATCCCTTTTCTATCATCCTCTCTGGTGCTTTCCCTGCCTTGGACACTGATGGTGAATAAGCAAACATTGTCTTGACCACATTTCATCTTTCCAAATCCTGAAGATAGCGATCACGTCTCTCTGGTTTTTCTACAGAAACTCAGGCTAAAAATGTCTATTTTCTCCTAACCACTCATCACATGATTTGACTTCTAAACTTCTTCTATCTTGGTTTCCCAGCAGCAAACACTTTCTAGTTTATCGTTTCTCCAATAAAATGTGACTTATATTCCCAATGAGGCCTGACCCATGCCGAGCACCATGAGTCCATGGCTTCCAATAATCCGTTAGGGTTTTGTTTTGTTTTGTTTTGTTTTCTTGCTGCTGTGTCATGAACTTGGCTCACATTGAGCCTGACTTCAATAAAACCCTTGGATCTTTCCACAGGGACTCCTGCCAAGCCACAGCTCCTCCTCAATATTTGTGGAATTGATAGCTTAAAAAAAAAAGTGTACATTTTCTTTTATTATAAAAGCAACACACAATAATTAAAGGAAATTTAGAAAATACAGTTAGGTAATATGCTGGTTTTTTTGAAAAAAATCACAACCATCACACAACCCGGTGATTTTTGCAGCTAATACTTTGGTGCTTGTCAAGGGTAGCAAAGTAAAATGCCAGCAGGGCTCAGGCCAATATTGTAAATTCGTGAAATACTCTGGGAGTGAAATGGTAGGGCATAGGTGTGCTTGCGCCTGGTTCAAGATGGCAACTATTACTCAACTTGGGTCACCCAGTACTCTTTAGAGGTGAAGGCTCCCCAAATCCAGAACCTGGTATTATGATTTTCTTTTCCCTAGGAGATACTGTAAATGCAGAATTTTATGAGAAGTTTGCTCATTGAGGGTCAGAAATCAATTTATTTTTATCGAAGTAGTCATGTCTTTGGACTCTCTTGGGTCTTTGAAATGCTAGTTGTATGACTTGTCTGGTGCTATCCTTCCACCTTGCTTGCTTTCTTCTCTCAACCTCGTCCACTCTACACAACTGACAACAGCTTGTGATCACCTCATTTAACTCTAGCTATCTTGGCCTTGGCCAACCATCTTGATGGGCTCCCTTCCCAACATCGCTCTTCTCTTCTTGGGTGCCTTTCAAATCCTATCATCCACACATCTTTCTCATCCCCTCCTCAGAGCCTGTACTCTGTTATATCCCTCCCGAGCTTCATTCCCTTTCAGAGCTCTCACTCCAATCTCAGTATTTCAATATTGAACAAGATTTGATCCAAAAACTACCCTTTTTTTGCTGTACTCCCCACTTTCACGCTGTGGAAAATTTCAGTGCTTCCAGACCAAATGACCCAGGTTCAAACCCAGAACTGCACTTGACTGGTTTCTAATTCTGTGGAAAACTGCTTTGATGTCTCTGAAACTTGGTGTCCTTAGGTGTATGATGTTGGAAATAATAATGTGTATCCTGAAAAATAGCTTGGAGGGTAAATAACATCTATAGAGCATCTTAGGAAATGATAGTTGTTGTGATGCCATTATACTTTATTTAACCCAACTGTAATTAACATTCAGTGTTATATTGATTTCAGCTGTACAACATAGTGATTCAACAATTCTATACATTTCTCAGTGTTCATCAAGGTAAGTGTACCTTTTTTTTTTTTTCAGATTTCTTTTTTTTTTTTTTTTAATTTACTTGACAGACAGATCACAAGTAGGCAGAGAGGCAGGCAGAGAGAGACAGGAGGAGGATGCAGGCTCCCTGCTGAGCAGAGAGCCCGATGCGGGACTCGATCTCAGGAACCTGAGCTCATGACCTGAGCCGAAGGCAGAGGCTTTAACCACTGAGCCACCCAGGCGCCCAAGTGTACCCTTTTTAAAAAAAAAGATTTTATTTATTTATTTGTCAGAGAGAGTGAGCACAAGCAGACAGAGTGGCAGGCAGAAGCAGAGGGAGAAGCAGGCTCCCTGCTGAGCAAGGAGCCCGATGTGGGACTCCATCCCAGGATGCTGGCTGGGATCATGACCCAAGTCGAAGGCAGCCGCTTAACCAACTGAGCCACCCAGGCATCCCAAGATAAGTGTACCCTTAATGCCCTTTATCTATACTTGGTTTTATACTTGGTTATAAGCATCATCATAAGTCATAAGTGCTTACATTAACTATTCTCTCCCAACTTTATTAAGAAATTGTAGCTACTTTAAAATATTCATTGACTAAGTGATTAATAAAAGAATGAGTAAGTGCAGCAAAAAGCTACCAGCAGGCGGAAGTATTCAAGTTATTCTAAAATAAAAAGATACAGGGAAGCACTCCAAAGTGAGAAAGGAAAAAAAAAGAGCTCACACTGTTCTTTCCTATCTGATACTATCTTTTTATGTTCCCAAGAATTGTTGGCATCAAACCAAGTATCTCATCAGACTGGTATTAGTGGTAACAATTAGTTATTAAATAGCTTGTGGATTCTGTGATTTTTCAAGTATGTGGGAAACAAAATTTTGAATACATACCTTTTGGAAATAATTTATTTTACTAGAGACTTGTCCTTCATTATCCAGTAGCAGACTTTTGCCTGAACGTTTTATAAAGGCCGAGGAACACATATATGGCAGTGGAAATCTCTGGACACCTGCTCACCCTGCTCTGTCCACTGGAAGCTCCACCCAAGCACTGAATCCAGAAAATGCCACAGGCTCTATCAAGGTGTCTTGTAGACTTAATAAACATTTTTTTGAGTAAATTAATGGACCAAGAAAAAGTTCAATGGAAAAAGATAAACATATACTTTATTCATTCCATTCTCACTCCCTGCTCTTTACTAACTGTGATCCCCTGGAGAAAGTTACTTTAATCTCTCTGAAGCTTAGCTTCCTTGTCCCTAATATCAGGAATCATGATGCCTGTCTCTCACTGTCTGTGACCTCCAAATTCGGTTGCTTTGGGTTGCAGGTAAAAGAAAACCTGGCTCAAAAGGGACATTTATCAGTTGGGACATTTATCATCTTTCTTACCAAGATGCCTAAAGATAAATGGCTTGGAAGTTCTGTGATGTCTGGGCCTGAGATAACCTGTCTGCGGTTCCCCTGGTTCTTGTTATGGCCATACTATGGCTGCCATCACATCGCCTCATGTCAGCATTCAACATAGGAGGCAAAAAATAAAATTAAAAAATTCCTAGAAGCTACCAGCAGATTTCCCCTTAGGTTGCCTGGACAGACTTCAGCCACATTCTCATACTTAAAGAAGGGAAGGAATTATTATGATCGACTTATACCAATCATGGTTCAACCCCTGGGGCTGGAGTAGAGAGCACTTCTTCCCCAAGTATCTTGCGTCCCTAAATCTGTGTAAAATGGGGTGTTGAATATCTAAGAAAAGGAAGAAATGCTTATTGAAATATAACAGTTAATAGTTAGAGGTATGTGCCAAGTTAGCTATGCGTCCGGCACTGTTCTAGAGACTTGAAGTATGTGGATTCTTCATAACATATCTTTGTGAAGTAGGTGCTATTATCCACACTTTACAGATAGGGAATCAGAGGCATTGAAGAAGTTGAGTTTGTCTCCCATAGGCATGCAGATAGTAAGCTGATAATGGCCTGATTGGCTCAGACGCCCCTGTGATTAACCCTTAATCCCTATGGCTTCTCCCATCGGGTCTCCACCCTCTCCATTCCGCAAAACAATCCTGGACTCTCCAAAGCGAGGTCTTAGAACAGTGAAATGAGTTCCTGACAATTGAATAAGTACTTGAGAGTGGTTGCCAGGGCCCATGACTTGCGGATAATTTCTAACAATAACAATAACTATAAGACCTACCTATTGTAGGCCGGGGGTCCTTATGATATTATCTCATTTGATCATTTGATTGACAGCAATGGCATTCTTCTTTCACCCATTGTGCAATGGAAAATGAGGTCGATGAACTTGCCCAAGGAGGTGAGAGCTGGGTTTGATCTCAGTTTTGCTCGATTATAAGGTTTGTGCACTCCTGCACTGCACAACTTATAAAATAATGAATCAGAAGGCATCTCCAAGGTGGAGGGAATTCTACCACTGAAAAACTGACCAAGCAGAGTCACCATTCAGGGAGGCAGGAATTGTAAAGTTGTGCCAATTGACCAGCCAGTGGATTTGATCATGGACAACAAGGGTATTTATGAAGCTGGTCCTTAATATCAGGCTGACAAGAGTTTGTTTCCACTTCTATTAAGTTATTTATTACATTCCAGTCAATTTATAGTAAACTCATTGCTGTCCTATTCTCAAAATTAGACTGTAAGTTCTTGGAAGACAAAGTCACATTTTCCTTATCTCTTCATCTTTCCCTCAATTTTCTCTTCCCTAAGTTTTCCTGGTATTAGCATTTTACATAAGCTGCATTATCTTTGATACCAAATTAACTAAGCTATTGACTTTATTCAGATATCATAGTTTTTCCAGTAGTGTCCTTTTCTGTTCCAGGATCCAATCCAGGATATCACATTGCACTTAGTATGGGTAGTATTTTTATTTTGAAGATCTTTTATTATTTTGAATGTTTAAATGTGGCAGGAAAGGAACAATACAAGTCCATACAGTTTCTGTGTTGTAATAACAACCTTAAAAATAGCTAGCATTCACTATGCTTTTACTAGGTGCGGGCTGGTTCTAAGAGTATACAATCTCCTTTTTTCCTTGCAAAAGCTCTGTGAGGTATGTATCATTATTCACTCCATTTTACGGATAGGAAACTAAGGCAGGGGGTCATCATGTCACTTAGTTACTAAGAGCCACCACTAAAACCCAGACAGTCAGACTCCCAAGTTAGATATAAATGTAACACATGAGAATAATTTGCAAAGAAGTGAAAGAATGATTAAGCAGGCTTGTTTTACTATTCTGATGTAGTGAGAGGTAAGACTGAAACAGTTGCTATCCTTCCAGACTTGTTTTCCATGTCTTCTATTTTTCCATTCACCTCTTGTGAATGAAAGAAGGGCAGCACGCTGGGACCCCGTGACTTTTGGGAACAGAACTGAAGGTCCTGACACCGAGTCTGAAACTCCCTTCCTGTCTTATGCACCAGAGTGTCGTGGCCAAGCCTGGGATATAAATGATAAATGAATGTGGTTGGTCATCACTTTTTCCCATCATAAACCTGTGCCCAAGTGCTATCGTGTTGGAAGGGCAGAGGTGTTGAAAGAAAGAATGGAGGTGAACTGGCAGAATACCATGGAGAGGCTCAAATGGCAAGCTGGCATCTGCTAGACACAGAATGTTCTAAATGTGTCTTAGTTACAGTGACTCAAGCTCCATTTAATTTACAATGGGAAGACTAATAATACATCAGAAATGGAAAACAAATCCAAAAAATGCAAAACTAAACGATTGTTCTTTAAACTCTCAAGTTTTCTTTTCCTTCTCATTCAACACAGGAGTCTGTAAAATCACTCTTCGTTGGAAATATCCTATTGGGAACATAGAAATTCATTGTGTAGGTTTACAGTTGTGGTTGGTGTTTGATAAACAAGACTTTATGTGTATGTTTTTTTTCTATTAATGACAGCCATGGGACCAGGGAGTAAAGGGGCAGCATAGCTGCTGGCAAAAAAGCAGGTTGTAACAAGATTCACACATTCATTCATTATTCGTTCAACAAACATGATTGAGTCCATACATGTGTCAGACATGGGGCCACACCCTCTTTCTCTAAAAGAGGTGAGAGACATGAGACTAAATCACTGAATAGTGCAGTTACTCTGAAAGAAGTAGCTCTGCACAGTGTTTTACAAATTGTCAGTTATGACCCTTATAGCATGCCGACCCGTGAAATACAACAGATGAGTGTTGGAAATATCGGAGTTCATTGCACAGAGTAAATAAAGGTATTCTTTCATATACCTTTCATTTCAGCAATATACAGGTAATATAGAGTGTGTGTGTGTGAGTATGTGTGTGTGTGTGTGTATGTTGAGGTGTGTCTATAAAATATGTTTCTTGTCATGGCTTGCAGTCAAGGAAGTCCCAGCAGCATCAATCTAATCTTTAGTGGGGAAACAGAGATGGAAGTGGCTGAATTCTCTCTTGGAATAGAAGAGAAGGCAAACGGAAAGAGTCCCCCTAATGCTTGAGTTGCATCTTAAAGAACTGTTTTCACAAGGTGGATTATCAGAAGGACCTTCTAAGCTAATGAGAGCAGAATAGCAAAGGCAGTTGGGGGCCCAACAGCCTGACATATCGTGGACACCATAAGTTCTGCATTTCTCCTGCGATGTGAGACCTGAGGAGTCTCCAAGAAATATGCCATCAGAGGGCCAGGGAAGAAGCCTGTGGGCACTGGAGGACAGCGCTTCCCAAATTCAGCATGCACCCAAGTCACTGGAAGATCTGGTTAATGAGCCCCGACCCTCTGCGTTTCTAACCAACTCCCAGGTGATGGTGATGCTTCTGGTCCACGGACCACACTTTGAGAATCAAGGCTTATTTTTAGAGAGAAAGAATGAATTGTTTTCAGTGTTCTGATTTTGGTCCTGGGCCATATATATATAATCCCTGTGGTCTACCCAGGCATAGGCAGGTGTCTGGTGTGTGGAAACATAGGGTGCTGCTGGACTAGGTAAAAATACTAATAGTCATGGAGTATTACCATCCAGCAGGGGCTGTGGTGAGGTCACTGTGTGTAGGTTCTCAGTGGAAACCTATAGCAAGCATGACAGGTATGCACAATACTCTTCCCATTTTATATGTAAGGAAATTGAATAACTTCCTCGAAGTCATAGGGCATGGTAGGGCTAGGTGAATGGCTAGGATTGATTAAACAGGCAGCTCTGTCATTTTTCTGGGCCATTTGCTCATCCCCATTCAATTTTTTTTTCTTCTATGAACTGGAATATAAGTGCTTATGAAGCAAAGTGGAAATAGCACATACTTCACCAGGTTGTCTGAAGGGTTGAATTAAATAATGCATATCAAACACTCAGCATAGTGTTTGACACACAGTAGAAGGCCTATAAAATATTATTATTTAGATTTAAGCACTCGGTCTGAGACCTGAGATTCCAAAGGTTCTAGGAATTGCTTGCTCTCCCCACCCCCAACAGTTCCCCAGGATTCATAGACAGCTGGCTAGGAAGATGGTGGGGGTTAGGGAATTTTTGTTGTGTATTATTTGGGATCATTTTAGCGTTTGTTTCGTTGGTTTTGTTGTTGTTGTTGGTGTGTTTGTGTGTGTGTTTAGGGAGTGAAAAAGGCAGAAGATTTTTTTCTTAACCTGGTCAGAGAACTGAATCTCATTAAAGATATACGGCAGTGGAAACTAATTGGATTTCCTTGAAGTTCCCGATGCCAATTTCAGGTACATCCTTAGCCTATAGTAGGGGCAACCTGAGCTCAGATTCTATCAGATGTCACCAATCCCAAGTCCAAGCTGGGTGATGATAACCACATATCCGCACTGTTTTTCATCTAGGTAGAGGGGTACTCTATCAAAAAACAATATATTTTTGTTCTGGATTAAATTCCAGTCTCTGAAGGTGCATGTTAAAATTAAATGTATTGATACCTTTTAAAGGTTTGTTTTTTCTGAAACAACTTCAAATTCCCTTGAATTTTTGAATTATTTTCCTCTTTTTTACATTGCATGTGAAAATTCTGATAAATTATTATTACTTTAGCACTTCGATCCTTAATTTGGTATGTGTTGAGAAATGTTTCATGGAGTGCAGGGCTTAAACCCAAAGAGCTATTATCGCTCTAGTGAAATTTGGCTTTGGGAAAGTGAGAATTAAATGAAATAACATTAATTTAATAAGAGCGAAATGAAACTGTAACTTCTCAGTCTTGGTTCCTTTTGGTGCATCTTGGGGGCCTGAGATGAGATGAGGTTTCAGTATTTCGCTGCCAAGTATGGAAAATGTAGGAGAAGAGTTGGCAGACTGGCAAATCTTTTCACAGGGAAGTTGAGGAAACTATTTTTATTGAATTCTGGAATATTAGATCTAGAAAGAACTAACAGATTGTATAAACCACTCCACTTCCCCAACATTTTACAAACGAGGAAAGGAAGGCCCAGAGAACTTAGCTTGATGTCACACGGCTATTTCATCACAGGCAAAGGAAAAGTTAGACATTTGATTCTCTTTTCTGCTTTTTGGCAGCAGTTTGATTTATTTATTTATTCTATATTCCTCCCCAAACTATTATTATTCTAGGTGTGATGGGGAGGTGAATGCAGTTGCCCTGAAGGTGAAACTACAGGTTGTAAAATGTTTCCAAAATGTTAAGGGGCTCTCAGAGGTTAGCATGGGCACTGCTGGTCTGGAGAGCTCTGAGCTAAGGTCTGGGCCAGCTCCTGACCACATGAGTGGAGGGAGTAGGGTTTCATTGGATCCCAAGTAGTCTTCCTGGAGTGATAGCTTTTTGTATCAGGTGCCCAGTAACCGACGAATGTGTCTATGTGTGTGTGTGTGTATTGTGTGTTTGTGTGTGTGTGTGTGTGTGTGTGTGTTGAGGGAGTGAGGAGAACCAAGGCATGTCTCTGATACTGTCACAGCCCAGTCTCACCCAGAAGTCACTGTGCTCCCACAATCCCTGGTTCCTAGTTGGTTGGGTCCCAGCCACATTTCCCATGGACGTCCGTGCAGCCCATCTGAACTGCTATTTCAGACAGAGTGTTCTAAATCAGGTTTTGTGTTTTGGCAGAGGAATGGAACCCTTTTCTAATATTACTTCTGTGGGAAAGTGTTTTCTGAGCTCCAAACAACTCAACTTACAAATACATTTTTGGAATATGACCCATTTATATATATATATGCTGAGGACTGCCTGTTCTGGGGGTAAAAACAACCTTACCATGTACAGCTCAGTGGTACCAAATACAGGTGTTTCTTATATGATCTTATTCAAGGAATATTATGCGATGTGCTTAAAATCCAAAGCATGTTTAGGCTTTCTTCCAGGAAGGGTTGGCTACAGGGTTAGGAACTTCCCATGGGATAGGATTTAAGGATCCAAAGAGCCCCCCTTTCCCCATTCATGCCCTCAACTTGGTCTTAACCAAACTATCTGAAATTGTCAGTGCCAATTAAGGCTGCAGGTCTGTATGTACTGAATCAGTTTGTTGGGAGAAACTTTTTCTTAAATCCAGGTTCTTTGGGTTTGACTTTTTACATTTCAGATATCCAGGCTCCTCTCCTGGAGACTCTGATTAAGTAGGTGAGGGATGAGATTCTGGAAAGTATTTTTTCTTTTTTAAAGCTTTCTGAAAAGTACTGGTCAAGTTACTTCTGAGTCAAAACATTTATTCATTCCTTCATCATATATTGAAGTTTGCTCATTGCAATGTACATGTTGGATACTGGGGATAGAATGACAAGAAAATCACGAGTATCACAAGACAAGTAAGTGTCGTGAGTACTATTGATGTTGTCTTGTGAGATTTGGGAGATTGAAATCGTAAGAGGCTTTGTAGAAGCATTGATCCAAAGGTTAACATAGTTGAGAAGTAGACCAACCACATTCTTGAGCCAGATTGCCTGGATTCAAAGCTCAGCTTTACCACTTACCAGCTTATGACCTCTGTCAAGTTGCTTAAACTTTCTGTGCCTCAGTTTCCTCATCTGTAAAATGGGGGCAATCTTAGTACTTCCCTCAGAGGGTTGTTGTGAAAATCGAATGAGCCAATGTAGGACAAATGCTTAGAACACTTGTTTCGAGCTTTAGCATGTGTCAGAATACCCTGGAAGCCTTGTTAAACACAGGTTTCTGGATTTCACCCTAAGTTTCTGAGTCAATAGATCTGAGAAATTTGCATTTCTCACAATTTCTGCAGTGATGCCAATGCCACTGGTCCTGGGACAACTCTTTGAGAATCACTGTCTTAAAATATAGTATGTAGCAGTTGTTGCTATTCTTTTCAGTTAACCACTGATGGAGGAATTTGAGCTTGCCCAGCAAAGGCACCCAGGCAGGGGGAACTGCCAGTGCATAGTCTGGAAGGCTGAAAGCAAAGGGCATGCTCAGGAACAGGGACAAACAGACTGGTGAAAAGACAAGATGAGTTGTGGCCATCAGACTCCGAAGAAGTCATTTAAGTATAAATGTTATCCGAGAGTGACCAGAGAGTCTATTATCAGCCATTGTCACCTTAGCACAAATTAATTTATCAGAGTAATCTGTCATCTTGTCACCTCCTGGAGGAATCTGACCAAATCCTGCAAATAAGGATGCCTATGGGTGCTCCTTCTTTGGAAAATCAACCCACACTAATGAGTCACAGATGTCCTTGAGGGTGATCAGTCATCCATACCCCTGTGGGAGGACTTACCTCACTATGGGACTTAGGGATCTGTTATCACATCTGGAATCAGCCTATTGACATCTATCTGCATACTCATACTCCTGATTCCCAAAGCATTTGCTTTTCTTTGCAGACTTAAAAAAAGTACAATAACAGGAAAGAACTTCTTGTATCCATCTATGTATAAGTATTTTCCACACTACGGACCATGAAAGACTTTTTTATGTATACATTTTCCGCTCCATGGACTGTCAAAGGAGCATTAAAACCAAAACACAATCTATCTATCTTTTGCTGTTTCTTTTTGTAGAGTTTTCTTTCCTTTTTGGGAAAACCAAATCGTTCTTGAGTTTCAGTTTAACAGGCAATTCCCGTATTGTAGCCTCTTGCACATTCTTCTTTCTGGGAAAGCAGCTCAGATCAGCCTAGCTGCCCTGTGGCTGTTCTTGTGCATGTCTTTCTACCAACGCTTTCACTGTACAACTTTATGTACTCCATGTGCATCCTCCAAAACCAAGTAAGATCCAACCTGGGCAATAGTGGCTTTTATCCTGGTATGCCGAACCTAGAGTCACTGCGAAAGCAGACTAGATTATTTTGGGGCATAGCATGCTGAAATGAATAAGAAAAGAGAAATCTGAGCAATAATACTGATGTGTCATGCAAAAATGAAGGCGTCAGATGGAGGGAAAGTGCTCTTACTGCTGCATCAAAATGGGAGGAGGAGGAGGTTGTGGGCGTAGAGAAATCATTTATAGGAGAAAATGCTCTGGTAGGCAGAAAGAAAGAAAACCCACATCTAAGTTTGCAGTTGACTGCCTGTACATTGCTTTCAGTTATAGGTGTTTTTGTGAGTGTAGTGTGTATGCACGTGTGCGTGCACGTGTACATACGCATGTGTGTGTGAGAGATACAAGGCTGTGCAGAGAGGCGCTGTGCTTGCTTTAATGCTCTGCTGTCATCAGCTTGAAATTCTTAATCCTTTCTGATCAAAGGGCCCTGTATTTTCATTTTGTGCTGGGTCCCCCAAATTATGTACCTTGTCCTAGAGAGGGAATTAGTTCCATTGATCTGATATGACTGGAACATGGCGTACAATTTTAATACTTAATTTTTAACACTGTTTAAAAGGTATGTGTACTTCAAGTCACCTGTTCAACATTTTCTTACTA
The DNA here is from genome assembly GCF_011764305.1 of Mustela putorius furo. NCBI lineage: Eukaryota > Metazoa > Chordata > Mammalia > Carnivora > Mustelidae > Mustela > Mustela putorius. The sequence continues at coordinate 12,933,751 of NW_025422123.1, read as the reverse complement.
ATTTCTATACTTACCTCTGTGCTTTTTTAATTTTAACATGGAAGTCCTGTGTGAACACAACCATAGTCATTTGATCTTTTTCTTGCTGTAGAGTAGAATTCTGCTTTTTGTTTTTGTTTTTTTTTTGTTGTTTTTTTGTTTTTGTTTTTGTTTTTTGTAGAGGAGGAGATAGCAAGTATTTTCAGCTTTGCCAGTCTAGAAGTTTCTATCACAACTACTCAGCTGCCGGTGTAGGAAAAGCAGCCATAGACAATACATAAATGAATGAGTGTGGCTGTGTTCCAATAGAACCTTATTCACAAAGGGATGTTGGGGCTGGTTTGGCCTCGGGATAATTTGAGGACCTCTATCTTAGAGCATTCTCTTCCTTTTTGTGATGATGATGCAATAATGAATCTGTTCCAATAATGAAACAGATGATAGTGATAATAATGGTATGGTGATGGTAATGATGAGGGTTATGATGGCTAAATTTTACTGAGGCCAGACACTGGGTCTAATGCTTTATAAACATTATAGTATTATTTTCATGACAATGTATAGTATGGTTACCATGCTCCTGACTTCAAAGATGAGAAAACTTAGGTTTAGACTAGTAATTTATTTATTCAAGGACATCGAGCTAGTAAAGAGCAGAATTGAGATGAAAACCTCAGACTTGCCTTGAGCCCCAGTATTTTCAGTCCTTCACTTCTTATACCCCTGCCTGTAGTTGAGCTCCATCCTAGGCTCTGGAACTGATCCAAACGTTAGTAGAGAGGGATGTTGTAAGTATCTCCAGCCTCAATGATATAATCAAGCTATCCTTAGAGCCTCTTGAGCCTCTTAGTATCCAAGTACCAGTCCCCACCCTAGGATCTTGGTAATGGAGTCTCTCTCTTCTCCTTTCTCCAAGCTTCTTGTTTGTCAAGATGAGCCAGTGTTTCTATGGGCGACTTCTTGATGACAACAATGTACTTAGACAATTATTTTTGTCTTCTATGGTGTTATTTGGGAATCGCAGTTGAGTCTTTTGGACTGGGTTTGGCCCAGTGCTAGACCAATTTCCTTTCCCTCTGTCTCCATCTTTTCTCCATTTCCATGCTTCTCCAGCCTTAAAGCTGAGTCTTGTCCTGGCTGCTGCCACTCCTGTCTGTTCTATGTTATAGTAAAGTTAACAAGGCCACAGATAATCTTCTCCAGGGTTAGTGTGGCTCTTGAAATGTACACTGCCTTATTTTTCTCTCCAAAGGAATTCATTTTTGAAGACTAGCCCAAATCCTAACCTCTCTATAGCATCTTCCTGCACTGTTCTATACTCACAGAACTGTCCTTTCTTTTTTGCCCATCACAAAGCCCAATCTTTTGTGTTTCCCTAGCTGTCTTGGGAGACTTATGCTTATTCTTTTCTCTTACAAAATTCCTGTGAAAGTACAGGTATTACTTGTTTATTTATTTATTTTTTTTACTTGGAGAAAGTGTGGCAGACATTAGATACTAGGTGCTATTGATTATTATTAAGGATGATTGATGGGCTGGTAAGTTATGTGAGATTTCCAAGGTGAGGGAAAGCTTATCTCTCACAGTGATGATATGGTCACTAGTGAGAAAGAAAAATGGTCTGAAGAGCTATGATCTGCCAGGCATGATCAGCTTGGCCTTGGTGTTCTCCTCTTGAATACAAACAGTTTCACAAAATATCCTAGGATCATGGGAAATCAAGACAAAAGCAAGAGCTTCTGCAACCACATATAAACAGAGACAAAAATGCATCCAAACCAGAAAAAGTGATCAAACATTCCACTATTCTGGCTAATATGGAAAGTCTTTTTTCTTTTCTTTTCTTTCTTTCTTTCTTTTTTTTTTTTTTTTACCAATTATAGCTTCATTTCTCCTGTCTTATATATAAGATTTTTAAAGATATATTTCTCCTGTCTTATATATAAGATTTTAAAAGATATATGTAAGCAAATTAGTATTCTTCCTTTCTAAGAGCATCCAATCTAGAGCAAAGCATTGCTTCCTCAAACCCTCTTCAAAATCACTTAAAAAAGTTTAAGTCCTCTTGGAAGTCCTCTAATATTCTCTTAATGCCATGCCACATTATTTCCATGGGGCACATTCTTTTTTATTGAAGTGAGCATAAATTCAGCTTATTTAAATATAGGTGTGTTTATGGTAGTCTTTGGTTGGAGAATGTTGACACCAGAGAGTCCTTGAGCTATTAGAATCATAGTGCATTATCTTGACTTTCTTTCTTTCAGAGAATGTGTGTGTTCTTTTGTTTCCTCCCATGTAAAGTCTCTAGACCATATACCAACAATGAGTGAATGGAATGTGAAATTAAAATCATAATTCCATTTACATCAGTACCCCCAATAAAATATTTAGATATAAATTTAACAATATAGATAAAAGCTCTATGAGTAAAGTTACAGAACTCTGATAAAAGAAATCCAACAAAAACTAGGTAAATGAAGAGATATTCCATGTTCATGGATAAGAAGACTCAATACGGTCAAGATGTCAATTTTCCCCAAACTGACATATAGATTCAATGTACTTTCTGTCAAAATTCTGGCAAATTATTTTAAAGATATCGACAAACTGATTCTAAAGTTTATATGGAGAGGCAAAAGATCTAGAATAGCCAACACAATATTAAAGAAGAACAAAATCAGAGGACTGATTCAACCAGACCTCAAGACTTACTATAAATCTATAGTGATTAAAATAGTGTGATATTTGTGAAAGAATAGATTAATAGATCAATAGAACAGAATAGGGAGTCCATAAATAGAGGCACATAAATATAGTTAACTGGTCTTTGACAAAGAAGAAAAAGCAATACAATGGAGAAAAGATAGTCTTTTCAAGACATAGTGCTGAAACAACTGGACATCCACATGTGAAAAAAATATCTTATATACACAGACACAGACCTTAAATCCTTCATAAAAATTAACCCAAAATGCAGGGCGCCTGGGAGCCTCAGTGGGTTAAAGCCGCTGCCTTTGGCTCAGGTCATGATCTCAGGGTCCTGGGATCAAGCCCTGCATTGGGTTCTCTGCTCAGTGGGGAGCCTGCTTCTCTTCCTCTCTCTCTGCCTGCCTCTCTGCCTATTTGTGATCTTTGTCTGTCAAATAAATAAATAAAATCTTTTAAAAAAATTAACTCAAAATGTATTATATACCTAAATATAAAATGCTAAAAACTATAAAACTCCTAGGAGATAAAATAGGACAAAATCCAGATGACCTTGGGAATTATGAAAACTTTTAAAATAAAACAATAAAGGCATAATCCATGAAATAAATCATTGATGACATGGAACTCAATAAAATTAAGAACTTCTGTTCTGTAAAAGACACTGTTAAGAGAATGAGAAGTCCAGTCACAGAGTTGGAGATATTATTTATAAAATACATATCTGATAAACAACTGTTTTTCGACCTCTAAAAGAATTTTTAAAAACAATAACAAGAAACGATAAGAACAACAAGAAAGTGAACAACCAAATTAAGAAATGGGCAAAAAATCTGAACAGGCATCTCACCAGAGAAGAGATATAGTTGGCAAATAAGCATATGAAAAATGTTCAATATCATTAGGGAACTGTAATTAAAACAACAATTAGATTCTGCTACACACCTGTAATAATGGTGAAATTTCAAAACATTGACATTGATGAATGCTGCTGAGGATGTGGAACAACAGGATAATTTCACTCATTTCTGGAGGTGAAGCAAACTGGTACTGCCACTTTGGAAGAGAGTTTGATGTTTTCTTACATAGCATAGTTTTACAGTATAATCCAGCAATTGCACTCCTTCATATTTACCTAAATTGGTTGAAAATATGTTTTTATAAAAACCTGAAGACAGATGTTTATAGCAGCTTTATTCATAATTGCTAAAAATTGGAAACATCCAAGATGCTTTTCAGTAGGAGAATAGATAAAGAAACTGTGACCCATCCAGAATATGGACTATTCCTCAGAGTTAAAAAGAAATGCATTCCCAAACCCCAGAAACACATAAATGCATATTACTAAAAAGAAAAAAAAGAAAGAAATCAATCTGAAAAGACTACACACTGTGTAAGTTTGACTCTATGACATTCTGGAAAAGCAGAACTTACAGAGACAGTGAAAACATCAGTGATTCTCAGAGGCTAGTAGGGAGGGAAGGAGGAACACAGAGGATTTTTGAGAGCAGTGAAACTCTCCTGCATATGACTATAATAAGGGGTATGTCATATACTTGCTAAATCTCAAAGAATGTACAACACTCTAAGTGAACCTTAATGTAAACTCTAGTATCAACTAACTCTATGGTTGATACTGATGTGTCAAAGGAAGTCCATCAATTGTAAAAAATGTACCAGTTTGGTGGAGGATATCGATAATGAGGGAGGCTATGTCTTTGTGGGTGCAGAGAGCATATGGCATATATCCATACCTTCCATTCAATTTTGTGGTGAGCCTTAAATTTAAAAAATAAAGTTTATTAAAATATAAGAATACCCTCTTGCATTGTTGGTAGAAATGCAAACTGGTACATCCATTCTGGAAAACAGTATGGAGGTGCCTCAGAAAGTTAAAAATAGAACTACGCTATAATGGAGCAATTGCACTTCTAGGTATTTATCCAAAGGATATAGAAATAGAGCCTCAAAGTGGTACATGCACCTGGATGTCTATAGTAGCATTACCAATAATGGCCAAACTATGGAAAGAGCCTAACTATCCATCAACTGATGAATGGATAAAGAAGATGTGGTGTATCGATACAATGGAATATTACTCAGACATCAAAATGAATGAAATCTTGCCATTTGCAATGATAGGGATGGAGCCAGATTGTCTTATGTTATGTGAAATTAATCAAAGAAAGACAAATATGATATGATTTCACTCATATGTGGAATTTAAGAAACAAAACAGATGAACATTTGGGAGGGGGGAAAAAGAGAGACAGGAAAACAAACCAAAGGAGACTCTTAAGGACAGAGAACAAATTGGAGGTTGATGGAAGGTGTTGGGCAGGGGATGGGCTAGATGAGTGATGCATATTAAGGAGGGCTTTTGTGATGCACTGAGTATTGTATCTAAGTGATGAACCACTCAGTTCTACTCCTGAAACCAATATTGCACCAAATGTTAACTAACTAGAATTTAAATAAAAATTTGAAACAAACAGGGGCACCTGGGTGGCTCAGTGGGTTAACCCTCTGCCTTCAGCTCAGATCATGATCTCAGGGTCCTGGGATCAAGTCCGGCATCAGGCTCTCTGCTAAGCAGGGAGCCTGCTTTCCCTCTCCCCCGCCCCCTCTCTGCTTGCCTCTCTGCCTACTTGTGATCTCTGTCTATCAAATAAATAAATAAAATCTTTAAAAAAATTTTTTGAAACAAACAAGAGAGTACTGTATCTTAGTGGAGAATACTGCATCTTAGTGGAGGAAAATGACTATGTTCATTTTTTATAACAGCTAAGATACATTGAATGTTACATATATTACTTTATCTTCACATTGAATCTTATGTCTTTCAAAGTTTCTGCAATAAACATATTACTTCCATCATCATAAAATTTTCTTTGTATTTACGAAGAAATATATATTTATATATTTACAGAATAGATACTATTGAGATCAAAGTCTGCAGGTTGGTGATGATTCTAGGAACTACTTACTGCAAATGAGATTTTGTTTGGAGGATTAAGGATGTTTTACAGGGGAGTCTTGGAGTGATTGAGACATGGTGACTATCTTTACATATTTGAAACACAGTCAGTTGGAAAAGGAGTTGGACTCTGTCTCCATGGCTTCAAAAAGTGAATTAGAACCAATGAATGAAAATCCCAGGAAGGCAAGTTTGGGCTCAGTATATGAATGCCTTTTCAGATGATTCTTTTTTCTTTTTTCTTTTTTTTTTTTCTTTTAAAGATTCATTCATCCTGAGAGAGTTGGGGGCGGGTGTAGGGAGGGATAGAGAGAGTGGGAGAGAAGCCAACTCCCTGCTGAGCTTGAAGCCCACCCAGGACTCCATCCCTGGAGCCCGAGATCATGACCTGAGAGGAAATCAAGGGTCTTTTGTTTAACTGGTTGAGCCACCCAGGAATCTCAGGAACCACAAAATTCTATTAAAAAAAAAATGTAATTCATCTATATCAGTGGATATTTATGAATTTATGCATCCAGAAGTTTGGAAGAGTAGGAATCTAAGGCCATTTTAAACTCTGAAATTCTGTCTTTATTTATATTAGTGCAGATGAATCAGAGTGACAAGCTAAGGTTTACCCTTTTGGTTTTGTTGTTCCTTGCTTTTGTTTAAGATGAAATTTTACATCAACCTTGGAAAACACAAGGTGGTGTGTGGCTGAGGGAAGAGTAATTGTGAAACTTATCCACAGCTTCAGTGCAATTTTAATATTGTTATCAGGAAACAGAAAGGCATAAAAAGCAAAAGGAAAAAAGGCTTATTTATATAGCAATTAGAAAGATAACAGAATATAAAACTGATTTGAATATTATTTACTCCCTCTGCGAGTTGGTCCGCACTCCCACCCCGACCCGGCCCTTCTTCCTTGAATTTTCCCCACTTTCCCTGTTCTGGTCTTGTACACGGCTGACTGACTTTCTCCTGCCATCAGCTCTTGTGACCCATGAGCCACAGGCTTCCTCTGGCTCAGAATTGCTTTATTTTGTAAAGCAGACACGTCTACCTTAAGTTTGTTGAGCAACAGATCTAGCCTAGAATCTGATTCACATTCAGCTGTTCACTGTACGATAGCAGCCTCTCTCTCACTTGTCACCGGCTCTCACACAATAGGAGTCCTTGAAGCCCTCTGTCCCCAGGTCTGGTGGCAGCGAATCCTGGCAAAGCCAGGGAGCCGGTGCAGGGCACCTTGAGCGCGTGGGCGGGGCGGACGCAGGTCTCCGGACAGAGGGCGCCGCACCCACCCGGCGCAGACGCTCCGCGGACCGTCCGGGGGCTTCGCGACCTTTCCTCCACTGGAGTCGGGGGGCTCAGTGTGCGTGTGAGAAAAGTCTCTCTTCCCGTACTCCTCACCCACAGTTTGCTTCTCCGCCAGTTTCTTCTGGGCTGTCGCTGCCTAGTCATCCTTAGCTTCACATATCAGCCCCCTGCCCACTCCGACCCCTTAGGAAGCCCCCTCCCGGCGGTGACCCCGGGGAGCCCTCCCTGCTGGGGTTGGGACTCCTGAGCACCGGCATCTGCGCTAGGGGTCCAGAGGGGCTTCTCCGCTTCCTAGGCACCCCGAGTGGAAAGCGGGGTGTGTGTGTTGGGGGGGCGGTGCTGAGGGCAGGGGGGCAGCCCGGGGAGCAGAGCGGGTGCGGGCTCGGGAAGGGCGCCGGGTCAGGGGGGAGGGGAGAAGAGGAGGCCACACAGGGGCTTTCGGTTTCCTGGGGTCTGATTGGAGGTTGGCCCGATGAGTCGGAGCTGGGGGCGCGCCCATCTCCGCTGGCTCCTGCGAGAGCCGCCGGCTCGGCCCCTCCCCGGAGCCGCTTTGTCCCGGCTGAAGGCGGCCGAGGTTGCGGGGAGAGCGGGCGGGAGGCAGACAGCCGGGGACACACGGACCTCGAGACCGGGAGGCGGGGCGCGCCGCGCACGGCCCCACGCTCAGGCCCGCGGGCACCGCGCCCGCCCCCACGCGCTCGCACCGGCGGGCAGGTGAGCAGGCAGCGCCGCGCCCGCAGTCGCCGGCCCCGCGGACTTCCGAGCCGCCGCCTCAGCCTCTGCCGGCGCATCGCGGACGCCCAGCAGGTCGGTTATGTAACCGTACTGGCCAGCTCGCCCCTGCGCCCTGTCCTGTTGGGGCTGCGCGCTGCTCCCGGGCGGTGCGGGAGGACGCGGCAGGGGGCGGGCGGGCGAGCGCGGTGGGGATTCCAGGGCTGAGCTGGGGGGGCGGCAGCGGCGGAGGGTGGGACGGTGGTCTGCTCCAGCTGTCAGCCCCCGCGGTGGCCTGCTGTGTGTTGTGTGGGGGAGGGTCTCCCTTGAAGAGGGCACGGGTCTCAGAGAGCCCCTGCCCCATTCCTAGTGGCTCAAGGATTCGCCTTTCCAGTAGCAGCAGCAGGTGCATAAGTAGAACAGAGAGGATGACGCCTGTGGCCCCCGGGACTGAGGTTTGGAGAGGGGGAAAGGGCAGGTGGACTACACTCTGAGGGGAAAAAAAGGAGAAAACGGAGAAAGTCCTTTCCCAGTGCTTGAAAAGAAGTGCCGGGGAGGAGGAAGGTACTTTGAGGCGCAGCGGGCTGGGAATTGTCCTGCCTCGGATTAGCGGGCATGGGTCATCTAAAAATAACTTCGAGTTTGAAAAGTGAAATAGAAGGGAGTGCAGTGTGCTGAGTTTGTCTGCCTGTGGGATGCTTCGCTCTGGAAGTCACCCGAGGGAACAGGCAAATCCCGGCCGCCTGGCCTCACTGGTTTCCAGGGTGTCTCGGTTTGACTTTTAGTTAATGATTTATTCTCCAAGGCACTGCTGTCTTTTTCTGACCCCAGACTGAATTATAGCAGAGCGCATGTTTTGAATCTTCCTATTTCCTACATTGGTATAGAAGTGTTACGTAGACATCCAATGCAGAGTTCGCTGCCCAAGCTTTTTTTTTTTTTTTTAAATATATCATTTTAGTAAAAACAAAAGTTTCTGGGCTCCCTTTAACATACAGTTTCACAACTGAAGGTGAAAAAATGCTACAGCATTCCAGTCCATACTTCTTTCCCCCTTCAACTAGAACCCCACTTAATGTGTCACACATAGGCTTTAGGAAAAGTAGGACATTTTAAAAAATGCCACTCAACTTTCTCACATATTACATCAACAGCAAAACACAGGGCAAATATATCACAGGTACAGGGCAACACTTGCTAACTGGCCCCTTCCATTCTGGGGAAACAGTGAAGTTGGAAAATCTCAGAAGCTGGAAAGGATCAAGAAGCAGGTCAGCATTGACTGTGGAACAAGGCAGGGGAGTTAGCATTTGGCTGCTTTTCAGTCTGCCCATTGATTTTCTTTAGCCTTAGAGCTATTATCTTAAGTACAGTCATTGCATTGAATTAGTCTAAAATGTGAGTTGCACTTTGCTTTCAAATCTACTGCAAATCCAATCAGCATTTATTGAGCACCTACTACCCGAGTCCAGTCCACGGAATTTTGTGAGGGAAAAATGTCCTCAAATAAAGGTTCAGGATTGCAAGAGCTTTCAGAATGCCTTGTGTGTGCAGGTCCTGCAGAACTGGGCTAAATCTGGGAGGATGTGGTGCTCTCTCTCCATTGATGAACATTTAACAAGCCTAAGTGGGAACTTGAGAGCTTTGCCATTTGCAAGTTCATACCACACTCTTTTGAAAACTACTTACATAATCGTTTGCAGTTAGTTATATATAACAGAAACTAGCTTTAATTGAGATCAACTTTGATAGTCACTGAGGTCTCATTTTTTTATTCCTTTTACTTTGGGTACCACCCACTTGATTTATTCAGCAGTATTTTGTTCCACCTGTACTGTGTGTTATGTAGGTCCTGTGGCAGAAGATAAATGAATGAGGCCCATGCCATTCAGGAATCAATCTAGCAGAAAAGAAGGATAAGAAAATAGGTGATAGTGTTCAACACGATGAATGGTTGGTGGAGATAGGAACAAGTTCTTTGAATGTCCAGAGAAGGAAGGGTGGAGGGAATCTGGAGGAGCTCGCAGAAAGGTTTACATTTGGACTGCATTGCAGGAAGCAGTGCAGTTTTCTAGAGAAGGAGCTAAGTAGGTGTTCCACATGGAAGGAAAGTTTATGTTGAAAGAACATCTGGGTGCTCTGAAGTGAGGGACTGGCAGGAGAGTTTGGGTGGAGGGGGGATGTGTTTCAGTGAACCCAGGATGTGAATCTATCCTATGGAAGAGGAGAAATTATACAGCTTTTATGGGAGAAATGATTTGATCTAATTTGTATTTTGCTCAAGTGACAATGGAGGTGATTAGTAGGTGGGGTTGCAAGGGAAGGAGCTGAGAGTTTAGACCACAGGAGTGATCCAATCAAAAATAAATAAATAAATAACATTCGTTGTGCCTGAACCAGGTAGAATGGAGAAAGAGAAGAGAGATCTTCAGAGAGCTTTTGCAGGAGGAAAATCAGTGGCACTGGGTCACCAGTAGGGTAGTGATATAGAAGGAGTTGATGTCTAGATGGATGGTGAGGTTTTTAACTGAGTTAGGAGTGAAGTGAGAAAGATTAGGTTTGAAAAAGATGGGAAATTTTAACTGAAATCGTTTCCTTTAAGATCAACAACAAGACAAGGATGCTCACTCTTGACACACAGTTCTGGAAGTCTTAAATACAGAGCAATTAAGCCTGAAAAATAAATAAATGAAAGGCACAAAGTAAGAAGGGAAGAAGTAAAATGTCTCTATTTGCAGATGACATATACATAGAAAAATCTAAAGACTCCAGTAAAAAAAAATGAAAAAATCTTTTAGAACTAATAAACAAATTCAATAAAGTTGCAGAATATAAAATCAATATGAAAAAATAAGTTGCATTTCCATACACTAATAAAGAGCTATCAGAAAGAGTAAGTAAAGAAAGGATCCCATTTATGATTATATCAATAAGAACAAAATACCTGGGAATAAATTTATCAAAGGAGGTAAAAAGACTTGTACACTGCAAACTATGATATCGATTAAAGAAACTGAAAAAGACACAAATAAATGGAGAGGTAGTCCATGCTCATGGATTGGAAGAATTAATTTTGTTAAAATGTCCATACTACTTAAAGCAATCTACAGATTCACTGCAATACCAATGGTGTTTTTCACAGAAATAGAACAAACAGCCCTAAAATTTGTATGGAACCATGAGGACACCAAATAGCCAAATCAATCTCAAGAAAGAACAAACTGAGGGTTGCTGGGGGGAGGAGGATGTGGAGAGGGTGATTGGGTTATGGACATTGGGGAGGGTATGTGCTATGGTGAGTGCTGTGAAGTGTGTAAGGCTGACGATTCACAGACATGTACCCCTGGGGAAAATAATACATTGTATGTTAATAAAAATAATTAATAATTTTAAAAAAGAAAGAATAAAGCAGGAGACTTCAGACTTTCTGATTTTAAACTATGTTGCAAAATTATGGTATCTGGAACAACATGGCATAAAAACAAATACATAAATCAATGGAGCAGAATAGAGCAAAATATACCCACAATGTATGGTTATTTTATGACAAAGAGTCAAGAATGTACAATGAGGAAAGAATAGTATCTTCAGTAATGGTGTTGGGACAACTGGACAGCCATATACAACAGAAGAAAACTGGACCACTGTCTTACACCATACACAAAAATTAATTCAAAATGGATGAAAGACTTGAATGTAACTTTGAAGACATGAAATTTCTATGAGAAAACATAGAGGGTCATCTCCTTGGCAATGATGTCTTGGATTTGTTAACAAAAGCAGTTGAAAACAAAAGCAGAAATAAACAAATGGGACTACATCAAACTGAAAACCTTCTTCAAAACAAGACCCATCAGCAAAAGGAAAAGGAAACCCATGGAATGGGAAAAGCTTTGCAAATCATTTATCCAAAGTATGTAAAGAACGCATATAACTCAATAGCAAAAAAATCCAAACCATCCAATTAAAAAATGAAGACAAAGGATCTGAATAGACTTTTTTTTTTTTTCAAAGAAGACATATGCATGGCCAATAAGAACATAAAAAAGTGCTCAACATCACTAACCAACAGGGCAGTGGAAAACAAAACCCCAGTGAGATAGCACCTGACACCTATTAGAATGACTATTATCAGAATAAAACAAAACAAAATAAGGGGTAAGTGTTAGCAGGGATGTGGGAAAAGGGAAATCCCTGTGCACTGTTGGTGGGAATATAAATTGGTGTGGACATTATGGAGAACAGCATGGAAATACTGCACCATCTCACTTATATGTGGAATTTAAAGAAACCAAACTCATAGATCGGGGAACAAATTTGTGGTTACCAGAGAGTGGGGAATGGGAGGTGGAAAAAAATGGGAGAAGGGGGTCAAAAGGTACAAACTGCTAGTTATAAGATAAATAAGCCCTGGGATGTAATGTATAGCATGGTGATTATAGTTAATCCTGTACTGTATATTCGAAAGTTGTATAGAAAGTTGCTCGTAAAAGTTGTCATCATAAGAAAAGAAATGTGTAACTGCATGAGGTGATAAATGTTTACTAAACTTATGGTGGCAGACACTTTGCAATACATACAAACACCACATCATTATGAGATACACCTAAAATAAATACGATGTTATGTATTAATTATATCTCAATAAAACTGAGGGAAAAGGGCAGTTACTGAGAAAGAGTAGGTTTGAGAAGAATGGGGAATTTTTACTTTCAGCCTCAAATGAAAGTGCTCACTAGGCAATTTTATTTTCAAAGGTAATTTATTTCGGATGCTAAATCTTCTACTCATCTTACCGCCATTCCTGAGACTGTTAGGGCTGCCTTTAGAGAATATGGAGATGAATTTGATAGCAGGAGGCTGTTTCTACCTACTACCCCAAAGGCGAAAGAATGAACTGTCATTTACGTGCACTAGTAGTTGTAGTACAGTAAAAATAATTTTAATGATAATAACAATATAGCATTCATTCATTGTTTATGCCGAGCACAAAGAAGTTAGAGCTCCGTGAATTACCATGTTTGACCCACACGATAACAGAGTAAGGCTATTGTTATACTCATATAATTGATAAGAAACCCAAGGCAAAGAGAGGGTATATTATCTAGGCCACACAGTTAATAAGAGGTGCACTCAGGCCTGACCAGTGTGAATTAATATCATTGGAATAAGTCCTACGAGTCTGGATTGTGTTTTTTACCCTATGCTTGAATATTTGTGGCTGATGCTGTAAAAGAGAATAGCTCTGAGTCAGAAGTCCTGGCTCTCATCTGGGCTCTATACCTGATTTGTTGTATGACCTCTGCAACGTCACAGCCCTTCATGGGCTTTAGTTGTTGTGTATTAGTGGGAGAAGCAGTTGACTAGATATCTCAAGAGTCTTGACATTTTCAAGTCCTGCATCATGTCTCAAATTTTGCTAGAGAGCCACTGACTTAGGTTAAAATCATGCCTGGTCATTTTTAGTTTATTCTTATTTAATTTAATTAATTAATTTATTTAGAGGGAGAAAGAGTGCGAGGGGGAAAGGGGCAGAGGGAGAGGGAAAGAGAATCTTAAGCACATTCCATGCAGAGAGAAGCTCAGTCTCTCATTCCTGAGATCATGACCTGAGCTGAAATCAGAAGTCACCCGCCCAACTGATGGAACCATCCGGGTATCCCCTGCCTGCTTCCTTTTAGAATAGGAATACTACTACTACTCTTATTACTACCTCTTTTTCCTCTTTTTTCTCCTCCTGCTCCTCCTTCTTCTTAACAATATAATGGTTCAAGGGTTCTGTACATTACTTAGTGCTCATGGATAAGTGTACTCCTACTCCCCTTTATTTCATCCACCCCTCCCAATCACCCCCTCTGGCAACCATGTTTGCTCTCTGTATTTGACAGTTTGACTTTTGTCTTCTGTTTGTTTGTTTGTTTTGTCTTGTTTCTTAAATTCCACACAGGAGTGAAATATTAGGGTATTTGTCATTATCTGACTGACATAGTTCCCTTAGCATCATACCCTTTAGATCCATCCACGTTATTGCAAATAGCAAGATCTCATTCTTTTTTTTTAATGGCTGAGTAATATTCCATTGTATGTAAATACCATGTCTTCTTTATCAGATCATTTGTGGATGGACACTTGGGCTGCTTCCCTGTCTTGGTTCTTGTAAAAAATTGCTGCAGTAAACAGAAAGGTGCACATATCTTTTTGAATTAGTGTTTTTGTTTTGTTTGGGTAAACACCCAGTAGTGGAATTCCTAAATCATATGGTATTTCTATTTTTAGTTTTTTTTTTTTTAAGATTTTATTTATTTATCAGACAGAGATCACAAGTAGGCAGAGAGGCAGGCAGAGGGTGGTGAGGCTGGGAAGCAGGCTCCCTGCTGAGGAGAGAGCCCGATGCAGGGCCCTGGGATCACGATCTGAGCTGAAGGCAGAGGCTTTAACCCACTGAGCCACCCAGGAACCCCTATTTTTAGGGTTTTGAGGAACCTCCATACTGTTTTCCACCGACAGGGCTGGGCATGGAGCCTGCTTGAGTTTCTTTCTTTCTCTCTCTTTGTCCCTACCCCACTTGCAGCCTCTCTCTCTAAAATAAATAAATGAATCTTACAAAATTTAACAAATGAAAAAGACTAACTCAATTGAGGGCATGCCCTTAACAGTTTGATGTGAACTAGTCATGATGCAGGTACTAACAGGGATGTCTGACGTTGGGGAGCCCAGTTCAGTGAGGGGAAACCCTAAGGGGCACTGAAGTGGAAGACTGATCAGTTTATTTTAGGTGTGTCACTCAAATTCCATGAGACTTAAGTTCCTCATCTCTGAATAATTGGGGTGACTAATGTACATGTTGCAAAGCTGCTATAAGGGGTAACATAGATGACAGAAAGCAGGCCCTGCACCCCGGAGTGCCTCATTGAATGGGCTCAGTCAGTGGGCGTCCCCACCTCTTACCCCCAGCAGAATAGACAAAGGGAGGTAGAGCGTTTCTTAAGAAAGCCTTCTCCTACTTCATAGTTCTGCTCAGGGCCACCCCTTAAGAGCATCATTCCTCTACCTTAGAAAGTCGTAGATATTGGGAATATAAAAACACATGGGAAGTTAAAACCTTCCAAGATGTGAATCTCAAAGTATCCATTAGTAAATTACCCTCTTCCATGTAAAGAAGCTGCAAGATTCCATAACACAAAGTTTTAGGTTCCTCTTTTAACATGTCCTAAATATCAAGATTACTGTAAAGAAATAGTATGCCTAGGGTTGGCAATCCTGGATCCCATTATTATGGGATTATTACTATGGCAGCAAATAAATGTCGACAGAGTGACTTCCTACTCTCTGTTTGTGTGTATGCTTCCTTTGCCTTTAATGTGTTCCCTGTACTTGTGTTACCAGCTGCCAGGTGTCATATGTTGTAGGCTAAATTGATTAATCAAGTTGAAGATGTTTTAAGAAACAGCCTTGAACTCAACCGAAGCTGTTTTTAAGTCCCTTAAAAATGTGTATGATCAGGGGCGCCTGGGTGGCTCAGTGAGTTAAGCCTCTGCCTTCGGCTCAGGTCATGATCTCAGGGTCCTGGGATCAAGTCCCGAATCGCATCAGTCTCTCTCTCTGCTCGCCAGGGAGCCTTCTTCCCCCTCTGCCTTCCTCTCTGCCTATTTGCGATCTCTCTCTGTCAAATAAATAAAATCTTAAAAGAAAAAGAAAAGCATACGATCATGAATGGTACTTTCTGGAAGCTAACAAAAAGTTTCCAAAAATAGCTCAAACTTCCTCAAGTTCAGAATGCCCACAGAAAATATTTTCTATTATTAGTATGGAAAAGAGACTTATTTTCTCATCTGATTTCCCCATACACAACTCACTTTGACACAGGGATGAAACTTGCGTTTCCTAAGCTTTGGAATGAATGCGTAAGAAGATACCTAACACTTAACAGTTGCTGTTGGACCAAAGGATTGTATAATTTGGGAGCCATATCCTAGCTTTTATTCCTGTTGCCTTAGTTCTTTGTGGGAATGACTGCTTTGTTGTTTCACGTACTTGGGATGTGCCTATTACAATATATGACAAGTTCTTTGAGGGCATGGGCCATCCCCTAATGCTCTTCTTACGGAGTTGGGGATCAAGTAGAAAAAGGGTAAACTTGGCATGGAAAGTCCTGGATTCTCATCTTGGCGCTGTCACTTTCCAGCTATGTAACCTTGAGCTTCCCATTGACCTCCTAGTTACAGGAGCTGGCATTTGCTGAATGCTGTCCTTGTTCCAGACACTGTGCTCAGCACCCTGCATACGTTACCTCATTTAATCCTTACAACAACTCCACTGTGCGGGTATTATCGTCACTATTTACAGAGGAGAACATGCTGAGGACCAGGGGGAACAAGCCACTCAGAGCCCAGTCTCTGAATTGCAATTTTTCTTAGCTCTAAAAATTAGGAAAAGAATACTTGATCTTCCCACCTTTCAGAGTCGTGGGGATAAAATGCCGTGAGTCTGTGAATGTGCAGTGAAAAAACGCAGTGCCCTGCACGGATGTTAAGGATGCTTGCCACCAGGGGGACCTCCCAAGAGATCAGTTATAGTTGGACCTGCTATAGCCCCAGGTCTGTTTGGGGAGGCAGGGCTGCTGTGTATAAAATGCTTTTATAGAATGCATTATGAAAACTGTATTTCCTGGCCCTGTTTACTGTAGGTTGTTCATGATGCCTGTCTTTTTCAAGGGTAACTTACTTGTTGTCAATACCAAGACTTGACCAGACTGGGCCAGGAGGAACCTGACCAGGGCAGAGAACTAGGTCCTGTTGGTGAAGGGGGAGTGGACAGCATGATTTACAGACAAGAGGTAACTGCCAGAAGGGTGTTTTAGTACAAACAGGGAAGACTGAAAGCCAAAGCCAAGGTCGAGAAAGACATGGGCGTTATGTGAGGTGTAAGAAATCATCACCAGAGCTTACGTGTGAGAGACGGGTGGGACATGGAATCTGCTCAGAAAGCCTAGAAATATTCCCCAGTGTCTGCTGAAGCCTGTCTACTTAGCAGGAAAATTAGAGACCCTTTGGCCTGATTTTATAATGGCTTCTTTTTCTTGGACATACGTGCTTTCTGTAAAATTTTAAAAAAGTGAAAGCAGAAGAGTATAACAAGAGAAAATTAAAAAATCACATGTATCACCATGAGCAAACAATAATTAACACAATTAACATTTGTTGTATGTCCTTTCGGGCTTTTTATATGCCCTCCCAATGTAGAAATGGGATCGAACTGTGTGTAGAATTTTTCACTCTGTGCATTTCACCAAAAATTTTAAATAACTTTTCACGCGAAGTCAAAATATTTGTGAACTTTGTTTTCAGTATCTGCAGATCATTCCCCTGTATGATTTTACCAGATTCATTTACCTTCCCCCCATTGTTGAACATTTAGATAATTCTCAATGAACCAAGTTACCAAATTACTTTAATTCCAATAGATGGACCTTTTTAAGGCTTTCTCCGTATGTTGACATTGCGGTTAATTGTTTTTCCAGGAGGTTGTTGTAACTAACATCTCCAAGAGCAGTGCATCAGAACGTAGGTGTCCCCTCTGTCCTGCTTACAAGCAGTTTCTTGGTGGAAGTGAGGGGTGGTTGGTGTTAGTGCTTTCCAGAGATAACCTTTACTCTGGAAATGTACCTGCTTAACCATTGCTTCAGGGAGGTTGGTGCTTTTTTTTGTGGGAGTTGAGAATGTGTGAGTGGAGAGATCTGGTAGCTTTTACATGGGTGAGTGTTTATAGGAGCGTTGACTATAGTGGATTCACTTTTCTCCCAGTGGTTTTGTTATCTGGGGCTGGGCATATGATGCCATGGGCCATATGGAGCCAGAACCCTCGAAGCTGCCATTGCAGCCTCTTGAGCTACTAAAGCTGACTTACACTAAGTAGAATAAGCAATCTCTGTTTAAAGGAACACTGGTTCAGTTTGCCTTTAATTCCCGAAAAATATGCACAGCAAATTTGCATCCTTATTTGCTTGAGTTGGGTTTCACTGGTTCCCTTCCATGGCTGTCAGGGCCTTTGTGGGGAAAGCCTCGGACAGGCATGTCTTTTTCACCTTCCAGGAAATGAAACGATGCAGAGGACACTCTTTCGGATAAATAACTTGGATTTTTCCATTGGAATCTTCTTAAAAATCAGTTAAATGGTTATTCTAGAATTTTATTTTGAAGATTAATGAGATTAGTCTTTCACCAAAAGTCTCTGCATTCACTCTTAGGCTATCATCCACCATGTTGGCTATGTTGACCAATTTATTGAGGTAAATTGTCAATTTGTATCATTTTCCTCCCATGAAATTTTCAGCAAGACAGGCTAAGTGAATATAATTTATTTTTTTATTTTGACTGTCGCCATTAAAGATAAAAGTCTAGTAATGGGGTCTCACCAGGACAAATCAAAGTCCAATTTATACATATCTCTTGACGTTTAAAAATTTGTCCAGAAAGAAATTATTTATTTGATTATCGGTATCATATGAATTTTGAAATAGAGGATGGTAAATTCAGATAAACTAATGGTAGTTCAAACAAAAATTTATATGCTCAAGAGCCAAGTCTCAACTTTGACAAGTGAAAGCAAAGTATTAGTTCATGAATATGTTAATTTTTTCTGCTGTGTTGCATAAGTGATACTCATTTGAACTTTTATGATGTACGAACAACCGTTTATAAAAAAAGGTTAAATTTTGGTCAGGCAAGATATTCAGCAACTGATCTATCATAAATGTGTTTATTTGGTGTCCTTTATTTTCTTATTTTTCTGTCTCGGTGATTTCTTTGTCACTCACAGCTGTTGTTGAGCATTAAACTTCAAAATCTGATAAGGTGGCATCTAGGTGAAGCTCTGAATTGAAACGCTTGCTTAGTCAGGTTTTCAACGCGGACCTTCTGACCTGTGTCTAACCGCCACAGTTCATGGAGACCCCAAGGGGATTCTTGGTCCACATCTTGGTTGTTGGCTTGGTTTCTGCCTCCTGGGATCTCGTGGGTAGGGAGAGGGGATTCCTCCTTTTGGTCTGCAACTACACTGGGAGGGCTGGTGTCCTTCTGGAGGGCCGGGGCGGTTGGCATGGCCCACCACCTGTGTGCGGACCCATTTGGAAATGTCTCTGGGTAGAGGTGAGATAAATGGTAAACATGGAGAGTTCGCTTCTCTTCCGTGACATGCAGGTAACTCTGATTCAAACCTTCCTTCAGGCTGCGTGAAAACTGTCCAGACCATTAAATCAGAAACTGAGGATGTTAAGAAGTTTAGCCTGACTCTACATAGGCTCAATTGTGTATTAGTGAAATTATTAATAACTCAATAATTAATTATGTGGGGGACAGTCCACAGTGGTCCTGTGGGAAGACCCAGATGTGTGGTTTTGTCTGTGTGGTTCTCTGCTTATTTCATGCTTCTTTTTATTAACCTAAACAGCTCCCGGGAGGCCACAAAACAGGCACTGTAGGGATGACCCTGTTATTCATGAAAAGGCCTTCAGGGTCTCCAAATGTGGAAACCTCCAAATGTAGTGGCTTCTCATGAGGCTTCTAGTTTTATTCTTTAAAACTGCTTTTTAAAAATCCCACATTTAGGTATGATTCTACTTTTTGCAAAGGCTCTTGTCTTGAGTGAGAAGGCCCAGTCGTATACCATACCTTCAGTGTTTCTTCTCTAATTGAATAGAACCTCTTCCTCAAAGGACACCTGGGTGGCCCCGTCTGTTAAGCGTCTGCCTTCGGCTCAGGTTATGATCCCAGAATCCTGGGATCAAGTTCTGCATGGGGGTTCACTGCTCAGTGGGGAGGCTGCTTCTCCTTCTGCCTGCTGCTCCCCCTGCTTGCGCTCTCTCCCTTTCTCTGACAAATAAATAAATAAAATCTTAAAAAAAAAACAAACCCTCTTTCTGTTGGCCCAGCTGTCATGAGGCTCTCATAGCTATGCCTGGCTATTGTCTTACAACTCAATCCAAGGTGTGATACTATGAGAAGGTTATTTTACCTGAACAAAATTAAAAATACGTTAATGGATATGCATGAAAACCAATCCTAGGTATTTTTATGACAGTATAAATTTCAAGGGCATATCGTTAAGGAAAGAAGATCCAAAGAATAATAAAGACGAGAGACATTCACCAACTGGTGTGTGTGTGGGCTGTTTCCAGTGTTTCTGGGAGGCTGATGTGGTGGATTTCCCAAGAGATCCCAACAGCACCGTTCTGCACCACCTCCCATTGACCATGAGTTCTCTTTTAGTTACTGTTTTTCTAGAAGGCTGATTCTAGATCATGACAGAGTCCTCCCTCTGACTTTGTTCAGAGACTTTCCCTTTAGGATCTGTCACCCACATTTTTCTTCTCAGGGACCCTCATCTCAGTGATCCTAAGGCTTTGAAAAGCTGAAGTAATAACTTCTTCCTTCTAAAAGACTGGGTAAGCAAGTAAAGATATAGATAATCTTCCTGAAGGGAAGGAAAAAAAAAAGAAGTGATGTTCTGATGGTAGAATATAAACACTTTGCTAAAGGATATTTTTTTAGTGTAAAAAGAGAAACTTGTAGTCATTTGAAATCATCTAAATTTAAGAACATCTAGTAGAAATGGGTCATTATTTAGTTTGGTGACAGATCCTCCCTGAGACAGTTGTTTTCTTTGCCAGATGTTTTTTTATTCAGTTTTAATTATTCTTTTTTGATCAGACCAGTTTTTTCAGTGATTTTCCAAGATTTATATCTCTTTTTGCTTTTGAGTTCCTACTATTGAGATAGGTTTATTTTGTTTTTGTTTTTTTTTTGTTTGTTTGTTTTTTAAGATTTTATTTATTTATTTGAGAGAGAATGAACAGAGGGGAGGGACAGAAGGAGAGGGAGGAGCAGATTCCTACTGAGCAAGGAGCCTGACACTGGACTGGACCCTGGGATTGTGGCCTGGGCAGAAGGCAGATACTTAGCCAACTGAGCCACCCAGGCGCCCCTGAGATATGGGTATGCAGTTTTCATAGTATCCTACTCATTGCTTAGTCCGTTCATATACCTCTTTTCTTATCCTAGAATTGGTGGTGGCTTATTTTTATTATGCTAATACCATTACGAGGTTATTCCTCGTACATTGCAGACTTTCTGTCAGTCTTGTCTGCTGTCAATCATGTCAATGTAAATGCTGCCAAATATGTACATTCCTTTTCCTAATTACAAATTGACTTTTTTTATGGCTGCTTATTAGTGAACCCCAGGAGACCAATAATAATCATTGAGACAGGGCTGCTAGAGACCAGATATTATTTGTTCAATTTCCTAGTCTAATAAATAATGAACCACTAAGCTGTTTATAAATAAATCAAAAGTCCTTATAATAAATAACAAAGAAGCAGTTGCATACAATTTGCAGATATAGAATGTTATAGAAAGGCTACAAATAACAATAATCAGGATAAGAACCTTTTTACTAATGAGAAATAATTTAGAGCACATTTCAAACTGTATAAAATTATAGGTGGACATTCTCCTGTTTCCGCTTCTTAAAATTGTCTTCCTTCAGGTTCCTTCTGTTCTGGATTTCCCAAAGCCCTGAGCTCTCCTCAAAGGAGCCACTGGTTTTTTTTTTTTGGAACCTGTATTTATGGCACATACATGGGCTAATCTTTATATCTCACTCACTCATATATTCATTCATTCATTCCCTCATATATTCATTCATTCCCTCACACCTACTATGCACCAGGTCTGTGCCTACTGGGGGATGAAAGTCAGGAGGGCAGAGTCCTTATCTTCAGTGAGTCCAGTGAGTCCAGTAGACTCGCAGCTTACTTGTTTACCTACACCTCTGCTGGACACTCAGTACCCGGAGGCTGAACTGCCTCAACTCCTTAGTGCTGTGACCCCCTGCTGTCCTCGCCACAGCGTGCCTGTGGTGGGCACTCAGTCAGTGGTAAAATGAACCGGTCATTAAATCCATTCTAAATAGTTCAGAAGCACAAGATTAATGATTCCAGCACCTTCCAGAGTCTTTAAAGCCTTTGTTCTCCTCACATAATTGCTAACTATAAAAAAAAGGAACTCCAAAGATAAGTGTGTCTGCTTTTACTTCATGTCTCAAAAGGCCTCTTCTCAGAAAGTGGTCTGGGCTTGCGTCCCCCTTCCGTCCCGAAGCCCAGGGATGGCCGGTAGGGTGTCTGGACCTCCCACAGGCAGATCTCATAAGGGCTTCTGTCTTGAATTATTTGAAATGCTTCTGTTATGGTAAGACAGTGTGTTCTTCCCCCACCCCCCCTTTTCTTTGCGAGGCTGGGATGTGTGACTAAACAGAAATAATTGTGGCTATTGAGTACCTGTTAAGCAGCAGGCATGGGGCTAAGCACTTTCCACATGTTATCTCTTCACAGCCCTGAGAGCTAGGCTCTGTTTTTAATCCCTATTTTACTCAGATGACGGACTGAGGCTCGGGAAGTGGACTGCCATGCCTAAGGGCTTGCAGGTAAACCCGTGCTGGCTCCAGCTCTACATCAGGGGCCCTTCCACCTCTGCAGCCCATCACTGCTTGTCACAGTGAGGCCTGTGGAGGCATTTGTGGGGGAGGGGGATAGGCCTTCTGCGTGGGAATGTTTAAATTTTGGGGGGGGGTGTTCTATTTCTCTGATAATCCAAAAGAAGGTTAGCCTATTTTGGATCAGCCCGAAGATGGTCTTTTAATGAGTAATAGTGACATGTGATTTTGGTGCCTGAATTTATGTTGTTATATCCAGTCACGTTGGTGTCAAGACCATTTCAGTTGCCTTGGACTTAAAGGAATGAACTGGTGGGCTTCTGCCATTTGCCTTACGGGAAGGCACATGATGGTGTGGAGCTCTAGTTAGTGTTGCGGGAAATGAAGAAACGTGGGAGGAGAGTCCTACTTCAGGGTGAGTGTTGGGAGCATTCCGAACTCCAGATTGTCCACCTTACCATCCTTAGTACGGGTCACGGTGAGGGTGGAGGGTTATCTTAGCAAAACAACGTCACCTGAATATCACATCAATGCTGTTCATTTGAATTGGATTTTTTTTTTTTAAGTGTCCTTTGTATTTGGTTAGAACATTTATTGGAATGTGATGATTTCAGAGGAATTGAAACCGTAAGAACTCAGTTTTCTGTTTGGACACATTTAGGTATTGTCACAGTAAGAATGGTTTAGGTCAAAATTGGAACGGAGGCAGTATATATATTTTGTCCTATAAAAAGTGGTTTGTACCTTTGTCCGATCTGAACAGACTGAACTCTGCACTCCATGGTGAAAACTTCCTAAAACAATGCTCGTCGACCCACCAGGGGTCTGGCCTTTAGCGGGGCAGGCAAAGGAAATTGATATTTCCTTTCAACCTGTTCGTGGTATCTGGGAAGGTTAAGGTCTGACCTTCGAAGAAATTCTCCCTTACTGTGGTCCTCCTCTGACCCGCCCTATCACTCAAGGTGCCTTTCTGTTCTTTGTTACTCTTTGTCCTGACTCAGATAACTGACAGCAGTATCTGCCCATCACCTCCGGTTACCTTTTCTCGGCACCTCCGTGAGGACTGGTGAATGCAAGCTATGAAGTAGTCCCAGCCCCACCTCAGCAGAGAAGATAAGGACCCCGTGTTGAGATTGAAAAGGCTTCTGGTTTGAAAGGTCTTTCATTCTGTCCCAAATTATTACATTCGTTGCTTTTTTGGGTAAAGGAAAGGAAAGCCCTGTAAAATGACACTCAGAGAGTCAGTCACATGTGACAGTGCATTTCTCCTGAGCTCTTTAGTATTGCTCCCGATGAATCCCTGCTAAGATTTTTGGAGCCCTGAAACGGGCCGGTAGGTTGTGATGCAAAGAGAGGAGAGGTTCACTTTACAGCAGGAGGGCACGCAGCGCGGTGTGTGGGCTGAGGTCTGGGAAGCTGGGCAGTACATGCTGACATAAGAGCAAAACCAACCTTGGAGAGATTTGGGGGGGCTTTAAAAGAGAGGGCATTTTTTTTCTGTATTCAATTTATTGTCCTCCTACGTAAAATTTTAATACGGTTTCCCTATTTTAATAAAACGTGTAGACAATTGTCAGACACCTTGAAGTGCCCAGTCAATATTTGTGACTACTATTACCACGCTCCTTTACTATACCCTGACAGCCTGCATGGTACAGAGAGCGCGTTGCAAGGTGCAGAGTGAGGAAGTCAGAGGAGCTGGGCTTTTGTCCTGGGTGGGCTGTGGTTTCCCCATGAGAGACGGGGCCTCCCCTTCCCCATTTCGGCCTCGGATATCTAGTTTATACCGTGAAGGAGTTGGACATATTTACGACCAAAGTTCCCTCCAGCTCTTTCATCATTCGTATATTCTTGTCCCGGCAACAGCTTATTACAGTATCCTTAGAACCTGCATTTCATTATTGAGAATGGCCATTTGTTACTATTTTTTTTTTTTTAAGCTCATCTTCAAATGCAGGGCTCTTCTTAGGCAGGGGCTATGGAAATTCTTACTTTGGTCATCTTAATTTGGTCATCCCTAGCTTTCCAGGACGTCATTAGCAAGAACTTGAACGAAAAGTTCATCAAGTATTTCCACGTGTTTGGAGTTAGCCATTAAATGGTAGGAGCTGTGGCCACCCTTTCTCCAACGTTATTTTTAACTGTACTGTCTTCTGCAAAGGTACTTTCATTATAAAGATGGCAAGATGGAGGGGTCCTAAATCTTAGTCAAGTCTTCAGCTGACCCTGGGGAGAAAAGGATAGCACTGATTTTGTAGGAATCATTAACTTTACCTTCTTTTTATACCTTGCATCTCTTTTCAGTAGATAATATTTATATTACTAGGTAACACCTGTCTAGCTTTTATTATGTGCAATGTGTTAAGACTTTTACTTGTAATATGACTTTGATCATTGCAGTATCTCTATCCATTTTGGACTGATGAAGAAACTGAGGCCTGAGGAGGTTGACTAACTTCCCCAAAGTCACACAGCTGATCAGTGGCTCAACTGGTATTCATAGCCAAGCAGTGGTGCACCAGCATCTGTGGTTTTAACACTATTTGACACTCACTTTTATATGTATTACACAAAAATGTCATGGACTCAATTTTACTGTTTCTATGAATTGAGCCTTAAAGAGCTTACCAGCAATTTTATCCTAAGAAGGATCAGAATTTTTGCCTCTGCTTTTCCATTTTTGACTTCTTATGCTAGTAAGTAAGCGATTAGGAACCCAAAGAGTTCTTACAATATTCAGTTCTGGGGTTGTAGAGGGGAGAAAGGAGGACTCTGTGGAAGTAGAGATGCTACTGGGCACTTAATGTAGCTAACACTTTCTTTTGCTTTCTTCCTGCTTAATACTTTCATGTCTTCAGTGGCATAGAGGCCTGACCAATCACTCAATACAGTTGAACTGGAGGTCAAGCCAAAGGACCTCCCCACCTCCAGGAGCCTTACAACCTGTGAGGGCTGCTGCCATGTTCTATGACTCACCATTGTGTCTACTATGCCTGAGTACCTTGCACTTAAGAAGTGAAATACTGTTGAATGTTTTGGATCGATTAGATGACATTGTAATTACATTACTACCAGTATTCACTGTGTTGTTTTCTACCGAATCATCAGCAGAAATCTTTCATAAGCTTTATGGATTATTTCTTTTAGTTGCATGCCATGTACATGGCCATGCATGAAATATATGTATATATATTTGTATTTTTAAAATTTATTTTTATTTCTTTTGTCATTATATTAAGATTTGAGAGATCTTCATTCTAGTCCTGATTCTGCTCTTCTAGCTGTGAGACATTGGGCAAGCCATTTATTTAACCACTCCGAGCCTGAGTTTGCTACTCTGTAAAACAGGAATTGTGATAACTGCCCTGTGATCTCATGAGGACAGATAGGTTTGGGGCTGACAGATGAAAAACATTAGTATTTTCGACATCACCCACCAGTGCTTCCTCATTATCTAGTCCTGACTCCCTGACTCCTTAATGGTGTCACCTTGCACATCTGCCTGTTTTTTCTTTGGTTCCAAATTTTTAAAAAGGAGCCCATGAGCACACCTGTTAGACTAACATTGACAAAGTAAGAGAGAAAGAAGACTCTTTTTGGTGACTGAGGACATCCCTACTGGACTCTGAAAGCCAGGACAGCACAGATCTTGGTGGTTCATTTTGCTTTGTTGTGTTCCTCAAGAGCCCGGTAGACCTTCCGTTTTTGTTTGTTGAATGAATAAGCATAAACTTGCACCCCCCTGTGTCGGCTCATGGCATCAAACAGCCAACCTGCTCTGTACCAGAGCAGACACAGCAATCATCAGAATACGCTGGCAAGGATAGCATGTCAGCAACTCTTTTTGCATAATTGAGAGACTAACTAGAGTGGAGGGAGAGAAGTGATTCCAGCAAAATCAATATTAAGTAAATAAAGAAATAAGTCAAGATTGAATTCCCGTTGTTTTTCCTGTTTGTAGAGAAGTGAAGCCTTGAAAATCATCTTTAACTTCCCTTCAAGTAGATTGACCCTGGAGAAATAAGGTGGGAATAGCAACCTGCTCTCATCTCCTATCCATAAATAAATAAATAAATAAATAAATAAATAAATAAATAAATTAAATAAAATCACCCCCACCCAACCTCCAAGGACTTAGCAATTCAATACCTGCCTGCGGTTAAAAGCCGCCGATATTTACCGGCAAGGAGTTAGCCCGGGCTGACAATGACTTTTAAACTACGAGAAGTGTGCTCCAATGAGTGTTTTTTTGAAAAATGGCCAAGAGATGTTTCTATGACATCCTGTCCATGCTTGCTCCTGATTTCTGTAGAATTAGTAAAAGATAAAATGCCACTGTTAAGGGCTTCCTCTTAACTAGTAGCCATAGAGTCCTAAAATAGGGTCCTCAGTTATGTGCAGAATGTCTTACCTCCAACCTGATTTCCAGGTGATCAGTTATTACCGAGTGCTTATTGACCTTCCTCTAGGACATGTGCTAGCTGCGGAGGGTGAAATGTGGGTCCAAGTTATGTTCTTTCCATGGTCAGAAGGGGCCTCTTCCTGTTGGAATGTGAAGTGAAGTTGAGATAAAAGAACTTTTTCGATCTAAGCTGGTTGGGGGTTTATGATGCCAGGGCCAAGGAGGAAATGCTCAAGTCAAGAATGATACTGTATTCTTTGGCAGGTTTTGATGTTACTCAACCCTGAAGAACTCTGATTCCTGTCAGGGCTTTCTGGGGATTTTTAAAAAATTGCTATAACATCAGCTTCAATGAAAGAAAGGATTTTCGGGTATTTACCTGGGCCAAGAAGAAACATTTCCAAAGCTTCTAGGAGATTCTTATGCAGAGAAACAGGAAAGTCATTTTAATCTGGTTATTTGTCAGCAATTGAACAAAACACCTAAACAAATCCTTGGAAATCCCCACCAGTGCCTGAAAGAACACCCTGCTTTACAGAAAAAAAGAAAAAAAAACCCCAACATTCAAACCATTAGACAGATATGTTCCCCTAGAGAAAAACAAGCCTGGACTTTTTCCTAAGGATACAGTGGGACTTTGGCATATCATATCTGGAAAGAAAATTCTATACCTTTTGCTGCCTGTTTTCCTTTCCCAGCTACTCAACTTCTTTATCTTGTACAATTTAATTTTTGTTCCTCTTTTTTGTAGCTGTCCTTTTAAAGGTCACGGAACCCTAATCTGGAAACCGAGGTTACTTCTTGGTCTTTGGCTTCCCCTTCTGTGTAGCATGAATGGCACTGACCATTCTTCCTTCCTGAAACTCATCCCTTTGCTTCTGTGAGGTTTTTAAAAAAAAGGTTTCCGGATTCCCCACCTTATCCATCTCCATCCATTTCTCTTTTCAAACCTACCATCGCTTACTGTAGTAGTCAGGTCAGGCTGCCAAAACAAAATACCACAGACCGAGTGGCTTAAACAATAGAAGTTTATTTCTCACAGTTTCGGAGGCTGAGAAGTCCAAGGTGAAGGTGCTGGCTGTTTCTGTTCTTGGTTGAGAGCTCTCTTCCTGGCGTGCAGACAGCTGCCTTCTCACTGTGTCTTTCCACAGCTGCCTCTTTGTAGCTGTGTGGAGAGAAAGAGAGAGAAATCTTCCTCTTCCTCTTCCTATAAAGTTACCAGTCCTATCAGATTAGGGCCTCATCCTGATGACCCCAATTAACTTTAATTTTCTTCTAAAGAGCCCTTTTACAAATATAGTCACGTATTGGGGGTTAGGCTTCAGTATGGAGGGGGGGACACAATTCAGTCCATGGCATTCTGCTCCTGGTCCCCAAAATCCATGGTCCTCTCACATGCAAACTACAGTCTCTCCAACCCAGTAGCTCCCAAAGGCTTAACTCATTTGAGCATCAAATCTAAAGTCGAAAATCCAAAGTCTCATCTAAATCAGATATGGGTGAGACTGGAACTCGAGTCATCTCGAGGCAGAATTCCTCACCAGCTGCGAGCTTGTGAAATTAGACAAGTTATGGGTTTTTAAAGTATGGTGGTAGGACAGGCATAGGTTAAACATTCCCATCTCAAAAGGGAGAAACCGGAAGAAAGACGATGGGTCCCAAGCAAGTCTAAAACATAACAAGGCAAACTCCATGAGATCTTAAGGCTCAAGAATGATCGTCTTTGGTTCTGCCCTGCAGGCATCAACCCCTCTGCGAGGCCTCGCCTATGGGGCTCTGTGCCCAGGTCTAGCCCTCTGAAGCCAAGGAGGAAGCAGCCCTGTCCTTGGGCCGGAGGTGGGACTGGCAGCCCTATGATCTTGGAATCATCTTTGAAGTCTTTCTTCCCTTTTATTGAAGGATAAAGCACGTTCATTCCATTCATGATTGTTTATATATTCTCTACAAAGCTTGGGGCGCCCTGGTGGCTCCAGTCATTAAGCCTTGCTTTTGACTCAGGCCATGATCCTAGGGTCCTGAGATCAAGCCCCACATTGGGCTCCCTGCTCAGTGGGGAACCTGCTTCTCCCTCTCCTACTCCCCTTGCTCGTGTTCCCTCCCCCTCTGTCTGTCTGTCCCTCTCTGTCAAATACATAAAATCTTAAAAACAAAACAAAACAAAAAACAAAGGTAGAAGCTTTCTTTCTAGCTGTCCTCTTCTCTTTGGGAGCTATCACTGAAATCACCTTTAACATCCACATTTCTACCAGGAGTCCTTTCTTGGCAGTCACACCTTTCCTACCATGCACCTTAAAACTTTTCCAGCCCTCATTCAGTACCCAGTTCCAAAGCCGCTTTCATCGTTTAAGGTATTTGTTACAGCAGCACTCCATTCTGAGTCCCTGAATCTGTAGTAGTCTGAGTGGGCTGCTGTAACAAAATACCATAGTCTGAGCAGCTTAAACAAGAGAGATGTATTTCTCTGCTTGCTGGAGGAAGTCCAAGACCAAGGTGTCAAGTCAGTTGGGTACCTGGTGCGGACTCCCTTCCTGCCTTGCAGACAGCTGCCTTCTTGTTGTGTTCTTCTATGATAGCTTCTCTGGGTGTGCGCTTACTCTTCTCATAAAGCCAGGAATCCTATCAGATGGGGGCCCCACTCTTATGACTTCTTTTAACCTTGATTACCTCCTAAAGGTACCCCCTCTCCAAATAGAGCGGAAGTGGGGTCTAGGGCTTAACATATGAATTTGGAGAACAGGGAGCCCCGTTTAGTCCCAGAGACTTCTTGCAGAACCCTATTGATAGCTGCTTCAGGCCACTTCCAGCCATATACCCCTCTCATCCTTAGCTGAGTTCTTGGGAATTGTGTTCAGATGTGTATGTCATATAGTACTCTGCTGCTTCAACAACATTCTCCACCTCTGGCTTTTACCAATCAACAGGATGCAGATTTTATGTCTGCAATGTACATGACAAGATGGCCTCACCCCTGCCTCTCTCCCATGCCTGGGTCTGGACTGCTGTAATTTTCTGAATATTCCTGGAGCTCTCCCTCTCCCAGGCATTTGCTCAAGATTTTCCTTCAGCCTAGAGTGTTCTCCGCCTCTTCCCACTCTCCTTCCCCTGCCCTTTCCCTAAACGTATGCTGCCTCCTCACTCTCTATTCCCTAATACTGCCTGCTTCTAAATCATTTTCGGATTCTCCCCTCCATCTGGATCCCTGCCTCCTTTGAAACCCAGAGCACTGGGTGCTTATTCCTATCTTCTGATACTCACCTCATTCTCATTGCATCCCGGGTCTGCGTGTCCATGTGGTATCAAGGTGCCTCTCCTTTCCACCTGCTCATGAGTGAGTCTTTCTGTCCAACTTCAAATCATCTAAGGGATCTTTGCACACAGTAGGTTCTCAATACATAATATTAAAGGAGGCGTATGCAAGGTTAGATGGAATAGCCAAAAGTTAAAATAGTATCTTTGTTTTATAAATTCGTTCTCACTGTTTTCATGAGGAGTTACATAAACAGTGCTCATAAGATGGAATTTACAGCAGAAAATAGTTTACCTCCCTTGGATATCTTAAATAAATTATTCAGACCTGAGTGGTAACCAGCAGCCTTTCATTATCTACTGTAAAAATATTTCAGTGATTGATCTGATAATTATCAGGTGAAAAAAAATCCCATGTTAGTTTTATTAGCACCACACTCTAACCAACTGAGCCAACTGGCCAGCTCCCATGTTAGTTTTAGATAACCTTTGGTTTCATGTTGAAAGTATTACTGAAGCCATACCTGGGCTGAGCCTATAGAGCGCTAGCCCTGTCAGTGATGGGCATGATATTGTCCTGTGATTACTACAGGTTCCTGGTGGTCACATGGATGAATCCAGATCATTAGAATTCTGAGATCTTATTGGTGACTTATAAATTATAGTTTGTCATTAAAAATAATAAAGAGAGGGGCACCTGGGTGGTTCATTCGCCTGGGCTCAGGTCATGATTCCAGGGTCCTGGGATTAAGCCCAGCATAGAGCTCCCTGCTCACTGGGGAGTCTGTTTCTCCCTCTGCCTGCTACTTCCCCTGCTTATTCTCTCTCTGGCGTGTGCGTGTGTGGGTGTGCGTACACATGTGCTCTATCAAATGAATAAGATCTTTAAAAAAGAGAATAAAGAGAAGAGAAAAATAGCAGAGGCAGCCAGTTAATTCAGTTCACAAGACACTGAGTGTCTGTTGTATGCTGGGTATTGAGATTTAGGACTCTCTGTGTGTATGTGTGTGTAACATAATCCTTGCCATTGAGAAGCTATAGAGTAGGGTCATAATTGATCAAACTGTACCATAAGGTGTTGCTTATAGGAGAAGAAAGGAGAAGAATCATGGGTATACTTTAGGAATTTCCACATTAATGGGAGAAGACATAATGTATATGTGCCTTTAAATATGGTTTATAGCAACAGAATGCACGCATGCATGTAATCAAATTGTCCTAAAGCATGACGGCTGATTGTTCAGAACTTGAAGCCTAGGGAAATCATATTGTCATTTAAGCAAAAACCTCAGACTTGAAGCTTGATACTCTTAGGCAGCCCTGATGCTAGTCCTGTGAATACTTTCCTTCTCTCTGGGCTGCTAAAAGCCACATGTGGTAGTTCTACTCTGGATATAAACATCCATATCTGATTACATCAGAAGAATGGTCCTCCTGTACCTTCCTTCTCACATTGATTTGGGTAATTCATTTGGAAGAGTCCTCTGGATTCCTTCTTCTTTCAAGGAGGCCTGTGTGTCTTGGAGTGGGCTAACACGAGGTTAAGTTTTGATTTCCCCATTTATTTGAAAGATTCTAGTGATTCCCAGCTAGTTTTTTTAAATACAGCCCAGCATTTGCAGACTTCATTGGAAAGAAGGCAATTAAACAGTTACAGGACTTGGGGCGCCTGGGTGGTTCAGTGGGTTAAAGCCTCTGCCTTCAGCTCTGGTCATGATTCCAGGGTCCTGGGATGGAGCCCCACATCGGGCTCTCTGCTCAGCAGGGAGCCTGCTTTCTCCTCTTTCTCTGCCTTCTTCTCTGCCTACTTGTGATCTCTGTCTGTCAAATAAATAAATAAAATCTTTTAAAAAAATAATTAAAAAAAGACAGTTACAGGACAGCTAGATTAGGGCTTTGATGGAGAAATACAGTATGACAGGGAATTCATCTTGGAGTTAAAATTTTTCAGTGGCCTGTTTGTTGCCTGGGTGAGTACGGGGGGCGGGGTGGGGGAGTGAGGAGAGGCAAGGATTAAACTAAGACAGGAGCTACAAAGGGACTATCTCTGGACTTGGTTAGTTGCTGTTGGGTATCTAAAATACAGCTATAGGTCACAGAATGTTGCTGTGAAAAGAAGGTGCCCATATATCCACTTTTAGAATTTATATGATGCTTTTATGTTAGGAGGCACCTACCACCTTTTAAAATGTAGGTTTCTACTGGGTTGTTTGGAATTTGAAAAGTATTTTCTTGGAGGAATGTCAGAAATTATGACCAGGTGCCCCAGGCTGGCTAGTCCAAAAGGCTATTGTGTGCATGATGTATTTGATAAAAAATACCAGATTTTTGTTTTTAGAAACTGTCTATGTTGTGGCAGGAAAATGTTCAGAATTCCATGTTGGAATGCAAGTAAGAGAGTTTTTTTTCCTCTAGCCTTCATGGGGACAAGATTTCCTTTTTCCCACCCCACCTGTTACTATGCAACATGAAGAGGAATTCTACCAGGTCCAGGGCCCAGGGACTTGGGATTGGTGCTCTAGTAGAGATAGAGGCTGGCTGGTGGGGAAAAGTATATATGATTATTGATTGTTGAAGGAGGTTCTCAGCAGTATTTTAAGTTCTTTACGTGTATTATCTCATCAAATTATTGCAGCACACCCGGGAGATGCTACCATTGTGATTCCTGTAAGATGCTGGTGTGTTCCAGGACTCAGACCTTGGACTTCCTCTCTCTCTAAAACCCCTTGTCCAGTCCTATGGCTTTAAGTCTCATGTATGCTATCCCCCTCCCCACTGAATTCTAGACTCAGCACTAACTGCTCCTCACTGAGATGAATGATAGGAATCTTCTCCTTCAAAGTCCCAGTGTTAACTTCCACAGTCTTTTCCATCTTCATAAATCGCAGCTTCATGCTTCTAGATGCTAAGGTCAACACTGTGGCTTTATCCTTGAATCTTCCCCTGCTCCATATCTAGTCCATCAGCAAATAATGCTAGTGCATTAAAACTATCTGGAATCCTATTGCCTCTTGCTATTTCAGCTACTACCTGTCTGGTGTCTACCACCATTATCTCCTGTCTGAATTCCTGGCAGTAGATTCCTAATTGTCCTTGCTCTCTTGGTCTACTCTCCAAAGAACAGCCAGAGAAATTATTTGTAAACATAAGTCGATTCATGAACCCCTTTATTCAAAATCCCTGGAGCACAAAGCCAAGTCCTCTCCAAGGACCTGTACTACCAAAAGTAGCACATGTCCTGGCCTCCTGCTTTTCCTCTGGGCTCATTTCCTGCCACCCTCCCTTGCTCACCATACTTCAGCTACAGAAGCCTCCCACCTGTTCCCTAAACACACCCAGTCCCCCAGCTGTGGGCCTTTTCCCCCCTCCCTGCTGGCCTCTTTTACCTGATTGGTCCTTCTTCTAGATACCAACAGGGCTCACCCACTTCCATCTTGTCAGAGACAGAGTCCTAACATCTCTCCGTAAAATATATGAAATAACAGGGGGCCTGTACTAATCTGCTATCCAGGTTTTAATAGACTGGGGGAGTCCTCTGAAAGGTATCTGTGTCTGATGGTGTGGAGGGTGACAGCACCAGGAAGGAGGGTAACGAAGACTGAGCTGTGCATGTTGCAGCCAAGCTTTACTCTCCCCATGTCCATGTCAAGGGCAAGTCATCTTTAAGTGATCATTACACTAGTTTTCTTTTCCCCTCATGTGATGTACTTCCTATGTCCTTTTAAAAATACCCATTCACTGGGTACATTTTTATTTTATATTATTTTTATCTTATTTTAAGAGAGAGAAAGAGAGCACACACACAGGTGTGCATGAACTGCAGGGGAGGGGTGGAGGGAAAGGGAGAGAGAGAATCTTAAGCAGGATTTGCACCCAGCAGGGAGCCCTGCACAGGCCCAATCCCATGACCCTGAGATCATGACCTGAGCCAAAATCGACAGTCAGATGCTTAACCGACTGAGCCACCCAGACATCCCCACTGAGTACATTTTTAGTGCTTTATGTTTAGTGTTTGAGGCAATTGCACATTAGAAGTAAAAAAAAAAAAAAAAATCAAGGTTCTGTTTGGAAGAAGGGAAAACCCAGTTCTAAGAAATGGAGGAGATGAGAAAGTACATGAACTGGTAGAGAGAAGGAAAATGAAGGATTGTCTGGGTTGGTGGAACAAATATTTTTGGGCATCTGCTCTGTGACAGACACTGTCACCAAAAAGGCAAAACTATTAGGTAGCTATAAAAAGAGACAAACAGCAGCGGTTTCTCAAAAAGCCACACTAGCCTAAAATAATGTCTCTCATCTTTCCTACTTCCCCTGTACTGAGTTAGGCTGTAGGGATCCAGTGGGGTCTTTGACCATCTTAATAAGAAGCTTTGACATCTTAATGAGAAGCTTCGGATTTGTTGGCTGTTTCCCAGTTAAACATGTGGAGTGGTTCTGGGATTGGCTAGAAGAGCAGGAAGTTGAAGGGGCCCTAGTGTTCTACCCTGATATAGAGAGCTTCCAAAGCCATGCTGGAATGCTTGGCAGGCCCCTCAGACTGTTCTAGTTGTACTTGTCTGGAGTCTGCAGGTTACACTGGTGAATCTGCCATTTATTTTCCTGATGGCTGCCATGATGATTTCTGCTCATTAAAGGTACAAGGCTTTCCATCTGCTCTATTGGACAAGTAGAGAGATGATGTTCATCCTCCTCCCACTTCCTTTCTTATTTTCCTTTTTGTACTTTCAAGTTTTTATTTGAGTTCCAGTTAGTTCTCACTTCATTTCAAGCACGGCCTTTGGCATAGGGCCCCGTAGAGGTCTTACAGTGTAGAGCAAGATGGCCACCAGTTCTTAAAAGGTATGTCGAGTGATTAATCCACGACCTGTGTCTTCCACTGATTCAGTGTCTCTCCCTAAACCTTCTGCTGGTCTCCACCAGAGACCTTCTTGCCAATACAGGTTCTGTCCTGTATCCTCTGTGAGCCCGGCCCCCAACTGGTTGTTGGCAGAGTGAGAGATGGGGTGAGTTGGCACCTCAAAGTAACTGGCCCCAGTTGCAGCAGGCCAAAAAGGACTTTGATGAAGGTTTTGGTTTTTTGGGTTTTTTTTCCTAAGCTAGAATCTGGGTCAGCTCTGTCTTGTAAACAACACATGGCACCAGAAGTGGGGGACTAATTTTGGATCCTCCTGAATTGTGAGTTTCTGACAATGTGGAGGACACTGGCCAGCCTGTGTTGGCTTCTCCAGTTGGGGCCCTGGGTTGAACAGGCTGAGGGCAGGCCGCTGCATCTAGAAAGGAGAAGATATTCTCTGCTGTGCAATGCAGCGGTCCCGTCAGGACTAGCTCCTGTAGGAACCTAATAGATACTGCGCTTGTAAGCTTGAAAGAGGGAGAGGGGAGAGGGAAAAAGAATGAACATTTTCAACCAAAAAGGTATAAAAAGGGAAGGATTTTAAAAGTGACCCGAAGCCGTTAGGGCTGTGACTTACCTTCAGATCAGGACTGAATTGGTAAATGTGCCAGCAGTGAATGGTAAGGAAGGGACCGTGAGAACACACAACCTGAATTGAGCGCGGCAGGAGACCATGAACACCTGAGACTCAGGAAGTCCCTCAGTTGAGAAAGTGGCAATCAAAGGTGAACAAAGCCCTGGAACATCTATTAGGGCAGGGAGGTAGGGGGAAGGGGGGGAGGGGCCGAATGATCGGGAGAATAGCATAGCCGCAGCTCTGGTGGAGGCTGGGGTGTTTCATTCCATTCGTCTTGCCAGCGAGACAGCGGATCAGGAGCCATGCTGGGTGCCAGGCATTACAGGAAGAAGCAAGCATGCTCAACATATGGGAGGAGATGTAAAAACGTCAATAAATGCGCTCCCTTTGCCAAATGTTGTAAATAACAATGCATGTGCAGAGAGGCAAACAGGGCAAGCGGAGAGGAGGCGCTGGGCAGCCCTCCCAGGGTGCTGGCTGGTGTTGGGGGGCCTCCAGCGGGCGGGGGAGAACTTCTCTGTGAAGTACCCCGGAGCCTGGTTGAGCACTGGTGGCACTTTTAGCTGAGTTGGAGAAGGGTGCTGAAGGGAAAGAGAATGACAAGTGACGCTTTTCAGTCTGCAGCAGGGAACATGTATTAGCAAGCTAAATACACGGGCTGAGAAATTCCAGCAAAGTCCTAATTCTTGCTCTTAAAGTTCTTTCAGACCCTGAGTCTAACACAAAGTGTGCCTTCCTTGGAAAGTAAGCAATTATCTGAGAACAGGTAAGCAGTTAGAGTTGCAACGAACTGTTAATAGGATTAATAAGCGCAGGCCGGTGGTCGTAGCAAATGCTGGCATTTCCTGAGTGATGATAGCGGCTGTCTCTGGCCTAGTTTCTTCACCAGCATGATCTCACTTGAACCCCTCAATAGCCTTCTCTCCCCCTCCCTGTCCCATCCCCCACCCCAAAGAGAGAGAGAGACAGACCAAGAAACAAACTCTTAGTTCTAGAGAACAAACTGATGGTTAGCCAGACAGGAGGTGGGTGGGCAGATGGGAGAAATAGGGGATGGGGATTATGGATTGCACTTACTATAATGCAAAAATAATTGAAAAAAAAAAAGAAACCTTTTTTTTTTGAAGATTTTATTTATTTATTTGACAGACAGAGATCACAAGTAGGCAGAGAGAGAGAGAGAGAGAGAGAGGAGGAAGCAGGCTCTCCACTGAGCAGAGATCCCGATGTGGGGCTTGATCCCAGGACCCTGAGATCATCACCTGAGCTGAAGGCAGAGGCTCAACCCACTGAGCCACCCAGGTGCCCCCAAAAAGGAGCTCTTAATAGTCCCGATTTACAGCTCTGGAAACTGAGGCTTCGTGAGGGAAACCAGCTTGCCTAAAATCACCAAGTAAAATGGCTGTGGAAGGAGGATTCAGACCGAGACCACAGAGCTCAGCCACCACCACCAGTCAGCAGTGGGTGGAGGGCTGGGGTTTGAACCGGGGTCTATCTGACTTCTGAGTTCTTGGATTTCTTACCATAGAAGCACAGCCTCTTCTAAAGACCTGAAAACAATCGAATACTCACCCAGAATTTGGGTATTTGGGAGCGGAGGAAGGATGGGTTTAGTCCCTATAATAACCCTATGAAGTTGGTGCTCTTATGGTCCCCGTACTGCATACACTGCCCAGAGATGTCCAGTAACATGCCCCAAGGTTACACAGTGAGAAAGTAGCAGTGCCAGGATTCAGACCTGACAGACCAACTCCAAAGCCCACCCTTTGCTTTCCTCTATAGTCCGTGTCTTTCTGTGTGAGGAGACTGATGACTCTAGGAAGGAGAAGATGACGTCATGTGAGAGACAGTTAAGGAGTTGCTCTGTTGAGGACTAAGGTGGCCAATACTAAAAACTGTTAATGTTTCTTGAGCCCTCACAGTGTGTCCCAGTCATTGTTCTAAATGCTTTATTTGTGTTAGCTAGGAAATCCTCAAACTGGCACCCTAATGGATACCATCGTGTTCCCCAGTGTTAAAGCAGAGTAATTCAACTAAGTAAATTTGAAGATCAAATTGGCTTTATTAAGCGATTCATGCATTGGGCAGCCTCCCATCTAACAAGTAGAGGAGAGCTCCAAAGAGTTGTGTTGTACAACATGGCGGGTATTTATGGGAAGGAGGGTAGGACAAGAAAGTTATTAGCCACAGGACGAATAGGATTGTTTCAGGCAAGATCACCTTCCTCTTCCTGGGTGGCCATATCTTCCATCGGGGTGGTGGGGTTTGGAGAGGGCCCATGGGACAGGTTACCATAGGTGCTGATCAGAAAATTCCTAAGTAAATGGTTAAAACCTCATGGGGGGGAGGAGGTTGAAACTACAATTAGCTTAATATTAAGCCCACGTTTGTTGACTTGGCCTTGGTGTAAGGGATGCCAGTTTGGGCACCTTGGCTTTCTTTTTAACGCTTCTTTATGGATAAGGAACTGAACCCAGAGACACGAAGTTACTTTCCAAGGACAGGCAGCTAGTATGTTCGGAAGCTGAGAGTCACGTTCAGAACTTGAAATCCATTCAGTTCGAGAAAGGCCACCTTCCAAGGATGGTGTCCTGTTTAGCAGCTCCTGGGGTCATCGAGGTGGGGGAGACCCAGCCACAGCCCCTGCCCTCAACAGTGAGGGGGGAGTAAGAAAAAGGACGTGTCTCGAGAGGTGGGACAGACACAAGACAATGGAGTCTGTGAGGGATGATCTCATCTCGTGCACTGGGGCTCAGAGTGGGGTCTGAAGGCAACAGCCCCAGAAATGACTTCAGCATGAGTGGTGTGGTGCTGGGTGGGGCTGGGGGCGGGCAGGAGCAAAGCTGAGATGTGTGGAAAGCTCAAGGAAGTTGTTCAGGGCCACCCAGCAAAGGAGCCGTCAATAACTGATGCTGTTGAGGTCATTACTGATGGAGCTGGAACTTGGTGCCGAGACTAGGACTTTCCTTCTCTGTGCTAGGTAGAGAGTAGATACATTTGGACAGGAAGACTGTCGTCTTCTTGTGGGGGTCCTGGTTTGCTGGGCCAAAGAATGGTTTTTATTGAATTTGATAGATCTTAGGGAGTTATGGAAGGTTTTTAACGTGGAGGTGCCATGGACATTTAGCTGTATTTGAGGGGGAAAAAATAGCATATTGTGTGCTGGGCACAGAAATAAAGATATTTGTCTCTCTCTTTCTCATTCTTTGCCCTCTTGCATTAAAAAGAGCTTACAATCAAGCTGATTGTCCTCTGCTAATCTTATCAGAGAGAGTGCTACCTGTCTCCTTGGCCTCCTAATGAGTTCCGAGCAGCCTGTATCCCTCCTCCCGCCCCTTCCAGTCTGCCTTTTCTTTCTCACTTAGAAGGTCTGCACAGCTCTGACCCTTCTTGGCTGGATTTTCTCGGAGGCAGGGTGCCCCATCTCTCCATCTCTGCTCTAGATCGTTCTCACTTTTTTCTCCCCAGTGCTCTGAAAGCAGAAGGCGAAACACGACGGGATAAATCGGACTTCTTAGCTACCATAGCAACCTTCACCTGCTTTGCTGCTCACTTTTGAAGTGTTATCCTCCTGTGAAAAGTTATTTTGCATATAATTGCTAGGCTCATGGAGAGGCTTGGGGCTTTCTTTAAGCTTCTTCTGACAGCAATAATGAAAGGACTGTTTTCTGCCTCCACACGTGGCTCAAGAATACGTAGTCTGCGGTGGTGCACACACATTGTTGCTCGGATCCCCCTTCACTCTTCCTCTTCTTAAAAACAACAACAACAACAACAACAAACCACAGTGGCAAATACAAATACAAAGAAATGGTACATATGGTAAGAAATAGTAAATCTGTGGCTGCATCATGCGGGCTGATTTGACCTGTCATTTACAAATGCCTCAGGTTTAAATGTTT
Organism: Mustela putorius furo; assembly: GCF_011764305.1. Taxonomy (NCBI): domain Eukaryota; kingdom Metazoa; phylum Chordata; class Mammalia; order Carnivora; family Mustelidae; genus Mustela; species Mustela putorius. The sequence goes on along the minus strand of NW_025422123.1, from coordinate 12,894,571 downwards.
AAATCACGTTCGGTTGAAGTTAACCTATGAAATGTTTAGATGACTACCCAGTTACGAAGACTGTGCTTGGTCTCTTCACTTGATCCCAGGAACCTCTCTCTCCATCGCTTCCCGTTGTGTACTATGCTCCCGATGGCTGAACCATGTGCTCCCCACTATAGTTCCCTTGCCCTCTGGTTTGCAGTTGGGTTTGGCCAATGGAAGGTGCCAGCAGGTCATAGAAAGAGAGCAAGATGGGGATAGTGATCCCTCTGTTTCCCTCTTTGTGGTGCCACTGTGGACTGGCTCTACCCCTCAACCAAAGATGTGTCAGGGGTCCTCTGCTTGTGCTCCCTGGTGCTCCCGTTCCGAAAACCCCTCCCCGCTTTCCACCTCTTGAGGTCTAGGGATAGTGCTAACCCAGAGTTTTTAAATACCTTTTGTGGTTTCCTTATATCCTGCCTGCACTTCCGCAAACAGCTGCTTTATCAAACTCTTTTCGAATGATCCGAATTTGAGCAGGCCATCTGTTTCCTACTGGGACCTTGACTAATACAATGACCAAAGCTCTTCTCTTTTGGGTGGTTAGGTTCTAATTATTGCTTATTTTCTTTAATAAATCTATGGTTCATTGTAGGTCATTCTTTGTACAAATAGATTTTCCCGTCATTAAGAACAGCCGCCTCAATCCTCCAACCTTACATAAAAGGTGGTGATTTCTCTACTTCGCTCTTCTCCCGCAACAAGCCTCTTTGAAACCCATTTTCTCGATGATCTCAGTGTTGTGGGAGTGGAATAAAAATGCCTTATCTCCTTATTCCATCTGACCCTGAGTAAATCTGAGATTCTTCTTTCCCTTTTTATTTTGTTCATTGGAATAATATCCAGGATGTGCACATCTTCCTGGCAGACCACAGGCATTAAAACCCTGGCATGCACATTATTCTGGTCAAGTCTGTACACCCATTACTCCTGTAGAATCCAGTACAAAAGGAGATGATGGAAACAACTCCCCCTCCTCTCCAGTTTCATGAAGATTCATAAGAAGCTGCTTCCTAGGGGAATTGAGTTAATTGAATTATTTTCCTGTGGGAGCTTAAGGTAGAACAGCGGTGCCAGAACATGTCCTAGAGGGAGCCATGACTGAGGAATGTGGATAATTTCCTTTGAAAACCATGAGTGGAAACTGCATGTTCCTGATTCTTTCAGGACTGATCCCAAATGGTATCAAGAATAGCATGAAGTTCATGCAACTCAGCAGGTATGAAAATTCTGTTGCTGAATTAAATAGGTCCCATTATATTTCAGAAAGTGCTCTAATGGATTTCTATGGAGCGGGGCCTAAGAATATCATGTCTCTCCTTTGTATGTCAGGATGGCTGGGATGGTGTGTTGTTACTAATATTATACTTCAGTCTCCCTTTAAGATGGACAAAAATGAACAAAAGGCCTGGTGTATCCCTAAGAGGGTCTAGATATTAAAATACCAAAACGGCATTGAAAAGACTTTACCCATTTGGCCAGGCCAAAAATGATAGCTGAGGATACGATTTAATTTAAAATGATTATTGTTTTTCATATAAAACTTTTTTTCTAATAAGCTTGTTTTTGTCCGGCTATCGTCAAAGAATCAATTTTAGAGCTGAAGGGATTTTAAACACTGGAAAACGTTGAGTCTTCTATTCTTTAAAAATTTGAACTGGATTCATTTAACCTTATAGTCAACTTAAAAAAGAGTGGCTGTAGACATTTCTTCTTTATTAACACAACATTGGATTCTTAGTTGTTATCCTTAGTCCGCTGGGCATTGTCATTCTTCAAGTCCTCCCAACCAACAAAACTCCCATAATCCTTTGACTTGTTTTTCAATCAAAATTGAACTGAAAGTCAAAGTGAATTATTCATTAATCATTTCCAGCTCTTCTCTTTCCTTATTTATCCTGCTCAGCTGGCCATAACATGGTATTGAGGCATTTCTTCCCCCTGTTTATTGCTCTTATTGCAAAAAGTCTTACATTCCTGTTCTTCATTTAAAAAACAGACAAGTTAAATCTTTAACATTCTTTTGTCTAAGGAAAAATAAACCCAATGTAAGTTGCTTTTTTTTTTAAGTCTAGCTCATTTTTTTCCCCTTTGTGGGTCATTATTTACTATCTAAATAATTCTCATTTTCTGGTTTGAATAACCTGGAAAATAAAAAACATAGGCAGATATGAGAATCTAATTAAAGGTTTTAACACCGGAGAAAACTTTTGTTAAAGGTTATAAATTTCCCTTTCTTGAGCATCGTTAAACCCAGAGATAAACAGTTTCCTCTTCTGTGTATTTTCTTCTAATCGTGAAAAGATAAAAATTTCCAGGTGAGAAGAGACCATACCAGAAATGCAGCCAGCCAGCCAGACCCCTGGTCTTAAGATTCCCTCTGACATCCCACCGGATGTTTGTCCCTTGCTCTGTGGAACTGACTCATTGGCTGTCACTCATAAAAGTTACTCACTAAGACACGAGGCAGGACTTTTCGGTTTCAGCCTGAATTGTTGAAAGATCCATGGCACCTTTCATGAAGATGAATTCTTTCTCTGTTTCTCTCTGCTTTGACTTCTTTCTTAGCACCTTACACTAAAATTCTTTTTCCTCTTTCAGAAGTTGATGGCAACTGTGACTTCACTCAAGACTCCTTTTCCTATGCTTCACGAGGCTATGTCTTCCCATGGCCCTGTTTTTCAGATGACATGACTTTTGGCCCTTGGATGACTCTAAATAATGTCCTGAGAAAGACTTCTAGTTTTTCTGTAATGAGTGGTACTCAGAATTGGCTGTGATGTTCTCTTCATGTTGAAAGGACTCAAGATGAGATTATTACCACCCTAGCCCTTCCAAGGACTGATTTTACTTGATAGTGAAGCTAGCATGAATATGAGCATCTCCATGGAGGTTTAAAATCTGGTTTTGTTTTTGTTTTTTTATGAGTTTTGTTTTTTTTTTTGTCTTGGCTCTCTGCTGTTCTCATGGGATTATTTGGAATTACCTCTCCTTTTATATCCAGACTTATATAAGACTTTTTTTTTTTAAGATTTTATTTATTAGAAAGAGAGAGAGCACGCAGAAGCAAGGGGAGGGGCAGAGGGAGAGGGAGAGCAGGCTCCCCAATGAGCAGGGAGCCTGACATGGGGCGCGATCATGACCTGAGATGAAAGCAGCCACTCAACTGATTGAGCCACTCAGGCACCCCGAGACTTATATAAGACTTTCTAGACCAGAAATCCTATGAGCAAATGCATGGCTCTCCACTTGCATGAGATATGCCCTATTCCCAGAAAGGTGGGGTTTTTCTGGAATTCTGAATTCAGAAATCTGACTCTCATGCATGTTGATAACACTGTGACAGTAATGATATCCGACAGAGTCAGCTGCCTTTATGAAGTCCCTTCTCCTGGGTTCAGGTGTACCAAGTAAGTGTTTGCATGGAATGAAAAGTCGGAGTTTTGGAAAGCTTCATTCCTTGTGTAGAAACCCGGCAATAAATTATTCTTGTTTATTTTTTAATTTTTTTTAAAGATTTTATTTATTTATTTGACAGAGAGAAATCACAAGTAGATGGAGAGGCAGGCAGAGAGAGAGAGAGAGAGAAGGAAGCAGGCTCCCTGCCGAGCAGAGAGCCCGATGCGGGACTGGATCCCAGGACCCTGAGATCATGACCTGAGCTGAAGGCAGCGGCTTAACCCACTGAGCCACCCAGGCGCCCCAATTATTCTTGTTTATTGAGGGAAAATTTATTCCCTTATTTGCACAACAAACATTTATTTATTTGCTAAATCTTTGATACTGAATGAGCATCTTTAAGTTTCAGGGGACTACTCTTCATAGAAGGAGCTGTACCGTCTTCATTTCAAGTCTTTAAATATTTAATTAATAAGTGCTATAAGGTTATCTGAGGATCTCGGATAAAATCATTTTCACATTGTAGCGAAATAGTGAAATATTGAAAATCTTCCTGTCTTCATGCTTCCTCCTTCATTAAAATGAGTCAAATTCAAGCATTTATTATTCTCATTGCTACTAACTCTCGGGATTATAACCGTTATTGTGCTGTTGGTGGTGTTTGGGTGGGGGCAGCATTGCTTTTTTTCTATTTTCATTGCTCTCTCTTGTATTATGGTTATTATTCCCTTCTTCTGGAGTCACCAGCCACACTGAAACCAAATATTGGAGCAGCATCTCTACTGGTTTCTCATTTTAATGATATGGGCTTAGCCCTCATAGACATTCATGTGTCCCTACACTTAACAGTAGTGGATGGCAGGCACCTCAGTAGGGCCAGGTTCCTCTGCCATTGCCTTGCTCTGGATGAGCTGAGAAGGAGTAATAAATAGCTTTAATTCACGTATTATTTTGGAGGTTTTGAAAGACGTTCATGTGCTTCATCTCATTGGACGTTCACGGTAGACTGTAAAATAGACAAAGTCACATTCTTTCTCCATTTTGCTGATGTGAAAACCACAGTCTGGAAAGCACGCGACATTGAGAAGGGGTGGAACCCAAGTGTGCCCCTTCCAGCATGTTATAAAGATGTGTCTTCTCTGCATGTGAAGAAGTTTTCAGGTTCTTCCAGGAGACCATTTGTATTTTAATAGTGGATAGTGGGTTTCCAGATGCACATGATGATGGAAATTTATGCTTTCTAAATGTCAAATAACAGAAGAATGGTTAAGTAAATTATGACCGATCTGTACACTGGGATACTACGTGTCCATTAAAATTAGTGTTTTCAAAGAATATATAATGTTACAGGGAATTGCTCTTGATTATATCAATGTTTTGAAAAAGAAGTGGGATACGAAATAGCAGGATCCCAATTTGTTTAGAAATTACACGTGTGAAAAAGCACTAGAACTAAATGTACCAAACTTTTAATACAGTATTCTCTAGATAGTAGGGTTATGGTTTGCTTTTATTTTCTTTGTAAAGTACCTTTCTGAATTTTTCAGTTTTTTTTCTTCAGTGAACTTGTATAACTAAAAAAATATATATTATTTTAATTATTCCCTGCACTTTTTTCATTTTAGCTAGAGGAATCCTTTGAGTGGTTCTTGCTATCTTCCATTTATAAAATTCCATCTTATAAATCTAACCTTAACATGGAAGTCAGCAGGTTGTTTTCAGTGTTAGTGGATACATGTGAAGTAAATATTATTTGTTTATATATTTGTCTGTTATTTTTTGAAGATGACTCCTTTTTACATGATTCCTTAATTCCATCAAACATTCTTTTGAGGCCTTTCTAGATGAACCAGGCTGAAGATACACGGATGAAGACTGGTCAGTCTCTCTTCTCAAGAGGCTCCCAGTCTGGTTTGAGATGTGGGCTAGTAAAGCAGTAAGCAGGTGCAGGGTGACCCCTGGGAGAGGGCTGTGCGGGGTGCTCAGCGTGTGCAGAGGAAGGAAGTCATGTTCACAGACCATGGGGGAGGTTGGGAAACCCTCCCACAGAGGTGTCTGGAGGGAAAGCAGTTCTTTTTGGATGACCAACCTCAGGTTTAGAAATGGGGATGATACATGTAAAGCTTCTTATGCTATGCAGACAGCTGTTGCTTTGAAGTTGTATTACAATAGTTCAGGGTTTTGAAATGAGTTTAAAGATAAACTAGTTCTTTTGGGCTGTATCAGACCTTGACATTTATTTTTAGGAGTTCTTTTGGTGTTGAGAGCTTCCCTTTATTTCTTGCGTTTGCTTAAGGTTAGTGGTAATACCAAAGAATAACGGTCTTGCCCTGAGATTATCGTGATGTTGTGTTTTTACCCTATTTTATATTACTTATCCTTTTATGTAGTGGTGAATGCTGATGTTGATCAGTTTTTCCATTTCTCTTTCATTGCCCTGCCTCTTCCTCCTCTGCAGAGGAAGGGAGGCAGAGAGATGTTTTTGTTCTCCTTTTATAAAGATAAACTGAGTCATCGAATGATTGATGGACTCTCCAGGTTACTACTGACTCAGTAATGGGACTCGAAAGAGAAATCAGGGTTCCTTTGTTCAAAGCTCTGACTTCTAAAATATTTCTCCATATAAGTAGAATAGGTTGTTTGCCAAAAATGCATTCACCTTTTAAATCTTTACTGAAAGTAATGAGCTTAAAATAAAGTCTCTTGAAGATAATCGTATTGTTACAGCTTAGAACAGAAGTTAAGGCTATTTGAGTAGATTAAAATGAGCCCCGAGTAAGGCTTAATATTCCGTCTATTTAATTAATTTGTTCAGCAATGGATTTTTATTTCTTTCAGAAAAAGAGTAATTGAAACTCGGAAAACATTTTGGGATCAATTTTGATTAATTAAAAAATTTTAAATTAGAGGGATGGGATTAAAAATAGAATCAGGGGACACCTGGGTGACTCAGCTAGTTAAGCCACTGCCTTCTGCTCAGGTCATGATCCCGGGGTCCTGGGATCCAGTCCCGCATGGGGCTCTCTGCTCAGCAGAGAGCCTGCTTCCTCCTCTCTCTGCCGGCTTCTCTGCCTGCTTGTGATCTCTGTCTGTCAAGTAAATTAAATAAATAAGTATTGACACATAATAGCTATACTTCATGCTACTGGATGATTCTGACTTCATTATTAAGAGGTTTCCTATAATCCACTGATGAAAATAATACTATTTTAATGCTTTTAGTAATTATTCTTAGTATTAAAGTAATTATTACTCTAATAAGAAATGATGGTTATTATGCATATTATAGTAAATATTTGAAGCAGCAGTATAAATATTAATATGAAGGAAAACAAATACATATATAAGTACTGTGTAATTACAAATATTCATATATCTTGGATTAATTATAGAATAAAACAAAGCTTGAAAGCTGTACTATAGTTTTATTTAAAATAAATTGGGGCACCTGGGTGGCTCAGTTGATTAATCATCAACTGCCTTCAGCTCAGGTCATGATCCCAGGGTACTGGGATCAAGCCCCGCATCAGGCTGCCGGCTAAGTGGAGAGCCTGCTTCTCCCTCTCCCTCTGCAGTTTTTCCTGCTTGTGCTCTGTCAAATAAATAAGTAAAATCCTAAAATAAAATAAAATAAAATAAATACTTTGTTGGGGCACCTGGATGGCTCAGTCGGTTAAGCATCTGTCTTCTGCTCAGGTCATGATTCCAGGGTCGTGGGATTGAGCCCCACATCGGGCTTCTGAGGGGAACCTGCTTCTCCCTCTGCCTGCAGCTCCTGCTGCTTGTGCTCTCTCTCTCTGTCAAATAAATAAATAAAATCTTAAAAAAAAAAAGTTTGTTGACTTAAATACAGCAAATGTATTAATTAGAGTTTTAAGAACTTTGAAATATAGGAATGGTTCTACTGGATGTTATATGGAATAAGAGTTTGTATTTACCACAGTTACATTGATCTGCTTTTAGAGTTATACCTCAACCTTTTAAATTTTTGGCTTTTGTCCTAGCCAGCCCCAAGATTTTATATGTAATGCATTATTTATATTGCCATCAAGTGATGCTGATCAGGTTCCCACTTGGGCTTTGTTTCTAGGAAAAATAGAAACAAAAACATAACCTCATCACCTGATTGATACATTCAGAGCTCAAGAGAAATATACACGGGAACCCCTACTGGTCTGGGGATCAGAATTTGTGTCCATCAAATGTCATGAGGGCAGAGGGATATTCTGTGGGTCCCACCCGTCTGTCCTGTACTTGGCCATGCTGGGGCTGGGGAAAGGGAACTTACTGAAGATGGCCCAGCAGCCACATTAGAGGTGTCTGTCGGCCTTACTTGCATGCTCATGGACAAATTATTTCACCTTCAGCGCTTCAAATTACTGAACATGACAGGCATGAAAATGGATACTAAGGAAAAATGTAGCTACTGTCCTCAAAATATGTGGGGAGGCTGATAAAATCTATTACAAGGTGTCAATATAAAAAAATATGAGAAACCTCTCCAACTGGTTGCAGCTGGGTAGAATTTTGAAATGTTGGAGTTAGGAAATAATAAAATGATTGAACATAGCTAGGTAAGATGAATACTAGAAAGTTCTGTGATGGGGGCTATGAGGAAAGGGAATCTGTATCTAGATCCTATGGGTTAACCATAATAGTACTTATTTTCAAAATCCAGGATTCACAAATTACTTAGAGTAATGATCCCAGGCAGAAGGTAGGGGTGAGTGTGTGTGTGTGTGTGTGTGTGCATGCACACGTGTGTGTGTCTTTTTATGGATATTCCATTAACTGCTAGAGTTACCACAGCCAGGATTCGGGTGGTGATGAAGTAGATTGTTCTTCCTTAAATACGAACTTGCACTAATTTTGACTTGTTCCATTTCCATGGTACAGGAAAGTGAGCTCTGGTGCCAGATTCCCTGGGTTTGAATTCCAGTCCTGCTGTTTTATCACTGATGTAGTAAAAGTTACTTCCTTACTTTGTTCTTCAGTTTTTCCATCCGTAAAATGGGGATAACATTGGTACCAATCTCATAGACTGTTGTGAAGATTTAATAGGTTAGTTGATGTGTGTCAATCATTTAAAATAGTTCCTGGAACTCAGTAAAAGATAGGCATCAGTAGTATTGGTGGCAGGGGCGGTGGTATTACAGAATTCATTATCTAACTTGTCAAAGCCCTCCCTGTTTCTATATGATTTTCATACGGTCGCGAAGGCCGGGAGAGGTTTCATCTTTCCCAGGTCCTATATCTAGTAAGCGCTGGGCAGCTGGGCTACAGTGCCCAACCTCCAATTTATAACTTGGTTAAGTGGGGTTTTTTGATTATAGAGCTGACTGGGTTGTTGCCTGGCGGCAGAGCTGGATGGAAAATAGTGACTCAAGAGACCAAGGTGGGTAACGTGAACTTTCTGGGTCTTCCTCCTCCTCCTAGTCCCTGCTTCTCATCACACTCCCCTGCTCTGCCCCACACAATCTAGAACCATGGGCTTAGAACCAAGTGTGAAGGAATCAGTGTCTGTCTCTAATGTATGTCCATCTTTGTGTCCTCAGGAATGAGGGGAGAATCCTACTTCATTGGAATGAGGAGCCTGGGGCAGCAGGGGCACATCCCAGAGGATGGAGGACTTCTCTTGCTCTGCTGCATAGACAGAGACTGGGCCGTAACTCGGTGTTTCGCAGAGGAAGCCTTTCAAGCAATCACTGACTTCAACGACCTCCCCAACTCACTGTTTGCGTGCAATGTTCACCAGTCAGTGTTTGAAGGAGAAGAGAGCAAGGTAATGAGCCTTTTCTACTCGGGAATCATGGGGGAGATGTGGCATTATCCCAGAGTATTTCCATGGCTTATTTGTGATTGATGGTTTGAAGTTTTGGAAAATGTGTGGTTGTCTCTGTTCTTGGCATGCAGAGCAGGAGGAGAAAAGCCTATTCTGTTATCAACAAACTGTGACAAGATTGTGGATGTTAAATCAGCTCTCATCCTCGGAGACTCACAGGCCTATCTAACAGAGCAAATGGTGTTAGGAATAGCGATTGCAGAAGATAGCCCTTGGGCTAGGAAAGGGACGTTGCTTAAAAAAAGTTTTATTTTTTCCTATTCTGCCAAATGGCACAAGCTCTCTTGTACCCCTAACTCTGCTGCAGTTAGTGAATGTTCCAAGCCTAGCTGTGAGCTGAGTCCAGCAGGTGTTATGAGAAAGGTCTGGTCGTCTGAGTCTTGCTTTGCTCAGTAGTATCACACAGGGTGGAATTGTTAAGTGTGTGGTAAGAATTTGAGGAAAAATGGTTGATTTGAAGTGATTGGGGAATGAGGTTGTCTGTATACAAGTATTTTCCAGAGAATGGAGCTTCCCATGTTAAGAAACAAACCTGATTCAGTGTAAGTATTCTTGGAAATTGGAATTAAGTATTCTGCTTGGAGATCTTTTTAAAGCTCATTTTAGATTTCTCTGATCTTTTTAGTGGGGTGTCTGAATAGATCAAACCTTTCCTGTCAATGTAGATTTCTTTTTTTTTTTTAAATGCAGATTTCTAATTGTAAACATGTACTATAATAGTATGTTATAAAACATGGGCTACACTTCCTGGGTGGAAGGGCCTTTTTTCCTAAACTGAATTATAAGCCTCTGTGTGAGATATAAGAGTAGGAGTTATGATTGCCGTTTCACAAACTTGGGCTGATTTTGCCAATTGCTGAACTCCAAACTCTTTTGCCTGAAAACAATTACTGGAAGTCTTTCTTTTTTTTTTTTTAATTGGATTTTATTGGTTTTGTAAACAATTCTGATAGCCTGGAGGATTAGGAATTATAAAGATAGTTTTATATTGATATTACTTTGGAGTTGAACATCGACATGATAGGCTAAAAATAGCTTGAAATCCGAGGCCTTTAATGTGATTAGAACCTCCAGTGTTGTAATCCCTTGACTCTTTGAAGAAAGAAAATTGCATGTGATCTCTTTGAAAGAAACTAGGAATTTTGCTCTTGGATTATAAACAGTTTATAACACAGATTAGAATTTACTCAGACCCACTAATTTCCCCCCTGAAATCTGCCTGACATTAACTATGAAACAAGATGTTTTCTCATTCTGTCATCTGTTTATCTAAATGAATCAACAATTAGAAGGATTTTCCTTAGAGACCAAAAGAGGATTTTGATTCTTTCCTGATTAAATACTTCCTGGTAGATTGGAACAGTAGGACCTAGGAAGGAACTTATTCCATTCTGGAGTGCTGCTCAAGCATGACTGATCTCCTGATCCAGGATTGGTTATATAGGAAGACAGAAGCCTGGGCAGAGTTCCCACATCTGTTCTGATGCTCTGATCTGTGACTGAATCATGGATTACAAAATACTCTCTTTTAATTTGTATACAAAGTTGGTACATTGCAGCTTGACCAAAAGTATTTGGTTTTTAAATGACCTCGATAAAATATTGAGTTGATATCAACAAGATGTAGTTCAGCAGAGCCAGTTTCAAATTATTTAGACCACATTTTTGTAGTCAAGGAGGTGAATTTTATAATTGGCCAAAGTCTACATAATTGGACTTATTAAATCAGATAGAAATTCTTCTACTTTGGGGTGGTTTTATAGCCCCCACTTCAGCAAAGTCTACAGGATATCAAATAATCTGATCTAGATTCAGTTTTGATTTAAGTAGACTAATTATGTATCCATGGTTACGGACGACAAAGCAAGATGATCAGATACCAAATGAGTTGACAGTAGCAAGGAGGCACGACACTGGAAAATGTATTTGGGGAGCCTTGGGGATCCTCGTTTTTCTGCCTCATCCTTCTCTTTAAGTCCCAGACCTTTATGGTCTTCCTTTGACTTCCATTGATTTTCACCATTTTAACAGAACTGACTTATTTTGTATGCCATTCTCTCAGGAAATTACACAGTGTTCCAAGTTCATGAACCTAAGTCACCTAAGTCTGAAAATCATTCTTTCCCAAAGGATGGACATTTTAGGCACTGTGCTAAGTTGATAAGGGGATATCTTTAGGTGGAGGGAAAAGGAACAGGAAGCATTTCTAGCCCTCCTGCATTTGCCTGTGGGCAAAGTTGGCTGTGGTGATCTTCTAAAATACTTGGCCTTGGGAAGATGCGTTGAGCAGCCTGGAATTCTATCAGGGAGACAGGACATGGGAAATGATGCTTCGTATTCATTTCAGAGGTCCAGGTGGGTAGGTGACAACACATGGAACTTGTCCTTTCTTTCTTGGCATAGTCTGCTTCTAGTTCATTGTTCCTTGATATTGATGGACTATAGTTTAGATTGGTTTTTGCAGGTATTATAAAGCATACATTTCAACTTCCTTAGCTGGGGAGGAATTACAGTTTTTGCTCTCTGATTATCCTGAATGAGTCTTGCACCACTCTCTTCTCGGTCTTTCCACCCGTCTAAGACGATTTTTCTGAGCCCTTTTCTTTTTTGAGCTACTTTGGAAGCCCCTAGATTGGACTGTTAATATAGGTAACACCACAGGATCTGATCTTCCTGTTATGCTAGTTTTTCTTCATCAAAGTACTTATGAGAAGTTCCTTTCTGCTATCCCATCTTTCCTATTCTGACACCTAAAGAACCTTTGAAAAACAGCTTTGTGAAAATTGTTCACTCCGATTTTCTGTGAGGCAGAATTCTGTGAGATTATATTTTGATTTGCTGCTTTTTGCAAGGAGTGAGCACATACTTCAGAGTGGCTTGTTGTGGTCCAGATGGTTGAGATTTGTTTATATAACACAGAAGAGAACCGGAGCTGGAGGAAATTGGCATCTGCAACCAATAAATGCAGATTGCTGTTTGCATGCTACAGCTTGAAACATAAATATTTTTGTATGAAGCACATTTAGAACTGGGATCTTCACAGCTTGCAACACCGAAAAGTTACTAGGGTTCATTTCCCTTTGGCATGCTCCCCTGGGTTTGCCTTTCTGGGTCCAGCTGGGTTACAGAGACTCATCTTGAGACAGGTGAGGCTGGAGGGATATCCTGGGGGCTGCCCTGTGTCTGTTCTGAAGATAGGTGAGTGTTTGCTCAGTGGGTCATTGGCATTCACTGGTAGCTCAAGGAGAACAGGGAAACAATCATCACGAAACATTTAGCCAAATGCAATTGAGTAAGGAGAAACCTGACTTGATAGTGGCCTCCAAAAATGATGAATTTATTCAGTTTAAAAATAATCGTGATTAGGAATAATAGCAGCAGGTACTTAGTTGCATACAGCAAGGTGCCAAGTACTCTTCCAAATGGCTTTATAAACACTAAAGCCTTTAATTGTCATGACAGTCCTATAAGGGGGGTGTCTTTCTGCTTCTCTCCCCCCGAGTGTATATCACAGTTGTGTTCTGTGGACCCCTCTGGCTAGTTCTGCCCAGTGTGTAAGCAGAAACGACCTGTCACTTCCAAGTTAAGCATTTAATTATGGATGTTTGACCCTGAAGAATGTTCTTTTCACAGTGCTGGGGCGATTGGCATTGTGCCAGGTGGTGCCTACTCTCGTAGTTTTGGTTGTAGGGCAAGGAGAGTGTTGACACAGAGTTCTGGCCAACATGAGGAACATGTAACATGACAAGGAAAAAGAAAAGCCTTCGTTGATTTAAACCACTGGAATTAGGGAGTTTGTTCTTAAGAGTATAACTTAGTCTATCTAGGTTGATACAGTAAGCACAAGTCCTCTTGATGTTCAATTCTGATTCATTACCCACTGTACCTTACCATCTCTCAACTCGACTCTGGAAAACCAGTTCTAGAAATAAACTTGGCTATCCACCACTTGAACAGTCAAGTAAAAGAATGTAAAGCAGAGAACTGAGGCAATCCAATAGCAAGACTCAAGCTAGATGTAAATACATTGAGTCCGAATCAGTTCAGTTGTAAATGTGTAGCAAAGGATAAACAAGAAGATGATTTACTGTAGTTTAAGTGCTGCTGAAGATAGGTTGAAAAAAGAAGAAATGAAGTAGACTATGGTGGCCTGAGTGTGGGAAAATGGTAACTGAGCATTTGTTTTAAATACTAAAGCAGTTAACAATTAAATTAGATACCACATATTTGAGAATAAGAGCGAGTTGTGCTGTTTTTCTTGTGCTTTTCATCCTGGATGGGTGAAAGTGACATTTACAAATAGGTTTGTTGCTTTAAAGAAGGTCTGAATTGTGAAAAAGACAGTGGGTATCATTGTACGCAGTTAAGTTATTCCCATTTTGTCTTTTCTCTGGACAATGACTGGGAACCATAATTAGTCACCGCTAATCACTTGGGGGCACCTGCCAGATGAGAGGCCCAGCGTGGGGCAGATTTGAAAGCTGCTGTAGGACATTCCCTGGAACCTTAACCTTTCTTAAAGTGACTGAAATATTCCAGAGGCATATTTAGTGTCTTGCTTCTCCACAGAACTGAGTGACCGCCTGGGGCTTGAGCATCTGACAAGCCACTCTAAATGCCCCACTTAACTACCTGCAAATAATTGAGGCAGTGGAAAGAATTAAGCCTGGTGCATAAAAAGTTGAGAGTATTTGGTTTCTGTGCCAAAGAGAAGGTGAGTGTATATTCCTGATGGCACCTGGGGAAAAACGGCTGCCATGTTCCAGTGAGTCCAGGATAATATTAAAGAGGGGCAGGAGGCTTTTCCCTTTTTGGAAAGATGAAGGTACTTGGAAACCATTTTAGATGGTGTCCATCAGAGCTGCTGCTGGCCTATATAGTGATGCTGTGAATTATGAGAAGGTGCCCTCATGGGCAGAAGCAACCTTAGGACATACTGTCTGGGCCAAGATAGTGAATTTGAAAATGTAGTGCCCTTTTCCCTCAGCTGAAGGGGTGGTGGATGCAGCCCAGAGCAGTTGTGAGCGGCTTGACAGGTGGAGGACAGGCTGGATTTCATTCTCTGATCTCTTCCCAGGCCAGAAGCCCCTGAAAAGTACAAGCAAGGCACAACCATCATAGTGGTCCTCATCATAATGGAAAACTTTGAATTATTTCAAATTTAAAAGGTTGTATAAATTCAAGGGTAACTCTTGAGTTGTGTCTCCTAACAACTTTCTTTCTTTAAGAGACAATTTCAGAGAGGGAGCCCCGGGGAAGGGTGGGGGAAGGAGGTTTATTATTATTTCCTTTGCTCCTACCAGTTGAAAATGTCATTGGCCTCCCACTGCCTTTCTGGACATCATTGACTCTGTTCTTAGGTCAGTAGTCTGAAATTCTGGACCTGTTCAGAGATAACCAAAGAAAGTCAGAGAGCTTGGACATGAACTTTAAAGCAATACCAAGGTATCTTTCACAGCAGGCCTGACATTTAGCTCTGTGGATGAGATCAGTGTGGTATGGACGAGCTGAGAGCCGATCGCATTAATATCATGAGATATTTGCTGCATGAGAGTGGGGTTATTAGGGCACTACTTATACTTCACTATTACCTACTCATTTATAACTCTCTACCCACATAATTTTGCATACAGTGTTCAATCATACTCTCCTACCTTTTAAGAAGAATGGATATATAGAACATAATCTGTGTAGGTTTGTTTTTTTTTAAGTTTGATCAGTTTCTGGTGATATTTTGGCAATATTTTTTTTTGCTGGGGATGTTTTATTATACAGCATAACCATTGCTTTAACTGTAAGCACTGTAATCTCCCATCCGTGTTTTGATGTGGAGACCCGTTGATCAGATACATGACATGGGTAAGATTTTTCAGCATATAGGTTGAAATATCATATCTTGCGCTTTGTTCAAACCTTACACCTTCCCCCTTTATTTGCAGCTGTTACTAACTCCAGGTCATTTAGTATATTATTTATGCATAGAAAACACTGCCTCATATGATGGTCTGGTCTTAACATTCCAGCTGGGTGAATCCAAGTGTCTTGATGGCAATAGAGAAAGCTCATGGTTCTTCTGCATCCTGTAGTCTCCCCCATCCCCCCAGTCCTCGATATAACGTTGGGCACTTAGAGAGAGAGACAGAAGGGCCCTGTGCCAGGACTTCGGATCTAGAAGAACCTGGGTCCAGATCCTGCCTCTACTGCGGACTCATTACGTGCTCTTGGCCAACTTCTCTGAATCTCCATTCTCTCTTTGATAAAATGGGGTTGGCCATACCTTCTCTGTAGTTTTGTTATGTGATGAAATGAGGTGAAATGGGTAAGAGGAGGTGACACGATGCTAGGTCTCCTTGGTAAACACTGGTTCCCTTCCTCATTCTCTTTTATCCCCTCCTCACTACCCAGCCTGTGACTCTCTGGTTCTGGTTCCAGAAAGGAGAGCCCAGATGGCCCCTGTGCTGTGGAGGTAGGAAGAAAGGCTGGATTTAACCAATCCTTGTAGAATCCTAAGGAAGTTGTGCTTTGATAGGATAGCTTTGGGTTTCTAGAAAGTTTAATTTCAGCCTTTGCTGCATGTGAACTGTTTCTGTGTTTGTTCTAGGATACATGTTGTTCAGGTTTCCACAAATAAGGTTCATGTGTTATGTTTCTTTCGGAACATAGTACTGAGAAAACCTTGTTTACTTTGGGGAACTGTTTTTTTTTTTCCCCACTAGGAAGTTTATGTAACTTACTTTTTTTTTTTCCTTAGCTTCCAGGAAGTTCAAATTTAAAATTAATACTCAGTCATGGCTAATGTATTTATTCTTAGTGGTCTTGATATTCTGTTTCTTTTGTAGCAACCTAATCATGCATAGGTATAATGCAAGAACATTTTCTGAATTACCTCATCAAACTGCTCATATCCTTAGCAGAACTTTAACAATTGTCTTTAACTATGTAAGGAGGCTGGCCAGGAGTCACTAAGGGTATATTTTGCAGATGTTTAAAATTCCATTATGAATAGAAAAAAAATCACCTTCATTAGTAGATGATATATTTTTAGAATAACATATACATATTTTTGCTATAATTCATATTGTTTGGAAGAATAATTTTAACATATCTTCAAGGGAAAAATGTAACGTGGCAATCACAGTTACCACTTTCCACTGTACATGTGGGCTGCTTGTGTTTAGAGAAGCACCTGGTCACATAATTAGAGCTTTAGTTTGACTCTTAAATCTGATTGTTATTTCTAATACTTAATTGGTGAGAAGAAGAACACATAAGCCATTTGAGGTTACATGGATTTAAGTTTGAGATTCTAACATGAACCTAATTTTGACTCCTAACGGCCGAGAGCCAAATTATTTCTGTGGTTTCAATGCCTGCTCCTTGAGGATTGTATTCTTTCCTTGGAAGAGATTATATTCCTCCTTGGTACTACATTCTCTCCAGTTGTAAGACTTGCACCAGAAGTGCATTTTAAATTTATCGCTATGTGGGTGAAGTTCAAGGCTTTGCAAGGAACACAGAAGAAGAAAAGAGTTTAGCTTCAAATAGCTTCTTTCAAAAATTTCAGAGGAATGAGTCTTCAGTGTGAGAAATTTGGCACCATTAACTAGCTTTGGTTCAATCTGCTTCCTACCCCTAGCCCTGCTCTAAATGTGGGAGTCAGCAGGGTGGGGCCATCATGCTTTAGAAAGGGGGGAAGGTGGGTATGCATTTGTTTTCTTAGCTCTGCCCTTCCCTACTTCCTGTTGTCTGCTGGGTTCTCAGCTCCATTGGGGTTGTCTTTCCTCTAAAGAAACTTCTTTAAATTTGCATATCTAAGCAACTATGGTCTCTTTCAAAAGAACTTCTCTTTGGGCCTGATCAAGAGTACTTTCTTTGCAGTGTTTTGAGTGATTTGCAAATCCTTGGTTTTTAGGGTAGATTTGAAGTTGTGGAAACTAAGTTAATGAATGCATGGTGATTCAGGCCGGTAACCCACCGTAGTAATAGTAAAATAATTTTTATTTAAAAGCAACATGCACAAAACACCAGAAGGAGAATTGCTACAAAATAATAAGAATGGTTTTCTTTTGGAGATTAGGACCTGACTTTGGGGAATTCCAGAAATGCACAATGAAAGTATTACTGTAACAAGGTCACCTTTTTGAAAAAGAAACAGTGGTACATGTAAGAAATAGCATATTAAATAGGATGCAGGGTTTTTTTGTTTTTGTTTTTCTTTTGTTTTTTTTTTGTGGGGGGTTGGTATCTATTTATAATACACCCAGCCTTGACTCTCAAACCCCTGTCCCTGGCTTTATTTCCTGCTGAGCAGAGCAAGCCTCAAGAACAGATTCATTGGCTCTGTGGTGTGGGGAACAACCTGTTCCCGAGTATCTCCTACAGGACTCAATAATCTTTTGGACTTGAAGATTTTTTTTCCATTTTTAAAAAAATTCACTCGGGGCGCCTGGGTGGCTCAGTGGGTTAAAGCCTCTGCTTTCGGCTCAGGTCATGATCCTAGGGTCCTGGGATCGAGCCCCGCATCGGGCTCTCTGCTCGGTGGGGAGCCTGCTTCCTCCTCTCTCTCTGCCTGCCTCTCTGCCTACTTGTGATCTCTCTCTGTCGAATAAATAAAATCTTAAAAAAAAAAAAAATTCACTTGTCCAACATATGGTGCATCATTAGTTTCAGCTGTACAGAGTTCAGTAATCCCTCAGTTGCATACAACACCCGGTGCTCATTCCATCACGTGCCCTTTTTAATGCCCATCACCCAGTTACCTCCCCCGCCCCCGCAGCAACCCTAAGTCTGTTCCCTAGAATTAAGACTCTCTTAGGGTTTATCTCCCTCTCTGATGACTTGCCATCAGTTTTCCCTCCCTTCCCCTGTGGTCCTCTGCGCTGCTTCTTATATTCTACATATGAGTGATAATTGTCTTTCTCTCATTGACTTATTTCGCTCAGCGTAATACCCCCCAGTTCTATGTACGTCTGTGTAGGCAGTAAGTATTCATGCTTTCTGATGGCTGAATAATATTCCATTGTGTGTGTTTGTGTGCGTGTCTGTATATACATAACACATCTTCTTTATACTTTCATCTGTCCATAGACATCTTGGCTCTTTCCACAGTGTGGCTGTTGTGGACATTGCTGCTGTTAACTTTGGGATTCAGATTCCCCATATCTTTGAAGATTATTTTCTGGTCAAGAATTCCCTTTTTAGTGAACCTACTCCTAGAAGATATTATATCCTAGGATATACTTAAGACATATCCTAAGATATACAATCTACATACTCAGGGAAGGGCAGTGAATCATAGTATGCTGACCAGGAGAGAGTACTGCATTAATTGAGAAACAAAGGCAGAAGGAAAATTATTAAATTTCTGTACTCTTAAGCCCATTGACAAATCCTTGAAACAGACAGAGTGACATTCCTCTAGGAACTCAGCTGCCTAGATGTTAATACTTCACTAAGGGCAAAAGGCAATCTCAGGCCCAACCCCCCGTATCCTGTAAGTCTACTTTAACCTATAAAAATTCCTTTGGAAACATCCTTTATCTCAATCCCCGTCCCCAACATACATGTTGGCAGTCATCCTCCGAGCACATGACCCATCGATATACATGAGTCTCATGACTGAGGGTTTACTCAACAATAATAAATGACATTTTCCTAAAAATTGTTAGCCCCCTCGGGATCCTGGAAACATTGTTCCCAAAATACGTGGGAGGCTCACGCTATCCCTCACCCCCCTCCCAACTTGGAAGTATAGAATGGACCACTCCTCGTACCCCAGTGCAGCTCTTTCTGCTGTGGGCTGAGTCCTGTCCCCGTGTTTTCATAAAACCACCTTTTTGCACCAAGGATGTCTCAAGAATTCTTTCTTGGCCATCAGCTTCGAACACTAACATCTTTCCTGCATCATTCATCAGTCTCCTCCATCTAGCCATCACATTTTAAACAATTATTGACTATCTACCATGTCCCAAACATTGCTCTTGGCGACTGAGAGTATAAAAATGAATGAGGTGCGATCCCTCGTGAAGCTTAATGCTCCCTGGGGTCTGATAATGAGAGCACAAGTCAGGTGAAGTAAGTCATGGCGGTGGGTAGAACCTATAGAGGAGCCCGCCTAAGAGGGGAGGGAGAAGCCTCTGGGATACATTTTTGTTTCTTGTTTGGAGCTCCTGCCTTGCCCTTGTACAACAGTCTGGACCCAAAGCTACCCATCCTTTGCGATGCAGTGTGCTGACTGCGGTGACCCGAGGACAGATTTTTCAGCCTGCCTCTTGTGTAATCTGCATTGCTGTCCTGCCTCACAGGCCCTGCTTTGAAAGGACAACTGATGCGTGTGGGTGGCAGAGAGAAAGGACGGACTCCGACTCTGGCAGGGGCTTCCTCCACGAGCGAAACAGGCCACCATGACGCGCGATGCGTGGATGGAACATTGTAGGTGTGACCCACGTGTCCTCGTTTTCTCCTTCAGTGTGTGAAATTTTTGCTTTCCTCAGAAAGTGAGCTGTGAGCTTGCTTATTTTAAAAGCTGCAACCTGTGAGGAGAGAGGGTGTTCTTTGACAACATTACATCATTGAAGCCTCTAGGTGTTGAGTCATCATTATTTTTAGGCAGCTCCATGCTTTTTTTGGTTGTTCTAAGAATAGCCCTTGTGTCTGGACTCTACAGAAAGTCACCTCAATAAGATCCTGTCACCACTCCACAGTTGGAATGCAATGCTTTCTTAATTGCCAGATTCAGGGCACAGTCATTAGAATCTTACCTCCCCAACCTTCTGCATTTTTAGGTTTTCTGCAGTCAACATGATGACTTTGTCAGCTGTCACTTGAATTTTTTCAGTCCTTTGTCAAGCTTACGCATTGTTGTAAACAACACCACAAACACCAAAATAAAAAGCCTTCGTTCGTGAAGGGCTGGCTCCTTTGTGTCTTTACTCAGTGCCCGTTTCGGTTTGCAAATTCCTTCATCAGTGAATTTTCGGAGTTTTGCAACATTTCAAGGCATATTTTCATGCCTTGTGTTTTATGGATTTAGCAACTCTAGATTCCTCACATGAGGAGCAGGGTAGAGGGCGCTACTATTGGCATCTATACAGGATCAACGAAAAGCAGCCAAAATAAATGTTATTATAGCCTGTTAAACGAAATAAGCATATAAATTGTAAACTGTATTAGAACTAACTTGATGACAGGGCAATAAAAAGGACTGAGAAGCTTGGAAATGGAACTCTGTGGGTCAATACAGAGGCTGGTTTTCCCATTGCCTATTCAGAGCATATGCCCAAATATGATCAATTTATTTTATGTGGCACGTTTAAGCCCACAGGAGTGCTAATGGCTTGCGAGCATAGCCAACTGCTCTTCTAACCGAAGCTTAAAGGAAAGCAACTGCTTGGAATAAAAGGAACCAGTTGTTTAATATCATAGGGTAATATACCTTTTGTGTCTGAAGGTGATGGAAGGGCAGTCATGCGATCTGCATCTGTGTGTGGCTGGAAGCACTAGCATTGGTGTGATGGGCTTTCTGGGAGGACAGCTTTGTTGTGGGCCACTGACAGGGTTCATTCTTCATTAATACCCTCCGGCCTCAAAACCCTCCCCACACAGGCCATCTCATCTGTAGAGAAATGGTATGGCCACAGTGATTAAGAGAGAGGGGCTCTGAGGGGCTCTAGCACCTGTTAGCCCAGTCTAAAGCCCGTTTCCACTGCTTGTCACTTGTGTGACTGTGGGCGGTTTACTGAAAATTTCCCACCTCAGTGTCTTCACCGTGAAGTGAAGTATTTATCTCATAGGGTTGTTGTGAAGATGTAAGTGGCATAATCCATGAAGGCTAGTAGTAATAATGTCTGCCCGTCTGATCTTTTGCACTTGGCATCATGTAAAACTCATAGGAACTTTTTGCTTTCCTTGTCTTATGCTTGTTGCATAACGCATCAAGAAGCAGTGGTTGACCTGCATTGTCTATTTCCTTTGCCCCCAGAAGAACTTCTAAGTCAAGGTCAGGGCAAATGAGATGACTCTCTTTTGGAATCTGAACAAATAACCAGTGTATTCACAAGAACCAGCCCAGAGGACTTTCCCCTACACACAGTGTCTTGAAGAACAGCCATACATGACTTTATTGCCCCAGTAAACTGCCAGTCTGGAATCGCCCTTCTCCTGTCCAATACTAGAAAGCTTTGTTTTCTTTTATGCTGAGTGTGAAGTTGAAAAGACTAGCTGTAGTCATTTGGCCATTGCATTTATATACTTCGATGAGAAGCCTGATGCATGTTGGACTTTACGCTACCGTCTGAACAATGTCCTTAGAAGTTTCTTGAAAAGACCAGTGAGGGGCGCCTGGCTGGCTCAGTGGGTTAAGCCGCTGCCTTCGGCTCAGCTCATGATCTCAGGGTCCTGGGATTGAGTCCCGCATCAGGCTCTCTGCTCAGCAGGGAGCCTGCTTCCCTCTCTCTCTCCTGCCTGCTTCTCTATCTACTTGTGATTTCTCTCTGTCAAATAAATAAATAAAATCTTAAAAAAAAAAAAAAAAGAAAAGAAAAGACCAGTGAGTTTTGCCTTCATGATTTTCTTCCTGTTTGGGCTATCTTTTCATCAGTTTCCAGAGAAAGCTGGATTGGTCAACCAAGCCTTCTTTGTGAGTAATTACAGTCATTTCAGATTTTAATTTCAGGAAACAGAAGTCTACTGAATACAAGATCCTTGTCTTTGCTGGTGTCTCATCCTTACTTGTAGCCAATTTTGAGTATGTGTTAATTGCGGTTGGCAATGTAAGTGGGCCCAATTACTTTAGAAGGGATTAACATTTACATTAGAAAGAGAAGGTAAATGAGAAAAGCAGAGTATGATTTTTTTTTTTCATATTCATTAACTGCTTTAAGAGTTTTGCTTGGAAGATTCTTCCCTTAATCCTAGCATATTTTTCTGAAGAAAATATTACAGGAAATATCGTAACAAAATAGATGAATGAAAAGTGGCATTTCTGTGGAGGAAAAACATCATTATAAAGAAGATTTAAATGTGTATGAATGACTTTGTTACACTTAAAGAAGTGACTTAAAAAGTAATTCTCTAGAAAATCCTATACAGTTCATGTAGACAGAACGATATGGCACCTTTTAAAATTTCCTTTGGCACAGGTTGTTATTGCTGTAATACTAATTATTGCTTGGCACAAACAAGGTGTTAGGATTTATATTCCAATCTATACAGAAATCCATCTTTAATTAATAATGCATTGCCGCAGCCTATTTCACTGTCAGAGATTTTGTTGCCAGGAATAGACATAATATGGGAGACATAGAGCCTTGGGCTGATCTGGTTCAGGGTTTCTCCACTTTGTTGTTACTGACCTTCTGAACTGATGATTCTTTGTGTGGTGCTGCCCTGTGCATTGTCGGATGTTCCCTGCATCCCTCTCTGTGCCCGCTAGATGCTGGTAGTGTTCCTCCACCCACCCACCATGCTTTGACAGCCGAAAATGTCCCTAGAACTTGCCAAAGGTCCCCTGGTGGACCAAAGGTCACTTGCCAAAGGTCACCGGGTTTGTGACACACTGGTCTAGTTGATGGTTTCAAACCACAGATTAGAGGAACTGCTGGGGCATTTCTTCATACCAGTTCTAGGACCTTGTCTTACTGGGTCAGAATCTCCTGGGGTGAGTTTCTAGAAGCAGCACTAAAAGAAAAGTTGTAATGCAATTGTTGAGACCTCATTCTGAGTTCCAAGTGAGGAGGCTGAAATTCTTGCAGCTTTCTCTTTGTAAACCTCCTTTGGAGAGTGACTGGCTTAGTGACATGGAGGCAGGCCTCTGAGAGGTCCTTCTTCCTTCATTTGCAAAAAGCTCTTTTGGAAGATTGCACAAGAGTTTGTCTCCTCAGACCACAGGAGACACTGAAGCCTCCCCTTTAGCTGTGGCCATGTACATGACTGCCCCCTACACCTAGGATGCCAGAAATTGTAGCATCCAGGCCAGTGAAGATTTTTGAGACAATTTGTTGAGTCATCATTGACTGGTATCACTGGTATCATGGTTAGCAAATCCTCATGTGGTGGGACTCAGCACTTCTACAATTTTGGCATATATTTGGTATGCCAGGAAGAGCAGCTATCTTTGTCAGACGTGTGGGTCAGGCAGGTGGTGTGAGTGGGGGTTGAAGAAAGATGGCGTTGGCATAATGGCTAATCAGCCCATTCACCAGCTGAAGGAACTCTTAAAGTACTGAAGATTAATTAATGACCCTATGAGAATCACACAGAAGTCTTGGATCAGGGTTTTACAGGTATCCTCTGTTACTAGTGCCGTTTGTAGTTATACCCAGTGGTACGGAAATGAGTTCTTACCAGCTTAGCCGACTGAGCAGCAGCTTACAGCATGGGTTAAAATTGGCCATGGGAGAATTTACACTATGGAAATGAGCAAGCTCTGTAAATTGGATTTGTTTGTTTTCCTATAGTATTAACGCCCTGTTGCTGCTATAACAAATGACCACAAATGCATAATTTCCAGCATTGTAAAAAGGAACACTGAGATTTGATAGTACATCCCTGATGATTATTATTGTTAACCTCAATTTACATAGCACATAGAGCTGAAGAAGTTAGTTCCTTCTCCAAAGCCACCTGGAGAAAGCTCATAGTTTAGGACTTTCTTAATTGGTGAGCCAAGATTGCTTGTTTCCCTGCCTTCCCCGAAAGTGAAATAACAAGTATACTTAAAATCCAGGGATAATGTTTAATATGTTACAGAGAGCATAGCCGTGTCCTCAGGTTTATACTAACTTAACTTTTTGACTCTTAACAGAGCAGAATGACATATATATCCCACTTTCTCATGCATGAGTGGTGAACTGACACAATTAAAAAAGTCTCCTCAACTAAATCATTTATTATCACAGTTTTAAGATTTTTTGTGTTGCCAGTACCTTCAGCGTGTTATCAATTGCATACTTGTGGTACTAGTTGAGTTAATGAACACATTGGCCAAATTTGCTGCTAATGGATTATCTTTAAGTTTCCTCTGCTGCTTTGTTTTTAAAGACATGGATGGCTTTTGATGAAGCATGTAAAATAAGTAGTATCAGAAGATGAAATTAACACACACATTCGTTATTATGGTGAATTAGCTTTCCTAAACTGACACGAAATGTAGTTAAAATTTTAAGTATAGCTTATAAACTGTCTTGAAGAACATTGTGCAATTCGTTGGTAGGGAAGAGGAGTGACAAACAGAGAATTTCCCATAAGCCTTTTACCTTATTCACATGTTTGGGCATCTATCTGATTTTGAACAGAATTGCCCCGATTTTGATATATTAATGTGCAGATGTAGCTTGTGATATAAACTCAAAATTCCAGGGCTTTCTCTTTCCTGTTTTAATTGGAAATTACATAAACTTATCTGATACTGTGAATGTAGAAATTCGTTCTAGTACTAATGACCCTTTAAAATGTTAGATAGAGCATTGGCCTGGCTGAATCAGTGGACACTCTAGGGCCTTTCCCCCCCACCCTTTTTATCTCTAAATTTTAAATCAATGTCAGGTTGAAATGAAGAGAGGCCAGTAAATAAATGGCTTGCTGCTGTCTAACTTTTATGTGAGGACTGTAATGTGCATACTTCTTGTGGTATTTGAGAACAATTTTAATAATACAACATCAATCACTTTGCTGGTCTCTAGGAACAAATATTTCTAGTTCTTCTAATACTCGAGAGCACCATGAAGCCACATGAATCACCACCAGCATTTCACTGTTGTTGAGTCCTGACCAAGACAAGAAGTTGACTTTTTAAGGTTGTTTTTCTCCGAGAAAATTTTTTGAGGACTGACATGTATTAAATAATATCTTTGGTATAATGTTATTTTTTTTTCTCTAGAGGTTTTCATTAACATTTAAAAGCGAGTCATTTTTCTTTTTAAATAAGGATCTGCCATGATATCTAAAATTCGAACAGGAAAATACAATTGTGTATATATGTGTGTGTGTATATGTGTATATGTCTATATCTATTATCTATGTATTGATAATTATAGATATAGATGTATATATATATAGATGTATAGCGATACACACACACACACACATACACACATGATTCTGGGAAGATAGTTAATGAGAAGAAAATCATGTAACCATTGCTTGAACTTTCCAGCAAAAATTCCTCCAAGAGCACCTCCCACTTCCATATTCTGTTTCTGCCTTCATTCATTAATTATTTATACCAGCCATATTCTTCTCTGCCAGAGATCATTTTCCTGATTGATGGCATCTGGAGTCCTCTCCACGAAAGTATTTTAAAGGCTGTATCAGGAAAGATGACTTTTTCTTTTTCCTCGTCCCTCAATATTTAATAACTCTTAGACCCTACAGCTAATAGCCTCCCCTGGTTCCCATCTCATCCAAATGTGCTGGGCATTTGCTATTGCCCATCTCTTTAAAGAAAGCAACCTTTTATTTCTCAGTCAGAATAAATCAAAGGGAAACCACGCCTGGTAGATGATGATAGGGAGTCGCATATACAAATTGCCCATGAGAAGGTCAGTTTTAAACCACATTAGGGAGACTAGGTGGATTCCATTTAAGTATAAATGTGAGTGGATATATTGCTTTTGTCTCTCTCTTTATTCTGCTGAGCAGTTTCCTCCAAGCCTTTAATTGCCCCCTACACCCTAATTAATACCTGCCCCAAATCTTCCTTGTCCTAAACCACCTTCCTGAGCCAGGTGACCAATAGCTGTTCTTGACACTCAGCATGTTCTAAAGTAAACTCTTGCTCTTTTCCTGCCCACCAAATTTTCTTCCACTGTTCCCTGTGTTCCTGACCTGAATGTCCCTTCTCCCAGTTCTTCAGATGAGCAACTCTCCTGTCCTTCATCCTCACCATCAACAACCAGTCCTGATGATTCCATCTCCTAAACCCCTGTCCAATTTGACCATTTTCTTTTAACCCTGGTCCAAGTGTCTTCCGTGTGGACTATGGTGGTTGGTTCTTTCCTGATCTCTGACTAGCTCCCTTTGCTGCCCTTTAATCCATTTCTCTCTATACATGGAATCTTTTTGTTGTTGTTACTGTTTCAAATCTCAAGTGTGATGTGTCAGATACTCACCACAGGCTTCCCTTTCCCTGAGGATAAAGAAATGATCCTTTAAATCGCAGTATTCTTGGTTTGGTCATCGAGGCACACCCACCTCATAGCTTTTACCTCACATCCTCACATCCCTTGGGCTCTCTGCCTTCTTTTAGTTTTCAGGAGTTGTCATGTCCCCAGGGCCTTTGCATGTGCTGCTATGTCTGCCAGCATCTGTCTTATGCACCCCCATCCCTACCCCTCTGATGCCAGTCCCAGACCTCATTAATTCCTGTTACGCATTTTCATGGTGTGTTGTTTCTTTCCTTCAGAGTGTTCAGCTCACCATGAATGATCCCTCTATTTATAGGATTGTTAATGAAACTCTAGGGTCTGTGAGAGAAACATGTACACCTTACTTGACATTTTCCAGCACTTACCAGAGGTGTACACATTTGTTGAGGAAGTGAACATGTAATACTTTTAATATTTTCTGTACAAAATTGTTATATTTCTATATATTTTGATATACTTAGATATCGGTCTTTCCAGTGCTGCCTGTATGGATGGAGACAACTCACATGGGACCAGTGTATTTCTTCTAGAAATTAAAACTTTGATTACTCTAAAGATAATTTTTTTCTTTCTTCAGTATAATAACTAAGACAACTCTGAAGAGTTGGCTGCCATCTACAAAGGACTTCCCCTGAGTTACTTCATTTGAAATAACAGAAAAGATGTGATCTAGAAGACATGGTGTGATGTGGTCATTTGCTGGTGTTCACAGAGATGTGGCATAATCCAGCCGTGAACCTTGTCTTTTGGTCTGAGACCAGATGCCTCTTTGTGCAAAGTTGCCTCTTAAATGGCATGTTCAAGGTACACCCCTCTAGACTTGTTTCTGTGATTCTGTTATTCATGCATATTTTGTATGCTGTGTTCCCCTATATTGAATAAATATAATTTATATTGTATTATAAGCTTTTACTCAATTGATTGCCTGGCACTGTTTCTGAGGCTGAGGTCATCTGCCTTTATCTTCTGAATTGTTAGTATTATTTGAGCTCTTACTATATGCCTAGCACTGTTGTAATTATTTTATAGGTGTGAACTCATTTAGCCTTAATAACAAAGCAATGCTGAAGGTACCACTATTTCTGCTGACTTACCAATGAGGAACTGAAGCACAGGTTCAGCAACTAGTTCAAGGTCAGGTAGGGATGTGGATCTAGAAACTCTTGCTCTAAAGCGTGTGCATACAACCATTAAGCTGGGCTACCGAGAGGAATCAGTAGCAATTCTTATGGGAGATCAAATGAACACAGGAATGAAGGACAGTGTGGTTTTAAAAAAAGGAATTGACTACAATTGTTTGTGATTATTTATTTAATTTCCTTGGGATTTTGGCATATGCGGTTTCAGTCAGTCCTGAAATAATGTGTAAGCATGAATCAAGATTTCTTATTTTTAGGAGTTCTAAATTCAAGTTATTAAAAAAGTTTTAATTATTTTAGGGTTCAGGAATCCATCTCAGTGATTGTCCCCCTCCTCATCCCCCTCGATAAGGTGATCCTCCCTTTCATCCTGCTCCCTGGGATCCATCCTACGTGGAAGGGGGACTGTCATCACCATTCTGTTCAGGAGAGCGAAGGCACTTTCCCGAGGTCACATAGCTACTGAGTGGTAACAAAATGTTTGCAGACTCAGACTGTAGGCTGTGTTTGTTACAAATCTCCCACAGTTCACATCCTTTCCCTGCCACTTCCTAACCGTGCCCTGAGGCTAGGGATTTAATATTTGTGTGCCTCAGTTTCCTCATTTATAAAATGAATGTAAGAATAATTAAAGGTGAAAATTAAATTAGATAATTTGTTTAAAGTGCACAGAACATGGTCTGTTTTGCAGTAATTGCTCAATAAAAATACCTCCTCGGAGACCTACAGACCTATTTGTTTTTCTTTTCCCTTCTGGTATGCTAGGTGAGTTTTGAAGAGGAATTTTGCTTTTTCATTCTAAGCTTTAGGGCTCAATCATTTACCTTTATATTTTGCATTAGCCAGCTGCTCCTTTTCTTCAAGACTGTTATAAACTCCAGTGTTTAGCTACCTGCTCTTTTCCCATGTAGACTGATTCAACTGGTTAGTACTAAAAATAGTAATATTGGATGCCTTTTTCAAAACTTCTTGAGGATGAAAAGATTACAGTTGCAGAAATCCCCTGTTGTCTTTAGAAACAATTATTTTATAGGAATGCTGAAGGTAAAACTTAGAGAAGGACCTTTAAGTATAATGAAATGTAGTTATGAAACCATTTTAACTGTGTGTTGAAACACTCACAAGAAGATAGCAATTAAATAAGAACCTAATTTCTTTGGGAAGGAGTATGACACATGTTTAAAAGAAGTCATCAGTTTCTCTCTGAACCAGTTCTGAGAGTTAAAGCTAAGGCTAAGTGAACCACTAAGAATTATTTCATATATAATCTTTAGTAGGGAAGTAGATTCTGTTTCATAAGGTTGGCTGTGCTTCTGAAGATCAAGAAATAGGGTTTTTTGCTTGTGTGTGTGTGTGTGTGGTTTTTTGTTTTTTGTTTTTTTTTTTTTTTAAGGTGAATAGGCACTCAGGAAACACATTGTAGGTCCTTGTACTTTATGTAGTTCAAATTGTATTTTAAAATGTTCAGCTTCTGATTGTAGAAAAATAGGCAAGAAGACATCCATACAGATGGAAAAGTAAATTCAAATATCCTTTTTTGAGAGGGAGCTCTTGAGTGGCTCAGTCAGTTGATCATCCAACTCTTGATTATGGCTCGGGTCGTGATCTCACGGTCAAGGGATTGAGCCCTGTGTCAGGCTCTGTGCTCAGTGGGATGGGGGATTGCAATGTGGATGGAGAGTCTATTTGAGGATTCTCTCTTTCTCTCTCCCCCCAACTGGGGTTCTTTCTCTATCAAATAAATCTTCTTCTTCTTTTTTTTTTTAAAGCTGGCATCAGTCTAAATATGTTTTCATTAGAATCACAGTTGTTGAATATAGTCTGAAGACCTCTGGCGGTGCCAAGAGATCTGTGAAGTAACCACAACGCCAAGACGTTTTGCCTTTTTCACTCTCCTTCCCTCACCGGTGCACAGTGGAACTTTCTAGAGGCCTCATGATGTGTGATGATGTCATCACTCCAACAGCTAATGCGAGGTGCTCTGTGCATTGTCGTGTTCTGAAATGACCTGTCTGAATTTTTATTGTGCAAGGTATCTAGTGATGTAGCCCAAACACACACATGCTCTTTGGGAGCCTCAATAATTTTTTCAAAGCTTCACAGTGCCCCGAGACCAAAATGTTTGAGAACCTCTGCTTTAGAAAAATAGCTTCAGACAGAGGAGGCAGTCATCTTGCAGGTGCTGCTGATGTCCAGCCGGTTGAAGATGGGGAACTGCAGACATGGCGGTAGACGTTTCATTTTCATTGCCCATTGCATTACTGGATATGTGCCTTGTAACCACTGGCTCCCAGGTTTTGTGTCAGTCTCCCCCACAAGGACACCAGCCCTGTGAGCATGAGGGCTCTGCTGCTTGGTCCAGGGCCACCTCCCCAGTGCTTACAACAGTATCCACGAGCCCTCCCCCTCCACAGCATGTCTTAATGAAGGAATGGATTTTAAACCGCAACGTTGACATCTGTATGATGATGTCAACAGGATGCGCGTCCATTCTGTCCCATTCTCCCAAAGTGGGGTTCCTTGCCCAGGCCACGTAGCTAGTCCCCGGCAGCTCAAGGACTGACACGGTCTGTGGATCTCACTGCCCGCCCTCCGCCTGAACAACTCTCTCGTGGCTCCTGGCTCAGGTCAGGTAAGTCACAAGAGTGGCAGGCACCCCAAAGCAAAGGAATTCAATCTAGAGAGTTCCAGGGGAAGGTGGCAGGCAGGATCTTGTGTCAAGTTTGGGCCTGAAAAGAGGCCCTGGAGGTGGCTGGGTAGACTGACTGTGACAGAGGAAGGCCACTTCCTGGCTGGTTTCATGCTTTTTGCTTGTGGGGCAGGACTCTGCAGTGGTTGAGGAGGGAGGGCTCCAGAGCTGGGCTGCTCAGATGGGAGTCCCGGTTCTTTCAACTGCTGGCTGGGTAACCTTTGGCAAGTTGCTCAGGCTTCCCCATGTTCTGTATAAAGTGAGTGCAGTGATAATATTTTTCATCTGCCTCTTAGGATTGTTTGAGATTGACTGAACTAAAGCGAAAGCGTAACCAGACAGTGCACGGTACTAGCAAATGCTACGTATATCTATGGAAATGCGACCTGTTTTTTTACTGGTGACTGTCTAGGACTCATCAGTGTTGACTGAGAACAAAAGAGATGAATCCAGTTTCCAACAGAGTCTGAGGCTGGGTTGTTAGGACGGTGTGGCCGAGCCGCTAGCATGCAGGCTCAGGAAGCGGACTTTGGCTACTTACTTGCTGTATAATCTTGAATTATTGCCTCTTTGTGCCTTAGCTTCCTTCTCTGGGAGACAGAGAGGAGTGCTCACCTCAATGAATGACAGGAAGCGGTGAGTTAATGAATATAAACTGTTTAGAGGAGTGTCTGGACCACAGTAAGTACTTGACATAGTTCATGCTGTGTAATCGAATGATATCTTCAGTGATTGGAGAAGACACGTTCAGTCCAATTTCAGAAATCAGTCAAAGAAGCGGCAAAAATTGTAATTATTTGAGACAGTAAGATTTTAAATAGGTTCGTTCAATTACAGTAAAAATAATGAACGAATGGGGCTCCCACCGTTTGTACACAAGTGGATAGAAAATTTATAAAGAGGGCAAAGCCCTGTGCATGGATTTGTGGGAGGAAAGGTCAGTCTTCTTTTTTTACCTCATGGCTCCACAATGCATGAAGGAGTGAGAAGGGCTGGGCCAGGGCTGTGGCCGAAACGTCTGATGTTCATAGGTAGGAAGCTCTCACCCTGTCTCTTTTCCTTTCTTTTCTCCTTCTTTTCTTCCCCCTAAATTCCTCAACATTGAAAAGTGTAAAAGAGAAACACCGTAGGACTGGCAGTCTGGAAACCAGAGTCTGCCGTAACGAACAGTGTGACCCTAGACAAACCACTTCAACTCCTGGACTCTGGTCTCCTCATTTGGAAAGAGAAAGGGCATATTGAATTATTCTTAAAATCCCTTCCCAGGCTTGCTCTGGGAATTCACTTAAGCTATCCAGAAATACTGGGACTTCCTGGACTGAAATTAGGAATTCAGGTGGGCTAGCACACATGCTTGGGCCCACCCCTTCAGAGGGCTCTGGATATCCCAAATGGAACATCTGGAGATCCCCAGGAACAAAGGTCCTCCTGACCCGGTGGCCTGGTAGCCCCGGGAGGACAGCCTAAGGCGAGTTCATGAGCTGTGACCTAAAGCAACTCGGACTTAACAAAGTAGGTCCTTGTCTTAATATAGTCATCACTCCCTGTGAACAATGCCCTTCAGAGCTTCGTCTGTTCTCTTGGCCTCCTCATCCAGACCTCATCAGGACACCTGTGCTCATGGTCCTGTCATTCATCACGTTTTAAAATTATCGTCTTAATCCTTTGGCTATTTTCAGCTTTCTGCCTTGAGATATGCACCCCCCTGGACAGAGGTTTGCGTACCATTTGTGAAGCATCATGGCAGACAGAGACCCCCTCCCTATCCTTGATCTCCTCCGTTAATGAGGGACATTTCCTCCTTGTTCTTATTTTTGTTCTTGGTGAAATAAACCAGAATTTTCTCAAATAAGTTTGGTTTTGAAACTCAGTGGCACATTCCTTATCTTCGTTCACTTAGATGTCCGTACCATTTGATGCCTCTCTGCCTGGAGTATGTCCTCTGTTGGGAGCGATGGCACCCTTTCTCGGTGAGGCTTTGGCTCCATTTCTTTTCCTTCCACTTCCTTTCTTCTTGACCGCCTCCATTTGTCCTATCCGTAGCTCTTACTTTTTCTTTCGAAATACTCTTCCTCGTGTTGAAAAACAAAATCCAAACACGTGGATTGAAAGATTGGACTGGTTTTATTCAGCCATGTTGTGAGAGTCCGTTTAGCAAGGAGAAAGGAGCTCCAAGGGGCTGTACAGAATGGAAGGTTTTTGTAGGAAGGAGGGTGAGGTAAGAAAGTTATTAGCAAAATAAAAGATGGGTCAGGCAAGGTCACCTTCCCTGAGAGGGGAAGGAGAGGAGGTCTTATAAGGTAGATTACCTCATCTTCGGGGGATGGAGAGCATCCATATGACAAATATCCTCACCAGTCCTGATGAGAAAGTTCATGACGGACAGGTGACGGGGTGGTTGGAACTGCGATTGGTTAGCTATTAAGTCCATATTTGGTGACCTGGCCTAAATGAAATTGTTTGAGCCTATAGGTTTCTTTTTGACACTTGGAAATTGTGTCTATGAATAGCTTCATCCCCCTTAAAACAGATGACTTCCAAATCCTAGATTTTGATATTTAGATTTTTTTTTTCTCTTGGTTAGTTATGTATATCATTCACTAGATATTTATTGCCTACCTGGAACAGTGTACCATGTTGGTGCTAAGACTATGAAGACAGGTGACTTTCTCTACTTTCAGCAGGTCTAATGGAGTCAAATTGAAGTGACAGACACCCACTCTGATAAAACCAACCCAAAAAGATGGCGCTAGAGTATTTTAAAAACTACTTTTAGAATATGGGGAACTAAATAAATCTCCAAGGGCTGTGAAAGAAAGGCTTCCCAGACAAGAGGTCATGGGAGGTGGGTCTTGGAGGTTGAGTAGGAGTTTGTGAGCTATGACATCCCCAGACTTCCTTCCGTTGTGTTTTTCTGATGTGCTCCTGTCGCCTCAAGCTCAACATGTCAGAAGTCACATTCTCCCATCTTTCTCCCTAAATTATATCACCCACTTGACTTTGCTATTTAATTCTTTTCCTGAGTCACTCAGGGAATACACTGTAGGCATTTTTGGGTCTTTTCTCTTTATTGCTCTACAGTCACACAGAGTCATCCACATTCCTCGTTTGGCTCTTCCTTCAATCATGCCCACTGCCCCAATCAGCTCATACACTGTCACTTGCTGTCTGGGTTATGGCAGTGGACTCCTAGCTGGCCGGTCTGTTGGAGGTCACTGTCCCCATTTAATCTGTCTTTGAAGTCATTGCCATATCGATCTTTTATAAATGCATTTGATTTTGTCACTCATCTATTCAAAAATAATGGCACCCTGACATTTGTTCAGTGCTTAGTTCATAAAGTGCCTTTCTTTATTTTTTATAAAAGATTTTTTTTTAATTCACTTGATAGAGAGAGAATGCGAGCACACAAGCAGGCAGAGAGGCAGGCAGAAGGAGAGGGAGAAGTAGGCTCCCCTCGGAGCAGCGAACCCTATGAAAGGCTTAATCCCAGGACCCTGGGATCATGACCTGAGCCAAAGGCAGAAGCTTAATGGACAGCCACCTAGGTGCCCCTAAAGTGCATTTCTTTGTTTGCTTGATTTACTTAACTCAGCATAATCCCCTCCAGTTCCATCCATGTGAATGCACATGGTGGGTATTCAAAGCAATAGCATAGTGGACCTTAGGGAAAGGGAGGGAAATCTGAATGGGGAGAAATCAGAGAGGGAGCCAAACCATGAGAGACTGTGGACTCTGGGGAACAAACTGAGGGTTCAGAGGGGAGTGGGGTGAGGGGATGGGGTAACCGGCTGATGGGTATTAACGAGGGCACGGAATGAGCACTGGGTGTTATACGCAACTAATGAATCACTGAATACTACATCAAAAACTAATGATGTTCTAACTGAACATAATACAAAAAAAGAATTTACATTTTATAATCATCACCTTTTTTTGCTGTGGGATTAAAAGTTATTAGAAAAATTTTTTAAAAGTGCATTTCTTTAAACAATCTCATTTGATTATGAAAACAATCTTGTGAAGAAAAGACTATACTTGCTTGCAAATCTCTTAAATTTACGATCCGGTAGTCTGTGAGCTCCTGGAGGCAGAGAGGACATTTTGTTCATCTTTGCATCCTCTGTATGTAGTACTTGGTACCAGAAATGATGTCCAGTAAATGTTGTGCTGTGTATTTATTTCTCCCTACTATCTGCACATCACATGTACCCCCAAACTATTGTGATCATAAGTCATTGAGATTAAGTCATAAAAAGGGCAGTTTTCCTCCTGCTTCAGTGCTGATGCTGTTGGCCCGGGCACTACTCAGCAATCAGTGACCACCTTAAGCCAGGACGGTCACTGTTGCTGGACCGCCCTGGAACCTCAGGGTCCCTAGCGGGCTCTGAATGTCCAGTGCTGTGTAGACTCAGAACCACTCCTTGTGATTTGCTTTCCTTAATTAGGCAATCAAAGACGTTTGGCTTTTTATATCCTTTTATTTTTTTTAATTTATTTATTTGAAAGGGAGAGTGTGTGAGCTGGAGGAGGGGCCAAAAGAGAAGGGAGTGGGAGAGAACTGCAAGCAGACTCTCCATTGAGGTCACTGTCATGACCTACAGGTCATGAGACCCATAGGTCATGACACTGAGCCAAAACTGAGATTCAGACACGCAACTCAGCCACCCAGGCACCCCTTTTGTATCATTTTTAATATCAGACTCAATTTACTTTCCTTGAGTGGTTTTCAGTAATGCTACATGATAGTATGGATCTAGAGAGTCTAAATGCTCTAGTTTTGCATGTGTAAAAATGTGGGGTTACTAATGTGGCTTATAATTTGTTCTCCTTATTTCCAGATCTTGTTTACTGAATTCATAAGAAAACTGGTTATAGAAGTGATAATATTAAAAAAAAAAAAAAATTAGTGGACCCTGGGTGACTCAGTTGATAAGCATCTGCCTTCTGCTCAGGTCATGATCCCAGGGTCCTGGGATCTAGCCCTGCATCAGGCTCCCTGCTCAGAGAGGAGTCTGCTACTCTCTCTCCCTCTCTCTCTCCCCCTGCTTATGTTCCCTCTCTTGCTGTGTCTCTCTGTCAAAAAATTCAATAAAATGTCAAAAAAAATTTTTTTTAAAAACATCAGTGGAGTAAAACTGTTTGGATCTGAATCTGTAAGAATTTGATATTTTGCAGCCTGGCAACACAGAGCAGCCAGAAACTCTACTCCTGTCTGATAGGGACCAATTTGCATAAAAAGAGTAAATAGCTTCTTTGGTCGGTATTCGCCGTAGGAAACCGAAGAACATAATCTATCTTGCATTTTTTTTCCTTCATAATCTATCTTGTATTTTAAGAGGCAGTTTGCTGACATGAAGAATATGATGAACCAGCAAATGACTTGGAAATGTGCTTGACTTTGCAATAACAATTGAAGTTTGTTCTTAGCCAAAATAAAAAGCTTTTGGACTTGTCAGGCTTTCTTTCCAAGAGCCGCTGCTGCCATCTGCTGGTCTGCATTCAGCAAACTTCTAAATGGAGGGATGACATGGTTCAAGATGTTCCTTTGAGCGGGGGGGGGGGGGGGAAATCATCATCTTCTAATTTAATTATGTTTTAAAAATAGAAGTAAACACTAAAGTGAGATGAAGTTACAAATACATCACTTAGAAAAAATGAATTTTTCTAGATCTTGGACAAAAATAGAAGATAAAGCAGGGATTTGCCCTGGGTCCCGGGAAAAGTCATACCTTTTCCTGTAGAGGAAAAGTATGAGAAGCGTGGGAAACATATTTCCATGGTGAAGTCAGGTGGTGTGAAGCAGGGATAGATTTGAAGTGTGGCGAGCTCCAAACTTCAGCACTGTGCGTGTGGATGAGGGCGAACTGGATTGGGTAGTGTAGAGGGAGGGTCCTGGGGATTCGGAGATGGGCAGGAAAGGCCTTCTCAGCCAGTGCCGCTCAAACATGAGCGGCATCAGAATCCCCCAGAAGGCTTGGTCAGATGAAGATAGTTGGGCCTCATCCAGTGATCAACGGAGAGATGTTTAACAGCTGGCTCTTTGGGAAAAAGACTTTGATTTGTAGCTGATAAGTTCTCTGATTGCAGCTGATTTCAGGCTACCCACAGGGCACCACTAAATACCGTGTCAAGAGGAGATGTGCTGCAATATACCAGCATACAGGTTTCCACTGTCCACTTGCAGTAGGTGCAAATAACCTCTAGGGCAGAGCTAACAGTAAAAGGTCATGACTGTATCAGGAAGCACAATTTCAAATATTTTTTGTTCCCATTCCAAATGCAATCCATCTGCTTGAAAGCTTTGATAGCTTGGTATTTAGCCGTGATTGTCTTTAACAATCAGCTGGTAGAATTCTGGAAATTTCACAGTCCGGTCTCCAATGTGGGTGGGAGCTGGCTCCAGCACACAATGGAGTCCATCTCCAGAGTGGCCGGAGTAGATTTCTGGAGTCTGGGGTGGGGTCCAAGATTTGCCTCTGCCCCATTCCCAGATGATGCCAGGGCAACTCTTCATGGCCCATCCGAAGCGCCGAGCTAGAATGGAACCCTGGAAAGTGATGGGTGTTGAGTTTGGGTGAGGAAGGGATGTTCTCTGAGAGGGGAACCTTTGAACAGAGCCCTGAACCATGGGACAGCTCCAGTCTTGGAAAAGCTGGGATCAAGGGCACCATGCAGGACTTGTCTTGCATGATGGGAGCAGGTTCAGCTCCTCCATTGTGATGGAGGTAGTCAGTTATTATGGGACTGGGAAGCGAGGCACTCCCTGGGGGATTGCTGAGCCAGGCTCTGTGGGATTGCTGCCTTTCTCTCCCGGGGGAAGAGGGCAGGCTCCTCAGCAGGAGGTGGGGAAGAGTGTTGTGTATTTGATATGCAAAATAGCCATTCTGGAGTGGGAGAAAAACAGATCATTCCAAGGCAGTCTATTTAGAATTCTACAAATGTTAAGTGGCCATTGGAGATTTTTGGTTATGAATGTAAAGTGAGATCAATTGGCAAGGCAATTGATCTAGTAATACTGAGTTGCCAGGACGCTGGTGCACAAAAGGGGGGTCGTGGAGGAGCCGAAGCTTGGTCCGTTGGGAATCATGGAGGAAGGGATCTATGCAGTGATTAAGGGCGCTGTTGAGGCATCTGAGTTATGTGAGGAATTAAGAATGTAGGGGGACCTCTATGCCTGAATGGGGGGAAAGCGGGAGGCTCACTGATCTGAAGGCTGAAGTGAAAGACCCGCGGATCCCCTTACCCAAGAATCCAACACTGCCACTGGATGCAATCAGCAAGAGGTTCTTTATTGTTACGCAGGCGCCTGCGGGTGGTCAGCAGCTCCTGCTAGCTGAGCACACCCGGCTGGGGTGGTGCCGGGTTTTTATAGACAGGTACAAACAAGTTTTGGGTGGGGCGCAACTGATTGGTTGACAGTTAGAACTTTTGAAAAAGGCATACATGGAGTTTGCTGATTGGCTTTGGGGGTGCGCGCGCGCGCGCGCGCGAAAAGAGAGGCGGGAAGGGGGAACAAGCTGATTGGTTCTGAGGGCCCGCGCGCGGGAGGAGAGAGGCAGGGAGGGGGAACAAGAAGGGGGAAGGTAGGAATGCCATCATGGCGCCTTCTATTATTTCTATAAGCCAAGCAGTTACAGAAGGGCAAAAGAGCAATTAATAACCTAATTTACACCTAAAAGCCAGCGGTTCACAGAAAAGCAAACAAGCGGTTAGTTATCCTATCTATCTTCTAGGGGAGGGGTCTTTCAGAAGAAGTGCAGGAATTGTTGGAAAGGTCAGAGAAATGGACGCTTGAAGTGTTTTCTTTAAACACTCACTTTTGTTTTTTTCTCTGCTCTCATCATAATAACACACTTTAGCCCAACACAGTATTTAAGATACTTTGTGAGATCCTGGGAAACTGCTGTATTATAATAATTTTCTTTTCTTGAAGTTCAAATAGGTTAATAGCGATAATGATACTAACTTGTCCCCCCAGATTATTTTTTATTTTTTTAAAGATTTTTTATTTATTCATTTGACAGACAGAGATCACAAGTAGGCAGAGAGGCAGGCAGAGAGAGAGAGAGGAGGAAGCAGGCTCCCTGCCAAGCAGAGAGCCCAATGCGGGGCTCGATCCCAGGACCCTGGGATCATGACCTTGAGTTGAAGGCAGAGGCTTTAACCCACTGAGCCACCCAGGTGCCCCGTCTCCCCAGATTATTAATGCCAAATGACATACCAAATAGGAGGGGGATTTGCGTGAGAGCACAGCGGTGTTAGCACTCGGCAGCCGGACTGGAGTTTCATATCACTTCATAGCTGTGTGGCTCAGGCCACAGCAAAGTCGCTCTGAGCCTCAGTTTTCTTATCAGAGAAATGGGTCTGATAGTTTCCCCTATGACGTGTTGTAAGAGTTAATAATGTGTGTAAATCATGGCACGGGGCCTGGCTCTTAGGAAATGGCAGCTTTATTCTTATTCCAGTATCATTAGACCTTGAATACAAATACTTAGGAGAGAGTTTTAGCTTCTTTCTCTGAAATACACCACCCCAAGGGAAATCGAATATGTTGGATCATATAAATGAGATGTGTATGAAGACTATGAGAAAATTGGTGACTCAGTATTTTGCCCCAGCTCCTGTGATTGTTTGGGGGAAAAACAGGGGCTTCAGAAAACAACCAGAAAGATTATTAGCAACCGAATGGGAGAGAGATTCTTTTCCTACAGTACTCGGTTATCATAAATGAAGAGCTCCTTTTTCTTTGTCCAAATTGATATGTCTCTCTGTTGGTTTTATAGAACTAAATTTTAATCTGTGTTCATTTTCATAATCTTTTTTCATCAGTTTGTTTCTCTCTGTTGCCTTTTTAATCAGGAAGCTTAGAAACAAATCACAGATCTTGAAGGAGAATCTTATTTAAGAGCTCTTTGAGCTAAGATATGCAAATTAAACCAACAGTGAGATACGGTTTTTATGTCTGGAATAGGCAAAGTGAGTGAAAAGAAAATGATAATACTCAGTAGGGGAGAGCGTGCAGTGAATCCCTGCTTGAAGGATTGTAAATTGGTACCATCTTTCTGAAAATCCATTTGATAATACAGCAAGTCATAAAAATGCCCCTGTATTTTGATGCAGCAATTCTCCATTTAAGCATATATTCTAAGGAAATAGTAAAATGGTATTGGATAAGGATTTAGGAATAAATATATTCATTACAATGGAAATAGCAAAATAAATAAAGGGGAGATAAACCAAAGTCTAGCCATAGGAGAATGATTTTAAAATGATGACACATCCATATGACAGTAAATGCTGTGAGATTGAATTTTTTTTCCTCAAACGGATAAAAAACAGAATGTTTTTCATGATTTCAAGTAAGTCTATAAATAATAAGCACAGACAAATGTATCGAAATAAATCCATCATAACACGAACCATTGTTTTTCCAGTACGATAGAAAATTAGATGATTCTCCCTTTTTTTTAAGCCCCTCTACATTTTCCAAATACTTCACAGTAACGATGTATTGTTTTTATTCTAAAGATAAAACATGAGAGATGTTGCACTTACTGATTAGAAGGTAGAAGACTAGATTTTTCCACTTTTCAATGCCCATTTTGCTTTCAACAGTTGGATTCCTGCCATTCCTTCTCTACTGGAATTGCTCCTCTTTTTTTGAAAGCATCTATCTATCTATCTGACAGAAAGAGAGAGAGAGAGTATAAGCAGGGGGAGCAGCACAGGGAGAGGGAGAGGCAGGCTCTCTGCTCGATCCCAGGATCCCCAGATCATGACCTGAGCCGGAGGCTGATGCTAAACTGACTGAGTCACCAGGCGCCCCGGGAATCGCTCTTTTAGAGGCGGTTCATTTGTCCCTTCAGCTCCGCTGCCCGCCGTCTCCCTAATTCCTCTGTATCCTCTCACACCATCGGTTATCCCTTTATTCCTTGTTGATACCGGCTTTATTTAGACATCATTCACATACAATAAAATTCACCCTTTTAACATGTGCAGGCACTCCTGTATTAAAATACCCTTCTTTTTAAATTTCTGTGGACACTATCCTAGTTTGTTTGTTTGTTTGTTTGGGTTACTGGGAATCACCCATATGCCAGGCACCTGTTCTCCTAACTTTACTCTGTCTGCTGTTCCTCTTCAGTCCTCTTTGCCGGGTCCTCCTCCTTTGCCTAGCCCTCAAATATCAGCATCTGTGAAGCTCTTTTCTCTCTCTCAGCCTCGTGCCGGTAGCTGGTCCAGTAGATGCTCTCAGCTCACTTCAGCCCAGTGTATCTCCTGGGTCCCCTCACCCACACACACCATGAAGGCCTGCGAGCTCGCAGGTCCACGGCTAAACTTGCCTTTCCGTGTCCCCAGCCCGACATTTTCATTCCCGTGCCTCTTTCTGTATTTCGAACCTGATCAATGCTGTCACAGTCCTACAAGTCAATCACAATAGTTCTAGCACACATGATTATGATTGTTTTTCCTTTACTTTCCTATTTAACGTATCTTATTGCTATAGCTTTCAAGCTGTGCCTATAACCAGTGCTTTGGTTTTGCCCTTGTAACCTTGGCATCTCTCAGATGAGCAAAGCGGTCATCTTTGGGGAGCCTGTCTCTATTTTCCACACAGATTCTATCAAAATAAAGTTCCAGCTCCTTGGCTCAGGAGACGTACCAGACATACATGATCTGATCCCAGACTAGTTTTCCAGGCTGGCATACACCATAGCGTCCTGGAACTCACCTGCTCTCCAGCCAGTTTGAGAATTCATGATCCCTGGGCATACAACCTTCACTTACCCATTACAATGCACTACTTTCTACCATCCGCTTTCTCCTCCATCTCTACTTATTAAAATATGGCCCATTTTCCAAGACAAGTTCAAAGGATCCACCTTCTAGGAAGTCCTTTGTCATTTCCCTAACCCTGAGTAACCTTTCCCACCTTTCTTTCTTTCTTTTTTTTTTTAAAGATTTTTATTTATTTATTTGACAGACAGAGATCACAAGTAGGCAGAGAGGCAGGCAGAGAGAGAGGAGGAAGCAGGCTCCCTGCTGAGCAGAGAGCCCGATGCGGACCTCGATCCCAGGACCCTGAGATCATGACCTGAGCCGAAGGCAGAGGCTTTAACCCACTGAGCCACCCAGGCGCCCCCTTTCCCACCTTTCATTCCCATGGCTATTTGTCTGGAAACTTCTAGCACTTGCCGGACTCTACAAGGCCTTTGCCATTTTGCCATTTGTGTTGATTTTCCTCTTACGCTAATGGAGCCACTGTGCCTTATTTCTCTTTGTAGGATTCATGATATTGGCACAGAGTGCTTTGCAAAATGAACACTTAATATATATTTGGCATCAAAAGGATACTCCATGTACTGATATTTTCATCTTTAATTTGATTTCTAATGCACAGTGTTCAGGGCCCCCTCATTGTCAGATTACCCCACCGCCTTGCCATCTTCCAATATCTCTGAAAGTTTTGAAATAGTAACAAGCACTTAATTACTCTTTTTGAGAGCCAAGTGGCTAGCCACGTGGTCTTGTCAACCAGAACCAAACTGATGGGAAAACACTCTAGGACTGGTCACCTAGCTTTGTATGGGCTCCACTCTTTGCCCCAACCCACGAGTGATACCAGATAACACTTCTCCCTTCTTCAAGGAAGCCACATTTCCCTTATGCCAGGGATTGGTCTGGCCAGTTTGGTGAGCAGGAGTAGTTCGGAACCAGGTGCTCTGCTCTGCACCCGTAAAGAGAATTCATTTCACAGAATCACCTCTTTGCATCCTCAGCAGGTGACAAAGAGAAAAGACAGGAAAGGGGCATTTGGTGCTCACTACCGGCGTCAACTTGGACCTAAAATATCTATCAACATATGCTCTTGAAGGTTTTTTTACAGCCCCCAATTAAAAACAAAAACAACACTCTTACATATCAAACTGCACTCACACTGTTGTTCCATTGTAATGATTTCCTTCAGTGGCATCTTCTAATTAAACTAATCCCCAAGTTGTAAGAGGACTTTTAACCGCCCTACAGAACTGAAGGGAATTTTCCACCTAATCAAAGCAGGAAACCTATCTCGATTTCCTAATTTAATTAACCCAATTAATGTATGTAAGTACTGACTACTGATGTGTTTCCAGGATGTAATTTGTTCTTCCAAAGACGCACACACTTCTGTTCTTGTTTTATTTTCATTCAGTTTGTCTCTGAGAAGCAGGCTGCCTGCTGAGCAGGGAGTCCAATGCCGGGCTCAATCCCAGGACCCTGGGATCATGACCTGAGCGGAAGGCAGAGGCTTTAACCCACTGAGCCACCCAGGTGCCCCTCTCTGAGAATCTTTTGACTCAGTGCTACCTCTTTCCTCCTGGGAAGAATTTTTAAAATACATATAATGAAGTTTTTTTTTTTTTTAAAGATCTTATTTTTTATTTGACAGAGAGAGACAGTGAGAGTGGGAATACAAGGAGGGGGAGTGGGAGAGCAGGCTTTCCGCTCAGCAGGGGGCCTGACCTGGGGCTGGATCCCAGGACCCTGGGATCACAACCCGAACCAAAGGCAGATGCCCAGCAACTAAGCTACCCAGACACCCCTATAGTGAATTTTTTTTCTCTTTTTTTTACTTATATAATCTACTAGTATCAGTGAAAGTGTTTTTCTTGAGTAGAAGT
Organism: Mustela putorius furo; assembly: GCF_011764305.1. Lineage (NCBI taxonomy): Eukaryota > Metazoa > Chordata > Mammalia > Carnivora > Mustelidae > Mustela > Mustela putorius. Next base: position 12,851,672 of record NW_025422123.1, on the reverse strand, counting down.
TAAATCTTTGATACTATCATATATATTCATTACACCTTATTAGAACAGCAATTCTGGCTAAAGAGAAAAGACAAAGGATCATTTTTAACGTGAAGTAAAGGAGTTAAGTATAAGAACACAAAATTAAGGAGTTTCTTTATAATTTATTCTTGGCCCATTTGGTTCTAAGTTATTTCGAAATCTGAAACAAATGTGCAATAGTACATAGAATGGATAACTTCATTAATTCCTCTCGATAACTGTAAAGGCTAAATTTGAATCAAGGGAATGAATTGTAGCGTCAGCTATAGGAGGAGATGGGTCAGTAATGGACTAGATACAGCCCAAGTCTCTTTGCCCTTCTATGAGCTCTTAAGCTGCCATTGATGCTGTACGAACAACCATGAGCATGCCCAGTAGGCAGGCAGGACTGAGCACCTGCCTTGTGGGAAGTGTTTACGTATGTTACCTCTCACCTTCAAAGTAACAGGGATGGTTGACCAGCTCTATTTTATGGATAGGAGCTCAGGGATGTTACATGGCTTGCGCAAGGGTGTCCAGAAAGTAAGCAGGGTAGCCAAGTTCAATCTCATAGGGTTTAGAACTGGGGCGACACTAAGAAGTAAATCATTCCCTGATGAGAGGGTGCCCTAAGTTTAAATGTTTGACTCCAAGCATTCCACGTTTTACCCTTTATTTACATACACATTCTCCTGTAGCCATTCTTGAGTGTCTCGAGTCCTCCAGGACACACCTCCAGTCGATCCCTTTCATGACGTTACTACCTCCTGACCAGCTTGAAGGTTTTGCCCTATCATTATCACGGCTTCCTTCAAATGCCCTCAGGGTTTTTTTTTGTTTTTGTTTGTTTGTTTGTTTGTTTGTTTTTTGCTACCTTTATTATATTCTTGTGATAAAGCCTTCATCCTGGCTTACCTCAGTTCATGGGTCTGCTGCTGAACAGCTGCTGGAGACTTTTCTCACTTTATATACAGTATAGGAAACCACAACTGGACATTTAATCCTCCTGGTGTTTGTAGCGTAGACATTCCCTTTTCCAGTCTCTCAGATGGCTGTTTCATGCCTTCTTCTTTCCTCCAGAGCCAGCCTCAGAAGAGGATGGTGGATCACGTTGCATTGAGAAAGAGGAACACCCCACCCTCATCTTCTTGCCTCTTGGTCTACCAGCCTGATTCCATATTAACTCGTGCTCTCTGCTTGTCTCCTTTTGCACGGGTAGGGATAGCTCTGCTCCTAGCAAGGGCCCAGCCTTTTTTCACTGTGCTCAGAGTCCCAGCCTATCTTGCCTCCCAGACATTTTGTGCCTACAGTGAGCTGTCACCCCCACATGATGAATTGCTTTCTACTAGATTATTCCTATCAGCATCTAGAGGTATCTCCTCTTCTTGAAACAAAACAGTCTCCTCTGCCCTGTGTCTTTTTTTTAACTATTTCTTTTGTCCCCTTAACAGAAAATCTTCTTTTTTCTATAATCACTGTCTCCCTATTTCATATGGATTCCTCAGCCTGCTTCCAATCGGGATCTCCCCCTGTTAGTCCACTAAGAAGCTGTCATCAAAGTGATAATGGCCTTTCTGATGCCAAACCCAATAGTTATCTTTTTCTATATCATTCTTTTTTTTTAAATTAACATATATGTAGTATTTTCAGAGGTATATAGTTTCAGGGGTATATAGGTATATAGATCAGAAGTATATAGTTTCAGGGGTATATAGGTCTGTGATGCATCAGTCTTACACAATTCATAGCACTCACCATAGCGCATACCCTCCCCAATGTTCATCCCCAGCCGCTCTATCCCTCCCTGCCTCCACCCCAGCAGCCCTCGTTTGCTTCCTGAGATTAAGAGTCTCTTAGGGTGGGCGCCTGGGTGGCTCAGTGGGTTAAGCCACTGCCTTCGGCTCAGGTCATGATCTCAGGGTCCTGGGATCGAGTCCCGCATCGGGCTCTCTGCTCAGCGGGGAGCCTGCTTCCTCCTCTCTCTCTCTCTGCCTGCCTCTCTGCCTACGTGTGATCTCTCTCTGTCAAATAAATAAATAAAATCTTAAAAAAAAAAAAAAGAGTCTCTTAGCGTTTGTCTCCCTCTCTGGTTTTGTCTTGTTTCATTTTTCCTTCCCCTCCCCTCTCCTCTGCCTTGTTTCTCAAATTCCTCATATCAGGGGGGTCATATGATAATTGTCTTTCTCTGACTTATTTCACTCAGCATAATACCCTCTAGTTCCTTACATGTCATTACAAATGGCAAGATTTCAGGGGTTTTGATGCCTGCATAATATTCCTTTGTGTGTGTGTGTGTGTGTGCGCGTGCGCGCGCGCGCGCCCATGTGCGTGTATGTATGTATATATACATATGTATATATGTATATATATCACTTTTTCTTTATCCATTCACCTGTTGATGGGCATCTAGGTTCCTTCCATAGTTTGGCTATTGTGAACATTGCTGCTATAAACATTGGGGTGCACGTGACCCTTTGGGTCACTACGTTTGTATCTTTAGGGTAAATACCCAGTAGTACAATTGTGGGGTCATAGGGTAGCTCTAGTCTCAACTTTCTGAGGAACCTCCATATTGTTTTCCAGAGTGGCTGCACCAGCTTGCATTCTCACCAACGGGAATTTGTTATATCATTCTTGACCTCTCAAGAACATTTGACAAAGTTGACCATTACTTCCTCTTCAGAATTCTTTTGTCTTTCATAACACTGTAATCTCCATTTCTTTTTCCTCACGGACTACTTCTTCTCAGGGTCCTGTTCTCTTTTCCCTAATCTGAACTTGAAGTGCCCGTTAGGTAAGTTATTGGCAGCCTTCTATTTTTTATTTGTATACTCTCCATAGGTGGTCTCATTCAGCCATGTCAATGCCAGTGACCCCCTCACTGCCCACGTCCAGCCTTGTCTATGCTTCAGAACTCCAGACTCAAACATTCAGTTGTCCACTGGACATTTCCATGTAAGTTGAAACTTCTCCTCAGACTTACTGTGGGTAAAGCAGAACTTTTGATAACCTCTCAGGAAGCCTGTTTGTCCCACTACATCTCTATAAACACCGTTACCACCCCCTGAAGTTATTCAGGTCAAAAGTCCGGGAGACATTCATCTTCCTTTTCCTCTCCTTAACATATAAGCTATATACAAGTCCTAGAAGATCTAAGTCTTAAAAAATCCTGGATCAGACTTCCTCACCCTGTCTTTACCACTGTCGTTTTAGATTAAGGCACCATTCTCTCTTGCCTATAATAGTCTCCTGTTTGGTCCTCCTACTTCTGCTGTTGGGCTCTCTGCAGTCCAGGCTCCTCCCAGCATCCAGAGAGACCTTAACAAGGTGCAAATAGGATGATTATGTCACTTCTTTATTTGAAGCCCTCCAATCACTTCCCGTCATACTTAGAATAAAGTTCAGAGCTCCTTACTCTGATTATGCCCTGCTGACCTTCCAAATATTATCTCCTCCATTCACCTCACCCATTCTGTTTCTGCCACACATTCTCTCTCTCTGCCCACCCCCCTTTCTTGAACCAGCTCTTCCTTCTTCTGCAGTCTTCTTCTGATCATGATAGGACGGGATGCTTCTTTTCATCAAGATCCAGTGTCTTATCCTTAAAAGAGAAGACATACTCTCATTTCCCTTTTTCATTCTCGACTTAAAAATGATCTGATAAAAAATGGCTTATTTTATGATTTGCTGGGTGGTTGGTTGGTTAGTTAGTTCATTCCTCTCTCTCACAACCAGCTCCATGAGGGAAGGACCTTGTGTGAACCCCTTTCTGCTCTTTTCTCCATGCCCATTTCCATTTTGTTGATGAAGTAGTGAATGGACCACTATGCCAAAAAGAAAATACACTCACAGGTCTTGTTTCAGGGTTCATAATGGACAGTGAAAACAATGGTTTGGTACAAGAAGCAATGAAATGATGTTTGTCTTAAATGTTAGTTTGAGGAACTTGAGATGCGGAAATAAAAGCAGTAATAAACCGTTCAGAACTATTGAAGATTGGGGAGGGGTCCATACGCCAAAAACTACCCTGAAGTAGCTGCATTTTCTGTCGTTTTCTTTTTTTTCTTTGTTTGTTTGTTCGTTCGTTTGGCATTTTCAATATAATTTTTTTAAAGATTTTATTTATTTATTTGACAGACAGAGATCACAAGGAGGCAGAGAGGCAGGCAGAGAGAGAGGAAGGGAAGCAGGTTCCCTGCTGGGCAGAGAGCCCGATGAGGGCCTTAATCCCAGGACCCTGAGATCATGACCTGAGCAGAAGGCAGAGGCTTTAACCCACTGAGCCACCCAGGCGCCCCTTCAATACAATTTAATTTTGTTTCCCTGTCATGGTGGAAGGACCAAAGAACAATGAAATGACACAGCAGAAAAAAAAAAAAAAGCAACATTAACGCAAGTAATTTCACAGATGAAGTTACCAGCCCTTAAATCCTTGAGAACTTACTACATTTTTGTAAAACATTATGTATAACTTTGCTGTCTTTTGCCATCTGAGGATCAGCTGAGTAGGTTGGGCAGCTGTGAGTACCTGAGTAGAGCTTCTTATCCAAACTGTGCCTCTCCAAGGGTGTCCGGGGGATGCTCCTGTCCTACAGGAGGAGCAGGGTCCACTATGGCGGTCCATTGCTTCTGTGCCCTTTTTGTCTAAGGGCACACCTGCTATTGTGCTCTGGTTGATCAATTCACTTACATGTTTACTGAGCATTTGCATGTATGAGGCACTGTGCTGGGCCCAGGGAGGCTGCTGTTGCCTTCTCTTCCTGCCCAGTTGCTTTATCTCCTTCAGGTCTCCCACATACTGCCACCTGTCACACCACTTTGTCCCTGAGCACAGGCATTAGTAGGGAATATTTTTATGCTAGAAAAATAAAAATATTCCCAAAAGAGACTATGACTTTTTTTCATTGATTGCTTATGGAGGTGGCTGCCCCTGATTAGTATTGATGAGCATTTTCTTGTAACAATCTTTTAATTTAGTTGTGTGGTTAATGGGTTGATTCCAACATTTCCGTAGTTTCAGACACTGAACTAGATTTATGGATGCGGAAAGCAAAAGGACCCTGTCTTTGCTCTCTGAAATTAAATCTGGTGAGGATAACCGTGTTTCCACTTGGTCTCTAACCATGTAGTTTTTTTTTTTTTTAAATACTGAAGAATGACCTCTAAAGACCTAGGGCCCATCCAGTATATAATAGCAAAGGCTTCAGAGACCGGTTGAAAACCCAGCTCTGCCACTTACTAACTGTGGCCTTGCAGAAGCTCCTTAATATCTCTGATCCTTGGTCCTTCATATGTCAAATGTCAGGAGAGTTAGAATGTAGGAAAAGCACACAGTGTTCATAAATAGTAGCTACAATTATAATAAGAAATTATTGTTATTTGACCCTCTTATTTAAATATTAAAATGTCACCAAGGGTTCCTTTAAACAGAAAATATGATACATAGATGAGCAACATTATAACAGACCCTTTTTAATATTTTTGTTTATTGAGTTGTTTTCTGGGGGTGGGAGCAGCAACAATCGTGTCTCTAATTCAGGCCTTCTGAGGTTTTTGCTTATTCTGTAGAGAACCATAGTACCCTGTAGTGAAATTTTTGAGTAGCTTCTTGTGAGTAAGGGACTTGACTGAATACCCCATCCAACCCATTGGTGCTTTGCTGAAGGCAGGTTTTGGCTACCTTCCATAAGTGCCCACGTACACTGTCCCCCCTTCCCTCTACTCTGGTTTTCCACCACCTTCCAGTCCTTCTATCACCAGCCTTTGCAAGGAGCAACACAGATTTATGACTTTCCTGACACAATAATTGGGATACCCAAACTCTTCCCAGGGACCTGGGCTCTTCATGAAGTCTGGTCTGGTTTATTAATATGGATGATTTAAGATCTTCTAGTCCTAATCTGTGACTAAGTTACAATTACAGGACTCTATTTTATAGCATTAGCCATCTCCTGGACTCCACCAATAGCATTGCCTTTGAAAACTTGAGTTTATATATGGCAGAGGGAGGCGCTAGCCACTAGATGGTAGAATGATGTTTGTCGTGTTTCCTTATGGGTCAGAGCCTTGGTGCTGGATATGATTTCTTACACTGAAAGCCTATCTCACCTGGGGCGCCCGGGTGGCTCTGTCGTTGGGCATCTGCCTTCGGCTCAAGTCATGATCCCAGGGTCCTGAGATCCAGCCCTGCATTGGGCTCCCTGCTCGGCGGGAAGCCTGCTCCTCCCTCTCCCTCTGCCCCTGCTTGTGTTCTCTCTCTTGCTGTCTCTCTCTCTCTGTCAAATAAATAATTAAAATCTTAAAAAAAAAAAAAAAAAAGCCTGTCTCACCTGTAGTGAAACAAGCGATGGAAGCCACATTCTTTTCAAATTCACCAGAAAATTTAAAACTTGCCTTTAGTGGGCTTGACCCCTGTGTTCTTAGATAGCATATCCTACAGCGGGGTGCAAGCTGTTGAACTGTTTCTAAACATTAAAAATCCCCGTGGACATATACACCTCAGTTAGTCTGGGAGAGAGGTCTCGAAACTTGCTTTGCCACAGAGGATAGTGTCAAAACCCAGGCTTCGTTTCATTGATTCTTAAAGGATCAGTGGCAGCAACACAGCTGGATAGGAGAGCTCTTAGAGCTACTAGGAGCTCCTGTTCACCTGCTGCTTAACTGTGGGCCAGGTTTCTTCCGAATTTTATGCCTATGTTAAATACAAGTAACATAAAGTTTACCATTTTAACCATTTGTAAGTGTCTACCTCAGGGGCATGAAGTACACTCCCACTGTTGTGCAACCTTCCCTGCCACCCATCTCTTGGAATTTTTTCACCTTGTAGAACTGAAACTCTAGAGCCATTAAACAAATTCCCCATTCCTCCCTCCTCCCAACCCCTGGTAACCTTGTTTCTACTTTCTCTCAATGTTTGTCCTTTTGCCTTTGGCTTATTTCATTTAGTGGAGCATCCTGGAGATTCACTTATGTTGCAATATGTGCCAAAATTTCTTTACTTTTTAAGATGGAATAATATTTCACTGTATGTATGTATGGTAGTCTCCACTTATCCACAGAGAATTTGTTCCAAGTTCCCCAGCGGATGCCTGAAACCACGGATAGTACTGAACCCTGTAGGTACAATATGTTTTCCTGTACCTACATACCTACAGTAAGGTTTAATTTATAAATGAGGCACCATAGGACATTAATAATGACTAATAATAAAATAGAACAATTAGGCAGTGTACGCTAATGAAAGTTGTGTGAATGTGGTCTCTATCCTTCTCTCAAAATAATTGATTTTGAGCTCGCCCTTCTTGTGTTGGTGTGAGATGCAAGAATGCCCGTGTGAGGAGACGAAGGGAGGGGAGTGACGTGGGTACTGTGGCGTAGCAGCAGGCTCCTGTAGACCTTCTGAGCCTCTGCTTCCAGGCCTCAGTTGACTGCAGGTAACTGAACTGTGGAAAGCAAATATGTGGGTCAAGGGGAGGACTACTGTACCTCATCGTTCATTCATCTGTCCCTGGGTGCTCTGTGGACTTTTAAATAGGGTATAGTCTCTGTGGTCTTCCCAGCCACCATAGACTCTCCTTCGATATATGAAGTGTCTTCAAAAGTTCCAGGTATTTGTTCACAGGTGCAGGCTAAAAAGTGGAGTTGTTGATAAGCAAACCTATCCCTGCTGAGCTACAGCAGGGATAGTGAGTCCGCTCCCCCTCCCAGCTTCCTGTGTGCACCAGCCCCTTCTCAAAGGTGAGGGTGACAGACGTGGTGCATGTGAAAGGACTTTGAAAGTCACAGATTGACAAATAGCTTAAGATTACATTATCCTTGTTAACATTGAATATTTTCCAAATAACAATTTATGTGCTTTTGAATTATGCAAAGAAGATTTGCTCTAACAAGGTTGAATTTTTCACAGAATAAGAAGATCCTGTTTTCTCCAAGCTATCCTTAAGAGCCTGCTTCTTATCTGGAACCATAACCCAGACTAGGTACTCAGAAAATATCTGAACACTGCAATAACCAGCAAGGGGTTGCACTGGTAAAAAGCAGGCCCTGTCCCAGAACCGGTTGACTTTTTGCCAGGCATGCCTTTCTGCTTTGTGGCCAGAAGGTGGAGCCATACCATTTCAAATATTCTCCGTGTGGTTTACACTTCAGCCTTATTAGCATGTCCTCATGGATTTCAAATAGAATGGAGCCTGTTATTGATATATCTCACATCACCTGCTATTTCAAACCTTCAGTCCAAAATACTTAATGAATGTTTACATAGAGAAAAATTTGTAAAAGAATGTAAGAGAGAGGGCGCCTGGGTGGCCCAATGGGTTAAGAATGCAAGAGAGAGTAAAAAATTAGCGTAGGCTCCTTTTACGTAGTTAAAGAATGAAGGAGTGAACAAATGATTCATTTGAAAGCCTATTATAGAAAAAGTGAGATTGGAGAAAATGGTCCAGTACTTTCATGGATGCAAACCACAGTCCCCATTTTTTGGCCTCTCCTCTCTTAACATTGTAGAGTGAAAGTCAGGGGTCTAGTTATAAACATCTATACTTATGTTTTATAAATGCAAAACCACAGAATTCAGTTGAATATGGGAAGTGGACTGTAGCCAGAGTTGACGGAGTGGTATTCGAAGCCCATAAAGGAGTTAAGGTAACTTTGAAAGATGAAGAATAATAATGTAAGAACAAACTGTGTTATAATATTTCCGGTTTTATTATATAACCTTTCTGTATCCTACTAAATGTGATTTTTAGTACTGCATTCATATTTGCTCAATTCTATGAACAAATTAATCTGTAGGATTCTGGGAGTGGATGAGAATGTTGAAAAATCATTTTAGACTATTCCTTTTCTTTACGCAGAATACCTAATCTTTATGAACTACGTTCCTAAAAACTCCAAGATAACTTCAAATAAATCAGCATAAAGGAATCGATTCTATTAGAATAATTTAAAAGACATCTTAATGGCATGTGATCTTGGTTTGGATTTTTGTGGTTTGCTATAACCCTACGAAATTCGTGGGCCTTGGAGCGTCTCCCAAGTCCCAAGATTTTAGGGGATGGCTGGCCCTTTCTTCGCTCCTCTTGACTTTCTGACATTAAAAAAGCAATGTGCAGGAGCAAACGTGATGCTAGCCATCCCAGCGAGGGTGGCATTTTTCTTGGCCAAACTCCTTCCATTTGGAAAAAAGCAAAAAACAACAAACCAGGTAAAAATGTCCTTCCCTTGCCAAGCTTGCCAACCAGTCTGTTTATGATCAGGATACTCAAAGTGGCTGAATAACTCGGTCACCTAGAGCACTGAGATAGAGAGGGCAAGGAGATGAGTTCCTTCTCTGCGCAGCTGGCAGCTTTGCTCTGTTTGGTTGGCAGCAAGGAGCTCTGCCCTAACCTTGGTCCCTGCACTAGGAGTCCTAGTGGTAGCCTTGGGCATCAATCTGTCACCATCACCGGAAATAGGAACAGTGCTGGAAGTATTCAAATGACTCTTGCCTTCCTCCTTGCAGAATCTTCAGCACGTGAAAGGCAGTCCAAATCTGCTCTGCTTTTCTTATTTATTTATTTATTTTTAAAATTTATTTTCAGCTCACAGTATTCTTTGTTTTTGCACCATACCCAGTGCTCCATGCAATCCGTGCCCTCTATAATACCCACCACCTGGTTCCCCCAGACTCCCACCTCCCGGCCCTTTAAACCCCTCAGGTTGTTTTTCAGAGTCCATAGTCTCTCATGGTTCACCTCCCCTTCCAATTTTCCTCAACTCCCTTCTCCTCTCCATCTCCCCTTGTACAGAGGGAGGCCGGGCTAACGTGCGAGCTCATTAGCCACCATCTTCCGTAGCAGGAAAAGGGAGCCCACGCTGCTATCTGAGCAGCTCACCCGCTGGTACCGTCTGTGGCAGGTTGCCACCAAGAGCCTGCAGACATCACAGCTGTTCCGCCCCGTACCGGTTGGCTCTAAACTTGTAAACAGGTATGCCGGCTAGGTAATGCACAGCGGCGCCCTGCGAGCCCCCCCGTAGGGAAGTAATGGGAACATCGTCCTGAAAGCAATCTCTTCCAGGTATCTGACAGAGGCTGCCTAGGGAACAAAATGCTTGTGATTCCAGGACTCCAAATAGAAAAGCCTTAGAAGTTGTTTTAGAAACAGCTTCCCTCTTCCAGGAATAATCATGGATTTTGTTAATCTCAATCCCAATGGACTGATGACTTTGAAAAATCAGAGCTACTTTCTTCAAGGTGGGCCGTTTCAGGGCTGCCTAATACCATTCCATTTTAATCTCTGATTTCTTCTTACGCTTCTTGAGACACACTCCAGGTTTTAATTTTTGCACAGTCCTCCATCAGTATTCTTTTTCTTCTTCTTTTTTCCTCTCTTTCCCTTTAGAGGCATGCTTCTGAGGGTCTGGCCCTCTGTAAGGTCAGGTCAGCTCACCTTTCTTTTCGTCGAGTACTGTTAAACCACCCATCCATTGCAAGTTCCTGGAATTGCCAGATGAGACACCTTGGGAACTCTGGCCATTCTCTGGAGACCAGTGTTCCTCCAAACCGGAGCCGCATCTCACTCAGGGGCATTCTAGTTGAAACCAGCAAGCCCCACTCTTCGGGATTCGGCTTCAGCAGGTCTGCCGGGTTCCCAGGAGCTGCTGACTTTGATGCCGCTGGCTCAGGGACCCTACTCGGAGAACTGCAGCTGTAGGTCAACATGCAGGTTTCCAGACTTGGTTGAACATAAAATCACCTAAACAACTTATGACAAATGCAGATATCCTGACCCTGTCACCAAATAGAATACTAACATCTACAAAATAAAATGATATGCAATTATCAATCTTTTATTTACTTACTTATTTTTTTTAAAGGATTTTATTTATTTATTTGATAGCGATCACAGGCAGGCAGAGAAGCAAGCAAACAGAGAGAAGAGGAAGCAGGCTCCCCACTGAGCAGAGAGTCCAATGCAGGACTCACAATACCAAGACCCTGGGATCATGACCTGAGCCAAAGGCAGAGTCTGTAAGCCACTGAGCCACCCAGGTGCCCCCCCACTTTAAAAAAAAAAAAAAAACAAGTATCAATCTTGAAGTGGATTTCTTTTCCCCCAGACGCCATGCATATTTTTAAAAATCTTCAAGGAGCATGTGGGTGGCTCAGTAGTAAAGCCTCTGAGTCTTGATCTCAGCTCAGATCTTGCTCCCAAGGTAACGAGTTCAAGCCCCATGTTGGGCTCCATACTGGGTGTGGAACCGACCTAAAAAAGAAAAAAAAATCGTTTCCATTAAAAGGGTAGTGCTCTGCCCACGAAGCAAGTTCCTGGCAGCAAGAGTGCTTTCCTTCTTCTGAACAATCAAATTATTGTATTTTTCCTGTTCTTACTACTGTTCGAATGTGGACTTTTTAAAGATGGGAGTTTCGCATGAGAGTTCTTGGAATTCTTCTTGGGGCCTTAGATAAAGCAACTGTTAATTTTTTATTTTTTAATTTTTTTATTTTTATTTTTTTAAAGGTTTTATTTATTGATTTGACAGAGAGAGATCACAAGTAGGCGGAGAGGCAGGCAGAGAGAGAGGAAAGGAAGCAGGCTCTCTGCTGAGCAGAGAGCCCGATGTGGGGCTCGATCCCAGGACCCTGGGATCATGACCCGAGCCGAAGGCAGAGGCTTCAACCCACTGAGCCACCCAGGTGCCCCAATTTTTTATTTTTTTTAAAGATTTTGTTTATTTATGTGAGAGAGAAAGACAGAGAGAGAGAGAGAGCAGAAGCAGTAGGAAGAGCAGAGAGAGGCAAAGCAGACCCCCCACTGAGCAGGGAGCCCCATGTGGGGCTCCATCCTAGAATCTTGGGATCATGACCTGAGCCGAAGGCAGACACTTAACTGACTGAGCCACCCACGTGTCCTGATAAAGCAACTGTTTTAAAAAAGTTTTAAATCATCACTGTCTTTGCTTCTCATGAAAAACCCAAGTTTCATTTCCACTGAGATCTTTGTATTTGGGTGGTTGCTACCTGTATAAGGCACGATGTAGTTTAAAAAAAAAAAAAAAAAGTAAGTGTATACTGCCATTAACTCCTGACTGCAGGAGCTTGGGGCCTGGTTTCACGTAAATCTGGCTACGCTGACGGTGCTAAGAGGGAACTCTTGCTGTGTTGCATTTCTGCATGTTGGTTTTTCTCTCTTTCAGTGCCTCTGCGGTGTCCCCACCCCCATGGGAGTTTATGGGTACTTTTCCAAACAGTCCACTGATACGACCTGATGAGGAAAAGAACCACGGAACGTTTTTCTGACCCTGGGACATGGTATAATCTCAGTCCTATGCTCCAGGAGCTCAGACTTCAGGATTTTAGGGTCCGTTCTAGAGGTTTCTGTTACCTTTATTAGACAGCGAAGGTCCTGGGACCCGGTTTTTGGATATGTGTTACTGAATCCCCAGTAGCTAATTGTATAGCTAGTTTTTAAAAGAAATACTGTGATTTTTACTTCAGAGAAATCATCAGCTACTTGTCTGGTTTTTTGAAACACAGTGGATGGGAATGAAGCATAAAGTGGAAGGGATTAAAGTGCTGTTATTTACAGGGAAAGTTCTCTGATAATTTATAGCCAACCCATTCAAGGAAGTAGCCTCTAAAACTGCAAAATGTGTCTTTTAAAAAATCGTTCACAAACGATTTATGTTAAAGCAAAGGGGTTACTAAAAGCAGAGCACTAGGACCTGTTTCTCTCTTGAGTCATTTGTAAACATTAACAAAAAGAGGGCACAGAAAAATCTTCCCTAAAATTGTTATAAACCTCAAACAGCTGCCCCCAGTATCCCATCAAAATCCTTAATGCCTGTGAGGGCTGAGTGGTCAGTGAGGACTGGACTAAAGGGTTATGCCTTTGAGAAGCACATTTGAAGCCTAAGAAAGAAAGGAGAACAGTCAAAGAAAAACCTGCCAGAATTTAATGACCTCCGGAGCAATGGTTTTATCTGAGAAAACTGGATAATGTATGTTGTTTTTTTTTTTATACATCGTGTATATGTGGAGACACTTACATCCACCTTTCTCAAGCCTGTTATAAGATGGTAGTGTGACTCTTGGCAGATTAAATGTATGGGTTTGCCATCTTTTATCGCAAAATAGGTTGCATCCAACTACTGCTTAATTTTGACAATACATTCATGAGATTATAACTGCTTTTCTTTAGAAGAAGGAACTGCTTAGACTTTAGGGAAGTGCTTTTATCTTGGCATGTAGAAACGTAAATGAGAGCTGTGGTACAGTCTTAAGGGTTATATAGGCTTTTTTCGACAGCTTTCTATGGGGAAGCTGATATGGCGATCGTAAACAGTCTGCCTAGTGTCATATAATTCAGATTTCCTAGACCCCACCTTCCATGGAACTACCTTCCATTTGTGCTACATTTAACCTCTAACAATTTGTTTGTATTACATGTAGAAAGGAACTGGTAGATTCAAAATCGATGTATTTGATGTGTACCAAAGAACTACTTTTTTTTTTTTAATTTAACTTCAATTAGCCAACGTGTAGTACATCATTAGTTTTTGGATATAATGTTCAATGACTCATTCGTTGCGTAGAACACCCCGTGCTCATCTCAGTACACGCCTTCCCTAATGCCCCTCACCCAGCTATCGCGATGTATTAAAAGTATACTTATTTTTTCTGAACTACATGAAAAGTATACTTATTTTGTACTCAATTTCTGGAATAATTTATTCCAACCCACATTTAAGAATTAAATATGCAGCTAGTATGTACTCTAGACCTGGCCAGAGGTGAACGTTGACAAGAGTAGGGTTTCAAAAACAGCTTGAACAAGCAGATCCCCCAAAACATAAAAACATGCTTAAGAACTAACTTCACAACAAATTATCTTTATATAGCACCCTAGATATAAATACTTAGTGGTTATGAAAGTCTAAAGATTGATATTTCAAGCAGCATGGTCTGTGACCAAAAGAGAAATCACATTCCTCTGGCAAATCACCTGCTTGAAGCTTATACCTCCCCTCCCCACCCCAAAACACGAATGCCAAGTGGCCAGTCCCCACCTCAGAGGCCCAGAACACTTGCTCTCTGCTCAATGTTCTTGGGAGTCTTTGGTAAACGTTTTTGTGCATGCCAAACTTTTGCTACTGTTAATAATTTACTTCATGTGAAGCTCTGTTTTAAATAGTGTGGGAGCAAGTAAGGGTAGATGGGAGTGAAAATGTGTTCTAGGTTCTGCTCTTTGATGGCACATCCCAGTAACCCGAATCTAGCCAGCAGGCCTGGGAAAAGCTAAACATCCAAGGTCGAGAACTACCCAGCAGTCAGGCCTTGCAGAATTATTTTTTTATCACTGCACACACACACACACACACACACACCTAGACATATAACACACGTGTAAAATTTTTTTTTCCCACGTAATAAATGCTTGGTAACCACATGCTTGTTGGTGAGCTGCATCTAGCTCTTTGGGGTTTTGTATTCAAACTTCTGGTACTTGAGCTCCTCAGGTAGCATTCACTCCTAACAGGCTAGTGGCCACATTACCTATTTTCCCAAATAACAAGCACTGTTTTTAAGAGCTTTCTTTGGCATTTGTGTATTTATATGTGCCTCTGTACATAGGCTCAGACACTCTGTGCGGTTGCTGCTGCCGCCTGGACTGTCTGGGCAGCCAGCTCTGCCTTTGGCCCCGCTCACCAAGCCTTGCCGCCCAGCCTCTGCTCAGCCTTTCGGAAGCCTCGGGTTCTAGGGGCTTGATGGGAAATGCTTGTCGCCATCTCATGATAAGGGTGAAAGCTCAGGCATCTTACCTCTCCGAGGCTCTCCTGGGAATGGAAGAAAGACCTCTGATTTCACTGTTAGAATTTTCATTGACCAGTGATTTCCTGTATTTACGTTGACAGTGAAAGCAGTTTGCCACGTAACTCAAGATGTGTTAACAGTTGCGGCGGATTCGGAAAGCTTATGGGAAACGTTAGGGTAGAAATGAAATTGACACCAACTGCTTGTGCTTGCACAATTCACGAGTGACTTTGAAACTCACCTGATCCCACTGAGACGGGAGGCAGCCCAGACCAATCTGCACAACGCCAGTCAGGCTCAAGCAGGCACATGACCTCCTGGGGAAAGGTCTTGGGGGAGGGTCTCTTGCTGTGCTCTTTTCTCTCCACACTTCTTCATACCTTGGACAAGGAGAGCTTGTGGGGAAAGGCACCCAAATCTCTACCTCCTTTCCAGAGTTCGGACTGTCAGGAGATGCTTGGGAGCACTGAAAATGGCCCAGTAGTAGGGATGGGAGACACAGTCCCCAAACAGGAAGAAGAAAGAGAGCAGACGGTGGGCTGGTTCCTGCCCAGGTGGGAAGAATGGAGGAGAAAGTGATTCTGGAGCCTTGAGGATCTGATGTGAACCTATGGACACTGTCATGCTGCAGGATGAGCTCTGTGAGGGAACAGCTTTGCCTGATTTAATGCCAGGAAGCATGGCTGTGCTGTGTACTTGTGATTGGGCTGGGGGGTGGTTCTCAGAATCTAAAGTATGGGAGAACCACTAGGAAACTTGCTAAAAAACAGAGTTCTGGGTCCATTCCCGGAGGTTCTGTTATAGTGGCCTGGAATCAGACTTAGAAAAGTGTGTGTTTAACCACTACCGGGGGTGTTTCTCATTCGGGTGGTCAGTGGAGGAGGTATATCTATATCTGTAGATATGGATAGGCATATATAATCAATTATTTTTTATTTTTAATAATTTTAATTTTAATAATTAATTTACAATTAATAATTTAGTAATTTTTATTTTAATTTATTATATATAATTTATTTAAATTCAATCAGCCAACATATACTACATCATTAGTTTTTGATGTGATGTCCAATGATTCATTAGTTGCATATAATACCAGTGCTCATCACATCAGATGTGCTCCTTAATCCCCATAACCCGGTTACCCCATCCCTCCACCTACCACCCCTTCTGCAACCCTCAGTTTCTTTCCTGGAGTCCAGATTCTCTCATGGTTTATCTCCCTCTCTTATTTCTTCCCCTTCAGTTTTCCCTCCATTTCCCTATGGTCCTCTGTGCTATTCCTTATATTCCACATATGAGTGAAACCATAATGATATATGTCTTTTTCTGGTTGACCTATTTCACTTAGTATACACCTGGGGGGCTCAGTCCATTAAGTGGACGGTATATTTTAAGAAGCACTGTCTGCTGTAGAGAATAGGGTCCAAGGCAGAAAGAAGCCTTTTTTTTTCTTACAAATATTGGTCATTTTTTTTCTTGAGTATGGCCAGTACCACCTTGTCCCCCCACTGTTATGAGATAGTAGACACGGGAGCCCTAGCCTAGGTCTCCCCTACCTGTGGTGGGGCATGGAAAATGCCCTGGGATTTCTAGACCACAGAAGTAGATGCTAATGTGAGGGTAGGGGCAAGAGAAAGAAGCAGTGAAAAGCAAAAACTGTCAGGAACTAAGAGAGATACTGACTCCCAGGCAGAGGGCCAGGCTGCCTTCACCTCTAAGAACAACCGGTCATGTCTCTGCAGTGTTAACATTCTGGTCCTAGATAAATGGTAGTTAAGGATGAGAGGGAGTGGGGAATGAGCTTCCCAGGAGGCCTGGACTCAGTGGGTTTTAGTAAATGCAAAGGAGATTGTAAGACCATGCGAGGTAGAGACATCAGTGGAAGCCAGGCAGGTCTCCCAGTGATCTATAAGTGGGCAAAGAAAAAGGGAAACTTCTGTTTAGGCAGAATACAGAAACATGGAAAACCAAAGAGTAGAGGTGGAATCCAGAGACTGGAGGAAATTTCTAGATGCAGGATGTTTGATTTGGCTAGGAGATAACTGGTGGGGTAGAGGACTGCTGAGTTGCCTCGGAGAAAGTTCACTTCGCAGTTGCCCTTGGGTACTGGTTTGAACGGTGCCCCTCCCCCAACGATAAGTCCATCCAGCACCTGTGAATGGGAATTTGTTGGTAAAAGGGTCTTTGCAAATAAAATTAAGTTGAAGATCTTAAGGTAAGATCATCCTTGACTAAAGTGAGCACCAAGTCCAATGACAAGTGTTCTGAGAAGAGGAGAGGGGAGGGGAGGGGGAGAAGCATGGTGACAGCCATCAGAGTGCTGTGTTTACCAGCCAAGACACACCAAGGATGGCAGCCATCGGAGTGCTGTGTTTACCAGCCAAGACACACCAAGGATGGCCAGCAGCCCCAGGAGCTAGGAGAGAGGCATAGAAGGGGACGATCCCCTGGAACCTCCAGAAAGAACCAACCCAGCCAAACCTTGACTTCCGGCCCCTGGCTTTCAGAGATGTGAGAGGATGTATTTCTATTGTCTCAAACCACAGAGTGTGTGGTAATTTTCAACCCTAGGAATACATCTTTCTCTCCATGTTGCAGATTTGGCAGCTGGGCTCTCCGCTTTGAAAATGCAAATATATTAGAGAGTTAAGGGTTTATTAGCCATTTTGAAGCAATTTTTGTTAATTAAACCTTTTTTTCCCTCCTAAGGATCTAGGAAAGAAAAAACAGTTGTGAGTTGTTATAGATTGGAGGAGAAAACTCTGGAAGTTGGAGTCAAGCACTTATACTTCAGGCCTACTTTGTTTCTAGCTGTTTGACCACAGGAATGCTACCTGAACTCTCTGAAATTGAGTTTTGCTCTCTACAAAATGACAATTTTAATGCTTATTTATCAGGCTGCTGTGATATGAGGAGTCAGGAAGACAGGCCATGTGAAGTTCTTTGTAAACTTATGAGCGATTCTCTGTATGAGAGTACTTGTTTTGGAGCAGGGAATATTTTTAGAGGAAGAGTTGCTAGATTTGAGGAAGAGGTAGTGCTAGAATGAAGTAGAAGATAAGGACAGGTAGCCCCAAATCTCTGCTATAAAATGTTTCCTGGTCTAATAAAAAGAGAAAGGAAAACGTATCTTTTAAAATGGACCCCAGGACACATCATTCTTTCTGGCCTAGGAACATTTTATATTAAAGAGGCTTTGGTCGGGCACTTGGGTGGCTCAGTCGGTTAAGCATCAACCTTTTGCTTCAGGTCGTGATCCCAAGGTCCTGGGATCGAGTCCCACGTTGGGCTCCTTGCTCAGCAGGGAGTCTGCTTCTCCCTCTAACTCTGCCCCCTGCTCATAATCTATGTCTCTCTCTCTCTCTCCTGTTCTCTCTCTTTCTCTCTTTCTCAAACAAAGAAATAAAATCATTAATAATAAATAAATAAAAGGACTTTGGTCAACTACTCTGGAATCCCAATATGGTTTTTAATATAATTTCTGTGAGTAAGAAAAATGTATTTGAGGTTCCAAATAATACAACCACCAGCTTGTGAGCTGGATCCCTTTCTCTGTGACATGCTGTTAGGAGCGTCAGTGCACGAGATGAAAGGACCTCTCAGTGTCCTGAGTTTATGTTGCTTCTAAAGCTACTGCGTTCGTGTGGGGGGAGCCTTTTTGGTTCTAGAACAGTGCTTCTCAAAACTGGACAGTGTGCAGGCACTTCTAAAAAGAACAAGATTTTCTTGACTTCAATTTAATATTTTTCACAATATGGTCCTTAAGTGAATACAGCACAAAACTCAATAGGGAACAGGATCTCATTGAACCACATGCTAGCTCTCCAGATTGCTGTTTTCTTTGCAAGCTGAGCAGGGCCCACGTAGGAGCAACTACCTCTCAGGGACCTGTAGTTGGCATAGATCTTCGCACCAAGATTGTGTGGGTGTCTTCCAGCACGGGAAAGTGGAAATAATTGCCCAGCAATCAGGGAAACTGCACACTACAAGTTCCGTCATCTTTACTACCACCAAACCATTGATCAGCTCTGCAGAGAATCAAGTTGCCATGAACCCCACCAACACAGTTTTTGACGTCAGATGCCTGGTCAGACACAGATTCAATGCTGCTGCTGTCCAATCTGATCCGAAGTATTGGCCCTTCTTGGTGGTGAATGATGCTGGCAGGCCTAAGGTCTAAGGGAAAGAAGAGGTGTCCTCTGTGGTTTTGACAAAAATGAAGAAAATCACAGAGGCTTAGACAGGTTGGAGCTGACAGGAATGTGCTTATCTTTGACTTAGAAGGTTGCACTTTTGATGTCTCAGTCCCTGCCATTGAAGATGGGATCTCTGAGGTCAAATCAACAGCAGGAGACACCCACTTAGCTGGAGAAGACTTTGGCAACTGGATGGCCAACCATTGCAAAGTTTATTGTAAAGTTTATTGCAAAGTTTATTGCAAAGTTCAAGTGCAAACAGAAGAAGAACATCCACAAAAATGAGAGGGCGGTCTGTCACTTCGAGACTGCTGGCGAGTGTGCTTGCTAAGCATTCGTTGTCTTCCGGCACCCAGGCCAGTATTACATTGGTTCTCTGTGTGAAGGACTTGACTTCTATGCCTCTATGACTTGTCCCTGATTTGAAAAATTAAATGCTGACCTGTTCCATGGCACCCTGGGCCCTGTAGAGAAAGTCCTTTGGGATGCCAAGCTTGACAAGTGTCAAATCAATGATCTTGTCCTGATGGTGGTTCTACCCATGTCCCAAGATTCAGAAACTTCTGCAAGACTTCTTCAATGGAAAGGACTTCTTTCAATGGAAAGGAACTGAATAAGAGTATCATCCCTGATGAGGCTGTTGCTTATGGTGCAGCTGTCCAGACCACCATCCTGTCTGGAGGCAAATCTGAAAATGTTCAGGATTCCCTGCTGTTGCATGTCACTCCTCTTTCTCTTGGCTTTGAAACTTTTGGAAAAATCATGATGTCCTCATCAAGTGCAGTACTACCATTGCTACCATACAGATGAGGACCTTCCCTACCTACTCTGACAACCAGCCTGGTGTGCTGGTTCAGGTTTATGAATGGGAATGTGCCCTAACTGTGGACAATGACCTAGTTAGCAAGTTTGAACTCACAGGCATACCTCCCAGCCCCCGTGATGCTCCCTCTGTTGGAGTCATTTTTTTTTTTTAAGATTTTATTTATTTATTTGACAGAGAGAGATCACAAGTAGACGGAGAGGCAGGCAGAGAGAGAGAGAGGGAAGCAGGCTCCCCGCCGAGCAGAGAGCCTGATGTGGGACTAGATCCCAGGACCCTGAGATCATGACCTGAGCCGAAGGCAGCGGCTTAACCCACTGAGCCACCCAGGTGCCCCTGGAGTCATTTTTGATATTAATGCTAATGGCATCCTTAGTGTCTGCTCTGGATAAGAGTTCAGGAAAAGAGGACGAGATTACTAGCACTAGTGGCAAAGGGTGCTTCAGCAAGGCAGGCACTGAGCACACAGTTCAGGGAGCTAAGAAGTACAAAGCAGAAAAGGACAAGCAGTGGGACAAGGTGTCTTCCAAGAATGCCCTTGAATCTTATCCCGGCAACATGAACGCAACTGTCGAAGATGAAAACTTCAGGGTAAAATCAACAATGAGGACAGACAGAAGATTCTTCATAAATGGAATCTTTAACTGCCTTGATAAGAGGCAGACTGCAGAGAAGGAAGAATTTTTTTTTAAGATTTTATTTATTAGACAGACAGAGATCACAAGTAGGCAGAGAGGCAAGCAGAGAGAGGAGGAAGCAGGCTCCTCGCTGAGCAGCCTGATGCAGGGCTCGATCCCAGGCCCCTGGGATCATGACCTGAGCCTAAGGCAGAGGCTTTAACCCACTGAGCCACCCAGGCGCCTTGAGAAGGAAGAATCTTAACGTCAGCAGAAAGAGCTGGAGAAAGTGTGCATCCCCATCCTGACCAAGCTGTACCAGACTGCAAGGCATGCCAGGAGGAATGCCTGTGGGCTTCTTGAGGGTAGAGCCCCTCCCTCTGGTGCTGCCTCCCCTGGGCCCACCATAGAAGAGGTTGGGTAAGCCAACCTGAGAAGAGGTCTAGCATTGCTCCATTTGAACAATGTTAGGACCCAAATTTGTAGCAATTTCCATGGCAGTTTTAAAGTTGAGCTGCTATAGCAAATAAACTGGGCATTCTTCATCCTTAAATATGTAATATATGGGCAGGGAAAGGAAGTAAACATTTCACTTTAGAAGCACTGTGTTGTAAGTGGAAAATGCAGTGTCTTAAATAAAACTGTATTTAAAATTGGCACCAGAAAATCAAATAAATAGGCACGAAATCCCTATGCTTATTGCTTTCACATAGGCCAAAGCATCAAATACAATAAAAAACTAAAAACAAGCGCTATAAAATACTGGTTAATTTAGTGTGACTGATGATACTCTTTGCTACAGTTTAATCACTGATCACATTGTGAATGGGGTACTGAATGCTGACACAAGTTCTTTTGAGTTTGGCATGCCTGGTATTTTCTAGGACTTTCTCTATTGGAAATTCTACAAACCCTAATTTGTGCAGTGGGCCCTGGCCTTTACTAGCTGCAAATACATTGCCTGTTACATTTGACTCTGTTTCTTTTCTCGTTAATCTGTGAGAATTAGAGCAGTAGCATTTGTCAATGTTGCAGATATAAAAATAAATGCAAAATGGGCACTGGTCATCTCTAATACACGACGATCGTCCAGCCTATCCAAAATATGTCTATATCACTATGTTAAGTTTGTCATCTTAATGAAAACACCACACTGAAAATTTTCATAGTCGTAAGTCACGGACCACTTTGAATACATCTTTAGAATTCTAGCCACTCACCACAGTTGAAAAACACTGGTCTATACAGAACTGGGTTTAGTGTATGCATTATTTTTTTTCATTTTACATTTGTTACAAATGTAATAAATTTTTACTGTAGACATTTTAGAAAATTGAAGTAATTCAAAAAAGTAAAAGAACCATTGTAATGCCATTCCAAAGAGAAAAATCACCATTAACATTTAAATATCTCTTGTTTCCCTCTGTAAATACATTGTATACATACTGTTCTTACCCTGTTTAAGGACTTTTTTTCACTTAGCCAAACATTGAGGGCAGCTTTCCAGATTACTAAGTATTCTTCTACAATAACATTTTGATTGCCTTCAGTCTGTCAATTCTGGGTGTCTGTCAGAGTGTTCTTAATTGAATATTTGTATTATTTCCAGGTTTCTGCCGTCATAAACTATGCTGTGATAAATGTACTTATTCCTAAGTTTTGTTGCGTATAAATAATGAGCCTATTTACTCGTAGGATATTTTCCTAGTATGAGACCTTCTATATGAAAGAGAATGCAAAATTTAAAAGATTTGTACACATACTAATTTTATGAATCAAATATGTTATATAAAGATATGACATTGATAACTCATAGCTAGATAAGGATGCATGGCTTGGGTGATCACCAAAAATTACTTGTTTATTATTGGTACTTTGGGACAGAAGGGTTGACTTAAAATGGAAACTTTTTAATATCATAGGACATCAATTTGTTTACATATAAAGGGTCTATTATTATTGTCTCAAATGAATGAATGAATGAATACGTGATTTTTCTCTTACTTTTTTTTGGAAATAATTATAGACTCCTAAGAAATTGCAGAATAGTACTGAGAAATCCCATGTACCCTATCTCTAGCTTTCCCCAAAGGTAACATTGTGCTTAACTAGGGTGTATTATTAAAACCGGGAAATTGACACTGGGACTATACTAGATTACAGAGGTAGGTTACTGAGCTCTCACCAATTTTACATATATTCACTCTGTGTGTGTGTGTGTGTGTGTGTGTGTGTGTGTGCATGTGTGTGTTTCTATGAAATGTTCTCACTTGTAGAGATTTGTGTACCCACCACAATCTCTGTAGAGAACTGTCCCATCACCAGACCAGAGCTCCCGTGGGTGATCCTTTCTGGCCTCCCCTGACCCACAACCCTTGTCAACCACTGATCTGTTTCCCATCTCTATAATTTTGTCAGTTTTAGAATGTGACATTAAGTGTACTTACATAAGTCATACTCGGGCATTTTTTGTTAAACAGAGTAACTTCACAAGCCTAGAAAGTGTATCCAACGTTACTGTTTACTTTGGCAACCCAGGTTGCTGTAACTGAGATTGGAAGGGAGAGCTGTCTCTTGGAAATCATTAAAACAAACAAAAATCCCTCAAAGACAGAAACGTATCCTATTCACTTTAATACCTCTAGCATCAGGGATTGTACTGTCCATGTAACAGCCCGTGAGGAACGATGATTGACCAATCAGAATAGACACAGCTGTAATGGACCAGCTCAGCCATGCCCGTGGAAGCCACTGCATCTCAGTCCTGCCTGGCGCCCAGACCAGTGCCAGGCAGATGGTAGGTTGTCTTAGTTTGGGCTGCGAGGACAAACTAAGATGGCTTAATCAACCAACAAGTTCTGGAGGCTGGGAAGTCCCAGATCAAGGTGCTGGCACATCCAGTGTCTGGCCAGGGTCCCCTTCTTGATTTGCAGATGGTCGTACTTTTACTGTGTGCTCACATGGTGGAGAGGAGAGAGATGGAGCAAATTCTTGCATCTCTCCTTAAAAGGACACTAATCCCATTCGTGAGGGCTCCACCCTCTTGACCTGATTACTTCCCAACTTCCCAAAGACCCCATCTCCTAAGACCATCCCTTTGGGGGTGTGGTTTCAGAATATGAATTTTGGGGGAGCACAGACATTGACTCCATGCCAAGGTGCCAAGTAAATGTCTTTTGAACGCATGAGGTGTTACAGACTGTCCTTTATGGTTCCTCTAGCCCACATCTCTGGGTCCATAGCTCTTTTGTGTGGTGTCCTCACAGCTAACTAAGGGTAAGCTGTGCCTCCTTTACGGTTCCGAACCCCATTTTAACAAACTCCGCAGCAGTAACCCTCAGTGTTACGCGATGGAATAAAGAAATCCAATCTGTGCTTGGTTCTGATGCTTCCACAGACCCTCAATTTAATCTTCTCCTGTTAATAAAAGTGATTCTAAAACTATGGCCAAGATCCAGACGAGAAGAACAGGGAGAGCATGTAGAATTCAATCAGGGAACAAAGACATTTGGTGAATCTAATTGAGGTGGGGAGAAGAAACTGGCTGCCACTTGATTAGACGTGCAGAATTTCTTCTACCTAAATTAGGTGATAAAACGTTGACGTAACCTTACCATAAAAAAAAAAGAAAATGGTCTCAGGCGTAACTAGAAATATATTCTAGGAAATGTAGCACACGAACTGTAGCTGGAAGAACTGGGCATAGGGACCCTGCTGACAAAGCACACAGAAGAAAACAATTAGAAAGGACCATCTTGTTCATCTGGAATCTGGGCAGAATGGGCTTTGAAATACAGTGCCTAGATCCCACGTCTTGTAACTAAATGTGACAGATCAAGAAGTGTGTCACAGTCCTGAGTCTTTGACCCAGGGAGTGTGGCATCCCCAGTAAGGGAAATGTTTCTTCCTCAATTGGAAAAATGACTGTACAACCCACAGAAGATGCTGAAGGAAGCAGAGATGTGATGAAAGAAGTCTGTCTCTGTAGCTTCAGGGATGCATCTTGTCATCAATTTCATTTGTAGTTATGTGTTATTAGAGGTGTTTGAAATAGTACGGCATGGGGTATCAAAGAATTAGCCTTGAGATTTTGATTTGAAAATGTGTAATCAATATTAGATGTATTTTATTTTGAGGGGAGTAAAAGAATTTGATTCCATATATAATTTTTTTTTCATGTATTTAAGAGCTTAGCCTTTAACACAGCTGATCCTTCCTTGTTACAATGTTTTCTCCATCTGGTTTTTGGGATTCTACTTTACTTGAGGCCTGCACTTGCTCCTTTGCTGAGTTTTCTTCCTTTCCTCAACCTCAAGTGCAAGTGCTCAGGACTCAGCCTTGGATCTACCTTTCTTCTCTCCCGAGCCCCATCCCTTCTCACGGTGTGTGGACCATGGACACAGTGATGGCCTTCAAATCCATGGGTCTGACCTGTCTCTCTGCTCTGAGATCCCAGCTTGGAACTTTATCTGATCCTTGGTGTCCCTACTTAAGTCAAGGCCTCTCAAAGTCAAGTTCATGACCCATCCCACCACCACCCTGTCACCACCCCTGGCAACTTACTTCTCTCAGATGTTCCCCATCTCAGAAAATAGTGACTCTTCCTTCTAGTTGTTCAGGCCCAAAGTCTTGGAGTCATCCATGACTCTTCCCTTTTTCTTGCAAAGCACAACCAGTCTATCAGGGAATTCATTTATTGCTTTTTTTTTTTTTTAAGATTTATTTATTCATCTGAGAGATAGAGCAAACATGTGTGGGGTGGGGTGGGAGGGAGAGGGAGAGGGAAAAAGAGAATCTTAAGCAAACTCTGCACTGAGCATGGAACACGACACGGGACTTGATCCCACAACTCTGAGATCATGACCTAAGCCAAAAATCAAGAGACGGACGCTTAACCGACTGAGACACCCAGGAGCCCCCATTTATTGCTCCTTCAAAAGAAATGATTCCTACCATTTTCACCATCTTCACTGCTTCTGCCCTGGTAGATCATGCCACCATCATCCCTTACCCGGATTATTGCCGTTGCCTGTTAAATAGTCTTCCTTTTCTGCTCTGATCCCCACACAAGAATGAGAGAGGTCCTGTTTAAAAGTAAGGCAGATCCTCTCTCCCCTTTGCTCACAGCACTCCACTGGCTCCCATTTCACTAAGGATAAAAGCAAAAGGTCTTACAGTATCCCACAAGGTCCCCTGTGACCTACTTATTATAGAGAAAATTTAAAAGAGCAAGAAAAATAGCCTCTAACAGTATCTCAGACAGGGAGAAACTTCCATTTACCTATTAAGATTCTGATTCTTCCGAGAATCAGTTCTACATAACCCATGTCTAAAATAAGAAATCTCAGCATGATTCTGAATGTCTTAACTTTGGGACCAGTTTTTTATCCATTGGACTGTGTTCAAGAATTATACCGCACCACGCTTTTCTCCTTCTAGTGTGCCCAGCTGCCTTTGAACTAATAAGTCATGAATGTGGACCTGGCATAGGCACTAATGAAAAGTAATGCAGGACTTATTCAGCACATTTTAATTTACGCAAATGCCAAATCAGGGACGCTCCACTGACGTCTGTTGGTTAAGACCTGTGTATGAAGACCTTATTTTGGCACTTTTTTTTTGGTCTAGATTGACTGCTGCTGCTGACGAACTGAGTTCTTGAATTCTAGGGTGCTCAGCACCTGTCAAGGACTTAAATCTGATCACTGTTTATAACAACACAGTGTCACTTCCTTACCAAACAAGAGAAGCATTAGCTATTGTTAGAACAATGTATCCTTTTGCATAGACACTGCAAGGTATTGTCACAAAGCATGAGCCTTGGAGGGCTGACTGGTGGCTCAGCTTTCAGACATAAGTCATCTTGCCGTGTCACTTAGCTTTCGGACTTGAGTTCGAAAGCCTAAGAACCTGCATTTGCTCAGCGTTCAGACATGTTCCATTGCCTACCAGAGAAAGGGAGCAAGAGTTGTTGCTTTGCTTTGGAAGCTTGCTAACCGTGTTGGCCACACTGCGGGTGGCAGCAGGCAGACCGGAGAAGAGCTGAGGGGCCGCCATACCGCTGATAGACTGGGGAGAAAACAGGCAGGTGGAAGAGAGAATGTAGGAGGCTCCACCAACTACCAAACTCGACAAATAAAGACAAGCTAAAATACAGCAGAAAAAGAAAAAAAAAGAAAGAATATGGAAGAGGCTCCAAGAGGCAAGAAACAAAGTAGTAAGGGGTCAGGCATTCGCTGGAGAAGCCAGTAAGTGCCAGAGAAGGTAGGCAACAGAAGGCGGAGGTGGGAGCTCAGGGATGTGAATAACGTGGAGGAAGAGAAAACCATCCTTTTAGGAACCAACTGTGATGCTTGTCTGCTTCCCTGCCAGTAGGGGGCAGGGTTTCAAGTACACATGCTAAAGAGGGCAATTTCTTTCTTTCTTTCTTTTGCTTGCTTTCTTTCTTTTTCTTTCTCTCTTTCCCTCTCTTCCTTCCTTCCTTCCTTCAAGAGAGACAGAGTGTGCATGCACAAGTAGGGTTGAGCGGTGGGAGGAGGGGGCAGAGGGAGAGGGAGAATTCGAAGCAGCCTCCACGCCCAGCATGGAGCCAGCCCTGGGGCTCGATCTCACAATCCTGAGGTCATAACCTGAGCTGAAACCAAGAGTCAGATGCTCAACCACCGAGCCACCAGGCACCACAAGGAGATCTATTTCTTCATGCAGAATTTGAATACTTAGAAAATGCTGTGTACTGACCCCATTATCCCTAAGAAATGCTCCTTATCTCACCATTTGCAACACAAGATCTGACAAAAAGAGGCAGTTGCTATGTTTTTATTGAACAATTACTGTATTCCACTTGCCGCCTTAAGTGCTCTGTTTGCATCATCTGAGTGGATTTTTTTTAAAATTTTATTTATTTACTTATGAGAGACAGAGAGTGAGTGAGTGAGAAAGCATCAACAGGCAGAGGGAGAGGGAGAGCAGGCTCCCTGCTGAGCAAGGAGCCCCAAGAAGGACTCGATCCCCAGACCTTGGGATCATGACCTGAGCCACGGTCAGACACTTAATCGGCTAAGCCACCCAGGTGCCCCTCAGAGAATTCTTACAGCACAAGTCAGTAATGTTATTATTCCCATTGTCACAGGAGTCGAAATTGAAAGTTTAATAGCTTTCCTATAGCTCGTTTGAGCCATGGCCTTAAATTCAGACATCAGCTCGAAAACCCCAGCTCCAAAACCCCAAAACCACCTCCCATCTCGCCCCTGCTTTGCTTAAACAAATGTACTAAATTGCGGGAGTGCATAATCATTGGAAAACTATTAGGAACAATTTCAAGGTCATCTGGTTCTGTTTTCAAATTCCAGGCTCTGGACTATTTCAGGCTGACGAGATTTTTGATGGTCTGTTGCAAAATTAGAAAAGTAAGGCCAATGTTATGAAATTTTAATATAACCAGATTTACTTAGAGAACTTTTTATTCTGATATTGTGTCATTCTCTCTTTGTAAGTCCTTAAAAAATGACCTTTTTAAAATAAGAAGATGTTAATAATAGGAGGGTTTCTATTAATGTACTTAGGAATATAAAAACTGGGTGATTCTGTGTTCCCACCTGCCATGTTTTCAATTGTATTGGTCTAGGAAATCCAAAGTACTTGGGACCACTGATCCATTTTTAACTCATACTTAGCAGTTCCCCACAACAGCCCTAAAAGACAGCCGCATAGGTTTTGTTTATCATGTTTCCAATGATAGAATTTACTAGTTTTTGACAGAGTCCATCCTCTATTGGCAGAAATTTCTTCCTCTTATTGAATTACAGTCTATCTTTATCTCATTAACAGGACCACAAAGAAGCAGCACATCCTACTAGACTTGAAGGCAAATATGTGAGGCACACATCACATACACTTGGATCCTTCCAGAAATTATTCTCTGTTGACCTGCGTATTGGCTGTCTTTCCCACTATGCATTCCATGCTCGCTTCATGAAGGCAGAGACCCTTCATGTTCTGTGCCAGGACAGTGCCTGGCACAGAAGTGGTGAGCAGTCCCTATTTGTCCGAGGAGTACTTTGTACATAGAGACATTCAATATGTACATGCTCCGTTTAATAAGAAAGCTGATTCATCGTCTGCTAGATGGCACTTCAAATTTTAAATAGTCCAAGTCAGCTTTCATGCCCCTAAGTCTTCTTTCTTTTTCCAGATGAAGAACTATCAGTCCGCTGAGTTGCTTCTGCTGTGGTAGAGTTTCCAGACTCTCACAGTGTTGCATTTGTACCACCCAGAGCACCAGAGCATTGTCCAAACACGGAAGAAGGCAGGGCTCCATGAACGTGGCCCTGGCTAGCTCCAGGGGGTCTGTCTCCTCTCTGACCTTCCTAACATGTCTCAAGTCTATACTGTGTAGATCACATCACACGACTATCTGTTAAGCTTGTTGTCCTTGAGACATCTCCTGAGTCTTTGTTGCATTTATTTCTACGAGGTAAAATGTCCGCCATTTGGCAAAGCTTGGCATGTATCCCCTTTCTACTGCCTCTAGATTTTTGACCTAGAATTTAGCCTCTTGAAAGCTTCCTAAATCTTGATTTCTCATTCATTTGTTCACGCAGCCAGTGATTCCTGAGCATCTACACTGCATCGGGACCCTCTTCCTTGCCCACCGCCTCTCTGCCCGTGCTCTTGGCGAGCATAATAAACACTGTATTGTCATCTCTCTGACCCGCTGCAGTCCTCTGAGTTGACCTCTTCCAATAATCAGTACTCTTGTGATTGGTAGTTTAGTGAGCTGTGAGCCCCCGAGCTTCTCCTTCCATCTCGCCCCTGCTCTGCTTAGGACAGAATGAGAGCCTTGTCGTCGCTCTTGCTCTCAAGATTCGAGATGTGGCCCTGGGAGCAGAGCGGATTGCCCCTGAAGAAGGCGAGAGGTGGCAGTGTGCCCTGCGACTCACATCAACCTCTAAGCAAAGACCCCCTCCCTCCCCACCATTTGCACACACAGCTTCTAACAGAGCCAGGTACCATAACTCTTCCTGAACATTCTGGGCTGAGAACATCAATGATCTTCCTGTCCATCAGTGGCCATCGAGCAGCTACATCTTTGGGGACTCCTTATGGTCCAGACACTTTGCTTTTGTGACCCGAATCATTCCCTCCAACCCCTTGTGAAGTGCAGGTACTGTTATTAACCCCATGTCACAAACAAGGAAATGGAGGCACAGGGCAGTTGTGAAACTCGCCCAAGTCTGGGCGTTGGAGAAATGGAGCTGAGGTATGGGTCAGGCTGCCTGTGCCCCCGGAATCTACCTCCCCCTTCTGACCCAGGAGCTATGGTTTGGGGGCCTGGCTGGCCTTTGCCTCAACTTCCTTTGCTCAGGGCTGTCCCCAGAGACTCTCATCCTCGCCAGCGTTCATATGGCTGCCATGAGATCCCAAAACCCTGCCGGACATTTCACATACATCTTCTCACTCATCTACCTCCAAGGGGGCTGTTGTTATTGCTGTTTTATGGGTCAGGACACAGAAGGAGAAAGTTGCTTTCTCGGGATCAGTGTGCTTCCGGGAGTCTCACTGCTTCTGGGCCCGACTTGCTCTGCTTCCGTCTCCCTACTTCTTGGGCCTCTAGCTGAAGTCATCCCCAGCAACCCCCTGACGCCAATCCCCGAGAGTCTCATCCTCTTAACAGAAACGAGGTTAACACCACTCAGCTGGACTTCTGCCAAGCAGTGGACATTCACAGCAATCGCAGTTTTTTGTTTTGGTTTGATTTTTAATGACAACAGGTCAATAACTAAACATAAATGCCTTTTGTAAAAAGCCTCAAAAGAAGGTAGGAGAATCCCAAACGTCACATCCCATGGAGAACCTCACTATAGTTGTGTTTTATGAGAAGCGAGGTAAAAAAGGTTGGATATTCTGTTTAGAAAGCCTCAGCCCTAGGGTTTGAACCAGTGTTCTGGAAGGACCACAGGTACTGTGGGAACATTGTCCTGCTCGTACAGAATATTTGGTGCTCCATTTGTCTGTGATTTAAAGAATAGTCATAGTTTGGAACAAAGGTATCAGGTGGGACAATTTCACAACCTCGCAGTCAGGGGCACAGAATTTGTGTTCCCTCTGCACCCTGATTTCTCTTCAAGATGTTCCCACTTCAATAAGATCATTCTCTGACATCAGCTTCCATGAAAACCCCCTCCCTCTGGATTTCCTGTGATTGTATTTTCAACAGTTTTGCTTGTAACATCAAGCAGACACTTAAAACTTAAATATTCTAACCAGAATTCGTTCAAAGAGAGTGGTCTGGTCAGTTTTTCAGTTTTACCTGGTCTCAAATAATGACAGCTAAGCTAAAGGATCACTGAGGAGGATGTTTGACAAAAGCCCTTTTTTTATTATGTGACAGGGGAATGTCACCATCATTCCTTTAGCTTCCATCCCTAAAATTGTCTGACCTGCTAGTGACAGGCTCTCTCAACCCACTGGAAATATCACTCCGTCAGAACGTGGCAAACTAAGTGGAGGCATGACTTTCCTCCTCAGTGGAGACAGGAGGTGGAGGACATTGGTGAGTCCCGAGCAACCTCAGGAAGGCTATCAAGCCACTGCCTCGTTTTCTTGGCACTCACCAGCCACACAGAATAACCAACTCCAGAATAGCCCTGTAAGACTACAGCGAACACTCACTGTGCACCTGCAGAGTCTGAAGCCCCGAAAGCGGTCCTGCAAGTAGAGAGATGCATAGCCCAGGATGGGGCTGTGGGGAAGTAGAGGATGGACTCGTGGGGAGGCTGGTACCTGAGCAGATCATGTCCCTGTCACCTGCACCATGGGAGCATGGTGGGAGGGGGTGGGGCACCTGCTATTCGGGGCACCCTTCTGGAGGGAAGTAGTTGCTAAGCCAAGTCTGAAAGAATGAACAGAAAGAGAAGAAGGACATTCCGGTGAGAGGGAACAGCAAGAGGGAAATGGAGGAGGCCTGGCACAGCAGGAGGAGCGCAGATAGCTACAGAGACGTTGCTATCAACAGCGTGCAGAGAAGGAGCCTGGAGGGACGGGAGATGAAGCTTCTCCACTAGTGCGCACACAATCTGGCTTGCCTTCCTCCTGCAGCGTCCAGACCGCATCCTGTCGTCACAGGGAACCTTTGCCATTTTTCTGTTCTTTTAAATAATTAGTATTTGCCTGATCGTCATCTTCTGGCTATTTATGTTGTTTTGTTTTGTTTTGGTTGTTATTTCGTTTTTTGGGTGTGTGTGTTTTTGTTTTTGTTTTTTTTTTCACGTTCCTCCAAAGTGGCCCACAACGGTTTCGGCTTCTAGAATTTTGACTCCTTTGCACATCTTCATATGTTTTGCATTTCTCCTTGCTTCTAGCAATCGTGCTCGGCTCTTTCCAGCCTGAATATTATTTATGGTGATAGAAATGGTGCAAACGTGGAGTAGGGCCATGGTGCCTCTTCTATTGAAAGCAGTTCCTCAGCATGTTGTAGGAAGCTGTGGCTTCTCTGATTGGCTGCCCTTTCCCCCTTCTTGTGGGTTTGTACCCCTCGTTGGTATTTCCCTTGGGTGAAAATCGTCCTCCTGTGTCTGAATGTCCTGCAAAAGGTTTTGGTGCAAAGTGCTTGGTAGGAAAAGCTTGAGCCTTAAAGCCAGAGAAACCTAGAGATTCTTTTGATGGTTTTTAATGTTTTATTAGGGACTATTTCAAACATGTATAATGAGCCCCGTCACCCAGCTTCTGCTGTTCCAAGTACTCTGCCTTTCTTCTTGGATCTGTGATTCTGCTCATTCCTCATGTTTCATGAGATTGGTTGTTTTCAGGGTTTTGTTTGTGACACAAAAATATTTATTTAAATATTTCATTTATTCCAGTTTAAAATTTATTTACAAATTTGTACAGGCACCGTAATGTGAATTTTTTAAAAAAATATTTTATTTGTTTATTTAACAGAGCGAGCGAGCGAGAGAGATCACAAGTAGGCAGAGAGGAGATCACAAGTAGGCAGAGAGGCAGGCAGAGAGAGGGGGAAGCAGTCTCCCTGCTGAGCAGAGAGCCCGATATGGGGCTCGATCCCAAGACCCTGGAATCATGACCTGAGCTGAAGGCAGAGGCTCAACCCACTAAGCCACCCAGGCACCCCCGTAATGTGAAATTTTAACTGTACGATTTGGATAAATGTCTATACAGCTGTGTGTCCCTCCCCCTTTCACCACAAAGACCATTTCTCCAGACAGCTCCCTTGTATCACTTCCCAGTTCATCTCCCCATCACTGAGAGGCAAACACTGTGTGACTTATTTCACCCTTGATAGGCTTTGCCCATCCTAGAAGTTCATGTGAGCAGAGTCACATAGTATATATTATTTTTGTGCAGGACCTCATTTGTTCAGCGTCAAGTGACAGACTTGTCTTTGAAGATCGCTTTTTTGTATCTGTATGTCATCAAATGAGTTATGTAGCCTCTTTGAGACTTGGTACCCTTCTCTACAAAATAGAATAAGGGCAAATAAAAATTAACAAATTAAATGGACTTTAGGAAGATAGACATGTCCTCTGTAAGGCTAACTAATACTAATCATGGTGCACCAAGATGTGGGAATGTGGTCACCTTCAGGATTTACTTCTTGTCTGCAAAGACAGTCCATATTTGCCAGTTTTCCATTGATAACTGCTTGTCTTCAAATGTGGTGTCTGGAGAGGCATATTAGATTGGTCAGCGTCCAGGCAGGAAAACAGACCTCAGGCCAGATGGTTCAACAGAAGGAATTTAATACTGGGAACTAGTTGAAAGGTGTAAAGCGCTGAGGAACCAAACAGGAAGCCACGAGGCAAACTGAAATTAACAAAGCAGGAAGCTAGACACGCTGCCAGAGCCAAAGGGCCACGGGGAAGCTGTGAAGTCCCCAGACCCCACCACTAGAGCCACCGGCAGGTCCTGGAACCTCAGAGGAGGCTGCTGGGAATATGGAAAAATGCAATCACTGCCAGGGATGCCTCCCAAATCCTAGAAGGGGGAGTGTATGGAGGTGGACCTTCCCCTTCCTCCTGCACCCAGACTCCTGCTAAGGTATCCAGTGTCTAGGAAGCCTGGGAAGGAGTGCGAGGAGCCAGTGATCCACACTGAATCTACAGCAGACTAACGAAGTGAGGGAGCAACAGGAAAATGATCAGCACATTCAGGCAAAAAAAAAAAAAAAAAAAATCGAGGGAAGAAACCATAAAACATATATAGAGATAGTTAAGAAAACTGTACTCAGTAATTATTAACATTTGAGATAATTCTTACCTTCTAGGTAGCACTGACCTGTAGAATTTTCTGTGATGATGGAAACATTCTGTATCTGCACTGTCCTATACGGTAGCCACTAGCCACATGTGGTAACTGAACTCTGAAGAAGTGCTAGTGCAACCGAGGAACTGACTTTTTTGATTTTATGTTACTTTAATTAATTTAGGTTTGACTAAATGGCCAGTGGCCACCATATTGAACACCCATTCATTAGCTCATATGTGTATTCAGTAAGCTTGAGTCGAGTAGCAGGACCCAGGCATCATACTGGGAATGAAGAACACCCAGCAGACTAGAACTGTGCTTCTGCACTTGGACTCAAACTTTCCTCATTGAACAGGAAAGATTTAAGAAGTGGTGCCAAAGAGTTACTTACTTTGGAAGGTGTGAGGGCTGGGGAAGAAGCCGCGAAATGGCTGGCTCCCTCTCAGCCTTTGTCTAGGCTGTGTCTGACTCCCCGGCGGCCCTCCTCCCTCTCCCTTCCTCTCTCAGTCTCCTCTTCCAAACTCTCCTCTCTTTGAGGCACATTTCCAGTGCCTCCTCCTCCACTAAGCCTTCCCTGGTTGCTTCTCCAGGTGTTTAAAATAAACTCCTCTGGTGTTTTGTCTCCACTTTCACCACTTCTGTTACTTACTACTTTGTGTTCAAGTTCTTGATCCAGCTTTGTGTCTCTCTCTCTCTGACCAGACTATGAGAGGATTGAGGCTGGTTCTGTCCGTTTCCCCACATAGCATTTAGCACCAAATATTGCATATTGGAGGTGCTTTGTACTGTTTGAGCATTGGTTGGGGACCAAGCCCTTTCTGGCCCTGTAGCTGTTGAGGGGTGAACAAATTACCCCGCAGACTCAAGTCTGCCACCTACAGGCTGTAGGAAGTAACTTCACACCGAGCCTGTCAAAGAGAGGTTTATTTTTCTCAGGCTGGTTTTTTTCTTTTTTTCTTTCTTTCCTTTCCTTTCCTTTCTTTCTTTTCTTTTCTTTTCTTTTCTTCCTTTCTCTCTCTCTCTCTCTCTCTCTCTCTCTCTCTCTCTCTTTTGCTTACGTGTTTCCAGGAATCAATTGTAATAGAAAATCTGCTTTCCATTTCCATATACAGAGCATTTTGTTCATCTACAAATAGAATTTATTTTGACATTATAGTCTAGACTCCTTTCTCTGTGGTCTTTTTTGCTTAAGAAACACAGAAATCTTAGGAGAACACAAGAGGACTACAGCAGCATTTAAACGGAATTGTGCATCAGAGCACTTTATTAATAGAACCGCCCGAGATCAGGCAGTGTAATATCTCTAAACTCACCTGGATCTTGCTGGCTTTGCATCATTTGCACACGTGCCTCTGAATTAGCTTGAGTTCAGGAGAGTGCAAGTGGAACTGTTTTCGTTCTTCTGGGACTGGTGAGCTTTGGGTCAAGGTGGGGAAGGTTGCTGTCTCACCACGGCTTGTGGAGGACTCCAGGACGTCGTTGAAGGTAGTTTCCATGAGGGAAGCTGGAGAACAGCTAGAAAATGGACACCACATTTCGCATCAGGAGCTCTTGCTGTGTGAGGCATCGTTCTAGGTAGTGGTCTAGATTTTTACTGAAGAGTAGAATTTAATGTTCCTGGTCACATTGTGAGAAAGGGACTGCTAGTATTCCCCGTTTACAAATGTGTAAATCATAGCCTGGAGAAGTTAAATGAATTAACCAAGGTGTAAATTAACTATTGGGAGGCAGTCTGATGTCCAACGGACCCTGTCCTTCACTACCTCACTTTATTTCCCCCAACATGAGCATGTAGAAACTAGAAAGCATGAGTTAGAGAATATCAGTCAATGTCTCAGAGGGCTATTTACTGTGTAGGGTAGGTGTTGAAGCCAAGAAAGCCCTTGAATTTATGACTTTGACAGATGAGAGACAAAGTGCCAAAGAGTTTGGATCGGACAGCTGGATGCTTTACCTCAATCCAAGGTGAGTAGGTCAGAACAGGTGAAGTGACCTTGGCTGAAGTTGCATCATTGGACTGTGGCCACAGAAAAGAAGAGAATTCCTGTATGGACTGAGCTTTCCTTTGTGAGACTATTTGTTCCATAGTATCAATAGCCATTATGGGAGAGCCACTGCAAATAAAAATCTTTGTGTGTAAGATGGAGCCCGATCTATAGTAGGATTACTACAGAAAGGCTCAATATCCTGAAACCCAGTTCAGCTTAGATTTCTGCTTCCGCCCTGGGTTTATGGAATGGGAGACAACTCATCTCATGTTCATTCTCACCAGATTCCTGCATTTTCCTTTTTTTTTCTTTCTTTCTAGAAGGTGAGAGAAAGTGGGAAGGGAGAGAGGGAGGGGGAGAGAGAGACTTTCAGGTAGGCTCCACACCCTACATGGAGCCCGACATAGGGCTCTATCTTAGAACCCTGAAATCATGACCTGAGCTGAAACCAAGATATGGACACTTAACCAACTAAGCCACCCAGGCACCCCAGGATTCCTGTGTTTTCACCCCTGCCCTCAGTTTGTAGAGTTTAATTCCATGAACTAGAGAAGGAAAAAAAGCGGCAGTTAAGACCCCTGAACTAGAAAAGCAGAGTTCAGAGCTGGGAGGTGATTCCGAGAGAACAGAGGGACTTGCCCAAGGTCACCCCATTCACCGGCAGCAGAGCTGGGATTAGAAGTCAGGTTTCCTGACTCTGGCTCTTTCCGTTATTTTATCTGCCTCTGGGGATTGTTCTCTTTGCTCCAAACAGCAGAACATCACCTATCTTTCAAACTTGTCTCAAGTCTTTTCTGGAAGGATTTGGGGTAGGGCATATGGAAATGCATTCGCATTCATACTTCATTGAATATTTCAGTCTCTTTGCACATTGTCATGTCATATTGTGAACTGAGTGAGAACATGACTTGGGGTCTCCCAGAATAGAAATATATTGTGAGAGCATTTTTCTTAATGTCATTTTTCCAGGCACCTAAGTGCCATTTTCCACATTTAACTTACTTACTTTCTCTTATTATGTATTCTTGACCTGATAGCTTACTTCTGTTCCACTTAATACTGATGTTATTTTATTCTTATTTTTAAATTTTATTAACATATAATGTATTATTTGCCTCAGGGGTACAGGTCTGTAATTCATCAGTCTTACACAATTCATAGCACTCACCATAGCACATACCCTCCCCAATGTCCATCATCCAGCCACCCCATCTCTCCTACCCCCCTCCCCTCCAGCAACCCTGTTTGTTTCCTGAGATTAAGAGTCTCTTACGGTTCTTATTTAAATAACTATAGTATATACATAGTACCTTATAGTTTATAAGGCCTTTTTGCATGCAGTGTCTCTTTACCTCTTCATAGCAACCCTGCTAAACAAAAAGGAGAGGTAGACTTAGCCCCCACTTGGCAGGTGGGAAATTGATTTCCTTAAAAGTTCGGTGTCACAGCTAGTTAACCAGGACTCTGTTCTCTTTACTCCTAGACCAGTGTTTATGCTGAACCTTTCCAGCAATGGTTCTTGCCCTGAGGTGGGTTTTAGAATCCCCCAGAAGACTTATTAAACACAGTTGGTGGGCCTCAACTCCAGAGTTTCTGACCTAGTAAGTCACTGGCGTGGGATCTGAGAATTTCTGTTTCTAACCCATTCCCAGGAGATACTAATGCCATGGGTCCAGGGACCACACTTTGAGAACCGCTGCTCCCCTGCTTGGCCAGAACACTGGTGAACGTTTGGCGGGTCATCCATCCCTCATCGGCTCAGTACTGAAATCCAAAAAGCTCTGAATCCTGAACATTTTCCCGTGTAGGTTGGCACCGTCTCACTTGGCAGCCAATCCCGACCTGCACTGAGGTTGGACTGCATCATCTTTCTTTACCCCTTGGTGTGACCATTCGTATAGTTTACTGTGGAAACCTTACTCTGTTAGATCCCAGGAGATGTCCCACATCTTTCTGGGTGAGGGGTGGTCTATAGCACACCCATCATAATTCCTTTCAGAATCTGGAAGACTCTGGAATCCAAAATGCATCTCGTGCCAAAAATTTCAGAGAAGAGGCCAAAGATATGTACTGACCTGATACAAGGGGTCACATTCTTTGCTTTTGATGCCACAAAAGTGCCATTTTGGGAGAGCCACAGAAGCAGATGCATTTGAACTCAATGTATACCTTTTGAGACATCTTTTTGGAGGAATTTTTTCAAAGGCGTCTGTCCTTCAGCTTCAGAAATGTTGCTGCCCGCTGAACTGTGAGAAAAGGTGTTGAGCAATCCTTCCCCCCAGATACCTGGGCAAGTCCCAAGGACATGGTGATCTGTAATGAGTATTTCCTGCAGCTTAATTACATTTAGTAGGGACACTGTCAATAACAACATTCACGCTTATGATCCTACTTCCTCTAAATCTTTGATTTTCTACCTGGGAACGAGACGCCATTAAGGCTGCAGATCAGGGTGAGGAGGAAGGAGAGGAGAGCTTAGTATTTTTATTTAATAATGAGTCAGGCTTAAATCATGAAACAATTATTCAAATCCCCCAAACATCATTTCATT
Organism: Mustela putorius furo; assembly: GCF_011764305.1. Taxonomy (NCBI): domain Eukaryota; kingdom Metazoa; phylum Chordata; class Mammalia; order Carnivora; family Mustelidae; genus Mustela; species Mustela putorius. The sequence continues at coordinate 12,813,440 of NW_025422123.1, read as the reverse complement.
TCCATGAGAATGCTCCTTAGACCTATTATAAAACCATAAAAAGCACATTCATCAGGAAACATGAGCACATATTGTAACTGGATTATGTGAGATTGCCTGAGCTAAAATGAGTTACAGGGAAAAAATATTATAAACCCTCACGATTCATTTATCTGGAGCTTATAATTTTATGTTCTATTCCCAGGATCATTGGGGTTCACTGTCACTGAGCTGATGTAGCTGTGGTTCCTCGCCGTGCTTTCCAGAAGCTTCTGTCTTGTGAATGGTGCTCTGGAGACTCAGAGCAGTGTAATCATTTTCAGAGACTAGTGTCTCATGACTAGAGAGTGTGGTGGCGGAAAGCGTCAGCTTCTCCTCCCCAGCAGCAAGGAGGCTCTTTATTGTCTAGTTTCTAGCCCATGTTTCACATACCCCAAACGAGCAAACTCCCGTCCGCCCTCGTGGAGACTTCTTTCTTCTTCCTTGATTTGTGATGCTCTCTCCCCTGCCTTCTCTTTCATAGATCTTTGTGCACTCTCAGCTAGGATCAGAACACATTTGCTTGAGTAACCATATGACACTTACAAAGCTCCTTGGGTCCCTATTCACCTACCAGACCCTGGGAGGCCTAATTCATGTGTCAGGCCACTGTTCCTAGTCAAATGATTTGATTCAATCTGTACTTGAGGTTCAGAACCCTGTAGATAGAACCAAAGTATAATCAATCCTATTTTCCAAAAGGAATAATTCTCTGTCCCATGATAAGCCAACTTATAGTCAAACATCTCCTCAAAGTGGATACCAATTATGGGTTTTTATTTTATAGTTTCAGAAAGATTTTTTTAAATTATTTTTTATTATGTTCAGCTAGCCACTGTATAATACATCACTAGTTTTGATGTAATGGTCAGTGATTCATCAGATTCATTCATTCATCAGATTCATTCATCAGAATTCATTCATCAGATTCATCAGATGCTCATCACCACACATGCCCTCCTTAATGCCCATCACCCAGTTACCCCAACCCCCATCTTCCTTCTCTAACCCTCAGTTTGTTTCCCAGAGTCTACGGTGTCTCCTGGTTTGTCTCCTTCTCTGATTTCTTCCCATTCAGTTTTCCTCCCTTCCCCTGTGGTCCTCCGCTTTATTCCTTATGTTCCATGTATGAGTGAAACCATATGATAATTGCCTTTCCCTGCTTGACTTACTTCACTCAGCATAATCCCCTCCAGTTCCATCCATGTTGATGCAAATGGTGGGTATTCATCCTTTCTGATGGCCGAGGAATATTCCATTATATATATGGACCTCATCTTCTTTATCCATTCATCTGTTGAAGGGCATCTCGGTTCCTTCCACAGTTTGGCTATTGTGGACATTGCTGCTGTGAACACTGGGATGCAGGGGCACCTTCTTTTCACTACATCTGTATCTTTGGGTTAATACCTAGTAGTGCAATTGCTGGGTCATAGGGTCCTGATTATATTCTTAAGAAACTTCTCTTCTGAGTTCAATGTCTTCAACAAGAGCAAGGTTTTGTAGGTGCGCACTGTTTATCAGGGCTGCTGCTGCATTGATTTGTACACTCCATAACCCTCAGGGCCTCCTGATTCACGTGACTGGTGCCTGGAAGCTTGTGCAGTGTGCAACCTGCAGAACCAAATATGGCAGCTCTTGCTGGCCTCATCCTTTATAAGTAAATATTCCAAGAATATGGACTCACTGAACCATCCTTCAGTCTACATCCCAGTATCTATGGTATTTACATAAATCCCAAGTGGGTTAATATTCCTATAAACCCTGCATTTCTATCTGGGCAGGATCATTATACCAGAAGACCGTGTTTTAAGCCTAAGCCATAGAATGACGGTCATAATCAGACCTACCACCTTTTTGAGGGGCTTAGTTAGGCCTGGGGCCATGTATCTGCTAGATTCTCTGAGCAGCCTGTATCTCCAGCTGTCAGTGCTGAGTAATGTTCGTTAAGTTGTCTTTCATCACATTCCATTCCCTGTCTCATGTTTATTCACTCATAAGAAGCAGTTTATAAATGACAGGGCTGGACTATAAACAAGTCATGAAACTCATGGCATCTGTGAGGCCAATCTCAGCCTCTCTGAATGGGCACCATGATGTGTAGAGGCGGGAATAGAGGTACAGAGCAGATAGAGTACGCCAAGGCTATATAATTAATAAGTGGTCACACAGGGATTTGAACCCAGGCCTTGCTGGCTCTCCACTTTGTGCTCTGAACTACTACGCTCTACTATTTTTTCCTCTCTGACCTCCCAGGCTGGCCAAAAGGTAGCCTCCATCTTTGTAACTTGTTTCCTAATAATAGGAAATAGGCTGATAGAATTTTAGATAGAGTGAATGCAAATGCTTTCTTAACAAGCAGGAAGTAATAGGCTGATACAATTTTAGATAGAGTGAATGCAAATGCTTTCTTAACAAGCAGGAAGTAAGATCCTTATTTATGCCAACTAAGCTGTATTGATAGCACAAGTCGGGAGTGACCTCAAGAGGCACTCTGCCCCATTAGCTAACTTCTGCCAGAAAGAGACAGCTGGGCTCTTGGCTCTGATAGTCTTCTTCAGTGAGTTAATCATAAATAACTCTGCACACCAAGTCTCTTGTTCTTTCACTTGGCACTACACTTCACAGCTGACTCACCCTGCCTCTTCCACCGGGAGTTATGCTACTCTGATCTAGTCATGTTAAAAAAGCATATGGAAGTGTTCCTCCTGCCAGGATGGGGCATTGCCCCTTCTGAACATTTTCCAAGCTAAAGTCGTCTCCACAAGGCTCTTTGGAGAAGATCTCTGGGGTCTTAATTAAATCCTTGAACCAGCAGGGAAGGAGCATTCAGCCTTCACCTTCGAGCCCGCCAGTGCCTTTGTGAGTAGGCTCCCCTGGGCCTCTGGCTGGGGCACAGTGTATCCCCGCCCCTCCAAATGCCAGTTCTACCTTCCCTCTCATTTAGATGCCATCTCCTGCCAGAGATCTAGCCTGGGACCTCCAACCTATCAACTGTGGGTCTCCGAACTTGAGGAAGATGGGCTGGAGGATGGGGCCCCCGAGTCCACCTTGAGTATGTGCTCAGTTCTGTGGTTTCAAATCAGAGCTCCAGAAAGCAGCATCTTGGGACCTTTTCTCCTCATGGGATTGCCTTTGCATTTCCCAAGGTGTTCTGAGAGACAGCCATATAAAAATCACTTTTTTTTTTTTTTTTTTTTTTTTTTTTGCTGTGTTGTCATGCAGGACAGTACCTTCCCTGTCACCAGATGCCCTACACAAACTTCCACATGAACAAATGCTTTTAAAAACCTAATGCCAGGGGGAGAATTTCACTTTGCTTCTGTTAATGTAGTCTCTTTCCTCCTTTCTGATGAGACCTTTTTAACTGTCACCTTTGCCTTCAGCCAGGTTGCCTACAGCCCAGCCTCAGTGGTGGCATCAGACTTTATGATGTGCTCAGCCCAGCTTGTGTGGTCTCAGCACTCTGGTTTGACTTCATTATCAGTTCTCTAGGTAGGATTTGGAAAGAGACAAGGAATTGGGTTTTACAATTAAATAAACATTTACTGAGTTTTGATTCTGTGTTAGGCATCGTGCAGCAGGGGCAAGAGTTGAGTTAGAGGCAGGATCACAGAGAATCCTACCTAGTGATCTGGTACATAACAACAGGCAAAACTGACTGCATCCAGGTTCTTTTCAGGGATAGAACCAAAAGGTTCTGGGGAGCAGAAGGGAAGAAGCACAGGGAACCTCTGAGGGGAACTGACATCTATTCTAGTAAGTATGGTATTTGAGCTGTGCACTGGAGTATGAAAAGATGAGAAGAAAAGATGACATGGCAGGCAAGACAGGTGGCATGCCCTAGAACAAAGGTTCGTACACTAAGGCCCGTGGGCCGGAACTGGCCGACTTCATGTTTATATGTGGTCTGGGTTCTAAGAATGGAATTACAGGCTTAAATGGTTGTGAAAAAAGTCAAGAGAAGTACATTTCATGACATGTGAAAATGATAATAAAGTTATTTATTTGTTATTTGAAGGTTTTGTTTATTTATTTGTCAGAAAGAAAGAGAGAGAGAGAGAGAAGGAGCAGGGAAACAGCAGGCCGAGGGAGAGGCAGGCTCCCTGCTGAGCAAGAAGCCCAACCCAGGGCTTGATCCTAGGACCCAAGAAGGATCATGACCTGAATTGAAGGCAGACACTTAGCCAACTGAGCCACCCAGGCACCCCAATGGTATGGAGTTTAAAGTTCAGTTTCTGTAAGTGAAGCTTTTTCAGACTGTGGATGCACCCATTCTTTTATGTATTGCCTACATACTGGTGATGTTTGCACTAGGATTGGCAGTCGAATAGTTTTGACAAAGACCCTATGGCCTGCAAAGCCCAGGACATTTCCTCTCTGGCTCTTTACTAAAGAAGTTTGCAGAACCTTAACAGAGAAGCATAAATATGGAGTGTTGATTGCCTAGAATGGCAAATTGGGCTGATAAAGTTGGTGTATGGGGCAGAGAAAATGCCAGAAAGAAAACAGGGGCCACATTTGAGGTTTTGAAAGGTATATAAACTTTAGTTTACAAGTAATGGGTTGCCATTGAAGGCTTATGAATGAGGGAAAGTTATGATCTTCGGGAATGACATGATCATGACTGTGTGTGAGAAGAAAACTATGCAGGCTGAGACAGGCAGAATTGGAAGAAGAGGCCAAGCCCAAGAAATAAGTATGGGAATAGCATTCTGGGCCAGTTTTATTTTCCAAATAACCATGTGGTGATTTTCATGGACTCTCAGGGGTTGAACTTTAAACTGTGAGTACCAGATGTGACATCTTTTTCCTCGCCAGCAAAGGTGTTTACTTTCTTCTTTCCTAACTATCTGAAAAATATGCAGTGCATTTCTTTGGATTCTGAATTGTACTGCTAGAAATATGGTTTGATAAAGAAAAGGAAAAATGCTGGGCTATGTCGAGCAAAAAAGGGCAAGCTTCATGAATTTAAGTATAAAGTTAGAGAGGGTAAAATTTTCACACTGCTTTTATTTATTTTCATTGACAAAATTTAGGCTCCTTTATAGTGTCAGAACTATGGAATCTAGAAACCATTTAAAAAAATAAAATTCAAACCATAAGAGATTCTTAATCTCATGAAATAAACTAAGGGTTGCTGGACAGTGGGGGTATAGGCAAAGGATGGCTGGGTGGTGGACATTGGGGAGGGTATGTGCTATGGTGAGTGTTGTGAAATGTGTAAGCCTGATGATTCACAGACCTGTACCTCTGGGGCAAATAATACATTATGTTAATAAAAAAATAAAATAATTTAAAAAAATGAAAACAACATTTTTAATTTTTAAAATTCTGAATTTTTAAATTCAAAAGGCTGAAAGTGGTTGTGGGTGTAATGTTTCACCAGCCTCATATTTTATCTGTTCATTTATACAACAAATATCAAGCATCACTCCCTCCGTCTCTTTCCCTCTCTCTCTATATTCATTTTACATATATATTATATGTATATATATATATCCCTTGTATGTATATGTATGTGTGTGCATATATATATATATATATATATATATATATACGCTTTGTGGAATATATATATATATATGCTTTGTGGAATAAGATACTAAAATATTAAAATTTATTTTCTGTTGAAGAGCTAGAGCAATGTGTATGATATGTTAAAATAATAGTACCAGATAGACCATAGAAATGCAGAGAAAGAAGCAATTGGAGAGACCTAGGAAGGTGGAAGGATTTGTTAAGCATGAAAAACCAGGGTAAGGTATTCTGGTAGAGGGCATAGCAGGTGAAAAATAAAAGAAGTTTTGATGTAATAGGTACTGGGAGACCCAGAGCAGGTTTGGGCGCTGGTACATGTAGCCAATCGTTTAATAAATGTGTTCTATATGCTAAGCACTGTGCTACACTATGGGGAGATCAAGATGAATAGGACATGGTTCCTGCCTTAAGGAGCTTACAGTCTGCTAGGGGGAACAATGAAATAATTATAATCGATGTTGAGTTCTATGATGTGTAGGCAGCATTATGACCCACGCCCCTGGACTAGCACAGTGGAAGAGAATTTTAGGGATGTTCTGTGATGGCATCTTTTGGCTGGAACATCAGGGGATAGACTTCCCCTGAGTATCCAGGATAGGTCTGGGACTGGTCCTAAGGTTAGGGGAGAGAGGAGAAGGGGATAGTGGGTGAGGGTGGACTGAGGTCAGGTTGGAGGGAGAAAGAGAGACAGAGATGGACTCATCTTCTCTTTTCTCATACAGCAAGGTCTGGGTCCACAAGTTCTGCACTCAGGCTGTGTTTGCTACTGTTCTTAGGTGCCCAAGTCTCTCTTCTTTTTGTCTTACTATATTAGTAAAATACCATATCATCATCTTCCTTGAATAATTATATGAAGATAAGGAAACATGTGAGGGCAAATGTAGTGATACATTTTCCTCCGTGTAAGGACTAGTTGGTTCTTACTGTGTGAAAATAAAATACCAACCTAATAAAAGCAGAAGATTCTCAGGTTTTATGTCTCTTGACCCTGTAACTTAACTTTAGTTTACCTGCCAACAGTGAACTGCATATTAATCAACAAAAATTAATTAATAGTAATTTCTTTTAAACTCAAAGAACGCAATCTTCATGAAACAGCACTAAATTGTCCAGTGAGCTCAGTGTAGCTTCCTGTTAGGGTATGTTCATGACTGGTGTCATAGCGAGTGAACACCAGCCTGACAATAGGAGACCTGGATGCTGATTCCAGCTCCCCTATTTACTAGGAGTGTGGTAAGACACTAGGGACTCCCTTTCTCTGGGACCCAGGATCTTTTATGTCTCTTCCAGATCTAGAATACCATTTTGTTTTTATTTTCTTAAAAGCTCAGTACACTTACCTTATAGTACCCTTGTGGCAAATGTTCTTTTCATTATTTTACAAATGGAAAGATCTAGACTTCTGATAGTAAAAGGACCCAGTAGGACCTGAGCTGAGAAATACAAAGCTCTTCTTTTGAAAGCTAGTCATTGGATGGCTTTTTTTTAAACATTAGTTTCAAAGGTAGAATTTAATGATTCATCAGTTGCATGTAATACCCAGTGCTCATCACATCAGGTGCCCTCCTTCATGCCCGTCACCCAGTTACCCCATTCCCCTCCCCTCCCCTCCAGCAACCCTCAGTTTTTTCCTAGGGCTCAACATCTCCTATGGTTTGCCTCTCTCTCAATTTTCATCTTATTTTATTTTTCCTTCCCTTCCTCTGTGTTCATCTGTTTTATTTCTTAAATTCAAGAGATGAGTGAAATCATGTATTTGTCTTTCTCTGACTTATTTCACTTAGCTTAATACCCTCTAGTTCCATCAATGTCATTGCAAATGGTAAGATTTCATTCTCTTTGATGGCTGAATAATATTCCATTGTCTATATATGTATCTTATTTATTCATTCATCTCTTGGTGGACAGCTGGGCTCCTTCCATATTTTGGCTATTATGGATATTGCTGTTGGCATGGCTTTTGAGGAGCCAGGAGGAGACATGGCTTTTAGTTTTCTTGGTTGGAAAATGACCAGGGAAAGTCTTGGACTGGTTTGCTGCCAAGCTGGAAGGACTCCACTGTAGGTGTGACTGACCAAATCCTTTTCCTCATTTTGCAGTATCCAAAAACAATTGACAAGGACACCCTCTGGGTGATCATATTTGAAATAATCTTGGCCATTTAGGAATTCATATAATGCAAGGAGCCTAGAGATTTTGCTTAGGAAAAGGAATTTTTTAGAATTTCTGACTTTGCAGCATTATTGAAGAAGAAGAAAAGAAGAATCCCTTGGTTAATGTCCACGACTCTCAGTTTGGGGACTGCCAAGTGACAAACTTGAATTTACAGGTCATCTTGGGCAACAGGCTTCACCTCCAAGTTTCAATGTCCTGATTTGTAAATTGATGAAATAGTACTTCACTCATAGAGTTGTTGCAGTGTTTAAATAATAAAATGTATTGCATGTCAAGCACACTGCTTGGTGCAGACAAAGTGCTCAAAAACACGGTAGTTGCTGCTGTTGAGGTCATGACGCCTTTATTCTACCTCGACCATTTTGTGTCTCTAGTCCCCATTGACTGCTAGGAAATACGATTATTGCAGCCAGGTACAATTCTTCAGCATTATCTATTCCACAGTTAATGAGAAACTCCCTGGGCATGGTGCCCCAGAGAGAATTCTTCCTTTGGTAATATTCCATATAGTTCTCATACATTAATTTTGAATTAGAGTTGGAAGTGGTTTGTGTGATTACCTAGTCTAACCCTGGCTTTAGGTGACACATGTGATGGTTTAGTATATTTGGTCTCTATTTAATACATGTTTATTGAACATTGTGCTCTGGTGCCTACTTATGAGATCTGATTGATCCAAACTAAATTTCAGTGATAGACCAAGGTGTTATTTTTACAGAGACATGCAGTCATAAAAGGAGGAACAACTTTGAATGTGACAACTGTATTGGACATTGTTGGTGTCCCACCATCAACTCTCCTTTTCTTCATAGAGAACCCCATTTTTTTTCAGGTACAGCCACTGTCCCCACATGTAGCCCATATGCATCAGGAGAAGCTGACCCTATCTTGATCTCCACCAGAGGCTTGATGAGTCCAAGAGTAATCTGATCCCATTTGTTAGGCAGTGGCATAACAGTGAGGATCCAGGCTTCAAGTTAGGTAAACGAGACAATCTACATGTTGTCTAAATGGATTTGAGTTGGGTTTTCTGTTATTTGAGGTCAATAGTATTCTAACTGATATACCCATTTAGCACGAATCAATTCTGTGTATGAATGATGCAGACTTTTTGAACTGTTTATCCCTCTTGCAAGTTGCCCTCGATATTGGGTGGCAAATGGCTGTCAAGTACAACTAGCCTGGAGATAGAATGACTAATACGTAGTCTCAAGCAAGACCAGCAGACCTGTGCTTATGTTAATAAGGTGTCCTATGATAATATTAAGTAGTGTATATGTGCTGCCGAAGCGAGCACTAAGTAGTGTAATTTAGAATTTTATATAATTTTGGAGCAAAGAGTAAGAAAAAATATATAGTTTATTGGTAGGGAATTCTTCTGCCCCTCTGAACCGTTCTACTTACTCATTCCTGAGAAGGTGGAGGGACACATTTAGTTGACAAATTTGGGGAAAACAATTGGAAATGTTGAGCTTAGCTCATCATTTTATTCTTTTTGGGGGGCTTGGGCCTGCTTTAAGGGAAGCAGGGATTGTCTTCTACCCTCCATGTTGTAAATCCTACCTGGACAAACCCATTGTGACAAAGTCTGCCCAGATCCAGCTTTGGGCTGTGACTGGATGAGTAAGTCTGGCAAGGCTCATTTGGCTCTTACTTGGCTACTTAGCTCACCCTACACTTGCCTCTGGTATTAAGAAGAGTGATATTTTCGCTACCATCTTTACTTAATTTATTTCTCCAATTGTTTAGAACTAGGTTATTTTTTTTTGACACTCAGCAGAGTCGATTCTCATTATAAATAAGGAATTGTCAGAATTCACTGCCTAGGGTAAAAACACTGTAAGAATCATGCTCCGCTAGTTAAAATGGTAGAACGGATCCCCTCTTGCATATCTTCCTTTCCATCTTTAGTTAAAATTAATTCTTCGCCATTTGCGTCATCAGTCTTTTGAAAAGTTGATGAAAAAAATCAGAATTCTCTCCCGGAAAAATACACACACACACACAATTTTTTAATACAGAGCTTGTATTGCTCTCCAGACCTACCCTTGTAACCCTTATAGTTTCCACATATCCCAGGTTAAGACCCTCAGGATAGTTCACTGAGTAGTGAATATAAATTGAAGAAGAAAGAAGCCTGCAATGGACAAGGCTGTGATGATGAAGGTGACTCCTGGGAAAGCACATCCAATGTGGAGAGGAACGTACATACTGGAGCTGGGTACTGACTGAGTTCTGGGAGTACTACACAGGTGAAAGTTCATAATTCTGTCAACAAACAGAATCACTCAGAAACTTTAAACAAAAAACTTTAATGAGGAGATGACCTATTGAAATGTAGGTAGTATTATAATAAGTAAGCTGGGTAGTGAGGCATTCCGGGCAGCAACAGTAGAGAAGTGTAACCTTCAGGGCCAAAGGAACAAGGAGGAGAAATAGTATTACTAGACCTTGTCAGGACCTGGACAGTTTGCCTGGAGGGAGCTGTCGTCCCACAAGATTGCAAACGTGCCCCCTACATTTTCTCTCCCTGCCCACAGAGCTCTTGCTGGGGCCTCCCCATTGGCTGTCCTCAACCAAGAGATAAGGGAGCTGGTAGGATGCATTCCATGGAGGGCAGCTTCCTGGGGCCCAGAGTAGGGTAGAGAAGAGTAAAGAATGAATGTAGGATATAAACAGAGAACAGCCAGGATAGAGGATGAGGTAAAACTAAAGAAAAAGATAAGGTTAAAAGTCTGAATGGTACTTACAGGTGCCAAGAAGGCATTAGCAGGGCCTTGTCAGTGTGTATGGACTAGAGGTGTGAGCTGAGGACCAAGTCCTGAAGAAAGGTAATCTGAATGTGAAAGAAAAAGCCTAAGAGCCCTTTCCAGTAAAAAATTGCCCACTTCTGTCCTAGACTAAAAGATAAGTAGCTCTTAAATTATATATCTGGGTACTATAAGCAATTTAGAGCAGAGAGTAAAGAAAAGTTTGTTGGAAGCAATTGAATGTGAAGAGAAATTAAGGAGAAGGCAAGCCAAGATACCTTTGTTTTTAATGGTCTTTTGCTCGTATGTGCATTTTAAAATGTTAGAATTAATTTCCAGCTATGTAAACGAAAAATGGAAATCACAATGTGCACAGAAAAGGAGAAACACATTTCAACCTACATGTAGTTTGTTTTTGTGATCTTATAATCTGAGATTATACCTGTCTCAAGAGTAAGAAAAATTAAGTCAGCAAGAAAAATCCCATAGTTTAAAAGATGATGTGCAAAGTTGATCTCCTTTTACTGATGATAAAAAAAAATCCCACTGTATGAAAAAAAAGAAAAACGAAGAATGACTCTCCATCTTGACTGAAAATAATGGGTGAGAATAATTAAATGATTTAGCTTAATCTTGAACTGACATTTCAAATTCATCTCAACCTGCCAAGCCTTTGAAGCTCCACAGTGCCATCATTTTAATACTGGGGCTTTCAAGAGCTTTCTAAATAGGTCAGCATTTCATGTAATCTTCAGACTGTCACTAGATATTTTGGATATTTTTTTTGGTAAGAACAGGTGTTCTTTTGAACCTTCTGCTTAAAAAAAAAAAAATACAGTAATTCTATCTGAGGCATGATTTATAAGCCTAGAATTATCAATGGCTTGTGAAGAAAAATAACCAAATAAAATGCATGCCTGATAGCACATTCAGTCAAGACTTTTCCATTTCCAAAACCATTACTTAAACTAGACCAGTAATAATTTACATTTGGGATGGTTGCCTCTCTACCATGAGCCGCCCCCCCCCATGTTATAAACAGAATTCCCCTTTCATGTTCCATTTATATTTGCATGTGTTACAAAATGATTAAAGAAGACAATGTAGGTATTAGAAACAAATTTTAACACTTTGTGATGCAATCTTTATTTAGAGATCTGGAAAATGGGGCACAAGGCTGGAAGCTAGTATAGGATAAAGAATAAGGAAAAAGGAAGTAAGTATAGAGCCCAGAGTTGGCTGGCGTTTAGAGATTGGCTGACTGGATAATACTCTGTTTCTGGTAAAACTGAGCATTTACAGGGACATAAAAGCTATCTGTTTCCATTTGCTGATGTGGCAGTTTGGGCAGGAGTGGCTCCAATTTGGCCTTAGAAAGTAAAACCTATGTAATTCTATAAAGGTTGAACCATCAGCCAAGATAGATGTGTCCAAGATAATTAAAAATGAAAGAAAAAAGATAAATGCTAATGGGAGGTGGGGAATTGGGGAGGTGGGCTGGAGAGAAGAAATCTAAAGGAAAAGGGGGAGTTAGAGGATGGCCAGTGATCACTGGGATTTTTGCCAGGAGGAGCCCAAGAGAAATGGCTTCTTCTCAGGGTTGCTGAAAGATGTCTGGATACTTTAGGCATCCTGACTCTTAGGATTTTTGCCTGGAGAATCAAGGAAAGGTCTTGACTTTCTCCAGAAGATATAAAAGTGGGATTTATCTCAAGCCGAGAATGAGAGAGAAGGTCACAGAAAAGATCTATCCAGCTGCATAATACTGAACCAATTACCTAAGCCTCCTTGTACCTCCTTTCCCCATCTATAAACTGAGGATATTAAAAGTACTTACCTAATTGGGTTGTTCTGAAAGTTAAGTCACATAATGTAGGCAGAGCACCTACCATAATGCCTGACACAGAAAGTCACCAATAATATTACCTAGTATTGTCTAAAATGTGCTTATAGATAGTTTGTATGCTAGAATTCCTTAAACTGTATTATTTTCTCATCAAATAACTAGCTAAGTGAGCTATATCTGATGATTGTTGATGTTAGGGGAGGAAAAAATTTTCTTCTACTCCTCTAGGTCCTTTGGCTGGTCTAATGATCAAATTAATACAAAATGTTAAGAGAAGAAAAACAAATTTAATTTTTAATTATGCATGTGTGGAAGCCTCATAAGAATATATGACCTGAGGACAAGCTGGGGCAGTTGAGGATTGTATGCCATCTTGGGCTAAAGAATGGGATATGAGCCTGCCTGGGGCTTCAGAGGGGAGGAGGGTGATTCACAGGATGATAGAAGAGCAGGTCTTTGGTAATTAGATATTTGTCCTGCCATACAGATATATCATAGATTTAAAAAAAAAAAAAAAAAAGCTATGTCTTGATAATAGCTCTTCTTCTGGGCCAGGTCTTCTATCTAAATTCTTTTAGGTAGTTTAAGGGAGCAGCAAAGTTTTTCTTAAGCCTGCTGGGTCTCAATTGCCTTCAGCTCAAATTAATCCATGTCCCAAAGTGGCATATTTGAGGAGACTTGTTTTGAACCCCTTCAGTGATTAAGGCAGAGAAATGAAGAATAAATATATGGAGCTTAAAGTAGATCCTTTAAATCTGTAAATTGAGATTTTATTTTATTTTTTTAATTTTTTCTTTTCTTTTTTAATTTAGATTTTATTTATTTATTTGACAGAGATCATAAGTAGGCAGAGAGGCAGGCAGAGAGAGGAAGGGAAGCAAGCTCCCGGCCTAGCGGAGAGCCCAATGCAGGGCTCAATCCCAGGACCCTCAATCCCGGCATCATAACCTGAGGGGAAGGCAGAGGCTTTAACCCACTGAGCCACCCAGGTGCCCCTATAAATTGAGATTTTTAAATTCTTAGGTAAGTACTGGAAGAGGTTATCAAGAGGGCTTGGCCTCCAGTTGTCCTGCAAGCTGGACCTGGTAAATCAGTCTCCTTACAGTCTCCCTGTCCTTGGAGTGTATGTTCTGGCCACCATTCTCACAGTAGAATGAATGCAGCCTTGAGAGATCAATGTCTTGTTGAGACTATCTGGACTGAACCTGAGACTGAACCCAGTTAAGACCTCTGTATAAACTCCTGACATTCTTGTTAGCTGATACAGAGATCTACTCATCATGCAGCCACGCAAGACAGAACTCATATGTAAGTTCCTCGCTCATTAAGCTTACCTATACCAACCTATAGCGATCTGCTTCTTTTTTCAGTCTCTTCTTGCCATCTGTGTATGGGGGGCCAGTTTCCCATTTCAGCCAGGGAACTTCCAGGGTTGGGAACTGACAATAAGGAAGTAGAAACAAGATCACTGAAGAAATTCACAGTTCCCTATTGACAGCCACCAGTATTTTGTAATATGCTTTATAGTAAAAATGAAAGAAATGCTCAAAATTCTTACCTGTATCTAGATAAACCATTAAGATTGGTCTGGTGGGTTGGCAGGTAGAACAAGCAACCTGACAGCAATAGTTTCTATCAGGTTATCGGTACAGGGCATAGGTTCCTCCTAGGAAGAGATAGGGAGGGTGGTCTGCCCATCATAGCTATCAGCCACCCCTCTGTACCAGTGATTCTTCGCTGTACAGCAGCGAAGAAGCTGCTGTTGTGGTCAATGTTATATTAAACACACACACACACACACACACACACACACACACATATGGGCAGTGCTTAGGGAGAGGGACTTTCTCATTTCATTCAACATTTAACCAGTACTTACCTGAGCACCTGTTACATGCTCAGCATTGTGCTGGACATGCAGTAGTGAACAAAATAAATAAGAAAAAACTTCTGCTTTTATGTATATTCCATGGTGATGGAGGAAGTCAGTATGGGGAGGAAAAATAATTTTCCCTCTATCCTTCCAAGTTCTTGGCTGAGACCGCTGTAATTAAAAGGTAGATTAACAAGAGAAAAACACTTGAAACAAGAGAAAAATAAATAAAAGTTTAGTATATCATGTGCATTTGAGAGATACCCGGGAAAAATGATAAACTTCCCCAAGGTGGCCCAAGCTACCATCTTATATACCATCTTCTGCTAAAGACCAAGAAAAAAAAGAAAGGGTGTGTGTGTGTGTGTGTGTGTGTGTGTGTAGGGAGAGAGTTATGGAGGGTTACCAGGGAAACTACAGTAGACAAGGATAAGGTTGTTATACAGATTTAAGTCAGTGTCTTCTTCATTGATTAGATTTTCTTGTGACTTACAGTCATGTTTCTCTTCCTGATATTGGAGATGAAGACACTTACAAATGGATATTTCCTTAATTTATGTAAATTTCTTTTACAAAACAGTAGCTTATAGACTGTTTTCAGAGATTCTCCTGTGTCTGCTGTTTCTCAAAAATGACCAGCTCAAAATAACTCTACACCAAAGACATGTATTTTGGGATAGGATATTCTGCTCCCCTTTATCAGACAAGAAGTAAGACAAGTAAAAGTATGTACTGTAGTGGATTGTGATAACTGAAAAGAAAATAAGCAAATAAGCAGGGCAAAATGATGGGAAGTGTCAGGGTAGGATAAGGTTTGTAATTTTAGGAAGCATGGCCAGTAAGGCTTCAGTAAGATGGTGACATTTGAATGAAGACCTGAAGGAGAAGTGGGAATGGCTCATGTTGGTACTTGGAGAAAGAGCAGTTTGGATCAAGGGAAGAGGCTGGTGTGTGCCCACTGGGTTCACAGAATAGCAAGGAAGCTGTTGTGGCTGTAGCAGAGTGAGCAAGGGGGAGAACTGTATGAGATAAGGTCATTTCTTCCTGGAATGTTGGCCCACTAAGAACTCCAGGAAACATGGGGCCTCCCTGGCTGCTAAGAGATAGAAGTTAGGGGATTTACTTGCTATTAAATGATGCTATTAAATGATGCCTCTGGCAGAGGCATCAGAACGCTCAGGGTGGGCATCAGCAGCAGGGGCCGCAATGATGAATTCTCAAGCAGCTTCTCAAACAGCAGGTATCCTCCCCTTGGCCAGAGAAAGCATGCATCACGTTGCAGAGATTAAGGGACAGGTTTGGGAGACAGTCTCTAAGGTCTCAAGCCAAACTGGGTGAAACTAATCAGACAGCTCAAGTCCTACACAGTCTTTGGAAACAAGAGTCTATGGTGTTTTGGTTACCAACATGCTCATGAGTATTGGACAACCTGGAGTTGCATCAGTTTATCTAGTTTACGCCTAACCTAGATTAGTTTAAAAAATCAGTTTACAGGGGCGCCTGGGTGGCTCAGTGGGTTGAAGCCTCTGCCTTTGGCTCAGGTCATGATCCCAGGGTCCTGGGATTGAGCCCCGCATCGGGCTCTCTGCTCAGCGGGGAGCCTGCTTCCCTTCCTCTCTCTCTGCCTGCCTCTCTGCCTACTTGTGATCTCCGTCTGTCAAATAAATAAATAAAATCTTTAAAAAAAAATCAGTTTACATTTCCAGGCTTTTCCCCTTTCCTTATGTTTCTATTCTTGGAAGTGATGTTGAAAGGGCCAGGACAGTTGTGGGTTTTTATCTAATTACAAAAAAATTTTAAAATAAAGAATTAAAAAATTCAGGAAGGAAATTTACCTTATGGAAGTATGATCTGTGTTGGGAAGGAAACATTTTACTCTACTTTTCAAGATTCCTTTGCCTGGGCTAAGCATTAAATTGACATGAGGCAGATTAACAGGAGAAAATAAAATTTAATTACATACAGTGTGGAGAATCTACATAAACATGAGAGATTCCAAAAACAGGCAAATGAGATTTATGTGTCATTCTGGACTAAGAAGGGGTAGGGCTTGAGGACTTTGAAGGGAAGGAAAGCAGTTCACAGAAAGTTGAAAAAGGGTAAATGTTTTCTTGCTGAACAAGTGTTTGCTGGGCCATGTAGAAAAAACAGGACATAGAGAGGAATTTTAACAGACTTTGCTAGGTTCCTCCCTGTCTACCATTCTAGTTCATATTATACTATAGTTATCTATAGCAATAACTCCCTTCCCAATACAAGTCCTCCATCTAAATTCTTTTAGGCAGTTAGGGGGAACCTCTGTTTCTTCTCGAGACCCTGTTTCTTAAAAATAATCAACTTAAAATAATCCACATGCCAAAGAGACACATTTTGGGGTGACAAGTTTTGTTCCCCTATGTCTGTTTTTGCGGGTCACACCTTTGTTCTCCTTCACCCCGTTTTCTTTAGTTTTTTTAGAGTTCTTTGTAAACCAATATAAAGAGAACACATTTATGGAATAAGTAGGGGATAATAAGGGAAAATTATTAAAGACTTCGAAATGAAACTAAAAGATGACTGAGTGTCATCAATGAGAACTAGGCATTTTCTAATATATCCTTCCTGGTTATCTGATTGCATGGGGTCTCTGAGTCTTTCACTGTCTTTGAACCATTTAAGACCTAAATTGTAGATGACAGACAGCAATGCAAATGTTCTTGTGCACAGACATGCAAATGATTTTTTCTAGTGGAGGTTCAATTTATTTACCTCCCTCACTGGGAGAAGTTGGTTTTGTATCGGTTAAAAAACAAAATGCAGCTGAATAAATTTTAAAGATCTAATTGCCTTTATTCAGCAATTCATGAATTGGGCAGCATCCAATCTAGTAGATAGAAAGGATCTCGAAATAGCTCTACTAGGCTAAGGGATTTTATACCTTATACCAAACTAGCTATACTGGGCAGAAGGGAGTAGGAAAAAAAGCAGGTTGGTTATTTTCTATAGAAGCTGGCAGGAGTCTAGTGGGCAGTTTACCTAACAGGGATCAGGTGATTCCTGATGGACGGTTTAAGAGTCCATTTGTGGCAGAGCTGAGAGTGTAATTTTTTTTCTTTTGTTTTAAGATTTTATTTATTTATTTGACAGACAGTGATCCCAAGTAGGCAGAGAGGCAGGCATGCAGAGAGAGAGAGAGGGAAGCAGGCTCCCCGCCGAGCAGAGAGCGCAATGAGGGGCTCAATCCCAGGACCCTGAGTTCATGACCTGAGCCGAAGGCAGAGGCTTTAATGCATTGAGCCACCCAGGTGCCCCGAGTGTAATTATTTTTTAAAAAGATTTATTTATTTTGAGAGAGAGAAAGAGAGAGAGCGGGAGAGCGAGCATAGGGGAGGGGCAGAGGGAGAGAGAGCCTCAAGCGGACTCTTGATCTCACAAGAAACCAACAGTCGGCCACTAAACCAACTGCAGCACACAGGCGCCCCGGACACTGTAATTAAATCTCTGTTTGGGGACGCCTGGATGGCTCAGTCGGTTAAGCGACTGCCTTCTTCTCAGGTCATGATTCCAGGATCCTGGGATCAAGCCCCATGTCAGGATTCCTGCTCAGAGAGACCCTGCTTTTCCCTCTCCCTCTGCCTGCCACTTTACCTACTTGTGCTCTCTCTGTTAAATAAATAAATAAAATCTTAAAAAAAAAAAGAAATCTCTGTTTGGTTACTGAAAACTAGCATAAGTGACTCCATTTTAGGCCTATTGTTTTATTTTTAACATATCTATTAACTAAATTCATTTCAATATTCCTAAAATATCTATGTGTTTACACTTTGGATTCTTTTTTAACCTGGTTTTAACATCTTAGTCGTTCCCTTATTAATGAGTAAGCAAAACTTTTTATCTTATATATATTTATACATATACAGATTTGTGCATATACATACATTGTATATGTTTGTAAATAACCACTTAAAATCATTTTTTTTTCATCATGGGAAGGTGGTCGATAGGAGAGGGTCAAGGGGATTGGGGTCAGTGAAGAGGGTTATGAGACTAGAGGGTCAGAGTTGGGGGGTCATGGAGGCTCGACAGGAGAGGGCAGCCAATAGCATAGCTTGGTGACCACCCATGGTGTTATTCTGAGTTCCATGGCCTCATATTAGGGGTGCTGGTTCTGGGGAATGGGAGCAGTGCAGGGGCCTACTTACTGCCCATCCTGCACGCAGTGCCCTAAGGTTCCCCAGAAGTATGGATGTGAAGGTCAAGGGAAGACTGCCACCTTCCCCCGTCCCTCTTCCCAGTTGTCCACTTCCCCCGGAGGGGGTTTCTTCCCTGTGTGCCCCTGAACAACCCCACTGTACCTTCTCTGGGACCTTGATTTATTGTTTATCTCTCTTCCTGAATTTACTTTTTAGAAAATATATTTTCCCAGAGTCTGTCCATATGAGGTACTGTTCAAGATGCTGAGAATATGTCATGAAAGGTCTGATGATTGGAGACAAGAGCGGATAAAGTGAGACAGCATGTCACATGAATGTGAGTGTGAGGAAGCAGGTCCAAAGTGGGGAAGGGGAGTGTCAGGAAGGTTCTGCAAAAGGTTATTTGAGCTGGACTTGGATCAGAGAGAGCAGGGATTGGTGGTAGCTAGGCCAAGAGTGATCAGAGTAGAAGGGGGAAAAATGTCCCGTGAGATTCCCAGGGGGATGATGTCTACAACAGGGCCAGTAAAGGCAGAGGCACAGATGCCATCAGGCAGGAAAAAGACCTCAGTGTTGGGGCAAGGGCCCAAAGGGGATTGTATCAACTTCACATTTTCCAGTAAGCTGTGGAAAACTATCAGCTGAGTGGTGGAGAAGAACGAAATATATATTGTACATTATATAGTGAGTTAAGTAAAACCTTTCATTTTATATGTGGAAGAGAATCATGTGTTTATCTTTTTTAAATAGTTTTTTAAAATTAAATTTTAGTTTTAATTTAATTTTTAAAAATTAAATTAAATTTCTAATTTAATTTAAATTAATGTTCAGAGACCAACATTGTCTTTGCCGATGGTTTACTTAACACAAGTTTACCGTGGGAATATAATAATTTCGCAAGCCAGAATCATACAGGGTAGTGTCTCTTAATAAACTACTAAAGAAATAACCTACTCCAAATCAATAATAGATTAATCACACTATTGTTCCAGGTGAGGGGAGGTGAAAGGAACAACATCCAAATGTAGTTGAGGTGTATACCTTTATGTAAGTAGGTACTCAGGAGAGATAGCTTAACTAACAAGAACTGAAGTCCAATTGCTAGTGCAAAAAGTAGAAGTCCCTTGTTGCTAGGGCATGTTGCTAGGGCACGATGGTGCTGGGATTGATGGGCAAGATGATCTTCTTGGGAGACTACTCTGATGCCATCGCTCATAAGAGAATCACCTTTACCATGTCAGGAGCTAATTGCCCCAAGGTCTTCTGAGAACTATTTTATTTTTCAATTTTTTAAGTGTTTTTAAAATAGTTGAAGTATAGTTAACATACAATGCTATATTAGTTTTAGGTGTACAGCAGAGCGATTAGACAATTCTATATATTAATACTCACTACAGTAAGTGTAGTTACCATTTGTAACTGTACAAAGTTATTAAATATTAGTGACTATATTCTGTATGCTATACTTTTCATCACCGTGACTTGTTAATTTTATAACTGGAAGTTAGTACCTCTTAATTAGGGTGTATCTTCATCTGTTCCCGAACTCATCCCTCTGGCAACCACCAGTTTGTTCTCTGCCTTTAAGGGTCTGTTGTTTTATTTGTTTATTCATTCATTTATTTTGGCTTTTAGATTCCACCTATAAGTGATATCATATGGTATTTGTGTTTCTCTGTCCAACTTATTTCATTTAGCATAATACCCTCTAGGTTCCGTGTTGTCATCTCACACTGGTCAGAGTGGCAGGTATCGGAGACTAGAAATATTAAGTGTTGATGAGGATGCAGGGAAAAGGGAACCCTCCTGCCTGGTTTTTGAGAATGCAAATTGGTACAACCACTGTGGATATCAGTATGGAGGCGCTTCAAAAAACTGAAAGTAAGAATACCTTATGAACTAGGAATTTCTCTATGGGGTGTTTTACTTAAAATGAAAACACTAATTCAAAAAGATATATGTATCCCAATTGCATCATTATTTACAGTAGCCAAGATACGCAAGCAACCCAAGTATCCATTGATAGATGAATGGATAAAGAAAATGTGTTATGTATATACAATGGACTATTGCTCTGCCATAAAAAAGATGAAATCTTGCCATTTCAGAGAGCTATTTTAGATCAACAGAGTTGTCTCACTCAGACTGAACTGAACACTCTTAGACAGTCCTCACAAACTCTTGGTATTTATTGTCTAAATGTCCTTTGCCATAGCTGCTTCGTCATGTGTTTTTATCTATAAGCCACCAGGAGGCCCCTCAGCAGCTAAGCTATTGAGTTCGTATCAGTGAGAACAGATGGGATGACATCCTGACACAATTTACTACATTCTTATATAAAAATGACTTTTTTTTTTTTTGGTCTTGGTCATAAGTAAATTAAAACAGTTTCATTTCAGTCATAAACTAGTAGATTTGAAATTATATCAAACCAATACACATCTTTTAACCATATGTTATAGTTATACCTCTGTAAAATAAGTAGTAAAGGAAGTCCCCAAAGATAATAAGCAAGTACCCAAATTAAAGTCAGTTAATTTCCTTCTATGCTAGTTCATTCATTTCTGTGTGTGTGTTTTTTAAGATTTTATTTATTTACTTGACAGAGAGAGAGAGAGAGAGATTACAAGTAGGCAGAGAGACAGAAAGAGAGAGGAGGAAGCAGGCTCCCCACCATGCAGAGAGCCCGAAGCGGGGCTCGATCCCAGGACCCTGAGATCATGACCTGAGCCAAAGGCAGATGCTCAACTGACTGAGCCACCAAGGCCCCCCTCATTTTTGTGGTTTTGAGGGTAAGTTCCTTGATGCATGCCTAAGTAAGAAGAGGAAATAAATCATGGACCTTACTTATCCTTCAGCTAGATTCCTATTTATAGATCTTCAGAATCTTCTTCTTGCTTCTCACTGTTGTTTTAACTGAATGTCCTAGTTTCTTATTTTGGATATGATTTAGCTTTTTTTTTTTTTTTTTTTAAAGAATGATGTACTTCTAAGTTGGAATTCAATAAGTTGGAAAACTGTAAGATTAGAGATAATGCATTTCTTTCCAAATTCCTGAAATACCTACTACTCATTATACTGCAGCCTGTGCTCAGCTCAATTATACAATGTGGCAGAACCTCCAATCTGATCTAGGATACACACAAGAAGAGAAAGTCAAATGAAACAGCACATTCAGACCCTTGTAGTGTTCTTCACTATTTGAAATGAAAAAGAGGTGGTAGTTTTCATAGAAATCTGAGTTTCCTATTAATTCCCCCTTTATACTCCTGGATTATTTTTGTTGGAGAGTAAGTCTGATTTTTTAAGAAAAAAAATCAGTTTCTGTTTATGCAAAGTTTCTGTTATTAAAGTTAGTCTTAATAATTTCGGCATCACACAGTGCAAATACCATGGATAGCAAATGACAGTTCAAAATCTGTGTTATCAGTGCTTTATACCCTGAGGGTATGAATGAGCTAACGTAGGCTTCGCTGAGTTTTCCGTGGGGAGACCTGAGAGCAGAAGGCTGAGGATACATTTTGGCATGAAGCAATGTATTTATTCCACTAACAATGGAAGGGCATAAAAGGGAGAAAATTTCACTGCAATTACCTTGTCTTCTCACTGAGATTATGACGAACACATCAGCTGGGTCCATACCTGTCATCATCCTGCCTTTCCTTAGGTTATTTGGACTTCCTCTCTGAAGCCAAGTTACAGTCAGGGGGAAAGAATACAAAATGAAAATACAGAACCATGACATAATCAAATTTCTAGCATAATGCACGCTTTAATAGAGGAAAGTGTCAGCCTCCTGTATGATATTTGGGGCAATATAGACTATCACCTCTTCAAGGATTTATTCGGTTTCTCACCCCATTGATCAACATTTCCTCATGGTGAGTGTATGGCTTACCATATAATGAAGGCTAAATCCTACAGCATTTATGATTTGCAGAAAATCCTGGCTGGTCCATTCATTTTCTCTAAATAAATCCATGTTGCGGAGGTTCACTACTCTTGACCAGAAGATAAGTTATTAATAAATTCTCCCATTTAAATATAAAGCCTTTGATCATATATGGACCCCATATGGGTGACATATTCATGGAAGAAGTATTGTCACTATCCTAAACTAGGTTGATGACGAACATCACTTCTTGGTGCTGTCTAATACTAGACCTCAGAATCCTTCTCAACACAAGGCCATGTGAATTGATCGGAGTTGGCTTGTGAGATGAGCCATATTTTGAAGTCCAAGACTTTAGTAAAGGTTTACATTTCAGATCCCTGTTTTATTGATGTTTTTCTGTCTCCTAAAATTTCATCTCTGCTGAAATTCTCAAACCATGATGATATGTGTTTGAAAAGTTCAGATAAAATATGTAAGCTCTCATTGTTTCATCTCTCTAAAGAAGAATAGCCACGGATTAGAATTCCCCTGAACCCCTCCTTAGGTATCAGCAATATCTCCAGTCTTTCTGATTCCTGAAATAAAACCTTTAGTAGTTCCTTTAGGAACTGTATAAAGACAACCTCTTGGCATCATTTCTGCTAAGAAAATTTAAACTAATCCATAGGTCAAGAAATCTAGGTGTCACGTCACCCCAAGAAAAATTGGCACCCCAGCTCGTGAATAAAGCAAACTATAAAAAAGTGTTAGTTTTCCAAATTTACAAGATATCTCTTTCTTTCACTAGGCAGACATGTCATTTTATTCAACTATAATCTCAATTTACTTACAAGTTCCTTGGTAAACTCAAGAGGCCAAGGCAACATCAATGTGACTTATAAATAGCTTGTTCAGTCATTATTTCAGATCATAACAGTATTTAAACTCGTTTTCTCCTAAAAAATTTTTAAAAATAAAAATACATGGTTGATTGGATTTTTTCCTCCGGAACTTGTAGAATTATGGAAATCCAGTATGAATTGAAAAGTCCAGGAAGTGTAGCTGAAGCCTGTACACCTCTCTCTTTCTTAGTTTAAAACCTGGCTCTTGTCAAAGTGTTTCCAGTTCCTGTATATTCCTAGTGCTTCTGGAAGTGTCACTCCCTCTTACTTCCTGTCCCCAGAGATTTCAACTTATTTTACTTTGACTTCCAGTCTCATTCCAGGTGGCTCAACTTTCTCTCACCCTCCCCCCCAGGACAATGTCCTTAGTGTCGCTTTTCATTCTCTGGGCTGGCTGTGCAGCCAAATCGATTTTCTCTTTAGCACGTCAGGGCTGCCATCCATAGAGAAATTCTGGAAGCACAGAAATGTTAAAAAAAAATACTGGCATTGGTTTGAAACAGGGTCTAGCCTAAAACCATGCTGTGATGGAAAGAGTATCCAGATGTTTTGACATAAATCACTATCGCTGTGTATGGTCGAGTTATTTTTCTAAAGACCCGAGTCAAGTTTTACACATACGTGGGACTAAAGGGAAGACCTGCCAATATATCATCTCTCTGCATCCACTGCTGTACAAACGTAACAACTGCTTAAAAACATACATTGGAGCCATACACAGGAGAACTTCTATCTCTTGTATCAACAGGCAAGTCACTCTTCCAGATTCTTCCCCGCTGTAGTCACGCAGAAGTTCATTGGATTGAACCCAATACAGATATGGTTCATTTTGCCAATTTGACACCAAATGGATGGTTGATTGACTATTTACAATTAAAATGTAACCAGCTGTTTTTGTATTTTGTAAGCCCTGCCCCTGCTCCATTTCTGCATCAGCTTCCATTTCTTAAGCCAATGCCATCTCCTTCGAAGTCATTCTTTTGGAAATGTGTTGTTGCCTTTTCTCGCTTACATAGAGCTATCCTTCCACCCAGATCGCCTGAAACCGTGATACGTGTGGAACTTGAACTTGTGGGAGTTATCTGCATCACCTGGGAGCTGATTTGAAAATGCAGAATCATAGCCACCTCCCCCCATAGAATCTGCATTTTTAACAAGATTCCTCAGGGATTATCATCATATGAGAGTTTGAGACACCCTAGATTAGGAAAGCCAGTGATTTTTCCAGAGCCTCAGAGTAGGTGACACAAAGGAACAGGGTATGTGTGGAGGGAGGGATGAAAGAGAGCGCGCGGTGGGATGTGCCTGGGCTTTGGAGTCAGACACACCCAGATTCACCTCTTGGTTCTTGTTCCTGTGAGCTCTAGAAGCTTAGACTAATGATTGGTGATCTCTGACCCTTGACTCTAGCATCTGTACATTGTAACTTCTGTTATTGAACTATTTTTGATAAGAAATAACCAAGATATAGTCACACTAATCCACAACTGATGCTTAACACTTGTCAGGCTCCTCATCCATCCTCTGCCATTTGCCTTTTCCTCGTTTTCCATGGTTCTGTCTTTTGATCATCCCAAATCATTCAGAGCAACGATTATGCACTTTTTATGTGTTCAAACATAGCTTGAATATATCCAAATATATATGTCCAGAAAGCTATCATAAATAACCCAATTCAAAAAACATGAATAGTTGGAAGATTATAAACAGATTCGCTGGAGAGTTCTGACAGAATTGGAATGAAGTTATTGGTGAAATCGGCACAGGCTCTGACATTTTTACCTTCTGTGATTTGAGTGGCAAATAGCTCCAGGCTTGAGGCCCAGTGTAGGCAGAGATGGAGTGTGTCTTTGCTACCTTCTCACTTCTCATCTACTTTGCATTTGTGTACCCAGTGGCTCTGCATCCCACTTTAACTGTCCAGATTGCCTGTGGGGCTGATCCTTGGCAGCCCCGTGTAATTGTTTTTCTCAATTATTTGTCTCTAAAAAATGACTTGTCCTGCGTTCTGTTCTCAATGCTATTGAAGTCCGGTAATCACTGTGTCTTAGAGCTGCGGTCTCCACAATGTGACCTTTGGGGTGGCAGTAGCATCCCTTGAAAACTTGGTTAGAAATGCAAGTTCTTGTGTCCTTATCCTAGAATTAATGAGTCAGAACGTCTGGGGCTGGTGCCTGGAAGACTGTTTTCATGAGCTCTCCATGTGATTCTGGTATGGTCACGTTTGGGAACCAACTCCATTAGAAGGAACCACAGAGTATTAGATATGGATGGATGGAACGGCAAGACTTTTTTTTTTTTTTTTAATTAGAGAGAGAGGAAGGAAGCACACAAGCAGGGGGAGCAGCAGGCAGAGGGAGAGGGAGAAGAAGGCTCCCCACTGAACAGGGAGCCTGACGCGGGGTTCGGTCCCTGGACTCTAGATTGTGATCCGAGATGAAGGCAGACACTCAACCCCCTGGGCCACCCAGGTGCTCCCGTGGTCCCCCACCCTCCCTGGAAGACTCTTAACACAGTAGGATTCACCTGCTGTCAGGCGCTCCTAGCCATCACCTGACCTGGTGATTTTTTGCTCTGGCCACATATTGGTATTGTCTGGCAGCTTTAAACAATACTGATTCTTGGGCTTACTCCTGAAGATTCAGATTTCATGGGCCAGGAGTGTAGCCTGGGCACTAGGATTTTTCCTAATTTCTCAGGTGGTTCTAATGTATAGTCTGGGCTGGGAGCCATTGATGGAGACCACCATGGGCAGCACATTCAAGTCGCCTGGGCCTCTAACAACTCATGTGGCTGGGCTCTACTCCCAACCAACTGAAACCAAGTGTCATGGAGCCTGGGCATGGGGAGGTTGAAAATCACCCATCAAGTATAACAGATGAGAGAGTATGAAAACTCTCCAAAAGTTTCTGTTCAGGGATCAGGAGTTGCTAATGTTCCCACTACATGGGGCACTCACATTTTAACCAGGGATGTGTCAGTTAAGACTAGAGAAGATCAAGGGTGGGAGAATCCCAGGTCCTTTGACAGGTACTTGGAGATACTTGGGGCTTGAGCCCTTTCTCTATTGGGAGGGGGGTGTCTTCCTTTCTTCCATCACCATCTCTGCTTCAAATAAGCTGCCCTGAGAAGCCCTTCTGAAGTGTTACGGCAGTTAGTGGGCAGGAGGCCCCAAACACACAGTATGGTCATTATTGAAGTGTATTTTTTATTGACTTGATAAATTCTGTCTTACCCCACAGGATTTACAAAAGTAGAAGAAGGGATTTCTGCAGCAGGGTCTAATGCGGTTTTAAAATGCCACAACCACCATTCCTGGGACCACAAAAGTGCTTTTGCCTAGATAAATGTCATTCTAGACCTAGGGCACCACCAGGATTATAAAGTTATTGAATTTTCCGTCTGTATCTCTGATTTGCATGTTGTAAAAATAAACTAAAGATTTTGTACATAAATTAGTTCTGAGGTGACCGGATAGATTTTTCCAGTTCACATTAAGCCTATGCGTCCTCTGGTGAGGGGAAGGAAAGATAATATCTTGGCTGGAAGTCGGGAGTGACTCCAAGACATTCCAAGTCTCTCTTTCTGCCCTGGACAAGGTGAATACCGAACTACTTCAAACACTTTTCCTGGTCCTAGCCTCTTCTTTATGTTGTCTGCCTTTTCCAGGCAGTTTACAATTCCTCTTGCTAACACCTGCCAGAGGGTTGGTATCCTAGTTAAGAAATCCTTATAAACAATTAAAGCCATCATCGTTCAACACTTACTAGCTGTGTGACCTTGAACATGTCAACCTCTCTGGGCTTCTGCAACCCTGTCTCTAGCACAGGAAGTACACTAGGGCCTCTCTCACATAGTTCCTGAGGGAATTAGATGGTTATTATGGGTTTTAAAGCACTCAATGCCTGGCATCCAATAAGCAATATATGAATGTTTTATGTTTTATTACCATGATATATTTACAATCATTACCTAAATGTTGCTAGCCAATACCTCACTCCCGAACTAAGGCCCTGTTTCCGTGCCATAAATTACCCTGGTGATAATTATGAACCATTTTTTATGAATCACTTCACATTTCCACCTGAATTTTAAAAACACAGCCAGATATGGATACTTTTCTAGGACCTAATGTCTCCTCTAATGCGAAGCCTCGGGCTCAGCCTCCTGAACTCACATTTAGTTGCCCTGAGTTTTGTCTTCGGCTGGGATGACCAACCATCCTGGTTTTCCCAAGGTTGAGAGGGTTTCCAGAATGCAGGACTTCCAGTGTCAATCCTGAGGCAGACTCAAGCACAATGGGATGAGTTTGCCACTGTCTTCAGCCAGTGGCCGGTTTCTCAGGTCTTGGAGAGTGGTGGCTTGGTGTAACAACCTGCCCCACTTATTACTTACTAGTGAGATAGCCTAATCCCTGGCAATAACTGGTCTGCATAGCGGGGGGAGTGGGGGTCAATTTAATCACAACAAAATTATAAGGAGAACTGAATGAACCAAGACTGGCCTCAGAAAGTAAATATTGAGAAAACTAGAGAGTTCTATTTCATTTTCTAACCATTAAACTTGGACAGGGCCATTAACCTCTCTCAGTTTCAGTTCTCCTATTTGGTAAAATGGGTATAATACAATGTTCATGTCACAAAGGGATTGAAATGGCTGGTTTGGACAATGTGTGGGGAAGTAATTTCTGTATCCCTTTGTAAGTGTTCATTGCAGAGAAACAGTGTGCTGATGTGTGACAAGCCAGGGCCTAAGTTAGAATTCATTTCTCCCATTTACTCATTATAGTACTTGGGCAAGTTTCTCTTCCTCTGAGTCTCAGTTTTCTCCTCGATGATGTTGAGAACGCCAGCATCCCCCTTGCAGAGCTTTTCCTATCCACCAGAGCACAGACCTGCGCAGGTGTCCAGATCCCTCCGTGCCTCTTCCCTGACCACATGGAGTGCATCTCTCTCTCTCTAAGAGGAGTGGTTCCCCCCAGGAAACCACAGGTGGGCTGGAGAAGAGGTTCTCAACCGTGGACACACATTAGTGTCACTTGAGAAAACTTTAAAAAAAAAAAAAAACCACCCTCTGGGCTTCACTCCAGACAAGTAAAATCCGAGTCTCAGGGAGTGTGGCCCTGGAACCACTGAGCTAGAGAAAGGGCTTACAGAGAACAGCACAAGAAAGGACAGCAGCTACTTCATAGATCCCAAGTTCACACAAGAAGATCAGAGGAGAAACGTGACTCAGAATTGACCTTTATATTTGTTAGTTCAGTTTACCGAGCTGGCAGGAGTGTGAATGGGAAAGTGGATTCTGATCCTTGGTGCCATCTATCCTTTTTCACTTAGTCACTGACTAGCTGACTCAGTTTCCAAAAGTGCCTTGTGAAGTAGACCCATCATGTGAACCTTTCCTGGCCCTCAGGATGACGCATGTCTGTGTCTTCATGGCAGATGTTCTAATCCAAGACTACTCAGCAAACTTCCCCTTCCTGAGGCAGCCTTTGGCGGTGGCAGGTTGGAAATTTAGCCAGCCCGGTCAATAAGAAAGGACTTGGCCAGTCTGAATGGAGCAATACACCGGCCCTTAGGCCACTCAGGACCATCGTGGAAACAATGATTCCCCCACTTTGATTTTTGAGCACTTCAACCAAAGGGCTTTCTTAGGGTCCTTGGATCAGCCTCTGAAGTTCACCCCAAGCTTTATCTGAGTTATGAGTTATGGCTCAATATCTTCTCATTTCTCTGCTTTCCTTGGAACTCTTGAAGGTAAATGATGAGTTTCTTAGGTTACCCAGTGGCAATGGAAATGGTAGTACCAAGGATTTCTCAGGCTGAGTTCATGACTAGCTACCTTGTAACCCTGGGCTTTGTGTTATGTATGAACTAGCCAGATAATCAGTGATTTTTTTAAAGTATTTTAAGCTGTAACATCTGAACTGAGTGAGATTGGGTTTAATCATGACCTCCTAGAGGGGATAGAGTCTTAGCCACCATTGCTTCTTAACTTACAGAAGAGGAGGCCAAAGACTGGCATAGGGCTGCCACTAGCCCTGTGTCCAGCCTGGTTGACCGAGGATCCAGAGCCATCCCCCTCCTTCCCTGAATCCAGAATAGCTTCTGTTAAACCCTACAGCCTCCATACAGCCACAGGGCTCCTGGAACTTTCTGAGAGTCTGTGAACCACTTGCTTTTGCATCGTCCTATTGAAGCAGAAAGTTCCTAGATTCCATTTTATTCTCAAAGTGGTCTTTGATCCGGAATAAATAACCAGTGGTCTAGCACTTTTCCATTTAAGTTTACCCTTTCAAATGTCTTTCATAATAGTTATGAGACATATTTGTGGCTTACCAAAGAGATAACAATTACATTACTATGCCAATCCTACAAGTCATAAAGAGTTGCTTTTTCTTTGTTTTGGGCCAGAAATAGGATCTCTCCTCTTAAAGTACTGAGACACATAAGAAATCGAAGCACAGAATTCTGTGAAAACTTCAAGAAGATTTTGAATAATCCATAATTTTAGATTCCTGTTTCTATTTATATTTTTAAAAAGGATACAGTTCTTAATTTGGCACCCAGAGGAAATGAAGCATATCTAAAGTTATTTAAAGACAGAAAGAACCTGGGCTAGCTTCATCATCTTCTCTCCTACCACGCTGTGGTATAATTCCTGACGCCACTGCCACAAAGACACTGTCTATGAGAGTGGTTGTGATGAGAGAGTTGAGGGGGACCACAGCCTTCTCCTGGTCACTCTTGTAATACGGTAGCTTGATAGAGTGCTGGCTGCCCACAGTCAGATGTACTTGAAGCAGCAGGGGCCACTGTCTCTGGGAGTTGTTAGGAATGTGGAATCCCAGTTCTACTCTAGACCTTGTGACCCAGATTCTGTGTTTTTTATGAGACCCTCAGGTGAATCTGGGCACAGTAAAATCTGAGAAGCATTACTGTATATGGTCGAAGATCTCAGTTACAAATAACAAGCCTATGGTGACTATGTTAACAACACTGTATTGTCTACTTGAGGGTTGCTAAGAGAGTAGATCATAAAAGTTCTCATCACTTTAAAGCAGCATTATCTACAGCTGCCCAATTGGAGAAGCAGCCCAAGTGTCTGTTGACTGATGAATGGATAGAGACAATGTGGTATAAATATACAGTGGAATATCTTTTACTTTTACTCAGCCATAAAAGATGAGGAAATCTTGCTATTTGTAATGAAAATAGATGGAGCTGGAGAGTAGTAAGCTAAGCGAAGTCGGTCAGTCAGGGAAAGACAAATACCAGATGATTTCACTCCCGTGTGGAATTTAAGGAACAAAACAAATGAGCAAAAGGGAAAAATAGAGAGGCAAACCAAGATGATGGTTACCAGGGGAAGGTTAAACAGGAGATGAGGGTTAAGAAGTGCACTTGCAATGAGCACTGGGTGTTGTGTGGAAGTGTAGAATCACTGTATTGTACACCTGAAACTAATATTACACTGTATGTTAACTAACTGGAATATAAATAAAAGCTTTTTTTTTTTTAAGATTTTATTTATTTGAGAGATCACAAACAGGCAGAGAGGCAGACAGAGAGAGAGAGGGAAGCAGGCTCCCCGCTGAGCAGAGAACCCAATGTGGGGCTTGATCGCAGGACCCTGAGATCATGACCTGAGCCAAAGGCAGAGGCTTAACTCACTGAGCCACGCAGGCGCCCCTAAATAAAAACTTTTAAAGAAAGTTCTCATCACAAGAAAATAATCGTAGCTGTGTGTGGTGATGAGTGTTAAGTAGACTTACTGTGATCATTGTGCAATATACACAGATATCAAATCATTATGTTGTACACCTGAAACTAACATAATGTTATATGTCAATTGTATATCAATTAAAAAAATGGGGCAGCTGGGTGGCTCAGTTGGTTAAGTGTCAGGCTCTTGGTTTTGGCTCAGATTGTGATCTCAGGGTAATGGAATGAGTCTGCTATTCCTTTCCCCACACCCCGCACTTGAAGATTCTCTTTCCTCTCTCTCTGCCCTTTCCCCCACTCTCATGTACACACACACTCTCAAAGAAATAAATAAGTATTTAACAAATTGAAAAGACAAATAATTATATACTCCCCTCTTTACCTGTTCACCACAGACCCCGTACTGTGGGTGTTTTCCATGTTTTTCGGCCCATTTCATTATGTGCTTGGTTCCCACAGATGTTGTTTATGATCATGGGCCTGAAAGATTTGGCTGCCCCTTGAGTTGTGTGGTAACTAGAAAAAAATCAGATCTAAAATTGGGCTAGGAAGTTATGAATATAGTTGAAATCATTCCATTTAATACACCTTTGAATTGATATACCGTGTCTGCTTCTCTTTGTCCTAAATTTGCCTTCCTGAGAACTTGTAATAAAAATACTACTTGCTCTTAAAAAAAATAGCAAGCCCTATTCCCATGGTGATATAACAGAGTCACTGTCCTTAGGTTTGTTTGGTGACTGTGGCAATGTAGGCGATGCGTTAAGATCAAGTAAATGATCAGCTATTAGTTTTCTTCTCTATCACTTACCTATCAGATTATATATGTGGACATGTAGGTAGTAGTTGTTACTGTGGAAAAAAAATCTCTCTTCTTTTTTTTGTTTCCATTTCTCACTGTATTCCTCTGGAGCAGTCTTACCTCCCATAGTATTATACATTCTCATGTGGAGGTCATGTGCAGAACCCTATTGGACACGTATTTTTAACCAGTCGTGAATGGGAGCTATATGACCAATTTAGTCTCGTAAGAAACCTCTGTGGGTTTCCTGACCACGGAAGGCTTCTGTATTTGAAATATGCTCTGTTTTGCCAATGAAGGAAGAAATGGCCTAATGATAAACTTCCCTCATTTTGCAGTTTTCCTTTTTTTTTTTTTTGCAACACTCCTTCTCAGTCTGCATGCATATGGATATATGGAGAGGATTTTCTGAGAGTCTTTCAATAACTAACATCACAGGGCTGATATACAGTAATCAAAACCAGAGCTGTAGAATTTTAGATTGAGAAATAAATTTATTGCAAATTCACCTTCACCTCAGGCTGATATCTAAGTAAGGTCTTTTACCTTTATTTATTATTTGGGGAGACAAATTCTGGTTTGAATTGCAGAAGTTTTGAAGCTCAACAGGTATCTATTAAGCAACAAATAGAATATTCTTTTATTTTTGACCTGCTTTCATTGTGGGGAAAGTATGTCTATATTTTTCTTTACAGTGGTAATTTTTTAAGTCTCTAGGCCATAATAACATGTTCATTCCTGCCACTGTGAACAATTGCTGGGAAGCCCTTAGGGTGAACGAATGTCTATTCAAATACAATTTAGGAATTATTTACAAAGTTAACTAAGCATACTGCCTAAAACATATATATATTTCCTAGAATATTAGTGAGTTCATAATAAATATTTTGTTCAGTAATTGAAATGTGCTTCATTACTATTAAATGATAAGCAACATGTGAGGAGATTGCGAAATATGTAGACATCAGGTACCTAGATGGAAAAGATCAGTGATTCTACAATGGCCTCACTTTGTGATCACCTAGGGTGGGGTGGGGTGGGACTTTAAGAAAGACTGATTGCAGGGTCTCCCCAAGAACTTCTCATTTAATTGGTCTAGCCTCTGGCCTGTGCTTTAGGATGTTCTGAAATAATTATAGATTCATAGGAAGTTGCAAAGATCTTATAGAGAAGTCTCTTGTACCCTCCCACAACTATTCCCAGTGGCACCTTCAAAGCCAAGAAACTGACACTGGAACCATAATGGGAACTAGAGGACCACAACCCATGTTTGGATGTCACTAATTTGATGATCAGGACTTTTAAGAGGTCCCCAGGTGATTCAGCTAAGTAACTGGGGTTGAAAACCTCTGCTCTGAGTGCAGTCTAAGGTCACTTCCAACCGTAAGACCATGAATCTACACACAAACACAATATGCAAAGATACATGTGGGCAGATGTGGACCATGCTCACATGGCCGCACCCTAAACCCTGAAAACTTTTAATAACAGACTGCAGGATAACAGTGACTGACATTTAGAAGCAAACGTAACTGCTGGAAAACTGCCCTTCGCAATTGTACCAAATATGTCTTGGTTTAGATCCTACATCAAACAAAAATGTCTACACGCCTGAGAAGGTAAACTAGGGGTTATGACTCCCAGAGTTAAAGTCCTGAGGAATGAGAAGAAAATTCCGAGGGTCTTGAAAATGTCATTTATAGACAATTCAAGTTTGAAAGTCTGGTAACATGGAAAGAGACTTCTTGTGTCCATAATTATGTATATGAAATTCCCATTTATCATGCTCCAAAGTCATGTAAGCAACTGCTGTTCTCTGTAAATAAATCAGTGTTTCCTTCTTTGCCACCTGGGAAATTAAACATGGTCCTGGGCAAGCTTCCATATTTTTCTCTCTAAAAAAGATTGAAATACGTATTAATCAGTTAAGCTTGGGAACTAATGAATAAATCCCACATCTCACCCTAGTGTCTACTCCAGGTATTAACTGTGAGGTTAAATAGGGGCGTTTATAATCATAACAAGTTCTTAAGCCGATCCTGGGTCAGAGCACCAAACTTGCCCTTACTTTATACAAAAAGGAGATTTCCTCTTATTTGAGGTGAAATTCTTACTAAGTTAATAGAGAACTCTGCCCTAGTGACTGAGGTTCATTTACTAAGGGTTGTCTGTGCAGGACCCATCAACCTCCACTTGCTCCCACCTATAGCTGGGCTGGTCTGGAGGTCTTCCAGAATGCCCCCTCCAAGAACAGATCATGGCTGAAGGTTTCAGATGGAGAATGGGTGACTCTCATCTTCAGAGGTGTCTTCCTTGTCAGTGACAGAGCTCCGCTTTTTCTCTGATCCCTCCAAGGTACTCTGTGTCCCCAGGTTACCCTGACAACTTCCTGTTCCTGGCCTGGAGCCTGGATCTCCCAGGGGAATTTTACTTGGATGAGTTCCACAAAGCTATAGAACATAATGAATGTTTGAGTCAGAGTTTTGAGAATATTTTTCCTATCTGATATTCTAGGGGAGGGTTCAGGCTTGGAATGGCATTTATTGGCACTCAGGGAGGCCTGCTGAAGACTGTCTTTACTTCAGCCTGGGGGAAGAGGCTGATGAAGCCTGTTCATCCAGATGATCCAGATGATGTAATTTTCCTATTCTGGGCCTAGGCCCCTGAAATCAGTCCTTGGAGAAGAAAGATGGGCTGGGATGGAGGGAAGTGGGCCATTTTTAGAGATTTTGGTAAAAATAAGTCATTCCCTCCTCTTTATCCCATTGATTAACCTGTCATTTTTTACTTAAAGTTGTGAATTTATAGCACCCTGGTTAAAGTCATTGGAAAATATTATAGATCAGCTGGATTAAGACAACAGTGTTTTGATGTTCATAGTTCAAGCCTTCCCTATGAACAGAGATGACAATGACTGTCTAGTTACGGTGGTTTCAGAGATCTTAGTAGGGACCTACTCTAAAATTTCCTTCTTCCACTGGGGAGTACCCTCTCGGTACAATTTAATGTACCCATTTACACCCATGACTTATGCTTAGTGGGGGCCTGTTGAAATCCAATTATAATCTTAAATGGGTAACATTATTTTAAAGATAAAAGTCATTTAGTTAACAGTTTAATCACTAGCGTCTGACTCTTTCTAGAAGCCAGCATTAAAGGGTAGTGGAGAGGTGTCTGGTGGTGCAGCCAACTCTTGGTTTCAGCTTAGGTCCTGATCTGGGGATCATGAGAGAGAATCCTACGTTAGGCTTTAGGCTCAGCATGGAGTCTGCTGGACATTCTTTCTCTCCCTCTGCCCCTGCCACTCGTGTGTACTCTCTCTCTCTCTCAAATAAGGAAATAAATCTTCTTAAAAAAAAAAAATAACGGGGAGCAGAGATAAAGCACAAAGAACATTCCAAATACACTGAGTTCCTGAGGACATAGGAAGGGAAGTCTGGGGAGCCGATTGCCACAGAGCAATGTCGTTCCTCTCAATTTCCTGGCTTCCTACCCACCCCACCCTGACTGTAAAAATAAACAAACACAATCTGCACCATCAACTCTCTGAGCCATCTACGACTGAATCCCAGTTGTATTTTGTTTTGTTCATCCATCATCGTCCACGGTATTCGTTCTGTGGGTCCCCCCCGAGTCACTTATTTTCCTGTCTGTGAGGTACCCTATTTTGCCAGCTCGGTGGTGTGTGCTGTTTACTAGAGGAGCTATTAAATTTCCCTCCTGTGTATCTTATGAAAGCTGCAGCTAGAAGATAAAGCCTCTTCGAGTGTGGAGCATTGGTATGCGAGAGACTCTGAAGAATGTGGCTTTCTTCAGATCCCTGCGAAGCCACCTCAGAATAGAACCAAAATGAAATGTTCACGCTAGCTGCCCTTATGGAATCAGCACTCCACCATAACAAGATATGTTCCAGGCTTGACACATCTTGACTAGAATGCTAGATAATTAACAGGTTCTCCATGCAGAATTAGATCTATGTGCAGATATCACCAGAAAGACTGTGACTGAGAATTGTCCAATACCAGAAGTATTCTGGCAGTGAAATCAACTAACCAGAGCTAACAAGAGTGTAAGAATAAAAGCTTTGGGGCCAAACATAGCTGGGCTACAATCCTGGCCCTACTTACCAGCAAGGTGACTCTGGGAAAGCTATTTAACATCTGTAGTTGATCCTGTAATTCCACTGCTAGAAACTGATTCTGCAGATACAATGACAATAGGTAGGGTGCTTGCTGTGTGCCGGGCCCTTTTCTGGGCACTTTCCATGTGAAGCCTCATGACAATTCTAAGAGGTAATACTGTTGTTATCCTCAGGAGACTGAGGCCCAGAGAGGAAGACCTGCACAAGGTTGAGTGGGTCAGCACTCTTCGTGGGAGGCAGCATGGTGCATGGTTAACTGGGTGGCCTCTGGGGCCAGACTTCTTGAGTTCTACTCCCAGCTTTGCTGTTAACTAGCTGTGTAAAGGGCCAGCACCGTGCCTGTTACATAAGAATTCCCATACAGTACTTTACTCTGAGGGAGATAGAATTTTCCTTTATATCACCGATGCATGCAGTGTCAGCTGATTTCAAAGCAATTCCTCTTTGCAGAAAGAGGGATTAAGGGGCAGTGATTCCTATGGATCCTGTACACTGGTTTGGTTCATCCCACAGCTGATCAATTTTAATATTCTGATACTTGGGATATAGACCCATTTGCCCAGAAGCTATGTAATTTATACCAAATGACTCTCCTTAGATGTTCTGTCTCTGGGATCCCTCGCTCCCCCTCTTACCACCCCCCACTGTGTAGCTGGTGGGTTTGCATGCTCCAGACCCAGGAGGACCAGCCTTCCACGTGAGACAGACATACCTTGGTCTAGGCTGCTTACCTCTCAAACTAAGCAAAATCTTTTAACATCAACCGTGACCCTGGCATATGATGTAAAAGTGGGAACACACACTATAATATGATGTTCTGGGTGTTGTTCAATATCAGGTTTTTCTCCAATTTCTAGCTGTCTCCTACATTCATTCACTCAGTCATTCATCTATTGAACAAGCATTTACTGATGAGCTCTCCTGTGTGCCTGCCACCCACTCTTACAGATGCGGGATCTTCAACGTTCCTGCCCTCAGAAATCTTATGTTCTAAAGGAGAAACCAGTAAAAAAGTAAATAAATAAATATATGACGTGGTAGGTGATAATAAGTGCAATTAGGAAAAATAAAGCAGGGTAAGGTGTTAGGAAATGGGCAGATGCTGTTGTAGACAGGATCGTAAGGAAAGGCCACCCTGAACAGGTGACATCCGAAGACAGGCCTGTGTGAAGTGAAGGAGTTATGTGACAGTCTGGAGGAAGAGCATTCCATGCAAAGCTATCTACAGAACAAGAGTCCTGGGTCAAGGAGTATGGTTGGTGGGTTAAAGCAACAGCAAGAGTATCTTAATGGTGGAACAAAGTAAAGAAGAAGCAGAGGGGCACCTGGGTGGCTCAGTGGGTTAAGCCTCTGCCTTCAGCTCAGGTTATGATCTCAGGGTCCTGGGATCAAGGCCTGTATGGGGCTCTCTGCTCAGTGGGGAGCCTGCATCCTCTCTCTCTCTGCCTGTCTCTATGCCTATTTGTGATCTCTCTCTGTCAAATAAATAAATAAAATCTTAAAAATAAAAATTAAAAAAAAAAAAAAAGAAGCAGCAGAGTAGTGGAAAATCAGGTCCTGTGGAGGCCAGGACTAGAAGAGGAAAGTTCTTTAGACCATGGTGAAGAGTTTGCATCTTGTTCTCAGTGTAATGGGAAGTCATGGGGAGGTGAGAACAGGGAATGGCATAGATTGATTGACTTCTGTAAAGGTGTGTGTTTCTGGCTTCTGTGTGGAGTAGACGGGGGAAGCCAGGAGACTAGTCATCGGTGGGAGGCGTTAGTCCAAGTGAGAGAAGATAATGGCTTGAACCAGGGTGGGAGGAGTGGAAGAGGCAAGAATGGTCAGAGCTGAGACAGACTTCGAAGGTTCCATCAAGAGGATTTGGGTGCGGGTTGGATGTGGATGAGAGAGAAAGAGAAGAAGCAAGGAGGACCCCGGGGTGAAGAGTGCTGTCTTCCTCTGGGACGTGCATCTGTGGGTTGGCCTCCGTGATCTGTGCGTATGTTCCTGGCCTACTAGATTTAAAACTTCTTGAGACCGGGAATCCGGGTAAAAGCTATAAAACAAGTAAGTAGAATGTATAAGATGTTTATTAGTGCATAAATGTTCCTAAATCTCAGTATTTGTTCCAGATTTGCTGTATGGTTTAAAGAAAATGCTCACTTTCTGGTAGAATTTTCTTATCATGAAATAGGGTTCACAATCCTTGCCTTAATAATGTAAATGCAACATCAGTTTGCCTAATGGTGGGTAGCAAACAACATGGGGATATGGGATAGAGAGTCCTCCTTTATCTGTAGTAAGGGAGAAAGAAATAGTGGAAATAATTTGAGGAAAATGTCTTAGGTGTCACTCAACACGATACATTTCAGACTAGGAGGTTTTATTGTCACAGCTCTCTCCTACATCACGACAGATATTGCTGATTGAATGTTCTTTTATGGGAGCTCTGGAAACAGCCTCAGAATCGTTCTCAACAGGGCGCACCATGTGGCTCTCCCTGCCTCACCCAACCCACTCATCCAACAGTTGAGGAAACGGAAACCCAGAGGTTGTAAATGACTTTCCCCATTCCAGCCAAGCAGAGGAGGCAACACCAGAGCCTGAACCTGTGATGTGTTTTTAAGCCTGAACCAATGTGCTTTTAAGTAATGTTGATTAAATGATTAAGGCTTGTACAGACAAGGTCAGATGTGACAGGAAGAAGCTTTATGTGTATGTGAAGGGGCTGTATGAAGAACAGTGAGTGCAGCTTCAGAATCGGTGGGAGGCAGAGAAACCCCTCAAAACAGGCTCGGAATAGGACCCAGAATCCATTGCCCCAACAGATGTTCCCTGCATCTCAGAGGAAAGCCAGCTGTCACCTAGGATTCTTATTTCACTTGATGACTGTTTAAGGACAAAAGACATATACATTATCCTCTTTTAGCCAATCAGTTCATGGAGAATGTGATCTGACATACTAATCCTGCCATTGAGTGTGGATTTTTTTCCCTCCTTTTATTAAATGCTTAAAGAATTAAAAAGCATTCTCTCATTGTCTACTGAAACCAGGTTCAGTCACCTTAGATCCACTACAAATTGTCTGTTTAATTTCCTCAACACAGAAAGAGATACAGACATTTTGTTAAGCTTTACTAAATGTGCTGTTTGTGGAAATCTAGTCTTTACGGTTGAAAATGATAGCTGCTTTGATTTCAGACATAATATAGGATTCTGCTCAGGTCTAACAAATAATTTCAGTCATAATATAGGATTCTGCTCAGGTCTAACAAATAGCCAAGCTGTCACTTCAGATTTTGAGCAATTAAGGGGTCTTGATTATTAATTCTCACACAGACTCAATTTACTCATGCATATGCCAAAAAAGAAATATATCCTTTTTTTCTTTAGAAGAGTTTCTATTAAACAGGTACCTCTTAGTGAGTCAGTCCAGATTCTGGTTGCAGGAATGATTTTTAAGCTGAACCTTTCATTGAGTGGAACCTGGACACTTTGAACAGTGACTGATTTTCTTTTCTTTTTTTGTGGCAGAATTCTTTGATAAACTATGCAGCTTTTTTGTGCAGTTGACAATTCTACTTGTGATGGATTATCTTAATTTGCAATTTTAGTGAGTTGGAATATTTTAAGTGATAGGGAAAAATATTATTAAAATTTAGGTAGGAGAACCCATTCCCCTATAAAATATATAAAGGTTACTTATCCCTTGCATTTGTGTTGAGATGGTTAAATGGGCAGAAGACATGAACAGACACTTGTCCAAAGAAGACATACAAATGGCTAACACACACATGAAAAAATGTTCATCATCATTAGCCATCAGGGAGATTCAAATCAAAACCACAGTGAGATATCACCTTACACCAGTTAGAATGGCCAAAATTAACAAGACAGTAAACAACAAATGTTGGAGAGGATGTGGAGAAAGGGGAACACTCTTACACTGTTGGTGGGAATGCAAGTTGGTGCAACCACTTTGGAGAACAGTGTAGAGATTCCTTAAGAAATTGAAAATAAAACTACCCTATGACCTTGCAATTGCACTACTGGGTATTTACCCCAAAGATACAGATGTAGTGAAAAGAAGGGCCATCTGTACCCCAATGTTCATAGCAGCAATGGCTACAGTCACCAAACTGGAAAGAGCCAAGATGCCTTTCAGCAGTTGAATGGATAAAGAAGATATGGTTCACATATTCAATGGAATATTATGCCTCCATCAGAAAGGATGAATACCCAACTTTTGTATCGGTGTGGATGGGATTGGAGGAGATTATGCTGAGTGAAATAAGTCAAGCAGAGAGTGTCAATTATCATACGGTTTCACTTACTTGTGGAGCATAAGGAATAACATGGAGGACTTTGGGAGAAGGAGAGGAGATGGGATTTGGGGGAAATCAGTGGGGGAGACAAACCATGAGAGACTGTGGACTCTGAGAAACTGACGGTTTTGGAGGGGAAGGGAGTGAGGAGTTGGTTGAGTCTGTTGGTGGGTATTAAGGAGGGCATGTATTGCATGGAGCACTGGGTGTGTTGCATAAACAATGAATCTTGAAACACTGAAAAAATAAAATAAAGTTAAGAAAACAAAACAAACAAAAATAAATAGTATACTGGTAAGCATAAGTTTAAGTACTTTACATATGAACTTATGGCTTAAACCAGAATCAATCTTCTGGTGTCAAAGGCCAAAGACCAGTGATTACATCAGAAGAATTTTTGTACACCTGACCACAATGTCATTTTCCTCATTTTTTGCCCTAAAGTCAAAGGCATGGTATTGGGGGGAGGGAGATCCCTCTGGACTTGATTCTATCACCAACTCTATGCATGACCTGATGCACAAGTTACATATGTCCACCTAGGAGGGGGAACTCGATTTCTCTGTCTATAAAAGCAGGTTTAGAGCTGATTATTTTCAAAGGTTCTTCAGAGAAATACCATTCTGTGAATTATGGTGTTGCATTATCCAAATTTTTGTTTAAATAACTGATTGGATTTTTTTTTCTATTATTAAAGTGGCACACATGTCACAGATGATTTGGAAAATACAGCAAAATAAAAGATGAAAACAAAATTACTAGCAATCCCTCCAACCCAGAGTTAAGCATTGCTAATGTTTTGGTGCATTTCTTCCCATGATTTTTCTCTGAAGGTATATTATAATATAGTAATGGGATCAGACTACATTTTTTTATTTTACTTATGTCTTTTCCCATGTCATCAGTTCCTTTGAAAACATACTATTAATAGATGCATAATGTCACACCCTATAGATTCATCATAATTTATTTAAATGGTTGGACATATATTTTTACTCTTATAATTCTTGTACATAAATATTTATAAGAGATTTCTAAACATGTTACCTGTAAAAGATTATGTGTATTTATTTTAATGTCTTGAACAATATTTGGCATCAGCATGATGCTGCCCTCATAAAATGAGTTGGCAGTGTTCCTTCCTGCTCTATTTTCTGAAAAATCTTGTGCAGAATTGGTGCTTGGTTTATTAATTTTACTGTTCTTTTCAAGATAGGCACCTAAAGCTATGTATTTCCCTCTAAGCACTGCTTTAGCTATATCCCACAAATTTTGATATATCATTATCATTTGGTTTAAATTTCTTTTTAAATTTCCCATTAGGTTTCTTCTTTGATTGAATGATTATTCATAAGACTGTTGTCTTATCTTCAAATACTTAGGAGTTTTTACATGTCTTATTATATTGACTTATAACTTAATTTCATTGTGTAGAGGGAATATATTCCATATCAATAGCTCTAAAAAATTTTGGTATTACCATCTTTACACTCCTAAAAATTATTGAAGACCCTGAAGAACTTTCATTTTTGTGTGTTGTATTTATTTATTTATTTATTTTAAAGATTTTATTTATTTGACAGAGAGAGAGAGATCACAAGAAGGCAGAGAGGCAGGCAGAGAGAGAGAGAGGGAAGTAGGCTCCCCACTGATCAGAGAGCCCGATGCAGGGCTGGATCCCAGGACCCCAGGATCATGACCTGAGCCGAAGGCAAAGGCTTTAACCCACTGAGCCACCCAGGCACCCCAATGTTATGTCTATTTATATTGGTCATATTACATATTAAAACAGAAGCTTAAAAAATACTAAGCTATTTAAAAATAACATTTTAATGTAAATAACATTGTTATGAGAAATAATTATATTTTCCAAGACAAAAAAAAAATAGTGAACAAAGTGACATGACTTCTACTTTTGTAAAGCTTTTTAATATCTCGCTTAATGGGAAACAACTGGATTTTCACACTTACTTCTTCATCCAGTCTTTTGTGGTAGCATAAGTCCCTCGGCCTCTGGAAGACTCCAGTATACACTCATGAGAGGATGAGAATAAAAGAGAAAAATTATGTCTCAATACTTCAAAAATAATTTTGACTTTTTGAATCTCCCAAAAGGATCTCTGAGACCCTGTGGGTTCCCTGGACCATATTTTTAGAAACTCTGATCTATATGATTTTGATCCTTTTCAACTCATTGACACTTGTTTTATAATGCAGTGTATGGTCTGTCATGGTGAATGTTCTGTGTACATCTGAAAACAATGTGTACTTCTGCAGTTGTTGGGTTTAGCATTCTATAAATGTCAATTAAGTCAAATTGGTTTGTGGAGTTGTTGGAATGTTCTTTTTTTTTTTTTTAATCTCTATTGACTGTTTTCTCCATTAGTTTGAGAGGATTTTATTTTGTCTACTAGTTTCCATTAATTCCTGAATTTATTTTCTACTAATTTCTGTTGTAAAATATCCAGCTGTAATTGTAAATCCGCATTTCTCCCTTTAGTTCTGTCAAATTCTGGTTCACAATTTTTGAATTTTTGTTATTAACTACATTCATATATGTTATATTTTCTCAATGAAATTTTTTTTATATCCCAGAAATACAAGAAAGGAAAAGGGCAGGGTGAGTTAAGATATTTATTTGTTTATTTATTTATTTATTTATTTATCTTAAAAGAGTTTATTTATTTATTTTACAGGCAGAGATCACAAGTAGGCAGAGAGGCAGGCAGAGAGAGAGGAAGGGAAGAAGGCTCCTTGCTGAGCAGAGAGCCCAATGCAGGGCTCGATCCCAGGACCCTGGGATCATGACCTGAGCCGAAGGCAGAGGCTTTAGCTCACTGAGCCACCCAGGAGCCCCAAGTTAAGATATTTAAAGACAGAGACAAAAAAACACCTTTATATTCTCTTGATTTTAAAATTATAAACTATCTATTCTTATCTCCTTAATCTCTGGTAGTTCTCTTTATATTAAAGTCTACTTTGTGTGATACAAATATAGACACACCAAGTTCCTTATGCTTACTATTTGCATAGTTTATATTTTTCTAATCTTTTATTTTAAGTAGTATGTCTCTTTAGTTTTAAAATATGTTTTGTATACATGTTTGTGGATATAGATATAGATAAAGATATTCTTGCTTTTTTGCTTTTTTATCCAGTGTGATATTTTTTGCCTTTTAATTCAAGTGTTTACAATCCATTCACATTTATTTATTTATTTATTTATTTATTTTTAAATGAAAAGTGGTTTTATTAAATTTTTTTCTTGAAGCTTTTGGTATCTTTTTAACAATACAATTACATGTGTTTTGAATTGTTTTTGTTTTTTTTTAATATAATTTTTTATTTTTTATAAACATATATTTTTATCCCCAGGGGTACAGGTCTGTGAATCACCAGGTTTACACACTTCACAGCACTCACCAAAACACATACCCTCCCCAATGTCCATAATACCACCCCCTTCTCCCAAACCCCCTCCCCCCAGCAACCCTCAGTTTGTTTTGTGAGATTAAGAGTCACTTATGGTTTGTCTCCCTCCCAATCCCATCTTCTTTCATTTATTCTTCTCGTACCCACTTAAGCCCCCATGTTGCATCACCACTTCCTCATATCAGGGAGATCATATGATAGTTGTCTTTCTCCGCTTGACTTATTTCGCTAAGCATGATACGCTCTAGTTCCATCCATGTTGTCGCAAATGGCAAGATTTCATTTCTTTTGATGGCTGCATAGTATTCCACTGTGTATATATACCACATCTTCTTGATCCATTCATCTGTTGATGGACATCTAGGTTCTTTCCATCGTTTGGC
This sequence comes from Mustela putorius furo, assembly GCF_011764305.1. Classification (NCBI taxonomy): domain Eukaryota; kingdom Metazoa; phylum Chordata; class Mammalia; order Carnivora; family Mustelidae; genus Mustela; species Mustela putorius. The sequence continues at coordinate 12,769,500 of NW_025422123.1, read as the reverse complement.
TATTGTGGACATTGCTGCTATAAACATTCGGGTGCATGTGTCCCTTTGGATCACTACATTTGTATCTTTAGGGTAAATGCCCAATAGTGCAATTGCTGGGTCATAGGGCAGTTATATTTTCAACATTTTGAGGAACCTCCATGCTGTTTTCCAGAGAGGTTGCACCAGCTTGCATTCTTATTCTCCTAAAACTGTTCCAAAAAATAGAAATGGAAGGAAAACTTCCAAACTCATTTTATGAGGCCAGCATCACCTTGATCCCAAAACCAGACAAGGATCCCACCAAAAAAGAGAGCTATAGACCAATATCCTTGATGAACACAGATGCGAAAATACTCAACAAAATACTAGCCAATAGGATTCAACAGTACATTAAAAAGATTATTCACCACGACCAAGTGGGATTTATTCCAGGGCTGCAAGGTTGGTTCAACATCCGCAAATCAGTCAATGTGATACAACACATCAATAAAAGTAAGAACAAGAACCATATGATACTCTCAATAGATGCTGAAAAAGCATTTGACAAAGTGCAGCATCCCTTCCTGATCAAAACTCTTCAAAGTACAATCCATTCACATTTAAAGTAATGATCAATATGGGTGTGTTTAAGGCCACCATCTTGACATTTGTTCTCTATTTGTTCCATCTGGTTTATGTTACTCTAGATCTCCTTTACTGCTGTCTCTTGGATAAATCAATTATTTTTTTAGTATTGCATTTGATCCCTTTCTGTGGACTTTTTAGCTAGTCATCCTTGTGTTATTTTTGATGATTGTTCATAGTGTAAAGACTATAATATCCATCTTTAACATATCACTGTCTACTTTCAATAACATTGTATTACTTCACAAAGTAAGAATATCACAGTATAATTCCTTTCTCACCTACCCAATCTTTGTGCCCTTTTCATAGAATTATCTTCTGAATATGTTATGAACTCCACCATTCATTATTGTTAAAATACTTTAAATAATAAATCATCTTTTAAAGAATTTTAAAATAAGTATAATATGAAGGTCTTGTATATTTACCCATAAATTTACCCCTCTAAAGCTCTTCATCCCTTCCGTCAATCTGAGCTCCCCCCAGGGATTACTTCTCTTCAGTAGAAATAATATTGTTTATCATTTCTAGTAGTTCAGATAAGTAGTAAATGAGTTCTCTGTCCTTTTCTTATTGTTGAATATGTTTTTTAAATTTTGTCTTCATATTGTTTAACAACTTTATTGAAACATAAATTACATATTATAAAACCCACCCATTTTAAGTATGTAATTCAATGATGATTAATAAGCTTTTAGGGTTGTACAAGCATCACCAGACCAGTTTTAGAATATTCTCATTCCCCCAAAAAGTTTGTTTCATGCCCATTTGCAGACAGTGCCCTTTTCACCCACAGCTGCAGGCAATCATTTATCTATTTTTATAATTATTTCACATAAATGAAATCATACGACATGTGATCTTTTGCTTCTTTTCATTTAGCAAATGTTTGTGAGGCTTAATGATGTTACAGCATGTCAGTAGATTATTCATTCCTTTCTATTGATGAATAGTATCTTATTGTATGAGTGTACTACATTTGGATCATCCATCACCAGTTGATAGACACTTGTCTTGTTTCCAACTTTTGGCTATTATAATAATGCTACTATGAATATTGACATACACATCTTCGTGTCAATCTATGTGTTCATTTCTTTTGGGTAAATACCTACTAGTAGAACTTCTGGGTCATATTTAAACTAATGTTTAACTTTCTGAGGAAATCCCAAACTGTTTTCCAAAGGGGCTGTACTATTCTACATTTATTTTCATAAGCAACAGTGTTTGCCTTCATATTTGAAAGTAATTTTTTGTTGGATATAGAAATCTTGGTTGATAGTTAATTATTTTGTGTCTTTACTTAAAATGTGTTTTTCCTGTTGCATTATGGCCACCACTGTTTCTCTAAGAAGTCAGTTGTTATTTTTATTGTTGTTCCCCTGTATGTATTGTGTTTTTTTCTTGCTCCTGCTTTTAATATTTCTCTTTAGTTTTGAATTTTAGGAGTTCAGCTATAATGTGTCTAGATCTGCTCATCTTGAGGTTTAATAAGCTTCTTGGATATATGCATTGACATCCTCAATCAATTTAGAGAAAATCTTGGCCATTATCTTTTCAAATATTTCTTCTACATCATTTTCTCTTCTATTTTTGAGACTTATGGTTTAATGTTTTATAGTGTCCCACACATCTCTTTTTCTTTATTTTAGTTTTGGTCTCAATAAACTATTGGCTTTACAAACATGCTCTTCATCTCAGACTCTGTGGGATTCAAATCCATTATTCCAGCCCACGTGAAACCATAAAAGTTTCTGAGGAGTTTATCTCATCTCTCCTAATACCTGTCTCTGGTAAATTCTTCTTTCTCTCACTATTACATGAAAGATGAAAGCATATGTATGCTTCTTCTCCCATAAGGAGGGCTCATTACTTTATGGAATTTAGTTCACTTGGGCTTTTTTTTTTTTTTTTTTCATTAACTCTCTTATGGGGTGTTGAAATATCTATGATTACATAGTTCATGTGGCTTATTTTTTTTTTTTTTGACAGAGTGAAACAATGGTTTCTTACAACTTTCTGTATTTAACAGGAAAGAAAATTTTCTGTGTGCTTTATTTATTTATAGATTTTTAAAATTTATTTGAGAGACAAAGAGAGAGAGAGCACGAGGTGGGGGGATGGGCGGTGGGAGAGGGAGAAGCAGGATCTCTGCTGAGCAAAGGAGCCTGATGTGGGGCTTGATCCTGGGACTCAGGTCTTTTTTTCTCTATTTTTGATACCCAATTCTATGAAAACACTCAAAAGACATATCTCAGTCAAAGAAAGAATGTGATTTCTCCAAATTTTAGAAATTTCCAAAGGTATTGCCATGCCTAGCAGATATCCCCAACTCAAATCCCAGTCTAGGGTTATGAATGTGTATACTTATCCTGACATCTGATACCAGAAACTTCTCTTCTGTGTATGCCATGTGACTTCTTACCTCTCCCTCTTCACCTTTCTCTATTCTAGCTTTATTATTTACCACACCAAAAAAAGGGAAAGTAACATGAAAGAAGATATGGGTTATGAAACAAGATTGACTTTTTTAGGTGCCTTCCTCCTTAGGCTGACCCTAGAATGTTTAGAAATACAGAGCAAGTCATTTGATGTCCCTACCTGACATTTTAGGGAGATGGAATCTTCTTAAAGTGTGAGGTATTAGCGTCTGAAGATTGACAAGATGCAGTGACATCATCAGGATGTATTTCTCATTATTTCTAAGTTATATTTCTTACACATAATCCAATGACTTATTTATTTATTTGAAGTCTAACCAATCATAATCAGTGTTTACTTCTAATTTAGTTGTTTAAAAAAATGTGAACTTTATCAGAAAATCTTTTCTGGTCTGATTCATTTTATCTTTTTTGCTTTCCAGCTCTTTTCTCAAGCTCCATTTATTTCCTTGGTCTCTGTCATGACACATATTGGCCATTATACATCAAATAACATTATGGGTACCAGTTTACTTGCTAATTTAAGACATTCAAATTAAATTTTGAAAGACTTTCCACATTCAAGGATTAGTCTTTTTTGTTTGTTTGTTTTTTAAGGATTTTATTTATTTGAGAGAGAGAGCAAGAATGAGAAAGAGAGAGGTCACAAGCAGGGGGAGTACTAGGGGGAAAAGCAGACTGCCCGCTGAACAGGGAGCCCGATTCGGGACTCAGTCCCAGGACTCTGAGATCATGACCTGAGCTGAAGGCAGAGGCTTAACCAATTGAGCCACCCAGGTGCCTCCAGAGAAGAGGTTAATTTTCCACTCATGTAAAACCACGTTGGCAGTATGTAGAGGAGGATGTTGAAAGGAACAGCAGTGTGCTCCATTCAGAGCACCTAGGCTGTCAGAGGCTCTACAGTCTTCAAAACTGGCTCCAAAGATCCGTTTGAAGAAGAGAAATGAGGGTCCTGCTGTTGGTTCTTATAGGCCAGGCCTGAAAGTGGCATACATTAATTCTATTTTGACTCTACTGGACAGAACAATCACAGGCTCATGTTTGGACTGAGAACTGTAGCCCTGATGGGAAGCAACAGTTCTGTACTATTGAAGGAGCACAAGCCTTTGGTGGACTTTCAGCCACTTCTCTTCATACACGTAAATGCACCTGAGGCTTCATGGCTATGCTTCTTAATTCTTAAAGTGTAAACCTCTGGCGCTCTCAAAGCTTGAGGAGTTAAAGAATGGCGTGGTGGGGCAGGGGACTTAGTGCTGAGCGCCAAAGTCTAAAGCAAATAGAGCTGTTCCTATGGCAGAATAGCTTGGAACTAATCTATCTAGTGAGGATGGCATTAGCTTGTTTTGTCTTTCACTTATGCTTTCTTTTACCCATTAATCAGACATTATCTTGGTTACTTGCTATATGCTTTATGCTTAGCAACATGCTGAGTGCTGAGTATACGATAAAACATTTGAATCATTCATTGAGGTAAGAGCTATAATGGATTTGTGTGCATTATGTATATGAAAGTAATGTGCATTATTTTAGTGGTGGAGGCTGACTTTCCCATAAGATAGCATGAGAAATTTTCAGCACAAGTCTTAAGGGCCTATTTGTCTGTTGGGTCTTTAATATTTCCTTACTGTATTCTTTTGCATATATGTAGCCCTGGTTCCAAGTTTGCACTCCACTCTGAAGGACACTAATATGATTATATTTCCTTAGTGCAAAGATCTATCTGGCCACACATTATTTGCAAGATAGATGCTATAGCAGTGAAATTAGAGGCAGGGAGAGTCAAGGGGCTACTATTAACAGCCTTCATTGGTTCTCTGCGTGTGTGTGTGGAACAAAATTGAAATTCCTATCTATAACTCATGAAACTCTTCATGGTTAGGCCCTTGCCTGACAGTCTCAGTGCATTTTCCATGGTTCTCTACCCCTATTCTCTGACTCCACCTGGGAATTTCTGCAATATTAGTCTACTCATCGTTTCTTGTACTACACTACATCATGCTGTGCTCCTGACTATACCTAATAGTCACCTCCCTACTTGCCTTCCCTTCTGGGGTATTAGCAAATGACTTAACTTTCAAAGTTCAGCAAAATGTTCCTTTCTTAGGGAAACCTTCTCTAAATGCCCCCTCTTTATGGTAGACTTAGCTACTTCTTTTTTTTTTTTAATTTTTTAAATTTATTTTTTATTTATTTTTAGCATAGCCGTATTCATTATTTTTGCACCACACCCAGTGCTCCATGCAATCCGTGCCCTCTCTAATACCCACCAACTTAGCTACTTCTTATCTTATGCTCATACTATACTTTGTACCAACATCAATTGTAGAAAATATAATTTAGGTTACATAATATTCTATTCTATCTAGCCTGTCTTATCATATTGTAATTCCTTACCACCTTTTCCTCCTTGAAGAAGGAGATGGTGACTTGTTATCTTTCTATGCCAAGTGCCTTGCTGTGGACTGGGTCATAGTATGTTCATCAAATAACCATTGAATGGAATGGGTGAGTGAATGAATGAATTGAAGTGATAGGAAATAAATATACTTTTAATATAGGAAATAAATGTGAAGCAGAGTACTTTTAATAATATGCCGTATATAAAGAAGTTCAGTTCATTTGGAAAATAAAATGTGTGCAGAGCAGTACTTAGAAACAAATGGTTGGAGAAGTAGGTTGATGTCACTCTATTTAAAAAAAAAAATAAAACACTTTTAATTCTACCTTCAGTAGGAAAGCAATGAAGATACTGGGCCAGGGGAGTGATATCACCAGAACTAGTTCCAGATGAATCTGGTGGTATTAAATAAAAATTAAGTAAAAAGATAAGTGGGCAGGGAAGCATAGTGTGTAGGAGGCTGATAGTAGACCCTTGTTATTTTTGGATTGTCCAGCATCCCACCTCTGTTCTATGTTGGGGAAGTCTGCCCTCTATGACCCTTGGTGGGGCTACCACCTGTTACTGAGAGGCCATGGGAACCAAAATTTCCCTAACTAGATATCCTGGCAGTTGGGCTTGGGGCACATGACTCAGGCGTGACCAGCTGGACACCACACTCAGAGAGTATTACACTAAGTCACAGGAAGAGTTAGATATCGCTCAGGGCAGCAGAAAAGAAGTGATGAGTCTGATGGCTGTGGGTTCCAGTGGTAGCATCCTATTTCATTTTTTCCTACAGCATCATCTCAGAGGTTATCTTCTGTAGTTCAGACCCTCTTCATTCCAACCTAGTTTCTGAAGCTGTTTCTCAGAATTGTTGATTCTGTAAGAACTTCCTGCCAACTTCCTTATATGCTGCTATTCTGTTCATTAGCCCAGAGCAGTTTCTATCATTCAAAACAGTGGTAGACATTGGTGAATGTCCACCCAGCATCTATCTCTCTCCTAACCCAGATACTTGCTTTCACATCCGTCCATTCTCATGCAACTCTACTTCAAGGAAAACCAATACCACTTCTTACTGGAGGCGTAGGTCTAAATTGGCTTAAGCCAGTTGGCGTATTCCTTACCTCTCCAGCCACTGTCTGTTCAGAGGTGAATAGGTGACCAAAGTGGGCCAGTTGTAGAATGAAATAGAGGCAGTGCTTGCTCCTGGAAGCCATCTGGGAATCAACTTTAGAATGACATTGACCTTCAGAGGACAGAGTCAGAGAGACAGGGCCCTTTGACAACCTCACTGAGCCTCTAGATCAGCCAGCCCCTCTGGGCTGCCAGAGGAAGGAAGCAAAGGTGACTGGGGTTATGATGCAAAATGACTGGGTGGAAGGTGTTGTCCGAATTGAGAGAGGGAGCACAGGACAAGTAGCAGACTTGGTTAGATTAGAAGTTCAGGTCCAAAAATGGTAACGTTTTCTTTTCCAGAAGTATTTTGCATTTCTTAAGTTGTTAGTTTCCAAAAAAGAGTTAGACTTATCAAATATTTCCATGTATTTACGTGTCTAACTGAAGCTTCAGCCTTTTTAAAGGAGAGTAGAGGTAGTTGTAGAGGATGACCAATGTTCATAGGTTTGCACTTCATTTTTGCCCATGTCTTAGGCTTTAACATGGGAAGGAGAATGATCTGAGGTGGGGGCATGTTTCTAGGGTTTTAACTGGTCAGAACTCTAACAGTTTTGCAATAATGTCCATACCTGATTAATATCTCTTACCTATTACCACTACAAGTCATAATCTCAGGTTTTACCCTTCCCCTTCTTTTTTTGATTTTTTTTATTGTTGTTGTTAATGTAAAGATTAAAGATATTAGCTAAAGACTGAAATGAACAACTGTGAATGTGTATCTGTCAGGGATATATAAAACTGCTCACATTTTAACACACCTAAGTTATTTCAATTAAAGTTTACACTCTTGACCCAGGCTCGGAACCTTCGAATCTCCTTCTCTCCCTGCCTCCCCTCATCCTTTTCCTGGTATCTCCAACCTGCCTCCCTCCTCATGTTACTCCCCACCCCCCCCCAACTATTACATTGGCAACCAATTAATTGTTAAATCCTAAACATTCTATCTATCTCCATGGTGTTTCTCATATCCACCCTTTTCCTCACATTACTATTCCATCTCCATAATCCAGCCCCTCAGTGCCCGCTGACAAAAGTCTACAATTATGAAAATTTATAGTCTTTCTTCACTCCAATTCAACCTAGAGCACAGATCTTCTCATAATCTTTTGAAAGATCCCATACATTACTGAGTGAAATATTATCACTATTTGCCCTGTTACTCAAAGTCCTCACCTATGTGACCATGACCTCCCTTTATTTTATTTCATTTTTTAAAATATTTTATTTATTTATTTGACACAGAGAGAGAGATCACAAGTAGGCAGAGAGGCAGGCAGAGAGAGGAGGAGGAAGCTGGCTCCCCACTGAGCAGAGAGCCCCATGTGGGGCTAGATCCCAGGACCCTGAGATTATGACCTGAGCCGAAGGCAGAGGCTTAACCCACTGAGCCACCTAGGTGCCCCAATTTTTTTTTTAATTTATTTGATAGAGATCACAAGTATGCAAAGAGGCAGGCAGAGAGAGGGGGGAAGAAGGCTTCCTGCTGAGCAGAGAGCCCGATGCGGGACTCGATCCCAGGATGCTGGGATCATGACCTGAGCTGAAGGCAAAGGCTTTGACCCACTGAGCCACCCAGGTCCCCTCCATGACCTCCCTTTAGATCTTATAACTCACTATGGCCCTCTTCACTGTTCCCATTCCAACTAAATGGCCTGTTCACTGGTCTTGAAACCCCTAATCTTTCTCACAGACCTAGATCCATCTTAGTTCTACCCAGTATTCATATCAAATGCCCTCCTCTTTCATGAAGGCTTTCTTGATTTTTATTAAAGGCTGACTGACTGAGAGACATAGACAGAAAACACAGAAGGGAGGGGCAGAGGAAGAAGAAGAGAGAGTCCCAAGCAAACTCCATGCTAAGCACAGAGCCCAACACAGGGCTTGACACAGGGCTCACTCCTATGACCCTGGGATCAGGACCCTGAGATCACAACCTGAGCCAAAACCAAGAGTCAGTTGCTTAACCAACTATACCACCCAGGCGCCCCAGGACTTTCTTGATTTTGCTGGCAGATGAAATCTTTCATGTCTATAAGAAACCCACTCTTGTCCCTGGCACCATCTCCTTGAAGATGAGACTTTGATACTTTCCAATCCAGACTTCACATCACCGCTACAGTGCTTTCAAAAGTACAGAAGTGTTCACGTTCTGGCCCCCAGAAAGTTAAAGTTTATGTAGCAGAGAAGTTAAGAGTTCACACTTTGAAGATAAGTGGTTTGGATTTAACCTATCTCTACCACTTTCTACTGTTTGATCTCAGGCAAATGACTTCTTCATTCTCTAAATGGGGCCTATTGGGAAGTCCAAATAATGCAATGCTAATGAATTAGGTTAGCTCTAATGAAATGATGTATGACAGGATGATAAATTCCAAGTTGCAGCTGAGACACAATAAAATAATAAATATGACAGTCCAAGTAGAGGTAGGTATCAGACCAATATGCAAATTTTCAAAGCAGGTGACCAAATGCTAGTTAGATAACTTCAGAATCTCAGAAGGGAATTAGCAGGCTAAGCCATGGGGGATGGGAGGATGATTCTATGAGGAGATTTTCATTGAGAGACCCATCCTGGGACTCCTGCTGGTACTTCTGGAGGGCTTTAGGATGGCGCCAGCTCCCTCACCCCTAATGTAAATAGGAGGAGGAGTAGTTTCAATGAGACCGTTGGAAAACCTGATGAATGTCTCCCACATTGTCATCCCCTTTGTCCCCTGTCATTTAATCTAGGGCTGTATGTGTGTGCACGCACGCGGGCGCACGTGCACGTGTATGTGAGTTAGCTAGGGCTTTTTTGGTTGTCAGTGACAGAAATAGTATCTGAATTAGTTTGCAGAAAGAGGGAGGCATTGGTTGGAATAATACTAGAATATCATGGATATTCTCCTGACCCAGTTTTGGTTTGGAAAATCCTCACAAGAATTCTGACTGGCTTGGTCTGATTAGGGCTGTCTCCGATGAATGCAGGATGGGAGGAGGAGGAGCAGTTCCCAGAGAATTGCGTGTGCAAAGACAGGAGGGCTAAGCAAACAGCCTATTTGTTTTTCATCCCTGTCATTTTTCAAGTACGTCAGCTTCTTAGGCATAGTACTGCCTCTTGTAAAAATGCACTGTCAGATTCAGATGTGGAGGTTAGAAAGGGGAAATATGTCTTCTTAAAGGAGGGGTCAAGGCAGAGATAAGACCCTGGGAACTGGGGAAGAGGGCAAGGCAAAGAAGAATTGATGGTGGCTTCCTGAGCATGCCAGTTGGGATTAGCTGCCAGGAATTTGTTGGACCTCAGTAGGTGCTAACTGGGCAGTGGTGGAATGGCTGTCCTTGAGTCTGAAGAGGGCATTGCAGCTGCCTAATGGCATGGGGCTGGCTGCTGCAGCCTGGGGACATTGGGTTTTGTGTCCCTCCTTCTCCCCTTTCAGTGTCCTTCTCACTTCTTATGGACCTCCCCTACCCCCACCTCACCATCCTCACTTCCCAGTGACCTGAGGCACCCTCATTGGCCTCACTCTTCCTTCTCAGGCTCATTCTCCTTCACAGAGACTGTTTTATACACTTACGTCCTGTCCACATCCCCGGCAGCACTTGCCCTCAGTTGCCGCTCAGAGCAAAAGGATTTCACCTATTCAGTTATCATTCACCCAACACATGTTCACTGAGCTCTCATTGTGCACCAGGCCCCATCATAGGTGTGTAGGGAAACCGCAGTGAACAAGGTAGGGGAGCCCTGCTCTCATGGAGCTTGCATTCCCATGGGAGAGGTATAACAAAACTACACAAATAAACGTAGACCATCAGTTAGTGATAAGTGCTTTGAAGAGAAATAAAACACAGGAAGAAAACAGAGAGGGTGCTCCTTAGTGAGAGACAGATGAGGACAGACTTCTCTGACGTGGGCCATTGAGCAGAAACTGCCTTCTGTGGAGGAGGGAGCCCTGCTAAGATGGCGGACATGGCATTCAAGGCAAGGGATGCCACCTGCAAGAGACCTAGGGAGAGAATGTGTTTGACCTGTGACGACCAGACCTAAGTGAGGTATCACCCGAATAAGAAGAAATGCAAGTGGCCCTTAACCACAGGAGAAAATGCTCCACTTTGCTTGTAAGAGTCATGCCAACAAAGCTCATCGAGGCCTGTTGGTGTGTGTTTTGGATGTTTTGCTTGCTTGGGTGAGAAACAGAACCTGAATTAGCCAGAGAAGAGATGGGGGGGGTTGGCTGTAACAATGCTGTACTAGTACACTTACAGAAAGATCCATAAATGTGTCCATCATAAAATAAGTTCAAATCAAAGCTCCACACTAGACTAACTGTGTCTTGCTCACCAGATGGGCAAATGTCCAGTATATTCCACAACACGTGCTGCAGGGAATTGCTGGTAGGGAAGCAAAAATGGCACAACCCTTATGGAGGAGAGGTTGACTGGATCTAGCAAAAATCACATGTACGTTTGCCTTTTAACCCAGCAATTCCACTTCTAGAGTCTGTCCCAAAGCATGAAAAGGCAAGAGCAAAGTCTTTCCATGGCTGCACTATTTAGTAGCAAAAGACTGGAAACAATCCTATGTCTATCAATAGGGGCCTAGTTTCACAAACTTCTCAAAGCCACATGGTGGAATACTATACAGCTATAAAAAGAACAGGAATATTTCTATATATTACTATGGAATGATCTCTAGGGTCACATGTTTTAGACATGACAAAGTGCAAATGTGCTCTCATTTGTCTAAGAAAGAGGGGGAAAATAATATACATCTATATTTGCTAGTCTTGCTGTCTTTTGTAACAAAAGAATGGGTAAACAATAAAGATGAAATAGCAGTGACTTGTATGGAAGGGAGGGAAGGGATAGGGTGGAGGAGACAGAGACAGAAGCTCAATTTCTTTGTAGATTTGTAGTTTTCATTTTGTGAACCGTGCAATGTTTTTTATAATTATAAAACAAAATTAAGTTTAATGGAAATGATAATCCTTATGAATTCAAAGATGTTACTTTGGGGAAAAAGCAAACAAATTTGGAGACATTTTAGAGACAAAGGAACCTTACAAAGTAAATGTTTCTAAAAGTAAAAATTTTTGAATCCAATGAACCTCACGTTATCCAGTTGGTGGGACAGTGGAAATATTTCAAATGACTGTAAGACCCAGTAACTTGTATCTTGTTTATGGGATATACCCAAAAGACAAAAAGAACTGGGAAGGGGCGCCTGGGTGGCTCAGTGGGTTAAGCCGCTGCCTTCGGCTCAGGTCATGATCTCGGGGTCCTGGGATCGAGTCCCACATCGGGCTCTCTGCTCGGCAGGGAGCCTGCTTCCCTTCCTCTCTCTCTGCCTGCCTCTCTGCCTACTTGTGATATCTCTCTCTCTCTCTCTCTCTCTGCCAAATAAATAAATAAATAAATCTTAAAAAAAAAAAAAAGAACTGGGAAAAAAATCTTAAATTATTCTTTGTAGTATTAATAATGTGATTCCAACGCTGCTGTACAGATAGAGTAGGATAAGTCAAATAAATAATTATATTTATTTTAATTGGTAATGACCAAGATATTTGGTGTAGAAGAAAGAGGATACAGATATAAGACTGATACGTCTCAGCAAAAACACTGTAGTCTTGGGTTTGAAATCATCAGTCTGAACCCATATCCTATCTTTTAAATATATTTATATGATTCCTAGCTCTGTCCACTGAGGTGCTTATAAACAATAACCAACCCAGAGCAAAGAACACCTCTCTGTAAGTATATAAATCATGATCTGGAAATATGTTAAAATACTTGTTAAATGGAACTGAGGCTCCTTAGAGAAATTGTTGATTCTTTATCTGAAACAGGAAATGGACAAGATGAGCCTGGAATATCTTGCCATGCCAGAAGGAAAGGTAGCCTCGAAAACACTGGGGTTGTGTCAAAAGGACACCAGAACCAACCTGATTAGACTCTCACCAGCCAAAATGGGCAATTGAAATATCAATAAAATAAAACTACAGTGGATTTAAACCCACTATTGGACTCTCACCAGCCAAAGATGGTCCACTGAAGCATCAATAAAATAAAACTACTCTGTACTTAAACTCACTAAATATATTTAATTCTTGAGTTCATAAGGATACTTAAAAAAAAAAACCCAATGATCTTCTTTGAAGGATAATAAGGAAACTAATTATTTTTAAAAACTAGCTAATAAAGGAAAAGAGTAAAGTGTGTATTTTGCCCATCTTACACAAATGTAAGATGAGTAGTTCCTCTTCATGGAATTAGTCCATGAACACATGAAGAAGGAGTACCATTATTTTGCAAATCCTAAAGAAAGAATGAATCTAGGCATTTGCATGAAAGAAGAGACAGCCTGGTGTTACCTACCCCCTAATAGAAGAATACACCATCTAGGAAGGAGTCTTGCCACACCCGAATCCATCAAGCTTCTGGATCTAACTAACAGAACCTACAGGTAACAGAGGAACCAGTTAAATAACATTATGTGGAGCTCATCATGAAAACCTGACAAGGAGAAACTCTAAAGGACAAATAATATGGTTTCATCATCAACAACAAACTTCAAGGAAGGAAAAAAAAAAAAAAGTGGGCGGGGATGTGGGAGAATTCTATAGATTAAAAGAGAGATGAAAGACACCAGAGCTTGGATCCCAGTTTAGACCAACCAACTTAACAAATGAAGGAAGGAAGGAAGGAAAGGGACAGAGGGATGAGACTGGGGAGGAAGCAGAGAGAGGATGAGAAGAAAGAGAACATTGGTAGTTTGGAGCCATGTGCACACTGGCAGGATATTTGATGATATCCTGAGGAAGTAGTCCTTGTTTTGGGTTTGTGATGATAGATACTGTGATTTCCAAAGAGGAACCCTTATCTTTTTGAGAGGTACACTGAAACATTTACAGATGAAATAAACGATGTCAGATATGTGCTCCTAAAGAACTGGGAGGGAGGGAGGACCTGCCGCATTGATCCTCAGACCTGGCCTGCACTGGAATCACCTGGAGGGCTTACTGAAATGCAGATGCCGGCCTCACCTCCAGAGATTCTAATTCGATCTTGGGTGGGACTCAAGAATTTGCCTTTCTAGCAAGTTTCCAGATAATGCTAATGCTGTTTGTTGGTCGGGACCACACTCTGAGACCCACTGGCAGAGAGGAAGCAAGATTGGCCCCCCAAGTTATTCTTGCGCCTGGCTGGTGGGGATGTGAAGGCTTATTATATTCTCTCTAGTTCTGAATATGTTTGAGATTTTCTATAATAAATATTAAAAACAAGTGATACCGAAAGACATATAGTGAGGCAAAGCCTTTGACATCCCACAGCTTTCCTGGGAGTATCTGTGCTCATTAGCAAGGCAGATTTGGCTGCTTCTTCTGGATTGAAATGTACACATCTCCTCCTGCCTGCTTAGAGGCAACTGTAAGAGTTGCCTGGCCAGAGGGGCAGGAAAGTGATCTTTGTCTAAAGGGTCCGCATCATGTTGCATCCTTTTTTTTAATGTGGTCAGTCATTGGAAGAGCAGTGGTTTGGATGAATCCTGTGATTTATGGCCACTTCAGCTGGGAAGGGTGCTGCTGAGCAGAGCTGTACCAGGGTTCAGCAGTCAGGATTGGGGGCAATCACTGAACTTCTGTACCCATATACTTTCCTGCAAGGACCTTTCTGTAGGTGCCTCAGAAGGCACCTCTTTCAGGTTGAGTCCCTCTTCTTGTCTTTGAAGATGCATTCATTCGTTCACTTATCTGTTCATGCATCAGATATTTAATAGAACACCTCCTAAGTGTCAGGCACTTCTCTAGCCATGAACAGAATAGGCAGAAACCTCTGCTTTTGTGGAGATTAAATTCTAGTTGGAGGAACAAACAGACAATACATAAGTGAACAATAATTTCGGAGAGTGAAAAGTGTCATGAATAAAATTAAAATGAAGATGCTGGGCTGGGGATTGATTCTGTGTGTGTGCACATGCACGAGCATGTGTGTGTACACATTTTATTTTAGGTCATCAGGAAGTGTTTCTCCAAGGAGATGGTATGTGCGCTGGGAGATGGATCTTAGGAAGGATCCAGATACAAAGGAGATCTGGATATGTTCAGACAAAGACAACAGCAAGTAGAGAGGCTCTGAGATGAGAAAGAGCTTGGCATTTTGGAAGAAAACCGGTGGGTCTGGGACATGGAGAGCCCAGGGGAAGATGGTATGAGATGAGGTGGGAAAGTGGGTAGGAGCCAGGATATGTACGGCCTTACAGACATCAGCCTGGGTATTTATATATCCTAGACACCTCCAAGCCCATCAGTCATCTCCCAGCTATAAAAAATATACTCTGTCTACAGAAACAGGACACTGTTTTTAAAAGGAAGCCTCCTAGGGGCTCGGATCTATAGGAAAATGACTGCTTTTGTAAAGGAAATAGATATCCAATTTCTTGAACTAATCTATTTTTTTAAAAAAACCAATAGTTTTATTTTAGAATCGCCGTATGCTCTCAATGCATATAATTCCACTCTAAAAACACTATTTACTTGACTTAATGTTTGGTCCCCTTGTTAAAATACTGATTCCTCGGTGATGGGTAATACCCTGAGTTATCAGTCATTTCATGTTAATATAAATGAGTTGACAGCTGTAAAGGATCCAACACAGCTTGTAAAGGAGTTTTACAAGAGGAAAGCGTGAAGTTAGTGGCTTCTGGAGCACAGGAAGGAATCTCCAGGACAGAAACAAACCAGGAGGGAGAAACTGAGGATGCGTCAGAAAAAAAGACTTCTTTTAGAATTTTGAGTGGGTCTCTGCCTCCTGAATAGACTAATGTCCTCCTGCCAAGACTCGTCATAGCAGGGCTTTTTTTCTTGAAATAACCTATGTGAATCCTTTCCAGCTCCTTCCTACATAGAAAGTGTGAAAGAATGCACAGATGCCGATGATTACAATGCATCGCTCTTACTGTCCCGCTATTTCCTGATGGACTCTGGACATACATGCTGGATCTAATCTCTGCAGATGAAATGTTTTCAGGACTGAAACGGTGGTCTGCTGGAGGTTGCTCAGTTAGCTGATGTGAACAGCCATAGGCATCGCTTCCCAACTTTGCATTTGAGTGACTTCATTATCAGTTGCTTGAAATCAGCCCTGATGAGAATATTTACACCACAGGGGCGCCTGGGTGGCTCAGTGGGTTAAGCCTCTGCCTTCAGCTCAGGTCATGATCTCAGGGTCCTGGGATGGAGCCCCGCATTGGGCTCTCTGCTCAGCAGAGCCTGCTTCCCACTCTCTCTGCCTGCCTCACTGCCTACTTGTGAACTCTGTCAAATAAATAAATAAAATCTTTTTTAAAAATTAAGAAAAAAGAATATTTCCACCACAGAAATCAGCAAACACGACACATTGGGCTTTTCTTTTCAGAGAGTCTATTGTTGGATACGTACCAGCATACCACTGGTATGAAATTTTTATAAAAAGTCAATTTTAGCATACGCATGGCATATGGAAAGAGTAGCTATGTCTTTGTTTTGCCTCTTGAACAGATGTCGACAGTATTCCAAATTATATTCATTTTTGTATATACTTTACATTTTAGCTGTATTTACGTATATATAAGTTCCGTTTACGTTCTCAAAAACTTCTCTCATTCTATGGTCAACTAGGTAGGCACTAAGGGTCCTGCAAGGCTTTGAGTGATCTGGATTTAGTCGAATTTAAGTTTTGGTGTGCCTTGTCCCTCAAATAACCTATTCTTTTTTTGGTCTGAGCATTTCTAGTGTACTCCCCTTGTCTGATGGTCTCCCCTCCCCTACTCTTGTCTACCCCTTCTCTGTCTACCGTAGCCTTACCCATGTTTCAGGATCAGAGCAGAGGCCATGCCCTCCTTCTTGATGGTCACCTGCCACAGCTGCTTTCATGATCCACCACTCTTCCTCCAGAGCTGCCACTAAATGCTGCCACCATCGCGACCGCCACTGCCACATTGTATAGATGTTTGTCTCCATGTCTTATCTCCTTTGCTGGATTTTAAGCCCCATGAGGATAGTGAATTTTGCTTATTCATCATTTTATCCTCAAGAGCATCTGGGGCAGCACTTTACATACAGTCATCACTCAGTAAGTGTTAGTTAAATGATCTGCATATATGACTTCCTCTTGCCCATAGTGCTCTGGACAACATAGTAGGTGCTGCACAGACACACACAGATACACACACACGCACACAAAATTTCATCAGTCCAGCATTTGTATTTGTGGACTGCTTTCATTTAGCATGGAAAATCTCTTACTGAAGAGGAGCGCCAGGTCCAAATGTAGTCCAGTGAGGTCCAACCACAAAACTTGTACTAAAGTCCGAAAAGTCACCTTTGTCATCTGCATGCAAAATCAGAACGCTTTGTCCAATCCTGTGTTAGAAAGTCGCCCATCTGTTGCAAATCATGACGCTCTGATGGCCACCAAAGCTGCCACTGCACTCCTACGGGGAATAAATCCTGCTAGAATGTTCTACTGGGACTTTCGCAGCTAATGATAAAAATAAGAACTAATCTGATATTTTTCTCTTTGCTCACCCCTGCTGTCAAAAAAGGCTGTGCCTGTTTAGTTGATTCATTCATTCATTAAACAGTTATTGCACTGTTTACACTCTTTACACTCTGCTCAAGTCTCAGATACAAAGGTGAATTATCCATGGCCCTGACTCTCTGCGATTCACAATCAAGAAAGAGAGATCAAAAAAAGCAACCAGACATGTTCAAAGTCTCAGGCGAAATAGAGTCCCGAGGCTCTGACAATGACCCACATCAGTGCATTTGCCCATTAGACTCTGCCATCTGTCCCCGCATGAGACGTTGGCTGTAACTCCTTTTCCACGATTGCTTTTGGTTTGAATGACCTTGGAGATAGTCTGAAATCTCATGCTTGGAAGGGTGCCTGTAGAGTTACTGGTCTACACTTCTGTGCTTCAAATAGAATTTCACAAACCTCTAATTATCTTCTCCTACCAGGCCGCCTAAATGACTGACGACCGGCTCCTTAGTCACTCCAGGAATGGATTTCTATTCAGCCCGTGCCCGGGATGCATTAGGGTGCCCGGAACATGTGTGGCCGCTCCAAGCGGCTCAGGGCAAATTAACAGAAGCCAAGCAATTTGCAAAATGCCTCAACTTCCTGCTCATCTCCGAGGCAGAAAACTGTCACACCTTAACCTCAGGAGGTTCATCTGCAGAATTATTTACGCACCCTCCCGAGGCAGAGCCTCTCGAGTCAGATTCTCCCCCGTTGCTTTTTGCAAACATAAGCACTCGGCTGAAACGACAGCTATGACTCAGTTCCTAGCTAACGCTGCCTGAATTGATTTAGTCTGAGTTCAGATTTAGCACATAATCATGTTCAGTTTGCTCCACTGCACTGCCTAGAGATAAAAGGCTTGGGGGAAAAAAATCGCTTCAGCTTGTGTCAGTCTTTGTGGTGATGTCATTGCCATGAGAGAGCCGGGCCGTTCATTACTCCGCTGTGCTGTGCAGACTCAGACGCGGGCTGCGTGCGTGCAGAGGGAGCGGGCTCCAGGTGCCGAGCGCCGGCCATCCTCAGGGCAAGGCGGCACCCGGGGCCGGCCACGGCGACATCCGCCTGGAGGCTCTTCCCATCACGCACAGCTCTGAGGTCGCCTAGCTCTTGACTGAAAAATCGGGAGGGGTAATGCCAGCCCCTAGCATGGACTGTGATGTTTCCACTCTGGTTGCCTGTGTGGTGGATGTCGAGGTCTTTACCAATCAGGAGGTTAAGGTATGCACCTGCGATCTTCCTTTTCATTGTTGCTGTTAGTGAAGCTGCTTGGCGGAGCCTTTTTAGCTTACAGAGACAGGACTTTGGGTTATAGTTTTCGGCTCACAGTCTGTGCTAGGAATGCTAGTGGTGAGTGCATGCCTCTGTTAATTAGAATAAGTTAGAAGAGGTACCGGCATATGGATTTCCAATATGATAAGGTCAACCACTGTCTGTTGTTTTTTTTTTTTTTCCTTATCTTTTTTGTTAGGTGATCCCCAGGGATCCCTTTCTCAGTAGACATGTTTTCGTAGTCTCGTATCTATGTGTCAGAAAGGAGAATGTGCCAGTCCTTAAATGTTGAGAGGGGTACTGAGCATGGATTAAATGAAGAAAACACACGTAATAATAAACATCGCATCCAGGACACCCTGAGAGTGGGACAGTAACCCCTTCAGGGCACATCACTGAACTATGCCATGATGTGGACTTCCGAGGGAACAAAAGCTGTTCTACAGATGACAGTTTCAATCTCTAGCTCTCTGGAAGTCAAAGTTGGAGAGCAGCCGCCAAAATTTTCTTTGTCAGGCAAAGGAAGCAAGTCATTTTCCCTCAGCAGCTGTCCGTCAAAGAAAGTTCAGGCATAAATCAATTTTGCATCTTGAGATGTAGAATTCCAGACCGTGGGTCCCCACAGATTGTCTGCAGCAGTCGTTTAACTGACTAGGTAACTGTCCCCTGATGATAGCTGGTCTTTTTTATCTCCCCTCCCCATTTGGTTTTATATTATGAGGAAGATTCCATGCTTGTAAAATGGGGATTTTGATTTCTTCTCTCGTATTGCAAAGAAGAGCCAGCAGAAGCCTCTTACTTGAACAGTTCACACACAGAGAAAGGACAGTTACTCATTGTGTAACAGGAGGACGCAAAGGGGAATTACACTGCGTAATCATTTTCCGTCCTCCCCTTAGTCTATACTTAAAGGAAGATCCTGCATTCTGCATTGTTGAGCGTGTGTAGGTGACACTCCGGGGGCTTCCCAGGTGGGGATTTATGCGATCACTAGCATAACACTTGGCTCCGTCATTCGGGACTGCGGTTTTGAACCCTCTCTTGACATGAGTTCAAGAATCCCGATTTGTTGTTCCTGCATATTTCAGATGTGTGAGTCCGTGTTTACCAGTTCTGCTGGTGTGGTGCGTGTGTCTCCCACCTGTCATATTGAGGTCCAGAGAATTACAACATCATGGTTTGGCGCTGCCTCTGCATGTGTCCGGGATGGAAACAAGCTTGCAGGTACTGCCGGTCCTGCTGGTCAGACCTGCCCTGAGCACTCCAGGAGAGAGAGAACAGCCATGAGAGCCCCTCCAGTTTAAAGCCAACTTCACGTCCGGTGCGGGTAGCTGGACAGAGAGACATTTCCCAGAAACTGCTGGAACAGAATGACATGCCTGTCAAGTCAAACTTTGTAGTTCCCCTGTGTCCTTAACAATTCTCTGTCGATTACACGCATGCTCTGCCGACATCTTCAGATAATCTGGACTTTTTTTAGTCCGAGAAGCGATAGTGAGAACACATTTATTCGGGATCTGCAATATGCCAGGCATTGTGTTTATTCAGGAAGGAGCTTACAATAGACTTATTTGATGGATGGGTCAGTGATAAAGACACACAGTATTTCTTAAACACAGAGTGTCTTGTGGAATTAAGGGGACACAGGATTCTTACAGCTGGTTGTCGTTAGGTGGCTGGGATGGCTTTGTGGAGAGAGTGATCCTTGAACTTGAAGGTGGGTAGGTTTTGATGCAGAAGAGGGGAGGCATGGGGATGGAAAGCATTCCATTTTGCAGTTGAGTGAGCGGAAGCATTTGACTGCAGTAGGCTCTCTGGGAGGGATTGGAGGGGAAAACGGGGGGGGGGGGTGAGTCACGGCCAGATTATAAAGCAGCTGACACTATTCATTAGAAATTTATGGGGCTTTCTGGCAAGGCTCTCTCCAGAAAGATGTGTTAGATGTCTTTACTGCTGAACACCATTGAATCACAATGGATTTATCTCTTTGGGGCAAGTTACCTAAGCTTTCTTGTGCCTTATTCTCTCACCAGTAATGTAGATGTAATAGTAATTTCAACCTCACTGGCTTAGTAGGAGGATTAAAGAAAATTATAAATGTGAGATAATTAACCCAGTACTTGGCACATATTTAGTGTTCAAGAACTGTTAGCTCTGCCATTACTGTCCCCATCATGTTTTTAGACTTAGAAAACACAGCTCTTCCATTTAGACATTTAATCATTTACTGTAAAACGGTGACATTATTATCGAGCAGAGATCTACTTTGTGCTTCTTAAAAAGGAGGAAAAAATGCATAAACTAAGGGGGGCCCAAAGAGGTTTGTTGAGAAAAACCATGTGTTCCTTGTTTAAAAGTGAGCATTCCTTGTTGTCAGGAAGAGACATTCAAATGTAAAATTCTGGCACCAGTTTCTCCAAAGGTAAATTTCATTAATCACTGATTTCCAATACACAGTGGAGCCAGAAGTTCCTTTCTTTAAGGTCTTTAATATTTATGGTTAGAGAAAAGGGAGGCACCTGGGGGGGGGGGCCTGGGTGGGGGCGGGGGACGCTGATTGTCTCACGTGCCTGTATCCAAGTTGCTTGATCTCAGGCTTTCTTGCGTTTTACAGACTCTCCCTTTATGTATGTAGTGCTCTTGGGAAAGCGACCATACTGGGGTGATGCAACCAGCAGGCACTCTTCAGAAATGCGGTGGCTTATTTGAAAGGAATGGAGACATTCGCAAATGTAATAACCTACTGCAACTGAGAAAGCCTTATCCTCTGTAGGGGATCTCAGCTGCTTGCCTTGAGGGCCCTTTGGGCTCCAGTGCCCTAAATTTCATCAAAACTGCTAGAGGAATAATACCAAGAAGAGGAGGAAATCAGCCAGATAGAGTTCTGCCATATTTTTCTCCAGAAACTCCATTGGTGCTGCTATGAACTTAGCTGTCTGTTTTATGGCATAAGAGTGCTCAGAAAGATAAAGAAATTTTAAGTCCTCCAATAGAAGGAAAATGATACGATGAAAGGTAGATTGTGTGTGTGTCTAAGTACATAGGGTTGGTTTTGTACAGTGTTCTTCCCATATTTCTGAAAATGGTCTTCCTCCTCCATAAGGAGCCAAATCCTTGGGAAAATGAAAGGGCTCCAAATATGTGTAATGAAATTTATATTTCACTTCGGTCCAGTGGTTCTTAAACCTGCTTGCCCATTGGGATCCCCTGGAGAACTTTTAAAAAAATACTGATGATTGGGCACCTGGTGGCTCAGTTGGTTGGGTGACTGCCTTCGGCTCAGGTCATGATCCTGGAGTCCCAGGATCGAGTCCTCCGTCAGGCCCCCTGCTCGGTGGGGAGTCTGCTTCTCCTGCTGACCTCTCTCCTCTCATGCGCTCTCTCGCTAATGAATAAATAAAATCTTTAAAAAAAAAAACAAAAACAAACGAAGCCCAAGCCCAAACCCAGAACTTGGCTGGTGTGAATGGAGCCCAGAGACGGATTATCCTGTCAAGTCAGGATCTTGCCTCTTCTAGGCTCAGATGGGTGCAGGTAGGGTCAGTCAAGAAGTCCCTAGAGTAAACCTCTGCTTAAACACTATGATCCGTATCCCCCAAATGAAGCTTTGACATATGCAATTTTAGAGGCAGTGTCTCTAAGCAGTCAGTAATGTTGAGACTCACCCAACACATTTTGACCCGTTCCCCACACCTGCAGTTCCTCCACCTGGTTCCCAGCCAATGATAAACACTCTTGTCCACTGCTGGCCACTGTGGGTACCTTCCCAGAGCTGCAAAAGCAGCCTGCAGAGGAATGTTCCCTTCCACTTGGGGAAAACCAAGCTTGGGGCCATCCCTTGTCTGCTTCTCTGCAATGGAAGCTTCCCCTATAGCAAAGAGGTGAGTGCCTCCTCTCTGGGCTAGAGGGCTTCTGTTTCATATTCCATGGATCCAGTCTTTTCTCCATGGGCATTCATATGGGGGACAAAGGTCTCTCAGAGCTCCTTTCTGCTCATGAGGAAATAGGCAGAAGGCATGACACGTCTTATTAGAAGAACAAAAGTTTCAAAGACTCTTGGAGCTAGACATTTGTTCATTCCTTCAAAAACATATGTGTGAAGCACTGAACTATTTGCCAGGCAATGCTTCAGGCACTGGGAGGTGGTCAAGACTGACGTCCCTGCCCCCACAGACTATATATTCTAGCAGGGGAGGTAGACAATCAGCCAGTAAACAGATAAATGTATTCTGTAATTTCAGGTATGATAAGGGCTATGAGGAGAAATGAAGCAGTGAGAGGATAAATTGTTGGAGGAGGGGTTGCTTTGGGGGGGGGGGGTCCTTTGAGCTCTGATTTCCTAAATTTTCTCAAAGCTGGTACAGCAGTAGTACCAGAAAGAGGACAAAATCAGGCAAATAGAGTTCTGCCATATTTGTCTTTCTCCAGAAATTCCACTGATCAATTTTGAATGGATGGCCAGTGGAACCACTTCTGGGAAGTGACAGTTTATTAAATGTCATTGTTCAGATGTCATTCAGAGATCTAAATGAAGTGAGTGAGAGAGCCATGCATAGATCTGAGGGCAGAGCATCCCAGGAACAGTAGGTGCAAAGAGAGGCCATCTTATCTGAAGTTCTTCTATTTTACTCGGCCCCTCACTTAACCTATTTCTACCATTTATTTATTCAGGGACCTACTGAGGCTACTACTATCTTATGCCACTATGTAGATTTTTTAAAAGATGCTCCTTTCTAGAAACTGTGTTTACGCTGATTTCCTCATGCTGCATTTTAAGTATGTTGATTCTCTGGGGTGAGGAAGTGCTATAAGCAGAAACTTGTTCTCTGCATAATAATGCTTCCTCTGCTTGGAATCTTAGGGTTACTATAGGACTTCCCTTCACCCCCCCATTTCTGAAAGGCCAGGGCCTTTTAAGGTAACTCATAACTCCTATTTTCTCTTCTCTGCTTTTGAAAATGTCCCAGTATCCTTGCAACCCATGTAAACTTGGGCAAGTCTCTTAACTTTTCTGGACATATGATAATCATGCTGAGAAAAATGTCCAATGCTTTGTGTATTTTGTTTTCCTTTTCACACAATAGATGAGGTGACTGACTCATGGTCTGTGTCATGTTGTTTGTGAGTTATGTAAGACACCAGCACATTGAGGCCACTTAATATAGAGAAACCTCTTTGTCATTTGGAACCACTGGAAATTTCAAATTACTTGCTTTGTTTGGCGGGAGTCGTAGGAGGAGAAGAATGGAGCAGAGCTGGTATGACACACTTTGTACTCTGCTTTGAGGAGAGACAAGTAACACAAGTGAATGTGTGGTTAATGGGTATTGCGGATTGATTTGGAAGAAACGTTGTGAGTATTTGTCGGGAGAACTGATCAAGCTTCATGCCTGTTTCTCATGCTTCTTGCAGATGCAGTGCTAGGTAGAGGGTCTGGCCACAACCATGACCTTATGGCTCTGCAGAGCTCTACAGCTCTTTCAGAGTCTTCAGAAACCATTGCACTCCCTTGGTAACTTAGATGACTTTGAACTGCACATGATTTAATTTCAAAAATTGGAACCTTCTAGAATATTCATGGTAACATGGAATAACCGAAATGTTAACAGAAACTCTCCTACCGTCATTGATGGCTATAATATTAAACAGGATTCATTTCATGTATCTACCCACTTTTAGTTTCTGAAGACCAAAAGGGAGTGTATGGGAGGGTGGGTGGGGTGGCATGTTCATAACAGATCAAAAACTTGCTCTTTCTCAGAGCACTTGGGTGGCTCAGTCAGTTAAGCTTCTGCTTTTGACTCAAGTCATTATCTCAGGATCCTGGGATCGAACCCCCTGTCAGGCTCCCTGCTCAGCAGGGAGTCTGCTTCTCCCTCTCCCTACCCCGCCTCCCCACTTGTGTGTGTGCACTCATCTCTCTCCCTCTCTGTCTCTCAAAGAAATAAAATCTAGAGGCGCCTGGGTGGCTCAGTGGGTTAAGCATCTGCCTTCAGCTCAGGTCATGGTCTCAGGGTCTCGGGATCAAGCCCTGCATCAGGTTCCCTGCTCACCAGGGAGCCTGCTTCTCCCTCTGCCTCTGCCTGCAGCACCCCCTGCTTGTACTCACGTGCTCTCTCAGTCTGTCAAGTAAATGAAGAAAACCTTTAAAATAAATTAAATCTTTTTAAAAACTCTTACTCTTTCTCTGATAATAAAATGGACTGAAACTGAGAACATTTTTGAAAATAAATGAATTAATGCAAAGCTGAACATTAGCAATTAACCCTAAAAATACTTTAAGAAACTTAACATTCTTAAAGGGGCCATATCGAATATTTTCTGAAGAAAGTAGCAAACATCTTTCACAGAGTGAGAAGAAGTGATTTTATGCAAGTGGCAGATGCTCCTTGAGAAGGTTAGCAAACAGATTTCTCAGCCACCTGTCATGTTAGGAGACGCCAAGGTATGTATTCAGCTAATGACATTGTCCAGCAGGAAAGTCAACTAAACACTTTCTTATCTATTTAAAGAGTCTTTTCACTGTTGGAAAGTAACTGAAACACTAACAGTCTCTACCTCTAACCTAAGTGTCAGGTTCATTGAGCCACGTCAAGGATGACACGACATCCTCGTTAACCTCATTCTCCTAAAGCAATAGATTTAAGTGAAAAACTCAGGGAGTACCATTTGCATCTGATTCTGTTCAAGTACAACTATCCATAATTTATAATAGCCCGTTATAGTACTTTCTGAGGAAGCTTAGAATTGACAATAGGAAAGAAAATGACACCTGAAACATGTGTTATCACTTGTTCCGTTGAGGTTGTAAGCTTCACAGCCATCATGACTTTGTGGTGAGCACCCCGGCTTTCCAGGGAGGTCGTAAGCTCTCTAGCCCACGCCTGGCCTAGAATCTCTTTATGCAAAGGGCTGTATCCCTTCCCAGCTCTAAGTCTAAACTCATTCTAAATACAACTTTAAAAAAAAAGCAGTATCATTTAATGAGGATTTTTTAAATTTAAATTGAACTAATGAAAGTATAGTACATCATTTGTTTTTGATATAATGTTCAATGATTCATCAGTTCAGTATAACATCCGGTGCTTTTATTTATTTATTTATTATTTGAGATCAAGAGACAGCACACAAGCAGGAGGGAGGAGCAGAGGGAAAGGGAGAAGCAGACATGGGGTTCATTCCCAGGATCCCAACATCATGACCTGAGCTGAAGGCAGAGGCTTAACCAACTAAGCCACCCAGACGTCCCATAATGAGTATTTCAAGTGGATAAAATTTCCATCCTTTCCACTCTGTCTAGAGAATTTAAAAGTAGTTGAGAGCAAATTATCTACCGAGTTAGACCTTCTCTAGAAAATATTTACTATATGTGATTTCATATTCTTCTTTTGACTAAGTGTATCTATGTGGAAAATACACACATACACATACACAGAAACGTATGACATTGGATTGCATGTATATACTATATGGTTTTTTTCTTTCTTTTCCCCATCCGTGACC
Organism: Mustela putorius furo; assembly: GCF_011764305.1. Lineage (NCBI taxonomy): Eukaryota > Metazoa > Chordata > Mammalia > Carnivora > Mustelidae > Mustela > Mustela putorius. The sequence goes on along the minus strand of NW_025422123.1, from coordinate 12,743,580 downwards.
ATGGAACATTTCTTCTGTACTACTCTGGCCTATGTAACCAGCTCTTAAACTTGTTAGAGCATTAAAAGTCCAGAGACAGATGGACACCGGGTGTTACACAAAGCTCATGAATCGTTGAACTCTGCATCAAAAACTACTGATGTCCTATATGTTGGCTAACTGAACATAAATACATTTAAAAAAAAAATGTCCAGAGAAGGTTCCTGGCAAAGAAAGCTGAGCAGAGGCTGAACAATTCCTGCAGGTAAAGGAAACATGGAGACACCCATGGCCTTTTATCTTATTATTGTAGATCAATGAAATGTGTACAGTCTTACAGTCTAGTAGCTCAGTCACTTTCTCCAGAACCCAATATACCAGCACTGAACTGTGAACATTTTTTTTAAAGGTTTTTCAAAAAGATCTTGACCCTTCAGCTTCCAGAAAGATGATGTGTGTGTATTTGTCCTTCTCTGTTAGATGAGACCATGGGCCAGATTTCATCCCTCCAAATGGCACCTTCCTTAATATTCTACTTATCTCAACAGTAGGGTTGTTTGCTGCTTAATTGTAAGATTCTTTTTTCCCCATCTCTGGTGGTTCTAAAGGAATCAGTGGGCATGGTTCCTGCTGTGCACGAAAGAGTTGATTTGGGGGAGTCGTTTAATAAGTTGATCATTAAACATGATGAGAAATGTAAACCCAAGAGATTTTCATCTCCATAAACAATATTGTTTATTATCAAGATAAGCAAATTAGAAATTCTTACAGGGCTCCTGGGTGGCTCAGTCAGTTGGGCATCTGCTTTTGGCTCAGATGATGATCTCAAGGTCCTGGAATCGAGTCCCACTTCAGACTTCTCCCTCTGCCTCTCTCTCTCTCTCTTTCTCTCTCTGTCTCTCATGAATAAATTAATAAAATCTTTAAAAAAAAAGAACTTTTAACAGCTTGACATCCCCATAAGAGGCTAGGGCATCTCTCTTCTTGCCCCATTAGATACAGGTTCCTGATCAGAGAAACAAAACTTTTGCCCTAGATCACACAGCAAGGGCTTGGAAAAACTGGGACTCAAACTTCAGTTTGTTTTATTCTTTCCACTACTAAATTATTCCTAAGGATTAATTAACAAGACATTAATTAATTATTGAGAACAAAGATGTAAGTCTTAGAGGATCAGACAGTGAACTCATCTGCAATATTTCTAACAGTGTCCAAAACCACTCTTTGGTTTGTATTTCTTATTAGAGGCAGGAGTACTACTATTACAGAAATCATTAGTTGAGATCATTTTACTTTTCTCGATAAATCTAGCACTGTGACACTCCTAGACAGAGCATCTGTTCTGGATTTCACTTTAAAATTTGTTTCAAAATCTAATAATGCCAGTTTGTCAGGGAGGAAAAAAAAAACAAAGTCTTCTGGAAAACCCAGGGGCTCGCCAACAGGCTGATAACACCTGGTGTGACAGCCCTTCTGCCCCTTTCCTGATGTCACCGAACATTTTCCATTGACAGGAAAGGGGTGATCTGTGAAGCGTGGAGCAGCATTGCTGAGAGTGTTAATCACTAAAATAGTGTTTGACTTGTTGACAGTGCTCTCTGAATTATGCAAACTCCATTTTCTCACAGGACATCTCCAAGGTAAATAAGATCGCACAATGCATAAGGGGAAGCTGGGACTGGGATTTTGTTCACAATGCAAGATCTCACAGGGGTGTCATTATAGCCTGATCAATAGTACATCTAATAGAATTGATTTCCTCTTCTGTGACTTCCCTGTGCTTTTAGGTATTGACTAAGACAATCTTCTCAGGCCACCTTTCCTAGAACAGGAAAGTCAAGCAATGAGCACACTTAATAATAGCAACAATGTATCGAGTACTTATTATTTTTCAGACACTGTGCAAAGGGCCTTCTTTCATTCATTCATTCATCAAATATGTATTGGATGCCTTCCTTGTTCAAGGCCTCACACTAGACTCCAGAGACACAGGGATTAACAGTGCTATTGAGTACAGAATCCATTGTTCTCTCATGAAGCAGTGTTGGCCTTTATTCCAGTCCATTTCATTTTTCCCAAAAAGGACCATGCTGTTTCGACCTCTAAAGAAGCCTCTTTCGCTGACATAGGGCAAGTGAGAAGGAAGCCAGCCCGGCCTCCGAGTCAGACACCCTACTGGGAATTCTCTGTTTGGCTTCTCGGACACTTGAGCAAGTGTGGCTTCTGTGACCTTGAGCAAGTTTGGCTTCTGTGACCTTGAGCAAGGAGACTTATACTGTGCCGCAAGTTTCCTCAACTGCACAAGAAAGGAAATGCTAGTACCTCCCTCATCAGTTGGCAGTGAGGAACAGATGCATTTGAGTATATAAAAAAAACTTAACTCAGTGGCTAGCACACAGAACAGGCACCAGTAAAGTAGGCCTTCATCACCACCGCCATCATCATCGCGCTCAGTAGTAGTGGACTTCTTAGGCAGTTTTGGGTTATCTTGCCAGGGCACTTGACGGGCCCCTCATTATGTCAGATTCTGGCCCTGCAGTTTTCCTCTCCGTTTTGCACGGGAGCAGTAGTGCGCTTCCACCTTGACACTCTGAGGTCACAGAACGGGAGTGGGAAGCCACCGGCTCAGCGAAGGAGCAGAGAGCCACAGACCCAGCAGCAGGGATGCTGTGTTTGTCAGGCTGGGTCTCTTGGCTGCTTTGTAACTCTTATTATCTTGTCCAGATGTCCCTAGGTCAGTGCCCCCTTGAGAGCAGGAGGCAGCAGGAAATGGGGTGTCTGGACAAACAGGAGCCACCTGGGGGCAGGGGGAGGGCAGGGAAGCCATGCGGAAGTTGCCAAGGTAACTGAGTTAATGGAAAGGGATGAAATCTGGAAAACACCCCCATCCCCACTTGGCCCAAATTCAGAGGCTCAGTGGTTCCCATCTCAGAACAAAACCCAAGTCCTTGCTGGGATCCTCAAGGTTCATCGGACCTTGTCCCAGCTGCCTTGTCCATCTCCATCTCTTCCATGTATTTCTTCCTCTCATTTGACTCGAACTACCTTGCTCCCTGCACATGCCGAGCAACACCTTTAACTTGTGTTTGCTGTCGCCCTCTGCTCTGAACGCTCTTCCTCCTGGCAGTCCACCTGGCTTGCTCCTCGGTAAGCGAGCCACCCCTTGCCCTCCTTGCTTTCTATCACAATCAACTTTATTTTTTTTTTAAAGATTTTATTTATTTATTTGACAGACAGAGATCACAAGTAGGCAGAGAGGCAGGCAGAGAGAGAGGAGGAAGCAGGCTCCCTCCTGAGCAGAGAGCCCGATGCGGGGCTCGATCCCAGGACTCTGGGAGCATGACCTGAGCCGAAAGCAGAGGCTTTAACCCACTGAGCCAACCAGGTGCCCCAACAATCAACTTTATTTATGGTACAATCAGTTTATTTGTGGGTCATTATCTTTAGCCATCCCCTCCTATAAATGCAAGCTTTGTGAGGGCAGGGGCTTTTTCCTTTGCCACTGCTATGTTCCTAGAGACTGCCACGCGGTAACATCGAGAAAATGTGTGTTAACAAAGGAATGTTAGGTTCCAATGCTCAGTATCCTTGATCATGAGTTAGACCACCTCCTTTGAAAGGGAAGGGAGATCCAGGTTTCCAGATAAAAGGCCAGGTTTAATAAGCAGTCAGAGAGCAGTGTGTATGGCAGAACACAGGGGTTTAAGGCAAGATGCCAATTAACATAAAGAGAGGTTGAACACAGAACCTATTTTTTCAAAATATATTTTGAGCAGGAATTTTAAATGGGTTTACAGACTATTTTCACCACGGTCAATTGCAATTCTTCAATATTGACCTTCACTTCTCATTTCTATTTTAAAACTGCGGAGATAGGTGGAAATTAGATTAATTACCCAAGCTGAGCTCAATTTCTCTTTTGCTTAATAGGTTTCTTGCCCTAAAAACTCTGTGTCCTGCCATGTGCTTCTTCCTCTGACTGCTTATTAACTTTTGTCAAAAAAACTAGTAAACAATTCTGTGATACTAAAAAACAAAACAAAACAAACCCCCCAAAAAAAACAAACAAGAACTGAACTAAAAGTGCTATTCATTGCCTGAATAAAGAAGCAGTAGATCTGAATTATTAATGAGCAGGTTAGTGGATGGTCCGTTTTATAGTCTCACATTGTAAAGAAAGTGCTCCATACTTTATAACGCTCAGCAAAATAATATTCTATATTTAAATAACACTTACCTATTATTAACAACAGTCAACATTTACGTAAGCCTCAGAGGACTGAATCCTCTTTCATTGAATGCTTGTATTCTGTCAGTGAGGAATTCAGGTTAGAAGTGTTCCCCCCAGGTTATGTGCCCAATCAATAGAGACTTTTAAAAGTTTGCTTATTTTTCTTTCACATTCTCATTGCGTAGTTCTTGGAGGTGGAACCAAGAAGTAACTTAGGATAATGGGTTAGTAGAAAGCAACTTCTTGGGAAGCAAAAAGACCTGAATTCATACTACATCTTATTTATGGATTTTCTTATTTGTGTAAGAAAAGATACAGATTGAAGTTAAGGGCTGTTGGAATATAGGTGATCAGTACCTTATTACTGATGTCTGTGAGACATCACATCCATTCCTCCCCCATTCATCAAACACAATGGAGCACGTATTAGGTAATATAAACACTGCTCTGTACTTGGGAATTCAGGAATGGAAACATGCCTGTGGCCCTCGAGGAGCTCACAGGTTGTTGGAGGAAGAGTTTAGAAAATGCTATGGTTTGGGTAAGCCCAGTTTGGGAATCTATAAGAGAGTGGTCTGGGATGATGAGAAAAGGCTTCCTCAAGGAGATGACTCTTGAATTCCAGCTATATAGGTAAAGTACGTGTTCCATAGGTGAAGGGAAGAGGGACGTAGTAGGAGGGGGTATTTCTGGGGATAGAAAGGGCCTGCAACAGAGCAAAAATGCCAGGGAGAGTGGTGATGCTACAGAGAAGTAGCCCTGGGTGGGTGCTGGCTTATACAGAGGCCAGGCCTGCATTGCGGAGGAGCTGGACCTTATGCTCGAATGCAGTTGCACTGGGCCATGGAGAGCATTGTAAACAGAGGAGTAACTTACCCTCCTGCTCTGGCAGAAAGTCCTCTCTGCTTGTAGCATGCCCGTGGCCGCCCCAAGGCTGATGCTGCAGAGCCATCGAAGAGGAGCGGGCCACCTCATCTCATCCCAGCCAGACAGGAAGAGAGCCTGCAAACTCAGGGCAGAGTCCCAGGATCTCCAAATCACCTTGTTAGATGACTTTGGAAAGACCTCTGTCTTTCCTTTTTAAAGAGGAAAGATGTCCAAATAGTAAGGTGACCATCTAGAGGATATCATTAGATTGCCATTCATCAAGGGTGTTCTTGGGGAAAGGAAGGTGTATGTGTTCACACTACACCTAGGGTATTCAGGCAGTACCCTCCCTTCAGCAGGCATGTATGGACTGTCTTCTAGAGCCAGGAATCTAAAATCAGGAATCCGAGCCCTAGTCCCTGCCCTGGGGAGTCACTTCGTCAGTGGGCGAGGGAGACAAACATACAGGCTCAGGCAGATGTCCTTTATTTGAAGTCTGCCCTGATGCCTCTTCAGATTTTTAATAGCTTGTAAACAGAAATTCAGCGATGTTAAATGCAGGACCTAGAGTGTTCTGCCCCCACCCCCGAAATCAAATAAACATGCAGAACAAACACACAAACAAAAACAACTTAATATTCTGTTATTGCTAAAATATGTTCATGGGGGCTAGGATTCCCAGAGGGTAGCATACATGAAGCAAAGAGAAAGAAACATTTGCTGCCACGTTCTTGTATTTAACTGTTGCCATCATGTCAGCAGTCCTGCCTAGGTGCAATAGTCAACATGTAATAGATGCTGAATAAAAGTGAGATGGGACCATGAATTAATAGTGCCTGCGTTTGTGTCTGGTCTTGTGTTAAGCAGCAGGCTGGAGGAACAGGGAGGGCGGGGAGCCTCTCTGCCTGTCAGGGCAGACTCCAAAAGTTGCACTCATCCATACACTTAATCCCAGATTCAGCTGGAAAACACGGTTGCATGGACATACCTGGATTCGGGAGAGGCTGAGAATGTTCCCGGTGGCCCTGTGCCTAACTAAAACTCGAGATTATAAACAGAAGAGGAGGATGGATATTGAGGGATGAGTGGCAATTTCTAGTGCAGGCGACTACATACCCTTTAAATAAACTACTTGGCCGGTAGGGGGAGTGCCTGGGTGGCTCAATGGGGTAAAGCCTCTGCCTTTGGCTCAGGTCAAGATCCCAGGGTCTTGGGATCGAGCCCCACATTGGGCTCTCTGCTCCGTGGGGAGCCTTCTTCATCCTCTCTCTTTGTCTGCCTCTCTGCCTACTTGCAATCTCTGTCTGTCAAATAAATAAATAAATATTAAAAAATATATCTCTTAAATAAACGACTTGGGAACTCAGGTCACAAAATTCACAAATGTTGAATGTTAGCACAGAAGGAGTTAATGAATTCTCCAACTATACAGTCTTAGAAATTTGTCCAGTTTCATAGACAGGAAAGCTTTGATCTGGGGTTTGAAAAGCATGGCTGGTACTAGGCGCTGTCCAATGTAGCTGCCTCCCTTTGGACCAGCTGGTAAAATGAGAGCCCAGCGACAGCCTTTCCAGTCCTATCTCAATGCCATGACACTCGCTGTGTGTCCTTGCTGATTGGGTGTCCTGCACACTTACCCTACTTCGTGGACTGCTGCTATCCACTTGGATAGTTCTGTCTGCTTGCAGATAGATCTTTATTAACAGATGTCAATTGATTTCTAATCAGATCCAGAGTATCGTTCAGATCCTTTGAAGTCATTGGATAGGGCTATAAAAATGTTGCTTAAACCAGCAAGTCTCTGCCCCCATGGCTACTTTAGCTTTCCTCTGCCTTTCAGAGATGCAACAAAGCCCATGATGCACCGGGAGCCCGTGGTGCCCCAGGAGACAGAAAGGGCTGAACCAGAAGCAGAAAGGGTTGAACCAGGAGCAAGTAGTTTAATTTCTCTGATAGTCCATTGGAATGCAAGACCTCCAGTTGAGCAGTGTGTAGCCTGCAGAGGGAATGGGTTTCATAGTCAGACCAGCCTGGGCTGGAACCATGACCCTAACAGTTACCAGTTTTGTAGTCTTGGGAAGTTTTCATTATCTCTAAGTCAGTTTTCTCATTTGTAAAGTAGAGATAATCATGGTATCCTTGGTGTTGTAAATGGAATAAGAATGTACTTAAAGCCCACAGCCATGTACTTAAACCCATAAATGGCTATTATTTTTTCTTGCCTCTTTCCCCTCTAAACCTTGATGATACAAATGCCTTAAATTCAACTTGGTCCAGTCATGAGATTTAGCTCTGTTAAAGACACAGCAGTTGTTTTTTCTTCTATTTCAGATCACATATTAGCTCCAGCCACAAAAATTATATGTCATTTTCCTGAAATCCACACAACTTTCTGAGTAACATTCCTGCATAGGGCATCAACCATTTTAGTGAAAAATATAATAAAATAAAAAATCCATCAAGTCTTTCAAGGCTACAAAAATGATAACACAGACAAATTCTTCCATGAGGTTGCTAATATTGAAGATACCAGTTGCTTCCTTTGGTTCAACACTGTAGCAAAAATTGAAAATTATTAAGAGCAGCTATTTATTTGCCAATACTAAGGTGAGATAAGCAAGCAGAAATCTTGTGTTAGGTCAACTAAGAGATTTCTCTGGAAGAATTATGAGTTGTCTTTTTTTCTTTTTCACAGATATCAGGAAACAAAGTTTCCCCACTGAGTATGTTGGAACAGGACAGTATGTGCCCTCATTCAGTCCTCCTCCTAATCTGTGTTATAGAATAGATGCTCTAAGCACAAAAATTTTATAAGGACTTCCTGGTGGTGTTCTAGCTCCAATTCTTTCTTGTACATGGAAGTAAAATAAACCCCAAAGTACTTTAAGCTCTTGAATCTGAATGAGTATAATATAAAGTGCTGAATGTCTCACCTTCCCCTTGAACCTTCTGCTTGATCCACCTACACAGTTTTTCCAGGCAATTATTGTCATTACCCAGGCTTGGAGTTTGGAACCTTTCTCACCAGCCTCTTCTATTTACTTCAAATGTAAGCAAAACCAAATCCTTTCAAGTCTTTTTCTACTGAATCCGAGTTCATGAATTGTTCATAAGTACTTCATCTGAATGGAGTGTCATGTTAATCCTCAAAGGCTAGAAAACTTGTTTCCCCAAAATCATAGAGTCTAGCAGGGCTGACTAGTGTAAGTGCCCTGAGAAAGGTGCACATTTAGTAACATGGGGCATCCAGGAATCATGGCTGCTTTCAAGTTGGGCAAATGAAGAAGACCAGTTTCATCTAAAAGGCACATCTTTAGATCACAAGTTGCCACAGGGCCACCTGTGAACCAAACTTCCAGGTTGGCTTTATTTGTCCTATACCATGTTGTTTTATTAAATTCAATACATAGTTAGCCTTTAAAAATCAGGGAAATCTAACATTTAATGTCTGCATCCTATCTTCTCTTAAAGGACTGGTACAACTAGCATCCCTGAGTCCCTTTTCCCGTAGACTACCACTGACTTCCCAGAATTATGGTGAGAATTAAACAAAATATTTCGGACAGTCTTCAAGGGCTGTATTATCATCACTTCCTGACTCTGTTTCTTGGCTCAAGATGAGCTAAGTCTGTTCTTTTCCACAAAGCAAGCATTCTGTGATCCCCACCACTCTCTATTGTCCTACACCTATCTTACTGCAGTGTAGGCAGAGTAGGGGAAGATAATGCTGTAGAGGGAGGAGTGGAGATGGGAAATGTTGTGGATGACCTTGAGCAGCAACCAAAGCTTTGTTATTAATCCCATGGGCCATAGGAATCATTAGACTGTTAAGAGCCATAATTTAGGAAGATCAGAGGACCCCAGAAGTCCAGCCTAAACAGGAGAAAGGAGAAAACTTGAGGAGGGGGAGGGGAGAGGTAGGGAAATCAGGAAGGAGGCTGGTTACACCCAGATCTCCATTTTTATCCCTCTTTCATAATCCTACATAGAGATCGTGTAGAGTGAACTGGAAGGAATGGTGGGTTCAAGTTACAGGTCTGCCCCTGCTAGTGGAATGCATATGGTGAGGCTTGAGCAGCAAAACAGTATTTGTGGCAGTCTTCATGGACTGTATTATCCTCACCTCCTGACTCTCTCTCTTTATATATATATACACATATGTGTGTGTGTGTATATATATATATATATATATATATATATATATACACACACACACACACACACAAACCTTCTTATGAGCAGGTTTGCCTCTGTCTCTTATCTAGTGATCAGCTTTGAGTTTATTCAAATTCCTTCTAAGCTTGGAACCCTCTAGGGCTTCTCATTATTTTTTGCCTCCTTTATTGAGGCTTTAAGTCAGAACTTGGGGGTTGGGAAGAACTTGGGAGACAGTGATGCTTGATATAGCCATCTCCCCTCCAGTATTCCAGCCTTTCCTCAAACCCTGCAGTGATAGAGCCCTCCTTCATGCCTTGGTGTGACCATTTTTGTGATTCTTTTTTTTTTTTTCTCTGCAACCCTATAACTTCAATCCCATTTGTCTGTCCTCTTAGTGGTAGTATGTTCTGTGGGTAAGCAGAGCAGGTTTGCTCTTTCTTTGCCAGAAAAAATATGCTTTTGTTCTTTGCTTTTTGTTGTTGTTCATTTGTTTTTTAAGGAGGCTCCTCACCCAGTGTGGGCCTTGAACTCGTGACCCTGAGATCAAGAGTCACGCACTCCACTGACTGAGCCAGTGGGGCGCCCCAGCTTTTGTTCTTTGAAGACAGTTCCCCTGTCCTCCTTTGCACACCCAGAACTTCTCTCCAGACTAGACTTGAAGTTTCTTCAGCTTGTTGTTCACGCGATGTGGCTGTACATTCCCCGCTGCCGTCCTGTAGGTCTGCCCAGCTTCCACTGCACTTCAGGCTGCCAGCAGCGGTTCTTCCCGCCCCCTGCCCCCGCCCCGCCCCTCGCTCAGCAGTTCTGGGTTCAGTTAGCTGCTTTGGTCTCACTCCACCCTAGACTCTGCCAAAAAGATACCCTCAGCCCTACCCAACCCAACATTGGCCTCGCCTCTCCCTTCGCTGAGACTTCTCACATTTTGTGCCGCTAAGAGGCCAGTTGGTCTAGGAGTTGGTCTAGGCCCAGTTCTCTAGGGTCATGGAGGAAGCCATATTTGGCTTGTACTGATAACGTTTGACAGCGACGAGTGTGTGCTCCTTGCCGGTCCCTCTCCTCTCACGTGTTTCCATATCATCTCACTAACTCTCCCCACTCCCACGGAAAGTAAGGACCCTTGTCGCCATTTCTCTTTCACAGCGGGGAGAGGAAGGCTTCACACCGTAGGCAGGCCACCTCCCGCTGCAAGAAGATTTCTAATGGAGCATATTAGGAGGCAATCCAGAGGAGTGGGTGTATTTGAACACTGAGCATTGCAGTGCTTATCCTCATCTCTCTCTCTCTCTCTCTCTCTCTCTCCACCCCTCTCCCTTGCTCTGTTTTCGTCCGTAGCCCTTATTTTATAATATATTGTATAATGCACCTATTTATTCTCTTAGCTTCCTCTTCCCGCTCTAACATAAACTCCACAAGGTCATAAATGTTGGTCTTCTTTTCTTTATTGCTGCATCCCCACCCTGGCACAGAATAGAAACATAGCAAATATATATGCCGAATGAATGACACAATAAGAAAACAGTTTTATCACCTTTTGAAAATAAACTTTTGAGCTTTGGGGTTCATTGTTCTCAACTACCACCATGATCCCCTGCCTTCCTCTCTCTATCATCACATGCACTCTCTAGTTAATATCTAGTCAGCCTAGAAACTCAGCTCTCCAGGGCTTTGATTTCTGCCAGAGCCCTAGTTGATCTTTAAGGCATACATGCTCTCCTCTATGTTTCCTTAATGCCCTGTGTTTGTCTCTATCATCATATGTGCTCCATTGTATTAATCATAGCCCACGCTTATAGATGTCCCATCACTAACTCTAAGCTCTTTGAAGGCAGGGACTCTGTCCTCTCTGACTTGTTCCTGTTGGTTTCTCCAACACCCAGCACAATGCCTGGCACAGAGTCAGTGCTCAATAAATAGTTAATTTAAAAAAAAATACTGTTTTCTAAATGGAGATTTAGAAGCACAAGGGGAGGCATAAGCTAGCTCTGAGTGGGTTTAAAAACAGAAATTGCCATTTGGGGATGGTAGTTCTTTATTCAGTTGGAATTTACTGAGTGCCCGTTATATGCCAGGTCCTATTCTAGTTATAGAGAGATGTCAGCCAACAAAATGACTGCCATGGAACATTCTAGCAGGAAGAGAGAGAGATGATAAGGAAAATAATAAATAAGTTACCTCATATGCTGGAAGTGATTTGTGCTAAGGAGAAAAAGTTAAAAAAAAAAACAACAATGTCAGAATGGAGGGTATTGTGAGTTGGGGCAGCAGGTGAAATTTTTAATAGGGTGGCAAGAATACTCTCATTGAGAAGATAGCATTTGAGCAAAGCCTTCAGAAGCCTTCCAGAAACATTTGCTGAGGTACTGTAATGAGCAAGGCATGGTGTGAAAGCCTAATAATTCCAAAATAGAGTTCTCACACTAGTGAGAAGACTGTTGAGTCAACCAGAATATGTTAAATGTGAGGGCAGCCGAAATAAAATGGGATGCCAGTAGGCTGTGCGAACAGAGAAAACTGACTTCCAGAAGCCACATGAATGTCACCATCACCATCCTCATCCTCATCTCTGTTTAACTCTCCTCCTGCTCTTTTCTCCATTGTCTCGGGGCCTCTGATTGCCCAGAGCATGAGGAGGGTTACTCCAGAACATTGCACATTTTCTGGAAGAGTTACAAAGCGTAACTCTGTGGGATTGTAGGAACCTTGAGGGTATCGGGTGGTGACCATGGGTCTGGAAGTGTCAGTGTGCTTTTTTTCCATTTGGTGATGAACAGCATCGCGTTTGCCCTGGGATTCCTGCAGGAGAAGTGCACTGAGCAGGCCAGGGATAAAGTGATTTCAATTGAACCATCTGCTGACAACCCTTACTGTTTGGCTCTTTAGACATGAAAACAAGCCAGTCTGGGAGCCACGCAGCCCCTTCAGATGGATGTCACACTGTTATTGACATGCTGCTACTTCTCACTGCATTCCTTTATGTCAGGTGGCATTTTGTGCAGCACAGCCCCGTTCTGTAGCATCCTGGCTATATCCACAGCCCATGTTCACTACTGCTTTCACAGCGTCTAGAAAGGCTCCCTCTCGACGATCTCTGCAACATGTTCTCAGCACCTTGACTTACCAGGAGTGGTGCCAAGCATACAAGATGGCGATCATGACCAAAAATGCCTCCAGTGGAGAACAGGAATATGCCTCGGTCATAGAAGCCAATAACGAATTCACATTTCCTGGACAGTCGGCTTCTTACTACATTTCTCACATACCGAATTGGTTTAACTGAGTTCAATGCCTTGATTAGCTCATGAACCGACATAAATTTTATTCCTGGTCTTGGACCCTCTCCAACGGCTGTCTACAGAGAAATATTTTCAGCTCTGTGGCTAACAGTGAATCATGTTGATTCTTGAATAAATTATCCTTGTAGTGACGTATGTAGCTGATTGGTCGGATTTTATTCATAATGATTTCTTCCCTATAAAAGGTATGCATCTTCCTTTGAAGCTATAAAAGTGTGAAATTGGGGGCGCCTGGGTAGCTCAGTGGGTTAAGCCACTGCCTTCAGCTCGGGTCATGATCTCAGGGTCCTGGGATCGAGCCCCGCATTGGGCTCTCTGCTAAGCAGGGAGCTTGCTTCCCCCTCTCTCTCTGCCTGCCTCTCTACCTACTTGTGATCTGTCAAATAAATAAATAAAATATTAAAAAAAAAAAGTGTGAAATTGATCCTCATTTGAAATCTAATGGAGTCAAATGAATCAAGCAGAAATCATACCTAGTGCTCTCTTAGCCTGGGTGCCCAGAAAACAGAGCCTGAGATAAAAGCTGGAATGCAAGTGTTTTCCTGGTGAGTGGGAGCTCCAGACCAGGGATGGAGGCCATATAGTGGGAAGCAGGGAAGGAAGTGGAGCCAGTGCGAAGATAATGGGTAGAGGAGTGGGCCACTGCTATGGTGTCTGGTTCCTGGATTCCATGGAAAGCCTGAGAAGCTATATGAAATATGATACAGAACCTTCTGTCCAAGGAAAGGAACAGGAAATCATTTACTCATTGGCTCTAAGCCACCATGGGCCCAAGTGTGTTCCTACATATCATAACCCCCCTGTCCTTCATCAGAGTTGTGTGGATGAATACCAAGTATATTCTTGGGGTACCTGGCTCTGTCTCAGCAGAGAAGCCTGGGATGGAAAGAAACAGGCCCTGAGGTAGAACAAGACCCTGAGATTGCAACAGCAAGAAGCTGGTCAGAACCCACACAGAACTGGTTACTGCAGCAGTGGTTGGAGTAGGATATAGGTGGGGCCAAGGGAATATGAAGTGATGCACTAGAAATATCCAGTACAAACACTGGTTACTTGTGACTCTTTATTTATTTATAGTCCACTTTGTTCTAAGAAAGGTGGAAGGTTGTTTGTACACCTACTGTTTGAAACCTGGTCAGGAAATTATAGCAACTGCTGTGTGAGGTGTTGACTACCGTCTTTATCAAAAGAGTGGGGGTGGTCACGCTTTGTCAAATCTAGGTCAGATTGGTCTGATGGTTGCTACTGTTATTTTCTCTCAGGAAAGAAAGTCTCCCCACCCACTCCAGTTATAAGTCCTTGATTTCTGCCTTCCCCCTGTGTACCACCAAAGCATCCCATACATTGCCATCTGCTTGGGCACCACTGTGCTCCTTCCCTGCTGATCTCCCAATATCTTTCTTCTCATATGCCTAAAAAGGCTTTATTGTCAGCTTTTTCCAAACTGGTCAAATACGCACAACTTCTAAATGGTTCCTGAGCTTCCTGAGTCTAAATGGTTCCTGAGCTTCCTGAGTTTAAAGAGGCAATATTTAGGGTGGTCAGAGATTTCTTAAACAAGACATAAAGAGCACTAACTATAATAAGAAGATGAGCAGATTGGCCTTTATTAAAAATTAAGAACTCATACTCATCATAAAGTACCACTCAGAGAATAAAAAGGCAAGCCACAGACTGAGAGAAGATATTCACAAAACATGTATATGACAAAGGACTCACCTCCAGAATTATCAAGAAATCCTAAACGTTGCTAAGAGGGAGACACATAATCCAACTGAAAATCAGCAAAGTATTTGAACAGACATTTCAAAAAAGAAGATATCCAAATGGCCAAAACCATTATTCATCAGGGAAATGCAAATTAAAACCACAGTGAGATACCATTACACAGCCAACAGAGTGGTAAAAGCAAAAAGACAGTCAATGCCAAGGGTTGGCAAGACTGTGGAACAACTGGAACTCTCATTTATTGCTGGTAGGAGGGAAAATTATTACACTTTGGAAAACTGCAGTGTCTTTAGAACTAAATATGTATCTACACTGTGCTCTAGTAATTCTATTTCCCTAGACAAATGAGTGTATTTGTTCACTAGGCAATGTGCATGGAATGTTGATAGCAACCTTGTTCTTAATAGTCCTAAAGGGGAAAATACCCAAATGCCCATCACCAGGAGAATGGATGAATAAGTCTGCATATATTTACATGATGGAATGGGACACAGCAGTATATAGGAACAGGCCTCTCTAGGCAACATGGATGGATCTCATAATTATAATGTAGAGTAAAAGAAGACAGATTTTAAAAGTAAATATTTATTCCATTTGAAAAAAATTTAGGAACAGAAAAACTAATCTTCGGCTATAGACTTCAGGATAGTGGTTATGTCAGGGAATGGGGAAGGTGGTTATTGTCTGGAAAGGAGCAGAATGGAGCCATCTAAGGTGCTGGAAAGATTTTATATCTGAAACTAGGAGTAGTTACATTGATGGTGATTATACTGCAAAAATTCATTGACGTAGATGCTTAAGATTATGCATTTTATGTATGTATATTAAATCTCAATAAAAATAAATTAAGATGGAGCAAGGTTGAGGACAAGAAGTTGATGACCCATCCTCTCAGGAAAGGCTCCAAGACCTCATTGTCAAGTAGGAGAGGAGATAGCACCATAATAAAATTGGAAATTTTTGAATTAGACATTGACTCAAGAAACCTGATTTTTAAACTTTAATTCTTTGCTAATTAGCCATGTAATCCTAGAATGTAATCTAGTTTCCCAGCCTGTAAAATAGCTGACTGCTGAAGATACCTTGTGGCTTCCTGAATCACAAGATCCCGGTGAAGTGCCTTCCTACCTAAGGCCAATATGAAGATGTGGGTCTTGTGTTGCTTCTGCTCTGCTGACTGACACTGAGGAGCACAGCGTCCCAAGCTGAAGCAGGGATAGAGCTTGTGACTCTACACATTCTATTTAGAATCTTACCATAGCAGATGGTATAATAGCTGGTGCAGTGAATGTCCCCCATAGGCTGCTGCAGTTCCCATACCACCACCACACAGATCATGAATTTTCTTTCAGATTCTCACTGAGTCATCGCTAGTCATGGCAGGGAACACCTGCTCCAGACACTGCCGAGCAGTGGTAACTGATGTTGTGTTTTGGGGGTCAATGTGATCTGGCCTTAAAACCCAGCCCTAACACTGTTTGTGACTTTAGACAGGTCATGTAAGACCCTGAGCCTCAATTTTCTCATCTACAAAATGGGATAGTCACCACCAGTTCAGAATTGTATCTGTAAGGACTAAATGGAATAAAGTATGCCAAAGCCCTTAGTACATGGGTTCTTCAACGCTTGTACTCAACAAAATGTAGCCATTATTCATCATTTTTAGTGTAGCCAGTACCTCCTATGGCCATCATCAATGACCTAAGATGACACCAAATTTAGTTATAAAATGGCTTTTTAGGTCATAAGGCAGTAAAAGTAAGAAAGCACCTTAGAAATTATCTTTGTAACAACAAAAATTTGTCAAGGTTCTTTTGGGTGGCCAACAATAGATGGTGAAAAGCTAAAAAGGGCAGTTGATAGAAAGGATGCAGGAGCATCTTATGCAGTCACAGGAAAAGCTAAACAGCAGGACTATAGAATGGCAGGAACCAGGACTCCCTGAGGACAGCAGGATTTGCAGATCCTTACCTGGACATCACCATTAATGTGACTCAGCTCTGATGTCTCCAGAACTGTGACCCAACATGTTACTCAGTGTCTAATCCAGCATTCCTATGTAACCTGGCAAATCAGAATTCTGGGATTCCCCTTCCCACGCCCCAAATCTGCTTCTCTCACAGACCTCCCCATTTCAGTAAACTGTACTGTCAGCCTCCCAGTCACTCAGACCATAAGCAGAGCTGTCTTCCCTGACTGTATTCTTTCCCATGTCCCCATGTCAGCAAATCCAAACTTCACTTCTTACACACTGTCTCCCTAACTGTAACTGTAGTCACATCACCTTCCTTTTGGACACTGAAGTTGTCTCCTGACAGTTCTCTTGCTTTCTCCTTGCTCTTCTATAATCCAGTCTCTACCCCTGCCTTTGGATCACTTAGCCAGAGTGATGTTTTGAAACCACAAACTGGGTCATGTTACTCTATGACTGAACCTTCCAGTGGCTCTCGCTTGCACTGGTAAGAAAATCCAAACACATTACCATGTCCTATAAGGCCCTATATGATTTGATCTGTTTGTCTAAACTCATCTCTACTTGCTCAGTCCCTAGTCTTATGCTCCAGGCCCCATTGGCCTTCTTCCTGTTTTCTGCCTGGAATGATTTCCCCTAAATGCCCTATGTGATTGACTCCTTGTCATCAACTCCTGAGAAATACTTTTCTCACCACTTAATTTGAAGTAGCTGCTCTCTTACTCAGTCCCTCCTCATCACTTCTCCATTGTTGAACTTTCACCATTGCATAGGATCTAATATTTCCTTGTTTGTTGTGTGTATCTCCTAATAGAAGGCTAGGACTATAATATCTTTCTCAGTCTTACTCATCAGAGATAGATTAGAACAGTGCTCTTAGTAGACACTCAATGGATATTTGTTGAATGAATAAGTGTGTTAACTTCTTTGTGAAATGTCAAATGCCAGAGAAAATCTGATTGTCCAGATGAAGGGCTACAATGACTTCTCCTGGGCTGTTCACCTCTGGTCAAGGTCCCAGGGTCCCTGAGCACAGGCATAGCTATCTTGAGGCCCATCCCTCTGTATCTTTGCAGTCCTAACAACCATCCGAAGGGGTTTAGTCCTCATTTTACAGATACAGACACTGAGGCACAGAGTGATTAAGGGACATTCTCAGACATTGAACCATGTTATTTTCTGTTAACAGACTGTGCTTTATCTGTTCTTGTTGAAACATCTCCACATCTCTGTCTTTTAGAACCAATAGTGTTAACTGTATGTTGATAAATATTTTCCTTCATTTACACCTACTCTGTGTTAACACTGGTGCTGGAATGCTCATTTCCTCCTACAAGAAAGAAATATGGCCCAGATTTTCACTATGGGACAAGATGTTTCAGTTTACCCACGCCAGGTTTTTTCTTTTTTTCCACTTCTGAGTTTTTAAAAATGATAATAAGAGTCTTGCTGCCCCTCCAGTTGCTATAGTCTTACTTTAGAAAGCGATCTGTTTTGTTTTACTTTGTTTTAATTAAGGCCTACACTGCCTGGGGAATTCTGGAAATAGGATCCCATTTTTAGTTTCCTACTTTAGCTAAATGAAATCTTTACAATGTGGTCATTTAATAGTGAAAGATTTGCCTAATCCATGACAGGAATTCAAATTTGTTTTCAGCTAGTTAGAATTCATAGGCATGTTGCAATCTAATATTCCTGCTCCCTGATTATTCTATTTTATCCGAATTCCATACAAGTGAATAAATGCCATTACATAGGCTTTCAAAAAATAAACTAAAGAGAAATTTGATGTGGTAGCTCTTAAGCATCTGAGACAAGGTATTAAGTAAGATGAATTCAGTTTTATTTCCCAGTCTTATTTCTCAGGGATCTATGAGCTCTTTAACAGGGAGACAATTAGAGATCAGAGATTTAAATACAGGCATGGTGATTGTACATTTTAAATTTTCGTGTATTCATTTCTGTAGTAATTAAACTTTAATATAGCCCTGCCAGGTTTGTTGTTGTTGTTGCTAGTGTTTACATGTTATATCTTTTCCACTCTTTGACTTTAAACCTATAGATGACTTTGTATTTAAAGTGGACTTCTATGTCAGTGTCATAGAGTTGGGTATTGCTTTTTTACCCAATCTGATGATCTTTGTCTTTTAATTCATCTGTTTAGATCATTTACATTTAATGTAATTACTGCTGTGATTGGATTGAAGTCCATTCCATTTCTAATTGTTTTCTATTTATTCCTTTTGGTTTTATTCCCTTTTTTTCTTTTTCTGCCTGCTTTTGCATTGAGTGTTTTTGATATTCCATTTTCTTTCAACTATTAGGTTCTTTTAATATCTCTTTTAAAACATTACTAGTTGTCCTAGACTTTACAATATACATACAATATGCACCTTTCATTGATTACTCTATCTTCATGTATATGCAGAATTGAATATAATTAGATTCTGAATCATTGGTATGATCACCTTATTATTAATTGAACTTTGAAGCTGTCTCTCAGTTCCCATGTTTATATTTTTCTTAATCCTTGTATTTATAATTACAATAACACTATATAACAATGAGACGCTTTTCCTTTGTGCCAAACACTATTGTGATTACTTTATATTTATTGACTTATTTGATCTTCAATAATCCATGCGAGTAAGTCCTGTTTATATGTTTCCATTTTACAGATGAAAAAGATGAGGCAGGGAGAAGCCAACTCACCACTGGTTTTGAAGCATTAGGTGGCAATATTACTTTCACTTTAGGAGAAAAGAACAGGGTAGGATTTATTCCCTAAAAAAGGAAAGGAGACTGAAGTTTATTAGTTGCTCAGGTTCCCATGCAAAAAAAGGAGGAAAAGTTATATTCTTAGGACAGGATGGTAGTGGTGAGCCACACTAAAACAATCCTGATAGACCAGCACCCCATTATCACTGAGAGCCACTGCTAATTTGAAGTAGTACTGATTTTGTAATTTGTATCGAATTTGACTATGTGGGTGTTTAAAAAAAATAATTTTATAAGCGCTTTAAGAATAAGATGATTATACCTAGTTCAGTGTTCATGCATATTTAAATAACATTAAAATAAAAATGATTTAAGTCAGCACTAGAGATCTTTGAGAATTTCTTTCTGTATATGTGGTCTGTGGACCTTTTGGTTCGGGGACACACTGGCCTTCTAAATGTGATAGCATTGTCTCAGGTTCCCTAATTTTGCTCAGGTGTAGATGAGTGATTCAAATGCTTATCAGCTTTACACTGTAAGCTTCATACAGGGATCCTTGAGAAGAATGATGAGTTGCTGACATCTGTCCATAGTTTTGATCAGGTAATTTTGCTTTACTAATTCCAGACATTGTGTAGAGTCCTACAAACAGGCTTCTGGAGGTCTCTGGTTTCTAGATGTATAGCAAGCCACCCACCTTTTCTCTGAAGTTCACTTTTCTCATCTATTAAATGGGGATAAGACCTATGATGCAGAGTTATTGTGAAACTGAATGATATCATACAAATTGAATGTTTGATGCAGAGTAGGTACCCAAACGGTATCGGTATTATTGTTACCAATAGCAATTCTGAGCAGGTTCTCTGATATGAACTACAAGTCCTAAAAATGTTTGCATTGGAGGGGCAATGGTACTCTGGAGAACCATATGCTTTGATGATATCACCCTAAGAAACCAGCCTTCAAAACTGCACTTATTATGTTCAGATGGTATTTTGATTTCTTCTATGGACTGAACGTTTGTGTCCCCCAAAATTCATATATTGAAACCTCATCCCCAGGGTGATGGTATTTGTTGGTGAGGACTTTGGAAGTGCTTAGGTCATGAGAGTGGAGCCCTCATGAATGAGAGGAGTGCTCTTATTAAAGTGAGCTTCCACTGAGCTCTCTTGCCTTCCACCCTGTAAGGACACAGCAAGAAGGGAGCCATCAGTGAATCAGTAAGCAGGCTCTCACTTGATACTGAATCTGCTCACACCATGAACTTGGACTTCCCAACCACCAGAACTGTGAGAGATAAATTTCTGCTGTTTACAATCCAGTCTGTCTATACTATACTTTGTTTTAGCAACCCAAATGAACTCGGGCAGTTTCTACTCTTGTAAGTTGGATAACTTTTTCAACAGAGTTTTCATCTGTGATTAATTTGTATAGTGTCTACCAAACTGAGAGAGAATCTTTCTGCCTGTGAGAATATTAAGATTTACCAAATTTAAAAAACTACATTGGTTTAGCATAAGTACTAGTAGTATTGTATTGTAAAAATTGAGACATTAGTAGAAAATAAAGTTTAAAGCAAAGAAGCTTAAGCCAGACCTCAAAGAGTTTGAGGTTTGCTAGCTATTTCCCTCACTGCTGCGCCCAGCCCAACATTATTTTTAATTAGTTGAACACTGTTATGATGCTACTGCCCAAAACCAAGCGACATTTATGACACCCCATAAAAAAGTCAGTCTTATTTACAACTAGGAATGAATGTCACCTAACTTGGGAAAGCATTTACAATATCTCACAGTAGTGAAAAAAGATTATTTTCTAAATTATTTTTAGGACTTTTATTCCCTTGTAAGCTGCTGAGGAGGTAATTGCATTTTGAAACCACAATATTAATACTGGGCACTCTGTCATTAAGCATTAGAACAGGCTTTGTAATGCAATTTACATAAATCAACAACTTTCTTCTGATGTTTGTTGGACCTTCAGGACTTGAATAGAGCTTTCAAGCCAGTTTGACTTTGGTGGAATATTGAGCAGGTAAAATTTATTTAAAGACGTTCTACTCCTAATTTTTCTCACTTTTTCCCTCTTTGGGGGGGAAATTCTCACCGCAGACCATTAGTTCTTTCTCCGCCCATTCTCTCTATTGTTGTTCTCTCTATGTTGGGGCAGACAGAATTAGAGTTAAGTGATTTTCACAGAAAAGTAGAATCAATGCCTTTCTTTCAATTACCTCTAGCAGGAAGCATTCTGAAAATGTCTTAAGATACTTCTCTCTCTTCGTAAATTGTATAAATTTTAAAAGATGGAGTTTTCTTACCAGTTCAGAGAGGCTGAGGCTGGTTGTTGTTGTTGCCATTGGAATGATTGAATCCATCGTGATAAATACTTTATTTTTTTAAAGATTTATTTATTTATTTTGGAGAAAGAGAGAGAGCGGGCATACATGCAGGGAGGGACAGAGAGAGAGGGAGAGAGAAACTTTACCAGACTCCTCACTGAGCTGTGTCCGGAGGCCCCTATGTCAAGACACTGAGATCATGACCCGAGCCAAAACCAGGAGCTGGATGTCTAACTGACTGCACCATCCCAGGGCCCCCATAGTGATAAATATTTTAGAATACATGGACAAATTCAAATTTAATTTGGTCTTTGAGGGATTCGGAAAAAATATATATATGTTCTGTGCTTCCACCTATGGAAAATCCTAGCACTTCTTAGCATCTCTCCTCTGCATTATTTTATTTATTTCCTTATTTTTGGCTGATTCTATCTGTTCAGACTTTGCGGTGGTTGTTATTTAAGTAAGAACTCAGACTTGGGGTTGGTTAGCGCTTCTTCTGCACCCTGTGGGAGGTAAAGGAGAGACATTGGTTGTTTACACCCCTTCCACTGTTCCCCCGCTAGGGAGCTGTACTCTGATTACTCTCTTAAGGAGAAAGCGTAGCCTTACCCTCTCAGGTTATAAGAGGCTGCCTCTTCTCATCTCAGAGACCTGGCAGAGACCTGCTGAGCCAATCGGTGTCTGCAGATCCTTCGCCCTGAAATCCTTTTTTTGCAAAATGGGATGCCCCATCCCCCTAGAGTATCTGCTGCATGATGCAGAGCCAGGCAAGTTCAAGACCGGCCCTTAAAACACAATAAAGGAATACTGCAAGTCAGATGGAGGCTTTAGCACAATGTTCTCTTGGGGAGAGTTCAGAAAACAGAAAAAAAAAATTTTAGGACGGTTTTCACTGTAAGGAAAGCAAATGAGGAAAGGAACTTGGAGTATTTCAGGTACAATGGAAAGAGACAGGATTGGACTTCTTCAAGTCCTGACTTTGAGTCTCCTCTGTGTGACGGGCTACCTAGGCAGCCACTCCATGAAAAAGGAAAATCTGATATAGTTGGAAAGATTTACAGGGGATACATTTATTAAATACTGAGTTAGAGGATGGTTTAGTACTGGAATGAATCTTGTCATTGGTGGTTGGTAGGTTGTTTGTTCTTTATGCCATTTATCTTTGCCTGGAGCTTTTCAGAACATCATAAGCCCTTGTTGAGGGAATATTTATGTACAAGTAAGAGGCCAGATGGTGGGTCAGATGGCCTCTGGGTGTCAGATAAGTTTATACTATGCTGCTTTTCCTCCCTCTATTATGATTCAGGGTTTAATGATTCACAGTGGAGAAAAATTGTTTTATATTTTAAAAATTTATAATGAAATATAAACTTCAATTGGAGATCATGAATAATGTATTAAGTAAATGCAACCTTAAAGAAGGAAAGAGAAACGTAAGTATTCATTTGTTTATTAGGTATCTTCAAAGTCAGATGGGATCTACTGAGAATTATTTTAACTCTCTGCCTTGTGTCATTATTTTTAAGAAGAGAATGTATGATTCCCCAAATTTGCCATCAGAGAAAGAAACAGGTGGTATCCCCCACAACAATCCCTTGTTTTGTGGGAGTCTTTATTACATTCCAGAAATAACCCTCCATTTTTGTGACCCAGAAAGCTGGTAATTGTCCATATTCCAAGAGTGGATCTACCTTTCTGGACCCCTTTAGTCCAAAGAGGACCACATGCAAACTTATAAGAAGGACTGGTGTATAAACCAGGCCACTTTGATAATATGCACTGAGAAATAGAACCACCAAAGTAACTGGATATTCACACGCTCTAACTAGCTCTCCTTGTAGGGAGAGCAACATGGCAGGCCAAAGTTCATCCCAAGATTGCTTGATGATCATAGAACCGGAGCAAGGGCTGTGTGTTTAATGACTTAGCATTATTGCTCTTGTACTAGTTTGTTAGGGCCGTCATTACAATGTACCGTAGACTGAGTGACTTAAAACACAGAAATGTATTGTCTTACAGTTCTGGAGGCTAGAAGTCCGAGTTCAAGGTGTTGGCAGGGGTGGTTCCTTCTGAGGGCTCCGAGAGAGAATCTGCTCCATGAACCCAGCTGAGCTGCTGGCGATTTGCTGGCAATCTTCCACATTCCTTGGCTTGAAGAAATGGCACCCCAATCTCTGCCTTCATTTTCACACAGCATGAAGTGTGTCTGTTTGAATGCCTCTCAATTTCCCCTTTCACCAGTCCCATTGGGTTCAGGCCTCCCCTCGTGACCTCATTTCAACCCGATTATGTCTCTAACAAATTATATCTTCTGGATAAGGTCACGTTCTGAGGTATGGGGAGTTAGAATGTCAACACATATTTTGGGGGGAGACACAGTTCAACCCATCACCTCTGTTATATATCTCCTTGTGTATTGAGGTGGATCTGCTGGAGCCCCAGCCTCTACAGGGTATCGGGGAGGGAGTTGGGCAACAAACCGTTGCCAGTTCCAGCGGGGCATGAAGTCCAACCTCATTTTGAAAACCACAGCTTCAGATATATTCAAGATTATGCTCAGGGTTCCAGATTAGGGTACTTGTCAATTACATGTCTTATTGCTTGGTTAATAGGTGACTTCCCACAATTTCATCCTTAAAAGCTATCCTGATTTTTCAATTTGGGGGAAGACTTTGCTATTATCCTTGTATAATTCATTTAAACAGCCCTATCCTATTACACATTTAGGGGACTTTCAGTATCTCACTATCATAAACAACACTGCAGTAATAATGAGTGCTTACTACTCTTCGGAATTCTATATTATTGGATCATTTATAATCCTCACGACAAGAGGCCAATTCAATATCATACTCATTTTTTCACAGATGGGAAAACTGAGATCGAGAGTGGCTCAATGTGATAGAAGCAGGGTAGTCTAGCTCCAGAGCCCCTGGGCTTGAGCACTGAGTGATCCCAGCTCCCTGCTTCTTAGCCTCATGATCTTAGACAAATCTTTAATTGAAACCAATAAGCAAAAGCGGAAATAATAACAGGACTTACTTTATGAGATTGCCTCTTAGAACAATAGTTACAGTACAGTACATGCTCTATAAGCATTAGCAAAAACAAGCCCTCTTCCCCTAGATCTCCTCCCCAACCCCCGTTCAAACCCAGACAGTCTGACTCCAGGGCATCCCTAGCCATTGCACAAGACTTGACCCTATAGTCAATGAGTAGTGCTTTTGATAAGTTTACCTCTTCCCGCCTCCCTCCCTTCCAGTATCACTGGAAGAAGTTTTTTTTTTTTTTTGGCTAAGGATATCACCCAGTTCTGGATTCTGTCTTCTGCTGCCTTCCCAGATTCATCACTATCCTTCTTACTCCTGAATCTTCAAATGCTCCATCTTCCCTGGCTCCTTTGTCTCCAGCTTCAAACTTGTACCCAGGTGTCCTCCATGCTAACAATGCCTGCAGACTCAAAACCATCTTCTCTCCAGCCACTTCCCATCTTTCCTCCTCTTCGACGTTCCAGGTCTTTAAATAGCAGACTGTTTTCCCGTGCTTTCTCGTCTCTCTTCAACTCACTAAAGTCCTGCCTTCATCTTGTGCCTATGGAAACTGCCTTTGCTTACCCCCGAATCCAATGGACATTTCTCAGTCTTGACCTTGTCCTCTCCTCTGCCTTACACACAGGTCACCCCTCCCCACTTCTGGCATGAATTTCTTCATAGGTTCCTGTCGTGGGCTTTTCTAATCTTCTCCTGCTACTTTTCATCTTCATTCTGATCTTCTCTTCCATGTTTCCCATCAATGTTAATCTACCCAGGTTCTGTTTTGGCCCATACTTCATCTTTATGTCATGCATCCCAAATTCTGAATCATTTCGTATATGTCCCAATGACTTTCATGTCTATTTCTCAGACCCAAGTCTGTCACCTGAGGCCCCGATCTGTAAAGGGAGTTTTTTATTGGACACTTCCACATGGATATTCCACAGTCACAGCTAATAAAAACATGTCCAAAGTGGAGTGTTTCTTTTCTTTATTCCTGCAAATCTGCTGCTCCCCAGGATCACCAGGAATCTGGGAGCCACCTAGCTCCTCCATCCTCCTGTGGCCCTAGCCCAAGCAATATGGATTCTTCTGAGGACTCTTCCTCCTTAATGTCCTTTGAGGCTTTCTTTTTTATTAGTATTAATTATTTTTATTAACATACAATGTATTATTTGCTCCAGGGGCACAGGTCTATAAATAGTCAGGCTTACACACTTCACAACACTCACTATATCAGACACCCTCCCCAATGTCCATAACCCAACCACCCTATCCTTCCCTCCCCTACTCCCCAGCAACCCTCAGTTCATTTTGTGAGACTAAGAGTCTCTTATGGTTTGCCTCTCTCCCGATCCCATCTTGTTTCATTTCCTTTGAGGCTTTCTTTATTTCTCTATCATTCTGCTACCACCTTGGCCCCAGGGCCCTACTTTTTCCCTTTCGAATTACTACAGCATCTCCTGAGTGTGGGCTTCCTGTTTTAATTCTCTGTCACCCTCCAGTGCAGCCTACACATCACAGACAAATTAAAATTGCCCTTTTAAAAAATAACTTGAAAATATAAAAATGATAGGTGTTCATACTATTTTTCTTAAAACTTGGGAAATGCTCTTTAAATATAACAAAGAAAATGAAAGCTTTTCATAATGTTAAAACAGATATAACCATTTGAAACATATAGATGCATTTCCTCCCAGCTTAAAAAAAAAAATGTGTAGTTTTTTCTAACCACCACTGGGATCATGTTATATATATCGGTTTATTGTTTGATATCTCCCCATAATGCATTATCCCATATCATTAGAAATTATTTTAAAATATTATTTTAATGACTACCTCATAGTCTAGAAAATAAAACAAATAAACCATAATTTAATGACTCTTCCATTGTGGAGCATGTGGATTTCATCTCTTTTTTTATTTTAATTAACAATAAGTGAACAACTCTGTGCTTAAATTTTTAACACTTACCTCTCATTTCCTTGGGATCAGTAGCTAGAAGAGGAATTACTGGGTTAAAATGAGTATTTTTGAGGTTTTCCATATATTTTACTCAGTTGCCTCCCAGAAAAAGAGTAACAAATTATTCTCTCTGTAATGTTCGAGACTGAATGTCTCACTCACTCTTGCCAGAATTATATGCTCACATTTAAGGAGTGTAATTTCTGGTTCAGTAATCGAAAAATGAAACCTTGGCACTTTCTAAATGAAGTTGGATGTGTTTTCATATGTTTATTAGCTATAGCTATTTCTTATTCTGTGAATTGCCTATTTATGTTTTCAATTTCTTTTTCTATTAAAGTATTATTATTATTATTATTATTATTACTTTGTATGAGTGAGCAGTCATTCTGAAATCCAAATCCTTTGTTTTCACGCTAACTCTCTGAGTAAGTGGAAATCCCCAAGCTTGGCACACAGTGCCCTCTATTATTTTGCCCTTGACCATCTGCCCTTGGTGTGCCAGGACACACAAATACACCACAGGCTATTCTGAACTCTTTCCAGTTCTCAGAATAATGTATTTGCTATATATGCCTCGCTTCTGAGCACCGTGCTCTCTTTTCCGGCTCTGGGCACCACTTTGCACCTGCCCCCTGTTTTGGCTACCAAACTGCCAGTCACCTTCTAGGTCACTCAGGAGGTAGCTCCCTGAAGTGAGAACTCCTTGTGACTTTCGGTCTGCATTATGTGTCTCTTTCCTCAGAGTTCTTACAGCATCTGGCAGGCCTCTTTCCCAGCCCTTATCACACTGCATTTTCTTTCCTATTCACAAAGACGAGAAGTCTTGTTTCTGCTTTCCCAGGGCCCAACAATAGCTAGCAGGTAGGAGATATACAATGAGGACTGAATAAGAGAGGGGAGAATGAATGAAGCTGCATTCTCTGTATAAAAAGGGTTATTTTGGGAGTGCCCCAGTGGCTCAGTCGGTTAAGCATCAGACCTTTGATTTTGGCTCAGGTCATGATCTCAGGATCCTGAGTTCGAGCCCTGTGTCAGGCTCTACACTCAGCCTGGAGTCTGCTTGGGATTCTCTCTCTACTCTTCCTCTGTCCCTCTCCCTGCTCATGCTCTCTCTCCAAAATAAATAAATAAATAAATAAATATCTTTAAAAGATGAAAAATTAAAATAAATAAAAATAAAAAGGGCTATATTTGCCCTGGGAATTTTATCCCAATTTGAATGTCCTATCAGAGTATTATAATAATATATACTGACTCTTCATCTGTCTAAGTAAGTAGAGCTCTAGTATTTTGCTTATTTATTAAAGCCCCTGTTACAGAAGGGGATT
The DNA here is from genome assembly GCF_011764305.1 of Mustela putorius furo. NCBI lineage: Eukaryota > Metazoa > Chordata > Mammalia > Carnivora > Mustelidae > Mustela > Mustela putorius. Next base: position 12,715,965 of record NW_025422123.1, on the reverse strand, counting down.
GCCATACATGCAGTGTCCATACTTTATCGTGAAGTTACTGAAAAAGAATTCTATGACGTGGATTTGATTATCTCCAGAATTCATTTACTGTTAAGTGCAAAGAACGAGAAATTCCTGAGCTTAGTTATCATAGTATTTTATTTCCCAACTTATTTCTAAGGAGAACACAGTGAGATGTGAAGAACATAGAGAAGGGCAGGAGCGCAGGAGGGTGGATGGGTGGATGGATGGATGGATGGATGGATGGAAAATATAAGTCACGGGGCACCTGGGTGGCTCAGTGGGTTAAGGCCTCTGCCTTCGGCTCAGGTCCTGATCCCGGGGTCCTGGGATCGAGCCCTGCATGGGCTCTCTGCTCGGCGGGGAGCCTGCTTCCTCCTCTCTCTCTCTGCCTGCCTCTCTGCCTACTTGTGATCTCTGTCTGTCAAAATAAATAAAATATTTTTTTAAAAAAAGAAAATATAAGTCACATTTACTTATTAATTAGAAAACTTGTTCATTTAGTCCATTCAGGCTTTTGTAACAAAATACCATAAATTGGGCTACTTATCAACAACAATATTTATGTCTCATAGTGTAAGGTCATGAATGTATTGAAAACCATCTTGTCTCAGTAACCTCACTTGGCAGAAGGACACTAGGGAACTCACCAGGGTCTCCTTTTTAAGGGCACTAATCTCACTCATGAGGGCTTCTCTTCAATGACTAAGCACCTCCCAAAGGCCCCACTTCTTTTTTATTTTTATAAGTTGATAATATTCTTTTTTTTTATCATTTTTAAAAATTTATTTGACAGAGAGAGAGAGATCACAAATAGGCAGGCGGTCGGCGGGGCGGGTGGGTCGGGGGGAAGCAGTCTCCCCGCTGAGCAGAGAGCCTGACGTGGGGCTCGATCCCAGGACCCTGAGATCATGACCTGAGCCGAAGGCAGAGGCTTAACCCACTGAGCCACCCAGGTGCCTCAAGGCCCCACTTCTTAATATTATCACTTGGCATATGATTTTGACATACGAATTTTGGGATGGGGGACACAAATATGAAGACTATAGCACTCTGCTATCTAAGAATACATGCAAAGATACATCTGTGGGCGCCTGGGTGGCTCAGTGGGTTAAGCCGCTGCCTTCGGCTCAGGTCATGATCTCAGGGTCCTGGGATCGAGGCCCGCGTCGGGCTCTCTGCTCAGCAGGGAGCCTGCTTCCCTCTCTCTCTCTGCCTGCCTCTCCATCTACTTGTGATTTCTCTCTGTCAAATAAATAAATAAAATCTTAAAAAAAAAAAAAGATACATCTTTATCATTTTGGCAGACCATTTGAGTTTCAATTAAATTATACACTGAGATAAAATATAATTAAAACTTGAAAAAGGGAAACTGACAAAATTTTGTTGTATAATTAGAGGAAAACAAAATAAAAAGGTCTTTCCAAGGACTTGTCAAACAGCATAATAAGAACATCCCAAATCCATTAATTATATTAGGAAGCCAAGATTCACTTTTTTAAAGTAGGATCCACACCCAACACGGGGCTCCAACTCACGACCCTGAGATCAAGAGTCTCATTCTCTACTGACTGAGCCAGCCAGGTGCCCTCCCCAAGATTCACTTTTGAAATACATTGTTTTGGAGAAAACTGAAATAATAATTGTATGGCTTTAATATATTTGATTGGTTTGCTTAATGATTTGGAGACCAACCAACCTCTCAAATATAGAATCAGCCAAGTTTGTCAATGTCTGTAGCCTTCTTCACTTTCTTAGCGCTACCATTTTATCTGCTTCTCTCTATGGAACAGCAAAGAACTTAGATGGGCATTATACCAGTTGCCTGCCTGACTAATCACAATTCACTGGAATAAGTTTGCCGATGGGGCAATTTCAGGAGGTATTTGCATTCTCAGCCTTTGAATTCCAATTTTGGAGTGTTAAGAAATTTTCGCATCAATAAGCAACCGGAAAGATCCAAGCTATTTGTGCTGGTTGCTGAATGCTGTCTGCTCATTCATGCCTCTGTGTCTTTGCAACTGCTAGTCTGTTTGCTTGAAACAAGCATTCATCACTTCAGATCCCTCCCTTACTGGCCAGTGGTTCCTAGCGGGGAGTGTGTGTGCTGCCGCCGTACAATAAAGGTTCCTTGTCAGGCATGCATCTGACGCAGCAGAACTGCATTTCAGGGACAGATGCATCCTTGAAAGACCCTGATGAAAGGAGTCCTCCCAAGTAAGCCTACAGAATTGCAAAACATTTGTGGTTGTGAAATGGAACCACACTTTGTTCTAGAACCACTTTGTTCTAGAGGAAGGTGACCTTGTCTATGGGGGGGGGGGAGACAAGGAATACATGAGGAAAATAGGTGAGTATGTGTGCAAAATTCTTTTTTTGCTTCTCAAGAAAAAGACATGAGCTATCATCGAGTTTCCTTCCTAAAGCACCCTCAGCTGTGAGCATTTACTCAAAGCACTGCGGTGCCTGGAAGGGGAGATCCCTGAAGGGAACAGTGCCTGATCCCACCCACCGGCTCTGTGTCAGCCCCCCAGAGCCATCTCACTGCCCAACCCTTGTTACTCAGCATCAGGAAGACTCGGGTCATTCCTTCTCATTTTCCTTCCCAGCCTCCCAACCTACTTGTTTTTATTTAAAAAGCAAAAATAAGACCAGTGAAGACACTGCTTAATTATATCGAATGTCTTTCAGTTCAACTGGATTCAGCTCCATTGAATTCTTAAGATGTCAGTCAAAGACCTCTGAGAAACAAGCGTGATGACATTTCTCCTTCTTATTCCATGATTGAAGCCTCTCTTGTCCTCTTCTACACTTTCCTAGACCTCAGGGAGCTGCCTTTCCCGTCCCCTGGACCTGAACTCCTCCACCTCTTGGAACTTTGTCTTATGTGGTAGGTGCTGGATGTAACTGGGCCCCTTAGTGGGCAGTGCTTCGTGGACCAGCCCTGATTATGCTTATTCTTAGTTTAGTAGGTCAGAAATTGTGAGGAAATAGCGTAATATCAATTTTACTGTTCCTCATGAGTTTTAATCAGGATTATAAATCCTACCCTAAAATGTCATAATTTCCTCTAAGTAATTTTACTTCAACCCTATCATCATGATCTTGCTTCTCTGTTTCCTCAGACGCATGTTGACTGGAGGAGATATAATTCTTTTCTTCAGGCTTGCATCTTCCTGTGTTTAGTCATATATCTTTGACTAGTGCCTATGAACTTGACAGCGCCATATGAATGCTGCTCTAATGATTCATTTCCCTCTACACTTATCCTGGATTTGTGACATAGATATTTTTTCCCCTCTTTTTAAAAGAAAAAAAATTATTTTAGGCACATGACTTACTGATATTTAAAGCTGTTCTGGAACAACAGTTCACAGAAAATGTAAGGGTGGCGTACTTAACAGGGAAAGGGGGGGAGGGAGTTCAAATAAAGTTCCAGCGATGCCAAGTTTCATTTGTCACTGAACAGAGCCATCAACCAAGAAGAGGTAAAGGGGCCCCCTGTAAGCTTCACCCCCATCCGTCTTGCTATATGTTTCTCTTTCTCATAATTTAACATCTCAGCTCTGAATTATCATGATTACTGCACAAGAGATCATGATTGTTAATTCTATCTACACAACTGGAATTTCTTGCCTAATTTGCAGGAGTTCTTGATTTTCTCTGTTTTTCCAGCATACTCCAAGCATGCTAGATGGATAAAATCCTATACTAGAGGCAGGTTAAAGCACTGTAGAAGGAGAACTGAAGATGTAGTGCCTTACATGAGAGGGAAATTTTTTTTGGGGGGGGTGGTTAGCAGTTTGGGGGTAGTCGGTAATGCACGGTTGTTCAATAAGTCTGCTCCACCAGGTCGTCTGGGGATCGTGGCAGCAAGCCCTGCCATGTTCCCGACATGGCTCCACCTCTGGGTGCAAGGTGGCCAAGTGCTCCAGTTTTCTCCATTTCTCAACCTAGAGGAAAGAAACATGTGGAGTAGAGGACAACCAGGGTTAAGAGTGAGACTGAGACTGGGCATGCGTCACTTCCACTTCTATTCCAACGGCTCAGACTTAGCATATGGCCAGATTTGGCTGCAAAGGAGGTTGGGTAAAGGTTCCTTATCTCTCAGTTAACTGGGCCTACAGGAACTATATCCAAGGTGTTATGTTGATGGCAACGCACCCTCAAGGTAGGCGAGTATTGAGGACAAAGGAACAAAGTAGTTTTGATTAAAACCACACGTGCATCTTGGGAGGGGAATCAGAAAACCAGGGGTTTGGGATGCTGTCCTAAAGTTCTTTCTCACCTGAAAATCTTGAGGTTTTTTTTATACGTTTACTATTTAGAGGAAAAGACAGGCTTGATGTGGAGCGAGAATTCTGCCTTTGCCCCTGAAATTGACTTTTGGGAAAGGGTGTGATGCTCTTTTTGCATTTGAAGGCCAGGAAGAGCCTCAAAGCCATTCTCTGCCAAATTGATCTGTAGGCTTTGGTCCATCAATAGCTCCCAGTGCGAGATTACAGTGGCGCCCTCATTGCATCATAAAGATGGATGGTTTTTTCCAGGCTCTAGCCCAGTGGTCCCCAAAGCAGGCTTTGGTATCATGGTGCAATTTAGAAAGTGAACACAAGTATTTTCCATACATGAAAATGGATGAGAGGGTTTCTTTAGAGAGGAACTGAAGGATTAAGATCACATCATTTTCTCTTAACACGTCAGATGACCTCTACTTGAGTTATCAGCAACCACAAGATTAGAGCGGTGACCTAATTGCATGTTGGCTATTTGAGTGGTTTCTTTTTGATAGGCATATTCAAATCACCAGGGGGAATGTGAATTATTTGTTCTAAAACACATATCTTGAATCTCTGTTTTATGCAATTAGGAAAAAACACATACACACACTCTTGGGCAGCTCCAGATTCTGCTAGACCTTTGGAAAATGGAAGTTGACAAGACAGAAGCAGCCCCTGGCCTCATGTGGCTTTCAGGATATTGGTTACTCTGTGAAAGAAAGATATTGATTAAGGTGATAATGGAAGGTGGAGTAGTAGAGTGGTTAATAATGTAGGCTCTGGGGAAATGCAGCTACTTATTCACTCTGTAATCTTAGTCAGATTTGTTATTTAACCTCTCTGAGCCTTGGTCTCTTTATTTGTAAAGTGGACTTCCTACCCCCCAAGCTTTAGTCAAGTACTTCTTTTAACCCTGCCTAGAGAATTCTAGATTGGAGTTGGAAGTCCTCTGGATTTTAGAGGTTACTTCTTCCTGAGGCCACCCACGATCAAATGGTTTGTGATCAACTCAAGTCTTTAGATAAAATAAGAAATGCTATGCCTTATAGTGTCTCTGGCAGGATCAATTATATATCACAAGTGCTAAGACATAAATTAAGTCACTCATAAGAATAAACAAAGAAAAGTATGGGGGAAAGGTCGAGCTTAGTTCTCTCTCTCTAATGCCTTTTGGAGCATGTGCTAATTGAAAGTGTATGAACTCTGTTACATCACATCTGGGTCTTCCCTCTTGCCAATTAAGTGATTCAGATCTTCGTTTTCACTTGGTGTAGGGACACGCCATCTTTCTCAACCATTGGTATCTTTTTATTCTTTGAATACACTTTTGAGGAAGAGATCAAATCCTGTAGCTGCTCAAGCATCACTTGGGAAGCTTGTTTAAAACACGCGTTCCCAGACAGCCCCTCCAGGAATGTGTGACTGGGACAAGCAAACCGAGGGATTCTCATGCACCGACTAACTGCGCACACAAGTTTGAGAAACTCTCCCTTTGAGAACCAGCCTTGTGAACCTATGCCTATGAAATAAAGCCAGATGCCTTATGCTGGACATCCATCCAGGGTTGGCATTCGCCGACACACATCTGTGAAAATATCAGGCTAACTCCCTACCACCATTCCTAAGTAGCTGCTGCCCAGAGTCCTGAGCACTCCCCTTTCCCCATCATATCCCCTCCCCTCCTACCGGACCCTTCCCCCCAGGACCCTCCCAAACAACCAGGAACAAAAGAGCCTAACAGGGCATGGGCCTCTGCCATCAGGGATGTGGCTGATGTCTGCTCTAGAGCTGGACTGTTGATACATAGCTTTGATATTGACCTTGAAAAGGGACTATCATAAACAAAAGGTGACAACTCTGTTCCTGGATAAACACACACACACACACACACACACACACACACACATACCACACCACATGCATAGCTGCCTGTGTGCTCACACACCCTACCAAGACACCTCCAGCTTGCTAACTACTTTACCTAGAGTCCTTCAGTATAATTAATACCCAGCTTCTTCACTGAAGAGAAGAAAGAGCAGGATGACAAAGGCTGCCAACCCACAGGATATGATGAATGAACTACTCTGGCCTATTTTTGCCTAAGAAGCTACAGCCTCTTGGCAGTAGGAGTAATTCTCCAAGGCTGTGCAAGAACAGATAGAATCCCAGTTAAATACAGCTCTGCAGGGAGAGCAAGTCCCCTTAGTTCTTCACCTTATAACATGTTTATTGCGTGCCTGGCGATGCCTGCTCTTTGGTGTAGTTTTTTTAGCCTGGAGTAGTCATATCCTCTGTGTTCATCTGGCTGTTCTCATAGACCAAGGTTCTTTTAATAGTCAAGTGTTGATATCTTTCTAGGGTCTGGGTCTGGTATGCCAGTTCTTCGCTTGAAGAGATTAAAGTGTTCCTGTTATTTTTCTGTTCCCTCTGAAATTAAGTTAAATTAAATTAAATCAAAAAATTATTTTCAGAGGCTGGTACTTAAGGGATCCTGTGCCTTAAAATGCTCCCTTGAACAGCATTCATTCCGACTTCTCCAATTCAGAATGATTAATCACCTCACCTGTGCTGCCAAGTCCTGGCTATCACAGCACTGCCCAGAGCTCATCTAACCAATAGTTTCATCTTTCCTGGAATTGTCCTTGATCTTTTCAAGCTTGGAGAGGGGTAAAGAGCATTTTGCTGGGAGTATTAAGGCATGGTCTCTGCTCCTAATTCTGCCACGATGTACGTATTTGACCTTGACCAAGACTCTCAATCCCTCAATGCCAGAATTTCTTCATCAGTGAGGATAATGACGATGACTATAATATCTACTGAAATCTTATCATGTGCCAGGCACTGTTCTCATCACTTTACAGGAACTATTTCATTAGGAAATCCTTTTTTGAGCAGATGTTATTGATGACTTACATTTTATATACTAGCTCATTGAATTCTCGCAACAAGAGGAGAAGACTGAGAGTTACAAAGGCCACGCTTTTTGAACAAGATTCTTCTACAGAAAGTGGCAGATCAAAATATTGAACCCAGTATAGTCTGATAACTAAGCTACTGTTTATAACCACGTATATGTTATACTGGCCCTGATCCAGCTGGTCTTAGAAGACAAGTGTAATTTAGATAGGTGAAGATGGATGTGAAGAGTAGTTTGATCAAAAGCCTAGAGGCAAGGAAGTCTAGAGCAGTCGTTCTCATCAGGGGGCCATTCCTTCCTCCCCAGGGCACATTCAATATCTGGAAATAATTTTTATTGTCACAATTAGGGAACGCTACTTGCATTTGTTGGATCGAAGACAGGGCTGCCACTAAACATCCTGCAATGCACAGGACAGCCCCACACAATAAAAATTATCTGTCTGCAAATGTGCCCAGATGATAGTGCCAAGGTTGGGAAAGCTCTTGCTCTAGAACAAGACCATTCTGTTTGTGTATCTCCAAAGAAGGAGATGATTGTTGTTGTCTGATGATATAAAGTACCCACATATGTTTATTAGGTACTATAGAATTCCAGCTATCAAGTGGTAGGGAACAGTGAGAACCAACAGATCTCCTTGTCAGCAAGCAAGACTTTGGCTCTTAATCAAGGTTAACGCAAGATGGGTTGAATGGAAAGCTCTTCCAATGATGGGAGTTTTCACATTTGCCAAGAAAATTTAACAGACATAGAGGACAGGTCTCGGAGTATATATTCCTCCACATTTTAAATTTCTTATTCATGACCTGGGGCCCATCTATGCCTCCCTCTGGCAAAAAACATAGGTGGGGAAAAAAAAGTGTACAGGGATTGTTCCTTCTCTACAGACAATAAAATAGGAAATAAAATTAAAATCTACTTTCTAGGAAAAAAAGTGAAGTAAATGAATATTTCTGGACACAAACGTCATTGTCTATTTGGGGGAAATCATTTTGTTAACTATCCTTGGTGATCCACAGGTAGGGTGACCACACACCTGAATTTGCCCAGTACAGTCCCAGTAGGTACCAGTTTTCCCAGCAGAATTATCAGTGCCTCCTTTGACACTCACAAATGTCCCAGGTAGAATATTACCTTCTGTAGTCATCCCCCTGAGGAAAAGCCATTTCTTCTCCTGCAGGGGAATATTGTACACCAAAACCAAGGTTGATATTTTATTCAAATCTCTGGGCTTCATAGTAGAAAAATTAACCAGATCTCAATAAATCACCATGTGGAAATCTGAGCCCATTTGAGGGAAAACAGTGATGGATATACAGAAAGAAAGGAAACATGTGCTACAAATGAAACATTGGAGACTTGAGAACAAAAAGTCAATTCAACAAGACATTTTTCCTGATCTTTTTTTCTCCAACCACCATTCTAAATTATTTTTTTGGAAGAATAAAGCTGTGTTTCCTCCTGCCCTTCTAGGCTGAGCCTTATATCCTCAGCCGCTGTTTGCGTTCCAATTCCACAAAAGGGCCCAATACTACTGATGGTATCTGCCTAAGAACTTAACGAAACTCACATCAAATTTCAGAGGAAGCCCTCCCAGGTATTTGCTGGAGTTTGCAAAACACCCAGTGCCTCTGAATCTTTCAGCCAACTTCTGGCCCTGCCTTGCTCACAAAATGATGCCCACATTCATGGCTCTGTTCAACTCATCTGGGAAGCAAAGTCTCCATCAAGATGAAATAAATGGTAGCCTGTGCATAGCCAAGGGATGACTTAATACAGTAAGGAGAGTCTTTAGTGCAATTTCTACTCCTATGGTTGAGCACTGCAAAAGTGTGACTGTGGTTTAAATTATTTATGAGCGTATGGGATGACTTCTTTCAAACCTAAACAGCCTTTCATGTTTAAAGTGTTCCCCAAAGCAGCATTTTGAGGGAAAGACTGTGTGTATCTCCTAAGATCTGAGACAAGGACAGTTTGTTTGTGACAAGATTGGAATTTAAACACCTGCTTCCTGTTTCAGCTGAGGGATACCAACAGGTCTCATGGATCCCTCTTATGAGAGAGGGACTAAAATCCTGGAGCTGCAAACCCCTTGCTATGGCCACACGTCGCAAACTTCTGGACACGGCTGTCAGTCTTAGTGCCTTATCTCTCCTGCGGCATTGTGGCAAAATATGCCCCGTGATGGACGCTGCTGTCTTCCATAGCTGAAGGTAGACATGATAAGCTCTGTCCTGACCCTTTAGGAAATCTTTTAATGGTATATTAAACATCCAGTAGAATGCTCCACATCAGACTTTGACCTTGTATTTCTTTCTCTGGATCACTTCTCATTTGGGAAAAGAAACCAGTTCCCTGACACGCTGATGAATTCATCGTGGATGTTCCTCCATTATTGTTCCAGTTGTAGGTCATATCCCATGTTTTAAGAAACTTTCTCATCTGATTTTACAATTTTTTGTGTGTCATATGTATGGATTGCCCCTGAGAAACTGACTTGGTTCTAAGACTAAATGGTGGGGAAGAGCCTGTGTTTCAGTAGCCATGCAGCAAAATGAGGTCTTAGTTCTATAGTCTGTCCACTGTGCTTTGTCATCACTGGCCTTAACATCCAAATAGCTTTTCTTTTTCAAGAATAAGAAAGTAAATGATGCTTATACCAACCTAACAAAAGCGCTCATTACTTTTAGTGACAAGCCACTAAAAAAAAAAAAAAAGAAGAAGTGATTATGTGTGTCATCTGATGGCTTAGATGAGATCTGTGTTTGGGAGACGATGGGAACCAAGTCCAGTCTTGGCAAAGTTGCCAGTGGTATTGCATTGTAATGGCAATCTCATAGGGGGCTCTCGAGGGGCACAGAAGGTACAAACTTTATGGGCCATAGACTCAGGAATATGAATGCAATTATGTCCATTATTTTTGTTAGTCAAAATAATATCTGCTGTGAAACCCTAGTCTGCTGATTGTAAATATCACTCTGGCTTTTCACATCATTGCTACAGGGTTCTCTCAGTCACTTTAGACCACATCCAAACTAAGGTTGAATATAAAACATTTACACATTGTCACAGTGTTAAGCTTATAGTTGTTGGGGGCGAGGGTGACCTTATTCAAATGTAGCCGAACAAAATCCACTACTGTATCCTCAGGCTGCTGCTCCCTGGTCATCTGCATCCATCTGTCCCAGCATGAAGTACCCATGATTCCATCTGCAACCTTGTGAAAAGACTATGATGTTACTCTCTATTTTTTCTTTTTTTGAGCTTTTTATTCAATTTCCAGGTAGTTAACATACAGTGTAATTTTAGCTTCAGATGTACAATACAGTGATGCAGCACTTCCATACATGACCCAGTGCTCATCACAGGTGCCCTCCTTCATCCCCATCAACTGTTTCCCCCATCCTCCCACCCACCCCCCCTTTGGTAACCATCAGCTTGTTTTTCATACTTAGGAGTCTGTCTCTTTGTTGGCCTCTCTCTCTCTTTCTCTCCCCACACCCCCCCATGCTCATTTGTTTTAGCTCACTCTCTATTCTGTTCTGATTGCATCTCCTGGGTCTCTTGGCCATCCCTGTCCACATCTGCTGTCCTCTTGAAAGAATGCAAAAAAAAGTGTTTGGAGCTCTTCCATGACACTCTAGAGCTATGATAAATCCACTGGGGCTGCCTTGGGCACTCTCTACCTGGACAGGCCACACAACCATGTCTACTCTCCTGTTCCTGAACAAGATTGGGGGGGGGGTTATGCTGGGGATTGTTCTGGGGGACCTTACTGCTCTTCTGGCCCCCTGTCCTCTGAGGAAGTGAGGCACAGTGTTTTCTGTTCTTCAGTCTCCAAACTCATTTGGGGTTGCAGAATTCTATCTGCCCCTTTGAGGTTTTGGCTAAGTTTGGGGCAAGATATAGGGCCCCTACTGAGACCTATAACAAAACATAACTGTATTTCTCTCTTCCTCCAGCTCTCTCTCTAGTCTGGAGAATTTTATCCTTTTTGGTGGGAACAAATGACCCTGCAAATATTCTGAATATTTTACATTGGCAGCTGAACCTCCTCTTTTGAATCCCAAAGCTGAGAATCTGACCCCCTTGTCTTCTGCTTTCACAGTTAAGGGAGTAGATGACCTATATTTAACTACCTGAATAGAGTAACAGGATTCAGTTAATACATCCCTCCACAAATGCAACCAGCCTTCCAAAAACAGTTCAGCGAACACTTGGCTTGTGTTATCAAAGATTTGCAGGTTGAACCCCTTCTCATCTGAATCAAACTCTGTGTTAATCTCTGAATCATAAACAGGAAAGCAGTTAAACTTGTGCTAGAAAGTGGGTGGTAAAGCAGTCACAGTCCAGGTTTTGCTGGCTGCATGATCCACAGGAAACTTCCATGCTGCATCCCATTCAGCCAAAATTCTCCTCATCCTCTTCATCAGCATTTTATGCTTCCAGCCTTTCAGAGAGCTGACTAAAAGCCAGCTTCGCCCTAAGACCCAGATACAATGGTTAGGCTAGTTCAGAAAAGAAACACACAAATCATGAGTTTCCCCCTTGGGCCACATTCTTTAGGCTGTGGAGGAGGTGATCATGATTAGCTCAACAGCCACAGTTCCATTTAGAGACAACACCCTTGCCATAGGTGGACCCAGCCACAGCTACGTCTATGTCCATATCCTTTCTGCACCGTGCAGAAAGGAAATGCATTCATGTTTGCAGATATGTTGGGTACTGTTTATATCTGTTTATGTACACCATCAGGCACTTTTAAAAATCCTGCACAAGTAGATATTTTTAGGCCAAGAAAGAAATATGGTAATAATTTTCATTTATTCTAACAAAAAGGAAGACATTGACTTCAGCAAAGGAAAATCACTCAAGCTCCTTAAGTCTTATTTGATCTGAAAAATTGTAATAGTAATAATGCTTCCCCTGGGGGCACCTGGGTGGCTCAATTGGTTGAGAATCTGCCTTTTGATTTTGGCTCGAGTCGTGATCTCAAGATCATGGGATCCGTGCTCAGCATGGAGTCTGCTTAAGAACTCTCCCTCACCCTCTGGCCCTCCCCCTGCTCATGCACACACACACATGATTTCTCTCTCCTTCTTCCTCCCTCTCTAAAATGAATAAATAAATTTTTAAAGAAAATAATGTTTCGGGGTGCCTGGGTGGCTCAGTGGGTTAAAGCCTCTGCCTTCGGCTCAGGTCATGATCCTAGGGTCCTGGGATGGAGCTCCTCATCGGGCTCTCTGTTCAGCAGGGAGCCTGCTTCCCCCTCTCTCTGTCTGCCTCTCTGCCTACTTGTGATCTTTCTCTCTGTCAAATAAATAAATAAAATCTTTTAAAAAAAATAATAATGTTTCCACTACATATAAATAAATAAAATCTTTTAAAAAAAATAATAATGTTTCCACTACATATTCACTACAGAGGGTTGTGAACATTAAGATATAATCTCTATCAAAGATTACATAGGTAAAAGCAATATATAAAGCTTGAAGTACAATAAAAACACCTGCTGTTCACATTTTTATCATCATTAGTGTTAGGATATAACACATTTTCATGGATGAAATAGAGAAAGAGAAGTTCTGAAGCTCATGCCTTCATCTTCAGTGAAAGGAAAAACATATTTTTGAAAGTCTGTTGGCCCAATTGCTTCAGTGGCCAAAAGGACAGCATAGTGTTGGTACCGTCAGGAAGGGCATTAGGAAAAATGGTGTCAACATGAACCACCCACAACCAATATTTGGAATGCCAGCTCCTAAAATAAGTAATAGCACATCTCTGGTTATCATTCCTTCAGAAAAACATAGCCAAGGCCTGCCAGGGCATAAATCAGGACAGGTAAAATATTCTAGAACATTTGAAAATATGAGGTACCATTAAACTCAAACAAAAAATGCTACATGAAAGGTGCGTACCCGGGAGGCCTACATAGGGTGAAACAGCCCTTATTCATAACTTCTTAGTGTAGCAAAACCATTAGAAACTTACAAAAGCCAAACTCAGGACAAAAAAAAAAAAAAAAAAAAAGAAAAGAAAAAGAAAAAAAGATAGAATCTATGCTTTAACAGAAGTAGCTACTATACCTGGAACAAACGTGGAACTAATTTTTTTAGGGGTGATGCAGGCTGAAAATATTCTAATTCAAAAAATCTTGTTTCATCCTTAATAATGTTTATGTTTTTTCTAATTACAGAAACAAGATATATCTATAGAAAAAGTAAAAAAGTACCAAAAAAGATAAAGAATCTTAATGCAGTTTCATAACAAAAACATTTTGATGTACTTTCTTCTAATTATTTTCCTTTTAGTGTTATTTATTTTGTAATATTTAATATAAATAAAAGTGTTTACTTCAGGTATATGTAAGCTGTGAAGCATAATAAAATAATTTGCTATAAACCTACCAGCTAATTTAGGATTAGGTCATTGTTCCCTGTCTCAAGAGGCTAATGCTATAGCTTCATCAAAGGTAGGACTGTAAATTGGTGCAGCCACTGTGGGAACCAGTATGGACGCTCCTCAAAAAATTAAAAATCAGAATACTAGATGATCTACCCATTCCACTTCTAGGCCTATATCCAAAGGAAATGAAAATACCCTTGCCGAGATAACTGCCACCCCGGATCCACTGCAGCATTAATTACATTAGCCAAGACAAGGAAATAACCCAAGTGCCCACCGGTGGATGAAAGGGGAAGGAAAATGTGGTATTCATACAGAATGGAACATTGCTCAGTCACAAAAAGGAAGGAAATCCTGCCATTTATGACAACATGGATGGACCTAGAGGACATTGTGCTAAGTAAAATAGCTCAGAGAAAGAAAAATACTGTAGATCTCATTTATATATGGTTTCTTAAAAAAAAAAACAAAAACCCAAAAACTGGACAACGGAAAACTAACTCATAGAAACAAAGATCAAGTTGATGGTATCCAGGGGCAGGAAGAGAGTGGGGAGTGGGGACGTAGATACAGTAATAATATTGTACTATATATTTGAAAGTTGCTAAGAGAATCGATTCTCACTACCAAAATAAAAAATGGTAACTATAGAACTATAAAATAAAAATTGAGGTGAGATCACAGATGTGTTAACTAACCCTAATGCGATCATTGCTTTGAAGTCTATACATATGTCAAATCATTATGTTGGACATCTTAAACTTACACAATGTGTCAACTGTATCTCAATTAAGCTGGGAAAGAAAAGAACCTCATTTTAAAAAGTCAGGTGGCTGGGATAGTTTTGCTAGGCTGTGGGTGAGGGGATAGGGGCAAGTTGAGAGAGACCTTGTAAAGGGTATTTTGCATTTAACTTCATTCTGAATGTTTAGATGATTGTTAAGATGATAATATTTTCCCAAGTCCATCTTTTTAGCAAAGCGGCTCTTCGGGATAACAATGAGCAACATGTTGTGGGCACTTGAAAAAGTCCTGCTGTGCTGAAAAGGGCACAAGACAAACACTGGTGTTAAAACCCCAGCTGCCCTGTCCCTAGCTGAGTAGCTTCTGGCAAGGTCTTTAACTTCTTGACAATAGTTTCATCTGTAAAAAGGGATGATCTCTGTTACAGTTTTAATGACATGAAGCTTCTGCCTAAAGAGCATTGAAGCTTGGCATTAACTGGCCCAGTCACCACCGTGTAGAACCAGGTCCCCTACTTTGCTGTCCCTTGAGGCAGTTGTATGTGACATTCAACCTGTTTTGGGGGGACACAGGATGCTTACCACCTGTCACCTTTGTGGAGGGAGGGCATAACAGAAAATACTAAGAAAATACTAAGTATTTTCCCACATAACAGAAAATACTAAGAAAGAGGAAGATAAGAGATACATAAAGTGGTAGAAATAATCGCTGGTAAGAACACACTCGTGGTTGCCAGAGGGGAGGGAGTGGGGCTATGGGCAAAATAGGTGAAGGGGATTGAGAGGTACAAGCTGCCAGTTATGAAATAAATATGTCATAGAGATGAAAAGCACAGCACCGGGAATATAGTCAATAATATTGTGACTATATTCTTTAAACCTTGGGCTATATTCTTAGAACTTTGGTGACAGACGATGACTACACTTCTCGTGATGAGCTTTGCATGATGTATATAAATGTCAAATCACTCTGTTGTATGCCTGAAAACTAATAAGATATTGTACGCCAACGATACTTAAAGAAGCCAGTCAGAATGTCTACTTGACAGCGTTGTTTCGGAATTAAATGGAATAACGGAGGAGAAAACGTCCATCTGGGTGTTTGACACCGCAAGCAGAGCTGAATTACACATTCTCTGCCTCGGAATTGGAGAATGAATGATTTTTTTTAAAAAAAGAAGATACCCTTTTTTTAAAGTTGATGATTCTTGTTATTTCCCTAAAGAGAGTTAGGAAGCTATTCCTTGGTTTATCTGGTTTATTTTAAGCCCCGTGGACTCAGTGTTTGTGAAATTGAGCCACGTGAAATGGCTAATACGGGAGGGTTTTTAAACTCCATAAAAATGCAGTTCCGTGTGGCTCAACCTAATGTCATCTGGCAAAAAGTCCCTGGTGTGCTTCTGGCTCAAAATAGCAGGCACAGAAAGGGTTTAACTGCTCTCTCAACTAAAACCACCCTGAGATGTCAGGAGCAAAAGAGAAGCAGCAGCATTGGAAGGAGCATCCATGGCTTTGGAAGGAGGAGCTTCATGAGAGCAGATTGGAAGTCCCGAAAGACTGCGGGCAGGTGGGAGGCGCCCAGCCGGAGCTGGCTGCCCCAGGGATGGCCGCCGCTGGTTGTCTGGGACCCCTGAGGATGGGCCCGCTCTCTCTGAGCGTTGCTCTGGCCACTCAGGCGGAGCGGCCCGGGGTTCCGCAGGGGAGGCCCCTTGGGGCCTCTCTGTGTTCACCCTCACAGCCTCAGCATTTGCTCCCAGGCTGAACCCTGTGGGGAAACAACCATGAAATAAAGTGGGAAGTCAGCCTTTGAGGTTTCTTGAAGAGTGTTGGGGATGCAGGAGAAAGCTCTGAGCCTGAGGGAATCTGAGTCCAGTCACTTTCAGCAGGACTGTGAGGCAGAAGGGCAGGCTCGGCTGTGGCCCCAGAGTAGGGCCATCATGGCCGGCTGGCCCTGGGTTCCTGTATCAGCAGACAGACTCTTCCTGGCCTCTGTGTTTGGAAGCCTGTCAGTACATCGCACCCACACACCTTCAGAGTCCTCCAGGCCATCCCAGCATGCCTGAAGGGTGCATTCCCCAGTCTTAGAAGCATTGGCAGTGGAAGGTTCTCACCTGAAGGGAACAGCTCTCAGCCACTGGTGAGGAGGGAGGGGCACTTCACCATGGCCATGGCCCTTCTCTAGGGAGAGCTTTCATCCAGTGAAAGGGATGGAAGGTGCTGAACCAGAGACACCACGGGATTCGCTAAGGTCTTTGTGGGGACCGACCATCTCATTCGATGGCAGAACATGTACAGATTTGTCAGTAGGGTGACTCAGAATGCCCACTCACTGTCATCTTTGTGGGGAAGAGCATCTACTCCAAGCTGCTTTCCCATGTAACAGAAAAATATTAATTCAAGAAAGAGAAAGATAGGAGATACATAAAATGGTAGAAATAACCCAAGACCAAAATGAAAAGGAATCTTGTCATGACTGAAGTACAACAGGCCTAAGATTGAACCAGTGGCATGCGGGCCTCAGCATTGCTGGGGTCCTCTGGTGAGAGACTTCAAGAATCCATTGAGATAAAATAAATTGCATTTAATTAGGAACCTAGACGTACAATTTTGCAGTGTTACTAATGAAATGAAAGCTCAACTCTCTTCTCTCAAAAACAGAAAGACATTTAGAAATTCTAGGACGGAAAAATGAGACAGATTTGTGATTGTGTGATGAAAAAAGCAAAAATACGTGCCCTTGATGAGGTGAAACAGATATTGTTTTCCGAAACGACTAATCCAAACCCCCACATGTCAAGAAATTTAACAAGGGAGGACAATGAAGAGTGTCACAAATAGTTCTGGTCAGTTTATCTAATGCTAGTCTATGTCCCAGTTGTGGTTACTTCCCAGGCAGCTATCTCTTTCCTACTAGTGCTTTTGGTTCTATTTGCCTTTTGCTGTAGTTTTTTTTTCTTAAGTGAGCTCATGTTCCTTTTTTTTTTTTTTTTTAAATTAAAAAATAGAGGTTTGGGGGCATCTTGGTGGCTCAGTGAGTTAATAAGCCTCTGCCTTCAGCTCAGGTCATGATCTCAGGGTCATGGGATCGAGCCCCGCATTGGGCTGTCTGCTCAGCGGGGAGCCTGCTTTCCCCTCTCTTTCTGCCTGCCTCTGATCTCTCTCTCTCTCTCTCTCTCTCTCTGTCAAATAAATAAATAAAATCTTAAAAGAAAACAGAGGTTTTAAATTTTGATTGAGACATCAGCATTATCTTCTGATATTCATGAGCCGGGTGACTTAGGTGTTATGCTTGAAAACAAACCCATTTTTCTTAATACCTTTCCTTTAAAACTTCAGAAGACCCCTTTAAGAGGCTGCTTACTATTCCTTGTGTCAAAGAAACCCATTCCATTGATCAATGTAATGCTTGAACTTCTATTATTTCCCCTTGCCTGTAATCTTTAACAAATCACTTTGCTTCTTTTGGCCTTGGCTTTTTTGATAGGGATGAAAGTTGTATTTGAGACTTCTTGGGAAAAAAAAAAAGTATCACAGACCTGCTTTTGTTAGGGAATATATGATTTCCAGCACTACATTGCTGAATATATTTGGATTATTCAAAGACTTGCATTGTTCACAAGGTCAAAACATATCAGAGGACATTCTTGATTTTAAAAATTGCTGTAATGTCTTCTTGATTTTTAAAAATCGTGTCTGTACATTGAAGACCCAAATTCAAGGGCAGTGTTGCCTGTGGCTCGTGATGAGGCTTTGAGCATATTATTTCCTGCTCTGTGCTTTACCTCTTGCGGTTTTCAAGTAAAGGGGTTAGAATAGGTCACCTCTACTGTCCTTTCTAAGAATAGAGATGAAAGTGATGTTGCAGAGAAAACTTGATCACTGGGAACCTTAGGGAAAAGTCATTAAAACTGAGTGAGCATTAAGGAGGGCACGTGACATGATGAGCACTTGGTGTTATACACAACTGATGAATTATTGAACACTACATCTGAAACTAATGATGTACTGTATGTTGGCTAATTGAATTTAAATAAAAAACTGAGTGGGGCGCCTGGGTGGCTCAGTGGATTAAGCCGCTGCCTTCGGCTCAGGTCATGATCTCAGTGTCCTGGGATCGAGCCCCGCATCGGGCTCTTTGCTCAGTGGGGAGCCTGCTTCTCTCTCTCTCTCTGCCTGACTCTCCGCCTACTTGTGATTTCTCTCTCTGTCAAATAAATAAATAAAATCTTTAAAAAAAAAAATAAAAAAAAAACTGAGTAAGATAATATTTCGGAGGTCTGATGCTTCCATTCATGTTGCAAAGCTAAGGTTGATCTCCTTCTTGGGTAAAATACTGCTTAGTCTCAAATGTACCTTGATTAAGAGACACACAGCAGAAGTAAATTATTCTGGAGATCTTCAAGGCAGATTGCAGTTCAGGTCAGCAGAGACCAAAGCTTGTACCATTTGGAAATCTCTTCAGGTTCTCCTCTTCACTTGTTCGTGGAAACCTCCCACACAGTGTCCCACCTACCCAATGGGCTCCTTTTTTCTAGTGGGGGGAAAAAAAACAGTGAAAACAAAGAACTTGCAAAGAAC
The DNA here is from genome assembly GCF_011764305.1 of Mustela putorius furo. Classification (NCBI taxonomy): domain Eukaryota; kingdom Metazoa; phylum Chordata; class Mammalia; order Carnivora; family Mustelidae; genus Mustela; species Mustela putorius. Next base: position 12,697,045 of record NW_025422123.1, on the reverse strand, counting down.
AAGATGATAATCGAAGTAAAAACAGTGTAGTGATGGTACAAGCAAAGCAGTCAATGGGTGTCATCATTCACCATAACTCTACAGAAGTACTGATGAATGCAAAAAATTGACAATCGCTTGTCTGCAAGGACAGCACTGATAATTCCCAATAGCACAGTTCCATAGATCAGGGTATTCATGCAGTTGGGAAGCTCATGTGCCTCAGATTGTCCAACCCTTTTCTTCCAGTCTGGTGCTACTTAAACTTAAATAGGGCATTATCCAGGGATCTTGTGGAAAGGCAGATTCTGCATCAGTGGGTCTTGGGGGTTTATGGGACTGAAATATTGTTTACTTAACAAGCTCCCCGGGGTTGCTGCTGCTGGTCTGTGGGTCTATAGGTTGTCCTCTCAGGATGACATATAGCTCTTAAACCCTGCCTGCACTTAGTGAGGTCTGTTAAGTGTTGGCGATGAAGGCAGTGATTTTCATAACCTTAAAAATGTATTCTGTCACTGTCTCATTCGATTACAAATGAATAGCCCTTCGTAGAAAGAAAGTCTATAATATGCGCATGCCTTGCTCGTATGAACAGCAGAGCAGGCTGGTGTGTTCAGACAGGATCCACACATCCACAAGACCGTCACGTCTTCCTAGGTTGCTGGGAACCACAGGTTTGGAATTACTGGTCCAGAGGCTCAGCCAACTGAGGACTACATGCCCAGCGTGCCCTGAACAGTCCTGATGTCACAATTTTCAATGGCACCCCCCCCTTCAAAGTGTCCTGTCTCTGGGAAGATGAGGTAGAGTGGTTCTCATTATAGTGGACACTGACGACAAGTTACTGGCTTCATCCAGCTTACATGCTTCTCCACAAACTTCCTGTTACAGGGAGAGAACGGAATTTTTAAGCAAATCATTCTTCTTGGCTGACGATGATTTTGGCTCTAAATCAGGCTTATGTCCAGCAGTCCTGAACTTCTGTGTGTAAAACACTCACACACACACGTATAAATGTGGGTATTGTGGGAAAAAAACATACTTTCAATCCTATGATCCTATCTGCAGCTACTTCTAGTCTGAAATGTCGATGTGAAGCTCCCTTCCTTTGGACAGGAGAAGCATCTTTTCAGGTTGCAACCATTTCTCCTGGAAAGATACCAGAATTCTTCACACTGCTGCTGCCCTGTGAGATGTGCATGAGCAAATCTGACTGAACACAAAAGATGCATCCATCTCACTGGGTCACCGAAGGGATAAAGCCATGTCAACTCAGCTTCTCTCTGCCCTCAGTGGGGTAGCCTAGGGGTTAAGACTAGAACTCCAGCTACTGGACTATCTGGGATGAAGTGTGCCTTCTGTCCCTGACTGATTGACCACATAAGGGAAAGGCTGAGTCTCTTTCAATCCATTTCTTCATCTACCTCATGAGCTTTATTATCAGATTGAAAGGTATTGTCGTCTGTAAGGGGCTTAGATAGAGGGCTTGGCTGTTTCATAAATGTCCGGTGAAAATTTAATCACTGTGCAAAATTGCAATCCCATATCCTACTCATAGTTAGCTAGAGCTGCAGACTTGGTGGGTGTTGTTTTTAGTAAATCCCTTTCAGCCATGCTAGGTGTTGACTGTCGTGTTTCAATCTGGAAAGCTCTCATTCAGGTAACTTGCCTCCCGAATTTATAACCGATTGAAACAATCGTTTTAGTTTCAAATCTCAAGGAATTTGAACATAAGCGATTTAATTTTATATAAGGCTTTATCATTAACAAGTCTTCTTTTTATGCCATTACATAAAGAAGAGAGAATAGAAGCTAAATAAACAAGAAAAAGCATAATTAAGAGGTGGAAAAAGAACAGTGATGAGGACCATTAGGAGCATAACAAACTACATTTTCTTTCTAGATTTAAAGATTGAGTCATAAAAATTTGCTCATATCTGCATCTCAAAAGAATGCAAATGCCATTTCAATTTCACAGGAAAAATAAGTTAAAAGGATTCCATGTTGCCTTTGAAAAGCTTACTTTGATTGTATGCCAAATGGTAAAATGAATGAATTAAATTTTAAATTGCCTCTCTTCAGAAGGATGCGATACAGAACATATTTAGGATTTAGCCCTTTAATTTAACATTAAACATCCTAAAGTTGTCCTCATCAATTATTGACCACCTGATATTGAAACAGGGGCTTCAGTTCAATCTGGGGAAGACAGAACACTACTTGTTTTTAGAAGTACATTTCCTCTCTCTTTCAGTTACAACACAGTGTGGCATTCAGGAAAGGGGTCATTTCCAAAATTGGTCTCTGAGCTGGGGAGCACTTTATCCCCTGAGCAGCAGCCTGCCCACGACCTATCATTTAGAATTCAAATAAAAGGTAGTCAGTGGAGCGTATCACCAGGAAAATAAATACAGTAAGAAACATTTAAGAGCTTAAAATAATAGAATCTCAAGTCTCATTTGGGTTGCAGTTTCTGCAATTCCGTACGTATTTAGTAACAGTCACGAGTGTGCCGCAAGACCAGACCTAGGGAAATATGGCTTAGGATCAACTATTCTTTTTGTCTTTTTTTCTCAGTCCCCCAAGATGGCCTGCCTTAGCAGTGATATCAGATTCCTGGGAATATATCAATGCTTTGATCATGACTGCTCCCCTGCTGAGAACAACAGGCTTCTTTAGAAGTCCCCCCCACACACCACTCGTTTCCACACATCAATATTCCATTCATCTGTCACATACCATTTCTTCCCTGAGGTCTTTCTCGATCGTGCTCACACACACATTGATGAGTTATTGTTCTGAAAGGAGATTCAGTGTGTGCGAAATAATCAAAGGAAGTGGAGGCCAACCCCAAAGGGAGAGAGGGTATGTCGGGGGAAGGGTCAAGAAAGACTTCTAGGAAGAAGGGTGGACCACTTGACGTTGGCTTCCCTATTATAGTATGGAAGTTCTTCACCTGTGTGTTTAGTACACAATTGCTGATTTTATTGGAGGGTGGCTTTGAAGGAAAGAGAAGATTCACCAAAAGCATGGGGGAGGAGGGGAGGACTGTTCTCTCCACAGCGCCTTGCTCATTTCATTATCAAGGGAGTCCTTCCTATAGTGCAGGGATCTTGCACAGTATACAGCTGGCACTCAATAATGTATACAAGTGAAAAGGACATAAAAGTAAAAATGACACCATTTCTCTCCTTAAAGTCACTATAGTCTAGTTAGTGAGGGAACAGTTACCCTCACTAAGTAGATCCCTGTGTTGTTAGGAGCACAGGGGAAGAATGTCTTAACCTACCCAGGATTCAGGAGAGATTTCTCAGATACGACACCTAAGCTAGAGCTCGAGAGACCATCAGAAGTCACGTGATGGGGTGTAATACATAGCCTGATGATGGTCGTTAACAACTCTGTATATGGTGTATTTGAAAGTTGCTAAGGGGGTAGGTCTTAAAAATTCTCCTTGCAAGAAAAGAAACTGGTAACTGGTTGAGGTGACCTATTTTAACTAAATGTATCATGGTGATCTTTTCCCAGTCTATCCATGTGTCACATCATTATGTTGTATACCTTGAAGTTGTGCCATGTTAAATGGGTCAATGATAGCTCAATAAAACTGGACAAAAGGAATATGGGGGTAAAAGTTACCTGATGGAAAAGGGTGTCTCTGGCAGAAGAAGGAGCAAGTGAGAGAAGGCCTGGAAATATAGACTCACCTGCGTGGAAGGCTGTAAGTGGAAGTTTGGCTGGTGTACAGGAGATGGCTTAGGGAAGGAGTAGAATATGAGATTAATGGGGTGAGTGATGGCTGTTTTATAGAGGGCCTTCAATGCGAAGCCAGGCTGTATTCTAAAAGCCATATGAAGCGACTGAAGGATTTTATAGAGGAACTGTTTAATCAGAATGTTGTCTTTTATTATTTTTTTTATTTTAATTTTATTTATTTGACAGACAGAGATCACAAGTAGGCAGAGAGGCAGGCAGAGAGAGAAGAAGGGAAGCAGGCTCCCTGCTGAGCAGAGAGCCTGATGCAGGACTGGCTCCCAGGACCGTGGGATCGTGAACTGAACTGAAGGCAGAGGCTTTTACCCACTGAGCCACCCAGACACCCCCAGAATGTTGTCTTTTACAAAGACCTTTCTTGCGGCACACTTTCAAAGTTGATTCCAAAACGGAGTCTAGAGAGACCTAGTGCCATAACAGGGAGAGCTGTGGCAAGCCAGGACTTGATGGAGGGGTGAAGGGTTGGAAGAACATGGGGCTTGTTGAGTGGTGGGATGTAGGAGAGATGTGGGCAGGATGTCAGAGGGAGGGAGAGGGAAAAGATCAGGTGACCCACAGCTTCCAGACTTGAGCAGCTGGGTAGGTGGAGGCCATTCATGGAGAGAGAGGGGTAGCAGATTTAGAGGCCCCAACAGAGAATTTGGCTTTGGAGCTATATTGGGTTTCAGGAACCTATCTATTGGATATCTCTAAGGAAATATTCAGGAAACAGCTGAAGATGGGGAATAGAGTTCTGGAGATGGGCTTGTCTGAAAGATATCTGAAGAGTGTTAGATGGGCGAAAGGAGCCAGGTGCAAGGGACTTAATGAATCTCTTGTGTATCTGAACTTTAAACACTTCTGGTAGTGCCTGGCACCTTTGTCATGTGCCTACTCTCTCTCTCTCTGATGATAGGGGATCTCCAAGGGGAGCAGCTGACAACAATTACCCTTTCCATACCTCCTTAGAATTATTTACTTTACCAAGAAAACTTTTAAAGCTTAGCAGGCAAGAAAGAAATCATGATGCCTAATTTGGACTCAATGTCTTAAGTAGATAATAACATAAATAAAGTCATGTTAGTATAATTAGTCTTAATTTTATATGAAATATTACTCTGGGCATTCCTACAATTGCTCTTTACAGTCTGTAAGGATTAGATACAGGTAGTAAGCAAAGATCTTGATCTGGATAGAGGGAGAGATGCACAACTAGGGCTAGCAGGCCAAATATAGACATGTAAATGAAACATTGTTTCTCTTCCAGTCTGGTATTCCTAACAGTAATAACTCTCACATACCCAAGCTTAGTACCTTTCTAACTGATTTAAATAGGCTAATTTACTTGATGTTGAGGAAAACCCTATAACATAGAGACTGTTATTATTCTATGCCCATTTTACAGATACAGAAAATGAGGTGTCCGATAGACCAGTCCGTTGCTCAAGGTTGCACAAATCCTGGGTTCAGGATTTTAACTAGGGATTGTGACTCTAGAGTCTGTGTTAGTAACACAACTTTATGCTTTATCTAATAGGTAAGACAATATTTAAATGAATTTAAAATGTAGTTCCTTGTCTTACCAGCTGTAAAGGACACTGTGCATTTTGTCAATTACACATGCACAATTAGAGCTTGTATCTCGGCAGGGCTGGGGATAGCCATAGGCACTCTTGCAGATTAATGATCAAAGAAGAGGAGTTGATAGCCCGGAGAAGGATGAAACTGTCATTCACCCTCAGGATATGCCCTGAATCAAGGCAGCCATTAATACTGTGCACTGAAATGTGGCAGCCATAGAAGTGGCATTAGATCCTTCCTTTGTATTTAAGAGCATGCAGATATGTCCAGTTTGTGGCACTTAACAGAATCTGTGCTCATAATGACTCTCTCAGAGGTCTAGAATTTACCTGGTTTACCTCCTCCCCACTCCTAATACATGTGGGGATGTTCCTTTCTTCTCTTCCCTAGGAATTCAGAGACCCCTTGGGATGCTTACAAGCATCCTGAGGCAGGCACGGAGCAGGTAGGCATCCACACAAATGGTATCTTGAGTGGTACAGTCAGGATCTACACTCTCCTGGGCCCTCTTGTTGGGGACAGGGTGACCCATCAGAACCAGCCCTGGGTTCAGGTGCGCCAAGGGTCTTATTCATCCAAAGGGTGGGCCTTTGCTGCACAGAGTTAGACCCAGCAAAGGTCTTGGGCACATACACAGTGCCTCTGGGAAATTTCTCTCTCAGTCCACATATCAAGCAGTTGTCATACTTTATTGAACAGTTGCTGGGACAGGCTCCAAGCACCCAGCTTACCAGCATCTCCTCTAGCCTCCACCTTGGGTGTTTACCAAATGGGTTCTGGTGAGTGTGGTAGGGATAGCCTCAGCCATCCCTATGACCCACGTACTGAAACTCTCCAGAAAATGTCTCACATTTCTTGGCTTTCATTCTGGAGATTCAAACATTGAGGGAAAGGGTCCCCCTCAGCTGAGATTTAGCCATTTTACGCACCTGGACTCCAGACTCCCTTGTGAATGTACAGTATCCTTGTCATTCTCTAAGGCGTATTTCCTGGAAATTGAGTGAAGTTTCAGCTCTGAGGTCCTCTTTGTATGGGCCTGTACCCAGGCCGTGGCAAAGCTCTGACGATGTGTTTCACAGTCAGGTTTTGGTGGTTTTGTTTTTTGGGGTTTTTTTTGCGGGGGGGGGGGGGGTAAAATTTATAAAATTTATTTCTTATGAATTTTTTGTCCTCATTAAAAAATATTCCATTTTGGTGCCTCTTTTGTATAATTTTGCCTACAAAGGATGTCCCACGTTATCAAATCTGTAAGCTCCACAGAACTGAGGCTGACCACTGTTCAAGGATCATTCTTTGTTGCCCCTGTGCATTTTATTAGCTTAAAGGAGTTTTGGGTGCGGGGTTATTTTTCCGGCTCTAAATGTGTGGATGGCAGCACAGTGAAATCAGAGAAATGGAGACTTGCTTTGCTAGAATGGAGTGAGCGCGATCTCTTGGATAGAAAATTTACCCGGCCACCCTGGGCTTTAATGGTGGGAACGAAAGAACAGACTAGAACACAGGCCATGGTAACCATTCTGCTGAGAGAAGCAGGTGATGAGGTTTTAGGGCCAAGTGGGTCCTTTCAGAGTTTGGCGCTGAGTTTTACATCTTTGTCTCTCGCAAGGACTCCAGTGAGAAGGGAGAAAGGCTTTTGTGCCTTTACCGGCAAATTCTTTTCTCCCAAAGCAGTTGTGTGACCCAAGGTCTGTCCACTTCTCTTATCAGTAAAGAAGGGGTGAGCCTCCTTTTCATCATGATTTTCTGTTTAGGTCACGTCAGAACCACAAAAGAATCAAAGCATTATTTCATACAATTCTGCCTGGCCTTAGAAATCCTGACAGGTTAAAAATCCCAATGTAAAAATGCGCCACTGCACACCTGCTGTCCCTTATTAACAGCAACACTCCTTCTGACAGGAAGCCTCCCGAGCAGCCTGTAAAATCCAGTATGATCCCTAAACATGGGATTTGCCCAGGACTTGTCAGTGGAACCCATTGAGAGGTGATAAACCGAAATGAATTGTCTCATTCCTCAGCAGGTTCTGGGAGGTATTATCTGCCCGATGAGAGCCCTGTGATTTTGAGAGAAGCTGAATTTCTTATTAAGATAATTTATACCCACAGGGATCGTAAGTGAGAAAATTGAAGCATACGTAAAGGCATACAGCCTCGTTTGGAATGTGGATGAAGGCAGCATCAGTCCCCCTAGCAGTGGGATCTTTAAGCACTCTTCCTTCAGTTTGACAGCGCTGGCTTGTTTACCCTCATTCTTCAGACCTCTCACTTGTCTGCGTGTTCTCAGTGACCCTGGGTCGTCTGAATGACTTGAACTTCCCAGTTTTGGTTTTGCTAACTAGGCGGTCTGGTGGCTTTATGGAGGTCACTGACTTCCAGCTGCTTCATGTGTTATTCAAAGACAGGAAAAATCTCAACTTACCCTCAGACGGTCCGTCCAGAAAAGCGAGGGTTCAGTGACTTCATAAAATTGTGTATGTGCAGCCTGTCAGGCTAGGAATTAAACGAAGGGAATATTATGTCCTAATATTCTTTCTACAAAACACCTCGCGGTTTTGTATCAAACAATTGAGCAGAATACATTGAGCACTTCCTAAGTCTTCCTGAGTTTACAAAACAATAGTCGCTTCCTTTTTCTTTTTTTTTTAAGATGTTATTTATTCAGTTGTGAGAGAGGGAGAGAGAGAGAGAGAGCACAAGCAGGGGGAGCAGCAGGGAGAAGGAGAAGCAGGCTGCCCGCTAAGCAAGGAGCCAGAATTGGGGCTCCATCCCAGGACCCAGGGATCATGACCTGAGCCAAAGGCAGACGCTTAACGACTCAGCCACCCAGGCATCCCAGTGTCTGGAAACTATAATAGTTCACCTGCCAGTTGGTTTTGTTCCGTAACTTCTGAGGACAGTCTTCTTCACATCACTGGAGCTTCTTGGTAAGGACTCTGGACAGATCCCTCTGTCTGGTGTTGAGGCCAGGCTAATATTTACCCTCAGGACCCTGAGAGGAATGTATCACCGGCGAGGAATGCCGTCTCGTGTTGGCCTTGAAAAAGATTAGAAGCGAAATGTTGGCCCACCCATGGCCCATGTTTGAGACCGCATGAGAAGTTTTTCTAGTTTTCAGGAGGGCATCCTGTCAGACCGCATGAGAAGTTTTTCTAGTTTTCAGGAGGGCATCCTCTTGTGAATCTTTCGTAATGCAGACTCTTTGCATGAAAAACGTAACTAGACCTCCATGGCCCCAATTTATGCTCTACCCTTGTTTTCCTCTTTTTTTTTCTATACTCAAGTTTCTATTTTGAGATTTATTTATTATATTTATTTATGTATGTATTTATTGGCATCTTGTATGTCTTTATAAGCCATGTTCGAATCTTTTTAAAAACGTGGAGCACAAATAATGCATAAAGGAACAAATAATTGTAACACAGGTGAAGTTAAGAAGATTTAAGGAAAACCATAGTGAGCTTCTGCAAGCTTCCAGTCCCGTTCATGGTGGTCCCTCCATACAATTTCCAGCCTGCTCAAGAAAAGCAAATATGTTTAAAGGTAGAGATTGTAAAATCCCGAAGTGTTCATTCTTGAGAGCAAACCTCCCCCCTTCCTTCTTGTTGCACTCCTCCCACACATACAGGTTGTGTACACACGCCTGTCTTGCCCATGCTACCCTGGAATGACCCCGCTATCCACTTACCACTCACCTAAAAAAAAAAAAAAAAAAAAATGGCAGAACTCTATCAGCAGGCTCTATTAAAAACCATCTGATCCCTAGTTTTATGTAGTCCCTTAGTGCTGCATAATCGCCTGCATTAGTGTCCTAGGGCTGCTGTCACAAAATACCATAAACCGATTGCCTTAAAGTCACAGCAATTTATTACTTCACAGTTCTGGAGATTTAGAAAACCAAAATCAAGGTATTAGCAGGACTGTGCTACCTCTGAAACCAGTAGGGATATCCTTCTTCATCTCTTCTTAGCTTCTGGTAGTTGCAATCTGCCGGCAATTTTTGGCCTCCCTTGGCTTATGGAAGCATCACTCCAATCCTCCATCTTCATGTGACACTTTATGTCTCTCTGTCGTCCCATGGCTGTCTTCTTATGAGGACAACAGGCATCCTGGGTTAGGGACTCCATTCTAGTATGACCCCCTCTTAACAAGTTACATCTTCAGTGACCCTGTTTCCTGATAAGGTCAGATTCTGAGGTACTGGAGACTTCAGCATAGCCTTTGGGTGGGCGGACATAATTCAATCCATTACACTGTCCTTTGACTCGTCCACATTTACTCTCCTTGCCTCTAGCTCCTCAAGACCTCAGTGTCCCTTCACCTTCCACTTCCCTGAGATGAGAAAGCCATTCTGTTTTGCTTGTTCCATTTCCAGACTCTTCCATTGTGACCTATCAGCTCTTTTCTCACAGGAAAAAATCCTACAAGTCTTTCTGAAGCCCCTCTTCTTGTCTCCACCATCCACTACTCCCTTTCTCTCCTGTCTCCTCTCTTTCCTTCATCATAGTTTCATTTCGTCAACCAGTAAGCGTCTCTCCACGTAACTAAAAATCTTCTTTCAATCTGACTTCCCATATAATTATCACCCAGCTCCCTCTTTCTTGTTGCCAAGTTATCTTTCTCCACCTTTCCCCCTCCATTCTCCCCTCAATCCATAATAATCCATATCTCACCTTCACATCTGTTCAGATAGCTCTCAGGAGGATTGCCAGTGGTCAAGACCATCTTCATCCTCTTCACCATCCCTGCAGTGTTCAGGTATGATCACCACTCTTTCTTGAGTGATGTCTCTTCTTCTATTTCCATTATGCTGTATCCTAAAGATTCTCACTAGACCTCTTGTCTTCAACCCAAGCCAAATAAATCCTTACTTTCTTAGAGATGTTATGGTACCACAGTTCTCCAAGGATGGTCTGCAGACTCCTACAGGTTCCCAACATCATTCTCCATGAGGTCAAAACCATTTCCATAATAAGACTAAAACACTCTTTTCCTTTTCAGCTGTGTTGACATTTCACATGGTACAGAAGCAATAGTGGTTAAAACTGCTGATACTTGTGTACAAGTCAGTGCAGGGGCTGCAAACTATACCAGTTTTACCAGTATTCCTCATAGCCACAAGCTCACAGTTAAAAAAAAAAAAAAGAAAGAAAGAAAGAAAGAAAGAAAAAGGAGAAAGAAAGAAAAATGTGGATTTTACCTAAAAATGCCCATAAAATTTATTAATTTTATTAACTTTATATCCTTGAACATATGCCTTTTTAATAATCCAAATAATGAAATGGGAAGAACACGTAACATACACTTCTACAGCACCCCAAAATACAGTATTTGACTTGAGGAGACATTGGAGGCTATTCTAAGATGAACTAGACATTTACTTTTCTCATGGAACACAATTTTTACTTGAAAGAACAACCAACAGTCAAACTGTAGTTATGCAGACTTAGATATTTGGCAGACATTATCCCAAAAATGAATGAATGAGCATGTTACGCCAAGGAAAATAACTGGCATTGTTTGTCACCAATGATTAGGAAAGAGGAACACCTGGGTGGCTCAGTCAGTTTGGTCCTGGGATGGAGTCCCACATCTGGCTCCTTGATCAGCAGGGGGACTGCTTCTCCCTTTCCCTCTGCCACTCCCCCTGCTTGTGCTCGCTCTCTCTCTCTCTCTCTCTCTAACAAATAAGTAAAATCTTAAAAAAAAAAAAAAAAAAAGCCACCTGGGTGGCTCAGTTGGTTAAGCAACTGTCTTCAGCTCAGGTCATGATCCTGGAGTCCTGGGATCAAGTCCCACTTGGGGCTCCCAGCTTTTTGGGGAGTCTACTTCTCCCTCTGACCTTCTCCTCGCTCATGATCTCTCTCACTGTCTTTCTCTTAAATAAATAAATAAATAAATAAGATATTAAAAAAAAAAAAGGAAAGAACTTTCAAGCTAAAAGTAGAATTTTGGAAAACCTATATATACCAACGTGAATCTGACAACTCCCCAATTTCTGAAGAATTTTTATTAATATAGGTGGTAATATATCGTGCCAAATAGATAAAGGTGCAAAATAGATACATAGATCTTAATATAATCAAATGATAATGTTACTTGATTATAATCAAGATTATTATATATTTGTAATCAAGATTATACATTAAATCAGATTTAACATTGTAGTGTACTTTAAGACACTGCCACTTGTCTGGTTTTGATGAAGTATCAAGAAAGGGTATCCACAAGGAATTTCAAAGAATATTTGAAAAGCTATTAAGTTACTCCTCCCTTTTCCAACCATGTGTTTGGTTGAGGTCAGCTTTAGGTCACACCCCTCAGACAAAACAGCATAGTGTAACAGATTGAACATAGAGACAAATCGGAGATTTAGGTCTCTTCTATTAATTCTGAAATTAAAGAGATTTGCAGAAATGTTAAAAAAAAAAAAGGGCGCCGATCTTACTAAACTGTCTTGTTTTGGGAAATAGTTATTTTTCCTAAAAATATTATTTTAACATAGAATGGGCTTATTATTGTTACTTTTAAATATATTTGTAAATGCATTTTTTTAATTTTTTATTTTTTATAAACATATATTTTTATCCCCAGGGGTACAGGTCTGTGAATCACCAGGTTTACACACTTCACAGCACTCACCAAAGCACATACCCTCTCCAATGTCCATAATCCCACCCCTCTTCTCCCAAACCCCCTCCCCCCAGCAACCCTCAGTTTGTTTTGTGAGATTAAGAGTCACTTATGGTTTGTCTCCCTCCCAGTCCCATCTTGTTTCATTTATTCTTCTCCCACCCACTTAAGCCCTCATGTTGCATCACCACTTCCTCATATCAGGGAGATCATATGATAGTTGTCTTTCTCTGCTTGACTTATTTCGCTAAGCATGATACGCTCTAGTTCCATCCATGTTGTCGCAAATGGCAAGATTTCATTTCTTTTGATGGCTGCATAGTATTCCATTGTGTATATATACCACATCTTCTTGATCCATTCATCTGTTGATGGACATCTAGGTTCTTTGCATAGTTTGGCTATTGTGGACATTGCTGCTATAAACATTCGGGTGCACGTGCCCCTTTGGATCACTACGTTTGTATCTTTAGGGTAAATACCCAATGTAAATGCATATTTTTAAAAGTCTCTGGTACAATGAACACTGGTAGGTGAAACCCACATTAACAAAAGTTCTTCAGGATTCCGCATAATTTGTAAGTGTGTAGCGAGGTCCAGAGACCAGAATTTGAGATCACTGCTGTGGAACTTTATTCAAACCAATGGTTACAGAGGGAACTACTTGTTGAGGACATGAGGAATTTATTGGGTTTGTGGAGTACCAGACTGGAGGAAAGTGGCAGCCAGGGGACAACAAAGTACCACTGTGTGTCTCTGCAGGGGCCCGGGGTGGGGGGTGGTGACCTGAGCCTGAAAAGCATAGATTTGCTCTCCTGCCGGTTGAGAGACAGCCACCTGTGTCTGGCTCTGTTCAGGACATTGTGTTGCCTAAGGGTAGGTCGCAATGCTGCACCTGCCTGTAACGAATTTTGTCTCGTACTCTGTTGCCTCTGCCAATGAAATGTTTATCATGTCACTAATGGAAGAAAATAGAGTTGGCTGGTGAATCCCCACTTCTTGGCCAGCTGTCACCCCCTGCCAATACTGGTTCTCAAAAGAAATCTGCAGAGAGGACAAGCCAAGTACATGTTAGTTGATGGGGACAAAGATGACAATCACCATAGAACTTGTGAAAACCCTGGCCCCTGAGCTCTGGGCCGCACCTCAGGTTTGGTGAAAGACCTATTTTGATTATGAACCTAAGCCCAAAACAAGGGGTATCAAAGAGGTTGCTGTCACTTGCCAACTCTAGCTTGAGGCAGTAGCTGCCTGGGACCCTCTTCTGAGGATCAGTGGAGAAAACAGTTGCACTCAGTAATTGACATCTGCCAAAGCCTCCCACATTGTCAGCCCTCCCCTAAGCCCAAAGCCAGGACTCCTTGATTTTTTTTTTTTTTTTTCACCAATCCAAGCTCTTGAGGCCAAACAGCTCTGGATAGCTGAGATGTGAGGCATAAAGAAGAAATACAAAATGCAAACAAGGGATTAGAGGCAAAGGAAAAGAACACTTCCCCTCCAAGGCTGGCCTCCATGCGTACACTCAGGCCCTGGGGAAGGGATACAGACGTGAAACTGGCAGTGGAATAATATAGAGCTACAGAGATTCAAGAATTTTGTCCTAAGAAATAGGAATATTTCTCTATAGAAATAAGAGCTTTTACTCTCCTAATGCTCTTCATTCCTGAAAACTCCCCAAATTAATTAAACCATCAACTGTGGTATGACCAGCTGAGGGTACTGTCATTGTGAGGAACTAGAAAACATTGTATTCACCAGAACTCCTATTCAGGAAAATACAGTATTGTCAGGAAATAATTCCTTTGTAAGCTCTCTTGGAGGGGTGGTGGAGGCCCCAGGCCCAGGAATTGGCTAATCCCAAGGCTTGAGAGATGAAGGAAAAACTGTAGCAGGAGTAGACAAGGAAAGATTCTTGTTTTGTTCTAGAGAGGGAAAGGGGAATAAGAATAAGAAAAGGGGAGAAAGAGCCCCTCATATCTCCATGAATGTCATGAAACTTCAAAAAAAATAAAAAATAAAACTTGCTCTGAATGTATCATTGGTGGTTCTGGACTGGATAGATAGGTTATAAAGAGAAAGAAACAGGAGTCAAAAATGTGAAGAACTACAGGCATGGCCTGAGGAAATCTCAAAAATGGGCCAAGCATTTGGAAGGGTCACAGGCCATGAACTTTAAGGTCTAAGACATGTTCATGTGTGTGACTAGGAGGTCTTCTAGGAGGTCTTCTCTAACACCTGGGTTCTTCCTCCTCTGCAACCCCAAAGGTCAGTGATGTCACAGGCCCCCATCACATTGCTGATTCTGCTGGATGTGGTCACACATGAGCCTCTGACTCCTACTACAGCACCTCCTCTTTGTCTCAGTCCGGCAGTGTAGTTCTGTATATAGTGGAAAGTATCTCTGTGTTCAGGGTCACAAGGACTTTGGCCTGGTGGAGGCTCTGCCACTAACTGCCTGGGTAACCATGGTGGGTCCTTTTCTTCTCAGACTTCAGGATCCTGATTGGTAAAACGATAGAGGTGAGGAAGGAAAGGGTTAACTATCACTTAGGTCCCTTACAAATCAAAGTTCAGTAAATCTTGCCACTCCTTGCTTGGTACATTGTTGTTCCCACTTATACTCACACTTACAATATACCGTTTGTTCTTTGTTCATTCATTGTAGAAATAAAAGAATCAGGGTTTGTTGGTTTGTTAGTTTAAATAAAAGTTATTTACTTAGTAGCAGTTTCTCCACTGAGAACATACAGTAATTTAACATGCTCTGGTTTTGTTACTTAGAACAAGAACTTTTTTAAAGCTAAGAAAAACCAGACAGATGGTATATATATGTATACAAATGTGTGTGTGTGTGTGTGTGTGTGTGTGTAATTCTCTAATTTTCCTTCCCCAGCCTTATGGGCATTCTCTTATTTGTGACGGTGTCTGCCTCTCCCAAAAGGATGTTAGACCGTCGAGGGTGGCAACATAATGATACTCATCTCTGTGTCCTCCTAAAGCCTAGAACCATGCCTTATATAAAGTGAGCATTTAACAGAGATTTGTTTAGCTGCGCTGAAATCGTACCAAGTCAAAAATTTTAAATGATTGCCTTGTACTGTGATAAATTTAGTTATGCTGTGGGAATAACACAACCTCCAAATCTCAGGGGTTCAATGCAATAGAGGTTTGTTTGTTGGTTGGTTGGTTTTTGGTTTGTTGTTGCATTGTTGTTGTTATTGTTTTTCCTTGCCAAGGCAAACTCAACCATAGGATGGGTGGGAGGAGGGAGAAAAATATTTCTGTTCCACACAGCCACTCAGGGACCCAGGCTGCGGAGAATCCTGCTTCCAAATGGTATGCCATCTGGAATACATGGCATCTTCAGAGAAAGAGATAAAAAATTCTTAAGGGCTTTTTCTTGCTTTCTGCACACATTTCATGAACCAGGACTAATCACATGGCACCAGTTAACTAGTGACACCAAGACTGATAATCGCTAATAATATCTATCACATACTTTACTTGATAGCTCTAGTATTTTGGCAGTATGGATTTCTTTGAGAATCTTGTACCAACAATGATCCCTCTCCCCAGAAAAAAAGATACAGATACACAGAAACTTACTCAACACTTTGCATGATTTTCAGGGTTTTTATGCATTTCAAGGCCCATTGACTGCTCCTCTGCAGATCTCAGGACCCAGATTATAAATCCTTATGCTGAATCCACAAGCATGTTAACACCTGGTAATAGACCAACAGATGAAAGGGAAAAAAAAAAAAAAAAGACATTACTAAGATGAAATCAGAGAAGGAGACAAACCATAAGAGACTCTTAACTCTAGGAAACACACTGAGCACAGCTGGAGGGGAGGAGGGGTGGGAAGACAGGGTAATCAGGTGAGGGGCGTTAAGGAAGGCATGTGATGTCATGAGCCCTGGGCGTTACATGCAACTGATGAATCACTGAACTCCACATCTGAAACTAATAATACACGAATTTAAAAAATACATTACTAGTGTTCTGTTTTATTTGAGAAAAGCCTATTTATTTACTTAATTATTTGTGTTGGATCAGGCATCATGCAAGATACATGGCTGATGGATTTTCCTCTGTTTTGTTTTTACCAGGAAAAATTTGAGGGCCTGTTTCGGACTTATGATGACTGCGTGACGTTCCAGCTGTTTAAGAGTTTCAGACGTGTCCGAATAAACTTCAGCAATCCCAAATCTGCAGCCCGAGCCAGGATAGAGCTTCATGAAACCCAGTTCAGAGGAAAGAAATTAAAACTCTACTTTGCACAGGTAAAGTCATTCTTGCTCTGCGTTATCTTCTGCTTTTTAAAAATGTAAGTGGAGCCCTTTCTGCTTTCAGGCTGGTTTGTAGTCTATAATTAGTTCATGGAGAAATAAACCTGCACCGCGGATCGCCAGGCGGGTACATCAGAGAGGTTCAGAAAGCAGGCTGTAAGGGCTGACAGCCTGGGCTGTCACTGGGCAAGACACATACTCTCATTGGGCCTCAGTTTCCTCACCTGAAGAAGGAGGAGGGTGATACACACCTCCTACTGTTGCTGGGAGGATTAAATGAACTACTGTGTGTTCAAATGCCTGGCATTTGGTAAATACACAGTAAACACCAGCTGGTGGTCATAGTAAGAACAGTCTATTCATAACTACTCCGAAACTTCCTAGCAGGGTTATGGTTAAAATTTCAGTTATATCCTAGTTTTAGTGACTCCTATTCATGAGAAAACATGACAAACATGGAAATCAATTTTGTGTTTATTTCATATTGGTTATTCCCAAAGGGCATGGGCA
Organism: Mustela putorius furo; assembly: GCF_011764305.1. Classification (NCBI taxonomy): domain Eukaryota; kingdom Metazoa; phylum Chordata; class Mammalia; order Carnivora; family Mustelidae; genus Mustela; species Mustela putorius. The sequence goes on along the minus strand of NW_025422123.1, from coordinate 12,680,301 downwards.
ATTCTTGGCAATGCTCACAAAGTCCACAGCAATAGAAAATCAATGTCCTAGGGGCGTCTGGGGGGCTCAATTGGTTAAGCATCTCCCTTCTGCTCAGGTCATGATCCCGGTGTCCTGGGATCGAGTCCCACATCAGGCTCCCTGCTTGTTTTTGTGCTCTCGCTCTCTCTCCCTCTCTCTCTCTCTCCCTCTGACAAATAAATAAATAAAATCTTTTAAAAAAGAAAAGAAAGAAAAGAAAAAAGTTCCATCAGTGTCTTCCCTTCATCATCAGATGTCTTGATCCATCCCTTATTGGTCAGTAAACATTGTTGCCATCTTCAAACTCTACAAAGATGGCACAATGAAAAAAACATTGACTTTGCTTCTTTTTAAGGCCAAACAGTATTCCATTGTATGTAGATGCAACGTTTTCTTCACCCATTCATCTGTCGATGGACATTTATGTCATTGCCACATCTTGGCTATTATGAATAGTGCTGTAATGACCATAAGAGTTAATATTTCTTCAGGAGCCTGATTTCAATTCTTTTGGGTAAATATCCAGAGGTGGAATTGCTCAGATGGTGGTGACCTAAATATTTTTTTATAAGCCTGTTGGCCCTTTATGTATCTTCTTTGAAGAAATGTTTATTTGAGACCTTAGATCATATTTTAACTGAGTTGCTAGGTTTACTTTGGGGTTTTTGTTGTTGTTGTTTTGAGGAATTTTTTTTTCTTGCTTTTGAATCATAGAGGTTCCTTAACTCTTTGTCCTGTATACGGATAAGGAGATTAACCTCTCCTCCATTTGGTTTTTAAATATTTTCTCTCCTTCGTGGATTGCCTTTTCACTTTGTTGATATTTCTTTGGCTGGGCAGAAGACTTAGTTTGACGTAGTCTTGCTTATTTCTTTTTCTTTGTGTTGCCTGTGCTTGTAGTGTCATATCTTTGAAAACATTGTCAAGGCCAATGTCTTAAAGCTCTCCACTCTATTTTCTTCTAGGATTTTTGCAGTTTCAGGTCTTACATTTTGAGTCTTTAGTCCATTTTGAGTTAATTTTTGTATATGGGATAAGATAAGGTTTCCATTTCATTCTCTTATATGTGCATATCATTTTCCCAACACCATTTGTTGAAGAGACTGTCCTTTCCTCATTGTGTGCTGTTAGCACTCTTGTTGAAGGTCAGTTGACCCTATATTTTGGATTCATTTCTGAACTCTCTGTTCTATATGTCCATTGGTCTGTATGTGTGTCTTAATGCCAATACCATACTATTTTGCTTACTGTAGCTTTATAATGTATTTTAAAATCATAAATACATTATAGTATTTATGATTTGGTGTGTGATCTTGAGGTATGATCTTGCTCTTTCTCAGGACTGATTTGGCTATTTGAGGTCTTTTGTGGTTCTGTATGAATTTTAGAATTTTTTTTTTTTTTTTTACCATTTCTTTAAAAAAAAAAAAAAGCCATTGGGATTTTGGTAAGGGTTCCTTTAAATCTGTAGTTTGCTTTGGATAGTATGGACATTCTGGATGAATGGATGGTTCATGGATGAACCTCGAGGACATGATGCCAGTCACACAAAGACGAATATTGCATGATTCCACTTAGATGAGGGATCTAAAATCATACAAGTCATTAGAACCGAAGAGTAGAATGGTAGTTGCCAGGGACTAGGAAGGAGGGAAAAAGGATGAGTTACTAATTAACAGATATAAAATTTCAGGTAAAGAAGATGAATATGCTTTAGAGATCTACTGTACAAAACTGTATCTATAGTCAACAATAATATACTGTAGACTTAATTTCTTAAGAGGGTAGATCTCCTGGGATCCCTGGGTGGCTCACTCAGTTAATCATCTGCCTTTGGCTCAGATCTGATCCTGGGGTCCTGGGATCGAGCCCCCTGCTTGGGGTGGAACCTGTTTCTCTCTGCCCCTCCTCCTGCTTGTGCTCTCTCTTTCTCAAATAAATAAATAAAATCTTCTTTTAAAAGAAGAGGGTGGATTTCCTGTTAAACGGTCTTTTCACAATAAAGTAAAATAAAATGTAAAAAAGGAAAAACATAGACTTTGCCTCAGACCCATGTTTGAATCCCATACTGCCAGAAACTGTGTTACTTGTAGAAGCCTTATTTTTTATCTATTGAATCCCCACTTGTTTCCTTAAAAAGTTAAACAGAGAGTTACCATCTGACCCAGCAAGTATCCCTTCTGAGGTATACATCTGGAAGACTTGAAAACAGTCTTCCAAACAAATGAGTACGGGTATTCATATGCTCATGGTGGTACTATGCACACTAGCCAAAAGTTGGAAGCAATTGGAATGTGCGTCAGTGGGTGGAGACAGACAGATGGTGGTCCGTCACTCACTGGGATGTTACACAACCATCAGAAGGGATGCAGTACCAGGGTGTGCGAGGATATGGATGACCTGTAAATTTGCGAAGGGAAATAAGCTAAACACAAAAAGGTAACATCATCTCATTCTGTTTCTGGGAAATGTGCAGAACAGGCAAATCCATAGAGATGGGAAGTGGACTGGTGGTTGCCAGGGTCTGACTCGAGGCCAGAATGGTAGGAACTGTTTCATGGGCACAGGGTTTGCTTTGGGGCGATACAGATGCTTTGTCTCTAGGCCGAAGTGGGGATGGCGCCCCATTCCACTGATTGTTCACATTAGAGTGCTTCATGTCACATGACAGGAAGATCGCCTCAAAAGAATGAGAGAGAGAGAGGAAAGAAAGGGAGCAGGGAGTCTGGGGAGCAGCGGCCTCAGCCTCAGGTCGGAACTTGAGCTCAATGCAGAGTCCCGGGCCCTGCCCCCGCTCGGCCAAATCCGGCACTCCAGCCTTTTGGAAGTTGTCCAGGTAATCGCGATGTCTGCTAGGAGTCGAGATTCGCTGTTGTAAGGATCAGATGACCAAGCAAGTGGTGGATGGTAAGCAGAGATCATTAGGGTAGACTGCTTCACTGGTTCCTTTGTCACGGGCTGGAAATGAGACTCTGCAGCTTCGGCTCCCTGCACGGCCCATCAGAGGCCCTGATGAAAACTCTGTCTTCGTCTCTCCTCTGTCTGAAAGGTCCAGGCTCCAGAGACAGACGGTGACAAGCTGCATTTGGCACCACCACAGCCCGCCAAGCAATTCCTCATCTCACCCCCGGCGTCTCCTCCCGTGGGCTGGCAGCCCATCAGCGATGCCACGCCAGTGCTCAACTACGATCTCCTCTACGCCGTGGCCAAACTAGGACCAGGTATGCTCTTGGGCCCCCTTTGGAAGATAGACAGTGTCGACAACCTAGAAAAGCCAGATGGGATTAGCAACCGTGAGATCCGGGGCTCATGGGAACATGTGCATTTCTAATGGGTTTATGGCCGTGTGTGGACAGCGAAAGGGCTGAGGGATCAGAGAGGAAGAACCAGCATGGACTTTGTCCCCGTTTAACAGCAATTTGGTCTCAAGGTCTGTCTGTGTTGTTTCTGCACTGCGATGCAAATACTTTAAGGTTGGAAAGAGCTACCTATTTCTTATGGGATTCCTCTCTATACTGTAAGGAATTTTGGTATATTTAGTATATTCTGGTATATTCTGGTTTTCTCAGAAAAAGCAAAATATGCTCTACCAGCCGGCACTAGGCTTCTGAGCTGTGCAACCTTCTTTTATTGTTGCCATAGGAAAGCCCAGAACCTTCTGAAACAAGACAGTCTTCCTGCCAAGGTGAAGGCGCTTGGTCTCCAAGAAGCTGGTCACAGTAGCCTTTACCTTTAAAAAAAAAAAAAAAAGAAAGAAAAGAAAGCTTAATGATCACTTCCTTCCAATGTTGGTATACATGGCTCAGATTCTCTCGTTTTCAAGACTGAATAGTATTCCACTGGGCAAATATACCATCACACTTGATTCATCCAGTTTCTCAAATCGGACATAGAGACTGTTTTTCCAGTTTCTCACCATTCCAGTCAGAGTTACAGTTAACATCCTTGTACATATCTTCTATACCCCAATCCAAAATTTCTTTACATGGGTTCCTAGAAGTGATACCGTCCTCACTTTCTAAAGCAGACAGACGCTGCCACCTCGCTTGAAAAATACTACCAATGATTATGACAGGTGAAATGAAATGGGGTCTCTTAGGTCAATGGGTTTTTAAATGGAGCTGGAAGACCCACTAAAGAGATGGGACTTAGGTACATCCTTACCCCATAGGACCATGAACTTTTAGAACTGGACCCAACCACATATGATATTCCAAGAACTCAACGTGCAACTTTTTATACTAAGAGATTTTGCTTAGTGACAGCCTTCACAAGCAGTCACATTCAGCCAAGATCGTCTGCCACCAACACCCATCAAAATTCTTCGTAAACAACACATACAAGCATTGCCTTTTGACTTTAAAAATGCTTGATTTTTGTTCTCTGGGACGAGGACACGCTTTGGTTGGCTGCCCCCATCTGTGTTCCCCAAACTACAATTCCGAGACCCTAAAGAAATGCTCTTGGTTTTTATTGGCTCGGCCTCTTTTTTCGGTTGATGGTATATTTCCTGTATTACAGCAGGAGGGGACATGGTGGGAGGTGCAGCTGAGGGTTTAGGCACTGTGGGTCCGAGGGTAAATAATGCCCACCATGTCTGCTACTAGCTCTTCTCCTGGCGGGAGAGGGGGCTTTAAAAATACAATCCCAATGTCCTGGCCGCACCCTAAGAGATTCTGATTTAATTGATTTGGGTCAAGTTCAGGCATTAGTATTTTTTAGAAGTTTCCCTAAAACTCTCAAGAGCCACTGATAGCCAAGGGACAAAGAGCAGATAGACTTAGAATGAATTGTTACTGGTATTTCTTAGTGTGCTCAGGAGACACATGGACCAGAATCGCCCCCCCTGAAAGTCTGCAGTTTTCATCATCACACGTAATGATTCTCGCACCCACAGAAATTTGAGGACTCTGGTGACTAGAGTAATCACGCCTGGGGCGACCACTCATAGGATGACCAGTCCTGGGTGAAACACTGTTCTGGCCCAGGCTTCCTGGGAACGTTCCATGCCAAACACAGGGAATTCCCAGGCGGACCAGGAAAGGAAGGCACCCTAGTGGGTCCTCAGATTTGGATGTGGCTGGTTTGAGTAATAAGCTCTCCCTGCAGAGACTAACTGGCTGTCCCGTGTGGCCCAGAACTTAAATTCTAGTACTCCTGAGAGCAAGCAGCCTGGGGCTTCTTTCTAACTGGCATCAAGGCACTCAGCATCTCGGGGGCCTTTACACTGGCCGTGGGCTCCCCCCTCGGAGAGCTCTTATGAGAAGCAGTAGTTTCTCTGACTAAAAAGAGCTGAGGGGAGAGCAATGTGATACGAAGAGAGGTATTCGCGACACGGGATTTCTCTGAGAGCCTTGTCCACATACAGGAACCCAGAGCCAATGTACTCCCCGTACAAAGAGCCGTGTCGGTGATAGGAGTAAACGTGACCTGTATAAAATAAGTTGGGTCTGCCCCAGTCAAGCCTTGTTTTGAAAGCATTTCTCACAGTAACTCCAGACACTCCCAGAACTAGGAACACGCAGCCCCACATGGACCGGCGGAAGCCGAGAGACTCGGAGCCGCCAGCTTGTCTCTCATGCACAGATGCTGTTGAGAACACCTTTGAACGCCTCATATAGTTGTGCGACTGTCAGGAAGGGGAGCTTCAGAGGGTCACTGAGGTCTTGGCTGGAGGACGCAGGAGTCACTGACCAGTCTACATGTGACAGGAGGAGGACCCGAGAGGCCCAGACAGGGGAGGAGTGACTCGCCAGTGACAGAGCCCGGGCGTCCAAGGCCGTGCTCTTCCTCCAGCGCTGTGTATAAGGGAGGCCCGGGCCAAGTCAGACTTCCTGACCGCCAGATCCCCGCCGGCCTCCGGTCCGCTCACTTGGAGCCGGGAATCCAGTAAACGCAAATCATTTGCTCCAAAACGGGAAAGGGAACTTATGGTAGCTCATGTTCACAGAGCTTGATGCAAAGACAAAATGAGGGCGAGTCTCAGAGACCCTCACTGGCTATGGGAGCGGAGTCCCGGGTTTGGAAGACAAGCCCAGGGGTGGGTGCGACCTGCTGCTGATGGAGGCAGAAGGAATGGATGGAGTAGGAGTTAGGCCTGGAAGGGAGGCTTCCAGAGCCTGGCACAGGGGAGGGAGGAAGGAGGAACGAAATGGTCGTCAAGAGGCAGAGAAAGCCAGGGGTTCTTTTGAGGACTGTGAATAACATTGACAGGTTAAAAAAATGCATGCCCTTTTCCTTAGCGGTGCTGCTAACCTCTGAGTCTGGCTTTCCCTTACCCCGTGCAGTGAGCACCAGGAGAGCAATTATTAATATTCCCATTTTACAGATCAGAGCGCTAAGCCGTAGAAACATGAGCCAGTTTGCCCAAAGGGAAAGAGCTGGTTGGGGGCAGAGACAAGTGTCAAACCTGGCTCTGCTGACCCCCCCACATGGCCAGGTGCCCTGGCCTTTGACTGAGGACGCTGGTGGCCTTGGTGGATGTGAGGCCCCTGTTGCTGTGACGCTGGCAAAACATTCATCCTAACCCTGAGTGGACAGCTATCCCTAATGCCACTGTGACTCAGAAAGCCAAACCCAGGGGTGGCAGGTGTGCACATGGAGGCCTGAGCACTTGTGTGTAAGGGCGAACACTGAGGGTCTTCTGTTTTTGGAGGATGACTGATGCTGTGTCCCGGGTGTGTTTTCTGGGATAGCGTTCCCTCCATTCTCTGCCAGCAACTTAAGGCTGCTCCTCTTTATTTAGTTCTCCATTTGTCCTCTTCCCGTGTCCTTGAAGTTTCTTTACCCCACACAGATGGACGATTTGCAGCCAACACTTGAGTTGAAAATATCACAGAGGCTATATTAGAAGCCTGGGTGTCTGTGGCTGTTCCAGCCGCAACCGTGAAGGAGCACAGCCACGCCCCGTGTCCTTCCCACTGCATCTGGGCGCCCCCCCACCCCAGCCCACGCGGTACCAAGGCAGGCACGTGCTTCTTCAACCTGCCACTTTGCAGATTCTCCCGCGTTCCTCCTATGATAATTCTCCATCGTTCAACTCACCACTTCTGCTACCCCCAGCACCTGGGAGCACCTTGCACAGTACGTGGCTCAGCAAATATTGAATGAATGACTAGATCAGAGCCCTCAGCCTGTCCAGGGATAATTTCTTCACCAGCAAATGGTTGCTTTCTTATGGCTTTGTCCAGACTGAGTCAGGCAACACTAAATTAATGTTTTCTTCAAGGAGAGGTCTTTGAGCATTTCCATTTGGAAAAACAAAAAGATTTTGTGAGATTCATTTTTAATCTTTTGGCAGAAGCATTTCAGTAAGAAATTATAACTCATTCCATGTTAAGGGGTGGCTGCCTCAGTTCCGGGAGTGTAGAAACACAGTAACATCAGAGCAGAGAAAGCAGCTCAGAGGCATGGGGTTTGCTTCCGAGGAATGACTAACACCGCTAAATTGGGAGAGCTGAGTGACTGAGAAGAGATGTTGGAATCCAAAGATGCTGAGCTAAAGTAGGTCTGAAGAAAGAGCATCAGAGAGCAGGGATCCAGGGCAAGATGGCGCTTGGGCTGGGTGAGGATCACCTCAGCAAACCAGCAGGGTCACAGGATCGCGATTGTGCCCGTTGGCCCTGAAAGGCAAGGACATGCATTACTAAGACCCTTTCATGGAGGACACTTTCATGGAAGCTCTGACGAGCAGGAGCAAAACAGGATTCCCTTCTTTGGGAGAGGGACGGCGGTGACCCTCTTCCAGATAGGAACAGCTCACGTTCATGGAACCTGTGGAGAGGCTTTTGAAATAAGCATGGAGATACAATTACCGTGGAACCATGATCAAACCCAAGCCTGTGGGATTCCTTTGAAATCCTTTCTAGGCTGTTATAACACCTCTTAGAGGACACAAGGGCCCCATAACCCTGGAGAAGTGAGTCTGGTTCTATTTATTGCAGTGAATACAAGTGTATACTCAGGAAAATGTGAGAGGTATCCTTTCACTGCTTCTTCACTGTGTCCCCATGACTGTATGTTCTGTTTTTGATACAAAGTAAAATAGACAAATTAGGGAAATATTTTAAATAGAGACAGCAGTTAAAACATATATTGGGCTTGTTGTGCTCCAGGCAGTATCCAACAGTTTGGACACCTTACTATATTATCTCCATTTATACTTGGAGCAACTCTCTGAGACAGGAATTGCTATTCTCCTCATAGATTCGGCTGGAGCGTGTGAGGCACAGAGTGGTTAAGTAACTTGCCCAAGGCTGCACAGCCAGTAAATTAAAATAGATTCCCCTGCCACTGGCAAGAAGCAGGAAGAATTGACGGAGGTAGTACCTTCGCCCTGGGGAGTAAAAAGTTTGAGAAACCAGAGAGGTCTCTTGAATCGTAAAATTAATTTGTCTAGAGGAAATTAAAGACTGTTGCAAAAGGAAATTTTTAAAATGCAAAACAATTTCCACAGTGTGTTCCTCCATCTTTCATTTCTGTGCTCATCACCACCCCACCTCACCCCATAAAAAACAGCCACTGGGTCAGGTTTTAAGGCCCATTCAGTGCTCCTCTGCTGCCCTGTGGGACACAGGGATCAGAATTTGCCTTCTGCTCTGCTTAAAGGACCGATACCAGCTTCTGTAAAACAAAGGCATCCTACATTGCCATTAGTCCTCCTGGTAAATTTAGAGAAGCCCATCATCTAACAATCATCAAGTCAAAAGAAGATGGGCTTTGACCAAGTGGAGGACGAATCGAATATTTATTTTGGTTTACTCTACAGCTGTTACTCCTGAATCCAGAAAAGTATGGTGCTATCGTCTTTTCAGATATAAAGCAAAACAGGAAAAACAAAAACCCAGCCCAGCAAGACAGCTTATCTCTACCAATCAGCCAAAATGGAAACACAAAGATGTTATAATGTACTAAATGCGTGGTAAATCCGAGGTGGGATGTGAAATGCCAGCCTTTATTCTCTAGGCTCTCTAGGCTGGCTCTGGAAGGTCATATTCATTGTCACTGAAAATGCCTGCAGGGAATGATATGAAAAGTCACCGTCTACTCCTTTTTTTTCCTCCCGCTATTTTTAGCTCTTGTTAGGGGGATCAATTTTAGTTAACTGCAGAGGAGGGCTTAAAATGGTGCCCAAGTTTCAAGTTGCGTACATCTGCTATATTTAGACTTTTTTTTTCCAAATTCTTCTCCATCAAAACATGCCATAGTAAAGCAGTTTTGCTAGTTTGTTACCTAGTGCACAGCATTTCCTCTGCATGGAAAATATATTTCATTAATTCATGTACCTTACAAAGAAGAAACAGTTTCTATTCCAGTCTCATTGAATCAAAGGTAGAGAAAATTCCATTTTTTAAATATAGATGAATATACTTTGGGCGCATGTGGTATGACTATTATATAAGCTTCAGTCCTTGTTCAACAACTGCTATTTTCTGATCACGGATATGAAAAGCAAACAAAACAGGCTCCAGTGTTCTCACTCACGCGGTGTCTTCCGTCCTTCCCCACCCGAAGCACGCAGATTTGTGATTCTGGACCACGTGCTCAGAATTTTCCATCTCCTTTTGAAGGATTTTCCCTGGAGGGGGCATTGGTGGCTCCATTGGTTAAATGTCTGACTCCTGATCTCAGCTCAGGTCTTCATCTCAGGGTCATGAGTTCAAGTCCCAGGTTGGGCTGTACCCTGGGCCTGGTGTGTACCTAAAAACAAAAAGAGACAAAAACCTATGATTTAAGAATTTTCCCTGGGAAAAAAATGTCTGAAAAGCTTTTCTGCTCAGCATACACTTCATAATTATTTTTAATCAGTGTTGAGTAGCAATATGGAAGACTTCTTTCTCTTGTTTCACCTGGTATGCAAGTGGTAGAATAAATAATAGGAAAGACACATGGCCAGGCCCCTAATATCAGAAAAGCTCCAACAGGATGGTCATTTCCAGAGAGGAAAACCTGACACCTCTCTGACCAAGCAGTGTTTTCTCTCCTTATGTTGCTTCTTTTCTGTCACCTGTATGAATGAGCCCCACGTCACAGGCTTCAGAGAACCCATTTTCTCAGTCTCCCTTTATCTTCCCAACCCTCCTTCCTGCGTGGCTTTCCCAAGTCTCCTTGGTCCATACCTTCCCTGGAGGGTTCCACTTCCTTGTCTCAGCTGTGAATTTGGGTCCTCAATCAGTCAGTTGTCCCCATGAAGTACTTTAGGTCCTAAATGACTCAGGAGGGAATGAAGACCTATGGCCCCCCTTAGGCCATCTTACAGGGGAAATCCCCAAAAGATAAACAAACGTTCCTTTATTAAAATAGAACACCTCTTCTAACAAAATGATAGAAATAGTCTCGTTTCCTTCATGCATCTCTCCATCTCCTCCCCCCAACACCAGTTTACCAAGGACCCTCTCTGTCTTCCTACTCTGATGTGGGTCAGGACTGAGGATGAGCGGTAAGGAGGAAGAACCCCCATCGCGTATGTGGAGAATAGTTTCCTGACACGAGCTCATGCCAGTCCCGCTGAGGCAGAGAAGCCTGTGTGCCGCCCTGATGTCTTGCCCCATACCCTAATCTGGCATAATCCTAAATGGCAGAGGCAATATGGCCGTCACACTTTGGCCTCGCCATACCTCAACCGTTGTCCTAGCTCCAATTGTCTGAGGTGACCACAGACCATTTTTTTTTTAAATGGTGATTTTTGACAATTAGCAAGGTCATCATGAAGATGGAATAATTAATATACATGGGGTACCCAGCCCAGTGCCTGGCACATAGGAACTACCAGATCCACGGTGGGTGCAATGATCATTCTGCTCTGAGCAGTATCGTTTGGCAGGACATCCACTGAGAGATGTTCCCCTTGCCAGTATTTGAATTAAGGTATGGAAAGCCCTTGGAGTAGTGTCGACCAACTGGTGAGAACGATATGCCTGTCCTTTGTGATGGAGGAGCTGGTGATTTAACTGGGCTTGTTCTCTGAACATTACATGGGCTTGGCGTGGTCTGTGCATTCCTTTATAGTCTTTTCCTCCCAAGCTGAGAGGGCGTTCTTTGACAGAAGCAGCGACTGCACCAAGGACAAGGGACAGAGTTGCCATTCAGTGATTGGACCTCACCCTCAAAACCACCCACAGCACTTTTCTCTGAGGTCGATCAAAATGAGACGTGAGCTCATGGAACCACAAAGGTATGGGAGAGAAGAAATGTGCAAAGGACTTCTCTCTCTCTGGAATGTTTCTTCCTCCCTGGAATACTGGTTTTATTGGAGAATCCACTTTCCACTCTTATTTAGAAAGTTAGTTCTTTCTCGACTCCCAGGTTGAGCTTGTGAATAGGCACTTGTGACTATACATGCCACCCGTTTAAGCCCCTCTGCCTTGGGGTCTCTCCTTTTCTCCTTTGTAGCTGTCTGTGAAGTTCCAACATGAAGAAATATTTCTTTTGCTTTACGGTGATGACTAAAACTTGGGATGTGAGTTTGAATCCAGGCATCACCTTTTATTAGCTGTGTGACCTGAAGACACTCTCTGAGTCCCTCTGTGCCTCCTCAACAGTAAAATCAGACGGTTGCCAGTATCAGACGAGATAACCCGAATGAATCTGTGTCCAACGCAGGACATGGTGAATGCTCACTGTGGTACCTATTTTTGGTCACTTGATTTTTAAGCCATATCTTAGTCTTTGGTTAAAGTGTAAATGTGCCTATGTTAAGCTCTTAGCTCCGGTTTCTCAGGGCAGAAGCTGTGATATTTTGGAACTGACAGTTCTACGCACTGCAGTCCATTTAGCATCTTTGGGCATCACCTGCCAAATACCAGTATCCACACGCAACCCAGTCCCTGTGAAAACCAAAAAATGAAAATTAAAAAAAATAAATAAATCCTTATTGCATTTCCAGACACCACTGGGAGCTAAGCACCCTTGTTTGAGAACCACACTAATTACGCTTCTGCACCATTTATCAGGTGGATCTTGAATGCGAGAAAGACATAGAGGCAAGGAGTGGCTGGGAAGAGGTCAGAGTGGCCAGTGTGGGGCGGAGAAAAGAGGAGTGAGAGAGGGGAGCGGTCCAGACAAGTATCACCACCACCACCCCTACTCCTTCCCCATACACACACGCTTTCTTTCCTCCCCTTTGAAATAATAGGGGAATTATTATTCCCCTAATAGGGGAAAAGAGCTTGCTGGTAGATAACTTAAAAATACTGTTAAATCATGTATGGGGTGGTCGTACAGCTTTTGGAAACTTCCAGATGTTTTTCACCATAACGCCTCATTTTCTTGGGGAGCACTTTAGGTCCCAAAGCAAAACAGCAACAGCCCTTCCAGACTGAGAGAGGCTTAAAAGACATAGTGACTGCAGACACCCGCCAGGATCTGGGAGGAAGAAAGGAAGTGTAGGTCACCGCACTGCACCGCTGCTTCCTGCCATCAGCAATCCTACCACCCCTCACCCCCAACCCCCTCCCAGTTCCACTGATCCCACCCCTGTCCCAGTCCTCTGAGAGCCCCCTCAGGGCCAGGCACCTCTGTCTCTGCTGTTGACATGGGAGTGGTAGAGCCCGGCTGGAGGCCTTGCTCGCCCTCCCCACCCTACCAAATTCAAGTCCTGAACCTAATACACGAAAGGAAAGGAAATCTAAGTGTGAATGCCTTTCAAGCACATTTCAGATTACATACACTCTTCCCTCAGTCCCTGTTTGCAATCCCATGAACAGGCAGCTTGCTCAGTAAAACTAACTCTTAGGAATTCTGTGGTTTTGTTCCATCGATCAGGACGGATGCTCCCTCATTCCTCTTGAAAATAGTACATTCACAATAAAGTACGGAGGAAAGGGGTTTGTAGTGCCTTCTAACTGTGAGAAACCAGAAATCACTTTAATATTGCAATTTCCCTTCCTCATCATCATATATAAAGGGCTCTTAATTTAAATCAAGTTGTGTGTGGCACACAGCCCAGCAGGGTTCTGTGTTCAACGGTCCTGTTGGAAATGTGCCTCACTTGGGTTGATAAGCCATCATCCACTCTTAAAATTCAGTGCAGATTAATAACAGAGGCCTTTTTTTTTTTTTTCCCCTGCTGGGTTCAGAACTCACTGAGGGTTGGATAAGACTAAGACAGAGGAGATGAGTCATGCCAGGCTTTGCAGAAGCCCAGAATGTGGCTGAGCCGAGCACAGCAAGCGCTTCCCAAGGCTGAAATCCAGAGCTGAGCAGTGGGACTCCCCTGCCTGCCTGCATACTGACCCCCAGGAACAGGGTCTCCTGCGCTGGCCTCAGCACATAGCAGAGAGCAGGCAGGGATGGTCCAGAGAGCAAAGTGGATTGGGTGAGCTGAGCACCTCAGTTCTTTTCCCCTAAGCTGTCACTCTGCTTCCACTGGAGAGGAGTAAGAAAGCAGCCACAGACAGAGGTCCCAAGTGGTTTGCTCATGGAGCTTCATCCCTAAGGAAGGAAGGATGGAGACTGGTGTGGTATCCAGTCTAATATAGCAGGCGAACAGAAAAAAGAGGATAAAGCCCAAGCAATTCATTTCAGTTCAACTGTAGTGGCTTAGCTTGCTTCTGAACAGAGAAAACTTGTGTGACCCAGGACTTAGCAATTGCCACATAACAGACTATCCCAACATGAAGGTCTTGGAACATCAACAATCTTTTTTTTTTTTTTTTTGCTCACAAATCTATTTAGGGCTCAGGGGGACAGCTCATCTCTGCTCCATGCAACATGGCTTGGGACTTTCAAGATGGTTTCCTCACATGGTTGGCACGTCAGTGTGTGCTGGCTGAAAGCTCAGACAGGCTGTAGGTGCAGGACTCTGGTTCCTCCTCGTGTGAGCCTCTTCATGGGCTGCTTGCACTTCCTTATAACATGGATGCAAGGTTTTAGAATGAGCCTCCTGACAGAACAAGGTAGAAGTGCGTGTGTTTTTGCAACTTAACTCAGAATTCACACTAGTTACTTCTGCCACAGCATGTTAGTCGAGGCAGTCGGAAAGGCCTCTCCAGATTTGAGGGGCGGGAACACAGTGGAAACAGTCCTCAATGAAGAATTGGCAAAGTTACTGAGGAGTAATGTTACGACCGTCGTTGTGAAACACAGTCTACTAAGACCCAAACGTGCCTATTGAGAATTCACCTTCAGTATGAGAGATAATAAAATTAGAGCCAAAAGGAAACATAGAAAAGTTTCTTCCAGAGTCCCAAGCTGTGGTAATAGATGTAAGTCAAATCATTTTATAATATATACCCCTTTCTTTTCATAATTGATTAGTGTTATCTTTTGAGAAGAGTCATTGTCAAGGAAACCATGCCTCGAATAACTACCAATTGGCCGAAAGAAAAAGATGTAAGATGTTCCTCTTCAGCTAGAGAACAAATGTCCACTAAAATATAAGTTTTGTGCCTTATGGATGTATTAAAAGTATAAGTTAGGGGCGCCTAGGTAGCTTAGTGGGTTAAAGCCTCTGCCTTCAGCTCAGGTCATGATCTCGGGGTCCTGGGATCGAGCCCCGCATCAGGCTCTCTGCTCTGTGGGGAACCTGCTTCCCTTCCTCTCTCTCTGCCTGCCTCTCTGCCTACTTGTCATCTCTGTCTGTCAAATAAATAAATAAAATCTTCGAAAAAAAATAAAAGTACAAGTTAAACCCAGCTCCCTTTTGGGAGTGTCTCTTGTCAAAGATGACCCCATGGGAGTCAGGACGGGCAGCGCCCAAGAGTGATCATGATCACATTCATGGAGGTCTGATGGGCCCGAGTTTGAATCCACTCTCTGCCATTTACTTCCTCTGTGATTCAGTTTCCTCTTGCATCAACTAGAAAGGATGCCACCCACAGCCCAGAGCTGTGATCATCATTAAATATCCAATTGACGGGAAGTACTTCGAGCTGTGTCTGGCATTTAGTAAGAGTGTGGGAAATAGTCCTTGTGAAGTTTAAAGCAGATGGCGAGTTTCCACGACACGTCCTGTGTCCTCACACTGCCAGCACACTGACAATAGGGTAAATACGTGTTCTTTCTTGGTTTTCAGCCTCACTGAAAATCCAAAACTTACACATGTTAAACACCAGGAGAAAAATTCACGTGTGAGTAGGTACTGGACATTGGATGAGTAAAACAAGTAAACGGCCAAGGTTGGTGCCTTTCATAAATCAGTACTGTATTTATTGAGCATTTACTTGTGCGTCAACGTGCAGCCATCACCAAAACCACCATTTCAGCAGCTTGGAATATGAAACGCCACTAGATTGAAATAACTAATGTATAATGTAAAAGGTGATATAATTAGGCATTATAACAAGTGATTCAGAAAAAGAAAGAGATCTCGTTTAAAATCCACTTCAGATTTGGTCCCTTCTCATGGGAACACAAACGTGGAAAAGGTGGGGAGAGAGGAAAAAGGAGAGGAACTTACCAAAGGTGGGGGGTGGGCAGTAGTGAAGAGAGCGAGGGTCATTCCATCGTGAGGGTTGGAGTTTATGACGTTCCCCTGTCCATTTGAACTGGAGGACTTGGCATGTCACCATCCACCCCTTCTTGCTGTTCACAGCAGCGACTCGACTGAGCAGAAGCTCTGTGGCATTAATTCCCCTGCTTAATTCTTTAACTGTTCTGTGGCGTGACTAGATGAGTTCATCATATTGAAAACAGGAAATTATTTGGGGCAACTGTAGCACTGACCACCACATCGCCTTAAATAATCAAGACGTGCATCTCAGGATGGCTTTTTTAAGAATCTGACAAATATTTCTTTATTTCGTAGCATCCATGTGGTTGTTATTCCCATTTTTCTGATGAGGAAAACTGAGTCCTAGAATGTTCTCTGTCTCTCAACATCGCATTGCTAGTATGCGTAAGGTGATGTTCCCAAGTGTTTTAGGAAGTTTATTCTGACAGGGAAGCTTAGTTCCTAAGGTGGGAATGCCAGCTGAGATTCCCCAGAGTGAGAGAGAATGGGGGCATTACAAGCAGGTGGTAGTGAGGGAGACTCTGGAGAAATATTTCAAAGTGGTACTGAATAATGCTCAGGGACAGTTTGACTACCATGGGTGAAAGGCAGAGAAGCTTCTAGGATGACCAAGTCTGTGGATGGCACTTAGAGGATGAAACCTCTCAGAGAAATGTGATAGCTGGAAAGGAAACATAGATGGGCAGGGAACATAACTAATTCTACTTTGACTGTGTGAGTTGGGAGAAGAGTGAGAGATGTTTGGAGAGATGTCCATAGAAGGCCAAATGCAGGTGCGAGTTCAGGCTGAGGACATAGCATCTCATAGAGACAGACACTGAGAACTCATGATGCTCCAGAGAGACACTCTGCAGGGAAGAATGGCAGCCATGGGAGGGCTAAAGTAAACCCTCGCCTCATGCCTGCTCAGCTCTTTGGTCTTTTGAAAGCCTCTGGGATGGGGTTTCCTTGGTCTTTTGAAAGCCTCTGGGATGGGGTTCCGTCTCCTGGAGCTGCAGCTCACGTGAGGACCTGCCCAAGGACCTCTGGGATGGGGTTCCGTCTCCTGGAGCTGCAGCTCACGTGAGGACCTGCCCAAGGACCTCTGGGATGGGGGTCCGTCTCCTGGAGCTGCAGCTCACGTGAGGACCTGCCCAAGGAGACACTCCGGGGACAAGGGTTTCCCTTGTCTTCCATCTCAAGAGTTCTCTGATCAAGAATCTGAACCATCTCGGCCCTGCTGTCAGGTTCATTAATACAGCTTTGTAACATCTCCCTGCCCTTACCTCGTCTCATTATGTTGATTTTTGAGAGACACTGCGCATAATCACGCTGATTATTTTGAGAGAACTCAAGAAGGGGCCAACTTCTGCCCCACAAGCCAAAGGTGGCAGGATGATGAGGAACCTCTGGGGGTACTCAGACCAGCAGTCACCCTTCACTCGTCGCCTTGCCCCCCAACCCCCTGCTCAGAACAGGGATGTGCCCTTCTCCCTCCTGAGAGCAGGAGGCAGCCCTCCACTTCCTCCAGTCTTGCAGGAATCAGGACATGGAGGAGGGTTTGAATATAGACGTGAGGATTGGGAGTGTGATGGGTGACCCTCTGCTTGTCCTTCCAAAGAAATGCTCTACTGGCCATGCTCTGTGTGGTGTGGCAGCCCTAGCCCACCCAGAGTGGACACGGCCCCAGGGACTCCTTGTCCCCTGCCAAGCCCAGTTGGTCACCCTGCAGGGAGACAGCATTGACGTCAGCCCTCATGGTAGAGGAATTAGCTGAAGCCCAAAGGGAAAGAGAGGCCAAAAAAAGAAAAATTCAATCCAGCCACACCAAAGCGATTTCTTTTTAGTCTGTGGGGCTCTTAGCAGCTGTTAAGCTTTGCTGGATTTTGATAGTAAGAAAGTTTCCAAAAATAGAACAGTGAAATGTCAGAGTTAATGGGATCACAGCAATAAAGCATCTGTACTACCAAGCAGCCTGACTTTGTTAGCTCGACGGGCTCGACGACATGAGGGTTGCCCAGCATGGAGCAGTGCTCTGGGCTTTCCTGTCCCATCCTGAGTGCCCCCCACCCAACACCCACACACCTGCCTGAGAGGAGAGCGCTCGGGCTTGAATTGGTAAACACATTGCAACTCGAGGTATCTTTAAGGCAGTGTTCTTTATCAAAGCCAGGGCAAACAAATGGCTTAACTAAAAGGCTAGCTTCATTATGTATATTTTACTGCAATAGAAACATAAATATAAGTATATATATATACACACACGTGTGTGTGTGTGTGTGTATATATATATATGTATATACATATATATATATATATACATACATATATCAAGGTAGCAGCTAGCTGCTTGCAGACACATGAGGAAAGAGGCAGGTCAGCCCCCTGGTGGGGTCCCTGCCACTCACCCCCCAGCCCCACTGTCTGCTCACTCGATGGATGATGGCAGCTTCTCTGCTGTGGACCAGAGACTGGCGCCGCCTCACCCTGCATGGCGACCAGGCACAGGACTCCCCCAGCCACTCCCGTTTCCTCAAGGGGTGCTTCCTCTCTAAACCCGGAAACCTTCCAAGAAATCCTGTAGGCGACAAGAATGACCTCGCCGTGTGTGGACTCCTCTCTTTCTCCATCTCTTGTGGGAGGACGTCCCTCCTTCAGCATCGCAAAGCAATCCCGAAGGAAAGAGAGCGTTTTGGAAACTGTGAGCAAACTCATCATTGTTTGCTGTGGCACTTCGAGGGGCTTGTTGCCGTCCCAGAAACAGATGAGAAAGGAGACACCAATGAAAACCCGCTGCTGGTGCTGATACAGAGGAGCCCCGGCTGCTTTTCCCCGGGCGTCCTCCGCGTCCCTGAGCTTGACGTCCCTTGACCTGCGCCGATGGCCATTTCCCATGAGAAATTGACGAGGCAGAATGGAGGAAGTGGGGAGGCACGTTAAGTGCAGGCCAGTGCCCTGGGTGACCGCAGCCTCCTGCAGGCCACATGGACCCCTGTAACACCGGCCACGCTGAAGCACAGGGAAGCGCATGGTGGGGCGGGGGAGGGGTGCTGGGTACCAAAGGTGATGTTACCCAGTCAGAATTCCCTGGGTTGCATCCTCATCCCAATACCCTCCTTTTTTTTTTTTTTAATTGATTGATTGATTGGGAGGAGGAGCAGCGAGAGAGGGAGAGAGAGAACTGTAAGCAGGCTCCCTGCCCAGTGCAGAGTCCAATACGGGGCTAGATCTCATCACCCTGACCTCATGACCTGAGCCGAAATCCAGAATAGGACCTTCCACCTACTGAGACATGCAGGCGCACCCCCAGGAAATCCTGATTTCAACAAGCAGGACCACTAAGGGGTCAGGAGTTTGAGAAGCAAGGCTCAATGATGCCGCCCACCAGGTCTCTGCCAGTCCTAGGGCCCAGCAGCGCCTTTTGTGCAAGAGCTCGTTTCCCTGTAGGTTCCGCTCCTGGGCCATAGCTGAAGCTGTGCTTTTCCCGAGAGATTTTGGTAAACATGACAACTGCTTTAAAGGAGAACGGAAGGCAACTGAATGAGCTGTCTGGCTGCTAGGCCCACCAGAGCTGTGGGCACAGGCCTTAGAAAGGACTTCAGAGGGGATCCGGGGCACTGAGGTGAGCGCTGGCTGTGTCTGCTCTCCAGAGGGGAAGCAGACGGGAGCCCGAAGGACTCAGGCAGGTTTCTAAGTTCTGTCCAGGTTCTGCTCCATGTCCCCTGCTTTTGTCACTGTCCTCTCCTGAACCCAGACTGGTCCACGTTTGCCAGAGGTTTCATACTTGCTGCCACGATTCTCTCTAACTACAAGTTCACCAAATCTAGACTTTAAATTACAGGGTCCTTATGAGCCTTATTTCTATGGCTCTGACTAGTTCTGTCCCTCTTGGCTACTGCCAATAAGCAGTGAAATCCCAGAGCTGAAACCCTCCATTTTTGTGACCTATCCCTTGCCATCACCCAGGAAAGCATTTGCTCTATACAACAGATGTCAAAGGTGGTCCAACAAATGCTTCTCTTTTAACAGAAGGAAAACAGTCTTAGTGGTCCATGGCTAGATTAGTTTGCTAGGCCTGCCACAAAACCAAGTACCACAAACTGAGGAGATTAAGGAACAAAAATTAAAAAAAAAAATTTTTTTTAGGGATGCCTGCGTGGCTCAGTCAGTTAAGCCTTTGGCTCAGGTCATGATCTCAAGGTCCTGGGATCCAGTCCCACATCTGGCTCTCTGCTCAGCTGGGAGTCGGCTTCTCCCTCTGCCTCTGCTGCTACCCTGGCTGGTGCGCTCACGCTCACTTGCTATCTCTCTCTCTCTCTGTCAAATAAATAAATAAAATCTTAAAAAAAAAAAAAAAGTTACAAAGCTTCACAGAAAAGGAAATCATTCCAGATAGTCGCGGACTTTAGCTTTTAGTATGTGCAAGGCTGTCTGACTTTAATCTTAGGGAGATCAGGGAGGTGTTTTTTGTTTTTCTTATGTTTATGTTTGGAAGGTTCCTTCTTGATTTTGTTTGTTTGTTTTTTAACAAAGCAGACTTAACCATGCATGCTCAGGGTGGAAATACAGCCCATGCTTTGAGGTTGCGCCAGGTCATTTTGGCCTTGGTAAATGTTAAAGCATAGCTTCCCTGGGAGGCCAGGAACAGGTCCACAAACATTCAAGTTGAAAATGCTCTTTATCAGTAGGTACGAGGATGTGGCTGTCGTGACTGGTAAGAGATTGTGCGGGGTCTTCTGTCCTGGTCTAAGAAACAAGGTCTTGATCTAGTGAGATCTGGAAAGCCACTGACCAGGAGGATGTCCGGGAGACACTGCTTTTAGATTTTCCGTATTCGTGAAAGATGGGGAATGAAAGGTGGGATGTCAGGAGAAGGTTAAGATGAGTGTGTCAACAGTTAACTTGACAAGTTAATAGCATGCAGATGGGGACCCCTGGGTGGCTCAGCTGGTTAAGTGCCTGCCTTCGGCTCAGGCCATGATCCGAAGGTGCTGGAACTGAGTCTGCATGGGGCTCCCAGCTCAGCAGGGCTTCCGCTTCTTCCTCGCCCTCTGCCTGCAGCTCTACCTGCTTGTGCTATTTCTCTGTCAAATAAGTAAATAAAATCTTTAAAAGCATGCAGATGGAGAATGCCCCCTCCTCCTGCCCCATTACTTGGAGGTCTTCACTTTTCTTTTAGACCTAAGCCAGTTGTCACCTCCACCGGGAAGCCTTTCAGTGTCTCCTTCTCCTTAAAATTTGGTGCCACAGTCCTTGACATATATATAGCCATGCTAGCACTTACCATGGTATTTTGTGATACTTCTTGTTTCCACACTCGGCCACAGGGCTGTGCTCTTGCGATAGACACAAGGATCTTCTGTTGCACCCATAGCCTTTTCCCGGCAATAGGCCAGACCGTGGGGAATGCTCAGTAAATACCTCCTAAAGGGGAACAAAAGCAGGAAGCCAGCCAGCTAGCAGCCATTTGGCCATTAAGATGAGCCAGTCAAGAAGGACAGAGTTTTGGAACTTGAAGGGACCTTGACAGCCCTCTAACCCCGTCACCCAGCAGCCACCGCAAATCCAAGACCAATGATGATCCTGCCTTAATCCATCCTGGGGCAGCTCTTTCTATAAAAGGGTGGCTGGAGGAGACTTCAGAGACTGCCCTGTCGACAAGGTGAAGAAGTGAAGCTGTTGGTTGGCCCAGGGTCACTCAGCAATTAGCAATGAAGATGGGAAACAGAAGAGAAACAGAGAGCGAGCTGTCAGAGCCGCCCCGTCATAACCACAATCCTGAGGACTGTAGTCATGACCATGTGGAAGTTTACCGTTAGGGATGCTGACTGAGGCTGCAGGAGGGTGAGTGGCCCGTGCGGGCTTGTCAGGCTGATAGATGGTACAGTGCAGCACAGATAGATGATCATGCAGCGTAGTGCAGATAGATACAGTAAGCGAGCAATCTCACTCCATTTAGCAATGGCCTGTGCCATTTCTGGATCCTGGATAAGATCTGGGCTTCCCGAAACACTGTGCAATGTCCTTCCTTCCAGAACAAACATTGCCAGAGAATCTGCTTTGAGCTCCCTTCCCCTTTATCACCCTCCCTTTTCTTGCCTTTCAGGAGAGAAATATGAGCTCCATGCAGGAACTGAGTCTACCCCAAGTGTCGTCGTGCACGTGTGCGACAGCGACATAGAAGAAGAAGAGGATCCAAAGACTTCCCCAAAGCCAAAAATCATCCAGACCCGGCGTCCTGGTCTGCCGCCCTCCGTGTCCAACTGAGCTCACCGCTCCACCTCAACGATAATATCTGTCTCCTCTTTATCATGCTTTTTTTTTTCCCCTCTGTTGTTTGTTTGTCGAAAAAAAAAATAATTGCCTTTCAATCCCTGGGTGTTTGGTTGTTTGAGATTCCTTCCTTGTAATCAAGCCTCTCGGACAAAAGGGCTAGGAAAAGGTGATATGTTTCCTGATCATATCATGTCCATTGAGTAATAATCCATTATTTAGAAGGTTCTAGAAAAAAAAAAAAAAGGTAGTATTTTCTTATTAAAATATCAGCACCACCTATATCTTCATTCTCTCATGTTGATCCAAGCCAGAGACATCAGTGACAAATAGCACCCGTGTTGTTTGTGATCTGTTTCAGTCCCAGTCCTGATGTGTGTACGTTGTTTCTTCCTGGCCACTTAAGTAGGACCATAAGTAAACTTGACTTTGACTGCATGAGATATCCCTATCTGGTCTCACTCAGTCCTCTGCATCCCGACATTCCCAGGACATGCATGATCACCAGCATTTATTTTCATGATTCGAGGATATACTCTAACTCTCAGACTGTCAGCATCCAGCCATGTCCTATCTAGACTAGAAAAATTATCAGCATCCTCCAGCTCAACAAGTCTGGGTATAGCCACTATTTTGAGTCCATCCTTCATAGCTCTGTTAAAATTCCTGGAGGCGACACTGAGCTTGGCCCCAAAGATATTCCTCCATAGATTTTGAACACCACTTCCCGTAGAGTACTTTCCCAGACTCGCAGGGGAGGCTTGTCCAGGGTGACAGAGACCGATTTCAGACAAACCTATTTATTACAAAAGTTTCATGGTGTCTGAATGATTGTTTTTTCTCTTTGTATATTTGTACAAATGTTTCAGCTGTGCTTTTAAACTCTGGATGTTTTTTATTTAGTGATTGTTCAGCCATTAGCTGCTTAAAGACATAACTATGTGCATTGCTTATGAATGCATTCATATACTAATACAGATAATCTGATAATATGACACTCTACTATGGATAATGCTGAATTTTGGAACGGCACAAAACTTCTCATGCCAATATATAAATGACTAGCCAACATCTTTGCTATCAAGAACACTCGTTTTTAAATAAAGGGAAGAGGCATGTGTCCATCATAGACAATTTGGGTGAAGCTAGATCTCCAGAACTGAATATTTGAAACAGGAAGGGAGGGTAGATCAACAAACATATACCAATCCTACTCATGCTATGGCCATGTTGCTCAAAAACATTTGTTTTCGTCACATGTGATATTTCTATTTCTGTAGCCCGAAGTGCATTACCGAAGATACACCTCTAAAACCATTACCTTCTGCTCTTTGTACAAGGCCTCACACCCGCCCCTGTACATTAATGAATTACTTTAGATGCAAATGCCAGTTACAAGGGAGTGGGGAAATACTTTCATTACCCAAGCCTCAGAAAAACACGCGAGAACAATAACACAGCCATCTTATGGAAGGATTGTTGTGGTTTTTGACTAAGGTGTACAGTTAGTTTCGGCAGAAACTTAAAACAGACTGATCACTCAGAAAATCAAGTCCGTTCTACTGTGAATATAGCAATATCATACTGGACACAGTACAGGTGAAACTGAGGATAGCGTTGCTTGTAAAACCCTGAGTTTCCATAAGAAAAAAAAAATTCAGGCTCCTTTTAAAAATAAAATCTGAGGAGTGTATAGTAAGCAAATGCTTTGTCCTTTGCTGTGGGGGTTTTTTGGTGTTTCATCAACAAATGGAAGAGTAGACTTCAAAGTGGAGGAATGCTGCCCTCTAGTGGAAGAAATGTTTTTCTGAGCTTTTGAGACCCGGCAGAGAACTGCAGCTGTCAGCCATTTTGTGCTGAGCCTCTTCAGTTTTCTGCGGGGGTCGTTTGACTTCCTAAGCTACTCAGTTTCAGAACGCAGGTTTTAAGGAAATCTGGATGAGAAAAAATATATATACATATATTTGGAAATTATTTTTTAAGTGTTTTAAAGCAGATCCCATCAGTCACTTCCAGCCAAATTTAGCAAAGGTTAAAATGACCATCCTGTGTAGTCACAAAATCAAAACACAGTGAAGTGGACGACCTAAGGAGTTAGTCTCGGGGACATTTATTGCGAAGTTTCCATGTGACTCTGTCTCAGGTCAAGTAATTCTTTCATTAGGTTGGGTTTGGGAAGAGGGAAAGAGGAACTTCTCCCAGGGGAGCTGTAAGAAACCGGAAGGAGTCCTTGAAGGGTTTCAGGGGAGCCTCCTGCACTGTGAAAGTCAAAATTGCCTCAACATTTCCATGACGCACCTTATGCAAACCTCTTTAGCGCTATTTTCAGTTTGAAAAGTCTGACTATGGAGGGGGAGGGGGAGATTTCCACCAACCAAATCATTTGTGCACGTGTATAGCTCAAAGAGCTTAGACTTCAAATATACCTGGTGAATGACTCTTTGTCCATGGAGTATAATTTCTGTGTTGTCTGTCTGAGCTGACTCCTTTTCAAGTGGTAGTTGTGGAAGAATGCAATTCAGCCTCTCATCTTTGTAAAAAGTTACCAACACATGGGATTAACTTAGCTGAGCAGAGTGGGAGGCTGGTTGGCAGTCACACTGAAGGAACGGGAATTTGAGCAAGGCCTGGAGGGATGGGTTGGGCTCTCATAAGGAGAACTATTTTATCGTCATGTGTCAACCATCTTGGTCCAAGAGGTCATTTCAAAATAAAGATTTTATTTATTTATTTGACCAGAGATCACAAGTAGGCAGAGAGGAAGGCTGAGAGAGAGAGAGAGAGAGAGAGAGAAAGAGAAAGAGAGAGGGAAGCAGGCTTCCTGCTGAGCAGAGAGGCCAGTGATGCGGGGCTCGATCCCAGGACCCTGAGATCATGACCTAAGCCAAAGGCAGAGGCTTAGCCCATTGAGCCACCCAGGTACCTCTCAGATGTACAGAGGACCCTCTTTAAACATCGCTCCCACACGGTTCTTCAGTTTAAAACACCGTAAGAAACCCAAAGTAGGAAAAATTTTATTACGGAGAACACAAAAAGCACTATTATAAAATAAAAGATGGACACATCGTATTTCACAAAGAGCATCTGTTCATCCAATTACACCATTAGGAGAGTGAAAGGGAAAGTCTCAGACTGGGGAAGATACTTGCAACACATATAGTTCTTAAATAACTCCTGTCCAAAACACAAGACGAACTCCTACAGATCAGTAAGAAAAAGACAGACAATCCATCTTTTAAAACTGGCCAAAATGCTTAAAAGGGACTCCACACACACAGGCAATTCACACATACATACACCCGTGCCTGATATACCCATGTGGCCCATAAACATTTAAAGAAAGTATTCAGCGTCATGTTGCATCAGAGAAGTACAAATCAGGACCTCAACAAGGTATATCACAGCCCTATAGGAAGGAGCAACACTGAGTGTGGGGGAGTACTGAAGTGCCGGTGACAATAGGGACCAAGACAGAATAAACTTACAAAGGTCAAACACATGCCTATCTGGAGACAGTTCCTCTCCAGGACACAACAAGCAGATAGGAGTTCTCATAACCAACAAAATACCTGTACTGCCATGTCCCCAAGAGCACTGCTTAGAACAGCCATTAACCAGATACAACCCAAGGATCCTCCCATTCTACAATGAGTAAATAAACCAGTACCTCCACACCAAGGAATATCACAAAGCCATTCCCAGGACATATCACAACATGGGCGGATCTCAAGATCATACTTTTGGAACAAAGAAAGACAGACGTGAAAGAATACGTACGGTATAACCCCACTTACGATGTTAAGACACAGTCCAAAGTGACCCATATTGATAGAAATTATAATAGTGTGTACCTTTTGGAAGACATTGACTGAGAAGGGACACCGGCCAGCCTCCCCATGAGGGAAGCTATAAACAAACATCCCACCTAGATTCCTGTGGGTAGATACCTATGTAAAAGTCCTTTAAAATGTGCACAATATAATGCATGTAAAATATCCCTCAAGTGAAGCAAAAAACACCAAAAAAGTGAAGAGAACAGGAGGAAGGAGCCATTAGTGGCAAAAAGGGTTTGGAATGTCCCCAGCCTTAAAAACACATCTCAGCCGTCCTATGTCTCTGAAATACTTCTGCATATACAGAGCCTTCCCTTGAAATAATCTATAAGTATTTTGTAAAATAGGAAGCATAGGACTTAAGGCTGGGGGAGGGGACAAATATTTCCCGAAGAACTACTATGCACCTGACACTGGGAACAGTGGTAAGCACATCCCTGCCATTTCAGAGAGGACGGCCTAGTGTGGGAAAGAGATAATAAACAAAGAAATAAGCAAATAAATCACAAGTTCTGGGAGGCATGAGCAGTTAGAAAAAGCAAGAGCACACTATGAGGACTAAGAACATAGGTGGAAGATGGTGGTCAGGGACGGCCTTTGACCTGGAAGCCACAATGTGCCACAGAAGGGCTAGAAGAACATTCTAGGTAGCAGGGGTGGAGGCCACGGATTTGGAAAGTCCTAGTGTTGGAGGGACCTGAGGGGGGTATCAGCATGGTGGACTACAGAGAATGGGCTTGAGCATGTCCCAAATGAGGTGGGGAAAGGGAGCAGGGCCTGGGCTCTTTGGAACTTGGCAGGCCTAGGCAGTGGGCTTGGGATTCATTTTAAGCACAAGAGAAGGGTTTTCAGTTGGGAAACATGTGACTCAATCCAGCTTGTGGGTCATTCTGCTTTGAGAGACTCTTCCTAAGACAAAGCAACAACCCTAAATGTCCAGATACTCTAGTGTGAGGACTAGACCCCCAGGGTCCTCTTCAGGCTGCAAAAGATGGCTTTGAAGAGCTGTGTTCTGATCGGCCAAGGGAATTCTCAGCAGCCAGCCTCAATATGCAGTATCTTCCGCGGTTCTAGAAAAGTGTGGGGGGTTTTTTGTTTTTGTTTTTCCTACCTCTGCCCAGATCATTTAGAAGTCCGTGGCGCAGGAAAGGGGGGACAGAGCAAGTGATAAAGAATGATCAGTCGGTGCTTCAGGAAAACATTCATTCTGCTGCTGGTACAGAGAGTGCCGCCAGGAGCCACCATGCTGAGCATCACTGAACACTTGGCAGGCCTCCCCCTCAAATGTACGTAATCTGAGAAAGGGGAACATTTCAAGCAAAAGTTTCCTGTCAAAGTCATCCATCTGCTCCTTTCAAAGACAGTCTGGGGATATGTTATTGGAGCTGATTCAAGAGCTTTTTAGGTTTCTCAAAAGAAGTCATAGCCAAGGTTAACTGTGTGTGTGTGTGTGTGTGTGTGTGTGTGTGTACCCAAGAGCATTGATTTGATGTAAGTTGGAAAGAGAAAACCCAGAAAGGGCTGAATGGCTGAAACACTCTGTTTCACTCCCCAGAAGTCTGTTTCACAGCGTGCTGACAATTTGCATGACAATTCTTTTCTCCTCTCACCCCATGACGACTCTAGGGCTGGGCAGGAGCATGGGACCTCCTTCCTCGGTTGTGATCATTAGTGAAATCATTATCATTTCCCAAACAGACTTTGCATTTGCCTCCGGGCTCCTTTTCTCCTTGAAGCAAAGTGGTAGCTGTTTTTTTTTGTTTGTTTGTTTGTTTTTTAAGATTTTATTTAGTTATTTATTTATCACAATTAGGCAGCGAAGCAGGCAGAGAGAGAGAGAGGAAGGGAAGCAGGCTTCCCACTGAGCAGAGAGCCCGACGTGGGGCTCAATCCCAGGATCCTGGGATCATGACCTGAGCTGAAGGCAGAGGCTTTAACCCACTGAGCCACCCAGGCGCTCCGGTTGTAGCTGTTTTTATGAAGCTGCCAAACTCAGCACAGGACAGTCCACGGGATGCGCCACGCTAGGGGGTGCTGTGCTGTGAGTCCCAGCTCTGCCTGCAGAGTGGAGTCACTAGGGCCCCTGGATACTGGGGTGTTGGTGGCTCACAGCCCTCCCCTGCCTGTCCCCTGCAGGGACAACCTGCATGCATTGACAGTCCTGCGGGAGAGGGAAAGCCCCATCCTAGGGCTCCAGAGGCCACCCCAGCTCCAGATACTCCTGTGGGCTCCCCAGAAGTCTGTGCATCTCAGTTCAGCTCCACCCTCTGTCTAAAGGCACGTGTTCTCTTCACCACTGGTGTGGCCACTGTGGCTTTCCAGCAAACATCCTCTGTGCCCTTCCCCTCTCAGAGTCCATGTCCCAGAGAAACAAGTCTAGCCCAACCTCCGTAGCCTTCTCTCCCTCGCATCGAGCTCTCTAGAATTGTACCGCCTTTCGCTAGCCGTACCATTGCCCCCACATGCCTAACAGGGATCAGTCATAAGTCATACCAGGGTTGGTCACTTTCCAAAAACTGCCCAGGAAAATTTCCCTCCCTGCTGTCTTTCTGTCCTTCCGCTGAGCTCAGGCAGCAGGGACTGGAAGCACAAGTCCCAGGGTCAAAAGGGGGGGGCTTCTCCCACTCACCCCCACCGCGTCAGGACAGTGAATGCTCTTCAGCTGTTGTCAGACGCCCTTATGAAAAAACACAGGGGTCTGTAGCAAGGAGAGGAGGACCTGATTCTGACCCGCGTGCCTCCTACGTGAGAAGGGGATAGAGATGTGTGTATGACATTCGGTAAGTTTACTGAAGTCACTAAAGCTGTTTTCTCTCCCATAAAATGGGTATAAAACCCCACCTTGGTCATGAAGATTTAAAAAGACAACACTAATTACGTAACAATGACAAGTAGTGACTAAATTCACAGATGTTAGTGCCACAGGATCTGGGTGTAAACCCCAGCTCAGTCTTGTAGCAAAATTGTGGTCTTCTGCAGGTTTGTAAGCTAAGTCTTGGTTTGCCCAGTGTGAAGAGGGCAGGATATCAGTACCCACCTCACAGGGTGAGTGGAATTAAACAAGAAAACACACCAAGGCTGGGCACATAGGAAGTCCACGGCCAATGCTTTCTATGCATCAGTCCTCCCATGGAGCACTTGACCTTCATAGTCTCACCTGATCTTCAAGGTGGGGCTTTCATTGCTCCCATTTTTCATAAAAAATCAACAGTTTATCCAGGGCTTACTCTTCAGCAGTGCTCTTCTAAGTTTTTGCATTCTTGTGTAATTCTGTCAACGATCCTAGGAGGAAGGTCCTGATGTCCCGCTTTACATGTGAGACAACCACACCCCAGAGGTGTTCTGTTCTTCATACTCAAAGGCTGTTCCCTGCACTGCCCACATCAGCATCAGCTTCCCTGGAAGCTGGTAAGAGATGCAGAGTCTCAGCCCCGCCTGGATCTATGGAACCAGAATCTGGATTTTTAACAAGATCCTCCCTCCCATGATTCCCATTCACTTTACAGTTAAAACAGCACCCAGGTCAAGGACCAAATCAAATCCACAGCTGATCTAGGACAGTAGAGCAGACACTAACCTGCTTCAACATGTAGAGTGCTCACCAAAGAAAGTGCTCCAGGAATATAAATTCCCTTGCCCCAGTAATTACTCATTTGGTCAACCTGCCTTCTCTGGACCTAGCCACACTCCAACCTTTCCAGGGGGTGCCATGTTCTAGGCTCAGATCAAGCTTGGCCACTAGCCATTCCAATGATTTCCAGTAAATGTGCTTGTGAATAAGCTACAGTGTGATTTCCAGAGAGGAAGTTATACCCCAGGGGCACACCAGAGTTCTGGGAAACAGCCACTCCTGTTGCTGCTGGGAATAACAGGGTGGTTTCAGGCAAGCACGCCAGTGCTGCCCATATGGGGCTAGCCCAAAACGAAAGTCAACCCCACCAACCAGAGTATGTGCACCCCCTAGAAAACCACTGTCTTTATTCTTATTCTCAGACAGCACGTGAGAAATATGGGAAGAAGTATGAACCGGGACCAAGACTGATGCATTACCATTAACTAAAGTTCATAGGGAGTCAGTGTTTCCAGTTTATCCAGAGAACCTCCCGGCTAGAGGGCAAGGTCTGGCAACCTGTATTCCAGGAGCCCACAGAGAGGCCTTCCAGCCTGTGGGCTGTTTTCAGAGGAGACGCTCATCACAACCCCTGCCCCCTCGCACCACCCCCCCCCCAGCTGTACCCACTATCCATGACCCAGGTGTTTCTAGTAGACTCTCCCCAGGGAATCTGGCCTCTAGGGTGTCTAAAAAAAAAGGAGAGGTCACAACAGAGAACATCAAATTATATCACCAAAGGAAGTAGGAATCTTTACAATAGAGCCCAAAATGACCATAGTCTATCAAATGAAATCCTGTGCCTGAAACCCTGGGTAGGCAGGCTCAGTGAGGATTCTAACTGTTGGTTATTTATTACACATTTCAAGTAATCTTCCCTTTTTCTAACCCACCTGCACCCTGACTTTTAGAGGGACCTCATGCTTCCTGTGACGGAGGACCTGCCCCATGGGCTAGCCCCAGCCTGTCTCCAGAACCTGCTGGAATTTTAGTCTCTCTAGTCTGGGAAGTCAGCAGCCACGCTTTCTTTAGCTATCTAGCTTCCAAAATGTTGTTGCTCTTCTCCTTTGCTATCTCCCTCATCCTCGTGGGCTTTTTTTTTTTCCATGAAGATTTTGAAGAAAGTAAAAATGAACTCATGAGTTTAATTTACCACGTGTAGCCAGAAATTGGAGTGACTGTCTTTCATAGGCATCTTTCTGACCAGAAAACTTGGCTATCCCTTATACTGCCAAGGGCACAGACGTGTAGAATCCTCTTGATTAACGTTCTAATTCATAGTCTTCCATACCCTCTAACCTCTGTGGGATTATAGAATGTCTGAAAATGGGACAGGAGGCTCTTTTATCTGTTGGATATGTCACAATGAGAAATGTATCACCAAGTAACCTACGTGAAGCCAGAGAAGAAAGAAGCAAATGCGGGTTTTAAACCTCCCTCGGTTTCCCACAAATAGTAACAGCGCTAGACAAGTTTTCTAACAGCCTGTGCTTTTCCCAAGACCTTACATGTGATTTCCTCCAGGGCAACGACCTCCCCTCGCCAACAGAAGGGCATTATATCTTTTTCATTGTTCTGTGACAATTCCTAATATCCAAACGTACCTCCTTCTGGCCTTTTGCTGGACCATTGCGATCTGTGTGATGGCACTAACTCAAAAAGATAGCATAGGGGTGCCTGGGTGGCTCAGTGGGTTAAAGCCTCTGCCTTCGGCTCAGGTCATGATCCCAGGGTCCTGGGATCGAGCCCCGCATCGGGCTCTCTGCTCAGCAGGGAGTTTGCTTCCCCCCCCCTCTCTGCCTGCCTCTCTGCCTACGAATGATCTCTGTCTGCCAAATAAAGAAATGAAAATCTTTAAATAAATAAATAAGATAGTATAAAGGAAAAGAGACCAAAGACGGGTTAGCACCCAGCTCTGCCCGCTGGAGGAACAATAAGGGACACGTATTGACAACTTGGTTCCTGGTCCTGTCCTTTCCATACTCTTCCTCATTTATGCCTCATGAGAGACTACAAAGTTGATCCTTAGGATTCTTCCACTTTGCAGATGAGCAAGGCTGGATTTGCAAAGTGCTTGCCTTTAAGCTCAGATGGTCTGGGTCCGAAGCCCACAGTTTGAAACAAGACACTGGACTCCACTCCCGTGGGAGGTGTGCTTCTGATGGTACAGAGGCAGCTACGGCCACCAGCCCATACCTTCTCACTGTTCCTTCGGTTTTGTAAAGTGCCCTCACGTGCGCTGTGTTTTTTGACCTCATTGAAAGCCCACAGGAAATGAGCGGATGCCACAGGTGGATACCCTACATCAAATAGCAGAGACAGGGGCCCCTGGGTGGCTCAGTGGGTTAAAGCCTCTGCCTTCAGCTCAGGTCATGATCACACGGTCATGGGATAGAGTCCCGCATCGGGCTCTCTGCTCTGCGGGGGGCCTGCTTCCTCCTCTCTGCCTGCCTCTCTGCCTGCTTGTGATCTCTCTCTCTGTCAAATAAATTTTAAAAATCTTAAAAAAAAAAAAATAGTAAAGACAACTCAAAGTATGAAGCCTCTAGGGAGAATCACAGCAGAAACCAGGAGTTACCATCACTCCTGTTCTGGGATCTGCTCTACCCCTATTCTGGGTCGGCCACTGGCTCAGTGATTACCAGGAAAGCACATAGCCTTGCTTTGTGTCTAATGAATATTGGTTTTGGTCCCAGAAGGAGGAAGATTTTTCCAAGAGGGGCAGGCATGCTCAAGTAAGAAGAGCTCAGATCCTTGTTCCTTCTCCCTGTCATTCTTTCCTGCTGAAACTGGACAGTGGAAGTTGACATTGGGTCCCATGATTCATAGATCCATGAGCAGAAAGAAACATGAGGAAGGCTGGGGATCAGTATCTGATCTATTCAGGGCCCACGGGCAGCCAACCAAGTCATCAAACCTGGGGAAAATCATAACAAAATAAGTGGGACTTTGGAAAAAATGCAAAGATGTGAATTGTGAGTCATATTATTTTGAGATTAATGAGTGACGGGCAAATCTGACAGTCCAGCCAGCCTTGGGCTCTGAAGGTCTGGCTGTGACGTAATTCCACGGGGCAGTGGTCGTCCTCTCTAGCTGAAATATCAGTCAGGACAATTCTGGGTTCTGTGGCGGTCTGAGATTCCCAGGACAGCAGCAAAGATTCAAGGGACCTCACTGCAGAAGTTGGCCAAGTCTGAGAAAATCAGGTGAGATGGATCCTAAGAACATGGGGACTATCCTACCCCTTGCCAGCCTCTGGAGTTGGTTGCCCATCAGGCCTCACCAGGCCCTTCCCTCCTTTCCTTGTCCTCTTTACTCCCTTCCTGAGCCATTAAAGGTAAACATTTGAACCCACTCCCATTTGTGTATGAGAATATGGCTAAAGATGGGAGCCTATCAGCAAAGGCTCATTTTGTATTTTCTCAGCTGTCTTATAATAGAGTTTTACACTAGTGATTTTAAGGTATTTCTTGAGGTAACCTGAGCTACTTCCATCAGTCCTTAAATAGCTCTGCCATAAAGAAATCTCTACCATTAGCTAGCAGGTGTCGTCTCTTTGTGTTTTATACAGGATTGTATTCTCTTATTAGTCCAAGGGGAGGAAACCAAACTTTTCAATAGTTCAGGTATGTCTATTATAATTGTATGGTCACATAACTTCTTCCTGTGGTGACCACATCCCTCAGGAAGCACATGGCAAGGCCTTTGAGAGTAAGGATGACATCTTATCCTGCTTGGCTTGACCTAAGTCAAGACCTTAGCTTGACACCTAGTCCTGGGCTGAGCATCTATTAAGTGTTCTTTGATGGGTAAAATGGCTAAATAAATCAGATGATTTAAAATCCCAATGATATATACAAATCATAACAGAACTGAAAAAAAAAAAAACCTTCACACAAAAATATAAGAAAACTGTCCATGAAAAAATAAAGGCCTGCCTAGTTGACCTATTCTCATAGACTTCTTTGATTGCAATCTCAATTTGATGGAAGAAAAGGAGGCCATCATCCATTCACTCAACAAATTATTTATGGAGGACTCACAATGCTCCGGGCGCTGAAATGGGCCTTTGAAAAATAGGACATCTCATTGGAAAAGACAATCCAAGTTCCCGCCCTAACTGAGCTTACGTCTATAGTGGTTAGTGGTTAGAAGGTGTTATAGATTGAATTATGTTCCCCAAAATTCGTATATTGAAGCCCTAACACCCAGTATGACTATATTTGGAGATAGGACCTTCAGGGAGATAGTTAATATTAAATGAGTTCGTAAGTGTGGGACTCTAATCTGTTAGGACTGGTATCCTGATAACAAGAGGAAGAGACACCAGAGATCTCTCTCTGCTGAGAAAATAAATTTCTGTGTTTGAGCCATCCAACCTGTGGTATTTTGGTAGAGCAGACCAAGTAGACCAATGCAGAGATTATCGATATAATTATCAATATAAGAAGAGTGGAAAGGAGAAAGGTAAGAAAGGAAATTGCTTACAGAACAAGGATATTGAATGATTTTGATCACCAATTAAAGTTTTTGTCATTTATTTAACGAGTTAAGATCACTACTCCTTTTTACGGATTCCAGGAAGGGACAATCTACAACTTCACTCTATATTCCCCTTAAAGATCGCTTCATTTTCTCAACTCCGTCTAAAGCCTTTCACTGCATGGCTATAGTTAATGTTTATTTACCTCCTGAGGCTCATAGCCTCCTCCCAAAGCAAGTCTCGGTTTCGTTCAAATACCAACTTCCACTGCTCAGAGTCTGGCCTAGATATAGCCTATCCATCCCAGGGTTTTCTTATTTCTCCTGGGAACCAAATTCTTTGATTTTCAGTCCTGGTTTTTAATTGGCCAACTGGGTAATTTATTTCCACATATAAGCCATCTCTCTGCAGTATTTCTGAATCCCTGAGAGTCTACCTTCCCTTGGCTCTTGGAATCATGTAAGCATATACCCCAGCTAACTGCTACATGGGCCTGATCTCTTCTTACACAGCTACACTTGTGGTGTTTACATCTATATGTATTGCCACTTAATAAATTACCATAGAGTTAGTGGTTTAAACAACACAGACTTACTGTCTCCATGTTCGTGAGTCAGGGAGGCAGTCTAGCTGGAGACCTCTACTTCAGGTCTCTCACAGACTGCATCAAGTTAGTGACAGCGTTTTGCTCTCATCTGAAAGTTTGACTGGGGAAAGATCCACTTTCCAGGTCACTCAGATTCCCGGCAGAATTCCGTTCCTTACAGGCTGCTGGACTGAGGGCCTCAGGTTCCTGACAGCTGATAGCCAAGCCCACTCTCACTTCTTTGCCACGTGACCCTCTCCAACATATTCATTACTTCAGCAAAGCATGAGAGCCAAGAGGGCACATAGAGAGAATCTACTAGCAAGACAGAGATTGCAATCACCTGTGAATTAATCATGGGAATGACATCTCATCACCTTTGCCATTGTCCTATTGATCAGACACAAGTCACTAGGTTCAAACCACTCAAGGTAGTAGTGGGTTGATTACATGAAGATGTGAATAGCAGGAGAGGGGAATCAGCAGGGGCCACCTCAGAAGTGACCCACCACAGTGTTGGTGAGCAGAAAATAAGCCATGATCTCTCCAGCATCTCTACGTTTCTTCTGCATCCCTGGAAGAACAATTTACCTTCCTGTCCCTTATGAAGGGGAAGTCTAGGAAGGTGATATTGGTTTCATTGTGCTCATCAACCTCTTAGAGCTCAGAAATTCTACTTATGCTATTTCTCCTGTGCTCCCCAAACCCATTACCCTCAGCCACTTGGCTGACTGACAGGTACCACCTCTTAAATGCACCCTAGACAGAACTTACATAATGTCTGCCAAAAACTGCTCTTCCTCTCCTAGGAGACAGACAACCATATAGAAGTTTCTCAAGCCAGAAACTATAATGTTACCCTGACTCCTTCCTTCTGTCTCTCACTGCCCTCATGGAGTAAAATATTAAACAGGTACCTGGATAAAGTAGGATAAGTTATGTGGCAAGGGACCTACATGGCAACAGAAGTTCATTATTAGGTGATATTGGAACAACAAGGAGAGTCCCATGTGATTTGGGTAAATTAATTTACCTCTCTAAAGTCTAGTTTTTTTAAGTAAAAAAAAAAAAATGGATAATAATAAGAGACATATGTCAGAGTCATGAGGATAAAACAAACTGACGTCTGTAAAAAGCTTAGTGTATTATCTTATATCATATGAGCCATCAGTACATGTTTGTGGCTGTCCAGCTATTAGGGAGCCACGCTGTGGCCATCTTCATTTGCTCACTGCCTCAACGGTCGCTTCTCAAAACCTCCCCTTTAGAACCCTCCTACACTGCTGGTGGGAATGCAAGCTGGTGCAGCCACTCTGGAAAATAGTATGGAGTTTCCTCAAAAAGTTGAAAATAGAGCTACCCTAGGACCCAGCAATCACACTACTGGGTATTTGCACTAAAAATACAAATATAGTGATCTGAAGGGGCACATGCACCTGAATATTTATAGCAGCAATGTCCACAGTAGTCAAACTATGGAAAGAGCCTAGATGTCCATCAACAGATGAATGGATAAAGAAGATGTGGGGTGTGTGTGTGTGTGTGTGCGTGTATACATGCATACAATGGAATACTACACAGCCATCAAAACCCCCAAAATCTTGCCATTGGCAATTATGTGGATAGAACTAGAGGGTATTATGCTAAGCGAAATAAGTCAATCAGAGAAAGACACTTATCATATGGTCTCACTGATATGAGGAATTTGAGAAAAAGACAGAGGATCATAGGGGAAGGGAGGGAAAAATGAAGCAAGATGAAACCAGAGAGGGAGACAAACCATAAGAGACTCTTAATCTCAGAAAACAAACTGAGGGTTGCTGGGGGTTGGGGGTGGGAGGGATGGGGTGGCTGAGGGATGGACATTGGGGAGGGTATGTGCTATGGTGAGAAAAATAAACAAATAAATAAAATTGAATTAAAACAAAACAAAACCAAAAAACCCTCCCCTTTAGAAGCCAAGAAATTAATACACATTTTTGCAACCCTTTGTGTAACTGTGGATGCCTGGGGACACAGTTCTTGGAAATGTTTCATTCTTCTGATAAGAAGCACTTCCTTCCTTAAACATGGATTCGGTGTCTGCAACTTTAGCAGCCATTTGCATCCATGAGACAGCAAGCATGGGGTTGAACAGCCACACACTAAGGATGGGGGAGCAGAAAGAGTTTGTGCCCCTGGTGACACTGTCAAACAGCAGAGTCAAAGCCAACACCCAGCTGCCTTCAGTCTTCTTGTCATCGGAGGAAAAGAAACTTCTGTGTGAAACCCTCTGTTTGTCAAATATTCCATTGTTTTCAGTTGAAAACTCTCCTCACAGGTACATGATTCAATACTCTACAATTAAAATAGCTGAATTTTTTAACCAAGACAGTTGGACAAAGTTCACAACCTCCATCAATCCAATTTTGAAATTCTTTTTCCACATTAGGCAGCTTCTTACAGATGGTATAAATCCAAGAAAATTGTGTGAACTTTACAACCTGCTCTATGTGTTCTTCTCATAATTAATTTATTACGTATATTTAAAAATTATATTCCTGACATTGAAAGAGTTCCACATATTCAAGGCTCTAATATTATGTCAAAGAAACAGCAAAGAGAAAAGGCATGTGCAGAAGAGAGGCAGAACCTCTGAGATAACAAACAGAAGAAGAAGAAGAAATGTATATTGATATAACCATAGAGAGCATCAACCCTTAATTTCCCAAGTTTTTAGAGAATGGATCCTAGAGTTTGCTTACCAGGTATATTTATTATTAGACTTTCCCCTCATTTCATCTCCTCCTAAGAGTTCTCAAGAGTGGAATTTGGGAGTCTTGAAAGACATATATATATATATATATATATATATATATATATATATATATATACAGATATCAGATGGGCAATATGCAAAGTAGATTTGTGCCTTACCCGTATAAATTCGGGACCCAGTGAGGACTCGCCTGCTGCAAAATATCTAGTCCACAGTCCTGCCTAGAAATGCCCAATCCTGGCTGAAAATTCTCTCATGAGAATACCTGTGGGGCAGCTCACCTGCCAAAGAGACTGGCTTGCTCTGGAACCACAGTGACCACTGGCTA
The DNA here is from genome assembly GCF_011764305.1 of Mustela putorius furo. Taxonomy (NCBI): domain Eukaryota; kingdom Metazoa; phylum Chordata; class Mammalia; order Carnivora; family Mustelidae; genus Mustela; species Mustela putorius. Next base: position 12,642,979 of record NW_025422123.1, on the reverse strand, counting down.
TGAAGCACCTGGATCGTGGCCAGTGCCCACGTTGAAATGAAAATATTTGGTATACATGTTAGAACATAGAATAAAACATATTCTAAAATTAATTTAACCTGTGTCCTTTATTTTAATAGTCACTAGAAAATTTTAATATATCCATGTGCCTCTTGCTACATTTTTATGAGAGTCCTGCTGTCAACATGCTTGTCATAAGAAGAGTGACCCAACTTCATTTAGCGGATTTAAAGAATTGAACTCTTGATGGACTAACCACTGGGTGTGGACATTTCCATGTGCGGGGCAGGTAGGGCTAAGCAGAAGTGGGTGTGGTTCCGACAAATGGAGAGCAAGCTTAATTAGATTTTTGAGAGGCTGGGGCTGTGGAGGAAAAAGGAGAATCCTTACGATAGTTGTCTGCAAAATTGTGTCCAGGCCAGGGTACAATCCCACCTGGGGCTCCTCTCTGCTTCTTGTACTATTTGTCCACTTTGGTCACCTTCCCAGGGACATTTGATCTTCATGATCTAGTTCACATGGCTGCTTCTTCCAGTACCTTCCATGCTTCCCAGCATGACGGATTTCAGTGCTCTGAAATTCTAGTTGCAAGGTGAGCAAATGGAGCCAAAGTGACGAATGTTTTGCTGCACAGCAGAGACCCAGGCAGTTAACTCACATACAGAACTGCTGAACTATTTTTGAAATGAGCTACAGGTAGAGAATCTCATCCATCTTCTGCTTGGAGCCTTCAAGGCCTCCATCCCTAGTGATATATTGTCAGTTTCCATTATGAGCCTGGAGTCCCACAGCACTTTCTCTCTGAAGAGCATTGGCGGTGCTAGAGAAACTCATTAAACGAACAAGTCAGTGGAGCTTTAATAAACAATCAGATTAATGGCCCAGTAGGAGAGTTACAATCCCATAAGTGTTAGATTTAAAACCTCACTAGGCCCAAGTTGTGGGTCAGCAGAAGCATTCACTTCCAAATGATTTTTGGGCAAAAAGCCATTACATTACCTGGCGGTCTTAGTGGTTTCCTTTTAAATTTAGTCCTATTTGAGAGTATTCACCAAAAAAGGCAATTTCCAGATGACAAGAATTTTGTTTTATAATGTTCTGTGAGCCAAACCCCAAACCATCCACATTTTTAAAATTAATGAAGCCAAAAGAAAATACATTTACTAGGGGGTGGAGTTACTAGCCAGATTTGAAGGATGTTTAACTCCAACTAATGCCCTCTGTGGGGGAGGGGGTGTGTCCCCTGGCAAGTGTTTTGCTTTATCTTTGTAGTAGAAGCCAAGCTACCCCAGATCCTCAAGTTTTCAGCCAGCTCAGTGACCATGGAAGGGAGGCAACAAACCTAGAAGAAAGCTTCCCTCCCCTTGTCCCAAATCAGTTGGTGAACAGCTGCCAAGAAGGTCATGTACCACGTCTGAATGAGAGAACTGGAAACAGAGGGAAACCATCTGTAATGGAGAATGAAGCTGAGACCATATTTCACTTGCCTGTAGACAACATCCAGGAAGACAGAATCAGAAGTCAGAAGACAGAATGGGTTGGCTGAAGCTTCTGACAAAACTCACCTATCTCAAAACGGATTTTTCTTGCTGCGTGCTTACTCAGGAAGGTCAGCCAAGCCAAGGCTAGGTAAAAATTCACCTTGGGAGAAATGACCAGTTTCTTAAGAAGTGTCTCTATTACTCCCTCACAGAAGAACGTGGTAATCCATTGACTTGCTTGGTGAGAAAGCTAGCGTGATGCCCCCATACTAGTGTTCTTGAGGTACCAGAGCTTAACTCTGGAGTTTTGACCCTCACGGCTACCTCCGCGTCTCTCTCATTTCTATGGTCCGTGAAGTGGTCATTTGACTTCTGTACCAGATACTATTGGCTGCTTTTCCCAAACTATGATACTATCTTTTGTCTTTGTTGACAGAGGTTTATAGAGTCTAAAAAGGCCAGATACTTCTTTTCAGCATCTTTGAAGCTAGAACTTAAGTTCATAGGACCTTAAGGGAAGTCTGAGTGGGTTTTCTGGCAAGGGCTTCTCTCTAGAAAAGGAAACATATGAGAAGGAATACCTCCTTTTGTTCCCTGCTATAACAAATTACCACCAACTTGGTGGTTTTAAGCAACAGAAATTTATTTTCTCATAGTTCAGGAGGACAGAAGTCCAAAATCAGTATCACTGAGTAAAAAGCAGGGTGTTAGCATGGCCACACTCCCTCCAGAAGCTCTAGAGGAGCACGGGTTTCTTGACTTCCTCAGCCTCTGGAGGCTGTTGGCTTTCCTCAGTGTGGCCACACCACTCCAGTCTCTGGCTCTGTGGTCACACTGCCCTCTTCTGGTTGGCGTCAGGTCTCCCTCTGCTTCCCTCTTATAGAGACACCTGAGATGGCCCACTCGGATAATCTGGGAAGATCTCCCTATCTCAAAATCCGTTTTTTGCCATATAAAAATAACATGCATAGGTTCCAGGGATTACAGTGCAGATATCTTCTGTCGGTGGGGGGGGGGGGGGGTTATTCAGCAAACACTTTCCCTGTGGGAATCGAAGAAGGATGAGAGGTCTGTAGCTGAGGATGCCAGCTAATGATCACAGAGGGACAAGCCTGAGGAGCCAGAACAGAAAGAAGGAATGCAGCTGGGTTCCTGACCTGGTTATGCTGCTGACATAACCAAACCTGGAATCATTCTCCTGGGCTTGCACTTACGTGAGATAACATACCTCACTGTTGACTACTTGGAGCTGAGGGTAATGTTACCTGCAGCTTAGCTATTAATGGACACAGCTACTGGCTTTCTTTCTTTCTTTCTTTTTTTAACCTAAGATGATAAGAATAAAGATGATATGCTAAATGTCAGCTAACAGACACATGAAAAGCCACTCAATATCACTTCTCAATAGGGAAAATACGACTCAAAAACCTCACACCTGTAGGAATGGCTAAAATCATCAACACAAGGAACAACAGGTGTTAGTGAGGATGCACTCGTGCACCGTAGGTGGGAATGCAAACTGGTGCAACCACTCGGGAGAACAGTATGGAGGTTCCTCAGTAAGTTAAAAATAGAACTGCCCTGGGGCACCTGGGAGGCTCAGTCGGTTAAAAGTCTGACTTCAGCTAGGATCATGATCCCAGAGTCCTGGGATCGAGCTCCACGTCTGGAGTTCTGCTCAGCAGCGAGCTTGATTCTCCCTCCTTCTTGTGCTCTCTCTCTGTGTCAAATAAATAAATAAAATCCTTTAAAAAAAAAAAAAAAAGGAACTTCCTTAGGACCCAGCAATTGCACTACTAGGTATTTACTCAAAGGATACAAAAAGTACAGATTCAAAGGGACACATGTGCCCCAATGTTGGGCAGCATTATCAACAATAGCCAAGCTATGGAGAGAGCCCAAATGTCCACGGACTGATGAATGGCTGAAGAGGATGTGCTATGTGAATACGACTCAGCCATCCAAAAGAATGCCATCTTGCCATTTGCAACGACATGAATGGAGCAAGAGAGTAGAATGCTAAGTGAAATAAGTCAGTCAGAGAAAGACAAATACCATATGATCTCATCCATATGTGGAATTAAAGAAAGAAAACAGATGAGCATATGGGAAGGGGGAAAAGAAAAAAAGGAGAGAGGGAAACAAGCCATCAGTAGCTCTTAATGATAGAGAGAAAACTGAGGGTTGATGGAGGGCTCTGGGTGGGGGATGGGCATTCAGGAGGGCACTGGTCCTGATGAGCACTGGGTGTTGTATGTAAATGATAAGTCACTGAATTTGACTCCTGAAACCAATATTGCTCTATATGTTAACCAACTAAAATCTAAATTTAAAAAAAAGAGAGATGATAAGCTAGATGTAAAGGGGTCAATTTTGCCAATATTCTTCTAAAAGACATTGAGATTCACCTAATCTTTGGATGTTATCATCCCTGTTTATAATATTCTAACTGATTTCCTGTGTCTGTATTATCACCCTAACCAGAGAGCTCAATAAGAACAGGGATGCTAAATCATCATGACTCTTACCTATGACGCACTGCTGCGGCAAAGGAGACACTCATTAAATTATCAGCTACTTAATAAATTTGAATATTAAAGTCCTTCATTAGAATCGATTATATTTGGATTATCTGTGGATTTCCAATGCAAATGACAAGACAGTTTCCTATAAGAATTAATAACTACACTGTGTTCACATTTCATATGCAGAATACAGTTTCCATTATTCTCTTGCGGGTTCATACAGCTCCTAGCACTAAGCCAAGTAAATAATATTCCCTGTCTCTCTCTGTCTCTCCCTCTGCCTCTCTGTCTCAATCTCTCTCATGAACACACACATTTCTTGTTTAATTCTCAGACCATTCTGCTAAGAAATCAGCTTGCAAATGAGAAACCGGAAACACCAGTTGGCTGAACAACTCACCCAGAATCACAAAGCTAGTAGGACCAGAGCCTAGATTCAAACCAATTTCCAACTGATTCCAAATTCGATGAGCTCTCTCTCACACACAGTGCTCCCACCATTCTATACTATTGTCATAAAGTGATCCACGATCTTTCTCAGAAGGATTTGGGGGAAGACGATTTAAGAAAAGGAAAATATAAATACATACACACATACCAATGAGGCTGATTGCCTTATCCCACACTTCAAGCCTGGATTAAGAAGAAAAATGTGGAAAACACTGTGAGAAGAACAGAGGAAATTGGGGAAAGGCAGGAAAAGAAATAGGAAGAAGGTCTCAGCCCCCTTGGAGACCTGCCTTCTTGATCATGGTAATCATGTGAATTCTGGCCACTCACTTTAGTAGAAATCACTAGTTTCCACCTGCAATAATTTATTTGTGACTGAACATGCCTCAATCAGCATTTCAGAACTAAGCTTGAGTTTGTCCCTTTAAGGAAAACGGAAATGGCATTGCCTAAGACCAGGCAAAGCAGTCAGAGACTGCTGGCAAGGATCTTCCCCAGTGATAAACTTTAAAAGGACAAGAAATAAGAATAAAATCCTGTTTATTCAAAATACATATATTGTATATATTATAGCGTTTTATGTTTCTATGTAAGTAACTATAATTGTGAATATATGTTTATGTATTTCCTAAGACAAATTATTACTTGATAAAAAGAATAATGCATAAAACATAAATACCACTTATGTTAAAAAAGAAGAAACCAACAAGTCCAGAGTATTCTTATTTTAACTTTCCTTATTCTACCTTGGAAATTTTCAGTATTTAAAAATTCCGATAAAATTCAACAACTTAATCCCACATCCAAACATTCCTTTTCTTTCACGTTTACCACCTCCACAGTTTTTAAACACAACAGTGGTATTGGATAGTATATCATTAATGACGCCAACTCTTTCCAAAAACACAAGACAGGATGGAGATTAGCTATTTAAAAAAATTGTAAAATCTTTCTGTCTAGAGAGTCTGACTGTTTCGTCCACTTCTCAATGGCCCAGATAAGTAAACATTTTATTCATGGGTCAACCTGACTTAACTATTTATTCCAAAAAATTTTTGCTCAGGAAAATTGAGACTGTTAACCGATAAATAACTTGATTGTTTGCATCAGGAAATTCCTCCAAGTACATGTGTCCAGAAACACCTTTCCCTAGATGCAGAAGCAGCTCTCCAATGAGACAATGGCAGACTCAGCAGTGGCCTTACCTAGACTCACTTCCAGACCCATGTTTTGTTGCATCCACCAATCCAAAAATGATGCCATAAATTTCATCCAATTCTCAATCAGTTTTCTGCCTTGAAAAAAGGGCCTTAAACCACTTGACCCCAAGCAACAAAATCCAGCAAATAACTTCCCTGCCCACCCCTCTGAGGCACGTTAAGACTGTTAAAGCAGAGTTCTCCTTCACTGCAGCGGGTCCAATAAATTTAGCTTTGTTTGCTCGGTAGGTTTTCGAGTGGTCTTTTGGGGACCTGCTCGTCAAGACCTCTACCAGTCTGTGAATTACATTTGTTTCCTTAAATCAGATTCATTACGTTCTGAATTCTGGTCAGGTCCATGGGGTGGGGGGTATGATTGTAGGTGAGGGATCTCAAAAAGTTGGTTGTTCTTGTCTGACACCTTCCTTCTGAACTTCCCAGAGGCTACTCTGTGGTTTCCTGCTCCCATCTATGCTCAAAGAAAGGCTCTTCTCACCACAGAGAAAGCCATTACGGGGAAGCCAGAGAACTGCTCCTCCAGGAAGCTATCCTGGGGATCTTGTTTCTTTTGTACTCCCGGTGCCTGCCAGAGGGCCCGTTTTCTAGTTCTCTCAGATGAGCAGCTAAGGCCCTGACCCTGAGAATGACGGGAGACAAGTACCCCTCCATTCTAAAGGCACTAGGTCCCCTCCACAGGGGATATAGTTGCAAATAGCACAGTTAGGCCTGTAACCTCTACCCCATGCCCCACCTCCAGCCAATAAAAGAGAAGACTGTTTAAAAGTGGGCTTGGGCAGTGACATCAAGGTAGAGGGTTGCCAGCCTGGCAAATGTGGTTGGTTATTGCATTTCCTTCCTTGCGCCACCTTGTTTTTTAAAGTAGTTTATATTAGGACCCACAATTGAAAATACATTTTAGACACTGGCTGCAGCAGTATTTTTCTAGCTATGCCTCCTGAGGCATGGGAAACAAAAGCAAAAATGAACTCTTGGGACCACATCAAAATAGAAAACTTCTGCACAGCAAAGGAGACAAGGAAACTAAAAGACAACCTCCTGAATGGGAGAATATATATCTAATACGGGGTTAGGTATATCTAATACGGGGTTAGTATCCAGAATTTATAAAGAACTGATATAGCTCAACACCCCAAAAAACCAAATAATCCAATGAAAGAATAGGCAGAAGACATGAGCAGACATTTCTCCAAAGAAGATATACAGATGGCCAACAGGCACATGAAAGGATGCTCAACATCACTCATCATCAGAGAAATGCAAATCAAAACCACAATGGGATGTCACCTCGCACCTGGCAGAATGGCTAAAATCAGCAGCTCAAGAAACAACAGGTGCTGGTGGGGATGTGGAGATAAAGGAACCCTCTTGTACTGTGGGTGGGAACGCAAACTGGTGCAGCCACTGTGGAAAACAGTATGGAGGTTCCTCAAAAAGTTAAAAACAGAATTAACATATGATCTAGTAATCACATTACTGGGTATTTAACCAAAGACTATGAAAACACTAATTCAAAGAGATAGATGAACCCTTATGTTTATTGCAGCACTATTTATAATAGATAAAATATGGAAGCAACCCAAGTGTCCCTCAACTGATGGATGGATAAAGATTTTTAGATGGATAGATAGATAGACGGATGGATATATAGATAGGTGGATAGGTAGATAATGGATGATTCAGCCATAAAAAAGAATGAAATCTTGCCATTTGCAATAACATGGATGGATGTAGAGGGTATAAAATGCTAAGTGAAATAAGTCAGTAGAGAAAGACAAATGTTATATTTGTTCATTCATATGTGGAATTAAAGAAACAAAACAATCTAACAAAAAAAAAAAAAAAAGGAGACAAGCCAAAAAACAGACTCTTAACAATAAACAAACTGATGGTTACCAGAGGGGAAAGAGAGTGCAGAATGGATGAAATAAATGAAGGATATTAAGAGTGCCCTTATCATGATGAGCACTGAGTAATGTGTAGAATTGCTGAATCACATTATTGTACGCCTGAAACTAACATAACACTGTATATTAACTATACTAGAATTAAGAAAACCCAATAAATTTTTAAAAATACATTTTACATTGAGACTCAATGCATGAATACATATATATGTGTTTGGGTGTATATAAACTGAAATAAAGTTTTTACAAAATAATGCTTATTACATGCACACACTCCAGTATTTTCTATTCCTATTCGGTGTATTCTGTTATTTTCAAAATATAGTCGTGAACCACGAAATCAATTTGACAACCCATGAACCACAAACCCTAAGTTGAAAAATAATCTCAGAGATACACAGATAGAAATTGGGGCGCCTAATGAAATGGCGGCTGGCATCTTTGTCCCGGCTGGGTGTTGGGACATTGACTTTGGAATCTCAGTCCACGGAAGTCATGGAGCCAAAGTGAGTCAGGCTGAATCTATTTCAGGATTCACTAATGGGTCACAACCCATGTAACAAAAAACAATAACAAACCCAGGTTTTTCCTAAACTTCATTTGGATTGCCAATTCCCCATTCGGATAGAAACAAGATCCATTCAACCTCCCTCTTGCAGAGCCCTTTAAGCCTTGGGACATAATTTCTCACAATGTTGTCTTCTTCTCTCCTATCTCCTGTGGATGGCGAGCCTAGAATCCAGGGTGTGCAAAGGAAAAGAAACTTTGTTCAAAGTCTCCTGGTAACTGGAAAAGAAATAGCTTTCTCAATTCCCAGTCGAGGACAGTAACAACAAATGCTCTGTCCGGAAGAAGTATTCTTTGCTTGGGAAGATGTGGCTCCATTCCAGTCCTGGCTAGACACAGCAAGATTTTTCCGGGGTATGTATACATGTGTGTGAGTACACCCAGCACTTATTTTTATCACCCAGAAAAGGAAGACCTTTCTCCATATTGAGAAACCAAAGAATTTTATTTTTATAAATTTTAAAAGTCCTAATAAGGAGGATGAAGCAATATTGTAAGCACACCCTTTGACTTCTGTTGAGGAAAATAACTGTATTTGTAAACATCAGAAAAATAACTTTCGTTATTCCAGCTATACATGGAGTTTTTTTTTCTCATTGCTTCAGAAACAAAGACACCAGTGACCCATTTCCTAACTAGCTCTAACTCCTCCCACTGAAATAGAATGCTACATTTAGAGTCAGAAATGAACAGAAGTTGTGAAATCTCATTTTATATAAAGATCAAATAGTTTCTCAGTTCATGCTGAATGATTTAAGCTAGAGTGTAAAAGATAGGATAAGAGAAATGGAATATGTCACTGTTCCTACATTTGGCAAATCTGACCTTCCCTAAGCAAGAGCATTTGGCTCCAAAACTAAGCTAGTTATGGAGAAAGAAGTTACCCAGAGAACAGAAGCATAAAGAACCCTGGAGGGACATGTGCATCCAATTGGTTCAAAAACCACCGCGTGGTCCGAACCATCACAGCAGGCATCATTGGACTGTCCCTCCCTGCTGCCCACAAACCCCTCTGGTCACACACTTCATGGCTCCTTTATTCCCTCAAGGCCACCAATTATACTCGCCTTAGGCTTGGGGACTGGTGGGTACTGGAGACAGGAGAGAACACAGCGTAACTTTCCTCAGATTCATGCCCCTCAGACTGGTTCTGTGACTTCCCCCGCAAGGCAGATAGGGTCTGGGAGGGACACAAACACAAAAACAGAACCATCCAAAAAGGAACAGTGAGCCACACAAAGGCCTTCAGACAGCTACCAGGGAAACACTCTCTCCAGCAGCCCCCTCCAACAACCCCCACACAGTTCAACTCCCCGCTAAAGTCGGGGAAATAATAATTTGTACAAACGTAACTACGATATCCCTTTATTATTTACCCTTATGACGGCACTAGGAAGAAAAGCAAGAAAAGGGTCAGAGAAAGTTCCCCATTCTACAGGTGAAGAAACCAAGGGAAGACATAGAGGCTTTCCTAATGTCCTCAATCTAGTAAGTGGCAGAACCAAGTCTCAAGCCAGTCAACGTCCTCTCTTGGGTGAAGAGGGGGCAGAGGGACTCTGGGAGAGGAGCAGTGGGTAAAATGTGTGACAAAGTCCTGTCCCTCAGGCCTGAATGTCAGCTCAGTCTCTCTCAAAACTGTATTGGCGATGGAGTAATTTGTTCAACAGTTTTGGGAAAGCAGGAAGGGGTAACCACATGACGTAGACGATAAAGAGAAGGAAAAACCTGCTAATTCAGTGCTGAGCAGGTGAGCCACTTCTGATTACTGTCTTACTGGCGATTTTATTGGTGTTATCAATTGAAACAGTCCCGGTCTGTATTGATTAACTTACTGTCTCACATGAGCTGAATGCATCTGCTCTGCTCTGTGGAAACTTTATGAGCAGCTGCTTGTCCAACAGTCGCTGCTTTTGGTCCAGTTCAAGAGCTCATTGGTTGGAAAGGAAACCGGAGTTTCAAAATGGAGTCTCTTATGTCCCCAAACTTCACACATCCCACAGATACGTCCTGCCACACTGGCGTCTTGTGAGGATTAATAAGCGAATATGTGGAAAAACTAGGCATCCCTTAGAACCTGGTAAAATCTCAGACGTATCAGTAATCCTTAGCACTGGGTGTTACAGAATCACCGGGCCCCTGACTGAGCCGTGACAGAGAAGCGGGAAGTCACTTCCCAGAAATGAGACAACACAGCAAAAAGTGGCAGCGTGATGAGCGGCAGTTCTCCATCAGTAAACAGAGACATATAGGAATAGTCATACAGGGGTCGGATTCTCTCCCCCTTTCCCCTCTCTGGGGACATTTAGTGATGTCTGGAGATATTTTTGGTTCTCACCAAGGTGGGTGGATGGTGATGGCATCTAGTGAGCAGGGCCTGAAGGCCCTGGAAGGGGCTAGCAGGCTACATCGCACAGACAGGCAGCCCCGCGACAAAAACTGGGCAGGTCCCCAAGGTCTGCAGCGCTGAGGCTGAGAGATCCTGGTGCAAAGCACGGGGTTTCTGTAGCCAGAATGCTTGGGTTTTATTGGAGGAGGAAATCTCCTCTGTTGTCAGGTTTGATGATGAGCCCACCAGTTAAAGCGAAAACAGGCGATTCTAACAGGAGAAAAGGATGTATTTGTTTGCACATGGGGGTCTACAGACGTCATTACTGGCTCATTGGATGACTGAAGTGAAAGGTTTATACAGCTAACTGAGCAGAAGCTAAGAGAAGGGAGAAAGCCTTCCATGGTAAGAGCAAATAGGTTTCTTTAGGAAAGATGAGCGGGTTTTAGAAGAAGAGGAGATGAGGTTTGGGACAGTGAGTGGTCTTTCTGTCTTCTTCAGGACCATATGGCTCCCCAAGAAAGGGGATTTATGGCTGGTATACTCTTAGTCCCTCTCTCGGGAGTAGAAGTTGTCCCTCAGGTGGAGCTGAAGGCCATCCTCATTTCTCAGTTTCTGCTTTGGGTCGGATAAGGGAAACTCCGCAAAGACTTCTTTCTACATCTGTTGAATTTTAAGTGTCTTCAGCTTAAAATCACCTGTCTCAACTCTGCGGTTCCAAGCTTCCCTCCACAGTATTAATTCTGGCTCTGTCACTCACTAGCTGGGTGACTTTGGGCAAGTCACTGAACCTTTCTGTGCCTCATTTACTTCATTTGTAAGGGAGCACTTCAAAAACTGAGTCAACACTGATAAAGAGTTAGAATATAGTAAGTAGTACTATGCTATACTTACATAAATTCCAATGTCTATGTAAGTCCTAAAGCATATTTTCCCCCAAATCAGGAGTAATCACCTACTGACACCCACTCTTTCTACATCCTATATAGCTGCTGGGGAGATCACTCTGAGTTCCATGAATTTTTAGTAATTATTTCCTTTGGACTCTGTATCTCAGTCTCAGTCTGGCTTACTTGGCTCAGTCCGGTGTGATCTAAAAGTCACACCAAGACATGCAACAGAGAAGCCCGGCCCATTCTGGGATGCTGCTGGAGAAAGGGCAGGAGGGGGCAAGGAAACATCAGAGCCAGGGAGGGGACCATCACTACTAGCCTTCTCTTCTGGGACACTGGCTTTAAAAAAATTTTTTTTTAATTTTTCCTTCCTATTTAAGACTTCTGTCTCTAACATCCCCAATATGATCCTCTGCTACTTTTTTCTTAAGAGATATTATGATAAAGTGTTCATCTCTTCTCTCTGCCTAAGGGCATTTTGGAATAACAACCTGTGCTCAGACTGTTGAAGAACAGACGAGAACTTCTGGGATTTCTTTACAGTTTAAAGAAATCCTTAAAATTCAGTCTCTTAACTAAGCAAGAGGGCAGCTGGGGCACTGGTGGACTGACAGAAACACCTGCATGTGAGCCACTGTGAAAAGGAAAGGCTTGGAATCATCAGCCTCTCACAAGTGAGGTTTGGTTTTTGTTTTTGCTTTTGTTTTGATTTTAGAGAGAGAGTGATAAGAGCGGCAGAAGGAAAGGAAGAATCCCAAGCTGACTCCCCAATATGGGTCTCGATCTCACCACGCTAAGATCATGACCTGAGCCCAACCAAAAGTCAGAGGCTCAACCAACTGAGCCACCCAGGTGCCCTGACAAATGAGTTTAGTACAGAGCATGGAGCAGGCTGGAAACAGGGTGATGCTTCCTTTCTCTGAACACTTCCCCCGTACTCTCTTCTTCCCCAAGCCTCGTGATTGTGAAAGTCTGTCCCTCAGGCTGGACGCGTGCAGAAATTGCATCTGCACTCCTCTCAAGCCCTTTCCAACTTGACTGAGAACGCAGAGAGGGCCTTGACACTTGAAACAACAGAAGAACAGTCATTCCTCTTCCTGAAGACATCCTTCTTCTGGATCATGTCACTGTCTCATTTCTCGTTTGTTTCAGTCCTCGGGCCAGAGAAACTCCAAACCATCAACACCATCCGAAGGGTCAACCAAATCTAGAAATTACATTGAGACAAGAGAAGGGCCCAGCTCCACAATGCCTCGATGTTTGATGTCTACACAGTGTCAATCCACATGTCAATGAGACACAGCCCATTAAGTTGCTTATTTAATTTCCTTAAACAGAGCCAGGGAGGGGACCATCACTAGCCTTCTCTTCTGGGACACTGGCTTTTTAAATTTTTAAAAAAATTTTTTTTTTTAATTTTCCTTCCTATTTAAGACTTCTGTCTCTAACATCCCCAATATGATCCTCTGCATCATATTGTCATTAGGTCATTAGCAAAAAGTACTTTCTCTCTTGCCCAAAACATCTTCCAAAAAGTTGAGGTCAGTAAACCTACTTCCTTATAGGAAGGCTATGACAAGGAGTGGGCTCCATTTTCCCATTTACTATTCTTACGAAGTAAGTTGTGGAATTTATAGATTCTTGTGGTTCACCTTTGATCAGAGCTGATTTTATAAAACAGAGTTAAAACTATCTCATTTTAAAGACAGATTCCCATACAAATATGTTCTATGATTCTAAGAAATGGGGCTATTTGGGCAATATTCAAATCTAGGTCAAAATTCAACCTGAACAATAATACCTTGTTTTCTTTTTTAAATAAACACTCAGGAGATCTTAGTAAGTAGCCCTGTGTTAATTTGTTTTTTTGTTTCAACTGCTGCTTTTTCTTCATCACCCCACCCCTGCCCCACCTCCTCTATCTCCTCCAGATTCTTTACAAAGACCTTGAGAAGACTGACATTTCTCTCTTGTTTCTTTGTTTCCTACTTGAGATTCTACCCCCAGGTTAGCTAATTTATTTAGGTTTTTGTTAAGGTTACTTTTATTGAGTTTTAGCCAAATAAAATGGTTAATATCAAATTTTGAATTTACTATGACCTATAAATAAAAAGAACATTGGTAATGATACAAAGAAAAGGGGTCAGGAATAACTTTATTACTGGCCCAAATCCCTAGAACAGAGGTCATGGGCCACAGCAATTGGGCTAAGAATGCTTTTACGTTTTGAAATTACTTTAAAAAACAACAAAAAATCCAAACAAATACAACAGACCATTTACAATTGGCTCTTCACAGCAAACATTCGCAGATCCCTGTTCTGTTGAATCCTTCCTTTCCTGACCTAATAGATCACAGATTATTAAATTAAGTTTACACTTTCTATTTGCGCCATGTTTTTGATCTGCAAACACTCGTAACATTATTCCTTGAATTTATTTTCTGTGGTGACTAATTTTGTGAAGTCCTCATACATTTATATTTACGGAGATCCTACCATGTGGCAGACACTGAGATATTACTTAGGTAAACTAAGCTGTGGTTGCCAAGGAAGTTCCAAATCCTGGGACTTAATACATTGATACATTTCAAACAGACTTATTTAAGCTTAAAAAAATACCTCTTCTGGTAAATATGTATTCTTGCTATTTGACACTCGAAAGCCTTCCATGGTTTCCCTTTGCCTACAGGACAAACTATTTGGGCTGGCTGGCTTCTAGAGCTTTCCACGACCATTTTCCTCCCTGCCCTCCCACGACTTCCCATACGAACTCCACACAGGACTAGTATGCATCAGCCAAGTGTAAGTTGTTCTCTTGATAGTCATTCTGTTAAGCATGCCAACCTCTCTGCTTGGATACATTCCAGATAATTCCACTAAAAATACAATGAGTGGGTAGAAAGGCTGTTGTGGGTATGTGGCTACCAGGTGTGGCGGACCTTTTGGATACAAGCCTCGTTCCCCATAATGAGCAGTCTCATCCTCAAGGTGTAAAGAACAGTGAGTTCAGAACATTGAAAAAGACTGATGTGTCAGGCCCATTGCTATGAAGGAAGCATTGTCCTTGACTTCAAAGGACACCAAAGTTGAGAACCCAACAAGGCAACCCAACAGTCTCCTCACCACTCAATCACTCACTCACGCGTTCAGTCAACTTTTACTGAGTGGCTATTGGCCACACAGGGCTTTGTCAAGCCCAGTGTTGGCTGAGCTGTGCAGGGTGCTCTGGGAGCATGAGGGAGAGGCACACAGCCAGGGCTGAGGGCCGGGGAGGTGCCCCGAAGGAAGGTACTCATGAGCCTGGTCTTTAAAAATTTGAAGGAGGTAGTCAGGCAAAGGGTAGACAGAGAAGTACCCAGAGTAGCTTCGTCACCTCCACATTTCACCTACAGCTGTGAATATTATTCCTTTCTGGAAGCACCATGCTTCTCTGAGAACTGGGAGCCATGTTATAGAAAGAGGTGGGGTTATTTTTTCCCCAATTTTTCTTTTCACTAGATTGCATGGCACGACAACAGAAGGTATATCTTTTTCTTTTGTATGTTCAGTTGTTTGCCCTAAGTAATGTCTCAGTTAAACATGTACCAGTGAAGCCACGAGATTCCTAAATTCATCCCCATGTTATTGATAGGTTGAGAACGAATCATTTCAAGAAAAGAAAGGAAAGGAGAAATGGAAGGGAAGGGAAGGGAGTGGGAGGGAGGGAAGGAAGGAGGAAGAAAAGAAGGAAAAATGTCAACTCTAAATAGACTTAAGGGAAATGCCAAAGTGGTAGCTTAAAAATGTAAGCTAATGAGTTACTTTAAAAATTGCCTTTGTTCTATTAGTATCCCAGGATGTACTAGAGGCAGGATAGAGTCAAAACGGTTTTCTTGGGGCGCCTGGGTGGCTCAGTGGGTTAAGCCGCTGCCTTCAGCTCAGGTCATGATCTCGGGGTCCTGGGATCAAGTCCCGCATCAGGCTCTCTGCTCAGCAGGGAGCCTGCTTCCCTCTCTCTCTCTCTCTCTGCCTGCCTCTCTGTCTACTTGTGATTTCTCTCTGTCAAATAAATAAATAAAATCTAAAAAAAAAAAACCAAAAACGGTTTTCTTTAGAACCAGACTTCCAAGGGTCAAATTCCAGCTGTGTGAACTGGGCAAGTTGTTTAGTATCTCTGGGCCAAGTTCCTCAAGTTTAAAATGGGGAATCATAATGGGAGCCAAGTCACTGAGAAGCAGAGAAATTAACAGGCGGAAGTGACTTAAGGAAGTGAAGTAAATGTCTAATATAGACTCTCTGCTGTTAGTAAATGGCTGAGTAGCTTCTCCCAGGGGGATTTTGTACTATTAGTATGGAGGGACAAGGATGGAATGTTGGCAGGGGACCACATCCAGGTCACCTTGGGGATTCTGCAGAGCCCCTCCATGAGCATATGCTGCAGGTGTATTATTATTATTTTGTTTGTTTATTTATTTATTTATTTATTTAGAACAGCCATATTCACAACCAGTGCAAGAGCTACAGGAAAAGTGTAGTACCAATCCACTTTCCCGCACATCATGTTCAATTCAAATACGCACGCTCATCTTTGCCAGTCTCTAGCTTCTCCTTGTCCGGTAATACCCATAGGGTTTCCTATATTTTACTGAGCCATGGGCTAACTCATCTCTTTTCAAGCATGAGTGTGTGAGCATCACTGATCTCCTGATTTCATGTCTACCAACCTCCAGGTGTGCACCCCTCTCCTCTCTAACTCCAGTGTGACCAGCATTAGATAGTGAGTCTAAGGAGCCACATCTCAAAATTTCTCAGGAAAATTATGGACGAATGAATAGAAGATATGACAATCCTGAAGTAAGGTTGGTCCTGTTTATTTTGTTTTCTGCCCAGTTTTGTATAGAGGAAAAGAACTCATCATGTGGGCATAAACAGTGCTCTAGCAGAGCGACCCAACTATTCATCTAGAGGGCCAGGGGATTCATCTAATGTCATTCATAAAAATTTATATATGGTCAGCTCTGGGGTACAAAACACATCACTGGATGTTCTACCCGATAATGCTAAGATCCCATAGAGGAAATTAAATGTCATGACATGCCCCTCATCATGGGAGACAGCAAAATTGCTCCTGACAGAGAACTTAGCAGCACAGAGAGGGAGAGAGATGAGCACATCAAGGGCAGAATCTGGGGTCAGAGCTCTGACAGAACTTTTGGAGGCAACTTGAGCCTCCAGGACTGAACTGTTCTGAGCAAGAGAGAAAACTGTATTTTGTTAGTCCCTCTACCAGAGAAGGAATTACATATGCAAATCAAGGCAATTCCCAAAAGGACTGGCTTTGCTTCAGATTTTGACAGTTTGTCCTGTTTGTCCTCACTGACTTTTCTAGGAGCTCCTAGTTTGAAATGCACCCCCCCCACCCCCTACCGGGCTGGTGCAGGACACAAAGAGATGTGTCCTGGAGAGCACTGCTGGTGGGGAGGACAGTGGGGAAATGGAATTGTCTGGTAATAAAGCCACTGGGGTTGGGGGAGTGAGAAGGCAGTGTCACCGTGTCAGCTTTGCCACATGATTGCCTCACACAGAGAACCACGTGGAACTAGGCCCCCAGTTAACAACAAAGATCACAGAAAGTTCAGCAAAGGGTAGTTGGGAAACAGGCAATATAAATACTGTAACTATCAGGATCCTTCTGTATAGAAAATTTTCTAAACTACTCTTCTCTTTTGTCAGAAGAATTTTCCCTTATTACTAAATATTTTTCAAAAATATGCTTTTAATGACTGAATAGTAGCCATCATATGAAAATATCAAAATGCTCTTAATCATTTATTTTTGTGAAATACTTAGATCCTTTCTCATTGGGGAGTATTAGTACTAAGACTTTGGTGAATATCATCATGCCAAAATCCTTGTCCCCATCTCTGACAGGATAAAGTCTTTTTTAAAAAAATATTTTAGAGGCACCTGTGTGGCCCAGAGGGTTAAGCCTCTGCCTTCAGCTCACTCAGGTCATGATCTCAGGGTCTTGGGATCGAACCCTGCATCGGGCTCTCTGCTCAGCACGGAGCCTGCTTCCTCCTCTCTCTCTGCCTGCCTCTCTGCCTGCTTGTGATCTCTGTCAAATAAATAAATAAAATCTTAAAAATATATTTTTTATTTATTTATTTGAGAGACAGAGAGCATGTGAGAGTGAGCAGGGAGAGGGGCCAAGAGAGAAGGAAAGACAGAATCTCAAGCAGACTCCCCACTGGGCATGGAGCCCAACACAGGCCTGGATCCAAGGCCCTGAGATCATGAACTGAGCCGAAATCAAGAGTTGATTGCTTACCGAACTGAGACACCCAGGTGACCCTAACGGGATAAATTCTTTAAAAATAAACTTACTTAAAAAAAAAAAAAAAGACTTACTAGGTCAGAATTTATATTTTTCCTTCAATTATTTAATTATGACAACAAGGACTACTGGCAAAAACGGATACTGCAAAAAACAGAGCAGACTTCTGATGAACCTACAGATTGCCTAGCCCAAGCAGAAATGTTGGACAGAAACAGTAGCCAACAAGGTTTACAGGGCATGCGGTAGCCATGGCGTAGCAGTCAGTATGATTTGCAGAAGGAAGTAAGAATGTAGGGCAGTTGGGTGAGTCAGTTAGGTGTAAATAGATGAAAGAGTTTTTGCTGCTTTAGTTTTATAACTCTGGCAAGTCACTTAGGATCTCTAAACCTCAGTTTGCTCATTTTGAAACTTAGGGGTATTTACTACCTTCATAGGTTGGAATACTTAATATTGTGAAGTTAAATTTTCTCTCCAACTTACCCATAGATTTGATGTAATCTTAATTACAATCTAGGCCAGCGTTTCTGTAGAAATAGATAAGCAGCTCTTAAGCTTTATATGAAAAGCAAAAGAACTAGAAGAGCCAAAACGGTAATTGAAAAAAAAAAAAAAAAAAACCATGTTGGAGAACTCCTACTTTCTACCTCAAGATTTATTATAAAGCTCTGGTAACCAAGTCAGTGTAGTATTGACATAAGGGTAGACAGAAAGATCAATGGGTCAGAATAGACTGTCTGGAAATAGGTATGTAATTGGTAAATTGTTTTTGACAAAGAAACCAAAGAACGTCAAAGGCAAAGGGAATACTTTTCAACAAATGGTACTGGAACAAGTGGCTATCCACATGAAAAAAAAAAAAAAAACCCAACTTGAATCTTTATTTTATATCATGCACAAACATTAATTCTGGATGGCAGAAAGATCTGTAAATAGAAATTTGAGAACCTTGAAGTATAGTTTATAGGAGAAAGCATCTGTCTTCAGGCTCAGATTCTCTCCCATCCTTAAACACATCAAGATTGATTTAGATTAGGTTAGAGCCTGGCCTTCAGCTCCTTCCCTCCTTATGAGCATACAGAGAAACTTAAATTTGAAATCCAAAATTATCATGTATCTAAGGAATACAATTGTTTCAAACTCAAAAAGGGACAGAAATCTTCAAGAGTTTCCATCTGAGTCAAAAATATTGAAGATAGGAATCAGGGATGTTATGTAAAGAAGATAAATATTCTTAAAGAAAGGAAACAATATATTAGCAATATAAAAATAATAAATTATTAAAAATGGAAATATTAAAGTATAACAGCTGAAAAACTTACACAAAAAAATGGGATAAAGAACAGAATAGATGCAGCTAAAGAAGAATTAGTCAACTAGAAAATCAGACATGAAGGAAATCTCTTAGTAAGAAGAAAGATTAAATAGTTAGAAAATTGAGGAGCTAAGTATACTTCACCCTGTCCCTATTATATGGTATCAAATCTCTCCCCTCAAGATAATCAGGGTCACTTATTCCCCCATTAATGTAACTCCTTTCTGATCCACTGTTATAAGAAGCCCAAAGTGGCCAGGTAGTGACATAGCTTCAAATTTAGTAGAACCCTCAATTTTTCCGTTAGTCTAGGCGTATGCCCTCCTGGGAACTGAGATCTTTAACCTAGCAGAGCCTGAAGTCATGAAAATGGGAAGAACAAATTCCACAAATGGGTCACTGGGATCAAAGGTATAGGGACCACTCCTACTTCCACACCTTGGTTCCCAGACCTATGACCCCAACCATATACTGCCATTGTTTTAGTCCATAGACACCAAAACAGAGGACTAAACTCTAACCCTCATGGTGTGTTCTCTGAGAGGCCACTGGGCTGTTCAGCTGGGCCAGTCACTTCTGGCTGATGGGATATATGGTAAAACCAGTGAGTCTTCTGACCCCTGCTGTACCTCTTTGTGGTAAAATTGGTCCCTCATCTGAGGAAATGTTGCAGGGTACCATGTGGATAAATTAGATATTTGGATGCCTTTCAGTGGAGATACTGATTCATAACTAGCATAGAGAGAAAGTCTGGTAAGGACGAACTGCTGTTGTTCTCCTCATGTGTGGGTTTAGCATTGGTCTCTGGTACTGATGTTCCACTGTGGCTGGATACATCTTGGTGGGCTGAATCCCCTCCGATTGGAGGCCAAGGTTTTCAAACTCTTACTCTACCTTTCATTTCAATAAAGTGACTATCCTTAGCCCAATGTCTTTTTAGTTCTGAAGATGGCACCTCTCTGGGCTACCTCTCCAGTCCCATTTGCTTACTCTCTTACACATTGTCTGTGTGCTGGCTGTTGAAGAAGAGATTGTGAGAGCTCCCTGTCACTGTATCATCTAATAGTGGAAATGAGTTATTCAACTGGCCTGCAAAATACCAAATCCTCCTTCCACAGACACAGGCCTGGGCCCTGGCACTCCTCCACTGGCTGTACTTCCTGTAGATTCGTACCATGGAAGACCTCCAGGCTGAGAAGGAAATCCAGAATCCCCAACTCTGATGTGAAGACCACAGACTCCTTGTCAGTAAGCACATGAGCTTAGATCCTGCAGAGCCAAGGTCTTGTCAGTCTGAAGACCATGTCTGTCCCCAGAACATCTCTCTCGTGTCCACCCTTTGAGGGCTCATTGAGTTGAATTAATTGCCTGGTTCCACTTACTAGTTGCCTGACCTTAAATGAGTTACTCAGCATTCCCAAGATCCCTTTTCTTGAGCTGACGTGGGAAAAGGCTCATTTACCTTTCACAAGGCTATAGTATTGCTTGACACAGTGCCTGGTCTCTGGTTCCCACTGAATAATGGATATTGTTATTATATTTTAGTAATATTGTTATTCACCTCTTCTCATGCCTGCTTGCCCTTCCGTGCAGGTGACCATTAGTCCAGCTTTACAACTGTCCCACTATTCCCATCTCTACTACATTCCTCCTAGTCCTACCTACAGCTGCCTAGTGGACTTTGCTTTTTTTTCTTTTTCTTTTTTAATGAGGCTTTCATTTCATTTCATTCTGGCAACTTTTATAATGCCCCTCCTACTTTTGTCCTTGCCTCATATACCATGTCCTTTTCTATTGACTTTATGATTAATAAAAATGTGCAAACAAACTTACAGCATGATAATGAAGTCACTTCCACAAACGACTAGAAAGTATACACCCATCTGTGAGGACATGCCTATTTCTTCTGACTCCCAAGGCTTCCAGGTCCCTGTCCTAAAACTGGGGTGGTACTGGAAACAAGACATGACAGCCTGTGCCACACAATACACCAGGAATAGGCCAATAGATGTCATCAAGAAAAAGCAAGACAAGAAAGCTATCGATTCTCAATGTGTACTCAATGAAAAGCCAAAGTACTTTACATTTTTCAGTATAAGAGTCCAAAGAATGGCCTGATCTACAGCATGAGAACTGGCAATTCCTGCCAAATGCATTCATTAAAAAAGCAATGTTCATTTCAATGTCAATTGAACATTGACATTAGTTCAATGTCAGTATGCTGGGTCACTGGGCCAGCACCACGGGTGATTCAAACTTGATATTCAATGCTTTGGTCACGACGTGCCCTTCCACAGAAACTTTCACTGGCCCCTCACTGTTCACAAGGACAACTCCAAACTCCTAGTTCAGTTTCCAAGGCCTTTCAGTATGGAGGTCTCTATTCACTACCCCTGAATATACCTTGGACTTTCTCACCTCGTGATTTTGCTTACAGGCTTCTCTGTTCTATCTCTTATGTTGAAATCCTGCTCACCTTGCAAGACGTGACTTGAATACCAGCCTCTCCATGTCTATACCATGAAATCCCAATGTCTTCTTCAGTTAGAGCTAATTTCTCAGTCCTATGTATTTCTGTATCACTTCTGTTTGTTCTTCTCTGGTAGAAATTATTATACTTTGCCCTGTATTCAAATGCTTAAATATGCAGCTTTGATTAAGTCACTCATTCCCTCTGAACATAGGGAGTGGCCACAACATTGGCAAAGGTGTTCAAAACATACATCAAAAACCATCGCGCACTATAGAAAGGTAAAAGGGTCTCATTACTCTATATATGTCCTGTGAAGGAACATTTGGTTAATTCTGTGGAATGATCGTTCTTAGTGACATCACTTGGTTAAAGCAGGTCAAGGAGAACGTATATGGTGGTTAACACTGAATTTTATACTTTAAATGGATGAATTTTATATTATGTAGATTATAGCCTAATAAAGCTGTTATTTAGAAAATAGTAGGTTAAATCTTTATGTAGATGGTCAGCAAGTTTACTGTGCCCCAGGATCTTGAGCAGCAGAGCTCACTCTGACCAGTGAATCCAAACACGCGTATGTCTTTTGTTCTAAACGAGAATAGACGAGTCAGTCAGCAAAACTCCATTCATACTGGAAGGACCCTCCCATGAAACAGGGTCCCCATTAGAGAGCAGAGAAAGAATGAGGCCAGCAGGTGGCTCATACCCAGCTGAGGTGGGGATGGAGTCCTTCATGAAATCAGACAACAGGTGACAACGGGTATAAATGAATAAAGATGAAAGTGACTTGAAGAGTAGCAAGGATTTTATATGAGGAAATTCATGAGAAGTTGAATTTTCTGATGAATTTCAACATTTCCTATGCGTTTTCTAGATAAATGGCTATTCCAAAAAGTGAAGGAAAAACTTGAAGCACGTCCAGAAGCCAAGTGTTCTCTTCGTTACCTGTGACTTTATACCTTTCCGTGGTCTGCTGCTTGATGACGGTCAAAAGGCAGAGCTTGCCTTAAGCAAGTTATGAGAGGTATCGGCTTGGTTCGGCTCCTCTTACTTTCTTTTTCTGTTTTCACCTTCCTCTAGGTGCTGGTCTCTTTACTCATCTCTCAAAAGAAAATGCCCAACCTATTGATCCATTCCTCTAGGACTTTCTCTACAACAAAATTGAGTGATTCAGAGAGACTTATTAGTCACACACATGTGTAAGTAAATGGCTAATAGAGTGGATCTGACATGGTTCCTGGGAAAAAAGCCATTAAGACAAAGAGATGAATTTCCTGTTATGACATGGGAGATATGTAGGAAAGGGGCAGGGAGAAGCCTCCCCTGATTTTCCTCACCCTGCACTCCAAAAAAAAGCCATTAAGCTATGAAACAATTGCTACCAGCTTTGCCTCTTAGTAAAGTGTAATACTTGGGGCGCCTGGGTGGCTCAATTGATTAAGTGTCTGCCTTTGGCTCAGGTCATGATCCCAGGGTCCTGGGATCGAGTCCCGCATTGGCTTCTCTGCTCAGGGAGGCGTCTGCTTCTTCCTCTCCCTTTGTTCCTCCCGATGGTGCTCTGCTGTCTCTCTCACTCTTTCTCTCAAATAAATAAATAAAATCTTAAAAAAAAAAAAGTGTAACATTTAGTAAAATGTATAACATTTAATTTGCAATATAATGGTATAAAGGTGTCTACATATACATTTTAAGTGTAATAACACCTAGAGTGGAAAGAAATGTCTATTTGATCTGGGGGGAGGACAATATATTTTAGGTCCTCCTGCACTCACAGTAAATTGGCAGAATTATAACACCCATGAGCAACTTTTCCAAGTAAACAATGAGGTTATCCTAAGTGCTCTGAGGCTTCCTCCCGCTGTGTTCTTCACAAAGAATGGAGGGCGAGGTTGGGAATAAGGGCGCTCAACACCCCCCTCCCCTGGCCCACAAACATATGTGCAGTTTTGTACTGAGAGTATGTCTTTCAAAATAGGCCTCCAACCAGGGACCAAAAGCTAAGTATCCCTCTGCCTGCATGACCACCTCCACGACTGATGGGAGTTATTCAATAGACGACATTCACTCCTAGCCTAGAAAATAATCATTCTTTGCTGAGTGATTTCCAGACGTCACTCCGGAAGGTGAAAGAACATGAAAACCAGCCAAGCCTTGGGATTCCTACACCTGCCAGGTCTGCTCTCTCACAGACTGAGCTAATAGGCCCTGGGACACACCAAAAGTGACCCAGAAGAATCAAACAACACTAGGCCTGCATCGTGAACATCTGGGCAGGTGATCACAGATTAGGCCTTATTTGTTTGCCGCTATTGTTTCTTGAAGTATAATTTTAGAATGAAATATTTTCCAGTGTATCATTCTCTGAATTTAGACAAACTTAGACCATCAGGTAGCCACTGTCACGGTCAAAATTCCTTCACATCTGAAAATTCTCTTATATCCTTCTGTAGCCAATGCCCTCCACCAACCTGATTTCTGTCCTTATTGTTTTTGCCTTTTCTAGAAGGTCATAGAAATGGAATCAAATAGGAAATAACCAATTTTCATTTGGCTTCTTTCACTTAACAAAATGCTTTGGAGACTCATCCACATAATTGTTGGTATCACTAATTCATTCCTTCTTATTGATGAATAGTATTCCCCTCATGGATAGACCACAATTTGTTTATCTACGCACAGGTGAGGGACATTTGGGTTTCTAGTTTTTATTATTTTTTTATTTTTATTTGTTTAAGATTTTATTTATTTATTTATTTGATAGATACAGTGGGAGAGGGAACACAAGCAGGGGGAGTCAGAGAGGGAGAAGCAGGCTTCCCATTGAGCAGGGAGCCTGATCCGGGGCTTGATCCCAGGACCCGGGGATCTCGACCTGAGCCAAAGGCAGATGCCCAACGACTGAGCCACCCAGGCGCCCCTGTGTCTAGTTTATAACGATTATGAATAAAGCTGCTATTAAAATGTGCTTATAAGTTTTGAGAGGTCATCTTCTTCATTTGTCTTGTCTAACTATCTCTGAGTGGTATTCCTGCTCACATGACACATGAATATTTAACTTTATAAGACACTTCCAAACCATTGTCTAAAGAGGCCATATCATTTCTGCCAGCAACACAGGAGAGATGCAGCTCCTCTAAATCCTTGTCAGTACTAGATGTTGTCAGTGTCTCTGATCTGAGCCATTTTCATAATTACTCATGAACTTTGGATCTATCCTGAGCTATAAAATAAAACATTCTGGGGCGCCTGGGTGGCTCAGTTGGTTGGACGACTGCCTTCGGCTCAGGTCATGATCCTGGAGTCCCGGGATCGAGTCCCACATCGGGCTCCCAGCTCCATGGGGAGTCTGCTTCTCCCTCTGACCTTCTCCTCGCTCATGTTCTCTCTCACTGTCTCTCTCTCAAATAAATAAATAAAATCTTTAAAAAAAAAAATAAAATAAAACATTCTGAAAAAAAAAATTAACATTCTGCTAGCTATGTTGTACTGGGTTGAATGTTTCCCCAAACTGCGTTCACCTCAAACCTCAGAAAGTGACCTTATTGGGAAATAGGATTTTTTTTTTAATATTTCATTTATTTATTTGAGAGGTAGAGAGAGACAGTGAAAGAGAGAGAGATGAGAGGAGGGAGGTCAGCGGGAGAAGCAGACTTCTGCTGAGCAGGGATCCTGATGTGGGACTCCATCCCAGGACTCCAGGATTATGACCGGAGCCGAAGGCAGTCGCTTAACCAACTGAGCCACCCAGGCGGGAAATAGGATCTTTGCAGATGCAATTAGATTTGTTTAGATGAGTTCCTCCTGGATTAAAGTGGGTCTGAATTCCAATGGCTAGTGTCATTATAAGAGGCCATCTGAAGACACAGAGACCCACAGAGGAGGCCACCCTGTGGCCATGGAGACAGCTGCAACAAGCCGAGGAACATCAGAAACCACCAGAAGCTAGAAGAGACAGAGAAGGATTCCTGGAGCCTGGGGGGAGTGTGGCCCTGCCAACAACTTGATGACAGACTTCTAGTCTCCAAAAGAGTCTAAAGAGAGAATAAAGTTCTATTACTGTCAACCACCTGGCCTGTCATACTTTGTCCCAATAGCCCTACAAAAATGATACCCTATAAACACAATTTATGAAGCACAAGAGTACAAAGAACTTTTAGAAGGTTATATTTGGCTTATATAAAGCTCTCTGAGGTTAAAAATATAACAATCATGTGTGTGAAAAATAGTTTTAAGAGGTACAAATATATCATTAGCAGCCTAAATTACTAACAACTATAAACCACTTGGACTAAATCTTGAATAATCTATAATGTAACTTTGTACTCATCAAGCTGACCTTCTGTTAGTAAATCCAAATTAGTGAAGACCTATTTTCTTAATCAAGAATCAAGGTCAGTCGAGAACAAGAGTCCCAATTGTTTCTAACCTATGGCTATTGAATATGGAGACCCACATTTTGCAGACTGTTCTCTAAAAGATCATGAGATAGACTTTGTTTTTGTTTGGTAGTTTTTGTGGTATAACCCATACTGCAACCTTACAGGCTTTTTTTTTTCTGATTGCAAAATAGTATGTTCATTTCCCCTGCCACAGGACAGAGACTAGTTTTTTGAAAACACAGCTTCTGTGGCAAAGCCAGTCTTGGCTATTTCATAAAGTACATGTCACATTTCAGTTTTCGCACAAGCCTCTTCCAGCTCCTGAGGAAGAAAATAATCCAGCCCTCAAATCCCTATCAGACTTCTTTAGGCATGCAAAGGGACCCCCCCTTCCCACTCCAAAATTCATGAAAGAAGTTGATTCTTCTTGTACTCCATTATTCAGAAACATATTACTAGCTCGATGGTGATTATATGAACTCAATAACAGAAAATAAAGGAACAGTCCGTTAATAAGAGTCAGTAGTCAGTAACAGGTTGCAGCTTATGCCACCGTGATGTGCTGAGTGGTTGTTACAACAGGACAGGAGATGAGACAACAGGGCAGGAGACATGGTACAGATAGATGTAAGCAGGAGTTCCTTTATTTTTATTTTTTTTTAACAATCATTCCTCTATTTATACTATGAAAGAGCCTGATTTTGTTTCCCATGATTGCATGAGCTATACAACAAGCTCCAGTCTAACACCACATGTCGTTATATGAAGATCTGGGAGGAGTCTCTGGCTCTCGCTGAGCCTCTCCTGAGTCATTTTCCGTATCATGTGCTGTGGAGGAACAGCTGTACCAAGCCTATGTCTCTAGGGTAGCTGGTGAGCACATTCACCCATTTCATACCAAGTTTGTAGGGTAAGGCCAAGTGTCATCACCTAAATTGAGTCCAAAATTGTTCAGTGACCCAGATAAAAGTCTGGTTTTTCACTCCTCCTGCTTGCTAGTCAGCATGCACTGTTCTTTGAGCATCTGGAGCAATGCAGGGCTGGTGGGGGGCAGTGAGGGGAGACAAGGACTTATAATATTGGACCACCCCGTTCCAAGCTTGGGCAACTTCAAAGGACAGAGCTTAAGGAACTTGGAACAATCTGTACAACTTCACTGTCGCTGGGTCTGGCTAAACAGAAACCAGCCACTCTAATCCCCAACGCACATGTGGAGAACCATAAACTCAAGTAACTACAAATAAAAGGCCACGGAAGAGTGCCCAGATGCCCTTGGGGAGGGTATGGTGCAATCAGAAGGGAGCAATTGGGTAGGGGCTGTCCTTTCACAAGAAGTTGAGAGAAAGAGAAAAAACCATGGCCAAAATGTTTGCCTTGTTTAAATATCAGCAAGGATCTCTATTCATATTACAGTTCCAGTACTCTAGACAGGGAGCTAGGGAGCAGGAGGTCCAGAGAGGATCCCAAGCCACTGGTTTGCTCTGTTTTATGGGCTAACTAGATGTTGAAACTTAACTTGTAACAGCCAAGCATAGATTATTTTCCATTGCAGGGCGGTAGGAATTAGGCCTGGGCACCCTGTAGATGAAGAAATCCTTCCAGGGAGCTCAAGGTCATTGTTACAATGTATGGTATCCTTGAGATCAAACTGACAAACCATGTACTTGCCCACACACAAACAGAACCTCTAACAAACCAGAAGACTTCCTGAGAGAGAAATGAGACCTAATGCTTGTAGCCTGACTGCATATTTAGAAACAAAGCTAGAAGCAGATTCTGGAGTCTAGATGAAACCATCAGAGTAGCTGGTGAGCCTCTACACACCCCCCGTGCAAATTAACCTACTCCTGAACCTGGCTTGGTTGATTTCGAGCAGTTTCAGCTACCACAGAGACCTCATACTGCAAAAACCTGCAACACCGCGGCTGCAGATCGGACTGAATTAAACCCTCCTAAATCAGACTTTTCTAAGGTAAAGCAGGTCACACCAGCTAATAAAGAGTTAAAATGTCATTGTCCCATCGACTTTCTGGGAGTGTTCCTCAGAGCAAAACCCAGGGTATGGAGCCAATTTTTGATAAGAAAAAACAGAGTAACCAACAAACCTTGAGAGATAAGAAAGTACTGTTAACCGAAACAGTTGAGGGTTGACAAACCACTGGGGGTAGCTCTTTCTAATCTTCCTACATCACTGACGACAACACAAGCAACCGGCAAGAAAATGCCACACCGCAGGACAGTGTGTGACCAGGCAAAGAGGAGACCTCAGCGAGGATACAGCCTGGGTGTCTGCCTCCACGACCCCCGCGACCTCCCCGCGACCCTCCGCTCCCGCAGGCTGCGCCCCCTCCACCCTCCAGACGCAGGCAGTGCCAGCCACCCCCCCGCCCCCGGGCCCGCTGATTGGCAGGCGGTGCAGCGACTCCTAGAGCCCGGCTTTGGTTTGGCAGGCCCAGCGGAGGGCACCATCCTACCGTAGCCAATAGGAGGCAAGAGGCGGGACTTGCGGCCAGGAGGAGGTGCTGGTCAGGTGCTCTGCGCCGAGGCTGCGTGCAGGTGAGCGGCTGCAAGTTCAAGGGGCAATTCTCGCTTCCGCCACCTCCCCGCTATTGCCCCCGGGTCTCCGTGAGCCTCCCCCAGACCCTGACTCACCATCCTCTTGTCCCAACCCCATGCGGGCCGTCCGGATCACTGCAAGGGTAAGAGTCCAGGGGAGTGGGCTGCTTGCCTCCCGGGAACCCACACGGCTCCTGTGGTCCCCTCAGACCAGCCCCTCTTTCCTTGCACGCGCGCACAGCTCACGTGGGGGCACCTGCCGGCCTCGGTGGGCGGGAGGTCAGCGAATGGCTAAAGTATTCAACGCCCTGACCCTTCCCAGTGACTAGGTTGGAATCCCAGCGGGGAAGATAGGGCACTACTTCTTTCTCTCGACGCCGAGTCCCTCTAAACCCACCGACTCCTCCACTTTGTTCTCCGCGTTTGTTGGCGCCCCTTCCCTCTATTTGCAAGGCAGCCTGTGGGGGAAGGATTAGAGGGGAGGAGAACCTGGAAAGCAGCCGGGTGAAATCTGGACCGAGAACTAGGGATTCCACTGCACTGTGCAGCAGTTTGTGCATGGAAAAGAACGAAATCTGCTATTTCTTTCATCCCCACCCCCACCTCTTTGTTTATTGCTTTATGTCATCGATGTGATAATGTTGAGTTTTCTTACCAAACATTCCTAAGCTGTAGACAACACAGCATTTATTTTCTTCTGTCCAGGAAAGCAGTTCTTTCCTGCTTACCATAGTTGCTGAATTCATTTACTTAGAGGAAAATCAGGCATTTCGTGTAGTTGATTTTTTTTTTTTTTTAGCCTTAAATTATATTTGTTTCTTAACAGCTTGTGTGAGGAAGGTGAAGGGGGAAAAGGGGGAGGAAACAGCATCCTCAGCTATTTATGTTAGTAAATACAGTTGGAGTTCATTATTGGAACTGGTTTTTAAATGTTCCTTCCAGAATTAGAAACATTATTGCCATTTGAGAAATAGTTTTTAAATTTAAATTTTTGAACCATTGTCTGGAGACCGATACCTACTGCAGTTTCAGTTTAAGTAATGTTCTAGGTACAGTGCAATCATGGTTAAAAATTAGTGTATCTGAAAGCAAAGCAAGCATGCCAAGCTGTTTTTACTTACCTATACCTCTAATATAGCCAGCAAGACAAGACAGGATCTGTTTTTGAGGTTTAAAATATCTTCAGCATATTCAAGTTAACAAGGCATCAAAGGCTGAATTCAGGAGATTTCTTGGCACAAGAGTGTGGATAGATCCAGGTTTTGGTGGACTTACAAATACCTTCACGCAAGAATGGACAAGAATAAAGAACCAAAAATCCTTGCTTAATTTGCAAGCCCAATTAGAGTTCACAAAATTTACATATGTGTTGTTTATCCATACTGCCTTTTGTTAGCTTTCTTGAATAGAATAAAAACTTTTTAGACATATAAGCAGATTAAAAAAAAAAAAATAGAACAACTGACCAACAACCTTGATCCAAAGGGAGTCTTTAATCCTGGCAAGTGCTTTTTACACACATATCACAAAGATTAAATATTGATGAATTTCAGCTCACAGAAAGTCAACACCAGATTTCAGAATTATGTTTCTGTTCAACAGAAACTGTTTTAGAATAACAAAGGCTATGCTTTAATTATGAAATAAATGAATGCAAATTACACTACACAAGCATATTTGAGTATCACAAATTTTATGTCACTTCAAAAAACCAAGTTCATCTTTTTTCTCATTTCTCGAGTAACATCCCTAAATATAAGACTTTGGCTTTGAAAAATAGACGTGTTTTTTTTTAAGCATTTTTATTGGATTTGCTGATGGTACTTGCTTGTTTCTAGGTTCCTGTAGTTGGTCTAACCATAATGATAAATACTTTCACAGATATTAATTAGATTACATAAACTTTACAGGCCGAAAGTCAGAAGTCTGGGTCCCCTGCAAAAGTTTCTGAAAAGTTTTTGGTTTTCTCAAAAGTAAATTATAACATTTTAAAATGATATTTGGGGGGGTTACTTAAATAATTACTTTGAGAAATGTTTTGATAAATTCTTCGAAAGTAGCAGTTTCTAAAATGCAACTGAATTTCTTAGCTTTATTATGCAGGAAGCCCCAGGTCTCTTACTTAAGGTGGAACAACATAATTTTCCAGGCTGTGATTTATGACATAACTGCTATTACTAAGTACTGTTACTGTCAGTTTTGGGTAAGGTATACCAAAAAAAAAAAAATTGTTACTAACTTCTATATGTTTTCTATACAGATTATCTTACACTGAGCTGATCAAATACTTTGAAAATGACTTCCAAACTCCTCTGGGTGTCCTTCATACTTGCTGCGTTAATACTGTCCGTTACATTTTCTCTCCAACCAGACCAGCAAAAGGTTCTACTGGTTTCATTTGATGGATTCCGTTGGGATTACTTATATAGAGTTCCAACACCCCATTTTCATTATGTTATGAAGTATGGTGTTCATGTGAAGCAAGTTACTAATATTTTTATTACAAAGACCTACCCTAACCATTATACTTTGGTAACTGGCCTCTTTGCAGAGAATCATGGGATTGTTGCAAATGACATGTTTGATCCTATTCTGAATAAGTCTTTCTCCTTGGATAACATGACTATTTATGATTCTGAGTTTTGGGAAGAAGCAACGCCAATATGGATCACAAATCAGAGGGCGGGACATTCTAGTGGTGCAGCCATGTGGCCTGGAACCGACGTAAAAATACACAATAGCTTTCCTACTCATTATATGCCTTACAATGAGTCTGTGTCATTTGAAGATAGAGTTGCCAAAATTATCGAGTGGTTTACGTCAAAAGAGCCCATAAATCTCGGTCTTCTTTATTGGGAAGACCCCGATGATATGGGCCACAATGTGGGACCCGAGAGTCCGCTCATGGGGCCTGTCATTTCGGATATCGACAACAAGTTGGGATATCTCATACAAATGCTGAAAAAGGCCAAGTTGTGGAACGTTCTGAACCTAATCATCACAAGTGATCATGGAATGACCCAGTGTTCTGAGGAAAGGATCATAGAACTTGATGAGTATCTGGATAAAGACCACTATGTCCTGATTGACCAATCTCCAGTAGCGGCCATCTTGCCAAAAGAAGGTAAGTCTGACCGAGTGGTGATCTGGGGCTGGAGCTGGATGTGCCCAGTGTAGCTGAGGGGGGTATTTTTGTTTCTGTCTTCATAGGCTTGCCTGTGTCATGGTAGTTTTCTAGGGCTTAATCCTTAGTCTCTGAAAAGACAAAATCTCTTTTCTCAGTCTGTAATTTTTCACTTTTCCCAAGAATTTGAAATTGATGTTCTCTCTGTGTTTACGGTAGATGGATTGAACCATCTTGGAACCACCAAATATGATGAAAGCTACAGCCTCCTTTCTGAGGAAAATTGAGATGGAAAGAGACATAGAATTCACATGCAATTACAGTGATTTTATGGAAGCCCTAAATTTAGCCTTCTGTGGATCCTTTTGTAGGACCTGCTTAATAGGGAGACAGTTCTGTATAGGAAGGAGAAAGCAGTGGTCAAGCTGAAGATTTCTTTTCCCTGTCTATAAATGAGGAAGTCATAACAATACATTGAACTTCTTACAAACCTTTTCTCAAAGCCTCTACCAACCTTGTCACCTAAGTGTTACTGCTGTTTTAAAGACAAGTGAACTAGTTCAAGTTTAACCTCACCAGATCACGAAGGATGTGCAGAGGGAGACTCAGACTTCTGACTTCCTTTTTATCACCATCTAGATTAACTCTAGATATCCAGTGAGAGGACAGATTTTGGAAAGCTGAATACCTTACATACGAGCCTTACATACCTCTCAAGGGAATCAAGAGGATCATATGAAACAGCGAATGTTAAAATATAGGTGTGCACTTGCACATGAACCTTTTAACAAATTCAGTATAAAATAACAAGTCTTTTGTTGTTTGTGGAAATCACATTAACTCTTCAGTTTTCCTTATAAAATTGGGATGTGTCCTGTGTTGGGGGTGTTGGGAGGCAGGGAGGAGCCCCCAATAAAGGATTTAAAAAACAAGAAAAGGATTAAAGACACTGCATTTGAAGTTCCAGGGAGTGCTTTTGCCACGCCTCCAGGGGTTAAAGAATTTTCCTGTTTCACAAGCTGTGTTTCACCTCCAGGCTGCCCTTCCTATCTTTTTTTTTTTTTTTTTTTTTTAATTTTATTTTGTTTTTTTCAGTGTCCCAAGATTCATTGCTTATCCTCCACAGCCAGTGCTCCATGCAGTACGTGCTCTCCTTAATACCCACCACCAGGCTCACCCAACCCCCACCCCCCCCAAAAAAAACCCCTCAGTTTGTTTCTGAGTCCACAGTCTCTCCTGGTCCCTCTCCTCCTCCGATTTCCCCCCAAGGGCTGCCTCGCCCTCCTCTCAGAGATTCTCTCTCCTTGGTGTGCTTAACTATCAGCACTTAGCTCTTTGTTTTTGTTTGTGTAGACATATTCCTCAGTGTCAACAGCTGCGGGGAGAGGAAGTGTGTAGTTAAGTCTTTTTACATTCGAGATTTCTGGTTCTATGTCCTCTCAGTTCTGTTAAGTGAATTTACGTACAGCAGAAGATGGGTCATTTCTGTTTGCCCCTCAAGATTCTTTGCTCAAGGGATAAGAGTCTTCAAGTATCTGGCTGTATTTCCTTGTGTTCTGCACAGTGGTGGTTTACCTCCCGGGGTGTTGTTGGCGAGGAATAAATGTTGCCAGGGTGGTTTCTTTAATCGTTAACAGTGAGTGCCTGGTTCTGAGTCCCTCTCCGTATCCTTCCTCTTTGAGGTAAATTTGATGAAGTCTATGAAGCCCTAGCTCATGCTCATCCTAATCTTACTGTTTACAAAAGAGAAGAACTTCCAGAAAGATGGCATTACAAGTACAACCGTCGAATTCAACCCATCATAGCCGTGGCTGACGACGGGTGGTATATTCTGCAGAATAAGTCCGATAACTTCCTGTGTGAGTATATTACACCATTTCTTCCCATTCTGCGTCACTGTTTGTTGGAGTGGAGACTGTGCGTAATAGAGCAGTATTTATTAATCAGATAACTAACCGAGTCCTACATGAATAGCAAAGCAAAGATCCTTGGGACTTGCCCCTAAACATGCATTTCGCTGGAAGTCATCAGACCAAAGGTATGCAGAGTGACCCGGACAGCTAATTATAGCCATCATGTTCTTGAGAAAAACCTAATTGGAAATTTACAGATCGAATGTTTTTTTCTGCATCTGTTTCAAGTTCTAATTTCATAAGCACGTAATCTCTGTTTTTATTTGCTGTTGTTAGCTTTCTAGTTTTCTTTGCCCTTCTGGCTCTACCAAATACAGGCCAACTTTGTTTTCTAAACTATTCTGAAAAGAAGTGCGTATGGCCTGGAGGACCATTTATTTATAAAAATGTATTTTTCTAACCCCTAGTGATAGAGTTTTGGAGCTATTTCCACTGAATTTTTAATATAATGGACGTCCCATTTGAAATTCAGACATGCAAAAGAAGGGGCTTTCTGCCATCCTTAACATGTAATTTTTCTCTTATATAGCTTCTAGCAAGTTAGTCAAATGGAAAAGCCGTCCACAGGCTTTTACTGCTCTGTAATGGGCCCCTCATGTGCATATTTGCTCAACTCCCTTCCCTCTCCCTGCTCTGCTTTGTCCTGCTGCTGATTGACTTCTAACGACTAATTTCCCAGGCTCCTTTGCCAACCTGTTTCTGGTTATATGTGGCCAAAATAATAGAAGACACCCACAGGAGTTTGGGAGGCAGGAGTTGGGAGTTGGGAAGAAGCCAGGATATTTGTCCCACTCATCCTCCATCTTAGGTGGTGTCTGTGACGGTGACTTCCATTTCCTCTGTGGTCCCAGCTCCCTCTGGACAGCTCTTCCTACAGCTTCGTCTCCTACCGGGCAGCCCTAGCCTTTGGGCTCTGGCAACACCACCTTCTGTCCCTCCAGCTGCGGCCTAGGGACTGTTCCTAATCCCTTGCCATCTGGAGGAGGCTTCTCAGCCCTTAGAACTTCCCTCCAGTGAACTACCTTGCTGACTTACTGCTTTCCTGGTGGACATAGATATTAACATGGCCACTGATCAGTTCCCAGGGAGTTGTTTCTCCTCTGTTACTTGGATAATGAAGGAACCACATTGTATCAAAACTACACAGGAATGCTTTCTTCAGGCTTGGTCCTTGATCTACCTGAGATGTACAAAGATGTCCCTTGAGGTAGAATTGGGTTCCTATCATATTTGTTGACCAAAGGAAAAGCAGTTGCCTGACGGTGGCAATTGTAGTACATATAAGAATCACAGTGGCAGGTGTATACAGGTGCCTGGTGTCTCGTTCTTAAAGGTTTTACACATGGATGATGATCTGTAAGCTGATACTTACTCACACCAGGAGATCTGTTTTAAGAAAGCCTTTAAAAATAATTTCTTTCAGGGCACCTGGGTGGCTCAGTCAGTTAAGCGTCTGCCTTCTGCTCAGTCATGATCCCAGGGTCCTGGGGTCAAGCCCCACATCGGACTCCCTGCTCAGTGGGGAGTCTGCTTCTCCCTCCCTCTCTGCACCTAACCCACTTGTGTGGCACGCATGCGCGCTCTCTCTCTCAAATAAAATCTTTTTTTTTTTTTAATATTTATTTATTTGAGAGAGGGAGTGAGAGTGAGCATGAGAGGGGAGAAGGTCAGAGGAAGAAGTGGGAGAAGCAGACGCCCCATGGAGCTGGGAGCCCGATGCAGAACTTTATCCCAGGACTCCCGGATCATGACCTGAGCTGAAGGCAGTCGCTTAATTGACTGAGCCACCCACGCCCCCCCAAATAAATAAAATCTTAGAAATAATTAAAAAAAAAATTCTTTGGCCCAGAGAATAATTGCTGACTTTACATGTTCAGATTCTCATGTACTGTGCAGATAGCTCTTGTGGTAGCGGGGTTGCTCAAAAAAGAACTGCCTCTGAGGAGATTTGTCCTTTATAAGTAATGTGAGTCTGAGGGGCTCTCTTGAAATTTTGGTGTGGTGAACTGCACTTACGCAACAGATTGGTTATGCCTGTTTTTGCTAGAACGTCTTAATAACACTCCTGTTTATGTTATGTTCAATGTGGTTATTTATTCAACAAATAAATATATGAAATAATTATTTCTTCAACAAATAATTACGTGATGGCCAGCATATTCCTTCTCAACCCGAGTTCCACAAGAGAATGAAGTCCTAATGTCCAAAAGCAGTGCTTCTCAAAATAGGTTTCCTGTAGGGCCCCTGGGTGGCTCAGTAAGTGTCCAGCTTTTGATCTCAGCTCAGGTCTTGATCTCAGGGTTGTGAGTTTGAGCCCTGCATTGGGCTCCACGCTGGGCGTGGAGTCTACTTAAAAAATAATAACAACAACATAAAATGCAGTGTTTATTATACAGGAGTTGTCATGCTTCAGTGTTTACATATCCTGATAAATCAGAAGACTTCTAAGGCTTTTTACTTTCTTTGTAGCCACACAAGCTCACAGTGCTAAATTGTATTTTGATCTGAACCACCTCTATCAAGGTTTTACCCATAAAGGTCCTGACATTAAGTTTTCCGCAGCGGGTTGTAGCTGTCGCTAGGGGTTTGATTTTTGTGGTGTCTTTTGTCTTCCCCACAACTGGTAATTGGTAATGGTGAATTTACTCTCTTAATGACTGAGAGCCGCTTTATCCCTTTCTTTAGAACATAATTGGAACAAAGTAGGTTACCTAAAAAGTACTTACCGAATATTAGTTTACCGGCCACCAGAAAAAAAGAAAAAAAGAAAAAAAAATGCTTTCATTTTCCCCTGACTTGGGTTCGGTTTTGCTCTTTACCTCTCCTCCTCTACTGTTTCAGGTTGCTTCTGCCTGCGAGAAAGATTTGTCATCAGTGTGACTTTTCATTTTCTAAAGTGGACGGTGATGTTGACCACAGTAGAGATTAATCATAAAAGATTCTTTTCTTTTAAAATATGAACAAGTTAAACTTTGCACTTAAGTTCAGAATTGGACGATACAACCGTGATTCTCGTTGTCGTGCCCTGGGAGTGGGGGCTAACTTACTCATCCATGTTCTCTTTCCAGTAGGCAACCATGGTTACGATAATGCATTAGCAGACATGCATCCGGTATTTTTAGCCCATGGTCCTGCCTTCAGAAAGAATTTCACGCAGGAAGCCATGAGCTCCACAGACCTGTACCCACTGCTCTGCCATCTGCTTAACATCACGGGCATGTCTCACAACGGATCCTTCAGGAACGTCCAGGATCTGCTCCGTTCAACAAGCCCAGGAGCGCTTCCTCCCACGCCGGGTCCCACACTTCTCCACGGTAGCGTCAAGCCTGGAGACGATGAGAGCGAGGAGTCCTATGCTTATTTCTTAGGGGTGTCTCTCGGCAGCATTTTGGTGATTGTATTCTTTGTGATTTTCATTAAACATTTAATTCGCAGTCAGATACCTGCCTTACCAGATGTGCAGGCTGAAATCGCTCAGCCATTATTACAAGCCTAATGCTACTTCGAAGTGGAGATGTGTACTTACTTCAGTGTTTAAGGGTTTCAGATTCTAGGAAACCAGTTTCAGACATTTGCACAGATCATTAGGCAGTTATGTACATAGATAGGCACAGACACATACCTACAAAGGATTAAAGTGGGAGACATGATTCTGTTATTCTCTCTGGCTTAGGGTAGATAAAATCCTGCTGTATTTGGACATGGCACCTATAATGTATATATTTAATGGCTTTGCACTGTTTAAAGTACCTTATGTATTACACTTTAAATTACTCTCCTCATGGGTACTTTTATATGAAATGCACTTTATTGCTGATTATGTCTTGTAATTTGGTTGAAATACACAAATTGTTTTCTGCCCACATTACAAACTACTTGTTATTTGGTGGTCACACAGAATGAAATGTCTTATAATTCCTGAAAAATGCCAGAATCTGTCTCCTTAAACTCAGGAGTGCAAAAAAAAAAAGTCAAAACTGTTGAAAATTAAACATGATAACCTTTGTACATCGAATTTTGGAGAGATGCATTCCCAACAGCGGGGTGCATCTGTGGGCATTCCTTCTCATATTTCTTTCTAAAAGACATGGGTTTTCATTTTATTTTCTTTAAAAAAAAAAAAAGGTTCAAGTACTGACAGACTCCTAAACATCCCATTTCTATCATGAAATTCATGATGGCTATTTTCTGAGGAGTCCTTTTGCTCTGATTCTTTAATAACAAAGACACCATGATACCCGTGTCCTTCCTGTGTAGTCTGGCCCTGGCCCGCTGTGAACAGAAGCCATCGGTGATCATCCCAGCAATAAGCTTTTCTTCTTGTTCTGTGCTTACTTGCTTCTTTGAAAGCTAAATCACTATGAATCACATTAAAAAATCACATAAGATACAACAGTGTTTGTTTTCTTTCTGGTAACAAGTAGTAAGAGAGCAGAAGCTCCTCGAAGCCTTGAGCATTTGCGGATCCATAGTCGCCAACTGTGTTGGGTAAAACAGACCACGCGGTCCTCCAGTGGGACTGTGTGGAGCCAGGGAAGGAAAGTTAGGTGGGACCTTGTCTGAGATGTATCCGCCTTCCCCAGAGCAACACTGAAGGGTCCCTTGTGGCAGAAAGCAGTGAAATAGCTCGTAGCAGGGACAGGTATTGAAACAAGGAGAGTGGAGATCATAGCCTCGGTTCATGATCGAGCCCTGGGTGCTCGGGGATCAAAGCTGAAATCAGGTTCATGGACATCTGCTTGGCCGCTCAGCTCTTCTCATTTCAATCATCAAATCTGTGCTTTAGATTTCTGAAGGAGTCAGGCTGGGAGGACCTAGGGTTTACTTGTCGTTTCTTAGAGGAAAGAGAAAAGCTTGGAAAGAACTGCTTTCTTTGAAAAAAATAAAAGTTTATATAGACAGGTGGCCAATAGATGATATTGTGATTTTGTGTTGTTTAATGCAACCGCTGGCTAATGATTAGATAAAATAGTGTAGGTATTCTAGAAAGAAAGATAAAGCAGATGTAAAGAACAAAAGTAGTTTTACCTTCAAAAATATAGTTGAATTTAAGTGCTCCCTAAAATAAAGTGAATGGGTTATTTTTTAAATGATACCATAAAGAAGGTTAGCACTCAAATCTCATTTCATTACAAAGCCTGTTAATCAAACAGAATGGAATTCGTGGACCTGCTCTGACATTAAAAAGCTGAGAAGTTAGATGGTAGATGGCAAACTCAAGAAGTCTGAACTCTGAATGAGACATTTGAGAATCCTTGGTGGCCACTCCTGTTGGCTTGCTGCATAGCCATGAACTTTACCCACATTATTGAGATGCCAGTGTAATGACCGAAAGATGAAATTGGTCTTTTTAAACGCATTACTGTTCAAATTCTGTCTGTACATTTAAAATCTGTTGCATTAAATTCACTTTAGAACTGCCTCGGTGGTAAGAGGAAAGCACATGCTATACCATTGATGAAACCATTAAAATTATGATCTGGATATTGGATTATTGCGGTTTCTTTTATTTACACGTACTCAGTTTCCTGTAAAATGCAGGAGAATTTGCCTGAAGGAAAGTAAAATTTTAAACTTCACTGGGAAATTTCATCATACCTTGAGAGCTTTTTTGTTTTATCTGCGTGTCTGCACCCTCAAGCTTTGTATGCACTGAACAGAAATTGCACATAGAAATAAAATTTATGCTAGCTGATCTTACTAATTGTAAGTGAGAATTATTTTAAGGCCAGAGGAAGGTACTCCATACCTCCCTCCCTCGCCACCATTTTTGCTGAACATCACTCATCAACTATTTTGTACCATCTATTAATTGATAAGATTTGTCTTCACTGTACATTTTGCAATTTCTTCTCCCTTTGCCACCTGACATTGAAATTTAAACCTGCTTTCAAAATGCTCTCTGACCTCTTCAGGTAAAACTAGGATCCTATTAATGTTGGTTTCTTGCAAGAACCTATTATCTCTAGAAAATCTGATGGGGGTACTAGCTCTTCGAGTTGGTTCATTAAGGGGAACAGACTTGAGAATCTCTACAGCCGGGAAGCATCTTAGGGACCGTTCAACCTCCCCTACTTAACAAGGATCTTAGGGACCATCCAAACCCCTTGACAGCTGTGATGATTGATAGGCATGGACATAGGAATGTCAGCCGGCAGCAGGACCCAGGATTGGATCGGATGTGAATCTAAATGCTCAGAATGAATGTTGAGGGGACATCGTTCATTCGTGACAGGCAGGGGATATGAAACAAAAACAATAATAAAACGCCTGGAAAAGTGAGAAACTATACAAGAAAATGTATTCATAGCTCCTAGTTGATATCATTCCATTGTCTTCCCGCAGGGCTGCTATTGAGAAGTCTTAGGACAATTTATGTCACTCCCCCCCTCCCCCTCCCTCTCCTTCCCGCCCTCCTCCCCACCCTCCTCCACTTTCATAATGTTTCTTTTAAAGCCCTCAGTTCCTTGGAATTTTGCAGTTGTTAAGATACTTCCCTTGTCACTCAAAGACTTCTTATTGGAAAGGCTCCTATCTCTTTCACAGTAAAGCCAATTTTCAGAGTTCGTTTTAGTTACTAATCTCCTTTCATCCAATTTCTGTTTCCCCCTTTCAGCATTCATGTTAGTTGGATGTTGAACCTTCTGCCAAATGTGACCTCATAGGCACCCAGCGCTGCGGTGTCTGAGCCAGGAAGAACAAGGCTGTACATCCTCAGGCTGTATT
This sequence comes from Mustela putorius furo, assembly GCF_011764305.1. Classification (NCBI taxonomy): domain Eukaryota; kingdom Metazoa; phylum Chordata; class Mammalia; order Carnivora; family Mustelidae; genus Mustela; species Mustela putorius. Next base: position 12,602,810 of record NW_025422123.1, on the reverse strand, counting down.
TAGGGGAAGCTGGCTCGCACTGGGATGATACTGGAGGTAAGGGGTAGGTTGAGTGGGTTTGAGGCATGAGAGATGTCTGATACACCCACACGTGTATGGATTCGTCATTTTATGCAAGGTCCTCAGTTCTTTTCATCTCTGTCTATCCTTGTGTCAACACCATACTGACCGAATTATCACAACTTTACAATAGTTCTTGATGTCCAGTGGAATAAGTCCTATCATGGTGTCGTGAAGACTGTCTCGGCCCTTTACATTTATTTCTGCATCATTTTGAGTCTGCTTATACAATTCCATAAAAAATAAATAAAACTCATCTGGGATTGCTTGGATGCAATGACCAGTTTGAGGAGAACTGACATCTTACAATGTTGAATCTTTCAACCTAGAAACATGACAGAGCCTTCTACTATTTTGGTCTTTTTTTTTTTTTTAAAGAATTTATTTATTTACTTGAGAGCAGAGAGCATGAGTGGGGGGCAGAGACAGAGGGAGAAGGAGATTCCTCGCTGAGCAGGGGCTGGATCCCAGGACCCCAAGATCATGACCTGAGCCGAAAGCAGGAGCTTAACTGACTGAGCCACCCAGGTACCCCCATTCTGGTCTTTCTTAATTCCGCTCAATGCTATAATTTACCATGCAAAATTCTGCAGATCCTTTGTTGGACTAATCCTGAGATATTTCATGCTGCTTGATACCAGTATAAGTGATACCCGTTTTAAATTTTCATTTTCTGGGGATACATAGAAATACAATTGATTTTTATATATTGATCATATATCCAGCAAATTGGCAAGCTTCTAGTTTGTCTGATTCCTTTGGATTTTCTGTGTGTGAAATCATGTCATCTGTGGATATGACAGTTTTCATTGTTTTTTGAATCTTATCTGATTCCTTTTTCCTGTGTTACCGAGTGGCTAACACCTCCAGGGCAATGTTAAATAAAAAGTGATGACAGTGGACAGCCTTGCCTTTCTCCTGATTATACGAGAAAAATACTGAGCATTTCCCCACTCAGTGTATTAACTGTAGGTTTACTATATTATGTTATGATTCAGTATGATACTGGCTGTAGGCTTATGGCGTATATACCAGCTTGAAGTTCTCTTCCGGATGTGGTGAGTTGGTTTTTTAAAAAAATAATAAATAGGTGTTGAATTTTGGCAAATGCTTTTTCCACATTTATTAACATGCTCTTGTTTTCCCTATTAATATAGAGGATAACACTGATTTTTCAAATATCAAACTAATGGTGCCCTTCTGGAATAAATCCCACTTGTTGATGTTTTGTCCTTCTAAAATACTGGTAAACTCAATTCAGTGTTTTGCTAAATAATTTTTTTCATAGAGATATTATTCTATGGTTTTCTTTAAACATCTTTATCAGATTTTGGTCAGTGTTATACTGGCCTCCTAAACCAGTTTGGACGTATGTTCCTTTCTTCTCTATTTTCCATAAATTTGGGTAAAATAATTTCCTCCTTAAATGTAACTAATCAGTGAAATCAACTGGATTTACGAGTTTTCTCTGTGGGGACATTTTTGATAACAAATTAATTTTTGTGATAGCATAAATAAGGCTATTAAGGTTTTTTATTTGATTTTGTATAAGTTTTGGTTAAGTTGTATTTTTTAAGGAATTTGTTCATTTTACCTTAACTGTCAAACTTATCATAATATTCTCTTGTTATCCTTTTGATAAGTGTAGAATCTGTAAGTGATGGCCCCTCTTTTATTACTCATCTTGTTAATTTGTTCTCCCTCTCCCCCCCCTTAATCTTATTAGGGACTTATCAATTTTATTAAGACTTATAATGCCAAAATTTGATTTTCTTAATTTTTGTCTTTTCTCTTTCATTGATTCTGATTTTATCTTTATTATTTTCTTTTACTTACTTTGGATTATTTTCTTCATCTTACTACCTTTCCAAAGTGGAAGCTTAAACCATTGGTATTGAACATTTCTCTCAAAGACAAGCATTTGAGGTTATAAATTTCCATCCAAATATGGCATCAGCTGCATTCTACAGAATTTGGTAGCCATTTAGAAGTGTATTGTCTCATAGAAAATATTCAAGGCTTCTCTAGATCTTATTGTTATTGAAGCTATTTTAATTCCATTGTGATCAGAAAACATCCTTCCTAAGACTGCAATCCTTGGAGATTATTTACTGAGACTTGTTTTGTTGTCCTGCATACGATCTATCTTGGTGATGACTGTGTGTGCACTTGAGAAGAGTACGTCTCCCGTGGTTGGGGTTGTAATCTCTAAATGTCAAGTAAGTGTATGTGGTTGACATCACACTCAGGTCTTCCACATCCTTACTGATATTTTTCTTGGTCTAGTTGTTATATCTGTTATTTAAGAGAGGAGTGCAGAACTTGTCAATTTTCTTTATGGAGTTTTTCTTGAGTTCCATCACTTTTTGATTCATGAACTTTTAAGCTCTGCTTTTAGGTGTAACACTTAGAGTTGTTGTCTTCTTGATATATTTGTCCTTTTATTATTGTGCAATGTCCTTCACTATCTCTGAAAATTCTTGTCTTGAAGACGACTTCATTCCAGCTGTCTCACAGTTAGTTTGCGTGGTGTATCATTTCCCATCCTTTTACTTTCAGTCTGCCTTTAGATTCAAAGGATAAACTACAAACAGCTGACTCTTGTTTTTTCATCCAATCTGCCCATTTGCCATTTGATCCAAATATTGTCTATTTACATTTAGTTTTTGATATGGTTGATTTTCCATTTTGCTTCCCCCCTTATTCTATATGGGTCTACCATTTTGTTTTTGGGGTGCTACTTTTATCAGTTTTAATATCCATGGTGTAGTCACGTCAAAAACCCACATTTTTAAATTAAAAATTTTAAAATAAAAAACTCACTTTTTTTCTAAAGCCTGTTTTATGAAACAAATGTAACAGTGATAATTAAACCTAAGGAAGACATACTAAAAAAGATTATTGGCCTTTTGATTCTGGACTTTTTGTACAGTAGTTTATAATTCGCTCAATCTCTAATTCAGAAATTAGTCTTAGTTTCCTTTCTTTTCTGAAATCAATTTTATTCATTTTTTTTCCATAGGAAATTATCCACTTCATCTGTATTTTCAAACTTATTTGTCTCAAACAGTATAAGGTAGGCTATTAAGATTTTTAAATGTTCTGCTTCTCCTTTTTTACATCTGTATTTTCCCTCCTTCCACACCTCTATCCATTTTTTTTATTATGTTGGCTTCCAGAATTTACAGATGCCCTTTTATCCATTTCCTCCTTCTGAATCGTGGCCTTTTGAAACCTCACTTTCTTGGTAATTTCTCAATTTCTCAATTACCTTGCCTTAGCACAGGTCTTTTATACTGAATCCAGATTTTCTAGTCCTCAGCAAAAGGGTTGGTTTGAATTCCTTTGCCACCATTTCCTGAAAACACAACTTTCACTATTAAAAAAAAAAAAAATCTTCACAAAATTTTGTGTATCTCCTCAGTGCAAAATTCAAACAAGTTTGAAGTCAGTAGTAATGGGTCTGGGTCTGACCAATAGAAACCATTTTATAAAATGTTTGTATAGTGGGGTTGTCTGAATTTGCTTTGGGTTAATTTCTATTATTCTTTCCACCACCCGGGCCTATGAAAGTGAAGTAAGCAAGGCAGAAGAGCTTGCTGGATTGCGTGCCTGACAATTCAGATCTTCACCACAGGAGGGCAGTCTGAGCTGGACACGACTGTAAACCATCCTTCCAACATGGGTAGCCGAGGAGCTCACCAGATTGTTTACTAATGGTGGAAATCAGGCTTCTGCAGTGGAGGTAGAAGATAAATGGAAAAACAGGTCTGCCTGGCAGTTTCTCTTGAATTTTGGGTAGGACTCTGCCTTTGCTAGATCATGCGGCCAGGAGACATGAGTCACAGGACTGATTGGTTTCAACACCAACCACCAGCTGCACACACACATTCATTAGGATACAGAACTATATACATATACATACATATGAACAGCATGTTTGCGGGGGATTTTTGGCCTTAATATCTATTTTTCTTGAAAAATGTTAACTAAACCATTCAAGTAAAGAAGAAAATGCTGATGAAAAATGAAGATTCAAAGGGTTTGTGCCAAAAATCAAACCAGTCCTCTGAAGCCTAACTCAACAGGACCCAACACGCTCCTTTGGATCTCACATGTTCTCTGAAGCAGTGTGTGTGTGTGTTGTGTTGTGGGAAGGGAGGACTGCAGTGACACCCAAGGACAGGCACCAAGGAAGCAGGAGGTTGGAGAAACTTGAGAAGCAAGTGGCCTAGAAAAGGGCTCTGTATCCAAGGATCTCAGCAGCTAGTCAAACCATGAGTAGACATAATTTGTTACAATGTTTTACCACTTCTGAGATGTTGCAGAGCTCTCTCCGGAATAAAGAATGTACCTTTTCTTTTTGTTTTCTCCCACAGTTTCTAGCAGTGTTCCCTGAGTATGAGCATGGGAAATGCATTTATCACACTGCTCTACTTTCTTGAACCTGTACTCAATTAGTATGGCTATTTACAAAACACAGTTTAAATGCTATAATCCTCCCTTACCTGTTTTTGTAGCCTGCTTTTTCAAACTTCTTCCCTTCTACTGTATACCAATAAATTATAGTTATGGAAGCGCTGCAAAATTTAGCTTGGCTTTCTTTGCAATGATATTCTCATGCTAAATTGCATATTTATCCACTACCTTAAAATTTTGTTAATGTTTTATACTTATATACTGATTTTTTAAAAATTTGTAATGAATGCCTACATGGATTTTTGCAGTATTATTGGGTCATGTCAACATTAGTTACGGTAAATATATTTTGCAGGGTGACAAAAAAATCAATAATATTGCATTCTATATCTAATAATTACACTAAAAGTGGTAGATTTTATTCACATAAAATGTTTTAATCATAAGTAAAATCATTAACTATGAATTCAGACAATATAGTCAAAATAGATTTTACTTCAGCTTAAGGCACTACATACAGATTTCTTTAAAAGCACACTCATGTCATTTTATTTACACACTATTTTAAGTGACAATACTTTCTATCTTTATCCTTCATTTATAACTTTACATATTCACAACGAAGTAAAACCCTCCAAATAAAAGGAATTAAATGCCATCATCCTTAAAGCTTACCAGATACGGACAAGAGAGGGAGACACCCAAGAACAATGCAAAGGCATCTGTAATCTTTTAATGCGTCAAGATTTTATCTTTAAATTCTTGTATGAAGCTTAATGAAACAATATCACAAAACCTATAGTACACAGCATTGAAATAATTTATATTAGAAGTCTATTGTTGTTTACCAAAAGAACTTGCCCATTATAGTAACAGCAGAACTGTCCTTTATAAGTAAATGCACTTACTCTGAATTCACCTACTGAATTAACAAAAACCACTCAATAAGTTTTCCTATTACCTTTGACTGTTGTTGTCATAAACAGGTAAGTGTTTCCTGGAGCCAAATATTTTCCATCACCCAGAAAACATGTCAGGATAATTATTTAGCAAAATATACACCAAAACCTTAAAGTAAAGGCTGGCTTCACTGAAGGATTTTCTCAGTGTACTAGGCAGTCACTGGCTTTAACAGTGATAATTTTTTAAAGATACAAATGAAATAACATAAAGTTCAAAATAATAACATATAAACATCTCTTTGGATTAAATAAATACTGTTTTGTCCCATCAGCATATATACAAAAAAATTTTTACAATTTTAAAGTTAGTATTTTGAGAATAGAATGAAAGACAAGGCAAAAAGGTAAATATCTTGTTCAAAGGATTAAGACATGGACAGGACATCCCTTCCTTCTTCAATCCATATGGATGGATTTCCATCCCAAATCCACTCACAGGCTCAATGCTCGTTATGGATTTCTGAAACCTATAACCACCACTCATACTAAGGCAATGACTGAAACAGCACCACAAGGACCAAGCTCTATTGGACGAGGATAAAATGTCCTGCTACTAGTTCACTTACTTCAAAAAAAAAGTGTCCACTGTGTTAATTGGGACTGTCCTTTGTTTTTGTTTTATTTTTAATGGAAATTGAAAACAATTTTTCTATTATTTTGTTCAGAAAAACTATTAACTTCTAGAATAAATCTTATGTGAGAAAAAGGCAAAATAAAATTTGTCAAAAAGCAAAATTAATCCTCTTGGTTTTATTTATTTACTGTGCTATTCTTAATACAGTCAACTTATGACCAAATAGCATGAACTATTTATGCAGGCTGTAGAAATGCTTCTCAAGAACTCCAGAAACAAGAGGTACCAAATCCTCAGGTCGCAAAATGAGTGGTGACCAAATGGGATGAATTGTATGTCCAATTCCTGGCACCACTGTTCTTTACCATCACAGATGATCACCACTTAGCTGGGTGGCATATTGATCGTAGATAGTATTTCTATCTCTAAAAGAGTTACCTAGCTTATTTTATACTGTCAAAACTGTAAGTACCACACTATCAATTGTTTGCCTCAAGTTCTGATGGGTGGTTCTTGAACCCCATTTTTCCTTTAACAGAGATAATCTCGTCTGCCACAACTCAGTTTCTGAATATTACTTCTGATTATTAGAAAGTATCACCCAGCAAAGTTAGGATGGCAGTTCTTTACAACAAATCCTTAGCTCTGGACATACATGTTAAAAAAAATCAGAGCAGAGTAATTACTTCTGTGAACCAAACACTGGAGAAACAGAGGGGCAGCACTCAGGCTACACAATGTCAACAGTGCTTAGCGTTTGTTTACTCTGCCACTTCACATAGGAACAGTGGGAAAGATCCAAGACACCAAATTCCATTTTGAATTTACTCTACTGCCTAAAAAGTAAGGCATAACGCCCCGAAGATAGATATCAAAATCTCTCTTCCTCATTCCGACCCAACTGAAGCCAGATTTGTATTCAGGTCATACATTTTTTTTTTTTTTTTTTTTTTTTACAGTGCTTGGATACCTCTGGCTACAATAAACAATATGAGAAAGTAAAACATGGTGGCAAAAACTAAGGAACTTTCTTAAGTTATGACTTTAGCTTGTGAGTCATAAGAAAGTAAACAAATATGAAGTGCAAATATACCCTTTGCTGAGAGCCACGTTCCGTGGGAATGTGGAAGTCAGCCCACAGACCAGCTGCTCTGACCGCTTCAGTCAGTCACAGGAAGTCTACACATTCATACATGCAAACACACTTACACACACACGAATAACTTACACAACAGCATTAAGCACAGACAGAGAAAAGTAATTCTTTCCATTTTCTTAATTTCTTATAGCAACAGTCTTTGAAAGATATCTTTCCTGGCTTCAACAGCTTAGGAATCTTAACAAAGACAATGGTAAAGACTCAAGCTTTGTATCACATGGTTTTTGTTGTTTTTCTTATAATAGCTTTTCTTAAAATAATTTCTTCATATGCTAGATCTGTTCTGCCTGCTTAACCAATTTTATTAACCTTCACAGAGGTCTTCCAATGTCATAGGTTTACCTGGATACAAACTCTATTAAAGTTATTAAATATAAAAATATAGAAAACTTTTCCTTCCTGATACACAAAATCCACTAATTGCATAAAGATTTCTGTTATTTCAGTTACAAATATAAAAATTTATTAGAAAAGCATGCCTACTAAATTTTGATAGATTTTTATTTAAAAATGTGTCAAATCTTCATTGCAAAAAAAAAAAAAGGCAGAGGCATTATTTTTCTTACAAAAAGTTTTCTAGTTGGAGAAATAGTTGGTGTTAACTACTGATTTACTAGCAATTTTTGCTATGGTCAGAGTTTTATGTATTAGCTGATGCAGTAAAACAAAGCACAAGGAAAAACAAAAGAATTCTAGCATGCTTGGTCTAAGTTCTTTGTCTCTCAAGGTGTATTTTTCATCGTTAGAATACCATTGTGTCCTCAGTATCGCGACTGATCAAAGACACTCTATAAAATCCAGCACATGCTACTCAATTAAAGGATCGTCATCGTCCTCTTGCAGCTGAAGTCGGGAAAACGGACGGGGTACAGACAGTCTATTCTGCATGATTATAATCAGGCATGTTAGCGTGGTTAGGACCAAAAGCGCACCAATCACAATTCCAATGGCTTCCGGGAGATTAATGCACCACTGGTCAACTAACAAACACTTAGTATGACCAAAGGTTCCGTTATTGGGATGTGGTTTTAATCCCAGGATGTGGCACATCATTGGATAAATATCCACACTGTTAATTGTGCTGTGTTTGTAGCCTTTGTGAAACGCTGGACCATGGGCAGCTAGAAACGGATGCATACTCGACAAAGAATTGTCATAACCATGGTCACCTACTGAAAAAAAGAACAAGATTAGGTTAGTTCCTAAAAGAAAGACTGATCTTTCTATTATAAAACAACTTGCTTCTAGTGTAAATATACTCATTCTTGCCAGTGTAATTCCGATCCATTAAAACTGATTAGCTGGACCTGACAGGGGCCAGAAGAAAATTATCTGTTTTTTTCCAGCTCAGCCATGTGTCCCCTGTTTCACACATACACTTTTTTCCCAAGTGGTCATGACCCGAGGCTTTAAAACTATTTCTCCACCTGATGCACCTGTCTTTCAGCACCAGCCCCACTCATCTAAACCGCCAACTTCCAGCACTGTGCGCGTGCAGAGAGCGCTAGTGCCTAGACGAGAGTGGCTGGGTCCTGAACAACTGGGGAGAGCAGAAGTGAGTAAAACCAGTGAATGAGGAAGAAGTGCATCTGCAGCCTTACCTACATCAACTGCTCCTGTGATAAGAAAGAGGATTACATAACATACTCCTGGTTTACTGACAGTGAATGCCTCACTCTGCCTCGACCTCTGGAGGGCCCAGTGAGAATGTTAAAGAAGGGGTTCCTGCAGTCAACATGAAGTCTAACCAGTTCACCAACCTCTAACTCCAAATCAAACTCACAGAAAAACACGACAGTCCCGGACAGAACCCCAATACCAAATCCTCAGTTTTTAGCTTTATTTTGGCAAATATTCCCTTTTCCTGTACGCCTGTTGCGCTGATAAGCTCCATACAAAGTACAAGTGATGGGGTGGTGAGTCTATTAGTTTGTGTTACTGAATCCCTTAATCTCATGTCTGAAATATTTCTTAACAGAAATAATGAATGGGATCAACATAATAACAGAATATAACACTTTATTATATAGACTTTAGGATTTCCATAATAATTTCAATAATATAAAAACATACATGTATATGGGATAGAAAAGAGTTTGGAAGGGGAAACTCTGCACTTCTGTATTAATAGATTTTTCTCTCTTTTCTAAATTTTCTGTCTTTTCTCAGTTTTCAACAGTTAGTAAATAAGCAAAAATAACATATAAATTCCATTAACCTTTAGTCTTATCCTTGTCTGAAGCTTCTGATTGGCTATAGATCAGGGATCTGCACACTATAGCCCCTGATCAAATTCAGCTCTCTACCTGTTTTTGTAAACAAAGTTTCATTTCAACACCCAGCATGCATTAGTTTACATAATGTCCACTGCTGCTTTTCCACTACAAAGGAAGAATTGAGTGAGTGAGAAACCAGAGGGCCTATAAAGCCTAACACATTCACTATCTGGCCTTTTACAGAAAAAGTACTCTGACTCCAGTTACAGACTACAAAATCAGGGGTTTTGTTTTGTTTTGTCTTGTTTTTTAAAGTACTCATACTGAATTTAACATAGGGATCAATCAAGTTCGGTGCAGGGAAGACCTGTAACTCTCCCCTCTGTAACTCCTCAAGCTTTAGGAGAGTTTCTGATACACCTGCTTTGTTTACTGGGTAAATTTCGGTTTGTTTACCTTTTGGTTTTTGCCTAGTGTTCCAAACAGCTATAGCGCTCAGGTAAATGATTTCATCACTGGGGAAAGACTTTGAGTTATTAGGACAATTTTTTTAAACACACACATACAATTTAAAAAAGCATTTGAACTATCAAATCTCTCCCCTTTTACTTTGTTTCTTTACTTTTTTCTCATTCTCAACAAGAACCAACCTTGAAAAGTTACTGACAGTAACTGTGGTGTGGGTAAGACAGTCAACTACACCTTTGCCCTTAATGCCACCTACCTTCCTCATCTAAGGGTAAAACTGTGGTTATAAATTGCTTTTGAATGAAAACCTGAGAATTATCCAATCAAAAAGTGAACTGATTACACAGTGTTAGTATCTCTAAATCAAAGTACGCTGTTAACAGAACAATGTCACAATGTGTGATTTATCCCCAGAATACAATAGAAATATCCTAAATACTTACATTTTGGTAATGATTTATTTAACACAATTGTCCAGCCTTCATCAGCAACCAAAATAATAGGCTGAATTCGATCATTATGTTGGTAATGAAATCTGGCAGGAATGTCTTCTTTGAGATAAACATTCATGTGAGGGTTACAGACTTTCAGTTTGTTATAAACCTCTGTTGTATCTGGAAGAAAAAGGAAGCAGTAAAGGAAGAAAGTTATGATTGCCTGATAAGGAAAAAAAAAAAAAAACTTCTAACTAGAATAACTGGAAATAAATCCTGAACAATGCCATCTATTAAATAACGTAATTCTTCAAAAAAGAGAGCAATAATTATGTGATATTGTTGGACGGACAGACAGACACACACACACACACACACACACACACACACACACACCCCTAGCTTTCCAAGCATTCACGTATCACTTTTTTCATTTTGTGATTCTCTCTGGTGGATTTTTATACAAAAGGGAACATTTTCATGTATAGCTTTCTATGTAAATATAAATTATGTATTGCTGCTAATTACTAATTCTAAGATCAATAGATAAACAATACATCTCAAACAAAAATCCAAAATTTTTTTAAGGATAAAAATTTCCTTTTTCAATTAGTGTGAATACTTAAAAAATATATCAAAAGCAAGGAAGCAATCTCTCCAAAAATGAGTCTTAGGCTAACTGCTTAAAGACTTGTTAATTAAGGGGGTAAACATATAATCTCATTCCCAGTAGGAATATATGGTACTGCACTACAAAAGCCAGAACTGTATTCTTTTGCAAAACCATCTCTCTTAACTCAATTGCTCCCTTTGAATATCCCTCAGCTACAAGGTTACTTACTTATTTTGGGAAGGACAGCAGCAACTGGAGTCAGATCTACAAGAGTGTAGCTTGAGCGATCAATGCAGAGATCCAGGTTTATCAGTTTGTCCTTAGAGCACTGAGTCATCCCATGATCACTGGTAATGATCACATTGAGATTTTCCCACAATCCTAGCACCTTGAGTCTGTGGACTAGCTCACCAATAAGGTCATCTACTTCCTTCAACACTCTGTACATGTTTTCTTTATCTTCAGGTCCATATTTGTGGCCACTTGCATCTGGTTCTTCCCAGTAGAGTGTTGCAAAAGTAACTGGTGGGTTCGAATTCATCAGCCACATGGTAATATTATTTAGTCTTTCCTCAAATGACACTGAAGAGCTATAATTCATAAAATAGGAAGGTGTGGTATTGTGAATGGGTACATCAGTACCAGGCCACATAGCGGCGGCACTTGATCTGTTTTCCTGAAGCTGATTGGTCACCCAAATAGGTACCGCCTCATTCCACCAAAAAGGATCCTTGTCATCAAAGTCAGAAAAATGTTTCTTTGTGATTACATCATACATGGAATTAGCCACGATGCCATGACTTTCTTCATACAAGCCCGTCACAATGCTGTAGTGGTTAGGAAATGTTTTTGTGATAAAAACATTTTTAACATGCTCTACCAGGACTCCTTCTTTGATAAAATTCTGGAGATGAGGAAATTCATAGTTCTGTAGATAGTCAGCTCTGAAACCATCAAAGGACACCAGCAGCAGCTTGGATGGCAGGCTATGGGAAGAGTTACCTCCACAACAAGTTATAAGTCCAGAAAATAAAAGTATTACTAATAACTTCATAATGAACGTGTTGAAGGAGAGCAATCAGGGTTCCTAAAACATAAAAACACAGTTCATAAGTGGTAGTGCTGTTGCTCAGAAGTTTAGCCATCAGGAGAAGAGAAGCAAAAATTTATCAAATTTTTGTATACCAGCTTTATATGATCTTAAAATCAGGTAACGTCATTTACTAAAAGATAATGTCATTTACTGAAAGATAACTGAATAAAGCCAAAATTGGAAAAAAACAAAAATTGCCTTTCCCTGTCCAATTTCCTATATACATGTCCTGCCCCATTCTTAATGAAGGGGGTATGGACCACTCTTATACTCCACAGAAAAACTCCTGTTTGGTTGCCTTGCTTTTCTGTAGTAGCAGAAATGATTCTAAAGACTTAATAAGAACAGGGGCGCCTGACTGGCTCTGTCAGTGCAGCAAGCAACTCTTGATCTCAGGGTGCAAGTTTGTGCCCATGTTGAATGTACAGATTACTTAAAATCTTTAGGGACGCCTGGGTGGCTCAGTGAGCTAAAGCCTCTGCCTTCGGCTCAGGTCATGATCCCAGGGTCCTGGGATCAAGCCCCGCATCCGGCTCCCTACTTAGCAGGGAGCCTGCTTCCCTTCCTCTCTTTCTGACTGCCCCTCTGTCCACTTGTGATCTCTATCAAATAAATAAATTTTAAAAAAAATAAAAACTTTAAAAAAACCTTAATAACAGATGAAGGAAAAAAAAAAAAAAGATCCTTTTGCACAAAACAGAAATAATACCAGCCTTCAGAGGCTCCAGGGAGTGCGATTATTTTTCTAGTTTAATGACTGGTAACCTATGTTCTTTTTACACCACAGAAATAGGTGGTGGAAATTCTACCATGCTGACTTACCACCAGCTCCTGTTGAAGATATGGCATGGAAAAGGGGGGTAAGAAATAAATATTACTTGAGAAAAAGATCCCACCTCAATCTATACATGCCCAGTATTTACAGGAGGTTGACAGACAAAGCCCACAGGGGCTTGGCTGCCACAGTGACTTCTGAAAAAAATCCAACAGCTGTTGAGAACTTCACCATATTCCTTAAACTTCCTCTTTACTATCAAGGACATAATTATTCTACCTAATACCCCAGGCTCAGAGCTCGCTCTGATTTTTTTTTTCTTTTTTCTTTCTGGACAATCCACTGATTATTAAACAAACAAACAAGCAAACAAAAACCCCCAGCTTTCCCATAATAAATCTCCCTGCCTTTAGTCTCTATCATCTTTGGTCCTTCAGAAAACAGGATAGGTGATTTAAGTAGGATGACCCACTTCAGCTGGACAGGATGTATCTTCCACTGTAATAGACAAGAAGATTTACCTACCTAAAGCTAGGTAAGCTAACAGGTCTGAGGGTTGGAGATGAAGGGAGCTGCATTCTCTGTGCTGCAAAAGGTAGAGGCAATTACTGAGAGGGAGTAGGGTGGCAAAAGGTTCTCGGATTTGAGAAACAGAGAACGTATGAAATGGCCAACATGGAGAAGGGGAGAGAGTGCAGGGTAAGAGCAGGATGGGGGGGTCAAAGTGGACAGCAGGTGTCATGAACTCCTAGTGACACCGCTGACTGCTTTTCTCTAGCAATTCAGAGACCCTGGCATGGGCCTGAACAAAACCTGCACTGGAGACTCTGTGAGAAACTGAAGTACAGCGAAGGAAGCAGACGATCCTGACTAGGGAGTGACTAAAATCTGAACTACGGCGTCTAAGTTCAAACGGCTACAGATAATGAAGTAGAGAGTTTTCTGGACTAGAGCTTCTCGGGGGAAGCTGCAAGGATGTGAGGCTGTAGTGGGAGTGAGGTGAGTGAATTATTCCAGAGGAAGAGCCAAGGTATGGCCGTGGGGGGTGTGAACCTCGAGGTCCAGGCAGAAGTGGCCACAAGCTAACTGACATGATGATTAAGTGCATGAGCCACTTATCGTCTGTTCTTTCTCCCAACTCAACCACAATTACTTAAAGGCGGAGACTTTCTTTCCTTCAAACATGCCAGCTAGACGATCTGTGTGTGCGTAGTCATTCACACATCAGTTGACTGAAGCTGCGGCCGTCTTAGAACCAGGAACTTGAAATTGGGAAGACCAAAGGCACAGAAATTTGTTTGTGAGGGTCTGTAGGTCTCAAGAGCCGGCCACTTTAACCCAACTTGAGCTGCCTTCTGAGTGTGGTACATGCGTCACATGCTGCCGATGCCACCCATGAAACCCCAAACAGGACGTTATGACAAACCGAATCTGCTCTCCAAAGAGAAGAGTAACCAGGCTGTTCGGTATTGAGACACACCATCCAGACACAGTCTCCGGAACCGAGACAGAGAGCGGCCCTTCTCACTCCGTGTTCGGTGCCCCGACCTCGTCTTCAGGCACTATTCACCTCCTGCCTCAGTGGGTTGGTGCGAGTTCAGCCACACTCGGGGTCCAGCAACCAGAGAGCTTGTGCGGAGGCCACGCAGGTCTCTGGGGGAACGTGGAGGGAGCAGACCCCCTGCTTTGTCACTGGGTACAGCTACCTTCCCAGACACAAGTACTGGTCTCCAGTACGAGCCCACTGAAACAGCTTGTCGGCCCTGCAGCTTAAAGGTACTCCCCCCGCACTTCGTACAAAGTGTCTTAGGTACTGCCCTGGTCCCTCAGTAACTGGGGCACCTTCCCCACCAATTCCACCGCACAAACTATCCCGCGGGCAAGACAAGCCTGAGGTAGGTCAAAGTGAACGCATTCTCCGCAGCTCCAGACTTCTTTCTTTCGTTCCCCAGCCTTTAAGACGGCTTCCCCCGTTGTCTCACACCAGAGCTGCCCTGAGGAAGCCCCTCACCACCAGCCTCATCGCTTCTATTTGCAAATCACATCCTGCAGCACAGCAGACAGAAAAATCACCGAGGGGAGCCTGTTGTAATGTAAGTGTGGTGGCCCAGTTCTCACACCCAGGAAATTCTGACTCCAGAATAGAGTAGAAGCAGAGCAGAGTAGAAGCCAGGAACCTGCATTTTGAGCAGCTCCCCATTGTTTCCATCTCTACCGTGGCCAGACTTCTAAAAGCCCTTAATTCCTCTTGTCTCTTAACTGACCTTCCCACCTTACCCACCCTCCCCTTTCTTGCCCAATATCTCCTCCCAACTTACTCTTCCCCATGTAGCTCTGTTCATAACACTCCTCTAAAAAAAGTTCCAAGAGTCCCCTGCCTATACAAACACTTTGGCCTGGCAGTCAAGCCCCTGCAGTATCCAGGCCCAGCCCACATACGCATTACTAAAACAGTTACAGAAAATCCTTGCTAACCTTGCTTTCCTTTTACCATATTTCTCCAACACCATCTGCCTCAAATGTATCACAAAGACATGTAAAAGGCAATAGGCCTTTATCTGGATGACCTATACGTGACCTCTAAGAGCTCTTCAGTAATAGTATGTGCTTCCAAACACCCTGAAGTTACCTCCTGTGCATGAAGTCTGGCTCAAACATTCTCTTACGTTATTTTTTTTAGTATCATTCAATACATAGCTAATAGAACTTAAGATTATACTACAAAAATGTATGTATGTGCCATGTATCAGGGGACGAGGGCTTTACACTTTTCAAATCTGTCATACTCACAATAGGGGCATAAATAATCAGAGTACTGAATCGGGCTGTCATCCCGAAAGAACAAAGACAAGGGTGAATGAACTCTGTTCTAGAACACCATAACTTCTTTGTAACGCTGTGCTTGAGAGCCATACACCAAAAAGTCTTGTTTCTAACACTAAGCCCTTTGAGGAATTACTACAAATGGAATATCATATATATCCAAACCTTTTTCAATACAGTTATCTCTAAGAACAGCAGAGTGCCAAGCCAATTCAACAAATGGTGCCTGGACAGCCGGATATCCACACGCCAGAGAATGAATTTGGACCCCTCATCTCACACCATACACCAAAATTAATTACAAATGGCTCATGAACCAAAATTTAGAGCTAAAACTATAAAACTCTTAGAAGAAAATATAGGAGTAAATCTTCATGACCCTGAGTTAGGCAAAGCCTTCTTTGGTGCCTAGGTACAGCACCAAAAAGAAATAAACAAACAAACAAACAAATAAATAAATAAAATTGGACTTCATTGAGACTAAAAACGTTGGTGCTTTAAAGGATACCATGAAGAATGAGAAAAGACAACCCACAGAACAGGAGAAAATATTTTAAAATCGTCTGATGAGTTATTTATAATTAGTATAAAAATGTAACAACTTAAAAAGTCAAACAATTCAATTAAAAAAATGAGCAAAGGATCCAAAAAGACATTTCTCCAAAAATATAAAGGGGCAAATGAGGCCACAAAAAGATGTTCAACACCATCAGGGAAATGTAAATGAAAATCACAATGAAATAACACATCAGACCCAGCAGGATGGAGAGAATCAAAAAGACCAATAATAAGAGTTAGCAAGGATATAAAGAAATTGAAACATTTATACCAGTGCTGGTGAGAATGTAAAATGGGAGAGCCACCTAGAAAACATTCTGGCAGTTCTTTAAAAAGTTTAAACAGAGTCACCATAATACCTAGAAATTCAACTACTAGGTATATGTCCAAAAGAAATTAAAACAGATGCTCACATTAAATAAAACTTGTACACAAATGTTCACAGCAGCATTTTATAAGGGCCCAGAAGTGGAAACAACTCAAACGCCCACCAGGTGATGAAAAATGGACAAATAAAATGTGATCTACCCAAAGCATGGAGTATTATTTGACAATAAAAAGGAATAAAGTCCTAACAGACACTATAAGTGCACTTGATCTTAGCCAAAAGGCCGAGAAGCGATACAGACACTGTAAGTGGATAAACCCTGATGCATTACACTAAGTGAAAGAAGGCAATCAATCACTAAAGATCTCTTTTTCTATAACTCTTTAGATTAAATGCCCAAGACAGGCAAATTTATTAGAGATGGAAGTACATTGGTAGTGTTTGGCGCAAAGGGCTGGAGGGAAATGGGGAGTAAGTTCCAATGGTCTGAGGTTTGTTTCTGGGGCGATGAAAATGTTCCCATATTGACTGTGGGGATGGTTCTATGACTCCCTAATGTTCACTTAGGTGAGTGAACTGGACAGAGTGTGAATTATATCTCAATAAAGTTATTATATTAAAAACAAAAAGAGGGAATGAAATTGTAATCTTAAAAGCATCTGAAATGCCCTGCCATAAAACAGGAAACATCTCTGACGTCTCAATTTATGCCCCAAATTATGTAACATTTGTATTCCATAATAGACTTGGGTGTTTTAACATGAAAATGTTTTATAACACCTTCCAAATGCAAAAACAATAACAAAACAAAAACCTGTGCCTGACCCTCTCTCAAAATACGTATAAATCAAAATCTTTCTTCCCTAAATCTTGAATGAAAATTATGTTCAAATATATGTGCTATTTATCCTGTGGTTCAGGAATGCATTAGCACACTGTTAGGATCCTTGTCTCTAGACTTCAAGGCACAGACAGAACGGAAAGATTATAGGCTCTGAAATCAGAATGATCCCAGAACTTAAGCTCACATTTAGTCACTGGGCAATTAATTTTGAGCAGATCTAATTTCCCCCAGAGTTAGCTTTAGTGTTTGTGACATGATACACACACACACATCTATATATAGTGTTACAGAACAGGCTGTCAAATTTAGTTTCTTTTTATCAATGCTAGTTACAAAGCTGTTATGTTAGGAAAAAGTCTGTATTATAACAGGCAGAATACTATTATTGTGCAACCCTAAAATAATTAGAAAAAATTTAGGTCAACCCCTTCTTTTTACATATGATAGGGCTGAAGTCCAGTGATAGGCCAAGCTCAGAAAGCAATATGCACTTACTAATTCATGCTCCTCACAAGTTTACAAGTCTAGTAACAGCAAGTTAACAAGACTAGTAACAACTCCAAATGATTACCAAAACTTTTCCTGCCAGAACATGTTTATTAGCAGCACATGTATCTATGTCTACCGCATTCTGTTTCATTCAAACAGGGGGTGTTAACTGATAAACAAAATACCAGCGAAAAGTTCTCAAGTAGTTTTCAAGGAATGAAAATCACTAATTGTTATATTACTCAACTTTGAGAAAAATTCTATAATGTTTCAAACAAACAAAAATAGTGGAGGGAAGAAAAAAAAAAGCAGACTATCCTATTCTCAGTCCTAAAAACACTGGGATTCTAAATAATTTTCCCATTTTCAAGTTTTCAAAATTTTCTAGTATCTTAAAAACAGCTACACCATCTTACTTTCTACATAGTAAAATAACTCCAATTATCCCAACAGCAACCAAAAGAAGTAGGTAGTAATCTTCAATTCAGGGGACAAAACCTGCTCTACCTCCTCTGGGATGACTTTTTTTACCTGGATGGAATGCATCTCAGGCAGTTCCCAGTGGCATTCTTAGTCCCAGTGAAGTTGAGAGAGGCCAGCAATTACAGGAAATGGTGAAAGACATTTGTCACCGTTAGCTTGCCATCTACTTTGTAATAATACAAAAGCCCTCATCTAAAGACTTCACAAATATTTATAATGAAACTTTTACACAGCTTTAAAATAAAATAGCATTGCCTGTGGACATGGGAAATTTCGGTGGCTTCCTGTAGATCATTATTTTCTTTCACCAAAGGGGGAAAAAACTACTCTTTAGAAGACTTTCTCAGTCGTAAAAATGTTGGGATTCTAAATAATTCTCCCATTTGCAAGTGCACACAAAATTTTCTAGTATCTTGAAAACAGCTACACCATCTTACTTTCTACATAGTAAAATAACCCCTCACGTACTTCTTGCATTTTCATCAATATTTCTCCCAAATTATATTTCGTAGCTAATCTAAAATACATAAACTATTTCCTCTTTGCTTTCAAATGACCTTAATTTCCTTAAAATAGCCTGGGAACAACCTCTGGGGGGAAAAAAAGGAAGAAAAGAAAACCATGACATTAAAAGGAGCAGCGGACTGCCTAGAACACGGAGTAAGTTCTCAGGCTTAGGTCCAGCAGATCACCTGGTGGTCAGGCAGGTGAGTCGGACCCAGTGTAAACCTGAATCTGCCTGTCACCAGCCATACAATGTGGAACGTAACTCTTCACTCCTCCGAGCCTGAATTTCCCCATCTGTATAATGGGACGCTACGATCTCACACGGTTGCTATACCGAGAAAAGGAAGCATTGTTTGTCGAGGGCTTAACACGGTGTCCGGCCTATAAAAAGCACTTAAATGTGATCTTTGCTGTTTGGTCTTCTAGGAAATTAGTTCTTAAATTTGATTATGTAATTGCCACGAGCTCCGATCTAATACTCAGACGCAAACGCCCACCCCGCCTCCCCTCGCTGTCACCCCTGCCCACCTTCGCCCCTCCGCCGCTGTCAGCCCACGCCCTCCGCACCCTTCACAGCACGCCCCGCCCCCAACCCCGCCGCGTCCCAAACCACCTGCCAACTGCTCTTTCCGCCCCCCACACCGCCCTCCTCCTCGCCCAGCCCAGCCCTCTCCCGGCGCCTGCGGGTCCCCGCGCGGACGACCCGCCACCGCCCCGGGGGCCGGGGAAGGGTGGGGGGTGTTTCTCACCACCTCCAGTGCCAAAGCCCCAGGCGACCCAGGAGGGGGTGGCATCTCCCTCCGGAAGGCCGGCCGCGCGAGGCTCGCACTCACCCGCTGCAGCCGGCGCGCGGAACTCAGCACTGGCGGAACCCCGCGCTCGTGGGCCCTGGGGACGAGGCCGACCCGATCTCTGCGCCAGGCAGAGATCTTCCTGAGGCGCCTGCGCAATAGCGGGCGCCCCCGCCGCGGGTAACAGCCTCAACCTCCCCAAGAACCGCTTTGTTGCGAGCACTCTGGAGTGTGCGCAGCCGCCCGACGCGCGACTGCGGAACCTGCTGCCAGCCCGCAGGGACCCCCGCGGGCGGCGCAGGCTGAGACGCGTCCTCGGATTGGCTGGCGGAGCCGCGTCAAATGTAATCCCCTTTGCGATTGGTTAGAGTCGGGTACCACCTGGAGACAGCGGCTTTGGTGGGGTCGCATTGGACCTCGAGAAGGTCGGTTCCTATCTTCCACCCCGCCCCTTTTCTATTATCCTAGTGCTGGACGCCCTTCAGGAAACCTGAAACCCAGCGTGTCCGGGAAAGACACCTAACTGTTGCCAAGCCCAGTTCATTCCTAGTTAAGAGGCACCTGGCAACTTTGGTGTCCTCAGGAAAAGCGACTTTGGCTGCACCAAGGGCCCAGCACAAATCTAGAGCAACTTCAGACAGTTCCAGGGACTTGAAATAAACGCGGTGTGATTCTACCCAAAGTACCTGTTTTGCTGGAAGATTGCGCGCCTTTACACCCGAAGTTCTGTAGTAGGCAGTTTACAAGGAAAGTCACAATTCACAGAAAAAAATCCCTGCAGTAGGGAACCAGCTGAGAAATGGGCATGTCTTTGGACAGATGCATATGGGATTGTGCTTCCGCCTTCAATTGGAAACTTAATAGAGTAGAAGAATGTATCTTTAAATTTACTAGTAGAAAGAGAAATTACCAGATGAAATTGATTTATTTGTTAACGCTTGGGTTACCCAGGCATACCTGGTGAATGATGGATGGTATCTTTTTTTTCTCTTTGTATTTGCAGTGCCAAATACAGGACCTGGAGTTGAAAAGTATCTTATTAAATGTTTATTGAATTTAACAGAACTTTTAAGGTGCTCTTGGTTCTTGCCTCCCGTCACTTTAAAATGCAAAATCCAAGGGGATATTTTCTTTCATAATCAGTAGTGTAGCTCCAACAGTTGCTTAAAAGAATGCAATTAGATGAATTAAGGATATTAGTCCTATGTTAATATTTTCAGGTGTTGAGTATTTACTGGATATAAACCCAGTACCTGGATTAGTAACCTTCAATAGTGGACCTTAGAAATCAACTTCTATGGAGCACCTGGCTGGCTCAGTCAGTGGACTGTGTGACTCTGGATCTTGCAGTTGTGAGTTTGAGCTCGACATTGGGTATAGAGATTACTTAAAAATTAAATCTTAAAAAAAAAAAAAAGAAAGAAAAATCAAGGTCTAAGGTCTGAACCTTGGGTATGAGCTTTAAAGTATAGGCATGGATGGTGATGTTAGGGTTAGAAGTCAACAGCCAAGAAAGAATTCTTGAGATGTCTTTGGTGCAAAAAGGACCAGGACCCATGGGCAGAAAGAACTGCAGTGTGTTCCCGAGCCTATTATATGCTTTCAGGTTGGGAGGGGCTTAGGTTTCCGGGATCTTGAGGAGGCTAGCTATTGTTGGGAAAAGGTCTTTTATTACTGTCTAGTAAAACCTTAGTCATGAGACCCTTCAGATGTATATCAGTGGGCCATATTCTTAGGGGATGACAAAGGAAGTTTCCAAAAAAATATTTATATGTTGAAGTAGACTTACAGGATGGTGGGGGTAAGGGGGGTGTTCCGGGCTAGGATTGCCTTTTGCCCTTCTCAAAGTATTAACATTGAAGCAGTTAATGTTCACTCTGCCCATTTCAAGGACTTGTCAATGGGCTGTATGTAGTAAGGAAATTTAATAATTTTTCTTTTGCCTTTGTTTCTCATATCAGCTAGGACTCCAGAGTCTACAAGCAGCTGCAGAGACAATTTGGGCCAACCATATACTGTTGATTATTAGTTTGTACCTTCACAAGTTAATTCCACTTGCAACTCTCAAGGCTGGCCTGTGCATTGGTGAATTGGGCATCCTAGATCTGTGGGTTGTCAGAGCTGGAAGGAGTGGGAGAAGCCATGTAATTCCCGTCCCTACACTCTGCCAGACCTGAGTTTTAATACTCACTCTACCACTCAGTAGCTCAGCTATCTGGGACCAGTGTCTCTTATCTAGTTGAGCCTCCAATTCCTCATATGCAAAAACAGCCCTCTTTCAGTACCAGCCTCTTGGTGTTATATTGTCAAATAAATGAGAAAAAGCAAGTGAAGTACTCAGTGCAATGTCTGAAACATGGTTAAGTGTTAGCGATTATTATCACTATGACCAGAATACATTCCCCAACCTGAACAATGGTCATCAGAAGTCAGAATTCAGAGAGAATTTACATAATGTCCAATTTAGTGGAACTTAAATTTTCTGGATTTGGGCGCCACATGATTATACATAACCTGTTTGTTCATTCATGAGGTGCATGATTGCTTAAAGAGTAGACAAAACAGACTTCTACAAAGGTCAGATGTGTCGTGGAGAGAGCAGCTGGATGGGCATAGGAGAGAAGGGCTCCCTTCCTCTAGACCACTGCCCATGTTGCTGGGTCAGATCAGGGAGTCCTAGGCAGTCACGTTTCCTTCTTATAGATAATATGGTTGAGAACAGGGAGAAAAAATGACTCACGAGGCTCTTTTGACATCAAGCTTCTGTTATCCTTCAAATATTTACCATTTCAACCACAACTGAGAACTTGTTTCAGATGAGCATAAATAATAAGGTTATTTATAATCCCGTGAAATAGGAAGACTGGAGGTAGGATAGGGTTCGGGACTGGTTGAATTAGCAGCTCAACAATGTTGCCATGTACGGGGTTCTTTCTAAATCTCCAAGGGGCTATTAACAGACTTGGCTGCTGGTTCCTCTAGTGGTAAACATAATAGTAACAACAGGAACCATGTGATTCATCTTTCACTTCCACTGAGCAACAGAAGTGACTTCTAGGTTTCTTTTCTCTGTCTCAGAAGTCTTTAGCAACCCTCACTTACTTTGACTAAAATTGGGTCATATGCCTAAATCTAAGCCAGAAAAGAATGTGGAATTACCAGGGGATCAATTGGGTCCAGACCTTGAGCTGAGGACTTTCCTAAACTGTGCTTCTTTTCTCAATAGGAAGGAGGGGGAATCAGTACAGTTAACTCTACCAGGAAGTATGCTATAGATTCATTGGAGGACCTTAATGATAATAAAACAAAACACAACAGTATCATAAATTCTTCCCTTCCATAGTGATTTTTAGACATATATATTATTCATTTATTCATTTACTGGCAAAATGATAACATTCATTTGTAATGTTCTTTCAGCTCAGCTTTTGAAAAAATTTTATATAAATCTTAGAAATATGGAGAAGGTTTAAACCCATTTTGTGTTAGAAACTGAAATGAGCTAGAAGCAATCATTTAAACTCATCATTTACAAATGAATGTTGTGCCTCAGAGAGAATTGATTTGGCTAAAGTCACAAAAACTAGTTTCAGTTAGTCTTTGCCCCATAGCCAATGTCAAGTCTGGAAGCACTATGTTAGAGGCAGTTTCTTCTTTTCCCCCACCATTTACTACAAGATTCATCATTAGCATAAAATACTTTAAAATCTTTATCCTGTTCTCTAGATGGAAGACATAGCTCTTTATGTAGCTTTCTTTTTTAAAACTCCTAATGGGGATGCATAACTCTTTGCTGGAAGGGATGGGTCAGACTTAGAAGTTACAGAAAAAACGTTTCAGAGGAAAAGCCACACCCTGCCCAAAGAAAAACAATTCTTATCCACTGCTCTGTCTGATTAAATAACAAAACTGAAACTAGTGAATAGAATTTCAGATCACTAGAAGAGTATTTTAAGTTTCACTTTTTAATATATATTAGATGTTAACATTAAATGCAATACCAGGTTTATCTTTAATATAAGGGGATTAGAAAGGACAGTGGCCGGGGTGGGGGAGAGAGGGATCATCGTATTTCAGTGATTTTGCAAGTTTAATTAAAACTCTCGGGGCGCCTGGGTGGCTCAGTGGGTTAAAGCCTCTGCCTTCAGCTCAGGTCATGATCCCAGGGTCCTGGAATCGAGCACCACATCGGGCTCTCTGCTCAGCAGGGAGCCCACTTCCTCTTCTCTGTCTGCCTCTCTGCCTACTTGTGATCTCTGTCTGTCAAATAAATAAGTAAAATCTTTAAAAAAAAAAAAAAAACCTCTCCACCCACCCCATTTTCTGCAAGATTACATTTTAATAATCTCAATCAAGTAAGACTGTAAACTATTTTTAAAGGCTCCTGTTAAATGTGATTCTGTATTATCCATCATGAACTAGTGTTAAATATTCCTCCCTCACTCTGAAGGAATTTTTTCAAGAATTTCATAAAGTAATACAAGAAGCAGTGTAAGTTCTTTTGAGGTTTTCCTAGGTAAAAGCAACGTACTTGATTTTTTAGAAGACACAAAAATGAATAAGATTCAGTCTCTGACTTCAAGGTAGCTCTAATCTAGAAATGTGAATGGAGAAGACATCTCTCTGTTGCTTTTACCCACCCAGCATTCATTTCCTCTTCTTCTGGTGGTTCCTCCAGGAAACCACCTCCTTTTCAATCTATGGGAGTCATTTGGGGCTGACCACATCTCCCCTCATCTCCAGCATGGAGTTCCTGGTACCCAACTATCCCAGTTTGCTCTACACTGAGGGGTTTCCTGGGGGGCAGGGGACTTCTGATGCTGAAATCAGAAGAGTCCCAGGCAAATTCAGATGAGTTGGTCACTGTAACTCTGACCAAAGCCTGGCCTATGAGAGCCAATTCCAATCCCTCAACTAAAGGAATTGGTTTGGTGATAGGGACCTGCCCCAGACCAGACCCAAAAAACTCAATCCTGAAACTTTTTTGGAAACAATTAAGAAAGAGTCAGTCTTTTAGCCCCAGCTGCTAAATAGGTAGACTATAAACCTGCCCCAGCTTCCCATGATCATTGTGGTTACTGCAAATGGAAAGTCTGTCTACCTGGGAATGAAGCCAACACAGAAAGCACAAAGCCAAGAAATGGGGCATGATACCCGATGACCGAGCACTTGGATCCAAGTTTCCCTGAAGCCCAGGGCTGGGCTTTTCCAGTCACATGACTCAATACATTCTTCCTTTGTTTAAGTGAGTTTTAATTGAGTTTTTATCACTTACATCTAAAGGGGAGGGGGAAGAAGAAAAAGCAAATATTTGCTTACATTACCACCTAGTGAAATAAATGCTATAAGGGAAGCCCAAAGAGGGAGAGGTGAAATCCTGCAGAGTTTATATTCAGCTGCAGGAACCTGGAAATGGATGGAGGATGAGAGAACCCCTGGTTAGACAGTGAGGTGGTTTCCCATGGCTGCTGTAACAAATCACTATGTTTTATTTTATGGTTCTGGAAGTCAGAAATCTAGAAAAGTTGGCAGGGCTTAATCCTTCTGGAAACCCTTAGGGAGAATCCATTTCCTTGCCTTTTCTAGCTTCTCAAGGCCAACTACATTCCTTGACTTGTGGCCCCATTCTACCTCTTCACAGCCAGCAGTGTAACATCTTCTCATCTCTCTCTCTCTGACTCTGACTCTTCTGTCTCTTTTTTTCCTAGTAAGGAAACTTCTGATTACCATGAAGTCAGGCTCACCCAGGTAATCCAGGACAAGATCTCCCCATCTCAAGATTCTTACCTTAATCACACCTGCAAGGTTCCTTTTACCATGCAAGTACCAAAGTCACATATTCTGGTGCCTAGAATGTTGACATCTCTGGGAAAGTGTTAATATCTGGCTTTCACTTTCCAGAATGTCCTGATTTGGATAATGAAGTATATGGTCATCTTACTTATGTGCTATTATTCTCAATATTTATTGAATTTTGCCAGGTAGGAGTTCTGTGTTAGGCCCTGGGGAGGGGGGGGGGATAAGAGATAGAGGCAAATTCTGTGTTCATGTTGTTTACCACCTAGTTTTTGAGTCCAAAGATATTTGTAAAGTGCTAAAGTAGCCAAAAATTAGTCAAGCAGGCAGCAACATAAATGTTAAGCACGAGACACAGAAGAAAATAGGGCCTTCGGAGGATCAGAGCTATAGGAACAAAGATAGCCCTGCAGTCTGCATAAGCAGATGGGATAGATTGGTTGGCTGCTGGACCTTCAGGTGTGGCAGGCTTGTGGAGGTAGACAGGCAGGAGGGTGCCTTGAACCTAGATCACTTGTGTGTCAGTAGGGATGGAGGAAAGCATCATTTTCTGGTGCCTCATTTCCATATTTCATTGAGTACAAAAATGCTGTGTTAAGAAGCCCTATTATTTGATATATCACTGAGAAAAATTGTAGCCAATCAGCTGTAAGATACATTCTGATTTCAGAGATGTAAAAATGTAGGGGGAAATGTATATATTTAAATCACTAAGATAGTATCTCTTCTCAAATGTGAAGATTTGTAGGGAAGTGGTACATCTCTGGACTTACATAAGTTTAATTACTTTACATCCTTTTACTGTTTGGTGTTTCTAATTAATTGGCCACTTTATAGCTTTTCTTCTGAAGATATTCAGATCTCAAACTATAGAACTACAGAACAATGTATGTAGAATTTAATAAACATTTCTCTTCATTGTGTGATTTGAAGAATTCTCTTTACTCATTCATAAATCCCCTCTAGGGTTCTGCTTGGAATTTCCAGAATTAGTATCACACCTTTAGGATCTTTAAGAAGCTGAATATTTTAATTGTGTTAAGTCCAGACGGAGTAATATATTAGCTAACTCATGCATTTGCACTTGTTAGTTTACTGTTTGAGCTTGTCAAATCATAAATTCACCTGGGACTTTTGTTAAAAATGTCCTAAGTCCTTGCCTTGAAGACCTGGACCCAGTCAATCTTATGTGGCATCTGAGAACTCTATTTTTCACAAACACTGGATGTTTCATGATGAGACAGGTTTGGAAAATATTGGGTTAGGTATTGGTTAATAACTTGGTATCCTGCTGTGTTACACAGTGGAGTACAACTAACAGGACACCAAGGGGACCCTTGGATCTAGGAAGAGGTTACTGTGTGATACGTGGGGGCTTTCTGCACTAAATATAGAATACGCCATAGAATGACGTCAACTTGGCAAGGAGCAATTTGAGGTCAATAAATGCTTACAGTGGGGACAGAGATCTAGGATAATAATTGAACTCGCATGGTTTGGTGCTTTACAGCTTACAAGTGTTTTTACAGAAGAGTCTTATTTGACTTTCACATATAGGTAGCAAGTAAGCATGCCTTTTATACACATGTTATTTGTAAATCACAGAGGTTAAGGTGCTTGTCTGACATTCTATGGGAATGTCAAAGCTAAACTCTAATCCCTGATCTGACCCAGCCACGTGGGCAGTGGCCTAGATGAACGGAGCCCTTCTCCCCTATGCCCATCCAGCTGCTCTCTCTACGACACATCTGACCTTTGTGGAAATCCATTTTGTCTACTCTAAGCAATCACACACCTCATGAATAAACAAACAGACTATGAATAATCATGTACCCCAAAGCCAGAAAATTTAAGTTCCTCTAAATTGGACATTACATAAATTCCCCCAGAACTCTAACTACTGCTGACCATTGTTCAGATCGGGGAATTTTTTTTGGTCATAATGATAATAATCGCTAACACCTACGATGTGTCAGATAATGCACTGAGTACTTAACTTGTTTTGTCTCATTTATTAGACAAAGAGGCTGGTCCTGTAGGAGGGCTGTTTTTGCAGATGAGGAACCGGAGACTCAACTAGGTAAGAGACACTGGCCCCAGATTGCTGAGCTACTTACTGAGTGGCAGAATATTAAAACTCAGGTCTGGGGGCAACCTGGGTGGCTCAGTAAGTTGTGTGTCTGTCTTGGGCTCAAGTCATGATCCCAGGGGTTCTGCGATAGTCCTGTGCTGGGGTGGGGGACTCTGCTCAGTGTGGGGTTTGCTTCTCCCTCTCCCTTTTTCCCTGCCCCACTCCTGTGTGTGTGTGCTTGCTTTCTCTCTCAAATAAATAAATAAAATCTTTAAAAAACAACAACGAAACCCCCCCCCCCAAACAACTTGGGTCTGGCAGATTCTAGGAACTGGATTACATCACTTTTGCTCCCACTCCTCTCTCTCTGACAACCCACAGATCTAAAATGCCCAATTTACCCATGCACAGGCCAGCCCTAAGGTTTGCAACTGGGATTAACTCGTGAAGGTACGAACTAATCATTAAGGGCACAAACTAATCAGCAAGTTGTCTCTGCAGCTGCTTGCAGACTCTGGGGTTTTTGGTAATGGCTGTACTCTGAAGTTCACACCAATAGGGTCAGGGACCAGTTCCCCTTAAATGCAGAGGCACACGCTCTCATAAACCAATACAAGTATATCATAGAAGAGGATGAAAAAAAATAGCATGACTTTTTATAATTGTACCCAAGACTTCCAAGATAATTTTAGATTCACTTTGAACTGCGTTGAATTGTTTTGGGCTAATACCCATTCCTGAAGATACCTGTTCCCCTCTTCTTTGCCATGAGCAAAACTGGCGGGGCCTTTTTCCATTTCTGAACCTGGCATGAATGCAATCGGGCTTACTTACCCTGAGGCTTCTGGATCAGTTATATAACTGGTTTTGTTGGACATACCTAAGTATCTTTGCTCAGGGTACAGGAGCCCCGGGTACTGTGATGCTTTCTGAGATCTATTAAAAATAAAAGAGATACTTGTGTCATTGACAAGTTATTCAGAGATAAACAGAATGCTCCTGTCTCCTAAAAGTCCCTTTCCCAGAAGGAGTGCAAAATTGGTTAACATTAATTTAACTGTGTTAGTGCTTCACGAAGGTAAAATCATATGAACAAAATGGAAACTTTTAATAACTATTAAAAGTTTTAATAGTTAATAACTATTAACTATTAACTCTTTATAGTAAATATTTAATAAATATTTAATAATATATTAACTATTATATTATTAACTATTTAATAACTATTAATAACTATTAACTCTTTATAGTAAAACTTGAAAGTTAAAAAAGAAAAAAAACAAAAACAAAAACTTCATTACAAAATTATAGACCTAGATGAAAGCCCCAGGTTTGGAGTGACTCATGCGGCCTGCTTGCCCAGCTGAGGCCAGGTCTTAACGGATTCTGCAGACACAGAAACAAATTAGGTAGCAGAAAATTTAGTAAAGCCAAATATTTGGTAAGAAGAGAAAGTCAGCTTCTGCCCTCAGGTACTGCTTCAGTGAAGGAGGAGGTGGATTTCTGGCTGCTTTTCCAAGACCTGGTGGAGGCCTGACTTCTCTTCATTGCTGTTTTAGATAGTGGTATCATTACTGACCCCACCCACAACACCCAAGTCCAACTCCCCAAGTGACACTCAGCATTGTGGTTTCCAGACACCCTCCCAAGCTTCTCAACCACAGTCACAGATGCCCTCCAGGGTTACCTGCTGTGGGCCAGCCTCTAGGAATTCAATGGAGTCACCATACTGCTCACCAAAGTCCCCTGTCAGCTCGTTTCCCCTCCACGTAACTCATCTCCAGCCCCTGTTACTCTTGTGCCAGGGAACCGTTTAGCCATCATCTAGATTTTGGCCAGGGCTGCCTGGTAATTTGCAGAACACCGCCCAAGAAACTCATGAACCCCATGTCTTCCCTGGACTCAGCAACCTCCCTCAGCTGCTTACATGTAACGTTCCGACCGTGCAGGACCTCCCAGAGATTTATGGACGTCGTCCACCTGGACTGGTTTGCTAGGGCCGCCTTAACGAAGTGCTCCCGACTGGGGTGGCTTAAACAACCAAAATGCACATTCTCACAGTTCTGAAGGCTAGCAGTCCAAGATTGAGGTGTCAGCTAGGCTGGGTTTTTTGTTTGTGTGTTTTGTTTTGTTTTTGTTTTCTCGGAGGCTCTCTGTCTTTGGTTTGCAGATGGCCATCTTCCCCCGGTGCATGTCTGTAACCTAATCCCTTTTTATCAGGACACAGTTGGATTAGGGCCCAAATGTAGGACCTCCTTTCACCTTAGGAACCCCTTTGAAGGCCCTATCTCCAAATGCTGTTACATTCTGAGGTACTGGGAGTTAGGACTTTAGCAGGAATTGGGGAGGGAGGAGCACAATTATCAGCCCATAATACCACCTACTTAAAGATGGCGGCTCCACTTGCAGTATGAT
Organism: Mustela putorius furo; assembly: GCF_011764305.1. Lineage (NCBI taxonomy): Eukaryota > Metazoa > Chordata > Mammalia > Carnivora > Mustelidae > Mustela > Mustela putorius. The sequence continues at coordinate 12,572,932 of NW_025422123.1, read as the reverse complement.
TTACGCAGTGCTTGCCAGTGTGCCCTGCCTGCTGGCCAGTGTCCTACACTGCTTGCTCACATCACCCCCCTTCCTGCTGACCGGAACCAACCACCTGTCTAGGTGACTAGCCTTTGCGCTAAAGAAAGCCCCTGTCTCCTAACACCATAACGGACTCTCGACATCCCCTGCTGCAAAGTTGCCCCACTACTTGCTTCTTATCCCCTCCAGCAATACCTCAGTTCACCTCCTCCTCTTCCCAGGATCCTGCTACACCCACCTCCAGAGCTCCTTTTCCTGCCCTTGACTCTCTAGTCGTCACGCCGGAGCCGAATGGAGCTTTTCCAGTTACAAAATCACCACCCGTGGCTTCTCTGCTCACACAGCACAAATGGTCTCTCATTATATTCAGAATAAATCCAGACTCCCTACACTTGCTGGTCTGGTCCCATGTCACCTGACCCCTGAGTAGTTTCTGGACCTCACTTCCCTCTAACTCACTGCGTCACACACCTTATTCTTGATGAACTGGCCTCTCCACTTCTCAGAGACCGGGAGCTCCTGGTTGCCTTGGAACCTCTGCGCCACTCCCAATGCCCCCATCACCCTCCACCTTCCCACGTCCCCCTCCCCCAGTACTTGCTACATCCCTGCTTAAGTTGAAATTCTCTTGCTTAAAATCGTTTCTAGGGGCATCTGGGTGGCTCAGTGGGTTAAGTCTCTGCCTTCGGCTTAGGTCATGATCTCAGGGTCTTGGGATCGAGCCCCACATCGGGCTCTCTGCTTGGCAGGGGGCCTTCATCCCCCTCATCCCCCCACCCCCGCCTGCCTCTCTGCCTACTGGTAATCTCTCTGTCAAATAAATAATAAATAAAATCTTTAAGAAAAATCATCTCTACAATTGTCAGTAATTTCAAATGTTTTGAAAATTGCAGTTTTATAAAAACTTCAAGTTAGAGGGATAAAATGTATGCTAATTAATGTTCTTTTCAGGAAGAACTACATTTAAGATCCCCTAGGTTGGCAGCTTTTTTTTTTAAATCTTATTCCTCAGGAATTTCCACAGGAAAAGGAATTATATACAAGTTTCCAGAAGCCCATGCTTTTGTTGAAAGATCTTAATTATGAGTTCTGTCGAAGCTAGTTACGTGGCTATAGTCCCATTACTTAATCTCTTCAAGGTCCTTGTAGAAAGGAATGTTTTCTGTTTGCCATCCTCAAAAAGTTGTGTGATATTCACTCAGGACATGCTCAAATGAGAGAATACTTCGAGAAACTCTTGGGTAAGTCAAGGAAGAGAGAGATTTTTTTTTCTCTCATTGGTATATTTCCTGTGCATTATGAATATTTACCTCTCTACAAGGGGAGAGGTAAAGCATTAGAACCGATCCTTTACACGGGATTCTTTGTTGGAATTTGTCCCAACCCAATCTCGTCTTTCCCTCCTTTGACTTTTACCTGTAATTTATATTATGCCACCTTAAGACTTTTCTGGAACAATCCTTTCTAGGATTAGGCTTTCTGGAACAAGGTGAAGTTTACATATAAATATATTTTTAAAAGATTTTATTTATTTATTTGACAGACAGAGATCACAAGTAGGCAGAGAAGCAGATGGAGAGAGAGGAGGAAGCAGGCTTCCTTTCGATCAGAGAGCCTCATGCGGAGCTCGATCCCAGGACCCTGAGATCATGACTTGAACTGAAGGCAGAGGCTTTAACCCACTGATCGACCCAGGTACTCCCATATAAATATATTTTTTAAAAAAGCACGCATCCTTTATATACTTGACTCATGCTTTAAAATTTTCACTTAAAAATTCAACTATGCTTTGAGCTCTGTGATGTGTCTTTTATTAGTCCTCTCTTTCCAACCTGTAATTTGAAAATGACTGCAGTTGTTTTGCAAATAAGGACGCAGAAAGTTGTCAAATGACCTCAGATTTGAGTTTCTCCTGTTACCTCACCCCTTGCACACACATTTTTTCTTCTTTTTGACTTCTCAGTATGTGCAGAATGCACCCACAATGAACCTAAAAATATTTTATCCCTAAGAATGTGATATCATGGATGAAATGATTATTTCTACAGTATCTAAGTTTATGAGTGATCAAAGCCAAAAACAAAACAAAACAAAACCACTCAGAGATTATTGAATTCAAACCTGCATTTTACATGTAAGAAGAAGCTTTAATTACCTGTTCAGTTCTAAATAACCAATTTGAAACACCCATTCCTTCCCTGAGGACATGAGAAGGTTGTCAGGTTATAATGTGCTCCTTTGAACAGTCTTCTGAGGAACATTTGTCCGTACTTCTTGGGTATGTTAGAAACTATCCAAGCAATGGAGCTGCCTTGGGAACTGAGTATTTCCATCTGAACAGATCATGAATCTGGGTTTGTTCACTTAGGAGGTTGGTACAGGACGCATGTCAAGCCAGGTTTGATTAGATAAGCACAGGTTTTTTCCTTTACAAGATGCGTTTCCAACCCCCCTCCCCAAAGTTTCCTTGGGACATTCTTTGTTCCGTGGAGGATTAGGTAGGAAAGGTTGGATGTCTCGATGCAAATCTTTCCATCCACTACATTATGGAGGGTCTGCTGTGTGCATAACTCTGTGCCACCCCAGGAAAGAAGAATAGTCAAGAGTCTGCTTTGGCAAGGACCTTGTAATCCAGCTATCCATCACCCCAACTAGGAAAATATCACCCAGCCAGTGCCTGAATAATGGTGGTCAGATGTATCATGTTGATTCAGCATTCAAATAGGCTGTTTCCTGGTCCTAATGACCTGGTGGAGTGGCTTGGGTAAGAACGAAAGTAAGTGGTTTCTCGTGTTTCAGTAATGGAGAAAAACGCAGACTCATCAAATGTGAAACCCCGGAAAGTACCTTAGAAAGTATGTAAATCTGTCTGCTCACTGTCAGGTGGGGAAGCTGAGGGCCAGAGCCCGGCACATTCAAGACCACAGAGGGCTACTGTCAGACTCAGGACATCCCCCTACAGCGGAAAGCTTACATGGGTCCTAGAGCATCACTCACTGTGCATGTGAGTGAGAGTGGGGCCAGGTAGGGAGAGACAGGGGGGGGCTATAGGATTAGGCTCACAGAAACTCTGGAAAAGCTGGGTGTAGCAAGACCAGAGATAAGGGAACAAACCAGTCCACACTGCCCTGGGCGTCCGAGGTGGAGGTCTTCTATGGCAATCTTCTTATGACCAACAAAGAAAAACCAGACCTCAATGAAGAAGTAAGCCATTAAAGATGTGATCACCAGTCCTTAGTCAGACCAAGATGTCACAAGAATGGTAAAGCCACAATCTTCCTGGTCAGTTCTCAGTAAAAGACTTGTCAGGGGAGGCCTTTGTTGGCAACCCTGTCAGGACCCCTCTAGCTCCTGAGAATTAAAAAAAATTTTTTTTTTTTTAAATATCCTTGCTTAGTAAGCTCTATGGCTTTACTCACTCTCCTTTGTCTTTGAGATTCAGTCTTGCTCTCCTGCTTCACATTGGACCACGGGATTCAGATGGATGGAGAAGAAAAATACGGCCAACTGGCACTTCTTATGTGGCTGGTGCCCAGGGGCTGAAGAGTGTGTGCACAGAAATAGCTGGGAGGTTTTCAGCCACCGAAACTCCTTCCCCAGCTCTCACACAAGGGTCCTGCATGGGGCATCTATTCCACTCTTGCCTAAGATGTCAGTTGATGTGGCCAAGGCAGTTGGCCATTTGTCTCCTATTTTTGTGACCTGCCATATCTTTGGCCATAACTAGTTAACTGAACCCACTAACAGTAGGAAGGGAGGTGCTAAAGAGATGAGTAGAGTTGTGGATATGGGAGGAAATTCATTCCAGCATACAGAGTCCTGTATTCGGGAAGACTACGGTAGACTCTCAGGCTCTACTCTTAGACTGGGATTCAAGGGCAGGGAACATGTGAGAGCAAGGACAGGTCACCAGATTAAGAGGATCTGACTGGACATGATTTCAAGAAAGTGACATATCACGGATCCATTGATCAGATCTAGGGTATAAAATCAGGACTGGGCTCTAGAGGCACACTGTAAACACCAGGAACTATGTTTGACCAAGATGAAAAACAAAGTTGATCTGATACTGAGTGACAGAGGGCCGGGACAAGCTTATGAAAATTCTCCTTCTTAAGGCCAGCTTTGGTTCTAGAGATGAGAAAGGAGGTGTTCAAAGTCCATCTGTGGCAAAGGACAGGATGAGAGATGGAAGACTAGGCAGGCCATGAGGTGATTGTAGATATCCTGGGGTTGGATAAAATCTGTTTGCACATGTGTTTCTGGCCTATTTCCATGGCCACCACTCTTGGCCAAACACACATGGTTATTCCTCTACCTGGAATTGTCATCTTTATGGAATTTGTCATGCTTATGGCTTAGGTTAGACCCTCATTTTTATAAAGAGCTAGGAGAGCATGAGGCATATAGCAATCACTAGTCCATAACAGCCATCTTGACAATTGTTTTACTGGACAATAAGTACCAGTGATCTTGGAGGTTACCTCTGGCAAGGTGAGTGAGACTGAGAGTACGTGTCTTGAGGCAGGAGATAGAGGAGCATAGAGAGATGGTTAAGAAGAATTTTCACATTATTCAACCATCAAAAAGAATGAACTCTTGCCATTTGCAATGACCTGGATGGAACTAGAGGGTAGTATGCTAATCGAAAGACACCATGTGATTTCACTCGTATGTAGAAGGTTAGAAACAAAACAGATGAACATAGGGGAAGAGAAAGAAAAATACAAAAAGATAAAAACAGAGAGGGAGGCAAACCATAAGAGACTCTTAACTCTAGGGACAAACAGGGTTGCTGGAGGGGAGATGGGCAGAGGGATGAGCTGACTGGGGGATGGGCACTAAGGAGGGCACGGGATGGAATGAGCACTGGGTGTTGTATGCAACTGATGAATCACTAACCTCTAACCTGAAACTAATAATACCCTATATGTTAACTAACGAGAATTTAAATTAAAAAAACAAAGTATCAACTCTTAAAAAATAATTTTCACTTTTTATTTTATATTCTTTAATTTGAATTTCTTAGTTCTGTATTTGTGTATTTTTATATAATTTAAAATAGAAAGTTTATAAAATGACTTCTAAAAATCAGAATAAAGTGGAGTTCACGAATGGGACCAGTTCACTCGGGCCCCGATAAATGGATACCACTTATCGATGTGTGCTAGGATACTGAGGAGGGGCCGGTCAGATGAGAGCACAGGTGTAAATGGATAGCATTGGTAAAGTGGGTCTTGCAGCCTGAGCCAATGCCAAGGTCACCAACACAGCGAGTGGTGTTAGAACCAAGTTGGGAGACAATCCCAGTACACTTCCAAGTCTGTTGCTTCATCTTTAAAATGAGAGTAGGGGCAGTGATATCAGTCCCACTAACTCACAGGATTTGGGTTTTGTTTTGTTTTGTTTTGTTTTTTTCCTTGATTTTGCTTCTTCCTGGCTACTTCATATTGCCATATATTGTAGCTATGATCTAGTGACTGAAATTGAAACACGGCGAAGGGTTGGAGGCAGACAAAGTGACTGGATCCAAATTGGGATGAGTTAATAAAGGGATACACATCGTCATGACCTCCTTTTGCTCACATCTCTGGAGAGCCAACAATGGCACCTGAATCCCATCATTTGCAAGAGAAGAACACTAGTGACATTTGTCAGAGTGGCAGAAGAGAGGTCTTGCCCTGTTTTTGGTGGTCTTATGAATTTTGAAGTATCACAGGAAAGCACTGGAAACTTTTCCAGAAATACCAATCTCTCCCTCTACCCTTTTAGGGGTCTCCATTAAGAATATTCTCCAAATGATCACTATTTAGTTAGCCATGTTAACGAGAAAATGTGCATTGTAAAAATCTCCCCCATCCTCTCCTCAGAGAGATAGGGCACGGAGAACGCCAGCTCAAGGGCTCATGTATCTGCACATCCATCCAAAATTAAACACATGGGCAAGAGCATACATTTGTCATTTACGCTGATTTTCCTGTAGAGCTAGCTTCATATTTCTCCCGAGTTTTGGACATGCACGGTCTTCGTACAAATGCACACCCTACATGTTAACTAACTTGAATTTCAATTTTAAAAAATAAAGTATCAACTCTTAAAAAAATAAAATAAGTAAGGTGGTCTAGAAATGTAGGGAAAAAAGAGAGAAATATTCTTCCACAAGCCTATTGCTCAGAATTAATTGCTTATGACAGGTTTGAGTGTATGTACTTTTCAAAAGGTTTTCTTTTCCACATATTTACATCATTTTCCTGTATGCCTACATCAGAAAGACCTGTAGCAAAACTATAGCTGTAAAGTTTTTACCCTCTCAATGGACAGTGATAATGTCACAAAATCCTTATGCTCCCCTTTCCAGAAAGCCCTGCTTCCCAAGGAGGCTGCCTTCCTGAAGCCTTTCTCTTATTCACAACCGGGGGACTGCCCTACAGCTGGAAGGATTATTGCACAGCGTCCTTGACAGCTCGGTCTGGTCATTTCTCTGCCCTTCCTGCTTGTTGCAGGTCATACAACCTGAAGACTGAGAAAAGTCTGAACATTTGGGCAAGACTCATCTCTGGGAGCATCTTTGGACATTTATGGTCCAGTGGGATACACTCCCCACCTTGCTGGAGCTTGCTGTGTTGATATGATTGTTGCTGGCCTGAGACTTTTTTTTTTTTTTACCCATATTCTGTCCTTTTCTCGAATAAGAGAAACTCTGAAACCTTTAAGTTCTGCGAAATTTCTAATCTATCTATTATGCACCTGCTGTGTGCCCCACTACAGCCGCTACCACCCCCCTGGGCAGGCAATCAGTGCTGGTTCCCCACACCTGGTTACCAGGCTCTGGAAGCTTCTCGGGGCCAGCTCTGTGCTGGCACCAGGCCCTCCTCAGCAAACAAAGAACAATTAACACATTGTTCTCAATCTAGTTCACAGTGTAAAACCCTCTGGGCCAGGCACAAGCTCCCTCCACTCTCCTCGGGTACTTTGACTCTCTAATTGACTAGTGCTGACACCTGGCAGGGCAGAGGGGCACTAGGGGAGAAGGTGGGGCAGGAAGCTTGGTTGTGCCTTCAGGTCAGAAGTACCTTCCACTTCCAACCAGGCTGGGAGTACCTTTCGTGTTGGTCATCCCTTCAAAGGTCACTGTCCCTCCCCGCTCTCCATATATAGGTTAAGTGGGAGAAATGCCGATAACATTCTCATTTCGTCTTAAAAACTATAGATGGCTCCTTCAACAGTACTTTTAAAATATCAGACATCTGGGGTGCCTATGTGGCTCAGTCATTAAACATCTGCCTTCACCTCAGGTCATGATCCGGAGGTCCTGGGATCAAGCCCCACATTGGGCTCCCTGCTCGGCGGGAAGCCTGCTTCTCCCTCTCCTGTTCCCCCTGCTTATGTTCCCTCTCTCCCTGTCTCTCTCTCTGTCAAATAAAAATAAATAAGTAAATATCAGACATCTAATTTTTTCCCAAACAAATACTTTGTTGCCTGCTCTAAACACATGCTCAGCTCTCCTATAAGGTAATTCAGTTAACGCCGACAGGACCAACACATGTATGAATTTGGGAAACTCGTACCATTTTCGTAGATATCAGTTTCAATAATATTAAGATAATTTCCACCAATGAGATATTGGTGGGAATCTAAAACTAAATTTTATTCTATTTTAATGTGAACTCACCAATTTATCACACTTTGATACATATTTCTATGTAGCTGGAAGAAAAGGTTGCCCATAACCCTTAAGAACGTTTATCGTAAACAGTGCTGGTTTTAAGCAGGAAAAAAAAAAAAAAAAGAATTATATTTTCTTTGTAGTCCCTTTTAAGGTTTTTTTTTAACTTAAAAAAATGTAAGCTCTAATATGCAACCCAAGGCAGTTCAGTCACTTCTCTGGGCTTTCATCTCCTAATCTAGGAAATGAGAAAATTTATACTATACATTCTCTTAGAGCCCTTCTATTTCTGATGTTCTCCTGTTAAATGTCCACCAAAGATTTACCCTGGATATGCAAGAAAATAAACATTACATGTGCCAAAAAAAAAAAAAAAGTAAGGTCTAGGTATGGGATAAAATATTAAAATAACCAGAAGGGCATTTAAAAAGTATAGCTGCCCAGGCCTCCCTCCTCCCCATCCTCCTACGCTGAGACAGCTAATGTCTCAGTTTGGCCCAGATTTGGGCTTTAAAAGCTTTAAAAGCACCTCAAGGACTGTAATGGGAAGCCAGTTCGGGGAAGAGTGTTCCACCCAGAAGCAGACGTGCCTCCGCCCCGTGAGATGGTTCAGCACTATTTAATACAATGACTGACTCATCCTTGGTTCCACCTGAAACCGATGAACAAATACACCGTTTTGTGCTCATTCCGCAGAAAAACCATGGGCTAAATATAACGAAACAGGCTGAAATATTAGATTTATGCAAATGGAAGATTATGCATATGGAATTTGTGCAAATGGAAGGTATTTCCAAGTAAACTATGTCAACATCTGTCGGATTTCAAGCATTGAGAGACTTCATTCGGGTTCTCGTGAATCACATAAAGCCCGGAGGGATGAAGCTCATCCCTCCAACGAGCTCTCCTGTTCCAGCTGCCATAATCGCCGCATCAGCACACCTCATCTCGAAACATTTCAGTGTATCATTACAACTCAGAATTTGTTTAGGTTTCTAGGTTTCTTTTCCTTTTTTAAAACCATTTACAAAGACTGAAACGGACAAATCTTAAGCATTCTGAGTTCTGACAAATGCATACACCTGTGTAACTCAAAATCCTACAGAGTATACAATATTCTAGCCACCCCCCCCCCCCCAGAAAGCTCCCTAATAACCCTTCCTGCCTTACCCCTGTTCCCAGGCAACCACAGTTCTGACTTTTCATTTTTTTTAATATATATATTTTTAATAGATCCATTTTGTCTTCTACAACTTCCTATAAAATGAATAAAATCACAGGTAAGTAGTCTTAGGAGTCTGGTTATTTCACCCAGTATAATGCATTTGACATTCACCCATATTTTTGTATATCAGTCATTCATATTTTTTCATTAGGAGGCTTTGGCCCAACACTGATGGAGAAAGCCTCATGGCAGTTCTAGCAGCAGACTGGAGCCAGGCAAGGGCACAGCAGGTCTCTCTCTTGGATCATGTACATGTTTGAAGTCAGTGGCCATGTTATGAGGCCACTCCTGCAGCTCGATAAGAAGATCACGTGAGGGGCGCCTGGGTGGCTCAGTTGGTTGAGCAACTGTCTTCGGCTCAGTTCACAGTCCTGGAGTCCGGGAATCGAGTCCCGCGTCAGGCTCCCAGCTCCATGGGGAGTCTGCTTCTCCCTCTGACCTTCTCGCCTCTCATGTTCTCTCTCACTGTCTTCTCTCAAATAAATAAATAAATAAAATCTTTAAAAAAAGAAAAAAAGATCATGTGACAAGGAATGGAGGCTTTGTGCCAACAGCCAGATGAGTGCGCCATCTTGAAAGCAGGTTCCCCAGCCCCAGACAAGTCTTCAGATGATTGCAACCTTACGACAGAACCTGAGCCAGTATCCGTGGCATGGAAATCTACAGCAGCATTGCACGGGACAGACATACCACAGTTTACTTACCCAGTTACCAGTGAATGGACACTTGAGGTATTTTTGGGTTTGGCTATTATGAGTAAAGCTCTTTCAAACATTCTCATGCAGATCTTTTTTTTTTTTTTTTTGATTTTTTAAAAATTTATTTTCATCATAACAGTATTCATTATTTTTGCACCACACCCAGTGCTCCATGCAATCCGTGCCCTCTATAATACTCACCACCTGGTACCCCAACCTCCCACCCCCTCCCCCACCACTTCAAACCCCTCAGATTGTTTTTCAGAGTCCATAGTCTCTCATGATTCACCTGCCCTTCCAATTTACCCCAACTCCCTTCTCCTCTCTAACACCCCATGCTATTTGTTATGCTCCACAAATAAGTGAAACCATGTGATAATTGACTCTCTCATGCAGATCTTTTTGTGGACATGTAAATATTTAGAAGAGGAGCTGCTCATCATGGGGTAAGCTTATGTTAATTTTGTTAAAAAAAGAAAAGGCAGCCAGATCTTTTCCCAAAGTAACTGTACTATTTCACATCCCCATATCTGATGAGAATCCAGGTACTCAGATGTCCTCGCCAACATTTGGTGTTGTCATATTGGTACAGTGTTATTTCATTGTATTTGCATTTTGCTCTCGCTTGTTGACTTTTAATTTTCTACGAGGTGTGAGTTAGTGCCTGCTGTGTGCAAAATATTACTCAAGGGGTACTAATGCCTTGCTACTCAAACAGTACTGGTCCCTCAACAAGTACTATTCATATTCTCTGGGAACTCATTATAAATGTAGAGTCTCAGGCCTACCCCATAATCTGCATTTCAACAAGATCCCAAATGGTTCTTAAGCACATTCAAGTTCAAGAAGCATTGTTTTAGGGGATATAAAGATCCATAAGATAAGGTTATTGTCCTCCGGAAATGGGGTAGGAGCCGAAAGGTGGCAGAGAGAGACCCTGAGGAAGCAAGGCTATTACAATGGATAGAATATGATGTTTGCACCAAGAGACGTGGAAATAAAGTCTGGAGAGATCGAAGCGAGTCTCATGGGGAAGTCATCCCTTACCTGGGTCAGGAGTACTAGGAAGGGAGGAGAACAATTTATGTATTCTGAACTGCATTGTGGGATGCTTAATCTATCAAAAACTAGGAGTTAGATTGAGAGGAGCAGTGGGAGAGAGATCAGATTTTGAACTAGAGTGACAGTTCAAATAAGAAAGAAAGATGGAAACCACAGGGACCTCATGATCCCCTATCTTGTAACTGTGCATGTATAAGATTGTATGTATATATTTATATATATGTTTTTGTATATATGTATATATGTACATATATGTATTTATGTATTTACATTATGTACATATATGGACATAAATGGATATGTTTATTCATTCAGAGAGGTCTCATTTTAGTTTGAGACCTCAAGACATAAAACAAATAGGACAGATACTATGTGTTGTGCTATCGTTAGCAGTGACAGCAGATTTCCTTTAGTGACAGTAAAGAACCTGCAAAGATCACGACACAGGACACCAACAGCACCACAAAATATTGGTGTGGAAATTGAGTACAAATACAATTTCATGGGGCCCTGGCAGCCTCAGTCAGAAGAGCATGAGACTCTTGATCTTGGATTGCGAGTTCGAGCCCCACATTAGGTGTAGAGATTACTTCAATAAATAAATAATTTTTAAAAACCATAAGTATAATTTTATGTGTTTGCATACAAATGTATATACACATACCCAAGCAGAATAATTCTGATTTTAGTATTTAGATAGGTACCATTCCATATTTTTAGCTTGGTTTGAACATTGTGATTGCTAGGAGCTAAGACTTGGAGTGAAGTTTCATTAAGTACTTAATTACTTAGATCATAAGATAAACCAGGGCAGGAATAAAACACATTCAAAGCTAGTTTGTAGATTAACTCCAGGAAAAAAATAATTGAAGAGAGAAAAACTTGTGAAAGACTGAGAAGGATTTTTGTGATTGACATTCTTAAAACAGGCTGTCTCCTTTGTTACAATCTAACAAGTCTAAGAAGGCATCATTGGAACAGTTTCTCCTGGGAAATGGAATTATTACAAAGTAGAGTGTGGTGAAAAGAATTTGGGCTGGGATTCCAGCAGACTAACATTGAGGTCTGGCTTCTCTGCTTACTGTCTGCTTGACCTTGGGCAAATTACTTTCTCTGAAATTCAGTTCCCTCGGGTGTAAAATTAAAAAAGAAAATTGTGCTATAGGATTGTTCTGAAGATCAAATATTCCTCACAAACCCCTTCCCCCACTTTTATTTAAAAATGTAAGACCCATTAAATGAACTGCTAGGGGATTTTTTTAAAGGGAGAGGGAATATTGCACTCTAACCTGACACAAATAGATACAATATATTAAAGATGTGTTGACTAGGAGGCACCTTATTCTCAAAGCAAAATCAATGGGAAACGGGGAAAGCCATCAGACTAGGGAATCTGTGAACTGCAACTGGCACCTAGCTTTGCAGCCTGGAAGGAAACCACTCAGATGCCCACGGAATCAGAGTTGAAGGCGGGGAACAGTGCCCCCTGGTGGACTACGAGTGAAGAAAACGCTTCGACATTCAAATCCTGCAGGTGACTTCTGAACTTAATCATTTTTTGCATATTTTTTGTCCCCCTTGGTAAAAATATGTCCGTTTTAATTGCATTATCTATCATTCTGGTTCAATTATAGGCACCTCATATTTTCCTTGATTTTATAGTCCTACTTTTATAGAGCACACATTTTTTTAAAAAGATTTATTTATTTGCCAGATAGAGATGACAAGTAGGCAGAGAGGCAGGCAGAGAGAGCGGGGAAGTAGGCTCCCTGCTGAGCAGAAAGCCGGATGCGGGGCTCGATCCCAGGACTCTGGGATCATGACCTGAGCCGAAGGCAGAGGCTTTAACTCACCGAGCCACCCAGGCGCCCCCAGAGCATAAATTTTAAATGTTTAATGATCACAGCAATTTTTGGCTCTGGAAGCTCAGTGTCACTTCTTAGGGGACCCCAAGTTTCTGAGCCATAATCTTAGGGGTATAAAGACTCACCAGGAAAACACCCTGAGCCACAGCTTTCATATCTGTAAAATGAATTTGATAATCACCTGTTGGACGGTGTCCTTGGGCAAATCATGCAAAATAGTATCTGTCTTTTGTAGGTTGCAATTACTGCAAAATGCAAATTGTAATTATCACAATTTAAATCAGGATTACTGAAAGAAATTAACTCCAAAAATTCATAGTAATAAATGCAACATGGAGTAGAACTAAGTTGCATGAAGATACTAGCCTGTCTTGATTACGAATGTGACTTGTACATATGTTTTTTCCCTCCAGAATGTCTTAATTCTGAGCTCTCAAACCAGTGCTGCTAAGTCGTGGGAGAAGGATCAAAAACTAAAACTGAACACACCTATATTATCTGCCATGCTCTGAGGTTTCACACATACTTTTTCATTTAAACTTTCCACCAACGCATGGAGGAAGGTGTTGTTTCCATTTTTGCAAGTAAGGAAACCAGGGTTTAGAAAAAGTAAGTGGCAGAGTCAACAATTGCACTTGAGTCTGTTTGGCACAGACGTTTCCTGTTCCCCAATGCTGCATGTCATTAAAACAACATGAAGTTTGTTCTCCCTTCATCTTCATGATTTTTATTACACAAGAAATACCTCAATAAACCTCAAGGTGTTAATGTGGTTGTCTTCCTCCCACAATTCCATAATTTCCCTTCTCTGCTCTCCAGGTCTGCCCACGCTGCATCCAAATGTAAACCAAAACCAAAACAGAATCTCCATATGTGTAGACAAATTGAGTATACTACCTGCGCACTGGGAACCTTGGAGGGAATCATAGGCAGTCTCTAAACCTTGCAGAGACATTGAGATCTGGGGAGACAGGAGCACCTGGAGAGACCAGGAAAGCTCCATGCCCTTTCCTACACACCTGGTCCTACACATCTTCTCCAGCTGACTCTTCTTGAGTTATATCCTTTCCTAATAAGCCAGTGATCTACTAGTAGGAGGAAGATGGCAGAGGAGTAGGAGACCTAAATTTCATGGGGTCCCAGGAGTTCAGCTAGACAGTTATAAAAACATTCTTAACACCTACACACTCAACAGGAGATGGAAGAGAAGAGCAGCAATTCTAGACACAGAAAAGTGACCACTTTCTGGAAGGTAGGACATGCAGAGAAGTGAATCTGAGGCGATATATAGGAAGGGAGACTGCAGGGGGAGGGCCTGGCCAGCAGTAGAGCAGTGGAGCACAAAATTAGAAGCTTCAGGAGTCTGTTACACTAAGGGATGTCTCTCTAGAGGCTAAGTGGGGACTGGAGCCATTGGGGGTGCAGTGTGGTCTCAGGACCACGGGGTCACAGAAAGATGAGAGAGGTGTCAGCCCAGCCACTGCTCTTCGAGGAGGGACCTCACAAGTGGCAGATATGGGGAGACTCACCTTCCTCCTCTGGGAGGAGCAGCATGGAAGCATGCTGCAGAAATCGGCTGGGTTTGGAGACTCCAAACACCAGAGATAGAAATGCTTAACCACAGGCCAGGTGAGCATGGAGCATGGCTGGAGAGCAGTGAGACGGGAGGGATTGACTGCTTTTCTACTCTGGGACCACAGATTGGGAGGCCACCATTTTCATTCCTGTCCTCCAAAGCTGTATGGAAAGCATTCAGGGAACAACCCCCCCCCCCCCCGAAAGCAAACCCGAGCAAATTATTTAGCCCAGCCCCTGGCAAAGGTGGTGCAATTCTGCCTCGGGCAAAGACACTTGAGAATCACTGCAAGAGATCCCTCCCCCAGAAGATGAGCAAGAACATCCAACCAAGACCAAGTTCACTGATCAATGAGATGACAGAACTACAGAGCTATGGGAAAGCAACACATAGAATTCATGACTTTTCTGCCCATGATTCTTTAGACTTTCAAAGTTAAATTTTTTTAATTTGATTTTTTTCATGATCTATTTTTTAAAATGTTTCCTCTTTCTTATTTTAACCTTTAAAAAACTTTTTTTAAAATTTATTTGACAGAGACAGACAGCCAGAGAGGGAACACAAGCAGGGGAAGTGGAGAGGGAGAAGCAGGCTCCCCGCTGAGCAGAGAGCCTGGTGTGGGGCTCGACCCCAGAACCCTGGGATCATGACCCAAGCCGAAGGCAGACGGTCAATGACTGAGCTACCCAGGCTCCCCTCCTATTTTAAACTATTTTATCTTATCAATACCTTTTAAAAAAATCTTTTAAAATTTCATTGTTATAGTCATATTCTATTTGTTCATTGTATTTAAGCTTATTTTTTGTATATGTATAAGTTTTTCTTTTTTTAAAATTTTGGGAGGCAGTTTCTTCTAACAGATCAATTTACACCCAAAATCAAGTGTGGCTCTGTTCTATTCACCCATCCTATATGTATGTGTGAGTGTGTGTGTGTGTGTGTATAAATATATATATATATATATATATATATGGTTTTTTCCCCTCTTCTTTCTTCTCCCCCTGGTTTTGGGTCTCTTCTGATTTGATTAGTGTATATTTTTCTGGGGTCATAGTTACCCTTTTAGTATTTTGTTCTCTCATTCTTCTATTCTTATCTGGATAAAATGACAAGGTGGAAAAACTCACCTCAAAAAAAAAAAAAGTGCAAGAGGCAGTACTGATGGGGCTAGGGACCTAATCAATATGGATAAGTAAGATATGAGAACTAGAATTCAGAATGACAATTATCAAGGTGCTAGCTGGGCTCAAAAATCGCATGGAAGATATTAAGGAAACCCTTTCTGGAGAAATAAAAGAATTAAAATCTAACCACGTTGAAATAAAAAAAGAATTAATGAGGTGCAATAAAAAAAAAATGGAGGATCTTACTGCTAGGATAAATAAGGCAGAAGAGAAATTAGTGATATAAAAGACCAAAGGATGGAGAATGAAGCTGAGAAAAAGAGAGATAAACAACTATTGGACCATGGGGGAAATTTTAAGAGATAAGTGATACCATAAGACAAAACAATATTAGAATTATTGGGATCCCAGAAAAAGAAGCAAGAGAGAGAGGGGCAGAAGGTATATTGAACAATTTATAGCAGAGAATTTTCCTAATTTGGCAAAGGAAACAAGCCTCAAAATCCAGGAGGCACAGAGAACCCAACTCAAAATTAGTAAAAAAAGGTCCACACCCTGTCATCTAAGAGTAAAACTTACAAGGCTCAGTCACAAAGAGAAAATCCTGAAAGTGATTGTGGGCAAGAGGTCTGTAATGTACAATGATAGAAATATTAGACTGGCAGCAGACCTATCCACAGAGACCTGGCAGGCTACAAAGGACTAGCATGATACATTCAGAGCACTAAATGAGAAAAATATGTAGCCAAGAATACTATATTCAGCTCAGATGATCACTGAAAATAGATGGAGAGATAAAAAGATTCCAGGACAAACAAAAACGAAAAGAATTTGCTAACACCAAACCAGCCCTACAGGAAATATTGAAAGGTGTCCTCTAAGCAAAAAGACAGCCTAAAAGTAACATACCAGAAAGGAACAGAGAAAATATACAGTAACAGTCACCTTACAGGCAATAAAATAGCACTAAATTAATATCTTTCAATAGTTACCCTGAATATAAATGGGCTAAATGCCCCAATCAAAAGACACAGGATATCAGAATGGATAAAAAAACAAGGCCCATCTTGTTTTGCTGTCTACAAAAGACTCATTTTAGACCCAAAGACACCTCCAGATTTAAAGTGAAGGGGTGGAAAACCATTTACCATGCTAATGGACATCAAAGGAAGCTGGGGTGGCAATCCTTAGATCAGATAAATTAGATTTTAAGCCAAAGACTATAATAAGAGATGAGGAAGGACACTATCTCATACTTAAAGGGTCTGTCCAATAAGAAGATCTAACAATTTAAAATATCTAAGCCCCTAATATGGGAGTAGCCAATTATATAAACCAATTAATAACAAAATCAAAGAAACATATAGACAATAATACAATAATAGCAGGGTACTTTAACACTCCCCTCACTGAAATGGACAGATCATCTAAACAAAAGATCAACAAGGAGATAAAGGCTTTAAAGACACACTGTACCAAATGGACATCATAGATATATTCAGGACATTCCATCCCAAAGCAACAGAATAGTCATTCTTCTCTAGCGCATGGAACATTCTCCAGAATAGATCACATCCTGGGGTCGCAAATCACGTCTCAACCAGTATCAAAAAATTGGGATCATTCCCTGCATATTTTCAGACCACAGTGTTTTGAAACTAGAATTCATCAACAAGAGGAAAGTTGGAAAGAACTCAAATACATGGGGGCTAAAGAACATCCTACTAAAGAATAAATGAGTCAACCAGGAAATTAAAGAAGAATTGAAAAAAAATCATGGAAACAAATGAAAATGAAAACAAAACTGTTCAAAATCTTTGGGATACAGCAAAGGCAGTCCTGAGATGAAATATATAGCAATATAAGCATTTCTCAAGAAACAAGAAAGATCTCAAGTACAAAACCTAACCTATACCTAAAGGAACTGGATAAAGAACAGTAAATAAAGCCTAAACCCAGCAAGGGAAAAGAAATAATAAAGATCAGAGCAGAAATCAATGAAATAGAAACCAAAGAATAGTAGAACAAGTCAACAAAACTAAGACCTGTTTCTTTGAAAGAATTAATAAGATTGATAAAACCGTGGCCAGATTTATCAAAAAGAAAAGAGAAAGGACCCAAATTAATAAAATCATGAATGGAAGAGGGGGGATCACAACTAACACCAAAGAAATACAAATAATTACAAAAACATATTACGAGCAGCTATATACCAGGGAATTTGACAATCTGGAAGAAATGGATGCATTCTTAGAGACGTGTAGTCTGAAAATATGCAGGGAATGATCCCAATCTTTTGATACCGGTTGAGTCCTGATTTAGGACCGAGGATGTGATCTATTCTGGAGAATGTTCCATGTGCACTAGAGAAGAATGTGTATTCTGTTGCTTTGGGATGAAATATTCTGAATATATCTGTGATGTCCATCTGGTCCATTGTGTCGTTTAAGGTCTTTATTTCCTTGCTGATCTTTTGCTTGGATGACCTGTCCATTTCAGTGAGGGGAGTGTTAAAGTCCCCTACTATTATTGTATTATGGTTGATGTGTTTCTTTGATTTTATTATTAATTGGTTTATATAGTTGGCTGCTCCCACATTGGGGGCATAGATATTTAAAATTGTTAAATCTTCTTGTTGGACAGACCCTTTGAGTATGATATAGTGTCCTTCCTCATCTCTTATTATAGTCTTAGGCTTAAAATCTAATTGATCTGATATAAGGATTGCCACTCCTGCTTTCTTCTGATGTCCATTAGCATGGTAAATTCTTTTCCACCCCCTCACTTTAAATCTGGAGGTGTCTTCGGGCTTAAAATGTGTTTCTTGGAGGCAACATATAGATGGGTTTTGTTTTTTTTATCCATTCTGATACCCTGCGTCTTTTGACAGGGACATTTAGCCCATTCACATTCAGGGTAACTATTGAGAGATATGAATTTAGTGCCATTGTATTGCCTGTAAGGTGACTGTTACTGTATATGGTCTCTGTTCCTTTCTGATCTACCACTTGTAGGCTCTCTCTTTGCTTAGAGGACCCCTTTCAATATTTCCTGTAGAGCTGGTTTGGTATTTGCAAATTCTTTCAGTTGTTGTTTGTCCTGGAAGCTTTTAATCTCTCCTTCTATTTTCAATGATAGCCTAGCTGGATATAGTATTCTTGGCTGCATGTTTTTCTCGTTTAGTGCTCTGAAAATATCATGCCAGCTCTTTCTGGCCTGCCAGGTCTCTGTGGATAAGTCAGCTGCCAATCTAATATTTTTACCATTGTATGTTACAGACTTCTTTTCCCGGGCTGCTTTCAGGATTTTCTCTTTGTCATTGAGACTTGTAAATTTTACTATTAGGTGACGGGGTGTGGGCCTATTCTTATTGATTTTGAGGGGCATTCTCTGAACCTCCTGAATTTTGATGCTCGTTCCCTTTGCCATATTGGGGAAATTCTTCTCCCCAATAATTCTCTCCAGTATACCTTCTGCTCCCCTCTCACTTTCTTCTTCTTCTGGAATCCCAATTATTCTAATGTTGTTTCGTCTTATGGTGTCACTTATCTCTCGAATTCTCCCCTCGTGGTCCAGTAGCTGTTTGTCCCTCTTTTGCTCAGCTTCTTTATTCTCTGTCATTTGGTCTTCTATATCACTAATTCTTTCTTCTGCCTCATTTATCCTAGCAGTTAGAGCCTCCATTTTTGATTGCACCTCATTAATAGCTTTTTTGATTTCAACTTGGTTAGATTTTAGTTCTTTTATTTCTCCAGAAAGGGCTTTTATATCTCTCAAGAGGGTTTCTCTAATATCTTCCATGCCTTTTTCGAGCCCGGCTAGAACCTTGAGAATTGTCATTCTGAACTCTAGATCTGACATATTACCGATGTCTGTATTGATTAGGTCCCTAGCCTTCGGTACTGCCTCTTGTTCTTTTTTTTGTGTTGAATTTTTACGTCTTGTCATTTTGTCCAGATAAGAGTAAATGAAGGGGCAAGTAAAATACTAAAGGGTGGCAACAACCCCAGGAAAATATGCTTTAACCAAATTAGAAGAGATCCAAAATCGTGAGTGGGGAGAAAGGGGATAAAAAGAGGTTCAAAAAGGAAGAAAGAAGAAAGAAAGAAAAAAAAAAAAAAAAAGAAAAGAAAAAAAAATAAAAAGAAAAGAAAAGAATTTTTAAAAAAAGAAAACACCTAAGAAAAATGTAAAAAAATATATATATATATATTAGATAAACTAGTAAAAAATCGTTAAAAAAGAAAAAGGTAACAGTTAAAAAAAAAAATTTTACCCGAAGGCGAGAGAAAAAAAAAAAATGAAAAAGAAAAAATTAAATTAACTGCAAGACTAAAAAAAAATCACAGGAAAAAAGCCATGAGTTCCGTGCTTGGCTTTCTCCTCCTCTGGGATTCTGCTGCTCTCCTTGGTATTGAAACCGCACTCCTTGGTAGGTGAACTTGGTCTCGGCTGGATTTCTTGTTGATCTTCTGGGGGAGGGGCCTGTTGTGATTCTCAAGTGTCTTTGCCCCAGGCGGAATTACACCGCCCTTACCCGGGGCCGGGGTGAGTAATCCGCTTGGGTTTGCTTTCAGGAGCTTTTGTTCCCTGAGCGCTTTCCGTAGAGTTCCAGAGGACGGGAATACAAATGGCGGCCTCCTGGTCTCCGGCCCGGAGGAGCCGAGAGCCCAGGGCCCCACTCCTCAGTGCGCCCTCAGAGAACAGCGCCCAGTTACTCCCGTCTGCCTGACCTCCGGCCGCGCTCCGAGCTCACCGAGCCTGCGACCGGTTCAAGGTAACACGGAGCTGCGAGCTTACTGTCGGCTCTGCCTCTGTAGCCGGCTTTCCCGTTCCAATACCCGCAAGCTCTGCGTCACTCAGACACCCCCGATCCTTCTGTGACCCTGCGGGACCTGAGGCCACGCTGACCCCGCGTGGGCTTCGCCCCGGTTTAGCCTCTGGAGCGATGTCCCTCAGCGGAACAGACTTTTAAAAGTCCTGATTTTGTGCGCGGTTGCTCCGCCGCTTGCCGGGAGCCGGCCCCTCCCCCCGGGGTCTATCTTCCCGTCGCTTTGGATTCACTTCTCCGCCGGTCCTACCTTTCAGAAAGTGGTTGTTTTTCTGTTTCCAGAATTGCTGTTCTTCTTCTCTTCGATCTGCCGATGGATTTTCAGGTGTTTGCAATCTTTAGATAAGCTATCTAGCTGATCTCCGGCTAGCTGAAGCAGTCTCAGCTTGCTACTTCTCCGCCATCTTGACTCCTCCGAGACGTGTAAACTACCAAAACTGAACCAGGAAGAAACAGAAAACCTTAGCAGGACCATAACCAGTAAGGGGGTTGAAGCAGTCATCAAAAATCTCCCCAAAACAAGAGCCCAGGGCCAGACAGCTTTCCAGGGGGGAATTCTACCAAACGTTTAAAGAAGAATTAATACCTATTCTCTTGAAACTGTTTCAAAAAATAGAAATGGAAAGAAAATTTCCAAACTCATGTTATGAGGTCAGCATTGACTTGATCCCAAAACTAGACAAAGACCCCATCAAAAAGGAGAATTATAGACCAAGATCCTTGATAAACATGGATGGAAAATTTTTCACCAAAATACTAGCCAATAGGATCCCACAGTACATAGAACGGATTAACCACCAGGACTAAGTGGGATTTATTCTTGGGCTTCAAGGTTGGTTCAACATCTGCAAATCAATCAATGTGAAACAATACATTAATAAAAGAAAGAACAAGAACCATATGGTACTCTCAATAGATGCTGAAAAAGCATTTGACAAAGTACAGCATCCTTTCTTGATCAAAACTCTTCACAGTGCAGGGATAGAGGGCACATACCTCAATACCGTAAAAGCCATGTATGAAAACCCACAGTGAATGTCATTCTGAATGGGGAAAATGTGAGAGCTTTCCCCTAAGGCCAGGGACATGGCAGGGTTGTCCCCTATCACCACTGCTATTCCACATAGTACTAGAGGTCCTAGTCTCAGCAATCAGACAACAAAAAGAAAGAAAAGGCATCCGAGCTGGCAAAGAACAACTCAAACACTCACTCTTTGCAGATGATATGATACTTTGTGTGGAAAACCCAAAAGACTCCACTCCTATACCGTTAGAACTCATACAGGAATTCAGTGAAGTGTTAGGATATAAAATAAACGCACAGAAATCAGTTGCATTTCTATATATCAACAAGAAGACAGAGGAAAGAAATTAAGGAGTCGAACCCATTTACAGTTGTACCCCAAACCATAAGATACTTAGGAATAAGCCTAACCAAAGAGGCAAAGAATCTGTACTCAGAAAACTCTAAAGTGGGGTGCCTGGGTGGCTCAATGGGTTAAAGCCTTTGCCTTTGGCTCAGGTCATGATCCCATGGTCCTGGGATCAAGCCCCACATTGGGCTCTCTACTCAGCAGGGAGCCTGCTTCCCCCTCTCTCTCTCTGCCTGCCTCTCTGCCTCCTTGTGATCTGTCTGTCAAATAAATAAATGAAATCTTTAAAAAAATAAATAAAAGAAAGAAAACTATAAAGTACTCATGAAAGACATTGAAGAAGACACAAAGAAATGGAAAAATCTTCCATGCTTATGGATTGGAAGAACAAGTATTGTGAAAATGTCTATGTTACATAGACATTTTTAATGCAATCTACATGTTTAATGCAATCCCTATCAAAATACCATCAAGTTTTTTCAAAGAAATGGAATAAACAATCCTAAAATTTATATTGAACCAGGAGAGACCCCAAATAGCCAGAGGCATGTTGAAAAAGAAAACCAAGGTTGGCGGTATCACAATTCCAGACTTCAAGCTCTATTACAAAGCTGTCATCATCAAGACAGTATGGTACTGGCACAAAAACAGACACATGGATCAATGGAACAGAATAGAGAGCCCAGAAATGGATCCTCAACTCTATGGCCAACTAATCTTCAACAAAGCAGGAAAGAATGTCCCATGGTAAAAAGACAGTATCTTCAACAAATGGTGTTGGGAAAATTGGACAGCCATGTGCAGAAGAATGAAACTGGACCATTTCCTTATACCACACACAAAAACAGACTCAAAATGGATGAAAGGCCATTGTGAGAAAGGAATCCAGCAAAATCCTTGAGGAGAACACAGGCAGAAACCTCCTTGACATCAGGTGCAGCAACTTCTTCCTAGAAACATCACCAAAAGCAAGGAAAGCAAGGGCAAAAATGAACTATTGGGACTTCATCAAGATAAAAACCTTTTGCGCAGCAAAGGAAACAGTCAACAAAACCAAAAGACAACTGACAGAATGGGAAAAGATATTTGCAAATGACATATCAGATAAAGAACTAGTATCCAAAGTCTATAAAGAACTTCTCTAACTCAACACCCAAAGAACAAATAATCCAATCAAGAAATGGACAGAAGACATGAATAGACATTTCTGCAAAGAAGACATCCAAGTGGCCAACAGACACATGAAAAAGTGTTCAACATCACTTGGCGTCAGGGAAATACAAATCAAAATCACAGTGAGATACCACCTCACACCAGTCAGAATGGCTAAAATCAACAGTCAGGAAATAACAGATGTTAGCAAGGATGCAGAGAAGGGGGAACCCTCCTATACTGTTGGTGGGAATGCAAGCTGGTGCAGCCACTCTGGAAAACAGTTTGGAAGATCCTCGAAAAGTTGAAAATAGGGCTACCCTATGACCCTGCAATCACACTACTGGGTATTTACCCTGAAGATACAAAGGTAGTGATCCAAAGGGGCATGGGCACCTGAATGTTTATAGCAGCAATGTCCACAATAGCCAAACTATGGAAAGAGCCCTAATGCCTATCAACAGAAGACTGGATAAAGAAGATGTGATACACACAAAGAAGATGTGATACACACACACACACACACACACACACAGAATCCCATTATATGTATGTATGCATACATACATATAATGTATACATACATACATTATATGTATGTATGCATACATATAATGGAATACTATGCAGCCATAAAAAAACCCAGAAATCTTGCCATTTGCAACTATGTGGATGTAACTAGAGGGTGTTATGCTAAGCGAAATAAGTCAATCAGAGAAAGACAATTATCATATGATCTCTCTGATATGAGGAATGTGAGAGGCAGGGTGGGGGTTCGTGGGTAGAAGGGAGGGGGAAATGAAACAAGATGGGACTGGGGAGGAAGACAAATCATAAGAGACTCTTAATCTTAGGAAACAAACTGAGGGTTGCTGGGGGGTCAGTAAGGGAAGGGATGGGGCGGCTGTGTGATGGATGTTGGGGAGCTATGTGCTATGGTGAGTGCTGTGAATTGTGTAAGACTAATGATTCACAGACCTGTACCCCTGAAACAAATAATATATTATATGTCAATAAAAAAAAAAAAAAGCAAAAAACCCTTGTAGAACATTCAGGGAGACCTGGCCTGCTGTGGGCATTACCTACTATTGGCTATAGGGACATAGAGTCACAGCCTGAGAAGTACACAGATAACAGGGGAATTTTCCATTTTATTGTTTGGTTGGTTGGGCCAATCACTTATTTAAACAAAACCCTTCCCTTTGCCTTTTAAAAAGTCATTTGGCTCAATGATATCTTTGAATCTTCTGAATTCACAAACTTTATCAGCTAATATCTGAGTTTACTATTTGAAAAATACTTTGCTGGTCATATATAAATATGCCTACACTTTGTGTATATACACTATACAATGTCAAATTTTAAAAAAACAGAATACAAAGATAGACATGATTCCAATCAAAACTATGTACATATGGATAGAAAAGGAGTGAGGGAATGTTAATGTGATTATCTTTGGGTAGTGCAATTACAGATGATTTTTATAACGTTTTTTGATAATGAACATGAACTACATTTATAATCTGAAAGAAATCTTTTTTTTTTAAATAAAGATTTTACTTAGTTATTTGACAAAGAGAGAGGCATGACTGGGGGGAGGGAGAGAAGGAGAAGGAGACGCAGACTCCCCACTAAGAAGCGAGCCCAATGTGGGGCCTGATCCCAGGACCCTGAGATCATGACCTGAGCTCAAGGCAGACGCTTAACTGACTCGGCCACCCAGGTGCCTCTCCCCTCCAAAAGAAATCTTCTTAATATGAAAATACATATATATTTGATGTCATAGCAGAGTCTCAAGGAGCTCAAAATCACAGCTGTGTACATATTTCAAGGTTAGTGTGTTGCTTGTGGAATAACTTGAGGGCAATGACCTTGGGCAATACTATTTAGAAAATGTAAAACTCAAATATGAATGGACAGTTTACTTGGGGGGTGTGTCCCCCACCCAGTGGAATTACAGGAGTCAAGTTGCATTTTCAAAACCCACAGCCTTTTCTCCATCTTTCCTGGATGGTTCAGGTAACAATTTACTTTATGTTTGTTATACAGGGAAGTATGTAGTAATATGCAGAGTTCTTGCTCGGAAGATTCCTGAGATAGATTGCTTTTGGTTTTATAATACAGAACCAAACTTCCCAGATATCTTTGGAGAAAAAAAAGACAAAAAACTAAACACTAATACCCTGAAAAGTTTCAGATCACAAAATAAAATCCTTGGAGATGGAAATACATATTGGAATAAGGAATGTGGTGAGAGTGTTCAATGGGGTCACGTTGTCCGTTACAGAAGGAAAGCACATTCCCTTTGGGCAGGATGGTGAAGATGAAAAATAGTCAGTCCAGGAACACTCCATTAAGCTACTAAGTAAACTTAGTATTTCTGCAAGCTGCTTGAACACTCATGCAGTATGATTTTATCCTTGTCTGCAGAAGCCTGGCTAAGAGGATGCCCACCTCTTTCCCCTCTTTGAAGTCAGCTAACTAGGCATCTCTGTCTTTGGGCATCAATGAGTTTACCTGCGATGAGTTGCATTTCCCCTATATTGGTGGTGTTGGAGAAATGACAGGGAGCTACTAAAGGGTCAGGCAAGGAGGCTTTGGTCATGTTGGAAATAGCAGAGGGAGGAAACTAGACATACTCTGAATAAGGAAGAAGGACTAAGGAATGGCTGGAGGACCCTGAGAGTGGGGTTCTGGGCTTGGTGTCAGTCCCAGCTTGGGTAAGATGGCAGTGCCAGGAGTAGGGAGAGCATGAAGCAAGGATTGCCCTGACTGAGGCATATAGTTTGAGGGCATATAGGTCATCCAGTTTTAAAAAATGATATTTTTGGTACTCAATTTCTTTATTAAATTATTTAAATCACTTCCTGTCCCTTCCCATTCATGCTATGTTATTTGAGCGAAGAGGATCCCATCTGTCTCATTCCCCCAGTATTTAATAGTCCTCATTTTCCCATTTTCTTTACTCAAATCCTTTAAGTAATGAAACATCATAAATGATTCTACTGAGCTCTTGCAGATTGTATGCTCTACGATAGACAGCACTGAGGTGGACCAAAATGTAGTGATGAGTCAAGGTCTGGATGACTGTTTACAGTTGGAAAGTAAGAAAGTTGGGGGTTCATAGGCAAGAAGGCATTTGTGAAGAGGAATCTCGGGTGCAGTCTATGCCAGAGTCAGAACCGTGAGGCATGGAATTCAGCAGGTTGCAACCACTAGATGAAGGCCATGCATTGACTGGCTGGGAACAGTGTTTGATGGAACACCAGGGAAGAGAGGGTGGCAGGAGAGAGGCATATTACGGTGATGGGAATGATTCAGCAGAACCACTGGAAGTTCCCAGGTGGCTTACCCACGATTTCCTCCCTGTGCCCATATTGCAATGTGGATGCCATGCTGTGATGTGCCAGTAGACTGAGTTGCTCCAATAAACTACGCCAGCTACTGAAAATAGTTTTCACCGAGTACCTGTGTGCATCTTGAACCTAGCTGGAGTTTAAATGATTCTGAAATTGAGCTTCTTTCTGTGTTAGGTGTCTGCTCATCCTCAATATTACCCTATGGCGTAAAATTCAGATTTCTGAGCCTGTCACTCCAGGGTGCCCACAGTCTAATCCAGTGCTGCCCATCAGCTCTAGTTTTTTGATAGTCTGCATGCTCCATCCAGTCTGATTTACTCTTTATCATTGTGAATTCTACACACTGCAGCAATGCCTCGTACCTTTCCCTCCCTTCTCTACTCCACTTATCCAAGTCTCAACTACCACCCAAGATACTCACTTTCCTGGAACCCTCCCAGCCTAGGGTGACCTCACCCACTTCTGAAATCCTACAGTCCCAAAGATCAGTCTCACTTACTTGTCACTGCACAAAATACCTCCTGTTGCCAGTTAACTCTTTCGCTGGTGCATTATATCCTACACTCAATTAGATTTTAAACTCTTAAAGTCATAGACTGTATTTTGCAGCCCTTTTTAGTCTCAGATTTCCTATCTTTAGATGGAGCCCCAGTGTTTGCTTATTCCTCTAATAAAGACAACAGAATCCATATTGTTATCTCAGGAATAAAGCTTAGCAGCAGTAACAGTAACAGTAGTAAGAGGGCCTAATTAAGAGCCACTCAGGCACTGCAATAAGCTTCTTACTGACATTATTTAAGTTAATCCTTCAGTAACACATACTTTTCCTCTCATTTTATATATGAGACTACTGAGAATTAGTAGAGAAGACAAGAAATGAGAAATAGATTTTTCCCTAAAGAGAGAGAGTTGAATATTTACCATTAGCCATTCATTCCTTTGGCTTGGACTGGGCTTTCTTTCTTTTTTTCTTCTTCTTCTTTTTTTTTTTTTTGACATGAAAAAAATTACTGAGAGGGTAAACCAGTGGCTTGTTGAGTGTGTGGGGCTCCTGGGAGAGCAAAAGCAGTGGTGAGGGGATGGGTACAGTGAAAGCAAGAAGGCAGAAAAGGAAGTGGAGGTACTCGCATTGGGGATAAACTTGCCCTTCCTAAAATAATTCATTTGTCTTTCCCTCTCTTTCTTTTCCCTGCTCATCTGAGGCCAACCATTTGTGCTGACCTTTCTGAAACCCACCTGCTCACTCAGCTACCTTGGACTAGGGGATCATGTTTTAAGTTATAGGTTTACCACGCGTAATGGGGCCCAATCAATCATTCCAGGACCTGCTGTAGGATCTGACCTCAGTATCTCTTCCTATTTTAGGAAGTCTATGGTTTGAGAGTTTTCATAATTGGCTAGAACAAAGTGATACTAAACTCAAATGAGTGCCACTAGTGAAAGTCAAATATTTGAGCTCTGCAGGAAATTTAAGCCTATAAACTGTCCTCACCCCCTTCACCTAGAAACGCTGAACAGACTCCAAGCCCTTTTCAAACAGCCATTTCTGACATAGCCTCATTTCCCCTTCCCCATCATCTGCAAACCACTGATAAGAACAACCGTGAACAGGGAGATCAAGGCAGGACAGCACTTAAGGTTCGCTCCCTTCGCCTGACATGCCCTGGCCATGCCCACTTTCTCTGGGAGCTGATCCATTTCCATGCTTTAAAGATCAAACAATTCAGAGATACTGCTTCTGTTTGGAAAAGCATGGCTATTGGATCTCCAGTGTCCCCAAATACCTCATCAGGAAATTGTCACGTATGAATGTAAATGGAATAAGGAGAGTATCATATCCATGAGGATTCTCTTCAGAGAGGGTACTGAAGACATGAGGGTCTGAAGAGATTCTTTAAAAGCCTGTTTGAGAAGGAAGCTGAAGAAGAGACCCATCCCTGAACCTAATGTGAGTGGAGTTAGTCTGAAAAATAATCTGTGGGTGAAACTGGAAGAACTGAAGATTCCTCTGAGAGTAGAAGAAGGGAGAAAGGAAGGGACAGAAGAGGGGATGAGGAGGCCAGTGAAATAGAGCCACCTGACGTGCCTACTTCCTGTGACCCCAGAATCTCCAGGGAAGTTTTGGGCGTGAGTAGATTTTTTTTTTTTAATAGGAACTGATAAAAAAGGTGGCATTTTGCATCTGAGCAATACATAGATGGACCTAGATTCAGAGAAAAGGGTGAGGAAGAAAACTATGAAACTGGGAATTGTAAGACCCATTTCCTCAAGTGTGTTAGGATTGGGGCATTCTTTGCTGATGTCTGGGTTGTATAAGCGGGTTTAACATACCCTGAAAGTTTTGTAATGACACTGCTCTTGGTTTTCTAGCAACACTGGCGGTCAGGATGTTGTTGGCACCCTGAGCTTCACGCAAATTCCTTTGCTTGGCTCGTTCAGTCTGACGGTTGTATTCCAGGGAGGGGAGTGGTTTTAAGTCCCATTATTTAATAACAGTAACCCGAGAAATTCCACTCCCAGAGGAGGAAATCTAAGACAGTTGTTAGCATGGGGTATTTCTTATCCATCAACTATGGAAGTGAGCCTTACAATCTTTTGCTCAAGTGCCCCATTAAAAAATGATTAGAAATCCTGTAACCCTTGATATTTTTTTAAGTTAACATAATTATATGGAAATATTTAGTATACTCTGATGTCTGGCCCTTTTCTCTGAACATAGGGTCTTTGAGATTCATCCATTTTGTTGTCTGTATCAGTGATTCATGCTTTTGGTATTGCTGAGTAATATTCATTATATAAATACACCACAGTTTATCCATTCTTCTCTTTCTAGAAGTTTCCAGTGTTTTGGCTTAAGAATCCATTTTCTCTAAGCATTCTCATACAAGCCTGTTATGATAAGTACCACATTAATTTTTTTCTTGGATACATTTCTAAGATTTGCTAAAATTTCTGAGCCATAGAGTATGTGTGTACATGTATATTTAATTTTTATAATAAACTCCCAAACAATTTCACAAAGTGGTTGTACTATTTTATACTCTCACCATCAGTGTATGGGAATTCTGGTTGTTCCATATCCTCACTGACACTTGGTATTGTTGGTCTTTTTAATTTTAACAGTTCTAGTAGTATGAAATGATCTCACTGAAGTGCATTTCTTTCAGAGCTAATAAAGTTGATCTCTAATGACTTTATGTGACATTCATATGTTATTTTCTTGTGAAATTTCTATTCAAGTTTTTGATCATTTTTAAAGATAGAAATCATAATATAATCTATTTAGTCTAAATGCACAGCAATAGCATTAAATATTTCTAGAACAACTACTCAAACTAAAGACAAAGATTGTCAGACTGAATAAAAATGTTACTATCTCATACTTATATATAAGGACACACAAACATTGAAAGTAAAAACCTGAGAAAATAAATCTATAAACACTAACCAAAAGAAAACTGATATCAATAAAAGGCAAAAAATATTACTAGAAATAAAGAGTGGCATTTTTTATTATTGAAGAAACAGTCCATGACCAAGATGATACAACAATACAAATAAATATGATACAATACAATAAAATACGAGTTAAATCCTTTTGACTTTGATGATCATAAAAATAAAACATGTAAAATTTTGTGGGATGCAGAAAAAGCTGTATTTACAGGAAAATTAATGGGCTTAAATGTGTGTCCTAGGAAAGAAGAAAAGCTGAATACCAATTTATCCATCACAATTATCTTAGGGTAGAAACAGCTAAGTAAAACCAAAGAGAGGAAAAGAAAGAAAATAATAAGACAAGAGCAGAAATTAATGAAAGTGCAAAGAAATGCACAATAGAGACTATTAATAGAATCAAATGTTTTCTTAAAAAATAATGTCAGTAAGTTCTTAATGAGACTGATCAATATAACAAGAAAAGGCACAATTCACTGATATTGCGCTTAGCAGGACAGGTATTGTCTTACATCATGTAAATATCACATGAACATAATATGAGGACCTTATCTCAACTGATTCCTTGCGTAGACTTTGCTAGTTGAAGAGATTACGCTTCTTTTCTTTCTTTCTTTTTTTTTTTTTAAAGATTTCATTTATTTATTTGACAGAGGGAGAGACAGCGGAAGAGGGACACAAGCAGAGGGGAGTGAGAAAGGGAGAAGGAAGCTTCTTGAGGAGCAGGGAGCCCAACATGTGGCTGGATCCCAGGATTCTGGGATCATGACCTGAGCCGAATGTAGATGCTTAACTGACTGAGCCACCCAGGCGCCTGATTATGCTTATCTGCTTAAAGAGGTATTCAAGTCAATTTGGCAGTTTTTTTGTAGTAAAATAATACATTGGTATTTTACTTGCTGATCTAATGTTTTTTCAGTTTAGAGTGACCCAATTCTACAATGCTTGAAAAACCCTTTGCAAACCAATCCAGTTGGGTCTTTGGATAAGTAAAGCAGAGGACCAGACATTGGCCCCAAATTGTTCCAGACGATGGGCAGGCTTATCATTGGCCCAGTTGGATCCTTTCTCTTGAATTTTAATGTGTAAATTTTCTCAGTTGTATGTGCACATAAGATCATGTCTTATGTATATTTATATCTAGCACGTAGCAGACTGAGTAGAATTGTGCCCAGTAGAGGCAACATAGGAGGACGAGTATGGGAGCAGGAAATAGTATGGTGTGTTCAGTAAAGAGCTGCTTATCTGGCTTCAAAATAAAAGATTTGGAGGAGGAACACCGGAAGTCTGGTTCTCCCTCTCCCTCTGCCCTCTGCTTGCTGCTTGTGCTCATGCTCTCTCTCAAGTAAATATATAAAAATCTTAAAAAAAGAAAAAACATTTGGGGGAATTCTGAGGGGAAAAGCTGGCAGGATAGATGGACTTGGTTCTGGTTGTGAAAGATCTTGAAAGAGATATCTTCCTGTAAATGTTTGGGACTCACCAAAGATTTCCAAACATGGGAGTGACAGAAGCAAACTTGTATTTCAGAAAGCATGCAAGCTCATTCTTAGAGTTTCTCAAACAAATGAATGTTATGTGTTATATTCTCTTTCCTAGGTTGTAAGTAACATATATATGAAGTCCTTGAAATATTTTTGACTGATTAATTGATCAATAGACTCTCTTTTATGAGTTAACTCACCAACTTGCTTATACAAAGTGCTGTGGAAGACCAAGGTGTTAGTTCTCTTCCTGTAAGAGTTTAAATACAGTGAGGAGATAATATTTATACACATAAAACAGAAAGAAAAATGGACCAGGAATAAAAGAACGTGAATTCTAGATCCATCTCCTCCATTTTAGTTGTTTATAAAACACATAGTAGGGATGCTTGGGTGGCTCTGTTGGTTAAGCGTCTGCCTTCCGCTCAGGTCCTAATCCCGGGGTCCTGGGATCAAGCCCCACATTGGGTGCACTGCTCAGTGGGGAGCCTGCTTCTCTCTCTCCCTCTCCTGCTCCCCCTGCTTATGCTCTCTCTCTGTCAAATAAATAAATAAAATCTTTTAAAAACCCAAATATTCAGTAAGCATCAATGATGTGTCAGATATCTGCTGAATTTTAGATATATGCTGATCAGCTAAATAGTCATGGGCTTTGTTCTCATGGAACTTCTGTGTTCAGTGGAAGATAAAGATATCAAACAATCACCAAAGTTTATTCAACAAATATATATTGAGTATCTAATATATACCAGATGCTGTTCTAGGTGCTTGAGGTAATGATGAAGAAGCAGACAGAGATCTGTGACCACAGAGGGTTTACATTCTAGTGGGAGAAGACAGAAAACAAGCTCTAAACAAAAATAGGTAAGGTATCACATCCTATTAGATGACAGGTGTTATGGAAAAAAAAATTAAAAGTCAGGTAAAGATTTTTAGTAATGGAGGGGGGTTGCAGGTAAGAGTTTGGAAGAGGTTGACATTTGAAACAGGACAGAGTGGCCTCGTTGGCAAGAGAATGTATAAGCAAGGACTTAGAAGAGTTTGGGAAATTGACAGTGTAGACAACCAGGGGAAATGTATTTCTGGCGAAGAAAACAGCCAATGTAAAGATCCTAACACAGAGAGCATTCTGGAATGTTCCTGGCATAGCAATGAAGCCAGATCATCTGAAACACAGTAAGCCAAGGCGGGGGTTGGGGGTGGAGTGGGGTAGGGTGGAAAGCAAGTATCAGAAAGGTGGTGCCAATTTTGCAGGATCTTGTGGGTCATTGCAAGGATTTTTGACTTAATGGAGAGAAATGGAGACCCATTATAGGAGTTTGAGCAGAGCTGACTGACATTTTAACAGGATGACATTTTAACAGGATGTGGGCAAAAACGTGACAGGTGTGCCCGGAGGTGGGAAATAGGAGGATCAGATTTATAAAATATCTGTGTGATATTAACCTAAGCTTAACCAGCTTCCATGGCTAGCTGGGTCATCGTGTTGAGGGCCCAGTAGCATGCTGCGTACATACACCCACATTATAGAATATTATTCCTTGGTAATAATGCAGAATGGTGTGGAATCCAGTCCCAGATTATGAGTTACACTCCAGAAATACTTCAGCAGCAAAAGCATGCATTCTCAAAAGGAACAAGACCACCCCCCAAAGGTGTAGACATTGGTCCTTAGGGAGCCAACAGCTTATTCTTTTCCTGTATATAAAGCACGGATCTACATACAGTACACAAACAGATATGTAGTATATCAGCAATATTTTCATTTTTGGGAGAAAATATCTAGAAAGGATTCTTTGGGGATGGGGTGAGAGAGGAGGCTTGCGTGATCAAGAATATAGGTTGGAAAACACTGACTTCAGGAGGGAGCGAGATCACAGAGCCGGAGGTTAGGAAACCATCTCTGAAATCAGCTCTATGACTAACTCTCTGTGTGAACTTGCACCTTCATTTCCCTGTTCTAGGTCTCAAGCTTTTTCCCCAATGTAAGATGAACGTTAGACTAAATGGTGTTCTAGGTTTTCTCTGGCACTAAAATTATGAAGGGGCTTTGAGCTGGGGCGCCACTCAATTGTATAAGCCTATGGTCTTATACCAGGGATTTGGACCTGTCAGACCTCACTTTTCAATAAAAGATAAAGGGTTAATATCAAGATCCTTTAAAGCGAGTCTCTAGCATCTTTGCCCTTATCTATTCTTTGAACCCTCCCCAAAGCTAGAATTCTAGAAATTCTGCTCTAGTTTGCTCCAGGCGATTCCTGGATACAATGCTGGAGCTAAGGGTACAAGGGAGTGTTGTTAATAAAATGTTCATCTAATGTTTTGTCCAGAGTTGCATTGCTTCTTAGATTTTCACATGGTGGCTAGACATTAAAGTGCCTTCATAATCTATCTGGGTTGTCACTTTTTTTTTTTTTTTTTAGATTTTATTTATTTATTCGACAGAGAGAGATCACAAGTAGGCAGAGAGGAAGGCAGAGAGAGAGGAGGAAGCAGGCTCCCTGCTGAGCAGAGAGCCTGATGCGGGACTCGATCCCAGGACCCTGAGATCATGACCCGAGCCGAAGGCAGCAGCTTAACCCACTGAGCCACCCAGGCGCCCTGGGTTGTCACTTTAAAAGAACCATGTGCATGGTGTGAAGAAGGGAAACAGGAACTAGCAGATTAGAGTACCCCATTAAAAACAAAGAGCCTGGGGCACCTAGGTGGCTCAGTGGGTTAAGCCTCTGCCTTCAGCTCAGGTCATGATCTCAGGGTCCTGGGATCGAGCCCCGCATCAGGCTCTCTGCTCAGCAGGGAGCCTGCTTCCCCCTGCCTCTCTGTCTACTTGTGATCTCTGGCTGTCGAATAAATAAATAAAATCTTTAAAAAAAACCAAACAAACAAATCCCAAAGAGTCTGTCTATTTGTGGCATCTGTAGGTGACATCAAATAGGCAGTAGCTCCTTCCTGCTTATGCCAGACGTGGGCCAATTGTACTAAGAAAATCTTGAATAGTTTATTCTGTGCCCTTTAGGGTTTAGTTTTTCTTCCCAGCCTTCCAAATATGTTTAGAAGTCTCTTGACAGCAGAGACTGTATCTTCTATCACATATGATTAGTGCTGAGTGATGTGCTGTCCCTAATAGAATGTTGGCAAAGGTCTTTTGACTGTAATGATCACCTGGATTTAAGCAGGAAAATAAAACTCAAAGCCATAAATCTTTGAGTTCTTTATTTTGGGTGGTCTGTATTGATGTGACTATAGACTAGTGCGTTTATCTCCTTTTCCTTCTGCCATTTAATCACCTAGTGTTGTTTCCAGATAAGAAATGCAAATGGAATTTATTACCTAACTGGACCGTGTATAACTCACGTATCCTAGGGTATCGATGCTTGCAGAATTGTTTCATGTCATGAATTCAGCTGCTAATGGATGAGTTACCATTGTGGAGAACTGCTCTCCCCTCAGCTGCAGAGACTTCTTGAATGTTTTCAATATTTGGAGGCAACTGGAAAAGGGAGCCCTCTTGAGTGACAAATGGCTAAATATTCAGAATTTCCAGGTGGACTGGGAAGATAACTCAAACCCCCTTGCTAAACCGAGGAATCTCAGAGTACCTGGCAGTGAGGAAACCTCCAGAGCCTGCTTGAAAGTATCCTTAGGAGTGAAGGAGTTAACTGAGGGTGGCAGCTTTATCTTGCGTCCAATGGACTTGTGGTTTGCTGGTGAAAGTCTCTGGTAAATGATTGTTAGAGACGTCTCATGGGTAGCTGTTGCTAGTCATTGTGTTTCAAAAGCCTGTTGATTCCTGTGCAAGGTGGTACAGCACCCTCTATCCCTTTCTTCATTCCTGATTCATTCAGGTCCTCCTGCAAAAGATCTACCAGATCCACGAACATGAATGATGAAGAAAATAACACCGTCTATGACACAGTCCAAAAGGAAGGGCTGCATGAGCTTCCAGATCAGCCAGAAGAGGATGAAGTTCCTCTTTATGATAACATCCACGGAGGCCTGCCAGAAAGCAATGTCTATGCCACTGATCTGGAAACCCACGAATATGACTCTGTTTATGTGGCTGGAGGTGAGGAGAAGGGCTTGAACTCTTCCCAGCCAGAAGCATCAGGATACCTCCTGCCTGATGAGGATCTTGCCCAGGATCTTCACCCAAAGGAGCAGCAGGAAGACCAGGGCATCTCAATGGAAGAGTTATACTCACCCACCCAAGACCAGGAGCCTGGCCCGGAGACTCCCCAGGAGAATGGAAACAGGAAGACGGGAGCCCTGCTTTCCCCCCAAAACTTCACCATCCAGCGGAGCAGGGCCTTCTTCACCAGCAATTCTGCTGCTGATGGCTTGGAAGAAAACAACCCAGCTTCCACACACCCTGAGATCAGCCTGTTTGTGAAGGTAAGGGCTGTCTCTGATAGGTCCCCTTGCATGGGTGGATGAACTAATTGGGGTTTTCTTTTGCTCCAAGTGTCCAGGAAGAGATGCAGGATGTCATGGTCTTTGGATCTCAAGACATATTCAAGAGTAGGGCTGGTTAATTGAGTCAATTCCAGATTCCCTCAAGAATGCTCCAAAGTATAAGAATTGGAAAGTGCATTTAAATTGTGTGTCTCAATCACTAACTTTATAGACCACAGGCAAAACATGTTTTTTAGAGTTCACTTCCAAGTGAGCAGAAAATGGAGCTCAAATCCTTACCTATGTGACAGACATTGAGTATATTTTCCCGACTGGTTAGATTTCTTTTGTCAACTCAGTTTGCAAAAATGAAACCAAGTCTTGCGAGAGGAAATCGAATCCAGTCAGCCAGGCACCATGGTTTCCTTCTTAGTATTTCTAAGGTCACAGATACTTCAGATATATGGTCAATAAACGTTACCTCTGTCACTGAGCCTGCCCTTTCGGCATCAATATAACTAAAATATCTGATGAATCGTGAGATGATTTCAGTGGTAAGAGTATTAAGATGCTAATAGCCAGTGTTAATGTTTAATGCTTAGATAGATTCTCAGAACTTAGATACTCAGAACTTTAATGCTTATGATGTAGAAACTCAGAACCTTGGTAATCTTTGTTTTAGACTGATACTGTGGTAAAGACCATTTATTACAATGTTATCAAAATGTAAAAAAAGCATTCCAGGGCTATCTTTATGAATCATCTTTATGATCCATAAATCACGATTTATAAATCAAAGATGATTCATCTTTATGAATCACGAGGGAAGAACATTTTTCCCCAAAATGCACTCCCTAACAATATTCATATTTACACTTTTCTTAGTATGAAGACCACGTAATAATACTGTTGTTTCAACCTACAAAACCCTCAGTTCACACTTATTTGTCCCCTTTGTGGTTTCTAATAACTCCAGTAAAATAGACTTTATTTGCTCATTGAAGATATTATTATTTTTTGACTTTGTATTTTTCCCTAGTTGTTTTGTGTGTAAATTGCATCTCCTTTATTTTAACACAAGGTTTTTAAAGAGCAAGTAGCAGGAGTGTCTGGCTCATACTTAGGGACCCCTCAAAACTTGTCTGGTATCATGTTATTGGGGGGGGTGGGAGAGGTGTGAGAGATGAGGAGGGAACTTACTATCAAGAAATCAGCAGTGTGGTGCAGGAGACAGATTTGCACGTGGTTAATTTAGGTGAACGAGAGGCTCGGCTGAGCACAGCGGGGATTCCCAGGAAGGACCAATCAAGTGTGTGGGAAGGAATCAGGAGAGGCTCCGCTGAGGAGGTGACTGATGTTCAAAGCAGGCTTCCAGCTTCCAAATCCACATCACTGTTAGTTAAACAAACAAACAAACAAACAAAAAACCCCCACAAAACCCCGCACTTAGTGAGGACTAGTGGTGTATTTTTCTCGGGACAGAATCATCCATGCAGCTTTATGCAGCCAACAAGGTAGGTCATGTTCATTGGCGACACCCATTAAGACGTTTGTAAATTTGACGAGTGTTGATTTCCCGAGAAGTTAGGCTGGCGCCGGTGCTGAAGCAACAGAAGTAGGAGAAAACAGAACTATTGGCATCTTCCTCTGGTATCAGCAACAGGAAAACTGTTTGAAGGGAATGTGTGGTCCCGCGTTAATTAAGATCTGTAGTTCCCGAAAGCAAATATTGACTTTAACGAACTCTTTAGGTTTACATTCTTTTTTTTTTTTTACCTTTTCTAAAAAAAATTTCTTTTCAGCGTAACAGTATTCATTGTTTTTGTGCCACTCCCAGTGCTCCATGCAGTACATGCCCTCCCTAATACCCACCACCTTGACCCCCAATCTCCCACCCCCCGCCCCTTCAAAACCCTCAGGTTGTTTTTCAGAGTCCATAATCTCTCATGGTTCACCTCCCCTTTCCAATTTCCCTCAACTCCCTTCTCTCCATCTCTCCATGTCTTCCATGCTATTTGTTATGCTCCACAAATAAGTGAAACCATATGGTAATTGACTCTCTCTGCTTGACTTATTTCACTCAGCATAATCTCTTCCAGTCCCGTCCATGTTGCTACAAAAGTTGGGTATTCATCCTTTCTGATAGACGCATAATACTCCATAGTGTATATGGACCACATCTTCCTTATCCATTCGTCCGTTGAAGGGCATCTTGGTTCTTTCCACAGTTTGGCGACCATGGCCATTGCTGCTATAAACATTGGGGTACGGATGGCTCTTTTTTTCACTACATCTGTATCTTTGGGGTAATCTTTTTAATGTAATTGTTAAGTAAGATGCCTCAGCTCCTATGTGGGCACTCTTTTTAAAGATCTTTAGCAGCGCTCAGTGAGAAGAGCGATGCTCACCATCCCTGCTTCCCCATCCAGCACCAACCCCACCACCGTGCTTTATTCAGTGTTGGATGGAAAATAAACACAAAGGCAGAGCCTTCAGGGGGCTTCTCTCTTTACTTGGGAGTGGAGGGTCTAAGTGTCACCTGCTCAGGCTCCTCCTTCCCCCCAGCTCTAGGGTGTGGGAACAGCAGAATGCTGGAAGGTCTCCTGGGGTCATTCTTCCCCTGAGCCTTGCGGTGCGGACCACTTGGGCTGTGTCAGAACGTACTCACTTGCATGCATTTTCAGCTGTTCTAGACAAGCCAGGAAAAATGTCATGCGGGTTTGTCGCTGTGTGTTCAACTGACATTTTACTGAGGCTCAGCCATTTCAGGGTGTTGGGCAATCGCATAATTAAAATATAGCATTTATTTATTCATTCAATGTATTGTTATTGTGTCAGGCCCTGGGTTTATAACAAAGTCCTGGGTTCCCCGCACTTTGCACTGTAGTGGGAAAAACTGGTGGACAATAGGCAGATACAACATATGCCTGGTGGTGATGAGCTTTAAAGAAACATGAAGCAGAGTAACAGGTGTGGACGTTTCTTACTGCTGCCGTAACAGATGACCACAAACTCAGTGGCTTGAAACAACACAAATTTGTGCTCTTGTACTGCTGGGCATCAGAATCTGAACTAAGTCTTATGGAGCTAAAATCAAGGTATGCGCAGGGCTGTGTTCTTTCTGGAGGCTCAGGAGGCAATCTGTTTCCTTCCCTCTTCTGGTTTCTAGAAGCTGTCTTCATTCCTGGCTCCTGGCCCACGTCCTATCACCG
This sequence comes from Mustela putorius furo, assembly GCF_011764305.1. Classification (NCBI taxonomy): domain Eukaryota; kingdom Metazoa; phylum Chordata; class Mammalia; order Carnivora; family Mustelidae; genus Mustela; species Mustela putorius. Next base: position 12,534,436 of record NW_025422123.1, on the reverse strand, counting down.
TGGCACTCTCTGCTTCTCTCCTCACCGTGCCTTCTTCGGATCTGACTCCTCTTATGTCCCTCTTATAAAAAGATTTGTGATTAGTTTGGGTCCTCCAGGATAATACAGGATAATCTCCATTTGAATATCCTTAATTCAATCACATCCTTCCCTATTGCCACCAAAAGCAACACTCATGGGTTCTTGCAATTAGGACATGGACATGCTTGGGAGCCATTCTTCAGCTTCCCACAGTGGGACAGAGTGACAGTGAGGAGGGGGTCGAGGGGGTGTATGGCTTGAGTGGGGGGAGCAAGGGCAGTAAGGTGGCAGCAGGTGAAGCCAGAGGGGTGGAGGTAGGCACAGAGCATGTGGAGGAAGCCCTTTCCTTTTTACTTGGACTGACATGAGAGACATCAGAGATTTTTTGTTTTTTGTTTGTTTGCTTTTTAAGATTCCTTTATTTATTTTAGAAGGAGAGAGAGATAGAGCATGGCGGGGAGAGCAAGAGAGGATCTCAAGCAGACCCTGCATTGAGTGCAGGGCTCGAACCCACGACCCTGAGACCATGACCAGGGCTGAAATCAAGACTAAGCCACTCAGCTGGCTGAGCCACCCAGGCGTCCCCTGGCTGCCTTTATGATGGCAGACTACAAGAGAGAAAGAGTAGAAGCAGAGAGGACAGTTTGGAGGCAGTTGAAAAACTAGGCCAGAGACGATGGTAGATTGGCCAATGGTGACCACAGTGGAAGTAGAGCGGAGCAGGACTGCAAGGGCTTTGAAGAGTGAGCCCAAAGCTTCTGCTGGTGTGATGTATAAAGAAAGAGAAGAGCCAGGGCTGTCTCTAGGGGTTTTGACCAGAGCTACTGAGCCAACGGAGATGTCATTCCCATTTCACCTACGACGACGTCTTCTCCAGGAATGTATGCGCAAGAAAATGTGCTCATACAGTCACTCATACGCGGCCTCGCCTCCCTCCCCCCTCCCTCCCTCTCACCTTTCCTCCGTCCTTCTTGCCATCTGCCCATCCATCCATCCGTCCATCCATCCGTCCATCCGTCCGTCCGTCATTTACAACATACTAACTACATGCCAGGTACTGGATAAGAGACGAACACGCCATACCTTAATGCCAACTGTCCTGTAGGGGAAGACAGAGAAACACAATTCTTGAAGATAGTAAAAGGGAAGAAATAACTGCTTCTTGGTCATTTCAGAGATCCAGTGTAAAAAAGGTACCTAGGGAGAGTTGTAGTCCATATTATAGACAGCCAAGAGGGGTGGTTGGTTCAGAATTTGCCACACAGGAGTGTGCAAATTGTCTTTATGCGTTCTGCTAAAACGGAGGGACCTGCAGACATAACTGTGTTTGTATGTGTGTGTGAGAGAGAGAGAGGGAGAAAGCGGAAAGAGACAGAGACAAAGTAGGAGAAAGAGAAAGGGAGGAAAAGAGAGAGAGATTCCTGGCATTTTGTTTAATGCAAAGAAAAAGTATTCTGATGATGGTTATTATAAAGAAAAATGGTACAAATGAACACCACCATCCTGCATGTAATTGATGCCACTGATTATAGCAGGAGGTATATGTCATAGAGCAGGTTTTGGAAATCTGCATGGTTTGAAATGTGGTTGACCCAATTAATTTCTGTTAAATTGTTAAGCTTCTCTGAGCCTCAGTTTTCTCTTTGGTAATATGGGTTTTATAATAGTAAGCTCTTCATAGGATTGCTATGTGGATTAAATAAGATAGTCCATATAATTGCTTGGTATAATATCTGACATACAGTAAGTGCTCAATATTTGTGAGCTTAAGCTATTATTTATTGTGATGAACCGGAACCATACACAAAATAATAATATTTATTTTAAGCACTGTGCCTTAGAGTTAGTAGACATTTCATGAATGTACCATTAGCTGATCCTAACACAGACAGTGAAATATTGTGGAAAAAGCACTGGTCAGGATATTCAAATACAACTTTGTCAATAATTTGCTATCAAACATTCCTGGATCCACATTCCCTCATTGATTTCAGGGTATATGGCCCCAGCTCTTCACAAGGGTGCACACATATGCTACCACATATTACCCACTCTGGGATACCACGTGACAATGATTATTATCTCCAGGTTTGGGTATGGTTGGAAGGACCAACATGAGACCAGCATGCTTTGCCCTTCAGTTCATGTGCAGCACGTTCCTTGGAAAGCACCTGCAGAGTCTGTCTCTAATGAGGAACTCATAGGATCCCCATCCAGGGTTGCACACGTTGTGTACTGAACACATTTAGGAGGCACTGTTAGCTATGTAAATGGTACCCTCTGAAGTCAGGCAACACAATAGCCCTTGTTAATGTTTCTTAGACTTGTAGCCTGGAAACTTGGTTCTAAAGGAGCGACTCCCTACAATTTGGTTCAGCATAGCAGAAAGTGTCACAGAATTATTAGTAATTGTTGTTATTGTTATTGTTATAGCACAGGAAGCTGGTGCTGTCTCAGGTGTCGTGGTATCCAAAGTAGGGGATTCAACATAATTCATAAGATATTAGAATATTAGAATTCATATATAGAATAGTAAGCAATATTTCTATTTAATTTTGCCTAGTCCTTTTACATGTTAATTTTTAGCTATTTAATAATGTGCACAGTGAGTTCTTCCAGTTGTACATCAGTATAATTTGTAAGTGAATGAATAAACCAAAGTTGTGGATGAATGTTGAAATTTTGCATTAATAGCGATGTTCAGTTTTAAAAATCTTAGGGGCATATAAAGCATCCCTTTCTCTTCTGCCAGCATCTGAGGGCCTGGGAATCTTTACTTGGCCAAGCTCTGGTGCGAACAAGTCCCCTCACCTTCCATATCCTTCCTGGAAGTTTTCTAAAGCAGAGGTTTGTTTGGAGGGAAATAAAAATTCATCATTGCAGGTGAGAAACTATAAAATCCCACTGAGAAAAGAGGGAAATGCAGCTGGATTGGGATGTTCATATGCGGCTCAGTTGAGGAGTCAAGGAGGACATTGCAGGCACTGGGTTCCGCATAAGCAAAGGCACAGCAGATATGAATGTGTGTATGACTCCACCTGATTGGCTGGAGTGGAGAGAAGGCATGCACAGTTTCAGAGCAGATGACGAGGTTGATGACCTAGCAATGCAGTTTGCATGGCAAACTGGAGGGCTTGGATATTATCCTAAAGGCAACCAAGAGTGGTATCGGGAGCAAAGCCATGTTTAGGATGATGGAGAAGCAAATTAGATAGCATTTCCGCATACTGCGTGGATCAGGACCCAATAGACATGTAGCAAGCTTCATTTCTTTTTGTTTATTTTTTTGTTTGTTTGTTTGTTTTTGTAAGCTTCATTTCTAAAATTAGTTCAAACACTTAGATATAAATCCATTGTGTGAAATGACCACCTATAATTTTTTTTGGTAATTTATTCATTCAACTATCTGGATATGTCCAACTATTTAGATACTTGGCTACATACAGGCAAATTTCTGGAAAACACTAGCCAGTGTGATGCTGATTTATATTTTAGCTATATGTATATCTAGTTTTGTTATATTTGGGTTGGAGAATGTACAGATTTGGCACCAAGTTTTTATTGATATCATTTTAGGATAGTTTCTAGTTAAAAAAAAAATGTGTTTCTATGGTCTGTCTTAGCTTTGCTGGGCTAGTTAGAAGTTGTAGCTATCACGTAGATGTCTAGAAATGTCTGGAGCCCTGCAAGGGTCTTCCTATTCCATGATCCCTGGTGTCACTAAAAAGGCATGCCAAATGTGTCCTTGGAAGCATTGTGAGAAGAGACAAGTCTGACCCTGTTGCATGAGCCTAATCATGCTGTCATGGAACAAATGAAGCTTATATTAAATAGAGCAATGAGCAGGTTTGAACAAAGATTTCTATTCTTCTCATAATTTCTTCTTCATTAGGGTGCTGGGAACACAGTCAAACCCCAATTTATTCAAAATCATTTCCTGGGTCCCCATATCTTTGTGAACCAATGCCATTGATCAAAGAGGTCACAGAATTCTAGTGCTATGATAAGAAAATTAAAAACCAGAAAAGTCCATAAACTTGCCCAGGGCTGTCTGCAAATTAGTAGCAGTCTGGGACTTGGGCTTCTAAATCCAGGGCACTTTCATTTATATTGGCATTCCTAACCTGGGATGCAGATGTTCATGGATATGCATTGGGAGGTTTTGGAACATTCTAAAAGTCTATTTATTTATTTATTTATTTAGTGGAGGATAATCTCATGACGCCTCAAGGTTATTTATCATTATGATGCTTTCCATTTCCCCTACCTAGGTATACATGCCTTGTATGTCCATGTGGGAGGGAGTAGAATGTGTGATGAATGGCCCAAGTCATTCCTTTTCTTTCCTTTGGGGCCAGCTGCTTGCTCTAAGCCTTTTAGTATCTGACGAAAGCTTGCGGAGAAATCCTCCCAAAAGGGTAATGAAGGAGCACGGCCTGAATCGTCATGGGGATTATGTCAGCTCTGAAAATGAAGGCAAGGTGATATTCTGACATAAATACCCATACTAGGATCCACCTGTTTTCTAGGGGAAATTTTGGACATTCTCCTGCAAGGACTGCAAGCTCTATGTCCATGTACGCACAACTACCTTGGTGGGCAATATTGTCACTTATACAAACTAAACTTTTGAGTAACATAGATTTCTACCTTTTCACTTCCCCATAGTCTAGTCAATTTCATTCCCTGAATGTTCTCTTCTCTCCGTCTTGACCACCACTGGCCACTGTCATCTTGGCCCCAGTGACTCAACTGGTTTCTCGGCCTCTGGGCTCAGCTCCTCGCCAAGAAGCCCCCACCTAGTCACCAGAATGATCCAGATAAAGAGCACATCTGACCATGCTGTTTCCAGCCATGCAGCACTCCCCACAGTTCCCAGGGAAAAGGCCAGAAAGAAGGGAATACATATGAAGGTCTACATGCTCCATCAGCCTTTCAGACAAGACCTACAGCATTAGCTGATACTCCCCACTCACTCTTTGCCTCAAAAAGTGTTGACTTTATTTTACTGCATCCTTCATGCCTTTTAAAGAGTGGGCTTTTGCTCACATTGTCCTTTTCAATGCTATCCCTTCTGGAGACAACCCACTGTCCTAGAAGTCATCTCTTGTGGATGCATCAATCAGGGCTGGTTGGAATCTCCTCCATTACTCCAATGTATCTGTTTTCTAGGATTCCCATAGCAAAGTGCTTCAGACTGCATGGCCTAAACAACAAAAATTTATTTTCTCCACCAAGGTGTCAGCAGAGTTGGTTTTTTCCAAGGCCTCTCTCCCTGTCTTACAGATGGTCATTTTCCTCCAGTGTCTTCACATGGTCTTTTCTCTGTGTGTGTCCATGTCCTAATTTCCTCTTCTTATAAGGACAACCAGTCCCATGGGACCAGGGCCCACCTAATGATCTCATTTTAACTTCATTAAATCATTAGAGACCCTATCTCCAAATACAGTCACATTCTTAGCTACTAGGGATTAGGATTAAGCATACACATTTTGGGAGAACACGATTCAGCCCATAACACTGAATGCTACAATTACCTCTTTATATCTCTATCTCACTCTCTAGCTGTGAACTCTTGCCTTTTTTCCATTCTCATATACTCAATCCATGGCTATTTAAATGATGACTGAATGAAGGAAGAGAGGGACCGAGGGGGCAATGAGCTACCCCCAAGGATGCTCAGGACAATGCAGCAGGAGGAAGGCTGGCCCCGGGGAGACTGCAACAGTGGTGCTCCAAGTCCCCATACTAGTTTCTTAGAGTCACTGTGACAAATGACCATAAACTGGAGGCTTCAAACAATAGGAATTTATTTTCTCACAACATAGAGGCCAGAAGTCTTCAGTCCAGGTGTTGGCAGAGCCACACTCCTTCTGCCAGCTCTAGGGGAAAGTCCTTTCTTGCTTGTCCCAGCCTCTGGTGGCTCCTGGCATCCGCTAACTTGCACCTGCATCACCCCAGCCTCTGCTCCGTATCACATGGCCTTCTCTCCTGTGTCTGTCTCTGTTTTCTCCTCTGAAGATTCTATTTATTTGAGAGAGAGAGAGAGCACATGAGAGAGAGAGAGCGTAAGAGAGAAAGTCTGAGCGTGGGGAGGGGCAGAGGGAAGAATATGTGTGTGTGTGTAGGGGGTGCTAGATCGCAGGACCCCGAGACCACAACCTGAGTCAAAAGCAGAGGCTTAACTAACTGAGCCACTCAGGCGCCCCTTTCCTCTCTTCTCCTATAAACACTTGTCAGTGGATTTAAGACCCTTCCTAATCCAAGGCGATCTCATCTCAGGATCTTTAATTTAATTAAAGCCACAAGGTTCTGGCCGGGCCCAGCTTTGGGGAGGGAGGCACTCTTGGACTCACTGCAGCCTCTGCAGGTAGGAATTAGTCGAGATGAAGCATGGACTTGCGACAGCCAGTCCTGGGGTCCATATTTCCACCAAATGCAAGGGGTTTTGTGAGAGGCCAGTGGACTGTTTGCACCTTCATCTCCTTAGATCCCAGACATTGATGAGAATGCCTGGCACGTTCTTCACATCATTCTGACGCTGGGCAGAAAGCCAGTATTCTGAGTGCTTAATTTGATTTGTTGAGCTCTGAAGGAACATTACAATCAGAGGACTTGAGGATTCTCACAGCTGTCAGTGTTCAACAGTACAAGGGACAGCCTGTGTTAACAGTGTCACCATAGCTAATGCAATGTGTCCTTCCTCCTGCGCCTGCCTTTGTGTTTCTGCATCCCTATAATTGACCTAACACTGTCTGTCAATAGACACAGAAGCCAAACCAAACACATTAACCAGGAGAAGGTGAGTAGTGTCAACACCGGGGGCGGGCGAGAACACCAACTGACCAGGAGGGGGCTGCCAATCACAAGATTGGGGGAGAGGCTTGGTGTTGGACTAGTGGATGATAGATTCCTTCCTGGGTTCCCATTTTCTTTCTCCCTCTCCTCCCCCCCCCCTTTTTTTTTAATTTTTAGAAGATTTTATTTATTTATTTGACAGATAGAGAGATCACAAATAAGCAGAGAGGCAGGCGGGGGGGGGGCAGGCTCCCCTCAAGCAGAGAGCCTGATGCAGGGCTGCGTCCCAGGACCCTGAGATCATGATCTGAATGAAGGCAGAGGCTTTAACCCATTGAGCCAACCAGGTGCCTCTCTCTCTCTTTTTAAGGTTTTATTTATTTCTTTGAGAGAGACAGAGCATGAGTAGTGGGGAGGAAGCAGAGGGAGAGGGAGAAGGAGAGGGAGAAGCAGACCCCACACTGGGCAGAGTCTGACTTGAGGCTCCATCCCAGGACCCTGAGCCTAAGACAGACACGTAGCTGACTGAGCCTCCCAGCTACTCCTGAGCTCCCATTTTCTAAAGAGCAGTTCACCAGACTGTTAGATCCTTGAGGAAGGGACCCTATTTTACTTATCTCTGCAGCACAGTGTCTCGTGGGCTGCTGGACTTGTCATAGGGGCTCTGTAGATGTTGCTCAGAGTAAAATGAACTCCCAGGTATTCTTCACCCACCTAATGGAGTAAAGACCATCCCTTGGAGCAAATGTGCATATTTGAACACTTAAATTCTCTGCTTTAAGCCCTGTCCCTTGCCAATGTGATCAAGTCCACCCCTGAGCATAACCAAGATCCCAGCCCTGCCCCCAACAAGCTAACGGCCTCTCTGGCCCCATCTCCTTCCACATCGTGTCTCACTTGTTATGCCCCCGGAACGCTGAGCTCCCACCAGACTGGCTTTGCCCAGGCTGACTCCTCTTTCTATAGCATTTCCAAAGGTAGAGGCTTTAACCCGCTGAGCCACGCAGGCGCCACCCCCCTTCCATTTTTTTTTTTAAGAGTAAACTTACTCGTGTATTTTGGGAAATGTGGTCAGCTTTAAGCAAATGCCCTTACGTCCCTGCATCCATTGATATTTGACTTGGAGGGGGGTGGGTGGGTGGGTGGTGAGTCCTGATAAGAAGCCAGCTGCTAGAGGGGGGAAAAACAAAGAGGAAATTCATACTTACTGAATGTTTACTTTGAACCACGCTCTGTGCTGGGCCACCTGCTCTCCTGGTATTATTTCTGCAGTAAGACTTAGGAGCTAGGTCCCCATCTGGATTCTGACACCGACTAGCTGTGCAACTCTGGGGAAGTCACAGGCACTCTCTGGGCCTTAGACTTCTCACTTGTAAAAAAGACAGTTGTAGGAGACGAACCCGAGAACCTCCACAGATTCTAACCTGCAGGGCATGGAACTTCATTCTACCCTGCAGTAAAATTGTCTCCATCCCACAGGGACCTTCTCTCTTTCACATAAGTTTATACTATTGCCATGCTCTGAAGTATGTATTGAACATACTCTTAGGGAGTCCTGTGATTTCTAAAATGGAGCAAGGAGGAAACGATGAGTAAAGAAGAGATGTTCACAGAGAGTAACAGGATTTTGACTCAAATCATACTGAATAACAGCAGGTTTTGGAACTTCGCCGACTTTTTTGCTCCTTTAAGTAGGTTTATTATTTGCATGGCTCAAAATTTCAAAGGTACAAAAGATAGAGTCTCTCCTCCATTGGATCCCCTCAGATACCCCATTTGCATTTCTGAAGCAATTCATTCTAAAAATTTCACATATGTGTTTCCAGAGATATTTGGTGCACATTCTAGAATAGATATGTGTGTTCAATATTTGAAATTCTCTCCTTTTTTCCCCTTTTATTTAATACTTATGACATTACCATATATCCTATTATATTCTTTGCTTCTTCGGGGCAATTTTACGGGGATATAATTTGCATACATCTAGCAGTTTTGACTGTATACTTCAATAAAGTTTTGGCAAATGTATACAATTAGTAACAAGTACCACGATCATGATGTAAAACATTTCCATCACCACCTTCAATTTTTTTCTTCTATGATTTGTGCTTTTGTAGTCCTAAGATATGGTTGTCTAACCCAAGGTCACAAAGGTTTTCTTCTATATTCTCACATCATCTTTTAAAAAGGACATCTTTACTTCTTCCTTCCCAATCTGTATTCTTTCCTTTACTCCTTCCTTTCTTGCTTTGTTCTCATTTTTACAAGGAAAATATTCAATCTTTCATCATTAAAGATGACATTAACTGTATGTCTTTCACAGATGTCTTTATTTTTAAGATCTTTTTAATTTATTTTGAAGATTTTATTTATTTATTTTAAAGAGAGAACGGGAGGGGAGAGGGGCCGAGGCAGAGGGAAAAGCAGACGCCCCTGCTGAGCAAGAACCCGGACATGGGGTTCAATCCCAGGACCCTGAAATCATGACCTGAGCCAAAGGCAGACTCTTAACCAACCGAGCCACCCAGGCACCCCTCACAGATGTCATAAGTTCTTTTCTATTTCTAGTTTTTTTTTTTTTTTGAGAGTTTTTTAAAGCGTGAATGTGTATTGAATTTTGCCAAATGTGTTTTATCATGTGATTTTTCTTTTTTAAAAGATTTTATTTATTTAGAGAAAGAGTGTGAGTGGGCACATGCCAGTGAGAACATGTGAGTAGGAGGAGGGGCAGAGGGAAAAGGAAAAACACAAGCAGACTCCCTGCTGAGCCCAGAGCCTTCCTGTGGCAGGGTTAGATCTCAAGACCCAAGCCAAAATCAAGAGTGGGTCACCTAACCTACTAAGCCACTCAGGCACCCCTCATCTAATTTTTCTGTTAATGTGAAATAAATTCATTTATTTTCCTGTGTTAAACCAACCTTAGATTTTGGGGATCAGTCTGACTTAGTCATGATTTATCATTATTGTCATAGATTGCCAGGTTTGATTTACTACAATTTTGTTAAAGTCCTTGCCTTGGTATTCATGAGGAATATTAGTCTGTAGTTTTCTTTTCATTTCTTTGTCTGGTTTTATTATGAAGTTAATGCAGGCCTTACAGCGTGAGTTGAGAATGTGTTTCCTCCTCTTCTGTTTACTGGAAGAGCTTTTGTGGAATTTTTTTCTTTAATAGTTTCATAGAGTTTGCCAGGGGAGGCATTTTCACTAGAGATTTCCTGGTGGGAAGGTTCCTCCCTCCCTTAAAATTCAGTGTGTTTAATAGATATAGGGATATCCAGGGATATCTTTCTTTGTGGGTGAATTTGGTAATTTTCACCCCTCAAGTTATTTGTTGATTTAATCTCAGTGTTGCATTTATTGCCAATTCTCTTCTTATCATATTCATGCTTTCCCCTACCTTCTTAAACATATGGAGTCTATTCTTAATGACAATTTTAATGTCCTTGTACACTAATTTTATCACCTTATCCATATATATCAATATATCCATATATATTGGCATGAAGTTTATTTTTATTGATTGGTCTTTTCTTTAATTATGAGTTTTATTTTTCTAGTTATTTGCATGTCTAGTAATAGATTTTGATTGCCAGACATAGTGAAGTTTATGTTGTTTGATACTGGATTATGTTATGTTTCTTTAAAGTGTTGGGCAGTTAAGTGGCTTGGAATGAATTTGATCCTTTTGATGCTTACTCGTAATCTTTCTAAGGGTGAGTCTAGAAAATCCCTTCCTAAAAAATGGTTTAGCTCCACTACTAAAGCAATATGCTTCTAAGGACTCCATCTAATGCGTACAGTGTCCTTCCACTCTGACTGCTGGAAAACAAACTACAACCAGTCCTATGTGAGATGCTGGTACTGTTTCTCCTACTCATTTCCAGTTCTTTCCCCACACTTGGTAGTTTCTCCCTCCGCCTCTCTCTCTTTCTCTCTACATCTCCATCCCCTCCAGTATTTAGATCTGTGAACTCTAGCTGCCCTGATGTTTCCATGCCCCAGACTGTGTTGTCTTCTCAACTGACAGACCGTCCTGCTATATTTGGATTCTGTGTTGCCTATTCGCAATGTCCAAAAACAATCACTTTGTGGAGTTGGTATGCTTTACCAGTTATTTAAAGTAATGTTCTAATTGTTAAGTGTAAATCTGGGTTCCCTTCTGGCCGGAAGTGGAGGTTGTCCTAATCGACTTTAAGATTCCCACTTCTTTTGAATTGCTTCTCCTTTCTTTCCAATCATTGGCCCCTTGAGTTCAAGTTTGAATCACAGTTTGGAATGTAGTCATAAAGCCCAACCGGACTAACATCTAATGATAATGACACCAAAATGAATTTGTGGGAGACAAACACAGCAAATATTTTGGCCTTCAGACAAAGGTTGTTTGCTGACCTCCCTTCTTTCCATTCTCTTCTAAGAGAGTATGTTGTCACTTGCAAAGTCTTTATTTTGTACCTTTGAAGAGACAGAAAACAAATGTCCCAGCTAATCCTTCATCAGCTCAAGCTGGAAGGAAATGCCATCTTTTAGCCTCTTCCCATTCAAACTCTAATGATTCCATGAGATCTTCAGGAATATCCTCGGAATGGGCTTTAGTACTACCAAGAGGGAATCCTATTTTCAAGCTACCTTCCAGTACCCAGGCCCTAAGCATCCAGAATGAATTTGTGTGTGAACCGTATTGTGTCCATGGGAAAATGGGCTAACTGGCAGCTCTGCCTTCAGACAACAGTCCCTCAAAAATATGAGATGACCTCCCACGTGAATGAGGCCTGAGACCAAGTGTTTTGTGCATGACAAACATTTTGTGAAGACAAAGATTAGAAATCTGGGCTTTAAGCCATGCCTCATCTTTATGCTCTGGAGCAGAGCCTTCCACATTCCTTCATGAGTCTGTGGGTCAACAGCAGTGCCAGGCCTGTCACAAGCCATCAGCCTCCCATTACTGCCAAGGCTTGGTGCACAGCAGTAACATGGCAACAGCCAAAATATAAGAGAATGCATTGTTTAGGAAACCACTAATGTCCTGAGGTTTCGATGATAACAATTGCAAAACAAATATATGGGATGGTGTTGAATAACTGACATAAGGGCCTCGTGTTGACTGCGTCAAAGCTGGGTGTGTTTTCCTTCTCCAGAAATACCTTAGTCCTGTGCTACTGTGGTGGTGGGAATGGAGGACACTGCCTAGATCATCTTCTTCTTTGGCAGTAGCAACCCTCTATAAACTGGCGTGGTTATCCTAGAACAATGCTATTTGAAACTACCTACTGTATTGGAAAGAGCAGATGTAGAATATTGCTACTGTTGCACAAAATTCTGTAGGACGATGCTATGATGCTATCCCAGGGTGAGCTGGGTTCAGATCTAGCAGAATATCAACCCGCTGTGTGGTCACAGACCCCTCCTCTTTATTCCTTTGTCTGGAAATAAGAAGGTGGGTGACTGGCTTTAGTGAGACAGAAGAGTGTTCATGCCTACAAAATAAAGAAATCACCCATGAAAATTATTCCTATTAATAAATAGTACCTGTGCTACAAGTTTGTAGGAATCAGTTGGTTTAAACTGGCAACTCTTCAGGCAAAGCTCTTGAACGAATAATCAGCTCTTGTGAATCTCAGTAAAGCTGTCCATATCCATGGGCCAAACCCAGGCTCACTGAGAGTCTCTCTGGGGCAAGTTGCTAACCATCAAAGCTACAGTAACTTTGAGGATCAAAGAAGCTGCCACTTCAGTCACTAGGGCCAATGGAGCATTAATCCTGAAACCCAGACACACAGATAAGGGTCCTTCTTCCTCAAAGGAAAGCAGGGAAGGTTACCTGGGGTGAAGGAAGGCATTATTTACTGAGCAAATGTGAGGGTGAAGGTTGAACAATTCTCTTGTGAGTGTGGTAAGTTCTTATTCTACAATAAAACATTTAATAGCTGTGTGCATGGGCTCAAGTCAATTGTCTACACTTTTTTAGGCATCCCTTTCATCCCTTTCAAATCAAAGGTCAATTAATCTTTATAGAGCCTGTACTCTGGACCTCATGCTGATACTGGAGAGATAGAAAAGCAATTTAAAGTGTGTTTCTTTCTGTGAGACTGTGACAAGCTGGCTCAGGGAGAAGGATGAACACTGTGAAGCATTTAGAAATTAATACAAGAGAAACAGTTTCTAGAATATGCGATGCACCATTCCAGATAAGCACAGAGGGCATTCAGAGATTAACATGGATCGGATTTACCTGGGAAGGCTACATGGAGGAGGCAGGTCTTAAACTTTGAAGGAAATGTGGGCACTGGGGTAAAAGGTAGGAATCAGTGTCTCCTCTGTGCCTGGCTGAGTGCCAGATGTTGGGGATCCAGCGGTGAACACCAGGGGCATAGTCCCTGCTGCTGTAGATTTAGAAAGAGCAGTCTATCATTTCTTTGGTTCTCCTAAGAGACCAAGACCTTAGGAAATGCAGAGGAACCTTGTGGAGACTTGCCCTGCCTTTACAATCTTAGGACACAACTCCTCTGGCAAAAACAACCTTGAACTCCATCTGAATTATGATTGGCAGGAAGAGTCCCCACTTCCAGATGTAAAGGGGCTGTGCCTTGTAATGATTTTTGAAAGCGTGCTGACTAGGATGTGCTGATGGGGTTGATTCTGGTTTCCCCAGGCCCTCAGTGGTTTCATGACTTGAGGTGAGGAAGGAATAGAACACCCAAACCTCGCCTTCTGGGAGAGCTCCTGTTCATGTCTTACTGTGACCCCATCATAACACTTGTAAGATTTCTTATGAATTGCAAACCCCCATATGAGATAGAAGAGCATCTGTCTGCTTGTTACAGGAACCATGACCATGGCTTTAAGGGTAGGGTTTATTTTTCATGTGTGGTGAGAGCCCAGGAGGTTGACTGTTGGGGTGAGGTCAGCCAAGTCCATGGTGAGGTCTATAACAACCCTCTCCTCTTAGTCACAAGGTGTGGGGGAGTGGGGGGCACATCGTAGAACAGGGGTTGGGTCCACCCTCCACAGAGTAAAGCAGTTCCCTCAGCACCTGGAATAAGCAGGGATATTAAGGAAGGTTGAAGGGTAATGTTCTTGCATAGGCAGTAAACCGTGCCTGCCACATCCCTTCAATTACCTTCTCCCTCGTGTTGCTGGGACTTTTCTTTCCAATGAGCGTCTTGTCTTAGGGCAAGAGGGATGATGATCTTGCTTCTCTTCCTCGCTCCCACTGTGGGCAGACTGGCAGCATGGGAGGTCCGTGAACTTCTGAGTCAACCCCGGTTCTCATCCCAGTGAGGCCATTTATAAACCTGTTGAACTAGGGCAAATCTCTTCACCTCTTGGAGCCTTGTTTTCCATTCCTGCCCATGTCACAGACTTGCTTGGAAGATTAAACTGTGGTTATCCGACTCAATTCCTACCATGCGGCAGGAACTCACTCAAGTATCTGGGCAAGTTGGGCTTACTATCCGCTTCTCTGAGAAGGAGCAACATTGCTGCTCTCAGGTCCTCAGGCTAATTTCACATTAAGAAGGAGGCAAGATATCCTCCTGCCTGAACTGGCTCTGTCTATAGGGACGATATCATACCTTCTGAATTAATTTAAGCACGAAACAAAGCCAAAATGATACAGACAACACAAATGTGTCTCTGTTTTAAACCCTAACACCCACCGAGCTCAAATTGCTAAGTGATGTACAGTGTGGCCTTGTTCTTGAAATAGCTGAGACAGGCTACACACTTCTGTCATAACCTCTCCAGGAAAATGGGGTAACAAGCCTATTATTGTCCCCGACCGTGCTTCTATTGGTAAGTGGTCTTAGTTGCAGACAAAAGAATCCACTCTAGTAGTTTAAGCAGAGAGGGATTCATTACAGAGTGTTAGGAAATTCACAGATTTTTTCTGGGCGGGCCAGGGCCAGGCTTAAGTGCTATACCTCTAGGGACAAAGCAACCTGGAGAAATCCTAAACCAGATGTTGGGATTGTTCTAGAGGCAACCCCACCACTGCTATTTTCTGTTGCTGGCATCTAGGACACTAGGGCGAGGCACTAAACCTTCTACCAGGCCTGCAGGCCAGAGAACTCAGTGCCTCTGCCACTGTGCTTGCTCTAAGATCTCACATTCCATGCATACTATGGCTATACGGTGCTCTCTTTTGCTGATCTGTCCTCACACATAATGCATCTGTTTAGTGGAAATGAACATGTCTATACTCTAGCTGCAAGGGGGTCTAAGAAATGTAATTTCCAGGGGGTGGGTCTCTATAGTACAGGAAGCCATGCCAGGAGGGTTTAGAAAGGTTGAGTTGAGCCCCTTTGTAATATCTATCACAGGGCCCAAGTTCATCTCCACAGTAAAAAGACTTCCCTGGTCCCCTCCATCTCAGACCTTCTCACCTGTGACCTCTCTCCAGACCGTGCTGTGACCTTTTGCACATACACCAGATATGGCCCTTATGACATTCGGTCATCACTGCTTGCTCCCACCAAGGTTTTCCTTGTTAAAACAAATCCCGGAGTAGTGGGAAAAGCATGGAATTTGAAGTCAGAATGGAGTTAAAATATCAGCTGTTTTATTTACTAACTCTTTAACCTTGAAGGAATGATTGACATCCCTGATGGCCAATGTCTCTATTTGGAGAGTGGTATGATATGCACCACAGAGGCTTGTTATGGAGAATGAAGTGCTTAACTGAATCATGGATATGTGACATGAGCTCAATCATTTTACTTTAATTTAAATTTACTTTAATTTTCTCCAGGTCATTTATATTTAGCATCTGCTATAGGCCAGGAATTCTACTCGGTACTAAAATGATAAAAATGAACAAGAATCTCACAAATACTCAACATAGGTGGGAAAAGGAACACACACACACACACACACACACACACACACACACAGAGTCCTTGACCCATGCAAGGTGATAATGTGTGGCAAAGGAGTGGTTGCTCTTTCAGGAGGAGGGAAGAGGCCCAGGAAAATTTCACAATTCAACACATGAACTGGAATCTAAAGGTCCTGCAGGAGCCCAGGTTGAGCAGGGGAAAGGAAGACCAGCTGGTAGCAGCGGTAATAGGCTGAGGTTATTTGGAATCAACTAGTGGTTCACAGACTGTGTTATGGGATGCAGTGAGTAAATGATGCTGAAAATGAAGTTTAGGACCTTACTGTGGGAGGTTTTGTGTGCTGAACTAAGGAAGCTGGATTTTACTTCGTGGTTAATGGGGGAGACATGAAAAATGAAGCAGAATAATGATTAATTAGATCTGAACAACTATGAAATTCTGATCTGATAAAAAGGGTGGAAGCTGGTAGACCAGTTAGCTGGCAGAGATGAGCGGTGAACATTATATCACAGGTGAGAGGTGATGAGAGTCTGCACTACTACAAAGAACAATGGAAAGCATGCAGTCAGTGAAAATTATTTCGAGGATGGAACGTCTGCGACTGAGTGCCTCCTTGGATGTGGAAGACCATATGGAAAGTGACATTATAGATTAAGGAGGATAGAGTGTTTTCAGCATTTTTATGTGCCCTGGCCTATACAAGTTTATGTGCCCAATAGACAGGCAGACATATAGGTGTAAATGTAGAAAGAGGGACAAAATTAGCTGTAGAGATCTCAATTACAGCAGTAGTAATTGGTGTAAAGAAGTTCATACCAAGAGCGCAAAGACCCCAATAAAGTCAGTATGCACATTGTGCACAGTAAACGATTAGCGACAGTTTCTCTGGGGAGAAAAGTCTTAATTTTTAGTATTTGCTGGTTTCCATAGCACACATATTCCCACCAAAGCCAATTTCAAGCTGCCAGTGTGACATCACGGAACAGCAAGTTGGGAGGAGATTTATGGTTGGCTCTCATAAGTTGGGACAACCCATTCCACACACCACTGACTGTGAGGTTGTACCTCACACAAGGGTGGTTGGCAAAGGCAAGTGGGGCTGGCATCCAACCAAGTCTACCCAGGAAACCAGGTGTCTGTAGGGCTGCTTCTGCAGGAAGAGGGCACATCACTCTACTTTGTTTGCCTAGAGAGACCATCTTTTTCTAACCCTGAACTCAGAATCCAAGAAAGTGAAGGACAGAGCATTGAGGAACATTAGCACTTATGCAAAGGGGAGAGAAGATGCACCCAAATGAAACAAAACAAGAACACTGGGCAGAGAAGGCTTAAATCCAAGCTTTTCCATTTTCTAGCTGGATGGCCTTGGGCAAATTACTTTAGCCTCAGTTTCACCAGTTTTTAAAAAATTGTGGGAATATACACCTAACATAAAATTTAACATCCTAACAGGGATGCCTAGGTGGCTCAGTCAGTTAAACAGCTGCCTTTGGCTCAGGAGATGATCCCAGGGTCCTGGGATCAAGTCCTGCATTGGGCTCTCTGCTCAACGGAAGCCTCCTTCTCTCTCTCCCTCTGCCTGCCTCTCTGTCTACTTGTGCTCTCTATCTCTCTGCCAAATAAATAAAATCTTTTAAAAAGAAAGTAACACCTTAACCATCTTTTAAGTATATTGTTCATTAAATACATTCACACTGTCATGCTGTAGCCCCACTGTACGCCCACAGAATTCTTATCATCTTGCAAAACAGAAACTCTGTATCTATTCAATACTAACCCTCCATTCCCCTTCCCCCCCAATTCTGTCTCTTGTCTATCCCAGAGACCTCGGGTAGGTAGAATTATACAGTAAGTTTCACCATTTTTAAAACGAGAATAATAATATCTTCCTTGTGAGGTGATTGTGAAGATTCCAACTAAACACAGAAATCGTTTCACATATGCCCAGAGAAGGCACTCCATAGAGGACGGCTATCATTTTCACATGTTAAAGACGCTGGTTGGAGAGTTATGGGTGACACACGGATGAGTAACTTCAAGGACTTTCAGCTCCGTAGGAAAGGTTTCATATTTGTAAGTAACTATTACTCAGTCAGAAAGTGAAAAAAAGGTCCTTCTACAGAAAAAGAAGACTTTCTTTGAAGGATTTGGTCCAGTGGAAATAGTGAAAGGGACACTCTGTGAAGAGGGACTGCATGTGCAAGGGTATTGTATCAGTCAGCCCAGACTGTGTAACAAAAATACCACAGACTGGGAGATTTTACAACAGCATTTATGTTCTCACAGTTTTGGAGCCTAGAAATCTAAGGTCTGGGTGCCGGCACGGAAGGTCTGGTGACAGCTTTCTTTGTGTGGATGGCCTTTTCTCTGGGTCCTCACAGGCAGGGGAGTGAGCTCTCTGGTGTCTTTTCTTATAAGGCACACTAGTCTTATTGGCTCAGCGCCCACCTTTATGACGTCCTTTAACCTTCATTATTCCCTTATAGACCCCATCTCTCTTTTTTTTTTTTTTTAATTTTATTTATATATTTGGCAGACAGAGATCACAAGTAGGCAGAGAGGCAGGCAGAGAGAAAGGGAAGCAGGCTCCCTGCTGAGCAGAGATCCCAATCTGGGGCTCGATCCCAGGACCCTGAGATCATGACCCCAGCCGAAGGCAGAGGCTTAACCCACTGAGCCACTCAGGCGCCCCTAGACCCCATCTCTTAATAGCAGCACACCGGGACTCGGGGCTTCAATATAGGAATTTTGAGAGAACACAAACATTCAGTCCCTAACAGGCATGGAGGTGGAAAACTAGCTTTATAGGAACAGTCAGTGACATAGTTTGGATGGAGTGTCAGGGAGCTGGGGGTAGAAGCGTGGAGAAAAAAATGACACCTGGGGATTGTGTTGGAATGCAGAAGGCCTGCAACAGCAGCTAGGGTTTGTGAGGTGTATTTTGTTTGCAGCAGGGAGTTTCCGAGGGTTTTGAACTAGGAAGTGGCAAGGTCAGAACTGTGCTTCAGGAAGATGATTTTGGCAGTGGGGCCTTTTAGGGCCACTCCTGCCCCTATTATCTGGGAGCAGGGAAGGAAGTGTCAGCCCTGGCAGATTAAATACCTAGCTCAGAGACTCCCAGGCAGGCCTTTCAAGCGGCTTTCCTGAAGGCCAGTCCGTGTCCTGTTTGACTGGAAAGGAGGGAGTATGTGGTTTGGGGCACAGACCCTGCGTGACCCTAGGGAAAAATCAGCATGAGGGTGATCCTCCCCAGACCTCCCCCACCCAAGACTTTCCCAGCATCCCTCCGCCCCAAAGCCAAACAGTCCCCTTTATCTCAACGACAGGTTTTGAATGGCCGCTCTGGTTCTCCTGACCGAAATAACTTGGCCCGGTTCTTGCTGACTGCTAAGTACACAGCACGGCTACCTGATCTCGCCTTTCACGAAGGAGGTAACTGGTTCTGGGAGTTGCCCATGGGCAAATCTCAATTAGACAGCTCTTGGGGCAAGATTACAGAATGGAATGCCTCTCTCCCCCGGGGGGAAGTTCTCGTCAGCCTCTTGAGGCAATAGGTCCCAGCAGCCACCGCGCACCAGCTGCTAAAAATAGCCCCAGTATAAAGCGCCAGTCCCGGGAGCCGGGAGGAAGCGGTTCTCGGAGAAGAGAGGCAGAGAGGGCGCGCAAGTGAAGCCGGTGTTTGCCAGCCCAGCGTCAGACGGGAGGTGTGCTCGGAAACCACCAATGCCCACCTCGGCAATTAAAGTGGACTGGCTGGGTTCGATCCAAGGCCCTTTTCTAATGATGCCAGGCGTGGAGCTGACCTAGAGGAACTCCTCAGGGGATGAGCGAGAGCAGTGAGGTCGTCCCTCCCGCAGCAGCCCGTCACGCTTCCATCTGCACGCTCTCCTCCTTTGATTTGTTCACACGCACGGAAGGATCACGGCTCAGTTCCTCACTTGATTCCGTGCCAGCTGTCCCCTCCTCCCCATCCAAGACAGTGGTGCCTCCTGTTGCTCCATTCCCTCATTCTCCTGTTTTCTCTGGACTCCCTGCCTTGCACTTGACTGTTCATCGCTCTGTCATTAGCATGGAGGCCAGCTCCCAGGTGGGGGGCCCTGCCTGCCTGGGGACTGGCCCACCGAGTGTGATCCTGAGTGACCCGTGTGTCAGGGGTGGCCCCGCTCTCTGAATCCTCTGACCTTTCTTTCTGGAACCTTGATTCGCTGGATAGTGTCCCTTCTGGGTTTGGCCTCTTCCTCTTGTTATTTCTCTTCTGTTACTCATCTCCCTTTGTTTTTCTCTGTGTTCGGAAATAACACTCTTTATTTTCCAGCTCTTCAATTAGGTTTTTCATCTTGGGGCATATACATTTAAAAAAAAAAATTATTTATTTATTCGACAGACAGAGATCACAAGCAGGCAGAGAGGCAGGCACAGAGAGAGGAGGAAGCAAGCTCCCCACTGAGCAGAGAGCCTGATGTGGGGCTCGATCCCAGGACCCTGAGATCATGACCTGAGCTGAAGGCAGAGGCTTTAACCCACTGAGCCGCCCAGGCGCCCCTGGGCATATACACTCTTTAATCCCTGTTAACTCTGGTCTTATTTTCTAACTGATCCTTTTCCAAAGCTTCCCACACTACCAGATGGAGGCAGAGACAGAGGAGGTCAAATCAACCATCCTCCCCTCCAGGTAAGCCAGAACGGAGTTGATCTCCAAAAGCCAGGGTGAGCTGGGCTTTACCCTGATGCTGTCACACCCCCGCTGGAAGCATGAGCTCTCCCCCAGCTCCTCAGATGGCTTCCTGAGGAGAAGAACCTTCCATCGAGAGTCTGGAGGTAAATGCCACCTCCACCTGGGGGAGGCAGCTGGCTGTCGTCTAGTGCAGCTGTTCCAAGTGAGTCACTCCATTTGAACCCCACATTGTGCCTCCCACCCACTAGCCAAGACCAAACCCTCAGCTTCTCCAGGGTCCTGGAAGGGAACATGGCCCCCACCTCCTCTGCAGCCGCCTTGGATTTATTCTGGGCTGTAGCTTTCTCCATCCTCTCTAATCCGTGGGTACGCTCCTAGCTGCCTTTTCTCCTCCAGAAGTTTGTCTAAATCCCTTCTCTGTTGGTGACCCTGTCTCATTTTCTTACTCTTGGGAGATTAGTCTTTTTCATACTCCTATATTGCTTTTCAGCAGGATCTCGCAAGGATCTGTGGGCAGAAAACTATCAATAATACTTCATTGCACAAAGGGTTCTAAATAGAAATGCAATATAATGGATTTGACTGCAAGATTTTCTTTTTCTCAGGGAAATTTCATTATGCTAGTGTTTCATGAAATATATTGTGGAAAATATTGGACTAATTTATGGATATCATGCTAGTCCTGGGACCTAAATGTGTGAGACATTAGCAACAATTGCTGAGTGTGTGAGTCCTCAGTTCTACCCCGACCCACTCAAGGAGCAGGCTTACTTTGTAGTCCTGATGCCTCGGTTCAGACAGTGAGTACAGTGGAGGGAGCACACTGGCTGAATTCATAGCCTCTGGGTGCTGGTAGGCAAATTCACGTATCCGAGTCCCAGTATCTGGATTGATGACGAAGTAATAATATCTGCTCTTCCTACTTGGTTAGGCAGTTGTGAGCATCCAAAGAAAATCTATGAGACAATATCATATAAAATGTAATACACTAAGCAAATACAAGGAATTACTGCAGCGAAATTCAGTTACCATGTCACAGGAGTTAGAGTTTTAAAGGGAAAGATGACTGAACATTCTCTAAACATATTGTATGGCTGTCATCCTCATCATCCTACATTTACAGATGGCCCCAGCCACAGGTCACAGGGGCGGCACTTGGAAAAAAAGGAGAGACACCCTAACCCCTTAAATGGCTTGTACCTAGAACTAAATCAAGGCTTTATCTTTACTTTGTGAGCAAAGGCTCTGAGGTAGAGAAACAGAGACTCAGGGGTTTCAGGTCTGCAGAGGATCATGGACATAACTTGATCTAACTTGCTTGTTTTAGATACATAGAAACTATGACCCAGAGACGTTAAATAATTCGCCCCCAATCATATTGATATAATGATAGACACTGAGCTAGCAAGCAGGTATCCGAGGTCAACCCAACTCAACCCAACGAACATTACTGAGCCTCTAGCTCGGGTTTACCACTGTCCCTGAAGAAGGTCACAAGTACTCCGAGGGGAGAGTAACAGCAAACACTAATGAGTGGAGAGTTGATAATTACAGAATAATGGTGTTCAGGTAAGTGTTCTAGGAGTTCAGAGAAGAGCCATTGTTGATGCTGAGATAGAAACGTTTTTGGTAGTTGGTATTGTCAGAAATTCTACCCCTTTACTTCAAAGATTCCTTAGTGAGATTATAGATATAATACACACACACACATATATATATATAATATACTCTTACTATATATATAATACACATACTTTTATTTTATATACATATATAAACATATATACTTTTTATTTCTGTATACATATAGAATATGTATGATTTGGGGAGGTTGTTACTTTTTTCTTATTTCTTCTCTTTGGGTATCTTTGGAATACTTAAACCTATGTAAGATGCAGGTGGGAGAATCTGTTGTCCATGTCAAGGGCAGTTTCTTGACCTTAAAAACTACAAGAACAAAGGAAACCTACTAAAGGAGTGCTTTCTGTCTGAAATATATATATATTTGCTGCCACCAAAGCCAGAGTGTCTCAGAGCCCATGTTCCTTTCAAGGCAAGGGAGTAAAAAACACCCATTTTCCTGGCAACAATGTTTATTTACTATTGAAATATTATCCCTGTGTTTGAAATGTTGGTGCATTATTAGTATTTTAATTTCTAAAGTTTATAGAGCAGGAAGTTTGTTTGGTGACTATTAGTAATTCTGCCCTCAGATGGAATGATTCAATCTTGGCAATTAGTGGGCACGGTCTCCCATTAGCAGGAGTAGCAAAATAATGTGGTTGAATAGCTCAGGATGCCAAGTTTATTTTGTGTTTGGGCAAATGGCATTTTGTCTTGGTTTCTATTTCTTAGAAGGTCGGTTTTGTTTTTTGTTTTTGGTTTTGTTTTGTTTTGTTTTGTTGTTTGTTTTTTTAGAGAAGGACGGGGTATTGGAGGGGCAGAGGAATAGAGAGAATCTTAAGCAGGTTCCATGTCCAGTGCAGAGCCCAGTGTTGAGCTGCATCCCAGGACCCTGAGATCATGATCTGAACAGGAATCAAGAGTCAGACGCTCAACCAACAGAGCCACCCAGACGCCCACCCAAAGCCTCTGCCTTCAAACTTTAAAAAGTCTCCCCTTTTTAAAACTTCTGTTGGAAAAGTCAATTTAACCAGAACCAGACAATGGGACATTTGATGGTGTGAAGATTGGGTGGACCTCACTGTAGGACTCTGTCCGCAGTGAGGACAGTTATTTTCAGTTGAGCAGATTAACTTTGGTGGCTCTGCATAGGGCTGTGAGCCCAGGGACTCAGAGGGGATCTGGAGGAACACAGAGAGGGATCGAAAGGCAAAAAGTGACTAGCCTGCTGACATCATGTGGCTCAAAGATAGTTTGCTGTTGAGGATATGCAGAGGCACTAGCCATGGTGTGATCTCCTATGACTGGTGATTATTTGCAAAGCTATACCCCACAGAATACCGGTCCCTTGACACACTCCACAAAAACTGGATCGTACGGCTAAGGAAATTTGAGAAACGTTACCTACTGCTTCCTCCTCTTACAAAATTGCAGTGGACATTGGCGTCTGAAAGGAGCAGAAAAATCAGTCAAGAAAACTTGAACTTGGGGCACCTGGGTGGCTCAGTGGATTAAAGCCTCTGCCTTCAGCTCAGGTCATGATCTCAGGGTCCTGGGATCGAGCCCTGCATTGGGCTCTCTGCTCAGCAGGGAGCCTGCTTCCCCTTTCTCTCTGCCTGCCTCTCTGCCTGCTTGTTACCTCTCTCTGTGTCAAATAAATAATAAAATCTTAAAAAAAAAACAAAAAACAAAAAAACACTTAAACTTGTTCAAACTAGCATTTCCCAACGTTTTGGAAATAGTAACAATAACCTCCCATTCAGTGGAACGGATGGATCCTAAGCTTCCTGACTGAGGCTATTAACACAACACATTAAAAAGTAATTTGATGACAAAGAAGAGAGAGTTTTAGTCTATGTGAAATCTACAGTTTTGGGCCCTGAGATGACTTAGCCAACCCCATGTTGGCTACTTGTTGAAGTTAGGTCTGCCTATTTCTATAACCGATTTGATGGCTCTTGCCTGGAACTGAGGGGCTCATACCCATGCCTGTTGGCCTCCAAAGCCCAGATCATTAACTGTGTGTTATTCTGCCTGACATGTAAGTGCTTTTAAACTCCTCTTTGGGGGCACCTGGGTGGCTTAGTAGATTAAGCACCTGCCTTTGGCTCAGGTCATGATCCCAGCATCCAGCGCCGCATTGGGGGAGGGGGGTTCCCTGCACAGTGGGGTGCCTGCTTCTCCCTCTCCCTCTGCTGCCCCCACTGCACCTCCTGTGCTCATACTTCTGCTCTCTCTCTAATAAATAAAATAAAATATTAAAAAATAAATTAATTAACAACACTCCTCTCTGAAGATAATTCAATAGTTGGGGGCTCTCACTGTCTCCTACCTTACCCCAGAGGAGGAAGGAAGAGAAGGAGCGAGGAGTTAGTTCTTATAGAAGCGTAAGCGAGATGTAGCCACAGGAATAGTTTTGAGCATCTGTAATATTTGTTTCCTTATCACTGTCACAACTCCCCAGGAGATGTTATGCTTGAACAGAGGTTTGGGACATCATTAATTCAAAGATGAGAAAAATGTATCTTCTTGGGCTGGGGAGAGGAGAACAAGAGGACCGTGAACAAGGTGGTCCAGGGTTCGCCTCCAAAGATCTCCTGTGGAGCAGCCTCTAAGCTGCTCTTCGCCATCCGCATTTGCAAATCAAACTAGCATGAGTACGGGCTTATCTTTCCCGAATCTACCTTACCCTAGGGGTTGCAGGCTTATTAATACAGGAGGCCTTAGGGAAGGTGATTTTGAACAGCAAGCTCCTTTGTTCTCCTCCCTTGCCTCTGACCACTTGGGTTTTTAAATTCTCAAATTTGAATTCTCAGATTATATATGCCCTTTGCCAATTGAGAAGAGCTCCTTTTCCCTGCTGTTGCCACATTCTGGCACGGATTCCGATGGCTAGGCCGCCGTAGTGGGACTGACTGAGCATTTCAGGCTCTCTGCCCACTCTTCGCCCACGCGGCAAAGAACACCTGATGAAGGAAGTGGCTAAACTCTCCCGAGCTGTCCCTACTGCCAGCCTGAACTCTCTCCCAAGCAAAGGAGGAAGGCCAGGGCCCTTGACCTGCGCTTGAGTTCTGGGAGGTGGGTGGGGAAAAACAGCGGGGGATGAGAACAGGGTTGAGGTGATATTGGGTGCAACACAGCAGGCGGCAGAGAAGGTGGGATTTGGAATAATGAGGCAGAGAGTCTGGGAAGGAGATGCAAGCTAGGTAGCGGGGCAAAGAGCCTGCAGAGGGGCCATTTGAACTTGGGAGGATGGACAATAGGCAGAGTATGAAAGTATTCTCATTGCAAGGGTTAGGCAGGAGCAAAGGAGCTCTAGGTTTCTGGGGTCCGGCAGCCTGTGCAATCAAGGAGCCCTCCTCAACAATCGGTTATCAAATTATGAATATAAATTCATATGAAAGTGAATATTCATTTGCAATGAGAAAATGAATTAAATCACCAACTTAAAAAAAAGCTGTCAAATACCACAAACATCAAAAATTCAGGAGAGTAACTTACTGTTTTATATACTAAGTACCTACCACACATATCCAATAGTTTTTCCCCTGCATTTTTTTTTTTTTACTCTGTACACTTTGATTGCGTCTCCATTTTATAACAATTTTGTAATGTCCCTTTTTATAGGTGAGGAGAAAGGTAATTCTCCCACTAAGACAGCTGATCCACATTTGATTTTTAGAGTTGATAGTTAGGGTACAAAAATGCAATTATTTCTAGAACTACTATGGATTGAAATACCATGAATACACGAGGTCGATTTGGGATACTTGCCCTTCAAAATGTACGGTGTGTTCATTATTATATACGCTGTGTTACTGAGTATATTCCTGCCGGTGGAGAACTTCTGCTTTGACTAAGCTTTGTAAGAACTAAACCTACCACTTGCAATTTTCCATATCTGATAACTGGGAGAACTCTCTGCGGACTAGCTCCTGGCTCTGTATATTTCAAACCTTGACCTTCTGTCCTTATGTGTGTACATCTGGTGCCTGTATTTATATTGCACTATGACCTCTGACCTTGTACCTTTAGGTCACGACCTGAGTGAGTCAGCACCATGGATGGCAAGAGTATTACCAGAAGCCAGTCCTTCAGGAGGACTTCTAAAGTAACATAACCATCACCATAACTATTACCAGAACTACACAAATATAT
The DNA here is from genome assembly GCF_011764305.1 of Mustela putorius furo. NCBI lineage: Eukaryota > Metazoa > Chordata > Mammalia > Carnivora > Mustelidae > Mustela > Mustela putorius. The sequence continues at coordinate 12,508,327 of NW_025422123.1, read as the reverse complement.
TCCATTAAACTCAAACTAAACAGATGCTTCCATTTAACTTCCCACTTTGTGACATCCCCAAAATGCTCATGGCCACTCCAATATAATGCTAAAGAAAATGTAACAGAGGCCAAGTTGCAGTGGAAAGACACACTGGTCTCAACCAACTGCCCTTTGAGTATCTTGCACTTGCAAATTTTACCAAAACAGATGATTATGTGAACGCTATCATAGGTTCGTTTCTGAGCCTTGGAAGGAACCAGTGCAAGGGAAGAGATCAAGGATTTTGAGTTTTATTAATATCAGAAACCATCCTGCTTGGGTTCGGTCAGAGGATTCAAAGCATCTTCCTTATCCAACTGGGTATTTAGACACAGATGGGTATGGATCTTTCAACAATCTTACACATGAAGGCTGAGGCATCCCGGGCTCCACACTTCCTCCGGGCAGGTGGTAAGGAATAGCGCCAGGCTCTGAGTTATCTCTCAGGAACAAACCCCTCCTGTGTGTCAGACTTCACTGCCACATGCTTCCATTTAAGGAAACCACTGTTAACAGACAGTCACTGTAACAACTTACATAGACTCGGTTTCAAATGGCCCTTGTCATCACGGGGGATACACCCAACTGGAAGTGAAAAATCAGTTTTCAGGTGAGAGGTGAGGTCTCTGGGGATCACACTGGGGTCCATACGTAAAGTACCTGCTTCCAGAACAGGAATACCAGGTGATCCGATGTTAGAGAGGCTTTTGACCTTCTCTGTGTTCTTCATGCTCTTAGTCAGCAGTCAGGTTGTTTGCGGGAAACTGCTAATCCTTCACCGTGTTTCTTTTGTTTCTGTTGAGATAGACTTTATGAGCTTGTCTTGCCAATAATTTTACCTTGACTAGGAAGATCTTCAGGTGAGCTAGACAAGAGAACATTGGAGGGTATTAGAGGAGAAAGGTGCCTCAGACATCACTGCACAGGGGAGGGAACTAAAGTCCCTCAGTCAAACCGACATATCAGAGTTAAGGAAATTGGTATACTCTGGCAAGGGAGCCAAGATTCATTTATGGAAGTCAAGTCTACTTTGTTTACCTTCAAAGCAAACGGTGGTTTTCTTGAAATCCTAGTGGAGAAGATAATTCAAGAAACCAAGGAATCATTCTGGCAACTTTTCCTCCTGCCCCGCCTGCCCACCTATCCCGAAATGTCTATACCTGCCTCAACATAGTTCAAGTGATTGTTGAAATTTGTATTTGTAAGTTAATAATACCAAATGTTTATATTCACTAGGGAATCCTTATGCAGGGCTTCTAAGGACTAGGGTATATTGGAAATTTTGTGGATACTGTTTTTTAGAAGAGAATAAGATGTGGAAGATAATAGTACCTTGATAAATACCAATCAGTAACAGACTATAATTTTAATTTTGGAATACATGAAAAATAAAATAACCTGTTTTAGAACACAGATAGTAAGGAAATATACCAAATTGTTAACAGGGGTCACATCTGTGTAGTCATCTAACCAGTGTGTTTCATTTTTTTCTTCTGTAAATCCATTTTTATACTAATTTCAATTCATAGATACTTATTAAATTAAAAAATAGATCTAGTATTTTTTGAATAAAATAAAATTACCTTGACTTTGAATAAAAATTAAATACATGTTTATCTAGCTTAGGGCTTTGATTCATGTATTTGGTTTTAGAAACAGGGAACCAGAGACTCAAGGGTAGAAAGTAAATTCCCACAAGAGATTGCAAAATTGAGAAGTGGACCATCTTGCTGCCCAGAAGGCCAGTGTTTTCTTGATGTCCAGTGTCATGGCGGCTGAGCCCCCTGAGTCCCTGACTCTGTGAGTGTTTCATTAAGTCATACTTGCTGTGAGTCAGTCCATGGTGAGTCATGCTTCCTGCATCTGCAGCGGAAGGAAGGAAAGGAAGCAAGAAAAATAATAATAACTTGGTTGTTATTGTATTAAATAAAGTAAATTTCAGTGTGTTGGGCCAGATGCAAAATTATAGAAACTAATCTTTGTGAAAATGTAAAATGCAGTATGTTGGATCAAGTATTTTGTTTACTTAATTTTTAAAAAACTGTCATTTTTGAAAAAAAAAAAAGTTTATTCTCTGACCTCTTGAAAGTGCCTATTAAAAAGGGGCAGCTAATTCCTCTGGCAAACTTTGTGGAAACTTGACACAGAGTCTTGGGAGTTGCATTAAAAATGCAAGAGGGCATTTTACTCTCAGCATAGAGCGGGGGTGGAGGGGGCTGCGTCCTCACTGCTCCAGGTCAGCAAATGAAGAATTATTTATTTATGGAAAGTGGACTAGGTGTCAGCAGGTTTCCGGGGAAGCAGCGTGTCCAAGAATGAAGTGCGGAAACCCAGCAAATGAATCTGCCCAACCCTGATAATTTATGAGAGAGTTTTTGAATTTGGTTTTCATTGTCAGTGATTTTTCAAGTTATTATTTGTTTATTTGAGGTAGAGTGAGAGAGAGAGCACACAAGCAAGAGGAGAAGCAGAGAGCATGAGGGAGAAGGAGGAGCAGGCTCCCCCTGAGCAGGGAGCCCAATTTGGGACTTGATCCCAGGACCCTGAGATCATGACTGGAGCTGAAGGCAGACGCTCAACTGACTGAGCCACCCATGCACCCTTCAAGTTATGTTTTGATTTCAAGTTGCTGATCTCCCACTTCTTTGTCTTCAAGAGGATAAAATTCAGGTGGTAGCTTTTATTAATTACGCCATAATCCTAGGAATCACCGGATATGTGTTTTTATACCTTTAATAACTTCATGGCCCCCCAAAGACAAACTGTGTGAGAGAAATTGTTAACTGTTTAATGAAAGAATCAGGTTCCCCAAAACGTTCTCATCCAGGCTCACCTAAAGAAATCTAGACCCTGGACACTGACGAATAGATCTGTTCTCTGAGCGTGATGCCCAGGATCACGAAGGGTCCCTTTACGTTCTACCTGTGCCATGAAAGTTCATCACGATAACGAAAGCAAAAGAATTCAGAACCACAACATAAAATTTCCAAATTTATGTAAATTTCTGGGGAAGCTTCCTCTTGAACACAGTGATAATGCAGGGAAAAACTGTCTTCTAGAAGCCACAGTCTCCTGTACCTTCTCATCTCTCCTCTCTTGCCTTCTCTTTGTGCTATTCTTGGATCCTCTTGCAAAAGGATCCGGAGGGCGCCTGGGTGGCTCAGTTGGTTAAGCGACTGCCTTTGACTTGGTCATGATCCCAGGGTCCTGGGATGGAGCCCTACATGGGACTCCCTGCTCCTTGGCGAGTCTGCTTCTCTCTCCTCCTCTGTCTGCCACTCTCCCTGCTTGTGTGCTCTCTCCTCTCTCTGTCAAATAAATAAATAAAATCTTCAAAAGAAAAAAAGGGTCTGGCAAGTACAGTTATGCCAAGGCATAAATATGGCTCCTTGTGGTTATTTTTATCAGGATATTTGCTTTTTTTTTTTTTTTTAATTGGTCAAAAAACTTAAGCCATAGCAAGGAATTCCTTTGGCATTTTGCAAAGAAAGAAGCCCTAAGGGGCATTCCAGGGATGACAATTTACTGTCCTTATGCCTGCTTTGGGATTTGGACATCAACTAATAAAGGCATCAAGCATTATTTTGCTCCCAGCATTTTAGACGGGCTTGCCATTTCTCTCAGCTCTAATGCATGTTTGGTCTGCTAGACCAAAACAGGCAGTGAGTCGTCGTCTTTTTTGTCTTTTTGTTTTTAATTTTTTGGAGACTTTTTAATTTATTTGACAGAGAGAGAGAGACAGCAAGAGAGGGAACACAAGCAGAGGGAGTGGGAGAGGGAGACGCAGGCTTCCACGTGACCAGGGAGCCTGATGAAGGGCTCGATCCCAGGACCCCAGGATCATGACCTGAGCCAAAGGCAGGCAGTTAACAACTGAGCCACCCAGGCACCCTGGCAATGTGTCTTCTTTAGCATTGCCTACCCCCATTGGACCCAGCAGAGGACATGACACATAGGAACTGAGCCATCCCCCGTGAGTGAGCCACTCACTCCCAGCATGCAATGACAATTATGATGCCCTATGCAAGTTATGTACAGACAGCCATGTGCCCACAGGAGAGGGAAGTGTCCTCAGGAGGCAAATGAAACACAGATAAAGGGCACTTCTCTCTCCCTTCCCTCCATGACTCAGGCCTTTTTCTGCTGACCTTTCCTTGTTATGGATCCTAACCTCAACCTCTTCCAAGGGCTACCTCCAACTTTAAAGCAGCTCTCCAGTCTTTTCTTCCTAACTGGAACATGACCCGAAGACATCAGGAGTCTGCCTTATTTGATTTGGCTGCACAGAAGATAGAAAACTAGTCTAGCTGCTGTTCCGCCATTACCTCAAGTCTTTCTTCTTTTAATTCATCCTTTTTTTTTTTTTAAGATTTTATTTATTTGACACAGAGAGAGAGATCACAAATAGGCAGAGAGGCAGGCGGGGGGGGGGGGGATGCAGGCTCCCTGCAGAGCAGAGAGCCCTGTGTGGGGCTCGATCCCAGGACCCTGAGATCATGACCTGAGCCGAAGGCAGAGGCTTAACCCACTGAGCCACCCAGGCACCCCTCTCTCTTTTAATTCATCTTGATCTCATTTTCTATAGTCAAAAATATTTGAGAACATGGCAGATAAGCAAATGAAGTCCCTGGTCTATTTTTATGGCCCAATTCCCTGCCTGCCCTCCATGTGATTCTGGGCTATCTACTGCACACTCCTAATTCTCACTTTTCTCATGGTCCATGCCTTATAAGGCTATGGTAGGGGGTAAGGGAGCCAATGTGTATAAAGCGCCTTGCACAGTACCTGGCGTAGAGAAAGTACTTAAGAAATGTGAGCCATCGTCATCATGATCAATAATGCTATCACCATCAGGTCCAGCCAACTCTGTTGGTGCCAAGAAGGCAGTAATCTGGTGTGGTTTCTGGGTGGGCTAGTAGAGAGAGTTACAGGCTAGAAAATCCCTGTGAATTATACACTTCTCAATATATCTTTCTCTAGGTTCTCCCTGATGAAAGAGCAGGTGGTAGAGCAGAGAAGGTCTGGGTCTGAGGTCTCTACTCAAGTCTAAATTCCTCATACCGGTGGGGTGATGGAGTGACCTTGGATAAGCTCCTCACCCCACCGGTATGAGGAGTTTAGACTTGATGGCCTCATTCCCCTCAGGCTTGGACAGTTTGTGTTTCATTTATTATTTATTTACTTCCATTCTCCTTTTTTTTTTTCCTTTCCATCTTCCCATTGAGAGGCCAAGGCAAAAGTGATAACAAGCAAGAAAACAGCGCCCTCTAGGGTTTTCCAGGGGCGAGCTTGGGTTTGATGACGTGCCTCAGGAAATGAGGATCTGGGGGCTCTGAATTTCCTAAGGCCTACAGTTATCCGCCTCATCCCTTAAGCCAACCAACCTCACAATGTTGCTTCTATCTTGATGGGTTGAAATACATTTGTTTTGAAAGATTACAAAACTCCAAGGGAAGAAAACCGGCAAAAATAAAAACAAAAACAAAACCCGTGAGAAAACTTGGAGGTACAGAAACCCAAGTTAAGTAAGAAATATTGGAAAAAGAAGACCAACTCAGAGAGGTCAGCCATTATTTATTTCAAATGTAAGTTAAACATTACTTAGTGAAGAAATATAACCTTTTGATGTTTCCATTGAAGGAGTTAAGAGTGTTCAGAATATTTCAGCAAGGAAAACATTAGTATTATATTAACGTAATATATAAAATTTGTTAAAATGAAGTTTTGAGGGGGAAGGCCATTTAAGTTTATATTTTTTGAGTTTATTATTATCTCTCCTAAAATGAGACACAAATCCATAAAAAGGAACATTTTTGTCTCCTAGACAATAGTCACAGAATGTCACAAATCACCTGATCTAGTGCTCCATTATATAGATGAAGAAGCTAGTAAGCCAATGCTTTTATGTTTAATCCAGAGCTCTTGATACTTTCTGAAAGAGTACATAGACTAGTAAGAGCAATGCTAATATTCAAATAACAATAAACATGAACTCACTATGTACCAAGCATTGTGCCATGTTTTACACGGAGAATCTCATTTAACCCTTGGAATAGCTCAAGGAGTTCATTACCATTGTTTTTCCATTTTACAGACTGAGAATTGGAGGCATGGATGAGTCAGATGGTTACCCTAAAATTTACATCTTATCAGTACTTGTGGGCTTTTCACATCTATCCCACATTCAGATTCATAGATACATACTCAGATAGATGCCACTAGGCTTTTTGTGACTTCTGCATTTAGTTTTGGAACAAAAATTATTCTGGTTTTGAAAGCTCTTCCTTGAGCATAGTGGGAACAAAATGAGTCACAGAGAGCTGGGAAGAGCACTCAAGGATGGGTGGTAAATGGGTCCCAAGGAAGGGATGGGAGGCATCTTGCCTGGGAATTGGTCAGTTTGGTGCCAGCTCTTTGGAGTGAAGTATAGCTTGAGGTTCCAGCATAAACTGTCCCAAACTAAGGTTCCATTGAGCAAGTATACATATAAGGGAAAAAAGCTGAATTCATATTGAACCTTTACAGAACTCTATGCACATGTGTCTATATTTTCTTATATTTCTTTCTTCTAAAATCACACAAATGCACATTGACTACCGAAACCCATAGTTTTGTGTTGTTCTAACACAAGTTTTTTGTATGCATTTACCCTCGTGTTTCACTTTAAATAGCTACATGATATTATTCCATTACCTTTATGTACCATGATTTGCTTAGTCATTTCCCTATTGTTGAAGCTTTGGATTGTTCCCAGTTATAAATAGCATTGCTATACCATTTCCAGACTGCTTTTAATTTGGGGGATTTTTTTTTCCTGATATATATCCCCATGGGTTAAATTTCTGTGTCAAAGTGTATAATATATTAAGTCTTGCAATATATTGCTAGATTTCTTTCCAGGACATCTAAAAAATACATTACAAGTCCAATAGCATTGAATTTTTAGCATTTGGTTTTTCTGATTTATCCATTTTAAGTTGTGATTTATCATTTTAAGATGTTTTGATCACACCATCACCCCTATCTTGACATCATGACCACTCCCAGCACCATCACCTTTGCCAAGACAACCAAAAGCAACACCGTTACTATCATCGACTACCTTGACCATCAATATGACCACCACCATCATCATCTCCCCCCACTGTCACTATCACCTTCCAAATGCCACCACCAACATGATCACCAACATCACAGTCACCTTCTTCAACCAAACCACTACCCCATCTCTTTCATTCATTACCATCACCATCATCAAATCCACCAACACCACCAGCACTACCACCACTTCTACTTTTATAACCACTACTCTCACCACGATCAGCTATTGTCACTGCCATCTTGATCACCACCATTACCATCATCACCTTCACCACCATCACCACCACCAGCCCCATCATCACTATATTCCACCGTCACTACTGCCACATACCACTATTGGAGACATTCAGTATGTGCCAAATACTGTACTATTTACTTACATGAATCGTTTTGTTTTCACAATATTACAATATGTAATAGCCTCCTGTTACTGACTAGGAAACTGATGTTGAGAAATTAGGAACTTTGGTCAAAGACACTGCTAAAATGTGGCAAAGCCAACCTCCACATCTGACTCCAAAGCCCATTCTCTTTACCATTAATGCCTGCACTTATGTTAATGGATATACTGTGGCCTTTCAGAGTTTTGTTGTCTACATCTCTTCAGTTGCTACTAAGACTGAACATCTTTCTTTGTGGCGATTCATTGTCAACATTTCCTTGTGTGTGAATCCTCCATTTATTTCCTATGACCTCATTTGAATGATAGCTGAACACAGACCTTCAATAATTAGATCAATTCTGTATTTCCCGCGGTAAAACTTTTCCTTTAATATTTATAACATATACTTTTCTTACTTACATTTTGTCTTTTAAGCCCTTTGGTTTTTTTTTTTTTTTTATGTTCTAACATCTATTTTATGTCTAATTTTATGTGAGAAAATTAGAAGTATTTCTTCCTTTTTTACTTGGAAAGAAGATGCTAATTTTCTTCTAGTTTCCTTTTCACATTCATCATTTTGCTTTGACCAAAAGTTATTGTAGTATATGATATGCGGTGTATACTCCACTATATTCTCTGTACTGTGATTTTTTTGTGCTCATGTATTCAATTATGATTATTTCTTATATATTCTATTTTTTAAAGATTTTATTGATTTATTTTAGAGAGAGACAGAGCATGCACAAGCAGAGGGGGAGGGGCAGAGGGAGAGGAAGAGAGAGAAGTTCAAGCAGACTGCTGAATGTGTAGGTTGACGCAGGGCTCAATCCTAGGACCCTGATCACAATCTGAGCCAAAATTGGGATTAGGACACTTAACCAACTGAGTTACCCAGGTGCCCCTGTATATTCTATTTTTTTCATGTACTAAGTTCTTAAAAGAGTTTCAATCTACTTCTGAAATATATATTCTATCTCATCATTTCTTCCTTGCTTTTAACTTAATATTATATAGTTTTGGTAATTGTGACTTGTTCTAAAATTTAGAAAGTAAATCCTCATTAATCCTTTGAAAAAAACTTTTTTTAATTAAATTAAAAAAATTTAATTTATTTTTTATTTTCAGCATAACAGTATTCATTATTTTTGCACCACACCCAGTGCTCCATGTAATCCGTGTCCTCTATAATATCCACCACCTGGTACCCCGACCTCCAACCCCCTGCCCCTTCAAAACCCTCAGATTGTTTTTCAGAGTCCATAGTCTCTCATGATTCACCTCCCCTTCCAATTTTCCCCAACTCCCTTCTCCTCTCTATCTCCCCATGTTCTTCATGCTATTTGTTATGCTCCACAGACAAGTGAAACCATATGATAATTGACTCTCTCTGCTTGACTTATTTCATTCAGCATAATCTCTTCCAGTCCCGTCCATGTTGCTACAAAAGTTGGGTATTTGTCCTTTCTGATGTAGGCATAATACTCCATAGTGTATATGGACCACATCTTCCTTATCCATTCATCTGTTGAAGGGCATCTTGGTTCTTTCCACAGTTTGGCGACCATGGCCATTGCTGCTATAAAAATTGGGGTACAGATGGCCCTTCTTTTCACTACATCTGTATCTTTGGGGTAAATACCCAGTAGTGCAATGGCAGGGTCATAGGGAAGTTCTATTTTTAATTTCTTGAGGAATCTCCACACTGTTCTCCAAAGAGGCTGCACCAACTTGCATTCCCACCAACAGTGTAAGAGGGTTCCCCTTTCTCCACATCCCCTCCAACACATGTTGTTTCCTGTCTTGCTAATTTTGGCCATTCTAACTGGTGTAAGGTCATATCTCAATGTGGTTTTAATTTGAATCTCCCTGATGGCTAGTGATGATGAACATTTTTTCATGTGTCTGATAGCCATTTGTATGTCTTCATTGGAGAAGTGTCTGTCCATATTTTCTGCCCATTTTTTGATATGATTGTCTGTTTTGTGTGTGTTGAGTTTGAGGAGTTCATTATAGATCCTGGATATCAACCTTTTGTCTGTAGTACTGTCATTTGCAAATATCTTCTCCCATTCCGTGGGTTGCCTCTTTGTTTTCTTGACTGTTTCCTTTGCTGTGCAGAAGCTTTTGATTTTGATGAAGTCCCAAAAGTTCATCTTCACTTTTGTTTCCTTTGCCTTTGGAGACATATCTTGAAAGAAGTTGCTGTGGCTGATATCGAAGAGATTACTGCCTATGTTCTCCTCTAGGATTCTGATGGATTCCTGTCTCACATTGAGTTTTATCCATTTTGAGTTTATCAAATCTATCTATGAAAGACCCACAGCAAATATCATCCTCAATGGGAAAAAGCTTTCAGCCTTCCTGTTGAGATCAGGAACATGACAAGGATGCCCACTCTCACCACTCTTGTTCAACATAGTATTAGAAGTCCTAGCAACAGCAATCAGACAACAAAGAGAAATAAAAGGTATCCAAATTGGTAATGAAGAAGTCAAACTCTCTCTCTTTGCAGATGACATGATTCTTTATATGTAAAACCCAAAAGACTCCACCCCCAAACTACTAGAACTCATACAATTCAGCAATGTGGCAGCATACAAAGTCAATGTACAGAAATCAGTGGCTTTCTTATACACTAATAATGAAAATACAGAAAGGGAAATTTGAGAATTGATTCCTTTTACTATAGCACCAAGAACCATAAGATACCTGGGAATAAACCTAACCAAAGAGGTAAAGGATCTGTACTCGAGGAACTACAGAACACTCATGAAAGAAATTGAAGAAGACACAAAAAGATGGAAGACCATTCCATGCTCTTGGATCTGAAGAATAAACATTGTTAAAATGTCTATACTACCTACTTTTAATGCTATTCCAATCAAAATTCCACCGGTATACTTCAAAGAGCTGGAGCAAATAATCCTAAAATTTGTATGAAATCAGAAGAGACCCCAAATCGCTAAGGAAATGTTGAAAAACAAAAATAAAACAGGGGCATCACGTTACCTGATTTCAAGCTTTACTACAAAGCTGTGATCACCAAGACAGCATGGTACTGACATAAAAACACATAGACCAGTGGAACAGAGTAGAGAGCTCAGATATGGACCCTCAATTCTATGGTCAAATAATCTTTGACAAAACAGGAAAAAATATACAGTGGAAAAAAGACAGTCTCTTCAATAAATGGTGCTGGGAAAACTATATGTAGAAGAATGAAACTCGACCATTCTCTTACACCAACACAAAGATAAGCTCAAAAAATTATTTTGGTATATTTTCCTGCTTGTTCTTCTGGAGAAATGTTCAAATCAGTGTTTCAGATTTTATAAAATAAACTGTGGAGACTTTAATTGTTATCATATGAGCAAAGAATTTTGTTACTTTAAGATTATTTGGCTTTCCATCCATAAGATTTAATTTCCCATTATTCACAGTATTATTTTTTTCCTCTCAAAATTATTTCTTATTTAGAGCTAAATTATTATCTAAGCACTTAATGGTATTTTTATCACAAGAATACATAGATTTTACTGCATTATGAAGTAATTCATCACCTAAGAATCAGGATACAAATAATTTTATTGAATTTATCATTTCCAACACATCAGCTTTTGCTCTAAGTGCAAAATTTAAGATAAATAGTTCAAGTATTATGATAATTTTCTCTGTCACTTGAAAAACAACATCCAAATTAGTAAAATCAATGACAGTTTCTTCAGAGTCAAAATGTTTCAGAAAGGCAGGGCTCCCAGATGAGCCTATCTGGAAGGAGAGAGTCCCTTCGCACATGGATACCATGAATGTAAACTAAATTTGGATTAGTCTACTATGGCTACGTTTCTAAAAAACTATCACACGAAGTGTGATTTTTTATGCCACTAAACTTCCTTTTCTCCTTTTTCTCTCCTTTCTTATTGTCTGGGGTTCCTAGGGGCTGACTTTGGCAAAGAGTAAGTCAAGACTGGGGTGTAAACTGGAAAAATTATCCCAGAGAATGTCCTCTGAGAAGTCATCCCAATGCTGGCTTTGTTTGCCTCCTTTCTCCCAGAGATAGAGCACTGCCCCCAGGTACTAATGGGAACCTGGGGTTTGAAGACCTCCCTGGATCTACAGCATCTCTCTGAAAGGTAGGGTCCTTAAGTCTGGAGATTAGATTTTGCAGACACAGCAGAAGCAGTTGAGTCCAAAATTCATTCATTTATTCAACAAATATTATCGAGCCATGCAATCCACTAACTGTAGATAAAATGTCATTTCTCCAGTTTTTCTTTAGTCTATGAATGTAAAAGGGGGGAAAGAAAAGATTTGGTCAGGTTTGTTCCTAGGTCCCCTTAGCTCCAGAATTAGCATGTTTGCTATCATAGAACAGGTACTTGTGAGGCTGGGTCAATGAGCTTTGTCAAATTTGAAAACAAAACAAAACAAAACAAAAAATTAATATTAATGAGTGAACCCTATCAGTATAATATGTCCTGGGCTTGGTCTGAAGGCTCAGGTCTCAGCCTCTAACTCTGGGGCTCACGATCACTGGCATAATCTTCTCAGTACAATTTGTCTTCTACCCACTCACGATCTGTGTTTTGGTGAATTTGCAATCAAATACCAGTCCTTTCCGTGACTCTCCAGTTTTAGGTTCCCTGTGCTTTCAGTGACGCTGCTATAACCATGTTCCTAGTACACACCCAGGATGGGCAACATTGCTCAGCAAAGCAAGGACTTCCTCTGATGTCCAGAGATGATCCATTCGCTGATTCGTGCTTTGGTCTATTTCTTACTGAATACAGTCTGCATGTCCACACTCACAGCTTTTTGCCCAATAACTCAACTGAAGTAATTTGTTCTTTTAAGCTTGCCGACTATGTCATTCAGTGGATAAACTGTGACCAAAAGATTGTGTTTTTGATCTTTGAACCAAATCAAGTTTTTGATATCCATTTGCAAAAGAACTCCTTAACACTGTTGTGAGTAGAGGAGGAAGTAATTAATAGTTGCCAACCAGAACGGTGGTCATGACCTTCTTATATGGAGGAAATTCCTTGACTATTCATGAAGGAAGCAAAAGAGATAAAAGGTAGCACCTGAAAAAAATATTAAGAACTTTGCAAGATATACCAATATAGCATCATTATACAATATACCTGAAAGCTACATAATATTATATGTCAATTATATTTCAATAAAAAAATTTTATGCATGTTAAGAGCTGAGGTTAAATAAGAGTCATTAAACTAAGGATGGAAAATAATTCTTTTTTATTTTTTTGACATTTTTTTCCCCTGCTTGTTCTGGATGAATCTTAAAATCAGTTTTTTTTTTTCAGCTTTTACAGAATATACTATGGAGACCTCAATTATTGTCTTATGTGTAATTTTGGAGTAAGGAGATGGCAGAGAATTTGGAAGACAAGCATTCCCAAGACTAAGACTTTCCATGTTATTTCCAAAACAAGCTATCACAACTGTTATACCTCCAAACACATAAGTTTTATAAACCCTGGACTCTTGGGAATCCACTAATAAAATACTTGATATTCTGCAAAGCCACTGAATTTGTTCAGCACCCATTTATTTATCCAACAAATACTTCCTGAGCGTGATTCTAGCACTGCGTGTGCTCTGAAAACAAATGAAAAAAAGTATAAGACATTGTCCCTAACCTCAAAGACATGGCAGTGCGGTTGGGGAGACAAGATTTACAAACGGAAAGGAAAGCTAATAATAGAACACAGCTTAAGATGAAACAACAAAGATAAAAATAAATAAATTGCCAAAAGATAGATAAGTGCCAAATGAAACAATAAAAGTGACCTGGAGTTTCAGAAGGAATACATCACTGGTGGCCAAAAGCGTCAGAAGAGACTCCCTGGCAAGGTAGGAAGGACTTGAGCATTGGAACACACAAGGAGGACAAGGGCGAGGCTATGAGTGGGGAAGCTTTATTGCACACGGACTCTGGCTCTGACATGGCCACCGGGTCTGCTGGTGCCCCAGTCAAACAAACCACTCTCAGAGTAACTTGACTGCATATGCAGAATGACCAGTGACTTCTGTCCAGAAGGCCAAAGCGAGAGGGTAGGGTGGGTGTGTCATGTACAAGTCTGTACGAGAGCTTTCAAACACAATTTGAAGAGACTCAATATCCAGAGGCAAACAAATCCAAAGGACTTGGAGGCATTGACAGGGGAACTGAGGCAGTAAGGTCACTGAAAACAAACTGAAGCATGGGACGATTGTTGGGCAGCCATTAAATAACACATTTATGTAAACAATACATTCTGAAAAACACAGCTATACTTGTCCTTAGTCCGAGTGCCTTTTGCGTGAAGGGAAACATTTTCTGCTTCATTAGCTCTTTCTTCTTCTTCTAATATTAGTCAAAGACTTGAAAATTCCTGCTGTCTTTTGAGGCAAAGGTCACGGCACAATATAAAATAGGGAAAAGGAAGTGGCTATTTGGAGCCAAGACACCTGAGTTCCGGGCCTGCTTTTGCCATTGATACTGTTAGAAACTCAAGATTTGTCACTTAAACTTTCTAGATCTGCACTTTCCCCCCCCCACGAGATGATGGTCATATCATCTACCTTAATTACTTTACAGGGTTATTTGGGATGGAATAAGATGACATGGGGAAAAACGTTCAATGTGTTGAGCACCTATTTTGAATCAAGTAATTTCCCATTATATCATTGGATGTTGAAGACAATAGTTCACATTAAGAAGTTAGTAGTTTGCTCAATACCACACAGAGGTTGTGATCCAGGTCCCCCAAATTTAGTAGCCACTCTCTCCTTTAATGCCCACAAGTCAGGTTGAGCCCTGAATGCCTGTTCTGTCCTCCATCATCTTGGGGCTGCTTTTGCTTTGAGAAGGACTGAGACAGAAACTTGAGAGTGCATTCCTTGGCGTGGGATATTAGCTTGTGTCAAGCTCGCGGGGTGCTGTCTAGTGAAAGCAGGAAACAGGGGTGGGTTTTGAAGATGTGATGCAGAATGTCCAAAGCATGGGCTGCCACCACCCTTATATACTTAGACAATGTGTTATATGTCTCAGCCAGAAGCACCAGAGTCAGGATTATTTCCCAGCTCTGGTCTTTCTGGAGGGTAAGTCTTGCCTTCCGTGCATGGGATTAAGAAGGTTCTCAAACAAGCAACACTCTCAATTTTGGCTGCACGTTAGAACTGGCTGAGCAGGGACACCTGGGTGGCTCAGTTGGTTAAGCAGCTGCCTTCGGCTCAAGTCATGATCCCAGCTTCCTGGGATCAAGTCCCACATCCTGCTCCTTGCTCGGCAGGGAGCCTGCTTCTCTCTCTGTCTCTGCCTGCCACTCTGTCTATCTGTGCTCACTCTCGCTCTCTCTCTCTGACAAATAAATAAATAAAATCTTTAAAAAAAAAAAAAAAAAAAGAGCTGGCTGAGCAGTTTACAAACAATCCCAGTGCCCAGGATGCAGCCCAGACCAGCGCCACCAAGATCTATGGTGACGGCAGATAGGAGTGACATTTCGATGGCCCCCACATGCAGCCAAGTTCGGGAATCATTGATTCCATAGAACACAGGAAGGGTCCCCCAAGGGCAAATTTGAGCTTCCGGTAAATTAAGATCCAGACTTTTCCAGTAACAGGGAGAAGCTACTCAGGCATTATCTCAAATGGTATCTTTGCTGATTGGTTTCTTTCCTCTTAACAAGTGGTGAGTAAGAGTTCTAAGATCCTACCCTAAGTCTTCCTCAAACATGCCAATGTCAACCTTAAAAATTCATAACCCCTTGTATTACTATAGCATTTTATGGCCATGTGTTCTGCTTACTCTTCAAACTGGCTCTTCAGATGTCATTTAAGGACTGGACGATGGTTTTTGTTTGTTTGTTTATTTGTTTTTGTTTTTTAACTTCATTCTTATAAATAGTTACATTGGTGGGGTTCAGTCTACTGGTTGCAGTGTCAGTTAGTACAGGAAGGGCAAAGTAGGAAAGACTCTTCCCAGATGGAGAGAAATCTACAGAGAAATCCATCTATGGGTAGAAATTTCATTTTACAAAGCGATGCTAGTCTCCCGCCTTTTGGTATCTCATCTTCCTTCTCTATTTGGGGTCCTTGGGAGCTTTCAGAACCCAAACTTAAGCATTTCCTCAGCTGCTATTGTCAAGAACAACAAGGTGGGTCTTCCTGTGTGTGTGTAGAATAAAGGTACAAAAGCTGTGGAGAGCTGCCAGAAAGTGTCTGGCCCTCAGATTCTCCCCTCTTCTTTCCCTCTGTGTCCATGGTGATGGAGCGCAAAGGGCACGAGGATCACAAAGGAGCTTATCAAAACTGGAGCTTTCGTGTAGCCCCACCCTCAGATTCAGTTTGTGGGAAGGGCCCAGAGAGATGCATTTTTAGAAGCTTCCTCAGTGAATCTGGTTCAGACCGTTCTAGGAAACTCCTTTGGCCCCAGCCCATTATGGAATGCTGGCCTTTGTGTTATCAACTGCTTTCTCCCTTGATGCCCTTTTAAAATGCAGATATGACTACAGCCTGAGTCACTAAGGTCCTCTCTGTGGACAGATGTGAGGACAACAGCAGCAGGAGGGTCTCAGTACGTGTTTATTGAAGGGACAAGGGGAAAGTAAGATCTATTAGTGTGAGAATTTGGAAAAGGATGAAGGTTCTGAATCCAAGGACAGGTCTGAAGAGGAGGGAATTGGCTTCATGAAGACAAACGTGGTTGACTTCACAGAGCCCCAGGGAACTCTAAGAGGGCTGCACACGTTCTAGCTGACTCGTCTGAGCCTTTCCTTACAACTTAACTGGAAAAGACACTTTATGTTGGGGGGAAAAAAAATCAGATGATGTGTAAAAGTTGTAAAAAATAAAAACTGAAATGTTCTTCTCCTAATCCCACTATTCTGAAATAACCATTCTCTACATTTTGTGTGTAGTCTTCCAGACAATATATAATACAAAATTATATATTTTTTACAAAAAATGAAATAAGTTCATGCACTTTGCTATAATTTGTTTTCTCTTTCACTTAACAATGTATCCTGACATATGTTCTTTTTGTTATATCCTTCATTATATGGATTCACCAAACCTACCCAATCTTTGCGTGGACATTTAATATGCTTCTAGTTTTTTCTTATTTCAAACAATGATGCAATAAACACCATTGAACATATACCCGTTGTTTCCTTAAGAATTTCTTATCAGTGGGCCTGTTGGGTCTTCATATGACCCAAATATGTGTTCAAATTTGATAAATAATTGACCTCTGAAAGGTCATACCAATGTACAGTCCCTAATCATATTGCATATTTACTCACAATTTTTTCATGAATCTTTACACATTTTTACCAATTAAATAAGTGAGAAATCTTCCATTGGTGCAATTTGTTTTGTAGCTAAGTGGTATGCTTTTTCATATATTTATTAGTCCCTGTGATCCTGCAAACTAACTGTTCATACCTTATACCTAGGAGTCAAGGCTCACTTTTGTGTTCTCACACACTGTGTTTTCCTACTTTCATTATGGCATCTATTGATAAACAGCTAAGAGTCATGGGCCGCAGAAAGGGGGAGGAGCAAGGGAGTCATTTTCCACAATCAAGAGATTAGAGCAAGCAATTATTAAAAAGCACTGCTTATATTATTTAGTATGTAAACCTTAAGAACTGGAGCAACGGGTTATATTTAGCAAAGCACAGTGATGGAACTAAAACAAAATCCTAATAAGTTATTTACCAAGCAAATGTGAATATGGACAGATAGATCTACACATAGACCACAGGCCTGACTGTGTACTGGGCACAAGGAAACATACATAAGAAACACCAGCCCTAGACAAACCATAAGTGACTCTTAATCTCACAAAACAAATTGAGGGTTGCTGGGGGGAGGGGGGTTGGGAGAAGGGGGCTGGGGTTATGGACATTGGGGAGGGTATGTGCTTTGGTGAGTGCTGTGAAGTGTGTAAACCTGGCGATTCACAGACCTGTACCCCTGGGGATAAAAATATATTATATGTTTATAAAAAAATTAAAAATTAAAAATTAAAAAAAAAGAAAAGAAATACCAGCCCTGCTTTCAAAAAGCTAGATTGGTTGGAGTTGTAGGTATGTGAAGTGATGATTACAGTCCAAGAAGTGATTAATGGAGGGCTGAGATGTCTTCTGTCCTTGAAGGTCTTAGTTCTAGAAGACAACAGATTCATAAACAAATAATTTCAATGTAATAGCACAATGGTAGAGTTTTACATAGGATGTTATAGAAGTGTGAGGAGTTTTTGTTGTTTTTTGGGGGGTAAGGGGAAGAGGGATAGAGAGAGAATCTTAAGCTGGCTCCACACCCCGCACGGAGCCTGATGGCTCAATCTCACAACAATGGGGCCTCCTTTTTAAAGTGCTTAACTATGCTGTTGACTCATGTCTACCTTATGATAACCCTGAGATCTTATTTGGTTATGTGGAGCATCTCTCACCCATAACCCTCTTTAGTCTCTGCAGGTTCTAACTGTTGTGGATATAAATCTCCAGTTGCAAACATTAAAAAACCCACCTCAAGGGGCACCTGAGTGGCTCAGTCAGTTAAACCTCTGCCTTCTGCTCCAGTCATGATCCCAGGGTCCTGGGATCAAATCCCACATCCTGACCCCTGCTCCATGGAAAGCCTGCTTCTCCCTCTCCCACTCCCCCTGCTTATGTCCCCTTTCTCACTGTATCTGTCAGATAAATAAATAAAATCTTTAAAATAAAAACCCAAAAACCAAAAAACCAAAAAACCCACCTCAAGACGGTTTGAGCCAAAAAGGGATTTTACTGACCATCAGGATAGGAAACTGACCTAGGGATATCAATTTTTAGGTACCAAGCGATCTAGTCACTCAAACAATAATCAGAACTTGGGCTTCCTTTCTCCATCTCTTAGCCCTTGTTTTCTCTCTACTGGCTTTACTTTCTGATTATGTTCTGTCTTAGAGGGGACAAGACAGAGCAGGCAGCCCTGGGACCATCCTGCAGTTTCTCTGCAAGCCCAGCAGAAGGAAAATTGTCCCTTAAGCACATTTCTGACAAAAGGCCCAAATCTGAGCAAAGGCTGATCTTTTTTTTTTTATCACATCATAGTGAGGATTCACAGTCTATCTTCTAAGAGTTACAAGGGACAGCCTTAACTAACTTTGCCACCTGGAGCCCATAAATCCAGTTTTAAAAACTGATTCTTTGCCAACTAGATTTTAAATGAGAATGTCACGAACTTGCACTAAGCAGCTTGCTTCACCAGTCTACTGGACGACGTGCCTTGTTTTTCATTTTAAAAATGGAACATAGGGTCCCAGTTGATCATGTGTCCATTTTGAACCAATCACTGTGCTCCCAGGGATTCTGTGTTCCCATTGGCCCATGCCAGTCACCTGCCCACCCCTGAAAGTCCGCTGGAACCCAATGGGCTGTGAATGGAGCAGGGGTAGATTCCCAGGGTAATATGCGGTCCTTTAACAAAAAGCAAATGGATTTTGGTTGTCAATCGTAACAGCTATTCGCTTTTGCTTTCAGAATTCTAATTTGCTTGGTCACTGATGTTTGCCCACTTCCTTCAACTCATTTTGTATTCTGCTCCCACCCATGGACAAGCTGACTCCCCCTCCTCAACATTCCTTATCTTTCTCCCCCCCTCACCCCCCGGACTGGGGGCCTCTGGAATACCATGCCTTTTTTTGAGTTACTAAGGGCTATCTCTGGTCAGTTGGCAAGATGGGCCTGTTGTCCAAAAGAAAATTAGATGTGTGCATAAAAGTTATGTGGGTCAAAAAGTTTTTTTGAATTTTGTTACACATGTGTTTATCTTGGATCCTGTCCAAGGCTTTAAAAAATATATTTGTGTAATAGTTGTATTTTAATGTGATCTTGCTGTGACTAAAGTATGAACTTTGCCATTAAGTGAGCCAATTACCAGAGCAGTAAATCCTGCCAAAAATTCATGGTGCTGCAATAGAACATGACCTCAGATCACTTTGCTCTGGCCTCTTGTCTCCCGTGGCTTTCCTTTCTCTAGGGGCTAGGTATTTGTTTCTTTTTCATGTGCCACATTTTTGTGCCTGCTTCTTTTTTCAGCTCTGTCTCTGGTGTCTCTGAGGTTAAGCAGAGTGAAGGAGGGTTCCAGAATCCCCAGTTCCACCTGTTCCTTATCCAAGTCATTCACTGATTCCAACTCAAGAAGCAATTTCTAAGTCTCTTTCATCATCCCAGCCTTCTCCAACTGCATTGTCCTTCTCACACACTGGAAAGCATGGGGGTTAATAAGACAGGCTTCTGCGGTGGAGAGACCTTGGGTTAGAATACCGGTTGTGTTGTTTATAATGATGCGTGTGATCTTGGGCAAGTTCCTAAACCTTCTTAAGTCTTTGCTTCCTCATTTGTGAAATGGGACTGATAGCACCTGTCGTGGGGGTTATAATAGAGATGAAGCAAGCTTAAGAATGATTTAGAGTCCCTGGCACATGGCGGACCCCTAGTAATGTTAACTTTTATATTATTTTACTTCAAAATTAGAATCTTTATACAAACCCCACACTCTAATATCCATTTCACTGATGTCAGCCTTTGAGTAAAATAAGGGCTGAATCCTTAGTCGTGGAGGACCCTGGGAATAAAAGAGCTGCCTGATACTTGTTAATTCATTCCAACAACAATTATTTTTCCAGCTGTACTTGGATTATTAACAGTTTGTTGACAAGTGGTTTTTTTGTTTGTTGGTTTGTTTTTGTTTTTTGGTAGTGGTTGTTCACAAGTCTATAGCAGGGAACCATTATGCTCTGAAGGTCATATGGAAGACCCATGACACTGGATTCCTGCCCCCAAGGAGTTCTTGATCTTGTGGAAAAGACAGAAGGCAATCCATGAAGGCATAACACAGGAGCAAAGATTGCTCGTCAGCAGGAGGCAATAGGCACAGCCTGTTCTCGGAGGGTTCTAGAATGAGCATGAGCAGTCTGCCCCCAAAACACTGGTGGAGAGAATGAGTAATGAGTGAATCAGTGGGTGAGCGCCGGTTGTTGACAAGGACACTTGGCTTCAGTCCAGTGTGTTCCCAGTCCCCTCCCTGGGAGACTGTAGGCAGACTGCTGTAGGGACCAAGGTTACTGGTCAAGTTCGGCATGGGTAAGGGCACATTCATTTATAAAGGAATAGATGGAACTAGCAACCCACCCTAACTCTCCTCACAGGCCCACCTGAGACTTCATGTGGGTGTAATTGCTCCACGACTCGCCCCCTTGTCTATACCCACCTGGTCCTCCCCCAGAGATACCGTGTAACTGGGGTTTCTGCAGCTGTCATCAAACCCAGATGGTCCCTTCAGCTTGAACCTTAAACCCTTGAGATGTTCCAGGAGATCCTTTGTAAAGAATGTCAGAAAGGCACAATCTGATTCTCATAAAAAGCCACCACCCTGGACAAAGTGAGTGGGTTCAACTAAATATCACTAGGCATATAAAAATTGGAGCTTGTAGCTGATGATGGGCTTATATTCTGGTACTGGGTGAGATATTTCTAAAAAAAAAGAAAAACGAAACAACAACTCCCTACAAGGATCATCATTATTTCATAATAAATGTCCATTTATCATACACACACTCTCTCTCTTGGTCTAAATGTGCTTATTTTGTTGTTTTATTTTTTTATTTCAGTGAAGGCTTGTTTTACTTTATTGACTATAATTGGGAACACTAGGTCTCATGGAACAGAGACTTGTTTTATGTATCTGAAGTCCAGGGTAAGATAAGATCTGATACTAAGGATCTGAAACAAAGAAGGTGTGGAAAGGGGATATACAAAAAAAAAAAAATAATAATAATCTAGCAGCTTTTCATTTTTTTTTGAAGTGTTTAAGAATCTTGATCATTTGAAAAACTTATTTACAGAAAATTCTCATTTTGGTATAGCGTTCTGTATGTTTTAATCATGCAGAAACCTCTATAACCATCACCAAAAACAGGATACAGAATAGTTTGATCACCTGAAAAATTCCCTCATGTTACCCCTTTGTAGGTCCCCCTCTCCCCGCGGTCCCAACAGCTGGCAGCCACTGATGTGCTCTCTGTTGCTATAATTTTGCCTTTCTAGAATGTCATATAACTGGAACCATTCGGTATGCAATCTTTTATTTTTATGTGACTCAAATTTTATTTTATTTTATTTTTAATTTTTTATTAATTTTTATTATGTTATGTTAGTCCCCATACAGTACCTCATTAGTTTTTGATGTAGTGTCCCAAGATTTATTATTTGGGCATAACACCCAGTGCTCCATGCAATA
Organism: Mustela putorius furo; assembly: GCF_011764305.1. Taxonomy (NCBI): domain Eukaryota; kingdom Metazoa; phylum Chordata; class Mammalia; order Carnivora; family Mustelidae; genus Mustela; species Mustela putorius. The sequence continues at coordinate 12,486,529 of NW_025422123.1, read as the reverse complement.
TGTGCCCTCCTTAATACCCATCACTGGGCTCACCCATCCCCCACCCCCTGCCCTCCAAAACCCTCAGTTTGTTTCTCAGAGTCCACAGTCTCTCATGGTTCGTCTCCCCCTCAGATTCCTCCCTGCCCCCTGCTTCATTTTTCCCTTCCTTCTCCTAATGTCCTCCATGCTATTCCTCATGCTTCACCAGTGAAGCATTGAATGAACACTGGGGTTTGGTAAAGCATTCACCATGCTTCACCCAAAAACCATATTATGATTGACTGTCTCTGCTTGACTTCTTTCACTCAGCATAATCTCCTCCAGTCACTTAGTATAGTGCAGCTGAGATTGGTCCATTTTGTATGTGTTCATTCTTATTTATTGCTAAGTGCTCTATCGTTGTACGGATGTACCACAATTCTTTTCTTCCTTTAGCTACTGAGGGACATTTCGGTGGTTTCTTGTTTGCGTCAGTTTTGAATTATGCTGCTATGAACATTCATGGACAGGTTTTTGGGAGGACCTAAGTTTTCATTGCTCTAGGATACCACCCGGGAGGTGACAAGTGTGTCTTATGGGTAGCTTGTATTTGACTCTACATGGAATTACCAAATTGTTTCGTCAGAGTGCCGGATAGTTCCGCATTCTCACTGATAATGTATGGGAGGTAGTTCCCGCTGCTCTGCCTTCTTGCTACCCCATGGGATTATCGTGTGTGTATTATTTTCACCATTCTAATGGGTATATTGTATCATTTTATTTGTATTTCTCTACTCAATAATGATGTCGATCATCTTTTCATGTGCTGATTTATCATTGGTATGTCATCTATGGTAAAACGTTCAGATTCTTTTGGCTAATTTTTAATTGGGTTGTTTGTTTTCTTATTTTTGACATGTAAAAATTGTTTACAAACTCTGGATACACATTCTTTGTTTCCTCCTCCTCTTATTTCTGGAAGAGATTTATAAAATTGGTATTATTTCTTTCTTAAAGGTTTGGTTGAATTCATTAATGAAGACATCTGGGCTTGGAGGTTTTTTTGGCAGGGAGAAGATTTTCAACTATGAATTTAATTTCTTTAGTGTATATGGGACTTTTCTCCTCCTTCTTGAATGAGTTTTGTTAGTTTGTTTCTCTGAAGATTTGGTTCTATAGAAGTCTCCAATTTATGTGCAGAGAGTTGTCTATATCTTTCCTTTATTATCCTTTTATGACTCTGGTAGTGGTGTCCCATCTTTCATACCCATACTGATAATATATAGCTTCTCTCTTTCTCTTTTTGCAAATCTAGCTAGACATTTATTAGCTTTATCAATCCTTTACAAGAATTAGCTTTTGGTTTCATTGATTTTTTCTGTTGGTTTGTCTTGTTTCAGTTTCATTTCCCCCCCTCGCTATATTTATTTTTTTCCTCCTTGCTTTAGGTTTTGCTGGTTTCTTAAGGTACAAACTTAGATTTGAGACCTGAATTTCCTTCTAAACTGAATTATTTCAAACATAAATTTCTTTCAAGGGCTACTTTAGTTTCATCCCACAAATTTTGATACATTGTATGCTCATTTACATTCAGGTCAAAATGTTTTCTAATTATCCTTGAGACTTCTTTATTGACCAATGAATTTCTGAAAGTGAATTGCTTAATTTCCAAATACCTAGAGGTTTTCCAGAAACATTTTTTATTAATGTAATTGATTCTATTATGAGCAGATTAATGTAATTGATTCTATTATAAACATTTGAAACATGTTTACTTTGTGACCCAGAATATGGTTCACTTTGGTGCATATTCCATATGTGGGTAAAAATAGTGTGTTTTCTGTTGTTATTTAGATGGGATACTCCATAAAAGTTCATTAGGCCAAACTGCTGATAGTATGGTTTAGATCTTCTATATTCGTGCTGATTTGTTGTTGTTGTTGTCGTCTATTTGTGCTATCAATTACTAAGAGAAAATTTTGTAGCCTCGAACTACAATTGTGATTTGACTCTTCCTACTCTGCGTTCTGTCAGCTTTGCTTCATATATTTGGTATGTATTTAGATGTATTTGGTACATATTTAGCTCTGGTATTAGGTACGTATTTAGAGTTGTCATATCTTTTTTTTTTTTTTTTAGATTTTTTGTTAATTTATTTATTTGAGAAAGAGAAAGAGAGAGAGAGAGAATGAATGAATGAGTAGGGAGAAGGCTAGAGGAGGAAAATGTGCCATTTTACAATACATTTTGTGTTTGCTCTTTTTTTTTCCCATCAAACTTATTATATTATTTGAAGATTTCTTCCCATTACATTTTAATATATCTATTGGCTTTTCACTATATCTCTCTGTTTAACTTTTCTAGTTGTTGCTTTCAGGGTGGTTACAACACACATATCTAAATTTTATCAATCTTCTTAGAGTTCATAGTTGGCCACTTCCAGTGAAGTATAGAAACCTTACCATTATATAAATCAGTCTACATCTCATTGAAACCAAATATATTGAAAAGCCCACAAGACACGTTATAATTTTTTGCTTTCAACAATCATACAAAAGTATGGGTGGTACACAGACTCGCACATCATCCTTTCACTGGAGCCATGCCGATCTTCTCTGTATTTTTCCGACTTTAGTCTATGTGCAGCCCCAGTGAGCACTGAAGGTGTTTTTGAAGTCCTTTGAAGGTAAATATTTACCCAACACTTGCACCAACTTCGTGAAACTATGATTATTAGAAGTACAGTCTATGACCAAGGATGTGTTTTTCTCGGGACAGAGCCATAATTGACTCTAACCAATAATAATTTGACATTAAAGGGTATAAAATAAAGACATGTTATCCTGAACTAAAGCAGAATGCAAATTCAAAAACTAGAAACATGCACAAAAATGTTTTTTTTTTTTAAAGATTTTATTTATTTATTTGACAGAAATCACAAGTAGATGGAGAGGCAGGCAGAGAGAGAGAGAGAGGGAAGCAGGCTCCCTGCTGAGCAGAGAGCCCGATGTGGGACTCGATCCCAGGACCCTGAGATCATGACCTGAGCCGAAGGCAGCAGCTTAACCCACTGAGCCACCCAGGCGCCCCAAAAATGTTTTATCACCAAAGCTGACTTTTTGTTTTGTTGTTTTGCAATATGAATGTTTATAATAGCAAAACTACCAGTTATCTGGAGGGATGTCTAAATGGAAGGTATTATCTAGAAATTAAAAGAGAACTGGTCCATTTTCCAATAAGCAGTAGATATCTGGAGAAGATGAAAGAGAGGCTGGCTCTGCTAGATGTGGAATTAAGGAGAGTGGAGGTCATAACAGACACTGTTTAGATCATAGCCAAGAAAATGATCACACATGTAAAGCATCTTTCATCTAAAAATAAATAACCCTCAAAGGCATTTTATGCATATAATTTTATTTACCTCTGCCAGAGTTGCTATTGCAAATAGTGTCCAGAGTCCAGAGCAGGGAAGTGATGAGTCTATGGGGCACGCAGTGAAGGTATCAGTCTCCCTCTGTGCCCTTGCCTTCCCAGAGTATGCAGTCATTGGCTCAGAAGGTACAGCTGGGAAGGTGACTGTTTCTCTAAAGGCTTTGGTGATGTAAGCCGAAAACCAAGGAGGAGGAGAGGGCAATGAAACCTCCTCTAGACTGAGCCGTAGTGTACTGTGAGGGTTGCAAACTTGGACTTGTTGAGTGTTCAGTGAGAAGGAAGGACTTTATGGGGAAACAGCCTGCCATAAAGGGTGGTCGGGATACCGCGCCATCTTCTCCATCTGTCAGATGTCCGACCAGTCAGGAAGGTTCAGTCAAAGTGCTTTCTGCTTGCCCTCTACCCACTCCAGCTGTGTTGAATGGTCTGCCTCCATGCTGACTGATAGAGCTCCTCCATCTGCCCAACTCATGTGATAAGCTTCGTCTTCCTTCCGTGTGACAGTTACCCGGAAATGGATCTTAATCTCCATTCAGACCAGGACAGTGTCTTTGTTTCTTCAAAGTGACTTACCCAGTGTGTGCTAAGTTGGAAAGAGGCAGTTAGTAGAGTAGTTGAAAGAACAGGCTCACTCTTTCTGTGTTCAAATCCACCATTTTCTAGCTGGATGTCCAGGGACAAGTTATTGAAATATTTTAAGCCTCTGTTTCCCCACCTTGAACACTGGGATAATAGCCTTATTTGTAAAGACTCAACAAGTAAAGGTGTACAGTGCTGAGCATTTTTGTCTGGTACATACTAAGAACTATTACCTGTTTTTATTATTAAGTGATTAAATTTTTTCTTACAAAGCTGTGAAATACATACATATCTGTGAGCAAGGCAAGCCAGAACACAAACAGGACAAGCAAAGAGAAGGCAGAGAAAACAAACCAAAACTGACCAGATTTCAGATGCCAAAGATTTAGTACCTATTTTTAAATGAAGTGAAAGGTAGAAATGCAAATTGGTACAACTGCTCTGGAAAACCGTCTAGCATTGTTGATTCAAGAAGAATATTCTCACACTCTATGACTTAAAAATTCCACTTATAAGTATATGCCCAACAGAGAAGTGTCCTTGTATTACCCAAGGATGCTTGATAGAATGCTCTTAACAGCAGTATCTACAGTAGTGGTGAACTGGAAGCTATGCATATGTCCATCACCTGAAAAATGGATACATAAATGTGGCCATGAAAAGGGATGATTTACAACTACACACAACAGAATCAATGAATCTCACAAATGTCATGGTGAGCAAAGGAAGCCAGACATCAAGGAGTATTTACAGCCTTTACTGTAAGATTCCAGGCAAAACTAACCTGCGTTGTTACAGGTCAGGATAATGGTTACAGGGATGGAGGGGGTGGTGTGGAAGGGCAGGAAAGGAAGAGAAGAGACAGGAAAAGCTTCCTAGCTAACATTTTATTTCTTTGTCTGGGGCTCCATGCGTGGCTTCAGTTCATTGAACTGAGCATTTACCTGCGTTTTCCTACATGTGTATCATACTTCACTGCAAAACAGGGAACAGAAGTAAGAATAGGAAAGCAAGGGAAGGAAAGAAAAGAACAGAGAAAGAAAGGGAGGGAAAAACAAGCCCAGAAGACAAGAAAGACACAGGTCCTGGGCTTTGGACGCATCTGGCCAGTTGGGCTCAGCCCTCTACCTCACACACCAGCCCTGCCCATCCCCACCCCGGTGCCCTACTCCATTTGCCCAGCACGTGGATGGCTTGTTTGGGGTGGGTGGGGGGAATCCTCTCCTTCTCTGTCCTCTCCCCAAGCTCCTCCCAACTCTGAGCATCCCTAAGTCAGGAAGGGGCTTTCCTGGGGGGGGGGGGACGCTGGTTTTGGAGTAACTGGGGAGTGAAGGGTGCTAAAGCATCATTAATGAAACCTAAGACTTAAAGCCATCTTTTCTCTCCTCTTTTCCTCTTCGCCTGGACTCCTTCTCCCTCCCCGTACCTTTCCCAGAAGGTCCCCCTGAATCGGTGGCAGGGGCAGTCCGACTGGGCCGCGCCTGGGGCGCTGCTGGGCTGGGGTGGTGGGGCGGAGCGGGGGCCAGAGCCAGGGCCAGGACAGGGGCCGCGCTGGCGGGGTGCCCCTCCCCCCCCCCGCCCCGCCCGGGCTGACCCCGCCCCGCGGCCTCCGGCTATTTTGGGCGCGTTGGCGGCGACGCGGGGATCGCTGACAAGCGCGGATCCTGTGACACCTCCCTGCAGCCCGGCACTTGTTGCTCGGGGGACCTGCTGCCATCCCTGAATCCACCTTTCCCCCTTGCCCCCTGTCCCCTCTGGCTTCCCTCCTTTGCATGTGATCTCTCCGAACACTGATCTCTCAGACACTGCTGCTCCCGGCTTGGGAAATAGATTTGAAAACAATAATAATAATAATAAGCGCCGCTCTCAAGAAGGGCCCCGCAGAGCAGGAGCGCAGAGGGCTGGCCCAGGCGCCGCAGAGGTGGCGCCTCCTCGGCCCGGGACGCTGGCCCCGGGCGCCGAAGGCATGACGGACTCGGCGACAGCTAACGGGGACGACAGGGACCCCGAGATCGAACTCTTCGTGAAGGTAGGTTGGCATCCAGGCGCTCGCTGCACCTGTCGCTCCAGCAGTCGGGCTCCTTGCGGCGCGGGCTCACGTGCCAGCGCAGACAGAGCTGGGACACTGGACTCTCCCCAGGGAGGACATCTCGGCCCTAGGGCTCCCTTGGGTGTCCTTCCTGCAAGCGGGACAGCCTCGCTTCGGGGCTCCGGGATGTCGGGGAGTCAGGCGCAATCCGGCAGGTGGCCGCCAGTCTTCTTGTTGGCCCGCAGTTTGTCAAACCAGCTGCAGGGCCAGTGGATCAGTCCTGATCCCTGCCCGGTGCGATTTTGGGGAGTCTTGAAGGGTATCTTGAGGTATAAGGGGGTGGCAGACGCATGGCTGGACCACTGAACCTTTCTTCTAAAATTGCAGGGCACAGGGAGGTAAGAGAGGGACGGGAAGAAAAGCAAACCTTACGGATATAATTCTCTCTGACAAAATAAAAATAACATCTCTTCAAAGGTCTTTTCTCTCTTCGGCTCAGAGCTACTTCAAAGAAAAGCAGAAGGAAACTAAGGTGTTTCTTGCTTTGTGACCTGCAAAGCAGAAAACAAACACTCCTTTCGCCCACATTATTACTATTGTCATAATCATGATTCCGCGGGGTAGTATCAGGAAATGCTAAGGGTTGGGCAGTGGGGGAAACCCAGGTGGACTTGGGGCGGAAGGGGATGGAGGAGCACAGCGAACAAACCAAGTTAAGTCGCCTTGCTCCCTGGGTGAAACAATCTTCCCTCAACACTGCTGCACTTCGTTTGCAACCCCTAGGAGGGAAAGGGATGGATGCCGGCGAGGCAGCGTTTCCCGGGTCCGCCCGGTGGTGTATTGTAAGAAAGAAACATTTGATCAGTCCTCGCTGTGGCCGACACACTGCAGAAGCTGGGAAACCTGAGGCGGCAGGAGAGTTGCCTCCTGGGCGGTGCAGAAAGCCTCGCCAGGACTTGGGGGAGGGGAGTCCGCTGGCTGCCTGAGCTCCAGGACTTTTCTCAAATGGGGAAAATACCCTTTCACTGTAGTTTTCCTGAAATGCCCAGGTAACTGAGAAGGGGGGAGTCCTTGATACCTTTTAGAGGTCTCCTGGGGTGCACTTAAAAGGCATATGTATTCCCTGGAGTGGGAAAGATGTTATTTGGGGGTAAATTACCCTGAATTCCAAGCTGATTAAACAGAGAAATTGTCACAAAAAAGTGTAAGACCTACAGAAACCTTGATAACCACCTTCTGGTTTTGGTATCTTTCGGTGCCTAAAAAAATAAACCCCTCAGGTTGTGACTTATGTTACACTTGTAAGTGGTCTGTCCCACTTGGCCCAGCCTACCACAAAGGTCTGTTACATTTTCTTCAGCCAGGTGTTACGTCCTTTGGTTTATTTTTCAAAATTATCCATAGAAATCACACCTGTCATTTAGTGACATTTGCTTTGCGAAGGCTATTTCTCTCCCCTCAAAGGTGGCCTTTGTCTCGTTTGGTTTTTGCGACCCTTCTAGGCAGGATTACCAGGTCCTTTGGCAGACCTGGGTGATGAAAGAGGTCATGTCCTCTTGCAAGTTTGGCAGCATTGGACCGAGGGCCAGAAATGGGGGCTCTGGACGGTGGTGTCCAGGTCTGTGGTCTAGGGAACCAGCAGGGAGAGCTTTAACAAAGCGATGAGTTTCCCTGCTCTCCTTGAAGAAAGCTATTCTAGGACTTTCTCAGATTTCCTGGGAGCAGGTAGTTTCATAGTGTCAAGTTCCTGAAAGCTATTTGAAACACAAATTGACTCTTTAGAGCCAAAGGAGCCCTTTGCCCCACTACTAGGCACTGAGACCGATTCTGCCTGTACCTTTGGAACCTCGTTGGCAGCTTTGAAGGTTTTCTCCATTTATATAAAAAGCTCACTGCATAGCCCCCAGGGCCCCTAAAAGAATCCTAAAATGCCCATGTTGTTGTTTTGTCTTAAAGGAAAGAGATCCATGGCCAGGCAGGCCTTCATGATTAACTCAAAAACTGGATTGACTGTGGGACAAAAAGCTGATAGGAAAGCTCTTGATTTTCCCCCCCCTCTTGTTTGACGTTCTGGGTTGCAGTTACTGTTTCCAGGGACTCACATAGGCCGAAAATGTTGTGAAGTAAAGATCCCACCCAGGTTATGAATGGTTTTATTTTAGGGAAACAAGGGCCTGATCTACAGAATCAGGTCCTCCCAAAGTTGGACATTTCTCTTAGCTGTGTGATTCCCATGAGAAAGGCCTTCCTGTTGAAGGCATCTGGGGCCTGAGGCATCTTCTGCTGAGCAGGGTGGGTTGGTTTCTAGGAAGCCTCTTGGCCGGGTGGGACCCTACCCAGAGTGGGATGTGTCATTTTCAACACCTCCTTCAGGGGACCTCCTCTCTGCCCAGCTGGTATGCTGGGCATGTCGTTCAAAACCTGGGTCACTCAGGGAGTTTCAGGGATACACAATTCTATCCCACATCACCTGCTTATCAGCGTCTGTTAACTACTATGACTACTACTGCTGGTGCTCTTGATAATAATAATAATAATAATAACAACAATAATAATAATAAATGGCAGCATTTTAGAATTTCTGAAACACATTCAAATACCTTACCTCGTTCCCTGTGTATTAGCCTTGGTTCACTTCTGCGAAAAATGAAGGAAACATATAAATGCAAGTCACAGGGAGTTCGTGAGAGCTCCTGCTGTCTGATGTTCAGTGAGCCACAGTCTGCCCCATGTCACAACCTGGGGAAGTAAGAAGGATGATTCTGCCCGTTCGACGGTTGAACAACACCTGTGCTCAGAAGTACGCTGTAAATAATGTTCAGATCCATTCCTCAAATGTTCCTGTTTGGACTCCGAATTTCTTCCTCTTTCTTTTCCAAAGACCCGTATGTCAGGCCTTATACCTTCTTTGGCTGAATTGGGAAGTTCATTGATACCTCACTAAACCATTCTACTGTCGTAGAACGCTGCCCGCTGTGCTCTGCCCTCCTTCCAGGGAATGCTAGTAGTGACATTTTTAGTTTCTTCATCACCAATGAGAAAGTCTTGAGTAACTCAGCTCTGATATAATATTTCAAAGAGGCTCCATGGATGGGACAGAGGCTTGGAGACACAGGACATGAGTTTGGGTCTTGTCCCTGCTTCTAATTAACTCATGACTGAACACATTACTTAAGTTCTATGAGCCTCAGTACCCTCCTCTTGAAAACAAGAGGATGGTTATATGGTTATAAATAACCACAATTATATGATGGCGATCATATATTTTATGGCTCAGACGACGACATTCAGTTTGAGAGTGAAAAGGGGTGCTATGAATAATTAGGCTGGGACAGCAGGTGTCACCAAGAATTGTTCCCAGGCAAATCAGGATGTGTGGCCACCCTGATTATGGGAATACTGTCTCCACGGACATGCTGTGAGGATTCCAGAGGAGCAAGTAGGTGAAAGTACTTTGTAAATGAAAATTGGTATAAACACATATGAGTAAAATAACAATGTGAATTCCATGGCAGATAAAACCTTTCCTGATCTGCAGGCCCCCGATTTGCCCTAGGGAACAAAAGCCTGCCTCCTTCCTCACTTGCAAGGCTATTTCAAGAATAAATAAATGGGATCATGTACAGCTTGGACTTTGATTGTAAGGGGAAGACAACAGGTTCGACAGTTGACAGTGGCAGCCAATGTAGTTTATAGAAAGAAGAAAGAGCAAGGAAGTAAAAGCAAAACAGAAAGTGATTTGGAAAAACAAATACAGGATGTGCTGAGTAGGTTAGATCAACCTTTCATCTGTGTTGACTCCTGGACAGCCAGTCCCATCCTCGGACCCAAGAAGTAGAACACCACCAAAGTTGTTGCAAATACCTCTTGCTGCCAGGGGTGTGAATTTCAAGAGAAACCAGTGGTTCTCAACTTTGGCTACATATTTAGATTGTTTGGGGGAGGTTTAAGGTTTAAGAACTCCTGATGACTGCTACTTCTTGATCAATTACAGGAAAATCCCTTGGGGTGGTGGAAGGAGACCCAGAACCAGATTTCTTACCCCCACCCAGGTGACTCCAGGGTGCAGTTCGGGTAGAGAGCCACTGAGTCATGATCAGAGGCAAGTCTGACTGCAGGCAGTGTCTGCCATGGCTAAAATAGGTAGCCGTCCTAGAGGGAATTAGTGCCCAGAATTTCTAACAGCTTCAGGGCGTCATGATCAGGAGTGTTGTTGATACAGAGCTTGTACCCTATCTGTGCTCAGTTAACAGATGCTGACGGACTATGAAGCCCTATCCACAGGACTCCAGAACCATCCGTGCATGGGGTCGGTCTAGTTAAATAACCATCAATTCAGCTTGGGGAAAATAAAACGGAGTCCTGCTGATTGTTGGGTGGAAATGACTAGCTGTTTTATTTATTGAGTGATCTGGAAGGCTCTGACAGTGGTGCAGAGCACATGTCAAGTCGTGGTGACCCATTGTATAGTCATTTGACTTCCAGAACAGACAAGATCAAATCTTGTGGCATTCCCTCTCAGATCCCCACTGCCTGCTGGCTGCCTGGTTCCCTTGGACATCTCACCTAAATGTGGGAGCATTAGGTTTTGCTGTTCCCTTCAGTACATTAAGCAACTGTTTTTCTTTTTCACGAGTCCGGGTTTGGGTTGGGGTCAGGAACCAATACACAAGTTCACCCGTCGTGCCATGTCTGTGAGTGTGACTTTTCCTGCATGCCTCAGGTTTGGTGGCAGGGGCAGTGGGTTTACAGATGTTGAAGCCTACTGTTAGCGCGCTCAGCTCCTGCCTCCCTGCCCACAGTTCTTGCTTCCCCAGCTTGCCTTTCTCCAGCCAGGGCAAAGACTCCATCCATTTAGACCATCTGGCAAACACCTTCTCATCTGGATTCCTTTTCTGTTGCCACGTGCTGGGCCCCTTTTAGTGACAGCAGGAGGCATGGTGGGAGAGGGCCCACTTTAGGGAGCAGGCTGTGGGTTTCCAGCTGGGCGGGCTGGAACAGGCTGCCGTGGCTCTCTGCCAATTTTCTTACCAGTGCTGTGCTGATGATGGTGGGACACGTTTTGAGGTGTTGGTGTGAGCACTAGAATAAGTTAAGTATGAATCTGCGGCAAAAATGTAACTTCTTCTGCAGGCCCAGTATAGCCTCCTTAGGGAGATGCCAAGACCATGAACTGCACTTCCTTGGCGTGTCTGAGAAGTCACAGGCTCAAACCTGTCTGTGCCTGCCTTGTCACTGGGACAGGACTCAGACTCGTCTCCGAGCAGGAGCCCCGTGTGACCATCACTGGCTCTGACTGTGTGTGCGGAGCTGCTTCTCTGGGAGCTGGAGGCCCACAGAGGTCACTGACTGAATGATGTGGTTGGCCTGGCTGCAGGCGAGGTGCAGATCCCTGGCCAGTGGTTGGGCTCTGCAAGCTCCAGGGACGTTAATTTCTCCTGTCGGTTTTTTTCCTCTCTCCTCTCTCATCCCAGGGAGCCCTCACATAGCTTTGGGGGCAGGGCCAGGAGGCCTCAAACCGCTGGGGGGCTACATTCGCCCGGACCTTGTTATTTCGGTGGCTTCCTTCCTTTTCCTGTCACTGGGCTCTGGGCCGGGCTTCACTGGAAGATGTCTATAACTCCAGCCCGTAGATGAGAAAGACGGCTCTAGAGTCCACATCCTTTGGTTTCAGGAGGACCCATTCCTCCCTGCAAACTTCTAGCTCTGCATAGCTACGGTATTGTCTTGCTGAGAGCATAACAGACTCTCAATAGCTGGTATTTTCAAAAACTGTCGTATGGGAGACATCCTCATTGGTCTTTGTCATCAGGGCTGGAGGACTAGAAATAGCGAAGGAGCAAAGTGGGTAAGCATGGCTTTCCAGAAGATGTGGGTCAGTGATAAGAAGGTTCTCTCTACCCAGGGCATCCTAGATCTGACTCTGCTTGCATTCTGAGGGAGCACTCCAAGTACTGGGCAATTTGTCTGCCAGCTCCCTGAGTGTAATCTATGTTGGAAACACATATATGTGGTCAAGGGGTATCTTAGTCCCGAGATGTGAAGTTCTTGAAGGATAAAGACTATAGATAGCCTGTTGTCAAGTGTTACATGAATCCTTCCTAGGAAAAAGAAATCCTTCTAGCTTCTAGAAGCACTCTCTTCTAACGTGAGAAGGTTCTTTTAATTACATTTGGTGTAGCACTCATGGGGAACAGTGGCTAGGCCAATGGTGCTCAGCTCTGGGGTGTGAAAAAGTCACTGCATAACTTCTTAAAATGGGCTTGTTCATGCTCTTTCTCCAGATTTTCATACTTAGGAGGATTTGGGTAAGGCCTGGGTGCCTGTTTCCTCATGAAGCCACCCCTGAGTGGTTCTGGGATTCATCAAAGACTGAGAACCACTAGCCTCGAGCGTGGGTAAATAGAGCTAAACAAACAGTGGGACATCCAAAGGGCAGCATGAAATCCAGCCCTTCCTTGGAACATGCATTTCTTTGGGTGGGCAAGGCTGAGGCAAGAAACTTCTTAGCATGAATCATCCGAATTGACCACAAGTAAACCGAAAAAGGGGAGGAAAGGAATGCATTGCACCTTTCTTTCATAACTTGCTTTTATTCCTTTGTAATATTGTGTGAGGGCATTGGAGAGACGAGTACTTTTAGAAGTTAGGCAAGAAGGAGGTATTAGTAAGATAAAGAACTTTGAGTGTTAAGGGATTGAAAACAGTTAGTCAATCGACCAATCAACCAATTACCAACCACGTTTGTGAAGCCATCATCTGTGGAAAGTGATGAGGGGGCCTGGAGAGCAAGGAGGGGAGGTTGCCCACAGTCCATGAGCTTGCAGCTAAGGATAGAGCTTCAAGCAATCATCAGTGCCTCATGAGTGACAGGAGATGAAGTGAGGGGTGTAGGTACAGGGACCCATATGGCCTGAAGGACGTTTCCAAGTGTACTTTGAGGGGAGGTGGGACCTGAGTTGTGCTTGGAAAAATGATTAGGATTCAGAGAGTGGCAACCATATCAGATTCAGATTCAGCAACAGTATGAGGTAAGGCTGTTCAGGACCCAGGGGGTAGCTAAGGTTGGCCGGAGAGAACAGCCTATGGAGAGATGCAGCTGGAAAGAAGATAGGAAAACAAAAACAAAAACAAAAAACAACCCAATAATGGGAAGGGTTGTGAATGGCAAGTAAATGGTTTTGGGTCCATCATAGGTAAATAGGAAAAAAACAAAAGCTTCTACACAGGTGGGACCTAGATTTAGTTCCTCTTTGGAAAGGTTCATATGCGGCATTGCCTGATGGGGTGCACAGACTCATGAACTTGAAGCAAGAAGCCCCAAACTCCCAATTCTGGCACGGCCACAGTTTTGGGTGTGTGACTGTCTTTGAAAGCAAATTTCCTTTTTGTAAAATGGGGTTAAAAGAAATAATAGAGTTTTTTTCCTTGGAGAACCCTCTTAGAAGTCATTTAGTCTGAACTCCTCTTAGCAGATAAAATTCACAGTCTAACCTTTTAGGATTCATGGCTGTATGGCTTTCAGGAAGAGAAGTGAGTAAAATGTGAGCTGCTCTGTGTTTGCTGTTGCTCTCGCCGTGACCATGTCAGAAGGAAAGCCTTGAGGAAGAGGTCATGAAGAGGATTCTCGAGTGTTCCTTGTGAGGTGGTCCTCATGAGCTCGAAGTAGGGCTAAAAGGAGGGATATGCTGTGGGACAGTGATGTGAGTACAAAATAGGGCGCAGGCTTTGAAAGAAGAAGGTGTGGATATGTGAGGGATGTTGACACTTAGGATTCAGTGATATCATGGTAAATTCACCTCCCAAGAGACTGGTTTCCATATTTGGTGAGTCTCTTCCCTGATTTTATCAACACCATGGATGGGCTTGACCATGATTATCTAAGGTGTTGTGATTGAACTGAGTGCAGATAAACTAAGTGGGCTTGAGCTTAACCTTTTTCAGGTTCATTTTAACCTGAAACCCTATGAATCTATGATAGGACAAAGAGGACAAGAGCAGTTGATGGGCACCTGGGTGGCTCAGTGGGTTAAGCCTCTGCCTTCGGCTCAGGTCATGATCTCAGGGTCCTGGGATTGAGCCCCTCATTGGGCTCTCTGCTCAACAGGGAGCCTGCTTCTCCCTCTCTCTGCCTGCCTCTCTGCCTACTTGTGATCTCTGCCAAATAAATAAATAAATAAAATATATTTAAAAAAAGAGTAGTTGTTAATGCGAATAATCTTCCGGTGTTACAAGTGTTTTGTTTGAGATGATGGCAGGTCAGTCAAGGGCAGATGTCCACCAGAATGCTGGAAAAGCCACACTCAGAATGATGGGAAGGCCAGGGCGAGGGGTGTGGGTTTGAAGTTCTGCTCAGAGCTGCAGTTGAAGGAATACGTTCCTGGAAGAGGAGGAGGGAGCACGAAGAAATGAGGAGATAAGGCCTGTGCTCAGGAAATGCCCATTTGTGGGGGAGGAATGAGGCACAAGAGAATCTGGCAAAGCTAATGAAGACGCAGAGAGTGAGTGAAATATATGTAATGTCTTGAACGAAGGGAACTATGGGAACATTTGCTCAGAGGCAGGAGATACCAGGTGTCCCGGAAGGACTGAGATCAGTGTGGCTGTGACAGAGTGTGAAGAGAAGCGGGAAGGTGACAAATATAAGTTGGGGTCCGATCATGAGGCCCTTCTGAGGGCAGGTCAAGAGATTTGGACACTTATTTACAATGTCGACGGTTGCATGCATACCACTGGCTTGTGGGGCAATTATATTTTAAGGGAGAAGAAAGTACTTTGTTGTCTGCAGCTGGTGTGCCTGCCCATGTTGCGTCTGAGGAGATCGAAACAGGAGGTCTTCGCGGTGTGTCTTGGGCCCCCCATGGGCTGTGTGTGTAGAAATTTGGTGCTGGTTACCCTACCCGCTGTATCAACCCCTACGGACCTTAAGTTGGTGTTTTCCTCTTCTGATCATCGTTATTCTATGGTGAGGAGGAAAGCAACGAGTATCAGGCTGGAGAAATGACACAAAAGGTGGAGGAAGGATGTATCGTGAATGAAGTCCAACTGGGAACCCATTACCTAGAAGGCAGAGGAAGTGAAAACCATGTCCCAGTTACTATTGCTTAAAAATTCAGTTGGGGAGGTTGTCATGGCAACAGATATACTTTTCTTGATTCAGCTCAAGGTTCCTCTCTCCTAAACACACGCCTCTGCTACCCAGTGCAGACAAGGAGCAGAGAGGTCCAGAGAGTGCATATAGCATGTGGGTGGGGGTCAATCTCACTGGCTTTTTATTCATTTTCACATTTGGGTGCTGTAAGCATTTTGTTAGTCACATCATAAAATCCAGGATCCATGGTGTAATTGGTCTTAGAGACTAAAGGACCCACTTATCTGTGGTTTTTTGCCTTATGTTTTTCCTGTGGGGATAGAGTTCTGGGCAGGGCTTGACCATACGACTCTGGGAGAGGGGGGTGCGGCAGGCAAAGTTATGTGACTTCCCCTCAGGTGGGTACTTAAGGGGCATCGCAGAGATCTGCTCTGTGTGGCAGGATATTATCAGGGACCAAAGAAACAGGAATCTCCTTTTTAAGCTGGAGTTTCCACGGAGGCGTTTCATTGGTCAGTGTGTGCCCCCACTGAAACCCCAGCCCATGAACTTGTTCACCTAATAGCTCAGAGTCTGTTAAGTGAATGGTTTTCCCTGCTTAGCCTCCTTCCCCGCTAGGCTTGCTGCCCCCTAGGGCTGCCAGCTCCTCTGTGGGACTCTATGTTTGCCAGCACACGGGGGAGATGGAAGGTGGGGGATCATCTGGAAGGTTTGCAAGGTCTGTGACAGAAAGTGGCCAAATCATTGTCCCCTGTTTTCCATAGTCCAGAACTCAAGTATCATCTAGCTGTGCTCCTAGGAAAAAGGAGAGAAGGTTGGTGAACAACATATCATTCTCCACCATAAAAATGATTTATTTCCTTGTTTCTTACCACCACGTTACCTCATCACACCTGCCTGCAGCCTGTCTCCCCTCCTGTCTGCCAGGCTTGATGTCATTAGCTTAATATTCCTTGAATACTTTATCACACCCATTCCTCTACGGGCTAGATCAAGTTCATCGCTTCAGCCTGGTATTGAAGACACTCCAGCCAGGCCAGCACTCTCTCCCGACCTTCTTTTCCCCGCTCCCTGAAAATGGTTCCTTAGGTGTCCGACACTTGCTGATGCATTGGCAAGCCTCTTCCCTGATTTCATCCTCACACCCTGCCCCTTGGAGGAAGAAAGAGACTTCATCTTCATCACAGACAAGGTGCTTACTGGGCACTGCATACCGTGTTGTTCATCACAAGAGAGGGAGAAACCCGGAGATCCTGACTCCAGAGCTGGACAGTCCCCCCCAGAACAGGGCTGCTCGGCCCTGCATGATCCTAGGAACCATGGGGACACTTTCCAAACTCCAGCACTAACTCATGAGTCAGAGTGTTCAGGGGATGGAGTCCCAGACGTCTGTAATTCACTAGTGCCCCGTGATTCTGATGCACAGTCCATTATGGGAACATGGCCTGTAAATTCACGAGGGTCCATGTGAATATCCAGAACCCAGAGAAGTGAATCTAAGGTGGGAATTTAAGGCCCTGTGATGCACAAATGTGGAAGAGAAATTTGAGGGGGGCAGTGGGTCTTCCAGCTGTTCTCAGGGCACCCCAATGAACATAGTATCTTGGTCACCTTACATATTGGCCCATGCCTTTAGAATCTGCTCTGTGCCTCATGCAATTGTAAAAACAGGCATGTTTCTGGCTTTTGTTTTGTTTTGTTTTCCCCAACTGCTTATCCTCACCCCCAGATCAGAAGGTGCTTGAAATAGAAGATGTTGGGGAAGAGATTGAGAAGATGGCAGGGGGCCAATGGGTGTGGGCAATGGAGGGAAACAGACTTAACTTTGAGGTAGAGAACCCCGCCCTCACTCTCCAGTCCTCTTGGGTGCACTGGCTGTCTCTGCGTTTCTGCAAATCAGACAGTCAGTTTGGAAGGTGAGTAATAATAGCCGTGACTGTGTCCTAGTCTGAATCCCTTGCTTACCTCGACTACGTCCTGTTCTTACTCCCAGTTTGCGGATAAGAAACCTGCCACTCAGAGAAGGTGTGTCCTCTGACGGAGGCCACAGTGCTAGGACACGATGGGACGGGCTGCAGACCCCACCCCTGAGCGTCATGTTCTCTATGTTACCTCATTTCCCTCACCACCTCCCAGCTGGCGAAGACAAAGTGTACTAAACCTAGAGTAGGATATGTAAGGCTTTGTTTTTCCTAAATTCTCTGTGAGTCACATGAACAATCCAAGGTCAAGTCAGAGCTCTGTGGTTAGGTAAATACCAGGTAAAGGCTTTAGAGCCACCTAAAGACCCACCTGTTCTCAACTCTCCTCTCTACTTCTCTGCCACAGGAGCATCAACCCCTTGGTTTAAGGCATGGCCCCCAAAGGCCCTTTATATATATAGTTGTAACCCGGAACGGGCGACACATGGACGCTGGGTTGCCAGATGCTACATTAGCTAGGATTACTTATCAGGTCAGGCAGCAAGAGGAGGAGGATCAGAAGCCAGTGTGGAGAGAGACCAGGGGTCTCTCCGTGTGCCCTGGGCACTGAGTGCTAGGTGTTTGTCAGGGCAAGGAGTGAATGGTGCCTGCTGTGTGATGTGGGGGTGACTACGAGGGGCAGACTTTGTCCCCTTGCCAGTTTATCCAAGAGCAGGGTACTGACCAAAGTGTCTTAGGGTTCTAGGGTAAGCTTTGAAACTCATCTTTGCAAGGCTAAAGCCCTTGGCTTGAAAGAAACCTGGAGTGTGTTCCAGTCAGCCCTTACTCCACTACTGAGAACCAGACTCAATCACAGATTGATGGTAGAGTCCCACAATAAAAAAAAAATTACAATGTACACTGAAAAGAAATTAAAAAATAAATAAAATTAAAAAAAAAATAAAAAAATTACAATGTTCCATGGCATTATAAAGATAAAATAATTATTTGAAAGAAAATAAGCCATGTTATTTGTGGAATTCAGTGAATTCCATGAGTCTTAATGGGATTCCAGGAGCTTTCAAGGAGCATGGTATGGGACATTGAGGTCCAGAGAGGTTAGGATTTTATAATGCCACACAGCAAGCAGCATGGAGAATAGAACTACTGGCTGAGGTTCACCATGTGACAGCCCAGCCCCACTGATGCTAGGGCCTTTCTGAATCATTCTGAGACACACTATATGGTTGAAGGTAGCAAAGAGCAAAATATAATAGGCACTATGCAAAATACAATTTTTTGAGCATGTGCTCTGCTCCACACATGGTGCTAACTGCTCTGTTTAATTCAGCATCCCTGTGGCCACGGTGCCATGGGGTAGGTGTATTGGGAAATCCGGGGCTTGAAAGGTTTACTTCTTACCATGGGGTCACGGAATGTGGTAGAGCTGGGATACCAACCACAATTTTCAGTGTACATTAATGAATAAAAATAACAAAATCAAAGTCAAAGTTCTTGAAATACTCTTTCCCATGTGGCAGCTCTTTTTCGAGGTTGATCAGATGCCAGGCATGGCTCCGTTAGGGAATAAGCTGCAGAAGCCAGGCACAGTTGGACCCTTGTGGAAATTGCAGCCTGGGAATGGAGAGTGCAGGGCACGCTGGGCAGGCAGGAGGACTGTGACCCAAGGGCAAATTGCAAGGCCATGGCAGCTCCAAGCAAGGGGACCAGGTATCCAGAAGGCATTAAGCCTTGTTTTACAACACATCAGGGAAGGACTTGGGACTCGGTTCAGAGGTGAGACATGAAACAAGAGTTCCAGCCAGGCTGAGACAGAGAAGGAGGAGGAGGCCATCTACCTCTTCCCCTGCTGCCAGGGAAGATTCTGGAAGGGGCAGATGATGAAGGGAACCCAGGTTCTCCACCCCTATCAAAACTGTAGGAATTTCTCTTGACACCACTGAGAACAGCTGTGGAGGACGCCCTGCTGCCCCGTCTCCTACTTTAGGTCCCCTCAAAGGGCTATTTGCACCTTATCTCAGCCTGATGCTCTTCTGAAAGCATTTTTCTACCTGGGTGCCAAGAATTACATGATCAAGGGCGAGGTACCTTTCATTCCAGAGTGCGAGATAAATGGCCCTTGGTGGGAATGCGTGGCTGGCTAACACTTTGGAGGGAAGGAGGACCTCCCAATGTGTAACCAGACATCAGTCAAGGAGAGAAAAGGAGAGGTTTTCAGCGCACTGAGTTGATGAAGGGTGTGTGACATAGGGAAAGGAGAGTTTGTGAGGAGCCAGGGATGGAAGATGAATGTCACTCTTGTCATGGCTCTGCTCTCTGGGCTTGGTGCTAATTTACTTTAGTTGGGTCCAAGCAAATAGGAGCAGTAACCAGCTGACAGTGGTTACCTTGAAGTCAGAGATGAAGTGGATCCTCTCCTCAGGGCTGGCTGTTTCCTATAAGGGAGTCTGTGCGCCACCATCTTGATATGTTTACGTCTAGAGGTCGCATGTATCATACATACTCTATGTTATAACCACATGTTGAGCATGTGGTGTTGGGTATACACTGTATGCTCCAGTCATGCTATTGCTAAATAATACATGTATATCTGCATTTATCCCACATTCACTCAATACTCGTTGAGTAACAGAGCAATACAGTGGAGCTCAGGGAACTTGGTTTTTGCTTCTGCTTTCTGGCAGCCTCTTACTTTGGACTGGTTGTTTGGGTTTCTTCAATTCTAAAACATGGGGGTTGGATGAAAGGGGAGCTGAGGTCCCTGTCAACTTGAAAATGGGTCCTTGGATTTTACTGTGTACTGAGCCACATGCCACTCACTGCCACGTGCTGCGTCTCTGGGCGGGGCTCGGGCATCTGTGCACTGGGACAGGGACCTTGGGATGTCACTGTGTGAAAATACAACAATGACATCGCCAAACTAGTTTTGCACACTGAGGGAGATAGGTAAGCGGTTCGGGTGGGTCTGTGAGGCCTCAGCTGCTCCAGGAGGCTGATTTCCCGAGGAAGGAGAATGTTGTCTTCTGAGGCAAATGTTCGTAACAGCAAACTACTTCAGGCACTTTATGCCTTTGACTCCCCTGTGCTCTTGACGGAGACACTTGGCCTCTCTGGGGAATTTTTCAGCTATGACAAAGGTGGGACTGCATTCCTAGGCCTGCTGGATCCTGGCCTCAACTCCCAACTGTGTACATTCATGGAATCCACTTATGGTCTCTGGCTGTTGTTTACTTATTTTGATTAACTTTCCCATTAGCCAATTGTATTGTGCGTGTGCATGTTTGTGTGTGCGTGTGCGTGTGTGCATGAGTGTAAATGTGTGTGCATGCCTCATTTCCTCATACTCAGGACGTTTCTCTCAGCAGTCTCAGATACTGGGATCTGGCAGAAAATTGGTTCTTTCCAATGCCAACAAGTCTTGATAAAGGGCACTTGGACTCATTATTCATATGCTTATGTACTGGAGAATACTTTCAGCCGATTTCAATACTGACATGCAGAGCCCACATTTATTCTCCCCTGTGTCCCTGCACCGCGCAGGACATGCTTCTTCACAGCAGAAGCCAGGAACTGACTTTCTGGACCAATTCCTGTTCTGCTTTCTGTGGTTTGCAACAAGGAATCCCTATCAGTATTTCTTTAGGGAAAAAAAAAAAAATTGCACAACAGAATCTTCTCTGAAGTCTTACAGATCCTAGGACATCAGTGATAAAACCTTAGAATGTCCTATTAGGATATTTAACACAGAATATTTATTTTATAACTTCAGTAAATTCTTTGGGGGTGATTTTAATAAAGTCTGTTCCAAATGTAGATCCAGGGATGTGGAATTATCTGACTCACCGGGCCAGCCTGGGGTAGGCTGGGGTAAAGCCAATCACATGGAGGAAGTCGTTTTCCACCCTCCCCATGCCCTTTAGTGTTGCCAAAGGGTAGCCTTTTCACTGAGTGAAAACAAGTTACCATAATCCCAGAGCCTCCACAAGAGTGAAGAATAGTAACATTAACTAACATTTATTAAGTGCTTACTACATGCTTCCTAACTGCTTTACATTGCATAATAATACTACTACTTATAGCCCTGTGGTGTAGATGAGGAAACTGAGGCACCAGGGGTTAAGTGGCTTAACTGAAGTCCCATAGCTCCTAAGTGTTCTTAGCCTACCACCTCCCTGAAGCAGTGCCCAGAGGCCAGGGCAGGCTGCGTGGTGTATGGGGGGAAAGGGATAGTGTTCCCTGACTACCTCAGGGCCTCTCTATGACTTCCTCTTCTTCCCCTTCTGAATACTGTAGCAGACTTGGATGTTGTTCACCATCCATATCCCAAGCTCATACAAACAAATTAAAAAGGCACTTGATACACATGGCAGTGTGCTGTCATTGTCTTCTGAGCGGGTGAGCAGATGGACGCATGCCAAGAGCTGACATGGTCGTGGCTGAGGGTCCAGGAGAACCAGCCGCGCCCTCAGCGAGCTGTGTGGTGCTTCCTGTGGCACCCAACATGGTTGCCTTCTCTCGCTTGCCCAAATTCATCTGCTTCTTTCCCCTCTCACTAGACGTGGGGTTGGGTAATACAGTCCCAGTGAAATACGAGTGACTGAGGAACAGCATTTCAGATGGTTACCCCAAAGCCTTATCCCCAGCCTTCTGATTCCCCTCTCAACCTGTCCTGAAGATGGAACCCTAGTGAGGACATCTACTGAGCATGCACCCTGCTTTCCATCAACTGCATGGAGAAGAAAGTAAACTTAAGGGTCAATCCCAAGGGTGAGTGCTGAGGGCTGATTTTAAGTTTTAAGTAGGAAGGGGACTGATTTTAATTTAACCTATGAAAGAACTTCGTTGCATTCAGAGTTGTCAAACAGAACAACAGATACCTTGAGAGTAGTGGTGAACTACCCATGAAGGATGTATTTATTTACTTAAGGATTTATTTATTTATTTGGGGAGGGAACACGTGCATGAGTAAGGGGAGGGGCAGAGGGAGAGAATATTCAAGCAGACTCTCTGCTGAGCGTGGAGCCTGATGCAAGGATGGATCCCAAGACATGTGAGATCGTGACCTGAGCTGAAACCAAGAGTCAGACACGTAATGGACTGAGCCATCCAGGTGCCCTTGATGATGGGAGGTCGGAGGACTTCCATAGGGTTTGATGTGGAAAGAATCCATGTATTTGGACCTAGCATGTAATCTTGGGCACACAGTAGGTGTTTATTACACAGTAGCAATGGTTAGCAAAGCTAACGATTGCTAACAGCAAAGCTGTTCCCACTCTCGCGGACTGTTATTTTAATCTTCTTGTGGAAAGATTATTTCATGGAAGACATTAAATTGGTCAGTACCTATTACATGAAGGGTTTGTTAAAGTTAGAAATGTGTTAAAATGAGGCTGTGCTTTTGCCATGCTGGAGATACTCAGAGGAGCAAGGGAAGGGCTCTCCTGTGTCCTGGGGTTGCTATGGCTCACACAGGAGTTTATGTGCTCAGGCATCATATTTGGTTTAAGTTACAACAAAACTGGGCCATAAGGCATTTGAAGGCAGTTGCACTAACCTTTACTTCCACATCCCCCATGAGTTGTTGTGAGACCTAAACATTTGTCAAATCCTCAAGGAGTTTCTCAGAGATTGATTGTTTGTTTAATAAAATCTTGCCAATCCTGGTGACCAGATCCAGAAAGTGTTAAATATGCTGATGGTGTTCTTTTGTCCAAAACGTGTTTTGCTCACTTACTTTAAAATAGATATGTGAACTTATTAGTTGACAATGGCAATGGAAAAATTAGAATTTCAGGAAATTTCCTTTTATATACAATTAGACATTTTCTGCTCCTGTGGATTTTTGAAATCTCTCCCAACTCTGAAAATTGGGAAACGAAGTCCCGCCCCATGAGCTTAAACTGTAGTGTTCCCTAGCTTTCTGACTGCAGGCATCTCTTTTCTGTAAGGATCTCTGGACCAGAGCTGCTCTCCTGGTTGGCTGTGACAGATGGGATCCTTTCCTGTGGGAGCTCAAGATGCCGTGTAGGTCTTTTTTCCAGGAGTCCCTCCCCGCTGTTGCAGGGTATCCCACGGGAGTGCAGAGGTGGAGTGCTGGGCCACTGGGTTGGGGCTGCCAAGGCAGAGTCAGGGTTAGGGATGAGACGTACAGGCATGAGCGCCGCTGATGTCACTGAAGGACAAAGGTGATCAGAATAGTCCAAGACAGGGGCGGAGGGTTGCCTTACATTCTTTGGGACTCCTGATCCAATTTTCTCTTCTCTCACTACCCTTTATCAACCTTATCCTGATCTTCGTCTTTGCTCTTGTTAATTATTTTTGCTGTGATAAGACCATGTTTTAGTTTAGAGGGATAGAAAACCTTTTTGGGAGTAGGTAGGATATATAAAATCCATAACATAAAGTTAAAGTCTAATTTTTAGAAAAAGTCTTGTTACACATTTGTACAGCTGTATCCGACCAGGCTGTCAGGAACTGTTGTTGAGTTCTTGCACCCCATCTCGGTGACCTCCTTTGTCATCTGTACTGACCCTCTGCTCACACTTACTCCTCTGCTTACTTCTGTGATATATTCCCGACCCTCCTTAGAAGGCACCCAGGGAGTTTCAAGAAATGCTAACTCTTGGCCCTACTCTGGACCAATTCAGAGTCCCTGCAAGTGACCCAAATACCCACATGTTTTAAAACACCCTTGGTCATCCTAACTGCAGCCAAACCAGGCATCACTTGTTTAACCCATCAGGTCCCTCAAAGGACTGCACTTTAGAACATTCCAGGGAGCTCCTGAAGAAGACAAGCCCCTAGACTCCACCAGGCAACCCAAGTGTGCAGAGAAATCTGTATTTACTGGCATTCATGCCAGACTTTTCCTTTGCAGCCTCTGGCTTCTGGACACACCATTTTCTTTCCTTGAAGAGTTCTCTCGTTCCTTTTCCTGTTCTCTTCTTAGAAACTAGCTCAGGATTTTTACCTTTTTAAAGAAACCCTTTTCTGATTGGCATGAACGCTTGCCTCCCTCCCCTGGGGTCTTGTGCCCTCTGTCTCAGTTCATAGGATATGATATGGATTTGCAATACCAGCTTTGTGTATGATAGAAATAGGTGTGATTTCAGGCACACCAAGAAAAACTCCCAAGTTTTTCTAAGTAGCGTAACTACCCCTTGGAGACTGAAATGCTTATTCCACTTCTGTGTGAGTGAAGCATCTGAGGTCAGATATGGGGTGGGATGGTAAGGGGGACAGGCCTGGTGAAGGTGAGGTGAGGAACACACACAGGATGGTAGATCTGAACATCTGTGAGCCCTTCCTGACCGTTGAGCAGCTACGATGCGTCAGGCTCAGGATAGAAGATGAAGGACACGTTCCCAGTGAGCTCGCTCCCTGTGAGATAGACAGTCACTCAGCGATTTCCACACCTCTCTTGCAGAGCTGTTGGGAGGACTGAATGACTTAATGTCTGCAAAGTGCTTACAGTAGTGCCTGGTGTGTAGTAAGTGCTCTGTAGATGTTGCCTGTTCTTTTTTAAAAAAGATTTTACTTATTTATTTGACACAGAGAGAGAGAGAGAGAACAAAAGCAGAAGGAGCAGCAGGGGGAGAGGGAGAAGCAGGCTCCCAACTGAGCAGAGAGCCTGATGTGGACTTGACCCTAGGACCCTGGGATCATGACCCAAGCCGAAGGCAGACGCCTAACTGACTGAGCCACTCAGGTGTCCCAGATGTTAACCGTTATTATTTGGCTTTGCACATAGCTAAACGGCTCTCCTCATGCTCTATAACATTAATTTTTTTTCTTATTAAGGTATAATTGATGTACATCATTATATTTTCTTACTTTTAAGATTTTATTTATTTATTTGAGAAAGAGAAAGCACAGAGGGAGAGGGAGAAGCAGGCTTCCCACTGAACAGAAAGCCCAATGAGGGGCTCGATCCCAGGACCCTGAGATCATGACCTGAGCCAAAGGCAGAGGCTTAACCCACAGAGCC
The DNA here is from genome assembly GCF_011764305.1 of Mustela putorius furo. Taxonomy (NCBI): domain Eukaryota; kingdom Metazoa; phylum Chordata; class Mammalia; order Carnivora; family Mustelidae; genus Mustela; species Mustela putorius. The sequence continues at coordinate 12,461,528 of NW_025422123.1, read as the reverse complement.
ACCCAGGCACCCCCATTATATTATTTTCAAGGGTAAGAATAATGATTTGATATTTGCCTATATTAATGAAATGATCACCACAATAAGTCTAGTTAACACCCATCAGCATACATCGTTTTATATATATAAGTATATATATACATATATATATATTTCTTTTGATGAGAAATTTACAACTTACTCTCTTGCCATTTCTTATTTAAACCTTCTGACCTTCATTTCTTCCACAAACACTTACCTTGACGTCGTTTCATTTTATATCAACAGAGGTTCATGGAAGGCTGTTAGTATTCCATGTGGTGGGCTCAGAAATGACAAGAGTAAGTCAGCGTGTCTACCTCTGATCAGAATGGAGGGGGAGATACCACGTCCGCACATGCCCACTCCCGAGAGAGAGCAGCCAGGAGCTGGGGCCATGGCAGGCATTCAGGCATGGAGCTGCCATTTCACGCCTAGGGGTGGAGGACGGCTTCTAGATGCCTGGCATTAGAAGAGAAGCCTGGAAAAGAACAGGACCCTAATGCTAATGGGCCACACCTTATCGCTTGTTACCTAGCCCTCTACTTGGGCATCACCCAGGCTGCCATTGTGTCCTTACCTCATGAAGTAGGTCCTCTTAGAATCCAAACTTTAAGGATGGGGAAACTGAGGCTTACAGAGGTGGTCACCACCTCTCAGTATCTCAGGGGGAGTGTGGTCAGGCAGAGAGCAACGGGGAGTGGAGAAAACATTCCAGGTGGAGGGAGTAATAGAAAGTTAAGACCGTGCACGAGAGTTTAGTTAGTAGAGTGGGGGTGGGGAGGTCCAATGACAAACCCATTTTGGCCACGTGCAGAGGAGGACTAAGAATTACACTGGAGTGGTTGGTTGTCCAGATGATAATCACAAGATCTGATGTTTGGCAGCCGTCGTGGTACTGGAGCAAGGTCTGGAGACACCACCACCCCCCCCGCCAAGATGAGAATAAGAGATTAGCCCAACTTTACAAGAGTGGGTCAGCCAACTAGAGCCACAGAGCCAGTGGGCCTGGGCACAGCCTCACAGAGACCTGGTTGTGGCCGGCGTGGTGAGGCTCAGGGCAGTGTCCAGAGCGTTCCGTGAGAGGTCTTCCCAGGTGTTGCATCAGAACGAGGACCCACTGTGTGTAGGGAAGCTTTTTTTTCTTTCCCTCATTGCTTCGTCCAAGAGTTCAACAGATGGGGTAGAGGCAGACACTGACTTCCCTCCATCTGACCCTGTCTCTAGGAAATGACTTCTAGAAGCAGCCGTGTATTTGCTTCCCTTTGCTGTGTAACACTTGCTACACATGTAATGGTTTAAAACCAGTGCATTTATCATCGCAGAGCTTTGTGGGTCGGGAGTCTGACATTAGATTAGATGGGTTCTCTGCTCAAGACCTCCTCTGGAGCTGAGCCCTCGTGGTTGTTGGCAGAAGTGGGACTGAGGAGCTGAGGACCCTCACAGTTGCCTGCCACAGGGCCCTCGACATGGGCACTTATCATAATCACTGCTTGCTGCTGCTGCTGCTGCTTCTGCTGTTTTTCTTCTTCTTCATCCATCATCTTCTTCTTCTCCTCCTCTTCCTCCTCCTCTTTCTTCTTCTTCTTTTTAAGATTTTATTTCTCTATTTGTCAGAGAGACAGTGAGCACAAGCAGGGGGAGCAGTGGGGCAGAGGGAGAAGCAGGCTTCCCACTGAGCAGGGAGCCCGATGCAGAGTTCCATTCCTGGACCCTGGGATCATGACTTGAGCCGAAGGCAGAGGCTTCACTGACTGACCCACCCAAGTGCCCCATAGCAACTTGATTCTTTCAGGCCGGCAGGAAGTCTTTCCCCTGCGTTCTCCTGATTAAGTAAGGCCCACTCAGGACAGTCTCCTTTTGATTAAATTAAAATCAACTGATTTGGGGCTGTGATTATGTGCAAAATTCCCGCACCTTCACGATATTCTGTTGGCTAGAAACAAGTCATAGTGCCCATCCACGCTCAAGGGAGGGGATCTTGCAAGAGCATAAATGCTAGCAGACAGGAGCCATAGTTAGTGGGAGGGGTTCGCCTTAGAGTCTATCTGTCATAGGTAGATGGAGCTAACTTTCCTCTACATATAATAACATTAGCCAAACCCTTCATATACACCGTCTTCTCATATCCTCATGACTGCTTGGGGAAGGAATTGTTCTGGGCCCATTTCACAGTAAAGGAAGCTGAGGTTTGAGAACCAGTCCCTTCCTCAGGTTCCCACAGTTTGTAGTAGCACAATATGCTCTTGAATTCAGGTGTGTCGGATATCAACCAAAAATCTGTGTACCACTTAAGTGAGTTGACAGTCTGAAGTTCCCCTAGGACCCCACCATATTGGGAACTAAAGTTTTTTGTTTTTTGTTTTTTTAATTTAAAATTATTTATTTATTTATTTATTTATTTATTTATTTGTCAGAGACCGAGGGAGAGAGAGTGAGCAAGCACAGGCAGACAAAGAGGCAGGCAGAGACAGAGGGAGAAGCAGGCTCCCTGTCGAGCAAGGAGCCCAATGTGGGACTCGATCCCGGGACCCTGGGATTATGACCTGAACCGAAGGCAGCTGCTTAACCAACTGAGCCACCCAGGCGTCCCTGGGAACTAAAGTTTTACTCTGACTTTCTTGGATGCTTAATGCTTACCTACTTTATTTTTCTTCCCAAGCTTAGATCAAGAGTAAACCTATGATCTTGAACTTGGCATCATTGGGTTTTCTGAGGGACAAGGGACACTACTACTATGTAACAGGGTTTTTTGCATATATTCCTTTATAACCATTCTGCACTGTGATTGTCATTATCCAAATTTTTGCTATGAGGAAACTCAGGTGCAGGCTCAGGGAGGTTGTACGTGACATTGAACTTGTTATACTTGTCAGGAGTCAGATGTTAAATCTGCCATCTTTCTGTCACACTTTATTTCATCTGGCACCCATGGGCCAACCCCAATCATTTTCTAAAACTTAAAGGAAACACAAATAAAAGTCAGAATGGAGGGGTTTTTTTGTTCATTTGTTTGCTTTAGGCAGGTACTTGTTTCACTGCCTCTTTAACTTGCTGACCTGTTGCTGGAATGGAAACTAGTGACTTAAACATGAATGGAAACCACTTTAAAAAATAATAGCACGAGGCTGGTGCCGTCTACAAGGAGACAGAAAGCGAGGCTTTCCAAGGAGTGCAGGGAACCTGCCTTGTTTTGCTCGATCTTCATAACCTCTTTCCTTTGTAAAAACAGACTGCAGGGTAAAGCATATATGTATAATTATATACTCAAATAGTCTGGACAACTCCGTCTGCGTGTCTCTACTTACAGACAAGGGTAGACTTGGTGTCTTGCCCAAGGTCACACAGTGCACACAAGGAAGAGCTGAAGCTACTGCACAGACTTTACTAGAAGTCTCTCCACCTGTCCTCTTCTCTCCCGAGCAATGGCAGATGTGTGGGGATGTCACTTGCCATAAGGCAAGCTTATGGAGGAGAGATCAATTTGATCATGGGACCGCAGAGTTGACCCCCCGAATTTAGCCATCCACAGCTTGTCGGTAAAACTCAAACCACTAGCCCAGGGCTGGTACTTCACTGTTGTCCCCCATCCTGGAGGGCAATGTGACTTGCTCTGCAGTCTGCCCCTTGGGGGATTTTGGTACCTTTAATGGGATGCCTTACTTTTTCAAGTTCATTTTTGGTGTACCTAAATATTTATGAAACAGAGCCAGGCAGAGAATGCTTTTAAAGACCAAAATGAGCCTTTTCTATTATCCCATTTAGATTACACTGGACTGCCTGGTTTATGTGTTTCCATGTTACCTGAGGCCGTGAAAGCAGCACCCAAGGTCATGGTCACACAGTGATATTCAACACAGAAAGGTGATGAATCTAGAAAACCACTTCCATCGATTATAATTTTAGCCTGAGGATTTTCCTCAATGCTTTTTCCAAAATTTCAGAGCAGCCCTGGACTCTTGACAACCAAAATGATTTCTTATTTACAGAGGTACTTTCAGCACTTAGGGTATTTACAGAATAATACTACCTCAATGGGATGTTGGGGCTACTTGTAGGAGAATTTGGACAGGGTTCTCTGAGGTCCCAGTGATGAGAATCAGGAAAGAGGACATTGTTCATAAGGAATGACACCTCGTAAATATCCCTGGGGACTGTGAGAGTTTTCCATTAGAGCAGATCATGCTGTGTGCTCCCTCCTCCCCTCAACATTTTGATGAGAGTGAAACAGGATTCAAATGCAAGTGCAGCCTGGAAGGGTAGACCAAGTCCCACACGTCAGGACCTCTAGGCTTCAGATTAGTCTATCCATGTGGGCAGGAGATTCATGCTGCTCCCTGGGACGGGGAGAGCCTCGATCCTTGGTACTGACCCACTGTACTCATAACCAGGATCCCTTAGACTGAGACTGGCCTTCAGTTTTCTTCCCAGGACATTGTCCCCCTGCCAGTGACTTCAGGTATGCATCATATGTTCCTTTCTCCAGAGGAAACCAAAGCTGAGTAAAAGAGAGAAAGCTTGGACGTCTACACCAACAAGTATATAACTTCAAAGGTCAGCAGAAGATAGTGCTGAGTGTTGAGTTTGGAGAAAGAGCCATGACTTCTGGACAGGGAGTTATCAAGAAAGGCTTAGTAGCATGAGACGTGATGTTAATACATGTCTGTAGGAAGCAAACACTTGCAGAAATTCCCACGTACCAGCTCAGTTAACAGGGTCAGATGCTTGGGTTCAGTCCACAGTACCACTCATGTTGCTATTCTCAGCATCTTCCACTGCTGCCAATGGAACAGTATCAGGTCTCCATTCCATGAGTAGCACAGGAGCCACACTGAATTTCAAGTGAGACACACTGCCACTGATACATAGGAGTAGTTCAAGGAAGATGACTCAGGTAAATGGTGTTCTGGAAATGTGCATAAGAAATACGGCTCCAGGTTGTCTGTCCCCGAACAAGCCCTTTTATGGTGGGCAAAGTCGCAATCACAGGCTCTTTGTAATCTAAGCATTTATGATGCCATGTGTGCTTAGTCTCTTGGCTGCATACTTGTGAAAAGTAGTGGAGAATACACCCTTCCCAGGTTCTCTGCCCCATGAATGGGCAGACGGGAAATCTTAGCTCTAAATATCAGTAAAGTCCTCACGCTTCATCAAGCTTAATAATTTTCAAGGAATCCTTGCCATTTTTGTTAAGCTAAATCATATATAGAACCTTGCTATATGAAGAAAGAAAGAAGGGGAGCTGGTCCACTTCCCTTACCCCAAGGTGGGCCTGGGCATCTCTCAAGCTCCAGGGACGATGGTCCCCAAACCTCAGATCATGCTTTCCACTGACTTCTTTCTTAAGCAACACGGTCCTCTCATCCAAATTAATACCCAGAAGGATTTTTCTTGCCGGAGGTCACATAGTTTCTCATGGACCACGGTGGGACTGGAACCGGGTGGCCTCGACCAATTACACTAAGGATTCTGACAACCCTCCATTCCTGATACACCAAAGAACCCAGTGATACCGGAAGACAACACTGGTGTGTCAGTCAGGAACTCGTTGGAAACTACTGGCAATCCTCAGAATTTGTACTTGGAAGAGAGTTTGGGAAAGAGGCTATTTCCAAAGGTATGACCAGGGTTTAGGGGCACCATCGGGAGAGAGTGGAGAAATATATCCGAGAAAGCAACAACGAAGGCCCTTTATCACCCTTAGGCTCAAACCTTTACCTAAAGATAGAAAGAGTCAGCGGAAGGTGTGTGCCCTTCAGTAAAGGGATGAGGCCTACTTGAAGCAGCCCAACAAGTGTGGAACCAGGGCAGTAAGTGCCCTGACTTTACATTCCTTCAGATGTCCTGTCTTCTGCTGGTGCCTCACTGGTCAACGGCATCCTCAGGGAAGCCCTTGAAGGTTTCTCCCATGCCAGCCTCCCATGGGTGCAGGCCTGGTAGAACAACAGGAGAGGGGGTTGGAAGGGACATACAGGATTTCCAACACAGCTGGTTAGGAAGTTGTCACTTCACTGTTGCGGTTCCTGGTCAAATATTGCTGTGAGATGAGCTTGCTTTTTACAGAAAGGTAACTATGGGAAGAAGTTTATGAGGAGAGTAAATATAGATATTTCCTGTTCTTCTGTACGAAAATGGTGCAGTGGCTTTTATATTCTTTGCTTCACATTAATATGTGAGACTAGGTTCTCATGTTTCTGCTCTAGGTAGAGTGGACTGCTTTAGGATCTGCTTCCTGTGTGTCTCTCTGGATCCGTCTCTCACCATGCCCTGTCCAAGCAAAAGGGCATACTGAACAAACAGCTCAAGGCTCCCAGAGGGGCCAGATTCTCTGGGCTCCTAGTCCCTGAACATGCTGCTTTCTCTGTTTTGGAAGTTCTTCTTCATCCTTTCTGCCTAGACTGAGCCCTTGGAAGACTCTTTGGTCTCTTCCTCCCACCCATCCTGATTTAAGTCTCTTGGGTGTCCCTCCAACACAGTGTGCATGGCTTTGTCACTGCTCCCATCCCATTGCCTTCTAAGAGCATGTTGAATGTTCTGTGCCTGCCTTGGAGGTAGTCACAAGGTCAAAGATGGCAGTTGTTGACTTTACCTCTCTGGTATGGAACTGCTCAATGGATGCTTGTGGAGGGAAGGAAGGATTGCTTGCCCACCAGTCTGCTTGCCTTTGAAAACTGTATCATGGAAAACTCAGTGAATTCTTCATGAGTGATTTTAATTAATAGCTATAAACAAAAGCAAATGATTTCGATTTTTTCTTTAAAGTCCATTCTCGAATTCCATTTTGTGTGTAACCACTTCTGGTGAAGGCAACAAGCCCATGAAGGCCTCCTCCGGGGTGAGTCACAGGAAGAGGCCTCCTGGTGACAGCCAGATAGCAAATGTCTGCCTGTGGTTTCATGGTTTACAGAGTCCATGCACTACATTTTCAGCTTGGACCTCAAAACAATGCTGTGGAAATGGGCACTATTAGCTCAAATGAATGTCATTATCCCCATTTTACCACAGAAGAAATTTGTGACTCCCAAAGTCACATGTCTTGTCCCAAAGTCATGTGACTTATCTCAAAGCCACACAGCCACTTAAACATCAGTGTGGGGCTGTGCCTTCCGACCTTCTGCCAGGTGACCTTCCCACTCTAGCACAGGTGTCTCAGGACAGCAAGGGCAACATGAAAAAGCACTGGCATCTTCTAGCTGAAGACAGTAGATCACAGGCCAGGTGACCCTGGAAAGTACTTAAGGGTTAATACTGTTCAACCCTCTCATCTCGAACACAGGGAGCCAGTATACTGACGGTTCCTCAGATTTTTTTTTTTTTTTTAATGTCAAGTATCTTGTTAAATGTTAGGGGGTGGGAAATTCAATCTTTGTACTGATTTCTCCTTTCCTTTCCTGTTCCAATAGGTTCTTTTCCATACTCTCTTAGAATATATTCTCCAAGGACCCAGGTTCAGTTAATCTCTGTGAGTTATTCATTCAAAAAAACACAATTTTTTGAGGGTCTATTTTGTGCTAGGCATTATTCTAGGTGCTGGAGTATAGCACTGAGAAAAGTAGACATGATCCCTGCCTTCACAAGGTTTATATTCCAATGCGTGAGGTACAAATAAAGAAATAAGGACATCAAGAAGTAATGTAATTTCTGACTATACATATTGGTATTAAAGAAATAAATAAGGTGCTAATTTAGATGGAAGAGGGGAATAAAAGACCTTTCTGTCTTAGAAAGGCTCTGTATTTTAGCCGGTAAGTAGGTACTGAGGAAATATTTGATGAGTGAATGTAGGTGTGCATAAGTTAAAATGAATGAGTGAATGAATGAACGGATGGTGATTTTTCCTCTTTTTTTTTTTTTTTAGCCAGACACTCCTCCTCCCCCTGTCCCAATCTACCCTGACCTACCTGCTGCTCCTTTGTACCAGCTGGTCCATACCTAACTCCATGTGACTCTTCATCCTCCCTCCTCCCATATACCTGCTACTCCCCCAGGTCAGCCTGACATAGGGGAGCACTGTAGGCTGGAGCTGGCTCAGCAGAATGCCCCCCTCACTGTTCCGGCAGGTGGTGAGGACACCGGCCCACGACAGCATATGGTGTCAAACACTCTGCTTCCTGTGTTGATTTCACTCGCCCAGCCACACTGAGGAGTGCAGGGATGTTCCTTTCCATGGCACTTCCCTGGCTCTGTGCATGACTGAACACATCCCTTCCCAGAAAGGAGACTAGCAAAGCCTTACGGAGCCGTCCACCCCCACTCTTCTCTTCCTGCACTGCCACATCGACTTCCGATCTGGTGGGCTCAGCCTGTGAAGAAGCAGCCCCTGGATGGAGGTCTGGGAATCTAACAGATTTGGGGGGAAATACCAGCTCTGGGTATATGCCACAGGGGTGCTCAGCTCCCGTTTTATGACTGCTTCATAGTCCATTTCCCTGACCTGCATTCTTTTCCTTGAGCAGCCCATAAAATCAGGCAACCAGCCTCAGTAACCTTGCCTTCACCTTGCCCTTGAATCATTGTGCACCTTTTACCAAGGGTTAGTCCATTTCTAGATTCATGGTTGTCCTTTTTGGTTCTCACACACTCCCAGCTGCATGTCATTTAGAGGGACTCCCCGCTCCAGAGGGAAAGGTCAGTCAGTACTAAAAGCTAATCATTGACGTCTTAAATGTCTCTTATTAAAACCACTCACCTAGGCAATCATGCAATCGGAGACAAACAGAGCTGTCACCTTTATCTCTGTGTGCAAAATCTCTTGTGAGCCGCAGAATATGTATATATAATCTATCTATCTATATATAGTGTATGAATCTATAAATAGGTTTATAGACTCATCCACCAAAAGAACTGGAAGAGCCTTACAGATGAACTGGCTCAACTCATAAGGAAGCTGAGCCTCAGGGAGAGGCAGGAGGGGCTTAACCCAAGTTGCCCCAACAGACAGGGAGTGGCCGGGACCAGAACAAAAGCCCCTACGTGGTCTGTGGTCCAGTGGTTCCTTCACCGTTTCTCTGCTGGTTCCACAGCCATCTCTCTTGACATCCAAACTTTCTCCTCAAAGTCAGTTGCCCTCACATTTCTCCTCTCTCACGTCTACTTGGCCCTTCCGAGTGTCCTGAGATCGTAGCCTCGGAGGCGCCCTGGACTGCTCCCCATCTTCCATCAGGTTCTGCATCTTTCTGCAGAATGGTCAGACCCTGGCAGACCCTCACCAAAGCTGGATGGTGATGGGGAAGGGGTGGTGCTCCCCATGCTGGCCCAATGGCCACAGAGGCTGCAGTCAGGGGAAGCCCTCACAGATCTAGGCAGAGTCTTGGCTGCTCAAACCAAAGGGATGTGGTGTACGTTGGGGTCTTTGGCAAATGGTGAATCAGGTCTGCCCACTGCTTCAGTTTCTCTCTGGTCATAAATCGTGAGCCTTTGAGAAGCAATGTCCAATTTTTAGGTTTTAGAAGCTGCATTATTTCATTGTTCGATTAAATATTGAACTTATATGTGGGCCCCTAACAAGTTTCTAAAAAGTTCAGAGTGTTTAGAAATTTCAGAAATTACATAGCCCCGGGAGTTCATACTTGTCTAATAAGTAAAAGCATTTAATAGGAATTGCAATAAAATACAGCGTGAAAGTGAGGACTCTGGACCTGGGATAAGAGTCAACATAAGCCATTGCACGTGTGCCTCAGATATATGATTTTGAGCTTCACGGAAGGCCAGGGGAGAGAGAGAAAACACAGTTAGTTCTAGAATCCTCTTTTTAAGAGTGGAAGTGGAAGGAAATAAAATTCCCTGCCACTGAATTACTTTGAAAAATAATGCTATTTGTTTTTTATTTATAAAAGTAATTCATGCTCTTTGTCGGAAGTTTGGAACGGATACATATGAAGACTATCATGCATACCCATTTCCCAAATATAGCTTCTGGTGGCATTTTGGTATCTTTCTTTCCAGTTTTTTTTTTTTTTAAACGTTGGGATTATATCACCTGTGCATTTTGCAGTGTGCTCTATTCCCAACATGTTACCACTAGCATTTACTTCTTTTGTTTTTTCATTTACTTGAGAGAGAGAGAGAGAGCACGAGGGAGAGAGAGGAAGAGGGAGAAACAGACTCCCCGTTGAGCGGAAGTCGGCTGCCTAACCGACTGAACCACCCAGGTCCCCATTTACTCTTAAGATTAAGTAATACTTTTACATGTGTCCCTGGGTTCTAAGATAATTTCTCACCAGGTGCTTTGTGGGGAGTGTATAGGGAACACTGAGAAATAGAAGGATCAACGTCTACAAAATAAAAATTGTTTTTATAGCAAATGCAGTAGAAAACTTTGTATGATAATTTATTCTAGTGACCATCAGTGAATCCTGAGGCCAGGACACTAACAAGTAATTTAGTGAGGTGATTTTCACAGATACTAATCCTAATCAGTGGGAGTATTTCACTCCTGACAGACCAGAATGATGGAAGACAAAGCGAAAAGCCAAAGGGTAGAGAGTCCCTGTGGCCCTTAGTGGAGCCTCCTTCATGTCAATTTCCAGAGATGGGCTCTGGATTCAAAGCTACTTCAAGGTCTTGAGGAAAATCTATTTAGGTACTTGGGTCTTTAGGACAATAAGTAATACTTAAGTGATCTGGGAAAGAATGCAACTTGTTTAGAAGGTCTCTCCTCCATTCAAAGGGTCACTTTGCACTGGAGAAAGGGAGGGTATGTCCCTTCCCCTGACTCTCAAGTTTGGTTTCCAGTCAGTACACATAATACTTTACCTTTGTCCCTGGTCCACACAGCACTGTGAGGCATGAAGGGAATGTTCTATCCTAATTTTATGAATAATGAAACCAAGGCTCAGAGGAAGTGAATGACTCATCCAAGGTCATTTTCCACTGAAGAATGGAATCAGGGCTAGATTATGAGCAGTCTAACCAGACCCAGGGTTTATCCCATTCTGCTGTGTGTTTTCTGCAGACCCTGGTGCTTGGCTATACTGGAAGGCTGACCCACATTGCTGTCAAAATTATTCTCTATCCCAGGCATCTGGTACAGAGTTTCCTGAAGTGTGGTTGCTAGACCAGAATCACCACCTGCAAACTTGTTAGAAATACAAGTTCTTGGGCGCTTTGTAGACCTGTCATATTTGAACAAGTCTTCCAGATGGCTCTGAGGCATGCTAAAGTTTCAGAACCACTGTTCTAGAAGTTTGCAATAAATACTGTCGAATGAATATTTCCTAGAAATCTTACAGACTTTCATTAACATATTTGAAACATTCAAGAACTCCCATTTATATTTTTATTTGAAACATTCCAGTGACTTCTCAGGACTACTCCTTATTATCCAGTCCCCAGTCAGAAAGGAGTAATTTATCCCACCATGATGAGGAAGCCCAATATGGTATTCTATACATGGAAAACAGAAAAGAAGTCACCAGAGATGGAAACAGTAGTCCAGAAATAAGATCGTAATGTAAGGAATGTTAATTGAGCTCTCATTTCGCACCACAGGCAACCCTTAAGTACTTTACACAAACTGATTTAATCCTCACCACAGCTAGAGGACCACATTGCATCCCCACTTTACAGATGAGCAAAACCAAGGCCAGGAAGCTTACCAAGGATCACAAAGTTCGTAGGTGTGGCAGCCTGGTAAGACTCCAAAGCCCAGGGGCTTACCTGCTCTTGTATTTTGCTTCTTACTTTCTGCATCTTCCAGAGAGGAGCGTGAACGTTGAGCAAGCCACAGAGAAAGTGTTGAGTGGAGACGTAGTGGATGCCCCCTGTCCCTAGAACAGCACTTAGTACCTTGCTGATGCCTAATACTGGTGAAGTGAATGATGACATGAACCATCAACAAAGTAATTCTAATAGGAGTGTGGAAAAGTCTTGCCAGAGAGGGTGGGATCTGAGTTGGCATTGGAAAACAGAGATATAGGGAAAAGGCGATCCAGAAGAAAGGAAGGGTACAATGTATAAATGCAGCAAATGGAGCTCCAGCAGAGGTAGTGGGCAAGATGTTGCCTTGGAGGCGTGGGGAGGGATAGGAGGGGATCCTGACAGGGAACTACTGGTAAAGCAGGAAAGAGAGGGTGGGAGACTTGAGGGCAGCCCAAGGAGGTTGGAGTTTATTCTGTTATCCGTGATAGGTCATTGGAGGGTTCTCAGGATGGGCTCAAAGGACTAAAGAAATAGTTTAAGAATGTTCTAGAATATCTGTTTATTGTTTTTAATTTTACATATGACAGAGAAAAGTTGTCTGGACTGTAGATCTGAGGGAGTTTACTGGAATGACAACAAGAAAATCAAGTTTCCCCGTTTTGATTCATTATCATTTACATACAGTCATAGTAACTACAGTATACCTGTCACTAAAGCTTGCAGTGGTTTTGATAAAAATGAGGTTATATAGTTTACTGTAAGAAGCCTGGGGGTACTGTCATAACAAAGAGGGAGGCAAAATCCAAAAGACCATGGGGCCAAAAAGAGTCAGGAGTGATTGTTAATACTGAGAACCACTGGATTCAATCCCATGAAGGATACAGTTGTAGTGTTTTTATTTTTTCTTAAAGATTTTATTTATTTATTTGACAGACGGAGATCACAAGTAGGCAGAGAAGCAGGCAGAGAGAGAGGAGGAAGCAGGCTCCCCACTGAGCAGAGAGCCCAATGTGGGGCTCGATCCCAGGACCCTGGGATCGTGACCTGAGCCAAAGGCAGAGGCTTTAACCCACTGAGCCACCTAGTTGCCCGGCAGTTGTAGTGTTTTTAAATAAAAAAGGAATCACACACAGCTTCCAGAATAATCCATAAGAATCCAGCAACTCACTCTTTTAAAATAGCTGTATACTATTCCATAACCTGGCCACATTATTCTAAAAACAACTAGTCCGCTATTGGTGGACACATGTTTGCAGTATTTTGCTTTTGAGTATCAAATATTAGTGATTATGAAAGAACAACTTAGCTATAAAGTTTAGTTCACTTTATATATATTGGCATGTTGGTTGGCAAAGAAACCTTTTCTCTGCATTATATGGGCTGAAACCTTGAGCCAGATAATATTTCTGTTTGTTGTTGTTGTTGTTTTTAAGAGTTAGCTGCAACATACTGACTTTCTTATATTCTTACAACTTTTTCTTTTAAAGATTAATTAATTTATTTGAGAGAAAGAAAGAGAGCAAGGGATAAGAAGGGGCAGAGGGAGAGAGAGAAAATCAAGCAGACTCTGCACTGAGCGCAGAGCCAAATGCATGGCTCGATCTCATGACCTATAGATCAGACCTGAGCCAAAACCAAGAGTTGGAAGCATTAACCAATGGCACCACCCAGGCCTCCGTATTTTTGCAACTTCCTATGCAAGTTTTCTATGCACTTTGGATTGCAGGAAGGCAGCCTGCCAAGCCAGTGCATTGCACCATGATGGGTGCCATGAGTGTGCAGCATGGAGCCTTCCAGAAGCCCCATTCATTGATCACAACATGTCAGATTCCCACAACTTTACCTCTCAAGCAAGGGTCCAACACCCTACTAGTTCCACTGGCAGAGTGGCAGGTGCCTTCAAGGGGCTGAGGATGGGACCTGCACAGGATGACTCTGTTCGGTGATTCTAAGCTCTCCCGGCTTCCCGTGGACAAGCCACATCATGGAATTTCAATAAATAATGTAACCCTGGCTCCTGTTTCAGCCTCGGTGTTCACTTTCAGCACCCGGCTGCCATTGTTATTTGCAAGCACTCCCCTCCTCTGCACGAGGTATGGAAATTGGCTGAGATTCACTGACATTTTGAGAACATGGGAGGGCTGGATTACTGTGTGCCCACGTGGAGATTTTTTTTTTTTTTTCTAAATAGGAGCAATGTAAAATCCAGATGTTCAAGGATGTACTTTTTTCGATAGAAAAGAAAAGCTGGTTATCAGTGACCTAGTGTGTTTGCCTTGTTACCTTATGAAGGCTTTGTCTTCAAAAGGTGCTGAATACCTGCCTTCTCAAATACCAACAGGGATAAATCACCTAGAGAGCTTGTTAAAAATGCAGACTGTGATTCAGTAGGTCTGGGCTAGGGCCTGAGGATCTCCATTTCCACCAAGAATCTACATTCCTGAGGAATACTGATGTGGTTGGGCTGCGGACCTTCTTTGAGTAGCAAGGCGATAAACAATTAGAATTTGCTCCTATCAAGAAAATTGTTTCTCTTAGGGCCATTGCTGGGAATTCTCAGGGAGAGCTAAAACACTTTTTTCTTTTTTAAAACATTTATTTATTAGTGGGGGAGGGGCAGAAGAAGAGAGAGAATCTTGGGCAGACTCCGTGCCAATCATGGAGCCCCACGCGGGGCTCGATCTCATGACCCTGAGATCATGCAGGAGTCAGCCAAGCTATGCAGGCACCCTTGATGGGACTTGATTGAAGAATGGGCTTCTGTTCATTTTCCTAGGAGATAGTAGTCTAGCTATAATGTCAATCTACTGGTGAGAAAGAAAGGATCTGGGCTGGCAGTGGTATTATCGGGCCACAGGCTTCCAGAGCACTGGTGTGTACATTTGAGCCTCACAGAGAATTTGGGAAGCACCTGGCAGCTGTTGTTATTGCCATTACAGAAGAGGGACAGAGCTTGGAGGCCATTGCAAGCACCTCTCTGTCCTCCACTGTACCCCCATCCCTGGATTGAGATGGGATTGAGAGAAGAAACACCTTGCTCCCAGCTAGTTACAGAACTGCAGACACTCTGAAGTCCCGGATGCCCAACACTCCACTTCTAGTAAATTTGTTTTGAAGGCCTCGTTTCTCTTCAACCCCAAGGTCATTCCCTGAGGCTGTGGTATTTGCATGCAAGCTACATTTTGAACACTTAGAATGAATATGTCTGGCCCTGAACTTACCACAAGACTGAGAAGAGAACAATAGAACAGCGTCTGTTTTATGACTTAGTAGAAAGAACCCCATTAAAAAAAGATCTCCTAAGAGCTAATTGGGAGGACATGGGGGAAAATTAAGCTTCTCACTTTAGCTGTGTCCTATCTCTTCTGCGTCTTCAGAAGTCCTCTCTCTCTGTGGAGAAGTGTCTGCAGAGTCCCATCTAAGGTCGACATTATAGATAAGACATGTAATCACCAAATGACGTTGATCTTCTATCCCACTGTTCCTAATCAAGGTCTCAGAATTTTCTACATCATGCTTCCGGCATTCTCTTCCAAGACTTGAGAGATGAAGCACAAGTTGAGACGTCTTTGCCATTCGAGCCTCCATCAAAAGATAATTTGGAGGGGGCTGATCCCCTAAACATTTGATAGAGTTCAGAAATCTATCTGCTACTCTTGAAGGCCAATGCTTGGCATCACCCATTCTAAACATAGCCCAATAATAGTGAGCTTCCTTCCTTAGGAAGAGCTTGCAAGTGAAGCTATTGTGAGTGTTTAAGGGAGCTTAAAACAGTAGACATGTTGAGGGTTGGCTTAGAGGGCAAGACCATAGCAGGATTTTTTAACAACCATGTGCAGCTAGTTTATTTGGTGTCCTCAAACTAAATGGAGATACAAATCATATGCTTGGTGACTATTGACATAAACTGACATTACATACACTTATACTCCAAACTTATGGATGGGGCGATTCTGTTAGAGTTGGAAACACACTTTCACATCCTATGATCTACCTAGTGGTTAATCTGAGGGGTCCTTCCTGTGGATCCCAGTATCAGAATGCAGGGGCAAAAATAGGGGTTTTGGTGCTTGTGAATTCGAGTAGCCCAAGAGCATCATGCTAAACTCTGAGACTTACAGAGAGGATCCCATGGAGGAGAAAAATTCTTGTACCTCACTTATTTTGGAGTCGCTTGGCGGGTAAATTTGTATCTTTATAAAGGCCACTTTTAGGTTTTCCTCTGAGGCACAAAGTGGAGAATTTATAGACTGTTCCTCACCAGCAAGGGCAATTTCCAGCATTTTTAAAAAAGATTTTATTTATTTATTTGACAGAGAGATAGAGAGCGAGAGAGCACAAATAGGTAGGCCAAGGGAGAGGGAGATCAAGCTCTCCCCTGAGCAGGAAGCCTGATGTGGGACTCGATCCCAGAGCCCTGGGATCATGACCTGAGCTCAAGGCAGACGCTTAACTGACTGAGCCACCCAGGGACTCCTATTTCCAACTTATTTTGAGCCCAGATAATATTGCTAAGTGAGTAATCAGGAGCAGGACTGGACATTATGCAGTCATCCCTTCACTTCCCAGGCAGGGATGCAGAAAGACACACTGAGGCAGTCACTACCTCAATGGCACGTTCATCTTGCAAGACATCTGGGACCAGCACACACGTCTCCTGACAGCCACTGACCAGACAGAAAGCAGGGCGGGCAGTCTGTCTTTTGTATCGGGTAGAACTTGTGAAAGAAAATATTGTAGGTCTTGGAAAAATTCCCTTTCTGAATAGAACACAGACTTCATCTCAGGTTATGGCTTCCTGGGTGATGGCCTTGACTGTTGTGTGTGTGGTATGATTACTGGGGTGAATTTATTTTCTTTATGGGAGTACAATAAATAGAACATTTCCTGCCTTAGTCTGCCATTTGGAAAAGCTTTTCACTTCCCCTCTGGGTCTCGGGGATTACAAAAGACAGACTTCTTTTCAATTATAGCTCAGGCTAAGCTTGAGCATACAACTCCACCAGGGGTGAGCTCAGAGTGTGTTTTTCTCAAGGCAGAGAAAGCGAAATGGGGTCTCCTTGACACCAAAACCTGGCTCATCTTTTATGTCTGCAGTCGTGAGGTTGTTTTTTAAAAAGCAGAAGATATAATGATCCAGGACTCTAGTCTTCATGGGACCTTCTGTAGGACCCTGAAAGGAATTAGTTGGGTGGGCTTGTGGGATAGGTGGGACCGGTTGGTGGGAAACTTTCCATATTGCACGGTAGCACAGAAGACTTTCCCCAGATTGTGTCTTACTGTGGTGGTGGGGGGTGGTGAGCTGGAGGAAGGAGGGAAGGGCCCGAGGGCAGAGCCACAGTGAAGGCACAGCTGAAGGCTTGCTCTCTACTGGGTTCCGTGCTCCCCTGTCTCCTGTGTGATCTCCCTGGATCCTCCCAGTCATCCCCTGGGGGAGAAAGGGGCATGTGAAGCTGGGGATTTAGGCACACAGCTTCTCCCCTACCCTCCCCCTGTGGTCTCAGGACCTTCAGTATGAGTCTGGCTTCTTGTCTTTACCTTGAGTGAATCCTTCACTTTGATGGGAAATTGGACTTCAGTATTTTCCTCTTTTAAGAGTCAAATGACAGGTAAGCCAGAACTAGCAGGAACCCCTCCAGAGCGGAATTTTGACAGGATTCAGTGCTCACAGCTCCGGTGATTACGTCTGAATTACTTACATTGATAATTTTGACTGAGCTTTCAACTGTCTCCGCACTCCTGCTAACTCCACAGGTGACAGGTCACCTGCACTACCTGGACCTCGGCTCTCGGTTGGCCTCCTCTGAGAAACGAAGGAGTTGGATGAGGCTGGAGGGATCTGGGTTGGGTTGAGGGTGGGGAACCTCCCAACAGGAAAGCTTCTTCAATGGCTTTCTGAGGTAACGTGCTCAGAATACTATGGAAAGGTGTTTGAGGAAAATGATAAGAAGACGATGCCTTGGAGGAGCCTTTCAGTGTGGAGGGTCAGCCCACAAGCTCTGTCCTCTAAGCGAACATTCACGCAGCCTGTGCTAGGAGCCAGTGTTGTGCTGGGATCTGGGTGTCGCTTGGGCTCACAGGATTTCTATTCAGCCAGCCAGTAGAATTCTGAGCTGCAGATAGAAGATTCAGTGATATTTACCTTTTCTGAGCCACATTTGACCCTATTTTAAAGTGTCTTTCAAGATGATCTTTTTTACTTTTTTATCCACTTTATAAATAACAAAACTAAGGCTCAGGGGCAGGGGAGGGTAGCAATTACTTACCCAGGATCACACAGTTATTTGGGCCCAAACTAGATCTGGAACACAAGACTTCTAATCCTCTGCTTTTAATTCACTCCCCGCTTTTGATTAAAGGGCTGCACAGGGAACTCAGTTCACTCAAACATCCTCCAAACATTCTGGCTAGGGTCTTACCACAAGCAACTGTCCCAATTGCATAGCACTCGCATCTAAGGCAAAGTTAAACATTGCTGTAGTCTCCCACCTCCGGAGTAATTAAAAAAGAATGTGTTTTGTTTTTAAGTCTTGCCTTTCCAACCAGCACTGGAGTAATTTTAAGTAAGAGTATTTTATTTTATTTTTAAAAGATTTTATTTATTTATTTGACAGAGATCACAAGTAGGCAGAGGCAGGCAGAGAGAGATGGAGAAGCAGGCTCCCCGCTGAGCAGAGAGCCCGATGTGGGGCTTGATCCAGCACCCTGGGATCATGACCCGAGCCGAAGGCAGAGGCTTTAACCCACTGAGCCACCCAGGCACCCCATAAGTAGAGTTTTTAAAATGGAAATTGGAGCAGCTCTGTGATAAGAATTTCTTCCCTTTGGCCTGGGCACCCATTATAGAAGCTCTGTCCTTGTTAAGTTGTGGAGGTAAGGACTGATTGGATCTCACATGGGATTTAATAGGCAAAAGTCCGTGTGTCTGGTTTCCAGACTCTGGGGGGCTGCTGTTAACATTCTTTCTTCTCTCCCAGTTCCTCACTTACCTGGCAGATGCCTGTAACCCCCTCCACCAAAGCTCTATTCCTTCTGCTTCTATCTGGTCCACGATCAATGGCAAACAATCATGTAGAATTCATCCGTAAATTCAAATGCATTCAGAGTTGGCTTTGAGAAATCGAAGTGGGGATGATGCCATGTTGGCCGGGGTTGGGGGATGCAAATGGGTCAGGGACAAGTGGTGGCTTGCTAGGATACAGAGAGACTTCCAGAAGATAGGGTTTGACTGCTTTGTGGCCTTGCCTGTGATTGAGCTGATATCCTTAAACCGGAGAATTTCTGGGTGGATTTCCCTGATACAAAGCAAAGGATAAGACTGCCTGCTTATGGTTCCCTAAACATCTCACACCGTGTAATCAAGCTGCCAGACCTGCATCTATGTAGTAGTTTCTGCTCCGTGGTCCTCACCCACTGTTATGCTTGAATAAATCCTCGTCTACCCCAAGACCTTCCCTGAACTCTTCGTGTCCCTGCTCTACCCATGCTCTGTCATGATCGCACTTCATTTATGACCCAGACATCATCTCCTTGCCTTTCGCTGCCTCCATGTGGTCCAGTTTTTCAAGGAGAGGGACTGGTTCTCATTCATCATCGAAACCCTAAGCCCTGCACCGAGCAGGCCCTCAGTGAAGATGCTGCCCTGCCCAAGAGATCAGGTGATTGCACATGGTTCAGCGTGGGGTGAAACCTCTTAGTGTTCCACACAGCCAGGGAAGCTAAACTAGGACTTGAAGGAGACCCACCTGTAGAAGAAGTGGTACGTATAGCCACTGCTGGCTAGAGGACATTGCCGGGGAAGAGGAACTACGAGTGAACCCATATGACCATGTGAGAGCTTGGGCCTGATCCCAGTGCTGTCTGTCACCCTCAGGGTGGACCCCACTGCAGAGATCAAGAATAAACGCGTGTGGAGATGTAACCTTGAAGCTGGTGAGTGAGGCTCTTGGCATTGCTGCTGCACTGACTTGAGGTTCTCCAGACATCTTCCACCCAAAA
Source organism: Mustela putorius furo (assembly GCF_011764305.1). NCBI lineage: Eukaryota > Metazoa > Chordata > Mammalia > Carnivora > Mustelidae > Mustela > Mustela putorius. Next base: position 12,441,872 of record NW_025422123.1, on the reverse strand, counting down.
TATGCTCTCCATTCCCAGAACAGCTCCAAATGGTGTCCTTCTTTCAGGGCGTATGCAAGGACTGATGGTGAGGGTGGCGGGCAGCGATGGTAGAAGTGGGTTGGGAGAAGGCGGGCTGTGATCTGAAGGTGTCTCCAGGACAGGAGTACCAGGAAATAGGAAACCAAACAAGTAAGGGGGAGCACCTGAAATCTCCCTGAGACTCTGACTCTGTGTTTGGAGTGGGCCTGGGGGCCATTTTTGTCCATTTTTCTTGTTTAACACATCCCTTAGGTGATTCTATTGTATCCCTAACCATGAGCCCAACTAGGTCAGAGGTGGCCAGGCCCAATCAAGCATTGGAATCCTTTTGAAAGTTTTGAGGAAAAAAAAAAAAAAGATCTGAGCCCTACTCCAGATTGATTAAGTCAGAATATCTAACGGGCCCTGACATGGCATCTTTAAATGAGTATTAGACTTCTTAATTTCTATAAACATACTTCACTGACATTTTATAAAATACTAATTTTGCAATAAAATCTTTCCAGAGGGTCCCAGGTTTCAGTGAACCTATTTAATAAATCTTATCACTCAGATTTGATGTTAGTGCCATAGGCTTTTCTTCCATCATATTGGGGAGTTTGGGGTCGATGAGAGTGACTGAGCCCAAGTGAGAGGCCAGATGGCTGACTTGGTGAACACTCTTAACATCTTTCCAGACCAGCTTGTGGTGTCAAGATGCTGTATCCTAAACTCCACATTCAGACAATGAGAGCAGAGGGCAGGGTGAGTAATAATTGAGAGATCTTCACTATCACAGGATCCCAAACACCAGAGTTTGTGGGAGAAGTGGAGTTTAATGTCAAGATACCCTTGTCTACTATGAAGATGATAGGAGTTGCAGGTTCATTCTGGGAATGTAGGGGAAATGGATTCACGATCAAAAGCTGGAACTAGTTTCTCTAGCATCTCGAATAATAAAAAAAAAATAGGTCAAGGGAGGAAAACCACACTCTTGACAGTGCCCTAATTAAGTGGAAAGTGTGTTTTCTCCACTAGGACTGGTGTTCTCTGGGGCAGGCTTAAGTCAGAAGACATCTTCAAATGAAACCCATGTGGGAAGGAGTTCTGTTTATTTGAGGCTGGAGATTTGTATCGCTCTTTGGTTTCCTTTGGTTTCGTCCATTTCTGATGTGGGAGAATTCCGGCTTTTCACTTTCCTGATGCAAACACTGAGACCCACAGTCAAGCCTCAAAGAATAGCATGATGATCCCATAAATATATGTAGCAAAGATTCTTGGATAATGAGGGGACATACAGGCTTCCACTGGACTTCAGCAGAAAATCACCCGGAATCTGCCACAATCTGACCGTGACCTTCATCCATCCATCTTCCTTGGGTTCTCATCTTTGGCACCTGAGCCACCTGTAAGCAGTGCTTGAGGAATGTAGCCCAGCATAGAAACTCAACGATCTTATAGAGAGCAGGCATGCATGTGCCTGGGATTGTACCAACAGTTCCCTCAACGTACATCCTCTTCCCTGTCTTCCTCATGGTCAGTGTGACACTGCCCTTATTAAGGGACACTTTTGCAGCCAGTGGGCAGGGACCATGGTTGCCCCTGTGTTTGTTTTCTCTACTGAATGGATTGTTTTGCACACAAAACCCTGAGCACCAAGGTATTGTTGAATTTTTGTGCCATCAAAGAGAGGTCTACTGACTCTTTACCAAGCCATAGCATTTCACAAACAGGGATATTTAATCAGCTCTTGCTAAATGTTTTTCTTCTGTGGTCACAATGAATAGAGATGAATGTTTCTAAAGTGAACATCATGTGTTTTATACCTCCTACTATTCAGTTTGGTAACAACCTTCTTAGGTGAGGGTTTGTCCCCAATTTGCAGATAAAGAACGTGACATTGTGTGTATGTGTGTGTGTGTGTTACCTGCTGGGTAACATACAACCCCAAAACTTAGTGACTTCAAACGATGAAGACATTGATTTCGCTCAGGAACCCAAAGTTTGGCTTGAGCTTGATGGAGATAACTCACTTTACTTCACTAGGTGTCATTTGGTACAGCTCGAAGGCCGGGGGCTGGCATCATCTGAAGTTGTACTCATTCACCTGTCTGGTGGGGGATGCCACCTGTTGGCTGAGTGCTCGGCTGGAAGTTGATTGTTGTGCTGTGGATTCCTCATGACCTAGGTTCTAAGGGCAGGCATACCAAAGGAGAGAGAGCATGCCGGGCCCGATCTGTATTACTTTTTATGACCTGACCTCAGAAGTCATACACTTGACATTCTGCAACTCGTGGAGGCAGCCATAAAGACCCACCCCATTTCAAGAAGAAGGCAAATATAGACTCCACCTTTGGAGATATACGGAACTGGAAATAGGGCTGTCGCCACTTTGGAAATAAAACCTGACCCGTTCAGCTGCTTGATATCAGGGCTGGAATTTGAACCCAGGTCTGCCTGACTCTACCCACTGCCCTTTATACTGTACTACTGAACGCTGTGAGGTCAAGGACAAAAGCCTGCTCCTAGCGCAATGGAACTTAGCTGTTAAGTATCATGTCTGGGGCTAGTGGATCATGAAAAGCCTGACTTAGAGGCAGAGGTTTGGCTGCTGGGGGTTCCTGGGGCTGGTGCAGGTGTGTGATAGTGGAGTTGTTGTGCCTCCCGGAGCACTGTGGAGTAACACGTAAGACATACCAGGACCATGAACTCTGTATTTCTTGAATACCTCTTGGGTTCTCAGGGTCTCATAAAATAAAATGGATAAGTAAATTAAACGAATCACCAAGTCACACTCATGCTAATGGAAGATTTCTCAAGTGTCTTATTAGAAAGGGAGATTGTTTGGTATTGAAAATATTATTAATAAGAATACTATTATTATATTATTAATAAGAATACTGGTGTCTAATAACTGGCAAACTTCCGATTGAAATGAGGCAAAATCTAGAATAATGTAGAAGGGAGTGAGAGAAGCTGAGAGGCAGAATTCACCAGGAAGAATGGAGATAAGCAAGCCCTGTAGCATTTCCACATTTTCTCTTTTCTTCTTTCTTTCTCTTTCCTTTTCCTTCTTTTCTGTTTTTGTAAGCTCAGGGGTTGAGTAGAATGTTCTAGGTCTAAGAGCAAGTGTTACTGCTGACTTAGGGAGGATAATCATGTTTGGGCGCTCCAGAGGGCATCAAGCGTGGAGGGGGAGAGCGACTAGCTGAGGGGGCAAAGGTCAGGAGGAGGACGCTGTCAGCAAAAGAACATGAGGTTCAGAGGCAGGGCCAGCAGCAACAGCCGAGCATTAAGCCAAGCGTGGGCCCTTCTGAGCCCCGGGCCTCATGCATCTTCACAGATGGTGGGCCCATAAAGCCAGCCCAGCAGAAAGGAGGCACCTGCTGACAGGGAGGCTGCAGAAACCTGAGTTTAAGAAGTGAGGGTAATCGGAAGTTCTAACTACAAGAGAAAATTCAAGTAGGAATAAGTTACAAAGAAAGGGGAAAAAAAGAGAATTGCTTAGGCCCAGAAAGTGATTGAAAGAGAATCATTTCAAAGGAGGATGTGAAGTAGAAGCAGGACGAGTAAGAGGTTTAAAAGAGACCCATTCATTTATTCAAACAGTGTGGACATGAAAGCGTAGACATAAAAATCCCCGTAGGAGTGGAAAGAAGGGCTGGGAGTGGGGGTGTTGGTGTTGGGTGGGAAGGGGCAGCTCTTTCCCCGAGAGTGTGTGGAGGAACAGGAGGTGAATACAGACTCAGCGAGGAATGACACGAAGCTCGGGGGAGGCTGAAGGACACTCCCAAGAGGCCTCAAGCACAGCCACGTTACGCAACTCAGCAAGTCGTAGTTGTCCTTGGGCCCAAAGCCACCATCAGACCAGAGCGGTAACTACTCAGGGTCAAAGGCACCACTGGACCCTGCTCTCTTAGTCAGACCCTGAACGCAGTAGGCTTCCGGGTATGGCACCCACAGGGGCCCTTGGGTGGGGATAGTTACGCAACCATATCGAGGTGTTTATAAAACCATCTGGTGACTTAAGGTGTTGATGACAGACAGTGCACTTCTGGGTTACCTGTCTTAGCGAATGCTTTTGAATTTGCCTAGCGTGATGTTTAATTTTTTGTGTCAAGTTAGCTGGGCTGCGGTGTTCAGATATTTAGTCAGACATTGTTCTGGATAGTTCTGTGTTCGAGGTATTTTTTGGATGAGCCTAACCTTTAAATTAATAGACTTTGAGTAAAACAGGCTATCTTCTCTAATGTGTGTGGGCCTCATTCGGTTAGTTGAATGCCATAATAGAAAGACTGGTCCCCTGTGAGGAAGAGGGAATTCTATCAGCAGGACTTAATCTGTTGCTCTTCCCTGAGTCTCCAACCTAATGACCTACTCCATCAGGCAATGGACTTACCAGACCTCTACAGTCATGTGAGCCAACCCCTTAAAATAATTGTATCTATCTATCTATTTGTCTATCTATCCATCCACATACCCATCATCCCTTCCATTTGTACACATCGTGTTGGTTCATTTTTTTTTTTTTTTAACAGAGAGAATGAGTAAGTGAGAGAGCATGAGTAGGTGGGGAGGTCGAGGAGAGGAGGAAGCCGACTTCCCTTTGAGTCTGAGGTGGGACTTGATCCCAGGACTCCAGGATCATGACCTGAGCCAAAGGCAGACACTTAACTGACTGAGCCATCCAGGCACCCTCACATCCTGTTGGTCCTATTTCTAGAGAACCCTGCCTTGGAATTCTTGACATTCCATTGAACAAGCAGCAAGCCACAGAGTGCTGATTCAGCCTTTATAATCCACTTTATGGAAACGCTGACAGTGTCTGAAGCCTCAAATATATACTCATTACCTGTTCACTGAAAGAAAAATGCCCGAATGACCCCAGTGAGTAAAGCCTTATGTGGCTGCTAAGAAAAGGGCTGTTTTTTATTCAAGAGGAGAGCTCCCTGTCCTCGAGTAGACCACAAACCACAAGTCCTATCTCTGCTAGCAGAAGGCTTACCGACCAAATAATTAGAGTCTATTCTGTACTGAAAAAATAATCATAATAAGGGATACTCGCTAATAAGGAAAAAATGGGTAGGTCCAGCCAAATATTGTCATTATAAAGAAAAATTCTTTCTTTTTCATATAATGAGAATCAGTTTCATGCTCTACAGGTGAGTCATTTTATATTCAAAGAAAGTTCTCTTCCTGTGGCCTTTGTCACCTTGACACTCTTTCCCTAAGATAATAACCAACCTAGCATGGCAAAAAGCTACAAATCAGAAATCAGGGATTATATCCCACATTCTGTCATGGGACCAGGCAGTGCAACCATAGGCAAGTTGTTTAACCTCTCTGGGCTTGTTTTTTGACCAGTAAAATGAAAGAGTTAGACCATTATTATCCCTGAGTTCAGTCCTAGCTCCATTACTGCAGAATTTTTATTTCTAAACTTGAAAAAAAATCACCTAATCACTTGAGTATTAGGGGATAGTTTTCATGGACCAAAGCAACAAAAATTTGAAATGTGCTGTAAATTAACTTTCTGGAGAGAACTGGAGTTTCTGTCTTCTAGTGCTTCATTTAGAGCTTATCCTTGCTAGGCTGTTAAATGAATCAAACAGGGATGTCTGGATGGCTTAGCCAGTTAAGCATCTGCCTTTGGCTCAGGTCATGATCCCAGGATCTTGGGATCAAGTCCACCACCAGGCTCCCTGCTCAACAGGGAGCCTGCTTCTCCCTTTGCCTGTTACTCTCCCTGCTGTGGTCTCTCTTTCTCTCTCTCTCTCTGTGTCAAATGAATAAAATCTTCTAAAAAAATAAATGAACCAAGGAACCTAAAAAGCTTGCATTTTGAAATATCAGACATTTAAATATCTGTAGCACATTGGTCCCAATCAAGAGAGAGAAACCACGCAGTAGTTTAAACAGGAGAAGTTTAACATAAAGTATTAACCATGATAGAAGATTGACCCTAACATATATGAGAATTCTGGAGCTGTAGAAGAATGGCTAATGAAGGGGTTCAGATCTCACTGGAGAGGTTAAAGTCAGCCCCACAAAAAGCACAGAAGCTCACTGGTTTGGCGAGGCCAGAGCTGGTCTGTAGTTGTTTGAACAAGCAATAGGCTACCATCCAGAGCTCAGAGGGGAGCAGGTGGTCAGCAGTGGTGTCAGAGGCATAAGCGGGAACCAGGTATAGCAGGAGCAGGAGGCCTTCAGGCCACATGAGGCTTGCAAAGGAAGCATCACATCTGCGTGGACACCCCGACCAGAGGCAGGCTACGTGGGGGCTTTGGTTTCTGTGTCAATAGGGCTACAGAGTGGTTATCACCAGGCTGTGGCTGCAAGGTGCCATAGGGATCACATTCTGGGCTGTGGCTGGGGCAGACTCTGCTGGATGTCTTCCTACCCACACAGCTGACCCCCAGCCCACACCACAGACAGCAGAAGAAACTCTTCCTCCTGCAAGGTCCCTGTGGTGCTATCTCCTGAGAAAGATACCTTCATGCTTGCTTTAGAAATGCTGAAAGGAACTTCCCCCTATTCTCACAGAACATTTCCTACAGAGGGCATTCAGAGCTGAGAGACAATAAATTGATAAACGACACAAATCTGTCAAGCTTAAATGTTGTCTGTCCATTCCCTGCTATTCTTTCTTTGTTCCTCTCTGAAAAATTCTTCCCTCTTCCAGACGTTGGTGCTTACAAATGACTTTGGGACAATTAATCAGCTTCTTCTTGTCCGCAGACAAAGCTCCATGTACCTGGTCCTTTCATGGGGTGTCTTAAACCAACACTTCTCAAATGTTGTTCATGACCTCTTGGGGTCCCTGAGACCCTTTCAGGAATTCTGGGAGGTCTCAGCTTTTTCAAAGGAATATAATGTCCCCTTGGGGTCGAAATTTCACGAGTAAGTTTGCTGGTGTTTTAGCACAAATCAAGGCAGTGGTCTGAACTAGGACTAGGAGTCACGTGTGTGCAGAAAAAAAAAGAAGCCAGTCTCGCTTATGAATGTCCTGGATGAAGTGGTAAAAAAAAAAAAAAAGTATATAATGGAATAAAACCTCAACCCTTGGTGCATGTCTTTTAAACATTCTGGCTGAAGAAATGGGAAATGCACGTAAAGCTGCTGGGCTGCATTCCGAAGTCAACGGTTGTCGGAGGAACAGCTCTGGCTTGTTTGAGTGGAAAGCCGAACCAGCTGGTCTCTCACAGAGCAGGGTTTTTACCTGAAAGAGCAGGTGGCAGACAAACTATGGCTCCTCAGGCTTGGTGTCTGCCAGACTCTTTCTGGAAAATCCAGGAGACGAACTTGGCGTCTCAAGGCTAACCATGGACAGTATTGATTGCCTATGGTCCAATACAAGCTTTCAAGAGAAAATGAGGATATTGGGAAAGAGATACCAGCCCCCATACACTTGACCGTGTCTCTTATACTTCTTGGATGAGCTCAAGTGGTGCTATTACTGAATGAAATATTTTGACATTGTACCATGACACGTATCAGCCTTTGGGAGATCTGTATCATTCAGTGAAATGCTGTTTACCAAATGACGAATTTGTGATGTTAAAAAATCATTCATGGGTGAATGGCCCATTCATAGTACGAGATAGATGAATGGGTTTTAGTGGAACAGAAGAACTTGGCTGATAGGGTTTCAAATTCCATCCACCAACTAGGTTTTAAGAAACTACCCTTTGAGTTTCGGTATGGTATTAAAGAAAAATGCCCGCGATTATCTGAAAAAGCTATTAAATTACTCCTCCCTTTTCCAAGTACATATCTGAGTGAGGCCAGATTTTCTTTTTATACTTCAACCAAAAAGCAAAAGATTGAAGGCAGAAGCCAACTTTTATTAAGTTAGACATTAAGGATTTTGCAAAAACATAAAACAATGCCACTCTTCTCACTCAAGTTCTTTCCTTAAAAAATATACTTCTTCTTCTTCTTCTTTTTTTTTTTTTTACAAATACACCTTTTTAAAAAAATATTTTATTTATTTATTTGACAGACAGAGATCACAAGTAGGCAGAGAGAGAGAGAGAGAGGAGGAAGCAGGCTCCCTGCAGAGCACAGAGCCCCATGCGGGGCTTGATCCCAGGACCCTGGGATTATGACCTGAGCCGAAAGCAGAGGCTTTAACCCACTGAGCCACCCAGGTGCCCCCAAAATATACTTCTTTTATTTTAGAGTATTATTTATGTTAATATACAATATATTTATTATCATTGCCATATTATATTTACATAAATAAGTAAACAAAGATTAAAAATATTTTTTAGCTTTCATTTATAAAACAATTATTGTTTTATAACAATATTTGTAATTTCCCAATTACAAAAAGCTGTTTGGGATTCTCAGCGATCTTTAAAAAGTACATAAGAGTTCTGAAACCAAAATGTTTGGTCTCATGTTTGAGATGAGACCATCTCAATGTTTGAATGTTTGAATGACATTCAAACATTTGAATGTTTGAATGTTTGAGGACTGCTCAAACATGTTTGAGGACATGCTGTCTTAAATCTCCATTAGTCACTAGAATTCACAAAACTGTAGGAATTTTTAAGTGTGGTAGTAGAGACCAATAGAGGAACGTGATTTCATTACTCAAGGTCGCACAGTGAATCAGCGACAGAGATGGCTCGATATCTGTGATCTGCTGCTATGTTGTGTCATACAACCCAGACTTCTCTGGGACGCTCTTCAGAGCACCAACACTGCAATTTTGAGATACTCAAGAGATAGATAGGGTGCGATACCTTCCTCCCCTCAAAATACATCGGCTCAAACAGGAACAGGACCGACTAAGTTTGTGCTTATTGCTACTGAGGGCACAGTAAGTAAAACCTGGCCCTTGTGTGGGGGGTAACCAAGCTCACCTTTTAGAGGGAGAGACTACATGAAAGGCAATATCTCATAGCATACAATATGACTTACCTGGCAAGTAATGTAATGTATATTCATACAACCTATACAATTCTATTATTATCATAGGCAATATTATATATTACAGAAGTTTTATTGTATCTATAGCATATATATAGTAGAGTATAACTTACAGTAAATACATTTACTATATCTAGGAAAGGGGAAGGACTTTGGGGTCACAGTTGGCTGGTAATTCTGCACATGGGCACAGCATGGCAAAGCAGAACTGTGAACTTGGAAAATTTGCCACCAGCTGTATACCATGCTCTTTCTGACACTTCTGGCTTGCATTTGTTTCTAAGGGCTGTCATAACAAATCACCATAAACTGGATGGTTTTTCTTATACACAGAGATTTATTCTGGAGGCTAGAAGTTGAACATCAAGGTATCAGCAAGGTCATGCTCTCTCCAGAGGCTCAGAGAAGGCTCCCCTGCCTCATCTCTTCTAGCGTCTGGTGTTTCTGGTGATCCTTGGTGTTCTTTGCCTTGTGGAGGCAGGACTCCAATTTCTACCTCTGTCTTCACATGACCCTCTCTCCTGCAGGTCTGTGTCCATATTGCTCTCTTCTTATGAGCACATCCACATATTTAGGGCCTGCCCTAATCCGGTATATGAGCTCATCTTACTTTGATTACGTCTGCAGAGACCCAAATAAGGGTGCACTTAACATTCTGGAAAGACGTGAATTTGGTGTGTGGGGGAGGCATTATTTAACCTAGTACACTGCTTGTGTGCCTGCCTTCAGCATTTACTGTTCACAGCCTCTTCCCCAGCCCACACGTTTTCCCTCACACTTTTCAGGGCCTGGGGTCCTGTGGAACCTCACCTGGCCGTTCTCTGTTGATGTTTTGAGTGGTTGCCACAAGCTCCCTTCCTTTAACCCATGACTTTAATAAAGGGCTTCTCTGGGCCACATAAGTGGTGAGTTGTGAAGGGGAAAAGAAAGAAGCTGAACAACTCCACAGTAAAACAACAAAAACAAAAAACCCCAGTGGAATACCCTGATTTAAGAAATGGGCTAGGGACCTAAATAGACATTTCTCCAAAGGAGATGTTAAGAACCAACAGGTATACGAAAAACAATCTCAATGTCACTCACCATCAGGGAAATGCAGATCAAAACCACAATGAGATACCACCTTACACCTGTCAGGGTGGCTGTCGTCAAAACCCCCATGTCCACAAGCACTGCTGGGGATGCAAAGAAATCGGGACTCGGGGGCACTGTTGCTGGGAACGCAATTGGGAGTAGCCACTCTGGAGAACAGTACGGAGGTTCCTCACAAACCTGAAAACAGGACTTCCCTATGATCCAGCAATCTCGCTTCTGGGTATTTACCAAAAATAACTGAAATCAGGATCTTGAAGGGATATTGGCACGATCCCCTTCAGTGCAGCAGGGTTCACAACGGCCAAGACGTGGGAGGAGCCTACGTGTCTGTGGACCGGTGAATGGATAAAGAAACCGACTGTGCTATATACACACTGTGGAATAGTCTTCAGTCTTAGCACGGAAGGAAGATCCGAGAATGTCACGCCATGGATAAAATTCATGTCTCTGCAGCCCATCTAGCACACGATGCTAGATGAGTTCAGTCAATCATTGAGAGACAGATATTGCCCGATTTCGTTTGTAGGAGGTCACTAGAACAGTCCCTGTCATAGGATCAAAGAGTGGAATGGTTGTCACCCGGGCTGGGGGGAGGGGAAACGAGGAGCTGCTATTCAGCGGGAATAAAGTTCCAGGTGAGCCCGGTGAACCAGCTCTAGAGCTCTGTGGTCCCACGCTGTGCCTGTGGTCATAGTAATGTATGGTCCGCTCACGATGTCTTGCGGGGAGGTCTCATGGTAAATGCTCTTACCCCAAGAACGGAGAAGAAAAGAGAAAAAAAAAGAAAAAGAAAAGAAGGAAAAGGAAAAGGAAGCTGAGCATCCTCAAATGTTATTTCTATGGCTCTTTGGCAATTTTGGTTTCCTGGGTAGCATCATGATTTACGACAGAGCATAGTTGTCTGGGCCTAACGTGATTTATGGCAATAGGGAAAAGGTGGGAAGCTGTGAAAGCCAGCATCCTCCGCACCTCGGGCACAGCTGCGGGCACAGGGGTGGAAGGGTGGGACGTGTGCACACAGTCCCATCACGGTCACCTTCAGCTCTATGACCTGGGGCCCCAGGTTATCTCTTTGGGGCCTCAGGTTGGGCTCCGGGCATGGCTGCATGATCTGGAGCCAGATCGCCTGTGTTCAAACCAGGGACCCTTAGGCCAGTTCTCTCCTCTCTCTGTGCCTCAGTTTCCACATCTTGCAAAAGGGTGCTAATACCCCACTACATGGGCTTCTCGTGAGGAATAAATGAGTTAATATTATATGTGAAGCGTTTTGAACAGTGCCTGACAATGTAGACATGAGTTGTTGTTCTATGAATTTTCTGTCCAGCTTATTAGAATTCCAGTATTTTACTAGTGCCTCCTTCAGTTCCCTTATCATTACCTACCCCCCCCCCCAGCTACCCCCACCAGAGGCAAAGTAGGTGGCAGTACGTGGATATGGCTTTTGGTTTTGTTTTTTAATTCTTTCCTTGTCACTTCTGATGAGCCCTGGGGAAGATTTCCTTTGTCAGGATGTCTTAAACGACTAGGAGCCAGGTGCCTGAGGAGTGCTTCTTGGGAAGGCCTTGGGGAGCCGACATTATAAACTCCAGTGAGCACCAGGCTATTATTAAATTAATAGTCGCCTGTCTGAGTGAGGCTTTATCCGTAACTCTAGCTCTGCGGGTAGGTGTGTTGCCCACAATGTGGCCTCCCACCTTCCCGATTTTGTATAACGGAGCCTGTGGTGTCTCAGCTGCTCAGGAGTGGGTCTGTTTGCAGCACAGAGGAAAAGCGAGACCTGAATAAGGATGGGGCTTTTGGGATCGTTAAGAGAGAGGTAGAATAACTGTAATTTCATAGCAATTACCTACAACCAACACCGTCAAAGGCGCCAGTTTTCCGTGATAAACCTGAGCCTCTGGTGGGAGCAATTTGCAAGGTAGAAATAAGCATACAATTAGACTCTTATGTATGAAAGAAGGCATCAACCCCTCCCCGTCCAAATGCCACAGCAAAACAAACCTCAGAGGGGAAAATACTGGGTTGCATTTTGGGAGTGCATTATTTTTTTCTTATTCTTTAAAAAAAAAATCTTAATAAACCCTCATTCCAGTATTTTGTTTGAGTTGTTCCCAGCTTTGCTAGGAAGCCCGGGGACCTCCCAGCCACCTGATGGGACCACGGTTTCCAGGGGAGCCACCAGTGAACTTGAGTGAATGGGTGATTTCTCCCCCTAAGTACCATGTCAGGGACCCATAAACCACTCTGTGGAAGTGAATTATACAGAGATCAGTTACCCAACTTTTTTTGTTGTTGTTATTCATGCATTTGCTGAAAATGAGGTCGTTATAAAATTCATGTCTCTGCAGCCCACTCAGAAATAAAACTAGGCTTGCCTTTCAGATGATAAAACAGAAACAAAATCAAAAATGAAAAAAAAACCACGCTATTTTGAGAACGGTCCTAAGAAAGGGAAATCTAGTGAGCAGAAGTATGCAAGCACTCAGGAGAGTTATCTGATATTGTTCCAGTCCTATCTGCCAGCCAACCCCACAGGAGGCCACAAGCTCCTTGGCTAAATGCATTTTTTTGAATCCTCTGTGTAATTTTCTCCAGGGCCTTGTACATATTGAGAGTGAATTTGCATTGATCAAGTAAAAGGGATAGTTTAAGAAATGATGGCTTATTGATGCTGAAGGTCAAGTACTAGTCAGAACTAAGGGGGCTATTGATTAAAATCTTGAGTCTGCCTTCTAGATATAGAGAGATGGGGTCAAAGTCTGAACTTTTTTTACTCACGATATATCATGGAGCAAGGACCAAAGGGTACAACAGAGTAAACTAGAGAGGAACGTAGTTTGGCTAGGTATAGCCAAAGAAAAGCATTTCTAATGGTTAGAACTACCCTCAGAATGGAGTGCTTTGAGAGATACAAATTACTGGTGTGTGAAGACATTTAGGCATAAACTAGATGATTACCTGGGGGTATAGAAGTTGGTGGTCCAACATCATTTATGTTATACTGTGAGATGTGGATGGTCTCCCTTTATCCTGAGATGTAGGGTCCTACGGTTTCAGAAAGTTATGACTACATAGTCGCCATGCTGGGAACTCAAATTCAGTTCCTATTTATTCCTCAAATTCAGCACCTATTTATTGAGTCCTTGCCTTGTGCCAGGCATTGCCTGGCATAGACTTGAGGAAAAGGACAATAACCTAGGGCAACTGCCTTTGAAGTTAGGTTGTGTCATGGTTTTAGTCAGTTCTCCCTTGGGCGTATATTCCTTCTTCCCAATATGCACGTGCTGATTTAGGACTCTGGTTCTTTCTCTTCTTTCTAGGCTGGAATCGATGGGGAAAGCATTGGCAACTGTCCCTTCTCTCAGCGTCTCTTTATGATCCTCTGGCTGAAAGGTGTTGTGTTCAATGTCACCACTGTGGATCTGAAAAGGTAAACAATGCCATGTTAAGAAGGGATGTGTTTGGCCACACGAACGGAGAACTTTCTATGAGGGAGGGCGAAAGCCTGCCCATGGCTTCCAGCAGCCTCCTGCTCTCATCACATGGACCATGTGTCTCAGGGCCATCCCCACATATTAGAGAGGGACCTGGGACTGAGCATTTCTCTGCCCAAACTAATGAGGTGTTAGTAGCAAGAAAGTGGGAAGGAGTAGATATTGGATATGCAACAGAGAGTGGCCCAGAGGTAGACATGCATATCTTAAAATCCAGGAGTCAGCCATTCCAGCAGTACTAGCATCCCAAGCTGGGGGACCCTAGTAGGACTTCAGATGTAAGACTCCTGGGATTCCAGGCTGTTGACATCTGACCATCTCCCCTGCATTGCTCTCATTTTTGGAATTCCTTAGTGTGAGCATTCTGAATTATAGGCTGGGATGAAGAGTTGCTCATGCACTTTTAATGGTTATTAAAAATACCAGGGATCATTCACTATCAATAGCCACTCATTTCAGGCCCATATCCTACTTCCTGTCTTCCACCTGTCCTTTCACTGCAGAGGAGCTCAAGGCTCCCTCCCTGAGCCTCTAGCATCTGCCTGTATAGCTTCTTCCCTGGTGAGCTTAACATATTCTACATGTCACCTTTATGTAGATTATGCTATTATACCCAGGTCCCTACCATCTAGAAATCTCTAGAGCAATTTCCACTTGCATTTTCTATGATCACTTTAAAATCTAGACGTCAAAACTTTTATCTGTCGTTTCCCCTTAGAACTGAGCTCCCCTCTTGAATACCTGGGTTCTTCCATTTTCTAAGCTCTGGAGAATTTCCGGCTCCCTTTTCTTGCACGTCCCTTGTCAACCAGTCACCAAAGGCAGGGCATTGTCCCAGTGTGCTGCGGCTCACCTCTGAGGCCTCTCATCCGTTCCCTAAGCTCACACTGGGGTTGGGTCCCACCACTGCCAGCCGACTGCCTCTTTGTTCTTCCAACTGGACATCATCCTTCCAGGTTCTCTGGAACCTGGATCCATCCTTTATGTTATCCTTAAGTCATTCTTCCTAAAATAGTCCTTTAGTCATATGGTTCTGATCCTTCCCGTTGCCCGTAGAACAAACCCGCCTGTAGCTCTTTGTCCGATCTTCAGTGTTCCCAACATTGTCTCCCAACGCTTCTCACCGTGACCTAGCCCCCTCTGTCAGGCTGCACTCCCGCTTGCCCTGTCTCCTGTAGAGGCCAGCTCCTGGCTAGGAGGCTCCCTCGGCTTCACAGATGCTTTCCTGCCTTCCTGAATGGACAAACCATGCCCAAGCCCCAGATTTCATCCTCCCTCCCCTGGATTATCATCGGCAGGAGTGTGCTTGTATGCTTGGCTGGGGATCGGAATGGGGAAGGAAGCCACCTCAGCGTTCCTCAGATGCTTATGTTGCTCTTTCATATCTGTTATCTGACCCACCAATGCCCGTTGAGGTGGGCTGCGCAATAGCCTAACTCCAGGTCAATAGATAAGGAAACTTTCTTACTGCAATAAATAAATAAATTAATAAACAAATTAATTTACTAATTTTTAAAAAAGGATAGAAAAGGAAAGAAACAAAAGTGAAGAAAGAAAACATCTCTATGAGACAGAGTTAAGGGCTTTAAAAAAAAAATACGCGAAACAACAAAGTTTAGCAATTTTGGAGAATATCCGTTTCTTATCCTGGCACCACCATCTGTTGGGCGAGTGACCCAGAATGAGGTCCTTCTGTTGGTCTGAGCCTCTGTTTGCTCGGCTATACAATGGGAACAGAAAGCACGGCCTCGTCGGCAGAGGACCTGTGGGGATGTCGTGAGGCAGGCCTCCGGGAGCAGGGACTGTGTGGGACTGTGCCTGGCTCAGAGCAGGCAGGACACACGGACTTTTCTTAGCATCGCCCCTTCCCTCCGGAGCTGGCAAGGCAGTCAGGACAGAGGACCGACACAGATGAAACAGTCCATCAGTTAGACCTGGCCTATCTACCTAAACACAAATTGCATAATTTGAGCCAAAAATGCTGAAGAGGGTCCATGAAGAGAGAGGTCCGCAGCTGACCAGCCTCTCTTTGGCTGGAAGAGCAGCATCCGCCGTAGGCAGCACCCTCCAGCGATGCCAGACTCCAGGGGCCCCTGTTCTCTTGAGTCACGGTGGAGGGAAAAAGAGAACTCTGTTTCTTTAAGCCACAGAGAGGTAATGGCTGAAAAATAAAATGAGTATAGATTTCGCCGCTCCGCTGAGAACGCAGGCACTTCTGCCTTGTGTCAGCTCTGAAAAACACGAGGAGGAGGGAAAGAATGTCCTCTCATTGTCCACAGGAGGGACGCCCACCAAGTAAACAAAGGGACGGAGTAGATGAGATCTTAAAACCACTCTTAGTCCCAGCTGTCTCAGGAGTTCCAAGTGCCACACAATGTAGCTGGAGAGGATGTGTGCTGAGGGAGCGATAGGGCAGTAGCACCGTAATTGAAATTCTTCCCTTCCCCTCCCATACTGATTACGCCAGGAATTTGTTTCATTACAGACTTCTCTTCCCCTTGTTTACTTTTCTTCGGTTGCTCCATCCAATGTTTTCGACTCCTGACTCCCGCAAGGGTAGCGTTCTCGGCAAGAGCGTTTGTGGTGAATCTGATATTCCAGCCGGGCGCAGGGATGCGTGCTTTGTAGTTCCTCCTCTTCCTTACTGTTTCCTTTGGCACTGCCCCCGTCCCATGCCCCCGGCCCTGCCCACCCCCCCATCCGCCAACCCTCCTTCTCTCACTGTGCTCCAACCGTGCTCTTTCATTTCCACCAGCTGGTGGAAGTGTGGAAGCACGCCCTTGGGCATGATCGGGGCCATGGTGATGCCAAGGCCACCTTCTCTCCTGTTGCATATACTCTTAACAGCACAGAAGATAGCTCTTAGTATACACATAAGATGTAGTTCGTTGATTTTTAAAGTTTGACATCCTGCAGAGTTCATTTTTGTTAAGCTAAGTGGCGAAGGACCTTTTCAAAGCAGAGCCAAGCCTTTGCCCTGGGTATTAAAATCTTGGCACTCATTTAGACGGCCATCTGCCATCACTCTGCTTTTTAGTAGAACGCAACTCCTTCATTGTGACTTAGTCTCATGACTTCTGCAGGACAGGCCTCCTGTGTCACACCACATCCCTTCAGAACTTTCTCGAACCTCCCTGCTCTACCCGCCCCCAACCTAAGCTGTTTTGCCGAGAGGCATGCTGGACAAACCGGGGAGTCTAATTTATAAGTTGTAGGTCCCTCCAAAGTTGAGGTGCCCTAGTGTAAGACACCTCCTGAATCTCGATCTCTCTACAGAAAGCCGGCCGACCTGCACAACCTTGCCCCTGGCACCCATCCGCCCTTCCTGACCTTCAACGGGGATGTGAAGACGGACGTCAATAAGATCGAGGAATTCCTGGAGGAGACTTTGGCTCCTGAAAAGTAATGAGCTGCTTATTTCTGAAGCTAATGGCAGGGGTGGGTCCATGTTGGCATTACAGAAGCATAGTGTTAGCTTCGAGGAGGCAGATTTCCAAAGGAGCCTCATCAGTCCAGAGCGTAGGACCCTCTTCTCAAACCCAGAGAGCTGCCAGTCTTAAAACTGTTCCTCCAAGTCCAACTCCAAGAGTGGACAACCCTATGAAGAGGATATACCTCCTCAACAGAAGTCTAGGAAGGGTGGGCCGCCTTTCCGTCTCCCTACATGAGTCCTCCCCCATTCATTATGCCTAAAAGACCCCTAAACAAGGGCAAAGTCTCCCCTGTTTTAAGAACGAGAGCTGGAAGGCTGACGAAATTAGAGTAAGCCAGGAGAGAAGTAACTCTATGACTTACAAAACCATACCCAAGTATAAAGTCACAAATCTGATCAGGTCTGGTTGAAGCCCATAATCAAAGAGGAAAAAACTGACTCCTCTTCTAAAGTCAGCCCTGAGGGTTTGAGGGTGGGGGAAGAAACCAGAGGGCTAGAGGCTCTCTGGTAGAGAGAGGGCTAGCTGCTCCTGATGGAAAAATGGGTGCAGAGGGAAGGAAAATGAATTCTGAAAGTTACAGGAAACTAGACTCATTCCTTATACTCTAGTATAATTAGGGATTAGAACAAACACACTGTTTTGTTTTAACTAGAGGAAGATTCCATACAGGTAAGTCTCACACATACTCCACCCTGGAGGAGAGCCACTGAAAAGTTTGAAGGAAAAGTGTTCAGAGTCAGGTTTCAGGCTTACTTTGGGGGAGCAGGAAGATGAGCAGGGCAGAGGAGGGAAAAGTTGGAGGTGAAGAAATCAATTAGCAGAAGCTACCTGGGGATGGTCACAAAAGACAGGCCATGTGGCTGAACTAAGGCAGTAACCGTGAACTGGGGCCAGAGAGGGGAAGAAAGACTCAGTATCTACTCAGCACCTAAAATAAGAGGGATTGGGCCACTGGAAACCAAACTAAATGGATCTTGTATTTATTTTGAAATTATATTTATTTATCAATACTTTTATAGTCCTCAAGTGCCCTGGGAGATAGATTTTACCTAGTCTTGTTTGACAGCTGGGGAAACTGAGGCATTGAAAGGTTGAGTCCCTTGCCCAAGGTCACATCTCTAACAAGTGACTGTTTAAATTAAAATTCCCAGTTCATGCTCTGGAATATATAAACATTAAGGCTATTAACGTTTCTATATTCTTCCTAAAAAGTATTCTTTGCCATCCACCTTAAGATGGTTTAATTTTACACTTAGTTGTCTCCCGCCCATTGGAAGCAGCTGAATGTAGACTTTAAATGAGGGTATTGATTAAACCGGCTATAACCACTATCTCAGCCACCACCAGAAGCCACAGCATCCCCAAACAGGACGCCAGCCAGTCACTGTGCTGAAAGTATCCTAGGAAGGCTCTGGTGCCATCCCCCAATTCTGCAACTCAGCCTCGTTGCTGGTGCTGGTTTGAAAGCCCATAAGGGAAAATCATTGCTGTTTGCAGTAACTGAATAGAGTTTAGACCATGCATGGGGGACTGAGAAAGGACTGTCCACGGGGAAGCTACTTTTCTCTGAGGAGTAATACTCATGCTCAGGAGTGACCACTACTCTCTAGGCCAGTGGGGAATGGGAACCGGGAGCGGTGGGGAGCAGGATGTCCCACAGGTCCTTTGCCAGGCCAGTTGATGGAGGTACGAAGGACTGGGCTGAGCCCCTGGGCCTGAGGCCTGCTGTCCAAGTTCCACCAGCCGTGTGCTGTGCCCCCTTGAATATTCCTTCTCTGCTCGCAGCCTCTGTCCCATCCTGTGGAAAAGGATGACCGGAGAGACTCTCCTGTTCTTCACGCCCACGTTAGCCTGGCTCCCTCCACCCTGACCGGCTGCGCCTTTCCCAGGCTCTTTTTCTTCCTCAGGGCTGTCCAGCCCCACATCCACAGTGGGATCAAGAGGGCCTGGGAGACCCCCAGAGGGTACATGCCCCCAGTGCACATGTGCGTTCTTCCAGAGGACAACCATCATCAGATCCACCGTCATTTTATCAGATTACAAAAAGTTGCCATGATCCAAATAGAGCTACCCGGTGTCTGACACAGACACTCCCTCTTCTCTTCCCCCTCCACACATATTACCTATCCTAAGTTCTGCTTCCTCTGGTCTACGTCCTTTTCTGGACTGCAGTGGTGTGTGGGAGGTTTTCCTTCATACATTTCTAACGTGTCAGTGACGCAACAGTCCACCACACCCAAGTAGCAGGACTTCAGAACTGCTCAAATGCATGTCTCGAGAATGCCACCAAGATGGTGGGCCTAGTGATGAGACTGGCAACATCCTGGAGTCCACAGGAATGCCCTTGAGATGACTTTGTATGGGTCATACTGGGCCAGAGGTCATAATTACCTTCCATTAAATGCCCCCAAGCTAGAGCCTCGGACTCACAAAAGAAGACCTGCTGTGCTGCCCACAACAAGCCCCTAGCCCCAGCTGGCTGCCCACTGATTTGAGCAGAGAGGCCCCTGTGGCCCATAGTGGAGGCCCCCAGAGGAGCGAAGCTTGACCTTCTGGCTCTCTAGGGGGCAGCAAAGCCCCCAGAACTCTTCACTGAAGGCTGTTCTGCCATGTGTTTTTCATCACACCACTGTTTGTAGAAGCTGCCAGAAAGCCAAGAAATTGTGGTAGCCTTTTTCCCCTTAGCTTTATTTTTTAAAGGAAAAAACCACATGCAAATACTCCAACCATTTTTTTGGTAAAATCACATTTGGTCCCACAAAGCATTTGGTGTCAAAAGAAATTCAAGAAGTCTCAAGTAGTTTCTAAATGAGACTAACTTCCCTTCCTTTCCTAAGACTGGCCCGGTTACCATTCAACAGGGAAGCACTGGGATCAGCGTTGTGATTATGACGGAAGGGGGCTGGGCATCACCTTTCACCTCCATAGAGTGGCCAGAGCTCAGAGGATCCAGAACTGAGAGGCAGGAGAGCAGACTCTGGCCACCTTTCCGTGGTGTGGATTGCCTTGGGTCAGCCTCTCTCCCATTTCCTCATGAGGGGATGGAACTGTGTAGTCCCTAAGATGCCTTTCAGCAGAAGCTCTATGATCCTGTGAGGATCTCAAAGTGCTTTTCCAGAGCTGGCTGTTATTTAAAATACCCCTCATGCATAGATGCTGTGAGAAGAAGTCAGGAGGGCAAATTGATAATATATCATGGTATGGCAAGTAGTCAGTCAACTAGCAAGTATGTACTGAGGACAGATGGGGTCCAGAACATTGCCAGAGGTAGAAGACGCTTTGAATTTATTATTTTGAGAAGTGTTCGTAGATATCTCACAATTGACAAAAATAGGAATGCTTCTTCTCACCCTCCGGGAAGTAGAGAAGCAACGTTAGTACCAAGGACAGGATCACGTGGTGACTGAGAAGATGGACTTTGGGGTCAGAATGACTTGCGTTCCAATCCATACCATGAGGTTGTGCCATACAAATCAGCCATAAGATTTCCGTAGTGTAGCAGAATACAGTTTATTCCTCACTCTGGCCAAGTCTAAGTGGGCAGAATGGCCCTCTTCTGTATTGTAGCCTTTGGAATATGTGACCCCCAAGACTCCTTTAGCAGAGAAAAAGTAAGAAGGTTTGTGCCAAAGGTTTTTAAGGGCCAGGGCTGTGAGTGGTCATAGCACGTCCCCTCTCAACCTATTGGCCAGAATCCAGTCTCATGACCCCAACCTAATTGAGAGGCAAAAGCTGGGAAATGCAGAGAAGCACATCTTTAATTCTCATATCTCTAAGATAATGATTGTAAAGTTGATCTCATGGGATTGTCATAAAAGATGATACTACTGGGTGCCTGGGTGGCTCAGTGGGTTAAGCCTCTGCCTTTGGCTCAGGTCATGATCCCAGAGTCCTGGGATTGAGCCCCACATCGGGCTCTCTGCTCAGCAGGGATCCTGCTTCCCCCTCTCTCTCTGCCTGCTGCTCTGCCTACTTGTGATCTCTGTCTGTCAAATAAATAAATAAAATCCTTAAAAAAAAAATGATACTACTGAGCCTAGTGCTGGACATCGAGAAAAAAACTCATGAAGCGACATCTTGAGGTATTAGAAAGCTAAGTCACTACCTTGTTTGTGATGATCTTCCAGATGCAATCTTAAGGACCTTTGTCTTAAAACCGCAGATCCCAAGGGATGTCTCTTAATGATTAAGCCAGACCATGTCTACCTCTGAGGATCATTTGCTTAATTAGCAGAGACAAGACAAACAGGCACACGGCCAAGGATCAGAAGAGTCAGAAGCATTAACCTGCTTTTCAAGTGAGGGCTTGGTGAGATGAAGAAGCAGGAATAAAGGAAAGGGAGAGAACTTTTCAGCTCATTAGAAAAAGGAGGGTCAACGTTCAAGATGCCAGGGGAGCCCCTAGGATCGGCAGAGGCCCCTCCATCAGGGCAGAATTATCTCTCTTTCTGCAGTGTATCCCCAACACCAGGGACAGGACCTGGCCATGGGGGGTGCTTAATGCACGCTGAGTTTATTGCGTGGGTCCCTTGTGTTCTGTGGCATGGTGGCCTGGGGCTAGTCAGTGAGAAGTCGGTAGGGGCCCTAAGGCAGTTAGAGCACTTCCATCTGCATACACACACACACACACACACACACACACACACACACATATGTTACATATATTATAAATAGTAATACACATATATTATAATATTTATATATACTATAATCATATGATAATACATATATATCTGTATAATATATATATTTCAGTACTATTTACAAAAAATCTTTTTTGTGAGAGAGGCCAACTATTTTGTATTCCAGAATGAAACTTAAGTGTAAGTCTAAGATGAATGCATTCGAAATAAGAGATCTTAAAAATAGAATGGAGAGAAATTGTCATCAGTTAGAGCAGAGGTCAACAAACTTCTCTGTAAGGGACTAGATAGTAAGTCTTTTTGGCTCCGGGGGCTGTAGAGTCTATGTCACAGCTATGCTGCTGTAGAGTGAAAACAGCCATCATATATGACATGTTAATGATGTAAGTGGCTGTGTTCTAATAAAATGTCTGATTACTGAAGTAGGAATTTCATATTATTTTCACAGGCCACAAAATACCATCCTCCTTTTGATTTTTTTCAGTGATTTAAAAATGTTAAAAACAAAAAAAGTGGGTGTCTGGGTGGCTTAGTTGTTAAGCATCTGC
Organism: Mustela putorius furo; assembly: GCF_011764305.1. Classification (NCBI taxonomy): domain Eukaryota; kingdom Metazoa; phylum Chordata; class Mammalia; order Carnivora; family Mustelidae; genus Mustela; species Mustela putorius. The sequence continues at coordinate 12,419,721 of NW_025422123.1, read as the reverse complement.
CTTTGGCTCAGGTCATGATCCCAGGGTCTCCCCGTGTGCATTGGGCTCCCCGTGTCTCTCTCTGTCAACTAAATAAATAAAAGCTTTAAAAAAATAAAAAATAAAATAAAAATGTTAAAAAACTATTCTTAGCTCATGAGAGGGAATATAAACAGATACTGGGCTGCACCTGCACCGTGGGCTGCAGTTCACTAATTCCCGAGTTAAGAAAAAGTCACCACGTCTTTGTCATCAGACCACATCACAGTCTTATTTCAAAGATGTTCCTATGAATGAAACGTATTTCTCAGAGTTCTAGAGAAACAGAATGTACTTTGTAGCCCACCTATCTGCATATACAAAATATGGTATGAAATACGGAGCGAACATGAACGCCTTTAACATCCCAGTAGCGCAGCCTCCTCAAGTCTAGTTACTGAAATCTGTGAGATTAATATTTGGATACACATTTCCCACAAAGACAAACTTCAGGTGGGACATTAAGCTGTACAGTAAAGTCTCAGGAAATCATAGCGCGTAGAAGACAGGCCAGCTCTCGCCTGCTTTCCCTGAGCACATGGCCCTTTGTCGTGCATCTCAGATTTGGTTCTATCTACTCATGTTGGGCCCACACTGAGAGTGAAGAAATGGTCAGATTATTGCCAGTCTGGTCAAATGATGGCAAAGCAAAACAAAACAACTAACCCAAACAAACAGTCTACTGAAAATGTGTTTTCTAGACCCTTCTCTTTTTACCTTACTAAGCAAGAGCACAGAGCACTTGGTATTTATTAATAATAATTTAAAGTAATCAGTTCTGAGAGCCTGCCAGATTCTGTGTGCAAAGGCCAAAATGGGGAAGGATGACCTTAAATTGCTATGGTCTTGGCTTACCTAGTATCTTGCAGGAAACTTGCCTGGTATCCCAGGGACAGCAGATGAATCTGCTTATTTCCAGTATGTTCAGGAAGACATGCTTGCTGGACCTGTGCAGAGCACCCTCTGCAGGCGGATGGAGAGTGCACGCATGGTGCTCCGCTGAGCTGGAGGGAGGGCTGTGGGGCTTTAAGGGTGAAGAGCTGAGTCCAAGAGGGCCACAGAACACGAACGGGAGAGCTGGGCTTCCAGAGTGAAGCTGCCTGGCTTGGTCCTAGCTTTGCCACCTAGCCACGTGACCTTAGGCAAATGGCTTAAATTTTCTGGGCCTCCTTTTTCTCACGTGGGAAATGAGCCCGATCAGAGTACCAACAGGATTGTGAAGACTAAGTGATGCATACTCATAAAGGGGCTAAAACCGTGCCCAGCACATGGCAGGCACTCAGTACAAGTTAGCTTTCGCAGGTGTCAGAGCAGTGGTGTGATGGAATGGAATAACGCTGCCCCGGGGGCAGGCCGGGTTCTCACAGTCCCCCGTTGATTTATGATCCGTGGGTCCTTCAAGATACATTTTCCCTCTCTGGTCTCTAGTTGTCCTCCCTGTAGAGTGAGGACCAGAATGCCTTCTGTATCTGCCTGATGGCAGAGGGCTGGACCCCGTGACTTTTTGAAGAGTCCTCCGATGGCAGTATCTGAAATTAAACAGTCACTTAGCAAGGCACAAGACTGGGTAGTCAGTCCTGGCTAGCTATTGGGCCAATCGAAAAGCAGCAGCAAAAAAAGAGAGAGACTAAGAGAGAGAGAAGGAGAAATGGAAGAAAGAAGGAAGGAAGGAAGGAAAGAAAGAAAGGAAAATGAAGGTTAGGGGAGGAAAGGAAAGAAAACAAGTAATTTTTTTTTTTAAAGTTTTAAAGATTTTTTATTTATTTGTCAGAGAGAGAGGGAGAGAGAGCGAACACAGGCAGAGGCAGAGGCAGAAGCAGACTCCCCGCCAAGCAAGGAGCCTGATGTGGGACTCGATCCCAGGACGCTGGGATCATGACCTGAGCTGAAGGCAGCTGCTTAACCAACTGAGCCACCCAGGTGTCCCCAAAACAAGTAATTTTTAAAGACTTTCATTCACATGATTTACAAGATTAAAAGAAATTTAAAAGGTATTTTCATTTTTTTTTTAAAGGTATTTTCATTTTAACCCAAAGCAATCCAACAGTAGGCAGTAGACAATTATTCACCCAGAGATCACAAAGATCCACACAACTGATAATGATGATAAGTAAGCCACCGTCCCTCATCTCATTCCATCCCTACCTGGCCCTACCCATACAATTTTTGTGAAATGACATTCCTAGAAAATTGGAGGGTGCTAAGGGGTTGAAGGCAGGGATGCCCACACAGGCCAAGTGTATCTCATTCAGTTTTAGAGACAATAGAAACTTGTCTTAACTCGGGTCTGCCTCTTACCTTCTTCTGGCTTCACATGAAAGCCTGTGCCAAGGTGAGAGGCTGGGTCGTTGCAAATCTAGCTGCACGCCTGGAAATAAAGTAATCAGAAACACTCGTCCTGCTGTCAGAGCCTGGTAAATTTTACTCTTACTGCATACAAATAAGAAGTGGGTGAAGGCTACTTCAGAAGAGCACCAGGGGTACCCTTTCTTTTGAGAAATAGCTTCAAAGCCCCAGTGGCGAGGTACCTTGTATCTCCTGGCTCCCAGAATTAGGGGTCCAGTTAGGATGATCCTAACTGCTGGCGGTACAGAGTTCATTTAGTACGGGTTGGGGAAATGTCAGGGGCACCTCCAGAATTTTGTATGGTGGTCTTGGATGAGACTCCGGTCCTCTGAGGGGTCTTCTGGTTCCCTGTCCACAGATTGTGTCTCCCACTGGCAGCCCTAGAGAGTATCCACCCTTCCTATAGGTTCAGCATAAGATCCCCAAAAGATCTGTAGATCAAACTAGAAAGGGGGAAAGGAGCTCCAAGTTCTCACTGATTCTAGAACACCACTCCCTCCATTCTAGGTACCCTAAACTGGCTGCGAAACACCGGGAGTCCAACACGGCCGGCATCGACATCTTCTCTAAGTTCTCCGCCTACATCAAAAACACGAAGCAGCAGAACAATGCCGGTGAGTTTCCCCCTTCCACTCAGAACTCCTGACAGCCCATCCCACTGACATCTCAGACACCCGGGTCCAAGAAGCATGGCACCAGTGCTGTTCACTGTTTGCCCACGTCCATGTCCCCTGTGACACAGGGAGTGGGGTGTAGATCCGTCTTTTTGTCTAGTGCAGGAGAAAAGGCCAGTGGGCCTTTGTACTGAATTTGGAGGCAGGAAGGCAATTTGTGTTCTGAGCCCGTAATGGTCTGTGCAGAGGTTTCCTGCCTCGGCCATACTGCTGGCCATTTGTCCCAGATTCACGACCATGCCTGGGTTCTTAGGAGGCCCTACCTGGGACCACATATTCCAGCTTCCTTCTGGTCCCTGCAGGCCTTCTGAAGGGGCTGTGCAGAGGTCATGATGGGACAGCACGGTCACCACGTGGGTGAACACTGCAGAGGGAGCCCGGCCCTCTGCTTCCTCCCACTGCTGCAAGCGCAGAGGATACTGGGGGTGCCGCAGCTCAAAACCTGACCCATCCCCCATCCAGCCTTGGCTACAGAGCCCAAGACTAGTTCTCCTGTGAGGGCTTCTCGGAGAGGTCTGTCTCAGTGCCTCATTTAAGCTCCTAGCACTTTAAGTACCTCATTTGGCCTTTCCTTTAAGAACTAGACAAAGCAGTTCGAATAGAACCATCAAATTGAGTACGTGTCACACTTGAAAAACTGTGTTTAAGACCTAGGAGGATAAAGAAGTTTTCTTGTCTCCCAGTGGGAGAATGAGACAGGCTTAGGGGCAGAAGCCTGGAGCCCAGCACAGGGCCTAACAGAGCAAGGCCTGCACGAATCTTGTGAATAAAGGAGTGAATGAATGACCATCAAATGAACACATGATGGACCCACACGTAGTGGGATATGCTAGACATTTCAGGAGCTCAGAGGAGAAAAGCATCTTTTTGGACGCGATGACCAGGACGGGCAGCTATGCTGAAGCGAAAGGGAAGACATTTTGGCAGGAACAGAGTTAGTGCAGTGGGAAAGCTGTGTCTGCCAGGGGTGTTCAGAGCAGGAAGGATTTACCACAGGGCCTTTGAGAAAGCTGCTCTGAGAGGGTTTCGACTGGGTTTCAGGAGGTGAAGGGAGATCAGTGGGCTCTGAGTAAAGGGAGGAGGTCGTGGGGGTGGGGGTGGGAAACTGCCAGCGGCAGAGACTGAAGAAAATGACCAGCGCCTGCAGCTCCAGCCTGAGGGTCGGGTTTTATCCTGTGGGTCACAGCGGCCATTCGAGGGGTGTGAGGAGGCATGAGAAGGAAACCAGCCTTCAGGGACAGGAAGAAGAAGAAGAAGGGATATGGAGAGATTTTAAACAAGTTCAGCGCTCCTGCTTGCCTGCTGTTTGGACCTGGGTGGGTAGAGGAGTGTCCCCAACAAAGCCATGTCCACCGGGGACTTGAGAATGAGGTCTTAACTGCAAATGGGGCCCAAGTAGGAAGGGAACACAGAGACCCGGGGAGAGGTCCGTGTGAGGGTGGAACAGGGAGGTTGTGACAACCAGACTGGGGGGTCACCAAAGCTGAAAGAGATGAGGAAGGACCCTCTAGAGAGCCTCAGGAGGGAGCACGGCCCTGCCGACACCTTGATTTTGGACTTCTGGCCTGTAACACTGGGAGAACAGATTTCTGGGGTGTTGGGTCACCCACCGTTGTGGTGGGGCTGGGAGGCACAGGTAGCCCTTCAGGGCCGCGTGTGTCAGGGAATTCAGCTCTGGTTTGCACATCCCCCATCCAAGGCCCTGTCCTCTCAGCCACAAAGACCTTCCTTGAGACTTGTCAAAGCACCCTCAGGATTATTTGGAACCTTCCAGAGTTTTCAAGTTACAAATGGCATTGACATCGTATCCATATTTACAGTTCTCTGATCCCAACCCCAAAGCAGCCGTTTCCACTGAACATCCCGTATCGGTTTCTTATAAACTCAAGGCTCTCCAATTTCCATTGTTTCCACGTCTTCTCTTTCCCCCTGTTTTTCTCTGGGTTGAGTTCTGTCCCTGTGAATCTTTATGCCCAGACTCATCTGTGCATTTCAGAGCCCCAGCCTTTCTGCTGTCCCAGAGAGCCTGTCCCCATAACAGCCCTTGACGTGGGAGTTCTTCTGTCCTGCCTTGAACTGGACTCCGAGCAATTGTTCCTTCCCTGTAACTATGGCCACTACCCTCCTCCTTCAGTTTCCCTTCCCTTCACCCTTACCCTCCAGTTCTGGTCTGCTGGGTCCAGAAGTTCTTAGCTCAGCAAGCCAGAAGCCAAGACAGAGAGTAGCTCGCTGGCTCACTGCACTCAGCCACTTGCCCCAGAGACAGGTCATACCCAGCTCTGCTTCCTGCCAGCTTTGTCGTCGGTGTCACCGGTGGCCCCCCTGGAGGCTGCAGCAAGACACCCCATGCTTCTGTTGATACCCCTCCATATGCTTCTTTCCCATTTCTCTCTCTGGATCTTCAACTCTGCATCTATTTCTTCAATATCCCCTCTTCAGATTCTCCCTTTTGTGTTTTCAACTTCATTATCTCTTGAAAAGAGCCCTCTCTCTCACCTTATCACCTAAAGCCTCCCAGTCCCCATAGGTGCACTGGCCATGGCAGTGTGCCTTTCCTGCCCTCTTGACATCAAAGTATGAAAAAAAACAGCACGGTGATGGGGTCCTGCCCTGTGGGTCATCTCTCCACTCTTGTGGTGGATACTGCGACTGCCATTCAAAATGTCCCTGTTTCACAAAACCTCAAAAGTTCCCTGCTACTGAGACCCAGCCCCCATCCAGGGGAGCCATTCATAGCAAGCACACAAGAGAACTATTTGTTAGTTTGTACATTCGGTCGTTCACTTATTCATTCAAAAACATGGGTTGCCTCGAACGGCTACAAGCCCAAGCTAATGTTTCAAGGGCATTTCTTGTGTACCAGGTACTATGCTAGGTCCTAGAGGGGTCAAGACAAATGAGACCAAGTCGTTGTCCTCAAAGAGCTAACTCGGGGAGGGGTGGAGGGTGGAAAACATATGAACAGGTGATTACTGAGACTCCACATCTGCCATTTCTAGCTGTACAATTTTACTAGAGAGACTTCTCTCTAAGCCTCTGTTTCTGCACCTATAAAATACACTTAGGAAGGCTTTCAGTTTCTGCATCTGCCAAATAAGGCAATTAATAGCACGGCCAGTTCTATAATGCAGATTCGTTAAGTCAGGGCCGACGAATTCTGACACGTGGGGAATGCTCATTTACTTTTAACTTTGATTATAGCTGCTACTGAAAAAAACATGAGTACTGGAATCAGAAAATCCCACTTCAGCTCTTATTTCCACCACCCCCAGCCAGCACTTCCAAATCTCGCACTCACATCCTCTCATTTCTGTGTGTTTCATTTTGTCTCCATGTTTTGGTGTCTTCTCCTCCTCTCCAAAGGCTATAGGGAGGAAGGTCCGTGACCTGGGCCCGCCTGTCACACCTTCGGGATTGTTGCTTTTGACCCCAAGTTAGGGTTTTGTGCTCTGGTCTGGTGTCTGTCACTGTACGGCCTCCTCCCTCGATAGCCGCCCCAGCCGGGTCCCGTTGGTCTGTTGAGAGCAGATCCCCCTCCACGCCCTACCACGTCCCCTTCTCAGACGTGCTCTTCAGTTGGCTTAAAGACAGCCTGGACTTTCTCATGAGATTCTCGCTGTCCCTCCCTTTGCACACACTCTCTAAACAAATAAATAAAAGTCTCAAGACGCCATACTTAATAAGACGCTATATGGCCTTACTTTCTGGCCACTTGGGTTTTCTCCCACCACCAACCTGGTTTGCAGGCGATGCAGGGACTTTGTTTCCCCTTATCTCAGAGACCGGCAGCTGTGTGGCGGTTCACCTTAAATACTGAAATCCACTGCCTGGGTTCAGAACCCAGCGTCCCTCTCTTCTTGCTGGCCTGGGGACACCAGGCAAGTTACTGCAATTCTCAGTGGGGTTCAAGTTTCTTCATCTGTAAAGTGGGGGCACTAAATGTCCGTACCTTGTAGGTGTGCCAGCAACAGTGCTGGCACTGGGTTCAGATATCAGCTCTATTTTCATTCTGTTCAGTCAGTCAGCATACAGTTCAACATTAGCTTTTGATGCAGTGTTCAGTGATTCATGAGTTGCTTGTAACATAATATACTGAACATTATCATCATCTTCTTCGTAATTTTTTTTTTAAGACAAATGTCAGCTCTTGTTCTGTGCTGTTATCCAGAGGCAAACAGGTACACCTCAGCAGCGAGGTCTGGGTAAAAGGTCTGGGGGTATATATAGTACAGTCCATGAGTGAGAGGAAGGGAGCACTAGGGACAGCATGAAGGTTCACCCACACTTATGGGAGAGCAGCGAGAGAGAAGTTAGGGAGGAAGGTTAAGAAGGATTGGCCAAGGAGTGAAGAAGAAATCTGAGAAAGGCAGAAGACAGGGAAGATCCTGAAGCTGAGGAAGGAACGTTTGTTTTATTTTGTTTTGTTTTTAAGAGTGATCTGTGGTACAAAATGCTATGCAAAGGATCATGGGAGGCTTTGTGCTGTGCACAGCTCCCTGGAAGGGTCCTTGGGCATCCTTCTTTGATGGCAGCCCCTCGCCTACAGTAGCCCGTTCCTCAGATCCTACACAGCAAGTGGGGGTCCAGGCTGGCTGGAGAAGCAGGGCCCTTCTCCCTTGGGGAGGCGAGGGGGTGTAGGCACAAGAGGAGACCGCTCTGAGTGGGATCAAGAGCCCACTGGGAGGCAGTGCTTGTGGCCCTGAGAAGGGACATCCCTGAGCATGCAGAGAGCAGCACTGGGCGTGGGTTTGGCTGTGGGTTTGGCTCCCTGCTGTGAGCCCCTGCAAGGTACTTTTTCCATCCAGTAGGATGGCTACCTAGCCTCCTGGGTGCAGTAGTGAAGGTTTGCAGCTGAAGGATCATGGGACGGTGTCAGCTTTGTCCATCCTGCCTTTGGCACATCTGGTAACACAGGGGCAGTCAGCAACAGTCAGCTCTGTCGCCACCCCAGTCCGCTGTCTGCCCTGCTGCGTGGCTCAGACTCGGAATCCGGCGGTGGCATGGCCTCTACCTTCAGCAGCGCGTGGGCCTCCAGCTCTCACATCACATCCTCTATCTCTTTCCAAAATTGTTGCCCTCTGGCCCTGCGGTTTTCACCCTCCTCTGAGATGCCATTGTGGCACATGGACCTCCCCTGGCCAGAGACTCTACAGCTCTGTCTCTCCTGGCTCCCGTGCCCTACTCTAGCTCCCGCTCCGGGCTGCTCCAGTCCATTGCTTGTGGGTTTCCGCCCACCCCCTTCTTATACTGGTCTTCCCTACTCTGTCTTCTCTATGGTGATCTGGGCCTTTCTGTCTGCATACCCACCTTACACTGTGCATGTGTAACCCTCAAAATGCTGTTTGAACAGACTAAAAATCTCTGCCAAACCCTTTGGCTTTCAAGAAATTCATTTTAACTGCTGACACTAGTCCGGCTGTGAGATACTCTATTTTACTTGATTTTTCACAATCTCTGTTTTTTTCGTATGCCTCAATCCTATTCAGCCTACAAGTTTCTTTCAGGTCTTGAACATAGGGCATGCGTGGGTGATTCACAAAAGGGTCTAACCCGCATCTTCAGTTCTCTGTTACTATGTTTCAAGTCCCTTTTACCTTTCTTCCCGCCCCATTCCGTTTCCCCAGATACACTTAACGTTCCTGCCCAGGATCATGACGGTGTGGTTGTCCGTATTCTTTTCCCATTTTCTTTTTACCTGGACAGGGAGTGGACATACATATGCACGTAGACTAGGGCAACAGCCCTGTGTTTCTCCTGCTCCCTTCACACCTGCACCTGCTGCCATCGTCATCCTTGCGCACATGCTGGCTTCCGAGGGACTCTCTTTCCTTACCTCCCACGGTGTGCAAAAAGCCCCCCTCAGTGGCTTTTATCTCACGCATACATCATGTGAAGCCTTATGGCTTTCCCTAGCTACAAAACACACATACACGTCAGGCTGCTGGTACCCCGTGTTTCTGAGCCGAATGATTTATTTTTCCCCCCCGGTTTGGATGGTTTTGGTGTTGCGAGGCTTCCTTGGAATCCCCTCGTCTCTTCTTTCTTCAAGTGCAGCATTCCCTTATATTTTTGCCTTTGTGTTCGTCTGTCTAATGGGCATTTTTAGTTTCAAATGTATCCTCACTCCGCTCGCTCCAGAAAGGCTTGATAACTGCTCGGAGGGGGACGTGATGCACAACCACGCAACACACACGAGGACGGGGTGCGAATGGAAAGCCAGGGCTGCACACAGACGCAGACCACAGATTTGGCACTAAACCTTCTAGCACGGGAAGCCCAAAGGGACCCTCTGGTCAGCTACAGTTTGGTTCTCCCCCTGGACAAAAACATACAGACCTCCCAGAAGAGGAACTAGTATTACCGATCTGGGGGCTGAGTCCTGGTATGGAGGAGCTGCTATTTTCATTGGCTTTGGCCTTTGCCTTGTGTGATTTCCCTTCTCCTGTCTGTAGACTCCAGGCTGCCGACTTCACGCTCCTGTGACTTCTCTCCTCTTTCCCTGCAGGTGCCTACTTCACCTTGCCCCTCCCCCACCCAAGTCAGATAAATATTTCAGACTTTTCTTGACTTGTACCCCTTTTCCCCCCAAAATGCATTTTTTCCTTTTTCCTCTCTATGTATCCCAAGGGCCCTTAGAGCCCCCTGCAGCTTCAGGCCTATTCCACCAGCTCTCCTCCTGCTTTTTGTCATTTCCAAGACTCAGATCAACCCACCTACCCATGTCTGTTTTCATCATGAGGCTCAGGCACCTGAGCGGGCTGCCTTTGCAAAGATGTGTCCCTCTCCACTTAAGGATGACTTGTGCTATCCTACCATACCCATCCTAAAGTATTTGTCCTAATAAAATACTTCTACCTTCCTAAATAAAGCCCTAAAAGCCTTCCTTGGGTACCGAAGGTGTGCTGGGACACAGTGCTGTGTGTTTAGTGTAAAGTCCCACACCACAGACTGAGCTGTCTCTCTAGCTTTTGCCCTTCCTTAGTTAGAAGTGCTGTGGCCATATTTTCCAAACTGAAGATCAGCTGTCTAACAAATTGCTTTCATTGAAAATAATCCAATTATAAGAAATTGGTACTGTCCCAGAAAATCCAGGACACATGTCCCAAATTGAAAAGCAGCTGGTTGGCGCTTAGCCCTCTGCTCCCCCTTCTCACCAACCCAAATCCAAACCCAGCAGCCACCACAGGGGGAAGGAGAGTCTATCATGGTTCCTACCACCTCCTGACCCCAGATCCTTTGCTGAAACACGTGATCCTTAGACACGAAGCTTGCTGAGTAGTCCTGATTCTGTTTGCAAACAAAGGCCAGGGTTTCCTCCTTTCTGAGACTCACATCAGCAGCTTCACATCCTGAGACCTGGAAACATGAAGTGGGCTCTGTTGGCTTCTTCTGAGAAAATTGGCGATCATAGCCACATATCAGGAAGAGGACTCTTGGAATGTTCTAGAAACCTCGGTGAGCTCATCTCATCATTGCAATGATCATTCTCACTTGATGGACGTGTCATTAAAGGATGACATGGCACATATTAACACAATATCAGTTACTCCCATCCTGTCCCTCTCTCTTCCCCTCATCTTCCCCCAGAGCCCTCATCCGTGGTAGCATGACCAAGCCATATGCACCTGCTTTCCTTGCTCCTTTCTGCACTCAGGCCTGAATCTTCAAACTGTCCCGACTTCTCTCTTTATCTAAAAGGTGTCCCTTGCAGTGAGCCATACTCACTGGCTGACGCTGATGGAAAAAAATCTGTCTATAGCCCTGGCCATCTTTCTTTCCCTGCCGCATGCCCAGTGGTTTGTGTCCACACGAGCTCACTCCTGCCCTTCCACCTCGCAGCCCGCCTGTCTGGCTGACCATTCCAGCAGATGGGCTCCTCCCGCCCCCTGATCTGTGTGCACCTCCCTGTCCCAGTGGTCAAGTACCTACTTCCTAGCTATACCCCTCACTCCCTTCTAGTAAAATCTGTCATTAAACAAGGCCAACCCCACTTGATGTATGGAATTTGAGGCTCATGGGCTTTATCCCAATACGAAGAAGTTTAGTTAAATCTGTACAATGGGCTGCCAACAAAAGAAGTGAGTGTTCCGTCACTGAAGGGGAACAGAAAGAGGCTGGACCTATGGAGGTAGGAACTGCCTGATCTAAAGTGTCATCTCATTATTTAATTACCAGTTAAAAACAAAAGATGCTTTCAGATAAACAAAAATCCTTTCATTTCAACTATAACATATTGATTGTGAGAAACAGCCCGATTTCAGAGATGTCAAGTATGAAAACATGAAACATGAGAGGTAGATGATTCCCATAAACTTTCCCAAATGGAGCATTCTATAATTTGCTAGAAGCTCTGCCATGGAGCATCAGATCCTCCTTACGCTTGGCCTTCAGTGATGCCTTTGGAAAGAAAGTGAATTGAGGTCAGCATTACTTTCAGATCTCTCTAGGCTGTCCGTCCTAACTCCATATTGGCTGAGGGGTCAGCTGTGTCCCTGTCTCTCGTGCCTGGAAACACATAGCACCTGTCTCATAGGTTAGGGATTGACAAGCATTTCCTTCTTTCCTTTCAGGTTTTATTTATTTATTTGAGAAAGTGAGAGCAGGAGAAGGGGGAGGGGCAGAGGGAGAAGGACAAGAAGATTCCCCGCTGAGCAGTGTAAGAGCCCAATGAGGGCTTGATGAAGGACTCGATGTGGGACTCCTCGATCCTAGGACCCTGAGATCATCACCTGAGCCAAAGACAGACACTTAATTGATTGAGCCATCCAGTCTCCCCCCTCCCCAAACATTTTCTATGAAGGGTCAGATAAATATTTCAGACTTTTCAAACCACAGAGGCTGTCCCACCTGCTCAGCGCACTGTTGGAAATATAAGGGAACCACAGACAACACACAAGCAAGGGAGTGTGGCTTCACTTACGGACACCCACCATTTGAATTTCACATTCTTTCCAGGGGTCATAAAATAGTCTTCTGAAATTTTTCACCCATCCCCAAATGTAAAAACCATTCTTAGCTTGAGGGCAGTGTGAAACGACCAGTGGGCTGATTTGGCCCTTGGACAATAATTTGCTGACCTTTTCCTCAGGACATCTCAGACTCTAAGAGCAAATTTCTTAATTTCTAGACCTCTCAGCCTCCTCCTCTGTAATAGGGAGAGTCTAACAGTGTTCTTTCTTGTAGCCTTGTCATGTTAATAACATGAATGAATGCAGTAAAGCCCCGAAGACAGTTCCTGGCACACCATAGGCACCAATATGGGTTAGCTATTGCTACTTTGCTGCTGCTAATTTCATAAATCCTCCCCCAAATTCCCTGGTGTCGGCCCTCCGCTCTGGGTGGCCCGGCTCTCATTGAATGTAGCAGCATGTGCTGCCCTCTTCTGGCAGCGGGAGGGATCTGCGCTAGAGGGGGCTGATCGGTTCAGCTTGGAGAGGCCTGTGGATTTTCAAGCATCCTCTTCATAGGAGAACCAGTTATACCCCAAGTTTTGGCTGGGGCTTCAAGAAGAGGCCACATCTTCTTTGGGGACTCAAAGCCATCTTCCATTCTCTGTCCCCCACACCCCAGGGTGGCGCACGTCCAGCAGGCCCGACGGATCTCCGGAGAGGCCGCCGGCTACCTGCTAACCAGATGCCCTCATTGCTTCTCTCTCCCTTCCCTCTTCCCCTTCCACCACCTCCAGTCTTGACTGTTATGAACCTCCTGGACCTAAAATAGGAAGGTGTTTGACAGGCTTCAAAGCGGCCGGGGAGGGCCGTGAGCCCAGAACCACCAAGCCCCCTACAATCAAAGGCCTTCTCCCAACGCGTCCTGAATGCGGACCGCTGTGGGGGCGGGGGGGGGGGGTGAGAGCCGGGAGGCGCGAGGCGGCAAGTTTTTCCGGATCCCCCAGGATGTGGCGTGCCGTGTTTAAAAGAGAGTGGATATTTATTATCCCAAGCCACTTCAATCACGAGGGGATTCTTTCCTCCTCCTCTTCCTCCCTCCCAGCCCTCGGCCCCATGTTCTGGTGGTGGGCCCAGTCTGAAGGCCGCGGCCTCTCCAGGGGGAGGGGCACGGCCCCGCCTCTCATTCAGCCCCCCCCCCCCCCCCCCGGTTCTGGGGGGAGAGCTCAGGCCCTATGAAAAAGGCAGGAATGTGAACTCTAATGACTCCGGTGAGGCGCAGAACCCAGCGAGGTGGCTGTGGGATTCCAGGTCTACCCTGTCAGAAACACTGACCTGTTCTTTTGGAGAAAGACAGCTGTGTCCCAACTCAGGACAACTGGTTCCCCGGACAAAGTCCCCAGCCCAAGCGGTTATCATGGTGGAGGCTCCTGGGTGGTCCCCGGACCACCGCAGTGGTGAGGATAACGAGGTGACTGTCTTGCCACTTCCTCATAAAGCAGCCATTGCTGTCTCGTTTCAAAAACGCCTCTGGTCATAAAGGAACCCTTCAGGCTGCCTTCCTTGGCCACCCCTGTGCGCAAAGAGCCAACTCAGGATATTTTGTTTGTTTGTTTGTTGGGTTAAAGTTTTGCTTTGATTAGCATTCTTACAAGGAAAAACAAATAACCTAGGTTCAGTGGGACCCACCTCCGAGGCTTGGCGCGTCCTGTACCCATGCACCCCCTCCCAGGCGTCGGGTCCTTGAGACTGGGAGCAAGAGGGAGGGGAAGGACTGAGTATTTCCTTCTGGCACCTCCCAGGAGTTGCCCAGGGGATTCCTCTAGAGGGCCTTTGATTTGGTTCATTATCGAGGCGGATGCCGGCAATTTCTAATTTAACAAATTTCGCTTCTGAACCGAATCTTTGGAGGGCGGTTGGTGGTGGCATGGCACACTGACTGTGGGGGGGGGGGAGGGCATGGGGGGACGGTCCTGCGTGGGTGGGCGCATTCATTAGTGGAAGGAGCCGGTGTTAGCTGGGTGGGCTCCCCGGCTGGAGTAGAGCAGAGACCACCAACACCATTCCATGTGGTGGAATTTCCCGCTGTCTGACCAGAACGAGTTCGCCTGGCCTGGCCTGGCCTCACGTCAAGGCCTGGGGAATAAAGGAACATAAAATGACTCATTTGAACCCTAGTTAAATGCTTTTTCACCCTCGGCTACCGTTACCTCATTCTGTGTACTCGACACCTCTTGTCTTTGTGCGGTCTTCACATGGGAGCTAAATATGTTTCTCTGTCTCCACACACGCACATGCACACACACACACGTGTGTGTTCTGATATTTCTAGGCACTAGCCAAGGCCATTCAACAGCTCCTGAAATAAATGGCATGTACCCATTCATCTGAAAACATGTGCTTACATGTGGAGTTTTATTAGTGATGAGACACGACATGGGCCTCACATCTTCAGTATTCAGCATGATGGTAGTTAGACCACAGAAGGGCAGTCGTGTGTGCGTGAGTCTGTTTATACTCCCATCATGTGCATGTGGGTCAGGAGAACTGTAGTTGGTGACACGGGGTCTGTGCTTAGAACTCCTCATCTATGATTAGCACATAGCTCTGAGGGAAAATTCTCTCTTGTTTTGACTCTTGGTGGAGAGTGGGTCTGGGCAAAGTAGCATGTAGAATGGGTTTTGCCGTTTTTGGGGGATGACAGGATAGGAAATCCAGGTGGTGTCCTGAACCTTCTATCGAAAACATTGAGACACCTCAATGATAAATGCTCCTTGTCAAGTTCAATACTGTCCCATCCAAGCAGGATGGACCATGGTTTCTCCTTGTCTCACAGGAGAGGTTGGCGCATGGAGCGATTGTTCAGAAGGCGTGAGGGAGCCATGATGGTCACAGGAAAAACCAGGCATTTCTCAGCTTTCAAACTCTTTTGCTACAAACTAAGTAATGGGAATTGAAACCGAGACTAAATCCAGTCTGGTATTTGGAATTATGTTCTACGACTGGAACTGTCTCTCAGTTGAGAACCTATAATGCTTTCATAGCCTCTGTTGTAGTAAATGGAGCCTCATGGTGGGAAAAAAAAAAAAAAGAATTTTTTTCTGTACCACATATAAAACCAATCAATAAGAACAATTAGAACAGTTCTCTCATGAAGACTGTCAGTGTGGTGGTGGTAGCAGTGTTTGCTTAAGTGGTATTTTTCTTATCATCCTCATTTTTATAAAATGCATTCAAGGAACATTGAACGTAGTGTTAGAGGTGGAATTTCACCAAGAATCAGAAGTGAAGACACAGAAAACCAAATACTTGTGTTCTTCCAGCCACAAGTCAGAGGTCAGACTATTCTTCTAGAAAGCCCTGGTCAAAGAAGCATTTAATGATCCGTGTCATAGTAAGAAATATATTTCTCTGCGCCCAGAACCCCTCCCATTCCTGAATATTCTAGAGAAGGGGGTTGAACCACATGATTCCTTTGTGTTGAGCTCTGACTCTGATGATCACGTGCCCATTGGTGTTTGCAATGACAATTACCCATGTTTGGCTTCTGTTTGGGGGACCTCAAAGGCAGGTTTTATTCAACACTTGGCCCACGTCTGACCCTGGTCTTGGTCTTACCTGTGTCACCTGGCTTACAGATGCCGGGTTGCTGATGACCTATACTCGTTTGACTCTGATGAACCACCAGGAGGGCATACCAGGCCAAACAAATGATTTCCCTTCATCCATCCCTGAGAGACCAAATGTTATCATTACATGAAGAAAGGGAACCATTATAGGCCCTTTAATGAAATAAAGCCAGTTGCATAAGCATATAGAGACATATAGAATTACATTTTAGGGGCCCTCACTTTTCCTCAAACCCCACTGAAGAGCTCATTCTTTCAACAAACACTTATTCAGTACCAAGCACTGTGCAAGGTGCTAGAATAGTAATGGAATAAAGAAATATTGACAATATCTATGTGAATTGGCAAAGGTTGTGTTTGGCCGCATGTCATAGAAACCTGATTACAGATGCTAAAGCAAATATTGATTATGTTTTCCTTAGCAAAAACCTAGGCAGCATTTTACTATGTGCCATGCCCTGTCCTAAGTACTCTTTGTAAATGTTCACTTCTTAATAGGAGTTTGCTTTTCTCACATAACAAGTCCAGAGAGTAGAGAGGTCTGGGTGGTTGTAGTTGCTCAGAGTCATGGGTCTAGATCCTTAGAGCACGAACCCTCTGTCTTTAATGTGTGACTTTCATCCTCATGTCACAAGATAGATACTCTGCTTCCAGACGTTAAGTCTGAGTTTTAGGCAAGGGCAATTGTGTCTGTCTTTTCTCTCCCAAAAGCCATGAATTTCCATGAATTTTCACTTCTATCTTATTGGTCATACCAGGCATTTGGTCTTCTCTAGTAAAAGTCTGGGAAGAGAAGCGTTTTTAACTGGGATATTACCACTCTGAGGAAATCTGGGTTCTTTCAGTAACAAAGAAGGCAAGCATGAATATTTGCATATAACTGACTTTCAGCTAAAGGTGATTTAAAAAAAAAAAAAAAGAGAGAGACTACAGTGAAAATAGCTGATCTAGCCATGCCAAAAAAAGCCATAGTATTTCAAATTCTCCTTTGAGGTTGACCAACTCTGAATCATTTCCCCACGTTGATTTTAAAAAATAGAAGAATAGGGGTGCCTGGGTGACTCGGTTGGTTGAGCATCTGATTCTTGGTTTTGGCTGAGGTCATGATCTCAGGGCCCTGGGATGGAGCCCCATGAACGGCTCTGTGCTCAGTGAGAGTCTGCTTGAGATTCTCTCTCTCTGCCCCTCCCGCTGCCCGGCTCTCTTTTTGTCTTTCTCAAATAATAAATCTTTAAAAAAAAGAAAATAAAGAAATAGATGTATAAAATTGTACCCTTAGGGGTGCCTGGGTGGCTCAGTGGGTTAAACCTCTGCCTTCAGCTCAAGTCATGATCTCAGGGTCCTGGGATGGAGCCTCGCATCGGGGCTCTCTCATCAGCAGGGAGCTTGCTTCCCCCTCTCTCTCTGCCTGCCTCTCTGGCTAGTTGTGATCTCTCTCTGTGTCAAATACATAAATAAAATCTTTAAAAAATTGTACCCTTAATCTGCAACACTTCAAACTTTAGAAGACGCAAGCCATGCGATTAAGGCACCCAGCTGAGAGCTTCTCCTCCGAGACCATAATCCATGTGGAGGCAAGTTCGGGCACCCAGAGGGCTGCTCTGAGCAAGGGGGTTGGAGGGTCTAATTGTGGTGTGTTGGGGGACTTCTGCAAAAGTATCCCTCGACCCCCACCCCTGTGGAACTTACCCCTTAAGGTCGCTGCGTTGCATGACTAGGAGGAGCAAGGCTCTCTCTCGGGTGGGGCTGTGGTTACGACAGCAGAGTCAGAGTGAAAGGACCAGCTGAATATTCAAGAAAACACTGCCTAACTCATCTGGGGTGACTTCCTCAGGGTAGAGGACAAGTCAAGCACAATATTTATCCAGCAGACTTTTTTCTTGCAACTCTAGGAACTTACTAGCTCTTTTGCATGCTGTTGATGTATTTTCTACATCACGCAGCGTCCTGCCTTGCACAAAAGAACGGCTCACTGCGTGGCAGACATAGTTCTAAACCTCCAACAGGCATCGCTCATGGCTACCCTACGAGGTGTGCTTTGTTAGGATCTCTGTTTCGCAGAAGGAGGAAACTGAGGCTCAAGAGGTTAAGCAGCCTGCCCAAGCTCGTAGGTGGCCGAGCCAGGATCCCCACACAGGCAGCTAGTCCCATCGTCCGTGCGCCTGACCTCTATACGGGATACAAAGAAATAATCCATTATTTAAAAGGCATGGGGTGCTGAGTTTTTAAACAAGAGTAGGCGGTTCATTTAGGAAACTGTGATCCAGTCAGTCCATAAACCATGGAAAAACTACCATGTGTGTTTCTCAAATAATCCCAGCTTCGTTTGGAGAGTCCTCACTCAGCACAATCCCAGCTTCGTTTGGGGAGTCCTCATTCAGCAGCCACAGGAGGCCAGGAACACGGAAGCCGGCCCACCCACCGTGGGTGCTGGACAGAGACGCGTTAACAAAGGAAAGCTTGGGCAGCCAGGTGAGAGTTCACAGGACAGGCACAGAACAATGGACACCAGTAATCATTTAGATTTAGAGCTGTGGTGGCCGGGTTCTAAATTTGTCAATGGCTATTATAGAAAAGACGTAGGCATTTGAGGATGAACAGGACAAAATGTGGTTAAATCACTTCAGCCTGAGTGTTTAGAGGGAGTGAGCCCTGAGAAAGGTCCAAACGCTGCACTGAGGGCGCAGAAAATCTCTCCCTTGACTATGTTCATACCCGGGTGTTTGTTCATGAAGACGGAGCCTAGTCTATGGCTTAAAAATAACCTGTTACAAAGTAACCATAAAAATCTCACAGTTCTCAGCCTGATTCAGTCTGCTACATAAACTACAACCAGCATTAATAGCTCCAGTCAGCATTTATGTCGTTCTTTCTATTAGCACAATGGTTTTTACAACCATTTATGAGTTTCTGGAAAGCCTAATAGAAAACACACATACATGTTTTACACGTTGGCCGTGGAAGATGCCGTTTGCGTCGGACGAAGACAGGCCAGGCCAGGAGGGGTCGCCGCCGCCCCGCGGCTGAGGTCTGGGCAGGCCTCCCTAACTGGGAACACAGTGTCTGCGGGTTCCCCTGGCTAGCCACGCCCTCCCTGGCCCCTTTCTGCTGCTTGCTCTTTCCACTGCCTAGCTCCAGTCAGAGTCCGTCTTTCTCCGTCTCTCTCCCTTCCTGTCGGATAAGTTATCACTGGGGGAGCTCACAGGGTACAAGGTGTGTGTATAAGAGGAAGTCTAAATTTGAAGACATACGTGATCATCTTCTTGAATTCACTGTGGCTTTCAGATTAGAAAATTATTGGAATCTGGAAGTGTCTATATTATGCATACCTCCCTTCATACTTTAAGAAAAAACATCTTAGGAAAGGCAGGCCAAGGTTGTCCTAAATTCTTTACCATGCTGGTATGTTAAACATAGCCAAATGATTGCCAAAGATGTGTCTTAAAAAAAAAAGATATATATATATATATATATATGATATGTGTGTGTATGTACATATATATACACACATACATATATATTTTTCAATGCATGTGCTTTTACATACACATACATATATGTACAAATATATACACATATATGTATATATAACATCTGCCTATATATAACATATATGTATATGTACACACACACACACACAGAGTTTCTTTGTTTTGGGGAGTCATACTTTCCAACATGAGGAAAGAGCAGGTTGATCTGTGTTGATTCTGCACGATGATCCCCTGTTGGGCTTGGGGAAGAAGCTCTACAGAGGATCTGTTTCTTCTTCAAGGAAAAATCCCTGACTACCTTAGAAATATCTCAGTGAAGTATAGACCCATTCGCTTGGTGAATTTCTCCACCAAAGGGGGGATAAGCAGCTTCCCACAGTGTCCTATATTCCAGTCCACCATAGTTTTAAGATCAGTACCTTCTTACTGCAAAGAACCATGGGCTTTTGTCATTGAATTCACTCCCCAGTCAAGGCTGAGATCTTTTCTAGAACAAACAAATAATACCCATGGCAGCAAGAGCTACACCATCCTGCCAAGCTCAGCTGACGCCACAAGAGGGAACAGTAGGGAACCTGTGGAAGTTGCTGTTGCATTTTGCCTTCTCCTAAATCACTGTTTATCTTCCCACCTTTCCTGTTTTCACCAGTGCCTAGAAACGGAGGCCTGGGAATGGCTCCCCACACGGAAGCCCCTGGGTCTTTCACAGCTAGAGACCCTCTGACAACATCCTCGTCTCTGGCTGTGAGGCCAAGACTAGTGTTCTTGGTCTCATGTCAAAGGTGGTCATGAATTCTCCAAACTCTCTGACCAAGAAAGTTTGACACACTCCCATAGCTTGGAGAGAGCAATGCCAAATCTGAAAGAGACGATTCTAGGCAACTTGGGATCGCAGCACGTTGGAAATGCGAGTGCACTCTCTGTTCCGAGCTGCCTAGGATTCTCCTTGCACCTGGGAAGCTCCTGGATGCTTGGAGAAGCTTCACCTCAGACACCTGGCTTCATTCTTTCCTTCCCATACGTCCTCTTGTAAACTGAAGTTGGACAGCTGTAATCGTCAGAGCTAATTTTCTGTTTAGTCCCTCTATGTACCAGAGTCCGCAGAAGATGTTTGACAGCAACTTGTGAACCACCGTAACAGGTGCAGGATTCGGCCTCAGATCTCTTGAAAAGCAGAGTGGATGTGCCACTCTGTGACTGTGTCTCTGATCACAAGACCTGTCAGGGAAGCCTAGTGCAGGGCTATGTGACACCCCAACCCAGGATCTCTGTCCCCTTCCCAGTTGATATCTGTGAGGGGTTAACATAATCAGAGGGCCAAGGCACAGGAAGATAGGGTGCACCACACCTGAAACAAAGCTTCGTTCCCATCTTCTATAAACCTGCCGCCATTTCTGCCTCTGTGGTTGAAGGACTGGGCATATGCTTCGAGTCACAAAAGGACCATGCAGATCAGCTGCCACTTACCTACTGTGTGTTCCAGAAGAGTCATGTGGGTCTGAGGGTATGAAGCCCAGTTCCCCATCTGCTAATAATTTTGCCTTTACGTGGTCAACCATTTGTCTTTATGTAACTCAACCATAGTTGGGCTATATTTTCTGTCTTTAAGGACTTTTGCAACAGAGAAAAGCCACATGACTCCAACTCCTAAGGCTTGAGAGATGAATGTAGAGCTTTATGGAAGGTTTCTTATGGGGGAGGGATTTACATTGCCCAGCACAAAGCCAAATGTCCCCTCCCCTATCCCACCTTAGAACATCTTTGTCTCTCCTTAAAATGGTCCTCGTTATGAGAGCATTTATGTTTCTGTCCACCTGACCTATATCTCCTCTTCTCCTACCCCTATAATTCTCCTGAGCCTTACGGCTGCTCCAGCCTCTTCCTCTTTCTTGGATCTTTGGCCCTCGGGCATCTGTGTAAAGCAATATGTCCTCTCTGTTTCTGAAGAAACTCTTCTTCCTCCAGAAAGGTGAGAGAGAGATGATATTACATTCTTCTTATTTGATTTTTTTTTTTTTTTTGTTCCCGTCACATTATCATTCGTGTTTAAAACTATCAGATGTCAACCAGGTGTGGCCATCTTTGTATTTTCTCTCCAAGAATATGTGATGACCAGAGAAATCTCCATTGTGGCCTCCCTCAAACCACAGTTATGCATTTTTTTTTCTTATATTGACATGATCTTGAAGGAGATGAAAAGGAAAATCTTCCTCCAGTCCTCCACGTATTTGTCAATATTTAGATATATCTTTCTTCATAGAAAACACTCATGTGAATTTCTCTCTTTTCATGAGACATTCTACTGTGACACAGACAATGTGACAGCATTGGCCTTGAGTAGAGGCAAAGTTATTTGTTGCTGAGAAATAATGTGAAGGGTCCTGGTAGGCTGTCTATTCAGAGCTAACGCCTTCCAGACCCAATGACAGTCACTGAGAGTGCCAAGAATTCCAGCTAAAATCAAACCACTAGGAGAAGAACACAAATATTTTATCGAATTAGCTGGAAGGTAAGGGATGAAACGTGTGTCCTAATAGCCACACTCTTGTTAGGTAAATAAGAGCCTATTTATAGACCTAAAGGTCTATAGCACGGAAGGAAGGCGGAAGGCTGAGCGGACTCCCCAAGAGCCATGGGTCAGTTCTTAGCACCGAGAGATGGCTTTGCAGAGTAAAAGAAATTTAAGTTTTGGAATCCAACAGTCCTGTTTTTATTTTTATTTATTTATTTTTTAAAGATTTTATTTATTTATTTGACAGAGAGTGACAGCGAGAGAGGGAATATAAGCAGGGGGAGTGGGAAAACAGTCCTGGTTTTCTTCCTTATTTGGATAATACGGCTAATATTTTGAAAATACTTTCTCTTTGTCTTTCTTGATTCTGATCTGTCCTAAGCATCTATCAGCCCCATGACAGGTAAGAATTCTGTAGAAGGAATTCTAACAAAGGAAAAAGAGCATTCACTATTTAGTTGCTGATTCAAAGTAGCATTTTCAACAAGATAGTAGCCTTACGGGCCAAGCTATTGTCTTAAAATGCTCTAAATCCCTTTATCTCTCAGTTTTAGCACATTAAGAACCAAGCCTAGAGGACTCAGCTCATAGAGAAGAAATAGCCCTTAGGTCTGTGCTGTGGGCCAGGAGGCTTGCTGGTCTGTGGTTGATGGACTATTTGACCTAGGAAATAAAAAGGAAAGTGTACCCCTCCTGGCCCAGGGGACTTGGGGATGAAGGAGAAGAGACAGGTAGAAGGATCAGGGAAAGAGAGATGCATCTGGGAAACCCCCCTTTGGCCCTTTGCTTGGGTATCTTTCCAGGGCTTTGGAGGGAGCCAAACAGCCTACCTCTGACCACTACCCTAGGGTCAACACACCTATGCTTACTCTAGAAGGAAGTGGAAGTTTTCTGGAGAAGAGGTAACTGAGAAGAGACATAGGACCTGTGGAAGCTTCCCAAAGCCTTCCACCCACTAGATCTCAGTACGCTTATCTCCCCAAGGCCATGAGGTCACAGCAATTCCCCCTTCCCATTTACTCAGTGAGAAGAGCAGAGGAAATGGAGACTTTATGAGAAACTGAGGGTTTTTATGCAAAAGAAACCAAGAATTCTCTAGAGGACTATTTATGACATCAGACTAAGTTGTAATCCAGAACTGACTAAAATCAAGTTGTCTTTCTCCCATCACCAGGGGTTGGGGCTCATAAGGAAGACAACAGCAGTTAAAAACAGAACCAGTGTATATCTGGGGAACTGTTGGCTTGCTCATGCATCTGTGCCCTGAAAAAGTCCAAGACTCAATGTCTTTATCTGTTAAATGGGTATAAATAATAATTCGGTCTCAATAACATCACTGTGTACTTAAATGATAGGTTGTGTAAACATCCCCAGTCTACTTGAGAAATTCAGTTAGTATATTTCTTGCTGGTGCTGGATCTGAGCATGTGAGAGACACAGTGGGACGGAAGGTCCTTGGCCTGGGGCCAGCTCCCCATAGCCACGATTGTCTTCTCCATGGGAGAGTTGAAGAGATGCCCATCCAGGCTGCAGCTGGTGGTCAGAAGCGGCCCCTTGGTTCTTACCTCTCTCTCTCTGCAAGTTCACGTGCCAGAGAGAAAACACACGTGAGGAGCTGAGGTACGGGACCCTGGGCGCACAGAGCTGCTCCTGTCCTTCCAAAGAGCGCCTTTGACATCTGTTCTGCTCTGTGTGAATTCTGAGCCCCAGAGAGTGTGTGTGTGGGGCTGCTTGCTGAGACCCCTGCTGCACAAAGAATGTCAGCAAAGCAGGGCTGAGCCATGCTTGCAAGAGCTTGTTGGAGGCTGAGCCAGAGTCTCGGCTCTCTGGTCCTCATTCAGCCTCCATGCCCTGGTAAGAGTATATTATTTTCTTAGCTCAAATTGCCGTTTCCAAGTCATTATTTCTCTACGACGAGAAAACAATATTGGTTCTTATGTAATATCAGCCTCAATGAATCTGGAAGTGATCACGGAATGGGTGGATTTTTTTTCCTCCTTAAAAAGGAGAAAAATAAATTTGAGATTGTTTGCATATGCCTGAGAATATTTATGAACTATTCCCCTTGTTTCCTCGTCACATATTTTACCCGGCGCATTTGCGTGTGGTACAGAATAAATCTTCACGGGAAGGGCGGGTGGAGAGAGGGGCAGGCAGCAGTGAGGGACAGAGGGAGCCGTCAAGAGCCTGGAGCATTGCTGCTCCCGGCTCTTAGGGTCCCCTGGCCTCAGGCTTGCTGGGGTCTGAGGGTCACCCCATCCTGCTGCTAAGAGGAAATCTTTGGGAGGGAAGGTTTCAAACGTGGAAAGTGAGGGGATTAACATCTCCTTGTCCCTCTGGTTTCTTTCGCAGCCTCCTCACTCTTACCAGAGCAGAAAGTTCAACACTAGTGATTTCGTGACCTGGGTGCTGTCGGCCAAAAGAGATAATTAAATTCTATGCATGCCAGATCGAGCCAGGGTCAGAGGAAGAAGTTGGCAGCTAGGAAGGAAAAGAACTGGCAGAAGACGTGTTGGTGCTGGCATCTGTTAGTCGAGAAGAATGGCCGTGTGTTAGCACAGATGTGTTGTATCTGTCCCACCCCCCCCCACGGCCATGTCTCACACAGAGCGTCACCAAGAATGATCCAGACAGAGCATAAGGGACAGGGGTGTGGCTGGATGTTACATCAGGATGGGAGGCAAGGCTCTGGGCTGTTGATTATCCTCTCTGAAGACTGGGCCTCAGAACTGGAGCATCTGAGAACCATTCAATGCTGCCCCTTGGGTTTTTGAGGAATATAACTGATGGAGAATATGGGGTCAGGGACAGAGAGCAGACAGCTGTCACATTTGGTCCTGCAGTAGCAAAAGCAATCATAAAGACATCTTAATATGGGGCGGGCGTGGTAGGAGGTACTTTACTCTGCATAATCTGAATCAGTCCTCACCATGGCCCCAGGAAGATGAGGATCTTCATCTCACAGTTGAGATGAGAAAACTGAAACCCAGTGACAGTGAGGAGCTTGCCCAAGGTTACACTTCGTTGTAAGTTCCAGGATCAGGGATGTTCCCAAGATTTGTGGGGTCTGAAGACAATAGAATAAATATAAATAGGGAATTAAAAAAAATCTAATTCAAGGCTTTGGAAGGGGCCCATGGGATGAAGCGAAACAAAGCTCAAACTTGAGCAGCATCACAACAAATCTATCTGGGGCAGGGTTGAAATTTAAGCACACACTTTGTTCCAGGCCGTGCAGCCCCTCCCCTGCTGCCTCTCCTCCTCTTCTCTCTACCAACTACTTGCTACACATTCCTGATCAAAATTGCACAGACTCCAGCAATGACCGTGACACACAGAGGACATCCTCAGCACACAACCTCTTGGTATGTCACATGGATGTCATAGCTACGGTGTATGGTGACAGCCATGCCTGCTGCCACACTTTATCCTCGCACCTCAAGAGCTCAAGGAGACATAGTTGAGATGTATTCAGAACTGTCCTCCCAAGGAACTCCGGTTGCTCTTCTAGGCCTCTTACCAAATGTCACAATCGTTCCCGCACTGGGGGACTTGGGCACAGACTCACACAATGGCCTGCTCGGGTCTCCAGCGGGCATTTTGTAATTACAAGCAGCAGTGTTTCATTTCCCTTCATTATCCGTCTCTGTCCCTTGGATTGATATCCATTGGTCTGATTTCAACAGGCACTCTGATTTTTCCTTTCTCCATTATAATCAAGATTTTGTCATAAGCGCCATAACTGGAAGGGGTGGAGGGATTGAAGGAAGCAAAGAAGCCCAATATAGATCACAAGCGCTTCGGTGGGGGTGGGAGTGGGGAGCATAATAACCATTGTCCTGCACCCGCCCTCTACTATTGTCCTTGAGGCTTGCAATCCTGTCCTAGTCTAGACAATTACTAAGGAGAATACAAGCATTTTTCCCAGCCCTGTTCCCTCTATTCTCCCAAACGGGAAACTCAAAGCAGATGATGAAGTACAAGTTCAAATGCCACACCAGGGAGAAGGAAGTATTGAGAAACTACATCCAACCTCCAGCCTGTTTCAAACATTCCAGTAAGTGTTCAATTGATTTATCTTGGGCTGGTGTTGTTTCATTGTCTCAAACAAAGGCCTTCTATGAAAAGACAAACTTGGGTTATGGGAGGAGGCTAACGGAAGGCACATTTGGGAAAAAGTAAATAAGAGTCCCATCCTCTGGGCTTTTCCCGCAGGGGCAGCATCCCTCTTTCATCTTCCAGAGTTAACATCAGGACTGATTCCTATTACCTCCACATCATACTCTACACCAGAATCTGGGGAAAAGAAAAAAACAAAACAAAACAAAACAAACCCCAGCCTTGGGGACAGTGTGATGATACAAGTGCCGTGGCCGGGGACCCGACCTGCCATCTCCTCCATCGGTGTCCTTGGAGCTCGGGTGGTCAGGGTTCTGTGTCTGGAATTGACTGTGGGATTTTCGACGGATTGGTTCCAAGTGATAGATTGGTTCTACTCTTGCATCGAAATGAATTACTGGATAGGAAATTATTGGGGCAAGACTGTAGAAGTCTTTGCCACATTGTCATCCTTTGGATGTGCATTCTCTGAACCGTGTCCATGACTGGTTTCCACGCATCTGTGTCGGTACATTTATGGTGGAGCTCTCTGCCTGGTGGACCAGCCCTTCCATTTTGGACATCTCCAATGTTTTGAACAACCTTCTCCAGATTACACGAAGTATTACCCTTCTGGTATCCATTGGCCCTGTAAGGGCAACACAAAGCAGGGAGGTTTACTTTACTATGTTGTGTCTTCCTGGAAGCCTTGTCTCCTCCCCTTTTTATGCTGGTCGGTTGGTGCTTCCATAGTTAATGCTCCCACCAAGTCTGGCACGTATCTCTCTGTCCTAGGATTTCTAAGCAATTATTTACTAAATGAATAGCCCTTTCTTTCTGCATTATTATGGGGGTTAATTGTGGAATATTGGCAAAATATCGAGAAGCAAAATAGAAAACGAAAATTGACTCTTATCGTATCTATTGGAGATAAGCATTTAAAATCTTTGCTATATATTCTAATGGTTGCATTTTTATATTTATGGGTTTTTTTTGAAAGGATTAGTTAGTCTTTACTGTTTGGTTAAGGTTTACTTCTTCAGACCACTTGACACTCTTCTGCTGCATTGTATTAGTGACTTGCAGGTGTTCTGCAGTGTGTGGGAGTTGGCTGTGTGATGGGGGGCACAGAATTCAGGATAGGCTCCTTCACTCTGAAGACCACTAGTTGTTTCCAGCGGCAGAAAGGTTGACTGAGGATTCTTCTTCTGCTGTTTCATGCCAGCCCTTGAGAGAGGCCTGACCAAGGCACTGAAGAAACTGGACGATTACCTGAACAACCCTCTCCCAGAGGAGATCGACGCCAACACTTGTGGAGACGAAGACAAGAGGTCCCGACGCAAATTCCTAGATGGAGATGAGCTGACCCTGGCCGACTGCAATCTGTTGCCCAAACTCCATGTGGTCAAGGTAAGACGGCTCTACCTGCAGGTTGCTTGCCATATCCAACTCCATCATAGGTCTACATCACCTGCATAGATGAGTCAAGGACAGTGCCACCTGCTGGTCCAGAGCCTGGGCTCTGAAGTCACAGGAATAGGAATCCAAAGTCAGCCTCCACTGCTTGCTGGCTGTATAGACTCTCCCGGCTTCCATAAAATAGGCATGTATTACTTAGTCTTAGTTTTACTTCTTGGCTGGGAGAAGAAATACAGCATGACGGTGCCTGGCATATTATAAAGGCTCAATACATAGTAGTTGCTATTGTTGTAGCCTGTGTGGTTACACATACATTTATATGTGTATGCGTATGTTTATAGATAGATATATAGAGCGCCTCTTCCTTGCCTCTGCCTCAAAGCTTTCCACTGGCCATACCCTCACTTCTCTGCCAAGTTGCTTCATATGCAAGCCTTCTCATTCCCTCTAGTAACTCCCTAGGGCAGGCATGTATCCTCTTCCTCATCTATCAGTTGAAGGGGTGGAGGCTGCAAGAAAGTGATGTCATTTTCCTGCCATGGTTGTCCTCCCTGATCAACGTTGACATGCAATGTAATCCTGTCCTACAAGAATTCTAGGATATGAGAGTTGGAAAGAAGGGAATTCCAAGGTCTACCTAAACTGTCTACCACCCCCACTGGACCACTTTCTGCACGTCTGTGACAGATTTCCATGTAGCTGTCGCTGCACGCTTCTGGTGATGAAGACCTCCCTGCCGAACGAGTCAGCCCTATCATTTTGGATGACTCTGATCGTTAAAACATCCTTCCTTTTTTTTTTTTTTTTTTTTTTTTTTTTTAAAGGGGGTGGTAAGGGAGAGGGGAAGGGAGATAGAGAATCTCAAGCAGGCTCCATGCCCAGTGCGCAGCCTTATGTAGGGCTCCGTCTTACAAACTAGAGGTCATGACATGAGCCTAAATCAAGAGTCAGATGCTTAACCGACTGAGCCACCCAGACACCTCTAAAAACATCCTTTCTTATGCTGAGCCAAACAGCTTCCCTTCTTCCCTTTGTTCTCTGGAGCAGCAGAGAACAGGGCTGCTCTGTTTCATCCCATTCAAAGACAACAGTCGTGCCTTGATGTTCATTCTTTAGACTATTGCTTCTTCTTACATCCTTTCCTGGCCCTTACCAGCCTAGAGAAACATACAGTAGGACCATATCACTAGACTGTTCTAGTGTATACTTTTATACACACTTCTATGTTTCAGGCAGACATATGACTGATTATATCATATGTCTCAGTCAGACAGCAAGCTCTGTGGAGACAGTGGCTTCTCCAAGCACGATGGTGGACACAAGGTAGCCCTTTCATAAATATTCATTGATTGACCATTCAATCACCTCGCTTGAGTCTTTAATATACCATTTTCCTTCTGCCCTTCCCTAAGAAGAATCAGATTCAATCATTCATCAGCTGGATATCTGCCTTTCGTTTTCCCGCTGAAGTCCTGAGCTAGAAATGTGGGCTTCCCTCTAATCAGAGCACAACCAGCTTGAATTGAAATCTGAGCTGTGCAAGCCCCAGTGTTCCCGCAGGACTTGGTTGGAGCTGGACTTGGGCGTCTTGAGACTTGGGTGGGAATCACGTGGGCCATTACTGATAGGCTGGGAAAATGCAGTCTGTTAATATGAAGACACTTTGGGTCCGGCGCCAAGTCAATGCTTACTTGCAAGTCCAGCCAAACTCCATGTTTCTGAAGTTCTTAATGACTGCATGCCCCACCACACCCCTGGAAACATTTTTTATTCTCCTTTCCTGAGGAACGAGTGGCACATCAGAGATGGTATAATTCAAGTTCAGTCACAGTGTGTCAGTGTGATGTATTGAAAGATCCCCATTCAGAAAGTCACGAGACCCACATCCTGGCTGGGTATCTGCCACCCACCGACAGCATGAGCTGGGGCAAGCCACTGACTCTTTCTGGAATTCAATTTTTCTCATACCTAAATGAAGAGACATGAAGTATAGTCCTTCTAGCTTCTTTCTTCTCTC
Source organism: Mustela putorius furo (assembly GCF_011764305.1). NCBI lineage: Eukaryota > Metazoa > Chordata > Mammalia > Carnivora > Mustelidae > Mustela > Mustela putorius. The sequence continues at coordinate 12,390,629 of NW_025422123.1, read as the reverse complement.
TTCCTTTCCTCCTTCTTTCTTCTGTCTTACTTAAACTTATACTGACTACCCACTCAAGAATTTCCTGTCGAATAAGGTAATCAAACAGACCCCCCCAAGGTCCTGTGCTTCATCCCCTGGCTCCTCCAGTCCCCCTCGCCAGCCCTAAACAAAAACGCTCCGCCCATGTCCTTGGATGGAGTTCAGTGAGTTCCTCACTTGGAGGAGCTGGGATCAGAGGGAGGATGGCCTGTGAGGGGACAAAGACCGGGCCTCGCCTTCTGTCTCCTTGGATTTCTGCTGATCCAACTTATCAGATCCCAGAGACCTGGCAAAACCCCGTCCTGCAGAAAGAATGAAAGGGGAGCCAAGTCAGGCCTCCAGTTTGGCTCCTGAGGCCAAAACCTAATCTGGGCTGTGGGAGCTAACTGTTTTCATATGAAAGAGCAAATTCAGACCATGAACATGGACGTTCCTGTGATCGTCAGAGCTCCTGTGCTCATTCTTGCCCGCACTCTCTCGCGCGCTCTCGCGCTCTCTGCCTCTCTTGCCTGGCTCTCATTCAGATTCATCTTCATTCTCCCTGAGAGCCTGGTTTGAACTCTGACTGTCTGGCTCCCTTCTAGTCCTCATCCCCTGAAGGCAAGCCAACATGTGAGGAAAGAACCAGAGACGTGGCCAAGGCTTGGGGAGTGCAGATCCGGGCAGGGAGGGGAATGGCAGGCCTTCTGGAGTGGCCCCTGGGACCTGTGCCTAGCACAGGGACCCACTTCAGCCCCTGAAGCAAACAGCAAAGGAGACATAAGCACAAGTATATACCCATACATCGCCCTTCTGCTGTTTTAAATCTACATAGTGCATCCTTTAAAAAGGAAAACAAATCCCAGCATGGAGAGACTTGAGGCCTCTCCATCTGTCCATTTGTGACCTGCCCCTCCTGCATGGTCTTGCTTCTTAGCCACGACAGCTGCTTCTTAAAGGCTCATGGGCAAACCCAAGGGACCCTCACCCTGTAGTGAACAGTGGGAGGGGTCAAGGAAGACTGGCAGTGGGTGTTGTCCCCAGCATTTGCTCATGGCCGGTGCTCTGCCAGAGACTCAGATGCCATCCGCCTTGGCCTCTTAGTCACACCTAAGCTGGACAACGTTGTGAGGATGGCTTTTTGGTGACCAGCCCAAACCAGTTCTCTTAACAGAGAGAATTTAATAGAAAGAAGTAGTAAGTACTGAAGAACTAGGAAGGCAAAATATACCACAAGGTTCTACTTGAGTGAGGCAGCTGCGACTGAAGGGCAGGGGGGGCAAACGGAAGAGGCCGGAATGATCTAAATGTGGAAACTTCGATGAGGGGCCCTTGCCAAGTCAACCTTGGACCTCTGAGGTGGGGCATACTCAGCTGCTGCTGGGGGCTAATTTGAGGGGATGATCCCCATCCCCTGCTGTGGGGTCACTGTTGTGTGCTGGCCTCTCTCAGCCAGGGTGAGGACACTGGTTCCACGAGTGGTGGCAGAATGAGAAAACTGGACTCAGCTGCTGCTACTGGGGCAAAGGAGAGTCTGGACAGGATGGCCAGGACAGAAAGCGGCAGCCCTTCTCCCTCCTCCAGCTTTGCAGTCTCTCCCCGCCCCCCCTCTCTCTAGCGCCCCATCTTGGCAGTGCCTAATGGGAAGTCCCTGGCAGAACAGCTGTGATTGGCAGATTCCCCGCCCACGCGTCCCAGTGTCCCAAAGAAACAGACATGAGGGTGGTTTGGAGATAAGCAACAATAGCTGGATAAGGGGCACATACAAGGGATTCCAAGTACAGCCCTACCTTTCTCATTGGTGCAGGGCTGGGTGGCCATGTAGAGAAAGAGAGGAAGGATGGTCATGGGAACATCAGGCCCAGCAGAAGGTGTAGAGGCAATGATATTGTAATAGCGTCCTTTGGTGACAGATGGGAGCAACACGGCTGATGAGCACAGGAGAGCATATAGACCTGTCCAATCACTATGTGTGCACCGGAAGCTAATGTGACATTAGGTGTCAACTATCCCCAAATAAAAAGAGGAAAGCAAGGACTGTAACAAACATTAGTGATTACTCAAAAGATACCGGTTGAATTAATTAATTTCCCGTGTCATCTTGTGGAACCCACTTAGGCACTTGGCAGTTTCAGTCTACTCGTTGTTAAGGATCTTCAGGCTCTAAAATTAGGTGAGTTTCTTACATTTGACTCTAGATGCACTTTGATTTAGGACACCTGAAGATGGTAAAGGTGCAATACAACCGTTTATTGAATCCTTACTTATCTAACTTATCTTTGCCTTACTTTCTTCATCTCTATAATGGAAATATAATACACTCTTCTTTATGGAGTTATTTAGAAGTTGTAGAGGATTGCACAGTGCTCAGAAAAGCCTGGAGCAGAGCACATAGTAAATCAATGCTTGTTAGTGTCACTACTCTTATAAACAGTGCTACTGAGGGGCACCTGGGTGGCTCAATCACTTAAGCATCTGCCTTCAGCTCATGTCATGATCCCAGGGTCCTGGGATGGAGCCCTGCATTGTCATTGAGGTTCCCTACTCAGCGGGGAGCCTGCTCTCTCCACCCATCCTCCTCCCCTGGCTGTTCTCTCTCTCTTGCTCACTCTCTTTCTCTCTCACTCAAATAAATAAAATCGTAAAAAAAAAAATTTACAAAAACCTTAGTGTTGAGCAGGCAGTATAGAAATGAAGAAGCTGAGTTTCTGCCCTTATACTGCTCACAACCTAGGGAAGAGAGAGAGAGGATACTAAAACGGTAATTGCAATTCAGCATAGAATAGAGCTTACTATTGAGACAGAATTTCCAAACTGATGCAGGAGAAGGGAGGGAGAAGATGCATGCTCCTTGGGAATGTGGTCAAACCGATGAGGCTGAGCTTTTCACACAATAGGGTCATCATTGCGTTCACTCAGCACAGCTTTCCAGGGAGCCCTGACCATCACTGGCACCAAAATGAAGATAAAAGCCCAGCATAGCTGAACTTTGGGGTTCTCTGAGTGGGAGGATCCCAGGGCCAGCAGTCTGAAGACCTCTCTAAAAAAAAAAAAAAAAAAAAACAAGAAAAGGAGGCAGAAGTCAGGGACACCTGTGTGGCTCAGTTGGTTAAACCACAGCCTTTGGTTCAGGGCATGATCCCAGGGTCCTGGGATCGAGCCCCACATCCGGCTCCTTGCTCAGCGGGGAGCCTGCTTCTCTCTCTGCCTCTGCCTGACACTCTTCCTTCTTGTGCTCCCTTTCTCTTTCTGATAAATAAATAAAATCTTAAAAAAAAAAAAAAGATTCAGAAGTCAGGACCTTAGGGGAGAGATTACTCTTTGCTATTCCCACCCCTGCCCCTAGAGGCCTAGAAGCAAGAGGAGCTGATGTGCAGACCCCAATGTATAGTTACAATAAAGGAGCCCCATTAAAAAGTACTCAGAATTTCCAGCCAGTGACAGCAGAGCCTGGAACCAAACACAAGCCCTTCTGAGTTTGAGGCCCCATGTAAAGACAAAGGTCACCCTCTCTGCATGCAAATGGGCAAAAGATGGGTCTCAGGGAATTATAATAGGAGATAATGTTTCTTGAGCACTCAGGATGAGCCAGCCATCCCTCTAAGCATTTTGTGTGTATTAATTTTATGTGTATTAATCTGTTCCTCCAATGTAGGTCTTATTATGACCTTCATTTTAGAGATAAAGAAATGGGGGCACGGGACGCCTGGGTGGCTCAGCTGGTTGGGCAGCTGCCTTTGGCTCAGGTCATGATCCCGCGTCCTGGGATCGAGTCCCACATCGGGCTCCTTGCTCTGCCGGGAGCCTGCTTCTCCTTCTGCTCTGCCTGCCACTATGTCTGCCTGTGCTCGCTCTCTCCCCCACCTCTCTCTGATAAATAAATAAAATCTTTAAAAAAAAAAAAAAGAAATGGGGGCTCAAGGAGGCTAAGTAACTAGTCCAATGTCACACAGCTGTTAAGTGGTGGAGTAAAATGGCAGATTCAGTCCGTGGGGATCCAGAGCCCATGTTCTTAACTGCAATGCTACTATTTCAGCACAAATAGCACCTCCCCAGAATGCCCAGCCACAGCCCCCACGTGTGCAAACTACGAAGAGAAGTCACGATTTGTTCACTCCCACAGCGTACATGGAACCTGCATGTACATTCCAACATCTAACTTCCTTTTTATGTTTTTTGTTCTCCCCCATGAATAAGGGTGCTTAGGTAAAAAAAGTGGATGAGGAGATAAAATTTATAATTCTGTCAGTTAGCCATAATCACTGGTAACATATTGATATAGATACTTCTAGTCTCTGCGCGTATTTCTCCAAATGCATTATACTACACTTTAAAAAAATTTATTACTTTATTGCACTGCACTTGAAACTTAGCAATCTTTTTTTTTAAATGATTTTACTTATTTATTCGAGATAGAATTTGATAGATTTATTTGAGCAGAGGGCGGAGGATGAGTCCCGACTGAGCAGGGACCCCAATGCGCCGCTGGATCCCAGGACCATGGGACCATGACCTGAGCCGAAGGCAGATGCTTAACCCACTGAGCCACTCAGGCATCCACTTAATGATCTAAGAGAGTCTTCCAGATGGCTGAAACTTCCTCTGCTGCATCATTTCTAAAGGCTCTCCAGCACGGCATTGTATTTACCTATGATAATGCATTAATTCATGTACCTATTGCTGGACATATCTTTTCTCTGTCATTTTTTTCACTCTTGCATTTTTTACTCTTGATCCCATGATCACAGATAGGTAGCTAATCTTTCTGATGATTTCCCAAGGAAAGTCCCTCAAGGAGTAGGTCAAAGGGAAAATTATATTTACTTGTGAAATAAATAAGATTAGAGAAGATAGAAAGAAGGCAGTTCTGCCTGCCATCTTGCACAATACACATTTTGCTGCGGGGTGGCAGGGTGTGATGCATGCGGGGTTCCACCCCCCTCCGCCCCCCCTGCTTGCATACCCGGTCCCACCACTAACTCCTTCTCCCGGGTTTGTCTTGTGCCTTCCCGCCATCTCTGCTGTCTGTGTTGTAGATCGTGGCCAAGAAGTACCGGAACTATGACTTCCCGGCCGAGATGACGGGCCTGTGGCGATACCTGAAGAACGCCTACGCGCGGGATGAGTTCACCAACACCTGCGCCGCCGACCAGGAGATCGAGTCCGCCTATGCCGATGTCGCCAAGCGCCTCAGCCGGTCCTGAGCTCGGCCACCTCGCCCTGCCACTGGCAGCACAAGGACTCTGCTTCTCCGAAACCAACTCCAGCCTCACTGACTCCCCTTCCACATCGCCTTGGGAAACATTGTTTGGTCGCCTGCCACCTCTTGCTGGGCCCGTGGACTCTAGCCTGCTGTCTCTTAGGAAGGTCCCAGCCAACCCCATTTGATCCCTGCCGGCATCTGCAGGCGGCAGTGATAGACACCCTCAAGCTCTCAGCCTTTGGGCCTGGTCCGGCTTTCAGTGTGTTTGGGGTCAGCCCTGGAGAACCTGCCTAGGGGACTGTCCCCGGTCCCTCTGCCAATACCAGATTCGCTGCTCGGCTGCGGTAGCAACATGCAACCCCGTGTCCCCTTCCCCCTCCTCATTGGTAACTCCTTGGCCAAGGACAGATGCCATCAGAGATCTTACTAGAAAGAGAGCCACCCCGTTTGGGGGAGACAGAGAGTGAATGGAGGACAGGCAGGCTGTGGATTGGGCGGCTGGCACACACACCTTCAGTCCCTCTCTGCTTTCTGACGCTCCGGTCACACAGGGCACTGAGGACCATTTCAGACCATCTCTGGTCTGCAGGGTGAGAAGGTCGTGCTGCTCTCATGTATCGGGGGGACACCCACCTCTGCTCTGTGCTGTCCAGGCCTTTTGAGAAAGCGAAGTTGGCATGCAGTCACAAAACAGGGTGTCTGGGAAGGAGAGGGGGAACAGTATCAATGCCAAAAGGCCCACGGCGTCTACCAGCCATGGGTTTGCTTGCTTAGTGGTAGTTTTGTTGGAGGTGACATGCCCAGGATTGACAGATCCATGAGTGAATTTCGTTCTGTGAGAAAGCAGTTGGGAGGGGGGAGCAGGGGGTAGGGGGTGAAGATAGGGAAGTTCTTTATGAGGCTCAAGGTTCCCTGGGAATCTTTGTGCAGGTCTTCTTTCTCATGATCTCACAAAGTCTTGAACTGCTGATGTCATGTCACTACCAACCAAGAATTGGCCAAAACTGACTTTCCAGTCTCTTCAAGTGGTTCCCGAATGTGGGTCTGCCAGCCGGGTGGGGCTCCTGGCTGAGCTGGCTACAGCCCCTGATGGGTAAGAGATGGCATGATCATGGAACACCTTAGGAAGAAAGTCCATGGGCCTTTCTGACTGGGAAACCATGTGGCTTGAACTTGAGGAAAAGTAGATGCCCCTGCCATTTGACTCACCTGCGAGATGAAAAAGAAAAGTTTTTTAGCTAATATTTCTCTCCTCAGTTGCTCTCCTTCAGTTTTACCTTCTTCAAAGCTCATCTGGCTTGAGCCCGGGGAACCTGTGCAGAGGGAACTAAGAAAAACGAGTTAATCATCAGCCCTCTGTCCTAGTGGTGGCCTGTGAGAACAACCAGGCATCATAGACCGTCCCCTTCAGCAGCTCTCCCATCCGGGCTGCCCGCGGGTAGAGTGAGGTTCCCGAGTGCCAAAAAGCCCCAGGACATGACTTGTTGCTCAGGAAGGTCAGGCAACAATGGTCCTTTCCATAGAAACATTGGTACATCGTTGGCCCAGCCACCCCCAGACAGAACTTTGTCTCCAGGGATCTCTGAAGTGATCTTAGCAGAGGGGAGGAAGCAGGAGCCCCTTGAGCCCAGTGAGGAAGAGGAAATTTCTCAGTAGGATGTTTTATTAGCCTGAGAGCTTTGCAAGGGCAAGAGGCATTGATTCATTCCTTCCCTTAAAGAAACCTTCCCAGGGATTCCCTGGGAACGGAGTCCCTAGACATGTTTAAAAAGGAACATGGTGAGGAAACAGTTCTTTTTACTGTAGGGAAAAGCCCCAAACTGGCCTCTTGGGAGATGAAGTCTGGAATGATCTCAGAGGATTTTTAATTAGTGTAAATCCTGTTGTCCTCAGAAACCCTGACCTGACTTTAGCAACACAGTCACAATGACCGAAGAGGCAATTTACTTTCCAGAGACCCGCAGTGGTGCTGTTCTAGAAGCATGGCGGTGGAGCAAAGGCAGCGGGACAGAAAACAGGCTCCCAGGTGGCACAGCTCCCGGCTAGGGGTTGTCTCATACTAATGACTGATTTGAGAGTCAGAATTCAGCCATTGGCTGGTCTTAAAACACAGTCTTTAAAAACAAAGAAGCCAAACTGAATCAATATTGTTGTTTCTAGATGTTCCTTCTGTGGTTTACTTAGTTTTGCATAAATAACGATATTAAGGCACCAGTGGGGGGAGGCAGTTAAATGATCAGTTATAACCACGGAAAACAGGGGATGGAGTTAGAGATGGAAAGCACTTCTGAGTACTTAATTCAAGAATATCTTTTGATTTTAATATAAGATTATGACAATACAACCGACTCTTGACTGAAAGCTTTAATGTCTTATTACCAGATTTAGCAGAATATTCTAAAATAACAATCATATAACCTTCCAATTATTTTTTCCAAAAGAGATTTTTTTCTCGAGATCCTTCAGCCTCCCTGGGCTTTGGCCACAAACCTGTCACATATACAGCATCTTCAGGCCTCAGTCTGATGAGGTCCTTAGGTGTCTCCAGAACCTGCTCAGGGAGTCCTGAAGGTTTGGTCTTCATCCAAAGTAACCCCATCTTTGGTCTTGAATGAGTGTTGATCCCTTAGAAACCATTTCAGTGGCATTAGAAAGGATTTGGGTTGAGATCTTATTTTATTTCGGATTTATTTTTCTCCTTTGACTTTCATGTCACTATTTTATTTTATTTTTGTGGAATAGCATAGCAGGAGGCAGAGGCAGAAAGAAGAATCAAACTCAGAATGACTGTGTTGAATTTACCCATCTATCAGATTGGGCTACCTCTCAGGTTGGCGCTGAGAGAAGGTATTGGGTAAGATTTAAATAACCTTATATGATGAGCTGGATAATAAAAGCTTGAGTGTTCTAGAGCATGGTCCTTGTATTGTGTGTCTTTATCTCCCAATGACAGAAGTGAAATGCCTGACAGCTCAGAATCACAGGTGACGAACCCCTAAAAACCCACTTTTATTTAGCCGCACAATCTCAGACTGGTTTCAGCTTCTCAGAAAATGCCAGTCTCTGGTGTTCACATCTCCTGCCGGGGGCACCAGCAAGGATCTTGGTCTTTTCATTAGAAAAAGCCTTCTCCAAGAGTGACGTTTCCTCAGCTGCATTTTCCAGCCCGTGTCAATGAGATGGCAGAAGCTCTTCACAGCACCCGTGACTACTAGTCATTCTGCACAAAGACAACACCAAGCATCTTCACATTGTTGCAGGATGGATCGAGCCTGGAATTGACCCTGAAGATCTCAGAATCCCAGGAATCAGTAAGGCTTAGACAAATAGAATTAAAGTTGGGGGCGGGGCGGAGAGTCAGGAAGGTACAGGTCCATCTCTTAAGAGTTTTCCATTGTGAGAAACCAGTGAAGGGTCTGTGTCTAAAATTAAATCGGTCTAGAGGCAGCAGGAATCCAGTAGTTACTTCTGTGATCATCTGCTATTCCTTGTGGCCAGAAGCCATTTAAGTAGCAGAGTGAGTCAAGATGCCGTTGTCTCTCTCTCCTCGGAAAGATGAAGTATCACCTCATTATTAAACTGAAGCTCAAGGATTCCTAAGGGACCCCTTCCTTATTTTTTCACATGCCATTAAAAAGAATCGTGAGCACTGCGTGTGAAGAAGCATCCTGGTTCTAAAGTTAGGAGGACAGACATTGTCATGTCTTTGGCCTTGGAGCCCTTTCTGCAAAGAGACCCATTGTCTTCTATCCAGTGCTTTTTAGCATTCAAACCAAGTAACGTGTGTCCCCTTCATGAATGCAATTTCCTTTACCTTTGCCAATATTCTTCTCCCGGCTTAGTTTCAGGATACTTTCCTTTCATCAGGAGGTATGATGAAAAGTGTGCCTCATTTTATTTAATGTTACTTGCAGCATTAGGTCCAATGCTCCCCTCACCAACCAAAAATAAAATGAAACACTGCCTCATTATAAGGTTTGGGCTAATATGTGTTTCTATAAAAGCAATCTGTTTTTCTTTTAAAACATAGTTTAAAGAATCCAGTTATCTAATATATATCCAATATTTTATGTATAGTTAGAGATTTCACAATAATGACTGTGCATACACTTAAAATATACAATATCCAGCTGATGTTTGGAAATTTGTCTTACTTTCAAGACCTCGTGTTTGTCCCATTCTAAAAGCTGGGGGTTAACTGATTTAGCAAAAGATGCCTACCTTTTTATAAAAGAACAAACATTACATTTTATAAAGACACTCCAAATGATGGTTACTTGATGTTCTCAAGACCTTTAACTGTGGTGACAAGATAGCAGGACTTGCTTTCAAGCCTTAATAAATTTAAGTTGCCTTTCGATGAAGATACTGCTGAATGTTCTCTTCATGAATCTGAACGAGTTATAAATTTGTTTTCTAGTCTTGACTGGTATTGGTATTAACTGATTCAAATAAAGTTGGTTTATTTTCGAGTATTACAAAGGCAATCATCAGACTGCTTATTTGAGGTGCGGATTTCCTATGCTATTTAAATGACAAGTATGAACTACGCCCCCCTATAAAAGTTATTCTGTTTTCCCATTATAAAAGAAAATATGTTCATTATTCTTAAAAATCAGAAGCAAAGAAAAAGAAAAAGAGGAAGAAGAAAAGGAAAAACAAGAAGCTTGTGACCCAGTCATCCAAAAATCCATTTTTATTTTAGCAGGGCTAAATTCTATTATAGAACATGAGCTGCGTTTAAAAAAAAAAAAAAAAAAAAAAAAAAAAAGGACTGATGTTCATTCAAGGTTCTCACTTCAATTTCCTAACTGTATCATTATACCCAGGGTAAGCCAAAAGTGACAGTCCAGGTATGATTTAAGGTGTACTTTAAAATACTAGTCTACCTGCACCCAAAACTCCCTCTTTGCTGACAGTGGCCTGACCCTATCAGTGTTACTGGCCGAAATTCCCACCCCTAGAACATCACTGACTCTAGATTAAGGTCTCCAGAGTCTTCAGTAAGTTTTACCTGAAGCCAACATTGATATCAGATGAGGTCCTGACAGGAGAGGTGGCCTATAGTTCACAGCAGGTTGTAGCAGATGCTGTCCATGGTCTCCCTCCATCCCGACCACCCCTGTGTTCCTCTGGCAGAGCTCTGATTGGGCGAGGGGTTCTCCTCCCCACTCCTCCCTAGTCCCCACCCTCACAGGATTCAGGTAAAAGTGGTTACCACCCCAGTTCCAAGGGGCGAAGCATGGTCTGACCCTGTCCTCCTGGCTGTGGTTGGTTTGGGAGTGGGTTCTTGACCAACTTTCACCCAGTATTGTGAGAAGAGATTTGTTTAGGAACTTCTGAGAAAGATCTTCTGAACAAGTGTCTCCTTAAGTCACTGCCTCTGGATGAGGGTTTGAGGCCTGGAAATGCTGCCCTCGCCCCACTCCCACCCACCCCAGAGACCATGAAGGACAAGCATCAGGCAAAGTACTGCAAAAGGCACCAAGAGTGGAGAGGGTCCATCTCCTAATAAGACCACTGAGCTTCTGAATCAGCCCACTGTGATCTTGGCTTTAAGTTTGCTTTTCCTGTTCTGTTATACATCCTGGATTATTTGAGGGGATTTGTTTGTTTGTTGTTATGAGTGGCTGAAGGTATCCAAGTGGTGGATGAGCCAAATTTGTTGTCATTATTGCTGTTGTTGTTTTTAATAGCCAGTTCCGTCATCAGATTGCTCAAGCAAGACGTGTTCCATGTTTCCATTGTTTGCTCTGCAGGTTGACCACGGGCTGTGGGCACAGGAGACTTCATCTCTCTGCATCTTGGTTTCCTTAATTGTGTTGTGATGAGACCAAGGGGTGCGTAAGTGGCCATGCCTGTATTTGGTCTTGAGAACGGAGCCCTGTTCCAGAAAACCTGCCAAAACTAAACTTGGAAACAAGAGCGTCTCATTATACTTGCAAAGGTTGTGAACTGTGTCTCTTTCATTTTTATGTCCAGTAGCTAAGATCCCCAGAATTCCCAGTAAATTTTACCTTATGGGAAAGTGCCTGGGGTGTCAGACTCAGGGAAGCTCAGAGTTGAAAACTGGAGATCAGACTTCTGATCCTAAATGTATCACTACATTGCTATATGATCTTGAGTAAAGCCACTTTCTGGGACTGTTCCCCAACAGGATTACTAAGGCCTCTTTTTTGGGATGATGAGTTTCCTGATGAAAATTACCTAGAGGTAATAAATAATTTTATAAATGGAAATGACATTTCATCCAATTGGAACCATCAGTCCATTGGAAGGTCTCACGGTAGCCCTCCTAAATGGAAAGAAACTGATCACCAGAAAATACATAGGTATTAGGAACTGGTGGGTTAGGGTGTGCCCACCAATCCAAAGTTTTATGTTCAAAAGTGCCCAATCCTCCCTGCCTGGTGAGATCCACCTTATAATCACTGGGCTCTGGCCCCAAATCTTTGTAGATATCCTCCCCAACTCCCTTCTTCTGAAATATACTAAGACTCTATTGAAGAGGTGTTCTTTTTGATTGAAATCAATCTAATAATTGTAGCTTTTTCCAATCATGTTTTTCTGGTGATTTTTTTCTCATTTATTTGTTTTGGTCATTGTCAACTAACACTCTGTATACTATTTTTCAATTTTTTTCCTTACTCATACATTATGAACATCTTTCCATGTCTCTTTTCATCTGCTACATCATTCCTATATATATGTATATTTTAAGATTGATTTATTTATTTGAGAAAGAGAGAGAGAGAGAATGCAGGTGGAGGGGCAGAGGGAGAGGGAGAGAGGGAGAAACTCAAGCAGACTTCCCTGCTGAGCACAGAGCCTTATGCAGGGCTTGATCCCATGATTGTGAAACTATGACCTGAGCCGAAACCAAGAGTCGTCACTTAAATGAGTGCAAAACCCAGGCATCCGAAGGACTCCTTGGCACGTGTAGAATTCCTTCTTTGAATAAAACATGAGAAAATTTAAAAATAAAAAAAATTCCTTACTTTTGGCAACATAAGGATTGCCACCCTAGACCAACCCCAGTTGATACCCGGCCAGTATAGCCTCAGAGGTGTCAGGAACATTATGGGAAGCTGCGTATGTATGTGCATAAGAGGGCCAGCTTTGGAAACATTAGCACTGGACTTGTGAAGAGCTATTTTCTACCAGAATTTTTTCCCACAAATTCATTGAACTTTTGGCCTTCAGAGTAAGGTCAGGCCTGTCCTTCAGGAAGATGAATGTGGATAAAGTGAAGAGAAAGAAAAATTGTGAGTTGGCAGGGCCTGCCATGGGATTTATGAAAGTGTGATAGAAAAGTGAAGCCAGAAAACCTGAAATCCCAAGTCTGTATTTCAAGGGTGATGATATTTAGAGTACTATGGCCTCTAAAGTAACACCCAAGAGACAGGTAGATCTTCACCCTTAAATTTTAGATTAATTAAGGGGGAAAAGAGACTTTACATTCACCTGGAACCAAAGGACTTGCAGAAAATGATCATCTTCATTCTTTCCTGTTGCCCCCAGCCCATTCTCATGCCTCACACAACTCCTGGAACACCATCTCTTCTCATAGTGCCAGCGATTCTCAGAGAGATTCTCAAAAAAAGCAAACCAAGATGGCGTTAATTATCCAGCTCTTGATTTATCAAGATGCGATATAATCTGAAAACAAATGTTGAAGAAAGGTGATGAATGTAAAAGATCATGAGACTCTAACTGAACCATTGCACAATTAAGACCACAACAGGGCCAAGTTCAACAACCAAGAGAGACATGGAGCCCAAAAGCTATCATGTGGTTATTTAATTCTAGAAAGGGGAACTATATGAGGGTGTTGAGGGGAGTAATGAAAGGAGCAGTTAAAATGTAAATTGCCCACTGGAGACTATTTTAAAATGCTTTTTTGGAGTACCTTGCGAGGAGCTCCAAAGTCAATAATAAAAGGGTCTATAAATGCATCAAGGCAGAAAGCCAACTAGATAATCAGTGAGACCACTTGACCCAGAGCTACCCTGAGAGAGAAAATGGAGAGGCAGTTGTTTTCTTTTTAACTCTCTAAAAATAAAAAGAGATGACAAGGACATCTTCACTTCCTCTTTTAAAAGATATTCTCATAAATATGGACTTGAACGCAAATAGGACCGGGAGCAACCAATGGCAGCAAGAGACATCCTGAGGGGGAAGCCACTGGGTAAAATTTATGTCTAACAGATGACAATAAGCTTCCCTACCAGGGGTTGTAAAATGCACCATATAGGTAAGAATACAGCCCCAACTGCATCCAAAGAATATTGATTCTCTGATATACTAGCCTAAGTACATACTGTGGGCAAAAAGGCCAGCCAAATACTGGGATCTCCTAGAACAGCATTGGCCAAGACACACAAAGCTTTGTACTTCCTAGTGCAAAACCAGGGTATGATCACTCCTGTCTGCAGTTTGGATGGACATATCCCAAGGAATATTAATGGTCACAATAGTCTCTATGTTAAATGCATATCCTTGGGACCTCATGTGCTAAATAGTATGTATTGGAATTATCTCAAATTCTTGCAATATTCCCATAATGTACTCCTTTTTTGAAAAAAAAATTACAGAAAGGGAATCAGAGGCCTGTAGCCATTAAGCAAGTTGCTCATGTTCACTAGCCATTAGGGGTTGGGATTTCAATCCAAAAGACCAACAGAAGGTCTTAGGAAGAAGGAAGGAAGAGGAAGAAGAACTGAAACAAAAAATAACGTTCCTCAGTCTGAAAGGCGGAGCTGTAATACGATCAAACCCAAAGTAACACAAAGTTCTGTGACCGGGTAAAATTATGAACCAGGTACACATAGTATGCGACTCCTTAGGACATCTAAAATTAAAAATACAAACTCTTTAACAATGTCTCTCAGAGACTGTTGTATTTAAGTACATAAAGGGCTTCCTCAGTTGTTTGTTTGATAGGTGTACAATTTTCATTGTATGGATATGTGTTTACCTTTTATTTATTTATTTATTTAAAGATTTTATTTATTTATTTGACAGACAGAGAGATCACAAGTAGACAGAGTGGCAGGCGGGGGGCGGGGAAGCAGGCTCCCTGCTGAAAGCAGAGAGCCCGATGCGGGTCTTGATTCTAGGACCCTGAGATCATGACCTGAACCGAAGGCAGAGGCTTAACCCACTGAGCCACCCAGACACCTCTGTACGTTTATTTACTGATGAATTTGTAAATATTTTTGAATTGGAAAAAAAAACATGCACAGTCAAAGAAAAGTCATGCATTTCAAGAGGCATTACAATGAGAAGAAGATGACCTTCCTATGGCAAATACTCTCACCCACATCTGAGAGGACACCAGTGTTAACAATTCCTTATATTAACTTCCAGAAATTTTTGATGCACACACACACACACACACGTTATATTGCACATCATGTTTTTTGTAAGACTATAGGACATGTGCGTGCATATATTGCTTCAGATTTATTTTATTAAAAATGGGAGCTTGACTTTTAATTCTGCATTTCTTACTAAATCTATCTTAAGGAGCTTCCTATATCAATATATTTCACATTTTCTATAACATCTGCACAGTGTTTCACTGTATAACTTAATTCACTTGACCAGTCTACATTTAATAGACAATAAGGTCATTTCAAGTCTTCTGCCATTGAAATAAGGCTGCCGTGAACATTCTTGGTGGTATTTTTGAACATATATGAGAAAACATTTGTAAAATAAGTTCCTGATGGTATGATTAGCAGATTCCAGGTATATGCATTTAATTAATTAATTATTATTTTCATTTAATGCATTTGTGTGGTTCAGCACTTGAAGTAGTATAACAAATTAAATACTGAAAAATCTTACCACCCCATCCCTCATAATTATACTTCCTTCATCATCTATATGTAAAGATTTTATTAGCTTCTTGTGCATCCTTCTGGATTGTTCTTTATTCAGTTGCAAGAAAATGAAAATATATATTCTTATAGCCTCCATTCTTACCCCAATAGCACATACTGCATACATTGTCCTGTATCTTACATTTTTTACTTAATATACCCTCCAGATCTTTCCATATAAGCACAAAATGTTTATCCACAGTTTTTACAGCTGCATACTATTCTGTAGTGTAGCTATTCCATAACTTAACCAATCCCCTTCTGCTGGACACCAAACTTAGTTCTAAATTTTTGCTACTGCAAACAATGCAGTGATTAATAAGTATGCACATACTTAATTTTACATTCATATAAATAAATATAGAAACATGCATAAAGTGTGTCACCAGTTGGGTAAAGAAAACAAGTGAGGGGTGCCTGGGTGGCTCAGTTGGTTAAGTGATGGACTCTTGATTTCAGCACAGATTATGACCTTCAGCGTTTGGGAGATTCAGAGTCCTGAATCAGGCTCTGCTCTGAGTATGGAGGCTGCTTAAGACTATATCTCTCCCTCTCCTGCTACCCCTCCCCCTGCTTATGCTCTCTCTATGAATAGATAGCTAGATACGTAAATAAATACATACATAAATAATCCATAAATAAAGGAAAACAGAATACAAATCTCTGTTGACTGACCATTTTTTAAAAAATAAGATTATTTATTTATTTATTTATTTGAGAAGGAGTGAACACAGAGGAAGAGGGAAAGGGAGAAGCAGACTCCTTGCCAAACAGAAAGCCCATTGTGGGGCTGGATCACAGGACCCTGATTTCATGACTTGAGCAGAAGACAGAGGCTTAACCCACTGAGCCACCCAGGTGTCCCTGGCTGGCAAATTTTTGACAAATTCCTTGAAAGGATAAACAAAAAAAATAATAATAATATTCCTTACTGGGTAGGATGGGAACTGAATGTAAGGGAACAAGGTAGGAAAGAGATTTTTCTCTGTACATGTTTTTATATATTTTATTACTTAAGTCATGTGACGAGATGCTGTGGTGTTGTATTCTGTCCCTATTTTGGAAAGTATGTAATATGTATCAAAATCTGTTTATGACAGGTTCCTGTGAACTTTTGGGGTAATTAAAAAAAATAGGCCATTTAGGACTTCCATAGGCTCTTGAGACAAAGTTCTAAGTGTCCATGATGCTTCTCGTCTGAACTCATCCCTTCCGTGTCCCACCCAGCTTGTGGCACAACCTCAGTGTGATTTTTCATGAGTTTTCAACCCAGTTGGTTAATTTAATATTTCTCCCATCAGCACTTTCCTGAAACCCTAGAAATATTAGATGTGCCAGTTAACAGATCCTTCCTACAGAATTGAATTAAGAAGTGTAATTGATAGAAAATGCCCATATGACACACAGATCCCACATTGGGGAAGAGACAACACATGGCTGTGGAGACTCCCCAGCAGCCCGGGTTTGCCAAGCTCAGGTGAGAGCCCACAGGGGAGATGGAGCACATACTGCCTTGAGCTTCAAGCCTCGTGGGTTCCCCCACCCCCAGCTGAACCCTCTGGAACTACTCTCACTTCAGTTGGCTTCTTTGAACTGCAATTTCTGGGAATATCCAGCAATGTCCCCTCCCACCACACACCACTTGGACCTTCTGGGAATTTTAGGACTACCTACTATATTCTGGCCCTGCCTTTCAGTTCGTCTTTGACTGCAACCTTCAACAAGTCATACTATAATAAGCAGGAGGTACTGGGGGGATTCTATTAGTCAGTGGATCATTTTCCTCCCTCCTCCCAATATTTTTTACCCCTCTCTCCTAAAGCCTTCCTGTAACAAGTAGGTCCCCAAAGGCTTCCCTTCCCCTCAGGCTTAGAACCACCTTCTAAATTTGTATTATAATTTTATTACCTTTAAGTTTATTATATATATTACATATCACAGATCATCTCTCTTTAGAATTAGAGCAAATATTAAAAAGCCATTGCTTCTTAGATGGTGAACCCGAAGTTGAAGTAACAGAGGTCCAAGACTCTACAGCATTCCAGCTACTCATGGGATAAGTTATACCAATGGTAACTTTGGTTTTTCATCTACCCATGTGTGAGGGGTTGAATTATGTCCCCCCAAGAAGAAATGTTGGAGTCCTGACCCATAGTACCTCTTAATGTAACCTTATCTGGAAATAGGGTCTTTGCAGAGGGATTCAGGTTAAGATGAGGTCCTACAGGATCAGGGTGGGCCCTAATCCAAATGAGGGGCACCCTTATAAGAAGATGAAAATTTGAATGCAGATAGACACCAAAGGAAAAGGACCATGTGAAGACAGAAGCAGAGAGTTGATATTATGTTGTCATAGCTGGAGCCACTCGAAGCTGAAAAAGACAAGGAAGGATTCTCCTCCAGAGGCGTTAGAAAAACATGGCCATGCCAACACTTTGTGGACTTCTGGTTTCCAGAACCAGGAGAGATAGATTTCTGTTGTTTTAAGCCACCCAGGTTATGGTTACTTTATTATGGAAGCCCTGGAAACTAGTATACTGTGTATTTGTTCACTTCTGAAAATGTCCCGCCTATGTCCCTTCTTGATGTTTCCACATATTCTCACCCCAAACTGGAATGTCACTCAAGCATCTTCAGAGAGGCTGTCTGCGGCAGCAAAGATGGGATTTCCGCATCACACACCCTGAAGTCTGAGACCAAGTTGCCTTTTCCTGCCACCTCCCTGGCATTGCCAGTAAGCACTCAAGAGTCTTCACACCAAAGGGGGCACAGCACCCGAGAATGCTCAGGAGATCAGAGGTCTGGCTCCATATCATTACTTTGCACATATTCCCACATCCAGTGGGCTTCTTGTCTTGTCCCGGGTCCAGATATTTGGAAAATGTCTTCCTTTGCTTATTTCTACCTCATTGTGGAAGAAGGCACCCACCAGCTTTGTCCACCCCAAATGCCTTGGAGCTCTGCAGTGATGAGAAGAAGGCAGAAAAGGCCATTTTCAAAGCCCTTTGCCTAAAGAGCACCTGGAAGACTGATTTGGCAGGTTCTCCCTTCAGATTTCCTCTCAGGTGATCATGGATTTGGCAGTGGGGCACTTGGCTAATCCTCAAAGAACACAAATCAAAACACCCCATTCTCCTGCCTCATAATTATGTTATCCAGTTACTCCCCTCAAGCCGGTGATAAAAGGAAATCTAGTGAGTGGGTGCTCGACAGGTGGCCTTAAAAGGTTTAAATTGCCACTTGAAGTTGGGCTGATGAAAGGGGTCTGTGCAGGTGTGACTTACATGGACAAGGATGGGGAGGGGGTCGGCTCAGAGCACACCCAAGGATAGAGGGTTAGGCAAGTGTCTTCCCTGGGGTTCATCTTCCGTTACTGACCCAGATGCAGAGATAGAAGCCTGGGCAGCATCAGGACTGTGGGCTGGCCCTGAGAGAAATATTGAGGACTTGGTTTCTCCATGCTTTGTGGAAGATCAGCCCATTTCAGGGCCTACTCTGAAGAGACCCAGGAAAGCTCTTATGGTACTTAGCTTAAAAGGCTGAATTCAAGGGGCGCCTGGGTGGCTCAGTGGGTTAAAGCCTCTGCCTTCGGCTCAGGTCATGATCCCAGTGTCCTGGGATCGAGCCCCGCATCGGGCTCTCTGCTCTGAGGGGAGCCTGCTTCCTCCTCTCTCTCTGCCTGCCTCTCTGCCTACTTGTGATCTCTGTCTGCCAAATAAATAAAATCTTAAAAAAAAAAAAAGGCTGAATTCATTGGGAGCTAATCTTCCAGATTCTATTCTGGCCAACTGATCCCATCTTCAACATTCATCTTCAGTTATGTCCCCCTGTTTTCATCCCACGGAAATCTGTGAAAAAGTTCCTGTGCCATATTGGTTACTTCGGATGGGGAGTTCTGCTTCTTCACAAAGCTCATGTTTTCAGAATTTTGAGGGCCTCCCATTCTGCTTGGGCTATCTCTACATTTGGAACTTCTTGACATGGCATCATATTTATTTTTCTTGAACCCTATTGAATATATATTCCCCAAAGTCTACTGTAGATATCCTATAAATGTGGTGTTCCCTTAGCTTTTAAGACCTCTAGAATGAGAGGACCCCTTCCTCCCTGGATTTTTACGACCTCATTTCATCAGCCTCAGGTTTTTTTTTTTTTTTTTTTAATTAAATTGAGAGGCAGCAACTGGAGAGTTGCAGTTCCCTCCCATCTTTTCATCTTCCCTCTGTCAGATCTGTATCCACAACAGGGAAGCATTTTCCATACGCTTCCACTTTGAGGGACTGACCAGACCCCACCCTCTCCATCAGACCTGCTTCTTTGGAGAAAAAAGTGATTTTCTGTTGACATCATGGGTGCAACATTACTAACATAATTAGGGAAGGCTAGCACTTGAAATAGATAGTGGGGCAAGGGTGGGACAGTAAGTGTTTTAATTAGAATTCTCAACTGAATTGTCTTTTTATTTTTAACCTTTAATGAGAAAGTTGAAATTATTGAAAACTTATTCCATGAGATACACAGCACTTTACATGTACTTTTGACAGCTCGTCACATATTGGGTAGTTACAAATCATCAACCTCTGAAAAGATGAAACGGTGAAGGGTACCTGGTCCCCAACATACACCCTCTCCCCAAAATTGCAGTTGCCATAGCTCAGTTTTCGATTCCATTCCTCATTCATCAAGACATAACTATTAAGCATTGGGATTCCCATGTATTACAAAAGTTAGTCTAATGGCTGTAACCAGTAACTGCCAAATCTTAGTGCTTCATGAATTAAAAGGCTCATTTCTCATCTGGGCCACAGCCCAGCGGCAGTGACTGAATCCTGAATGGTCTCATGCCTACTGCATTTGCCTTTGCCAGGAACTGGACTTCTCAGCCTCCGTTGTGCTGCTGGTAGTCATGTGACCAAGTTCTAGCCAATGCGAGAAAAGGTGAGTCTTTGGGGCTGCCTAGAGTTGCCTTACATATCAAAAGAAAAGCATTTTTTCCCCCTATTGCCTCCTTCTTTGGAGTCCTGCTAGGGATTTGGTGTTAGCATGCAAGACTTTTTTACCTGGATAATTTCAATTCTGTATTGTCTCCTGCCTCCAGTTCCTCTTCTTCCCCTCTTGCCTTTACTTGGCAACCAAATCGTCTTACAAAAACACCTGTCTGATCATATCACTTCTCTTTGCAAAAAAGCCCGATTCCCTTGCCTAAAAGACACCTCCAAATGCCTATGTTTAAGGATAAGGTGTATGATCCACCAGGAGTATGCCTGATTCCGTGGCAGCGTCTGTTGACATGAGACAACAGCATGTGGATGAAAAGCCAACATGGTGAGGAATGGCCAAGGAGAAGGATGGAAGGAGCACAGGCCCCTGGAGGCATCCCTGTGCTTCTGAGCCAGTCCTAGACCCTCTCATTATGGACCTCCAGACTCCTTATTATGGGAGATAATTACGTCTCCTCTTTTGTTGTTGCTACTTGCTGAGTTGGACCCTTCATGGTCTGTTCCCAAACCAACTAGTCAGCCCTCATCACCATGTATCTTGCCCTCAAGCTACTACAAGCTACGAAAACATCCTCCTGCCTTTTTTTTTTTGTATTTATGTCCCCCCCTCACCCCCGCCTTGAATGCTCTTCTCCTGCTCCTGTTTCAGGAACCCAGATCGTCACCCCTCCTTTTTGAGACCCGGTTCTGATGGTTCTCCCTGCAGGGAGCCGTCACTGCTTTCCTCCAGGCATGCTTTGCCTCCTTAAGGCCCTTTCTTTCTACCTTCAATGACAACTGACAAGCCAGATATACATTTTCTTCTAAACATTTGGAAAAATCCAGGCTTCTCCATTGGTAAGAGCCACTTAAGGTCGGGGCAGTGTTTCACTTCTCTCTGAGTTCCTGGCACCCAGCACCCCATATCCTCTATTTATTATACCATATACTGTTATGGTTAAGTTATACTATATTTATTAAACCCTATTTATTAAGTACATTCTGCCCCTGTTCCAGGAGCCCATCACACTACGAGCACAGCTCAACGCCTTCTCCCCATGTACCACAGCTACACATTGTCTCATGAATTCCTGGAATGTTGGAGTTGGAAGAGACTTGCAGCTTTCCTAAGGTTTATTACAGTGCTAGCTACATTGACTGGGAAAAAAAAAAAAAAAAGGATTCCAGGAACAAATATATTTGGGAAACACTGAGTTAAACAAAATTTAAACACGTCTTTCATGGTACAACTTCTCAGAGCTCATAATAAGCTAATATGTATTGGGAGTCTCTGAGAAAAGAATATGGCGACATCTCTCAATGGCCCAACCCCTGACAGTGGAACCCTCTTCTCCCACAGCATTCCCATTGACTCTGTTCTAGGGGACACATGCTGGGATGCTCTGATATGCTACAAGTCCCTCATTCTACAGGTGGGAGTGCAGAGCCAAGCCAGCAAAGAGGCTGCCTGTTCCTGGCTCAGTCTCTCCATCCAGCTCTGTGGCTCCAGCTTGCTCTTCTTGGCCACTTTCTGGCCACACCACTAATTTAGCACTTTGCAGAGGTTGGTCATGTATTCACTTATGTCTAGAACTAAATTATAACTTTCTGAAAGGGAGAGGCCATTCCAACACGGTTCCGATCCCCTCGCTGTGCAATCAGGCGTGTGGTCAGTATATGCTTATGGCAGAATGAATGGAGAGAGAATGAGCGAGAGAGGTAAAAGTTTATCTGTGTTTTGAGAAGTGATCATATATCTCTTTGGGACCCAGACTAGACCCACCATTATCACATGTACCCCTAAAAAGGGAAATGCTTCCCATTACTTCATCATCATGTTTTCTCATTATCAGTTGTAAGGAATATCCTGATTTCAGGGGTGTTAAAACAAATGTGTTTCTTAAAATTCATGAAATACAGAAGAGACATTAACTCAAAGCAAAACTCCACTCTACAGATAACCTCATTCCACTAGAAACTCAAAATTACCCAAAGCCTCAGAGTGGGAAGGGAATGGGAAGAAGAAAAGGCTTGGGAGTCACAGGGGTGACAAAGAACAGCTAAGGGAATTCTGCCAAGGGCCAAAGCTGCGAGCGCCTTGAGGTTTGCAAGGGCGGTGGTCATTGCTGTTGGGCTGGCTCCAGCTGAAACCCAACAGGCAGGACACACAAATGGCATCAATTAATCTGAGATTGGTAATGACATGTTTGTTTTGGATTGAAGGAATGCCATTGTGGCTTCAGTGCAGTGGCTGGGTTGTTGTGGATGGAGGGTGGGGAAATGCGTGTCCTGGACGCAGACAGGCTACGGCCTTTGAAACCCATCCAAGAGGGTTCCGGGGTGTTTTTGGTAGTTGGGAGTCTCTGGGCGACAGCATTTTCCCAAAGAACCTCAAAGTAAAGCAACAATTGCCTTTTCGGAACCTGTGAACCGGAGGCTAACCCTCATAGGCCGAGCTCCCACAGGACATGTTCCCCAGCAGATCTGTGCATCTTCAC
Source organism: Mustela putorius furo (assembly GCF_011764305.1). Lineage (NCBI taxonomy): Eukaryota > Metazoa > Chordata > Mammalia > Carnivora > Mustelidae > Mustela > Mustela putorius. The sequence continues at coordinate 12,368,062 of NW_025422123.1, read as the reverse complement.
ATCTTTGTGTGTGTGTGTGTGTGTGTGTCTGTGTGTGTAAGAAAGACTTCTTTCTCTGTGTAAACACTGGGGCCAGGGGAAATCATTTTCCCTCTGCCAAAACCCAGTCCAAATTCACGTGTTCAACATTTCACACCAGACCCCATGCCCTCAGTGGTCAGGCTGGCTTTCCTTTGGCCAAACACAGCCCTCTGCATTGGGAGAGGGTGACCTGGGGTAGAAGGGCACTCCTGGGGCTTATTTAAAAAGGGCACCAGGGCGCCTGGGTGGCTCAGTGGGTTAAAAAGGGCACCAAAGTCTCCTAGGGAAGGAAAATCGCTCTTTCCAGAAAGGTTTTTCATGATTATGTGCAAATGAATCTGAAACACATGGATCAAATTTCCCTGAAATTACACACAGTTTTAAAAATTAAGAGGGAAAAGGGAATGGTTTTTCTGGTAACCCCAAAACATCTGAAGAAGAAATACACACACTTGTGCACACAAAAATAAACCAAATCATGGTAGCTGAGGCCTCGTATATAAATGCAGGATCCAGCTGAACTTGTCCTTCCTAGGTTGGTAAGGGTAAGGCCTTTCCTTTTGTCAGCTGACAGGGAGACTCTGTGGCTGGGTATCCTTCTCTGGCTGAGACACACTGCAAGTCTGATGGGGGAGGCAGGGCAGCCGGGAAAAAGCTTATTTTCTGCCGGTTAAGCCTCTCCATTACTTACCTTTACCTTTATGAATGCTGTTAAGATTTGGGCTTTAACATACATAACTTTAAATCAGTAATATCCTTCACGGTTCCATGATTTGTTAGCTCCATATGTAACCTCTTGGCCCATTCAGTTGGCTCCAACTCAAATCCCGTTGTTCCTTTGCTTTCAGCTTTCTTTTTACAGGGAAGGGGCATGGAGTGGAGGAGGTGAGCAGGCAGAAGAAATGAGAAGAAGCTAGAGAAATGAGAAAAAGTGGAATTCCTTCTACCGAGATTTCTAAATGTGGAACTCATTGTCTGTACTGGCTTTGAGGGAAAAAAAAAAAAAAAAAAAAAAAGCTTAAATATTCGTTGAAGTCTGGATTTCTCCCTGCACCCGTTCTCCCCCATTCCCTCTTATAAAATTAAAGCTGAAGCTAGCAGTTCACGTCTAGTTCTTGAAATGTCACCAGCAACACTGCTATTATTCTGATTTTTCTGGGCAACGCCCGTTGGTTCCCTGCTGTAGCTCAATTAAGCTAACTCCGCTTCCCTCGGATCTGGCCTGACAGCTGCATTGAATTTGGGTTCATTGGGTGATTTATCGGGCCTGCTGATGTATAGCCGCGTGATTTAGGAGTGCAAAAAACCCTGGAATGCACCAAAAAGCAATACATGCATTATTATTAATAATAATAATAAAGATAAATGTCAGCCCCCAGGGACTCTGGTGGCCCTTGCCACTCCATTTAACATTTTAACGGTGGCATGTGGCCCCTTCATGGCACTTGGTTCTGTCTGGTGCCTTCGAGGAGGCTAAGAAAAGGTTATTTGTCAAATGCTAGGTCAGCGTTGGGAGGGGGGTTATGTGTAAAGCTCTAGGTCAGACCAGCCCAGCTGCATTCTTGTCCCTGTCATTGAACGAGTTGAACTTTGTCACATTATTAAGCTGTCAGCAACGCCAGGGCGTTGTTTAGATTTCTGGTGGGAACTCCTCACACATGCTCCGGGGCTCCGTGGGGATTTTATCAACACCATTGTAAAACAGGCACAAATGAGCTGTGCTGGAATTGCCCTGGGAAGACTGGGCTCACTTGGCCTCATCAGGCAGAAATGGAAATACCAGAGTCGGGTGCTCGTGCCACCCACAGACACCCTCCCTGGTTGCCTCTGCCAACACCCGCTGCACAGCAGGTCCCCCTGCTCTGCTGTGTCGCTCCTCTCTGTGTAGCTGGGTGAGTCCTGCCTTGGCCTCGCCCACACTCTGTGCCAAGGAGCTCTGAGTGCAGACTCATGCTCAGCTGAAGTGACCCCCCAGTGGGGCTGTGGTTGAAGTCCAAGTTCAGCTCTCTGACTTTCCCAGTGATCCCTCATTCTCCCCAAGATCCAGTTCCTCTCTCACTGCCTGGGACCCAAATGTTCTCCTAGTGTTAGTTTTCCAGGCAAGGAGCTGGGAAACCTCCAGATACAAATTACAGAAGCTGAACTATCAAGAATTATGGGGTGCACTGTCTCCACAAAGAAGGTCTGCATTTAGAGGGGCCTGGAGTCAAGAGCTGGGCTTTGGGTTTTAGCTAGTAACAACAGACTCCAGCCGAGGAAGGGGTTCGGGGCTAGGGGTTTCCAGCAGCCCTCACATCGTACCGCCAAACTCAGCTGTCTCCAAATAAGGGACAGAGGGTGTCAGGGAAGGGGCATGGACAAAACATGAGTGAAAATGAGACACCTGCAATGTAGTTACAGAATCCCTCAAGTCTTTGAAAATAAAGCTAAGAAGGGAGGGTTCCCGCCGCAGTAAGGCCCACCATAGAGGACAGTCCTGGACGCGTTGGATCTCTTCAAACAGATCCAGGCTAGCCTTGAGCAGTGTGAGAAGAAAAAAACACCCACAAATCTACCCCCATGTGCTCTGTGACCTTGGGCCACAGACATCTGTACAGTGGATAGAAAAGTAGCATGAACGCTGTAGGCTGATGTGGGGACCCAGCGGGAGGACAGAAAGAATGATGTGAAGTATATTCCTGAATGCAGGAGGTTACCCTGCCACTCTGTTTTCTGGAGAAAACAGAATCAGGACTGGGTGCTCTTTGGCCCGGATGGCTGTTTCCACCCTGGCCTGCAGCTGCTCCAGGTTCTAGGGCCACCCAGGGTTCTAGCCCCAACGGGCTGTGTGAGCTCGAGAAACACACTGGGCTCTCTGGAGATAAGGAATGTGCGCCGATGACTCGGTCCTCCTCTAACCTCTGTAGATTCATTTTCAACTTGCATGATCAAAACCAGAATGAAGGAGTCAGAGCCACTGTTCGGATCCGGGGGCTGTGAGGGGCTAAAACAATGTAGGCAGTGACACTTACACAATTGAGCGACCCACACCTAAGTAAAAACACATGGTCACTTCCCCTCCCCATTCCAGTGTACACAGCACGTGGGTGGTCCCCGCAGGGAAGTGGAAAAGATCGTGTACCTGCTTAGAGGATTTTTCCACATAAGAAGAGTCCCAGATCTTTCCCCAAGACCTCCCACTGCTGACAGTTTGGTCCATCACCCTGCAAAGAGCTCCCGGAGGATGCAAATCTTCTCCCAAAAAGGCTCCTTCTCACTACCATGGAGAGCTAGCTAGCGACCTCATTAAATCAGGTCCATCCAGGCCTTTGGATGGGTGTTCTGGATACATCCGGTGGGAGCCACAGCCCTCTCCCGAGCCATGCAAGGCATGACAGCTTCTCCTCTTTCAGAGTCTGTGGCCGTGAATATTGTTAATAACAACCAGAGGCTATTGCGTTTGTTAACAAGAAAGGCCAGCAGAAGGCAAATGCTCACCCCTGGGCATGAGACACCAAGACACTGAGACAGGCCACTGACATGCCATGGCCCAGACTCGGGATTTTAAATGGAGAAAGCCTGAAGTTCCCAGTTCTGACATCATGTAATCCTCAGCAAGCCACTTCCGTTTCCTGTACTGCTTCCTGAATTATCGACTGGAAAGAAAGATAATTCCACCTGCCCTCCCCATGTCTGCTCCCCAGGAGCTCTGCTGACTAGAATCCTAAGCGGTGCTTTTAACCATACCTCTCTCCAAGAGGGTGAAATGAAAGAATACACTGAAAGGAGGCAGGCATGCAGTAGGAGCTCAATAATTATTTGCTGTCGTGATCACTGCCTTCCTCTCTGCTTTCTAGAGGTGGTCAGTGCTGGATGCTGAGCTGAATGGAATGCAAATATGATTTCATTTTAATCCTCATGACTTGAGGGAGGTGATGGTATTTTGCAAAGTTTACAGATGGGGAAACAGAGGCTGGAGAGGATAGTTTCTCCAACTCCCAAGCTGGTGACTTTTCATTTCATTTTCTTTTTTTTTTTTTTAAATATTTTATTTATTTATTTGACAGAGAGAGACACACAGCGAGAGAGGAAGAGAAGCAGGAGGAGTGGGAGAGGGAGAAGCAGGCTTCCTGCTGAGCTGGGAGCTTGATGAGAGGCTCAATTCCAGGACCCTGGGATCATGACCTGAGCCGAAGGCAGATGCTTAACTGACTGAGCCACCCAGGCGCCCTGTTTTTTTTATTTCATTTCTGATGCAATGAAATAACTTGTGTGGAAGCACATACTGTTGTTAACTCTTATTGGTGTTATTTCACTAAAGACCCTGGCTTCCTGGTAGAACCTTGATCGGTTAGGATACATTTAGCCCCACGCAACGGGATCCTCAGCCTTTAGCTGTCAGTGGCCCAGATGAGAAAACCCGCCACGCTCAGGCCTACTTCCACAATTCTTCTCTGGGTGTTCCCTGTGTTTATAATTGCTTCCTCCCATACCTCCTGCCAACAGTGATCCTATTCCACAATAAAGGATAATTGTAACTCATATTCATCTCCAATAAGTGTAGTCCACCCTAATATTGCCATTTTGTAAACTCGTGAACACTTAACCTGCGAAAGAGGTGGGCTAGTGTGGCCCCTGAAAGCATGGACTCTGGAGCCACGCTGACAATATTTGATTGCTGCCTACAATATCCACTAAGTTTATGACCTTGGGCACATCACTCGGTCTTCCTGGGCCTCAGTCTCCTCATCTGTAAAATGAGATAATAGTGGTACATACCTCATGAGATTATTTTAGGAGCTAAGAGTGTTCATGTAGAATGACTTTGTGCCTGATGCACAGTAAATGCCATTTGTGTGCTCTTACTTTATTTAAATTCAGCTATCCCTTTCACTACTTAGGGCCTAGATTATAAGACTAATAGAGATTTATCTAGATCAGTCAATCAGATGACAATTATGGTCACTGAAGTTTAGAGAGGTTAAAACTTTCAAGGTCACAAGGATGATCTAATACTGTTGGTTAGTCATTAAAACATGGACATCTTGATGTCAAGGGTGTGCTTTTAGGAAACTGAGAAATGTGTCAGAGACTCTGGATCAGAATTTCTCAAGGGGCTTCACTACAAACCATCAGAATCCCATGGGAGCATATTAAAAATTAGGAATCTTAGACCTCACTTCAGACTCCCTGAATCAGGTTCTCTATCTGTAAGCCTCAAATCTGCTTCCCACTTCCACCCACTTCCCAGGTGATTTATGAAAGAAAATGGATTGGTATCCACTGCTGGAGGGGTTGGCATTTCCTTCAGGCATAAGGCACAAGGCCTAGGACAGGGAGAAGCACTGCTTTAAGGACCAAAGCAGCCCACAGAGGGGGGCGTGAAGTTCAATTTAGACAGGGAGGCACAAGGGAAGGCTCTCTTGGCTGTGGCTCAGCCTCTGTCCATCAGAACCATAGAGGATTTTAGAGACTGAGAAGTTTGGTCAACGCTCTAAATTTTCTTGAAGTGTTCCTGCTGAAGGAGGAGACAAAATGGGAAGGGCAACTCTCCAAGATCCGACCATCACTCCTAATCTTGGGCATTTTTCCCAGGGCTGATTTCATTTAAAATGTCACTGGGGATGTGTGACAAGTTGGAGGACAACCGGGATAAAAGACCTCTAAATGAGTTTTCTGTTGCTGCATAGCAAATTACCACAAACTTAGCAGCTAAAAAACAGCACACATTTATTATCTCATAGCTCCTGTGGGTCAGGAGTGGGAGCCGAGCTCAGCAGGATCTTCTGCTTCAAAATCTCTCCCAAGATTACAATCAAGATGGCTGCTGGAATTAAGCTCTAATCTAAAAGTTCCACCAGGGAAGAATTTGCCTCTGAGCCTCTGTGGTTGTTGGCAGAATTCAGTTCCTTCCAAGTTGTTGGACTGAGGGTCTTGGTTCCTTATTGGCTACTAGCCAAAGGGCCAAAGGCTGCTCTCACTTCCTGGACATTTGGACCTCTCCAACATGGCGACTTCCTTCATCATCAAAGCCAACAGAGGTGTCTGCTACCTTAAGGGAAGTGACAGTCTTTTGTAACCTAGTCATGGAAGTAGAGTCTGGTCACATAACATAATCAATGTTGCCATATTCTGTTGGCCAGAAGCAAGTTACTCAAGAGAAGGGGATTATACAAGGCTATGAATATTAAGAGATGGGGATCACTGGAAACTTCTATATTAAACATTTTATCTGTCAACAAAAGTGATTAAAACCATTGAACAGAACTGTAGAAGATTCAAATATGTCATAGGGACAGGATATATCAATACATATATATTAATTCATATATATCATCTCTTAAGTTATTATATTAGGTAGGTGTGAAATGTTATTTATTCTTGAAATATTTATTTATGAAATATTACTGATGACTGGCTAGATATAGGTGTTTCCAGGCATCCTAAATGAATAAAATAGGAGACTGCCCTCAAGTGGATTTTAGTCCAAAAAAGGAGAGATAAATTATTATAATACCTGTGGTTAAATTCCCATTGCCTAAATCGTCACTCTGAAAACACCTCTAGACGTGAGAGCACAGGATCTCCTAAGAGCTCCTATTAAATGCAAATATATTATCCCAGGAGGGAGGACCCAAGTGATATACTTTATCAAGATTTGGCTGATGGTCACAGAACAGTTTTAAGTAGAAACACAAAGTCAGACATGGTGGCAGACTTGTGGTGGTGACCATGCTCTGCCTTGGAAGGCTCTAGAGGAGCCCCTCCATGACTGGGGGGAAGGCTGTGGCAGAAAGTGCCAGAAAGGCATAGGTGGGTAGATGTCTCTATGAAAGAGACAACACTCACCAATAATTCTGTTAGGGGTGGACTCCAGTTCCAGCCAACAGAAAGTTTGCAAAGAGAAGTGTGTGATAAAATATGGTGCCCTTTAGCTACATCTCCCACACCTCAATGTTGCTAATGCAAAAGGAAGTATAAAAGGGGGTTATTAATTGATTTTTATGCATCCAATAGGTATTTACTGATTGCTTTCTCTGTGCACAGCCTGCAGGCTCTGTCTGCCCCTGTGCAGCTTATGACCACAAACAAGATAACTAACTCCATGCGCCCCTTGTAATCCATGGGGAGAATCATTCCACAGCTCTCAAGGGAACACTGCCAAGCAGGAAAAAATATGGCCCCAATCCTCCTTGCATGGAGCATTCTGCGAGAGATCAGGGAAGCCAGCCTGACATTTATAAAGTGGGCGCCTCAGGTGCAAAGCACTTCTTGGAAAGAGAGCAAGAAAGAAAGCAAGAAGAAGTTTCTGAGGTTTGGAAAAAGCATTTGATAACAATGCTAAAGGGACTGCTTTTCTGAAGGATTTTAATGTGTTGCCCGAACTCTAATTGGTGTGGGAGAAACCGGGACATAGAGATGAACAAACCATCTATTTGAAAGAAAGCCTGATGCTTGCTTCCCAGTGCCAGGCCTTCAGCAGGATGCCAGGCTCACTCTGGGCCAGGGAGATCAAAGGCCAAGGTCTCTAGCTGAGGCTCCTGGATGGAATCAACTACTTTATGATCTCCAAAAATCACAGTTGGAGGAGAAGAGGAGAGAAGGTTTGCCCTGAGCTCCCTAATTCTTGTTCTGTTTTAAGCACCTACGTTTCTCTATTAACACTATGACTTATCAAGCCCACATCTGAACATTTTTTAACTTTGCTAAGGCTGGTCCCTCAAACTCTTGATAGCCCATGGAAACACCACATGCATAGGAAGAGTGCCCAAACCAGTGTCTTTGACCAAATCAGCCTCCCAAGGCCTGGGCTGAGGTCCTTGGGCGCAAAGGCTCTTGAAATTCAGCCCATGCTGTGGAGCCAACATGGCCGAAATGCTTCATGATGGAGGCCATGTCTCTGATATTTAGAGTCTCATGAGAATTGCATAGAATGTGCATCCAACCCCAAGGGCTCTGGAGGGAAGAATTTGAAACTTCGACAGAGTTCAGAAACCTCGAGATGCTAATCACAACGCAAAACTCAGGATCAAATGAGGTGAGAAGGTATTTCTTGATGACGAGAAGATCTCCCTTGGGGTGAATGTTCCTATCTTACAGAGATGCTGAGTGACAAAATTGGGGAAGGTGGGGGCTGGGAGATAGTCTTTTCCTGAGATTGTGCACAGGGTTTTCCTTTCTTTTTAGTTCCTCTCTCTGATTTTAATCCTTGTGATCTTTACACTATCAGGGGATAAAGACATACGTAGCACGTGACTTCACTTTGTTGAGTTTATGAGGTTATGATTTGTCTTAGTTCACATTTCTGACACTTTCCTCCCCACAACGGTTTTTGTTCTGGAACGTGAGGGCATCCCCTTAAGAACTGTCAGGGTTTATGCTGTGGTACAGGAGTAATGGGTGGGGGGAGGGCTAAGATGGAGAGAGGACACATGTCTACTTTGAGTCCCCCCTTGCTATCTGGATGTGCCTAGGAGATGAGCACTCTCTGGATTTCACAATGAGAAGTGGCTAGGAGATTTTCTGCTATAATTCTTTCATCTTGGAAACCAGATAGACAGTTTGCCCAGGTCACAACAACACAAACCACCCAACTAAAACACAATGCCAGGTGCGTGCACCTCCAAGCCTAGACTCCTTCCCCATGCTTTGCCTCCCCAGGGAAGCTCCGACATTGACCCCAGGGAGAGATCCAAGCATCAGACACATTTGTTCTAAGGCCTTTGCAATGACTACTTTCTACTAAATCTCGGTGCTTTCTTCCAGAGGGTAGTGTGTCCTGACTCCCGTTGTGTCTCTTTTAGGGGGTCCTTCCAGCCATCTTCTGGGTCCCAGCAGATGAGATGATGCCTGCCCAGTTGAAGTGAATCCCTTGGTGGCAGAATACGCACCCATCTCTCTATCCTAACTTTCTCCGTGGTAATCTTATAACTTGTTCTTACACACACACACACACACAAACACACACACATACACGCGCACACACACACACATTGTACACACACGCAGACATGAACAATATGAATCTCAATGGAAGGAAATGTGAATATTTAAAGGGCAAAAAATATATTTTAGTTCATGGAACAGAACTGATCTGGAAATAATCTGGTTTCGATATGCCTCTAGTGTAACCCTTCGAATATAAGACCCCTGCAGAACTCACTATCTCTAATTTCTTTTGTTGCAATTTTCCAATAAAATCTGGCAGTGGCCCAAGTTCTCAGAGGACTAATAAGGATAAGAATGTCCCTGATTTTCCTTCAAAATGAGAAATCATTTCAACGTGAGGAGTCCAGCCACAACTGGCACAATCCCCATGGGTCTCTGGATTTCAGGAAGGGGACTGGGCCTCTCTCTGGCCATCCCTACAGCCTCCCAGACTTATAATTATGTAGTCAGCAGCCCAGAATTGTGGCCTACTTAGTTTTCTCTAAAAGCACTTAAGGACAGTTTAATGAAAGGAAAGAGCAGCAAAGAAAGGGAAAAATGCTTTTTTTAGGAACAGAACAAAGTATCATGTTTTCTTCTCTCTCTCTCTCCTTTTTCCCTTTTTGCAATATTTCTCCTCAGAGAAAATTATAGTCTTTAAAGCCAGCAATGTGCTCTGTATGTTTTGCTTATTACAGTGGTTAAAACGAGAACCATGGGTGATGGAGTATCATTATAGCATTCTTGATACCCCTGATATATTTGTGCAAACATAGTTGTGGGCAATGCATGCACCGTGATGAGCCCGTGTTGTCTGGAGAAGTCGCTCCTTGTCTTTGTTTATTTCTCCGGAATCCATAGTTTGTATTTCTTTTTACAGTTTTGGCCCTACCAAACTCCATTTTTTTCCTTGAACTTATCTTCTTTTCCACTCCCTCAAGCGGTACTGAAATGTTTCTGCGCCAAACAATTTGCGAAGGAAATGGTTCAAGTTAGAAATGGAGTAAAACGGGGGCTGTACGCACAAGGCGGGATTGATTTCTAGTTGTTACCGCCTCATGCTTTGTATATATGTCCTTCTCTATTTTCCATGCCTGTCAGGAGACGCCCACGAAGAGTGTCCCCTTTCCAATGCAGAAGGCCCAAGCCCCCCAAAATTAACAAAACAAAAACGAAACCCCCCCAAAAAACAAAAGCACAACACCATTTAAGGACAGTGCAGCTTGTCACTGACCCAAATGTTGCTGGGACACAAAGGAGTAGCACCCTCTCCATTCCCTTCCCTGCTCTAAAAATGCTTATGACAAGGATGCCTGGGTGGCTCAGTGGGTTAAGCTGCTGCCTTCGGCTCAGGTCATGATCCCAGCGTCCTGGGATCGAGTCCCACATCAGGCTCCTTGCTTGGCAGGGAGCCTGCTTCTCCCTCTGCCTTTGTCTGCCATTCTGTCCGCCTGTGCTCTCTCTCTCTGACAAATAAATAAATAAAATATTTTTTAAAAATGCTTTTGACGCACAGAAAATAAGGCATGAACCATTAATAAAGCAAGACAGAGCAAAGGCCATGGAGTTTAGAAGAGAAAGGGCCCTTTGCAAGTTAGAGAATTCTAGAAGTTTCTCTGGAGGACCTGGGCCCTGGAGTATGGCTAGGTCTCCAGAGAAGCAGAAAGAAGTGAGGAAACCTTGCAGGGAGAAGAAACAGTAAACTGGAAAGGCAGGTCAGGACAGCCGCCATTGTGAAAGCTGCCATTGTTCTGTGGGTCCATTTCACACTGGGAGGCCTGTGGGACTCTGCCTAAGGAAGCTTTCTAAATAGGCATTACTTTTATTCAATGTTGACTATTTTTCCCATTTTGTTAGCCTCTGGGGCTAATAAGGCAGATTTTGTGAGTCTGTGCCCTCTTCTTAAAATTTTGTTTCTACTTGATAATTGGATTCTAACTGTGTGGAGACACAGATACTTTGGGAATCTGACAGAAGTTGGGGACTCTCTCCCCAGAAAAACTGACACAAATATGAAGTTATGCCTGTAACTTTAGGGGACCCCCGAAGCCTCTTCATGAAACTCAAATTAAAACACCTTGACTGAACCATACCTGAAATGTAGATTGATTTTTATTCATCCCAGTAGCCCAATGCCAAGTACACAACAGTTGGTCAATAAAGGCTGAATGAACTGTCTAAAGATGAATTCCGTATCTCCCTTGCTTTTTGGCCCCTAGAGACTTCCATCAGTCTCCCCTCCTTAGGCGACAGACTTAAGTGACCGGCTGACCCTGTTGTTTGTGAGGAACTGCTTACTGTCACTTCTACTCTATCCTGGTATCCAATAACTTGTTCTTTCCTTGAATCCATCTTCTATACTTGCCCATTTTGCATCTCATCTTCTAGGGTTGGACTCTGTCTGGAATATCAGTGGTCAATCAGTTAAAGAATTCCATGCCAGGATGCTAAAGGAAGAACAATACAGAAGTCTCTCATTTCTCCCATTTCTGTCCCAGGTAGACCCCATGTTCTTCATGCTTGTTTCTGGAGGCAGCACCTCAATCTTATTTTCTGATCCCAAAGTATCTCCAGTGAGGGGAGTTGAAGCCTAGTAGAATGGAATGTGTGTGCTGGGAAATTAGAGGTGTTCTTGTGGCAGAAGGAAGTGGGCAACATCCTTCTGGTCAAACTTCATGTTAAATTCATTGGTATATATACACAATGGAATACTATGCAGCCATCAAAAGAAATGAAATCTTGCCATTTGCAACTACGTGGATGGAACTAGAGGGTATCATGCTTAGTGAAATAAGTCAAGTGGAGAAAGACAACTATCATAGGATCTCCCTGATATGAGGAAGTAGAGATGCAACATGGGGGGTTAAGGAGATAGGAGAAGAATAAATGAAACAATATGGGATTGGAAGGGAGACAAACCATAAGTGACTCTTAATCTTACAAAACAAACTGAAGGTTGCTGAGAGGAGGGGGGTTGAGCGAAGGGGGGTGGGGTTATGGACATTGAGGAGGGTATGTGCTATGGTGAGTGCTGTGAAGTGTGTAAACCTGGTGATTCACAGACTTGTACCCCTGGGGATAAAAATATATTATATGTTTATAAAAAATTAAAAATTAAAAAAAAAGAAGAAGGAGTATAAAAAAAAAAGAATATCCAAAATTTGGAAATGACACAAAGGATTAGCCAGTTCCTGTTCAGAGTTATACTAAAGCATGTCTCACAAGCCTTCATAAGAACCATTTGGCTTTGTCCTTGAGGACATAGATTTTTCTGACTTACTTAATATTAAGAGTCCAGATTTTGTAAAGTTAGATGTTCATTTATAGAAGATTGATGTATTATATATAATTTTTATCTGATAGAAATGCAAACACTGTCTGCCTAATAGAAGACATAACATCAAAGTTTTTATTGTCCTATAGAATATTAACTCCTGTTTTATTTAAAGTTTCTGTTTTTAGTGATCTTTCTTGCACTGACTATACTGCAGTCTCTTTTATTCTATTTGAAACTAATTTTAGGATCTCGCAGGTTTCCTGATTGAATTCAATGGTTCTCTGACTCGTGCTCACTCCACAGTAGTATGGGAATTATGACTTGTTTTTTGAAAGCTATCAGCTACATCTCAGCTATGGGCAGAGGCATGTCAACCCTAGAGTCCTAGAGTGGCACTTCTCAGACCCTAGTGTACAAGTGAATCATCTGGGGATCTTGTTAAAGTGCTGATCCTGATTCCACAGTTCTGGGGTAGGGCACTTCTCATGAGCCCTCAGATAACGCTGACTATGCTGGTCCCTGGACAGCATGTTAACGGTATTCACAGAAGACTGAATGAATCTGTGATCTTGTGTCCACTGCTCTCCATATGGGTAGAGGAACCACTCCAAGAGTTAGTTCAGATTATCAAAGAGCTGGGCTTGATGGGGATTTTCTGGGACCTCTGGGGGAGGCTGAAGTGTGTGTGAAGGGGTGTGGGTAAGTAGGGTGGGACAACATAAAGGAAATGAAGTGATTCATGCTCAACGGTGATTGCATGAGAGAAACCCAATCCCCCACTGCAAAGTGGAATGTCCAGCTCAGAGCAGCCTCTCCAAGCAACACAGCCTCCACCCTCTCCTGACAGGACCCACCCAGACTGTTCCTCAGGGAACCCTCCAGGGCTGTCAAACACATGGGCAGGTCTCAGACTTCATGTTTTCTATGGCAGTTGGGCTGTTGGCACCTCCTTTGGGAAAAGGAGAGGTGGGTCCCCTTTGTTTTCTGTGGGCCCATTTCAATACTTTGGTGGCCTGACTCTGCTCTGCTGCATGCTTTCTTATATCATGGTGCACTAGTATTTTTAATCCTTCACATTCCTTGGAAATGTGCAGACCTCAGAGACTCCAAGAATCACACAGTTGGTTTCGTTCACTCCTATCCAGGGGTCTCTACCAAAATGTAGAAGCTTGTCTTTCCAGGGATGACAGAGAGCTTGGGTCTGCTTGTGGACTGGAAAGCTCTGAGATGGGAAGGAAAAAGAGGACAAGTGAAAGAGAGAAGGAAAGAGGGAGGAGAGTGGAAGGAAGAAAGGAAGGCAGACAGGGAGAGAGGGGATTGTCCATGGAAAAGCTATCCTTTTTTCTGAGCCTATGTTCTGCCTTTTTGGAGGTGGTGTTGAATGTTTTCATTGAGAGGATATTGGTTGTTGATGACTGATGTTTTGTTCTTGTTTTTGTTTTTCTTATGACCTCATTCAGTAAAATAAAAAGTTGGCAATCCCATGTTAGTTAGTCCTCCAGTTTGGGGGGAAATTGTCCTCCTCTGGAAAGCCACACCCCACGAACCACTTCTCCTGGGTTCTCAGGAGGAAGACGGGGGGCAGTGGAGTGCCTGAGTCCCCTCCCCCAGCTGTCACAGCACCAGGCTGCCCAGGACTGGCAGTGTGGGCACAGGTAACTTCCTCCTGGATCTAGGGGGCGTCCCTCTCCTTGTGCCTTCACCAGTCTGCTGGGAGGAAAGCAACACCAGACAGGTAATAGAGCATCTTCTGGCGGTGGATTAACACCAAGTTTAGAGACTGGGAATGAGTTGGAGTCTGAAGATCTGGGAGCAAGTCTCAGTTCTGCCACTTCAAAACTGTGTGAACTTTTGTAAATGGGAGAATCTTTTTGAAACTGAAAAATATTCCAGAATTGCCAAGAGAATAAAATCAGTAACATCTATGAAGAGCTCTATAAAAAGTAATACGAAAGAGCTGTGAAAATATAATCTATCATTATACAAGCCCCCCCCCGCCTTCTTACCAAATTTCCACACACAAATGAAACACTGTTGGGTGGGCTAAGACCTGTGGCTCACGCGTGCCCACTTTTGGTGTGGGAGCAGTGAAATGATTTCAGACACAAGCACTCTGATTTTTTTCAATTATTTATTAGATTTTATTGATTTGGGTTCTGTCAGAGTATAAGTGGAAGCCAGGTAATCCAGGTGTATCCAAAGTCAGTAAGCACTGTTACAGAAGGTGAGGTGCAGATGAGATATCTAACCTAACTAGTTAAGTTACAGCTTATCAAATGCTCTGACAAAATAATCTCATTTAACTCAAAAAGAATTGAGTATTACCACTGCCAATCACACATGAAAAAAACAACAGAGATTCTAGAGATTAATTACTGCCCAAATTCACACCACCAGAGTGCCAAGGATAGGATGCTAACTTCATTCAGGCTGAACTCAGAAGCTCTGCTCTTTACCCTTCACTCCCCCATGCTACCAGAGAACCAGCACTGAATCCCAACCTGCTTTCCATGAGGAAAATTCTTGGGATAAAGGACCAAGGATCAGACTGTCCCAACTTTACCACTTAGCAAAAGTGCAACTCTGGACCCATCCTTTCTCATAGGTCCTACACAGGTCCTAGGAGAAATATAACATCTTCTAAAATAATTTCCAGGGAATCAATTGTAATCAAAACAAGAACCAAAATACTTCACATTTGTAAAAATTATAATCACTAGCTTTCTCTAATGAATTAACTCACCATTGGCCAAAACTTGCTCTTTGAGCCAAGACTGAAATAAAATGCAGCGTCATTTATTTCTCTTGGTAGCGTTGATAAATGGAACTTTTCATACATGAAGGGTTAAATATAATATTTTATACTATTTATGTCAAACATTAGCTAGGTCCCTGGACTGATATTGGACATTATCCCTTCAGTATGCATTAGACGCAATATATGCATCTGTTACTGATGTTAAACATCTAATTGGGGGAGTGGAAATATAATATAATAAAGACATGTATATATGAGGAAAACTGAAATCCAAAATGCTTTAAATTACAACATGATGCCTTCCACTTTATTTAATCAAGTCCTTTCTTATAACTCAGTTAAAATGAGAGGGAAGAGAAGAAAAGAGAGGGAAAGTAATACTAAAATTTATTCCTAATTTTAACTCTGAAGTATACAATAATCATAGTGATTTGGTGAAATAGTTTGAAGTTTCCAAAGCAAAAAAAAAAAAAAAAAAAAAAAAAAAAATAGTTTTCCTGTAAAGCCTCTCTTCAAAAAGATAAATACAGAAACCTTACCTTAATCATCCTAATATTCCAGCCCAGGAAAAGTAAGATGTTGGTAATGCCAGCACGTAGGCTGTCGAAATAGACACTGGTGGATCTGAATGACAAGGGTTGGCGCCGGAAGGATTATGGAAACACCCCAAAACTTATAGACAAAACATTGGACCCAGTGTTTCAATTACATCCAGTCAGGTGACCCAAGTTAGATTAAAAGAGCCAAGTGTCTACTTCTATATGTTAGAATATGTTTGACTTAAAAATGGGTGGAGAAAGCAGCAAATAAAATCTGCATACCTGGGGGAACCCTCCTACATTGTTGGTGGGAAGCAAGCTGGTGCAACCACTCTGGAGAACAGTATGGAGTTTCCTCAAAAAGTTGAAAATGGAGCTACCCTATGACCCAGCAATTGCATTACTGGGTATTTACCCTAAACATACAAATGTAGTGATCTGAAGGGGCACGTGCACCCAAATGTTTATAGCAGCAATGTCTACAATAGCCAAATTGTGGAAAGAACCTAGATGTCCATCAACAGATGAATGGATAAAGAAGATGTATATATATACAATGGAATACTATGAAGCCATCAAAAGAAAGAAAATCTTACATTTGCAATGACGTGGATGGAACTAGAGGGTATTATGCTGAGCGAAATAAGTCAAAGAAAGACAATTATCATATGATCTCTCTGATACGAGGAGTTTGAGAGGCAAGGCAGGGGGTCTTGGGGGGGTAGGGAGGAGAAAATGAAACAAGATGGGATCAGGAGGGAGACAAACCATAAGAGACTCTTAATCTCATAAAACAAACTAAGAGTTGCTAGGGGGTGGGGGTTAGAGAGAGGGAGCCTGGGTTATGGACATTGGAGAGGGTATTGCTATGGTGAGTGCTGTGAATTGTGTAAGCCTGACAATTCACAAACCTGTACCCCTGGGGCAAATAATACATTATATGTTAATTTAAAAAAATCTGCGTACCTAAATAATCCTCGATCTTGTCCCTCTCACAAGCCATCTCTCTTTCTTCCTTCAAATCCCTCTTGCCCCAAAGGCACCAAAAGATGGTGGCAACTGGAAATGACTTTAACCAACAGAGCAGACTTTCAAACTACACCCCCTCCTTGAAGGCACCCCCCTCTTCAATACAGCAAATGATCAGCTTAAGGGAGATGGACTAGAACAGAGGTCAGCAAACCACCCCAGTTTTCTAAATACAATTACATGGGAACTTGGCCATGCTCTTCATTTACGCAACGTCTAGGCCTGCTGTAGCCCTACAAGGCAGAGTTGAGTAGCTAAAATTGAGACCACAGGGCCCACAAAGGGTAAAATATTTACTTTTTCATCCTTCATAGAAAAAGTTTGCCAACACTTGTGCTAGAAAGAACACCAGCCACAGAGCACCAAGATTGGCGTTTCATAAACTCCAAAGTTCTGGTTCTCAACCCTCCTGTAACCCCAGTGCAGAGTGGGGAAAGACGTATTCTCATTAGTAATCCCATCTTAACGCCTGTAGTGGAGATGCTTCCAGTACCCACACACACACACGAGAAAAAGATTTCCTGTGATGTTAGTGAAATTTAAACTTCAGGCTCTCTCATTTGCACAAGTCCTTGGAAGGAGCCCCAGTCATGTGGTCACATGGTTGTACGATTTTGCAATGTTTGCACAAAGATGTAGAGACCATTGTCTCTTTCTATTCCTGCTTTCCCTCCACCACTGTTCTGCATGTGTTGGATGGTACTAGAAGGAATGTGGGAATTTTGTGAATCCAATTGAACATGAGTTGAGTTGCGGAGTTGGGGATTAATCTAGTTTGAGTTTAGTGGGACATAGGTAGAGATAAAAAGACAGAAGCTACCATAACCATTCCTCTTCATGGTTACATGATTGCCAGTCCTCCCAAGATGAGAGTAGTGTGCAGGGATAGTACTTCCACATCCTGCCCTGACCCAGTGGTGCCATGACACAAAGGTCAGGCATAGCCACCCTGAGTTTGAGCCCCATTTCAGTTCCATAAAAAGGACATATCATTTTAAGTGACTTTATTACTGCAGGGAGCATTTCACCTTCCAAGCTACCTAGTGACAATGGGCCAGAGATGGAAAGAGCATACATTTCAGACCTCAGTTGACCTGTATGATTCCTTATAGCACCTTTTTTTTTTTTTTTTTTTTTTTTGCCTGGTGCATCCCTGAACATAATATCTGACTTTCTCATGCTTCAGTTTCCATATCTGTCAAACAGGTTAAATGGCACCACCTTCCCTGGGTTGTTGAGAGGGCGAACTGAAGGACTCTGGGTTACATAAAGGCAGAGCCCAGAACCTGGCCTCCTGTAGCCTTTCTATGCTGGCGGTTCCTGCCCTTCACCATCTCATCCCCTGCGAACCGCCAGCAGCTCCCGCGCAGAGAACACAGCTGGCAAAGAGACACTCAGGGGAAAGCCTCTGTAATTAATGTCATATTCACTCAATTTCAGGTCTAGACAATATTTTTCTAAAACAATTGCTTCCAAGGGCCAGTAATAAAAACAGAACAATGTCAGTCATCAGAACTCAGAAAGGGGCGGATAAATACTGCCTGACGGGTCCATTCTAACTTTGATCCGAAATTCAACATTCCTCTTGGGGGCTTGTAGTAAATGATTTCCACACTTCTCCACGGCTGTTGGTCCTTGCTGTGCACAGTCCGAGACTGGGGAACAAAAGACAGGAACTGGGAGAGAAGATGGCTTTGAGACGGTCCTTGGGGGGATCTAGAAGGCTCAGTGACTAGGTTTGAAGGTCCCTAACCAATCCCGAGATCTCTCTCTAAGACACAGTGTGAGAGAGGTATTCTGAGAACTACAGGCAACTATAAATCTCCCTAACCAGCGTTCTGGGGTCTGAAATTCCCATCATCTACAACCTAGGGTTGACCCTACGAGGAGCTGCCCATGTCCTGAACTGGCAGAAGATAAGCTGAAAGGGAATTATAATTTTCCCTGGGATTGGCCTGCTGAAGGGGGCTCTACTCTTCCTCAACCTGATTCTTCCTTACTACTCAGGAGCAGGAACTCTGAAAGGCACCAGCCACTGCCACCCAAGAGTCATGACTTTGAGAGGTGACGTTTTGATGGAATTCTCTGCAAATGGTGTTCCCTGAAAATGGGCAAAGCTGTAGTCCAGGAGCTGACCATTTAAATCTTTCCAGAAAAGTTTCTTCATATCTCCATCTGCGGAAAGAAAGATGGAGACTAGAAACAGAGAGAGATGAAGAGGCTGGCAAAAGGAAGAAGAGAAAAAAATCCAGAGGGTAACACAATGAGGAAGCTGGAGACAGAGGCTGCATGGTCTTTGTTACAGTGCAAGAGAATACACCAACAGTCTTTGGGAAATCAAATTCAGCAAAGAAGCATGCACATGTTCCCACGCACACAGGGCACAGCAGGGCACAGACCACCCAGCAGTCAGACTCCTTCACCAGATCTGCCGTTCTGTCACCAGAGGGAGTCTTCTCAGTCAACAGGGTCCCTGGGAGTCATTCGGGTCTATGCCACCACCTTAGATTCCCACATTTGAGTGAGGGCAAGCCTTTGTGACCCAAAAGGAAAATCTGCATTCCCTTTCCTCTCCTTTACCCCAGCTTGGTTCAGTAGCTAGTGAGACTTAGGATAATGCAACAAGACAAGAAGGAGCAGTAACCCAAAGTGGCATGTCAGCTCCTGGGCACACTCACTCACTGGGCATCCCCCAACCCATATTAAATTTCCCCTCCAAACTCCAAAAATAGGGGCTCTCCCTGCAGTTTCTCCAACCCCGTCAAAATTCCTGTTCTCCCATGAGAGTATTGTCAGCTGAGTACAAAGGGGGAATCTGACTTAACTAACTCTTACTCATGTGTAAATGACTGACAATCTTTCTCAACCCTTCTAAGAGCATTTATATTGTAAAAGATCAACCTAAGACAAAGACAAACAAACAACAAATGGTGATGAATCTCTGATTGGTAAGGTTCCAGGTAGGAGGGCAAAGGGGAGGGGAAGAATTTCATCAAGGGTGGGGCACTTCAGGGAAGGGTGAGCTGGTTTCCCAGTGCCCCATGAATCACATCTTGGGGCCAAATGCTTACTTTCTTTAGGGCTAAAGCAGCTTCCATGTCTAGGAATTCACCCCTCTCCTTAGATTAGAAACCTGACACATCTGCTTTCTGCCAGAGCACCTAACAAGAGAGTCAAGGGATGTAACAAAGGGGTTCTCAAAGTTGAGCCCCAGGGAAGCAGCATGAACCTCACCTGGGAGTGCATGAGAAATGCAAATTCTTGGGCCCCTCTCTAGACCCCACTGATGAGAAACTCAAGGAGTGGGACCCAACGAGCCTTGCAAGTAATGCTGATATACTTCAAGATTGAGAACTACTTTATAGAGAGCATGGTGTGCTAGGAGCCTGCCCTTTCTTCTGGCCAGCTTGAACCCTGGAGTAAGTCATTGAACTTCTGTGAACCACAGTTTCCCCAAATATAAAACAATATGGGAGTAATCAGTGTCCTCTGGAAAACTGGTTTAACCCAATGCTCTGTGAAAAGCTATCTTAGAGCTGGATCATTCTGCCGAAATCCCTTCTTAGATAACTATGATGTATATTAGCCCAACAAAGACCAAAATTCAACCACGGATCAAGAAGCCTATTCAACTGGGTTTAACTCTTGGGAAACATGTTTGAATATTGATTCTCTTTCTGGATCACATCCACTAACACCTGAAACAGGAGGGTTTAGGTGGTCACTGAGATTCTTCTAACCTGTAAGATCCTTCGGGCCCATCTTGGGGCTCTGTCCTCTCTGGCCCATGTCTCCTGCAGCCCACATGAAGTCAGTTCCAAGGAGCAAATGCTCAGCCAACACAGGACAGTGCCCTGTACCAAAGTGTGTCTGTATTAGGATTGATGTCCATCCATGGCTTGTGTTAGCGTGATGTACAACCTTACCCTTCTCTGCCACCAAGAGAAAAAAAAAAATCACAAGACAAGGAGAGCATTGAACAGCTTTGAGGGCAAGAGCAGAGGCATGTGGAGACCAGCAGGAGAGGTGAGGAAAATAGCCTGGGAGAAGGGACGGGGCGGGGCAGAGTAAAGTTCCTGCAGAGACGAGGAGCCCGAGACAGGAGGAAGCTGCTGATGGTCCCCAGCCATCTACTAGACTGTCAGTATCACTTCGTAGCTTCTCATTTCTTGACTCCCTAACTATCTCAGAGGGCAGAGAAATCGAGTTACGTGCATGGAACACCCTCATCTTTGAAAGCAGGTGATGCCCGTAATAATTATTAACTAATAATCATTAGAATGTTTGACAACTTACAGAGCATTTCCGTATAGAATCTTCCTTAATCTTGGCAAGAACAAAGCTGTGAGGTAGGAATTACTTTAATCGCCATTGTACAGATCAGAAAACTGAGGCTTAGTTGGAATTTATTTATTTATTTATTTATTACCATGATCTAAAAGCTAGTAACTATGAATAACTGAATTGAATACTAGGGCTCTTCTACCATTCCACATGAGAGTGGTCCCACATGGACCAAGGGTCCGTGGTCTGTTCTTCTAAATCAGTTTCCATCCCAAAGCCCTCACTGGTTTGTGATCTGTTGAATTAACCTCAGGCCAGTCCACGTAGCCCTGACAACAGACAGGAGGAGTGTAATGGTTAAGAACATGATCTTAGAATCAATAGCTTGGAATTGAACCCTATCTTCTCAGACTCTATGTGTGATTAGGGATTTTGTGGGATGAATGGCGGAGCCCCGTGCCTGGCATAGTAAAGCATTTTGTGAGGATTGACCTCACATCCATCATGGGGAGAAGACAGATCCCAGTTGAAGTCCGACAGAGGAGGCACCAGCGGGGTGGAGAGTCACCGATTATGTTGAAACCAAGGACAGAAGTATTGCCAAATACAACGGGCTTGGAAGGACTGAAGGCTGCGGTTGGTCTCTTCACTCTGCCATTTAATTCCAGGTGACCTTGCACAAACACAAAAATGCTTGGGTTTCTCTTCTGTCTGTGGGACGTTGTAAGGCTGGACTTGCCTTCCACACAAGGTTGTCTGAAGGTTAGACAGGCCAGGCCTGACCACTTGTAGCAAATGCTGTGGGCCGCGCACTGAAACAAAAGCTCGCCCAACTTCTGGATAACACTGCCTCAGCTTCGTTCCGGGATCCACCTCTCCCTCCCCGCAGCGCACCTGAGGGCAGGAGCCACTTGTAAGGTGGCTCCATTCCCTGTGGTGACTGGTGGAAGTCAGGTCATGTAACACAATTCTGACCAAAGAGAAGTGAGGCAAGATCCTCTGAGGGCTTAGAGGGGAAAGGATTCCTTGATTTTAAATATCGGAAGGGGGAGGTGAACCATGAGAGACTATGGACTCTGAAAAACAATCTGAGGGTTTTTAAGGGGCGGGGTGGGGGGGTGTGGGAGGTCAGGGTACCAGGTGGTGGGTATTAGAGAGGGCACGGATTGCATAGACCACTGGGTGTGGTGCAAAAATAATGAATACTGTTATGCTGAAAATCAAAAATAAATTAAAAAAAAAGAGGCAAAAGGAAGAAATGGTATCTCCTCCCCCTAGATGTGGCCACATCTGGATAGGATGGTCCTGCAGCTGCAGATGTCTTGCTACCATAAGGGGACATGACTGAGCGTAAGGCTGGCTCTCTGAGGATGGCAGAGGAGTGGGATAGAAGCATCTGGATCTTTGGATGATGTCACTGAGCTTCTTAATGAACTAATCCTAAGATGTGCCGCTGCTGAAATTGCTTGTGAAATAGCACACCTATTATTTGTTTCTGGCCATAGGCTCAGGGTATGGCACTGCTTGCCCCTAAGGACACCTAACATTCCCCAGGTGATGGAGCACCGTAAAGTCCAGTTTTAGGCCTCTGCGGAGCCATTCTCTATACTGAAAGTTCCAGATTCTTGGCACAAGTGGGAGAATAATAGCAAAGTTTCCAGAAAAGCCCCAAGTGGATGGGTGTCCTCAGATGACAAGTCCTGGGTTGGTGACAAGGAATAGAATCTTGGTGTAAAACTGAGTTTAACTGAGCTTCACACACTTCTCCCTTGAACAATGCTCAAGTTTCTCCTGTGTTTCTCCTGTTCAACAAATGATAAGTGTCCTAAAGAAATAACATATAATAAAGTCCTTGTGGACTTTCCTTTGCCATTCAGATTTCCCAAGCTTAAAATCCACTGCACGTCGGAACACAGGCAAACCAACTGGGCGAAATAGTCTGCAAGTCACAAGTCCACGCTTCTATTTTATTTTAAGTGAAATGGAGAGACGCTGGCAGCACCCATGGTCCACTTTCTAAATAGAATGCTTTCTTTGGCCAGGCCACATATGACCTAATGACAGAGGTTTAATTGCATCTGAAAGGAAGATAAATTAAAATATAAGTAGTAAAATTGCATATTCTTACCAAACTGAACATGCAACCGGATTTTTTTCCTTCTAATAGCTGTTCATTCTAACTATTCTCTCTCATTTGATGACAAAGGGCAAATGTCTTCAAAATTGTTTAAAATGCTGTGGGATTGTATTTGTTTTAAATTTTGTATGGGGGAGGCAGACAATAGTTCCTGGTAAAGAATCAGGATAATGTCAGAGACAATGTCTTAATGGGACTTAGAGCAGTAATGACAAAGCTCAAATTCAGTCCTGGCACATAGTAGGCTCAGCAAATATGGTTTAAAGAACCGAAGCATAATATCCTGTTTATTCTAAGCTGAAGGCTCTGAGCATCATCTTAAGGTGACATTTAAGATTATAGGAACAGGTTTGAGATTTAAATTGTAATAAATTATTAGAGGGGTGCCTGGGTGGCTCAGTGGGTTAAGCCTCTGCCTTCGGCTCAGGTCATAATCTCAGGGTCCTGGGATAGAGCTCCACATCGGTCTCTCTGCTCAGCAGGGAGCCTGCTTCCCTCTCTGTCTCTGTCTACCTCTCTGTCTACTTGTGATCTCTCTCTCTGTGTCAAATAAATAAATAAAATCTAAAAAAAACAATTTAAAAAAATATTAGAGCAAATGTTATATTCATTGGAACACCTATGCTTTTTCGAAAATATCTGGCAATGATCATTGATGTCCACGAAGAGCCACTGGTACTTCACAACCTTGAAGTACCTTAAAAGGAAGCATTATTACAGACAGCATGAAATTTGGAGTCCACCAAACTAGGATCCTTTTCCTGGAGTAGTTGCATAGCCACAGGCAAGAGATTCAACCCCTATACTGAAGCTTCTTTCTTGAGCTGAGGGATGGAGACAATCACACCTATCTCAGAATGTGGTTGGGAGGCTGACTAAGATAATGAATGAGAAGCACTCACTAAGGTGTCTGGTGTATTAATTCTTGTCAGACTCACCCAAAATATAATGAATGAGAATTAATGAATGAATGAATGAGCTATGTAGGTGATAGCTTTCAAGTCCAATCGATAATACTAAAGTTAAATTCTGTGTGACCAATTTACAGATGATACGCATGGGAACTCACCTAACCAGATTCTTTGATTAGCCAAGGTACGCTTCTATATTGGGTTTACCTTATCGTTTCATAATTACTTGTTTGCAAATTTCTCCATAGCTAGAAAGTAAAGGTCAAGCAGGCATGAAGGATATTCATCTTTTTATCTCCAGTATTCAGCTCAGCATTGGCACATAGCAAGCCCTTAATAAACATCTATAAAATGAGAGAGTGAGCCAATAAAGAATTTTGCCTTGGGCTGGACCCGTTTCCTGTAAAATATTACATGATTGACAGAGAATCCATTGGAAAGTCAGGATGAAGCCACTACAGAGAGCCCTCTATGAAGGCTGAAAACTATAGGCTCCCATGGCCGGCCACGCTGCCAGATGAAAACCACATCGTGTGGCAATTTACATTGTGTTCTTCTAACATCAAGAGATTCAAGACAGCCCGGCTCCTGCCATCTTATGAACAATTCTGCCTCAACACACTGGCTACTGTTCTCTCTATTGAATTGCAACTTTTTTTTCCCCTGGGTATCGATAAACAGCTGCACAGTCAAATTAGTACTGTTTACTGTCAAATTAAGATGGAAACCGATCCTTTCTGTGCTTTGTTTACAGCGCCTGTACTGCTTGTCCCAAACCTCCCGAGTCACTAAATGCGAACGGACTGCTTCTGACGGCGGATGCTGCCCCAGATCAAACAGAAGGCAGATTTTGTTTGTCTTCTAAAATAAACTATCTTTTCAGGTTCATGGGCTCGGAATAACAGCTATCATGTTTCGCCAGCTGTTTTTTATTCCTTTGCTAATTTTACAGCTCGGTCTTTGAGAAGGAGGGCTCCATCTTTGTTCCATTCCTATGGTGCTGGTTCAGTGCCAAGGGAACAGAATATTCATAGAAATTTAGGAAGCCGAGACAGAGAGAGAGAGAGAAGGGAGTGTGTTAGTGATTTGGATGCATGGATAAGACTGTTCTGAAAACTCATCATGAAATAAACGGTGTTTACTGTCAAAATCTAAATGCTGTAGCAATCTCTAAATAATAGAGTTTTTAAAACCTTGGTCTTATTATTTAACATTTATTTTGCTTCCAGGCCCTTCACCATTGGATGTTCAATAAGCAAACCTTCTAAGTTCTTTTCTTATGTTGAACGAGATCGTGCCACTTAGAAACCATCTGAAGATTGACATCACTTTGAGTCCACCGTGTTCTAAAACCAGCCAAATGCATTGTTCTGCTTACACTCTTTTGTCTTATTCATCAGCCTGTTATGAGGGAGAATCTTGCAACTTGCCTCCCTGAAATCCAGACATGCTTCTTCTGTTGCATTTTCTGGGTAAGTCAGGCAACCGTCACAACAAAAGGAATGATGTTGTGCTCTCAAGAAGAGTTCTCAGAGAACCACTGCTGGCTCCTGGAGATTTTTTATCTCATGCTCACAAACCAAGTTCTCAATGGCTTGATCTAGAA
This sequence comes from Mustela putorius furo, assembly GCF_011764305.1. NCBI lineage: Eukaryota > Metazoa > Chordata > Mammalia > Carnivora > Mustelidae > Mustela > Mustela putorius. Next base: position 12,342,593 of record NW_025422123.1, on the reverse strand, counting down.
TATCACCCAAGAACCCCATCGTGATTAAAACCCATCTTCCTATCCATTTGGAAAATAGGACCAATCATTGGCCAAATTTGTTTACCATTCATTTCACAAAAGGTAATTTTACATACACAGTATAATTTAACCTTCATGATGATTTTATAAGGAAAGTACCACACCCCACTTTGTAAATAAACCATCACATAGGGAGCTGATAGTGCTGGGACAGGAGTTGAAACCTCTTTGCCTTCCCTAGTCCAGGCCCTCCAGCCATCATGCTCCGTCTTCCCTTCCTTGGGATTCAAGGCCTCTGATCTGGTTTCTAGGTTATCTCCAATGCGACCTCACTCTTGCATTTCACTCTTCTCCAGTGTGAAGCTGTAGCCAAACTAGGCTACTCCCTGAGCCTAAACATGTCTGTACAACCCTGCCCCCATACATGCCATTCCCCAGTCTTCATCACGTAGCCAAGCTGTGGTTCAAATAACCCAGCTTTTGCAAATCCTTCTTCCACAAGGTGATCTCTTCTCACACACACATAGAGATGCACACCCAAAGCTGGTACAATGGCTGGTCAGTCATTTGGCTGTGAGTAGGAAGAGCACCTTTCTGGGAGAGCCCTGGGCTTTGCAATCTTTAAAGTCAGTGAGCTCAAGGCTCCAGCCCAGGAAAGTACTTCAAGAGCCTCCAGGGGCTGATGCAGACCATCTCAGAACACTGGGCTGAGCAGACGCATGGCGCCAAATACTGCACCTCACTTTCTTCTCTCATTGGGGCTCTCCCCGGGGATGCAAACCTTTCTGCACATTGTGTGCTCCCCTGGCAATATGACCATCGTTTCCCACCAAAATCTCATGTGGGGGAGCAGGGGGACTACTGCTGGATCCCTTGCTGTTAAGACCCTATGCCGGGAAGCTCCTCAGTCCGAGGAGCTGGGGCTTCTTGTCCCGTCCACCATTCATTCCATCATTTCTGCCATAGGAAAATATGAACCCTACCCCCTGGAAAACACTAAAGAGAATGAAAATGCATAAGAAACGTTCCCTAACCTCAGAGTTTATCCTTTGGTGCGAACCGTAACCTCAGAGATCACAAAGCGAGGCAGCAGCACCTAAGGGTCTTATCAAGTTTACAAAAAAACAAAACAAAACAAAACAAAACAAAACACCACTCAGAGTTCAAAAGAAGGAGAGACCTTCCCACTGGTTTTAGAGACAAACTGGAAATGGAACAATTGGAAGGATTTGGGGAGGAAAGGTCAGTGTGAAGGTGGGAGTTGCCAGATGAGGGGAGGCAATGGTGAGGAGGTCCCGGCTAGAGCTCCCCTTCCGTGCGGATCGTGGGAACCGGTCACAGGAAGACCAAAGACGCCTGTGAACACCCAGCTAATGAGTTTGCATGTTTTGTGTCCTTCTGGACAGAGGGTGGGGAGCCATGAAAGGTTTGCACAATTTTAAGAAGGTCACTCTGTCCTGCTGTGTGTCCTGCTGTGGAGAACCACACATGCCTCCTGCTCCAACTTCATCACATTTGGAAATCCTTCGGAATATTCTCTGCCTTCTCACTTCTTGTGCACCTACACTCACCACACATTATAAGGAGGCCTGGAGTGGAGACCCAACCTTTTTTTTTTTCTTCCTTGCTTTATTTTTTTTTTACAAGAATATATCTGTGCTATTTCTACTTATGAAAAAAAAATGGCTATGGTTGAGTCAGACAGGCTCCGAAAGCATAGAACAAACTTCAAGCTGAGGACCTGTATCTGATATGGCACGAAGTTCATTGTCATCATCACTATGATTATCTTCACCACCATTAAGAACTACTGAGCACAAATTCTCCACTAGGTTCTCATTATGGACTCAATATCTTTGTAATACCATGAGTTAGAGAAAAGTTGATGACCTTTATACGTGATCAACACAATAATTTTGATTCTAGATTCTCTTGGGTGTATGCATAGTCCAGGCCTAGGATAGAATTTCCAGCCTACCTCCAGGGAACCAGCTCAGGGCTCAAGCTGGGTATTTTCTGGAGTTCTGGTTTGGGATATAATCTGGAGTCTGCTCAGTATTCAGATCTGGATATCTTTCTTTTTATTCTTCGAATATTTCTTGCGCATCTTCTATGTGCCCAGTGAACAGGACAGACATGTTTCCTACTCTCCTGGATGATTTTTGCCTGGAATGCCAGAAGGTAGAAACCTTTACCCCCGACTCATGATATCAAGGAAACTTGGGTCTAAGACTTGGCTCAGATGTTAATTGTTCTGGGACTGTCGCCAAGGCCTGAAGCTTTCCTGAGCCTCTGTTTCCTTGTGTTTAGAAAGACTGGATTCACCTGGAGGGGCTCAGCTCTTTCTCAGTCTGTGATTTCCAGAATTTCAAAAAATGAAGGTGAGCCACCGTCAGATAGCTTCCCATCTCCCCATCTCAGCCTTTCTGCTCTCCAGAGATGGACAGTTCGGGCTTCAGTGGAACAAACTTGCCACACGGCAAACCCTCCCTCTTTGAAGCTAACAGAAACCATGCTTATCTAGGCACACGCGTGTCCCACACAGGCCTTCTAGGTGCAGCCCGGCTCTTTGCTCAGCATCACTCTGAATCTAAACTTACTCCATTTTAACTTGGCAATGTTGTTCTGTTTATGTTACCTGGTAAGTGAATCATTTACCTTATAAAAAGCTCATTTCAGAGATGGAGTGAGATCCAGGAAAGGTAATGCCAGTCACTGTTTCTGACCTTCTCCATTAGTTGAAGTAGACTCAAGGAGAGGTGGGTGATGTCATTCCCTGAGGCAGACACAAGATATATGGGGATGAATAGAGTTGCTGTTCTCCTCTCATTGGAAGACCATGCAAATGGAGTTATGCTGGGTTCTTCAGAAAGGGAAACTCAGGAACTCAATACGAGTATCATTATGTAGACACCGCAAAGTCTCTTTGAATGTAGGACTTTATTGACCTAGAGTGTACTGTTAAATTGGAAACAGGATTAAGCAGAGCAGTTACAAATCACAAAGCATTAGGGCTGTCCCCCATTTTCACCCTCCTCTCCTTCCAAATGGGCATGCCACTTCTTTTGTTCAATGACGTTTGGTAGCTGCCAACCCAAAGCCATTTTGATTTTTCCAATTCATCTGTGGTTTCAGCCATGTATTAGAGGTTTATCTTTTTCCTTTTTCCCCCCAAATAAAAAAATTCATAAAGGGAACCAAGAAGTTGATGGGAAGACTGGGATTCTTCCACAAGGAAGCAGGCGGGGAAAGCATGAAGTATATAAAGAAGTTGTTTAACACCATGGTCCGGCCATTACATCCTCTGAACCTCAGGAAATGGGGAAGATGTCTGCTTCCAGAGAGCTAGAGTGACTTCAGCAAGATGCTGTACAGAGAACGCATAGCACTCTTTCCCTCACATGTTTACTTATTCATTCGATGTTTATCAAGCGCCCACTCTGTTCCACAGAGGACGACTCTTAACACCGTCAAAAACAGAGAACACGGACCGAGTTACCAATCCTATTAAAACACAGAAGAATTTGTTCAGAAACTCAGAGTTTAATAATAACTTTGAGTGACCCTTTTCTTTTTATTTTGCCCTTTCTTCCTTAGCCCAAACTTGAGTGTGGAGAAAAGCCTCTTCCCAGCTCAACTTCCTTCTCCCTAATCTTTTCTGGAATCCAGGAAATCAGATTGGGAAGAAGTTCTGGAGAAAAGACAGCCTTGAGAAGCAATGGACGACTTCTGATTGGTTTGGTGGCCAGTAAGAATTCAAAGGGTAAAATTCATTCAATCCCACAAAGACCTGGTAAGTGCCTATTCGTCATGCATTGCTGTACAATGTGGGAGCTGGGAGCTGAGTTCGAGTCCCCTGTCTGCCATTACTTGGCTGCCTGTCGCTGGCCAACTCCATTGCCTCGATGGGCCTCCTCTTCTGTTAACGGGGCCTGGAATAGAAGATCGCTCATGGCTCTCCCAGCACTAACAGTTTATGATACTGATGAGCACAGGGAAAGGAACCGAAAACTTGCCCTGCAAACACAGAGCCGCTTTGCCCTTTCTGTTCTTCATTTGACCACAGTTACTTAAATTATTTAGAACATATTTCCATGTTGAAGCCTAATTGTGGAATTTTCTTTTTTCTTTTTTTTTTTTTTCTGTTCAAAGGCTGTTGTTGCCTTTGAATCCAACTTGTTTTGTTCATTTCCTTGGGTGGAAACTTTTAGCGCTGAGTGCATTTTTATGAGTGTCTTTAAAAGAGAGATTTAGATACAGTTCCTCTCCCTTTGTATGGAAGTTCCCTGAAATTTACAGGGGGAAAAAAAAGTGTCTAGTCACTTTGAATCTAGGTCAAACCGAATTTTAATATCCCAAGAATGTAATCAGAAAGCTGGAGTCTACGTTACTGTTTTAAGATACTAGATTTGGCAAGTGTTCTCTTTTGTTATGAAGGACCCGACCCAACTCAAGGCTAATGCGGTACATATTAGCATTCAAGACCTCAGGAAATCTCATTTTGGTTTAAATTTAACTCTCTGTATCCTAGAGTTTTTAGATAAAGGAATATCTGCTTCAGATGCAGTCTCCTGGGTCATATCAGATTTATTTCTCTAGCTTAGGGTGATTCAGAATTATCAAACAGTTCAACACATTCCAAAAGTAAACATAATAACGTCTCATTAATTGAGACCTCGCTAATTTAGAATTTATGCACTCCTAGGGAACACAGGCAAATCTAGGCAATTTAGTAGTGTAAATGATAATTAAGGAATTTCAGTGTTCTTAAGAAGACGTCGTTTTCAGTGCATTAAAAAAATCTTCTGAATTGAAAAAAAGATGTTAAATACAAATGATTCTAAATTAATCTCCAAAGCTGTCCCAATGGCCCTGCTCTGCACACTGTATGTTTAGCCATGGTTTGTGGCACTGGTTATAAAAGAAATTATTTTTTAAACATTCCACAATTCCAGCTTTTCCCCTTTTGGGTGCTCTTTTGCCACCATTTCATAGAAATTCATCATATTACCACTGTAGAATCTACCGCCATTGGAAAATGCAGCATGTCTGATCACAGTGTGAAATTGGTTTCCTGTGATTCACCCTGGGGTAACAATGAAAGCATCCATGGCGGCAAGAATATTTGAGGTGAGTCTGGGGAAATGTAGAAGAAAAGCTTGTCATAAAAAAAAAAAAAAAAAAAAATGGAGGCAAGGATGCCTGGGTGGCTCAGTGGGTTAAAGCCTCTGCCTTCGGCTCAGGTCATGATCTCAGGGTCGTGGGATCGAGCCCCGCATGGGGCTCTCTGCTCAGCAGGGAGCTTGCTTCCCTCTCCCTCACTCTGCCTGCCTTTTGGTCTACTTGTGATCTCTGTCTGTCAAATAAATAAATTAAATCTTAAAAAAAAAAAATGGAGACAATCAGCTGATCATGGGGAAAGGAGGACCTAGGCAGGCAAGCTGGTTTGCTGAGGTCCCTCAGCTTAGCAAGAAGGAAAGCGAGACTTAGAAAGCATGGCTTTTTGCTCTCAGTTCAGGCTTTTTTACTACCCTGGTCTTTACTCTCTGAAAGCAGCTCCCCTCCCTGCAAGGTCCTCCTGATCGTCCACAAACGATCCTAGGCTGACCCAGTGCCTTAACCTCAAGCAGCCGCAGAATCACTTGTTTAAGGTACATTGGGAGCCAGCCTACAAAATTGTTCAATTTCCCCCCAAACCATGTCCTTAGCCTCTAGGATTTGCTTCTGTTCCAAGGCATCTGACTCAGTGTTAGTCCTGTATAGATACAACTGTCAGTTGGGGGCGGGGTGTGGAGAAATGATATGTGTTTATGTTGCCACATTATTTAGACTGAACCTTCTGCCCATTTCCACCTCCTGCTTCTCGGTAAACCAAGGGTCAGTGGGTATTTTAGGGGAAATGTACTGGGAGATCACTAGAGCAACCTGAATTTTCTTCAGCGGAGCTGAGAACCACAGGCCACAGTAACCTGACTCTTGAAATGTTCACCACTGATCTTGGCAGCTGTTTTCTTTCTGGTTTGTGATTTTTCAATAAGATCCCAAACAACCAAAGGGGTGAAAAAATAAAAAAGAAAAGAAAAGAAAAGAAAAAAGAACAAGCAAAGAGAGAAAAATCCCTAACCTTCCAAAACCAGCCATTTATCGTAGCCATTCACACAGCGACCTCAAGGGAGGTCACCGCTGCTTAAGAGTTGGCTTTAGGGCTGTGGTGAGCACCAAAAGGCATATTTGGCCTAACAAACCAATTAGCCAATGATCATATCCACTTCCTTGCTCCTTCCTGAATTTCTTAAAACATGTGTTTCTTGGAATCCACCTCTTTTGCCACATAGACCCAAGTGACAAATCATCAACCCCAGAGATCCAGTGCTCTACAACAAACCACTAGCTTACATGGCAGCTGCCAGGGAACAGGAGGGAGTGATTAACCAGGCTACCAAATATGGTAAAGAAAGAAAGAAAGGAAGGAAGGAAGGAAGGAAGGTAGGAAGGAAGGAAGGAAGGAAGGAAGGAAGGAAGGAAGAAAAGAAAAGAAAAGAAAAGAAAAGAAACAAAAAGAAAAAAGGGAAACTCTTTGTATTGTTTAAGTTGAATATTCCAAAGCACAGTAATGACTCTCATCTATCTACAAAATTTCCTGAGATCTGTTACAGTTATGAAGAAGCTTGGGAAGAGGGAGGGTGTGTCATCAGGGCAGGCTGGTCAGCAACCAGGGAAGCAGTAGCTTGATGAAGTTTCTGCAGTCCACACACTGGTCCTCAGCCTGGTGGATCCAGCATTTAGATTTGGCTTGTACATACCCAGAAATGAAAGATCAATTTCTTTTAGGCAGGTGTTTGATAACCCAACTCATAGGGGGCTGATGTATAAACCAAAGGCTAACCTATAAAGTAACAATGAAGTTGACCCTCTCCTGGGATTGGTATGCTCTTGTGCCTCCCATCCCTGTCTGGAATGCTCTTCTCCAGACACCTGGGAAACCATCCAAAGAATATGAAGGAGGCTAGTCACAGAGTACTGACTCAACAAATACAGGAACATGGCCTTGAAGAAATTGTCACCCCTGCCAAAATGTCCCTCTTCCCTGAATGGACCTGGAGGACCCCTGGGCATTTCTGTCTTTACCATTCCAAACTGTCCCCAGTGTTCTCATTCTTTCTGGAAGTTCCTAGAGCCTCTAAGTGGTAAAGCCAGTGTTGGAAGCCATGTTGGTCTCTCTCCCCAGCCTGTGTCCTCAGTCACATCGAAGGAGTCCTTGGTAGCTTCCAATATCCTGGGATTTCCTCCCTTTTTTCAGACATTTTTTTTTTTAACTGAGAAAGTGAAGGGTAGGGCTTTTGCTAACCATGGCAGAGGATAGAGAGTCCATACACACTCAGAGATGACAAGATACTGCCTAACCACAGCCTTTGAGAGGACAGAGAACCCTGAGAACCGCTTTTTTTTTTTCCCAGTTAAAACAAGAACAAAAATAACAACAGCACAATTCTACCTTAAAGGTGTTAATCTTTCTAAAATGTGTCCACCGATTGCCTACCTTCATTACTAAAATCTAATAAACATAATAGAGCTTTAGATGATTAACTATGATGACCCTAGAACATTAGAGCTATAGTTGGTATAAAAGATTGTACTGAAACTTGGATGTTATTGCTGTTTTTTCCCCCAACCCCTTTCCTTAACTCCTAACCAGTTTTCTTATGATTTCTTCTCAACATTGAGCTGAGGGAGCATAAGTTCTAGTTCTGCAAAGATGAGTAGTTAAGCTCTGTATAATTAGAAATTTGTGAGCATGATGATTAATAGCACGTGATGATTTATAGCTTGGGGGACTGTGGTAATCATGTAACCGAGTCACCTCATTCTACAAATGAGGAGATGAAAGCCAAGAGAGAAGTGAGCTGCTTTGGGACACTTGAAGAATTAGTAGTAGAGACATTATCATAACTTCTACCTACAAATAAGGTGCTCCTTACCCCTAGTGGGAGTGACGTAGACAAATAGCCGGAAAAGCTGTACATTGATGGGGAAGAAGGACACGGGGATGCCCTCATGCCTTTCTATGTCTGTGTTGAGACCTCAAAAACAAGTATCACCGACTCGAAAAGTAGTGGAGACACCTCTCCCTCACCCCTCACAAACCCTGGTCTTGTAGACTCAGATAATGTGTGATGTTTCTGGGTCTCTCTTTCCAGAACCGAGGGCAATGAGGATGCCAAATGGGATTTTGGTTGAGTAATAGGGCCTTGTTGACCCTGAGCACATCTTGAGACTCCCTGGAGAGGAATGCACTGCAAAGGAAGGAAAGATTCCCCCATCACCCTGTGAATGGGGCCTGTAGGCACCTGGCCAGGGACAGGAGGGGAGACTGGCAGAGCAGAAGGCAAGTGGAAACTGGTTTTGGAGTCTTGATGGAGGCTGGGCTGGGCAGCAAGTCCTGAGTCACCACAGCTAAGAAAACAGGTGAAGAGTAAGAGGACCCAAGGAGAAAAAGCCTAGAAAGACACCCAGTCACCTCGAAAGACACTGTCAAATGGCTGCCGTGGCTGAATCTGACAGGGGCACAGGTTTCTCTTCCCACCTCACCTCAGCACTGCAGACATTCAGACAAGAAGGGGGTGGAGGTCCAAACACTAACTCCATGTCCAGGGCAGATGCAGATTATACGGGACCTGAAGCCAATCCCGCTCCATTCAGGCTAATACAATTAGAACTAGCCTGAAGCTAATTATAACTTATTTAAGAAAAAAAGAGTATGTTACAAATAGTGAGTTCTGTTGTAATTATGTGTTAAAGATGTGATTTTTTATTTAAAATGAGAAGAGACATCACAAGATACTACAAAAGTTTTAAAAAGCCATCAAATACCAAAATATTACAAAATTCAAAAAGATGCCCAAGGCATTTTTATCAATTAAGTTTCAGACATGCCCCCATACTACTTGGTTTTATTCCCCTATGTTTTTTTTTTTTTTTAAAGATTTTATTTATTTATTTGACACAGAGAGATCACAAGTAGGCAGAGAGGCAGGCAGAGAGAGAGAGGAGGAAGCAGGCTCCCTGCGGGACTCGATCCCAGTACCCTGAGATCATGACCTGAGCCGAAGGCAGCGGCTTAACCCACTGAGCCACCCAGGCGCCCCTCCCCTATGTTTTTGTTTGTATTTCTTTTTGCTGCATCGCTTCTAGAGATGATCATGATGAAGTATTTTTTCTATACATGGGGAGGAAAGGCAATTCAGTCTTCCTTCCAGCATGAAATTGATAAAAATTTGCTTTTTGATTTTCAGTGTTTTGGATGGTGGTTTTTATTAGGCCTTGGTGAGATGCCTAAATCCTCCACTCAAAAGTTTTGGACAAATGACGTGGAGAAGAACTTTCCACAGCATGGTTTCTGGTTCTGCACATGAATATTTTTCTTCTCCTCTGTTGCCTCATACAACCCGTGCCTGTGACTTAGGACACCATCATGATGAAAGATGACACTGAGCCTGCATCTTTGTGCCATGACGTGGGGCAAGTCTATCCCTTGGGTGGGAGGGGTATCCCTATCATTCCCACATTAGGAGGGTTTGCAGTAACTTAACCATGCACGGAAATGGTGACAAACCACATTGATGTACCCCAAGGAAACTGTACTTGTAGAACTCCAGCCTAATTGCCCTTTATCCAGATCCTCCCAAGATGCCCATGGCCCCTCCAATGTCACCTAACAGGAAGGGAGGAGGTGCTGGAGGTAAGAAAAACTAGCAGTTAACTGACTGCCTTAAAATAGCTTACTTTTACCAATTTTAGAAAGACATATGAGCACTGGGGCCTCTTCCATGCAAATCAGGGAGGGAGGTCCTGAAACCTAAGCCCTCATCAGCTTCATAGTAAATCCAGGCTTTAAATCTGGAAATGCCAGAGCTGTTGATAAAACTCAACCACCACCACCCCCCCCGCCCCCAAGAGGCTGGCTCACCTGATGTCTGGACTGAGGAGCTGGTCCTCTTAGGTCTGTAGCTAGGGGATGGCCAGGGGAGGGGGTCCCAGATAATCCTTAAAGTGAATCCATATGTGGCTGGATTTGCCTGATGAGTGGGGAGGAGGGTGAGGAGCCAAGACCAGGAAATGTCTATATTCAGGGCTTGGTTAGCATCGTGCGAGAAGAGTAAAGAGCAGTGTGCCGTGTAGTGTGGGGAGCAAGGAGGGGGACAGAGGACAGCATGGAGTCACGTGAGTGCGCACATGTGTACACACACACACACACACACACACACACAACCACCAGTCCCAGTTATGCGGCTGGGCGCTGTGGACACAGAGGTTGCCATGTGAAGCTGCAGGAGAGGATTTTTAAAGGACCTGGGAGGTCACGGGCACGCCTAACATCACCTGATCTAGCCCCAGAGTAGGGTCCTCTTGCATCTAAGCAGAACACAGCATGGCCCTGGCCCTGTGAGCGCTGGCTGCCTTCGGAGGAGATGGCCCTCAACATGAGGGACAGTGTTCTTGTGGGAGGTGCGGGCGGCAGGCTGAGGCAGCTCAGAGGGCTATGCACAGAGAGGACATCGTCGTGAGGGCCTCGAGGGCTACAGGAGGGTAAGAGAGGAGGCTGTGTGGTGACCGCTGCCGGCACACGCGGCATATACTCCCAGGACTCCCCCTCCCCCATCAGATTGGCCATCGGATTGGGCAGGGCTCTGCAGAGGGCTATGGTTTGCGTGAGCAGGTTGGGGGCCAAACCCAGCGAGGAGGGCGCTGTTGTCACTCAACCCTATGGGACTGGAGTTCCATTTCCTAAACATTGACCTCTCAGCTTGCTTTATGAAAACCCCATGAAAGCGGTATCAGTGACTGATTCTGAAGGTTGAACAAGGATATGGAGACCCTTCCCAGACCCATCAGTTGAGGGAGAGAGGGTCCGATTAGAATAGGAGTCTAGTTATTTATCCCTTCACTCATCGAAGAATTTCTGAGCTTCTACGAGCCAGGCGCTGTGGTGGGGTACAAGGGGAGATCCAGCTGATAGACTGCCAAGGGAACTTGCAAGATCCGAGTCTGGAACTGCTCCATCCCATGGGTGCTGGTGTGCACGCTGAAGCGGTGGGGTACATGAAGCCAGACTGACCTGGGTTTAAACTCGTGACCACCCTTTCCCAGCTATGAAGACTTCAGCAAGCTACTTGGTCTCCCCGAGCCTCTGCTGTTGCAGTCCCCATCTGTAGAATGGGGACGATATCCGTGCTCACATCTTGGGCACGTAGGAAGACTAAAATGCAAATTCAGTGGAAGTGTTTAGCACGGCTCCTGACACGCAGGAAAAGCGCGGGGAGTGTGAGCTCTTTAGAGCCTACTGGAGTTCTGACCCCACATGGTCCCCTTTCGGGAGTCCTACTGCAAGGACAGCTCTGGGAGCCAGACCCAGGGGCGTGGGGTGGCAGGAACGAGAGCACAGCCTTCCACGGGCAGCAGCAGGAGGCAGCGTTGAGCTGCGGCCTTCGTGACCCCAAGCATGCTGACAGCAGCTGGGGGACCTGGCAGCCTGCTCCATGTCAGCAGAGAAGGGAGCCGACAAATACCAGGAAGAGACCGACAGCTGCACACAACAGCACACAGATGACCCCTTCTAGAGACCCGAAGGAAAACTAGAGACGGAAGCGTGTGAACAGTGGCTGAGGCTCCCATAGTCATAGGTGGGGCCAGGGCTAGAGAAGTGAGCTTGGCTGAATTGTGTTTCTTCTCCCAGCCTGGCGGCCGAGGAAATGTGGGCTGCAACAGGAGTGACCTCCTCTTCTTTGGTCTGGGTGGGGAAGCAGGCACTCACTGGGTCCTGAAGGATGAATAGGAGTTTTCCAGGGAAGACCCTGGTTTAGGGAGCCACCAACGTCTTATAGGGGAAGAAATGGAAATGAAGTTGGAATGTTAAATGAAAGCCAAATTGTGGAAAGCCCCCTACACCAAGACATGATCGGTGAACATGAAGAAATGTTCCTTTATGCCCAGGTTAATCGACTTCTTCAAAATGCATTCTTAGTTGAAAGGGAAACAAGAAGAAACTGTGATCTGTGCTCTTTGCCTCTTGGTGTTTTTTTGTTTGTTTGTTTGTTTGTTTTGTTTTGTTTTAATGAGAAGGCTGTGGTGGGGAAATGAATGTGTTGAAAGCATAGACCAAGGGGTCCCCCCTCCCCCACTGCACTCATGAGCCCAGCAGGCTTTCTCCTCAGCCCTCTCACCTCCTTGCTTCCCTAGACTTCATGGTGTTCCTTGCTTCCCCACCTTGTCTTATGCCCTCGGCCACATCAGAAATACCCTCCTTCACCTCTCCTCCTCTTCCTGCCGGCCCTTGAGATCCAGAGCATTTGCCGTCCCTTCTGCTGGTCCTCTCTTATCAGGCCAGTCCTCATCCCAAAGGAGAAGGGCAGTCCCCCATGCTGAGCCTGCACCAGCCGGACACCATGAGCTGTGCTCAGGAGTGCGTGCATTCCTCCAGAAGAAGGGCACACCTGCCACATGCCCAAGGACCAGCCGGGAGCAGCGAGGCCACCGTGTGGGGACCACACAGGTCTTCACAGTGCGTCATGTTGTCACTGGGACCCTGGGAGGAGGCAGTCCTGTCCATCACAGAGGAGATCCCCAAGGTTCAACCAGCCTTAGTTGGGAAGAGCATCTTCTCCAAGGCCTTACAACTGGAATCCTGAGGAGTGAGCTTTCGACATGGGTCAGTATGGCACACCCTCTCTAGCACTGCGACCCAGGGTCACCTCCTACAGCATGTCCAGTGGCACTGCGTCCAACCTTAAGCACCTATGATCGTTTGGTGTGTGTAGGACTTGGCTCTGTAACTGAGATCATTGAAGCCAGGAGCCCAGCCTTTAGCGTCATGACTTCCAACAGCACCTGGTACCACGCTGAGCTCCAAATACTTGGGGAGTGAGGCAAAGCAGGCCTTATCTGGCTCCCCAGCTCCTGTCTCATTTTTTACCCATAAATCCCGCAGCAGAGGGAGGCCAGCAGGGCTCCTGGCTCCTGAGATGCCTCCAGGCTGCCTTCCTTGTCTCTGGTCCCCACCACCTCCTAATTCCTCTACAGGCCTGCCAGCTCTGTAGGAGGGCTCACTAATCCCCTCGATATCCAGAATCTTCTAAAAGTACTATTTAATCAGGCCATATATTCCAAAGATACTGTGGCATTCTTTTTTTTAATCTTCCACGTAAATAATAAGAAACAAATAAATCATACAGCACTAATCCCGTGTCAGGCATTGTTCTAAAATGGGGCTTCTCAGTTAAGCTGCATATGTATCCCTGAGAACCTGTTAGAAATGCAAACTAAAGGGACAGACTGGAGTGGGACCAACAAGCCCTCCAGGAGTTGCGAGCACATAAAGTTGAAAACCACTGTCCTAGGGCTGTTCATGTATAAACCAACTCACTGAATTCCCCTTCCAGCCCTCTGAGAAAAGTTCTACTGTTAACTCCACTTTGAGGTTGGGGGAATGGAGGTACACAGAGGTTAGGTAACCTACTCAGAGTCACATAGCTAATGAGGTTGGTGCTTTCAATCCCTCCCTGGCGGACAGGCTTGACCTCAGGGAGTCTGGGGAACTCATGTTGCATCTGCCTTACAACTAGGAAAAATGTCTGTTGACAAGAGGCTGGTGGGCACAAGGCAGAGCTCGTCAGACTTTGGTAGGAAAGAGACATGCCTGTTTTCCTGGAGGTCACATGGACCTGGGAAATCTTGCTGGACCCCCTGACAGCAAAGAACAATAGGAGTGAGACTTTCTGAAGGTACTGATGTAGAAAAAAAACAAAGCACTTTTAAAACCATCCTCTGCTGGGTCTTGGTGATTCCATAGTGTGTTTCCCTCAGGGCCTGACAAGGATTTTCCAGCTGACACTTCCAGAAGTCCAGTGAGGAGGAGGAGCTCAGAAGGACATGGCCACAGCGTCCGGCCATGGAAGGATGGCGACCACCTTGGACCGGAGGTCTCGTTTGTCCCATAACTGGGGGATGACTTTATCTTCAGGGAAATGACTGAGAGGGCAAAAGAGCATCCGGGAAACACCCAACCTCCCCTGCCGACCTGCTAAAGGCTCTTCTGCCCAGCTGGGATTCTCCATCTGGGGTCTGGGGAGAGAGCTGCGGACGGCCACCATGAAATGGTAGCACATTCCTGTGGCAGATACCATGCAATTTTCTTTCAAAGCATGCTTAAAGATTTTACTAGCTCTGAGGGTTGGGGTGGGAGAGGAGAAGAGACAGGGAGAGGAACAGATGAAAACAGACAGAAAGACAGAATAATGATACAAAACTGATGCAATAAACCACACAGAGCTGGTGGAAAGATCTTTCCTCTTTCTTCTGCGCTGGGCCATCTCATGGCCTCTGAGGAATGGGGATCCACAGGCCCAAAGAACCCATACTCGGCTGGGTGCTCTCCATGTGGCACTTGGCTCAATGTTCACCACACCCACCGAGCCCATTTTATTGTACCCACTTTGCAGAAGCTGTAAAAGACAGAATTAGGTTTAAGGCTTCCTTCAGCTTATCACCAACCCAACACTTCTGTGCTTCATAATGTGAGCTCAATGAGTCTTGATTGTTTTGCCTGCAAAATGATTCTCCAGGTATACAAATGATTGGCACTTTACAATAAATTATTAAATGCTTCTGTCATTTTTCCTCTCAGCCCTGTACTTTTTTCTCTATTCTCATCTCATGCTCATGTGAACTGGTCAAAGTAGTCCCGATGGGAATATTCATTTATCTCTAAGGACACGGAATGGCTCTGTTAGGAGGCAGGGGTTGGTTCTCTCATCCCATCAAACATCCACTCATAACAACCTACCTTACCTGAACACCAGAAGGCCTTGTGCATCTTCACTGAAGAAATATTTATGAATCTCAAAAGTAAAATAAATACTGAAGTTCAAAATGGTAGCGTGGGTCTACTTTACCTCTACTCCCTCCCACATTTCATTGAAATAACAGTAACTGAATGCAAAAGAATAAGTATGTAACAAAGAGGAAAGGATCCCAGCAGCAATCTAGAAGATTTCACAAATGCCTAGAACATGAGGAAGATGAGATCATATTGACAGATAAAGCAGAGCAGCATGATCTACACCCCAAAACACATACAGAAGAGAAGGAGGCAGGGGAAGGAGGCGCCCTACCCTGGAGCCTCCCAAATCAGAGCCACAGTTATAAATAATAGGGGTGGGCTACAGAGTCATTATTAATTTGTTTTATTATTATTTTATTTAATTTAATTTTTTAAAAGATTTTATTTATTTGACAGACAGAGATCACAAGTAGGCAGAGAGGCAGAGAGGGAGAGAGGAGGAAGCAGGCTCGCCGCTGAGCAGAGAGCCTGATGCGGGGCTCAATCCCAGGACCCTGAGATCATGACTTGAGCTGAAGGCAGAGGCTTCAACCCACTGAGCCACCCAGGTATTATTATTATTATTATTACTACTACTATTATTTTGGATAGGGGAAGGGAGGGACAGAGGGAGAGGGAGAGAGAGAATCTTAAATAGACTCCATGCCCAGCATGCAGCCCGATGTAGGGCTCCATCTCCTGACTCTGAGATCATGACCTCA
The DNA here is from genome assembly GCF_011764305.1 of Mustela putorius furo. Lineage (NCBI taxonomy): Eukaryota > Metazoa > Chordata > Mammalia > Carnivora > Mustelidae > Mustela > Mustela putorius. The sequence goes on along the minus strand of NW_025422123.1, from coordinate 12,326,996 downwards.
GCCAACATCAAGAGTCAGATGTTTAACCAACTGAGCCACCCAGGTGCCCATAGAGTCACTATTTAAAGACCTTTCTGAGTTTTGGGGTCCCTAACCCTCCTCTATAGACAACAACTGGTTGCGATGGCATTTGCTGGTGTTAAAAAAAAAAAATCCATTTGGCTTTAGCTTCTGGAACGTTCTCTACCCAAGTTCCCCTTGATAAATGGTGGAGATTCAGTCATATCCTTTGGTTCTGCTGAATCTAATATTTTCATAATCACTGAATTTTATATGTTGTGTATTGCTTTTCAAAGATTTTCAAACCAACATACAGACACAACCTGGAAGACTTAGAATAGAAATCTTAAAAATCTTGAAAAGGTAAAATGAATACTACCGTTCAGAGAAGGACGTGGGGAAGGCTGGGAGTGGAAGGAAGAACAGGTGTGTTCTTGGCTCATGTTACTGTCTTCCATGCAACAAATAACAAGCAAGTGCTTACCTGCCAGGATGGTCCCTGGCCCCGGGCAGGCAGCGAGGAGGCAAAGGGACAGACAGTCTCACCCCTGGGGCACTTCTATTCTAGTAGCAGGACAGTAGGTACTGCCTAAAAGTTGACAAATCACAAAATGAAGATTTAAGTATGTTACTGAAACTATGAAAATAACCATGAGATTATGAAGATAACGTATCATGTACACAAATGCAGAGAAAAGGACAGATAGTGTAAATGTGCTAAAATCCCTGTCCTAATAGGGAGGGAATGGATGAGGTTTAAATAAGCTCAAGGCCCAGCTGTACAGGGGAATTATCCAAGCGTCTGGTAGGAATCACCGAAACCAGATACTGACAGAGCCAGGGAGTTACATCCGGGGCACGGCCAGAGAAACAGATCTACACTCCATAGCCTTTGGTAGCTCGGGGCGGATGGGGAGCTGTTCATGTGCATGTAAGTAAATGTTACACACTCGGCCAGCTCAGAGGGTTTGTCATGAGTTGAGGGGTAGAGAATGTCACGTTTATTTTTTAATAATATTTTATTGATTCATTTGAGACAGAGAGATACAGAAAGAGAGAACATGAACAGGGAGAGAGACAGAGGGAGAAGATGACTCCCCGCTGAGCAAGGAGCCCTACTCAGGGCTCGATCTCAGGACCCAGAGATCATGACCTGAGCCAGAGGCAGATGCTTAACGTTCTGAGCCACCCTGAGAATGTCACGTTTAAAGCATTTGAGAAAGATGTGATGTGCTGACACCTCCAACCAATGTTCCACGTGGGTGAGTTAAGGGGCAAGTGGTATGAGAGGATACAGGGCAGGCTTTTCCCCCACATATATCCCTGTCTCACTGACCACGCTCAGGTGTTGAGTTGGTCCACATTCAGACTCACACTCTGAATCACTCTTTTGGACCTTGAAGAGTTTCAGATTTCCCTAGTCCCCTGTGAAAGTGTCCCAGGCCACAACCCCCAAGAAGGGGGGTTGTCCAGCTGAAGTAAAGTCTCTTGGGATCAGCCTGGTCAGGGGAGTCCTAGGAAAGGATGGAACAGCATATAAGAGCTCACAGGTATCAAGCCCTACCAATGGGCTGGGTAGATACTGTGCTAAAACTTCACAGACATTATTAGCTCATTCAATCTTCACAACAACCCTATGAAGGTGTCACTATTATTATTTCCATTCTACAGATGGAGAAACTAGGCACACAGAGGCTGAGTGTTACACCTGAGCTACACAGCTGTGTAACAGAGCCTGGAACAGAGCCCAGGCAGCCATGCTTGATTGCCATGCTATGCACCATCGCACTAGAAACCCAGTCCCAACTTGTCTCTCTCTCTCTGTCTCTCTCTCTCTCTCACACACACACCCTGGGAGGACTTCCAGGAAACTCCTGCTTTGAAGAACTAATGGTTGCCAAGTTCTGCCTTTTAGAGCCTGTGAGACACTAAGAACACGTTTGTTGTATGTATGAGCACTTAGCTGATGCTAACTTAGTAGACGTACTCTCTTTCATGCCAGAGCCCAGAACTGCAAGTGAAGGGTGTGGGCCTCACAGGAGGCAGACTGTAGTTCAACTGAGGAAGTATAATAAGACAAAAAGACTGCTATACCTGGTAATGAGCTCCCTGTCAGTGGAGGTGGAGAGCTCCGTCAGCCCCAGGCCAGGAATGCTCCGTGCCCTGGGAACAAATTTGGCAGAGCTGAGAATCAAAGCCTCTTTCAGTCATGGCAGTCAGTTTAGACCCACTTCTCCAGAACTCCCATCGCAAAACAGTGCACTGAGCCAACAGGAGATGCATGAACCATAAGACCCGACCCAGCCTCTGAAGGGTTCACAGTGTGATTCTCGGATTTTCTATTATCATCTTTGGAGAGTTTCTGGGAGGAGTTTAATAAGATATAGTGAGAGTTCATTCCTTTCATCTCCTAAGGCTAAGTCCATTCTGACTTGCCCATTCACTCTTTCTGTTCTCTGTCTGCTTCCGGAGAGTGCTATGGGGATCCAAGCATATATACTTATATATATGTATGTATAATATGTTCTGTGTCTTTGCCTTCACAGAGGAAATGCTCTGTGTTACAGTAAATAATAATTTGCAGGTCAGTGAAGGTTGTTAAATGTCCCTGATGCTTTTCTCACTTCCTTCCAGACTCTCGTAATTACTACTGCTCTGAACCCAGCAGGCAGAGATACATATTTCACTGTCCAGGAAATGACAACAGTATCGTACCCTCTTCTCACTGCAGTGAAAGCCTGTGTGTTTGTCGATCGGGCCTGTCCTAAATCCATATCAGAGTCGTTCATGTCCCTGTAAGGAAATAGCCCCATGGGAACTCAGCAATTGACTATCCCAAAGAGCTCGGACTAAGATCATGGTCCTGGGTTCTAGATGGCTCTACCACCATCTGTGTGACCTCAGACAGGACCATGCCTCAGTCACGGAAACTCCTGGGCTTCTGTTTCTTCATCTGTAAAACTGACAATGCAACACTTACCTTGACTTAAAAATATTGGTATAAGAATTCATGCTTTCATTCAGTATTTCCTACTGAATTTAAATATGTATGGATCGACAGTCAGGGTCAGGTATTATTGTGGCCCCAGGGGAAGAAGGAGTGGTACGGTCATAAGCAAAACAGGTAACAGTCTCCTTCTCCCTAAAGCTTCACTGCGGGAAACAGATAAATAAGTGACTAAACTAAACATACAGAATTCCTAATGGTGATAAGTTTCTTGGCAAAAAGTAAAGCATGAAGGAGAATGTGGAGTGTTGGAGAGAGATCAGGGAGGGCATCTATAAGAAGCTGCTACTGAGACTTACACCCAAAGGATGTAAAGAAGCAAATCCAGAGCATATTTGGGGGAGGAACATTCCAGGTGCTGGGAATGGCAAGTGCAAAGGTCCTGGGGCAAATGTGAGCCTGCACATTAAAAAATAACAAGGCCAGAGCAATGGAGGGAATAAGGGTAGGAGCGTAGTAATTCTGAGGACCTAGGAAGTGGGACCAGCTGGGCTAGGACCTTGCAAGGCTTTTGACTTAGATTGTGAGTAGGATGGATACCACTGGAGAGTTTTTAGCAGAAGTATGATATGATCTGACTTGAGTCTTAAAAAGAATCTCTTCTGCTGCTGTGTTTAGAAAAGAGAGCTAAATGAAATAGTACTTCCTGAGATGTTTTGCAGAGCACTAAGTACAACATGAAAATGGAGTAGAGTAAGAAACTCAGTTCCTGGGGCACCTGGGTGGCTCAGCCTGTTAAGCTTATGCCTTCAGCTCAGGTCATGATCCCAGGGTCCTGGGATTGAGTCCTGCATCTGGTTCCCAGCTCAGTGGGGAGTCTGCCTCTCCCTCTGCCCTTCTCCTTGCTTGTGCTCTCTCTCACTTGCTATCTCTTTCTCAAATAAGTAAATACATAAATAAAGTCTTAAAAAAAACGAAAAAAGAACTCAGCTCCCCAGACCCTCTTGGGAACCAGTTGTTCTGGAAACCTGGTGTGGATTAATTATGACCACACATTTATTGCCATATTCCCCAATGGAGAGGCAAAGTTCATGTCTCTCCCCTTGCATCTTGTTGGTTCTGCAACTCTTTATCAACAGTGGGAGTGAACTGGGCCTGGACCCAGGCCAGGTTTTTGAGGGACTGGTAGTGGAAGACAAGGAACAGGCCTCTACCTCCCAGGGCCTGCTCCTTTGCCAGCTTATATGAGTATAATTCTCTGTAGTGACCCATACATACCTACTGAGGCCAGGAAGCCCAAACAACCCACTCCCATGACATATCAAAGCACAGGGGAAATGCTTTGTTCAACTCCACCACTTACTAGCCCTATGATACTGCTCAAGCTTCTTGGGCTCTCTGAGCCTAATTTATTCAAGATTGTAAATTCCATCATCCAGGTTTGTTATGAAACATAGATAAGATGACATATGCTGATTACCTAACACAGTGTCTGGCACTCGTTTTGGGGTGCCCTGTTTCAGGCTTAGCCCTCACACAGAGTATGAGGCTCTCTCTGTGGCTGAATCAAAGTCTTTCTTTTTCCCTGTAACTTTACCTACTTGATGGGAATGTTCCAGCTCTAGACCCTTCCCTCTGGGGATAGGATGGCAAATGTAGGAGACCTTCCAGGAAAGGAGTTGATGAAGATGTGTATAGCTCATGGGAGGGGCTGTGGAGGGAGCCCAGTTGAAAGAGAATCCAAGTTTGCTGAGTCCTGCTTCTGGAACCCTCTGCTGGGCAAGGGCTTTCCTGGGGATGGAGAAGAAGAGTGGTCTGTCAGAGTGAAACTTTGAAGAAGGGACAGAACCCTAGAAGCCAACAAGGAGATCCAAATGCCTCCTACCCCACACCTCCCCCTTCAGTTCCCTGAAGACTGTTGGGTCCCTAATACTTGTTTTGGAAAGAATTTTAGTCAATGCTCAGAGGAAAGAGGGGGAAAAAAAAAAAGAAAAAAGAAAGCCAGTAAATCAATAACAGATTTTTTCTTCCCATCAGTTGGTTTAGAGTATGGAGCCAATGTCAACCAATCTAGAATTTCTAAGTTGTAAATAAAAAATTGAATGGTAAGATTTTTATCTTAGCTATTCATGAAAGCCACGATTCAGAGGCCTGGTTTATCACACTCCTCACATAGTCTGAGCTAAGGTATAAGTGCAACACCTCAAGCCAGCCCAGGAAATTTAGTGGGAAAGTTTTCATTTCTATCTCGCTCAGGCTACGAAGCTTGGATATGACACTCTTTCTGGACCTTCCTGTTTCCCCTCTAACTTCTTTCTCTCAACAGATTTCTTGCACCCTGAACATATCATACAGAAACAGTCAGACCAATGAAGGATGTTACCGGACATTGAACAGCCTTATTGTTCAGGATGAAATAGTCAATCAACATGCCCAGACAGATACTGCAGAGAATAACAATAAACAACCATAATAGTAATGACAGTTACTATTGATTACATCTGCCATGTGCCAGGCACCAAGCTCGCCACTTTTCCTATCTCCTTCCTGATTCTCCCCAAAAATGGACAAAATGGTTGTTCCATTACCTCCATTTTATACCAAGGCTGAGATTTATAGAAGCTAGTTAAGTTGAAAAGAATCATGATAATTTTCTTTCTCCCAGAGAGCCAGAGGAAACACTAGCTTTCATCAATTACCTAAGAACAGTCTCTCACTTCTAGCCATCTGGTGTGATTCATTCAGTCAATAAATATGTATAAAGCACTTACTATATGTACCCACAAATATAATACTGGTAACAGACGAAAATTATGTAGAACAATTCTTTAATCCATTTTGTGGAACATAGTGGAAGTTCAGAGAAAGGGGACAGCGTGGGCCAGAGAAGACAGGGAACATTTCACAGAGAGAGTGAGTCTTCACTCACTCTGTGAAATGAATCAATCATTTGGATTGATGAATCCAAATGATTGAATGAATCAATCATTGATTCAATCAATGATTGAATGAATCAATCATTCCAAGGGCATTCCTAATCAGGGGAACAGCATAGGCAAAGGCACTGAAACATAAGGGAGCAGGAGGAAACATGTTGGAAGGAAGGAAAAATAAGTCTCAAGTAGAAGAAATAAACTAGTCCCACTCTCTACAGGAATCAGGCAAAAGGATGGCATCTGTCCAGGAACTTAATTTAACTATTGCAAATGATAATTCTGATGCTTCAAATTCCTTCTTCTCAAAAAGTTTGGGACTACTTTTAAAAGTCAAAGATGAATGAAAAAACAAACTACTCTGTTTTAATACTTGAATCATGAACTCTGCTATGAAAGAAGCAACCTACCAGATGATGGTGTGGTTAAAAAAAAGTGTTTCTATCTTTTTTTGTGGGTTGAAACTGGAATTTTTTGAAAAGTAATTTGTCTTCAGGAGTCTGCTTCATGTGTGTGTGTGCATGCGTGCATGTGGGTGTGCTCATGGAAAGGTATGTATTTGTTTCCACTATACTCCAGAAAACTGGAAAAATAAGAAAGTGTAACTGCCCCTTACTTTGGTGTGGAGAGCTCTACAGGGACCAGAATTATTGAGTCCACGTTCCCAGTGGATTGGTCTGAAGGTCTTAGAATGTCAAGGGCTTCCATGGAATGACCTATCATCCTACATTCTCTCCAGTAACCTCCCAAGATGGGAGATTATTCCAGTCAAATGACTCCAGTTTAGGGGAAAGCTCCTGTCTAGGTAAGGGATGGATCCTGTGGTTAGCGAGACTCCTGTGGATAGAAAGGCACTTCCCAAAACAGTAAAATTTACACAATGGAAGTAGAAAGAAGAAGGAGCTCTTGTAAAACGACAGAGACCCAAGGACAGAGATGGGGGAAAATGTCTGGAACAGGGAATACTTTCAAGGGAACCACTCTAAGGTGGTTCAACTTCTTATACACTTTTACTAAGGACAATTAATATTTAGTTATAGTTTTCAATAGTTTTCTTTCATAGCAGAATCTGTTAACTGTCTCTCTTGTGCCCCACTGATTCAATTGTACAATTTTTTTTCTAGAAAGTAGTGGCTCCATCTGAGGCCTCACTTTTGAGCTCCCTTTGCATCCAAGTTGGGGTGTAGGAGATGTCATGTGAAATCTTCCAGGACTTGCATCTTATTTCTTCAAATCCCTGCTTGGCTCTTCATAGAAAGTCCATTAGGAAATAATGTTCAGTAATACACTGGAATTAACAACTTATAGTCTGTGTGGCCACATATGTGATCCCATCTGATACCGACCAGAACACTAGGATGTGGTGATGACACCTACTATTGTCGCCATTTCAGAAATGAGGACACTGGAATTCATGACTTTAAAAAACTGGTTAAGTGGCAGAGCCGTGGCTGATCAGATGTTCTGTAAGAGAGAGTTTGTGGGTCCTTCCCTATGAAATACTTTGCCTTGCTCCTTGCCACTACTACTCTCGAACCAGTTTCATTACCTTCAGGTTATTCCCTGATGGAATTTTCCATTTTCACACTCACCTAGGTGAAGGACCAGAGTGTCCTCCCTGGTGCCTGTAGCTTCACTTTGAATCTCAGGTCGCAATCACAGTAGGACATGTAGAGAACAGTTCAAACCCAAGTCAAAATGTTATTGCAGTTGGCTATGTCTCCAGGTACAGGAGTGTTTGTGCAGGTTCCCTGTCCAGCTCTAGAAAATGGAACCCTGAAACACCTTCTCTAGCCATATACTACATTCATTCATTCAGTCAATAAATATGTTTAGAGCAGTGTTCCTCAATTTTTTTTTAAATTATGACTTGCTTAAGGAGCCTTTTTAGATATTTAATGCCACAGGTATACTGTATATCTGCTTATGGACTGGCCCTTTGAAGGGCAATTAGCCATTTCTCAGGTTTTTCTTATGTCCCTCCCCCAAGAGTCATTTCCCCCCCGGGGGGTGGTGAGGGGGGCACGGTCACCTCCATTGAGACTGCATGGTGTAGAGATATGACTGTGTGAGCAGGACAGCAGAGTGAGGAAAACATAACTGATCCCTGCCCTCAAAGGTTTACTGTCCAACATGAAGTGGCCTGTGTCTTGCATCATCAACAATCCTAGTGAAAGAGAGAAATCAGAGGCCCTGGGTTAATTTCTGTCTAAACTGCCAAAGTTGATTTTAAGACCCTTCTCAATCCAGAAGTTTAGTAGCATTAGATCAGGTTTCAGTTCTGAGCCATCATCAGTGGGGGCTCTACATACAAAAAAATTGGCAAAGACGTGCGGTCTGTGTGGAAATATGGTTGGGAGGCATTCACCACACATTTATGGCACAAAGAATAATTTCTGCTTAAAAAAAACTGTTTATAATGAAACACAAGACAGAATGGAACAAATTCCTCTGAAAAATTAAAAATGTTTTTTTTCAATCACTTCTATTGAAAATCCATTCAGCGGGATTTAAATAGCCGCCCCTACTCAAGATAATGTTTCACTTTCTTTAACAAGGGAAAGAATTTGAAGCTGAAAAGCCAACTGCTACTTCATTACTTTAATGGAAATCCCCTTGAATTCTATGATCCACTCAATCACAGGCTCATAGATTGAGTCACAAAAAGGTATGAACCCTAAGAAAGGGACTAAATGTGAAAGGCATTCTATTTCAAGTTAGAGTCTAAGAATGCGTTATTGTAATGTTTCTGGTGGGCGTGGGGGAGAAAATTAAACAGGTGGCATCCATGTTCTTTCTTTCAGCAAATATATATTAAGTGCTGCTTTGTGCCAGGTACCATGTTAAGTTTTTTTGTTGTTGTTGGTTTTTTGGTTTTTTTTTTTCCTAAGAAGTCCATCAGGGAAAGTGGTGACACTTCTCTGACATCTATAGGTGCCTGGTCTTATAATTCATATGTGAGGCATTTGAAATGCAGTGTTGGAAAATTATTTAACGGGGAGCAGGAAGGAGACCTGAGTGCTGGAACCACCTCTGCGTCTAGTTGGGTGAACCTCTGTCAGTTATCTAGTGTCTCTGGGACTTAATTTCTCCACTTGTAAAACTTAGAGGTCGATGCTGAATAGTGGTTCTCAATTATGGCTCTCCCCTGGGGGCTTCAAGGATATATGGGTGCTTGAGTTCTGTCCAACATCAATTGTATCAGAATCTCTGGAGGTGGAGCTTGGGGGGTAGGTATATATTTTTTTAAAGCTTCCCCTACTGATTCGTCCAGCTCTGTCTGTGCTAAAGACAAAACCCTAGAGAGGGACTCATCTCAAAACAAGATGGCAGCTCTGATTTCCTTACCATGAGCAATTCTCAATGAAAAGAAAAGGCCACGGTTTGCCTCCATGACTTCTAGTTTCTGTTTTAGCTATTTATGCTTTCCTTCCTCCTTTTCCCATTCCCATCTGTTTCCTTTCTCTCTTGACCCACTTGCTATGGCCTAGTACCCACTCTACTTTTCTTCTGCTTTTGGTAAAACATACGGTAGCATTAATGCAGCTAAAAGAGAATTCATCTCGAGAGTTTCTGGTCTCAGGAAGGATGACCTCTAACAGTAAAATGAAAGGCCCTCTAACCCTGAGAGAAAATAATCGTAGGCCTCAGGCAAAGAAATTAGGATACTTTTAAGAGTCAGGAACATGGCTATATCAAACCCTATAGATTATTCCCTTCCCTGGCCATGTGGAAGAGTTCTATACCCTTGACCCCCAGTAGAGAATTTAAAAAATTTCTCCAGGATTTGACCTAAAAAGATAAGAAATTTAGAATGGATTGAGATGCCTTCTGGTCAAAGAGGTCCATCCAATATTCAGGATCCTGGGCTCATCAGGTCACTTCTTTACTTATGCATGTACCCCTTAAAAAATGGAAATTCCACTTTTTAAAATAGTCTTTTAAAGATTTCCCAACACTGTAAATCCCAGGTTCTTCTGCAAAGCAGAAGACTTATCTGCCTGAAGATACCGAGCTATCTAACTTGAACACAATAATGTGAACATGGAAGGTATTCAATAAATATCCCCTTCTCCCTTTTATGAAAGAAGTCTATTTTACATTGTTCAAGTTAACATGAAGCATTTTTGTTCCACACACTTCTTTAGTTCTTTCTCTGAACTTAAAAACCCTTTAAGGAAAGAAAAAAACCAAAACCAAAACCAAAATCAAAAACAAAAAAAACAAAAAAACCTTCAAGGGAAAAGAATTCTTCATCACTTGGCAGAGTATTTAGCACTGGAATTAATGTATGGTTGAAGGAACCACTGTCTCAGTGGAAGTTTCTCCTCCAGTTTTTTTTTTTTTCTTATATAAAACATCCTGCCTTGCTTATAGCCCAAACTGCACTATTCACCACCACAAGAAGATCTGGACTATTTCAGGATTAAGTAACCCTCTCACTGTGCCTAAATGCAACCATGCCATTTGTACTGTGACCAGATGACTCCCTCATGACCTATGAAGTTGTTGTCCACAGTGGGTATGATATCTTATGACTCTCTACTCTGGGTGTTCCATCTGGCCCTCTCAGTTGAGAGAAGGTCAGTTATCCTTTCAGTAAAGGATTTAAAAAATATTTTTTTAAAGTATTTAAAAAATTAGGTGCCTCGTTAGCGCAGTAGGTAGCGCATCAGTCTCATAAAGTATTTAAAAATTTTTTTTGAAATAATTATATGTTCACAAGAAATTGCAAAAATGTACAGAAGAGATCCCATGTACTCTGCATCATATTCATCCAATTCACCAAACTACTATGCAATCTGGCAGAAAAACTTTCATCAATCTGTTCATGTGAAGGAATGGGATCTAGAGTGACCAACATACTTGGTTTGCCCGGAACTGAGGGGGTTCCCAGAACATGGGACTTTCAAACTTAAAAAAAGTCCCAGGCAAATTGGGACCAGTTAGTCACCTGAAAAATATTCATATTGAACTGCTAAGCACTATTTGGAGGGGTAGATCCCCCCTGCCCCTTTTGTGACTCCTCTAGAATTGGTTTCCCTCACCCCCACTACACTCTCTGGTTATTTCATTTCTCCTGCTTAAAGACTCTCACCTCCTGCTACTCGCATTTGTCTTTCCTCCCAGAGCTCTGTTTGAGAGTTATCCCCTTATGTTTTCCTGAATTCCCCATTAGCTATCAAAATTCACATTTTCTCAAGTCACACTGCTGGTCTCGACAAGATATTGGGAGAAAAATCTTTCATTCCAGTGCAGTGAAAAGACTCCTGTCCAGTGCTCTTGGACAAGGAGCAGGAGGCAAGATTCATACCCCTCTCCTGCCACCAGTTGGCTGAGTAACTTTGCGAATCATCTCCAAGCCCTAGGCATCTTATTCCAAAAGGAAGGGAATTGGTGTAAAGTAAACTTTCTCATCAGATCTTAACTACTGATATTTGGGGCCAATTATTCTTTGTCATGGGGTTGGTCCTATGCACGGTAGGATGTTTAATGGCGTCCCTGGGCTCTACTTACCGGATTCCAGGAGCACCCCTAAGCTGTGACCACCAAACATTTCTCCAGACATAACAAACATCTCCTGGGGGTAAAATCATCCCTGGTTGAGAAGAAGTCTAAAATACTTCTAACGTTACTTCTGATTCCAAAAACATTTGATATAAATTAGTCCCAGTAAATTATGATGGGTTCATAGTTTCCCCCTCGCCTTCCTAAGAATATTTGCATTTTCAAAGTATTACCCATTTGGAAAAAAAGCCCAGAAGCATCTTCACTGAAATAATCAAAGCATCTCTATCTTGTGGTTGTAGAGATTTATTTCCTCCTCCCCCTCCCCCGCCTTTCTTTCCCACTCTCTCCTGCTCTTATTCTTATTCTTCCTCTTCGTTTTGGGGGGTTAATATCATGGTCATCTACTATCTGAGTTATTTTTTCTTAAACTGGATATTTTTCAGTCCAAATGAAATTGGTCAGTAGGTTTCCAATCCAGAAGGAGGGAGCCTGGATTTAGACAGGAGTGATTATAGTAGAAACAGGGCCTCACCTACTCACATCGTGTTCTGCTTGCTATTAGATCTTTTCATGTAGTTGTATTTACTTTGACATTTTTATGCTGTATTTATCCCAGTCAGATTGTCTGACAAGCACAGGGTGTCTTCAAAATACTTTTCACACTGAGCACATCCCCCTAGTTCAGGGTACCTCAGCTTGAACTAACAAAACCTCATCAATTCCCAGAAGCACAGTCAACCAAAAACCATGATCCTCTGACACAGGGCCCGTCTGGCTGAGAGGGAGTCCTAGAGGAAGGACTTCTTAGAAAAATCTAAAACACTTCCAAAAGCTTATGGATTATCCACTTTATATAAACATGTCAAAATTTGATTACACCATATGGCATTGTTGATAGTTGGCCTTTCTGATCTACAAAACCTACAATTTCCTATGGTTTTCCCCTAATTATATTCAGAAACTGTCAAGTAGGTGAAGGATCGCACCATGGGCACTTCCTTGATATGGGATGTGGGTGGAAGGCTTACAGGGAGAAAAGGTAGGAGCTCTGGTCTCTGTGGTGGTGGGAGACCACTGGGGATGATGGTGACCCTACTGCTAACCCGATCCATGATGTCACTGAGAGCAAAAGCCTGCAAATTGTGGCTCTGCCCTGTGCCGTGTGTAAGATACTGGAGGGTAAGAACCACCTGCTGTGACGCCATGTCTGTATGCCCCACTCTGTGTCCTACACACTGAACTGCATACAGGAGGGACCCAACAGTCACTGCTGAATGGCTAGGTGAGTGGGACTATCTGTGTATCCTACGGTCAAATGATTCACTCTGACCTTCATTCATTCATGGATTCCTTCTGCCAAGGTGTCTTTATCACCTAGTATTTGCAGAGAAAAATGTTAGCTAATGTGGCTTATTCAATACTTCTGTCCCAGCTCTCAAGATATTTCGAGCCTATGCAAATTGGGCCTAAAGAAGTGGTTTCAACACTAAAATCCAAGTGCAATGTGGTTCCATGTGAATGACTTTATCATTGAAATAAGTGAACTGGGGGAATTCCCTTGAAGCTACGTTCATGACCCCAGTCTCTCTGCAAATGACAGCACCCAGTTAAAGTGAAGGGAAAAGCCTACTTGGAAGAAAAAATATGTTTACTTCATTAATGACTAAATCTTCTCATGGTTAACAACTCATTTTTGGATTCCCAAAAACCACGAGTTTGCTCTTATTGTCAAAAATACACACTAGCCGGCAAATGCTCTCAAAATATTTCAACATACCAAAGTCAGACTAAAACAATGAGGGGAACTAATTCTAAATCTTTTGGATTACTTTGGGGGTCCTTCCCCTTTTACTGCACTTATGGTTTACAAGCAGAATTGACTTGGATCAGATCCCTCCACGGGTGGGAAGCCAATTAGATTCATTCTAAATGATTAAAGCTACTGGCTCTGATTAAGGTCAGTAGAATAAATAAATAGCTACACAAGAGGAGGCTGTTCTTCCATTTTCTACAGAAATTCAACAAATTTCTTCAAGTCTGAAAACCTCATATTTTGATCATTTTCCTGATATTTGCATTCTTAATAGCTTCTAACTGGCTTTTGACCGGTGTTAAATGACTGGCAGCAATTTGGCAAGACCATTCCTAGGAGGCCCAGCTACCTATCAGCAGCACGTGGCCCTGCTCCCCGGAACTCGCTGACTCTCTTGGCTACCATGATGGAAACTTTAGCCTTGTTCCACTCTCCGCCCAAGAGAACCTCATCTTGCTTTTGCAAGCTCATCTTTAGGCATCCGAGATGTCTGGAGAAAGAGAAGACCCCTGGAGGACAGAAGGAACTCCAGTAAAAGGCAAGGGTCAACAGGAGTCAGAGGACCTGGGCCACATCCCACTTTTCTACCTCCTATGCTACCTAGAGCCAGCCCGCTCCCACAGCCCATCCACAAATCACAGAGCTCACTTAGATGACCCTGAAGTTGCTTCAAGTTTTAGTTCTCCACAATTCTGTGGCCAGTGATGAAAAAAAAAAAAAAAAAAAAAGCCTCTTTTCTTCTGCTCTCTCTACTTCCCCGCCTTCCTTCTCCTAATCGCCCGCTTTCTCTCTCTTTCTTCCATAGGGCTCACTAAAAGCTGGCAAATGCTTCCCAGCAGCCAAATAGAAGTCATTACCAGAAGCACTGTAGCTAAACAGAGGGAAATGTTTAGGTAAGCATTATAATGGGCATGGAAATAAAGAGACCACAATTCAAAGCATAAGTCATCATAGATGAGAATGCACATGTTTGGGGCTAGGTTTATGAGAAATGAACGAGATGATGCTGGGCTGGCGAATCCCCGGCCTGGTGTTTTCTTAATGCCAGGAGTGATTTATTTTCTGGTAAACAGTTTTGCTCAAGTAGGGCATCCAATTACTACAAACCTTGTTTGGTATAAAAACTAACTGCATAGAAAAATATTGCCTTTGCAAGGTTTAACTGGTTGTTAATCCAAACATGTGGCGGAGCCCAAATTCCAGGGCTCAAAATATCCTCCCGATTCTCAGCAGCATCTGACCGTCCAGAGGAGATCATAATCATCACTCTCAATGAGGCGTGACTCAGAGGTAGCGTATGGAAAGAGGACATTTCCAGAAAAACCATGGTATGGAAACCAAGCCCGCTGGGGGAGGCAAGGCCTCCCTTAGGTAGACGTTCTGCTCAGCTCCTTTGAAGTATGAGGTTGGGCTGCTCTGGGAAGAAGAAAAAAAAAAAAACCTTTTTAAAATCCCGCTTTCCACACAAATCTCTTCACATACAGCTCTGTTCCCGGGGATGTTTCATCACCTCAAAAAACATATTTAAAACAGATACAAGTTAAGAGTATCCTTTCGAAGTGAAGCAAAGCTCTAGGCTTTTATTTTTTAAAAAACAACAAAAAAAATTAAATTGCCTTCTTCACATTCTCTGGGTTTGCCTCTCAGCATCCATGAGACCTAATTGTCATACTTTAAATATTTTGTTTTTAAGTAAAGAAAGTTTGAAAGCTCTCAAGAGAGGAAGAAAAATGGGAGCGAAAGAGAGGAGGGAGAGAGAGAAATCTGGTCGTCAAGAAAATTGAGCTTTGCATCAAAAAACATTTTAAAAAGAGAAAGAGAGGAGATACATTTAATATCCGGATCGTCCGTCCCCTTTCCCACCTCTATGGTCTGCGGGGCTTCCCACTGGGCGAACAGTTCTCAGCGGCCTCTGTGAGGTGCCCAGTGACGGCATCTCCCCAGCGCTACACGTGCCCCCCTGGCCTGTAGGTCCTGGGGGATTTGTTTCAAATACTTGCCCTATTTCAAGGTGGCAGTTGGCAGTCAGAAGGATCATAAATGACTCTGGAGCCACTGGAGTAGAAAGGAAAGTGAAGTGTCAGCTTACCCCAAGCACACAGACAAGAAGCTTTGCCACAAGGCCCCAGGCTCCTGGCTCCTGTACTGGGCTCCCGGCCGCAGGCTATTCACGCCACTCAGAATCATGGCGACTGGGGGGGGGGGTTGGGGGGGGGGGGGGGGTGGGGGACTTGGCCTGCAGACCCCCTCAGCTCAGCCTGGCCTCGCTGTCTCGCTAGCAGGCAGATAACCAACCCATTCCACCGCGCGGGTCCGCGCAAATCACCTTCTTTGCAGACTTCCCAAGATGGGGGTTTCATAATCTTCCTTGGGTTGTTCACTCAACGTTTTCTAACCCTCCACCAGGCCCTGCCTCTTCAGCTCTAACTTTGATCGCTCTCCCTGATGCAATCCCAACCCCTGGGGTTTTTTCTGTCTTCACTAGAAATAAAAAACGGCTGGACACCTTCTTAATACTAACCATCCAGAAACTGGGATACCATGATTAAATCAACCGGGTCCTTGTCTTTTCCAGGTTAAGTGATGCCCATGCCCTCAGCCTTCCCTCCTAGACATTGTATGAGGATTTGACTAATACTGTGTCTGTCTGTGTGTGTCTGTGTGTGTGGAGGAGGGAAGTTTGGCTTCCAACTTAAGTTTTTACTTTTTGTTGTTGTGAAAGACATCAAAAACAGTTTGTATAACATATGTGCATAGTTTAAAAAACAAAACGAAATGAGAACTCAAGCACCCCGTGCCACTTATTTTTTTCTGTTAACACTGACGTTGTGTTTGATTTCACTTTATTTGAGAGGAGGCAGAGGGTCATTTCGGCACTGATCGCATTCTATTTTATTTATTTATTTTTAAAGATTTTATTTATTTGAGAAAGAGTGTGAGAGAGCATGAGCTGGGGGAGAGGCAGATGGTGGGGAGAAGCAGGGTGCCTGCTAAGCAGAGAGCCTGATGCGGGGCTGGATCCCAGGACCCTGAGATCATGACCTGAGCTAAAGGCAGAGGCTTAACTGACTGAGCCACCCAGATGTCCCATATTTTAAATTTCATTTACATTTACGTCGCACAGACTATGTTTTAAACCAATGATGCTTTTCACACTCTCACACACATGCTTGTTATGGAGCCTCTTTTAAGCCTGACAATATTTAGCTGAGGCATCAAAAGCTTTATAAGATGGCCCACTCTGAAAAACTGAACCGCGATCAAAAAAGTCTTCAAATGGGGAACAGTTTTCAATGAGCCAAGTTTACTAACAGTCGAGTTCTCGATTGTTGAAATATTCATGTCTGAACTGAAAATACAATGTTTTCATCAGGAGATGTCAGGAAACAGACTATTTAATCATGTTTCTATCAAACGATATTTGATGGTATTGTTTCCATCTTCCAAACAAACTGCCAAGAGTCAGATGTGCCTCGCATGAAAGATTCAAGCTACTATAGATTTATTTTTGTGAATTTTCTACTTCCTGTCAGTCAAAAAGATGGCACTCTGTGAAAGCGCTTGAGATGAAGCCACGTCAATAGACCACTGTCAGCTTGAATATTATAGGTGAAAAAAATGTGCTAATGAGGTACCATTTTATTATGCCCCTCGTTCATGCTCAACCTGAATCTCTGCTTGAGTCAAAGGCCTGGCGTTTTCCTGGACACGAAGCCACAACTTTCAGTTGCGCCTGCAGGGAGGGAGGCACAGCTGCTTGTTCTCAGGAGGCAGCCGTCTTCGACTCTCCCCTGCACAGGTGGCCTGTCTCCTTGACACAGAAGGAGCCTCAGTTTATCAGCTCACTTCTACTTCTTCCAGAGCTCTCCGTTGCCAACTTTTCACGTCCTAGGAAAGAATCCGAAGTAAAAGCTGTGTTCTCACCACCCTAGTATCTTTTTCTTTCAAGCAGACTGAGGGATTTTTGGCTTGTTGTTCTGTTTTGTTTACCGCTCCTGCCAGCAGGTTGCCTTGTGTGGCTGAGAATGCATCTAACTTGTTTTCTGTTTCCAGGTCCTTTTCTCAGGACTTGATCAAGGTTTATGACTTGGTAACAAACTTATTTTTTTTCTTTTAAGACTCAAAACTTGAAGTTGCTTTTTTTTTTTTTTTAAAGATTTTATTTCTTTGACAGGGAGGGAGAAAGACCAGAAGCAGGGGGAGGGGCAGAGGAAGAGGGAAAAGCAGTTTTCCCACAGAGCAGAGAGCCTGGATGAGGGGCTTGATCCCAGAACCCTGGGACCATGACCTGAGTTGAAAGCAGACACTTAACCGAAATTGAAGTTGATTTTGAACACAGACCTCAGTTGGCTTCATCACACGAGCCCAAGAAGGTGTGTGGAGAGGCTGGATTCCTGCATCTGGCCTCTGTATTCAATACCAACTCTTTCCCTTGGCTTTGGGTACAATATTTTTAAACTCTCTCCACCCATACCTCCTGAGAATTTATAAAGACTGTTCCCTTGCATTTTTTCCCCTAGCTAATGCCCACATTTTATTCTAGCTCCCCTTGTTAAAACTGAGAAACATGCAGGATCTTTATGTTTCTCTTTGGTAATGACTTCACTGTGGACACTTCTTACGGGGATTTCTCTCCACCTGTCAGAACCAAGGCCAGACTATTTCCTCTCTGTACAGCTGGTTCCAGGCTCCAAAACAAGGCTGGAACCAGCCAGCAGGCTCTGTATAGGATCCAAGACAGAGGTGGGCTACCTGTCTTGGAAAAGGGAAGCTTGGCCATCAGACCCACCCACCTGATACCATCCTGGAGCTTCGAATTGGCCTTTTTAACATGAAAAGAGGTTGGAAAGGTGGGGGGAATGGAGAGAAAAAAAATAACACAGCAAAACTGATCTCAGCACTACCCATGGAGTCATTAATGTGGTTTCTAGCAAACTGCTCATAAAATTCATGGCAGCAGCTAATTGCTACCATGTTCTTCCTCATATACTCTCATATTAAATTTGAAAGAAAGAAAGAAAAGCCCTTTCAAAGCCATATTAATCCATGCACAGCCGTGGAATGCGTGATCTAAAGGGAGCCTTTCCCATCACCACAGCTATGTGGGCTGGCTGTCAAACGGTGGATTTCATGTCACTCAGGATACAATGAACAATGCCTTTGCCAGCCGCGGGCTCTGCCTGGGCCCAGCTCCCTCGGACCTCTCCAGCACGAGCAGGCACGGAACGCCATGTGAGCTCACACATGCGAGCGTCGGCACGTGTGCATGAGTGTGCGTACTGGCCTCCGAACCCTCTCGAGGGAATTCAGGCTAAATCTTGGCATGCATCTTTTTGCTTCCACCCCCCACACACGTTTGCTTTCAAGTTCTCAGCAGAAGAGGGGTGGCCTGGGGCCAAGCTCTGGCTGCCGCCTTACCCTCATGAAGACGTTTCCCTGCCTATGCCCTGTGCTAAGGAGACCCGCTTTGCCTTGAGGCAGCTCTTGCAAGGATTTAAAGAACCACAAACTCAACAAGCCCATCATACTTTCTGAAATTCTCACTAGTAGAAGGCTCCTCTTGGAGTTAATTACTGCAAGCACTCGTCAGAGCAGAGCTGCCCCTCAGCCGGTGGGCACCCTCGCAGGTCTCAGTTGCTATGGTCAGCTTCCGTTTTGATTGGCCGTGGTGTCCATCCTGATTGGGTGTGGAATCCATTCAACTGACCTTGATGTTCCTCCTGATTGTTAGAGTCAGCCTCAAGCTGATTTACATATTGTAAACGTGTTAGATGCAATACATGGAGACAAGTAACTAACATGTTCAGATAATATATCAGAATAACTGGATGTCAGCTAGCCAAAGGCGTGGCTGGGTCTGCCATGAGCAATTCATCTGAAAATTTCCTGCTGTTGTCTAGGACCCTCTCCCAGGTGTGTCAGAGAGGTCATCGCAAAATAGCTCAAGGTTTATTTTCCCAATTCTGCCTGAGCAGGAAAGCTAAAGAGGGCTAACATCAGTCTCCCTGGTGGGGAAAGATGGGGTCCACAGCATCTTACAGGTGAAAACTTTATCTCTCCTTCCTGCCCTAGCCTCACGTTCTGTAAGACCTGAACATTTTCCATTACCACCCGGAACCCATTCTGGCCCCATCTCAGCCCTAATCAAGCCAGGAGGTAAATTAGAAATCCTGTGCCAATTAATGGGCATGTTTAGAATTTGTTTGGAATTAGTCATGTAAACTGATGGTTTGTAGGAATGAGGTGAGAATTCCGTGCCTCCCCCCCACTCTAAGCCTTTGGCATTAGCCACATTCTCTCAGTCATTAATCCTCCATATCCCATTAATTCCATGGTCACGAATGCCCAACTCTGAACCACAGCACTCTCACACGAGTCTCTAACCTCACATAACATTAGTGACACCTTGTGACCCCTAGAAGTAGCTCAAAGTTTCCCCACTTCTCCAGGTGACTTCTCCAATCTCCTCATGTCTCCCCCATTTCCAACAGAAACAGTTCTCAAATCATGGGGTCAGGACAATGTTATATCTCAGTCCCAGGCAATGGAGTTATGGCTGGGAGGAGATTCCAAGGCTGTGAATGTGGCCAAGGTTTTCTTTCTCCTGGGTTCTTTTTCAGTATGCATCCTCACTACCAGATTAGTGAAAGTAAAACCGTATACAGGTCTATGGGTAAGAGGCCCAAGAGATCTGACTTTAGGTCTTGGATTGGAGGAGAAAAATGGGGTCATTACTCTTTACATCCTTGGGGATGATACCAAAGCCCCATAGAAATTCGAATTAGAACTAAAGCATGTTCCCTTGGCACCTGTACCTCAGGAACTTCTGGCAATAGTAAGCAGCAGGTCAGGTACAAGGATTTCATGATCTTGGACAAATTCATTTCCAGACACATAGCTCTAGCCAGGCCTCTTTCTCTAGATTCGGGGGGAGTATTCACCATCTTCTTCCCTGCTTCTAAGGGACAGAAGTTCTTGGATGCACGAGGCACCTGCCCTCCAGACAGAACCTTACCTCGTCCAAGTACCCTCGCTACTGAGCCCCTCCCACCCTCGGATGTTTTCATCAACAGGCATTCAACTCAAGCTTAGGCATGGACACTGTAAGACACTCAGCCGTTCTCCTTGGGGGCCAGTACTAGAACTGGCTTTACACCTCCCGACACGCTCCCCTCTCCCGCTGCCCTATCTTAGAAGGCTGAGATTGCCTCACAGCCGTGACAGTAGACGTGATTGATGTATGTTCACAAGTGGGATTGTTGTCCACGAATCGTGAACAGGACTGTATATCTGTGATTATGTCAGGGGAAAGTAGCAAAACATGAGAAAGTTATTATACAAATTAAATTTTCAGTGGATTGGAATTCAGGCAATAGCGCTTATTAAAGTCTGTTGAGAGATTTGCTGTCCTCCCTAAAGATTTTAGATTGTCTGCTTTTGGGAAAGAACTATTCTCATAAATAATACAGCCCAAGTGACCCAAGGTCTACAACCTTCTACAAACTTGTCTAATATTCAAGTAAAATAGCTCAGGCCTCTATCCTCTGTAACTATGGGGAATTCAGTGACTCTCAATTATTTCTCAGGATTTCTATAAGGTATTTACAATTTTCTGGGGTTTGCTTAAACCCAAGAGCCCTAACCTGTTGTTTCTGGTTTCTCCCCAATCATCTCTGATTTCAGTCTGTGTTCTTATTTACACCACTGTTCCCAAGTGTAGAGCAGCCTCCTTTTATTCCCCAAAGCAAACCCAATATTGCCTTGTGTGGAAGACACTTTGACCATTTGGAGTTAATGTAGGGGGATTACAACAGAGGGCAGAATACAGCAAAAACTGGATATTGTTGAATATAATTGGATATTAGATACTGATGTTAATGAAGTTGATTTTCTAAGCCTTCATGAGGGCTTGAATGGCCACCACATGGCCTCAAGTCTTTCACAAATCAGAGTTCCTCTCTTACCACTTTTTTCCACCAAACTTCTGCCTGCCACCACTTCCCTTTCCCCAGTGGCGAGCCTTTGGGCTGGCCCAAAGGACATTAAAATTTTTATTAAAAATACGCAAAGCTATTTATGCCTCCTTTTAATTCAAATGCATCTATGTAAATAAATCATGATACATACTCAAACCTTCATTAACCTTCATTGTTTTCTTCATTCAATGAATGATTGATTATTCAATCAAAACCTTCATTGTTTTCTTTTTCTTTTCTTTTTTTTTTTTTTAAAGATCAACTCTATTCTTAATAGCAGTTCTATCTACCTTCTAGGAAGTGGCATGACTATAACTTTGAAAAGCCGCACCTTTCTTTCTTTGGTTCCACCCTGATAGGTTAATCCGAGGATTTATTCCAATCACTCTGGAAGGTTTTTAGTGTTTTTAGTTTTCTTAAACATTTCCAGGTGGAATTTAAAGGTGTCCCTGGCTGAAAGAGAAAGGGCAGACCATACTTGCAAACTAAGATGGTCTTTTGTTTGCTGCATGAATGAACAGAAGTTAAGGTGATACAGACTATGCTGTCCCAGGTATCCCCAAGTCTCAGTGGAGTGAGTCTTCAAACTGGAATGTGGAAAGAGAGGCTGAGTGACGCAAGTCAGGAGATAGCTCTATTAAAATTCGGAAGCCTGCTGCTGACAGATTGCTGGCGAAAATGTGTGCAATGGCATCAGGCCAGGAGGAAGGGTGAGGAGGCTGTGGTCAGCTGAACATGTGGAGGGTGCCACCCAGATGTTAGTGATGGGACATGCCAGGAGCAGAGCATCTGGCCAATGCTAGAATTTGAAGGTATTATTTCATGGTCTTGGGGGTTGGGCAGGAAACCTATCTCATGGAGGTGGGAAGATATCAAAAAGGACTGGAGAAGCAGTGATTGTTGTGATGGAAAATTCTCTATTGCTCTCAAGTGAGGGAAAAGAGGGCCATGTTTCAATTCTGCCAAACAGTTTATTCGGGGAATTTATTTGTTTTTAAATATAAAATAAAATGAATATACCCATAGAGGGTACTGATTCCTGTACCCCTTTTTAATAGTGGGGGCCTAGAGTAACTAAAGAAAACTAACAGTTGGTTTGACATCGACATGAAGTTATGTTTGAGAACTTTATTATCCATTAGAAGACAAGGGATCACAGAGAAGTACTGTCTTAAGGCTGTCATAAGTGTGTGCAATCTGACTATGACTAATTCAGATCTCAAGAAATCCCCTCTCTCCACTCCAGACAACACAGTCTTCTTGTGGTTTCAGCCCCTTCCCAAAAGAACGTTAGCACCATCCATATCAGAGTGCGAAGGTAAGTGGTACAAGTGAGAGGGGGGATAGTGGCAGAAGGCATGGGATCACCTTCGAAATATTTGGGTATCCTTGGGAACCCTTGGTGGCTTGTTAAAGTCTTCTTTAATTCCTATTTGGCTTGACTCTTGGGTTCTTATTTTCAGGTGAATCCTAAACCAAACAGATCTTACCTTTAACAAAAAGGATGACACAAAAGACCTAAGACACCAAGAGGATGACCCTACTTTAATAGATAAGGAAAGCAAACCCGCCGATGCATCACTCCATGCAAAAAGGCAGGAGGCCAAAGCGCAGCCAGTTCTTGGAGCAGCTCCCGCTCGGGGAGGCAGTGGGGGTGTTACATGGAAGCGCCAAGCCTCCTTTCATTGGGCAGAAGTTAAGTGACATTACTACGGGGCAAAAAAAAAAAGCAATGCATTGAAATAAATCAGTATTCTTGCAGAGGAAGCTCTCAGAAGTGTATTAAGGGACAAAGATGAACATGAAATCAAGTATGTATATAGCTTGGATATACAAGTTAGGCTGAACTGGAAGAAGAGAGCCAGGGAGGTCAGGGTCCTGAAGGCGTGACTAGCTGTTCTGGTTTCCAGGGACATGGAACTTTGAATGCTAAGTCTGGGAGACTTCGAATAAATCAGAATAGTCACCCTGATCCATGGTGAGGGCCACAAGGGACAACACTCGTGTCCCCAGTGTGAGAAGAGATCTTTTTGTAGCAGGCACAGACTAACTACTCAGAGAGAGGTCCAAGGGACTGGTTTCAGTGTTGTGTATTTGAGGGATGGTATAATGTAAGCAGAGCTCTCTGACTCCTGCTCTGCTTTTGTTCTGTCTGGGAAGAAGAATGATCTTTAGGCCAAGAAGAATAAACTCAAAATTGGTTAAGGGTCCACTAAGGCTGAAGACAAATGTAGAGCTAATAAGTGCTGGTCCAGCTGCTCTAAATGAAATCAGGAGTTCTAGTCCAGGAACTTCCAACCCAAGGGAAATGGCAAAAAGCTACCAAATCCATATGGACAATATTTCGAGAAGAATTCTCAAACTTGAGTGTGCTTGATGTCTTCCAGGGAAGCCTGTTGAAGATGCAGATTCCTGGGTCCCCACCACCTTTAGGTAGTCTTATTTGTTATGTATCAAATGTCTCAATTGACATTTTTTATTAATGCCCCAAGTCATTCTCCTAAAGGTGAACCTTCCATGGTCCTGCTCTTTGCAAAAATTTTTTTTTTTTCCTTTTAAGAGAGCATTGGTGAACCACCAATGGGTGAGCAAATAACTAGTCAACACCAGTTGGTGAATAAACAAACAAACAAAGAGAACAGATTAGAGATTGAAAAGGAACAATAGATAAATGGATGCGTATATGTATGGAGGCATGTAGATGGTTTTAAAAATTTTTTATGTATTTTTTAAAATTTCTTTTCAGTGTTCCAGAATTCATTGTTTATGCACCACACCCAGTGCTCCCTGCAATAGTGCCCTCCATAATACCCACCACCAGGCTCATCCATCCCCCCACCCCCTCCAAACCCCTCCAAAACCCTCAGTTTGTTCCTCAGAGTCCACAGTCTCTCATGGTTGGTCTCCTCCTCCAATTCCCCCAACTCACTTCTCCTCTCCATCATAGACATAGACATGCTTTAATTTTCAAATAAGATGGTCTAACATGGATTTCATGACATACAAAATATAGCCCAATGACCCGCTTGCTAGGTCCTATCAGATCCCCACAGATGGACAATGCAGCTGTTGGTGGCAGGGGCCACGTGTGGTCCTCTGGCATCCAGACTCTCTACAGACCTTTGGGCTGAGCGCTTTTCTGAATCACCTCTCTCGAGTGAGTGCCTCCACCCAAAAGAACAAACTTCAAGGTAAAAATTGAAGATGTCCCAGCAAACCGCAGCATGATATATGTCACTTGGGTATATTTTTGTCATCAGTGGGCTAGACAGCGGCAGGTATGCAAATCAGAGTCCTGGAAACCACACCACTAAAAAATGCCTCAGTTAAAACCTCGCTGCCACCCAGACAGCCTATATTCTAATAATGGCATTTCCTTCCTATCTTGTTGCTAATTCTCTGAGATGCAAACAGAGAAGAAATGAGAAAGAGAAGACCTGCCAACTAGCTCTGTAGAAAAATTCCTGTCCGATTAAGATTTTTATCTCTTAACTTTGGTTCCCGAAATAATAACCAACATGTGCACAGCACTTTATTCCTTAACGAAGTCCTTTCATGTATATTACTATCTCATCTCATCCTCCCACCAGCCCTTGAGAAGTAGGTAGAACAAATGATTTAATGACATCTGGGCCCTCCAGGCTAAAAAGGGGCAGGGTGCAAATAATCTGAGCTGGGGCTTGAACTCGGCTCTTGATTGCAAACCTGAAATCGTCTCCTTAAATCCTTTGTGGAAAAAGAGGCGGTGCAAATTACTTAACAAGCTAATGCCTCCACTGAAGGAAAAAATGGCTCAGACAGTTGTGGCTGCTCTCCTGATCACTGTTATATTTGTGTTTGCTTTTTCTTAAAATTAGCTTATGTTCCTGAGTGGCGCATGCCAACACCTATCTACAGAGAATTACAGTTTGCACTGGAAGGAAGCTCCCTCTTGGACGTCTTGCAAGACCCAGCAAGGAACCTGATGGAAATTGAGCCTGTCATTAATGAGACAGGGCAATTTGGCTTGGAGAAAACCGTCTCCTAAAATGACTGTGTCAGCAACCTCCTTGTGCTCCCTGCTGAAACAGAGCAGGGACGAGGTCCTAGAGGGTGGGGGCCAGCGTGATGAAATATTGATCTGCTCCACGGTGCCCAGCGTGGTATCAGAGCAAAGTGGGTGCCCAGGAATGTCTGTGGAAGAGACAGTTCCGGATGGCTACACGCTTTGTCGGATAGAAAGGAGTGCAGAGGACAGAGCCAAAAAATAATTCAAATCTAAGGTTTTGATCCCAGCTCCAGCCCGGCTGTTTTTTTCTCATGGGTGAAGCTGTGTAATGAAGAAGAGGACAAGCCAAGCATCTTATTTCTCAATTATTTATACAAAATCCGCCCGAGGAGGGCGGGCAAGGGAAGCAATGAGACCAGCATAGGTGTGTTAACAACGGAGGGGAAGCAGTCCAAGTTCAAAACTGAGAATACTAGCTGGGAGAAAGCGCAGTTTAGATCACTTCCCTTTGTAAAATGATCCCCCTGGCTAACATGAGGTTGGCTGTATGCGGAAGGGTTAAATGCATTACCAGCTGGCAAATGACCTTCTTGAGAGAGAAAGGGGAAGCAAGAGGCCAACGCTTTCAGAAGTAACTTGTTTAATAAAAATAATCTCCCCCTCGCATTTCTGACACCACCAGGCAGTCACACCATCCCGCTTCGGGTCACTAGATGTGGCTCTGTGAAGTTAGAGGAAATTATAGAAATCCATCATGGCTGATCCAAACTGGTTATTATTCGCCGCGTTTTATCTTCCAAGCCGTCCTTAGATTTAATTGCTTGGTTGTAATGAATTAACCTCTGAGGTCCACAGTAGCATTTATATTGTGTTCAAAGGGAAAGATGCAGCTTCTGAGCCCTGTTCCTGGAATATACTCTCTCAGACCGAGGCATCTTGCTAAGACCTGAGGAACTCTGGTAGACACTTGTCGTAGGAGAGCCCCTGGATGTCCAGACAAGGGGACACACAAAGAGACTCCCATGACCCGAAGAAATCAATGCACACCCTCCAAGCTGATCTTAAGAAAGAAGAGGAGTAAGCAATGACCATGAGGACTGTCACTCTGCAAACAGATGTTAAAATCACTGGTTTTAGAGGAGCTCAAACCTAGGTCTTACTGTCCTGCCTTGTTTATCTCTCTGTCTCCTCTGGACCATTCCCATGAACAAGTAAACAAGCTCTACCATCACTTGTCTGCCAAAAGGGCTTCTCTTGGCCCACTATATCTTGGCTATTCCTTAAAAACAAAATTTTTAAAAACTTTTATTGATTTATTTGACAGACAGAGAGCACAAGCAGGGGGAGCTACAGAGGGAAAGGGAGAAGCAGGCTTTTGCACTAAGCAGGGAGTCTGATGTGGGACTTGGTCCCAGGACTCTGAGATCATGACCTGAGCCGAAGGCAGATGCTTAACCTGCTGAGCCACCCAGGTGCCCCAAAAACAAATTTCTTAAAAGCATTTAAAAAGTTCCGCTCCTCTACTCAAACTTTTCTTATCAGTTACCATCAACCTTCTCAATCGAGCCAGATTTAACAGACAATTTTGTGGCTTCATTCTCATCGCCTTTGTAGCAGCATCTGATGCTGGGGATTGCTCCCACCTTCCTAAGACAGTTTCCTCCTAGATTCTGGGAAGACCACACTCCCCTCGTGTTCCTCCCACCCCCATGGCCTCTCCTTCTCACCCCCTTTTGCTGGTTCCTCTTCTCTATATACTTATCAGTAATGAGCCCTCTTCTCATTTCTTTTGGTCTATCTTCTCTAGAAATTCTCATGTTATCCCCATGGCCTTACATGCCGTCTGTACACCAATGACTCTAAAGTGCACTTCTGACTTCTTTTCTGAACTTCAGACTAGCATATTCATAGCTTCCCTGGCTCCAGTACAAATCCTTGGGTATTCACCATCTCAGAAAAGGAGTCCCGCCTTTCTCTTGCTTTCAACCTACTGGCTAGTCTTGTTGGTTCTACTTCCATGGCACATCTCAAATAAATCCACTTCTCTTCCCCTCTGTTAGCATAATTTAGCTCAAGCACCAACTTAGCACAGAGGCTCCCAACATTTGTTGAGACTTCCATAGGAGCTCCCTTTCCAACCACTTGTCACACAATAGCTGTTGACCTCAAGGCAGGCTCACCCTCTCTCTCTCCAATTACTCCAACCTTCCTGGCCTGCTTTCTGTTCCTCAAATACACCATGTTCATTCCCACCCCCACAGCCTTTGCACTTGCTCTTTTTGTTGCCTAGGATGCTCTTTCTTCTGATCTCCTGATCAGTGATAAGTTTGAGATGCCTGAGAGATGCCCAAGCAAAGAGTCCTGTATGCCCTTAGATGTGTGGTTGGAGTACAGAGTTGAGGTATTCTAGGTTTGCAGTAGATGCCTTGAGACTAGGGGTTGTCAACATAAATGGTATTTAAAATAATGAAAATGGAGCAAATTTTCTAAGGAAAGAATATACAGGATAGGAAGAAGACTGAGGTACTCCAGCATTTGGAGATAGTATAAAAGATCTAAGAGACAGTGAGTAGGAATGGCCAGAGAGAATAGGGAATGCAGACATCTAGGAAAAGGCCAAGAAAAGAGAGTCTTGGGATGCAGGGAGTGACCAATTGTGTTAAGCACTGTAGAGATGATCAGGAAAGATGTGCCCTTTGGATTCTACACCATGGAGGCCCTATGTGCCTTTAGCAAGAGCAATTTTGGGCTAGTGGTAGGAGAAGACAGATTGGGGTTGGCTGATGGGGAAGTGCAGGCAGACCTTACAGATAACACTTCCAAGAAGCTTGATTATGATGGTAAAATGGGACAGGGTGGGAGCTAGTGAGGGTGATAGTATCAGAGGAGGGTTTTAGTATCAAAGGAGAGCCATTCATACAAGTGGGAAGCTAACAGAATGATCCAGACAAGGGGAAAAAGTTGAAGATATAGAAGAGAAATGAGATTATTAGAAGAATAATGTCCCTGAGTTCCTAGGGACTGTTAGGTCTAGAGCATAATACAAGCTTCATGTGTAATTTTAAATTTCCTAGTAACCACATTAGAAATTATAAAAGGGAAAGAAGTAAAATTAATTTCAAAAATATATTTTGTTTCATACAGCATATTAAAATATTAGCATTTCAACATGCAATTATTAAAAAGATATTTTATATTCCTTTTTCATACTAAGTATTTTAAACTTAGAGTACACTTCAATTCAGACTAGATTCATTTCAAACATTCAATAGCATCTTGTGGCTGGTGGCTACCATATTGGATAGAGCAGGTCTTGAGCACAAGTAGAGGGATTGTTTGGCCTTTTTCTGGAGTGAAAAAGTTTCCCCATTGAAAGACAGAAAGGACTCAGGGCATAGATGAAGGAGGGTTTGGAGATCTGGTGGTGAATGAAGGGTTTGGAGATTTGGTGGAGATTTGAGAGAGAATGGAACAAATATCAAAGACCATTTTGTATAACCATTTCTACATTACTTAATCTTTCCATCAATATACCTCTTCTCCCTAGAAATTTCCTTTCACTTCCATGCTACTTTGGGAAGCCAGTAGGTTTCTTGAGTCATGGAAGGTAAGTAGTTTTCACATTGAAAAGCTGCCCATAATAGCTAAACGAACCCCTTTTTAAACAATGTAGGGACTTTTTTTGGTACATTCTCTTCTTATATGTTTGGAGAGACAAAGCAACACTCAGTGGTAAAGTAAGGGTAAGTTCGGTGTCCTAAGCCCAGTCTAGCCACTGACCCTTCCACCTCTGGGCAGTTCACTTCAAAGACAGGGTCTGAGCAACAAGCATAAAAAAGAAAAAGAAACACTGCAAAATAAATGCCCACATACACAATCAATAATAATAACAACAACAATGACAATAATACACATGGGACCAACCACAACCTCCTAGTGTTGGCAGTTGATGACCCCGCAAACCTATTTTTCATTCACATAAGCTTCAGCAAAACACCAAGTGTGATTCTGCCTAAGCCTTTTCCTCCTTTCCCTGCAAACCCACACGGACTTTGAGGTAAATCTAATCCACATGTTTCTGATTCATTTACACTTAACTCATCAAAATGTTGTTTTCTAACAGCTATTTGATGGCCAAGAAGTCTTTCTTAAAGCTCCTTTCTTAGAAAAAGGATGTTGTGGTTTGCCAAGAGAAAAAAAGCTGAGCCCCAAAAGATTTGAATTCAGCTTGAAACTCAGAAATTGTGAAGTTTGGACCAAATCTGCCCCAATGCTTTCTCATTATTCCCAACAACCTTTCTCCCATGGGTGATTTTTCAACTCTCCCTTCACTGATGGACAGAGAGGGAAAGGTTTAGGCTGGGCAGTTGCTGGCCCAGGATCGAATTTTAGACCAGTCAAACTAGAAAATAGGATGCACTTGGAAAAGACAGTTTTCTGGCAACTCTTTCCGCCTCCCTTGGAATTCCGTTTACCTCCATGCTTTACAGTTATCCTCTTGTCAGCTAAATGGCAGCTCCTTGACTCACCCAGGCGCTTCCCCAGTTCACAAGCTTCTCCCCCTCGGGTGGGGCTATTCAAGGCACTGTTTCTTTCTTCATGTCCCCTTTCTCAATGAAAGCTCTATGTCAAAGGGTACAGGAAAACAAAACTCCCAGAGTATGAAGAATTTCATGGCCCTGCAAAGAAACAGAAGATACATTAGGTCAGATGTTAGGCTGATAAACTCACCAACTCCCTTTAACTTAAGACTTTAATTAAAATGACCCTTGTGAGGGGGATTAAAAATAAACATTCATTCATGTGTTCAGTCTGGAATCCCATAAAATCTACATGAATATGCTACTTCTGGTTTACTGTAGCTTCCTAAGACACCCTGCCCAGATGGATTTTATTCCTGTCACTTGGAATGAAGACAAATCTCATAGGCTTAGAGACTCTGATCTTCCTCCATGTTTGTTTCCCTCTGGGTGGCTTCCAGACATAGGCCATTGAATGCATGGTACAGTGGCGTATGAATTCTCTCTGCTGAAGGAGCAAACTGTGTAGTCTGGCAGCATTAACTAGGGCACAATAAATGTCCAAAAATATATGTGTTGAATTAGTCTATATCAGCAAGACTCAATAGAGAAGAGGAATGATATTCATAGTTTGCAAAGCAGAAGAAGAAAATGAAGGGGTACAAAGGGGAATGGAATGGGGAGGAACTCAGAGGGATGTCATTTTGCAGGCAACTTCAGCCATTCAGTGAGTAATGTATGACCATTTCTAGAATGTTTTACCAAGATGACAATGTATAAGACAAGATAACTCAGACTTCGTGAAGTACACCAATATAGTACTATTCTGTTATTATCCATTTTAGTGTGTATAAGTGGAGTTTTCCCAAGAAGACCTGCCACCCTAACTGGAAAGAAGTTAGAAAAATGGAAGAAATGAGGGACACACTTTGGACTGCAAGGTAGGTTTTTTTGTTTCTTTTGGAGACTAGAGTGCACTGGACCCAGACTCTAAAACTTAGATAGACTGGATCCATTCTGTTGGTGAAAATCAGCTGTCCCTGAGACAATGGAAGGAGCTAGTCATAATGACAGTGAAGAGAAGTGGCCCATTTCTATGCATCCAGGAGGCAGGGCAGCAGTTATGAAGCCCTACAAGGTTCAAGAGGGTATGTCTGGATTTTCAGTAGTGCTAGTGAAGATTGAGAGTAAGTTTCCATGTTCCAGTGAACTCGAGGTGAGCAGCACCCCAACCTGCTGGTGCTGCTGGGTCATCAACAGCAGATACCCTGGAAAAGAGAGCGGAGAGGCAATGTCAGAGTGCTCTGCACTGAGCCAGAAGGAAGATGAGAAGATAGCACTGGAGGGTTTTCTCAGAGCACAGCCTTCTGCCAGACTGTCAGAAGCATCTGAGGGACATTTGGAGATGGTTTGTGTCCTAAAAGTATATAGGCATGGACTCATGCTTGAACAATTTGGACATTCAGAAAACAGAACCTGGTTCTTTAAAAAGCCTGTGAACATATATAAGTGACACGAAGAGCGCCTTCCTGGGAGTCCCAGCCAGCTCCTTGGTTCCCTTGTTGGTGTCTTGGACTTTAGAGGGATTCCTCCAGCTTTAAAACCACCTTCTCTGTCTTCTTATGCCATCATAGAATCATTTCCTGAAGTAAAAGAGTCAACACTGAAGGTAAACTCGTATTAAGAAATATAAAGAAGGCAAAGCTTGTCTAACTCAACTGATATTCCTGGATATCCACAGAACCTCCAGCCTGGTGAGGGCAGCCATTACCTGAATTAAACAACCATCAGAGCTCTTATTCCATATCCAAGAGGAACCCAGCTACGTGGCTTGGTCTTCCCTCTGGGATGCTCCTCAGATGCTCCCTCCCACTCTGACCAGCCCCTGACCCGCTACTCCCTATTACTCATCCTGGATGTCGGTATAGATCCCCCTACTCTTTGGGGACGGAGAACCTTTCCACGTCCCCTTCAATAACAACCTAAAAAATTCAGTTGCTGCTCATTAACTGATGGGCTCATTTACATATGTAAGAGGAAAATATTATTCGTTATCTGTCATTTCTGCCTCCCCTTCCACCTCTCCTCTAGAGAGTGAATCCTAGAAACCAGAGGATCTTTGGTAAACTGAGCCCCGCACTATCATTCTCAGAATAATGGGCTTTCACATATCGATGGCGATACGATCAAGGACAACATTTTCTGATCTTTTGTCACCATGACTCAGAATAAGAAATGAGTATTACACTGCAACTCCCCCCAGCACACACCTTTTTATTTCACTTTTTAAATTTTTTTTTATTTTTTAAAAATAATTGGTCTCATCCACTAAATTGATTTCACAACCCACTCTTGGTTCATAACTAACCCAAAGTTTGAAAAATATTGAGAAAGTAGATTGGAGCAGGTGTGTGTGTGTGTGTGTGTGTGTGTGTGTGAGAGAGAGACCGAGAAATAGAGAAAGAGAAAAAGAAGAGCTGAAAGAAAGGGAAGAAGAAGTAGATCTGGGAGTTTCAGGAGAAGGGAAGAATGCATAGCCAAGAGTAACTTTGGGGAAGATCATAGAGGTTGAATACAGATTTTTATTGCCTGCCCTCTAATTTCCAGTAAAATCTGCATTCTTCAGGGATGCTCTGTGGATCAGCTTGGTAGGGTTACATACAAAGCACTGTAACCTGGTTCAAGACTGGCAGAGAACAAAGCCAGAGGAAGGCAGGAGCATATGGCCTGGGTGTCTTCAAAGGCCAACTATCCACATTCATGGGATCCAATGCACTGGACACTCGACAGAACTTAGAGAGGAATGGCAACTGTGTGGGATGGAAAGGAGGGAAGTTAGGGGTCCAGGAGGCCTGGGTTCTCATCTAGGATGGCTTCTACGTGGCACAGACCCACAGATGCCAATTTATCACTCTGGGTCTCATCACCACCTGGAAAATGGAAGAATAAAGATTTGTAAGGTCCTGTCCCCCCCACCTTTTGAAGAGTCCTACATTGTATTCCTTATCTATAAGACATTTATAATCTTTGAGATCTTTATGGATCCAGTGGAGTTTCCCTTGTTTACACCCTTTGAACGTTGTGCCAAACTAAGCCTCGGTCTTGGAAGATCACCTCTGATACATGTGTAACTGGGCCTGGCTCCTCCCCATATATACACATCCCCTTGTACACACACACACACAAGCACGCACACAAACTGTGAATGCGCTTCTGTCCCTCCAAGTCCATCCTACCTTGCTCTCTGACCCCAGAGACTTAATGCCTACATAAACCCAACCAATGGACTCCTGGACCTTCTACTTCACAAGGGGTCAGTGGGGAACCCTGACAGGGACCAAGACAGGATGAGGAGAGTGGGCTCCGGATCCTTATTCTATTTAGTCTAGGCATCCTAGGAAGTTTATTTGCTCAGTTCCCTCCCTGTGAGGTTACCCTGGGCTGCCACACCCATCATTCTCTCTCTCTCCCAGAAATCTCCTCCTTTCTGGTTCTGATAACCTTTCCTCACTTCTCTCCTCCCCCACTCAGCCTGGGGGGTAGCAGTGGCTCCACTGCCTCTGCTCATGTGTGTGTGCCTCTGTCTCTAGATGTATTAAGATGTATTAGGGGAAATACCAGTTCTTAAGATGGAACCAAAGCTTGAATCATAGAATCTATCAATAAATCCTCAAGAAGTTTTATAAATCCATATATTCCTTATGGTTATATGATTCACCAGTTCAGTGCATTACATTGAGCCTCTTTTCTGTAAAAAACAATATATCTACTTACTTAAGCACACACACACACACACACACACACACATATACACTAAAGCCTATCCACAATGAAGACATATAATAATTTATGCTATACATATGTTTACATGTTAAAAAGAGTTTTTTTAGGCTAATGGTGTTAAACAAGGGACAAGTAATTGGAAATTTAATTAATTAGGGACATGCCTACATTTCTACTGATAATTAGAATCATATATTTGGAATAGTGATGATTCCTTAGTTTTAAGCAAATTATACACTTACTTCTCAAATGTGTGTAAATATCTCGAATATCTCATTAAGAGAAAGAATATTTTTCAGGCTAAGAAGTTCATCATAAAAATATAAACATAACTCTGAATAATGAATGAGCTATGAGATTATGAAAAACATATGGCCTGGGGTCTCTGTCTCCCTTTTCTTTCTTAGAAATTAGTCACAGCACTTAGCTCAGAGCTGAGCACCTAACAGGTAATTGAAGAGTAGGCCTGACTGTTGACCAAGCCAAATGAAGCCAAGTTAACTATAGCTCATTCATGTACACACACACACACACACACACACACACAAATGCACACACACACATCTGTAGTCAGATTAATGCTTCATTTATCTGGCATTATTGTTAGTACATTTCCCAAATAAATAGAACTCACCCTTTTAAAGTTATACATTTTAACTGAGATCACAAAATTTTCTTAAAGAAAATACACACTACTCTAACTTCTTAAACAAAAAATTCTCAACATAATATAAACTATAAGCAATGAATCATGATGGTTCTAATTATAAGCATCAGTCATTTCACTAGGTCCTCAGATTCTGTTGAGGAAATTTTAGCCATCATCAGGGTATTTATTATTTTTAAACTGTATTCTAAACCCTTGAGGCAGTGAGATCTCACCCCCTCCTACAACACCTTACATCTGGTGGCAAATTTTGCCCCCAGAATAAAACCTGAGCGTTGATCCCTGAAGACAATAGGTGTTCTGCCTGGGAAGGATCCAGGTGTGGGTTTGAGTCTGAGACAATATTAAAATAAATCATCTGGTAACTCTAAGTATCATTAGATTCCTAGAGAAACAAAAAGGCAGCTCCATCCAGGAGTAAAATATACTAAAAGGCAATATCCCCCAACTGAAGCCCGCTTTATTTTGCCCCTCTGGGTTCCCTAGCCTGTTCCATGCCCAGGCACCCTATGGGAAAGCCCACGCTCAGTCCAGTCAACACAGCAGGCAGCCTGTCCTCTTCATGGGAGAGGCCTCATTAGGCAGATGGCTCTGAACAGCAAGGAACCGTAAAACAAGGATCATCCAACCCCGAAGAAAAGTCAATTCCATAAAAGAGAAAAATCGGGTGAATAAAGAGATCAGCCTTAATTCAGAAAATAGAAGGGAAATTTTTAAGAGGCATAATTGTATCTGCAGAGTTTGAAGAAGATAAAGCATTCAGAAATCAAGAGCAGGCTACTGCAAGAAAGAAGCCTTTAGGGGTGCCTGGGTGGCTCAGTAGGTTAGGCGTCAGACTCTTGGTTTCTGCTCAGGTCATGATCTCAAGGTCCTGGGATTGAGCCTCAGGCTGAGCTCTGCACTCAGTGTGAAGTCTGGAAATTTAATTAATTAGGGACTCTCAGACTCTCTCTCCCTCTTCTTCTGATTCTCTCTCCCTCTCCTTCCTGTTTGCTCTCTCTTTCTCTCTCAAATAAATAAATACAATTTGTTTAAAAAAGAAGCATTTAAAAAACAAGAAAGAATTTCAGGAAATAAAAAAATAATAATTTTCAAAATAAAACCATCATATCAACAATAGAATAATAGACACCTGAAGACCAGGTGTCTAGAATTTATTACCGATCTATGAGCATCTATAAATTGATCTATAAGCAACCTATAAACAACTCATAACGTAAAGCAAGAAGTCTAAGAGATGGAAAATGTGATAGGTAAGTTAGGAGACATAGAAGAAAAACCTACTAGATCCAGCATATGTCCAGTAAGAATTTTAGGTGAGAACAAGGACAAAGGAGAGGAGAAAATTTAAATTAAAAAATTAATTAAAAAAAAAAAAGGCTGAACTTGCCCTGGATTGAAGAATGGTAGGAATCTCTCCAGATTGGAAGGGGCCCATGCATTTTCAGCAGAATGTCTGAAAGGATCCCAATTAAGGGTAGGGGAAATTTCAAAATTTTTAAAAAATAAAGAGAAAAACTTTAAAGCTTCTGGAAGAAAAAATAGTTTTTATTTTGTTTTTTAAAAAAGATTTGATTTATTTATTTGACAGAGAAAGAGCACAAGCAGGGGAGTAGCAGGCAGAGTGAGAGGGAGAAGCAGGCTCCCGCTGAGTAAGGAGCCCAATGTAGGGCTCGGGGCTCAATCCCAGGACCTCCCTCCCTTCACCCTGGGATCATGACCTGCGCCAAAAGCAGGTATTTAGCTGACTTAGCCACCCAGGTACCCAGAAAGATAGTTTTTATAAAGGAAGTTGAAGCAGACTAACATCAGACTATGTGTTGGTTGCAGTAGGTGAAGCAGGGCAAACACACACCTGGGAGACAAGGAGGGAGCCAGGAAGTACACCTGTGGGTCATGCACTGAGGCTAGGGGCAGCACTGTCTGCTTCATGCCTAATATTGCTATTACCTTCTTCTGTACTAATAGAACCCCAACTCTTGGAGAGGGGGAATATCAAGGTACCCAGCTAAAATTATTCTCTCACCAGACTCCCGGGAAGCTGGGAGTGGCCATCTGACTCAGTTCTGGCCAATGAGCATAAGCAGAAATTGATCAGGAACTTCCTGGAAAGCTTTTTCTAAGGGACAGACTGAACAGCCTGACAGTTTTCATTCATTTGTTTCTTTTCTCTTCCACATTCTGAGGATTTGCTGTGCCTAGAAGCTCACAACCATCCCGTGACCCAAAAGATCAATGCCCACAAAATAAGGGTGCTGCTAGAGGAGGGCGGGACAAGCCCAGGTCCCTGAGGAAAAATAAACCCACAAAACTATTAAAAGAAATGTGGAAAATTTACAAAATAATTTCAGAGAAGGAAGGGCCATTCTGGATGACATAAAATGTAGAAGCCACAAAAAGAAAGATTAATACATTTGACAGATTAAAATTTAAAAATTTCTGCAGAGGAAAAAATAACCCCACAAAAAGTCAAATAATTAAAGATAAACTATGCAAAAAACCATAATTGCAACTCATATCATAAAAAGTTAATTCCCTCAATACATAATGAAATCCCAGAAGTTCCTACTGAGGGGCAAAAAGAAGACTGACTCAAAGAGAAAAATAAACTAAAGGTAAGAACAGTTCACAGGAAAAAATATAATCATCCTTATATGAAAGTATATTCATCTCATAATAAAGATAAAAACTAAAGTGAAATATTACATATGTTATGAATTAATATTACATATTATATTAAATATGATAAATGTATTATCAGCTGAGCTTGTATATTCACAGAATTTTCTAAACAGATAAACAGGAAAATTGCCCTTGTAAAGAGTGTGACTGATGCCCAGGAGACAATGGTAGATGGAAAATTTACTTCTCACCATATAACTCCTCCTTATTTTCTGACAGTGCATGCAAGTGGGGGGTGGGGGCGGGGCAGAGGGAGAGGGAGAGAGAGAATCTTTAAGCAGACTCTGAGCACAGAGCCTGCTGTGAGGCTCGATCTCATGATCCTGAGATCATGACCTGAGCAAAAATCAAGAGTCCAACGCTTAAAAGACTGAGTCACCTGGGTACTTCATAAATCCGCTTTTTATTTATTAATTTTTTATTTTTTTAATAAGACTGTGTTTTTTTTAATTTAATTTTATTTTTTCAGTATTCCAAGATTCATTTTTTATGCACCACCTTAACTCCACCTTTTAATTAAACATCAGATTTTCAGGAATTATAGATTCATACGCAGTTGTAAGAATACAGAAAGAATCCTTATACCCTTCACCCAGTTTCCCCCTGTGGTAACAATTTGCAAAACTATAGTACAATATCACAACTAGGATATTTATACTGATTTATTTTCATCACCACTGGATGAAAATACTCCCTTTTACAACTTCCTCCATTTCCTTCTTACCAGCAAACCCTCCTTAACCCCCAGGAGGTTAATCAAAAGAAATGATGGACATTTCAAGAATGTTGCATAAATGGAATCACATAATATGTAACCTTTTCAAATTCATGTTTTCACTAGACCTAATTCTCTAGAGATTCATCCAGATTGTTGCATGTTTCAACAGTTTGTTGCTTTTTATTCCTGAATAAGTTCCATGGTACCAATATAAGCAACAATTTAACTATTCACTCATTGAAGGATATAGGGGTCATTTCCAGTTGGGTGCTCTTAGAATAAAGTTCCTATAAACATTCATGGATGGGTTTTTCTGTGAATATACGTTTTTCTTCCTCTGAGGTAAATGCCCAAGAGTTTAATTAATGGATGGTATAGTACTTACATGCTCAGTTTTTAAAGAAATGGCCAAACTTGTGACTGTACCATTTTCCCACCAACAATGGAAGTGTGATCTAGTTTCCCCATATCCTCTCCAGCACTTGGTTTTTTCACCATTTTTTCTTTAGCTATTCTGATATACGTTTGGTAATATCACACTGTGGTTTTAATATGCATTTTCTAATGGCTATTGATTGTTGGACAACTTTTCATGTGCTTATCTCCCATTTGTATAATATCATTGGTGAAATGTCTCTTCATGTCTTTTGTACATGTTTTAATTGGATTTTTTTTTTACTGTTGAGTTTTGAGAGTTCATTGTATATTCCAGATACTAAGCCTTTGTCACATATGTAGTTTGCAAATATTTTTTCTTTTCTGTAATTTTTCTTTTTATCCTTTTAATAGGGTCTTTTTCTGAGTGGAAGCTTTGAAGTATAATGAAGTCCAATTTATCACTTTTTCTTTATATGAGTCATACTTTTTGTGTCACATCTAAAACCTCTTTACTTAGTCCTCGATCCCGA
Source organism: Mustela putorius furo (assembly GCF_011764305.1). NCBI lineage: Eukaryota > Metazoa > Chordata > Mammalia > Carnivora > Mustelidae > Mustela > Mustela putorius. The sequence goes on along the minus strand of NW_025422123.1, from coordinate 12,288,550 downwards.
ACATTTATTTCTATATTTTTTTCCTAAAAGTTTTATAATTCTATGTTTTATATTCAAGTCCATTATCCATTTCAGATTTTTTTTTCATAAGGTATGAGGTTTAGGCGAAATTTCTCCTTTGGTGGGGCTATGGATGTCCAATTACTCTAGCACCAATTGTTAAAAAAAAAACTACTCCTCTTCCATTGAAGTGCTTTTACACTATTGTCAAAAGTCAGTTGGGTGCACGTGCACCCGAATGTTTATAGCAGCAATGTCCACAATAGCCAAACTATGGAAAGAACCTAGATGTCCATCAACAGATGAATGGATAAAGAAGAGGTGGTATATATACACAATGGAATACTATGCAGCCATCAAAAGAAATGAAATCTTGCCATTTGCGACAACGTGGATGGAACTAGAGCGTATCATGCTTAGCGAAATAAGTCAAGTGGAGAAAGACAACTATCATATGATCTCCCTGATATGAGGAAGTGGTGATGCAACATGGGGGCTTAAGTGGGTAGGAGAAGAATAAATGAAACAAGATGGGATAGGGAGGGAGACAAACCATAAGTGACTCTTAATCTCACAAAACAAACTGAGGGTTGCTGGGGGGAGGGGGGTTGGGAGAAGGGGGGGTGGGGTTATGGACATTGGGGAGGGCATGTGCTATGGTGAGTGCTGTGAAGTGTGTAAACCTGGCGATTCACAGACCTGTACCCCTGGGGATAAAAATACATTATATGTTTATAAAAAATTTAAAATTAAAAAAAAAGTCAGTTGGGCATATTTGTGTGGATCTATTTATAGGTTTCCTGTTATCTACCACTGATGTATGTACCCATCCATCCACCAGTACTACACAGTCTGGATTATTATAGCAATAAGATAAGTTTTATATCAGAAAGACTGATTCTTCCTTATTTTTCAAAATTGTTTTCGTTACTCTAGTTTCTTTGCCTCTCTTAATAAATTTTACACTTGATTTTAACCTGAAGGACAGGAAGTGATTCCATATAAATTGTAGACTAATCTTATCTATACCTCTAAACACCTATCCTAGAATTTAATAGGGACTAAATTAAACTTGCATACCAATTTGGGAAGAATGATATTTAATAGGTTGCCTTTCAATACATGAACATGATATGTTTCTCCATTTATTTAGACCAACTTTGATTTCTTAAATTAGCATTTTGTAGTTTTTAGCCATTAAGTCCCAAACATGTTTTGTTAGTTTACATTTAAATATTTCATTTAATTTGAGTGATTATATATTGTATTGTATTTTTTGTTTTGGTGTCCATGTGCTCATTGCTAGGTAATAGAAATGTAATTGGTGTTTGTAAGTTAATGTTGCATTCTGCACTCTTTCTGAAATCAATTATTAATTCTAGAAGGATTTGTTTATTTTTTAGATTCCTTTGGATCGCTCAAACGAACAATCATGTCATCTGCAAGTAAGGACATTTTATTTTTTCCTTTCTAATCTACATGACTTTAATTTCATTTTCCTGCCTTATTGCAGTGGTTATCACTACCAGCACTATACTGAGTAAGAATGTTAAGAATAGACATTCTTGCCTTGTTCCTGCTATTGAGGGGAAAGCAGTCAGCCTTTCATTATTAAATATAATATCAACTGCAGGGTTTTTGAAGATCTTTATTAATTTGAGGAAGTTCCCTCTCTTCTTATTTTTCTGAGTATTTTTATCATGAACAGGTGTTGAATTTTGTTAAATACTTTTTTAAAAATCAACTTATATGATCCTATGATCTTTTTTTCTATAGTCTTGATAATATGGAGAATTACAGTGATTAATTTCAGACTATTAGAACAGCTTTGTATCCCTGGAAGGTACAAATGATAAGGAATGGTTAATGCAAATTGGTTGTAGTATCTTTGAGTTTCACCCAAACCATTCTTTCTCTGAGCTCCACTGTACTTCCTCACCTGTCAGACTGACAAGGCTGGCTTTAGAGGACACTGATCCAGGCAGAGATCACCAGCATTATGGAATGCTGGCAACATAATGCTGACACTCAGTGTACCAAGAAAGAGGGTACTGTGGATACATCAGACTGAATGAGGAGACGTATGCATTGTACCAAGCTTGCTGCCTTGGGGCCCAGTGATGTACTAGTCTTCAGTTGGCCGGTAATTTCTTTTCTTTTCTTTTCTTTTTTAAGATTTTATTTATTTATTTGAGAGAGAGAAAAAAAGAGTGTGTGTGTGTGTGTGTGTGTAGGGAGAGAGGCAGAGGGTCAAGCAGACTCCCCACTGACTGGGGAGCCTGATGCAGAGCTCCATCCCAGTTCCCTGAGACCATGACCCAAGCCTAAGTAAGATGTTTAACCGACTGAGGAACCCAGGTGACTCTGGTGAGAAATTTCTATTGGAGAACAATGTGGCTGGTTGATTCTGCTTAACTTTGCCCATAAGCATACAAGGCATGAGGGAAAAACACAACTAGCTATTGTTGGAATGCAGTCCTCATGCACATAAACTTACATCCACTTACTTTGCCTTGTTATATCCTAGGAATTGATTTTACATTTTTGGTGGTGTGAAATAAATTGTCCTCAACAAATTCCAGGCTTTGGTGCACAGTTATAAAAATATCCATAGACCTCTAACATTGCTCAGAGGCTGAGAAAATGCATCTGACAGAGATGAAGCCTGGAAAGAATTCTTTCTAGCCCAGAGTCTGTATAACATTCAAACTGCCTAGAAGAAACAGGCATGATTTGGTGTGTGGAGGCTCTCTCTCTGTGCCTAAGAGCCCTAGGGATGCCAGAAATCCAAGGCAAATGTCTGTTTAGAAGCAAAAGCCATCTTAAATTTAATTCTCTTACATGAATCATCAGTGAGGAATTTATATATGTCTACTGAAAGTGGAAAAATGTTGCCCTGCATTTTAGATAGAAAGGGCCCCATATTCTATTTTTCTTCCCTAGATCAGTGTTTCTTAAATTTTTTTCAAACTATCTACCTCAGGGAGTTTTTTTTTTAATCCTTTCTTAATTGTCTCCCTGTCCACATGATATCTGGGCACTACAGATATATTGCATATCTGTTGATGTTGATAGGTAGGGTTGAAATTTGGAGGGTCATAAATCATTGTAATATCTAATCCCACCCCCCCAAAAAAATTTTTGCTCCCTCGGCAGTAATAATTCCCCTGTTAAGAATACATGTCCTAGATAAATGAGTGTCTAAATTCTTCACAAAAGCAGGAGAAAGAAATATCCTAATATGACCATTAAGTTTGCTCCCATGTCCTATCCCAAGATTTGCAGTGACAATTATTCTCTACTCTGGGTGCAACTATTTGTAGACTTTAGTCCAGTATCAAGTAATGAGAGATTTACTACAATCAAGGAAATGTCAAGGTGTCGGTTTCAGGAAGTCCAGAAAGGCCTGAAAAGTCATAATCAGGCAGCTACCATCTCATCCTTATTCTATTCTGGGAACATGAGTTCTCTCCACAGTAGGTTCTAGGTGAAGGCTCTCACTGGCTCCCACCCGGTACTGGGTGTCTCCTCCACAAATCCAAATGCCTAAATTCCCATCCACACAACCTTCTGGGTCCCTTCGCTGTTAAACAAGGAAGAGGAATAATATAGGGTGAGTTACATGGCACCATTTGTTGTAATATTTGATGGCCTAACTCATATGCCATTCTTAAGTGGACCAGTTTAATTTAAGACATTATATAAAATCTAGTGTTCTGTGTTGGGATTTTTGGTACATGAACCATAACATACTTTTCAAGGGCCATGACTGCAATGTATTAAGAAAGGTGTGTATCTGATTTGCCCACAGCAGAGGCTTCTTTGGTACATGTTCATTGGACTTTGGCAGCTGTCCTTATGTCAGGTAGCAGGGAAACTGAAGTTGCTTGGTGGCAACTGAGCGTGCTAAGGTACCTGGGTTTGCCAGGGAAGCCTGCTGCTGAGTTTGAGGGAGCCTCTAATACTCTCTCCAGAAACTGGTTTAATGAGGACTATCAAGTCATTGGGAGATAAACATGAGATGGTTTCCTTTGTGAGTACTTGCCACCCTCCCTGTCCTACTGCCCTTCCTCCAGGCTGCCATGATCTTGTCTTTTTAAAGATTTTATTTATTTATTTATTTGAGAGACAGAGAGCAAGACCGAGTAACCAAGAAAGAGAGAGCATGGGCAGTAGGGAGGGGCAAAGAGAGAGAGGGAGAAGTAGGCTGTCTACCAAGCAGGGGGCCTGATGTGAGGCTCAATCCCAGGACCCTGGGATCATTTGGCGTGAGTCGAAGCAGACGTCCAAGCAACTGAGCCACCCAGGTGCTCCATGGCTGCCATGATTATCGAAGCCCAGGCTCACTTCAGTTCTGCAAGAGTCAGTGTTGCCAACATCAAGCCTCAACTTCATATCCAAGGGGATGTTCTTCTCCCTCCACCTTCCTGACTCTGGGGTAGTTCTACACTGGGACTTTGGCCGGGCACTGGAAAGTGAGACAAAGTCTACTCCCACATACTCCTCCTTCTTCTTCTCCACTGTTGTGTTGGGGTGGAGAGCAGAGGGATGGAAGGCATGAATCTTCATAAGTGTTCCCTCATAGTGAGCCTTCAGGCTTCTCCAGACTTCACCTTCACCATAACTGCTGATTTGGCTCAGTATCTATGAACTCAGAATAATCTGGTGGCAGTACCAACAGCCTTGTGGATGAGGGGCTCAATTTAGAGATGCTCCCCTAGGCATATATAGTCTCTAGAGAGATTAGGCCATCTGTTTCACTTATCCTCCAGCCAATGAGTTCACCCACTTGTTCGGATGTTCCAAACTACTTTGGTCTATGTCAAGACCATGGCCCTAAACCCTAATTACCCTTCCTAACCCCAAATCTGAGGTTCATGACATGTACACGATCCATTCTCTATACTCTTGGGAACTAAAGAGGGGTAGTTTTTGTCTCTGCCTACTGGCATACTGTGCAATCTCTGCCCAGGTTTTTTTTTCTGCCTCTCTGGTAGCCCTGGTTTGGGTTCTCATGACTCGTGACTCAGTGTCCTCTACTTGCTGGACTACTCTTTTCAAGGGCCTACACAAAAAGTTATAAGTGATTCTCTTGAGGTCTCCATCCTTTGACTTCAGAGAGCAGAGGTCTCCTGGGAAGAAGAATGGGGGATGATGGCTTGGGGGTTTCATGGCTTTCCCTGAACTGGCCAGTTTCATTCCCCTCCCAGTTGCCCTCTGATATCTACTGAGAGAAGGGATGAAGAGAAGTAGAAGCTACATTCCTTTGCAAGCCGAGTGGTGGTGTCTGATCCATCAATGATAAGAAAGCAGGATCTCATTCCCTGTTACATGGCTTCTTTCCAGACCTCATGTTTCCTTTTCCCTCACAAGGATACCTGCAGATATGGCTTGGGCTGTTGTGGTGACAGATCTGGTGGCCATTCCACCTTACCTCAGCTCCATTGCTCAACTCCATCTGGTTCAACTCCTGAGTGTTGTGCAAATTTTCACGGGAGGGAATCTGATCGACTTTGCTTCAGGCAGATGTTCACTACTAACTTTACCAGATGTGGATGGGAGAGCAGGTCACCAGATAAAAACATGTATTCTTAGGTCTATTCATTCATCAGTGCTCATGGTTAGGATTACTATCTCATCATATCAACCAACTGAGACTTTTTGGAGAGAAAAGAGTAGAGTTACCAATAATTTCTCAGGGACAATAGGCATAAATCAGGACTGTCCTGAAAAAACCAAGATGTATACTCACCCTACCTGAAGAAAATTCCAAAGAAGGAAGAGTGGCCAGATAAAGGTACCAGGTACATTTATGAGGTAGTGGAATGCAAATTAGTCATGAGGTTCCTTGAGAGAAGGAAATATATCTTATACATCTTTATATTTTGAAGTCTAACATGGTGTCTATCATTTTTGGAGACACCTAATGAATACCTGTGGTGTGAATGAAAACTTTTTCTTACTTAGGAAAATCTTTATTGAAGTAACCCAGATAATTCAATAAATTTTTTAATTTATTTTTTACTTATTTTTAAATTATGTTATGTTATGTTATGATGAACACTACATCATCAGTTTTTGATATAGTGTTTCATGATTTATTGTGTCTAACACCCAGTGCTCCATGCAAAATGTGCCCTACTTAATACCCACCACCAGACTCACCCAACCCCACACACCCCTCCCTTCTAAAGCCCTCAGTTTGTTTCCCAGAGTCCATAGTCTCTCATGGTTCCTCTCCCCCTCTGATTCCTCCCCCTTCATTTTTCCCTTCCTTCTCTTTATGTCCTCCATTCTATTCCTTATGTTCTACAAATAAGTGAAACCATATGATAATTGACTTTCTCTGCTTGACTTATTTCACTCAGATTAATCTCCTCCAGTCCCAACCATGTTGATGCAAAAGTTGAGCATTCATCCCTTCTGATGGCTGAGTAATAGTTCATTGTATATATTGACCACATCTTCTTTATCCAGCCATCTGTTGAAGGGCATCTTGGGTCTTTCCACACATGTACCCCAATGTTCACAGCAGCAATGTCCACAATATCCAAACTGTGGAATGAATGAAAACTCAACAAGTTCCAATATCTTGTTGAAAAATATAGCTAAGTTTTATATGTCAACTAGAAACGATTTAAAAAAAAAAAAAAAGGTAAAATACTCAAATCATTCTCTGGGAGACATTTTATAGTCTTGTTAATCAAGTTGCCTACATAACACACTAAGGATATAGAAGCTTGGGATTGTTCCCTTTCTATAATTTGGCTGAAAATGTACCTGCACCAAAGTAGCACGTGTTATTTTGAAAGTCTTTCATTTGGAACATTGGCGATTCTCAGGTTTCTACCCAGAACTTCAGCCCTGATCCCCAGGCTTATGTTGGCAATTCTTTGTCAGGAATCTAGGCAGAAATGGCAATCTCTCTTCTTTGTCATTGGTTACTCTTGGCTACAGGGTAAAACAGAGCAGGGAAATGGAGTATGTCAGGGGTGGGGGTTGGTTATAGAAGAGAGGAAATAAGAGAGCAAAAGACAGGAAATACCCCAAAACAGGAGCAAGGCTATAGTCAGGAAAGAATCTAGAACAACAGCTGAACAGCATCTCAAAGGGGTATGTGGTATGTGGCACTTCCTGATGCCTATAAATGCCTACTGACTCCCAGCTACCCCTCCTCCGGGGGACTTCCAGCTTCTTTCCCAATCTAGACCTTTCTTAGGCATGTTCAGCCTAGTCCATATGCCTGTCTGAAGCCATCTCTAAGAACAGCATCTTGGGACCAATAGAGGCACCTGTATGAAGCTGGGCTGTACCCCTTGGCCCTCCTCCTTCTGATAGAGTACCACTCTCCACAAGCTCTGCTAATTTGGCCATGGGCTTCTAGATCTGTTCCAGAAGGCATCTGACTCTAGAGATAAGGAAAAAATAATATTGAAAGTCACTGTGAAAGGAAAATTGCCTTCTTTATTATTGAGAATGAACCATTATTTTATTTACTATTTATTATTTTGTCTTCAATGGGTTTATATTCAATGCTTTCCTTCAAAAATAAAATAGGATTTGTTTAACAAGAGAAATAGAAAAGACATATAAGAAAAAAATGTATTACCTCTTTCCTGACCCTCCTTCCACATTTTGAAGCTACATTTTTTGGTATTGCTTTCAGTTGCCACAGATCCTGTATTTTGTGGTCAATTCTTGTACTTATGAATGTTCAAGTTGCTTTAACTATTTTTCCTCTTAAGGCTATATTATTTTAATTAAAATATTGGCTGCTTTGTGTCGATTTCTCTGGGAAGAAAGTGTCTGTACACCCGCCCCAGATCTTGTTCTGTGGGAGAAACTCTAATGCCAGGCATTTCCCTTCTCTTGGGTGGCATCTGCCTGAATCACAGACATAAAGCCTCAGAGTATTTAACTTGGCTTTGGAGAGTCTCCTTGCAAACTCAAACGTAATGAGGACAGGAAAATTATTACAGAGGTGTTCTTGACGGCATACAGAATGAAGGCACATTTGCAGTGGTCAGCGACAGGAGAGTCTACCCCACTATGTGTCTCTGCCAACCTCAGGCTCTCAGAATTTCCCTGAGGCCTCATTGCCTCAAAAACCCAATAAACAGTCCAGGTTGTTTATTGGAAAGGGGCTCTGCCTCTCACCTCGCGTTCACCATTGCCCCGGGTGGCCTGACCACCCTTGCTTTTAGGTTGGGAAAATGGCAAATTCAGGGCCATGTTTGGGCCGTGTACTGAACTATCACCTAGAAGAAAGAGAGAGAGAATGAGGCTCAAGAAATCGATTAGTCTGCACATGAAAACATAAATGCATTTAAGTCCTAAGGAAAACAGATGGGTTACATGTTCTCTTTTCTTTTTGAGATTTCAGAATATTTCGTGATGGTGTAAGCCCATACAATACTATTTTTTAGACCACAGGTTGGCAAACTGCAGCCTTTGGGCCAAATCTGGGAAGCCATCTCTTTTTATAAATAAAGTTTTATTGGAACACAGCCACACCCACTTGTTTACATATTGTCTATGGCCGCTTTTGTACCACAAGACAGAGTTGGGTAGTTGCAACAGAGACCATACGTGATCCACAAAGCCTAAAATATTTACTATCTGGCCCTTTACAGAAAGAGTTTGCCAATTCCTGTTTTAGGCCAACTTTGACACAATGTCTCATCTCCCTCACTAATTAACAGCAGGCTATTCATATATCAATGCGTTGCTTATGATCATGTCACTGTTTTTTCTGCACCCACAAGCATTTTCTAGAAGGGTTATAAAGAGCACAGCCTTGGAGAACTGCCTCCATGCTCTCCAGGTGTGTATGTCTGGGTCAGTCCCTTAACCTCTCGTCTCAGTTTTCTCGTCTGTATGTGGGGATACCCACTTACCCCTAACTTAGAAGGTTGTAATGAGTATTAAATAAATGGATAGAGTCAAGGACAGTGCCTGGCCATAGATGGCCTCAGCAAATATTGATTGTTCATCGTGTAGCCAATTTCTCTACACCCAACATTGCATGAAACACACCTTCATCAGAAAAGGGGGAAAAAGGAGAACCTGGAAAAGGGGCAGAAACTCATTTGTCATTTAGCAAGATCCAAGGACTTAACCCTTATTTATTTTTCCTAAAAATCATTCAAAACAATTCATGAACTGGATGTACTAGAACATGACCCCTATAAAAATTTCGACCAACAGTTCATGAGAATGATAATACCAAGTTGTGCTGGAATCTGCTCAATTCCCCAGCTCCCCGGAATCCGGTTACTACAACTCACTCTCACGCTTCAGTGGGCTAATTGTTGCTTGGATAGAATCAGCCGCCGAGGCTCAGCACCTAGCTCTCTTCAAAGCACTTAATAAATGAGTGGCTCTCCACAGGTACTTACCTGTGCGCCGCAAAGTCAGACACACAGGGTCTGGGCTGACCTGGGTTTGAAAACAGGAAAGCTAATCAGGTCATTGCTCAAAGAGTCCAAAGAGCACGGGAGTAATTTGCCCCAAGCACCGAGTGCTGTGTCCCCCCTCGACAGAACTGCTGAATCAATTAGCCTAATTAAATGAGGTGGAAAATTACTCCCACAAATAAGTTGCCATGAAAGGCAAGTCTTAATTTGGCCTAAGGGAAAGCAAACAGCTCTCCTCTGTGTCATGCCAGAGTCTATGAATGGGGAATAATTGGCAATTTATGTGTGTGTGTGTTTAAAGCCATGGTACAAATATGTTTTCGTTGACAAGCAGCTGAGGCTTTCTCTGGTAGAAAGAGAGGGTTCTAATTAAGGGACAGGATAATTGTGTGTGTTGGCTGAAATGCCACATGGGTACTGTGGCTGCAAACATGGAGGCCTGGGACTTGCCCCACTGTGAGGAGCAGGGGCTCAGGTTAACATGGACCCCTGGGAGGGGCACCTGACAGCAACCCATGTTTCCCCCAGCTCACTAACCCATGCAAGGAGGGTCAGAGGACTCTATGGCAAGTGACCCAAAAAGACAAATGGCGAAGTTAAAAATTAAAAAGGGTACCTTTGTTCCATGAAATCCACTACAGGCCTTAAGAATGATGATGGAGAAATAAATTTTTGAGTGTAGGAAGGCGATCAAAATTAGTTGATGAGACAAAAACAGTTGCAAGATGGTCTATGTCAGAGTGAAAATCAGCCACCTTGCTCTTCTGCAACCCAACCCTCAAACTCTGGGACTGTCCTACCCTCTGCCTGCCCAGGCCCAGCCCTGTCTACAGGAAGAACTTTAAGACCTCTGGACGGCCTTGGAAGACTCAGACAGCGCCATCTGCAAACCCAGCAAAATTCTTGCCCACGTTGGCTAATGGCACTATAACTCTCATAAGTTTGTTCACCAAAAGTCACTTTTGGATGTCTCTCTTAAAGATCTCTCTCCCAAAAGGGATGGGGTCTTAAAAAAATAGTAGGCTATAGGAAGGAAAAAAAAAAAATCCCTGCTACACTTGGATAATTTGGATAATTTGAAATTAAAATACTGAAATAATTGTAGCATGTGAACTTCTCCCACGGGCCTGTTTCTAGGTGCTAGGTGGGACCCAGAGCAGCGTGGTTCTGAGCCCAAGGAGTAGTTCAGATGAACAAAGCTGACATGGGTTCTCGATTGGCTGAGCTGCTCCCGCCCTTGTTTCCCTGGCCCATCCTGTGACATGTGACCCTTAATTAAGCTCCTACAGTACATTAGCTTTTCCTCATGAGCCCAGTTCATCTCCATTAGAGCTCCTAGACCTCTGGACAGTGTCTTACATTCTCTTTCCACCTAGCTGGGGACAAATGAATGATTTATTATTTACCCCCAAAGGGGGAGAGTCGATATAAAGGGTTCTTGGAAAAGTGTGTAAAGGTGATGGAAGGGTTCAATCATTTAACTGACTGAGTAGAATGGCCACATGCCCTCTGGATGCCAAGAAAATTAATGCCCATTTCTCTGTACCGGGACAGGGCTGTTTATGAGATATTAAGCTTGGAGTCAAGACCATGGGCTCTGAAGTCAGCCAGAGGGAGAGAGGGAAGGAGGGATGAGGGTGGAAGAAGAGAGGAGGAGGGCTCACACAAATGCCACACCCACTATGTGCCATGTTCTTTACAGACATTATTTAATTTAAGGCTCCCCCAAACCTATGGAATTCATCCCCAAGGAAGGGCATTTTAAAGGGAGCCCATTTGAGAAAGCTCAGAAGTCATATAATTAAACGTTCCATTTGATATGTTACCCTCAGCCTATCTCTGAAAGGAGATAAGAGCTCCTATCAAACAGGAGCCCCTATTTGATAATTTTTTAAAGGTAGCATTTTGAGGAGCACCTGGGTGGCTCAGTGGGTTAAAGCCTCTGCCTTCAGCTCAGGTCATGATCTCGGGGTCCTGGGATTGAGCCCCACATCGAGCTCTCTGCTCAGCAGGAAGCCTGCTTTTCCCTGCCCTGCCTGCCTCTCTGCCTACTTGTGATCTCTTCTGTCAAATAAATAAATAAAATCTTAAAAAAAAAGTAGCATTTTGATGTTTTTCTTTTACTCTCATAAAATTTGGTACAAATGCCAAAATCTCTGCCATGGTTACCAAAATGCCAAATCAAATTGCCATATTACCCACTATTATTCCCATCTTACAGATGGGGTCCAGAAATTAAATGAATGGCCCACATTTACAAAGCAAGATAGTGGTGGAACCAGGACCCCAAAGCCATGCTTGTTGGTTGGCTTGAGTGCTTGGTTTTCTATTCCACATGCTCCCCCACATTTCCTATAGGACCTGAGGAGGTTTAGCTGCCCAGCCCTGAGGTCATCCACTCATGGGTCTCCCTACCCCATGCCTGGGTCAGGACTCCACTCTCCTCTGAGTGTCCAGGGTCATGTGTCAGCTTGAACAAGTCCCTTGACATGTCATGCCTTAATTTTCCTCTTCATGTCTCAGCAGCTTATTGTGTAGAACTAGTCTGAAAAGGGTCTGGGGGATAAAATGGTTTCATGAAGAAAACATGAAGTATGAAAAGATGCTACAAGAAAAATCTTCTTTTCTGACAGGTGCTATTTTTCTCAAACCCACATAGATTCAAGGATTTCAAGGAGGCCAGGTAATGGATCCATGGTACCCATTTCTGTTTTCCATTTCCTTTTAGATTATTTAAAGAATGCAAAACCTGGTCAGCTGTTGAGGGGGTGGGAGAAACTCTTGAGATTGGGCAAGAAGATCTAGAGAGGAGAGTCTCTAGAAGAGAGTGCACTGGCCTTCGAGGGTATTCTCAGGCTGCAAAGTTCTTGCTGGGGCTTGTGGGACTCTGAGATTGTCACCGAAGCTCTATATATCCCCACTGCTCTTTACTGATGAAGTTTTCATGTGGAACTTGAGCCCATGAAGCAATGATCTGTCATCTAAACTCAAGAAGAGGGCCATGGTGAGCCAGAAGAGACTCTCTCTATTTAACTCTTGAAATGGAGAAGCAGCAGGGATGACAAGGAATTTACTTTATTTTTATTGAAGGACAAGCTTTCACAGTCTGTCCTTACCCCACTTGAAGAATTTACAGGAGACTGACTAGACAGATGGTAGGTGTCTCTTTTTCTAACCCTCAGTTTACTCATGGGTCAGATGATTCTAGTGCTTTCTCTGCCCCTTCAGGTCTGGCAAGCATTGGTTATACCTCATTTCTTAGTGTCTGTCAAGATTAGTTTTTTAATTTGAAACATGCACTGTAATTTGAAAATGAATGGGTTTTCTTTAAAGAAATAATATTTGCTACTTTTTAAAAGAGGTCTCTTGGATCCCAGGTGAGGGCACAGTAGTCAAATGTTGGCATGGAGATGGAGGAAGACCCCTCTTTGAACTCAAAGCACCTTTGGGTCCACTGTGGCCTGTGATTACCAAGGATCCAGAGTTGTATCTGCCAAAGATCAGGAGGAAGATGAGGGACTTATCCAGTCTGCTACTCAGCAAGACAGAACTGGGTGGGGGTTAGGGGTGGCGAGTAAGATCCAAAAAAACACTTTGGAGCCAGAAGACTATCCATTCTTAAGTAAAAGCAGCAAGCACACCACAGCCACATCTACACCTTCCCCACACTGTAGAACAAGCCAACCTCCCATCCCCAAAACTGTGCCCTAACATGACGGTGCTGCTCCAAGTAGTGCCCTCCCCAGTAGCCCATCTACAAAGCTGAGGCAGTGATGTCCCCTCATTCCAGGAAACCAGTAGGGACCCTCCAAAGGGAGGGCCTTTCCCAAATAACATCCGGGGGTCCTTTTTAAACCTTTGCATCTCTGCTAAATCTGCAAGGCTGTATGGGGTTGGGTGGGAGCCAATTGGGGATTAAGTGGAATTGTAGAAGTTTTGCAAATAAGCAGTTTCCTACCATTAGCAACTTCGCACCTACAGCTAAGGCTCAACTTCTCCCGCTCCTTTCTTACCCAAGAAGGATCCGTAATAATTCTGTTGCATGAGATAGTGTGTGTTTATCTGTGTGTGCACACACACATACCTGTGCACACACTCACAGTGGGCCACGTGTGTCTCTGCACACCTACGCACAAGAACTGCACGGCCAGATCCTTACCTGCACTGCCTACAGAGTTGCTCAGGTCCCAGTGCAAACATGCACAGTGGTTGCCTGTACAAGCATTTTCAGCGTGCATGCGTGTGAGTGTGTGTGTGTGTGTGTGTGCAAACATGCACAGGATCTTCTTACAGATCCTGTTCCAAAGATTTCATCAAATCTGGTAACCATTCTTTTCCGTTTCTATCCTAACCAGGTTTTCTGCTATGTCTGCTTCAAACATTGCAAAACAAAGGCTAATTTTTTTTTTTTTTTTAACAGCCCCCGTCTTAGGATCTAGAGCTGCTATTTCCAGCTTTCCTTGCTGGCCTTGACCTTTCTGGGATATCTCCTACCAGAATTCCCCAGAAACACACCAGTAACCAGAAAGCATGGCCAGGCATCTCAAGGGCTCCTTCTGGGTTATGTTATAAATTTTGGCTAAGACATCAACACATGTCAACATGTTACTTTCAGTGACATGTTTGTCTTTTCTTTGTTAGCTTTGGTTCAAGGCCGTGAATCCATTTGGAGAAGTAATGTTTTCAAGCCTTAGCGAAACTGGTCTAACATGCTTCATGGACTTTGGGGTTTCTCTCTGCCTGTCTCTTCCTTCCATCGCTCTCCCTCTCCCATTATTTTTCTTATAAGTCCAAATGAAAAGGATATTTGGTGATCAAAATGAATTCAACTGGCAGAGTATGAATGAACACAAACCCATGAGCTCCCAGTGACTTCTGTCTTTGGTTGGATTTTGATGAGATCCATCCCCCGTACCCATGCTTGCAGCCTCTGGGGGGATCATCCATCTCTCCTCTTTCTATCCGATCTCTGCAATTCTCTTTTATCTTCGCAATGATAATGGTTGTCTATGCTTAGGCTTTAGCCCTGCTTTCTGAAGTCTCTCCTCTCTGTCCTCATTATTCAAAATGTCTTTGATCTGTTTGAAGTAGGGCTCTGGGGTACTGGTAGCCTTCCTTCCCAGGTTACTGAGAGCTCCAAAGCCATCTCCTCTTGTCCCAAGAGGAGCTGCTTCTTTGCTCACTTCCTTTTGTCTTGAGCACGCAATTTCCCCTGGCTGTGCTTTCATTACCTGACATGGGACAGAAGTTGCCACCGTAACTCAACTCAGACCTGGCCTATGAAGTGACCTAAAAGTAAAGGTGTGTTATGCATTCCTTAGGGATAGCAGAGGTGGCCAGCAGGAAGCCAGTTTGCAGGAAGCAAAAGAACATGATTTTAGTGCCTCTTTCTTTAAAAAAAAAAAAAAAAGGTTCAGGTTCAAACAAAAATATTAATATGGAACTTGAACAAACATTTTCACTCATACCCTTAAATCTAACCGGTTTTGGCTCTCCCAGAAACCCATACACAAAGGATGAAGAATTACCACCATTAGGATATCCTGAAGAATTAGTCACAAACTCTGAAGAAGTCTAGAACAGGAGACAGCATGAGGCAGTGAACAGGGCAATAAAGCAACAGTCAGGTAGCTTGGATTCTAAGCCTGGAACGGCTTCTGTGTGACTGCGGGCAAATTACATCAGGGCGTTAAGGTTCTGTTTCCTCATCTATTAAAGGGAAGGCAGGTGAAATCAAACCTTGAAATTCCTATAGGCTCCAAAGTCTGAGCAAGCAAGCAATATTAGAATAAGCATGTATTCTCCCAAGGCAACTACTTTGAAGGAAATATATATTTATTTGGATGTACAAGTTCTGGTGTTTGTTAAAAAAAAAAAAAAAAAAAAAAGATTTTCACTGCTTTATAGTCACACCTCGTATATTCCAGCTTCTGTTAGAAGCCTTTTATGACTCTGTCATTCATAAATTTGCCCAAACTCTTTTTTAATCCATTTACATTTCCTGTCTGTACTGCCTCTCAGGGTAATGAGTTCCATAACTTTATTACGTGCTAGGAGAAGTATTATTTCCTTGTTTGCTCTAACCTTACCTTAAGCTTCAAAACTGCCTATTTGCCCTAGTGTTTCAGAATTTGATGAAAAAGCCCATCCACAGTCTTTACTTTATAAACTGGAGTTACAATCATGTTAGGCTGCTTCATAAAGCAGCAGCCCACCCCATACCGTTCCCTTCATCTTTACAGTTATTTAGACAATAAGTGTGGGAGCAGATGGTGTAAGGAGGTCCTGGCTCCAAATGACTGAGAGTTGGTCTCAAGAGCCTGGAGGTCTAAAGCTTAGGCTTTAGAGTCAGACAAACCTAGACTCGAAGTCCAGCTCTGCTGCTTGCTGTGCGGTCTCTCTGAGCCTTACTTCCTCATCTGGAAAACAGAAAACAGGACCTACCTCAGAAGTTGTTGTGTCAACTAATATAATTTTTGTAATGTGCCTAACACAGGGCCAGGGCCAACACAGGGTTGTAAATATCTCCCTAAATCTAGTGATAGATAGATGATAATTAATGAAAGCCATGACACTAGATAGACTTAATGCCCAAGGTGTTCTAGAACCATCGTTCACATCATGAGCAGGGCCCAGATATGTGGTTGGCAAAGATCAATCCAAGCTTCAGTGCACGAAATAATGGGAAGATATGGATGGTTGGTGATGTTCTGGACACTAGCAAGTGGGTAGAGTTTAAAGGGAGATCAATAGAAGTATGATCTCAGCTTGAACTAAAGAGGTACCAGATCATGAGCAATAAATATTCACAAAGTGGTAGAGAAGATTTTTAAACCAAAAGTAGGAAGGAAAAGACAATATGCTCTTTCTAGAGCAATGTCTTGAGTCTCAGGGGGGAGAAATTTGATTTCTTGCTCATACTAACCAGTTATGAGACCTTGAGGGAGTCAACACCATCTCTAATTCCAAGTTTTCTTTAATATAAAATAGAATTAGTCTAGTTCTTTGAGTTAAAAAACCATATTCCTTGAACCTGTATTAGGGAAGAAAGGGAAGAGACAGGAATGAGAACAGGATGAGTCCCTGTCCCTAATTCAGTCCAAGCATCTATATTTATAAGATCTTAAGATTGGCTCATAAAAGGAAATGTATTGAGCCCAAGTTACTCTTTAAAAAATCTTTAAATCACCCGAATGTATACTGTGAGAAGTCCAAAAGAACCAAAACCAGGGGAAAAAAAGCAGAGTCATCTCTTCCTCTCTCATAATTACTCTGGCGGATGCCACTATTGAGCCAAGCATCAGGCTGAGTCTGTCTCTCTCTCACTCTCTCTCTCACTCTGTCTTACACACACACACACACACACACACACACACACACACACACACAGGTACATTAATACATAAACTGATGCTTCTGCAATGATATTTCATTTAAAATTTAAAATTTGATTTGTGGGGGTGCCTGGGTGGCTCAGTCAATTAAGCATCCAACTCTTGATTTTGGATCAGGTCATGATTTCAGGATCATGGGATCAAGACCCATATCAGGCTCTACCCTTAGCAGGGAGTCTGTTGAGAATTCTCTCTCTCCCTCTCCTTCTACCCCCTACCCCCACTCACACAGACACAAACATACTTTCTCTCTCAAATAAATCTTTTCAAAATTAAAAATAAAATATAATTTCGTTTGTAAAAAGGCTTTCCCAACTACAAAGAAAAATTACTGATACTACTAGATGAGATGCTGAAGTGCCTTCCACTCTAACAGAATGAGCTTCCAACAAGAAGGATGTAAGCCTTGGATTTAGAAGTCTTATTAGAGGGATCTGGAGAGAATCCATATGCATAGGAAACACTGGGACAATTTCTTTGCACACCTAATCAGGCAACCAGCAGGTGTGGGAAGTGGATGGAAAGTAAGCCAAAAAATATCAGCATTTCTGCATGAATGCTGGAAGCCCAACAACAACAAAAAGAAACACTTGGCATCCACTAGGTCCAAAACCCAACTGGCATCCTCACAGGTAACTGGTTAGAAGAAAGGAATGCAGAAACTTTATAGGCTATTCCCTGAAGACATCATCCCAATGTGTACCCAGGGCCAAAAAGACCAATAAAATTCCAGGCACATCATCAGCATGATTGCTTTTTTTGAAAAAAATACAGATACTTTATCCAACTCCTGAAAGCATGGTGCAACTCAAATAGCATAATTCGCATTGTTCTCATTCTCCTACCTTGGAAAGATGTAATGAGCTGGACAAGAGAGAACATAAAGCAAAAGAAACAAGAGGAAGAGGGTAAGGGAGTGAGAAATGAAGGATGGACTAAAGTATTTCACAGATGGGGATTGAGAGAACTAAAATAATGTAATGTTCTTCAGTCAGGAACATTGAGAAGGGATGTTACCAATATCTACAAAATAATGAAGGAGAAACAAAATGGCAGTGGTCTTTCTCTAATGGCTCCCTTACTTTTTCCCATTCATAAGAGCTTAGAAAAAGTTGGATGAAGATTGACAAAAAGCATTCTGCCCAATAAAGTAATATCTTTAAAGGCTCTCTCACAGGCAAACTGTTCACATTTACCCAAAGGAAATGCTTGGAACTTGTTATTCCAATTACAACAGATGTTGTAGATCCTTTCAAGAATGGTTAGGGAAAAAAATAAATATGAGAACTTGATTTAAGAAGAATAAAGATCTGTATATCTTTGACCAAAGAAGAATCAGTTTCTTAAGGGAAAAAATTGTTCTCTTCAACCAGGAGCATGATTGTAGAGAATATTTCTCAAATGTCTTCACGTTTCTCCATTTGATTGTTAGCGTCTGGAGGCAAAGACCAGGTCTTATTCTCTCTTATATCCATCTAAAGATCCTGTCTAGGACACTGCCTTGTCCAAAAAAAATTTTTTTTCTGCTTGCTGAAACAAATTTAATTACATTGATTCATTGCAAGAGCTGGTAAATCAGGTCTCCCTACAAGCCTTCTTGGTACTTTCAGTGTTCCCTTTGGATCCATAAGATCAGCCCCTAATAATGATTACATTTTGTGTCATCTGGAAAACATTCTTTCTGTGTGTGTGTTTTTAACTTTTCTGAAAGATCCAACCTATTTGGTTTCCCAAACTTTCCATCTAATGAGCCTCTTAGAAAAGTATGCAATTTGAATAACAAGAGAATAAACTCAGCCTTAGCTTATTGTGATACTAGGAAGCAGTCAGTGCCAATCAATTTCAAAACAAATCCCAGAGTGAGTGCATCCAAATAAAACAGCAGTCAACCTACCCTTTTCTTCAGAGCATGACCATTGTTGTTGAGCCTATGAAGGAAAAGGAATATCTGTGAACTATCAAGATTTGTCTTCCTCCTCTTTGAGGAGCAACCAACCATGAAACAAGAGATGGAAAATCTAAGTCCACTTCCATCACAAAAGCACCTGTGACCTCAGGTGAATGATTTAGCCTCTCTGGGCCTCAGGTTCCTCATCTGTAAAATGCAGAGATTACCAACTAAGGTCATAAATACCCAAATCCAAGAATTCTCTCCTCTCTTATCTATTGGGTAAGAAAGAGACTATGTTTCCAGAAAATGAGAGTTTGAATTCTATATTTGAGAACATAGATTTTTCTAACTTACTCTAACTTAATTACAGCTCCTAAGATATCTGATAGCCCAAATAAAAATACTGTGTGTGTGCATGCATATGTATGTGTGTGTGAGAGAGAGATGTGGGGAAGGTAAGGAAGGTTGTATAAGGCAAAAGTTTAATAACAAACTCCTCTTAAACTTCCCTGATTCTAGAAGAAAGCTGATTTTCTCTGCGATGTGACCACATTTCGTACCACATTTCCATGTTCATGTTTATTAATGAGACAGCCTTCCAAGAAGAAATATTCTTTCTGAGAATGTTCTTAAGGCCCATCCTCCACTCCACTGTTGGGTGAAAAACTCCTGGAGAGTAGAGCCACAGGCCACAGTTCTGAAATGGTTCAAGAAGTAGAAAAGCAGAGCCCTATGTGAAAACAGTGGGGGCACAGAGAGTGGTAAAATGAAGTAGGCTGTGGAGAAATACTAGAAGTCTTGCTAGAAGAGTCAGAGGGGTGTGCTCATTCCAGACAGCTGCAAATGCACAAGAAGACAGACACAGAAGAGTCTATGGTCCTTCCCAAATT
Organism: Mustela putorius furo; assembly: GCF_011764305.1. NCBI lineage: Eukaryota > Metazoa > Chordata > Mammalia > Carnivora > Mustelidae > Mustela > Mustela putorius. The sequence goes on along the minus strand of NW_025422123.1, from coordinate 12,268,959 downwards.
CCATTTCTTTACCAATACATTGAGCTGAAGTCAATGAACAACATGTGATGACCACGCAATGCCATGCTAAATGGTCAAGACAAGGAAAATGAAAACAAAAATGGGCATGCTTTTTAAAGGTTTGTGAACCAGAGTAGCTAGTGCATAGCTTGTGATAAATGCTATAAGAGCATTTGTAAGTAAATAAGATAAAAACAAAAACACCTATTGTCCAAAACCTGGGTAAAATATGTCTTCCACAGACACCTTAAAAATGTTTTCAGTATTGTCATCTACAAGACTTTCTCCATTCATATAAATAATAGGCCTGAGCTGTGACTGTGTTGTAACAAGAATGGATGATGAAAGCTCTTACTCACTTGCAGTCAACTTTGTATGAATTGAAGGCATGTTTTGCCCTGTGGCAAAAGAGTATAGAACAAAGTAGAATGAATGGCCTCTGCCTACAAGATTGTTATCCAACTGGCGAGGTAAATTATACGTGTGCTCAAAGTTAAAATCTACCCAAGAGATGTCATCAGACAATGTAAGTACCAAATTACTGATAGAGACAGGGTGTGCAGGTGTGCAGTGAGCAAGAAGAGTGTGGAGTAAGCAGGTCATGGAAGGTTTTGTGGAGGAGGGATTTGAGTTGTGGGCATGAGAAGCACAGTGAAGAGGAGAGGAGAGACTGCCAAAAAGCTGAAAGAATGAGTGTAGGCACCAACACTGGAGGAGAATGAGCAGAGAGATATGACATCGCAATGACTGGGTAGATCAGTTGTCCAGGCTAAGCAACTCAGACTTATCCTATCAGAAGTAGGGAACACCTGAAGATAACAATGCAAGGTAGGTTCTTTGTCATCCAAAATTTCCTAAGCAAATCTGAAATATTGATCACTTCTATCAGTGGTAGTCCTTGCTCCTAGCAGCCATGGAAAAACTATTCAGGTGTGCCCTCATCACATATGGTATTAGCAGATAATTCTTACTAAGTTATACACACTTAACAACCTTGAAGAATATTCTAGAATTGGAAAGAATCTAAGAAGTTACCAAACTCTATTTCTGAATCAATGCAGATTTTTTTTTTCTATAAGACCCTTAAAGTCAATGTAATCCTTGGCTGACACAGTATACTTACTGCACATAGAAGGAACTCAGTAAGGTGGGTGAGTGACCAAATGGATCTAATCATTGCTTAAAATTGGTCATTTGGATTTCACTTGCAGAATTGGGCAACATTTCCTCCTTAGAAAGTTCTTTCTCACTTTGACTTAAATTCTGTCTCCCTAGTTTTATCAGCCAAAGAAATGTAACAGATTTACTCATCTGTTGGTACTAGTTTTATCAGCCACCTGTTGGTACTAGTTTTATCAGCCAAAGAAATGTAACAGATTTACTCATTTTTCCACCTGTTGGTACTAGTTTTATCAGCCAAAGAAATGTAACAGATTTACTCATTCTTCCACGTCGCTGTTTTTTGTTTGTTTGTTTGTTTTTTAATATTTGGAGATATTTGTTGGGTCTTAGTTTTTTCCTTTCCAAATCACATCTGCATCTCCTGTTACTCCATAGAACTCAAAAGAACCAATCTGCTATTGTGAATAATGCTGTATTCCCTTGTCTCTCCTTTAATTCACTGAACAAGATGGCTTGAATAAGGGCTTGCATTATAGATTGGGGGAGGGTGTGGATAATCCTCCCAGAAGCTAGATTCATGAGCCCCTGAACTTGTGCATATGTGCCATGCTTCCCTGGAGGTATGTACTGGGTCCCTGCTGCAGCTGAGGCACATGACTACTTTCCAATGAGCTTGGTCCCTAAACTTCCATGCTGCAGGATCTATGGGACCTGCCATTCTCCCACTGCATGCATTTCCATCAGATGGCATTTTCCCAGAAGATGGTCCTGTTGGCAGCCCCTGTCTACTCTAAATCACAGCCATTACTACTTAAGCCCACTTCCTCCAGGTTGGTCCCCAGTGCCTCAAGCAAGCAAAAGCATCTGGTTCCTCATCCTCCACACCATAATCCTTCAAATCCTCGAAAGCCTTCATTAAATCACAATTCTACCAATGTCACCACACCCCTAAGCTTCAGGGAATGCTCAGCTACGAACCAAAACTTCACCTTCTAATGCAGAGGGTCATAGCCAGGATTTCTAAAAAAACAAAACAAAACAGAAAATACCACAGCTCATCATCCTTAATAAACATATTATTTCTGGAACTTTTTTTTATATACAGTAACACTTTTTTTTAAGCTATGTACAAGGATATCCTGTATGTATAAACATAAATATTCTTCACGCACTAAAATGAAATATTAAGTGTCCGCTATTGTGGGTGTTGATCGAACACATTTGATAAACCCAGCTTTCCTGCAGCTCAAAGCTGTGGCTCTAGCTAGCTAATGCCTGGGACTACAGGGCTATGTAATTGAAAGAGGATTTCTGAAGATAGACACCATGGCTGTCTTATTCACCACTGCATCCCCATGCCTCACTCAATATCTTCATAAAGTAAGTGTCCAATAAACAGTTACATGAATGAAAGCCACTCACTGGCTGGGTGACCTCTGGGACTCACTCCTCTCATTTATAAAATGAGCCTTCAGCCCTTTTTGATGAACTTTGAGTCCCTTCAAAGGCTACCCTAATAACCCATGCCTGTCTGTGGGTCCTGGGAAATGCTTTTGCAACAGCAAAGGTTGGCTCTGGTAACTCTTCTCTTCCCCCACATTCACACTCTACAAATAACCACCTCTAGGTAAGAAGTGTGAGGATAAGCTGGTGCTGAAAATGAGCTAAGAAAAAAATCAAGTATACCCTGCCCAGTGTGTGTCAGGCTGTGGTTTGTACTAGATTAATGAAAGCCCCACATGGCATAATTGTGTTTACAGTGAGCTTATAGGAGTTTTCCCTCAAGGTAGGAAAGGAGGTTCGGGTTAAACAAATTATTTAGCTTTTCCTGACCTGAACTGGCAGCAGTGATGGGGAGCGGTGGCTGAGGAATGGCCTTCCCAATTTCAGCCCAGATTATGCTCACCTTGAGCGCCTTTGCAACCGGACGCTGGTCTTCCATCAGGGAAGCAAAAGGCAATTCCTACACTCTGGAAAGGTCTAAAGCCCCAAATTGCTTCCTCTGGGCGACTTTTACCTTGTCTAATTGTGTAAAAGTGACTTCTAGCTATGAGGCAGCCAACGGCTGATTTTACAGAAATTAAAAGTCCTGTTTTTTGGCTCGAGTCAGTGAAACAAATAAGCAAATTTGATTGCCCAGAATGAGAACCCTGCTATCTTTATTGCGGTCACCCACCTCTTCTTCCTGAAACAGAAACACTGCATGGAGTCACGCAGCCGACATCTATGAGAGGGTAGTAGCCTGCAGTTCTGTTAAGAAAAACACGCAAATCCTACCCTCTGAGTCTACGCAACACCAAAAATCTAGTTCGACCCAACTTTTCACAGAATGGATGCAGTGCCCAAAGTGTTGCACTGGCATATCTGACTTTGGTCAAAAAGCAAATTAATTTTAACTACAGCTTGAGGAGTATGGATATAATTTTGCTTAGTTTTTACGGTTATTTTTTTTTTTTCAGTCAATCCATAGCCATTGCCAATTTCTCTTTAGTCTCTGAAGATATTTTTAGGTATGAGACTGTGCTAACAGGATGTATGTAATTTATTGGCAGGACTTTCCTGTCAACCCGTCAGTCATTTTTGATTCCAAATTACATGGGCCCAACCCAGGTCTGGGATGCATTCACATTAAATGATTGTGGATCATTTATTTCAGAAATGATAGGTTGGAGAAAATGTGCTTTGCACATGAGAAATGAAAACCCACAGCATGTCAAGTTTCCTGTTTCCTTGCGATCCTCATTTTTCCATTTAGCCTCTATTTTAACTTTTCCTCCTTCTGACTTAAAGGTCTTGAATGGATCCAAAAACAGATTGGGAAAGGCCTAGCCACTCGCTCCCTGGCCCCGGGGTTGAGTAAGACCACCTCCTGGAGGGTGGGAACGAAAAAATCACAATCATCTCTGACATTCTGTATCATCCTTGGGCATTCAGCAAGATAATGAGAGGAGGTGATACCACACATTTTGTAGGTTCACTTGGGTTAAGTGACTCAGCTAAGGTCACACAGAAAGGAAAAGAGGTACCGGAAGTCAAATACATGCACTCACAATCCCTGATTTTTTTCCCTAGAAATGATTTCCACTCTTTGCGAGTCTCCCCATGGCTCATGGTGACATAAGAATGGGATATGTGCTACAGGTAGGTCTTATAGCCAGGGAAGTGGGTTATGTGGCTTCTATGAGGCTGTCTGCCATCAGCGTGGGCAATCAGGAGGGGAGGAAGGGAGTGAAGTGGGAGAGGTCAAAACACAGAGGCATGTGTGCAGCTCTCACTAGCTCCAACTTAATGATGTGGGGCTCTTCTGCACAAAGCTGCGCTCATACTTGGCTGAGGAGCTGGAGAAGGTGAAGAGGTGACCTACAGGCCCAGAGGTTGCCCTGGGCCAGCACAGCCAGCAAGCAGATCGGCCCCAAGAGCACCTGCCCACACTTTTGTAAACAAAGCTTGCACAAAAACAATTTGGTCTTGTGCCAGTTCTCAGGCAATTATTGTAATTATTTAGATTTTTATTTATTTAAGCTTTTAATAGAAGCATAATTTACATATTATCAATCTTAGATATAACTGTGATTGATTCTGACAGAGGCATATGTTAATGTAACACACTCCATCAGGATATAGCATGCTTCCATGATTCCGGAAGTTCTTGCCCAGTCAATACCCCTTCCCTCCCCAGCCAGAAGTAACTACTGTTCTGATTTCTTTGGCAACAGATTCACTTTGCCTATATCCCATAGAAATGGAATTGTCTGGCACTTACCCTTCTGTGATATAGATTCTTTTACTTAATATGATATTTGTAAGATTTTCTGTGTTGTCACATGTGTCAACAGATCATTCCTTTTTATTGATGAGTGGTACTCTACTATATAGATATAGTGCAATTTACCCATTTACCTGCTAATGGACGTTTAGTTTGAGACTATTATGAATGCAGTTACTATGAATATTTTTATATAAGGCACTTAGTAGCCGCAGGGGCAAAGTGATTTCACTTGGGTAAATACTTGAGTGGAATTACTGAGTCATAGGATAGGGGTATGTTTAACTTTATTAGAAACTGCTGAACTGTTTTTCAGAGTGAAGTGTTATTAATTGAATTGTGTCCTTCCAAAATTCATACATTGGAGTCTCAATCCCCAGTACCTCAGAATGTGACTATTTTTGGATATAGTGTCTCTAAAGAGGTAATTGAGTTAAAATGAGGTCATCAGAATGGGCCCTATATCCATATGACTGTTGCCCTTATGGGATCAGGAGACAGATTCATGCAGAAGGAAGACCATTTGAAGACATCGGGAGAAGATGGCCATCTATACGCCAGCGAGAAAGGCCTCAAAAGAAACCAATCCTGCCCACGCCTTGACCTCAGACGTCTAGCCTGCAAAATTGTGAGAAAATAAATATCTGTTTTTTAAGCTATTCAGTCTGTGGAACCTTGTTATGGTACCCCTGGCTGACAAAAGTCTGTTAACCCCATCTTTACACTACCAGCGGCAATGTATGTGGGTTCTGGTTTCTCCACATCCTCGCCAACACTTGATATCAACAGCATTTTTATCTTTAGCCATTTTGGTAGGTGAATAGTGTATATCATTGTGATTTCCATTTGCATTTCTCTGATGATTAACGATGTTAGGCACTCTTTTGTGTGCTTAATGGCCATTCATTTATATTCTTTTGAGAAGTGCCTGTTCAAGTTTCATCTTCATCAACCTTCAATCATCCTGCTCCAGCCACCCTGGGCATTTTGCCATTTCTTCACCACACCAAACCCACTCCTAACTCAGGGACTCAGCTGAAATCCACTTCCCCATTTTGCTGTCCCTCCTCAGTAGGCCTCAGCTCAAATGTCACCTCCTCAGAGAAGCCTTCCCTGACTGTCCTAACTAAAATAGTCCCTCTCCTACCCCCATCCTTTTCCATTATCTAATAATTTATTTTTACTTCAGAGGAAATTTGACTTTCTAACATATTATATCTGTCTAGTCTTATCATCCAAGAAAGACTGTAAGCCCACAAAGCAGACACAAAATTTTTCAATACTCTACATTTGGAGTCCAGAAAAATAGTACAAAAACAGTATCTTATAATTATTTGTTGACTAGATCTTCAAAAATAAGAGAGAGAGAGAAAATGAAAATCTGTGTACTGCCCGGTACCTAGTAATTGTTCAACAAATAATGTTATTACATCTCTAAAGATATGTAATCATTGAAACCATAATAACATGATCTTCAGGTGATTACAATTCTCATATTAAGACATACAAAAACAGAGTTGAAAGAATAAGTAGAAATTATAAGCACATTAAAAATATTCTTATATTCACATATTAAATAAGTTTCTCACTTTAAGCTCTAGTTCTCTTTTCCATTCTTTATTAAAGTTTTTAAACTGATTTTTATTGAAATATACACCCTGACACCCTGAAACTTTTCTGCAAAACAAAATGGAGTGGTCGAAGGACTTAGAATGAAATAACTTAAAATAACACCCAAGAGTTTTGTATTTCCACTGTCCCCAGGGTCTGATAGCTTCCACATGCCTGTTCCCAGGATGTCCTGGGGAACCTCTATTCGTGGATTTCCATAAGTATTCCCTTGGAGCCAAAATAATCACCTTATTTAATCGAACTAAAATGATCCTTTTATTTAATAGAACTCCTTCACACCTTGCAATCAATTGTAAAAGCCTGAAAAGAACAGGCCTTCCATTTTGTAATCTTTTTCTCATTTAGCTGCATAATGTGAAAATCTTTTCATGTCAATAAACAAATATCTGAATAATTTTAAGTGGCTACCAATTTTCCCATTGAGAAGCTAAAAATGGAATCTATCCAGTCTTCCATAATTTGAGTTTTATTCATTCTCCTCACCTTACTGTTTGTTTTTTTCTCCTTCTCCATTTTTAATTGAAATCTCAAACTGGCTTTTGATTAGGGGACAAAACTTATAATTTTCTTGTGGAAAACAAAAAAACCTGAAAAGGTTAAAGACTTAGATTGGAATGATGCAAAATAGTATTTGGACATTTTACATGTCTGTGGTGACTATAATATGTCTGAACAGGGAATGGTCTTCAGAACTAAATGAAAGAGAGCTGATGTCACAAGCAGCTGATGTCACACTGTGTCCTACCAATGTAGGAACAGAGCTGGATGGTGCCCATCCTTTTTGCTGGATTTGACAGAATACTGTGCTTCTAAGAGCCAGATCTTAAAACTTGGATACAAGTTATCCCTAACAAGGATAACTAGATCCCTGTTTTTCACATCATAGGCTTGAGATTATTTTTACTAAAGCATATTTTTTCCCCAAATTAATTTATTTTAACTTTCTTCTGTTGCTTATAGTCATAAAGATCTGGCTAACGATCTGTGTGTTTAGGGACTGAACTGCCCATGTTTCTCTCTTAGCTTGCTTTTCCCCAGTTGTTACTAAGACTTTGTATGGAATGGATTTTAAAGGGTCAGAGCATTTGATTAGCCACATTAATTACCCAGAGAAATTAAATTTCCAGGAGTTTAAGTTATTTAGGAAGAAAGACGACAGGCAAAGACCAATGGTCTATCAAAAAGACAGAATGAAGGACCAAGAGGTTGCTAGGGGTGTTAATATAGGCTACTGCACCACTCCAAGCATAATAAAAGGATCAAGCTAAATGTTCTCTTGTATCTTCCTCAATTCTGAGATTTTGTCACCCAGTTGCCTTTGGGAGAATTCCAACTTCTTTTCCAAAAGACTCAATCACTTACTAATTTGGAGATTTTTACTTTTGTTGGACATAACATTTTGAAAAAGTCATTTCCTCAGGACTTCTTTTAAACTGCTATACGAGGAAGTTAATTCTTCTCATAGTCGGGTTTAGGAGCTCATAAAGAGAACGTTCTCAGCAGGGAGGTTCTGTGCTTCCATAGCCTTGCTGTCATTTTAAATAATTCCATTGAGTTTGATAGCAAATGTTTTAATTTAGTATTAACTGAGATTTGCCAGTCTGAGGCCTTGTAGACTGAAGACACTGTGGGAGATAACGAAAATTAATGAGTTTCTGTCTTATTTCAATCAGATGACTCACTGAGTTTCTCTCCCTTGCCTGAGTTAGAGAACACCCTAGCGCTTGTCTCTTCTCATTCCTGGTAGCCTTGGGCATATTTGTGCATTTGTGATGTGTGCAGAGACCTGTGGGAAAGCTTAGCAGATTAAAGATCTCACGGGACATTACACAAGGAAGTGAAGGTCAGACTACAGAGAATTAGTTTTAAGATCTTTTCAAAATGTCATTCACCATTTCTAGAGCAAGAGCAGTTTTAATGCTGAAAAATAAGATGGAAGCTCTGTTACATCTCTTGCATCACAGAAATAGAGAGAGGAATCTTTAAAGATGGAAAAGACCTGTGTGACTGAAGTGATCAGGTTTGCATTCTAGGGAGGGAAGGGAAGCTTATTGGAAGACAAATCCCAGAGCCAAGGGCAAGATAGATTGCTAGAATCTTTCCTAGAAGTCAGTCAAACTTTGGAGCCTGCAGTGATCAGCTGGGTGGGTAGCACAGGAGGCATTGATTCATTGATTCATTTTAACCTGATTTCACACTTATAATGACGATTTCATTCATATTTATGATAAAATTTTGACTAGGAACCTGGGAAAGAGGCAGAGAGTACTAATTTAGGGTTGATGTCCCTTAGCAAGATTGGTCCCAGCCCTCTACTTTTAGAGGACAACCCCAAAAGGAATAGTAATAAATGAATATAGAGGGGGAAAAAACCTCAAATTTTTGTCTATGTCTTAAGCATTGTGAAAAAAAATATATTGAAAGCAATAGCATCTGCATTCAATCCATGCAACTCAACTTGGGAAAATGTCATCCTAGGAGAATCTGCTCTGTTTGTTAAACCTTCATTTCTCATGTGGCCCTAGAGAATAAGCATCTGTTCCCAGGGTCAAAGTCAAGTCCCACAATCTCCTGTTGTAATCCAGGTTTATGAAGAATGTAGCTTCTGTGTGGAACTTTATTGTCTCTGTCAATGTTTTGTGAAAAAAACAAACAAGAGAATATGAACTGGGATTACTGTGCATGAATATCATATAACCTATATTTTGTTTTGCTAGTAGGATTTTTTTAGATTTAGATTTAATTATATAGTATTTAATTTCTATTATTTATATACATTTCAATGAATTTTCAATGTGGATAATCCCTTTTATGCTTCTTTTTTCTTGATGGTTGGTGTTCTTTATATACTTACATATGTAATTACATACTTTAGAACATTGGGCACTGAGTTTGCAACATTGTAATGTAATAAAATGACTCCAAAAATTAAAGGGAGGTTATAAAAAATTTAATGAGAAGAAATTTTTGATAATAACTCTTCTAAAAGGTGTGAGGTGGTATCTCATTGTAGTTTGGGGTTGTGTTCCTTAGTAATATATATGTATGGGTTTACTTCTGGGTCTCCATTCTGTTCCATTGATCTATGTATCTATTCTTATGTCACCACCATGCTGTTTTGTTTACTATAACTTTGTAATATAGTTTGAATAATGTAGTTGTTTGGCTATTCAGGGTCTTTTGTGTTCCATGTTATTTTAGTATTGTTTTTCTATTTCTGTAAAAGAAAGATGGCACTGAACATTTGCATCAAATATAGAAAGCTTTGGGTAATAAGGGTAATTCTTCTAATCCACAAATATGAGATATCTTTCCATTTATTTGTGTCTTTTCAATTTCTTTCATCAATGTCTGATAGTTTTTAGTTTACAGGTGTTTTATTCTCTTGGTTAAATTTTTTCCTAAATATTTATTGTCTTTGATGTCATTGTAAATGGAACCATTTCTTTCTTTTCCAGATGTCTCATTTTTAATATATTGAAACAATTTTTATGTACTGATTTTGTATCCTTTAATTTTACTGAATTCATTGATTACTTCTAATGGTGTCTTGGTGGAGTCTTTAGAGTTTTCTGTATAGAATACCATGTCACCTGCAAATAGAGACAGTTTTAATTCTTCCATTCTGATCTGGATGCCTTTTTACTTTTTTCTCTTTCTTACTTGCTCTAGCTAGGACTTCCAGGACTATGTTGAATAAAAGTGGCTAGAGTAAAGATCCTTGTTTGCTCTTCAACTCAAAGGAAAAAAGATTTTCATCACTTAGTATGATGTTATCTTGCTAAACAGCAAGTATATGTATATGTATATGCTATACAGCAAGTATACAGTATATGGCTTTTATTATGTTGAGGTATATTTTCTTTATCTTCACCTTGTTTAGAGTTTTTATCTTAAACTGATATTGAGGTCTGTCAAATGCTTTCTCTGCATCTATTAAGATGACTTATTTTTATCCTGAACTTTGTAATATGTTGTATCACACTAATTGATTTGTGGATATTGAATCATCTTTGCATCTCAGAAGTGAATCCCACCTGCTCACGGTAAATAATCCCTTTAATATATTGTTGAATTTGGTTTGTTAATTTTGTTGAGGATTTTTGCATCTATGTTCATCAGGGATAGTTGCCTGTAATTTTCTTTTCTTATAGTGTCCTCATCTGGTTCTGGTATCAGAGTAAAGCTGACCTTGTAAGATAAGTTTGGAAGTATTCCCTCTTCTATTTTTTTTTTAATATTTTGAGAAGGATTGGTATTAATTTTTCTTTAATTGTTTAGTAAAAATACACCAGTGAAACCATCTGGTCCTAGACTTTTGTTTGTTGGAAGGTCTTTGATTTCTGATTCAATCTCTTCCTAGTAAGTGGTCTGTTCAGATTTTCTGTTTTTTTGTGTTTCAGTCTTGACAAGTTCTAAGTTTCCAGGATTTTATCCATTTCTTCTAGGTTTCCAATTTGTTGACATATATATCATAATGTTTTGTATATCTACTATAGGTTTTGAGTTTGTGGTTATCATGAGGCTTATGTAAAATAATCTTATTTTAAGCTGATAACAATTTAACTTCAAAATCATGAGGATATTTTTTATTTTTATCACTTTCCTCTCACATTATAGGATTTTAATGTTATGATATTGTGCATCTGATAAGAAATTATTATAGTTACAGTTTAATATGTTTGTCTTCTAACTTTTAAACTAGAGTTTGATTTACATACTACATTACAATATTAGAGAATCAGACTGACTACATATTTCGGTTTGCTGATTAAGTTTTATACATGCATATGTTTTTAACCATGGTAACTGGCAACTTTTAATTTTAGCTTATAGAATGTTCTTAGAGTTTCTTATAAGGCAAGTTTAGTGGTGATCAATTCCTCCAGTTTGGGTTTGGTTTTTTTTTTTTTTACTATTGGGAAAGTCTTTACATCTCCTTCATTTCAGAAGGACAACTTTGCTGGGTATAGTAATTTCTGAGGACTCTGAAAACGGTAGCAGAGTGCTCAAGCTGGCAACATGGGACATTCTGACTTCAGTCCCCTTCATAAGACCAACTAGCAACTATCCATGGATAATACACTGTTGTGAAAATTTCACTTTACAAGAAGATCTCTGACCTCATGGATCTCCCAGCCCAACCAACACCATTCTTTCTTCCCCCTGCCTCCACTAGGTGTTATGAACTAAAAAGGAATTTGACCAAGGCTTACACAGAGTTGATGGCAAAAACCTGTCCAATGTGGGGACAAGGCTTTCTTCAGATAGCTAGTTCTTCCTTCCCCCAAGACTGAAACTATTTAACATACACAAATTAGCAAGTTTTCAACTTTTCCTACTGTTTTGGGGGAAAAGAAAGGTCTTTCTAGTTCAGGAGTGTTGTGAAACACCAGTTTCCATGGTACAAATCACATTTTTATTTACTTACAGTCTAGAACATCCAAGTGAAAGATAAACAGCATAAAATAACTCTAAATAAATGAAAAAAAATTAAACTCACATTCTGTCTTCCGATATCACCACCACCGTCATCCCCAACAACAACTGTGACCTGTTAGATGATAAATCTTTTTAAAAATCATATCTCCCTTCCAGAATCTCACAATCTTACTCAAATAAGTATGAAAATCCTGTGGTAACTTAATCTTCATAAACTATTTTCAGGAGTCAGTTCTCTGTTTTTAAGCTCCTGCCTCTATGTTTTCAAACTGCTTGAAAACATTAAAATTTTAATTATCTTAAAACGAATTTAGGACATCTAAGTTTGCATTTTGTGAAGATGAGGACACCATATTATTTTGGTCAATTTCACTGACTAAAATAAAAAGTAAAACACTAAAATTTTTTTTTTAAGTTCATCTAATAAAAAAGGAAAGCAGTCAAACCACTGATTTAGAGTAGTCTAGACAACTCCAAAATTGTAAATTAATCAGGGACTGGGGAGGAGGCCTTCATTTGTATCTCTGTCCTTCATTGTACCAGAGCATCGGTTAGGATCTCAGATGAGTAGAGAAATAACTTTAAAAATTGAATTCCTGTCTACACAATGCCAAAACATCTAGTAAGTCTGGTTAAAAAAATGTCAACCCAGATGTTTGGCACTGCATAGACAAAACATCCAGATGACAGGCTGAACTTGCGAATAAACTGCTGAAATGGACCAGATGTTCTGGCTTCTTCGGGCTTCAGGGCCTAGGGGTCCCCGTGGACGTCAGGAGAAAGCAAATGTCCCCGCCGAACCTTCAGCACCTGCGTGCCTTCCCTGGAAACTGAAGTGGGTGTGTAACAGCGGGGTTTACATTAAAAATGTCAGTGACTATATTAGAAAAATCAAGTGAAAAGTATAGGAAAGACAAAAGGTGATATTTATCTGAAATCCATGTTTTGGGAAGTCACTGAGTCGCATCTATCTTAAGGCATTGTGGTTGCATTTCTAAGTATGCTCCCCACCCCCACCCCGGGGATTTTCTCTTTCAACCCAAGTTCTGAGCTACCCTTTCCCAGCCCAGGGTGCAGTGGCTTTTTTACAGGCCGCAGTTACTGGCTGGAATCTAGAACTTTCTCTCTCCCCTTCACTGGGCCCTTCCTTTCTCGCTTCTTAATACTTGCTTTTAGATCTTGCCGTTCGTAGGGTGTGCAAAATGGGAAAAGGAGCATAAGGATCGTGCCAGGGATTTTTCCGGCACAGCCCGGGCAACGGGCAGCCCTGGCAAAAAGGCGCCAAGTCCAGGAGTGGCCGGGCCAGCGGGAAGGATGGTTTGCGCAGGGAGGGGCGCTGCCCTCCTGGAGGAGGAGTCCCCGTCGGGCTGCAGGCCAGCGTGGGTGCGGAGGGCGCCGGGTGCGCAGGCGGATATTAACTGGCAGGGTGGGACCCCGCCTCAGAGCCTGGAGTCCCCTCCAGCGAGGTTGTCTAAAACGGTGCCTCGCAGGAAACTGAGGGCAGCGGGGAAAGGAAGAGGCTCTGAAAACACCATGTGATTTACTAAGCTCCCAACTGTATTTAGAAAACAGCTTTGGCTTCCGTCAGAAATTTCCGATGTGCATTTAATCCGTTATATAATTTCTGTTTTCAGAGAGGGGTTTGTTTTGCTTCTTTTTAAAAACGTCATTAAAAGATTTCCTTCGTGTCAGTATTTTCTGGAGCCCTCCCTGGGACACACTCTGCTGCGCTGTGAAAAGAAAAACTGGGATGGCTTTCTTGTCTCCCTGCGGAGAGACTTATTAAAACAATCTTCCAATTGCCACTGGAGGAAGAGTTACTGCATCTCTCATCAGGATGCAATTAATAGAACAAGTGAAGTGTGATGTGGGAAAGAAAATTTGAAAAAAAAAAAAAAAAAAGGAATGGTTCCCAGGGCATCTCCTGAAGCGGGGCCCTGTGCTTCGCTGGCCTGAAGGAAATCAGGACAGCAACCTTGAAAGTGGAAAGAACATCAGTGTGTTCCCACCCTCACCCCAGTAGATGCAGGACACACCCCGATTTCACCAATACCCAGAGATGGCAGACACACATGGTGAAATTTAAGTACAAAAATAAAGAGTATGATTTTCCTTGCTTTGAATTTAAAAAAGAAAGAAAGAAGGGGGGAAAAAAAAGCAACCCTTTCCCATTCTCCCATTTCTTACCACCCCCACCCACCCTGCCTTGCTTTCCCCTCCACTCACCCCCTCCTCTCTCAGGGATTGGCTTTATTTAAAAAACTATATTTCTGCCCAGGCATTCAAAAATGCTGAGTGCCTCAAGCAAACTAGTAGAATAAGCATGTTTCTTACTGCTTCTTGGCAACTCCGCGGCCCAAGACCTGCTTCCAATTAGAGATCATGTGGCTTCAGTTTAGTATTATCATGAAAATGAAATTACCACTTTAGAAAAGTCAAGTTATTTTGGAAGTGAAAACTGCAGGTCAGAGCCCACCAAAATTCCAAAAAATTTGCTCAAGAAACATCTTGTTGAAGGGTCAAAATGGCCCGGCCAATAAACATCCTGGGGTTGCGATAGACACTGCTGAGAAGGTTCAAGCCCATTGTCCCTCAAGAAAAGGTATCCCTCTGCTGACTGATCGGAGCTCACTCTGCTCACAGAGAAACAGCGCTGGTCTCTCGGACCTTCCCATGTGCTTGCAGCTGCCGACCTCCACCGCTCACCTGGCTGGGACTAACTGCTTAGCCAACTCTTCCTCCGTTCAAGGATTTTATCTTCCCTCCCCAACAAGACTGTAAATTCCTGAGAGCAAGGGCCGTGTCTTTACTTTTTTGTAGCTTCGTAAATTCTTAGAACAGGAAGGGACCTAGTCCAATCGCTTCAAGATAAGGCCTGTTAACTAGTTTCTGGCAGACATGCTATGAGCACTGAGGCCTATGGCCACATGAAGGTCAGCTCTGAACACAGAGTGCCTTACGACCAGGATGCCCGTCAAGAAAGAGGGCTGTAAACCTGACCTGGGAAACCTTGTGTACCAGCCCAGTGTCTAAGACCTTGGAGATTCAGAAGGACTGGGTTCAAATCCTGGGACCACTGCTCACTGGCTCCGTGACTTCCCTCAAACTGCTTTACTTTTTGGAAGCTTTGTTTATTCATCTATAAAGCTGGGAAAAATAGAAGTATCTACCCTTTGGTTTGCTGAGGATTAAATAAGATCATGTATGTAAAGTATTTAGTCCATGGGCATACCATCGGTAAGCACTTAATAAATGGACTTTGTTTCATTATCCTTATTATCTGGCATATGTTTGATGGGACCTAAACAGAGGGTTCCTTTTATAGAAAGCTCCACAGCTTGTCATATGAAAACATGGGTTTATTTGGAGGAAATGGCCTGTATCAGCTTTCTGGAACCATCTCTGTTATTATGAAATTCCGGGAACTGGAATAAAATAACAAGGGGGTGAGAGAGAGGGTGCGTGGATTCTTCACAAAGCAACTTGAACCAACCAGCCAGTAGATCAACAATCTATCGAGCACAATTTTGTATGTCAGGCGCTGTGTCTGGTGCTGTAGGAAATCCAGGAAATGTTACTGTGGCCTCCGTCTTCAAATGCTCATAATCTAGTTGGAGATAGAGAATTCCTGGGAAGAAAACTGAAATTCTAACTGTGTGCAGTGTGTCTCAAGGGGCCTACTGACAACACGTACTCTGGAAGCTCAGAAGCAATGGCAATGGCTTCCAGGTGTTGTGAGCAGAGAAGGTGAAACTTAACGTAGGTTTTAAAAGACTGGGAAGATGCAGCTGAGTGGAAATGAGGAACCTGTGCCCCTCATTCTCAGGGAAGAGTCTGTGTAAAGGCCAAGATGTAGGAACTCCAAGGTGTGTTTAAAGATAGTGAGACCAGACTGGCTAAAATTAAAGGAATACCTATAGGCTTACAGAAGCTAAAATTAGATGAGTTGCTTGAAAATGCACTGTGAAGAGCTTTGAAAACTTTGCTTATTGCTGGGCCTTAATATGGTTGAGCAGAATATGGTGCACCTTGGTATTGTGCAGTATACAACCTATGCAAATGTACTTAGCCACTTGGTTGACTCTTTGGACTTTCTTTATCCTACAGATAGCCATGAGGTCCTGGAGGCTTTTGAGGAAGATACCAGGATCTGATTTTTAGATCTGTTGTTGTTAAAAATGAATGTTATTTTTATATACGCTTTTATATATCCAGACTTGGAAGAGTTTTAGAAATGGGCATAAATTCACCGAAATAATTGACCACCAATTTGGGTAAGGAAAGGAGAGAAGCTATGGTGCTCTTTACATTCAAAGACTTAGCGCCTTTGGATTCATTCAAGTGAAAGTTTTCTAAGGGGGGGGGAAGTGATGTCAAAATAAAACCTAGCACAATTGTCCAACCTTTATCGTGGGCTATTCTAGAACTCTCCTAGCTAAAAACACAACGTCTGAAAGAGTTTAGGGGAGGAGAGGCAAGCTACAGAGCTGAGGGGAGGAAGGAAGAAGCCATGGTCTTACCTAAACCTCTCAGAGGGGTGGGGAATGAAAGAGCAGGTAGAGGAGATGATTTGGTTCTGGTTACCCCATTTTTCCTTTCACTGTCTTTGCAAACCTTTGTTCTGTGGCTTACATCAAAAAATGGAGACAAGTCCATGATTGTGCCAAGAAAAACTCCCTCGGATATAGCACAACATTAACTCTAACATGAGGTGGGAGGCAAGGAGGGAGTGTATTATAAAAGAAAACAGTGGTGTGTGGTCTTCCTCCCATACATTGGCAATTGGCAGGTGAGTTTTGGTACCATGGGCTCCTCCAAATGCCATTCAGCCTTGAACCCGCTGTCCCAGGCAGATGACCCCCAGCACCCTGAGTCTCCCGGCTACCCCCAGCTCTGGACTCCATGTGTCAGAGCTCCTGCTGAGTGCCAGAGAAGACACACTCAAAGGAGAACAGAAAGTTTCTGCAAGCCCAGAAGGTGTGGAGCAGATGCTGGGGAAGGGGGTACAAAAGGGATGGAAGCAGATGCCTGGGAGTTTCTGCCATCAACACCTACTTGTAGATTCCAGTTTGAGCTGTCATTTGCAAATGCCTGTGTAAAATAATCCATCTCCCATGACCTCAATGGAACATGACTTGGCTGGCGGGAGAAAGCAACCTGAGGAGAAAAGCAGCTTCTCCAGATTGTCACAGAAAACTTGAAAGATCCCAATATGGGCCCCATTGCTCTAAGGCAGGAGGACTGTGTAGCGGTCAGGAATCCCATAGCCACACCAGAAGAGCTTCTCCAAATCCTGCCACTGACCGAAGAAGAGCTGGGAGCTGTGAATGAGATCTTTGGGAGGGCGGATGGCTCTTCCACACTCTTTCCAGGCCCTAGCGAGCCCCAGGGACCAGGTTGCCCCATGTCCTCCTCCCCATCTGCCAAATTCAGACACACACCAGAAGCGTCATCTGTTCCCTCAGGAGAGAAGAGGCCCAGGCAAAGGCCAGCTGACCCTGCAGCTTAGCATCCCCCAGATCCCCGAGGGCAGGCCCTAATGGATGTATCCAGAGGCCTGGGGAGGCCCAGCCCCAAAACCAGAATGGAAAAGAAAATGACTAGGAATTTCTGAAAGGCAGACCCATGTCTGTGGACTGTACATGGCAGGGGGAAACGTGCAAACACAACCTGTGTCAGCTAGCAGAGTGGGTTTCTGGGTGGTGGGCATTTGGCAAGCATGATCACCTGGGTCCAAGGCAGGGATTAGCTGTGTTTCACTATTTTCTTTCATTTCTTGGAAGTGCTGCTCAGATCATTTTAAGCAGGGCCTTGAGCTGGATTGCAGAGTGCCACAGACCCACTCCGTGTGCTGTGAATCCAGAATGAGGAGAGGACTAGCTCAAGGCTCCTTGTCCACAGTAAGCACTGCTCACTGGGACATCTGGGACATCCCCACCCGCTCCCTCCTGGCCTGCTTCAGTCTGTGGCCTTTTCCTTACATGTGTGTGTATGTGCACATGTACATATCTAACACTAAATAATATATAGAGTGTGGCAGAATACATTACAATACAGCCTGTGTACTACCACAGAGGTCAGGATCCTGAGCTGACTTTCTGGTAATGACCAGTTCTCTTAGCCCAACACCCTGAAAATCAGCTCAGAGCAAGGTCACCTAGAGATCTCTTCCCTTAACCCAAATTTCAGAGGAAGAACCAAGTGTGCTTCCTTTCAGAGTTTCAAATGTTTTTTTATGGGAAAGTTCTTTTACCTGGTTCCCAAAACCAGAAGCTTCCAGAAGTTTCTATAACTGTCACCTGTATGTATAGTCCGCCATTGACAGGCTTCCCAGTTTGGGAAACAGTTAGTTGGCCTCAGGTCCTGACTTGCTTCTCTGAGGTGGGCTCACACTTGGAGATATGAAAGGTCTCTATGGGCTATGGGCCAATCTGCCTCCTGTTCTTGACCCCCTTATCCCCTCACCTCTCCTGTTTTCCCAGAGTGTTGTGAGAATGAAAGGCTCCTCCCCGCCATCTTAGCTTCCCCCAAGTCTCTCTGGTGAGCCACCGACACTCAACTGTCCTGGTCTTTTCTGCGCCTGGACATTTAGAGATAAAACTCTGATAAAACTGCTCAACTGCCTCTGGGCATTCACACCATGCATTCAGACCACAAAATCTGCATCTGTAGATCAGCAGGCTATCACCACGAGCGCTGAGTCCCCTCTTCGTCCTCCTATGGCTCCTTCATCTCCTGCTGTGTCCTGTTCCCTTAGGAGCTCGCGTGTTTATTCATCCATCAGCAAGTGCTTATTCAATGGGAACTAGGAGCCAGGCACCGGTAGTTCTAGGCCCTGGGAAAAAGGCAGAAGTCCCTACCCATATGAATCTTCCATTCGCACACAGGAGAAAGAGAGCAGACTTCATAATATGCCGGGGGGGGGGGTGGCGGTAAGATGGAGGTCGAACTGGAAAAGTGGGTTGAGGGGAGCCAGGGAAGGGGACTGGGGAGTACTTCAGATGGCAAGGGGCTGCTCAGAGGAACACACAAGATGGAGATTGAACTTCCACAAGAGAGAATGCGCGAGGACATCTCATGTATATATATCTCCACGGTTCTCATGGCCATGGCAGGTAGTAATAAAAAATTAAAGTCCCTCCCATTTTTGCTGCAGTCAGTCATTTATCATGTGCTTTGCACTCGGCATTTCACTAACTTTTCACAATTGATGAGGTATTATTCACACTTTGCAGATGTCGAAATCCACTGCCAGAGAGGGATGGAGACTTCCCAAAGCCATTCAGAAGAAAACCCAGCGGCAGGGCTGGATTAGAACCCAGCTCTTCTAATTCCCAACCCAGTGCTTCCTAGGGGGATCGATCATGTTGGCTAATCCTAATATCAGGCAGATTTTGCTTAAGGTAGGAAATAGATGCCTCAGAACATTAAGAAGACTACTCTGATGTTTATCACTGTTTGTGATCTAGCCACATGGTTACAGTGGGCAAGCATGTGACCCAGTTACCATAAGTATCCCATTCTTAAGTAACTGGGAGCTGAGTATATTCAGTTAAAACCTCAACAAATAAAGGAGATAAAAAAATTGTGCACATTTTGTCTGAAGTATTTACTATGACTGCTTTGTACATATATGTGCACTTTAACAGATTTCCTCTGGACTTTTGACACATGGGTCCCAACATTTCCTTTATGTAATAGATTATGTGGTGGAAAATCGCTAGTCCTATGGAACTTTGGACAAAGTATTTCCTCTCTTTGGCCTCAGTTTCCTCTTGTGTAAAATGAGCATTTTGAATTAGATGGTTTCCAAGTTTTTTTTTTTCCCTTTCTGGCATCCTACAGTTCTATCCAAACACATATTTTTAAATAATAAATCTAGATATGACTAAGGCGCCTAAGAAGCCTTTTGATGCTGTGCCACATCATACCTGGCCAGAGACTTTTGGTAATACCGTATCACCTTGATTCATTTTCCCAAAAATGATGTTCTTCCCAAGCTAACATCTTCCTGAGCTTTTCTGAGGTGAGGTGCAGAGTATGTTTATTTCTCTCTCAATCTGTCAGTTGCTGACTGAAAAACTGAGGCAGGGGAAAGCTGTTGGGGACGAGTATGGGAATCAAAGGGAAGGAGAGGAAAAGGGCAGGAAACAAAAAGAGGGGAAGAAAGAAGAGAAGGTGAAGAAAGGAAAGAAAAGAAGCGGTGGGTGGTGGGTGATGGAGCAGTGCGGGCAGGGACAGGAAATGTCCCAGAAAAGTATTTCCAGAGCTTTGTGATCTGTTTCTTGTACAAGGCATACGGGCTTCATTAATAAGAGTGTGTGTGTGTGTGTGTGTGTGTCCTGAAACATATATTAATCATGCTGGTGACGAGCAGATGAAATCAGTGATTTCTAAAACTTCCTCTGAAATCAACAAGAGAGACCACGTACGTGATGTTTCCTCAAACTGGTACCAACACATTCTTCTTCCATGGGCTGGGGTCCAGGACTCTTCCCCTCATGCTACCCCTTGCTCTGGGAAAAGCCCTCAAGTTCTCTTTCCTTTCCCGCCCCCATCTCTGGTGTCTCCTCCTCTCCAGGAAGGGGAAGACATACCATCTCCCTGGCCAGCTTTAGCAAGGGAAAACTTTTACTTCTCAATGTTCACACTTTTTCTGTATGCTTTGAGTCTCTGATTCTACTTTCTTCTTTCTGGCTCTTTTTTTTCATTGAGATTCTTCCATTCATTTTCCCCTTCACCTCTACCTAGAACATCCCATATCTTACAGAAATAATCTTTAAACTAAGTGTATGTGTGTGTTCCTCAGGGCCCAAAGACTCCTGGGGGCAGGAGGGTGAATAATATGAGAGAATCATTCTCCAGATTGTCAACAACCATAAACACTCTTTAACCGAGCACCTCCAAGCGACTATGTCTGCTCCTCATGTCCCTTTCACAGTTAGGTACCAGAAGAAATAGGGTCTATTTCCTGCCCATTCAAGTCTTGCTTTGGGCAATTACCAGAGTAGAAAGCTCTGGGATGCCAAACAAGAGGACAGTTCAATCATCCACTGTTCTAAAAGGAACTCCGAGACAGCAAAGCAATGAAGACATTAGTGAGATAACTAAAGGGGCAGAACCTTATTTCTTTCAGGAAACCATTGTTGACAGAGCTCTGTGACTTTATCTGTGTGACCATCTACCTATCTATGAATTAGAAATGAATGGTTCCCGTAGGAACTCATCAACAAATGTATTTGAACTGAAATTTAAGTCAGTTTTTCTAACAAAAGCAAGGTTGATCTGACTGAATATTGGAAATCCTCCCCTTTCCCAAAGGGGTTTTGTATAACAGAACATAGGTATTTCAAGCACATACACAATATGCCAAAATTATAACATTTTCAACTATAAAGCCTATGATTAAAACGTTTTATCAGTTGTGATTGATTTTATTTTTGCTTCAACTTATTTATTGCCTTATTCTCATAGGAGGAATATTCTTTAGTCAGGCAGAGCCATATAACCTGCTTTGGCATTGTATGTAGGAGAAGTGATGTGGGCCTTAGCAGCCCAGAAGCTTTAAATTTATCACATGGCTCTCCCAGAGCTCTTTTGTTCTTTAACAGGAATATCATGTCCCAAACTGCAGGTGTTGCTTCAGCCTGGATCCTGGAAAGAAGAAGACACAAGAAACAGAGCCATAAATGACCTACATCCAAGTATCACGTAAGCAAGACATAAAACTCTGTTACTATAAACCACAAGGATTTGGGGCACATTTGCTACAGCAGGATAACTTAATAAGAACTGATCAATTATTGGTATCCACTCAAAAACATCTGAAAGGGTAAGTAACTTTTCAGAATTTATCTTGGGAGTATGAGAGCAAAAGGGTTGCAGACCTTTCACTTTAGATTTATGACCATATCCCATTAAAGAAGCCACCTTTCGGGGCGCCTGGGTGGCTCAGTGGATTAAGCCACTGCCTTCGGCTCAGGTCATGATCTCAGTTTCCTGGGATCAAGCCCCCCATCGGGCTCTCTGCTCAGCAGGGAGCCTGCTTCTCTTCCTCTCTCTCTCTGCCTACTTATGATCTCTCTCTCTGTCTCTGTCAAATAAATAAATAAATAAAATCTTTAAAAAAAAAAAAAAAGAAGCCACCTTTCACACATCCTTCAGTTTTGTCAGTCACATACTAGATGCGATCACTGGGGACAGAGAAAAGAACACATACTTCCGAATATCAAAGAAACGACAGACTAATACTCTAGATATTGTATGGTTTCTATGCTCTGTTCTATAGTGTACTATGTTGTACAGAGATAGACAAATCGGGAGCATGACTGTAGATATTAGCCCAGAGAACAGAAGTGTTGCAGAGAAGGGTTTGATTAAATTTTTTTAGGATAAAGGATACTGGGGAAGAATTACTGGAGACATTAAGTAGGGAAGGACATTTCAGTCAGATACAAATGCATGTGTAAATTCCTCGAGATGTAAAAGGACGTGATATGTTTACAGAAATAGAAACATCTGGTGTTTCTGGAGTTTGCTTTCTAGAAGCAGTGAAGAGAGATACAACATGTGGCTAACAGACCCTAGATCCTCTCCCTCTGGTGTTCATACCCTCATATAATCCTCTCTTTGCGAATAGAAATGTCCTATGACTGACTTCTAACCAATAAAACATAGCAAAAGCCATGGTAGTATTCTATCCCATTATATAAGACTCCCGGAAGACTTGCAGGGAGTCTCTCCTTCCCTTGATGGTCATGAGAGAGCAAGTTGCCATGAAGTAAGTGGACAAGAAACTTGAGGAGGCATCTAGTAGCTGAGGGAGACCTCTGGCCTATAACCACAAGGAAATAATTTCTGCTAAGAATCAGCGTGAACTTAGAAGAGAATTTCTCCCTCAGTGGAGCCTCCGATGGGATGCCAGCCACAGCTGATAGCTTGATGGCAACTTGATTTAGACTGATGCAGAACACCATGCTAAGGCAGGCCCATGCTCCCAACATAGAAACCATGAGATAGTAAATGAGTTGTTTCAAGTTGCTGAGTTCACGTAAGTTCGTTACACAGCGGTGGTAAAAACTAAAATGCGTGCGTGCACACACATACGCATGCACAAAACTAAAACACAGCTAGAAATGCAGAAGGTGTTGTTCTAAGGAATTCAGATTTTATTATGTGGCCAATGAGGAGCCAGGCTGATGGCTCAAAGGAGGGGAGTGACATGGAAGGAAGTTTGGAGTTGATCATTCAGATCACAGAGTGGGAGAAAGACTTCAAGGGACAAGGTGACAAGCCTTTTGTCTCCCGGGAAGCCAGGCACACAAATGATCTTGTGACCTCAGACCAAGAACCACCAAGAAACGCGATTTATTGTACATCTACAGGGTTCTGCATCAGTGACAAAGAATAGAGGAAGAGTCACAAAGAACGGTCCCCATGCTTAAGAAACTTTATGATGGGTTAAGGAATATGATGGCTACCCAGACAAAAGTTTGTTTGTTTTGTTTCATTTTGTCTTCTTAACTAACAATAATCAGTAAGTGGATGGTACTTGAGAGGAGGTCTAGATCAAAGTCTCTTCCCACGGGAGCAGTCAGGGAGGTTTCATGTGAAGAGCGATTCTGAGGTCCATCTTGAGGGAACGAGCAAGGGTGGTATTTAATGGCCTGTAGATAATTTCTCAGTGAGAGAAAACCAGAATGGGGCTTTTGGAAAGAGCTTTAGGGGAAGAGATTAAAGTGAGAGATTGGGAAGACTTTGAACTATCCCCTTCTCGTTTGTCTATAGTGCTGACTACATCTTGGAATGTGATGAAGGGCCACCCAAGAAGGACTCATGGAGGAGGTGAGACATCAGCTCATTCTGAAGGAGGCCAGGCCCTACACCACGGAAATGAGATCACCTTCCTGCGGGAGCAGGGTGTTGCCTGGGGTGTGGCCACGGAGTTGGGGGTAAAGGGACCTAGAGAAGACCTGTATGTTAGAGAGAAGGGTTGAAATACAAATACGATATAAACATAAAGTGAATATATAAGTACTTTTATATAAATAATTTCATTTGTGTAAGTGAAATAGAAGTATAAGGAGATGTGGGGAAGAGAAGGATGAGAAAGCTGGTTGGGGCCAGATTTTTCCTCTCAAAAGCTTTAAGAACCATCAGTATCCTTTTGAGCCCCTATTTTCTTAGCCCATCCATATTCATCTTACCCCCTATCTATTACCTCTTGATCATTTCCTTTTATCTTTGAGATAAAATCAATCCCCCCATCACCTACAAGGCATCCCCTGATCTGGCCCCTACCTCATCTGTCTGGCTTCAGCGCCTATCCCCAAGACGGCCAGCACTCTGGTCTCACTTCTTCAGAGCACCCAGCTGCTTCTGTCCTCAGGTCCTTTGCACAGCCAGGGTTGTTGGATGCAGGAAAGGGAAGGCACATTCGAGGCAGGCTCTCCCTGGACCCTCCTCACGCCGGTCTGGGGTTCTTCTTTGTCATAAGTTCTCAAGGCCCTTTCTTGCCTCACACACTCATCACAGTGTCATCTCCACCCTGGGTGAGGAGCCATGGAGTGCCTGTGGGTCTAGCTGGAATATAGGAGACCTAGGGCGTGTTATTCCCCACCACACTCCCTGGGCTCAGGGTTGTGCCTGGCCCAGAGTTCGCTCACAATAAATGGCGGCCCCGATGAGTGGCGGATCCAGAGGTCCACCTTCGGGAGTTTTTCCCAGCACAGAAGATAAGGACTGGAGCTTGAAAGTGGTAACTTCTACCCCTCATGCTGAGCTCTGAACCCAGAGCACGAGACGAAGCCTCCCTGTGGCTTTTCACTCCTACCCACCTGGGACAGAGGGCCACCAGACCCAAGCACACATCACTAACTGACAGTGAGTAAAATACTTTTACGGCCATGACTCAAAACAAGGAAATGGAAAAGGACTGCTTGGCGTCCCTATGCTCTGTATCTCTATGGTTGCGTGAAACTTTTATTGGCAAGTCCTCACAACAAACTTACAGGTTGTTTTGTTGCTGTTATTGTTGTTTTTAACCATCATTGATAGATAAGGAACCAAGAGATTTTGATATGCCCAGGGTCACAAGACACGTTAAGAGTGGAACTAAAGGTTCAAACTCAAAACCACAGGATCTTCAACCTAGTTATTGAACAGGCATTGCTCGAATGTGAGCTCTTTGGTTTCCTCTGGTGATTTCATTCCAATTGTATGGGGACCGAGAGAAACCCCAGTCTGGCAGAGGACTTAATACTCAGAATATGAGAGAATTTAGGACTTGCTGGGCTTGATGCCAAACCCAGGGCTGAGGACAGATGGTACATTCACAGGAAATGAATGCCTGGAAACAGTGGCCTTTTTGAGAGAGGGGTTGAGGGAGAGGAAAGAATTGGTAGGACTCAGGCTGGGACACTGTGCAGGGACAAGTGTAGGGAAAAGTGGGCTTGGGGCTTTTAGAAACTCAGAAGGGTGATTTAAAAATAGGGCCACTCGACTGACTTTGAATCCTGGCTCTTCCTATCTTGGCAACCCCAGAAAAGTGACTTGCTGTAGTTCATTAGTACTCACCTTATAGATTGTTACACAGGTTTAATGGGGAAATTCATGTAAAGTAAGGGTGGCAAACTATAGTCTGTGGGCCAAATCAGGCCCCCAGCCTGCTTGCATCCATCAAGTTTTATTGAAACACAGCCATCTGTTTACATACTGTCTATGGCTGTTTTCACTACTACAATGGCACAATTAAGTGACTGCCACAGAGGGTATATGGCTTCTAAAGCTGAAAACATTTGCTTTATGAAAAGTGTTTGCGGATCCCTAATATAAACCATTTATTTCATATCCAGGGTACTAATTTGGTACTAAATGTAATGCATGTAATAAAATGCATTTAGTGGACAGACTGGCCCAAGTTATGTGCTCAGTAAATATCAGCTTTTGTTAGGTAATCCTCTCTTGTCAGAGGAAGGCCCAGAGAGGGTAAGTGATTTGCCCAGGACTGCTGAGCAAGATAATGGAAAAGAAACAGGACTCAGGAAAGAGGATTGGGTGCCAAACAGAGCTGTCAGAAAATCTGACCCCAGAGGAATGCACATCCAGGACACGAGAAGTTCCATTCAAGGCAATCTGCATGTCAGATCCATTGTCTTATTGGTTGAGCTAGATATAGAACCAAATCCACTGTAATCAAGAATGAAAGGCTGAGGATCGAACATTCCTCATGTGTGTTGTCTTATCAAGGAAATCCAGGAGGAGAGGTCTAGAGACAAGTTTTTCAGAAAGGATGCCATTGACTCTTGGGTGATGGTTGTAACAAATTACCCAAAAGTAATTAAAGCCAGTTAGTGGGGGCACCTGGGTGGCTCAGTGGGGTAAGCCTCTGCCTTCAGCTTAGGTCATGATCTCAGGGTCCTGGGATCAAGCCCCGCATCGGGCTCTCTGCTCAGAGGGGAGCCTGCTTCCCCCCCTCTCTCTGCCTGCCTCTCTGCCTACTTGTGATCTCTCTCCCTCTGTCAAATAAATAAATGAAATCTTAAAAAAAAAATTAAAACCAGTTAGCAAATCTTCATCTCAGTTAAGATGGGGGACTGTCTTGTCTCTGCAGCCTGCCATTTACATTTCAGGAAAGCAGAATAAAAAGCTTTCCATTTAATTTGTGTTTTGTCTGGAATGTCAATTAGGAAACTAGGCACTGGCAGGTCAATGATTCTTTTGTAAAATAAAATAATCATTTGGGTGTGTCTGAGAGGTGGTAGTTATCGTGTATCAGAAGCTCCAAACATGAAGGAGCAAAGCTGAAGGCAAAAATCACCTTGTTGCTAGGATTTTTTGTTGTTGTTGTTCACTCAGTGGCATCTAACCCAGGGATGGTAAATACTGGTCCTGTAAATATTGATCATATGTGCTTCCACTCCTTGATCTTGGCACAGTTTCCACTAATCCCAGAATTCAGAATTCTCTGCAATGCCATGCTGTACAAAATCTCCCAGGTGGCATGCAAGAGAAAATTAAAATTGCCATCTCAAGATGCATAGGGATGCTTATTAAATTTCTATAGAATGAATGAATAAAGAAATGAATTAAGGAATGGATGAACAAGTGATTCAATAATGGAACTTTCTAAAGGCAACAAACTACTTTGTTCATATCACCGGTCATGTAAAAAACCAAGTACGGATAGCGTGGGAGCAGACTGTGGATTTTTACTGGGGAAAAAACACTCCAGCACATCCTTAGAGCCTTGAACCCATGATGCCCTCTCCATCTCTAAGGAACGGAGTGTGGGATGAAATGATCCTGGAACCGACTTGTTGCAGCGATCCAGAGGCATGGCTCACTGTGGTGAAACTTCAGTCTATTTGGTCATTCAATAAATGTCCATTTCATCAATCAGGACCCCAGAAAGATCTACATACTGATAGGAACAGATAATGTCAAATGGGTGCTTTTATGAGAGCAATAAAGAGACTGTTACAAGGGCTAGTGCAGTGCCTTGGGACAAGAAGAAGGGGAGTCATTACCATCCCTGGTCCTGAGAGGTTCTGGCCAGCCTATATGCTGATGTACCTTGGTGTATCCAAAGGAAAGCCAGGGGGGCAGGGAGCCTGTGTGTGCCAGTTTTCGCCAAAGAAATACAACTGTGGGAAGAAATATGTATGGTAAGAATTGATTCATGTGGTTATGGAGTCGAGAAGTCCCACAGTCTGCCACCTACAAGCTGGAAAATGAGGACAGCTGGGAGGGGTAAGGCTTATGAACTAGGGGCTGTTGGTTCTGCCTAGAGTCAGAAGACCTGAGAACCAGAGGCTCTGATATCTGGGGGCAGAAAGAAATGGCCATCCCAGCTTGAGAAGAGAGAAATCACTGTTCTTTGGCCTTTTTGCTCCATCTGGGCCCCCAACAGATAGGACGACGGCTTCCCACATTATTTAATCCACTCAATCAAATGTTAACCACTTCTAGAAACACTTTCAGAGACACTCCCACAATTAATGTTTCACCAGCTCTCTGGGCATCTCTTGGCCCAGTCAAGTTGGAACGTGAACATCACCAAAGTCCACACAAGTCAGCTCCAGGCTGCCGAGGGTAGGGAAAGGTATGGAGCACGTGTGGAGGGGTAAACAGAGACACACAGCCCATGCTGAGCAGCAGTGTTGGTGAGACCTTGTTCCAGATCCGGAGGACTGAGCAGTGAGCAAGACAGACAAGGTCCTTGCTCCCACTAAGCCGACAGTCAGGGGTGCAAAGAGAAACACTAGACTTATAAGCACGTTAAAATAAAATGTTTTCACATACTTTAGAAAACCCAAAGCTGGTGATATTTTACCAATATTGTTTCTAGTTTTGCTTTTTTTTTTCCAAATGAAAAGACAAATCATCACCAACAGATAGTACAAATACCAAGAGAGAGCACTCTGTCTAACTGGCTGTTTATTCTTTAAAGAGAAAGAAGGCAGAGTTTGTTTTCTATCTTGTCTTTTCATCACATGCTCACTTCTAAAGTCATTCTGTCTTGGATCGTTTGAGAAAACAGATTTTTGGTTTTGGAATGGGTGCCTTGTTTAATCCTGGTTTCTGCAATCTTGGTAAATCAGAGAGAAAGATATGTCCAGCGGGCAACGCAAGAATGTTTTATTTGCGTAAGAAAAAGAAAAAAAATATATTTTTTTTTTTCTGAGTTGCTGGGATAGAGTCTTAACCATACTTTGGTGTTTAACATCCGTTCTTCTCAAGAAACATTTTCACTGTTTCATCTGTTCTGGATTCTTTCCAGAGAAAACAATGACATTTCTTTACCAATAATATTTTAAAGCTTACTACCCTATAGGATCTTCCTTAAAGAATGTAAAAAGAGACAGGCTTTGGCCAGGGGGAGAGCTAAAGGATTTCTTGGGGTGGGAGTGGGGTTTGAGGGAAAGGTTGGCAAGTGGGAAAGGGGAGAGTTTCTTCTTTTTATTCTAGAGTGGGTTTGTTGTTGTTGTTGTTGTTGTTTTACCATGATATGAAGCCTTGATCCCAAAAATCGACAAGCCATGCCCAAAGTTAGGAAAGTGGAGAAGGTCTGGCTGAACCTCAGAAAAACTTGCAAACAAATTCACGATATGATGGGTTCACAATATTAAATTAAAGCTTCAGCAATCACAAATCGTACAACACATTCCAGAACAATGAAAAAAGAGAGAGAAATAAAGACCCCCCCAAACCAGCTGAGCCAGTATTTAAAGCCTTTTTAATTTAACAGAACTCATTTTTTATGGTATCCAGGATATGTTTCTGGCTTTTCAGGCTGTCACATGATCTCTTGTCCAGATGTGCGGGTGTATATTGGGACAGGACCAGCCAAAAAACTGCAGGACTTTCCTTGGGCTCGTAGCTTGTTACTGTAACTCAACCGTGCTCCTCTGGGCTACAGAAGCACCACATTAATATGTGGTACAACAACAATAACACAGGAGGGGATAAAGTTAACCAAAACATTCACATGGATCTGGAAAAGAGGAGAGGCAGGAGGTGGGGCAGGAGAGGAAGGAGAGCCAACTCAGATAGGTTTATTTGTCAGCTCCACACAACACTGAAAATGAAACCTCCAAGTGTGTGGTGGTCTGAAAACTTCCCTTTTTCTCACCTACTGTGAACAGCTTTCACCAGAGGACAAGACTTCCTGGAGCTTTCTTCAGGAAATTAGCAAATGCCTCTGTTTGGAACGTCAGGTCGCAGGAACCCACACAGCAAGGCCAGAAAGTGCCTCAAGAACCACAAGAGGACAGGGCTTCTCCTTCAAAGAAATTTCTGGGAGCCCAGGCCTTCACCACAGAGTGGGTGGGAATGGGGAGTGAGAAGGTAACCGCCCACCTTGTGCGTCTTTGCCGGTGACCTTTGGGGGACTCACCCGTCAAGCCTCTAAGACAGCTTCTGGCAGTCAGTTAACTTCATTAAGACTTGGTTTCCTCATGTATGAAGTGGGGATAGTAATAGAACCTGCCTTGGGGGGTGGCGTTTTCAGGATTCAGTGGAACCACCAGGGCAGCACTTAGTACAGTGCCTATCACACAGTGAGGGCTTCGAGTCAATCTTCCAACTACAAGCGCTGTGTGGGGATGGGGAGCAGGGGAATCAGGTGATATTTAATAAGGTAGCAAGGGCAAGATCCATGGAGAAGGCAATTTCTAAGTTGATTAAATAAAATAAATGCTATTTACAGTCGTATCTTAACTCACAAAAGACATCTATCAACCAGCTGGCTCTTCTCCGGATTTCTGGCCCTACGAGTTGAGAACAAGGGGCTTCATCAGAAGGAACGTGAGCAGCCGGATAGTGAGAGGTGTCTCTGAGAACACCCTGCCCTGTCATTTGAAATCCTGCTTCCCCGTCTGCTGGGCCCACCATAGCGGCTCACGGGGCCTCAGGCTTGCCTGTGACCACTCCAGGAGCTGCTCTGGTTTGCCTGGGGGTTTCCTCTCAGCCAGAAAGCAGAGAGTTAGGACAAGTAGATCCCCACATCCCCTTTTATGCCATTACAATTCTCCACTAAAGGGGCATGAAAGGTAAGAACTGAAAATTTATTAAGGGAAGGCTTTATATTCTTTTTAGCCTAACTCACACCCTCCCAGTGCCACAGAATAGTCTCCACAAGGGAATTCTATGCTGGGGCCTCCCCCAACCTCTACCATTTTCAGGACACTCTCCCCTCTTCCTTTGAGTGTCAATCCTTCCAAAGCCTCTGTGCTCTATTCGGTTTGACTTCAGCGTGAGTGGTGAGAGGGAAGATTTATTTCCACAACTTTCTGTGGAGACCGTTTCACAGAAGACGTATTGTTCCAAGCAAGATTTTCACCAGGGCCGTGGGGGAGGCAAGAAATCTTCTCCCAGAAATAATGTCACCGTTCTTCAAAAGCATTGACTCCAAAAAATAAATGAAGAAAAAAAAAAACCCTCTAATCGTTTCAGTTAGGTAGTGTTCAGATATCTATATTTTATGTATAAATATATGTGGGTGTGTGACATAATACACATACACACGCTAAATCTTATAATCTCAAGGTCAGAAGGGCGCGTGTGGTCGAATTCCTTCCTTCTCCGTAATGCACTCTGAATTATGCCTGCATTAAGTGTAGCATGGGTCAGAGCCAAAGAGAAATACCGCCCATCTGCAGTCTGGCCTGTCTGCGAAATTCTGCAGATGACACCTGACAAAGTCAGAATCTCAACTCACAGCATAAATGATGGTAATTAAATTAATTGCGAAAGACTTTTATTCAGCTTAAGGTGAGTTTAAAGGCCACGGAGTTAGTGAAAAGACGTTTACTGAGTTTTACAATGGTTCTCATCTCTGGCTACACTTTCGAATCACCTGGACTGTGATATTTTTAGTCCATCCCTCCAGAGAATCTATTGATGAAGTATTCCAACATTCACGATGCTGGGTTCATGTTTGCAACAGAAAAGAATATTCTGCTTATAATAAAAACTTGTGGCTAAAAGGCTCATATATGTAATTTCCTCCTCATCATGGCTAAAATAGAAATCGCTCTCCCTGCCACTCCACAATCATAATCTGATATTTTTAATTGGCCTTTGCAAAGGGCCTTTTGATTTTCCTTGTTGCAACTGTGTGGTGTGGTTGAAAGAATCATGGTCTAGGAACCAAGAAACATGGTCTTCCCCTTCTCGGACCCAAACTAGCTATATGATTTTAAGTGAGGTTTTTGGGTTTTGTTCCATTTGGGGTTTTTGTTTTGTTTTGTTTTGTTTTGTTTTTAACCTTTCTAGCCTCAGCTTGCTCTTCAGTAAAAATGGGCAAATTATCCTAGGTGATCCTGAAAAATCCCTTCCCTTAGAGAAAAAGTGTTGAGATCATGAAGGAGTCAGAGAATCCCAGCTCAAGTACTTTCTAAGGAGTTGCCCTTGGGTTTGTCTCCGAATTTCAGAAAAGCCATTGGTAAACATATATCAAGAAAATGAATTGAGGTGACACACAGATAAACATGTTTAAAAAAATTAAATATTAATTTGCTCTCCCTCTGGCTCCCTTCATCAACTTATGGCCCCTTCCTAAGTTGACAGAAAATTCTAGTAAAGCACAAAGTGGTTAAGAAACCCACCCAAACAACAAAGGAATTTCTACCTAGCCCACTCTTCTGTCCAGTAAATCTATTCTTTCCTATTCAGGTAGCCCAAAGGGGGCCGAGTTGGTCATGCTGCCAGCAGAGTGTCAACTTTCTGGAGTAGATGATCCTTTTGGGACACTAATGGTGGGCATTTGGGGCTACATGAGAGACGTACTGGAACCAATCCCTCACAGAAACCTCCACATCCCATAGTCACCCCTAGTCTCTAGTATTAGACAAGCCCCATTTGTCTCAGCTGTTTCTCTCTTCATTTGCATCAGGGGAAGTCCTCTGAGTGGCCATCTTCAGGTAAACCTAATGTTCGGGTCTTTTCATAGGAGGGAAGAGACTATTGAGAGAGGACAGGAGGCAAGCAGACATTTTCTTGCCATCCCTTCCAGCACACCAGGTATCCTAGGAAATTGCCCAGTCCTCCAGGAGATGGGCTTTCTATAACAAATGGAATCATCCTTTTAATTAACCCAACATGTCAAACTCAGTGGTAGATACACCAGCCATAATTCCTTGCCACTGTTAGCCATTATACCCCTACAGTATATGTTTGGTGTATGGATGGTTTTGTGAGCCTGGCAATAGGAAAACATCTAAATCTAACCTATTTCCTGAATGAATGTGTGGGGGTGTGAGGGTGGCTGGGAAAAGAGAAAGATAAGCCGAAGCTGTGTGAAATTTGACAGTTTCAGTTCACAGGGCTTCTCATTAACTAATTTCAGTTTTAGTTCATGCAGGTTTCCCTCCTGTAGAGAGAAACTTTGACTTTCAGGTTGAAAGAAGCTAAACGGAGCTGAAACCAAATTATTTGACGTACTTTCAGATTGAGTTGTGGAGAAGACAGAGGTGGGAAGGTTGCCCCAGCCTCATTCCAATTTCTCCCACAAAAACTGGCTCACCTCCAGAGTTCTGTGATTCCTGGTCATCTTTCCTCCAAGCCAGACTCACGCTGAATTCTGAAGGCAAAGTCTCGTGTATTTAGCTAATTCCCTAAACCCGGGCTCAACCTGGGAGAGCAGAGCAAGTCTGTGAGGGAGGAGGGACAAAGTCTACCCTGAAAGACACATCCACCCCAAAGTGTCACCTTGTTGACCTTTCTGGAATCCGCCCTTGAGGCTGGGAAGAGTGGTCAGCAGAGAATCTGGGTCAGAACTCCACCTCCACAATTTCTCTCTGTATGAATTTGGGTGGGTTAATTACCAAACTCTTGACACAAACATTAATAATTTCAAAACAAATCCTAACACTTGCCTTAGTACCTCAAAATTACATTGTTGCTCCAAGTTTGATTAGTCAGCCAGCATGTTTAGTAGGGACATGTTCATCTATCTCTAGCCCAGTCCCCTAGAAGTGCTAAGCAATTTTTTAAAAATATTTTATTTATTTATTTATCAGATAGAGATTACAAGTAGGCAGAGAGGCAGGCAGGTGGGGTGGGGAGAGAAGCAGGCTCCCTACTGAGCAGAGAGCCCGATGTGGGACTCGATCCCTGGACCCTGGGATCATGACCTGAGCGGCTCATCCGACTGAGCCATCCAGGTGCCCAAAATGCTAAGCAATCTTTGAAGAAGTTAGTGATGATGTACCTAAGAATGTTTTGGCAGAATGGGAACTTAGCAGGCATGAAGATGGGCAGAGTATGAAGTAGGCAGAGCCTTGAGTTTGGAGAGCCCAGGAGGGAACAGGAGGTTTAGGAAGTGGAGCCCAAGGGTACTGAAGCCAACCACATCTATTCCACAATTTGGCCTCAGTCAGAAGACACCCTCCTTGTACAAATATGCTCATCTTTTTCAGAAAGTAGAACACCCCTCCCTGCTTACCTTTAAGTTTGTCAATGTGGTGTATCTCACTGATTGACCTGGAGAGGCTGAACAGTCCTTACATCCCCAGAGCAAAATTTACTTCATTGTGATATAAGATGCTTTTGATGTCTTGTGGAATTCAGTTTGCTAATATTTTGCTGAGGACTTTTGCATCCATGTTCATTGGGGAGAGTGGCCTGAAATTTTCTTTGTGTGTGTGTGTGGCATCCAGGTGGACCTACTTTAGATCATAATCACATTGGAACAAAAAGGAGAGATCAGATCCAGAATAAGAGGAGGAACTCTGATGAATACAGATAGGTTCCAATCAGTTAGAATGTGATTTACTAGATATTTCAAGAAACCAGAAGGTCTATATTACACGGTTAGAAGAGCCTTAGAGAGATCCTATCAAGGATGGTTTTCTCTCTAGGAGAAAAGCAGCTAAAATTTGTCAAGGTCTGACCTGCGCTGCATATTGAGTCAAGTTGATCTTGCGTGATTTAAGTCTCGTGAGCTGATTCCACAAACCACACGTGGTCCACAACTCTTTCTAGGCATGTCTCAAAGTCAACCCAAGGGCTAAACAACCAAAGCTTACACCCTTCCACCATGGGTATGGCCTGCTAGACCATGACTTGGAGAGGCCATGGTTTGGGGAAAAGGAGGTCGTTTTAGTGAAAATCCTTGGGGCGTGGATCAAACACTCTCAGCTTAGCCAAGACTCTCTCTTACCAAGGCAAAGTTTGTAGGACTGCCTTTCCCCAGATTTCACAAACTCCCTGAGGTGATGATTACTGATACCCACCCATACCTATTCTCTCCGTCTTCCACAGTACTTAGATGCGCAATGTTTTGTGAAGCACCTGGCTGCCAGATTAAAAACTACATTTCCCAGCCTTCCTTGCAATTGTGTGACCATGTAACTAGGTCCTGGCCAATGGGATGAAAGTGGTGTGTGTAATTTGCTGGAGGTGTTTTTTTTTGTTGTTTTTTTTTTTTTCGACATAAGAGTATTCATTATTTTTTCATCACACCCAGTGCTCCATGCAACCTGTGCCCTCTATAATACCCACCACCTGGTACCCCTACCTCCCACCCGCCCGCCAATTCAAACCCCTCAGATCTGGAGGTGGTTTTAAAAGCAAAGTTGTGCCCTTTGTCCCTGCTCCTCTCCCCAGCCTTTTCCCCTCCCACTGGCTGGACTGTGGAGAGCTGCAGCAGTAGTGGGGACAATGGGCTCCATGGGATAACCTACAGAGGTCACCCAAAGTGGAGGATTCAGATTAAAGAAGCCTTAATCCCTGATGACACAGAGGGACATTTAGCCCAGAACTGAGTGCCTACGAACTTCCTGAAAGGGACTTGTAAATCAACTTCTACCTTGTTTATGCTGCTGCTCATGGCTAAGCTCAATCATAACTAATATATTCCCCAACCAAGCTGGGTGATTTCTCACTTTGTTTCCTCTTCCCGTTACTCCAATAGTCCCTCCATCAGGAATTCCAACTATTCAAGAAACAGAAATCAGAATAACAATAGTTAATCTTCATGGAGTTCTTCTTATGGGCCAGGCACTCTTATAAGTGATTTATATGAATGTATTTGCCACAACAACCTATGAAGTTGGTGCTACTTTTTATTCTGATCAAGAGTACTTATTATAAGAATATTTGCAATAGCAAAAAATAGGAAATAAACTATGTTGAGAGTGGGCTGATTAAATAATTTGGTGTGTGTGCATGTGTGTGTCTGTGTGCATTAAAGAATTAGAGAGCTTTATCAGTATTGACAAGAAACAATCTCCCAGGTGTGTAGTTAAGTGGAAAAAAGGAGGGTGTTGAAGCGTGTGTTTACAAATCAGTAAACTGAGGCATAGGGTACTTGAAGAATTTTCACAATGTTGCATTTCTTATAAATGGTTTCATTCTTGAATCCAAACCTAATTTCAACTCTGAAAAGTGATAGGGGGAGGTTGGCTTGGCTCTTTAGCCACCAACTGAGGTTGCCAGTGATGGAGGAATCCTCCTACGGAGCAGGAGGTCAGATCAGATGCTTTCCGAGACACGTTCTAGTTCAAAAAGTTCCATAATCGCATGACTAGGAAATGTTGCCAGATCCTTGGGCAACCAGTGAGGTTTCACTTACGTATTACACTTCCCTTCCTGAAAGAAAGGCCGTGAACTGGAATGTGTCAGATATATTTTCAGTACCTTTGTTCCAGGACGATTCTAGATTCAGCAAAAACTCAATCATAAATAAAGGAGCTCGCATTTCCCCAAGTCTCTGGTTAACCAAGCCTCTTTTCTATCCAGTCATGATTCATTCAGTGAAGAACAAGCTAACTTAATCCTTTCCATGTGCAAGTCACTACACTACCTGATCAGAGAGATTAAAATAAAGTAAGATAAAATAAAATAAAATAAAATAAAGCAAACAAAGAACATGACATCCTCTACCCTCCCCCACCTCCACAAACCTGTAAACTCTTAGCATAAGTCATATAGAAGATTCTTAGGCTTGAATTCAGAAGATCTTGGTTTATGTCATGGACTATACCAAAGTCTCTTTTTCCCTTTTGGTATCCATTTCCTTATATTTGAGTTGGGAAGGATAAGACCCGGATCAAAGAGTTGGCACAAAGACTAAGTAACATGAGTAAATCTCAAAGCTATATAAACGTGTTTACATCTAAACTGCCCCTCAGAGCATGCATTTTCTATATCATTTCTTCCTCATTACAGTCCAACAGGATCTGTCACATGGATCACAGCACCCATTTCACAGAGGAGCAAACTGAGACCAGGAACATGAAGTCACTTCTCTTATGACATAGGAGAGTCCGTTCTTAGAGCAGACTCTCCAAGCTGACATCCTGACTGTGCCATCTCCAGACAGTGAAGCCCCAGAGAGGAAATCGAGCAATTTTGAATGTGGACTCCGGAGCCAGGCTTCCTCAGGGTGAACCCCAGATCCACCTTGGCAACCCGTGCCAATCTAGCAGCTGCTTTAACCTCTCTGGGTCTTGGGTTCCTCAGGTGTAAAATGAAGATATAGAAAAAAAAAACAAACCAAAACAAAACCCGGTGCTTGGTTTGAAGAGTTTTGCAAACCCTTCCTTCCTTCCTTCCTTCCTTCCTTCCTTCCTTCCTTCCTTCCTTCCTGTTGTGATGGCCCGAAACATCAAAGGAAGAGGACATCACAAGAGGTGCATTGTTTCCTCAGCTGGGGGACCAGAACCCCAGGCTGTGAGCTCACCCCGTGCAGAGAATTTCCACCTCGGAACAAGGAAGGCTAGGATCTGCTGCGCACCAGAGGCCAAGTGGGAAGAAGGGATCAAATCCTAAGTGTTCAGGCTCGCTTCTCACCATGGAAACATTTCCTGGCGGCACACAGACACCCAGGGCCACACTGGCGTGTACATTTACACTGGGAGAAGCTGATGAATTCACTCAATTCACCAACACTCTTGTTTAATTTGGAGCTTTGAGCTCCCAACTGCCAAGCGACATGGCTGTCTTAGAAAGCGCCTGTGTATTTTAAAGGAACATTGCAGGCATTTTAACCAGAGGTTTCCTCTGTGTGTTTATTTCCAATGGTGCAAGTGCCAAAGGGTGGTAAATTTGCTCCATCTCATCTGTGGTTGTTGGGACGAGATGACTGGCCCACCTGAGGACACTGAATGATGGGCTACAAGGAGTCAATTGGAAATCAGTGGGGTTCCTCTGTTCCCCTTGTTCAGCAAGCAGGTGGGGGTGGGGAGGAAGGTTTAGTTTTATGCAAGGGGGTTTGGGATATCTTCTAAAGTGCAGGGTACTTGGCTCGTGGCATTTTTTGCCACGCCATCTGGTTAATGCCTCCTGCTTGAATATCGCTTTGCGATATTCACTCCCATATACTCTATCAGTCACTAGGCAGCTGGGAAGTTCCTGGTCTTGTCATTGGGTCACGTTCTGGGACGTGGTAGAGTAAGCCTACGCTCAGGTTGTGTGCACAGCCTGACCTTGGTGGGGACCACCACCGTCTTTGATCGATGGCATGTCCTAAGAAAGTGTGTGATCTTGGAAGGATCACCTAAACTCTCAATGCCTTTCTAACATTTCCTTTCTCATGTCTCCTTTCTCATGTTTCTACTTTTAGGGGGTTGTGGGGATTAAATAAGATCACGCATGCCAGGACCTTAGGATGGTGCCTAAGCCCTAGGGAGCACAAATACTAGTGATAATGGTGATGATGAGAGAGGTAATGATATGGTGATGGGGTGGTGGTGAGGACAGGAGGATGCTTCTCTCTCCTTCTTTTTGGTCAAGTAACAATAATAATAGATTTCAGTCCCTTGAGGTCTACTGTAGGCCAGGAAACTGCCCTGATGGGCACAGTTATGCAGCTGGTGTCTAATCTGTGATAAGCCCTATGTGATAGTTGAGAAAATGAGAGCTCAGGCTAGGTACATAACTGCCTTAGGTCATAGTCCTCATCTGAGGCAGAGGATTTAGACCTGTGGATCTCCAGCCCACGCCTTTTTCTCCATCCACATCTGTGCTTTACCTCTTGGGCATTTTACTTCTCTTAAATACTTTCTGGAAAGGGGGGTGTATTCTACCAATAAATGAATGTACACATAGAACTTTACCAGTTGAGTTCTCAATTGTTTTTCCTTCTCTTCTGCATTTTGGTTCACTTTTATCTGTACTTTGAAACTGCCTCTGACCCTCTTCTGTTCCCAAGGTTTCCATTCACAACACCCCTCATTCTGTTTTGTGAAACTTCTGAGGACCCAGGCCATTTCAACACCAGCTGGGAATCCCTGGATGGAGTGGACGATACATGGATTAGAAATGACAAAGTTATAGGACTCGTTTCAGTGCAGGGATTGAGCTCCTGGTGTATGCCAGGAACAGTTCCATGAGTAAGAATGAAGCCCCCGTCCCCAACCGCAGAACCATGTCTGGGGTATGATGTGGATAGCTTCCATACACAAAAGAGAAATAATGATATCTTCCCGATTTCACTAAAGCTGATTCTTTATAGAGAAAGCCATACATTTCAAAATGTTCATGTTTTCAGCCCAGTCTGGAGTCAAAATTTCAGCATCCAGCTCCCAGCTGGAAGAGACAAAAAGTTGGGAGACCCAGTGCCCAGTCATGGTTCTACACTCCCCATCTGTGACCTTGAGCAAAGGTTAACCCCTCTGATCTTTGGGTTATTCCTTTTGGAGAGAGATGTTGTCTAATCCCTCCAGAGCAATACCTTGAGTTTGCCTGAAATATTCAACCATCTAAGAAGTTTTCCATTAGCATTTCATTTCACTGTGCCAAGCCTGGTCATCCAGGTCATGTGGAGCATTGGCCTTCTAGGTCTCTCTGGAATCCAGTGAACTAGTGGCCGACCACCACACAAAGACCATTCAGCCCATCGTGCAGATCAGGATAGAGAATTCTAAGAGGAACACCACCAGCAGCAGTTGCACTGGCTGAGAATGAGTGGTAGCCAAGGTCAGGAGAGGAGACTTGCTGGTCTCAGATAAAATATCTTGTGCCTCCCAGTGCCCCCTTGCTTGTCCACAGTTGCTGAGGATTTAGCTGATGGAAATACATAAGTGAGAACTATTTCAGCTAAATGGTGTTTATGTGCATTTTCTCTTGGCATATAGATCTACATATCCTGAACCTAGTTCCTAGTTTTCACCTTTTGGAGTGGTTCTTCAAAGGAAAACATTGGCCCTCCAAATACCACTGAAGGGTCTGTATGTGGGTCAGACCACTTCCTCACTCAGTCCTGCTCCTACGTAGAGTGGTTTAACTTAGTATTTGAGTATACACACCTTGGAAGCCTGAATTCAGATTCCACCTCTTTACTCACAAGCTATGTGACCTTGGGAAAGTTGCTTTACTTGCCTGTGCCTTGGTTTCCTTATCTCTAAAATGGAGATAATAATAATTGGGGTTGTTTTAAAGATCCAATCAAATAACATATGTAAAGAACTTAAGACAGCAAACACTTAGAAATTAGCCAAAAAATCCACAACAGCTAATTCTTACCAGGTAGAGTCAGGAGGGGAAAAGGGGAGGAGGATGCTCAAGGGATATAGCTGTGCCCAACGTACCTTGAGCCCTGGCCCTATGCAAAAAACATGGTGATTTAGCCTTGTCTCAAGTGCCCACTGAGAGCTAGGCATCTTCCAGATGTCTCAGAGTGGACATGAGTTTCCTGTTTTTACAGAAAAGCCAACTATGGTTCAGAAGCACTAAGATCCTGACATCACACAGGTAGCTAGTGACTTTCTTGATGATGGGGACCACTTAGGTCTTATTTGCCACCATGTCCCCTGCCCCATTATTACCTGGCATGTGTCCCTCCCAGATGTCCCATGTCCGGTGGCAGAAAGTGAGAGGATGTCCAGACAAGTGGGCATAGCAACTGAGGGAAAGGGAAGTTATTAGAAACCCTACTTCCAAATCCTCCTACCCTGTTGGTGGGAATGCAAGCTGGTGCAGCCACTCTGGAAAACAGCATGGAGTTTCCTCAAAGGGTTGAAAATAGAGCTACCCTATGACCTAGCAATCACACTACTGGGTAATTACCCTAAATATACAAAAGTAGTGATCTGAACGGGCACGTGCACCCAAATGTTTATAGCCCCAATGTCCATAATATGGAATGTTCCAAACTATGGAAAGAACCTAGATATCCATCAACAGATGAATGGATAAAGAAGATGTGGTATATATATACAATGGAATACTATGCAACCATCAAAAGAAATGAAATCTTGCCATTTGCAATGACATGGATGGAACTAGAGGGTATTATGCTGAACGAAATTAGTCAATCAAAGAAAGACAATTATCATATGACCTCTCTGATATGAGGAATCTGAGAGGCAGCCTGGGGGGTTGTGGGGGGTAGGGAAGGAAAATATGAAACAAGATGGGATTGGGAGGGAGACAAACCATACGAGACTCTTAATCTCAAAAAACAAACTGAGGGTTGCTGAGGGGTGATGGGGTAGGGAGAGGGTGGTGAGGTTATGGACATTGGGAAGGGTATGTGCTATGGTGAGTGCTGTGAAATGTGTAAGCCTGACGATTCATAGACTTGTATCCCTGGGGCAAATAATATATTATATGTTAAAAAAAATAATTTTTTTAAAAAAAGAGATATAATTGACACAGAAAGAAGGAAAGAAATCCTACTTCCCAGACTACTTCCTTGTCCTTCTGGCATTCTCTGGGATATGAAGCCCCTCAGGCTTTCTAAAGGCCACATGCCAGGTGGTCTGTGGGACCCTGGGGTCCAGACCACTAGGAAGAGAGCATCACCACCTTGCATTTGTCCAAACAGCTTCCCTCTCTGCACGTGGCCTCCTCCCTCACCCCTGAGCAGGAATGAGGCAGAGTGCTCGCCTCTAGTCTTCCGCCCCTGAATCACCTCTCAGCATCACCTCTGCTCCCACTCAGTGACACTCCTGTTGGGACTCTTTCTCTACCTGGGATGTCCACCTTTTCCTGTGTGTCCCAGGGTTGAGACCAGTGCCCCCACCTCCAAACACACACACCAGTTCTTGGCCAAATCCTGTTCTACCCCGGCATTACTCTCCTGTTCCCCAAGTGCCCTTCTGTCCTCAATTTGCCCTACAAACTCCACCCCTGGCCACTTTGAGAGAGGTGGGAGAAGCCTAGAGATGAGGCCTCTGAGGCATCTAAGTGGGAAGTTGCCCAGCCCAAGCCATGGTGGGGACCTTCAATCCAGCCACAAGGGACAGTAGAAGACAATGAGGGACCAGGAAACAAACAGGACAGAGCCAGCCCTTGCAGGGGGCGGGGCAGAAGTGGTCTGGAGAAGGTTTCCCAGTAGAGGTGTCACATAAGCTCAGTCTTGGAGGCAGGTAGGATTTTGACAGGCCCAGCGGGGTGTAGAGGGTGATACCCCACTAGGAAGCCTGGTGCACAATTGATGGGAATGTAAATTGATGCCCCCACTCTAGGGTGTCCTTAAAAGCTTGGAAACAGAACCACCATGTGATCTAACAATTCCACTTCTGAGTACTTGTCTGAAGGAAATGCAAATACTAAGTCAAAAAGGTATGTGCACCCCCAAGTTCAAAGCGGTGGCATTTATAACGGTCAGGCTATCGGAACAACCTAACCATCCTAGTGTCCATCAGCGGAAGTATGGATAAAGAAAATGCGAGATATAGATCTCTATATCTCTATCTATCCAACTATCTAGAGAAATAATGGAATATTATTCAGCCATAAAAAGAAGAAATATTGCCATTTGCACAACATGGATGGACCCCAAGGGCCTTAGGCTAACAGACGTGACAGACACGGAAAGACAAATACCATATGATCTCACTTACGTGTATAATTTAAAAAATAATGAAAAGCGCATAGATAGCCCACGTTGGTGGTTGCCAAAGGCAGCGGGGTTTGGGGGGGCACACAATGGATGAAGGGGGCCCAAAGGTACACATTTCCAGTTCCATGATTCAATCCTGAGGATGGAAGGAACAGCAAGGTGACTGGGCGTCACAATACTGCATATTTGTATATTCGGAAGCAGTTAAGAGAGATCTTTAAAGTTCACACCGCAAGAAAAACAATTTTGGAATTCGGTGTGGTGCTGAAAGTTAACTAGACTTGTGATGGGGATCATTTGACAGTATATAAACACAGACTCATAATGATGTCTGCCAGAAACTAATGGAGTGGTGTATGCCAATTACCCCTCCATTCACAACAAAAGGAGATGCCCCACTGAGAAGACCCAAGCGAACAGTTATATGTGAGCACTGCCCCTGCTGGGAATGGTGAGCCAGAGCCCTGGGGTGTGACAGCTCTCGGGCCACTTGGAGTCTTGGCAAACAAGAGGGTTTTGAAGCTCTATAGACATGAGTTCTAATGCTGCATCTGCCCTTCTCAACTCTGATGCCAGGAAAAAGTCATTCACCTTCCTAAGCTTCCTAAGTTGCCTCATCTGCAAAACAGGACTGTCAAAACCTACCTTGACTCAGCTGGTGAGAGGATTAAGTAGCCAAGTGTTCATACCTCACACTGAGCCTGGCTGTTATTCTGAGCTACTCTGAGCTATTCCCTATTCTGAGTGAAGGTTTC
This sequence comes from Mustela putorius furo, assembly GCF_011764305.1. Taxonomy (NCBI): domain Eukaryota; kingdom Metazoa; phylum Chordata; class Mammalia; order Carnivora; family Mustelidae; genus Mustela; species Mustela putorius. Next base: position 12,225,950 of record NW_025422123.1, on the reverse strand, counting down.
TTCGCCACGCTCGGGGTCAAACACAAACCCCTCAGTCCTTCCCTGCGAACTTTAATACAAACATATCCTTTGTTGTAATTTTATTTTGTATTCAGAAATGATTTTTAAAAATTATTTTCATAAAGCGCACCACAAGATACAAAGCTCAACAAAACCTTGGCTGGGAGGGACACAAACAAGAAAAGGTCCAGACCTGTGCATAGCAGGGTCACATGACATCAGCATAAAACTTAGGCTTGGGGTGTCTGAGTGGCTCAGTGGGCTAAGCTCCGCCTTCAGCTCAGGTCATGATCCTGGCATCCTGGAATTGAGCCCCACATCGGGCTCCCTGCTCAGTGGGGAGCCTTCTTCTCCCTCTCCCTTTGTCTGCTGTTTGTCTACTTGCAGTCTCTCTCATTCTCTGTTAAATAAATGAATAAAATCTTTAAAAACAAAAACAAAAACAAAAAACACTCAAATGTTTCAGGGAGGAAAAAAATGCTGCCATCTTTTGATTCCAGAGTACATGCCACAAATTTCGGAACCCATCTTCCACCCACTTTTCATCTCCCCTCACATGTTAGCCAAGCACACAGAAGATTCTGAGTGGCTTCTCCATCCCTCACACTAAGTTCTAGCCTTCTGGGCTGTAGAAGAAAATCTAGATTCCTTACAGATCAGCACCTGAGATTCCAGCTCACTCTGGTCCTGGCAATGACTAGACCCTGTTTGGGCATTGGTGATGCTGGCCCCGGAGCTCATCTGGCCTCCGATGAACTTTCCCCAGGGAAATCTGAGCTTCCGTCTCTTCAAAGCTGTGTTGACTCTGGGTGTACTTGCCTGTTCACATTTGTGCCTTGAGAGAAGCACATGGGGAAGAGACACCCAGATCAGTCTGGGGAGGAGCATGAAAAACTGTGCTAGTGTGTCCAAGACACAAGCCTAAGTGTGGGCAGATGGGGTAGCCCATGTAGGTCATAGCCTTGAGCCACAGCTTCGTCCTCCCACTACCCACGACCTGAGCCAGCTGGTTCGTAATACCCATGTGTAGACAATAAGGCAGCCAGGTGAGAGTGTGGAAGGCTCAGGGGACTTGTCCCTGCGACCACAAAAAGAACCCAAGCCAGCCCCAGGGTGGGGATAGACTAGCTTCATCTTGGGGAAAGGATCAGTCTTCTCAAGGAGCTCCATCACCATGGGTACGAAACGTATTCTCTGTCCACCCAAATAGTGGCCAAAATGGCAAAGGATTGCTCAGGACTGGAGAAAGCGTTTCAGCAGGAGTCCCGGTCTGAGACCTGAAGACGACACAAGGATTTCCCTGAGTCTGAGGCTCCCCACCCCAAAGCCCCGTCTCCAGGATGTCCCTTTGGTCCTGTGGTTCCTGATATGACCTCCCTACAGAATGTTCTGTGACAGGGCGGGATTCAGCAGAAGAGCCTTCCGTCGAGACTTGACCAGGCCCAGGTTCCACCTATCTTGTCGGTGAACTGACGGCCGGGAGAAGCGTGCGCTCTCAGGACCAGCTGGCAAAGGGTTAGTCCGAGTCTGGGATGGCCTAGGTGAAGAAAGAGCTTCCTCCCCTCCCCAAATCCAGCTCAATTACATGTTTTTATATAGTCTCGGCGATAACTTTTTATAACACAGTGCATTTTGCCCACAAATAGGAGCCGCATAGAAGACAGTGTAGTGACCCCCACCCCCGCCACCACCACCACATGTGGTCCCTACTTAAAAGAGCCTCAGGGCCTCCTCGGACCCCTCACCCAAAAACCTCTCTCCCCCAGGCTTATCATAACCAAGGAATTGCCATCTTTAGAGTTTCAGTCCTTTGGGTTAAGATAGTGTCCCCTGTCAAAATATAAAAATTCCTGAGAAGAATAACACACTGAGTATCAGTCTCCAGCATCTCAGAATCCACTTATCATGCTTTCATCACTGCCCCCTTACCCCGCAGCAGCCCCTCCCCAGTTGCCCTGCACTGTTTTCTCCTCCCCACCATTCAGCTTCTCTTCCGCCAGCGACTGCTTTAAAACAAACAACAAACAAACAAACAAACAAACAAAAAAACCCCACAGTCCTTGTCATTTCCCTGCCTAAAAGCCTTTGTCAGCTGCCCTTCTGCTACAGAATACAACTCAATCTCCTCAGGTTTGGGCGTTTGGGCTCCTGCATGGAGATGGAAGCCCTCACCTTCCTCACCCACACCCTGAGTGTTTCCCAAGTGAACCAGGCTCTTTACCCTACCTTCCCCATGCTGTTCTCATACCCTTCCTCCACTTCTCATGAAGAGCTCCATCTCAGCCTTGGAGACCCACCTGAGATTTTGTCTCCGGTGTGCTGGGTATCCACATGCCACACCACTCCCTCTGTGGACCCTGCTCCATCCAAAGGATTCTTTATGGACACCTCTGCAAAGACACTCATCCCATGGGCCATTGACTGTGTTATAACAATACTACAGACTCTTCTATACTAAGAGATCACAGATATAATAATATTCCTTCCACTCTTTCCCCTGTGGGCTGTTTATGGGCAACGGCTGTGTCTTAGTTGTCTGTAGGCCTCCAGCCCTAGCATGCGGGACACAGCCAGGCTTCAACAAGGATGGGCTCCCTTCTAGCCCGACGGTCAGGAAGAGGGAGTGACAGGGTGGCATGGCGTGCAGGCAGCAGCAAATACTTTGCACAGCAGTGTGAGGACAGCAGGCAATCACTCCCAAGTCTGGATTAAGGAGAAGAATCATGAAAGGCAAGGTTTCAGGGCAGGTATCACACATATTTGTCACATTCTCCAGGCCAGCCCAAGCCTAGTGAAGAGTGCTGGCCACTGCCAGCTTTGCAAACTCATTTGCCAGAGTTTCCATCATTGTATCTTGATCCCCAAATTATTTAGACGTTTGAATTCACAAATGCGTATACGTTACCTTCTGGCCATTAGCTTCTACCTACCTTAAGTGCCTTGTAGCTAGAAAACAGATTCTGTATGTTCCCGACTTTTGAAAATTTGGTAGCCTTTCTTTGTCGCCTAACATATGGCCAGTTTCTATAAACATTTATGCAAAAGAAAACATATTCTTCCCAACGGCGGGGTTCTGGCCTCCCTGTATGTCCACCAAATAGATCTTGTTCAACGAGTCATTCAGATCTTCCACAGCTGAGCTCACTGTGGTCGGCTCGATCTTAAGGGCCAAGTGTTGAACTTCTCCCATTGGGACGGTGGGTCTCAGTCTCTTCTAGCTGGCTCATCCTCTACAGACTTATCTGCTCTCGTTGGCCTCAGAGGGCTGTCAACTCCAACAAGGCAGTGTCTGCAAATGACAAAGCTTCGTGGGCAGGTTACTTATGACTGCTGCAAATGTTTGCAGTTGGGGCACCCGGGAGGGCTTAGTCGGCTAAGTGTCTGCCCTTGGCTGGGGTTTTGTTCCCAGGGTCCTGGGATTGAGTCTGGCATCGGGCTCCTTGCTCAGTGAGAGCCTGCTTCTCCCTCTGCCTGCTGCTCCTCCTAGTTGTGCTCTCTCTCTCTCTTTCTCACTGTGACAAATAAGTAAATCAAATCTTAAAGAAAAGAAAATGTTCACAATGCCTATCATCATCTTGAGAAAAAAAAAACACTTCAAACAGTTCTCTTATGGGCCTTCTCTCACTTCCTCCTCACGATTTCCCACCGCTGAACACCTACTGTGTGCAGGCCCTCCTTCTTTGCTCCCAGCTTTCCCTCAGGTGCCTGTGAGGAAATGGCATTAGTTGCAGAGGGACGTGTCTTGCTCAGACCCCAAAAGCAGAGCCCAGGCTGGCCTGCCTTTAACATTTCTGCTTTTATTATGCTTCCTTTCATGGTCTAAGTTGTTTTCCTAATGATGAAGAATTTATATATGTACTAATATACATAACACTATGTAGAAGGTAGAAAGAATAGCATAACAAAATCTATGTTCCCACCACCCAGCCTTAAATGATATATTCTAGATGCTTTCAAATTTACCTGTGTGCCCACCTAATTCTTTTTCTCCAGCCCCTTCTCTAGGGTAGTCATTCTTCTGAATGTTATGGGTATTTTTTGCCAGCTTGCTCTTTTCTCAATAGTTTCACTAGATAGATAGATAGATAGATAGATAGATAGATATAGATATACAGATGCACACCTATGTATATGTACATACATAGTCATAGATCTATAATGATAGATTACTGAGTTGTGCATAATACTGAACTTTACTTAAATAGGTTCATACACAAATAATCTGTAACTTCTGAGGGTTATCCACATAGATATGGCTAGAGGACTACATTCATTTTCTGTGCTGTATAGTATTCCATCATATGACTAGATTACCATTTATTGATCTCTTCTATTACTGGCAGACATATAGCTTATTCCTACTTATCTCTATAACAATGGTGCTGTTAATGCACTTATCTTTTGGCATCCACGTGCAAGAGTTTCTCTAGAGTGTAAATGCTGGAAAAGTCTCTGACTCAGCTTAGATGACCTAAGAAAATACCACTTGGTATCTTGAACAACAGAAATTCATTTCTCACAGTTCTAGAAACTAAAAGTCCCAAATCAAGGTGGCCACCGTATGGTCAGTTTCTGGCGAGAGTTCTCTTCCAGCTACTCCGTCTTCATGTGGCAGAGAAAGACAGCCAGCTCTCTGAAAAGGCCACTAACGCCATCATAAGAGCCATATGCTCATGACCTCAATCTAAACCCAAAGCCCCATATCTAACCACTATCACTCTGAGGATTAGGGTTTCGACATATGAATGAGGGGGGGGGGCACAGTTCACTCCATAACAGAACACAATTGCCGGGTCATAGGTTCTGAGTATCTTCAACTTTACTACATGTTGCCAAACTCTTGTCTAAGAAAAGTCCATTTAAAATCCACGCTCTGGGCCGGTTTCCTCATTCAGACCACTGGCTTCTTGACTAGGCACACCAGTCACCTCCTTCAATCAAATTCAACATTTTTCCTCTCTGAAAGTTTAAGAATCTTTTTTGTGTTGTGACCTATTCCCCTCCTCTGCTCTCCCTCTCCAACCACCTTGCCTTCTTTGTTTTCTCCCTCTGTCCCTTCTTTTACCTTGCTGCTGATGACATTGGCCAACGCCTCACCTGTGCTCTGGAGATCGGGAGCATTTCCATAGGCAGAGCATGAAAGAACATCTGTCTTTCAAAGTCCCTCAGAAAAATGGCACCCCGATCTCCTTGCTGTTAACCACCATGAATAAGCCAAACAGTTACAGAAATGGTGGGCATGGAACAATATTCTGGAAGTGGTCCAGAAAATCATCATCTCAAACCCCCTTCACATAGGAGGAAATGAAGACCCAGAGGGGAAGGTCGTTGGCCTGAGGTCACCAAGCCAGTGGGGGCAGCTGTGCCATTGCCCCCAGGCCTGTGTTATAAGCAGAAGTTACCATCCAATTGTGCAGGGACAGGGGAGATATCATTCCATCTTTGGGCTTTGGATGCCAACAGCTAGCTTTATCATAAGCTAAAGAAAAACAATTAAAATTTTCTAAAATGATTCACCTATTGAGGCAATTTATTGTAGAGGGCTAAGGTTATGTGCAGTGAAAGCTAATCACTGTCAGTGTGTTATAACAAGGGGTGTGTTTATAGCACATGACCATTAATACCTTTAATCCAGTTTTCCTTTGTTCATTCAGTAAGACTTACTGAGCAGCTGCTGTGTGCCATATTCCAGGCACTGGGATACACCAGAGGAGAAAAAATGCAGGTGAGAATCCCTGCCTTCTTGGAGTTTGATTTCTGGTGGATAATGATAGACAATTTTTTAAAAAAATAAAAAACACAACAAACACATGGAAATAGCAATGTGCACATGTTTCTGTGTGCTTGTTGAAGGGTCCCAAGCAAGATGAGGAACAAAGCCAGGTAAGAGAGAGGCTGGGAACAACAGCCAGCAGGGGGCGCTGTTTTCAATCAGAATGCAAGTGGAATGGGATGGGGAGAGAAGGCGGAGCGGTCATCAGGAAGAGCTCTCTGGACTGCGGAACCAGCACGTGTGGAGACTGTGTGGCTGGGGCAGGTGAACAGGAGTGGGGAGGAGAAGACTACGTCAGAAATGATGGGACCAGAGCACACAGGCCTTTGTGGTCAAACCTCTATGGTTGAATGCTATGGTCATGCTATGGTCAAACCTCTGGGTTTAACCCTAAATAGGATGAGAAACTCTTATGTTTCCAATGGTACTGTAACAAATTGCTGCAAACAAATCAACTTTGTGGCTTAAAACAACAACAATTTCTTATCTTGCGGTTGTAGACGCCAGAAGCCTGACATGGTTCTCACTGGGCAGACATCAAGATGTCAGCGGGGATGGGATCCTTTCTGGAGGCTCCGGGGAGAATCCCTTTCCTTGCTCACCTCTTCTGGTGTCCAGAGGCTGACCTCATCCTCTGACTCAATGTCCCCTTTCTCCATCTTCAGAGTGGGCCAGATTCTTCTCACATGACAGTCATGGAAGCCAGGGTACTTTCCCCATAGCAAGGCCCATACCCTTTCTGATATCTGCAAAGCTCCTTTTGCCCACATGTATCAACACATTCTCAGACTACAGGCATCAGGCTGTGGACATATTGGGGGACCATTAGTCTACCAACCACCGACACCACTGGGGGCTTTGTGTCAAAGAGTGAGCTTCTTTGTAAGCAGCTACTGGATGGGAACAGGCCATGGAAGGCAAAGCTGGAGGCAAGAAGACTTGGGAGTCTGCTCGTACAATGACCCAAGCGGGAGAGAAGGGGACGGGGCTGGGAACAGTGGAGGTTATGAAAGGTGGTCTTGTTATAAGTATATATTTTTTCTTTCTTTCTTTCTTTTTATTACATATAATGAATTATTTGCCCCAAGGGTATAGTCTGTGAATCATCGGGCTTACACATTTCACAGCACTCACCATAGCCCATACTCCACCCCCCAATGTCCATAACCCAACCAACCTCTCCCTACCCTCCCCACCCCCCAGCAACCCTCAGATTGTTTCATGAATTAAGTCTTTTATGGTTTGTCTCCCTCCCGATCCCATCTTGTTTCATTTTTTCCCTCCCTACCCCTCACAGCCCCCCGCCCCTGCCCTGCCTCTCAAAGCCCTCATATCATAGAGATCATATGATAATTGTCTTTCTCTGACTTATTTTGCTCAGCATAATACCCTCTGGCTCCATCACTGCATATGTCAAGTTTTGGGGGGGTTTGATGGCTGTGTAGTATTCCACTGCAGGTACGTCTTTAAAGGTAGAACCAATAGGATTTCCTGACAGACCGGATATGACTGGAAGAAAAAAGTCAAGGTGATTCAAGAGTATTCTTCAGAGTAGGGTGCCTGGGTGGCTCAGTGGGTTAAAGCCTCTGCCTTCGGCTCAGGTCATGATTCCAGGGTCCTGGGATCGAGCCCCGCATCAGGCTCTCTGCTCCGCAGGGAGCCTGCTTCCTCCTCTCTCTCTCTCTGCCTGCCTCTCTGCCTACTTGTGATCTCTGTCTGTCAAATAAATAAATAAAATAAAATAAAATTTCTTTTTAAAAAAAAGAGTATTGTTCAGAGCATCAGAGAATGGAGTCACTTGCGGGAAAGGAAGACTCACCGAATAAGGGATGGGGAGGGATGAAACCAAGTAGTAGCATTTCCACCAACACAAGCAAAGCTGTGCATCTCCTCTAGCCCCCAGCTTCTTGGATCTTCTGTTTCACTTGGGAGGTCAAGACCCACAAAGCAACGCAGCTGATTACTTCCTGACACATCAGACCTGATTCCTACCAACGAGCAGTATCCCCGGAGCTGTCACCCCACGAAACCATATGCATTTATTCCCAGGCTGCTGCCAAACAGTCTTGGAATTCCTTCCTAGAAATTGGATTGATTTACGGACCATACAAGAAAATTGGCCTCGCTGTTTCTCCCCTCATTTATTTTATTCACGAGACCTGATTCGACTTCCAAAAAATGGAAACTGTTCTTCCTAGTATGACAACCATTGAGGACATTCAGATTTCCAGCTATGGCTGTGTCCCTGGAAGAGTCAGCTACAAACTCCAGTGGTGATAAACTTCCTTCCACATGCCAGGACCCCCTCAATGGATAAGAGAGCCACCTTCCTCCTGGGGAGTATCTTGGGGCACCCAGGTGGTTCAGTCGGTTAAGGGTCCGACTCTTGATTTCGACTCAGGTCATGATCTCAGGGTTGTGGGATCGAGCCCTGTGTCGGGCTCCATACTCACTGTGGCATCTGCTTGTCCCTCTCCTTCTCCTCCCCCAACTCATGCTTGCTGTTTCTCTCTCAAATATATCCATAAAATCTTCTTTAAAATGTTGGGGTAAGTCTTCTTAATGTGGGTAAAAAATCGTATCTTCTCCATTAGGTCGTTTTGAAGAGGAAATCCGATTTTTTGTATTAAGCACTTCACACCAATGCCTAAGTAACTTAAGAAATCTTGGCTGAGATTGTTCCTTTCAATCGGTGTGTGTGATCAGATTTACTAGATCAGTGCTCACCTTTTGTTCTTTTCTGGAAGAATCTACTACTCTCAGGCTCCAGCTGATTCTGTTGCTTTCTTTTGATGCCTGTCCGGTTTTCCTAAAATTCCCTCTGAGTCGCGTGGCTGCCCAGTTGGTTGGGGAGACAAGGTATGTGAGCAATGGTTTTCTTCTCCTTCCTTTCCATCCCTTGCCCTCTGTCCTGTGACTGCCAGCCTACGCTGAGACAGGCAATTGCCCTGACATCCTGCAAATTCTTAGCCTCCCCAACATCCTTCATGACTGACAGCTGGACCTCATCTGCATGAAACTGTATAAAGATCACAGGTTGTGGGTGGAAAACTGTTTTTGGTGATACCTGGATGCTAAGGGAGAAAGGTGAAAATTATGTCTCTATATGGAGCTTTGAGTCTCCATCCCTCCCAACTCATCCAGCTCCCAAGTTTTCCATTAACCTGAGAAATAACTACTTGCCAATGCTGGGGGCAGGGATGGGGAAGCTTTCCTTCTCTCACAGGGAATTTCAGGGACGTTTAACAGGGGTTCCTGGAGTCTGTGGCTCATGCTTCAAATCTGATTCACCAGTGGATCAGTCGTTTAGAATTTTAATCTACTGGGGACTATAGTGTGGACCAGAATATCTTCTAGAAACATCCTCCTCACCCCCTCCCCCCGCCAACCGTCTCCTGTCCCAGAAATGACAGAGAATAATTCTCCATTTTCTCGGCTTGACCATGGGTATGGTGGGAAACTTGAAGGTCCTCTCCATCCCCTCCTGCCCCTTCTCCCCTTCCTCTCCTGATCCCACTCCATGCTTAAAGGAGAGTCATGTCCCATGGTTGAGGCCATCATCCATAGTAGAAGAGAAAATGGACTTAAAAGTCCCTTGTTCTGTGCCTGGCACAGAACAGGCGCTTTATCCACGAGCCAGCTTCATTGTTTTTCCCACCCTCCATGTTTGCTAACCAAAGCCATAAAGTTCAGATCTCAACACCAAACTGGCCGTGAAGGTCCCCATCCTTACAGAAGGTTCCCCAACCCATTCACGACATCGCTGTCTCCTAGAGCAGCTGGTCCGATGGACCAGCCATGCCTGTCTTTCTTCCTGAGGCCCTGGGACTTTGCAGAAACTTCCAGCCGCTTGATTTGACAAATGACTTTCTGAGTATAAGGGGGTTTTACATTTAATACATATCATAAGAGACATCAGAGCTATGCTCAGGAGATCAAATAGTTTCTTCAGCTAAGTATGTAAGCATTATCCCTATTAATATCTTTCCAACAAAGGCCCTGGGCTCCCCACCCCCGTTTCTCTGTGATCTCAGTTTATTAATGTTGCCGTCCCCTCCCCCTGGCTAAGCTACCCTCACCGCAGACTCTCATTCCAGCCTGATGTATACTCTCAATAGAACACACCTCCTTGGCAAGCATTAAATGTAAAAAAAAAAAAAAAAAAAAAAAAAAAAATCCATCATCATAAATCGTAAAATCAAACAACTGAACACCATCTCTTGGGAAATAAAATCTGAAGAGTTAAGAAGGGGAAAGAGAGGGCTATGATTATTTTAATCCTATTCCAGATGCTTAAGTGCTCTCCCCAAACAAAACCCAAATTAAACATGAGCCCGTTCAGAGGGATGAAGACTGTGTAAGTGTAGAAGACAATGTTTGGCCAATAATAGATGCTCAGTTAATATTCACTTAAAAATAAATAAGTACAGGGGGGTGCCTGGGTGGCTCAGTCAGTTAAACGTCTTCCTTCAGCTCAGGTCATGATCTCAGGGTCCTGGGACTGAACCCCACATTGGGTTCCCTGCTCAGAGGTATGTCTCTTTCTCCCTCTCCTCCAACATTGCCCCCAGCCCAGCTCATGCTCTGTCTCTCTCTCTCTCTCTCTCTCTCTCTAATAAAATCTTTAAAAATTTTTAATAAATGAGCATGTACACAACAAGTAGACCCCTGGACCGTGTTCAGTCAGGCTTCCAGCCCAAGCAGACAGAATATGCTGTCGTAATTGAAATTCCCACATAAACCCGGGGTGCTGGGATTTTCAAAAGCAACTTCATGCTTATTAGCTGGTCAGATTGATGTATTGTATTGAAGCTTGTACCTAACCTTGAGAGAAAGTAGCTCTCTGAGGTCCTTCAAAAAATGGATTAAGGCAGACACCATGCACAGACACACACAAACTATGAGAGAAAATACTGTTACCCCAACATCTGGGGGACCACTGAAAGATTTTAGAATCTCTCTCAGCACTAGAAAAAATGCTGAGATTGACAGCACTGGCTCTTTATCACAACTGAAGTGAGTAAATCTTTTCTTGACCACTGCCACCCACAAGAAAGTTCCAGAAGGATATTGACCTTGTAGGATGGATAAGAGAAGCTCAAGAGGGCAAATGTACCAGCCAGGAAAGTTCCCCTTTATTTAACAAACCCCACCCTGAAATCAATGGCAAGCCATGTAATGCCCTGGCCTCAGTTAATGCACCTTTAAAATGGGAACAAAGAGGTCCGAACCATCCACTTGCCAGGATTCTTGGGAGAATAAAATTAGATAGCATGAGGAAGCTTTCTAAAGAAATAGGAACTTAGATACACAAACCGGCAGTGATAAGAATAGGACAGATGGCGGGTGAACCAAGGAGGAGCACATTGAGCTAAAGGAGTTCCCTGCCCAAACGGTCCTAGGTACCAGGAGTAAGAACGAGCAGGTTGTGTCACAGGTTATGTCCTTTCATTAGAGAATACCGTCCTAGTACCTGAGTTCAGATCCTTGGCTGTCCTGGGTGTGAATCCCAGAGCTGCCATCTAAGCTCTGAACGACCTTGAGCTAGGTCCTTGGCCTCCTGGCGTGCTGGGTGGACTTCAGTGTCCTCCCTGATAAAGAAGCACTGTAGGAATCTAAGGGAGGTGGCCAACGCCAGAGCCCACAGAGGTGCTGCTCAGACGATAGCTCAGCCTGAGAGGGAGTTCTTCAGAAAGACCATTCCACTCTCCGAGACCCTCAAGTGGGGAAGGGACTTCATTACAGCTTCCTAAGATAGTTTGTCTCCAGTTCTGCCTCATTGCTCCTGGTTCCCTCCCACTACCCTCTCTGTGGCACTTCTAGGAGCCTTAGAGGGCCTCATACTGAGAGGCAAATGGCCCTTTGCCTTGTGCTCTGTCCCCTGCTGTTGGTGGTGGTGCCTGGAGGGAAGGGGGGGGCAGTCTGACTTGTTGCTGGTGGCAGCCCTGGATAGATGGCCCCAGCATCTCCCGGAGGGCCCGAGCAGTGCCCTTGGTAGGGGTGAAGCAGGCAAAAGCTCCTTCCTGGTTGTCCCATCGGCATTTCAGCACCTCCCTTCCCCACCCCTGCCAGCAAGACCCAGATCCCCCTAGGAGTGCCCTATCAGCTTGCCCATCTGACCTTCTGTCGAAGAGACACAGGCAGAACTTAGAGCTCTATCTCATCCAGATTCTAACTTGGGTCCTTGAGCTCCAAAATGTCCTAGCAGACAATAATGGGGGCACTACAGATATTCTCAGTATTTTTAAAAGCTGTTCATAAAGCATGCATGTGCCTCATATGAGACCGAGCAGGATAATTATGTCTCAGTATCTCTGGATGGAATCAATTCATTGGGCTTGCTCCAGTTAGCTGATGCTGTTGAAAGTTCTGAGAGGAGGGGCACCTGGGTGGCTCAGTGGATTAAGCCTCTGCCTTTGGCTTAGGTCTCGTGATCTCAGGGTCCTGGACCGAGCCCCACATCAGGCTCTCTGCGCAGCAGGGAGCCTGCTTCCCCCTCTCTCTCTGCCTGCCTCTCAGCCTACTTGTGATCTCTATGTCTCTGTCGAATAAATAAATAAAATCTTTAAAAAAAAAAAAGTTCCGAGAGGAGTTTGCAGTTTTAAAATGTCAGCAATTATTGCTGAATGACTGCTGTTTGTAAAATAGACAAACTTTTCTTTTCTAAAAAATTTTATTTATTTGAGAGAGAGCACAAGCAGGGGGGGCAGTGGAGGGAGAGGAAGAAGCAGACTCCCCACTGAGTAGGGAGTCCAATGCAGGACTGGATCCCAGGACCCTGGGAGTATGACCTGAGCTGAATGCAGATGCTTAACCAACTGAGCCACTCAGGAGTCCCTAAACATTTGTTTTGTTTTGTTTTTTCCTAAACAAGGAGTCCACAGGGGAAAAATAATGAGAGTTCTCTTTAGTGGCAAAGAGCCCAGAAACGACCAGCCTCCCCATTTTATAGGTGAGGAAACAGTGTCCCAGGAGTTAGGTTTCCCCAAAACCCACGTGGTTTTTCTGGGGCAGACGCAAGACTACAAATTATAACCCCGATGTTTTGCTTCCAGTGCTATTTGTACAGGCCGCTCTGCCACATCCTCTCCACCCAGCTCTGCACATTACCGGGTGACGCCCCATAAGGAAACCATAGTTGTTGGCCAAGTGATGAATGTATGTCAACAGGTCCTTCTAGAATGGTGCTGTCAGTTGGGCAAGATACATGTGGATATTTAATTTTAAATTAATTAACATTAAATAAAATGTATAATCCAGTGTCTCAGTCTCTCTAGCACATCTCAAATGCTAAGTAGTCATAAGTCATATGCTGTTAGTGGCTGCCATATGGACAGCGTAGATACAGACCATTTCCATCCTTGTAGAAAGTTCTGGGCAGTCCCACTCTAGAAGTAGTGGTAAGAGGAAGCAGAGGAAAGAGTCTGGGCCCCGTGACTGGGGAGATCATGGAGGTGCTTTGCATGTCACCCAAACTCTGCCTGGAATTACGTCTACGGGTCACCATCAAAGACCTGAGGACCCCAAGAGAGAAACAGACTAAAGGAACACCTTCTCCCTGGACTGGCCCTATGGCTTCCATGACAAAGGCGGCCTCTCAGGACTCAGCCACACTGAGTGTTTAAAAGTCACTCTGTTGCAGGAGGAAGAGCACAGAAGGGGGGAACGGGTCAGGAGAGGGCAGTTTCAGACCCAGCGTTGCCTTTTACCAGCTGCGTGTGTTCAGCAAGTGGCTCCCCCTCAGTCCACGGCTAGGGAACAGCCCCGTCTCCTGATGCTGGCCGGCCTGCTCTCATCTACATCATCTCGTTCATCTGTCTCCACATGTGGCTTACATTTCTTGGGTGTATATACATTCAGAGAATGTTTCATCCTAACCCAGGGAGCAGGAGGAGCATACGGGTGAAGTCACCTTGACCAACACCAAAATATGTCTTCCCACAGAGAAACCCTTCTGAAGAGATTCAAAGGCAGCTGAAGGCTTTCAGAGAGGTGTTTGCTACGTGAAAGTCCAGTAGAGGGGGATATTGCATAGAGACGGCTTCCTAACAGACTGCCTGAAGCTTGTCATCGTGAGTGCCCAAACTCAGAGGGTAGGAAATGCAGCTTCAATCCTTGCAGGACCCCAGATGTCCTCCCCAAACCCTGGGACCTGATGAGCCACAGCTAGAACCTTTGCACAGACTCGGGAAAGCCCCTTGAGTTCTTCCTGTGCTTTTAGTCCTGATGAATTTTCCCTTCCCATTTCCAAATTGCAAAATTGAAGCTATTTCCTCAGGTGCCTTATTTAGCAGCTGTCCAAAGCTGGAACCTGGCAGGATCGACGAGTGTTTAAAAGCTCAAACTTCACTAATGTCCCAGGTGAGTTTTCCCCTCCTGTGCCCTCCCTGGGCTTCCTCAGAATAGACTTTCCTCACCCAGCACGGCTGCCTGAGACCCTGGCAGTGGGCCTCTTTCGAAACAGAATGCTTCTAAGGGAATAAAAATGCAATCCCCATTCCCTCTGTCCTAACTGCCTCATTGTCCTTCCCTCTTTGATGACTGGATTCAAATCTTCCTCCCCAGATGAGGGCTGATCAGCCCCCACGGTCCACCATCTCTCACCATCTTCTGAGAAAGAGACTCACCCACCCTCAGAGCAGCAGCTGAGAGCGAAGGGTTCAGTGGGATTTCCAACTCCTGTGATTTCTCCATTCAGTTCTTCAGAGGTAAAGATGGGAGTAAAAGATGTCAAGAAGGCCTCTGGCTGTGAGCGCCCAAGGAGGGGGGTGGGGGGGCACGCATCCTTTGCAACTTCACAGTCACATTTCCACAGAAGGACTCTTTTCCCTCTGAAAGTCCCGTTTCAGTCTTAAGGTTCAAGATGGTGCCTGGATCCAGCCTCCTCAGCATCTGTCAGCTCCCAGGAGTTGGGGGAGGGGTGCTGAAGACAGAGACCTCGGGTCACAACACTTTCTGTTTAAAGCAGAGGCACCTGTCCTGCTAAGTGAAGTCAACTCAGCTGCTCTCTCAAAAAAAAAAAAAAAAAAAAAAAAATCAAAAGAGAACCTATGTCATAGTCGGAGGGACATTTCATTCCCCAACTTTGGTATCCATGCTGAGCAGACAAGGGAGCAAGAAACAGGGAAGTCCTCAAGCAAAATAAGGTGTATTTGCTGGGCTGGCTGAGCGAGAATTCTCAAAATATTTTCTGAAGCTCTAAACTGTTTGGGGAGCGTAGCCACAGCATGTACAGGAATAAATGCCTCGTGTTCTTTAGGAGAGCCTGTGTGTATAAGGGAAAGAAATGTCCAGGCTTTGGGGCCAGATGTCAGTTCAGAGCCCAGCCCTTCCACCTTCCCCTTGGATCGCCTTGGACAAGTCACCTAGACCTGCTGAATCTTCATGATTTTCCCATCTGTAAAATACAGTGGGACCTACTTTCATGGGCTTATTATTGCAAGGAATCAATGAGGTAATCGGTATAAAAACACCACGTCTGGCATATAGTTAGTTTATACCGATTATCTCATTGATTCCTTGCAATAATAAGCCTATGAAAGTAGGTCCCACCTACGTTCACCACGTCTGGCATATAGTTAGCACACTCCAGATGTTAGCTCCTAGTCCTCACTTTACAAATAAAATAATACCACAACCACCTTCTGAGTTTAGAGATAGAGATGTATGATAAAATCCTCTCTTCCTATAAGTTATGGGAACTTCTTTAGAATTAACATTCTGATACCTGTGTGACTTAAGTTGGACCCCAATTTTGATACTTACTCCCCTTCTTCCCCATAGCCTTTGTGTGTTTGGAGTTCCACGAGTGAAGCCACATGGTTCATATAAATGGGAGAGTATCAATCAACCGAAAAACAAGTATTTCTCAGATCCAAGGGCAATAACGCACTGTGAACGAGCTGGTGACTGGAAATCAGAAGCAGAGTTTGGATCCATCCTGATTTTAGCGCCATGAAGGTGTTTGCCAGCGTGTGCTTCGGTTCCCATCCCCCTCCTCAGCCGTGCTCTGGGTGGTAACTCAGTGGCAGCCTGACTCCCGTGGGCTCTCACCCCAGCCCTGCTGCTCCTACGAGTGAGAGTCATATTATCATGCAAGAAGAACCCCGTGATCACACAAATAAAAAAATAAAAAAGGAAGGAAGGAAGAGTGCTGTTGCCAAGTTTGAAGACCTCAAGCCTGGTTAGAAATTCACTATGACATGCCCCAAGTGACCAATAACATGTTGCCACCCCTAATTGAAAAGTGGGCTGGTTTATTCAGTCATTTCACCAAACTTTTATGAAGTACCTACCATATGTCAGACCCGGGAAAACTGAGAAAGAACTGGATGCGAACCCAGCCTTTAAAGACCTCACAAAGATGCAGGGGAGACCAATAGTGCATGGTGATAGGTAACACCCCGGACAATCATGGGGCACTGTGGAGCCCATGGGAGGGATAGAAGCCCCAGACTAGTCGTGATGAGCAATGCTGACAAGAACCAGGAGGCCACGGTCCTAAGGTAAGAGAATCAGTGTCGTGTGGGGCCCAGGAGGGCTCCTGGGGATATGAAGGAGGAAGCTGGCTCAAGTAAGAGCATTGGAGGCCAACAAAGGTCAGAGGGATCAGATGCACAGGCTCTGAGGTGGGAGCGGGGGATCCTAATTTCAAAACCTGCACTGTTCTCCCCACATCCACAACTCTCTGGGTAACACCCAGATTCACAAGGCACAGAATCGTAGCTCAGTCAGGACCAAATTCAAAAGAACATTTAGATGCTTATTCTGGAATCAGAAAAGACCTGCAGGTATCATATGATGCTTACCTCCCTGACCCTCAGACATTGAAATGAAGACCACATGTCAGGCTCTAAAGCTCAAGTTCTTTTTTTTTTTTAAGCTCCAGTTCTAATAGCCTCTGACCCCTGTCCTAGAAAATCAGGAAACATGTCTTCATGTGGCCCTTATTGCATTTGAGCCAATAGCCTCTTGCTCATGAAAAGAGCCTAATATTATTAGCTGAATAATAACAACTATTTAAAAAAAAAAAAAGGACCCCATAGAATAATAGGGGGAATGGAATGCCCCCAAACATTGCATTTAACCTCTGTCCCTAAGTCAGCAACTATGAAGGTAAGTGCTGGTTGGGAGTTGGCTGATCTAGTCTCCGTGCAGACCAAAGCCAACTCAGACCTACACTTAGGTAGGATTTGAGAGGCACCAAGAAACCTACCCTTGGTGGCAGAATTCGAGTAAGTTACTTATTTTTGAGTGAAGGTCGTAGGTCGTTTTATTTGTTTTGCCTTTTTTTTTCAAGCAGTGGAAAATTTCTCTCAAGTGAAAGCTTGCAGAGTACCCCACCCCGTACATATCACAACAGCAAATTCTTAAATAGAGTTTACTATGTGCTAGATGTTTTAACTCATACAATGTAGTTACTACTAATATTTCATGGATGACAAAACTGAGGCCCAGAGAGATTTAATGGCCTGCCCACCATCACAGAGTTGGCAGGTGGTAAAGCGGGTTCTAGACCCCACCCTCTTCCTGACCCCCCAGTGTGGCCCTAATGTGGAAGGCCTATCGAAACAGCACGGCCCTGGCTAGAGCCTGGGGAGAGGGCAAGGGGCTCCAGCCTCCATAGAGCAACCCTTGGGCACCTTCTTGAAAGCTTAGAACTCCATGAAACCCAGTTCTAAAGCCCCTGGATGGAAACATTACCTACCAAGGGTCACTTAAACAAACAGTTCCTTCCTGGAAGGAGTAACAGATTAGTGCATTAGTAGGAATCACTTTTCAAAAGCCAAATTCTTTATAAGAATGGGCCATAGGATAGATAAGCAATGACAGGAGAGAGTCCAGCTGCAGGACACAGATGCTGGGGGTTGGGGGGAAGAGGTGGGGGGAAGGAGGGTAGACCCCAGAGTCTGAAGCATAGGATGAGAGGGTGATCGGAGAGAATGGACCTTCCGGACGACAAGCTCCCTGCCTAGCTGGCCAGCTGGAGACCAGGCTAACAGCAGGGTGCCTGGGCCACCCCTTTAGAAGGGCCTCCAGGCAGACAATTTTGTGGGTGCCGAGGAGCTCAACAGCAGGTAATTCCCTGGCAGAAGCATAGCGTGACTCGAGCTGTGGGGAGTGGGTGAGAAGATCAGTCTGATGTGAGAGCACCAGGGCTCCCCAGGAGGCAACACTCAGGGTTTTCAGTTTCTATCTTGATAAAAATTTTGCAACTTTCACAACTGCAGAGCAAACAGAACCATGACTCACATTTCACAATTTGCCTGGCGAGTTTACTGTATTATCATGATTCTGACAATGGCACATTGCGGGGGGTGGGGGGTGATGGGATAGAATGCTTGGCACAGGGGGCCTGGTATGATGGGGATGGTGGGACACACACTGCTTCCATCCTGTTTCTTAGCTCAACACCAGAAGCCAGGGATTTACATAGATTATGGGTCTCTGCGGACTGGGAAGTATATGACACATTTTGACATTCTCCACGTGTCTATGTTCTGCTTGTTTTTTAGTGGTCTCTGAGACACGTATTCTTCTTCTGTAACTTCATAAGATGAATTACTTGGGGTTCATCTTCTTTTTTTTTTTTTTGAAGGCTTTGACATTTGAAAGTTTAAACAGTAGGAGCTTGAGTAGAAACTTTCATGATAATGTAATTTAAGAGCTGATGATACAGACAATTAAATCTTGGCACTTTAAAGGGACAGTTAAAACCTTAGTGAAACTGAAAACCAGAATTTTGCCCTTTGGTTTCTGAGGAATCAAGCCAGAAAATCTTAGTCTCCTGGGGAAGGGAAGACACCAGGTGGCCAGTCTTGTCCCTGATGGATGCCCCCTGGTATTGTAGCAGCAACGTAAGAGGTAATTATTATCTGTTGAATAAGTGAGTGAAGGATAAATACATATCCATGCAGACAAATAGTCCATACAAGTTGAAATACAGGGTCCAGTCTTCCCATATTTAGCAATCATTTCTCTAATTAAGATTTGGATGATATTTATTCCCTTTTTTTTTTTTAAGATTTTTATTTATTGATTTGACAGAGACAGAGAGACGGGGAACACAAGCACGGGGAGTGGGAGAGGGAGAAGCAGGCCTCCGGCTGAGCAGGGAGCCCGATGCAGGGCTCTATCCTGGGACTCTGGGATCATGACCTGACCCGAAGGCAGATGCTTAACGACTGAGCCACCCAGGAGCCCCAATTTGTTCCTTTTTAAATGTATATTCATGAATCCTTGAAATGAGTTGATGCAAGAAAGGAAAACTACTTTAAGCTTTCAGTGGTTGGATCTCCCATTTGCCCGGCACCCTTCACTCAGATCCCTTGACAACTGTTCACATTTTCAATTCTCAGAGCCCCAGTGGGCTGTGAAGACCCAGAGTAAGTGTCATGGCCTGCCGTATCTCATGCCATCACGTTTTTCACTCTCCCTCAGTGCTTTTGTGGAATAGAAACCTAATTTCAAGAGACTTGTTCTCATTAGAAGATGATTCATTTGGAGAGTCTGAAACTTGCATTTGTGGAGTTGCCTACCTACCCAGGCATGGAGACAGACACTTCATCACGGTTATTTCATGTAATCCTCTCAAGTGTAATTTTGCCCATTTTAGGAGATCAGGCATTGTGGTCAGGGAGAATCATCCAAGCCACAGAGACAAGAAGGAACAGAATTGGGATCCCAAATCAGGCTGAGCCCAATGCCCATGATCTTTATTTTGAGGGCTAGCAGCGGAGTTCAGATGGGGACGGACAGAAAGGGACAGCTTAACAGGACTAAAAGCCAGACAGGGAAAGCTAACCAGGAGAGCTTTCAGACTGATGAGTGGGGTGAAAATTGGAGGCATCCTCCTGTTCCACCACAATTTCCACATGTATCAACTTGACCAGTAGGACGCCGGAGGGGCCTTCCAATAGGACACGAGCTCATTCTGGTCCACCTGTGGGCCATTCTCCACATTCAGCCAGAGTGAGCAAATGCAAGTCTGATGAGGTCACTCTCTTGTCACAAGCCCCTCAGCCCTGCCCATGGCACTCGGAATAAAGGCCTCGATCCCCACACGCCAGAGGACCCACCTGACGCACCCTGCATACCTATCTACAGGCTCATCCCACCCTTCTTATTATGCTCTCACTTTCTCCTTCCTGCCACAGGGCCCTTGCATGTGTTGTCCCCTTTCCCTGAGAGCCTGAGCCCACCATGCCCTCCACCAAACCACCTTCTTCCTCTTTTTCCTGTTCAGCTTACCCAACTGAGTCACCCAGATGCTCCCCACTTCCTGTTCCAGCTTAAATATTCTTTCCTCAGAGAAGCCTCTTGTCATGACCAGGTTGGGCCCTCTGCCCTTAACTTTCATTTCACTCATCACTATGAAAATGGGATAATTATTGGCATAATTGTGTGCTGAATGTCATTGCACACACCCCTGCAGAGGAGGAGATTTGGAATAAGCAACACCATGAGGCAGGCACTCATCTGTCTTGCTCACTACTGTCCCCCCAGCATCTGCTTTAGCACCTCACAGATGGAACACGTTCAATACAGGCTTGTTCTACCCAGGAGACAATTAATCACAAAATCAGCAACTTGCTGTTCTAGTTTCAGGCCTAAAGCCTAGGACTCCCCAGTCGTGCTTACTATCTGATGGCCCCAAGTTTTATCAGAACGTCCGCGCGAGGAGCTCGTGGAGTAATGTGCAGCACACTTTACAGGAAACCTTTTACCACTTGGCGGCCCGCTCTCCCTACCACCTTCTAATCAGCTTCAGAGTAGCTACAGAGAACATTTTTTTTTTTTTTTAAGTGCTATGTTCTCACCAGTGTGTTCACGTGGGACAAACGAAGTCCACACAGTGTGATTCTGTTCAACTGAAATCAGTTCCTGTCCTTGCTCCGTTCCCCTCCAGAGGCCCCATCTCCCTTGTAGTCAAAACCTATATTCTAGGCAAGGCCTGTAAGGCCCAGAGGATTGGCTCCTCTCCGACCTCATCCCCAGCTTCAGCTTCCCCAAAGCTCCTAGAAACCACCTGGCACGCAGCCTCCCTGGTCAGTGCACCTGCTGTGCCCTCCCTGTGGACCCCTCCTCCCCAAGCGGCCGTACCTCTCATTCTAATGTCTGCTTCAGATGCCCCTTTCCCTGACCGCTGCCCCGTAACCCCTTGGCCCCTTTCTTGCTACATTTTTCACTATCACTTTACAACATTTAACATACTCCCACTCTTACTTATCTATGTGTTTGTCTACCTCGTCGCGTCAGAATGGAAGCGCCCTGAGCATGGGGTTTCTGCCTACGTTGTTCCTGCCGTGACTCCCCACCCGCACCAGGAGGAGCTCAGCAGATAGCTGTGCCACAGGCAGCTGTTCTTGTGTCATCCTTGCGTTAATCCCGAGGGAGGCACCCACCAGCCAAACCCCTCCCTCGCCACCTGTTTCTGCCCAGGCTATCCCCACGGCCCTCTGGTCGGGTGGTAGAGAAGAGAACCAGGCAACTGAGGCCCCTGGACATTCTGTGTTCACACCCTGTCCCCAAAGCCTGATGTGAAACAGGTGTCCTGGTTCCATTTCCCACTTCTTCAGTTGAGCCCAAAGTGGGTTTCTTTACACATCAGGGGTTTCTCTTCAGTCTTTCCCTTGTCGGGTGTGGTAGCCGAGGCTGCCATGGGCTCAAGATGGAGGCCCAAGGTGAGCAAGGAAGGCCCCTCCATCGGAGCTCTGTTAGAAAGCCACCCTGCAATGGCTGGGTTTGCTTCTTCTATTGAACACTTCTCTGGCTCGTTTATTTTTCTAGTCTCAAATATAGATTCTGTTACCTTTCAAAATATGGGGCATTTAAGAAAACAGTATTTTAAAAGAGTGCTCATGACTAGAACTGAGAGCGATTCTCTCATATCTGGCCGTCAGGGCCTCCGAGGGCGGATGGGATGCAGCTTAGTCCCAAGGGGGAATACCGCGCTTCTTAAAATCAGGCACACAGGACAGGTTCTGGGCCCTGGGATAGCAGGGAACATGGCCATTTTCATTTCAGGTGCCATTTCTCTGAATACTTTCCTCCCATTCCATGGCCACCCAGCACTGTTGTCCCTTGTTACATCTAGTGGCCTTGTCATTATTCACAATGAGGACCCAGAACATGCCCCGTGCCCCACCACCTGCCCAGGATCTGCTTTTTTTGGTCCCCTCCACTCGCATCATGGCTCTCTCATTTCCAAAACTGTCCCTTGGTATTCAGGATGACCAATTTCTCCAGCGCCATCAAACCACTCTGCTTCCCATTCCCCCCTCTTCTTAAATCCCTCTTCACTCACCAGTGACAACTTCTGCCTCCGTCTCTCAAAGAGGTCCCTTCCTCCTGCCACGCTGCCCAAGACTATAAAAAGGAAGGGGAGATAGCAGTACCGAGGTAACTGTCGGGTGCAGCTAACCTGAGCAAAGCACGCTGTCACCAGGTGTTTCCCATCCTGCCACCCGACAAAGACAAGATCGCAAAAGCAAAGACAAATACCGTATGATTTCATGGATGTGTGGTGGTTGCCAAAAGGAAGGGGACAAGGGGGTTGGTGAGACAGGTGAAGGGGGTCAAGAGGTACTCCCAGGGATAAAATAAATAAGTCCTGGGGATGTAATGTACAGTGCGGTGACTGTAGTCACTAATATGGTATTGCATATTTGACAGTTGCTAAGAAGTAAATCTTAAAGTTCATATTGCAAAAGGGGCACCTGGGTGGCTCAGTTGGTTAAGAGTTTCACCCTTGATCTTAACTCAGGTCTTGATCTTAGAGCTATGAGTTCAAACCCCGTGTTGGGCTCCACCCTGGGTGTGGAGTCTATCTGTACTTAAAGAAAAAAAAAAGTTCTCATCACAAGAAAAAATTTCGTAACATTGTAGGAAGAGGGATATCACTAGACTTACTGTGGTGGCCATCTTATAGCACATACAAATGTCAATTATGTTTTGTACTTCAAGCTAAAACAATACTATATGTCAATTCTACTTTAAAAAATACTTTTAAAAACTTGAAGAAAAAAAAAAGCAAAGGTTAAGAATTGTTTGTCCTCTATGCTTACAGGCTAAACTATCAGAGTCAGCACTTGTTTCTAAATAGACAAGATTTGGACATGTCTGCACAATCAGATTAGAAGAATTATCAGCGCTCTGTGTACCCATTAATTCCTTAATGCAGTCCTTCATTTCCGCAACAAATAGTGATGGAGAGATTACTTCTTTGACTGCTGAAGGTTTTACGATCTACTCCTTAAGAATACACTATTACATTGTCAATAGTCTTACAAGGTATTACATCTTATTGAATGGAGTTCAATTTGACAAAATTTAGTTCACTCATTTGAACACCTGTGGTATTTTCCAGCATAGTAAAGAGCACTAGATGAGGGATAAGGACAATCAGAGAGGAATCCTGTCTGTTCTACTTAATGGCTGATTAACCATAGGAAAGTCACCTGACTTCTTTAAGCCTCGGTCTTCTATGTTCATAAAATGGGTGATACTAACTGCCCAACCTACATCATAGGGGTTGCTATATCTTATTAATTTCAGTGTCCTCGCCAATCAACACAAGGCCTGATACATACTAGCCTTCCAAAAACAAAATGGAACAAAAAAGATTGTAGTCAAATTGAGTCAGTGTTAATAAAGGACCTTTTTGTTGAATCAAGCATTATAGACATGAAAGCCTTGTCACTACTTAACAAAGCTCCATGTGTCTTTCAAGCCCTAAGTCAAATGCAGTTTTATCTATGAAGTGGTCTATTCTCCCAACCCCAAGATAGAAAAGAGCCAATGAGTATCATCACCCTGTTGGTGTCTGAAACTCCAGGCCATAGCTGGAAGGTACAGTCCTCCAGAGCAGAGCTCACAAGAGCTGCCATAAGAAGACAGTGCAGGTACCCAAGTCTGGAAACCCAGGCCTCTCCAGGGAAAAGGAATAAACCAAGGACTCAGAGCTAGAAGGCCTCTGAGCTACAAAGATCAGGAATGGAGCAGATGGGATATCTGAGAACAAAGGTGGGAGTTTCTGTGGAGCAAGTAGGCATGGTGTCAAGGGCCAATTGGATAAGGATGGACTGCCATTCTGAGTGTCTGAAATGCTCTCATGCAGCTGAATCATGTTGGACAGAAACCATCCCACCCTTTCTCAAAATCCCAGAGCACTTTGCACCGCTCAGATCACTGCACACACTGCCTCTGTCTTTGTGGTTCCTTGAGGATGTGCATATCTTCCTTCCAAACCAGAATATAAAGTCTTTGAAGGCAAGTCCAGGTCTTAATTTTGTACCCCCTGTCCAGCCCATACACAGTGCCTAGTCCAGTGTCTTACATATGATCAGTATAATAAATATTTGTTTCTCAAATTAATAGAAACATTGGTCTTCAGTATCAAACATGACCAAATAAAACATGACCCCAAATATTGAAGGTTTAAACTAGTTTACTCATCATCTATTTTTATCATCTGGGTTTTGAATGTTTTCTCTTATCCTTCAGAATTCTACAGCATGTCAAGTTTTCTCATCTAACAAAACCACTGCTCATTTGACCATGTGTTCCTACCAATTATTGGACATGGTGGCAAAAAGGCTAGCTGTTGGTCAGAACATTTTGGCTCCCTTTTCAGACTATGGTCTTACTGGTAAGAGGGGGCTGCTAAGATGAAACTACATTTCCAGCTCTCCTTCCACCCAGGTGAGGCCACATGACCAGTTCTCATCGAAGCAATGGGAATGAAATTGGATGGGTCTCACCTCTGAGGCCAGGGCTTCTCCACTCTTACTTTCCCCTTTGCCACCTGGAAGCAGAAGACTTTGAGGTTCCAGGGTGTCATAGAGTCACAGGATGGGAGCCTGAATCCCTGAATGACCACATGGAGGAAAGCTTTCTGCTTTCCCCACTTAGATGAGGGAATATGGAAGTCTGGGTCCCTAAGTCACCACATGGAGGGGAACCTCCTGCTTTCTCTATGTAGTCTAGTACATGGGCAAGAAATAAATTTTAGTCGTGTTAAACCACTGGGTTTGGTATTTAAGTGTTGCAACAGCTAGCGTTACCTTATCTAATACAAGCACCTACTCTGTGCCAGGTGCTTCCCACAAATTATTGCACTGAACACTTGTAATAGCCCCATGTGTTAGACACTATCACTATCCTTCTTTTTATTTTCCAAACCAATAAACTAAGACACAGATGGGTTAAGTTACTTAGACAGGATGTCACAACTAATAAGTGTTGGAGCTGGAATTTGAGATTTGTCTGGCTCCAAATGCTCTGTTTCCACCCCTCTACTACATCACCCTGCCTCCCATCCATCAGTGATCTTGGACTGTCTTTGGCATCATTTTTAAATTAGAGGTTTCTGCCCTGATTCTGACCTATACTTTTTAAAAGCAGTTTAGAAATATGTCTCCCCTTTCCTTCACAGAACTCCTTCCCTCACCTGGAAGAATTATGTATTCCAAGGCCTGGAGTGTTCTACAAAGACCTTAATTTCTTCCTCACCTGTTTTGACATAATTTTTTTATTACTAGAATTGAAGTATTTCTCTAAGGAAATATTTAAGCTTATTACTGCATGGCTTCTGATTTTTCCACCAGTTATAAAGGGTAAGAAGAGAATTCACTATGGGTTTTAGGTGGGGGACAGGAAGGAGAGTGGGGGAAAAGAGAGATCATATGAAATGATCAAATCCCACCTGCTTCTTGCTTGCTCAAGAAACTCTCTCAAAACCTTTGTCCTAATTCTCAAGCACTTTGTTGATGAGATTTATGCCCCCCCACAGTTACAATTGTGTTAGTTCTCTTTCTTATTTACCTTTTGACTAAGGTGTAGAAAAATTCAAATGACTTATTCAGAGTCATATAGTATTAAGAGGTAGAACTAGAAAGCAAATTATATCAACTCAAAAAGGAATAGAAAGAAAGGTCAGTATAAACTCATTGGTAAAAAGGAGCTTATAAAATGACAGGGGATTTTTTTGTTTGTTTTCTTTTTCTCTTTACATATAAAAGAGGGTTATCCAACTCAGAAAGGAAAAGCAAAAATAAGGTAACCCTGGTCATTTTCGGTAACCTTTTTAAAATGTATGTACTTGGGGGCCTTCTTAACATATACTAACTTTTCTTGATGACTCAAGATAAACATCAATTATTGAACTGGATTCTTAACCAATGACGCCTCCAGAGAATATTGAAGAAAACAAGGCTATTGGTCTCTGTATTAAATGTCCTCAAAGTGGAGTGTTTTACTTGTTCTGTACCCTCCACGAGGGCAGAGATTTAGGTCTCTTTTGTTCAATAATGTGTAGGCCAAGCACCTAGACACCTAGACCTATACCTGGCATGTAGCAGCTCAGTAAACATTTGTTTAATGATCGAATAAATGAGTGAGTGTTTTGCTCCCTAATTATTCTATCTCCTCCTTTTATACTGGGTCATTTGTTGTCATCCTTCCCTTTGCCCTTAATTTGCTATTTCTAATCTGTTATGGCTTGAGAAACTTAAAAGAAAAGATATAGCTAGATAAGATAAATTATAATGTAACTCAATAAAACTTTTAGAACTTTCTGCAATGATGGAAACTTCTCTGTGCGCTATTTACCACTAGGAAGCTTAATTAACAGCTAGTTCAGCTAAGGAAGTTAATTTCAAGTTGTATCTCATTGTAATTAAATTAAATTAGACTTAAATAGCTCTGTGTGGCTAATGGCTACTGTACTGGATAGCACCAGTTTTAAACAATGTGCTAAATTAGAGTCAATGAGGACTTGTCTGAAGGCCAGGGGACAGATATTTTGAAAATGTGGCAGCCTTTATTTTTTGTTTTAATTTACTTCTGTCCTGCTCTGAATGAATAATGAAGCCAGCCAAAGGCTCTCAGCAGACCTAGATGTGGCAGTGGAGTCAGACAGTGATTTGGTTCAAAGGGGACATTTCAGCCTTAGTGATCATGTTAAGGGCAAGGATGGCCAACCATGAGATGCAGGAAAGTTCAGTCTGAGGTGTTCCTGGAGCCAGTTAGATCTGGAGAGAAAACCTGGTCTTGTCAGGAAGAAGTACTGCATGGTCTGAACCCTTCCATCTGGGTCACTCAGGACGGGGAGTTGGACAGCAGAAGGTCCTGAGACATTCAGACCAGCTCAACAAACAGTCTTCCTCAGGCGCATAGCACGTTGCTGGCACCAACATGGGCAACGGCAGCACATTGATGTGGGGTTTTGTTGGAGGTAGGTAGGAGTGGGGGTTGCTCTCCAGACTTGTACAGTTTTTTCCAACACAGAGCTTGAAGCAACCAGAATTAGCATAAAAACTCCTTTTTGTCCCTATCCAAGAGAGGCAAGTCTCATTCTAATTTATCAGGGAAGCTTAGGGTCTCTTACCCGACTGGAGCATGTGGATCCTGTAGGGGTGACTTAGTGGCTTTCTGAGTAAGGTCAGAGGCAGCTCTGCTGGAAGAAGTTTACCCCCAGCATCTTTGTTAGCTGGTGTTTGCGAGAGCTAGAATGAACTCAGCAACTTAGACCTCAAAGATCCCACACCAGATACATTTGTGTTCAGAAATGGCATCTGTCTGTCTCTATGCAGGGAGGCCAAGCCTCCCCACTGGATGTGGATATACATATATCTCTTTCCTGGTTAAGGATAACATTGCTTATATGTGGCCTGTAGGCACACACCACTTTCCAACACACCAGCTCTCTCCTTAGTGAAAGGGTCAGTCTAGCCTTGACTCCCCCACTATTCCACCAGCTCCTGTTTCATAATCAAATTAAAGCAATTCTTTTGTTTTTAATCTTTTAATATTTTTAAATTTTTATTTTCTAGAAAGAACACGGACGTGAGTGTGTAAGTAGTGGGGAGGGGGAGAGAGAGAGGGAGAGAGAGAATCTTAAGCAGACTCCAAGCTCAGCACAGAACCCCAAACACAGGGCTTGATCTCATGACCCTGAGATCATGACCTGAGCCAAAACCAAGAGTCAGATGTTTAACTGACTGAGCCACCCTGGTGCCTCTCTTTTGCTTTTAAAATAAAGATATACCTGTATCCGTGCATAAGTACAGATAGGTGTGTGTATGTGATGTAATACAAAACAATAACTGATCATTACAGAAAATGGCATAGAAAGAAAATTTAAAAATGCATATAAACAAAAGCATCCAAAGAATCCCATTCAGGGAGACCTGGCTGGCTCAGTGGGTTAAGCAGCTGCCTTTTGCTCAGGTCATGATCCCATGGTCCTGGGATCGAGTCCCACACTGGGCTCATAGCTCAGTGGGGAGCCTTCTTCTCCCTCTGCCTGCCGCTCCCCCTGCTTGTGCTCTATCTCTCTCTGACAAATAAATAAATAAAATCTCAAAAATAAGAACCCCCATCCAAATACAACCTCAATTAACATGTTGTTTATATTTCTACCTCCTATTTCTGCAGAGATTTCCCCTCTCAACCTAGTTCTAAGCTTTTTATCATCAGTGTCTTGTTCTCTGTTATATCATGAGCACTTCCCTTGTAATCCCACAGACTGAACAGGCTTCACTTGTAATGCCTGCAGAGTGTTCTGTTAAGAGCAGTTACCGTATTCACTTAATCTTTCCCTTTTGAAAGACCTCTGTTTCCCAGCACTGCCCTCTTCTAAATTAGGATAGCAAATAACTCTGCCTGCAAAGGCTTGCCCCCTGCCTCCAGTTTGGGGGCACCCTCCTTACATTAGAAGCATAGAAGAGAGATTTCTGAGTCCAGAGTCATGAAAGAAGGGAGGCATGGTTCAGGAGGGTGAACCAGCAGAGCCAAGTTCAGGGACTGATGATCTTGACCTTATTGGTGTGGCAGTTCCCAAACACAAGACCTGCTGGCACAAGAGTACCTAGACATCTATTTACACAGCAGATTCCTGGGACCCACCTCAGACTTACTGAACCAGGGCATCCTGGGTTAAGCTTGACCATCTGGATTTCTCAGTCTGTAGGTGACCGTTTGACAAGCACTGCTTCCGAGCACAAGACCTCCGGGTGGGAACACGTTGGCAAAACTGACTTTTTAGGTCTTTAGTGTTTATCCATCGCTTTCAAAACTGCGGACAACAGGCCCATTTCTTTTTTTTTTTCTTTTAAGATTTTTATTTATTTATTTGACAGACAGAGATCACAAGTAGGCAGAGAGGCAGGCAGAGAGAAAGGAGGAAGCAGGCTCCCCACCGAGCAGTAAGCCCGATTTGGGGCTCGATCCCAGGACCCTGGGATCATGACCTGAGCCGAAGGCAGAGGCTTAACCCACTGAGCCACCCAGGTGCCCCAACAGGCCTATTTCTAACCCTGCCACTTGGCAGGGGGAGAAGACATCTTAAGACTACAATCGGTTTGTTTCTTCGTTTCTTTTTGAAGGGTTAATTTATTAAAAAAATGTTCTTCATCACCCCACATGAAGATATGGAAGTTGAGATCCCACTGATTAAAAACCCTGCCTTTACCTTACATGATCTTTGAAAGTGAGCCCTTCCCCACGTGGACTGCGATTCTTTTTCTCAGTCTTTGCCTTGCTGAGCCCATTTCCAGTCCTGCCAGAACTCCAGAGTCTTGTTTTCTCTTTACCGGAGGATAGTGAGAGGGGCTCGTCGGTTCTAATTATAAGCCTCAAAGACTTCAGCCAGAATTTTAGCAATAGAAGATTGCACTTCTGCCAAAGGAGAAGTGTTTGGGAACCACTGATGGGGTCCTCCAAGGAGGAAAAGTGAACCTGGCTCAAACCCAGGATGGGCCAGAACACTCAAAACTCTTTCCGGCTCCCTGAGACTGAGCGTGCTCCCATGGTGTTCCTTTTTATGAGGAACAATGAATTCACACAAACCAAAATTGAGAAACGAAGATACAGAAACCAAGTCAAAGGCGGAGACAATTTTGGAGTGCACTGGACTGCAGGCCAAGCTGGGTATGATCCCAGAGGCTGCCATCCAATGAGATTCCAGAGAAACATCTTGCCTCCCACATCTTGGCGCCAGGTCAAAACCTCTTTCTCAAAGGAGGCGCTGAAAAGGCGTCTGAGTATTAATTTGTCTGTTGTGAGAGGTTTTAGTGCTGTCGTAAATCACTCCAGATCACAAACAGGGCTTCCGTGGCGGTGTCCCTAAGCTACTTGAACTTGGTAAGACCTGAAAAGAAGAAACTTCCACCGGAGCTGGGAGGGAGTTCTTTAATCACCTGAGGAGGATGAGAGACAATAGCTCTGTCCCACTGAGTCACCCGACAAAAAGGAAGCTGACGTGTGTGGGGTCCTGGCAGTTGAGAGATTTTTAAGAAAGCGTTTCTCTAAAGCAGGGTGGGTTGAGACACCCTGAGGCCATGGTTCAAGTTTGAAGGGTCCAGGTCGGGAAAAGACAATATTCAGTGGGCTGTAAGAGGCCTCCTTTTACTATTAGAGAGTCAGCTGGATCCAGATGAGAAAGGTCTAAAATTGAGTGTGAGTTGTGATCCAGCCAGGTCAAGGATGTGACTTCAAAGTAGTTTGAACTTGAACTTTGAAGTTGCTTCACCCACATCTCCAACAATACTCAGCCTGTGATGACTTGGTACACTGAACCCAACCCAGGATCCAAACTGTAAGTACCCGCAGATGAAGAGAACAAAAGCAAGGCGAAGCTCTTGTGATATTGTCCATTTTCTAACAGACTATATTATTATGCTGTGCCTCTCTCCAGCATACAGAATCACCGAGGATTCCTAAGGTAGTCCAGGAACCTCTCCCAACGGGCCCTGGCTCTGTTTGTGGGCCCCAAATATAAAACTTTTAGTCAAGTTTGAACAACTCTAAGATAAGCTCTATGCTCCTAGGGTGAAAAGGCCATGGTTTCTTGGCCCTTCTTTTGGAATGAATCACGGAAGGAGGACTGTGTGGTTGTTCTTTGTGCATACAAGCCAATGACTCAATTCTGGCACTGGTGTTCTTGTAAAATGGCCCATGCTGGGCCCCATAAGCAAAAGACTTAGTCAAATGTGCTAATTCAGCTAGCCGACTGTAGCTGACTCATCCTCAAAGTGCCCCTTACAGATTGCATTATTGTTCCCAAATATTCGTTCTCTCCTCCCCATTTCCCCAGAGCTTCAGCCAAGTAATATAAGTAAGTCATAGGCTATAAAGTAACATAAGCAAGAAATAAATGTTTATTGTCTTAAGCCAATAAACTACTGGGGTGGTGTTTGTTGCTGTAGCAAAAGCTGGCTAACACAGCCTGTTCCTTGACAGGTACAGGAATCTAAGCCATTCTTCTTCTATGCAACATAGCTCTTTTAAGCATACTATGTGCTAGGTGTTATTCAAGGATACACATGCAAACCTTACAAATACACAATCTGACCACACCCTACCATCCAGTCTTATCCCCTTTGGCTAGGGAAATAAATCATGTCACTCTTCTACTTTGAACCTTTCCATGGTGTTCCAGCTAACTCAGAATTAAAGCTCAAGTCCTTGGGGAGTCTGGGTGGCTCAGTCAGTTAAGCATCAGACTTTTGGTTTCAACTCAGGTCATGACCTTAGGGTCCTGGCATCCAACGTCTCATCTGACTCCACACTCAGCAGGGAGTTTGCTCGAGAATTCTCTCCCTCTGAACTTCCCCTGCACTCTCTCATTTTCTTTCTTTCTCTCTCTCTCTCTCTCTCAATCTCTCTCTTTCTGTCTCAAATAATTAAATAAATAGAATTTAAAACACACACACACACACACAAACTCAAATCCTTATGATGACCTGGAGGACCCTATGGAGTCCGGCTCTTATCTTCTCTCTGATCTCCATTTCCATTACACACTTTTGCCACCCACTCCTCAGCTGCCCTGGCTTCCTTGCTGTTCCTTGAATAAGCCAAGTATGCTTCTGCCTCAGAGCTTTTGCTCGTGCTGTTCTTTCTTCCTTAACTCCTACCCCCCAAGATACTCCAGGGCTTCACTCTCTCTGTTCCATAAGCCTTTGTCTAAATGCCACCTTCTCATTGAAGCCTGCCTTGACTACCCAGTTTGAACTGCAATCCTCCTGTTACACCCCCCACACCCTCTCCCTACTATAATTCTCTCCATTGCACTTCTCACCAGTCTATGTGGTAAATACACTACACACCAACAGTTCTCAGAACATAGTACACAGACCTCTGAAGGTCTCCAAGCCACATCTAGACGATTTTCCTAATAATACTAAGACATAGTGGCCCTTTTTGCCATGTTGGTGTTCGTGCAGAGAGTGAGTAAACAGTTGGGACCTTCACATGAATCAAGTCAGTGGCACCAAACCTCGTGGCTGGTCACTGGGTCCCTCACAACCACACACAATTAAAATGATTGATAGTTTCACAAAGAAGGTCCCTAAGGAAACTGCATAAATTATTCATTTGATTAAATCTTGACCCCTGAGTGCACGTCTTTTTCATAGTCTGAGAACTGGGCATAAAGCCTCTTGTCACCTACCAAAGTATGAGTTACCTGAAGGAAAAGTAGCTGTGTGATTGCTTGAGTTGCCCGTGAACTAGCTGCTTTTTTTCTAGCATACATTTTTACTTGAAGGAATGACTGGCTGATAAAATGATGGCCATTCAGACCTGGGTCATTGACAGACATTTTCTGGAAAACATCCAACTGGTAGTATTTGCTGTCAAAAATAAAATACAAGCTTTCAAACAAAAGCAAAATTTTTGCAAACTGCCACTTCCCAGCCCTTGAAGAGTTGTCTGATAAGATTGGTGATGCTATTCATGAATGTGATTTGGGGAACAGATAATGAAATGTATTAATATTGGGAAGATCTGCACAATTTGGCGAACCCATTCTTTCCAAGTGATGGATCCATGGTGCATGGGTAGAAACTCAGTTCAAAGGTACATTCACGACACATTCAAAATGGACCAGTGGATTTTAATGAAATGGAGTATTGATATGGTTTCAGATTTGACATAGCAACTGATCTTCAGAAAACTATGACGTATCGAGTTCTGGTGTAGAATCAAAGAAGAATATCCACAATTAAAGGGCTATTAAAATACTCTCCCCTTTTCAACTACATATCCACATGAAGCCAGATTGCCTTCATGAGCTTCAGCCAAAACACCATATCAACATAGGTCAAATGCAGATATGAGAATCCAGCTGTCTTCTACTTTGGTTGGAAAATAAAGAGATCTGCAAACATGTAAAAAAATACTACTCTCCTTTAAATTTTTGTTCATAGGGAAAAACAGTAATTTTCACTAACTCAATGTTATTCATACTAAAATATAATGCATCAATTGTTATTTTTAAATTTCCCTATATATTTTAAATTTCTCAGTTTTATTTCTAGTACTGTCATTACCAGCAGCTATAACCTGCCCAGACAAAAGTTCTCTGAGGTCTTCAATAATTTTTACGGACACATAGGGGTTTCTGAGACCAAACATTTGAGCACTGCTGCTATATATAACTTCTTGTTATTTTTTGTCTTCCTCTTTTAGAATGCAAACTATATAAGAAAGAGGTTGTTTTTTGTCTTGTTCACTGCTAAGTCCCCAGTTTAGAAGTGTCTAGCAGTAGTAGGCACTCGATAAAGATCCAGCGAATGAATGAGTAAATGAATGAATGCCACCAACCATTCCTTCCAATCACCAGGGCCCATCTGCTCACCTTCCCAAGAACATCCCCAAGACACAGCCCATGAGCCCTAGCTAAGGCCCCCATATCCATCCATCTGCTCTAGAGCATTTTCCAGCACCCTACCCTCTCCAACCAGACTGTTCACCAGCTCTGAACTCCCACTGCACTGACCTTCTGAGTCACTCATTCTGGCCCTTTAGGCTACCACTCACCTTGTTTACCTGAATGTTCTTGACTCCTCACCAGACTAGAGGACCCTTAGTCTCTCCTTCAGCTCTAAACACAGGGCCTCGCATAGAGTAAGTGTTTTTTAAATGAATACAGTAGGTGCCTGCTCAGCCGTGAGGGATATGTTTCAAGACCCCAGTGGATGCCTGAAACCACAGACAGTGCCCAGCTCCATCAATATAGATCTTTCCTATACATGTATACCTCTACTAAAGTTTACCTCCTACATTAGACACAGTAAAAGATTAACAATGATAACTAATAACAAAATAGAACAATTATAACAACATATTATAATAAAAATTACATCAGTGTGGCCTCTCTCTCTCTCTCTCAAAATATCTCACAGTATCTCACCTTTCTTCTTGTGATGATGTAAGAGTATAAATGCTCACACCATGAGATGAGTGAGGGGAAGAACACAGACATCCTGAAACATTGACCTTCTGACCATGAGGCAGAGGGAGGTTCGTCTGTCTTTAGACCTCTGGGGACCAACACCCTGGAGGGCAAAGCCATAGAAAAGGGGGACTATTTCACATGCTTTTAAAATAAGTGAATGATATACAAAATAAACCTCTGTTGGCATGAATAGCGTATATACACACATTCAGAAGAATTGTTTCCAGCAACCAATTAAAACCCTTGCCCAAGGACACCTTGAATCCCACACATTTTTTAGCCCATAGATTAGCTTTTTACTCACTCCTGAAGGTTCTCTAATCAAGCCTCAGTGGTCAGTGCACCTGACCTTGCATCTGGGTGTCTGCCTTGTGGCTGTAGGTACAGTAACGGGGCCCAGGAGTGCTTGCCTTGGTGACAACAGTAGTATTTCTGGAGCATCTATTACAGGTCAATCAGCCTGGCCATAGATATATATAAACCTTAGACCTTCCAGCAACCTTGGAGGGAAGACCCATGTGAAACGAGAGGTCATGCCTAATTAATCTGTTGTGTCTCCATTCCCTGGCACGGTACTTAGCACATGATATGTGCTAAGTCAATACTTAGAAAAGAAATGGATACATAAAAGAATCCCGTAACATGTGTGTTCCTACTCCATTTTACAGATGAGCAAACCGAACCTCCTATAAGTCAGGCAGCCCAACCATGATACACACAGTTTTGCCTCCACAAGCCTTTCCTCTCACTTGTAGGGAAAAAAAAAAAAAAAAAAAAAAAAAAAACAGTTTTCAGGTCACAAACTCTTCTGGTCTTGGTTCATCCTACTATTCATTCAACAACAATGAATGCAATAAGTCAGCTTGGTCCCTCCAACCTAGCCATCCTCCAAGGAACATCCAAGTGCATTTTCAAAGTATTTTAAACCTCTTGCATTAAACTTCTTTTCAGCTGGTTGGTCCAGACCCGAGACCAATACCACCGTAGGCAGCTAACGGCCCAGAAAACAGCACCACCAGCCCAAAGGAAGCCATCCTGCTTTCAAAGAGTGTGAGGCCAAGAGCACATGTTTCTGTCCTCCCCAGTTTCTGTTTCAGGGAGTTGTGGGGGGGGGGGGGAAGAAAAGTAAAGAAGAGAGTCGGGAAAAGACAGGCCACCTTACAGGCTCAAATTGCCCCCAACCTCTGCACCCTGTATTATAGTTTTTGCTGGAAAGTAGTAGACTGATGGCGTGGGTAAGTCTATGGTGACTAATGCTTGGTTTCCTGAATGCTTCTAAGAGTTGCACTTAACCAGAGGAAGCAGCTGCAAAAGAGCTAGGAAGGCCCAGCTTTGCTTTCTTCCCCAGTGCCCACACGCTCGAGGCCTGGCCAACCATCCTTGGCTCAGTTATAGCGAGTCATCTCTTATGCAGGCTAACCGTGGAGCAGAGAAGGAGCACCAGGGCCCCAGGCAGAATGGGAGGGCCCCAGGAACAGGCCTTCTCAAGCTTTCTGCAACCCATTGTCCTCAAGGCACAGCACTACTTGGCAATGGGAGAGGAGACCAGAAGGGACAGGCCCTCCCCTGCAGCGTCCATACAGAACAGAGTGCCCCCTCTGCCCCCAAATTCTTTTATTGCTTCAGGGTGTTTTCTACTTTAAAACATTTCCAAAGTAGAAAATGTGATGAACAAAAGGAATAAATCAAAAAAAAGGAAAATTAAAATGACCTGTGATCCCACCCATTCCCCAGAAATGATGTGGATATTTTGACATCCAGTCTTTCTTCTGCACATGTCTTTGGTCTGTGGCACATTGATCTGGACCTCATGATGTTCATACGGTTTTGTAAATGGGTTTTCCACCAATTACAACACGGTAAACATTTCCTTCATTACCGTAAACAAGATAGTGATTAATTTATTATTTTTTTAAATTATTTTTTTTAACAAGACAGTGATTATTTTAAAAGCATAAACAGGATCCCATCATCATCTGGAATTTATTTAAGCATTAATTTTTTTTAACTACATCCTCTCATAGAACTTTTTCACTCTTCTAAACACTGTGCTGAAGATCGTGAATGTAAATTGGGCACTTCAATTATTTCCTTAGCAGGGTGACGAGAAATGGAATTATTGGGTCAAAATGTACACATATTTAAAAATTGTTTAAACTGCCTTATTAAGGCATAATTGACATACGATAAATTGCACATACTTAAAGTGCTCAATTTCATAATTTTTGACATATGTACACACCCCTAAAACCACCGCCACAATCAAGATAATGAATGTATCCATCACCTTGTAACTTTCTCTGTGCCCCTTGTAATCTCTGCCTCCCTCTGCTCTCCCCATTTCTAGCAACCACGGCTCTGCTTTCTGTCACTATAGATTAGTTAGCATTTTCTAGGGTTTTCTATAAATGGAATCATACAAGGCTTAGTCTTTTTCTTCCTGCTCCTTTATGTAGCATAATTATTTTGAGTTTCATTCATGTTACTGCACTTTATAGAGCACTCACTGCTTCTCCCTAGAGAGGAGTATTCCACTGCATGGATAGGAAGGTGCACACATTTTTAACTCTTGGAGAACACTACCAAATTGTCTGTGGGGACTTCTGGAGATTCATTATTATATAATTGTGGTAATTTGGAGTTGACCACCCCTGAAAGGTGAGGATAGAAGTTCCATTTGTTCCAAGTGCACCATTCTGCTTCGATCATGGGTTACCAGGAAGAAATGAAGATTACCAAGAAGAAAGGCAGGAGAAGGGGGCCAGTGAGGACAGCATTAGGGTTTCGGGGGGTCTGGGGGTTCTTGTGTCAGCCCTCCAAGTCCAGAAGGGATCTGTTTCCTAGATGCTGTGCTCCTTCCCAGCAAAGGAGCCTACACCAAGCCAGTTTCACTCACAGGTAGCAACAGGTGTTGATGAGCAAGGTAATTGGGACAATACACGTCCTCAGACCACACAGACAAGTGTGTGTGAGGCTCATCTCCCCTATAGCCATGTGCGAACATTGCATCAATACAGACAAATATAACTGTAAATTAGGGAGAACAACAAAACAAAACAAAAAAACACAGCATTTGCTTTGCTATCAGACTGTAAAACCACTTGAGGATAGAATCTGGGGCTGACTCATCTTTCTACACAGCCTCTTGCTCTGGTAAATTCTTGATACATTTTTCTTGAATGCTGTTGACTACATTTTCTTTGAAATGTAACACATCACCTGCCCAGCACCAGGAAGACAGAAATCAGGTGACTGTAGGGAAAATGGGCTGGGGGCTGGGCCCCTTACAGCCAGGGAAGGATACGTCCTCTTGAGGAAGATGAATGTGAGAGTAGCTGGAGTGGATTCTTACATGTCACACACGAACACGTTTACAGACCAGCAAAATAAGGAGGGATTGTCATGAAAATTATAGTCCTCGTTTCTGCAGCTGGTCACATGGTTATAGCTGCTACTTATCACTACCTTCTTCTTTTTTTTTTTTTTAAGACTTTATGTATTTATTAGAGAGAGAGAGAGTGAGAGCACAAGTAGGGGGAGGCCCAGAAAGAGAGGGAGAAGCAGACTCCCCACCGAGCAAGGAGCCCCATATGGGGCTAAATCCCAAGACCCTGAGATCATAACCTGAGCTGTAATCAAGACACTCAACCGACTGAGCCACTCAGGCACCCCTATAAACTACCTTCTTCCACTGCTCATTCTGCATTTCCTTTGTCTTCAGCAAGCAGCTAGGCTGGTCAGGGCCCTTTACCTGATGGGCTGGTCCATACCTTCATACCTTCATTCCAGACCATTCTGTCTGGGCCATTCGTTGTCCCATCTAGATTGGGCCATTGTAGGTTTCCATTGACTACCACCAGTCCATAGGTTAGGAACAATGAGGGAGATGTGCAAGGGATACAGTGGCCCCACTGAGGAAAGGCACCCATAAAAGAGCAGTGAAAGAGGTAACATAGGTTTTCTGGAGGGGTTGGGCCTTAAAATAAGCCTTGGAAGAATGAATAGGACTCATCCTGATACAGGATGAGGAGGCAGGGATGAAGGAGCAAAGAGAGAGAAGCAGTGGGTGGGGGAAAAGATGTGCAAAAGGGAGAGTGAGCACACTCACCCCCAGAGGACGAGAAGACCACCAATACAACATGGCTGAAGAATGACTCAGATACTCAAGAGCCTCACTAAGGGGCGGAGCTGGAGAGGCAGGTACAAGCCAGGGCACCATGGACTTTGTACGCCATGTTGGGTGGGCCAAGGGGAGCCATTGAAAGTTTGAATGAGTGACTTCGCTAGCCATATATTTTAGGCAAGGCATTGTTTCTGCCATATAGAAGAGCAAATAAGGAGGATGAGACCAAATCAGACAGACTAGTTATGAGGGATCAGCAATGATCAATAAAAGAGATGTGAAAGACCTAAAAAAAAGGAATGTTGCTGGAAAGCAGAATTACAAATGAGTATGATGAATATTTCTAAGGCAGAATTGGGAAGGGCTGGTGTTTGATAGCAATGTGATAGCTAAGGGAGAAGAAGAGTCAACAGGGACTCTCAGATTTTCAAAGGTCACTAGGACAGACCAGGGTCATTCATCCCCTTCTCCATCCTCAGAGATCAACAGAGTTCCTAAGCTATAGCCAGTGCTTAATAATATTGCTGAATGGATGAATGAGTCAAAAATAGGGCCACAAAAAAAAAAAAAAATAGGGCCACAGTCTTGCTTAAATGCCCAGCACTTGTATCTACAAAGGGTACAAAATGAATGGTGTCCTGATATGAGGTAGGTGGAGGTCCTTCAGGAACACCTCCGTTTGAGGATGGGCTCCTGTTGAGGGAGGGTGCTAAATGAACCCTCAGCCACAGCAAGGAAGAGAGAATACCAAATAACCACAGGCAGAGGTGACTTGGATCCTTGTCACATTCAGGCTATCAATAGCTTGTCAGGTCTTGTGAGAGAGGAATCCCAGGAGCTTGACCTAGAAAGAGAAGAAGAGATTTGGAGACTTTGGTTAGCCAAAGAAACTGAACAGGGACAAGGTCAATGTTTACAGAGTCATGAAGTGAATACCAAAACAAAAAGATTCCAGCCC
This sequence comes from Mustela putorius furo, assembly GCF_011764305.1. NCBI lineage: Eukaryota > Metazoa > Chordata > Mammalia > Carnivora > Mustelidae > Mustela > Mustela putorius. Next base: position 12,186,853 of record NW_025422123.1, on the reverse strand, counting down.
TCTTCTTAGTATAAGAATGTTATCAGAGGTCGACTGAATAGAGACTCTACTTCCTGGAGAAGGGATCACATTGAATTTGGATCCCTGTCTGTTGAGAGGAGGTAAGATCAAAGAACTACAACAGACTTTTAAGGTGTTAAACTGATTATGGCAAAGTTACTAGAAGTTACATGGGCATTTGTGGCACATCCCTTATATAGGATGGGATAATTAACTACTTTCTCCATCCCTCTCCTTTTTTGTCTTGATTGGGAACTCCTCCATGGGCTTTATAGATCTCCAGTGGGAGCCTTCTCAGCTGAGTGCCTTGAACAAGTTTTTAGACTTTCATTTTCATATTTGTCACCATAAAACAGGCAAAGTAGTTCCAAGGTCCAAGGGTCCATGGAAAGAGGATGGGGAAGATGGAGAAGATATTGTAAATAAGACCCCAGTTCTTCATCCCTGCTATATTCATACCCTTTGTCATGTAACTTCGTAACTTTGTATTATCATCCAAAGCTCTGTCTGGGCTTCGTTTTGGCCAAGAAGATAAAGTGGAATTGATGTGTATCAGTTTTGAACCCAGACCTTATGAGGCCTTGTACATTTCTTCCTGCTTTCTTTTGCATCTATCACCACCATGACCTTGGAGGGCTGTTGGGAGACTGAATGAGATACTACACATGTAGTACCCAATAAATGTCAGATTTTATTCTCAGGGACAAAATCCTGTCATTATCTTACAACCAATCAATCTTTCAGAGTTATCCACAGAAAAAGGATGACTCCCTATTGTGAGAATTAAATGAGATAAAGGATGGTGAAGTGTTTTTCATATGGTGAAGAATTCTCTACAGAATAAAATGATGATGGCTGTGTGGGATTGATGAAGGAGAATCAGGCCCCTTATTCTCTGGAGATACTGAGGATTTTCACCCAGAGTTTCACCCATTTTTTCTTTAATTCAAGGCCTGAACTGTGGTTCAGATTGGAGATCTGTGCACCAGATTGCTTAAGAAGGAGACTTGGGACTCCCCTCCAGGACCACCCAGGAGTCTGAGCAGCCACAGGACGCCTGCAGCTTGTTGACTTAAGAATATGAGCCACTGGAATGTACTACACCTGTCTTTACTGGCTACCTAGCCCTGTAGTCCTTCAAGGTGTTTAATTTAATCTGCAGAACTCTATACAGTGGGACCCTCATTCCCTCTGAGCTTATTGCTTGCTTTTATGACTTTGAGCTAAGGAAGCTGTAAAATTACAGAGTGTGGGAAAAAGACTGAGAGCCTAACCTTGGTTTGACCACCTACCAACTATGTGGTCTTGAGCAAATCATTTCACTTCTCTAGGCCTCAGTTTCCTGGCCTATAAAATGGGGCTTATAATTTGTACATATCTCTCAAGTTAATGAGAATCAAGAAAACAATTGTGCATTATGCACAGTTATATAAAATACAGAAAATTGTTCATACCATGTCTACTATATTAGATGAGTTAGGCTATCCTCTGCTCCAAGAACACAACAGAGAATCATTTCTTATTCACATAAAGCCAAATGTGGATTGGGTGGTTCTTGAGGGCAACTCTCCTCCACACAGTGATTCAGGGATCCAGGCTCTCTCTATTTGAGACCCTGACATCTCAACAACTGAGTTGCCCTGGATTATGGACAAAGAGAAGGAGAGTGATTTATCCAGGATCTTGTTAAAATCCATGCCTGGGGGTGGTCATCAATCACTTCTGCCTACATCCCACTGGCAGAACCCAATCATGTGGCCCAACCTAACTGCAAGTGAGAGTGAGAAGTTTAGGGGAGCCCATGGACCAATTGGTGAATACCACTGTCTCTGCTATACTCGCACTAATGGCAAGGGATTCACATGTTTGGGAAACTTCAGGACAAAGTAAAAAGACCTTAGAATCAGACAAGCTAAGGTTCAAATCCAAGCTTTGTTGCATACAAGCTATATGACATTGAGCAGTGCTTAACTTTTCAGAGCCTCAGTTTCTTCATCTTTAAAATGGGAGAGTTATGGGGTGCCTGGGTGGCTCAGTTGGTTGAACATCTGACTCTTGGTTTCACCTCAGGTCCTGACCTCAACGTCATGGGATTGGGCCCCAAGTTGGGCTCTGCGCTCAGTAGAGGAGTTTGCTTGAGATTCCCTCTCTCTCTCTTCCTGTCCCTCTGCCCCTCCTCCCCCTCATTCTAGAGTGAATAAATGAATCTTTACAAAGAAAAAAAATGAGAATGTTAATAGAACCTACCTCACAGTTTTGCTATAACTACTATATGAGGTAATGGATGTAAAGTGGTTTTTATCTGACACATAATAAATGTTTAATAAATGGTGGATGTTTATTTTTATTCTAATCTCTGAATCTTGAAACTGCTCCTTCATTTCTGTGACTATGAATGACAGCTTGAGAAGGAAAGATCTTAACACTGACCAACTCCCATCTTAGAGACACGGTATTGCTAGTAGAACATGACGAAAATGACATTCAGAAGGAAGAAATCATCTGAGGGTTATTCATTTTTCAAATAAGTAGTTTGTACTGTGGTCCAGGTGCCAATTACCAGAGTATCTATGTGCAAATTAGGAAAGAAGCACTTCTTGGTGTATCACAATCCAATGGGGCCCATTGCCTGATGAATGTGGATTTTACTCACTTCTCAAGCCAAGCACTCTTGTGCAGTGACCAACATGCACAACTGTACCCACAAGCCCTGTCCTACTCTTGAGGAGCTTACTGGGAAGCTCTGGGAAGATAAATCCACAGCAAATCAACTCCATTTCCCAGTGGAACATAGAAGAGAGAGCAAATACTTTTGTGGATACTCACTCCAGGGTCTGCTGGTAGAAGACTTATGTTCAAGCAGCATGATCACAGCTCGCTTAGGGAGTTGAATGTCTTCCCAGAAAGTAGAGAGATAATGTCAGGAATTTTAAACAGTGGAAGAGCCAAGACGACAAAGTTGCCCTTTCTTTCTTCTCTTTCTTCCTACAAACTAGCCTGTCTCAGAGTGCACTGCCTTTCAGACTTGGATGGTCTCTTCAGGGTTAAAAAGATTCGGTTGCCTTTGGTCTTCCTGACTGGGGTCAGTCACAGCCCAAGATACAGAAGTTAAATCACTTTAGCTTGGTCTAGTTGAGATGTGCATTACATCCTCCCTGAGGAAGCCTGGGAACCTGTTTTCCAGTCCCTCCTCAACTCTCTTACAGGTTATTTACTTTGGAGAACTCATTTAAACTCCCTATGCCTCAGTTTCCCCTACCATAGAATGAATATGGGATACTAGTCACAATTGTATGGAGGGGGACAAGTAAGAAAATTATTAACAGACGTTATATATAAACACAAATACATAGAGATTATTGTTATGTGTGTAAGTGGTAAAACTCTACAGTAATTAGCAGTCATATTTTCTATGAAATATCTTAAGAAAGTACTTTTACATATTTGTTCTAAGCACTTTCTCCAAGAGAGGACAAAGTAGCCCTTAGAATGTGATACTAAGAATTACCGTAAGCTACAAATAAGAGAAGCTAGAAAAAGGGTAGCACCAGTGATGAAGAAGTTTCATTTTTTTTCTCATATAACAAAATGTACAAGAAGGCTTCTAGTACTAGTACAGTACTAGCCCTACGGCCATACTCTCCAAGACCCAAGCTCTTTCTGTCTATCCTCTCAACCATTCTTAGCTTAGCTGTGCTCAGGGTCAGAATAACCTCCAGCATTACATTTTCATTTCAGGCAGGAAAAAGGATAGGGACAAAAGGAACCTCCATCCCCATTTGGGAGTTCTACTGGATTGGGCAAAGAAGTGTCACATGACAACTTTTTACAGAAAAGGAAGCTGGGAAATGTAGGTTTTTAGCTGGCCACATGGTTTGTTTTGTTTTGTTTTGTTTTTTAAGATTTTATTTATTTATTTGAGAGAAAAAAAGAGAGAGACCTTGAGCAGAGGGAGGGACAGAGGGAAAGAGAAAAGCAGACTCTCTGTCCTGCAGGGAGCCTGATGCAGGACTCCATCCCAGGACCCTGGGATCATGACCTGAACAGAAGGCAGATGCTTAACCTACTCAGCCACTCAGATTCCCCACAACCACATGGCTCTGATAGCTGTGAAGAAGAGAATTATGGGTATTAGGTAGACACCTATGGTGTAGACCAGATGATTTAGGTGACCATTTGATTGAAAGAAGGATTAAAATTTGATAATAAAAATATATGGGGTAATGGCCCATATCAATCAGCTACTTCCACAATGAAGCCTTACCATCGTAAACATCAAGGGACCACCACAGGTCAGCTAAGTGGCTCTGCCAATCTTGACTGGTCACATGTCTGGGGATTGGCTGGTACTTCGTCAATCTAGAGTGGCATTGGATGCGACAACTAGGGTGACTTGACTCTGCACCTCAGTGTAAACCCTTTATAACAGGCTAGCTTATGCCTGTTGTCATGGAGGTGATAGATGCAATAGAGAGCAAGAAGAAACATACAAGGCCTCATGAGGTCTAGGTTCAGAACCCATACATGTCAATTTCACTTTCTCCTGTTGGCCAAAACAAGTTCATGCCTAAGCCCAGCCTTGGAGAACGATACAAAGTTACATGACAAAACCCACGGATACAGCAGGGATGAAGAATTAGGCTCAGATTTATAATCTTCCCCCATCCACTTTCCATGGACCCTCCAACCTGGAAGCTAAAAGAGAGATTATCCAAAAAGGATTCTCCAGGCAGTAGGGTTCATCACATTCTCACTCACTCCCAGGTCTGCTGATTGAAGAGTTATGTCCAAGCAGTGTGATCACTTTATTTCTCACAGCTCGCTTTGGGAGTTGAATGTCTTCCCAGAAAGTAGAGAGATAACGTCGGGATTTTTAAACAGTGCAAGAGCCAAGATGACAAAGAACTGCATCAAGGTTAGCAGGGGGAATACAAATCCTTTAGCTGTAGAAATGGCCCTTCACCTGAACTTGGCTCTTCACCTAAACTTGGAACTAACATACAACTGAACCTGTTTCAAAGCTGCCTTTTCTGCACAGTACTGCTATTGTGCAGTGGGTGGTACGGATTTAGCTAACCCTACAAAATCCATTTCCCTGGACACATCCTGCAAGGTTTCTCTGACTGCTGGTGGTAAAACACCTAAATGGAGCTCATTCGTCAAATAGTGCTGTCATTCAGCCCCATTCCTCCTAGAGGCACAGACTGGAGGGGAGAATTTCTCCTCTGGGGTCTTGCGCTAGTCTGTTCATGGTCTTGTAAGTCCCAGCAAGGAGAGAGGGAAACACGGGGGCAAATAAAAGTGTCCAAAGGAAACAGCCAAATGTACAGAAATGGTGCTTTAAGACCAGCTTCAGGAGAACATGACAAGGACCTTCTTTCTCTACAGAGGAGAACAAGTATGCAGTCAGCATAGGATTTTGCACTAGGGTAAAATGGAATGAGTTGTAAGAGGACTGATTTTCACCTTAGATAAGTGAGAACCCCTCTCTAGGCCTCGGTTTCCCCAAATGAGCTTCTGGAACTGGGTGAAACGGAGGTCTCTTCCAGCCTTTTGAATCTGTGTCTGGGAAAAACCAGAAAGGCAGCAGCTCAAGGAATTTGTACAGGATCGTGCATGGGTCCTCCCCAAGGGGAAGAAGATGGCAGGCGAGCTTGGCATCCAGATGACGGGGAGAAAAGAGCTCCCAGCCCTGGGAAGCAGGTACTTAACAATAAGCCCTGAAGGGGCAGGGGGGGTGTGTCTGCTGCGTCCAAGAGAGAGGGAAGGGACCCAGGGAGGGTATATTTTGGAGAAGAGGGATTCGGAAAACAAGCTTTGCTTTAGAACTCCAGAGGAACTGGGACACGGAACGCTCTGTGATATGTGTGGGCAATGTCCCCTGCAGACAGGCTCCGCTCCCAGGCCAAAAGGGTGACCACGTCTGGCAGGGACAGCCACACGGCATTTTTGAACCTGACGTGCAGTTCCAAGAGGTGAATGGATTATTGTATTTAGTAATTCCATGTGGGAGTTCACAACCCTTAAATTAATTGGATCTAAATATCCACTCATTGATCAAACAGGAGCCAGTCACTCACCGTGGGCCACGGGGGTGTTTGGTTCCCTTCCTGGCTCCACGATGTGGATGACAAACGCCATCAGCTCTCTGCCGCAGGTGGAGCTCCCAGCCGGGGAGGCACAGCGGAGCCTCCGAGCAGTTCTGACCGGAAATGCAACAGGTCAACCTTCTGTTTCCCCACCCTCACTTCTAGACCAAATTTCCTGCCCTGAAACGCTGTCTGTGGCCAGACCCAGTAGCGAGGAGGAGGAGAAGAAAAAGAAAAAGAAGAAGCGGGGGGGGGGGGGCGGGGGGCAGAGCGGGGGGGGTGGGAAGGAGAAGGAGTGAAGAAAAAGAAAAAAAGAAAAAGGACTTTTAAAATTAGTGTAGTAGGATATGGGGCCGGTGGGAGGAGGGATGAGAAGGAGGATCTTGGAAGGGCTCCAGCCATTTTATTCCAACATTTTCATTCCGGTTTGGAGGTCTGGGACACATTGATTCACAACTTTATAGCTCTCATTCAGTGTTGATTTATGGGTTGACCAATCTGGGCCTAATCAGTTGGAGAAGGATTGGTTTTGGGGTCCAATAATGTTATATTTATGAGCCCGTGAAGTGCACCACGGCGGCGGCCCTGCTTGGATTCACTAGCACACAACTTCTAAGATCTCAAAGAGGGGAGTTCACAGACTATTTTCTGCTCCCAGATCAGGCTTAAAGCTCCTCTTTACATTAAAGGCTTCTGGTGTCATTTCGTATTTAAACTCCGAACTGCCTGCCCGTAAATCTTTCACAACCGTGAACAACTCTGACGGTTTTGAATGTTCCCGGTTCTGCCTGCCTGTCACTTTCCGCCTCCCCCACTTTCTTTCGACTCTGGCAATAAGGAGCCGGAGCCCAGAGCCTGGCTGGCTTCCCTGCCGTGGCGGAGAGGCGGCCCGTGGGCCGATGTGCTCAGGGAGAGGCCCGGCCAAGGCCACGCAGAGTTCAGCGGGTTATCGCGCTCTTCCGGCTTGAGTTGCGGTTACTCTGGTTCAGTAACTCTAAAGAAATGAGCGGCCCGAACAGACAGGAACTAGTTGAGAAGCCTGTCTTGGTGAGGAGGAAACAGAGGTAGTCAGTCATATCACAAGCAGCTCCGTGCTTCTCTTCGAGGGAAAAGACCTTTACCTTGTCGCTCATGGGAGTCTGTTCTCTGGCCGCCCCCTCAGTCAGTCCTCCTGGGGCCGCGCAGGAGCGACCCAGGCTGGGTACCAGCAGGAAAGGCCTTGACCCCCTAATTCACCTCTGGGTGTCTCCTGACAATAGGTTCGCCTCCTGGTTCATCCTGGGAAGACAGGAATCAAGCCACAGAAAGACCACTCGGAGAAGTCACAAGCATCTGATGGGGTAAAGGGAGAAAGCTGCAAATTCTCAATTTCACAGTTGGAACCCTATGGAGAGGACCTTGTAGGTGGGCCTCTAAAAGAGGAGTCTTCAGTCTCCTGGGCAGATTGTTTACTGTCATTGGGGGGGAAGGCCAATGTATTGTCCTGACTGGGGATCAGCAAACTGTCTGCAAAGGGTTAGACGGGAAATATTTTTGGCTTTGCAGGGCACATCCGGTCTCTGTCACCTAAGCTGCTGTCCCTGCTGTTGCTGCTTTCACAATGTAAAAATCACCCTTCGCTCCCAGACCGATGAGAACAGATCATGGGCTACAATTAGCTTGACCCCTGTTTACAAAAAAAAAAAAAAAAAAAAAAAAAATTGTTTTTTCATTTAAAATTCTGGATCCATCCTGCATGTGCATACGTGTATGTTAAGCGTGTAACCAGCCTCAGGGGCAAAGCAAAGGCGTTGGAGGAAGTGGACTGTTCTGGGCTGTCCCATCTCACCCCTGGGAAGAGTCACTCAGGAAGCCAGGAAGTGCTGTGGTTAGAAGGACACAGGACTCAGGAGACGGTAGCTGCCAGCCCAGCCCAGCTGCTCATCGCTGGGCAGCCCCGAGCCAAACACCAACAGGTGAAGGGGGTCAGACCAGATGCCGTCCAAGCGCTCCCCAACATGTGGTATTCCCTGCAGCTCGCTCAAACACTTTGGGGAACAAGGTGGGACGAAAGAGGAAGGAACAAGTAAAATCCGTTAGATCTGTTCACTGCAGCTCAAAGCACGGCCGAGTTTGAGGTGACGCCCCCCCGCCCCACCCCATCGGAAAGCCCACTTTGGGGAGCAGCTGCCTGGCACACTCCCTGCCTGGGGAGACCAAGAGGAAGGCCAGGCCTGGGAGCGCCGACCACCTCTGCCATGCTCACCACGGAAACGAGTTATGCGGCCCGCGCGCTGCGCCAAGAATCCGGGCAGCTGAATGAGCCATGCCATTGTGGGCAGACACCGAGGCTCCCAGAAAACAAGCAAAGGCGAGGCCTGGAAGCTACAGCGGAGGCAGGTCGTCATGACCTTCCCTCCTGGGCCAGCACCAGACTGGCTGACGGACAGGTCTTCCTCTCCATCCAGGCGGGGCGGGCAGTGCTCAGGAAGCGAGAGGTGGAGCCCCCACACTGCCGACTGGACCCCGGGGACTGCTCCCCCTCCCACAGCGGAGCTCTCCAGCAACATCTGCTGAGCACCAGCTCTGGGTCTGAAGGGTGCTGGGCGTAGTGGGGATGGGGTGGGGGGCAGGATACAGTGTCTGCTCCAGAAGGGACGGCCGGGCCAGCAGAGCGCCCTCCAGAGAGCACGTGGGTAGTAGAGACAACACTGGGTGCGTTCTGGAGGAAGATGGGAGCCAAGAGCCTTGGGAGATGCTCCTGGTGGCCTCTCAGCAGAGGCTTTGCACATTTGCTTTGTGGAAATGGTTTGAGCCCGCTGGGTACTGGCCAGCCTCATGCGTGGGTACTGGCCAGCCTCACAGTACTCGCTGGGTACTGGTCAGCCAAGGTTAGAGTCAGCCTGCCTGCTGCATGCTAGGGTCCTTGCTTTATAGGAGACTTAAAAATGTCCCTGAGACTTGAGATGCTAATACTGGCCCCTGAGAGGCTTGTGGAAATCCTTGCATTTTCTGGTCCTCCAAGCATATTGTTTGCTTCAGTCAGGTGGCCCAAGGGGGTAAGGAGCGGGGGAAACAAAATACAATTGAAGCTAAGTCACCTGTACATGCAATATAGTTAATGACATTGACCTTAAAGGTACTTCAGAGACACCACGTTGGCACAACCCTTCCGGCCTCTCTCCTCATCCACTCTTCCCTGTACCTAGTCTTGTCCTCCCACATCTCCTCTTCCTCCCAAGCCCAACATGTATGACAGCATTGGGGTTGTGGGGTGGGGGAAGGGAGAGCCCCTTGCTTTCCGGTTTATTATTCCAGTGATGGCATTTTCTCACTTGTCCAGGGACCTATAACTTCCGGAGAGCAACTCAGCTGTCACTCTGGGGGAGACTCACCAGCCAAAGGCCATTCAGCAACCCCGGGTTTTTAACATACTTCTGAAAGGAAGAGGTCCAATCAATGGGATAGGCAGCCCTAGGTGGCGGCAGGGCCGGGACCCCGGAGACAGACAGATCCTGGCTCTGTCAGTTACCAGCTGTGCGACCGTGGGCAAGTCACACAATCTCCTTGTACCACGATTTCCTGATCAATGAAATGAGTATTATAGGATCTTGCTCCCAACCTTGCCCACAGGGTTGCTATGAGACGTGAATAAGATCTGGCTTGTAGATAGAGTACCCAGCACAGAGCTGGTGCATGATAGGAGCCCAATAAGTGTTAGTGCCTATGTCCTTTAGATAAAGGAATACGTCCAAGGGCAAGTCCCAGGGCTGCTTCCTGTCTCCCAGAGTGGCAACGCTCATCGCTAAACTACTACTATCCAAGACCCAACGAAGGTTGCAAAACCCGTCCTATCTTTCGAGGACAGTCTGACAATTGTACCCCCATACTGGGAAGTAGTATCCAATGAGAGAGCCAGGTTGCGTGAGCCCACCTGGGGCTGGGTCCTGAGGGTCATCCATCCCTCTCTGGCTGGCATGGGCTCTGCCCATGTGGGCCTCCAGGGGGCCTGCTTCCCTGTGCTCCCAAGGCCAATGGAGCTGACTGTGCGACAACTGCTTTCTTTCGCTATACCACTGCTCTGACTCACATTGCTGCTAGCACTGTCTTTGGCCTATCTGGTGTCAGTTGTGCTCTGTCCTTTGTCATCGGGGCAAAGGGTCTACAGTCTGCATTTCCCAGACTCCCTCCAACGGGAGCTTCCAGCTAGGTTCTAGGAGAGGGAGGCACTGGCTGAGAGCCAGAAGGTAGGGGGAGGGGAGAAGCAACTCCCTCCCTTCCTCCTGCTGCTCTCTGGTGGAGGTCTCAGGTCCTGGTGACAGCACTAGTGATATTCACAGGGGACAGTGACAGTGGCAGGGCCTAAGGCCTGGCGGTGTCACTCCCAATCTCCTGCTAAGGCAGCTCAGCTCTATTGTCCCAACTTTGGGATCACTGGGGTCCTGCACTCCCTTGGCTGCCCCAGCCCAGGTCTGGTGGTGCTTTCCTGCACTTACTCATCTTGGGCCACCTGAACCTGCCCTCCATGCTCCTCCAGACCCTTCCAACATCCTTGTTTCCAATCCCCAAAAGAGCCCCTCGGTGGGCAAAACTTAGATGGCTTCTGTTTCCTGATCAGACCCAGACTTATGCACCATCTGAGGGACGGTCAAGATTCCTCCCTCCCAGGTGGCTTTGCACAACTCTGTTCTGGCCCACTGTGCTCCGATTTCAACTTTCAGAAGGCAGTCCCGTTTTCATTTCCTCCTTTCTCCAGGTTCTTGAATGGAACCACCCCGAGACCACTGAATTCCTCCTCTCATTCATTCACTTCCCCTTTTTGAACCTCGATGAAGCCACGATGGCAGCGGCAGCATAAAACAAGAAGTAGGAATGTATGCCCTTTGACCCAGAAATCACACCTCCAGGAAATTACCTTAACACACAGGAGAGCAAAAACAGGTCTGCCCCAGATATGGTCAAGACAGTACTGCTCACGACTGTGAAAAATTAGAAACCAAAACACAGGAATGGCTAAGTAAGTGTGGCTTCATAGATAACATGTATTTTTTTAAGGGAAAAATTTTCATCCATTGTCAAGTTAAAAAAATACAAAAAACAAAACCAGGCAGCAGAATAGCAGGACTAGGGTAATCACAGTTAAGTACAAGTACACACATACGTATGCATTTTGTATAGACACAGATGTTTCAAATAGTAGTTGCCAAAATACTGACAGTAGTTATCTCTTGGGGGTGGATTTTGGGGTGGCTTTTGTATTCTTCTTTGTTCCCCTCTGTATGGTCTGAACTATTACAATTGATGTATCCCTTTTACAAAACAAAAATCCCTGTTACAATTGATGTATCCCTTTTTCAAAGGCAGTATGCTGAGGTAACAGAGCAGGCAAAAAGTCCTTTCCTCATGGAGCTGACATTCCAATGACAAAAAATAAAGTAAGCATATAGTGTGTGGGGTGGTGGTTTTTTGCAAGGCAGAAAACAAGCAAACAAACAAAAACAACCACACACACACACACACATACAACAACAACAAGAAGACAACAAGAAAGGAGAATAAAAAATATATCTGGGGTATGGAGGGTTAAGGTTAGGGAGGGGGTTACAACTTTTCAAAGGGGGTTTGAGCAAAGACCTGAAGATATGAGGGAGCAAGCCATGTTACCTATCTGGGAGAAGAGTGGTCCAGACTGAATAAATAGCCAGTGCAAAGGCCCTGAGGTAGAACATGCCCAATGCATGGGAGAAGCAGCAAAGGCTGGTGGGATTAGAATAGAGGACAGTGATAAGGGATGAGATTGGGCAGATAATAGGAGACCAAATTATGTAAAACTTTGGCTCTTACTCTGAGTGAGATGAAAGCCACTGGAGAGTCTGTGCAGAGGAGTGACCTGATTAGAAATGTTTTTAAAAGACCACTCTGCTTTACCCCAAAGATACAGATGTAGTCAAAAGAAGGGGCACCTATACCCCAATGTTCACAGAAGCAATGTCCACCATAGCCAAACTGTGGAAAGAGTGGAGATGTCCATCAACAGATAAATGGATAAAGAAGATGTGGTCCATATATACAATGGATATTACTCAGCCATCAGAAAGGATGAATATCTACTATTTACATTAACAGGGATAGAACTGGAGGGTACTATGCCAAGTGAAATAAATCAGTCAGAGAAGGACAATTAACATAGGGTTTCACTCATAGGTGGAACATAAGAAATGGTGCAGAGGACAATAGGGGAAGGGAGAGAAAACTGAAAGAGAAGAAATCAGAGAGGGAGACAAACCATATGAAACTTTTGACTTTGAGAAACAAACAGAGTTGCAGAAGGGGAGGTGGGTGTGGAATGGGGTAACTGGGTGATGGGGCTTAAGGAGGGCATGTGATCTGATGAGCACTGGGTGTTATCAGCAACTAATGAATCACATTAAACATTAAAAAAGAAGAAGAAGAAAAAAGACCACTTTGGCTTCTCTGAGAGAATAGGGAGGGAGCGACAGGCCAGTTAGGAGGCTATTGTGGTAACCCAGGTGGGAGAGGACAGTGGCTTTGGCCAGGTGGTAGCAGTGAGAAGTGGTTGGATGATTGAACTCTTTAGAAGGTAGAATCCATGTGACTGGACATTGGATTGGGTTTGGGCTTGAGAGAGAGAGGAGCCAAGGCTTATGTCAATACTAGAGTGAGAGGATCATTAAATTACTGCTCTACCCACTGTAGAACCCCGTTTGTTTCAGCATCAGCAGCTCCTCATCTGGTCTCTGCTAGAATGCCCTCAAAAACAGGTCCCTCATTACCTCACAAAGACAAGCTACAGTAATGACTGTTACATCCGTCACTGGCTTAAGCCTTCTATTGCTACCGTAAGTCTTAGACCAATTTTCAGCTTGCCACCTTGAACTGTCATGCCCCCGTCTTATGTTGTACCAACCCTAAGGACACCTAAGCCTCAGGAGAAGAGGTATCAGGACAGTTTGGTGTCATTCAGGGGGAAATTCCAACCTACAATCTATAAGATGAGATTTCTTTTTCTCCGCCCAGCCCCTTCAGACTGTTATTTTGTCTGAACGCAATTCCATTGCCTTGGCTGTTCTTTCTGCAAATCCCGCCCCTCCTATCCCCCTTCAGCCCCATCTGCAAAAACTTTAGATGAGGCCCATTTTCTGAGACCCCATGCACCCAGGACAGGCGCTCAGACTTTCCTCTGCTCTCCCTAGATGGAACGAGTGTTACAGCAGCCGCTCTTTCTGATTTCCCCAACCTCAATTTCATGTGCGCATACGGGGCTCTGAGCAAAGGAGTCAGTCCTGTATCTGCATTTAGTCCCTGAATTTAGTCAGATACATTCCCTGTATCTGAATTTAGGATTTATATGTCAGTGCCTCTTTGTTCTCGAAAGGTTTCGTTTTTTGTTGTTTTTAATCTGGGTTAATGCCAGCTTAGCCGTTTCTTCAGCTAAAGAGCAGAACAAAGGACGGTCACTTTGGGCCATGGATTCTTTTCCTGAAAAAAGAAAAAAAAAAAAAAAAAAAGAAAAAGAAAGGGGAGCTTCTAGTCAGTCAGAGGTGGAGGGGCAGCTCGGATGTGAGTGTGTGACTCCCCCTCTCCAGGGTACCTCCAGCCACAGGACCCAGGAGAGAGGAGGTAATGATACTCACTCGCCATCTAAGGGCATCTGGACGGCACTTTCTGGAATGCAAAGCCCCCAGAACATCCAAGTCTGCTTCTGTTGGGCCATGACGGAGCAGATGCCATCATCCCCATCTGACACAGATTAAGACACTGAGGCAGGATAATCCTCCCAAAGTCAAAGCCAGAAGCCTGACCTCAATGACTGCCATTCTCACCACTCTCTGCTGCTTCTCCCATCTCCTCCTCAAGTTGTTTACTGGAGGGAACTGCTGATCCCTCCCTGTGTGGGACTCCAGGCTGGGAGCCCCTGGAGGGCAGGGCCCTTACTCTATTCATCTTTGTGTCCCCCAGGCACCAACATTGTAGACACCCAATAAATGTTGAATTGGTCTGAACTCCAGTAGAGCTTCTTTAGAAGTGGGTGGCTAGACCTAATATACCCTGGCTTTTATTTTAAAATGTCTGAAGCTTTTATTTATTTCACACACACACACACACACACACACACACAGAAAAGCAGGCTCCGACTGAGCAAGACAGCCTGACACGGGGCTCGATCCCAGTACCCCAGGATCATAACCTGAGCTGAAGGCAGCCCACACCCTGGCTCAGTCAGTTAGGTGTCTACCTTCAGCTCAGGTCATGATCCCAGGGTCCCTGGATCTAGTCCAGCATCCGGCTCCCTACTCAGTGGGGAGTCCACTTCTCCCTCTCCTTTTGCCCCTCCCCCTGCTCTCTCTCTCTTTCACTCTCTCTCTCGATTAAAAAAATTTAAAAATCTTTAAATATAAAAAAAATAAAACAAGAACTCCTCCAGAACAGCAGTGAACGTTTTGGTAAGAGCTTGGGGGCATCTAGGCCACGGGAGGATGCAAAGATAAGCAACCCAAACCAGCAGGAATCCCAAAGTAGAAAAAGCCCTTACTACTCCCTTAGTACTCAAGACGTGTCTTGTACCGGTAGTATCAACACCCTCCTGGAGCTTGTTAGAAATGCAGTGTCAGGCCCCACCCCAGAACCACTAAAGCAGAATGGGCACCTTCACAAGTTCTCCAGGTGGGTCGTGCATGCTGAAGTCAGACATGTGCCGGGTATGCCAAGGACTACAGCGCCCAGGCAGCCACTGGCCTCAGCCCATCACCTGCATGTCCTGCAAATGCCCAGAGACGGACGGCCTTTTACTCTGTGCAGTGTGGCTTCTGACTCTTGGTTTGTTTCCAGGAAAAGAGCAGTGTATCTGCTTCTGACAAATTAATTCTAACTCAAATAAGAGAGTGAGAAGAGCCCTGGCTTCTTATGGGAAGTCAGATCCTGGAGGGTAGAGATTATTCCAGATTTCTGAAATTCCATCTAGGTCTCAGTCAGGGGACATTGGCAGAGCCTGGAGATGTTTTTGGTTGTCACAGTGGGGAAAGGCAGTGTCCCTGGCACCTAAAAACTAGAGACCAAGGGTGCTGGCTTCCTCCATATTGTCCAGGCACTCTGAGACTCAGCTTCTGCTCCAATCCAGAGGAAAGGGGTGGATTTACAAATTTAGGGGAGTTTTAGAAAAAAATCATGAGAACTTTAGAAGCTTATTCTTCACAAGCATGAGAAGTGTTGAAATAAGATCCAAAGGAGTCCAGGAAGGTCGGGACAAGTAGCCAGGAACAGGGGCCCATGCAAAGGGAAAAAAGGGAGCGGAGCGAGGCCAACATCCAGAAAGTACACATAAAAGTTTTGTTTATTACACAGATACTTTCTTATTCATAAGAAAGACTTAAATACCTCCTTCTCCAAATACATCAGATTTTTTCACGTCTCTATTTTCTAAACTTCCTGTAATAGGGTTATAATGAGAAAAAATAAATTTAATTATGCAAAAAAAAATTTTTTTTAAGAAATATGTAAACATCACCAAAGATCAGATAGACCATGAACAAGTCAGAGAGAAAAGCTGGAGCGGGCTTGCCTTCTTGCCACGCTTCTCAGGAGTGACAACAGTGGGATGTGAAAGGGATGGTTCTCCTGAGCATCTCCTCGCCCAAAGTTCCACCAGCTAGCTTCTGAGGGCACTTCTCCTCCCCAGAGCTCAAGGCCTTTTCCAAAACAAGGAGGACATCTGAAGGTCCAGGAGAGCCCGGGGGAGTGGGGGCAGTGGTGACCACCGAGAAAGGACCTGGCCGGACAGTGTGAGAAGCGCGGTCATTTCAGACTGAGCGGCCAGGGAAGGTCCACTCCGGCAGGCCGAGCAGAGAAAAGCTCTCTTCTGCTGGTTTTGCTGGACCCCTGTGGGTGACAGGTGACAGGCGGGGACGCTCCAGCACACGAGGGATCCCTTGAAATTGCCCAACCCGGTGTCAGCTTCTGCGTCAGTTGGCATCCCGGGCCTCGGGCAGGGGCTGTGGCGGAGGCCCCAGGGACGAGGCGAGTTTGGTGAGGGCCCTCGCTATGATGTCCAGGTGGCCGTTCATGGTCCGCAGCTCCACCAGGATGTCCCCGACGCTGGCTTCCAGACTGGTGGGCGCGGCAGGCCGGGCGCAGAGCGGTGGGGAGGCTCCGGGGGCCTCGGCGCCCTCCTCCCTGCCTGCTGCTCCAGGATGCGGGGTGGGTGCGGGCCGCTTCCGCTCATCCCCACAGACGCCGGGAGGGGTGGCCACGCGGCCGCCGGGCAGCCAGTCGCCAAGGCGCGGGGCTCCGTCGGGGGAGGAGACGACGACAGAGTAGAGGCCTGCGCGTCCAGGGGCACCAGGGACGGTGGGCGTGGGGGCAGCAGCGGTGGTGGGGGGCGGCGGCAGCAGCGGGGGCAGGACTGAGGCCCCCGGGGAGAAGGCCTGGGGCTCACAGGAGGAAGAGGGAGAGGGCAGTGCAGCCGTGGAAGGGCCCGGCTCCTCGGAGGACAGGAACAGGGTGGTCGAAGACTGGGAATCCAAGGTACTGGGCTCGGAATCTGTCGAGGAAGAAAGGAGAAAGAGTCACTAGGGCACGCACGGAGTGCCAGCTGTATGCCCAGCTCCAGGCAAGGCCCTCTAGGAACTGAGACAGTGGACATTCATGTCCTACCCCAGAGTAGTAACGAAGAGTGGGTTGTAGGAGCAGTAAATGTCCCAAGAACCAAGTGGGAAGGGTGTGGGGCTGAGCGTAGGAATTCTGAGGTAGGAAGATAATGGAGTTCAACAAAGCATCCAGGTGGGGCAGGCTGTCCCCCCCCCCCCCCCCCCCCCCCCGCCCCGCAGTCTAGGGAGGTGGCCCTCCCGTGAAGACAGTGAGGGCATGGGGACAGAGTTGCAGCCTCGACTGACACTGTCCTGCCAAGGACAGTGGGTGAAGATGGAAAGGAGGGCCCTTCCCCACTGTTCTCAGAAGCAGAAGTGTGTTAAACAGATGGCCTCCTTCCCCGTCCCACCAAAGCCAGGCTCTCAGGGGGCAGTTGAAAGAATCTTGGGCCAGGAGCCAGATGACAGTAGCACTAATCGTCACAGAAAATGCCATGGAACTTTGGGCCAGTCCCATCCTCCCCTCCCCACTTAGGGACTTGATTTCACTTTCCCATCTGTATAAGTTGTACATGTTGGGTCCAGCGACACTCCCCACCCCTCCCCACCCCCCAGACCCTTCCAAGGCTGATCAGCCCACTTTCAAAAATCTTCAATTTGAAGCATTGATCTGGGTTCACAGTGGGCTTCACTCAAGGCCCTGGAGGCTCTTGACAAGCCTACCTTTGCTAGTCTGCCCCTAATCCCTTGAGCCTCCAGGTAAAAAGTGGGCGGCAGCTCTTTGTGACTGGGTCTGGTAAGGAGGTTTACCAAGTTCACATCAAAGGATCCACATCAGTGCAAAAGCCCTTAACTCAGCTGTCTCAGCCACCCTGTTTGCTGCCTTTGGGGAGATAGTCTGTGCTCACCCTGGAAGCAGTTCTGAGTTTTACTGGGACCAAGTCTCTGAGGCCTCGCCCCCAGTTCTAGCTGGAGTGTGTCTCTCTTGGCTTTCTGCGTTGTCTGTTTGAGGGCCCACCTTTACGCCCTGCCCTTCAGGACTTCCAAGCCTTTCAGAGGCAGAACTTGCTCGATTCCCTCAGCTTGTTATCTTGGGAAGGGCCCTATGATGAAAGCCCACGAGTAAACCTATACCCCTGGAAGGTGAACACGTGCACTCTCACGGGCTAGCTGTCCTTTCACCTGTGCCTGGCTGGGGCTCAAAGAAGCCCTGATCACCAGAAGAGAGCTTGTTCCCTCCTGCATCCTGACTCTGGTCCCCCACAGCGTTCTCATAGGGCCCTAGAGGCCTCAGATTTCCAGCGGGCCAGTTTGTGTAGTCGGGAATCCCCTCTGACAGGCCTAGAGGCTCTTGTTCCTCCAGAGAACACAATTTGCAGAGAAACCACCAGAATGCCTAAAAACTTCTCTGGTAGAAATTTCCTGGTCACCTTCTGCTATTGGTTTTCAAGGAACTGCCCCTCCTCTACCAAAACTTCATTTCTTCCGGTTTCCATGAGGATCTTCCCTTGAAAACTGAGAATCTGAGGACATATCTGAGCGCATAATTCCCATGAGCTGAAAATGGTAAGAACTCTACAAACTGATGTTGAGGAAGACATGACTGAGCCCCACACATCCAAATCTCATAGCAGATAAGAAGCCTGTATGTTAAATCAAATACAAGTCTAGTGTATGAAACGCAATGGACACAAGCACACAGAATGTTCTAGCACAGTCTTTCCTAAACTTTAACATTCATGCCATTCCGTGGGACACTCTTAAAGGACAGGCTGTGACTCAGCAGGTCAGGGGTGGGACCAGAGACTCTGCATTTATAGCCAGCTCCCAGATGATGGGCTGCTGCTGGCCTGGGAACCACACCTTGCCTAGCAAAGGTGTAGACCAAATACACAGCTTAGCAATAAAACGTAGGATTCATGACCATAGCAACTTGAGTAACCAGGGGTAGGGGAACCACCTGCAAGCATGATATGATCATGAAGATAGCAACAGTGCTGGTGCTAATGGTAGGAGAGTAAAACAGGTAGCCTCTCCAGCAATGAGTCTCACGGTCCTCAGCCCAGCCTTGAACCTCCAGGGAGCATAAAGACTTTTTTTTTTTTAGATTTTATTTATTTATTTGAGAGAGAGAGAGAGAGAGAGAGCATGAACAGGGAGGAGAGGGAAAAGCAGCCTCCCCACGATGGGCTCGATAGGCAGGCGCTTAACCAGCTGAGCCACCCAGGTACCCCAGCTTGAAGACTTCTTAAAAAGGAAAATACCTCCCTGCTGTTCCAGCTAAAACTTCAAAAACACATCAAGTTGTCAGGACTCAATCCACCCTGACCGCCACATAGAAATTGAAAACAGAAGCATCTTTTTAATAAGTACCTGACCTTCCTGAACTTTTTCCCAGCTGTCAGGGAACTTGGTTGCAGCCCCAGCCCCAGCTCAGCTAAAATCTGCACCAAATGATTTATAGGTCTCTTCCATCCCTGAAGCTGACCGTTTTATCCCTGATTTGGACAGGTGCCTTTGAATCAATGACATCATTTTCATGCAGCTTCATAATTGCTATAAAAATCACATCAGGGTCCTATTGTTACAAACACAACTCTTGATGGAGGTCAGAGGCTCTCAGGTGGAGAAGGTCAAGGTCATCAGACTGCTTGATTCCCTCCTCCCCCCCACCCCACAGGGTCTCTGATCTTTATCCTGCTTTATTAGTCTTCTGAGCTTTAGGACCACCTGATATTTTATGTACTTTTTCGTCTATAAGGACGTAAGTCATGTGAAAACAAAGACACTGCTTTATTTTATTCTCTGCTGTGTCACCAGGGCCTAAACGGTGTCTGGCATCTACTAGATGCTCAATAAATACTTGTTGAATGAATGCCAAGTAATCATCATCAGTCCAGAAACACAAGCCCAGGTGCAATACACTGATCCAGCTGGACGTTGTCTATCATTCAGTGCTTCCTTTATTTTCAGAGTCATGCACTCTTTGAGACATACTTACACTAAAAAAGTATCCCTTGTTTATCTGATATTCAGATGTAACTGAGTGTCCCATATTTTATCTGGCAACCCCATGGGAGGTCAACATTTTCATCTGGTTTCATAGATGAGGGCACTTTAAAAAAAGAAAAGCAAAACAGCTTAGGCGTTTTCATAGAACTTCAGAGTCAGAAGGAATATTTGCTACTATTTGGATTAACTTCCAAATGGAGATGGCGGTCTGTGCGAGACAGGGACTTGCTGTTTCCTGACCTAGCACGGAACAGAACTGAGAACACAGAGGGACAGGGTCTCCTTTCTCCTAGCAACTATTCATTCAGTCTTCCCATCATTCAGCCACAGAACATACCTGTACTGAGGAATGACCACATGCCAGGTGACCTACTGGGCTCTGGAGACATAGCCCCACCAGACACAGTCCCTCCCCTGCTCCATTGGCTCCCAGTTTGCCTCCCAGATATCAAAACCCCTCCAGTGGATCAGATTGGGGCAGCAATCCAAAAAAGCTGCACTGCAAACATCCGCCATCTATTTAGTGAGTGTTGGTTTGCTGAGAAAGCTTGGATCCTCATCCTTCCAAAGGCGTGCTGGAGACTGGCGTGGGAGCCAGGGTCACCCAAACTCGGAGTGGAAACTTTCTGCCACAGCACTCCTTCCTCTCCCCATCGCTACCCCCATCTTCCTCACACACACAACCATTTGGGACAGATGCTACTTCTAGAGGTGGGAAAGGTTCTATTTACCATCCTAGAAATAACTTTGCCAAAGTCAGTTTTGAAAAAATATGTATAAATCATAAGCATTTGGAAAATTTCTGGTTCCTATTTACCATCCTAGAAAAAATGGTGCAAAAGTCAGTTTTGAAAAACGTCAGTTTTGTACAACTAATAAGCACTTGAAAAGTTTTCATTCTCTCTAGAAATGAAAGAATTGCAAATTAAAAGAAGGAATTATGAACTAAAATACATGGATTGAAAAATATAGATTGAAAAATAAATATATTTAAATATATATTATCAAAAATATATATAACTAAGAAGCGTTTGAGAAGCATTCATTCTCTCTAGACATGAAAGAACCACAAATTAAAATAATAATAATGAACTGAAATAATTAGGAATTAGGAATGATAAACTGCAATGTTTAACTGGTAAAGTTTGCAAGGATTGTCAGGAGAGAGGCATTCTAGCACATTGTTTGTAGTAGAGTAGATCAGTACATCCTCTCCGGAAAGCCATTTAAAAACACGTGCTTAGTTTAGTGAGAAAGGAAATTGCCAAATCATGTTTTGTGAAGGAGTTCAACTGCTTATAGAAAAACGTGTAAAATAAGGACTGGGAGGAAGTACACAAAGATGCTAGGCATGTGAGGGGATTATTGTTTTCTGCGTTTGCCGAGATGTTGGCAGTGAGCGCGCATGGGTATGCTTTCCCTCTCACTGGTCACTGACCTTTAGCAGAAAGTGATGGCTTCCTACCCAGGCTACAGGGTCAAGGTCCTCTGACCACTTTCATTTCAATCTTATTGCTGAGTCAGACTGAGTCACTTTTTGGCTGGCAAATAGCCACCTTGAAAGACTGACCCTTTTTTAAATGTTTGACACTCATTTGGCATTCCCTGTCACCACCGGGTAGACCCACCAGCCTGAGGCTACCCTTGCTCTGGGGATGCCCCTGGGGGAGAGATGAAGCCTGAGGCTGCCTGTAAGAACCTGCCATTCATTTGCAAATAAACCCTTTAGATCATTTCCCTAAACCCTGCTCTTCTCTCTGACTTCCCCTCAGGGGAAGTCCTCAGTCAATTAGGAAGGTCCCCAGGCTCTACTGCCTCTCCCTAGTCCTCCTGGCCACCCACCACCACTCACCTAGGAAAATCTCTTGCTGAGTCTCAGCCTCTCTTACTTTGTATGAGATAAGAGCTAAATCTATTCATTAATTCATTCAAGAAATATTTATTGAGTACCTACAGTATGCCCCGCAGAATGCTCTTTCCTGTGCAAAGCTAGACCTAAACTCTGACCTCATTGTGGGGGCAGAAAATAATCAAATGACTGCATAAAATAAATGTGTAATTGCAAGAATGATACCATCGACATGCATGCGATAAGCATCTAAATGGGAGGGTTGACCTAATCAAGGATTAGGAAATGCTGCTTGAGCAGAGTTCTAGAGTCAAATCAGAATAGGGGAGAAAGCTGAATTCTGAGCAAGGGCCTGTGGCAGGAGGGAGTGTTGCAAATACAGGGGACTTCTAGAGAAAGCCAATGTTGACAGGAATGGAAATAGCTAGGGAAAGGAAGCAGGAGACCAGATGATGCTCAAGAAGAGAGTAGGGGTCAGGAAATGTAGTGTATGATATATACTCCCAGTGTTGCCCAACATCCGTTTTTCTCTTCCTGCTTTTTAGGCCCATGACCACTTAAAGAGTACATTTTCCAGCCTGTCTTCTAATTAGCTGTAGCTAGTAGAGAAATTCTGGGCAGAAAGATGCCAGTAAAGGTACTGTGTGCGATTCTTCCTTTCTCTGCCTGGGATTTGGTTGCAATGGCTGCTGCTCAAGCAGCCCTTTTGGACCATGACGTGGAAACCATCTGCTAAGGATGACAGAGCAGAGCACTGAGTCCTTGATAACTTTGGGGAATTGTTATGCCAATCCTAGCTGGTTCCACTGCAAACTTTTTGTGAGAAAATAAAATCTTATCTGTTAAAACCCCTTTAAACTGGGTTTTCTATCCTCACAACCTCACCAAATCCTGACACACAGGGTCTTGTTGAACTTGTTAAGGAGTTTTTCCCTTATCCTAAGAGCAATGGCAAGGTTTGGGAAAGTTTTAAGCATAAGGGTGTGTGTGTGTTTGATATAATTAGTTTTGTATTTTGAAAAGTTCACCCGGCTGTGTTGGGCAGGGAGTAGACAAAGTAGGAGCGGGACCACCAGTTAGGAGTTCTCAGCTGTGGGTGAGAAATTACAAAATGACAGTTGTTATTGCTAAAGTGACAGTTCTAGAGATGCGGAGAGGCAGTTTCTAGAGACAGCCGGAATGTGGAAATGTTAGGATTTAAGATCTTCAGAGATAAAGGAGGCATCGAAGAAATGGATGCCCTACCTGCTGTTGCTTAAGTGTAAGTTTGCAGAAATTCTCACTCCAGGAGAGCTTCCACTTTCTTGTTCTCTGGAGTCCAGATGGCCCTTCCCAGCCCACACCCAGCCCTCCAGCATAGCTCAGTTCTGACACACCTCACCAGAGGCAGCCCTTGGGAACACTTTCCCAGGAGCCTAGAGGGAGGAGAAACAGGGTAGCCCTGGGGAGCCAGAGGAGCAGAAGTCTGTGGGAAGAGGCTGAACCTGTCGGCAGAAGAAACAGCGTCTCTCAGGCCTGCAGCCGGGTGCTTTCCTTTGATGGCTTAGACTTGGCTGGCTTGCTGCTTGCTCCTTTCAGAAAGCCCGACACACAAAAGGGAGGGTGAGTGTCTGATGAACTCAACCCAATAATATTCACTTCTTTTATTTTCCAGGAACGTCATAAGACCCACAGGGCAGTCTTCTGGGTTTAAGACCTGGTGAGTCAAGTCTGCAAATACCTCTGACTCAGTCTGATCCCAAGTTCTCACCAGGCATCTCCCAGGAACATGGCTCAGCAGGGGAGCTGAAGCTGGACAGCCCGGGCAGGCAGGCGAGAGGATGGTCAGCTGCTCTGGGGGTGGTGGGGAGGGCTTGCCACAGTGCAGAGGACACGGTCATTCTCACCACGTTTGCCAGAAAAGCCAGCATTTACGGACTGTTTCCTAGCATCAGGCCACGTGCAAAGCTGGTATCGCTTTCCATGGTTGTAGAAAACCAGGGCAGACTCTGCTCTGAATCCCATTTTTCTGTGCTGGGAAACTAAGGCTCCGGTATGTTCGGAGAGCCTTAGGAGAGCTGAGAAGGAGGGCCGACATTCGCAGAGAGTCTCCTACATCCAAGGCCATTGATTGGCCAGCATGGCTGCATATTAGGGTTACCTGGGGAGCTTTGTAAAAATCACTGATGCTCCCAACCAATTAAATTTGGATCTCTGGGGAGGGCACCCAGGCAGCCTATGTTTTAAAAGCATCCCAGGTGAGGGGCACCTGGGTGGCACAGTTGGCTGAGTGTCCAATGTCCAATTCTTGGTTTCAGCTCCGGTCCTCTTCTCGGGGCCATGAGATCGAGTCCTGTGATGGGCTTCACGCTCAGCACACTTTTTTTTTTTTTTTAATATCAACGAATCCATTATTTTAGGCAAGGTCACCCGCCTTTTTTTTTTTTTTAAAGATTTTCTTTATTTATTTGACAGACAGAGATCACAAGTAGGCAGAGAGGCAGGCTGTGGAGGGGGGTGGGAGGGGGAAGCAGGCTCCCTGCTGAGCAGAGAGCTGCATGTGGGGCTTGCTCCCAGGACCTGAGCTGAAGGCAGAGGCTTAACCCACTGAGCTACTCAGGTACCCCTCAGCACACTCTTTTGTGACTCTTCTCCCTCTGCCTCTCCCCTCTGCACATGCTCTCCTGTTCCCCTCTTTCAAACAAATAAATAAATCTTAAAAAAAAAAAAAAAAGTATCTCAGGTGATTGTAATGCTAATCTGCAGATAGGGTTATTCATCCGTTTTCTCATTTAATCCCAACAATGAAGCTCTGCCCATTTGCCTATCATAGAGAAACTGAAGCTCACAGAATTTGGACAGGTTGGCCAAAGCCCACGGCTAACGAGACCCTCATCTTCACCTGTATCTGGCAGACTCCCACAGGAGTGCTCATTCCTATTGATTCCATTCTCCCTCTTATCTGTGCCTCCTCTCTTTTAGAAGCAAACTTTCAAAATGTACAATTTGTTTTGTAATTTGCATCTTTTTCGTTCAAAGTCAAGCGCTATTTAAGCCAGCGACCCAAAGTAATACTAACAGGTGCCACCTATAGCCACGGAATGAAATGCGCTGGCCCAAGGAGCCCCAAAACCATGGCCTTGCCTTCACCCAGGTTCTATTACAGCCAACACACGAAGTCCTCCCAAGAGATGTCCAGTGGCCCCAGCCAGGATGTGGCACTGACTCTCCAAGCAAGAACCCTGCCTAGTCCCTTATCATCCCCTGCCTCTAAGGATCAGAAGACCCAGGCCCGGGAACATGGTCTCTATTTCCGGCAGTGTTAGTAGCTTCCTGGAGAGTGATATGAGAAAAGTCGTCCCCTTTTACTTCTGTGTGACTTACTCAGCCTCTAATTCCCTTGTGGCTGAGGGCTGAGCTAAAGAGGAGTGCTCATCCTTAGTCAAGTTAATAAAGCAAAGTAGGTTGGAAGGGAGAAAGGCAGCCACAGAGACTGAATCGGGAAGCCAAGAGGTGTTCCTGTTCCAAAAAGTACCTTCAAGGAAGAGGGAACAAAGCAGTGAAAGCAGGTATCTACATGCCCATAATCTCAGCATCGTTATTCTCTCAAAGGTCCATAAATGAATGCACAGGAAAACAAAATGCAGGGTGTGTGTGTACGTACAGACATATATACGTATATGTTGTATATGATTATTATTCAGCCTTAAAAAGGAAGGAAATTTTGACACCTGCTGAATGGATGAACCTCGAAGACATTCCTTACACTAAGTGAAATGAGCCGGCCGCAGAAGCCCATCCACAAAGTCTTGTATGATTCCCCTTGTGCGAGGTCCCTGGGTAGTCAATAATCACAGAGGCAGAGAGGAGAATGGTGGCTGCCAGGGGCCGAGGAGGGAAGTGGGGACTGTCAGTGTTTAACCAGGCAGCCTTTTTTCGATTGGGGAGGATAAGGACACTCTGGAGATGGACGGTGGGAATGACTTAACCGACACCATAAAGGTACTTCATGCCCCAGAATGGTGAAAATGGTAAATGTTAATTATTTTGCCACAATAAAAACGGAGTGGGAACCAGGGAGGGGAGGTAGAGACTGTGACACCTTAATTCACAATTTTACCCAAAGGCTTGAGAGAAGATCCATATATGACATCTCGGACTGTTTGTAAAGGAAGAATGGGGAAGGACTGATAAAATAAAACAAATTGCGACTGGGAATAGTATAGGTAAGACATGGGTTAAACCCCCCACTGAGGGTCCACTGAGGACCAGGATCACTTATTCAGTCTGGGACATAAACAAGACTGCAGCATTTCGAAGGTGTATCCTTTCTCAAGCACCAGTGTGAACAATTCTAAAATGGTTTTGTGGAGACTGGGTGCACATAGGTTGGAAGAAAATCAAGTCCAGAGCCTGACACTTGCACCTACTTTTAGACCCATTCTGCTTCCATAAGCAAAGTGATTCAACCCTCCAAAGCACTTCCCAGCCAAGCCTCTGGCTTCTCAGGGTCATGCATTCTCACTAGTGCCACTGGCCACAGGAGAAAGGTGGGAATTGTTTCAGTTCAAGAGCCCCATGGGGGTGTCTTGGTGGCTCAGTCAGTTAAGTGTCTGACTCTTGGTTTCAACTCCTTGAGTTGAAATGGGATTGAGCCCCATGTTGGGCTCTGCAGTCAGCAGGAGTCTGCTTGAGATTCTCCCCTCTCCCTCTCCCTCTGCCCCTCCTGCTCATCTGCTCATGTTCTCTCTCTCTCTCTCCCCAAAATAAATAAATAAATCTTAAAAAAAAAAAAAAAAAGATCCCGACTTTCCTCAGCCAGGCTCCTAGCTGCCCCACACCTTCCTCATCCACCCTGCTCCAACTATTCCTTGAAGGTACTAGGCACATTCCCACCTCAGGGCCTTTGCACTTACTGTTCCCTCTGCCTGGAATGCTCCTTCTTTGGGTATCTGCATGACCCACTCCCTCATCTCCTTCTGCCTTTGCTCAGTCCCCTTCTCAAGAGGCCTTTTCCAAATACCCTAGTTGGAACTACAACTTGCATTCCCCCTGCCCCACATCAGCCTTCTGTGCCCCCCTGCCCTGTGCAGCATTTGCTCTCATGGATCCCAACTCACGTCCCCAGGCAGTCCCGATGGAGGAAATGATATGTGCAAATGTATGAGGCTTGGAGATTATGGCCTGTCGATTTGAAATAGCTGGAGTGTAGGGTGTGCAGCGATGGGAGACTCTGAGTGACATGGGTAGCACGGACAGATGGCTGAAGAGCTTGTCCACTAAGCTAAGGAATTTGAACTTTAGCAATGGGGAGCCACTGAAGGATTTTCAGTAGGAGAGTGATAGATTTGATTTGCATTTTTATAAAGATTACTCTGGCAGCCAGCCTTGTGGAGGCTGACCTGGAAGGGGTGAGGCTGCAAAAGACATTGCATCTTGAACCTTGAAGGCACTGAAATGATATCACAGCAGAAAGACGCACCAGAGTGAAGCCGAGCCAACTAGTACGAGAAGAATTTTTTTTTTTTTCTAGGAATAGATTGAATTTCAGCAAAAAAGAAACTTTGCTGCCACCCTTTATGGACAATACTGTGAATGTTGGCTCTTGTCCTTGTTCAAGTTGGCCACCCTCGGTCCTTCATGCATCACCATTCAATAAAAGCAAGTGTGGGTTTTATGGGATTGTTTGTTAAGCCCCAAGCCAAGCTTTTCTACTCGCTCAGGCCGGGCTGCTCTGCCAAATTCTAAATTGGCTATTTTTTCACATCCAGTGTGTGAAGGATATCTCTATGTGTCCCTGTGAACATCCCCATTTGGAGGAAGACACAAGTTGACTACACATAATCCCTTTATGTGCTTTTTTGAAGGGACGTTTACACAACCTGTATACTCCTTGCCATGAATATTTTTATAGCACAGAGAAAGGGAGGGACAAAATGAAAAAGTTATTCCCACACCATAACCAACTTAGGCTCGTGAAGAAAAATTCAAAATAGATTACGTTTCTTAGCCATGCCTCCAGGGTTGAACAGTTCCCAAATCAACCCATTTAATCTTTCCTCTTGGAGGGTCACTCACCTTCGAACTTCATTTTGTTTGTTTTGTTTTGTTTTGTTTTTTAACTGTCATTAAAGAATAGAGCCCAGGCCAGACCCGGCTGGAGCCTAGGCTCCCTGCCCACATCCGCCACCCCCTCCAGGAAGAGCTCACCAAAGGGGCCATCTCGCTTGTAAAAGAGCGGCTGCTTGATGAACTTGATGGAAAGAGCCGGGTTGTAAAAGACGGCATTTTGGTTTTAATAAGGCCAGGAAGCCCGGAGCGGAGCCAGCTGGGTAGTCTGAGCGAACCCAAGAATATTAGAACCCGAGGTCACGCAGAGCTGGGACGCCACCAGGAATGTGGGGTGCCGAGACAGTCTGGCGAGAGGCTGCCAAGGTACCCCCCATGTGAGTCCATAGGTTGAGCTGGAGGGGCCGGAAGAGTTGGACCAGAGCAGTGCCGGGCCCACTACCCGGGGTCCCCTGGGTCCTCTTCACACGACAGGGCCCCAGACCCCTGTGCGGGGGACACATGCATATCCACCCGCCAGCTTAGCGGCGACAGCATCTCCTTGACCGGCTTCATGGTGCCCCCTGGACCCACACTGAGTAAGGAAGGAAGCACTGGCTCCCCAGCTGGAGAGGAGGGAGCAGTAATGGTCCCATTTCCCAAGGCAACGAGCAGCCAGGCTCTAGACAAAGGTGTTCCCTAAGCCAATGGCTGAGCAAAGGGCTCAGGATCCCCCAGGACCCTCTATTGTCAATCAGTCCGAAGTGACGATGCCCAGCTCCAGAGATGCCTGGCAAACATCTATTAAGTGGATCTCCCTGTTTCTCCAATTGTTCTCTGCCGCCCAGGGAGCAGACCCTGGATCTTAACAATGGATGCTTCCGGTGTCTATTGCCACCTATCACGACAATCCCCCTGCACCTGCCGTACTTGGAAGCAAGTGATCCTAAGAGATGGCCATATTAGCTTCTCTAATTGCCCCATCTGGGCATTTTTTTTTTTTAAGATTTTATTTATTTTATTTGACAGAGCGAGAAATCAGAAGTAGGCAGAGCAGCAAGCAGAGAAAGGGGGGAAGCAGGCTCCCCGCTGAGCAGAGAGCCCGATGTGGGGCTCGAGCCCGATGTGGGGCTCAATCCCCGGACCCTGAGATCATGACCTGAGCCAAAGGCAGAGGCTTAAACCACTGAGCCACCCAGGTGCCCCCATCTGGGCATTTTTAATACTCTGTCCTTTCTCTTAAGGACTCCTCTGAGATTAGACCTTTCAGCCTTACCACTGTGTCTCTTCTCAGAAAATCTTTTCTAATTTGAGTACCAGCTTTCCCTTTTTTTTTTTTTTTTCTTCATTTCATGCCCTTCCTCCTAATGATAACCCTTTGTGCCAGGCCCAATTATATGCAAAGCTCAAATGAGCAGCCCCAACTCTAAATTTGGCTCTATCCATTGGAAGACGAGATCATGGGCATCCTGCTTTGTCCAGAGGGAATGATGCTGGTCCCCAAAGGGAAACAAAGCTGGGTGGGACAGGGATGGAGCTGTGCAAAAACAAAAGTCTAGAATGAAGGAACAGACCCAAGCAGGCTGCCCCCAGGTCACCAGGGCTCAAGGCTGATCCTGCATTTTTAGCCAGGCCCGTAAGGACTCTGCCCTGCCAGAGACATGCAGAAACAACAGAACTGCTTTGATTTTCCCTTTTTAAAAAACGTCCTCCAGCCTGACCCTACTACCTATGCTCTCACCGCAGGGTCAGCAGAGGGTGAAATGAGAGCATTCTCGGGGAATTTCCTGACTGCTGTGAATTTTTCTCAAGATCTGGCCGTGAGTCAATGTGATGCACTGTGACCCATGGTATGACTTGTCGTGACTACCCCTCCCTTCTGGAACACCATAAGAAGCATTTCCCTGCTGAGTAATGGAGGACCAACATCCATAAGGCTCCCGCCATCCGCAACTTTCCCTCCACGCTGGCTTTCAGTTAGAGCCGATGAGAGAATTATCTCTACATCATGTTTCGTTAGGTTATTAATATTCTCCAGAAAGATCTCGATGGAGGCAGTTCACCTCCTTTCAAAATTAAGCTCTCTTGTACAATTTTTGTCGGTTATGACATTTTGGGGATTTAGAGCTGGAAGTGGGCATGAGAGGGGGAAGGGAGAATTGAGAATTACTGAGATCTACAATGCCCTGACAAGATCTGAGAACCCAGAACTCCCTGTAAGGCCCAACGACACTGGACTAAGGAGGGAGGGAAGGAGAATTATTGGACCAAATTTACTCATGTTTACCTAATTATTGATGTTCAATCTGAAATAGTCAAACAAAGCAGACAAATTCCAGCTTCATGTGTGAATTTGTCTGACTCCCAGCACTGGGTATCACTTGTTCATGGGGACCAGCGAGAACCAGTCTCTGCTAGAAATGGTTTATAATTACCCCCCTGAGAGTCTGGGGGCAAGTGGCCAGTTCAATGACATCCTTCGAAAGATCCCGGAATTAAAGCAGAAGTGTTCGAATGAGACTGGTAACTATCCATGGAACACGGCCTGACACGAGGTTTTGGGGAGCATATATGTAAGCTCCCTAAGGCATTTTGCAAATTGCCAGACATTATGCAAACAGCAAGGAAGTGTCGCTATTACCATCATTGCGTGCATAACACACTACTGTGGAACCAAAGATGAAAACCACTTATAAATGCAGCATAGAGTAGCTATTATCCTTGGGAATCTCGGGGCAAACATCTTTATTCCTTGCCTTCAAATGGAGAGAATGAAGGGCGAGACACCAAGTGAGTTGGGCAGACATTGAGGAAACGGAGACACCTCTTGCCCTAAAGTCAGAGCCGCTCTGGCCCCTTGGCCCCATTCTAGCCCAGGTCCCTGAGTGAGAACAGAGCATCCTCAGTTGTAGGAAGCCTAAGCTGGGAAGGAAAATCCCAACTGTGAGCAAAGCTCGCAGAGCTCTTGCACGTCCTGCCCTTCTGAGGTAAACTAAGATAAATATTTTCTGGGGCACTTTCAACCAAGATGAACAAAGTTCTCACACCCCTCTTCTTCCCCTCCCCCAACCCTCATCCCATCATCTCACAGCATTTCATCTTAAAAAGCAACTCTTCCATTTCCTTCTCCTTCTGGAAAAGAAAACCTCTTTCCAAATTGCTGCCTTTCCACTGACTTGTGAGGGCAAAACAAAAGACTAAAAGGAGGCCACTGGGTAAAAAGGAACCCCATCTTGGCAAACTACAGCTTTTTAATTTTTGTTTGCAAATTTTTATTATACATTACATATTTTCCTATATATATTATTTTGAAGATATTTTTACTGTAACTTTTAAGTATAGACTTTTTTTTTTTTTTAAGTATAGACATATTTTCCAACAGGAAAGGAGGTGACAATAGAGGTCCAGGCCCCAGGGGCAGGCCTGTCAGGAGGAAGGGCTCTCCTCAGATCCTTGGGCAGGCTTCTCTTGCTGGAGGGCTCTGGAGACATTTTCTTTCAAGCTCTCCGTGTTGGAGTCCACCGATCTATAAAATGAGCAACACAACATTCTGCCCTCCTTCAGGTGGGCCATGAGGTTTGATCATTGTAAATTTGTGAACTGTTTTAAGGTCCTCGGGTTAAAGCGGTTAACGAGAAAACACACAAATGATTACAGTGTGGAATTCCGCTGAGTTGTCCTGTTTCCTGTCACTGCTCTCCCCTGTGTGTTACATTACTTGGAACAAGGACCATGAGCTATGAGGTCATCAGAAAGCCTTTAAGTAATTTCTTGGCCTACTTTTCTCTACCTAAAAAAAAAAAAAAAAGTCTTCTACTCTGTTTTGGTGGGGGTGCGGGGGGGTGGGGAGGGGTTCCTTGCAGCCAAAAGCTTTTTCCTCCTAGTGGATAACTATTAGCATAGGAGCCAGTTGGTTGGAAATGCACCAACCATTCCCATCTTGGTGTTTTCTACTGGTCTCTCATCTCTGGCTCTAGTTGTCTTTGCTCCCCACCTCCAGTTTTTAATAACTTGTACGTTTTAATGACTTAAAACAAACTTGACTCTGAGCCCTTGGCTGTGAAATCTGCTTCTGCTTCTCAGACTGGCGGCCAAGATAGGGGACTGGATCCGCCCGAGGTATGGGTGACTGCCGCGGTGATGGCACAGAGCCCTGCGGCCCGAGGAGGTCTTGCCCATTCGGGGCTTGGCAAGAGTGGCGTCACAGGTGCAGTGTGGAGCCACACCCGGGCAGCTGCCAAGGCGGTTGTGAGGCAGGGGCCAAGAACGCCCCTTACCCCGACTGCAGCTGGGTTTCTCAACAGGTGTTGCCTGGCGGCAGGGTGCGCCCACATCTGTCCCATCCTTCCCCAGGAAGGATGCATTTCTGCATGCATCCCAGATCAGGGGCATCCTTGTGGGCTCTCTCCTACTCCCCACCGCCAGGCACAAGGCCACAGAGATTTCTGAGCACAAGGCAGTCCATTGCAACCAAGAGCACTCAGAGTCACGTTTTCCCTGCCCACCCCCCTCAACCTGTGGCTAACTGAACAAGTTCGAGCTGCCCCTCAAATTACAGGCACCTCCCTGGCCACCCCGTGGGAAGAAAGTATCTCCAGAGAAGGCCACAGCGGACCTTTCCCTGACTGACTCTGTGTAGGGTACAAGTGAGCTGCCGCCGCCACCCCCACAAAGCTAGCTCACCCCACATAGTCGGTCAGGCCCCGACTTCTCTGCTCCCCTCAGACTGGAAGAACCACATGAGGGAGAGCAAAAGCAGGCCTGAGCTTGGGACAGGACAGAACCGGGTACCTTCCTCCTGGCCCTGCTTCACCAGCTCCTCCCCAGCGCGACCAAGATTCACTCCTTCCTCTTCTGCCGGGCACCATTTCCACTCCAGTCTACCCTCGCTTCCCTGCTCAGGGATAGGTAGTTATCTTGAGTGTATGTGTGTATGCGCGTTGCCTCCTCAACAAGATGAGAGTAGAAAGTCTGTCTTAAACGGCCAGACAGCAACCCCCAACAGTGTGTTACTCATCTCTGCAGACTTGAAAACCAAATCAGAAAAACATGGCATGTTAAATTCCCTCTGAGTCTGTGCATACAATCCAAAATCTCCTATCCCAATCCGTTGTGCATTGGGAAGAAACTTACTGTGTCCTCCTTACCTATATTTTAGTTTATTTTACTCTGTTTTACTTTTCCCATGGGCTACAAAATGGAGCTCCATGAAAATTCAGTTGCATTAGTTTCCAAGTAATGCCAACCCATTCTGAGCTGAACAAAGTTAAATGATTTCCTCACTGCAGGACTTCTCGGGACCTTAACATGATAACAGTCATGGTAATCATCCTTGAGGGGGATGTAGAATGCAGAATTTTCCATATTTACTCTACCTTAAAGTCCCCTTTATGGAGGAATATTCTGAAGGACTGATAACTCTGGTCAAGGCTGCAGGAAACATTGGCTCCTCTCTTGGATTATGTTCAGTGCCCAGCATAGGATCAGGAAAAGCCTGATACTTAAGACCAATATTGTTGCCTTGCTTCAAACCAGAGAACAGAATTGGCCTCATCTTCCAGAACCCTAGGCTGTCGCAGGTGGAAGAAGCCATTTGGCAAATGAGGGACTTGCTCAAATTTTTGCTCCAGGGTGTGTTTCAACCCAGGAAATAAGGCGATATCCAAAGTTGTTCTTTTCACAATAAGACCCTCAGAAAAAGCCATGACCCTCAGAAAAAGCCACACCCCTCAGTTGCTGACCACCATCAATATCCAGCATCAGGGCAACAAAAGCACTGCAAAGCCTAGAAAAGTAAAGATCTAGCACTGGGTTGTGTTGACTCCTAATTACAACTCTTAACTCTTCTGCTGCCAGCCTTCTGGGACCTGGCCTAACTTCCTTTGAAGCTCTCACTAATCAAATCTCACCTCCTGCCCCCACCCCCACCCCGGGGTGCTTACTTTGGTGATCCAGATGACAAGGAGGTGGGACTTGAGCCCTTGCTCTGGAAGCCTCTGACCTGCCCTATGGCCTAGACATACATCCAAAGACCCAATTTCATTTTCTCAGATCAGGGGGAAGAGAAGAGAGGAATGGTCTTCTAGCTTCCTGGGGATGTTGGGGATCTCAATCTTAGAGAGTGGTGGCCTGGGTGGGTAGGAGGCACTGTCAGGGCCAAGCCAAGGATAGGACCAGGGTGTGTGGAGAAGCCAGGAAGGTTTCCACAGTGCGCCATCAACAATGAAACGTGGAAAATCAGAGCGCACTTGGGGAAGGATCTTTATACCTCCAGCCATTCACAGCAGCATCCCTGGTGCCAGAGTTGATTCCTGTCATTTCCTCATTTCCCCCAGACATTGTCCCTACAGAGAGGGCTGGGGATTATAGGAGAAGCAGGCAGATGACATCCTCTGAGAGGCCATCAAGGCTTCTAAGAACCACAGCAAGCTTCTTCAGGCCAGCTCATGCTTCTTCCTCTTTCTCTCCATGGGCACGAGTACGGGGAGGCAGGGATGAAAGCAGCGTGTTCACCTGTAACAGGAGCATCACGGTTCCCTTCTGGTTCATCTCACAGGGGCTTCTGGGACTCAAGGCAGGGAGGGGGGCACCGAGAGAACCAAGGGTGAGTCTCTCATCCATTTTCCCACAGCTTGCCATTCCTGCAACTCAGCGTCTCTTCCCCAGGCAGATCAACTCCAGACTCCCTCTCTGCCAATACAGGAGACCTAAAAATCCCACCTTATTAGATTCTAATTAAAGAATTACATGGTGAGGGTCTCCTGAGCTGCCTCACCTGGGACAAGCTGTGTAATAGAAAAGACAGGTTCCAGCTCCCTTCGCTGACCACCTATACCCTGCTCTAACTACACCTGAGTGTCTCTTCACCTCTGCAAGGCCTTTCCTGGGAAGCTCTCAAAGATGGTGGCAGAGTAAGGATGACTTCAGCCAGGGTAGCCATATCTCCATCTTCCCGACAGATCCATATGGAGTGAGAGGACAGGACCAGAGGGGAGAAGGCCGGAGAGACTAGGATGGGTTCATTTCTGCCTCCTCCCCACAAGCCCAGACCAACTGCCAGGTCTGTGCTTCCAGTAACGGATCCCCCAAAGCTGCTTCCCAGCATTTTGCCCAACATGAGTCAAATGGAAGCCCAAGATTAGCAGATGACTTTTCCCAGACAGAAGAACCCTCAGAGCGCCAGCATGTTGACGAGGCTCAACGTGCTTCCTCTTGCTGTACCTTGATCCTCCGACTTTAACTCGAAGCTTTCATCAGCCCAATCTCAGACTTTAGGATTCATAGACAAAGCCCCAGCCCTTCGCACACCCTTGCTGTCTGCAGGGACCTGACCATGGTCACTGCTGCTTGTCCTGCTGCTTCGCCAAAGCCCCCGCAAACCCATCAGAGCTCCCAGCTTGAGGTGGCCACGGAAAGACTCCAGGAGCGCCCCCACCGGTCACGTGGGAGAATCAGGGCACACTATCCAAGGATAAGAGGGAAGGGGGCTACAGAAAAGGGGAGGAAAGAAGGGAAGAGGAGAGAAGGGGGAGCAATGGAAAGGAGAAGAGAAGCGAAAGAACATCAGGCCAGGAAACGTTTAGACAAGAGCTTTCTCTTCCCAAACAGAGGGATGTGACCAGGGGAGGAAGGCCACAAAAGGGAACACATACACATAATTATAAATACAGTTATTTTGGGACTCGATGGAGAATGGATGCTGGTGGTCTCCCCCTTCTTCCTGGTGGGTCGGTGTTCATTCCAGGGAGGAAAATGGGGCCATCACAAGCCTGGCCCTGTGGCCCAATGAGGCGGCCAGCGGGGAACCGCAGAGGGCAGCCACAGGGGCGGCGGCCCAGGGCCGCACCTTCGTGCGGTCAGCCCGTCTGTGTGAGCAGCACTTTGATATCTGGCCACGAAAGGGCCAGTTCTCAAAGCCCCCATTCATGGACCCTACACACAGGAGCAGCAAACAGAAAAAAAATGTTTCTCTGTCCGTCTAGAAAGGTGGGTTCCTGTTTATTAATCGAAGACCACATAAAGAATGCATGGTTACAAATGTTCTTTCTGAGGACCTCAGAAGCTGGTGGCTGGATGTCAAAAAAAAAATAAATAAGTAAGAATTCCATCCGGTCATTAGCTGGGACAAAAAGCTGCTGCGTGTGGCCCCCGTGTTAGTTTTAAAAGGAAAATTCTACAAAAGTACAGGGGTGGGAGACCTGTTTTCAGTAGGCCGCCCCTCACTTGAGGCAACCTGGCTTTTCCAGAGGCCCTGTGGCAAACAGGCCTGCTGCTAGGAGCTTTCGGGTGCCAGGGTCAGCAGCAGCTGGCCGCAGGCACTCCCCTCTTCCTGCTGGCACCCCCTTTCTCTTCCTTCTGGGTCTGGAGTAATGACAAACATTGGCAATTAGCTCCCTGGGCAAATTCCTACACCAGGGAGGCTAGCCCAGACCGTGAGGGTCGGGCCTCGGTCCGAGAGCATGGGCCGGACTTCCCGTCTTCAGCAGGGACTGTGGAAGAGGAAGGAAGAAGCAAACGGGAAATAAGTTGGAGGCTCGTACTGTCCTTTGAAGCTCCATTAAAGCAAACTGATGAGCTGTACACGGTGTACACCATAGATCTTCCCAAATTACGGCGGTAATCGTGAACAGGGAGCCATGTTTTTGCAGAGCAAGAGATGAAGAGGAAGCTGGTTCAGGCTTCCAATGCAGGACAGAAAAGTCTGGAGTGTGGTAATAAAGTACAAGTCACTGCTAGGGGTCACACCAACAGCAACAAATCCTTGCTCTTAGCGGAGAAGGGGGAAAGGGGACAGCCAGAGGAATGGGGGGACTCAGGGCCTTTTAGGTTATTTTATTTCTCTGGTAGATCCTAACTGATTTCTAGAGGCCGGGATTGAGCAGGCCTGTCACCCAATCACAAGGTCACCTCAAATATGTGCAGAGTGTGTACCCCACTCAGCTTCCAGACCACCAGCATGTTTTTTTAAATTTCTTTAGACTATAGATATTGCCCATGCTGGAATTGCCCCATGAAATCACCTCAGGACTTCGTCTGCAGTTCTGGGGTGTTCTTCAAGTGCCTGCTGGAGCCCAGCCCCCCAAAACCACTGCCAATCTTATTCTAATGTCACAGGCAAATACGTCGTCCTTCTCATGTCTGCCTACCACAGCTGTGAGCTAAGGGAAGGTCTCCATTTGGCTGAGGTGGCCTCTGTTGTTTTCCATATACCTAGACGCACATCTGGTTGGGATGAACTGGCCCCGCGTGACAGGTAGATCTCCTATCAGTGGACTACAACGCTGGTTCTGACCCTCAGTAGAAAAAGTAAGTCCAGGTCAGGCGCCGGGACAGAGGCCATGCCTGAACACTGGGCAGCCACAGGGCAACCCAATGAACTGAGTCAGAAGACCAAGATTCAGAGACCTTCCTCTTTGAACTCTTTGGCCTCAGGCCCTCCATCCTCTTACCTGGAGAAGGGGACTGGGGCTGAGTTCAGACAAGGAAGCCCCAGAAGCAGGGGAAAAGTCAGGTCTGAGACAGGGATGGAAGCCAAGACTTAGAGGGGGTCTTCTTGAAAGACACCATGCAGAGTGGACAAGGGAAGGGAAGGGGAGAAGGAGGCAACCACAATAAGAACTCATGAGGGTACCCAGGGCCAACAGGCAGGGATGCACCGTCCTTGGTGAGTGTACTGTTGGCTTCTGGTCACAGAAGAAGATCCGCTCTATGTTAAGATCTTGACATGTTTCTACGTCACCTTTTTCTTTGATGCCAGTTCTCAGAGAATACAGTGTGGGTTCCACTCAAAGTCACCCTAGCCTTACTCGGAGAAGTCAGTATGATTTTCCCCACTTTGCAAGTGAGAAAACAGACAATGAGATAAAGAAGTGAATCTGGAGGAATCCAGGCAGGGTTTCTCAGGCCAGGCCTAAAGCCCCACCACCCAGCATGGCCCAAGGCCTTTGCGTGGAGCTATCTGTACTTGCTTCTTAAGCATCTGTCTCCAAAAGCCTCCACATCAGGGGGTGAAGGACGTAACCCACAGACCTTGATGAGCAATCCCCTCCACTAACTTCCAAGGCCCACACAAACCATGGAGGATGAAGTCCTGGACAGCAGCTAAGGCACCATGTGGTCCATTCTCATTCACCTAAGCCAGGCCTGTGCACAGAGCTGGCTCCATCAGACTCCACCCCCAAGCACCCTCTCCAGGAATGACCGCTGACTCTGGGGCCCAGGGAGTAAGACCATGAAAACCAGCCCTGCACCTCATCTGATGAAGACAGGCCCCAACAAAAGGCCAACAAAATCAGTGCTTCCCCCAAGGCCACACC
This sequence comes from Mustela putorius furo, assembly GCF_011764305.1. Lineage (NCBI taxonomy): Eukaryota > Metazoa > Chordata > Mammalia > Carnivora > Mustelidae > Mustela > Mustela putorius. The sequence goes on along the minus strand of NW_025422123.1, from coordinate 12,148,977 downwards.
ATGCTGCCACGCAACTATTTGGCAGCCTCCTCCTCATTTTTAGTTTTTGGTTTTGCCAATGCCTTCCCCAGCTCTGCTTCTTTCCTCCTGCCTATTGCTGAGATTCCCAATTTCTAAATGGCCCCTACTTCATGTTGGCATACAATCCAGAGGAGACCTCATTTTTCCAAGCCCCTCCTCATAATTATTCAGTAGGAGTCCAAATCATAAAAAGCCCTTCCCCATTCCTTCCATCTGAGATGCCCACTTTTGGGGTACATTCTCCCTTGCTGCAGCAAATTAATCAACCTGACTTTGTTTGACAATACCTGCATTCTTGATGATTGTAACCTGTTGGAAAGAGAAATATGGGGGGAACTAACTGAGGCTGAGCCTTGCTTCTGGAACCATAGGGGTCTCTGCAAACCCAGCCTCTACAGGCATGCTGCCGATGCTCTGCTGAGATATTCACCTTGGAATCAACACCTGATTTTCCAGAGACCAATCTGAGGCCCCAACCATAGAGTACATGACCTACATCCTGTAGCTTTTTTCCCATTTCTCCCAGAGGCCACATTTCAAAATGTAGTCAGGGTTCCATGGAGAGAAACAGAGGGACACTGAAATATATGCCTTTGTTGTTGTTATTGTCTTACTGGTGCTATTCTTAATTTTTACATTGAAAAAAGTCTGCTTTCTGATTTAAAAATAATAGTACAGAACATTGAAACTCTAGAAAAATATAAGCAACTAAAAATAACCTGAAATCCACTAGTCTATTGCTATTCCCATTTTGGTGACCCATCTCTTCATAGCTAGGTACACAAAGAGAGACATACTTTCTGTATAACTGGGATACCACGCATACTATGTTCTGTATGGTGTTTCCTCCCTCTCTTTCATGATCTTTGTTCTCATCTCCCACCTCCCCCTCCTCCACAGTCCCCCTGCCAGGAAACCAATGTTACCTCATGTGCCTCCTTCTACACTGCTCTTTACTCTTTGAGTTCTACAGCTGTGGATCATTAGAATAGCCCTGCTGCCCCAGAGGAAGGCCCAGATTTTGACAATGGCCCCTGGGGACAAAGAAGGAGGTCCGCACATGCAATTAAGGAAGCTCCGATTAGAAGTCAGAAGACCTCTGCCTCATAGATGCTGGATGTGATGTTATCATTTTAAGGACTGTTGGAGTCAGTTGCAGAGCCAAGTTCTACTGAAAAGATACCAGTAGGACCAACAGAACAGCCTCAAAGAGTTCTCCTCTTTCTCCTCCTCCTCCCAAAACTAAGTTGCATAAGGTAAAGGCGGTTCTGTATGGATTTCGACACACCCCCAAAGCCCCTTTAGGCAAGACTTCAGTTGGTCCTCCGGGTGTGGCAGTGATTTGGGCAGGACGGTACCCAACCAGGTTTTGTTGCCAGCCTTCTCAGAGCTGCACTCTCCTCCCAACAAACCCGTCCCTGGTTGGAAGGTCCTCCCCCATCCTGCTGAATAGGATCCCTCTCTGCTCCCACTGAGCAACTTCTTCCTTTCTCTCTTTCTCTCATGTGATTATTCAAGACCTTGGTTTTCCTGCCCTTCCCCTCATCGGATTCACCATATTCTGCACTGAGCTCTTCATGCCTGTTCATACATGACATTAGTTTACCATCTTGCGTGGTATCTTCGAAACCCCACACATGACAAATGACTGCTTCATAAGGGGCTGTATCCTACAGCCCGCGCTAAGAATGGACGTCGTTTTAACCAAACCTATCTTTTGAAAATTTAGGTGTACTCTAAAGATGAATTACATGGTAGTTATTAGATAAAAAAACAATTGGCTGCAGGGTCCCTGGGTGGCTCAATTGGGTAAGCATCTGCCTTCAGCTCAGGTCATGATCCCAGGACCCTGGGATCCCAGGGTGGAGCCCGGAGTCAGGCTCCCCGCACAGCAGGGAGTCTGCTTCTCCCTCTCTCTTTGCCTCTCCCCCAGCTCATGTGCTTCCTCTCTCTCTCTCTCAAATAAACAAATAAGGTCTTTAAAAACCAACTGGTTACATAGGAAAGGAAAATGCTATTTGGGACTACAATAATAAGTGACTTGTACCCAAAATTTCAGAAGCAGATTTACTGTGTTAAAAGGCAGGCAGCACATCTTCGTCCCTGTTTGTGGGTGGGTGTCTGCATCCCTATGCGTGGGCCTCTGGTATCTGGCTGTTGAAATCACGACCAGATCGCCTGCCACGTTCTGCCCCCCTTCCTGTCATTCACCAGAAGCAGCTTCTTGCAGCCACAGCTCTGCTGGGCAAACAGGTGCTACAGAGTTCACCCAAAATATTAAAAAAAAAAAAAAAGAAAAAAGAAAAAAAGAAATCCAAAAACAAAACTTTCCACTCAGAGCAGGCAAGGTTTACTTTTTTAAAGTAAGTGTTACTTAACAGAAGGCCTTGTAAAGCTCATAAAACTCTGGAACATCTGGTAAACGGTGTCAATTTTACACATTCTCCAGCACAGGGTACATGACTCTTGTTTCCACTGGCATAACTCAAGGTTGCTGGTGCGTTTCCGGGCACCCTGCCCACCCTGATTTTCATGGGACAATCCGCAGCCAACAGGTCTGTCTCTACCTTCCACCAGCCCAGCGACAGACAACAGACAACCTCATGGCCCCAGTCCCGGAGGCTACGAAGGTGGTAGGCAGAGTGGAATGGGCCAAGGACATCTCCCCTGCTGTGACCGGCACAGGGCGCACAGCATGCCGGGAGGCTGGGGGAGGGGTGTGGAGCAGGGAGGGCCACGTGACTAGCAGACCCATTTTTCAAGGTGCCTTTAAAATATCACAGGAAGCTGTGGTTTTAATCTTCCTTCATGTATCCTAGATCTTAAATACACCACCTTTTTGCCTGGGTTAGGTGCCAGGATTTGGGGAAGTTTACTCAAAAACATTTAAAAGTGATATTTCCAAAGTCTTCCAGAAAGGAGATCACAGTCCCATATGCAGATGCTATTTTCTATACCCGTTTTTATATCCTGGCAAGTCAGGATCCCAAAGGCTCCACAGTGAGATTCTGACTTTGCTAGCTGAAGGCTTCTTCCTTCCCAGTCAGCCTGCCCTCCCACTGTGTGACTTTCAATAGGGGGTTGGGGGGTGGTGGTGGTCATAATCACAGGAAAACATCAGAGGGATAATCTAAATTTTGAGCCCCCAAGCAAACATCTCAGAAAGCTAACCCTCACCCTTTTGCAAATTCTCGTGTGCCTGCCTGTCTCTTCAGGAAGCCCTGTGTTTTTAGGGCTCAGGAGATGACCCCAGTCTCCAAAACCTGGTAGACCCAGCACAGTGTCAGCCCCCAGGAAGGACCCAGGACCCCTGGCCAAAGGAGGTCTGACTATGAGTTCTTGGGCAAGCCCCTCACTTGAGCCTCAGTGTCTTCATCTGAGAAACCGATTATTGTCACAAAATTGATGGGAGAATCAAACAACTTAATACACAAGAATGTGGTCTGTACAACATGCCACAACTCTGACCTACAGTTATACATACATAATTGCTGACTATTTTGTCTTTTCTTTTGTCTTCACTAAAAACCCAGTTCGGGCTAATGAATTAGTAAAAAGTCTGCTGAAAGTTTTCCAAAAAAGAAATTTTGCTGCTGCTGAAATATATTTATGTTAGAGAAAAGAGCTCTCTGGTATAGCCTCTTCCTTGGATCCCATCTTTGAAATTAGAGCCACAGCAACCCTTCTGTCACCATGAGGATACAAGCACAAGATCGAAAAGCTCATATGTCAAAGATGGTGGGGGGGTAGGCATAGAAGAGCCTGGATCTTTGATGACATCAATGAATCAACACTAGAAAATGCTGGCTTTTGAACTCTTTGTCATGGGGGGTAAAATAAGGCCAATTTATGTGAGCCACTGTTGCATGGGTTTTCTGTTACTTAGAGCTGAATGCATTCTACTGGATTTAGTCCCTCTGTTACCAGTTTTTATAGGACTTTATATATTCCTCTGAATAACTTACAGTTGTAATGACTTAATAAATAGATTATTTAATTATTAGTGTAATTTTCTGTTTCATGTCTCTATCCCCCTAGATTTTAAGTTCTGTGAGGGCAGGAATGACATCTGTCTGGCTCACCATCAAATCACCAGCTCCTAGCTCAGTGCCCAGCAGATAGTAGATGCTCAGTAAATACTTGCTGGTTAAATAAATAGTTCTGGTTCCAAATGGACACTGGTCACTTTGCTTCTTGTTCCCAGGAGCACTGTTGCAGTGATTTCTCAAATTAGTACTTAGGCATGGACCACGTAGAGTGGCCTCCCTACCATTTCACTGCCAACACTAGCTGGAGTCAGATGTTCCATGCCAATCAAGCCACCTCCCTCTTGGAGAACAACACCCAACACCAACCCCTTAGAGGACCCTCAACAAATACTTATTGAACAGAATTTACAGTCTCTAAGAGTTGTTTCCAATAAGATACATGCATTCTGCTTTGTAATGGTAATTTGAATCCTTTCTTCGGAACTCTGAGGCTCAACCTCCACTTTGAGAGCAGAAGATCACCTCAATGAATAATAACCCCTATACAGTTTCCTGATTTTGCTTGCAGAAGAAGGAAGAACATACTCTTAATGAAAAACGTGCTTCCTTTTCTTGCTTCTCCCTGGGATGTGTATTACCACCTCTGGTCTCAGCTGGAACGAACAACCCGAAAGCAGTCCCAGAAAAGAGAAGGAAAAAGAATTAAATCACACCACCCACAAGGGATCAGGAGTTTACCAAATAGTTTCCCGGTGGTTGGCTGTGAACACAATGCGGAGGGTGGTCTTCCCTCCACTGCTTGCCCCTCGTCCCCCCTTTGTGAGTGGGGTGTATATTACCTTTCCCTCCTGTTAAATGCCAACACACAAACTGCTGGAAAGTGTCCATCAGCAATTCCAAGGCAGGCTTTCCCACGTAAGGCAAGAGAATCCTGAGTTTCAGCTTCCTGTCTTCAGCCAATGTACCTTCCAAAGGGAGGGAAACTGGTTCCCCTGAGGCCATAAAGCATCACAGTCAAGAACCAGGATTCCAGACCTGGGAACTCCGCCACTTCCTGGTTATATAATCCTGGCATTTTCTCCAGTCTCCATAAAGCTCACTCTCCGCATTGCTAAGCTTGGGAAATAAGGGAGATAACTCAGGTAGAGTGCAAGCTGGCCACACATGGAGCCTCCAAACACTCTTCAGATGGTTTTATCCAGGCTCAACCAGATGTACACTTACCTAGGAAACCATGCTCTGGGACTTGTTGAATGGGCTTCGAGACTCTGCTTCCCAACTGACGGGTCACTTCCCAACCTATGTGGTCTCTGAGACCACCCGCCACTCTGAGCCTCACTCTCTAAACTAAATGAGCTACTCCAATTTGAGAAATGCCTCCTACCTCACTTAGACTGTAGGACCCAGCAACGGACCCTCTCAACTCTGACCTTAGCTACCCTGAAATCTGCTTCCTGGTTCTCCGCCAGACCACCCCCACCCCTGCTGGTTTCCATGCTCTGAAAATCAGGGCTAATAATTTCTACACTGCAGGATGGCTGAAATTGTAAATGATATTCAGAAAGTGCCAGATACATCCCAGGCACTTAGGCTGTACTTCATATAGTTGTTAGAAATAATGATAATACCTCTATTATTATCATTAGTCAAGATCCAAATTAGCATATGCCTACGTTAACCAAAATAAACAAACACACCAGAAGCAAGAGGGAAAAAAAATGCTTTTCTTTTTGTAAAGCTGAGATGCAGCTTGGCAATCTGCTGGGGTCTGGAAAGGGAGCCGGCCAGCCACCCAACGCGCTAGCTGCTGCTTCCCGGGGAAGATCCTGCTTTACAGCCAAAGCCCCACTGGACGGGACCCAGAGATGCCTGGCACATTACTGGTACCACCACACAAATAAAGAAGAAAGTGTCGTTGCAGATACATACACAGATTTGGATTAAAAAGAAAATCCCCAGGTGGACCCACTAATCTTGGATTTTAGAAGGATTTCTTTCTCTCACTGTCCCTCTGTGTGTGTGTGTGTGTGTGTCTGGCAATATTCTGGACGCCTGAAAATAGAGGTTTATTATGGAAATGCTGACAGACCCTTAAATAGAGCACTGTATTTGCAACACTGTAATTATGCCTCCATTGAAAAGCTCCAAAGAAAACATGATTTCCTTGTGCAAATAAATCATGCATGACTTTAAAGACCCAGATTTAAATCATTCGAACCATAAAGAACCATCGTCTTCCATATAGAAATGGATTATAAATAATAATGACCTAAAAAAATACCACCAGGCCCAAACCAGGGAAACATAGATGGACTTTATGGTATTTGTAATATTGGACCTGTATCTCACGCCCATCCTCCTGTATAAGCAGGCACCAGACTAACCTCATTATGGTGCGGATTTGATCGGCTAGAAATTGCTCCTGGACAGAGAAGAGATGTGTATCATCTCCTATACATACCTAGCATAGGACTCAAATGTCTCTCTGTCTCTCTCTTTCCTTCTCTTCTCTCAGCCCTTCACCCACAGCTCCACTTTTAACATATTTGCTCTGGGGCATCATCCAGCCAGATGGTCTCAGGTTAGGTCCCCCAAACAACGTCTCAAGGTGACGCAGGACCTCAGATATGTCTGATGACCACAGACATGCTCTCACTCCCCATGGAACATGACTCGCATGCTTCTCCATGCTCTCAACACACATCTCCCTGAAGACAGGAGGCCACCAATCCTTTAGAACAGCACCTTGACAAGCATTGTGTATTTGACATAGAACATGTGTCTGCAGTCTCCGCAAAATTTGCTCCAGATTTCTCAGCCGCCGTACCGAGCCCTGGATAAGGGGCCTTCTATGTGCCTCAGCGGCTGCTCCCAGCAGAAATCAGAGAAGCAGAACATGGTATTGGAGGACAGGGTTTTTGGGGTTTTTTTTTCCATCCAGATTGTGGTTTGCTTATTTTCAAACAGTTATTGATAGTTCCAAATGGCAGTTGCTAAATGACAAGTTTTATTTAGATTGTCAAAATGAAACTAGCAGACTTGAGGCTATAACTCTTTTTCATAATAGCAAAAGAAAATCTGCATTGCAACTACAAAGACCTACATGTAGTTACAAATACTTATTTATACCTACCAAAGCTAAAAGTTTTATATGGCATTCATTCGTTCGACAGTACAAACATTTCTTGGCTTTTCACAGATGGTAATTATGTCCTTGCTGAGGGTAAGTTCACTCCAACAAAGACTTTGAACTTACAAATGAGAGATTTGATTAGGTGCCTTCCAATTTTCTTAGCAAGACTATTTTATTACATTATAGTTTCTTGAAAATTGGGTAACAGAGTGTTGTCTAAATCGATGTACAACCCCTATAAACCCAGAACACCTGGGACCCAGGCTTGTTGCATGTTGTATCAAAACGAATTCAACAGAAAATGTAAATATAATAGAAAACAATTTAAAAATTTCCGTATTTTTTTTGTTGTTGTTGTTTAGAAAATACCAATTTGGGCGTGCCAGGGGTGGGGAGACACATATTTAATACAATAAAAATAATCTTAAAACCCTTGTTATGGATGGAAAGGTGCGCCCCCCCAAATTCATATGTTGAAGTCCTACCCACAATGCGACTGCATTTGGAAGCAGGACCCTTAAAGAGGCAATGAAGGTCAATGAGGGAGGGCCCTGATCCAATAAGGCTGTGTCACTGTAAGAAGGGGAATAGTCACCAGGGATGCATGTGCACAGAGGACAGTCTGCATGACAACACAGGGAGAAGACAGCCATCAGCAGGCCAGGGAGACAGGCCTCAGGAGAAACCTAACCTGCCCACACCTTGATCTTGGACTTCCAGCCTCCAGAACTGGGAGAAAATCGATTTTGATTGTTTCAGTCATCATCCAGGCTGTGACATTAGATAGCGGCAGCCCGAGCAAACACAGACAAGCCTCTTTAGATGGTTTTCCCCTTTATTCTCTCTATATACCTTTCAGGGGTTCCCTCAAAACACCTATTTACCGCCCCCCCCCACACACACAGACGCTACCTAATGCCCCCAATCTGCCTGCTTCCTTTTTGCTCCCTGGATGGCTCTGGGCTCTGTTCTTTATTACATGTATCGACTGAGCCCCCAGGCCACTTGAGCCTTTCCTCATCTCCACAGGGATTCCTTCCTCCAAGAACTGGATGAGGGGAAAGGCCAAGAGCGTGATGATAACCTTTGTCCTTGTGACATACTTGAAGATTACAATGTCGAAGCAGCTGGGACAAGAAAGAAAGGGAGGAAGGTGAAAAGAACTGAAATCCAAATGGCAGCACGACCTCCATGATCTCAACAGTTGAGAAGAAAAGACCAATTATTTCTGGTCACGAAAAAAAAAAGGAATCCACGTGTCTAATATGTTTGCCACCTTGCTGAAATTGCTGAAAAGCTTTGACATACTGTCCATCTGGTCAGAAATGAGTGTGAAGGTAAACTGGGTGAAATGGTCTCATCACCAAGCTCTTCTCTAGGTAAAGGCAGAAGCGAAGTAGACCTCATTTGGCCATCTTTAACCAGAGAGAAATGAGAGAGAGAGAGAGAGAGAAAGAGAGAGATTAACCAGAAATGCTCAAAAGAACAGGGACAACTTTTAAAGCACCAACAGCAAACCTGGCTTTTGTTTCCAAATGGGCTTGTTTACAATTGACAGCCAAAATATTTAGATATGTAATGGGAAGAAAAGGTCACCACCAACTCCACTGAGTTCTATGATTAGTCAGCAAAGTGTCTGCAAGTTGGGATGCGGGCATCAAGCTGCCATTATAGCACCATTTATAATGTTGTCACCTTCACTCTTTCCCTGTCATTCATGAATAAACCTCAAAACACCCTTGTTGGGGAGATGTGACCATATCTGTGCTGGAGAGAGGGGATGGGATGGCCTGAAGAAGGCTCCACCTTTCCTAAGTCTGAGAGAGAGGCCTCCGGAGATACAAATCCTTGGCAGACTCTGGTCAGCCAGGGCTCCCCCAGCTCAACGACCACTTTGGACTTCCTGGTTTCCATCCCCTGGGTACAGGAGCTCTCCAGAAGTGGGGAGCACCAGCTTATGGCTACCACTCCCCGGAACTGAAAGACACAGTGTCTTTTTTTCAGGGGTGATAAAAGTTCATTTCTGTATCCAAACTAAGATCTCTTCTCCAAGCATCAGTCTTCAGTATCCTTGCAACATGCATTGGCTTTGTTCAGTGTCAACTTGCCCAAGCTGTAACTAGGATTCTCAGAATTCCCTTCCCTCTGTGGTTCCAGGTGAAGGTTGGCCATAAGAATGGGATTTAGGAGGTGGAAGTGAACCAGCCTCCATTGGGCTGGGAAGGTGGAAGCCTCTGGGAGTTGCACCTGTTGCCACCAGTCCACGAACCCACTTGTTGGAGGAGAGCAGAGCTGGGCCTGTAGCTCTCACGGATCCTGCAGGATCTCCTTCTTCAGTTTTTCTGAGGCTCAGGCCAGCCATGCATGTGGTTCCAAGGAGAAGAGCTTCCACCAGTCATCCATCTTGCTCAGGTTAGAGGTGACAATTTCCTCACCCAGGTTCCAACTTGTCTTCCTGGGCTTCTTGAAGGTGGTTCCAGTGTCACTTCACCTATCCAAGATTTTCCTCCCAGTCACCAGCACTGACCTGCAGTGATTTCAGGCTCACCACCAGACACAGAGGCAACAGCCTCTCATCAACTTCCTCACCAACAATTGTGCAAAGGATAATCCCTACAGAAGATCTCTTATTTCCCATTTTACTCACAGTGGTTTGACTTCCTTGATCAAACCCTCACTGACAGAGACCACCTGACTACATAAGGGATCATAGAGCCTCCAAACAAAATCGAGCCCCAGCCATGAGTCTCATTCCCTGGAAGCCTAAAAGGTATGTAGGATGACACCCACAGTCAGAATGGGCTTCCCAGTGTCCCCCGTTTCTCTCTTGTAGGTCTATTTGGCCTCCTTCCCTGGGAACCAGGACTCAGAGACCTGTACATGTGAATTCTAATCCAAGAGCACATTTCCAGTCCTCTCTTCTGCCTCCTACACACTCCAATGCCCCTGGTAGGGTAAACGAAGAAACAAAAACTGGGCAACACAGTGTGCTCAACGTGTGCTCTTCCGGGTCAAGTGCTTACATAACAAGGAGCTGCCTCTAAGGTACTCCATCCATGTAAATTTCAGTCTCAACTGCAGAGCTAGTTTGGGGAGTGCAGCAGCTTCACCGAACACTCTACATAATTCTCCTAAAAAGACTAAATATGGAGGAAAAAGAAATTGGTCAGTACAACCCTTTCAAGGGGCCACCATTTATCTAAGTTTAGTACAGCCATATTCCCTCAAACACCAGGAAGAGTTTTGGGGGACTATGGATGGATGGATGCTTTACTTGTCATTTGCCTGTTTTCCCTCAGATCCAGTCCCCATCACTTCCTTGCCCTTCTCTGTACTCAAAAGTGATGACCCCAGGAAACTACCAAGGCTCCCTTACCCACTTTTTCCCACTCAGTTTGGCCAGTGAGAAGCACAGGCAGGAAACTGAAGAATGAGTGAGAAAGAGAAGCCAGGTGTTCACCTCCACTCCACCCCACACTAAATGGGGCTGTGTCTTCCCCATTTAGCACAATACCAGTTGGGCATCCTCTAGAACCAGATTCCAACGGGTAACCCAGGTGCTTGCACTCAGGTAACATCCCTGTTCTTCCAGCCCTAGAGGAAGCAATGGCTTTCTGCAATTGCTAATCTTGGGGTTGCCTTGCTTTGCATGGCTGCTCTTTCGACTCTTCTGAAAATCTTTGTAACTAATTTCCGCATTAAATTTCTTCTATTAAATTGATCCATGTTGTTTTTGTTTTATTTTGTATGTTTATTTGTTTGTTAGTTTTACAGATGCTGGCTGATACAGATGCTTTCGACCCTGGGGCTTAGAATTTGTCAAAACTGACTTCCTGATTTCTAAACTTCCGGGCCTAGCATCGTTTTTTTTGTTTTTTTTTTTTTTTAATTACTTCTAAGCAACAATACACCAAGTGGTGCAGAGAAGGAAAATTTAATGGTAACCCTGCACCCAGCCTTTGGAGTGGAGATGGGGGGTAAAAAATTGATTCAAGTCTTCCTACTCATCTAGCAAGAGCAGATCTGTACTAGATGAGATTCTCAAGTGATGGCAGTGGATTTCTCCTCATGGTAATGGATTTTTACACTTAGCCAAATTTCACTTCGTTCATATATTCATTGGCATGGGACATGCTAGGCATTGGAGATATATAATGGACAAAAATGCTACCAACCTCAAGGAGCATTTGGTTTAGTAGACAATTGTGTGATCACATGCAAGCCCATAATAGGATAACCTCTTGCCATGAAAACAAAGGGAAATTAACTTGCCTCAGAGGACTGAGGCTGGGGTATTGGCTTAGCATGTCCTGCTCTAATCAAACCAGCCAGATGAATTCACCATAGACTAAAATCTTGGAAGTCACTTGCGTAGAGGTATTCCAACCAAAGGAAGGACTCTCCAAGCTCATCCTCACAGCCATACCCATCACTGAGGTCATTCAGATAAAGACAGTGGTGACATGCACGCCCAGGAAGGAAACCATGTCCTTCCTCTCAGAGTCTAGAGCCTAGTTTTTTCTGGGGTTGAACATTTTTGTGGTTCATTTCACTACCCTATGTGCTCTGACAGTGTATCAGTCTAATCTACTAAGCTTTCAAGGGTTGTCCAACCCTACCTATTCAAAAGATCTCCTTAGCTTCCCTCTTCCTCCTTCTCCAAGACAGAAGCTGACCCTGCCATCTTACAGTCCCTTCAGACCACACTTCCCCCTCTTCTGTCTTTAATCAGCTGTGTGTATCTTTCCTCAGCATGGGGCAGCTTCTGACAAATTTAAGGCCTTGAGTAAGTGTTTGCTGGTTGAATGCGTGATTACATGGGTGCATGGTTTAGTCTGGAGTGGGCAAGCAACCACCGATGTGTTAACTAGGAGTTGTCTACAAAGCATCTTGCTTTAAATGCAGTAACACATGCACTCTTGATCATCCCTGGAGTTGTATGCCTGAAATAAGACTTATAAGGAATAAGGTTGAATAAGGAATAAGGTCTGTGCCCATCCCCAGGCACAGAACGGAATCGGGATGTGCAAAGGCAGGATGGCTGCTGTGACCAGACCTGCAAAACGAGTTTTGTCCTAAGATTTGGGGTGTTCTAGAAAACCAAAATTTCTAAGGAAATGTTCGAAGCATTCATTTGGCGGAGTCTCCTCCACAACCCCCTACTCCCCAATAAACCTGGCTTGGTGTGGATCCAATGTTTTAAAATCTTCTGCTGGCATTTCCAGTTGCAGACAATGTGGATCACAGCAGGCCACAGGCAGGAGGCTCTGTTCTCCTTTACCAAAGCAACCTGCGCCCCCAAACGTTCTTTGAACAGTGTAAGTTAGAGACCACAGGAAGGTGTCTGTTAGTAGCTGTGAGACTCTCCCTTTTCCCAGACCTCAAAGTTGGTCTCTCGCTCATTAAAGGTAAAAGGTAGATTCCCTTGTGGCCCAGACTTGTACCCAGCCTACTAGAAATAATCAGGAAGCCAGCAGTGACTCAGCTTCTACTTGGGACCCAGAATAACTTTTCTACCAGCCGGTACTGCTTTTGTGAAGTACCTCACCATCTGGGTTCCTGACGCTGCCTGCCTTGACCTCCAAGACATGTTTTCCCTGCCCTGCCATGAATAATGCACTGGCTGGGCCTAAGGCTTGCTCCTGACCTCTGAGAGCATCAAGCTCATCATCACTCTTAGCCCGCAGACCCCTGGTCTCAATTCCTATTCCGTCTCTGCTTGTCCAGTCCTGACAGGAGCCACCCACACCCGAGCCTGAGAGTAGCTCTCCCCCAGGAGACAAATGAAACAAAATACAAACCAGTAAAAACACTGGCTGAAGACTAGATAGGCTTGTAGGGACTTGGGCGCCAAGCAGAAGTAACCCAGAAAGCCTTGTGCCATAAGATTAAATCACAGCACCCAAGGATGAACCAAAGGATGGCCTCCAACTGTCCCCCCACCTTGCTCAGACAGGGTGGCAAAGGTTTGCCCTTTCTCTGCCTCCTAGGCAGGAAGTCTTATATGGTTCTTACATTCCATCCAAAAGACAAAAGAGGGGGAGGATTTCTCTGAACCCTCGCCAGGTCGCATTGAGGTGGGTGTTGGGTCTTTTGAAACTGTCAGAATGAGTATGCTTCTGATTATGGGGTTCCCAAGACTCTGCGCCAGTTTTTGTGTGTGTTTTTTTTTCTTTTTTTCCTTGAGCCCATACATTTTCTTTCTGGACCAGAGCCACGTTGCTCTGGCTATGTTAATCCTCCCGGTAGTCACAGTGCTTCCCAGGGCATCCAGGGAGTTGCTTGTTTTAGGGAAATCCTGTTAGTTTGAACTCTGTTCAAGAATGTGCCCAGTGTGTTCCAGCCCAGGAGCAAAGTGAATTTCGCCTGGAGAGTTAAAAGCACTTGGGTAGTTGGGGGTGGGGGACAGAGTAGATGGTATGGGAATCTGATGGGTCGGTTACCTCACTCAGTTTTGCAACAATTTGAGCTATTATCTTGGCGCTGAACTGGCTACTGGAAGATGACCCAAATGGTGAAAGTGTCAGTTAATACTGATGGAGTGTGGGCAGCTGTGAAGTGGACTTTTCTTCAGCTCTTGTTCTAAGATCTTCCTTTCCCACGAGGTTCTCTGGACCCTCTCTGCATCTGAGAGACCCAGGCATTCCCAATGCATTGTCTTTGCTGATAGGGAACTATGTTGCCCATTTCCAGAATTTTACCTCTTATTTTTCTGACCCATCAAAATGTGCAAATTTTCCTGACCCATCTAGGAGATGATCATTAATCACTGTCAATGCGTTTTCCAGGGAAACCCTTAAAAATAACTGGAGTGAGTCACCTCCTGCACAATGGGGGTTGAAAAACCAACAGTTGCTGGCCCCGTCATTCTAAGAACCCTCCACCTCTGAGTCAAGGCTGCTTAGAGGTTCACTGTGATGTACATTAAACAGCAAATGGAAGAGGCAGTATAAGATAGTGGGAGGCCCATGCGCTGAGAATCAGGGCTTCTATCTCCCTCTTGACTCTGCCATCAGCTAGTTATGTGACCCTAGGAAGTTCCTTTACCTTTCTGGTTCCTCGTGGAGTCCATGAAGGCCCTGGGGAGTAACAACAATTTACTGAATCAATAACATTACCCAACCTGGAGGACTGCCTGTAGGGGGCGTCCTCCAAATATTTGATGAACAGATGTGTTTGCCACCCACCAGCCTGCTGGCCAGTTAAGACCTTAAGATAGCTTATCCTTCTACATTCATCAGATTCTTTCTCAAAATTGGGTTTTAGTCCATGGGGGGGAGGGAGAAAATGAGAGAAAGGAGAGAGGGGCATAAACCAATGAACTCAAACATGCCATCGTGAAAAGAAAAAAAAAAAAAGCAGAAAGGGAAAGGAAAGGTAGTGGGGCTGAGGTTACCTCTTTCACAATTTTGCTCAACTGGTCTTCCCTTTGTCATAACTCAGTTAAATATACCACAGGGCATGTGGCCCAGTAGTTAATCGAGCAGAAAGAGAATGTTCCAAACTTGAATCTAGACTCGACCTCTCAAAAAAGTGATTTAGCCTCTTGATGCCTTGATTTCCTCCTCTATAAAAGGCTAACATTAGTACCCACCTCCGTGGTTTGTTTTGAGGACTTAAAACAATAATGCATGTTGTTTTGAGGATTAAAAGCATGGATTCATGTTAATAGCGCATGTTAAACCTTCTTCACTAAATACTCATGGAGGTAGGCTCCTGTCCGTACTAGGGAGGAATTCAACCCGAACCAGAGAGGGGCAGGCATCTAGAGCAGGAAGTGTCCTTTCAATAGGACAAATTCATTAAGGCATCAAGGCCTCAGAGTCACACCACGTAAAATGCGAAAGCGAGTTCTGTTCAATGATCGACCTTAGAGACATGCCTGGATTCTATTTATAAACCCAAGTAAGCCACAGGTGCCAAATTACCAGTGCTCTGAATACCTCCCCTGCCTAATGCCAGGTTAAGACTTAAGCTAGCATGAGACTCTCCACTGCCTGTGAGACGTGATCCTCACACTGCTTTCTGAAAGCTGCTGGTTCTTGACCATTGAGTTATTTTTTAGCTAAGAATAAAAAGTTAGACCAAAGCTCTTCACAAGTTAAATCACCCCCAAGAGGAGAGGTCAGCTGAGGCCTGGGGATCCCACCCTGCTCAGAGGGAATGGGGATAGAATGGGTGGGGTGTTTTCTTCTCAAACTACAACTTGGGATTTTGTGGGCAATGACAACGATGTGGGCTCAGCCCAAGAGCAACTGGAGCGTAAAGACGTTTGAGTATGAAAGAAAAATTAACTAACAAGGTTTTTTGTTGTTGTTTTTTAATATTGCATACAGTTCTTTTCTAGAGAACTAGTTAAATAAAATTCAAAGGCCTTGTCATGGCTTCAGTGTTCTACACTATCACACCCCTTCTCTGACTTCCTCTTCCTCTTTCCCTGGTTCCTCCCCAGTCCTCAGCAAACCCAATCCCTCTTTAATTGACTCCACCCTGCTTTTAGAAAATTCTCCTCAGATACCCACTTAGCTTGCTCCCTCACTTCATTTAGGTCACAGCCCAAAGGTAACCTTACCCGCAAATCCTCCCTGATCGTGCTATTTGAAAAGGCCACCCCCAGCCATCTTTGCGTCTCACTCCACTCTATTTCTCCTTCATAGCACTTAGCACCACCTATGGGTTAATATAAGGGAGGGAACTTGAAAAATTTGTTATGCTCCATGTGGTATCCACATAGAGTGCCCAACACACAATAGGCACTCAATAACTATTCCTTGAATGAATATACAAATGAATTTGTTGAGTGGGCAGATGAATGAATGGAGGAAGGAATGAGCATACAGTAATGTGGCAGGGCCACTAAGTGACTCTCTTATGGAAAGTGCATAATCATCATCCTACACATTTTTTTTTTTTATGAAAGAGAGCATATAATAGAAGATTTGGCCATAACCATAATCCATTTGTGTTCTTACTTAGTCTTAAAAACTTGAATTCCTCTTTCAACCCATTGTGTGTAGAAAAGGACCTGGATGGGGTTGAAGAGACTGGGATTTGATCTTGATTCAGTCACTTCCAGGGACATGATCTTCAACATGGCCCGTGACCACCTGGAATCGGAATGTGCTCATTTTCGAAGTGAAGCTGAAGCTCGCATCTTCAGAGGGGGGTTGGTGGAGAAAATTAAGTGAGATCTATACACAGAAGTCTTGGAGCTATACAGTGTGATGTAAGTGGGGGCTGTGGGTACTGGTGTTACATTGTAAAACATAGAGAGTGGCCTCCCCTTGAGAATCTGATCGTCCCTGAGCTGGGGGTGGGGAGGAGACTTTAGTCAGGACTATTTATCTCTAGAGGAGTGTTTTTTAAAACAAGGGGTCTTCATTCATTGGTGGGCTGTAAAATCAATTTAATAAGATTAAAACAAAATTTAGTATGCATTGATGAGAAAAGAATTTTTTAAATAGCAAAATATTTTATAAAACTCTTATTTTCATTTTGTAGATGTGTTTGTGATGTCATGATATAAAATAAATTTTTCACTGTGGGTCAAAAATTACTGACTTAAAAGCATGTATTGAAGTTCTGATGTGAGGTGATCAAGGCCTGAACTGAAGTGGGAGCTCTGAGAAAAAGAACCATAGCAACAATAACTATTATTATCTTATATAATTTTTGGCAATATGCCTTTGGGGTAAGGTTTATTGCATTATCCTAAGTCTTCAGACACTGAACAACAGCTCTTAAGACACAGAGCAAATAAATAGAAGAGCTTGTTGCCAAGCAAGTTTGTGTTCTTGGTTTCCCTGCTGACTCCAGATCCCATGGTCCAACCGCTAGGCTACCTGTCTCATCAGTACGGGACTGAGGAACATGGAAAGCTTAGAAAATGAGAAGTTGGTATTGACACTAAGGACCCAGTCCCAAGAGGCTGAGAATGCTGGCACAAATGTCCAAAATGGACACATCAGCAGAGCAGATTGGTTTAGGCAAGGGAGTGGGGGAAAAACTTGAATTTGAAGCGATGGAGGGACACCCAACTGTGTCTAATTTTTAAGTCAGAAGAGAACTTCAAGCCCTTGGTAGAGATGCCTCACACTCGGGTTTGCACATCTCTGGGTCAGAGGCAGGACCTGTCCTTCCCATGGAAAGGAGCACTTCCTGTGCCCAAGCCGGGCTGGCTGGCACCTGTGAGTCTGCATGTGCCACATCATGGCGCCCATGTTCTCCGGACATGGGAGGACTGTGAGGGATCATCAGCCCTTCCTTGTGTATATACTGCCTCCCCAAATTGTAGTCTCCTACACAGAGGTCACAGAACATGCTAACGAGATCTTTCTTGTTCCACAGCCTCAGTCTCTGAAAGCCTCTCAAAGCTCCTTCAGCTGCACCCCCTTCAGGTTCAGAAGCATTCATTGGCCTCTCACTCGCTCCTGTAATCTGCTCGCCCTATGATTCTGCACACCTTCCCCACCCCTCTCAGCTTCAGTGTGAGCCTGGTACTTTCTGAAGGTGTGGGCACTGAGGAGGTTGCACCCTTTTGAAAACACCCCGACCTAGGGCAGCCATAGGTTAGGTATCGAATGCTGAAGATCAATGTCACGCCAAGAGCAAAAATGAAGGTTCGTATCAATTGCCGCAAAGAGAGGGCTGAGAGAAATTTGACACACAGAAGAGGAGAAGGCACAGATTAGAGGGATGTGGTTAAAGCCAAGGAATGTTGGCAGCTACCCGAGGCTGGAAGCAGCAAGAAACAAGTCCTTCTCCCTCCGGATACCTCACAAAGAGTGTGGCTCTGCTGACACCTTGACCTTGGCCCGGCTGAGGCTAACTTCAGACTTCTGGCCTCCGGAGCCATGAAGGACTAAATTCCTGCCATTTAAGCTACTACGTTTGTGATCATTCATGACAGCAGTGATGAGAAACTAACAGTCTAGAATGCCAAGGGATGTGAAAATGCCTACTGTAATAGATGGTACATAATAGACACATTTCTTGCTTGCAGGCTTTTCTCTGCTCCTTCCTTTCTTCACGCGTCTTCTATTTCTCTCACCCTCCTTTTGAAAAAAAAAAAAATCCAGTCTGAAAGGTATAGAAAAAGGAGCACAGGCTTTAGAGTCTTTCCTCAAATTCCACCACCAATTGTTAGCCGGGCGTGGGCTAGTCACATCACCTCCCTCAGTTTTCACAGCTTCAAAATGGGCTCTTGCCACTCACTTTGTCTGGGTTCTTGTGAAAAGCAAAGGAGATAAAACACATCAATCTTCCTATAGTTTGTTTGCATCGGGTACCCATTTATCCTGCAGATCCAAATTTCCTTATTAGGGGAAAGAAGAAAATGAAAGAAAAAAAATAATAATCACACACACACACACACACACACACACACACACAAACTACTTAAATTCTGTGGGGGAATTAAGCCTGATCTTTTTCTCCATAGGCATCTGCCACAGGGAGCATATGAGAAGGAAATAAATCTCCTCTTTCCTCTAGTCTTCAACCTCAGGTGCTTTGGGAAGTGTGTGTTTGCAAGTCCGACTTTTAAAGACATTTTTTTTTTTAAAATAGAACATGGTCCCTAAACACAAGCCCACCTCTTCATCCAGTGCCTCACACAAAAACAGCATTATGAGCCAACATAAAGGAAAAACCTTCTGAATTCCTGCCAGTCTCCAGTTGGATGGGATTTTCGCCAATTATGAAAGCATGTATGGTGTGCACCTTAGAGCCGACTTCAGGACATGGACCCAGGTGATGTGACTCCAGGGTACTGAAGGTCATTGTCCTCTCACACAGCTGTGCACTGGGCTTGTCAGCCCTTTCCTCCCATTGCTCCACTCAACCAACCCCCAGTGAGCTTGAATACATGCCAGAGGCTACTGGCCTCCGGCAACACTGTGTTCCGGATCCTACTTCTATCTTATCCACACTACCTAATTTTCATGCAGAGTTGCAAAGAAGCCGTCTAGAGGCATAAAGATTCTCAAAAATTGGGGAAATGTAGAAAGCACTAAAAATTCATGAGACTCACCAAATACCAAATTAGTGCTCCTTGCCCTCAGCAAATCTCTCAGCAAAGACATGCATATTTATAGAACACTGGTCTTCCTATAGCATCTCCCACTTCAAAAGTGATTCTGTTAAACTGTGGCAGAATTCCCTGCTAGACAACCATGTCTGCATTCAATAGCTTTTTTGGAGGGAGGTTATAAAACAGATAAGCAGCTCTACTGGAGTCATAACATAGCAAAAATCTAGTCAGACCGCTGTGGGGGTGGGGGGGTGAAAACCCTGAAATTTACCCTACCCACGTTAAAAAGGGAGACTCTCAGGGAAGGAAAAAAAAAAAAAAAGAAATAAAAGAAAAGAAAAAGAAAAAAGAGCAGTCTCTGGCTTCCTTAAATATCTCCCTGTATTTAATTTCACTGAAAACCACGCTTCTGGCCCCGCTGTGCCTGCAGCCCTTCTCATTACCTCCAGCAATTTACATTGCATCTTTTTTGAACTCTGGATTCCCGGACAGACTTGAGTGTGGTGCGGCAAATTAGTGAATCATAAAAATTAGAACTGGAAAAGGCCTCTGGGGTCACTGGGTTATCCTCTGCCAATTCGAGATGGTTCTCTGTGGTTTGTTCCTGAGTGCTTTGTTCAAACTGCTTTCAAGTCCACAATACATCCCACAGGGAGGGAGAGAAAGAACAACAACAACAAAAATGTCTCTTGCCCATCCATTTTCCTCGCCAGCCCAGCCCAGCAGAGAGAGAAGCCTGGGGCCACCGGGAAAGAGGGGGTGAATCATGGGATATGAGGGTGGAAGGCACTTCAGAGGACATCTAGGCCAACATCAAATTGCACAAATAAGGAAAATGGGGTTCAGGGAGTTTCATGCGCAAGCCTGCAGGGATTGCAGGAGACCCGCGACCAGGAAAGCAGGGCCTGGCCCATCGAAGGTGCTCAACAAATATTGGTTCCATTTCCTTCTTCAGATCATCTCCAGCCTTATATTAGAGTTTGTTGCAGACACACACTAAACTGTGCCTTGGGGGTGGGTCCTCCGTTTTATTTATTTTTATATCCCTACAGGGCCGAGATCAGGGCTTCATATGCAGAGGATGGCTCAGTTAGTGCTGGTCATATTGAATTAACTTACTACAGAAATGGTCTTTCTTCCTTATACAAATCTCATTAGCTTGTACCTGTGTGAGTCCCTGCCCGCACCTTCCAGTCCTTGGAATGGCAGGTGTGCACCACAGGAAGGTGGGTATAGGGTCAGTGTGAGCAGAGCTCTCTATGGATTGCACCAGAAATGGACAGAACTGCCCTGGGAGGCTGTTGGGCAAAGCTAGAAACCAGGCAGAGACATAAAGGAGGGGACTCAGGCATCTGATTGAGGATTAGAGTGCTGACCTCTGAGGTCCTGCCCCACCTTCAAGCTTTTAGACTCTATGATATGAAAGAGCTTTATTTCCAAATGCACATAAGGTTTCAACTAGTTGAATCCCTTAAAAGTCAAAACTCTCTCAAGACAGATCCCCACAGTCTCTCACCCTTATAAATCAAAGACATCAAAATATGGCTCCAACCGTGGACACGGCGAAAGAGTTGTCCCCAAAGTTTTCTCCCAAACGCACCCCTTGATCTAGCTCAGAGACTTCAAAAGTAATCCCCTAATACACTTTTTAAAACCTCATTTAACATAGTCTACGGTGGAATTAGTTCTCTGAGTTAGTTTGGCAGAGAGATGAAATCACATCAAATCCATATTCATTATAGACATCCCGTATGTCATCTACGAGGATGGATGGCAGCTCTGGTGTGGGAGAAAGGGTGCAGCAACAGAAAGACTCCAGGGTTTATGGAGACCTGTCTGCTGCCTTCCTGTTTCACCTCCTTTTAATTGATTCATCCCCAAATGCTGGGCAGCCAGGGAGATTCATCCATTCCAGCTGAAACCCTTCCATGCTTAATTCCACCCTGCCCACTCTTAGCATGAGCCTGTTATGCCCAGATAGGCCGTCCAAAACATTTTAAAATTTTTATGTGCTGCTTTGAAAATTCACTTATTTAAAACTGGTGATGCTACTATAGAAAAATTATGAAATGTAGATAAGCATCAGAAAAACTCCTAGCTCCTGGAGAGAATTGCTACGCATATCTAGCATATAAGCTTGAAAGCCTTTTTTTTTTCCCCCTCCCTCGCAGTCCTTCAGAGCAATGGGGAAGAGGGTACTCAGAGAATAACTGTGTTACCAAGACTCTACTGGGAGTCCTGGGAGTCAGCTGTACCTTCTAGGTCTTAACCACAATCTTGAACACATAGAAAAACCGAGAGTAAGAGTGTGTGGAAAAAACTTACAGAAATGATAGAGGCTGTTTCAGACAGAACATCCTCCCCTGTGCTGGGAGCAGGGGGTAGGAAGAAGGGACAGGGACAGCCTTCTAACCTAAATTGGTCAGACTTCCAATCACGATAATCACAGCTACCATTTACTGAACATTTACAACGTGCCAGGCATCCTTCATCTCATTAAGTTGAGGTCTTCTTTTTTTTTTTGAGACTTCATTTACTCATTTCACAGAAAGAGCATAAGCAAGGGGAACAGCAGAGGGAGAAGGAGAAATGGGCTCAATCGCCGCACCCTGGGATCATGACCCGTGCCAAAGGTAGACGTTTAAGTGACTGAGCCACTCAGGCACCTCAAGTTGGTATCTTCCAAGAGCCTTCTCAAGGGTGTTACTGAAAAGTCTAACAACTGGCTAGTTTGAGGGTAAAGCCCTGACTTGTATTATCTGCCATTTTTCTATGGTATAAATATTACCAATCCAAGCAATAACTCCGAGTTGGAAAGGGTCTCAGGAGCACAACATCACATAGTGTTTCTACCATTCAGACCTAATTGTCGCAAGTTACCTCAAGAACATGGATATAGTGAAATGCAGGGTCATAATTAGGAGTTGTAAGCTTTGTATATTTCTTACTTATTTTTTTTAAGATTTTATTTATTTATTTGACAGAGATCACAAGTAGGCAGAGAGGCAGGCAGAGAGAGAGAGAGAGGAGGAAGCAGGCTCCCTGCTGAGCAGAGAGCCCAATGCAGGGCTCGATCCCAGAACCCTGGGATCATGACCCAGGCTAAAGGCAGAGGCTTTAACCCACTGAGGCACCCAGGTGCCCCTCTTACTTATGTTTTAAATATGATTTATTCAATGCAAAGTTTGTAAGTTTAATTTTTATTCATGGTTGTGTTTAGCAATTAGCTTACAAAATTCCTGAAAAGTCATCAGTTGGTTCTTGTGAACCAGCATGAGTGAGCTAGCTCCCACACACCATAGGGTTTTCCTCAGCCACCCTTCCTCCAGTGCCATCTAAGCAGAATCTGATTCCTGAGCTTTTGTTTGACCTAGATTTCAGTTTTATTTTTATATCTTCCACCCTCAAGACATTCTTCCACTCCTCCTCTTCTGATCTTGGCTTCCCAGTGACAGGAAAGGCTGGGGTGGGGAAGGGAAGCTAGCGGTTTAAGGCAAGTTCAAAGGCCATGCTGTCAACATCATAGCTACTAGCCACATGTGGCTACTGAGCATTTGAACTCTGGGTAGTCTGAATTGAGATGTTCTAAAATCATAAAATATACACAGGATTTTGAAGACCTAGTTCAAAAAAATATGAAATATCTCATCAACACTTTCATCTTGACAACATGTTGATTATATTTTATGTTGAGTTTAAAAATACATTATAAAATTAATTACACCTGTTCTTTTTCTTTTTCTTTTTTTTTTAAAATTCACCTACTGGAAAATCTTAAAGTACAGATGTGGCTTGCCTTATCTCCCTATTGGACACCAGTGCTCTGGAGAATGACCCAGAATCAAGGATAATCTCAGGCTAACCCCAACTTACTTAGAGCTGATTATGAAGAACAGTATGAACAAGAGCCAGCATGTGCTAGGACAAAGCCAACAGCACATGGCTGTGACTTCACACCATCTGAACTTCTTACTGCATTACTGTCCCTAAGCCCAGCAACATTCAACTAGATCTAAGGAGAAAGCTCTGAGGACAGCTGGACTCAAGTTATATCCCTGAGTAGGTTTTAAACACTTGCTGTGTGTTAGCCCTGAGCAAAGTCCACAACAGACAGAGGCACAGGAGTACAAAAGAAACACACCCTAGGCTACATTGGCCAACTTGCTTTCTGATGTAGGAGAATTTCAGGGGAGAAAGGAAACTCTGTCCAACAACTGTTGCTTAAATAATTAAATAGTCATATGCCCCAAAATGAAACCTTATCCCTACCTTCACACCACAAACAAAAATTAACTCAACATGAGTCACAGACCTAAAACCTAAAATGACCAGACTTTTAAAGAAAACATGAGGAATGTATTTGTAACCTTGGGTTCGGCAGAGATTTCTTAAGTATGACACCAAAAGTACATCCACAAACAAACAAAAATTACAGATTGGACTTCATCAAAATGAAGAACTTCTGCTCTTCTAAAGGCATCATTCAGAAAGAAAGAAAGAAAAAGACAGGCTCCACACTGGGAAAAAATTTGTGAATCATATATCTGAGTAAGAACTTGTATCTATATTACATAAAGCACTCTCAAAACTTAATAGTAACAAAGGAAACGACCCTTGGGTTATGGACATTAGGGAGGGTATGTGCTATGGTGAGTGAAAAATTTGTGAATCATATATCTGAGTAAGAACTTGTATCTATATTACATAAAGCACTCTCAAAACTTAATAGTAACAAAGGAAACGACCCTTGGGTTATGGACATTAGGGAGGGTATGTGCTATGGTGAGTGCTGTGAAGTGTGTAAATCTGGTGATACACAGACTTGTACCTGGGGCTAATAATACATTATATGTTAATAAAATTTTTTTTAAAAAAAGGAAACGACCCAATACAAAAACGGGCAGGTGATTTAAACAGATACTTCACCAAAAAGGATAAATGAATGAAAAGGTGTTCAACATCATTAGTTATTCAGAAAATGTAAATTAAAACCATAATGAGATTCCACTAACTGCTACAAGCCTATTAGAATGTCTAAAATAAAAGGACTGACCATAGCAAGTGTTGTCAAGAATATGGAACAACTAGAACTCTCATGCAATGCTGATGGGAAAGCAAAATGATACAACCACTTTGGAAAACAATTTGGCACTCTCTCAAAAAGTCAAACATACACCTGCTGTATAATCCATCCCAATCATAGGCATTTACCCAAGAAAAATGAAAGTATATATCTGTACAAAGACTTATATAGGACTGTTCCTTGCAGCTTTATTTGTAATAGCCAAAAAATAAAGACAACCTAAGTGATCATCAATTGAATAAGGCAACAGATGTCTATATCCATATGATGGAATACTACTTAGCAATAAAAAGGAATTGACTAAATATATATAACTATATGTATATAAAACTAGATAAAGAGGTAACTGTACACACACACACACACGTCAATATGGTTGAATCTCTGAATAATTCACTAAATTAAAGAAGCCAGACAAGAAATAGAGTATATACTGTATGATTCCATTTATATAAAATTCTAGAAAATGCTAACTAATCTCTAGGGACAGAAGCAGATCGGCGATTGCTTGGGAATGAGGGGAATGGGGAGAGCCATGAGAAAGGAATGATAAAAGGGCACAAGGAAACCTTTTGGGGCAGTGGATATATTCATTAGCTAGATTGTGGTGATGTTTCCATCAATGTATACATACGTCAAAACTTATCAAATCATATATTAAACATGTGGTTTATTGTCAATTATATCTAAAAACAAGAAGTGGAGGTGGGGAAGGGAAAGAGAAGGAGGAGAGGAAGAATAGAAGGAGGAAGGAGGTACAAGGAATGGCACCTGACCTTAGGGAACTAGCAATAGAAATTGTGTAATCAAGATTCACTGTGGCTTTTCCTGTACACCAGTGAATGGACAGTGGCTCCAGAGTTTCTATAGAACAGGGGTTGAAGGAGCATACCAATGGATGAAAATAGTACAGGGTACTTCCTGACACTTATCTTGAAACTGAGTCTGTATAGAAAACTGTTAGGGCTTTTATGTTTGTTGAGTGGTTTGGGGGGGTTGTTTGTTGATTTTTTTGAGTGTTTTGTGGGTGCTTATGAGGATTATGGCGAGTATTTTGTGGGTGCTCTGGGAGGGAGGTTTATGGGGCTCTGTTGCTGTTGTTAACTCTGCTAAGAATCCTACCAAGTAAACAAGAAGGATTCCTTTTAGGATCTGGTCCCATACCACCCAAAACCATGGCCAACCCTCAGCAGGCTTCCCACCTCTGTCTAGCATTCTTCTGCCCTCTCCTATCTTCACTCCTCCTGGTCACCTTGTCTGAGTGCCCCGTGATGATCTCTGTTCTCATCTAGTCTCACTGAGGAATTAGTGCCTGGAAAATGCTTGTCGTTATTTCTCTCAACAAAAGAAATGACCTACAAATGTAGGTCAACAAGACCTACATTTTTAAAGATCGATAGAACAGAAAGACCCCAAAACATTCACGCCTAGAGAGGACAGTTCAGATTCTATTAGGGCTTGTGGAACCTTTCTACCACATGAAACAATTGCCTGCCATCACCTCTCACCTTCTGCAATTACGAGTCAGGGGACCTCTGCTCTCTGGTTATTGGTCTGCTGGTAGAAGGAAGCTGAGCTAATTTCTGACCTCCCCTCAACTTAAATACTCAAGAAAGAGCAGGTGGTGAGAAGGCCCTGGAATGCTGCTGCTTGTTGGAAACCCAGTCGTGCTGTCCACCACAAAGTTGCACCTGAAACGGTGAGTTCCAGGCTGAGAAGTGGGGAACACACCCAATGTCCTATGAAGGACACACTCCAGAGAGACCATGCCTGCCAAAGGATGACTTGGAGTCCCCCTGGAATGGGATCCTTCTTCCCTCTAGGGAATAATGCTGGGGACACATCAGCTCTACAGGGGCTAGAGCTAGAGGATGAGCCAGGACCTCAACTCAGAGCTCCCTGCGTTTTGAGATGGCACATGTTAGCCCCTCAAGAAACCCCTCTGGAGTTTGACTCTCCCAGGGCTGGCTGAGTCCCAAGTCAGAACCCGGTCAGAGACACAGAACAACAACGTTGTTGTCTAGAGTGATTTGACCAGTTCTTTAATTCTTTCAGAAAACTTAACACAGGATCTGGTAATCTCAGCTGGAGGAACACTAAAAGTATTCTTGCCCAACCACCTCCCCAGCACATCAGTCTCTGAGGCAACCTCCCTGAGAGGCGGCTGTCTGGTCTTCACCTGAATGCGCCCAGGGACAGATTTCTTTTCAAACAAGCTCTGATTGTTAGAAAGTCCTTCCTTATATGTGCAGCTGTGAAAAAGAATGAGGAAATTCTCTTTGTACTGATGTGGAAAAATCTCCAAGATACACCATCAAGTGAAAACAAAAAAACAAAACAAAACAAAACAAAAAAACAAACAAGAACTGGTGCTGAACCATGTGTACACTACACTAACTTGGGGATATTTTTAAACAAAAAAAAATAAGAATTGATATTTATGTCTGCTTGTATGTGTACTAAGAAACTCTGAAATAACACACAAGAAACCTGTTAAGATAATGGCTATTTATGGGGGAAAGGGGAGAATGAAGCAGAAGGTAATAAGAGCTAACATGTACATGAAGTCACTACATACCAGGGACTATTCTAAGTACTTTACATAGAGGAACTCATTGAATCCTCACAGCAGCCCTACATTGTTATCCTTATTTTTTCAGACGAAGCAGCTGAGGCTCAGAGAGGGTAAAGAACTTGTCTGAGGTCACACAGCTAGTAAACAGCAGGGCTGGGATACAAACCCAGGCCACCGCACAGTTTCAGATATTGTGTTCTTAAGGACCATGCTATACTATCCCTACCAGAGCACAGGGGTGGAAGGAAGGCTTTTGCCTGTATTCATATTTGTTTTTATACTTCATTGGTTGGTTGGTTGGTTGGTTGGTTGGTTGGTTGGTTGGATGGTTATTTATTTAATTATTTGGTTGTTTCGTTGGTTGGTTGGTTGGTTGGCTGGTTTGTTTCTAAACCATGTGAACACATTATATAATACACAGAGGTTTCTCTGGTTACTGTGAGGAGACAATGTTTGAAGCAGTGGGGAAGAGAAGGCAGTTTGAGATTAAAAAGGAATATAATTTCTTCCTTAAGCTGAGCAAAATCTCTGCTTCCTTAAAGATTTTTGCTTTTTGGTCCCAAGTCTCTAGGCAACTATCTATCAGGTCCTGCTAACTGGACCCTTTCTCAGAAATGGAAAAGGACATTTGCCATTCTTTCTGTTGATCCCTGGATGTCCTGGGATTCCATACCCTTTGCCATACTGGCCAGTCTTCTCCAAATATGTGCCAGGGTATCAGTCCTCTTAAGCATAAGGCCCTGAACAGAACACAGTTCTACAGCTCTGCTCTGGCCCATATGATTATCATCTCCCTTGTTTTGAGAACTGTATTTCTACCACCGCAGCCAATGTTTCCACTTGTCTTTTCAGAATCCTCATTTCTTCACTGTAGTTAACTTAAATGTTCCACATTTATTTCCGCCTATTCTGCTCTTCCTGATTCCTGAGTAGTATAGTTGTTTTCTGAGTCCATGTATGGAATGTTAAATCTCTTCCTATTAAACTTTATTTTGTTAGTTTGTTTGACCTATTGGTCCAGCCTGCCTCAATTGGATCCTGTCTCCATTTCCCAAAATAGTCAAGCTCCCTCCCAGCCTCACACATAAGACAAGTTTCCATCTGGCAGATATGGAAACTGATGCCCAGAGAGGGATCTTCCTCCCTATGATCTCACAAACATTGGTGCCAGGGAGATGACTGAATCAAGAGCTACTGTCCTCTCCTCAGTGCCCATTCCAGGAAGCCCTGGTGTCACAGCCCAGTGCCTTCCAGAACTCCAGCCTACAAGCATTACGTAGGCCCCTGGCTGGGTGCTGTCTCCCCAGCATTCAGCTCTAGCTCCTTCTACCAGAACAGGGAAAGAGTCCGCTCAGGTAGTCCCACAATTGGGTGTTGTCATTGAGAAGAGAAGGCCATCATGTGCACGGCACATGTTCAAAGTTTGGCTGGTGATTATAGCAGCTTAAAACATCATGTTCTAGATTAGCTGCTTGGGGTTTTCTGAAGCTTGTGCCGAAATCAGAGATGCCATGGGGATGACATCTTCTTTATCTGTGAAGTGATGTGATGTGAAGCTATTCAACAAGCAATCCCCAGAGACCACAAACCAAGGAAGCAATCCAGGAATTCCACTCTCACCCGCCCGCCTGCCCGCCTGCCTGCCAGATGTGCAGGTTGAAGTGTGTTTTGACGCTCCACATGTCTTCTCTCCAAGAGACGAGATCAGGCAACTATTTTAAAGATGAGTCAAAAAGTATGTGGTGTTGAGGGTGGGGGATGCCTACCCCTTATGCTGGTAGCATGTCTGATTGGGTGAGGTGGGTGGAAAAAGCGAAAACAGTGAAATTCTCAGGATTCATTAATCTGTGGTCATGAAGAACCCCCAAAAAACACAGCAGAGAAGACAGAAAGCACAATTGGGCATACCCAAGGTCTCTAGTACCCCAGGTCATGGGAGAAGTCAGGAAAGCACAAGCGGCAATGAGTGACACCTCAAGAACTGAAAATTGCCTTTGTGTTGGGGAGGTACCAATAAAACCTGAAGACCAGCCCTCTGTCAAGGACGTGGTGGGTTTGTTTGATGTGTGGGACACATCTCAGTATCTAAGTCTTAGATGTCACCAGGAACTTGGACTTTACTGGAGGGGGTAGAAGTTATAATGAAGCTCACTAATCTAGAGCCCAAGACGGTAGCCTCCAATTCTGAGCAAGGCTTATTGGAGGGGCTTCTGAGCATTACCTCTGAGCCAACCTCTGTTTCCCCATTTTGGTGGTGACTATCGGGAGGGCAGGAGGCAGTGTAGAAGAGATGATCAGTGATCTCCATCCTGCCTGCCTGCCTGAAGTCCTACAAATACAAAGACGATAACATCAGGACATTCTTCTGAATTACTTCAAAGAAAGACAGAGAATAAATAGGAAACTTTGTTATTATGATGAAATTTGTAAAACTGCCTATGATTTCTGAAATTCTAAAACACAATATTTTCTCAACTATGTAACAGTCTTCACCTTGTCAAAACACTCAACAGAAAGTCCCCACGATTCCATCATGGGAAACTAAATCATTCCTGGAAAAGTAGAAAGGCCTCTAATATATGCCCTTCTGACCCCAGACCAGGAGCAGGTTAGTGCGGGAAGTTATCTCAAGTATGTTCAGTTGTGAACTGGGTGCAGCTGGCATCTCTTAACGGATGAAACTGGTTCCAAGAATGAGTCATCCTGATTATACCCTTGGGACATCATTCATAAATATCATCTGTCCCCAAAGACTTCCAAAACACAGGAGTCATGGCAAAACACAGACACACACGCACACACATATACATGTAAGCAAGGTTTCTAACAATCAGGCCATTGTTCACAGCAGAAAAACCAGGCACACCCTTCATCTAAGATAAAAAGAAAATGCAAAAAGCAATCAAATGAAATCCATCTTGCCTAACCTGAAAAACGACAGTTGGACTAAAACATTGTCTATGATCCATTTTTGGCAAGCCACCTTTCCGGGGAACATTTCAGCAAGCAGAACAGCTTCTCAGGCCAGCCCTCACCTAGGTGAGAAGAAAGTGCTCCCTGCCACCTGACCCATGCCCCCTTTTGCCCCAGTCAGTCCCATCCTCTCTCAAGGAGCCCAGCATCTGGTTAATGAAACTGCCTTCTCTCCTATAAAACATATTCTTAGAAAAGTAGATCTCTTTTTGTTCTCCCTTTAAGTAACAGAACTTCAGAAATGTTCACTTCAGCATCTGGGGCACGTGCAAGCCCACAGAGACTGGGTAAGGTAAAGCAAAGGGGAGATGTATAATATTGTCTCCAACTCCCTGAGGAAGAGGCTGTGGTATACCCATTCAGGGTATACCCTCCCTCTGCCCCCCTCCATTGTAGCACAGAACAGAAAGTCTCTAAAGGCCTAGCCCCTCGCCATGGATACTTGGCCCCACTGTGGCCTTGTATGCCCCTAGAAAATTCCCCTAAGGTTGCCCTTCTATAGAAAGACTTGAGAAGAGTCAGCGGGCCACACAATGTGAGGCCAGATGCAGCATATACTCATCCTCACTGAGCCTGCAGCATGGGGTAGAAGTTGAGAGATTTCAGACTCGGTACTCAAACGCTGGGGTCCTTGGTAGGCTCAGGAACCATCTTGTGCATGTCCTAGAGAGATGCACATTAAGTTCTGATCGCACAGTCCCTCTGCACCTCTCTTCTCTCCACTGCATTTCAAGACTTAGGAGCTAACTGGAGCCGGAACTGCTCCTGTGAAAACCCAAGTGTGGCCATGCCCTACACCCTGCCAGAAGATGTCACCCCACATGAATTCTACCTTTGAATCTGCAAGTTCAAAACATTCTTGTGAACACAAAGATAGAGAAAAGAACATGGAGAGAAGCGGCAAGGAGAGGAGATGGAGGAGAAAAGAAAAAAGAGACAGAGACTGAGGTGGAGGAAGAGGGGAAAAGAGAGAAGGAAGGGAGGCCACCAGGGCTGGAAGTAACTTTCTAAAATGAGTCCAGCCAAGCCACTAATTTTTTTTTTTCTTAGCATCTTGTATTTATTCTGAGTCAATTTTGGTAATATGATAGAAAGTTGTCCATTTAAATTTTCAAATTTATGCCATAAAATTATTCAAGATAGACCTTATTTATAATTCTATCCCTTTTTCTTGATTTATTCATGCCTTCAGCTCTATCTTGCTTGAATTTGCCACAGAGTTGTCTTTCCAAAGGACAGGATTTTGACTCCAGCAATTCCCTCTTGAAACTTTGTTTCTATTTCTTGGAAGTCATGTGCATACTATTATCTTTCCCTTCCTTCTGCTTTTTTTTTAAAATTTTTTAATTTTTTATTTTTTCAGCATAACAGTATTAATTATTTTTGCGCCACACCCAGTGCTCCATGCAATCCATGCCTTCTCCAATACCCACCACCTGGTTCCCCCAACCTCTCACCCCTGCCCCTTCAAAACCCTCAGGTTGTTTTTCAGAGTCCATAGTCTCTCATGGTTCACCTCCCCTTCCAATTTCCCTCAACTCCCTTCTCCTCTCCATCTCCCCTTGTCCTCCATGTTATTTGTTATGCTCCACAAATAAGTGAAACCATATGGTAATTGACTCTCTCTGCTTGACTTATTTCACTCAGCATAATCTCTTCCAGTCCCATCCATGTTGCTACAAAAGTTGGGTATTCATCCTTTCTGATGGAGGCATAATAATCCATAGTGTGTATGGACCACATCTTCCTTATCCACTTGTCCTTTGAAGGGCATCTTGGTTCTTTCCACAGTTTGGCGACCATGGCCTTTGCTGCTATAAACATTGGGGTACAGATGGCCCTTCTTTTCACGACATCTGTATCTTTGGGGTAAATACCCAGTAGTGCAATGGCAGGGTCATAGGGAAGCTCTATTTTTAATTTCTTGAGGAATCTCCACACTGTTTTCCAAAGTGGCTGCACCAACTTGCATTCCCACCAACAGTGTAAGAGGGTTCCCCTTTCTCCACATCCCCTCCAACACATGTTGTTTCCTGTCTTGCTAATTTTGGCCATTCTAACTGGTGTAAGGTGGCATCTAAATGTGGTTTTAATTTGAATCTCCCTGAGGGCTAGTGATGATGAACATTTTTTCATGTGTCTGATAGCCATTTGTATGTCTTCATTGGAGAAGTGTCTGTTCATATCTTCTGCCTTCTGCTTTCTTTACATTTAATCTTGCATTTCTCCCAACTTCCTAGGATGAACACTTCCTTCTCTGAGGTAAAGATTTTTTTCTTCTCTAGTTGTAATGTCCACTCTCACCCAGATGATCACAGACCACATTAAGTCTCTCTTGGATCAGTTTCTCTTACAAGCATATAGGGAAACAGCATGCCAGCAGGCTGGGATCAGACACGTCTCTCCTGTGGGGGTCCTCATGATAATTCAAGGCCTAGTCTTTCATTTTTAAAATGAGGGTATTTAGGCCAAAGTGAGAAGTAGTTTGATAAATATCAATAGCAAGTCAGCAGCAGTGTCTGATCTAGACCCTAAGTCCTCTGTCTCCTTGCTATGCTGTCTTAAATGGAAAACCAAGTGGCAAGTGTTTAAGCATGAAGTTTACCTCCATAATATTATATGGTCTTTGACTCTACTTTGGTTTCTTCATCTATCAACTATAAATAAAACCCTGCTTTCGACCATCCCAGATTCCAGGCATAAGAAGAAAAGAGCCACTTATACTTAAGTTGTCTGTGTGTGCAAGATACTGTTGGTGATCATCATTAAAGACCATCCTTGCTCATGATGGGGTCTGACTGAGGTCAAGATGTCTTGGTTTGCCCCATCTGTGATCTCAGCATTTATTACCCCAAATGAATCCGAAGATGAGTTTCTCACTGATAACAGACTTCTAGATCTTCAAATCATGTCAGTGGATACAGCAGGTATCCATAAAATTTAATAGAAGAAAGAAGAAATTTTGCTATGTTTTGATACCTTTGTTGTTGGAAGGGCCAGAGGAAATGGACTCACATTTATTTGGGGCCAACTTCATGTCAAATACTTCCACATGACTTTTTTATAGTATATATCTTTATGGGAAGATTTTTACTTACCAATTTAAATTTCTTTACTTGTTATGGATTTATTCAGATTTTCTATTTCTTCTCCAGTTGGTTTTGATATTGATTCCTTCTAATAATTTATCAATTTCATTGGACTTGTCTAATTTGTTGGCACATTATTCATAGTATCCCCCCCAATTCTTCTAGTTTCTTCAAAGTCATTACTAATTTTGCTGATTTTTGTTTTTTCCCTTCATTCCTTGGTCAGTCTAGCTACAGGTTTGTCAATGTTATTGATCTTTTCAAAGAATCAACTTTGTTACATTGAATTTCTCTATTTTTCTTCTATTTTCTATTTTGATCATTAATATTCATTCTTTATTATTTCTTTCCTTCTGCTTATTTTGAGTTTAGTTTACTCCTCATTTTACAGTCTTTTAAACTCTAAGCTAAGGTTAGTATTTGAGATCTTTCATCTTTTCAAATATAGTACTTAAAGCTATAAATTTCCCTCTAGAAGCACTATAAGTCGGTGGAGTTAGGACCTGTGAAAATCAGCTTCTCCATAAAAGCAACAAGAACACTGGCAGAAATGACAAAATCAATTTTTTGGGAGGTGGAATTTGTTAACAATCTAAGGACTATTAATGACTTTTAGAATAAGCATTCACACATTTGCAAGAAAGGAAGTTAGAACTTCGAGAGGGATTGCACTGAATCTGTAGATCAGTAAGAGGAGTATTATCATCTTAACAATATTAAGCTTTCTGATCCATGAACACAGGCTATCTTTCCACTTATTTGGGATCTTCTTTAATTTCCCTAACAATTTTTTTTTTTTTTTTTTTTTAGTTTTCAATATATAAGTCTTTTATTTCCTTTGTTAAATTTATTCCTTGGTTTTATTAAATTTATTTCCTTGGTTAAATTTATTTCTTGGTTTTGATTTTATTATAAATGGAATTATTTTTCTAATTTCATTTTGGATTGTTTGTGGCTAGTAAATAGAAATACAACTGATTCTTATATATTGATATTGTATCCTGTAAACTTGCTGTATTTGTTTATTAATTTTAAAAAGTTTTTTTGTGGATTCCTTAAGATTTTATAAATACAACAGCATGTCATGTGAAAATAGGGAGAGTTCTATTTTTCTTCCCAACTGGGTGAACTTTTTTTTTTCCCCTTGCCTAATTGTCCTGGCTAGACTTCCTGGTACAATATTGAATAGAAGTGGTGAGAGCAGATAACCTTGTCTTGTTCCTGACTTGAGGGATAAAAATTTCAGTCTTTCACAACTAAGTTTTATTTTAGCTCTAGGTTTGCCTTAGATGCCCTTTATCACTGGTAGGGATATAAAATGGTGAAGCTGCTTTGTAAACTATTTGGTAGTTCTTTAAAAGTTAAACATAGAATTACTATATAACCCAGCAATTCCACTCTTAGGCATAACCCCAAATAATTGAAAACCTGTGTCCACACAAAAACCTGAATATTCATAGCAGCATTATTCATAATAGCCAAATAGTGGAAACATCCCAAATGTCCATGAATTGAGGACTAAACTAAATTGATGATGACATCAACTAAACTGATGAATAAACAAAATGTGGTGTATCCATACAATGCATTATCCAGTCACAAAAAGAAATGAAATACTAACACATGGTACAACATGGATGAATATTTAAGACACACAAAGTGAAAGAAGACAGACATGGAAGGTCACATGTCATATGATTGCATTTGACTGAAATCTGAAAAGCAAGCAGTTCATAGAGACAGAAATTACATCAGTGTTTTCAAGAGAATGGGGAAAGGGGACAATATGGAATAACTGGTAATGGGTATAAGGTTTCTCTCTGGAATGATGAAATGCTCTAAAATTAGTGGTGGGGTTTGCAAAACTATGATATATACTAAAAACCACTGAATTATACACTATAAAAGGGTAAATTTTATGGTATGTGAAGTACATCTCAATAAAGCTGTTTATAAACAAATTTCCTTCTAAGTACTTCAGCTGCATCATATAAATTTTAGTGATGTGGTTTTGTTTTCATTCAGTTAAAAATATTTTCTAGTTTCTCTTGGGATTTCTTATTGACCCATGGGTTATCTAGACATGCATTGTTTAATTTTCAAATATTTGGAGGTTACCCATACTTATTTATGTTGTTAATTTCTAATGTAACCTCATCACGTTCAGAGAAATGGCTTTATATTATTTAAATATTTTTTTCTTAAAATTTATTGGCACTTTGCTTTATGACCTTGCATATGGTCTGTCCTATAGAATGTTCTGTGTATGCTTAAAAAGAAGCATATTCTTCTAATATTGAGCAGAATGTTCTATAGAATGTGCCAAGTTGGCTGTTAGTGTTAATCAAGCCTTCCAATATCCTTGCCAATTTCCTGTCTGGTTATCTACCAGTTCTTAAGAGTGGGGTATTAAAACCTCCAACTATCTTTGTTAAATTTGTTGAACTATCTATTTCTCCCTTCAGTTCTATCAGTTTTTTCTTCATATATTTGGGATGCTGTTTTTAGGTGTGTATAAGTTTTTAACTTTTATATCTCCCTGGTAAACTGACCCAACAACTATCAGTATGAAATATTCCTCCATGTCTCTAATAATTGTTTTTTGTTTTAAAGTCTATTTTGTCTTTGAATATAGCTCTCTTATGGTTACTGTATCTAAGTCATATCTTTTTCCAATTCTCCACCTACATCTAAATCTCCCCTAATTGTTTAAAGACACAAGATGCCAGCAATTTAAAGAACCTCATACATCTCAAAAAATCAGATTAGGAGTCAGCACTATCCTCTGGATAGCTCAGGTGACGTTGTCTATTTTGGTCATGATACAGATACAAATTGCATCTATTACATACAACCCATGTTCCAGGAGCCAAGAAATTTTCTACCATCTTTCAAATTTAATTCTAATAGCACTGCTGGGAAGGAGTGAAGCCTAGACATGACCATTCTGAAGATGTGGAAGCTGAGACTCAGAAAGAAACATCTCAGTTTTTAAGGAGTAGAGGTAGGATTCAAACACAGACATCAGACACTCAAGTCCATATCAGACACAGTGCAATGTCCTCCTTCAATTGGGATATTATCTAGCTAAAATAAACTGGGAAATGTGGAAAGAGCCCTGAGAAAATTCATAAGAATAATGAAAGATTTTGAAATACAAATCGAAAGAGAGAAATTTAATATTTGGGATTTTTGATATAAAAAGAAAATAGAATAACAATATTTAATATAAAAAGTGATATCAGTGTTTGCTAGTAAGCACTAGACTGTTACTTTCACTTAAGGAAAAAAGCAAAACAAAACAATAGGAAGAGCACTTCTATTTCATCAGGAAAACCTTGCTTCTTTCAAGGATTCATGAGACGTTAAAGTTTGTTGTCTCCAAAAATTACACGATCTCATTCTGCAGTAATGAATTGTTTACCAAGCCTCCTTTCAAGTACCAGGGCAGGGGGTGACTTCCCAAGCCTCTTACAGCCCTGTGCGCACCTCCCAAATTAGAATGACAGGCTCTCCATGCAACCCCACCAGTGCTGGGGTTCCATATGCTGTTTGTCTTAGGTGCTTCTACATCTCTCTCCTGTAACTAGTTAAAGCAAGTCTCTTGCATGCTACATGCTCCCAGGCAGGACCAAATCCCTATCTGGAAAAAAGAGGTCACTAGCATGCAAGTTCTAACACAGACATATGTAGAAGGCCCACTTGCTCCAGCGTATCTTTCTGACCATCTGACATGAAAATCCTCCACTTGATTTAATACATTGAGGGAAGGCACAGTCTCCAGAATGGAACAGATAAAACACATGCATCATCTTGGACGCATCTACTTAAATGAATGTGCACATCCCATAGGCCAATCATTCCTGTAAAAGAATGACTCTGAGGCCTACCAACTTACATCAGGGAAAGCTCCATCTATGGACCAAAACGGGGAGAGGTTGAAATTTCTGCCTTGGGGGAGAAGTGAGAACTGAGTGGGGGAGAAGTGGGTCCTGAGAAAGGAAAAAGCCAGCGGGGAGGAGGGCGAGTTCACGTTCAGAGAACACTGGTGCAGGCCAGTGGCATGAAACAGTTGTCCTTTAAAACTGTCCTTCAACCCAGCCTTGACTCAGATCATCCATAATTTATTCCTGGGGGCCAAGAGCCTGGAGTGAGGACCTCACCCTTCTGCAACCTTGCCTGAACCATAAGCATATGTTTTTACGTTCACTGTTATATTAACTTCGTTTTGCTAGAAATTTCATTAAAACCCATTTCCAGTGTTGATATATGCATGCACAAAATCCTCCAGATGAATTGGTTCTGTAGACGGTGACAACACTCCCGCCACACTCCATGGATCAAATTGCTCTTTATCCACTTGACTTGGCCGGAATGTAGAGGCAAACGCTAAGCAAATGACATGAAATCAATAGCTATAAAGTGTTGGTTTTCTGTGTGTGTGTGTGTGTGTGTGTGTGTGTGTGTGTGTGTGTGTTTTCCCGCAGAGGCCCCAAAGGAAACTGACATGCAGATTAGACAAATCACTTTTCATAATCCCAGGGACTGCTGTATGATGTATCCAGCATATTAATCAAAGGCTAAGACTGGGTAAAATGTGAATTAAACTTCTTAATGGAGAGAGACATGAACCCTCTATCCTTAGATCTCTGGCTGTGGACGTCTCTAAGGCAATGAAAAATTCAGCTACCCAGTTTATAATATTCTGAGAGATATATCACCCAAGTGACACAACTTATCATGGTTACGTTTTCTCTTTTCAGAACTCAGCTTCCAATGTGGTTGAAAGCAGCTCAGCGAGCTGTTGGCAGACACTTGGAGAGAAGCCCATGAAACCCAAAGTCCTACAGGTTTGGGATCAGTTAGAGATTCCTTTCCACCAGTGTCTGGAGGCCTGATTGGAGTCTCAACCAGACTCTAGGGCCTAAGTCTTTTTTATTTAGCCCATGGAATTGCCATGAAGTGAAATTGTTTGCTTCCTATGCCAACAAAGCCAAGATGAGCCTAAAAGAAATTACGTTACAAGCAAAATGGGTTTTAATTGAAGATTAAAATTCAAAATAAACCCACACTGTGACCTTTAAAAAAAAAATTCCAACTCACAACATCTAAAATCCCTGCTATGACTGGTGAAGAGATGGATAAAGGATGCGAAAAACAGAAACAGAAAGGAAAAGTCAGTCAAAGTGTTTGTGAAACAGAAAAGTTTTTTTTCTTGGTCCCTGCGAAAATGTTTTGGGTGACATTGCAGTGCCCAGTCAACCCAGAGCAACTGTCTACCTCAGGAGGAGTGGATGCCACAGCAGTTGGGTGTTGGGGACACTTGGGTCCCTGGGGATGGATGAGGCGACCAACACACATGCAATTTTGATAGGACTCAGTGTCTGTGTGTGGACAACCTTCCCCTAAGGGATAAAAAGCCTTTTATGAGCATTATCTGACTTATCTCCCCAACTTTCTGGTAGCTGGAGGGAAGTGAGGGGAAGCCGGCAGAACAGATTGGAACACCAGTCAGAAAGCCACAATGCCAGTTTGAGGCTCGAGAAAGAGCAAGCTGGTGGCAAAGGAAATCAGAGGCATTGAGCTTTCCCAAAGAGTCAGGGCGATAGGATTGCATGCCTCCTCCCCTAACGCACCCACACACACACACACAGTCTGAGCCTCCCTGTGACTCTTCGCTTCACTTCCAAAATAGGGATTACAGTGTATACGTCACCAGATTTTAATGAGGATTCAGGAAGAGGTCATTAAAAAAAAAAAAATCCATAATAAAAGGCAATTCCCTCCCAAACCCATCCCTTTCCTCTCCCCACTGCCGTATCCACTCAGAAAATGGGCCAGCCACAGATGGAGGCAGAAAGTCCAAGGCAGCCAGGTGGGCAGTGGGTGGGGTGAAGCTGATTACACATACTATGTATTCCGGGCTACACTGCCCATGCACGTGAAAGCACCACTCCGAAATGCATTTGGCATCTCCTCAGGCTGTTAGGAGTGCGCTGAATCCCTAGTTAAATCTTCAGCAGCTCCTGCCATGCCCATCTGCTTCTCTTGAACGCTAAAGGTGTTCTCGGTAATTGGGAGGAAGCACGTGCACCCTACCCCCACTTTCCCCGCGCCCAGCTTAGAGACCCAATGAAACTATGGGCGTATGCGCAGTAAATCTTGAAGATCTATCCCCGCTGGAACACAGGGTGCTAGAGTACACCAGGTTACGAGATGCGTAATTAGAGCTCATTCAGCTGACAGATTAATGGGGGTGTAGCAGAGGCCAGATAGTAGTAAATTAGGCAGCTAACCCAGCAATCTCTGGTGTAACATCAGCACTCAGTTTGCCCATCTTTTGCAATGCCTCGGCCACTTCTCATAGCTTCTTGAAAGTGTGTCCGTATGAGGGCCTCTGTTTGTAAGGAACCTCAGCGTAAATACTTCTGTGGAGAGCTCAGCCTGCTAATATTCACCACGCCACTGCCCCAACTACTTCAGATTCACCTGCTTAATGATATGTTATATATTGTCATGGTCTGTTATTAGATGAATAGCCAGATGTATCTTTAAGAGCAAAGGCTTTTTAGTATGACTTAGAAAAACCCTTGCTAGGGATACCCAGGTGGCTCAGTCAGTGGAGCATCTGACTTTTGGTTTCTGCTCAGGTCATGATCTCAGGGTCTTGAGATGGAGCCCTGCAGTGGACCCCGAGCTCAGCGGGCATTTGCTTGGGATTTTCTCTCTCCCTCTCCTTTTCCCCCTCCTCTCTTGTGTTCTCTCTCTCTTTAAAAAATAAATAAATAAATAAATAAATAAATAAAAAGTAATTATATGTTGGGTAATTGAATCTAAATTAAAAAATAAAAATAATAAATAATAAAATAAAGTACTCTTACTAACTGGCTAAGAACAAATAAACAAACAAAACAAAAAAACAAGTAAGCTCACAATATTTGTACATGTGCTGTGATTGTCTGATTCTCTTAAAGTAAAACTTGGCAGGAAGGAAGTAAAATTCCAGAGTGTTCTGATGCATATAACAAACCTGAGTGGTATGGGTATGTGTCTCTCTAGAAAAAAACAGACAGCTCGCCAATATCACACAAATGTGAGACAAATTCATCCCTAAGCACACGTACCTCTCTCTTCTCTCCCATGGTTTCTTTATTCTTAATACCTCTCCTTCCACCTCTTCTTAGAGTTCTGCAATTTGGACAACATTTTTTTCTAACTTCAGACTCGTTTTTATTAATGAGTTTCCTCCTTGTCTATGTCTCCAACTTTCTCTAAACCAGGGGTCCTCAAGTAATTGTGTGTGTGTGTGTGTGTGTGTGTGTACTCCCACTAAGAGAATTTTTTAAACTGCATTTTAAGATGACATCTAAATAGCATCACATGTTTCGATGGTTATAAAGGTCATGTGTATTCTATTTACTCTTTAGCTATTTTTCGTCAAAATCCTTTTTGCAAAAGATTTCAGTCATTCCATTTATGGGAAATGTCTGCCTTAAAACCTAAATGACAATGCTGTTCTTATTGCCAATCTCCTGGGCCAAATCAGGATGACTTTCTCACAGAGAAATTCTAACTTCATTTTTCAATTCCAATAAGTTATATTAATATGTGTCCGTGTGGCAATTCATTCATTTCTGAATTGTCATTGTAGTAGATGAGTAAGCGGGTAGACAGGTAATCGTGGCAGATACATAAGTGCACAGACATTTGCCGTGAGTTTGTCTCGGGATGAAACAGAGCTCTGTCCCCTTCCAGGATTTCTCCCCAAAGCTCTCTTTCCTCTGTTCTCCTGGGACTCTTCTTTGGGCCAAATGCCTTCTCAAAGTATTTCATCACTCAGATATGCAGAGGATATTTAGACCTTGGGGCAATGCTCTACAGAGAGATTGGGGTGGGTGAGAGGATGCCTTTTAGTTTTAAAAGTGTAAGAGGGGCAACTAAAGTGATGATGGTAACGGAAAACCAGAAGTGTGTTCTCAGACTGGTGAGCTCTAGAAAAGAGGGCAGAGGAAGTCAAGAATCTAAACATCAATGCCGTGAAAGTCATATACATCTGCATGGCCCCTCAAAAATCTCCAGGTACCCCCAGAAGGATGCAAACCACAGTGGGAAGGTGGCACACAATCCAGGAAGCCTTCTAGGGCAAGCAGAAACACCTGCTGTACCACTGTCTGCCCTGCTACTCTAGCCGCCACAAGCAAGGGGTGCCCCCTCTTCCCTTCCTCATTTACTCATTCAACAAGCATCTTCTTTGTGTGAGGCATGGTGGGTGCTCTGTATGTCCTCTTGGCACCCTGTCCCAGGGAGCCTCTTAAATAATCACTACCAACGACATACAGAGATTCCTACCAGCCCACGACTGAGATAACTTTGTATCCTAACAAAACCAGGCTGTGTGTCGAGAGCAACGGGTTTCTTGGTTAGAAAAATCTGCCTATGGCATTTCCCGACACCCGAGCCCACTAGATTCCAGATTCAAAATAAAATAAAATAAAGAGAGGTGGCCTGAGGGAAGAAGTTCTGTTCTAAACTCATTGTTAACTTGCTGGGAAGTGTGAGTGATGAAAATGGCCAGAAAATATGATCCTTCCGTGAATTGGGAATCTCACTAATGTTTAATTGGGCCTCCTGTGAGACATTTAAATCTATGGCCAGCTATCAAGAGTGAGAATTCTACTCTAGTGGCCCCCAAAATGATTTCACCTTCACTTTCATTTTAGTGGTAGAGGGAAGCCAGGACATTTGCCAAAATATTTGAACTGTGGGTGCATGCGTCAGCCTGTGTGTGTGTGTATATGTGTGTGTATGGTAGTCACCAGTGGAGAAACTCGGGCTCCATCACCTCTTTCAGCGTGTCGCCTACCAAACACAGGGTGGCCACTCTGGAGGTCTGGTCGCCACGGACCGGGCCCTGGATTTCTCAGTTTCCCCTAACAGCATTTTGTTCAAGAAGTACGGCTTAAAAATGACCCTATTCCAATGTTCGCCAAGTATTTTCAAACCTCCTCAAGGCTGAAACCTAGCTGTTTCCAAATAAACAAAAATAGTTTGCAAAGCACTCCTTAGTTTCTTCACCCCAAACCCATTCAAAATAAACACAAAGGTGAAACGTTGGTGTGTGTGTTTTCGTTTAAAATTCGACCTCCGCCTCACAGGTATGGGGATTGGAGACAAGCGTGGGGGAAATGTGGACCAGGAGGCAGGAGAGAGGAGTTCCAGGCTCAGTTCTGTGGAGGGTCTATGAGGGCCTGTGAGTCCCGGCCCCATCCTTCCTTGCCACATGCTGCTGGCCTCTGACCTTAACCGCCAGCTCCCTTGGTTTCCTCCTCTGCAGGAGCCTCGCCAGGAGTGTCGAGGATGTAAGGAGATGGGCA
This sequence comes from Mustela putorius furo, assembly GCF_011764305.1. Taxonomy (NCBI): domain Eukaryota; kingdom Metazoa; phylum Chordata; class Mammalia; order Carnivora; family Mustelidae; genus Mustela; species Mustela putorius. The sequence goes on along the minus strand of NW_025422123.1, from coordinate 12,106,709 downwards.
CAGGGAGTGCACGGCCCAGTGCCCAGCACAGAACAGAGCTCAACCATATTGGCAATTACTGTTGGTGGCACAGGGCAAGTCATTCCGTTTTAGGAGGCCCCCTTGCTCTCTTCTTCTGTCAACGTGGGGAAAAAAAAAAGCGCTTCTGATGGCCTTTCCTAAGGGTCAATTTTACTGAAAGGCAAATAGATCAAAGATGAGTTTCTCCCTCCATCCAACTGCAAATGTCTTACAGTGTAGGAGCAGGGTCTTGTTTTTACAGTCTACCCAAACTCCCAAGCCCCCTCGATTGCCCAACACGACCTTATACACGGGAGGCACCAATAAATGTTTATTGAGTGGAATTATCTGGAAGTTTAGCTTTATGATAAGGGAGTAAATGAGGGAGGCCGTTTTTGTGGGGGTGTTAAAGTGAGCCTGGGAGAGTCTGTCTGAGGGAGAGTAGGTGTGTTCGTTAGTGATTTAGAGAGGCAAGGGGACGACTACGCCTGAGCATAAACATTTCTGTAATTACCAAGCCTGCTTTAACCGACCCAGAGACTTTACCAGAATGTAAATCCCCATCTGGTGGTTAGAGATGCTGTTATTAAAAGTTAAAAATAATAAAGGGGTGCATTTTAGCTCTCAAATGAATCAGATTTCGCCAATGATCTTCTGAAGATAAGTTTGTGTGGGGAGAAAATGAAATGCATGTTTTCCATCTTTGCCCTTTCCTGCCTTTATCAAAAATACCACCTAAAAGAAAGGTTTTTCACTTAAGAAGACAATGAACATCAACTCCTGCTTCGCCAGGGGCTCCATCTATCTCTGCTGTAAATAATACCAGGTACAGAGGAAGCCCTTTGAGACAAGCCTGGGTATCCAGGACTCTTAAGAAACTTGAAATTAAAAATAGATCTAAACAGTGGATGTTAATTTTTTTTTAATTTTTAAATAAAAAGGGGGGAAAAAACCACGAAGCGTTTCATCACCTGGCATATGCACTTGTGATGACTCACTTCAAGAAAATACGGAGAGGGCTGGGGGCACCTGACTTTTACCTCTAGGAAATTCCCTTTTCATGGGAATGAAAATCCTGGCTCCCACGCCCTCAGATCCGGGGACCTTGGTGCTGGGAACTGGGTCTGTCTTCCTGCCCTGAAGCTCCAAGCCCAGGGCAAGACCGTGCTTTCTCTCTAACCAGATCATATTTTTCGAGCGGAACGATTTTATGGCGGGGTCTTAAGCAACTTCCTACATTGCCGTTGTTGCTCTTAATTTCTCCTACTTGGAGTGAAACCTCTACAGGGAAGCTATAAAGAAAATAAAACAAAGAATGAAGGAAGAAAATGTTTCTCTTCTTTCCTCCCTAAAACCCCCTCATAAACATCCCACCCCATGTGACAAAATGTATGGCGAGCGGTAAGCCTTGGCAGTATTTTGACACGGTGCGTGGTCCCCTTCTCCTCCCCTATTCCTTTGAGGTTCATCTTGCAGCCCGGGGCTCTGTTCCCCTGCCAACTTGGTGGGAGTGTTTAGTGACTGGAAGGCTGTGGCCTGCTCTCCCCAGAACTTCACACTTCATTTTTCCATATCCCTGGGAGCAGCAGCAAATATCTCACCAGCCTGCTTTGCTGGCTACTGCCATAAATCAGACTTAGGCCTCAAAAAAATAGCCAGGCCTGTCAAGGCATTAAGCTTTTATTTTCTGACTCGATCCAGTGGTAAATGAGAGCTTGTATTTTCCTTTAAAACTGTAAAGGGATTTTTAAGGATTGTCGCTGGATGACTGCCAGCTCCGAAAGATACAATGCAGAGGGTCACTGGTTACGAGAGATTTGGAAAGTCTTAAGTATGAAAAATGGCTTTTCTTAAAGGTTTTTCAATGAAATGAGAAACGGAGCTTACATTTCATAAAGGATTTTTTTTTCTTTTTTCTTTTTTCCTGAAAGACCTGAGCTATTCACGAGAAAAGCATTAGGAAATGAAGAGTTGCTCTCATAGAGAAATAGGAGTTCTATTTGTTATGCGTGCTCCCTGGCCTCCTCTCTCTTTCTCTGTGTACACAGATACGTGGGCCGGCTCATTAGTTAGCTCCTGCCATCATTACTGACGATATGACAGCGAGAACAAACAGACTGGACAGTTTTATGTGCTGTATATTAACTACTTCATCATTTAGGCCTGCAAACCAGGATAGTGAGGCAAGTCCATTGGAAAAAAAAAAAAAATCCTGCTCAGAATTCTGAGTAACTTTGCAAGGTGCAAATCTTGCCCATGAGATCACTTCTTAATGTCTCCCCTGGTTAGGCAATCCCATCTCAAACTCCAGACGCTGAAAGCCTTCTTGCGGTTGGGAGGGCAAAGAAGTGAAAAATGGACAGGTGTGGCCCCCCAGACACCACGTCCAGGAAATCTGGAAAAAGGTGTAAGGAATCGGGCTGAGATCGGGCACTCTGTAGAAAAACAATCTGCTTAGATTTTGTGATGTGTCGTGTTTCATTGAGGTACGCATTTAACTTCGGCAAAGTGTAATGAAATGAGAATAAACATAATCTTTCCTCTGCCCAGCACAGGTCACTGCATACATTCATAGCCCAGGGTCGTCAGGGAGTGTGGAAGGGCAGGAGGGAAATAACCAAGGGAGGAGGGAAGCTCTGTTTAGGAGGATTTCAAAGGAGCACTTAAATCAGGATGACACTGATCAAGAAGGGAACAAGAGGCCTACAGACAATGGGATCTGGTTTTATCATCAGGGAAGTTGGGGATGAGGTGGCTGGGACGGGTGGGAATGCAGCAGCATGGGCCTGCAGCGTGGAAATGACAGGTGTGTACCAAGGAGTGTCCAAATAAAAACAGCGAGGAGGACATACCCTGGGGCTGATTTTGCAAGGATCCTACAGACTGTCTGCCCCGCTTATGTAGTGATTTACGGACATCTCTCCCATCCAACTTCAGGGTCAGCAAGTTGCATTAAATCTTGGGTGTTCCCAAGGAGAGGCACTGTCTTCTTGGGTGTTGCTTTTTTTTTTTTTTCTTTTCTTCTTGAGAGCATGCAGAAAAACCTGGAAGCAGACTTTCTGGCCTTTGAGCAATGGTTCAAGTCTCCCTGCGATCCCTGAACAGGTCCTTCTTCTCAAGCTCTTTCCAGCTGATCTCCCTCCACCACCTGCAAGCCTTTGGGGCACACTGAACCCAGCTGTCTGTGGCTGAAGCTTCTGCAGGTGCATTCGTCCCCTCCAACCCCGATGGACGATCCCTACGAACCTTCTATGGGTTCTTTGGATTTGCCAAGTTTTCTCTTTTCCCTCTGAAAGCTGAGGAAGTTGTATGAAATTCAGATGTCAACACCCATAAATAAAGTTTTATTGGGACCCAGCCGCGTTCATCTGTGTACATACTGTCTATGGCTGCTTTCACGGTATAACAGCATCAGTGAGCAACTGGCATGGAGATCGTGTGACCCACAAATATTCACCATCTGGGCCTCGACAGAGAAGGTTGGCTGATCTCTGCACTCTTTGCCCTCATTGGCCACACACGCACCCACGCGGAGCCTGGCCAGCCCCTCCTCTTCCTTTAGATCATCCTAAGGACTAACGGTTCATTTCTTGTTCACTCCACACTTCTCCTTGCAAAGCACAGTTTGTACATTGAATTCATTTCTAAATACTTTCTCATTCCAACTACAAAATGGCAAAACTATTAGATGTAAAAACTAAAAAGCCATCGAGCAATCATAAAAAAAAAATACTCCAACTGAAATCTGGAATAATATACCCACAAGGTTTACATCATTTATCTCTAAGAATTACAGGTGAGTTTATGAGGTTTTGATTAGCTGCATTTTCTAAATTTTCAAAACAGAGATTTTTCTAGATTTCCTCTATAATGCACATGTTCTAAATGTCCAATGATGTATAAATGTTATTTTTCATGGATATTTTACAAAAATGTGTATTCAGCATCTTCTACACGGAAGGGCCTCCATTAAGCACCACGGAGGATATAAAGAAATACAGGAAATGATCCCTGCCCTCCAGGAAATCTAAAATTGGTAGTTTAAAAGTAAGGACATGCGTAATGACGGTGACAATATGCACATTTTGCCTATTGAGGTTGAGTATTCAAGAGAGCAGCTATTATTCACTATTATTCACTGAAATGTGTTGAAGTGTTGTTAGATAATATACATGTGTCTATGTCCGTGACCCCCTATCTCATGCCCCCCTCTATGGGCACCCACTTACTTAATATAAGACCTTGAATATGTCTATACGCTTTTAAAAAATAGAGTATGTGCGTTTCAGTTTACATTAAAGATATCCTGGTATCATATCCCTCTTTAATTTCCCTTCTTTCAAAGAGTAATTAACATTTCCTAAAGGTTTGGGGCAATCCTCTGTTGGGTTAATTCCCAGATGTGCTGTGGCCTTAGCTGGCGCGTTGAACAGGCTCTGGTTTTCTATCATCTTTTCTAGTTGGTTGTTGCTGGTGCATGATGAATCTTGACTGTGGCAATCTGGCTGGGGAAGGGGAAAGTAAGTGGAAGAACAGAGGACCCTCTTGCAGATCAGTGTGCCACCAAGCACAGAATTCAGGTCTGCACCTAAGGCTGAAAAGCCTGGGGCGGGGTGGGGCGGGGCTGAGGAGCCTTCTCATATCTGTGTGCCTGATCAGTGTGTTTCACGCTCTTCATCACCGAGACCCCCACAGGCCTGCTTCCCATGAGCCTCACATTTCCTGACCCATACCACTGCCACGCTCATGACCCTATCTTGCCACGTAATCCCACCCACCAAGGAAACCTTTCCTTCCTTAAATCTCCCCTGTAGAACCTCGCTGAGGCTCTAAGCCTATGATCTCTACTATAAATCTGTTGGAAACAGCAACAGGGGCAGTCTCCCCTCTCTCTGTGCCTGGGTGCCCTCCAGATTAACCTGGCAGGCTGAAGATAGCCTCCAGCACCCAGCAGATCAAATTGAATGGGGCTCGTTATTTTAGGGCACACCTACTGGTTCAGTCTGGAGGGATCTAGAATGACCTGAGCACCAGAGATTTCCGATCTTGGCTGGTCCCACTTACTATCACCACCGCCACCTGAGCTAAATCATGTCACTGATGCCATGATTCCCTCATTCTCTCAGAGGTTTGTGGGGAGGACCATTTTTTGGTGGGAGTCAAGCGAGCTGTTTGTCCACATGCACAAAATGTTGGGAATAAGCTTTTGAGAGGCATCTCAAAAGACTGTAGATAATTAAACCATCCTTAGCTAATGGTTATGCAGGAATCAGCAATACTACCTCTCACGATGGCCAGGCCCAACTCCTCTTCCGAGATTTGCCTTCTCAAGGACAGCTGTCATCTGGTTCTTTCCATGGCTAGACCAGTGGCTCTCAATTACAATCACCTGGGAGTCTTTAACAAATGCCCATCCCTGAGCCCCACCCCAGAGAAACTGACTCAGAACTTCCCCATCTGCTATGCCAAGAATACCAGGTTGGGTCTCTGAGACCAAGGAGGGCACCTCTGTGTGTGAGGGAGAGGTGAAGCGGTGGGGTGGAAACTTGTCCTCTGCCCCACCCCTTCCAACCACATCTAAGTCAAAACCACAAAACCAAGTAAACAGGCGAGTAAGGGTTGGTGCAGTGATTGGAAGGAAGGCGAGTGGTGGGGTAGGGAGGACGGATGAGGAAGAGAGGGCATGTTTTACTGACAGAGTCTTCCTCCAGTGCAGAACTCCGGGGCCGTGATGGATGGGACGCTTGAGGGCCCGGGAGAGGGATGGGCCCACCAGTGTCCCGACTGGAGAAGGAGCCCCAGCTCGGGCCAGGCCTTCGTCCCCCTCGCTCCCTGCAGCTTGAGCCTGCTCCTTCCTGAGGAGGCCTGGCTCACACTCACTTCATCATCACCGCTGCCCCTGCCCCTGCTTCTTGGGTGTTCTCCTGGCTCTGGCTGCCGTGTGAGGGAATTAATTTCCTAAAAGGCCACAGCCTCAGCAGGCCATTTCAGGACCAGGCGGCAGGGCAGTCCACGTGGCTCAGGACAATGTGTAGCCAACAGTGAACGGTGTGAAGACACATTCTAGGGGCGCTTGGGTGGGACCATTTGCTCACCTGGGGTGTTTCGAAGAAAAGGAGGAAATCGGCTCTCCGAGGCCTCCTCTAACACTCCCACCAAAGTCACAGAGAAACAGAAATAACTTTGCTTCCAACTCTCTTTTCCTCTTAAAATGACCTCTTTTCCCCAGCCCAGGCTCTCTTTGCTTCCTCTCTGTAGTAATAAATACCTTTCACTCAATGCTAGCTCGTACTAAAAGCACTGTGCTTGCTGAGTGCTCCCTTCTGCAGTGTTCTGTTCAGAGAAGAAGAAATCGGGGCCCGGGGACATTAGGTGGCTTGCCCCAAATCCCTTGGCCCATAGTGGGCAGAAGACAATTTGGACACGAGCCTGTCTGAGACCAAAGTCAGTGCCTCTGACCACACCCTCCTCCCCACATACACACACACTGAGAGCTCTATAGGCCAGGGTGGTCAGTAAAGTCAGAGTTGGTGCTCAAAGGCCTGGCCATCATCCACCAAATTCACCAGAACTCAGAGCCACTTGGCCAACTCTGGTGGGAGCAGTTTCTGCTCGAATTGGAAGTCCCCACAGGCTTTGCAATCAAACTAAGCTTCAGTGTCCTCATCTGTAAAACGGGATGATAGTATGTCCTTCCTAGGGTTATGGACGAAAAACCGAGTAACACAGGGAAGAAACCCTTACTATGGGGTCAGGCATAGTGTCAGAGCTCCGTAACATGGCCATTTCATCATTAATAGTATTAGCATCAGAAATATCAGCACCAGCCACTGCCTCACTCCTTCTGCAAATTCTCTCAGTGCCCTGTGCCAGTCACTGAGGTACACGAGTGAGCCAAAGCAAGAGCACTGCTGTCAGTTGATTGGTCCATTCTCTTCCCAGGTACAAGTTCTGCTGTGGAAAGCAAGTAGCCATTGGAAGGCTGCCTGAAGTTATGGCATCATCAGAGAGTGATATCCAAGTGCCTTTAAGATGTGACAGCTTAAAGTGGTCATTGCTCTTCAAGCAGCTTTGAATACTGGAACAGAGCTTAGGATCTCCTGTTGCATGGACGGGAGACGTGGTGAGAGAAGGGATCAAGCCTTACTGGGCTCTTTCTTGGTGTCAGGCACAGTGCTCTCAAGGTCTCCTCATGTATGAAATGCCTCTAACTCATGATGCAGGAAACGCCTTGAGGCAGCACCTAAGATGCTCTTGGACATCATGAAGCCATAGCAGTAAGCAACATTGACTCACCATGCCAGGGAAGAAACAGCCCTGTGGTGCCAGACTCTAGTTCTAGAGACAAATCACTAGGGCTCCCATCTTGTCTGTACCCCCAGCAAGCTGCGTGCTTTCAGCAAGTGATTTAGTATCTCTCAGCCCTGGTGCCTTCAGCTGGAAAAGGCATGTAAATAACAGGAGAACCTGTCTCATCTGATTGTGGAGGTGTTGGTGGCAATACACAGAAGAAGGGAATCAACAAATTATACCCATTACTGCTATCCTTTGGCAGTCTTCTTCATTACATCAAGAAGAAAGAAAGTCTTAGTAGAGTGTACTGGTAAACCTACTAATGGCTAGTCTGCCCTTTAGCAAAAGGAGAGAAACCTCAGGCCCAGAGAATTCCACAGGTAGTAGTACCGAGCTATGATTTAACAACACTGTTTTGTTTTCACTGTGGGGTGCGCATGTGTGATTGGCTTGCAGTTGTGACACATGATACTGGTTTTCCATCTCTGATAGTAACAGAAAGCTTCCCTGTAAAGCAAACACTTCAATAAGAAAGAAACTCAACTGCAGTTCAAATACGAGGAAGTAATAGGACAGGTGGCAGGTGAATACAGCAACCATCTTGATGTGGCCTTCCAATGACCGAAGTTTGGGAAATGATGACACAGTAGCACCCATGTCCTGGCTTCCAGCCTCCAGTCAGAGATGAGGCCCCCGAAGCTGAAGAGCAGGAGACCCAAGTTCTGAACATAGTTCTATCACTCCCCAGCACCTCTGCCTTCTCTCAGGACATACTATCCACACCTGCTCTAGCCACCCATTATTCAGATACTCCCAAGACACCACCATGCTTCAGCCATCCTCCTCCTAATAGGTGGTGCACTCCTGCTGTGGTGGTGACATCTAGGCTGAAGGAGAAACCCCCCTGCCGTGGGCAAGATCAGGCTGTTGCTTTAGTCTTCTTTTTTTTTTTTTTTAAGATTTTATTTATTTATTTGATAGAGATCACAAGTAGGCAAAGAGGCAGAGAGAGAGAGTGAGAGGGAAGCAGGCTCCATGCTGAGCAGAGAGCCTGACTTGGGACTCGATCCCAGGACCCTGGAATCATGACCTGAGCCAAAGGCAGTGGCTTAACCCGCTGAGCCACCCAGTCACCCAAGTCTTCTTAAAATACATCTACAGACTGTCTCTGGGTGTGGTCTGCTTTTGCACAGGGCTCACCTCACTCCCAGGCATCCGTTCCAACTACTTCCTTCCTTAGATGGCAGCTGGGGCACCTTGCTATAGCTCCTCCCATTCCAACCAGGGCTCAAGTCCTACAGGGAGATCTGTTATTAGCTACTTCAGGAAAGTGTTAAAAAAAAAAAAAAGCCCTCACACGTAATATATATGAGAAATATGTTTAGAAAACTTAATTTCTAACTGTTTTTAAAATCAACTATTTTCCTTTCAACCATCTAATTCTTTGTTTCTCCATGGAAGAACAGGCCCTTTTGTGTTTTTGGTAGTAATCGTTGTTGTACTCATAGTAGTAGTAACAGAAGAGTGGCAAGAACAGTAATGGCCATCATTTTGTAAGCTTCTGCATAGAAGTATACCCAGTATCTTATTTAATCCTCACAAAAATCTTAATGATGGAAGTATTACTACTTCACCAGTGAAACAAACTAAAACCCAAAGCCTTTTCTTTCTGACAATAGGACAAACTAGATTTTCATAGAATTCCGAAACAGATGAGCATCTCATGAAGGGGGAGAGGCCAAAGCCACACGAAGGATTCTGCTTCTACTGTGGCTCTGATTTCTGTGTCTCACATCAGAGAAAGGGGGGCTCCAGGCAGACACTGGATAAATGGTGTTCTTTAGCACAGCCATGGTGGTGGGTCTAAGAAGCTGGTGAAATAGGGATCCTGGGGGATATGAGTTGGGAAGAGATGAGAGTCACAGAATTTGAGATGTAGAAGCTTCCTAAAACCATACAGCTTCACTATTCTGCTTCACACCCAAGGGGGGATGGACGTGAAGAGGTTATTTCACTTGCCCAAGGTCCCGATCAGAGCACTACCATGTTTTCCTTTGGGCTTCTGAACCCAATTTGACCTTGGGCCTCATTAAAAATTCTTGCCATGTCTTCTTTCTCTGATGGATAATTTAAAATAGAAATAATAATAAATATAACACCTCGTTGTATATGTGTAGCACCTTTCTTCCAATAAATGGCGTTCTTTCAGCTTGCCCACCCACACTGCACAGAGCGGAAGTGTTTCCACTGTGGACTCTGACACTGGTTATTGACTGGAGCCTAGCCTCTAGCCCACACACGTACCCCTATCAAAGCTATAGCTCAGGGGACAGGGCTCAAGTCCTACAGGGAGATCTGTTATTAGCTACTTCAGGAAAGTGTTAAAAAAAAAAAAAAGCCCTCACACGTAATATATATGAGAAATATGTTTAGAAAACTTAATTTCTAACTGTTTTTAAAATCAACTATTTTCCTTTCAACCATCTAATTCTTTGTTTCTCCATGGAAGAACAGGCCCTTTTGTGTTTTTGGTAGTAATCGTTGTTGTACTCATAGTAGTAGTAACAGAAGAGTGGCAAGAACAGTAATGGCCATCATTTTGTAAGCTTCTGCATAGAAGTATACCCAGTATCTTATTTAATCCTCACAAAAATCTTAATGATGGAAGTATTACTACTTCACCAGTGAAACAAACTAAAACCCAAAGCCTTTTCTTTCTGACAATAGGACAAACTAGATTTTCATAGAATTCCTAAGTGAACTAGATAAAATATGAAAAACATTTTTCTAATGTGTAACAGATTTGGCTAGAAAGTGAAGTAATTACTTGGGCCCCAGAAATGATCAGAAAGCCCAAATCCAGAGCAGCCATTAAGTGTTTGAATCAGCATTTCCCACAAAAGGGACAAAACCCAAAGCCCACGGTGAATAAAAGGTCTAAGTGGGGACCCCATAAATGAAGCCAGGAATAATGAAGGTCAACACTCTCAGTGAGTGAACTAAAAAAAGGCTTATGCCACGAGAACAGTAAGATAAAGATACAAGCCCAGCTTGGCCTTGGCTCTGAGTGGAACAGCAAAAGAAAAAGAAAAAAATACTCACACTCCACTTCTAATTTCAGATCTGGACTTCCATGGGTTTGGAGTCTGAATATACACAACTGTTATGGCTGAAAGAAAACTCTGAAGATTTGGTTTAAATTGGTTCTACTTAATAATAGCATCAGGCACCTGGCAGAAGCAAATTCTAGTCTTCTCTGGCAGAAAATATATTTAAATGGGACCTCAAAATGAATTATTACACAATGAGTTACAAGGAAACTTGAACTTCTTTTTTTTTTTTTTTTGAATCACTAAATGCACAAGAAAATCAGCCACCCCGAGTGAGAGTCAACTGAAACAAGAAACTCTAGAATCAGATCTACAGAGACCACAGATACCAGAACTAATCAAACACAGAATATGAAATTAGTATAATTAATAGGTTTTTAAAAATCAGACAAGGTTGAAAGCATAGCAAAGAAGAAAAGAGATTATCATAACTGGCCAGATCTGAAAAATGACTAACTAGAAACTAGAAATGAAAAACATTGAAATTCGAATTTCAATGATGAGGCTAAAAGGGAAAACTGCTGAACTGGGATATTGAAGAGATTGCACAAACTTGTAGTAGAGAAGGAAATAGCAATGGACAATGTGAAAATATTCAACAAACCCAGAAAATAGGGTTAGAGGATTCTATAGGAAACAATAAAGAAAACAGAAGGTAGCAACATTAAAACTAATAATGGCTAAGCATTCTCCAGAATTAATGAAAGACATCAGTGCATGGATTAAAGAATGCCCAGAGAATCCCAAACAGAATGAGTAAAAAGAAAGCCATTCCTAAACATATCATAGTGAGACTGCAGAACAACAAAAACAAAGAGATCTTAAAAGCAATCAGAGAGAATGAGCAGACTGTCTGGAAAATGACAAGCTGACAGCTGAGTTCTCAAGAACGGCAAGGAAAATCAAATGCATTAATGTCAACCAACTGATATTAAATAGCTAGTAATCTAGAATTCTAAACAAGGAAAGCTATCTTTCAAAAATGGAGGGGGTGACAAATAAGGAATCTCAAACTATCACAGAGAATTTACTACCAGAACACTCTCATTGTAGGGACTTCTAAAGGACATGTATTTTAGGGGGAAAAAAAAAAAACGATTTCAGAAGGTAGGACTGAAAAAATGTAGGAGGATCAGTACACAAATATTTAATTTAAGGTAAACATGATTAAGTAGAAATGGAAATTGATAGTATAAAATGAAATCAAGAGAGTTTTGAAAAACCAAGGATTCTTTGGGTTTTAAAAAATCAATGGAAGGGGTGTCTAGGTGGTACACCTCAAAGGTCGGGCATCCAACTCTTGGCTTCTGCTCAGGTCATGATCTTGGGGTGCTAAGATCAAGCCCTGCATCATGCTCCACACTCAGTGTGGAGTCTGCTTGAGATTCTCACTCTCCCTCTGCCACTCTTTCCAACCCTGCATGCTCTCTTTCTCCTTCCCAAATAAATAAATAAATCTTTCTTAAAAATCAAGAGAATATTAAAATCTGGACCACTATATATAAAATTTGGCAGTGAATAATCATAATTTGAAAGTTCTTTGCTTTTTTATTGTTCAGAAAGAGCTTAAATACATTGATGAACTTTTAATTCTATTATGCTAAATATACATACAAAAATTTCCAGAGTGACCCCTAAAAGAACTGGAATGCAGAGAAAATACTGAAATTGGGGTTGGGGGGACAAAACCAAGCAATTCAAAACAAGGAAGCAAAGAAGAAAAAAAGCAAAGAATATGGAAAAATCTGGATGAATATTACTAGAAAGTGCAAAATAAGGTAGTAAGAAATGAATCCAAATAGTTCAGTTATTACAAATAGTGTAAATGGGTTAAAATCTCCAGTTAAAAGGCAGACTATCAGAGGAGAGCATGACCTGGAGGGAGTAGTTGGTCTGAATTGAAGAGGAGTAGAAATAAGGTTTGAAAGGTAACCCCAGCAGCACTGTGGCACATAGAATTTTGAAACGTTTGCTGAGGCATTTTATTTTGACTTGACAAGCTATGCTAGTGAAAAGTGTGGGGTAGAAGTCTGTTATTTTTCAATATGAATTCTATTATGATTTGAATGAATTTTTGCTTAGCATATGCATGGATTTTATTGAGAAACATTTTAAAGTTAAGAGGAATAAATTTCAAAATAAATAACAATCCTCTAGTTTGAAGATAAATAGAAAACAAAAAAGTTGGTTATCTTCCTTTATACACTCCTGTATTGTTTGAATTTGGAATCATAAGGGCAATTTTTGTGATTAAAAAAACTCAAAAATAGGCAATGGGGTACTGCAGAATTTTGCGTCAGTAGGGATCTCAGAACAGAACATTGTTTGGAAAGGAGACTTCAAGGTGAATTGAAGGATCAGGAGACAAAGACTAGAATCAGAAAAGTAAGTTGGAACAACTAAAATGATTGTCTGAGCCAATGTAATAAGTGTGGGATGGAAGGAAAGGACAAACCCAAAAGGAAAGAAGTGATAGAATTTGTTTACTGTTCTTGTTTCTGCAGGTCCAGAGAAGTAAGAGCAATTGAGTACTTAAAGATGAAGGAAGAGGCAAAAATTACTTAATGAATGGTGATGATAATGCCTATTCTAGTCTGTTCCTGCAGGAGGATTCATTTCCAGCCTGAGCCAGCTTCAGGGAATCTCTGATTGAGAAAGAAAAAGACTCAACTCATTGGACATTCAGAAAGGTTATACAGAATCGAGACCCTTCCTTGATAGCTTCCCTTGAAGGGAGTTGACATAGCAAAAGAGGAAATACCACTATGGCCTTCAGAGCCTCAAAAACACAAGCCAATTTGCTTAGAATGCAAAAAATAAACAAACCCCCTCATTTTCATGTTCTCCCAGGACCCTCCCTAATCCCAGTCCACAACACTAGATGATCTGTAATGACTGTGACATTTTAAATATGATGTTAGAAGGGAGAGGGCATATCAACCATACCATGGGCACTTGCATGGGGCTGGCAGGTGCACCCTCTGTGCCCTAGACCAGGATGCTTCTGCAGCCATGTTTCCAGTGCTTAGCCCCAAAAGGCACGGAACCAATTCCCTGGAAATGGAGGCACTTTCCTCATCAATGTTGGTGTCTCCAGATGGTTTCCAAGTTGGCCATTTCCCAGGCCTTCTAGAACTCCAACTGTGTGACCTGAGCACCTTAGCTCACCTCTCTGAGCCCTAACTTCCTCATTTATAAACTGGTGATGGTAACGACAGACTTCTAAAGGGTTGTTATGAGGGCTGAATGAGATGATGATACAGAAAATTACTTGACAGTAGGGATCTCAGTAGTGTGTGGCCCATGTACGTACTTAATACTTATTTTTTAAAATTAATTTTTTAAACAGAGGATACAGGGAGGGAGGAAGTAGGGAAGGAAGAAGAAAGGACAAACCATAATCATGCAAGACAGGTGCCCTCCTCCAAAGCTGGGACAGCAGAACTGGCATACCAAGCAGGGTACCACTGTGGCATCCCTGGCTAACATGTTAGATCCTGAGACTTGTGCCTTTTTGTACATGGCCCGGAATTCTTTCTGAGTAGCTAACCTTGCCCTTGAGCTTCATCCTCTGCTTCCTGTGAGCATTTCCTGAAGTCTGAGCTCTGAGAAGGGACAGTGGTGTGCACAAAGAAACGTGGCCTTCGTTGGCCTTGCTGGTAATAGGTATAATGGTGCGTCATAGACTGAAGCTTGGGTACCAGCCCTATCTTCCACCACAAAGCTCTTTCACTCCAGTGGTGTTAGCCCACTCCCACCTTGGCTCTCACCCCTGGTAAGTAAAGTCGTTTTAGAGAACATCATACATGGAGTCAAGACATGGAAGTAGTCCTTTATTTTCCCCGAAGATGGTTTGTTCTTTTGATAATCTACAGCTTTATTATACTATATTTTATTTTATTAATGCCAATAGTAGATTGTGTTTTCTCATGATGAAGTTTCTCCTCCCCACCACCTCTGCCACCTCCCACTTTAGACTTTGGCTATAAATAGGAGTTTCTTTGTTCTGTCTCCTCTGGGCAATAATTGGAAACATAAACTGGGAAACACCCTCATGTCTTTCCATGTCTCTTGGTTGTTTCTCCCCAAGCAGACAGTTGCACAAACAAACAGGCTGCTTTGTTTGTGTTTTCTCTGCAGTCACAATTTCTTCCACTAAATGTTTATGCATCCCAGCATCTCAAGAATTTCAGGACCAAGATGGATGGTATGTTAATATTCGTTTGAACATGTGCACTTAATGTGCTTGGTTAATTGGAGTAATTAGTAGTCTTTTCATTCCAAGGCCGTTGCTGAAATTAAAACAGGGCGGTTATTTCTTTTAATGGACTAACTGAAGAATTTTAATTTTGAAAGTGAATCACGACACACAGACATGAAATTCTGCTCTGGGACAGAGGAGGAAGGGACACACATTCTGAGGACCTGGGGGTCTTTAGAAAGTTCCCAGTCCCATTTAAACCCCCCATATTTCCATCTGTTGGTAATCACAATGCCCAAGGTGATACAATTTATCACCCAAACCATGGCACTTTCAAGAATGAAATGGGGTCCCATTACTGATGTCATAGGGACAACAGTTCTAAACAGGGACTGTCCCAGGCAAACCAGGAATATGGTCACTCAACCTCACATGTGTCCAGCTCCTTCCATGGGATATTCACTGTTTGATTATATCAGCTTCTCACCCTCAACCACAAGGCAATGGATCATTCCCACTGAAGAGATCAAGTGACTGAGGCTGAAAAGCTAAGTAACTCACGCCAGGCCTGCCGGGCAGTGAATAAAGCCGTGTTCAACCCCATCCACCACATGGACCCAACATTCTTCTGGCCAGCCAGGAATGACCACAGGGGTAAGTGGTAGCAAGTGAGCATGTGTGGCGGAACAAGAAGCTGGAACGGGAACAGAAGTGTGACAGAGGGAAAAATGGCATGAAGGAGCAGGCAGGATGTCCTGGCAGGAAAGGCTCAGAGGTAATGGCTTGGGCTTCTGAAAGCAGCTGACCTTCTCACGGGGCCTCAAAGAAGCTCTGATTATAAAGGCAACAGCTGTTGTGACCATATTTTCTAGAAGATAATTTTTGACAAATTCCTGGATTGAAAGTGTTAGCCACATGGCAGCGTGGTCTGTGGGCTGTCACGGTCACTCTGCATGTCCCCCTCATCTGCGACGCATCTACCAGGCAGTTCTGATTCTCTCCTTCCTCCCTGCTGCTTCTCCCCACCTCCCACCACTCCTTCTCCCCTCATCGTCCCTGCTCAGCGAAGGCAAACGTACCCTGCTCTGCTTAACCAATTCCCTCTGATACTGGCATTTCTATCTTTACAATTTGGCGGCCCTGTGAAGTTTCCCTTTGTATGCATGTTTCCCTGTTCCTGTGTTCCCAATATTCAGGTATCATCACTCAATAACCATTTGACAGCAGTAATGCTTTTCATATGGAAAGAATTGTTTTTTTATTGATGGCAAATGTTGTGATGAACTTTCATGCCCACTTGGAGCCAGAGGGGCTTTTTATTGGGTGAACCACACTAAGATGTGGTTCCAAGAAATGTCTTTGGAGTGTGGACTGAGATGTACTTTTGGGAACAGGTCTTATGGATGGGGGGAGGGCAGGGAGCCTTTCCCTTTATCAAAATCTCATCAATCAAAACATATAATAGCAACATTATTAATAATCGTACAGTTGCCTCGCACTTGGTATTTTTCCAAGCACTTCCCTGGAACTCTAAAATGAAGGCAAGGCGGCTATTATTATTTCCACGTTACAAGTTAAGCAACATTGTAACAGGACTGACTGGTCCCTTGAGCCAGGAGTCAGTTGATAAACAGCTAAGTGTCCCAGGATACTTTGAGCAGGTGGAAAATCTATCCTGAGCATCATAGATGCTCTCAGAAGATCAGGAGACCTTCCCAGGCTAAATTGTCAAAGTCCTCTATGCTTAGTCCAAATATAAGAGCACAGCCATGATGTCCAGGTAAGGTGCTCCTTGTCTCAATGGCACTTGCAATGCAGTTAAACATCCTGACATATAACCCAGAAGCAGTGGGAAACCATGGGTTATTTAACAACACATGCTGTTAGCTGCTGTTAGTATGATGTGGCAGACAGAATGTGAATGCCATGTATTTTTTTAAAATATTTTATTTGAGAGATCGAGAGAGAGAGAACAAGCCGGTGTTGGGACGGGGGAGGCAGAGGGAGAAGCAGAGTCCCTGCTGAGCAGAGAGCCCAATGCGGGACTCGATCCCAGGACCCTGGGCAGATGCCCAACAGACTGAGCCACCCAGGCGCCCCGTGAATGCCATGTATTGACCATTCCAGGCAAGAGCCAGTCTCCCCTGGACCTAACAAAAGAAGGGCAAACACTGAAACACGAAGGGTCCTGTCCACATTAGCCAATGGACCACAGCCCAAACCTGCACCCCTCAGAAGCCAGCCTTGACACTGGCCTTGATAAAAGAAGAGGATTAGGGGACTTGGAACCCATCTAGGGCTACCAGCATCGCCATTTTATTACTGTGGAAGCTGAAGCTGAAGGGACTGAAGGGACTTGCCCTCGTTAGCCTGGCTAGCCAGGGCAGAGCGGCGCGAAGAACCCAGGCCCTCACAGAGAATGTGGCTCTCCACTCCACCTCCTGCACAGACTCGGGGGATTTTGTAGCTCACCCTGCCTGATTTTTCCTCTTTTCTTCCTCCTTAACCTGTTGGCACTCCCTTATTCCTTGTCTGCAGCTGGTGCTCAGGGACTCACCCGGCTGAGTGAAGAGGAGAACAATTTCCTAGACATTTGGTTTCTCCGTGCCCACTTCACCCTCCTGGCCATTTCCTTCACTCTGAGAAAACAAAGCTCCCTGAGCCGCAGGGCGTGCAAGGAATACCAGAGGTGGTGTGAACCCTAGCAGGCTGCCGTAGTTCACTGCGGAGGCTCGTGCTCAGGGTCCAGCCAGCACAGCTTGAGGGGTATGCTATGAGACGGGTCCTGATAGCTCAGCTTCAAGTCTGTCCTGGTCCCAGACATGCTGGGTTCCCTAGGACTGCATTGGGAGGAAAGGTGTTATTCTGTCTCTAGACCACCACCTTCCATTATTCATGGATGTCCCTCCCCAGCCCCACAGCCTCCTTGCTTGTGTTGCTCCTCAGCTCTTAAGGCAACATTTGGATTCTTGGGAGCTCAGATCTTTTGTCCGTTATGATCTAATGCTCCCTGGCTCATGTTTCAAGGGATGTTTCCCCGCTCACCCTTTTTGTCTTTCTCTACTTCTTCGTCTGCTCTTTCTGCATTGCTTGGCTTATGAAATGTCGTATTTCATTCTAAGTCAAATGCAGCTCCTCTATCAATTCTACTACAGTCCCAGAATATCAAAGAGAGGCTCTAGACTATGATTAGCATCTATAGACTCTAGGATTATAGGAAATTCTGGCCAACGACCCTCTAGCGATTTACCGATGCTACAGGCAATGTTCTTAATGTATATTTCTTAGTTTATATTTCACTTTGCAAACAAAGCAACTCAGAGGGACTTTTCTTTCCCAACTTCCCCAGTATGACTGGAGAAATCAACCATCGGGCACTACCACTGTCACCATTCAATTAATGAGGAATCCAGAGCCACCAGCTGGCACAGTGATGGCAAATAAAGCCCCAGTTTCATAGTTGTTAGAGTCTCAGCTGTTGGACTGGAGGTACAGTTCCACCCACTCCTCTGTCCTTTCAGCACCTGTCACATGTGGGTCTTCCTCAATCCACCTTTTCCAGTCTGGATCCTCCCAGGTTCTCCCAAGGAGGATAGCTTTAGGGTTGTTTCCTTGTATACCCATGGCTGTTGCTCTTCCCGTGGGAGATTTCATGAATTAAGTACCTATCCTGCTCCGGAAACCATGCTAGACACTTTGCATGTATCTTCACACACTCTTGCACATTAGCTCACTTAATCTTCACCGTGACCTTACACAGGAGATAGGAACACTGAGCTCAAAGAGTGTCATGGTTACCCAAGGTCATCGAGGGATCCAAATCCCAATCCCCTCATTTCAACACCTCTCCACGATGCTATCAAGTTTTCTCGGGGAAATGATTTCGGCAAACGGCCTTGACCAAGCACAAGAACTTTTACCATAAGCCAGGTTTTCTCCTCTACCACTGCCTTAGCTCCTTCTTTTTCATCATACTGCGAAAGCTTACAATCAGGCCTCTCCTTTCAGGAACACAGACCTTGTGAACATTTGCAATGACAAGCCAGCACATGCACTCCAATGAACAGAGACAGGCTGGCGTGGAATTATCAGAAACCTGAAACAACAAAGCCTCCAACTCCGGCAAAATAGCCCCAAAGCACCAGCTGCTCCCAGGGCTAGCCGAGAAAAAAGCATTTGTGGTTTCTACTTGCCCTCAGAAAGTATGAGGGGACCAGGATCTCTAGAGATCCCATAGAAAAGGTGCCCAGGCACTTTGCAGAGATGGAAAGAAAATTCGTGGTGGAGACAGCCCACCCCAGCCCGTGAGAGCCCACTGTGGACACAACTCTCGTTTTAGTGATGTCATACTGGTAGCTTGAACTTGGCCATTGTGGAAGTGTTCATACTCAAACTAAAACAGTATCCCCACCCACTGCATCACTTTCTATCTCACCCCCCTTTTTCTTTTATTTACACAAAACTCTTGTCCTACCTGGTCTTAATGTTATCTATTTTATTTCAGGTTTGCTGGTCATCTGTCTTGGTTACTACCTCCAGCATCTAGAACAGTGGATGGTACATATTTTAAATTATATTTAAAAATGAGTGAAAAACTAACTGTTGTTCATATGCTAATCTGACACACATCATACTTGACCAGGTATTGTTGGTTACCTTGTTGGTTTTTTTTAAAGATTTTATTTATTTCAGAGAGGGAGAGCAGGGGTGGTGCGGGGGTGCAGAAGGAGAGAGAGAATCTCAAGCAGACTCCCCACTAAGCACGGAGCCCAACAAAGGGCTTGATCTCATAACCCTGAGACTGTAACCTGAGCCAAAACCAAGAGTCAGACATTCAACCAACTGAACCCCCAGCACCCCTGTTGGTTATCTTTCTATGTAGATCTATCTTCCATCTCACCTAGTTCTGGAAAGTTACTTTTTTAAATTGATTCTCTTTTATTTACCACTTGTCTAAGTGACAGTAAACATAATCATTCTCATTATGAACTAATTTAAAAAGGTAATTTTCCAATTAATAAATATGCACCAGTGTAAACTGTTCTCATGGTAAAATAATTATAGAAGCTGCCAACAACTTTGGAAAGAAAACAAAGGTATTTGTTAGTGGCAAGACCTAATGAAAAATCTGATGGTCCAAACAAGAAAAACTGACAAGCACCCTTCTCCCCACAAGAACCCTGGTAAATTAGTTTTGACTTAATAATTTTGCCTGAGGATAATTTCAGGCGTCATATGCCCAAATTCTCACTGTGGAAAGCATACAATGAGAAAACCTGTGTTGAAATTTTGGCTCTACTGTCTACTGTTTATAGAACCTTCGCCAAGTTGCTTGACCTTTCTGAACCTTTGTTACTTCACCTGTCACGTCATTATCTACCATACTTTGCAAGGCTGCTGCGTTAAATGAGAGTAAGAACAGGAGGGCAGTTTGTAAACTATAAAGTACCATAAAAATATGACCTATTATTTTACCTCTGAAAAAGATTTGGGATAAATCAATGCCTCGAGTACCACTGAAAGTATTAATAAAGCTGACAATGGTGCCAGGTATAAAAAAATGTGGCTCTTCCTCTACGTAGTCTCTCAAGCAGTACTGTGCAGAATTGTCCACAATGATTCAAATACCCTACCCCTCTGCCCTCTAACACAGAAGCCATTAGCCACCTGTGGTTATTGAGCGCTTGAAATATGGCTAGCATGTCTGGGGAACTGCATTTTACATTTATTTAATTTTGTTTCATTTTATTTAAACAGTCAAGTGTGGCTGGGGGCTACCCTATTGGACAGCACAGCTCTAAGGCATTTCTTCAAATCCGTTTTGCAGAACACTCCCTCTTGGCCCTAACTGTGAAGGGATTGGGTTTTGCAAGCATCAAGAAGCCTGGTGATAGAAACCTCATGGTTTCCAGCACAGGAGAAAGTGTGGAATGGAGTGAAGACTGGAGGACAACAACATGCTGATTTTGGAAAAGCAAACAGGCCCTGTCCTTTTGGGGATTCCAGTGCCCCTTTCTATTTGCTGTGTGACCTTAGAAAAGATATTTAACTTCTCTGAGCCTCAGTCTTTTAATTGTAAAGTAGGAACCATAATGCCTACTTCACAGGAGTATGGCAAGGATGAAATGAGAGAGGTTCGTCATCCAAAGTTGACTAACACTGTTGCCAGCCCAGAACAAAACTCTGAACTGTCGGGAGCACAAGCACATGGGGGAGAGGTGGGAAAGTGTGCTGATTCGCATTTCTGGCCTCAGACCATACCATGGCTGGGTTGCCAGGCGTGAGCGGGGCATCACTGGAGCTCTGCTCAGCCTCCAGCAGCCCCGGGCTGGCACGCACCCAGCCTCCCTCCCTTCATTCAGGCCTCCTGAATGCCCTGACCTCACCCAGCATTTTGCTCTGAAGATCTCTGAGGGCTTCAAAGACTCCTCTTTGGACTCAATACAAACGATGTTCCTTCTGGATATGTACACAGGTGGGGGGAAGGCTGGAGGGTGAGGCCCAAACACCTCTTAAAGGAGGGCTACAACTCCCTTTGCTCAGCTCGGGGGGGCAGATTTTCCCCGCACTGACGTTTCCTCTGCTGTCAGTGGGGAAAAAAATAAAAATGCAAAGTCTAGTTCATTGCCACACTGGCCCCCAGGTGAAGGCTTCAGTGTCCCCTGGGACAGTCCCCTCCTGTTAAAACGCAGGTGCTCTTGTCCCACGGCCCCGGTGTTGCAGAAGAAAATGTTAAGCAAACTGCTTAAAAAGCATACTTTCCCAGGATTAGGCAAGATGGTCCCATGTTTCATCAAGTGTCCCAATCTCACTTCTTAGACTGACTTTCTTTTCCAGAAATGGCACCCAATTCCTTTAGATGGTGGGAAGTCAGCCTCCAGAAAGCACGATCTCCAGATGGGAGGTCTTAACAACATGGCTGCCTATTCTTTGAGATTCATGCCCAAGAGTGGGGCCCCCTCCTTGAATCTGGGTGGGCTCCTGAACACTTGGACCAATAGAAGATGGTGAAGGTGACGCTATGTGACCTCTGAGGCTCTGTTGACAGAGGCCAGGCAGCCCCCACCAGGTCAGTGGGGACCCTTGTTCTCTGAGCCCAGCACCCAAGCTAGAAGCCTAACTACCCCAAGGCCAGCACGCTAGAGACCCACACAGATGTCCCCCAGGAGACAATCCCAGTGAAGGCCATCCAGGCATCTGGCCTGGATGACAGAGCAGAGACACCCCGGCCTTTCAAGCCTTCCCAGCAGAGGCCACACACATCTGCAGTGGAGACCTGCTGTGTCCGCTCTGCACAATCCGTGAGCATAATCAAATGTTGCTCCCTTGCACCGCTGGGTTTGGGGGTGATGTTGCTCGGTAATAGAGGATGGGGCTCCAGTTCTGTGTTCCCCAGAGCCCCAAGCCTCCTGACTGCCCAGCTCCAGGAAATTGAACTCCACAGACCGAAATGTCATGACTCTGATCTTTACAATAACTTTTTTAAGTGGAAAAAAATTGATAGAGGAGCAAGGACTTAATAATGTGATTTCAGGAGATGGTTTTATTCAAAGAATTTTGCGTAGAACTTGTGCGTGGTGCGTTAGGTTTTTTGGCGGCTTTGTTGTTTGTCCTGTTATGTTGTAATGTGCTGCTAGCATTTTCTGATCGCCCCTATGTTCTTCAAGGTCATGTGTACTCTACCCAAGAATAAAGGCAAAAGTGGCCATTTTTAGTTGCACTGTGGCTGTGAGGAAAAGTTCTCTATGTCCTTGGAGGGGCTTGAACGTTGATGGGGCAGAAGGGAGAGCTCTGAGCAGACAGGGGGACAGAGGGACTCACAGACATGTTGCTTACACTTAGACGAGTCACTTTAACATTTCCAGGCCTCAGCTGGGTCATGCACAAATGGGATTCAATGATGTCTAGGATTCATTTTCTAACATTTTATAGAGGAAGAAGTTCGTGCTTATTAAGTGTTTACCCTGTGGCAAGAAGCATGCTAGGCCTTCTATTTATTTTATTTAATCATCAAAAAAATTTTTTTCCTGAGAACCAGCGTCCCCATTTTGTACATGAGGAAACCATGTCCATGGAATTGTCAGAAGCTGGGAGGTGGAGGGGTGCAATTCCAGAATCCACAAGTCTCCCCCCCAGGGAATGCTCACACCCCTCTGTGCCCCCACAGTGCTTCCCACACCTTGTGCCCAGAGGCCGAGAGTCTGGTTCTTCAGTCTCTAATCCTCCCCAGTGCAGAGGGAGGGTCCCCACTGCATTCCTTTGTACTGTCATCAGCAGCTTCGAGTGGCAGGAAACAATACCCTCTTTCTCTGCTTTCCTGGAAGGGTGGCTCTTGGACCCTGCTGAGTCTCAGTGGCAACCAGGGCTGCCCTCCCAGCCCGACTGCCCCCAGGTACCCTGGGAAAGTCTGGAGGAATCCTGCCACCCAACTCTCCCATGCAGATCTCAAAACTTGAGCTGGTGTGAGCTTCTATTTTCCCTTTAACAAGAGTCCCTCAATTCCAGTATATTTGACATACACCTGACCCATCCCAGCACTAGAGAAGTGTGGATGAAGAGGGGTCTGCCTGTGTGGAGATGCCTCGTGCCCCCAAATCTCCTCTCAAACTCCTGGTACTGGTGCCTAAAATAACTGCCAAGGGTTGACAAAGGCCCACTGCCATTGGCCCTGTGAGGGACCATCAAGAACCGGGAAATCTAAGAGGGATGATTGCAGAGCAGATAGGATCACAAGCATCAAAGCCAGACGGGTTGTGCGTCAGCTACATGTGGTTGTTTGATGACAACTGAACATCTTTTGCCTCTTCTCCTCTTAAGAGCTGGGGGTCTATTTCCATTCCCCTTGACTCTGGGCTGGCCCCTGTGACTGGCTTTGACCAACAGAACACAATGGAAGCAACCCTGCCCATCCGCCCCTCTAAGGCAGACCCTCAGCGATGCGCGGTTTCCACTTGTGTGCTTCTTCTAAGAGCTCGGGGAAGACTCTGCCTACCCTTGGACTGCCATGCTGTGAGGAAGCCCAAGCTACCCTCCAGAGCCGCTCTGTGGAGCCCCACCTGCTTTCCTGACCCACAGAACCAGGAGCAATAAAATGGCTGTTGTCTAAATCACTAAGTTGTGGCGCAGTTTGTTAGGCAGAGACAGATAACCAAAAGAGTATGACAGTTAGAGCACTGACCTCGTGGTGCACACAACAGAAGCTAGCCCCACCTGCTGCCCTGCACAGCTGGGTCAGGACGAATGGTAAGGAGTCCTCGTAAGGGAGGGGGCTCTGGGGTTTCAGAGACTATGAGAGTTGCACGAGTGAAAGGGCAGGGTGTGGGCAGAGAAAATTCTATAAGATCCTTTTACTCCACAGGCCTCTGGAAAAATGCCCCAAACACTGACAGGACTTCTCAATTATTCTCACTCTAGTCACCTGACTATAGAAAGTAAACCCTAAATCTGGCCCAAAGTAACCTACTACAAGTAGAAGATTTCTCCAAAGTCTTGTTTTAGCTTTATAACTCTTTTGAATTTTGTATTGAATTCCATAATTTATTCATCTGCATTTTTATCTCAAAATATGTCAGAAAGCCTGGGTGGCTCAGTCAGGTAAGCATCTGTCTTTGGCTCAGGTCATGCCAGGTCCTGGGATTGAGCCCCATGTCCAGTTCCCCGCTCAGCAGGGAGTCTGCTTCTCCCTCTCTCTCTGCTCCTCCCCCTGCTCATGCTCTCTTTCTCTCTCTCTCTCTCAAATAAATAAATATGATATTTTTTTTAAATGGTTGAAATTACTTACCAGTTAAATGACTTCACTTCACCCCAAACTCTTCAAGAAAATGAGACCTGGGACTCTGTGCAGCCCCAGAATACACAGGCACCCTGAGGGAATATCAGGCTTACCCACCTGCTGAGGCTGAAGATTTGGGACTTTCCTTTCAAGATCTAGTCACACATCTTCAGTAGGCAGATCTGGCCCCTGCGTTCCCCCTCTTCTATCCCATTCTCTGCTATGAGCTGCCCCTATGGTCACAAGGGACCCAATCCTGGAGAGGATTGGCTTAAGTTTCAGTCTTCATTTGGAGGGAGACTTCAGGGTCTCCAAATGAAGGCTGAAAACTTAAGTCACATGACAATCTAGTTCTTCTATCTCTGACCCACGTTTCAGGTCGGCCTCTCACAGTATTTGGAAAGCCACCCAAAGCAATTCCAGCCTTGCCCAACATCCTCAAATGCTCCCCAAACTGCCTTTTTTTTTCTTAGACAGACAAGTCACACACGCGCGCACACACACACACACACACATACACACACACATCTACACAGCCTGTGTAGATACGTTGACGCTTGGAAGCAAAATAGAGGAAAGCTTTTATTATTGTTTGCCATTTGAAAATGATTATCCTGCAGGATGATGTGGATTGAAGGAGACAGCTTGCAGTTAGCATCCCGGCAAGAGCTCCCTTTCTAGACCTGGGTGAGCCTCCACCACCTCCCAGCTTCCCGAGTGGGGACTGCCTGGTGCCAGACTTGGATGCCTACCAACACAAATTAAAGGAAGAAAATGCCTCCTAGACGGAGGCGGGCCGGGGGAGTGAGAATGCTGAGAATTTTAAAGGGATCATCACCTCAGCAGGAGACCGACACTCAGCCTCAGAGAGAACAGCTCCCCTAACAGATGCTCCAGTTCAGAGAGTCTCCGGTTCTGGGGACCCTGTGCTCCCAGACGCCCCGTCTCTCCTGTTCCCCGCCCCTCCCCACCAGAAACACTCTCCATCCTCCTCGCCTTTCCAGAAACACAGCCGAACCTTATTTAAAATCATGAAGCCCTAAAATGACGCTCTGTGGGAACCGAGCTAACCAACTTGTACTCAAACATGAACCTGGAGGTGGGGACAGGGAGCCACCGCCTAACGGGTACAAGGCTTCCGTCTGGGGTGATGACATGTAGCATTGTACAACACTGAGCGTGTGCAGAGAGACCACGGATAGGGCCCTTTAAAATGGTTAATTTTATGTTATGTGAATTTCACCTCGATTCAAAGAAAAAAAAAAAGCTTTCCCAAAAAAGGGTCAACACTTCCAGAATCCTGTCGACCAAACTACATTTGACACTGGACATCAGTCTCCTCATTTGCTGGTGGGAGGCTGTGCAAAAAGAAGGGGTTCTGTCTTGCGACGATTGTTCCAGCTCCCAGCAGGACAAGGATCTCAGATGGTCTGAGGACAGAGAGAAAGTAAGATCAGCAAGCTGCCCTGTAGGCTAAAATTAAGTGACCTTCCATGATCTGGACTTGGCAAGCGACTGAACTTCTCTTATGTCCCTCCTTTGTGAGCT
Organism: Mustela putorius furo; assembly: GCF_011764305.1. Classification (NCBI taxonomy): domain Eukaryota; kingdom Metazoa; phylum Chordata; class Mammalia; order Carnivora; family Mustelidae; genus Mustela; species Mustela putorius. Next base: position 12,080,785 of record NW_025422123.1, on the reverse strand, counting down.
CAAAATTGTCTTATGAGACTCCTGAGTGGAGCTTATAAAAGGGATTCTAATACTCTGGCCAAATCCAGGGAGCCATACATTTGAATCCTATAACTTCATTTCTTTCTCAGCCACCAGCTGGCAGTCTCCAGCAAGTCCCGACGTCAGGCAATGCCGGGTTTTCCTAATATACGATTTTAATCTTCAACAGCCCTTGCCAATTCAAAATAAAGAGAAGAGAGAATTCTGGGAGCATATGCCCTACAAATTTAAAAAGAAAATGAAAGTGGTCTCATCTTGTACTTCAACAAGTTGATTTGATATTTAGAAAATGATCCTTTGGGCCAAAAAATATTTTTACGTTGTGTGTCTCTATAAATAACTCCCCCCCCCTTTTTAATAGAAAGCACATCGCTGGTATCTAAAACCAAACGTGGTTTTGATTGAACCAGACTTACATTTCTATCTGAAGTTCATTTGCTAACAATAGAACTGGCTTTCCCATTTGCCAACATCAATGTTGACCTGTTTTCACCTAAATTTTATAGATGTCAGAAAAAGAAACTGTTCACTGCTCAGTGGCCTACCCTGGCCTTTTTCAGCCACACTTGCTTGCATTTTTGCAGCTCCTTTAAATTCCCCTTGTCACAAAAACTAACAATAAGGTCAAGTATTTCAGTAAGAAATATTGAATTATTATCCAACTTTGTCAAACAGCCAAGAGCCTGCAAAAGCTAACCACGAACTGGAGAAGAGAGAGGCTTAACCTCAGGCCTCCCAGCCCTGCCTTCATTGCACGGGGAAGGATTTTTGGCACGGGGGGGCACCGGGAGGACTGGGAGGAAGGGGGGAGGGCGGGCGGGTGGAGTGGGAACTCGACAGCTCACAATCACGTCCAAGCTCCCGTCCCTCAGGAGGGTCTCGTTGCGCTTGTTTGCTGCTGCCGTGAGCCAGCTTTGATTTTTCTTGGAGAGGGCTCCAGGCACCCTAGTATCTCAGCCATGCCAACACCACGAGGCTGCTGACCTCTCCTGATCCCCCGGCCATATCCCTGTCCATCAAGGCTAATTTCTATGACAACATAAACTCCACTGTGTAGCCAATAAACCCAAACCCGATGGAAGCTGATGTGGCCAGGACGGAGAATGACAAACTGGAAAGATATCAGGGCTGGAAATAGAACTCATTTTGCCAGCCAGGGGCTTGGGAGGGGTAGAGATGGATTTATGTGCATGTGCGTGTGTTTTATGTGTCCTAATAACCCTAATAAAGATTCCATTAATCAATAAACCACCGCTTGCAGAGACGGAAATAAATGCTGGGCTCCTCAAGTGAGCTTCAGGTAGAACCAGAACTCTTCTACATTTCATTCTAACCTGTGGTGGTGGAGGACAGGAAGAACCCTCTGTTACCTCAAAGCGTCTGTCTGGAGAAGGTATTTGGCCAAGAGAAAGGGGGAGAGCAAGAGTGAGAGAGAGAGAGAAAGAGAGATTAAGAAAAGGAGGATTGGCTTTTAGCTCGACAAGGAAGAGCAGCCTACAAGAAGGCAGCAGTGGCCCCCAGGATGGGATGTGAGGGATCTCGAAAAAGCTTCCCAAGGAAGGTTTCTGCCCTTCGAGCAGAGTATGTGGCTTTGGAAGTGAGGTTCAAGGTTCCCTTGAAATGCAAATACACTGACTGCTCAAAGGTGAGGGTCAGGGCAAGTTCATTTATAAAAGGGGAGGTCCACAGTGCAGGGTTAGTTGGTGTGGCCTTGGGGAGAGAGACAGGGCCAAGGGCCGGCCTCCAAAGGAGATGGCTGGAGGTGTGGGTGGAGAAGACCACAAGATCCTGCTTTAAAGTTTAGCATAGGGTCAGTCACAGTCCTAGCTCTCACTCCTTTCTTTGAGTATGTGACCATCCAGAACATAAACTTAATCCCACCCATTTGTACTTGTCACCCTTCCCTATTGAATGCCAACAGGCCCTATGTACCAAAGTCACCCTCACTCATCCAGACTCCACTGCACATGGTCGTTGGTGGTGAATAAGCAGTTAGATAAAATGTACCTACACTCTGAAAGTTTGATATCTTATGCAGTCACTTCTCATCATTTTGTAAAGCTTTTTTAGTGGTGGACAGGCAAAGGGAGAGAGAGGGAGAGAATCCCAAGCAGACTCCACGTCCAACATGGAGCTCACGTAGGGCTCAATCTCACGACCTTGAGATCATGACCTGAGCAGAAACCAAGAGTCAGACGCTTAACCGAATGAGCCACATTGAGCCCTCTCAACATTTTTATGACTCATACCCCACAAAGGCTCCGACACCGCTCACCCCAAACCACGCCCCACCACCAAATCTAACCTCTTTGAGAATCCCTCTTGCTCATCGTCAGAGTAGAAGTGTGATAGGGCATGCTAAGGAACACCAGAGAGCCCAGGGGCACTATCTCATTCTTTGTCTCTCTGGAGAACTGTCAGCGGGATCTCCATGGTGGGAGGGGGTGGTCTGCCTACTTCCAGGGTGGATGTGGGGCCAAAACCCGCAAGGCTGCAGACCCAAAAAGACCAAGAATTACTCATCCTTCCAGATCAGCTCAAGTGTCATCTTCCTGCTTGGCCAGGAGTCACTACCTCCTTTTGGGGGGGCGGGGGAGAGGGTGGGAAGCCAGGCTTCCATTCACATCTCTACAGTGGCACCGCTCCATTCTACTGTCACTTAAGAGTTTATCTTTCTGTCTCTCTGAGAAGGTGGTGAGCTTCTTGAGGATAGGGATATGTCTCACTCATTTTCATTTCTATCATTTCCAATGGTTATTGCATGAATAAAAACGCAGCCCCTCCCTGAAGATCAGATGACAGTTGCCGATGGTGAGGCAAAGCAACGATGCTCTCTCACCATTCTCTCCAGCAAGGGATGGAGTGAGGCCACCAGTTCTCCCTCCTCTCAGCCCTCCGCCTCCTCCTGCCCTGCACATGGCTTGTGCTGCCATCGCCTAACACAATATGGTTATGTCTACCCTGAATCAGGGGTCAGATGGTGAACCACTCAGTTTTGTCCGCTAACATGATACCGAGACCTGTGTGCGCCATCATTTCCCCATTGGCATGGGATTTCCTTTTGTAGCTTGCAAAGAGGAGAGAGGTCGGTTGTAGGGAACTCAATAAGCAAATAAAAGGTAAAATTGAGATGAAAATTCTCTCTTTCTTCAAGATTAGCTGCCATGCTTTCATTTGTTGAGAGGCCTCGGATACCATGTTAAGGAAGTCAAGAGTGTGGCCCCATCCCTACAGTCAGACCATGAAACAGCAAAGAGAAAGACCCTGACCACAACAAGGCCAGGACCTCCTTCCTTTACTTGTCTACTTGTCCACTAAAGGGATAGGTCATCTTTGTCCAGGAAGGAACGGCATGGATGTTCTTAGCCTTAATGCTCCACTCACCAAGTCAGGCCTGGTGTACAAATTTATTGTTTTTTTGTTTTTGAAATAATATATAACAGGTGTCTTTCAATATGGTTAGCTGGAGCATGGTATGGAATCAGTATGCTGGAAGTTTATTTACATGAGTATACGAAGTTTTTAACAGAATCAGCTTGCCTGAGTTTCTATCAAGTGAAAATCGGTTCATAAAAACTAGAAAAGTAATGAAGCATTGGGGCTTCATGAAGGAATACACTGCCATCATAAAGGAGCAAAGATTCTTCAGAGAATGAGGATGGGAGCTGCTCAAAAGTAGAGGTTCAACACTTGGCTTCCCCTCTTCAATTTCAGGGTGACCTCGCGTAAGTGATCTGACCTCTCTGGGATTCCGTCTCTTCACCCTCTACAAAATGGTCAGTTTTGCCAATTCTGTGAGAAACAATGGACCTCATTCTCTCTTAATGCTAGGCAGACTCTAGCGGCACCTCTTAAAACTGCTCATAATTTCTGTGTTCTAGAAACCACTCCTCATCTACAGGTAAGAGTTACTACATACTCTCTTAACATGCCATCTAGCAGGTAATATATTATTGTCCACTATTAAGGAGGAGGTCAAGAGAGGTTAAGTGGCCTGTTCAAGGTCACATATTTAGTCCGTAGGGGTTAAGGATCTGGAACCCAGATCTTTTTGCCACTCTCTGCTTCCCCCTTTCAAAACATACCTCAATCCCTCCACGCATGGTTGGCCGCGCGGCTGTTACGGCGAGGAAGAGAAAATGGAAGAGCGGCCCCTCTCCCTTTGCCTGTATGAAAATCACCCACTCTTTAAACACCAAGCCTCCCATATATTGTGGTGGAAATGAAAGGCTTGTATGACTAAATATAGATGCCAAGTGCCTTATAAATACGTTGAGTATTTTCGGAAATGAGAAATGGGAAATGAAATTGGCTATAAGCAGAAATCAAAACCATCTAAATTCTCTCTAGAAACCAATTGCTAACTTTTTAATCTCTGTTGTTGGTAATCTGAAGCTCTCACGAATTTGCTTCCATAAAGAGGTCCTGACAAACACCTCTTATTGGGAGGCATTAAATTAAACAAAGATGTCTTCCTATATGCTTTTTTTTTTTAAATAAAGATTTTATTTATTTGACAGAGAGAGAGATCACAAGTAGGCAGAGAGGCAGGCAGAGAGAGAGCAGGGGAAGTAGGCTGCCTGCTGAACAGAGAGCCTGATGCGGGGCTCAATCCCAGGACCCTGAGATCATGACCTGAGCTGAAAGCAGAGGCTTAACCCACTGAGCCACCCAAGCACCCCGTTCTGATATGCTTTTTAGTGGAGGGGAGCCTGCCAGCCTATTGCTCTGCCCATTGTAGGGGTTCAATAAATATTTGCAAAAATGAAGCAGAGTGGCAACAGGGAGAGAGGTCACTTCTGTTCTCTGGGATTTCAATAAAATGGGATATCAATTTCACATCAGGTGGACTTAAGGAAATAGTCTGTAAAATGCTTTAAGAAAGTTGGAGAAGCTTTGCGCAGTGGCAGTATCGTAGCCAATGAGGTTTATCCGAGGCGCGATTATTGCTAAGAAAGTTGGAGAAGCCCCACCTATTCAGCAAAAGAGACTGAAGTAATGTAGGGCTGGGAGCAAGGATGCCCCCTTCCCAGGATCCTCCAGGCTGGACACATGTGTGCAAAGCTTGGCACACACCAGCATCCTATCTCAGGCTGCAGCTGGGTTTCCTCAAGCCTTGGGCCTCCGATCAGCTGTCTCCATTACACAGCATTGCCTCTTAATGATGCCAGTTCAGATATGGGAGCCCTCAGTGCTGCCCCTTTGTCAGGTGGTGAGACAGACGCCAAAGCCACTCCTGGAAAGGTAAGAGTTGATGCTGACAGAAATTTCTTGGCCTGGATCTTTCTCCCATTACGTGAAGCCAATACTGCCGATTTAAGTTCCATAATACCTTTTATCCGTAGCTCAGTTGGTTAAGTGTACACCTCTTGATTTTGGCTCAGGTCATGATCTCTGGGTTGTGAGACTGAGCCCCACACCAGGCTCCATGAGGTGTGTGGAACCTGCTTAAGATTCTCTCTCTCCCCTGTCCTCCCCCACTTACACTCTCCTGTGCTTTCTCTCTCTCTCTTAAAATTTACTCTCTCAAAGAGTGACATTTTTTAAACCGTTTAAATAATGGTTCTTTTAAAAAGACTTTTATTTATTTATTTGGGGGGGGTGGGCAGAGGGAGAGGGAGAAGCAGACTCCCTGCTGAGCAAGGAGCCTGAGGCGGAGCTTCGTCTCTGGACCCCAAGATTATGACCCAAGCCAAAGGCAGATGCTTAACTGACTGAGCCACCTAAAATAATAGTTTCTAAAAAGTTATTCCACTTGGTGCTCCAGCTCTTTGGTGATTCACCCGATCTGAAAATTTTATTTATGCTTTTTAATATAATTGTCTTAATTATGATGAGTAATAATAATGGGTACCGTCTATCTATTATGTGCTAGGCATTTTCTTATCTCGTTAACTCATTTAATTCTCATTATGTGGATGATAACTGAGATGGCATGTCAAGTTTTAGCTTAGGAACGTAGTCTTTGGAATTGGGCAGATGGAGGCTTGAGTTTTCATAGTTGTATAACCCTGGGACAGTCTGATTCTCGGTCTCCTCATCCAAAACAGAGGGATAAAAACAGTACTAACTTCTTCACAGGCTCCTGGGAAGTCTGACACAAGGCACGTGAAATACCAATCGAAGCACCAGGCTTATAGTCAAGTGTACAGTGTAAATTAAATATTGAGTCTTACTGTTATTACTTGATCCTGCCACCAGTACCAAATCCAACTTTTCCCCCAAACGGAAATTAAAAGAATGGCCTTCAGTGCCATCCTAAGGGGGAAGGAGGTAAATTATCTGCTTCCATTCCTTTCTCCCCAGGATGTTCATCTCAGGGAGGCTGGGGCCAAGTGAACCTCGAGGACAGTTAGGGAAGAAGAAATCAGTGAGGAAGGGGGAGCTAGCATGCCCCTTTGTGAATCACAGGGGAGGGCTCAGGAGGGTGGTGTCAAGAGGCCAGGGGAGCAAAGGGACTTTCTAGAACTACAATGTGCCTCTCCACCTGCTCCCCGCAGCCCTTCCTTCTCTCTCCCTCACTCTCCTGCAGGCCTGCAGGCAAGGCCCCAGAGAGAGATGGTCAGAGGGCGCTGTGTGGACCCCTCACTCAGGGCACCCCTGCTTTCTCACGGAAGCCACCTCAGGCCAGCAGCGCAAGGACTGGTCTCTGCCTGCTTTGGTCAGTGGGCCCCTCCACCAGCCCCCACAGCGCCTCTGGCTCTGGCAGCTCCCTGGGAGAGAAGAAAGCAGCATCTTACATGTGTGGCATATTCTAAAACAAAATAATAACCAAGAGGTTTTATAGACTCTGACAGGGGGAAGAAGGGAGTGAAAAAGATGGAACAAAGATGCCATTTTAAAGTTATTGGCTCATGTTCAGGATTTCACTATTTTCTATGGCAAGGAGCAAGTAAAAAATTCCTCCTATTGATGCGTATTTTTCTACAGTCATGAAAGCCAAAGGGCTCGGGGCTTCCGACTTCCCCTCTGGGGGAACCTGCGAGCCAGTCCTCTGGCTTGCTCAGGCGAGGGCCGGCTGGCGGAGGCAGGAGGCCCCGGAGGCCCCCAGCGAGCGGCTCCGATGAGGAACGGGTGCAGGAGGAACACACTGTGTTTTCAGCCTGGGTTCTGTGATCTTTCTGCCAAACAGGGGTTTACAAAGCAAAAACCTCCAGAGACTTCTCATACTTTCTGGCTTATTCTCCTGGTGTTCATCTTAACAGGAATCAGCTGTTTGCCTTCTCACTTATACAGCACGTTGCCGAGGAGAATTTAGCATCTGGTCTGGCTATTATTAAAAACAAGAACATCCTGCTCTGTTGGGAGAACAGCACCACTGGCAATAAAAGGACAGAGATCATTTGCATTCAGGATTCCAGAGATGTATCGCAGTTCAATATCTGCTCTCCCTCCTCCCCCCACCGCTTTTCCAAATTTCCCCGACGCATCCATCATTTGCCTTGAGGTTCCCTCCTCTTTTCCCTGAACCAGAGACCAAGAGTGGGCTTCTTCCTCACCCTGGGAGGCAGGGAGCCCGGGAGCAGTTCAAACACTGATCTGCTCCTGCCGTGTGATAAAACTGAACTACCAGAGGAGGTGTTTTTTTTTTTTTACAACTGCGGAAATGAAAAAGTAAACATGACTTGGACGGCCCTGGTAGTTAGGTTCCAGCTTTTTGTTGTTGTTTGCGCCTTTTTTCTTTTTTTAAGCATCGGGCTGGGAGCTGGGAGCCTGAAGGAACCATATAATATGAAAAAACCTGGGGAGGTTTTATTAGCCAATAAAAAAAACTGAGTTCCTATTAACCACTTAACTCCTTGAGAAAGTTCCACACTCGCCTCCCTCCCGGTCCTCCTCGCTCCCTCTCGTGCCCACAAGACAGGAAAGTGGGCCCCTCCATCTTGCCCGGCACAACCTAGGAGCACAGAGTAGGTTCCAGAAGCCATGGTGGAGGATCACGCTCAGTGATAATCTCTGCCCTTCTCATCTGTGAAAACCACTAATAAGAAGATCTTGATAAGGACTCACACTCCCTACGCTCCCCCCCCCCCCAAAAAAAATCCGCACACAAAAAAGCTCTTGAAGCACACATGGCTGAGGAGAAGAAAGGTCAGGGTGACTTTCAAGACTGAAATATGAAATGAGTGTTAGAGAAGACAGAATGGGGCTGAGGTGTCCCCACTACCCCCGCCCCGAAGATGTCAGGATGCCACAGAAGGCTCCTCTGCTTTGGGAGCGGGGGGAGCAAAAGAATTCAGGGAAACTCAGAAACAGAAACTGAAACTCGCCTGAGCTGTTGCTCTGTCAGAGGGGTGGATGGAATTCTAAAAAAAAAAATAAATAAATGACCTCATTTAGGAAGGAAATGATGTCGAAGGAGATTTAAACATAAAACCGTTGTATTAATTCTCCCACGATGATGCGTGTGGCGGGTTTCGTTGCTAGCTTTCTTGTTTCTTTTCGAGGAATCAATTCGCACGTTTACATCAGTCCATCATGCAGCTGGGAGTTCCCGGTACTCCTCTCCCTCAAAGCCACCGGATCCTGACTGCCTCACTCCACACAGCCTGCTGTATCCCGCTTCCGTTTTCCACATCCCAGCTCACTCTGATACTTCAGCTTCTCCAGGAGAAATGTCTCAGGCCTAAGGAGTACAGGCCACCTGAGACCCCATTACTAATTTTGGGTTCTGGTCTCATTTAATGTTGTGCAGACAAAACTACTTCTTGAGGGGCTTGTGTGGAAGAACCTTTTGCTTGCCCCCCAGATTTCCACCTCAGTTTTTTTTTTTTTCTTTTACCATTTTGCTGTATGGTCTTGGTTTCTTTATAAAAATGAAGGGGACAGGGTGGGTGAGCAATTCTTCCCTTTTCCTTACTGGCTACAGAGTGGCACAGAATGACCTTGGGTGGGGGTGGGGGGGAAGCCATCAAGTTGTGAGCTGTGTTGGCTAAAAACAGAAAGCAGGTTTTCCAGAAAACCTCACTAAGTGGCCAGACATCATTGCCACGAAATAAGAAAACAAAACAAAATAAGTTTTAGCAAAAGTTAAGTGGGCTTCCAGAAACTTGATCCTTCTGCTTTCCAACGAGTGATGCATGTCTCAACAGCAGGGCCAGTCGCGTCACAAAAAAAGCTCTTAAATAAAAGCTTCACAAAAATAACAACCCCTTCTTAAATGTCAGCTTCAGGGTACTCCCGACATTTCAGGGAACATCCGGTGTCCCTTGTTCTGTCTAAATAACCTATACGGAGAAGAATTGCTTCTTCACCACTTATGGAATGAGGTACTCTTTTGTAGGATTTGCAAGAAAAACACCTGAGACAAGTAAACGCTGTATGGAGTATATGTGCGTGTACGTGTGTGCGTGTGCGCGCTTCAGTTTTCCCTGAATGGTTGCTCAGTCATCCCTTTCCATCCCTCTACGTCCTCGCTACCTCCCTTGAGGGACACGCATGCGCACAGCCCTCAGTGTAGTTCCCTTTTCTTCTGTGGTGGACCCTGTTTTTTGTTACATTCATAACTGAATTCATAGCTTCTTAACATCTTCACTTCCAAGGCCTCCCAGCTGAGTACCATCTACTGGGAAGTCACCAAGAGACCGATCAGGGTACCCAGAAATGGAGACAAGGAGGAGAGAGATTCCCTTGCCTTTGCTCAGAGCTCAGAATTCAAATACAGAGCATCTGCTCTCCATGCATTGGTTCCTACCTGGCCTCCCTTAGCATCTTCTGCAGTCCTGAAGGGAGAACCAACGAAGGAAGAACAGAAGTGGGCGGAAAAGGAATTGGAGTAACCCAGTGCCCTGGCGGGCAGTCCAGCTGTCTCACCACCTGCACTTTCCCTATACCAAAACCCAGACAGCTCTGGCAAGAAGACATCCTTCCTGGGGCCCCTGAGGAGTTTGCCTGCCATCCCACAGGCGAGCTGGCCCGGGCTCACTAAAACCGGCAGGCAGTTGAGTTGTCCCCAGAAAAACTTAGAGACGGTAACATGATCATCTTCTCCTAAGCCTCCTACCTTTGTAGATACCCCCAAACCATTGTTTCCTAGAACTGGTCTCTAAAATGATTTCCAAATGATTGGGGCAGGGAAGTGACTAGATTGTCCAGTTTACCTGATACTTGCGGTAGGGTTGTTTGCTTGAATCAGTCAAGCTGTGGCTTTGGCTGTGACGTGATTGTCAGCCACCCATTTCCAGAGGAAGGAGAAACCGGCTTGTGAGGATCTGTACACCCTGCTCTCACTCACTGGTTGTGAACAAGGTCTTCCCCTACCTCCTCCCTTGCCTTTTCAGACTGTTCTCAAATTCCATAAATATAAACATGTGGCTCTTCAACCGCATCTGTAGATAATAACTTCAGGGGGTTTCCTGTTTACATGACAATACCCATTTCCCAGCCAAATAAACTCTGTAGCAGAGAGCTGAGGTGTTTATTGGGCCAGTGTTGGCTGGGATTGAGTTAACAGGAAATGCCCACTCTCAAAGCACAGCCTGATGATAAGGTATACGGGGGCAGGGGGCACAAGGGGTCAGGCACACTGGACAAACGGCTCTCTTTCTCCGCCTTTTGTTTCCAGTGAGAACTGAAGCAGCCATGATGAACATGGCCAAGCCATCAGGGCCTCACAAAGCTCCCCAGCTGAGCCGTCCCCTGGGACGTGAGGAGGAAGAGACATGCAGACAGGAAAGCCAGAAGCCCCACTCATGACACCTCCCAACCTCAGAGTGACAAGCAGGTGAAGGGCTGGAAAAGGCTGATGCACATCCACCTCTGGGGAGGGCCCTCCGTCTTCCCCCTGGCTATCCTGTTATAATGAGCAGTGTATTTTCACACCAGTTCTGTCAAGAAAGCCTGACCAAAGAATTGAGAGAGAGCCTCTAGCCCACTGGTTCTGGATTGGGGACGACTTTTCCTCCCAGGGAACATTCTGGAGACACACGTCATTGTCACAAGTGGTGCAGTGCTATCGGCATCTAGTGGGTAGAAGCCAGAGACAGGCTGCTAAACCTTCTATGATGTGTAGGACCACACACCCTACACACACACCACAAAGAACTTTCCAGCCTGAAATGTCAACAAAGCCAAGGTCTAGCCCGATGCCTCTCCATATGCCCAAAAACTGAGACCCAGAGGAGTGAAGCCATTTGCCCTGAACCATGCTGCTGGACAAAGATGGAGAGAAAGGAAAAGCCACTCTGCCCACCTCCCATGCAATGCCTTTGAAAGCCACACAGATGTCTAATAAAAAAGGAAAAATAAATATACATCTTCAAAGAGCTGCAAACAAGTTCACTGGCCTAGGTCTCACCCGCGTGCTTTCAGGGTGTCTCCTAATCTTAGAAATTAGCGGTCTCCAAGATTTCTCAGAACACAATGCCAAAGGGGTAAGAATGAGCAGATCTCAAAGGAGGCCTCTCTCTCTAGATCACGTGGTCCACTGGCCCGCGCCTGAGCATCTCCACCTCACGGTTTCTGGTCCTTCTTTTAGAACTGTGGTAAGCCAAAGAGGACAGATAGCACAGGCCAGAAAGAGAGCAGCCACTCTACCCAGGCCCTCAACCTTATCAAAGGGGAGGGACTTACCAAAAATACACAATAACCCGTTAAAAACAAACAGATCTCCAAACTATAGTCCTGCTCCCTAGTAGAATTTTTCTGAGGCTACAGCTCTCCAGGCCAAAGTCCATTTTTACTTACCCTTGAGCTTTGACTGATTTTGTTTTTAAGAACCCAAAAGAGATGTGGGAAGCAGCTAGATTATCTCCTATGGCAGGGCTGCCTGAGATCCTCTGACCCTAGCCAGGAAGAAATTCACTTGCTGGCTCCTGCTCAACTGCCCAGAGATTAGAACCCTCGGACTGCGGAGCCCACTGTCTTTTATATGCAGTCTGGTCCCTTCGTCAGCGTAAAGGGGCTTTACCCAAGGATGGGGAGGGCGCTCTCTCCTTCGGACACAGGCTGAGAAGGAAATGAGTTCACTGCTAGATCCTTTGCCCACGCCTCTGTAGTAGAGTAGGACGAACCAAGAAGGCAGCACTCAGCGAAATGTTTTAACCTCTCACCAGTCACAGAGAACCCCGCCCTCCTCTGGCCCTGGCAAGTCCTAGGGCCAAGAAGGGCCCAGGTGTAGGCAACAGTAAGCGTCAGACTAGAGAAGAAACCGCGGCTGAGAAAAGACCCAAAGTACACACGTAACAAAACCAAAAAAGCCATTTTATTGAAAATTAAATTCAAACTTCAAATTAATATTACAATCATGAGAAAAATGCCAAATAATTCCATTTACAGTTGCAACATACAATACAAATAGTCCCTTTGAAGTTGAAAGTAAACTCATCCACAATCATGGCCTGTGGCACAAAGCAGAATTTGTACAATATGTGCAGGGAAAGCAGATCTTGGGCAACAGCAATTGGAAAAATAAAAATGAAAAGCTTGTATTTACACAAAATGCTACAAACATTTTTTTGTTCCACAGAAATCTAAGAATGGTAAAGCATATCCAAAAAAAAAAAAATGGAATTTTATTCAGAATACCTAAGAAATTACTGTAAATTATGGTTTTGGCTGATATATTTCAAAGTACTGCATTAAAAAGCAAACAGTTATTTGTAAACATGAAGTAAACAAACATCTAAAAAATTCTCACACAGAAAATATTTTTTAAATGCATTCTCTTTTGAAGAACAACAAATTCAAGGTTTGCCAGAGTCCTCTTTATTTTATTTATGATTGTTCTTTCGAATGTCATAGAAGTCGTTATTGTCTTCACTCATGCTTTGTGTTTCCATGTATTAACCTAGACTCTGAGTCAGTCCCTTTCCTGGGAATGAAGGGAACTCTTAAGGAGCACACACATCTCCTCCCCTCTGGGTTTGCAATAGATGGTCCCTAACGGTGTGGATTTCTCTGCTCATTTTTAAAAGGCCCCGGGGGCAGGGTGGGGTTAGTGAGACTGTCTGAAGAGCAAACCGTAGTTCATTGGTCGAGTCTCTCAGTTCCAGGCTGGAAGTCATTTCACTCATCTAAAATCAACACTGTGGTATGTTCTGGAACCCTGACACTGGTCACACTTTGTGAGACAACTAAAATAAGACAGAAAGCGGCTGAGCTGGTCACGCCGAAAACTCCAGCAACGTCTGTGCTACAAAGAGAACCGTGCTCTTTGAACCTGAAGGAAATACAGAGTGTTGGCTAGTACGCAGTTCCGTGGTAGGAGGAATAGTCGGGCTTTGCTTTGGTCTTGAAATCACAGATCATATACATGACCCAGTGCAAATTAAGGGTTCGGTTAAAAAAAAAAAAAAAAAAAGAGGAGGAGGAGGGAATATTTAACCCCCAGGCTGAAAAAGGGCAGAATTCAATCCAAGAAATGTGACTTACCCCTTTGGAGTGGTTGGAGTGAGGGTGGAAGGAAGAAGTGCTTGAATTTTTCCCAAGGAAAAAAAAAAAAAACTTTTTAAAGTGTTTCTGGGTTGCTGCCTGCAGCCACTATAATAACATTTCAACACAAAAGCATCCCTAAAGTCACTTAGTATGTGTACTGTAAACTTAAAAAAGCCCTTTTAACATTAAAAAATAATGTACAAATATAGTACCTTTTTTATTAAATAGGGTACAGCTGGCACTGGCGGTAACATTTTTATGTCAATTAATTAAAATTGAAATGTGTAACCAGACACTGGCTTTTTTAAGTGCTGCTGAAACAAACACACATATTTTACACTTAACAAATAAATGGACAGTGGCGTGCTTCAAGCTACCACACACAAACAATAAATAGTATCAGTTACTACTTCCATCTTGGTTAAGTAATAGAAAAGTGGCTTATTTATCTAAGCATACTTGGTATACAACCTTTAGAAGGCAGTGTTTTGTATTGTTTTGTTTTGTTTTGCCCTCGATTTTTGTTAGGAGGAGTTGGGGTGGTCGCAAGGGAGGCCCCCACCCAGTAGCACAGGGCCAGATGCCCCCACAACACACACCGTCCCACCAGGCTTGACGGCCCATGAAGCGGGCCTGGGAATGACTACAGAGAAAGGGTCCCCAGAGGCTGGGGTTCTGCTCAGTGGGGGCACAGAACTGAAACAAAGGGGTCCCCCGGACCTGAGAGGGAGCCAGCAGGGATTTGCCCAGTGGTGTCATGGAGTGATCCTGGCTTGGAATAAGGATTCACGCTGAGAATTTGCCAGGTGGTCACCAGGAGTGGCCAAAGTGCATCCTTCAGGAGGGCTTCTGCTCAAATTCATACACAGTAGTAGACACCAAACTCCACATGGCCTTGCCTTCCTTTGACCCCCAAGGGGTTTGATATGGGTCCCCAAGGCCCTACATTAACTCAGCTCAGCTATCTGCTGGAAGTCTCCAACTCCTTCAGATGACATGGCTCCCATGAGACAATGGCTAAATCTGCTCCTTTAAATGCAGATTCCGTAGAGAGCTGCCAATGGGGCCTTAGGTGAGGCAGATCTGGGTTCTCCTTACTGTTTGGTAAGGCGGGTTAGTTAAGAATCCCTGGTGCAATTTGGCTTTACTGGCTACGTGTATCATGATCAGTCCTTAAGCTACATGGGTGGCTTTAAGCTGTGTCTTTACTATGAAGCCTGGCGATTTAGAGTTTTGCTTTTACTAGGAAACCACAGAACATTTTTCTGCAGTTCAATGATTCACTTGTGCTTGTCTTTTTAATATGACAAGAGTCACCATTATTCAAAAGAAACTGGGAAACCACATCACTCCAGCATTTCATGCTAATAAAGGGCAACATGAGTGATACAGGGCTAAGAGTTGGTTTTTCAATCCCTAATTATTGCTTTAGAAGGCAAAGCTGGGTTAGAGGCAATTCAAGGTCTGAAAGAACGAAGCATAACATTTCCTTCATACATCACAAAAAACAAGCTACATCTAAAATATTTGGAGATGGACGTATTTTTGAAAATCACATTGTGCCTGGATGAACTGAAATTGCTTAGCAATATTTCAGATATGGCTCTAGCCCACTGAAGAAATTTGTTATTTAATAAAGAGCACTTTTAGAGACCGAAGTCAATGTATCAGTACACTAAGAAAAGTTTCAAGGGTCCAAATGTCATTAAATAATTATAAATATATCTTTAAAGTTATATGACCATTCACGTTAGCAAGTTACCTCAGATTTTACACATATTCATAATTTAAAAAAAAAAAAGAAAACAACACACAGCCAAACGCAAACACTATCTATACCATTATGGCTATAATAAGGTATTGCCATTTTGAGTTTTGCATAAAAGGAGAAAGGTGCAGGGATGGGGCAGGGGTGGTGTTGAGGGCTGGGATTTCTTTTTGGTTAAATGGGAAAAGGAAACAAAGTATTAAAAAGTAAAATGAAATCATCTATTCCAATCAGTATTTTTTTGAAGTCACTTTCTTAAAGTATGAAAGAAAAAAAAAAAAAAAGAACAAAAACTGAACCAAACAGTTCAGATGAGAACTCACGGCAAGTCTGAAAGCAAAGTTTGGGACAGTGACTCAGAATGGATGGTACTGTGATGGAATCATCCATTCTCCCTCTTTGCCCTTTGTGCACCTTTGTGCATCTTTGCCCGATGTGCACCTCGACCGGTTTTGGAAGCTGGTCTGCAGAGTGCACGGGTCCAGACATAGCCGTCACCACGAGGGTGTGTGGTATCAAAGCACAGAGAGGAAGTGGCTTTGCTCTTCTTCCTCCTGAACCTGGAGTCCGCCTCTCTGACTTGCCATAGGAACAGATGATTTGTGGTAACAGGCCAAACAACAACACAACAAAAAAATACCTTTTTCCTTGGTTTGTAAAAGTACATCTTAAGTAGAAAACAACCTGGAACCTAGATAGGATGGTGTCTCTCGGGCCTTTTGCTTCTCAGTATCTGTACCCTCTTATGGTTGGAAGATCATGACTGAGTGAGGGAATGAAAAATCTTCTAAAAAATAGGCACTTTGTAGATAGCTCATTGATATACATATATATGCACTCTCTCTATATATGTATATATTGATACGTTTGGGATGCAGCTCCCAGATACCGCTGGGCCACTGCTGAGGAAATTTCAATATGGTCGCCAAACAGATTCATCCATTCTGCCACTAGAATTCAAAACAGTTGGGGAACTGCTGTGGCTTCCATCAGCGTCAACACCATCATTCTGGTTAGGCAAATTTGGATTTAATAGCGTGCTGCCATTCGAGGTGGTGGTGCATGGTGGAAGCATTCTGGAAGGAGACCGATCTCCCCCCGGCACCATGGGGAACTGATAGGATCCTGACGAAGTGCCATAGTAGAGATATGGAGTGCTGCTGGTCTGGAAGGGTCCACTCTGGCTTTGGGAAGAGCCGGGGTAGGGTGGTGGCAGGTAGGTGTGGTAGTGGGTGGTGGCGGACATACCGAGGGACATGCCTGAGGTGACTGGCGGGGTGTAAGTAAAGGTGGCTGGATAGTGCATTCGTGGGTTGGAGAAGCGGCTCTCAGTGAGGGATGAAATGCTTGGGAACTGCCTGGGGTCTGAAAAAGGGCCCAGTTCTGAAGCACCTAAAAATTATAACAGAAGATGGGGGGAAAAAATCTGTAAATATCAATTAAAATAATGAGAGAATTTTTACAAGAAAAAAACAAAAACAAAAAAACCTTTAGCTTCCCAAAAAGGAACAACAAGTCACAAATAGACCTTCAAATGCACTGGTCACTACACAGTTTTGTTTTGTTTTGTTTTTTCACTTGACAGTACTTAAGTCCTTCACCCACCCCCCAGAGAACCCCAAAGGGTTTTTAAAACTCCAATGTGTGCTAGGTCTTATGTGTAAACCAACCCAACACATAGATTCACTCACCAGACTTAAGACTGAATCCTCATTGATTTTTTTTTTCCTCTCTTTTTGTTTCTCGTTGCACCTCAGGTATTTGAAAGGGATGTTTTTACTAAGTAGGACAAGTTTCTTTTTCTCCACCCAATATAAAGAAATCCCAAAGATCAGTTTTGCTATTGGTACTCTTGGCAGGGCCCCTTCGTCAATGAAGGAACTCCAAAAAGAAACCCTAACATGTTCCTATCACTTCTCTTCAGTTCTTAAAATCACCTATAGTCTTTATTTTATTCGTCATCTTAGTAATGAATGCCAAAAAAATCATACCAGATTTCAATGTATTCTGGAACTATCTTATTTTTCTGGAGGCAAAGGGGAAGAGTCTAGCCCTTAGAAATTCTCCTGAGGGTCATAAACTAAATAAGTAGGTTGCATCTCGAGCCTTGATGGGTGACCTAGGGCTTATTTAGGCCAGGTGCCAACAGCCTCTTTTGTGAGAGGCTCCATGCCTGGCAGGCGGACAAGGAAGAGGCTGCCTCCCTCAGCATCCATTCACCAGGCCCCTGTGCCACATCCTATAGAATTAGCTTCAGGCTAACTCCAAGTGGTACCTGGAGGCAAAGCTTGTTTTGCTCTAAAATGTAAAGTCCCTTAACTTCTAAAGCCAACAGTGTGGCTCCTTTGTAGCTATTTCTGGTGCTTAAACTTATAAAACCATAGTCATAAAGCACTTCATGTGGAAATCAGTGTTCTGAAATGCCTAAAAACTTAAGAGTGGTGATCTTTAAAGACTGGGTTATGATTTTCAAAAATTGACAGAATTAGGACAAGGCCTTTTATGATCCCAGCGATCTTAAGATTTTGTCACATCTAAAACCTTCCAAGTCTTTGCGTCTGCCGTGTTTGCTTTTCCTACAGTTTTCATCCGTAAGGGAAAGCACTTAGTGCTCCATCAAGGCCTCCGTCAGGAGGTACATCCTCAGTCCCGTTTTTACTGAACTCTTGTTCTTGGATGCTACAGTGTTTATTAAAGAAATGATCCTAATGGTTTTCCTTAAAGGTGCTGACTAAGAGTTGTGGATCTTTGTTAAAATGCACACTGCCTGGGATCTTTGTAAGGGCCAGGATGTGCATTTGTCATCAAAAGCGACAATTTAAAAAGCCATACATAGTTTAAAAAAAAGTTGTTCTCAAAAATCGGACAGTACCAATCAGCCGGCCCCACCCAGCCCGACCCAGCAATTGTTAATAACAAGTCTCACCTGCCTGGCTCTTCTTACTGAGAGTGGAAGGCCAGAGGCAGAAGTCAGAGGTGGCAGTGTCATCATCTGTAAAATGAGGGGGGATGAACTCTAAGTTCCCTTCCAGCTCTAACCCCTCTATCACCACCGGGAACTCCGGGATAGGAGGAGAAGCAACAGTCTGAGGGGCAGGGGGAGGCAGAGAAGTTCCCACCCATCCTGAGTGCTTTCCCAGAATCTGCAGGCCCCTAAGCAGAGGGTAAAGAGCTAGTGAGCAGCTTCGGATACCAGAAGCAAACACTTTCAAGATGACGCACCAAAACTCACACACTCTGGGCAGTTTACTCTCTGCTCTCTACAAAGTCTTCTATCTTCCACCGGTCTCTACCTCACCCCTCCCGGATGCAAAATTTTAACCGGCTCCAGGGTTCAGATGTGGGCTGAGTGATTCTGACAGAGGGCAAACGGGAGCAGGCGTAGGGTCTCTGGAGCCCCGTGCTGGTGCCCTCTGCGGAAGGAGCCACACGCAGGACGTGAGGGCCCCAGATGTTCCTCGGCCGGCCTTTGCCTTGCAGAGCAGCTAGGTGAACTAGTGCTGGCGCCGCTAATTGTTCTAGGCAGGCCACTTCTGTACAGATTAAGTTCAATGTTCGGCTCTTGTGAGAGAAACCAGAATAATGTGGACAATCGCAAACAGAAAGAAGTCACACTGAAAACACCACCGTTTGCCCCCCACAGAAGCACGAAGCTCACACAGACAGGCTTGTCCATGTTAAAAAAGAAAAGAAAAGAAAAGAAATGCTTCTCGTGGGTATCTGTACTTAAAATATGCTGCAGTCATAATTAACATTCCATGTGGTTTCCCTTATTTTGATGCAGAAGCCTCATTAAAACCCTTGATGTGGGGCCCTGCCAGTAAACTCCAATATGGTTTTGAATTTATTCCTCTACTCCCTCACCTTCTCTATTTTACCTGAGACATTTTGCTGATGTTTTTATTACCCATCACATGCCAGGATCACTGTACCTTTCTGGTTTATAGATGCCAGCTAATGGAAATTGACATTCATTTTTCAATTAATGAGCTCTGGTTGTGGTTTATAGAAAACAATGCAACAAATTTCTGCTAGGCTGACAGAATGTGGACCAATGACTTTGAGTCATTTGAGACTGTAATGTCTTGAGGATTAACTCCTTCTGGGCAAAGACAGCTAATGTGGACTTTAAAGGGATTATACAGTCATTTTTATAACTAACAAAAAAATGGGATTTTCTGGAATTCCCTTAATCATGTTGTGTTACCAAGAAATGTTTCTGAAACATACTGCAGTGTGTTCTGCATGGAGAGACATTAACAACTCGTTACAGTTTCACAGGAGATCCCTTATGTAATAACCTAAGGTGAGGAGACGGAATTCTAAAAAGAAAAACATAAAGCCCTTCCTAATCTTTAGTTTATAATCATTTTTGCAGAAGCAAATAATATAAATAAATTTCCTTTCCCTGAATAAGGTGGCATCCATAATTTTAATCTCTGTTTTTTACGTGAACTCAGGTGTACTTATAGATGATCTTCTACTTCTTCTTCTACTACTTCTACTGAACTATGCTAGTTAGCCTCAATACAACTACAACAAACTTAAAAAAAAAAAAAAAGACCTGGATATTAATATCAAAAATGGTAAAGAAAATGTATTATCTACTTATTGAGGGGTCACAGATAAAAGCCTGGAGAGTTCTAAAAGTGCTAACACCTCAATCTAACTTTATAAATGTGAAAACAAAACTCAGTAACTGCCCCAGGGAGGTGCCTCGTCGCACAGAGCTCCCCCGAGCCAGTTTAAAACTCCTGCCTCCAACTGGCTGATTAAATAAAGCCAGTACTGCCAGGAGTTACTTGAAGCCCAAGATAAACATGGGGCATCTTCCCAACGGGCTGGTTTTACTCGGCTTGGAGACAGGGCATATGGACAGTAATAGGATATGTATGGAATAGAACACTTGGGTGAATTTTTAGGTAAACAAACTAAGACTTGAACAAACTTTTGTACTTACTAAGTTTTAGACTATGTCCTCCAGATTCCCTATAGCACCCATTTACCCTCCTCTGCTGCTTGGGATATCTGATGGAAATGTCCAAATTCCTCACCTACTGCTTGGATAATTAATTCTAAGCTAACCCATTAACAAACAGGCAAGCTGAGATCCAGAGAAGGGGATCTGTGTACACTACAGATCATGCAGCCTGAAAGATGCAGAGTCATGACCTCTTTGCAATCTTATTTACCCGTAAGGAATGTGGTTGTCACAATCACAGGTCCATGCATTTCTTGCCTTGAAAATCTAACTGTACCTGAGTATTTCCACAGGCTCTCTGGAGCCTCTGTGTTACCCCCGGGAGCATTACTATCTTTGGGATATCCTGACAGCTCTTTGAGGCCTTGTTGGAGCTAATCTGCTAAATCGTGGGCAATTAGTTCAGTTGCTTGTGGCATCATGTGAATGAGACCGAGGTCAAGGGTTTGATTCCCGTAGGACCTGCTGGTTTCCTACAGACGTGTTTCATTCCCGCTCTGCTATCTGCACCTCTGGCCACGGTCAGATAGCCTGTGAAGGAATGCAGCTCTCATAGAGAGTTGCAAGAACCTTGCTTGTTAACACAGTAGCAGCAAGACCTAATATACATGAGGAGACTATATTAATAAAATGCGCAGGAAGCTCAAATAGAAATAAAATCAATATTAAAATTTTCTAAAAAGTCTTGCCTCTTCCCCAGCCTTCTCAAGATCTACAGGGAACAAGGAAATTGCCTCTCTTTACCCACTGGGGTTTCCTGGGTCATCAGGGCAAGCAGAAAGCATAGTGGAAGGAGTAAAACCAAAAAGACAAGGGGGAATAAAAGAGAATCCCTCATCTTTGGGTCCCGTGGCCTGCGATCCCCCGCCAGCATCTTTCACACATTGCTTTCTAATGCCAGTGACCTTGGCTCATCCTTGACTCCTCACTCAACAGTGGGCTGCTGAGGGCAGGATTTGTCTAATCCTTGTTTGTCTCCCCCTCAGTGCTTAATCACAATACTACTGGACATTTCTAGGCCTTTACCTAGCACTCTGATATACACCTTCTCACTCACTAGATCCTCAGTAAATCAGGGTTGGTTGAGAATGGGCAAGGCGATCTCTAGAATGAAAGAAAACAGAGGAGTCTGGGAACAGTAACAGACAAGGCACTTGTCATTTGGGACTGTCAGCTGGGAGACACTGGGCACGCCCATCGTCCCCTCCCTGAAGCAGAACTGACGCACCCCAGCAGAGGCGACAGGTCAGGCACAGGAAAGGAAGAGGGGCCCTGAAGCCAGGGGAACCGAACTGGCACAGGCAGCGTCCCTTGCTCTCCTCTGTAACACGAAGGCATCCGTGTACAGAATGAAAAGCCATCATGCTTCCCCGCAATGAGGTGTTAACTTCAAAGCTTCATTGGGGCCTTTTAAATGGCAGGAGTTATTGCTTCGACAAATCTTGAATAAAGCCCAAGAACTTTTTATTGACCCCTTCGTGGCATTCCTCCTCTGGAAATGTATAGTCCTCAACTCGCCACAGAGCTGCTTTCTTGAAGAATCTTCTTCCCCTTCGACAATGTTTTTTGGCTGCCCTGCCCCACCTGCTCTATTCTATAATTCCTTTTTTCCCTCTGGTGTCAAGAGCAGTTCCTTCCCATATCTCTCTTTTGGGCCCTTAAGAGTTGCTACTTTACTGAATTATTAACTGTTTCTTAGCCTATTCTCTCCCAGCTATAAAGCACTGGGTGTAAAGGTCATGATTTCTTTTCCTCTCCTATTGCTTCTATACTCCAGGAGCTTAAGTGTTTTGGTTTTTGCTTTTTAGGGTATGTATATGGATGGATGGTGATAATGAGTGAATAAGTAAATCAGTCTGGGAGTCAGGAACTCTGTAAGATAGTTAATACATTTCTGACAAGTTAAAAAAACAGATATAAAAAGCATTGAAGCAATACTGATATCAGACCAACAGCATCCCAATATGACTCTGAAGAATCCATCCTTATAAAACTCTCTTTAAAGAGTGGTCGAAGCTCTTCCTGAGTGTCATGACATCACTGGACCTCACGTTTTGGACAGTCCATCCCCAGTAGTGAACAGATACTGCTGCCTGTCCGCTGGTGTCGTTCCCAGTACCATCAGAGCCAGAATCCAGGTACCAGTCCCTGCCGAGTGCCATGCGGAGAGGAGATGAGGGAACAAGAGGGCCAGGCCACAAATACGGGACCTGAGGGAGGGGAGCAAGCCCACTCTTCTGCCGCAGGACCCCAGGGCACCTGCTGTCACCGAGGTGGTGGTATTTATGTGGAGTAGGTAGAAAGGTGACAGAGGGTAAAACTCACACTCTGTCTGAATTTCTGGACCAGTAGACAGAGCAAGTACGTGAGAGGCATCAAGAATCAGAGGTGACTTATAGATGAAGAAACAGAAGCCTAGACACAAGGTAAATCTGAGGAGGTTCTTCTGGCTCTGCAGCTCTGACTCGGCCTGCCAGTGGGAAAATGGGGAGGATCGGTCTTGAGGGGTCTTAAATCTGCATTCTGTGGAAATGCACAGGGACAGGGAGAAACCTCCTGCTTACACATCACCTTCTCAGGCCAAACAGGTGGCAGAGCCTGACAACCAGGCAAAGGTCAGCCACCTTTCACAAAGCATGATGGGACACCTCGGCCATGGAGGGGAAGAAATGAGGAGGAGGCTACTGGCATATTTTCAGAGTCATCTGTTCTACTTTTCCAAGATCATGTCCCACTGCTCCTCAGTATGAACTGTCCTCTTCACAGCAGGACATACACTCAGGACCCTCATAGGCGCTTTGCTCATGCTCTCCCCAGACTCATGGCCCCCCACTCTTCTCTCTGCCAGACCAAGTCTGGGCAGGCACCATCTTTAAAGCTCACCCATACATTAAAACTTCCCAGGATACAAAGTCTCATCATCTTTTTTTAATCATATACCTCCTGAACTTTTTTTGCACATAAATTTTGCTCCGTGCATTTTAAGGTATTTATCATTGTTTTTAGAGAAATGTTTTCATTTTCCAGCTGAAGAAGAGTAAATTAAGGATAAGAACCATGTATTCTTATACCTACACAGTATGATGCTAAAATGGGTACTTCCAAAAAATGTGCCTCACAGATGAACGACTAACATAGTCTCAAACAGCAAATAGGACAGAAGAAGAAATGCTATGTAAATACTATCCAAAAATCAATTTTAGACTATATGCAGAAGAGTACTTTGCATTTTCCAAACTGAGGTTTTAAAGGATTTTTCCATCAATTTTCTCAATTTCCCTGAATTTGTCCCCACACTAAAATGACCCAGTATCTATCTCTAAATTAGTTTTACTTGTAATTTCATTAGATAATAATTGGAAAAATATACCCTATGTGGAAGAAGTGTAGTAGATCATACCGATGGAGAAGAAACCAGAAAAAAGGAGAATGTGAAACCAAATTTTTTAAGATAATGAAAGGTCAGACTAGCAAACTCCATAGTTTTGCAAAAGAGAGGAAAAGTGCCTCAACTATCCAGGATAAATATTTATTTTCCGTGTTGTAATGAATTGTACTTTTCCACTGCATGCTCACAAAATCTGGAAGACAAGCTGATCCCAAGGCTAAGAAAGTATGTTATGCTGAAGGAAAGAGAGAGGGAAAAAAACAAAGAAACAACAACCTGGCAGTTTCCAGAAACTTCAACCATTCCCTAAACCCACCCAAATTTTGAGGATATTGTTGGAATAACATATTTCCTCTTTTGAGGGGAGAGGAGGCCAGCGGTAGGAGATGTGGGAGTGTACATGCACACACATAGGGAGGGAGAGTAGGAGAGAAGGAAGGAACCGGAGGGTTGGGGGGGCAGAGAAACGGAGGAAAAATGAGAGAGATCTTCTTGCTGGGCCTTGATTAAGAACTTTTTAAAGGCTAGGAAGGGTGGGTAGTCTTTGAAACCAGATCCGCTGCAGGAAGGAGGCCAGCACCCAGGACACCGTGTCTTTCAGAAGAGGCCACCCACAGTGCCGTGGCGGTCATATGACTGCTCTGTCACATCCTGAAGCCATTTCCAGCCCATGCACACGTCTGTGCTCCCATTTAGAGAGGATGGGATATATTGGGAACACACATATGGAAACACTTTCAGAGAATCAGTTTCCATGAAATTCATAATGAGCCAAGTGGCTTCAGATGTGGTTGCGTTCCTCCGATTAGCCAGAAAAAAAAAGGGTGGGGGGAAGGGGAGGGAAAAGTAGGGGAAAAAAGGACAAATCCACCCTTTCAGACCTTATTTCAGTTTCAGAGAAATTAAAAACCACTAATGACTTATGGCTACCTGGAGCCACAATTAAGAGAGGACACACTAGGAAAAAGAGGGAAAGAGGTTTAAAAGCAGTAGTCTTCCCCTCCTAAAAATAACAGCTTCAGTATCGGTAATCTTATCTCCAATCACGGGGAGGCTTTCCTGTGATAGTATCTGCCTCCAGTGGCAGAATTCATTCTCCAGCGGGCAGGAGGCAGTGCGCATGCGCAAACGGGGCAAGGGGGGGGGCCGAGAAGGATGCGGAGGGAGGCGGAGGCTCCAAGACCCGCTCTTATTTGATAACATATGTAGCCAATTAAGATTATTTTAAAAATTGCAACTAAATGATAAATTGTTACTAAGTAAATCTTTTTTTTAAAAAAGCCTGAATGCAGAGGGGACGGCCTGGTATTTTCCTGTGGCCTGCGCGAGTGGTAACTCAGACTATATTAAAAGCAGAAATTTATGAACTGGTTGAGATGTTCTATATTAGACACCAAAGCCTGGCTGATAGGAGGGCATGAAATACAAGAAAGGAACAAATGGGGGAGGGTTTTTAAAGAGGGACCTATAACTGAGTATTATTAAGTTAAAACATTATTTTTGTATTGAAACAAAAAAAAAATAGGCATAGTATGGAGTAAAATTCACATGAGTTTTAAGATAAAATGAGAAACCTGAAAGTGCTCCCCTTGCAGGAGCTGGGGTTGTTTGGGGTTATGTCAATAGGTTGGGGAGAGCAGGAGCCATGAAGAAACCCTGGAGTTTCCTCTGCCCTTTGGGGTACTTCAGTGGAAACATTTGAGGAGAGCTTCTCTTGAGTTTGGTAGCAAGCCTAAGCCATCATGTAGGAGCGCTCTGACTCCAGGCTGCTTGATGATGGGCTGATAACGGCACTGGCTGTTGCTTCCCAGAGCAGTCTTCACTCCGCTCCAACCATAGGAATCCTATACGTGATTTAATAGTCGTGGTATCCCATGCTGTGGCCGGTTCTCCTGAGAGGAAGGACTGGCTAACCAGACAATTGAGAGTGGATGACTCTGACTGGCAGAGGATCTCTGCTGAAACACTCCTACCTGCGTGATGGCACTGAATCCTCCCCTGGCCCTGTGAGGTAGAACTTGTCACTGACCCTACACTGTGATGACCAACTGAAGTTCAGAGAAGTGAAGTGATTTCCTCAAAGTTGAAGACCATTTATGGGTGGCCAGGACCTGGCCCCAGACCTGTAGAGCTCAGCTACCCCATCTTGTCTTCCAAGCAGGGAATCAGTGTTATTTTCATGGCAATTCTAACTACCTGGCCATACCCACCTGAAGGGCAGTGATGGAAAGAGGCCTGATCAAAGGTCAAAGATAGCCCTAGGGATGGGGATGAGGATAGGGATGAGGATGGGGATGGGACAGAGATAGGGATGGGGATAGAGACAGGGATGATGAGGACGGGGACAGGGATGGGGGTAGAGATGGGCACGCAGTGCGAAATGGGGAGGCTAATACATGCCACCAATTTGCCACGCGTGACTCAGCCCCCAGATTCTCATGTAGTCTTTGCCACTAATGTTCTAAGAAATCTTGTTTTCTATTCGTCAGGTTCTCTCTTTGGATAACGCCCTTGTAAGTGTAACCTGGCAAAAGGACACAGCCAGTAGCAAATGTCTCCATCTCGAAAGGAAATCCCTTCCTACCAGTACCACTTAAACTAGTGGAGCCAGAGAAAAAGAAAACGGAAAAGATTGGGTCCAAACTAGAAAAGATTGGGTCTCAACATGAATCATTATCCCCAAAGTCCCCATTTACCTCGCCTAACACCCAGCTCCAGTCCCAACTGAACTATTCTGTAAAAAAGCACAGCAGATCAGCACCACAGAGGCCACATTCCACCAGCCCATGATGCACACACTGTGCTTTCAGCTTGAGCTTCAATCCTCCACCTCCTAAAATAGGAAGAGCTCTGCTCCTTTCAGTCCAGCACCAATCCAGTCTCAGACTCTGCCTCCAAGTCTGGCACAGAGCACGAGAGGCCCAGGGGAAGGAAGAGTCAGCTCCAGGCAGCAGAGCCACTCAAAAGTGAGGGAGCTCAGCTTTTTCAAATATCATTCCCCTCTAAAGACTTAGCACCCTGGTGTGTTCCGACAGCCCTGAGGCCATCCTGGACCTTAAAGGACCTGACTCAAACCACCCAAGGCCTCAAATTGAACCAGAACTTGAACCAGACCACCACAGTACTATTCAGTCTGTGTCAGCTACAAGGCGTACAGCTATGACAGACCTAACACCATCCATATTAATATTAGGATCAAAGCCACAGGCTCGAGCCTCCAGCTGTAGCCTGCCAGGACCCAGCCTATGTTTGCCATCTTTCCCTTGAGAGTCAGATGTACACGCTGACCTGCTTCCCAGAGCCAGGCCTGGGCTGCTCATGCTGTGGCATGGTTCCTGCCCTGGGAGAAAAATATAAGGGGCTTCCTGGTCAGGACAGAAGGTTGCCTTAGAATCAAGACCTATTTTTGTGTGTGTGTTGAAACTTCTGCCCACACGGCTTATCTAGGTTCCTGAATCCTTGTCTTGTGCAGCTTACTGGGTCCTCAGGATTTTCTTGTTCATTGTTGCCTACGTGTTCTGGGACTTCATGTCATGCTTTTTACTTAAGTATGTATACATTTCTAGATCTCTGTAGACACACGACAAACATCTGCTGCAATGACAGTCTTGTCCCAACTTACCTTTCCGGTCCTGTCTCTCAATGCACTTCATCAACTCACAATCCAGTCAGACTGGACCCTCTTCCATTTATTGTACTCCCTACGCTCCACTGTCACTTCCTGCCCTGGTTTACATGATTACCCCCCCACCCCAATCTCAGTCCCTTGGAATTCTAAGCAGTCTTTAAAGTCTACCTCACAGGGGTGCCTGGGGGGCTCAGTTGGTTAAGCGACTGCCTTTGGCTCAGGTTATGATCCCAGGGTTCTGGGATCAAGCCCCACATCGGGCTTCATGCTCAGTAGGGAGTCTGCTTCTCCCTCTCCCTCTATCTGCTGCTCCCTCTGCTTGTGTTCTGTGTCAAATAAATAAATAAAAATTCTTTGAAAAATAAAAAAATAAAGTCTACCTCACAATCCACTTCTGCTTCCAAGATTATGCTCATGTTCTTGCTTTAGCCCACAAGGACCTCTCCTTCTGCACTCAGTTCTCCATTTCTGTCTCTCCTTGGGTGCACACAGCAGTCCTACCATTACCTTCTCACTGCCTATAAATTCCTTGAGAACAGGCTCTGTCCAACTTATCTTTAAGTCACTGTGGCTCTTCTCAGAGTGACACACAGAAAATGTTTAAGTGTGGGGGTTGGGGGAGGAAGAGACAGTGACCAGTTCTCTGACTGTGGGGTTTGTGTCTGCTTTCTGATTTCTGCCTGCCCATTTTCAGTCAATTGCTTTTCCTGAACTACCATCACTATGCTTACCAGGACCTCAAGGGCTTATGTTAATTCCAGACCCGCAACTCTACTCTGACCACCAGTTTTGGGGTGCAGCTGTTGTTCTAGACCTTACTCCCCGGTTGTCTCCCTTATCCTAAAAATGAAAGCTTTTTCTCACTTTTTTTCAGCCCAAGCAAAGTATCTTGTGCCACATCAACACTTACCCTCAAAATAAATAAAAAAGAAATAATGTCTCAAATTCACACACCGCTTTTGAGTTGTCCCTGCTTTTATGTACATCTGGTTTTACCTTCACAAAATGGTCCTGTGAGATAGGCGTCATGGATACCAACTGATCACGAAGTTCCATCAAAGAAACAATGAATCATTTCACGAAGTCAAATAGCAGCAGAACCAAAATGAAGTTGTTGGGTCTCCTAATTTGTGCTTCTTTTCCCCACTGAGCTTGTCTTATTAACATCTACTACTTTTCATCCTAATAGGAATCCTAATAGGGGAAAGGATGGCATTTCTTTAACAACAGGGAACATTTCAGTTGGATTTTTTAATAAAGTGAGGACAGGCATGCCTCCTTACGTTGGAGGTTTAGATTCAGTAACACCAGAAAACAAACTACGGACTTTTTTTTAACTTAAAAACTGATTCACTTCACAGATCATTTCTTTGCTTTGTTTCTAGAGTTTAGCCTAAAACCATGTCCAAAAGTCTCCACGCTATCCCCAGACAATGCTCCTCATAGGACTTCCGAATCCAAAATTCAGTGTTACAGTAACTCATTCCTCTGACTGTCTCAGAGTTTTTCCACTCAAGCCTTGCACACGGAATTAACTCAAAACTTCTGCAAGAGAAACGTCCCTTTTAGAGTTTGATTTGGCATCAGTTTCAAAGAGCTGTTTGTATATTTTAGAATATGTAGAATTTTCCTTTGATTGAAACCTCTCTTTTAACAATGGACAAGAGATGATTTCTCTTCTGAGTGATTTAAACAAAAACAAACACATCTTAGTTACATAGAGCCTTGTTCTCAAAGTGGTTTTTTTGAGAGAAATCAAACCCTACAGATTGTTAAGCATTTGGCAAAAGCCTTCAAACAGCCAAAGCCAAAGAGTGAACTTTTCCTTATTGTAGGAGATAAACAAATACTAGAGCAAATCGGGGAAGAAAAAAGAAAGAAAGAAAGAAAACTAGGACCTCCTTTCACTTTCTCCTGTGCTCGATAACACTCCCCTCTCAGTCCACACACCCACCCCTTCAGAGGGGTTTCATCCTCAGTGTTTACTTCTGGTGCTATAGTAATAAACTCACCACAAATGGACATTTCCAACATCTGTTTGTGGCTGCTCCCAGATCCCCTGTATTGCTTTAGGACATGAAGCCCTCTGTCTCCCAAGTGTAAACAGACACACCTAATTATGTATTGAGGTGTCTGAGAAGAGCTACTTGTTTTGATGACCAAAAAAAAAGAGAGACAGAGAGAGCGCGCGCGCAAGCCAGCCTGGTCTGCGCGGTGTGCTGTGGGACAAACAGTAGTCCAGTGGGAACTCCTCCTCAAACAGTGGAAGTTCTCGGCCTGACACACACCAAACCCCAGCCCTATTTTTCCCAGCCTTAGCATACAGTGTACTGAGGCTGGTCCAGATGTGGACCAAAACAGCCAATGACTGGTCAAAAGAGACGGTGCTGTCCACATCCAGGGCAAAATCTATTCCGTTTCTTCATAAGGATTTAATTTTAGGATAAAAGAGGAAGAGCAAGGGAGGAGGAGATAATTTGAGGGTAGCGTTTTTCTTTTTCTTCAGATCACAGGGGCCATGTACAGCAATAACAGAAAAAATGTCAGCACCCTACTGGAAATGTAGCAGGAGAAAACAATTCTAGAGTGTTGACTATCAGCCAGGGATGTAGGTTCTGGTCACAGCGCTGTCCCCAGCAAGCAGGACAGCCACCTGGAGTCCCTTCCCCTCTCTGACCCCCTTGTTCCCTGTCAGCAAAATGACAGGATTTAACTAAGTCGTCCCCATGGATTTCCAGCTTCAAAAATCTGATTCCATTACATGTGAGTCAACCTTGAGAATTCCAAAAATTTCTTTAAAAATTCTATTAGAAATACTGTTCCTCCATGAAAGGTGTACCTTCATTAAAAAATAGTACTACAGTTTTTTTTTTTAATGAGGCATATATGCACTGTGCATGAAATACCCAGGTTTTCTCTCCAGATATGAATGCCAATTAGAAAATCTACAATATTTTTCCACAAACTGAAAAAATGTTATTGTTAATAACCATTTGCAACAGAAGCCAAAAGAAAATGGGAACGAAACGTACCTTATACGAAAGCTTTTTACCATTAAATTGAGCAGTAAAGAAGGTTAAAATTAGCTCTAGGCTCAGACTTTCAATGGGAAATAGAATGTGAGCTATTTCTCTTTCCTTCTTGTTCTGGGTTCCTCGAATTAAGTGGTATTGATCAAAACTAGCTGAAGCTACAATAAATAATTTTACACCAACCTTTCCAACTTTTGCAGGATAGGATGTACTGTTATGCCTCACTCCAGTAGCCTTAGTTTCCCTGTTCCACATATAAAAATATGAACTTTGAGGTTCTAAGCTTTCATTAATATGTACAATTTTAATCTCTAGAATAAAATTCAGATTTATGAAAGGAGGAGATAGATTGTTTCCACTATTATTTCTGGCAGGAACTCGGTGACTTTTACTTTATTTGGGGACTCTGACCTTAATAAAGCATGAACATTGGTTATTATTAAGGATTGCTGGTGTTCTGTCCCCCACGTGTCACCTGGAAAGACCAGTGCGGTAACACTCCCTCCAAGGATGCCACCCAGCAGGCTCTGTAGCAAAGTCTGGTTCTGACAGGAGGAGACCCCTATGACCAAAGTGTAGTGAGGAAAGCACATTTGGAACAAAAAGACTCGGGGTTGGGGGTTGACGCTCCTGCTCGTTCACTGTGCGACTTAGGCCAAGTCTCTAAATGTCTCCAAGCCCTAATTTCCTACTGGCAGAATAGAGGCTATAGTGGTACCTACACTCCAATGAGCTGTCATGGAGATTAAATGAGACAGTATCTGTGAGAGTGCTTTCTGTACATTTAATATTCTTCTAGGGGTGCCTGGGTGGCTCAGTCTGTTAAGCGTTCCACTCTTGATCTCAACTCAGGTCATGATCTCAGGCTTATTGGAATAAGCCACATGCTGGGCTCCACACTCAGTGCAGAGTCTGCTTGAGATTCTCTCTCCCTCTCCCTCCATCCTTCCCTCCACTCATGCCCTCATCTCTAAAATACATAAAACTTAAAAAAAAATACTATCTAAATATTATTATTATTAATGTTAAGTTTTTACCATCACCTTTGGATTTAGTTTTGCTTTAATTCTCCCCATTTTCCTCAGCACCTGATTTGTCCTGGAATACATGGTGTTGTTTATCCTGAAGCTTTCATTTCTGCCATCAGAAAAGCCACCATCACATATGACCTGGGTGTCCTGAATCTTTTCAACTTCCTTGCTCTCTGGAGTTCCCAAATTAGAGCAGAAGAAGAAATCAAGCTTCCCCATGAGGAGGCTTCTTCCTTCCTGATACTGCCCTCAGTTTTTCTTCACATGCCCCTTGGCACCTGCCCGAGTCTCCCATCTCCTGGCTGACCCAGCCTCCAGGTCAGCATCCTCTGAGACAGCAGCCTGACCAGTGGCTGGAATCTACCTGTCACCTAGTTGCACCAGGCTGTGGGCCTCCTCATGTCCCACATGATGCTGTGGGGGAATCCACGGTCCTAACTCTCAGGGCTGATTTGTACTGATCTCTTCATTCATCCCATGTCCCTCAACACTTGCCTGTTTATTATTTGTGTTAAAGCTCACCTGCCCCATCTGTGGGTCACTGAAGAGTTTTACCTCAAGGTGGACGGCTCCAATGGGCCTTCTATATACCCTCAGTGGTCCTGCTTATTGGATTTTTATAAACTTTCAGAAATATCTGTTTCAAGCATTTAACTAGAAGTTCTACTATATATATTTTGAGATGTTATTTTTTATTAAAATGCTGTCAGGCAGACCCTTGGGCGGGGTTCACTTTGGTGAAATAGTTGTTCTCTTTCAGGCATCAGGCAACATGGTGAAGGGGAGCATGGTAGATCCCAGGTTTCTAGTCCTAAGGTCCTACTTTTATCTGGTTACTGCTTCTATGGTGATTTTCAATATTATATTGCAGTGTGGCAGCGAAAAAGTAACAGTAGGCAAGCCTTAAGGATGAGCATGATCAAGACCATCCCTCCTCTGAAGAGGAAGGGAATTAACTGCACACATTTGTACCACTGAGATTTGGAACTCCTGGCTCCTAGGAAGAAAATACCCCTCTTCCTAGAAGAGCACACTGTCCTTTGATTTTACTACTTTCACAAGTAACTTCCCCCTGCCCCGCCCCTGTGAGTGGTGTTACCTGTTGCTCCTCAACAATCTAGATTTGTCTCCTCCTTACATTGTTTCTTTAACTTCTATTCCCCATTACTGTTCTATTCTAAAGGACAAAGCCAGGGAGAAAACTAGGTTTGACAGCCCAAGAAACAGCCAACCCATTACCCAGAGTTCTAATCTGTAAAGTTTTTAGAGCCCTGGGAATCATTCTACCTTTCCCATCCTAGGAGAGGATGATACCCTTTGAATTGTATCTCATTTTGAGTCCTTTGGGTTTCTAAAACTCCAAACAAATCCATCAAAAAAATTTTAAGTAGATTAGGTCACTGCTCCCAAGATACTGATTTTACTGTTTTCCTTCTTTTCTTTAAAAATGGTTAATACCGGTTTGTAGCATGCATACTTCTGCACCTTGGGATGCCAGAAAGAAGAGGAGCTTTTGCCCATGGAGAGTAGGACTTTTGTTACTTTTCAAATAGGAAATGTTAAGAACAACTCGTATCTTTACAAAGTCTTCAAGCTAATTTCAAGAGCCACTAACTGAAGGTTGGTGGGGGGAGGTGGTGGAGGAGGTCTCTTTAAGGTACAGGGTATGGAAAGAACCTGAGAAAGCAGTGATAGCTGACTACACACTTAGACTAATCATCTCAGCTGTTCAAACTTCCTCCTTGACCCTTAGTTTCTGCTTACGAAATCTGACTTAGAACAAGTTCTTCCTCCCTTATCAATTTAAGTTCTTTCCAATTTCAGATATGCCCCCATTTCTCAGTCCTCTGGGATGAAGCTGTTCTGGATGGTTCCTCCACTCACAGAGAGGACAAGTAACGGGGCCTCATCTAGCTTCACTTGGCTCAAATGCAAAATAGAGGCATGCAAGCCTGAGGCTAACCCCTTGCTCAGGGGTCTCCTCACCTCAGGGCTGTTGGACGTTCTTCCCCGGGTGAGCATATGCAGAGTCAGCCAGCTCACGCCAGTGTGGCCATGTTCATGTCACCCCAGCTTAAAAGCAGTAAACAGAATTAGAGTATCTAAAGGCTACAAGAGACCTAAAAATGTGCCACCAATAGTTGAAGAGGCTGAGGAGAACACGCAATGTGCGTCAGTCTCCCAAATTAATCTCCTCATTGTGCTTCACTGCCCTGAAATCTGTCTTTGCGCGGTGCCAAGGAAGGGGAGCTCCTGGAAATAATCAGATTAATGTGTCAATGAAAACTACCAAACTGAGCACTTCAGCTCTTACAATGGATTTCCGGCCTGAATTTTCCAGGTTGCTAGTTCCACATTCACCCAATCAATCAAGCGATTCCTGAATTACTGCTGCACTCTGGGATGTGTAAACAATGTCCAAAGGTTAACTAACATTTTAGAAGATGTACTATTATTCTTTTTCAAGTAGACTAACAACTGAGGGAAAGCACTGCTAAGACATTTTGACATCCAACTCCCGTCCCATGCATCTCCATCCCCATGACTTCCAGGCAAGCATGAGCCCCTGTCCTCTCAGACACACTCTCGCTTGCTCCCTCATCCTCTTCCACAATTCACCCTCGAACAGCCAGAGTGACCTTCTGAATTAGAAATCCATTTATGTCAGGACCCTGCTTGAAATCTGTCCATGGCTTCTCACTGTGAGGACCAGCAAACCCAAACTTTGGCTCCTGACAGGCAGAGGCTCCAGGGGACCTGAAGCTCTAGCCACCAGGCATTCTTCTTCCCACCCCAGGGCCCTTGCACCTGCCTTCCCCACTGCCTGCAA
The DNA here is from genome assembly GCF_011764305.1 of Mustela putorius furo. Classification (NCBI taxonomy): domain Eukaryota; kingdom Metazoa; phylum Chordata; class Mammalia; order Carnivora; family Mustelidae; genus Mustela; species Mustela putorius. The sequence continues at coordinate 12,046,732 of NW_025422123.1, read as the reverse complement.
TGAGCAGCACAGGGCTGACTCCTTCTTGTAAATGTAGAGCTCAGCTTCCTCATAACATTGCTCCATTTTGCTTTCTTCACAGTACATTCCCCTAGATAATACTTTCTCATTTTCACTTGCCGGCCCTTCCCCAGTAATCGCTACCATTTATTACTAGGCATTATTCTAAGAGCCTTACATACTTTATCCTTTCATTCTTATAACCACCTATTGAGGTTGGTGGTATTATTATTATTATTAACCCATTTCACAGATAAAAGAAATTGCTGTGCAGACAAGCTCAGTAATATTCCCAAGATCACACAGCAAGTAAGTAAAAAAGCCTGGATTTAAACCCAGGGAGTCTGGCTCCAAAGCCTAAGTGTTTAATCACCATATCACATGTCAGGGGAAAAAAGCCCCCTGAGTTTTTCTGTCTTACTCATCACTGTATCTCCAATGACTAGAACAGTCTCAATAAATAAGTAAATTTAATGTCCACAGTAATTTGTATTAATGAAGATTTTTATCATGTACTCATAAAATACTATGATTTGCAATGAGCTCCTCCTGGGTGGTTCAGTAGGTGAAGCACCTGCCTTCAGCTCAGGTCATGATCCGGGTCCTGGGACCCAGTCCCACATCGGGCTCCCTGCTCAGCGGGGAGTCTGCTTCTCCCTCTCCCTCTGCCCCTGCTTGTGCTCACTCTCAGTCTCTCTGACGAATAAATAAATAAAATCTCTTTAAAAAATACTATGATAGCAATGTTTCACACTAAAAGGAACTTTGTTATAATTCTAATAATATTTTCCCTAAATATATACTTTCTTTAATATAGGTAATCTGGTCCTCTGACCTCATTTATTCTATTATTAATAAAATTCACCTATTCTTTTGTTTTCATAATCTTTAACTTACAAGATTCTCTAGTAAGATAAATTACACTTCATTATAACCATTCTCAGGGAAAGAGAGTGTAAAATAGTTAAGTTACATAAAACCATGCAAAGTATGTAAAATATCAATAAAGTAAAGTTTTTTGATGTTAATAAAGCTGTGGTTTCAAAACCTGTCTACAGACTCAGACACACATGCACATATACAAGGCTTCACCTTGAACAGAAGTCAGTTATGGTCAAGGGTCAAGGTCTGAATATATAGTTCTTTGGCAGTAATTAACCTGATCCCAGACTGCTCCTCATCAGAATCAATGGAGGCACAAGACAAAGCTTTTCTTAGCATCTATGGTAGTTCTTCCTAAGAATTCAGTTCATAAGTCAAATACTACATTAGCCTTTATTGTTATTATGGGTGGTGGTATTTAGATTTCTGATGTGCTGACTGCTAAATGTTTCTGAGAGAAAACCTAACCATGCAGGTCTTATTTCAGAATCCTAGACATTCAGAATGATGGGCCTTGGGGAATATCTAGCCCAACTAACTTATTTTGTACATAAGGAAACTAAGGCCCATAGAGGTTAAGCAAGCTGCTCAAAAACTCGGAGGCTCATCTAAAAATAGATCTCAGGTTCCTCAATTCCCAGCCAAGTGCTATTTCCACACACTGCCAGGGAGGCTGGGAGTGTTAATCACCATGCTGCATGCCTGGACCTTGGAAGGAACACTTTTCTAATAAACCAACACAATACAATTTTATTGAGCAACTGCTATTTTATCGGGATTATGTTCAGTCCCCTTTGGGGATGCATGTCCCAATTTAAAAGCTTCAATCATTTGCTCAATTAAACGGATCATCTGAGGTTTTAATAACCCTTCAAAGGTCAACACAACTATATTAGTTAATCCAACAATCATCACTTGAACATCAATGATCTAAATGCACCATTTGGGACAGAGATTGCTAAAATGGATTAGAAAACAGGACCCAACTGTATGTTATATACAGGAAACCCACTTTAAATATAAATGTACACAGAGATCACATAAAGCAACAAGAACTCGCATTCACTGCTGGTTGGAATGCAACATGGTACAGCCACTTTGGGAAAACAGTTTGGCAGTTTCTCCCAAAAGTAAATATACTCTTACCATGTGATCCAGCAATTGCACTCTTTGGCATTTACTCAAAGAAACTGAAAAGTTATGTCCACATAAAACGTACACACAGCTGTGCATATGTTATAAGGTACTTACACTATCCATGAAGTGCTACGGTGTTATTGAAGTAGACTTGGGAGTAGTGGTAACTGTGTATTGCAAACTTGGGGTCACCATTAAAAGAGGGTAGAAAGAGAAGTATAACTGAAGAATGGATGGAAAATGGACCCATATGAAACATTCAACAAAAACCATGAAAGGCAGAAAAAGAGTGGAAGACAAAAAAAAAAAAAAAATGGAAGATCAAGAACACGGGCAATAAAAAAAAAAGTAACAAATATGGTAGACATTAATCCAACTAGATCAATAACCACTTTGAATGTCAATGGTCTAAATGTACCAGTTAAAAGACGGAGATCATCAGAGTGGACCAAAAACCAAGACCCAACAAATTCTTCAAAGGTACTGTACCTGTGACACCTGACCACTCTGAGGTCAAAAACAAAACAAAACAAAACAACCCCACAAAACCCTGAACTTTCTCTGTGAACTGTCCAGAGGGCCAAACTCTTTCCTTTTGGGGATCTTTAAGGTCAACTCACAACTATACCCTTAAGCAATACTGAGAATGTATCATTTTCCTCAGGTGTAGTTGGCGAGCTTCTGGGTTTGTTTTTTTCCTTTTTTAATGATGAGTACACCACATCACTATTCTCAGACTTTTTCCTCTTTTCCAAGCCTGTTTTTATTTCCTTGGCGGTTTTTATTTATAAAGGGTTCTTCTTAATTAGGTATGGATTTATGGTGACCACATCAATGGGTTTATTGATTTATCATGAGTCACTGCTCTCCTTGGCCCAGGGTGGAGTGTTTATAACCATCATTATATTTGTTATTATTATTCCATTAACTATAGTATTATTACTAATTACAACAGAAAGCTGGAACGGTGACCATTTTGATTAGCAAGAGAGTGATGAACTCTGGATATAGGAACATCAGTCTTATTCCAGTTTACCATGCTAGACTGCTTTTCTAAGTTTATCACTTAAGGCCAAAATCTCTCTGAAAAAGGTGACGACTTCCTGCTTAAGAAATCCTCTCAGATATTCAGGACACTGGTGCCTGAGCCGTATTTCATTTATGAGACTCATGAATTTGAGATGTGTGAATTTCTGGAGCATCACGTAAAAAAAAAAAAAAATTAGATGGTAGTGTAGTCAAATGGGGTCCTAGATTTGTCTCAAACCAAGTCTCTCAAATTCTCACCCAATTTAATAATATATGCCTTCGTGGTCATTTTTTAAGAAAACAAACAAAAAAGAAGTCTGAAAGGGCTTTGAACTGTTCGAAATAAAATATTGTCTAAAAATGACTTTGAATAATTCAAATTAAAGGGCTGTCATTTGCATTTTATCATATGGATTTTAGTTATATGGAAGTTTTTTATTTGTTTAATTACTTCTTTCAACTATATCTTTTTAAGTTTCCCCTTATAACTATTTCTACATGTTAACAAATCTAAAAACAAACTTAAAATAATCATGCAGTGTCTCCTTCCCTCTTTCTAGCAGCAGTGATCACTTAATATTTCCTGAGAAATCAATGCTCATTGAAGTAACAAAATAATACAAAGACATGAAGAGTTTCAATGGTTCCTATTTTTCCAGAAAAAAGTTCAAGTAGAAGCTTGGCTGATACTTACTATCATGACAAATAATAAACCTGTCAAGAATATTTATATGTATATTCATCCTAAGTATAGTGAACAGGTGAGTACATACATATGTGCATATGAATATGTAATGGAATAGAGTTAACAGTGTTGCTTGACTTCAAAAGAGAAAGTAAAAAATTCTATCATATAAACACACACTAGGACCGTATTTGTGGCTATGAATAAAACATTAAAGTAAATGACAATTGTCATTGGTCTCCTCCAGCCCCACTTCTAGATTTATTAGCAATTCCTAGCAACAGATACAGCATAAGGGATCTGTCCTATTGGACAAACCTTTCTGCATTGGGCAGGTACTTCCATGAGCATCTACACACAGAGCATAAAATAAGGACTCACAGAGAGACCTCAAAGCGTACTTAGCAGGCCATGTCCTTGACCTAAGGGAACTTTCAATCTAGCTGGGAAAAGACAAGATTTTCTCTATGTTCTTGTCCTGTCTTAAGCAACCACACAGGCCAACAAGTGGAATTTTTTTTTTCCAACTGAAAACGTAATTGACATTTTAGTACTCAGAGTAAAAGTATAATCTAGTAGAGTAGAAGTGATTTTTCTTTTTTTTAATTTCCTAAAGAGAAGGTTTTAAGTTGCTTGGGCACTGGGGCAAAGAAGTAACCTTCCACTAACATCCTGAGCATTTTTTGCGCATTCGGGTTTCTACCTGAGCCGGCGTCACGGTGTCACTAGGTCCTATTTGCATGTGTCAGCTCCTAAATAAGACTGAAAGCTTCCTGAAGGTTCAGATGATGTCTTTGATTTTGTTTTTTGTTTGTTGGCTGCCTAAGCATGTTACTATTATGTACAAAGGATTTGCTGAGCTGACTTGAGATGACTGAACTCAACTGAAGAAAGACATCCTAGGTAGGAAGGAATGCCAAGAGGCTACTACTACATTGGATGAAGTGATTAAAATAAAAAAATTCTTGACAGGCAGGAACTATTACTTGAATTAAATAAGATAAAAACCAAACAGGAATAACTGTAAATTATCCTATTGGATCTGAACAAATAACTGTCAAAGTTAAAAAAAAAAAAAAAAGAAAGAAAGAAAGAAAAGAGAGGGAGTAATGCGGCTTGCCGGAAAATGGCAAACATGAGGGGACAGAGTGTAGTATGGTCGCCAAAGCATGAAGGCCAAGTTAGCCTAGGCTAACAGAGGCCAAGAGTAAGGAAATTTGGTTCTGGGTGCCAGGCATGAAGTGGGACACTGACAAAGCCTGATGTGCCCAGAAACCACAGACCTGGACAGTAACAGGAAACCCCTATCATACCGCAAGGGCGGGGAAGAGTGGAAGAACAGGAGAAATCCGGTCTGGAGAAGGTAAGACTTTGTCAAAAATGTTGTCAAAACCAGATCTTTTGCCTTGTTTTAGAGAAGTAGTTTTGCTTCAATTTACAGCTTAGTTAATATAATTTCTATTATTTTCTCAAAAAAGACTTTGACACTTTATTACATGATGGCTATAATTAATGTCAGACTCTAAATTAGAAATCAAAAATTCTATTTGATCATTTGGTTTCAAGCTGGAACTAAAGTATGTTTTGGCATTATTACCAACTGTTAGCAGCAAGTTCTGGAAACAGATGCAGTCTTGCTATGTGTTCTAAATATGAAACACATTGCAGAAAGGCTTGGAGATAAAAATATATGCTGCTTATGCACACTCACACTGTGCTATTTCCTGTCCTTATCAGCAATAAAAAGTTCCTCTTGTTTTGTCCCTTCTTTGTTGTTCCAGGTGAACAAAATCTTCTTTCTTCTTTCCCCTGTCTTCTTCCCTTATGTCTTCTACATGCCTATCTTCCTGTACTTTTCTATCACCTTTGCCACTAATAATTTGTTTCCTTCAAGATTTACTGAGCACATACTATGTGCCCAAAACTGTGCTTTGTTGTAACGTTTCCAAGTATGTACAACACAGTCACCATGCTTGAGCGGCTCACCTCCTGTAGAAGGCGGAAGGCATGTGAGCAAACGATGATACTAAAGGAAGTTATGTATCACGTTATAAGTGTGTCCAAAGCCAGATATGAGAAATGGATGGGTGTAGGCAGAGGAATAAACTCTGAGGAAAGTGGTGGTTGGGGAAGGGATTCCTTTGGGGAAAGAGGTGGCTGAGAAAGATGAACAGGGCCCTGGCCAGCAGCGTGGAGGAGAGAGCTGGAGGCCTGCGTGGAAGTGGGAAACTGGCGCAGCTTACATAAGGAATGCCAGGCATTCTTAGAGGAAAGGACCATCCTTTACCTAGGAGAACAGCGAAGTCGCCAGATAAGTGGGTTGTTATTTTTATCTGGGTCTGTTCTGTACTTGAATTGATTAAGAATCATCACCACAATGTAAATTTAATACGCAGTCAATGGAAAAAGCTAAAGAAAAATCTTCATTAAGAAATGGACCAAAGGTACAGAAAATCATAATCTGGACCATTTGGGGACAACTGCTATGACAGCAGAAGTGTTTCCCCAGGAAGGAATGCAGCAACGCTTTCTGAAAAAGAAGCACCACTGACAAAGTCAATGACAAGAGGAAATGGGGTGGGGGTATTCCCAGGAGGAGGGAGAGCAGCCTTGATGTTTTAAAAAACAGACTTAACATCCTTACAATAGAATACTATCCAGTGGTAAATGAAAGCAAGCTCTCGAGTCATGGGAAGATAGAGAGAGAGGGGCCTTAAATGCACATGGCAAAGTAAGAGAAAGAAGCCAGTCTGAAAAGGCTACAGATTGTATGATTCCAATTATACAATGTTCTGAAAAAGACAGAACTATCAAGGCAGGTAAAAGATCACAGCCAGGGGCTGTGGGGGCTGGTGGGGAGGGATAGTCAGGTGGAGCCCAGGGTGATATTAGGGCAATGAAATTATTCTGAAGGACTCTGTGGTGGTAGATACATGGCGTTATATATTTGACAAAACCCAAAGAAGCACAACACTGAGAGCGAACTCGAACTCAACTCGCTAACATCAACTATGGTCTTTAGTTAAGAATAATGTATCAATATTGGCACATCATTCATAACAAACTCACCACACAAATGCAAGCTGTGAATAACAAGACAAAATGGCGGGAGTTGGGGGGGCAAATTGGGGTTAGGGGATAGATCTCAGCTCTACTTTATGCTCAATTTTTCTGTAAATCTAAAACTGCTCTAGAAAGTTTTAAATAAAACTGCTCTAAAAAATAAAGTATCAATTTAAATACATGTATACATAAAACAGTATGTTTCTACCATTTTGAAGCTCACAATACAACTTACTTTCTGCACTGGTTTTTATCAGGTAAGACAAGCTTTCTTTGCTAGAAGTCCTAAGAACAACAAATCCCTGGGAAGACATCATTCACTCCTTGCACAAAATTCTGAGACACATGGATGGGCAATTCTGAGTAATCTGTTCACCCAGGCCAGCAGAGGCCCAAGGAATTAACTGACATGTCTGAGAACAGCACAAAGAATCTTCAGTGACAATGAAACCAAAACTCAGGGGTTCCCTCAGTCACATTGCCTTTACCCTTTCCTCGAATCCCAGGGAACCCCAGAAGTCACCGTGTCATTAAAGAATTAACTTTAATACTTTAAGTGAAGTGAGGTTCAAGCTTGCAAGCTTTCTCCTATGAAGAGAAAGGGACTGCGGCAAATCTTTCAGTAAAATCCGTAGCCATGTCTTTGCCATCCCTGCATAGGCACGAGCCCCTTCATTTCTACATCTTTTCCTCATGTGTGTGTGGTTGCACATGGACCAAAAACCAGTCCTCACGAAAACAACTGACAAGAACCATGTGTGGAGTCAGAGTCAGGCCATGTACGCAGGCTTCATGGGGAACTTCCGTACCTCCGTCTAACTACAAGTAACAGCAAATACCATATAACCCAGTTCCCTCAGTTCTTTGAGCAGGCCCAACTAACCCGACTGATCGGGACGGAGTGGAAACCACTTCTTAGGTCCTCAGCACCCAGCGCTCAGAACTCTCTGTAAACTGAGGTCCCAGGATGCCCTGAACCTGCCCCTCCCCGCAGCAAGAAGATAAAAACCTCAACTGCCCGCGTCATTAAGAGAGTCTACCTTCAGAGAAAGCAAGATGAATTCCCACTTCTAGAAAGCAAAATAACCCAACCAATCGCTGTCGATAACACAGAGAAGAATACTGAACAACATTCCACTGGTAACACAGGGCTTGCCTTTGTTTAGGGTCTATTAAATTTAATAACTTCCCCCTCTGTGGCTTTAAACAGAGAACTTCTTCAAAATAAGAGTGGCTCCTATTAAACTTAATTACTTGCCCGTGGCTGCCGTGGCTGAGATGTGTCTACCCGACAGGTGGCTCTTAATAAAGAAATGGTTCTGTAGTAAAAAAAAAGTAGATGTTCTAGTGTTTTATTATCGTTGCTTTAACTTTCTGGTTTATTAGTATTAATTGCTGGAGTTTTCCTTTTAACCTCTCTTAAGGCGTCACTCCCTCCTGTGAGTTAAGAGTGGCCCAGTGAAAATAAATGTGCACATATACTTGGCACATTACTGAAGCTGTTGGTTTCAAAATCGGACTCGGGGGACTTGACAGAAACTCGGTTATAAGGGACATTTAAAGATGAAGTGAAGCAAACACTGCCCCATTTGAAATCACACAAAACATCCCCCCCTAATCGGCCCTGAATGATCAAATGGGGTTTTTCCACTGGCAATTTCTCGATTTTGTGGTAGTAATAAAATAATTTTTAGTAACTTTATTTACTAGACTAATGCCAATTCTGCTGACCTTTGGAAATATTATAGTTTAGCGACTAAGAGTCATAAAAACAGAGACATCTTGACTAGTCCTGCGCAGTTGATTAAGTGGAATTTTTTGATATTTAAATATTTTGAAAGAAGAAAATCAAGACCATTTGCTGAAACAAACAAACAAAAATAATATGTAACCTTCAAAAAGAGTACAGTTCCTAACTCTGTCTTGTGTAAGAAAAAAAAAAAATCATGCACACAACCTGCATGGGCCTCTCCCAGAGTAACAGAGGCGGACAACACGTATGATCCTACCCTGCGTCTCTAATTCACGTATCTTAACACTCTAAGAGACCCCTCGAAAGCATCAGAGAGGTCCATGGGCACAACAACCAAGACCACAGAAAAATGCTTGTATGAGTCCCTTCCACTTCACTTATGCCAAAGAGTGGGACAGACTTAGGTCAACCTAAGCTGCTTCACTCGGCTGGGTGGGGCAGGAGAGGAGTTATCAGCAGGGAGTAAACTTACAGAGGGTCTCCTTCCAGAGACCAGCGACAGATAGCTCCTACGCTACGCTAACCCACAAGTCAAAGAAACAGTTGTGTCTCTTTTCATATCGGATAATTACATAAAATACATTTTGAAAGTCTGTAATTATTTACTTACATAGTATTTTGTAATGGCCTGCAGAAAAGTAATTACCATCTTTGTGCCAAGCCTCACAAGTGCTTTGAACATCAAAGATGCCAGGGGTGATAAAATTATGACAATGATAAAGACACACAATGGTTTGGGTTGTTTGTGGGCTTACTGTCCTTGCCTTGCCACACCCTGCTCTTTGACAGAATCAGCGAGAAACAATTTTGGCAACCTCTGTAGAGTGAATATTCTTTTTATTAAATGAGATAATGAATAAATATCCCTCAAGGGTGGAGGATGCTGCTTCAATACTGATTGTAAGGTGATAAGGCCATGCTTGTCATTGTGAGTATGGGAGGGGAAGGGAACCAACCCGGTGGGCCTCCTCCTGCCCTCCAATGTCTCCATACTAGTTTCTGATAAGAAGCGTTTGAGTTTTCTCATTCTGCTGAATAGGAACTAAACTCATTACAATAAGGGAAGCCCTACTGATCAATTACACGACAGTAATTTATTGTTTGGTCATGAACCCATGACTGCTGCTATTGTTTTTGTTACAATATTGAAGGCTATTCAAGGTTAGGGAAATATTTCCTGAATTTTTGTTTTGTGCTCGTGGTGGTAAAGGAGGGACTGCAGGTAACGTACCTGTATCATCTTATTCTCTCTATACCTTGCCTTCATGAGGGCCACGGCAGGGACAACACAATATAGCATCCATCACTGTCATTATCGTAATTCATTAAGGTCTAGCATTTGTAGCTACACATGAAAAATTACTCGGGGCAGGGGTGGGGAGTGGGGGAGATACCCGAAAAGGAAGTTGTAAAATCAGAATCTCTGAAGATCTTCAAGTATATTAAATGATGCTCTTCCTTTGGAATGGTCTTTTAGGATGAAATGGAATTTCCTTAGGAACGGTACTTCCTGAAAGATCTTTCTGGTTGCTCTTATTTCTACGATCCCTTGGAAAAGAACATGATCATGCTATTCTTCCAACATTGTAATGAAATAGTTATTTTCTCCTAGTATGTTATTGACCATTTGTGAATGACTTCCACCTGCTTTTAGCACTGCACACATCATTTTGAGTCTGTACAGTAATGACAGCAAACACTGAGGACTTCCACGGGCTAGGCACTGTGCACATTGCCTTATGAATGCCATCTGAGGAGCCACTCACCTAAATATTTAAATTTTTGTTTGTTTGCTTTACCTCTGCTCTGTGGTGGATCCATTTTACAAAGCAAATAATCCCCTTTAAGAGTTCAGATTTTTATCTGCTTGGCTCATTTAAGCTAGTGCTTGCTTGCATATTATATACAGATAAGCAATTATTACAAAACAACTTGTGCTTCATACTATCAGCAGCACTCTGCGGAGCACATAGCGTGTGTGCAGTGTGTGGCAGTACTTTATATAAAGCATCCCACGGTCCCTCACAGTAACTCTAGGAGATTAATATTATGTCTCTATTTTACAAATAAGAGAGCTAAGTTTCGGAGAAGTAAGGAACTTGCCCACCAGGTACATGAGCTGGGACTCAAAACCTGGGTCTGAACCTTCAGTCCTACCATGCAAGTAAGGACTTCTTTCTCACCCATGAGCCTCTGTGGGTATTTCTGTGCTCCTTCATATAAGGAGATGAGAACTGAGCACGAACTGCTCTGAAAAGCATCTCAAAAAGGGAATACAGGACTGCCTAGAGATGGAGAAGAAGTTTAATATTTTAGCTGCCCATCTTATGGAGAGAAAGCATCCTAGACCTTAGGCTTTAGATCTCGGGGGGAATAAGACAGAAAATATGCAATGTGGCACCTTAAAACCCAGGAGACAAACTCTATTCTTGGGATGTTCCCTGGACCGGCCCCCAGGGAAGCAAAAGCGGCACTCCCTTGGGCCAAGGTGACTTGGTCCCCAAGCCCACCAGGCAGCACTCTGGGGTAAGGGCATAGCCCCATGCCCAAGAGCAAGGTCAGGTAAATCAGGGCTCCTCCAGTTCCCTGACAGTCCCCATCTAGTTCTTTCTTCCTGTTTCCCAACATGCTGACAAGAGGGATTTTCTGTTCTCCTCCCTCTAATGTTTACACAGAACCTCCCACCCTGGCACCATGTTTACTTGGCCAGGAATGACTCAGAGAAATGTTTGGGGTAGGAGGAAAAAACTGGACGAAACTCAGTTTTAAACTAGTTTAGAGCAGAGGCTCATTCGTACCCTTGGCTTCCGATCAATCTATGGCTGGGTAATTCACCTGCTTCTGCTCCTACTGCCTCTCCTGTGAAACGGAAAGAGTTGTGTGGTGCTGGCTTCTGGAAAGGTTTTAAATAAGCCTCAGTCAGTGGACTCAAAGCAATCTCGTGATCCCATATGACACATATAAATGGTGAACAACAGCGACTCCGCATTTACACGGCGTGTTTTCAGTGTTCTTTCCCCTGGTTTTCCCACTCAATCTTCTGAGAATGCACCTGGGTGAGGAACCTCTGTAGAACAGTGTCCCCTGAAGCTGCAATCACTTCCTGAGGTTCTGTCCTCTAGGTACAGCCAGAGGAAAACAGCCAAATCTGCTTCAGCCACAGAGGGTTGGACAGACAGAAGCCCCAGAGGACCCTAAACAGAAGCAAGTTTGCGCCAATCTGTCCTGGCCAAGCGTCGTTTTGGCCCTATGTGAAACAAAACAGACTCGGCAGAAAATACAGGAGCGACCAGAACTCATTGAACACCGTCCAGCCCCGTGCCTCGGATCCCACAGCGGCCCTCATTCTCCCCCTCTGCCTCACTCATCCCTTCCCATGTCTTTAACCGATGTTTGCCTAAAGGAGGCAGTAATTCCGTCAAGGGAAGTGATAACTAAAATTTAATACTCTGCGCAATTCCCCAAGAAATACCATGTGATTCATAAAAATCGTAATAGCCGTCATAATGAAAAGGGGTCAAAGGGGTAACATGGTTTTCCAAAGAATCTTGTGGTTCTCCCTCCACCCCTCTTCTTACCCTACTCACCCCTGCGGGAGTCCATCTGCTGTAGAAAATGTGAAGGCACTAGGACCAGAGAGCCCTTTCCTGCCATTCGCTTGAGAAACAAAGCCTTCCCTCCTCCCAAGTGGAAAGAAATAAAGGAGTCTGAGCTAATCAAAACCTGCAAGCCTCCTGGTGGAGTTTCAGCTTGTCAGTGATGCAACTCAGCGGAGTGAGTAGCGGCTTCGAGCTTTGCAGAAAATGACAGAGGGAGAGAAACAGAGACAGAAACACAAAGAGAAAGAAAGAGAGGCATTAAGCTGGCCAGGAGTCAAACAGGTGCACGGAGCGCGACCGCTGAGCAGAGTGTCTGACACGGAGGATCCAACTGTGTGTGCCTCAGTGGGTCTACTTTCTGTGTGGGGGACCGTGCTCGGGTCTGCGCGTCAGGGCTGTCCTGAGATGCACGGAGAGATTTTTTTTTCTTATTCACAGGACTCATACGGTTGGCCAAGAGCCTCTAACTCTTCTCTAATTGCCAGCGTGAAGGCTGTGTACACTTTCGGGCTCTCTACCATGAATTCTCTCGTGATAGCAAGAGAAGGCCAGAACGTGCGCCTCGTGTACTTCCACCATGAGCCACAGATCTCTGCGGTGCCTCTGGAATAATGGATGTGTGAGCTCTGCGGCTGCCAGGCTGAGAGAGTCTGCGGCTGCTGGATGGTTCGTGCACAGGCAGCGACGTCAGTCTGGGTCAGGCTCCGGGGCCACACATGGCCTCTTAAGACTCTTCCAGGCCTGGCCATACTTCAAATCACTAGCTTCTGCTAAGGATCTTAAGTTTGCTGGGGTCCTGTCTCAGAACAAGCCAGCTTGGACTTCAGGGGGTTAAGAGGCTCTAGAGATGGAAGGCTGAGCCATCGGTCTGTAAGCTGGCTTACAGGCGGATGTTGAGAAGGAAAGGAATGCAAGCAGAGGAAGGCCGGGCGTTAGACCTTCAGGAGAAGGCCCCAGTTGAGACGGTGCCCACCAAAGGGGCCACAAGTCAGCAGGGCTAATGCTGGGTGGCATTCAATGTCATTTTAAGAAAATGATGCCAGCTCTGGTTGGTGTTTAGTCTTTTAACTTAAAATGTTCAAGGACTTGATAACCCCGTTATTCAGAGGACCCGGTTTGCCAGCTGTCATACCGTGGCCCACACGCCTCTCATAGAGAGTTCCTGTGAGCCTCGGCCCGGCCTACAACCCCAGCCCCACCCCTGCACAGGAGTGGGTTTATAGTTAAAGTGTGGTCTTTACCTGAAATGCGCCTGGGCACGTCGGTGATGGCAGGAAGCCCCGTGCCCCGTGTAGAAGACAGCGGGGTGGTGGAGTGGATGGACGGGGACGTCATCTGGCTCAGGTAGGAGGGATAAGACTGGTCATAGGACCACGGCGGGGAAGACTGTGCCTGTCTGGGGTCTGGGAAAAGAAGAAACATCTTTAGTGTACTGGCCACTGTGGACTTCGAACATGCAACCCCAAAGTGAGAAAGGAGAAAGCAAGAGTAAAATGACACTCTATAAGGAAGTGTTTATTTCCTTTGACCCTAGCCTTTCAGGCCCTGTGTGGCACACAACTTTCTAGTTTCAGAGTGACAAAATGGATCATGCACAACGACTATTTCTCTCTCACACATTAAGTATTTCTATTTGGAAAGTCTAATGGACATTTAAAAAAACAACTTGCTTCAGTTACCTTTACAAAGTTGAATTTTACTTTATTTATTTTCTGTATCTTCTCATATTACTTCCATGAACACATACAACTCTCAACTTTTTTTTTTTTTAAGTCAGATTTTCTTTAATAGCCAATTTGGCTAAAGAACAGGTTCAGTGTACTTTTCCCGGCAGCATACCCAGCTGCTATCTTTCAGATGTGTTTTTTGGTTTTAAAGTGCAGAATTCCATGATTTCGCTTTCTCTCCAGGCAGGTCAATGGATGGCACTTTCTAGCAGGGAGGGTTAGGAGGTTGGGGGTCGGGAGGAGAACAGAGGGAGCAGCATGTGAGAAAACCCAGAGGAGGACAGTCAGTTACAGGATTCTCATGCTAGAACTACTCTAGAAAATGACCTTTAAGAAAGGGATATCTCAGATCATGATCTCAGGGTCCTGATCTCAGAGTTGTAAGATCAAGCCCTTTGTCAGGTTCTGTGCTGAGTGTCCAGCCTGCTTAAGATTCTCTCTTTCCCTCTCCCTCAGCTCTTCCCTCCACCTCCCACTTAAACAAACAAATAAACAAACAAACAAAAAAACTGGAAAGCTTCATCACCACCCAGTTTCAATGTTAAGCATATGAGTTTCTGACAGAAAATGACCCAAAAAGAGAAGAGCAAGGACACATCTTTAATCTTACTGGAATCTGTTTTAAAGATGCCACATGTTTGGAATATAGCCTAGTGTTACCTACTGTCACTGTAATAATAAAAATAACAGGCAGCCAACTTGTTAGGTTAACTGCTGAGCATTAACAATATCTTTTGATGTATCTCTATGGGGTTTCCTGGAGGCACAAGTTCAAGGCCAAGTACATTTATCAAAAGAGTTTCAGTCTACAGAGGAAAAAAAGGTAAATTTGTCATATATTTCCAGTGTGTATTTCAAATTAATTTTGTTCTTACTGGAAGACTAATCAAACAGATTCATAAGCAAATTTCTCTTAACTTTTTTTTTTTTTTTTGCTACTTCCAAAATGTTTTGCTAGTTTTAAAAATTCTAATACACCAGGCTGTTCACAAGACAGCATCGTATATTAGAATATTCAAGGACTTTGTGATGTGGAGAATGGGGTCAAGCTCTGAGACTTCTACTTTCTAGCTGTGTGAACTACTCAGCAACTCTGAGCCTTGTTTCCTCAGGTTATATCCGAATCACAGTTTGTAAGAATTACAAGAGAAAACCAGGGGAGCCTGGGTGGCTCAGTGGGTTACAGCCTCTGCCTTCGGCTCAGGTCATGATCTCAGGGTCCTGGGATCGAGCCCCTCATCGGGCTCTCTGCTCATCGGGGAGCCTGCTTCCTCCCTCTCTCTCTGCCTGCCTCTCTGCCTACTTGTGATCTCTGTTTGTCAAATAAATAAATAAAATATATTTTTTTAAAATGTCTTTACAAGAGAAAACCATATGGAGAGAACTAGCACAAGGAGGCACCCAGTAAGTATTGACTCTTATCTTAAAAAACAAAAACAAAACTCCTCCCAGTGACACAAGGATAGTCCCACAGTTAGAACACATCTGAATTGGCACTAATACATTTGGACCAGGCTTAAAACTATTCTCCTAATACCCATCAGCCTCTGAAAATGAAAAGCTTAAGTTTTTAAAACAATATGTTTAATAGTCAATGTAGGCTTATCTCTAAAAATAAAAATGAGTACAACAAGACATGGGTATTTCTGAAATGGTCCCTCTTTTAAAGCCTCTCGGTTTTTCCATACAATCAAAGCCAGTTAGTTTCAGCTATTTCTTGTTTATTTGTTCAATTCAGAAACAATTTATTTAAAGGCTGTCTAAATAGGACATACTGAGTCAAAATAATGAAATACATCTGGATATTTATCTGATGTTTACTGTATCAACAGATACATAGGAAAATTTCATCCAGCTCAATTTTAGGGAACATTTACTGGAGTTTGCAACTTGAAAAAAAGTATGGTACTGTAAATGGTTAACATAAACTTTTCCTTCAGAAATCTAAGGGGAACTAGGTCATTAAAGTAATGAACTTCTGTGCTTTAAAATGTTCAAGGCTGAGATTGTATAGATTGGCAACATTTCAAATCAGAGTGAGTAGTCCTTGTGATATATCTGATACTAACATACTTCCTTGTTTTAACCATTAATGTAATTCATTACATTTCAGACGTAAATACAAATGACCTTCAGATGGAAAAGGATGCATTCCTTACAGCACCCGAAGGCGATCTCATAAAGGCAAGGCCTTCTCTCAAGCCATGTTTTCAATAGACAAAAAGGACAAGAATCCCATAGATAACTGAGCTGCACACACAGGATTCCGATCTGGATTTGAGTTCTAATCTAACCTGACCAGGTTCTTCTGAACTTGCCTTCTGAAGCAAGCAGTTTAACCTGCATGTCCGTTCCTCTACTGTAACTCGCTGTTAGCAGTAGCACAGGACTCCCTGCCTAAAAATGGGTAAAAATACAAAGAAGTGTAAAGAATGAATAGAAGTATTAATGTTTAAAACATATCACTGAGGAATCGGGGAACTTAATGTGGGCAGCCTTTCAGTTCTCCTGGAGCAGGCGGGCAGCCCAGTCCAGGGGGAACAAGTGAGCTTTCTAGCAGAAGGATAGGAGTTGGAACCCTGGCTCTATGATTTATAAGCTGCATGGCTTCAGTGGTGGTAGGGAACTCTCTGAATTTTGGAGGGGAGACAAGCTCCTCTCGGTGCTGAGCAAGCCTCTGAAACTTTAGGGCCTCAACAGCTCATCTGTAAAATGGGAATAACGATGCTTCTTAGGGTTGCTGGGAGCATTCCATGAACACGGCCTTATCTGATGAGTCACCTGGCATTCCTGGTACATATTAAGTACATCATAAATATAAATGACTATTGCTAGCTGTGAAATGAGTACTGTAACAATAGCTACCTTTTTGTTACAAAAGTAAATGAGATAATGTAAGTAAAAGCATTCGGTAACTATCAAGTGCTATATTAAAATTATTACTGCTCTTCTTTAGGAGCTCACGTGGTCAAGGCCCTGCTGTGTGACAAGGATTATGTTTCTTAATGTTGCTGGGCTTCAATCGCTTCACCTGTAAATGGGTATGATACTATCACAGAGCTGTCGTAAGGACTAAATAATACACAGGGAGTGGCAAATCATCGTTATCATTCAAAAAAATTAAAAATCTGACTCTAAACCATCCAGGAGGGCTGGGTTGTCTCATGTTATTCTTGAAGGTTTCTAAGATCAGACCCAACACAAATAGTAAGTGCTTGATAAGCAAACATTCAAGGAACCTCCCAGGGTGGTTTGAGTGAATAATGAAATTTTATAACGAAGTAGTAATTAGTCATCCTCTAACTTCCCCTCAGGTGATAAAAGAAGTTGTATCAGTAAGATTTTAGTTTTTATATCATGTCCCTGACCTCCAGTTCCAGAATATACACCAGAACAGTCTATCAAAGGACAGTTTTGCTTTTACCAGAGGTCTTACCTGAAGATCTCCAAGATTAGTGAAAATCACTTCTTACTATCCTTAACAAGTGAGGTCTCTCTTTTTGTTTTTTTGTCCCAGAGGACAGACTGCTGAGCCAGAACTGCCACATGGGGGTTCACTAGATCTCATAAAAAATAATTTTAAAAAGACACAGTAATCTCTAAAAAAAAAAAAAAAAAAAGTAACAGTCTCCAATAGCCCAAGGCCTTCCAAACTCCACTGTTTCTGTCCTGTGTGATCTTGGACAAATCATATAATCTATCCAATCTTCAAGCTTCCTAGTCTGTAAAATGGGGATAAATAAGAAGACCTTCCTCCTCAGTTTGTTGGGAAGATCAATCGAGATAAAGTAGTAAAGAGTGAGCTCATGAGAAGAACCCAATACATGTTCACCACTGTTAAGACCTCTACCTTTCCTGAACCTTTATTCAGCGTTTGTATTTCCAGCCTGTATCTCTTATCCTAGCAGAGGGCAATTTTTAGAAAGCTTCATGTAAGTTCTGAAGTCCACTGTTTGGAGAATATACCCACGTGGGTCATGTCAATAACCGTTATGATCATTTACCTTTAACCCTCTACCTAATTCACTCATTATTCACTCATTTACCTTTAACTTCTTTCTTAGTCCTGGTTTCTCCCAGACCGAGAAATCCTAAGCAGTTTAGTGTATTTTTTAATACGTACACCTTAACTTTTTTCAAACCCGTAGTGAAAAAGAGCTATATTTAAAATATCTTGACTTCCTAAATGCCCCATCACCAAGAAAACATAATCCTATCTTAAATATACAATTATAGCATATTTGCTTTGTTATGGACAATTATTAATGCTTACAAGTAGAGAAAAGTCACCTTAACCTGATCTCATCAGCAGTTTTGGAACTCAACTTCCTGAAGAAACTTGAGACTTCTGGGATTCGCTCTGAACTTGGGTGAGTCAGAGCAGGTGACAGATAAGGTTTTCAGGTATCACTGTTCAATCCTAAGGTTGCTACTAGGGAAGGGTGTAGGGCCTTGCTCTGAGACAAACCTACTAATTAGCCATTCACACACAACAGACGGTCTGCACCCTGACTTCAGGTCCCATGGGGCTGACAGCACCTTCTCCTTCAGTCCATCCTGCCCAGAGTTAGAGAAAACTGCTTGTCTCTCTGACTCTGCAGGAACAGAGGGAGGTACTGTGTCCTCCACTCCAGCATAAATGAGAATATTCTTAATTTTTGTGTCTCAGAGGATAAAAGCAACTACCTATAAGCAACAACACATAAGCACCCATGAGCTTTCAGAGGATAAGTAAACTTCCTTTCTCAGAAATTTTTCGAAAGAAATGAAAACTGCTGTTGAGCTTTAAATATTTTATGGTGTTTTTAAAACCGTCTTTCACTACTTTCACATGAGAATCCTCAGGAACAGTATCGATATTTTTATGACCATATTATAGAAATTCAAAGGATCAGCATATGTTTTTATACAGATGGTACAATTTAAAAACAAAACGTTCAGGGCTGCTTTTTTTTTTTAATGTGCACATACTCCTTAGTGCCTGAGAAATCTGAAGTCCTAAACAGCACTTGAACATTTAAATAGGCCTCTACCCTATTTTTCCCCCAAACTTCTCTGCTCTTACCTAATATGGGGGTTTTAAAAGGGAACCTGTGATCAAATTTGACCTATAAGATAAACCGGATAGAAAATCAGGTCTTCCCTCTATGAGGGCTGCCGTACTCACGGCCAGGAAGTGACAAAGCAAAATGACTAAATGAGAGAGAGGAGAAAAAGCAGCAGAGGGACCTAGGAGCAAAAGAGGTCCTGGAGCCTAGATGAAACCAGCGAGAAGACGGGCACCAGGTTGAACCGTGCAATCATGCCAAGAACCATCACCAGGCACATAAGGTCAAGCTACTTAGAAGACACCTCAAATCTATAACTGCACCTTCCAGAAAAAACCGTGGTTTCCTTTGTGAGAACAGACCAATTCTAGCTACTAAGAGTTCATATTGAATAAAAAGGAACCAGTCATTCAACATAAAGAACCCTTCAAAACAGACAGAGAGGCAAACTGTAAGAGACTCTTAAAGGTAGAGAACAAACTGAGAGTTGCTAGAGGGATGTGGTGGGGGATGGGCTAGATGGGGAATGGGCATTAAGGAGGGCACCTGTTGTGATCAGCACTGGGTGTTGTATGTCAGTGATGAATCACTGAATTCAACTCCTGAAACCAATACTGTGTGATATGCTAACAACTTGAATTTAAATAAAAACTTGGGGGAAAAAAAAAGAATTCCTCAGTGTTGGTTTTTTTTTTTTTTTTTTTTTTTTTTTATAACAATTGAAAATTTTTATGTAAAACATGGGAGCACTCACATACATAAAATAATATACACATATTATATCACATACCAGTTAATGATAAACATAAGGGAAATAATCAATTATAATACAATACTAGTAAGGGGCTTTAACACCTCACATCAAAGAACAGATCATCCAAACAGAAAATCAAAAAGGAAACAGTGGCCTTGAATGACACACTGGATCAGATGGATTTAACAGATACATTCAGAACATTCCAGCCCTCCTCAGTGTTGGTTTTATCTGAGGCAGAGTCTGTCAGAGACATCACTACCATCAACAGTGTGCGGGGCTGCTCCTCCATATAGCTTATATTTTAAAAAGACACTAGAAGCCCAGAGGTCAGCGTACACTTCACTGTCTCTCTCCCAACTCACTAAGTCAAGGGCAAGGTTCTTCTTAGCCATCTCTTTTCCATCTGTGCGGTACAAATGGTCATTACTGCCACCTTAACAGGGTTTTTGAGGGGCAACAGGAGAGACGTTTTTGCATGGTGTTCCGATGAACCAAAAAATTATCAATTTTTATTGCGATAAACAGCTTCTGTATGCCCATGTGCCAGTGGGATGGTCTAAGGGGCAGGGCACAAAAGACCTTTCCTGCCTTGAAGAAGCTTATACATGCAATTGGGGAAGTTAAAATGGAAAGATGTAAACAATTAATTCAGAAATGTTCAGAGTATGTACTTGTGTCTTTTAAAAAAATGCTCTAAAGATAGAAATGAACCATAAGGCATCAATGTCAGAGCAGATATCCTAAGTTCTCTTCTCTTTCTAGAGGGCTGTTTCTTCTGCTTGGGCTACTTGGAGGTTGTTCCAGAAACTCCCAAAACAAAAAGTATAGAGGACGACATACCCCAGCAATGCTCCCAAATCCTAACTTGGGAAAAGTGGTTCAAGGTGTCTAAGCGCCAGGCAAAAATGGAGACAACCATTTATTTAAAGCTGTGGACATAAGAAGATCAAGCTCTCTTCTTTGAGTCGGATCACAGCTTCTGAAGTTCGATCACCGGTATGGGGGAAAGGAAGGAGTGGCCATTCATCTCCTAAAATGGTACTGAAAGAGTCATGGCTTCTAGAGGATCCATACTTTCAAATGACTAGAAAGCAAATTCCATGTCTGCATAATTGAACTCCAAACATGTGCGGACAAAAAAAAAGAGAGGAAGGAGGCAGAGCGTTAGAAAAAAGCCACCCTAGGAAAATGAACTGGCTTTAAGAAAATATGCAGACGTCTGGCTTCTCTTCAGTTTGAATGAGTTTGAGTCTGGGGGGAGCCAAGGGGGAACAGAGCTGCATGAAAGTCCAGTGAGAGGTAATGTGGAAAATCAATGGTTGCTCTCAGCGGGCCTCCTTTTGTAAACACTTCAGTTAAACGTGTAGGTGTGAAGAAGGGCCTGCTTTCCTAAGAATCACTCATAACAAGGCACACCGCGCACATGGCGTTGAACTTCGTGCAGAGATGGGAGGAAACAAGTTAGCAGGGGCAAAGCCCAAACCAGCGCACAAAAGGCTTCTTCCTGCTTCTGGTGCCAGCGGGTTTCTGTGTAATGTGACCCGACGGGAGCCCATGGTTTCTGCCAAAGCTCCGTGTGCCTGTGGCAGCACCTTCTCTATCTGGGGAGCAGGGTACGGTTAGAAAGCTCCATGTTCCCACCCTTATCCTCCACCCATTTTTTTTACCCTAATCAGCACTCACATCAGCCTGTGTAAACCTCAAATATTTCTTAAGAAAACTGGGGTTCTTAAAAGGAACTGTGTAGAGTCTAATAGTTTATGACTTGTGCCCTGTCAATTGCTACCAGGGTCAAATATAGCCAGTCATCTCAACAGAGAGAGGCAGGTTTACAATTTCCTACCCTAAACTATGTCTGTTGTACTACTATCATTCACAGTACAAATACACTCACGTTCATATGTACATTAATTCCCATTTCAAAACAATTTACACTAAATACTAAATGTTTAATTCTGTCTTCTCTAATAACCTTGTTAGCTAGACTGGATTTTCAGAATGAGCTCTCCCACTCACTTCTGGGTCTCTTGACTAGTAGGACACATGGTTCTTAGAACAAACAAGCTCCTCTTCCAGCATAGGAAGAGCCCTGGACTGGTTGCTCTGGCGCCAACCATGCAGCCGTGCACCACTGATTTACCTTCTCTGAGTCTCACCATTTGCACCTGGAAGAGGAGATGAGAACAGATGGGTTATCGCTAAGATGATTTTCAGTTTTGAACTCTATGATACTAACTACTCAGGAAAGCAAGCACCCTACCCTCAGTCCTTTCTGGAGACGGTAGTTGTCACTGAAATTACTGATGGTGTGTTGAGCAGGTTTGGGCTGGCTGTGAAAGGTCAGTGACAGGTGGCCCTCACAGAGCAGAGAAGACCCTAAGAGCAGGGTTCTTGAATCCCCCTTCTGTCCCTACCTGGGATTTCCCCAAACAGATCAAGATGGCTACCAGATTCATTTGGCAGAAGACCAACCCAACTGATTCACAGAACTGTGACTGAAATCTGAGGAGAAAAGAGCAGCACACTGTTTGGATAAAACTGGATCCTACGTAGGGTACACTGGGGATGATGAGTGAGGTCACAAAGCAAACAATGGGAGAAGAGGGACTTAGTCACTCTTAGGAGACAATAGCAGGGAAGAGAATGAGAAGTGATATGTATAGTCTGAGAGGTCATATGCCACAACAAAAGGTTAAGAAAAAAAAAACCAGAAAGTTGCATTAAGACAAGGTCATGAGAAGTGCCTTCAGAACATCACCAACTTCTGGATGAATGGGACTCTTAACTGTCTCATAAAAATATGAGCTACACACAGAACCAGAACTTGAGATATAACTGGGATGTGGGGCTGGCCAGGGAAAGTGAACTTCAGTTCAAATCATCATCCCAAAGTGGGTATAGTCAGTCAGGTCAACTCAGACTGATGTCAACATCCAGGAGGCAGCTACAGCAGCTAGGGCATCACAGAAGGTCCCCAGGCCTGGTGATTCCTGTTGTCAGATGGGTCATGGTATCCATGGTGCTAAGAATTATCTCCTGGTCATTCATTCATTCACGTAACCAACCATTCATTCATTCATGTATCCAACCATTCATTCATTCATTCATTCATTCATTTGAAAAATATGGACTGAGTGGCCTTCTCTGGTACTGGGCTAGGCACTAGAGATATTAATGGCAAATAAAGACAGACTGAATCCCTGCCCTCACAGGCTTTACAGTCTGGCCGGGGACACTGACATGAATCAACTCATCACATAACTGCGATAAGTACTAGAAAGGAGAGTCCTTGGCACCATGACAACACACAGTGGGCCACCCCAACCATGCCTGGGGGGTCTAATGATGTGACATGATAACTGAGTCAAGAACTCAATGGCAAGCAAGAGTCCAGTAGATCAGTAGGTGAGTGTAAAAGGGCTTTAGGCCAAGAGAACCGTGTGTATCAAGTTCCTGGGACAGAGGCAGTACCGTTTTTGAAGGAGTTGAGAGAGCCAGTGTGGGTGGATTACGGACAAAAGGCTCAAAATCATTGAGAGGAGAACGGGGGAGGAGTCCGAGCAAGCAGAACCTGCTAGGCCACACCAGAAATTCAGGGCTTTATCCTAAGTGCAACAGAAGGTCACTGAGGTGTTTTAAGTATGAGGTGACATAATCAGATATGCATTTTTAAAATCTCTGTCCGACAGCATCATAACAGAAACAGGGCACAAGTCCAGTCTAGAACTTGGCAAACAGAGAAGGGTGTATAGGACAAACAGCAGCTGAAATGGACAGAGGGGAGGAGCCCAGGAGAGCCAGCAAGCAGCCTTGGGCCCGTAGCTGCCTCCACACACCATCCCTGAGGTGCCCGAGGCTGGATCACATCAGCTTGGGCTGAGCAGGCTGACCTGCAGTCAGGGGCCTTGGGCCTGCCGCTGTGATTTGAGCAGGCCCCACCTCCCACTTTCTGGTTCAGGGGTAAAGCCTGGGCACCTGCCCGTTTAACAAGCTCCCCCAGGTGATGCCTAATCCACGCCACAGTTTGAAAACAATGGGCATAATTTTTACTGCTGACAGTCAGAAAGGAAAATTACCCAACGCCATTCTGATTTAATCTTCCCTATCAAGAAGAATGATCTCCAAATAGAAGGAGCAAAACAAACATGCTTCAGAGGACTTTGTGGCCCCAGAGAGGTAAGAAGACAGAGGAGAGAGACTTGTACTTTAAACGAATTCAAGGTTCTGTTCCTGGATGAGTTATACCGCACAATATTGCAAGAACTGTGAAGACCAATAGGCCAAAAGGGCATTTTTTTTTTTCCCTCTTTTGTCCTGTTTTGTCCTTTATTTGACAGAGCGGGGCTCCAAAGTTATATTAAGTGAAGCCTGTTTCCCCGTAACTCCACTCACTACTAACCTCAGCTTTGCTCTCCGGCATTCCTCTACCACGTGAGAGTCCTGAAGTTATTAGAAGCTAATGCCTTTACTAGATGATCACTGGACATTCGCTGACTCCATTCACCTTATTCTGAGAGAAGTACTACTACTGGTAAGATTTAAATGTCAACTAGTTTTTTGGAGCCTTTACTGGTGATGACTTGATTGCAGTCCACGGAAAACACTAAGTCACCTTCAGCAACCCATGGACAATGAGCTTTTCATGCCAGAGCTCCACAGTGACAACCAGAAAGCAGAAGAGGTTCACTAAAAACCTGTCTCCTGGGGTTACCACAGCACTGGATTAGAAGACAGCTCACCTGTCCATTGCACATCCTGACCTCAGCAAGATATACACCTTATCTCTAATGTGATTTAGAGCTACTTAAAAGGCCTATCCGAAAGTGGTTGTTGAGATGACTCATGGTCGGCTTGGAGAAAGACATGCAGTGGCAGGCTCAAGGATTATAGTCCTAGTTATGCCCAGCATGTTCATGAAGGTCTTTAAAGAATTAGAAACAACCTTTCTAAGCTGCAAGATGAGACACAGTTGTGAGGAACAGCCAACACACTGGGTGAAGCATCAGAACTATAAAATAACCCTCAAGGATGGGAAAAGGGAGTACAAGTGACATAATGGAACTGAATAAGAAAGAAAGCACATCCTTGTCTCAGTCAAATTTAAGACAGGATGGCGGAAGCCTGCCCTAAGAGCAGAGCTTTTCCTGGACTGCGAGACACAATGTGACGGGATGACAAAAAGTTAATACAACCTTGGGATGCATGAACAGAGTACCAGAAGACCCTTACTGCCCTGGTCACACATGGCTAAAGGACCGTGTCTTCTCAAGGCAGCATCAGATGGAACCTCCAGCCATCATGTGAGGAATGGTTGAAAGGAGAGGCCAAGAGCTCCCAACTACCTTCAATCTTTCCATAGGACACTCCTACCTCCTGCCTGACCTGAAACTTGGATTTCCCCAGATAACCTTTCCACTTAGCTCCTTCTCCAAGGTCACAAGATGAGCCAACTCCTCTTTAGAAGTTTTTCCATGTTTACCATGACCTACCGACCTCCAGAACCTTCCTCCATATTGGTAACTGGCTCAACATCTTCCTTCTTTCCCTGACTTGTACCAAGTCCTACCAAATCCTGGGACAGACTGTCATTCTCCCTGATGATCCACCACACCACAACCCATTCCTGTTACCAAACCACAAACAATGCAGGAGGGAAGCACATAAGTAGGCATAACTAGGCTGGTTGGCACTTCCAATTACCTCTATCCTCAGGCAGCTCCTTAGCGATGCTCACCCAAAGTCATTTTCCTCTCCCATTGCTCACTTGATGACTCTTCCAAACACTTACTATTCTTCTTAACCCTCTCCCCTCTCCCCTCACCTCCTCCCCACCTAAAACCACCTTGTCAGATTTCACCTTCCTGGGACACTGACTTTAGTTCTGAGAGTTTCCAAAATCTCCTGGTACCTAAGTTTTCTTCTTCCCTAAACAGGCTTCACAATATGGACTCTTCAATGATATTTGTCTTTCAAAGACTGCTATCACTAACATTTTTTAAATAGTCAAAAAGCGAGCCTTTATCCAAATAAACAAAGCCCTAGAAAAAGATCTGAAGGTCTTACATGGGAAAAGGGACATATAATTTTATTCCTGGAGTATTTCTGCACATATTAAAATGAAAAAATAGAATCAAAACACTTTCTCAGCTGATAATATTTGTAAGATACTGTTGTTACTTTAATACTGCACAGTACAATATACACCCATTCTCAGTGTGAAGCCCTGGGTTCCCATCAATGATTAAACATCAAATCCACCATCAGAGTATCCACTACATCAAATTTCACACCTGACATGCCCCTCTCCTGGACTGGCCCTGTAGGACAAATATGCCATTTAAAGCTAGATTCCTATTCTGATGATTTTGCCTACAGTCCATTGCAAAAGGTGAAAAGGGCCAAGAAGGGTCCCCAGGCAACTAGTGAAGAGGAAAGACATGTGTATGTCTGTGTACACACATACATATGTACATGTCTCTGTATGTCTGTATTACATATGCACATACATATATGTGCATAGGTAAAGACTAAAACCAGATATAAAACCAAACAGAGAAAGATAATGCTTTGGAAAAGAATGAAAGAAAGAAATCCAGACTTCCTCTGGGCAGAGACCCAAAGACAGGCCAGAAACAGAGCAGTCTTGGGGAAGGATAAAGCGAGGCATTATGTAGATGGATTCTTCTTATCACAATTAGATATTAACTATGCATCTTCTAGTCCAGATAGGAGGAAATTACAAAGGCAAGTTTTTGGAAATCAAGAAATTAATTTTTCTTGGAACACTGCCCCTCTTCATTTTTCTAAAAGCATAATAAAGCCCAAGCATCTTCAGTTCATAAGGGAATTCCTACTGACAAGTCCAGAACCCTTCATGAAGCTGATCTAAGGACACTGCTCACAGGCTAACAACAGCATGACATACTGACCACCAGCTTTCCATGGGGTCTTCCTGAGCCTTAGTCTTCAAAGCCAGCACAGGCTGAACCCAAATTCTGCTCTTCTTCATAAGGCAGCTGCCAGAGCTGAATGGATGGGCAATTACACATCATTTGTACTATTTTCTCATAAGGACTGTAACCAGTGACCTCCTCTGAAGAGATTTCCAGCTCACAGATGTGCACAGCAGCAGCACATTGACTTAGCTATCCTGCTCAAACTCTCTCACAGGAAGAAGATAGGACAGAACTTTCTGGAAACTTCAGAAATTAAACAACAGCACCACGAAAGTAAAAGAACAGTACTATCAACAGCCTGTCTTTGAATGCGGTGATTTCTGTTCCTCAGACATGAGATGCCTACAGGTGAGTAAGACTCTGGTGATCATAAAGCATGAGACCTCGCTTACCTCGCCCACCCTCTACAGCCCACCACCCTCCCACAGTGACACACCTGTGGTCACTCTTCCTGGTAATAGTCACTGGGCCTCTCTCAAGCCTCACTTTCCCTCACACTCACAGCCACCACCTGCTGCCCCCAGGCCCCATGCCCACACCAGATCCCACCTTGTTTGACATTAATAGGAAAGTATTATGCTAGTCAGTGTTGCAGTGTGAGCACAGTGGACTAAGGCCTAAGACAGCCAAACATACACGGCCCAAGCTCAGCAGGCCCAGGTGGCTGAGAGCCTCCTCACATTTAAAGGCATGTTGTTGGCCAAGGGAATAGGGAATCAGACCAAAGGTGGGTGGACACTACTGTACTTCAGTCACCGTAACTGATGAGAAGATGATTCTTCTACATGATGCCTGGTCATGTTGCTTTTTGAGATATTCCTAAAAGTGTTACCTTGAATACATACTCACATAGCTGTAATTTAATCATTAAAAATCATTTTATTGCACTTTAAAGCATAATTCAGATATTCCTAATGCATCTCTTTTAGGAAAACATCATTCTCTGAGGATTCTAAGTAATACCCAGTGGGGAGCAGAAAAAACAATTAGTCCCTTAAGACACATATCACTTAGAATGTCAGCAATATGGCCGACTTGGTAGGGCTGAGGGAGACCACCAACTAAAAATATGGAGCTCACAGTCGACTATAATGGCTGAAGAAGCTTTCAGTGAGTCATGTCTTGAAGAATCAATTTCTTCCACATGGAAGATATGTCCTTTACAGAATCGTTTTAAAGCTTTAAGAAGAACTTCATGCAAGACTAGTTCACCAGTGGAGAAGAGTGGCATAAATTAAAGTTGCGTAGGTAGAGAAATGGGGGGAATCGGCCACGACAGAAGCATGCTTTGGCCTCCCAAGAGTGCACAGTGGTTAAGGAGCATGGTTAAGATGCCCTGAGACAATGCACATCCAGCTTCTGTTCCTGTATTCACCACCGCCTAGTGGGTACTGGGACCTTGGGCAAGGTATCTAAGGCATCTGGCCTCTCAGAACCTCCGCTTTGCATAATAATGCCGCCTACCTCACCAGAGCTGTGGTAAGGAACATAAAGGACTAACTTCATTACAGCAATGCCAAATACACAATGTGCACTCAGTAAAGGACTGCTTAAAATAATTCAATCAAGTAGGTACTAGGGCAAGGATAATAATGGGTCACACTTCCTGAAGAAGTCAATAACCCATTCATTCATTCATCACCAAATCAAACTCACAAAGTAACAGACACTGTGTAAGACAATGAGGACACAAAGGTAAATAAAACATGGCGCTAAACTTTAAGAGCTCAAAGTCCGATGAAGACACAGATGTGTAAACAGAAAATTGTCACAAAGGGGATGAGTATGGGAGCCTTAGGCTCAGCGTGGGTAGGCTGGAAGAAGGCTAACAGAGATGCTGGCCTCAGATCTGAGTCTTGAAGAAAGAAGGCTCTCTCCTGGGCTATAGCAGCAGCTTCCCGAATGATGTCCCTGTTTCTACCATTGCCCCTTATGATCCATTCTTCACACAGTAAGAAAACTGACTTTTAAAAAGCATATGAATTAGATAACGCCCTTCTCTTGCTTCACATCCTTAAAGAGCACTCTACTGCAATCAGAACAAAACCCAAGCTCCTTACCGGGTCCTTGAATTAATCCATTCCCTGCCTGCCTTTCTGGATCATTTCCCATGTCCACCTACACAGACCTTCCTGCCCTCTGAGCCCACCACGGTCAGCCTTTGCATGACTTTTCCATTGCCTGAAATGCTGTTCCTCCTGGTCTTCCAAGTTCTTCAAAGAACCCCATATTTCAACTTTCTAATCAAAAGTACCTTCTTCCTTCCCTGAGTTGCTCTCTAATATATTACCCTATCCCATTTCTCAATGCATGGTGTTATTATCTGGAATTATCTTGTATGTATGTTTATTTATCCATTTACAGACTATATCTAGCACAAAACTGTAAGCTCCCTGTCAGTAGAAACTGGGTTCTGTCTTGCTCACTTAATGCCTGGCAGACAGTAAGCACTCAAACTTTTTTTGAATGAATGAATAACAGAAGAGCAGAATGCCCACCCAAAGGTTAGACAAATGTTTCAATCCACCAAACCCAAGGGCCTAAGTCTGCTTTTCATTGCTTGTTTCAGGTGTAGCTCCCCCACCCACAAAGTACTGAGTTTAAAATAGTGATTATCTTTAGTAATATCTCCTAACAGAATATGCCTATGCCCCTGCTATCACAACATTCTGATCCAAAGAAGTAGACATTTATGACAAGACTAGGTGTTTCCTAGCACCCAGAGATAGGCATCAGATGTCTGAAAGATTTAAAAAAAAAAAAAAGGTACAGAGGAAGGAAGCAACTTCCTCAGCAAAGCCATAGGAGGCCGTGGGCCTCAGAGAGAACATCAGCCATTCATGACTGTGACAGAATGACACCATGAGACCAGCACAGGAAAGAAGTCAGCCCACTGCACGACTGGGACCCTTAGCCATACGAACTCTGAGAGACACTGTAGAACATGAACATGAAACACTAAATGCCTATCACTTCCTCAGTTTATGACTTCTAACTTCATGTCACCCCTTTTCTGTTGGCAAGTGGGAGAACCAGTAGTGACCATACAACCATAATCGTCATCAACAGTCTTGAGCTAACAGCTTGAACTATCAAAGGGGCCAAGCCAATGAGAGGTGACAAATATCTTTATTGAAAAGATTCCATGAACTAAAATGCAGAGGTGACATCCTTCAAAGAAGTTATAAAATCCATTATAGGTAAGGCTCGTAAGTAGAATTTAAATTTAATCATGCAACTATGCAGATACTATACTGGAGGAAAGCAAATGGTTTAACTATGTATTATACTGACAGGTGATTTCTGCCATTCTTGTTCATCACCAGGGAACAAGGGCACTTTGGAACAGGAAATTAGAAACAGCTACTTCCAACAAGGCATGACATCCCAGCCCTTCTTGTATGGATAGCTTCTCATCTAAACTTTCATTCAGGGGCACCTGGGTGGCTCAGTCAGTGAAGCATCTGCCTTCGGCTCAGGTTCTGATCCCAGGGTCCTGGGATGGAGCCCACGTCAGGCTCCCTGCTCAGTGAGGAGTCCGTTTCTCCTTCTCCCTCTGCTCCTCCCTCCAACTCATATTTTCTCTCTCATACTCTCTCTCTCAAATAAATAAAATCTTTTTAAAAAATAAAATAAACTTTCATCCATTCAACATTGTACAAGATGCTACACTATCCTAGGCACAAACCAAAATAAATCCCTGTAATAAATCCTTCAAAGAATGTGCAATCTAGCAGGATAGAAAAAAACAAACAAACATGCAGAAGCTGTAAAATAAGGCAATCCCAGCTAAAGCTTAGAGGATAAATAGGCAGCCTGGAGACACAGAGGCCAGGACTCCCCTAAAGAAGCTAACAGTGAAGGATAGATGACACCTTCCAGCAGGTTCTAGGAGAGGTAGAACAGCCTAAGGAAGGAGGTACAGACAAGACAACGTGTCCTCTGGGAACAACGACATTATTGTCTGGGGACAGGATGTGGCAGTGCAAGGGCTGGAAAGGACGGCTAAATCTTTAATTAGACTTTAACTCAAGGACAGAGCACTTTGCTTCCCCCCCCGTCCCAACACACATTATCTAAGACCCAGTTCCCTACATGGGGTAGGCTTTAATTCATACTTATTAAATAAATAAGAAAAATAGCTCAGAGAGAAAAAAAAAAAACTGAAATCAGTCCAACTCACTTGGAAGTTGCTGCTGCAATGGATGTTCTTGGTTCTCCTACTCATCTAAGTCATGGTAGAACCGTGAATACCCTTGATTACCAGTAGAACCTTGTATGATGTCACTGACAATACAGGGGCACGGAAACAAAGTGCACATGGTTGGGAGTGGGTAGGTGTGGTGTGCGCATGCATGCATGCTTGTGTGGGACAACGTGCAAATCAGGAAGGCTGGGGAAATTTGTTGGGCCCAATACTTTGTGAATGTTAGAAAAACAAGACAACTGATCTTGAAATCAATTATACTGGTGCTGTCATCCCAAATGCAGAGCTAATAATGGCTTAATTCCAGAAAGCTATCGGTACCTGGAAATACAACTGTTTTATATTTTCATTTTTAAAAATACATCCAGTAAATAAGTATTAGAAAAAAACATACTGAACCAGGAACTTAAAGCAGAACTGCAGACAGGAAGTTTGACCTTCCTGAGTGACCCCACAGGGAGGACAGTGATAGGCAGCCCTGAGCCCCCCGCTCTGTGAAGATGATCACAACACTGACCTGCCCCAGCTCTCTCCATGTGTCTTACCCCTGCTCAGAGCATCACTCTGCATTTACACCTGCTGCTAAAAGGTAGATTTCCCTTCACCATGCTCGCCAGCCTTCTACTTCATAAGATCTAAGCTACCTTCGCTTTCTAAAATGTCCTCTGGTTCTTTTTGTAATGATGCCGTCTTTAAGTCTGGGGTCAAAGCCTTGAGAAAAGCATCTTCCTAAGTGGATCTAGCAACACCTGGTTTTCAAAGGCCATTCTAAGTGTTTGTCATTCACAAAACATAATTGGCAGTTAAGGGTGAGAATATAGGAATCAAACATTTAAAGAACCCAGGGATTGCCAAATCATAGAACATGTATTTCTCTCATATATATTTTATTAGCCACCATGCGTCCCTTACAAATCACATATAAACACTTTTATATATGTATCCAAATGCTTCCATACACACATATGGTCTAAAGATTACTATAAAGACAAAAGGAGAGCTATTTATGGACCATAATCAAAGATCTAAAGCCCACTACTTTAAATGCAGTAGCACCTATAGCTACAAGCTTCAAATTCACAAGTGAGTGTGAATTTCACCCCTGCATTTTTATCAAGGACACATGTCTAGTAAAGGCACTAACCTTTTGATTCCTACATATCAACATTTAGAGACTTATTTAGGCTAATACATGGCTATTCTTCACAGATCTCTAATGTTCTTCCCTGATGCAGGGCTCTGGATCTCTTTAGTGTTTACTTTATTTTTATAATTCTGCATTGTTTTTAACTATATATTCAGGCATACCCTTATATTCAGACTAATATACATATACCCACAGAATCCTACTCTAAGTAAACACCCAAGAAGACATATACCTAACATGATCAGGAGAGAAAGAGAGGGAATTCATTCCATTTATAAACAATTATGTTTATAAACCATTAAGGACACTCAGCATCTAACTACTATCGACCATAACCTAACCATTAGAATAGATCCATGTTAAGAGTTTACTGTACATTTTGAGTTATTTTCCCTCCATTGTAGTCTACCCCTGCCAACAACAGAAACTAGATGACATGACCAGGTGACATCAGCTCTCAATACTTGTGATGGACAAATTAAGGATCTATGATGACTGACATGCTCCTCTGTCACCATGACCTAAAAGCAACTGTGCTTAACACAAGATCTGCTTTTGTATGAGTGGGGCAGAAAAATAGAGAGAGAGAGAGAGAGTTGGGAGTCTCAGTGTACCAAATGCGAATGATTAGTCTGTAATGCAATGCTGGCATTAATTTTTAAGAAAGGTAGTAAGCAGCTCACTAGAATGTAGTATCAAGACAAATGTCACTTTAGGATCCAGAGCTAAATGTGAATCAGCAGCAAACTCTCTGTCTGTCTGATGAGCTGCTCATTGACCTTGCCTTATACCCACCAATTAAGGCTTCCTGTTAGCCCTGAGCAATCTTCAAACACACTTAATGAAACAGTTACACATGTAAGAAATTTAAGCCCAAATCTGAGATGGTAACACTAATTTTCTAATAGCGAGGGTGTGATGCTCTCCCCTGTGCCCCCGGGGGTTGGTCCAGAAACTCATAACAAACATTCTCCCGGAGAGCATAGTTATTACCACCCACCAGTGTGCAGAACGACTGTGCCCCAGGGCACAGCATTATCTGCAACTTCCCCCAAAGTTTATCCCAAAGTTACTGCATACCGGAATTTGTGTTTTATAAATAAATTTTTAAAAAGGGGGGGGCCCGTAAGATCTTCACGTCTTGATTTGTTCATAATAAAGCCATTTCACAGCCCAGGAGTATTGCCGTGAGGACGTATCGTGTGGTAGCCCCTCACCCCCAGCCTGCCGGAGCGTGTGCCGGTGAAACCTGGGAGTCTGTCTTACCTGTAATCTGACTCTGTCCTTGTGGATTAAAAGGACTTGGTGCAGAGTTCAGGGAGGGCCGTGGGTTCTGAGGCGGGACACCTACTCTCATACTGGGATGAGGAATGCGCCCTAAATCACTGAGGCGGTCAGAGAACAAACTAGGTTTAGAGTCATCAAGCTTCTGTCTGTGCCCTGGAAACAGCAAATCATAAAATAAAAGCATATTAATTAGCTGAACAATCGACCATACTAAATAGATATGTGAACATACATACTGGGGGTTTACAAGCCAAGGGATCATCAATACTGATATCTACAATGAAATGTCTCTATAATGCCTTCCGTTTCAAGCGGCTTTATAAGCATCATCTGGTGGCAAGCGTTCCTACTCCTGGTCTACAAATGGAGAGCTGAGGGTCCCAGAGGATGACCTGGATTCTAGCATCAGCAGCGAAGGCAGGACGCTGGAACTCAGGAGAGACTCTCTGCGAGCCTCCCCGACCCTCTTGGTGATGATGGGGAAAGTGGTTGTGGACTGGGGTGTGTTTGCTTGTTTCATGAAGGAACTTCCCCGTAGTTCAGAGAGTCTGTGCATGTCGCACATCCTCTCCCAAAACTGGGGCAGAAACAAAGGCAAACACATTTGTCAAAGGGCAATTTCCAAGATGACCATACGCGACTTTTCTTTTTTTATGTTACAACTATACCTCACCATGACTCTTCTCCAAAAAATTAAAACTCAAACCTAGAACTCCTTTAAGAGGATCAAATGGAAGTAGAGGCAAGGAAACTCAAATTCACAAGAGGAATCTGGATATTTTGTGAGATCCCAAAATGTAAAAGCATATGATAAGCTAGGCTAAATCACAGAATGCTTTTTGACTTCAAATTTAGTACTATGATTCTGTATAAGAAACTGAAAAATAGTCTTTGGGTTCCCATTTGAATGTGAAAAGCCATCATTTAAAAAAAAAAAAAAAAGCTTTGTCTCTCTTCTAGTTTGTTCAAGTCTAAAATCTAAGGAAATTCTAGATATTAAAGAAATACGCAAATTAATATAACTAAGGTTCTAAGGCTTCTTGAAAATCATGAACTCCTTCTCAGCAAGTCTTGGTGCAAGTATAACAGAAAACCTCAGAATCTTGGTGCTACGTAAGTTCAGTGCACATCTGTGGAGTGGCCCAGTAGTGGACGAGCACGATAATGCCTCATACGTGAATGGAAATACACTATAGATTCCTTCTTCCATATTCTGTGCCAGAAGGAGGCCCTAGTATGTTACCCCAGTATACTGTAATTGAAACCGGAGCTGATCCAAAGAAGAGCCATTAAGGGGCGGGTGGGTGGTCCAGTGAGTTAAGCCTCTGACTCCTGACTTTGGCTCAGGTCATTATCTCAGGGTCATGAGATGGAGCCCCACATTGGGTTCTGTGCTGGGCAGGGAGTCTACTTGAGACTCCCTCTTTCCCTCTCCCTCTACCCCCTCCCCCCACCTCTCACTCGTGCTCCTTCTCTCTCTCTCTCTAAAAAAAAAGGAAAAGGGGGGGGGGGAGCCATTAAGAGAATGACTGGAATCAGGGCGCCTGGGTGGCTCAGTGGGTTAAGCCGCTGCCTTCAGCTCGGGTCATGATCTCAGGGTCCTGGGATAGAGTCCCTCATCGGGCTCTCTGCTCAGCAGGGAGCCTGTTTCCTCCTCTCTCTCTCTCTCTCTCTCTGCCTGCCTCTCTGCCTACTTGTGATCTCTCTCTGTCAAATAAAAAAATAAAATCTTAAAAAAAAAAAAGATAATGACTGGAATCAGAATCTGCACTTTGAAGAAAAACCGAGGGAATCAGGATTATTATCCATAAAAGAAAAAAATACCCAAAAGGAGGATTGTTAAGAGCCTTCAAGACTGAGGGCAACAAGACCACCTCATCTTCCTCTTGATAGAGGACAAGAGGAATCTATGAGGAGAGGGTTAAGGTGAACATGAGAATTTCCCAGCTATAAGCTGTCTTCATAAGACAAATTCCTTATTTTATTTGCCCCAAAATGTATTTTCCTATCTCCTTTTTCATTGCCTACCCAGCCCAAAGAAAACAGACAGGAAGCCAAGGCCTGGTAATATGAGTGTAGCTGTCTCTGCAGCCAAACATGTTCCAAATAGGCCCATTAACTGAAATGCACCCACCACCCTATTTCCTGCCAGCGTCAGTTTGGGCATCTGCTGGAATGAGGGATGGAGGCCAGGAGAAAAAGTGATCAGGGAAAGTCATTGTTTTTTATGCTGTTTTCCCTGTTGTTTAGGACTCCTTATCCAGATTATGAATAGATTTTAGAACTCTACAGGGCCTTTAGAGATTACCCCAAACAGCCCCCACACCCCAGTGAGCAAGGCGCCCACAGAGTCACTACAGCCTGTGAAGGTCAAACAACTAGTCTGTGGTCTTCAGCCATTGGCCAGCCCAGACTGGATGGTATACGGTTCCTGTCCAATCTGACCAAGCTTCCCACTCATCACGAGGCACCATCAATGCTGGTGTTCTTGCTTTATCTTCCCTCCCTCTCACGGCTGCCATGGAAATCAGACAATCTCCCCCACCGACACACAGACCCACCTAAGAACTAAGCCCAGTGTGGTACCAAGGCCGGTATTTCAACACAAGCTGAAGCAGCAGTGAGAATTCCATGACAAAGCTAATAGCTCACCCATTACCCTACACAAACTCCCATCAATGCGTCTTGCTCGATCTAACCAGTTTCACAATTAAGGAATTATATAGTACTTCTCACAGTTAGATCCATGGATTCTGTTACACACACACACACACGAAAGTATTGGTGTGGTATTGCTACAACTATAAACGTTAACAAGAGAGCTTATGGAATTGTCCCTGGAAGTTATTTTTTTTAATAGGGCCGTATTTTTGGAATGGCAGATTCCCTGAGGGCTAAAGAGAGGGCTACAAGATCTTGCCTGGTTCCTTTAAACACTGGGACTTTATGTGGGCTACGGGTCACAAGAAAACTTCAGAAAGTCTCGCCTTTGCTCTCTACAGCCTTTTTCCTGGGTTTTCCTGGAGACCATATAAGATATGAGCTCGGTGTGTGGATGGGTGAGTCCACTTCTTATTTCCTCTGAGCCCAGGGCTTCAGGAATGCCACAAGAGGCTGTAGGTGAGGTTAAAGGACCTGAAGCAGCGCTGAGAAGTATGAAAAATGGAAAAGCAGGTGAAATTTTAAAAGTTTCAGTGACCTTATGGAAATTACCTTCAAACGCTAGCTACCGAGTATATCCAGACACCTGGCATAATCCAGGAGATATCATTCTGTGGCTGCATACACCAAACAAAAGTATGCATTTCTCCTTGTAGATGTCTGCCCCCTCAGAACTACCACCAGAACCACAACAAAATTCTTACAGCACAAGGAAGAACAAAAGCCAAACAGGCTCTTCATCTTTCAACCATGACAAACACCGCTACCACTAAACCACATCAGGGCTAGCACGAGAATGACGGGCTGGAAGAAGACGCCCTCCAATCCTCCACACTCAAGGAGTCCCGTAAGAAATCGAAAGCATGGAAGACTAGGGCACACTGAATTAAATCAAAGACAGGGGATTCTGCCGCGGTACAGGGAGAACTGAACATCAGCCAAAGGGCCAAAGAGGGCATCTTCCAAACAGGAGGAAGGTATAAAGAATGGGAAACTTTCTCCCTTGGGCAGTGGTTCTTCCACCCAAGCTGGGTAAGAAAATCCTCCAGCGAGCTTTGTTAAATATAATTTCCCCGAAGGACAATCATTTAAGCAAATGCTTAATTGCTCGCTTGCTTTCTAAAGAAGCCTCACTCTAACTCTTCAGCATTGTTGCAAGTCATTTAGAATCAGAGCACTGAAAAGGACAATAGAAATCATTTATACTGCACTTTGGACCACTGTACTTCTTTTATGAATAAGGACCCTAAATCCCTGAGAGAAGTGACTTGCCCGAAATCACACAGTTGGTGACAGGACTAGAACTCAAGGTTTCCAGTTCCTGGTCCCAGGCTCTTTTCCCTCCAACTGCCAACCAGCTTATTTCAGAGTATAACACTGCAGCACCACGAGAAATCATGGTCAAAAGTGAATTTAAAATGGAAGGAAAAAAAAGTAATTTTCAGAAACAATTTCTTTCAAAAAGGCTGAATATGCCTTTTGTTGCAATAAACTCAGGGGCAGGAGAACTCATGATCCAAAGGTCACAGCATTTGCACATCCTTAGAGCAAAGATGTTGAGGAACAGTTGGGTCCCCAAGCAAGAGTGCTGCTGATTGTCTCCTCCCTCCCCCAACCCCTGCAGCCCTGGTAGTGAAAGGGGCCCATACTCACAAAAGCTAGTTGGGAATACTGCCGTTAGGATTGCTGCTTAAAAGATCACACATCTGAAAGGGGTATGTGAAGACCTGGAAACTGTGCTGTATGAACTATGAAAACAAACTTGCTTCTGGGATGGGACTCATTTTGCCCATTTTTATAAAAGTCGACTGAGAACTGGAAATCTTTGAGGGCCCCCCAGGCAGACAGTCATACTTTATGCCCTGTACTCACAGCTGATCAGCTATCTTCCCCCAAAAGGAAAGATGGACTCCTGAAGGACACCCAAAAGTGCCTCCAAAAGACTGCGCCTTTCAAACACAAGGCCACCTCAACAAGGCACATCACACCAGGCCCACTCTTGTGGGGCGCAAGCGGGTCATTTCATGGATCACTAGGGCATGATGTTGGGCATCTCGCCTTTTTACACTGGTATTCTAAGTCAATTTTAAGTTCTAACTTCTCTTATTGGATATCTACTTTCATTCTGGGTATCATGATAACACCGTAAAAGAAATAAGTCAAGGGGTGCCTGGGTGGCTCAGTCAGTTAAACTGCTGCCTTCAGTTCAGGTGATGATCCCAGGGTGCTGAGATCGAGCCCCACATTGGGCTTCCTGCTCAGTGGGGAGCCTGCTTCTCCCTCTCCTTCTGCCTGCTGCTCCCCTACTTGTGTTCTCTATCTCTCTGTCAAATAAATAAATAAAATTTTAAAGAAAGAAAGAAAGAAAGAATGAAAGAAAAAGAGAGAAGGCAAAAAGGCAGATGTGCAAGGGACCCTCAATCAGGAACCAGGACCACATCTACATCTGGATCTGTTAGTCCAGCCCACGTGTGCCTGTGCGGGGCATCTGTCCATGTGTAAGTCTCCCCAGGCACTGCAAGGAGGAGAGAGACTTCTTTAAGAAAATATCCTTCTAGGGACAAACCATAAAAGACTCTTAATCTCACAAAACAAACTTGAGGGTTGCCGGGGGGAGACGGCAGGAGAAGGGGGTTATGGACATTGGGGAGGGTATGTGCTATGGTGAGTGCTGTGAAATGTGTAAGCCTGATGATTCACAGACTTGTACCCCTGGGGCTAATAATACATTATATGTTAATAAAAAATTAAAAATTAAAAAAAAAAAAGATAATGTCCTTCTCCGCCAGCAGTTCACTGCTTAGTAGGTAAGAAAGACAAACCATTAAGTATAACTTGAGAAGGTTGTGATGAGGGCAATCACTAAAATGCTTATGTTTGGGGATCCATTGAGGAAATACGAGTACAGACTACTTTAAAATATTAAGGAAGTGGTGCTTTTTGTGACTACATAAGAATATACCCTTATTTTTTAGAAAAACTAACCAATATATACAGGGGGTAAGTGTCTTGATGACTGCCATTTGCTTTAAAACCTTTCAGCAGAATATCAGATGAAGCAAATGTGGAAAAATGTTACTAGTTATAAAATAAGGTGATGGGTATATGGGATTTTATTAAATATAATCTCTTAATATATTTGAAATTTTTCATAATTAAAGAAAACTTTTTAAAAAATAAAACCAATAAATGGTTCTGGGAAGAACAGGAGAGTCAATGGTATTGACTAAAAGCAAAGAGGAAGCTCTCACTGATGAAATCATTGTGTCCTAGAAGGTCAAGTAGGATTTTCATAAGCCGAGAAGAAAGGAGGAAAGCTAGCTGGAGGACGAATGACAGAAATATGATAATAAAGATCTTGTGAGAGAAGATAGTGTGGAACATGTAGGTGATAACAATCTCAACAGAAGCCCGCTATTCTTCAAATAGTTTGACGCCTCTAGTTTCTCAACCGCGCTTTAGTTCTCTTCAACTCTGCAATCTGGATGGGAACCTGCCCTTTTAAGACAGATCTCTGTATCCTCTAACAAAACGGTCCTTTGGCAGGCCAAGAGCCTCCTCTGCCAGGCACTCAGGCTCCCCCCGGAAGGACGGGGCAACCGGGGAGGTATTAGCTAATTTTGCTGTCAGCAAGTGTGCGAGAGGAGGAGACCTGATCTTGTTACTCGAGGGCTCAAACCCCAGGAGATGCCCACTTCAGATGTTCTGACCATGATCCTTGGAGTAAAAAAAGCAAGAGAACAACAGAGCTGGGACTCCGCAGCAGGTCTGGAAAACCAACAAAAACAAAGCCGTGGTTCCAATCTCTCTACCCTGAAAGTGACCCATGAAGGAGAGTGTGCAGGGAGGGGCATAGGAACAGGGTGACGAATTTTCAAGTCCTAGTTCTATTCCAAATGAAATTACTTGGAATTCTACTACTAAGGAGGAGCCTTAGTTCTTCTCAGTGAACTCGGATTACATGGTTTCCAGCAAAAGCAACATGACAGGGTCGAGGTTACACAGACTCAAGAGAGGTCTTAGGGGAGCTGGGCGAAGTTGGGATCCAAATACTTTGTAACCATCGAGGCTCCAGATGGAAAACCCTGATTTTCTGCATTCCTATGTACATGTGAAAATGGAAATACTACTAAGAAAAGTGAAACTCCTCTCTGTTTACATTCAGATGACTACCTTTCACTGGTGGTTTGTCAAAGTCTAAAAAGCAAAGGCCTATACTCTTATGACACTTGTAATGTCTCATTAAGCCCTCTGCCCCTCCCTGACACACCCCTGCCCCCAGTACAAACAGTTCCAACCAGCTTCTCCTCAAATTTCCTTATTTGTGTTAATATCACTACTTTCTAATCTCCTTATTTGTTATTTCCTTATTTCTGTTAATATCACTACTTTCTAATCTCTGAGGCTCAAAATCCAGCCCAAGTATACCATTGCTGCCTCCCTTTCCTGGACCCCAGCATCTGGGTAAGGCCATTCCTAGTTTCTGCAAGAGGGGGCCCCCACTTTCCAGTCCCACCAGAACTTGTGGCTAATCCACCAGAGAAGCAAGCTGGAGTAAACAAAAGGACACCCACAAGTTGTATAGTCGACCACGGGAAGAGATTTAATGGAAATCTCTGGGCCTGCTGAAAATTTCCAAAATTTCTAACGTCTTTTCAATCCCTACATCCTAACATTATTCACCTGCTCAAAACCTCTCAACTGTCTAACACTGTCTATTGAATTAAACAGAGTTCCCTGAGCCCAGAAGGGAAAGCAAAGATTTGGAAAGACTCGGAAAATAGGTTCTGAACACATGTCACCACTCTCGTTTCCAGTGGCTACAACTGTACTTCTCCCCACCTAGGCTCTACTCACACTGGACTACCCATGGCTCTTCAAAGAGCCTTTCCCCAAACTGTCTCCCCCAGCTCAGAATAACCTCACCCCATCATCTCCATTTGGCCATCACACTGTTCTAGTCTTTTCTGTCTCTAGGGCCTCCATGATCCCTCTGGTTTCCATGTGAGCAAGCCGAAAACAGCTATGACTGTTTTTTGTCTACTACATGTGGTTATACTTAAGTGTAGTAGGCATTCAGTAAGCATTAACTGACTCTGAATTGATATAAAATATTTATACAAAATTTCAAACCCTATTATCTTGGAGTCTTCTGGACTTGACTAGGGACCCTTTGAGGATGGGTGTCATGTCTCATGTCTAGCACCTAACGTGGGGCCTCGGTACAAAGAAGGCCTGCAACAAATACTTACTGAATTAAAAAATAAGAACACTGGTAAATTTAGAATTACCTCTCCTTTTAGCCAGTAAAAGAAAGGAGAGGAGGAAAAAAAAAAAAAAAAAAAAAGAGAGAGAGCTAGTCATTGGGAAACATTTCCCACAGTAAAATTGATGAGTCTCTAATCTTTGCTGGGAAAGGCTGCTGAGTCATCTTTTTGCTAAGAGTATGCTGTCTGGTTCAGGTCAAAAACTATTTCTGGACTAGAACAGTAAAATGAACTAAGAAATTGCCTTCCTGCTTCAGAAGCCTCTAGCCCCTCTGAGCCACTAGGAGTGAGCAGCCAAGCGACAGGACATGTGTATGGGGGCCCCAGAGCTCACAAAAGACAGCTCGTGAGAGGAGACAGCCCTAGAGCCATGTTAGTGTGTGGCTTCAGACAGAGGACCACAGATCATAAACAAATCTCCTTCCAGGAGATTCTTCTCTGATGGCATTTCAAAAATGAACTAACAGAGCTTCTCTCTAAGGGCCCTTCTTAATATATAAACCAATTTCTGAAGGAAAAAAAAAAAAAAACCTCCTAATCACTTCCACATAGCTTCAAGAGCTCCCTTTCAGCCCTTGAACAGAGTCAGACATGTAAAATTCAAAGTTTAACAAGGAAGAGGAGAGGAAGAACAATTTCACCCAAGAGAGGACTGAAGCCTTCCAGTCTCTCGGGTAAAAACATAATTATGGGAAGAAAAAACATAATCTACTCAAGAGACATAATTACATAGTTAAGCCATAGACTCCATAGAAATATTCTAGGAACTCCAGTTCACAGAAAAAAAAAAATGTTAAAAACTGAATTTGCTTTCTTTTAATAATGAAAGGCGCCAGTTTAGGTCAGTGAGTAAAAAGTTCACTCTCCCAAACTTATTTTTTAAATGCAACTAGATGCATGAGAGAGATCACTGAAGGACAGCCTCTTTCAAAATCTAGGCTCCTAAAGGCTCAAGAATTCAAGATCTTTCAATAAATATACTAATGAAAGAACTGTGAAATATTAACATGCATGTATAGTAACTGTGAGTTCCTTTATAAAACTTTTGGATTTCAGGCTGTGGCAAATCATGACCATCAAAGACTGAAGGGGAGATCAGGCTCTGCCGGTATCAGTCACACATCAGGGGATAGCTTCTAAAAAACATATGCTTAGAGTGTAATCCTTTTTCTTGAAATAATGGACTCAAAAAGCTTGAGACATCTAAAGAAAAAGAAACTCACGGGAGGCAAGAAGGGGAAAAAAAAAAAGGCTTAAAAAACTTTAAAGAAAGACCAGATGAAAGTATAATGGAAACACACAAGGGGAGATGTACTAGTTTTTGCAAGCAGGGGGAAAAAGAGCTCCCAGAGAACCTGGCTGACTTTACCGTAGCCCCGCTTCCAGGTCCTAAAACATCCCTCAT
Organism: Mustela putorius furo; assembly: GCF_011764305.1. NCBI lineage: Eukaryota > Metazoa > Chordata > Mammalia > Carnivora > Mustelidae > Mustela > Mustela putorius. Next base: position 12,004,122 of record NW_025422123.1, on the reverse strand, counting down.
CTGCTTGGCCCCTCAACCTCCAGATTCTCTGGCCCAGAACAGTTCCCTTCCTGCTATCCCTGACTTCTTCCCCCCTGTCATTTCCAAGGGATGCTCTTTCCTCTTTATTCTCATTTCAAAGCAAGATTACATGAATGAGACTTTTTCAGAGCTGGGGGAGAATAGGGATTTCTAGACCATGTTCTTCATTCTAGAAAAGTAACCGATATCCAGAAAAAGTCCTGTGACTTGTTTGAAATCGTGGAGGTAGGCAGTGACACTGGAAGCCAGTCCCCTGACAGGCAGCAGCCCTCCTGTTCATACAAGGAAAGGAAAGGAGAGGCGGTAAAGGCTGAGAAAAAGGGGCCCAGAAAGAACAGAATAAGAAAAAGCAGAGAAGGAGCACCTGGGTGACTCAGTCGTTAAGCACCGGCCTTTGGTTCAGGTTCTGAACCCAGCGTCCTGGGATGGAGCCCTGTATCGGGCTCCCTGCTCAGCAGGAAGCCTGCTTCTCCCTCTCCCATTCCCCTTGCTTGTGTTCCCTCTCTCTCAAATAAATAAATAAAAATTTATAAAAGGAGACAGAAAGAAAGAAAAAGCTGAGAAGCTTACTTCTGAGAATTCATTACATTATACCTGATCTTTCCAACTCCGTTTTATCTCCATGCCTCCTGTCCTCCGACTAATCACAACCCAACATCCACAACCATCCTGGGCCATCTGAAACTGCATCTCTCCCTTCAGTTTCTGGGAAATGAACAAAAGATCTCTTTCTCTATGTTTACACTTACCCCCCCCACCCCAAACTCAATAAAACTTGTTTTACTTCTGAAAACATTTCCTTTGCCTTCTTTTACTCTAAGATACTTCACACACCCATCAGTTTTGCACCACTAGCATTTGTAGAGACCCCACTGAGAGATGCAAAGATTTTTTTAATGGTAACGTTTTAAGCAATGGAAATGGTAGTTTCCACAGCTGAACAAAAAGCATCACTGTTTATTTGCCAATAATCGGCTAAACATGGATGGCATTATTCTTCAAAGAGGCCAGTGACAACCAGCCTACAGACCATCACGCAATTCCTGGATCCTGACTGAATGTCCTTAGCATGCGATCATCCCTCTTTCTCTTTCATTATTATGGTACTGGATATACGTTATGTAACCTCATGTGTGTCTGAAGCAGAGAAAGAAAACGGTACATAAAAGTAACTGAAAAGTGTGAAGGGCTCGTCTCTCGACACACACCAAGACGGAAGGAGAACATCGTTTTCCATTTTCCCAGCTCCGGAACAGGAAGAAAATGTTAAAAAGTAATAACCCGGGAAAAATTCAGCCAGTTCCCGCAGCCCCGTCTTGCTGTGCTGAATGGCAGTGAAGATCATAGAGGAAATAAAAAGAAAAAGACAGAAAAAGAAAGGGCTGGGGGGGGCGGGATTTTCTTGCTTCAACTGGACCCAGTCCAGCTGGCAAAAAGAGGTGGTTTTCTTAACGCTTGCAAAACCTGATTACTTTTTTAAAGGAATGAAGAAGAAGGAGATGTAAACACAGCCATTAAACCAGATTTAAGGTACTTAGCTTTAATCTAGTCTAAGACCTCTCTGATTGTCTGCTGTTCTGCAGTTCTCGGCTCACTAGACATTAATATGGGCAAGTCAGGGTCTTCTGAGCAACGACGGCTGTCAGCGGAGCTCTGTGGTTACCCTCTCAGGTCAGGCATGGAAGGAACGGTGGCTTAAGCAATAATGGAAGGATGTCTGTTGTGTGCCGTGTCTGTCAGAAGTCTGTTTTACTACATTAAAGGGCTATTGTGTTTATATCTACACAACGGGACTTAAACAGATTGTTTAAACACGATTAAACAGGAGATGTCTTTGAAACAAGCCCCCTAACAAAATTCAGATGGGTAAGGAACTGAAAAATGCCATTGACTATATATATATATATATATATATATATATATATATTTTTTTTTTTTTTAAAGATTATTTCTAAGTTGCAAGGGAAACATGATATAAACTCCAAAAAGAAACAATTGACGAGTTAAATGCAAAGGACGCCCCTCCTACCCCAGCACCGTTTCCCAACGGCATAGCGTTCACCCACCTGTCCGCCCACCCCTCCTTAAGGCTCCCACACCACTTACTAGAGTCTTGATAGACAGATAATTGCTTTCCTCACCTGAGGGACATGAAAGGAGTCTATTGTGTTAATCCTGGTATTCTTCTCTTCTGTGAACTCTGAATAAGGAACTGAGAACTCTACCTCTTCATTCCAAAACTCCTGGAGTTCACTCACACTCAGGTCTGCTAAAGTGTTCTTACATTCCAGGCTGTCACAGAAGGTGCCAAGTATTTTGAGTAGGATCAAGTTATTGTTATATAAAAGGGAATCGAAAGGACTGCTAAATGGAGTTGAGAGATAGCAAGTTTTAACCTTTTTTCTCAGACACAGATGAGAAAAATGCATTCTTTTGAATCCAAAGGAAGTGGGTTGGTGCCCATTTCCAGGCTTTCTCACAACCCTCCCTCAAGGGAAGAACACTATGGAGACGCTAGCTCCAGAGTCCAGACTTCAGGGGATGAAAATAAAACGTTTTCTGTTTTTCAAAAGCAAGTGTGGTGTTAAGTTTGAAGGAGCTCTGTCTGGCAGCTTCATGCTGAATTATTTAATCAATGACAGTTTGGCGAATGCTCTTCTTTTGTCCGTGTGAGATATATGAAGTGTTGACTTTTCCTCATATACGTGTACACTGGTATCTCCATCATATATCTCCATCCATCTCTATCTAGCTATAACTGTGCAGAGAAGGAGAGGAGCACTGGTAGAAATAAAGGTAGAAGGTAGAAGTAGAAGTAAAGCACTGTAAAAATGCTTTACACTCTGTTTACACCATCACACCACTACGGAACACACCTTTCCTTGCAACCTGGTGTTCTTCCGAATCAGCCTAATGAGATGCCTTTGTTGCCGGTTGGTTATTTTGTTTTGTTTTGTATTCAAAATGGCACATGATCAGGAATCTAGGACACTCACTGGGAAAGAAGTAATGCACTCTGAAAGGGGACATAACCAATAAAAACACAGCATCTCTGATTCTTTCTCATCAGGGTTTTATCCCTTTCACGGACTTTTCACTGAGAATATTCACAGAAAGGATATCATTTCTGCTCCCAGGATAGGCTCTTCCCAAGAGTTAACTGGCCTAAATGGCTCAAAAAAAATCCTACTGACAACCAGGGACACTGAACACTAAAACACTGTCAGAGAGAACTGATGATTGCCCCACAGGGAGTAAGAAAAATACTGCATGTCTACATCAGGAGGCGTGGGTTCTGCCTCTGATGGTTAAGTTGTGAACTTCTCTGGTACAGAATCTTCTCGTCTGTGAAATAACAGACTACCTAACTTCCAGTTCCAAGAACCGATGATGCTATGGGTGTCTCACCTGTCACTATGGGCTACACACACACCTAGACACACACACAATTAGTGAACTTATTTAAAAAGTTCACTAAAAGATCCAGCCAGTATGTGACTAAATAGGAGAATCCTGTATCTAAATCCAGCCCTGACTACACAAGCAGAAAACCTGCAGTCTGTTCCCAGCTTTGCTGCTAATTTGGTTGCGGAGCTGTGGGCAAATAATCTATCATCTCTGTAACTCAACTTCCTCATCTGTCAAATGAGGATCAAAGTATGTGCATCACAGGAATATCACCCCGACAGAATTTAACTGATAGAGGTGAGAACATCCCACACAGGTAAAACCACTACACAAATATGCCATCTATGTATCAATTAAAATTTTCTGTGTGCCCTGAACTGTGCTACACTGGGGGGCTCACGACATACTGGGAGAGGCATCGTGTAAGCAAATCACTGCAGCAACGTGATAAACACCATAATCAAAGTCTAACAGGCAAAGGGGAACCAAAGAATAAATGCTTAACTTCCAAGGGTGGTCAGAAAGGGCTAATAGAAGAGATGGCATTCAAGGATAAGTAGAACTCAATCAAGCAAATGTGGAAGAAAAAGACATTCCAAGCAGAAGGAACAGGAAGTGCAAAGACAAAAAGATTAAAAAAGTGTGGAGTGAAACAGTTTGGCTGGAGCTCAGCCACGACGGCATGGGTGGGAGGTAGGTGGGCAGATCAGATGCCAAAAGGTCTTGTCCACCATACCACACGGTCTGAACTTCACCCCGGAAGTCCCGGGGGACCTCGGTGGTATTTGCAGCACCCTGTGCCATGAGCTGATTTACAGTTTAGGAGGACCACTCTACTTGAATGGGAAAACAGATCGAGAAGGGAGTACCATTAGAGACATGGAGCTGGAGAAGAAATGGCTTTTGTGTTACAGGCCAGGAGATGACACGGAGAGGGGCAACCAAGAGAAAGCGGTGCTAATGGGTACAAGAGAATGCGGGTGAGACGCACGGCACAGACACAGAGGACAGTATAACAGAACGATCGGATGGAGAGAGGAGGAGTCTCAGGTCTCTGGTTCGGCCACCTAGGTATACTGTGGGGCCCTCAAAACTGGTAAAACCCAAGGGGATCCCTATCTGAGGAGAGAAGTTTGGTGGAAGTGGAGGTGGGGAACCCCAGATATTGTGAGTATGATCCACGGGCGCTTCAGTTTGAAGCGCCCGTGGGCCATACTCAGCCCTTTCTAGGCCAAGTCCCCAGTAGGACTGTGGCTCTGTACTTAAACTTGCACACATCAGCAAATAAGCAAAATCTGCTGTGGTCTAAATATGACACTGGAGTTGCCAAAATTAGAGCCAACCTGAAAGATGCAGGAGAGCAGAGGAAAACAGGGATCAAGAGCAAAACTCTCTACCATTAACGGCCTTTCCCAGCATATCTTCTGAGAAAGGCTCCTTCCTGATCCCCAGGGAGCCGCATATGAGAGTGCTTCTTGTCGTGCCATTGGCGCTCCAGAGAGATAGGGAGATAAAATAAAACAAACACAGTCCCTCATCTCCGCCCTCCTCCTTTCTGTGCTCACTCCCATTGTCCATCAGAAAGTAACAAGCCCTGAAAGAATCCATACAGAGATAGAAAAAAAAGAATCCATCTGTTATGGATGGAGATATGGCAAGGGTCCAAGGCAAACAGCGTGAGTGATATCACTTATAAAACAGCAACCTGACTAATAAACGCCCATAAATGGACTTTGGGGGTGGGGGGAAGGAAAGTCTCAGCCACCACATTGGCCTGAAGGTTTTTAGACCTCTTCCTTTTCCCTCCATGAAAGCTGCACTCCAGAAGTTGCTAAAATCTAACACAATTTAGAATTATGATTAAAGAAATACGAACGTCACCTCTACTGGTTTGATTTCTCCACTTAACTTGTATTCATTCAAAATTAGGCCCTTAGCTATTCTTTTCATTTTACATAACAGTTTACAGTATAAATTTTTATTCCTTAATCCTAACCTGAACACAAACTTCAATATACATTTAAGAAGTTAATTCAATTATCTGATCTACTTTATTCTACTGAATTACATGCAACTCAGTATCTACAACATGCAAAAATATTATCCCATTGGTACTAGTACAGGTTCAGCAGAAGTCGTCAACAACTATAGAACTAAATTAAATACAAAATCTAAAAAAAAAAAAAAAAAGGAAAGACAGGATTGTTAGTGTACTAGAGAAGCAGCACTGGAACTTAGCCCCTACTGCGGCAAAGGCTCCAGATTAATAGAGAACAGAGCAGACAACAGTTAAAGCTGAAGGAGAAAGCTGAAGAAAGCTGCCAAATATGAAGACATCAAGAAGGTGGTGAAGCAGGCATCAGAGGGCCCCCTTAAGGGCATCCTGGGGTATACTGAGGACCAGGTTGTCTCCTGCGACTTCAACAGTGACACCCACTCCTCTACCTTCGATGCTGGGGCTGGCATTGCTCTCAATGACCACTTTGTCAAGCTCATTTCCTGGTATGACAATGAATTTGGCTACAGCAACCGGGTGGTGGACCTTATGGTCCACATGGCCTCCAAGGAATAAGAGCCCCCTGAACCACCAGCCCCAGCCAGAGCAAGAGGAAGAAAGAGGCCCTCAGCTGCTGGGGAATCCCTGCCCCAACTTATCCCCTAAAACACTGAAAATCTCCCAACCTCCACTGTTTCCATCCCAGACCCCCTGAAGAAGGGGAGGGGCTTGGGGAGCCCTACCTTGTCATGTACCATCAATAAAGTTTTGACTAACACTTCCATCAGCTGACCTGCAAAGAGGCCAAGGTCAAGGAGGAGGGCTGGGAGGTCTTTTTATGACAAAAATAAAAGAAACTCAGCATTAGTCTCCTGGAAGTCACCATCTGTCCACCTAGAACTTAATATTCAAGAATTTCCGCCAGTAAGTTGAATTACTGATAACTCAAGGTTCAGCTCAAGTACTTTCACTTCAATAAAATCTTCCTTCCAAACCCCTAGACAGAAGTAAAACTGCTTCTGAACTTCCATGTTACTTTGGCTCTGCCACCTTCTTGGGCCCTTTCTCATTTTCTATCACGTCTGTCACATGGTCCTAGTCATTGAGAGGCAAGACTGGGCCTCTCCCTGAGCCATTCATGTGACTAAGTCCAGCTAAATTCCTACGGCCCTTTGAACGCACAATCGGTAGGTGCCCAGTACGAGTTCATGGGATAAATATGAGTGAGTCCAGAATGCAGGTCAGTGGTTGACAGAATCCATACACCAGCAGCCTGTCCACCTAGTAAAAACCAGTTCTCATGATAAAAACACCTAAGGCAACCGAAAAACCTTCTAACCTTTCAGTCACAGCTCTCTTGCCCTCTTGTTCTCCAGTCTGAAATGAACTGCAAGACTTAATACCTAGTAAGTTCTCGCTAGGACTATGGCACTCAAGGAGACACTTGAACTTCCTAGCTTTAGGCACAGTCAGAGTAAGCGCTACAGAGCCTGATCCTTTTCAAAGCTGATTTAAAAAAATGAACAAAATCAACTTCTGCTTAGAGTCCCTCTACAAAAAAGATTAATAAACCAGACCGCAAACCGCCCCCCAAAAAGTGAGATGCGTAATGAATCATCACAATGTACACACCGTATTGTCTTCTTAAGTATTTAAACACACAGAAAAACTTAAATATATATAGAAATGTATATATTATATATGAACATAAAACTATTGTGGGTGTTACTTAATATATTTACCTAGTTTAGCTCTTCCCAAAATGTTCCCTAGCCGCTGGTGTGCACACTGCATTCCCTCACTTTACCTCTCACTCTGACACAGCTCTCTCTGGGCCACACGAGTACCATGACAAGCAGGTACAAAAATTTTCTAGCCACTGAATCTGCAAGGAGGTCCTGGGAAGACAAAATATAATTATCCTAACCTCAAGATGTGTTTCCAGTGTTGACAAATCACATGTTTCACTGAATTAAAAGTCCTTTTTCTCTTAAGAACCAAATCCCTTGGCCCAGCTAATAATTCACTGCGTGTACACCTGAGGTGGCCCGCCTCTTCCCAAGCACCTTGTACCTGTTGACCACGGTGGCATTCATGAAAAAGGCAAGAAAACATCTGACTTTCATAACAACATTGGAAGAAGAAAACTTGCCATTCATTCTTAAACATATGTGACTCCTTTCAAGAACTCCTGACTCAAAATTTCAGAGGGAAGTGGCCCTGTAATAACGTCTCTTCTGAGAATAGTGCCATATGGTTTTAACAGAGGTTTATTTCCTGAACCCAACGAGGGCTGCTGATTCTCAATCCAACGAAAATAATTATGCAGACAATTTCACTCTATTACTTGCAGTGAAACCCATTCTGTGTGGTCCACACATGCCCACTGACACCTTCAAAGAGACATTAAGCCATTTTTATGTACCATACCCTTAATGGGTGGAATGCAAGGTAAATTTCCTTGAAGATTAGCACCTGTCGTCATGTATAAGGCACCCCTACTTTGACTACCACATGTTAATTCTCAGAGTGGGTCAAGAGGAGAGAGATGAACAGACTTCCACGTTGAGTAACAACTAATTACCAGCCAGATATTAGGGAAAACACACACATACACACACACATACGCACACCAAGAACCAGAAATACTGCATCTCCCAAAGTCAACAGCACTGCTGGGAAATTATTTCAGACACAATTGGCAGGTAGGAGGACTGGGGGAGGGGAGGATGGCGGGGGGGAGGGTAACGAGAACCACTCCCTTGCGTAATTTTAACAACATTCAACTGCTAACCTTAAAATAATCAGGAGAATAGGAAAATAAAATCCCTTCAGTGCAAAAGCTGAACACAAATACTGTAAAAATAAAGATTTAAACCAAAGAATACAACCATTAAATAGTGCTTTCAAAGAAGACCACCCTTTAAGTCTAAGAATATTCCCTATGAACAGAGTACGCCAACCCACACCAGGTTGCCCCTAAACCTGAATTTTATTATAGCAGTTGGCTACGAATTGAACTAACTCTCCCTTTTCAGACTTTGAAAGATTGCGGAGTTTGAAAATAAACCCAATGAAAATGACTTTTTAATTTTGCCAGCGCACTTGGCATGTTGCAGAAGGATCCTTGCCCTCCCGTAAGATCTGTGCCTTCCAATGCCTACCCACGTCTCTTAGAATCAGTGAGAGAAGCAACCCCCCAGAAAAGAGCCAAGCCTCTCTAGATGGACATCTAGAGGAATTGCACAAAATCAAAGTAAATCCACAGATATTCTTTAAGAGAGACAGACAGACTTCAGGGAAAGCAGCGTCCAGGCCCCCAAGGTCAGAGCAGGAACCAGATACACAGCAGCTCAGCATTAGCCACAAGGCAGGCCCAAAGGCTGTTCCAGGACTGTTTTCTTTAGACTGCCTGAAAGTCTTGCCAAGAAACAGACGGATGCTGCTGAAACAATCTCTTCCCCAGCCGGGCATCTGGGTTCTATGACAGGCAGTCCTGCTCCCGTGTGTGTGGCCCATAGAACATAGCAAAACCTTGGGAGGGAGTACTTGGCAGAATAGGAGAAAACCCAAGGATGGTCTTTTTGTGTGTGTGTGGGGGGGGGGGGTTGGAGAATCTAATTCCAACATCATGCACATTGGATTAAAACCTTGCCTCTCTTGCTGATACCTTGGACCTGAATTCGGTTTCTCACTTTCCCTCTTTGTTTCTGTGTATGTACTTACTGATTGGCCAGAGAAATGTCTCTGCTCACTTTCGTTCCCAGGAACACTTTTACATCTCATTTTTTGCACCAGCCAACACTAAGGCATTTTTGTTTCTAACAATCCAGGGGAATGTTTGAATAAAAAACAAACTGGAAATCTTGAAATTTCTTAAAAACAGAAACAACTGGAAACTGCTTAGCCATGCATGAGAACTATGTTGCCAAGCAGGTTCTGGTTGAACTTTGTTTGATTAAAAAAATAATTCTACTTCCCATCATTTATCAGATTGATTCTCTTAAAACATTAGCAAGTACCAGAGTTTTACTTCGACAGTGTACTGCTAAAACAGTAAAATGGGAAGAGAGCTCTATTAAATAAAGAAAAACAGCCGCTACTCTGTGCCCTTCAAAGGAAAAAGTCAGCTCAATGAGAAAAGGAGGGTTAACCTGAAAAATTAACTGTCAACAGACCTAGCTTCCAATCTCAACAGAATAATAGGATATCATCTTCTCAACAATTCTATTCAATTTAAATAGCTTTGAAGATGCCTGGGGTGAGGAGTATGGGTATTGCTTGAGTTCTGCAGAGGGGAAAAAAAAAGGGCACAAAACATAAGCTCTGCGTTTTAGGAATTTAAAAACAGAACAATTCCGATTTATATCCTTAAACATCACCTGAACACTTAGCATTTTGAACCAAAGCTATCCATACCCTTTACGGCCAGGAATTCCTCTGGTGTGGAACTGCTTTTTGATGTTACAAACCTGGTGAAGCCCATGAGTGAGAATTACTCCACCACGTTTTTTTAAAAGTTGAGACATTTTTGTTCAAAAGAATCGGAAGACCCGGTCATCTCCTTCCCGACTCTCCACCCTACAGTGTCCCTGCATGTTAACATGGCTCCTGGTTAGATTTTCTATTATCCTTGGCTTCAATGGGCAAAACTAAATAGCCATACCATTTTAATGACCACAATACCATTATTATGGGGTTTTTTGGGTTACAGCTCAATTTGTGGAACCTGAATTCACAAAGTCTATAAAAATAACCCTAGGACAAGGTGGTAGAAGGAGTGAGTTAAAATGAATCTGTTTACTTTTTTATGGAAACATTTTGCCTTCCCCAATGCCACAGTACCTGCCAGAGTCTCATGCTAACAGGGTTGGAAGCGTGTCTTCAAAGAGGTGAATTACAGGGGCGCCTGGGTGGCTCAGTGGGTTAAGCAACTGCCTCCGGCTCAGGTCATGATCCCAAGGTCCTGGGATCGAGTCCCACATCGGGCTCCCTGCTCAGTAAGGAGCCTGCTCCCCCCTCTCCCTCTGCTGCTCTGCCTGCTTGTGTTCTCCTGCTCTCTCTGTCAAATAAATAATAAAAATCTTTAAAAACAAAACCAAACAAAAGGCAGTGAACTATAAAAGGAATCTGGCCTGCAAGTGGGACGTTAAAATGCCCAACCTCCGTGCTACTGAAGGCACGGTTTCTGAGCCTCAAGGTAAACTCACAGTGATCAAGAAGAGTTTGGGGTACCAAAGAAGGACATTCTGATCAAAGGGCAATCTTGGACTCAGAAGGAGGGCCGGGGTCCACAGTGACCTCATCCCCCAAACCCGTGGTCCTCTGTCCGTATCACTCACCTGACACTTATCATACACTTTTCTGTCGCCTCTGGAAGGTATTTCTAAACTCCCCAGCTCTAGTAAAATCTCTGAAGGCAGAGCACATCTTTGTACCCCATTATCTGTCTCTCAAACTACAAGAAAAGCTGGTTTTTAATTGACGGATTTGTCCCAAAGTCTGGGCTTTTTTCTATCAAGTTGGGGTCTGGGCAAGGCTCAAATGCATCTGAGGAAAGAGATGGAAAGAAAAGGAATGAAAATTAATAGTGTCATTTGGCCATATCGCTTTCCTGGATCACTTTACACGGTCTCCACATTCAAAGACAAATACTTCCTACTTGAAAAAAGTCCAGAAGCCCAGAGCCGTTAAGCATCCCATCATCCTAAACAGTAACAATACTTTGTCGATGAGCACCCACAACTTGACTAATTATCGGATGCATGAAAACGCGACCATCCAAACTACACATCGCCACTGTGCTGCGGTTGGATTGACAGAAAGAGTAATACCTACTTCTCCAGTGGCAATGGCTGTACGCAGTAGCTTCAATGTGTTTTTCATTGTGGAAGGGGTCTGATTTCTTTCATACGGATGTCGTTAGGAGGCTGAGGACTGGTGATGGAGTTAAGATGACAGAAAATGAAGCCATGGAAGAGGAGACGGCACAAACGCTTCATGCTACTCTAGTTAGAGATGAAAGGTGGGTGGAGGGATCCCTGGGCTTTCCTACAGCTCGTGTCACTGGGGAGAGATGCTCTCGAATGGAGTATAAAGAGTAAACGTTGCAAGCCCTCAGTTCTTGGAAACTGTGCTCACTCTTCAGACTGGATGTGTTAGAAACCAATCTTGAGGGAATTACCCAGAGCGGTTTTGAGGTTTTCGCATAAAGGAGGAAAACAGGAAAATTGCGAAGGCATCCTGATTAACTTCAAAAGGTGATTTTATCTCTACGTTACAGAACTGAATGAAAAAAGAGGCATTTTAACCACATTTATCCACATGTCCTCTACAGTGTTTGAAGGCTAGCTTAATTTTGTTCCAAACTTCTGTTACGGGTAGAGAATACACAAAATAAATATATAGAGACCAAGCCTAGAGACCCATAGACTTTTTAATGTGCTTTTCTGATATGAATTTGTATTATCAGAAGTATACAACTAGAAGATAAACTATAAATATCACTTTACATGTTAAAATCAAGCTTCCCCCTTGTTTTTCTCTACAAATATTCTTTAAAAGCTACCCATTTGTTCACAAATAAACATCCAATAGGCACTTTGCTAGAAACACTGAGGAAGGAATAGAACCTCCCATTATATATGGGCTGTATTCTCAAGGATCTTACAAGGTGATAACTACCGTAAAACGATGTGTCTCCAGAACTTTCAAGTAGAACAACCAGAGTGCTGCAAGATTTTAGACTGGCAGACACCCCTCCTGATGGAAATCATCATGAAGTAGGTACCACTTGAGCTTCAGAGGTGGCTAAGATTTCCAGAGATGGAAATGGAAGACACAATTTGCAAGCAAAAGCACAGCGTGAAAACATCTATGGGATTCAGCAAGAACGATGAGAACAGTTTGGCTTGAGCCGTGGTTCTCAAGACAGATGACACCAGCGGCGGAGGAGGTTTCAGAAACTCCTGGAGGTGGTTTTGACTGTCCCATGACTGTAGGTACAGAGGGTGAGCAGAGGCTAAGGATGCTAGGTGCCCTGCAATGCCTGGGACAGTCCCACAAAGTTTCTCCACGTCCAGAAAAGTTTCTCCACGTCCCTCATGACTTTTGGCTTGCGAGAATTCTACCACTCAACCACCCATGCTCCTTATGACTTTTGGAAAACCCACTGGACACTCAAGTAGATGAAAAAAATCTGGTTATAATTATTGGAGCCTAGAACCAAAGCTCTATTATTTGTTAAATATAAACAAAGGTTTCTCTCTATGGTTTTAAAATGATGGATCTTAGGCTGCCTGGGTGGCTCAGTCGGTTAAACAACTGCCTTCAGCTCAGGTCATGATCCCAGGGTCCTGGGATGGAATCCCACATCCAGCTCCCTGGTCAGTGGGGAGCCTGCTTCTCTCTCTGCCTCTGCTCCTCTCCCTGCTTGGGCTCTCTCTCTGCTGAATATATAAATAAAATCTTTAAAAAATAATAATAATAAAAATAAAATGTTGAATCTTCTAGGAATAAAACTACCTAGAAATCAAAAAAGCCTACTTTGTTCTGCTAGGAATTTTTGCAAGAGTTTTTCGAGAATTCAGAAAATTTTCACCAACACTAATGTCACTTTTGGTATCAAGCCACTAACACACGTCCGCATCAAGCCCGATTTATCACCATCACATTCAAGATGATTCTGCACTGTCCACGCAGCTGGCTAGTTCATTAAGTTTTCTAGGACATTCTTCTCTGAGTATTTAGACATTAAAATAAATTAACACAACAATATTATTTGTAATTAAGTTCCTTTATTTTCCTTTATGCTACTTCATGGCAATATACTGATCTTTTGGAAGTTATACAGACAAATAGAGAAAACCAATGATTTCACTTCAGGGTCATAAGGGACAATTATTGGGTATTTGTTATTAAAGGTGAGGTTGGCTCCAACACATCTGTGACATTACTAGAATGTGTGTAGAAAAGCAGTTGGAGATGTAAAGATAAGATGGAGCCAAGGGATGGTGGGCTTACAGAAGCCACCTGAAAAGCCCGCAAGGGGCTGGGAGGCACATAGGGATATAGTACCCTGCGATATGAGGTCTGCATGTTAACCTGATCAAAGCTCAGCCTCAGGAAGACGGAACAGCAGCTGTGTAAAGAGAACTTTAAGGAGGAAGGTATTGCTGGCTGGAAGAAGAGTTAGTAATCCCCGCTCGTGGCTAGATCCCTATATACTAAGGTGAGGAAGGGATAGCTTTTATAGAGATTAAAGATCAAAGATCAAAAGTGTTTTGTGCTACTAGTTTTAGGGTTAAGGAAGATGAGGAAATTGAAGATGGTGGGGCTTAAAGATAACGATCTGGGAGCTATTCATTAAACCAGGGCGATTGTCCATGCGATGGTGCCTTGCACAAGCAAGCAAGGACACAGAGAGAGAGGAAATCCAAGTTCAGAACTTATGGTGATGTCCACTTGTAGGAAGCAAGTGGAGGTTTAGAAGATAAAGCAAAAGAGAAAGAGGAGCAGTCAGACAGGCAGAAGGAGATCAGACTATGATACGGCAGAAGCCAGGGACAGAGGGAGAGGAGAGTGTCTACAGGCTTATTGCTGCTGAGGGGTCGAGGGCACCCAAGGGAGATGACGAGCGAACTTCAAGACAGCAGACTCGGTCAGGCTGGGGAGCGGAAGCCAGACTGCGAGGAGTTGGGAGTGAGTGGGTGTGAGGAAGTGGAGATGACACGTCTACACGACTCTTTCAAGAAGTTTGGTGGTTAGGAAGAAGAGAAATAAGATATCAGCTCAAAGGAGTAGTAAAGAAAAAAGAACATCTTAGGACAGCAAGTCTGTCGAAATAAACAACAAAACTTGCCAGGGACTGTTGGCCAATAGTCTATCTCATAAATGAATGGAGCCCCAGGGGTCTCTGTGACAATGTGAAGATTCTGTGATGAGCCACTCAGATGTACAAATTATATTGGTAGGGAAATAAAGCACCCTAAAGCACCTGTTTCATGAAAACAGGCTTTAATGAGGGAAAACAATAAACTGCCCAGTCCTACCAGGCTCCTATTATAAACTACAAGGTTTCACCTGGGGGACTCACCAAGCCCTTCCATTAAGAGGTATCAGAGCCAGACCAGTCCCCCTACCTGGGGCACAGATGACCATGCTACACAACCACCCAGGAGATACTACAGACTGGCAAGGGCTCGGCTCCAGCATCAGTGTCTTTGTCCTTTGCATTTAAATTGGGAGCATCCCAGCATCTATATCACAGGGCTGTCATGCATATTCTAAATGCAAGGTATTAGTATCCATATTCTTGGGATCTCCACATTATAGTTATTGCTGCAATTTCCCAGGTAAGGACCTGAGGCCTAGGGAAATGGCAGGGCTTTCCTATATTGCTACAGACACAGAAAAGAAGGCAAATTTGACAGCTAACAAAACCGTGACCACATCAACTAGGCCAGGCTGATTCTTTATGGACTAAGTAGTCTGTACCAGCTCAGATTAAGTAAGTACTGATGCTCGTTGTACAAGGTTAAGTGTGGTTCTAAAATTAGAGTCCTTTAAGAATAAGAGTCAGGTGCCTGGGTGGCTCAGTGGTTTAAGCCTCTACCTTCGGCTCAGGTCATGGTCTCAGGGTCCTGGGTTCAAGCCCAGCATTGGACTCTTTGCTCAGCAGAGAGCCTGCTTCCCCTTCTCTCCCTGCCTGCTTCTCTGCCTACTTGTGATCGATCTCTCTCTCTCCCTCTCAAAATCTTAAAAAAAAAAAAAAAAAAGAATAAGACTCTTGTGACCAGTAATATTTATCTGTTGCTGAGTATGTCATGTAAAACCTGAAAATATATAATTAACCACGAAAAGCTACTATTTCAGAAGAATGGATTAAACGCTGTCCTGTTTCCACTCCACTACCTTCTTTGGGTCCCTGAACTCTTGCCCTCCTGACCCACCAGGCTGTGGGCAGAGAAGGGCATCTGGGATCTGGTGCCAGGGAGGAGCCCAATGGGCTGGGCAGTGGGCCCACCAGAAGGTGTCACAGACATCTGACCTGTGTGTTTGTCTCAGGGCCGGGGAACACTGCTGAAGAGTGTTTCTGAAAGAGCCCCTGAGAGTGTCATAGGCTCTTGGGGTCTTCAGAGTATCTACGGAATGCCCACAAGCAATGGCTTGGCCAAAGCTTATAAATATGTCACAACACAGGCGATCGTATCGCAAAAGCATACTACTCTCCCCAGAGTCCCTGAGAGAATTAGAAGGAACTACAGTAGAGACAAAAGAAAGAGACACAGAAGTTCTGAAACACTGTGTCCAATGTATAAATGTTTCCCTTACGCAGCACAAGAAGATGGAAAATCCTATACACTCAGGTACCAAAGGGCCCTCCCCTCAGAGCTCTCCTGTGTTTGAAAGCAGTGATGTAGTCGAGTCATGGACCAAGGTCCCACATACTGAAGAGGCTGCCACGGTGCCACTGAGCAATGAAACATACTGTGATTCACACAGAGTGGAGGCTTTGTCCAGACAACTTAAAGAACCACAAACATGAATGGGACACAGTTAGGGGCCTCTAGCTATCTCTGGATATGTCTTCTGACATAACCGGTGATATGAGGATATTCATTAGGCTCAAATGAGAGAAGTTGGTGAGCAGGCTATCTATGTGCTCAATCATATCCAGATTCTGAAGGAGGAAGCCCTGCAGGATGGTAAGTATTGGATCAGGCTCTGACGCTGGTCTTGGCTGTTTTTTTCCAGCTCTGTAGAGAACAAAGTAAAAGAGGCGATGATCTGGTTTGAAGCAGCTGATGCCATTCAAGGGCCAGTGGAGATACAGCCTTCAAATGCTGACACTTCCCAAAATGAAACAAAGGTTCATATTTCATTTTGTATTATTCTCACATCATCATCCTAGACCATGAAAGCGGGGAAAATTCTATTTAGGGCACTTCTCGGATTTAACAATCACTTAGCAGCGCATGTACTCATTCTAAGATTTTACTGTTCACTAGGACCTGACAGGTAGTAAGCTGGAAACTTGAACTTGGTGGGGAAAGACGTAAGCCCTGATAGAGAATCTGGGGACGTTCGTCCAGGAGCCCAGCTATCTTCATTGCTGCAACCATTTTTAAAATTTCGAACACAGTCGACAATGAGTTCAACTCATTGTCTAATTGGTCTTGTCTCACCAATTAATAAAAGTAGAAACATTCCCATTAATGTGCTTATTTCTAGGATAGAGCAGTCTGGATGCAAAAATTTCCCTGTATTGTCTCAAAGCAATATGATCCAGTTAAAAAAAAAAATAACGAATGAACTGAGCTACCACCATTCTTGCCAAAAAGCTAAACTGAAGGGAAAAAAGAACAAAACTCAGAGGAGGAAAAATTAATGTTTTCAAAAAGAGCATTTACAAAAATGTGAGCATCGCTGTATGAATGTCTTTGGTTGACTACCATGACACTTAAGGGCTGAGGGAATCCATCAGTTTTAACTCTACTGACAAGATAAAAGAGAAAAAATAAAACCACTTACCAAATGAAATAAAGATTAATATGGAAAAGGTTTGTTGTTGCTTTTTGTTCCCTCCCCAGCTAGAAAGGGGAGAGATGGAGGTGGAGAGATTTCTCCATCCTTTTGGAAAAATAAGGGAACTAACAATGCCTTCATGTCAGTGCATTTACCACGCCGCCCACCTTACCACCTTACTTCACTGGTTTATGTCTTTGTCAATTCACTCATTTTTTAATATGCCTGAGGATGATATAAATGCTTCCTTGTCCAGACTCCTCCTCTTATTTCTCTATGGAAAGGTTTTATTTCTATTGGAAAGCAACGATGAACCTTTCATTTCCTTGAGAAACTATCAGCATGCTTTTTGCTTCCCGTGCTCCTAAGACCAGAGAGAAAGACAACAAACTGACCCAGGAACTAAGCCATCTGGTGAAGACACCTTCCGTTTCAGAGACCCTGATGGAGATTTGGTGAAAAGATACTGGCCGCAGCGGGGGCCTGTTTCAATTCAGACACGAATGGCTGCCTGTACCAACGCCTGCATCCCTCACCCAGGTCCAGAAGGGGATGACTTCAGCCTCAGGTTCTGGCCAGCCAGTACAAGTCCGGGCTTCAAAAAGCAACGTGTTTCCTTCCTTCCACGAGCACAGAGAGACAATAATATGTTGTGGCTCTGATGAAAAGTACGCTAATTGCTGATGCTTTCCCAACATCTGTGTCAAAATTAACTTGTAGCTGGTGCCTACTTGCTGATGTTTCATTCAAATTATTTGCTCTGCAAGAAATATGTTTGCTCTTGGACACAATCTTGGTTTCAACCTCCAAAACCATTGCGAGAAATTAATCTGAACCACTGAACATCTGCTTTAGGACTCAAACCCAAGTCTACCCTTCTAAAGCCATCAATTACAAAGACACCATTTTGGGGAAAATTCTGTCGTGACTAGCTCACTGCACAGACCACTAAAACCAAAGTCCTAGTCCTGATGAATTTCATAAAGCTATAGTTCAAAATTAGTTAGCACTCATGATTTTATGCTTCAGAGTAGTTTTGAGCCAAATGGAGAGCTCATTTACTCATGCATCTGTCTACTCTCACCAAAATGTCCAGCCCCACAGTTCATGGATCCTAAACCCTTAAATACGCTAACCAATTTCCTTCATATAGTCAGAAATGAAGTTCTTTTCCCCCTTATTTTAAATCATTGTTTCTTTGTAAGCTTGCTCTTATTTATCTTAGTATATATTCTATTTTGATTATTTATTTATATGAGTATCACATGAATGGCTGGGGGAACGGAATTTGATGGTGCTCTGCAGTTGGACAAGCCAAATCTGGTCATGAGTTCTAACCACAGCTGCCTGGGAACATTTTTAAGGCTAGTAATGTGTAGAGACAAATCACTTTTTTTTTTTTAAATTGCAGCAACAGATTAATATGGCTAACACAAAATATTACAAATTCACTTAGCAAACTACGCAATAGACACCAGATGATGTAGAAAATGCTGCAAGATGTAATCTCTCACAAAACAAAAAGAAAAAAAGAAAAGAAAATGAAATGTAAGCCTAGTTTTGTCACAGTTTGGCTTCCTCCCACACACTTCCTGCCATTAAGGGTATTGTAGTCCACGCTTAGAACAGAGCCTGAAAGAGTGCCCAGAAGGTGGCCAAGAACAGCAATGTCACATAGTAGGTACTCAGTAAATACCTGATGACTGACTGACCTAAGACTCATTTCATCAATGTTTCCCTCTCGAGACGCTCCTTCCTTTTGCACTTTTTTTCTCCAGGAAGTTAACACTGACTTTCATGCCACATAATCCCCCAAACAATAAGGTTCAGTTCTGATTCTCACCATACTTGGGTTGGAGAAGACCCTTTCCAGCTGGCTTCCTTGCCTTCATGTTTCTCCCTCCTATTTCTTCTTGTATTTGATTCCTCCTGCTTCCTCCACCAAACTAAAATATCCCAGTTGCATTACAACACTGGAGGTCTTCTATAGACAAAGTAGAATTTTCTCTAATCCATGTAATTCCATGCTATATAGAAATGCAACACCTTCCACTTCCAATTATCCTGCTGGAGAACCCAAAGGGCCACCCCAACATCTGTCCCATCAACTCAAACTCTTCTGAATGGCCCTACAGTCCTATATCCATAGCCCAGTTCCCCCTATCCAACCTGATTTTTCTCTTCTCTTCAACATTCATCTTCTGTTCCAATCTGGCCTTTCCCTACACATCCTATGGTTTTCCTCTTCCTGAGCTTTTAATAAAGGTCTTGAGTTCATCCAGTCATTCATCTTTATTTTCTTCCAGACTCAGCTTCCTCCACGTGATCATATGTTTCTTTGAGAATATCGATTACATGCTAAAAAGGATGAGATTCTTACATTTATTTGCCACTTACAAGTGAAAAACTATTATTATACATACCCTTCTAAAATCACCATTATAGATAGTTTTCATTATACCCATTTTTCTACTGAAGATGCCAAGGTCCTGAGAAACAAAGTGATTTGTCAAGGATGCTCATTCGTGAAAGGTCAGCACTTCAGCCTTCAGTTTTGTATCTCAAAGCCCCAGTGGTCTTCCCACTCTGCCATACCCCCTTCCAGTTACCCACCCTTGTCTCTAATGACTTTTCAGATAACACACTAAAAGTGTGTTCAGTTTCTAAATTCCTTTTCCCTACTTCCTCTATTTTCTCTTTAACTTTCACCAAATGACCTCTTGAACCTATCCTTCTGTTGACATTTCTTTTTGCCAAGATCGCCAATGGCTTCCACCATGCCAAATCCAATGGCAGTTATCACATTTGGCTCCTTAAAAACTCAGTATTTCCTTCTGATTTTTCAATGTCACAACAGTGAAATGTGAACTCTAGGTAGTTTCATCAAGACCTTTAAGGTGCTCAACAAATACTCCGCATTGCCTGTAAGTTCACACTGTTACCATTTTTAATTTCCTACCCAGAATGCACCATTGCATTTGTTTATCTCCACAAAGATGCTCCACCAGAGCATCCCCACTCATCCCAGTCTATGCCTACATGCCTCCCTGCCTTATTAACAGGGAAAAATGCACTTCAGAACCACCTCGGCCAATCTGCTGCAGAGCTTCTGACCTTGAGAGTCGACTGAGCCTCTGATTGTTCCCCTCGGTCACAAACCCTCTTCAGCCCAGTCACCACTGGCCGGGCTTAGTTCTTCTGCCCCGTTCTGTGGGGCAGACTCTTCCACGGAGCTGCTGCTGCTTTCCTCTACTTCACTTAGCCCCCTGGATATCAGAAGTCAGACACTAGAAAAGCTGGTTTCATTTTTGCAAGTTTTGAATAAAAAATAATAATATTCAAATTACATTTCCTGGTAGACTAAACGGCTTAAAATAAAGTATCTGCCAAATAGGATGCTTCTGTTTTTCCAGATATCCTCATGAATCGAGGATGTTTTACGTTTAAGGGTTCCCTAAGAATCTTGAATCTTTATTCTATTATCTTTCATGTCACTAGACCTCCAGAAATTGGAAAAGCCATTGTCTGGCATTGGGTCTTCCTTCCACTGGCCCTTCACCAGACACCCTATCCTCTATGGATCAGGAGAGAATTAGTCTACCCCTTGATTTAGCTATCTCTGAGCCACTGCCTTTTTCTGTTGGGAGAAGTGAAGCCCTATTTTCCCCTCCCCAGTAATCAGTGAGCAGCTACACTGAAGAGACAATCTTTTTTTCCTATATACATTTCTTTGCTCAATTAATTAATTTAACTTGTTTTTTTTTTTTTCTTCACTTGTACTTGATCCCTACTTACTTGGTTTCTGTCTCTCTTTCTTTCTAAGCAAGCTCTATGTCCAATGTGAGGCTTGAACTCACGACTCTGAGATCAAGGGTCACAAGTTCTACCAATTGAGCCAGCCAGGTGCTCCTGCTACTTACTTTTGCAAAACAAAAAACAAACAAACAGAAAGCACATAAAAATCGGTAAGTTTCCAGTTAGAGTAAATTGAAATAATTTTGGCTGAGGTAATAATATTTTCTGTACTTTCTTTAAATTCTCAGCTGGAACCTCTTCTCTTCTTGAATTTGGTTAGAGTCATATAAAACCATTGTTAAACCTGAAATGTTTAATAGAGATGTGTGACCCTGGGTGAGTCCTTAACTTCTCAAGGCTTCTTCCTTGCTTGTAAAAGTCTCTTCTCTGACTACTTCACAGAGTTACTCTGAAGTCCAAAGAATAACATAAACTTTGTAAACTATACCAATACAGAATGTTCTCCAAGGCAGCTCTGAGAATGCTAAGGGAAGGCACACAGCACCATTACAAAGCGGGGAATATGTATATGGAGCCTCAAAGGGGTGTGAAAGAGGGCCACAGAGCTCCTCAAAGCATGATTACGGCCCCTAGCACAGCACACACTTGGCCGTTTCACATGCCAGACATCAGGTGAGCACCTGTCAAATAGAATAAAGTGAAAGGAAAAAAGAGACAAGAAGAATAGCAAGGAGGAGGATTACAATTGATGTAAGCTATATTGTGAGGCAGGCAACTATATCAGGAAGTAAATAACCCCACATGCTAGAGTAATCTTAAAGGAACTAGAATAAGAAATTTCATACCAATTTTTATAAACTAATTTAAAAAGTTTATCTTTCCCTAATAGAAAATTTACCATCTGAGATTTGTCCACTTCCTTCTAATAATTAAAAAAAAAAAAGAGGGAGATGGCTCAGTTGGTTGGGCATCCAACTCTTGATTTCAGCTCAGTTCATGATCTCAGGGTTATGAGATTGAGCCCTGTGTTGGGCTCTGCATTGGGCATAGAGCCTGCTTGAGATTCTCTCTCTCCCTTTTCCTCTGCCCCTCCCCCCCACAAAGAAATGAAATCAGCTTAGAAGATATAGGCAAAATTGGATAAGATAAAAAGGAAGTGTTAATATTTATGCATACACACAAATATACACCCGGGAAAAATACTGAAAGAAAATGCAACAAAATACTAGCTAGGATTATCTTTGGTGTTGAGCTTCAAGTGACTTTTACTTTCTTCTTTATTTATGCTTTCTGAGTTTTCTGAACTTTTTTTTTAAGTTTTTTTTAAAGATTATATTTATTTATTTGACAGTAAGAGATCACAAGTAGGCAGAGAGGCAGGCAGAGAGTGAGAGGGGGAAGCAGGCTCCCCACTGAGCAGAGAGCCCAATGTGGGGCTCAATCCTAGGACCCTGGGATCATGACCTGAGCCAAAGGCAGAGGCTTAACCCACTAAGCCACCCAGGTGCCCCTTTTTTTAAAGATTTTATTTATTTAACAGAGAAGGACACAGTGAGAGAGGGAACACAAGCAGGGGGAGTGGGAGAGGGAGAAGCAGGCTTCCCACTGAGCAGGATGAGGGGCTTGACGCGGGGCTTGATGCCAGGACCCTGGGATCACGAGCTGAGCTGAAGGCAGATGCTTAATGACTGAGCCACCGAGGGTCCCCGAGTTTCCTGAACTTTTTGCAACCCATGTCTTTCTTATGTAGTAATTAAATGAAAACAAATGTTCTTGTGAATGGAAAAACTATGGTATATCTAAACAGAATATTATTCAGTATTAAAAAGAAATGAGCTCTCAAACCATGAAAAGACATAGAGGAAACTTAGATGCACATTACTAAGCAAAAGCAGCCAATCTGGAAAGGCTGCATACTGTATGATTCCAACTCTATGAATACGATATTCTACAAAAGTGAATACGATGGAGACATTAAAAATATCACAGATTTTCAGGGGCTTGGTTGGGGGAGGGGTAAACGGGTAGAGCTGGAATCTTTAGGGCACTGAAACCATCTGTATGTTACATGTCATTATACATTTGTCCAAACCCATATTATGTGTAACAAATAGAGTGAACTCCCATATAAAATAAGGACTTTGGTTGATCGTGATGTGTTAAAGTGGATTCATTGGTTGTAACCAACGTACCACTCTTGTGGGAGCTGCTGATGATTGGTGGGGGGGGGGGGCAGGGAACCCGCACCGTGGGGGGACAAGGGACACAGGAGATGTCCATACCTTCCTTTCGATTATGCTGTATACCTCACTGCTCTAAAAAAATTACATCTTGAAAATGAGTGGTATTCAAAATGTAAGAAGAAAAATTGGGTAGCACTGAATGAACATGTGTTTTCTTACTAGTCCCACCAATGTAACATGTTCACCAACACAGTGTATTTTCTGAATAGTCTAAACTACCAAAAAAGAGAAGTAGTGCTACTTCTCAACAATGACAGTGCTCGGTACACAGTGGCATTAAAGGTTAACAGGAAAAAGCAAATCCCAGACAGTAAGTGAATGTTAATAATTTCAATTTCTCGAAGAAGAAAAGGTGGCCCAGAAAAGAAATGCCAGAGTCAGAGGGGTCCAGGTTGTATTGCAGATTGTCAGATGAGACCCTCTCTCTAAACGGGTTCTTCACTTTGTGCCCTAGACCTTCCCACTGCACCCAGGACAAATAAGGAACTACAAATAATATTTGAGACTTAAGTTAATTTAGATTTGCCTTAACCTCTGATATAAAATTCTTTAAAGTTTCGCCCTACAAATTACTCACATGAATTCAAAGCCCGTGGTATCAAACAGCAGCAAAAGTGGGCACTTGAAGCCAGAAAATGGAGTTGACTTTGCTATGGCAAAGGAACTAGGTTGGCAAACACAACTTCTTGAGGCCTCAGTTTCCTCATTTGTAAAAGAGGAGAAAATGGCTGGAAAGCGTGATGTTAGCTTTTTGTGCTCCTCCCGGCCATGCAAACATACTCTTTAAACTGGTTGAGTTTCGTTACACTCTCCTTAGCTTTGGACACCCTTCCTCGAATCAGAAGGTATCTGGAAGCCCATTCTGTAAGGCAAAGAGGTGCCCCCCTACTCTGGGCAAAGGGAGTAGTGAGAGAGCAAGAGAGCTTGCAGGCGCAGGCAAGGAAGGAGACCTGGTTGGTGACGGACAGATGAAGAAGAGGAGAGAACCAACCGCACCACGATCAGTGGATGGGACAGAACCCTGAGTGAGGGCACAGAGCAGGTGCGGCAGGGACGGGGGACCGAAATCTGTCAGGAGATGTGGTTGTGGCCAGAGACAACTCCCAGTAAAGTAGGACTGACTAGTCGTAAACTTTCAGAAGTTGTTAAAATAAAAGCAGGGACCCTGCTCACGTTCCCTACAGATTAAGCCCTCTGTGTCCTGCTAGGCTCAGCACAATACTGATGACTAAACTTGGCTTTATTCTCGATTTTGTTATGTCTCTTCTGAATTCGCTTCACAAAGTTCACCAGCATCCAACATTCAGAGGCTCCGACACAAAGCAGGCCTCCTAGATCCATGTGCCCAATTAATGAAGAAAGAGGGGACACAGATATCATATTAAAGCTAACTTTTCTTCCTGACATTAAACTCTTTTACCGACCAAAGTCACCCAGCCCAAAAGGACCTGAGTATCAACAGCAGAATTACTTACTTACAGGTACTTTGTAAGTGTGTAGAGGTCTTGGGATTTAATATCCTAATGCATAAATAATCACCTTTTTAAAACAATTATCTTAAATAATTTACAACCATGAGTCTTCCAACTGCCTGACAGTTGCGACCAAAATGAAAAGATAATAGATTGATGTGACCATATTTTCTTGATGTGAAAACTGCCAAAATCCATGCCAAGAATTAGCCAAATAGCACCAGGGCTAGAACAAGGAATACAATTCAGCCGTGGTTCAGTTTCAGGAGCTCTTTGCAGTAGCAGGAAAATAATAAAATGAAATAAAATAATTAAAACAATTAAAAACGGTTTTCTTCCAGTAGACTTTTAGTGCAACTTATTCCAGCTTTGAAGAGAATGAAAGGAGACATTTATGAAAGCCACCTACTCCTTCAAACACTTGGATCTTCCGTTCCCCGTGAAGTTTTTATTTACAGTGAATATTTGACTCATCCTTTTGAGGTCCTAGCACAGGGCCACACAGCAAAAGTGGTAATTACCAGAAGCATCTATCTAGATCATCAGATTTCCTTCCTCTGGTCAGTTTGTGCCACAAATCTCGTGCTGCAAAAGCTACATTTCATCTTTCCGTGTCAGATTTTTTCCAACTTCCTTGCAAATTCTCATTAGACTTCTGTTTTCCTAACAAAAGAGAATGAAGTGGTCACTCTTCTTCCTCAGGATTTCTCCTGAGCTGTAACTGATGATGGAAAGTCAGCCCTTAGCAAAAATGGGTGTTCGGTGCAGTTAAATCCCATCAAGTCCCTTTTCTAGGGACTAACTTCTATTCCTACATCCACCGCTGGGCTAGGATGAGACAAGTTAACTACAATCAAACCACATCCTCAGCACAGCACCTAGACAGCCTGGATGACAGCAAAGAGAAAAGACACCTCTCCTGCTTAGCTCTACCAAGAAAATGCGGCATCAGGTCTCACAATATATAGAATCAATATATAATATATTAAAGGAAGGCAAAAACATGCTCTGTAAATAATAAAATAGACACGTATCCTATGTTTTGGTCCATCATGGTTTCCTAATTATGGAATCTATAAATTCCTACAGCCCCAGCCCCAGCATACTTTCTTGCTCCATCTGATGTGTGCCATCAAATGTGGACTTCTAAAAATACCCAGGGGAGTCCATGTGGGAATCCCCTTAGAAGTGATCAAGGCACAGGGCCTTCCACTAGCATGCTACCTGAATCATATACTCTTGCTCCCTTTAAACTTCAAGACCTTTAGGAAAACCTTTGTCCTTCTGGACTCCCCGGTAGACATTCTCGCAGCCACGTGTCCCACCTATCCATAAACCCTGGTTGTCGACCACTCTCACTTGATCCCTATCACAGTTTCTCTAAAGGAAAGAGAGGCTAGTTTTCAAGTCTTAAGTAAAGTCCTCAAGATTAAAAAAAAAAAAAAAAAAAAGGAGCTCAGGAGACAACAAAACCATCTGAGGGGTTGGGGGGAATCATGAAGAGACATTTCCTGTAGTGAAAGCCTCAGAAGAGAGCTCCATTTTATAATAGGAGTAAACCTCTTGTTTTTCCTTCCCTCTCTCAATCTTTTGACCTCAAGAGCAGAAGAGAGGGAGCCACTGATCCCCTTCAGGCTAACTTTTGCTACAGAAAAGGTAGCTGTCATTTTTAAGAATCCTTTGGAGGGGTCTTAAAAATAAATCTTCTGAGGGTGGGAGAGACCCGAACGTTGACATCACAAAAATAAATAAATGATGTCCCAAAGTGCCAAGGCCACAAAGAAAATAAAAGAGACGAGAAAGAAAGGAGGCCAGTAAGAAGAAGTGGGCTGTGACTTCTGAGCCCACGATGGGCTGCCGGTGGCTCGGCAGCAGCGACGATGCTCTGGAAAGGTCAAGTATGGTGGCTTCAGGGTCTAAGTGTGCTTAATGGACCAACGAGCCCAAGGTATTTTGGAAGGAAAGAAAAACATGTTTTCTGAGTATTTTTCCTTTCCCCTTGCTTAGCACCACACCCGCCTAGTTTTCTTCCCAGTCGGGTCACCTGTTTCAAAGTCTGCTTATATTGAGTCGCTTTGATTATTTCTTTCCTTTAAAGAAAATTGTATCCACTTAGCCGAAAACAAAGAACTCGTCTGAGAATGCTACATACGTGTGCTTTGTTTTCCACAGTCTGGGCAGAGAGCTATCAGGAGCGCTCCGCGCAGCCCATCAGCAGGCGTGCTCGTCTGCTATTATACCAGCTGCACAGACAGGTATTTAAGCAGCAGAAGAGTGGACTCAAGAATAAATCTAAAATAAAAACGACGCTGGGCTCCACTGAGAGAAGTGAACCCCAGAAACAAGGCTCTTTGCTTCCCTGCGCTCCAGCTCCAAAGTGGACAAGGAGGGCACATTTGGTTCTTCCTCGGGTTCACCTCTGCTCCAACAGCTCTCACATGCATGAAAGTTTCTGTTTTCAGAAATAAATCCTGCCTCTTTCCTCTCTCCTTCCTCCTCTGTGCCGATACATTCCTTGAGGGTGACCTGCCGATCGCATCTCTCAGGCTCCAGGAGACGTGAACTTTGACCTGGAAGTGCTTTTAATTTCTCCCAGGAGGAAGGGACCAGAGAGAAAAAAAGCAGTCAACTCCATAAAACCCCACCTTCTGGCATCTATGTCAAACACACCTGAGTTTTTCCAAAAACAAAGCCTCACTCAGTCCCCATGTTCTTGATAATCTATCTTCTCTTCTAATCATCAATAATAATTTTTGATCACGCGGCAGAGCTGTTCCTCTATTTGGTCGTGTTTTTCTCAATTAAAGATTCTAATGGCCATTGAAGCAAGACAAATTGCCCTCCTCATTTGTGTCTACAAACCTCTGCAACTCTTAAGCTTCAAAATTATAATGGGAAACAGAAACCATGCCTTTGACTTTACAAGCAGAACGGTGGCGCTTTGTTACACTTCATAAACACACAGAAAATCACCAACGAGGCAGGGATTTGAATGGAAAGCCATCAGGTCCAAACTTCAGCCTTGGGCAACTCGTCCCCTGTGACAATTCACACAGTCCAGAAGTTCTTCCTTAAATCTAACCTGAATCTCTCCTGCTTCAGTTAAAACTTGTTCTTTCTCTGACCGTGCCAGGAACAGAACAGCTGGTCACCATACACAGCTTCATAACTCCTCATAATTTTGAAGTCTGTTATTAAGTCATTTTTCAGTCTCCTCTTCTTGAAGCTAAATAATCCCACGTCTTTCAACTTATCCTTCTAGGTTCAATTTTACAATCCTTTAATCATCATCAATGCTCTGCACTAAACATTCTGAAGTTTTCCATGTTGCTCTTAGGCTTTGAAACCCAGCTCACCTTTGCAATTGCTTCTCCCTGTTCACAAAGAGAGCCCAAAGACTCTCTTTGAGTGGGTAACCTGCTGCTTTGTTTGGGTTATTTTGGGTACAAACCTGTTCCCGGGGCTCCTTCCAGCAGAAAAAAACACGGTGTTCTTACTGGGCGCTGGCCATGGAGAAGCTGTTCCCCTCGCCCGACTCCCACTCAGTCTCCCTCGCCAGACAGAGCTCTTTCTCAACTTACTCTCCCTAAATGATCCCATTATAAAATGAGTATCTAGCTAATCTGATCTGATCCACTTATGTAAACCAAGTTATTAACCAAAAATGTCTTCAAATGTGTTCTCCATTGCAGATAACATCTCTGAGGGTCTTGTCCTCAAAGCCTTAACTCAAAGAAGAATGTCAGGCAGCTGGACTAGAGTCCCATGAGAGAGGTTTCGGGCCTGTGGGGGTGGACATGGAGAATCCTTCTGCACTCCTCAAATTATGCTACAGAGGCCATGGGTAGAATTATAAAACAAGCCGCTCTGAGGTGTGTGAGGCTGGTCACCTCTTTTTGCATACCTTTTCCCGATTACACAGGCATTCTCCTAGTGCTCTCTCCTATCAAAATCAGACAGTAGATTCTGACACTGACCGTGTTCAGGGCTTGATACATGATATGCCCTATACCATGAAGCCTCTTTCCCGCCCTTCCCAGATTTGGCTCCTTCTCACCCTTCAGGTCTCAGCTCTAATGTGATGTCTTCAAAGAGGCCTTCCCTGCACACTCTAGAATACGTTCCTATCCCTCCCCTGATGCCCCATCATTCTTTATTGCTACATCAGTTCCCTTTACAACCCTTAGCACAATTTACAGTTAGATGCAATTAAACATGAATGTTTGTTTACTCATTTCTCGTCCATCTTCCCCTCAGAAAGCAGGCTCTTCAAAGGCAGGGATCCTAACTGCTATGCTTCGTGAGCCTGGCACGTGGCTAACAGTATCCGCTCAAAAATAATTTTTGAATGAATACATGCCCCCGCTACCAGAGATATTTACATTTTAAAGCATATCTTTAATTATCATTAAAAGGGGGCTCTGTTAGCTATTATAAAGGGGGCAGGAGCTTTTAGTGGTGGGATAGAGTAGTGGGAGGAGGGGTAGGGGTCCTCCTCCTCAGACCCACCCAGTCTTGTTCAGGAGAAGCCAGCCCACCGAATCCAGAGACAGCTGTTGCCTCTTCCAAGACCTTAACTAGAAACTGCTGTCTGTCCCCTTGTCCCGCTCCTGCTCCTTCAAGCAACTGATCTCCTTTCTAGTTATTCTCTGTTCAGCTTCAACAAAGGCATGCCACTTAACAGCATTCCATCATTGTCCCGATGCTGTTTCCTCCCTGCTGTCCCCTCCTGAAAGGACCAGCATTACCACAAGAAAACATTCAGGTGATGAGGATGATCAGAACATGAGCAGTGGCAATCTTTTGAGACGTGATTACGGACATGTTTTATTCTCTTAACTAATTTTTACTTTCTACTCTTTCTACCATGCACTTGCCTCCATTTTCTTCTCATGCAACTTTTTTAAAGATTTTTTCATTTTATTTGAGAGAAAGAGCACCCGCACTTGCCAGCGTGAGTGGGGCGAAGGGCAGAGGGAGAGAATCCCCAGGCAGGCTCTCTGAGGAGAGCAGAACCCCACCCTGGGCTTGATCCCAGGACCCATGAGATCAGAACCTGAGCTGAAACCCAAGAGTCCTGTGTTCAACAGACTGAACCACCCAGGTGCCCTTCATGTAACTTTTTTAAAGTTAACTTTTTGGAGGGCGCCTGGGTGGCTCAATCAGTTAGACATTGGACTTGTGGCTTCAGTTCAGGTCATGATCTCAGGGTTGTGGATCCACAGTCAGTTAGACATTGGACTTGTGGTTTCAGTTCAGGTCATGATCTCAGGGTTGTGGATCCACATCGGGTTCCTTGCTCAGCATGGAGTATGCCTGTCCCTCTCCCACTGTTCCTCCTCCCCGCCTCAAATAAATAAATAAATAAAATCTAAAAATTAACTTTTTGTTCAAGTGCTCACTCTTATCTCACTGGTATTTGAAGAGAGATTCTACTGAGGGTTAACTCGCACACCTTATTTTCGTCTCGCAAAATCCAGTGTTCTCAGTTAAACTTTCATCTGAGTGAATTCAATTCAGTCAACAAACACACATACACATACATACATATATGCCTTTCCTGTGTGAGGCCTTACACCTTGCGATTTCTTTACTACAGAACAACGCAACTACATCAACAGGCTTTCTTTGTAAAGAACGTTATTTCATAACATCAGCCCTGGGGCCAACACCAGGAGCTTCCACAACTTTAATGACAAAGCATCAGGGAGTCTTGGGAGTAACTGAGCAGGACCAGACCTGGGCTCCTCGCCCACCTCCACAAATCATAATCATCCACTGACTTGCAGAGTGACACGAAGCAAAGGAGTCTTCAAATGGCCATGCCTCAGTTTACCCACCTATAAAAGGTACAATACATCCCTCAAAGGGGTGTAAAGAGAATCCAGTGAGGTAATGTCTAAGTGTTTGGAACTCCTTGGCAGAAAGGCGCTACATAATTACTATTTGGTATTTAAGTTGCCCTTCATGTGCGCCAAGTACTTTATGATCATTCCTTAGGAGTTACTCCCAATGACTGTGAAGTTGTCTTCACGCCTATTTCTGCTTTCAGGATGAAGAAACTGAGCTGGACAAAAGTTTGAGCGATTTGCCGAGGGTCACCAACATCGCGCTGTGGTCTCACCAAAGGAATTTCCAGGTCCTCCCCCTCTTTTAACTATAACTGAAGCCACATCTTAAATCCAAACTGCCCGTACGGACCAACTCTCCATTAAGCTATTCTGAAAGAGCCCTCACAGGATGGAAAACGTTGCAACTTGTTTTTGCAGGGTTGCGTGAATGGTGAGAGGTTGAAACAGAAACCAAAGTTCTAGAATTAGTAACCTTGACTTCACAGTCACACACCCCCCCTTTGACACATCCATGTTTCTCTTCACTTCCGGTAAGTACAACAAACTGTTTGGGTACCTTCCTCATCTACTTGAAGAGCCTGTATTTTTCTACTAATAATTTCCAGAGACAAACCTAAAGGAGCACAGAGGCCTGGTTAAATCACCCTGAATACTGCCCAGCCAAAAGGCATAGTAGCATTTTTTACCCAAGTTACAGATCATGAAAATCAGCGTCAAGAAGGTGACGTGCAGGCTGAGAGCTAATGGAAAGACAGAAGGTACCAGCTTGCCTTGGTGTGAGCTGACCTCTTCCCCAGGAGCCACTTCCTGCACAACGCCAGTGAGAGGTGCACAGAGCGAACCCCGGAGTCACCCTATATTGACTGTGCCTAGAGAAGTCCCACCACAGGTTATGGTCCCCGGCTCTCTTAAAACATGCTCCTCCACCCACTCGCCTATTTTCCTCCCTCTGCTTTATTCAACGGTTCAATTACTGTATAAAAGAAGCCTCTTTTGGTTTGGAGATATGTACTCTCACAAAATGACAGGAAATGTGTGGACAACATCATCTAGAAAATGTTGCCTGGTTTTGTAATGAGCGACAGTCAAATGACCTCTGAGGACCAGGTAGAACAGCGGAGCTCTTTAACATAAATTTGGGTCAAGAGTTCCAAAGCAACTTAGGCCCTGCCCAAGCCAAAACGGTGAAGTAAGGGATTTAATTTCCTCTCCCTACATGCCTCTTTCTTCAACTTCTCCCCCTCTGCCAGAACATTCCCTCCCACCTCCTTTCCACCATTGGCTCGGGACTCTTCACAACTCCCCATGGTGAAAGGCACCAGATCCATTTCCCTTCATCCATCTTCCATTAAAATCTAGCTGTACTGTATTTTAGTCCCTTAAATCCTATTCTAACAAGCCTGGTAACAAGGGCGTGAAAGTCTTAGCACCAAGCAAGATGAGTACAGCAGCCCCCACTCGTTCAGTTTCACATTGTATGGTTTCAGTTATCAGCCATCAACTATGGTCCAGAAGCAGATGATCCTCAAAAGGTCAAGACAGCAGCCTAATGCTGCGTCACCATGCCTATGTCATTCCCCTCACCTCACCAGGTGGGCATGTTATCCACTCACATCATCACGCGGAGAAGATGCGTGAGTACAGAAGGGCAAGAGAGCTTGAGAGAGAGAGGATGGGACCACACTCACATAACTTTTATTAGGGCATACTATTATGATGGTTTTATTTATTACTAATCATTGTTAATCTATTGCTGTACCCAATTTATAAATTAAACTTTATCCTAGGTAGATACATATAGGAAAAAAATTTAAAACAAAAAAAGGTACCTATAGTGTTCCGTACCTTTCATGATTCCGGGCAGCCAC
The DNA here is from genome assembly GCF_011764305.1 of Mustela putorius furo. NCBI lineage: Eukaryota > Metazoa > Chordata > Mammalia > Carnivora > Mustelidae > Mustela > Mustela putorius. The sequence goes on along the minus strand of NW_025422123.1, from coordinate 11,971,980 downwards.
CAGGGGTCTTGGAATATATCCTCCATGGGTAAGAGGGGGCACCAAGGGAAGACAGACTCTCAGTGGGGTGCCCTGCATATCACAGTAGCCAGTCTGCATAAATGTTGTCATTTTCAAAAACAAACACTGAGTTTACCACTAACAGGTTCTCATGAAGGAACCACGAAGGGCTCTGTATCATGAAAAAGGAAACTGAATCCAGAAGGAAGAACTGAAGTGCAGGAAGGAACGGTGAGCAAACAAACTGATAAACGTACAGCTTAAACACTGAGGACGACTAATCTGGGGAGGATGAAACGAGGATAAAAAATATCAGACAACTGAGGAGAAGAGAGGAAGTGACGGCAGTTTAAAGTATGCCAAAGTTCTTATTATATTATCCGAGAGGCAGACAGAGATCATGATTAATTTTATTAAGACAAACATATGGGTTAAAACAGTGAGGATAACTACCAAAAGAAACAGAGAAATTAAATGGTAAATGGTAAATTTCGAACCAATAGAGGAGGAAAGCCAGCACCTACCTAGAACAAAACTGAATGAGGAAACATTTTGTAAATGGGAAATACTTGCAAGAGGAGGAAATACGGAAATATAAAAACCAAAACTCACACCTTAAAATAGTAGAATCCTATTGTTAAGAGTAGCCAGAGCTGAAAAGCGTCAGAAATCCACACTGCAAGTGCAGACCTGCAGCAAGTTTGCAAGGGTTCAAGTTGGCAGTAACCACCTGTGAGGCTGGTGGAGACCCTGCCTGTCCCCTTGAGTCACTGTTTACTTTCTGGGGCCCACGACTTCATGAACCACTCTCCCTTTACTTCCCAAAACCTGCTCCCAAAACAGGATTCCAGATCACTTCTACTTACTTACTATGAATTTAAGTCCAAGTTACCATCTCTGGACATGAACTTGAACACGAACTTGAGCCTTAGACATGAACTTGAAAAAGTGCTCTAATCTATTAGCAGATAGATTTTAGTCACCAGGACATAATGGCAGAGACATTGGGGGAGAAACAGGGGGCCCTTCCTTTGCTACTAAAGAACAAAACCCCAAGTACAGTCTCCTACTTGAACTGTTGTGTATGACCTTGAATTTAGACCTAACTAGATTTTATGCCCTCTCAATTTCCCAAAGTTACTTGAAAAACATGAGCAATGATTTTCCATACCCGCCTAGATTAAGGCTTTGGAAATTTTACCTCTGGACTATGGGTGGGCTTTCACGGACATAATCCACACATCCTACAAATATGCTAAGTAGGCATGAGTATGAACTGAAACACTCTAAACAGCAACACAGTCTTTTTCCTCTGTTCTCTTTAAGTACACTATTCTCCTCTGGTCCAGTCCTCCTTGAAGAAAATGTTACAGCACAAACAAAACAGAAGTAAGGTAGTTCACTGATCTATCGGGCATTTGCTTCCTTGAGAAAGAAAAAAAGTTTTTTTTTTTTTTATCAATTACTAATTGATTACTCAATATAGCCAAAAATATATTTGTTTCTCTCTCTCTCTCTCTTTCTCTCTCTCTCTCTCTCTCTCACACACACACACACATCCCTAACACTGTTTTAAGAATGAATGATTTCTGACTTGCACCAAAACACTAAGTCCGGACACATTGGATGGAGGATAGGTGTGTTTCTCGGACACCTATCACTTGAAAACCTGCCAGACTATTTAGTAAATCTATCAACTGGAACACATGCATGTGGAAGACGTGATCTTGCTGTGAGAGCCTCAGCTCCTTGTGAACACAAGTCCTGTACAAGGAGGAAGCCCGTGAGAGCTGGGAAGCCGGGGGAAAGTGCAGAAGAGGGACATGAGCACGTTTAATGGCTGTGATAATTTGCCATGAAAGGACGCGAGGGCCAGAGCTCCTTGCTGCAGCCGTGTGCTGCTGAAGTCAATTACTGCCATGCAGTCTGCTCGCGAAGGAATGTGTAAACAGGCCATATATCCTTGCATCAGTTCCACAGAACGTTGCACAACACAAAATGCCTCTCGATGTGTCATTTCCTTCTTGGCCATCTTCCCAGCTCCTGACAGTCAGTCAACAAAAAAAAAGGACTGAAAGAGATTTAAAATTGCTCTTCTCAAGAGCACATTCCACCCACCACCAGACATGACCTCTACCAGCCCTTCTGACTGCCCCCCTGCCCCATCCTTCTTCAAGAAAGGGAAAAAGGGAACACTTTTTTGAGTATTTTTACCTGTTATTATTCCCTACAGCCAAAGATTTTTCAACAATGTTTTATACACTCGTGATGGGACTGATTAATATTAATGACAACCCAACCACACTTACGGTTGCTGACTTGTCAATATCAAAGTATGGCATTTATGTGTAATTTCCATTATTTGGGCACTTCAGAGACAATGAAGAACCAGGGAAATTCTGCAAGGCAAGAAGTAACCAGCTTTTCTACTAACGCTTTGCACTGAGGACTAAAATCCAGGCCTGTGGCATCAGGGGTTTGGTACAGAAACTAGCAAGATTTTCCCAAATTATCTGCACAGGGAGGAAGATGATGAATCCAAGAACTGAAGTCCAGAGGTGTCCGATGGCCTTAAAAAAATTCTTCTGCTAGCCCTCCATCCAACACATTTTACATTCTCCCCGACTTTCCCATGTGGCCAAGCTCTACATAAGCATCCACCATCTATAAATAAGCAGAGGGCATGGGCCAACCACCATTAAAAAAAAAAAAAAAAAATTTAAAAAAAAAGTCTACTCTTTCACCCAACTAGGATGAAGAGTAGCAGAGGTGAGCTGCCACTGACATCAACTGGAATGAGGAAGAGAAAAGGCCAAGCCCTCCACACCCTCACCCTTCCCGGGGCTGGCAAACAGGCCCAGGTAGAACAGAATTAGAGAAAAATGAAATGACGGCAGTCCCAGACCACCCTGATATGTTTCAGCCTGTTACCTTAAGTTCCTAAGGTAAAATTTCTGCAGCTGGAAGTGCCTTAAGAAGGTGGAATAATAGAACAGTGTCTGAAGATTTATAAATGTGTGATGCCCAGGTGAGAAGCCGCACGCAGGAAAAGAAACCGGTTTGGCCTCAGCTGAGCGAGCCCAGGGGGGTTCAGGCAGTCTGAGGAATACAAACATCACCTTGCACTTCCAGACTGCCTCTTCCCTCCCCTAAGGGCCAGTCCCTACTCCCATCAAAATGCGGCCAAACAGGGGCACTCCTCAGTGGCTCAGCTAAGCATCTGACTCTTGATCTTGGCTGAGGTCATGATCTCAGGTCATGATCTCAGGGTCCTGGTTTGAGCCTCGAGATGAGCACTGCACTCAAGGCCGAGTCCACCTGGGACCCTCTCCCTTCCCCTCTGCCCCTCCCACTGCTGATACGTATGTTCCTGCACGCCCTCTCGCGCTCATGCTCTCTCTCTCTCAAATAAGCAAATAAATATTTTTTCTTAAAAATACAGCCAAGCAGGGCAGTGTTGCAGGAAAGGAGTTCAGTCAACACGAAAGAAGAGGCTGAGCTTCTTCCTTCTCCTACAGAGTCAGGACAGGTAGCTAGCTGGTCCACAATGAACAGCAGTGTCCCAGCCATAAGTACACAGATGACAGCTTTGGTCATCTGTGACCAGAGCAGCTGTGATTTACTTCCCTAGGGCACAGCACGCAAAAACTCTTAGACACCCACTCATGTGTGTTAGGTTATCAGGTTCACAGATGTGCTGGCAAGTGAAACCTTCCAAAGCTGGGCGATAGAAACTATAAAACCTCCAGGCTCATCCAACTGAGGAGTCATAAAATACTTCCGCCTCAGACTGGCCATGTTGCCAGGCCAGGCTAATAACCTCCTTCTGTTCAAACAGCAAATGTTCTTCTCTCATTCAAGTATTGATCTGGTGCACCTTGATTTGACCTGCTAATACCAAGCACCCCAAGGTAACACTCACCCTTAATTCACCGGATAATTACCAAATATCTTCAATTCGAAAGGAAGTTACTATAATTAAAACTTGGGAGTCACCTTGCAGAATTTTTTTTTTTTTTTTTGAAGAAAATGGGGTAGGTGGGAAAGTAGTTTAAAGCCTTTGTGATTTTGATGGTTGGGTTCTTAAATGGAACTTGGCAGGAAAGAACGTCTCTGCGATTGTGAATTAATATAACTAGAGGGCCTGGGTTGGAGACTCAGTTCTCTCCTTAAAACTGGTAAGAAGAGGACAGGACTTGAACTACTTCCTCCCTTGATAAAAAGACATCACAGAACCATGCCCAAGCCTGATGCCTAGCCTGGTTTTTCCTGCCCCGCTGTGAGTGCTGCACACATCCTATAAACTTTGGACAGAAAACCTTGCAGAACTTTAAACATCCTCCAGATTAGAAAGTTGAGAGATCTTTCAGAAGAGGATACCTCAAAAATATCATTGTGTCCCATGGCAACAATGACACTTGCCATCTAAACACTTATGGAGGTTGATGTAATTGCTGAGTCGATGAACCAGTGTCACCATCACCCATGTCTTTATGGGTTTTCTCCCCTTCAATTGAGACTGAACTGTATCTTGCTTTAACCAACAGTATATGAAGGAAGTAACTCCATGACAGTTCGGAGTCTTAAAAGCCAGAAGAAGGCTTAAAAGCTCCCACTCTTGCACCTTTGGGAGTCTTGACCTGCCATGGAGGAAGTCAGACTATGCTGGAGAGACTGGATGGAGAGACCATGTGGAGGGGGAAAGGCTCTAGAACCACAGAGAGAGGGAGGAAGGCCCAGTTGTCCCATTGTTCCAGCCAGGCCCAGCCTTGTCGCCATCCCACCAAGGCAGCAGACGTAAGAACCCACCCATCATGGATGTTCCAGCACCAGCCGCCATCTTCCTGCAGTCAATGAAAGACCCCAGGCAAACCTGCAGAAAACCCATCCAGATGAACCCCGGGCAGCCCACCAAATCCTGAAGAATTATAAACTGGTTGCTGTTTGAAGCCATGATGTTTTGGGATGGTATGTTATTCAGCAATAGATAACTGAAAAAATAGCAAGAGAATTAAAAGGATCCTAACTATGTAGGGCAATTTATTTTTTCCATCCTCTGCATGGCCGGTAATACCTTTACCATCAGCCGGCCTCCCTAACTCAGAACCACAACTCCGACTTTGGGAAGTTTTCACCTTCCTGTAGAAATTCTCTCACTCGGACGGCAGTGGGAACCAAGGGCACATACGGAACAAAGAATCCTAATAGAAACTGATGTTTGAAAGAGTCAGGCATCTGAACACATTACCGTAGCTGCCGCTGCTCCACTGACTTCTTCTGCTGGCGAACATACGGCAGTCGTTCTAGCTCACTTGCCAACAGAAGGTCAAAACGCCTTGCCTAAACACGGGACTTACAAATTTGGGATCTTAGGTATGATGTCATGTCTTAAAATGATAAGCTGGCAGAGAAAACAAATGCCATTTTGTAAAGATGTGCACCGTTTTCATGTTTACGCTACTTAAGATGAAGGTTCTAATAAGTCATCGGCTATGTTCCTTTCAAGGGAAGTTTTATAACTGAGATGAATCACAACTGCAGAAGATCAAAGTGAAAAAACATCAATGATGCCATGGGGTACTTTTTAATCTTGTAATGAGTGATGATCATGTGTTCTTATGAAGTTCGTCCAACTGCCAACGCCAGATGTGTATATTAAGGACAGAAATTGTTTGTGATCTGACAGCACCGGTTCAGCTGCCAGAGACAGAGAACACACAAGGATGAAACCTCTCTGATTTTTGAGTGAAAAGCAAGTCTTGGCAGATGTGCTGATAAGCAGAGCCTCAGAGGGGGGCACTAGAGCCATTGTATCCTCTTTCGGACTTCTCTTGGCTGCCAACAAACTGTGTGTATCATTGTCTCTGCAAAGCCGTCCCCAGGCAGCAGGACTACCTGCTCAAGGCACAGTTTATAACACTTATTAGTGTCATTTACTAATGAGCAGAAATTAGTAAAACCGTCTGCAAGAAAAAAAAATAAGTAACACGCAAGGGAGCAGAGTCTAGATGGTATCTATTTCCTGGAAGCATACGAGAAGCAAAACTCTACAGCAAACTCCTCTGATGCTGAAGGGAACTGATGCAGAAACAACTTAGACTTAATGAGCACTTACTACATGACAATCACTGTGGTACATATTTTATGGACGTTACATCATTTAACATATTGGCAGCAACCAATGAAGAAAATACCATCGTTAGTCTCACTCTAACAGATGAGGAAGTTGAGGAAACAAAAGTCAGGTGACTGGTCTACCACCATACAACTAACGGGTCAGTCAGCGGTGGAGCTGGGATTTCAATCCAGACAGTCAGACACCAAAGCCACACCCTTAATCACTATGTGAGACTGAATAAAGACCCAGCCAGTTGACCCAGAACTTGTCCTTGTCCAAATAGCTAATCTACCAAAAGTAGCTTTTTCAATATATATTCTGATCTCTGGAGGAAGCAGTAAAATTCCATTAATGGGAATCAATGGTATAATATCCTCAACTCCATCAAACCATTACAATAATAAACAGATGGATACTATTTCTAGGACAACCACCATTTGAGGAATTATAATTTCACTGGAGGGACGGCTCAGACAATTGCATTGTCTTTTTCTCTCTCCCATCAGGAAAGCCTTTTTCTAAAGCCCTACTCTGTCAAGGGTTAATAACATAAGCCAGTTTGAAATCTAAAGCAAGGGTTAGTAAATTGCAACTTGTATGCCAGACCAGACCCACCATCTGTTCTTGCAAATAAAGATTTATTGAAATACAAACCCTAACCATTCATTTATGTATTGGCCGAGGTCAGTTGAGCTATGTTGTCAGAGTTGAGTCCTTGTGACAGAGAAGATATAGCCCACAAAGCAGAAGTTATTTCCTATTTGGCACTTCACAGAAAAAGTCTGCCAATCCACATTCTGGAGGAATCTCCATTTAACATTATATATGCACCAGTCATTCCAAATCCTATTAGAGTTGAAGAAAATGGAAAATGCTGGGCATTTTTCACACCTGGGATGTGAAAATTTAAAGAACAATACTGGGAAGAGTGTTATGCTCTCCACGCCCAGGATGGCCACGAGCAGAGCAGAAGGCAATAATCCCATATAGAAACTCAAGGTTATAGGATTAAGATGTTGCTGATACCATATCCATCCTTGTGTGCAGGCACTGAGTTTGGTACACCCCCTCATGATGCCATCATGACAACACATTGTCACATATATTTCTGGTCCTTGAAAAATGTCATTACTCAGTGGTCTGCCACTCATGATCTGCATCTGCTCCCCCTCCCACCCTCGGCACCCAGAGCCCAAACTCAGGTCACATATACACCATCTGCCCCTCTATCCTGGACCCTCCTTGCTTTCAGAGCACTTCTCTGCCTTTACAGGACAGCAAGCCTATCAGCCAATTAATTCTGCCAATAACCTCTTGGGAATTAGGAAATGGTATCCTCACCTGAGAGAAGTGACTTTCCCAAAGCTACCCCGTTTCCTCACCTTCTGTCGCCCCTTTCAGAACAGGGCTGCACCCACCCACCTTTCCCTATTTCCTCTCACAACTATCACTCTTGAGTGTATGGACACATACACAAACAGAGGTGCGCACATACACACACACACACAATAATGGTTTTTCCAAGAAGTGAGAAGAGCTGCTGAGATCAGCAGGAAACATCTTTAAAAGATAAGTATTAGAAGTGTTAAAAGACTACTGTCCTGCTTTACACAAGACTGAAATGGATGTCCCTGCCTTTTCAGGAACTCAAGGGCTAATTAGATAACATGTGGCTTCCATCACAAGGCATATTCCCCTGAATATGGCAGTTCAGGAACTTCAGCCAAAGCTCCACACCAGACCAGACAGTCCTGCTCTGTCCTAGTCACCTGCACTGCATAACCACTGGCTCTTATGACCAGAGACTCAGGGTGACCAGAGACACACTGCCTAACAGAACATTCTCAACCTGAATGGAGCCTGCACTGACCCAAAACTGTGAGCCTAGAAGAAGCCATACACATGAAAGAAGGAGAAAAGAAAAACTTCAAAGACTGGCTTTTGAGGCAGGAAACCTCCCTAGTTCAGACAAGCAGTGAGCCTTGGTGAAGAGAGAGCGGCAAGAGGAACTGAAGGCACCCTATGCTCCTGCATGATATGCTACTTGAGGAGGGGGAAAAAATCAGGCCTTTTCTCTCACTTTTAGGGGAAGATAGGTCATTCTCACTGTCCAAGCAGGTGTATCCTTGTGTAACAAATATTTCTGCCAGCTGTACCTCCACCACAAACCAAATTAAACTCTCTAAACCCAATGGCTGGGACTCCCATGTACTCACTCATCAAAGGCAGAGTTCAATGTTTCCATTGGCACATTAGTTTTCATGTCATATATATCAAATAATCTTTAATCCCTAAATGCAGTTAAATGCTGCTGTACCAAGTTTGATCAAATCAGTTTTGGGGGTGGGACTGGGGAGAAAACCTGTCTCTATTTAGATTTGGGAGGAAAATGCATATTGGCCCAAATGGGTTATGTGTTCTTCTTAAATGAATGCCCGATCAACCTTCTGGATGTCCAGACAGACAAACACACCAAGGCGGATTTAGACGTGGTTTGACTCTATCTGTTAAAAGAAACTATCTATAACAATTACCAGAACATGACCAAACAACAGTGTTGTAACAATCAAGCAAGTTATCATTTGCAAATAAATTCTTTGTAATTAAGCAGTGTGCTCTTTATAAAGGGAATTGTGTGGGCGAGCTAAAAAGTTAAAACACATTCTTAGACCATGGGAAACACACACAAATGCTTTTTGACTAAGCTCAAGATTTTTCAGTCTGTTGTTTTTCTCCTCAGATCTCATGGGTCTGCTGTCTAGTGTGTACAGCACATGAGAAGAATGTCTTAGCCCGCACCTACAGTGACTGAGTAATTCTCCACTCATGTCCCCCAAGTTAGGTAAGCCTTAGCAATTCTGTGGCAAGGTTGACCAGTGTAATTTGATCTTCTACTAACTGTGAACTTCTGCTAACTGCCCCTCAGTCCAAACACATGCAGAGAGCATACTTGGCAAAGAAACCGTTTACATGAAAGTAGTCCTAATGCTCAGGGACACATTCCTCATAGGGTCCCCCACACACCCTGTTTACCGTTTCCAACAGCAAGGCGAGTACTTACTTCTGGGTTCCCGGGGTCCATCCACTGTAACTTTAATAGCTCTGTGATAGGTGGCTACTTGGGGAGGATTTGTGAAGACAGTTATGGTCAAGGTGAAACTCTTGCCTGCAGATGTAAAAGGGGAAAATCCACAGTGAATATAAAAAGACAGCACCAGGGATAACAGAACAGCATGGACGTCCAGATTGCACTCGAGCATGTCTGAGGAGGTAATGAAACAAAAGCAAGAGACGGGGCTCTTTATTCTCAATGAGAAAGCCTCCGATGGCCACTTTGGGGAAGGATTAAACTGAGTATCCAGACCATCTTCACTGCAGTGCTCTACAAGAGGGCTCCAACTCCCAAAAAAAAAAAAAAAAAAAAAAAAAAAAAAAAAAAAAAACTGCAGCTCAGTAGCAAGGAGTGGTAATGAAAACAAAAACGCTGGCCCACTTGAGGAAGATTCTCTTCCTTCCAGTCCTCTCCAACAACATCAGGAACACATCCAAACACAGACAATTTTAGAAGTCTTTATTTAGGATTAGGTCATGACCCCATGAGAGAACAATAGTAAATCACTGTTGATTATGTTATTTACTTCACATGGCTTTAGCATTTCATTTATTTAACTGCACTACAATAAGAAGATGAAAGAGGAAGGTTCTTATGGGAATCATTTTAACAGGAGCCGGTGTCTCCTGTCCTGCCTTAATGTGCCTGTGGTATGATGATTTCATCATTACTGGAACAGAGCTTTTCTCCTCCCTGCCCACCCCTGCCCGAACATACAACCTTGCTGTTAAATCCTGAACTAACTCCCTGACAGTGACTTCTTCGCTCCATGTACACAACGTCTCCCAACGTAAGTGAGAATTGCTGCTTTTAGCTGAGGGTGTGCTTCATTGAAACACGATATCTGATGTTTCAAATTAATGAGGAAAGGTGATGAATAGAGGTGGGGGAAAGAAGACAGGGAGAAGCTGGGAGCAGACTCGGATGTCTGCCTTCTCCAGAAGAAGATCCCAGACCCTGCTACCCAGACTCACTGACAGTTGTAATCAGTTAGATTTGCAACGGTTAGTCATGTCAGATAGTCAAAACTGCAAACTGTTACAAGACAGGAAAAGGTGGGCGTGAAACAGTGACTCAATAAAACCTTCGTGGCAATCGCGGGCCAGAGTGTGCTCTTGGCCTGCTCCTGTACCAGACCTTGAAACAGCTCGTATTGTTTTGCTTTGTTTTTTTGGTCAGAGACTGTTTTTTCCCTTTACTGAAAGCTTGAGGGTATTAAATCAAAACGCAAATCTTAAACATTATGTAGCAATGCAGAATTTAAGGCAATCTTCTCAAAGCTTAATGTGGAACAGGTTCTACACGAGGCTTAATGTAGAACAGGTCTTTGGCTGTCAAATCTAGTGAATGGGTTTTCTTTTCAACCCTGACCATAGAAGTTCCTAAAATATGTTTAAGACACACATCATTTGTTACTCAGTATATTTAGCTTTAAGTCTCTTTGGCTATACTTTTCCATGGCCAGTATCAAAAAAAAAAAAAAAAAAGAAAGAAAGAAAAAAAGAAAAAAAAAAGACAAGATGCAAATGGGGGGAGGGGAGCAGACAGGGAGAGATGAATACTGATTAGAAAACTACTAACTGTCAACCACCTCATACATATCTCCTCTAGTCCTCTCCAGTTAGCTTCATCCCCTGCAGTTCACAAATGAGGAAACTAAAGCCCAGAGAGGCTTAGCAAGTCAACCACACAACTAATAAGAGGAAAAAATCAGGGTCTAAACCCAGGTCTTCCAGGCCTTAAAGAGAGTGCTCTTCTTTTAAACTCTGTCAGAGAAAATTTTTAAAAATTAACAGATCATTTATTTCTACACGCGTCCCCATCAGCTCTATAAGACCAAGAAACAGTAGATATAAATCCACTAGCATAATATCTCGCCAGGAGGAGGAAAGCATCTATTTTTAAAGTGTCACTGATAGATCATATTTCATCCATTATAGACTGAATGCTACATGGGTTTAAAGAAATGCAATTGTCTGGTTAGGAACCAGAGGATTTATTATAAACATTAGGGCTAACTGGAAGAAAAAGGCAGCTGGCAATCTGAACTAGTTACAGAAAACTCCCAAGTGTACAGAATGGGAGATCAGAAAGCTGAAGAGATCTGATAGAGATCCAGATAGAGAACTCAAAACAATGTAGAGAGCTCAGGGAGTGAATGGGCTGAACCCCTACATTGAAAGGTAAGTGAGATTAAACCATACAAGACGCCATTCTGGGTCAGATCAGTGGTCTGTGAGCCAGGACTGCACTTCTACAAGGCTGGTTAGCAAGGCAGCTGTCATCCTTGGCACAGATCTTAACAAAGCAAGGATGTATATATCTCACTTGTCCTTAAATAAGTCTAAATGACCTGCTAGTGTTATTCAGACTCGTGAACTTATCGAAACCGGTTCTGAGAATATTTCTACTTGAGGCTTTCATATCTTCGTTCAGATATTAAAAGTCATCAATGCTTCTCCCAAATTCAAACACCTTGTGTAAGAACAAAAGCCAATATAAAATTTACCCTGTAAGCATAAAGCACCTACATGTTCAAAGCAGAACCAGTAAAAATTCCTTTTTAAAAGAGGTGGGTTTGGGGGAGAGGAAACCAGTCCTTGAAGTATCACTACAATCTTCTAAAATCAAATCCTGAAGATCAAAATGTACTTTGACAACTAAAATAAAAATTAAGGAGGTTCTCTCTACCTCTTACTGCCCCTTCAGGAGGAACATGAACATAGTGTTCAAGAAACTTCCAGAAACTACTACCCAACTGAGTAATTGGTTTTTCACCTCACAAATAACAATGCATCTCCTAAGTCAAATGTTTATTTGAGTACTCATGATTTACTTAAATTTTGCTTAAAAATTAAAAAAAAAAAAAACCTTTTTCTAAATTCCATTGTTTACTACTTTGCAGAAGTGATAAAAATGCTGACTTCTACCGAGGGAGCTAGCTAGCTAGCACTAATGACAACTAATTATATCATCCTTGGCTTCAGCTAGGAACTAGTTCCAAAATATGTCCTGGAGTCATATATTCTCCAAGATAAATACAGGCACGGTCACTGAAAGACAATTCTAACCTAACTCGAGAGGCTATCAGGGACAGTCGATAGGATAAAACTATAAGCAAGGATTGTATCTTGGAGTGATACAGTACTGAGCTCTGTACACTGTAGGTGCTTCAAACTGCTTGTAGACCACAAGCAGCATGTTTGATGTAGAAGTGTGCACACATAGCAAGAAAACTTAAGGACCAAATATTTCTGCTGAAATAGCAAACAAATACTTTTGTTTAAAATGCAAAGGAGGAAAAAAAAGGGGGGGGGACAATAAAAAAAAGATAAGCCACTCCTAACTTGATGCAAGTTTCACAGATGCTCTGTGAATTTTAATTCAAAGCATTTTCAAAAGTCATCAGTTAACCCATAATGACAAAGTAAGTAGTGAAATAACTCCTTTATATATCTAAAACTGTTTTTCTATTTCTGAGAATTTATCTCTCTACCACTGAAAAGAAAAAGTGTTAACATTTAAGAAATTTTGTATTATTTTTTCATGCTACTCAAAATAGAAAATTGTAAATAGCTGGGGGGGCGGGGATACAATGGTAGCAACATGATGATCCAGACTTCATCATTTAAGAGAAATGTAGAAATGTAAAAATCAGAGATGAAGCTGGAAGGAGTTTGTTTTGTTTTGTTTTGTTTTTAGAAAGCAGGTCAGGTACACAGGCAGGTTAAAGGGTTTCCTGCCACTGAAAAACTGACCTTTTTTCTTTTTTTTTTCCCCCAAAGAATGGTATCTCTTATCAGTGTTCTCTCTCCTTTCGTCCTCTTCATTTCAGCTTGATATTACTGATTCCTTTCATATAACATTAATGTCATGATATAAAAATCTATTATTAGCGATAAATCAATTTTTCTTTCTCTCTGCACCCACTCCCCCGCCCCCCTCCCGCCCCCAATCTAAGTCTCGAAGACAAGTCTGGACCAATTTCTCCATCCTGCCTCTGGCAGCAGACTGTAGCATTTCAGATCCTCCACCAAGTCCCGGCTGCTTCAAAGGAAAAATCCTACTTTCTTCAGTTAAGATCATAAGAAATATAGGGGGAGGGGGTCAGCTCTGTTTGGACATAATTACACTTCATCAAAAGAAGCTTTCTTCATCTTCCATGCGTGAAAAGTCTGCAAGCAGTTAAGTCTGTCTTTTTTTTTTTTTTAAATATAAAAATTGCTATTTGGGAAACCAGCCAAAACTCAGAAAGCCAATATAGTAAAACAGTGCACACCCTTTGTTTCTCTTTGAAGTTTCTTAAATAAATATGTTGAGGGTTTACAAAGTACACTATCACTTTGCCATAGTTTCTACTCAAATTGATCAGAGAAAAGTTATGCAGCATCTATATAATACAAAAGCAAGGTAAATGGAAACACTAGCTTGACTCTGTAAGGTAGTATCCAGTCTTCTAAATACTGAAATTCATTACTCCAATTAAAAACAAAATTAATGTCACATAAGGAGAAAGATACAGTTCAGAGCATGCAGGTAAATCATCCTGTTCAAATGTTTCTTGATTTCTACTAGAAAAGAGAGAAACTTTCATTGTACTGTGGACCTGCACCAATAACAGAAAAAAAAAAAAAAAAGAATGCACACACTTCACACCTAATCAGTCAACAGTGAGATAGGATGTGTCTTTTTTCCTTTTAATGAAAGTAAACTAAATCTGATGCAGAGATAACCCCTTTAGTTTTGAGTCTACCAGAGGCTCTGAGCCTCATTTTATTTCAAACAACCTTTCAGTGACAGTATCTCATTAGCATGCATCATTTTTTTTAAGTTAAAAAGTACAGCTTCTTGGCCCTGTTCCTAGAAAGTAAACTAAAACTACTCATCGGAAACAGCCTTGCTTGAATTTCCCTTATCAAGTTTTTACAATGGTAATAATATGACATCTGATCCAAACTAAAGAGCAATTATGGGACATGGTTTAAAAATTGATGCTTCTCATTTCCTAATTCGAACCTGGGTAGAAGTCATTCCATAGGTCATTCTAATTTATTTCACCTCCATCCTAAAGTGGTCTATTTTCTCTCTTCTTATCGAGACACTTAAAATGAAAATAGTAGATTCAATAAATGCATAAATGAGCATCATACTTCTTGTGAAGGACCATTACAAGTCTCTCTACAGGAAAGTAAATAAAAGCCAAAATATTGGTTTCCTTGGAGACTTTTTTTAAAAAACATTAATCCCCTTTATGAAACAGCTATGAGAACCTAAAAGAAATTATTTTCTATTTTATGATCTTTTTAAGGACTCCCAATATTTGAAGATAGATGCAGGAGGGGGAGACCCTCAAATAATGTGGAAATTATTTAGAATCTTAATCACTCATCTGTCTAGACCACTCTATATAGTCACTGTAACACAGGGAACACATCATTCCCCAATTCAAATAAGAAGCCTTCTGTAAAAAACTATGACTTTTTAAAATAGATTCTTATTATAAGAGTAAGTTAAATCATACTGAGGTAACCTATGTGCTAAGTGAAGAACGTTATACTGGCTGTCCTTGCAGCAACTTAGAACAAAATTGATATTATCAGGAAATTGATCCAATGCTTTCCTTTTTCTTTCCTCGTTGCCACTCAATTTACTCAGTTATTTGGCTCCTCATAATTCAGAACTTGAACCTCCAACTGTTCTCTCCACCTTATGTGCTCACGCCCAGTGAAATTAGGGACTAGTTCTTCTGAAAACACTGTTTGAATTTTCAGTATCATAAAACAAATGAAAAAAGCCTGAGCACTCAGAAAAACACTCAACTTCATCTGGACATATTTAAATAAAAGCTTAAGCAATTCTGTTCAGCGCAAGAAGGTGCTGATTTGTATACAGACTAGCCTACATTTCAACAGGAGATCCTGATGTGTTTATTCCACTATCAATATTAAAAACCAGAGACCTACCTCTTCCACTTCGGCCCACAAATCTCAAATCGTTGAACCTTGCTACTTGGTTTTTCATAACAGCAGAGGCATTTCGGAGCTCAGCAGAATAATTTTCATCGTTACCCGCCATGACAGTAACCACAGTCCCATCTGGTACCTCTCCGAGGGCTACCACCTACATAAAACAGGAAACACAGCAGCAATAAGGGCACATCAGAAAAGCTTAGACACTGAGAACATATTCCCATTGCAAATGATATGTCTTATCAGGATTTAGTGCTCTAGCCCAGTCATGGCAGATAGGAAGGAAGCATCTGCATATGGGTCAGGATGCCACTTCAAACAGACCCATGTTTCAAGGTCCACCCATTTCAAAGGCAGGCAAGAGTTTCCTTCATTCGTTGTTGGACTCCTCGCAGAATACATGTACATTTTTATTAAATCCCCATGTTAGGCTGTCCATGGGAATTATGCCACAGAAGGAAAGCTGATGCCCCATCTGCAGATTGCATCGTACATATGAAGGCACCGCCTGTCTGCAGCCTGGAGAGCCCCTGAGGTGTGGTCTCATCCAGATCACAGGCTGAAAAAAGAAAGTCTGGTCAGCTGCTCTATGGGAGAAGACATTGAGGTGAAATCTTAGAGTTCCTGATGATATGGAAGCTTCAATAGGCTGTAGTATCCAACACTACATTTCATCTCCTAACTTCGGGCTACATATTCAGCTTTTAATCACACTGCAAATAATTTCTGAAGGTCCACCCTACTGTGGAATATAGACAAAGCTCTCGAGAAACTTAAAGTCTAGGTGCCGAATCAAGGATTAGAATGGGCTGAAAATGGTCATTGACCAATGAGTGGTAGGGATAAAAAAAAAAAAAAAACGTGCCCTTGGACAAATTGATTCTGTCTTGTCCCGTCCGCCATTTTGAAATGACACCACTGCCTCCTGAGTCTTCAACAGCTAACCGGCAGCAGATTAACTCAGTCAAGTAAGGATCCTGAGAATCTCAGGTCCACAAACATTTTCACTGCTCCAAGGCTAGGGGTCACACTTTTAACCGAGGTCAGCTGACCTGCAAATTGGTACCTCTCTTTCACAGGAAGGCTGGTGAGGGAATGTTGGTGTAGAGGCCACATGGTCACAGAGACACACTATTCTTGATCCATTCTTGATTATATCATTTTTCTCAACTAACTTCCAGGGTCTTCTTTTCAGATTTTTTCCATCTCTTCCTCATTCCACTTCCAGATGCCCTTGTGGTGACTAAGCAATAGTTCCACTGAGAGTAGCCCACTGCTCTCTGATAATGACGCCCACGAGCTCTTGCCTCTCTGGCCAATAGCCCTCTGATCTTTCTTCTTCTATGCCTAGGGCTGCTCTCCCCTCTGTCGAGATTTCCACAAGGCAGACCTAAGCATCTGATTCCAGACTCCCAATACAATTTGTACATACTCTCATTAAAGCAAGTTTTTATAGTGTGATAAAACCGACCTGTAACTATGCTTGAGGGCTGAGTTTTCCCCACTCATGACCCCCACCCCAGCCCTCCTCTACCACATACCCTCTGTTCCATGCAAGCAAACCACCAACCACACTAAAAAAAAACTCGTCAAAAAAAAAAAAAATTTTTTTTTTTGCCCTGGCTTTTCTCTTAGGCTGTTTCTCAATGCCATGCCTGCCTTAGCACTTTGTTGTTCAGCTCAAAATCCTATAGCCTTCCTTACAGAACACACTTCCCCAGAACCCCACTGTTCTCAAATGATCCTCATTTCCATGTACATATTTTAGTGATCCATCTACTGCTTTTGACACACTAGTCCAAAGTTCTGAGACTTACTCCCAGGAGACTAGATTATATTAGATTGGCCTTCACTGACTTTGCTCACCACCACATGCCCATAGCCCAAACAGTACCTAGCACATAGTAAGTGTTGATAAATAATTTTGAAATAAGTACAGAAGTGCTCCATAAAGAGCAACGCCTCCCACGGCCAAGAGTCTGCAAGGGTACCAGCTAAAAGTCCAAGGAAGAGAACCTGTTAAAGGCTGAGTCAGCATCCCTCCATAAGCAACATGTTCTTGCACCAAACTAGGTTTCTGACAACTTTTTCGAAGAGGGAATTGCCGACTACCCTTTGGGTGACTCTATTCAACCTGAGAAGTCTCCCAGGTCAAGGGCAAATTCCAGGAGAACATGATTTCCTCCCTGCATACTTCATCTAGTGCTTCAAGGGGCTCCTGAATAGAGGTAATGTCCTACTCCTACTGGAGACAATATGCTTTTCAATTTTTCAAATTCACAAGGCTAAAAATGGGAACATCTGAAAACACTGAAAAAATTCACGTTTGGCTAGTCTGCATCTGAAAGTCTGACCTCTTTTATATTCAGCATATTGTGTTTTAGCACCTGCCATGCAGTTTTTGATGTCAAAGTAAAGATGGAACCAGTAAGCATATTAATGAAGGCAGAGAAGTTTGTACTGCTCAGAAGAAAAGGAATGTACCAAAAATTAAGAGGCCCTTCTTTTTTCCCACCTCTTTTTTACATCTGCTATGATGTCACACAAATAACTTCATCTCCAGGAACCACAGTTTTCCAATATAAATTGGAAATAATTTTTTTAAGTCTGTATAATGTAGAAGATACTCTAGAAGTAGAGTGTAATTACAATGATGTATTTTTTGTAAGATGAGGAGGCTAATTCTGGTTCTAAGTCCGCTGTGTGCTAAACACAGGCTTTAACTTATAAGCATCCTGAACGGGTTCAATTGAACATGTAATTCTTTACTTCATGTCTTGAGATGTTTTTTGGTGTTTCTCAGAGATAAAGGTTGACTGCTGATGGGTTTCGCTTCTGTCTGGCTAAATTTAAAAAACAATGAAGAAATCTGTCCCAATATAAAGATTTTCAAGAGTTCTGGGACATTATTATTTTACTGCATATTTTTAACATAATGGATTTTTTTTAGTTAGAAGAAAAAGGAAAATTGATTCAATATGGGAAAATATGAAAGAAAAGATCCCTAAGAGTGAAACACACAAATCCACTTTTCTTTGCTTAAGCAACAGAATAATCACCATGTTAAATATTGGTATGCTTTACGTATTACACTTAATAACCAAACAAATAGGTAATCACAAATTGTGTGAGTCTTCTAGGAGGCTTAGAACTTGGCCTAAAAACGAAATGCTCACAGAATGTAGTGACAACTTTTCCTGTTATGGCTGAACTCTATTTTAATGGCTAAATATATTGGGGTTTTTTTCTACTATTCACTCTACCAAATCAAATGCCCAATGTTTTTCTGAGGAAAAGAAAAGAGAGAGAGTACTGTATTCGATTTTATATCAATCAAAAGTATAATTATATGTCAGAGTGTTTTAAAGAAAATAGATCTCTGAAGCTAAAAAGTCTCCCTTGGAGATTCTCAACTGTGTTTATCTAAAAGAAAACCAAAAGAATCAAGAAATTTTTACACATTTCATCTGTACCAAACCCAAGCAATGGAAAACAATTTAAGGGGTAGAGAGCACTCAAAAATCGTTCTTTTAACTAGTTAGGAGCAAGCACACTTTAAAAGTTGTTTCCATACTACCCAACACAAAAGTTCCGTTCTGCAAAGAACAGTTTGTGATGAAACCTGAACAATTACATTTCTAAGTGTTTTTAAAATATACAGTTTACTAATTCAAGAAACTTAAGGGAGAAGACGGAAGTAATTTTGTGTCCTAACATTTCAGAACAGAGAAAGAAGTTCCTTTATTTAGCACACCTCAACAGAACTAGCATTTAAATCACATGATACATAGCTTGTACGGAATAAGGTAAAAGGATACTTAACCCTAGAAACTACTGAAATTTTGTATGAGACTCCTTATGACTAAATCTGTGAATTATTCTAAAAGAGCAGCAATACAGAATTAGCTCAGACCCTTAAAACTGTTTTTGTGGTCTTATTGTATGGAAATTAAAATTGCCTTTGACATTTCCGTGGACAGAAGTCTAATTTTAACCAGCCAATTACTCTTGCAGACCAATATCATTTAGCACATTGTACTTGCAGCAAAATTGAAATATAATTCTTTCTCAAGATAAAATCTGATCAAATCTTTATTTGGAATAAAAAGATGTAAGGGAGCAATTGTAAAAAGGGAAAATTGTATTCCTATGGTAGTTATCTAGAGATAACATCAAATAAACAATTAAAAAGTTTCACAAATGCTACAGTTAATTTTTAGCATTTATCCTCGAATTTAGGAAAACTTAACTGAATTGTAGAGAAAAAAATAAATGCAATATAAAATACCATTTTAAATTTTTAAAAATATATATCAAAGAATAAGTTGATGGAAATTATTTCAGTGTAAGCCAGGAATTTACGTGCCCTATATCAAGCTGGCTTAGATCATCTAACAACAGATGTTCTGAAATTTTGAAAAGAGACAAACAACAATGCCAAATGGGAGAATATAATGAAAGATATCTTAACCATATCTTTTTCCAAATAGAAGTTTTTCTTAAAATTTTTTAAATATTTATTTTCCACCTAAAATTGTGTGTTTCAATTACCTTTTAAATATTCAGTTCTAAAATTTTTAACTTTTTTATTGCACTTACAGGCACAACACAAAAATGTATCTGTCCTCACACAACCTGAAATCTACTGTGATTTACATAATTTTGCATAACAATTCACAGTAGATTCAATAAGGTTTTAATAGGTTCAATAATGTTTTTCTTTGTTGGGGTATAATTACACTCAAAAAGACAAAAACATAAAAACCTGATCATTACATACGTTAGGAAAACACAGCTCACTAATGTCAAATATTTATTAGCTGCATACTTGTTTTGGAAGAGGAAAATGGCCAGTGATGTCGAAAAAATTATTTTCGAATAGAAATTGCTCCATCATTTTGAAACCCTACTCATGAGAAATACTGAAAGGTATCATCAAACATGCAGAATTAACTATGAGTAATAGATCATATGTCTAAAAATGTGTTTTCTTTCTTTAACATTGCCAGAAAAACATTTGATACTGGCAAATATACAGTCCAGTGTTCTCTAACTTAAAACAGCACAATAGCCTTGCGCCACTTTTAGTTTTAAAATATACATCTGGACTTAAAATTTCTGCATAGTGTCTCAGCTCGAAGCTATTTAAAGCAACTGAGTTATAAGCCCTGAACACCAGGATTCATGGTGGAAAGGCTGACAGACCTCTGACTCTAAGGGTGCTACTGGATGCCAGGCTGACATGTGCTCTCCCTATTTCTACCAGACCCTTAACAAATGTAATGAATTTGCAAATTGCTTTTTGCTTTCTTTGTCACAAGAATTATCTAAGACAGAAAGGGCATGGGGATCCTCTAATAGTATCCCTTAACTATTTTAAGCTATCAGTAAGATACACCTGAAAGAAATGTTAAAAATATTTATTTCCATTTCCTTGACACCTGGAAGGATGGAACACTACAAACCTGCAGAACTTTGTTAAAAATATAATACCAATAAACAACTTGGCATGTTTTAAAACATACTAGTTGATTTTGTGTTTTTACATGCCGAGTATAAACAAATTATAAGTATTCTTGTATAATCCCAAAACAAGATCAGATGAACAACACTAATACATTGCTTATGTCTTAAATATAATACACTGTCAATATCATCATGAAGCATTATTTTAAATTAACACATCAAAACACTACATATTAAACTCAATATGTTGTTCTTCAATTCTGAGTTTAGGGTCACAGACATAAAATATGGGTTCAATAAATACTGTATTGATTTGAATCCCAGATTTCTCAACAATTAAGTTCTGTGTGTTTGTGTTTTTAAATATATTTACCCACATATTATCTACCCAACAACACTGTAACTTACTTTGTACATGGCTCTAAATATGATAGCCAAATTGTGGTCACCACTTCTAAAACTGAGACTTCTTCATATTATTTCTCTGCTGCATATGTATTTGATTATGTTACAAGGGTGTAGAAAGTCTACTGATCTCAGGCTTTTATCTCAAAAGAAAGGTAAAGAGAGATTGTTTTTACTAACATTCAGATGAAAACAATAAAAAATGTTGTCAAAATCTAGATGTTCCACACCTCTACACATCTTTTTCAGCAGAGACAAAACTTAAATCCTGAGGGGATCTCAGCTATCACCATCTGTCTGAATTTTCTTAAATACAGGTATGGGAGTGGGAGGACACAGTGAATCAAGTCTTAAATTAACTCAATTTCTTTTTTAATTAATATGAATTAAAATACTTAATCTAATATGGCTATGTATAATCTATGGTTTTGTTCACTGGTTAAAAATAAAACTGCTCTGTAATTAACAATAAGGATGGTAAATAGCAAAGAAAACAATTTATTTTCAAAATAATTTTAAAAGGGTGGTAATAAGAAAACCTAAAGATAACCAAAATATCTGAGAACAGCTCAAACACACTGCATTCTATCTTTGCACCAAAAAGTTCATTTCTATCCAAAGTACCAAGACTCAAAATCAATTCAGCACCATAAATGAGGAGAATAGTTCAAGACAGTTATACCTTAAACACGTCTAGCAGAGCAAACAGAATGTAGAACACCAAACATCTAAATGATATCTTTTAAAACGTAGGTACCTACCATTTTATTTTCATATATCCTGACTTGGAATGCCTGACATGGCATTTTATTGACAAAATATCTATTTGTATTTGCTGTTTTAATCCAGGCTTTTTTGTTTGTTTGTTTGTGTTTTGAGGGTTGGGGGGGTACAAATTTCCACTCTTCGCTTAAGGCCAATTAGAACATTCTGGGCCCAGGGACGATGAACGTTGTAAAAGATAGCTCTTGTGTGGAAATTCTAATTTCTAGAATTCACATCCATTCTAAGCTTTTCGTATTTCAAGGAGGAAAACGTTAATCTACAAA
Source organism: Mustela putorius furo (assembly GCF_011764305.1). Classification (NCBI taxonomy): domain Eukaryota; kingdom Metazoa; phylum Chordata; class Mammalia; order Carnivora; family Mustelidae; genus Mustela; species Mustela putorius. The sequence continues at coordinate 11,949,861 of NW_025422123.1, read as the reverse complement.
ATAGGTGGTTTATAAAAGGAGAAATGTGACGGTTAAAACACACACACACACACACTTCTTGAACCAACTGCAAAATGAAACCTGCCCCAGAATGCAACATCCCCTTTCCTGAACAATTCATTCTGATTTTTGTTCTGATACAAGACCCAGCTAGATAACCAGCTCTAATTGACCTGGACTCCTCTTTCTTTCCACCCCACCCACACACGGAATCTGAATTGATGCGTGGGGTGGTGATGGGGCGGGGGGGGGTGTTGTGATGCACAACTGGGAACTGCCAGTGGCCTGTAGGAGCTTGGCCCCGGGGTCCACAGTACAGGAACTGGCAGGATTCCTCCCTCCTCCTCCGACTTCGCCAGGCCTCGCTTAGCCTGCTCTCCACAGATCCCAGAACCCAGAGGACCCAGGCCCACCTTTACCAGTTCAGAGGCCAGACAGGGCCGGAAGCGTCTTCCCGGGAATGCTCTTCTCCCTGTCTGGCTCACCGCCCCCTCCATCCCTGGAGTCTGGTCCCGGGAGTGTGGACTGCCCGGGAACCGGTTTCCCCATCAGCCCAGTGCCTGCCAGGCCCTGGGGGCTCCCGGGCTACCCCTGACGAGGTCCGCCCGGGGAAATCTAGACCGCGCTGTGGAGACGCATCCAGCTACTGCGAGAGGCTCCAGACCCTGGACCCGCAACCTGCCGGGCCGCTGCTGCGGCTCCCGCCGACGACACCCGCCCTCCAACTAACGGGCCCGGCGGGCGAGCGGAGGAGGCCGCGGTGCGCGGGGAGCGCTCCCAGGACTCGGGGGTTGCTCCTCCGCGCCCAGACCTCCGGCCGGAGCCTCCCATGACCTTTCAGAAGCAGGAGGGCCCTTAGGGACTCAAGTCCTTCACAAGTACCAATAAGAGAAATCCTCAAACTTTCACCTCCTTTTTCAAGGCGGGCGAGCCAAAGGCATTTCACAGGTTTCCCCTGTCCCTCCCAGGTGGGGTGAGGCGGGGAGCTGGGTCCCGGCTCCAAGAGGCGGCCCGAGCCCCCGCCCCCTCCACTAGCCACCTCCCGGCACTCGAGGGTCCAGCGCCCCGGGATCCGGGGCTCCCCCGCCTCCGGGCGCGCAGCGACCCTGGCGGCCCCGCCTTCCTCCCGGTAACGGCAACAGGCGCAGGTCTGCGAGCCAAGCCGACGCCCCCGTGCTGTCTCCCGCTCACTCGCTCCCAGAGTCCCTAGGTTTGCCCGAGACCCTCGTGGACACGGGTCATGCGGCCCACGCTCCGCAGCCGGCACCCCGCGCCCCGCCCCGGACGCTAACGCCCGGCGCCGGCACCCCACGAACACTGGCCCCCGAGCCCGAGCCCGGGAGCGGCCGGGGCCGCCGAGGTTCAGGCGGGTTAGAGAAGGGGGCGCCAAGCCGGGCAGAGGGGGGTCCGACTGGAGCGGAGAGAGTAGAAGCGCGCGCGGGACTCGGGGGAGGGGAGGCGCCGGCAGCCCGCGCTGCTGGGCGGGTGGGTATGCCCAGCCGGGCGAACGCGGGAGTCCCGGGGGAGAAGGCCGGGGGCTCCTCACCCCGGGGGAATGTGGGGGGGGGGGGTGGAATAAGCCGGGGTGGTGGCGCCCAGAGTGGGCACCGAGGGGCTTCTAGGGGGAGGGGAGACCTCTCAGAGGAGTGGGTTAGAACGCTGGTCGGGAGGCTTGAGGGGTAATGAAAGGATAAAGGGGTCAGGGACTGAGGCGGTTGGCTGCAGGCACAGGTGGGAGAGGGGATCTTCGCGGGGTCACCGCGTCCCGAGCCCGCCGAGGGATCCGGAGGAAGAGGGTCACTCGGGGAGGGGGGGTGCTCGGGTCAGAGCCACCAAGGTAGGAGGCCCCAGAGCCCGTCGGGGCCCCGGCCCCCGCGGGCATGGAGACGCCGGCGGGCGGGGGAGCGGCCGCAGCTTCTTACCTTGAAGGCCACGGGCAGGGTCTTGTTGCAGCGCCAGTGCGAGGGCAGCACAGAGCACAGGAAGTTGGGGCTGTCGGTGCGGACCAGCTCGGCCGGGTGGTCAGCGATGATCTCCACCATGGTGCGGTTGTCGTGGGGCGGCCGCAACCGGGGCACCGCGGCCGCCGCTGCCGCCGCCGCCGCCGCTGCCGCCGCCGCCGCCTCCTGCTGCTGTTGCTGCTGCTGCTGCTGCTGCTGTTGCTGTTGCTGCTGCTGCTGCTGTTGCGCAGCCACCACCGGGCTCACGTCGCTCATCTTGCCGGGCTGCAGGCTGCTGGAGGGAGGGCTGAAGCGCCGGCTGGTGCTCGGATCTACGGGAATACGCATCACAACAGCCACAAGTTAGCGAAGTGGCCGGGGGAGGGGGAGGAGGGTGGAAATGAGGGGCGAGGAGGAGGAAATTGGGGGGGTGGAGGCGAGACGGGGGGAAAGGGGATGGAGGTGATGGGGCCGAGGAGGTGAGAAATCAAGTTCGGTGAAGCCGACTGCCGGGAGGAGTCTGACGGGGACGGCGGTGACGATGCGGAGCAGTCGGGTTGGCGGGTTGGGAGACCCGAGAGGCACAGATCTTGCCGGAGCCTTTGGAACGCTGGCGGTGGCAGCGGAGAACCGGCGCGGAGATGTGTGTGTCCTGGGGTGGCAGGGGGCTTCAGTTCGCAGCTTGAAGTGGGGTCCCTTGGGGCACCGCGTCCTGGGTGCGCTGGCGCCCCCTCCCAGGTCGAGTCCCGCGATGGCTCCGAGTGGGTTCAGCAGTCCAGCCCCGCGGCCAGCATAGCCGCGCACTGCCCGCCACCGCCGCGCCGCGCGCTCAGCTAGCTACCCAGCTGCAGGCGTCCGCGCAGCCGCCCGCCCTCCCCGCGCTGCTGCTGCCGCCGCCGCCGCCTCCTCCTCCGCGGCGGCCTCCGCTCCCCCCGCGCCAGCCGCACGCTCAGATTCCTCCCGCGGCGGCTGCCAGCCCGGCTCCCCGGCTCCGCTCCTTCCTTTCCTTTCTCCTCTTCTGGCCTTCTCAGGGCCACCTCCTTGCATCCAGTCCCTCCTGCTTTTTGCAAAGCTTCCCTGACCCTCGCGCGTCGAGGTGCCAGGAGGTAAGTCGCGGGCAGCGGATCTCGGGGCAACGGCTCTCGAGCCTGCGAATCGCAGCCGCTGCCGCCGCCCGCCGGCCAAGAGCAGGAGCCCCAGGACGCAGCGCGCAGCTTCCGAAGCCGGAGAGGCGGCCCGGGTCGAGGGGAATCTCGCCTGATCGCGTCCTCTCGCTTCTCCCCCGACCCAGGACAAGGAACCCCCTCTTGGTCGCACGAGGTTGAAGCTGAGACGCCAGAGAGCCGCGCGCTGAACTGACTGTCGTTATTTTTCGTTGTAACTTCAGGAGAGGAGGAAGGAAAATTCTTGAGCGTCTGTGCTGACTTCTCGGCACTCTTCCCCCTTCCCCCACCCCACCCCCCACCTCTGCCGGAGCGGCTCCCAGGGAAAAAATGATTTTGCAGGGTTTGGGTGCTTTTTTGTCTCAAGGAACACAAAAAAATGGGGTGAAGGGGACACTTGCTAAATAGTTTTTAGAACCTCAAGTGGGTGGCTGGACACTTTTTCTATACTCAAACTTGTTCCTAGAGAACAAGGATGAGCTGCTGCTTTTTTTTTTTTTTTTTTTTTTTTTTTTTTTAAGGACTGGTAAACTGTCAGTTGGATGATTAAAATAAATTGCAAAAAACTTGCTGAGGAAAAACTCCAGCAGTTTTCCATGACTTTAAATATTTTATTAAGTGTATTCTGCATCTAAAATTAAGTCTAATATCTTAACTTTCTTCCCCACCACTCCCAGGGGAAAAAATAAAAGTACAAAATAAAATATCCAAAATGCTTCATTGGCTATTTATGTATTTATTTCCCAATGTGGGTTAAGAAAGCAACTTTGGATCCCCAAAAAAGTTGTGGTCGAGAGGATGAAGGAGCGCGGGAAAAAAGCGGCAGTTTTACCTAAAATGTGGTTTTTGGAGGCTGGGATTTCTAATGATTAGGTTTTTGTGGTTTATATAGACACGACTCTGGCTAAGGCGATCATTACGCTGATGAGAGTCAGAAGCACGTGGGTGTCTCCGACCAGCCTCAAACTCGGAACCTTCAAAACAAATAAAACAATGTGCGGCGCCCGCAGAAGCCGGGAAATCCGCTTGAGGCTTTGCACCCCCCAAAAGAGGACACAGGGCCCTTTCCCCTCCTTATTGTGTACTGCTACGTTCCTTGCTTACCGTCAAACTCCTTTAAACCTCTCAAAGCTTGAAAACGTGTTTGCAAAAACAGAGTTGCCAAAGCTTCAAAGATTCATAATACGGTAGCTGACACCATAATAAGTGATTTTATAAAATAAATGAAAAAATTATAACGCTTTGCCCTCGGAGTATTAAGGAATAAAGATAGTTGAGTCATCACTCATTCCCCCGCCCCCTATCTCATTTAAAGCAATTCACGTGCCCATTATTTGGAGTTTTTACTGCTCACTCAGCGCAAATGCCTCTGTCACCCTGGTAGCGACCTGCCACGACCCTCCCTGCGGGTTTTTAAAGCCTCGTTTCCACTCGCTGAGTCGGCGCACGGGGCCTGCGCCTTTGAAGGGGTCTGGAAGGGCTTCGAGGGCTTGGGGGCGCGGAAGAAGGGACCCGGTGCCAGTTACGGACTCTGGAGCCCATTTCCAGTGCACGGTGAACGTGGAGGGCTGTCGTAATGTGACTGTGACACGAGGATTGCCTCTTAAAGAGAGGCGCGGGTGGCAGAGGGGCCTCCAACTGCTGGAGCGGACGTGAGGGGCCAAGGTGCTTAAGTGTGCGCCCTCGTGAGGGTCACGACGGGCACGGGGGACCTTGCTCCGTCCTTCCCCTCTGGGGCTTCGTTTTCACCTTCTCCTCCATTCGCTCCTCCCCGTCTCCCTCGTGCGTCTTACCCTTTCCCAGTTTTCTTTCCACGTTCCCGCCTTTCCCCAAAATCCCCCCACAGACGCGCGCCTCCTCGCCGCGCCCTTCCCGCCTCCCCGACCTCCCCACCGCAGCTTGCCACTCTGGGTGTCCCATTCTGCCTCATCCGCGACGAAACCCCCTCCCCAGCCTGCTCTTCGCCCCGGGCCTACTGGCCTCCGGACCCCGGCGCCCAGAAGTTGTTGGGGAGCCCACTTATCGCAACGAACTGGCTGCGCAGCGAGGAACTGAGCCATCTCCGGCGCGTGCGATTTTTAATTATCTTTTCGGTCACAGGGGAGAGCTCTAACCCCGGGCACGGGCTCGCAGCCTGCGCGCACAGGGTCGAGTCTTCCCCAGCCGCTAGCGGCCGTAAGCCCTCCAAAAAAAAGAGAGAGAGAGACCACACTGCATTCATTACTCTCCTACCTTACACACCCACTCAGATACACTCGGATACACGCTCTCTCGGGAACACACACACACGCACGCACGCACACACACACAACCAGGCTTGCTTGCTTTATTTTGGTTTGGTTTGGTTTGGTTTGGTTTGGTTGCCTTTTCGCGGAGCCGTTTTATTTGGGGTATGTTGTACCACTGTCCAGCAAAGATCTCTCACTTGTTTCTTGTTTGGGTTTTAAACGTGTAGGGGCTACAAAGGAAGGAAAACGTTATAGGAACGGGATCTTTTCTGTGTTCGAAGGGAGACAACGGTTCTGTGACCGTAATAGGTGATATGCTGTCTTCTCTGGGGCTGTCCTCCTTCTCCCAGGAAGTCCACCAAACAAGGAACTCTCAGAAAATTTGAAGACGCTAAGTCAATATTTCAAATATAGGCGACCAGATGGGCTTTTTCAAAGAAGAAATTCTAGGGCACTTTAAATTTAAGTAATCTTGTTGGAGAATTTTTCCTTTCTTTCTCCATCTCTGTTCTGTCCTGTCTTTGTTTTCCTCGGAGGCTAGTGAAGTACGCAGGCCTCAGTGGTTGGGTGCCTTGACTGGGGATTTTAAGGGCGATTTAATCAATGGTGAATTCTTTATTTTAATTAATCACATCCAGTGATTTAGCTTTTATAGCCTTCCTTGGGCATCTTCCCTTCATTTTACATTTCAGTTGAACTAATATAAGCAGCTCTTGGAAGTTCCTGGTCTTGGATCCCTTAAAATATCCTACAGTTATTTATAATGTGGAAATGAAATTTTCCACTGAATACCCTAACATCGGTTCAGGTATCTGGCACAGCAGATTTTCAGTCTCCTTTCAAAAATACCCTCTTGCTGAACATTCACACTTTCAGCTGGAAGGCACTGAGCCTGGAACTGATGATGTCTTGGCTCAGAGCATTTTATTTAAAGGAAGAAAACATTTTTACAGACCCCTAAACCAAACCACTCCTGGTAATAGTAGGCACATAGGAAAACCAGGAGATTTTTCATCTGTGTATTTTCTGCTATAGTTTGCATGATCTCACCCTTGGGTTTAGATTTTCTTCTACCCCCAAAATGTTCAGAAAAAAATCACTCACTCACTAGATTTCCATTCTTGTTCAGAAATATTCATCTTTTTTGCTGTATGTTATAACATATAAAAGAACATACTATTTTTTCTTTCTGAACACGTGGCTACTCCGGAAGATATAGGCATATTTTTCCCCTTCATCTCCTTTAATATTTAATATAACTCTTTAGTAACAAGACCCACCAATTCTGACTTTCCAGACACAGAAAATGAGATATAAAACAGTCAAGTTACTTATCTAGTCAAAGAACTGAATGCCCCAAACCAGGAACATAACCCATACTTCTTTCATTCAGGTTTTATCTTATAAGCCCTATTTGTTATTTTATACATACTTTTTCTTGATGAAAAGTAAAAAAGTCACTGTAAAACCTTAAAATGGTTTTCAATGGACCATCTAATAAAGTGGGACAAACTTTCAGATGTGTATTAGAAAATCACGGACATAGTGTTCATCCATAAATTTTTAACTGCATTCTGTGGGAAAACTTTATAAACAGAACCATCTTTAGGGAGTTTTCCTTTAGACCCTGATTGAGTGAACGCTCCCTGGCCCTTGAAGAAGCACTACTGGGCTAGACCAGGAATGGCCATACTGCAGCCCATGGGTCAAATCTGGCCTGATGCCTAGTTTTGTATAACCCACAGTTATGACCAATTTTTGCATTTTTAAATAGTTGGAAAAAACTAAAGGAAGAATTAACATTGCATGAAAATGATATAAAATTCAAGTTTCAGGGTCCACAGATAAAGTTGTATTGGGACACAGGTATATTCATCTGGTTTTATGTTTGACTGTAGTTGCCCTCACCGAAAACAGCAGAGTTATATAGCTGTGACGAAGATTGTAAGGCCGGCAAAGCCTAAAATGTTTAATATTTGGTTTTTTGCAGAGAAAGTTCACCAATCCTAAAATGAAAGGGATGCAGTACCCTGGTGGGAAGGACAGCAGAAGGGAGCAGACATTAAAGAAGGCATTGATAAAAACAAACAAACAAATAAATAAGTAAAAAAAAGGGCATCAGGGTGGAACATGTGTAAGGTCCAGATTAGTTTCTTTTTTTAAGTGAAAAAAATTCTTTTCTGTATAAAATACTATCAATTAGACTATTTTTCCACTTAATAATTTTGCCTGTACCAACACAGAGAAAAGAATGAGGAGTTGGTGCCTTTCCATGAGCCCCTTAAGAACCATTGTTTCTACCTGTCTCTATACCAGTATCTTCTATTGCCCTTCAGTGTGGGAGCCCATTAACTGAATAGATGAGAAAAGAGTAAAGGAACTTTCATGGAATGTGAACTTGAAAAAAAATCAGTGAAGACTTTAATAGGTTTATTCCATCCATTTTACACAAGAAACATAAACGAGCTTACCAAGAATTTTCTGGTATATAATATTTACCCAAATCCTATATATACTTTTAAAATAGTTAACTTAATAATTTAAGTGATCCCAAAGCTTTTGGACATATTTTTCCATTCCAATTTTTTATAGTTAAATTCTATATGATCTCTCCTAAGCTCCCTAAAATTTTCCCTTTGTCAGTGGACCTCTAATAATTTGAATGACTATACCAACAGATGAAATGTTTGTAGTGGAGATCTTAGCATCAGAAGTCTTTCCTGGTTGTTCTAGTTAGCCCTCCCACAGGTCATTTTCAGGTGTTGTCGCAAAAAAGGCTGACACTCGCCACATGATCTTTCAGAAACACTTTTGTGGAGCATCTGTCTAATTGCTTTTCAGGAACCTGACTAGAGCATATACTTTGTTTGAATAAGATACCAACCTATTGGGGTACCTGGGTGGCTCAGTGGGTTAAAGCCTCTGCCTTCAGCTCAGGTCATGATCCCAGGGATCTGGGATCTGGGATTGAGCCAGGCATCACGATCTCTGCTCAGCGGGGAGTCTGCTTCCTCCTCTCTCTCTGCCTGCCTTTCTGCCTACTTGTGAGCTCACTCTGTTAAAAAAAAAAAAAAAAAAAAAAAAACTTTAAAAAAATATTTTAAAAATACCAACCTACTAAATGGTACCCTATTTACTTGAAGAGACCAACATAATTTCTAAAAAGTGTCTAACTTATTACCCCAGAGTCAAGAAAAATAAAACTAATTTTCCCAAGTCTGCCCTTTGGTATTTTGGAGTTGGCGATTGCCCTGTGGCAGCAGCAGAAGTAATGGAATAGTCTATGTGAAAGTTTACAGCAGTCTGTGATGAAACACCTAAGAACACCCTAAAATTAATGGTTCTGTAGTAATGTAGCCATTCTTTTTTGATATGCATGTGTATTACCTCGAGGCACCAAGGAATATTGCTGTCCAGTTTTATTCCCACTGCCCAGATTCCTAAAATTTCACTTTATGCTTTGGGATGGTCTGAACCATCTGTTCCCTTACCATACCCTGCCATCGGTGTGAGAAATGCACATTGTAACATTCCCAGTCCATCTTAACAAAGTACAAGAATCATTTCTGCAATGTGAGAAATTCAAATTAAAAACTAGAGAGGTACAGGGGCACCTGGGTGGCTCAGTCGGTTAAGCATCTGACTTTTAATTTCAGCTTAGCTCATGATCTCAGGGTCATGCAATCGAGCCCTTCATCGGGCTCTGTGCTGGGTGTGGAGCCTGCTTAAGAGCCTCTTTCTGCCCATCCCCAACCCCACCTTGAACTTTCTCCCTCTTTCTTTCTGTCTCCTTAAAAAACAAAACAAAACCAAAAAACTAGAAAGGTAGGAAAAATAGAAGAAGAAGAAAAAAAAAAAAAAAAAACAAGAGTCCAGCTTGGTTCCATTAGCTGCAGTCCTTAGGTGAGATTGGGTTTAAGTTATTATCCCAAGTTTGTTGCTCCTCAGGATTTCATAGTCAGAAAGTACTTTCTTCTTACCCTCTAGCCATGATCAAGTTCTATGTATAATGATTCTTTTATCTTTTTTGACATCAAATGATTCCCCTGAATTATCTTTTTTGGGGGGAGAGATCTGTTCTTCAATCACATTCCTGTATGTCACGATTTTTCTTAAGGATGATTTTTCTTCCCTTGATGTGCCTTTATCAACTTATTGCCTCTCAGATCCAAATTCATCCTTTTTTACCTGCTCTGTGAAAATGGATCTGGGCCTTTTAACTGTCTCTCTTACCCGCTTCCAATTCTACTTTAGAAGAACCATCTCCAACTTTATTTAAATAAAATATGCTGTGAACTTAATGCACTTAGGGCCTTATTATCTTTCATTTCTGTATGTGTATCTCTGGTGGTAAGTTACTTACATTCTTGTAATAAATCTTGTAATAAATCAAATGGATTCCATTATCTAATCTTTATAGGAATTATATGAGACAATCTCTATTTTTTTGGTGAAATAAATTTTCACCAAAGTAAAAAAAACACACCCCCAGTCCCAATAAAAAAGCTTCTTTGGCCAGTGTTCTTTCCTCTGTTGATACAGTTCTTTTTCTGATACTTCACATCTTTACCCAGAGAATATATTTTTTTTCACACACTAAGTAAAACCTCTACAGTTTTCAATTACCAGGCATGAGAGTTAACCATGACATGTTGATTCCCAGGTGTTCTGAAATAGGGATTTTTCACGTGCCTTAAAATTAAATGCCTCCCTTAACTCTTCTTAGCAATTCTTAATTGGGATTTTGACCTCAACATTTAGTCCAGGTTTATATGTACATGGCTAATCAACAAATATAAAATCCTATTGGGTAACACTATTCTCATTATCATCAAGTAAGAAAGAAACTGATTAAATGTTCCAGGTCTTCATCTGATTTGCTTAGTTTATTTTATTTGTTTATTTATTTATTTATTTATTTGAGAGACAGCACAGAGGGAGAGGGAGAAGCAGACTCCTCGCTGAGCAGAGAGCCTGATGTGGGACTCAACCCCAGGACCCTGAGATCATGATCTGAGCCAAAGGCAGACACTTCACCAATAGAGCCACCCAGGCACTCTGATTTGCTTAGTTTAAAGCTTAGTCTTCTCCAAGATTGCCGGAAATGTGGGTTGCATCTATTTTTTTTTCATTGACTATAGACTTTTTTCCATTTTGAATTTCCTTTGCTGCTATTTATCCTTATTGAATGATATTATTATGGTAGGTTCATAACCGCAGAAATGGAAACTACTAGAGGTGTTACAATTTATTATATATCATCATTCAAGATTTAATCATGGCTTCGTTTATGCTGATAGTATTGGTTCATACAAAAATGAATGTCTCTTCACATGAAAAGATGCTCAACATCCCTCATCATCAGGGGAATACAAATCAAAACCATGATGAAATACTACCCCACACCTGTCAGAATGGCTAAAATCCACAACAGAAGAAACAACTGATGTTCGCAAGGATGCAGAGAAAGAGGAACCTTATTACACTGACTGGGAATGCAAGCTGGTGCAGCCACTCTGGAAAACAGTATGGAGGTTCCTCAGAAAGTTAAAAATAGAGCTACCTTATGACCCAGCAATTGCAAAACTGAGTATTTACCCAAAGATACAAAACTACTGATTTGAAGGGACATGTACACCCCAGTGTTTATAGCAACACTATCAACAAAAGCCAAATTATTGAAAGAGCCCAAATGTCCATCGACTGATGAATGGATAAGGAAGATGTGGTATATACATACAATGGAATATTACTCAGCCATAAAAAAGAACGAAATTTTGCCCTTTGAAACAATGTGGATGGAACTAGAGTATATATGCTAAATAAAGTAAGTCTGAGAAAGACAAATACCGTATGATTTCATTCATATGTGGAATTTAAGAAACAGAACAGGTGAACATAGGGAAAGAGAGAGTAAGAGAGAGGCAAACCATAAAACTCTTAACTATGGAGAATAAACTGAAGATTGCTGGAGGAAAGGTGGGTGGGTGGATGGGCTAAATAGGTCATGGGTATTGTATATGATGAACACTGGGTGTCATATGTAAGTGCTGAATCACTAAATTCTGCTCTTGAAACTAATATTACATTATATGTTCACTGAATGGAATTTAAATTTGTTTATTTAAAATAAATAAATAAATAAATTCCCTTTCCCAACATATCTGTGATAAAACTTGAACTGTGAAAACTAGAGTAATAAGGAGAGAATTACTAGAAGTATGATCCATAGGAACCACAACTCATAGTTAACCTTGAAAATTGAAAGTCTTAAGTGTTTCAATTTTTAACTTTGTTTTGCAAGCATCTACAAACTCAATCACAATTCCTTCTAGGCAGAGATCTGGCAAAAGCATTTAAGTTCAAAGCCAAACATTCTAAAGAATATTTCTTACTGTCGGTGTTGAAAATTATAAAACTAGAAGAAAAGTAGTTGGAAAGTAGTATTGCACTTATCACTGAAGAAAGGGGGAGGCATATATCTAAATAAAGTCTAAACAACTTATGAGTATTTGCCATTAGACATGTATGAAAAGAAAAATTCGTTTTAATTCATTCACTTTATCCTTGAAATTGTTGTATTATTTGAAAAACCTACATGGCCTTGATCGTTTTAATGAAGTGCTCAATTTTCTGAACTTCTCAGTTGGAGAGTTTGCAATTTGGAGCTACTGAAAGAAAAAACTTTCAGAAGGTTTATATTGGATTGGAGATTGGTTTCTTCCCTTTGAACTTCTTTCCAGGAGCAGAGCAACAGGACCATATTTGAACTATATTTCTTCTCAGCACATCTTAGAAGAAAGGGTAGACCTGCAAAATGGAAGTGCACTGGGACATCTTTTAAACTAACACCCTATAAAACTTTGAACAAGGGCTCCAGACCAACATGTCCTACAGCCTTGAAATATCCACCTGAAGATTTATTCCGTAAATCCCTCAAGGTCAAAATATCCAGTATACTCAGGTCATTGTTTCAAACAGAAAAGGAGGCAAAGGACAACATTTACTTTTCCAAGGCCCACAGTCCACAGCACTTATTTTTTCTCTGTCCTAGGCAATAGTATCACTGTACACAGGATTGTGAGTTCCGTAATGGTAGGTACTATGTCTGTCGGGTTCACGATTAAGGTGGAGCCACACTACTGAAGAAATCCAGGAAACACCGTCCCTACTATATACCTTGTGTACATGATGCAAACAGAGCCCCTTGGAGTGGTATGATATGGTAGGCCTAGCTAGCCCCCACAGTTAGCATAAGGTCTAACATATGATATGTGATATATATTTATCACATGGATGATAAAATAATACACACATACACACACACAAACACACATATGTATGTTGCTTGAATGAATTTATATAGTCATTGGTTGCTTGAATGAATGAATACATATATATGTATATATATATATATACATATATATGTATTCATTCAAGCCATATATATATATATATATATGGCTTGAATGAATGACTATTCCCCCTGAAGCAGAAACCCGAGTATTATGATAAATTAATCATCCCCATCATTTTCCTCTCTTAGTCTATCACCTAATTCTATTAATGCTCTTTCCTGAATATCACTGCTACCTATTTTTTTTTCTTCTCCAGCACTGCCTTCATCCCGGGCTCTACCATCTTAAATCTCAACTGCAATAGCTTTCTCCTTCTTCCTCTTCTCCTTCTTCTTCTTCTTTTTCTTCTTCTTCTTCTTCTTCTTCTTCTTCTTCTTCTTCTTCTTCTCCTCCTCCTCCTCCTCCTCCTTCTCCTCCTCCTCCTCCTCTTCCTTCTTCTTCTTCTCCTTCTACTTCTTCTTCTTCTTCTTCTTCTTCAAACAAATTTATTTGAGAGAGAATGCTCAGGAACATGAGAGGGGAGAGGGTGAGAGACAGAAGCAGACTCCCCACGTGTAGGGAGCCCAACATGGGACTTGATACCAAGATTCTGGGATCATGACCCACGCCAACAGCCGTCACGTAACCAACAGACCCACCTAGGTGCCCTCAACTGCAATAGCTTTCTAGCTCGTCTCCTTGCCTCCATTCATGCACATTTCAACCCTAGTCCATCCAAGTTCTTTCTTTAGAATGTGACTTCAATCATGGCATTGCAATGCTTACAGCTCTTCAGTGGTTTGTATCTTCTCTCATACAAGACAAACCCCTTCATGATCTGCCTTCTCAAATTGCCATCCCTGAACCGCAAACACAGGGCTTAATGGTGAAACCAAATTTGAAAAAAAATGTATCTTATGAAAAAACCCAATCCACACATCTCCTAATATCTGTCCTCTTGAACTCAGCCATATTTTCCTCTCTCTTCCTCATGAGTACTATAGCAATTTGCATTTCCCTCCATTATTGCACTCATCACCTGAATTCTCTACTCACATCAACGTCTCCCAAACAGAGTGTAAGTACCTTCAGGGCAGAAATTGGTTTTATTCATTTTTTATCCTTAGCACTTAGCACAATGCCTAGAAGACAGTAAGTTGACTATAACTATTTATTAAAGTGACTTAATGAATACTTACTTAAAATTCCATTTAGACCTGAATTTTATGCCCTTTAAAATAAGAACTTTCCAAGTTATTAAATTCTATGGTTCTGCCTGAAACTGTCAACTATCGACAAGAATGTGGAGCTCTGGGAACTTTTTTGTTTTCTTAAGAATGCGAACTGGGAGAAAAGACTTGGGATAATAGTTTAGCAATATCTCGTAACGTTGACTGCATATGTTTTGTGACTTAACAGTTCTACACCCAAGTATCTACCCTAGCTGTAAAACACATAACAAGAGATAATATTATGTATGTTATAGTGGAATAAAGTAGTGAGAGACTTGTGCTTGGAGGCAAGGGAGAGTAGCTCCAGTCACCGGAACCCACACTGTGTCATGAATGCTCAAGGATCAAAATCTCTGCACTTGTGCTGTAGTGGTGGCCTTCAAACCTTGTGTGATGTGGTCTGCTGTATTATTTAAGAATATTTATTAAGGAGGGCACATGTTGTGATGAGCACTGGGTATTATATGCAGCTAATGAATCACTGAACACTACATCAAAACTTAGTGAGGTATGATACAGTGGCTAACTGACCTAGTTAAAAAAAAGAATATTTATTATGTCCTAGAAAATAAGAGAAACAAATAAGGATGATAAATGATACTAAATATAGAAAAGCTAGTAGCTTATAAGACATGTTAGACGTGTGCTTAACATCCATTGGAAGGAATAGAAGGATGAAGAGCATCAAATATTCATGATGTACTAAATATACATGAGGTACTCAATATTTATCAGATCTTAAATTGGTATCCCATTATTGACAGCATTTCTGACCCATGTGTCCTCTGCCCAGTAAACTCTATGGCTGCTCTTCAATCTAACAGGCAAGCTACAGTTATGGCCAGATGCATCCTAAAACAGATGTGTATTGGTTCTAAGCACCTTCCTTCTGCAGAGCACTTTTGCACAAACCTCAGTGTGGGCTTATATCCACATCAACATTAGGGCAAGTTTGATACATCAGAGAAAGAAGACAAGACCTATGAACTTTGCATAATTCAGAATCTAAGTAGTATACTCCTTCAACTCTGTTTGTACTCTGTTCTAAGTGTATTAATCTATACCATCTCTATTCCCTTGCTTCCTCCTCTGTTTTCAATTAATTCAATAAATTGCATGATTCAAGAATCTCAGTGTGGTCTGTAAGCCTTTGTTTAGTGGCAAATAGCTTGTCTTAGTGTTCTTAGAGGCTACTCTGACATCAAGATAATTTCCCACATAATGCTGAGTTACATGTCGTACATGTAAGTTACGTGTAAGTCATATCCTTACAGAATAAGAAAACTTTCCAAGGACACATGCAGTTTTAAGAATTTCCAAACCCTCAAAGTCATATACACTCCTTGCTAAAAGTGATCTCCGTGGTATTCCATTTCCTATCCTTTCCCTTTTCCCCTTCACAAAAGAAAGGATACCTCCTGGCCACCTCCCCTTCCTATTGTGCTTTGCCCCATGGCATAAAAAAAATCTTGCTGTGGGGCTTGTGGGTGGCTCAGTCGATAAGTGGCTGCCTTTAGCTCAAGTCATGATCTCAAGGTCCTGGGATGGAGCCCGGCATTGGGGTCCCTGCTCAGTGGGAAGCCTACTTCTCTCTCTCTCCCCCACTCCCTCTACTTGTGGTTCCCTCTCTTGCATTCTCTTTCTGTGTCAAATAAATAAAACCTTAAAAAAAAAAATCTGGCTACAACAGAGAACCTCCATTATCAAGATGCCAAACGCATCACTTCACTCAACACCTTAAGAGATAGATTTCCCAAAAAAAGTTTAACTCTCATGTTCAACAACTATTTATAAAAAAATTATAGTGTATTTATATTGTTTTCAGCAAGTATATGCTATGGTGGTAATGTTACAATAACTCAAACTAGAAGAAGTATTTTAACAGAAATTGTGGACCCAGAAAGCTTAACAATTTGCAATTTCATTTAATGTACCTATTTTTGCTTCCAAGAAATAGCTTAGCATGACTAATAGAAGAATTTAAAGCATAAAAATATATTATATTAAGACACTTTCTGTAGAGGAAGTGGAATAGAACTGAAATGAATGGAAATAATGTAAAACTTTTGACTGATGAGGCCTTACTCATGTATTTTATAATGGATGTAGGTGGTCTCAAATCACTATGGTTTTAGCTTCCACTAAATACATCTGAAAGAGTGATATATAGGTTTTATTTTTACAAGCCAATAATTACAATATGCTGAAAATGGCATCTTTGGCAACTATTTAAAGATAGAATAAAAAATGTTAGATATTTTATTAATTAAGTCCAATGAAAGAAAATAGAAACATTTCCAGGTACTGTTTTTTTTAACACAAGGAATTTAATAAACGTATTTTTAGCTATGGAAGAGTTAAGAAATCAACAGGGAATACAAAAGTATCCAGAGGTTAGCAACAAGTGGAATAGCACTCATCCCAGGATCATAGAAACAAAAGAAGTGGTTTTTAGTACCAGAATTCAGAAAGCAGGACCATTTAGGAGCCAGAAGCATGATGGGACCACCCTGCAGATCTAGGAACTGTGGAGGGAAGAGTCATTTAGTGTAATATGGAGCCACAGAGGCCATACAGCAACTGCTGGAGAGAATGTCTGTGGCTGAAGGAGGGAAGAAATTCCATGGCTTCTCTTCTCCATCTGTCCTCTGATCTTCTACTAGTGTCTCCATTGACTGACCCCTACCTGAGAGTCAATTGGTAAGGGAGACTAGAAAAACATTTCCCTGAAATATACAGCAGAAATGGTGGCAAGGGGTGGAGGTGGGGCGGGTAGAAGTGGGGAGGGAAGGAGACAAGTGACTAGCATACATGTGAACCTAAAATTGGGTGAGCAGCAGACAAAAGAATGAAGTTAGATCCCTCCCTTATATTATATACAAAAAATAACTCAAAATGGATCAAAAGCCTAACTGTAAAAGCTAAAATGATAAATTTCTTAGAAGAAAACACAGATATAAATCTTTGTGACCTTTTCGATTCCAGTGGTTTCTTAGGCAGTGTTTGTTGTTTTTTTTTTTTTAATATAACACCGAAAAGACAAACAACCGAAGAAAAAATAATAAATTCGACTTAACCAACACAAAAAACACTTTTGTGCTTCAAACAACACTATCAAGAAAATGGAAAGAGAACTCAAAAATGGGAGCAAGTATTTGCAAATCCTATATCTGTTAAGGGTCTAGAATCCAAAATGTATAAAGAACCCCTATAATTTAAAAAATGAGCAAAGATCTGCAGTTTAAAAAATGGGCAAAGATCTGTATAGGCATTTCTCCAAAAAAGAAATGCAAATGGCCAAAAAGTCCGTGAAAAAGATGCTCAACGTCACTGGTCGTTAGAGAAATGCAAATCAAAATTAAGAGATAACCACTTTCTACCCAATGGGATGGTTGGCTATCATTTTTAAAAATGGACAATAACAAGTGCTGGAGATGATATGGAAAGATTGGAACTTTCATACCTTAGTGATGGGAATGTAAAATGGCATAGTTACCATGGAAAACAATTTGGCAGTTTCTTTAAAAAGTTAAACATAATACCATAGAGCACAGTAATGACACCCAAGGGAAAAGAACACCTATGTTCACATAATGACCTGTATACAGATATCTGTATCATTCTTTATAGGAAATAATGTTGTATAAATCAAGCATGGTCATATTGCGGACTTCTGTGAAAACTTCACAGAGCAGTTGAGAATATATGAAATAAGTAGAGGGATAATTTAATAAAAATTAAACTCTCAGTTATTTAAGATTTACTACACACCAAGAATTTTTCTAAATAGTTCACATGCATAAATGCATCTACTCCAAACAACGCTTTTATGAAGTAGATAATTTAATATCTATGTTTTCAGATGAAGAAATTTTGAGGCATAGTATCTCACCAAATTTTGCACAGCAAGTAGATGGTCAAGCCAGATATAAACCCAGGCTACTGATTTGTAGCCTCTGCCAATTTCTATGGTGAAGACATTCCCATCACAGTTGACTTCAAGCTACCAACATGATGTCACCAAACACTGGACTGAAAGAAGATATGTATGGTTGGCTCTAGCAAGCTGATAGGAGTCAACTCTAGTGCAAAACTGAACGAAGATTTATCTAGTGCTAATTGTATACAAGCAGTACTATGCTAAAACAAAACAAAACAAAAGTTCAAGCTTGTCCTTATGATAGTGACAATATGAGTGGAGAGACAATATTTACAGTCATGAAATATTGAATAACACATATATGTAACTCCATAAGAGGAATGATAGTTCACGTTTAAGTACCAAAGAAGTGTTCCACGTATTTGTTTAGAGGTGGAAAAAATAGCACTGACCTCAATGGACAGGTAAGATTTTATGGAGAAGTAGTAAGTTATTAAATCATTGAAGATGATTAAATCATTGAAGAATTTGCATAGGTAGAGAGGAAACAAGAGCAAGAACATGAACAAAAAATAATTTACATGAGTTAACATTCTTTAAAATCAATTCAGTTCACTAAGTCAGACTACAAAGAAAAACTATAGAACCTTTCTCATCAAAGATTTTTTCAGCAACCTGGATCAGTTTCAACATTGATCTGCTGAGTGGCAGGAGGGTGAACCAGATGGCCTTTTAAAATCTTTTCCCAATTCTCTAGTTCTTATAGTTATAAATCATTAGCCTTTTTGATTCTGTATTTCTATCACTGCCTTTCTAGAAATGCGTTAGTTGAAGACAGCATTGAACTCTAATCTTTCAAAATGTGATGGTCTGGTTCTGGAATGCTTAGAATCTTCCTCTGTCTAAAATAGGAATTTCGTATCCCTTTTTTGCTATCCCTTTCGTGAGTAATCAATCAGCTTGGTCTGTTCTATTGATGTCTAATCTGTCATCGGCAGACATTCTGAGAATTGTAAAGTCTGTTCAATCGCATGGATACTTTCAAGAATCAATGAATAAAGTCAATTGACAACAACATCATCAAAAATCATCAAGGAATAATTAGAAGGAGGGTAGCAGAAAGAAGTTTCCATGCAGGTTTTTCTCTAACTAA
Source organism: Mustela putorius furo (assembly GCF_011764305.1). Lineage (NCBI taxonomy): Eukaryota > Metazoa > Chordata > Mammalia > Carnivora > Mustelidae > Mustela > Mustela putorius. Next base: position 11,930,928 of record NW_025422123.1, on the reverse strand, counting down.
GCAGGAGGAGGAGAAAGCCAATGAGGGATACACAGAAGGCAGTAGTGAGAAGCAGGGATTGAGGATAGAGACATCTTCAAGGGGAAGAGAGTTTCAGGAAGGTGAGTACTTTGTGTACTTGCAGTTTCTTGTGCCTGAAACACTGTCCTCCTTCATAACTACAAGGTTCACCCCTTATCCTTTCAGGTGTCACCTTCTTAGTGAGGCCTTCCCAGACTGTGTATATGAAATAGCAATTCTTCCCCCAACTGCTCTTCCCCCAAATGCCCCTTACCCTGCCTTATTCTTCTCCATTTTTCTAACAGTTCATCATTTTGTATATATTGACCTGTTTATTTGCTTCAATCTGTTTTCTCTTCCCCCCAATTCACATGTAAGTATGTCAGTACTGTGAAAGTTTGTTTTGCTTATGGCTAAATCCCCAATACCTAGAACAGTGCCTTATACACCATAGGAATTTGATGAATACTAGTTTGAATACAAAAAAAATGAAGAAGGTGATCAAATGTAGCAGAGATATTCCATTACCTTGAATAGACTATATCTCCAGCACCCACTGGCTACATTAAACATGCCTCTATTGATTATAAGGAAAATCAAAATGATTAAGTAGGAACAAAACAGCTTAAGCCACTGCTTAAGAAGAACAAAAGAAATCCTCAAACCCTTTTTATGTTAATGTCACAGTTAACACAATGAACGTGGGTCCTTGCTACAAGGTTCTTGTGATTATATCCTTGCAAGTGTTTTACAGTCCTAAGAAGAAAAAGGTCCTGGGAGCGTAGGTTACTTTTTCAAACTGCAAAGGTCTGCCAAAACGTTTTTCAGACATTGTGGTAAAGGTATGTTAAAAAATAATCTACATTTGGGGGTGCCTGCATGGCTCAGTGAGTTAAGCCTCTGCCTTCGGCTTAGGTCATGATCCCAGGATCCGGGGACAGAGCCCCATATCGGGCTCTCTGCTCAGCGGGAAGTCTGCTTCCCCCTCTCTCTCTCTGCCTGCCTCTCTGCCTACTTGTGATCTCTCTCTCTGTGTCAAATAAACAAATAAAATCTTAAAAAAAAAAATCTACATTCGTGCCTTTCCCCAAAAAAGGACTATTAAATAGATATTTAAGTATTGATTGTTATATCCAAGACTTTTAATACTTGCTTTAAATAACAGATTGTTATCTTTTGGCATTTTCTAAGAAGACCTATAAAAATTCCCAAAATATTCACTTGGAAACATGTAAAGTATTATTATGTATTTAATAAACTTCAGTGAAATCATCTCAGAGCTCTTTAAAATCTTTTGTATTCTTCTGTTTAAATGTTGGTTTCAAAATAACAGGAAGACATCTCGACGTCAACTGATCTTTCATAATTCAGCCTGTGGCATCTGACTTTTGCAACTCCAAGCTCAGTAGGAGCCAAACTACAAAATTTGCCAGTTGCTAAGGGACCAATTCCTTCTAAATTCCCATTTATATTAGCTTCAGCTAAGGAAGTAGACAAGTTAAAAGAGGATAAGGAATGCTGAAACTGTTTTCAAGAAAGTGAAGCAGTAAAGAAACTTCTAAATGGTTAAAGAAAATTTATGGAGAAGAAGGTGAGCGAACATTCACAGTGAGATACTATTCTGTGTCCTACAAGCATAATTAACTAACAATTAACTAACCACTTGCATGATCTAATCTATGCTTTCTCATAGTCGACAGAACACTGAACAGGACATTTCTTGATGTTCCAGAAGAAACTACTGAACCCAAGACACCAGGACCCAAAGCTGAAGACAAAGAGAAGTTGAGTACGCACAATACCACTGTTCGGATTGACAAGGAGGCAGAGGTTTGTTTGGGATCAAATGGGTATTGCAGAAAGTTGCAGTAGTGGGACCATCCGGACAGCGGCTTATTTAAGAAGGCTGCCACTAGGGTTGGAACTGGGAGTGGAAGGACGGAGACCGTTGGAAGATGTTGAGCTTCCCCATTAGGAGAAGGTACTGCCTTTTAAATGCCTGTTGCTCATTAGCCAGAAAGGCAGGGACCCCCAACAGTCAATCACATAAACAGGTTTTGCCCTCTTTTCATTATCCAACTGTTCAATCACTGATTAGAGTTTTTAAAAGCCCGCATTATCCAATTTAAAACTCATGATCATCCTGTGAGGTGGCCGTTTTTAAAAATCCATACCTTTTTTCAGATTAGAAAACTTGGAAATTGACTCCAAGAAGTCAGTCAGTAAGTCCAAGGTCACACAGTTACTAGGAGATCCAGGACTCAAATCAATTTTTTTCAGTAATGTATGCCCTTAAATATGTATATCATTAATTAATTGTTATTAAGTATCATGAATTATACATATGTGATATATGTATAATTATATAGAAAGTATATATAGTTATTTATATATATAAATTGTCTCTCTTATGGACAAGACATTGTTAAGTGCATTAAGAAACATAGAAATAGGAGCACCTGGGTGGCTCAGTGGGTTAAACCTTTGCCTTCAGCTAAGGTCATGATCTCAAGGTCCTGGGATGGAGCCCCGAATCGGGCTCTCTGCTCAGCAGGGAGCCTGCTTCCCCCTCTCTCTCTGCCTGCCTCTCGGCTTACATGTGATCTTTCTCTGTCAAATAAATAAATAAAATCTTAAAAAAAAACATAGAAATATGTATAAGGTGGTTCTTGCTCTTGAATTCTTAAGGAGGTCATTGCAGAAGATCTTAAGCAGCTTGGATGTGAAGACAACAAAGGTATGATCAGTAGGAGATAATGGAACAAAGAAAGCTAGACTATGTTCATTAGAAATGAAAGGAAGTTTTGTCAGGGTTTTCCCACAGTAGAGGATCCAGAATCTCAGAGAGAGTCAGAGAGATGGCTGAGAATTAATGCATTTCTCAGAGAGAGGGACAGAAGGGATTTTGTTTTTGTTTTTGTTTTTCCCAATATTTTATTATGAAAAACATGAAATAGTTAAAATAATATTTACAATGAACATCCATTACCACCTAGATTCTACATGGTTATTTATTATACTTGCTTTATTACACATATCTGTACATCTATCATCCCTCTATCTCTCCAGCAATTCATCTTTCTAAAAAATTAATTTCTAAGTAAATTGCAGGCATAAGTACCAGTGCAGGAGTTTTAAAACAACGATGTGTTCTATTCCATCTTAGGTTGTTTCTGTTTGCACTGTAAATTTTCATTTCCCCTTACCTTCAGTAAAGCTCACCATACATAAGGAAGCTTTTTGAGAATGGTGTTTTTAAATAATGAAAATGAAGTGGGGGGGAATAGGGGTCACCTGGGTGATCTGTCAGTTAAGCTTCTGACTCTTGATTTTTGCTTAGGCCATGATCTTAGGGCTGTAAGATCAAGGGCCGGATTGGATTCTGCCCTCAGCAGAGTCCGCTTGTCCCTCCCCAACTCCCAAATAAATAAATAAAATTTTAAAAATAATAGAAATCAAGACAAATGACTGAGTTCCAAGTGTAAATAGACTCAGAAATTGAGATAAAAGAATGTATAAGACAGAGTGAAGAATCCAAACTTAGTGGAATCAGGAAGTCAGAACTAGAGGTGACCACAAAACTATAAACTCCCTAAAATTTGGAGAAGTCGTGGGAAGAGCATTGGATTTCACACAAGGTGGGAGTAGGGATTTGAGCCCTTCTTACTTAGATCATTTAAGGACCAGGCAAACACCAGTTGACAAGCAGATTCCCACCTCTTTCTCAGATTTCATTTATGGGAGCTAAAGATGTTCTAACCCTGGAGGCAACACCTATGATGGGAAAGAGGCATGCAAGAGAGGAAAAAAAACCCCAAGACTCAGCCATTGCCAATGGCTCCCTCTTTTCTCCAATCCTCATGCCTCTAAAATTATTCTTCCTTTCCTCCTTCCCTCCCTCTCTTTTTCTTCCTTCCCTCTCTTCCTCTCTCCCTTCCTTCCTTCCTTCCTTCCCCCCCCCTCTCCTTTCCTTCATTCTTTGGAGGGTAAAAGAAAGAGAGAAACAGAAGACAGGAAGAAAAAAGGAAAAATAGAAAGAAAACAAGGGAAAAGGAGAAAAGAGAAAAACAGAAGACAGGAAAAAAAAAAAGGAAAAATAAAAAGAAAACAAGGGAAAAGGAGAAAAGGGATCTGGGCACTTCTCTCTGCCTCCAGTGCTGATCTTGCTAAATAAAGATATAGACAAAGAGTGGGAGAAATAAATGGTGGCGGGGGGTCAGTAGAAAAATGGGATAAAGATTTAAGATGAGTTAGAAAAAATGATTTGTACAAGCCTGGGGATGATGCTAGAATGTGATAAAGTAATTATTGTTAATATTTAAGGATGAATAATAAAGATACCATATTATATCTAGTTGCCAATCTGTTTAAAACCTTGCTCTTAACATATCATCTTTTGAATATTTAAAATGTTTAAAATATTTTAAATGTCTCTTTCGAAAGAAAGAGATACACATATAAACATTTTGGGTAAAATTGAGGGAAAAAAGCAACTAACCTATTTCTCTGTTAATCAAGTCTATAGCTGAAGTCTGGCTTTTCAGACTCTAACAACCATAATGAGAATAGCTAAAGTGTATGGGGCAGGGATTGTGACCAAGCACCAGGCTAAGAGCTTTGCATGGATTGCCTTACCTACTCTTCAGTACAATGCTGTGTGGCAAGTATGGCTCGTAGATAAGGAATCTAGGACCTTGTAAAAGGTGCTAAGTAAGGTTCTCCGAGTGCTCACAGTTAGAAAAGAGTGAGGCTAGGCGATCTGACTCGTCAGCTTGCACCATTAGCTGCTGCAGATGGTTCCTGACAGGATTTTTTGACTTCAGGATGGTATGGATTCGATATGCACTCAGTAGAAACCTTACCTCAAATTTTGCATTTGGGTCTTTCCCCAAGCTAGCAATATGCTGCGTGATACTCTCCCGTGATGCTGGGCAGAGGCAGCAAGCCATAGCTCCCAGTCAGCCACGCCATCACAAGGGTAAATAGTTGATACACTTAATGGTCATTTGTCCCCACACAACCATTCTGTTTTACACTTTCAGTACAGCACTGTATTCAATAAATTACATGAGAGATTCAACAGTTTAGTAGAAGGTAGGCTTCATGTTACGGTTTTGCCAACGGTAAGCTAAAGTAAGGGTTGTTAGCTTGATTAAGGCAGGCTAGGCTAAGCTAGATGTTCTGAAGTTTAGGGTTTTAAATGCATTTTGAACTAAACATATTTTCAACTTACAATGGACTTATTGGGATATAACCCCATCATAAGTAGAAGAAGACCTATACATTATATATTAAGCTCTGTGGGGCACCCATCATTTGAAGGGGCGGGGGGTGGGAGGTTGGGGGAACCAGGTGGTGGGTATTAGAGAGGGCATGGATTGCATGGAGCACTGGGTGTGGTGCAAAAACAATGAATACTGTTACGCTGAAAAGAAATAAAAAAATTTTTTTAAAAAAGTTCTAAGGAGAGAAATAACATCACACGGTCTGGATTTCCAACCCTGATCCCGTTTAAATAACAATCCATTGAACTCTCAAATGTTTTAGGCACAATGTTAGATGCAGGGAATTAGGCTTCACTGTGAGATGCAGGGAATGCTAAGGTGAGATGGGATCCCTGCCTTTGAGGGCTTCAACAGGTCAACACTGAAAGTCTTTTAGAATTTAAAAAATCATTTTATTAAAAATAGAATTTAAAAAATTCTATTTTTTAAAAGGTTTTATTTATTTATTTGAGAGAGAGGGAGATAGAAAAAGCATGATTGGAGGGGAGTGGCAGAGAGACAGGATAAAGCAGGTTCCCCACTGAGCAGGGAGCTGGACGCACTGGTGGTTCAATCACAGGACCCTGAGATCTTGACCAGAGTTGAAGGTCAGACACTTAACTGACTGAGCCACCCAGGTGCCCCGGATTCTCTTCACTTAATGTTATAAGTTTAAAGATAATTAATTGCACTACACCTATATTTAATGTATATGCCCAATTCTTGAATAAAAAAAAATCAGGTTGAACATAACTATATAAGTAATTCTTTTTTTTTTAATTTTTAAAAAAGATTTTATTTATTTATTTGACAGACGGAGATCACAAGTAGGCAGAGAAACAGGCAGAAAGAGAGGAGGAAACAGGCTCCCTGCTGAGCGGAGAGCCCGACATGGGTCTCCATCCGAGGACCCTGGGATCATAACCTGAGCTGAAGGCAGAGGCCCTAACCCACTGAGCCACCCAGGCGCCCCACAAGTAATTCTTTAATTTTGATTCCTTAGAATATTATATGACTAGAAAAATAATCGAATACACATTTCACCAAAAAAGGTATACAAACGGCTAATATGCTATTCTTAAAATGTTAACAAGTGTCACAAGTCTGGCATCATTAGTCATTGGGGAAATGCAAATTAAAACCACTATGAGATACCATTTCGCATCTATTAGAATGGCTATAATCAGACAGACAGTAATGAATGTTGGCAAGGATATGGACAAACCACAAGCCTCAAACACCTGCTGGTAGAAATCTTAAATGGTACGGCCACTTAGGAAAACAGTTTGATCATTTCTTAAAAGTTAAATACAAATTTACTGTATGACCCAGAAATTCTACTCCTAGGTTTACCCTAGGAGAAATGAAAACATACATCTACACACACACACACACACACACACACACACAAATGGTACATAAGTATGTATAAGTATGAGTCATAGTATCATTATTCATAATAGCCCAAAAGTGAAAATGTCCCAAGTGACCATCAGCTGGTGCATGGTTAAACGAAATGTGGTATATTCATTCAGTGGATACTGTTACTTACTCAACAATAAAAAGGAATGAAATACTGCAACATGCTAAAAGATAAATGAACCTCTGAAAACCTTATGCTAAATGAAGAAAGCCAGAAACAAATAGCCACATATCTGATTCTATATGTATGAAATGTCCAAGATAAGCACATCCACAGAGACAGTAAATAAATTAGTGGCCATTTAGGGCTGGGAATGGGAGCAGCATTTAATAGTAAATGTACATAAAAGATTTTACTGGGGTGATAAAAATGTTCTAAAACTAGATTATGATAGTTGTACAACTCTGTACACTTACTAAAACCATTGACTTATGTAATAAAAATAAGTGAATTTTATGACATGTAAATTATAACCTTCTTAAAGCTTTAAAAAAATCCTAGACAATTGTGTGACCAAAAAATCTCAGATATTTTTGTTATTATTATTAATGTGGAATTAATTTCTGTTCTATATAATATTTATTTTAACAAATGTATTCTCTAGTATCTAGTAGGGGAGTTTCTATAATAAAGCTTTATAATTGCCTGTCACTAGTGCATACCTACTCAGATTTAAACCATCTCAATTTTAAAACAATTAATTAAGGAATATTTTCATAGAGCAAAGAATCTTTTGTAATTAATATGGTGATTTGAAAATATCTTGGTTATATAATGCACAACTCATTTGAAATGTTTACTTTTATACACCATAGTATAAGGTAAAGAATCACAGAAATTGTCTTCTTTCTCAGTGAATTTTTGTGACACTTCTTGTTCAAGAAGTTCTTTTTCTTTGTTCAAATGTTTTCTCATATATTCTTAGTTTACTCTCTCCATAAGCCTAAAATTTAGAAAGAAAGGGTATTACCCTCATTTTACAAATAAGTAAACAAGCTTAGTTGGGTTGGATGATGGAACTGAAATAAACTGACACCCAAGGTTTTAGCAGCTAAATCTGAGCATAAAACAGTGTAGTCCTATCACTGAAGACTAGAGTAGCCTCAACTGATAGATATTAGGATTCTAATATTTATAGATTATTTTTCCATAAGAATTTGGAATGGACTGCCAATTTTCAGTAAGACACTTAAAGAGCTAAAAAGTCACCACTTCCATCCTCACACAAGAAAAGAGCTGAATGAATTGAAAATCAACCATTTTAAAAATCCATCAGAGAATCAAGTTTATAGGGCAAACCACTGCCCCGACAGTGGAGAGACAGAGGAATACGGACAATCACAGCTTCCTAGGAGGAGAAGCCATTGTTGGAACCTGTAGGAACACTTCAAAGGGAATTGACTAACTCCTGGAGACTAAGCTTGTGGACCAGCTTGAGAGAGAAAAATTCCTGGGGGCCCAACCATAAGCGGGCCTCCTACATTCCTGAGTTTTATCTCCAGGAACTCCACTAAGTTTTCAGGTTGCAGAGCAGAAGAAGATACCCTGGAACATCTCAGGGGGATGGGAACAATAGTTATTTTGAATATACCCAGAGTTCTCTGTTGTGTCTTTGTCTGCCCTCAAGAAATTATTTTACCAGAGCCTAACTAACCTGGGGCACGGTACATATCCAATTCCAATCTGCTCTAGCCTTCCATGTGGGTGAAGAAAAATATCCCTCTAACCTTCCTATCCAAACTAATAGAGAGTGGAGGGGAGTAGGGAGGAAAAGACGAGAAGTACTTGTGAAGGTCGCAGGCCAGGGACACAGGCTCACCAAAAAAAAAAAAATCAAGACTTAATCCTAGGATTCCCCTGGCCCATAGTTCACTGCCACATCAATCTGGCAGTTGTATAATAACCATACAGCTGAAAGACTTATCAGTCTCAAACCCCACTCAAGAAGAAATCTCAAGCGGAGACAAAAAACAAGGGCATCGGAGGAAATTTTCACTTCTGGAACTATGGCTACAGCGACAGTAAACAGTCTAAACTCCTAGCCAGAAAAACATAAAACCTCACACTGGAAGTCTGTCTTCCTCGGTTATTTTTACCCAGTACATGATGTCCAACTTTCAACAAAAATTACAAGGTATGTTAAAAGGCAAAAAACATAATCCAAAGAAACAAAGCAAGCACCAGAAACAGACTTATTAATATATGGCAGAATTTGGGGAATGATCAGACTGAGAATTTAAATAACTGCACTTATTATGTTAAGGGCTCTCATGGAAAAAGTGGACCACAAGGCAAGAAAGATGGATAATGTAAGCAGAGAAGTGGAAATGCCACGAGAGAATCCAAAAGAAATCTTAGACATAAAAAACACTGTGACAGAAATTAAAAATGCCTTTGATGGGCTCATCAGTAAAAGGACACAGGCAAACTTGAAAACATGTCAATAGAAACCTCTAAAGCCAAAAATAACAAAGAGAAAAGTAAAAAAATTAGGACAGAATAACTAAGAACTGTGGGACAATTAGAAAAGGTGTAACATAAATGTAATGGGAACACCAGCAGGAGGAGAAAGAGAGAGAGAGAGTAGAAGTATTTGAAGTAATGATGCAGAGACTTCTAAAATTAACTGCAGAACTCAAACCACAGATCAGAAAGCTCAGAGATCACCAAATGGAAAAATTACCCCCCAAATCTACACCCTAAGCATATCGTAGAACATCCAAAATCAGAAAATCAAGGCGATAATGGAGCATGCGTCCAAAGTGTAAAGGGGTTTCTGTGTTTTGGCTTTTTTTCCAAACTAATACTACAACTTCTTGGTCTACCTTCTTTCTCTTCTGACTCTCCCAACCTAAAGTCTCTCCTCTCTGGGACTTATTAGAATTGTTCCATGGAGTTGTACACCTAATTATTCCCCCCCTTTAACAAGGAAAATATATTTTAAAATATAAATAAAAAAAATAAGATGTACTATTAGCTTTATGTACCCAAATGGACTGCAAATTTCTTGAAGGCAGGGATAATATATTATATGATTCTGAATTCAAAATTCCCTGGAGTGTCTAGTACTGTTTATACTGTATAATCCAATGAAATGCATGTTGTTTTAACTGATTGGAAGCAAGTGTAAAAAGCCTGACTATACCAGAATTTGCCGGTTAGAACTAGGACCTGGTGAAGAGATAAGCCACCAATCAAATGGATTAAGCAGTTTTAAAGTATCGTTTTAATACTTTAAAAAGTTAAATTAAAAAGAATAAAAATAAATAAATACTTAAAAAAGCAAAACTCATCCCTTTTATATCCTCACAGTATGTGGTGCACAGACCCACAGTGATTTGTTTACAGGTCCATTTTTCCCATCAGACCATAAGCCATGGATCACATCTTTCTTCCTATTTTAATTGTGAGAGGCACTTAATTTATATTTGGTAAATACAAGATGAGAGATAACTGATCAGAAGAAAGAGAGTCTGAAGGATTTCTGCAGTAATAAAGCTATGCATTTGAGAGAAGGGCCAAAATGTTGTGTTTCAGAGTTATCTTTAACCTACTGAGCCACCCAGGTGCCCCATTGTGTCTCAGAGTTATCTTTAAAGGAGTTTTCCCTAGAAGGAGAGATGCACTCTCTTGCCCCACAAACCCAATCTTTTTGGGGAGGATCCCCACCCAAATCCCTTCTACCCAAGGACTTTCATATCTGTTTCCATTGGTTCCTTCTCCCCGCCCCCCCCCCCCCCCGTAGACTGGTGTCCTTTTCTGATGTATAGGGGTTACTCAACAACAAACAACTGGACGTCTTTCCCTTTACCCAACCACCCTTTTCCCTTCTGCCTCTTTCCTTCCTCCCTTCAACAGCTAAGCTTCTCAAACACATGATTGTTCAATACATTTCCATTCACAGCCCTGCCACCACCATCAAGATGTGTTGGACTAAGCTTAAAGAATTTCTCACTGAGGGTCCCTGCGAGGCTCAGCCATTAAGTGGCTGCCTTTGGCTCAGGTCATGATCCCAGGGTCCTGGGATCAAGGCCCACATAGGGCTCCCTCCTCCACAGGAAGCCAGCTTCTCCCTCTCCCGCTCCCCATGCTTGTGTTCCCTCTCTCTCTGTGTCTCTCTCTGTCAAATACATAAAATAAATGAAAATCTTTAAAAAAAAGAATTTCTGACTGAATTAAAAAGTCATTTCTCAGTTTCTCATCCACTCTAAGTTCCCTGTATTTGAAAATCTTTTCATAAAGCAAATGATTCTTTTATGAAATGAATAAGTACATGTTAATTGATCTGTTTCCTATAGTTGTTCAGAAAAAAAGGGCAAGTTTTTAGGTTGAGGGGCTGCCAAGGAGAGCGGTCTAAGCTTCCTCAGAGTTGGAGTTGAAAAGTGGGGTTTGGCTTTTTGACCCTCAATAGGCAACATTATCACTGTTTCAGATCTAACTCACTCTAATTCAGAAGAGACCAGCATAAAAACCAAAATGCTGAGTATTGATTGGCAATGAGGAAAATATAACTAACCGTTGGGTGGAATGAACCTCCCATCAGCCTGATCATCATACTTTTTGGGAAGCTTCATGGAAGCCAAAATATGTAAAGTTTGCCCGTCACAATAGAATTGGGATAAGGGGAGTTACCTACCTAATTTGAATTCCTGAGTGATATTAGGATACTGTATCTTGACCCATCTATCTTTTCTCTACTCAGTAACACAGCATAGGAATGTACTATGCTAATTTGTTCTAATTTTGCTATTTCTATGCTTTGTGATTAACCAACCTCTCTTCTTATTTATACAGTATTTTAAGCAGGTTATAATTAAGGTTTGTTGGCTTGGATCTATATCCCTTCTGTGATTCATCATTTGCTTATTGCACAATTAGCTTTCAGAGGTTAGTCTTATCTGTAAATAATTGGGGGGTATCTCATGTGCACTTATGGATTGTAAATATGCAAGGCACACCTGGATAAATCGACCTGATGACACACTCACCTATTCGGCTGTAAAATAAATCTTTGCGATCCTTCTCGACCATGATTGTTGGCTTTTCCATTGTTTAGGGTTTTCAAAATAGTTCCAAATTATTTGAGCAAAGGCAACATTGTTGGAACAATGGTAGTAGAAAATAGATGTACTATTGGTCTGTAATATAGAAATCAGTCATGAACATGTATCCAATTACAGAGAAACTGCTGAACGAACCATGTCTAGATAACTTAAAGTTTCATTAATATTCATTGACTATTTGGTCACTTATTTTGTAATCTATTAGCATTTGTTGCAAAATTAGTTGTTGTGAGGGCCAAAGATTTAGGAAAAATTTATTGGAGGATAGTTTAAAAAAAAAAGATTTTAGTTATTTATTTGAGAGAGAGAGTATGGGCAAGAGCACAAGCTGGGGGAGAGGCAGAAGAAGAGGGAGAAGCAGACTCCCTGCTGACACAGGGCTTGATCCCAGCACCCTGGGATCATGACCTGAGCTGAAGGCAGATGCTTGCTTAAAAGACTGAGCTACCCAGGTATCACCTTAATAAAGAATAACTTAAAATTAAAAAAATTTAAGGGGTGCCTGGGTGGCTCAGTTGGTTAAGCGTCTGCCTTCAGCTTGGGTCATGATCCCAGGGTTCCGGAATTGAACCCCACATAGGGCTCCCCGCTTAGTAGGGAGTCTGCTTTTCCCTCTGGCCCTTCCCTTGCTTGTAGTCTCTTCTCTCTTTTCCTTGCAAAAAAAAAATAATAATAATAAAAAATAAATAAATAAAATTTTTTTAAAAATTAAGGATTTAAGTCATTAAGTTTCTTCACATGAACTGAGAAATGATTACCATTATTTAGTTAGAATGGGGTGATACTAGTGCAGGAGGATAATTTGAGAACTGCTGTTATACAGCGAGTTAGTGAGTATTTTTGATGCAGTAAACAGCCATTTTACTATTTCTCTATTATAAATATGGAAGTAGAGTACAGAGGCAAAAATGTTTTACAGTATTCACTCTGCAAAACTTGAAACAAAAGTTTATCTTTGTTCAGATTTTTAAATCTTATAAGGCACCCATTTCAGAAGAGAAACCAGCAGAATTTTTTAATCCCTAAGGATATTGTTTTGTATATATTTTACCATAATATACAATATGACCAAAGATAACGAGAATGTGGTCAAATAGTGTAATTTGTGCCTTATCATTTGCTTATTGGGGGAAGTCACAAGTTCTATAGAAGTTGTTCTCAAATGTTAGGGAACCTCAAAATCACTGGGAGGTGATTATGTGGAGGACCTGTTAAAAACGCTTTTTCTAGCAAAAAGTAGATACTGCAACCATGCTTTGAGGACCCTCTGTATAGACAAGGTATACCTTGGTCTATTTTCAATTTAATAGGCCTTTGGCTATTTCTCTATTCCCCAGAGTGGTCCAACAAAACTTTATCACCTCACACCTATCTTACAGCATCATCCCCACTTTTACAGGGAAAATTTGGGTCATTGCATATGAACTGCCTCAGGTTCTTATTTCTTTCTTCCATTCTCTTTTCCATTTTCACCTCTATTTCCCGAACTCTTGATCAAAAACCATCCTGTCTCCTTCAGGATAAAATTCCATCTTTGCTTCTTAGAGATTTTATAATTGGCCCTCTTCTATATCAAGTTTTCAACCTCTCCCTCCTTACCAACTTCTTCTCCAAAGCTTGTAAATAAGCCCAAGTCCTTGATTTTTGAAAATCTATCCTGTGACCCTAAATATTTCTCTAGCCAATCTCTTTTTTCTTCACAGGACACATTCTTGGGAAGAATAACACACTTGAGTTCTCAACTTCCTTTTTATTCTTCTCAAGTCACTACAACCAACTTTCTAATCCTAGCACTCTATTGAGGCTGACTTTGAACTAGCTGAGCACAGTTAACACCAATTCTCATTTTAGTGCCTTTCGTGTCTCTCTTTGAAGCTCTCTGCTCTCCTGGTTTCTGTGACACCCCTGCCTTCTCAGTGTTCTTTGTAGGTTCTTACTCTCCCTTTCCCATTGAATGTGGGTGTCTGGAATCCAATCTTTGACTCACTTCTCTTTGCTCCATGCAAGCTCTCTTGGGTATTTCACTGTCTTCCTCAGCTTCAGTTGTGCCCACAGAGATGCTTATGAAAATGTTCTTTGGCCAAATCTAGGAAAAGGGCTAAATTCCACATCTAAGTGATGTGTCTGGAATGCTGTATGCTGTAGGCTACTAGTTCCCAAGTCTAAAAGATCATTTACTCTCTTGAGTTCCAGACTTTAGTCTAGCTTCTATCTTTGCTATGCATCTGAATAGTCTAGTTTAGTGTTGATGGTTGCCACCAGAAACTTTATATGATCACTTTAAACTCAAAATGTTCAACCTGCCACTTAGTAAGATGAGAAAACTTGGAATCATCTTTGAGTTCCCGCTCTTTGCCTTACTTCCATCCTCATATGTTACTGATCACTAAGTCCTATAAATTCTACTCCTTTACTATTTCACCTACCTGTCATCTTCTGTCTGCTGTCCCCACACAAGCATTTGTGAAAATGCTTTTGGGTGAAATCTAGGAAGAGGGCTAAGTTCTATATCTGAGTGGTTGTTTGTGGAATAAGGACAGTTGGAAACTCTTCCATGAACTTCAGTAATTTAGCATAAATGCACATTTAGAGCAAGAGAGGACTATGAGAACATTAGATCTCCAAAAATATGAAGAGACTATGAGTTGGCTACTGGGCTTGCAAATCAGGAGAAATTGTTGCTCAATCCAGTCAGGGAGATCTCAGCTAATATTTGTGTTACATATTATCACCGTGACTTTGCTCTTATTCATACAACTTTGTTTCTCCTAAATTCATTAGGTCAGAAACTCTGTGTTATTTGTCATTATATAGCCAAGAACTAACAATGGCCATGTACTTATGGGTCCTCAATAAATGTTTGTTAAAAAAATAGTTGTCATACTAAGATGTATTTATTGAATTCAGAAAAAATAAACCACTAATACTTGAGATAGGATCTCCTGTTTAATTTATTTCCATGTCTAATATATAAAAAATATAAACATCATAAAAATTACTCAATAGCTCATTAAAAACTAGAAAACAACAATAACTATAAATTACTGAATATTTTCAAAGTGTCTAGAACTTTTCATTTAAATCCTGATAACAACCTTATAACATAGATATCCTTATTACTCTTTTATAGTGGAGGACACTTATTTTTTGGAAAGCTGAGAAATTTGTCCAGGGCATCATAACTGGTAAGTGGCGTCAAAGCCCACATATTTTGTACTGCACTGACTGAGTTATTGAAGTTGTCTGAAATATATTCTAGAAAGAGAAAATATGGCCCAACCTTCAGCTATAAAAAACTAAAACAACTTGATTCAATCTGCTGGTATATTCCTGGCCACTAAGAATTGTTCTGAGCATTCCTAAATCAAAATAGGTTTTTGCATCCAGCTTTAGAGTGTGAACCAGGAATAGCAGGTTGCATTAGCCATACTATGGTATATTTCACTCATGGCACTGATTAAGTTTTGGCACTGCTTTGATGCATAATAAAATAAAAGAAAAATAAATGTATATGTGTAATAGTAAATGGAGGCAGTTATTCAAATAATTCACTGAGATATATCCATTTTAAATCTGAATATTTCAATGAAAATACTTTGGGGAACTGGATGTTCTGTATATTTGTGTTGACTGAATTTCCCACCTTGCAGTCAGGTACTGATAAGACAACAGCAAAAGAAAGGGTTTTTTGTTTTTGTTTTTGTTTTTGTTTTTTTAAACAGGGAATGTTGAGCTGGCTTTGCAAAAAAAAAAAAAAAAAGTAAGATATTCCTTGAGACATGTTATACCAGTCTAGATGGGTCTCTATTATCTGGGCAGGATTTGAAATTAACTAAAAAATTATTTTTTTCAAGATTTTATTTATTTATTTGACACAAAGAGAGAGACACAGAGAGAGAAGGAATACAAGCAGCAAGAGTAGAAGAGGGAGAAGCAGACTTTTTGTTGAGCAGGGAGCCTGATGCGGGACTCAATTCCAGGACACTGGGATCATGACCGGAGCCCAAAGCAGATGCTTAATGACTGAGCCACCCAGGCGCTCCTAATTAAAAAATTATTAAAGAAGTTAACAGATGGGGGGATGCCCAGGTGGCTTAGTTGTTAAGCATCTGCCTTCAGCTTGGGTCATGATCCCAGGGTCCTGGGATCAAGTCCCACATTGGGTTCTCTGCTCAGTGGGGAGTCTGCTTCTACCTCTCCCACTCCCCTTGCTTGTGTTTCCTCTCTGGCTGTGTCTCCTCTCTCTGTCAAATAAATAAATAAAATCTTAAAAAAAAAAAAGAAGTTTACAGATGAAACTTTTCTTCATTTCCGTAAGAATTTACTTATTCTCTACTTATTGATGGCAAAACAATAGATAATACGAACTTTGTACCTAATTACTTATTTATACCTAAAAGTGAATTCTTCTTTTTTTTTTTTTAAAGATTTTATTTATTTATTTGAGAGAGAATGAGGGAGACAGAGCATGAGCGAGGAGAAGGTCAGAGGGAGAAGCAGACTCCCCGAGGAGCTGGGAGCCCGATGCGGAACTCGATCCTGAAAGTCTGGGATCATGATCTGAGCCGAAGGCAGTCGCTCAACCAACTGAGCCACCCAGGCGCCCCTCAAAGTGAATTCTTGATCTCTTACACCTACTCAACATATCCATCCCCCCCTTTTCCCATTTCAGTTATGGCAAATTCATTTTCCAGTTTCCCAGAACACTTCAGTCATTCTTTATGCCTCCCTTTCTCTAGAACCCCCGATCCAAAATCTGTCAGGAAATATTGATTTTGAAATTACATCCAGAATTTAACCATGTCTTTCGGAGTCTACTGTAATGACCCTAGTGTAAGCTACCATCACCTCTCGCTTGGGATATTGCAAAAAGACCTGTGCTCTATAGACTATTTTGAACCTGGCAGCCAGAGTAATTATTTTAAAACCTAAACCATATCATGTCAATCCTCTACTAATAGCCTTCCAGCCCTAGGCATGTAGGCCTTCTAGCATCTGGCCTAGAAACTGTGACCTCACATTATACCATTTCTTTTGTTCTTTCTTTCTTTTCTTTTTCCTGGACCACTGTTTTTCAGGTAAAAGGCCTCTGGCCATTCCTGCAACTTACTGGGCTTGCTCCCAATTCAGGGGACCTTAGCGTGGATTGTTCTCACTGTCTGGAAATATCTGCAGATATCTCTTTCTTTAGATATTTGCAGCTACCTCCCTCACCTCATCAAGCCATTATTCAAATACCACTTTCTCAGTGAGACCTACCCTACTTGCCTAATTAAAAAATGAACAATTATCCTGTTCCTCCTATGCTTTGTCTCATTTCTTATCCCCTCCCTGGTGTATAAAAATTTCCCCCTGTTCTGTTACACCCATGGCTTTCTAACACATTTTTTATTTAAATATTCATTTATTGTTCAACTACTACTATGTTTGATAATGGCATAGATTTTTGTCTGTTTTGTTCATTGCTATATCTGCAGCTTCTTGAATAATGTCAGGCACAGGGTAGGCCTACAATAATTATTTGTTGAATGAATGAACTAATAAGCACCCATCACTTAAACTCAGCAAATAGATTTTATCTTCAAGGGGAGAAGTGTAGAAGTTATTTCCAGAACAAGAGGATTATATGTTGGATTCCATGGTAATAAAAGCAGCGAAGTTTCCATGTATCTAGAGAGTTGGGGGGCTCTTTGAAGAGCTTGATAAGTATGATTCCTTTCCCATTCCCATTCTAAATCTCAAAATATGATCACTTTCTCAGCAGCAAAGGACTAATTTTAAAAGAATCTGGAGTGTTAAATTTGCAATGAGAGGTTCCTAAAAGGAGGGATCATGATGAGAGTTTTACAAAGCTGCTCGGAATTCTTAACATTTCTTCTCTCATAACAGTATTGCTCTTTTTTTAAAAAAATATTTTATTTTATTTGACAGAAAGAGATCACAAATAGGCAGAGAGGCAGGCAGAGAGAGACAGAGAGAGAGAAGGAAGCAGGTTCCTTGTGGGACTCAATCCCAGGACCCCAAGATCATGACCTGAGCGGAAGGTAAAGGCCCAACCACTGAGCCACCCAGGTACCCACAGAATAGCCCTTTTTAATTTGAAATCTCTAAATGTAATTTGGAAGGTATGGGAAGTCACTTTGATTACACCTTGAAAAATTATGTGATGCATCCTCCTCTCCTGTATTTCAGCAGATATAATTCATGTATGTTTTTCATGTCGGTCTTTTTTTTGAAGTGTGTACTATCAGTGGAATATCCATGTCAGCCTACAGCCAAGAGCCTTGAATATTCCGTATTTTTGGGTAGCACAAATATATTGAATGCTGAAATTATTTTCTATCACTTTAACATCCATTCTTTGGTCATTCCTTTTTTTTTTTTTTTTTTGGCCATTCCTTTTAAAGGAGCATAGAATTTTAGAGCTACAAGGTTTCCATTCATTTGGTTTGATCATCTTATTTTATAGACATGAAAATGGAGGCCGAACAATGCTAAGTAACTTGCCCAGGTACCAGAGGGCTGAGTAGTCCTTTTGGTCAGAACAACTTGTTCTAAAATAAAGCAAGTGGGAATTGAAAAATAGTTCTTAATATCAGCAAATTAATTGAATATAGCAACAATCGCAATCTGTGGTTCTAAACAATATGCAGTTCTGCCCCGTTTATTTCCATGGTGACTTTATAAGCCACTATTTGGAAATCTAAGAGAGAGCAAAGAACAAAATAATTGATAAATAAGAAAGAGCTTCCTTCAGGCATTCTAGTAAGTAAGAGTCATGGATCACAAAAGAGTAAGAATTTGCAGGTCACCTGCAGAGAACTGTCCTTATGACATCCACATGAGAAGAGACCTCTTCATCACGGAGATGTTTCCATATTTGGCATAGCATCTGTTATCTGGAGAATTAGGGTTTCTTTCATTATCTAACCTAATCATTTTTAGGTATTTTTACTTAGATATCTGCACTTTCTTTTTTGCACTATCTATATGAAGGTTATTATGCAGAGGAATGTGAAACTCGATGGTAACAATGCTTCATTTTCCTTTCACAGCTCTGTTTAAGGGATAGAGACATTTTTTTGGTGTGGTGCATTCACTTGGTCTCCTGGTGTTTTCTCCACATGCTTTGGAAATCATGTATTTTTCTGAGAGGTGGTAGTTGTGAATGTCTTAATTACAGCAACAGCTTCATTGTTTTAACTTTGTTTTAATTAAGGTACCCTAGTAGCTTCCATAGTTTAAAATATTTGATATTAATCCAAGGGAAGATATTTTGACCCTTTGTGTACAGCAGTGCTCTCAAACTACAAACAAAATTATGGCTAAATCAAATTTTTAAAATAGATTTTAATAGATTCCAGGAGGTAGGAACACTAGGATAGCTCATGTGACTTCAAAGCTAAGATCTCTGCCAACAGCACAATTCGCAATTTCCTAAGAGTGAATTTTTGAGTTCTGTCTACCAGTGCCTGGTTTAATTCAGTTTCCGTTTTCTATGGCTCACTTTCATTAACTCCTGTTGTGTGTGATTATATGTAGGTTAGACACCAGTAGCCTGAGAGTAAGAAGATCTGGGTTCTACTCTGAAAAGCTAGGTCAAATCTGGCCTCCACGTGATGCAGGTAAAACTCCCATACAAGTACTAGGGCAACATTAACTGAATGTAATTTTAATTGAAACGATCTGCTTGGGGTTATATTTCCTTAGATGTAATATCAATTTTTCTCTTCATTTTCTCCTAATTATTTTTCTTGGTAGCATACTTGAAAGGGCTTTTCAACTACTGTATAAATCAGTTTTCTTTTGTAAGATATACGACAATTCTGTTACTTTCCTTTCCGTATTCTCTAAACTTTGCCTAGCATTGCATTAAGCCCTGACTCACACATTATGATGAGCTTTTACATCTTAAATATATTTATCATTTAGGAACTGTAAGTATTTGGCAAATAGTGAAGTGTTGGGGAAGATTAAAGAGAACTAAGTACAAAATTAACAGTAGACTCAACTATGACCCAGAGAAAATGTTCAAATAAGTTGCTACTTTATTTTTTTATTTTTTATTTTTTTTTAAGTTGCTACTTTAAAAAACGTAAGCAGTTAAGAAGAAAAGATTATGTCAGAACACAAATATTCATAGGCAAGAAAATAACTGAAGCTATAATGCTTTAAAACTTGATCAAGGGGCACTTGATGAAGGGGCACCTGAAGGATGGCTCTGATGGTTAAGCATCTGCCTTTTGCTCAGGTCATGATCCCAGTGTCCAGGGATGAAGCCCTGCATCAGGCTCCCTGCTGGGTGGGAAGCCAGCTTCTCCCTCACCCACTTCCCCTGCCCGTGCTCCTGCTCTTGCTGTCTCTCCCTCTGTCAAATAAATAAATAAAATCTTCAAAAAAAAAAAAAAACCCAAAACAAACAAAGTTGATGAAGGTTAGTAGTTGAATTTCTGTGAAATACTTTATGATATTTGATGTCACAGGACTGGATGTAAGCATGGATGATAACGCAGTTTTCTTTCCTAAACAGCTGAAAATAATGTTAAAAATATACATAGCAAGACTTCGTATACTTAAGTAATTGACTATCGTATTAAAGAAGTCCATCTTTATCACTCAAACTGAGAGCACAAGACAGGCAGTTCAACAGTGGGGGTGCAAGCTTTAAAAATTAATTCTAAGGAAAAATAAATAAAAATAAAATCACCCAACAACAACCATAACAACAAACCAACCAACCCTTGATACAGAAAAAGGTTTCAATCATAAAAAATTGAAATCGTTAAATGCCTGAACTTGGTAAAATGAGTCTGGCGTTGGGAGTGAGGGATATTCACTGGAGACCATCATCTCCCACCGCCTCTCCAATGACTTTGCTGCAAGAGGCAGGGCGGGGACTGGTGGTGTTAGGGAGCCTGCGGAAGAGGTGGTCTCAAGGTCCCAGAAACACCTTGCGGGAGCGGGTCTTTTTGCTCTCTCCGTTTCCCTTCCCCATCCTAAAAGCACAATCCAGTGAAGACCCCGCTTCACCCCAGTTCGTAGGCAGACGCTTACACAGGCCAATCTCTGCCCTGAAGCTGAAAACAAACTTCCAGTGTAGGTCACCCAACCGCTCGAACACCCCAGCTCTCTCAGCCCACGCTTTAAAGAACGGCCCGGCCCTCCAGCACCCTTCGATTCCCGGCTCAACTCCACTCCTCTGCCTGCAGGCCCCGCTTGGAGGCCCGCCGCCCGGACCAGGGTGGCCCCGGGCTACGAAAGCCGCAGCCGGAGCGCTCCACGACGCCCCGCCCCCGGCGAGCGTGGCGGAAGTGGCTTGCTCGGGAAAGGAGACCACGGCCACCTGGCCGAGCGCGCATGCGCCAGCGTCCGCGCAGCTAATGGTGGGGGCGTCTACTGCGCTCCCTCCTCCGTCTCCGCAACCCCCGCCCCACGGAGAGTCGGGCTCACGCCATTTTGTGCCCCCCCCCCACCCCTGCCCCGGCCGAGCCACCTTCTCCCTTTCTACACTCTGAGCCCTCCACCCCGCCCCTTTCCAAGCGTGTCCCGGGCCGCCGCAGCAGAAACCGCACCATCTCTCCCCACATTCTCCACGCGGGACGCGCAGCCGTGCCTACAAGTGTTCTTAAAGCAGAGGTTGTAGGGGGTGCGGGGGGCGGTGCGGGGCGGGCGGGAGAAGTCTGCGTAGCGGGAGGGACGGCGCGTGGCGAGCCCCGCGTCTCTGGGCCCCGGCCCCGCCCTGGCCCTTGTCCAAGGGCGGCCGCGGGGGAGGAATGGGCGTTTGCGCTTTAGGGCTGAAGGGAGGACGGTCGTGTGAGGCACCGTCCGGGTTCGGCACCCGGTCCTCCCGCCGAGCGTGGAGCTAGCCGGCTCTTGACTCCTCCCCGTCGGCGGGTGGGCGTGGGGCGAGGGGAGCTGGCGTGGCTGGGGTGTGTTAGGCACCTTTTGCGCGTCATGTAGCTAGTGTTTTGCTGGGAAAAATCTTTACAGAAGGAAATTGCTTTACGGGCAGGGTGGAAGAAGCGCTGGGAAAAGGGTAGCATCCGGAAACACGAAAAGCGCCACTCTGTTCTCTGGGGGCTGGGCCCACATCTGTGACCCCTGGGGAAATCATTTAGCCTGCAGTTGGCTGGTAGTTGCGCTCTGTAGATGGGGGAAGTAATAGCCTAGCTCAGAATTGCCAGGGTTATATAAGGTCATACAGCACCAGGCACCGATCGATTACATGTTAAGTGTAATTAATTTGAGTCTCCATGTTTTGAGAAGTTCAGAGTGACTGTTTTCCAAATTAAAATTCAAGACCCTTGAAGGTCCGATAAGCGAGAGTAGATTTATAGGAACAGCAGAATGTGATATCTGAAGCTCGGAGACGACATTAACACGTGTTATTAATGTCCACTGGATAAATTAGCATACCTTCGTGAGGCTGATACAAACTTGAAACTGTTTCGTTTGAAAGAAATTATGTATTTATCTGGGAGGAAGGGACCTAGGGTTTTAGTGTATGTCGAGAGTCGGAACTTTGGAAATGGAATGGAGTTAGCCGTGCAGAGATTTCTTGAAGACCGAACTGAGGACGGAACTCCCGGGATTTCTGGTGGATGTTTCAGAGAGACTGGATTTGACTGAATATGAGAACAGTTTTTTGATGGTACTTTGCAAAAGGAGAATGCACTTCATTGCACTTCTTTTTTATCTCTGGGAATATTCAAGCAAAGATCTAAAGCAGCCTAAATCTAGAGCAACAATTCCCAACATTGTAGAACTTTCTGCCGTGTGGAAATATTCTGTAATCTCTGCTGTACTAATATGGTATCCACTAGTCTTAGGTGACTCTTGAACACTTGAAATATGGGTAGTGCACTGAGGAACTTAATTTTAAATTTTATTTTAATTAATTTAAGTATAAATAACCACAAGTGGCTGGTCACTGCCTTATTGGACAGCATAAGCTTAGAATTTAGACTCTGAGATCCCTCCCAGTTCTGGATTTGGTTGAGTTTTAAGACAAGACAACTCTTGGAGCATTTATTGCCTTTGGGAATCATAATTATATTCAAATAAGGCCTTTTGCTCAAATATATGATTCAGTGCATAGTTCTGTTAGTACTTACTTAGGCCTTGACAAATTAAAGCAGATCATTCTTTTGACTCCTTAAGTTGTACAGCTAATGCCAGATTTATCCGGAGAGCCATACTATGCTATCCGGATAGCGATACTATCTTTAATCATATTGTACCGTATTGTGACCGTGGATTTTCACTATTCTTTCATCATTTCAACGTTTTTATTTCTGAAGGGTTTTTTTTTCCATTTGAAACATGGTATTTTTTTGTTTTATAATTTTTGTATAATAAAGTGAGTTGATAGTTTCTAATAGTTTTTGAGAATTGGGCCATTTTATTTTATTTTATTTTTTGAACATTTTATATGAGAGAGAGCTCTAAGGGGCTGGGGGAGAGGAGCAGAGGGAGAGGGGAAGCAGTCTTCCTACTGGGCAGGGAGCCTGATCCTGGGCTTGATTCCAGAACCCTGAGATCATGCCCTGAGTGGAAGGCTACACTTAACTGTCTGAGCTGCCCAGGTGCCCCAGCACTGGGCCATTTTAGAAGTAGTTTTGCGGTTATTGGTATTCAAAACTTTTGAAGAGATAGTCTGGAACTTGGTGATATTTGTAAGATTTTTTTCTTTGAAATATGTAGATTTTTTTCTTTTTTAAGCAGATGTTCATAAAGTTAAGTTTGAGAATAAAACTTAAAAAGCATTTTTTATAGATAGCACCCTTAACTCTGGCCTGGTGTTTGTAAAATGATGTTCTTGATCTCAAGGCTGAAGATAATCGATAATGGGCCAGAAACTTAAAGCTCATGGATTTAGCATATATAGAGAATAGCCTATAACATACGAGTCAAAATGGGTTGCTTCATATAAGTGATTGTATACCCCATCTTCTCTGTGACAGTCATTGTTTAGGGCCTGTTTTTCGTGGCATAAGTATTAATAGAGGCCCTCTCATATAAAAAATATCCCAGTTGGTACTACATAAAAATATCACCCTACTTTTATTCTTGTTGAGATTTGTAATATGTAATTTTAGGAGGATTAACCATGTTGCAGTCTTACAAATGTACTGAAGTATTGAGAGCTTGTGTGCTTAAATAATAGATTATCTGGAATAAGACCAGAAAGTGACCTGTCCATTTAAGCCACTGGGAATTACACATTTTTGCTTCTCTCCTTATATTGAATGTAATTCTTGGGCAGGTTGATTTTTGTTTTTTCTACCTAAAAGATCTTGTGGTATAAGAGGCTTCAGAGAAAGTCAGATCATGCCAATCAAATCAGAAGACTGAGTATTCTTGTTGAAAATAATATCCATTTTATTTTATGGTGAAGTTGAATAGTGAAGTTGGTCAGAAATCTGTTTCTTACGTATTTAGGATGTTCAAGAAGGAGTTTGTTTATAGTTCACTTAAATAGTAAAGAAAAATACTTCAGCCAAATGCACTATTGTATTAATTTATACTGTGGTAGATAAATGTTTTATTGAGAGTCAAACACACTTGGTTTGAGTCCTTACTCTGCTGAGGTTTAAAAGATGTAATCCATGTGATACATTGTGTACAGCAAAGCACTTAAAAAGTAAGTGCTCAATAAATATAAGCTGTTTTAGCCTTAAGTTTATTGATTTTTTAAAAGGTTTTATTTATTTGAGAGAGAAAGAGAGAGAACACAAACAAGGGGAGTGGCAGGCAGAGGGAGAGGGAGAAGCGGACTCCCTACACAGCAGGGGGAGCCCGATTTGGGACTGGATCCCAGGACTCTGGGATCATGACCTGAGCCAAAGGCAGTTGCTTAACCAACTGAGCCACCCAGGCACCCCTTAAGTTTATTGAATAAAGGATCTGGAGGAGATATTGATGTTCTGAGATACATTGTGGATAACTGCCAAGAAGTACTTAAATCTAATTCTGAAAACCTAAGTTTAGTCCTTCCCTACCATATTCTGTCTTTGTGACTTCAGTTAAAGTATTTAACTTCTCTCAACCTCAATTTCTTCTTCTGTAAAATGGAATTAGTATCTCAGCTCGTCCTAGACTTTTCACAGGATTGTTGAAGACTTCAGAAGAGACTGGCATAAATTGCTTTGTGCAATTTTATGGGTGAAACACATTAAATGCTTTACAGACATTTCATTATTTAATTGGTTTTGTCTCAACTTGTCAACCTGCTACCTCTAGTAGAGACTGACTTTAAATCTGCAAAAATTGTTGTATATTTTTATTTGTGAAACTGTGTAAAGTATACCAGGCACTACCCGAGGTTGCTCTTTTTAACAATACTGTAAATCATGGTATTGGTACTTTGCTGATCTGGTTGCAATATATTTTCTCTTCCCAAGATTGATTTATTTGGGGGGGGGGTGGTTAGGGAGGGAGAGAGAATCCTAAGCAGACTCCACAATGCACACAGAGTCTGACTTGATCCCAGGACCCTGAGATTGTGACCTGAGGCGAAACCAGGAGTGGGTGCTTAACCGGCTGAGCCACCCAGGCACCTGTGACATATTTTCTACACAAAACAACTCCGTATTACCACTAAGGGAGACCCAATGTTTTAATGGGCCTTTGATGTATTCCATCTACTATGCAAAATGCTGTATCTCATTTATTTATCCAAACATGTCATTCCCACTTAATAGGTGATACCGAAGAGGCTGTTACTTTCTGGAATGGATCTCTCAGTTTTTTGGCATTATACTACTGCCTCTGATAAGATCTGGTGGATAGTTAGTGGATATTGAAGGTTAAATAAGGTACTGAATATGAAAAAAGCATGCTGTCTGGCATATGGTATGTAGTAGCTGCTGAAAAAATGGTTGTTCATGAAATTCATAGGGCAATAAAATTGAAATAATTTATGTGAGTGTACTTTATAAATGGAAAATACTATACAAATATAAATTATTTTAAAATCTCCGAGTACACTCTTGCTGTTTTAAATGCCATAGAGGTTCTATGACTGAAGATTGTATGTTTCACTTCATTCATATTATTTGCTTCTGGATCTTTAAAGGACTACTCCTAATCATAACATTCCTTCTTTGAGAATATGTATGTTTAATGGTAATTCTTTGTGAAATATTTTTAAGAAACTGTAATTTTGCTTGGATTCTTCTTTCTTCTTCTTCATCATCATGATAATGAACTGAGTGCTTTCTATGTACCAGGCACTGTCCCAGGTGCTTTAAAAATATTGCTTCATGTAATCTACAAGGGGAGTACACTTTTAACCTGCATTTTATTTTATTTTTTAAATATTTTATTTATTTATTTGACAGATCACAAGTAGGCAGAGAGGCAGAGTGAGAGAGGAGGAAGCAGGCTCCCTGCTGAGCAGAGAGCCCGGGGTGGGGCTCGATCCCAGGATCCTGGGATCATGACCTGAGCCTAAGGCAGAGGCTTTAAACCACTGAGCCACCCAGGCGCCCCTTAACCTGCATTTTAAAGATGAGGGAACTAAGGCAGGGAAGTGATGTGACTTGCCCAAGAGCACGTCGTAAGTGTGCCTGTATTTGAACTCCAGAGCCCAGCTATTTACTGCTAAACTGACTCAGCATAGGCAGATATTTTGCAACAAAGTTCACTATGACAAACACATTATGGAGGTCTTGTGAGTTAATTATGATCAACTTTTATTTGTATGTTCCTCGTGGGATAGTAGAGAGAACTCTGTGGACCAGAAGTCGGGACTTCAGTTTTAGTCCCAGCTGTATCACTAAATAGTGAAGTGTCCTTGGGCAGTTCAAGAAACCCCTCTGGACTTCAGTTTCCTCACCTGAAAAATGAGGGATTTGGATGAAATTAGTTTTTCTCAAACTGTAGTTCTGAACCTCAGATGTCTTTGGTTCCCCTCCCACCAGTTTGTATAGTTATAGTTTTGTCTGTTATAATGGTTTATCCGTTTGCCTAAGATTTAATTTTAAGCAAAGAATTTCTGAAGTCAGCAGTCTCTGAAATAACTTAATGACAAGTCCTCGACTGCTTACTATGTGTACAGCTTCTCAGTAATTTCACATTATTTTAGTATGTTAAAGGAGATTGGCATTGTTTACAGATGAAAAAAACTAAGGCACTAAAATGGGACATCCGTGAATTTTTGTAAAAATACGTATGTACATGGACAGAATATTTCAGGTTATCAGCTACCTGGGATCAAAGCCTGATTTTTTTGTTAGACTTACGTTCTTTACCCAGTTTTTATTCCCCCCTTTCTCATTGGTAGGGGGATAATACATGATCTCAGGGTCATGAGATCGAGCCTCCTATTGGGCTCTGCACTCAGTCAGGAGTCCCCTTGGGGTCTTGTGTGTGTGTGTGTGTGTGTGTCCGTCCGTCCACACCTCTCCCTATGTCCCGCCCACTTGCTGTGCTTGTGCATACACATGCTATCTTATTCTCTCTCCAAAATAATTAAACCTTAAGACCTAAAATATTTCAAGTCTCTTCCTTTTTTACAGTTCTCTAGTAGTTTTACATTATATCTAACTGAAATTTAACTTCTATGGCCTAGAAGGCTTTATATCATCTGACGTCTTGCTACCTCTCAGACCTTTTTATTTTCTACTGCTTATCTGCTTTGTTCTCTTCACTTGAACCACATTGGCCTCAGGATCTTGGTACTTTGCTATTCTTTTTGCCTGGAAGTTCTCCAAAGCTCCCTCCTGGGCTTCATTCATATCTTCTATTAAGTGTCACCTCCTGGCTGAAAACAACTTGTTTAATTTGTTTTCATAGCATTTGTCACTACCTGGCATTGTATTTATATGCTCATCTCCTGCATTGTAACATCGTTTTTTTTTTCTCGCTCAGTCATGACCGTATCCAGAGCTCCTTACAACAGTGTTTGGCCTGGAGTAGGTGCTCACTAAATAGTTAGGAATGGATAAAGCCAACGAACAGGTGGGGCATTGGCTTTAACTAAGGAGGTGCCTTGAATGTAAGAAGAGGGAATTAGGAGAAGGTATGGTGATTTTGAAAGAGGGGAGTGGAGGGAGTTAGAAAATAAAGGCTTTTCATTTCTCTGTGAAGGGGGAGGTACAGGTGTAGTCAACTGCCAACAGTTGGGAAGTTTATTTTATTAATAAAACTAAAGTAATGTGTGTGCATTGAAATATTTAAAATTCAACAAAAGAATTCAAAATGAAAACATTAGATGACAGGGAAAGGAGGATTCCTGATGATCATGAGTCTGGAAAGTCTTCTTGGAGATAAATGAGCTTAGGTTGGGCTTCTCTAGGCAGCTAGGATGTGGAGAGGAAGCAAAAGGTATTGCAAGGAGGAAGAACTGTAGGCTAAAGGTTCAGAAGAACCTGAGATGGTCTGGGAGATAACTGGGTATTTGCTTTGACTGCTGTGGGAAAGGAGGCTGCAGAGGTCCTGTGGGACTGATTTTAGATAAGTTTTATCCTCCAGGTGAAGGAGAAATACTGGATGCCTTGAGTAGAGGAGTAACAAATAATTCTAAATAAGAATGAGTACTTTGGAGATGGTATACGGAATTAATTAGAAAGGTGGGAGGGCGCCTGGGTGGCTCAGTCATTAAGCGTCTGCCTTCGGTTCAGTTCCTGATTCCAGGGTCCTGGGATTGAGGCCCACATTGGGCTCCCTGCTCAGTGGAAAGCCTGCTTCTCCTTGTCCCACTACTTGTGCTTGTTTTCCCTCTTTCTCTGTGCCTCTCTCTGTCAAATAAATAGATAAAATCTTTTAAAAAGATTAAAAAAAAAAAAAAGAAAGGTGAGAGATGTGTTTAAAAGGTACTGTAGTAAGTGTATTTGTTAAGGTGAGATTGGAAAGGAAGAGACTGCATTAGAATTGCTTTATTAAAACAAAAGATGCCAGGAGCAGATTGCATGGATGTTGTCAGGAGAAGTGCTGGTCAATCAAAAACGCCATGGACTTTATGAACTTCTGTGACTGAAGAGTAGTGTTGCTCTTAATAGAACTGGGAATGTTGAACAGGGAAGCAGGTTTGGTGGGGGAAAATATACCAGGAAATAGTATATTACAGAGGAGAGTTTTTCTGTCTGTAAATATGAAGCCTTTGATAATTATATTAAAATGGTGATTCTCTATTTATAGTGTAGTTAATAACTTGTCATTTTGATAATTGGTTGTTCCTAATGAAAATTTGTAGCTTCTTACCCATACTAATTAGAATCAAACTAATTTTGGTTAGGAAGTACTTATTCCTGTTCTAGTAGTTTTTAAGAAAAATGATTGCTCAGTGAATGGTAAGGAAAAATATTTGCTATCATTTTGCTTTTTATGGTGCTTCATAATTTTCAATGTACTTTCACTTCTGCACTTTGATTTTATAGTAATCCAGTGACATGGATAGTTCAGATGTGCTGTTCACTTACCTGGTTTTGTTTGTAATGCAGTTAAATATGCTTTATTTTCAGATTGTTACAAGTATTAAATCTCAGGACGGTTTTCCCATAATAATTGAATGGGTCTTAGCTGCTCCTCTTGTCTAAGAGGATCTTGTGTTTTATCTAAACTCATTCCATTGAGTATATCTGATCTGTTCACTTCAGTAGGCTATAAGCTACTAAATGACACAGATACATCTTTCTTATCTTTCTATCCCTTATTACACCACTTAGTAATTTGATCATTCATGCAACGTTTACTGAGTATCAGCAGTGGTAGGCAGCATATTAAGTATTAAAATTACAGAATAAGCAGTGTCCTGTCATTAAGGAGTTAGCTAGGTTGATGACAAGGAAATAATTAACATTGTAGTGTCTAGTGTGAGAAATGCTGTGACTGATGCATTTTATTTTAGGTCCTGAACTCATTTGATATGGGGTAAGTGAATACAAATGATCTTTAGTTATGAAAATACAATTAGCATTTTCCAAAAAATTGCAGTTGGTTTTGAAACAGTTAAAAATTATATGTGAATCATCTGTTCTTTCAGTTTTTCATGGTATGTTGCTTCTCTTTTAGCAGGTAATTGTATGCACTCTTGAGCTTTATACTTTCTGAAGTCCACTTGAAATGGGGCATATATAAATATATTGGAGTTACCATTGTGGTATCCCAAATACTAGGTATAGAAGTTTTGACACTTTGTACACTTAACTTTTTTTTATTTTTTACATTCTCGGTCATTGAATGATCATTTGGTATTATTTTTCACAGCAGGAAAAATTTGTATCATGATGTAATTTGAGGTTTTTTTTAAACAACAGAACCAGAATGAAGTGTATAATAGTGTTGGCTTAACCATAATTGCTTCCTGCCTTTGGAGTTCTATGAAGATGAGAATGTTCTGATTGTAACAGTTTTCTATTAATTTATATTATGCAGGATGTTCAGCTTATGGGTGATTGGAATTAGAACTGTTATGCTCAGAATCAGTATATAGGTCTGCTGACTTAATTTTCTTCAGCAGTGATGTAATAGAAGAAATGATAAAACATTCCACTGTCTTAATGGGTAAACTGATGGATTTCACAATCCAGATATTTATGTTGTTTTGATGGTGCTATAACTAGTAATAAAGTTTTCAACTCTTGGAGGTACTTTAAGCCAAAGATGTTTCATGGTATTTCATCTTTGGTCATTTAGCACCAAAAATATGAGCTATAATTAGAAACCCAGTAGCATGTTCATTACATTTTTGTTTAATTCACATTTTAATGTATAAGTTTACTACAATTAAAAAAAAATTGTTGTGACAGTATGAGAAAAGGTATATCCTTAAATTCCATCATTTTGAAATAAAAGATTTCAATTTTTCTACTCCAGAATAAGAGCTTACAGGTGTGACATAGTATTGGCTCTTGGCTTAACGATCAGGTTTAAATATAAGTATTAATCAGAGATGAACTTACTCTTCGGGTTCACATTTAAACTGTTGCATGTTGAAATAATCTAGGTCTCCATCTGCACATCTGAATTCATTTTGTAAAATATGGCAAACAGCTGCATTTCGATTGAAAGCTAAAACAACTGCAGGACATTAACCCATTGAGAAGATTACAGTAGGTTTTCAGTTCCATGTTAACTGTATTTATTAGAGAAAATTGACTTGAGTGCTTCTGCTTTTAACTGACTTTTTTTTTTAATGTCTAGGAGAAAGGAAATAAAGCATTGGGATGATAGGACTTTGATGTGTAAAGAAGTTATGTCTAAAGAAGTTAATTATCTAAATCAAATGAAATGTGGGTATGGGAAATAATTTTTTAAAGGTTCTAATGAGCTATCAGCTCATCATGTCAGAAAAATGTTATACACCTGTTTGATTTAAAAATTAAATAACTTGACTGTGAAAGGATGATCGCGGTTATAATAAACTACGATTGGGACCTTTTACCTCTTACCAATAAATACCCTTGATGTGAAACATTTGCAGTAGGGGGACAACTGAAGAGAGCTGTGGTTTTAATACAAATTTACTTTCTGAAGTGTCTCCTCTTCAGAGTGTTAAAGTAGGGTGACTGGATTTGCAAAATGAAAAAGGGGCAGATTGCTCCCACAGTGTCATGGGACATTAGGCCACAGGATCGTGCCACACACTGGCATGTCTTCCAGTCTGATATGAGTCACCTTAAATCATAACTGTTTTTGGAAATTGGGGTTAATAAACTTTGAGTTTAACGTTTTCTCTGGGACATCGTATCTTTGCCAGGGTTCTGGTGGGATGAGGGAAACCATTTCTAAGGTCCTTGAGAGAGCCAGGTTCCTTTTTTATCACTGTCCTGATTCTGTAGGACTGTTCCTAGTCATTTCCTGTTTGTCTTCCCCCAATCTTGGATTTGGCAATGTGATTTTTCTTTTTAACCTGAGTTCTAATGGTGATGCTTCTTTTCCTATATTGTCTGTAGAAAAAAGTACTTATTGTAAAAGCCTGTGGGGAAAAAAAATGAGGCTTAAAAACAGTCAGTGGTCTTTCATAGCGTTAGCTTCTTTATGTGTTTTAGAATTTTGGTTTTCAGGCTCAATTTGAGTAAAAGGTTTTGCCTTTTCTGCTCTTTCATTTGCTCTCGCCCTTAGGGACCTCATACTAGACCAGGACTTATGCGGGCAGATAGTTGGCCTTGCCACAGGAGGATATTGGGATATTCCAGATCTAGCCAACCTGCTAGTATGCTGCTCATCTTAGGCCTCTGTCCCGTTGCCTTCTCTCAAACGCTTCATACATGGCCTGTCTCAGGCGGTAGTTTATAGTAGTTTTGTTATTGTTGTTGTTTTTGGTGGCTTTTTTTTTTTTTTTTCATCCCTTCAGTCATCTTCATGGAGCCCAGTCCTTCCATCTCAGAGCTTGGTAAATACCCGGGTTTGGGTTTCCTATATCAGTTTTAGCCTCCATTGCCCGCAGGAGCTGTCAGGTTAGAGGATGTATTAAGAAGATAAATTTCGGGGGCACCTGGGTGGCTCAGTGGGTTAAGCCGCTGCCTTCGGCTCGGCTCATGATCTCAGGGTCCTGGGATCGAGTCCCACATCGGGCTCTCTGCTCAGCCGGGGGCCTGCTTCCCTTCCTCTCTCTGCCTGCCTCTCTGCCTACTTGTTCTCTCTCTCTGTCAAATAAATAAATAAAATCTTAAAAAAAAAAAAAGAAGATAAATTTCGCAGCAAGGTGAAGAATGAATTGAGATGGAAAGAGAAAAGCTATAAATAGTGCTTATAGAGAGGGCCATACAGTAGAACAAGATGGGGAGGATGTAAGAACATAAGTAGAATTTTTTTTATTTGTTTTTGTTTTGTTTTGTTTTGTTTTTGCAAATGATAGGGTGCAGGAGGAGTCAACGACAGATTTTTGAGCTAGGATGACTGCTAGCTGTAGTGATGATGTCAGTACTGAAAAATATTTTACAAGGAAACCAAGTACTTAATATTTATTGAATCGTGTTAAGGCTGTTCAGTGAAAATATTCAAGTTTCTGAGACTTGCAATTCTGAAAAAATAGTAACCTCAATTTGTCATATAAAAGCTTTTAGCTGACCAGTAAAAGAATTCTTTCTCTGTACAATACTAAGTTAACGTTGTACGCTTACTGTGTGCTAAGAGCTGTTCTGAATGCTTTGTACAGATTAGTTCATTGAATGCTCACAACAACCCTAAGAATGTGGGATTATCATTCCCATTTTAAAGATGAAGGAACTGGAGTACAAAGAAGTTAAGTAATTTGCCCAAAGTCCTAGTAAGGTAGCAGAACTGGGATTTGAACCTAGACAGTCTGACTTCTGGTTTACATTAAACTTTACATTAAAGTGAAGAAATTCATTTTCCTGTAGAGCTGGTTCATTGATTTACTTTGTATTTTTAAAAGCTTTTAATTTCAAACTCATGAAATTACAGAGAATAGGATTATATATATATATATATATATATCTCATATCATATATTCAAATCTGCAGATCATTTTTAAGGAAAATTATATTGCAAAATTTATATGGACAGATGAAATAATAGCTAACATTTATTGAGCACTTACTGCGTAATTGAGGTTTTTATCTACTTTCATTATTTTAACATTATTTTCACTAATTCTTGTTTATGGGAATACCACGTGCATTAAATAAAATAGCATATATTAGGATTGGTATCTACTTTTCCCCTTATGCATCAACTTAATTTTATTGGGAAAAAGTCACATTTTAAATTGATGATTTACTTAACCATGAGATTTTAAAATATCACAATGCTTATTTACGATCTACTGATTGACTTTATTATTTATATTTTAGGTTTTGGTTCAAATAGCAATTAGATTATGCAGTGGTTTTCTAATTTTGTATTTTACAGCTGCCCAATTCTTTATATTAACTCTTACTTGGAACCCCAATACATGAAATAGAAAAATCAGGGTTGTTCTCTGATTCTGGATGGAACTGGGAGGGTGTGCTTTGGGACAATTGGAAGCTCCTTTAAGTATTGCCTGTGAACGTTAGGGCTCCCTGGAACACATTTTGAAAATCATGGGGTTCTAGTAAAGTATTTTAATGAATCTTTTTCTTCCATAAAATGTTAATCGCCTAAATGAATACTTTTTTGATATTGTATTTGACTAAGCAGTTTTTTCTTCTTTACTGTTTCATTTTAAAGATTTATTTATTTGTGAGAGAGAGTGAGCACACATGCGAGTGTGATGGGTAGGGGGAGGGGCAGAGAGAGAGAAAGAGAATCTCAAGCCTACTAATGCTGAGAGTAGAGCCCTAGGCGGGACTTGATCCCAGGACCCAGAGATCATGACCTGAATGGAAATCAAAAGTTGGATGCTAAATTGACTACTCCACGTAGGTGCCCCTATTTTACTATTTCATTTTAATAAAGAACATTAAGTATGGACAAGCAGATTTATGAAGAAACTAGAAATTTAAAGTTTTCTATACTTTTTGAAGTAATTTATAATTGCTTCCATTTTTGATGCATTTACTTATAGTTAAATACATTTTGTAAGCTTTATTTCTTTTTTATTTAGATGAATAATACTGCAGCCAGCCCCATGTCTACTGCTACTTCAAGTAGTGGAAGAAGTACAGGGAAGTCTGTAAGCTTTGCAGCAGAGTTACAGAGTATGATGTAAGTATGTCTCTGTATCACACATTACTATTTTAAGTTTATTCAGGTTGATAAAAGACAACAAAAACAATAAAGTTTCTAAAACTTAACTTGGAAATGCATACTTAAGTAACAATGAAGTAGTCTGATAATAGATTAAATAGCCATATACAAAAGGGGCAAAAGTCATTAAAAATAGTAGGTGGTATTGTATTTGAAAAATAAATATTGGTTTATCTTTATAAAAGAATGGACATTCACAGGAATATTTTTGCTCTGGTTTTATCTGTTCAAATCTGTGTTACAGATTGTTTATTCCTATTTTAGTTTTAGATTTAGAGAATTTTGAGATTGATTATATTCTTGGATAGTTCAGATGTTTTCACAGAGGTTCTCAGTTTTTCACAAATATCATAATAATTCCATGAGCCTAATTTAAATTTCTTTTTAGTTTTGATAATATCTGAAATCACTATATTGCTAAATGTTGAGAAAAAATCTAGAACATTTAAAAAACACATTTATTGTTTTTGAGAAATTATACAGTCATTAAGATTTCTTTCCTAAGGCCCTGTTTAGCTTGAGTTCTAGCTTTTTGCATTGAGTGACGTGGCTTAGCTTGATTTGGTAGGAGATAGCGCTCTTATTAGAGATGTCTGCTAGCATATATTTTTCTTTATTATTGGTTCAGGAGACAATTATCTGCATAAGTGGGACAACACATTAGAGCTCTTCTTTTCCTGTGTGTACAACATTCTTTTCAACTTGCCCTGTATGTCATATTTATATTTATATTGACAGTCCTCTTAGTGGATTAACTTTACTATGTGACTGTTCAAATACATATGCTGTTCATATGCTTGGTAAACATACTTTAGACAACAATGAGAACATTTAAGCCATAGGTTCTCAAGCTTTTTGGTCGGAGGATCCTTTTACATTCTTAGTTGTTGAAGACCTAAAGCGTTTGTTTATGTAGGTTGTATCCATGAATACTTATTTCTTAGAGTTTAGGACTCTAAATTTAAATAATATAAAAATATTAATTTATTTGGAAAATAATAAACCCATTACACGTTAACATAAATAACATGTGCCCTATAAAAATAATTATATTCTTAAACCAAAAATTAGTAATATTTTGTTAGATAAGATGAGAATAAATTTAATATATTTAGGAGCTGTATGGGGGAGCCTGTGTTTTAAATTATGGAAAATGTTAAGGGTTTATGCTGGTATACTCTTCCATATGATAAGCCTTTTCATTTTAGTTTTGTTGCTTTACATTAAGAATTTTTTATGTGGCATAATGTTAATTATATTTCAAAATAATAAATGTGCTTTAGAAGGTTTACATTAAAGTGAAGAAATTCATTTTCCTGCAGAGCTGGTTCATTGATTTACTTTGTATTTTTAAAAGCTTTTAATTTCAAACTCATGAAATTACAGAGAATAGGATAATGAACTCCATGCATCCATCATTCAACCTTAACAATAATTGTGTTTTGCTAGTCTCATTTAACCTACTCTCCACTTTTCTTTTATGAAATATTTTAAAGCAAATCACAGACATCATATTTCAAAGTTGGTGGTGTTTATTAAAACAATATATTTGTCGTAGGTAAAAAAAAAAAAACAAGGTCTATAGCATAGGTCAGCAAACTATGGTCATGGTCCCATGGACCGGCTGCCTGTTGTTGAAAATGAGGTTTTATTGGACCCCATCCATACTCATTTATCTGTTACCTGTCGCTACTTTCATGCTACATGACAGAGCTGAGTTTTTGTGACAGAGACCATATGGCCTGTAAAGCTGAAAATATTTATTCTGTGGCCCTTTACAGAAAAGGTTTACCTGATCTATAGAAACAGTTTCTATAAGGGGAAAGCTTTATTTCCTTTTGGTCATTTACACTTAGGGGAGGTTCTTAGTGCATTTGATAGACTGCAGGCCACTTAAGAAAACAGAAAAAAATAAAAGCTAAATTCAGCACTTTCTTATTAAATACTTTTGCAAACATCTTCTCAACTAATATGCTTAAGCTGGATTCAGAATGCAAAAGTTATTGTTGGCTACAGCTTTGGAAGAAATGTACATTTTCCTTCTATTTCAGACCTCTTAGAGAGGCTACTCCTAATAGTTACATTCATCATTTATAGTCTGAAGTTATTTTTTTCCCCTTATGAATTGCTTCATAGAACAGGAAAAAAGGGCCCAAATTGAGGGAATCCTTTTAAATTTACCAATATCAGTATAAGGTTTTCAGGCTTTTGATTATATGAGAAGCAGTATATATTTATTCTTGCTTACTTCTGATGAGAAGTGCAGGATTAAATCTTCGTGTTTATTTTGTGTTGTAGAAATTCCATTCTGTGTATCCCCATTCACAGTTCTGTTAAGCCTGTTTATATTGTATTACCATTTTTTAATCCTCTACTGTTACTGTCTTTCACACCCATTCACCATAAATGGCTTTTTTTCTCCTGGCTCCCTGCCCTCTACATAAGTAACAATGTTGTAGTGTCATTTCCAGGGAATAGTTTCAATGAAAGGTGTCCAGTTGTCAAGCACAGATGAAATTGTCATATTCTGCTATTAAATACAGAGCTGGCGGCTAGCAGGTCTGTACTACTGTTAGAGCCTTGATAGAATGGATCGTATTTTAAGTTTGGCTTCTAAATAGTACAGTGAAGCATTCTTTAGGAGGTGTTTCTGTAGATTTTAAACTAAAGGATTAGCAGACAGTTGCTGGTGCATGGGGGATGATAGCAGCTTTCCCTTACCTAGAGCAAATAACTCAGCACATTTGCTACATGCTTCTTATCACAGCTCTTTGAATAATATGTGCTGGGAGGGTCCAGAGGCTTTTCATTTTTAAGTTACTGAACTCAAGTAATTTACTTAACTCCGTAAATTACAAAGTGAAATCTTTTCAAATCCCTATTGTAGGTACTTTATTTTGTAAGAATTCTTCAAAATGAAAATTTCATCCTTATTTAAAATTCACAGATTGAAAAAAAATTGTTTTAGCTTTTTTAGTATATGATAAAATTTACTCTCTTAACTGTATATATAGTTCTGCAAGTTTTTTGTTTTTAAAGAAATCAACATTTATTGATCCCTTACATGGCAGGACCTAGATGCTTTCCACTTAGTGTAGCAATAGAGGTTTGTGGAGACACATAACTATTAGGTAATAGGATATGAAAAATTAATTTCATGGTAGTACAAAGAGTGATGAACTTCTGAGAATAAGCTTCCTGAGGTCTCTACTTCTGACTTTTTCCCGGAATGCCCTGCAGTATTCTATGAGCACCTCAAACTTAGTATGTCCAAAACTGAACTAATAGTTTTTTCAGTCAGATTTGCTTCTTTTCCTATGAGTTTTTGGGGGCATGTAGCAACAACTATTCATTCATTGCTGCCTTAGGTGAGGGCATAGATGTCTATGTGAAATGGCATCATTTGGCTATAATTTAGCATTTTGAAGTTAGGAGCTGTGAAAGAGTCATGTTCCCAGTTCTAGCCTCATGTTAATCTGACTTTAAAGAGACCTGATATGTAAACATATGTGTAAATATTAGATATATATTCAACTCACATAGCATTCCTTCAAATATTGTTTTCTTGGTGCATTTAAGTTTTTTAGGAAATTGGATAAGAATTCTTAAAAGGTAAATAGTGCTAACAATTCATTCCAAGTTCAGAGGTGCTTTAATACTACTGACAATAGTGAATGCTGGCACTGCCTAACTACTTCATGTACCGTTTCATTTAACCTTCACACAACCTGGTGAGGTAGATCCTACTATTCCCCTTTTAAAAATTAGATGAGGAAATTGAGACACAAAAGTAAGTAACTTACAAAAACTTGCCATTAGAGTAAGTGGCAAAACCTTATATTTAAGCCAGGAAGTCTAACTCCCTCAAGAGTCCGTACTTCTGACATATTATGCTAAACTACATTTCAGCCAATCAAGCTTTGATTTTGATTTAGAAAATTTAGTTTATGAATCAGTGTTTACTAATTTATGTGTGAGTAGTATACTCTAATGAAATAATGTGAAAGCTAAATAATTATTGTTAATTAGTATTGTTAATAATGAGGTCTAATTTTTTATAAGTATTGGATGAAGTTATTTTCATATTATCATAGCATTTATTTTAATTGCCTATGCCTAATCACCAAATATTTTTAAGTAAGGTCATGTCAATAACGAAGAGAAAGTGTAATTTTTTGTTGAAATTGTGTATTTGTTATACTTAATAGGCTCCTTATTGGATGCTCATATTTCTGATATGTCATAATTTTGGATATAAACATAGCTACATTGTTGAATATTTAAATGTTATATTTTATTGCCATTAGTATTTTCTTTTAATTCTTGATAAATTTACACTAAAATATGTGGATAAACTTATCCTTGTACTTTTTGTGGAATGCATCTATTTGGAATATTTTAAGATATACATTGGTTTATAAATACAATAATGTGGAAGATTTTAAAATTATTTAAAATTGGTCACAGTCTTTCCTGAAAGTGAGAAAATCTGTGAAAGCTGATTGAGAACCTAAAAAGTGGTATGTAACTGAAAGTTGGTTTTACCTAGTTTCCTTTCAGAAATGAAATAAGGAAATGTTTAAGTTGCTAGATCCCAACTGAATTAAGTGCTTGACCAAAAAAAAGTGTCGTCTTATAAATAGTACAAAATATAATTTTGAATTTGTACTGAAATATCTCTATCAGTTATCTCATGAAAAGAAAGTAAACAAGGCTTTCAAGTTTAGGATAGTATGTCTGTAATTACCAGGGAGAAAAATATGTTGTTCAGTCTTAGAATGAATCCCTCAAGTCCAGGGGGATGGTCATTTTGGTAATTCTCTAATGAAATTGTATCGGTAAATACTACTGACAGTAGTATCGGGAAAAATAGGTGACAGTTCATAGATCCGTCATTCAAAAGTACTATATGGTTGCAAAGTATTTCACTGGAGAATGGGAATACCCATTCTCAACCAGTTTGTTGGCAGAACCAGGATGTAGCTGGTTCACGGGTACTTCTAGAATTCACTTAACTCTCGTACGTACATTCCATTGTGTTCCTGACTGCTTACCTAGACTGCCTGTGGTGGTACGTAGTATATATATATATGCTTCATGTTCAGTATTAACTTTCTAAAACCTGAAAACCCGGGAATTCTGAAGAACGTTTCTCAGAGAAAGGACTGTAGACCTGCATCTACGTCATAGGGTTTATATGAAGATGAAATGAGATTCTGAGTCAAGGCAGATAGTTGCTATTTCCAGTGCATAGTAGGCACTGTCCTGTTAGTTGTTGCCATCATCTTTTAAAAAAAATGGTTCTCATCAATGTCTGGTTAGGAAGCTTATAAAAATGTTTCAAGTGCAGGGGGAAATGTTTGCAGTTTCATGGGAAGAATTTTTATAATTACAGAGAAAAAATGAATTGTCTGCCTTGTAGCCTGCAGTCTGGTAGAACTTTCAGCATTGATGGAAATTTCTATTTCTGTGTTCTCCAGTATGATAGCCACTAACTATGTGTGCTGACTGAGTACGTTAAGTGAGCTAGGCAACTGAACAACTGAATTTTACATTTATCTTAATTAACTTTAAATAGTCACATATTGCAAGTAGCTACATGTTTGACAACACAGAAGAAATATGGAAAATATAAATTATACATGGAGCGGTGCCTGGATGGCTCAGTGGGTTAAGCCGCTGCCTTCCGCTCAGGTCATGATCTTAGGGTCCTGGGATCGAGTCCCGCATCAGGCTCTCTGCTCAGCAGGGAGCCTGCTTCCCTTCCTCTCTCTCTCTGCCTGCCTCTCCATCTACTTGTGATTTCTTTCTGTCAAATAAATAAATAAAATCTTAAAAAAAATGGTTTAAATTATACATGGACTACTACTTTTCTCAGTTTCTTATATATCTTTTTTTAATTTTTAATTTTTAATTTTTTATAAACATATATTTTTATCCCCAGGGGTACAGGTCTGTGAATTGGCAGGTTTACACACTTCACAACACTCACCATAGCATATACCCTCCCCAATGTCCATAACCCCACCCGGTTTCTTATATTTTTATTGAAATTGGGAAAATACATATACATGTTATATCACTTTTTAAAATTTACTATTTACTTTTAAGTAAATAAATAAGTGCTGTCACCAATTTACTTTCTGCTGCTTCCTTTCTTTTGGCTGTCATTGTTGCACAGTTCTTTAAAGAGTTGGGGATATTAATTTTTGGTTACTTTGGCAGGTTAGAAATGATTGGGAGGATTAATATTATATTTCATGTTCCATTTTTTGGAAAGCACAGATAATACTGAAGTGTGTTTCTTAAAAATGTTCCTTTGTAAATTTACATAATATATTTGTGTTTAGTCTTACTAAAAGTCCCACCACTATAGCTCTGAGCATATTGTATTGTACTTGATTATTCTGCCAGGGTAATTGAATATGTAATAGAATATGTAACAGCATTGTGAGTTTTGGGTCCTCATTTTCATTTAGCTGGTTTTGTAGAATTTCTGGTAGCTAGAGAGTTAGCAATATGTTATGCAGTATTTTGTTAATTTGTTGTTTTTAACATGCTAGGATTTCAAAAACTTGTTATTTTTAAATATGCCAAATTCAAAATTAATCTTTAAAAATGGTAGTGGATGGGGACACCTGGCGGGCTCAGTTGGTAGAGTGTGTGACTCGATCTCAGGGTTGTGGGTTTGAGCCCGTGTTGTGTAAAGACCACTTAAAAAAAAAAAATCTCAAAACTGTAGTGGGTAAAAATGGATTCTTCAAGGGGCACCTGGGTGACGTAGTCATTAAGCATCTGCCTTTGGCTTAGGTTATGATCCCAGGATCCTGGGATCAAACCCTGCATCGGCCTCCCTGCTTGGCGGGAAGCCTGCTTTCTCCCTCTCCCACTTCCTCAGCTTGTGTCCCCTCTCTTGTTGTGTCTCAATCTGTCAAATAAATAAACAGAATCTTAGAAAAAAATGGATTCCTTAATACCGAAATATATCAAAAAGTGGTTAGTAATTTTGGATTGGAGATTAAAATTTAATATTACCATTATATATTGATTGCCTCCTAACAGTGAACGCTATCAATAAAGAATGTAAATGACTCTTTACACAACCTCAAGATCAAGAGACCATGCTTTACAGACTGAGCCCGGAAGGTACCCCAATAGTAGATTTTTAATAGAGGGCAATGAATCTTTTTTTATTTTGACAAATTGTGGGTCCAAGCTTCATGACCATTTTTAAGTTAGCTGAGGACAGTTCTGATTCTCTGTAGGTATGAGACCAATATGCATTTTGTATTACATCCAAAGAAATGAGAATTGATTTATTCTGTGATGTACTTTTAACATGTTAACATATATATTAATATGTGTGTATATGTTTTTGATGTACTAAAATATGTCACAAAAATATATATTTTTGTGAATGTGCTACTTTTGCAGATGTATCTTTTTTGACATCTCTGCATAAATATTTAAAAAAATCTTCAAGTATCATATGCCTTTTAAAAATTAGGTTTTTCTAACTGGCATAACATTTTTTCATGGGACAGAGCACATAGAATTCACAAACTACTGTTCTAAGGAAGAGAAGTGAGAAATAATCCTTCATCTGTTATCTTTGACTGATTGCTTTCTTCCTCTTTTTTTCCATGGATTTCTGTCTTGAAAGAACCATGCTTTTCCATGGCTGGTAGGGTGTTCCTAGCCTTTTGGGGTTTCTCCCTTATTTCTGTTTTATGTAGGTTGGTAATGTATGTTTAATAGGGATAACAGTACAGTAGTAGTATATTTCTGCCAAGTTTAAATTAATCTTTTTGGGCTGAACTGGCAATCAGTTGATGCTTATTTCTACAATAAAAATAACATTCTTTTTGTGTGGAATTACTCCCAGTCAAACTTGGAGTCAAGTACTTTATTTTTTTATTCTGTCTCTTCCAACCTAGAATTTGGGTTTGATGGTATCTTCTGATCCTTTGGAAGGATGTGAACAGAGATAATACTTGTTTTTAATATACAGTAAAACTTTACTTTTCTTAAAATTTATAATATAATATGAATATTTTAAAGGGTAAGTTAATATAAAGGACAATAATGCCACATATGAATGATTTAGATAGCATGATACAGTGGAAAGGATTGTAGATTTGCAACCGGAAGATCTTGGTTCACTTCTGCATTGGTGAATTTTATGTTAAGAACAAAATAACTCCCTCCCCCCCCAAAAAAAACCCCTAAAACCAAGAAAATGTTATGGATAGGGGAACTGTTACATTAACATTTTTTTTCAAAATTAAATGTCTTTCAGTTCATGTTATTTTCTGAAAAAGAAATCAGGAGATGAAAGATCATAAAGAACACTTTAAACTCATTGACTTAAAGCAATATTAATGCTTTGGTATTTATCTTTCTAGTTTCCAATGCATATAAAAAATAAATATCAAAAGCCCATATTATAACTGCTATTGTATAACTTGGGCTTTTACTTGTATAATATGATAAGCCCTTTCCATTTTGATAAATATATGGTATTATCTTTAAGGCTATGATTTTTTATATTCCATTATCTTGTCTTTAAGCAGTCTTGTTAAATATATGTTTCTAATATTTCAGTGTTACAGATAGGATTGTAATGAACTTCCTTTATATATAGATTTATTCCTCTCCTCCTCTCTTTTCTCTCACTTCCCCCTGCTTTCTCTCTCTCTACTGTGTGTGTATGGGTGTGTATGTATATGTATCTTTGAGCACATGACTGGATATTTCATTAGGATTAGTTCTTTTAAGGTTTTTGTTGACCTTTCATCAAGGCTTTAATGAATTGCAGTCTCACCAGTAGTGCATATATGTGTATATACCTTGCCAGTATTGAGTAATGTGACATGTATTATTTATTTATACATAAATTACAAATGTTTTCATTTATTTATATGTAAATAAATATATAATTGAAGTAAATTGACAATGTTATATTAATTTCAGGTGTACAGCTTAATAATTT
The DNA here is from genome assembly GCF_011764305.1 of Mustela putorius furo. Classification (NCBI taxonomy): domain Eukaryota; kingdom Metazoa; phylum Chordata; class Mammalia; order Carnivora; family Mustelidae; genus Mustela; species Mustela putorius. The sequence continues at coordinate 11,887,548 of NW_025422123.1, read as the reverse complement.
AACAATTGTACTACCCAGTGCTCATCAAGATAAGTGTAGGTATCATCCATCACCACACAATATTACATTATTACTGGCTATAATTCCTATGCTGTACTCTTTTTTTTTTTAAAAGATTTTATTTATTTTTTATTTATTTGACAGAGAGAAAGATCACAAGTAGGCAGAGAGGCAGGCAGAGAGAGAGAGGGGGAAGCAGGCTCTCTGCTCAGCAGGACCCTGAGATCATGACCCGAGCCGAAGGCAGAGGCTTAACCCACTGAGCCACCCAGGTGCCCCCTATGCTGTACTCTTATCTCCATGACCCTTTTATAACTGGAAATTTGTACCTCTTGATCCCCTCCATCTATTTGCCCATCCCCCAGACCACCTCCCCTCTGGCAACCACCAGTTTGTCCTCTGTATTTAAAAGTCTATTTTTTTGCTTGCTCTTTCGTTTTGTTTTTTAGATTCTATATATAAGTGAAATCATATAGTCTTTGATTTATTTCACTTAGCATAATACCATCTAGGTCCATCCATCTTGTTGCACGTGGCAAGATCACATTCATTCCTGTGACTGAGTACTCTTCTACTGTATGTGTGTGCCATATCTTTATCCATTCATCTGTTGGTGGACACTGGGTTGCTTCCATACCTTAGCTATTGTAAATAATGCTGCAGTAAACATTGGGGTGCATGTATCTTTTCAAGGAAACTGAGACAACTTCTAAATGACGTCCTTAACTCAGAAGAGGCAATAAGATCTTCATACAGATAAGCAGAAAGAAGAAAATAAAAGCAATCTGTAATCTTTTACCAACACAGAGTCTCATACTTTGTGGTGTGTGTTTGTGTGTCTGATATTTTGATTTCCTTAAGGTTTGTTTATAGTGCATGATTTCTTTTCAATATGCAAGTTTTCATTTTTTTTTTCTTCTTAAGATTCTATTTATTTATTTGACAGAGAGAGATCACAAGTGGGCAGAGAGGCAGACAGAGAGAGAGAGAGGAGGAAGCAGGATCCCTGCTGAGCAGAGAGCCCGATGCGGGACTCGATCCCAGGACCCTGGGATCATGACCTGAGCCGAAGGTAGCGGCTTAACCCACTGAGCCACCCAGGCGCCTGCAAGTGTTCATTTTTAATGTGGTTAAAATCAGTCTTATTTATTTATTTATTTATTATTGCTTCTGCCTTTGACTGAAAGCCCCTCCCATCAAGTTTTTTTATATATCGTCTGATATGTACATTTCAAGTTTCTAGTTTCTCAAGTTTAATATTTAATCCATTATTTTATTGTATAGTGTCAAGAAGGGTTCCAAGTTAAAACAGTTTTTAAATTGGTTTGCCAGTGGTCTAGCCACCACAAATTATATAAGCCTTCCTTTCCCTCAGAATGGAAATGCTACCTTTATCAGATAATAAATTATTATATTTGAGTTTTCTGCTTTGTTCCATTGAATTGTCTTTTCCTTTGCCAGTACTGCATTAATTTAGTTATTATAGCTTCTTAATATGTTTTAAAATTTGGTATTGTAGTTCAGGGTCATCAGCATAACTTTTCCTTTTAAAATATTTCTTGTCTCTTTTCCTATTTTTATTCTTCCAGATGAATTTTTAGGAATCATTTTATCATGTTCCAAAACAAATTCTAAGTGCAAATTTTAAGCAGTTTCATTTTTCTTCTTTTTATGCTTTTTGCTGTATACTCAGATTTCAGACATTGGTCTTTGCAGTTCATTTTACTTTTAAAGTTGATTAATGAAAAAATTTTACAGTTAGAAAGTTTATTTGAAACAACACTGGGTAGAAACTGGCTAATGAATGAGTTGGTTACTAGTGCAGGATTAGAGACTCTGAAGAACGTCTCCATTTTCTTTAATATGTGTTTTTCTTGCTTGAATGTAGAATTGTGCTGTGCCTGCAGTATATAAAAATAAGCCAAACTATCCCCTTGGTTTTAAGTTATGCAGTTATTGTCTTATTTTTGAATGATGAGCATGATTAGAAATAAAAGACTAGCTTAATTTTTTATAGGTATGTGAAACTGTATTCGTTTTTTTTACTTTGTTATATTAGTCACCATATTTGATTCCATTCCATGATTCATTGTTTGCTTATAACACCCAGTGCTCCATGCAATCCATGCCCTCCTTAATACCTACCACCTGGCTCACCCATCCCACCACCTCCCTCCTTTCTAAAAGTCTTAGTTTGTTTCCTGGAGTCCACAGACTCTCGTGGTTCTCTCCCCCTCCAATTTCACCCCTTTAGTTCTCCCCTCCTTCTCCAAATGTCCTCCGTGTTATTCCTTATGCTCCACAAGTAAGTGAAACCATATGATAATTGACTCTGCTTGACTTACTTCATTCAGCATAATCTGCTCCAGTCCCATCCATGATGATGAAAAAGTTGGGTATTCATCCTTTCTGATGGCTGTGTAATATTCCATTGTATATATGGACCACATCTTCTTCATCCATTCATCTGTTGAAGGGCATCTTAGCCCATTCCACAGTTTGGCTATTGTGGACATTGCTGCTATGAACATTGGGGTGCAGGTGCCCCTTTCTTTCACTACATCTCTATCTTTGGGGTAAATACCCAGTAGTTCAATAGGGAAGTTCGATTTTTAATTTCTTGAGGTACCCCCACATTGTATTCTAACAGAATTACTTATATATAAGGGTGTCTATGCAATATAAATTATAGAAAATGAGATATTTAATATATTCATCATATAAATATATGAGCTAATTTAAGCCATCAGATGGGTTTTATTTGACCATTTTAATGAACATTTTATAGTTTATTTATGACATTTATTACTGTGTATAAGCAGGATACCAAATATAATTACTCTTTTTTACTCTGAAATTTCATTGTTAGTATCATCTGTTGCGATCCATTTGTACTGTAGTGATGCCCTCGGGTATGACAGAGGTACTTTGCTCCTATGATAAATGGCCCTACTTCATGCTGTTTAATTTTATTTATTTTTATAGAGTTTTATGCCCTGCCACCCCTCAACCCCCCCGGCTGCTAATTTTGCTGCTATCAATGTGCCACACTCTGGTAATGTTTCACTCCCCCCCTTTTTTTGAATACTGCTTCCAGTCTGTGATAGACTAGTAGTCAAATTTAAGCCAATATTTAAAATAAGAGTTCATAAGCTAGGAAGGCCTGAGGCACTACTTCTGAGAAAAATCATATGACCACTGGTGCATAAACTTAGTATCAATTTTGAGAGTTGAGTTTACTTACTTCTTAGTTCTGGTTTTGGCTGTATTTTTAATAGCTGAAATTGTCAGATGGCAGGTCAAAGTTTATTTGTAAGTCCTATGTTTGGGACTAAATCTGTTTTCTCAATGAAACCATTTGAGGAACTTTAGTTACATTGCTGGGTTAGTTCAGTACACACAACTTTTTTTTTTTTTAATCCATAAAAAATGTCTAAAGTAATCATCTATGTCTAATTATTGTTCATATCATTTTGAAGAAGTAGGCAAGGCCACTGGCTGAGGACGGGAGGTAGGGAAACTAGAGGGGAGGGGTGAATGTTTGTAATGGTAAGGGGAGTTAGGGAGTGAAAAATTAAGAGTATGCTTAGTCATGCCTAAGTTGTCCCAGACTCAGCTGAGCTTAGTCAGCAGTTATGGGGGCTCTAACAGTGAGGTTGTATAATTTCTATAGCAGTGCTTAGCTGCTGGGCATAGGACTGGAAAAGAGGCTTGATTGGACTGCTTTAGAGTTGTGAAGGGCAGATGTAGCAGAAGAATATTGTAGTTTAAGATGTTAGAGATTTTGATCCCTGAGTCTTGGCTGGTAGGCAGGATGGAACAGAAAATAGGAAGGAACTGATCAATTTGTAGAAAAATGGGAGAAAAAGAAGGGTTTGGAGATTTCAGTGAGGTTTTAAAATAAGTAGGTTAAAAGTAGTAATTATGAGAACTGAAGGAATAGAAAATGTAACAAAATAGAAGTATCAGCTTGGACATCTCATCCTCTAGGAAGGCTTTCCTTGCCTGTTGGGTTTTGTTAATTGCCTTCTTGTGTGCTGTGGCCTCTCCTACTATACTCTTACCAAACTCCTCATTGTATGGTAGGGATCTTATCCATTTCTGTTCCCCACTGTAAGCTTTATGACTGCAAAGATTGCTTTAATTTGCCTGTATTACAGTGCCCTGGTACCTATGAGGAACCTAGTAGGTGTTAAATAGAATAAACAGGAATAAATAGAATAAACAGAATAAACAGGAAGTCCTGTTCATAGTGGGTAGTTTAGAAGGACAGTGTTCAATGGGAGTTGCTAATGTTAAGAAGAGGTTGGAAGTCTTCAAAATAGACCAGACAGGAAATGGGGGTATGGGTAGTCTATCGTCATACTGTAAATTCATATTAGAAATTCAAATTCGTGCTTTATTTTGGTTTTCCCCTGATTTTTTAAGGGTTTGAACATTTGTATATCATGCACCAGGTATTTATTTTGCTTCCTTACTAATTTTGGAATTGAAGTTTTACCATTCCCATTATTTTCTTAGTACACTAACTTTAGTTTCTTCTTCATCTTTACCTCATGAAACACATTTTTAGGTATAACATTCTGTATTTAGAAAATCTCTTATTTACTTGAAATCTCTACTGTGTCCTTAGAAAATTGTAAGATCAATGTAGTGTTTGGTTTGTAGAAGGAAGTATGGTCTGGTGGAGTCATACAGATATGAGTGAATGCCTTTTAATTTTTTTTTTTCTCTCCTTTTTTTTTTTTTTGTATTGCTGTGAAATTTTTACTATTTATAAAATTTGTATGATAATATCCAATCTCTCAGATTTCTCATGTGAATTAAATCATATATGTAAGTCATTTATATAGGAGATGGACAGGTGTTCAGTGCAAATCTCTCTATAAATGTCTGCTTTTTCAATCAGTTTGACTGTAGGATTACAGATAACATTTAACGTCGGCAAATCTCTGTAGAACCACCTGTCTGCCTTCATTCAGAAACAAATCAATCTGGTAATGTCAGTTACTTAGACTGTAGGGATAATTTGAGAGTTTTTAGAAATTGTTTAAGGCGGTCTTGATTGGTAAAGAAGCTGAAGAGCAGAGAGGGATGAGGTGATTTGGCTTAGGATGTGTAGTTGGTTAGTTTCGGGTTTCAGGGTCATCTACTATTAATGGCTCAGAAAGTGTAAGGCTTCATTCATTTAGATACTCCTGGGATGTCTAAATTTCCTGATTAGAACCTGACTTTTAACTGACAAAAAGAGCTTATCCTTGTTGCTTTCATATGTGTTTTAAGTTTCCTTTAAAAGATCCAGTGGTGGGCACCTGGGTGGCTCAGTAGGTTGAAGGTCTGCCTTTGGCTCAAGTCATGATCTCAGGAGTCCTGGGCTGCTCAGTGGGGAGTCTGCTTCTCCCTCTCCCCTGACCCCTCTCACCACTCCTCTCTCTCTCAAATAAATGAATAAAATCTTTAAAAAAAAAATGCACTGACCTAAATATCACCACATTTCAAAAGCCAGATGTTACTTTTACAAATTATTCTTTGGTTTAAAGCTAGTTTTTTTTCCCCTCTCATCAACTCCCAACATTTAGTTTAAAGCAGTGCCATCCATTGTAGCCAGTATGTGAACTCTGTATCATTGGTTTTTTATGAGGTAAGTAGCTTGAGCCAGATTGTTAACCAGTCCCCTGTGGCCTTCACTGAGTTCATTTTCCTGTGAAAAAAGCTGAGTTAAATAGTGTGCATTGGATGCTATTGGTTTTCATTCTGGTGCAGACTCCTCTCATTGTGGACTTGTAATAAACCATTCTTAGACTATCACCTGTTGGCAGACCACATTTGATCTGAAGGATTATTATATGCCAGTGCATTTAATTTATTCATTCAGCTAATGCCTGTTGAGTGCCTACTGTGTGCTAGACACTGTTCTAGGTTTTGGGAATATATCAGTGAATAAAACAAAACAGTCTGTCATCTCATGGGGCTTGCAGTCTAGTTCTGTTAGAAATAACGTTACTGTTTCTCATTTCTCTGAAGTTCTGTTGTTTTCGTAATGAACTATTTTTGTAGTTCAGTTCTTTGCTCTTTAACCTTTGACTTAATTGTTTATATTTACATGTAGTTAGTGTAAGATGTAAGAACATTTTAAATTTAATCATCTTTATTTTTAAGTTGATTCTCCTCAATCTAGTTATAGAATTTTATCACCCATAAATAATGGTTCTCTCTTAAATCAGAACTTCTGAAATATTAATAGTGAACAGTGAAGATAGTAGAATTTTTTATCCCTGATTTAATGGAAATGCTTTTCATATTCACTAGAAAGTATGATGTTGGCTTTTGGTTTAAAATAGTTTAAATCATTTTGAGGAAGTAGTATTATATATAGTTCAATATTCTTGAATTTAAAAAAGAAAATGAAAGGGAGTTGAATTTTATCAAATGCTAAAAAAGGTAGTAGATAGCAGAGACTCCCTGATTTATCAGTAAACCGCTGATTTAATCACAGTTGTAGCAGACAGTGCTTAAAAGAAAACTCAGCAGGTAAACTAAAAGCCAAAAAACTTAACATTTTTTCTTAATGCTTGTTTTTAGTAGACTCAGTCATGGAAGAATGAGGGATGAGATGTAGAGAATTACTGTGCTTCTATCATTCTGACTAATATAGGTCCTTTTTTTTTTCCCTGAGTGTACTTGTCCCCAGAAGTACTAAATTCAAATTTAGAAACCCCATTTATATTACAGTCAGTAACATTTATAATCAAGATCACACTGATTAGAGACATAATTTTATGGTATCAGTGGAAAGATAATAAATATAAACATCTTTATAAATTCATTAAGTGATAATTTACTAAGTACATATGGTATGCTATGCCCTGTACATACATTTGCCTAAGTAAATACTTATAAATTGTGATAAGGATTGTGAAAGAAAATGTAAAAGGTACTAGGAAATGGGAATGTGAGAACTTAATTTAGGGAAAGCATCTCTTAGGAAATTCATTTAAGCTGAAACCTGAAGGATCATTAGGCTACACAAGGAATTACGGGAAGAGGAAGTATACTACCATCACTAAATACGCATTGTGCACTGACATCTTTCCATATATTACTCCACTTACTAGCCCTGTTAGTTGGATAATATTATTCCCAAATTTAAGATGAAGGAAACTGAGGATTGAAGAAATTCATTAACTTTTTTTCACAGCTACCCTGCTGTTAAATAGTCCTGCTGGGATTTCATCAGGTCTTTCCAACTCCACAGCCAAAGCTTTAACTGCCATGTTATGTTAGGGAGATTTGAGAATATTTTCTTAATTATTAAATAACACAAGTTATATCTTCCTATTTTACTTTTTCTCATTTTTACACCAGAGCCCTGTGTTCTGTTTCTATAATTAGAATTAAGTAGGCCGCTTAGGGTATGTACACATAAATATTAAAGATACATAAATGTGTGCACACTTGCATATATATCTATATATTTATGTTTATATAACTTTAACTTTCTGATTTTAAAAGTAACAAATTTGAGAGATTTTGGAATTTTCAGAAGGACAAAAGAAGGAAATAATCTCATGATTCACAGATAACCACACTGACATTTTTTATGCTTATTTCAGTATTTAGGCATTTATTATTTTTTAAATTGTAATCAGCCTGCGTATACAAAATTATTTACTGATAGGCATACAGTGTCCAAATGAAATATACATCTCTCTGGTTTTGGAATCTAGTAGTTTTTTTTTTTTAGATTTTATTTATTTATTTGACAGAGATCACAGGTAGGCAGAGAGGCAGGCAAAGGTGGGGTGCGGGAAGCAGGCTCCCTGCTGAGCAGAGAGCCCAATGCGGGGCTCGATCCCAGGACCCTGGGATCATGACCTGAGCTGAAGGTAGAGACTTTAACCCACTGAGCCACCCAGGTGCCCCTAGTAAATTTTTTAAAAATAGTTTCATAAAATACTGATTTTGGCCTTCATATAGTAGTGAGAAGGAAGAGGTTTCACACTTTTCATGAAGTCAAATAAAAGGTATTCTGTTATAGTAGTCCTCTTTGGGAGTCAAATTTGGGAAAATAATTCTTTAACTTTGTTGATCTGATGGAGTGACGTTTTTATAAGAGATATTTATTATCTAATTTCTGTTCTGTTTTTCTCATTTCTAAGGACTATAAATAACTTGAAAGAGTAAGACCTAATCTTGACTTGTAGTTTACCATTCAAGAATATTGTACTAATTGTGTAACTATTTTTTTTCTGCCATTACTTTTCATTAACTGATTTTCATCTGTTGCATGAAGTCAGTTTTGTGTGTACAGAAAAATAAGCCATTTGGATTTCAGCCTTCTATTTAAATGACAGTCCCACAGGATTTTGTTTCTTTCATTTGCATTTTTTAGTTTCTACCATGTACCTATGCCTTTGCTTTTGTAGACAGACCCCAAGGATGCCAGAAGAGTTTAAAAATATGTGGGATATAAGCCTTGCCACATTTTATGTTTATTAACCAATTTTAAAAAATATTAAAGGTCAGATTTTGTTTTTATCAAACTTAACATCTTGCCTTAAATGATATATGCCTATTCCTTTTGGGTTCATTATCTGTCACAGTGATTTGTGTTGAGGTATTTCTTTTGTGCACATCTACCTCCAAAAGATTTTAAATACAATTGCAGAACTTTACATTTGTAACTTGAGAAACAAGGAAACACATTTTAAGAAGAAAATCAGAATGCCATTCCATAACAGTCATACATAAATCAGTGAAATAAAATTCATTTTAAAAAGCATGATAATTGGGGCGCCTGGGTGGCTCAGTGGGCTAAGCCGCTGCCTTTGGCTCAGGTCATAATCTCGGGGTCCCGGGATCGAGTCCCACATCAGGCTCTCTGCTCAGCAGGGAGCCTGCTTCTTCCCCTCTCTCTCTCTCTCTGCCTGCCTCTCTGCTTACTTGTGATCTCTGTCAAATAAATAAATAAAATCTTAAAAAAAAAGTATGATAATTGTTCACTGTAGTTTACTTTAACTCTTATTTTAAAGCTGGTGAATATAAATTGAGTTTAGATTTTAGCCAGGTATCATATTATTCACATGTAAGCCCTAAAATGATGTGTGTAAATAATTATTTTGTCTTAGCTTCTTTCTATGGTAGTAAATTTTTATTGAAAATGTCTCCAGTTTTTAAATATATAAAGTGCAACCTTTTTTTCTTTTCCAGCCATAAAAGTTATTTTAAAATAGTTTCCTTTTTCTTCATATAGTATTTCTTTAGTATGTCTTTTTTCTATACCTGTTACCAAATCCCTTTTCTGTCCTTTTATTTTTTGTTTAGATGATTGTTCATTCATCTCTCCATCTAGTCATTCAATAATTCGTTCAAGAAGTGTTTATTTAATTCTTATTATATGCTAGGTATTTAGCTAGGTGATGTGGAGAGGGAGGAAAGAAGGAATGGGAATTCCTTTTTATCTATGCTAGCAACATTATGAAGTATGACTTATGTACCTTTTCTTGTGGGGTTGTCACATGGAAATAGATTTTACCATTTCCATTTTACAAATGAAGACTTGGGTTCAGAGAGATTTAAGGATTTGCATAGAGAACATAGTTTATAACTGACAGAACTATGATTTGACTCCAAGAATATCTGATTTTGCAGTGTTGTTTGCTTTCCTTTATGGGAGACAGGTAAATAAAGTACACTTCTTGTCTTCATGGGTTGTATGGTTTAGTGTTCTCTGTGCTTTGTGAAGATGCTGCTGGGCTGCTCGGGAGAGGGGGTGAGATTCGAGCTATCTTCTCAGTCTGTCTCCCATGCAACAAGAGAATCTCCTTTAAAAATCCATTTCGCTTACTGGGCTTTCTCTAGCATTTCAAGTGAAAATGGATTTTGCAGCTAGAAAGAAAAAAGCTTCAACAAAAGGAAAAAAAGAAAAAAAAAACTTAAGATTCACCGGTTTGAAATTTTTTATACATTTAACCTATGTTTGTAAGGAGAGAGGTGATGTCATATACAGAAAGCAAAATAGGATGCCAGGAGATGAATATGAGGAAATGATGAAGATAAATATGTGAAAGGAGTTATAAATATACTACTCTGGGAATACAGAGGTGGGTAAGGGCATTTTCAATTTGGAGGATGAAAGCTTGTGAAAATAGTGCCATTTGAGTCAGGGCTAAGGTAATATTTGGCACAGTAGAAGGTAAGGGGAGGGTAGCAGTGAGGATAAGTAGGGAACATTGCAGGTAATGGGAACAGTATGTTCAGAGACTTAGAGGCAAAGATGAGGCATATCTGCAAATAGTTTAATGTGTCTGGAGAGAACTGGATTATAGGAAATACAAAACAGTTGATAGATGTCAGAATATGGGAAGCATTAAATGCCTGACTAAGGAGTTACTTTGCCGTAGGTTGTGGGAAACCTTTAAAAGGTGTTTGGAAAAATAAAGGTATGAAATGTGTTGATACTGATTAAGGAGGATTGATTATAAGCAGCACGTAAGATGGACTGGCTGAGGGAAGATCTTCTGTAGCAGTCCAGGTACTGGCAGTGGGAATGAAGGCTAGGAACCAAGTATAAGTGATCATGTGAAGTTGTATTGTTAGGTGTGAATTAGTTATCAGAGGTGATTCCAAGGTTTCTATCCTGGAGGAAAGGGAAACTGGTATGCCAAGTAGGGATTCTGAGTGTTGAGTTTTATCATTTGTATCTTAGGTGATTCCAAAAAGATATGAGGAGGTTATCACAAGTATTTATAGTAGCATAGAAAAGACAAGAAATCAGAATGAAGCCTAAAAGGAGTAGGGATACAAAATTAACCCAGAAGGTAAAAATGCAGAGATGCACTGAATAAAGGTACTCTCTGGTTGCTGAGGTAGGGCAAGAGTGTAACTGTTTAGCTTCTTAGCAACTAGGAAAGCGTTAACACTGTGTATTATATTGTCTTGAAGCAAAGCAGAGTCACAGTCTGTGCATAGCAGTTAGGAGTATAACATTTTTTGGTGCTAAGGCCTGTGAGAATTTTCCTTCATAAAAGCCTGTTGGGCCGCTTAATTTTGTAGTCAGCAGTTATCTCTAGTAAAAATAACATCAAGTATTCAGTTAAATTTTGCAACATCTTTGGCCTCAGGCTTAGGAAGCAGCACTCTGAAGTAAAAGTACGCTTTATTTATTTATTTATTTATTTATTTATAAAGAGACTAACGGAAAGTCTGATCTCAAGATCAGTAGATTTAAGTTGTGCGTTCTGGGGCCAGTTTCATGGAACTCCAGGTTCCTGTTCTCCAATTCCCATTTAATCAGAGCAGCTCTACATTTATTTCTTTTATAGAGTGGGTTTGCATTTTAAAATTCGGTGTTTGAGCAGCGTTTGAACAAAGTTTTAAAAAGTTGGAAACCATTGACTGATAGCAGTGGTCCCCAAAGTGGAGTCTAGGAAACAGTATGAAGACTTTTACTTATACATTTTTGTTCCTTAAAATTTCAACTTTCATAAATAATTTATAAAATGAATAATATGTTAGAAAGATAACAGATATATATATATATATATATATACATATATAATTTATAAACAAATAACAGTTGTGGTTATCACATGTGTATTTTACTGATGGGTTATATTAAAAAGTGAGCTGAGCTAGAGGAATGAGAAGACTAACTTTTGAGATAATATTTAATGAATATTATTTCACAGAATTTAGCCTTCAAAACTCCTTGGTTTGCTGAAGATTTTAAAGTTTTATTCTCTGGTAAGAAACCTGGCTCGTTCCTATTTTATGTTGCCATCTAAAGGCACAAGCATGTTCTTATAGTCAAGTGAATGGAAGTTTAAACTTTGTTTTTGTAGTACTAAATTGTAATAACATATATTGGGTGTGCTTGAGATTTTTCATAGTGTCTTGACAAACTTTATCTCCTTTAAATCTCAAAACTTCCTTGTGAGGCAGGGCAAGCAGGTGCATAGTTTTTCTCTTATTTCATAGATCAGAAAAGCCATGCGGGAGAATAAAAGGGCTCTAGAACAAAGTTCTTCCACTTCTCTGCCTTTTTTGTTACCTTTTGTGCTTCTTATCACTGTGCTGTGAACGCATTCTTAAAACATGGATCTAGGGCTGCAGATGCAAAGACCCAAAGTAGAAGATGGATGTCAAAGATTCAGTGGAAATAAGCATGGTTAGAAGAAAGTCAGGAAGAAGACATTGAATTTTGAATGAAAATGCTAAATATTCAGCAATCAGATGGTAAAAATTTTTCTTCTCGTTAGTAAGTTTCCTGTTGGTAGTCAGTGGCTCCCTGCAGACCTGAGCTGAGAATGATAATTGTTATACAGAGTCTCGGTGGGAAAAAAAATGCCTTCAGGTCTGCTCTGGGTGACCTTAGGCTGACCAGCAAACACTATTGAAAATAATCTTCTACCTGCAATAGTAAATATGGCAGAATCATAGTATTTGAAAAGCCTTAGCATTATATAGTTCAGTACTGGTAAATTGAAACTCAGAAAAGTGTTTTGTCTTTTTGTAACGTGATAACTGCAAATAGATCTTAGTTTCCTGACTTGAAAGCTCAGTCCTTTGAAAGTCCAATATGATAATACTAGAAGGAATTGGGGTGAGGTGGGAAGCTTGGAGAAAACCCAGCAAACCAAGTGTGAAGAAAATCCAGAGGAATAATTTATTAAGACTATGTTCTGTGAGTAGAACTAATCTTTCTTCCCCCCCTTCTTACCATGTAGGCAAGGATTTATTAAACAGGAAACCATTAAAAATCAGTAGTTAAAAGGTTAACAACTTTAAAAATAAAAAATATTGTTCATCAAACTCGATCTTTATTTTTTGACGCTCAAGGAAGGAGGTTTTATTTTTGTTTGATGAGACAGCACATCTCTCTCAGAATGTACTGAGGCCTCAATAAATGCACATTCATATGGTACACCGAGAGAACAAGGAGAAAATAAGACTTGTATTCAACTCTAGGAATTGAAATAGCGATTTGAGGATTGAACATTCTTCATAGCATCAGTCTTTCATTTAGAAAATTTTCTGATTTCCTGGCTATCATACTTTTTCTTTTTAAATTTGTTTCTGTCATAGATCTACCTATTAAATACTAAGATACTGTGAGCAAGTAGATAGTGGTCATGAGGTACATTTTAACATTAGTACAACCCCTTTGTTCACATACATGTTTGCCAGATTTTGATTTCATTATGTGTGGTAGAGACATTCCTAAACTCATAAGAATGAAGCCTGCTTTGAAGAATAGTAGATGGCAACTCTTAAACCAGTCTTCTCACACGTAGTCCCTTATACCAAAGAGATTTAAAAATTCTGTACCTGCCACTTGTTTTATTGTCTCCCTGTCCTAATCCTGAGTTTTGGCCTATCACATTTTTTTTAAATGGCCTCCCTTTCTCCATCCATTAGGTATATTCCTCTGTTTGTCTTTAAGGCCAATTTTCCTTTCATAGTCATGTGTTTTTTTCTCCAAGTCTTTCCAACTAAGAATAAAGTGCTGGTTCATGTACAACATTTTGCAGAAAAAAAGTTGTTATGCTTTTCTCTGTTCCTAATCTTTGATGGATTTAAAATTTGTGATAAGCATATCTCTCTGTAGGCTCTTAATTATTGATGTGCTCATCATAAAGCAATTACAGCTTAATTGATCATGTTACTATTCTAGATGATGTTCAGATCTACAGCTGGGGGCCCTCCACTGGAAGTTTGGAATCTAAGGCAGTGCTCATATGGATATGAGTGGAAAGATGGGAATAGTGCCTGCATGGGCAAGTAAGGGCATGTCCTTAGTATATATGGGTAAGAGGAAAATAGACTAGATAAATGAGGGACTTCTCAACTGTGTAACAACTAAGAGGAAGTTGAAAGTTCTGCAGTCTAAGAAATCCCTACAGTGGAGATAAACTTACTGGAGCTCTGATAATCAAACTCTTAGTATACTGTGAAGTCTAGCAGATTTTTTTTTCTATGTTGTATCTACTTCATACCATCTTTTATTTCTCTAAATTAGGAAATTTGAATGTTTGTTTGGCCTGACAGTTTTTCATATAGACAGTTGTCTTCTGTATTTCCTATTTATTCAGTACAGTCATCATGGAATAGAAAAGAGACAGGACTAGGCATCTGTGATAATACAGTACTTAAGAGTAAAAAATTAGTATAAAAATCTCAAAGAGGGGAATTAGTTAGAAAATGAAAGTCTGAAGTCCTGTCTGCTTGAGGCCTGTGCTGGAGGCCTGTGCTGGCTAAGATTCCAGAATGGGTTATTAAAGGCAGGTTTTGTGAGACACCTAGAAGGTGAGCACCAGAAGCCCTATAGTTTCACTCAGTCTTAACCATGCCTTGCAAACTCTCTGGTCTGTCAGGGCTCTACTAGATTTCTGTCTCAAGAACATAGGACAAATATAGCGTTTTAAAATTTCAGTAAAGCATTTGACAAGTTCGTGGTAAGACATCATTGACAACATGGGTAAACAGACTGGTGCCTAGTTAATACAGTTGTACAGTTTAATGATTTACAAAATATCTCAAATTATCGAAGACCTTGTTTTATAAAAGAGAGTTAGGCACCACAGGGCCCTGTTTCTTGTTCAAAGTGGATGGACTGAGGGGTGAACATGGGAGTTCTCTTAGTTTTTTGAAATGTCGTCTTTTGGAAGTGGTAGTAGATTAGAATTTGTGTCATTTTCCTGAAAGTGTCTCGCAATTATGAATTAGGAGTAAACTACTAGCTGCTCTTCACTCAGCATCAGAGAGAGCTCTGAAACAGAGATGAAGTGGATGATTTCAGGGAGCTGGTAATATGTGGACAAGCTGGACATTCCCTTACTTCAGTGTTGTTTTGAACAGGGCATCTCAAACTTTGTTCTTCCTGGGGATCTTTTGAAAATGCAGATTCTGATTCTCAAAGTCTGGGATTTTTGTGCAAGCTTTCAGGTGCTGCTGGTGCTGCTAGTCTGTGGACCACATTATGAATAGACAGATTTAGACTCTTAGGAGAATTTCAGGATTGGAAGTTGATAATAATAACTGCAGTGATTTTTCCTGATTGGGTTGTAGACACTTTACATGCTTAGTTTTCACAGAAAATTTTCAAGGTGGGGCGTACATATCTTTACAGATGAGGAAATTGAGACACAGGGAGCTTAAATAGCTTGCTCAAGGTTTTAAAATTGATGTAACTGGGATTTATTTTTTAATTTTATTTTTTATACACATTTTAAGTTTTTATTTTAATTCCACTTACTTAACAGCCAGTATTATATTAGTTTTAGGTGTAGGAATATAGTGATTGAACACTTCTATACATCATCTGGCCTCTCACAACAAGAATTAATGGTATAAGTGGGATTTCAGCTTAACACTAAAACCCTTGTGGGTCTATCATATTTATGAGATTCTATGATTTTTGTGAAACTGATTTTCCCCCATAAAAATAGTTTCTAATTGTAAGAATTTGCACCATTCAACTTGAGAGTGGGATTAAAAACAGCAACATCATTATCAGTACCAAACTTGTTGTATGGGATGTTAAACATTAAAACATATTGTCCACTAAATTTTTAAAACTGTTATATATATATGATACATATATAATATATAAAGCATTTGTTATATATATCATATATTTTATATATATAATAATTTATATTATATATATTTATATAAATACAAATATATTTTAGTTGAAAAATACTGGCAAGTATAAAAAAATCCTTTATAATTCTACTGTTATCCAAACATAGTGATTATTACCATTTTGAGTTTCTCTGATAACATGCTCACCCCTATACAACTAAACAAAAAGTTGAGATTGTGTTGTTTATAATTAGAGTCTTTTTTTCTTCCGCTCAACACAGCTTTAATAATGAAAGACTAAACTCTTCCTACGTTACCCTCCCCTGATTTTCTCCTGACCACCATCAACACCACCATCTTCCCCTAGGCTGCAATCTCCTTTTCCTTTTCTTGCTTCTCCCAAGGATGGCTGCCAAATTCTGCTGCTGGTTTCTTTGTAATCTCTCTTCAGTTTAGCTATGTTTTTTCACGTTTGGGCCCAGCTTTTTCTTACTAAATTAGCAACTAGTAAATCACTATGTCATTCTTTTTTTTTTTTAAAGACTTCATTTATTTATTTGACAGACAGAGATCACAAGTAGGCAGAGAGGCAGGCAGAGAGAGAGGAAGGGAGGCGGGCAGGGAGAGAGGCGGATGTGGGGCTCGATCCTAGGACCCCGGGATCATGACCTGAGCTGAAGGCAGAGGCTTTACCACTTAGCCACCCAGGTACCCCCACTATGTCATTCTTAAATTTATTCCTGGTTTCACTGGTTGATTGTTCTGGCTGTACATAAAATCTTTTGTCTTTCTCTTCTCAAATCTTTTCAGTGACTTCTAATGAAATAAGCGTGAACACTTGGGGAGTTGAAGCTAATGCCCATGAAGCATCTTCCTCTATCGGCTTTTATATCTAACCAGATCTTTTTCTGTCTTCTTGTCCATTGCCAGACAGGGTGCGAGTTTGCATACTTTTCTAAAATGTGGTATCTAGGATTTCATACCTGCATATGTACTTACTTCATTTTAATGAATGATTCTTTCTCTACCTTATTGAAATTGTTGGTGTGATCATTAAAACATTACGTACCAAATTAAAAATTATTGGCGAGGTTTGTTGACATTTGTGATGTTTAAACAGCTTTCTCTTCTCTCCAGTTTTTTTTTTTAAAGATATTTTATTTATTTATTTGATAGAGAGAAATCACAAGTAGATGGAGAGGCAGACAGAGAGAGAGAGGGGAAGCAGGCTCCCTGCTGAGCAGAGAGCCCGATGCGGGACTCGACCCCAGGACCCTGAGATCATGACCTGAGCCGAAGGCAGCGGCTTAACCCACTGAGCCACCCAGGTGCCCCCAGTTTTTTTATTCTTTGATGACGTGTCTCATCTACCTGCCATTACCTGTGGCTCCTGGCCAGGGCATCTTTTCTCGGTGGATCCAAACAGATTGAGTAATATAATCTCACAGCTTTATTCATATCCTTTGCCAGAAAAAAGGAGCTAGAACTCTTTTGTGGCTTCTCTAAGAATTTTTGTTTTTAATAATAGTGGAGAAAATGGTTGTAGATGAAATTGGTAGAAATAGTACATGTCAAAGAGTTACTTTCTAGAATTAGGTACATAATTTCTTTGGTAGGCAAAGAAAATATACCTTTATCAGTGGATCTTTGGGACTAGCAAAGATTTAATTAAGAATTTGAGCAATTATAATTAGAAAATAAAATTTAGGAATTAAGGCCACCTTGTTCACTTAGCATGAGTGTGGGTGTATAACCCTTTTTAGGTAGGACAGTGAGACCATGGTAAAAGGAGTGTTATAGATTATTACAGAAACTAGGATTTGACTCCAGATCTGACTGACATAAAGGTCATGACTGAAATCATTATTGTTTTAAAAATTTTACAAATACAGAGGATTATAAATTCCTTTTTAATGTAATGGTAATTTTTAGCTCCTAAATGGTATTTTCATGTCACATGAAGTATATATACTGTGTGGTGTGGACATTGAATAATATTATTGGTTATGATGATTGGCTAAGAATTATTTAATTCCTTGGAATCTTCATTTTCTGATCAAACCTGACCTAAATCTTATCCCTTGGTATACTCTACAGTTTTATTTTTCCTTAATTTCTTTGGTTCTCACTGACCAGTATTACTTAAAGATACATACTTCGGGAGAATTTCGAGTCTCAGAGATTTTCTCTCTTTTTGTATTTTGTTGGTTTAATAACTTTACATTAATGATGTTTCTGAGAATTGATACCTTTATTGATGAAATTGGGGATTAGAAGGTAACTTCAAGAAGGTTGTGTATACCACTGTAAGGTGGTGATTTGAGAGTGAGAAAGCTTGGGTTTGAATCTTTGTTTTTCAACTGTGTGACCTTGGGCACGTTTTATTACCTCATTTTCAGTGTTCTCATCTGTATATAATTATAACTCCGATTCCATAAAAGGGAGTTCTGAGAATTAAAGGAAATAACGTTTATAGAGGGTTTAGCACAGTGCCTGGCACAATAAACAGTCAGCAAAGAAAAGCTAACAAAAACAAAATATAGCTTCAATTAAGATATACTCTAAAAATCTTGGGAAGTATGTTAGGCACATATATTTTCTTTAAAATACATTAAGATGAGCTTAATTAAATATATTTAAAGTTTAAAGTATTAAGTTTTTAGTATAGATTGATTATATACTTGGAATAGCTATTTGAACCTAAAAGAAAGATATTAGTATTTTTGGCTGTATTCATCTTACTTAACTATGCTTCTGACCTTCTTTATTGGTATTACTTGTTGGACACATCCTCGCTGACTAACATGTCTGCTAGAAGGAAGGGAAGTAAAGTAAAAAACTGAAATTTTAGTGTTTGCTTTCTTGTGAATAGCTTTAAAAATGTTTAGTGGAGAAACAATTTGGAAATGTACATATTTTATGTATCTGTCTTGTCTTTGGTTTATTTCTGAATGTAAAAGTTGTCTCTCTGTTGGGCCCCAAACTTGGTTAATTTACTTATAGAGCTTTGTTTAAAAAAAAAAAAAATTCCCTCTCATTTCCCCTTCCTCCTCAAGACCTTTTCCTCAGGTGATTCTGTTAATCAGTCTGATGTCAATGCCACTGGGCTGTAGCAAGTCCTGTGTTGTCCTGTGAGCCCATTAATGGAACATACTTGCTCAATCCTTTTTTTTTTTTAAAAAAAAACATATGGTCAGATAATAAAGATAGATATGGCAAATAAAAGGCTCCTTTAAAAAAATATGTCAACTGTGACATCTCTGAACTCAAATTGCTCATTATAATATGATTTTTTTTAATGTTTATTTGCATATAAGTCCGAGTGGGTTCTTTTTTTAAAGAAAAGTACAAATCAGATAGGCTGATAAACATGTAAATATTCTTATTTTTCATTTTCTTATTCTTATATTACCATATATATGTATTTTATGATATCCTCCTTAGGATATGTCTCATGAAATGGTTGTTCTAGTGTACCTTCAGAGCAGGACCTGGGCCTAGGGTGAGGCAAACAGTGTCTAGGGCACAACGTTTTAAGGAGGTGCTCATTTTTAGGGTTGGGCACAAGTAAGTACCTCCTTAAATGTTGTGCCCTAGACGCCTGCTTGCCTCACTCTAGTCCCAGCCCTGCTCCAGAGAGTAGGCTGCATATAAATTATTTTAATTTTGGTTTAGCATAATCACATGCATGCTTGGATGTTTTATAAAAAATTAATGACAAAATGAAAATAATGTAGCCAAACCCAAATTTATATTACCCAGAAGAAAAGTTAGCTGTTTGAAAAAGATAACATTATCATTTTATTCTTGCATGTTCAGTGATTGTCAGAGCTTCGGAACTTCCAGTTCAGTAGAATCTTGTCTCACCCTGAAATGTGCTTGGTTGTTTTATCTACTGGCAGCTACCTGAAATCTATCATAAGCTTCTTAATTTGATATATAGTACATTCAGCTCTTAAACTTATGGATATCATTGAAGTAGTAGTGACTCAAGTTTTACTACATTTTTATTAATAATTTTCGAATTCTTTGAGAATTTGCCTATGGTTTTTCTTTTCTTTTTTTTTTTTTTTTTTGAGTGCTACATCTGGAAATGCTCAGAAGTTGTTTGCCTTTTTAAGAGAACAGTTTGCAGTGAAAGTATAACTTCTTTAGAGGTGAGGTTCAAGTTAACGAATGATGAACCATAATATGAGGAAGCATAATATTGTGAATTATTATTTGGAAAACATAACTAATGCAGGCATTAGCTGCTGAAGCCATTAATAAAGTACCACTTGTAGAAAGCTGGAGAGATAGGTAACACAGAACTCTCTCTGTAAACTCTCAGAATGTAAACTAGAGAACAACTTAGTTTATTCAATAAGGACTGAATTCTTTAAGTTTGATATGTTTTGTAGGTTCCATGATTAATATGTAATTAGAATATGAAAATGAGTGTTTAGAGTCCGCTAAAATTTGTAGATGTGACATCACTGGGAAGTCAGGCATTTTGTTTCTTAAAGTTCAAATTTATTTAAATGCACCTTTTTTTTTCCAAAATAAATTTTTATTTCTACTTACAGTGGTGCCAAAGTAAGTTTTTCCTACATAGAATTATTTAATATTTAGGTCTGTGGATAGTGTTTAAAAAAAAAAATAAACCCATAACAACCAAGAGTGGAGGAGTATCTAGATTTGTTTTTAGCTTTCTTTTTCATGGTTTCTCAGAAGTGTGTCATATTATAAATACGTTCAAAATGTTTTGCTCTGAGGATATGTAGCATTCCTATAAAGGTTAAATCAATAAAAATGATTTGGACACATTCCTAAGCATGGCTAGAACAGGTAGTTCGTTGTTTTAGGTACCCTTGAGTTCCTGGAGCAGATCATTATGGCGTAGCAAAAGAACTTACTAAAAGTTGCTTTCTATGTGTAGATGCATCAGCTTAAAAAAAGTAAGATTTTCTGGCCTTCTAGAAATGAATATTTTTAAAGTAGCCCCGTGTATATTGGTTTAACGATGTGTTTTAAACTCAAAGTTTTGAAGCCTTTTTTTTTTTCCTCTTCTCCGAATGCTGAAGATACACCATAATTGATAAGGAAGAGGTACGTACAGGAAAAATGTAATGGGCAAGCTTTCCAGCCGGTTTAGAATGAATGGTACTCTTAAGATTAAAGAAAGTGTCACACATTATAATTGCAAAATTAAGAATTAGGTTTTTTTTTTTTGGTTTTGCCGGTTTAGAGGAAAGTTCTGTAGTCATTGGGATCTTATCTGTTCATTTGAGCAGTTCGAAAGACGAGCATGTATTTAAAAGCATTTAACTTAGGCATGTGTTTTAAAAAGCATATATATTTCTCTTGTGATTAGGGTTGGCTTTTTACTATTATACTGTTGCTTGGTAGAGTTTTATTTCATCCATGTGTTTGCTGTCTTCTTGTTCATTTAATATGTTTGAGTATGTAAGTTTATTTAAGTTTATATGTAAGTCTTCAGATCACATTATTTTCACATTATATTCACATTATATTTCAAAAAATATCTGTCAGCTTATAATAGTAATATGATTTTTCTTAAAGTTTGCTTTAAAACGGCTTTGGGGTATTAGAATTTTTTGGATAATGTAAGCACAATGAATTGATCATGTTCTTGGCTGATTAAGGTTTAAATCAAGGTGGCAAATTTGAGTTATGTATATTAATGTAATTTCATTATAGAAAATCTCATCATTTTGTACATGTAGTATATAATAACTTTTTAAATAAATACTTTATGAAAAATATTTTGTTATTTGTTGGAGCACATGATCTTGTTTTGTAGCCAAGAAAATGGTTTGAATATGCCTCAGTGGAATTTTTTTACATATATAAATGTATAAATATAGAGTGGTTTAGTCATTTAGTAATTAAATAATTTGGCAATATAAGCCAGATATTTTACTCTTGTAAAAAAGTTATCTAAGTGTTCCTTGATATATTCTGATTTATCATTATATTTTTAAAAATAAGAATATTTATGAAAATAAAAATAAGCCTAAAAAAATAAAATAAAATAAAAATAAGCCTAATCTGCATATGGATCTGTTTTCTTTCTGGATCCTGTGAATGGTAATTTAAAAAAAATCTATATGTTTTCTCTGGTCTTGCTCGTTCACTAAAACATTCTGCAATATGCTTATGCATATTATAAAGGAAATGTATTGTTAAACTTCTAGTGCTAAATCACGAATAGTGTTCTGACAGTACCAGTTGTCACTATCTAGCTTAGATATGACATTTTTGAATTGAGGTAGATACTAGTGGTAAGATGTTTTGAAAATGTTATAAGAGTGGGATTATGGACATTGGGGAGGGTATGTGCTTTGGTGAGTGCTGTGAAGTGTGTAAACCTGGTGATTCACAGACCTGTACCCCTGGGGATAAAAATATATGTTTATAAAAAATTAAAAAAAAATGTTATAAGATTTCCTCCTAAGATAAAGGTACTCAAAGAGGAAGGGAGGGAAGTGGGGTATGGAGAGAGAGAGAGTGAGTGAGAACATACTGTATGTGTTTAGTTTTAACAACTTGGGGAATGTAAAGAATTCTGTGTGAACATTCAGGTTTTAATAATACAAAAAATAAGAGTTTCTATTATGGAGAGGAGGTTGAATTAATGATCAAAAGTTTGAATTACATTAACTTTTCTCTTTATATTGTTTTACAAAGGTACTATAGTACATTGTTTTTGTAAGTACTATCTGCTTTATGGATTATCTTCTTAAATATTTTCATTTTGTGTTGAATTATTTGAAAGAGCAATAGCAATATTTTCTGCATTTTGTCAGAAGTCGAATAACTTTAAAAGCTTTACCAATTTCATGAGAGGTTAATTAATAAAAATTAATCTCACTAGATTACCTTTTATAACCAATTATGCCTGATATTAGGATGTTACTGTCTTAATGGAAGTTTTCTCAGATATTTTCTTATATTGTCCTGATATTTCAAATTGGGTATCCTTAGTATGAAATGCTTACATACTTTTATAGTTACTCATGTTATGGAAAATATACTGATTGATATAATGTAAGTTATTGAAGATTTTCTGTGCTATATGTAATACAGTATATATATCTAATATTGCAGATTTCTGTAAGGTGGTAAAATTTTATGAAATTGAGAATTCATTTAAGTTATCTTTGAGCTATATTTACAAACAAGTCTTATAATATTATTGATTAAAGGGAACTTGCACCCTGTATCTTTTGGATACATTTTTATGTCTATTTTCTAGGACCATGTTACAGCAATACATTAAAAATAGTGGTTTAAAATATTGATTATAAAACATAGCACTTTATTATCTTTTAGCTTCACAGTGAATTCACTTTGCTTAGATTCATTTAAATAATTTTTAATCATTTGATAGAAATAATACCTTTTCATGTAAAGATTATCTGGGAAATTTGAAGTTTAAATTGAGATGTTCAGTGGAGAAATTAAAAGTAGAATTATAATTATTATGGCTAAAGCAAAATAAGCAAATTAAAAATCACAATACCTAACTTAAATTGTTTCACAAGTTATATAGGCAGTAAGTATATATATAGAAAATATACCTGTTTACCTCCAAGCCAGAATTCTTGTTTGAGAGAATGTCTCTAAATAGGTGTCTGTTAACACAATGGTTACACTCATATTTACCTTTGTGAACTAATAATTTGTTTAACTGATAATCATTGTTTAATTATTTTAAGTTTATAACTGGAAAATAATGTCCTTAGATATTACAGGTGTAGTTTTTCATTATTTTTATCTTGAGTTTCCCAGTAGACTGGGTTGTCTGCTTGATGTCTGTTAATGGTTTTAGAGTCGACATTTCTTTGTTAGTATACATGCAAAAAGGAATTGGTTATCTCTCACAAAAGAACTATAAGCAATACCTCAGTTACATTATTTATAATTGTTTTTCTCTTTGTTTACAATTATTATTGTAAGTTCTGTAGTCACTCATTTGTGTGATTTTGTATGCACATGCAAATGCAGAGACTGTATTAAGATTTTGAGCGGACTAATAGTTGAAAGAGATTTAAGTTATATTTTGTTATATATTTTGTTTTTGTATAAAAATATGTCCACCTTCATATAATGTTCTGTGGAATAGCGCAACATCATTATTCTCATTTTTTCAGAGTTTGTACGTGTATAGGTTTTAAAACCTTACTGATGGCCATTAATTGTGCTTTGGCTAGCATTTGTTCTTTATTATTATTACTACTATTTTTTGCTTATACTGAACCACCAAAATGGATTTAATTGTAAGACATCTGCCTATAAGGAATATGTAAACAATGGCGGGCACACTCAAGGTCCATATAAATTTTAGAGGAACCTATAAATGCATAAATTTTAGAGTTTTAAACTTAGGCTTTTATGTAATTCTAGTTGATGGCATAATGATTTTTAGTGGCTACTATAGATGTAAAAAAATAAAAAGCCAGTTTTAAATGAAAGGTAAAATAAAATTTATTTGATTTTGTGGTAAAAATTGTTTGCCTTGTTTGCCTTGTTGTACCTTGTTAAGAATGTCACTTCTCTAATGTAACTTGTGTGTGATTTCTTAAGGGATGGCAATAGAAATAATGCAGATAATAGAACATTTAAGCTAATTTCCACAATAATCTTAAATACATGTCTGAGAATAATGTTAACGATGCAAATTTTCTGTCATCAATAAAATAATTTTAAAATATCTTAAGTATTATGAAAAGTTGGATTCACTTAATATGTCTATATGGTACAGAATTCCTTGTGGGCAATTAATTTGAAAAATGGAAAGCACTTAAGATGAAATAACATTTTTCCTTTTTTTAATAGACTCAAAATCACATTTGGTATGATTTTTGGTCCTAGAATATATATTTGATGTTACATTTATGAATATTAATGAGAATATAGGGTATTTATAGTAGATGTATTAATAAATGAATTTTTTTCAGTGCAAATATTAAATGCTTATGTAGCAATTAGCTTTTGAAGGACTCTTAGTTCTACACCTAATTTTATTTGGAAATTGTTTTGTATATCCTGGTAAATAATGGGATTTTTATTTTCTAGTCAAAAGAAAGCACATTTATGAAAAAAATGTTTTAGAGTTAACATCCTGTTCAGTAATCACAACAAACACCTGAAATGTTGATACGGTGTTAATTACATTCATCTAATACTGTCCCAAACCTTGAGTCCATGTTCTTAAAAAAATAGTATAAAGGGGGGAAAATGCCTAAGAATTCAATGTAAGATGAAGATATTACATACATTGTAGTAAAAGAACATTTAAGCTCAGTTTTTGTACAAATCTTTTAAAAAAGTTATGTAGGAATGTATAGCTTGTTTTATAGGTTTGCTATTGAATGGACAAAAGCTTGTGGTCAGCTGTGGTGACAATTGTGAGGAAATTCCCTTTGAATAAGGTATAGAATATCCCCGTTACTTTTTTGAATTGTAACACATTAATCAAAACACGTAGTCACTGAACTCCATAATCTTTGAAATGGCAGTATATTGTATTAAGGTGTATATTTTCATGATGTGAGACTTCCTTTTCTAAATATTTGTTTTAAAATAGTAAACATTTTAGATTTCATGAAGAATTACCTAATACTTGAGACAGCTTTGATTATTTTGCTCTTTAGAAAATACTGACTATTGGAGTTTATTGCTATCCTTATTACTGGAGTTCAGGGACAGAGTTTTTTTTTGGGGGGGGGTAGTTTTTTTCAGTGGGATTCATTGGTATAAGAGAAAAAAAATAGTGCATTCAGGTAGCCTATTGGGGTTTTTCTGCCTAAATTATGTTTGGTTTTACTAGCTCCCATTTAATAAGTCTTGAATAGTAAATGACTAGAAAAAATGGTCATACTTTGTCACATTTATAATTTTATTATTTGCAGGAAGGATTTTTTCATATTGAAAGTATTTGTCTATTTGACCAAATGTGTAATGTCTTTAAAGAGACACTGTAGAAGTAGGCTGTCTCAGTGAACCCTTTATGTTAAAGTCTTTTGTTAGGTAATAGCATTTGTGATCTTAATGCTTTTGAGGAGCTTTTGCATGACTTCACTATCAGGATTGTCACATTTTAGTCTCTTGGAACAAGGGCTAGAACAGTATGGGAGGTTGATATTTGTATGCTTTGGACAGGAATTTGGGATGTTACCCTGTTTTGCCATCAGTTTTCAAGTAGGTACGGGTGCATCATTAATCATAGGAAATGCAAAAATAAATAATCCAGTCCCATTGGATTTTTTTATATGAATACTTACCTTTTCCCTTTTTTGTATATACAGTTGAGGTATTTAGGTAACCCCTAACCTTTAGTTTCAACAAAGAAGTACAGTATAAAAATATTACCACAGTTTTCATTTGAGCAGCTCTAGAGAGGAAAAAAAAAAGCCCTCTAGAAGGATATTTGTTGAAAAAAAAGTTGTGATACAGAATGTCTTAACTCAGCCCCAATACAGTACTTGAAGACCACCAGTGTATAAAATTGAAAGCACATGAGTTTTGAAGCACTAGAAAAGGTTTGTAATTGATTAGCGCTGCTTGAAAGTATTGAAGTACAGTGAGTTTTGATTTGTGAATGGTTCTATTCAATAAAGATTAATTCTGTGTGTTTGATAAAATCTTAGTGCCTTCAATGAGTTAGTTTTTTCCTCCCTCTGCAGTTTATTTAACCATCAAATATTTCAGTGTTCTTTTAACAAACTGGAACATTTCTATCTTACTGAATTTAATTTTAGCATGACTGATTTAAACAAGTCAAACTATCAGTGATTAGTTTGAAGGGTGTAATTGAATAGATTAATTTTTTGTTCTTTTAAAATAACTAAAATGTATCATAATGTTATCATGTATATTTTATGCCTTTCTTGTGATTTGGAGACTATCCAGAGGTTCATACAGACTAACAAAAATATTTTTCTGTGATTTCTTTTAAATTTTTGCATTTTAAAATGTTTTTAAAATTTTAAAAGTGAGATCTTTAACAGCTATTCATGTAAAATTGGGATTATTTATTATAATTCAGAATAATTTGTATTATGAGTCTTTTGGGAATTGCATCGACATTTTTAACTTTTAATATATGTTGGAATGGTCTTCTGTGTATGTTCTTGACTTTTTAAATTGTCTCCCTGGCTTTTGGAAGTTAGCTGTTAAAAGCAAGTTGTAACACTTCAACATTATTAGATCTTGAAACTATGAAGTTATTGATATGGACCATAGCTATTATTTTGGAAGTTAATGTTTACACATCATGTTCAGTTACTATGGTCAGTTACAAAGGCTTTATTTAGAAATTTAATCAGCTGATATATTGTCATAATTAACTTCTTAATTGTAAGAAACTCCATGAGTCAGATCTGTCATTTTCAATAAACTTTATCATAAATAATGGGTAGAGTTTGAATAATGCAGATTGAAAATTCTTGTTCAATTCAAGGTAAATGGTGTGCTGAGAGAACAGACACTGAAAGATCTTCCTGTCTCTGTCTCTTTCTCTCTCTCCCTCACACACACACTTTTCACTCATACTGAGGCGAGCCAATTTTGTCCTTCACCTAGGGAAAGCTTAAACTTCAAAAAACTTATTTTACAACATTAGAGCACATACCTTTGATTTTTAATTAGGTTGTTTTGATAATCATTTATGAGAATTTAAGGCCTGAAGTGAGGTTTTAGACTTCAGATAGATTATGGGCTGAGGAAATGTTTGCAGTGTGATGACAACCTATACATAATGTTCACTACACACCTATAATTAGTTTGGTGTAGTGGGTTCATCTTAAATTGTCCTCCAGGTGCTAAAGTACTATTTGGGGGTGGGAGACACTAAATCCCACTTTTTAGAAGAGGAAGAATTAGTTACAATGTCTAAAAATATATGACATGCGATAGATGATCTTTATCTATTTCGCTTACTCTTCTGCCTTGTTTAGAAACTTGGTCCGGTTTTAGAAATTTTGTTGTAGAAATAGTTATTAAGGTTGTCACAGGAAATATAAGACCCTTCATAAGACAGGATAAAGAGCATTTTAACATATTATTTGTGAGAGTGTTAATGTCTTTGCTTCTAATGCTGAAGTAGTCTTTGATACTTGTATGGTTCCCCATCTGGTTAGAAAAATGTATTGCTTTTTAAACAGTAAGATTGTGAAAGAATAAGTTAACTGCTTGAGATGCCTGTTTCAAGTTATTCCTTCATATAACAAGAGTTTTAACCATTTTTTCCCTTATCTCTTACGTAGGAACTGCAAAAGTTACCATGTATAAGCTGTAATTATAGTGGGGGCTGTAATGTAGCCTAATTGTTTGTATGTTTTGCTTCCTTAATGCAGAAATTTTTAGAGTAATGTTTATTACCTATCATTACATTTCAAAAAAACAATCAGTGATTATTTTATGTGTTATAACTGGGGGGGGGGGGACCATGTTCAACTACTGAGGGAGTCACTACAGCAGTTTTATATTTTTTTGGTAAAATACAAACTGCATTTCCTCACCTTTTTAAGAGAAACCTTTTTTCTCCTTCAGGTTTAATTATTTCTCTTTGACCTAAACTAAGACTGATCCTCTGGTAGCCAGTTAAAATGTGTGAAGTAGGAGGAGTAAAGGAAACTCCAATCGTTAGTTGTAAGTTATAAAGCAAAGTTAATACAGGTATACAGAGCAAAAAGATTTATTTTAAAGGATAAAGGAAAATTTTATAAACTTGCCTTGTAGTTGGAACATGTTGGACCTCATAAAGAAAATCTTGTAAGTGTTTAGATATTTTACTATAATACTGTGTCAGCTGATGAATATTGAAGTAGTTTACTTTTGTATATCAACACTAATTTGAAATTGAATATTAAGGGACTATATTATGCCTGTTTTCTTTCAAAGTTCAGCATGATTTAATAGGTATGGCTTTTTAAAATCATGCAGGGTATCCTTACGGAGTTTTATTTTTCATGAGACTAAACGCTATTCATTTTGGTAGGTCCGAGAATATGATTAAAAGAATCCTAGACATTTCAGTGTTTGCTGTGTGTTTATAACAAGTTTTCCATGTGGATAATAGTATATACATGTAAAATTAAAATCACATAGAAAAATGTAATTGTGTGTAGGTTTTCAAAGACTTCTGTGGACTTTTTAATATCCTGGATGTCCTGGATAACTATAAAGATCTTTTAAAAATGTCTATCACATGCTTATAAGTTTATATATGAATATATGCTTCAGTTATATAAAGTTGTTTAGAAACAAGCTTGTGCATCTATCTTATGATGCAGTTTAAAATTACAAATAGATTTCTTTTAGTCAAGCTGGATAAAATGTTAACTGTACTTCAGGTTTATTTCTGCACTAGAGCATAATGGTAGAGCATAATGTCGAGATAATTCTGTGGTCTGTTATTTTGTAAAATTGCTTCCTTTTTGAAGTTTGCTCAAATATTGGGAGCTGCCAGGGTGAATACTTCATAATACTTTGATTAATTTAGTGTCTCATTTTATTGCAGTGAGGGTTAATGAGAATATTAAAACTTTCTTTTACTGTTTCTAACTACCTCATTTCTACAGCTCTAGAAAACATTTTGACTACTGTAAGATACTGTCATTTTTCTATTTCAAGTCATTACTCCGAGAAGCAGATAAATTACAGATTCCAAATGCAAATATGTACAGCATTTTCATTTTCCATTTTTCAGTGCAACAAAATAGCATTATCATCATAATACTTAATATACTACAACATTACCCGGAAAAGTTAGCAATTTATCCAAAAAACATACCTTTTTGTTTAACAGGTTCATCTCTTATAGGATTTTTAAAATATGATAACACTTACCCCAAAAGAAGTTTTGCTGACATGGTGTCACTGTGCTGAAGAGGCTGTTTGATGCCATAGTCCCTCCTTTTTTTTTCAGATAGAACTTGTACACTCTGTTGTAAATTCTGCTTGTAGCCTTAAACTGAAAATACAAACCATACCCAAACCTTGTTTTAGTTTTACAGTATGCCTGGAGTACATAGACTTTATATTTATTTTTTTCTGTCAAGAAATTATGTAGCTGGTAACATGTGAAAAGCAAGGAAACAAAACAAAAAGAAAATGAGCAAATATTTGAAGGACCTACTATTACTGCATAGACTGTGGTTAGAGAGCACTCACTGACTCTGTTGGTCTCGGTGGCTGGTAGTGACCTGCGGAGATTAACCATTTAAAAACCAGAGACTTCTTGCTGTCCTCCTGGAGAAAGTTTGCACCGCACTTGTGGTTCTGTGGTTGTTTGTGAGGCGAATGAAGCATTCACACAATCCAAAAAAGCAAAAGCTTTAAAACTCCTTTTTTTTGCAAGCACTATTACTGGAGAGACAGAATCATGTGGTTTGTGACCTCACAGTACTCAAAGTAAAGTGGGACTGCCTACCACTGTGGCTTTTCCCCCCTTGCTCTTGCTCTCTCTCTTTCACTGTCTCTCTCTCTCTCTCTCTGACAAAAGGCTTGTGGTAAGGCCCTTCCTGGCATCCAGAAGGATATAGCTTTTTAATTTTTGTGACTCATGAGGATTTGGATAGAATACAAATGCTGAAGGAACCAAACTCCTGTAAGGTTACACATTTGTACAGCAGAACTCTGCAGTTAAGGTTTTCCTTTCTGTTCCCCGACCCCCACATTTTTTTTCTTTTTTTTTTTCCTCCTCCCTTTTATTTGGTTCATTATTGTGTCTGTGGAAAAGAACAAAATTGGCTCAAGAGGCTGTGTGAAATTCTGAACAACAGTGATGATTTACAATAATTTACATCTTTGGATTGTATCACATTCTGGGGTCTGCTTCATATTTGCTGGGTGATTGGAGTCCTTCTGTTTTTCTTTTTCTTGTCTCCTTAAACTTGTGAATCTGTAACTCATTGTAAAAAAGTTTACCTTCCTTAAGGTCTGGTTGCAAACTGCTTGCTGGGCTCGACTGTAATTGGCTGTCATGAAAGTGTTAGTCTGGAGATTCCTTTACAAATACTAAATCATGTCTGTCTAGTTAATGTATGATCAATATTAGATGCCGGCTCTTACAATGAAGATTAAATGTAATTAGTAGCTTTTGTATTATGTATATGTTTACCTCATGACCAGTTTGAGGATCTTATAAAAGTGAATGGCAAGAACTGTGACATAATTTATTGGATGAATCTTAGGGTTTTTTTTTATGCTTGTAATTTTTTATTTTTCAAGGGAATGTATTCATTTTATATAGTTCTTTAAATACTTTATTTGGATATTAACTTTAACAGAGCCTTTGATAGCAAATCTTATACATCTATAAAGTAAAATTCTTATGTTGTAACTTATATTGTTCAATGTTATTGACTTTATAAGCTCAGAATGGAGTGGGTTAACAGAAGCTGTATTTTTTGTTTATAATGGAAGCTTTGAAATAAATTACAAAATGCTGTGTGTAGTAAGGAATAATCCACACAGACAGAGTATGTTAGTCGTCTCGATTTGCTAATTCTGATTCAGAAGAAAATTGGAAACATCTTTGTGAAACTATCTCCTTTTTTGCCCCTTTGGACATGTATGTATAGAACTCATTTTCTTATTAGGATGATTATATATCATAGGCAGAGAATTTCATATTTATGAATAGAGCTTCCTGTTTTCATCAGTTGAGAGTGATGGGGTGTTTTTCAACAAAAATTATAAAGCCGAACAGACCAATTTTCTAGACTTTTTTTTTTTTTCCATTTATCCACGCCACTCTGAATTTGCATGTTAGACTCCTTCCTAGTGTGATAGTAACTAGGAGTGGCGTGAAGTAAATGACTGGGAGGGTGGGCGGAGACAGAGAATTACAAAACATTATTTGGGGGGTATAACGAGTTTGGGGTTGGAAAACACTAAGGATGGTGTTATAGCCAAAATATTCCCGCTTCTGATCTTCCTAGCAGAGTTCATTATCTGTTTTTGTTTTTTACTAGATAAAGATAAATGTACAAACACATTCATAACTTTCTTTACAAAAAATTCTTGTGCCCAGAATATACTGGGAAGACAAGAGATGACTTCAGTCCTTTATTGTTCAAATGCCCAGAACTTTTTCATAATAAACTCTTAGTGATAGAAAATGAGAAATACATTTTAGTGTATTTTAAAACAGATTTATTATGCCTCATGGTGTGTATAAACAGGTTTTACATTGGAAAGTAAAAACTTTCATTTAATGTGTAAGCTACTCAGTTATTCTCTTTCATAAATAAGGTGTACCAGTGTGATCTATGAATTAATTTCCAGAGAATGTTAAAGGAGGGATATGTCTATATAATTTGTGGAATTTCCAAACATAGTGCCATATGCACATAAACAATAGCAGAATCAGGTAATTGAAAAAAATTTAGGTAGCTGTTACAGTGTGTGTGGTAAGTAAATGCTTTTCCTCTTTTAGAATGAACTTTTAGTTTTTGCAGAAGGATTCTTTGACATCTTATAACCCCAATTTTTTGCTAAGTATTTGCCCCTTATTTTTTTTTTTAAATTAAGCAAACTTTGGCCCTCCAAATTGACTTCTATGTATTTGAACAGTTTTTAACATCTGTGTGTTTTTTAACTGCTTGTTCTCTTTTTGCAGGTAACTGTCCTGTATGTAATTTTTTGGTCTGGATGATTACTCTTATTGCATAAGAGCTTAATAGATATTGTTGATTATGCCCTTTCTTTTCCCGTGAGGTCCATCAAATTCTGGCAGGAGAAAGAGAAGTCATGTGCTTTAAAGTTGGTATACTTATTATCCACATGCTTTTTTCCCTAAATTTAAAATATATCCTCATTAGAGCAAATGTTACTTTGTGGTAAACATTTTAAAACAACCGTGGTAATTGGTGCACATTTGATAACTGACAGTTTGTTTCATTAGAAATAATACTACATGTGATGAAGAGACTGACTCATAGGTTACTGAAAGTAAAGCTCTTGATTATGGATTTATACTATGCTTAAAATTAGAAATGGAAACCGTAGATCTTCAAAATTCCATCCTTTTTGGGGTTATGTTAGTATTTGCTGTGTTGAAGTAAGTAACAAGTTTAGGTTGGCTGTATAAATTACATACGTTAATGCCATGGAAATGAAATACAGCTTTGAACTTGAAATCTCAGTTTCAGAAAGTAAAGCAATTATCTTGCTTCCCTATTACCTTGTATTTAATAAATTTGTCAACATAAGTTGAACTTTTTATATTACATACCGTAAAAGTGTTTTAAATGTTACATATATCTTCATTGATACTTTTTTTTTTTTTTTTAAAGATTTTATTTATTTATTTGACAGACAGAGATGACAAGTAGGCAGAGAGGCAGGCAGAGAGAGAGAGAAAGGGAAGCAGGCTCCCTGTGGAGCAGAGAGCCCGATGAGGGGCTCGATCCCAGGACGCTGAGATCATGACCTGAGCCGAAGGCAGCGGCTTAACCCACTGAGCCACCCAGGCGCCCCTTCATTGATACTTTTGAATTACTTTTTATTTTCTGAACTAACTATCCTATTTGAATAGAGTAGTTTTATTAATATCAATCTTGTGCTCATTTCTATGTGTGTGTGTGTGTGTGTGTGTCTGTTTTTTTTGGGGGGGGGATTGTTTTAGACCTATTTACTATTCCTCTATTTTTCTTTTAATTGAAAACAATAGAAGCAAATGGTTTGGTGTAGGAATTTTGCAAATTGTAGAAATCCTGATTTGGCTTAAAATGTTCTCACTGATTGTGTGGTTTTAGTAAGGAACTTTCTTAATCTCTTGTTTCAACTTGGTTTGTGATCATTTTTTTCTGACAGTTTTTTTTGGATCTGATGTATAGCTGTTTAACTTTATGTAACATTTATTGGGCCTTATGTTGATAGTTTGAAAAATTTTTGTATTAGTAAGGTATGTATAATTTTACTAATGCTTTAAATTATGATTATGAGAGATTAATTTCACTTCCTCATTTTAATGGAAGTATATGTTCATGTATACAACTTCATGCACGTGTATGGTTTTTGTGTGTTTGTATAGGGTGTTATTTTGTGGTACTTTTTGAGAGTATTTTTTTCTGTTGTTTTTTTTCCTCCCTCCTCAGTTTGTCTTAATTAAATTATGTAAAAACCCAGAGCAATACCATGTCCATAATTGTTTGAACACCTTCATTTGCTTAGTATTAGCAACTATCTGTCTAAAGTGAAATTATGTGGAAATTGGATGCCAAAACAGAAAATATTTAACTTTCTCTCTCCTCCTCATTTCTCTCTTCTTTCCCCTTTCTTTCCTCCCTTTCTCCTCCAGGCCTTTCTTTCTTTCTTTTTCTTTTTTTTCTTTTTTCTTTCTCTTTCTCTGTTTTGATAGTTCTACAAAGTCTCAAAGTAGATTCTTAAGGTTCTAGTAGGGAATACTGACATTAATCTAAACTAATGAAGACCTGGTGGCTTTGAAGCCTCTAGCATTCAAGGCAAATTATTGTTCTATACTGATATAGTACACCTCACTTGTTGGATGGTATTGGCATCTGATTAGAGATTTTCTTTCTTTTAATAGTTTTTAATTCCTTCCTCTGTGTTAATTTACTTGTGACTCATTGTTTCACATGAGTTTAACACTTTAATTATGAGTATTCCTTGTCCCCCCTTTGTTCTTTGAAGTATAGAGTGGTCCATACTACATTTAATATAGTTGTATAAATAATTCATATTTCTTATAATTATTAGAACAATTCATCTTCTAATGCTGTCATTTTTCTAAGAAGAAAAAAAAGGCGAGAACTTGCAGAAAATATGGGAAATATGCTCATATGACAGCTGAGGATGTGGCTAGGCCAAAGCAGGAAACTACTACCCACAATGCAATGTTACATATACTACCACTTAATAAAATTTATATCAAACATGCTACTGACAAAACCAAGGAAAAATAATATCCCAACTGTACTAGTTAATGCACTAAATATATCTAGGGAAAAGTGAAACTAATCTCTTTGGAACCTTTGTACTTGGAGAATATAGTAAGTGAAACCGTGGGACATCATATAATACATTGGAGCCCTGTGGTAACCTGGCCTTTGTGCAGTGAGACTTGGTTGTAGGTGAAACTGTCTTATAATGAGAACCTTTTGGGTATTAACTTTCCTAAAAAGGCACAAAACGACACCTGCTTTCTTTTTCAGTTGAGTTGTTGCCGTATTAAAAAGGGTTAAAAGGACATTATCTGGTAGGAAAAATAAGTTAATTATGAGATATATTTGTCATGATTATTTAAACTTTTTACCTAACCAGGTGTATTTCTTTACATTTTGTTTTAAGTTGTTTTTTATTGCCAGGTTTGAACTGGGACTTAGGTTGGGACGTCATTTGTCCACTGAGGCATATTTCTTTTCTTTTTTTTCTTTTTTTTATTTTTTTAAAGATTTTATTTATTTATTTGACAGAGAGATCACAAGTAGGCAGAGAGGCAGGCAGAGAGAGAGAGAGGAGGAAGCAGGCTCCCTGCTGAGCAGAGAGCCCGATGCGGGACTTGATCCCAGGACCCTGAGATCATGACCTGAGACGAAGGCAGCGGCTTAACCCACTGAGCCACCCAGGCGCCCAAGGCATATTTCTTTTCAAAGTACTTGTTTTTCTTGTTGTTTCTTTTTACTAACCTACCTATAGATTACCTGATCAGTCCAAATGCTTTACCATAGAGAGGTTAGTTTAAAGCAAAAATGTAAACTGCTTTTATAATGTGGTTGATAAAGATATTAGGATATCTTCTTAAAAAATCAGGTTTCAATATACTTAGGGTTTCTGTTTATAAATCTTAATCATCTCTGCTCTTAGCTGTCAGACGTTAGCAATTTGAATGGATTTAGAACCTTAGAAATTTAGATGAATTTGGAGGTTTTATAAGGGAGGTTTTGTAAGATTTAAATACGGGAACATAATAGGGTTTTGAATTGATAATGTATAGAAATTTTATCAGAGAGATAATAGACTATCAAGCTAATGTTACTTATGAAAGATCCCCTCTTAGTATTCCAGTGTATGAAATTGTCTCTGTTTTATACCGGGCTTGGTATTTGTCATTTCATCATTTGAACATTAATAAATTGTTTGTCTGCATCTCTGTTAAGGATGATTTGCTTAATTGTTTGAAGGTATTTCTCCTTTAGAGAGGGCTTATCAATAACAGCTGTAGTACTGTGGCTTTTCTCCATGGACGCATGGTGGTCTTTAGAACAACGTTCTTCAACTTTGACAGGTGAGACAGAGGCTCTCCAGTGCCACTGCTTTTGGATGAATCTAGCTGCGGTTGGAGAAAGTGCATCTTGCCAAAATATATGGGTGAGACCACACACAGTCTTTAAAATAGTTATTGTAGGCTTATTTTTAGGGATACTTGTCTTGACAGTTCTTTTATTTGCATGCCAATTTCATTGCTGTGTATAGATTTTTCATTGGTTTCAGTAAAGGCGATTGTAGATTTAGATCTATCTTTGTTAAGCTTTGTGTGTAATTTACACTGGAAAATACTCTGTGTTCAGCCATAATTAACAGTGTAGAAAATATATTGAAAATGGATCACTTAGAATATTGATTTTTTTTTGTTTTTATAAATTTGACAGTATTCCCATTGGAAATCTCTATTTCTCAGAAAGTTTGGTAATCAAAAATTGCTCTACTTTGAACTTTAAGATTAAATAAATTATGGAAAAAATGTTAAATTATTCATATACCTTAATTACGTTAGTAGTAAGAAAAAATTTGTGGTTCTAGTTGTTCAGAAGTACATAGTTTTATAATATTGATATAATAAGGCATTGTTCAAATGTTTTACACTTTAGTAAAAGCTTGAAAGCATTGAAACAAATTGCCAAAAGTCAGCTTCTAAATGCATAGGCATAATATGTAAGCTATCCAGTTTTATGGAATGATTAAAACTTTATTCATTTTAGTAAACTATATAAAATTGACTATACATTTACAAAAGAGTATGTTTAGTCTTCTGAAACTGGCAACAAAGTGACCAGTTAAAGCACTCTTTTAGACTTTTATAAAATGTTGTTTCTTTTTATAAAATGGCAATTTGGATATTACTCATAATTCTTATTATTAGAGACAATATTAAAAATTCTTGAGTCCTAGCAGGTAATTGGTCATAAGATTTTTGACTTGATGATCACTGAATGTTGGTTAGGTATATTCAAAAATTGTAACCAACTATAAGGTAAGATTACTGTTTCATTCTAGATATTTTCATAGGGAAAATAGCATCTATCAAGATAATTGGAAATTTAATTTCCTCCCCAATATTATCATGATACCCTTTCACTGCTGAATGGTTCTGCCAGGAAAGCACTGGGGAAATTGTTCCTACAGCTTTTCCAGAGAACAAGTTTATAGAACGAAGAGAGAACATAGTATACACAAAAAGATTGTTTAAAGAAAACTTTGGCCCTTTCCTCTCAGCAATTGGTTATGTTTGTGGATCCTGATTGGATGCTGGGTTTTAAAAAAGAGCTTTATAAATCATTTGTAGGATATTTGTGGAAACTTCAGTATGGCCTGGATATTGATGATACTATGGAATATTTATTAAGTGTGATAATGCTATTGCATGTATATAGGAAAATACCCTTATTCTTAATAGAGGTGCATAATGAGTTATTTTCATGAAGTCAAACATGAATAAATACACAAAACAAATGTGGCAAAATGTTAACAATTGGTGAATCTAGGCAAAGGGTATACTGGCATTCATTTTACTATCTTCCACCTTAAATAGTGAGTTCTGAAAGGTGAAACATTTTGTGGAAAAGTTGTATAGGGACTTGATTTCAAGTTGAAATCAAATAGCGGGGGAAATTTTATTTATTTGTATAGTCAGTTTTAAAAAAATGAGTCAGTATGAATAGCCTGGGCTCTACATAGCAATTTTAAGATTTTAGTTTATAGTTTTATATTTTACATTTAAATGCTATTCACAGTAAAACAACTGGTTTTCACAAGTTTATACATGGAAAACATAAATTGGAAAATGGTATTTTGAAAGTACTGACTTATTAACTTGTTTATGCTATTAAATTATACTCTGTCAAGAAGTATTTTAATGAGCAGAAGCCTGTTATCTCTATATGCAA
This sequence comes from Mustela putorius furo, assembly GCF_011764305.1. Classification (NCBI taxonomy): domain Eukaryota; kingdom Metazoa; phylum Chordata; class Mammalia; order Carnivora; family Mustelidae; genus Mustela; species Mustela putorius. The sequence continues at coordinate 11,849,818 of NW_025422123.1, read as the reverse complement.
ATTACTTATCCGGAGTCTGTGTCATACTAGTTAATACCCTGTCAGGCGTCTGTTAGTTTTTTCTGTAGAGGGCCAGATAGAATATATTTTTGACTTTGTAGGCCATAGGGTTTTTGTCTACTACTGAACTCTGCATTGTAGTGTGAAAGCAGGTAAGTAAATTAGACAGTAAGTGAATGAATGGGCATGGCTGTGCTCTAGTACAGCTTTGTATATAAGCAGGCACTGGCGTGCCAGATTTGCTCACTCCTGCCGCCTATGCTTTGTAGACATGCATCTGTGGCCAGTGAAGAGCCTCTTGCAAAACAGGCAAGAAAAGTTTGAAATAATGATCAGACTTTTTTTTTCATTTATTTATTTTCAGCATAACAGTATCATTATTTTTTCACTACACCCAGTGTTTCATGCAATCCATGCCCTCTATAATACCCACCACACGATCAGACTTTTAATTTACATGTTATGATGGAATTCCTTCTTAAACTGTTTATAAAAATTTGTTTTTGTGTTCTATTTTTAGTTTATTATGTTAAAGATCACAGGTATGGGTCTTAGGAACTGTGTTGAACTGAGCATTGCATTTTCATCTTGGTCATGTAATCATTATGTATTGTAAATAGTTTTATAAGGCACCCTGAGATCTTTTTAGGGATAAGGTTGGAATCCAAATAAGTCTTGATTGTAGACTATTTCCAAATTATCATAAATCTTAATTTTTAATTTATCTAGTTCATTATTAATAAGAAAAATGCGAAGTAATTTTATTAGTGATTGTGATGCACTATTTACCCTGTTTTCCATTTATATTTGAATTTAAATCTGAGTAGAAAAAGGACTTAATTATTTTTGGCATTAATCTCCAGAACATTCATTGCACCCATCATTGGACATAATATCCAAAGTAAATTAGTTTTCTGAAGATTCATGTACGTTAGGTAGACTGAGTATTATTTATTGGCTGCTGCTGCTGATTACGACAATTGAACAGGAAAAGTACCTTTTTAAAAAACGGATAAGGAGCAAACGAATCCGTGTTCTGATCTGAATTTGAGACCTGTAGTATATTAATATTTTAAGTTTTAAATAATGAGCTGTATAGGAATGAGATAGCTTTAAGCAAAAGTTTACAATTCAGTTGTTGGACACCTTATTTTATCCATTAGCATTTTAAGCAATTCCAGTTATTACACACATAGCTAAGGATTAGACAGTTGAAAAATTATTATTACATAGACCTCATATAATTTCATCACAAAGGAGCAACCTTCCACCAATCTTTCTTCCTTAAAAGAAGCTCTGAATCTATGCTATCCTAGTTAATAAACAGGGATTCTGCCTCTTTGCCCTCATTTTTGATAAAGTTTTAACATGAATGCTTTTATACTTTTCCCCTTTCTCCAATACTTAATTATAAAAAAGACACACAAATCATTATAAGTAATAAGAATAGCCTATCTGGCAATGAGCATAAAAATTCAATATTTAGAGACTCAAAAAGCATCATCCAGGGTCATTAATGTGAGTTCATACTGTCCTAGCTACCTTAATATATTTTATTTATTTATTATTATTTTTTTAATGAAGTTTACCTTAATGGATTTTAAAAGGTAATACTGTTTTTACAGCAATTTAATAAACTAATAGGACAGGAGGAACATTTTATTAAGTATACTTTATTTAAAAAGACAGGAGGAACAGGAGGATCATTTTATTAGACAGGAGGAATAGACAGGAGGAACATTTTATTAAGTATACTTTATTTAAAAAGATAAATATTTAAAATTTATATAGGGAAGATTTTCATCTAAAGTTAAGAAAAAATAGTTTGGCATTTAAAATCATAATATGCATTTATTAGGAAAATTAACCTTTGAAGAATAAAACCTGACCTAAAGATTAGTGGTTAAATGAAGAATTACTTATTATATTTTATCTTTTGCACTATTTTAAATATCTAGGACTTTTGTTTGTTTTTAGCTATCTTTTTTTTCCCCAAATTAAGTATCCTAAAGATTGCATATTTCTGAATTATTCAGTATTACTGATACATGTAGCAGCATTTCTTTGTAGTCATTTATTACATGAAATCTTTATCAAGTTTAATACTGAAAAGTGTCAAAAAACTTTTTAAAAAATTAATAGCTTTTTTTAGAGCAGTTTCAATTCCACAGAAAAATTGAGTAGTAAGCACAGAGTTTCCATATACCCCCTTTCCTTCCCCAAGCCCCATTTCCCCCACTATCAACATCTTACATTGGTATTCTGTGTTTGTTACAGTTAATGAACTGATACTGATATATTTTTTTTAAAGATTTTATTTATTTATTTATTTGATAGAGATCACAAGTAGGCAGAGAGGCAGGCAGAGAGAGAGGAAGGGAAGCAGGCCCCCTGCTGAGCAGAGAGCGTGATGTGGGACTAGATACCAGGATCCTGAGATCATGACCTGAGTCGAAGGCAGCAGCTTAACCCACTGAGCCACCCAGGCACCCACATTTTTGTTAATTCAGTAGTTTACATTAGGGGTTATTCTTTATGTTGTGCAGTTCCATAGGTTTTATTAAATGGGTAATTTTGTGTATATTACATTATATATATATATTATAGTATCCAACAGAATAGTTTTTCCTAAAAAATCTCCATAAAATTTTGATTAAATACGCATAACATAAAATTTAGCATCTTATCCATTTTAGATACTGGCCTTTCTACTGTCTCTACAGTGTGTGTGTTCTTTTCAAAGTATTGTATAGTTGGGGGCCGCCTCAGTGGCTCAGTGGATTAAAGCCTTTGCCTTCAGCTCAGGTCATGGTCCCGGGGTCCTGGGATTGAGTCCCACATCGGGCTCTCTGCTTAGTGGGGAGCCTGCTTCCCTTTCTCTCTCTCTGTCTGTCTCCCTGCCTACTTGTGATCTCTGTCTGTCAAATAAATAAATAAAATCTTTAAAAAATATTATATAGTTGGAATCATACAGAATACAGTCTTTTCAGACAGGATTGTTTCACTTAGCAATATGTATTTAAGATGCCATGTCTTTTTTGTGGTTTCATCACTGATTTCTTTTTACTGCTGAGTAATACTTCATTGTATGAATGTACCACAGTTTATCTGTTCAACTATAGAAGGACATCTTGTTTGCTTCTAGTTTCTGTCATTTATGAATAAAGAGTACAGGTTTGTGTGTAGACAAAAGTTTTCAGCTCATTTGGATAAATACTTAGGAATGTGATTGCTAGATTGTTTGGTAAGACCTAACCAAACCAAAGGTTTAACCTTGTAAGAAATTGTCAAATTGTCCAAAGTGGCTGTGTCATTTTGCAGTCCTACTTGTAATGAGTGAGAGCTCCTGTTCCACATTGTTGTCAGCGTTGACTGTTTTGTTTTGAGTTTAGCCATTCTAATAGATGTATAATGGTACCACCTCGTTGTTTAATTTTGCAGTTCCTCAATGACAAATGATATTCAACGTCTTTTCATATGCTTATTTGCATGTATATATCTTCTTTGGGAGGAATCTGTTAAGTATTTTTTCTATTTTTAATTTATTATTTTGTATTCAGTTCTTTAAGAGTTCTTTGTGTATGCCATATTTTGTTTATACAGATACTGGTTGATGGACACTTGAGTTGTTAATTTTTCTGGTCAATCATTCCAGCAGTTGTTCAAGCTTTTGACAAAGATCAGTTGACTGTATTTATGTGATCTTTTTCTGGACTCTCTGTTCTGTTCCATTGACTTAGATGTCTGCTCTTTTGCCAAAACCACACTGACTTGAATAATATAGCTTTATTATGTTACAGTGATAGAATATTGGTTCTCCATAAAGTAACTTGTTGGGATTTTCATAGGGATTGCTTTGAATCTGTAGATCCAGTTACAGAAAACTGACATCTTAGCAATGTTTTCTTCTGGTCACTAAAAACATTTATCTAGATCTAGGTCTAATTTGATCACACTCATCAGTTTTCTAGTTTACCTCCTTGAATCTTCTATGTATTTTTCTTAGATTAATAACTAAATATTTATTTATTATGCCAGTATAGTTTTTACTTTTTTTTTTTAGTTTCAAATTTCAGTTATTGATTGCTGGTATTTAGGAAAGTTATTGGTTTTCATATATTGATCTTGTATTCATTCTAAAGCCTTGCTATTAATTACCTATTATTTCTGGGAGTGTTTTGTTGTTTTTTTATGATTTTCTGCATAGATATTCATGTAATGTGTGAGGAGACAGTTTTATTTCTTTCCAATCTTCATTCCCTTTATTTTCTTTCCTTGGCTTATTGTATCAGCCAGAACTTCCAGTATGATGTTTAATAAGAATGGTGAAAGAGATATTCTTGCCTTTTTACTGATCTTACTAAGAAAGCATCTAGTTTGTCACCATTAGGTATGACATTAGCTATAGGTTTTTTGCCAATGTTCCTTATCGTGAATGGTGTTTAATTTTGTCAGATGCTTTTTCCTTATCTATTGAAAGGAACATATGCTCTTTCTTCATTAGCCTGTTGATGTGATGGATTTTATCACTTGAGTTTCAAATGTTGAATGAGCCTTTCATGCCTAGAAAAAAATCCTGTTTCATCATAGCATATAATTATTTTTTATACATTATTGGATTGGACTTGCTAATATTTTTTTGAGGATTTTTTTCCCCCCTGTTCATGGAAGATAGTTTTTGTATTTTTCCTTACTTGTAATGTTGTTGTCTGCTTTTGGTATAAGGGTGATGCTAGCCTCAGAGAATGAATAAGAAGTGTTCTCTCTGGATGAGACTGTAGAGAGTTGTAGAGAATTGTTTGCCGGTGAAGCTGTTGTGGCCTGTGCTTTCTGTTTTGGAAGGTTATTACTTATTCAATTCTGAATCATATCAATTAAACTTTACTTTTTGTAAAAACTTTTTTTAGTGGTTGCTCTAATATACACTTAAAACTAATCCAACTCCAGTTTGAAATAACAATATGTGGCTTTACACGTAGTGCAAGTACCTTATGAAAGATTATTCCCTCCTTTATAAAGCTTTGTTGTCAGTCACTTCACTTATCTAAAAGCTATAATCATTGAGTATATTGTTGTTATTATTTTGACCGAGTTGTTACTTGTTAGATCAGTAAATAATTAATAATTATTCCTTGCCCGATACTGTTTCTTTATATAGATACGTGTTTCTGACATATCATTTTCGTTTTCTTTGAAGAATTTCTTTTAACATTTTTTCAAGGCAGGTTTACTGGTAATGAATTGCCTCGTGTGTGTGTGTGTGTGTGTGTGAGAGAGAGAGAGAGAGAGAGAGAGAGTGTATTTAGTTTGCCACTTGGGAAAAATAATTTTGCTGGACACAGAATTCTAAGTTTTGTTTTTTTTTTCTTTCAACACTTTAAATATTTCATTCATCTCTTCTTGCTTGCTTAGTTTCTGAAGAGAAGTCCAGTGTGATTCTTATTTTGACCTATAGGTAAGATTTTTGTGTTTGTGTGTGTGTGTGTGTGTTTATTTTTCTGGCTTCTTTCAAGAATTTCTACTTGATTTCCTACAGTGTGAATATGGTATGCCTCAGTGTCAGTATTTCAGTATTTATCCTGCTTGGTGTTCTCTGAACTTTGATGATTTGTGGTTTGGTGTTTGTCCTCCTCATTTTTTGAAAACTCCCAGCCATTTTTACTTCAACTGTTTCTTTACTTTTCCTCTCCTTTTGGTAGTACCATTACATGTATGTTACTTTTTGGGCAATTTTCCCACAGTTCTTGAATATTCTTTTCTGTCTTTTTTATTCTTTTACCTTTTTACCTTTAAAATTTTTAAGTTTATTGACATATCTTCAAGCTTTGTGATTGTTTCCTCTACCATGTTTAATCTACTGGTGAGCCCATTCATTTTATTTTTACAGTGTTTTGATTTTATGGTTTTAGCCTTTCTTTTAAAATTATTTATTTATTTAGTGTTTTCTTCTCTTTGCTTACATTACCCATGTTCTCACATGATGTCCATTTGTTCCATTACAGCCTTTAGCATACTAGTCGTTGTTAATGTAAATTTCATTATGATTTTTAAATTTCCATCATATCTGAGTCTAGGTCTGATTCTTGCTTTAACTCTTCAGATTGGTGTGTTGTCTAATTAGAATGTCTTGTAATTTTCTTGTTGAAAGTCAGATGTGATATATCTGATAAAAGAAATGGGTAGGTAGGCCTTCAGTGTGAAGTTTCTGTGTTTATCTGGCTAGGAGTTAGGCTGTGTTTGCTGTTGCTCTGGCCATAGTGTCAAAGACAAAAGTTTTCTCAAGTGTCCCTGTTTTTCTTTTTCCTATGGTTGTTGGGGTTCCCTCAAGACTCCTTCTTAAGTAGCGTCTGAGAGTTTTGGGTCTTTCAGCTCTACTCTTATTGTGGGAGAAGCTGATTGATGTGGTAGAAGGGGTGGCAGAAGGGAAGTCTATAATCCTGTGCTTAGGTTTTAGTCTTTAGTGAGCTTGTGACTTTCATAAGTGCTTCTCTAATTCTCATCCCCTCTCTCCTCACATCACACTGGGTTAAATCAGAAGGCTAGAGGAATAGGGGTTGAGTATTTTTTCCCCCATATGTAAGGCTAGATGAGGCTGGAGTTGGATATTTCCCTTCTCCCATTCCAAAAACTCTAGTGGATGCTGATGTTGAGTGTTTTCCTTTCTCTAGGGGCGGTTGGTTTTTTGGTGTAATGCAGGTTGGTTAGATTTTGGTAAATAGTTCTCTCCAAGGGCTTTTGTTCAGTAGAACAACGTACCCTGGAACTTTTTCAAAAACAATTACTTTCTTCTTTCCTCTACTGGAGAGGATTTTTCCTTGGTATTCACCATGAGAACATGGTGGGTTTGTGGAAGGTAAAACACAGCAGTCTAGCCAATGCCCCCTCCCCCCCGCCCGGAGGCTGTACTGCTTGGAGTTTCTGTCTTTCTTGCTAATCTTTAGCAATTAATTAATACTTACCCTTTAAGTGTTCCTACCTGGTTCCAGTTATGGGTTCTGCTTCTTGGAAGCTGTAACTCTTTGTATTCATATGTCTGTCTCCTCTGGTGTTTACCACATTGGTTTGCCCTGTGACCTCAATTCTCTGATGGATTTAAGAAGAGTGGTTGATTTTCAGTTTGTTTAGCTTTTTTCTTATCTTGAGGAAGGGAGTGATGCCTTCCAACCTGTTTATATGTCAGCCTGAAAACCAGAAGTCAGAACCTTTTTTTACAACAATTTTATAGAGAGCATTATCTTAAAATGTGAAATTTAAAAGTTTAGTATCATTCATCATTTGTTCATTCTGTCGGCATTTATTAAACACTAAATATGTATTAGGTATTAAGCTCTGTGTTAGTGCTGGGACTACAGAGTTAAAGCATAGTTTGCAAGTGAAACAAATTTATATTGAAGGAACTATTTGGAGCACACAAAGAAGTTTTTGAATGTAATACTGTGTGTTGAATACTGTGACACATAAACATGGTGCTAGGTAGTGGTGGAAAAGTAATTTCAGTCAGACTGCAGGATTCAGTGAAAGTTACTCAGAATGGGTGAAAATTAGCTGAATTTGAAGGACTGTTAGGAGTTGACTCAACACCTGTAGGTAGGAAAGGCAAGAGGAGGGAAATACAAAGTGGAATGTTAAGGACCAAGATCACATGGAACAACATGCAGCATTTTGTGAGTTGCACTCAATTTTAAGATGTTGGGGCAAAAGTTGGGTGCAAAATGGCTAGAGAAGAGTCTGGAAAGGTAGACAGGTAGACAGGTTAATCAGGAAGGACCTTACTTGTTAAACTATTTAAGTTGATTGAACACTATGTTCAAAACTTAGGGGAGCCATTATTAGATTTTCTTGAGGAGGGAAGTGACATGATAAAGGTGTAGATGATCTGGTAGCAGTGTGGAGGATGTATTATTAGGGGAGACCAGGAGGATTTTGTAGTTGAAAGAGAGCCCGAATCAGTCAAAATGATAGAAGGAAAGTGAACTCTAAAAACCATTGATGGAAGTTGATAGTTTATGTAGCATGCAGTTCTGTTCATAAACTAATGGACAGAGTGCACATTTTGTTAAGCATTGTGATAATAGACTTATCTAACTGAATTTAGGTGAATATATTTGTGAAAAGGTTTTTTGTTACTCTATAAATTCAAAATGACAAATTAGATATACTTCTGACTGTCATAACACTAAATCATGAAGCACAGTAAATAATGCATGGAAACAACAAATATTGCAGTTATATTGGAGCTGGTATGAAAAGACCCTGATATTTTGTGTTTTTTAAAAAGATTATTTAGAAATGCAAGTGGTGAGATAAAATGAATTATGTTCCATTAATGCAATTGCTTTTGTTCTTATTTATAGTTAAAAGCTGGTATTTCTTACTTTAAATAATGGAGGTAGCCTTGAATCTTAGTTTGGAAATATCTATGAGCCATGATTAGCCACATTGCTGTTGAGAGTCGAAAAATCGGACCATGGATTTAGTAGTAATAGAACCCACACTGCCTTTGCTCTCAGTGTTTCAGTTGGGTTTCTTAAATGTTTCTAGGAATAAGAATTTCAGCTTGTTGACTTCCTCTGCCATTTGTGTTCTTTGAGCACTCACGTGCATTTTAATGGTAAGTATGTTATAGATTGGTAATGATTTTGTACCATTGGTTGCATTAAAAAAATAAGTAAAAAGAAAACTAGGTGTAGTGGCTTTGTTCATTTGCTTTCTAAGATCTTTTTGACATTCTTACCATTAAAATGATTCTGTTAGTAGACTCAACAACTGAAAACAAACATCTGGGAAGCTTTTCTATTTATGTTTTTCTGCTCTTAGTTTGGATGTTGTTTCTTTTATTTTCTCACTGCTAATTACCTTCCTCCTTGGCCTTTCCTGTTAGGAAATTAAAAAAAAAAAAAACGTTTTGAGGTCTGTTGGTATGGCTTTGAAATAGTTCTTGCTAATAGTCTATTTAGTTTTAGGAAAATGATACTATCCTTTTAAAGCAATGGTATACTCGCAATAGCAAATGTTACCATTAATGCCAAACATAATGATAAAATAGTGGAAAAACTGAATATAAGTTTAGTTTTTTTGGATGTAATTACAATGAAATGTATCTCTTTTTCAGCATAATTACTGACTAATTATTGTGGTAATTTATCTTTCCTTTAAATTATTTAAAATAAATTCCTCACAGTGCTAAACTCTTTTTCAGAATTAGAGCTCTTTAATTTGGATGGGTGGGTAGAGAGAAGTTACTTTTATCTGTAACATTTTCCTGTAGAAAACAGTATTAAATGTCTTTTAATCTATAATGAAAGAAATGTAATGATTAGATGCTCATATTTATTCATTTAAATGGATAAAAGTATATATTATTTTCCATTTACATCTCATCCAATTCATGTGAGTGACTCTAGTTTGTCATTGATCCTGACCTGTGGTGTATGGGCAGTCAGTTGCCTTGTAGCAGATTTATGCAACTTTTCTACAGTAAATAATGAAATCCACATGAATAAAGGGCATTTAAAATACGGAGTTAAAGGAAACTGTCTATACTTGAGGTTCCTTTTTAGTTATATTAACACAAAGTACAGGTGTAACGGAGACACAGTGGTTTGGTTCCAGACCACTGCAGTGAAGTTATTATCACAATAAAGTAGATCAAGTGGTTATTTTGGTTTCCCAGTCCTTATAAAAGTTGTGTTTACATGATACTATTGTCTTTAAGTGTGCGGTAGCATTATGTCTAAAATACATACCATGGGGCACCTATGTAGCTCAGTCAGTTAAGTGTCTGCCTTTGGCTCAGGTCATGATCCCAGGGTCCTGGGATCAAACTCCGCATGAGGCTTCCTGCTTAGTGGGGAGCTTGCTTCTCCCTCTGTCTCTTCCCCCACTCATGTGCTCTCACACTCTCCCTCTCTTGCTCTCTCTCTCAAATAAATAAAATCTTCAAAAAAAAAGTGATAAGGAAATGGAAGCACACAAAGCTTAAATGACTTATCCTCAGTCTTGTGATTACTACTAATGGCAGTAAAAGCACCTACCCTCTCACTGCCCTCTGTGACTTTGTGGTTTCTGGTCTCACCAAAATTTTGACACTGTTGTTTTTAATGCACATCTTTGTTGCACATGGGAATAAGCAAGGGGAGAGAGTCACAGTGGATTTTCCCTGGCTGTTATGGTGGATGAGAAGTTGTGTATCAGTGGTATTTGTGGATGGCCTAGACAATCTGGAGCAATGTTGCTTGTCTAGAATTGCTGTTAGATTGCTAAAAGGTCAGGTGAATGGATAATCTCATTGTAATTCATATTAACTTTTAAGAGAGTAAGTACAAGTTTTGAGAACTCTTTATTACATTTGGTAATACCATTGGTATAAGAGTAGGATGCATTATCTTTGAATTTTGAAGGGCATAATTTAAATTTTTGTTCTCTCACTTAGTAGTTGTGGCTTTGAGTAAACCATATAACCTTGAGAAGCTATCCTGAAACATTAAAAGTGATGATAATATATCTTAAAAGATTATCATAAGACTAAAATGATATAAGTTTAATTCTGTCATGCTTAGCTCAAAGTAGGTAAGACATTCATGTATTATCTCACTAACTCATCAGCTGTTGAGGTTTTGTTTTTATCTCCATTTTGCAAATGCAAAAACAGCTCAGAGAAAGCTTACTTGAATTGACCAACTTCACACAGCTAAGAAGTAGTATATTTAAGTTTTGAACCTGTGTGTATTTGTCCCTCGCTGCTGACCACAATTCTGTATAGTAATGTCTTCGGTGGGGGTGTAGCCTGGAAAACAGTTGTTATATCTCTGTTGGATGTTATCTTCTCAAGGTCAGCCTTCTTGCTTTCTCTGTTTTGCTTGTAGTGTAATAGTTGAATCAGACTTCGTGGGTTTGAAATTTGGCTTCACCATTTATTTGCTGTGTGACTGGTGGCCAAGTACTTTACTTTTTGGCCTTCAGATTCCTCATTTGCAAAATGGAAGTAGCAAGGCATCTATCTGAACAGGACTTTGTAATACAGTACTCTGGGTTGCTGTAGTCTATATAGTAAGAACTTGATTGGTGTTTGCTGCTGTTTTTATGTGATATTAGAAACAGTAAGTAGTATGAAAAGAGTTTGGAATTGCATGGACCTGGCACATGGTCTAGCTCTTTGTACTTTTTAGGTTTGAGTGAGACTTTGTTGAACAGTTTAACTTTTTAGAAGCTTAAGTTTTCTTTCTTATCTTTAAAAAAGAGATCATAAGACCTACCTTCCAGGACTTTTGCTGTTTGAAGGAGAGCATACTTAAAACTGCACAGAAGAGTAAATATGAAATGAATGTTAGCATTCTCTCCCATTCTATTCCTCCTTCCAGCCTTTTACTTGAAGTCTTCACTGCCTTCTTTTATTTGAAGAGATTCATTTGATCCTATGGTAGTACAGTTCAGAACTCACTCCAGTGCTGCAAATGTATAGGCTGGCCTGGGAGACAATCCCAGTCTCACTTCTTCCCAGGTAGTTCTATGTCATATTAGCTCAGTAGTTATCTTCCTTTTGCCCACAAGTGAAAGCAAGAGCCTTTTGACTTCCCCCCAAATTTGCAAGTTTAGATTGAATTTGTCCAAAGGAAGACAACAGTATTTTAATATTCACATAAGAAATTGTAGCGGTTAAAAAAAATTACACTTTAGTTTACTCTGTACTGGTGCTAACAGCTAACTTAGATAAGATTTTTCTTTAAAATCTTTCATTCAGCAAGAATATTTAGTAACTATCTCACCCTTAATGATGAGACTTACCGCATGTGACATACTATAGGTATGACTGATGACTGATTCTTATATTTACCTGTTTCAGGAACTGAGAAGATAGGTAATTATGCTTATGTGTTTTCTAAGAAGTCTGTTAAGTATTAGCTGACTTCTCAATAAATTATTGTTCTGCTGATATCTTTTAAATATAATACCACCCAAGGATCATATAGTATTCATAATTCACTTTTTTAGAAAGATTATTTATTTATTTGACAGAGAGAGATCACAAGTAGGCAGAGAGGCAGGCAGAGAGAGGGGAGGAAGCAGGCTCCCTGCTGAGCAGAGAGCCTGATGTGGAACTCAATCCCAGGACCATGAGATCATGACCTGAGCTGAAGGCAGAGGCTTAACCCACTGAGCCACCCAGGGGCCCCATAATTCACTTTCTTAAAATTTCCATGATAGTTGTGAAAGCAAAATATTATACACCCCTCTCCTCCATTTTATGAGGTCCTTGAGGCTCACTAAGACACCATGATTGATTGATTTTTCAGGTCCCATTGTGTATGTAATTCCCAGATGTAGAACTGGATCAAGATTTTGGTTGATATTTTCATGAGAAACACATTATTTGTTTATACCCTTCCTTGTTCCACAAAGAACTTAAAATAACTTTTAAAAGTAGAAATAGTCCTGCAAGATGTAATAAATTAAGAATGGGTAATAAAAGGAGGCAAATGGAATATAAAGTTAGGAAAACAGGATAGTGTTTAGGAGTCAGGTTTGTATGTAAAATGTACTGTTGTGTTTACTACTCTCAGTAAAGCTTGAATGCAAATTTGGGTTGTCAGTTTCTAAATCCTCCACTCCACCCCAAAATAATTAATATATCTAAGAACCTCTCACATAGGACAAGGAAACTGAGCCCAAAGAAATATGCCTAAAGCACTGCAGCATTGCTTATACCTAAAATGAAAAACAATCCAAATAACAAAGAGGGGAATGGATAGTAGAAACAAATACATAGAATAGTAGCTATTGGGCAGTTAAAATGAACAAAGTCAGTGTTCAAGAATATGAATGGGTACATTGTGAGAACAAAGTTGAGCACGAAACAAACAGTATAGCAGTGACATTACTGATGCAGATTCTTAAAAACAAAACTATGCTATTTACTATACATAACAAAAGTATTCCAGAACACAAATGGGAAGGATACACACCAATTATAGAACAGTGGTTATTTCTGAGAAGGGAAGGACAGAGCATGAGGGAAGTTAGTGGAAAAGGGATTTCAGCTGTATCGCATAATGTATTTGAAAAAAAAAAGTGATGGTGACTTTATATTACATTCTCAGTAATAACATACCAGCTTTAAAAGTAATTTGTAATTAAAACTACATGAAAAGTTTTAACAAAAAGCAAGTAGCAGTATAGCACTAAAATTGAATACGGTTTTCATTTTTATTTTCAGTTCTCTTCTATATAGTAAATGATTCTGGATTTTTATTTAGAATAATAATTAAAAGATTCCCTTTAAAATTTGTTTAAGTAAAACAAGGGTTGATATTTTAAGAAAATATTCAGTATATAGGAGTGTGATAGTATGTTGATATGCAGAATTGTTGGAGGTGGGATATGGAAAAGAGATTAATTAAGAAGCACCAACTTTTAAGATTCACTTTCCTGTAAGCCTAACAGAAGTGTGTCAGTCATTCTTTCTTAATGGTGCTAAGATTTAATATATAAGTCATTCTTTCTTAATGGTGCTTTAGATTTAAATATATAAGATATAAATATCCTATAGTAGTTTTTCCTGTTCATCCTGTGTATTGTCTATATCACATATACGGAGTACAGGCATAGGCTTGTCTCTTACTTTGCTTTGAAATTGATTGATATTGTCACACCAAAGTGCAGTTGAGTGGAAGAGAGGAATGGTAGGCAGAAATAGGATTGATGAACAGATAGACAAAAAGTTGTGCTCTGTCTAATAATTGGTCTTTATCAAGAGGGGTTCTTAAGAGTAGCATAAAGGATCTAGTAGCTTGATGATTGCAAGGAATCTATGGATTTATAAATAGCACTCAGAAAATACTGACTGTAGACCTTAAAATGTTTTGTTAAGCTCACATCCTACTATGTCTCTGGTATCCGCACATATTTTTGTGGCTAATAAAGCACAAGTACATTTTAAAACACTACCGAATGCCTAATGGCTTTGGTCATCTATATTCTTCATTAATGTAGCATGGTTATTATATTTGTATGAGTTATTAATATAATAAAAAGCAATATCCTGACCAAAAGTAGATACCACTTTTATTGAATTGACAAATTATATATGCTTAAGTATCTTCTTAAAAAATATTGTTACTGTCTGCTCTCAGTGATAATTCTTGAAAGAGACATAGATTTCAGCTCTTGTTGGTTGCCAATTAAGTGGTGACTTATGCTTTCAGGTTGAGTTGGAATAGATTTTTTAAAGATTTATTTATTTTAGAGAGCGAGCGAGCGAGCAGGGGGAAGGGCAGAGGGAGAGGAGAGAAAGAATCTCTTAACAGACTCCCTGATCAGTGCGGAGCCCCTCTTGGGGCTTGATCTCACAACCCTGAGATGAAGACCTGAGCCAAAACCAAGCTTTGGACTCTTAACCAACTGAGCCATGCAGGTGCACCTGACTTGGAATAGATTTGACATCATATTGTGAAAGTTGAGATCTGGAAGTGAGATAAACCACATAGGGGAGATGAGCTCAGAAATTACCTGATGGCAGCATCAGTATTCTCTTTAGAAAATTTTATTAGGTAAATTCGAGTAGGGAAAGGGTACACGAGGCCCCATAATATTGTATAATAAAAGCATAACCAGAGTCCTGTTACTTTTTAAAGCAGATTAATTATTAGTTATTCTCAGCCATAAAAAAATGTTGAAGTTTTAGGAAAGTAGTGTACAGCATGTCTAACTGAATAATGTGTTATTTTAGTATAAAAAAGTAATGTTTAACATTTTTTAAAAAGTGTACAAGGTACACAAGTGTGATAACTTGCCACAAGTAATTATTAGAGGAATCGTGTAAAGTTGGGAAGCTGCATTTGCTTTTGGAAATAAGAAAAAATTGATCTAAATTTGTTTGTAGGTAGAAAATTTGCCATTCTAACCATTTTTAAAGGTACAGTTCGGCGGTATTAAGTACTTTCATATTGTTTTCTAAGCATCTGTACCATCCATCTTTAGAACTTCTTCATCTTCTCAAATCAAAACTTAGCATGCATTAAATGACAACTCCTCATTCCTCCCTCTCCCTGGCCCCTGGGAGCTACCATTCTATTTTCTCTCTCTCTTGAGTTTGTTTTAGCTACCAGTACAATTATAAAATATTTGTTCTTTTCACTTAACATAATGTCTTCAGGATTTATCCATTTTGTAGTGTGTTTCTGAATTTTCCCTTCCAGTTTAAGGCTGAATTCCATTGTATGCATGTACTACATTTTGTAGTATGTATATACTACATTTGATTCATTCTTTCTGGGGAGATTAATTAGAAAAAGGCTCCCTCAGGGGCACCTGAGTGGCATAGTGGGTGGAACTTCCAACTCTTGGTTTCAGCTCCGTTTGTGATCTCAGGGTTGTGAGATCAAGCCCTGCATCAGTCCCTGCGCTGAGCGTGGAGTCAGAGATTCTCTCTTTCCTCTCCTCTGCTCCTAACCTCTACGTGCGCTCCTGCACACACATTTGCTCTCACACACACACACGCTCTCTCAAGTAAATTTTCTTTCTTTCTTTCTTTCTTTTTTTTTTAAGATTTTATTTATTTATTTGACAGAGATCACAAGTAGGCAGAGAGACAGGCAGGGAGAGAGGAGGAAGCAGGCTCCCTGCTGAGCAGAGAGTCTGATGCGGGGCTCCATCCCAGGACCCTGGGATCACAGTCTGAGCTGAAGGCAGAGGCTTTAACCCACTGAGCCACCCAGGTGCCCCTCAAATAAATTAATCTTAAAAAAAATAAATAAGGAAAGAAGACTCCCTCTCTGGGCTAAAACACCTTTCCTGTATATTTGGTGAGAAGATGGCATCTTTGGATTGAAAAAGCAAAAACAGCCACTTCCTTTTTCTGGTATACTTGGCCTTGTACCAGGATGCATCACTGGGCAGTTCAGTCTTGACCTGCTTTTTCAGCCAGGTGTTTTTATGCAGTGTATGAATCCCCTAACCATGTTTGATAGTCCTGCTTGTTTATATCCTATAGTGAAAATCATGTGCCTTGTAATCATTGTATCCTGTATTACTTTCACTTTATTTTTTTCATTCTTTCATGGTATTAAGTGTTCTGGGTTTGCAGTATGTGGTGCTAATTGTGCTTAGTGCTGGGGATAGAGAACGGATAAAGAACAGGAGAGCATATTAGGTGATAATTGGATGAACAAAACATTACAAGGATGACCGAGGATGTATACCTAACAATTTGAGGGGATGATAGTTGGGCTGGATATGATACTTAAGATAGTAGTTACAGTTAACTTTTAAAATATATCTTGTATGGGTGATACTCTTTTAAGGCTTTCCATACATTAACTCATTTACATCCCAACAATCTTGTGTAGTAACTATGATTACTGTCACGGCTTATAGATAAAGAGGCTGTGGCACAGAGAGTTAAGGACTTTACAAAGATGATACAGAATTTAGTTCAGCTTGGAATAAGATTGAAATTTAATCAGTTTGGCCCCAAATCTATGCTTTTAACCATTTGGTACATTATATCTCAGGACTCATGGAGTCCCACAGTTGGAATAGTAAAGAAGATTGTGGCACAGGTGCTGGTAGTTGTGGGGACACTAAAGGAAGTAAGTTTGGGAATTCCAAAAAAAATGGAACATCTTATGCAACATTGTAGACTTGTGAGAGATTGGAGCCCCCTGAGGGAACTGCAGGCTTTATACTTAGCACTTGGCTGGCAAATGTGAAAGATCCGTGGGCAATGAGGCTAAGAATGCATTTAGAGAATCAAAGATTTTGTGTACCATGCATATATTATCCCCAAATCCTCCACCTCTTTGAGCATGATAGTTTGTGTATCAGCTTTCTTTATCTGCCTTGAAATCTGAATTAGTCCCCACTCCATCTGTCTTTGTTTACATCTGTTTAAATGAACTGAGTAGTGGTGGGGCATGGAATATAGTAGAAGGTGGAGTTGGGGACAAAGTAGGTACTCTATCACACAGGGTGTTTTAATCATGAAAATGGTAATAAACTGCAGAAACAGAATTCCACAAGAATTTTAATGGTGACAGTTTTTCCATTGTACTTGGGATCTGAAAGTTTTAAATTTCATGAATTATTTGAATATTTTTTTCCAGAAAGATTATTCATATATTTATCTGTTTTTTTTAAAGAAACTAGTTATCAAACATTTATATCATACCTTCTCTATCAAATGATTCTTATATTGCTTAAAGGTCAAAGTAAGCACTTTATGTATTCATTGTCTTATTCATGAATGATTAACAGTTCTCCTAAATATGTCTGCTTTTTGTTCAAGAATGCCACAATGAAGTGTTTTTTAACTGTTTGTTCTGTCATTCTTTATAATCATCTTTATTGAATATAAGTCACAGACTTATCATTGTGCTCTACTCAATATAATTCTTGCTCATAAGTTGTAGTACTTTGAAGAAATCATTTAGTTCTTTGGAAATGACATTTAACATGAAATCAACTTTCAGTTGTTAGAAAAAGTAACAGCTGTGACTTTGTAAGCTACTGTTAGTGGCTTTGGAAGCTTGTTGGTTAGCTAGCTGTCATAATGAGGTCATTTTCCAAAAGACGATGAAGTCATTTGCCATCTTGTTTTAGTCATAGTGGGCTTTTTCTTTGGCCAAATATTTTCAAATTACACATTCAGACTCACTTATTTTCATAGTTGGTAATATTTTCATGGAATAAGATAATGATGGAACTTTTGAAAGGCAACAGTTTATATTTAACATGACCAATATGTGATTTGTATCTTATGTTATAGTTAGGAAAAGACCTCTGTAGATTTGAAATATCATTAATTTATATTTCATAGTAAGGGAGCCAAGTAGTGTGTAGTATTTAGTGTGTAAATCTAGCACATACAGTATGAATTCTGCTGAGTTGTGTCTCCTTAGTCCCTGTAGGTGGATGTTCTAATCAGAGCCATCTGATCTGTACCTGCTTGAATTCTTCTTGTTTCGTCATATATCACTCTTTCTTATGGTGTCTGGCCCATCAGATCCACCTGTGATGGAAAATTGTGGGTAGTAGAAATAAGGAATAATTATCCTAATCAATTTTGTCCATTTTTACTGCTACCTGAATTTTATTTTCCTCTGGCTTGTAGACCATATAAACCTGTTTGTTTCTGTTTTTTTATTTTAGCCTTAGGATTCCATATGTATTAGAAGGGCTGATTTTAATTTAGAATACTTAATGATGATCTGATCTAGTGTCTTTTTCTTTGTAAAGGAAAAATTATTATAGTATAATACAGAAATAGTTATATATTATTTAAAAAGGAACTTCTGATAGTGAAAACTATTCAAGGCATACTAAAAAATTGGATAAGGCATTTGAATATATCTTAAAAATAATTAATTTGAGGGGCTCCTTGGGGGCTCAGTTGGTTTAGCGTCTGCCTTTGGCTCAGATCAAGATCCCACAGTCCTGGGATTGAGCCCCTCATTGGGAAGAGCTCATGCTCTCTCTTGTTATCTGTCTTTCTCTTTCAAAGAAATAAAATCTTAAAAAAAAAAGAATGAATTTGACGTGAGTGGGTTAAAATGGAGAGCCTCAAACTAGATTCAGTTTCGCACTTAAGAATTTAATATAAGAATCACAAAACAAGCATAAGCAGTTATTAAATAATGTCACGTTGGATTAAAGAGTTTAATATAAAGTTGTAAGAAACTCTTATGGGAAACAGAAATGTGTTTTATCTTCAGATGTATTGTAATTAAAATACAGTTTTCTGGCACCCAAAGTACTGATGTTAAAGTAGTAAACAGTTAAGTATCTTGTATAAATTATCTGTTGCCACAGTAACTATGTATCACAGACACCCCCCAGATTTCTGTGGTATAGGACAGTAAATGTTGCTCCCGTGTTTGGGATGGCCACTTAAGCAGCCCTGCTGCTCTAGGGTGGCCTTGGCGCTCAGTGACTCCATTAGTTTTATTACAGCATTCAACAGGCTAGCCCTAGGTACGTTCTCATGATGGTGGCGGAAGTGTAATAAAGAAGAACAACTGCAGTACATTCAGAAGCCTGATACTATTGTGGGTGTATCTTCACTTCCATTTTAATCTATTGGCCAAAGGAATTCACAAGAGCAGCAAAGTTCAAGGGATGGGAAATAGATGTAATCTCTTCAGTGGGAGGAACAGCAAACTCACAAGGGAAAAGGTCCAGATATGGGGAGGAGTAAGTAATTGGGGCCCTCTTTGCAATCTACTTCACATACCCTTAAACATCAAAAACCGAAACAAATGAATAGTTGTTTCAGTGAACAGCTTTCTTCTCTAGATATTGGTTATATTATATATGCTTTTATAGTTTTTGTACTTACTTGAATTTATTTTCAGTTTGAGGAAAGTGGAATTTTTGGTGCTTAACAGCCAATGGACTGTATTAAGGCTCAGGGTAGTTCCATGATAGAGACTGATTTTGTATAACCCTTGGTTTCTCAAAGCTAGTGATCCAACATGTTTTTGTTGTCAGTATAACGGTTAACAGGTTTTGCAGTTCATGTTTCCTGAAACACATATCCATACCGCTCTGATTTCTGCATCTTTTTACCAGCTGTTTTGAATGAAGATGGCACGATATACCCGACTTTACTTATCTGGGTCTGTAGAGGAGTGACTTTGTAGAACGGTACCTTCAGTCACAGTGCTCACTTTTCTCTTTCAAAAAGCCCAGCAGGACACTCTACTTTTGAAGATAGAAAAAAAGTTACATTTTCCTCACAAATTGTTGTTTGTGTCTCATTTTATGAAGATAGTGGGAATATAAATATAAAATATATAAAATATAAACCAGTATTCTTTTCTTTTAATTTTGGTTGACATGAAGTTCAAAACAGATATGTGTTCAATGAATCAATCCAGCCTAGGTTATTTGAAGCAATTTTCTTTTTGAAACTGTCATAACTAACTTCTTAATTATTTAATAACCTTTTTAATTTTTGAATAATTCTGGTTTTTTTATCTGCACCCTTCTTGTAGTTTAAGTCCTTTTTTGAAAGTAGATGAACTATACATTTGTAGAATTGCTTAGAGTGAGAAAAAATTTGTGTACGTCAATTGACTTACGTAAGACTATGTTATCATTATGTTTGGGTGATTGTATTTTAAATCACCCCCAGTTTAACCTTAATTATTCATTTAAAGGTATTCTAAAGATTTTCTCTTGTGCTTTTACATTGGATATGTATTTTTTCTTTACTTTGTTAGCCAGATTTACAAACCATGTGTTTAAATGCCAAACAATGGGGAAAAACATCATTTATCCTTAAAATTTGATTGAATCGTTATATTCTGAATGATTTACAATATCCTCATGCTTCTCTTTTATTTCTTAAAGTACTCACTGCAAGTTCTAAAATAGAAAATATTGGGGTCACTGAGTCTGTCATTGGTCACAGTAGCAGGATTATGTGCATATAATTATAAGAAATAGTCAAAGGAAAAGTCTAATTTTTAAATGGCATGTTAAATAGTTTTATTCTTTGTTTATAAGTTTGGAGATCATGGCATTTCACTATGTAAAGAGAATTATTTTTATATTGTTGCTATTTCAAAACTGGTGCCAAGAAGAATAATCAGCAAAACTCATTTTGCTTCTGTGACAGTGCTTCAAAACTCAGGGACAGTAATTATGTATTGCCTATTTATTAGTTGGCTGGGCTTTCCTGGGCAGCTCTGTTTCTCACTGCAGATGTGTGGGTAGGCTGGGTGGCTCTGTTCCACTTGACTTTTCTCTCTATTTTGTGGGACTACCTAGGGAATGTTCTTTTTTGGTGATGGCAGAGTCTTGAGAAAGCCTCTGCCATTCATTGTTGGCGAAAAAATGTTTCTGTGGCCAATTTGCAGTCAAGAGGCAGAGGAGTACAAATACATACAGTGGGACCATGGCAGTGTCATGGATGAAGACATGGAGCCAGTTTTATAACCTACCACTATCTAAGAGGTCAAAGAGATAGATACTAGACACTTCAGTTACACTGAGTGATTAAATACTAAGTAAATTCTCAAATCATCATCCTCTAATCTCTCATTTTTTTAAATTAATTTTTTAATTGAAAAGTGTCAGTTATTTACAACAAACAACAAATTAATGTTAGAATTGTTTTAAAGCTTGAAATAAAAACACTGCTCTTATAATCATGTGTGCATACATGTTTGCATATGTATTTGTGCATGAAGGTTGTTGGAAAGTTAAAAAAATACTTTGTTTTCACTCTATGTACCTAAAAGGAATAGATCGAAGAAATAAGGTATTTTAGATATCAATTTTAGTTCTTTAATAAGGGCTTGAATTTTAAGTCTTAAAATGCATATTCTCTAGGGCTTTTATAAATTAGAATCTGAGATTTGTGTGGCATGGTCAGCCTTTTCATTAGTACTGGTGTATCAAGTATGTCAGCAGTTTTAGTAAAGAAGGTTTCTCATTATAGCTACTTTCTTAATATTTTTCTCTCATGCTCTCAAGTTGCTGTGTATGCCTGATTATAGTGCCCCTGAATATAAGGCAGATTCCCAGATGCTGAATGAGAAGACTGAAAAAACTTTATACCTACTTGAACATGAGAACTGCTAGGGAGGTAAATATCATAAAACGTCTATGCACAATAGTTAACTAACTTCATTACACTTAAATCATTACATAAAAAATATTAGTAATCTGTTTTGCCCATTTACATTTCATGGATCTTTCGAATTGTTCACATGAACCTGACCTGAGTGTCTTTGTCCATGCTGGAGCTGTTTTGAAGATAACAGTTTTCTAGGGTGTATGAGCTTTATTCATTCTTGATTGTTTGAGGTACATCATAATTTAATAAAGTAATTAGAAAATTACCTATTTATTTTTTATGATATCTACATGATAAGTATTTCGACCCGCTGTGTTTCCCTCTTATCTGTAGTTTTTCTCTCCATGGTTTTGCTTTCCATGTTTTCAGTTCCCCTTGGTCAGCGATGGTCTAGAAGCAGGTGGTCCTCCTTCCAACCTATCAGAAGGTGTTTAGTAGCCTAATGCTATGTCAAAATGCCTACCTTGTTTACCTCACTTCACATCATGTAGGCATTTTGTCATCTCACATCATCACAAGAAGAAGGGTGAATACAGTACAGTAATATACTTGGAGGGCGAGAGAGTACATTCATGACTTTTATTACAGTATATTTTTGTAATTGTTCTTTTTCAAGATTTTACTTATTTATTTGACAGAGCATGCACACAAGCGGGGGATTGGGAAAAGGAGAAGCAGCCTACCTGCTGAGCAGGGAGCCCAACATGGGGCTCAATCCTGGAACCCCAGGATCATGACCTGAGCTGAAGGCAGATGCTTAAGTAACTGAGCCACCCAGGTGCCCCAGTTGTTCTATTTTATTATTGTTGTTCTTAATCTCTTACTATGCCTAATTCATAAATTTATCACAGGTTTATAAACTTTATTATAGGTACGTACATGTAGGAAAAAATACAGTGGTTCAGTACTGTCTGGTTTCGGCATCCACCGGGAGTGTTGGAATGTGTACCCCATAGATAAAGAGGGTAATAAAGTAATTCTTTTTTAACATTAACATTTTTTTCTTACAGTAACCTCTAGCATTTCCAATTGTAAAGTAATTCCCCCAGGAATAACTACTAAGTCTGTATTGTATGTATTATAATCATTTAAAATAAACTGATAATGTTAGGTGTTCTCATGAGCTCTTTTGTATCATATGTATTTAATTGGCTTCAACAAATATTGCATTAATCAGAAGAATGCAGATTCTCTTGAGGAAATGTTCTGGTCTTGAAGTAATTATGTGTATGCCAAGGAAAACTTTAATTATAGCTGATGTCTTCTCAGTCAAACACTTCTTAGGGGAAATTCAATCGAATCTAATTAAAGTGATTTTTTCCTTTCAGTAGACAAATTTATCCTATTTACATTTATTGTTTTGATATGTACCATCTTTTTCCACAGTTGTTTCTTCTTCCTTCTTCTCTTCCTCCTCCCCCCTTTCCTTTTTCCTTCTTCCTTTTTTTTCTTTCTTCTTCCTTCTTTCTGCTTCTTTCTTCCTTTCTTTTTCTTCTTCTTTTTCCCTATGTTACCTAAAGTTTTCCCTTTCTTCTTTCCTTTTTTAAAATATTGCCTGAAGAAATTTTTTTGCAGGGTAAATCTGCTAGTGATGAATTTCCTTATTTTTTGTTTGTCTGAGAAGAGTCTATTTCTTTTTTACTTTGGGGGATAATTTCTTTGGATATAGAATCTGGTTGTGGATTTTATTTTTCTTTAGACACTTTAAATATTACACTTTTTTCTTCTTGTTTGCTCAGTTTCTGAAGGAAAACTATAATTCTTATTCTTGTACCTCTGTGGGTAAGATATTTTTTTCCTCTTGCTTCTTTCATGATTTTACCTTTTTTTGTTTGTTTTTGATTTTTGTTTTCTAGTTTCAGTATGATATGCCTGGTTTTGTGTGTGTGTGTTATTTTTCTTGGTAGTCTCTGAGCTTTCTGGATTTATGGCTGTTGTCTGTCATACATTTTGGAACATTTTGACTATAATCAATTATTTCTCTGTTGTTTCTCCACCTCTGGTGTTCAGATTATGTACATGTTCTCCCATTTGGTATTATTTCACATTTCTTGGGTGTACTGTTTTGTTCTTATTTTCATGCTTCCCCCTGCACCTCACCCCTTTGAATACTAGTTTGGGAAGTTTCTATAGACCAGTGTTCAAGTTCCTGGATTTTTTTTTTTTGGCTCTGTTGAATCTACTGCCAGTTCTCTCACAGGATTCTTCATTACCTTTACAATTATTTCAACTTCCTTTTTTATCCTTTCATTGTTCTTGCAAGTTGTCATTTTTCCATTAGAGTCTTTAACATTAGTTACAGTTATTTTGAATTCCCTGTCTGGTAATTCCAAAATCTGTCATATTCTAGTGTGTTTCTGATGATTACTTTGTTTCTTCTGTATTCCTTTTTGTCTTCTGGCATGCCTTGTAATTTTTTTGCTGACAGCCAGACTTGTCGTATTTGGTAATGGTTACTGAGATAATTAGATGTTTACTGTAAGGATTTGTATCAATCTGGTTGAGAGCTGGCCTTTATTTAATGTTTGCTTTATCAATTGGTACCAGAGAGTTCAAGTTCTTCTGCTGTTCTTGTTTTTGTATTATTTTGAATTTGGGCTTCATTATTACTCCTAAAGTATAAGTCTGTATCTTAGAGCTCTCTCAGCTGTAATCCACTGTTGTGATACTGGTTATTTATTTGAGATCTTCTTTTTAAATGTAAGTATTTATAGTAGTAAATTTCTGAGTATTGCTTTTGCTCCATTCCATAACTCTTGTTACTGAGTTTTCATTTTTATTCATCTCAGAGTATGTTTAAATGTACTATAGTTTATTTTTTTCCTTTATGTTTGCAAGGATTCTTGGTTGCTTCCTAGTTTTAACAGTTAGGAATAAAGCTGTTATAAACATTCCTTTGCAGGGTTTTGAATGAACATAAATCTTCAACTTCTTTGGGCACATACAAAGGTAAACAGTAGCTGGATCTTATGGTAAGAATATATTAGGGGGTGCCTGGGTGGCTCAGTTGGTAAAGCCTCTGCCTTCAGCTCAGGCATGATCTCAGGGTTCTGGGATCGAGCCCTGCGTCAGGCTCTCTGCTCAGCAGGGAGCCTGCTTCCCCCTCTCTCTCTGCCTGCCTCTCTGCCTACTTGTGATCTCTCTCTCTGTGTCAAATAAGTAAATAAAATCTTTAAGAAAAAAAAAAGAATGTATTTAGTTTTGTGAGGGGCCACCAAACTGTCTTCCGAAATCATCTCCCCTGTTTTGCTTTCCTAACAGCAATGAATGTGAGTTTGTAGCTCCATATCCTTGTCAGCATTTGGGGGTGTCAGTGTTCTGGATTTTGGCCATTTTGTCTTTTAGGCGTGTAGCAATATTTCATTGTTCTAATTTGCATTTCTGTGGTGCTGTATGATGTGGAACAGGTTTTCAGATGCTTATTTGCCATTTGTGTATTTTCTTTGGTGAGGTGTCTCTTAAGATCTTTTGCCCACTTTTAAGTTAGATGGTTTACTTTCTTATTATTGTGTTTTAAGAGTTCTTTGTGTATTTTGAATAATGGTCTTTTATCAAATGTGACTTGTAAATAGTTTCTCCCACTCTGTGGCTTGTTTTTTTCATTCTCTTGACATTGTCTTTCCCAGAGCAGAAAATTTTAATTTTAATGAAGTATAGTTTTCAGTTATTTCCTTTATGGATTATGCTTTCAGTGTTTTTCCTAAAAGATCATCACCATACCCAAGGTCATCTGGTGTTTTATTAATTTTTACAGTTCTGCGTTTTACACTTAGGTGTGTGATCCCTTTTGAGTTCATTTTGTGAAGTCTGTGTTTAGATTCATTTATTTTGCTATGTGAATATTCATTTGTTCCAGTGCCATGTGTTCCATTGTATTGCTTTTGCTTTTTTACCAAAGGTCAGTTGGCTATATTTATGTGGGTCTGTTTCTGAATTCTTGTTCTGAACCATTAATCTCTTTATTATTTCACAGTACCACACTGTCTTGATTAATGTAGATTTATACTGGTTGTCTTTATTTTTTCATTTGGATTCCAGTTACCATCTTCTGTTTTTTCATTTCAGCATGAAGGATCCCCTTTAGTATTTTTTTGGAGGGTAGGTCTACTATCAACAAAGGTTTTGTTTTCCTAGAAATATCTTGATTTCTCCTTCAGTTTAGAGGATAGTTTGCCAGATACAGAATTCTTAATTATAGTTTTATCTTTTAGCAGTTTTATCGTTATCCCATTGCCTTTTCTTTCCATGGTTTCTGATGAGAAATCTCTTTGAAGATCTTTATACATCATGATTTGATTCTGTGTTGCTGTTCTCAGGATTCTTTCTTAGTCTTGTAACAGTCCGATTACAGTATGTGTATGTGTATGTGTGGATCTTTTTAGGTTTATCTTTCTAGAAGTTTGTTGAGATTCCTGGATGTGTAATTTATTACATCAAATTTGTTGCCATCCATTATTTCTTGAGATTTTTTTTGTCTCCTTTGTTTCTTTTTTCCTTTTGGCATTCCTATTAATGTTGGTATATGTATCTGAGCCTCTGATTTCTTCATTTTCTTCTGTTATTCATGATGGATAATCTCATGCTGGATAAATTGATCTGTTTTCAAGTATGCTGATTTTGTCTCCTGTTCAGATATCCTTTGAGCCCTTCTGGTGAATTTTTTACTTTATTTCTTAAACTTTCCAACTCCTGAATTTACATTTGTATGTTTTTTATAACTTCTTTCTCTTTACTGATCTTTCCTATTTGTTGAGATATAGTTCTCATAGTTCTATCCTTTTATTCCTTAGACTTTTTTTTAAGGCTTTTGAACATATCTAAACTATCTTATTTAAGGTCTTTGTCACATAAGTCAGTTATCTGACTGAGGGCAGTTTCTGTTCTTTGCTTTTTTTCTTTTGCATGGGTCTTATTTCTTTGAATTCATCACCTTTTTTTTTTTTTAAGGTTTTGAAAAATGTGTATTTTAATATTGTGGCAAGTATGGAAATCAGCCTACTACTTTCTCTCCCTGGAGTTTATTGGTGTTATCTTATTGTTTGCTTTGTGACTTTAATGAGCTAAACAAAAGTCTGTATTTGTCATGTGTGGTCACAGAATTCTCAGTTATAAGCTTAATGCTCAGCTAATGATTGGGCAGAGATTTTCTTAAATGTCCAAAACAAAAAAATCTCTAAAGACTGTATGTGCTGCGATGCCTTCAATACTAAGCAAGATAGGTTACAACTAAGCCTTAACATTTACTTCCCACTTATACAGACACTCAGGTTTGGCTAGAGGTGAGAGCTTTAGGCCATAAGTTTTTCCTGAGCGTGTGCATAGCCCCTCACGTTATGTATGAGTTTTTAGATTACCAGGAATAACGGAGTTTTTCAAAGTCCCTATAGACAATCTCATTCCTCAAGTTTCCTTTCAATCTTTTTGGTTAGTTTATGGTTTGCCCCAGCTGTTACTATCTCACTAGTGGTGTTAAAAACATTTGCTTGTAAAATATGTTTTCTACAAATACCTACTCTTGCTGGGAGAGGCTTTTGTTCTATATGAATTTTGAGTCATGTGGTGTAAACATAAGCCTTTCGAATGAAGGCCTTCTGGAACGCTACTAGATAGGTCAAATAGTTACTAGTCCTAGGATTGAGGTTGGAATGAATTTAAGCTTTATTTTGCTCTTTTCATTACTAGAAACATTTTCTAATGTTATCTCTGAGTTTGGGTGAGGCACATGGTACTAGTCTAAGTTAAAATACTGTAAAGATCCCAATTATTACTGAGATACAGTCATTTTTCTTATATAGATGCTCCCCCATTGCTCATTTAGTTAATCTCCAGAATTATAAAAAAAATTGACCATGACATTGTTTTCTTTCATTGCTTTTATGGAAGGTCAGAATTTTGAAGATACTGTCTATTTTTTCACTGATGTCACTCCAGTTTGTTAATTTTTTTTTTTTAAGGAATTACTTTCAGTAGATATATGGGTTAATTTTCATTTCTAATATATCTTTGTCTTTCTCTGCCATCAACGTAACTGTGACCTCAGATAATGAATTCTTTTTTTTTTTTTTTAAAGATTTTATTTATTTATTTGAGAGAGAGAGACAGTGAGAGAGAGCATGAGCAAGGAGAAGGTCAGAGGGAGAAGCAGACTCCCCATGGAGCTGGGAGCCTGATGTGGGATTTGATCCTGCGATTCCGGGATCATGACCTGAGCCGAAGGCAGTCGTCCAACCAACTGAGCCACCCAGGCATCCCTCAGATAATGAATTCTTAAATATTCTTTCTTTCTCTATATTCTGAGTTTGTGAAATAATATTAATTTTATAAATGAATTTATATTTATATAAAAGTTTATAAATTTATAAATTATATAAAATTTATATTATAAATTTATAAATATAATTTATAAATTATATAAATTTATAAATTATATAAAATTTTATAAATTTTATAAATGAATTTAAATGAATTTTAAACTTGTCCATATTTTTACTATATTTTAACAGTTTTTTCCCCTGCATATTTGAATTATTATCTCCAGTTAGATGGAACTACTTCCTTAGCATTTCTTTCAAGATTGATCTACTAGCAAGGAATTTTCTGTTTGTTGGTTTTTTTAAAAAATATTTTATTTATTTATTTGACAGAGAGAGATCACAAGTAGGCAGAGAGGCAGGCAGAGAGAGAGGAGGAAGCAGGCTCCCTGCTGAGCAGAGAGCCCGATGCAGGGCTCGATCCCAGGACCCTGAGATCATGACCTGAGCCGAAGGCAGCGGCTTAACCCACTGAGCCACCCAGGCGCCCTGAATTTTCTGTTTTTTAACTTCATTTTGAATGCATAGTTTTGTTGGATATAGAATTCTTGATCAACAGTTTTTTTGTTTTGTTTTGTTTTTTGAGCATTTTGAATGTTATCCCACTGCCTTCTGGCCTGTGTTCGTTTCATTGATAAGTTAGCTTTTAATCTTCTTGATGTTCCCATATAATGTGGAAATTCACTTTTCTCTTAGTGATTTTAAGAATTCTTAGTGACTTTAAGAATTCATCTGCCTTTCTTTGTCCTTATTTTTGGGGGGGGTCCTACAGCAGCTTGGCTATGATGTAGCCTACATGTGCGTGTCTTTTTATATATCCTACTTTGCATTCATTAATATTCTTGTCCTAAGAAGTTTTAGCCATTCTTTTGATCATCTGTTCTTCCCTTTTTTTTTCTTCATTCTTATCACTGCACTTTTATACATTTGATTTTGTCCCAAGGATCTATAGGGCTATGTTCACTGTTCTTTTTTCTCTTCTTTAGAGTGAGTATTCCTCATTTCCATTATCTTCAACTTTGGTAATTTGCAGTCTCAAATTAGCTTTTGATTTCCTTTAGTGAATTTTTTCATTAGTCAAGTATTTATATTTTCCCTTTTTGTTTAATTTTTGTCTATTAAGATTCTGTTTTCTTTGAATTATTGATATCATACCTTTCTATAATTCTTTAAATATGGTTTCCTTTGCTTTTTTTTGAACATATTTAAAATTGATGCTTTGAAGTTATTTGCTGCTAAGTCTAATATTGACAATCTGAGAGATAATCTATCAAATTTTTTTTTTTTTTTTTGTATTGAGAAGTCTGTTTCCTTCACAATGTGAGAATGCTTATTATCTTTACCTATCTTTTTTTCTTGTTTATCTGTGACAGCCTAGGGGTGATTCCTTTATCTACATTGATGATTGCTCATTCATTGTTTTGTTAAAGGTCATGATGGGATATTTTAAGGAGGATTGCTGTGGATTTGTTTGTGGGCTGGCTCTTTTAAAGTCTGCCCCCTTTTTACTCCTTTATTCATATCTAGTGTCTCTGCTATGCATTTATGTGGATACTGTAAGTCATGACAGTGTGGGTGACTTGGGTTTCCTCTATTCTCTCCTATGTAGCCCCTGTTTGCCTGTCTTTAACTTTCTGTTATCTTCTGGAAAGCCCCTCTGCCTGTGCTGGTTTTAAACACAGTCATAACCTGAGGTGTGCTGAGCTTTTGGTCATCCCTGTTCTAGTTACACTGGGATCACCACTTTACTTCATAGTGCTCCCCATTAGGTGAACCGACTTCAGCTCAGCAACAGCAGAGAAGCTGGTGGTTTTTGTAACCTCTTTTCCCCTGCTTGAGCTACTATGTTCATAGGGCTTTGGTGGATGGATATTTTCCACTGAAATTCTGTATTTTTCACAAATACATGCTTATCAGTTTGTTGTATCCTTTCCTTTCCACAATGCGGATACCATTTTTGACAGTTTTGTGTAGTTTGTAAGAGGATTTTGTGACCTCCTCACTCTTCTGCTGATGTGAATTTCTGATCTCATTATCTCCTGCTTTGTTATTTTTTAAATGGATCTTCTAACTTTCCCCACAGTTTTTATCTTTGCTGTTCCTGTGTTCTTAACCCACTGAGCCACCCAGGCGCCCCTGCTGTTCCTGTGTTCTTGCGTGCAAGCAGCAGCCATGCTTTAAATGTTCTCAATGTTTTAAATGTTTTAAAACAAGGTGAGCCCATGAAGTTTTGCTTAAAAGCCTTCGGTGTCTTCATATTCTCACAGTAGGAAGTAAAAAATATCACGTGATATTTCTTCTGTTACCCTTTCTACTTTTTCTCCCCGCATGCAGCTGTTCTCATGATAGTTTCTTGATAGTTACTCTAAAATGCCAGGTTTATTCCTATGCCAGACCCCTTGCATTTACTCTGCTTTTTCTAGAGGAATGCTTTTCCTTTAGATTCTCATAGTTCACAGCTGTCACTGGAATGTTACCTTCTTAGTCAAGCTTTCCCTCACCATAAGATCACAAGTTCCCAACCAACATTTTCGTTCTTGTACACCAAATATCACTATGTAATTTTTCTCCGTAGCACTTTATACTATGTTATATGATAAATCAGGTCACTTATTCAATGCCTATCTACTCCACTATAATGAAAGCTTCAGTAATGTAGAGATTTTGTTTATTTTGTTCTCTGTATTTCCGGAGTCAGAACTGTTTAGGCAGTCATTAAGAATTTATTAAATGAATGGGCACAGTGTGTCTGTATTAGAGCTTTTCAGTCCAGGTAGAAATATCTGAAAAGATAATGTATAAGACCTGACTTTTTTGTAGTTTATATACAGACTCAGTGAGAGATAACTATAATGTGGCAAGTACAGTATTTGAAGTGCACGCCTAATGTGTTTTCAAGATGGATTTGGCATAATTTTGCATATAGAAATCTAGAAATGTTTCATTCATAAAGAGACCTTTGATCTAGGCAAAGGGAAGAGGAAAAATCTGGTGAGGGGTTAAGGGAGACAAGGAAAGAACTGTGAAAGTGTCCATGTCCAAGAAATGTTGATTTTATTGTGGGCATTTTTGAGTGTGACATGGAGGGGTATAAGAAGATCTAGATGGCAGAGTAGATTGAGGTCATGGAGTTCAGGATTGTGGGTATCATATTGAAGACCTTAGGCTCAAGACCTTAGGCTTAGGTGAGCCAATATGGGTCTTAAGCAGGTGACTGACTTTTTTATGTTTTTGGAAGGAAACTATCTGGACAGATGGAGGTTGAACTAGACTAAGGATAGCTGCATGGCAATGCATTTTAGAAGACTCCTTTAAGAGTATTTGAGAGATGATGTCGTTTTGATCTTCCACCAAAGGCAGTGTGGATGAAAAAGAGGTAAAACATTGATGAAAAAGAGAGGAAGGTACATGTTATACATGCAAGTGTAAAACTGAGATGAAACCAATAGGATTTGGAGGTTAAAGAGAAGAGAGAGCGAAGGATTTAGTTATTAATTCAACAAAACACACATACCATGTATTTTGGGTTCTAGGTATGTATGAGTGAAGGAAACCTTCATTCCTGCCTTCTTGGACCTTATATCTTAGGAGAGACAAGCCAATTATGATTTGCAAATAATTGTACAATATGTTGGGTTTTAGTAAGTTTTATAAAGAAAAATAGGATAATAGATAAAAATATTTTGTTGAAGGGTTTGCTAGTTGTGATAGGCTGACCATGAGGGCCTCACTGATAAGGAGACATTTGCACAGAGGCCTGGAGGAAGAATGGGAGTGAATGTTGTGGAGTCTTGAGATTTTATAATGACAAAGTAAGAAAATAAGGTGGAAAGAGAGCCAAATGAGATGATGGCTCTATCATGGCAGAACAAAAATCTGCTTGGGAAGATTCAACTGTTAAAGACATTTTCTACCCAAGACCATCAAATGCTAGCCTTTGAGAGAAGAAAAGTTGGGAATGTGCTTGAAGGTCTTAGAACTTCTGCCTTTGAAAATGACATGAGTTATAGTACCATTAACGGACAGGAAAGCCTCAAGAAGATGCATGTTTTTGGAAGTCGAATCTTCTCGGTTATCTCATTCTTGGGGTAAAGTTTATAGAAGGCTTCTCCAGCTTTGTTTGACATTGCTCATCTTTCCTTCCTCCTCCCCCCTTCACATTTTTTGTTAGGATGGTGACCTTATTTCTCTGTGATGTTAAACATCCAGCAGAGCTTCTTTACTGTTTCTGGCAGTTTCCAGTGCAGTGGTTGGCACATCCAAAAGTGTGACTGTGAGTTTTACTCACTCATGCAAAGCAGAAACTCCAACATGATTTGTGTGTGAGTGTGTGTGTGTGTGTGTGTGTGTTTTGAAACTGAGTGAGGATATTAAGATAACTAGAGTCCCGGATGTTACAAAAGACTTTGAACTTTGTACTCCCAATAGAGCCCTGATTGTCACCTATTTTGCCACACTCATACCGTTTTTCATTTCACTAGGGAGAATAGGATTAGTTGACAGAGGGTAATAAATTGGTTATTTTGTTTAATCTGGAGTGTGGAAGAGCAGGAACCTCCCAGAGGTATCATTCTGGAGAATTATATTTTATATTTGCAAAGTCTATTACAGTTCATGAACTAACTGTTAATGTACATGTCTAACTTGATTCCTCATTTAAATCTTATCAAAACCCCATGAGACTCACATTAGATAATAATAAATACATTTTGTAAAATAAACAAAACTGAAGTTCAAAAGAGATTTAGTATTTTGTCCAGTGTGTTTCTGCTATTAAGTAAGAAACCCTGAATCCACACATAGGTCTTATGATTCTCAGGTTTAGGAGAGAACAGTTAGAGTTGTTTCAGATCCAATCTCAAAAGCAAGAATGGAAAGAACAAATAAGTGATAAGTATACTGCTCAGTAAGTTTCCTTTTGGTTACTTTTCAGTGAAAAGTATTACTGCTAGGTTTTATTTTAATAAATTTTTTAAATAAAAAATGGGGCTTCTTTGAGGGCAGGAAAGGATCAGAGAGGTACAAAGATCAATGCTGCATGGATCTCCTTACTACGAATTACACTTTTTAACTCACTGTCTAGTTCAGGGAGCAGATATGTAAGTGTATCTTTATAATACGTGTGGGTCCTGATTTAGTTGAGATATAGTAATACTGTCTATCTGTATAAGATACTTTTTGTGATAGCTTGCAGAGCATGTTCGTGGTTTTCTTCCCTCACACTCCCTTTGGCTTTATCTACTGCTGCTCCTCACTGTATTCTTTGGTCAGGCTATCAAAGTTATTTTGCTCTTTTAAGTATTAACCTCCTCTTTACTTTCAAAATGTTAGTCAGTCACCATCTCTTTGCAGATGCCTTCGCATACCTTCAATTCTGGGGCTTTGTTGTTCTCCTTGTAATTCTGTCCCTCAGTTATAGGTGTGGTTTCTGCTCCACTGTATCCTAACAGTTCTGAAGCCCAAGAAGGTGTCTTTTGTGATGTTTAGTCCCGGGTGGCTAGTTCAGTGCTTGGAAAGTGGTATCATTAGTAAATTCACTGAATGAATTGAATTATTTAACTGTGGCTTTACCATATTCCTGTGAGGTTCTGTCTCTGTCCCTGTTTTATAGATAAGGCAACAGCTCTGGTATGGAGTTACGTATTCCAAGTCTCACAGTGGTATGCATTAGAGCTTGGATACCCAAATGAACTCTGTGCTCTACCTAAGATGGTGGTCTCTACAAGAGTATACAGTCAGCTGGAGGTGACAGGGAGGACTTCCCCACCACACTGTTCTGGGTTAGCCTACCCTTTGAATACTTTAGACGTACCTGGGAGAGTAATGGAAAAAACAGAAATGTTTTGGTATCATTACAAGTTTGCAGCAGTTAGGTTTAATTTTTTTCCATTTGAAATTTAGCCATTTCCAGGCCTCTAATTTAGACTTAATAACATCTTAATAATTTGAGCTTCATAGTAAAATTTTAGTTGTCAAACATAGCAGTACTGTAGTGGGAAAGTTTTCCAGTAAAAGGATCAGTTCAAGAATTCTGAAAGGACTGTTTAGCTCCACTTGTTACTCTTCTTTTATCATTTAGTGAAATGGTAATTTATTTTTCTTTCTTCAACACGTGCTTAATTTTCTTGGGAAAGCTAGCAAAGGAGAAGAAAAAGCTGGTGAACTTTTTCCTATTTTCCTTTACCACAACAGTTGAAAAATGTATATAAGAACACTTTTCATAAAGGCTGGCTCATGCAGTGATGCAGGTAATATGCTCATCTGTTGAGATGGGGAATTATTGCAAGGAACAGAACTAGGACTGTGACACAGCTTGATCAAGTCCTTGACATTAATTCTCCTCTTGACACTTTGATGTAGCTCAGTTAAGGCTTTCATGTGTTTCTTACTGCAAAAGTAGATATTTGAGTGTGGTATTTTATTTGGCTGTCTAGTCACCTTGGTAAAAAATTCCTCTGTTGTTTAGGTGACTTTTAAGTAGGTAATTCTTGTAAGGATTTTCAGGAGTTTTTTTCATTAAGTAGTGAGGATTCTATGAATATCTTTGAATCCCTGCTCCCCAAGAAGTTGGCAGAAGCTACTAAATATTCTTGGAGCACCTGGTTGGTTTAGTTGGTTGTATCCAACTCTTGATTTCAGCCCAGGTCATGATCTGGGGGTTGTGGGATCATGCATCTTGTGGGGCTTCACACTGTGATGCCTGCTTAAGATTCTGTTCCCCTCCCTCCCCACTATGTGCTCGCTTTCCCTTTCTCTCTCTCAAGTAAATAACTAAATATTTTTTAAAAACTATCAAATATCCTAATGCAGTTAATGTTATTTTGTTGTTTCATCGGTCCATTTAAAATGTAGGCATAAATTATAATGATCTGCATTAGGAAAGACCTAACTATTAAAAATAATTGACAAATCATTAAATATTCTTATATGTTTTAAAGTGATATTATTGCCACTCAATCATTAATGCTACTAGAAAGCTGTCACTTAGCTCACTTGGCTTGATTTTTTTCTAAATCTGTTAAAAAAAATTTTAAGGCACATTGATTTCTGATAGGAATAAATTGAGCATGCAGTGACCATAGCTGCTTTGGCCATTATTTTTTAGGTAAACCACAACTAATTCATAAAGTCCTGTGGATCCTTTAATACTTACCAGAAATGGGCAGACTGTCAGTTTGGAAGATTCTGTCTAAAACATATTCCTTCACTTGGTCCTTGAAAAACTCTACCACTGTACCCTGCATAGAATTTGCTTTATTTGCTGTGAAGAAGGAACAGTTGAGTCAACTCGCGGGAGATAAATCTATGCTAGGTGTCACAGGGCTGATTTTTACATCACATGCCATCTCTCTCTTTTAGTTTATTTATAAACTTGCTAACAGGCAAATTTTATTAATGAAACCAGGAGGGCTCATTCAGAGATATTTTAGACTTGTGCTTAGATAGGAGACAAATTAGTTTTGTCATTGAGTAAGCTCAGAGCTTTTAGAGAATGAGTAAATTCTTTATTTCATCTGTATTAAGACATGAGAAAAGTAGCTATTCATTATTAATTCATATTTTAGAGATCAATTTACAATGCTAAACCCTAATATCCAATGTTACTTTTAACTGGATTAACTGATAGAAATGAACATCACTTTTGAACATCAACATTATGCTGACTTTGATGGAGGGGATCAGTGTTCATAACACCCAGTTTGTAACCAAGGTCCAGGCTGGGCATGGGAGTTACTAGTTTTTACATGGCTTGATTAACAGAGAGGAGGCTTCTATGCACTGAAATTTTCCTTCTAAAATGGGCACATTTCCCAGCATAAATATGATACTTCTTTACTAATCAGGATGGAGTCTTATCCTGCAATGGGACTTACATTTCGGGCTTTCCACCACATCATTGCTGTTTTCTACGTGGTCAAAAATAGATACAGAGTAAACCAACCCCAAAAGTCAATTATAGGGTTTATAGTGATGTACTGTGAAAAATTTGGTTGTGTTTTTCATTATACAGAATGTTCTTTCCAAAGACATAAACAGAAAAAGCACATATGTTTGATTTTAAAAATAACTCTGCATAGCTCTTTAAAATGCTGGAGACATTTGGATACTTTGAAATGATCAGCATTATAATTACATGATAAACCCTCTATCTAAAGTCAGGCCTGGTTTGTAATTATTTATTCAGTTGCCTCCCCATCTTAATATATATTTATATTTATATGTGTGTGTGTATAAAATACATATTTAAAATTTTGACATTTTTATTTTAATGAGAGACCAAAGTAGATACTTTGAAAGCATTTCAAATGCATGTTTGATTGATTGGTAAACTTATTTTCTAATCTCTTCCCATGAAGCAAATGCTAATATGCGTTATATCACTTTTGGAGCACATATGTTAATTTACAAGTAATATATTATAAAAAGTGTGGAAAATAAAAACCATTTGTCCATTATGAATTATTTAAGCTGTGCTTACAATATGGTTTGTGAAATCTGATTGCTCGTATACTTTCTAAAGTAGTATAATCTAGCACTTAGAGTGATTTTACAGTAAACTTTACATTCCTAAGGAGAGCTTATCTAAGTCCCACAAAACTTTAAAGTGGATAAAAAATTTTGTTATAATGATGTTATATTGAATGAGAATCTTTAAAGCCTTATAACTCAAAATGCTGTTTTTTTTGATGCTTTCTTTGGTCATTTTCCAGCTTTAAATAAACTGCAGTTAATTTATACTTTTGCTGTTTGAAAATGTACAAATAAATGTTCCTTTTTAAAGCTTTTCTCCTATAGTCAAGGCTTAATTTTCCTTAGCCAGATTTCAGCCTAATGCAAGTCTTGTTTTTTTTTGCCTTACTGAAATGGTTGTTTTCTTAAAAAAATTTTTTACTGTCTGATTGACCTTATAATTACTCATTTACTCATACAGACAACACTAGCACAGTAGTAGTACCTGCATAACACTTTTTAACTTTTCTCATTTCTGAGATGGTAGAAGCAAGAAAATCAGTTTTATTTTCTTCCCAAATACACCTGTAGCAAAAATTTTTGATTTGACCAGTTACAAGCCAGCCATTCTTACTTACCTTCTTTCTATCAGAGCCCTGAATATGCATAGAAATCCTGCATAATATTAGCCCATTGTGGTGACCCTATTCTTCTCAGTAATTGGCTTAGGAAGAGTCTCCTGATTCAGATCTAGTCTGTGAGTTGTGAGAAGTCTGAATGGCCTCTGGGAAGGTTCCCTCACTGATAAATCAAATTACCTAAAGAAGGCTGCCTCTCTTGTGGGTGAAATGCTTGGAAGTGCTGCAACTTTATAATACAAGCTTTTGGACTAGGTTGCCTATGTTAGAATCCCAGTGCTTCCCGTACTAGCTTTGTAACCATGGCAGTTTATTTAATTTCTCTGTGCCTCAGTTTTCCTGATTGTACAAATGGGGCTAATATACACATTTGAGAAAATGTGTAAGTATAAATCAAAGCCACTAGAATGACTAGAATAAAAAAGTCAGATAACAACAAATATTGGTGAAGATTTGGAGGAATCAGAATCCTCATATAATCCTGGGGGGAACATAAAATAGTCCAGCTGCTTTGTGATATAGTAGTATATTCCAAGTAGTATAGTAGTTCCTCAGATGATTAAGTATGACCCAGTAATTCCACTTCTGGGTGGGTGTTGGGTATGTATATCCAAGAGAACTGAAAACGTACCTCTTAACACAGGGATTTGTACACAAATGTTTATATCTGCATTATTCATAATAGCCAAAAGGTGGAAACAACTTGAATGTCCATCAATGCAGAAATAGATAAGCAAAATATAATTTATTGGTATGAGGTATTATTTGGCCACAAAAAGGAATGAAATGAGCTGATACATGCACAATGTGGATGAACCTTTAACACATCAGTAGGTGAAAGAAGCCAGTCATGAAAGACCACATGTACATATATTCTTCCACTCCTATGAAACTCTAGAATAAGGAAATTTATAGGCAGAAGATATATTACAAGGTTGCTTACAGTTGTGGCTGGTAGTTGGGTGGTATATGGGGAGCGACAGCTAAAGCTTACTGTTTCTTTTTCATGCAACAAAAATATTCTAAAATTGACTAATTATGGGCATACGTATCTGGGAATATACTATAAATCATTGAACTGTACACTTTAAATGAGTGAATTATGTGGTATGTGAGTTATATTCCAATAAAGCTGTTAAAAAATGGGGCTAAGAATATCTTTCTTATAGACTATTGTAAAAAATTAATTAATGAGCATAAAGTTCTTAGAACAGTGTTTGGCTTATAGCAAGCACTCAAAAAATGATAAATATGCTAAAAATTAATTAGGGCCTTGAGGGTAGCTAATGAGGAAACAGTATGCAGGAGAAGGAAGGTCCTAGCATGTGAAGGACTCCAACAGACTGCCTTGCTTTGGGACTACCATGTGATTTGGGAGTCTGTTTCTTACAGCTGAAGGCACCTTGCTGATAGGCACCTTTCTTCTGGGGTTTCATTGATTCTTTTTCAGTGCATATAAGGTGTCACCTTCTCCTAACTTTTTTATTCTATCACCTCTGTTCTTTGTATATATTAATGCATATATGTTTATTTTTAGTATGTTATCACTGGATTAAAACTTCTGAAGGGCTTGGGCTCTGTTTTAAATTTGAAGGCCCTTTATCTTGCTGAGCACAGGACTGGGCCTGCTAATCTTAGCTGGTTAATCATTTGTTAATAAGAAGGGAAAGGTTGTGACTTAGGTTTTGTTGGCATAATCTAAAATTTGCTTGCTGTTTAATACTCCTCTCTTCTGGTTCTGGTCTTGTGCATCTCAGTGCTTTATGACTGGAGACTCTCTCTCTAAAACTGTCATCTTGGGCAAATTACAACCTGGGTTCCTATTTCAGTTTTGGTCAGAGTAGAACAATGTTTAAAATGCTAGTAGCTACCCGCTTAGGCCTTCACCTCAGTTGCTAAAAAGTGGGACTCACTGTTTTCGCCTTCCTGATGATAAATGTAGTACATGCTGACTTAGTGAAAAAAAGCAGTTGTCAAACATTTTTTAAAAGTATGAAATACCAGGAAACCCAACATTTCAAAAAAAAAATTCCTATTGTTTGATGTATATTGCTTTAAATATTGACATAAGTATAGATATAAATGTGTGCGTATGTGTATATTTTTTGTTTTCAGTGCGTATACTTAGTTTTGGTTGTGAGTTGGGGATGGCATGGGGTAGATGGATAAATAGATTAAATAAAATTTAAAAATTGTTCACTTTGTTTTCTGGGAGTGCATGTCAAATTCCCAGTAGATCTAGGTGATCAGGTGATCAGCACATTATCTCTGAGCACAGAATATGTTGTGACTTCTAGAGCCCCACTTGTGCTACAAACAGACTAGTTCTTGGTGAATTATCCATTATTTCTTACTCATTTTAAGAGATAGAGATATTTATATTTGTATAAAAACTCTATATATTAAGGCCAGGTCTTTAAATCTTTGTTTTTTGTATTGCAAGATTTTCTTAGTTTACTATTTGAAATGAATTTATGTATTTATCATATATATATATTTTTAAAGATTTTATTTATTTATTTCACAGAGAAAGATCACAAGTAGGCAGAGAAGCAGGAAGAGAGAGAGAGAGGAGGAAGCAGACTCCCTGCAGAGCAGAGAGCCCCATGCGGGACTCGATCTCAGAACCCTGAGATCATGACCTGAGCCGAAGGCAGCGGCTTAACCCACTGAGCCACCCAGCCGCCCTGTATTTATCATATTATTTTCATCCAGAAGTTTTAAAATCTATATAAGTCACATATAACAAACAGTCTCAGTTGTGGTTTTCTAGCTTTGGTGTCATGTTTGGTAGATACTTTTGGTAGAAGTGGTATTAAATCATCCTGTCTTAGCTAGTAAGAAGAGCTCATTGAGATGGCGGGCTCAATGTTGCGTTTTTGGTCTGCTTTAATCTTAATAGACCTTGAACCCAGTTCTCTTAGGAATAATCCATAGGAATTAGGATGTTTTCTTTTTGCCTTTTTTCCTATGCTCTAATTTTCTTTTTCACATCTCTAACCATATCATGTCCGTCTTATTACTTACCACTAAATATGACTGGAATATGTATATATAGGGAGGACTGTAGAAAATATTTTTGAATGAATAAACTTCATGAACTGTAGGAGTCTCCTC
Source organism: Mustela putorius furo (assembly GCF_011764305.1). Taxonomy (NCBI): domain Eukaryota; kingdom Metazoa; phylum Chordata; class Mammalia; order Carnivora; family Mustelidae; genus Mustela; species Mustela putorius. Next base: position 11,809,724 of record NW_025422123.1, on the reverse strand, counting down.
TTCTGTTATATCTTTTTTGTGATAGCATCCTTTTCTTTTTTGCACACCTATTTGTATTACACCTTATAACTTTTAGTCCTTTCTAACTTATGTGTTTCTTTAATCCACTGTTTCTGGGTGTGAATTTCTATTGGTGAGAAATATGAGCACTGGAACAGTGCTTTTCATATAGTAGGAAATGAGTAAATATTGAACAAACTTGATAAGCAGATTGAGCAAAAGGACAGTATTGGCGGATACTTTTTTCCTTGAATCTGTACTTTTTCATTATTTTGGTAGAATTTTTATGGCCTTCACATCATGAGAAATGTACATTCAAGTTAATGTATAAAATTTCTTTTTATAATTGTGAAAAATCAGTCTTGACTAGAGCAGCATTAACTACGGAATTAAATCAGCCTTCCTCTCCATATTAACTGTCATCTTGGGCAAATTACTTAACCTTTCTCAGCACAATTTCCTGTTTATAAAATGGAACTAATAATTTTTATTGATGATGATTGAAGGAAATGCCTGTAGTACAATATATGGTAAATAGTTGAGAATCAATAAATGTTTACATGTTTTCAGTCTCTTTTTAATTTGGGACATAGAGCTAGCTTTGAGCATGCTTTTTCATTTTCCAGTTGGCTCGGTTTCCTTCTTTCCACTTCCTGCCCTTTACCCTTTTATAACCTTTTCTTTATTTAACATAATTTATAAAATTGAATATTTGATATAGTGGCCTGATTATGTTTTTTTCTAGATGATCTTTATTATCTCGGGACCCTGTTCTTTTTTTTTAAATATAACTTTTTTAAATTAAGTATTAAAATTTTAATTTCAGCATAGTTAACATACAGTGTTATATTTGGGTTTCAGGTATACAATATAGCGATTCAACACTTCCATACACTACTCAGTGCTTATCAAGATAAGTGTACTCCTGGGGCCCTGTTCTTTTATATGGGAGAATAGTTATGTCTAAACTTTTGAAGACCATATAACCTAGTTGAAGAAACATAAAAGTTTGTCATCAGGACAACTCGTGCAATTAACAGGGCTTTTGTCAATGGTAAAATGGAGCTAGAATTCATTTTAGCAATGAACTGGCTTCATTTTACCAGTATGTGAGGTATGATCTTTTTAGAGAAATAATTAAGTTTTGCAAATACCAGGTAGTGGTATTTTATTGAGGCATATCCTTTGAAAAATTCATCTTTTCTGTCACATCTATCTTTTCAATTTCCCAATTTTAGCTTACTCTTTATTAAAAGAGGTTTGTTTTGTTTTGTTTTAGGACTTCAAAATTCTGTCGCTAGCCTGTTCTCATTGAAACTGACAGCATAAGCCTCTTTATAGTGAACTCTACATGGGGATTACCCACAGCAAATTATTAATCTTACTCAGGCTTTCTGTTGGCATTGAACATTTCTCCAGGAAGCTTTTTTTCAGTCATTTAGTGAATGCACTTAATGAAGAGATTATTTTCAGCATTGATTTTAGAAAAACATAATTTAAATGTTTATTTATTGTTGAAAGATAAACATGAATTCTAAAGATACGCATAATGAATGGAATTACATACATATACATTTCAGATCATTTGTATATAAATTTCATATCATTTGACAATAGATTTGGGTTGCAAATCATTTTCCCTTAACATTCTGAAGCCTTTTTCCTACCATTTTGTAGCAACCATTGTTTCTGTTAACAAGTTCTTTGCCATCTGATCAGTGACCCTTTATATGTGACCATTTCCTCCCCTTTACTCTTGACATTTCTAGCATCATTTATTTATCAGTTGTGTTCTCATATTTTATGGTATCATTGTCTGGGTCTTTTTCCATCTCCTTTGCTGGGGACTTTTATCTTTCAGCTCTTAGCAATTTTCTTGAATTATTTCTTTGATAATTTCTTTTCTTTCTGCCCCTCCCTCTCCTTCTCTCTCCCTTTGTCTCTCTGTCTCTTTCTTCTTCCTTCCCTCCATCCATCTATACTTGTCTATCTCCCCTTCCCCCCTTTTCTCTTGAATTGACGTTATTCAGTTGTTAGTTCCCTTAAACTGGTCTTACAACTTTCTTATTCTTTCTATCCATTTACCATATTTTTATTCTTTCGGTCTTTTTCCTAGGAGATTATCCTTAACTTTCTGTTCCAAACTTTTCATTTTAATTTTTCAAATCGTGATTTTATTTTCCAAGAGCGCTTTTTTTGTTGTTTTCTAAATGTTTCTTTTACTTATTCGTTAAAAAAAAAAAAAAAAAAAAAAGCCCTCTGTGTCTTTTTGTGGATGTAATATCTTCGCAAGAATGTTTGTGATTGGGCACCTGGGTGTCTGAGTCTGTTAAGCGTCTGCCTTCTGCTCAGGTCATGATCCCAGCCAGGGTCCTGGGATTGAGCTCCATATCAATAGGCTCCCTGCTCAGCAGGGTGTCTGCCTCTCCCTCTGCCCCTCCCCACACTCATGTGTGGGCGCCAGTGCTCACTCCTGTGTGCACACCCATGCTCATTTGCTCGCAAAAATAAAATCTTAAAAAAAAAAAAAAAAGATTTGTGATTGTGTGAAGCTTTTTTTTTTTTTAAACTCCCTTTATTTTCTTTGTTTCATTTATTTCCTTTTTATTCCCTTTGTTCTGTTTAACATTTTTTATGTTAGAGTCTTTTCTTACCATCTGGTGATTTTTAGCTGCTTAAAAATTTAAGACCGAGACACCAAATGTATGTGAAGTAGAACTTTATTGTAGGGTGATTAGATATTCGTCTGGCCATTTTTGTGGACCATCCCTCAAGAATACTATCAACTATTGATTTCTATTTTCTTAGACTACAAATTTCTCCAAGGAGGAACCTGTCAGTCCTTTGCCTAGGGTTTCTAAGTCTGATTATGAGGATTTCGGTATCTCATCCGAAGAAGGAGCCTGGGGTGGGGTGAGACTGTGTGTCTCTTCTAATTGAATAATGTAGAATTTGCCTTAGTCTTTCTTTTTTCACTGTCATGTATCAGACACTTCCCCCCACTCTCCTTCCTCAACATGCCTGGTGTTCACAAGCACAGAATTTTGCTGGTATAGTCTTCCCAAAGATGAAAACTTCATTCTTTGAAAGAGTGGTGATCGAAATTGTGGCATCACTTGTATGAGGTTAGAAAAGAGATTTGGGGTTCTAAGTGTCCTGTGGAAACTACAGCACATTTTGGTTTTCAGTCCCACCATGCATTCCTTCAGTTCTCAAACTTCATCTTACTTCTGTAGCTGAAAACCCCTTGATTTTTGCTGATTTACTCACCCTAGGTTTAGGATTCCACTTCATTGTCTCCTTTGTAGCCTCCATTGTGTTATGATTATTCTGGTCTGTTGTCATCTCCTTTCCCTTTTCCGTTTTTTATTACTTTAGTAAAAATGCTAAGGTAAAGAGACTAAAATTTCTACCTCTTTTGTTTTCAGGATAGAGCAGAGGTAAATGTCGTATTTAAATAGAAATGCCACTTCCTCCTTATGATGGAGCATGTAATATTTGTATAGTTTCATTTACATGGTACAGAAACATGAAATATGAAGAGACTTACAAGCAAAATGAGAGAACAATAATGAGTAAAGATGAATATCTCTCAAGGTTGAGTTAGTAAAATCAGAGAATGAGGAAAGAATATTTGAATGTTAGTCAACACACCAGTTACTTAAATAAAATACCCGACACCTGAGAAAGAATAACTACTGTTCAATTCCTTTCTTGTTGCTATGGAATATTAGAAAGGATAGTGTATGAATTCGAAGTGGCAAATACCTGAGTAGAAATGCCAGATCATATGGTAAGTGTATGCTTAGTATTATTAAAACTGCCAAGTTGTTTTCTAGAATGGCTGTCTGCTATTTAAATTCACATCAGCAGTGTCTGAGAGTTCTAGTTCCTATACATCCTTCTTAGTACTTGGCATTGCCTGGTTTTTGTTTTATTTTAATTTTGTCATTCTCATAGGTGTGAAGTGGGATTTACTTTGTGATTTACATTGTGATTTACTTTGCATTTCCCTAATGATTAGCAATGTTGGGCATCTTTTCATTTATTCGCCATCTGTAAAAGTTACATCTCCCCAACGTCTCTCCTCTTTGTTTACTGTATTATTTTTTTCTTACTGTATTAATTTGTTTTCTTATTTTCTTATTTTTTGGGTTAATTATATATTTTGGATACCAGTCCTTCAGAAGTCTTTTGTCTGATATATGATTTGAAGTGCATGTCTCCACAAATATAACTTGTCTTTTTATTCTTTCAACAGCATCTTTTGTAGAGCAAAAGTTTTCAATTTTCATAAAGTCCAACTTATAAATTTTTTCCTTTTATGTATTATTCTTTTGGTATTATGTCTAAGGACTCTTTGCCTATCTGAAGGTCACAAGGATTTTTTTTTTTCTTTTCTAAGGGTTTGATAGTTTTCTTGTTTTACAGTTGTCTATCTTGAATTTTATATAAGTTGCAAAGTATGTATTAAGATACACTTTTTTCTGTATATGTATGTCCAGTTGTTCTAATGCTATTTGTTGACAAGTCTGTCATTTCTCCATTGAATTGTCTTTGCATGTTTGTGGATAGTCAGTTGACTATTCTTCTGTGGTTCTATTTCTGGACCCATTTTTCTGTTCCAGTGATCTTTGAGTCTGGTCTTCATTACTATACTGTCTTAATTACTATGGCTTTATAATAAGTCTGAAAATCTCTTAAAATGAGTTGTTTAACTTTGTTTCTCTTTTACAGAATTGCTTTGGCTATTGTAGTTCTTAACCTTTCTCTGTGCAATTTAGAATTGTCTTGTTTACAAGAAATCCTGCTGAGATTTTAATTCAATTTGCCTTCAATCTATAGATCAATTTGAAGAGAACTAACACTTAACTATTTTGAGTTTTCCAACCCATGAAAATGGTCTTTTTATATTTTTAGTTTTTTTTTTTTTTTTTTTTTTTTTTAGCCATCAGAATTTTGTAGTTCTCAGTGCACTGAGTGGTCATATACTTAGATTTACTCCCATGTATTTAATTTTTTGTGGGGATACTACAGATAGTACTGTTTTAAAAGTTTCAGTTTCCAGCTCTTCAGTGCTACTACATAGAAATCTGATTTATATTTGTATGGTAAGCTGTATCCTGTGACTTTGGTAAACAACGTATTTCTAGGAGCTTTATTATAGATACTTTGGGCTTTTCTTTATAGACAATTGTCTGCATATCAGAACAGCTTTAATTCTTCTTTTTCAATTGTATGCCCTCCTCTCTCTCTCTCCACCCTCCCTCTTAGTCTTATTGCATTGGCTAGGATTTCTTGTACAGTGTTGAAAATGAGTGGTGAGAAGAGACATTTTGCCTTGTTTGAGTATTGTGTGGAAAGCATTTTCTTTTGCCATTAAATATGATGGCAGCTATGTCTTTTGTAGATCTGGTTCATTGCATTGATGATTTCCTTTTTCATTTCTAGGTTGCTGAGAGTTTTTATCATGAAATAGTGTTGAATTTTGCTGTTCTTTTTCTTTACCAGTTGATAAAGACCATGTGGTAATTGTCTCAGTTAGTTAATATGGTGTATTATATCAACTGATATTTAAATATTGAACTAGCCTTGCATTCCTCAGATAAATTGTGCTTGGTTGTTATGTACTATTCTTTTTATGTATTGCTGAGTTCAATTTGCTCATATTTTGTTGAGAATTTTTCATCTATGTTCATGAGGGATATTGATTTGTGATTTTCATTTTTGTACTATTCTTTTCTGGTTTTATTATCAGTGTAATGCTGGCCACATAAACGAATTTAGGCAGTGTTTCTCCTCTTCTTACTTGGGATAAATTGTGTAGATTTGGTGTTATATGTAGGATATAGTTGGTTAGAGTTGCCCAGTGAAACCATCTGAGCCCTGGAATTTCCTTTTTTTTTTTTCCCAGAAAGATTTTAAAGTACATATGTAATTTATTTAATTGCTATGTATTCCAGGGTTTCAATGACCATGTGCACATTCAGTGAATTGCTAGGACTTACAGCACTCATCATATTTTTACTCATAAGTATGATTTATTATAGATCAGCAAGGGAAAATGACTCAAGGAGAGTCTGGAGGCATCCAAACTCAACCTTTAAAGTTCTCCCTTCTGAGAGCACAAGGCATAAGAAACATATTCTTCTAGCAGTAAATTGCAGTGACACATAGGCTGTGTTTCTGCCTAGGGAAGCCTGCTTAAAACTCAAAATCTAGGATTTTTACTGAGAACTGTTCATGTAGCCATACCAGATGTGGTCATGGCCACAGCTTCCCAATTTCCAGACTCTAAGAAGGAAAACAGATATTTACCCTAACTCATGATATTTGTACAGTCTATGCAAGCTGGTACCACAGGGCTCAATGCCTCAAGCAGATAAAACAGGTTTGCTATATAGAGAATATCCCTAAACCAAAAGTTTGATATGCTAGCCAAACACCAGTTCTGCAGTCAGACCCGTCTCATGATAGCAGCATCAGGCCTGCAATGTTAACTCTTTTCTGCACACTATAGGACTATTCTGTTGTGTGTTTCTGTTGAATGAGTTTATTTATTTTAAGGATATGGTCCATTTCTTCTAATTTGTCAGAATTACATTCATAGATAAGATTGTAGTATTCTCTTACTATCCTTTTATTATCTATGAGTTCTATTATGATAGTTCTTCCTGTATTTCTTGTTTAAACTGGCAAGAGCATTATCAATTTCATTGATGTTTCCAAAGAAACAGTTTTTGGTTTCATTGATTTTTCTCTGTTGCTGTTTTGTTCTCAGTTTCATTGATTTCTACTCCTTATAGTATTTTTTATTTTGCTTGCTTTCAGTTTACTTCTCATTTCTTCTGATGGAATCTTTAGATTATTGACTTAAGACCTTCTTTTCAAATATATACATCTAATGCTATACATTTCCCACTTAAAAAAAGTTATTTATTTAACCGAGAGAGAGAGAGAGAGAGAATAAGCAGGGGGAGCAGCAGAGGGAGAGGGAGAAGAAGGCTCCGCAATGAGTAGGCAGCCCAATATGGGACTCGATCCTGGGACCCCGGGATCATGACCTGAGCCCAAGGCAGACACTTAACTGACTGAGCCAACCAGGCACCCTATACATTTCCCACTTAGCACTGCTTTAGGTATATCCCACAAATTTTGGTTTGTTATATTTACATTTTCATTTAGTTAAAAATATTTCTTGGGATTGGGAGGGAGACAAACCATAAGAGACTCTTAATTTCACAAAACAAACTGAGGATTGCTGGGGAGAGGGGGATTGTGGAGAGGGTGGTTGGGTTATAGACATTAGGGAGGGTATGTGATATGGTGGGTGCTGTGAAGTGTGTAAGCCTGGCAACTCACAAACCTATACCCCTGGGACAAATAATACATTATATGTGTTTTTTTTTTTTAAAGATTTTATTAATTTATTTGACAGAGATACAAGTAGGCAGAGAGGCAGGCAGAGAGAGAGAGAGAGGGAAACAGGCTCCCTGCTGAGCAGAGAGCCTGATGTGGGGCTCGATTCCAGGACCCTGGGATCATGACCTGAGCCGAAGACAGAGGCTTTAACCCACTCAACCACCCAGGCGCTCATACATTATATGTTAATAAAAATAATTTTAAAAGTATTTCTTAATTTCCTTAAGGCATCGTTTTTAACTTATGGTAGTTTAGAAATTTGTTTTATTTCTCATTATTTGAGAATATTTTCTAGTTATGTTTCTTTTATTTTCTACTTTAATTTACTTACAGAGAAAATATTTTGTAAGATTTCAATATGTTCTAAAATTTGTTTTATGGCCTTGAATGTGGTTTGTATGTGTGAATTTCCATTTGTTCTTGAAAAAATGTTATTTTGTTTTTGAGTATATATTACAAATGTCTTTTAGGTCAAGTTGTTTTATGGTGTTCAGGTCTTACATATCCCGCTGATTTTCTTAACTTTTTCTTTTATTTTGTCCACATTTATTTCTTTCTCCTGTTCGTTCAGTCAGTATTTGCTTTATGTGTTTTGATGCTCTGTTATTAGTTGCATACACATTTAAGATTGTTATATCTTCATGATGAAGTAATGTTTTTCTTCATTCCTTGTGATTTTCCTTGTTTTGATATTCATTTACTCCTTTCTTCTGATTAGTGTTTGAATGTTATATCTTTTTTTTTTTTGTCTATTTACTTTTAATCTATCACTTGAGTTAAAGTAGGTTGTCTTTCTTTTTGATGCCCTTATCTACTTAAATGGACTATGAAGGAACTTGTATTTTTGTATTCATAATTGAAGTAAAAAGAAATGTTTTGGGATTAACCAGGAATTGAGATTGTCACTGGATTTTTATTTTAAGATGTGGTTGTAATTGGATTATACCACGGGACCACAGTGTCGAGGAAAATAATAAAAAGATCAGAAAACTCCTCTGAGAGCAGTTACCAGGTTGTCTCTTCTGAGGCTTCGTTACAGACTTTGGGTAAAACTTCTTTAGCACATTCTATCTCTGGGGTTCCTAATCACAGTAAGCATTGTCACTGTTCAAGTTCAGGACTGTTTCGTTCGCTGACAATTTGAATTTCAGCAGGAAGGCTAACATCATTAATGGATAATATGTAGATATTTGGGGAGATATGATTGTTTTAGTAGCAAATAAAAGTCATGTGAAACCCACAACTTTTTCTTTTTCTATTAGTGCACTGTAACCTCTTTTATGTTACCATTAAAATAATCACATTAGGTCCAGCTCAGAGCCCATGTCTGCCTTTATATCCCTTTTCTTTAATTTGCACTCACATACATTCCTTACAGTTTTGGGGAACTAATTTTTCTGGGAATATGCACATGATCACAAATATTCACCTGTGTGTTTGTGGAAATGGAACTTTAGATTTCAAATGCAAATCTCAGGGTTGTGCACTAATTGTTTAGGGAAATAATTATGCAATTCTTTGTCTAGAATTTTTATCAAGGCTGTGCATAAGTAAATTATCTGTAATATCTTTCTTTAGATTATTTCATTCTTTCAAATGGCTTTAAATATGCTTGATACACTGAAGACAAATTATACTTTTAGACCACACTTCTTTCCCATTATGCTGTGATATGGGTTGGCTGCCTACTTGATATCTTCATTTCGATGTTTAGTAATTTAAAATAACATCCATGATTCCATCTATTAAACATTCTTCTTTCCTACTTTTTTCATCTCTGTTTGATATCAGACTCCTTAGCATAATTCTTAATTGTTTTCTTTCCCTTATATTCTATACCTACTTTATCAGCAAGTCCTTTCACCCGTATTTTCATGATATGTTTAAATCACGGTAATGTTTTCTAATTTAAGAGGTTTCTATTTATAAATATTTGCTTCTTGTAAGATTCAACAGAAAAGAATGGTTAAGATCACTGACAAAGTAGTCAGACTACATGGGTTAAAATTATAGTTTTGCAGTATTCTGGTTTGTGTGATCTTTGCCATGTGTGTGATCTTTTTGACTTCTGTGTGTCTCAATTTCCCACCTCAAAATAGTGATGCAATACATATCTTAAGCAATTGCAATGGAATTAAAGAATATTTATAATATTCTTAGAAGAGTGCTACTTATTTGTTAGTTAAGAACATACTTACTCCCTTCAGTCTCTTTTCCAAGGAGCAACCATGTTTTACCTTAAAAATATAAACTATATGTTTTTTCATTTCTATACTCGGAAACATTTTAGTGGCTTCCTATTCTACATGTAAAAATTAAACTTCTTATAGTACCCTCATGAGCTGGTCCTGTTTACTTCTCAGATCTACCTCCTGCCTGTCTTCCCTTTGCTCATACCATTTTAGGCACACTGTCCTTTTTACTGTTTTTTAAACATAGCGATCATTATTTCTACCTCAGACTATCTAAAACATTCTCCCCTCTTCTCACAACTCTTCATTCTCATGCCCCTTTATTTTCCTTTATAGCAGTTATCATTATATGGAATGATATTTGGCAATGTTTTTTGTCCTTTGGTTTTTTCCTCGTCTTCTCCACTAGCGTGTAAGCTTCCTGAAAGCAGAGACTTTGTATATGTTTGTATGTAATTCCTAGTGCTTCAAACAGTGCTTGGCATATGCTTGTAGTTTCTTGTTTATTGAATGATGGACTCAATGCGTGAGTGAAATAAAATTATATTGTCTACATTCATTCCCTGGAGAGTGCAACCTTGGATATCTGGAAGTTTTTGCCCATTTGCTGTTTAAAATAATCATAGATGTTTAGAGTTGGGGGGACATTGAGATAATCACATTTCATTACTTTTTTTTTTTTTAAAGATTTTATTTATTTATTTGACAGAGATCACAAGTAGGCAGAGAGGCAGGCAGAGAGAGAGGAGGAAGCAAGCTTCTGGCTGAGCAGAGCGCCCGATGCAGGGTTTGATCCCAGAACCCTGAGATCATGACCTGAGCCGAAGGCAGAGGTTTTAACCCACTGAGCCACCCAGGTGCCCCCACATTTCATTACTTTTTAAAAAATTAAAGACAATGAGTAGAGGCAGAGTTAGGAGAAGTATCCTTATCTTATGACTCTTTATCTTTTTGCTATAACACATTTCCTTTCTAAACTATGTGATGGTAGTGGTGGTCCAGGCTCAGATCTAAATTCAGTGTTGGGAGGAGGAGTCAAGATGGCAGAGAAGTAGCAAGCTGAGACTGCTTCAGCTAGCCGGAGATCAGCTAGATAGCTTATCTAAAGATTGCAAACACCTGAAAATCCATCGGCAGATCAAAGAGAAGAAGAACAGCAATTCTGGAAACAGAAAAACAACCACTTTCTGAAAGGTAGGACCGGCGGAGAAGTGAATCCAAAGCGACGGGAAGATAGACCCCGGGGGGAGGGGCCGGCTCCCGGCAAGCGGCGGAGCAACCGCGCACAAAATCAGGACTTTTAAAAGTCTGTTCCGCTGAGGGACATCGCTCCAGAGGCTAAACCGGGGCGAAGCCCACGCGGGGTCAGCGTGGCCTCAGGTCCTGCAGGGTCACAGAAGGATCGGGGGTGTCTGAGTGTCGCAGAGCTTGCGGGTATTGGAACGGGAAAGCCGGCTACAGAGACAGAGCCGACAGTAAGCTCGCAGCTCCGTGTTACCTTGAACCGGTCGCAGGCTCGGTGAGCTCGGAGCGCAGCCAGAGGTCAGGCAGACGGGAGTAACTGGGCGCTGTTCTCTGAGGGCGCACTGAGGAGTGGGGCCCTGGGCTCTCGGCTCCTCCGGGCCGGAGACCAGGAGGCCGCCATTTGTATTCCCGTCCTCTGGAACTCTATGTACGGAAAGCGCTCAGGGAACAAAAGCTCCTGAAAGCAAACCCGAGCGGATTACTCACCCCGGCCCCTTGTAAGGGCGGTGTAATTCGGCCTGGGGCAAAGACACTTGAGAATCACTACAACAGGCCCCTCCCCCAGAAGATCAACAAGAAATCCAGCCAAGACCAAGTTCACCTACCAAGGAGTGCGGTTTCAATACCAAGGAGAGCAGCAGAATTCCAGAGGAGGAGAAAGCCAAGCACGGAACTCATGGCTTTTTTCCTGTGATTTTTTTTAGTCTTGCAGTTAATTTAATTTTTTCTTTTTCATTTTTTTTTTTTTCTCGCCTTCGGGTAAAATTTTTTTTTAACTGTTAGCTTTTTCTTTTTTAACGATTTTTTACTAGTTTATCTAATATATATATATTTTTTTACATTTTTCTTAGGTGTTTTCTTTTTTTAAAAATATTCTTTTCTTTTCTTTTTTTTTTTTTTCTTTTTTCTTTCTTCCTTTTTGAACCTCTTTTTATCCCCTTTCTCCCCACTCACGATTTTGGATCTCTTCTAATTTGGTTAAAGCATATTTTCCTGGGGTTGTTGCCACCCTTTTAGTATTTTACTTGCCCCTTCATTTACTCTTATCTGGACAAAATGACAAGACGTAAAAATTCAACACAAAAAAAAGAACAAGAGGCAGTACCGAAGGCTAGGGACCTAATCAATACAGACATCGGTAATATGTCAGATCTAGAGTTCAGAATGACAATTCTCAAGGTTCTAGCCGGGCTCAAAAAAGGCATGGAAGATATTAGAGAAACCCTCTCGAGAGATATAAAAGCCCTTCCTGGAGAAATAAAAGAACTAAAATCTAACCAAGGTGAAATCAAAAAAGCTATTAATGAGGTGCAATCAAAAATGGAGGCTCTAACTGCTAGGATAAATGAGGCAGAAGAAAAGAATTAGTGATATAGAAGACCAAATGACAGAGAATAAAGAAGCTGAGCAAAAGAGGGACAAACAGCTACTGGACCACGAGGGGAGAATTCGAGAGATAAGTGACACCATAAGACGAAACAACATTAGAATAATTGGGATTCCAGAAGAAGAAGAAAGTGAGAGGGGAGCAGAAGGTATATACTGGAGAGAATTATTGGGGAGAATTTCCCCAATATGGCAAAGGGAACGAGCATCAAAATTCAGGAGGTTCAGAGAATGCCCCTCAAAATCAATAAGAATAGGCCCACACCCCGTCACCTAATAGTAAAATTTACAAGTCTCAATGACAAAGAGAAAATCCTGAAAGCAGCCCGGGAAAAGAAGTCTGTAACATACAATGGTAAAAATATTAGATTGGCAGCTGACTTATCCACAGAGACCTGGCAGGCCAGAAAGAGCTGGCATGATATTTTCAGAGCACTAAACGAGAAAAACATGCAGCCAAGAATACTATATCCAGCTAGGCTATCATTGAAAATAGAAGGAGAGATTAAAAGCTTCCAGGACAAACAACAACTGAAAGAATTTGCAAATACCAAACCAGCTCTACAGGAAATATTGAAAGGGGTCCTCTAAGCAAAGAGAGAGCCTACAAGTGGTAGATCAGAAAGGAACAGAGACCATATACAGTAACAGTCACCTTACAGGCAATACAATGGCACTAAATTCATATCTCTCAATAGTTACCCTGAATGTGAATGGGCTAAATGCCCCTGTCAAAAGACACAGGGTATCAGAATGGATAAAAAAACAAAACCCATCTATATGTTGCCTCCAAGAAACACATTTTAAGCCCGAAGACACCTCCAGATTTAAAGTGAGGGGGTGGAAAAGAATTTACCATGCTAATGGACATCAGAAGAAAGCAGGAGTGGCAATCCTTATATCAGATCAATTAGATTTTAAGCCAAAGACTATAATAAGAGATGAGGAAGGACACTATATCATACTCAAAGGGTCTGTCCAACAAGAAGATTTAACAATTTTAAATATCTATGCCCCCAATGTGGGAGCAGCCAACTATATAAACCAATTAATAACAAAATCAAAGAAACACATCAACAATAATACAATAATAGTAGGGGACTTTAACACTCCCCTCACTGAAATGGACAGGTCATCCAAGCAAAAGATCAGCAAGGAAATAAAGGCCTTAAATGACACACTGGACCAGATGGACATCACAGATATATTCAGAATATTTCATCCCAAAGCAACAGAATACACATTCTTCTCTAGTGCACATGGAACATTCTCCAGAATAGATCACATCCTCGGTCCTAAATCAGGACTCAACCGGTATCAAAAGATTGGGATCATTCCCTGCATATTTTCAGACCACAATGCTCTAAAGCTAGAACTCAACCACAAAAGGAAGTTTGGAAAGAACCCAAATACATGGAGACTAAACAGTATCCTTCTAAAGAATGAATGGGTCAACCGGGAAATTAAAGAAGAATTGAAAAAAATCATGGAAACAAATGATATGAAAATACAACGGTTCAAAATCTGTGGGACACAACAAAGGCAGTCCTGAGAGGAAAATATATAGCGGTACAAGCCTTTCTCAAGAAACAAGAAAGGTCTCAGGTACACAACCTAACCCTACACCTAAAGGAGCTGGAGAAAGAACAAGAAAACCCTAAGCCCAGCAGGAGAAGAGAAATCATAAAGATCAGAGCAGAAATCAATGAAATAGAAACCAAAAAAACAATAGAACAAATCAACGAAAGTAGGAGCTGGTTCTTTGAAAGAATTAATAAAATTGATAAACCCCTGGCCCGACTTATCAAAAAGAAAAGAGAAAGGACCCAAATAAATAAAATCATGAATGAAAGAGGAGAGATCACAACTAACACCAAAGAAATACAAACTATTATAAGAACATACTATGAGCAACTCTACGGCAATAAATTTGACAATCTGGAAGAAATGGATGCATTCCTAGAAACATATAAACTATCACAACTGAACCAGGAAGAAATAGAAAGCCTGAACAGACCCATAACCAGTAAGGAGATTGAAACAGTCATTAAAAATCTCCAAACAAACAAAAGCCCAGGGCCAGACGGCTTCCCGGGGGAATTCTACCAAACATTTAAAGAAGAACTAATTCCTATTCTCCTGAAACTGTTCCAAAAAATAGAAATGGAAGGAAAACTTCCAAACTCATTTTATGAGGCCAGCATCACCTTGATCCCAAAACCAGACAAGGATCCCACCAAAAAAGAGAGCTATAGACCGATATCCTTGATGAACACAGATGCGAAAATACTCAACAAATACTAGCCAATAGGATTCAACAGTACATTAAAAAGATTATTCACCACGACCAAGTGGGATTTATTCCAGGGCTGCAAGGTTGGTTCAACATCCGCAAATCAGTCAATGTGATACAACACATCAATAAAAGAAAGAACAAGAACCATATGATACTCTCAATAGATGCTGAAAAAGCATTTGACAAAGTACAACATCCCTTCCTGATCAAAACTCTTCAAAGTGTAGGGATAGAGGGCACATACCTCAATATCATCAAAGCCATCTATGAAAAACCCACCGCAAATATCATTCTCAATGGAGAAAAACTGAAAGCTTTTCTGCTAAGGTCAGGAACACGGCAGGGATGTCCATTGTCACCACTGCTATTCAACATCGTACTAGAGGTCCTAGCCTCAGCAATCAGACAACAAAAGGAAATTAAAGGCATCCAAATCGGCAAAGAAGAAGTCAAATTATCACTCTTCGCAGATGATATGATACTATATGTGGAAAACCCAAAAGACTCCACTCCAAAACTGCTAGAACTTATACAGGAATTCAGTAAAGTGTCAGGATATAAAATCAATGCACAGAAATCAGTTGCATTTCTCTACACCAACAGCAAGACAGAAGAAAGAGATATTAAGGAGTCAATCCCATTTACAATTGCATCCAAAACCATAAGATACCTAGGAATAAACCTAACCAAAGAGACACAGAATCTATACTCAGAAAACTATAAAGTACTCATGAAAGAAATTGAGGAAGACACAAAGAAATGGAAAAATGTTCCATGCTCCTGGATTGGAAGAATAAATATTGTGAAAATGTCTATGCTACCTAAAGCAATCTACACATTTAATGCAATTCCTATCAAAGTACCATCCATCTTTTTCAAAGAAATGGAACAAATAATTCTAAAATTTATATGGAACCAGAAAAGACCTCGAATAGCCAAAGGGATATTGAAAAAGAAAGCCAAAGTTGGTGGCATCACAATTCCGGACTTCAAGCTCTATTACAAAGCTGTCATCATCAAGACAGCATGGTACTGGCACAAAAACAGACACATAGATCAATGGAACAGAATAGAGAGCCCAGAAATAGACCCTCAACTCTATGGTCAACTAATCTTCGACAAAGCAGGAAAGAATGTCCAGTGGAAAAAAGACAGCCTCTTCAATAAATGGTGCTGGGAAAATTGGACAGCCACATGCAGAAAAATGAAATTGGACCATTTCCTTACACCACACACAAAAATAGACTCAAAATGGATGAAGGACCTCAATGTACGAAAGGAATCCATCAAAATCCTTGAGGAGAACACGGGCAGCAACCTCTTCGACCTCTGCCGCAGCCACATCTTCCTAGGAACAACGCAAAAGGCAAGGGAAGCAAGGGCAAAAATGAACTACTGGGATTTCATCAAGATCAAAAGCTTTTGCACAGCAAAAGAAACAGTTAACAAAATCAAAAGACAACTGACAGAATGGGAGAAGATATTTGCAAACGACATATCAGATAAAGGACTAGTGTCCAGAATCTATAAAGAACTTAGCAAACTCAACACCCAAAGAACAAATAATCCAATCAAGAAATGGGCAGAAGACATGAACAGACATTTCTGCAAAGAAGACATCCAGATGGCCAACAGACACATGAAAAAGTGCTCCATATCACTCGGCATCAGGGAAATACAAATCAAAACCACAATGAGATATCACCTCACACCAGTCAGAATGGCTAAAATCAACAAGTCAGGAAATGACAGATGCTGGCGAGGATGCGGAGAAAGGGGAACCTTCCTACACTGTTGGTGGGAATGCAAGCTGGTGCAGCAACTCTGGAAAACAGCATGGAGGTTCCTCAAAATGTTGAAAATAGAACTGCCCTATGACCCAGCAATTGCACTATTGGGTATTTACCCTAAAGATACAAATGTAGTGATCCAAAGGGACACATGCACCCGAATGTTTATAGCAGCAATGTCCACAATAGCCAAACTATGGAAAGACCCTAGATGTCCATCAACAGATGAATGGATCAAGAAGATGTGGTATATATACACAATGGAATACTATGCAGCCATCAAAAGAAATGAAATCTTGCCATTTGCAACAACATGGATGGAACTAGAGCGTATCATGCTTAGCGAAATAAGTCAAGCAGAGAAAGACAACTATCATATGATCTCCCTGATATGAGGAAGTGGTGATGCAACATGGGGGCTTAAGTGGGTAGGAGAAGAATCAATGAAACAAGATGGGATTGGGAGGGAGACAAACCATAAGTGACTCTTAATCTCACAAAACAAACTGAGGGTTGCCGGGGGGAGGGGGTTTGGGAGAAGGGGGTGGGATTATGGACATTGGGGAGGGTATGTGATTTGGTGAGTGCTGTGAAGTGTGTAAACCTGGTGATTCACAGACCTGTACCCCTGGGGATAAAAATATATGTTTATAAAAAATAAAAAATTAAAAAAAAAATAAATTCAGTGTTGGGTTTCATAGCAAATAATAGCATCACATTTTTCTATTTTAAATCCACATTACTTTTGGGATGCCTGGGTAGGTTAGTGGGTGAAGTGTTTGCCTTGGGTCCTGGGATTGAGTCCCGCATTGGGCTCCTTGCGTGGTGGGGAGCCTGCTTCTCTCTCTGTCTGCTGCTCCTCCTTCTTGTGCACTCTCTCTCTCTGATAAATAAATAAATAAATTTAAAAAAATCCATATTACTTTTTATATCCTGGTAGAAGTAAATATGTTTTCTTTATTCTTGAGAGTAAATGCATTTCATAATTTGGAGAAAATTAACTGTAGCAAGTTAACTTAGTTGCAAGGCTACACTTTATTTCCTGTTCTGATCTTCGATATGTTTGAGAAAAAAATTTTTTAGATAATATTTTCATGTCAATTTATCACTTTAACACTTTTCCCTTTGGTGATGAAATAGTCTTTTGGAGAAAATTATTTGAAATTTGTCAAATAGAAAAGTTTACATTTTTGCTGAATATTACATCTTGAATATATGTTTTACCCTTAGTTGTCATGCTTTATAACCAAAAGGAGTCACAATGGGAGTACCATGCTTCCAGACCTTCCACATAGGAAGGTGATTTGGAGCCATTGTACTATATGGACTGACCGTTGATGAGCATTGTAAATCTTGTTGTTATCTGTATTCTTCTCCAGAACTTTCCTTATCTTTATTGTGTTTGGAAAGACTAGTATCTTTTTTCCAGCCTTGACCTTACAGTGAAATATTTTATACTATAGCAAAGTTAGTTATAATGGTGTTCTGGTATAAATCACTTTATAGTTTATATTAATATAATATTGGTTTGGAAGTTAATGATGGTTTCCTATGTTTATGTTTATTATGTTTCAGAAGTTCACTTGTATTGATCAAAAAACCTTAATGTAAGAGCTAAAACTATGTAACTCTTAGAAGAAAACTAGGAAAAAATGATTATGACATTGAATTTGGCAGTGATTTCTTGCATATGACACCAAAAGCAGAGAAACAAAAGCAAAATAGATAAATTGGACTTTGTAAAATTTTAAATCTTATGCATGCCAAGGAACACTATCAAAAGAATGTGAATATACCCCACAGAGTAGAAGAAAATATTTGCAAGTCATATATATGATAAGGAGTTAATATCCAAACTATATTGGGAGTTCCTGCAACTCAACAACACAAAAGAAAGTAATCCATTTGAAATATGGACAAAGGACTTGAGTAGACCTTTCTCCTAAGAAGATGTACAAATGGCCAATAAGAGTATGAAAAGATGATTAACATCATTACTCATCAGAGAAATGCAAGTCAAAACCACAATTAGGTATCATTTTGTACCCATTAGGATGGCTGTTACCCAAACAACAACAACACAGCAACCCCCCAGAACAGAAAATAAAAAGCCGTGACCAGTATGTGGAGAAATTTGGAATGTTTGTGCATTGCTGGTAGGAATGTAAAATGGTACAGTTGCTGTGGAAAATGGTGTGGTGGTTCCTCAAAAAATAAAAATAAATTACTATTTCTAAGAAGTTTCTCCTTTCCCCTAATAATATTTGGATTAGTATCTACCACTTTGTTTCTTAGCAGTGCTACTTGAACATTCAAAATTTCATAAGACAATTTATTCTGGTTTTTGATACTTTTGGTGGAATGGAAGACATTTATAGAGAATGTAATACAGCCTGTTCTTCAACAATAATTTAAATTCCAAGATATTACAACTATTCATAATTATTTTTAAAAGGAGTTTTTAGTTTTCAGCTATTTAGTTTAAAATATTGGCTCATTAAAATTCCTTTATTGACTGAGGAAAATCTGTTTCAGATATATGTGTGTGTGTGTATGTGTATGAAATTTTATCTCTTTAACAGCAATATAAAATATTTTATTCATAATTCTATATAAAACCTTTGATGATCTTTGTTACAGGTTTTCTTCCTTGTGTTAATTTTAATTTCTTTTTCTTCTCTTTTTCTAATCTAAGATAATTTCTGTGTTTTTTTTTTTAAATCTGAAAAAAAATTCCAAAGAGAGCTATTTTCCCACTGGGGTAGTTAGGGCAAATTTTGCATGATGTCTGGTTTATTTGGCTGTCTCATTTTATTAAGAAAGGCTTTGTATCATACTGAAGTATTTCTAGGGGTTTTAAGAGCACGGGACTATTTAGTTCTCTACAAATCCATTGTACCCTAGAGGAGCCTCCAATCAGCAGAGATCTCCTTGGAGTACTTGTCATTTAACTGAAGAAAATTATAAATTGGATATAAAGGTATAGTAACTTGATATCTAGCTATAATTTGTTTACACTTTCAAAGTCTTCAAGTATAATAATTTTAAATTGTAATGCTATAGGGATAGTGATTAAATTAGGTAAAGAAAGAAAACATATATTGTATTTCCACCAAAGACTTAAAAAAACTCAGTATTTGTTTAACTTGAAAATAAGTGTTCAGCCTGGTAAAACATTAGAAATTGAAGTCTTCTGCTTTTCTTCAACAACGTTGATGTGGCTTACCAAGGGATTAAATAATTTTAAATAACTGAATAAGTAATCATTATTCACTCACAAATGTATTTTATCCAAGAGTTGAAAATATGTAGGTAATAGTTTAAAAGAAGGTATTTGGGATTTTTAATAGCTTTAAAAGAGAATATGTGTTACAGCATCATAGCTGATTCAGAATTGGGTACATATGTAGTGAATATCTTCTAAGACTCAGTCAACAATTTTTTTTTGAATATTAAGACTTTGAGATTGAATCCACTTATTTTATTTTTTTAGGAACATGTCTGAGTCTGACAATTAAGGGAAGCTATTTGGAATGTAATTTATAGTTTTAGCCATTTAATTCTAAAAGATGTACCGGAAGGTAAACCATTTTCATATAGGGTGGCTATTGGTACAGTGCAGTGGTTCAGATGGAGAGTAAGCCATTTACTGGTCAGGTGTTCCTGGAATAGTGGAGGCCTCAGCGCCTCTGTTTTCTCATATTCAACATGTGGCTGATAATTCTATCAGTGATAAAGGCTGTTTGGAAGGAGTAAATGACATAATGCCTGAAAAGTATTTAGAGTGCCATTTCTGGAGCATGGTACTCAATACGTGTCCAGTATTATTTTTGGTGTGGTATTTTGTTGTTGCAGAAAGCATGGCTCATATTCTGTGTATTACATGCTAAGGAGGCAGTTTTCCCTCTCAGAATGGGAAAACCCAGCTAAATCAGAACACTGCTCTCCTAGTGTAAGCTGACTTATACTTCTCCTGGGAAAAATAATGAGTTTAAAGGCTCTTAGCTGCTGCATTGATACACAGAGTCCCAAGAAGTTCATTAAAAAAAAAAAAAGGCTACTTCAGTGAAAATGATCATTGCAATAATACATAAAAGTAATAAAAAACTGTAGCCAGAATTACTTTTAAAAGCTTATTCCTTTAAAAAATTCACAACTTATATAACAGGAGGCCATGGATTTGATTTTCTGTATGGTTTTTTAAAATGTTAATATTCAGGGGCACCTGGGTGGCTCAGAGGGTTAAGCCTTTGCCTTCAGGTCTCAGGGTTCTAGGATCGAGCCCCGCATCGGGCTCTCTGCTCAGCAGGGAACCTGCTTCCCCTCTCTCTCTGCCTGCCTCTCTGCCTACATGTGATCTCTCTCTCTGTGTCAAATAAATAAAATCTTAAAAAAATAAAAGAAAATGTTTTAAACAAATGTTAGTATTCATCATAGCACGTTTTAGAGGTTTAATTCATTAATGTAAATGTATTTGTGCAGGAATAGTCTCATCACAGTGTTATAATCTTAATAAACCTGATGGTAAATTGATTATAAATAATCTGTTTTTGGGAGATGTATTAGAGTTCTCCAGAGAAATAGTAGGATAGTAGGATATATGGGTGAAGAGATGTATTGTGAGGAATTGACTCCTGATTATGGAGGTTGGCAAGTAAGGCTGGAAGGGGCTGTAGAACCAGGGACAGATGATATTTCAGTTTGACAGCTGTTAGGCACGAAGGGTCTACAATCCAGTCAAAGTCCATCAGGATTACTTGCAGGAAGGTCAGCATTTTGGGGCTTCACCTGATTTTATGAGACCCACCACATTGTAGAGGGCCATGTGCTTTTTTAAGTCTAGCAATTTAAATGTTGTTATCCAACCATACCTTCAGAGAAACATCCAGAATTATGTTTAAATATCGGGCATTTCCTGGCACAGTCAAGGTGACACATAAAATTAACCATCATGGAAGTTGAGCAGAAAATGAAATCAAACTTTTTCCATTTATGCTTTCACTCAAATCCAGCTGTGAGCTGATTTAATTGTAGAGGTTACTCCATATATGCTGTTGCCATCGCACTGTTGTTTGCTTTCAAATTGTCAGAAGTTATTATGTACTTTGAGTGTATAGATATTTTGTTTTGCTTTAGTTTTATTTATTTATTTTTTATTTTTTGGACTACTGTCCTCACTCCTACCAACTGCCACCATCGCATTTGTAAATGTTAGCTCTATTACCCTCAGTGCTTTATAACTTTGCTGTGTTTTCTTTCTTCCCTGGGCAGACAGAATGTTACATTGAAGAATATTTAGTGTTGAGTTGCTCAGTGACATAGCTAGTACCCATGTTTTTGTCCTTTTTAAATTTCCTACCTTTGTCTCCATTGCTCAGAGCATACAGCTGCCAAGTGGCTCTGAGTATCCTATCTCTCTGGAAAACCATTATGTTTGGGAATGCAGTGAGTGTCCAGTTCATCTGTCTCTTACTTCACATGTAAGTCTCACATCTGAAACATAAAATGGAAAATGAAACTGAAGTATAAATAATTTTTTTTGGTGGGGGGAAGCTTGGAACCTAAAACTAGCAGGAAAAACTTATTGACAATGCATGAATTTTATTTTTTAATGAGTACTATCTTGTTTTATTATAATCATTTATGTATGTTTAAGGCTGAGATATAGAATTGAAGTAAAGAAGGTAAACACAGTCATGAAGGGATAAGCACAGAAACATCCTAAGGTTAAGGAATTCATCAGATTAATTAATATATTACAAATACTGAGTTTCTGAGAGGAGAGTTTTTTTTACATCTGATAACTAATATAAATTTTTCATAATTATTTTAATTCTAGAAATTCTTTTATAAAGATATCATTGTTGTCCCCTTTAATTATTGAACTGCCTTCTTGATCTAATTATAGTATGAGCCTATGCAACTGTGGCTTCTGGGAGTAACTATGGATGGAAAAAGTTGAACTGTCCTTGGTTCTCAGATTGCTCTATTTTAATTTTAATCTTATTTTTATTTTTATAAAGATTTTATTTTATTTATTTGACGGAGAGATAGATCACAAGTAGGCAGAGAGGCAGGCAGGGGTGGGGATGTGGGAAGCAGATTCCCTGCTGAGCAGAGACCAACGGGGCGCAATCCCAGAACCCTGAGATCATGACCTGAGCGGAAGGCAGAGGCTTAACCCACTGAACCATGAAGGCACCCCAGATTGCTCTATTTTTAATGGGAATTTTCTTTCATGTTTCCTTTTCAGTTAATTAAATCGGCTTGAAGAGTAGTGTAAGTGGAGAGAGTATTTGCAGTAGTCTTTCATTTCATAAAGTAAAAGTCACTAAAGAACTTAGTGATCTGTATCTGAGTCTGAAAATTTAGTGAGCCTGTTTTACCAATATATTCAGTTATTATGCAGACTTACAATTTAATTTTTTTCCGTGTGTGTGTATGTATATATACATACATATATATATATATATATATATATATGTATGTATATATACATACATATATATATATATATATATTCATAGTGTATAACCAAAGGTGGCAGAAAATTATTTAAAACCATTTAGCTGCATTAAAATAGAAATATTTTTCTGAAATAAAACTTACTGTTCTAGCACATTGAAAGATACTGTTATTTGCTGGCTATGTTTTGTCTGTTGTAAATTGTAGAAATAATATGTAGGATTATTGAGAGGATAAATTTAATTAATACATGGAAGGGGTATAATGCCTATAAATACTCAATAAATCTGATACTTACTCTTACATATCTGAAGATCACCTTGGTATATTGAAGTCTTGTAAAGATGACCATGTTTAGATTAATTATTTTATCCTTAATGAATTTATGTTTTTTTCCCAATTGTCCTAAACAATTTGCTTTATGCTGGTCACCTGTTATGTAAACTAGGGAATGGTTTAATTTTGTATTTTAGTTTTACTGATAAACCACCATGGGCACTGGAAAAGAGGGAGGGCGATGGCTGTATGTCTGTTTGTCTTTTGGGGATGTGTCTGACATGTGGGTATAGTGAACTTTCCATACATATATAAAAATATGGTGAAAATGAAATTTACTGGAATTGCTATCTTTAATTCCAATGTGATTTCTGGTAAAAAGAGGATTTTTATTATGTATTCTTAAAGAAGGACCTGAGACAAAATTTGAAGACATTTTCAGGTTTGAAAAAAATTACACCATTTAACCACCTATTTAGTGATGAGGAAGATAGAAGAAGAAAGAGAGCAGTAAATTCCAACTAGCCAATTTCTCTATATGTGGAATAGAAACATTTCTAAGTCTGAAATTTAATTAGTGGTAAGAAATTTAGTAGAGGTCACAGCTGGGGTCAGTTCTGACAGTATGATGTAATAGCTATCTATATGCTTTGGTGTTAAACCTGAACCTTGAAAATAAAGACATATAAGAAATTACATAAAGTGTAGATTAAATGGGATGGCTATTTTTGCCTGAATGTTATTTGGGCCTTGATAGTAAAGAAAGTAAAAATCCCATTTCACAGTGTAAATTGGTAAAAAGTGTTTAATAATAAACTAGGTAGGAAGTTGTATATGTTCAAAAAGGTGTATAATTATAAGAATTTTTTTGCTATTTTCTCATTTAAAATTTATTGTTAATAACGATAATGTAATAAATTTTGTAGCCTTTATTAATGCTCTAAAAAATCTGGTATAATTTTAAATCAACTGCTGCATCCCTATGTGTCCTTTTATCAAAAGGTGGTAACATATAAGAAACAATTTTTTTGAGATTATTTGGTACTAAGATGATGTATAGTGTCAAGTGCCAGTCCTTTTTTTTTTTTTTTTTAATAATAAACTGTGTGTGGGTGGTGGCAGAACCACACAGAGAGAAACATTCTTTTAGCATGTCATAGTTTGTTCTGCTCAAACCATGAAGTACTGTAGATCCTTTAATAATCCCATTGAGAGAATTTCATGGTACTTACGAGGAATACTTACATATGGGTAATGACATCTTTAAGTAGACTGCACAATGGAGACAGGAAGCTTCAGGAATAGTGGATGGTAAGAATGATGTTGATTATTTTTAGGATGACATGTTTACATTTTACGGGCATACCTCAGAGATACTGGTGGTTTCTTTCCATACCACCACAATAAAACAAATATCACAGTAAAGCGAAGCAAATGAATTTTTTTGGTTTTCCAGTGCATATAAAAGTTATGTTTTGTTTCCATTACACTGTAGCATATTAAAGGTGCAATAGCATTATATCTAAAAAGTACATACCTTAATGAAAAAATACTTTATTGCTAAGAACTGTTCTATTTCTTACTTTATTGCTAAAATCAGTTGAGTTTTTAGTGAGTTATAATCATTGATCACAGATCGCCATAACAAATATAATAATGAAAAAGTTTGAGATATTGTTAGAATTACCAAAATGTGACACAGAGACACAAATTCAGCAAATGCTTTAAGAAAAATGGTACCAATAGACTTGTGTGATGCAATCTTGCAGCAGATCTTCAGTTTGTGGGAAATGTGGTATCTGTGAAGTGTAGTAAAGCTACGTGCAGTAGAATGAGATATGCCCGTATATGGCAGTGCATTATGTTTGGTTTTGGATTCCATAAATGAATTCTAACTGAAAAAAAAAAATACCACCTTTGCTTCTTCATGGAACTGAATTCAGTAAATTTGTTTTTGTCAGCTTATCAGTTATAAAACCTAAATTTAAAATGTTTATATAATATATATTTCAACTCAGATACTTAGGCACATTTTATTATGATTTATGTAATTTAATCTAGCTAAGTGTGTCATGTATAGGATTATAACTTGTAATTTAACATCATTAAATTAATGTTCTAGTCATGTTTTTGAATAAAAATTTTAAACTTGAATTTTGAGCTTTATAGGAAGTTCTTAATTAGAATTCGGATTTTGATTACATTAATATACTTGTGCAATAATTCCAACAAATACATCCTTAAAGATCATTTAAAATATTTGTTAGACTCCACTTATTCAGAATTTGCTGGAATTTGAGATAACCTACAACTTAGCTTTATGTTTTAAGAGGGAAAGAAATTGAAGAGATATATCAAATTAAGAAAAAGTTTGATTATTATAAATTATTTACTGTAAAATGTAGATTAATACAGGACACCTGGGGGGCTGTCAGTTAAATGTCTGTCTTTGGCTCGGGTCATGTTCCCAGGGTTCGGGGATGGAGTCCCAGGTCTGGCTCCTTACTCAGTGGAGAGCCTGCTTCTCCTGCCTGCCATTCCACACACTCTCTCTCTTTTGACAAATATACAAATAAAATCCTTTTAAAAAAATTATAGCTTTATAAGGCCATGATTTATCTAACTAAGAAAAAAGTAAGTATGATAAATAATTGATATTCTAATTCTAAGATTCTGATATTCTGATTAGAATTGTTATATATGAATTCAGGAATCATTAGACTTTTATAATACTGTATTATATCATTTCTGGTGTGTTGTTTCTTTAAAATTGAACTTCTTATTTTGATATATTGCAGATTCATTATCAGTTATAAAAAATAGTACAGAGAGATACTGTTTATACTTTACTCAGTTTCCTTCAGTGTTACATCTTAGAAAATTGTAGTATACAAAGAAGTGTAGTACACAATCATGATCAGGATATTGACATTGATAAAATCTATTGATCTTGTTTAGATTTCTACAGTTTTACTTGTACCCACTTGTATGGGTGTGTTTGTATTTTTATCACAAGTACTACACTTGTGTGTGCATTTATATAACATGTAGTTCCATGCATCTGTTACTATAGTCAAGGCACAGAATGGTTCCACTACCACATAATTGCTTGTATTGCCTTTTTGTAGCCTCCTCCCATGCTTTCCACCTCCATCCTTATCTGGCAACAGCAAATCTCTTTTTTATTTCTATAATTCTTCCATTTTAAGGAAGTTAAGTGGATTTTTATAGTCTACAATCTTTTTGGTTTTGGCTTTTTTATGTAGCATATTCCATGGAAAGTCATTCAAGTTGTTGTGTGTATATTAATAATTAATTGCTGCTCGGATACCTGAGTGGCTCAGTCAGTTAAGCATCTGCCTTTGGCTGCTTAGGTCATGGTCCCAGGGTCCTGGGATTGAGTCCTACATCGGGGGGAGGGGGGGGGCCTTGCTCAGCGGGGAGCCTGCTTCTCCCTCTGCCTGCTGCTCCCCCTGCTTGTGCTCTCTGTCTCTCTCTTTCTCTCTCTCTTTGGCAAATAAATAAGTAAAAGCTTTAAGTGATAATTCATTACTCCTTATAGCAGAATAGTATTGATTGGTGTGGCTGTACCATGGTTGTTTAATATTCACTATCAAAAGACCTCTTTAGTTTTAGTTTTAGTTTTTAGTTTTTGCCTCTTTTGAATAAAGCTTCTGCGACTGTTTGTATACAGGATTTTGTGTGTACTTTAGTTTTTAATTTCTCTGAAATAAATGCCAAACAGCATGATTCCTAGGTCATATGGTAATTGTATGTTAATTTTTAAAGAAGTTTGTAAATATTTTCAGAGTTATCTGTACTGTTTTAAATTGTCACCAGTAATACATGAGAGTCTTATTTTCTCTGTATTCTTGCCAACCTTTGTATTGCCAATGTTTTTATTTTAGACATTCTGATAGGTGTGTAGTGGTAGTCTTATTATGGTGCTTGATAGCTAATGTGTTGAATGTCTTTTCATGTGTTGATTTGCCATATATATATCCTCTTTTGTGAAGTGTTGGTTAATGCCTTTTACTATTTTCTAGTTGGGTTATTGTATTACTCTTTGAGCTTTGAGAGTTCTTTATAGATGTACATACTAGTCCTTTGTCACGTGGTTTACATATATTTTTCTTCCACTTTTTTTTGCTTGTCCTTTCATCCTCTTAGAGTATTTTCAGAGCAAAAAATAATTTTCATGATGTCAAGTTTATCAGTGTTTCCTTTTGTGAATTAAGCTTTTGGTGTCAGTCCTAGCCCAAAATCCTTAAGATTTTCTCCTATATTTTCTGAAAATGTTTGTGTTTTACATTTAGCCATCTGATCCATTTCGAGTTAGTTTTTATGTAAGGTGTGAGGTTTCTGTTGAGGTATATTCTTTTGCTCTTCATGTCCAAATACTCCGTTGCCATTTGTAGAAAGACTATACTTCTGCCATTGTTTTTTTTTTTTTTTTAACCATTGTATTGAATTACATTTGTAACTGTATCAAAAATCAGTAGGCCTTATTTGTTTGTGTTGATATCTTGGTTCTTTATAACATCCGATTGATCTGTGTGTCTTTCCATTTACTAGTATCACACTTTCTTGATTGCTATAGCTGTATATAGTCCTTAATATCATGAAGAGTTAGCTTCCTACCAATTTTATTCTTTTTAAAGATGGTATTATCTGTTGTAGTGCTACACTGTACGTTATGATTCCCTAGGTCTACAAACAACTTACGTTGATTTTGAGATAATTGACATTTTTATTTTGCTGTCTTTCAATTTATGAAGAAAAATTGTCTCTCCATTTATTTAAGTCTTCCTTGGTTTCATTTATTAACATTTTATATTTTCTAGTATACAGCTCTTGTTCATGTTTTAAGTTTATATCTAAGCATTTAAGTTTCTTTGGAGTGATTATAATTTATTTCTATTTCCACATGTTCATTTTTCCCATTTAGAAGTAGCTTGATTTTTTATTTTTATGTGTTGACTTTGTATTCTCCAATTTTAATGAACTAAGTCCTGGGAGGTTGTTTTGGAGATTCCTTGGGATTTTTTAGTAAAAAAAAAATATTATTAACAGAGATACTTATTTTTTCCTTTCCAATTTATATGCATTTTGTTTCTTTTTCTTGCCTTATTGCAGTAGTCAGAACTCCCAGTAGTATGGTGAGTTATGAGAGTGGACCTTTTTGTCTTGTTCCAAATCTTAGGGAAAAATAATTCTTTGTGTACAGACTATAGAAATAATTCTATCTTTGTGTACAATGTTAGCTCTAAGTTTTTTGTAGATACTCTCTATCATGCTGAGGAAGTTTTCCTTTATTCCTAATTCTTAATAATGAAATTATATTGAATTTTGTCAAATTTATTGTACCTTGATTGATATATTTTTCTTCTTTATCCTGTTGATATGATGGATTTATGATGGATTACATTGATTTTTTTTTTTTACATGTTGAACTAGCTTTTCAACCCTATAATAAATCCCACTTCATCATGATATTTGTTTATATACATAGCTGAATTTGATTCACTAATACTGTATTGAGGGTTTTTGTTTGGTTTATCTGTTCATATCTATATTCATGCGAGAAAATGATCTACATTTTTAGGGTATTATTTTTTCTTGTTTTAGTATCAAGATAAAATTAGTCTTATAAGACTCATTCTCTTGAACAGGTTGTGAAAATTGACATTACTTATTTTCATATTTGCTCAAAAATTCTTTATTGAAAATAATTAGGCTTGGAGACTTTTAGAAGGGGAGCAGCTTTTGAATTCATTTTCTTTGTTATAGGACATATCTGTTTCATCTTGATTATGTTTTATTAGTGTTGATTTTTAAGGAATTTTTTTTTTCTGCTAAATTGTCAAATTTGCAAGAATAAAATTGTTTGTAATATTTATTTATTACTCTTTTACTGGCTTTAAGGTTTGTAGTGATGACCTCTTTTTTATTCCAGATGTTTGTGATTTGTCTTTTATTTTGTCAGTATTCCTAGAGGTTTATCAATTTTATGGATTCCCCCCCCAAGAACCAGTTCTTTTTTATTGATTTTTCTCTATTATTTTCAGTTTTATGTCTTTATTTATTATGTCTTTTTTCTTCTTAGGTTTATTTCCTCATTTTTATCTAGTTTTTTGAGGTAAGAAGTTAGACTATTTATTTACATGAGATCACTCTTTTCTAATAATACAAGCATTTACTTTCTTTCTCTGCACTACTTTAGCTACATCATACTTATTTTTGATGTCTTGTTTTTATTTTCTTTCAGTATTATGTATTTGAAACTTTTCTTTGTGACATCGTTGATCTTTCAATTATTTAGAAGTATCCTGTTTTGTTTGCCAGTATTTAGACATTTTCTTTCTTTTTTTTTTTTTAAGGTTTTATTTATTTTTTTGACAGAAAGAAAGACAGCGAGAGGGGGAACACAAGCAGAAAAGTGGGAGACAGAGAAGTAGGCTTCCTGCTGGGCAGGAAGCCTGATGTGGGGCTTGATCCCAGGACCCTGGGATCATGACCTGGGCCAAAGGCAGAGGTTTAACGACTGAGCCACTCAGGTGCCCAGAGACATTTTCTTATTGTCTTTGTGCTTTTGGTTTTTGTTTGTTTCTTTTTCTTTTTTAAGATTTTATTTATTATTTGACAAAGAGAGAGAGACAGCTAGAGAGGGAACAGAAGCAGGGGGACTGGGAGAGGGAGAGAGAAACAGGCTTCCTGCTGAGCAGGGAGCCCCATATTGGGCTCCATCCCAGGATGCTGGGATCATGAACTGAGCTGAAGGCAGATGCTTAATGACTGAACCACCCAGGCGCTCCTGTCTTTGTATTTTTGAATGCTCGTTTGATTCCATTTTGGTTAGGTGACATGATATGTACGTAGTATGACTTCAGTTCTTTTAAATATATTGATATATTGATATTAAATATATTGATATATTGATATTAAATATATTGATATTGAATATATTTAAATATATTGATATTTGTTTTATGGCCTAGGATTTATATAGTTTGTCTTGATGTATGGTGCCATGGGCATTATTGTTGGGGGGAGTATTCTGTATATTTCAGTTGAATCCTGTTGTTTGTGTTCAGATTTTCTATTTCCTTGACAGTTTTCTGACAGATATTTTATTAGTTGCTGGGAATGACTTATTGAGTCCTCAGTTATAATTGTGGATTTGTCTGTTTTTCTTTCCAGCTCTGTTTCTGCCTTACATATTTTGAGACTCTTATTCTTTGGTTGTGAACATTGGTAGTGTTGTTATGGCTGATTACTCTGAGTATTACAATATACATATGTGAGCTATCTTAAAATAATATCAATCTTTTTTCACTTCAAGTGATGTATAAAAGGCTTATTTCTATATAGGTCCCTTTACGTTTCTCTTTTTAAAATATCATTAACTTTAGTACCAGATAGCTTTATAGGTTTTGTTTTAGCTATCAAATATGATTTATAAAACTTGGGGAAGTGATAGTCTGTTGTATATACCCATATTTCTACTTTTTCTGTTTCTTCCTTGTGCTATTTAAAAACTTTTTTTTCTTTTGTTTTTAAATTATTTTATTTGTTTTATTTTTAGAGAGTGGGGAAGGGGGACAGGGGCAGAAAGAGAGGGAGAGATAATCTTAAGCACTCTCCACACGCCAGACATAGAGCTCGATTTCAGAACCCAGAGATCATGCCCTGGGCTGAAATCGAGAGTTGGACTTCTAAGTGACTAAGCCACCCGGGTACCCCTTCATTATATTTATTTATTTATTTATTTTTAAAGATTTTATTTATTTATTTGACAGACAGAGATCATAGTAGGTGTAGAGGCAGGCAGAGAGAGGGGGAAGCAGGCTCCCTGCTGAGCAGAGAGCTGGATTCAGGGCTGAGCCGAAGGCAGAGGCTTTAACCCACTGAGCAACCCAGGCGCCCCCATTATATTTATTTTTGACAAAATTTCTTTAGCCAGTTTTCAAGGACAAATTCATTTATTCACAAGATTAAATTTCTGGAGTAAATGTTAAATGTACTAAAGACAGGGCGCCTGGGTGGCTCAGTGGGTTAAGCCGCTGCCTTCAGCTCAGGTCATGATTTCAGGGTCCTGGGATCGAGTCCCGCATCGGGCTCTCTGCTCAGCAGGGAGCCTGCTTCCCTCGCTCTCTCTCTCTGCCTGCTTCTCCATCTACTTGTGATTTCTCTCTGTCAAATAAATAAATAAAATCTTTTAAAAAAATGTACTAAAGACATTATATATTTTAGGGTATAAGGAACATTAAGACATTTTCTTTACAAAAGGGATATTTTGTGCTTTGTGAGAATAAACAAAATATTTTGGACTATAAAAATATGTTTTAAGAACATATCTGATTAGGCTTTCCATGCTTTGAAATAATAACAGTGAATAGGAGATGTTTGCTATACGTTTTTTTAACCTTAAGGGAATATCAAACTGCTATAATTAACCCTCAGATTTGTATAGTTATCTCTGCTGAGATCTGTATTAGTAATAGTATCTTAATAACAATACAGACATTTCCTACTCAACCTATAACGTCCTACACTGATTCATATTGTAAAGGAAGGAAAGTGGTATTTTCGATGTCAAAAAGTTGTTCTTAGGGCTGTCTGGGTGGCTCAGTGGGTTAAGCCTCTGCCTTTGGCTCAGGTCATGATCTCGGGGTCCTGGGACTGAGTCCCTCATTGGGCTCTCTGCTAGGCAGGGAGCCTGCTTCCTCCTCTCTCTCTCTCTCTCTGTTTGCCTCTCTGCCTACTTGTGATCTCTCTATGTCAAATAAATTAAATTAAAAAAAAAAAAAGTTGTTCTTAGATTAACTGGAGCTCTGTTACTTTGACAATATACCTGTTTAAGTTATTGGCTGTTAACTTTTTAAATAGTTACATATGAATTTTGGTACCTTGAAATAAATTCAGAATATATAAGTTGTTGATACTCAACTTTTATGTGGAAGCATTTGACTTCTGTTCAATTTTATAAACAGCTATTATTGGCTACCACTCATGTTCTTAGGAATGTGTTTTTCTGTATATTTGCAAACGTCTGGAATGGAATAACATTTAACCTTTATTTTGAAATAGTGCTTATGA
This sequence comes from Mustela putorius furo, assembly GCF_011764305.1. NCBI lineage: Eukaryota > Metazoa > Chordata > Mammalia > Carnivora > Mustelidae > Mustela > Mustela putorius. The sequence goes on along the minus strand of NW_025422123.1, from coordinate 11,777,553 downwards.
TCCAGATTTAAATGCTTATCCATTTTTAGTGTTTTAATAATAGGGTAAATTAATCATTAGACAGAACTTTTTGTATTTCTTTCAGGTAATGCTGATTTCTTTTCACTAGCTTTTGCTATTGTCATTTCTTTGAATGCTGTCAATCAAATCACTTTCCCATATGGTACAATTTATACCTTCTCTTCATTTTTATATTATTTTTCCTGTTACTCCGATCCTCTGTAACTACATGGATTGGGAATGTGTGTGGTCAGATATTTGATTTTGTTTCATAAGGTGTCGTAGAAAACCCATTTCTTCCTTCTGAGCTGTTATGTACTTGGGTGGTCACTGAATCATTTGATAACTGTAGCTGTGAGCTATACTTGTTTAATTTATACATTGCTTTATTGTTTATAATCTCTTCCTGGAGTTAATTGCTTTCAGTCTATTGACTTTTTTTTTTTTAAGATTTTTTTTAATTTATTTGACAGAGATTACAAGTAGGCAGAGAGGCAGTCAGAGAGAGGTGGAAGCAGGCTCCCTGCTGAGCAGAGAGCCCGACATGGGGCTTGGGGCTCGATCCCAGGGTCCTGGGATCATGACCTGAGCCGAAAGCAGAGGCTTTAACCCACTGAGCCACCCAGGCGCCCCAGTCTATCGACTTTTTTTTTCTTTTTCCTAGTTTTATAATCTGAGAAGGCTTCTGAATGCTATTGTATGGGCATAGTTGTGTACTTAGTTGTCTTGAATTTTAAACTTGAGTAGTAAATTATGTGAATTTAAGTACATTTGAGGATGTTGAAATAAATCCTCTTTAAATAGACTTTGAACCATATAGAACAAACTGATGGTTACCAGAGGGAAGGTGAGTAGGGACATGAAGGACTGTATTTAGTGGGTCTTCTATGGAAATGTTGAATTACTATATTATACACCAGAAACTAATATTAACATTTTATGTTATTATCTGGAATTTAAATAAAAACTTAAAAAATAATTTAGAGAGGGGCGCCTGGGTGGCTCAGTGGTTTGGACTGCTGCCTTCGGCTCGGGTCATGATCTCAGGGGCCTGGGATCGAGCCCCGCATCGGGCTCCCTGCTCCGCAGGAAGCCTGCTTCCCTCTCTCTCTTTCTCTCTGCCTGCCTCTCTGCCTACTTGTGATCTCTGTCTGTCAAATAAATAAATAAAATCTTTAAAAAAAAATAATTTAGAGAATGATAATAAAATTAATATTTGAAAAAATAAACCAACTTAGAACTAAACCAAACAAACAAACAAAAGGAACCAACTTAGAATAAAACCAAACCAATAAAATAGAACTTCTGGTGTTTTCCATAGTATATTGGTTACCGTATGAGCGCTTAAAAGATCTATAGATTATGATGATAGGGATTTTGTACTAAAGACTATTGTCTTAATTCTGAATTTGGAGTAAATTCTATATGATTCTTAAAAATCCTACTGGTCTGGGAGGATTATTTGCTAAAAGGATTGAGGGTACTTTTCTTTTTCTTTTTTAATCTCTTTAATATACCCATATTCAGTATGAGTTCAGAATTATTTTTGTAATAACAAAGGTGATTAAAACTTTTTAATTATTTTATTTTATTTTTTTTTAACTTTTTTTATTTTGAAAATGAAGGCATAAAACCTTTTTAAACCGTGTTATATGTTGTAGATATATTTCTGTGTCAGTACATTTAAGTCTCCTTTGTTGTTCTTTTTTTTTTTTTTAATCTTTAAGAGAGTGTGTCTGCCTGATGTGGGAGGGGCAGAAGGAAAAGGAAGAGAATTCCAAGCAGTCTCCATTCCCAGTGTGGAGCCCCACATAGAGCTCAATCTCATGACTCCAAGATCATGACCTTGAGCTAAAATCAAGTATCATACACTTGACTGCCTGAGCCACCCAAGCACCCCTCCTTTGTTATTCTTATATAAGTATACTTCTTTTATTTATTATAGACAGTCTCTGTTGGTAGGCATTTGGATTGTTTTTAGCTTATAAATATTTAGCCAACTGTTGTACATCTTTGTTCCTAATAAGTTTTTAAATTTATTATCATAGGATGTATGCCTAAAAGTGAAACCACTTTTTCAACAGGGTTGGTCATTTAAAGTTGTGAGTAATATTACTAAATTGTTTTATGAATGTATTAGTTTATATTCTTATTAAAACAATGGCTATGAATATTTGTTTTCCAACAGTTTCACCAACACTTGTATTGGCTGGTTTGTTCATTACCAGGGTAGAATGTTGGTTTATTTAATATTTACATTTATCTTAGTGAATTTGAACATTTTTTCAAAGGTTTTGGCCATTTATATTTATTGTCCTATGAATTACAAACATTTCATTATTTGGAGGCACTGATTTTTTCAAATAAAATTTTTTTGAAATATTTATTCGACAGAGAAAGAGAGTATAAGCAGAGGGAGAAGCAGGCTCCCTGCTGAGCAGAGGGCCTGACACAGGGCTCTATCTCAGGAGGCTGGAATCATGACCTGAGCCAAAGACTGATCTACCCAGGTGCTCCTTTCATCCTAAATTTAAGTAGCTTTTTATATGTTATAGATACTAACCCACTTTTTATATGTTATAGATACTAACCCATTTTCTTATATATGTTGTATTCTTTATAGACCTGAATGCTTATTTTGGGGGTCCCTCTTGTTTGAAAAATGATATCAAAGTGTCCAACCATTGAGTGTGATGAGATTGCTCAAGCTAAATGAAACTTGGGGGAACTGAGTCATGCTGCAACAACAGTCAATTTGTTTCTCTCTTCAGGGCATGTCCTGACTGAGTTGTATGGCAAGCATAATTGTTTTCTCTTTGACTCTTATTTTGCAGAACTGGGGGGAGTGATTTGTATGGCTAGGCTAAGCTGGCATACGTATATATTTTAATTGTCTTCCTCCCCCCCCCTTTTTTTTTTGCTGTGATAAAATCCACATAGCATAAAATTCACCATCTTAATTATTTTTAAGTGTACAGTTTAGTGGTACTAAATGGCATTCATAATGTTGTATAATGATCATCATCTATTTTCATAATTCTTAGTCTTACAAATCTAAAATTCTATACCTGTTAAATTATAATTCCCAATTCCCCTCTCCTTTTAGCAGATGGCAACCACCATTCTTTTTTCTGTGTCTTTGATTTTAACTCCTTTATGTAACTTCACCTAAGTGAGTTATAACACTATTTGTCTTCTTGTGACTGGCTTATTTCACGTAGCACGATGGCTTCAAAGTTCATTCATGTTCTAGCATATGTCAGAATTTCCTTCCTTTTTAAGATTGACTAATATTCAAGTATATGTATATTCCACATTTTGCTTATCTGTTTATCTGTAGATGGATACTTGGGTTGCTTCCCCATTTTAGCTGTTATGAAAAATGCAGCTATGAACATTGATGTACAAATATATCTTTGAGACCCCGCTTTCAATTATTATGGGCATATGCCCACAAATAGAATTGTTGGGTTCATATGATAATTGTTTTAAATTTTTTGATGAGCTCACATATACTGTTTTTTACAACACTGTACCATAGGCAGCTTTAGAATCTGTAGAAGGCAACTTGACCTTCTTAGAAGGACTGCATTCCTTTGACACCTTGATTTTAGCCCAGTGAAACCAATTTCAAACTTCTGTCCTCTGGAGCTATAAGATAATACAGTTTTGTTGTTTTAAGCTGCTTAGTTTGTGGTAATTGTTTTAGTAGCAACAGAAAGCTAATACAGCCGTTAAAGCCAATACCAGCAAATACCTGCCTCTTATATGAAAGCAAACCAATCAAAACCCTTATGTATTTAAATTTCTCTTGTTGGGTCTCTATTATAAACAGCCATTTGCAATTCTTACCAGATAAGGGTAATTTCCCCCTTATTTCCTCTCTAGAACCATTGATATTAGGTCAGGATTATCTGATTGTGGATGGTATTATATAACATAGCTGTATAACTCTGTGTGTGTGTGTGTATCAGGGAGTGAGAAAGTTTTTTTAAACTACAAAATTATTTTTTAAATAGGTGTATTTAGGGTTATTATTTCTTTTTGACTAATTTTTACTAAGTTACAAGTTTTTAGGAAATTAACCAGTTCATCTTTTCAGATTTATCCCAGTGAAGGTATTTATAGTATTTTCTCTCTATACAGTTATGTTGTCCTTTTCATTCCCATATTGTGTCTTTCTTCCTTGATTCATCTTGGATAAACTCTTTTAAAAGAGGTAGCATTTAGTTTCGTTGATACTGGTTTTTGTTTTTTTTTTTTTCAGTGTTTTCTATTTCATTGTTTTCTGGCCTTATAAGTATGGTTTCTTTTCCTTGCTTTTCTTTGGACTTATTCTACCTCTGCAACATTAAACAAACACATTGATTATTTTGTCTTCTAAGTACAGTTTTTTGTTTGTTTGTTTTGTTTTTGTTTTTGTTCTGCTACAGCTTTAGCTGTATCTTGCATGTCTTGGTATTCTGACAGCTGTTCCAGTGTTTGATTTTTTTTTTTTCACACCAGCAAACCAGATACCACAGATTAAAGGCTCAGGCCTATGAGATTTGCAACCAGCACGCACTTCATGTGCCAATGGCAAATCTGGGTTGTTACCTATAGTCTTGACTAACTGCCTGTAGATGGTTCCTACAGTCCCCCATCTTTGGTTCAATTAATTTGCTAGAATAGCTCACAGAATTCTGAGAAGCCATTTACTTAATAGATTACTAGATTGTTATGAAAGTTTATAACACAAGATCAGCTAGGCACATGGGGCACAGTATATGGGAGGGGTGCAATCTTCCAAGTTCTTTGAGTGCACCACTTGCCCTGAATCTCTGTTTCTTTACCAGACTAGAAGCACTCTGAATCTGGTCCTTTGAGTTTTTATGGAGTCTCTGCTTCATAGTTATGATTGATTAAATCATTAGCTTTTAGTGATTGAGCTCAATCTCTAAGCTCTCTTCTTACGGAGAGGAGGTGGGGGAATTAAGGGAGTGGGAGTGAAAGTTCCAACCCTCTAATTCTGTGGTTAGTTCCCCTGGCAAAAGCCCCTAAATAGGTTACCTATGGGCGGTCCAAATGTCATCTCATTAACATAACAAATGACATCTTTATTGCCTTAATCGCGTCAGATATTCCATGATTTTTAGGAATTTTTTGCTGGGAACTGGGCTGAAGATCAAATATGTGTATATCTTATTGTAAATAACTGTCACATTTGGTATATCAGTTTTCAGTGTTCCTCTAGTTCTAAATATTTTCTGATAACTTTTGTGATTTCTTCTTTGAAAAATTTATTTGGCATTGTATTTTTAAATTTCCCAAGATTTGAAAATTTGGGTTGCATTTTTATTTCAAATTTAATCACATTGTAACTGAAGAATGAGGTTGTTATGTTATCCACTTACTCATATTAGTGAACTTGTCAAATCTCCTACCTTTCCTTAATTTTAGTGTCCCCAATCATAAAATAATAATTACTCTCTTTGTTTTTTAAAGTCTTGTGAGGTTATAGGGTACCTGGGTGGCTTAGTTGGTTAAGCGTCTGCCTTGGGCTCAGGTCATGATCCCAGGGTTCTGGGATCAAGCACTGTGATGGCTTCCTGCTCAGTGGGGAGTCTGCTTCTCCCTCCCTGTCTACCCACTCCCCTCTATTCTCATTCCCAATCATGAGGACCTTGTTTGCACAGATATGGATATTCCAGCTCACATGTTCAAACTCTGCCTACCCTTGTATCTCCTCTTGGGTTTCCCTCAGATTTAAGGGTGCTTAAAGTCGCTATACATCAGTCCTGAGGAGGAAGTTCACATTGGTTTGAACCTGGAGTTTGGACATTGGAGGAGGGAGTTCTAAGGTCGTGGGACCTGGAACACAGTTTTTCTAAGGAGAGGAGTTTGCAGGCTTGGATCAAGCAAGTCCCCTTTGCTCCCAAGGACTTCTTCCCCAGCAGGCTGGGCATGGCTAGAAGAGGGCCATAGTGGGACTTTTAAAAACACCTGGCCCAGGCCAAATTCCTGGTTGTGAAGGTTTAAGAGGGCATTGTTAGGTGTGAAGATTTGTTTAGAAATTTGAGATTGCAAATGAGTACTTGTTGGATCTAAATATCTTGTCCCTTACCTTACCTTAGCTACTGATTAGTAACCACTACATTAGTAGCCACTAATGACTGAGCCATCCAGGCACCCTTTCTGGGCCATTTTTTTTATCCTCTTGCCATTCTTGAATTCTTTTTTTTTTTTTTAAAGATTTTATTTATTTATTTGACAGAGATCACAAGTAGGCAGAGAGGCAGGCAGAGAGAGAGAGAGGAGGAAGCAAGCTCCCTGATGAGCAGAGAGCCTGATGCAGGGCTCGATCCCAGGACCCTGAGACCATGACCTGAGCCGAAAGCAGAGGCTTTAACCCACTGAGCCACCCACGCACCCCACCATTCTTGAATTCTTACCTCCTCCTTTTACACACCTATAGTCTAGAGTTTGTCAGTATAATCGTCACAATGCAAATACAATAAAAGAGCTTCTTTTTCTCTTTCTTCCTCCTCTGTTCTTTTGGTTCTCTCTCCTTCCTTCCCTGAATTAACTTTCCCTCTACTCTTGTGGCAGAGCACAAGTCAGTGTTTCTGAAGAAACACTCAGCACCAATTTGAACCATGATCACTACCTGCAAATTTTACTACTACTACTACTACTACTACTACTACTACTACTTCTTTTTGCCTTCCTCAGTCTTTTTTTAAAATTAAATTAAATTAAAATTTTTTCTGTGTTCCAAAATTCATTGTTTATGCACCACATTCTGTGTTCCATGCAATATGTGCCTCCATAATACCCACCACCAGGCTTTCCCCATCCCCACATCCCCCTGATGACAGGGGGGGTCCGTTCACTCATTGTGTTGGACAGCCATTTCATACATTTTCCTTTCCCATTAAACCTTCAGCACCTTCTCCCTTATATTCACTCTCAGTTGCTGACTTTGTTTCCTATTTCATTTAGAGGATGTAACGAGTCAGTCGAAAATTTACAGACGTTCCCTGCATCTATCTGTACCCACTTCTTGACTGTTCCTTTAGTTGAAATATCTTCCTCCCACCTCCTCAAGGACATTACCCCAGAGTTTCTTTGCATTTTATGTTACTGGATTAATAGCACATAGAGTTGCACTAATTTCTCCCATCATAAGCAACAAATAGCAGCAACAACCACATGTTGATCCCACATCACTCTCCATTTACCATTCATTACTCCCCTTTTTAGCAGAACTCCAAGAGTTGTGTGTTCTGTCTCTATTTGTCTTTCCATTATCTCTAATGATTCAGATTTGTGCTTCCATAACTCACCCAAAGCTTTTTCTCAGGGTCACTGGTGACATCTGTATTCCTAAATCTAGTGGTCATTTTTTGGTGCTCATCTTCCTTGATCTATCAGTAGGATTTGACACAATTTCTCACCTTCGTTCTTCTTCTTTTTTTTTTAACACTTTATTAATTATTTTTATCAACATATAATGTATTATTCGCCCAGGGGTATCTTGCCCAACTGTGAATCATCAGACTTGCACATTTCACAGCACTCACCATATCACATACCCTTCCCAGTGTCCATAACCCAGCCACTCTGTCCCTACCCACCCAAACCCCAGCAACCCTCAGTTTGTTTTGTGAGATTAAGAGTCTCTTATGGTTTGTGTCCCTCCCAATCCCATCTTGTTTCATTTTTTCCTTCCCTACCCCCCAAACCCTCCATCCTGCCTCTCAAATTCCTCATATCATAGAGATTTTATAATAATTATCTTTCTCTGATTGACTTATTTCACTCAGCGTAATACCCTCTAGTTCCATCCATGTTGCAAATGTCAAGATTTCATTTCCTTTGATGGCTGTGTAGTATTCCATTGTGTATATGTACCCCATCTTCTTTATCCATTCATCTGTTGATGGACAGCAATCACCCTACTGGGTATTTACCCTAAAGATTCAAATGTAGTGATCCGAAGGGGCACATCCCCTCGAATGTGCTGTTTATAGCAGCTCACTTTCCTTCTTAAAACACTTTATTCACTTGCCTTTCCGAACCTCACGCTTCTGTTTTTTTTCTCTTTTCTCACCTCTTGGACATGAGCTGCTTCTCATCCCCTGGATCACTAAACAATGGGGTATACCATGCCTTACCTTAACTTTCTCTAAAGACCTTATGGCTGCCCAACACTGTAAATATTTAACTTATTTATTCATTCAATCATTGGAATAAATGATTCATAATATTCATAATACTTTTTCAGAGAGTTCGTTTATTTATTTGACAGAGATTACAAGTAGACAGAGAGGCAGGCAGAGAGAGGGAGGGGGAAACAGGCTCCCCACTGAGCAGAGCGCCCGATGTGGAGCTCAATCCCAGGACCCTGAGATCATGACCTGAGCTAAAGGCAGAAGCTTTAATCCACTGAGCCACCCAGGTGCCCTCATAATAATTATATATTAGCAGTTTCCTCTAAACTACTATGTATTCTTCCTAAAGATGGATATTTTAGTCAGTTTTCTTCACCGCTATATTCCCAGCACATGGTAGGTGTTCAAAGAGTATTTGTTAAATGAATGAGTCTTAGCATCTTGCCCAACTGGAAAAACAAGTAGCTAAAAATTAATATTATGGAGAATCACAATTTTTTTCAGGTACACATTGTGACCTTTACTCAAACTCTAGCATCCTGAGTCTAGTCCTATCTCATGATTATTAATAAGAAAATTGGAATAGAGCTGGACTATCAGAATCAGAGGAGCTGAGCTAGACTAGTAGTCTAGTTCCTGGCCTACCATTAACTTAGCTGTGTGACCTTGAACAAGGAGTTTCACTTCCTCATCTATAAAATGCAGGTTGTGGGCTATATTATCTAAGGTCTTTCATAACCTCAGTAATTTAATATAGTGTAATTGTGGGAGTTGATGCCAATGCACTGAAGGAGGACAGAGAGTGCAGCAGATATAAAGATGGTTCTTGAAGTTTAAACTTGTCAAACGGGGAACACGGAGTTCTATTTTACCATATCTGATATGCCTCGGTAACTTAGGCCACTCAGCTTTGGATTTGTGGTCTGGATAGACACAGAGGAGAGGTGTAGAGATCCTGCTTGAATGATTATGATGTAGTTTGGAGAAAACTGATCAAAGAAGGAAGCCTAATAGGCTGAATAGGTGGTTTGGGCAGGTTGTTGAAGGAGCGTTTTAAAAGCCAGAGAGGGGCAGTTGTTTTTTTTATGATATTAAACTGGAATCTGCCCAAGATTTTTATTAGGGATACAAGGAAGGCACTGTATGAGAAAGAATACGAGAAAGATAGGTCCAACATGGATGTTATTAAGGAAGGGGAGATTGGAGTTAAGTAAGCCACATAAGAAGCTGCCATAGTAATTCCAAGAACCAAAAGGATTTGAATCTGTTTTTGCCTGGCAGCAGAGGAAATGGGGAAAGGGGAAGAATACCAGGATCTGGTAACTGATTAGATGTGGAGGAGTCAAGGGATCAGAAAATTAAGATGATTTTGGGTGTAGCAGAGTCACTAGGGTGGTTTCTATCACTATGTTAGGAATGATAGCAGGAGGAAAGGATCTTACATGAACAGATGGACTGCAGGTCAGGATTTAGAAATATTTCAGCATGGAGGTTTTCAAACTTCTTTCATTTTTTAAAATGAAATGTTATGTAAAGTGCCAGTATGTAAAAATACCCCCCCAAAATGAAGCTGATTCAGTTGGAGCAAGGGCAGAGGTGCATAGTAGATGCATAGTAGATGGGTCTGACATCTTGCTTTTATGGTCCATTCTCCAAGGGCTCTGATGAATATAGTCAGAAACCACTGAAGTTGATCATCGATGAGTGCTCTCTTAGATTGAATATTTGGTGATTTGAGAGTCTTTTGTATCCTGTGAATCTTCTGGGTGGCAACGTGTTCCTGTGTCTTCTTGCTTCCGTCGGCAAATATTTATTATTTCAGACTCTTGCCTAGGTTCTGGGGAATGATTCTAAAGAATGGAATACAAAAAAGCTATAGTCCTTCCTCTTTGGAACTTGTAAGTTTATAATAGAAAGCCATCATTTAAAAGATAATAAAAGATTGTCAAATAATTTTAAGTATATATAAAAGTGCTGCCGTAGAGAAGTACCTGTTGAGTTTCTAAGCTCTAGCCTAGTCACAGGGGTTTGGGGAGAGAGAGAGGGTCAAAGAGGACTTCCTTGGGGAAGCTGTAGTTGAGATTACCTAGAGATAAAGACAGAGAGGAGGTTGTATCTGAGGAAGAGAGAGAAGTTCTTTATGGGCAGGGCAGAAGGCTCCACGTGAGGTTAGAGGAGTGCAAGGTGAAACTGGAAATAAAGGTAAGTACCAAATCAATAATGTCATGCTAAAGATTCTAGGCTTTATTTTGAGAACTTTGGCGATCCTCTGAAAAGTTTTTTAGTGAGGGGTAACCTGACCTGATATACATTTCAAACAGACCAACCTGGCAGAGAATTGGTGTCACATTAGGGTGAGATGGAAATGGGAGTGAGGGGATTCACAGAAACTACCTTTGATACCGCAAGATGAGGTTCAGGTGCGATATGGTTAGTATGAATTCTGGGGGCTTTACTAGGGAACTGGAGATGACAACTGATTCCAGCTGTGTTCAGGAGGCCGACTTAAGAGGAATTGGTGATTAAACAAGCTACAGAATATAAAGGAGAGAACCTATATCAGAGATGACACCTCAGATTTTGATCTCAATAGTTGGTAAATGTAACTGCCACTTATTAACTTCATGGCCTGTATTTCCCTTTTTTTTTTTAACTTGTTTTTATTTTACCTTTACTTGTCAGTTTCTGTTCTGCGCCCTTCATGCCTCTGTTCATCACCGTCTATTCCACGACTTAAAATAACTATCTATTTTTGTATTTTAAATGAAACTGAAACCTTCTTCCAAAACCATGGTACAAAATCTCCTTCTTGGAGTCGGCCATCAGTAATCTCACACTTGATTAGCGTTACCTTTATAGTTTTTTGGTATTTTTGTATAATCTGTATCTTAACCATCATGTATTTGATGTTGCTTTGTAATTGTTCTCTAGCTGTTTTTATATGCAGGTACGTGTGCTCGCTTCGGCAGCACATATACTATATGCAGGTACGTGCATGAATAGAATGAACCCAATTTATGTTGTAATACCCTTCTGTGTTTTGAGTGTTTGCACGGGAAAATCAGAGTAAAAAGTTAAAATACCCGTTTGTTGTATTAATTCATTCTTCGGTACATCGGTACATTAAATGGAATTTTATATTTACAAATATTGCATTCTTTTGTTGAGAACCATTGATTGCCTGTTCTAGGTAAATACTCTAAATTTAATAGCAAAGATATTTTAAAATAGGGATTTTGACGGGAAGAGTGACGATAGTATGCGAGATTTTTTGAAGTTACCAATATATTAAGAAAGGCTTGTGGATAAAATTATTTAGGCAGTCTTCCTAAACTGGATTTCATTTGACTACTCATGAAAAAGATCATTGGTAGAAACCAATCCAATTAAGTTTCCATGGGCTTTATAAATGCTTCTGAATTTATTGTTAGGTAAATACTAATCCTTAATTTTTGCTATTATAGATTTTTGCATTTTAAATATATTTCATTGAAAAGTGCATAAGGCCTTTACTAATTTCCTTTCTTCTTTTTTCCTTTCTTTATCATTTTTGCTTAGAGTTATTTTTAATATACTCTAGATCTGAAATTTCTTTTAACTCATTTCCTCATTATATGAAATCTCAAGGAATATCATCAAGTCAGAGATTTCTATAATTTGTCATATTTTAATATTTCATATTTATTTTTAATTTATTATTATTGAGTAGGTCAAAAGTAAAGTGCAGTATTGAAAATTAATAGTATACATTTTGATGTCTGGTCTTGGAAACGTTGACTCTTTATTTTGGAAGATATATCCAAAGTGAAATTAAAAATTCACAATAAAAACTTGAGTTCACATTAATCTTAAAATGACAGAATATTTTCTTTATCCCATTTTAAGGAGTTGCATGAAGGTCAGTTAAAAGTAAGTGAAGTTTCAGAAACTTTGGAAATCACTGATGTACAATGTTGATTAGTTATGCATACTATACAGTTTTTCTAACATGTTAGCATAATTTGAAAATTTAAATGATTTTATGAGCATAACTAGTTGTAAATTGAATAAAACAAAAATAAAACTACAATATTTTAAAAACTAAGCACAAGACAGTTTGGTGAAGTTTAAGAACATGAATGTTTTAGTTGGAACAGATGTCAAAGACATATGATTTTAAAGGAAAATGAGGTCCACAGCTATCTGTTTGGAAATGTCTTTCAATTAGAGTGGCGTCCATGAAGGTTGGATTTGAATGAAGATTTGGCTAGAACTGTTTTATATCCTATTCTGTATTTCCTTTTGAATAAGAAATAGCATGTGTGAAATACATTTACTATAATCCATTCCATACTGCATAATAAAAATGCTGTGAGGAATGATTATGCACGGTATGAAATTATCCGGATTGTATGTTCTGTTCACTTTCAGCTAGCTGTTATTTTAAAGTTTATATAAATGTTATATTATAGGGTATGTTGATATATTCATTTATTTTTCAGAATGGGAATATGGAATAACTTACTTTCATTATAGATAATCACATTCCATTGATGGTATAACTCTTTCTGCATTTAACCAAACATTATTCACTGGAATAGAAATAAAATTACCTGGGTGAACAACACCCCAAGCAATTAGAAGTGAGTTCTTACTTTTTAAGTTGGAAAGTTGCTAAATGAGATTATTTACATTTATCAGTTCTTATATTAAACTCTAGACTGGCCTTTAGTTTTTTATGTTATTTATTGGTTTATTTTTTATGGAGGTGTAAATGACATACAGCATTAGTTTCAGCTGTATAACATAGTGATTTGAGGTCTTTGGTTTTTTAAAATGAGAATAATTAAAATTAAAAGTCTAACAGTTCACAGTAAAAGTAAAATAAGTGACATATTACCTATCTAAACTTAAATATTAAATTTCAATAAGTAAAATACAGTTTAATGTGTGTTTATATTACTTTTTAGGTTACTAATTATCAGAAAATATTTTTGTGCTTCATTTTAATATTAATTGTATTGAAATTCTCATATTGTTCCCATAAGGAAGTAGTATACATGTGACAAGTGTCACTGTGCACGTGTGATTATTTAATTCACATCAAGACTGTTCATACTTTAGGTAACCACTAACTTGATTCATTCCTTTCATTGTAGAAGATAACAAGATACAAACAGAACAGTCATTTGTTACAAGTAAAAAAATTTTACATAAGGCTTAAGATATTTATGTATGCTCATATAATAATCTTTTACATATTTGATCCAGACATTAAGTCTGTGAATGTCACTTTTTTTTTCAGATATAAAAAGTAACATTTCACTATAGTGCTTATAAGGGTAGACAGGAGCATGGACTTTAGAGACAAATTGTTTACCACTTAGTAACTGCATGACTTCAGGTGAGTTACTTAACCCTCTGAGCATTGTTTTCATCATCTATAAAGTTGAAGGTATTTTGAGCAATAGGTAAGTTAAATAAAATAAAGTACTTACTAATAGTAGCTTTCATATAATGAGTGATATTAGCATATAGTACGTGTGAGATTATTATACTAGTTGCCCTTCAGTATGCGATTTTAGAATCTTGGAAGTTTGTTAAGTTAAAAAAACAGTAAAAAAAAAAAACAGTCAATTTTGCCCGAAAAAAAAAGTCTGTTTTGCCAGACACTTTGATTGTGGGTTCATTTTTCATTAATGCATTAATTCATACTAATTTTCATGTAACATTGGCAGTTTGTCATTTAATATTGGTAATTTTTAGAAATTGACAATAAAATATACATAGTGATTACACAGACAATATTTTGTACAATAATACGATTAGAGAACAAATTTCTAGGGGCTCATATGGAGGCTTGTGACATCTGATTAAAACAGCACTCACTATGTTCACACGATGGGGTTTTATTAAATATTTGAATTGAATAGAAAGTATTATATAAATGTACTGCTACATAAATGATAAATGTGTTGTTGCTTATTAATTTTTAAAATTACAAATGTTTTATTTCCTCCCATCATTCTGTGTTCTGGTTTTCTCTTGCCTGTTATGTAGAGAAATTATTCTTATAGTCTGTGATTTGGTTTGCTGGAGTATATAGCGTTTGACTGAGTGCCTTCCCTTGCAGATGTCTATATGAATTGAAACTAGATTATGGTATTTAAGATACAAACTGACTGACTTTCCCTGGAACAGAAAAATTCTTGTTAGTTAAGCCACAGACTCACATAAATAAGGCTCTGGTCTTAAAGAAACATAATGTTTAACTGATCTTTGAAAAATCTTGAGTTCAAAGTCATGCATTGCAAAAAAGGAAAACATTTCTGAATTATGAATGCTTTTTGTACTGCAAACAGATAAAAGATATTCCTTTTAGGGTTAAAGACAGAAAAAATACCCATGGCAAAGCAGAAAATGTGTTATAGGTTTAACAGTGGTTTCAAGTAATGTGAAAAATTGTGCCACTGTGAAACTACTGAAGAATCATCATCTAACTATTGAATTACCTACAAATGTCAATCTTCAGTATTTGGTAGGGTCTGTTGCCTGACCATAATGTAGGAAAAATAGTCTATTGGATTACCAAGTATTTTGATATATACTGTGCTCCAAAACAAGTGACTTTTTTCACTGTAAGAAGCCCAGGAAATGATTTTCATGTGGTGAGGGAATAAATGTGCAAAAAATAATTTTTTTCATTAGATTATTTTAAGTGGTGCTGGACTCTGAAGATTCATGCTTTAATTCGTAATTCCTCAGATGACCAGAGTAGGTCTCAGGTTACGTTATTTGTACGTAACATATGTTTGTAATGGTATTGATGAAATAGTCTACAATTAAGCTGTTTTTGTTTTTTGGATTTTGTTTTCTGGAAAGGAAAATTAGACTTAACTCTGTATTAGAGGTATTTGTGAACTGTGGACACAATTTAATCCAACATAACAGCAGCATTCAAAATAGTTCTTTTTTTTTTAAACAGATATATTTTCCTATTTTTGGGTTAATAAATTTTAAAATATAAAATTGTATGTACTTCTAATTTTAAGGATCCTATATCTCTAGAGATGATAACAGAGTAGAGGTATAATTATTTTTTTTTTCTTAAGAGTTTAAAATGTTATAAAATAACACAAGTATTTGTAAAGGAAGTAACAGTACAGGAAATGAAGTGTTATAATCGGTCTGTTTGTAGCTATTTTCTTAAATTTTTCTATACCCTAAATCACATGATTTAGTCCCATGTTATTCAGAGCTTAAAATAGCAGATATGATTAGAAGTTAATGTGTCTACTACAAAGAATAGGTAACTGTTTAAATAACTGACATTAGTGTTCCAAATGGTGCACTTTCAGGTAGTGTGACTTAACCCACAGGAACTCAAGGACTGTGTATCGAATTAAAAAGTTATAGCTCTTCACATGGTCAAAAAATAGTCATGGTAGCTATAACAATTAGCTTAGAATCAAACTAAGTTTCCTCAGAATTTTAGTTATTTTGTAACTTAACCAAATAGAAATTCTTTTAAGTATCTCAGTGTTATTATAAATGACATATTGATTCATTGTTGTGGTGATTCCCAAATTCTGAAACTTGAATTTGTTTTCAGATGTGAAAATTTCAGCAAATGATCATAATATATTAGAGATGGATATTTTTTCTCTCCATATTTTATAGCTAATTATTTTTTAAAAAGTGCTTGAACCAGAAGCTATTTTAAATTATTAAGAGGAAACATTCTAGTTTTAAATTGCAAGCTTCGTATGTTCCAAAACCTGCTAATGTTTAATTCTTCTTTCCATCTTAGAACTTATGATTCTAGCAAATGAGATAAACATTTATACCTTTATTCTCTTTTTTCTATTGTTGAATACAGAAAGCCCACTCAATTTTGTGAAAGTGATCCTCTTTCAAATCAGAAAATTGCATCACTAAAATATATATTCCTAATTTGAAAAGCTGTTTTAAAAATGCTACTTTGTTTCTAGCTTTCATATTGATTAGACTACCTCTTATTTTAGGAAAATATGATTCAGTATCATTTTTATAATGGGCAGTTCAAAGCAGTGGAACTTTCAAATGATTTCTTGTTCAGACAAGATAAAAGTTGAGAACTTTGAGGAATTTTTATATAATTTCTAGAAATGTAGTAGTGCATTGGTATCAAGTTTGTATTATTTAAAAAGGTGTCAAAGTAGGAAGAAATTAAATCTGAATGCATATATAAGTTCACATTCTGATTAGATGCTAACTGTAGATAAGAAAAATATCTTTGTTTCTTAACTTATGATATGTAATTGGTGTTCTTGAGATTTTGCTTAGAAGTTAGATTCTCTTTCTTGTTTGTAAATTCAGAGGAAAGCAGTTATTTGACAAAAATCAGGTGCCTGTTATAAGACATGGGAAAAGACAACTGTTTACATTACATAAATAGGGCCTTAAAAATACAAAGCATAATAGTTTGATAGTCTTGACTCTCTTATTCTTTTCAGTAAACTAAAAAATACAACATAGCCAGTTAATTTTTCTGCAGGTACCCCAGAACTTTTGTTTCATTTAGTTTACCTACATTTTGTTACACTGGTTATTTTAATCTGAATTCTTCCTTAAATTATTTTTATTATTTATGAAAGCATATGTTATACTTATAAACTTTTCACCCAATCCAATAAGTGTATATTTAGTGAGTCTTTGAAAATGTTTATTAGTTAAGCATGCTTGGTAAAAATGCGTGTTAAGAAGAACCACCATGAAAAGCAGTAGCCGTTGAAAGTTCCTTAATAGTTTTATTCTCTTTTCCATTCATTTAAGTATTTAGGACATAATATGAAATAATAGTTCTTCAACTTTTGATTCATTCAGTTAAAAAAATCTCATTAAAAGCATCTGAAATGATTAAGTTTTCTTCTCTCCTTATCTAATCACTTGTTCAGTGTAGATTCGAGAACTTCATTGATTACAGCAGAAGATTAACAAGTAATCTTTGAGTCTTGCTAGCCCTAATACTTAAAAACCAGTTATAACATATAGCGGTAGTAATTTTAATGCAATCATAAGAAATAGAGTATTGAAGAATTATTCCTAATGATAAAACTTGTTTCTCCATTGTTGAGTTTATTGGTAAAAATTATTTCAACCTCTGTACCAGGATGTTTTTTCTTCTGCTTAGAAGCTGAGAATGTGTTATTTTAGAGAAACTGCATCAGGAAAGGGACACTAAATCCATGTTGTTCCTTTTTACATATTTTAGAAAACAGGGCTTTTTCTCTTTAAGTTTATAGCATCGCAGTAAATCAGTCTTCTCTGTGTTTCCCTGAGTCACTTTTCTATTCTCATCTTTTAGCAGTAGTTTTCACAATATTTTTATGGAACCAAATGCCTAATAATTGTAACACACACGTAACCTTTTGAGAAGTTATGAAAATACAATTCTTGTGCTTAATGATATCCAGAAAGCACAATCTGTAAAAAGATATTCTCTTTAGTCAATTTAAAATTAAACACTCTAATGCAAAAGGATATCTAAGGTGAAAGATGTTTGTGTAATGCTAAACATAACCAAAGAAACTGTGGTTTTAGCAAAGGTACTATTGCTCTATTTTATCAAGTGCCAGAAGTTGCATAATAAAAGTCTTTCAGTTAGTGAAAATATAAGTAAAAAAACATAAAAATACCACCCAGCTGGTAGAGATCTTCCTAATTTTTACCTGATTGTATTTCTGAAGAAATATGGCAGGGCTGTCATAAATTTTCAACATGAACTGCATTTTTGTTGCCAATTTCCATATCCTTTAAAAAGTGCTGAAGCGTGCATTTGCTATTTATGTTTGCAGTAGACTGAGTACACTTTTACTATTTGTGGTTTAGAAATTGGAAACAACCAAACAGTGGTGCTATGGTCTAAAAAAAATAAATTTTAAACAGCTGCGGGACAGTATTTTTAGAATGGTAGGAGCCCTCCTAAAGCAATATAACTACCCTCCACCCCCTTTAAAGATGGATTATGGTCACATATATAAAGTCAGGTTCCCAGTGTCTTTTATCTAAGATGGATTAAATAAGCAAAGTTACAAGTATGCTTTTGTTAGATGTGAGATATGCTTTTAGCCTCCCAAGCCTCCTATAGTAACCTCCCTTTGCTTATCTGCACATGTTACTATATGCCGGCTAGTGGGCATAATCGCTTGGTAGACTCTTTCATGGATCACAACTGTCATTATCCTTATTTTACAATTGAGGAAGTGGAGTCTTAAAGAGAAAAGAAGTAACTAAACCAGGGTCACAAAGTTTCTAAGGAGGAGACCTGAGCTTCAAATGAATACTCTAACCCTACACCCACCAATGAATTCAGGTGTTTTTCAGCATTTGCACAGGTCCCATTAAAAGGGGAAGGAATTCCTCATAGATGCCATTCTAACCTACAGCGTTTTGTGTTAAGGTTACTGAATTATTAATAAACATAATTATCTAGATAGCAACTTACTACTTGTTTAATCTGATGAATTTAAATCTAATGAAACTATGAAATCAAACAAATTTAAAAATTACAGACAAATGCATAATACCTATAGCAATTGAATTAATAATCTTAATTTAATGTGACAGACTTTATACACCTGAAAATAAATCCCCTTCCCCAGTGTGACTGTTATGGTGTAAGAGTTTGTTATGTCTTTCCAGTGGTTTGCAATCTTTTGTCACATCATGGTACAAGTACAAATGATAGTATTCAGTAGGCCATGGGATATAAAAGCACAAGTTGCTCCTGACAGGAGACAACAGGTCACAGAGACCCTGAATTCCCCCAAGCCCAGCTCGCCCCTTCACAGGCTGAGGGGACCGATATCTCTTCACCTGTACCCAGTTGGTGGCTTTTTCAAAGGGACTCAGGTTGGAAAGCTCTCATCATAGCTAATTTTTCCTTGTGATAACTCAGTTTCCCGTGACTTCATTCTAGTTATTAGGAAATCCGTGTATGGCATAGTTTGGCATTATTCGGCCATTTATTTGTGTATTCAGTTAGTATCACTCCTTGTTCCCTCTCCCTGACTTTCCATTATCCTGCCAGTGAATAGGCGCTGGCTGCCGATTCATTATTTTTTATTGACACAAAAATTTAATGCCAGAAATATTACAGAAAACTTGCGAATTCCCAGGAACTAGGTCCACAGTCTTTAATTTAGAGAAACTACTCTGGTATTTACAGGTCTTTTTACAGTAGTTTAAACATTTTAATACTCTATGTCCTTTATGACTTGGTGTCCTGGAAATATACATTTGCTAAATGAGTAGCCACCCTATTTTGGAGTAAAAATTGTTAAACAGCATGAGATTAGATGACTACTACTCAGGATGAGATTATGCTTAAATTTGTTTGATACAAGTCACTGGAGTAAAAAAAAAAATCACAGCAGATGCAATTTAACAAGTTTTCTACTGCAGCTGCTTTCTTTTTGTTGCTTACAACCATAGTATATTTTCTCTAGAACCAAAATATGTGTTCATAATAGCTTTGATGCCAGTTTGGCAAACAGATTTTAATTGTGTATATATGTGTGTATTTAAATAAAGTGTTTTTTGCTATTTTTTAAGCAAATGTATTGATAAAGACATTAGAAGATAAACATTTCACTTTAATAATTTAGTTACAGAGTTATGCATGACAGTTTTACTCTGCATTCTTTTTTTTTTGATGAAAAATAATTATTACCAATACAACAAGTAGTTGAGTAATTTACTTTAAAGTTGTAACTTTGTGATTTCATTTTAAATAAACAATTGGTTTATTAAAATAGGATATACATGTATACATAAAGACAAACAAATGATAGAGGTGTTTTCTTTCCCCCATACTGCTGACAGGACTTCGAAATACCATTCAGAGTGCTGATTTTTTTTTTCCTTGTCAAATAAGGGCTGTAAAACATGATTCTCCTGGAGAGAAGGGGCATGTGTGTAGTGGATACAGTGGAAAATATGGCTAATATCAGAATGTGGTTTACTTATTTAGAAGATGGAAGAATTGTGTTTATTATGTTTGTAATAAAAGCTACCAAATAAAAAAAAAAAAGCTACCAAATGTAAACTTCGACAGAATCTTTTTGGTTGTCAGGTCATGTCAGCGGTCAAATAGCAACACAGGCTGTATAAAGACCTGCTAATAATCACCAGGGATTGATTCTCCGTATGTAATTCATGGGTAAACTGATAAAGGAAGGTGAAAACCCTGATGGATAACCTGATATTTTAAAATTCCTGATGTGGAACTGTTATATGATCTATTCAATGTTTGTTTAAACAAAGATAATGTATATATATATATATATAGATAAAATAATTAGAATTTCTAAAGCTATGTGTTAGCTTAAGGAACTAAAAATAATTTGATGTTTGTCAGGGTCTTTTAGTTTGTCTGAGGGCTCATGTCAAGAATTCTGTGTGATAATCTGTGGGTTGAATTCCACATACAGGTTATGACATCCCGTGACCTACTGATAACAGCCTTTCTATGACAGCTTAATAGAAAGGCACTGTCTTACTCAGTTTTGTTCAATAAGCAAGAGCTCTTACTCTTTGCCAGGCCCTGGAACTATAAAGATGAATTTGATGCAGTGTCTTAATATTTAATTTGATATTAAGCTCTTGTTTTCCATGACATAATCTTGAAATATTAAGATATCTTTGATAAGAATGCTGAAGGTTCTTAGAGAAAAAAATCCATCTTAAACTTTAGAATTGCATTTTAAAACATCTTTATTTAGGACTTCAGGTTTTTCTGGTCATGGCCTATTTACAAACAATATATTTTATATTGAGGGCTAATGTGTATGCTTGTATGTAGTTCATGTGAATCCCAATAATTTACTCAGTTAAAAAGTCTGATTTCTGTTTGTTACAAAATGATGAGGTTTTTATCTCATTTGCAAATATTATAAATTGTAATTTAGACATTAGCTTCTTAATGTCCTTCTTGGTAAATAGTATGCTGTGTGTGTGTGTGTGTGTGTGTGTGTGTGTGTGTATTTAGAAAAAGGCAGGGACAGAAGAGAAGGAAAAGAAAGAATCCAGCAACCATGCTGTCACAGTTCCTTCTGGTCTTCATAAAGTACAAGATACTTCATTTGTACTCTTCAAGAAACAGCCTGTAATTTTGCTTTAGGAATGCTTCATAAAACACTTCTTAAATAAAACTTTCCCATTGTAATACTGTCATCAGTAGCTTGCACTGTTTTTTATACCATATATACCCGAACAATCTCTCTATAGGGAAAATTAAGACTTTTTAAGAAAATTTTAAAAAATTTTAAAGATTTTATTAGAGAGAGCACACAAGGCAGGGTACGGGCTGGGGGTGGGGCAGAGGGAGAGGGAGAAGCAGACTCGCTGCTCAGCAGGGAACCCTATGTGGGGCTCAGTTCCAGGATCATGACCTGAGCCAAAGACAGACGCTTAATTGACTGAGCCAGCCATTCAGGCACCCATAAATTAAGGCATTTACTGGGAAATAAGAATTTTGAATGGTGAAGGATTTCTCCCATTTTTCAACTAAAGACCACTTCATTGCATTTTTTAACCTACTTAATTACTTATTACCCTTTGACCCCTTCACCCTTCCACCTCCTGCCTTGGCAACCAGCAGTCTGTTCTCTAAATCTAGGAGCTTGTTTGTTGTTGTTGTTAGATAGATTTTTTAAAAGATTCTACATGTAAGAGCATGTTTTCTTTGTCTGACATTTAATATAATGCCTTCATGGTCCATCCATATCATTGTAGATGGCAGGATTTCATTTTTTTATTATGACTGAATAAGATTCCATCAAATATATATAGCACATATTCTTTAGCCATTCATTTATTGATGGCCACTTAGGATTTTTCCTTATATAGGCTATTGTAAATAGTACTACACAGTGACAGGGGAGTATACACACACACACACACACACACACACAGACACACACACACACATATTTTTATAAAGTCCTTTCACTTTCTTCAGATAACTATCCAGAAATGAAATAGTTGAATCGTATTTCTATTTTTTATTTCTTGAAGTACATCCATACTGTTTTTCATGGTAGTCATACCAGAATACATTCCTATCAGCAGTGCATAAGGATTTTCTTTTCTCCACATCCTTGCCATCGTTTGCTATTTCTTATCTTTTTGATACTAGCTATTCTGACTGATGCCGTTCACATTTACCTGGTGGTTAATGATGTTGAATGTTTTTAGTGTACCTGTTGACCATCTGTATGTTTTTGAAAAAATGCCTATTCAGATCTGTCCCTTTTTTAATTAGATTACTTTGCTATTGAGAATATAAATACACACACACACACACACACACACACACATATATAAGTTCTTTATATATGTTGGATATTAACCCTCTAACAGATATATGATTTGCAAATATTTTCTCCCTTTTGGAAGGTTACCTTTTCATTTTGTTGAAGGTTTCCTTTGCTGTGTGGAAGTTTTATAGTTTGATATAGTCCTACTTGTTTATTTTTGCTTTTGGCGTTTTTGCTTTTGGTGTCCTATATGGCCTATGTCAAAGAATTTACTGCTTTTGTTTTTATCCAGGAGTTTTATGATTTCAGGTTTTATATTCAGGTCTTTAATCTATTTTGATTTCATGTTTGTGTATGGTGTACCACAGTGGTCCAGTTTCATTCTTTTGCATGTAACTGTCCAGTTTTCCTAACACCATTTATTGAAGAGATTGGAATTTCCTCATTGTATATTCTTGGCTCCTTTTTGTTCATTGACCATGTATGCATGGGTTTCTTTCTGGGCTGTTTTGTTCCACTGATCTCTGTGTCTGTTTTTGTGCTAATATCATACTGTTTTAATTATTTTAGCTTTATAATATAATTGGAAGTCAGGGAGCATGATGCTTCCAGCTTTGTTCTTCTTTTTCAAGATTGCTTTGGCTATTTGGGGTCTTTTTTAGTTCCATACAAATTTCAGGATTGCTTGTTCTCTTTCTGTGAAAAATGGCATTGGAATTTTGGTAGGGATTGTACTGAATCTACAGATTGCTTTAGGTGATATGGACATATTAACAGTATTTTTCAGTCCCTGAGCATGGAATAGCTCTTTATTTATTTGTGTTTTCTTCCATTTCTTTCCTTAATGTCTTGCAGTTTTCATTATATATATATCTTTAATTTCCTTGGTTAAATTTATTTCTAGGTATTTTGCTTTATTCAATTGTAAATGAGATTCTTCTTAATTTCTCTAATAGTTTGTTATTAGTTCATAGAACAGATTTTTGTGTATTGATTTTGTATTCTACAACATTACTGAGTTTGTTTATTCTAATAGTGTTTTGATTGAGTCATTTTAGGGTTTTTATCCTAAATCACATGCAAATGGTGGAAGTTTTACTTCCTCCTTTCCAATTTGGATGCATTTTATTTCTTTAATTCTGCTTGGTCTGGCTAAAACTTCCAATACTATGTTGAATAAAAGTGACAAGAGTGGGCATCCTTGTCTCATTCCTGATCTTCGAGGAAAAGCTTTCAGCTTTTCACAATTGAGTATGATATTATCTGTGGGCTTGTCCTATATGGCTTTTATTATGTTGAGGTGATTCTCTCCATATAGCTTTGTTGAGAGTTTTTATCATAAATCAGTGTTGAATTTTGTGAAATGCTTTTTCTGCATCTTCTGAGATGATTATATGCTTTTTAATCCTTCATTTATTAGTGGGGTATATCACATTGATTTACTGATGTTGAACTATCCTTGCATCCCTGGAGAAAAATTCCATTGATCCAGGTATATAATTCTTTTAATGTACTGTTGAATTCAGTTTGCTCTTGTTTGGTTGGATTTTTTTTTTTTTTTTGCATCTATGTTTATTAGGGTTAGTGACCTGTTATTTTCCTTTCTTGTAGTGTCCTTGTCTGGTTTTGGAATTGGTAATGCTGTTTTGTATAATGATTTTGGAAGATTTTCTCCTATTTTTTTGGAAGACTTGGTGAAAGACTGGTATTAATTCTTTGAATTTTTGGTAGAATTCACCAGTGAAACCATGTGGTCTAGGGCTTTTGTGTGTTTGGAGTTTTTTATTACTGATTAGACCTCCTAACTAATTTTTGGTTTGTTTAGATTTTCCATTTCTTCATGATTTAATCCTGGTAAGATATATGTTTCTATGAATTTATTTATTTCTCTGTATTGTCCAATTTGTTGTCATATCATTGTTCTTAGCTGTCTTTTATGATGTTTTGTATTTCTGATTAGTTGTAACATTTCTTTCATTTTTTATTTTATTTATTTTAGTACTTTTTAAAGGGTGGATCTAGCTAAGGTTTTTCAATTTTGTGTATCTTTTCAAAGAACTGTCTTTTAGTTGCATTGATCTTTTGTATTGTCTTTTTAAACTTTTAATTTCTTTCTGCTCCAAATTTTATTTCCTTCCTCTTACTATGATTTTGTTTGTTCCCTTTTAGATCCTTGAGTTGTAGAGTTGGCTTGTTTATTTGAGACTTTTCTTGTTTGTTGAAATAGGTACTTATTGCTGTGAACTTCCTTCCTAGGCTTGCTTTTGTTGACTTGCATAAATGTGGTATGTTCCATTTCCGTTTTCATATGTCTCAGGATACTTTTAAAATTTCTCTCATAATTTCTTTTCAGACCCACTGATTTTTCAGTAGCATGTTTAATCTCCATACATTTGTGAATTTTTCAGTTTTCTTCATGTAATTGATTTCTGGTTTTATACCACTGTGGCCTGAAATGATGCTTGATAATATTTCAGTCCTCTTAAATTTATTAAACCTTGTTTTGTGTCCTAATGTATGATTTATCCTGAGAATGTTCCATGTGCAATTGAGAGTATGTATTATGTTGCTTTTGGATAGAATGTTCTGCAGAAATCTGTTAAGCCCTTCTGGTCTAATGTGTCATTTAAGGTTGCCGTTCCCTTATTGATTTTCTTTCTGGATGATCTATTCATTAATTATGTGGGGTATTAAAGTTCTCTACTATTATTATATTGGTATCAATTTCTTTCTTGAGGCTTGTTAATATTTGATTTATATATTTAGGTGCATAATTATTTATAATTGGTATATCCTTCTGTGGGGTTGACCCCTTTATCTTTATGTAGTGCCCTTCTTTATTTCTAACTACAATATTTGTTTTTAAAGTCAGTTTTATCTGATAGAAGTATAGCTTGCTTTTGTTTCCATTTGCATGGGACATTTTTTCCCATCCCTTCACTTTCAGTCTGTATGTCTTTATATCTAAAGTAAGTCTCTTGTGAGAAGTGTACAGATGGGTCTTACTATTTTACCCACTCAGCCATATTAGGGACCAATGTAAAATATTTTTATATGGAAATGTATGTATGTTATTTGGAGGGGGGTGTCTCTGAATTGACATAAGAACTTTAAAAGAGCAATACTTGTTTCTAGCTACACACATACCTAAAATGATATTTCATTGTTTTAAATTGATAATTATAGTACCTTAATGAATTATAACATGCAGTGTTTGAAAACACCATCAAAGCAGTTTTTATGGAATCCTATCAGCATTATTTTTGTTCTGGTTTCTATAGTAAGTACTGCCATCAGGTCTAGAATGTTTGAGCTGATCACAACAAAAAGTTTTTATTATAGTTTAAAGAATGAAAGAATGGGATACATGTTCTTAAATACCTACATTACTTGTCTCTGCATATATTTTTGGATACTAAAAGTCTGAGGGTTTTGTTTTTTTTTTAAACCTTAAACCTTAAGGGATTTTGTATTTCTGACTTAATATGTTGTCACTAAGTTTCTGCAGTAGAGATCTAACTTATGTGATGTGATGGGTCATAACAACTTATTAAGTTATATCTTTTATTCTCAGGGATCACCATTTTGCTCTGATTAGAAATTTTAAGTCACAAAACTAATGAATGAGTTTTGCATTTTTGTGTGATAAAAGCTCATAAAATGTGCAAAAATATTTCTTTCCTGAGACCTAAGATTAAGAACACTTATTTGAAGAGTTGTAGTTTAATAAACTAAATGAGAAACTAAAGAAATTACCTAATTTTCACTATTGTTAGATTGACTTATTTGAAATACAGTTAAAAATACCCCTTTAAAAAATAAAATTAATTCTCAAATAAATTTTTTAAAAAAGATTTTATTTATTTATTTATTTGACAGACAGAGATCACAAGTAGGCAGAGAGGCAGGCAGAGAGAGAGGAGGAAGCAGGCTCCCTGCTGAGCAGAGAGTCTGATGTGGGGCTCCATCCCAGAACCCTGAGATCATGACCTGAGCTGAAGGCAGAGGCTTAACCCACTGAGCCACCCAGGCGCCCCAATTCTCAAATAAATTTAAAATTATTCTTTAAATAACTGAAGCTCATAGGATCTCAACTCTGTTTTCTCAAAGTACATAATTCTTATGTTTAGCCAGATTTTTGCTTTTCAATTTTGTTTTGTTATGTGAGAGATATTTTTCATTTTGTTATTTTATTTTCTATTTGTTATAAACCTTGATTGTTTTTCCCCACAAAGTTAGTATCAGAGTGAGAATCTATAATGCCAGAATGAGAGTCTTGACTTCTCCTTTCATCAGAAGACTAATAGAATTTAAATAAACTGAGAGTTCCAATGAAATATCTACAAACATTATTAGAAATATCTTGGGAAGAGCAATTACTAAGAAATATACAGGTATATAGAGACTGGGAGTATGCAGTAAGAGTGAACTTACTTCTGTGTAATAGATTTCCTGTGAATTAATGCCGCTCTTGGACATAATAGTCTCTCTATCAGGTTTCTCAGTAAAATAAGTGAATATGAGGTAAATTTGGTGCCATAAATTAATACAGTAGGTGTATTAATATTTTTTACTGTCATGACCTGAACTATTTCAGGCAGGGACACTGGAAGTTCTGAGATAATATCCTCTTTGTTTCTTCTGGAGTACATGACATACCTATTTAAAAATTGTTCTTACTATGCAATTTGTGATACAGTAAAAATAATACATTCATAAAATTTGAATGTAGATTACATTTTCCTCTTAAGATGCCAAATTTTTTTTTTTTAAGATTTTATTTATTTGACAGACAGAGATCACAAGTAGGCAGAGAGGCAGGCAGAGAGAGGGAAGCAGCCTCACTGCTGAGCAGAGAGCCCGTTATGGGGCTCGATCCTAGGACCTTGGGAGCCTGGGACCGTGACCTGAGCTGAAAGCAGAGGCTTTAACCCACTGAGCCACCCAGGTGCCCCAAGATGCCTAATTTTTAAAAAGATTTTGTTCATTTATTTGACAAAGAAAGAGAGCTTGAGCATGCACATGAGTGAGGTGAGGGGAGGGGTATAGTGTCATGATGGGATTCAAGCAGATTCCCAGCTGAGCCTGGAGCCAGAGCCCCACTCGGTACTTTATCTCTGGACCCTGAGATTATGACCTGAACCAAAATCAAGAGTCAGATGCTTAACCAATTGAGCCATGCAGATGCCCCTTCCTAATTTTTAAATTTAATTCTGTTGTTAGAAAATGTATAGTTTTTAGGGGTACCTGGTTGCTTAGTTGGTTAATCATCTGACTGTTGATTTTGGCACAGGTCACAATCTCAGGCTCCTGGGACTGAGCCCTGAGTCTGGCTCTGCACTCAGTGGGGCATCTGTTTAGGATTCTTTCTTTTCCTCTCCCTCTGGCCCTCCCATTTGCTCACTTTATCTTTCTTTCTAAAATAAATAGACCTTTTAATAAAATAAAATTTATAGTTTTTATTTTTTAATTTAAATTCAATTAGCCTTGGATCATGGATATTGGGGAAGGTATGTGATATGATGAGTGTTGTGAAGTGTAAACCTGGCGACTCTCAGACCTGTACCCCTGGGGCTAATAATACATTATATGTTAATAAAAATAAATAAATTCAATTAGCCAACACATTATTTGTTTTTGATGTAGTGTTCAGTGATTTATTAGTTGTGTAGAATAGTCTTTATTTTTAAGAGCAGTTTTAGGCTTAATCAAAAGTGGAGCTGAAAGTGTAGAGGGTTCTTCTGTACGCCTTCTACCACTACTGCTTCACCTTCCTTTTCAGTTATTTTATTTATTTATTTTTTAAAGATTTTATTTATTTATTTGACTGAGAGAGAGAGAGATCACAAGTAGGTGGAGAGGCAGACAGAGAGAGAGAGAGGAGGAAGCAGTCTCCCCACTGAGCAGAGAGCCTGATGCAGGGCTCCATCCCAGGACCCTGGGATCATGACCTGAGCCGAAGGCAGAGGCTCTAACCCACTGAGCCACCCAGGCATCCCTTCCTTTTCAGTTATAATTGATGAGTTAGTATTGATAAAATATTTATTATTGACATTGTACATTGGGGGTTCACTGTTGGTCTTGTAAATTGTTTGGATTTGGATAAATGTGTAATGACACATATCTACCATTTTGTTATCCTACAGAGTAGTTTCACTGCCCTAACAATCTTCTCTGCCTTCATACCTTCTCTCCCTGTGATCCCCTGGCAATCACTGACCTTTTAACTATTTCCATAGTTTTATCTTTTCCAAAATGTCACGTAGTTGGAATTCTCTAATGTGTGGTCATTTCAGACTGGCTTTGTTTTTTACTTAATAAGATGCATCAAAGTTTCTTCCATGTCTTTTTATGGCTTGATAGCTCATGGGGTTAATAAAACAATAAGTTGAATCATATTCCATTATCTGGTTAGACCAGTTTGTTTAATCACTTATTGAACTTCGTTGCTTTCAAGTTTTGGCAGTTAGTGAATAAAGCTTCTGTAAACATTTGTGTGCAGCTTTTTGTGTATGTATAGCTATTCAGCTCACTGGTTTAAATAGCAAGAAATGTGATTGCTAGATCATATGGTAAGAGTATGTTTAGTTTTGTGAGAAAATGGTCAGTTGTTTTCCAGGGTGGCATCATTTTGCATCTCCACCATCATGATTGAGAATTTTCATTGCTCTATATCTGCACCAGCATTTGGCATTGTCAGGTATACTGTATTTTGGCCATTCTAATGGGTGTATAGTGGTATCCTGTTCTTTTAATTTGTAGTTACTTGATGAAATACAGTGTGGAGCATCTTCTCATATGCTTACTTGCCATCTGAATGTCTTCTTTGGTGAGATTTCTGTTCAGACTGTTTTTGCATAGTTTTTAATTGAGTTTATTTTCTTACTGTTGAGTTTTGGGAGTTCTTTGTATATTTTATTTTATTTAGCAGTCCTTTATCAGGTATGTGTTTCGCAGAGATTTTCATCCAGTCTGTGGCTTGTTTCTTCATTGTCTTAGAACATTCATTTAAAAAAAGAATTTTCCCTCAAAAATAAAACCAAAACAAAAATCCTACCCTTATAGACTATACAAATTTTTCAAATCTCTGTTTCATTTTGACCTAAAGGATCTACTCTTAATTTACTGAGAATGACCCAAGAAAGTCTTCCACTACCTAGTTAAGTAGTGGAGTATTATTTCACAAAGGTCAGCACAAAGAATTGTCCTGTGTAAGGATTTTAAATATGTAAAATCATTCATCAAAGTTTAATGTCAGGTTTGAAAGTACAGGGCTTTTGCTGTGTCTTGCCTTGCATTGAACCCATTGATTTCTGTGAGCTGATTAGAATCGCTCATCATAATTTGCACTTCTAATAGTGTCTTTCAAACTATATTTCATGGAATCTAAATATTTTTTAAGATGTATACTGATTTTTATGCACTGATTTTAATTTCTCTGTCACTTAGTCACAAGAGTTTGGAAATATTTCATACTTTTTTCCCCACCCCTTGGAGATTTGCAATGTATATTAAAGCTTTCAAAACACATTTTTATTATAAAGAAACATATTACTTGTTTATTGCAGTGGTCCCAGAAAACTTTAACGATGGAACCTTTTCTTTTAGAACATCTATTACAAGTTTTACAATGCCATGGTGTAGAATAGTAGTGGAGAAAATGATGCCTTAAATCTGCATGCCCTGGGGAATTCCCTTGGCCAACTGACACAGGGAAGATACGAAGCTAAATGTTTAATTTTCACTATGACTATAAAGGGATTTTTCTGTGATAACTTTTTAAATATGTTTCCAATTCTCTACTTATTAAAAGTGGCCAGTTGTGTTACATAGAGCTTGTGACATCAAGGACCAAGGTTATTACTTAATGGCTTTCCAATCAAAATAAAACCATTTGCTCTTGTGTATAAAAAGAGTCCCAATCTTGAGGGTTTTGATTTGTCTTACAAATAAATTCTTCTGGAAGGAGTATTGTTTTCTTTGGTGGTGAGGACTTCCTCTTTGAGTTTTATAAGATTTGACCAGTGAAAATGTCTTTGGGTGGTCTTTTGGCCTGGGGATTGATATAGAAATCTTGGTTACCTTTTCTGATAAATAGCGACTGTAGTTCTCTTATTCAAATCTCATCCTGTGATTTCCTCTGTGATCTGACCAAACGATTAGGATTGGCATATGAACTTTTCTGAGGCTTGCTTTTTTAAAAGGGAAACATGTTTCCTTGAAATCTTGGATTATGAGAACCGTAACATTTTTCATTAGTTGAACTGAAATGAACCTGAAATATATTCACATAATTTTTTTTTTAATTTTAGAGACTGATATTTCAAAGATTTTGTTTCTCATTGAAGAACCTGAACCCTTAATGCCAAGTTATGATATATGACTTGCATTTCACGTATGAAATCTTTTGTTTTTCTCAGTTTACTAATTTGAGTATGTTAATATTGTGGTACTAAGCAGTATTTTATTGTAGTCATGTTTGCATGTATTTTGCACTAACACTGTAAGCTGCTCTAGTGTGTCTTCTCATTTTATTCTCTTTGGCTTCTAATATCCAACCTTTCATATTGTGTACACATTTTGTATCTTATGGATCTGATAAGATAAATATTCTGGTTAATAAAGACTTATGTATTGAATATCAAACGTTCAAAGAACTGCAGTACAGTATTTTTTGCAGTACAGGACATTTTTTGTTAACCTTTAAACACACTCTGTCATCCACAATATTTTTTTAAGAAAGCATTTTAGAAGGCTTGCTTTTCTTTATTGTTTTGGTTTAGAACGTCAAAGGTGTTTTCTAGGTGTTCACTTCATGGATAAAGCAAGAACTTTGGTGTCAGATATACCTGGCTTTAAATCTTGGTGTTTATTCATTCTGTGATTGTGGACAGATTGCTTTTCTTTTCTGGACTCTTAGTTTCCTCCATTTATCAATTTATCTATAAATTGGGGAAAATACTTAAGCATCATCATTTTATTGACAGTTATTAAATATTTCCATGTATGAAGATATATTCTAAGTACTTTATATTAATCCACTTAATTTTCATAATAATCTTCTGAGGCATAGTGGTATTACATTTCATTAAACAAATGAGGAAATTGACACATTAGGAGGTAAGACATTTTTGAACTACTGAGTTTCATGATTAGCACTTTATAGTATCTCAAAACATGTTAATGCCCTTTCTTCTCTTTCTCTTATAGGGTTTTTGTGTTTGAATTATATATATATATATAATATATATGAAATGGCAAGGAATAAAAGAAGAGTATCTTCCTTTGTCTTAACAACAATTAAAATGTTTATGCTTTTGAAACTTTCAGATTAAGTTTCTACCTAGTGTTCTTTGCATTCCCTTAATATACTTACTCTCTTTCTTTGAATATTTGTTTTGGCTGTGTAGTTTTTCAGTATATATTAATTATTTGCTTCATTATTTTCAAATTATAGGAGATAGTTAAGGATGGTTTATAACTGATTGGCTTTTTAAAATTGTTATTTCTTAAAATTAATGGAGGAAATGGAGCAAACTATTTATTTCAAACTCTTATAACGAAGAATGGGTATTACCGTGTAAGAGTTTTCAGTGATAGAGTAATTATCTGGAGGATTTTATTTTCCATCTCAATGTATTTAACATTCTATTTTATAACTTTGTAATTCCCTATTTCTGAGACTACTGTTACTACAGATTTAAATCTTTCATTTGATAAAGAAAAACTGGGACATGGGCTGCAAACATGGCAGCACTGAAGGATTCTGAAATACCTCCCTCTCACAGACTCAGTAAATATACAGCTATACACAGAGCAATTACCTTTCTGAAAGAAATCCAGAAACTAGCTTCATAACTCTTGTATTTTAGATGAATGAGGAAATACCCATGCTGAAATGGTACTCATCTAAAGGATGACTGTGATCATCCCAAGGGAACAAGGTAGGCGGCAGACACCTCCCTTGCCCTCTCCCTGTAGTCTGCTCTAAGTCACTGGCATCTTTCTGGAAGGATCTTATAGACACACTTGACACTCAAGCTTTTGCCATGATGCCAGAGGGCTGTGTCTCCAGATTACCTGGATCTGATATCCAGTGGGGCATGCATTCAGGCCCTACAGACTGTAGCAACAAAATTTTTTTTTTTTAAGATTTTATTTATTTGAGAGAGAAAGAGAGAGAGAGAGAGCACAAGCTGGTGGGAGGGGCAGAGGGAGAAGCAGACTCCCTGCTGATTGGGGAGCCTGACATAGGGCTGGATCAATCCCAGGACCCTGAATTCATGATTTGGGCTAAAGGCAGCCAGTTAACTGACTGAGGCACTAGGTGTTGGGGGAAAAAACAAACAAACAAAAAACTGGCAATAAAGAATAATCTACCCATCCAAGTTATCCTTCACAATTGAAGGAGAAATGGAGTTTTTCAGACTAGCAAAAGCTGAAGGAGTGCATCATTACTAAACTGACCTTATAAGAAATGTTGAAGAGTGGTCTTCAGTCTGGAATGAAAGAATGCTAATTAGTAACAGGAAAACATATGAAACTATAAAAGTACTAGTAAAGGTAAATATTTAATTTAATTCAGAATATTTTAATGTTGTAATGGTGGTAATAAAGTACTCTATCCCTAGCTTGAAGGTTAAGACAGTATAAAATATAAAATATAACCATAATGACAATATTTTGTTACTGGATACACCAAGTAAATTGTGACATCAAAAATACAAATTATGATGGAGAGAGTATAAAAATGTAGAGATTTTGTATGCATTTGAAATTAAGTAGTTATGAGCTTAAAATAATACTCTTAGAACTGTGTTTTATGTACCTTATGACAACTACAAGCAAAAACCTGAAGTAAGTTTGGAAAAGATAGAGAAATATATTTATGAATACCACAAAAGTCATAAAATTACAAAGAAAAAGGGAAAGTTAGGAAGAAAAAAATTATAAAGCAGAAAACAGGAAAATGACATGAGTAAACCCAGATCAATAAGTACTTTAAATGTAAATGGACTAAAATCTTCAATCAAAAGCCACAGAGTGGCTGAATACATTAAGAAAATAAGACCCAACTGTATGTTACCTATAACAGACACATAAAATGAAAGGATGCAAAAAGATATTGCGTGCAAATGGAAATGAAAAGAAAGCTGTGTAGTTACATTAGTAAAATAGGTACAGAACCAAAGATTATAACAAGAGACAAAGAAGTTTGTTATATAATGATAAAAGGATTAATTTATGGAAAAGGTATAACAGTTTTATATATTTATGCAACTAACATAAGATCACCTAAATATATGAGGCAAATATTTAAAGATCTGATCAGAGAAATAAACAATACAAGTTTAGGGGAATTTAGTATGCCACTTCAACAATTGAACATCCAGAT
Organism: Mustela putorius furo; assembly: GCF_011764305.1. Classification (NCBI taxonomy): domain Eukaryota; kingdom Metazoa; phylum Chordata; class Mammalia; order Carnivora; family Mustelidae; genus Mustela; species Mustela putorius. The sequence continues at coordinate 11,743,726 of NW_025422123.1, read as the reverse complement.
CTGTAAGGAAACTCTGGGTATAAAATATACATTAGACCAGATGGAATTAAACACTTATAGCACATTCCACTCAACAGCTGAATATACATTCTTCTCATTCTCAGTGGAACATTCTCCTGGATCATGTGTTTGGCCACAACATGTTTTTATAAATTTAAAAAGATTGATAGTCTATGAAGTATTTTCTGACCATGATAGTATGAGACTAGTAATCAGCTGCAAGAAGAATACTGGAGAATTAAAAAATATGTGAACACTATCATTCTTGTGATGAATGAGTTGGTCATAAAAGAAATCAAAAGAGAAATAAGAATGTATCTTGAGACAAAGGAAGATGGAAATACAACATACCACAATTTGTGGGATGCTACAAAAGCAGTTTTAGTAGTGGGATAATATTTGGCAATGATATATTTGATGGTGGATTAATATCCAAAATATAAAAAGAACTTAAGAACAAAAAATTCAATTAAAAATAAGCAGAGGAGTTGAATAGACCATCTTTTCACAGAAGACATTTATGGCTAATATGTACGTAAAAAGGTGCTTAGCATCAAAATCACAGTGAAGTATCCCCTTAAACCTGTTAAAATTGTTATCATTGAAAAGACAAGATGTAACAAGTGTTGGCAAGGAGGTAGAGAAGTGGGAACCCTAGAATACTGTTGATGGGAATGTGAATGGTGTAGCCACATTGAAAAACTTTAGAAGTTCCTTAAAAAATTAAAAATAGAGCCACCATATGATCAAGTGTTTTCACTTCTGGACATATATCTAAAGGAAATGAAAACAGGATCTTGAAGAGATTATTTACACTTTCATGTTCATTACCTTATTCACAGTAGCCAAGACACTATAAAGACCTTGGTGTCTGTCAATAGATGAATGGATAAAAATGTGTTACATGTACATTTGTATATATATTATATTTATATACATATATAAAAATACATATATTTTTTGCTGCAATGGATTGTTATACAACCACGAGGAAGATGTTTATCCTGTCGTTTTTGACAGAATGGATTGACCTTGAGGGTATTATGCTACATGAAATTAGTTAGATAAAGATGGATACCATATATCACTTAAATGTGGAATCTAAAATAGCTAACGTAATTGAAACAGACAGAAATGGTGGTTTTCAGGGACTGAGGAGTAGAGGGAAATGGGGAGGTATTTGTAACAGTATGTTTCAGTTTTAAGATAAATAAGTAATATTAGCATATTGATAATAGTTAATATATAACAAATATAATAATAATATTTGGAAGTGCCCCTGAGAGTAGATGATAAGTGTTCTTACCACAATAAAAAAAGTGATAATTGTGTGAAATGGAGGTTTTAGTTAATACAATGGTGGTAACAATTACGCAGTATATAAGTCTATAAAATCACATGTTATACAACTTAAATATACATAGCATTATATGTCAGTTATTTTTCAATAAAGGTGGGGAAAAATCTCTCATATGAAAACAGTTTTTAAAAAGCCCAAAACAACAATCTTCAAGCCTGGGCTGAACTGTGGACTTAAGCAGTCTGTTAAAAAGAACAAGAGAAAATACCTTAGGGTGTTTAATATAACTTAGTCACTACAAATATAGTCTGGGAAGTACTTCAAGATCACATGTTCTACTGTTTTAAAGATATACCTTCGTGAGTATTTGTTTCATACAAAAATTTTTCTATTGGACTCTGGGAGCCAAGAGGCTTTGGTTATGATTTTTATTTTTTCATTTTTGGTTTTATTTTAATTTGAAGTACATTTGACATATAATATTATATTAGTTTTAGGTATACAATGTAGTGATTTAAAAATTATATAAATTATAAAATGCTTACCACAATAAGTATAGTTACCATCTGTCATCATACAAAGCAATTATATTATTATTGACTATATTCCCTATGTTATAATTTCCATCTCCGTGATATTTATTTTGCAACTGGAAATTTGTACCTCAGAATCCCCTTCACCTGTTTTGTCCAACCTTCTCCCCTATGTCAACCACCTGTTTGCTATCTGTATTTTTGAGTCTGCTTTCATTTTTTTTTTTTTATTCCATGTAAAAGTAAAATCATATGTTATTTATCTTTCTTTGACTTATTTCACTGAGCCTAGTACCCTGAGGTCTGTACATGTTGTTGTGAATAGCAACATACCCTTTTTTATTGCTGAATAATATTTCATTGTGTATATGTAACACATCTTTAAAATTTTTTATTGTTGAATTATAGTTGACATAAATTAGTTTCAGGTGTAGAGCATACTGATTTGACTATTCTATACATTATGCAGTGCTTACATCACAGTAAGTTTAGTCACCATCTCTCATCATACAACATTATTAAATGTTATTGACTATATCCCCTAGGGTTTGCTTTTCATCTCAGTGAGTTATTTATTTTATAACTAGAAACTTGTATCTCTTAATCCCCTTTGCATACTTTGCTTGTCCCCACCACCACCCCCGCTTTGGTAACCACCAGATGGTTCTCTGTGTTTAAAAGATTGTTTTCTTTTTATATTCCACATATAAGTGAAAACATGTGGTATTTGTTTTTCTTTTACTTATTTCACTTAGCATAATGCCCTCTAGGTCCATCCATTTTATTGCAGATGGCAAGGTCTTTTTCTTTTCTATACCTGAGTAATATTCATATATATATATATATATATATATATATATATATACATACATATATATATGTATACACACACACACACACACACACACACACATACCATATCGTCATTATCTATTCACTTAATGATGATATTTGGGTTACTTCCTATCTTGGCTGTTGTAAACAATGTTGCAGTAAATCTAGGGGTGCATGTATCTTTTCAAATTAGTATTTTCATTTTTAAGTACCCAATAGTGGAATTGCTGGATCATATGGTATTTCTATGTTTAATTTTTCAAGAAACTTCCATACCATTTTCCACCATGGTAGCACCAGATTACCTTCCCACCAACAGTTCACAAGGGTTCCCTTTGGTCCACATTCTTGACAACACTAGATATTTCGTCTTTTTTATTTTAGGCATTGTGACTGGTATGATGTGTTATTATCTCATTGTGAGTTTGGTTTGCATTTCCCTGATGACTAGTGATATTAAGTGTCTTTTCATTTGTTAGCCATCTGTATGCCTTCTTTGTAAAATGTCCATTCAGGTTTTCTTATTTTTGATCAGATTACTTATTGCTGTTGAGTTACATGAGTTCTTTATATATTTTGGAAATTAACCCTTTATTGAACATATCACTTGGAACTATCTCCCATTCAGTATGTTGCCCTTTCATTTTGTTGATGTTTTTCTTCTAAGTGCAAAGCTTTTTCGTTTGATGCAGTTCCAGTTGTTTATTTTTGCTTTTGCTGTTCTTGCCCTAGCACACAGATCAGAAAAATGTTGCTAAGACTGATATCCAAGAGTTTACTGCACATGTTTTCTTTTAAGAGTTTCATGGTTTCAGGTTTTGCATTTAGGTTTTTAATCTATTCTGAGTTTATTTTTGTGTATGGTTTAAGAAAACTAGTTCAGTCTCATATTTTTGCATGTGACTGTCCAGTTTTCCCAGTACTATGTATGGAAGAGACTGTCTTTTTCCCATTGTATATTCTTTTCTCCTCTGTCATAGATTTATTTGACCATATAAGTATGGGTTTATTTCTGGACTTCATTCTATTCTGTTGATCTGTTTGTCTTTTTATTTTTATTTTTTTGCCACTACCATACTGTTTAAACTACTATAGCTTTGTAGTAGTAGGAATCTAGGAATGTAATACTTCCACTTTTTTCTTTTTTCTCAAGATTGCTTTGGCTTTTTGGAATCCTTTCTGGTTCCATACAAATTTTAGGATAATTCTAGTTTTATAAAAAATACTACTTGTGTTTTTCTAGGGATCATATCGAATCTTTAGCTTGCGTTTCATACTGTAGACATGTTAATGATATTTTTGTCTCCAGAATTTGTGAGGATGGAGTATCTTTACATTTATTTGTGTTGTCTTCAATTTCATTGGTCAGTGTCTTACAGTTTTCAGAGTATATGTGTTTCACCCCCTTGCTTAAATTTATTCCTAGTCATTAATTAATTTATTTTGATGCATTTGTAAATAGGCTTGTTTCTTTAATTTCTTTTTCTGATAGTTGTGGCTCTACCATAACAGATTTATACATATTCATTTTATATCCAGCAATTTTACTGATTTATTAGTTCTAATATTTTCTTGGTAGAGTCTTAGAGTTTTCTATATATAATATTATCTCATCTGTATATAGTGATAATTTTACTTCTTCCTTGCTGCTCTGGATGCATTTTACTTTTCTTCTTGACTGCTTGCTGTGACTAGGACTTCCAAAGCTATGTCAAGAGTGGGCATCCTTTTCTTATTACTGATCATAGAAGAAATAGTTCCAGCTTTTCACTATTGAGTATGATGTCAGCTATGGGTTTAATCATACATGGCCTTTATGATATTGAGATATCTTTCCTTTATACCATTTGTAGATAGTTTTTATAATGAATGGATGTTGAATTTTGTCATATGCTTTTCCTGCATCCGTTGAGATGATTATATGGTTTTATCTTTCATTTTGTTATGTGATACATCACACTGAACCATTGTCATATCCCTTAAACCAGTCTCACTTGTTTGTGGTGAATGATCCTTCTACTGTCATTTTGGTTTGCTAATATTTTGTTGAGGATTTTTGCATCTGTTGATTAGGGATGTTTGTCATTTTATGTTTTGTAGTATTTTCATCATGTTTTGTTGTCAGGATAATTCTAGCCTCATATTGAATTTGGAAGCAGTTGTTCCTCTCCAATTTTTTGGAATAGTTTGAGAGGATGGGTATTAACTTTATTTTTAACATTTTCTAGAATTTTCCTGTGAAGCTCTCAGGTCTTGGAGTTTTGTTTTTTTGGGGAGTGTTTGACTTCTGATTCAGCTTTGTTACTATTAATTGATCTGTTCAGATTTTCTATTCCTCATTCAGTCTTAGAAGAATGTATGTTTATAGGAATTAATCCATTTCCTCTTGATTTTACAGTTTGTTGGCATATACTCTTTCATAGTAATCTGTTATAGTCTCTTTGTATTTTCCTGGTGTCAGTTATAATCTCTTCACTTTCATTTCTGATTATATTTGAGTCCTCTAATCTTTATTATTTCTTTCTTTCTACTAACTTTAGGCTTTGTTCTTCTTTTTCTAGTTCTTTTAAGTATAAGGTTTGGCTGATTACTTGAGAATTTTTGTTTGTTTATTGAGGTGGGCTTATATTGCTATAAACATCTTTCTTACACTTGTTTTGGTGTTTTTCAAACATTTTGAACCATTGTATTTTCATTTTCTTATGTCTCTGGGTATTTTTTGATTTGCTCTTTCACTTTTTTCATTGTTCCATTAGTTTGTTAGTAGCATGTTGAGTGGTCCCCACGTTTGGTGTTTTTTTTCCCCAGAATTTTTCTTGTAACTGATTTCTAGAAATAAGAAAAGATATTTGATATGATTTCCATTTTTAAAAATTTATTAAGACTTGTTTTGTGGTCTAACATGTAATTTGTCCTATAAAATATTTGATAGGCACTTGAAAGGAATGTGTATTCTACTGATTCTGATGGAAAGTTTCAAATATGTATTTTATATATATATGTATAATTTTTCTGGTCTAATGTGTTGTTCAAAGCCACTTTTTTTTTCTTACTGCTTTTCTGTCTGAATGATTTATCTGTTGATGGTAAGTTCACTACTTGTATTACTGTTTATTTCTTTATGTCTGTTAATATTTGCTTTACATATTTAGGTGCTCCTTTATAGGGTGCATAGACAGTTACAGATCTTACATCTTTTTGCTATACTGATCCCTTTATTGTTATTTCCTACATTGTTTCATGTTACAATCTTTTTTTAAAAGTCTATTTTGTCTGATATAAATATTGTTAGCTATTTTTTATTTCCATATTTATGGAATGTGGTTTTTCATCTCTTTTGGTTCTATGTGTCTTTAGGTCTGAGGTGAGTCTTTTTTGGCAGCATATGGATAGCCCTTGTGTTTTTATCCATCCAATCACTCTGTGTCTTTTGATTGGAGTATTTATTTTATTTATAATTAATTACTGATAAGCATGTAGTTAATGTCACTTTGTTAATTATTGTCTTATTGTTTTTGTACCACAAAACAAAGTTATCTGTTTCTTATTCTCTTGCTTTTTTGCCTTGTGATTTGATGACTTTATTTTATGTCATTTTTGGATTCCTTTCTCTTTGTTTTTTGTGTTCATATTCTAGGTTTTTGGTTTTGGGTTATGATGAGGTTCATATATATCATCTGTTGTAGATATCAGTTTATATTAAGTTGTTGTTTGCTTAATTTCAAACATATTTGTAAAGTGCTATATCATTGCTGCCCCTTCACATTTTATACATGTGATATCTTTTATATATTTATATTTTGTGTGCTCCTTGAATAGTTATTTTATTTTATTTTTAAAGAATTTATTTATTTGACAGACAGAGATCACAAGTAGGCAGAGAGGCAGGCAGAGAGAGAGGAGGAAGCAGGCTCCCTGCTGAGCAGAGAGCCTGATGTGGGGCTCGATCCCAGGACCCTGGGATCATGACCTGAGCCGAAGGCAGAGGCTTTAACCCACTGAGCCACCCAGGCGCCCCGAATAATTATTTTAGGTGTAATTTATTTTACTACTTTTGTTTTTTAATCTTTGTATTAGCTTTCTGAGTAATCAATAAGATTTGTTGCTTTTCATATTCTGTGTTTGAGATTGCTAATCCGTTCTTCTCTATCCTCTAATCAACTGTTTATTTCCTCTAGTATATTTTTCATTTATTTATTGTATTCTTTTACACTGACTTTCTTTTTTCTGTCTTTTGTTGATATTTTCACGGGGTTCATGCACTGTTCTCTTAAGTCTGTTGGGTGCCTTTATGACCATTAATTTGAACCCTATCAGGTAGGTTGTTTACTGTATTTCATGTAGCTATTATTCTGAGGTTTTGTCTTGTTCATTCATTTGGAACTTACTCCTCTTTTTATTATGTCTTGCTCTCTGTGTTTGTTACTGTGTATTAGGTTGGTCACCTGTCTTTCTAGGTTTTGAAAGTAGTGGCTTTATGTAGAAGGCATCCTTTGGTTCCCTGTTGCTCAGTCTTTCCTGGACACCAGGACAGGAGCTCTAGGGGTGCTACCTATATGGGCTATGTGCCACTTACTATTTCAGCTGGACTGTTACTGCTGCCTACAGGCTGATGGTCAGGGATGGCCATTAACCCAACAGTCTACAATGACTGGCTGTGACTGCTGTGGACACACTGGTGGGCAGGGGTTGTCCCTCATGTTCTGGTTGTGAGGTGGGGCTGCAGTTGCTATGTACAGACTAGTAGGTGGGACTGACTGCTTTCTCTCCCCCAGACAGGAATCAGTCTGGAGGGTGCTGCTCTGGCTGGGGCTGCCCACTAGGTGTGGTGAAACTGGTGGTCACTTTAGAGGGACACTGGTTCCTACTAAGGATGCTTGTTCAGTGTGGTCATGTTGGGGGGCTGCTTTGGAGAGGCACCTGCTGGGGCAGGAATGTTGGGTGGGGCAGATCTGCAGGGGAGCACTGGTGTGCTAGCAAGGCAGATGGAAGGTTTCAAAACTGGCTCCCCTAGAACTATTGCCAGCTAAGCTAAAGGAATGCAACACAAGTGGTGACAAAATCCTTGTCTCCCTGGCACATATCTTAAAATTACATATAAATCTCCTTTATATATATCCCCAGTGTTTTTAAACCGAAGCTGTTGTGCTGCATCTCTGATCAAAGTGATAAAGTGAACTGGCCCATTAAAACCATAGACTCAGTTTCCTATATCCCTCATCTGTCCTGGAGTTAAACCTTGTTAATTTTCAAAGTTCCTGGAGTGAAGCCCCACTGATTGTCAAAGCCACACCTCACTGGGGCTGAGCTCCCCAGTGCTGATACCTAGGGCAGGGGGGCTTGATCTTCTTCCCTCCTCTGAGCCTGTGATATCCATCTTTCTTGTTGGTAACACAGTAGGGGTTTAATTTCCTACTATGTTTCTGCTCTTCCTACCCTTCTTGATGTGATTTTCTTGCTATGTCTTCAGCTGCGTAAGATTGATTCTTCTACTCTTCATTGTTGTAGAGTTGCAATGCATGTGTCTTTTGCCTTGGTATGTCTGTGGGAGGAGATGAACTCAGGACCTCCTAATCCACTATCTTCCTCTGCTCCCTCTAATTGATTTTTGGTTGTTACTGAGCAGGTGGCTTAACCTACTTGAATTTCAAGTTTGGCTGGAGTAGAGAATAGCATAGTTTTTTTCAGTCCCATGATTATAGCATTTTGTGAAATAGCAGATATCCTTGATTCTAATATATGTGTTTTACCTTTCTGAGGGTAAGATACCTCTTAAGTTGATATTTATTAATATTTTATTTATTGATAGTTATTATTACTATCAATATTATTAATTATAGTCATAATAATTACTATATTTTATTATATATTAATATTATCAATATATTAGTATATTGAAAATTTTACTCTTTCTTGTTTTTCTTGTTTTTTTTTTTAAGGTTTTATTTATTTGAGAGAGTGAGTAGGAGAGAGAGAGCACAAGCAGGGAGAGCAACAGGCAGAAGGAGAGGGAGAAGCAGACTCTTCTGCTGAGCAGGGAGCCCAATGTAGGGCTCGATCCCAGGAATCTGGGATCATGACCCGAGCCAAGGCAGACGCTTAACCTACTAAGTCACACAGGTGACCCTTTCTTGTTTTTCTTTAGTCATTTTTACTAATCTGATTTCTTAAAATCAGTAGTGTCTCAGATAAAAGGAGAAATGGCCATTATCGGATGCCTGGGTGGCTCAGTCCATTAAGCATCTGCCTTCGGCTCCGGTCATGATCCTGAGGTCCTAGGATAGAGTGGCACATGACCAGCTCCGGTCATGATCCTGAGGTCCTAGGATAAAGTCCCACAAGCTATTTTTGGCTTGTCTCTTTTTTCTTTGTTCATTTATTTTGTTTCTTAAATGCCATATATGAGTGAAATCATGGTCTTTGTTTTTCTTAGACTGACTTCTTTCCATCAGCATTATACTCTGTAGTTCCATCCATGTTCTTTTAAATCGTAAGATTTCATTCATTTTTATGGCTGAGTAATATTCTACCATATGTATATGGTAGAATATTATGCATATATTGGAATATATATATATATACACACACACACACATACAAAGTGGAATACACACACACACACACACACACACCCCACATCATCTTTATTCATTTATCTATCAGTGGATACTTGGATTGCTTCCATAAGTTGCCTATTAAAAATAATGTTGAAATACATATAGGGATTCATATATCCCTTTGAATTAGTATTTTTATTACTGTTTGGACAAATAGTAGTGCAGTTGCTGGATCATATGGTTATTCTGTTTTTAGTTTTTGAGGAGCCTCCATACTGTTTTCCACAATGGCTGTAACAGTTGGAGCTCCCTCCAGCAGTACACAAGAGTTCTTTTTCTCCACATCCTTGCCGGTATTGTTTCTTATGTTTTTGATTTTAGGCATTTTGACATTGTGAGGTGACATGGTGGTTTTGATTTGCATTTCCCTGATGGTGAGTGATGTAGAGCATCTTTTCTTGTGTCTGTTGGCCATATGTATGTCTTCTTTGTAGAAAAGTCAGTTCATATCTTCTGCCCACTTTCTAACTGGAATATTTGTTTTTTGGGTATTCAGTTATATCAGTTCTTTATATATTTTGGATATTAACCCTTTATTGGACATGTCATTTGCAGATATCTTCTTTTATTCAGTAGTTTGCCTTTTCATTTCGTTCTTTCCTTCTGTTCAGAAGCTTTTTATTTTGATGTAATCCCAGGAGACATACCTAGAAAAATATTTCTATGGCCAGTGTCAGAGAAATTACCGTCTGTGCCCTCTTCTAGGATTTTTCTGATTTGGGGTCTCACATTTAAATCCTTATTAATCCATTTTGAGTTTATTTTTATAGGTGGTTTGAAAGTGGTTCAGTTCCTTTTTTTTGCACATTGCTGTCCAGTTTTCCCAACACCATTTTTTGAAGAGACTTTTTCCCAGTGCATATCCTTGACTTTGTCAAAGATTAATTGGCAGCATTATTGTGGGTTTATGTCTGGGATCTCTATTCAGTTCATCTACATGACCATTTTTGTGCTAATATTATACTGTTTGATTGCTAGAACTTTGTAGTATATCTTGAAATATGGGATTGATTAATTTGAGTAAACAACCCTGACCTCCTGAGAGTAAATCACACATGATGGTGGTGAATGATTTTTTAATATATTGTTTGATTCTGTTTAAGCTTTTGTTTTCTTTTTCCTTTCTTTCTTTCTTTCCTTTTTTTTTTTTTTTTGAGAATTTCTATGTCTGTGTTCATTAGATAGTTCTTTTTTGTAGTGTCTTCATCTGGTTTTAGTATCAGAGTAATGCTGACCTCATAAAATGAGTTTGGAAGCTTTCCTTTTCTTATATATATTTTTTGGATTGGTTTGAAAAAAAGTACTAACTTTTCCTTCAATGTTTGGTGAAATTCACCTGTTAAGCCATCTGGTCCTGGACTTTCATTTGTTAAGAGTTTAAAATTACTGATTTGATTTTTGTTTGTCTTGGAAACTCTATATCTCTCCTTCTATTCTGAATGACATTCTTGCCGGGGGGAGTATTCTTGGCTGTAGTTCTTTCTCTTTCAGCAATTTGAATATATCATGGCACTCCCTTCTAGCTTGTCAAGTTTCTTCTGAAAAATCAGTTGATAGTGTTACAGGGTTTCTCATGTATGTAACTGTTTTCTTTTCTCTTGGTGCTTTAACATTTTTCTTTCTCACTACTTTTATCATTTTAATTACTATGTGTCATGTAGTGGACCTCCTTGAGTTGATTTTGTTGGAATATTGCTGTGCCTCCTAGATCTGGAGTTTCGTTTTCTTCTCCACATTTGGAAGCTTTCAGCTGATATTCTTCAAATATCAGCTGAAATATCTTTCCCCCTTTTTGCCCTCTTCTCCCTCTGGGACCCCTATAATGCAAATGTTATGCTTGATGGTGTTGCTGAATTCTTAAATTCTATTTTAGTTTTTTATTTTTTTTACTCCTCTTCAGCTTGTTTGCTTTCCATTACTTTGTCCTGCTTGATTGTTTTCCACTACTTTGTCCTCTTGGTTGCTGATCTTGTCTTGTGCTTTTTCTAACCCATTTATTCTATCTTCTGTGTTGTTAGTTACATTTATTGTGTTCTTCATCTTGGACTGGTTCTTTTTATGTTTTCCATGTCTTTTTTAAGGATCTCAATGAGGTCCTCCTCTCTTCTCAAGTCCAGTTAGTATCTTTTTGACCATTACTTCAAGGAGGCTCCAAACACAGTGTGGAGCTCAGTGAGAGGCTTGAATGCTTGACCCTGAGATCAAGCCCTGAGCTGTGATCAAGTGTCAGATGATTAACTGACTGAGCCACCTAGGTGCCCTTTGACCATTACTTTAAATTCTCTATCAGACCTATTACTTACCTCTGTTTAGCTCTCTTGCTAAAGAGAGCTCTGATTTTGTCCTGTTCTTTCATCTGGGACATACCCCTCTCTCTCCTCATTTTTTTTTTTTTAATTCTGTATCTGTTTCTATGTGTTGGAAAAGTTAACTACATCTTCTGCTCTTGAAAGGAGTTGGCTTATAAAGAAGTCCAGTAGTGTTCTGTAATGCAGTGTCGTGTCCCCTGTTCACTAGAAGCTGGCACTTCGTGTGTGTTTCTTATGTATGTTGGGTGTTCCTTAAATATTGTGGCTCAGCCACTTTTGCCTGTAGTCTAATCACTTGTAATGGCTATCTTTGCCTCTTATGGGCAAGCTTCGCCCCCTGTGTCATTAATGTGCCAATATGATGCGGCTTTGAGCTTGAGTTGAGTCAGACCAGGTGTTTGCCAGAGTTGCAGTAGCACCAAAGTTCAGGGTGCTTTCCCTGTGCTGTCACCTGTGAGAAGCTTTTGTTGTTGGGGAGGGCCTGCTATCAGACCAGATGTGTGCCCCCGCCCACTGCTGGGGCTGCAGTGGGCCTGGTTTGTTTGGTTATTTTCTCTTCTCCTCAGGAGTCACTTTGGAGTAGAGCTGCTCCCTGCCAGGGCTGCTTTTGTCCTTCTGGGCCTGTGGCACTGCTTTGAAGGGCTCCCGCCAAGGACTTATTGGAAGGGCACGGTCCATAGGACAGTGGGGTTGGGGAACACAGTTTTAGCAAGGATTTCCCTGATGTGCTATGGAAAAGGACCTGGAGCCAGTCCTTGGAGGAGGACCCGGAGGAAATGTGTCCACAGGAGAATGCAGGCTGGGTGTGGCTGTTAGCAAATTAGGTAGTGATTGCTGGTGCTGTGCAGGTTCCTTCACATATACCTGTGTACAGGCTGGGGGTGGGGGAGGGAAATGGCGCCCACTGGCTCTTTTGTTCTTGGGGAAGTCTCACAGGGATCCCTGTTCCTCTGGCACATGATCTGAGAGTAGTAAATTAATCTCCCTTCCTTATACCCTAGAGGTTTTTCAAACTGTTGCATCTATGCTATATCTTTGTGAAGCTGTTCATGTGCTGTGTCTTGAAGGATGAGGACTCAGTTTCCTCTCATCCTCCCTGCTCTCTCAGAGCAGAGGCTCCTGATTTTTAAACTTTTAGGTGTTAAGCCCCACTGATTGTAAGAACTTGCAAAATGTTGTTCCTCTGGTTTTCAGAGCCAAATGTTTTGGGGATTCTTCTTATCTGTGGTAAGGACGCCTGTTGAGATGGTCTGTTTCCCCTTTTCACTCCTGTGGTGTCCCTTCCTTCCATGGACAGTCCTCTGAGTCTGTTTAGCTCCCACCCCATTCCCATCCTACCTACCGTTTTTAATGTGACCTCACTCTATATTTAGCTGTAGTATAGTTTGCTCTTTCAGTGTTTGAGTTGTCTTCTAGGTTATTTACACGGTTGTGGGTGTTATCTAGCTATATCCTTGGCAGGATGTGAGCTTAGGGTCTTCCTACTCTGCTATCTTTCCTGGAACTTAGGTACCTGAATAGTTAGTTAGGTACCAATAGTAGTTAGGTACCAAACTGCTTTCCAGAATGGCTGTACCTTTGTACAATCCAATCAGCAACGTGCAAGCTATCCAATTCCTTTGCATCCTTGCCCTTGCCTGCATTTGGTGCTATCGTGTTTTTTTGTTTGTTTTTTCTTTTAGGCATTTTGCTAGGTATAAGATGATTTATTTGCATTTCACTAATGATATAGGACATTTTTTCATGTGCTTCTTTCCCATGTATTTTCTCTTTTGTAAAATGGTGGTTCATGTCCTTTTCCATTTGTAATTAGATTGTTTACTGTTCAGTTTTAGAGAGTTCTTTATGGATACTTGTCCTTAAGTGATTCACAAATATTTTTGTCACAGTTCTATAGAGTCTTTTCATTCTCTTAACGGGGTCATTTGCAGAGAAAAGTTCTGAATTTTGAATAAGGTTCAGTTTATCAATTTTTACTTTTATGAATTAGTTATGCTTTTGGTGTGAAATCTGAAAATTCTTTGGCAGCCCTAGTTTCTTCTATACCTATTTTTCTAAATGTTTAATGGTTTTAGTTTGACATTAAGATCCATGACCCATTTTGAGTTAATTTTTGTGTAGGTTTGAGCTTTAGTTTTAAGGTGGTTTACTTGTTAGTTTGTTTTGCCAATAGACCCCCACTTGCTCTAGCATTATTTGTTGGAAAAGCTGCTCCTCCATTGGATTATGTTTACAAATGTCAAAAATTTGTTAGGCATATTTTTGTGTGTATGCTTCTGGGTTTATTTTCTGTTCCATTGATTGATATGTATATTTCTTTGCCAAAATCCTATTGTTTTGATTAATATAGATCTTAAGATTAGTGAAGTTGATTTTTTTTCTGCTTTACTACTTTTTAATATTATTTTGGGCCTTGTTCCTTTCTATATGAATTTGAGAATTAGTTTGTATGTCTACAAATAACATTGGTGGGAGTTTGATAGAAATTGCACCAAACCTATAGATGATTTGGGGATAATTGAAATCCTTTGGTTTCTTCATGTACCTTTTTGGCATATAGAAATATACTTATTGTGTGTTTGTCTTGTATTCTGTGACCTTGCTGAACTGACTGAATAGTTCCAGTTTTTTATTTTTTAAAAATTTTTTTTTTTTTTTTGTAGATTTGTTTGGGATTTTCTTTGTAGAGAATCATCTATATGCAAAGATGGGATACTTTTTATTTCTTCCTTTCCTGTTTGTGTTTTATTGCAGTGGCTAGAACTTTTAGTACCCTGTAAAGTAGGAGTGGTGAGAGTAGACGTCTTCGTGATCTTAGGAGAGTAGACCAGTTCGTGATCTTGCATTGGGAATTTTGTCATGAAATGATGTTGGGTTATGTCAAATGCTTTGTCTACATCAAATTACATGATCATATGATTTCTGTAGTTTATTGATATATTGGGTTACATTTACAAATATTGGACCAGCTTTGTGTACATGGAATTAATTCTAGTGGTTATTGTGTATAATTCTATATATTTCTGGATTTAATCTGCTAATATAGAAGAATTTTACATTTGAATTTATGAGAGATATTAGTTTATAATTATTTCCCCATCCCCTTTTTTTGAACTGTACTTTCGTTTTGTTATACTCTGTTCTCCTTGTACTATTCTATGTTTTGATATCAGGTAAACACTAGTCATAAAATCAGTTGGCAAGTTTTCCCTTCTCTTCAGCTTGCTGGAACAGATTGTATAAAATTGGTGTTCATTCTGTAGTAAATGTTTGGTAGAAATCTCCTGTGAAACCATCTGGGCCTGATGATTTCCTCTATCATTTTCATTCTAGCATTGAGTTCATCTAGGTGAGTTTATTTTGGTTGTTGTATTTTTTAGTTATACAGTTTATGTTTGGTTGTTTTAAAACTTATTTGTTTGTTTTTAAAAGAATTGTAATAGCTGGGACGCCTGGGTGGCTCAGTTGGTTAAGCCGCTGCCTTCGGCTCAGGTCATGATCCCAGCGTCCTGGGATCGAGTCCCACATCGGGCTCCTTGCTCAGCAGGGAGCCTGCTTCTCCCTCTGCCTCTGCCTGCCATTCTGTCTGCCTGTGCTCGCTCTCTTCCCCTCTCTCTGTCTGATAAATAAATAAAATTAAAAAAAATTATAATAGCTTGTGGAAGCATGTGTGATGGATGCTTTAAAATCCTTGTTGGACAGTTCTAACACCTGATTCATCTTAGATTTGACCTTTGGTGGCTGTTATTTCTCATGCATATTCTGATTTCTTCATTCTTGGTATGGCTGTATTTTTTAATTATTATTTTCTGGGTATTATGAGACTCTAGATCCTATTAAAGACTTTTTTAAGTCAGCCAGGCCCCCACATTGAAATGTAACATGAGGCTTGGATGAGTATGTTTGCTTAGAAACCCACTAGGTCCCCTTCCTATCTCCAGTATTACTCCAGAACAATTACAGCAAAAGAAGGACACTCCTACTGCTTTGCTGCAGATGGGAAGGTTGGATATTCACCATCCTGTCTTGGGGATTTGGGTTGTAGTTTCAATTTCCTGCTGAACCTTTTGCTACCAGGGAGCGATAATGGGAAGGGAGTGATATTCAGCTCTGTATCACATCACCTCCTTTGGCCTCATTAAGGAAGACTGGTAGTCTACTTCCCCCTGGGCCCTGCTGACACCAGGGATGTGGGGAATTGGGAGTGTTGATTAGCCCCGGTTGGCACTGCTGTGTAGGTACCTGGAGATTCAGGTTCCTGTTTGGCCCCAGTGATGTTCAAATAAGGGGGACGGTGGAGTGGGGACTAGTTCCCACTTCTATTATCTTGGTCAGTCTCATTGGTTTTGCATGAGTGGTGACTAGCTCTCTTTCAGACTACTTTTTAAAATTTAAATTCAGTTTATTCATTAGTATATTACTAGTTTAAGAGGTAGATTTCAGTGATTCATCAGTTGCATATAACACTCAATGCTTATTCCATCAAGTGCCCTCCAGTTACCTTATTCCCTCACCCACCTCCCCTCCAGCAACCCCCAGTTTGTTTCCTATATTTAAGAGTCTATTATGGTTTGTCTCCTTCTCTGTTTTTATCTTATTTTTCTTTCCCTTCCCCTATGTTCATGTGTTTTATTCCTTAAATTCCACATATGAGTGCAATCATAAGGTATTTGTCTTTCTCTGACTGACTTATTTAGCTTAGCATTACCTTCTAGTTTCATCCAGGCCATTGCAAATGCAAGATTTCATTCTTTTTGATGGGTGAGTAATATTCCATTATGTGTATGTGTATGTATGTGTGTGTGTGTGTGTGTGTGTGTGTGTGTATACACACCACAAGGGGCACATGCACTCCAATATTTATAGTAAGCAATCTCCACAGTAGCTGAAACATGGTAAGAGCCCAGATGTCCATCAACAGATGAATAGACTGCTTAAGATTCTTAATAAATCTTATTACTATTGAGTAGAGGTGGTGGCTCAACTTTTTGCCATACTCTGCAGATGCTACTTTGGTGGGGGAATTGGAGCAGTGAAGGAGAATGAGCAACATAGGGGAATGTAAAATGATCTCTTTTTGCCCACTGACAATAATCCCATCAGAGGAATTCTTTTAGTTCTCTCTGGTGGGAAATGGAAAATCAGCCTGCCAAACTGTCTGATTTGCTAACTGTGGGGGAATTAGATTGTCTTTTTATGTGTGTGCAGGGATAAAGTAGGGTGGAGATTTGGGGGTAGAAATGTAACTTCTTATTTGACCTGTGTGAAGGGGACAATGAAGTTTTTCTACAGATGATTGCCTGGAGTGGGACGATTATTGCCAAAAAATGTCTTCTTCACTCTTTTCCTTGCCTGTGATTAGTAGGGAACAAGGTTTTCTTGGAGCTTTTTTTGGTTTCTGCCTATTGGTGGTTTCACAGAGTCTTCTGCAGTATGCTGGCTGGTGTCTATAGGAGGCAGTAAGGAGGTAGGAGGTCCTGGGTGCTCTCTGTCATGCTGTTCCCCAGGCTGTGAGTTTCATAGGTATCCAGTCTTTGTCCTTCTTTTAGAAACTTCCTGTGTTTCTTTGTCACGTCATAGCTAGGGATTTTTTTTTTCTTCCTTTTTTTAAAAAAAAAAATTATTTATTTATTTTCAGCATAACAGTATTCATTATTTTTTCACCACACCCAGTGCTCCATGCAATCCGTGCCCTCTATAATACCCACCACCTGGTACCCCAACCTCCCACCCCTGCCCTCCACTTCAAACCTCTCAGATTGTTTTTCAGAGTCCATAGTCTCTCATGATTCACCTCCCCTTCCAATTTCCCCCAACTCCCTTCTACTCTCTAACTCCCCATGTCCTCCATGCTATTTGTTATGCTCCACAAATAAGTGAAACCATATGATAATTGACTCTCTCTGCTTGACCTATTTCACTCAGCATAATCTCTTTGAGTCCCGTCCATGTTGCTACAAAAGTTGAATATTCATCCTTTCTGATGGAGGCATAATACTCCATAGTGTATATGGCCCACATCTTCCTTATCCATTCGTCCATTGAAGGGCATCTTGGTTCTTTCCACAGTTTGGCGACCGTGGCCATTGCTGCTATAAACATTGGGGGTACAGATGGCCCTTCTTTTCATGACCTCTGTATCTTTGGGGTAAATACCCAGGAGTGCAATTGCAGGATCATAGGGAAGTTCTATTTTTAATTTCTTGAGGAATCTCCACACTATTCTCCAAAGAGGCTGCACCAACTTGCATTCCCACCAACAGTGTAAGAGGGCTCCCCTTTCTCCACATCCCCTCCAACACATGTTGTTTCCTGTCTTGTTAATTTTGGCCATTCTAACTGGTATAAGGTGATATCTCAATGTGGTTTTAATTTGAATCTCCCTGAGGGCTAGTGATGATGAACATTTTTTCATGTGTCTGATAGCCATTTGTATGTCTTGATTGGAGAAGTGCCTGTTCATATCTTCTGCCCATTTTTTTATATGATTGCCTGTTTTGTGTGTGTTGAGTTTGAGGAGTTCATTATAGATCCTCAATATCAACCTTTTGTCTGTACTGTCATTTGCAAATAACTTCTCCCATTCCGTGGGTTGCCTCTTTGTTTTTTTGACTGTTTCGTTGGCTGTGCAGAAGGTTTTGATTTTGATGAAGTCCCAAAAGTTTACTTTCACTTTTGTTTCCTTTGCCTTTGGAGACATATCTTGAAAGAAGTTGCTGTGGCTGATATCGAAGAGATTACTGCCTATGTTCTCCTCTAGGATTCTGATGGATTCTTGTCTCACGTTGAGGTCTTTTATCCATTTTGAGTTTATCTTTGTGTACGGTGGAAGTGAATGGTCGAGTTTCATTCTTATACATATAGCTGTCCAGTTTTCCCAGCACCATTTATTGGAGACTGTCTTTTTTCCACTGGATATGTTTTCCTATTTTTCGAAGATTAATTGACCAGAGAGTTGAGGTTCCATATCTGGGCTCTCTATTCTGTTCCACTGGTCTATGTGTCTGGTCTGTGTGTCTGTTTTTATGTCTGTTCCACTGGTCTATGATCACAGCTTTGTAATAAATTTTGAAATCAGGTAACGTGATGCCCCCAGTTTTATTTTTGTTTTTCAACATTTCCTTAGCGATTCGGGGTCTCTCCTGATTCCATACAAATTTTTGCTAGAGATTTTTAGTTGTGAGAGAAGAAGACCTAAGAGCTGCGGGGCTTTCCATCTTGCCAAAACCACGTCTCTCAAGGTACTGTTTTTTTTTTTTTTAACATGAAAGCACTTATAAATAAAATTAAATGTTCTTGCTACAATGGAGTATTTTTTAGTGAAAACTTCTTCCATGAAGATTTTCATTGATTTCTACATTGGATTGATTGATTATCAGTCAGCCTTTTTTGTTTCTAGAACCACAGAATTATTTTCTTATAAAACAAGGAGCATCTACGACCCTTTTTATTGGAGTAAAATATATAGAAGATAAAATTTGCCATTTTAACCACTTTTAAGTATACAGTTTGGTGGCATTGATTATGTTTACAGTCTTGTAAACTATCATTTCCAAAACTTTTTATTGTTGTTGTTAATTAATGGACTTTATTTTTTTGAGCTGTTTTACGTTTACAGAAAAATGAGTGGGAAGTACAGAAAGTTCACATGTACCTCTTCCTTTCCTTTCTCCTTTTGTTAGCATTTTATATCACTCTGTTACACTTGTTACATTGATGAGCAGTACACATTTTATGGGTTTTGACAAACAGACAACATGAGTCCACCATTAAAGTGTTATTTGGAATAGTTTCGCAGTCCAAAATATCCCCTGTGCTCTACCTATTCATCCTTCACCCTTCCTCCTTCCCTTTTTCACAGTTCCTAGCAACCACTTATCCTTATACTGTGCCTAACTCAGTATTCTAAAATATCCATATTTTCAAAACTTAGTTCATCAAAACATTTGGAAAATGTAATTGTTTCAGAACACAAGAAAGGTAAAATATAATGTAAAAACCATTTTTGTATATGTTCATTTTAGATAGAGCCTGATATTATAAACTATTCATATGTTGTTCTTTTATTTTGCAAAGGTACTGTTTTGATTTATAGCTCCTAAAAGTGAAAGCCAATTTAAGGAGTTATTTCACACTGTTCTGGAAGTTGATGTTCATGATTTCTCAGTTTTCTGCTTATTTGTCTCCCTTTATATGCCAGGTGATTAATCTTAAAATGCTAATGGTCTATATCTTCTTAGATTTTGAGCATACATTATAGATTAGCAAGAAAAGGGTCCAACTTTTTGAAATAATATACTTGTATGCCCTTATTATGTAGGAGGAACTAAGTACCAGAGATGTAAAAAATTTAATTTCTTATTCTATTTGTTTAGAGAAAAGCAAAATCTAACATACATTAAACTCTTACTTTGTAACTATAATAGGTCCTCATATACTTACTGTGTATTGATAAACCTGCAGATAGAGAAATGGGTAATCTTGCCCAGAGTCACTCACTAGAAAGTTCATGGTGGAACCCAGATTAAAACTCTGAATCTCTATCCAGTACCTGAGCAAGGAAGGACTGTGCCTAGAAGCTCTTCCAGACTTATTCATTCCCTTTTGACACTGAAACCAAGTTGCTGATCTAGAATAAAATCTAATGGACCCAATTTATCCCTTGATACAGGAATTATCCAGTCCCATCCCCATTCTAACCATTGGAGTCATAATATGATAAACGTGTTCTAAATTGTATGGGTATGCAGGGCACAAAGATAAAAGGGTGGAAGGCAGTGCGGGAAGTAAAACAAAGTAGATAGTGACAGTGCAACATGATTAAGGCTGTGATTGAAGTAATTTTGGGTATGCAAGTAGTATATCAGAGATGTTGTCCTCCAAAAAGGAGACGGCTAAGCTGCATTTTACTCAGGACCATCAATGTCTTGAAAATATCTACCTCTAGGACTTCTGAATTACATTTGTAATCTTTTTTTGTTCTGTGCTGACAAAGGTTTTTTCCAGCCTACTACGATTCCAAGCCCAGTTGAGGAAGTATGTTTTACAGTTGTTGGAACCATTAAAAATAATAAAAAATCTGGGGCGCCTGGGTGGCTCAGTGGATTAAGCCGCTGCCTTTGGCTCAGGTCATGATCTCAGTGTCCTGGGATCGAGCCCCGCATCGGGCTCTTTGCTCAGCGGGAGCCTGCTTCTCTCTCTCTCTCTCTGCCTGACTCTCTGCCGACTTGTGATCTCTCTGTCAAATAAATAAATAAAATCTTTAAAAAAAAAAAAATCTATGTGTACCACAGGCGACAGATACCCATGATAGTGATATAATGAAAAATAGCCTCTTTTTTTTTTTTTTTATTTTTTAAATAGTGGTAAGAGCTCAGCTCTGAAATCAGGTAGGACTGATTTGATTGAATCTGGATCCTACAGTTATGTGGTGATGAAAAAAGTAGATAATTTCTATAGAATAGGGTACTTACTATACTGTTTTGTATATTAAATGAGATTATATTTATAAAGATCTTAGCGTAGTGCCTGGGTAAGTACTGAATACTGCATTATCTGCTTTATTAGTTGGTGAGTCTTACCTTAACTGTGTTTATAATTGTGAAAATATAATGTTAATACATCTGACTTTGGTACTCAATTTGTGCTGAAAATAGTTGAAAAATGTTTTATTTAAGTTTATGTAGAGTTACAATAATATTTCCAGTAGTAACCATAAATTTAAACATATGTGAAAAAATGAGAATTAAGAGCAGTTCTATTTTTGTAAATAGGTATTAAACAATGTTTTTCTAAGAAAACCACAAAGAATTTACCCATAGAATTCTTCATTATGTGGCCTCAGGATGTCTTAGTATTTGTTTATGTTTACTGGATATCTGTATGCTTTGTGTATATCTTTCTCCCATCACATCATTGGGCCAAGAAGTTTTTGATAAAGAAATTTTTTGTTTCATTTATAATTTTAGATTGCTTCTATCTTTGTTGAAGGATTGCCAGTATATTTGCTTCACTGCTAAATGTTCTTTTATGTAAAGACTTTTTTCCTTCTTGAAATATGTTGGATCTATTGCTAATCATAAGAAAGTTGTGACCCCCAGCTTCAAGGAGTTTAAAATATGAGATGAAGAAGAATGGTACAAATATATACAGGGTAACTTAAGGATAATATCTTGAGCGTAACAGAAATAAGAAAATAAATAAACCATTTCTGTTGGAATCTCATCTTAACACTTTAAAAAGCAAGTGGAATTTTTGTGAATGCCTTACCCTGGAGGCGTTGATTTCAAAGAGTTGTCTACATTTTTAGCAGCTAGGTATTGGTCTTACATTAGATTGTGATCTTACTTTTATCAATCTTGAAGTGATTCACTGTTCAAGTTGGGGGCATTGGTTTGAAAGGTCCTCTTCAGTTATAAGCTGTAAAAATGCCATGGTGGTTTGGGGTTTTGATTAAAAATAGAGTGTGCTGATTTCTGTGTAGGCGTGCTTACCATATTTGTTTACATTTATTCAATGTTGGTATTGCTTTTATTTCTAGCAAATATTTCTTAAGTGTATTTTTGTCCTGTTTGTGTTATAAAACAGAAAAAGCAAAATTAAAGGTGTAAATACATACACATTTTATAACATGTTAAATAAGGTATTCATTTTAGCAAAGAACATCAGAGAAGTGTTTTTTTCCTTTGCCTCTCTCTGTACATTTCTCCTAATAAATTAGAGCCCTAAGATTAATTACAATTTCTTAGTTTTCGTTATCTTAAAGCTGATGTTTAAAACTAATATAGGTACAGAAAATGAATACTTTTTAGAAATTTAAATGGTTTTTATAGACATAAACTGTTCTGCTGGAGTAGTCAGGATTCATAATCAGTCCATTCACATGTGACCCGGGTGGGCTTATTTGGGTACCTTTGAGATTTGAAGCAAATCTGTAAGAGCCTATTATTGATAATCTTTATTGGCCAGAGACAGAGGCTCTTATAGATTTACTTTGAAACATAAGTTTAAAGATACCAGCAGTTAACTGGTGTAATATTAAACTATTTATATAGCTATGTAGGTACAGAATGTCCTCTTGATCCTATCATCAACTTGTTGAACAGCTGTTACTATCTTGGAGGGCTTCATTGACTTGCCCATGATCCTGGCACTTAGTAAGTCACACCAAGATGTAAGATTCTAGATTCCATATTCTTTTCCAGATTCCTCAAAGAAATGTCTTAACTTTAAAATTAATCTTAATGACTATTGGACTCATGAGATCTTAGAATTATTTCACATGATCGTCTATTGCATTTTGGAGAAAAAAAAATTTAGCAGAAGTTAAGGCAGCATTCTTATGTTACCAGTCAGAGATGACAACTATAGAGATGCTGTGAATTGTTAGGCCGTATGAAAATGAAAGTAATTATAGGATCCAAGTTAAGTGAAAGAAAATCATATTCACATTCTGAATGCAGAACCAACTGAGAACTATAGATCATTATTTTAAAGGAAAACAAAATGAAAACTTACCAAGATACCAGTTTTCCTTGTAGTGATGCTGTTTAAATACACCTTTTATAAGGTAGTGATGATGTAATAAAATCTATAGTAAAGATTATGATAAACTGTACAGATGTATTTTAGATCCCTTAAACACAGTTTCCCTGAACTCATTTTGCCTACAAGGGATTTGTGGACTTAGTCAACAGTCAACGAACATAAACATTTCATTTGGCTGGAAAGGGCAGAAAGGTTTTCCTGTAGAAAAGAGAAGGGAAATGCTCTACATAGGGAGACTGAGGAAATTTTCATATACTACGATCTTGTTCTAATCCAGAAAAATTCAAGGAAACACAAAGTACCACCTAAAGTCCTCCATTGCCCTTAATTCAGCTAGGCTCACATTTGTACCCAGGGTAGGATTACTTTTAAAAATGCTATTTTCCTTCTTCCATCAATCCCAGGAACAATAATTATATCTCTGTAACTAATGGAAGTATTGCTGGTATATCCTTTAAAAAAGTAAATTTCCTACCTAAAAGCCTATCATGAGTTGCTTTTCAAACCGTAGCCTTTCCTAAGTGAAAGTGAAGCAACTGTTAATTTCCCATGCTGAAAGATAGGAGGGAGAAAGCAAGCTGCAGGGTCTGGTTTCCTATTCCCACCTCCTGGGGCTGTGCATTGTGGGTCTATTTTGAGTCGCCAGACTCAAAGTCAGTAATTTCGTTTCACATCTTCTTTGTATACTGGCTTGTAGTTTAACTTTGTAAATTAAAAATAAATTCCATTGCAAGCAGCTTATCCTTTTTAACTGATTTTTGTTACTTTTCATGTACTTTGCAGTTCTTTCTTCTTTCCTATAAAAGTCTTTCCTATTAAAGGGAGAAAGAGATTTTAGATATATTCTTGTTCTGACTAGAAAGTATTTTTTTTTTAAGATTTTTATTTATTTATTTGACAGTCAGAGATCACAAGTAGGCAGAGAGGCAGGCAGAGAGAGAGAGGAAGGGAAGCAGGCTCCGTGGTGAGCAGAGAGCCAGATGCGGGACTCGATCCCAGGACCCTGGGACCATGACCTGAGCCGAAGGCAGAGGCTTTAACCCACTGAGCCACCCAGGCGCCCCCAACTAGAAAGTATTAACACTGCATTTCACAGAATGAGCTTGTTAGAAACAACCTTAGATCACTGAGATCACTGATGAGGGAATCATAGCAGAACAATCTGAAGAACTTGTCCACACATTTCCTTGGATCATTTGTTTGGGTAGTTTTGAATTGGTTTCCATGCATGGCACAGTTTTATAAAGTTTCTGATCAACATTCAGAGTGAAGAACTACTGAAATCCAACATCTTACTGTTTCAAGGAGGGTTTGCCCAGAGATTGCTGATAGAACAGATTCTGGTCTCTTTCCTCAAATCCCATGGTTTTTTCCCCCCACTTTATCTAAAGCACCTTCTAATTTGGATATTTATACTACTAGTGGAAAACCCTCTTTTCTCACTTCTTTCAGACATGTGAGATTGTGGTTATGTGAAATGTTTAAAGACTCTGGCTCCAATATTAAATTATAAGTGATTTCAAGACAGGGACAGAATACAGTAATTTTTTTTTTTAACCTCTGAACCCTGTTTGACATAGTTCTTTTGGTATAAACACTCAAAAAGTGTTTGTTTATTTGTTTTTAAAGATTTTATTTATTTGAGAGAAAGAGAGCATGAATGGGGGGCAGAGGGACAACCTGACCCCATGCTTTGCGTGGAGCCTAAGGTGAGACTTGATCCCAGGATCCTGAGATCATGACCTTATCGGAAGTCAGAGGCTTAACCAACTGAGCCACCCAGGTGCCCCAATAAATGTTTATTTAACAAGTAGCTCTGATTTGGAATAAGGTAGCATTTAGTGCCACCTATATTTGGTTCATGGCCAATATTGTTGGTTCAACAATATTTATTGAATAAGTCAGTCTTCAGGGAGTCTTTTCAGCAGTTTAATTATAAATTCCATTTTCCATATAATTTCACATAATTTAAAATAAATCTTATAATTTGAAATGTTTTTTATTTTTCTAGAAATAATTGTTTTGCTTGCTTTATGTATAATAGTAGCATAGTAGTTATTTCTAGAATTAGATCACATTTGAGTAATAAAAAGAGTAATGGGCTTTAATATGAGACCAAATTACATTACTGTCTTGGCTTTAATTTTCCTCCATCTATAAATGAATGAGTTTAGATTTCAGCTCTAAAATTATGTAAATATATCCTATTCACTCTTAAAGATATATCTTATTGTCTCTCTGGAGAATGCTAATACAATCTCTATATATCTTTCTTATAAAATGTGTAATGTAAATGAAGGTAATACTAATAAGCACTTTGAAGAAATGAAACAGGAATTGGGGGCCTGGAGAGTGGTGGAAAGTGCCTGGTCAAATGCAGTAGGCAGAGAAGGGCTTTCTGATTAGATGACATTTAGAACAGAGTCCCAAAGAACATTAAGCAAGTGAGACATGTGGATAGCATAGCAGCAGAGGGAAGTGTTTAGAACAGTTTCGTCACAGTGACTCAAAACTGAAAATAATCTGAATGTTCATCAGCTGGTAAATGAATAAACAGCTTATGGCACATGTATACAGTGGAATCCTAGCCAGTAGTAAATAGCAACAAATTATTGATAAACATAGCAGCATGAATATATCTCAAAGAATTATGCCACATGAGAAAACTCAGCCATAAAAGAATACACAGAGCAGGAATCCATTATTATGATGGCATTCTGGAAAAGGCAAAACCAGGAATAGAGAACAGATCAGTAGTTGGCAGAGTTGAGGGGCAGGAGTGTCTGTAAAGGGCTCAAAGAGGGGTGCTTGGGTAGGTAGCTCAGTTGGTTAAGCGACTAACCCTTGGTTTCGACTCAGGTCATGATCTCAGAGTTGTGGGACTGAACCCATGTCAGGCTCTGCCCTCAGTGGGGTGTGTGCTTGAGATTCTCATTCCCTTTGCCCCTCCCCTCCTCTTATGTTTTCTCTCTCTCTCTCAAATAAATCAATCTTTTTAAAAAAGATTTTATTTATTTGGCAGAGCACAAGTGGGGGAATGGCAGGCAGTGGGAGAAGCAGGCTCCCCTGCTCAGCTTGATGCAGGACTCCATCCCAGGATCCTGGGATCATGACTTAAGCTGAAGGCAGCCACTTAACTGACTGAGGCACCCAGTTGCCCCAATAAATAAATCTTTAAAGAAAAAAGGGCTCGGAGAAACTCTGAGAGTGATGGAGATGATCTCTATCTTGATCGTGGTTCTATTTACACATCTGTATTCATTTGTCCAAACTCAATACATTCAGGGGCATCTGGGTGGCTCAGTGGGTTAAGCCTCTGCCTTCGGCTCAGGTCATGATCTCTCAGGGTCCTGGGATCTAGCCTCACATCGGGCTCTCTGCTCAGCAGGGAGCCTGCTTCCTCCTCTCTCTTTCTGCCTGCCTTTCTGCCTGCTTGTGATCTCTGTCTGTCAAATAAATAAATATTTTAAAATTAAAACAAAAAAACTCAATACGTTCAAAAAGAGTGAATTTTACTGTATAGGAATTATACCTCACTAAATCTGGCTTAA
This sequence comes from Mustela putorius furo, assembly GCF_011764305.1. NCBI lineage: Eukaryota > Metazoa > Chordata > Mammalia > Carnivora > Mustelidae > Mustela > Mustela putorius. Next base: position 11,717,035 of record NW_025422123.1, on the reverse strand, counting down.
AACAGTTCTTTGTAAATAATGTAATATGAAGTAAACCTGATGCCCATTGAAATATGCTATTTTTATCTTATGGCTTTCTGTCATCTTTGGGGATAGAAGTGCCTCTGTTGCAGTTTGAGAAACAAGGGGCTAAAATTTTTCAGGTCGTTAATTATGCTGATTATGATTATGATAATAATTATGGTCAATTATGATTATGATTAATAATTTCAGCTGTAAATAAATATTCCCTGGCATAAATTATAGAAACTTTAGAAAGCAATAGTTTCTTTATTTTTTTTTTTTTAAAGATTTTATTTATTTATTTGACAGAGAGAGATCACAAGTAGGCAGAGAGGCAGGCAGAGAGAGAGGAGGAAGCAGACTTCCTGCTGAGCAGAGAGCCTGATGCGGGACTCGATCCCAGGACCCTGAGATCATGACCTGAGCCGAAGGCAGTGGCTTAACCCACTGAGCCACCCAGGCGCCCCAGAAAGCAATAGTTTCTTGAGGAGCACAAGTAAGTACTCTAATTGCACACTGAAATCAAAAGATGTTGTTAATACTGTGATCACAGATACGGTTTCATATGATGTGAGAAGTGAACTTTAACAGCCAGTGTCAGAGTCAAGACCTGAGTCAGACTATTGCCATGTTTCATCAAAAGTTCAGTAAATATTTCTTTCAGTGTTTTCATCATCATCTTCGTTTTCCTTATTCCAGCCAGAAAGCGAAAAAATCAGCCAAAATCACCATTCTCTTCCTTCTTTGGATTTTTAATTGAATGCCCAAATCCCTCAAGTCATAAATGTTGAGTCTGACCAAAAGATGCAGATGGATCAAGACTTTAAAAATATAAAGCAGCTAATTTAGCACATGATCAAAGACAGAAAAGGTCAGGAAAAAAAAAAAATCCACTAGGCCTTCCCTCCACCCCTTTTGTTGGCCACAATACTAACACTGACCCTTAAATAGTTTCTTAACTGACTGTATCCCAGTCACTTCAATGGAGTAAAAGGATTCTAGCAGCTTCACAGGAAAGATAGATCTTTTGTTACCATTTAGTGAGCTCATTGAGAACACTGAAGCGAGAATTAAAGTTCTAAGAGAAATTCCAGGAGAGTGTCAGACTTTGGAATACACTTTTGTTGTCGTCCTTCCTTGATCTTGCCATAGCATTGAGTTCTGATAAAAGGGAAGTAATGGCTTTGGCTAGCTAGGTTTTCTATTGCCTACAGTGCCTACCCATTCAAGGCTTTTAACCGTTTTTGGAGAATCCTGTCCAAGAGTAATCTTAAACTACATGGTTGTCTCCTTTTAGGGATCCTGATGTGAAATTTAAGACTTTTTTTTTTTTTTTTTTTTTAATGATTTGGCTACCCTATTGGGTAAATACCTAAGAGTGGAATTGCTTGGTGCATTTAACTGTATAAAAAAATGGCCAACGTGTTTTCCAAAGTGCTTATACAACTTTATGTCTTCACCAGCACTTAGTAAGTTCTGGTTACTTCACATCTTTGGCAGTGGTTGTTATTTTGCCTTTTAGATTTTAGCTCTTCTAGTAGGATGTAACAGTACATAAGTGTGGTTTTAATTTGTTTTTCCCTGATGGCAAATGAAGATGTGTATCATTTCATGGGCTTTTAGCCTTTTGATAGGTTCTTAGGTGAAGTACCTATTCAAATCCTTTGCTCAGTTTTTAATTGCTTTTTGTTTTATTTTGGTTTTTGCTTTTTTGGTCTTTTTATCATTGAGTTATGAAATTCCTTTATATATTTCAAATATAAGTCTTTAGTAGGTATGCTATAAGTATTTTCCCTCAGTATGTGACTTATTTCTTCTCCTTCTGGCATTCCAATTTTATATGTTAGGCCACATTTTTCAATTGAGGTAAATTGGTATTTAACACTATGTTAGTTTCAGGTATAAGTATTGTAATTATTATGTATTTTACAGATATTCATATACACAACAAAACGATCACCTTGGTAAGTCTAATTACCCTCTGTCCAAGGTGTTCAGCCTTTTTCCACCCCTCAATGCCTTTCCCTTATGATAACCACTGTTCTCCAAATCTGTAAGTTTTGTTTGTTTTTTTAGGTTTCACATATAAGTGAAATCACATGGTATTTGTCTTTCTGTCTCTGATTTATTTCACTTAACATAATGCCCTCAGTGTCCATCCATGCCATCACAAATGGCAAGATTTCCTTTATTTTTGTGGCTGAATAGTACTCTTTATCTGTTCATCCATTGATGGACACTTACGTTGTTTCCACATCTTGGCTAGTGTAAATAATGCTACAGTTCATATAGGGGAGCATGTTTCTTTTCAAATTAGTGTTTTCATTTTCTTTGGGTAAATACCCAGAAGTGGAATAGCTGGATCATATGGTAGATCTATTTTTAATTTTTTTGAAGAACCTCCATACTGTTTTCCATAGTGACTACACCAATTTACATTCCTACCAATGCTATAATAGAGTCCTACCCTTTTTTCTGCATCCTCTCCAACATTTGGTACTTTTTGTCTTTTTGATACTAACCATCCTAACTGATGTGATCTGATATATCATTGTGATTTGATTGCATTTCCCTGGTAATTCATGATGTTGCATATCTTTACATGTACCTGTTGGCCATCTCTATGTCTTCTTTGGAAAAATATCTCTTTATTTTTTAAAAAGATTTATTTATTTAATTTAGACAAGAGAGAAAAAGAGAGCACAAACAGGAGAGGTGGAGGGAGAAGGAGAGAGAATCTCAAGCAGACCCCATGCTGAGTGTGGAGGCTCATGTGGGACTTGATCTCATAACCCTGATCCCAACCTGAGTCAAAACCGAGAGACACTTAACCAACTGTACCACATAGGTGCCCCCCAAAATGCCTCTTTAGATCCTTTACCCATATTTTTACTAGATTGCTTGGTTTTTTGCTCTTGAGTTGTTGGAGTTCTTTATATATTTTGGATATTAACTCCTTATCAAATATATGATTTGCAAGTATTTTCTCAATAGGTTTTTCATTAGGTTTCCTTTTTATTTTTTTGTTGACTTCCTTTGCTCTGCTGAAGCTTTTTAGTTTGATGTCGACCCAGTTGTTTATGCTTGCTTTTGTTGTCTTTGCAACATCAGAGTTGAGATTCAAACCGCATACAGCTAGCCCTAGAGTAGGAACTTCTTGCCCTACATTGCTGTGCTCCCTACAGTCTTCATCTTCTGGTCACCTCTGTAGGAGAGTTGAATCAAGAAGGCAGATTGTCCCTTAAATGCTTCCCCTCTCAGCGGTGGCTCATTCCAGAGTCTCAAGACACTAGGAAAGGCTGTGTCAGAGGCACCATGAGCAAAATAAGCGAGGTCGAGCAGCGGGCCAGAGCCGCCTTCAACTTGGGCAAGACCCGCCCGCTGCAGTTCTGGATCCAGCAGCTGGAGGCGCTGCGGCGCATGATCAAGGAGCACGAGAAGGACATCGTGGGCGCGCTGACTGTAGACCTCCAGAAGAATGAATGGAATGCCTACTACGAGGAGATGGTTTATGTCCTAGAAGAGATCGAGTACATGATCAAGAAGCTCCCCGAGTGGGCTGCAGATGAGCCCGTGGAAAAGAGTCTCCAGACCCAGCAGGACGAGTGTTACATCCACTCCGAGCCCCTGGGCGTGGTCCTCGTCATCGGCACCTGGAACTACCCCTTCACCGTCACCATCCAGCCCATGGTGGGCGCCATTGCTGCAGGGAATGCAGTGGTCACCAAGCCCTCGGAGCTGAGTGAGAACATGGCGAACCTGCTGGCCACCATCGTCCCTCAGTACCTGGCAGGGACCTGTACCCGGTGATCACTGGGGGCATTCCCGAGACCACAGAGGTGCTCAAGGAAAGATTTGACCATATTCTGTACACTGGGAACACCGCCGTGGGGAAGAACATCATGATGGCAGCGGCCAAGCACTTGACCCCCGTCATGCTGGAGCTGGGGGGGAAGAACCCCTGCTATGTAGACAAGGACTGTGACCTGGACATTGCCTGCAGACGCATCGCCTGGGGGAAATTCATGAACAGCGGCCAGACCTGTGTGGGCCCCGACTACATCCTCTGTGACCCCTCCATCCAGAATCAAATTGTGGAGAAGCTGAAAAAGTCCCTGAAAGAGTTCTATGGGGAGGACGCCAAGAAGTCCCGTGACTACGGAAGGATCATCAACTCCCGGCATTTCCAGAGGGTGATGGGCTTGATGGAGGGCCAGAAAGTCGCCTATGGAGGCACGGGGGACACGGCCACCCGATACATAGCCCCCACCATCCTCATAGATGTGGACCCCCAGTCTCCAGTGATGCAGGAGGAGATCTTTGGGCCGGTGATGCCCATCATGTGTGTGCGCAGCCTGGAGGAGGCCATGCAGTTCATCAACCAACGCGAGAAACCCCTGGCACTCTACGTGTTCTCTCTAAACGACAAGGTGGTTAAGAAGGTGATTGCAGAGACATCAAGTGGTGGGGTGACGGCCAATGACGTCATCGTCCACATCTCTGTGCACTCCCTGCCTTACGGGGGTGTGGGGAATAGTGGCATGGGGTCCTACCATGGCAAGAAGAGCTTTGAGACCTTCTCCCACCACCGCTCCTGCCTGGTGAGGCCTCTACTGAATGATGAGTCCCTCAAAGCCAGGTACCCCCCGAGCATGGCCAAGATGGGCATGGCTACACCGCTGCCCCTCTGTCCAGCCCTAGGAGGATTGCTCCTGGAGCCCCCCCCCACTTGCTCCTCTGTGATCAGTGCATGTCCCCATTTCCTTCTGGGCCCCGGGCTTCCCTTCCCTAGGTCCCTGCCCCTTTGCTGGACATAGAGAGACCAATAAAAGTTCACCAGCCAGAAAAAAAAAAAAAAAAGGCAGATTGTCACCCTGTTATACCTTAGCTGAGAATTCATGTATCTCCAGCTCTTATTTTTTGCCCCTCTGCACACATTTATGAATAATTATGAAAATACTGCAAATATTGCCTTTGGTATTACAAATAAATTTTAATGAGTAGATAAATTCAGAAATACGAAAATCATGAATTATGAGGATCAACTCTATTTACTTTTTCAATCTCCCTAGTAGTTAGAGGTAGGTAGGTAATTGCCTTCTAGCTAATGAAAAGTAAGTAGAAGTGTGCTATAGGGCTTTGCTTATCTTGATAAGAGTCACAAAGTGACTGGTGCTACATCACCCTTTTCTTTGATTTGAATGTTGATCTAATTGGGAAAATGTGGCAGTTATCCTCTGACTCCTAGGTAACAAGCATGAGGATGAAAAATAGCACTGTGAAGGCCAAAAGATCATGTTCCTTGGTTGTGGCTGATTAGCAGCTAAACCCATCCTAACGGCTGCCTATCTACAGTCCTTTTAAGTGAGAAAAATTACCCTGCACATATTTAAACCACTGTTAGTTAAGCTTTTTGTTACTTGGAACCAAATGCAGTCTTAATTGATAGCCAATAATTTAGTTTTTTCGTTTTTATATTCAGTAGGGCTTTTTTTTTTTTGAAACATAGGAACTTAACATAGTTACTGGTGGTTGATAATGCTTATCGCTTTATCTATGTGACATTTATGTACTATATTAGATAAAAGTTTATTTTAAATGGCTCTATTCATGGCTAGGTTTAGGTAACACATGCTAAGTAAGGTGCGGTATTTTAGTGCATGTTCTTTGACAATTACCAACAACAAAGCAATAAGGAGTGAAATGAATTGTACTAACTTGAGCTTTGGCTTTGGTGACATTATTACTTTGAATCACTAGTAATGCAACACAGAGCTTATTGTTTTCACTTACGTCCGTAGTTCACCCAGAAGGATTGGAAATACAGGCGCTAGTGCTCAAAAGTTCTGTGTTGATTATTATCTGTAAGATATATAATCACCTCATCTCTCCCACTTCTCTTCCAGCATAATTCTGTAATTTCATAGGTCAGCGAAAAACCTTGAGCATCACTAGTCCTATAGTCTACTTTCAGTTAAGTATCAAAATAAGAGGGGCGCCTGGGTGGCTCAGTGGGTTAAGGCCTCTGCCTTCAGCTTGGGTTGTGATCTCAGGGCCCTGGAATCAAGACCCGTATCGGGCTCTCTGCTCAGCGGTGAGCCTGCTTCCTCCTCTCTCCCTCTCTGCCTGCCTCTCTGCCTACTTGTGATCTGTCTGTCAAATAAATTTTTTAAAAAAGTATCAAAATAAGAGTGGAATTTTCAGTTTACAACCTAAAGATCTTGAATGAAGATAATCTTTTGAAAACTCCCTACCCTTTTACTGCCTAGGTTGTCAGGTTAATCTTACAGTTAAGGGAAATCTCCTCTTCTGCCCACAGTTTCCTCTTATTTGATCATGATAAGCAGATCATTATTCTTGTAATAAAAATAATTCATATATCATTTCCTGCTATGAACAAGTCTCCTGATTCTCAGAGAATGAGCATCCAGGGACTGGGCTTGGGCTTGCTAGATTTATCCTTTGAACTGCCTGGGCAACTCCTCATGTAGATCCTCATGTAGTTTGTGAACACCTTCAGGTTGGGAACCGTATCTTACTGATCTTTATATCCACAGCCTCCAGCACAGGGCTTTATAATAGGTAGTTCTTTTCCCACTTGCTTTGTTGAATTGTCTTTTATTTAGATAAAATGTTTCATTTAAAAAATGGGTCTCATTAAATTATAGGCAAGTCACATAATATAGAGTTATTTTGGTGGATTACGTGATCATTTCTAAGTCTGTAGAACAAAGATCCTGCCTATTTTTGTATTGTTGAGAAAAGTAACGTGTCTATCCCCTTTAAAAGCAAACTGTACCATTCCCTTCGTAGTTTCATGTTTTTAACACATTCTGAAGAGTTACATGCAGTCTGGTCATACTTGAAACTAATAATATAATATTGTGTGTAAACTATACTTGAATTAAAAAAAACAGAAATAAATAAGCAAATAAATAAATAAATAAATCAGATAGAAATAAAACTATCTGACAGACAAAAGAAAAGACATAATCCTTAACCTCCCTGGTCTTACAGTCTTACTGAGTAATAAAGGCATTTGAATTAAATTGTTCAAAAACACTGCTAGAATAAAGTAACATAAAATAAAGTGTTTACTTGTGTGATGCTGGAAAGAAAGAAAAACCCGAGTTTGATAGTGTAGTAAGTCTTCATAAATTGCTTATTGATTGCCAACTGTAATCAAGGTACCAAGACAGGCTTTGTGTGTGTTGAGGGTTAGTAGCTTTTAGGCGGAGAGGGAACCAGCCGCAATTCTAGCCTTCATGGAGCTCAGTGGTACTTCCAAATGCGCTTTAAAAAATTGTGGCTTGGTTCACCTGTATTTCATTGTAGAGAATGGAAAACGTAATAAGAGTTCAGACAATGGAGGAGAGATTTCTCTGGTGTCTGTCCTTTTAGAGACTTTTGTTCTTAAAAAATATTGCCTTGCATAGAGGTCCGGGCTCCTGAAGTAGGAAGAGTCAACCCAGAATTTAAAACATGGCTGTGAACTAGAGTTCCTATTTTCTGTGGCCCAAGAGTGGCTTTTATAGCCAGCTCCAGGTAATGCTTCCTTCTGGTCACTATCATTTGTCAGTTAAACATTACCCTATTTCAGAGACAGGAAAATTTGTGGATTGGTTTAAAGATTTCATAGAAGGAGCTTCTGTCAAGACCTAGAATAGACCTTTTGGGTATCCAGATTTTTCTCTGTATAACAGAGGCGTTATTCTCTTACAAATTATACTTCCTTTGCTTCTATGAGTAGTTTTACTATATTCATTAATTTTTTTTATTGTACTTTTCTTATTCTACTCTTCTCATTTAAACATACAAATTTTATAGATTTTTTTTTTTGTTTCAATTCAGTATTCATTTCAGGCAGTTAGGAAACTCACCATAATTCACTTACATATAAAAAATGTTTTTACCAGCTAAAACAATATTTTTAGTTTCAGATTTTGCTATGCTTGCAGAATCTATGTGTGTTGTGATTCATTTTTATGGAAAATCTTTACATCTCTAGACTGTAGACATAGTACTTATACTTTGGTCATCTAATTTTAGACAAATTTTCAAGAAAAAATTTGGTCATGCATTTAAAATGTTTTCTCTTCTACTCCGAAGCCCTACTGTTTTGCTACTCCTTTGAGTACTTGTCATAGACCTATCTTTTTGTAAAGTTCCTTTTAACATTCCAGAAACTTTTAACTACTCTGTTTGGAGACGAGCCTCATTCTAACAGTTTTTCAAAATAAATGATATAGTGGGGTACCTGGGTGGCTCAGTGGGTTAAAGCCTCTGCCTTCAGCTCAGGTCATGATCCCAGGGTCCTGGGATCGAGCCCCTCATCAGGCTCTCTGCTCAGTAGGGAGGCTGCTTCCTCCTCTCTCTGTGCCTGTGTCTCTGCTTACTTGTGATCTCTGTCTGTCAAATAAATAAATAAAATCTTTTTATAAATAAATAAATAAATAAATAAATAAATGAATAAATGAATGATATAGTGAGTTTGTATCTTGATTGTAAAGAACATAAATGACTTATATCTCGTGTAAATGGCTGTTTAAGAAAAACACATTGTTGATATGTTGATGATCTTGGTTTTAACCATTTGAGAAGTTAAATGGTAGGCTTTATGATAGCCCTTAGATACCTACATTTCAAATGATATTTTCCAGATCTCTTTCATTTCTCTGGTGATTACAACATAAGCTAATCATTTGGACTCAACATTATTTTATAACATAGAATTAATTTTTAAGATGTTGGACAAACCATCTTGGTGGTGGTGATGGTGGAATGTGTGTGGGATGTGTGTTTGTGTGTGTGTATGTGTGTGTTTGTGTTTAAACTATGGCTTCTAATTTCTGCTTTCCAGAAAGAATCTGAGACTAATAATTGTCTTTTGAAAATTGCTGACATAACTGAACTGATTATTTTTATTAGTATTTTACTCTTATATTTCTGAAACAACAGAACATGAAATAATTCAAGTGCAAGACTAATGAACAAAATAAATAATAGCAACTAAGTAAATATGAATTTTACTGTTAATAGCTAAACAAATAAAAGAATTAAAATACTTTAAAAATTATCAAAATCTAGGGCACCTGGGTGGCTCAGTCAGTTGAGTGACTCTTGATTTTGGCTCAGGTTGTGATCTCTGGGTCATGGGATTGGGCCCCACTTGGGCTCCATGCTCAGTGTGAAGTCAGCTTGGAATTCTCTTTCCTTCTGCAACCCCCTGCCCCCATTCATGCACGCATGCACTCTCTCTCGCTCTAAAATAAGTAATATCTTTTTAAAAAATGAAAAAATACAAATTCTAAAATTTATGATAGAGTTGTGTAGAAACTAAAAATTTATAGTCTATTTAAAATGCAGTAGTGTTGACTGTTCAGAAACTAGGTAGATAAATTGTGGGTTATGGTTAAATCTGCATGTTTCTAGCTAGTCTCCCTGACACTCCTTTCTGAAGAAAGTTAGTTGAGGCTAATGATGCCAGCCAATTTAGTAATGGTGACCTCTAGCACAGGGCTTTATGAGAGGTCTGTTCCTTACCAGTTGGATTTGATCCCCTTTGATCATCTTGTTTCTTTGATCTTCTAACTGCTTTCCCAGTGAGAGAGCCCCACTTACTAGTAGGGGCCATCTGCCTCAGGGTACCCAGTAGTGGTAGGGTATGTATTGATGTTTTCTCATTATCTACGTATTTTTGGTGCCAGGACCTGTACAATGTGTTTATATCAGGATAAGACCTTCGTCTCTGCATCTTCATAGCATAAAACGTGTAAGTCAATACAGGGGAAATTAGGAATATTTTTGGAAGCCATTCCTATACCACGACAGCTAGCAATAACCATACAAGGAAGTGACTGTTAACAACTAAATGTGTCACATGCGCCCCAAACAAGATGTATCTCCAGCTCTTCCTTCCCTTAGCAGGGTTCTTCAGAGTTATTTGGGCAGTAACTCCAAAGTTACTCAATAAGAGGGAACTATGATAGAAGAAAATCCATATGGAGGGAAGACAGCTTTCTTAACTGACTAATGAAGATGCTTTATTTTTGTTGATTTTTTAAATAGAACCATATGACCCTGTATCTTAGACCTCTCCAGGGCCAGGGCAAGATCTGATACAAGTGAGGAGACCTGAAGCTTAACTTCATTAACTTCATGGTAAATCCACTTGTGTATCTGTTCAGTGTGTATGTTGTTTAAAATGAACTTGGAAGTTACTACAGGATCGAGAAAATACAATACAAATAGACAAAACAATATGGGTCTATCAATATAGTGTTGTAAAATAGTAGGAGCTGCTTCCCACTATAGATAGATAAATAGAGAGTTAGGTGTAGTTTGCTGGATAAGCTATATGTAAAAGCTGTGAATTGATTTTTAATTTAAATCAAATATTTTGTGTCTAATCTTTCCTTAGCCTTATTATGGGTTCTGTGGGGATTACAAATGTAATTCTTTAGATAGTTTATAAGTATTAGGATAATATATGGAATAAGAGTGATTTACAACATTATGATAATTATATCTAATAACTTTGTGGATGGTGTATAAGAATCTTGCTATCTTCACAACAACTCTGAATTACCCAGAGAGAAGTCACTTTATAACAACAGAAACACAATCAGCAAGTATATCTTATAGCTGGGACCAGGATCCAGGTCACTTACCTCTTTATCTTTTTATCCTTAAGTTTTTAAAAATCGTTTCCTTCTTTTATAAATAATGAACACTTTCTGTTGTTTCACAAACTATATTTAGACTGTATTAGTTTTGTAGGCTGGCAACAAAGTGCCACAAAACCCCAGTAGCTTAAAACAAATGTATTATATTGTCTCACAGTTCTGGAGGCTAGAAGTTCTAAATCAAGGTGTCAGCAGGCTTGGTTCCTTCCGAGGGCTCTGAGGAGGATTCTCTTCCCTTTTCCCCTCATAACTTGTGGTAGTTACTGGCAGCCTTTGGGATTAGTGAGTATAGATGGATCCTATCACATCTGCTTCCATCTTTACGTGGCATTCTCCCTGTATCTTTGTGTCCTAATCTTTTTATTAGGATTCTGGTTACATCGGATTTGGGGTTCACCCTACTGCAATATGGCCTCATCTTAACTAATTACATCTACAGGGACCTTGTTTGCAGATAAGATTACGTTCTGAGTTAGTGGGGTTTAGGACTTCATATCTTTTTTGGGGGGAGACACATAGTTCCATCCATAACATATACTTAGGCAAATTATTATTGTTTGGTAAATCTCATTTTTCTCTTTGAAATTCTGTCAATAGAGAGTTTAAAGGAAAACGGTTCCTAATTTGGCCACAGAAACCACATTATTTTAAGCGAGCCATTTAACCTCTTACAATAAAGAAAAGATAACCACATCTTGTCTAATTTATAGTGTGCCTTCAAGGATTGAGTAAAGTGATACTTTAAAAATGCTACTGCTTTTTTTCTTTTCTGGTGAAACATTAATTTCAGATAATTGCATTTTCATTGAAAATTTACATATTAATGTTCTCTCGTCAGATCAGTAGAGGTCAATATAAGTGGTGGTGTCTGTTAAATTTTATACACATGTATCTCGTTTAACTAGATTATCAGAATCCCACATCCTTTTTCACTAGTAACGTAAAACTTGTGGTATTAAAAAGTCCTAGGATTAATTCTCAGGTTTTTTAACTACAAATATTATAAATTACCCTTCAAGTTAGTTATTCAAAAAATCTTCATGATAAAATCTGAAAGAACAGTTTTTTATTATTATAAGATATATGTATTTTAAGAGAAGGCCTATGTACTTTTCTATGTGACAGGTTTTTTTTTTTCTCATACTTGTCTGTAATTACTGTCATGGAATTTTGGAGCATTAAAAAAATTTGTTTCTTATTGTGCTCATGAAGTTGTTCACATTTTCTCTAGATTGAGAGATGAATAGTGCAAAGCTGGCATTGATTTAAACATTTTTAGAAGGAAAGATCCCAGAAACTTCTGAAATCATATTTAATTATGTAAATAGCAAACAGAACAGGGAAAGAAAAAGGATGAAAGCATTTGAAATTTATGTCAATCAGTCTCTGTGCCTTTAAATGTGGCAGCAAAGGTTATCTGAAGAAATGTTTACATTGAACCTTGTGACCATTCTACAGCTCAGGAAGGATGCAACAGTTTTGTTAGTTAAAAAACACTATACAAATGTTGAGGATCTCTGCATAACATTAGGGGATTGAAATAATTTTGTCATCCTGTGATAAGAACAAGGCCAGGTGGCTCCATTCTGTGGCTTAGGATGTGGGTTCCTTTGGTTTTGCTAGTCTCCAGGCTGAGGGAAACAAGTTATGTATGCAAAATGAGCCTTTTTTTTTTTTTAAGGGGCATGTAGCGTGATAGCATCATTATTGGCCACAGAATGTGTTCTGTTGGGCATTTTGCGACTTTTTTTGTTTGTTTGTTTTTGTTTTTGTTTTTTTTTCCTAGAATGTATGTGGGTTATGCTAAGCAATTACAAATACATTGCTTACTGTAAGATCAAAATGCTGTGTTTGGCGTCAGTTTTACAGTATTTGACGATCAGATGATTATTTGTTATAATGTATATTTCAAAAATAAAAATTGACAATTGCTGGGAAGAATGGCCTATGAATGTATAAAGGAACTTTTTCCTTCCTCAGCAGAATGCCTTACACTAGCATCTAGCACCTTTGCCCTAATCCATGGGGTTCATGTCCTTAACACAGTCACCCTTAAATCTCAGTCTTACCCCTTAGTCTTTTGATTTTTTTCCTTCCTTTGCTTTTATTCATTAAAAAAACAACGTTCTCATTCACTTAAGAAATTCATAACTTACATGAGAATTCATGAACTTACAGTTCAACCTATATATTATAGGAAATTCCAACTTAGTCAAAATTCTTATCACCCCAGTAAGTTTAGTTTCCACTTGTTTCACACTTATTTTAATGTGCCATCCTTCCCAGACCTGTCTTCCTTTTTTCTAAGATGGTCAAGATTACACGCCCAAAACTACAGATCAGAAACTGCCTCCTTCATGGAAGTCATATATTCAGCATCCTTGTACAGGTATTTTGGCACAAGTTATCCTTAATCCTGATGACAGTTTTGTAAACTTTCTTTTTTATTTTTCCATTGTTTTGACATTCCCTCATTGGTCATCCTCCAGTCTTTTTTTAATACTAGCTTCACACATACAGTAAGGGGAGTTTGCGCAATATAGGCTGTCAAGTAGTCACATAGTTAAGATGGGATTTTGCTTGTAGTGAAAAGGTTGTCTTCCCAGTGCTCCTCACTTTGGGTGTCAGTTGTCTGTTTGCAAATGGCAAGGTGGGATGTGCCCAAATGCAGGAGAAAATGAACTTCAAAATCGTTTTTACTGTGAGCTCATTATAATCTTTGTGTAGGCAGAGACCATGTTTACTTTGTTTCTAACCATTCCAGAATCATAACTCCATATAATGGATGTGAGGTAAATAATCTTTGAATGAATGAATGAATCAGATATAAAGCTACCTGTCATTTGTAACCAAGAAGGCAACATACAAGGTATTAACCTTTAGGATTCTTATGCATCTGAAATTAGGAAGGAAGCTGCTTCCTCAGGTTAGACTCCATCTCTCTCAGAATTTTGTAGGCTGTAATTCTTTCTGTTTTCGCTTGTGTCTTTACATGGTTTACATCCCAGAAAGAATAGATTGTCAACAATATTATTATTCTGATGTAAATATAGCTATTCCATTGATGCAAGCATTGATGATTAAGAATTTTAAAAACACTTTAGGACTTTTGCTTTTAGACATGCTATTAAATTACTAAACATATGTGTTTTATGTTTAGTAATTTAACACCTTTTGGAACAAATTATTGTGAAAAACACAGCACTTCTCTCAACTTTAAGACATTTAATGGTAAACTTCAGCTAACGCCTTTACTTAAAAAATAAATTGAGATAAAGTTCCTAAGGCCATATGTGCCCAAAATTATTAGAAGAAAAGGTTTATCTTTTTATTTAAAGATTTTATTTATTTGAGATAGAGAGTGATTACAAGCAAGGGGAGCAGCGGGGGCAGAGGGAGATGCAGACTCCCCACTGAGCAGGTAGCCTGATGCGAGACTCCATCTCAAGCCCCTGGAATCATGACCTGAGCCAAAGGCAGACACTTAACTGACTAAGCCACATAGGTGCCCCAAAAGAAAAGGTTTGTTTAAGTGAAAACATTAGATGTGTGTCTAAAAACTGATCTTGGGACGCCTGGGTGGCTCAGTTTGTTAAGCCGCTGCCTTCAGCTCAGGTCATGATCCCAAGGTCCTGGGATTGAGTCCCACATTGGGCTCCTTGCTCGGCAGGGAGCCTGCTTCTCTCACTGCCTCCGCCTGCCTCTCTGCCTGCTTGTGTGTACTCTCTCTCTCTATCTCTGGCAAATTAAAAAAAAAAAAAAAATCTTTAAAAACTGATCTTGCCATGGCAAAATTATTTGTTTTATAGTGATCACATTTGTGATTATTTGAAACAAGTTTTTTCTTTTAAAATCATGTATAGCTCAATTAAATTTAAGTGAGTTCTTGATAAAGCTAGTAAACATAATCTGTAATCTTTTGTATTTCCTTCTCCATTACTCATGTATTTATACATAATGTCTGCCCTAATTTGATTTCTCTGTATGGTTTGCACTTTGTTTTGTGTTTGGGTAGAGAGGCATATCACATAGAGATTTCCCATATAATATGTTATGACCAGAAAAACTGTCTGTGAGGTTAATTGATTTAAGTTTATTTAAAACTAATTTCTTAGAACTAGAAGAGGGTTGGATAACACATGAGGTATCATTTTCAAACATGTTACAAATGAAGTGATCCTTTTTACAGAACAAGTGCCAGGACATAATTGACAAGTACAAAAGTACATAGAGAAAGTAGGATATCTTGTCACTAGAATATATTACCATGGTGAATTTGTCTCCAGCAACAAAAATTAAAACCTCATATTTAATTTTTCTATAAATAAGGAAACAAAAATTACTTCTCATCCCAGAAAATGGCTTTGTTCAAGAAGTAGGATTTGTTTTGTGAACTGAATTTCATCTTCACTATTAACTGAAGACCATCTCAACTCCCACAGTCATATTTGAACTTCCATTCTCTTGCTTTATTGTAGAGTAGCACTTTGACTAGAATGGACATTTTCCTTTTTGGAGTTTCCTAGAGACAGTCATAGTAAATGGGAGGGATTTTGAAGTCCTAGAGGAATAAACCGTGAAGATTTCAGGATCTTTCTTCTTTGTAGACCCACCTTTTTTTTCCTCCCCACCCCCATGCCTAAAATAGATCAATTTAAGTTTTACTTAATGGGCTTTCATATAAGATTTTAAGGACAAAATTCTAGCTGCTTAAACAAAGAAAAGAACACAGTGTTAAATCACTTCTCTGGATCATCTTTGAAGTCTCTTTTTTCTCCTTCTTCACTGATTCTCAAAAAGTCAGTTTTCCTGAGATGATTCTAAATATGAAGATGTCTAAGTGAATTTTTCTAGAAATTTAAATTATATGACAGATACACTCATCCATATTTTGTCAACAGAGAACAAATAGATGAACTATATAAAGGATTTTTATGTTTATAAGTAATTGTATGAGTACATTTTGTATGCTAGAGGGTGATTCATGGAAATAATGGTTAGACAGGGTGGGGTTGTAGAAAAATCCCCATCTTACATTAGTAAGAAATAAACTAAACCTAATGGGGTGAGTGAACTTTTAAAATCTATTTTAATTATGGAACTATTGACTTGGCAACTCTAACAATATAGTACTTTGTGAATGTTGAGCAGTAACTTTAGACCTGTCTTTAGTGACACAAATATGCACAGTCATTTTCCATTTAATATTTAATAATATAGTTTCTATGTAGGTTTAGTCACCAGTTTTTTTTTTCATTCTCTCATTATCCATTTTACTTTACTATTGAAAGTTATTTAATGAACATGAGAAATATGGCCTAATGTCTGTTGTCTTTACTAATTGACTAATTCCTATTTTTTCATTGATGTTTCTGTTAAGAACTAGTGGCTACTGGGAGAGCAATAGTGAACAAGAGGAAATTTCTGTCTTCATGGAGCTTACATTCTAATGGCAGAGGCAGACAGTAAACAAACAGATACACAATATGTCTGATAGTGTTAAGTCCTAGGATGAAAAGTAAAGTAAGTTTAGGGGATACAATATGATGGAAGCTGACATTTTCAGTATGGTGGCCAAAGAAAGCCAATGTGACAGGTGATGTTTGGGCAGAGATTTGAGTGAAATTATGTCAGTGTCTGGGAGAGAATTTCCCATCTGAGGGAACAGGGAATGTTAAAACCTTTAGTTTGGAAGTATTAGGTGTGTTCAAGGAAGAGTGCAAAAGCTGTTTGGTAAGGGTAGTAGATAAGGGCAGAGAAGTGAGACCTTTCAGGCTATGGTCAAAAGTTAGGTTTTTATTTGAATATATGTATATGTTTTAATTGGGGACTTTGATTACAGGAGGGACACGATTAGATTTGAAAGGCTTACTGTAGCTGCCATATAGAGAAAGGACATTCCATGAGACAAAGGTGTAAGATTTAAGCAGAAAGATCAGCTTGGAGGCTACTGTCATAGCATGCTAGAGACGATGGCAACTTGGATTAGGGCAGTGGCAGTTGGAGAGGTACAAAGTTATCAAATTGTAGAAATATTTTGAAGGTAGTTAGCAAGATTTTCTAATAGATCAGACTTGGAATATAAGAAAAGGAAAGAAGTCAGAGTTGATTCTAAGGCCTTTGGGTTGAAGAATTGGGTGAATGAATATATATAGCCGTATAAATTATGTAAAAGAGAACTGGAAGTTTAAGATGTTCAGAAAATACATTGTGTGCAAACAGTTTGTAATGAGTACATACATGAAAGTGGGAGACCCTGTAACTTATTGGCTCTGAAATGAGCAAGCTCATGTATCACTCCACAACTGAGCTCTGCTATTAATTTAAGCATTTGTTGCTAAAAAATCACCATGCTATGCAAAAATACACAATGAAAACCATAGGGCTTATGGAAAAATGATATTCCAGCATAATACTCAAAAACT
Source organism: Mustela putorius furo (assembly GCF_011764305.1). Taxonomy (NCBI): domain Eukaryota; kingdom Metazoa; phylum Chordata; class Mammalia; order Carnivora; family Mustelidae; genus Mustela; species Mustela putorius. Next base: position 11,699,922 of record NW_025422123.1, on the reverse strand, counting down.
TGTTAGTGACATATTTTTTAAAAAGATCATAAATGTTAAGTGGTTAACAAATAAATACTGCAATATATTTGGTACTTTATATTTCAAAATGTATTATTCCCTTGTGGAAGTGGGTATGGAAAGCATTGCAAGATTGTGAGTTTCTGTGGAGTGATGCAAGTAGGCTTACTGAAATCTGAAGGAAAATTTTAACACCAGATGTGAATGGATGTGAGTCACACCTCAAACAGTGAGGTAGCTGGTAGATTTTTGTTTTGAAGTGTGTGCTTTTCATGCATTCCTACTTCAGCTAGGCACAGTTGTTTTTTTGCATTCACCTTGTTTCTTGTGGATGAAATTTCTCGTAAATGAGCAATGTAAAACTTGAGTTATACCATTATTCCCTAATTTTATCAATTGCACTGGAATAAATCTACATTTTCAAAAGATGTTGTATAGCAGAACTAACATCTAGTGACTTTGGGCCCATTATTTACCCTCTCAGGGCCTTGATTTTCTCCTATGTGAAATAGGGATAATAGTATTCACCTTATCGGGATTGGGGGAGGGGTAAGTTAATGGATTCATGCTCATTGGGGAAAGAATATTTATTAAAAATTGAAGACTTTCCTATAACTTCTGTTTAGAAATATCTTTTATCTAGAATAATTAAAAATGTAAAAATATATGTTTTTATGATTTATTTCTCTAGTTTGGTATAGATGTAGATATACAGATTTAGCTTTTTATAGATGATTTAAGTCTATATCTATAATTCAGTTGTTATAAGCAATAATGCCTTGCTTTCCTGTGGAGTACATGGTAGAAAGATAACATGAGATTATTGCTTAATTTTCTCTATAATGATAAATTCCTTTATTAAAACAGCATAATTATGTAACTGCTAGCTAATACACATTGTATCTTTCATCTTCTTTCCTTTTTCCTTTACTCCCTTTGTTTCAGTTGAGGCCTTAATTTTTTATCTTTTGTATTGCCATAGTAAAATTGAATTTCCTCTGTTTTCTGCCTCTTTCTCTGTTCCTGGTACTAAGATATACCTTCTTTCTTCGTGGCCCCAATTCATCCGTCCTCCCTACTGTTGCCAAAATGACAAACTGATCCTCCCCTTTGCTTGCTCAGAACTCTCCTCACTCCCCAGCCATCTCCTCCTACAACATTGCACACTGCAGCCATCCTGAATGATCTGATTCTTGCCCAAGTTGCTAGAGATGCCTGGAGTGTATCTGTCTGTGGCAGTCCTATCCACTCTTTTTTTTTTTTTTTAAGATTTTATTTATTTATTTGACACTCAGAGATCACAAGTAGGCAGAGAGGCAGGCAGAGAGAGAGGAGAAAGCAGGCTCCCCGCTGAGCAGAGAGCATGATGCGGGGTTTGATCCCAGGACCCTGGAATCATGACCTGAGCCGAAGGCAGAGGCTTTAACCCACTGAGCCACTCAGGCACCCCAGTCCTATCCACTCTTTATGTATATTCCTTCCACAACAATTAAACTGGATGATAATTCTTTCCTAATTATGGCCTCATTGACGTCTAAACCTTTTATGCTTGGAGATTTTTCATTTCTTTTTACCCTTTGGAGTCTAGCACATACCAGATGTTCAATAAAATATTAGGGAAATAAACAAAGGAAAGAAAGTCTGAACATTGAGCTATATGTAGATCAGGATTGTTACAGAATTGAACAGCTGGGTTCAGTGTTAATGAGTTGTTTACTTCAGCTTTCATCATTCGTTGTTTCATTTAACTTCACATTCCTTTATTTTCTACAGCCAGGATAAAATTTTTTTTTAAATACCTTGGCCATGTATTGTAATGGTTAAGAACACAGTCTCTGGAGCCAGGCATACTTGGTTCTACTCTTGGCCCTGCTACCTCCCAGTCTTAACTTGCTGTTAGGTTTCAGGGATTTTTTTCCCCTTCCTTCACTCTAGATCATCCTTCCTCCTACCTTTCAAAAGTAGGAATAAAGGTCCTGTAGGTTTTCATTCACAGATTCTATAAAGTCCTTTTTCTGACTATTTTCTCCCCCCCGAATGGAAACATAGTTGATTAATAACTGAGTGTCCCTCCCTGATAAGTTGTTTCAGCAACTGCTGAACACATTCCCTTGCATAAAACGGATGCCCCTTCAGTAGATCACTGTTGAGCCATTGCATCTAACTGTATTCTTTTTGTGGTCATTTTATAGTGGTTCAGACTTCTCAGGTAGTATCCATACCTTCATTTTTTTCTTGGACTTTTTAAAAGATTTTATTTATTTATTTGGCAGAGAGAGAGAGAGAGAGAGAGCTTAAGCAGGAGTAGCAGGAGACAGAGGGAGGCTCCCCACTGAGCAGAGTGCCCAGAATGGGGCTGCATCACAGGACCCTGGGATCATGACCCAAGCTGAAGGCAGATGCCTAACTGACTGAGCCACCTAAGTGCCCCTGAAGTATATTCTGCATAGTATAAAAGTCACTATTTTAAGTGTCCAGTGCCTTTTTTCATTAATTGATAGGCATATATAACCATTACTGTACTTGAGTTTTAAATATTTTCATTTCCCCTAAACTTGTTTTGATTTTGCTTGCAGCCTAACTCCCAGGCCCATTGATCTCCTTCCTATCTCTGTAATTTTTCCTTTTCTTGGTACTTCATGTAATAGAATCACATACATGGAGTATTTTCCATGTGGCTGCTTTCATATAGCATGTATTTGAAGTTCATTCACATCATAGCATGGATCAGTATTTCCTTCATTTTTATTGCTAAACAATATTTCCCTGTATGGACATACCACATTTCCCCCCATTTACTAACTGATGCACATTTGGATTATGTTTATATTTGGCTTTTAAGAACAGTGTGATGTGAACATATACATGCAGTTCCTTGAATGGACATGTGTCTTCTACTCTCCTGGATGGATTCCTTGGAGGGGAATTGCTGGGTTGTATGGTAAGATCATGTTTAAATTCTTAATAAAATGTCAAACTTTTTTTTTTTTAAAGATTTTATTTATTTATTTGACAGAGAGAAATCACAAATAGGAAATGGAAAGGCAGGCAGAGAGAGAGAGGGAAGCAGGCTCCCCGCTGAGCAGAGAGCCCAATGCGGGACTCGATCCCAGGACCCTGAGATCATGACCTGAGCTGAAGGCAGCGGCTTAACCCACTGAGCCACCCAGGCGCCCCATCAAACTGTTTTTCTAAAGTGACTGTATTGTTTTACATTCTTACCAGCATCATATAAGGATTCCATTTTTTCCACATCCTTACCTACACTTGTCATTGTCTGTCTTTTTGTTTATGGCTATGCTAGAGTAGGTATAAAGTGATCTCTCCTTATGGGTTTGTTTTGGATTTCTTTAATGACTAATGTTATAGAACATCATTTCATTATCTTGGTGTCCAGTAGTATATCTTCTTTGGAGAAATATCTACTTAGATCCTGTGTCCATTTTTTAATTGGATTGTTCATCATCTTATTCAGTTTTAAGAATACATCTTTAGGTATGCTGAACTCAAGTCCATCAGATATATTTTTGTAGATATTTCCCATTGTGAATTGTCTTTTCATTTCCCTAATGTTGTCTTTTTTGAAATGCAAAGGTTTTCCATTTTAATCTAGTCTAAGTTATCCATTTTGGCTTTTATTGCTGGTGTCCTGTGAGTTGAATGTTTAATATTTTCACATTTAATGTAAATATGTGGGTTATGGTGGGATTTATCCCTGCTATTTTGTGGTTTTTCTCTGTCTCGTGTCTTTTTTTCTGGGTCCTTGCCTACTTACTGTCTCCTTTTCTGTGAAATATTTTTTAGTTCACCATTTCAGTTTCTCTCTTCATTTTGTAGGCTGTTTTTTAAAAATATTTTTTGTGGTGGTTCCAGGAACTATAATACGCAAACTAAGTGTAAACGGAGTCCCAGAAAAAGTGAGGGTAAAGAAGAAAACAATATTTAAAGTAATTATGGCTGAAAACCAAATTTAATTTAAAATCAAAAAGCAACATTAATCAACATATCTATCTCAACAAACCCCAAGTAGAATAAACTCAGACGTTTATACCTAGACATGTTATATGCACCCCCAAAAGAGAGAAAATTATAAAAGCACCAGAAGAAAAATGACTGATCCCATATAAAGAATCACAATAACACTAACAGATAACTTTATATTTTTTTTAAAAAGTAAAAGTAAGAAGAATGGAATACCATGTCCAAAGTGCTGATGGAAAAAAAAATTGCCAACCAAGAAATCTATATCCAGCAAAACCACTTTTCATAAAGATGTGCCAGACAAACAAAGATTGAGAGGAGATGCTGCTAGCAGCATCTATGAGAAATACTAAAGCACATCTTTCAGATTGAAAGGGAGGGGCTTACATCAAATTTAAAAACTTCCACACAAGAAAAGAAACAATCAACACAATGAAAAGGCAACCTATGGAGTAAGAGAAGATATTTGCAAACCATATATCAGATAAAGGGTTAATATCCAAAATGTATAAAGAACTCATAAAGTCAGTAGCAATGTGATTAAAATGGAAAACTAGTAAATCATTAATTTAGGTTATTATAGTTTTCAACTTCAGAATTTTGATTGTTTTTAATAATATTTCTGTATGTTATGCCATTCAGTAGATCATGCTTGAGTTCTCTGAACATGGTGGGACATGTTTAGTTCTTTGAATGAATTTATAATAGGTGTTTTATAGTCTTTATCTATTAAATCCAACACAAAAAGACATTCAGAAGTTGTTTCAATTTTTCAACTTTTTTCCTGAGTCAGTAGGTTACACTTTTGCATTTCTTTTTATGTTTCATAATTTGTTGAGCACTGGATATTTTAGATAATATTTTATAGCAATTCTAGATTCTGATTTTTTCCCCCTAAGGGTTGCTGTGGTTCTTTTTGTATGGTTAGTAATTATTTAGACTAAACACCAAACTGTGTGGCCCCTGCTGTCTCTGTTGAGTGTTTTTTGTTTTTGCTTTTGTTTTTTCTTTCTTTCTCTCTCTCTCTCTTTCTTTTTTTTTTTTAAGATTTTATTTATTTATTTGACAGACAGAGATCACAAGTAGGTAGAGAAGCGGGCAGAGAGGAAGAGGGTGAAGCAGAGAGCCTGATGCAGGGCTCGATCCCAGGACCCTGGATCATGACCTGAGCTGAAGGCAGAGGCTTTAACCCACTGAGCCACCCAGGCGCCCCTTTGCTTTTGTTTTCTTAACTGTCTTTATTTTTAAGCCTCAGTTCTTAGGTATTTTCCTCTGTTTCTGCTTAACTTCATCTTTAATCATTATTGGTCAGAAATTGTGCTGAAGTAGTTGGAGCCAGTACGGCTTCCTCTCTCTGTACTGATTTGGGAAGCATATTCTGTGTTTAGGCTATTTGAAGTTTTTCCTGGCTCTTATTTTCCACTGGGCTCTGTTGTAGCTCCTCTGTGTGTTAGCTCAGATTCTGTTTTCCAAGAATGTATGAGTGGCTTGCACCCGCTCCAGTCTCTTGCTGCACATATACCAACCTCAGTCAATGCAGGATAGTTGGCGATCTCATCTGGCTCCATGTGGCTGTCTCACCTCCCAGAATTACCTATTAAGTTTCTCACTTGCCTGCCAGGCTGTTGGTTGCCTGAGAAAGACCCAATATTTGAAAAAGATGGAAGCTGTGCCCCCTGTGCCATGTGCCACTAAAATCACCATTTTAACTGACATGACAATACTTCAAATTAAATGACAGCAGCAAAACGTGCAGTTATCACATTATGCCTTGCCCTAGTTGAACTGCATATGTAGAGCTGGGTTTGTCAGAAGCCCCAGGAAAAGTCACCATCAACTGATGCTGTTTTCACTCAGAGTTTAATAGTCTTTATTAGTAACTATTTCTCAGTTTGCTGTAAGCCTCTGGTTGATTTTCTGAGTGCCGAAATGGTTGTTTGTGACACTTGTGTTGAGCTTTATGGTGTTTTGGGGGAGTGGCAGGGGACTTGTTGCCCTCCTATTATGCAGGAGTACATCTGCATTTGTGTTTAAGTATGTGGTGCAGTTTATTTTCTAAACTAACATGGTTCAAATATGACAGATAATCAGAAATTCATGTTTTGGGGCGCCTGGGTGGCTCAGTGGGTTAAGCCGCTGCCTTCGGCTCAGGTCATGATCTCAGAGTCCTGGGATCGAGTCCCGCATCAGGCTCTCTGCTCAGCAGGGAGCCTGCTTCCCTATCTCTCTCTCTCTCTCTCTGGCTGCCTCTTCGTCTACTTGTGATTTCTCTCTGTCCAATTAATAAATAAAAGCTTAAAAAAAAAAAGAAATTCATGTTTTCATGGTTATCTTCTCCCCTTTTCTGAATATTCTGTATTTGAGAAAAAAAAATTCCCACTGTGGAAGAAAAGGACTCCCTCAATTCACATTTCAAAACTTTTTTTTGAGGTTAGGACTGCAGGAGACTAAATATGCAGGTTGCATATCTGAACAAATGGTATAGAGAGTATTAACAAGCAGAAAAGCACTTTGTGTCAAATCATTCATTGTTCAAGTTCATGACTTTGATATTGCTGCCTCAAGCTGAGCCTATGTGAACCAGGCTGAGCAGTTAAGCAGAACTGAGCTGAAAGTAAGCAGGTGAAAATTACAACTGTTCAGTGTATGTATTTGTATTTACTCTCAAGAGATTACTCTTCTATCTCACTCCTTTATTACCTGTGGGATGTGATGCTTGCACTGGTTAAGAGCCCCTCAGAATGTGGAGTCAGATACAGATTCTAACACTTACCACCTTTGTGTCCTTGTATAATTACATAACTAGTGTAAGTCTCAATTTTCCTTGTGTAAAGGAATAAGAGTAATATTGTTTTTATGTTTTCTGTAGGAATTGTATTCTATCATTTCTATCATTGTTAGAGTTCTATTAATGTCTACATCAGCATTTCTCTAATTAGCAGTGTTGAATCATTTTGCAAAGTAGATTTCTGTAAGAAAAGAGTCATGTGTCTGTTGGCCACGTGTATTTTTTCTTTGCAAAAATGTCTATTTGGGTCTTCTGCCCCCCCTCTTTTTTTTGGTGTTGAGTTGAGAACTTCTTTTTATATTTTGGATATTAACCCTTTATCAGATATATCATTCGCTAATATCTTCTCCCATTCAGTAGGTTGCTCTGTTGTTTTGTTGATGGTTTCCTTTGTTTCGTAAAATCTTTCTGTTTTGATGTAGTCCCCTTAGTTTATTTTTGCTTTTGTTTTCCTTGCCATAGGAGATATATTTAGAAAAATGTTTCAATGGCCAATGTCAGAGAAATTACTGTCTGTGCTCTCTTTTAAGATTGTTACAGTTTTAGGTCTCACATTTAGGTCTTTAATCTATTTTGAGTTAATTTTTGTGTGTGGTGTTAGACGGTGATCCAGTTTCATTCTTTTGCTTGTAGCTGACCTGTTTTCCCACACCATTTATTGAAGAGATGATCTTTTCCCCATTGTATATTCTTGCCTTCTTTGTCATAGATTACTTGACCATATAAGCATGTGTTTATTTCTGGGCTCTTTATTCTGTTCTATTGATCTGTGTTTGGTTTTTGTACTAGTACCATACTATTTTGATTACTACAGCTTTATGATATATCTTGAAATCTAGGATTGTGATGCCTCTAGCTTTTACTTTCTTAACAGACACATAAAAAGATGGTTCAACCTCACTAATCAGGGAAATGCAGATCAACACTTCAATGAGAATCACCTTCACCTTATACCTGTCAGATTGGCTTGTATGAAAAAGATGAGAAATTACAAGTGTTGACAAGGATATGAAGAAAGAGGAATCCTTATGAACTGTTGGCAGGAATGTAAATTGGTGCAGCCACCTTAGAACACAGTATGGAGATTTCTCAAAAAATTAAAAATAGAAACACCCTATGATCCAGTAATTCTACCATTGGATATTTACCCAAAGAAAACTTTTGAGAAGATATATTGCAGCCCTATGTTTATTGCAACATTATTTATCATAGCCAAGATAGGAAACAACCCAAGTGCCCATCCGTAGAGATGAATGGATAAGAAGATCTGATACACACACTTACACACACACACACACCCCACATACATACATATATAAAACGGAATATTACTCAGCCATAAAAAGAATGAGATCTTGCCATTTGCAACGTGGATGGACCTAGAGGGCAATATATTATGGGAAGTAAGACTGAGAAAGATGAATACCGTATTTCACTCATATGTGGAATTAAAAAATAAATAAACAAACAAATGGAGAAGCTGTTCCATAAGTACAGAGAACAAACTGACCATTGCCAGAAGACAGGGAAATTGGCAGGGTGGGAGGGTACGCAAAATCGGTAAAGGGGATTGGGACATCAGGTCTCCAATTGTGAAATAAATAAGTCATGGAAATAAAAGGCACAGCATAAGGAATATAGTCAGTAATATTACAGTAGTGTTGTATGGTGACGGTAGCTATACTTGTGGTGAGCATAGCATATTGTATAAACTTATCCAGTCAGTGTACACCTAAAACTAATGTAACATTGTGTGTCAACTATACTCAAATAAAACAAATTTACAAAACTAATCAATGATAATTTAAATCAGTTTGCAGTAATATATAATAATAAAACAAGGCATATAATCATTTGAAAAATAAAATCACTGTATTTACTTTTATGAATTAGGGTGAACTATTTTACATATTATCTGAAGATTTGTTTTTATGAATTTAGGGGTCATTTTCCATCAGGTTGTTCTAAAAATAGCATACTGGAATATTTGGATTTGTTTTTTTTTCCCTCCATGATCAATCACTAATTTAAAAAAATGCATATCTGCTAAGTCTTTTGTAGAATTATTAGTGAAAGTTTCAATTAAAATTTAACACACTGTATTTCAAATAATTTAATATGTAAGCTGATTGGTCTCAGGAAAGTTCCAATAGTCAAAGAAAAATGTAAGAAATGAAGAATGAAGAAATGAAGAAATGTAAGAAAAAAAATGTAAGAAATGAAAAATTTTCTTTGCTATGCTGTCATTCATTTCCTTGACTGAGTTTTGGAATAGGCTATCAGGTATTATGTAAAACATATAAAGTAGGTTAAGTCCCTGACTTTCTTATGCTTTTGTTACAGTGTAATAGATTTAGATGTGGAGACATTTGAAGTCTCCTTTTACAACAAATTTAAGTAGGAAAATGGAATTGAAAAAAGCCTTACTATTTCAATCTGTGTATCAGAGTTAATGAGAGGTTTGCAAATAATCTAAAGAGGCAAAACTTCCACCTCTCCATTTAGACTGCTTCCATAGAATAGAGAGAGCCAATTTTATAGGATATTTGGAATTGCTACTATCTGGGATGGAAAACATAAAGACAACATTGTTCCCACCATCCTAAAATGTCTGGTCACATAATTACAATGAAATAATACTTAACTAAAGCTGTAATTTACTTGTTCTTCTCTATTTCACATTACTTCTTGGGAATAATATTCTTTATGTTTAGCTAGATTACAGTAGTGAAGAATGAAGAGTTAAGAAGAGTATTAGATTTTGTTCTTTGTTCTTTACCCATAATTTTACATTGACATTATCTTCCAGCAATCTGAAGATGTTTTTATATATGATGTAAGATTGGGGGCTAACATTTGTATCCCAGATTGCTATTTAGTTTTTTAGTATCACTAATGGAATAATCCATTCTTTCCTCATTGATGTGAGAACATATGTATTATTCTTATATAAAAATGAAGATGTTGCTGTATTCTGTTTCATTTCATTTGTTCATTCATTGAGCATATTGGTCTTGAATACCTACTTTGTATTAGGCATTATCTTAAAGTCGGAATACCTTAGTAGTTGAAACAGCCATTAAATAAATGTTTTACGTATCATATAAAATTACTAGTATTATAAGTGCCACAGAGGAAAGGTGTTTAATTCTATAAAAACTCAGTACAAAATATTTATCTTTTCCTGAATGTATTTTTTTAAGTATAGCATAAGATAGTGCCTTCTTTATTATTCTGTTACAAAGTTTCTTAGCTAGTTTTACTTTCTTTTGCAGATTAGTTAAAAAATTTATATTAGTTTCTGTTGAAATTGTGTTGAATTTTTGGATTAACTTTCTGACAATCAACATCTTTGTAATAATAAAGCTTTGTATCCAAAAACATATGTTTTTCATTTCTTATATTTTTCCTCTGTTCTTTAAAATAATTTTTATTGTTGTAAAATACATATAATGTAAAACCATCTTAACTATTTTTAACTGTGCATTTTGGTAGTATTAAATACATTCACATTGTTCTCAACTATTTGCCTCATCTATCCACATAGCTCTTCATTTCGTAAGTCTGTACATGTTAACCATAAGTTTTCATTTTCTATTCCCCCACCCCCAGGTCCCAGAATCACTTTTACCTTTTCTGTCATTTTGATTTTGATGACTCTCGGTTCCTCATAATCAGTAGAATCATACAGTATATGTCTTTTTATGACTGTCTAGTTTCATTAGCTTAATGTCTCCAAGCTTCTTCCATGTTGTAGCATATATTGTAGAATTTCCCACCTTGTTTTTGTTTTAAGATTTTTATTTATTTATTTGAGAGAGAGAATGAGAGAGGGAGAGAGAGAGAGCATGAGGGGGAGAGTGTCAGAGGGAGAAGCAAACTTCCCCATGAGCAGGGAGCCTGATGCAGGACTCAATCCTGTGACTCCAGGAACATGACTAAGCTAAAGGCAGTTGCTTAATCAACTGAGCCACCCAGGTGCCCCGATTTCCCACCGTTTTAAAGCTGAATAATAATAATAATAATCTATTGTATATCTACAGGCACACCTCAGAGATATTGCAGGTTTGGTTCCATAATAAAGTGACTCCCATAATAGAATTTTGCAATAAAGTTGAGTCAAATGAATTTTTTGGATTCCCAGTGTATATAAAAGTTATATTCACACTATAATGTCTATTAAGTGTGAATAGCACTATGTCTAAAAATGTAATGTGTAATAACTTAAGTAATTTATTGCTAAAAATTGCTAACCATCATTTGTGCTAATCACAGATCACCATAAATATAATAATAATAAAAAGTTTGAAATATTGTGAGAATTACCAGAATGTGATACAGAGATAGGAAACAGATTCTTTTTTTTTTTTTTAATTTTATTTATTTATCAGAGAGAGAGGGGGGTAGAGAGCGAGCACAGGCAGACAGAATGGCAGGCAGAGGCAGAGGGAGAAGCAGGCTCCCCGCTGAGCAAGGAGCCCGATGTGGGACTCGATCCCAGGACGCTGGGATCATGACCTGAGCCGAAGGCAGCTGCTTAACCAACTGAGCCACCCAGGCGTCCCGATACAGAGATAGGAAGTAAGCAAATGCTGTTGGGAAACTGGTAGACTTTTGATTGACACGGAGTTGCCATAGACCTTAATTTTTAAAAAACTCAGTATCCGTGAAGCACAATGAAGCAAAGCATAATAAAATGAAGTATGCCTGTGTACTACATTTTGTTTATGCTTTCATGTATAGATGGACACTTGAGTTCTTCCAAATTTTAGCTGTGGTGAATAATGCTACTGTGAATATGGGTATACAAATATTTGAGACCTTGCTTTCAATTCTTTTGGGTTTATACTAAAAGTAGAATTTATGGATTAGATAGCAGTTCTATTTTTAATATTTTGGGGAGCACAATACTATTTTCCATAGCATATCTTAAAATTTTTTTTCACCAGCAATGCACATGGGTACCATTCTTTTAAATTCTTTCCAACACTTATTGTTTGTGTGCATGTATGTGTGTATATATGTGTTTTGCTTTCTTTTCTTTTTAAGATTTCATTTTTTTATTTGACAGAGAGGCTGATCACAAGTAGGCAGAGAGGCAGGCAGAGAGAGAGAGGGAGAGAAGCAGGCTCCCTGCTGAGCAGAGAGCCGGATGCGGGGCTCGATCCCAGGACCCTGAGATCATGACCTGAGCCAAAGGCAGAGGCTTAACCTACTGAGTCACCCAGGGGCCCCTGTTTTCATTTTTTAATATTAGCTCTCTTAATGACTGTGAGGTGGTATCATAATTTTGATTTGGATTTCCCTAGTGCTAAATGTATTGAGCATTTTTTCATGTGCTTACTGGGCATTCCATCTTCTTTGGAAAAATGTCCATTCAGGTCCTTCCCTATAACTGAGTCAGTTTGTTTGCTTTTGTTTTTTCAGTTTTAGGAGTTCTCTATACGTTCTGGATGTTAATCCTTTTTCAAGTAAATGCCTTGAAAATATTTTATTTCATTCTGTGAGTGGCTTTAGTAAAAAAAAAATACTGTCCTATTGATATTGTCCTCTGATGCACAAGATTTTTAATTTTCCTGGAGTAATTTTTCTTCATTTTTTGTTACTTGTGCTTTTGCTGGCTATGTCTAAGAAACCATTGCCAAATCCAATGTTGTGAATCTTTTGTCCCAAGTCTTAAGAGTATAATTGTTAATTATATCCTTGATCCATTTTGAGTTAATTTTTTAAAAAGATATTTATTTATTTATTTAACAGAGAGATAGTGAGAGAGGGAACACAAGCAAGGGGAGTGGGAGAGGGAGAAGCAGGCTTCCCGCTGAGCAGGGAGCCTGATGTGGGGCTCCATCCCAGAACCCTGGGATCATGACCTGAGCCAAAGGCAGACACTTAATGACTGAGCCACCCAGATGCTCCTTGAGTTAATTTTTGTATAAGATTTGTTGTTTGGGTCCAACCTCATGCTTTTGCATGTAGGTATCCCATTTTTCCAGCATCAGTTGTTGAAAAGACTTTTCTTTCCATCGAATGGTCTTGGCATCCTTGTCAAATTAACCATATATGTGAGGATTTGTTTCCAGGCTTTCTTTTCTAATCCTTTGGTCTATGTGTTTGTCCTTACGCCAGGTCCATACTGTTCAATTACTGTAGCTTTGTAGTAAGTTTTTGAAATCAGGAGTGTGAGTCCTTCAGTTTTCGTTCTTTTTCAAGTTTGTTTTGACTGTTCACTGTCCCTTTAAATTGCTTATGGTTATTAGAATGGGTTTTCCTATTTCTGCAGAAAACAATATTGGGATTTATAGCAATTGCTTTGAACACATATTGCTTTAGTTAGTACTGACATTTTAACAACATTAAGTCTTCCTATGCTTGAATATGGGATATATTTCCATTTATTTATATTTTTAAAAATTTCTTTCAGCAGTATTTTAGTTTGTGTTTTAATACATGTCTTTCACTTGCTTAATATAATTCTGAAATATTTTATTCTTTCTGATGCTATTGTGAATGGAATTGTTTTGTTTCAGCTTTTTGTTCAAGTGTAGAGGTGTGATTTGTGTGTCTGTGTGTATGTGCACATGCATTGACTTTGTGTCCCGCTATTTTGCCAAATTCATTCATTACTTCTAAGAGGTATTTGTGTGTGTGTGTGTGTGTGTGTGTGTGTGTGTGTTATCTTTAGGATTTTCTACAGATAGATCATATTTGCAAACAGAAATCATCTCCTTGCTTTCCGGTTTGGATGCTTATCATGTCTTTTTCTTGCACAGTAGCTGTGGCTAGAACTTCAGTTTCTGTGTTGAATAGAAGTGTTGAAAGTGGGCATTTTTGTCTTAAACTCAAACTTGGAAGAGAAGTTTTCAAACTTTCAACATTGAGTATGATGCTTGCTCTGTTTCTTCTGTTGGGTAGGTTTTTTTGTTTGTTTGCTTTGTTTTTTTCCAATTTGGTGGGTAGTTTCTTTCTATTTTTATTTTATAGAGTGTTTTTATCATAAAAATGTTGAATTTGGGGTGCCTGGGTGGCTCAGTGGGTTAAAGCCTCTGCCTTCAGCCTGGGTCATGATCCCAGGGTCCCAAGATCAAGCCCCTCATCAGGCTCTCTGCTCAGTGGGGAGTCTGCTTCCCTTCCACTTTCTTTGCCTGCCTCTCTGCCTACTTGTGATCTCTGTCTGTTAAATAAATAAATAAAATCTTAAAAAATTAAAAAAAAATCTTTTTTGAATTTTATCAGATGGGTTTTTCTACATCAATTGAGATGGTCCAGTGGATTTTTTCCTTTCATTCTGTTAATGTAGCATATCACACTGATTTATTTTTGTTTGTTAAATCGTCCTTGCATTCCAAGAATAAATCCCATTGCATCATGATATATAATCCTTCCATATATTGCTGAAATCTGTTTGCTACCATTTTGAGGATTTTTGCATCAGTGTTCATAAGATCTTTAGGTATGTAGTTTCTTTCTTTTGTAGTGTCTTTGACTGGCTTTGGTATCAAGGTAATGCTGACATCATAAAACAAGATAGGATATATTTCTCCTTTTCAAATTTTTGGAGAAGTTTGGGAAATATTGGAAATAATTATTCTTTACATAAAATGGGTAGAATTCACCAGGAAACTCATCAGGTCTAGTGCTTTTCTTTGTTGGGAAATTTTTTGATTATTGATTTAAATATCTTTACTAGTTAGTGGTCTATTCTGATTTTTTTTTCATGATTTCATTTTAGTAAGTTTCTAGGATTTTAAAATTTCATCTAGGTTATCTAATCTTTGGTGTACTATTGTTCATAGTACTGTGTTAGAAAAGAACATAAAAAGACATAAAAAGAATTCTCTTTATGTCTGTAAAATCAGTAGCAGTGTTCCACTTTCATTCTTCATTTTACTAATTTCAGTCTTTTTATAAGTCTGTCTAGCTAATGTTTTTTCAGTTTTCTTGATTTTTTTTTTAAGAATCAACCTTGGTTTCATTGACTTTTCTCTGTTTGCCTTTTCTGTTTCATTTATTTCTGACTTAATTTTTATTATTTTCTTTCCTTCTGCTAGCTTTGCATTTAGTTTGTACTTTTTATAGTTGCTTAAGTTGTAAAAGAAGATTGTTCATTTGAGATATTTCTTGTTTTTAATAATGTCTACATCATAACTATAAATCTTCCTCTTGGTATTGCTTTTGCTGCATCTCCCAAGTTTTGCTATGTTGTATTTTCATTATATTCCTCTCTAATTATTTTCTCATTTCCCTTGTGATTTCTTTTTTGATCCATTGGTTATTTAAGATTATACTGTTACATTTGCATTATTTTGTGAATTTTCCAATTTTTCTTTCATTTTTGATTTTCAACTTTACCCTTTTAAAATCTATTGAGAGATAATTCATGTTTTAACATATAGTCTCTCCTGGAAAATGTCCTTGTGTGCACTTGAGAGGTATGTGTATTCTGTATTTGATTATTTGATTGATAGAGTATTCTGCAAATATCTTTTTGACCTGTTTCCTTTATTATGACAGGTCAAAATATACAATACATCGTTAATTTTTTAGGTAGTGTTCAATGATTCATTAGTTATGTATAACATGGAGTGCTCAGTGCCAGTGCTCAAATTTTTGATAAGAAATTTGTTGATTATTGTCACCCTTCTCTGTTTTGGTTACTATTTGCGTAGAATATCTTTTTCACTTCCAACCTGTTTGTCTCTCTAGATCTCCTGCTGGTCTCTTACAGAAAACAAATAGTTGAGTCATGTGTTTTTATCCATTTTGCCAATTTCTGTCTTTTGATTGGACACTAAAATAAACTTACATGTTAAGTGATTACTGTTAAGTATGGATTTTTGTCATATTGCTGTTTGCTTTCTAAATGTTTTTCAGTTTCTTTAGGCCCTTGTTTTTGTCATTATATCTTCTTTTGTGTTTCGTAGATTTTTTTGTAGTGAAATTTATAAATCTGTTTGTATGTTCTATACCTATTTTCTTCATGGTGTCCCTGGGGAATGTAAAATCCTGAAGTAATAACATTCATAATTGAATTTATACAGCCTTAACTTCAGTAACTTACAAAAACTCTGTCTCTTTACAGCTGCACCATACCCCCTTTAGTTGTTCATGTCTTGAAATTACATTTTTATACATTGTGTGCACAACACCATAAACTAATAATTTTTAAAAATGCATTAGTCTCAAGTTATATGGAAAAGAATATTTTGAGTTAAAATCTAAAGTTACAGTAGTATTGAGTTCACACTAATTGTTTCTTTAACTTAGTCTCTTAAATCATGTAGGTAACAAAAAAGTGTAGCTACAATGATGCTAGTTTCATGATTTTCCCTGTATCAACCATTATTGGGATCTGTATTTCTCCATACGGTTGTGAGTTACTGTCCATTGTCCTTTTAAACTTAAAGGACTCCCTTGGGCATTTATTGCAGGGCAAGCCTTTTGGTCATGAATTGCCTCAACCTTTGTTTATGTGGGAATATATTAATTTCTTTCTCACTTTTACAGATAGTTTAGCAGGATAATGGTTTCCTGGTTAATAATTCTTTTTTCCCTTTTAGCATTTTGAACATATTGGCCCACTCTGTTTTGGCCTCCAGTGTTTTTTCTTTTTTGTTTGTTTTGTTTTTGTTTTTGTTTTTTATGTTCAATTAGCCAGCATACAATACATCGTTAATTTTTTAGGTAGTGTTCAATGATTCATTAGTTATGTATAACATGGAGTGCTCAGTGCCAGTGCTCAAATTTTTGATAAGAAATTTGTTGATAATCTTATTGAAGATCCCTTGTATATCATGATTTCCTTCTTTAATGCTGCTGTTAAGATTCTCTTTTTGTCTCTCAAAGTTTTATTGTAACGGTGTGGGTCTGTGAAGTCATTTTACTTGGAGTTTGTTGAGCTTATTGGATGTCTATATTTGTATCTGTCATCAAATTTGGGAAAATTTCAACCATTATTTCTTCAAATATTCCCTCTGTTCCTTTCTGTCACTGTTCTTCTTGGACTCTCTCAATATGTATGTTATTGACTCTGTGATGTCCCTTCAGTTCTTTAGATTCTGTTCATTTTTCTTCTGACGTCTTTTCTAAAACTTTCCTTAGCCATTCAGTCACTTTAAATTTTCCTCTACATACAGAATTATTTTTGGATTTCCTAGTCCTTAAAAGTTGGCTCTTGAAAGGGGAAAAAGGTGAAAAATGAAGTGTGGAGGAGAAGGAAAGAACCCCAGCTCTTTAAATCCCCTGGAAGTCACTTTAGCCAGAGGGAGAGGTGCTTGCAACAATGGGAAAATAAGCTTTTTTCCCCCTTTTTGGGTAAAATATTTATTCAGTATTGTTTATCCTCAAACAATGAATGTTTCATTATGATGAAAGAAGTTAATGTTTGTAGAACACCTTGCAGATTATGTAGCAGTTCAAACTTTATATATAGAGTTCTGTAGGATAGGTAGGTATTTGGTTTGTTTTTTTAAATGAGAAATCAAGGCTGAAGTAATATTTTTATTCACTTATTAGTGGAATACACCTGAAATTAGTGATTGAAAGACCAGCATTTTTATTTTATCTCTCATGAGGCAAATGATCTTGGCTAAGTCACTCTTTATGACATTGTGAAATTAACATTTTTAAAGTGGAGCACAGGATTCTAGATCGTGAGCTGAGGTTCAATAACACAACAAGAAAAACTGAAATAAAGGCATTTATCACAGGTCTTGGAGGAAGTACCTGGCATACCTCAAGGTCCTACATGGGCAGGTAAAGGCAGAGTGCCTAACAAAGAGAGAACGTCAGGATCTGGAGCCCATGCTTTCATTAGGGTCCAAGAGTAGACTGCTTTGTGTTTCCTGCATTATGGCCAAATAGATCATTTCAAACCAAAAGAATGGGGTTTTGGCTACTTTCATAGGGATCTTCCTAAGGGGTGCAAAAGGATACAGGTGCTGGGAGGCAGGGGAGACTCTTGATCACAAGGGTTGTTTGGGGGAATTTGTATCAGGAATTTATATTTGCTTATGATCTGAAGCTGCTGTGTAGAACATGTGCTTGCATAAAGGGGCTTATGTTAGTTGAAAGTCTCTGTAGGCTACACAACATGGGTGCTGAGGCAGCAGCATCATGAAGTAGCTTAGTTAACTTCTGAAATCATTTATACTTTCTGAGATTTAATGACTTCATCTGAAAAATTAAAAGACAGTATATAAGCTCTCCCTCATAAAAATTATTGATGAAAACCACCAGCAGTCACAAACTGTTTTATAAGACTTAGTAATAAATGAAATATATTATGAAAAAGTGAAATATAAAATCAATAGAAAGACAAAAGAAATACATATTTAAGAAACCATGGAAATAATATCTGTTGATTACTTCATGCAGGATCATAATAAGCATTTTATATTTCAGTGCAATTGAAATTTAGTATATTCATTAAGGAACTGCTTTATCTTAAAATTTTTTGTGTGTGTTAAACTAATTCTTGTGACCAGTGTGTTGGTAATTTTATTACCTATTCATTTTTTCTTATTTTATGTCTTGAATGTCTAGGTTGTTACTAGCTTTCAAGGATGACTTTTTGAAAAAAACAAAAAGACTGCGAAATTTAATAGAACTATTTGTGGGTTTGGCTTACATGTTTGTGGCTTATATGTATGTGTATGTGTATTACTTTAATGGATTCCTTTATCAGAACTGATGTGTAGGATATTAATGTGTGTTTTTATTTTGACCATATTATTAAAAGCCCTCATGTACTTGAGGTGCAGTACATATAAGCTTGAAAATATATTAAGTTATGCTGATTTCTAGATAATAAGATATGTTATTAGAGAAAGAATAGATTCCTATTTTATTGTAGGCTTTGTGCCATAAATCTGACAGAATATTGAGGGGAAAAACTATATAAACTTTTTCTTTCTGTTACTTTAGTTCACTGTATCTGGAAGGATGAGACATTTAACCTTAAATCATAATATATTAAAACATAATACAACTTTAAATATTTACTCAACGACTCTTATTCACAGATGAGGAAACTGAGATCCTTAGAGGGAGAGTAATTTAATCAGGATTATGGAGCTGATAACAATAGATAGCATTGCAGAGACAACTCAGATTCTTTGGACTTTTAGTCCACTGCTCTTTCTTGGTACTTAAACTATTTTTTTTAGCTTTCTTTTTCCTCACGTAATGTATATTCCCACTATTGAGGTTCTTTTGAGTTGAAAGGATAAGGGATTCCTTCAGATGATATGAATTTACAGTAAAAATCAAATAGGAAGTACAGACAAATAGACCACTATCCCAGCAGCTACAGAGTAAGTTCTTTAAACTTGTACCCAAGCATTCATAACCACATTATTTATAATGGCCAAAACATGGAGAAAAATGTATATCAGTTGAGTTTTGTTATAGATAAAATGGTATAATTTGATCTTAGGGAAATGTTGGCAGAGTAGAAGAATCCTAGGATCATTGTATTGTCCAGTGAATAGAACTAAATAATTATCAAGTCATCTCAGATACCCCAGAAATTGACCTGAAGACTGTCAGAACAAACTCCACGACTAAAGATAGAGAAGAGGATATGTTGAAGAAGTTATGACATGCAGAGATGAGGTTTAGGAGTGAAACAGATTGTGGCCACTGTAGTGGAGAGGTTATCTATTGTAGAGGAGAAGAGTGAGAGACAGACTTGTACAAAGGGGAGTACACAGGGAAAACAAACCCCTATAGCAATTGGCTTGGAAAATGAGAGGTCCCAAATTTTGTGAATTCTTGAAATCAGTAGGGCAAAAAGCCTAGAGTTCTAAAAGTCAGCAGGCTTGGCTTGGGGAGATCCTGAAGGACATTGGGGCTGCTCTTGCACAAAAGGCAGGCAAACAGCTCATGGACGTACAGTTGCTTCTCTTAGAATGTGTTTCAGATAGACCACATTAATAGAGAGAACTCTGGGAACAAAGGAATTGGCTGGTGCCATTTCCCTCTTCTGCCCTTCAGCATAAGCACAGGTTGCCTACAGGAACCAGTGCAGTACTGACATTCATAACCTATCTTGCCTACACCAACCCACCCACCACCCCACTAAAATGAAACTACCCCTCTCATTCATGCATGCCTCAGTCCCAGCTTGGTGGGATTCCTCCCCCAAAGGTTACCCACACCCCTTCTCACACCTCATCTCCTGATGTGGGAGTTTTGTGGAGCCTTGGTTCTGGAGGTGGTGGCAACAGGTCTCATTTCACAAACAGAGCACACTTAGTTAAAATGTGCCACGTTCAGGCCAGGGACCAAATACTTCCCACAACAGGCAAGGAGAGCTTCTGCAGAGGACTAGCTTTAAGGATAAATCAGCCAGGATATAATAGTTGAGCACAAGCAGCACACCTTAGAGAGACTTCCAGAAGCCCCAGGCCCTGGGGAATAGGGGACACAACACATCAGAGCACTACAGGACCTCTTCTTCATAAGTCTGCTACTCTCAAGAGTAGGAGACAGCTGAATTTTCTTCTTTCTTTTTTTTTTTTTAAGATTTATTTTCTTTATTTGAGTGAGAGAAAGAACTGAGTGGGAAGAGGAGCAGAGGGAGAGAAAAAGAATTCTCAAGCACACTCCCTTCTGAGCACAGAGCCCAACATGGGGCTCAATCTCAGGACCCTGAGGTCATGACCTAAGCTGAAATCAAGAGTAAAACTCTTAACTGACTGTGCCGACCAGGCATCCCTGAATTTTCTAACACTGAAAAACAGGCACAGAGACTTAGACAAACTGAGAAGACTGAGAAATTTATCCCAAATGGAAGGACAAAAGGACAAAGCCACAGCCAGGGACCTAAGCAAAACAGATAAAAGCAACATACCTAATAGAGAATTTAAAGTAATGGCCTTAAGGATAATCACTGGACTTGAGAAAAGAGTGGAAGACATGATGAGACATGTGACACAGAGATAAAGAATAATATAAGAGAAATATAAAGGGATTGGTAAAATGAAAAACACACTTCATGGAATAAACAGGCTGGAAGAAGCAGAGGAATGAAGTAATGATATAGAAGACAGAGTAATGGGAAGTAATCAGGCTGTACAAATGAGAGAAAAAAGAATCATACAAAACAAGGAAAGATTTAGGGAAGTTCTGACTCCATCATAAGTATTAACATTTGTATTATAGGAGTCCCAGAAAAAGAGAATGATAAGGGGTAGAAAATGTTTTTGAAGAAATAATAGCTGTAAACTTCCATAATCTGGAAGGAAACAGGTATTCAGATCTAGAAGACACAGAGAATGCTCATCAAAGTGAACAAAAACAGATCTACACCAAGATATTTCATCATTAAACTGGCAGAATGTAGTGATAAAAAAAAATTTTAAAGCAACAAAAGAAGAACAGTAACTTATAAGGGAAAACCCATAAGGCTAGAAGGGAATTTCTCAGCTATAACTTGCCAAGCCAGGAGGAAATGGCATGATATCTTTAAAATGCTGAATGGGAAAAATCTGCAGCCAAGGCTCTGCTATGCAGTATGGGTTTCCTTCAGAATAGGAGAGATAAAGAGTTAACCAAACAAAAATGAAGGGAGTTTATGACCACTGAACCAGCCTTGCAAGAAATACTAAAGGGGACTAGTTGATTGGAAAAGAGAGGCCAGAAGTGAAAGTATAAAGGTAGTAAACACAAAGCAGTAAAAATGAATGTTTCTGTAAAAATCAGGGAACTCAAAAAATAAAACAATGTGAAATATGATACCATAAGTCTTAAATGTGGGAATAGAGGAGTAAAGAATTGGTTCCAGCTTGTACAACCATCAACTTAACAGAGAATGCTATATAGAGAAGAGGTTATATACAAACCCAATGGTAACCATATATCAAAAGCCACTAATAGATATGCAGAGAATAAAGAGAAAAAATCCAAATATATTCCTAAAGAAAATTAAGAAACCATGACAGAGAGAAAGACATGAAAGGATCAAAGAATGTCTTTGGAAACAAACATAAAATGTCCAGAATTAGTAAATCCATAGAGACAGAAGTTGATTGGTGTAGCCTGGGGTAGAGTAAAGGCTAGGAGAGGACACAGAAATGGAGAATGGCTCTTAGTAAATAAGAGAGGGGGTCTTTTTTAGGTGATGAAAATGTTTTAAAATTAGATTGTGGTGATGGTTTCACAGCTGTGAATATACTGAAAACCACTTAAGTATACACTTTAATTAGGTGAATTTTATGGTAATGTTATTTATATCTCAATACTGTTAAAAATAATTTTTGGAATAATCTGAAGACTGAGTTGTCTTGTGGTATGACACATTACTCATTATTCTAATCTTAACACTGTCAGTTTTGTGACTTGACTCCCTTCTGCTTGTTTCTCATTTGTTTCCTACATTTCTCTCCATTTCTTCCTCACTTCCCCATTCAATTTTTCCCCAAAAGGGGTGACCAGACAGTTTTATTAATTGCCATCAAGAGTAGGAACCTTTTCTTTCTGTCATATGACACTGATTTGCTGTGATAGGAAGTTTCTTTTTAAATAAATCTATGAAGTAGAAATATATATTAACTTAAAGAAAGTAATAGATGACAGCTTAACCAGAACAAAAAACAACACAACTTGGGAAGATAGTAGTTAAGTGGGTAACATTTGGTCCACACTGGTCTAGGACAGAATAAGCTTTCAATAAGATTTGTTTAGTGTCACACTTCCCCTATTTTAAAGATGAAATTGGTGCTTGAATATCTACACAAGGAAACCACAGATTTGAATTTGAGGGTCACATAAATAGGATTTGCAGACAAGGACTTGATTCCAGATCTTTATTATCCTATACTAAGCCTTGTTTATTATTGAGTACCATTGTCCAAATGGCCACACTAAAACATCATTTTGCCCCACAAAACCTGTTTAAAACATTTGTCTGTAGCAAGTTACTCTGTTGTCTTTTACATAGCAGTTTTCATAACAGTGTAAAGAGAATGAATTTGAAGGGTTCTGCCTACTAGAATACTAGATTACAGTGTTTGAGCAGAGGATTCCCCACATTCCAGTTTTGTGGATATACTTTACATACAGAATTGCATTCATTTAAAGTATACAGTGTAATGTTTTGACTTAAACTTACTGAGAAATAATGACCTTAAGTTTAGTTAACATCTATCATTTCATATAGAGTTGAAAAAAAAAAAGAAATAGAAAAAAATGTTTTTCTCTTACAAAGAAAATTTTTAGGACTTACTGCTTTAACAACTTTCAGACATTCTCTATGTTAATATTAATTATGTTCATCCTATTGCACATTATATCCCTAGTTGTTTTAAATTTATAATTGGAAGGGTATACCTTTTGACTACCTTTATTTGGTTTATCTTTTCCTCATCTCTTGCATTTGGTAACCATAAATTGGATATCTTTTTCTAGGACTTTGTTTTTTTAAATTTCAGATTCAACTTTTAAGTGATATCACTTTGTCTTTCTCTGACTCATTTCACTTAGCATTATGCAGTCAAGGTATATCCATGTTGTGTCAAATGGCAGAATTTCCCTTGTTATGGCTGAATAATATTCCAGTGTATGTATATGTGTGTGTGTATGTATTCTACAGCTTATTTACCCATTCATCCATTTATGGACACTTAGATTGTTCCTATGTCTTGGCTATTGTAAATAAAATTGCTGTCAACCTGGAGGCACAGTTATGTCTTTGACACAGTGTTTTTGTTTCCTTAACTTATATTTCCAGAATTGGAATTGCTGGGTCATATACTAGTTCAGTTTTTAATTTTCTGAGGAACCTCCATAATGTTTTTTTTAGTAGCTATTCCAATTTACAATCCCACCAGCAGTTCACAAAGGTTCATTCTGTCTGCATCCTCTCCAGCATTTGTTATCTCTTCTCTTTTTGATGAGAGCCAACTTAGTGGGCTTGAGGTGATATCCTTTTATGGTTTTGATTTACTATTCCCTAATTATTACTGATATTGAGACATTTTCATGTGTCTGTTTGGACATTCATATCTCTTCTTTATTAAAATATCTATTTAGTTTCTTTGCCCATTTTTTAATTGGATTCTTTTTTTATTTTTTACTACTGAATTGTATAAGTTCTTAATATATTTTGGATGTTAACCCCTTATCTAAATTATGGTTTGGAAATATTATTTTCTGTTATATAGGTTGTCTTTCTATTTGTTGATAATTTCTTCTGCTCTGCAGAAGCCTTTTATTTAGATGTAGTCCCACTCATTTATTTTTTATTTTGTTGCTTGTATCCCTAAAATCAACATCCAAAAAATCTGTCAAGCTTCCTTTTTTATTTTCTTCTAGCAGTTTTATGCTTTCTGATCTTATATTTAAGCCTGTAATTCATTCCAGCTTCATTTTTTTTGAGTGATGTAAGATGAAGGTTTAATTTCATTCTTCCACATGTGAATGTCCAATTTTTCCAGGACAATTTATTGAGGAGACGTTTTCTCCACTGACTATTTTTGGCTCCTTTGTCAAGTATGAATTAACTGTATATGCATATTTTTATTTTTTCAGCTCTTTGTTCTGTTTGTGTATCTGTTTTTATGTCAATATTGTGTGTTTTCATTCTTACAGCTTTCTAATATAGCTTGAAAGCAGGAAGTGTAATGTCTCTTGCTTTGTTTTTCTTTAGATTACTTTGCTTATTTGGTGGCATCTTTTGTGATTCCATAAAAATTTTAGGATTGTTTTTTCTGTTCTCAAAAATGCCATTAGAATCTTGATAGGATTGCATTAAATTTGTAGACATCCTTAGGTAGTACAGACATTTTAACAATAGTAATTCTCTTAATCCATGAACATGGGATACTTTTATGTTTATTATGTCTTTTTAAAATTTCTTTAATCAATGTCTTTTAGTTTGCAGTGTAGAGATCTTTCATTTCCTTTTAAATTTATTGCTACATATTTTATTTTTTTATTCTATTGTAAATAGAATCATTTCCTTTATTTCTTTTTTCCTTTTTTTTTAAAGATTTTATTTATTTATTTGACAGAAATCACAAGTAGGCAGAGAGGCAGGCAGAGAGAGAGAGGAGAAAGCAGGCTTCCTGCTGAGCAGAGAGTCCGATGTGGGGCTCGATCCCAGGACCCTAGGATCACGACCTGAGTCAAAGGCAGAGGCTTAATCCACTGAGCCACCCAGATGCCCCTCATTTCCTTTATTTCTTTATCAAATTGTTGTTATTGTGTAGAAACACTCCTCATTTTTTTTGTGTTAATTTTTTATCTAGAAACTTTATTAAATTTGCTGATTAGATATAGCAGATTTTTGGTGGGTTCTTTAGGATTTTCTATACATAAAATCATGTCACCTAGAAATAGGACTAATTCTGCTGCTTTTCCAGTTCTGATGGTTTTTATTTTTTTTTTTTCCCTGATTATTTTCTCTTTGCAGGATTACATTGAATAGGAGTTGAATGAGAGCAGGTACTTTGGTCTTGTTCTTGATTTTAGAGGAAAAGCTTTCAACTTTTTACCATTAAATATGAAGTTAGTTGTAGACTTATCATTTATATTTTTTATTATGTTGAAGTATATTCTTTCTACATCTTATTTGGTAAGGGCTTTATCATGAAATGTTGAATTTTATCAAATGATTTTTCTATATCTTTGTTGAGAGGATCATATGACTTTTCCCTTTCATTCTTTTAATGTGATGGATCACATTTAATTTACATATGTTGAAATATCCTTGTATCTCAGGGATAAATCCCACTTGATTATAGTGAGTGATCCTTTTAATGTGTTGCTCAATTTAGTTTGCTACTATTTTATTAAGAATCTTTCTGTCTGGGGTACCTGGGTGGCTCAGTTCACTAAGTTTGGCTCATGTCCTGATCTCAGGATCCTCATTGGGTTCCCTGCTCAGCTGGGGGTCTGCTTCTCTGTCTGCCATTCCCCCTGCTTGTGCTTGCTCCCTTGCTCTCTACCTCTCCCTCTCTCTCAAATAAAGTCTTAAAAAAAAAAAAGAATCTTCATATTCATTTGTGATTGGCCTGTAGTTATTTTTTAGTGTCCTTTCTTGTTTTTGGTATCAGCATCATACTGGCCCAATAAAATAAGTTTGGGATGTTATCTCCTCTTTGACTTTTTGTAAGAGTTTTAGAAAATCTCATGTTAATTCTTCTTTAAATGTTTGTAAAATTTACTAGTGAAGCTCTCTGGCTTTATTATGGGCTTTTCTGCATGTGCTTTTCTTCATGGAGAGATTTTTGTTTACTGATTCAGTCTCTTTACTAGTAATACTTTTATTACAGATTTTCTAGTTTTTCCTAATTATCTTAGCACATTATATGTTTCTAAGAATTTTTCCATTTTTTCCTAGATTTATTTTTTGTTTATTTTTGTTTAGTTGTTTATTTTTGTTTAGTTGTGCATAGTAACTTCTTAAAATCATTTGTATTTCTCTGATATCAGTTGTAATTTCTTCTTTTTCATTTATAATTTTGTTAATTTGTTTCCTGATTTGTGGTTTTGTTTTGTTTTGTTTTGTTTTTTGCCTTGATTAGTCTATCTAAAAATGTGTCAATTTTGTTTATCCTTTTAGAGATCCATCTAAAGAAACTCTAAAGGATCCATCTCTAAAATTTTGTTAATCCTTTCAGTTATTTTTCTATTCTGTATTCCATTTATTTTAAGCAGAATATTATTTAAGTTCTGCCTGTAAATATTTTTTGCTCTTTTAAAATATATAATGCAACTTATACATGAATATATAAACATGTTCTATCTTTTAAAAAATCTTTTGCTTACTGAAGAAATCAGTGAAATGATAAATTGGTAAGTTTGTTGCAAATCTATGGTTAAAAGTGGCAAAGAATCTTTCAATAGAAAGCAATTATTAGTTCTAGAGACTGAACTCATGATTTTCTAAGACTCTCATATTTTGTCACAGTTCATGAGATCATGAGATATTTTCATTTATTTATTCCTTAAGAAAGGTTATTTGCTTTTCTTAAACATGGAAGGTCCAGTTGCAGTGATTGTGCGAACTAATATGGCTATAGAGTATCAGACAATGTAGATTTTAGGATAAAAAAGTGTCTAGAGATAAAAAAGGAGTATAATGATAAAAGTATGAGTTTTTCAAGATGCCTGGGGGTGGCTCAGTGGGTTGAGGCCTCTGCCGTCAGCTCGGGTCATGGTCTTGGGGTGCTGGGATCGAGCCCTGCATTGGGCTTTCTGCTAGGCGGGGAACCTGCTTCACCCCCACCCTGCCTACTTGTGATCTTTGTCAAATAAGTAGATAAAATCTTTAAAAAAAAAAAGTATGAGTTTTTTATGAAAAGAGGATAATCCTAAATATGTATGTACCTAACAAGAGGGCTTCAAAATATACACAATAAAACTGAAAAAACAGAAGGAATAAATAAAATTCATATAATGATAAAAAACACAACATGTCAGGATTCTTAAAGCAATACCTCCAGGGAAAGTTGTAGCTCTAAATGCTTATATTAGAAAAGAAAAGAAAATGGTTGAAAATCAATATTCTAAGCTTCCACATTAATATAGAAAAAGAAATGCATATGGAACCAAAGTAATAGAAAAAGTTAATGAAGATGAGTAGAAATCAGTAAACTAGAAAATAGACAATAGAGAAAAATCAATGAAAATAAAAGCCAGTTCTCTATAAACATCAAGATATTGATTAGCAAGACAGGAAACAACATGTGTTGGAGGGGATGTGGAGAAAGGGGAACCCTCTTCCACTGTTGGTGGGAATGCAAGTTGGTGCAGCCTCTTTGGAGAACAGTGTGGAGATTCCTCAAGAAATTAACTACATCTGTATCTTTCGGGTAAATACCCATTAGTGCAATGGCAGGGTCATAGGGAAGTTCTATTTTTAATTTCTTGAGGAATCTCCACACTGTTTTCCAAAGTGGCTGCACCAACTTGGATTCCCACCAACAATGGAAGAGGGTTCCCCTTTCTTCACATCCTCTCCAACACATGAAAACATTATTTAGTATCAAGAATGAAAGAGAAAATATCATTGTAGCTTCCACTGTTATTAAAAGGATAATAAAGGAATCTTGTTAACTTAGATGAAATGGACAAATTCCCTAAAAATGCAAATCACGAAAATTTAGACAAGAATAAATTTAAAAATCTCAGTAGTTTTGTAATCAGATAAATAAATTATTTTTAAGATTTAATTTATTTATTTGACAGAGATCACAAGTAGGCAGAGAGGCAAGCAGAGAGAGGAGGAAGCAGGCTCCCTGCTGAGCAGAGAGCCTGATGCAGGGCTTGATCCTAGGACCCTGGGATCATGACCTGAGCTGAAGGCAGAGGCTTTAACCCACTGAGCCAACTAAGTGCCCCCAGATAAATAAATTCAATTACTAATTAAAAACCTTCATAACAAATAAATTCCAGTCAGCTTTATTAGACCACCATTATCCCGATACCCAAACCAAAATATTACAGGAAAACTTCAAATCACTATCTCATGAACATAAAGTGTGAAAATTTTTAGGTAAATATCAGCAAACCTAACCCAGCAGTATATATAAAGGATAATACATGAAGACTAAGAAGAATTTATTCAGCAATATGTATTTATTTTAGCATTTTAAAAAACCCATCAATATATTTCTTCACATTAACATGATAAAGGTAAAATTCATAATCATCTTAGAGATATGTGATAAAAAGCATGTGATAAAATTAAATATCTATTCATAATAAAATTTCTCAGAATACTATCAATGGAAATATGCCTAAACTGATTAAGATCACTTATGCAAACCTACATATAATATCATAATTAATGGAAAGACAACATTTTCCACCTGAAGATCAAGAACAAGGCTTGGTGTTTACTCTTACCATTTCCCTTTTGCATAGTACTGTAAGTCCTAAACAGTGCAGGAAAGCAAGCTGAATAGATGCAAAACATTCCAGTTGAAAAGAAAGAAGTAAAATTGTCTTTATTCATAAATTACAGAATCTTGTATAGGCAAAATGCCCAAAATGATTATAATACTACCAGACCCAGTAAAAGAATCTGTCAAGGTCATAGGATACAAAGTTAATAAACAAATTAATGTATTTCTGTATCTCAGCAGTGAAAAATTAGTAACTGAAATTTATTATTCACTATTATCAAGACACGGAAGCAACTTAAATATCCATTTATGGGTGTATGGGTGTATGGATATACATACAGTGATATATTTTTTTTTAATTAAGGTTTTTGTTTTTATCTGTTTTAGAGAGGGCATGTGTGAACAGGGGGAGGGGAAGAGAGAGAGGGAGAGAAATCTCAAGGAGACAGCACATAGCCTTGATCAATGCAGGGCTTGAGCTTATGATCCTGAGATCATAACCCAAGCTGAAACTAAGACTTGGATGCTAACCAGCTGAGCCACCCAGGTGCCCCTACAATGATATATTTTTCAGCTTTAAAAATGAAAGAAATCCTGCCATTTGTGGCAACATAAATGAACCTGGAAGACATTATCCTAAGTGAAATAAGCAAGACACAAAGGAAAAATACATGATACCTTTTATATGAGAAATCTAACATAGTCAGACTCCTAGAAGTAGAGAACAGAATGGTGATTGTAAGGGTCTAGGTGGAAGGAAAAACAGGGAAGTATTAGTCAAAGGGTACAGAATTTCAGTTATCCAAAACAAATAATTTTATAGAACTACTATAGAGCATAATGCCCACAGTTAATTCTGTATTATATACTTTAGAGTTTGCTGAGAGGCTCGATCTTATGTTAAATAATTCGATCACAAAAAATAATAAAAGAGGGCCAGAGGAAATGTTTGGAGGTGATGGCTATATTTATGGCACCAGTTGTGATGATGATTTCATGGAGATGGATAAGTACGGGTTTCCAATTTCATCAAATTGTATGCATTAAGTATGTGTAGCTTTTTGTATATCAGTCATACCTCATAAAATCATTTAAAAATGAAATTAAAAGCAAGACCATTTATAATATGATTTAAAAACATACAGTAGGCATAAACTGAAAATATAACAACTTTGTACAGTGAAAATTACAAAATGCTTCTGAGAGAAAATATCAAAATATAAAGAGATATATGCTACTGTAATTTATTGTAATCTCTCTCCAAATTGATTTGTAGTTGAATGCAATCCCAATGAAAATCACAGCAATTGTCTTTTAAAAATAGAAACTGGCATGCCTATTCTGAAAATTTTATGTGGACAGAAAATAGATTTTAAAAAGAATAAAGTTGGAACCTTTACACTATCTGAATTCTAGACTTCTTATAAAAAGTGAAACGCTACGTTATTCAAAACAGTGTGGTAGTGGCAGAAGGATAGACCTACCTCAGTGGAATAGAATAGAGTCTACAAATAGACCCACAGAAATGGCCAACTTATTATCTGCACGGATGCCAGGTAATTCAGTGATGAATGGATACCATTTTGACTATGCTGGATCTACTGAAAATTTATATTGAAGAAAATGACTGGGTAGGCCACAGACTAGTAGAATATGTTTGTAGAACCTATGCCTGAGAAAGGAATTGTAAAAGAATATCTATATAGCTATTAGGCTGCAATTATATAAAGTTAAGCCAACTAATAAAAAATTGGCAAAACCCTGGGCATTTTACAAAGGAAGGCATCTGAAATGACTGATTAGCACACGAAAACTGCTGAATGTCATTAGCCTTGAGGAAGTATATAGGTAACTCTAATGAGATACAGTTACACTCAGTAACAACTGCCTGTTCTTGAGATTCTTATCTCTTTGATTCTCCCTGCATTTGCTGTGGCCTTATTCCTCTTCTCACTCCCTTTTTTTCTGTCTTGCAGTTTCTGATTACTTGGGCTTCTCTTCCTCCATTGCTTGAGTTTATTGTCTTCCTTCTACGTTTCTTTACTTCCACCTGTCCTCCTTCCTCTTGACTTTTTTGGTTTTCTGGGAGAATAAATACAATTACTACTTTATTATAGAGAAGAGCTATTTTGTTGTTCTACCTCATTGTCTGCAGGCTTGTCCATAAATACATCCCTCTAGGTTAGGCATTGTACCCAATTAGTTAGGACCCGAGTTTTGAGACTGTTAGGGTAAAGTAAAATGCCTGTTTCGTTGCTTTATGACCAGTGCCTAGACCAATACTTGTCACAGTCAGGTGTTCAGTAAATACCTGTTGAATGAATGAGCTACTTTGGAGAATGAAGTTGAATGTGCCTGCTTCACTTGTAAGAGTGCACGTGGCGCGTTCAGCATATGATCCTTACAAAATGAGAGTTTCAGGGAATTTTGTGATTTCTTCTTCTTCATAAACATCTAGAATAGCCCAATACTTCAGTGCACTGACCCTGAAATCTTAGCTTAAATCTCAGTAGGCAGTTTTACTATGTCTGTGACCTTGAGCACATTACTTTATTCATCTCTTAGGATTTCATTTTCCTTACCTGTAAATGGAAATAAAATTGCCAAACTCATAGTATTATTGTAGGGATTAAATAATTTACTGATGCCAAGTTCCCTGGAGAGTAGATGTCATCAGTATGATTGGGGGGGGGTGTTCATAGTCGTTACTGTTATGATTAGGATTATTATCATTATTATTACTACTACCATTGTGTTTAGAGGGAAACAGCATTACTCATGTCAGGAACACAATGGAAGTCAGAATCTTCAGAGCCCATAATGTCTTTAACCGTGCAGTTTTTTAGGCAAGGCTTTTTCCCTTTTTTCTCTCACCCTGTTACTTTTTTTACAGAAAGAACTCAATTACAGAGGTATTTAAACACTAGAAATCGCTTTGGAATCTTACAAAAAGACTTTGAAGTCTATAACTTTGCTCCATGTCTGCTTCATCCAAATTTCCCTTTGTTGTAACCTCTGTGTATTTTTCATTCTAAATTCTAGGCCCCTCCCTTAGAGGACAGGCATGCTCAGTGCCCTTAACCCTCACATCTCTGATGCTGTCATTCATATCTTTTTTGGGGAACCTTTAATTATCAATCCCAGAACATCCTATAAATCTTCATTAGGAAATTCCTTCTGAACTTTTGCTGAAAAGTAGTTACTGTGCACTGTGTGTGTAGCAGCTGTTTGCCTAAGTTAAAAAAAGTTGACCGTTTTAATTTGCTTTAAAAATATCCACTGGCACTGGTTCTCATTACAGATGTGTGGTTGTAACATTTCATTTTTAAAATGTGTATCCATCTTTTTTCAGTTCTAAAGGAGTCCAAAGAAACCATCTAAAACCTTAAAAATAACCACTAAACCTACAGTGTTTTTGGTTTTTAAAAATTCTCAAGGGAGGACATTTTTTATCTTGGACTTAAGCTTCATACAGGGTGGCCCATTTAAAAGAGGCCCTGTACACAGCCACATTATTAAATGGGAACTGTTTTAAATGGGCCACCCTGTAAATCAGGGTTTTTTTTTTTTTTCCAATGGATATTTACTTCTTTGCACACTTGTGAGTTTAGTTCAAGTTTTCAGTTACTGTGCTTGATAAGCGGTGATGAAATTTAAATTTGGGCACCCAGATGACATCGAAATGCACAAATCTGAGTTCAGAGACATTAAGAAATTTGTAGGTTCATATTCTGAGAGAGCATGTTTGGAACTCTTTGAAAATTTGGCCAACATTCTATGCGAATCTCAGTTTTCAAAACATTTTTTTAATGGATGAAATACAAATAAACTGAAAATGGAAACTTTAACATAAACAGTTGAATGCAGCTTTGGACTTTATTTTACTGGAAATCTTTAAAAACAGGAAAGATGTCCACTTTTTTTGGAGTAGGTTAGGGTCAATAGTTCTTAGTATTTTTAATTCAAAAATTCCAAACACATGCAGTTTTTTTCAACTACTAAAATATAAATCTGTGCTAAAAATGAGATAGAAATGATATTTTATTTGAGTTATAATATGTCTGATTCAGGTTTTATTCAAGCTCACCCCCAAAACTTGTAGGGCAAAGAGCAAGAATTTAAATGATGACCGGTGTACCATATGTCATCATAAATACCCCTGAAATCACACATCAGAAGGAGGGAAGCAAGAAAATGGATCTTGGCACTATTTGAAAATGGTACTTTGAAATGCAGTAATCTTGTGCATTCATGCTGTCTGAGGAAGATTTGAGGCCCTCAGCATTTCTACCACTTAATTTTCCCAACTCCCCAGAACAGTGTGCATTTCCCATGTCTGTCGTAACATAACCCACAAACCTTCATGGCATTCTGATGCAGTACCCTTCTGTTTTGAGAAATGTAGAGAATTTTCCCCCTAAGGGCCTGAATGATGTTGATAACAAGAATGAAAGATTTGGGTTATGTGTCAGTGATGAGTATTGATGTTGTTGTGTTTGTGACATTTAGGTTCTGAGTAGAGTTCTCTCTTGCCACATCTTAAGGTAATATTGTTAAACCCAAGTATAAGTTTAATTGGTTGATTGTAGAAATCTCAATTTCTACTTTAAATATAAATGGAATCTGTGTCTGTACCTAGTATATGTCTACTAATTTACTACCAAAAGGGTCTTTTAATACATTTCTCCAACTCTAAGTAATTTTTGCCCATAGAAGTTGTTGTTATCTTAGTACATTATAGTTCATTATAATCTTGGGACTATGGTTAATGTCTTGGATTAGAATCTACGACCTTGTTTTAATTCTACACATTATAGAAAATAGTACATTGAAAAAAAAGATTAGAAAAGATTCCAAATAAAGTGTTTGTATAAATTGGAGGCCTGAGAAGAAAAAACAAAATAAGGAGTTATAGCAGCTAAATATGGCCTAGATCAGTCAGCTTCCTCTAGGCAAATGTAAAGATCTTCAAATTAAGGGTAAATTCTCTTTAACATTCTTAGTAGACTCATATTTTCAGAGATATCTTACCATTTGAGGCTTTCTTAATACACATCAATATCCTATATTGTAGAAATTAAAATAAGTGATATATACTCTTAAAATTAAAAAAAAAAAAAGCAATATAACAACTCTGTTGTCGCCTTAATGTTGATGACTCTACTTTTTCTGAGTGGCCTCCATCCAAAACAATGCCCCAATTCTGTTCCACCTCTAAAGAATTGAGGTTGTGATCACATTTAAACCATTAACAGACCATTTAATGGCAATGTTAGAGCATAACCTCTGTCAGAAAGGACTCTTGTGAAAGGTAGATATGCTTTTATTTGCTTTAATAAAATATGGTTTCTTTTATTCTTTAATATGAGGCACCATCTTAAAAAAAATTGACATAAATCCAAAGGAATTTCCCTGGATACTTACGTTACCACCATTTGGAAAGAAGGTAGCTTTAGTGATCTTTTCTTGGTTACTCAGGAACACAGACTTCATGAGCAGAGATGTCAGTCATATTGAATTAGGCCTTATGACCTTATTTTAATGTCTTTACCCCTGATGACCTTATTTTAGCGTCTTTACCCCTCTAAAGACCCGATTTCCAAAGGTCATTTTTTTGAGGTATGATGAGTTAGAACTTCGACTTAATCTTTTTCCATATCCCATGACTTGTCATTTTAAATGCAAATATACAATATTTCGGAAATTGGTAAGCTGTACAGGACAGCTTAAATAACAGCATGATGCTTCATTGCTCATTGTTTGCTACATGTTTCAACAAAATAACATTTTTGTTTTCTTTTCAGCTGGTAGAACGATTTTTTTTTGCATGTGCTAACTAACTAGGGAGTAGCTTCCATGACTGAGTTCTCATTATCCATAGATCAACTCAAGCCCTGGCTCAAGTACTTTTCATTCAAAGTCTTTCTTGATTATTCTAACATATTCTCCCCTCTTCTCTCTGAATACCAGTAGCAGTCATGGGGGGTACATACTACAGTCACTCTCAATACATGTAACATTTGGAACTGGTGTTTGATTATAACAGGGGTTGGCTACCTATGGCCTGAGGGTCAAATCCTGACAGCCAACTGTTTCTATACATCATGTACTAAGAATGGTTTTTACTTTTTTAAATGATTGAAAAAAAAACAAAAGAATATTTTGTGCCATTTAAGAGTTATGTGAATTCCAAATTTTAGTAACCACTAATAAAGTTGCACTATCCATATTCATTCATTTATGAATTGTCAGTGGCTGCATTGGGGCCACATAGCAGTTGCATAATTGAATGGCACACAAGGGTGAAAATATTTACTGTCTGACCTTTTACAGAAAGCTTCCTGATCCTGGATTATACCAGTAGTTCATTTCCAACCTGTTAGGCTACCTCACCTATATAATATTTTTCAAAAGGTAGATAATCAATATAACTTTATGTTTGACTAATAGGGACAGTTTTACTCATTTCATTGTATGCACATCTTTCACTATGCTATACATTATTTTTGGCATTCTCAAGGACTTGGTCATTCTCATGTTTGTGTTCCTCAGCCTTTAATAGAGGCCTTCATTTTGGTTGATGTTAAATGAATATGGTTGGGGTGAATTAAATTTATATCTAAAAAAGTGTGTGTTTTGGATAGACAAGAGTAACCTCTATTACTAATAGCATACTTAGAATATTTAGCTGTTATAAAGAGATACACCCCAGGTCCTCCAACATATTAATAATAAAGCTGAAAATAGAACATATATGACTCTCAATTTTCACTTCTCATCTTCAATATACTATATAGCCCAAAATAAAAAAAAAAATTAGCAGTTTGCAAGTGATTTTTATTTATGTTGATTGGATCTGAGAGTTCAGTATTCTGTGTGACTTAAACTTAGAAAATACATGTGAGGTACTCCTTGTTTAATGTGAAAATATCTCCTGATGTGACTCCTCTTCAGTGATACTCCCAATTGTTTCCTTTTCACAAAAATTAGAAACAACTATTTTCTGGGGGTAAGAGTAACGTTCTTTTTTATCTTCACTGTTTTAATGAACTATGTGGCCATTTAGCCTTAAGGCTTAGCTTTGTTATGAAGACATTAGTATAAAAGTTAGTTACCAAAATAAAAGTAATGATAGTAGATTTAGCACCCTTTCAAAGTCCATTGTTTTGTTTTCTTGCAAACAGATTAAAAAGAGATGTTTTAAATATCAATACTTATAAATGTTTAAAATAAAAATATAAATATTTTTAGAAATAGAAGTAAATATACTTTTCTTATTCCAAAGATGCTACCAAATTGTTCTTAAATTAAGTTTTTTGGAGAAGAAATCTATAAGTACTTTAACCACAAAGGTGTGTGATTTTAAGAAATTGAGGCCTGGTAGTGGGTATTATTGAGGGCATGAATTCCATGGAGCACTGGGTGTGGTGCATAAACAATGAATGCTGGAACACTGAAAAGAAATAAAATGAAAAAAAAAAAAAAGAAAGAAAGAAAATTGAGATAGTCATACTGATTGAACCAAGGTTTTTCTGTTATGTGTTACTGTTAAACCATGTGTGGAAAGTGCTACAAACTTGTTTTCTACTCCCTCACTAATGCCTCATTCCACCCCCACCCTCCTCCATGTCTGGAATAGATTGTTGTAGACTTTGCATTGTAACAGTATAAGAAAGATGACACCTATATGAAGGGTAAAGAGAGTAATTTGGCATCTTCTTTTTTAAAGTCAAAGCTTATATAGAGAGAAAATAGTATTTCCTCACTCTGGCACTCTTTTATTTTCCTCTTTCTGTTTTGAAAATGAACTCTTTCACTTAACTTTCTTCACTTAGGGTTTTTTAAGAACACATTCCTAAGTAAAAACAAGCTCTCTGCATTTAATGAAGAATAGTACCATAGGAACAATTTAATTTAAAATGTTAAATATTACTTGAGTCATCCATCTTTGTGAAAGGTATATTTTAACTATCATCTAAACATAATTTCATAGCTTTTTGAATTTTTGAAGTGAGGGGAATGGGGAGGCTCCTTAAATTTGAGACAGCTCAGATTGTGGATGTAAAACATAGTACTTAACAATATGAAGAGAGTTGAATTGTTTACACTTATTTGAATGTTGTAAACCTCTGGAAAAAAAAAAAAAGCTGTTCATAATTTATCCAAGTGCCCACCAATACTCAACTGTACTCACTCTATAGTTGGATACATGCTTGTATGGTCCGAAAATTTTTCTTTTATTTTTTTAACTTAGTGGAAGTTGAAATAAATTCTATCTGAGGTTCCTTCAGCTTCTATGAAAGACAAGATTATTGTGTAGTCAGGGGGTTGGTTTTTAGAATTGGCAGTTAGATTGGTTGAGAATTGAAATTCCACTTCTGTCACTCTTTGAATATGAGATCTTGGAAAATGGAAATAATAGCAGTACCTACCTCAGAGGGTTGTCTCAACATTTAAATCAGTTCAGTAGTATCTAACAAATAGTCACCCTGTAGTATACATTAAAAATATCATTCTCTGTCATTTTCTCATAACTTATTATACTGATTTAAATCTTAGGTCCTTGGGGCACCTGGGTGGCTCAGTGGGTTAAAGCCTCTGCCTTCGGCTCAGGTCATGATCCCAGGGTCCTGGGATCAAGCCCCACATCGGGCTCTCTGCTCAGCGGGGAGCCTGCTTCCTCCTCTCTCTGCCTGCCTCTCTGCCTACTTGTGATCTCTGTCTGTCCAATGAATCAATAAAATATTTTAAAAAAATAAAAAATAAAATAAATCTTAGGTCCTTTAAGATTCATGGATTTTTTTTTCTTTATTAAATATCTGCTGCTGTTAAAAAAAAAATTCATCTGGTACCTTTTTGAATAATTTTACCTGTCCCCAAAAACATACCAACTATAATAAAATTTAGAGTGTTTTTTTCCCCTAAGTTTTTGTTTCATTCAGTAAAAATCTGTTAGTTCCTACTATGTGCTGTTTCATTTTGTAGAGATGAAAACGATTGGGTCTTTACTATCATTCAGTTACTGCTAATAAATATGCATGTATTTCCAAGGCTATAATTAGTTGTTCTTGGGTAGATTGGGATAGATACTAGAGATGATTTCATAGAAGGGGAAACATTTGATCAAGACCTTAAAAGATATACTGGTATTAAACAGGTAATGGAAGGGGGTAGCAGACTGAGGGAGTACAGCAAAACCCAGGTAGAGGCAAAGGTAGAGAAGCAGTGAGGTATGGGAAATGTGTATGGAATTATAGCAGAAATGGGGGCCCTTTCCCTTTGCATCTTTGACGTTTTGCCTATTCTTCTGTATATTAAAATGTTAAGATTTCTAACAATACATCTTTTGATGCTCTGCCCTGGTATCTACTACATAGCCTAATGCCACCCAGTGTTGTTGGCCAAAGTCTTACAGTTATTGGCTCTTTCTTGCTAATACTATATTGACAAGTCCTATGAATTGATTTTTTTCCCCCATTGAGCAGTCTTAGGGTTTTAATCTGCAGTACCAGTATTTACTGTGAGTGCCCACTGAAATTGTACACCGTGGGAAAGCCTCCTTAGAATCTGAGATCCCGGGGTCCCTGGGTGGCTCAGTGGGCTCTGCCTTCAACTCAGGTCATGATC
This sequence comes from Mustela putorius furo, assembly GCF_011764305.1. Lineage (NCBI taxonomy): Eukaryota > Metazoa > Chordata > Mammalia > Carnivora > Mustelidae > Mustela > Mustela putorius. The sequence goes on along the minus strand of NW_025422123.1, from coordinate 11,661,675 downwards.
TCAGCGTCCTGGGATGGAGCCCCTCACTGGGCTCTCTGCTCAGCAGGGAGCCTGCTTCCCGCCCCCCCCCCCCGCCTGCCTCTCTGCCTGTTTGTGATCTGTCACATAAATAAATAAAATCTTAAAAAAAAAAAAGAATCTGAGATCCTAGTGAAATCAGATGGGAGGTGAATCCTATCCAAATACAGCCCTTCTTCATCACCTCTATGTTTTTTCTTAAGTGTTTTTCTTTTTAATGTGATTCTTTTTTTTTCCTGAGATTTTATTTATTTATTTGACAGAGAGATCACAAGTATAACGTGATTCCCCTTTTGACCCTTGCCTGCCTCTCTCCCACCTTTTTTCCTTCCATCTTCCCTCCTTTTCGTTGTTCTTCCCTCCCCTGCTTTCTTTTCTCCACAGTCATGGATTTCGTGCCCACAGGCAACTGGCATTGTGTTAGGTGCTGAGAATACAAATTTTAATAAGACATGCTTTCTCCTCTAAAATCCAGAGGAAGGAGAAATAAGTGAGTCACTAGAAAAGTATGATGTGGCATATGTGATGATAGATAAGTGCTATGGAAGCATCTAGGACGGTGGGTATGTTATTTATTGCCACAATAATACTACATAACAAAAAGTCATAAAACCTCAATAGTAAAACCGTGTATGTGTCTAGGATAGTATATTAGGCAGCTCTACCATCTTGACAGGGTTTGTCAACTGAGTATCAGCTGATTCAGCTGATCTAGGATACCTCAACTGGGAGAAACTGGGTGACACAGCTCTGCTCCCCCTGTCTTTAGTTTCCAGCAGATTAGCCTGGGCGCACTTCTTCGTGGCAATGGCAGGATACAAGAGCAAAATGGAAATGCTTCAGTGTACCTTATCCTCTTCCTGCTAACATGTGCCAACACCTATTGGTCAAAGCATATGACATGATTGCTGTCAGTTATAGTGTGAAGGCACTCAAAATTACTTGGCAGTGGGAGTCGATCCTGTGTGTGTGATAAAGAGTATTAGGGCCATCAGTGTGATATACCACAGGGGCACATCTACATTAAACTGGGGATTAGGGAACAGTTCTTAAACATGTACCCTTGAACTAAATTTTGAAGGAATTCATTAAATGGAAGGAAAAACAAAGGCCATATTTGTTAGAGAGAACCTCACATACAGAGGCCAGAAGATGGGAAACCTGTGTCATCAGCTAATTACAGGAACAGGAACAGAGGATGCATGGCAGGGAATAAGGTTAGAATTAAAGGCAAAAGCCAGATTTCAAAAGGAGTTTGGAAGTTGTAGAATTCTGTCATGGTTTTAAGCCTAGGTGTTAACCACTATTTTATTGATGTTAATTATTATTAGTGTTTTTATTTGCTACCACAACTAGTCCTTGTGAAGATACATAATAATATACAGACAGATAGTTGGTAGGTGCATAGATGGTAGGTACATAATTTATAGACTTACTTAGTGTTTATATTAATATTTTTGGTACACTTAGAAGACTGCGCATGCTATTCATTGCAGTCACTAGAAATACAGACTAAGCTTTTCATAGTATAAAGATTAACATATGAGTTTCAGCGATAGTGTGGATAAACATCTAGAAAAGATTCTTATTTATACATGCCAAAATTTTGAAGTTGTAGAGTATAATCTATAGTAAAACCAAGAGATCATTCATTATAACCTGTGTGTTTATTCTCAGTAGAATTGTTATATGTAATTAAGTCTTAACATCTTTCTCATGTTATCACTTTTTTATCCATGTTCTTGAGAACAGACTTAAAATGCATTTCTTCTGGGCATACTGAATTCCATTTTGATTTGAGGAACATTGTGGAGACTGGAGATAAACTTTTTCTTCATTTTCTCAGAACAAAAGTGACTGATCATTGTCCAGTTTACATATTCTAGAAAGACAATTGTCTTGTACACTTCCTGATTGAAACTGAAGCCCTTTGTGAAAGAGCAAATGGAATGTATTATGTACTACAACTGGAATATATTATGTATTTTTCTGTTGGCAGTCATGAATATTTGCACAATTAATTTCCTAGTTTCTTAATTGGTAATATAACAACTTTGTACTGTTTTTCATATTTTTTAATTTATAGGCTTAGTCAGTCAATAGTATAATATATGAGACTAAAACTATTGTTTGGGGTGACAAATTAAATTCTGGAAATACAAATACGTTAGGAGAGAGAATATTTATAACAGTGGTATTAATTACTCCCAGGTGGTTTTTCTAGAATGCTATTTAAGGAAGCATAATTAAGTTATAACTTTGGTATGAGTTTGCTTCATTTAAAAAATGATGGTGGGGGAAGGGAGATTCTAGTCATTATACCCTGGTGAACTTGACATCAATCTCAACAAAAATTCTGGGATCTGTAATTAGTAGGAACAAACCTCAATTCTCAATTTATATCAGAGTATAATAATTTCCCTTTCTGAAGAGTAGTGCCATGGCAGTAGAATATAAAGTGGCAGCAAAATGTTCTTTTGGATGAGATGGAGAATTTAAGTTCTAACAGAGGCAGCGTGATAGTTGGTTCACCCATTCTGAGCCCATAAGTATTGGTTAGTGGATCTGTTATCTCAAGGGTGTCTCTTAGCTACAGGGCTTTGTATCTGCTACAGGACTTGTTCAACACTTAAGTTAGAGGTTTTTATTTTATTTTTTTTTTAACTTAAAAGTTTTAGAATCTTTCTCTTCAAATGAGATCTTGGGCAGGACCTCAATATAAAATATTCACCAAATAAATGCTGAACTACTCTCATTCAAGTGACGACTGAAAGTGGTAATACTTGGAGAAAGGTCTTTCCAGGGATATGCTGTTCAAGTAGAGACCTAAATGATAAGAAGTGGCGAGTTTTTAACTTGTAAGAAGACTAGAGAGGGTACCTGGTCTCTTCAGGTAGATTAATGGTCGCCCTGAGCTGGGGATCGGAATAGGCATGAAGCATCTTTTTGGGATAATGGAACTATTCCAAAACTCAATTGTGGTAACGATGGCACAACTCTTTAAATTTACTAAAAATCATTGAATTGTGTACTTAAACATGTGAATTTTATGGCATATAAATAATACCTCAGTGAAATTGTTTAAAAAGTTTTTAAGCAAGCGTTCTTCCTATTTTTGAAGACCTATCATGTAAAATGTAAATTTATTATTTCACCTAGGTCTATGTGGCAAAATTAGACCCAATGTGTGGAAATTAACAAGCAGAATTTCACTCACTTTAATGGAATAGCTCTCTCTAAGACGGGGAGGAACAAGCATAGTGATAGTGAGTTACCAGGGTTTTAGGAAGTTTAAATGATATAATTCATCTAAGTACACCAGGCACATGTGAGACACTCAAAAAAAATGTTTGCTGTTCAAGGGAAAATATAGATAAACCAACAAGTATGTACGTATATGTTTATATGTATATAAATTTTGTGTGCATGTATAATTTTGAAAGAAAGCAAATGTGCCAAAATGTTAACAGTTGGTGATTCTAAGTGAAAGCTATATAGTGTCCTTTGTACTGTTAATTTCAGGATTTCTGTTGATTTTGAAATCTTCTGGAGTAAGTTAAGAGGAAAAAAAGACAGGAGGAGGTTCAGACTCACAGGCTTATGAGAGCAGACTTCCTCAGATGCATGTAAAAGCATAGTAGGTCCATCATTCCATGCCTGAAGTAGAGATAACTGTTTGTTTCTTATCCTAAAAGAAAGGCACAGTCTCTCAGCAGGGGGGACAGCTGATCTTACGTAGAGTATTCAGGAAGCAGTGGTGTTCTGGAGCTTGACATCATCTGTAGAAGACAGGTTACTCGGATGGGACTGTTGTGGATTAGTTGGCACTCAAGAGGCAAATGTATTGGAGTAAGTCTCTTCTTCATTTGGCTTTCAGAGTGGGGAGCTGCCATTGTCACATGTTCCCCTGACAAGCTTTAATACTTCTGGTGGCTGATTACCATGGCTACAGAACAATCCTTAATTTGTGGGAACTTTAGAAATTCTTGGCTACTGGGGCACCTGGGTGGCTCAGTGGGTTAAGCCTCTGCCTTCAGCTCGGGTCATGATCCCAGGGTCCTGGGATCGAGCCCCGAATCTGGCTCTCCGCTTAGCGGGAAGCCTGCTTCCTCCTCTCTCTCTGCCTCTCTGCCTACTTGTGATCTCTGCCTGTCAAATAAATATATAAATCTTAAAAAAGAAATTCTTGGCTACTGTAAAATTCAGTGCCTGACATGATAAAGACAAACAGTAAATACCTGGTGAGTAAGTAAACAATTTTTTAAAAAATGATTTATCTGTACCAGCATCATCTCATTGTTTAAAACTGGAAAACTTTTAAGTTCCTAACACTTTAGGCTGCATGCAGCTCATTTGGAATCCCATCACTAAAGTTCTTCAGTTACATTGGAGATTTTTGTTTGTTTTGCTTATGTCAGCGTTTCTTGAAATGATTTTCAGAGGTGTATAACTAAGTGGGCTTAGAAAAATGATTGCGTACACAGTAAGTACGTGGAAAACCAAAAGTTTCTTTCCTGCAGAATTTCTCAGTATTTCATGTAATGTGTTGGAAATCTAGAGAAGAATAAGTCATCAGGCATTTCTGGAATGCCTATAACTACAGAATACTTTTTTTCCTGGCCAACATCAATTTGGGAAGTGCTGATACACGTTTTTCCCTTTTGCCAATTTGCTAAATACCTGTGTAGTGCAAATTCACCTATCTCTAAGTGACTGTCTCACGTCATAGCATGTAATTCTGAAGCTTACCATTTGCTAATGCCATGGGAAAATCTCTCAACTTTCTTGAATCTCTGATTCCCAGTCTATGAAATGTGCTTAAAAATTTGGGTGAAATTCGTGATTATAGTGTGTCTATATCCAATGTTATAGAATGTTAATTTTTGACTTAAATTTCAGCAATAATGAGATAAAGTCCTTGTATTATTAAATATTTTCAGGGCCTCAGGGACCAAAAGAACTTTCTTGATGCTATGATGTATCTCTCTAAAAGCCTTAAAAAATTTAGTTATACAAAGTAATTGCTCCAGGTTCCCTTTTTAAAATTATTTTGTTAATCTAAATCTTTGATAAATGGGCATTTAAGGGTAATTTGTCTAGTTTGTTACAGTTTTTGCACATTTAACATGGTATTGTGGAAAAAGAGTTCTGGACAAAACAAAAGACCTAGCTTTTGCCTGTGAGTGGTTTGTGATGGTTATTTAGCCTCTCTGACCTCTATTTTCCTTCTTTTTAAAACAGGAAAATGGGTTAAATAATCTTTTGGGTCCTGCCCTGACCTAAAATTCAGTGATTGATACACTTCTCATTTACTGTCTTTCCTGTTCCTCAAGTCAGGAGTGCTTATCAACATTGGCTTTATGCATTAGGGTTTGAACTTGGGATATTTCCTTTTCAATAATATAAGATATATCAGTGGAAGGTACAGGCTTCCAGTTCTGGAATGGATAAGCGTGGGAATAAAAGATACAGCATGGGAAATACAGTCAATGGGATTATAATAGGTGTCATGGTGACAAGTGTGGTGAACATTGCATAATGTATATAGAGATATTGAATCACTGTGTTGTACTCCTGAAACTAATGTAACATTGTGTGTCAGGTGTAGTCAGATAAAAGAATTTTTTAAAAACATATAAGATATATAAGAGAAATGACACTATGAATTTTTAGAAGAAATTTATAGGGATATTTTGCTGCTTTTGTGAACTTCTCAGATTTACATTCCATGCTTTGTGCTCTGGTAATTCTATATTAGCTTTCGTAGGTGAGTCTTTGATTTTTACAAAGTTTTCTAACTTATCTTTTCACTCTCCCATTTCTTAAGGCCATTTCTTTCAGTAAAAAACTAAAAATCAATGAAATGTCCATTTTAATGTTTCACACTGCCTCCCTTCCCTTTTCCCTCACTTTCCATTTCCTGATTCGATGTTTTCTTTTTTCCTACATGGTCTTTTTAATGTACAGATCTTTTATTTGGAAACTTGTTATATATAGTGTTTCTTGCATCCTTTCCTCATTGGAATATAAACCCCACTTTTTAAAAATCTATTTTATTCATTTTTGTATTCTAAGCAATTGGAAACAGTGCCTGACACGTAATAGGCACTTGATAAAAATTTGTGGATTGATTAATTCATATAGATTATTTAAATATTTGCTTTTTCTAAGTTTTAACTCTTGTTTTATTCTAAACAAAGATAGTTAACATTCCCATATTTTTTTACATTGGTATTGTAAATTTTACATCATAAAGAATTTTATAATCTTGCTTTTCTTATATCTCCAAATATTTATAGTTATTTCATGCAGTATTATAAAATTCTAATAATAGTCTCAAGTTTCATTTAAATGATATATGAATGTATGCTAGTAAAGGGAGTGGAGAAATAGATGAAAATTCAAGCAAGCAATGAGAAAAACCACTGCTAAAAAAACTATCATCTTGGGTATTCATTTGATGTTTTAATTTACTTCATTAGTTTGGATTTCTCAGAGCTGTTGTTAAGTGAATTCATTTCTTTCTTTGAAAAACAGGTAGATAAAATTATAGAGTTCAGAAAGGTTAGATGTATTAAAAATTGAAGAGTAAGGATAATTTGCATGTGTTTATGATTGTCTGATTGCCTTAAATGACTGCTCGTGGTCAAACATCTGCACTCCCCCCCCCTTTGGACAGTGGGTAAATCAGTCTCAACAAATATTGGGTAAGAATGACATAAACAGTATGATGTCTGTGTTTGCATGTGCTGTCTAGTGCCAGGTTAGCTGACTAGAGTGTATGTTAGGGTTGTAGCCTGCTATTCACTCTAATTCCAGTTAGGAGAAATTCCTGGGTATTATAGTAATACCTACCCTATAAAAGTATAATCAAATAAGTGGTTTGAAGGGAAAAGGGAAACTTTCTTTTGGGGACAGAAAGTCACCCAGGGCCTTCTTACACCAAGCAGTAGTCACACAGTGTCCATTCCAAAGTAACGTTAATTACCTGAGTTAGAAAAACGTCCAAAAACCCAGAAGTAATAAAAAAAAAAAAAAAAAAAAAACCTAGCTCCCAAGACCACAGCAATTACTTAACCACAGCATCCAGAATAATTTAACCACATTAGAGTTTGTAGCCAGTGGTAAGTACTGAAAGCAACTCAGCATCCAAGAAGAAGCACACAGGGCTGTTAAGAAACGTCTCTTTGTCCTTTTCTTTTATATTTGATTCTGGATACTTAATGAGCTGATCTGCTTATGGGTCTCATGTTCTCCGGCACTGGCCAGCAGTCTCTCTGTCACAGATTTTCACCAGAAATTACCTCCTTGATTTCTTTTACACAATCTCTTCCCTACCACCCTGCCCCAGCTTTATTGAGGCATAATTGACAAGTAAAGTTATAAGATCTTTAAAATGCACAGTATGATGACTTGATACACGTATACATTGTGAAACGATCTTTTTAATTAAACAGTCCCTTTAATTTATTCAGTTGTGCCACTCTATTCTTAATCAGGGCTTGAAAATTTGAATATATATATTTTAGACTCAAAAGTGAATCTCATTAAATATACTGAAGAATAATAATACGTCTTAAATACGAAGACTACTTAGCATTTTGGGGTTTGTTTTTGTTGTTATTGTTCTCCAGTTTCTTTAGGAGGCAGTGGAACGTTTCTTGGGAACTATTTCCACATTCAGAACAAGGAATAAGTTGTAGCCTTATTGCCCTTCCTCCAGTTGGCTTTCTTCTTTTAATTTTTTCTGTGCTACCCATTTAAAAAATGTATTTCTTCTTTCTTCATATCATGATTTTTATCTAATTTACTCAATTTAGTAAGATATCATTTTCTTATAAAATAGAACATAATTTTTAATAATTCTTAAAGAAATAAGTTATAATGGGAGGGTTACAGCTACTTTCATACACCAAAATCTAATCTGAAAAGGCACCTTTATAATGAATCTAATCTTTCATTGTCAAGGAAGTGAGGCATCCAGAAAAGTTACTTGCCCAAGGTTACAGTCCTTAGTGGCAGAGTGTCAACTAGAACCAGGCCGTCAGACTCCTGGCCTGATTTTTTCATTGTAACTGACTTCCTCTTCTTTGCAGCTGATGGCCAGGATGCAGTGGGACTTCTGCAATTACTGTAATCTTCTTAGTGTGATAATGGACACTGAACTCTGTTTTTCTGGGCTCACATCTCTGGCCCCTTATTCAGTAGATGCTGTTCATTTTCTTGCATGTAGGCAAGGACTACAGTGAGATTTAGCTGGGGAACTGTGCCTCATCCTCTGTCATGAACTTTGTCCTCAGCTTCATGAATGGAAAATCATGATCTCCAAATGGAGGGATAGATTCCCATGTGCTATTTGTTTCTTTATTTTGGGACCCAAGTACTGAAATAATTAGGGTAATTGAAAGTAAATATACAAGTCTTATTCATTATTCATTCGCTTAAAAAAAAGGAACTTCTGGCTTGTCTTTTTTTGTAAGAAGCGTGTCATGACCTTTTAGTATTAATTAAGCTAATTTATTTGGTAGCGAATAACTTGGAGAACCTCTTAGTCCTAAGCAAATTGCAAGTGCTTGTGGTGCTTATAATACATATTTTGGGGCACCTGGGTGGCTGCCTTTGGCTCAGGTCATGATCCCAGGGTCCTGTGATCAAGCCCAAGGTCAGGCTCTCTGCTCAGCAAGGAGCCTGCTTCTCCCTCCCCCTCTGCCTGCTTCTCCTCCTGCTTGTGATCTCTCTCTCTTTCTCTCCCCTACCCTGTCAAATAAATAAATAAAATCTTTAAAAATATACATATATTTTTTAATCAAGGCTAAAAGCTTTCCCATGCCAATAAATAATACTTTAAAAATACCTTTTGTTTTATTTTTACCTTCTTTGAAATGCTTGTGTGTGTGTTAAGTTCTTCTTCCTTTTGGAATAATATCCCATGGTTTTATTCAGCATACACCCTCCTGTATCTGAGTATAAATGTACATAATAAGGAGTGCAACTTTACATCATAAATAATTTGCTTATTTCGTACTTTCATCATGCACTCAAATGAGGGAATTATAGAGCTAGCTGCCTGAGCTAGTGCTCGCTGAAGCATCTGATCCTGGAATTGAATCAAACCAGTCTTGTTTGGGTGAGAAAGTAGGCTGTGGGTGACTCTGCCACTATCATCATTAGGTAGAGTCCCGCAGGATTGCTTTGGACTTAAACTGCTTGCTGTGACCATGGTTCTTAAAGTTCTGTCCTTCCTAAAATGGAGGCTCGTGTGTTATAGCAGTGAAGTTACTGCAGGAGACCAGGGCAGGGATAGCCTTTTTAGGACAGTTTCCTGAAAGATGTTTAGTGGAGGCTGGTCTAGAGTACTGGTATTATTAGAGGCATCTAGGCAGTATATGAAGGAATGGATTATCAGGCTCTAGTTGTTGGAACCAGACCCAGGACAAGTCAGTCACGGCATCAGGAAATAGTAAGGTAGGTCTTTAATGGAAAAAAAAAAAAATTAAAAGATTTTTATAAGTGTCAGTTACTTGGATTTTGTCCTTAAGTGACTTTAAAATATCATATACATTACAGAGCAAAAAGGAAGTGACTGTGGCTAGGTATGGTGGTTTTCATTTCTGTTTTCCAAAAATCACTAGGACAATATCTAGCTTTCTGTGTGTGGGAAAAAAATTGGCAGAAGTAATGTGAGAAAAACTGTGGAATTAAAGCTGAGATACTAACAACCTTGAAAATTAAAATAGAGTGCTTATCAAATCTCATCCTTAGTTTTAGACACTTGACATGTTTTAGGTAGCTTACATGTTTATGCTAATGATGATTTCAAGTAGAAAAATTTTAACTTTTTATTAGGTAAAATTTGATAATTATTTGTACATTTAATACAAGAAGTATTTTTAAAGTGTTCTTTTTACTAGAGATGTGAATTGAATTTGTTATCTTTGAGTCAGTAATTTCACTTAGGTAGCTTTGTACTTTTTGTCTAGTGAGATACTAAATAATTTAAATAATGGAAGGGAAACTTTGTTCAGCATTTCAAAGAATTAATTACTGAATATATATCAATGAAAACAAGATTTTTGCCTCTGTGGAGCTTACTTTCTAATGTGGGCTTTTTACTTCCTTTCTGTTTTTGTTGGTTTATTGTTTGTCCTTGTACTAGTTACACACTGTCTTAATTCTATATCTTTATAATGAGTCTGGTAGGACATATCCTTCTACTTCAAAAGTGTCTTGACTATTCTTGGCTCTTAGCTCTTTGATAAAAAGTTTAGAACCAATTTATATTTCTTTTTAACTGCATTTCCTGTCTTTGCATTTTGAAAAAATGCTTTATTGAGATATAATTGACATATAATATTGAGTAAGTTTGAGGGACAGAACATGTTGATTTGATATGCAAATAATTGCAAAATGGTTACATAGCTTTAGCTAACACCTTCCTTCATTCCGTCACATAATAACCATTGCTTTTATGCAGTGAGAACATTTAAAAATTACTCTCTTAGCAACTTTGGAGTGTAAAATATAATATTATTAACTATAATCACCATGGTGTATGTTACGTCCTTAGAACTTACTCAGCTTATATAAGTTTGTACCCATTAAGCAACATCTCCCCATTTCCCTCACCCTTGACTCCTATAAACACCACTCTGCTGTCTGTTTTAATGAGTTTATTCTGCCTTTGTGTTGATGATGATATTTGTGAATTGATCTTGTATTTGAAAAAACATACCAATAACTTACTTTATTCAATCAAATAGTTTGTTTTCCAATTATTTTTTTATTTTCTGTGTAGATACCCAGATTATATGTAAATAAGAGTGCTTTCGTTTATTCTTTTTTAAATCTTTATGTAGTTTAAACGTTTTCTTCTCTTAATATTCTGGCTACAGTCTTAAATATTATAAGTTCCCCTCAACCCCCCAATCCAAAAGTAGAGTGTTCCTTTGAAACCTTTCTAAGCCAAAATGGTGTAAAGTAAGACATAATTACCATTAACTTATATGGAAGACTTTTTAAGTTTTCCCAGACCTGAAAAAATAATCTCACTTAGGCTTTTCTAATACCTTTGAATACATCTTACTAGTGAATATACAAAATAAGTCGAGATAAAGAACATATGCTCGTAGACACAGTTCCAATCTATGGCAGCCTGATGCTGAGATGCTGAGTATAGTCTCTGGGAAAGGAACTTCATGGTGTAACTCTCACTGTTTGGGATGTGGCCTGCATTTATAACAGTCTATTGTAAACCAGATGCTGAACATGAATTTTGCTTTGTCATAAACTCAAATTTCTTCTTTGGATTTCTCTAAATTAGCAAAAAAAAAAAAAAGGTACTAATATAGATCTTTTGTATAAGCAAAATGGTGTAATGTAAACCTTTGAGAAGCATGTGATACCTGTATGAAAGTAGGGTAGTAGGAGTCCTGATACTGGTATGAATTTCAAAGAGTATGAATGTGTCTGAGTATATGAGTTTCCTATATAGTTTTTGGTAGATTGTCTTAATCAGATGAAAAAAAATGCCTTTTAGTCCAAGTTTGCTAAAATTTTCATCATGAATAGTTGTTGAGTGATTTTCCTGTATATGTTGAGATGATCAGATAATTTTTTTCTTCTCATATTTTAGTTAATTATTATCATTAGTAGATATGTGTTCCACTCTTGTTTTCCTGGGCATATATTCCTGTTTGCAGAGAAACAGAAACAGTAGGGTTCGTACATGTGTGTTTGTATATATGTGTATTAAAGTGATTTATTAGAATGAATTTGCTGTACACTTATGGCAGCTAGAAGTCCTAAGATCTGTAGTCACCAAGCTGGAGACAAAGGAGTGCCAATGGCATTTCTAGTCCAAGGAGCAGGAGAGCTGATGATGTCAGTTACAATCTGAATCCAGAGGCATGAGATCCAGGAAAACAAGTGGTATAAATTTTAGTGTCAGTAGAAAGCCTAAGAATTCCAAGACTCCAGTCTAGGGTGGTGGCATAGGAGCCTCTTGAACTTACCTCCTTCCATGAACACTCCAAATCTGCAACTATACACACAAAAATTCCCATTGAACAAAATTCAGAAACCAGCTGAGCAACTCCCGTATGCTAAGCAAATGAGATTTTTTTAAAAAAATCTATTTTAAACAGGAAGGAATGGGTGAGACATACTAGCTATAAACCCCGTCTTGGCACTGTGACACATAATTAGGTAGGAATTCAGAACTAGCTTGTCCCTGAGGAGCAAAAGATTTGGATCCAGTATCCAGTGCCCCAAGTTTTAATACTTCCACCTGAAGGATGGGCTCCCATAGCAACTAACTCTGAAAACCAGTGGGGTTTTGTCCACAAGATGATAGCAAAAAAGGAACAGTTCATAACAGGGTTGCCAGGACTCCCAAGGACTCACCTTGGCTCTTCCTCCAGGGCTCAGCTCAGTGGCAGCAGACAGAAAGGCCTTTCTCCCAGCCTTTCCCAGAAAGGTGACTATTTGCATTCTTTTGGGGAGAGGTTTCCATTTTTTTAAGTTTAAATTCAATTAATTAACAGTGTATTACTTTTTGCAGAGGTAGAGTTTAGTGATTAATCAGTTGCATATAACACCCAGTGCTCATTCCATCATGTGCCCTCCTTAATGCCCATCACTCAGTTACCCCATCCCCCACCCACCTCTCCTCCAGCAACCCTCAGTTTGTTTCCTGGATTAAGAGTCTCTTATGGTTTTCTCCCTCTCCGATTTTGCCTCATTTTATTTTTCCTGGGTTTGTTTCTTTTAGGAACCAGAAGCATGCTGTATGTATTGTCCTTTGATGTGCTTGTTGGAAATGTTCTCAGCCTAGCATACTTATTTTCTCCATTATATATTCCATAGAATTAGTGTCACTGGGTTGCTTCATTCTGCTATTATAATTGTGCCCGTTTTTGTGCACAAATGAGCTCAAGGGGTGGAATTTGAGGGAAAGAGTGTCAGTTTGAGTTCTCATCAATCTGAAGTGAAGGCATGTTGACTTGGCATTGAGCAGGTGACAGGCCTTGCATGCTCACTAGGGCAGGAGGGCAGCTGGACAGTGAATTTGGGACCCATAGGCTGATGGCATGTGTGACAGGGGCATGGCTAGTTTGCTTTTAACTTTTGTTTTTCTGGGAACCTCTATCTCTCCTATTCTGAATGAAAGCCTTGCTGGATAGAGTATTCTTAGCTGTAGATTGTTTCCTTTTAGCCCTTGGAATTTATCATGCTCCTCCCTTCTGCCTTGCAAAGTTTTTGCTGAAAAACCTGCTGATAACCTTATGGGGTTTCCCTTGTATGTCACTTCTTTCCTTTCTCTTGCTGCTTTTAAAATTCTTCCTTTATCACTACTTTCGGCCATCTTATTTACCTTGTGTCTTGGTGCAGACCTCTTTGGGTTGGTTTTTTTGCATGTGTGTCCTCTAGATGGCAGTCACAAAAGCTGGATGATTAGATATGTGCTTATGCTCCTTTCATGGAGATACTGGTGAACCACAGTGGGGCAGAGGGAATACTGCAGGCATGTGCTAAATGAGAAGCCTGATCTTCAGGCTGCAGGTTTTGTTCCCCATTTTTATTGAGAAATAATTGACATACATCACTGTACAAGTTTAAGGTTGTATTTACATGTATTGTGAAATAATTACCACAATAGGGACTGCCATCTAAAGGACATGCTGGCTGTGACAGCCATTGGGGCTTGCATTTCTGGGTCCCCCAAAATAAAGTTTTTAACTGACTTTTTCCCCCAAGGGTCAGCACAGAGACAGCAGTTAGAAATGCCCATTTCTCATCTTTCCTGGAAAGAGGCCTTATTTGCATATCTCAAAAACTACTGATTAAGGGTCAGGTTTCTAATTTGGTACATATCTAGGGGCTGGTTGTGAACCTCCCCACATACTGGGGAGCTCTCTGCATTCTCCCTCTGGCCAGATCTAATTCAAGAGTATCAACCTGCAAAGAGCTCTTGCACACATTTGGTGACTTGGATTTTGTGGCTGTTACCTAAGGGAGGCATCTCTTGATCTGGCAGTGGTGGCCAACAAATCTTGAGTTGCCGTTTCCATGGGACCTTAGCAAGCAAGGAAATACTTCTCAACCAGCTATCACCCCAGGGTTCAGCACAGAGGGAACAGAGAGAAACATGCATCTACTAGTCATTTCCTAAGGGAAGCCTCTTTGAATACTTTAAAATATATGGCCTCGGGGTCCAGCTTCCAATCAGCCTAAATCAGTGTGCTGACTGAGATCTTCTTCTATGGGACACTGATAGTTCTTGGCCTACCTAAGTGACTAGGAGTCTCTAAGAACGAAGAAGGTTATATTTAGGGAGACAGTCAAGAACTAGAGCTGAATAATAAGGTTCATTCCCTACAGAAGACTATTCTGTCCAGACTGGGAGAGGTGGCTATTTTATCTAATGCATAGAAATCAAAACAGAGAATGAAGGGAAATGGAGAAAGAGAAAGAAATGTTCTAACCAAAATTATAAGATAAAATCCAAGAATCTGAGATAAGTGATTTACCTGATAAAGAATTCAAAATAATGGTCATAAAGGTGCTCACTGAAATCAAGAGGACAATGCATTAATAAAATGAGAATTTTAACAAAGAGATAGAAAATATTAAAAAATACAAAGCAGAGATCATAGAGTTAAAGAATATAATAACTGAACTGAAAATTTCAGTAGAGGTGTTTAATAGCAGACTAGATGAACCCTAAGAAAGGATCAGTGAACTTGAAGACAGAGCAGTGGAATTCATCTAATCAGAGGGCAAAAAGAAAAAAGAGTAAAAAAGAATAAAGATACTTTAACTGAAGATGCCATCAATCAGGCCAATATTTGTATTATAAGGGTACCAGAGGAGAAGAGAGAGAGAAAGGGGGTAAAAAGCTTATTTGAAGAAATAATGGCTGAAAAATTTTATAACCAAGGGAAAGAAACAGATATTCAGATTCAGGATGCCCACAGAATTCCTAATCAGATGAATCCAGAAACCCAAACTGAGACACATTATAATTAAATTGTCAATGGTTAAAGACAAAGGAAGAATCTTAAAACCCACAGATCAACTTGTTATATATGAAGGAACCCCCACAAGGCTGTTAGCAAATTTTTTTCACAGAAACTTTGCAGACCCAAAGGAAGTGGCATGATATAATCAAAGTGCTGAAAGAAAGCATTTGGCAACCAAGAATAGTTGACCTGGCAACATTGACCTTAGGAACTGCAGGAGAAATAGAGTTTTCCAGAGAAGCAAGAGTTGAAGGAGTTCATGACCATTAGACTAGCTTTGAAAGAAATGTTCAAGAGACTCCTTCAAGTAGAAATGAAAGAATAATAATTAGTAACTGGAAAACATACAAAAGTACAAATTCCACCAGTTAAATTTATAGTACTCAAATGTTTCAGTGGTGGTAAGTAAATCATTCATACATCTAGTACGAAGGCTAAAAGACAAAAGTAGTAGAAATAGTGACTCACCATAATAATTTGTTAATAATACATAAAGTAAAAAGATGTACATTGTGAAATTCATAAACCAAAATGGAGCAGAGGAACAAACAGTATGAAAACCTGAGAAGCAAAGAGCTGATGGTATAAGTCCCAGTCTGAGTTCAAAGACAGTGGAAGACTGATGGTCCAATTTGAAGATAGGCAGAGGGAGTGTTTCTCCCTTACTCTGCCTTTTGTTCTTTTCAGGCCTTCAACAGATTGGATGAAGCCCACCCATGTTGGAGAGGGCAGTTTGCCTCAAGCAACTAATCTCCTTCAGAAATACTTTCACAGACATGTCCAGATAAATGTTTAACCAAATATTTAGGTACTCTTAGCCCAGTCAGGTTAAGATATAAAATTAAGCATTACCCCATGTCACCTTGACACTCATATACATCTCCTTAAACTATTCTTTTTTTTTTTTTTTTAAGATTTTATTTATTTGACAGAGAGAAATCACAAGTAGGCAGAGAGGCAGGCAAAGAGAGAGGAGGAAGCAGGCTCCCAGCGGAGCAGAGAGCCCGACATGGGGCTCGATCCCAGGACCCTGGGATCAAGACCTGAGCTGAAGGCAGAGGCTTTAACCCACTGAGCCACCCAGGCACCCCTCCTTAAACTATTCTTGATCTCCAAATAAAGACAATAACGAGGTCATAATTTTGCCAAACTTGATACAGTTATCCACTGTACAACTGAAAATATGTTAACACATTTCCCAGAAGATGAGATTAATTCTTAAATTTAAACTTAAATTTAAGTTTTTACATTTACTATGATGTAAAATTAATAATATTTAAATATTATGTTATTAATCCAGTACATTTTATGTTATATGATAAGGGAAAAAGGAAAGGAAGGAAACAATAATATTTGCCCAGTAGTCACACACACAAACACACACGTTTTTATAACAAAATGAGGAAATAATGATTGCAGTCCTTGTTTTTATTACTTGTAATGTGACTAGGTGGTATACGTAACTACTCTTTTCTACTACCCATTCTATATTTTTTTTGCCTTCAGCAAACACCTCAGCTGGTTGTGGCTTCTCACTTGGTGGAATGACCCAAACCTTCATTCCTAAAGGATCTGGGTCATTAATAGCCTTTCCTGGTTTGGGCTGTTGTAATTTTCCATTGGTTTTAATAACAGGGCATGGTAATACTAAGAGATCTCCTCAGAGATCTCCTGTATTCCAGACATACTCTTCCTTACCTCCACTGTGGCAAACCAGTCCAGTCCCCACTTGGTAGTCAACATCACTCATCCCAGCTAGCACAGTAACTCCCTCTTTGCTTGTTGACTCAGAAGCATGAAGAATCCAAAGTGACTGAGCTACAGTCTTAAAGTTTCATTTCAATGGAATAATTGTTGTGTCAGTGGAATAAATGTGAAAGGATTCCTCCCTCTGGAAAAGACTTCAAGGCCAGCAAATCATAAGGTCATGGGAACTGGAAGCAAAAATTTTGCTGGTGGGTCTTTCGGATAATAATGTATGCTGCCGCTACTGTTCCACTCCTTGATTTCTGGATTTGTGAATCCTATTTGTGGGAGAAACAGCACATATACTGGATGTTGATTCACAGGATGTGTAAGTGTTCTGGAAAACTTTGTCCCAATTCTACAAGGTAATATTTCCACCTAGTTGGCATTGTAACTGGATTTTCAAAAGCCATTCCCACCATTCTGTCAAACCAGCTACTTCATAATGGTGGGGAACACGTTAAGACTAGTGCTCATGAATTCTTTGAGCATAGACCCAGTACACCACATCCTTTGCTGAAAAGTGTTTTTTGATCACAAACATTGCTGTATGGAGTACCATGACACCAAATAGGCATTTTGTAAGTCCACAGATAGTAGTTTCGGCAGTGGCATTGCATGTGGGGACAGCAAATCCATATCCAGAGTAAATGTCTATTCTAGTAAGAATCATACCCTTTCATTTTCAGGATGGGAGTGGTCTTAATGTAATCAGCTTGTTGCAAGGAGGATAGCTGATCACCCTGGGGAATGGAGCAATTTCAGAAACTCAGTGTTGATCTTTGCTGTTGACAGATGGGCACTCAGCAGGGGCTATAACAATGATGGCATTGATTAGTGGAAGTCCATATCACTGGGTACTGCATATCCTCCATCCCTCCCACCATGACCACTTTGTTCATGAGCCCCATTGAATGATGACAGGGTTCTATTCTTCCCATTGGGAGTTCTTCCCATTGGGAGAATTTCCCTTCGCTGCTATCTTTAAGTGATGTTCCAGAAGGGGACTGAAGTGCTCCAGGCTGTTAACTTTTGGGTGGTGCCTGCATATCATGCAGATGGTATGTAAACCAGGGCCTGAGTCTTCTCTTTTTCTGTTAATTAATCATGAAGAGCTCCCGAGAGGTCATAGGTGCAGAGTAGGAGGGAAAATAAATTCTCCCTCATTCTACCTTTTGTTTTATTCAAGCCCTTTAATTATGATTTTTTTCTGTTTATGTACATGAGTAAAATATATGTGTAATTTTACTTTCTTTCTTGCTTTTTTACTTCTGAAACCCAGGTTATACTAGCCTAAATATATGAATTAGGGAGTATCTATCTTTTTGTATTCTTTTTAAAAGTTGTATCAAATTAGAATAAAATATTCTTTGCATGTTGGGTACAAAATTACAGATGAGGTAAGGTGGTTTGTTTTTGTTTGCTTTGGTTTTGATTTTTTACTACTGATTTAATTTCTTTAAAATTTATAAAACTATTCAGGTTTTTTATTTCTTCTTGAGTTAGCTTTGACCATTTGTATTTTTCTTTTAGAAATTTATCCATTTCACCACAGTATCATCATATTTGGCACAACATTGATCGTGGTATTTTGTTATTACCCACGATGTGTTATGGGTAATTTCCTAAGATATGCTATTCTGAATCCTAATTATCTTTATAGCTGAATCTAGTCTGGTTAATTTTTTTCATCCGTATCAATTATTGTGGTAAAACATATATAACTTAAAATTTACCTCTTTACTTACTTTTAACCCTATAGTTCTCTGACATTAAATACATTCAAAATGTGCTGTCATCATCACTGTTTATTATTTAGAAGTTCTTTCATCCCAGGCAAACTCTCTACACATTAAGCAAAAACTCTCCAATCCCTTTGTGTTCCTCTAGTCTACTTTCTATCTCTACAAATTTTCTTATTCCAGATAAGTCATATAAGTCGCAGCATATAACAGCTGTCACTTTTGTCTATTTTAGTTAGTATACTGTTTTTAAAGTTCATTCATACAGGAATATGTATCAGAACCTCTTTCCTTTTTATTGCTGAATAATACTCCATTGTATGTATATATTTTATTTGTTCATTGGTTAATGGAGATTTTGGTTATTTCTACCTTTTGACAATTCTGAATAATGTAGCTACTATGATCATTGGTGTATACATACCTGTTTGAATCCTTGTTTTCAATTTTAATTTGGAGGTATATACTCAGGAGTGGAATTGCTAGGTCAAAAACTCATTTTGTGTTTACCATTTTCCAGAACCACCCAACTATTTTCCACTGTGGCTGTACCATTTTGCATTTTCTCCAGCAATGTACAGTGTTTCCAGTTTCTCTGTATCCTAGCTAGTATTTTCCATTTTGTTGGTAATAGCCATTCTTCTGGGTTTGAAGTAGCAACTCAATGTGGTTTTGATTTGCATTTCTCTAATGACTGATTATATGAGGATCTTTTCATTTGCTGTTGGCTATTTGTATATTTTCATTGGAGACGTATCTGTTCAAGTCTACTACCCATTTTAAAATTGGGATTGTTTTCTTTATTGTTGTGTTATAAGAGTTTTATAAATATATTCTGGTTATTCATCTATGATTTTCAAATATTTTCCTATTATGTGGGTTGTCTTTTCACCGTCTTGTCCTTTGATGTATAAAAGGTTTGTAATTGTGATGAATTCCAATTTATTTATATTTTCTTTTGTTGTCTGTTATTTTGGTGTCCTAGTTAAGGAACCTTTGCCAAATCCAAGGTCATGAAGATTTCCCAGTTTTATTTTAAGAGTTTTATAGTTTAGCTTTTTAATTTAGGTCTTTGATCTGTTTTCAGTTTATTTTCATATATGGTACAAGGTTAGAATCCAACTTCATTCTTTTGCATGTGGATATCTTGTTTCCCTGCATCAGTTGTTGAAAAGACTATCTCTTACAGCTTGGTTGTTCCCTTATCAAAAATCAGTTGTACATAATGTAAAGTTTTATTTCTGTGCTCTCTATTCTGTTCTATTTGTCTGTCCTCAGACCAGCATTACATTTTTTGTTCTTTCACCTGTAGCCTCAGGCAAGAAAGGCAAAGTGCTTTCACACATACCAGATATCACTGTGCATTTGGTTCCTCAAACTGATTTTCTGCCTTGTTTGTGGTCCCAGCGTTCTTTGCTATATCTTGAATACAACACTTGACAAAATCCAGATTATTGACTACTATGAATAATTAGATGCCTTCAGAATAAATTTTGGTTCCAGGGAAACCGATTTTCTCATCTTATCAGCCTTCTGTTTTATCTCCCACACTACTGGTTAAAGCAAACTGATTAAAGCAAACTAATTTGTTAATATAGTATTGTGCATTTTCAAATGTCATTTACCAGGAAAGGATTCTCTGCACATCTGGTCTACATATGAAACTTGAGAAAAGCACTTTTAAGATCAATAATCCATTCTTGACATTCTGCTTGTATATAATTAGAAATGATAAATTATGGCATTTATATACATTTTTCTAAGAAGCTTTTCATTTTAATTACATTACTGGTTTAATTACATTGCTTGCTTTTATAATTTTCAAAATGGCTATTAGTATGTTACTTTATTAGTACTTTAGATACAGTAACATGGTTTTCTAGTGGCCAATATTATGAGGTAGTTGTTAATATTTTCCATTTAAAAGAGTAAGTGCCCTTAAAAATGACTACAGAGATCAAGAAATAGCATAGCTAACACTGTATTCTCTTTGGAAGTTGTAGCTTGTTTGGGAAAGATGTAATTCTTTGTCCATAGAGAATTGTACATCCACTCCGTTATTTGAGAGAAAAATCTGTACTTTATTAACAGATTATGATAATCAATATCTTTCACTTTTTGCCTTTCTTAGTTTTACAGTCTTTAATATTGGTATGCTTAATTTTTTTTTTTTTTTTGACAGGTTTTCTTTAGGTGATGCTAGGAGGCCTCTTCATGAAACGGCACTTTTGGTAGAAGATGTGGTACACACGCAGTTAATTAATCTGGTAAGAGCATGTATAATCTTATTTGATGTTTCTCCATTCTGCTTATATTGCAATTGCAACCCAACACGTGTTTTTAAAGATTGCATTTATATGCGAAATTTTTTATTTTGTCTGGTGGATTGAGGTGTAATTTACATAAAACAAAATTTTACCACTGTAAGTATGCAATTCAGTGAGTTTCGGCAACTGAATACTGTCCTGTGACTATGAACACAATTGTGATATAGAATATTTTCAACATCCAAAACAGTTCTCTTGTGCCCCTGGGTATTTAGTCCTTTCCCTGCTTCCCTGACCCTCTGGTAACACTGAATTGCTTTCTGTCACGATTAGGACAGTTTTTGTAAAACGCTTTTCAAAACTTTCCTGTATTGCACTTTAGACTTATAAAAGAACTGCACAAATAGTACATAGAATTCTCAGATACCTTTCATCTTTCTCTGTTAACATCTTATGTAACCACAGTACAATTATCAAAAACAGGCAACAATGTTGGTATAATATTTTTAAAGAAAATACTGACCTTATTCAGTTTCCATCAGCTTTCTTTTTAATATTCCTTTCCTGTCTCAGGATCCAGTCTGGGGTAACACATGTAGTTAGCTCCCTTGTCTTTGTAGTCAGCCCTTTCCTAGGATACTTCCTCCATCTTTCCTTGTTTTATGGCCTTGACACCTTTTTAAACATGCCAGAGTGTTGTTTTATAAGACATTCTTCTTTTTTCAGTCTGATGTTTTCTTATGATTAGAACGTGGCTCTACATTTTTGCCAAGAACACTGTGGAAGTGATGGGTCCTTTTCAGTGTGTCACATCAACATGGTCATGTTCTTGATATTTTATTTATGATTTTAACCTTGATAAATTAGTTAAGGTTGAATATATGCTGAATTTTTTTACTATAATGAAATTACAAGTTTTTTCATTTTGTAATAAATATCTTGGGGGAGTATTTTATGGGGGGGAGGTATTTTGTGACTCTGCAAATATTTTCCGTCTCTAAAAATTTTTGCCTATTTATTTTACCATTCATCATTGCATCTTGTCTGAGACCATTATGACTGTTGGTATTTGCCTAATAGTGGTTTTCTATTTTCTTCTTTCCTTTTTATATTTTTTAATTGCAATTATTCTTAAAGGAGTATCTATCCTTTATCACCATTTATTTATTCAGTTTTTAATATGTATTTGTATGTACTAATGTATATTTAAATTTAATCTTAAGATCATTCAGCAGTTATATCATTATTTATTTGTATTGCTTAAGTTGTTATAATGTTGGCCATTAGTTACGTTGTCATGTCCTTTTTCCATTTGTCCATTAGGGTGTTGATCCTATGTCCCATATATATTAAAGATATCAATCCATGTAGTATATGATACAAATATATTCTTTCAGTGTGTATGTTACCTCTTGACTTTGTTTTTATGATTTTTTAAGGCATACAAATATTTTAATTTCAACAAAGCCAAATATATCAACCTTTTATTGTCTTAGAATTTTGAAACATAGTTAGAAAGACTTACTTTATACCAAATTTAAAGAGGAATTCACCCATGTTGCCTTCTGAGACTTGTATAGTTTCCTTAATCCTTTTGCAGTTTACTCTTGTTATCATGTGAGATGTGGATCTAATTTTATCTTTATCCAAATGACAACCCAGTTATACCATCATCATTTATTAAAAAGCCTATGCTTTTCCTAATGATTGGAGATGCCTCCTTTATCATATACTGAATAAGTATATTTGGGATCTATTTATGGTTTTATATTTATTGCCAATGTTTTATTTTTCTATGCATATGATAATACATTTTAAATTATGTAAGTTTTAATGGTATATTTTAAAGATTGTTACAGCTAGACTCCCCAATTTTTCTTTCTGTGTGGTCCTGGTTATTTCTGTATGTTTATTTTTTTATATGAATGTTAGTATTAGATTTTTCTAGCTTCATAAAATACCTTTTTGGTGTCTTTATTGAAATTTTATGAATTTATAAATCAATTTAGAGAAAACTGCATCTTAAGAATGTTGACTCCATCTAAGAAAAGAGAATTGTCTTTACCTTTTTTGAAAACCACTTTTCTGTCTTTCATGGGTGTTTTAACATTTATCTTCTATAGGCTTCACATATTTATTTCATTTATTCCTTTGTATTTGATCTTTTTCATTGCAGTATATGAAGAAGAATTTGCTTAGGACTTATTATTACATATATATGTAATAATCTGTGTATTATTTGGATAATAATTTTGATCTATGCTTTGTAAGATTGACCCTGTCCAAATCTCACTAAAAGTAAAATGGAATGAGACACCTTACTAGAGGAAGATCTTGCTTTTTTCTCCCGTATCAAGGCATGTATTAGAATGAGTTCTTCGGATGAAAAGAGTAATAGAGAAATGTTTTTAAAGTTAGTCCTTTCTTAGCATTGTATATTTGTAGCCATGACAAAATATGTAGGTCTATGTGTTTTCCGCCATCTGATAATTCTCTATACATCTTAACTCGTAAAAAAAAAAAAATTATTTATTTGAGAGAGAGAGAGAGAGAGAGCGTGCGCGAGCACAAGCGGGGGAGGGGGGAGCAGAGGGAGCAGGAGAAGCAGACTGCTCGCTAACCAGGGAGCCCTATGTGGGACTCAGTCCCAGGACCCTGAGATCATAACCTGAGCCAAGGGCAGCCACTTAACCAACTGAGCCAACCAGGTACCTGCATTTTAACTCTTTAAGACTAGTTTTTTGCTTTAATTCTTTTATTCCATGTTTACTGAGATACAATTAACATGTAACATTTGTAAATTTAAAGTGTACGATAACACGATTTTCTGTGAAATGATGACCATGTTAGCGTTAGTTAACACATCCATCACCTCACATATTTAACATTTTTTGGCATGAGTGATGAAAACATTTAATATCTATACTCTTAACAGTTTTCATGTATACAGTACAGTTTCATTAGCTGTAGTCATCATGCTGTGCATTAGGTCCTCAGAACTGATCCATTATATATTTGGAAATTCATACACTCTAAACCACATTGTCCCATTTCTTCCACCCCTAAGCCCCTGGCAGCCCCCAGTCTACTCTCTGTTTCTGTGAGTTTGGTGTGTTTTTAGATTCTACGTATAATGAGATCTTCTCTTTCTCACTTATTTGACTTAGCATAATGCTTTCAAGGTTTATTTTATGTTACTACAAAGGGCAGGGATTGCAAGAGTTTTTTCAGTGGCCAGTAGTCCATTACACATACACAGACACATACACGTGCATGTGTACTACATTTTCTTTATCCATTTATCCATGACCCACATTTGGTTGGTTTCTGTGTCTTGACAATGGTAAATAATGCTGCAGTATATATTGTGGTGCAGATATCTTTTCAAAGATTTTATTTCTTTTGGATATACATCCAGAAGTAGAATTGATGGCTCTTATGGCAGGTTTTTTTGTTTGTTGGTTTGTTTTTTTAAATTTTGTGTTCTTAAGAACTTTCCTACTGTTTTTCATTGTGGCTTTCTCAATTTACTTTTCTACTAACAGTGCACAAGGGGTTGCTTTTCTGCATATCCTTGCCAGCACTTGTAGTTTCCCGTCTTTTTGATAATAGTCCTTCTAGCATGGATAATATCTTCTTGTGGTTTTGATTTGAATTTCTCTGATGATAAGTGATATTGAGCACTTTTCATCTACCTTTTGGCCATTTGTGTATCTTCTTTGGAAAAATGTCTATTCAGATCCTTCCCCAATTTTAAGTTTTCCAACCATCTTTTATGTTCATGTTTTATTTGACAAGCATTAAATCTCAAGGGGGAAAACAGAGAGGAGGATGTGTTCCAATTTGAATGTCCATGTATAGAGAAATAGCTCGTCCAAGACACAGGCTTATTAAGTGCTGGGATTGAAACTAGGATTGAGGCTTCCTGTCCCTCATTCTATGCAGTTTTTTAAAAAAAAATACTCTTTTCTTGCTAATATCCCTGAATATTTTGGATATTAACTTCATATCAGATATATGGTTTGCAAATATATTCTCCCATTTTATAGGATGCTTTTTCATTTTACTGATTGTGATTTTCACTCTGCAGCTTTTTAATTTGTTGTACTCTTCAGTTGTTTGTTTTTTGCTATGCTTTTTAAAATGTCCTATCCAAAATACCATTGCGCAGACCAATATCAGGGAGTTTTTCATTTAAGTTTTCTTCTAAGAGTTTTATGGTTTCAGTTCTTACATTTGAGTATTCCATTTGGAGTAGTGTGAGATAGAGATCCAATTTCATTCTTTCACATGTGGTATCCAGTTTTCCAATACCATTATTAAAGAGACTATTTTCTCCATTGAATATTCTCGGCTCCCTTATGAAATATTAGTTCACTGTGTGTACATAGGTATTTTTCTGGGATCTTAATTCTATATCATCCATCTTTGTGTGCATTTTTATGCTAGTATCATGTTTTTAATTACTATAGTTTTGTAGTATATTTCAAAATCAGACTGTGATGTTTTCTTCTTTTTCTCAAGATTGCTTCAGTTATTCAGAGTCTTTTGCAGTTCCATATAAATTTTAGCATTGTCTTTTCTATCTGTGAAAAATACCATTGAAATTTTAATAAGGATGGCATTGAGTTTATAGATGGCTTTGACTAATACGGACATTTAAGTAATACTAATATTTCAATCTGTGAGCACAAGATATCTTTCCATTTTTTGTGTTGCCTTTAATAAAATTGTACAGTTTTCAGTGTAGTGACATTTCACCTCATTAGTTAAATTTAAATATTTTATTTTTTTATGCTAGTGTAAATGTGATTCTTTTCTTTATTTTTCTTTCAGATAGCTCATTGCTGGTGTATAGAAATGCAACTGACTTTTGTATTTTGACTTTGTATTTTGTAACTTTACTGAATTTATTGGCTTTAATTTTTTTTTTTGGTGGATTCTTTATATTTCCTACATGTGACATCATGTCATCTGAAAAACAGAGTTTTATATCTTCCTTTCAAATTGGAATACTTTTTATTTCTTACTATTTCTTGCCTAATTTTTCTGGGTAGGGCTTCCAATAGTATGTTGAATAAGAGTGGTGAGAAAGGGCATCCTGTCTTGTTCCTGATTTTAAAAGAAAAACTTTTTTTTTTTGAAGATTTTATTTATTTATTTGACAGAGAGAGATCACAGGTAGGTAGAGAGGCTGGCAGAGAGAGAGAAAGAGAGAGAGAAGCAGGCTCCCCGCCGAGCAGAGAGCCCGATGCGGGACTTGATCCCAGGACCCTGAGATCATGACCTGAGCCGAAGGCAGCGGCTTAACCCACTGAGCCACCCAGGCGCCCCTTAAAAGAAAAACTTTTAATCTTTCACTTGATACTAGCTATTGACTTGTCATATATGGCCTTTATTATATTGAGTTATATTCCTTCTTTACATAATATGTTCAGAATTATTATCATAAAAGGGTGTTGAATTTTGTGAAATGTTTTTTCTGTATCTATTATGAGAGTCATAAGCTTCATTCTATTTAAGTAACATATCATCCTTATTGATTTGTGTATATTGAACCAACCTTGGATCCCAGGGAAAAATTCCACTTGATTATAGTGTATGATCGTTTTAATGTACTTTTGAATTTGGTTTGCTAGAATTTTATTGAGAATTTCTGAATCTGTATTCATCAGATACATTATCCTGTGGTTTTCTTGTAGTGTCCTTATCTGACTTTGGCGTCAGTTTAATGCTGTCCTCATGAAATGAGTTTGGAAGTGTTCCTTCTTCTTCAGTTTTTGGAAGAGTTTGGGGATTGTCATCTTTAAATACTTGGTAGAATTTACCAGTGAAACTTCTGATCCTGGGCTTTTCTTTTTTGGAAGATTTTGATTTACTGCTTCAGTTTCTTAGTATTGTTCTGTTCAGGTTTTCCATTTCTTTATGGTTCAGTCTTGGTAAACTCTATATTTCTGTATATTTCTAGAAATTTATCCATTTCATCTAGATTATCCATTTTGTTTTCATGTAATGCTCACAGCATCCTTTTATGAACTGCATTTCTGTGATACCAGTTATAATTCTCCTGTTTATTTTATAATTTTGTTTTACTTGGTCCTCTTTTTCTTTCCTCATTAGTTGAGCTACAGATTTGTCAGTCTGTTTATATTTTCCAAAAAAATTCCTCATTTCTTTTCTTTTTTTTTTCTATCATGTCGCTAGTTTCTATTTCATTTATTTTTGCCTGATCTATATTATTTCCTTCTGCTCTCTTTGGACTTAGTTTGTTCTTTTTTTTTTTTTTTTTTTAATACTTGTGGTATAAAGTTAGGTTGTGTATTTGGGATCTTTCTTTATTTTTAATGTAGGCATTTATTGCTATAAACTTCCCTCTTAAACTGGTTTTGCTGCATCCCAAAATTTTGGTATGTTCTGCTTTTGTTTTTGTTTCAAGCTATTTTCTCTCTTCCCTTTTGATTTCTTCTTTGATCTATTGGTTATTCAGAAGAGTGTGTTTAATTTCTGCATATTTGAGAATTTTCCTGTTTTCCTTCTATTATTGATTTCTGGTTCCTTACTGTTGGGGTCAGAAAAAAAAAACACTTGATTTATGATTTCAGTCTGTAGACAGAAATGTTTCCTCCCTGGTTCTTGTGCCAGCAGGACTCCTTGAGACAACAGCCAGGAAGGACTGGAGCCCAGTTATAGGGCCCTTTCAGAATCTACTGAAAGACCAAGTTTGGTGGGCTTACCTGTGGGGGCTTCTGGACAGTGGCCAATGGGGTTGGAATCAGTGCACAGACCATTTCAAGGTCCACAGCTGGGACTAAGCTGTGTCTCTACTATCTGAGCCACAGTTGGGCATGACTCCTTCTAGATCCTTTGGTGTGTGGGGCTGGTAATGGAATGGTGGCCACACAGGGCTGTAACCTAACCTTCAGGGGTACAGGATTGTTTCTGGGTGTGTAGCCAGTACCATGTTCACTGCATCAGTTGCAAAACAACTCTTGTCAGCCTCAGACTGCACTGGACTTTCACAGTCTCCTACCTGGATCCTAAAGCACACACATGGCCCTTTTGTCTGTGGGTGATGGCCACATTATTGTTGCTGAGGGTGAATGCAAGCATGGGAGCTCTTAATTGGCATCTCCTCTTCTTTAATTCTTTGAATATATTTATAATAACTCCTTGAAAGTCTTTATCTTCTATACTCAATATTTGGATCACACTGGAACCCATTACCATTGACACCTATTTATTCAGTTTTCCTTTTGTTTCTTTGCATCCCTAGTAATTTTTGTTTGAAAAGTGGATATTGTAGATGACATACCCTTATGACACCTCTGAAAGTTTTGGCCGTTTTTCTTTTAGCTGGCCGGTAACTTGCCTGGACATAAAATATAAACTCTGCCATGTTATGAGCCACCTCACATATCTTCTAAGTTCTTAAAACTTCCTGCTACGGCTTTTTTGGCTTCATCTCTTCTGCATCTCATGAGAGCTTGTGCATTTCAACACATTTCTGCTCTTCAAAGGAAAAGAAAACATAATGGGAAAAAGTTGTTTAAATATTGATACTTCCTTAACTTAGAATACAATGCAGCAACTACACACTGTGCTGTATTATGTTTTCTTACTACTTTGACTTTTTGTATTTGAAGTGTGTTGTTTATATTACATATGGCAAAATCCATGTTTTGTTCTTGTTGTTTTTCAGCTCTGTGACAGATGTACAGAATCTTATAAATACCACAGTAGTCAAGATTCAATACTGTTACATCATGCCCCCCTACCAAATTCCCTTGTTTTACCCATTTGTATTCAAACTCCTCTTCCTTCTCCTAAGCTCCCATCTCCTTGAGGTTTCCATTCACCTTTGTTGAAGTAGAATGAGAGAGTGTCTCATAACTTTTTGTATGTACCTAGTAATCAGACCTAAATTTACATGGTTTTTGTGTCCAGGGTAGGAGTTACTAGTGCAAAATAAAACCCATGAAACTCACTGCCAGATTTTTGTATTTCAGGTTCTCATTTCCTTCTCGAATGGCCTCCTACCATTTATTATTCAGAATTCTCAGATAGTTGTTGCATGCCCTGTATCCAGGGTTTTTATTGTATTCATTGGGAGAAGCAGTGGAGAGTGTGCTTACTCCAACTAAACCTACTGGATATTTGAATTAAATCATTTTTTTAAAAAGATTTATTTATTTGACAGACAGAGATCATAAGTAGGCAGAGAGGCCATGTAACTCCTAGAAGAAAAACATAGGTAATAATCTTCTTGACATAGGTCTTCATCATTATTTTTTTAATCTGATACCAAAAGCAAAAGCAAAATTAGTGGGACTATTTCAACTATACAAAATGTCCACACAACAAAGGAGACCATCAACAAACTGAAAAGATGGTCTACTGACTGGGAGAAAATATTTGGAGATCATATAGTTGCTAAGTCATTAATATCCCAAATACATTAAGAATTCACATAGTTCATAGGAAAAAAAATGTGATTAAAAAATAGGCAGAACATTTGGATAGACATTTTTCCACAGAAGACGTGCAGATGGCCAACAGGTACATGAAAAGGTGTTATACATCACTAATCATCAGGAAAATACAGATCAGAACCACAATGAGATACTCGTTCACACCTGTTAGAATGGCTGTTATCAAAAAGATGAGAACACATGTTGGCAAGGATGTGAAAAAGGGAACGCTTGTGCACTGTTAGTGGAATTACAAATTGGTATAGCCACTGTGGAAAACAGTATGGACATTTCTCACAAAAAATTAAAACTAGAACTACTGTATGATCCAGCAGTTCCACTTCTTGGTATTATTATAAGATAACAAATACTAATCCAAAAAGGTGGATGTGCCTGTGTTTGTTGTAGCCCCATTTACAATAGCCGAGATACAACCTAAGTGTCTGTCGATGGATGGCTGGATTAACAAATTGTGATACAGATCCACAGTGTCATATGATTCAGCCACAGAAAAGAATGGGATCTTGCCACTTGCAGTTACATGGGTGGATCTAGAAGGCATTATGTTAGTTAAGTAAGTCAGACAGAGAAAGACCAATTCCGTATGATCTCTCTTACATATGTAATCTACAAACAAAAACATAGAAAGCCAACTCATACATATTGAAAACAGGATAGTGGTTGCTAGTAGTGTGGTGGAGGGTGTACTGCTGTGGAGAAACTGGTATGCTATTTTTTGTTTTTGTTTTTCATCTGAGTAAATTGAGTACGAAAATAATTTTAAAAAGTGAGGGCTGGTAATGCTAATATGCATAAAGAGTGATAGGGGTTTTGACAAATGGTATCCAACCTGGAGTTCATCATGCATTGGTATATACTTGTCTATATAAAAATTCATGTTAAATCTTTTATAGGAATCTACATATTTACAGTATTAAATTGAGGAAAGTAAGCATCAGAATAGACATTATAAACGGTTACCTCTGCATAGATGTAGCATGAAAGCATATTTTATTTTTCTTGGCCTATATTTTTAAAGATGTGAATTTAATTGCCAGCATTTAAAAATTGGACTTGTTTTACATAAAAACAGGATTTGGGGGTTCTCTTGAAACATTAAAATTGAAATGTTAGACAACATAGGCCTGAATTTAGCATGGAAATCTTTGCTCAGTGGCTACTTCTACCTGTGGGAGGTAAACCAGACCAGCTTCCTTGTCTTAACCAGGAAAGTACTGAGTATTGATGGAGTTATGCAGCATATGGTACTCATTTTGGCCATAGTCCTCCCCAGTTTCACTTTTCAAGAAACCGAATTTTGGAAGAAAATTTCGTTACTTTAAAAGAAATTTTACTTCCCCTAAAAGCTATCGGAACAGTTGTTACGTAGGTTGCAGAAATTCAGAAAGATAGTAAAGAAGGTTGTTTCCTGTGGATTTACTTTTTTTTTTTTTTAAACCCATGCAACTTGGCTCTGTTAATGGAAGAGTGATCTGTCAAAGGTAATACAAAAATCATCAAAACAACAGGAAGCTAGGTTCTTGCTACTGCTTGTGTAGAAGTGAGAAGGGCATTCCGCCATCACAGCTTCTGTGGTGCTGTGTCTCCTGTCAGAAAGCACCTTTACCTACTGGGACAGTGAGCTAGGACTTCAGCAACTCAATTGTTCTTCCTTCTGCAGCTGAAAGCTAAAATTTAATAAAACGTAATCTAAAACTTAAAGGGAAAGAAAAACATAGAAGTTCAATACTATTGCCAGTATCCCTTGACTTTTTAAAATATCTGTTCTGAACTCTTACACATGAAAGAGTAGGCACGCAGCTGATACTTATTCAGGCTACCTAGCAATTCTTCAGTTAAACAAATATTCTGAGTCATTACAGGGGACTATAAAAACCCAGAGTCTCAAAAAAAAGCAAAACCCAGAGTCTCCTTAAGTATAGAATCAGTGTCAGTTGTTAGATTGTCTAAGAATTATTTGCATAACATAAGCAAGTTCAGATTATTCATCTGTACTCTCCAAAGGATTCTTTTTCAGGAGGGCTCGGGTGGAGCTGAAGAATTGGTATTATTTTTTTTTAAAGATTTTATTTATTTATTTGACAGAGAAAGAGAGATCACAAGTAGGCAGAGCAGCAGGCAGAGAGAGGGGGGAGCAGGCTCCCTGCTGAGCAGAGAGCCCAATGGGGGGCTCCATCCCAGGACCCTGAGATGATGACCTGAGCCGAAGGCAGAGGCTTAACCCACTGAGACATGCAGGCACCCCAAGAATTTGTATTTTTAATAAAATCCCAAGATCTTTGTAATCTAAGTAGTCCAAGAATCAGACTTGAGAAACCAGTTTATAGGCTGGTGGTTTGTAACCAGAGCTGGGCAACAAAATTGCCAGTATTTTTGAAAAAGTAAAAACATGATCTTGAACTTTCAGACAACTTTCAGGTGAACAGGCGAGGCTACTCCTTGAAACTGTGAAGTATATCTAACTGTAACTTAATGAATTTGTTTTTGCTTTACACCCTAATGCACCTAAATGCTTTCTCTTTCAAAACAGATCTCCTTAAGATGCCATAAAATTGTTTCCATAACCCTAGACATTACTCAAAGCATCACGTTTGTTTACCCAATTTTGGTTGATCTTGATTATTAAAAAGTCAGTAAAACCATTCAGAAACAAGTCTGATGAATAGGGTAGTTGATTATATCATCTATCCCAAGGCAGATAGCAGTAGTTCTCAACTTGGAGTTCACATTAAAGCCATCTTCTTTAAAAAAACAACAACATCAAAACCCCACAAGTACCACACCCTACTCCTTATCTGCCCAATCAAAAATTCTGGGGGAAGAATTATTCTGGGTGTGAGTGCCCCTTAAAAAAAGCATTCCTGCTGACTCTGTTGAGGAGCTGTGGGTATGAGGCACTGTACTTTCGGGTATTTGTGCGTGAGTTGGCCTCTTTGATGGAGTTTCTTAAAGATGTGTCTTTGTAGGCATATGCCTCTTAAGGCTTGAAATGCTTGGTGACAATTAAATGGAAAAATACAGACTTTGTATTTAAAAAAAGTGATTGGAATAGTTTAAATGATTAACACATATGTAAGTACACGCACACAATGCCATTTTCTTCATTTTAGAGACAGAGAAAAAACAGAGGGCGATGATAGATATAAATACAATTTTAATCACAAAGTTTATACTTAGATAATAATATAGCATGAAGAATATAAGCAAAGGAAAATATTCATTTAATTCAATGTGTAATTTCTGTGAACAAAATATCTACCTCAAAATACTGACAGCTTCTTCAAAAAGAAGCTTGTTTCAGTCAGAAATTTCTGAAATCAGTCTTGAATCTATTTTCGGCATTTTACTTTGTGTGAGGTAACAAGTTACACAAGTTGATACCTGGTGTGTATTGCATATTAGCCCTTGTATTAGCAGTTTTTTTAAATGTCGATTTGCATTCTGTCATAGGCCATACAGAATTTTGTGTTGTCCACTATTTCAAGGTATTCTCTCTTGACATACCGATAGCCGCACGGAATATAGTGTCCTAAAGCAGGTCAGCTGTGTTTTTGACAAGTTTATGTGGTATACTTTGATTTTTCTTTTAAATGTGTTTCTTGGGCGCCTGGGTGGCTCAGTGGGTTAAGCCGCTGCCTTCGGCTCAGGTCATGATCTCAGGGTCCTGGGATTGAGTCCCGCGTCGGGCTCTCTGCTCAGCAGGGAGCCTGCTTCCTCCTCCTCTCTCTCTCTCTCTGCCTGCCTCTCTGCCTACTTGTGATCTCTCTCTGTCAAATAAATAAATAAAATCTTTAAAAAAAAATAAAAAATAAATGTGTTTCTTGTTCAGTCAGTCAATGCAGATTTTTGTTTCCAGTGCAGATTTTTGTTGAACATCATCTGCGTATCTAATACTAATAATGGTGGGCAATTTGGGGATTATTTTGGCAGCATCTGCTTATTGTTTCATTTGGGAAATGCTATAGTAAGATAAGCAAATTAGGAAGTTTTCCTTAAATCTCTTCTTTTGTGCCAGTTTCTTCAACCTGTTAGCCTTTACCCTCTCATCCTTTACCCCAAATCCTACCCTTGATTCTTAATCAGTAGTATTTCAGCCAGACCCACCTTCCTTCTGCATGATCTTCCTCTGCGTTGTTCTACTTGTTAGGTTGTATCTGGCTTAGGCCCCACTTGACTCTTTTTCACTGGAGTTCTGTAGGATTACATGATATGTTAAATAATGAAAATACATAGTTTAAAATCTACATAAGGCTTTCAGTGTTATTAAAGAACAAGTGATGATATTAAAATCATAGGATTTTAAAGTTGAATTACACTTCAGAAATTATTTTAAGTTTGTCTAGTTTTGAATCAAAGTAGAATTGTCATTTTTATAGATCACAAATGGTTGAATATTGCCAATTTTACATGGTTCAGTCCAATACAAATTAGAAGTTGCCACTAGAGAGAGAGGGTATTCAAAAGTCTTAATGTCCTTATTTTGTAAAATGACAGTGCTAATAGTTACAGTGGTTATAGAGGGTCATAAAAATTAGGTAAAATGTATTTAAAGGTAGTAGTGAATGAAATTCTTGGGACATAGCATCCTTTCTCCCAAGTTATAGTAATGCTAATGTTAAGTGGTTAATGTTGTGACTAATCCTGATAAGAGGACTATTTGATGGTATGATTTAGATTAGAAATGGATTGGAAAATGAAATGCTCTTTCACATTTACCAAAGAGATGCCAGTCTTTTCATGTGCTAAGCTTCCCTCTCCCTCAACTCCCCAGGTTGAGCTGCATCTCCAGTATGAGGACAGCTAGTGGTTTGTGCCAATGTGAAATGGTGTGATGAGTTGCTATTAAATGATGTTCTCAATAATAATGGTACTCTCCTTAAGATTAAAACTATTACAACTTCTGCTAGCTATATAGCTGCTTTCATTTTTCTTTTCATTCAAGCTTAGTGACCAGAAGAATCTCTTCACTTCATGCATAGAATATAATTATCATTCCACTTCAAAATCATATTGGACTTTCTCAGTATTTCATCTACTAGGCAACTAGTAAGCTGTTCAATCTGTCCTACTGCTTTCACACAGAACCAGTACAGGGTTAGTCAAACAGTCTTTAATATGAAAACTGATAGAGGTGCTTGGGTGACTCAGTGGGTTACATGTCCGATTCTTGGTTTCTGCTCAGGTCATAATCTCATGGGTCATGAAACTGAGCCCATGTCCAGGTCCATGCTCAGCAGGGAGTCTGCTTGAGATTCTCTCCCTCTGCCTCCCCCCCCCAAATAAATAAGTCTTTCTAAAAATATATGAAAACTGGTAAATTTATGTGTGCAAAGAGCGATTGCTTAACTCTCTCACAGTGCACTCAGATGCAGAATCGTCCATCTCCTCACCACCCCTCTACTGGCCTTCTTACTTATAATGCTTTCTAATTTGGCAGTCAATCTCCTTGATAGAAGGAGCTCATGTAAGGCATTGTTTGAGCCTCATTTCCATTTCTGTGAGGCTGTCACTTATGCCACCACAGGAATGGTTTATGAGTATGTTTTTATTTTTATTTTTTCATTTTATTTTACTTATTTTCGCTGTTCCAGAATTCATTGTTTATTCTCCAGAATAAATGCCCTCCATAATACCCACCACCAGGCTCACCCAAACCCCCACCCACTCCCCTCCAAAGCCCTCAGTTTGTTTCTCAGAGTCCACAGTCTCTCATGGTTTGTCTCCTCCTCCGATTTCCTCCAACTCACTTTTCCTCTCCATCTCCCAATGTCCTCTGTGTTACTCCTTATGCTCCACAAAAAGGGGAGTATGTTTTTAAAAAGAGAGAGAGGCACACCAAGAAACTCAACTATAGAGAACAAACTGATGGTTACTAGAAGAGCGGTGAGTGGGAGGGAGGAGTTAAATAGGAGAAGGGGATTAAGGAGAGCACTTTTCATGATGAGCACTGGGTGTTGTATGGAAGTGTAGAATCACTGTATTGTACACCTGAAACTAGTATTACATTCTATGTTAACTAACTGGAATTTAAATAAAAACTTAAAGCAGTAATAAAGTTTGCTGTGCAGAACTTCAGTTGTAAGGGGTTATTAAAATAGGACAAACTAATATAATTTGTGATTGCATAAAATAGAGGAAGTAGAGGTACCACGGGGACCTAATGAATCACGGAATGGAAACAGTCTTCTAGCTAACTAAACATTGAGACTTTGTACTAAGTCAAAGCGCATATATGTAACTCAGCAAACCGGAACACACTCTGTGTTTACATGAATGGGATAAAGGAGTTCACAGATAACATCTGGGAAAAAAACTCTTGGCATATTTTGTCTGTTCCTACTGTGGAGTAAATCAAGTACCACGTATTTATTATAAACAGCTTAAAAACACACCTGCTTTGTGGAAAATACAAGTGCACACATATACATATGGATTAAGATACAGAACACTGTATGTTACTAAAAAACAGTTACTTTTTTTGACTTTTACTTAATAACTTTATTTTCTTACGAATGTGCTGTGGAAATTTGATAAGTTTTGAATAGCACTTGTTTCTAATTGATCTTAATATTTTCTATTTAATTAGTCTTATTTTCTCTCAGATATTACTACCTTATGTATCAAGAAATACTATTTAAAATCCTCTTTTTAAGAAATAGTAAGTTTGGGGTGCCTGGGTGCCTCAGTTGATTAAGCACCTGCCTTCGGCTTAGGTCATGATGCCAGGGTCCTGGGATTGAGCCCCACATCAGGCTCTCTGCTCAGTGGGGAGCCTGCTTCTCCCTCTGCCTGCCTCTCTCTCTCTCTCGCCTTCTCTCTCTCTCTCTCTGACAAATAAATAAAATCTTTTAAAAAAATAGTAAGTTTATATTGTAGTTGACACTTGCTTAATTTCTAATCTGTGACACAAAATGGTCATATTTAGGCAAAATGCCTCTTCAGCTGCATTTTCCCCACCAACTCTTCTAGGTAGTTTGCTACAGCCATAACCTAAAGGGCCAACCAGGAAGGAATTTCCAGGCTTTCCCCCTCTCTTAGCATTTTTTTTTCCTGCTGCGCTACATCCTACTCATAGTCACTCAACTTTACAAGGTAAGATAGTCTCAATATAAAGTGTTTACAGTTCCAGTAAGTTTAAGTAGGGTCTCAGGTTCCTTGTCTTTCTTAGCATAGATGTAAAACACCAACTCCCCACCTTTCCACGTGTGTCAAGGATTTTCCTTTAGGGTTCTTCACTTTCTTCCTGTTGGTCTACTAGAATCCTGTCACTTGACCTAAGCTAAGCTCTATTAACGACTTGTGCCGAGCTTGTATTTCTGACGTATGCTGCAAGTTTGAGTTGTGGCTTAAACTTCTTAAAAATGCTTAATGCACTCTTTCCAGGAATTTCAGGTTTACCAAAGAGACGCAGACTTTCCATAGATTTCTCACTCTCCCCATTGAGTTGCATCATTTAATGAAAATAGGTAGAGATTTGTAACTGGAAATTGTATGGGTGAATTGATAATGCTATCAATAACATTCTTTTGATAATAACCATTTTGAGTGAAGCTTTAAAAACCATCATGATCTGTGATGACTGTATGACTACTTCTGTTTCTCCATTCTCTGAAACTTATCAAACAAAACTTACCAGAACAATGTTTGTTTTATTATCGAATATAATTATCTATCATTCCATTTGAAAATCATACTGGATTTTCTGTGAATTTGTCAGGCAACTAGGAAGCCAATCTGCTGAATTATGTTTTCATTATGTGAATCTACTTTTAGATTTATTCTAATAATTTCTAATTATTTTAATTAACAAATAAACATATGCAGGGGTGCCTGGGTGGCTCAGTTTGTTGGGCATTTGATTCATGGTCTCATCTGGAGTCTTGATCTTAGGGTTGTGAGTTTGGGCCGCATATTGGGCTCCACGCTTGGCATGGAGCTTACTTAAATTAGTTAATTAATTAATTAATTAAAATAAAATATAAACATATGTGAAAGAGGGATTATCCAGTCTCCTATCTGGATTAGCAGGTGTTGGGTTCTGTCTCCCTTTCTCTTTGTTCTTACCTTTAATGCTTTTAATCTGGCAAATGTCTCCCAGGTTCTCATTCATCAAAATTTTTCTTCACTGTATCTGAACCAAGAGATTGTTTTTAAATTCCTATTCTTCAGTACCTTTCTAAGATCTCTAACACGCTTTTATATATACATAGCTCTGTATCTCCTTTCCCCAGTGTTGCTATTACTCCTGATTCATGTGCAGATTATACAGAAAAGAAGACAATAAAAGTTAGTAAATGTTTACTATGTGCCAGTCTGCTAAAGACTTTATATATATTGTTTTATTGTACACATATAGACCATTTTCCAGGTTTAAAAAGATAACTATTATTTCTATATAGCATTTAAATGTATAAAAATTTAACCCAGTTTAACGTTGCTTTGTTTTACATATA
Source organism: Mustela putorius furo (assembly GCF_011764305.1). NCBI lineage: Eukaryota > Metazoa > Chordata > Mammalia > Carnivora > Mustelidae > Mustela > Mustela putorius. Next base: position 11,623,940 of record NW_025422123.1, on the reverse strand, counting down.
TATAATATATATGTTAATATTTTATATATGTATTATATATATAGTTAGAAACCTTTATTTCTCAGATCTCAGCATATATTATCCTATACTTGAAGAATATATAATAAGTCTTTTTAAAAATGTGTTTCAGCCTTTAAATATTTACTTCCATCCTATTGTTTTATTAGAAGTGTTATTTTACTGATTGCGATAGGGAGAATTTGCTTATGCTGATGATTTCAAATATTTCTAGTAATTTTCCTGTCTCTTATTGAATGAATTTATGATCACATTGTTAGTTTACCAAGTATGTGTTACCTACCCTTAAATCCTTCTCTAGAATAAATTTTTTGAAGTTCTAATTGATGTATATAATCTGAAATTCAAGTTATTATTTATATTTGAAGCAATGATATAAATTTGATTTCAGATTTTTAAAGGGAATGGAAAGAGAAATAAAATCTCTTTAAAAATTTGTGAATTAGAAAAGGATTTAAAAAAAATCTTAAAACATTTTAAATATTGGTCTCAAAACATTATCAGTAAAATGTTACAGACTTTGTACTTTCAATCCAGCTGAGAATCTGGCAGAGAGTAATAAAAGGCAGTAGATAGTGTAAAAGTCATGCTTGTCACCGGGAGTGTGTTTAATCTTAAAGTTTATTTATCTGTTTTTCTTTTTTGCAATAGAATAGAAGCAGCAGAGTAGTGAGGACAAGACAGTTAGTTAACAAAGGCAGGCACTGATAAGAAGCAGCAAGAGGTTGTCAGAGTGAAGGAGCCAAGAGAAAAATAATTGCTTATGAAAACACAGACACCCCAAATTAAAAGTATCTAGTTGATCCAGCAGTAAAATTTACAAAGTATGTTCCAGAAAGTGTGTATGGTAATATCTGAAACCTGTTAATAAAATTCTCTGGTTGAAGAGACCGTCATATGTACATTAACAAAATATGATGAATGATATTCACAGTGAAGGCTTAAAACAATTAGAAAAGTTGTTAAATTCAGGTTGCTCTTTAGAAGATGAAGAGAGTGTGTGACACATTTAGTAAGATATCTCTCAATAATAAATTTTAATGTTTTTTAATCTGGAAATTTAGTTATACTCTATATACAATATAGCATACTGTATATAAAAGACCAAAAACTTTATGTAAAGTTATCTTGATTGGGCAGATGTCCTTAAGAAAATTAAAATATTTTCTTTTTCAAACTTCCAATATGTGGACTCTGATAGAATGAGCATCTCTAATAACAGTCACTTTACTTAATATTTATAATGAATCTAGAGAGTTAGAATATACTGTCTTCATTTTTTAGGCTTGGAAACTGAAGAACAGAAAGATTAAGCAAGTTGCCTAAGTCACATACCTTATAAGTAGTAGATGTGGAATTTAAGTAATTTCTTCTCTAGAGAGTTTAGGGAATCTTTAGAATGAAAAATGCTGACTTATGGGTATGAATGGATACTTGTCTGGCTGAATTTATTCTGTATCTCTAAGGTCTCTCCTAATTCTGAGTATTCTGGGGTTTTCTGAAGTGAGGAGTAATGTTTTCAAAATAGGATTTGTATTTTACAGATGGTTTGTTAACAAAAAGAGATTATTTGAAAAAGAGAAGCCCCAGGAAAATCTTCTTTTGGTATGGAACATACAAATTCAATATCAAGTCTCTGATAAGGGCTTCATCACACTTTAAGTTTGTAAAGAGAAAACCATCCTTCAACATGAGAAACCATTAACAACCTTAATGGTTGTTAACAACCATTTAGCATCTTAACAACCATTTAGCATCAAGAAACAAAACATTTAGGCACAGTGGATAATTTTATAAAATTAAAGTGGGTATCATTTGATAGCTCTCTGGACAAAGTAATTAAATGTAAACAAAAGAACTTCAAGCATACTTGAAATAAGATATGTAAAGCATGAATTCTTCTAGAAAGTTACATTCTTGCTGCTTACATTTGTAATAGGCTTCAAGAAGGAAAGTTCTAGTGAAGTTTTTGCCATTGAGACTAAGTTGCTTCTTGGTTTCCCCCTGAAGTCTGATTTGTGAAGAAGATCACTAGACTTCAAGTATGATTTATGATAATATGAAAATTAAAATGCCTCATAGTATTCCTAACAAATTCTTGTGGTCCACATGTTATTAAAAAAAGTAATAAATTTATTTAGTGTTTTCTTATATTAATCTTTACTCCCCTCTTAAAAGCTTCAGCTTTAAAATTCTGTGCAATCATGGTGTCTATGGCAGGGTGAAAGAAGTCAAACATTTTTCTTTTCCTAAATAGACATGCATTTAATTTCATTGGTAAGAATAAGATTGTTGTGGGTGCCTTATGTTTACTAGGCACTTGGTATTTTTATTTTTGTTTGTTTTTCCATTTAGAAGCAGAAGTATTAGCTCTTTAAAAAAAAAGTTTTATATTTTCTAACATGATGAGTATAAAATAAAGCCACTGCATTTTCATATAAATGAGAGCTCAGGTGGTGATATAGTTAATGTTTGCAAATGTCTCTCTTGTGGAACTAAAATACTGGAATTTAGAAGCTTTTTTCCCCCCTAACACATCTATCTATATTTGTTCTCTTTTTATGCTAGCCAGGGAATGAATTTGTCACTTAAGCAAGAAAAAAAGTTATTTATCTCTGTCAGTACTAAAGACCGTATGGTTACTCTCTAAAAGAGGAAATTAATAATAATAATAATAAATGATAATTAATAAATCAACCTCTTATTTACACTTGAGTTTCAAAACCAATTGTTTCTGTTTTAGCTAAGTCTTTATGCTTGGATAATAAGCTACTTAGTAACCATTAGTAATGAAAACTATGTATAGATTGCAGAATGGGTTTGAATGATGTTGTCAGAAGTAGAAGTCCTGTTTTTTTTTTTTTTTTTAAAGATTTGATTTATTTATTTGACAGAGAGAGATCACAAACAGGCAGAGAGGCAGGCAGAGAGAGAGGAGGAAGCAGGCTCCCTGCTGAGCAGAGAGCCTGATGTGGGGCTCGATCCCAGGACCCTGAGATCATGACCTGAGCCGAAGGCAGCGGCTTAACACTCTGAGCCACCCAGGTGCCCAGAAGTCCTGTTTTTAAATGTCAGATAAATTACATAAAGTTTGCATTTTATGCCAAGAAACCAAATTTAGACAATTGGTTTATATGAAATCACCTCTGATCAAGCCATGTAGATTTTCAATTGTAGTATCAACAACCTTTCCTAAATTTATATTACAGAAAGGGATGAGAAAGCAGCTTTGGACTAGATTTTCAAGGTCATTGAATTTCAAACTGAGGAGTTTATTTGTTGTTCTGTAGATTGCTGGGGGGGCAAAGACAAAAAATGACAACTGAGGAAGGTGGATAGAATAACCTGGCTATTTTTAAAATGTTATTGAAGGTCTCAAGATGCCATTACTGAAGAGAACTACTAGAGGAAGAATACTGAAGTATTTAGGGCAAGAGATATTACCAGCTTCAAGTTAGATGGTAACAAGTTCTGAACTTTATTTGCTGTCCAAGAGCAGTAGTCCGTGATAGTAAATCCTGGATTAGCAAGAATAAATGATTCAAAATGATGCAATCGTCATACCCACCATGGCTGCTATTAGTGTTTACCTGCTTGCAGAACTGCTGGAAATACTAAGTTGTTATTAGTACATTTTTAGATCTACCAGTTTGACATATTCTCACTTATTAATCGTTGTTCTAAAAGTGACTCTCCTGGTTACTTTTGCAAAACACACAAGAGCTTATTTTAGAAAACAGCAGTATAGTAGAAGGTGTTTGCAGAAAAGATTCCCAGCTTTGAATCTCGGCTTCCTAACTTGCCAGTTATGCAACCTGGAGCATATTTCTTCATCTCTCTGAATCTTGGTTTATTCCTCTGCAGGAATTTACCTGCCTCACATATAAGATAATGTGTATAAATGACCTAGCTCTGATCCACACTATTTGTCAATGAAAATGTGATTTGATTAATAATACCACAAATTTTATGCATTAATCTATATGTTTGGAGTATCACAATGTCAAGGGCAATGACACCAAAGAGCCAGAAAGAAAACTTGGAGAGACATATACTCTATATATTTCTGGGGCACTTTCCTGCCTTTGAACGTCATATCATATATAGTGCTAACTCAGTTTCAGTTCTGTTTCTCATTCCTGATATGCTAAGATATCTTAAAATTCACAGATACTAGTTTAGATAATGTATTATATGTGAACTTCCCTATTCCATCCTTGTCTGTCACCATCTGACTTTATGTGCCTGGTAAGAAACCTACACAGAGTGGTCTAAATTGCCTCTGTTAATTTGCTTCAATCCTCAAGCTTGGAAACCTTTTCCATAAACTTCATACTTTCTCATTTTACAATTAGAATTTGAATAGAAGTTAACTATCAGTGAAACAAGAGTACAACATTAACTAAAAGCACTTATTTCTCTCCAGCAAATCCTTAAATATTTTCCTAAAAGAATTTTGAGTCACAGCACTTCATACCCTAGTGATGACTACTGTATTTAGTTTTGTTCCATTTCTATAAATGAGTAACTTCCAGAATATTATACGAAAAGTTTCCCAACATGCTTGAAAAACATATGGAAAGATGAAATAAGTAAATAATGATGTGGAGTTTGAGAGATGGAACATGAAAATGGCCAAGTGGGTATGTGAGAGAGTTTAGTAGATAGAAGAGTTAAAGCTCCCCAAATGATGCTGTGCTAAAAAGAATATAGATTTATTACATTAGTATTATTGGACTTAAATTGGGTATTTCCTTTGAATGCACTTTGTAAAATATGAGGCACTACTTTAGCTTTTAGTGTTACTGCTAATGTCTTTTTAAAACTAAAACCTGTTTTAAAAGTCTTTACAGAAAGCTTTTTTTATCAGATAGTTAATAGGTGCTATTTTTAGTATTAGTTTTAGCATTCATAGTTTAGAAATAACCTCTAGGTACCAGAATTTGAGGGAAATCAGTCATCCTTCTCAAGGTCATATATTCATTTGTGAATTGACATTTTAAGCATTGTAATTTCTGATGCCTTCATGTTTCATATTTCTGTTCAGGGCAAATCTGAAAATTCAGTAACACTTATTAATCATCCAACACTATTACTGTGAAAATAATTCTTTTCCACCAACTAAAAATATGCAACATAATACTTCCAGATTTATACCTGTATTTAACACCATCCTTCGAAACATCTATTCTTAAAAGTAAAATTAATTTGCTGTGTTTTATGTAGCTGAAGTTACAAAAGACTTGTAACTTCTAATAATCAGCTTAATCTGATTTTAAGCTCTTGATGGTTTTGGAACAGGAATTTTTGTTTGAGAGAAAGATTGGCTTGTTAACTGAATTATGCAATTATAAGTAAATGTGGTCACAGCTGCTTTTGATTTCTTTGTTATACACCTGATTGGAAACAAGTTTTTAAAAATATTTTTCCACTTCTTACACTGACACCTAGTGTTCACTATTCCTGATATCTTACATATTGAAATTTAGTTATTAATAGCTATGGAACTAGAATTTCATTAAACTTTTTTTTTTTAGCAGTGCACCTGTTCACAAACCAATTACTCCTATTTTCAACACCAAGTAAGACACACTTTTTCTAGTTACATAATAACACCATTGTAAATCAATTGTTGAGGCTATTTTGGACACAGCAAAACTCAAAGAAGCATAGAGTTTTGGAGATGGAAGGACCTCAAGGGGGACTGTAAAGCCAAGAGTCTTAAGATCCCAGTGCTGTATTATGTATGCACATAGTTCCTTCAACTCACAAGTCCAAGTGGGTGTTTTGTTTATGTAAGTGTGGTTCCTGGTGATAGAAGTAACACGTCACATATAGTCATGTAAGCATTGAAGATTTGATATTGCTAGTTGGTGGGGAATGAAGCAAGATTGAGTTGTTTCTCATTTTTTGTTACTGAGGTATAATTGACCTAAGACATTGTATTAGTTTCAGTGTATAGCATAGCATTTGGTATTTGTATATATTGCAAAATGATCACCACAATAAGTCTAGTTAATATCCATCACCATACATAATTTCAATTTTTTTTCATGTGATGAAGACTTTCAAGATCTACTCCCTTAACAAATTTCAAATATGCAATACAGTATTATTAACTATAGTTACCACACTGAGAATTTCTTATTTTTTAAAAGAGTGCCCTTATGATATTGTATGTTTCCTATTTCTTGTGAACTCTTAAGTATGATTAAAGTGCTTCAGTTTTTTCTGGTAATAAAGTTTAAAGATCTAGATTAATAATCAGATTACCTACAATTAAGTGAAAATGTATATATAAATTAGAGAAAATTTATTTATAAAGTAAGCAGTTATTAAACCAGAAATCCAGGTGGCCAGTGCACAGAATGAAATTTATTCATTTCATTGTTTCTGTCTTTCATTAAAGTGGGGAAAGATTTTAGTAAGGTGAAAATTTTTAACCTAGGTAGAACATTTGAGGATTTGAGGATTTACAAAGTCGATAACAAAGACTAATTTCCAAGTCATCTCTAATAAAATTGCTGCAAACTTCAGAGTATTTGAATATCGAAATATGTCTTTCAGTGGAGTATGAGTTTTTCACACCTAAAAATTAAACATTTTAGATACAGGAGATAATCATTATTGAATTATATTTAATATTAATGGTGTTAATAGTGTTTTTAGGTAATCTATGAAATTTGAAAGGGGAACTTTATGTCATAAGCTATTGTTTTATAATTTATGTAATATCTTTTCCCAAGTCAAGGAAAAATATTTGGTCATCCTTCCTTTAATACATTCATTATTTATTTATCATCTGCTATTTGATAAGCACTATTCTAGATGCAAAAGATAGATGTCTACTGAAGTCTTCATGCTGCTGTTTTGGTTAACAGAAAAGATAAGACTAAAGAAATGTAAAAAATTAAAGGAGAATTTTGTTTTGGGTTTTTTTTTTTTTTAAGATTTTATTTATTTATCAGAGAGAAAGGGGGAGCGGCAGGCAGAGCAGGCAAGGTAGAAGCAGGCTGCAGGCTGAGCAAAGAGCCCAATGCGAGGCTCTATCCCAGGACCCTGGGATCATGACCTGAGCTAAAGGCAGATGCTTAACCGACTGAGCCACCCAAACATCCCTAGAGAAGAATTTTGATTACCATTTCTTCATTCTTAATTTCTAGTATATTTCTCACATGATTCTTTTCTCGGTTGGATCTCAGTGTATCTCTGAATTAATGTTTTCAAGATTCTTTTGTTCTCTTTAGTTACACTGTAGCACATTTGACATAATAGATCTGAAAAGAATTTATCAAAAATGAGTAATAAAGTAGGTAACAGTTATGGAGCACATAGGTTTTTTTTGGCCTAAATGGGTTAAAACTTTTAATTTGGAATGTCAGCATACATTTATATTCAATAAAAATCAGAGCAGTAGTAAATAATGTACATAAATATTATGGTTCTATGTGTATAGATGCTTCAAAATAATTATCAAATATTTAAGGCTTCTTATTATAAGGCAGAACAGGAAACTTTCGGATTGCATTGTTTTCCCAGGCATTTAATGAAAATGCCTTGATAATGCACCTTCTTTTATTTGTAAGTTCACTAGCTTCCATTTTGTTCAAATTCCTTTTCTTGTTTAGAAGCCCAAATAAAATTAAAGGCATCACACTTACACATAACTGAGTGAAAGTTTTCCTGACTGTTTTACTTTTCTGTTACAGGTGTAAGAATGGGCCGAGACAGGCAGTTACTTTAGAATAGTGTCTGGTTTAATGTTTTATCAGGCCCAAGAGTGAAATATTCTGCAACTACTGTAATTTTGTATTGCTACCCTCAAGGCAGAATCCTGCTAAGAATAGTATTTAGGTGTGTGAATTCTGATAAAATAAAATCCTGTCTCCTAAATTAGACTGTATATACAAGAGGTAGAGTTAGGTCAGATGGGATTGTTAACCACCCAGGAGTTCCATCATCTGGTTCCATCCAGGAACTGTGTTTATTGATACAGGTGTTGAGAATTGTTTTAGGAATTGGGGATATAATGGTACATAAAGTACCTGTCCTTGTGGAGCTTATATTTTGGTAAATAAATGAATAATGCTAGATAAGGAAAGGGAAAGGTATATAATTAGATCACTTCATTTGAGATGATATTTGAGCAAAATATTAAAGAATGAATTACCATGCATTGATCTAGGGGAAGAGCATTCCAGACTGAGTGAACAGGAAGTATAAAGGCCTCCAGACTGGAATGAGCTTCAGAAACAGTGAGAAGTAACAGTGTTTGGAGCGGAATGAGTGAGGGGTCAAATGGTAGGAGGTGAGGTATAAAAGGTACACAAGAGCTGGATTATGTGGGGACTGTATCTCTTCTCTCTGTCACTTTCACTCTGTACGGGTAAGAAGTTTTTCAATGGTTTGATTTACACTGACAGATAAGTCATGTTAAGGAGTTGAATTTTGTTCTAAGTCTGATAAAACTACTAAAATTTTTAATAGGAGCCTGATTTGTGCTCTGATACAAGGTTTATTTTAAATTTAATTTTTTAGCGTTTGACTTAAGACAAAAGCACACAAGTGTCAGAAGTATCTTTATCCAAGCAAAGGAAATGTACCAATTTTTTTTAACCATTCCAACAATTTCTAAGTGTACAGTATCATATTTTTCAACTATGTGCATGTTGTGGAACAGATCCCCAGAACCCCCTGTATGAATTAAAGCTTTTAAAAAATGACTCAGGCTGCTCTTGGTGATGAGGCCGAAGGAGTTTGAGAATGGAAGCATGGAAACTAGTTAAGAGGCTTCTGTCATGGTTTGTGGAAAGCTTGCACTGGTGTGGTGCTGGTGGCCAGATGCTCTAGCATTATTTTGAAGGTGGCACCAAACAGGACTTCTGATAGAGTTGATATTAGATGTGAAGGTATGGAAGAAATCAAGGGTGACCTTTAGAATTTTCATCTGAACAACTAGATGATAGTAGTTATAGAGCAAAAAAATTAGCATTTATTAGTGTTAAAGTTGAGATGTCCATAAATCTAAGTGGGGGAGTCAAGTCAGCAGTTTAATATGTGACTTAAATTCATGAAAGAGATTTGTGCTAAAGATAAAAATTTTGGAGTCATTGCCATATAAATGGGGTTTAAAGTCATAAGATAGTCTGAATTCACTGAGGAGGAGGAAAGGGGAAGACTGGAAAGTGGCCCCTGGAGGTATTCTAACATTCACAGTTTGGAGAAAAGACATAAGCCCTTGCCATGGGTGTTACTAGCAGAGTGTGGTATCCTGGTAGCCGGGTAAAGAGTGTGTTTCACATCCTGTTGGGAAGTGCAAATGAGGACAAGGAGTTGATTATTGAATTTGATAGTATTTGGCAAGAGTAGTTCCAATTCAGTGATAGAGACACAAAAAAAAATCTTTCTAGAATTAATCACAAAGAGAACTGGAGATAAGAAGGTGAAGGCAAAAATGACAGTCAATCTGCTAAAGAATTTTTGCTCTAAAAATCGTGTGTACATATGCCCCAGCTTGCTCAAGAAGTTCTGGTTTATGGCCATGATCCCAGCATGATCCCAGCATTACGTCCATTTCTACAGTCAAAAATGTAGGAGAGGATGTGGCATTACTGAACCTGTAAGTGTTATTCTAATGAATTAACAATATAGTTGTTATGCTGTAGACTTTAAATTCTGACTAAAAGGACAAAGCAACTGTGCCCCACTTAGTCATTTTTGTTGTGTATTTCCCATGCCTAAACATGGTTTACTCATTGTACTGTTTCAAGTGTTTATTTTTAGTGCAACTGTCCTAGGAAGTCTATAGGTTAATAAAGATTATGCTTACTTTTTCTTTAGTAAACTTCTCTAGTGTAACACAACACAGAGACACAGAGGAGTACATAAATCGGAAGCATTAGCAACTTGATGAGTTTCCACGGAGTGAGTGCACTCATTGAACAGCATACAGCTCATTAAGCACTACATGGCCAGCACCCAGGGACCTCCCTCATGACACCTTCTAGATACTAATTCCCTTCCAAGGACAACCACTTTTATTACTTCTTTTCGTTGTTTACTATTTAATTTGAAATAACTGTAGACACAAAACATTGCAGAAGTAACACAGAGCTTCCTAGGAGCCCTTCACCCAGCTGCTTTTGATGGTAACATCTTACCCAAAACCAGGAAATTGATATTAGTATAACACTATCAACTAGATTTCTCCAGTTTTTACATACAGACATGCATGTGTACATGCAGCTCTATGTCATTGTGTCTTATCTGAACATTTGTATAACCATCACCAAGGTCAAGATACGCACTTCCTCTGTCACCCCACAAAAAGACTCTTTCCTGCTACTCCTTGATATCTGAGCAGCTGTTCCCCCAACTCTGTTCTTTCCTTACCCTGGCAGTCGATAATCAGTTATTCACCTCTGCAGTTTTCCAAACAACATCATAAAGTGACTAATATTCTGAGATTGCCTTTTAAAATAAATTCAGCATAAATATTTTGAGATCATTCCAGGTTGTTGCATGCAGGAGTCAACAGTATGGTCTTTTTATAGCTTAGTAGTATCTCCCTTTTCTGGATGTACCTCAGGTTTGTTTTTTTTTTTTAAATGTATTCATCCATTGAAGGACATTTGAAATATTTCTAGTTTTGAGCTAAACCCAATAAAACCACTAACATATGCATTCAAGTTTTTGTGTGGACATAGTTTTCATTTCTCTAGTATAAATGCCATGGACTTGTGATTGCTGGTTATATGGGAAAGTTTTAGATTCAAAGTTAAAATCAAAAGTTAAATTTTTTAAAAGAAACTACCAAGCTGTTCCCAGAGACACTCTTTGACTTTGCATTCCCATTAGCAGTGTATGAAAGATCCGGTTTTTCTGTATACTAACCAGCATTTGATATTGCCAGTGGTTTTTAGTCCTACTTATCAGTGTATAGAAGTATCTCTTTGGGTATTCATCTGCCCTTTCCAAGTAGCTGATGATGTTAAATATATTTTTGTCCCTTATTTACCATAGGTCTATCCTGTCTGATGGGGTGTTCAAGTCTTTTAACCATTTTTTAATTGGAGTGTTTGTTTTCTTACTGCTGTGTTGAGAGAGTTCCTTTTTTGTTCTGGATACAAGTCCTTTGTTGGATTTGTCCTCTGCAAATATTTTATCCCAGTCTGTGTCTGTTTTGTTTTGTTTTGTTTTGTTTTTTTCTTAACAGAATATTCTGACTTCTAACACCATAAATATAGTTTTGCTCACTTTGAACTTTATATAAGTAAAATCTTACAGTGTATATTCTTCTGAGTCTAGCTTCTTTGACTCAACATCATGTTTGGGTGATTCATTTTGTTGTTATGTGTAACAATAGTTTATACTCGTGCAGGGTAGTGTTTCATTGTGTACGTTTGTAACAGTTGATCAGATTTACTTTTATGTACATTTGACTTATTCTGATTTAGAGCTATCATCTAATAATGCTTTCATGAATATTCTTGAACAAGTTATTTTGATTTTTGTTGGGTGACTTAGGGGCAGAATTTCTGTCATGTAGTATGCAAAAGTTCAACTTTAATAAATAATGACAAATAGTTTACCAGAGTGGTTATATCAGTTTATGCTCCTGCCAACAGTGTATGAGACTTTCAGTTACTTCACATCCTTGCCATCATTGGTATTGCCTTTCTTCTTTATTTTAGTTGTTCTGGTGGGTATGTATATTGTAATATATATTTTTTATTGTGGTAAAATATATGTAACACAAAATTTATCCTCTCAACTATTTCTCAATGTACAATTTAGTGTATTAGTATTATTTAACTCCATTAACATTATTTAATATAGTGGCGTTTGCATTTCTAATACTCTTAATGTGAGGTAGGTAGTTTTCTACAAAATGATTTTGAGATCATTAGGTGCCCTCTAATTCTGCTGTTAAACAGGTGACTCCACTATAATTAAAGTGTTTAAAATGCAAATGTAAAATTAGAGTTATGCCTTTTTACAATCCTGTCCATATATTGGAAATAATGGGTCTTCATAGGCAGTTGGAAGTGTTACCATCTGCATTACACTCAGATCTGATCTCTCCTTTGCCAGAATAATGACTGTATTAAAATGGAAACCAGTAGTTCATTTAGGTAATTGATAATTCTTTATAGAGGAGGGACTTGTTACATCAGCTGTGAGCCTAAGTGAAACAAAAATTCTCATGTCATTTTTTTTTTTTATGAAAATGCGGAACATGGTGTGATTTTCTTTCTAAAACCATATCTACTCCAGGATTACAATGAAGGGTGGATTTCAGAGATCCAGACTCACAGTTCTTGACATACCTCTTTAGCCTCCTCAACTAGAGACTTCAGGGGCAGGAGGATAAACTTTGGAGGATTTAGAGGTGGTATTACAATGTGGAAGAGCAATTTACTTTACAGCACATGTTATAGGTAACTTTCCTGGCCTTATATTGAACAAGACCATAAATTTCTACTACCTGTGAGAGAGTCTGTGACTTAGTTTCTTCTTTTGTGAGCTTAGTTAGATAAATGAAGTCGAAAACGTCAATTTCTTCCCTTAGAGGTATTTTCTTTTCTTTTTGCTATTTTTTTTTAAGATTTTATTTATTTATTTGAGAAAGAGAGACAGTGAGAGAGAGAGCATGAGCGAGGAGGTCAGAGGGAAAAGCAGACTCCCCATGGAGCTGGGAGCCCGATGCGGGACTCGATCCCGGGACTATGGGATCACGACCTGAGCCTAAGGCAGTCGTGATCTGGGATCACGACCTGAGCCACCCAGGTGTCCCTCTTTTTTGTTTTTAATGACCTGTATTTCCACTTAAAAAAGTTTATGTCAAATTAGATTCATCTTTTGTAAAATCTTAATTGAAGGATAAAAGAGAGGGAGAAATGCCAGAAGTTGGTAGATCATAGTATCTATATGCCATGTATAAAGTATTCAATTTATGTTTTTACCGTTTTAAGTATACAGTATTGTTGCAAAGAATATTTTTAAAGTAGCAGCTCACTTTATTTTATATCTGAAATTTAATAACAATTCTTGTTCTCTAGAAATAGGACTTATCCAAAATGGCAGGCAACTCAAAAATCATTTGTACTTAATTTAAGAATGCAGTTGTAGCTATCTGTGACAATATGGATGCATCTGATGTTTTCTGCTATTCTTCTGAGAATAAAGTTATGAAAATAATAGTAAGGACTGACCCAGTCCAGGAAAAGCTAAAAAGCTATTTCATTCTGTTCCTCCAGACCATAACTTCATCCGCCCAAGTCTTGTCTGTAAATGCATGAGCTAGAACTTAAAAAATATATAAAAACATAAAAAAACCCATAAAAACATAAATGTTAAAAAGCCTAAAAACCTAAGCATTATGGGACAACAAAGTCACTGTATTGAAAACCTGAAATCAAACCATTTGAATTTTATTTAATATATATTAGCCAATCAAATTTGAACTTGTTGAGCAATTTTTTTCTCAGTCACTTCTCTCATTGACTGATTTTTTTCTCACTCTTTCTTCTGAACTCCCTTAGCACCTATTCTTTGTTTTATTTTTTGCACATGTTCACTGTAATAGTATATGAAAAACTGAGAAAGGAAAGCTCATTTGACTTCAAATTGGTTCCCATTCTGAGATAATTATTACCGTTTTGTTCACCATCCTGTTGTACTTCTCTTTTCCTATATGTACACACATAAATATGTGTAATTTAAAAGAAATAAATTATATGAACAAATTCTGAACAATCTTTTTTTTTTAACTTTCTTAATCTCTTCCTATCAAGTACCTACTATAAATGACTTGGTATATAGCTTTCTATACTTTCTCCATAAATATTTAGAGAGAAGTTACAACTATAGTAGTGGTCTTTTGTCATTATTTCACAAAACTGAGATCATAAATTACTTAAACTGCATCTAGTTTTCTGCTTGCTTTTCATACTTACCATGTTACTCCCTCATTCCCTTTCAAGGTTTTATAATATTCTTAGAGTGTGAGATCATCCCATATTTTGTTCAGCTGTTGCATTGCTGATGGACATTCACTTATAATTTTTGCTACTCCTACATGTTATCTTTGTAATATATCCTTTTGTGTCATCATCCCCACAGTGGAATTGCTGAACAAAAGTACATGTTACCTGGTATTACTAGATATCTCTTCAGAAATACTCTTGGGGCACATGGGTGGCTCAGTGGGTTAAAGCCTCTGCCTTCAGCTCAGGTCATGATTCCAGGGTCCTGGGATCGAGCCCCACTTTGGGCTCTCTGCTCAGCAGGGAGCTGCTTCCTCCTCTCTCTCTCTGCCTGCCTCTCTGCCTATTTATGATCTCTGTCAAAGAAATAAATAAAATCTTAAAAAAAAGAAAGAACACTGTTAACCATTTTTATTTGCACTGGTATTATTTACCCTTAGAAGTTGTGACCACAGTGTAATTTGCATGTCTGATGATTTACAGTGCTGCCGCACTGCAGCATTTGATTTGCATTTTCCTTTCTACAGACACAGCACAAGAACATTCTACTCATCTTCATCACTTTCATTTGTTGCTCTGTGCATAGCCTCTTTGTAGCCCTCATCCATTTTTCTATTAAATTTTTTTAATATTTTTGTTACCTGCTTGAATGATGATTCATTTTCAAATGGCTTTACCACATCTCTGTTTGGAATGGTGTTCCCTATAATTTTCACTAACCAGAATTTATTATATTTAGGTAGTTTGCATATATATATATATATATATATGACTTAGAGGTTTTATTAGCAAAGACTCCTGAATATTATCAAATTCTGTTTTATTATTTATACATATGATTCTTTTCCCCCTCTAATCTTGTGTTTCAGAATGTCAAATTTTCTGAAATTTTCTTGAAATGTTTGAAGTTTTTTATTTTGAAAATTGGAATTTTCTTGCATTCATAGAACTACTTGATCACAGCATGTAATTCTTTCGGCCTATTCCCAGATTCTGTTTGTACTAGTTTATAGTAGTTTTGTAATTTTCCCCCACTTAATATCTTTATCAGGTATTAATTTTTAAGGTTTTTCTGATTTCACAAAATGAACCATTATATCCTTGAGTCTGGAATAGTTTAAAATTGAAAATATTTGTTCTTTTTAAAGTTTAGATCAAAATAAGGTGGAAGATTTTTTTACACTGGGGTCTTTTGAAATCGTTGATCTTTATTAAAGTTCACAGATTCTTCTCAGGTAATTGCTCTGGTTATGATTTTTACTTCTGAGGTTAAATTTCTATTTTATGTTTTGCTAGGAAACTTTTATTTTTCTTTAGGTTTTCAAATTTTTATATTATCACCAATTATATGTTGCTTAAGCACATGTCCATTCTTACTTTGTTTCCTAGTAACAGCTCCTGTGTTTTTGGCACAGTGTTGTCTGGAACAAAAGACTCCAGCTGCTAGCCAGACCTATGGTTCATATTATGGTGGGACAAGTCTTTTAGATTTGGGGGCAAGCTGCTGAACTCAGAAGTGGCGGCTGGACTTGGAGCAGCTACCCTATGTTCAAAACGACTTGTGCACACATCCACACACCAAGACAGGGGAGCAGGATAGAGGTTGTAGATAACATTGTGCTACTATAGCCACACTGGCCTACCTTCTTTGGTACTTCTGTTTTCTTTTTTCCCTTTATAGAAAATAATAAGCTTCCATTTTCTTAAAAATATATTATTTTGGGGTTTCCTTTGATGTGCAATTGAATCTAGTCCTGACTAACACAATAGCCACAAATTTGCATTTAGTACAAGAACATCCCTTGATGCTTACATCTATTCAGTTTCTGAATTTGGATTGTGTTCATATAGAGTTCATATAGGAAGTTCATATAGCAACGGTACCATGCTATTGGAATCTGCTTTTTTCTGAGTTTCTGATAGAGATTTATTAGAAAATTTATCCCTATTGATTTTTTTCCTCCATTCAGATAATGAAGGTTTAAAGAAATAATTGTTTTCCTTCCATATCTGTGGAATAGTCCTTTCTTAAATTGCCTGTTTATTTTCTTTCATTCCTTCATTAATCTCCAAGGGGGTTTATCAGTTTTAGCAGTCTTCTGAAAGAATTAGCACTTAGATGGGTTTGTTATGTCTACACTATTTTTTCTGTTTTCCTTTTGATTAATTTCTTCTTTTATCTTTGTTCCTCTTTTTGGTTCATTATTATTTTTTAATTGTTCTTTGTTCCCTAATTTCTTAAATTTAGGACTAAGTTTACTAGGTTTTTTTTTTTTTAATGAGTAACTAGATTTATGGCCATTAATTTTCTTGTAATTACAGTTTTAACTCTGACCCATAGCTTCCTGTTTTCATTTGCTATCCATGTAATTTTCAGTAAGAGGTTTGACTTCTTCTCTGCTCCATGGAGAGCGTCCCAGTTATTTGAGTACTTTAACAATCCTTTTTTATTTTTAATTTTGTTGCAATATGAACAGAGAATATGTGCTTTATGTTTTATATATTTATGTTTTGTATATTTGTTCAAATTGTGTGGACATATAGCCAAATATGTGGTCATTTTGTATTTGTTTTGGGGGCATAAAAAATTGGAATTGTTTTTTTTTTAACTCAAGGGATTTAAGAACAAATGGAGGGATGTGTGTGTGTGTGTGTGTGTGCAAGCACTTACATATCCATATACATAAAATACACACATGATTGCAATATTCCGTTCACCTGTATCTTTAGTAGATCTGGCCAATTCTGAGAGAGATTATGGAAAACTTAATTTAAAAAGAAACATTTTTTTTATTAAGCCTTGAATCTCTAATATTTTATATTTTATGGTTAACTTCTACCTTATTTGAATATACAGTTTTATATATCTGTTTTATCTTCATAAATTGTGGCTTATAATGTTGTATAACTCTTTTTTTTTTAAAGATTTTATTTATTTATTTGACAGAGAGAGATCACAAGTAGACGGAGAGGCAGGGAGAGAGAGAGAGAGGGAAGCAGGCTCCCTGTCCGGCAGAGAGCCCAATGCGGAACTCGATCCCAGTACCCTGAGATCATGACCCGAGCCGAAGGCAGCTGCCCAACCCACTGAGCCACACAGGCGCCCCTGTTATATAACTCTTATATTTCCTATGCTAACATTGAAATCTTCTATCTTTTTATTTAAATATTTTATTTAAGAGAGAGAGCAAGATAGAGCACAAAAAGGGGGAGGAGCAGAGGGAGAGATGCAGACTCTCCACTGAACAAGAAGCCGGATGCAGGACTTCATCCCAGGTCCCTGGGACTATGACCTGAGCCAAAGGCAGACACTTAATCAACTGCACCACCCAAACACCCTCTGCTATCTTTTTTTTTTTTTAAGGATTTTATTTATTTATTTGACAGAGATCACAAGTAGGCAGAAAGGCAGGCAGAGAGAGAGAAGGGGGGGGAAGCGGGCTCCCTGCTGAGCAGAGAGCCCAATGTGGGACTCAATCCCAGGACCCTGAGGCTCAACCCACTGAGCCACCCAGGTGCCCTGCTATCTTTTTTATTTATGATTTCCTTATATTCCTTATTCATCTCTTAGTTTTCATAATATTTGTTTGTTTTGTTTTAGGGGGAACTTTTTTGGTTTTTTTAATGGAGAGAGCATGTACATGAGCTGAGAGGGAGGGGCAGAGAGAGAGGGAAAGAGAATCTTAGGCAGGCTCCACACTCAGCATGGAACCCACTGCAAGGCTTGATCTCAAGACCCTAAGATCAAGACCTGAGCTGATCTCAGGTCTAACTCTCTCAAATGCTTAACAGATGAGAGTCAGATGCTTAACAGACTGAACTACCCAAGCTCCCCAAGAATACTTGTTTTGAATAACATAATACATTTATTTTTTAAGGCAAAACTGACAGTCTGTTTTTTAGCAAAAGTAGTCACCTATTTCAAAATCTTAACCTATTTTTTCAAAATCTTATGATTATTGATTTTTCATGTTTTCTCTATGTTAACCTTAGTTGTTAATTTTATCAGGTTACCATTTATAGCTTTCTTCTTACTATTTCTTGAGTTTTCCTTTATTTTACATTCCAGTAATAGTTATCTTTCCCTTTTTGTCAGTTGCCATTTCATTGTCCTGCCACCCCTTAAAAACAAAATACCCACAATTGCTCCCATTAAAATAGTTTGTTCCTCTGCCATTCCCCATATTTAAGAATGGTTTTATTTTAGTGTTCTACCTTGTCCCAAGTAACATTTAGAACACTGTTATTTCTCTGTTTCTCTGAGCTCCTACATTTTACTGAGAGAGTTAAGTATTTTTAATTCTACATTATTCCTGGCAGTGTGTTTCTTCCATTTCAAGAATCTATTATAGTTTCTTTATCAATATCTCATTAGCTTGAATCATATTTAATGTATTATAACAAAGCTCTTTTTTATTGATTCTTTTTAATAACATATAATAATTATTTGCCCCAGGGATACAGGTCTGAATCGTCAGGCTTACACATTTTACAGCACTCATCATATCACATACCCTTCCCATTGTCCATAACTCAACCACCCTCTCCATACCTCACCTCTCCCAGCAACCTTCAGTTTGTTTTATGATATTAAGAGTCTCTAATGGTTTGTCTCCCTCCTGATACCATCTTGTTTCATTTTTTCCTTCCCTACCCCCCAAACCCCCCATTTTGCCTCTCAAATTCCTCCTATCAGAGAGATCATAATTGTCTTTCTCTGTTTGACTTATTTCACTCAGCATAATACCCTGTAGTTCCATCCATGTCATTGCAAATGTCAAGATTTCATTTGTTTTGATGGCTTCACAGTATTCTATTGTACATATATACCACATATTCTTTAGGCATTCATCTGTTAATGGACATCTAGGTTCTTTCTTTTATATATAGTTTATTTATTGTTTATAGCAGCAATGTCCACAACAGACAAACTGCTTTGTTAAAGATTAGTTGACCATAGAGGTGAGGGTCTATTTCTGGGCTGTTCTGTTCCATTGATCTATGTGTCTGTTTTTGTGCCAGTACCTTACTGTCTTGATGATTACAGTTTTGTTATAGAGCTTGAAGTCTGGAATTGTGATGCTACCAACTTTCGCTTTCTTTTTCAACATTCTGTATAAATTTTAGGATTATTTGTTCCATTTCTTTGAAAAAAATTGATGGTATTTTGATAAGGATTGCATTAAATATGTAGATTGCTCCAGGTAGTATAGACATTTTCACAATATTTGTTCTTTCCATCCAGGAGCATGGAACATTTTTCCATTTCTTTGTATCTTTCTCAATTTCTTTCATGAGTACTTTATAGTTTTCTGAGTACAGATTCTTTGCATCTTTGGTTAGGTTTATTCCTAGGTATTTTATGGTTTTGGGTGTAGTTGTAAAGGGAATCAACTCCTTAATTTCTCTTTCTTTTGTTTTACTGTTGGTGTATAGCAATGCAACTGATTTGTGTACATTGATTTTATATCCTGACACTTTACTGAATTCCTGTATGAGTTCTAGCAGTTTTGGAGTGGAGTCTTTTGGGTTTTCCACATTAAGTATCATATCATCTGTAAAGAGTGAGAGTTTGACTTCTTCTTTGCCAATTCGGATGCCTTTTATTTCTTTCTATTGTCTGATTGCTGAGGCTAGGACTTCTAGTACTATGTTGAATAGCAGTGGTGATAATGGACATCCCTGCTGTGTTCCTGAACTTAGGGGAAAAATCTATCAGTTTTTCCCCATTCAGAATGATATTTGCTGTAGGTTTTGCATAGATGGCTTTGATGATATTGAGGTATGTACCTTCTATCCCTACACTGTGAAGAGTTTTGATCAAGAAAGGCTGCTGTACTTTGTCAAATGCCTTTTCAGCATCTATTGAGAGTATCATATGATTTTTGTTCTTTCTTTTATTAATGCATTGTATCACATTGATTGATTTGTGGATGTTGAACCAACCTTGCAGCGCTGGAATAAATCCCACTTGGTTGTGGTGAATAATCATTTTACTGTCCTTTTAAATAATTGTTTTAATGTAGGTGGGATTCTTTTAGCTAGTATTTTGATGAGAATTTCCCCATCTGTGCTCATCAAGCATATTGGTCTGTAATTCTCCTTTTTGATGGGGTCTTAGTCTGGTTTTGGGATCAAGGTAATGTTGGCCTCATGAAATGAGTTTGACAGTTTTCCTTCCATTTCTATTGTTTGGAACAATTTCAGGAGAATAAGAATTAATTTTTCTTTAAATGTTTGGTAGAATTCCCCTGGGAAGCTGCCTGGCCCTGGGCTTGTTGGGAGATTTCTGATGACTGCTTCAATCTCCTTACTGGTTATGGTCTGTTCAGGTTTTCTGTTTCTTGCTGGTTCAGTTTTGATAGTTTATAAGTCTCTAGGAATGTATCCATATCTTCCACATGTTCAAATTTGGTAGTGTATAGTTGCTCATAATATGTTTTTATAATTGTTTGTATTTCACAAAGTTCTTTTTTTAATTAATTGTTTCCTTTTTCAGTTTTATTAAGATATAGTAGACATACAGCACTGTGGAAGTTCAAGGTGTACATATTCTGTGAAACGATTACCACAGTAAGTTTAGTTAACCTTCATCATCTCATAAATACAAAAAAAAAAGGAAGAAAAGTATTTGTTAAATCTATTTTTGAATAGACTTTATTATATAGAGCAGTTTTAGGTTCATTGCAAAATTGAGCAGAAAGTACAGCTTCCCATATATCCCTTGCCCTCACACATTTATAAACTTTCCCATTATCAGCATCACCTCTCACAGTGGTACATTTGTTGAAACTACTGAACCTGCATTGACACGTCATTAACACCTAGACCCCAACTTTAGGGTTTATCCCTGGTGTTTGTATATTCTATGGATTTGGAAAAATGTATAATGACATGTGTCTGTCATTTATATACTTCTATCTTGGGTTCATAAATATTTATAAATGTTATGTTTTCTTGTTGAATTGATCCCTGATTATATGATGATCTTTTTATGTCTCATTACATTTTGGTTTAAAGTCTGTTGTCTGCATAAACAAAGCTGCCCTAACTTTCTTTTGATTTTCATTTGTGTAGAGTATCTTTTCCCATCCCTTCACTTTCATTCTGTGTGTGTCCTTACTTCTGAATCAAGTCTCTTATAGACAACAGTATAGTTGGGTCTTGTGTTTTTTGGTTTGGTTTTGTTTTTTGTTTTTTGTTTTGTAAATCTGTTCAGCCCCTCTGTATCTTTTGATAGGAGAATATAGTCCACTTTAAAGTTATTGATTAGTATGAATTCACTGTTGACATTTTGTTCATTGTTTTCTGGCTGTTTTTTAGTTCCTTTGTTCCTTTGTTTTACTCCCTTCCTTTGTGATATGCTTAGATTTCTTTCTTGTTATCTTTTATATATCTACTACAGGTTTTTTCTTTGTGGGTACCATGAGACTTAAATAAAATCTTAGAAAAGTTTATTGTAAGCTGATAACAACTTAACTTCAAATGCATACTAAAGCCCTACATTATTATACTCCCCCACCAACATTTTATATTTCTAATGTCCTAATTTGCATTTATTTACTTTGTATATCCATTAATAGGATATTGTAGTTATAGCTGTCCCTTAGCCTTTATACTAGATTTACAAGTGATTCACCCACCACCATTAAAACATTTGAGAATTAAGAATTTTTTTGAGAATTATGAATTTAACTGTATATTAACTTTGCTGGTAAGATTTATGTTTTTCTCTTTTTTTTTTTTTTCTTGTTACTATTTAGAAGCCTTTTCTTTCACCTTAAGGAAGTCTCTTGAACATTTCTTACAGGGCCATTCTTGTGGTTATGTATTCGTTAGGCTTTCCTTGTCTGGAAAATTGTTCTTCTCTCCTTCAATACTAAAGGACAGTTTTGCCAGGTAGACTGTTCTTGAATGCCAATTTTTTTTTTTTCAGCACTTTGATTATATTGTGCCATCTTCTTCTGGCCTGTAAAGTTTCTGCTGCAAAATCTGCTGACAGTCTTATGGGGGTTCATTTGTACATAAAAAGTTGATTTTCCCTTGTTGCTTTTAAGATTCTCTCTTTAACTTTTGACAGTTTAATTATGTGTTACAGTGTAGGTCTCTTTGGAATCATCTTCTCTGAAATTTGTGCATGTCATGGATTTGGATGTC
This sequence comes from Mustela putorius furo, assembly GCF_011764305.1. Taxonomy (NCBI): domain Eukaryota; kingdom Metazoa; phylum Chordata; class Mammalia; order Carnivora; family Mustelidae; genus Mustela; species Mustela putorius. The sequence goes on along the minus strand of NW_025422123.1, from coordinate 11,601,777 downwards.
TTATTTCCCCAGGTTAGAGAATTTTTTAACCATTATTTCTTCAAATAAGCTTCTGCTCCCTTTGCCTTTCTCTTCTACTGAGACCCTTATTGGTCCACTTGATGGTGTCCCATAAGTCCTCTTTTACTCTTTTTCATCCTTTTTCTTTTTACCCATTGTATTGAACAAATTTTACTACCTTGTATTCAAGTTCACGAATCCTTTCTTCCATTTCATTTTGACTGCTGGTAATTCTATTAAAATATTTCAGTTCAGTTATTGTTTTCTTCAACTCTGATTTCTCTCTTGTACTTTTTAGTATTTTCTATCTCTTTGTTGAAAGTCTCAGTTTGTTCATGCATTGTTTTCCTGACCTTGATGAACAGCTTTATGACTGTTAAAGTGAACTCTTTATCAGGTTAATCATTTATCTCTATTTCCTTAAGATCAGTTTCTAGAGTTTTCTTCTTGTGTTCCAAACATTATCTTCTTTTTCTTATTTTCCTTGACTCTTTTGATTTCTGAGCATTAGAAAAAGGAGCCACCTTTCCCAGTCTTGATGGAATAGCCTTAACAAGATATGAATTTTGTCATTCAGCCTGGCGCTACATCTTGGTTGTGTATCATACCTTTTTGGTTCCCTAATCTGCCTTCTTTGTTCTTAGTAGCTCCTAGTAGTTGTGCCATTAACTTGTTTTGATATATTTTATTTTTTCACCCAGTGTGTAGGAGTCCTTCAGCTAGTTTCTAGATTTCCTTCAGAGGGACTTGCTCCATGTGTAGCTATAGATTCTGTGTGTTCATAGAAGAAACTGAATTCAGGAGTGCCCTGTGCTGCTATTTTTCACTAGAACTCCCTGTATATGATCTTTGGTGAGGTATCTGTTAAGGTCTTTGACCCATTTTTTAATCAGATTGTTTGTTTTCTTACTTTTGAGTTTTTGTTATTGTTGTTGTTTGGTTGGGTTTTTTTTGTTTTGTTTTTTGAGTTTTTTTTTTTTAAGGATTTTATTTATTTATTTGACAGAGAGAGAGAGAGAGCACAAGTAGGCAAAGCGGCAGGGCTGGGGGACAGGCTCCCTGCTGTCCCTGTTTGGCTCTATCTAGGACCCTGAGATCATGACCTGAGCCAAAGGCAGAGATTTAACCCACAGAGCCACCCAGGAGCCTCTTACTGTTGAGTTTTAGGAGTTCTTTGTATATTTTGTATAATAGTCCTTTATGTTATGTTTATAGTTATGTTTTTTGCTAGTATTTTCTCCTACTCTGTGACTTGTCTTTAAATTTTAATTGTCTTTCACTGGGCAGAAATTTTTAATTTCAGTGAAGTTTAGCTTATCATTTCTTTAATGTATCATGCCTTTGTTGTTACATCTAAAAAGTTATTGCCAATCCCAGTGTTTTCTAGATTTTCTCCTATGTTATCTTTATAATTTACATTAATGTCTAAGATCCATTGAGTTGGGATGCCTGGGTGGCTCAGTTGGTTAAGCAGCTGCCTTCAGCTCAGGGCATGATCCCAGCATCCTGGGATCGAGTCCCACATCAGCTCCTTGCTCGGCAGGGAGCCTGCTTCTCTCTCTGCCTCTGCCTGCCATTCTGTCTGCCTGTGCTCGCTCGCGCTCTCTCTCTCTCTCTGACAAATAAATAAATAAAATCTTTAAAAAAAAAGAAAGATCCATTTTGAGTTAATTTTTGAAAGGTGTAAGATCTGTGTATAAATTCACTCTCATTTTTGAGAAGACTGTCTTTGTCCCATTTTATTACCTTTGCTATATATTTTGTGACCTTCACTATTATATTTGTCAAATATCAGATGAGTATATTTTGAGTCATTTTTTTTATTTCTCTATTCTCTTTTGTTGATCTATGTATTCTTTTGCCAGTACTACACTATCTTGATTACTGAAGATTTATAGTAGGCCATGAGGTCAGACAATGTCAGTTCTGACATTCTTTCTCAATATTGTATTGATATATTCAGGGTCTTTTTCCATATTAACTTAGGAATTGGTTTGTTTGATATCCACAAAATAACTTTCTGGGATTTTGGTTGGAATTACATTGAGATTATAAGTGAAGTTGGAAGAACTAAAATCTTGATAATAATAATTCTTCCTAATCATGAACATGGAATATTTCTCCATTTGTTTGGTTCTCACATGGTTTTGTTCATCAGAGTTTTGTGGGTTTTCTCATATAGAAATTGTACATACTTTGTTAGCTTTATACTTGAGGGTTTTATTTTGGGGGGTGATAAAGTAAGTGGTATTGTGTTTTTAATTTCATATTTCGCTCATTCATTGTTGGTCTATAGAAAAGCAACTGACTTTATATATTAATCTTGTATCTTAAATCTTTGCTATCATTGGTTTTTAATGTCAGGAGACTTTTTGTTGATTCTTTAGGATTTTCTACATAGGTGATTATTTCATCTGTGAACAATAATTGTTTTATGTCTTCCTTCCTGATATTTATCCCCTTTCTTTTTCCTGTCTTATTGCATTAGCAGGATTTCCAATAGGATCTTGACAAGCAGTGGTAAGAGGTTACATCTGGGCCTTGTTCCTGATTTTGAAGAGAAATCTTTTAGTTTCTCACCATTAAGTGTGCTGTTAGCTGTGTGTATTTTGTAGATATTTTTATCAGGTGGTGGAGTCTACTTTTGTTTCTCATTTACTGACATTTTTGGGGGTCATGAATGAGTGTTAGATTTTGGCAAATCCTTGTTTCATCTATTTTTTCTTTTTCTATCTACTGAAATGATCATATGATTTTTTTTTTCCTTTGTCAATGTGTGGATTACATTATTTGGTGTTTTGGGTTTTGTGGGTTTTTTTTTTTTTTAGTGTAATTTCTTTATTTCAATTTTTTATTTAAGTTCCAGATAGTTAACATACAGTGCAATATGAGTTTCAGGAGTAGAATTCATTACTTACATACAACACCCATTGCTCATCACAGTAAATGCCTTCCTCATACCCATCACCCATCTAACCCGTCCCTCTGCCCCCCTCCTCCAGCAACCCTCATTCTGCTCTCTATAGTTAAGAGACTGTTTAAGGCTTGCCTCTCTCTTCTCCCCACCATGTTCATCCGTTTGTTTTTTAAATTATGAATCAGTCTAACGAATTTTTATATGAAATATGTATCCCTAACTTGACAGATATTTTTCTAACGACCTGGACTGTCACATTCAAATTTAGAATTATCTGACTACATAGAGTTTCATAGTGGATAGTTGTGGCACCCTGCAGTGTAGCCCCTCTCTTTTGAACTCTGGCTCCGTGTTGCAGGTCTCTTATACATATATAGGGTTACCTCAGCCCTCACATTCAGCCATAAGCTTAGAGATGCACATAGTCACAGAACGATCTGACCTTAAGAAGACATACCTTGGGAAGAGCCCTGGCATGTCTTGGAAGTAGTCAGTGTGAATTGAATAGAAAATTGTAAGGTTCTAGGGTGTGGAACACAGGGTGTGTGTATATTTGTCTGCCTGGATTCTACTCTTCATGGAATTCATCTTAACTCAGCTAATGAAAATCCTCATTCTTTTTTTCTTGATTAGTCTCTTGTTGCTCCTCCATTAATCACCCAGATTATTGTCTAAGGATTCCCTCTTGCTTGTTTCTCTTGAGTTTGGAGTTTCCCAGGGATCATTCCTACCTTCTGAAAAGTCCTCTCTTTCTTCTGTTTTGATTTTGTTTTTTTCTCAACCAATCTTCCATCTCATTTTGTTGAATTTTTATGTCTTGGAAATTTCTCAAAGTTTTGGCCCTCTGATGCCATTCTTTTTTTTTTTTCCAGTGTTGTTTTTGATGTATTCTTCCTCCCCCCATATACATTTTTTTTTTAAAGATTTTATTTATTTATTTGACAGAGAGAGATCACAAGTAGGTAGAGAGGCAGGCAGAGAGAGAGAGAGGAGGAAGCAGGCTCCCTGCCAAGCAGAGAGCCCGATGCGGGACTCGATCCCGGGACGCGAGATCATGACCTGAGCCGAAGGCAGCGGCTTAACCCACTGAGCCACCCAGGTGCCCCCCCCCATATACATTTTTAAAATTTCATGAAGTTGTATGCAAAAGGAAAATTTGAAACATGCATATTTTTATTATAATCTGTCTTTTTTTTACATTTCTGTCCTTTGTGGTTTTTGGTATTAGTATATTTGATGACATAAATGATTTTTTTAAGTATCTTCCATACCACCACTGTATTTGGCCCTGCAGAAATCCGGAGTTCATTTATTTATTCTCTGAACATTTCTTACATCATAACCATAAGCAAAATTCTACTCTAGGTATCAGATAGGCTGATTTCTACCTTATGAGAAAGGTTATAGTTTTGTTTTTTTTTTTTAATTTTCAGACAGAGATCACAAGTAGGCAGAGAGGCAGGCAGAGAGAGAGGAGGGAAGCAGGCTCCCTGCTGAGCAGAGAGCCCGATATGGGGCTCGATCCCAGGACCCTGGGATCATGACCCGAGGCGAAGGCAGAGGCTTTAACCCACTGAGCCACCCAGGCGAGAAAGGTTATAGTTTATTAAGGTTATAGATAAATTCTGAAATGAATATACCGCTAATGAAGATGTAATGCTGTATGAGATATTACAGTGGTTCCATAAGAGAAAAATTTGTTTTTCCTCAAAGAATCAAGGAAAGCCCCATGAAGAAAATAATTTTTATCTGGGCAAGGAAGAGATCTCTAATCTCATCGATTATAACTCATTTTGCAGTTACATAATGGAAGGTAAACATAGAAGAACAGTTTGAGAAAAACAGTTTATTTTGAGGGGAATATAGCATACATGAAGAGGAACAAAAGGTCATAAAAATTTAATAATGCTAGACCACATTAATAGAAATTAAGAGTCTTGTAAACTTTTAAGCTTATTTTGCACTTGCTATTCTAGATGATAACCTAATACAAGTACATGTAATAGTTTGGGGCAGAGACAGTATAGCTGGGGGCCCTGCTAGGAAACTGGGCATCTTGACTCTCCCTGGGCTTATCGGTAAGTTGGACAGTTATCGGACATAGAGTAGAAGGGGTAGCATATGTAATGGGGAGCAAACACTTTATTCTGAGCTGATTATGAATAATAAGAAGACATTTATATTACTAGGATGTAGCTTAATCATTTTGATTAAAGGAACTGATAATTTAAAATGTTGGTTTAAGGTTTTATTGTTATTGTTCTTCGTTTAAGTTTTTTAAATGTTAGGCCACGTATGCTAAATATAACCCTATTTTAACTATTACGGAAGTGCAGAAGCATTTTGATACTATAGAGTTTTTGACTTTGCTCACCCACATAAGTTAGGAAGAGTCTGTTTGTATGACAGAAAACATCTGAATCACTGCCCAAGTTATTTTTCCCTTCTTGCAGCATATTCTTTATATCAGACAGAATAACAGTAAGGACATCTCCATCTGGTAACCATTACCTGTAGCTTGTATGTGTCTTCTGGAAGTTAACTTTTAATGTTAAACAAAGGAAGCTGATCAAAACCAGCTGTAAAACCTTTGCATAGTTCATATTTTATACAGTCAGCATTAGGTTACCATTCACATAACTGCATGTCTGAAGTTAAAAAAAAATAAGGTAAATATTTTCCTTTTATTAAAATTAATGTAATCCTGATTTTATAGTTAACACAACTTTAAATGTTTCCCTGTTTGGCAGGAAAATTTAATGCAATTGGCATAACTATGTATGTATTTTACACACCTTGGAGAAATAATGGCTCATTTATTGACTGTATGTGCCACAATTAATATATTTTGGATGCAGTCAAAATAAAAACAGTAGGTTGAAATATAATTTTCTAATTTAAAGTTATGGGGTTAGTAAATGTAGAAACTTGCCAGCTAAACATGTAACAGACCATTAACTATGTTATATGAACTAATTCTATAGAAATTGAAAATTACTCTAGTAATACTCTCTTTGACACATGGCATTTGTTATAATCCTTGGTACATGCAAACATAGTAATTTTAGATCATTATTATTTATGATAAGAAATGACTCAGTTTTAAATCAGGAAGACTTTTTTTTTCTTTCCTTAATTGAATTTAGAAGAAGTATGAAATTTGGAAGAATCAGAACATTCTGGGCAGTGTTTTGCATACTGTTGGTACATTGTATATGTGAAATCATGATAGTTTCTTCTGTCTGGAACTTGCCATTGTTACATAAATAACAATTTTGAAGTCACAAAGAAACATGTGAATTCATAAGAGCACATACTTTTGAACGATCTGTAACAACAATATCGAGGATTTGCTATCATGAGATGGAATTTCATAATGAGAAATTGTACCAGATAATGTAATGATTCAGGCATAACAATCTGGAAGACAGTCAGCATTTCTCTCCCAAAGAAATATTTTGAAATTCGGTGGTTGTTTTGCAAGTGATTAACACTGTTGGTTGGAAATGTTCTAGATTAGAGAAGCCTGATTGTTGCTCACAAATACCATGTAGGCGAAAGAGCCAAGGACAGTTCTGACCCTCCAAGTATAGCAAAACATCAATGTAACCGTGTCTGGTATTAGTGCCCACTGTTATACAGGTGCTTTTCTTAGGCTTAACTACAAGCTTTAGGAAGGTATTCAAAAATATACAAGCACATACAAGGAAATTTGTTGATAACAAATGTTAATAATTTTTCAAATACCATAATTATAGTTTTTATTTCTGCAAACAGTGGCATATTCTGTTTTTAAAAAGATAAGCGATAACTTTATTTGCCAAAAAAGCACTGAATTATATTGTTGTCTGGGAATTGACAAGTTATCATTCCTTGGGAGGGAAATTAAAGTGTGTGTTTTATTTTAATTGTAATATTTGTACTGGAACATATAAGTCAATTTAAGCTATATTAATTTTTAACAGAAAAACAAATGACTTAGAGTGCCAGCACATGCTAAGTATATGTATGTTTATTAAATTACTCGTTGTACAAAGAGAGCTTAATTCGATAAGTTTAATACTTCTTCTACACCCAATATGTATATGTAAATATACATAGTCATGTATACAAAGGTAGCATAAGAAGTGCACAGATTTCAGTTGCTCAGTTCAGGGAGCTTTGACAATTCTGCACTCCCAGGTGACCACCACCCCAAAGAATGATATTTCCATTCCTTTAGAAAATTCCAGTCACAACCTCCCCCACGGCTCCCCAAGTGATTTCTCTCACCATAGATTAGCTTGTCTGTTCTTGGATTTCATATAAATGGAATCATATAGAGTGTACTCTTTTGTGTCCAGTTTCCTTGGGTTTGTTAATCTTTTTATTTTGTGCACTTCTAAACATGTGTGGTACTATCTCCCGGGAATTTTTATTTCTATTTAATTAAACATGAATAATAATCAGCACCTCTTTTTTTTTTTTAAGATTTTATTTATTTTATTTGACAGAGATCACAAGTAGGCAGAGAGGCAGACAGAGAGATAGAGAGAGGAAGAAGCAGGCTCGCCACTGAGCAGAGAGCCCGATATGGGGCTCGATCCCAGCACCCTGGGATCATGACCTGAGCTGGAGGCAGAGGCTTTAACCCACTGAGCCACCCAGGTGCCCCTAATCAGCACCTCTTAATGTGTTTATTATCCAGTTATATATCTCACTTTGTAATGTACCTGTTCAATGTTTTGCCTATTTTTACTGGGTTGTTTGTCCAGTAAATCTTTGTGTACGCCAAGATCATAAAGATTCTCTTATAGGTTTCTTTCTGGTATTTCTATCGTTATGGATTTTGTCCTCAAGTCTGTGATCCACATTGAATTAATTTGTATGTATGAATTGAGATAAATATTGGAGCTTATTTTCTCTATTCAGTTGATATAACATTTGTTACTCATGTTTCAGCCTTGTTTTTGGGTCTGGATAAAGGACCTTGTGACTTTAAATAATTGGGACAGTTCATCTACTTTTCTCTTCTCTTAGCTCCTTTGGACTTATTGCAGTTTGTCCACTAGAGAATTCACAAAACTCTATCTACCATAGCTTTTCAACAAATTGGTATCATCATGCATTCTGGTTTTCTGTTCTCTTCCATAGGTATGCTCACAGATGAATTACTTCTATTTGTCAAAGTGGAGTAACCCTTGTGAATTTGTATCCAACCTCTATCTTACACCCTTCCTCAGTATCTTACCTCATCTATTTTTCCTGGTCTTCCCAAAGCTAAAAGTAAAGACGTGAGCCCCAGTACTTCATAAAACAAGCCGTAAGATGTTAAGTATTTTTTAAAAAAGCTGTTTGGCTGAGTGTTCAGAATGTGATGCCCCTACAATGTTATATGTGTGGAAGTGCAATGTAGGGGCTGAAGTCCAGTGCCTCTCCCATGTAAGATTTCTTAGGGTTCTTTGTTCATCTTAGGACCACATTTTAATGACCTGATCAGTGAAGTCATGAAAACATTAATTTGTAGTTTTTCAGATTAAATAATCCTTTTTATTTAGTAGATACACTTATAAACTTATAAACTGGAAGTCCCATTTACTAATTTGGTTTTTGGATTATAAGTTGACTTTTATTTTCATTATCCTTTTTAATATTTTCCAAGGTTCCCATGGTAGACATATATGCATTGCTTTTATAACCAGGAAAGAAAGAGGAGCCACTAAAGATGCCCCAAAGTAGAATACATTTTCTAAACTCTTGGCAAAGCCTAATTAATTAACATCACAAATTTAGATATCAGGGTGTTTTGGTTAAGGAATTTTCAAGCTCGTATAAATAGAAGATGGGAAAATTGAGTTTCTAGAATGTTTTCAGGTTGGTGTCTTTAGTTAAATTGTTTGGGTTATATAGATCTGTATATTTAATACTGCTTGTGGACTAACCACATATCTTCTGTATAATTAATGAAGACTGTCTGCTAAAATATCAGCCAAAATGTTGTGTATGAGTATAGGTACAAGACAAAAAACAGACTATATGGGGAAAAGTAGCACCTTTTAGGTTTGTGTTTTGGGTAAATAGTAGAGAGCATCAAGAAATTTTAGAAGTGACAGGGAAACAAATGATACCATTGTTTTATGGAATCTAACATGATTTTTTGGAACTTTTTAACTTTCTGATATTTGAATGTGTTGTGACATAGCTGTCATTCCCTGAGTTCTTCTGGTAATATAGAGAGAGAGTCAGTATCCTCAGAGTTTGAAAATGCTTGTCCATGTCTCAGATTAAAACCCAGGAGCTGATTGTGGAGCAGCAGTAAGAACATGGAGAAACAGGAATAATACTGATGACTTCAAGTCAAGAAATTCAGAAGGGTCAAAATTCCAATTCAGTTGTTCTCAAACTATTTGAAGTAAAGGTCCAGTTTTGAGTTTTTGCTTTGTTAGAACTCCACCACTTTTATGAAATACAATTTAAAACATCATAGCATTATCAAAATGTCATAAAAATTTCTAAACACTCTATTATCTTTTCTTATCTTGTTGACTGACAACAGTTTGTGGTCTGGCACACATTTTGAGCACCGCTGATAAGAAAGCATTTTATCAGTTTAATTGGCAGGTATTGCGGGTTTTTTTAGTGCTAAAATAATGGTATTGATGGTATTGGAGGTTTGATGAAGTACTTGTTGTATATTGCTTAATTTCTCTAAAAGCAGAGTTTCTGGAGTCAGACGGCCAGTTAACTTTGGGTGCAAGTCCCATATCCTTTGCAATCCTCAGTCTCCTCCTTTTAAAATGGAGATAATATTAGTTTCTACCTCATAGCATTGTTCTGATGACTGTGAAAATGCACAGAAGTTGCTTGTCATGACATAATAATAGGAGTGTCATATATGTTAAAGCATATTGTCATTCTCACCCAGACTCTTTATCCTAGGAACTCAATGACAAGCCACTGTAGAGAGGTGATTAGCATGGCAGGTCTGGTTGGGGAAGGATTACCTCTCCTTCAGGGCTGGCTGTTAAGGACCAATAAACTCAGATTTAACAAAGGGAATACCTGTGTGTTTCTTTTGGTAAGTCTGGGTATCAGGTATCTGTCAGGTTGAAGGAGGGATTCTCCATGGGTCAAAGTTGGTCTTTAGTAAGCAGTTGATAAAAAGTCAAGATCTACCTTCCCAGGGAAAGGGATCCAATAAAAGCTAAGTTGGAACATGAGGACTCAAATTCGAAGAGACTGACAGGACTCTAGCCCCTGAAGAAAACTGGAGCGCAAGCTGATAACTGGGAGAGATGCCCAGTCGGAAGGTATGGTGTACATGTTGGAGTTCTGGGAAACCTCTGTCTTGGTTGACACGTAAACATTTAAGAACCTCCTGTGCACCTTGGACATCAGACTAAAACTGCAGACTCTTCTTTTACCCTTTCTGGCTGCTGCCTCATTCTTATTGGCTGCACGCCTAGGAAGGACTGAGTTTGCCCCTTAATCATCTTTCATGGATAAAGGCAGCAAAGCAAAGACGGAAAATAATGAAGAGTGATTTGATTGGGTTGGTTCCTCACCTGTGACTTTTGCAGCTTTCTAAAAATGTTTCTGAGAAATGATTTTAAAATATAGATTTGATCTTCTTTACGTTTTCCTAGGAAATCCTTGATTCACCATCTTAAGGAATGAATAAAAATTTGGGTTTCCCAGATGTCTCTTAACCATGGCCTCATTGTTCCTATCTCTCAACAAACTTGAAACTCCTGCCAAACAGGAACTTGCCTGAAATTGAGATACATATATTTCTACTACTGTATCCATTTTTTTTCATGTTACGTTTGCTAAAGGGGAGACAGAGACAAAATACTGAGAAACTTCTTCTTTGGTCTAGGGCTTATTATTCTTTATCATATTTATTTTCATTTAAGGAGAATGAGATATTGATTATGATGGGACTAAATGGCAGAAGACTTACAAGGAATAGGAATTTGGTTTGTGTCTTAGATGTTTGTTGCTTATATATCTGCTTTATTTCCTGTGATTTCATTGGTGGTTTAAAACCCAGTGATTCAAAGAAATGGAACAAATAATGCTAAAATTTATATGGAACCAGAAAAGACCTTGAATAGCCAAAGGGATATTGAAAAAGAAAGCCAACGTTGGTGGCATCACAATTCCGGACTTCAAGCTCTATTACAAAGCTGTCATCAACCAGACAGCATGGTACTGGCACAAAAACAGACACATAGATCAATGGAACAGAATAGAGAGCCCAGAAATAGACCCTCAACTCTATGGTCAACTAATCTTCGACAAAGCAGGAAAGAATGTCCAGTGGAAAAAAGACAGCCTCTTCAATAAATGGTGCTGGGAAAATTGGACAGCCACATGCAGAAGAATGAAATTGGACCATTTCCTTACACCACACACAAAAATAGACTCAAAATGGATGAAGGACCTCAATGTGCGAAAGGAATCCATCAAAATCCTTGAGGAGAACACAGGCAGCAACCTCTTCGACCTCAGCCGCAGCAACATCTTCCTAGGAACAACGCCAAAGGCAAGGGAAGCAAGGGCAAAAATGAACTATTGGGATTTCATCAAGATCAAAAGCTTTTGCACAGCAAAGGAAACAGTTAACAAAATCAAAAGACAACTGACAGAATGGGAGAAGATATTTGCAAACGACATATCAGATAAAGGACTAGTGTCCAGAATCTATAAAGAACTTAGCAAACTCAACACCCAAAGAACAAATAACCCAATCAAGAAATGGGAAGAGGACATGAACAGACATTTCTGCAAAGAAGACATCCAGATGGCCAACAGACACATGAAAAAGTGCTCCATATCACTCGGCATCAGGGAAATACAAATCAAAACCACAATGAGATATCACCTCACACCAGTCAGAATGGCTAAAATCAACAAGTCAGGAAATGACAGATGCTGGCGAGGATGCGGAGAAAGGGGAACCCTCCTACACTGTTGGTGGGAATGCAAGCTGGTGCAGCCACTCTGGAAAACAGCATGGAGATTCCTCAAAATGTTGAAAGTAGAACTGCCCTATGACCCAGCAATTGCACTACTGGGTATTTACCCTAAAGATACAAACGTAGTGATCCAAAGGGGCACGTGCACCCGAATGTTTATAGCAGCAATGTCCACAATAGCCAAACTATGGAAAGAATCTAGATGTCCATCAACAGACGAATGGATCAAGAAGATGTGGTATATATACACAATGGAATACTATGCAGCCATCAAAAGAAATGAAATCTTGCCATTTGTGACAACATGGATGGAACTAGAGCGTATCATGCTTAGCGAAATAAGTCAAGCAGAGAAAGACAACTATCATATGATCTCCCTGATATGAGGAAGTGGTGATGCAACATGGGGGCTTAAGTGGGTAGGAGAAGAATAAATGAAACAAGATGGGATTGGGAGGGAGACAAACCATAAGTGACTCTTAATCTCACAAAACAAACTGAGGGTTGCTGGGGGGAGGGGGTTTGGGAGAAGGGGGTAGGATTATGGACATTGGGGAGGGTATGTGCTTTGGTGAGTGCTGTGAAGTGTGTAAACCTGGTGATTCACAGACCTGTACCCCTGGGGATAAAAATAAATGTTTATAAAAAATAAAAAAATAAATAAAATAAAATAAAACCCAGTGATATGGGCTACTTACTTTATACTCGTAGTGAGAATTGCTTCCAGTTCAGCACTCCAGTTTGTTAAAGGAAATTCCTTCCACTTTCAGATGAAACAATTTCATTTTCCCAGCTGTTTTCCATGGTTACAACCCCTTTAGCAGAAACTTGTATCTCTGAACACTGAATAAGAATAGATTGAATTCTATAGTTTATAGACTGGCTTTGGGGTGATCTGAAAAAATTGGAAATCTACTTTTTTATCTGAAAGCTCTGTAACTTATCATGAATTTCAGTGTGTTTTAACTCCAGTCTGATTAGAGAATGTTCTTTGGATAACATGGGTTTATTGGGTAGCAGTGGCCTTTTCCCCTTACATTTCCAGATTATATGAAAGTAATAATGATATGCTATTGGATTCACAGCCAGTTAAAATGTCCAGAGTTTCTTCTCTGCACTGGGAAACTTTTTTTGTTAGAAATCCTTTTTGGAAACTACCAATAAATCATGATGTATTGACACATGGCATTAATCTAATGGGTTTGCCACATACGGCCACTTTGCTGCTGAAGTGAGCAGAGTCATTTTCCTCTCCCAGCAGTTACAAATGCTCTGACCAATAGCTTCTGGTCGTTTCCTCTCTAGGTTTAGTTATACCAGTGGAATGGTGTTAATGTGTTTTCTTTCATGTCAGAGGAGAAGGTAGCTCAAAATTGCCATTCAATATTTTTCAAAATATAAAACTAATTCAGTGACCTTTAAAAAATAAAACAACTAAGGGTTCTCTGCAAAATATAATTTTGTTAAACATGGATTTTTTTGGTGGTTTCCTCCTACTCTTCTCATATATCTGAGATACTTTCAGTCATGTGCTGAGCAGCTAATCTTTAAAACTCTTAATTGGAACTTTCTAGGAAATATGGAGGCATCTACCAATACCGTTTCCTTCCATTAGTTTACATATACTTCTATGAATCATACTTATATTTTTTTCTCTCTAGAACTTTCTAAACCAAGCCAAATGTGCTGTGCCAATTTATAGGGGCCTATAAATCTGAGTAGTATTAGGACCACATATCCATCCTTTTTTCTCACTCTCTTTCTATAACTATAAAATTAATCCATATGGTGGTATCTGGATTTCAGTACTAGTTCCTCCTGTCTCCTCCCTTTCTAGCACATACTAATAATACCTAAAGTCAACTTTTATCATGTTACTCCTCCCTCAACCCCAACTCAGAATCCTAGAATGCTGTTTAACACCTCTCTGCTTGGGATCTTCTAGTACCTTTTCTTTGAACTGTCATTGTTCCATTCCTATTTGTTACCTTGTTTTACTGCCTTTATAATTTTTTGGTGGCAGGATCCATATTTCTCTTTATCCCCCATCTTCTAATTCAGTGTTTTATATTTACATATTCTACCTTTACTGACCCTCTGCTATGCTCCAGATACTATAAAATGTGTGGAGGAATTACAGATGGAAGTAATAAGATACACTCCTGAGAAGCTAAAGCTGCTTTGAAGCTCTATTTAATAATTTCTGGCTATAATTTTGCCTTGTATCTCATATTATACTGTTGAGGAATTTGTCTAAGTGTTATAATCTTACTGTATTTACCATCATGCTCTGATTTATGCTCTTAAAAATAGAATTTATTGGGGCACCTGGGTGACTCAGTCGGTTAAGCATCTACCTCTTGGTTTTAGCTCTGATTGTGATTTCTGGGTCATAAGATCAAGTCCTGTGTCAGGGCTGCTTGAGATCCTCTGCCTCTCTCTTTTTCTCTCTCCCTCTGCCCTTCCCCCCACTCGCTAGTGTTTTCTCTCTCTCACTATCTCTCTCAAATAAATACATAAATAAAATCTTTGAAGAAATAGAATTTATTGCAGTGCAGAATCCATAGTTCTATTTTAGTGTTGTACAATGTTGTGTGTGTTATTTTACTTTGTATTTTGAGAGTTATTTTGCAAGTATATTCTTCAAGTTTTCACCAAAGTGCTACAACCACTTTGAGTTTATCAGGAGTTGCATTGAATGATTAGCTTAAAAGAGGTATTTGTATCATTTACCCTCTCAGATTCCAATATAAATGGTAGGTAAGATGCAAATTCATATAGAAAATTGCTTAGTTTGTATTTACAAGTGAATCGATTTTGGGTACTGTCCAAATTGTTTAAGATAATTTGGATATGTTAATTTTAACAGTGTATGGATGTCCATACAACAAGTTATTACCCAGCTGAATCCCCTTTAATTTGAATTTGAGTCTTTGCCGAAAAAACACCTTTTGGATAAAAAAAATTACTATACTACAATTGATTTTGGAACCTAACTCTGAATTTAGCAACTCAGAACATTGGTGCCCTTTTCAAAGATATCATGACTAAAATTCTTTTAGGCATGAATACCATTTAACATATTAACCTACTGTTGATTTATATACTCATATAGAATGGATTATTTTAATTGCTGTACACATAACATTGCAGAAGCTCAAAAGAATAAAAATTATGGATCTCTATTGTTATAAATTCTGGTTTTAAAAGTAGAAACACTTATTCATTTCTGAATAAGGTATGTTCAGATGCAGTATACTGAATAATTAATTCTGTATTGTGTAAAGAGCACTAGCCAAATGCTGAAGGGGAAGCAAAGCAAGATGAACAAAACACAGATCCTGCCCTCCTGGTGCTTCCTGTCTCATATCTGTGACATATCATTAATATAAGTGCCATTAAAATAATAAGGTGCTTAGATATTCAACTAAGGGAGAAATCAGATCTACTTAATAGATCAGAAAAGGCTTTAGAAAGCACTTGGACTTTTGGAATGAGTCTCCAAGGATAAATAGGATTTCAGGTGGGAAGATGGACAAGCGCAGAGGACAGTCATTCAAGGCCAAGGAGAACAGATAATTGAATGTGTGCATATGGGTAACTTTATAAACTAGTGAACAGTGAATAATGAGTTTGGGTAGAGCTAAGAATGTTGAGGAACAAAAAGGTAATGAAACTTGAAAGGTAGCTGAAGTAATACTGTAAAGCAGTATTTCTCAATGATAGTTATGCCCTCCTTTTAGTGGGAAAAGGGAGAAAATAAAGGTATATGTATGTGCGAGGTTTCAAAAGCCCCACAGGTACTTCTAATATAACCTTTCTAAGATGGAAAATCACACTGTAGAGTACTTCATTCCAGACACTGTACTAAGTACTTTGCACCCATTATTCTAACCCTTACAAGTTTGTGCATAGCATATTCCCTAGAATGCAGAAGAATTTCAGTAATTATTTATTGAATGAATAAAGGACTTTAAAAAGTGAGTGTGGATGGGGCACCTGAGTGGCGCGGTTAGTTAAGTGTCCAACTCTTGACTGGGCTCCGGTCCTGATCATAGAGCCCTGGGTTGGAACCCTGTATCCAGCTCTGCGCTCAGCATGGGGTCAGCTTGAGATTCTCTCTCTCTCCCTCTCCACCTCCTGCTGTTCTTTCTGTGTCTCTCTCTCATGCTAATTTTAATTTAGATAACTAACTTAGATTACTTTCTAACTGGCATTATTTCACATAGTAACTAAAGTTAAGGACATGTCAGGCTTTTCAGGCTATATTCAAGTGAAATATTTTTAGGAAGGAGCTATCATAATGATACGTAACTTCTATCTAGAACTGCCTATCAGTTTATTTAAACAAATTTTCCTAGATTTTTCATTTTCTTTCTTTTTTTTTATTTGATTCTATTGATTAGCTAAATTCACATTTCTCTTTTCCACCGTGGCTTTCCTAGTAGTTTGGGAGTCGTTCACAAAGCAGGCCTTTAAAAGTATTAACTCTGTCTCTGTTCACAGATTTAATAATTGAACTTTGTATTCTAAGCCTTGCTAGTTCTTTGATATCAGTTATCTGAATATTCTTTTTTTATCTCCAAATATGAAATGCATGATTATTGAAGAAACAAATGAGTTATACTGAGAAGCAAAATAAATACTGCCATGCCTCCCTCCCATCTCATCCCTCTCTCCCTTTAGCCACACCCATCTCTTCCTTCCCTCAGTCCCCACTCCCTCAGATAGAAGTTTAAAGCTTAAAGTTTTGGCATTTATTTTATTATCTCCCACTTTGGAAGGTTAGTTTTGTGGTATCACAAGACCTTTTATGATTCAATTTTTTTTTTAGAAAAAATTCTGATTTTTCTAAATGAACATTCCTAAAAAATTTAGCTTCATTTAATTTACTATAGTTTTAAATATGTGTAGAGAGTACTTGAAAGACTACTATTAACATTGTCTTCAACTTATGCAATATGGTGCAAATACCTGGTCGTTAGGAGGAAATGGTCAAAGGTTGGGTCTGTAGTAAGAAGGATTTTACATGGGAAAAGCTTCTCAAAGGAAATGAACTAAACTTTGTTGTTTCTTCTTATTTTCAATGCTAAGAAGCACTTTCAGGCATTCCCATTTAATAATTTAAATAAAATAGCCTTTTGAGGGCTAAATTCAGTGTCTCCCTAAGATGTCTCTTTTAAATCATTAAAAAGTACTTCTTTGGGTTCTAGAAAGAAGAGAGTTCTTATTTTGCAGCTTTGTAGAATACTTACAAGTGCCTCATTCAGTTCTGTGTTTATAATAGTTTATCTAAAGCTGTTTATCTTTGCCTACTAAGTCCAACATCTGAGCCCTCTCAAGGACACTTTCTATTGACTGTTCTTTTTTTCTTCTTCTTTTTTTACTGTGTGTGGCCACACTTTCTTCTTAATTGTCAGCCAGCGACTGGTCCATTTCTCTTTAAAAGCTATGAGTCAGTATGACTTCATCTTTGCTGAGAGAGGTGTGTATAGTAATACACATTCAAAGGGTGGATGGTTTACAAGTAGCTCCAGACACAGAGGGCTTCATTGTGTGCAGTGGATAAGGAGATAACTGGAATCCTTCCTGGGCTTACTAAGTGTGCCTGGATAAACTTTCCAAATCCCCAGGAATGTGTACATGCTTTTCAAAACCCCTTATGGCTGTCTTGTTCTTCTTGTTCTTCAGGATTCCTTTTTAAATTTTTGGTTGAATTTTGCTTGCCACATTTGCTGCATTAGACAGCTCTGATGGTGGTATTCCTGATTACTTGCCACCGATTACTACTGTTTTTACTGTGCCCTAGGAGCCAAGCTTTTTCACAGAACTCCTAGTCATGTGATGCTTAGGAGACTGCTTCACCTGCCTTGGAAGTGTTAGGAGTGTGGAGAAGGAACGGTGTTGACCCTCACA
This sequence comes from Mustela putorius furo, assembly GCF_011764305.1. Classification (NCBI taxonomy): domain Eukaryota; kingdom Metazoa; phylum Chordata; class Mammalia; order Carnivora; family Mustelidae; genus Mustela; species Mustela putorius. The sequence goes on along the minus strand of NW_025422123.1, from coordinate 11,583,984 downwards.
TTAGTGCACCACACACCCCAATGTGTTTACTACAGTTCAGTCATCTTTCTTGGAGAAATGCTTTTCAGCTTGTTATATATGTTTGGCTATTTTCCAGAGTTCAGAACTGTTTGCAATGATATGACCAGTTTTTCTTCTTTTTTTTTTTTTCCTTTTTTTTTTGGCTTTAGGGACCGTGTGTGTCATGATTCTCCCATCATTCCTCAGATCCTATGGGTTATTTCTGATATTAGGAAATACCGATGTCCCTTAACATGACCTTGAAAAAGAGTATTACTAGGCCCCAGTTTCACTTTGTATTATAAAGGCTTAATGAGGAAAACATCTTTAGTAAAATAAATAGCAAGGAAGTTAGTTTGCAATACAAATTCTTATGAAAAATTGCAGCCAGAGATAGATGTGAGAGTGGCAGATTATTCTTCATGGATTTTTTTTATAGTGAAGCTCTCATCAAGAATATCATTATAATCTATAGAGGAATAATTAGGGACACCTGGGTACCTCCATTGGTTATGCATCTATCTTCAGCTCAGGTCATGATCCCAGAGCCCTTGCACAGTGGGGAGCTTGCTTCTCTCTCTTTCTGCTGCTCCCCGCTGCTTGTGTGCACGCACGCACTCACTCTCTCACTCTCTTTCTGTCTCTGACAAATAAAATTTCAAAAAAAGAAAGAGAGAGAGAGAGAGAGCTAGTAGAATTGATTGTTGCATGCCGATTGCAGAAGTTTGCTCAGATGTATTTCCCAGTACTTTCTCAAGAAATGTATGAAGGGATAACAAACTACATCAGAAACTACCCTGTAATCTGTATATATAATGTGTTTTCTCTCAAAGAATGAAATATATGATCTCTGAAATACTAAATAATGCACACCTAAATTTTTGAGATTCTGAGCTATATACATATCTCTGGGTATCCAAGTGTAATATAAGGAAGATTGGTTACTTTGATATCAATAGTGAGAGTAATTGCTTTTCATTTATTTATTCACCTATCCATTCACCAAATATTTATTGAGAACTACTGTATGCCAAACACTGTTCCAGGGCTTGAGATATTTCACTGAAAGAAAAAGGAATAAAAATTCTCACCTTCATGGAGTTTACATTCTAGTGGAACAGTAAGCATTTTGAGTGCTTACTTTGTGCTAGTGTCTTAGGCATTTTACATCTGTTAATTCATTAATCCTCAGCTGGGTTTTTTTGTTTGTTTGTTTTGTTGTTTCAAGAGAAGTCAGGAAGTATGGATCTTTATGTGGGATCTGATGTTTAAATAATTTAAAATTTCAGTAACTCAGTGCAAGTCATATAGAACATTATTCAGAGGCTGGGCTTCCATTTTGCGTACCATGCTTGCATTTTTTTTTTTTTAAATACCATCTGTATTATGGTGGGTCTGAGCCTGTCCACTTAGTCTTGACACTTAGGGGCAGGCACCTTGTATGTGTATAAGAAACTAAACAACTCTACTTATCCCTCCAATTATTGTTTTCCTGCAAATGTTATATTTCTCATGTACGGATACTGCCTTCTACTCAGTTAGTGAAACTAAAACCCCATAGAGTCATCCTTGACTTCTTAATTTCTCCGTCTCTCTCTCTCTTTTCTTTCCCTTCTCTCCCCCCCACTCTGTCTGCCCCTACCTTGCTCACTCAACCAAATACACACATAGATCTTTTTCTTGCCTTCTGCCCTGCTTAGGCTTTCTTCTTCCTGGAATGCTTTTTTCCTCTTTCATACTCTTTCCCCAAACCCTGCTTTCGTGGTCTGAGTTCTCCGTTAAAATACAACCTTCATACAGGGAAGGACTTCATTTTAGTTATCTTTGCATTCCCAGCCTCTAGTGCAGTGCCCAGTGCACTAGAGATCCTCTTGGGAGTTTGAAGTAAGGTATAGCGTATGAGATTCTTTTCTCCTGACAGCAGAACCAAGGTAATGTCTGTTAGTAATAATGGGGCATTTTATAAGAGCTGTATTTATGTGTATGTTTTGTTTTGCTATTGGCTTTAAATTTGGTTAAATAAGAGCATCTGCACATCAAAAATGTTTAATTATACTGACAGTTATCATCTACAGAGAAATGCAGTCTATACAAAATTCTGCCATTTGTATAATTGGTTTTTTTGCAAAGCTGTTGAACGGCATTCATGCCATAATCTGGAAATTACATTCAGCACATTCCTAGAGAAACTTTTCAGTGAAACTTGATACGATTGTGTATCTGTTCAACCATCTTTCTTTCTTTTTTTTTTTTTTTTAAGATTTTATTTATTTATTTGACACACAGAGAGAGATCACAAGTAGGCAGAGAGGTAGGCAGAGAGAGGGGAAAGCAGGCTCCCTGCTGAGCAGAGAGCCCATTGTGTGGCTCAATCCCAGAACCCTGAGATGATGACCTGAGCTGAAGGCAGAGGCTTAACTCACAGAGCCACCCAGGCACCCCTCCACCATCTTTCTTAGCTCTTATCACGTCTGATAAACAAAAGTCTCATGCCCTTTAATATTAAATTTCAGAATTAAATATGACAATAGCAAATTTTAACAGTATTACTAAAATATCCTTTTTCAAACTCATAACACCACCATGGCATAGTTCTCCCACCCCATTAACTATACCATTTCAGAAAATATGTTTTAAATCTTCTATCAGTGACTCATCTCAAAAAAGCTTTTTGTTTACTTCCCTATTATAACTAAAACTGTCATTCCATCAGACAATACTGCCAAATACATAGGTCATTCCCTTTGATTTCTCAAAAGATCTTATTGTTTTATTGTCTTTGTGGTCATCCTACTCCTTCTATAATTTTTGGTCAGTTCAGTAGCTACATACATGATCCTTCCAATAACCTGGTCTTTCACGTTCTTCATTTTCTCTCTTCCAGTGATGCTGTCCTTTAGCTTGCTTCAGCCATTAATTCCCATGGTCACACCCAAGACCTCATTGCTAACAGTAACTGCACCTCTCTAGAACTTCAATTAAAACAGTCAACACCTTCCCTAATCCCTCCCCTAACAGCCAATAACTATAATGATTTTCTTGCATATTGTGTTTAATTCTTGGCCTTTTCCTTCCTAGTCTAATTCACCTGGAAAACTCAGTGATGGTTAAATTCTGAACAGCAGTCATCCTGTACCTGCACAGCTATCAATGGAGAAATATGTACTGTTATGCTGATTGGTCTCACATTAAGTACATGACCAGTAACTTCAAATAAAGTATTTGCTGATGCCGTGTGAGATATTTATAATGTATAATGTTATATGTACTTATATATATCTATATCTATATATGTCATATAGAAAATACAATACATAATATGTATTCCCCCATTTTGTTCAGTCTCCCAGTCTCGTGGATGACATATTCTACCTTTTTCTTTTCCTTTAAATCTCTGACAACTTCTTTCCCATCCTCATTCTCAACTTACAGCGTGCTTCTTACTTCTCTGAGAAAGTTGGGATAAAGAGATTAGGACTCCCACATCTGTTCTTCTTCCTGCATGGATGCCCACATACGTGCCTTCCATCCTGTAACTATGACTTTATCCATTCTCAGTCTAAAGCCAACCTGACCACTTGTCCTTTAGATTCCATCCCTTCTCACTCACCCAAAGACACCAGCATGCCTTTCTTCTGCATCATCACTTAGCCACTCTCCACTAGATCATTCTTATCAACATAAAAATATGTTCTTATTTCTTCTGTCTGAAATCCACCCCCCCCTTTTCTTTTGGACCTTCTTTTTCTAGCTGCTTTTCTTAACAGCAAAATTCTTCAAAAAAGTTGTTGATAGGGGTCATCTCTAGTTCCTACTTCCTTGTTTTCTTTTCCTAACAATCAAATTCTTGCTTCTTAGTCACCTTTCCTTCATAAAAAGAACTGGCTTATCAACAGCCTCAATATATGTACTTATTTGGTCGATCCTCTAATACATAAGATATGCATGGCAGGATTGCTATAGCAGGATCTCTACTGAAACAAACCTGCTTAGTAAAGTTCAAGACCAAATGCTTTTTCCTGAAGAATGAGGCCAAGGCAAGGATGCTCTTTGTATCATGTATTTTGATCATGTAATAGTGGATACCCTAACTATGCCATAAAATGAGATAAAAATCAAAAAGCTTAGCAAATGAAAAAAAAATGTAAAATTCAGGTTTCTAGAATTAATAACCAAATTTAGCAAGGTCAAGGACACAATGTCAGTCCTTAAAAGCCAATTGTATGTTTTTATACTAATTATAAAATTAGAATTTTAAAACCACCCTTTGAAATAGCCTCAAAAACATAAAGTACCCAAGGATAAATTGAACAGATTCTATGTAAGAACTCTACACCCCAAACTACAAAACATTGTTTCGTTAAAAGACTGAAATGTATTAAGAGAGAAAATTTGTAGATTGGAAAAATCAATCTTGTTGGGTTTCCTTGACCTATAGATTTATTGCAACCCCAATTAAAAGCCCAGTAGGCTATTTTAGAGACTTTGGTAAGCTGATTATAAAATTTATATGGAAATGCACTGGATGTAGAATAGCCAAAACACTTCTGAGAAGGAACAAATGAGATGATTTACTTTGTCTCGGGGTTACAGTAATCAAAGCAGTGGTATTGGCACAAGGATAGACCTAGAGAGCAACAGAAGAGAGTAAGAAATGCAGGTATAGAGCCACAAAAATATTCAGTTGCATTTCAGTTAAGTTGACAGAGTGAGTAATTTAAGGTAGAAAGGGTAGTATTTTCACAGATAGCGCTGAAACAACTGGATATCCACATAGAACAATAATGAACTTCAACCCCTCTTTCATGCTTTATGTAAACATTATCATGAAAGCTAAAGGTGTAAAAATTCTTAAAAAACCATCAGAGAAAACCTTTGTAACCTCAGCGTAGATAGAAACAAAATATGTATCAGACAAAGGATTTGTATTTAGAATATATAAGGTACTGATCAATCCATAATTATGTGACAAACAATCCAATGAAAGGTGGACAAAAAGTTTTATAAAAACACATCATTAAAGAACATTTGTGAATGACCAATAAACACATGCAAAGATGCTCAACATCATTAGTCAGTGGGGAATGCAAATTAAAACCATAATGTGATATTTCTATATTTCCATTACAATGGATAAAAATGAAAAGGTTGAAAATGTTTATTGTTGGTGAGGATGAGGAACTGACAGGAATGTAAAATAGCACACTTTGAAAATGAATTTTGCATTTTCTTATAAGCATATTCTTACCATAGGTCTCTGCAGTTTTGTGTATTTATCTAAAAGAAATGAATCAAGAGAAAAGAAAATGCATATGCAATTACTTTTACATGATGGTTTTAAACAGCTTTATTCATCATAGCCCCAAACTGGAAACAATTCAAATATCTGCCAAAAGTTCAATGAATAAACAAATTGTGGAGTAGTCATAAAATACTACTCAAGAACTTTAAAAATGAACTAAGGATACCACAAACAACACAGATGAATGAAAGACTTCAAACTAGAATATATGGTGTACAATTCCATTCATACGTAGCTCTAAAACAGAAATCTAATCCATAGTAACAGAAGACCTATTGTTGGTTGACTAGGGGCTTGGGGGTTATAGAAATGTCCTACACATCTTGAGGCATCTGGGTGGCTTAGCTGGTTAAGCATCAGACTTGTGATTTTGGCTCAGGTCATGAGATACAGCCCCATGCTGGGCTCTGCACTGGGCATAGAGCCTGCTTAAAATTCTCTCTCTCTGTCCCTCTGCCCTTACCCACCCCACCCCACTTACGTGTACGCTTGCTCACTCGCTTTCTCTCTCAAAAAAAGAGAAAGAAAGAAATGTCCTACAGATCTTGATTGTGGGGGTTAGTGCAGGAATGTATACGTTTGTCAACACTCACCAGATTTTATACTTCTGACCCTACAATTGCACTCCTGGGTATTTACCCCAAAGATACAGATGTCGTGAAAAGAAGGGCCATCGGTACCCCAATGTTTATAGCAGCAATGGCCACGGTCGCCAAACTATGGAAAGAACCAAGATGCCCTTCAACGGACGAATGGATAAGGAAGATGTGGTCCATATACACTATGGAGTATTATGCCTCCATCAGAAAGGATGAATACCCAACTTTTGTAGCAACATGGACGGGACTGGAAGAGAGTATGCTGAGTGAAATAAGTCAAGCAGAGAGAGTCAATTATCATATGGTTTCACTTATTTTTGGAGCATAACAAATATCATGGAGGACAAGGGGTGTTAGAGAGGAGAAGGGAGTTGTGGTAAATTGGAAGGGGAAGTGAATAATGAGAGACTATGGACTCTGAAAAACGATCTGAGGGGTTTGAAGTGGCGGGGGGGTGGCAGGTTGGGGTACCAGGTGGTGGGTATTATAGAGGGCACGGATTACATGGAGCACTGGGTGTGGTGAAAAAATAATGAATACTGTTTTTCTGAAAATAAATAAATAAATTTAATTAAAAAAAAGTTAAAAAAAACAGATATTTTTATTATGTATAAATTATATCTTAGTAAAATTGTTTCTTTAAAAATGCATTTGGGTACTTTTTCCTTCTGAGTATTTTGTTATCGATTAATATGTGGTTTGGTTCATTTCTGCCCCAACTAGCCACATACATACTCTTTAATTCAGTGTGATTGCTTGAATGTATAAAACATTAAAATGATTCAGAAGTCAGCAATATATTAAAGAATTTTCTCAGGAAAATCCATTTCTTTTAGGTGTATGTATGTATGTATGTATACATATACACATATTTACAAACATACATCTCTATCTACATGCACAGATATAATAACAGATTTCTTCACAAAGATAGTATATTTGGTATACTTTTTTGCCCCTTGATTTTGGGGGATTTAAAGTCAAGCTTCTGAATTTTTGTTAATCTTATAGGTAAGAAGTGATATCTCTGTGCAGTTTTATTTTGTTTTTCTCTGATCTTGAGCAAGGTTGAAATAATATTCTATATCTCTTTTCATGAGTTATCAGTATATTTTGTGTATTTTTTCAGTAACCTTTTTCCCCTTGATTTTTGATAGTTCTTCATAAATTAGGGATATTAACCCCTTTTTTGTATTGCATGTTTGCCAAGTATTTTTCCCAGTTTTTCATTTCTTTTGGATTTGCTAATAGTGAATTTTGCATGCAGAAGATTCTTATTTCTGTAGAGTCAAATATAGCCATCTTTTCCTTATTTGTAGCTGTATTTTAAAATCACACTTTGGAAACATTTTTCTGTACCTAGGTTGTATGAAAAACACTCATATTTTCTTAAAGTATAGTATAGTTTTATGTTTTTACATTTGTATCTCTGATCCATTTGGAATTTATTCTTTTTTTTTTAATATAATTTTTTATTTTTTATAAACATATATTTTTATTCCCAGGGGTAAGGTCTGTGAATGGCCAGGTTTACACACTTCACAGCACTCACCAAAACACATACCCTCCCCAATGTCCATAATACCACCCCCTTCTCCCAAACCCCCTCCCCCCAGCAACCCTCAGTTTGTTTTGTGAGATTAAGAGTCACTTATGGTTTGTCTCCCTCCCAATCCCATCTTGTTTCATTTATTCTTCTCCTACCCACTTAAGCCCCCATGTTGCATCACCACTTCCTCATATCAGGGAGATCATATGATAGTTGTCTTTCTCTGCTTGACTTATTTTGCTAAGCATGATACGCTCTAGTTCCATCCATGTTGTCGCAAATGGCAAGATTTCATTTCTTTTGATGGCTGCATAGTATTCTATTGTGTATATATACCACATCTTCTTGATCCATTCATCTGTTGATGGACATCTAGGTTCTTTCCATAGTTTGGCTATTGTGGACATTGCTGCTATAAACATTTGGGTGCAAGTGCCCCTTTGGATCACTACGTTTGTATCTTTAGGGTAAATACCCAATAGTGCAATTGCTGGGTCATAGGGCAGTTCTATTTTCAACATTTTGAGGAACCTCCATGCTGTTTTCCAGAGTGGCTGCACCAGCTTGCATTCCCACCAACAGTGTAGGAGGGTTCCCCTTTCTCCGCATCCTCGCCAGCATCTGTCATTTCCTGACTTGTTGATTTTAGCCATTCTGACTGGTGTGAGGTGATATCTCATTGTGGTTTTGATTTGTATTTCCCTGATGCCGAGTGATATGGAGCACTTTTTCATGTGTCTGTTGGCCATCTGGATGTCTTCTTTGCAGAAATGTCTGTTCATGTCCTCTTCCCATTTCTTGATTGGGTTATTTGTTCTTTGGGTGTTGAGTTTGCTAAGTTCTTTATAGATTCTGGACACTAGTCCTTTATCTGATATGTCGTTTGCAAATATCTTCTCCCATTCTGTCAGTTGTCTTTTGATTTTGTTAACTGTTTCCTTTGCTGTGCAAAAGCTTTTGATCTTGATGAAATCCCAATAGTTCATTTTTGCCCTTGCTTCCCTTGCCTTTGGCGTTGTTCCTAGGAAGATGTTGCTGCGGCTGAGGTCGAAGAGGTTGCTGCCTGTGTTCTCCTCAAGGATTTTGATGGATTCCTTTCGCACATTGAGGTCCTTCATCCATTTTGAGTCTATTTTTGTGTGTGGTGTAAGGAAATGGTCCAATTTCATTCTTCTGCATGTGGCTGTCCAATTTTCCCAGCACCATTTATTGAAGAGGCTGTCTTTTTTCCACTGGACATTCTTTCCTGCTTTGTCGAAGATTAGTTGACCATAGAGTTGAGGGTCTATTTCTGGGCTCTCTATTCTGTTCCATTGATCTATGTGTCTGTTTTTGTGCCAGTACCATGCTGTCTTGATGATGACAGCTTTGTAATAGAGCTTGAAGTCCGGAATTGTGATGCCACCAACGTTGGCTTTCTTTTTCAATATCCGTTTAGCTATTCGAGGTCTTTTCTGGTTCCATATAAATTTTAGCATTATTGGTTCCATTTCTTTGAAAAAGATGGATGGTACTTTGATAGGAATTGCATTAAATGTGTAGATTGCTTTAGGTACCATAGACATTTTCACAATATTTATTCTTCCAATCCAGGAGCATGGAACATTTTTCCATTTCTTTGTGTCTTCCTCAATTTCTTTCATGAGTACTTTATAGTTTTCTGAGTATAGATTCTGTGTCTCTTTGGTTAGGTTTATTCCTAGGTATCTTATGGTTTTGGGTGCAATTGTAAATGGGATTGACTCCTTAATTTCCCTTTCTTCTGTTTTGCTGTTGGTGTAGAGAAATACAACTGATTTCTGTGCATTGATTTTATATCCTGACACTTTACTGAATTCCAGTATAAGTTCTAGCAGTTTTGGAGTGGAGTCTTTTGGGTTTTCCACATATAGTATCATATCATCTGCGAAGAGTGATAATTTGACTTCTTCTTTGCCAATTTGGATGCCTTTAATTTCCTTTTGTTGTCTGATTGCTGAGGCTAGGACCTCTAGTACTATGTTGAATAGCAGTGGTGATAATGGACATCCCTGCCGTGTTCCTTACCTTAGCGGAAAAGCTTTCAGTTTTTCTCCATTGAGAATGATATTTGCGGTGGGTTTTTCATAGATGGCTTTGATGATATTGAGGTATGTGCCCTCTATCCCTACACTTTGAAGAGTTTTGATCAGGAAGGGATGCTGTACTTTGTCAAATGCTTTTTCAGCATCTATTGAGAGTATCATATGGTTCTTGTTCTTACTTTTATTGATGTGTTGTATCATATTGACTGATTTGCGGATGTTGAACCAACCGTGCAGCCCTGGAATGAATCCCACTTGGTCGTGTTGAATAATCTTTTTAATGTACTGTTGAATCCTATTGGCTAGTATTTTGTTGAGTATTTTCGCATCTGTGTTCATCAAGGATATTGGTCTATAGCTCTCTTTTTTGGTGGGATCCTTGTCTGGTTTTTGGATCAAGGTGATGCTGGCCTCATAAAATGAGTTTGGAAGTTTTCCTTCCATTTCTATTTTTTGGAACAGTTTTAGGAGAATAGGAATTAGTTCTTCTTTAAATGTTTGGTAGAATTCCCCCGGGAAGCCGTCTGGCCCTGGGCTTTTGTTTGTTTGGAGATTTTTAATGACTGTTTCAATCTCCTTACTGGTTATGGGTCTGTTCAGGCTTTCTATTTCTTCCTGGTTCAGTTTTGGTAGTTTATATGTTTCTAGGAATGCATCCATTTCTTCCAGATTGTCAAATTTGTTGGCGTAGAGTTGCTCATAGTATGTTCTTATAATAGTTTGTATTTCTTTGGTGTTAGTTGTGATCTCTCCTCTTTCATTCATGATTTTATTTATTTGGGTCCTTTCTCTTTTCTTTTTGATAAGTTGGGCCAGGGGTTTATCAATTTTATTAATTCTTTCAAAGAACCAGCTCCTACTTTCGTTGATTTGTTCTACTGTTTTTTTGGTTTCTATTTCATTGATTTCTGCTCTGATCTTTATGTTTTCTCTTCTCCTGCTAGGCTTAGGGTTACTTTCTTGTTCTTTCTCCAGCTCCTTTAGGTGTAGGGTTAGATTGTGTACCTGAGACCTTTCTTGTTTCTTGAGAAAGGCTTGTACCGCTATATATGGCATGATATTTTCAGAGCACTAAATGAGAAAAGCATGCAGCCCAGAATACTATATCCAGCTAGGCTATCATTGAAAATAGAAGGAGAGATTAAAAGCTTTCAGGACAAACAACAACTGAAAGAATTTGCAAACACCAAACCAGCTCTACAGGAAATCTTGAAAGGGGTCCTCTAAGCAAAGAGAGAGCCTACAAGTGGTAGATCAGAAAGGAACAGAGACCATATACAGCAACAGTCACCTTACAGGCAAAACAATGGCACTAAACTCATATCTCTCAATAGTTACCCTGAATGTGAATGGGCTAAATGCCCCTGTCAAAAGACACAGGGTATCAGAATGGATAAAAAAACAAAACCCATCTATATGTTGCCTCCAAGAAACTCATTTTAAGCCCGAAGACACCTCCAGATTTAAAGTGAGGGGGTGGAAAAGAATTTACCATGCTAATGGACATCAGAAGAAAGCAGGAGTGGCAATCCTTATATCAGATCAATTAGATTTTAAGCCAAAGACTATAATAAGAGATGAGGAAGGACACTATATCATACTCAAAGGGTCTGTCCAACAAGAAGATCTAACAATTTTAAATATCTATGCCCCCAACGTGGGAGCAGCCAACTATATAAACCAATTAATAACAAAATCAAAGAAACACATCAACAATAATACAATAATAGTAGGGGACTTTAACACTCCCCTCACTGAAATGGACAGATCATCCAAGCAAAAGATCAGCAAGGAAATAAAGGCCTTAAACCACACACTGGACCAGATGGACATCACAGATATATTCAGAACATTTCATCCCAAAGCAACAGAATACACATTCTTCTCTAGTGCACATGGAACATTCTCCAGAATAGATCACATCCTCGGTCCTAAATCAGGACTCAACCGGTATCAAAAGATTCAGATCATTCCCTGCATATTTTCAGACCACAATGCTCTAAAGCTAGAACTCAACCACAAAAGGAAGTTTGAAAAGAACCAAAATACATGGAGACTAAACAGCATCCTTCTAAAGAATGAATGGGTCAACCAGGAAATTAAAGAAGAATTGAAAAAAATCATGGAAACAAATGATAATGAAAATACAACGGTTCAAAATCTGTGGGACACAACAAAGGCAGTCCTGAGAGGAAAATATATAGCGGTACAAGCCTTTCTCATGGATATTATTTTTTTTTTAATTGAAAGAAGGTTTATTCACAGTTTGCTTTCAATGAGGAAAGCATATAGCTATTCCCATATGTTTGTACCCATAGGTTTCCAAACACTTATTTCTCTTTTTTTCTGTTTTCTTTTAAATCCCAGTTGGGGGGCACCTGGGTGGCTCAGTGGTTTAGGCTGCTGCCTTTGGCTCGGGTCATGATCTCAGGGTGCTGGGATCGAGCCCCGCATCGGGCTCCCTGCTCCGCAGGAAGCCTGCTTCCCTCTCTCTCTCTGCCTGCCACTCTGCCTGCTTGTGATCTCTGTCTGTCAAATAAATAAATAAAAAATAATAAAAATAAATCCCAGTTGGTTAACACACAGTATAATATTAGTTTCAGGTGTATATTACAGTTATTCAACAGTACCATACATGACCTAGTGCTCATCACCACAAGTCTCTTCAGGAAATGGTGTTGGGAAGACTGGACAGCCACATGCAGAAGAATGAAATTGGACCACTTACACCATTCACAAAAATAGATTTAAAAATTGATTAAAGACCTAAGTGTGAGAAAACCATCAAAATCCTTGAGGAGAACACAGGCAGTAACCTCTTTGACATCAGCCATAGCAACTTTTTACTAGATATATCTCCTGAGGCAAAGGAAACAAAAGCAAAAATTAATTATCTGGACATTATCAAAATAAAACCTTCTGTACAGCATAGGAGACAGTCAATAAAACTGAAAGCAATCTACCAAATGGTAGAAGATACTTGCAAGTCACATATATGATAAAGGGTTAGTATCCAAAATCTATAAAGAACTTATAAAATTCAATACCCCCAAAAAAACAATTGAGGTAAAAAAATTGATTCTATTCTTGTATATGAGAGGAAATATAGATTCAATTTTTTTTTTCTAGATGACTGTCTTTTTGTCCCAACTCCATTTATTAAATGGAGGTAATAATTTTCAACTTTATCCCCAGTGGTTTAAGAATGCCATTTAAAAAAAATAACCTGAGTTTTAGAATAAACTTTCTGGCTCTAGAGAAACACATACTGGTGTTTTTAGAGGGATCTTCTTGACTTGACAAATTATGTAAAGTAAACTGGCATCTATATGCTATTGAGTCATTCTGTTTACAAATAAGGGATGTGTTTTTTCATATGTTCAAGTCTATAATGGTTTTCAGCAGTTTTTTTATTTACAAGTTTTCCTCATAGAAGCTTTGCACATTTTTGTGATGTTTATTCCTGAAGTATTTTCTTCTAGTATCATTTTCATTTATTGTGTGTAGAGACAAGATGATGGTATTTTAATCTTATATATTTGTGCTGCCTAATTAAATTTTTGCTTGAGGTCCAATTTTCATTAGCCTCTTTCAGTCAGATCTCACCCTCCCCACTTCTCTGAAACTGCTCTTACTGAGAGGTACAAGAGACCTCCGCGTTGCTGAGGCTGGTCTGATTTTCAGTCTTCACCTTACTTGACTGCTCAGCAGTATTTGACAGTCACACATTCTCTCTTCGATGAAATGTTTTCATTTGGCTTCTGGGGCACTAAACTCTCTTACTGTCCTTTGCCTCACTTTCCTGAGCCTCCTTTGCTGACTGTTGTTCTCAATCTGGAATTAATCAGACATCAGTCTCTGGCACTCTTTGGCTTTGTCTCCACTCCTTCCAGGGATCTTTTCTCGGAGCTGGCTTCAAGTAGCAGATACACACCGATAAGTCCCAAATTTATAGCTCTAACCCAGACCTCTTAACTGATCTCCAGACTTGTATCTCCAATGTACAGTAGCGCTTGTATCTAGGTTCTCTGCTGTTGATGTATCCTGATGTGATGAGTTTAATCACAACAGAGCAGAGTGGTCATTTTAGATACAAGTCAGATAATGTCACTGTTCTCCTCAAAACCCCTCACTGTCGTCTCATCTTACTCAGTGTAAAAGCCAGAATTTTCAGTCCCCTGCCAGGCCCTGCAAGATCTAGTCTCCCACCACATTTCTTCATCTGTGTTTCTGCTTCCTGGCCCTCTTTGCTGTGCCTTGGCTCTGGGCCTTTGAGTTTGCCACTTCCTTTGCTTAGAACAATTTTTTCCCTAGATACCTGCCTGTCTTGCTCCCCTTCTTCCTACAAATCACACTCTCTGAATACTCTATTAATAAAGTACCGATGCTTTTCCTCCCTCCCACTGACAGCTCTTCTGATTACCTATCATATTTCTGTCCTTTCCTTATTTCTGTCCTTCTCCTTAGTAGAATAAAAATGCTAAGGTGATAAAGATGATTTTAGAGTTTTCCTCTCCTTTCTCTTCCACTGTTGTATCCTCAGCTCTTCAGATATTTCCTGGCACAAAGACAGTGACCAATAAATGTGTTTTCACTGCAAAGTATCAAGACTGCTCTCTTTTGTGGCTCATAAACTGATTGAGAAGGCAGCTGCAAACTACTCTTGAGTGATGAGAGCATTATAGACCCAGACTCCAGCTACGTAGACAGACTGATGGTGCTTGAAATGACATAGTGGTCTGGTTTGGTTTAGATACTGGTATTAGGTATGTCTGATAATATTCATTCACTTAATGTAAAATCCTAAAGAAGAAAAACAGCAAGTTCTATTTTTCCAGAATGACTAGTGATTCCACAGTTAAAAAAGAAGAAATTTAAAAAGCTAAATAAAAGTTGTGTTTATATGTATTTAGTCTTTTATATATATATATACTGACACAAATAGAGAAGTTCACTGCCTACATGACTACATCCCATAAACAAGGTAGTTTGGGGTTATGACAGTGTTTTAGAAGAATTTAGAGGTCTTACTGCTTTGATTTTTTTGGGGGGGGGGCTTACAAGGGCAGTGTGTTCCCCTAGAAAAAAACAAAAACTATGAGTTCCTGAATTACTGAGGAGGAAACCGTATCATTTCTTTTAACAGTGATTCTCAAAGTGTGGTCTCCACAGACCACTGATGGGCTCCTAGGAGTCTCTGGGTGGTCTGCCAGCTGGTTTCTTATAAAGTTTATAATATGACAGTGTCTGTAGTCTGTTTTATGGCATGGATTAATAATTTATTTAATGACATTGCTAAAGTATTTTCTCAGATGCCATTCTTCCCACGAGTAATGGTGAGGTTTCTTTTCAGTGGCAACTGGGTAAGACGGAGTTGGTGGTTCCTCATTCTTTTTTCCTCTCATGAAATAATCCACTGTATGAAACTGAGAACCGCTACCTTAGAGATGTCTGTTCACATGACTGTGAAGGCTTTGAGAAGTCCTTCAGTGGCGATTTGAAACACTGAATTTTTTCATTGAAATCCCAGTTTGCATGCTTTAAAATGAGTCTTCATTTGGCCAGAGGGTGATAGCTCAAGTTTCAGTATGAGAAGAAATCACATCCAGGAACCAAAGACCTGGGAACTTAAGACAATATTTTGAGTTGACAGCATGGAGTTACCTGGGCTGCAACCCAACAGGCCTGGAATTATTCCTGACTCCATCACTTGGTAATTCTGAGAGCTTCATCAAGTTCTTTCCCAAATCTGAAGCTAGTATTATTGAAGTAGTTCTCAGACCTGAATAATTCCTATGTAGAAATATAAATTCCTAGAATAGTGCCCAACACATTCATTCACTTAATGGAATATATTTTCAGTGTCTGTAATACTGGGTGCTCTAGATCTATAATAAGGAAAGATGTGATTTCAGACTTGAAGTGAATTCTCCAGATATGTGGTAGAGATAGAAAAGGAAATCTGCCCTTCTGGTGCCAGGTATACCAGATATACCAGATATATGCCAGCACTTACTCAGTAGTACTCTGGGTATTTTGGGATCAGGGTATTATTGGGCACAGTTTCCTAGAGGATATGAGGTCAAGCTGAGTTTTAAAAATCGAGTAGGAGTTAGAAACAAGGGGTGCGTAGGTGGCTCAATTGGTTAAAGGTCAGGCTCTTAATTTCGGCTCAGGACATGATCTCCGGATCGTGAGATCAAGTCTCCTCCCTCAGTATAGAGTCTGTCTGAGATCCTCTGTCTCCCTGTCCCTCTGCCCCTCCCTGTGCTCACTCGCTTTCTCAAAATGAATAAATAAAATCTTTTTAAAAAATTGAGTAAGAGTTAGAATTCAAAAGATTATTGCAGCCTACTAGAACAACAGATTCAGACACATTACAATGGGACTAGTGTGGAGAGCTTTTGGCTGGCAGCAATTGGGGATGGGTGGGAAAAGATAGAGGTTTGATTCAGACAGGGCCTTAAGTAATTAATCAATGAGTATTACCACTGCCATTACCACTGCTGTTAGTATTAGTATTATCATTTTAGATGGCTAGGTGAATTAAGAGGCAACTGTAATAGCTCTACTTGAATAAAATAATTTAGCTCGCTTGGTTGCAAAGACAAATAAAGGGAAACCTATCTTTCTTGACTCACAGACCTGAAACGAAGAAATTGTTTCTAAGTTGCATATTTCTGAGTTTCTCCTTTTTTTAGAAAGGGAGTGAATAGTTCTTGAAAGCCCTTCTATTTGGATTGTTTGCAGCTTCAATGCATTTTGTCAGTTTTCATGAGTCAAAGCTGAATTCCCATGTCCGCTATAGCCTAACAATTACAAATTTGCAGTTAGTGAAAGCTGAAGCGATGTGATTTTATCCAATAGTAGTTATGCACAGCTTAAACTGGGTCATATTTATTTATGAGTTTATGTTTGTTTTCAGCGTTTGAGATCTGTGTATGGTCTCCCACACTGGGATAGGCTCTTTAAATGCAGGGTGGGACTTTCTGCTCTCCATTTTTCTACTCTTTTTTTCTTGTTTTACTTGCAACTCTAAATAGCACGTAATATAGTGTTCTGCACAGAGAACAGAGCAGAGTTGTGAGAAAGGGATTTTTACCTTACATGTACGTCTGATTATTGTTCCGTGTGGGAGTATAGTCTGAGGCAAAGGACTGGGGTAAAGAACTGACAACATCTAAGTCCTTATCTCTGTCTGTGTGTGTGCATTGTTGCCTCTCTCATTTATGGAGAATAAAAGGAAATTCAGTCAGAATTAATTGAGTAAAATTTTTTACATTCTCTTTGTAATCTGCCTTGATTTTGTTTGTTTTTAGCTGTAAGGCTCTCAGAAGAGTGTGTGTTTTACCGGATAGTGCAAATCACCAGGGAGACCAAAAAGAGTCCTTTTACATGGGCTGAATGCCACACTGTTTTATTAAATATTTGGAAAAGAAGGACCATTTTACCTTTTGTTTTTTTTGAACAAAATGTTGAGAAAGAGATAATTCTTTCATAAAAATAATTATATACCAGTCATTTCATAAGCACTAAAGCTAGTTTTCCCTACAAATGCCATATATGGAGTGCCTACCCTGTTCCAGGAGTACTGTAAGTAGCCCTACCATGTTCTGGGTAGTTGTGTACATTCACCCCTCTAAGGAGAAGTTAGACTAAATGGATTTTTGAAGATGACTTTTAAGAAATTTTTTTTAATGAAATTTAATTCAAATTTTGTATTCTATGTCATAATATATCTATGTCTATTTCAACATAAATGCACTATTTTAATTACTGTCTAATTCAGTCAACACTTCCGGAAGATGTGCTGTATGTTTCTTCTTCAGCATATCTTACCTTAAGACACAGGCTTGCATACAGTAGTGTCTGTGTATCCTTTTAGAAGAAGCCATATTCATCTTAATAATCCTAAGATATTCTTACTATCTCCCATTTTACATGAGGAAAGTGGGGCCCAGAAGGACAAAATCACTGCATCCTGAGAATGTACAAACATATTTATAATGTTCTGTTGGCACAAGACAATTTTACCTCATTTGAGGACTTATGATTAGGAAGGAGGAAATTATTTTTTATAAGATGATAGGTGAGAATGAACGTGTTTTCTCTGTATGTTGTGTTCTGCTTAGGAATGTCCATTTCCTAAAGATTTCTCACTTGGCAAGTTTTACATTAACTATTCATTAATTTTGAAGGATTTTAAAGAAATGCATGTGAGTTGAACTTCGAGACTTGTAAAACAATGAAATATTGAAAATCTATTAAAGCCTTATCTGTTATTGATTATATAGGTCTGTGTAAACTAAGGAACTATAAATATCCCAGAAACCTGAGTTTAACTTTACATAAGAATATCACTTTTCTTTAAAATAGTTTTTTAAAATCAACATTTACTAGCATTTTTCATAAATGTTCATTACTTTTGATGAGTATAGAAGGGATTACATAAAATTGTTGAAGATGGTATGCATGTATTTTTTATGGGTTTTTTTAAACTTTTTTTTTAACTTAATTTTTTTTCTTGAGAGAGAGAAAGAGAAGAGGAAGATCAGAAGGAGAGAAAGAGAATCTTAAGCAGGCTCCATGCTGGGCATGACCTGCGCCAAAACAAAGAATTGAACATTCAACTAAGTGAGCCATCCAGGCACCTGTTTATGGTTCTGTAGTATTCTGTGGAGTCATAATCTTTTCTTTTTTCTTTCTTTCTTTCTTTCTTTCTTTTTTTTTTTTTTTTTTTTTAGTATAGTTGACACAGGGTTACATAAGTTCCAGGTGTACAGCCTAGTATCTTAAGTATTGTATAGTAAGTCAATATATCCCATACATTACTTCATTAATAGTACCTTACTTGCCAATATACCAATCTTATCCTTGAATAAACTTGTAGATGAGAGCGCCGAATCCTAACCACTAGACCACCAGGGAAGTTTAAACTTGTAGATGAGTGCCAAGGAGTTCTGTTGAGTCTACCTCCAAAGTATATCTCCATTTCATCCACTGCCTCCCATTACCAAAGCCATCAAGCACTACCCATTTCTCTTTTAGAGAACCGCGGTAGTAAACTCACTGGTCTTCCTGCATCTAGTCTTGCCCTAATTCAGTCCATTCTCCTCACAACAGCAGAAGGTTCTCAGAATGCAGTCAGACCTTACTCTTCTGTATAGGTCTCCATTTATCCAGGGCATTCTGGTTTTAGCCAGTTATCCACGTGCGATTACTGACAATGCACTCTTTCACACTCAGAGTCCTAATCTAGATAAATCGTGGTCCACCAGCTTAAAGCTCTTCAGTGGCTTCCCCTGCACTTAGAGTAAATTCAGACTTACAGTGGTCAACACTGCACTGAATGAACTGATTGCTGCCCTTGCCTCTGTCCTCATTTGTTCATTGTTATTTCTTTAACTCACTATTGTCATCTCTCAGTTTCTCATTCAAGCAAAGTTCTTTGCTATCCTAGAGTCTTTGCATGTTCTTCCTTCTACCTGGTGTGCAGCTCTCTACTACTTTCTCCCCACCAGTGAGTGCACTTTGAATGACTAAAGCCCTATATTCCTTGTGGTCTTAAATCTCAACTAAAATGTCACCGGTTTGAAAGGCATTCCTTGACATCCTGCCTAATGTAGATGCCTTCTCTATTATAGGTTATTTCAGCAACCTGGGATTTTTTTTATATCACTTATTATGTCTTGTAAAACTTTCATTTATTGATGTATTTCTTTGCTGTCATATGGAAGATTATTGCAGGCATGGCTTTCTGGTTTTGTTTTGTTTTTTTCAATACAGTATCCTAACTCGTAGCATTGTGCATAGTACATAGTAGGTACTTAGTAAACATTTGTTGAATACATAAATGAAGACAAATTAAAAGCCAAAACTTGCTTTAGCCTTGCTTCTGTAGAATAAGACAAAAAATAGTGACTGATTCTCTGTCATCTTTGCTAAAATCAATACTAACTCACTCTTGAAAGGGAAGAAATTAATTGCATAACAAGAATTTGAGGCCCAGTTATTTGACCACACATATATAAAGGGAAAGATCTCCTAAGAGAGAGGGAATAATTAAGTGTAACAAGTTTGGGGCTTGTGGTGGGTTTGTAGTCTATATTTCCTTATCACTGTCAACATTTAATTATATCTTAAAGTTATGGTTCTTCTCTGTCATTCAACAAAATTATCAGTAATCAGTATCATCTAGTTCACTATTTGAGAGTAAATGAGAACACAGTAGAAATATAATATTTAGTGTATTGTTAAAAGTATGAATTTCTATTTGAAAAAGTTTTGTTTAGTTTTGGTTTTTTTGAGGAGACTATTGTCTGGTCATAAGGGTAAAAGTCTAGGGAGAAAGTAGGACTTTGCAAGGATATACCTTACAGATAAATGTCAAAAGTTCAAAATGTTATTTTCACAAAGAAATTTAAAAGGTCAGAGCAAAACTTGTGACCAGCTAATATAACTAATCCTATGTTTGTCCAGCTATCCTTTAGCTACAGGTACATAATGGCTGAACATTTCAACTCTTCAGTTTATGTTGTTTTGAGTGCTGTTTTTTTGTTTTGTTTTGCTTCACTTTATACCATAACGTTTTCTTCTGACACAATATAGTTTTCATATTTTCTCCACAATACTTGAGACCAGGGATTAGCAAATGATGGCCCGTGGGCCAAATCTGGTCCATTGCCTATTTTTGTAAATAGAATCTTACTGGAACACAGCCACACTCATCCATTGTTATATTGTGTATGGCTCTTTTCACACTATGATGGTAGAGTTGAATAGAGGTGACAGAAAGTGTATGGCCTGCAATGCTAAAAATATTTACTATTTGGCACATTATATAAAAAGTTTGTTAACCTTTACTGCAGAGCATACGAAGGCAGTGTTCCCCTCTTAGTGCTCTGCTAGAGTTTGACCAACTCCGGAATCCTGCCGCAGGTTAAAAGAACTGAAAACCTTTATTCTTATTTCTATAAGCATTGTACTCAATTTGGAACATCTTGGAAATTTTATTCAAGCATGGCAAAGAGAAATCCTACTTGTCTAATACAACTTTCTTAACTGTGCCTATCAAAATTGTATGTGTATATATGATATTTAATAAACTGATAAAAGTAGACTTCAGAGCAAAAACTAAGTTTAATATTACAGAAACACCCATAAATTAGTCCTAACAAATAGGTTTTCTGTTCCTTCAATTTTGACATTTGCCATTTTATTGCTGATTTTTATTTGAAACCTTTTACACCTTAGCAAAGTAGATTTGAAATGTTTAGACAATGCCCATCCACATATTAAAACACTTTTCTTCCAAGAGGAAGCATAATAATTTATTCTTTTATGGGTGTTGCAACTTAAATGCATCTTTTTCTTCCTGTTTCTTTAGCCAATGTAGTTAAATAGATTTTTTCCTAACCTTTTCCTAACTTTTCATATTTTGTATTTCATATTTATTTCATAACTTTTCAAAAGGAATAAATGGGAAATTATGTTCGGCCAACTTGTTTATTTCTTCCATGCCTTCCTAAGTTTAAATGGGATCCTTTCTCTCTTCACTAAAATAAAGTGAAATAGCCCTTTCAAATCAGTGTTCCTCAGAAACGAATGTTAATTAAAAAATACAGAAACATTTTTCCCTAAAAAAAATCTGATGGTTAAATCTAAGTTAGATCATCCTCTAGAAATAATACTGAGATTTTTAAATAATGATTCTATCATTTAAAAACCAGTGATGATGAATATTTTTTCATTTGTCTGTTAGCCATTTGTATGTCTTCTTTGGAGAAGTATCTGCTCATGTATGTCTTCTGCCCATTTTTTGATGCTATTATCTGTTTTTTCTGTGTTGAGTTTGAGGAGTTCTTTATAGATCTTGGATATCAGCCCTTTGTCTGTAATGTCATTTGCGAATATGTTCTCCCATTCTGTGGGTTGTCTCCTTGCTTTGTTGACTATTTCCTCATCATTAGCCATCAGGGAGATTAAAATAAAAAACCACATTGAGATACCACCTTACACCATTTAGAATGGCCAAAATTAACAAGACAGTAAACAACATGCATTGGAGAGGTTTTGGAGAAAGGGGAACCCTCTTCCACTGTTGGTGGGAATGCAAGTTGGTACAGCCTCTTTGGAAAACAGTGTGGAGATTCCTGAAAAAATTAAAAATAGAGCTACCCTATGACCCAACAATTGCACACTGGATATTTATCCCAAAGATACAGATGTAGTGAAAAGAAGGGCCATCT
Source organism: Mustela putorius furo (assembly GCF_011764305.1). NCBI lineage: Eukaryota > Metazoa > Chordata > Mammalia > Carnivora > Mustelidae > Mustela > Mustela putorius. Next base: position 11,562,223 of record NW_025422123.1, on the reverse strand, counting down.
GTACCCCAATGTTTATAGCAGCAATGGCCACGGTCACTAAACTGTGGAAAGAACCGAGATGCCCTTTAATGGACGAATGGATAAAGATATGGCCCATATATACAATGGAGTATTATGCCTCCATCAGAAAGGATGAATACCCAATTTTTGTAGCAACATGGACGGGACTGGAAGAGATTATGCTGACTGAAATAAGTCAAGCAGAGAGAGTCAAGTATTGTATGGTTTCACTTACTTGTGGAGCATAAGGAATAACACGGAGGACATTGGGAGATGGAGAGAAGTAAGTTGGGGGAAATTGGAGGGGGAGATGAACCATGAGAGACTGCGGACTCTGAGAAACAAACTGAGGTTTTGGAAGGGGGGCGGTGAGAGGTTGGGTGAGCCTGGTGGTGAGTATTAAAGAGGGCACGTATTGCATGGAGCACTGGGTCTGGTGCATAAACAATGAATTTTGGAACACTGAAAAGAAATAAAATAAAATAAAATAAAATAAAATGGAAATAAAAAGAAAATATCGAAATATTAAAAAATAAAAAAATAAAAACCAGTGCCATAAAATAGATACACAGAGTAAAGTATAATTAAATTCATTGCCAACTCAGTCCTTATCAAATAAGTTTTACTTTTTATACCAAGAGAACCCTTTTAAAAAATCATACCTTCTCTTCAAATATTTGTGTGTTACATGCTATATTCGTTTATCTTGTTTATGTTGAGAAATAGTTTTCTGTTAGCTTTATAAAACATTATGGCAAATTGGGAGTAAAGAAGTCCTGGTGCCTCAGATGAAATACAACTAGAGGAGTCTTTCATATTTGTGTAGACTGTGATAGCTGTTTTGTGTATATTTAAAGCCAAAAGTAAACTCAGGCACTTCTCACCGGTGCAGTGTCATTCAGTGTTTTTAAATACAGTGAGGTAGAAATTATTAACTGGTTTGACTGTTTTTATCCTGGTGAAATAGTCATTCCTGACTATTATGGAAAGTGACATAAAAACAAAAACAAAGCAGTTTTACAATATAAATAGCTCCTCTAATCACTGGGCATTTCATTTTCTTTAATGTTTTCTATACCTATATATGAGCTATTGGTGGATATTAAACATTCAGCCCTTTTCATTTTAGTTTTACAACCTGTCATACATGTTTTTTAATGCTAGTAAAACCTGTATATACAAGAAAATATTTGGATTAGGGCGTGAGGGGAGGGGAAGCAGAGAAAGGAGAGGGTGGGGTAGGGCTGGCTTGAAGAATTAATTTGAATATTGGAACAAGCCAGCTAGCTGCTTCTCTGTTAGGCCCAGGAAGACAAGTTTTAGACTATAAGTAAAAACTCGGGTAATTTTGGAAAATGACTTTTGGATATTTTTATCAGGATACTTATCTATGAATTTTTTAAGATGCTGTCGTTTAGTGGTTTGTCCTGGTTGTCTTTGGGAATCTGATGAAATTATAGATAGCCTCCCATCTAAACATTTTATACAGTTTCAGAAAGTTCATAAGCCCCAAGATAAATTTCCTCAGCCACAGAATATTTACCTGATTAAACAGTCCCTTACCTTTTAAATCTAAAGATGCAATCTGAATATATTAACTGTATCATTTTAAAAGGGATAAAGTTAATTGTAACAAATTTGAAAAATACTGAAATAGAAACTAAAATAAAAATCACAGGATTTTACTGTATATATAAAACTACTTAGTGTCTTCATGTATGTATTATTGTCTCTATTAATAAAATTTTACTTTGAAAAAATTGTTATCATTACTGGACTTCCGATTTGCATTCTGCTATTTAAATTTAACATCTTATCATTAGGCTCTTTCCTGCTAGTGAGTATCCGTAAAAACATTTCCTATGGCAGAGTCTCATGGCATTGTGAGGAAGCTGTCTCCTATCAGTAGAAGCCTGTGCCTTTCCAGTGTTTTGCTGTTTTAAATAATATGCCAAATAGCATCCATATTCATAAATTCTTGTATCTGATTATTTTCTAAGATAAATATCTAGAAATAAAATTACAGGATCAGAGGGGATTAACTTTATTAGCATGCAAGTTGAAACTGTCCTCTAGAACATTCTGTCTCTCTAGCAGTGAATTAGCTTGTTTTCTGAATTCTGTCCTCAAAAAGCATTAGCATTTTTAAAAATCTGCTAATTTTAGAGATGCAAAATAATAATTTATAGTTGTTTTAATTTGTATTTATGATCACATTAGCCTCCTGTATTCTAATCTGGATTTTTTATTCACATCATTTGCTCGTTTTTTCTTTAGGGTTTGAATGTTTTCCATGAGCTTTTTATGTATTTAGGATAGTAACATTTTATGAACTCCTTTAGAAACATTTTTCCAGCTTGTATCTTTTCATGATGTCTTTTTTTTTTTTTAATGCCAGAAGTTTTTATTGTAAATGTAATCCAGTTCATTGATTTTTTTCCCCTTTCAGCAGTAGTGCTTTTATGATTAGAAAGTTCTTGAGAACTGATTAATATCCCCATGCATTATCTTAAAATATATTTATTTATTACATTTAAAATTGCACAGTTGTAATTTATTTGGATATACAGAATGAGACAAAGATCTAACTTTGTTATATCTCAGTATACAGGTATACCTATAAATAATTTTAATTGAATGTGCCACTGTGTTCATAACATAAGTACCTTTTTTAGGAGATTTTTTTTTTTTCTGTTTGGCTGGTCTTTATGCATACCTAAACCCATGAAGCCCTTTTAGTTCCCCTTTTTCTCCATGCCTTAATATTCGTATATAAATAAAAGTGTACATACATATAGAAACATCAACATGCATAGGGTTTTTTTCCCCATTGTTACTTATTTTATAAAACTGGGATTATATTATCCATACTTTCCTCCATCTTGTTTTTCTTGCTAAAAGATACGTCATTGAATTCTCTTTAAGTATGTCATTTAAATATGTCATTGAATTCTCCTGAATTCTCTTTAAGTCAATCAGTGAAACTCTGTTATGTTGCTTTCTGGAGTTTCATCTGATTTTGTGGTTTTTTGTTTTTGTTTGTTTTTAGTTTTTGACAATTTTTAGACCTAATGTGTTACTTATTTTTATTTTTTAAAATTTTTATTGAAATTCCAGTTAGTTAACTTACAGTGTAATATTAGTTTCAGGTATACAATATAGTGATTCCATACAATACCCAGTGCTCATCACTACAGGTGCCCTCTTACATCCCCATCACTTATTTCCCCATCCCCCACCCGCCTCCCTTCTGGTGACCATCTGTTTGTTCTCTATATTTAAGAGTTTAGGGGCACCTGGGTGGCTCAGTGGGTTAAGCCTCTGCCTTGGGCTCAGGGGCTCAGGTCATGATCTCAGGGTCCTGGGATTGAGCCCCGCATCGGGCTCTCTGCTCAGCGGAGAGCCTGCTTCCCCCTCTCTCTCTCTGCCTGCCTCTCTGCCTACTTGTGATCTCTGTCTGTCAAATAAATAAAATCTTAACCAAAAAAAAAAAAAAGTGTTTCTTAGTTTGTCTTCTTTTTATTTTCCTTTGCTTGTTTGTTTTGTTTCTTAAATTACACATGAGTGTAAAATCATGGTATTTGTCTTTTCTGATTGAGTTACTTTGCTTAGCATAATACCGTCTAGCTCCATCCATCTCCATGTCATTGTAAATGGCAAGACTTCATTGTTTTTATGGCTGAGTAATATTCCATTTTATGTATATATATATATATATATATATATATATATATCCTCTTCTTTATCCATTCAACAGTTAATGGGCATTTGTGGCTGTGGAATATAATTTATAATTTACCTTTTCTCTATCTATAGCATTCTTTTTTCATCATAATTGATCAATCTTAATATATATTGTCAGATGCATTTCCTCCAATGCCTGCTAACAATAAAAGTTGTAGCTCCTTCCAGTTTTTGTTCAAATACTGAATGTGAAGAAATATCTCATTTTAATTTGCCATCCAACTACTAGAGACTTTGAACGTCTTTATGTTGGGTGACATTTGGATTTGCTCCTCTATGAATTGCATGTTCCTACATTTTTCTAATGGATTTCTTTCTTATAAATTTCTAAAAACATTTAAGTCATTACATGTCTTAAAATTGCATTGCAGAATTTTTTCAAATAAACCATGAAAATGTTTTAAGATATTATATAATCATAAGTGTTTATACTTTTCATTTTTGAACTTCCAGCATTGAATAAGGATGTCTCTCTAATACGTGATTGTATGTATTGTGTCTTAGATCATCTTGTAAGTTTTTTATGTTTTTGTTTCTTAATATTTAATAAATCACCTCAAACCATAGTAGGACTAAAAGCAAAAACCACTTGGGGCTCCTGAGTGACTCAGTTGGTTGAGTGTCCCACCTGTTGATTTCAACTCAGGTCATGATCTCAGGATTGTGAGATCGAGCCCCACTTTGGGATCCACACTTAGCGAAGAGCCTGTTCAGTATTTTCTTTTCTTTCTTTTCACTTTATTATTTCTTGTGGTCCAGTGATTTGGCTCAGCTAGGTGTTTTGGGAGTTTTTTTGTTTGTTTTGTTTTGTTTTGTTTTTTGCTTGTAGTCTTTCACTTGATTGCAGTCAGATACTGTCTAGAGCTATGTCATCTGGAATCTTTACCAGGATTCTTAGGAAGGCTGGACTTCCCTCCCTCCCTATGTAGACTCAGTGCCTCTCCTCTCCATCTAGTCCCTTTATATGGTCTGTCCAGCAGAGTCTTACTTGGTGGCACCATATTCTAAAAATTTCAAAAGTAGGAGGTGCAACAACTTTTATTGTCAAGGCAGAAAAGTCCTGGAACATCACCTGCTCTATAACTGTTGAGTAGAACAAGTCACAGCCCAGTCTAGATTCACGGTGGGAGAGAACTAGCTAAGGGCATGAATACAAGGAACCATTCGCCAGGGTCTTCTTCAGAGACTAGCTCCCTCCCACAAGGCCTACGTTTTCTTTGCAGACATCTAGCCATACATGAGAAGGTCTCCTGCATCCTTGGATTGTAGATATAGGCCTTGGATCTTTTTTCATGATTTGTATCATTTCATGTTTTACATTTTAAGTTTTTTACTTATCTGGAATTTATTTTTACATATGGCAGAAGATGAAATCTTACTTTTTTTCTCTTCAGTTAGCTGTTTGTCAAACCATTGATTGAATAATTCTGTTTTCCCACTGGAATAAACTGCCCATTTCTTCTGTCAAATTTTTACCTATTTCTCATCCTATTCATCTACTATCCCACATAATTTTTCTTCCTTTTTATTCCTCAATCCTTCATTTTCTCTCTTCCCCCACCATCCCTTTCCACTGCAGCCACTCCTGCTCTAACATCCTAATACAGTTATATCCTAATTTTCACTTAATTCATTAATTATTGTTTACACTGTTTTGACTCTGAGATCACCTGAACCCATAGCCGAGTTCTGCAGTATCGTATTTGCACTTTCTTGTAATTTTTATTGTATTTTCCTTGCAGCAATTGTCTTGCCCTTTTGCTTAGTTCTCTATTTATCTGCCAGTAATTCATACCCAGCTCTCAATTAAATGTGAATCTTCTCTGGATATAAATAAAAAAAGATATTTCCTGTAAATCTCATCTTTTTTAAGAACACCTTTCCTAGACCCCTCTGTCTGCTTGTTCAAGTCCGGAGAGAGTGCTCTTTACCATGCTGGGTATCTGCCTTCATGTCTTGGGATTTTATTTCATTCTCTGTAGCATACTTATGTCTTACACTACTTCCTACAAGGAAGTAAGCCAAGGAAAATTCACCCTTTTTCCTTATTCTATTATTTTGCTGAATACCTTGTTCATTAAGCTTTCTTTTTTTTTTAATTTTTTATTTTTTATAAACATATATTTTTATCCCCAGGGGTACAGGTCTGTGAATCACCAGGTTTACACACTTCACAGCACTCACCAAATCACATACCCTCCCCAATGTCCATAATCCCACCCCCTTCTCCCAAACCCCCTCCCCTGAGCAATCCTCAGTTTGTTTTGTGAGATTAAGAGTCACTTATGGTTTGTCTCCCTCCCAATCCCATCTTGTTTCATTGATTCTTCTTCTTCATTAAGCTTTCTGAGGAAGAATTTGTGATTGTGTGTCAACCATGCTCAAAAATAGGTAAGTCAGAAAAAAAAAAGAAAAAGAAAGCATCCATGGAGGTGAATTTTTATATAATTTGCCTGTCTTAAATTTGTTTACTCTACCTTTAGAGACTTCTGGCAATTTGCCTGTATGCAAAAACTTTTAGGTTAGAAATTATTTACCTCGGGGTTTTGAAGCCATTTCTCTATTACTTTCTGATGTTAAAGGTCATTGTAGAGATGACATTCTAATTATTTAACCTTTACATGTGAACTGTTTTCTTCCTTTATTTCTGTAAGTTCCTAGTACTTTCTGTTGGTCTTCAGAATTCCAAAATTTCACAATAATATATCTAGAATGTTTTACATGATATGCACCCCACCCCACCTTGGCTGCCTTTCTGATTTAATCTATAACCACTGTCTTTTCTATAGCCAGATTAACCTCCTTTCTTTTCCTCTATCTTGTCCAAAAATGGTCTCTCCTCGGAGCCTTCATTCTTATTATTACCCCTGTGTGAAGTATTCTCCCAAATATCCATGTGGCTCACCCCCTTCTTGTAGGTTTTTGCTCAGTGTTACTTTAATGAGTACTTCCCTGATTACCCTTATAAAATAACACCCCACACATATCTCTCCAGCACACCTAATCCTGCTTACTCTTTTTTCCCTCCTTAAACTTTTTTTTTTTTTTTACTCTTTTTGGGGTAGCATAGGGATTAGGATAACATATTAAATAGTTTATTATGTGTCTCTGACCCCTCAAATATAAGTTCCATGACAGGGTGGACTTTGACTATTTTTTTAATGTTCTATCCCTGCCATCAAGAGTTGTGCCAGGTTCTCAGTAAATACTTGTGGATGAATGAGTGTGAAGTGACTTGGTATGCACTTTTTCATGCATTGTGTTGAACAATTGATCGATTTAGTCTGGAATCTTATGTTTTTCAGTGCTGGGAAGTTTTCTTGAATTATTTCTTCAAATGTTCCTTTCACTCCGTATTCTGTTCTAGAACTTCCGTTAATTAACCATCCAAATTACATATCCTTTTAATTTCTTGTCTTAATTACTTGTGTTATATACTAGGTTAGATGCTTTAGAGAAGTAAAAATGCAAAGTGAGTTTTCTACCTACAGTTATTTATGTATTTATAGTACTTATTTACATTTATTCACTAACTGCCATTATCACAAAAGTAAATCATTTCGGGGAGTTTTTCCCTTCTAATTAATTCATAGCTATGACTGTAATGATTCATAACTAAATAATTTAAACAGTACAGAGCACAAATACTGATGGGGATTGGACAACACTGGAATTTATAAATATATGACACTTGAATAAAATTAGTTGGTGAAAATTCCCTTTCCCTTCTCTACCCTTCCCTATAAGAAGGCAGAGAGAAGCACTTTTTGTCAGGCTCTGTGCTCACACTTTCCACATGAACTCCAACACACATCCTTTGGGACAGAAAATGATGAGGGCACAACAGGAATGAATATTTCTTGAGAATCTGTGCCAGACACTTTGCACGTATAATTTAACGTGGTCCATACACAACCCCAAGGTGCAAGTATCATTAGATCCATATTAAAAATAGGGACTTGAAGATAAGACACATTAATCATTTGGCACAAGATCATACACCCAGGGTTGGAGCTGACTACATTAGCTGCTAACTTTGAATTTAATTAAAGTGTTCTTTTAAAAAATATTTCATTTGTTTATTTGAGAGAGGGAGAGAGAGCATGAGCAGAGAGAGGGGTAGAGGCAGAAGGAGAAGCAGGCTCCCCACTCAGCATGGAGCCTGACTCGAGGTTCAGGAATCATGGACCCAGGGATCATGATCTGAGGCTCAAGCAGACGCTTAACCAACTGAGCCACTCAGGCGCCCCTTAATTAAAGTCTTATAAACTAATTGCTATGTGTCTAAGAGTAGATCTGTTATGGACCATATGATGAATTTTTTTCAACTCTAAAAACCAAACTATGTTTACACAAGAGTATTTCCAGAAATTTGAATCAGAGACTTTTAAAACCCCATGAAAATTATCTTAAACTGTTAATGCTGTCTAAATTCTGTAAAGTGTTGAATGCTGGTCGGTCAAGTCACTAATTTTACATACTTAAATATTAGTTTATATGAGGAAACTATTAACTATTAGTTTACATGAGAAAAATGGAAAAGTTAGCTGCCATGGAAAAGATACTAGCCATGGGATACAATGGAAACAGGGAGTTATTGTCTGAAAGACTTGTTCTAGTCACATATTTGTCATGTAAATGCTCTGAGCTGCTCTTCCCTTATCTGTGGAAAAAAATTAAAATATTAATATCCGTTAACTCACAGGATTTTTGCAAAAATTAGAAAAACTAACAATTTTTAAAATATGTCAAATACATTAGTCATCTTGTAGTGTATATACTACATGCTAGTTTATGTTCTTGTTCTGTGTATTATTGGTGCTACCGTTCCTTAAATTAAGTCTTAGAATCTAGGATTATAATCTCCATCACCAGATCACATTGTATATTTGGAGGAAGACACTTGTCACCCAGTTCTGTTTTTAAATTGTTTGAACAGAAGATTTTAAAAGGAAATGAAAACCATTCTACTTCTGGTATTTGAGGGGGAGAGTAGCCTTAGTAAGACTGAAGACTCAGGTGAAAATGGACATCTAATGTTCGTCCTTCTAGACTTACTTTTCAACCTTTCACCTTTTCTGTACCCTGGGAGTCTCTTCTCTTTAGATCTCTCTTGCTGTCTGACTTCTGGTTGAGTTTGGCCAGTGAGAGGCACCAGCAGGATTGCTGAGAGTGGGATGAATAAAGCTAAGGCCAAAGATAGCTGTATCCCTGGCAGGGTGGGCTTCGCCAGCTTCTGGGCTCAGGTGGTGGCTGCCTTCCCCTTCCCCCTCTAAGCCTAGGGTTCATAATGGCCTCTGTTGCTCTTAGAGCAAGGAGGATGCCACACTACCCCTTGCGGTTTCCCTAAACCTTCCCCACATCTTCATAAATAGTTTCTGGGTAAACTCCCTCCAAATTCCCAGTTTAACTATGCTGTCTTTTTTATTTCCAAGCCCCTGACCAGTAAACTGACTGGTATATTCAGGTAAATATCAGTGCTCCTGTATGGGTCATCCCCAGAGGTAGCCCAGACACACATATGTTAGCTGAGATTCAGCCAGATAAATTATATAAATTGAGGTTTTCCACAAATCCTGATTAGAGTTGGAGGCACAACTTGATTTGCCTTTTGGCTGGGAATTCATCATGGCTAGTATCTAACTGAGCTAACTCCAGATGAGTCAGATTTTCTTTAGACGTTTCAGATAATCTGTAGCAATGTCTTTGAGTCTCTCTTAAGATTCATAGCCTTTATGTGGTCTGTGGAGACTACATTAATGGAGTTTGCATTCTGGAAGGGAAGCCTTTTTATAAAGAGATCTTTACAAAGTAGGGTGATTAAGTGGTAAGCTGTCTGAAGTCTTACGATGTCCCCAGAAACAATGGAAAGAGGGTGAGTAGGTCTGTGCTGGAGTTCAAGGAGACCTCAGAGAGGCTGTGGCACGTCACTTGCATTTGTTGAAGAACGTGGGACTCTGTCTTTTCTATGTTGTCTGCTTTCTCAGAATGTGACCGTGGCAGTGTTGCAGGATGGTGGTACCATTTTTGCTTGATGTCAAGGAATCTCTTAAGAATATCCTGGTTTGGGTTTAAATAACAAATCTAAAACATTTTCTCTGCTAATCAAATTATCAGTAGACTTTTTTCCCCCTTCCTTATATAGATTACTTTTTTCATCTTCTAACCAAGAATGGGTCATTCCTAAGCAATACATTATGCTTCTATGGTACTTAAAAGTCCAGGTGCCTATACAACATTATTTCATTTGATCTTCACAATGACCTGTGAGTGTAACAAGATCTGTACTATATCACCTTTTGAGCCCTTTTAAATAACCTTTTTAATTCTTGAGTAGAATATGGGACTGACATCCGAGCCCAGGAAACCTGACTTTTCATTTAGTTTTACATATACATCTTCTAATTTGATAAATACTATATACAACATTGATTGGTTTTCCTATCCAAGCAAAGTTTGAATACAAAATTTGAATAGGGCTACTTTCTCTGACAGACTGAGGGGGAAGTATATACAAATTGTCTCTGTTCATCTTATGATAAAAGCAAAGAATGGATTAGAATCAGGTACAGACCAATCTTAATTATGTATTGGTAATTGCATTGCTTTAATCCCATTTTGCAACTGACTTTGGCTTTCAAATGTATCTGGAACTACTGGGTAGGGTACTGGAATAATTAACTCTCTCACCTGCTGATTTGTGTACCATGGGGAACATTGTTGTAAAATAAGTCATTAATACTAAATAATGATCCAACCTCATACTTCATCCACTGCCATGATTAATTGGATTGGTTGCTATTTCTACTGGTTTAACCAAGTAGATTTTTTTTTTTTTTTTTGGAAAACTGACTCCCTCCTACACCTCACTTCTTTGAGCTTTTCTTTTTTATTTATTTCTTCTCTCAGTGATACAAGCATTTAATTATGAAGCTGAAAGTAAACTATTCCTAAGGTTAAAAACTAGAACCAGAAAGTAAAAGCAAAAGCATCTTGGGAGCTCATTTGGTGTCTACCTTTCTTTTGTTCCCATTTGAAGAAACTGAGGACCAGAAAGAGCCACTCTTCTGTTTAAAACTATAGCTTTAAGAATGTATGCACCTTAAGGCATGCATTATATTTCATGTTAGGGTGATTCAACATGAGAAGTTATTACAGAAGCCATTAGCTCTCTAACTGAAGAACTCTATAACCTTTAACCTCAGATAAGAGTTATTTTTTTAAGACTTGTTAAGAGAGGGATTTTAGTGATATATACTCTATATACATAGAAATACATATGTATGTGTGTATGTATACACTTACATGTATGTGCACATATGTATATACATGGTATATATGTATTGTGTGTATATATGTATATGTCCAAACAAATTTTTTATATCCTAAATTTGTTTATGTTAAAATAAGTCGTTAGTGCTAATCAGTAGTCCAATAATAGCCTTTAATCTTTGTGAATACTGGAAATGATAACTGGAAATAATAATCTTTTTTATGATGATCCTGAAATTTAAATTTTCATTTCTGAATAAATGTAGGTAGCAATTTTTCAGGGCTTACTGTATGCTGCATGACAATGCCTCATGTAAACATCAAACCAGAGGCATTTTTAAAATTTCATGAAAGGGAAAACAATCTGTGGTTTTGGAAACGTTTTTGAAGTTAATGATTTTTTAAAGCTTCTCGATTAAACTGTTTGTGAAATCAGTGGTCCACATGGAGAAAACTGCTGAGTTAGACAATAAAAGGAGGTAATCATCTAAATGGTCTGGAACACTCTTCACGATCACAGTACTGACAGGAAGCCACACCTTAACTGAGTTTCATAGCAGACAATTGCCCCCCATGCATTGAACAGGTTCTAAGACCCAGCATCAGAAGCTAGAACTCTAAAATTCTAAAGTTGGCACTTTTTCCTTGTATTTTCTCAACAAAAGGACCAAATTATAAAATTGCTTTTGGGGTAAAACAGGGGTAATAAAATTAGAAATCCATTTCTTTTTCATTCCATGTGATTATTCTTTAGGATTACCGTATTCTTTCCATTTGGTGATTTTTTCCAATCATTACATTGGTCTGTGTGTGGTCTTGTATTTCAGCGCTTTTAATAACCCGATCTAATCATAAAGACTTAGTACAAGACCTTTGTTTATTCCTAAACATTCTGGGGCAAAATGAAATCAGGTTATCATGTGAAAAATTAAGCAGGTTTCAAAGAAAAGCAGTTAACTCAGTCTTTTACCTGTTAGATTTTTGTCCTTTGAAGAAATAACTAATGGCCACAACTCGTTGAGTGGACACCTTTATGGAAGTCTGGGAACAGAAGGAAATATGGAGGGAAGCACAAACATTGAAATAAGCAGAGAAAAAAAGAGTCATTATTAATTGTAGACAATAAAAGTACACATTTTGTAATCTACCAAAATGTTTACACTTTTAAAATGTTAAGAAATGCAAATAAGATGTACAACCTTAGATCTTTACACTATATCATTTTAATTATTGTACTGAATTGTAACTGAAAATTGCTATGTAGATGTTGAGCAAAGTCAAGATCTACCATCTTTCTACAATTTTAATGTATTTTAGTTTACTTTTTAAATTTTTATATTTAATTTAAATTCAAGTTAGTTAGCATATAGTATATTATTAGTTTCAGGGGTAGAATTTGGTGATTCATCAGTTGCATGTTAATACCTAGCTCTCATTCCATCAAGTGCCCTCCTTGATGCCCATCACCCAGTTATCCCATCTCCCCACCCACCTCCCCTCCAGCCTTCCTCAGCTTGTTCCATATAATTTCGAATCTATTATGGTTTACCTCCTTCTCTGTTTATGTGTACTGGTTGAAGCAGTTACATGGTATTCTAGTTTTAATAATTAAATAGTAAATAATTAAATTTTAAATAGTACTAACTATAGTTAGTTAAGTATAATATTTAAACTGTAACCCCATGTGGAGTTGAGTCCCACATGGGGCTCTCTGCTCAACAGGAGCCCGCTTCTGCCTCTCCCTGCCACTCTCCCTGATTGTACTCTGTCCCTCTCTGTCAAATAAGTAAATAAATAAAATATTTAAAAATAAAAAGATAATAAACTATAATCCAGTTTAGTGTGGTAGTTAAGGTATAATCCAGAATAGTGTATTATTTAAACTATAACGTAGTTTATTTTTTAAAAAATTTAATGTGTGTGTGTGTGTGTGTGTTCCAAAATTCATTCCTTATGCAGCATACCCAGTGCTCCATGCAATACTTACCCTCCATAATACCCACCGCCAGGCTCATCCATCCCCCAATGCCCCTCCTCTCCAAAACCCTCAGTTTGTTTCTCAGAGTCCATTGCCTCTCATGGTTTGTCTCCCTCCAGTTTCCCCCAACTCACTTCTCCTCTCCCTCTCCCAGTGTCCTCCGTGTTATGACCTAGTTTATTACTTTAATTTCAACTTTAAAATTTTTCCAACATACACTTTTGTGTACTTGCAAACCTTGATGTGTTTAGACTTAAAAGTTTCTTATGAATAACTTCTATGTAAAATAGTTTAAAAGAAAACTTACAAATGGTTGTTTTACTCCTAATTTCATATTTTAAATAAGAGTAACCAAAGAACTAGTTCCTTGTCAAGTTTGCTGTTCTTGTACAATAAATGCAGCCATTGTTCAATGGACATTTTTAAAACTTCGCAGGCTTATATTGATTGTGACTTGGTAATTCTTTAAAATATGTATATAAATAAAACTGAATTTTTTGAGTCATGAGATACTGATAATTATAACTTCATCATATTTTTTTTAATTTTCCTTAATGGCCTTTGACTTACTATTCTAAAAAGAAAAGTTAAAATGAAACTCTAAGAAGTTAGGCACATCTTTTATCAATTTATATACTTGTTTATATTTCGGATGTCTAAGACAGTGGAAGACTATTCACTAACAAAGAATAAGGAGATCATATGATAGGAAAATACAAAGTCATATATCTTACATTTATAGTATCCTGAATGTTAGCTGTATTTAGTTACAAATCCATTTCCTTTCAAACACTTGCTTAGTCCTCAGTCCTTAAACTATGTCTGCATGAAGCAGCTGGCTTGGATGTTTTGATCCAAACAATTTTTTTTTTAAGATTTTATTTATTCCTTTGACAGAGACAGATCAGAAGTAGGCAGAGAGGAAGGCAGAGAGAGGAGGAAGCAGGCTCCCTGCCAAACAGAGAGCCTGATGCAGGACTCGATCCCAGGACCCTGAGATCACAACCCGAGCCGAAGGCAGAGGCTTTAACCCACTGAGCCACCCAGGCGCCCCAAGATCCAAACCATTTTTATTTTGGCAATCATTTCATTGCCAGCAATGAAAATGTTTTGAAAGGCCAATAAATGTTTTTGTGGGTAGACTTCTATACAATGTAAGGCTTGATTTAATGATCATAACGTCCTGTATTCTGAATAAGAAATTAATAATCTTGGAGAGAAAGATAAATGGCTTGATGTTAAGCATCTATTATTTAGTACCAGTTTTTTGTACCTGAACATCTCTCAGGTTTTCCATATGAGTTAAAAGAGGTAATATATAGAAGACAAGAAGCACAAGATAGTACATTCAGTAAATGTTAACATTTTAAAAAAGAAGTATCAGTTTCTGCTTAAATATGGGTGATAACATGTGCTTATCTTCAACCATTCTGAAACCACACTAAAGGACAGCAAAATAATTTAAAGAGACATAAACCTACAAAGACAAAATGGGTGAAGATTAAATAACAGATGAAATTTGTCAAAAAAAATTGTGGAAGCTTAAAGGTGGATATAAATGCCAGAAGTTTAAAGATTCTAAGAAAAATGAAACCTTGGAACCTGGAAAAATTAGAGAGGGCACGTATTACGTGGAGCACTGGGTGTGGTGTAAAAACAATGAATACTGTTACACTGAAAAGAAATAATAATTTTTAAAAAATCAGGATTGAAAGTACCTCTGAAAAAAGAAATCTTGGGATGGGTGAAAAGCAAGAGGATTTTTTGAAAGTATAAAGATCCCAGTCCCTGTCAAAGTCATATAGGCAGTCAACTATCCTTTATCCACTTGGCAAAAATAACATAGGTTTACACTCTGGAGAGGTTGAATAAAACAAACTCTGGTATTAGAGATAGGCACAAAGACCACAGATGTTCTAAAAAGAACACAGAAAAACAGAAGGAAAAAAAATTCAGAGTGATGCAAGAAAACTTACCAGACATGAAGGACAAAATATATGAGTTATAGTATCCTTGTGAGTACTAAGAAAAGAAATGTAGAGAGACCCTCACCAAGGCACTGCACCATGAAATTTCAGAATTTTAGGTATGAAAAGAAAAACATTAAAAGTTTCTCAGAGGAGGAAAAAAGGTCACAAAGCCTTAAGAATAGAAACAACAACAATAGCTAACTTCTCAACAATAATATTTTAAGCAGAAGACAGTGGAGCAATGCCTTTAAAATTCTGAAGGAAATGGGGGCACCTGGGTGGCTCAGTGGGTTAAAGCCTCTGTCTTTGGCTCAGGTCATGATCCCAGGGTCCTGGGTTCGAGCCCCACTTCGGACTCTCTGCTCAGCCAGGAGCCTGCTTCCTCCTCTCTCTCTCTGCCTGCCTCTCTGCCTACTTGTGATCTGTCAAATAAATAAATAAAAATCTTAAAAAAAAATTCTGAATGAAATGATTTTTAAGCTCAAATTCCATACCCCATTTGTTAACTGAATTTGAGGCTGGCTTAAATGAATTTTCAGAATACTAGATCTTTAAAATTTTATTTCCCATAAACCCCTTCTCAGCAAACTACCAGATGTATTTTTCAACTATAGCCTTACCACAGGGTGAAGAAGAAAGGTATTGAAGTTTGAACTCATTCTAGTTTTCTAGTTTTCATTCTGCCTTTAAAAAAGTAAAATCAATATTCTTTAGAGGAACATAACAGAATCCAGAGTCCTTGTAAGGTATCAATCACAGTATCTCAGCTAAAATTCCAGATTCCTTAAAATATGAAGTTACAGGCAAATATGACTCATACCCCAGAGAAAAGACAAATGAAAACTGACTCCAAAATGACCAGGTGTTGATATTAGCAGATGGGGTTTTTAAGGCAGCTGTTAAATTTATGCTCAAGAAAAGAAAAAAAAATCTACCAAAATAAGGATGTAAACTAAGATAGAGCAAGAAATGGGATCAAGAAATGAAGAATCGAAAAGGAATAGCTGAAGAGTTGGGAGAACTCCAGATGAGATGTCTCTGAAGCAAAATAAAAACAATGAAACTGAATGAAATCCTTATATGTTTCAAATCTCTCAGAGAGTTTGGGATGAAACAGTTTTAGGCTCACAGAAAAAGAAGCAAAGAAACAAATCAAGGAAATTATTAACTATAAGAAAATTCTTTTTATAAATTGTAAAAAAAAAAAATCATTCATAACAGCCAAGCTATAATGATGTTTACACAATCTAAAAATATAAACCCTGGATATTAATTTTTAAATTAAATTTTGTAGATCAAGAGGGGAAGAAGGGGATGGTTAAATAAGAGGCAGCTGAGAATACTGTGTCTTCTTTATCTTCAGTTGTAGAATTGACAGTATTTATAGGTGAAAAATAAAGAAAAGAAGCATATTATAAGCATATCTCAGATATGGAGGTGAATAACAGCAAAACAAGCTAAACAAGTTGAAAGTGGTTGCCTCTTGAAGCAGAACCACTAGAAAGAAGTTTGGTAAGGTAGTCATGTCTGTCATTAAAAACTTAGAGTATAGTTTGACTTTTAATGTTATTTACATTTTAACTTAAATTTTAAAAATGTTTAAGCAAATTGAATATAACACACAGTACAGTACCTGGTGCAAATTAGGTATTCAATAAATGATAACTGTTGTTACTGCTAAGATTATTAATTCCCCTAGTAATCATTAAAACCATTGGTTACCCATTTCAAATGGAAAAAAATATATTTATAAACTGAAAAATCTAGGGAAATAATTGATATATCTGATCTCACAGTTATGTGAATATGTGAGTAGTAGAGCTAGACCTGGAATCCAGATTTCCGAACTCCTGCTGCTTTCAGTCACAACATGGAGACTCAGAGAGAATTGGTGGCTGAGAAGTACAGTTGTAAGCAGAGCTTCCTTTCATCGTCTGACCTAGAATCTGGCCTGGTAAATAGTGAGTGGTCAACCAATGGATAGAAAGACAGACAAATAAATCTTGGGCCAGGGGACAGCCTAGCTTTTCATAACATGGCTTTTACTATTTATTTATTTACTATGTAGCCTCAAAAAGGTAAGATCCAGGGATTTAGTTAAAACCCAAAGGAAAAAGGTACAACAGAAGTGTGGTTAAAATGGAATATTTTCAGGATGTTAATAATTGTGAAACTTGCTATACTTTTAAGACCTTTTGGAACTTTAGAGAAAACTTATCTGCCGAATTTATGTGGGTCCCAGACAGATGCAGAGTTCATTGACTTCATCTAGCCCAATTCATTTATATCAAAGATGAGAAAACTGACAGTTGTCAAGGGGAAATGGGGTGCCAACATTTGACAAACATTTAAAAACTGCCTGTTAGGGAATGGTGGTCCTGGACCTGGAGATTTTATTCAAAGTGTAGTTGGGAAGTGAAAGTATTGAGTAACTGGGTGAGAAAGATAAAGTAGAAACTCATTGACAAGTATAATCAACATATTATAAACTGGGTATATGAGTTTCACACCTAGGTTAGGTAACAAACACTATTGTATGAAGATAATCACAGATTTTTTTTATAAAATTATTTTAAAACATATTTTATTTTATTTTTTTTAAAGATTTTATTTATTTATTTGACAGAGAGAGATCACAAGTAAGCAGAGAGGCAGGCAGAGAGAGAGAGGGGAGGAAGCAGGCTCCCTGCTGAGCAGAGAGCCCGATGCGGGACTCGATCCCAGGACCCTGAGATCATGACCTGAGCCGAAGGCAGCGGCTTAACCCACTGAGCCACCCAGGCGCCCCAGCACTTTATTCTTTAAAATATAGGTTTTAGGGGCGCCTGGGTGGCTCAGTGGGTTAAGCCGCTGCCTTCGGCTCAGGTCATGATCTCAGGGTCCTGGGATCGAGTCCCGCATCTGGCTCTCTGCTCAGCAGGGAGCCTGCTTCCCTCTCACTCTCTGCCTGCCTCTCTGCCTACTTGTGATTTCTCTCTGTCAAATAAATAAATGGAAAATCTTAAAAAAAAAAAAAGAATAAAGTGCTGTATCCCATAAGGAATCAAGAATTTCTCATAATTTGACTATAATTCTGTATTAAGGCTCTCCAGAAAAAACAGAACCAATAAGGGGTGTGTGTGTGTGTGTGTGTGTGTGTGTGGAGGGGGTGTATATGGTTGGATAGATGGATAGTAGGTAGGTAGTAAGGAATTGGATTCCATGATTATGGAGGCTAAGGCGTCCCAAGTTCTGTAGTTAGCAAGCTGGAGACACAGGAGAGGTGAAATATAATTCCAGCCTGAGTTCAGCCTGAAAAACAGGAGATGTTCCATTTTAAGGTAGGCAGAAAGCATTCCATTCCCTTTTATTTGGCACTTATGGGTTACGTTTTTATTTAAGTTAAAGTTAGTTAACATACAGTGTAGTATTACTTTCAGGTGTAAAATATAGTGATTCAGCACTTCCATACAACACCCAGTGCTCATCACAACAAGTGCCCTCCTTAATCCCAACTCCTATTTCATCCATCCCCCCACCCACCTCCCCAGAAAACCATCAGTTTTCTTCTCTATAGTTAAGAGTCTATTTCCTGGTTTGCCTCTCTCTCTCTTTTTTTTCCCTTTGCTTGTTTGCTTTCTTTAGTAAGTTCAGCATATGAGTGAAATCATGTGGTATTTGTCTTTCTCTGACTGACTCATTTTGCTTAGTGTAATACTCTTTAGCTCTATCCATGCCATTGCACATGGCAAAGTTTCATTCTTATTTATGGCTGAGTAATGTTCCATTCTATGTATGTGCATGTATGTGTATAAGATTTTATATATATATTTATACTATCTTTTTATCCATTCATCAGTTGAAGGACACCTGGGCTCTTTCCATAATTTGGCTATTGTTGATAATGCTGCTGTAAACTTCGGGGTGCATGTGTCCCTTTGAATTAGTATTTTGTATCCTTTGGTTAAATACCTAGTAGTGCAGTCGGATCATAGGGTAGTTCTATTTTTAACTTGTTGAAGAACCTCCGTATTGTTATCCAGAGTAACCAAACCAATTTGCATTCCCACCAACAGTGCAGGAAGATTCCCCTTTCTCCACATCCTGGACAACACCTGTTGTTTCTTGTGTTGCTGATTTTAGCTATTCTGATAGTTGTGAGGTGATAATGTTCTATTCAGTTCTTCAACTGATAGGTTGAGGTCCACCCACATTTGGGAGGGCAGTCTACTTACTTTACCTATTCACATATTAATTTCATCCCAGAAATACCCTCATAATCACACCCAGAATAATGTTCAACCAAATGTCTGAGCACTTCATGGCCCAGTCAAGTTGACACATAAAATTAATCATTACATAGGATGCCTGGGTGGCTCGGTGGGTTAGGTGTCTGCCTTCAACTCAAGTCATGATCCTGGGGTCCTGGGATCAAGTCCCACATCAGGATCCTTGCTCAGTAGGGAGCAAGCTGCTCCTGCTGCTCAAGCTGCTCCCCCTGCTTGCTGCTCTCCCTGCTTGTGGTTCTCTCTCTCTCTTTGTCTAACAAGTGAATAAGTAAAATATTTTTTTAAAAAATTAATCATTAAAAATGCACAGAAGTATGAAAATATAATTGGAATTATTAGAGTTTAACTGTAGAATAATATGAGGGGAAAAAATGAAATATAATGAGAATGAAGGTGTAGTGAAAATCTGTGAGTCAGTCAGGCTTTAAAGACCACACTGAAGTTAGATAATCATGACTTGTATAGATCCTGGAAAAAGAATTACGGGCATTATATTTGAGCAAGATCGTTTTAGCACTTAAATCTAGTTGCATCACAATTTGGAGACATTGAAATTTTGAAACCAGTATGCAAATAGCCCCACAAGCCTAGATTAGGGTGAATACTAAGTAGAGAGCAAATTCAAGACCATGAACAGAGTAAAACAAAACAACCAGATCAACAGAGGTTAGTGGAAAGGTAGCAAAGGGAGGAAAATAAAATGAGTTTGAATGTTAGTGTCATTAACAGCAATGAGAAATTAAAGAGATTTGCGGGATCAAAGATGAGGCATTTAAGATGACATGTAAATTTTTTTTTTTAAGATTTTATTTATTTATTTGACAGACAGAAATCACAAGTAGGCAGAGAGAGAGAGGAAGAGAAGCAGGCTTCCCACTGAGCAGAGTGCCCGATGCGGGGCTCGATACCAGGACCCTGGGATCATGACTTGAGCCAAAGGCAGAGGCTTAAACCCACTGAGCCATCCAGGCGCCCCGACATGTAAATTTTTAAGGACTTTATATCTAACTTCCAAATAAAGTGTCATAAAATATTTTAAAATGCAAACATGATGAGTTATGCAAAGGAAACTTTTGTCTTTTAAAGACTTTTATTTATTCATTTGACAAACAAGAGATCACAAGTAGGCAGAGAGGCAGGCAGAGAGAGAGGAAGGGAAGCAGGCTCCCTGCTGAGCAGAGAGCCCTATGCAGGGCTCGATCCCAGGACCCTGGGATCATGACCTGCGCCAAAGGCAGAGGCTTTAACCCACTGAGCCACCCAGGTGCCCCACTTTTGTCTTTTAAACAATTGTTATAAATTATATTATTTTTTGTTTACTTTGAAGAACAGTTATAAATTATATTATTTTTTGTTTACTTTGAAGAACAAATAATATTTATCAGAAAAAACATTCTGTACATGAGTTGGTGTTGTGGTAAAATAATAATGTCTTGTAGCACAATATTTTACTAAGTTGCTAATAAATAACTCAAGGTTACATTACCATACCTTTATCCGTATAGTTAAGAAAATGAAGTTTGCACATTGAGATACCACCTTACACCAGTTAGAATGGCCAAAATTAGCAAGACAGGAAACAACGTGTGTTGGAGAGGGTGTGGAGAAAGGGGAACCCTCTTACACTGTTGGTCGGAATGTAAGTTGGTGCAGCCACTTTGCAGAACAGTGTGGAAATTCCTCAAGAAATTAAAAATTAAGCTTCCCTATGACCCTGCAATTGCACTACTGGGTATTTACCCCAAAGATACAGATGTAGTAAAAAGAAGGGCCATCTGTACCCCAATGTTTATGGCAGCAATGGCCACGGCTGCCAAACTGTGGAAAGAACCAAGATGTCCTTCAGTGGACGAATGGATAAGGAAGATGTGGTCCATATACACTATGGAGTATTATGTCTCCATCAGAAAGGATGAATACCCAACTTTTGTAGCAACATGGACAGGACTGGAAGAGATTATGCTGAGTGAAATAAGTCAAGCAGAGAGAGTCAATTATCATATGGTTTCACTTATTTGTGGAGCATAACAAATAAGATGGAGGACATGGGGAGATGCAGAGGAGAAGGGAGTTGAGGGAAATTGGAAGGGGAGGTGAACCATGAGAGACTATGGACTCTGAAAAACAACCTGAGGGTTTTGAAGGGGCGGGGGGTGGGAGGTTGGGGGAGCCAGGTGGTGGATATTATTGAGGGCACACATTGCATGGAGCACTGGGTGTGGTGCAAAAACAATGAATACTGTTACGCTGAAAAGAATTAAAAAAAAAAATGAAGTTTGTATTCTCATTCTACTAGTGATTTGTCTTAAAATATTTTTGTGCCCCATTATTTCTTGCATATTTTATATCACAATTCAATGTATATTATTTTCATTATAAATAAAAAATTGTGAAGTATACCATTATTTCATGTTATTCTACTTACTACCAGAAATATTGAGTAACAATTACAACAATGAGTAATGAAGTAAGTACAACTTCCATTTAGTTTCAAAGATTGAGAAGTTGAGGGATTGCATAAAATATAGAATCAATTTTTTTTAACGCTGAAGTTATTAGGAATATTTTATGATTTTGGTTTCCTGACACGAGAATTGCTTTCACATGAAAGACACCAAATCTGAGCTCAGCTTTCTGTGGAACTGGACTGACAAGCTGCTAATCTGTTTTTTAAGCTTTTTAAGCTTTATATTGTTAAAGAGGAGTTTCTTTATTTTCGGGTAGACATGGACAAAAATTTCTAGAAGGAAGCCAGTGCAGAATACACACGTTTACAGTGTGATCACTGCAATTAGCTGATAAAATTGCTCGCCTCACTCTATAGAGAAGAGGTCAGAGTTCGGGAGGGCTAATTTTAGAGCATGAGGCACATTGAGGCAGGTAGCCTTGGTGAAGTAACACAGTGATCGCATTCAGTCCTAAGGAATCACTTCTTGAAAGTCCAGGGCATATTAGGAGAATTCCAGCAGTGCCAGTGCTAGTAAGGGCACGAAGTTAGGTGAAGGAAATTAGTGCATCAGATAGATGAAAACTAAAGTTAAATTTTCCTGAAAATTATGACCACATTTAAATGTCTAACTCTCCTATGTCTTTATTTTCCATTTTCTGTTTTTTCCTGGTCAATGTGTTTGTAAACTGACATTTTGAAGAGGATTATAAATACAGATGATTTATGGATATGTAGTATTTGTAAACGATTAGTTGGGAAAACTCTTCTGGGATATATACTTCTGATCCTTTCTTAACATAGTGAAATTACTTCTGTCTGTATAGTACTTTACAGTTGTCAAATCCTCACCATCCCTCATGAAAGAAAATACAAAGTTACTTGACAAGGCTGCCCCCTGGTTCCCTGTATACATCCACACATTTAAATGGATACTGGGCCCATGTTCTTCTCCACATTGATTGTGTGTATTTTATACTGTGATAGAAATGTTTTTATTTGAAAAAAAAAAAAAGTATTTGCCCGACACTATTCCAGTTTTTAGAAAAATATGTTCACATTTTTCCTGCTGAAAACTTTTAGTTTCTGAGTAGATACATCATCTTTTTAAAACCTTTCCCCCAAGATTTCTTTTTAAATGGCTCACAGTTAAATTTAAATTTCTATATTTAGGTAGAATTATGTTTATATACCAACCACCAGTATCCAGGAAATTCAGTGGTAAGGCTGACACATAGGGAGTTTATAGTCTATTTTGTAGTCTGTGTATTTAGACAAGGTTTGAAGCTTACTTAGCAAAATCGCTTAAACATTTGAGCAGAATTTCTTAAGAACAAATGCACTATTTGATTCCTTATAATTGTTAAGATAACAGTATGTCACTTTTTAAAGATTAGTTTTCAGGAATATGTTAGATTTATTCCTTTCAAAGAAGAATGCATTTAGGAACCTTTATATGTAAATATTACCTTTATATGTAAATATTTTTATAATATTGGACAGAGATGGTGTGGTGCAATCACCACGGTTTGATCAAATTTGGAAGAAGTTACAGGCACATATTTGTAGTGTTTTCTCCAGCATCTTTATTTTTTTCATCTGGACGTATTTTATGTTCCTTCCAACTAATCAAAATAAGAAACCGATTTTGCCTTTGCCAAAAAAATAGAACTATCATTTTTCACATTCTTTTATTTTCCAGGTCATTTTCAAGTAAGATTGTGTTTCTAGGACTTCTGAATTCCAGAAAAATCTCAACTTTGTAGATATAAGGGCCCAGATGAACATTGCAGGGGGAATCTAACTTTTCATGCAGTATGTTTTGTGTTGTGCATTCCAGATACAGTTAACTTTTTGTGTGCATGTGATTAGTGTGGAAAGAAATTAATGCAGTCCAGTATTATGATTTATGGACTGAATCCTTTGCCCACTGAAGACTTGCCAAAACTAAAACTATTTTTTTTCCTTTGGATATTAGAAACAGCTACTGTTTTTGTTGATCTTTTAAAGTTCTGAATGGGCCTATTTCAAATCATACCAGCATGGGAGCTCAGATTAATAATATACTTATTCAACTAGTGATACTGAGTGAAACCATTGCTCACATGGATATGAGGATAAAATTTCATAAGATTATTTTCAGGTGCATTAATGCATTTCTGGAAGCTGCACATGATTTTTCCTTTGCATGAAAGAAATCAAGGATTTCTGTTTATTGTATCAGTTACAGGTGGGCTTATTTAATTGCTCTTTTTTTTTTTTTTTAACTTTCAAACATAAGACATTTCACTTTTTAAAGCAGTAATGTGATTGCCAGATTATTCCCAAAGGTTTTTAACGCTTAGTATATTTATCTCTCTTGAGACATCATGACTGTAGTATATTTAATTTAGATTATGGAGGAAAAAAAATTCTAAATTCTCTTTGTTGTTAGTTACAGCAAGCTGCTGAAGTTTCTCAGCTCCGGGGAGCAAGGGTAATCTCTGCCGAAGACCTTCTGTTTTTGATGCGCAAGGATAAGGTAATATACAGCATTTTCATTGTATTAACATGCCATGTTTGGTATTCAGTTATGCTTATTTAAGGAACTGTATCCTTGTTATATGGCTTTCAAATTGGAATGCAACTATTAAACTGATGTTTTATTCTTCATAGTTTGCATAGAATGATTTGCTCTAAGAGAATAGATTCTTGTTCAAACAGCACCAGAGCACTGACCTAGAACTATGCTACCAACTAATTCTCACTTACCATTCTGTATCTCTTTCAACATTTTCATAGCTACATAATATTCACTGAGTATCAATCGTATGCTTTGTTCAGATAAGTGAGATAGAACTGAATGGCATATTTATTTTTCTTCTAATTCTATACAAGATTACAAGCTTTCCCAGGGTTTGTTTCAAGGTTTATTCTGTGATATACCATTTATAGGAAGAGTCTATAGAGATGAGTCTTTCAGAGGCATCAATATAATAATGTCCAGAGTTTTTATGGTAAAGTTTTACCTTTCTTACTCTTTGAACTCTGGTAATTAAAATATTTAGGGTGGTATTTACCTGTCTAATTTTGTCCTATCTCCCATGAGTAGCTAGTTGAAAATAGGAAAATTTTTTGAGCTCTATGCTCATGGTGTCTGCGTTTTCTGTAGTACATTGTACTTTAATAAAATAATTTCCTATAAATCTGAACAAATATATTTTATAATGTTTTACATGTTTTTAGTAGTGTCATCTAAATGTTACATGTACAAAAACTAGCAGAGTTAACTGGTAGCTATTGTCCCCAATGAGCAGGGCTTGGTTTCTGATGGTCCATTTTTCTCTTCTTGATTGTTTTTCCCTGGCCTCTTCATTATAAATATACCCATTCCTCTTCTACCAATTTAGTATGCTTGTGGCTGGTTTTTTTGGTTTTTTGTTTTGTTTTTTTTTTGGGGGGGGGGTTGGGTGTTTTTTCAATCAGAAGACATCTCATCCACCTGTTGGATAGCCTTGTTAACATCCTTTCCAATATCCAATTCCTTTATATTTGTGAAATATTTTAATTCTAATTGATTGAAGGTCAACTTAAACTTAGATATAGTATTTTCCCTTCTTTAGACAGTAAGATTCAGAGACCTACAAACCACACCATGACCAATCTAATATTAAATTGTATAAATTCTTACTTCATTAACTCTTTGTATGAGGAATATAAAGGAAGAGAAGAGAAATGTCTTCACTATTGAGAAGCTATAATTTGGTTTAGGAAACCTGTCTGATTTAGTTGAAGAAGCAGAATTTCAAAGTTGTGTCATTAGTCGAGAGGCTGAAGGATTTGTTGAAGTAGAGGTGTCTGAGACTCATGCAGTTGTATGTAGAATGGACCAAATGCAAAGGAATTCGCCAAGAAGCTGGTTCAGTAACCAATGCAAAATATGATGGGCACTGGAAGTGGATAGGAAGGTGGATTTCAGAGAGATAGTAAGGAGTACAAATATGCAGGATTTGGTGACTTCATTATACTTGGAGGGACCAAGCAGTAATAGGCACAGGGCAGCAGTGGTGCTGTGAGGAAGGAGCTAGCACTGATAGAAAATGAGGAACTGGAGCCAAGGTCCTTCATGAAGGCCCCTAGAGAACAGCGGAGTTAGTATTAGTACTTTACAGAGTATGTCCAGTCTTTCGTGACAGAGTTAAAGAGGCTAGCACAAAAAATAGTCCACATTGACACTTTCTCCTGCCTTTTGGGAAAGTCTGCATTTAAAATCATAGTGAAACTATGGGAATATACACTAACTGACAGGGCCCCTCTACTGTCCAGTAGGACTCTTAACCAGAATCCTTTCATCAGTTGAGAACATAGATGTAATATGAGAGCTGTCAGAGTTCTCCTTTTCTCTTGAAAATAATAATTGTATTTGTATGCCGACATCTTCTAAACAAAATTAAAGTAGTTTATAGAGATGTAATATAAGACAAAATAAAATCTGAAGTATTGAATGCAATCAGAGCAACAAAAAAAAGAAGGGTAGCAGAAGAACTGTTTACAGGTGTGTTGTTTTTCTCTCCTAATTCTAGTTTATATTCATGCAGTATTTATTGACTGTCTAGGCACCTTCACTCTTTCTTTCATTTATTCATCCCAGTGGTACTATATGGTAGGCACTTTACTTAAAATCATAAATAAAGAAACTGAATTCCAATGCTAATGTTCTACCTCTGGCCCGGCTAAGCTCTAGTTGTAAAGCTATTTTTAACCTGTTTACCTGTATATAAAAAGGAGATGATTTTATTTGTCTGTATTTCAGGGTTGATCAAATAAGGTGCTTGTAAAAGAGCTTTGTAAAATGTACTATGTTTCAGCCGTAATTAGGAATATCAAACCTGAAGGTCAGGAACCAAGTTATAATACATCCCAAGTGTAAGCGCACAACAAATTACAGAGTATTATCAGTTACGTTTAAAGTTAAGCAGTATTAAGGTCTTCTAATAAACCTAAGGAAAACTAAAGAAAAAAATAAAATAAATAAATAAAAACAAAGAAAAAAATGTCAAAAAAAAAAAAAAACAAACCCTAAAGAAAACCATCAGGACCCATCTATCATTCATCAGCTTTGAGTCCCATTGAAACATATTTCTCAGATTATAGAATGTTTTTCAGAAATATAAAACATAAACCAACTCCTCTAAAAAAAATTAAAACATTTCCAGAGATTAAAAAATAATAAAAAGGAAAGTTGTTTGGCTTTTTTAAAGCAGTTGTTATAAAATCCTTGTCTAGATGTTTATAAATCACTATAGTTATTTTAGTTTGGAGAGTGTGATATCACAGTCTTCAGGAAGAATTTAAACTTTTTGTAAGAAAAAAAAAAAGCAATCATTGTAATTCTGGAACATTTGGATACTTACAAATGAAAAGTGCCTTCAAAAATGTTTTTTAGCTTTTATATTTAATATGATGACATCTGTTACTCCATAGTTTTATGGTAAGAATTGCTGTATTTTTCCCAGTGATCCTAGAATATAAGTTTATTAAATTTAATTATCATAGTATTCTGCAAACAGTAAAGTGAATGTAATGTATACGATTTCTTATTTCATATTTTCAACAGAAAAAGCTTAGAAGACTGCTAAAGTACATGTTTTTCCGAGACTACAAATCCAAGATTGTCAAGGGTATAGATGAGGATGACCTTCTGGAAGGTAACCCAAAAAACACTGAAAGCAATGTGACATGCGTGATGGATGACACACTGATAAATTGTTAGTGTGGACTTTTCCATCACAGTGAAATATATGTGTTTCTGTTAAATAATGTAGCTTAGAAATTATCCAAGTAGCTATTTAGTTGGCAGCTAAATCTTGTGATTTTCTATTTACATGGCTTCATAGTAATCTGCTATGTCAGTTCTTTTAATCATATGGCCTGTTTTTTATCAGAATGTCATGAAACTGAGAAAATCATGTTGATTCAAAACATAATTGATCTTAGCAAGCAAAGTTTTTCTGTTGTGGGTATAGGAAGCCAGAACTGTTATTATAGATCTCTGAAATTCACATATGGGTTTTTCTTAATTTATTATAGAAAGTATCTGATATGCAGTATGATGTAAAGTCACCTCATTTTGGTGTGTTATTACTGTGCTATTTGAAATCTTACCAACAGCCCAACACGGGGTAAAAAATTTTCCTTATCTGATTTTCCAACTCAATTCCATTTCAGAATATTTAGAAAAAGATATTAATGTTGTAGAATCAAGCAGTGCTAAGCTGAAAACAGAAATGTACTAAACGATACTTACTGAGTCAAAATAAATACACGCTATAAAATAACTCATATATTTGTGTTGAATGTAGTCACTACATAGTGGTTATCCCATTGCTAATAAATACATTGATAAATAAACAAACTCTTTTAGATTGAGAACTTCAGAAAACTGCTCAAAACCCACTGAAGAGTTAATAAATCTTGGAAGTAAATTTAGATTTACATAACTTCAATAAATAAGTAAGTGTAATTACCATGCAAAGAACAAACAAATTCATATCAAATGTTTCATCAGTGTTGCCTATTTAATATTCCTGCAATTCTCAGAGAATTTAATTTCTGATAAGTAGTTCTCCAGTTGAATTTACATGCTTCCTTTTTTGAAGAGCATAAAGAATACAGACTTGAATTCCTGTCTTTCCTAGTTCTCTGCTTTCTCTCTATGTGAACTTGAGTATCATTTTTCTCATAAGTCAAAAATTATACCACTCACCATAGTGGAGTTCTTATGAGAGTTTAACATAATGTATGAAAATCACCTGATACATCCCTGAGATTGAATAAATGATAGCTTTTAATACCAAACTCAGAACATAAGAAGCTCAGAGTGGTGAGACTCTAGTATTCAGTTGTACTAGCAATATCATATGTGTCTGATGCCCTCTCCTCCTTATTTATTTCAGATCTCATCTCTTTAATTTCATTTAAATTTTCTAGTTTTTTGTATCACATAAAGTTTTAAAATAGTTGATATAACTTAATAAGATAAACTACTCCAGTAAAATGTATCTAATACTGAGGTAGGACTTTGAGAATGGCCATATGAGGATAGATTTTTTTTCCCAGTAAAACACATTTTACTGGTGAAAGCTTTAAAAAGTAATGGCATGAAGTCTCTATAAGTTGTCGTTAAGGGAATACAGCAAATGAAGAAGTACATATTTAAGGAAATCCAAATCTCATTAAGAACAGTGAGAGTCTGTTTTATTTGAGCCATGACCTGCTCCCATTACCCCTCCTCTTTCCTCCTGGAACCTCAGCTCAGAATGGTGGAAGCATTACTCTGAGCAAGTGTTTCCAAGAACACTGGACACATGATTCTTTCAGCTACCAGTCTAGGACAAGAGTTTCCCCCCAGGAGGTTGGCATCTCTCATCTCCTCTGGCTCCATGTTGCAGAAGCTTTATTCCATGCAGGCACAGTTAAAAGGACCAGAGTTTCCACCCATTCTCTCTTCATAGGAAAGCTCTAACCCAGACATGAAAGGCTAAGAATACTGGGTCCTGATTGCCCCAACCTAGCTTGAAGTAAAGCTCCACACCAGAAGGGAGAAGCCCAGAAGACAGTGGACTGCCATCCCTGCCTAGCTTTCCACATATAGATCTAGGAATCTTTTTAGTAAAAGCCAGTACAGTGATACAGAGGTTCAGCCCCAAGGGAGAGATAGGCTTTGATAAGAGAGAGCTTGGCAGCTTTCTCTATGAGGACTGACATTTTAGAACAGAGCATGTGGAATTTCATACCTAAGGGTGCTATAAAAATACTATGGAAATCCTGATTGTGAGTAATTAAGGGGAAGCTGGAAGCTACGTTATACTAGGACAACAAATAAAACAGGATGTCAGCTAAAGGTTTGACAGAGGAAACAAATGGAAGAGACAGCTAAGAAGAATCTTTCTGGGGTCAGAGCAAAATGTAAAGGCTGGTAATATCTGGACTCTGCAAAGGGGCCTGACGTCATTCAGACCAATCTGTGGAACATGCCCAAGAGTATTATCAAAAACAATAGAGCAATCAGCCAGAAGTCAGTGGAAGCTAACAGCTGTGTGTGATACCCCATGTGGAATCAAACCAACCAGAAACTTAATGGAGAGATCAGGAAAAATGACAGTCAAAGAGAAACTGACTAACACTACGGTATCCCTGGTGACTGAGGAGACCAATTGCATGCTCACATTTGTGCTCTCTGGGAAACAACTTCAGAGGCCATGTGCTATGAGGTAAAAAGATTTTATTGAACCAGTCTATCCAAATCACTAATCAAATAAACAACCAAACAAGCAAATAATGACAACAGGCCCCAGGAAGAAAAGGGAATTACTATTCAGAGTTACTACAAAATAAAATACCCATTTTCACCAACGATAACCACCAAATACTAGACAGGCAAAAAAAAAAAAAAAAAAAAAATGTGTGAGCCATTAAAAATGAACAAAAAGCAGACAACACAAACTGCCTTTGAGGGGGCCAAGATGTTGGACTTACAACACAAAAACTTCACAGTAGCAGTCAGAATAAAGGAAACCATTTTTTTTTTTTTTTTTAAAGGAAACCATTTTTAAGGAACAAAAGGAAGGTATGATTATAATGTCTCACAAAATAGAAAATATCAATTAAGAGATATTAAGGATTAAGAGAAATTAAGAAATTGTTCTGATGAACACTGTGTATTGTGTGGAAGTGTTGAATCACTATATTGTATACCTGACACTAATATTATACTGAATGTTAACTAAGTTTTAATAAATAATAAAATAAAACTTTAAAAAAGTTTAATAACTTTTACAAACTTAAAGAATAAAATATAGAGACCAATCATAAAAAAGAAACAATTGAGAATTCTGGGGTTGGAATGCACAATGACTAAAATGAAAAATTCAGTAAAGAGTCTCAGTAGTACCTTTGAAGTGAGAAGAAAGAATCTGATCTTGAAGACAGATTGTTAAAGATTATGCCATCTGAAAAACAAAAAAACAGAATGAAGATAAATTAACAGAGAAATCTGAGGCATCATTATATAAGCCAACATATACATAATGGGACTACCAGAAGGAAAGAAAATGATACAAAGGAGCAGAAAAAAATCTTCAAAGAGATAATGATTGAAACTTCTCTACTTTGATCAAAATCATTATATCCAAGCAGGTCAGCCAGCTCCAATTAGGATAATCACATAGAGATCCACATTCACACATATTCTTCTAAAAATGTAAGAAGACTAAGACAAAGAGAAAATCACAAAAGCCACAAGAGAAATGCACCTCTTCACATCCAGTCAAGCTCCAGCAATATTAACAGCTGATTTCTCATTAACAATATAGATTTAAAAAACAATGTATATTTATGTGTGTATATATATATATATATATATATATATATGTCAGAATAGCCATAGAATGACATATTCAAATTGCTTAAAAACAAAAACAAACAAACAAAAAAAAACTGTTAACCAAGAAACATATCCAGCAAAACTATCTTTTAAAAGTGAAGACAAAATGAAATATATTCCCACATAAATAAGAACTGGGTGAATTTCTTGGTAGCAAATCCATATTAAGAAATATGAAAGTGGGGCACCTGAATGGCTCAGTTGTTAAGCATCTGCTTTCATCTCAGGTCATGGTCCCAGAGTCCTGGGACCAAGCCCCACACTGGGCTCCTAGCTCAGCAGGAAGCCTGCTTCTCCTTCTCCCACTCCCCCAATTTGTGTTCCCTCTCTTGCTGTGCCTCTCTCTGTCAATAAATAAAATGAAATCTTACACACACACACACACACACACACACACAAATAGGAAAGTTAGTTCTTATGGCTCAAGTAACTGGCACCAAACAATAATTTCATTCCATACACATACACATACCCACACATACATACAGACACACACACAAAAGTACCTGTAAAGGTAATCATGTAAGTAAAATAGACAATATAATTGCATCTTTTTCCCTTTCTTCTCTTAACTGATTTAAAAAACCATGTATGAAACAATATAATAATTGTAATGTTAAGTCTATAACAGGTAGATATACACATGTAGATACATGTAGTTATATATTACAGTATATTTGACAGTAACAACATAAGTTAGGTGGGTGGAAACAAGGTGTGTTGGAGGAAGAAGTGGCACAAGATGGCTTCTCCAATTACAGAAAGAAATGAAAAGAAACAAATGGTAAATACAATAGTTAATATAACCAATTCTATAAATACCTGATTTTTATCCTTTGAAAACACAAACTACTGAAACTGAATCAAGAAGAAATAGAAAATGTGTGTACACCTATGGCAAGTAAATTCTTTGAATTAATAATATTAAGACTTCCCCAAAGAAAAACCCAGGGCTAAATGACCTCATGATGGATTCTACTACATGTTTAAAGCACAATTAACACCAATCTTTTCCAGCTCATTTTACAAGGCCAGTATTATGCTAATATGAAAACCAGACAAAGACAAAAAGAAAACTAAAGACTAATACATTGCTTCTCTGTATTCCTGATGCTGTACTTTCCATCTCTGTGACTTACTTGTTTTGTAACTGGAAGTTTCTCTTATGCTCCTTTATGTATTTCACCAGTTTCCTCACCCCACCTCCGCTTTGGCAACCATCTGTTCGTTCTCTGAATTTAAGAGTCTGTTTTTTCATTTGTCCTTTTTTTTCTTTGGTTGTTTCTTAAATTCTACATATGAGTGAAATCATGAGATACATGCCTTTCTCTTTCTGAAGTACTTCAGTTAGCATTATATACTCTGGGTCCATACATTTTGTTGCAAATGGCAAGATCTTGTTTTGTGTCTGTGTGTGTGGCTAAGTAATATTCCATTGTGTTTGTGTATGTGTGTGTGTGTGTCCATCTTCTTTATCCATTCATCTATTGACGGACACTTTGGTTGTTTCCATAATTTGGTTATTATAAATAATACTGTAAAAAAACATCTAGATGCATTTATCATTTTGAATTAGTGTTTTTATTTTCTTTGGGTAAATACCCAGTAGTGGAATTACTGGATCATATGATAATTCTACTTTCAATTTTTTGAGAAACCTCCATACCTTCTTCCATACTGGCTGCACCAGTTTCCATTCCTACCAACAATGCACAAGGGATTTTTGTTTTTGTTTCTTTTTTTCTCCACATCTCACAGATCTCACCAACACTTGTTACTTCTCGCCTTTTTTTTAATCTGGCCATTCTCACAGGAGTAAGGTGATATCTCAATGTGGTTTTGCTTTGCATTTTCCTGATTTGTGATGTTGAGCATCATTTCACATGTCTATTGGCCATCTGTATATCTTCTTTAAAAAATATCTATTCGAGTCCTCTGGCTATTTTTGATCAGATTATTTGGGGGGTTTTGTTATTGAATTATGTAAGTTCTTCATATATTTTAGATATTAAGCTCTTAGCAGATATATCATTTACAAATATCTTTTGCCATTCAGGAGGATGCTATAACATCTTCTTTAATATAGATGTGAAAATCCCTAACAGAATATTCAGTAAACCAAATCCAGCAACATCTAAAAAGTGTTAGGGTTAGGGTTAGGGTAAACCCCATGACCAAATGGGGTTTATCCCACGAATGGAAGATTGGTTTAAATTTAGAAAATACTTTGTATAATACATCATAAAGGTCATAAATCACATGATCATCTCAGTAAATGTAGAAAAATTATTTGAAAAAAATTCAAAAGTCTTTAATGAGAAAAATGCTAAAAAAACCGAGATGGGAACTTTCTCAACTTGGTAAAGGTCATTGCTATGAATGGAATGTTTGTATCTTCCCAGAATTGGTATTTTGCAGCCCAGTCACCAACATGATGGTATTTTGAGGTAGAGCCTTTGGAAAGCAATTAAGTCATGAGGGAGGGGCCTTCATGAATGGGATTTGTGCCCTTCTAAGAAGAGACACAGGAGAGTTTGCTTTTGCTTTCTGCCATATGAGGATAGGAGAAGACAGTCCATCTGCAAATCAGGAAGCAGGCTCTCATCAGATACCAAGTGTGCCAGCACCTAATCTTGAATTTTCCAGCCTCTAGAATTGTGAGAAATAAGTATTTGTTTTAAGCCATCCCATCTGTGATATATTTAAATATTTATTATTGTCTGTGCTGTAAATAGACCAGGACAGCCATTTATGGAAAACCCATAGTTCATATCATACTTAATTGTGAAAAATTGGATGCTTTCACCCTAAGATATTTGGATTTTCTTTACCTGGTATCTGCACATGTATTTTATCACTTAAAAAAAATAATTTATTTCTTTCTCCCTAACCCACACTGATATTAATGCATTAAACTATTAATTGCCTTTTATAATATTATACTCCTTCTTGATCTTTTGCAATAATTTTTTAAAGTTATGTTTTGCTTCTAGATAAGTATGGTAGTTTTACCCCTTAAGAGAAAAGGTGTAAGATCTTGTCCTTTTATGCTTCAAATACATTGCCACAATAAAATACATAATATTCTCTCCTTTTAATTTCAGATCTCAGTCTTGATGTTTTTTATCTAAGTGTTTTTATTTATTTTCTGAATTAGGCTTGCTATAGCAGGATTCTTTTTCTTTTCTTTTTTCTTGTTTTTTATTATGTTAAGTTAGTCACCATACAGTACGTCATTAGTTTTTGATGTCGTGTTCCAAGGGTCATTGTTTGCGTATAACACCCAGTGCTCCATGCAATTCATGCCCTCCTTAAGAGCAGAGATGCCCTTCAACAGAAGAATGGGTAAAGAAGATGTGCTCCATATATAAGCATGCTTTTTCTAAATATGCGAGGACTCTTTTTTTTTTTTTAAGGAATTTTAACAGTCCCTTTGCAGTTACTATGTTGATTGACAATTTGGTGTTTTATTGTCTCAACTTTACTCATGACATGAGTAAATGATTTAATTCTGCTTATGCTTTTGTTTCAGATGCAAAGATTCTCCCTTTAAAGACTATTTTGAGAGAACTCCCAATTCTGAATTTCACATGTAGTATTCGATACATGTAGTGATTAGTGTTGATATAAACCTGTTAAGCACATTTTGTTCCTTCCCTTATGTTTATGAAGACAAACTGAGTGGTAGCAATAATGCGAACAAAAGACAGAAGATCGCCCAAGACTTTCTCAACTCTATTGACCAAACAGGAGAACTCCTGGCAATGTTTGAAGATGATGAGATCGATGAAGTTAAGCAAGAAAGAATGGAGGTATGGTACACTCTTCTCCTTCTTATGTAATAGAAAACCTACTGCAGTGCTTATGCTATGTGGTTCTATTATGTTCTTTAATTGTTACCTGAATTGCCCAGAACAGGGTTTGCATGTCTGAAGGCGCCCAGATTCACCCTGTACAGGTGTCCATTTCTGCCTTCAGCCAAGACTTTGGGAGTCTGTTTCTCTCTTTCCTCCTCTAAATACAAGTAGATTTCCCTAAGCTTCCTGCTAGGCCTAACTTTTACTGATACTGTTTTATTCCAAACTTATTTTTTGTTCCAAATCATCCATTTATCTTTGTGGGCAAAGGTAATTTCCCCACTTTCGTGTTGGCACGTGGCATGAAGAGCTATCTTTCAGGCTCTGAATGGACTAACTAGCTGAGGTAGTATCCAGGGCAAGTACGTGCTTTCCAGCCCCGTAACACAAAGTTAGTGCCATGGGTTTGGGTTCCCTGGACATGTTTTCACAATACATGTGAAAATTGTGTGCTTTCTGTTTGCCTAAGCTATCTATTCATAAAATTACTGATTCCTTAAATACTTATTCAGAAATAAAAATGACTGATTTTATTTGAGTGCCTTCCAAAATAAAAAGCATTATTCTTATTGTCCTTATTATAATACTTTTACAGTTAAAAAAAAAAATCTCCATTATCCCCTTCTCTTTAAATGGGGCAAGAGAGGTAATTCCAGAACTCCAAAAAGACCATGCTAATAATCTCTATGCATGCTAAAAATATAATTATTTCATGTTAAATTCTGGAGGAAGTCCAATAGACATGCATGCTTTGTAAACTTTAACAACCTTCTTTAAAGAATTAGTATGGTTAGATCATGAACTGTGATCTAAAGGCAATGGTCTCTTTAGGTATCAATTACCTTAAAAATGTGTGGTTATCTTGGTTTGGGGCAACTGCAAATGGTTTTAGTTGAACTTCGCCGTGGGCCAAAATCATGCTAAGTTGTCCAAAGCAGATGATAAACATATATTTCTGATGTCATTATGGCCTAAACAGGATATGATCGTTTAGTGGCATGGTTTATACAGAGAGCAAATATTATTTATGCTTTTTTAAAAAAACATTTTTATATTAAACTAATGGGCATTAAGAAAGATTCATGAAGGAAGGACTATATGTGAATCATTAATGAAATAGAACAAGTAGCTTTTCAATGTTAATGGTAAAATCTCTGTCAACCAAGCCCGCTGCCTAGAAGGGCATTCCACAATCAGGAAGAAGAGAAGAAATGGAGCATGCTGTAGCACTAAGCTAATAATAACAGGCTACCATAGGCTTGGAAAAATGATGAGTCAGGAAGGTACAAGTTAAAGTCAATAAAGTATCCGGAAAGGCAGGAGAGGAAAAGCATGGGAACTGATGCAGTTTATATACCTCCTCCCTGCAGTTATATATTACACAGTGGTCACCAGGATAATAAAATAGCAATAGTTGGTGAAAATGGTTACAACGCAGTAAGCTTCATCTATGTAATAAAAATCAGATTGGCAGGTCTTTAAGCTTTATATCATAACTAAAATCTTCTCCAAGCAAGAGAACAGAGAACAGTTTTGAGATTCTACTCATCCAAATAACAGAGTTTAACTGAATAAAAAGTGCTGAACTTAGACGTAACTGTAGACAGTAGAAAGTGGGACTGTTAAGAGCATCGGCCTTGCCTGCTTCTAATTTGACAGGTTATAGTTTCAAGCGTAAACCACAACGGCAGCAGTCCATATGAAACCACTTTGGACTTGCAGACTGCAATCTCTGCTTTTCAAGTGCAGGGGGGTAATCAGTCCTGGCATCACTCCGTGATTTCATTTTTCTCTAAGCATCACTTACTGTTGCAGAAATTTTGTTTGCTACCTCCTTCCCAAGAATGTATGAAAATGGTATAGGCCTACCAACAAAGCTTATTATTGTTTTGCTTTCTTCCTTTTTTTCTTAAATGTGATTTAGAAGAGAAAAAAGTTTCATAGACATAAAAACCCACTTGGGATCCTAGCTTTTTCTCAAAACGTTGAGCAAGCATACAAGAAAAAATGAGTTCTTTCCTGTTGTTTTTAGGTGATTTCTGTGTGTTCCTGGCTTTTTTTTTTTTTTTTTTTTGAGCTCATAATTTGCTTCATCATTATTAAAGATTATATGACTTGAGATATAAAAAGTCTAGATTTTTACTTCCATTTCTACTTGCCTATCCTTCATCATGACAGTTAGCTAACTCTTACCCTATTTTAGTTTTCCTCCAGCACCAAATTTTTAACACTTGGGTATATATGTATTGTAGAGATCTATGATCCATTGCCTCTGAAGATACTTACAAATTATCAAATAAAGATTAGAATAATGTTCAAAATTACCTTTGAGGGTTAGGAAAGAGCAGATTTGGTAAACATAATAAAAAGCATTTGAATGCTCACAACTTCTCTTGTGTTCCTCCACTTAACCCCCATGCCAGAATGACACAGGTGTGTTTTACTGTTAATCCTGTTTCTTACATTCTAATTTTTTGAGCATCAAACAATTAAATGTGACTGTGTCAACCAAAGGCCAAGAGGGTGGCACAAAAACTGCAAATAGCTTTGGTTTTTCTGTTTTTTTAAAGATTTTATTTGTTTACTTAAGAGAGAGCATGAGCAGGGGCAGAAGCAGAGGGAGAGGGAGAAGCAGACTCATCACTGAGCACAGAGCTCAAAGTGGGGCTTGATCCCAGGACCCTGAGGTTATGACCTGAGCCAAAGTCAGACACTTACCCTACTGAGCCACCCAGTTGCCCCATCTTTGGGTTTTCTTAACAGAGTGACTATGGTAACTCAGAGCTCTACTGTGAAGGAACCTGAGAAGCTCAAGTTTATCATCAATCAAGTAAAATACCTAGTCTAATAAACTACTAGGTGAGGGGGATGTAAAGAATAAATGTATAAAAAGTTGGGTGAACTCTACCTTCTGACTAATCCTCAACCTGAGGATTAAACTTTCTTGTTTAAAAGTAAACAAGAAAGCAAAATTAGAGCCTACCAGAGAGACAAGCCTTTAAATAAAATAGGGTACTAAAACCTCAAAGGCCTGTTACTGTAATCTAGAAATAAAGCAGAGTAGAATACATAAAGTTTAAGATCTCTTAAAAATGTTTGTAATTGGCTTACAATTGAATAACATTCCAGGTGGCCATCTGAATTTAACTTAAAGTGATTGGCCATAGATTTAAAACACAAAGTTTCTCATAAAAGCTGAATGATTGGAGAAATCAGGTTCACATTCAGTTGTGCGCCGAGCATAATGAGGTTATGATCCCTAGGGAAGTTGAAACTCAGTGTTATTGTTTGTGGAGCTAAGTATACTGGAAAACTCACTGAAGAAGCCAGAGACGTGGATTGCTATAGACGTTCTTCATCTTCTCATTTTGAAGTCTGTTCTTTCTACCATTCCCCTTCTCTATTATTATTATTTTTTAATTATAATAGTAAAATAAAATGCCTCTAAGACTAAGTTTTCAAAAATATCTTAGATAAGATTCATCATAAAAGGGGGCGCCTGGGTGACTCAGTGGGTTAAAGCCTCTGCCTTCGGCTCAGGTCATGGTCCCAGGGTCCTGGGATTGAGTCCCTCATCAGGCTCTCTGCTCAGCAGTGAGCCTGCTTCCCTCTCTCTCTGCCTGCCTCTCTGCCTATTTGTGATCTCTGTCTGTCAAATAAATAAATAAAATCTTTAAAAAAAAAAAAAGATAAAAAAGGCTAACCCTAGTAAGATAAATGTTTACAAATATGAAAAAAAAATACAAACATTGAGTTTAAAAATGAGGCCCAGAGAAAATTTTAAAATTTAAGTGTACATGAGATTAAGATGCAGAGTTTATGTACTGGAAAGATATAGTTTATGTATGTACATACAGATGGTATATATAGAAATGCATATATCTTTACATGCATACTATTATGTATATTCTGTAAGAATAGAAATATAGTGATAGTCAATTTTTTTCATATAAAAGTAAAAGAACAATCAGAGGTATATCCAACAAACTCAGATGCTAATAATAGCAATTACTACTTCAGAAAAAAGAATATTAGAGAGAAAAGGCTTTAAAAGACAACAATGTCAGTAATTTTGTGTTACTAAGTGATGCTGCCTGTGGTGAAGAGAGTAAGTACAAAATGTTAATCATCAAATTCCAGAGAGGTGAAATACACAAACTAAAAGCTTCCAGTAATGGGGGAGATGTCAGAGAAATGCATTTGTTGAGCCTGAGACACACTATTCTCAGTCCTTAGCAGATTGACTTGGGGAAAAAATTTTAATAATAAAAATTTAAGTTTATCTATAGATGTATATAAACATTTTTAAACAAGCAGCGGTTTTAAAATCTTATTCAGCTAACTCTAAGGATTCCACAGTGCTCTTTAGGGAAAGTGAGGAGAAGTTTGTTGAGTCTCTAGCCTCCCTTCTCTGCCCACACTTCCCTCAGTCAGAAGAACTTCTCTGACTTATTGAATCTGCATATCATTGGTAAAGAAGGGGTTTCATTATTTTTTTTCCATCAAAAATCATTATAAAACATCACTGGAGTTTTTCTGTCTCTCAGGGTCAACAGATTTCAAAAACGTACAAATCGATAGAGCCCATTACCTTACCAGAGCAAAAAAAGAAAACCTACAAGTAGTAAGAAAAGTTAAATATAAAAAACCCTAATTGACTGAAAATTTAAAAAGAAGAAACCAACAACTAATAGGAGCAGCTAATGGACCCACAACAGATTAAAAATTACTACCATTGACTCTTTGGGTAATAAGAACACTAAGAATAGTCCATGTAAAAATTAAAAAATTCGGACAAAACTTTACTTAAAACATAGGCAACTTTTTAGCTTTTAAGCCTTTGTTAAATTAGGAAAAATGAAAATAAATGATTCAACTAAAATTAGAAATTTTACATTAAGGGGCTTGTGGGTGGCTCAGTCAGTTACAGGTCCAACTCTTGATTTCAGCTCAGATCATGATCTCAGGGTCATGAGATAGAGCCCCGCGTGGGGCTCCATGCTGACTGTAGAGTCTGCTTAAAATTTTCTCTCTCCCTCTCCCTTGGCCCTTACCCCACCACTCCTGAATGCATTCTCTCTCTCTTTCTTAAAAAAAAAAAAAAAAAAAAATTTCACTTCAGGAGTACATATAATAAAAAGAAAAAAATTTTACATCAAAGAGAAAACAGGAAAAATGAAAATACAAAAATAAACATATAAACTTAGAAAACAAATAATTACAATCTAAGAACCCTTTGCAAAAATAAGAACAAAATGGTGGAATGAATCTAAGTCTCAATAAGTAAAATGAAAAGATAGCTTCTAAAATTAGCAAGGCATGGGGATCTAGCCATAGACTGGAGAAATCAATTCATATATAATTATGTTACTAACATATTTGAAAAGCCTGATGGAATGAGTATCTTCCTAAGAAAACATAAATGATTAGTTTTACTCAACAGATCGTAGAAAACTTGGATAGATCAGTAAACTTGGAAAACATGCTAAATGTTTTTAAAGAATTATGTCCTAAAAAGTCTATGAATCCAAAATGGCTTATGGAAAAGCTCTTTCAAACATTCATAAAACAGTTTATTACCATTGCTTTATAAGCTCTGTCAGAGTAAAGAAAGTAAGGAAAACTCATTAAGTTTTACAAAGTATCATAATATAATCTTATTTATGAAAATGGATGCAGGGGTGCCTTAGTGACTCAGATGTTAAGTCCAGTCGTTAAGTCCAGTCATTAAGTCCCAGGGTCCTGGGATCGAGGCCCATGTTGGGCTCCTTGCTCAGCAGGAAGCCTATTTCTCCCTCTACCACTCTCCCTGCTTGTGTTCCCTTTCTCACTGTCTCTCTTTCTCTGTCAAATAAATAAATAAAATCTTCAAAGAAAGGAAGAAAGGAATGAAGGAAATGGATGCAGGAATCTTATATAATATTAGCAATTTTGATTAGCAGTATCTGTAATAAGAAATGTGCCATGACTGAATAAGATTTTTTTCGTGAATTTAAGCATGCTTAATATTGGAAAATACATTAATGTTATATACCCAATAACTAAGTCAGAGGAAAGCAACCATATAGTTTAGGAGGT
Source organism: Mustela putorius furo (assembly GCF_011764305.1). Taxonomy (NCBI): domain Eukaryota; kingdom Metazoa; phylum Chordata; class Mammalia; order Carnivora; family Mustelidae; genus Mustela; species Mustela putorius. The sequence continues at coordinate 11,521,186 of NW_025422123.1, read as the reverse complement.
ATTAGACAGGAGCGCGTGGGTGGCTCAGTCAGTTAAGTGTTTGCCTTTGGCTCAAATCATGATCTCAGAGTCCTGGGATCAAGCCACACATCAGGAGGCTCCCTGCTCAGTGGGGAGCCTTCCTCTGCTTCTCCCTCTCCCTCTGCCCCTCCACCTACTTGTGCACTATTTTTCTGTCTCTATCAAATAAATAAATAAAATCTTAAAATTAAGTTTTAAAAAGACATTGGACAAAATTAACTTCCTATTCTTTTTAGAAATTCTCAATGAACTAGAAATAAAAAAGTACCTCCATATCAATATAAAGACTACCTCACTCCACTGAATAGACATCATTATAGTTTGAAAAATATAAACAGAGTTCCATTAAATTCTAAAATGCCCATACTATCATTTTTACTTGCCAGAGTTCAGAAAACATTAGCCAGTGCAATAAAAGGCATAGCTATTGGTAAGAGACAAAATTTATCATTATGTATAGATAATATAATTTTTATTATTCATCCTTGAGAATCAATACAAAAGCTATTAGAACCAGTTACTGCCTTCATTAAATCATATAGATACTTTAAAAATCAATAGTTTCCCCCATACTTCAATAAGAGTTGATAAAAATGAGAAAGACAATCTCAATCAAAATAACACAAGGATGAAGTTTATTTGGAGTGGAACTTTATATTAACAAGAAATTTAAGAGAATATGAAAGTAATATTTAATAAAATATTGAAATATGAGGAGTGCATAAGTGAAGAAATACTGTGTTCCTAGATACAAGCATGGAATATTATAAATATATACATTGTACCCAAATTAGTTTATTAGCTTAATGTAACCTCAACAAAAATCTGAGCAGAATTTTTTTAAAAACTCTCAAATGATATTAAGGGTTATTTTAAGTGATAAAAAAAAGAGAAGCAAAGAAATTTTCATTAAAGAAGTGTAGGGGCTGGGGCACCTGGGTAGCTCAGTCAGTTAAGCATCTGCCTTTGGCTCAGGTCAAGATCTCAGGGTCCTGGGATCAAGTCCCACACAGGCTCCCTGCTCAGTGGGAAGTCTGCTTTTCCCTTTCTCTCTCTCTCTCTCAAATAAATAAAATGTAAAAGAAAAAAGAAAAAAGAGTAGAGGGCAGGGTTCAGTTTATCCTACCAGATATAACATTTCATAAAACTACTGTCATCAAAATAGTGTGGTCCTGGTGTAAAACCCAATAAGCATACCAACAAATAGAATATATGACGTAAATATAGAGAGCATAATTTAGTGATGATAAAGGTAACTTTAGAAATTAATGGGAGAAAGACGCCAAACAGTTGGATAACATTTGGGGAAAAAAAATAGTTAATTCCTAACCTTATACTTACATGAGAATAAACTCAGGTGGGTTGAAACAATAGGTATGAAAAGTAAAAATAGAAACAAACACTGGTAAATATCCATTTGGGGATGTGGAAGGATTTTCCAGCCTTTTGTTTTCTAAACAAGCTTTTAAAGACCTGCTCCTCAAGATGTTAACAGGTGCACTGTTGGGAATGGGGATGGGGAAGTGGTCTATTTTCAAACTAGTTTGTGAAATCCTAAACTAAGAAATTGAAGAGATTCCTTTTAAGACCTTCCAGAGGTTTCTGTATGCAAATATATATTGTGAATTTTTCAGCAATGGAAATAGAATCTATTAAACTTTTCTGGAAAGAAGGGGGGAGGAGTCAAGATGGCAGAGAAGTAGCAGGCTGAGACTACATCAGCTAGCAGGAGATCAGCTAGATAGCTTATCTAAAGATTGCAAACACCTGCAAATCCATCGGCAGATCAAAGAGAAGAAGAACAGCAATTCTGGAAACAGAAAAACAACCACTTTCTGAAACATAGGACCGGCGGAGAAGTGAATCAAAAGCGACGGGAAGATAGACCCCGGGGGGAGGGGATGGCTCCCGGCAAGCGGCGGAGTAACGGTGCACAAAATCAGGACTTTTAAAAGTCTGTTCCGCTGAGGGACATTGCTCCAGAGGCTAAACCGGGGCGAAGCCCACGCGGGGTCTGCGTGGCCGCAGGTCCCACAGGGTCACAGAAGGATCGGGGGTGTCTGAGTGTCGCAGGGCTTGTGGGTATTGGAACAGGAAAGCCGGCTACAGAGACAGAGCCGACAGTAAGTTCGCAGCTCGGGGTTACCTTGAACCGGTCACAGGCTCGGTGAGCTCGGAGCATGGCCGGAGGTCAGGCAGACGGGAGTAACTGGGCGCTGTTCTCTGAGGGTGCACTGAGGAGTCGGGTCCCAGGCTCTGGCTCCTCCGGGCTGGAGACCAGGAGGCCGCCATTTGTATTCCCTTCCTCCGGAACTCTACGGAAAGCGCTCAGGGAACAAAAGCTCCTGAAAGCAAACCTGATTGGATTACTCAGCCCGGCCCCTGGTAAGGTGGGTGCAATTCCACCTGGGGCAAAGACACTTGAGAATCACTACACCAGGCCCTTCCCCCAGAAGATCAACAAGAAATCCAGCCAAGACCAAGTTCACCTACCAAGGAGTGCAGTTTCAATACCAAGGAGAGCAGCAGAATTCCAGAGGAGGAGAAAGCAAAGCAAGGAACTCATGGCTTTCTCCCTGTGGTTTTTTGTGTTTTTTTTTTCCCCTGTGATTTTTTTAGTCTTGCAGTTAATTTAATTATTTTCTTTTTCATTTTTTTTTCTCTTCTGCTAAAATTTTTTTTAACTTTTACCCTTTTCTTTTTTAACATTTTTTAACTAGTTTATCTAATATATATATATTTTTCCTTTTATATTTTTCTTTATTCGTTTTCTTTTTTTAAATTCTTTTCTTTTATTTTTTTTTCATTATTTTTTTTTTCTTTCTTTTTGAACCTCTTTTTATCACCTTTCGCCCCCCCTCATGATTTGGGATCTCTTCTAATTTGGTTAAAGCATATTTTCCTGGGGTTGTTGCCACCTTTTTAGTATTTTACTTGCTCCTTCATATACTCTTATCTGGACAAAATGACAAGGCGGAAAAATTCACGACAAAAAAAAAGAACAAGAAGCATTACCAAACGCTAGGGACCTAATCCATACAGACATTGGTAATATGTCAGATCTAGAGTTCAGAATGACAATTCTCAAGGTTCTAGGCGGGCTTGAAAAAGGCATGGAAGATATTAGAGAAACCCTCTCGGGAGATATAAAAGCCCTTTCTGGAGAAATAAAAGAACTAAAATCTAACCAAGCTGAAATCAAAAAAGGTATTAATGAGGTGCAATCAAAAATGGAGGCTCTCACTGCTAGGATAAATGAGGCAGAAGAAAGAATTAGTGATATAGAAGACCAAATGGCAGAGAATAAAGAAGCTGAGCTATAGAAGGACAAACAGATACTGGACCACGAGGGGAGAATTCGAGAGAGAAGTGACACCATAAGACGAAACAACATTAGATAATTGGGATTCCAGAAGAAGAAGAAAGAGAGAGGGGAGCAGAAGGTATACTGGAGAGAAATTATTGGGGAGAATTTCCCCAATATGGCAGAGGGAACAAGCATCAAAATTCAGGAGGTTCAGAGAACGCCCCTCAAAATCAATAAGAATAGGCCCACACCCCGTCACCTAATAGTAAAATTTACAAGTCTTAGTGACAAAGAGAAAATCGTGAGAGCAGCCCGGGAAAAGAAGTCTGTAACCTAAAATGGTAAAAATATTAGATCGGCAGCTGATTTATCCACAGAGACCTGGCAGGCCAGAAAGAGCTGGCATGATATTTTCAGAGTACTAAACGAGAAAAACATGCAGCCAAAAATACTATATCCAGCTAGGGTATCATTGAAAATAGAAGGAGAGATTAATAGCTTCCAGGACAAACAAAAACTGAAAGAATTTGCAAACACCAAACCAAATCTACAGGAAATATTGAAAGGGGTCCTCTAAGCAAAGAGAGAGCCTACAAGTGGCAGATCAGTAAGGAACAGAGACCATATACAGTAACAGTCACCTTACAGGCAATACAATGGCACTTAATTGATATCTCTCAGTAGTTACCCTGAATGTTAATGGGCTAAATGTCCCAATCAAAAGACACAGGGTATCAGAATGGATAAAAAAACAAAACCCATCTATATGTTGCCTCCAAGAAACTCATTTTAAGCCCGAAGACACCTCCAGATTTAAAGTGAGGGGGTGGAAAAGAATTTACCATGCTAATGGACATCAGAAGAAAGCAGGAGTGGCAATCCTTATATCAGATCAATTAGATTTTAAGCCAAAGACTATAATAAGAGATGAGGAAGGACACTATATCATACTCAAAGGGTCTGTCCAACAAGAAGATCTAACAATTTTAAATATCTATGCCCCCAACATGGGAGCAGCCAACTATATAAACCAATTAATAACAAAATCAAAGAAACACATCAACAATAATACAATAATAGTAGGGGACTTTAACACTCCCCTCACTGAAATGGACAGATCATCCAAGCAAAAGATCAGCAAGGAAATAAAGGCCTTAAACGACACACTGGACCAGATGGACATCACAGATATATTCAGAACATTTCATCCCAAAGCAACAGAATACACATTCTTCTCTAGTGCACATGGAACATTCTCCAGAATAGATAACATCCTCGGTCCCAAATCAGGACTCAACCAGTATCAAAAGATTGGGATCATTCCCTGCATATTTTCAGACCACAGTGCTCTGAAGCTAGAACTCAACCACAAGAGGAAGTTTGGAAAGAACCCAAATAGTTGGAGACTAAACAGCATCCTTCTAAAGAATGAATGAGTCAACCGGGAAATTAAAGAAGAAAACAATCATGGAAACATATGATAATGAAAATACAATGGTTCAAAATCTGTGGGACACAACAAAGGCAGTCCTGAGAGGAAAATATATAGCGGTACAAGTCTTTCTCAGGAAACAAGAAACGTCTCAGGTACACAACCTAACCCTACACCTAATGGAGCTGGATAAAGAACAAGAAAGAAACCCTAAGCCCAGCAGGAGAAGAGAAATCATAAAGATCAGAGCAGAAATCAATGAAATAGAAACCCAAAAGACAATAGAGCAAATCAACGAAACTAGGAACTAGTTCTTGGAAAGAATTAATAAAATTGGTAAGCCCCTGACCAGACTTATCAAAAAGAAAAGAGGAAGGACCCAAATAAATAAAATCATGAATGAAAGAGAAGAGATCACAACTAACACCAAAGAAATACAAACTATTATAAGAACATACTATGAGCAACTCTACGCCAACAAATTTGACAATCTGGAAGAAGTGGATGCATTCCTAGAAACATATAAACTACCAAAACTGAACCAGGAAGAAGTAGAAAACCTGAACAGACCCATAACCAGTAAGGAGATTGAAACAGTCATTAAAAATCTCCAAACAAACAAAAGCCCAGGGCCAGACGGCTTCTTGGGGGAATTCTACCAAACATTTAAAGAAGAACTAATTCCTATTTTACTGAAACTGTTCCAAAAAATAGAAATGGAAGGAAAACTTCCAAACTCATTTTATGAGGCCAGCATCACCTTGATCCCAAAACCAGACAAGGATCCCATCAAAAAAGAGAGCTATAGACCAATATCCTTGATGAACACAGATACGAAAATTCTCAACAAAATACTAGCCAATAGGATTCAACAGTACATTAAAAGGATTATTCACCACGACCAAGTGGGATTTATTCCAGGGCTGCACAGTTGGTTCAACATCCGCAAATCAGTCAATGTGATACAACACATCAATAAAGAAAGAACAAGAGCCATATGATACTCTCAATAGATGCTGAAAAAGCATTTGACAAATGCTCCCTTCCTGATCAAAACTCTTCAAAGTGTAGGGATAGAGGGCACATACCTCAATATCATCAAAGCCATCTATGAAAAACCCACCGCAAATATCATTCTCAATGGAGAAAAACTGAAAGCTTTTCCGCTAAGGTAAGGAACACGGCAGGGATGTCCATTATCACCACTGCTATTCAACATAGTACTAGAGGTCCTAGCCTCAGCAGTCAGACAACAAAAGGAAATTAAAGGCATCCAAATTGGCAAAGAAGAAGTCAAACTATCACTCTCCGCAGATGATATGATACTATATGTGGAAAACCCAAAAGACTCCACTCCAAAACTGCTAGAACTTGTACAGGAATTCAGTAAAGTGTCAGGATATAAAATCAATGCACAGAAATCAGTTGCATTTCTCTACACCAACAGCAAGACAGAAGAAAGAGATATTAAGGAGTCAATCCCATTTACAATTGCATCCAAAACCATAAAATACCTAGGAATAAACCTAACCAAAGAGGCACAGAATCTATACTCAGAAAACTATAAAGTACTCATGAAAGAAATTGAGGAAGACACAAAGAAATGGAAAAATGTTCCATGCTCCTGGATTGGAAGAATAAATATTGTGAAAATGTCTATGCTACCTAAAGCAATCTACACATTTAATGCAATTCCAAAGTACCATCCATCTTTTTCAAAGAAATGGAACAAATAATTCTAAAATTTATGGAACCAGAAAAGACCTCGAATAGCCAAAGGGATATTGAAAAAGAAAGCCAACGTTGGTGGCATCACAATTCCGGACTTCAAGCTCTATTACAAAGCTGTCATCATCAAGACAGCATGGTACTGGCACAAAAACAGACACATAGATCAATGGAACAGAATAGAGAGCCCAGAAATAGACCCTCAACTCTGTGCTCAACTAATCTTCGACAAAGCAGGAAAGAATGTCCAATGGAAAAAAGACAGCTTCTTCAATAAATGTTGTTGGGAAAATTGGACAGCCACATGCAGAAAAATGAAATTGGACCATTCCTTACACCACACACGATAATAGACTCAAAATGGATGAAGGACCTCAGTGTGAGAAAGGAATCCATCAAAATCCTTGAGGAGAACACAGGCAGCAACCTCTTCAACCTCAGCCGCAGCAACATCTTCCTAGGAACAACGCCATAGGCAAGGGAAGCAAGGGCAAAAATGAACTATTGGGATTTCATCAAGATCAAAAGCTTTTGTACAGCAAAGGAAACAGTTAACAAAATCAAAAGACAACTGACAGAATGGGAGAAGATATTTGCAAACGACATATCAGATAAAGGACTAGTGTCCAAAATCTATAAAGAACTTAGCAAACTCAACACCCAAAGAACAAGTAATCCAATCAAGAAATGGGCAGAGGACATGAACAGAGATTTCTGCAAAGAAGACATCCAGATGCCAACAGACCCATGAAAAAGTGCTCCATATCACTCAGCATCAGGGAAATACAAATCAAAACCACAATGTGATATCACCTCACACCAGTCAGAATGGCTAAAATCAACAAGTCAGGAAATGACAGATGCTGGCGAGGATGCGGAGAAAGGGGAACCCTCCTACACTGTTGGTGGGAATGCAAGCTGGTGCAGCCACTCTGGAAAACAGCATGGAGGTTCCTCAAAATGTTGAAAGTAGAACTGCCCTATGACCCAGCAATTGCACTACTGGGTATTTACCCTAAAGATACAAACGTAGTGGTCCAAAGGGGCACGTGCACCCGAATGTTTATAGCAGCAATGTCCACAATAGCCAAACTATGGAAAGAACCTAGATGTCCATCAACAGATGAATGGGTAAAGAAGATGTGGTATATATACACAATGGAATACTATGTAGCCATAAAAAGAAATGAAATCTTGCCATTTGTGACAACATGGATGGAACTAGAGCGTATCATGCTTAGCGAAATAAGTCAAGCAGAGAAAGACAACTATCATATGATCTCCCTGATATGAGGAAGTGGTGATGCAACATGGGGGCTTAAGTGGGTAGGAGAAGAATCAATGAAACAAGATGGGATTGGGAGGAAGACAAACCATAAGTGACTCTTAATCTTACAAAACAAACTGAGGATTGCTGGGGGGAGGGGCGTTGGGAGAAGGGGGGTTGGGGTTATGGACATTGGGGAGGGTATGTGCTTTGGTGAGTGCTGTAAAGTGTGTAAACCTGGCGATTCACAGACCTTTACCCCTGGGGATAAAAATACATGTTTATAAAAAATAAAAAATTTAAAAAAAAAAGTTTTCTGGAAAGAAATCCCAGTTTGGAGACAAACCACAAAGGAAATGACTGTTAAATTTGATGATAAAAATTATATAACTTGTAGATGTCAGAAAAAGGCAAAATTGAAAAACAAATTAATGTAAAAAAGTGATAAAATGTTAATATCGTTTATTTATGTAGATCTTTTAGTCAATAAGAAAACATTCCAGTAGAAAAATTGGCAAAAGATAATAATATATTAATCATAGGAAGAGAAATAAAAATAACTAGTAAGCATGCAAAATATCTGCTAACTTGTAATGAACCAATGCCATTTTTGCTTATAGAAATGGTCAGGAGTAAGATGGAATTGGGTACACATTAACTGCTGGTGGAAAAGAAGTTTGAGAGAAATCAGAAACTATTTAAAAATATCATTAGAGGCATTTATCTACTTCAACCCAGTAAACCCACAGTTGGTAATTTCTCTTTAAGATATAATCTGAAATTTTGATCATATGCATATTCTTATATACAAGGCTGTTCATCCACTGTTTATAACAGTGGAAATGGGACAAGAGAATACTACTATCCAATGATAAGGAAATGTGTATATTCCCTCACACACATAAGTTAAGACTGGAAGGATATATACCCATAGGCTAACTTAACATTGGCTCTCATCAGGTGATGAGATTATAAGTGAATTGTATGTGTAAATATATGCTGTTTTGACTTTACATATTTATCATCTATGTTGTTTCTTTTAATCTCCAGTTAAGATTCCACAGTTCACCTTTTCATGGTTTTCCCCCATCAGAAGTATTAGTCTATACATGGTGCTGCCAGGATATGCTTTGTGAGCAAATTAAGTAGGTTCATATTATATAATTGAGGAGTAGGAGAATATAACCATACAGCATGGCACAGACTACATTCAGAGCGGTATTAATGATCTAAGAAGTTTAAAACAGTTAACATTTCGCATGATTCTGATGAACAGAAAGCCCATTTCAAATGAATTAAGCAGTTAGGGAAATGGTTCAGGTAAACAACCAGAGGTGGATTTGGCTTCTAGCAACGTTTGTTATTGAGGTTTACAATATGTCCCTGGATTTGTAGCTCCATTTACCTATAATTCACTCTTTCCTGCCCTTTTCTGTTTTTTTGGCCTAATCTTTTGGTTGACTGACCTCACAGGAGCACTAATTCTCCAGTTCATAATAGAGAGAATACCTTTGTCCAAGATTAACTCTGAAAATGCTTATATCACAGGATCTTCTGAAAGCCCTAGCACCCTCAGTAGCTAGTAGGATGACGTGTTCTTACTGGCTTGGCCTAAGTCATGGGCTACCATCCCTAAAGATGCATTCAGCCCCTCACAAAGGCATGGTTCCCTGGAGCTTTAGGAAGACTGTACGAGGGGCGCCTGGGTGGTTCAGTGGGTTAAGCCGCTGCCTTGGGCTCAGGTCATGATCTCAGAGTCCTGGGATCGAGTCCCGCATCAGACTCTCTTCTCAGCAGAGAGCCTACTTCCCTCTCTCTCTCTCTCTGCCTGCCTCTCCATCTACTTGTGATTTCTCTCTGCCAAATAAACAAATAAAATCTTTAAAAAAAAAAAAAAAGGAAGACTGTACAAATGCTGGACAGGCAGCTGCAAAGGTCTGTAAGTGCAGAGTATCATACATTATGACAGCAAGATGGATAGAGTGATGCATGACAGCCTGGAGTTGCCTCAGATCTCTAAGTTTTCCCTAAGAGACAGCATGTATAGTGAGTAGAAATCATTTTCTTTGGGTTCAGCCAACGTATACATCCTTCCTTCCACTCTTGAACTCATTCGGCATTTATTCTTGGAGACTCTTGTGTAAGTCATCGTACTACCTACCTGTGAGGTTATGTCTATAAAAAAAGACAGAATATGGCTTCTGCCTTCACAGTCCTATAGTAATAAGTGGCAGATCAAGAGAAAACAATGTGCCTTGTTAAGGGGAATACAGGCTCAATAAATGGTTGTTATTACCACTCTGTTATTTGGTCTTGAATTTTGAGCCTTCTTGTTGGATTATTGATTGTGTGATGGAACCGTGTATTTTCTGTTTTGCTTGCTCTTTTATTTAAAATTGAGTTTATTCTGAGGTAAAGCACATTACTTTTTCAAGAAATTATTATGGCTAGCCTCAGGGCCATAGAATAGGGTCACTATGGTTTGCCAAGGAGGGCACAAAATAGAACAGAACTAGGGTACATTTTAAAACATGAAATATATGTTTCATGTATGCTAGGGCTAGTATGTTAGGGCTAGACTCTGAAGAGACTCATCAGAAGAACACATTAGTATGTCTGTTTATTCTTTTGAAGGTAATTTTTGATCAAATAATTGAAAAATGCTCTATGAAATCATTCTTCAGGAAATATTAATATAACTACCTCCAAAAAGAAAAAAGAAAAGCCTTTGGTAATTCCAGCTACACAGAGCAGAATTAATGTAATTTAGTACATGTTTTTCTGGCCTAGAAACAGCAGAACAGAGAATATTACATGACTTCAGGAGAACCCAAAGGTAGGAATAATGCATCGCTCTGAAACTATTTCCATTTGCATCTTTATAGACTCTGTCAGATTGTTCTGTAGCCACAGCTAGATCTATCTTCCGATTACATAATGGTAAATATTTGTATATTCATTGCCATAAAAGCTTGTCTAAACCTGAGAAAGGTATCTTCTGGAGAAGAGATTTTCCCATTAATAACATGAAAAGTTACAGAGCTTATAAAAATAGAACATTCCCTAACTTACCCAGGTCCTTATCATTCTGTGGCTTAATATATCATGTTTGACTGATAGTTCTTCAGGGATTCTTCTAGGCTTTCCTTAACCAGGTGTGAACTGTGGGCTCCAACTGAGGGTAGAGACAGACTTCTGCTTTTTTTTTTTTTTTTTTTTAAAGATTTTATCCATTTATTTGACAGAGAAAGAGAGAGCACAAGGAGGGGGAAAGGCTGAGGGAGAAGGAGAAGCAGGCTCCCCGCAGAGCAGAGGAAGCCCCATGTGGGACTCTATCCCAGGACTCTGGGACCATGACCTGAGCCAAAGGCAGTGGCTTAACCAGCTGAGCCACACAGGTGCCCCCAGACTTCTGCTTTGATGAAAGCACTCCACGTATCTGGTGTAAAACTAGAGGTAGTTGGGTTGTGTTGTTGTTTTAATTGTTCTCTAACAGAATGTTTCATCTCTTGGTTTATTTTTTGCTGTAGAAAAAATTTAGAGCAAAATTAGCCAAATGACTACTGTCTTTATGGTAAAAATTTTAGTATCCTTCCCATTTTGTCAGACCTAGTTAGAATTTTTAACTATTAGTCCCTGGGTGAAATTGAAGATTTCTTCTCACTGACCTTTCCCTAGACTACTAGGGAGCTAAACACATGGTGACAGCATTGAAACAATCCTCATAATAATCATGCTTTCCCTGATCCAAACCAAGATTTCTGATTTAATGTCCACAAGTATCTTTTGTTACAGGGCTAGAATATTTTAAATCAGAACTTGGTAGTAAAATATAGGAACAATGATTGCCATTCACTTCCACCTTCCCCACATCAAGGAGTTTCAATTTTAGTAAAACAGAGAACCATTTTTGAGGGTAAAGATACACACCAGCCCTGCAAACTAAACATTTGTGTCTACCAGTGGTAATGCATGTGTGCAGGGCCTCGCTGGGCTGCTGTGTTTAGTCTTACATAAATGGGTATTTGACTAACACATCTGATTATACTGTTCAATTAGGTTTTTATGGAATCAATCAATATTTTCTTTCTCAAATAATTTCAGTTTGTTCTTTTTAAAATGATATCCTTCTCTTTTAAAAGATACATTACAAGGGTTTTCTTAGAGATCAGTCCACCAACTTGTTTATAAAACACCTTGGCAGAGAAGAGTTTTAAAATATCATCAAATTTAAGAACACCACAAGATTTACCACTAATTTACATTTAATGTTTATAGTTCTCAAATTGTGGTTGTTGTAATAACCAAAATATTTTTGCCCTGAATATTTTGTGGATTATATTTCCCTATTCTTTTTCCTTCACCCACATTCCCCACAGTAGGTGGGCAGATTGTTGTTACATAGTCTGGCTTTTATTTATCTGTATTGGTTTAATCTCAACAAGTTAGTCATTCTGAATATGAAAATAAATGTATTCTGTGGCAAGATTTTTGTCTTTTTAATGCTGTAGTTTATTTAGTGGAATTAACAGATCATTGCTTGTTTGGTATAGATGATTTCCCTCTGTTCCTTTTTCGCATCCGTGCTGAGGAGCTGTCTTCAGTTTGGTTCTTACTGGTGCTGCCACTTCATGACATCATGCCTGTCAGACTGTTTAAGGCAATTAGACTTGGTCCCTGATACTGCATTCCTCATTTAGACATAAGAGTTCTGGACAAAACTATAACTATTTAGGGATCACTGTAACCTATGGTGTTTGGATGTGTGCTGAGAACTCTCCTTTTCATAAAGGGCTGGTCCCAAAGGCAAATTGGATCTTTCCAGCCTTCTGCTTTTCTTGACTTTCCATTTTCTCCCCAAGAGTCTTAATTTCTAAGCATGATATGAATTTACATTTTTTAAATTTTGCCTCAGATAGCCTTTTCATCTTCATCTCTCACCATTCCCGATCCTCCTCTTTTCTACTATTCCCTCCGAGCATATGTGTGTGGACACTCATAACACACGTACACAGACACACACACACACACACAGACATGCTGCTTAAGGAACCCCCTTGAACTTGTAGTTCCCCTAAACCAGTTGTTTACTTTTCTTCCCTTTGCTGAGTCTTCTCCATCTGGCAACATCTATGTTCAGGTATTTTAGTATGTGATAGATTATAACTCATTGTTTCCTTAGTTTAACTTACTAAATAAGGTCCTTGAGAGCATGGACTTATTTTACTTTCAGATCTTTGGTACCTAGCACAGTGCTATGTACATTATAAACTTTCAGTAAATATTTGCCCAAGTAAGGTAACTAAAATAGGTGTGATCTTGTAGCCAGTATATGTGAATATTATTAATCTCTCCTTTGGATGATCTGAACACTTTTCTGTTTTATTTAAATAATGCAGTTTCCGGGTATATAAAACCAGTCTTTTTTTCTGACTTATATAGGATTGCAAAAAGGATATTATGTACCTGTATGAACTTCTCCTATCAGTTCTCCAACAAATCTTTTTCAGGTGCTTTTCAGTTGCTAATAGTTTTCATTGCTCAAATAACTTCCTGTTCAAATTATAATAAAAGTGACTTTTCCAGTTTTAGCTATAGAAGTTCTTCTAACCCTACTGCTTCAGTCTTGACCTTTACTGTGTCCCAGATATGTATAAAACTGCCACTGAGCATCATTTACAGCTTCAGTCAGCAGATTTTGTTTCAAAAAGACTAGTACTATCTGTGACTATTCGTCTGTTCTACCTAGCTGGCCAGTTCACATTTGGCAACACAGATTATGTGCCTTTTCTCCTTTATTTGCTATTATAAGATTTTATAATTTAGCATCTTCAAATAATAACATTACTCACTTCTCTGATCCATTAAATACCTCTTCTGGAAAATCTTTATTTAATGACTGACGTATAGTTAGAAAATAGTTGGAATTTGCAGGTGCTTTGGGTAACTGTTGAATTTTTTGTGGCATAAAAATTTTCCTCTCCATTCATTGTGCTTCCTACACTTGGAAAGTGTTGTTTCACTCAGTCCTTCTAATACTAAGGAACGATTTATCATCAAATCACCAGACTCACAAAAGTTACTTTTGAATTTATCTGCCTCATGCACTATATTGATAAACTATGGGATTTTTTATTTAATAATTCATTAATTATTACCACCACTATTCTGGCTTTTATACTTAATTACAAAAGACAGTGTTTAGCCATTCCCCCTTAATATAGCCAGGTAGTAAACTATTTGAAGCATGATGTTTAATTTTTAAAATAAGAAATAAATATTAACAGTTTGGACATTTTATCTTTTTCTTTTAAAGTGTTTATTAAATCTTACTTTTAAAAGTCCTTGAAGAAAAGACATTTGGTTTTTGTAGTTACTCTGTACCTCAAATAGAAGACAGTCATTGATAATGGGTCTCTTGATCTGTTCTCAGATAGGGAAAAGCTGTAAGTACAGAAGTGACCATCTTTGGGAAAACACACTACAGAAAAATCTAAAATCTCTGAAGCTACTGTTTTTATTTTGAAAAAATGCCTTATTATATAAAAACTCCAGGAGAGCTTTTTTTTGTAAGTTTTATAATTAAAAAAAAAATTTTTTTTCAGTGTTCCAAAATTCATTGTTTATGCACCACACCCAGTGCTCCATGCAGTATGTGCCCTCAGGTCTAGTGAATTTTTTTTCAACTAACTTCTTTTTTTATTTTAATTCAGTTAGCCAACATATAGTACATCGTTAGTTTCTGACGTAGAGTTCAATAATTCATCAGTTGTGTTGCTCTTCAGAGCTTTTAAATAATTTGAATTTAGACCCTATTTACCAAAATTCAGTACATACACAACTATCTCCAAAAAATACTACTTTATTCCTTTGCTGTATCCATGGAAATTATCCCAGTGAAAGACTGGAAGGGAAAGAGGGAGGTGGAGAGAGAGGGAAGAAGAAAGAAAGAGATGAGGGAAAAGAGAAAAAAAAAGAAAAACCTGCGATCCTTTTTCCTAGGGAGTAGCTCTGTGTAGAGTTCCTGTTACCCATCTAGGTTTAGTGGCCCTTGTTCCTTGTGGCCCTACAATGAATTCATTACAATGAATAGAATAAAATAAAATAGCCTAATAATAGCAGTTATCACTCTCTGTTAAAACAGAAATGCTTCAAGTGAAATTCAGGAGAATTTTTCTCATTGTCTTAAGCGATTCTTATTGATAACCCACTACGTGGTTTTGAAGTAGAAAAATGCAGTACATTATTTGTATAATTAAATATTGCTTAAACTTTTCCTGTGACTCATAGAAACTCCTAGTGAAGGTTTTTTAATTTATTGTAACCAAAGAGTGATCTTGGTTGCCTGGATATTATTGCTTTGGGATATCAGTCATCTCAAATTCATAAATTCTTACAAAAAATTCTCTTCTTGGAATTCTTTTAAATCATTCCATACATTTGTGTGGGACTTGGGTACTTTCAAATATGATGACTACAGGCCAGCTGGTTATATTGGGGAGTTATTCAAAGAACTCTGGATTCTCTGGGGCAAGAGATAGCTATGAGAAAATTTATAAATCATTTGTAATAATAATTTTAGTAATTTAAATTTTAATAATTTTAATAATATTGAATCTCATCTCCATACCTCCTCCTCCTTCCACTGCCCCCAACCCCAAGGGGAAAAAAAAAAAAAGCTAGGGGGAAAAATCACATTTCATTTCAACTTGAAAATGTATTTTGTTTTAATTGTACCAGGAATTATTCAGTGTTTACTTGGTCGTGGAGAAACTGACTATCTCATATATTAATGGGCACATAAGTTGATAAAACTTTTGGAGAAAAGTGTGGCACTATCTGTCAAACACATGAAAAGAAAAAATAAACCTTTATGTCCTTCGATCCAGAAATTGCATTTCTAGGTACCCTAATAATTGAAATAATTGAACAAAGACTTTAAAAATTCAAACATGTTCACTGCTATTTGTATTAGTAAAATCTTTGTTTAACAATAGAAATATTACATTTGTAATGTTTCCTAGCATAGCTTTTGATATAACCCATAGAGTTTAAAAATATCTATTACTTCTTTTATTTAAATTTATCTTTAAATATTTTAATACTAATATTTATTAATAATATAATATATTATTGTGGTATATTTATATAATTAATACTTAATTTTGCACTTTCAAATCACTTTTTTGGCCCAATTAATATAGAAGAATATTAAAAATATATGTATTCCAAGTGGCTGGATCTTTTGTTTGTTTTGACCCTCTTAAGTGTTTTAGTTGCTTTATTACATAGTTGTCAGATGTATTTAGATATATACTTTATTTAGATATATTTAGATATATTATTTAGATTTATATTTAGATATATTGCTTTAATCTTGGGAATTTACTAGAATTTACTTGGTATTTTGATATGTGATGAGTTTTTATAAGTGATCCATAGACAAGGTAGGGAGATTTTTATGTATCTGTTACATCATCATTATTAATAATATTCACTTCCTGTTTATCATTAGTCTACAATCTCTTTTTGTTCCCAGAACCCTGGTCAGCAAAAATTTGAGATTTACTTAGATATATTGGTAGATTATTTTTAGCACTAAGAATTTATTCACACTTGAAGCTCATACGTACACGTGCCTTTAGCAAAACCCAATCCTGGTTAAATCCAATTCTTTGTTTATTTTATACCTACATTATGCCTCAGTCCTAGCAGCAGAACATGAGTGGAGAAAAACCCAATCAAGTTAACTAGTCTCACTTCCAGTTTATAACTAAGAGCCTCAACTTGGCCTTAGTGCTGCCCAGCAATTTTAGAATATTGCTAGTGTACTCATTCTCCCACTACTTTTAATAACTGTTTAAACTTGTCTCATCGGACCTCTAGCCCCTGACTTCCTTGCTCAGCTGATACCTGGCTTCCAGTTTCACTAAGGAAAGAGGAGCAATGAGAGCAGTATTTCCAAAGTTCCCACCACAACACCAGTACACTTTATTAATTCCTATCTGCATGGAAAAGTGCTGTAATTTCTCTGCCTTCCCACTAAATCACTTGCAGTTACTCTCTCTGCTCACTCTGCTCCCCTTTAGAGTAGGACTTCTCAAAAGAGTTTTCATTTGTTCTCCTTCATTCTCTTTAGAACCCACTTGAATCCCATTTGTATCCCCACCATCCTATAGAAATTGCTCTTGTTAAGGTCGCAATAACCTCCATTGTTGCGGGGTACTTTGGTCAATTGTCCATCTTCCTCCAGATGTCCACTCTCAGTGGCTTTCAACCAGACAGACACATTGCCACTTGCAGATTTTGTCACGTACTCTCCTCTAGCCCTCTCATTTCCCTCAGAACCCTGCTCCAATAGCGTCACCACAGAGACCTGCCCTAGACTTCCAATAGGAAGGTGCTATAGAGTGAATCATGTCCCCTCATAAATACATATGTTGAAGCCCTCTAATGTGATGGTATTTGGAAATAGGGCCTTTGGGAAATAATTAGGTTTGGTGAGGTCAATGGTAAGACTCTCATGATAGGAGTAGTGCACTTTCAAGAAGAGGAATGGACTCTGTCTATCATGTGAGGACACAGGAGGCAGTTAGCTGTCTGCAAGCCAGGAAGAGTTCTCACCAGAATGTAACCATGCCAGCACCTTGACCTCGGACTTAAAGCTTCCAAAACTGTGAGAAGTAAGTTTCTGTTGTTTAAGCCACCATACATTTGTTATGGCAGCCCAAGCAATTAAGACAAAAATAATACCTCTCCTACCCAGTCATTCTCTGTCTACTTATCCTACTACATTTTGTTCATAGCACTTATCTTCACTCTTTTATATACTTGTTTACTGTCTTCCCCCAAGAGAATGTAAGCTCCAGAAGGTCAAGAGCTTTGTTTGTTGTGTCCACTACAATATCTACAGTGCCCACAATAGCATATAATTATAGTAGGTGCTCACATATAAATATATGTTGTATAAACAAGCAATAATAATGAAAATTTTCTAAACATCCATAAATCATAGATGTCCATCATTTGGAACAGCCATATGAAAGCATTTATAGTTTACTGCTTTGACCTTGAAAGGGACACTTAAGTTGTGTTTATTCACTTAAATATCTATTGGTAGCATCCAATGGTCATCAGAAAAGTTCAGCAAATTTATAACACTTGTATTCTTTTTTTTTTAATTCATTTGTCTTCAAGTTCTTTTTTTTTTCTTTTAAGATTTTATTTATTTGATAGCGATCACCAGTAGGCAGAGAGGCAGTCAGAGAGAGAGGAAGGGAAGCAGGCTCCCTGCCAAGCAGAGAGCCTGATGTGGGGCTCAATCCCAGGACCCTGGGATCGTGACCTGAGCCAAAGGCAGAGACTTTAACCCACTGAGCCGCCCAGGTGCCCCTTGTCTTCAAGTTCTATAACACTTTTACTTACTTAGCTCGGATTAACCTGTGAGACTTTGGGTGGGTGATACAAAAGACCTTTATGTTCATGTTGCATCTTAATTCAAAATGCTACGGAGATTCTACTACTGGTGGTCTTTTTTTTTTTTTTAATTGACACAGTGAAGACACCCGCCTGTTCCAAGTAAGGTGAAACAAACTGTACTGTCCTCACGCTGTACAGACTCCTGATTGCACCGCAGTTAGTCCGTCCATGTGTGAGCACTGCCATCTTTCAGGATGTTTTAACCACCTCACACAATTCTTGGGCCTGTGGACTGACTGAAGGTAGAAATGTCAGTCCATGTAAAATGTGTTCAATTTTTTTAAATTAAAAATAAGTATATATTTGTACTTAAATATAAATGATAAATATAAATATAGATTATTTCTTTCACATCCCAGTTGGTCATTGTGGGCACCCTTATTTTTTTTTTTCACTGCTTAATCAAATAGAAACCAAGAGATATAGTAAAAGTAAGTGTTTCACTGCCATGATAAATATCTCTTTTAATTTCCAGCTATTTTTGCTGTATACAGTCCAGTTTTCCTATATTAGGAGGGAGAAGTTCTAGCATTTTTTGTCATTATTGGTGGACCTTTCATTAGTAGAAACTGGCCCTCTTGTTTAGATTAATACCTACACTTGTTAGAGCTTTGCCTATCCTTATTTTCAGTCTTTCTGAGCCAGTTGGTTTGGATGTAACTATTATTAGCAGCATATATAGTGGGATTTTGACTTTTGCCCCAAATCTTAAGATTTTTTTCTTTAATTTCTTTCAATTGCTTATTGACATAAAATATGTTCTTATCTTATTATCCTGTCTTTTATGTTTCTCTCCCTGTTTTCTTTGTCTTTTATTTGTAACTTCAGAGTCTCCTTGCGTTTAAATTTTTTGGTGGTTATTTTTAAATTCTGAGGAAACTTAAACCTATGTGTCTCAACTTATCAGTCTTAAAATTTAATTAGTATTTCTCATTTGATAAATATGCTTTGATTACCCACTTAGTGCCTACTACCACTCGATCCTGGGGATATAGAGTAGTAGTCATAAAATAGCTATATCCTTGACAGAATGTGTAGCATAACATAGAGATAACCATAGTAGTAATGACAGCAGAGTCCTGTATAGGACTTACTACCTGCCGGACACTGTTCTAAACGCTAGTCTATGTATTAGCTAGTATCACAGTGTACTCATGTGGTACAGTCTATTCTTATTAGGACCCTGATGTACAGAGATTATGCCTTGTGTAGGATCACAGTTAAAAACTGTAAGTGCTTGGAAGGAAAACCAGTGTGTGGATTATCTGGAAAAGGAAAGTAGAAGAAAAGTAGTGATTTTTATCTGGAAGAAATTTCTTGGGTTTGATTGTATATAGTTACTAGCCTCCCTAATGTCAAGGCTGAGTAAAGAAATTTTGCTTTATTTTTGCTTTTCTTTGGCATTTCAGGTAATTTCTGAGCAGAATCACAGATTTGAAAAGATAATGGATTTATCATACTTGTTTTTCAAATGTGAATCATTGTTATCTTAAATCCACAAATTTTCAAAATAGTCGGTAAGAGATTACTGTGTCTTCTTTCACAATTTTTGAAAATACATGAAGGTCCAAGGACATTTGGTTATTTATATATTGATGTGAATCACATTGCTTACATCTCAGTCACTAGCTGAAAGGGATTTGGTCTAAACTATTCTGGTCAGTAAGGAGAAAGGCAGTTTTGAACCATAGGGCAATTTAAAGAGTAAAGAACGTTAAGCAGTATGCTATATTGTGTGCTTGTGGGGAAGAAAATTCAAAAGAAGGATGCTAGGAAGTTGAGATTTAAAAAATAATGTGAAAAGGTTTCAAATACCAACTTCATGTTTTCAGAATTTTGAACAGCATTCATCCATATGGGAAGGGGACAGAATTCTCTTAATTATGCCCCCTTCAGATCCCTACATAAACTGAGTATAGATGCATAAGGATTAGAGAGTTTTTTAAAGATTATGTGGAAATTAACCACCATTTAAGACAGTTTTTTGTGAGAAGATACATTTTTAACTTTTAAGATATATTTATGAGTTGGAGGATTCTATAATTTAGTTTTAATTATGAACCTTTACATGTTCATTAATTTTCAGTGACACAGAACTGCTTGTCATATCTAGAAATTCTCTTACCAAGCTTGTTTTCTCTGGAAACAGAAAACTACTAGTTTTAGAAACCAGTATTGAATAGAAATTTGGTACCTCAGCCTGCTTTCTTGCAACGTTATTTAGGAAGACATTTCTACCTGAGTAAAGGACTTGATGATTGTGTTTAAGCCTTTATGTAATGTATGTCCAAGCTACTGGCAATGTCCTAATAGTGAATTCATAATGTAGATATAATTCAGTGTGCTATCGAATAAAAGAAAGCTTGGTTACATATAGGAAAGATATCAGCTTTTTCAGGATGATGAGGGAAAGGTGCCATGGGAGGTATACTTCAACTCTTCTTTCTGTGATTGTACAGACAGTACAAAGATCATGGATTCATGGGCCATCTGGGTGGCTCAGTCAGTTAAGCATCTGCCTTTGGCTCAGGCCATGATCCCAGGGTCCTGGGATTGAGTGCTATGTCGGGCTCCCTGCTCAGGGGGTAGTCTGCTTCTCCCTCTCCCCGCTGCTTGTGCTCACTTTTTCTCTCTCTCAAATAAATAAATAAAATCTTTTTTAAAAAGGATCACAGATTCATGTAGAGACTAGGAAGGATAAATTTATAAAATACTAACTTATAATTTGTTTGATAGGTTGCTTAGGAAAATAGTGAACTCTACAAATAGACAAATTTCTCATGTTGTAAGGCTGTATGTCTTCTAAGCAACCCAAGGATAGACATACAGCTGGATTGCAGGAACTACAACCCAGACACCAGTGAAATCAAATTTTTCTTCTCTCTGTGTGTGTGGCAGGTAACATTATGCCAGGTGCTCCCAAATTAGCTTCATCACCTAGAGAGAGCCAGACCCAGTTCTCTGGATTACCAATTTCAAGTGTCAAGGAAGTGACCTCTGTTTGACCCACCTTGTGCTGGGTGTCCAGGCCTAGACCTGGCAATGTGGCTGAAAAGCAGGGCCCTCCTGCCCCACTCTCATGAGGAGGCTTGGAAGGTTAGACTTACAGCGATGGGGGCAGCAAAAGTAGGCAGACCACGCCCAAGCCACTTCCTGCCCCAGACCATTTATCTGTTCGTCCCCTCATCCATCGTGTATAGCATGCCCACAAACACTGGAGTTGGCTCTTGAGCCCATCAGTATCTCACTTCAAGATTCATTTTTGTAATCTAAATCTAGTTTCTTTTTAAAAGCTACAGGGGATATTACATAGTTATCTGAGACTTAAAGGAAAATGGCTCATATAGAAATCCCACAGAAGTTCACAGAATGACAAAGAGAGAAAGTAAAATATGCTCCAGTCAAGCTTTTTCTCAAAAAACATCCTCACTAAAAGTGTAAAACCTTTCAACAAATCATGTCTTCAAATATGTTATTTTAAATACTGTATTACTTAAGCAAATATTTAAATACTATATTAGTTTCTCTGCATACTTGACTTGAATTTAATTCTACCTGTCTGCCAAATATGTTGAAACTCCAAATCCATTTTCATTTGCCAGGTCAAATGTTTATTTTGTTTTCCTACATAATATGCTCTTTAAAGTGTCACAAGCATACCAAATCTGATTTCTTTTTCATAGGGACATGGTAGGTTTTTTTTTCCCCCCTCTTCAGTTAATGGCCCAGGAGATGCTTCTCTTAAGGAATATGCAAAGGTATGTTCTTATTCCTGCCTACTAAAGGAACCCTCCACCTTTGTTATTGGAAAATAGACATTAACTTTCTTAAAGGAAGTAAGGAAGTTTAAAATGTGTCTCCTGGATTTACCTTCATTTTTGAAGCCTTACTATTAATTTCTTATGATCAAAATACCAAAGACTAGTTTTACTAGTTTTACTTAAGTTTACTTAAGTGACTCTGTGTATAGACTAGTACAATGAACAGGTATTGGGCTTTGATGATTTATAAATAACCATATTCGATTACAAAGTTTCTCTTTTCTTGGGCGCATCTATGTTTATCCAAGTCAGACAATCATTTGAAAATGTGCTCTTCATTTCAGAGAGCATTTACGTGCCTTTGAATATTTCTCTAAGAAAAAAAAACAGATTGCTAAAAACTTTCAGCATATTTCAGACAGGCATATTACTATGCAACTTATACGGAAGCTGAATATCTCTTTTAAGAATAAGTAAGATATATACTGAAAGTTTTTAGCAGAGTTCATCAGTGTGTCTAGTTAAGTTTGTTGTATCAGACCTAATTCTCTCCAGAAAGGAGCATTTGAGGGGGAGGTGTTGGGAAGCCACAGGGATAGTGATCTTCCTGTCCTTTAACTTCCTGGGAGTGCGGTGGGGAGTGGGGGGAGGGGGCAGTACCCGGAATTCTTCTTTCTCTCTCCCTCTGTTACGAAAGTGCAGATTCTTATATAGGCCACAGTATCTGTTCCGTTCAGCATCGCAGCACCTTCTGATTTTCTAAATCCAGTGCCCTTCTGTGTGAGCAATGGGAGTCCTGTGGGAAGTTCATGCAGCGGGTGACAGGGCTGTGTCATTGCTGTGGGCGATATGGTACACACACTCTTCTAGGGTTTTGAAATACCTGGCTGTTTCCCAGAGGTTAGGAACCCGTTGGTTTCTCCCAGTGATTTCTCTTCTAAATCAGAATCACTGCACACCAACTGAGACTGTTTTCCATCATCGACTTGAACAGGTTGTCTGGTCTCTTAAATCTTAGGGCCCACAGTTCTAAAGTATTTCTAAACATTTCAAGACCTCCCTAGGATAGGGAACCACAGAACCACAGATCATCAGAGCTGTATTCAAGAAGAGAGAATTCAGCCACCAAGGAAGCAACCAGCCTAATGGTTCCCTTCCTGTGTTAGAGGCAAAACCATGACCTAAAGTACAGGTCTTCTGAGTCCCAGGTCTGCATCGTCTTCACTGGGCACTCCAGCCCTCACCTGATGATGTAGAATGGCCCTCAGAATTATGTAAGAATATTTTACAGCTTTAGATTAAGATTAGGACTCCACCGTTACTCTTTAGCACTGTAGATTTTGAATATAGAGAGAGGTGAAGTTGTATGAATCCTGTGATGTACCCCCTTCTTTCCTTTTCAGATACATCTTGAAAGGCATCTCATTCGCTTGTTGTTTGTTCTCTTTCTCACCAAAATAAAACTGCATAAATGTAGGACCTCTTGAAAAGTTTGCAGTATTTGCCTTTTTTGCAATTTTAAGTTTTTCATTAAAAAATGAAGAAGTGTTTTTCAGATATTATGGCCTGCCTCTTTATTAAAATTCACCCTGCACTGATTTATATCCAGTGCTGAAGATCTTCTCTATCGCATTCGAGTTCATTGTTCTTAGGATCACTTCAGCCCTTCCCATTCCAGTCTACTTCAATCATCTTTTCTTTCTTTGATGAAGTTTGAGATTGGTAGCTTTTCATTGACTCTATCTAGGATTCCACTAAAAGGTAAGAAGAGAACAGGTCAAGAGCGATGTCCCCACCCTGCCAGCCAGCATTTATGCAAAGTGCATAGACTAAAAATGGCAGGGCGTTTAGCCCCCATTGGAGTGAATCATTTGCCAAGCCCATTTTCATATCACTCACCCTCATTGAGTAGTTGTTGTGCCGCCCCTGACTGAGGAAGAGATTAAATGCAGCTAAATCGATTTCTTCTAGACAGAGCATCTCAGTCACTTTGGAATAGGCTTGTTCCTGGTTATTTGTTTGACTTAGTGTTGTCGTTTCCTTATCTTCTGAGAACACTCCATGAAGTTAAAAAATATATAAAATGCATTTTTTTAAGTTGGTGAGTGATGTGTTGGGAGAGAATCTCTTTAGCCTTAGCTCTTATAACTGGTACAGATCAGGCCTAGAAATAGGTATGCTAAATCACATAAATGTGATGACTCCTACCTCAGTCCTATGCCAACATGATAGAGGCAGCTACTTACCACCCAATAGCCATTCGCTTCTTCTTTTGTAACAAAACTGATTTGTGGCTGGTGATACTGCCCTCCTGACACAATATGGCCTTCCTCTTCCTACCTGGCCACTAGGTCTGATCATACTACGGAGATCTGGCCAGTAGAATATAAGCCTGAATACTCTATCTAACCACCCTGTTAGTTTTCTTAAAACAGGAGTGCATTTTTTTCCTCACCTTCCTACATCTGATGGCTTTGTGCAGATGTACCATCTGGAGCTCTAAAAGCCGTTCTGAATCGTGAAGACAAAGTCACGGCCTATACATTATTAGATGTCATTTATATCTCAATAAAAGGGATAACTGACTTTTTAAATGGGAAAGAAAAAAAAAAAGCCACATCTTAGGAAAATGTCAGATCTAATGCTGGAAGATACTGAGGTCCTCATGACTTCAGCAAGGGGTATGTCAAGTCTGAACTTATCATCTCCAGAATCTTGCTTATTGTCTTGCTGGAGACAATCTCCAGTGTCTTGCTTAAGTAACTATAATTCTGAATCAAATTGCATGCAACCAAAAATATTTTAACTAGGAAAACCTGGGGATGAGCCCAGGTTGATAAAATTGAGAATAAACTTCAAGAAAGTCATTAATGTCCTAGAATAGGCCTGGTCTGGTATAAAAATAGTTTTATTCACAAGTCATAAATGGAAGGCATTTGACAGTTGCATTCCATTTGGCAGCAGTTGGACTCTGTATTGCCTGATGCTAGTAGAAATCCGGGTTCTCTCAGACAGGGCCTAGCTTATGCCAGCAAAATGAACTCATAAGTTGTGAAACAAAATTTCTTCCTGCTTCATGATGAGAGCAGATAATTCTCAGCTGTCCTGTGAACTCATCACTTTTGATGTGTCAAGGAGGGTATAAAATGGTGGCTTGTTCTGGCCCCTCTCCCACAGGCTTCTGTATGGGCTCTCATAGTCCGCTCCAAAGCGGACACTATTTTTTTCCTTCTTGTTAATTCTTAGATTATTGACAAATTAAGTCTGATTTTTTTATATCAAAGGAATATTTGTCATGTGGCTACAATAGTCAAGGAACTATCCTACTTACAGGACAAGTGTTAATGTCTGAATGAGTTTCAGACTAAGTCTTGTATTATTTAAAGGGTTGCGTTTATTCAGACTTCCCTACCCTGAAAGATTGAAGAAATCATTCAGCATTTATTAGATTTACTTTCTCTTACATTCCAGAGGAAAACAGGAAAAAAGACTTGATGTTAGGTTTTGTTGTTGTTGTGGTCAAAATACCCATGCTGATACTTAAGAAATTAAAATGCTGTGCCATAGAAAATAAGTCTCATCTGGGCTGTATGTTTTTCTACCCTCTAAAGAATACTATGCAAAGGAGGGTCTATAAAGTACTGCTTCATTTCACTGTACTTATAGGATACCCAATGTGGTACAGAAGGAGTTTCACTTAAAAGGTGTGTAGAAATCAAATTTTAGTTCATTTCATCATATTGTAAATGTACCAGGAAAGCACCAGTATTAAAGAATTCTAAGAAGTTGACTTTTATGCTATGAAGAATTTTAATTTGTTATTTTAGCAAGATCACATGTTCACCATTCATTTCAGTGTTGCCTACATGGTGTGTTTTTGTATTGTTTTGTTTTGTTTTGTTTTGTTTAATGCCCCTACCTGCAGTCAATCTGGTTACAAAGGCTGTTGCTTCAGTGACCATCAGGGTTATTGGACAGCTGTGACCAGCCAACTAAACTCTGTTCTCCCCACTCTCACCTCACGCTGCCCCCCCTTCTTATTTCTTACTTCTTCAAAGAGGATGACCTTTCCAGACAGATGAGACCATGTTTATGTCACAGTAATGCACTCCCTCCTAAAAGCTACAAACTGACAACACATATGTGCGTGCTTGCGTGTATGCGTGCGCACACACACATGCATGCACACACCATATTATACATCCACTCTCCAGTGCTGAGTATATTTTTTCTCCGGCTTCATTTTCCTAATCAAGGTTGGGTACAGTCATCACAAAAGGTGATAAAGCCTTTATTATGGAATGACAGAATTATTTTTCTCTTTCAGGAAACTATGGCATGTCTGTCTTCCTTCTAATGTTCTCTTTAAACTGCGTGGTATTCTAACCAGAGCACTAGCTTTGGTTAGACAGATTTCGGTGTTCAAATCACAGTTGAAACCTTTTCCTGTACCAGGGTAGCCTTGTTACCCTAGACTAATATTTCCAAGTCTCAGATTCTTCCACAGAACCTGCCTCTTGGAACTGGTGGGAAGGATTTGTGGTAACAAATATAATGTACCTAGCCCAGTACCCAGCACCCCCAAGTAGTAGCTATTTTCTTACACCACATCTTCTCTATAAAAATGTGCAATATGGTGAAATTTCCAGGGTACACATACAAATGGAATTGAGTTTAGATACAACCTTCCTCTCATAACGAGTACAACCAGAATCAGTGAAGGAATTTACAGCATCTATGAAAGATCAAATTATTGGGGCTATCTATTTAACACTGCCTGCTCTCCTCCAGCAAAATGACTGAAAATTCAGTGTGCTTCTTCAGAAGTAACTCTGTAGTTTTGTGACATTTGTTCACTTATATCTTACTAAATATTCATGTTAGAATGCATTTCTAGATCTTGTCAAAACTGCACATAGTTCAAGTTTTAGGGTTTTCAGTTCCATAAAAACTAAACCAGTTTCTTACTAGAGCCACTAAAGAACATTTCAGTTAGAGTGTTCTAGATTACTGCACACTTTATAGGTATGTAAAATGGTAACATATAGTAGTAAAGTATAGTTGTACCCTTTGAGTAATTTCACTTGGGTCAAACTTACTTGGATAGTCCTGTCTATATTCAGAAAGAAAATTCTATATTTAAAGGAGCTTTGTTAAAGGAGTCAGTGATACAGTGAAAAGAGCATAGGTTTGGAGTAGGAATCATAAGTCTTTCTAGCAATATGTCCTGCCTTTATGAAAAGCCACAGAAACTCTAATCCCAGTACTGAACACATGACTCAGCTTGGCTTCTCAGATCAGAAGGTTTAAGGAGAGATTGGGGTGGTAAGGCTGACTGAAGTAGATACAGAATTGTCTATACTAAATTTCGCAGATTTTCTGTAAATTAAAATTATTTCAAAACAAGTTTTTTTAAAAAGCCACAGAGAGTAAGCAAGCTTTAGTTTCTTTGTCTCTAAAATGGAGACGTCGCTAGCAGCAGATCTTCCTACCTCTCACAGTTGTTGAGAGGACCAGAAAGTGAGACAATATACACGAAACTCAGAAATGCTGCTGTTCTGTGCTCTGATTCCTCCTCACTTGACTTCACCCATTTTCCCACCTCTGAGTTTCCCTTGTGCCGGCTGCCAAAGTTGCCCTCTGCTTCTTTCAAGTTTTTGTGGTTGCTTTAAGGTGAAACTGTGCCTCACATCACCAAGTTACTAAAACAATTCTCCTTTCTTCATCTTTCTTCATAATCCATTCCACACCCTCACTGTGGCATGCCTGCTGTAAGCCTTCTTACTTAAGAACTGGGCCTAATGGCCACTGACATTTAATCAAATAACAGTTAGAACACATTTACTTATGAGTAAAGGCTGATTAAAATTTGGGCACTGACATCTGAGGATGGGAATTTCATCATCAAATATCTTAACAGAAACCATTTTGTTAAATAACCATAATTATAGGTTTTACATTTATGATTCCAGGGGATTTTGCTGCTCTGCATTCTTTGAAGCCCACGAGGCTGTCATAGTGTTCGGGCTGCTGGAAACACCGAATCTGAGTGCATCCAGGGCTTCTTGAGGAGATAAATCCCTCCAGTGCTTAATCTTTCAGAGATCTTGAAAACACAGTGATTATAAAGATGGTGTCTGGTTTCGTTTATTTTCTGAGTTCAGTAGGTAGAATTTTTTAAAGATAAGAGTTGGAAATAGACATTCCTTTTCTGAATGTGTAGACATTTCTGCTTTTTTTTCCTGTTAAATATATAGGAATTTTCATGTATTACATTGGAAACAAAAGCAATTTCGATAGCTATGATGATGACTGTTGTATTCACATTATAGCCATATTTGGTCAAGTCTGTTGCTGGTGCTTTTCAGTGATTAAAACTTGGCATACCCTGGAAATCATTTTCTTCCTTTGTTTTATGTTAACTCGTGCTTTCAGCTACATCAGTGTCTGTGGCCTATTTCTGTTGATGAACTTGTTCACTTCTGACTCATGAAAACAACTCAGCCAGTTATGAGAAAAGAAACTTCAGCTGTAAAATGATGAAGCACGTTCTTGGTAGGGAATAAACAATTTAATTTGGTTTGTTTTGTTGCTAATCTTACCTCACATGGTACCCAGTTGTAAAAGCCCATTTTTTTCCTCTATAATACATGCCCTTGAGAATTTTCCAGAGACTGGTGACTTCATTTCTTCACTGGGGCATAATCATTATTCATCTTCTCATCACTTCGTCTTCCTTCTTTATGAATTTTTAAAGTGTGTGTGATTCAGATTTACTGTTAAAGCATGTTTTTTGATAGCCCCATTCATATCAAAGTTGGTCTACAGTAATATTTTCCTTCAGTTGAAAATTCCTAAATGAATCATTTGACCATCGTACTAAGCTATCTTCCTAGTTAGAATACTTAAGTTTACTCTAGGAATAGCCAGTTTTTTAAATGTTGTATATACAACTATAAACATAAATTCTGAACAGGAAAACTTTAAAATGATCGTTCTGATCCATTACTGAGCCAGCTAATTGCGCTGCTGCTGGGCATTTCTGGTAGCAATAGTGCGGCTTGTGGACAGGGAGGAGAGTTCTAATGCAAGGTGAGCACGGGCTCTGTCACATTGACTCAGGAGCGTTCCAAGTAACAGCATGTGTTTTGGTCCTAATTTTAGAAGCACTCTTTTGTATGTGCCCCATAGATAAACCTGTCATTTTTGCAATAGACCGTGGTGTCAGAACCAAGGAGGGATTTAACTGAAATGACACAACATGATTACATTTTTAAAGATGACCCAGACTGACACATGGGGGTTAATTGTTCCCTCAGTATCGTGGACATCTTGTGAATCTCATGTCTAAAATGGCCTCAGTTCTGAAACCAGATACAGAAGCATAATGCTTGTTCCTTGAAGGGCAGACAGCGTAGGAGAGTGAATGGTTTTCAAATTCTGTCTTACGATTTTTGGTGTTTCACTGGGGAATACCTTTCAGAGGAGGAGGAAAATTGGAGGACTCTTAAGTCCACTTCTCTTGCCTCTATCAAAGGATCTCTGTTTTTGGCCATTTCATTTATGAGGGTTCATAGCAAAAATAAAGAACATAAACTTTGGATAAGACAGACTTGGTTTGAGATGGCAGCAACCTTATTTGTTTAGCAGCCTTAGACAAGTCACCTAACATCTGAGCTATAGCTTCTTCATTTTAAAAATAAGAACCACATGTGCCCCTTAAGATTATTAGAAGACTTAAAAGAGATAATGGAAAGGACCACCATGGCACCTGACACATAGTACTGAGTCAACTAGGGGTCGTCCCCTTCCCCTGAGAGCAGTGGTTCTCAGTTGGGTATGATTTTGCCCTCTAGGGGACATCTGGCAATACTTGGGGACATTTTGGTGTTCACAACCCAGGAAGAAATAGGTAGAAGCTGTTAGTATCTAGTCAGTCAAGGTCAGGAATTCAGTGAACATCCTACAATGCACAGGACAGTCCCCACAACAAAGATGTCAGTAGTGCCAAGGCTGAGAAACCTGCCTTCGAGGTTTTAGCTTTTCCACATACAGAATGTAGAATGAATATAAATATAAATATAAATATGTATTTAATTCTGCTAATGTTTATGAAACACCTACTGTGTGTCCAGCTCTTTGGGGATTTAGCAGTGAATAAAATAGACATGGTCACTACCTTCAAGTAGCTTTGCATTCTAGTTCAGAGGAAAGGGACAATAAACAAATAAATATGTTAGTGTGACAGATGATAGCCAGAGCTTTGAAGAAAAAGGAGGCAGCGTAATAGAGAATGACCAGCAAGAAACTGCTGTTTTATATGAAGTTGGTCATACACAGCTTCTCTGATAAGGTGACATGGCTTTAGAGTCTAGCAAATATAGGAGGATGTAATTAAATATTTTAGTTATTTGGGATAAAATTTTAAAAACCTGCCTAGAAAACATGCATATAAAGCCACTCCTGCACAAAATGTAGTCCACATCAGCTTCTCTGATAAGGTGATCTTTGAACAGAGACCTGAAGGAAATGAGTGAGCAAGCCAGACAAGTGATGCGGCAGGAAGATCACTGGGACAGGGCTGTAGCAAATGCAGAGGCTCTGGGATGGGAGTGTGTTTGGCATTCTTGAGAAACCTCAGGATAGACCAGTGTGGCTGGGATACAGAGTAAGGAGGAGAGAGAGTACTAGGAAATGAGACAAGAGAGTTAACAGGGAACAAGACTGTGTAGCGATTTCTAGGCCATCCTGAGAATTTTGACTTTTATCCTATGCATGATGAGACACCATTGGAAGTTTTGATCATAAATGACATGCCCCAGTTTTCATCTTTTAAAGGTTCCCTCTGGCTGTTGTTGTGGTGAATGGACTGGCAGGGGTGGGGGGAGGAAGAGTGGAAGCTGGAAGACCCATTAGGAGGTTGTTGCCGTAATCTAGGAGAGAGGATCATGATGGCTTGAACCAAAGTAGTAGCAGCGAAGGTGGAAGGTGATAAAGAATGGTTTATTCTAGATATATTTTTAAAGGTAGGGCTGAGGGGCCTTAGAGGGAATTAATTGATGAAGTAATATAAGATAAAAATTTTATTTTTACATGCAAAAATAAAATCCTTAAAAAAAAAATTAAATGTATCCCAAGGTAGCAACAAAGGGAGATTCCAAGCAGGAACTCCCTTGTTCTGTTAGAGTTCCATCTATATCCTTGAAGAGGATAATGAGAGCCACGTTGCACTGACAAGCTTCCTCCTCCATAGGATTTTATTTTAAAGGTGCCAGATTTTCCCACTATGTAAGTGAAGCCAGCCTCCATTCAATATGTGTGTTAAACTGCTTGAGAATTTGATCTTTCTAAATGAAAATGGAAAGGTCCACAGCTCTAATTCAAGGTTAAAGAGAAAATGTGGACTACATTTTGTGCAGGAGTGGCTTTATATGCATGTTTTCTAGGCAGGTTTGTAAAATTTTATCCCAAATAACTAAAATATTTAATTATATCCTCCTATATTTGCTAGACTCTAAAGCCATGTCAACTCATCTGGATATTACATAAACCAATGAGAATGCTTAGGAATGTTATTCAGAATACCTAAAGAGCTTACATTTATTAATTCAGTATGTGCACTTTTGAATATGCAGCCAAATAAAAGACACAAAAAAGGGTTACAGCATCCTCAATCAGAAAAATAAAAAAGAGGTCAGTTTTCTTCTATTACTTTAAAGAACTAGTTTGGGTAGAAGCTCACATAGCTTCTTACATTACTTGCCAACCTAGTTATTCCAGAGCATGTTTACAGTTTCAGGGAAACGTTAGTAAAAATTAGTACTAACACTGTATGAGGATTTACAACTAAACATGGAATTGTGTGGTTGCGTGGTACTAGATTACAAGGAAAAAAATTATACTTTTCTTAGAGAGCACACATTTTATTCCAGAATAGGAAATAATTTGTTGTGTGTAATCCTCCCCACTACTAGCTTAATAAATTCATATTTTAAAAATAATAGATATTGAAACAATTTTAAGTATACTATTTAAGTAACAATTGTATTTTCCTTATGTGACCAATTCATGCTTGTTCTTGATAGTTTAGAATATAATAGAAAAAACTCCTGTATTCATATTAATTAATATATCTAGACCCATTATAGACCCCCCAAAATTCAATATTTTGAAACAACTTTATTATGAACCACTATCACAAATACCCTTTTGTGTATTTCTCAATCACTGTTGCTTTGTACTTTCTGGGAATTACTCACTTATTTTTAGCACAAAATTCCCTTTAAACCCCTTCAATGTTCTCCTAGATTCTATAACTACTTCTTTAGGGAACTTCCTATGATTACTGTAATACATTCTTAATACCTTGGACCCACAAAATTGATTATTTTGAAAAATCATGTGGCGAGAACAAATAAGCACCTATGGAAAGCTTTATTTTTTTAGACAGTGATATAGAAAATTTATTTTCTTTTTATTCAGTTGTATGATTCAGAAACAGTGAGGATTGCATTGGCTCCCTAAATAATACAGTAACATTCTCTTTTCCCCCTCTCTCGCCTGCACTCTCTCACTCTGTGAGGATGTATATCCAAACCTGTGCTGTTTCTCTGAGATTTTCTGCCTCTTGATAAAAGCTTTGCTTATTTGTGTGTGTGGACATTTATTTAATGACCTCCTGTAGGTCAAGCAAAGTTAATTCAAAAGGAGTTTCTTTACTTTCGAATTCTCTCTCTCTCCTTTTTTAAAGATTTTATTTATTTATTTGAGAGAGAGAACTTGAGGGGATGGTCTGGGAGAGGGGCAGACTCCCTGCTGAGTGGGGAGCCAGACACGGGCTGCACTCGATCCCAGAACCCCGAGATCACGACCTGAGCTGAAGGCAGCCACTTAAGCAACTGAGCCACCCAGGCGCCCCCAGATTCTTTTTATTTTTAAAAATATTTTTTCTTAATGTAATTCACCTAAGAACAAGTTAAAACATCACTGAAATGTGAAAGTGAAAAACTAAAACCTCCCTGTGATCCTAACCCCAGAGATATGTACTATTAAAATATACCATGCATGCTTCTGGACATTTACACAGACACACACACACACATGTGTGTATGTTTTAATCATAAATCAAGACACAAAGACACCAGTTCTCAACTGCCATTTTCAATCAATAATCTTAGAACTACAACTTTTAAGGGGATATAAGTGTAGGACACATGGAAAAGTACAGGGGTGTAATCTATCTAGAAAAACAAACGTTCCAGAAGAGAAATCAGGGTGCCCTGGGAACTTCAGAGAAAACTTCCTAAAGGAGGTGGTACCTATGCTGAAGGGGAAGGAGTTCAATACAGTGTGGAGGAGAGGGAGATGGCCAGCACAGTCATGGGGGGGGCGGACACAGGGCAGCAACATGGCAGATGTGACAAAGGGTGATCTGAGTAAAGCACAGAAGATATTAGGTTTGGTGAGAACACTGCTTGCCTATAGAGAATGAGCCAGATTATGCCTGCATTTGGAAGCCAAGCATTTGAGCTTGAATTTGATGCAGTGATCAGCTGAGAGCCATTTGTTTAAGTTTATGAGGCAGAGGAATGGAAGTGGGGTGGGGGGTTCCAGGAGGCCCCGATATGGTAAGGTCTTGCTATATGCCATAGCCTTTTCTCTCTATTTTTATTTAAAGTTGTCATACCCAGATGGGTTGGGAGAGTTAAAATATTTGGAAGGAACCAGCCAGGAACTGGTTGCAGGACTCCAGGCCCAAACTGATGAGCCCTGTAGTTGGGTGTAGAAGCAAAGAAAACATACCAGATGGTTGGAGGGAGACTAACTTGACTCTTGGGTAGGAGAATCCACTTAATTACAGACCCATCCCCAAGCAGAATGAGCACACACCTGGGTACCAAGATGACCCTGCAACAATCCAGGTAAACCCTTTAACCTCAGCTTCTTTATCTGCAGGGAGCTGGGGATATGGTTTCTAAGTTTCTTGAGCAGTCTGTGGTGTTTACTGATCTATTTAGTATCATTCTGCAGATGAACCACAACATAGATGAACATGTATACACATTCCGTAATTTGCATGCCTTCACATTGCTGGATGCTGCCGCCAACCACTCCATCAGAGGTTTTCGACTTCAGCAGCCGATTCCTGTTTAACATGAGGTCGTTGGCAGATTACTGTTGGCATTTTGCCTTTTCCATGCAGAAGGGACTTCACATTTCAATCATGGGACTTCTAAGAGTAATCAAAGTAAGATTTTTTTTTTAAAATCCAAGGTGGAAGTGAGACAGACAAACTTTCATTTTGGTTTACAAGTTATGTTCTGTGATTCCGTATTGCTGGAGAAAGATAAATGTCATGTGTCTTGAGAAGCCGCCAAGAGATAATGCCAGCACATAGTTTCTCTAACCTTTACATATGCTTCAGTGAAAGCATGTGGAGAATTTAAATGAAACTGTATGCTGCATAAGTAATCTGGCCTTAGACTGGAAGGGATAGAGGCAAATGGTGACTGTCACTGCTGAAAGTATTTTTCCAAGACACAAGCAGTTTCATGTTAATTGAAATGAAAACATGGTACTGAACATTTAAATTAACAAATCCATACTAGGAGTCTGTTGTGTTCAAGATATCAAACAAACAAACGGATTACACTAGGTAATGCATCTGTTGGGACATTTCCTTCCCTGTTTTCATTTAGGTAGGACCCCCCAAAAAAGGAGTTCATCTGGCATGGAATTCTGCCTTCTGAGTTTGTTTTACAATAACCAGAAAAAGCTGTAACTTGTTGGTAGTGAGATGAATGACTATTAGCATAACTATTCTCTCTTACCTTTTTAGAAAGCTATTCGAATGAAATTTTGATAATATCGTTGGGTGCTTGGAAAATCTTAGGAATAATTCTTCCAAAAATGAGTTTTCCTTGCCCCTAGATGGTAATACTTTGTTATGTTGTAATACTAGTAAGGTTTAATTTTTTAAAAAGCCTCTGGGTGTGCACCATGAGTTTCCAAGAGCAGTACTAATACCTAATGAAACCAAAGAGTGGGTAGAATTACCAGATAAGAAGAAAACAAACTGGTCTTGCAGATACAAAAGCATGACTAGTCCAGAGATGACCTTTCATTCCTGTGGCAATCCATTGTGTAATTTGAGAACATTCAGTATGAACAGAAGCTGTGGTTAATTTGCCCTGATTATTCAGTGATATACCTCGGAGAAGTCATTTAGATCCAAGTTTTATTTATTAGCTTGGCCTCTTTATCAACTATATGTCTTAAAAAAAATTTTTTTTTTACTTCTCTGAAATCTCAGTGTCCTCAACTGTAAAACGGAGCTGTTAAAACAGTTCATTTTAAAGGTTATTGTGGGGCACTGGGTGGCTCAGTCATTAAGCTTCTGCCTTTGGCTCAGGTCATGATCCCGGGGTTCTGGGATTGAGCCCCACATCGGGCTCCCTGCTCCGTGAGTCGCTTCCTCTGCTGTATTCCCTCTCTCACTGTCTCTCTCTCTGTGTCAAATAAATAATATCTTTAAAAAAAAAAAAGGTTATTATGCTGCTCTCTGAAAAGAATCGATAGGCATTGTCAGCCTTGTCATTGTGACCATGCTGTCCTATGAGGCTTATGATTTTCCCCCTTACATCTTTTCCAGAGATTTCCTATAGTACCGGGAATAGAAAAGGACTGTCAGTGAGCACTTCCATGTGGACTGGAATGGGTGATCTGAATCGAGGCGGAAGGGAAAGTGGAATCGGGATAGTACAGGAAATAGGAACCAAGCTTTTTAAAAGACTTTTGTCTTTAAAAAGCTGCCTGCCATCCGTGGAATTTGGACAACTTAATTACAAATATTACAGTTCCTGATTTTAGATCAGACAACAAAGATTTATACTAATTTCTTTTGCCTCCATCCATCTACCCATCTGCTCATTCAGTGGGCCAGCAACATTTACTGGGGCCCCGGTAAATCCAAGCCAAAAATTGGCCTGAGATTAGAGAAGGAAAACATAGTTACTATCTTTAAAGAACACAGAGCCTATGATGGTTAGATATTTCCTGCCTTTCCCAACTTTGAGGTGATATTGTACAGACTAGAGATAATATAATCAGATGCTGAGTGATTTGGATCCTTTTGCAAGGCCACTTTTGTCCCTTTCCTTTGGTCATTTGAAATAATTCATGGGGAAGAGAGAGAAGTAAACAGAAATTAGCATGATGACCATATCTGTATTGTTCTCAGCATCCTTGACTGCCAGTCCGTGTCTCTAATCTCATTTTGAGTGCATTTGACCATGCTGTGATTAGCACACGTGCGCTGTGTCATGTACTAATCAAGGTTGCTGGTGTTCATAGAACTGCTGCCCAACCTCGCTTACGTCAGAGCACACACAGAAAATGAAATTGTGTATGCCACACTGAGGTAAATGAACAAGGCAGCTTATCATGAGGTACCAGCCCAGGGGTTTTGCTGCCCCAATCTTGTGCAGCACTGAAAGGTGGTTGGGGCTACACACCTGTGATGTGTTTGCAGCACACCTGTGCACTGTCAGCTACGTTACATTTGGAGCACCCTGCATTTAATTACCCCCAGGTTTTGCCTTCTTCGCTGACCCAGGGCCTTACTTAATTTTGTTTGGCCATGAACACTTTGAGCACATTAACTATGGTGGCCGTGTGTTACGGTTTAGTAGGGAATGTATAGACTTTAGAGGATTCCAAAGAAAAATATTGGAGTAAAAACATTACTGTAGGTTGAAGACAGCTTCTCATAATGAAAATAAGCTGACTTGGGAACTGAGAGTCCTGGACTTCCATGCTAACTTGGATCACCTTTGGCAAATCACTTCTCTCTGAACCTCAATTTCCTTATCTTTAAAATGAGGTGGTTTGAACAAGATGAACCCTCCGGCTCTGTAGTTTTGATTTATTTCTTGTTTATTTTTTTTAGAGTATGCACATACACATGCAGGGGGAGGGGCAGTGGGAGAGGGAATCTTAAGCTGGCTCCACACTCAGCACAGAGCCCAACGCAGGACTTGATCTCACAACCCTGAGAGCCAGATGACGGAGCCACCTGGGTGCCCGGACATGCCTGGTTCTGTAGATGCCTGTGCATCTTTGCTGTCAAGTCAGCTGCTCTTCCCTGAGCATTTGCTGTTTGGACGCTTAGTCACTGGCTTCCTGCATGTGCCCTAGGGCCAGCTTCATGGGGCTCCACTATTTGGATGCTAGAGGAATTGAAACCTAAGTACAATGCTTGATGAAGAAAAGATGATAGACACTCAGTCGGGCATCTGAAAGGAATGAAGCTAGCTGGGATCACTGAAAGTCCTTCAGTGTCTTTTAAGTGTGGTTCAGGATTCCCATCTAGCTAAATGCCTCACTTGATTAAACCTGGCAACCCTGACAGCCTGAACCTCTTGGGATGAGTTTTCCTAACTTTCATTTCCAGAAATACTACTCAGATACATGAACCATGTAACCATGTATGCAGAAACCAAGTATCAGTTGTCCAACTTGTGGAAGAAGAGTCCCATTATGAATTTTCTTTTTCTGTATTTATCTAAGTCCTTTCTGTTTCGCATGTGTTGGATGGGATGAGGCTGCCTGGCCGGAGAGCAGCAGAGAAGACTTATAGGAATGCATAGATAATCAAGAACTAGCCACATTATGGTGATGTTAGTGATGGTAGTCCGCCCTGATTGCAGACTAAAATGGTAGCATTTGTTCATTCCACGGAGGTTTCATTGTTCATTTGCCATGTGTCAGAAATTCTCTAGGAACTAGAAAAAAAATCTGAGAGATCCCTGATATAGTCAGACAAAGCCACATTAATGATACATTGTTAACCTTGGACCTTTTTTTAATAAACACATCAGTAACTGATTCCTGATGTTCAAAATTCTCTCTTGCTGCTGTCCATTAGCATACACTTACTGAGTTATGTATCAAATACACTTAAAAGGGCAAAACTAAATAATGCATTCACGTATCAAAAAATACTTCTAAGTAGGAGTGCCTGGGTGATGTAGTCATTTAAGCATCTGACTTGTTTTCGGCTCAGGTCTTGATCTTGGGGTTGTGAGGTTGAGCCCCACATGAGGCTCTGTGCTCACTGGGGAGTCTGCTTGGGATTCTCTCTCCCTCTCCTTCTGCCCCTCCCCACTAAAATAAATAAATCCTTTTAAAAAATATTTCAAAGTATATAAAAATTCACCCAATAATATACCCTTTAGGAAACATAATGTTTCAGATATACTGCAGAGAGGATCCTCATGCACATATGTGTGTATTATGTAGTGTATGTATGTATATTATGTAATTACGTAGATGATACATGTTCAAAAAGGATACTCGAACCTAGAGGGTAAATAAGTCTGGGTTTATGTCAGCACACATGCATGTTTGTATCTATGGGGTGAGGAGGAGATTAGGAAGGAAAGAAGGGGGGGACAGAGTAGAAGAAGAGAAGCAAGGGAAAAATAGTCAATGGTCTTAGAAGAAACCACAGGAGTTAGTAAATTTTACCTTAACTCCCACCACCCCATCTATCTTTCCTGTACTGAGCAGCAGCTAGTGTACCATTATTCATTCTATCAACAGATATATCATCGGAATTAAGTTGACTACTACCCAAATCAAACAAAATGAAGAAAGAATAATTTCAGTTTAAAAAAATGTAAAAATATCCAGACGTTAGTTGTACTTATGTAATCCACAACTATGATAAAGAAAACTTACCGAAAGTCCTTCAAAGCAGAAAAAAAATTAAAATCTCAGGGAATTTTTTCCGTTCCTGGCCAGAACCTCATTCCAAGAAGTACCAGCCTGTCTCATTTCAAAATGTTTCCCTTGCCAAGGAAGCGGAAGCGGTCATATTCTTTCCCACCGAACTATGGGTGAATTATAATTATCCTACCTCCTGTGGGACAATGAAGCAGCAAACATCTGCTATACTGAATCAGAAACCCACGAGTGAAACTATACTAAACTGTGAATCATACGTGGACTCAGATGAAAGGTTTTGTGTTGTGTTTACCTTTTTCTTTATTTTCTTTCCATTTAAAATATGGACTTGTTAGCTCTGGCTCCATGTTCTGAGGGAAAGTAGATAGATTCCATTCATTGACTCTGACTTTAACAATGAAAATCCCCAGCTTTAAGTTAGTACCTGGGCAATAATGATAAACGGTTTTCTCTGTTTGATTTGTTATTATCCCCTAAAAGGATGGTACAATTAAGAATATTTGGC
Source organism: Mustela putorius furo (assembly GCF_011764305.1). NCBI lineage: Eukaryota > Metazoa > Chordata > Mammalia > Carnivora > Mustelidae > Mustela > Mustela putorius. Next base: position 11,481,940 of record NW_025422123.1, on the reverse strand, counting down.
ACACAGTCTAAGAAGTAAGATCCTTTCGTTTTTTTCACTGTAATGACAATAACAGAGAAGAAAATGGCATTCTAAACTTCTCTTCCAAAAGACTCAAGTTGCAAAACTACTGTTACTTATCATAATTTCAAGTTTCATGATTTTTATGGTAGTACGAAACTGTTTACTTAGTAAAGTCAGGAAAGGAAAATGGAATTTCAATTCTGCATTTTAGTCACAAAGACATAGATAATGGTCTACTTGCTCTGAAATATTGTTTGTGTATCTTTTTATCTATCAGAGAGCAGAAAGACAAACTCGAATTATGGATTCAGCCCAATATGCAGAATTCTGTGAAAGTCGACAATTAAGTTTCTGTAAGTAAATGTTTAATTTTGCTTCATTATATTTAAGAGATCATGTGTTACAGATATACAAAAGTATGGTACAATCTCCGTTCCTTAGAAATGGGTGAATTTAACATATGCATAGCTATAACTGTTAGAAACAGCCCCTACATTGTAGGGAACTCTACAAAAGATTTTACCCAACTCTACTATTTTGTAATGAATAGTCTAAAGAAGTTTTAAAGTAAGACACAGAGAGCCATGTTAATTATTTGCATTACTTTTAGTCCAAATACTTCCATTTTCTTTAACATTCTCATTTTATTTTCCAGTTTCTTCATCCTGTTGACACTAGTATGGCTGATCATTCTTGACCCCTAATGGACTTTAGTAGCACAGTCATGACATTTAGAAACCCCCAATATTAATAAATACCAAGCTTTCCATGTATTTATGCATACTCATATTACCACAAGGAAACGTATCAATAGTCTCTTCCATTTTTGTCTGTAACCCCCTACTGTGACAAGCTTTCAGTGTTAGCCAAATTCATCAGTCTGTAATATTCATCAGCTCTTGTAACACTAATAACCTAATGATAAAATTAGGACTGTCCCATCACTGCACAGAGGCTTACTGAAAGTGCATAAAGGCTCATGGTAAATAGTGGGCTCAATTGTGTAGCGAACATCCTTACCACAACAGTTCAATGGTGACTAAGCCTCTGAGGGGAAAGGTCAAAGAGCAAGTGTGGTGAAAAGTCCAGTGAAAAATCTGACAGAAAAGCACATGACCCTAGTCTGAGGGATGAGAGACACAATGGTATCTTTAAATGGAAAACTGTTCTGTGGTCATAATCACAATGTATTTGATTTGAAAAAAGAAAAGGAGAGCTTCATTTATAGATCATAAAGTGCAAATAAATGACACATTTCAAATAGTGCCCCATGTAAATGTCAGTAAAATATAGGAAAACATGTTTTGGAAGCCTTTTTTCCTAACTAAATATACTTTGCAGTCTGACTAACAATTTGGCATCATACATCTGTGAAGCATTAAGTAAATGACACTTCAGATCATGGCAATTTCAGCAAATGAGAGGTTTTTGTATTGTAATTTTTAGGTTTAAAGATGGCATTCAAGTCTTTTATAAGTATAAATCTCCAGTTTATAAAGTAACATTTAGTGCTATTCAACTATTTTTTAGAATCATATTTTAAATGTAATTCACTTAAAGGAACAGAAGTGCTGTTTTCACACTAAAATGTGTAGTCACTGAAAGGTCCTAATATATCTTGTGTTCGAAAATCACATTTTTAACAACTAATTTTTTGTTTATAACTCAGTAATAAAATGTAATAAATTAAAAATTAATACTTTCCCTTTCTATATAAAATAGTTATAGTTTAAACAGTATATTATGCTTACTTTTTTTTTTAAAGAAGAGAGATTTGGGCATTTAAAAATATTTTTGTCTGACGCCCATACATGCTTCATTATGAAACCCGAGTGGCAGAATCTGTTTTATATGCCAAAATGTTGTGGTTGGGAATGCTTAATCCAAGTAGGTCAGCAAATTCAGAACTAATACCCATAACTGGTCAGAATATTAGGCTCTTTTCATTTCTCCCCTTCTGATAAATTACCAGGGTATAGGAATGACGATCCAGCTGTATATATCTTCTTAAATATTTGATCATAGCATTCACTGATTGGGACTACTGATGCATTTTAAAATTTATGAGTGTGTGAATTTATAGACTGAAGGTAAGTTGTAGAATTGGGATACTGATCAAACTTACCAGACTTTTGTTTTTATATTTATGTAAGTTAGTCATTTCCCATAAAGTTTTTTAAAATCTGATATTCATGTTAATTCACAAAGATTAAATTTAGTTATAAATTGCTAAATCTTTTTCCAAGCCTTTTCCTTCAGCCTTTTGTTTTTATGTGGATTTTTTAAACAAATACATAGATTTTCTTTTTTAGTTAATCTGAGAGTCTTTTTGTATTTTAATTGATGATTTTAATTTATGTCTGTTCAGTTATTTATACATTGGGTTTAAATGTGCTGTCTTTTGGGGGCTTTTTGTTGTTGTTGTTGTTTTTAGCTTTTGGTCTTGGTGTTTTAAATTTACTGTGCCTTTTTTATTTGCTTTTCCTCCTCCTCTTCATTGTTCTGTTGGATTAATTGGATTTTCTTCATTCCATTTTTCCTCAACCAGTTTGTATAGTGTATATTTTAGTTCTATTATTTTAGTTGCTATCCTTAATTTTTTTAATATGTGTCTTTGACTTTAATTTTTTTTTATTTAAATATTTTTATTAATTTTTTATTTTTTATAAACATATATTTTTCTCCCCAGGGGTACAGGTCTGTGAATCACCAGGTTTACACACTTCACAGCACTCACCAAAGCACATACCCTCCCCAATGTCCATAATACCACCCCCTTCTCCCAAACCCCCTCCCCCCAGCAACCCTCAGTTTGTTTTGTGAGATTAAGAGTCACTTATGGTTTGTCTCCCTCCCAATCCCATCTTGTTTCATTTATTCTTCTCCTACCCACTTAAGCCCCCATGTTGCATCACCACTTCCTCATATCAGGGAGATCATATGATAGTTGTCTTTCTCCGCTTGACTTATTTCGCTAAGCATGATACGCTCTAGTTCCATCCATGTTGTCGCAAATGGCAAGATTTCATTTCTTTTGATGGCTGCATAGTATTCCATTGTGTATATATACCACATCTTCTTGATCCATTCATCTGTTGATGGACATCTAGGTTCTTTCCATAGTTTGGCTATTGTGGACATTGCTGCTATAAACATTCGGGTGCACGTGCCCCTTTGGACCACTACGTTTGTATATTTAGGGTAAATACCCAATAGTGCAATTGCTGGGTCATAGGGACTCCACTCCAAAACTGCTAGAACTTATACAGGAATTCAGTAAAGTGTCAGGATATAAAATCAATGCACAGAAATCAGTTGCATTTCTCTACACCAACAGCAAGACAGAAGAAAGAGAAATTAAGGAGTCAATCCCATTTACAATTGCATCCAAAACCATAAGATACCTAGGAATAAACCTAACCAAAGAGGCACAGAATCTATACTCAGAAAACTATAAAGTACTCATGAAAGAAATTGAGGAAGACACAAAGAAATGGAAAAATGTTCCATGCTCCTGGATTGGAAGAATAAATATTGTGAAAATGTCTATGCTACCTAAAGCAATCTACACATTTAATGCAATTCCTATCAAAGTACCATCCATCTTTTTCAAAGAAATGGAACCAATAATGCTAAAATTTATATGGAACCAGAAAAGACCTCGAATAGCTAAAGGGATATTGAAAAAGAAAGCCAACGTTGGTGGCATCACAATTCCGGACTTCAAGCTCTATTACAAAGCTGTCATCATCAAGACAGCATGGTACTGGCACAAAAACAGACACATAGATCAATGGAACAGAATAGAGAGCCCAGAAATAGACCCTCAACTCTATGGTCAACTAATCTTCGACAAAGCAGGAAAGAATGTCCAGTGGAAAAAAGACAGCCTCTTCAATAAATGGTGCTGGGAAAATTGGACAGCCACATGCAGAAGAATGAAATTGGACCATTTCCTTACACCACACACAAAAATAGACTCAAAATGGATGAAGGACCTCAATGTGCAAAAGGAATCTATCAAAATCCTTGAGGAGAACACAGGCAGCAACCTCTTCGACCTCTGCCGCAGCAACATCTTCCTAGGAACAACGCCAAAGGCAAGGGAAGCAAGGGCAAAAATGAACTATTGGGATTTCATCAAGATCAAAAGCTTTTGCACAGCAAAGGAAACAGTTAACAAAATCAAAAGACAACTGACAGAATGGGAGAAGATATTTGCAAATGACATATCAGATAAAGGACTAGTGTCCAGAATCTATAAAGAACTTAGCAATTGTAAATGGGATTGACTCCTTAATTTCTCTTTCTTCTGTCTTGCTGTTGGTGTAGAGAAATGCAACTGATTTCTGTGCATTGATTTTATATCCTGACACTTTACTGAATTCCTGTATAAGTTCTAGCAGTTTTGGAGTGGAGTCCCTATGACCCAGCAATTGCACTATTGGGTATTTACCCTAAATATACAAACGTAGTGGTCCAAAGGGGCACGTGCACCCGAATGTTTATAGCAGCAATGTCCACAATAGCCAAACTATGGAAAGAACCTAGATGTCCATCAACAGATGAATGGATCAAGAAGATGTGGTATATATACACAATGGAATACTATGCAGCCATCAAAAGAAATGAAATCTTGCCATTTGCGACAACATGGATGGAACTAGAGCGTATCATGCTTAGCGAAATAAGTCAAGCGGAGAAAGACAACTATCATATGATCTCCCTGATATGAGGAAGTGGTGATGCAACATGGGGGCTTAAGTGGGTAGGAGAAGAATAAATGAAACAAGATGGGATTGGGAGGGAGACAAACCATAAGTGACTCTTAATCTCACAAAACAAACTGAGGGTTGCTGGGGGGAGGGGGTTTGGGAGAAGGGGGTGGTATTATGGACATTGGGGAGGGTATGTGCTTTGGTGAGTGCTGTGAAGTGTGTAAACCTGGTGATTCACAGACCTGTACCCCTGGGGAGAAAAATATATGTTTATAAAAAATAAAAAATTTTATTAAAAAAAAAAAGAACTTAGCAAACTCAACACCCAAAGACTTTAATTTTTTTTAACTTGGTAATTAGTAAACATGCCTTGTCAGCCTAATTTTGTTTTTTCTAAGGCTCTGTAAGTGCTTAAAGCATTCATTTTTGTCTTAAAAATGCTTTATTTTGCCCTCATACTGAAATAGTAGTTCAGTTGGGTAGGAAATTGTGGGCTAGTAGTTATTTGTTAAAACAGGATATCATTGTTTTTTAGCCTCTGTTGTCTCTGTCCACATGTCCTGTATGTTCCTTGTGGGAAAAACTAAGAGAAGAAGATGTGACCCCCAAGCCCTCTGGTATATGGGGAAATAAACAGGTTGGCAGTCAATGACTGGTCAATAAATACGTACTGAAGGAAAGAAATAAGGAACCTCTACCATAAAAGACTCCAGGGAAAACCATGCCCTCTGAGAAAGAGTGTTTGTGATTAATCCAAATAGCAGTAATTTTGAAGAGATTGAAGTCATAGAAGAATTTCTTCAGAGTAGAATGAGCATTACGGAGGGCCTGAGGGAAGGATCAGGAATAGAAAGACGGGTGAGAGGGATGAAGTAGAAATAGTGAGATAGTATCCAGAGATGTGAGAATTGGATATTGAGAGAAACTTAGATTTTACTAACGGTCAATGATGAGAAAAAAAAATGTGTATGAGAATTAAGTAACCTGAAATTTCCCATATGAAGTTACTATACAAAATTGTTTTAATCCCAGCACAAGCTGAAAAACCAGATAATGTCAGAAGGCTGATAATCTTAGGAACTTCTGACCTTTGTTAAGGATTCTGTTTTAATTGTTGATCTATTTCCCTGATTATCCTTCCTCCTGATAAATTGAGAAGAGCGGTAAAGATGAAGGAACTCATTCATTCTGGTGCCCCTACATCTCTATGGAAACCTACTGTCGTGACTAGGAGCGCCTGTGCCTTATTTGCTGAAACGAGCAATACTGTGGGAAGGTCTGTCTCTGAAGCCAGCTTTCTGCAGGTGACAGGGAATTATCTCAGGGAATGTTCACCTGTTGCTGGAATAGCAGTAACTCACAGTGGTTTTATGGGACCCTCTGTATAACTTTCCTGCTACTGAATAGTTGAGACCCTACCCTTTTATTAAAGAAGTAGCTTTCATTCATCTATTCATTCTTTTTTTTTTCCTGGAAATATTTATTGAGAGGCTGCTGATGCCAGGCAGTATTCTAGGTGCTGAGGATACAGTGGTGGACACCTGGTCCTATCCTGTATTCTCAGTGCTTAACATCTCATGAGGGAGCTACCAGTTCTATTGTTTGGGTGGACAGATCCTACAGAATACTAAGAACTATCCTTTCCCTCTCTTTTCAATAAATCGTTTAGTGCATAGTTACAAAATACCTTGTTTCTGTGTTCTTAACAACCTGTCAAAGGGAGAAGTGAATAAGGTACATTTTATTGATCTTGCCAAATTGCTGCCTATTAACTTTGACTTCAGAAGTATTCCACAGATGTTGAACAAGTGTTTGTGAGCTAATGCAGCTGACTAGTTAGATGGAATGTTGCCTGTCAGAGAGTATGTGGAAGATTGGTTACTTTAGGGAGATAGCTTTAAGAGGATTATCATAATTCTGCCACAGTTGACAGCTTGGACATGCACTTCCATAGCAAGACTTCAAGTCTTCTGTGATTTATTGGGAGAAAAAAAAAAACAAACAAACTCTTCTGTACATGAAATCCATGAAGACCACATCTATAAGGATCAAAATATCATGCTTTGAGTGACCGTGAAGTCTTTTAATAGACCCGTGGGACTGGATTAACCAAAAGAATAATCAGTGGATTTTTTAAAAGATTATTATGTTTTAGATCTGACAAAATCTTTACCATCAACCTCTTCCCTGTGGATTACTAGTTAGATTATTAGTATCTAATAAAGGCCCTCCATGCAGTTAGACTCTGTTTAGCACTGTGGCATTTTGGAAAGATATACCGGAAGATTCCACCTGCGCTTGGTACTGTTAGAGACATAATGCATGGTGTTTCTAACATGGTTCGAGAAATTATAAGCAGACATGAAAGGCTATCTGATGATACAAGAGTTCAGTGAATGCCTAGTGTGGGGAAGTACATGGGACAGGCAGGATTCCTGTGAATGAGGAAGAGAGGTAGGATGGCATTCTCTGGAGGGCAAGGAGCAGGGCTGAACTAAGAGAGAACTAGACTCAAAGCCAGGTAGCATTTCAGGAGGCAGTAATAGGAATACAGGTTGAAATCAGTCTGGAGGGTTCTGAGAGTCTGGCTTAGGAATTTGGACATCTTTGTAGTCAGGAAAACGTAACTGCAGGACTAGGTTCTTCTTATCGTATTCTAAATATGTGATTTTGAACCTATTCTGGCAATAGACACATTGGACAATGTATTGCAAATACAATTTCTGTATGTTCTTTCTCCACCATAGGTTCTTTCTTGCAGGAATTCCTTCCCACCAGAATAAATTAAAGTTATATCAACCAACCCTCTGACTATTGTTAAAACCTAAGCTATGGCCAATGGTAACTTACTCAGATACAGTGAGAAGTGCTGAATATTAAGTCATTTAGTATAGACCGTGTTATGTAGCACAGATACAAAATCAAAGACCCAAATGCATAAGAAATTTCTTGGGGCTTGAATATCTCGACACTAATAAAACTCAAAAACATGGCATTTTATATGCATTATTTTTCAAATGCAATTTTCAAAAGACTTATTTTTCATTTTGTGATGGTAATATGCAGTATTAAAACACTCCAAAAACTAAATTTTCCATATTTGGGTTTTGTTTTGTTTTTGACGGCTAGCCAAAAAGGCCTCCAAATTTCGAGACTGGTTGGACTGCAGCAGTATGGAGATAAAACCCAATGTTGTCGCAATGGAAATTTTAGCATATTTAGCGTATGAAACTGTGGCACAGGTAAGAATGATAATATGTGTTATAGCAGGCCATACATGACCACTTTCTTTCCCTTTTTTTGAAAGATTTTATTTATTTATTTGTCAGAGAGCGAGCAGGGGACAGAGAGCATAAGCAGGGGGAGCAGCAGGCAGAAGGAAAAACAGGCTCCCCACTGAGCAAGGAGCCCAATGCGGGACTCGATCCCAGAACCCTGGCATCATGACCTGAGCTGAAAGCAAACACTTACCTCCTGAGCCACCCAGGCGTCCCTTTCTTCTTACCCCTGTCCATGATCAAAATTCTCCCACCTGCTACTCTACCAGGAATGAGGACAGCCATGAGTTTTATCCAATGACAATCTTAAGTTTTCCGGAATTTAATTCAGTTATGTTTCCTTGTATCCTCAGCCCTGGCGGGTGTTAGCGTGAAAGTGACTGTTGCTTGCAACTCAATCCTAACCAGAAATGGAATCCCCACATACTTTTTCTCAACATTGACTTCTCAGTACCCCTCTGCCTTGCTTAGAGTTTGTTTTTGAACTTTGAAAAATACCTTTCTTGCTATGTACAACCTACTGAGTGCTTACCAAAACCCGAGTCTAGAATCACTGCTCTCTGACAGCGTCTCAAAGCACAGTCCTCTGACCACAAGCGTCAGCTTCTCCTTGCTTCTTGTTGAAAATGTAACCCAGAGCATACCTATCGAATTAGAATCTTGGGGTCTAGAGCACTAAAACCTATATATATATTTTTTAAAGATTTTATTTATTTATTTGACAGACAGAGATCACAGAGATCACAAGTAGGCAGAGAGGCAGGCAGAGGGAGAAAGAGGGAAGCAGGCTCCCTGCTGAGCAGAGAGCCCGATGCGGGGCTTGATCCCAGGACCCTGAGATCATGACCTGAGCCGAAGGCAGCAGCTTAACCCACTGTGCCACCCAGGCGCCCTAAAACCTATATTTTAAAACACTTCACTAGTGGTTATTAATTAAACTTTGAGAATCCCTCCCCTAGAAAGTCAGAATATATTGTTTATATTCATGGGAAGGTCTGCTTACCAACAAAAGCATATGCTCGTGTCCACAAAACAGATTTTCAGATGGGCTGTATCATCAATAACATTTGGAATGTCTTGCTTCTAGTTCTGCCATTTCAGTAACATTGCTAATTGATTATTTCCAGCTCTGTTGACTTTATTTCCATTACTCTGATCTTCTAGTTAGTGGACCTGGCTCTTCTTGTAAGGCAGGATATGGTAACCAAGGCAGGAGACCCCTTCAGCCATGCCATTGCAGCAACGTTCATTCAGTATCACAACTCTGCTGAGGTGAGTAGCAGAAAATCTGTCTTTGATGCCTCCATGGATTTTTCTTGGGTCTGGTGTTTACATTAGTAGTTCTTTGGAAAAGGCGATGTAGGAATGTATAGCCTTCAATCAGGAGTCTTAACATGCTCAACATCCAAACAAATACTTCCTGAGCACCGACTATGTTCCTCACCTTAACAATCCACTTAATACAGTTATTTTTTTTTCACCTATTTCTTACCTTATTTAGCTTCCCTAGCCCTTCAGTAAAAAAGGAATAGTTGGAGAGCATGCCTCATTTCCATGGGAGGTGAAAAACTGATTCAGACAGCTGAACAGTGTTGATAATAGGTCTTTATTTCTTTGTACCTCAAAGACAAGAGAATCATTATTATTCATGCCCTAATAACTCCTGACAATTACTCATCATTTTATTTCCCAGTTATTGATCCATCTCCAAACATGGTTTAAAAAAGCATGGCTCCATTTATTCTCTGTGCCCATACTGGCCCTATCATGTGAGGGTCACATTCTTTCTGATCGCTTTTATGTTATTGGGACCTCCACCAGGGGGTGGGGGGCAATAAAGTCATCTTGCCAACTTGAAGGGATTATGCAATAACTGTGTACCACTTGTAGTATGAGCTTGTCTGTGAGCTGCATGTACCTACAAACTAGAAATGTAGTATCACCTATTGAATGAATTTGCTGATATTTGACTTTTTTTCCTGGCTTAAACACCAATTTCATCTAAGAACCAGCGAGAAGGCAGCAAGGAGGTTAGCTTAACATCTCCATGTGTAATTGTCAGGTGAGCTTTAGATCAAGCTGGGTAAAATGTATAACCTGAAAATGTCCAAGCCCCTTTGAGAAGCTGACCAAAACTATAAATCCTCTCTCATAAACACATTCACAAATTTTGCATACAATTTCAGGATGTTGGGCTACCTGGGTGGCTCAGTGGGTTAAAGCCTCTGCCTTTGGCTCATGTCATAATCCCAGGGTCCTGGGATCAAGCCCCGTATCGGGCTCTCTGCTCAGCGGGGAGCCTGCTTCCCCTTCTCTCTTTGCCTGCCTCTCTGCCTACTTGTGATCTCTCTGTGTCAAATAAATAAATAAAATCTTTAAGAAAAAAATTACAGGATGTTCGGAGACCCTCTGAAATCATTCTCTGGATCTAAACAGTCTGGGATGGACCCCAAATTTAAGTACAGATACTTAGAAAATATATAAAGATATAAACAATATATTTTATTTCCAAAAGTTTGACATCTTTTTGTGCCCCTTGGAGAATCAGATTGGCTTGGAACCCAAGTAGAAATTAAAATGTTTATGCCCATTAAAATCCATTTTTTTTTCCTAGAAAAGATCATACATCATTATCAGTCATCATGCTTTATAAGTCCCTAAAGCTTTACCCAGTTGATTAAACACTTTGTTTTCTTTATGTTACAAACCCAAATTACGATGTCAAAGAACACCCTTTAAAAATATCTTTGGTACATGTTCACCCTATGAATATGTGTATAAGTATGCTTTTCATTAACATCAGACAAATTTGTTGTAACATTTCTAATTGAAGAAATTTACAGTGAACATAACAAGCCTAGTTTTCCTTTAACATTCAAGGAATTGCTTGCATGGCTAGGAAAACTCTTTATTCCCCTCCTTTCTTGGTTCTCCAGGGTGGCCAAGCTGCCCTGGGCAACTGCTCAGCAACCACAGCTGCAGCTCCCAGCTCCCCAGCAGTTAAGAAAAATGGCCTGTGTGTGCTGGGTTTCCCGGGCTCTCTGGGAGGCGGGACAGGAGTGTCGGAAAGCATCCCAACTAAATATGTTAGCAAAGCCGCAAGCGTTTCCCTGGCCTTCCAGACACCCCTCCTCCTATGCGACTGGTGGTCAAAATGAACATTCAGAGGGACTGGAAATCTTCCTGCCCTTTACTACCTGACAAAACATGGAATGGCCACTGTAAAGTAGGATTCTTACTAATTGACATTACAAACCAGCAACCAATGTCAAGGGCCCTTTTTAAGGGCCTTACCAAATTGGGCACAAATGGGGGACTCCAAAGACTGGTGTGATCTATATTCAGGGAGATAGAACATTCTGGAAAACAAGGAAATAACAAGCAAAAAACTGACAATTCAAGATTATTTATATGCTAATTTCCAAATGAGTGGTATAGACCAGAAGTGCAGAGGTAAAAACAAGCCCCAACAACAAAGAACTTGAGTAAGGACACTGGCATTGAAGGAAGCCGGGACTTTGATGAGATGGTAAAAGTGGAGAGAATGCTCTAGGCTTCAGAGGCAGCATAGGCATAGCTGTGCAAAGGAGAAGCAAAACTCTGATTTAAATATTCAATCAAAGGTTTTGTTGAGGAGGAAGAGGCAGTCAGATTAGAAAATTGAGTCTTAGGCTCTTAAGGAGCCTAAGGAAGAGTTGAAGATTTCTTGGCTTCTAAAGGTTGATGAGTTCAAATGTTTTAGAAGATCTAAAGGAAGGGGCTATGTACAATGGATCTGGAATCAGGAGCTCTCAAGACATGGAGCTAATACACAATACATTCTCTTTCAATGACTGTCGTTTTTGAGAGCTAAACTTATGAGAAACCAAGCTAGTTAAGTTTGGGTTCTCAGATTAGCAGGTATAATATTAATTAAAGGTAATTTTTGTTAAAGATTTATATGTTTATTTGAGAGAGAGAAAGAGTGAGAATGTTTGGTGGTAAGGGTGCAGATGAAAAGGGAAAGAGAGAATCCCAAGCAGACTCCACACTAGACATGGAGCCTGACACAGGGCTTGATCCCAGGATTCTGAGATTACTATGTGAGCCAAAACCAGGAGTCAGATGCTTAATCAACTACCATCACCCAGGCGCCCCAACTGGAGTTAATTAAAAAAAGTTTTTTTCTAATATATGGTTTATGCATAGGAAGCATGATCTCTAGGAATTATCTTGTTTTTTTTCTAAAAATAATCCATGCCAAATTAGGGTTATTTCTTATTTTTAATAATGTTCCTAGACAGGACAATCAAAGCAATACTTTTTTCCTTTAAAAAACATTTTATTTTAAAATAATTTTTAGATTTACAGAGCCATTGCAGAGATATTACAGAGCTCCAATATGTTCTTTACCAGCTTTCCTTAAACATGTTCACTTTTAACTTTAAATAAATAATACATTTCCCAAAAGAACAACATACAGATATACTTTTGAAACCAATATGTGCATTTCAGCCAAATATTTTACAAAGTTTAGCACAGTTTTTTTTTTTTAAATACAAATACATCATAGAGAAGTGTAGGCCAGCAGGTAGTATGGTTTAGTATAGTTGGTAGGATAAGGAAAATGTCGATTAATAATACCATGTATGAAAAGATTGACAGACTTTTATTGGCCTGTAAATTTCTTAGGAGCCAATATTGTGATGTTACTAATAAGAAAAAGGTTGTTGTTGTTATTGTTGTTTGTCTTATTTAGTGTTTAGGCACCATCCTAGAGGATGGACTTTGACACAGTAGAGAATGTCTGAAGGAGAGTGATTAGAGGGTGAAGAAACCTGAAAACATGTCTTATAAGAAGTGGTTGAAGGAATTTGAGGCAGCTTGACCTATAAAAGAATCATGAGAGACTATGGACTCTGAAAAACAGTCTTAGGGGCTTGAAGTGGTGGGGGGTGGGAGGTTGGGGTACCAGGTGGTGGGTATTATAGAGGGGCACAGATTGCATGGAGCACTGGGTATGGTGAAAAAATAATGAATACTGTTTTTCTGAAAATAAATTAATTAATTAAAAAAAAAGAAGAAATGTTACTGGAAGCAAATAAACTACATTGCAGTTCTCTCAAAAAAAAAAAAAGAAAGAAAGAAATGGGGCTGAGAAAGATCACAGTCCTCAAATATTTGAAGTACATCCACATGGAGGAGAACAGACTTGTAGTCATAGGCAAAGAAACCAGGTAGAAATGAGGGCTGTTATGAAAGAAGGAAGGAACTAGAAATGGAAGGAGCTGGAGGTATCCACAGTGACCCCCAGGCATTGAGTTGGAGTCACTACGGAAGGCTGGTCACACTGATGCAAATACTTTCTGGACGGCATCCAGTCTGGCAGGGAATGCAGAGGCGCCTTTTGAGACATGTAAATCTGACGTGCTAACAAAACTTGCAAGTAGAAATCTCTGTATCTGACAAAATTGGCAGAAATTTTGGAGTCTGCCTCTGAGAAATCCTGATTTTATCTTAATGACAGCCAGATTAAAAATTAACATATCTAAACCAATAGGGGTAAGATGAGGCATCATTTCTGTGGACTGGATAATGAATTGAGTTTTGATATTTGTAAGCTTCAAGAACTATTGAATTCAAGAGATCTCAAAAATTGAATGTTAGTAGAAGTCCCGGTCCTTTGATTTCTCAAAGGCATGTCTCTTTGGGCAGGGGTCTTGCATGAAGTCCTACCCAGAGTCTCCTGAGAACACACCTCCTCCCACACCGACTGCCCCCTCGTCTGGATCACAGCACTCAGGGAAAACCACATCGGGATCCCTAGGGAATGGGAGTGCTGGGCAAGACTCAACTAAAACCAAGCAAAGGAAAAGAAAAAAGGTCAGTGATAAGTTTTATCTTTTTTTGGTTTTCTTTTTTTTTGTTTTCCCGGTGCAGAATGGATGAAGTTTGGTGTGCTTCAGAGATATGGAAAGTCTGCTCCATTTTTCTCATAATTCAAGTTTTTAGAAACAGCCAGTTTGTGCTTAACCATACTTAATGAGTTCTACTCCAGCTCTTTTAACAGCTTTCTTCTGGATAAAGCAAGATTCCGATTTTTTTCTAACATTTTACTATAAAAATTTTCAAACATACAAAAATAATAAGAGAATTATAGACAACACCATAGATCTTCTATTTAGATTCTACAGTGAACATTGTACTATATTTGCTGTATTATCTACATATTTATGTATTTACATTCATTATATCGGCACATCTAATTATTCTTTTGTCCATCTGTCAATTCATCCTTTTTTTTTTTTTTTACTATATTGCAAAGTAAGCTACAGATATTAGTACACTTCTTGGCTTAATAATTCACTATGTATAATTTTTATGGTTTTTTTAAAGGTAAAGTTTATACAAGGTGAACCATTCAGTTACCATTTGATGAGTATTGACAGGCCTATAAACCTATTGTTTTCTCAGTCTTTGAGACGTAAAACATTATCATCAGTTTAGAAAGTTCCTGCCACCACAGAGAGGCAATCATTGTCCTAATTTTTTTTCATCATAGATTGTTTTTTTCTGTCCTAGAAATCATATAAAGAAGATGCTGTATATACTCTTTTGAGTGAAATTTCTTTTACTCCTAGGATGTTTTTCTGAAATTTGTTTTTCTGTAGAAGTGTAATTTATTCCTCTTTATGGCTGAGTAATGTGCCATTGTATGAATACCTCAAAGTATTTATTCTCATTTTGGTGGACACCTAGGCTGTTTCCAGTTTGTGAGGTATTAGGAGTAAATCTGTTATGAGCATTATTGTACAAGTCTTCAGGGGCAAATGCCTTCATTTTTCTTAGGTAAATAGCTAGGAATGAAATTACTGACCATGCTATCCACAGTCATAGAGTGTATATGTGTTTGTATTTAAAGAAACTCTAATACCTTATTTTTCCCCCCAAAAATGGATGTGTCATTTTATACTTCCACTCATTGTACGTGAGGTTCCAGTTGTTTCACATGTTCGTCAACTCCTGGTGTTATCATTGTTTTTATTTTTAACCATTCTAATGGATATTTAATGGTGACTCATTATACTTTGAGTTTGCATTTCCTTGAAATTCAATGAATTTACTGACATGGCTAGATATAGTTCAACTATTTTTCTGTTTGTTTTCTGCTTAGTCTATTTTTTTTTTTTTTAAATTTTTTATTTATTTGTCAGAGAGAGAGTGAGTGCGAGCACAGGCAGACAGCGTGGAAGGAAGAGTCAGAGGGAGAAGCAGGCTCCCTGCAGAGCAAGGAGCCCGATGTGGGACTCGATCCCAGGACGCTGGGATCATGACCTGAGCCGAAGGCAGCTGCTTAACCAACTGAGCCACCCAGGCGTCCCTGCTTAGTCTATTTTTGATCCTCAGTTTGTCTTTCTTGTCTTAATTTTGGATTGTTTACTATTCAAAAAATTCATTTTAATTCATCTACTCAATTCTTAGTGATACCCCTTTGTATCATTTTTTCAGTGGTTATGCTAAGGATTATAATATATCCTTAAATTTTCAGTGTACTTGAGGTTACTGCACTACTTACATAAAATGTGAGACACTTACATTTATAAGACTGATGTACTTTACTCTTGAGACTTCCTTTATGCTATAGTCATTATACATCTTACATTTTCGTATGTTATAAACCATAATATTATTTGTGTTTTAAGGAATCAAATGTATCTCAATGAAATTAAGAATAAAAATAGACTAACTTTACCATCCCCACTGTTCCTCATTTCTCTCTCTCTCTGGTTCTCTCTCTCTCTCTCTTTCTCTCTTTTTTTATGCTCAGACTGCCTTCTGGTATTACTTTCCTATTTTGCTCTACTATATTTTATTTTAGGATTTGTTATGGTGCATGTTGGCTGGTAATGGTTTCTCTTAGTTTTCATATTTCTGAAAATACCCTTTTCTTTCATTTTTAGAAGATATTTTCACAGGACATAGAATTCTGGGTTGGTAGTTTTAATTTTAGTACTTTAATGATATCATTCTACTGTTTTCTGGCATCCATTGTTTTAATCATATGTCAGTAGTTTGTATTATTGTTTCTGTGTTTGTAATGTGTTATTTTTCTCTAGATGCTTTCAGGATTGTAACTTTATTTTTGGTTTTCAGCAGTTTGACCATGCTATCCACAGACATGAATTTCTTTGTATTTGTCCTACTTAGGGTTCATTGAGCTTCTTGAATATTGGTTTATGACTTTAACTGTTTGGGGGAAATATTCAACAATTACTTCTTCAGATATTTTTTTCTGCTTCTTTCACTGTCTCTCCTCCACTTCAGAGACTCCAAGGCTTATTTGTTATTTACTTTGATATTGTCCCACAGGTACTTATTTAATTTCTCTTTCAATCTTTTCTCTCTGTTCTTTAGGTTGGATAAATTCTATTAATATTTCTTTATGTTCCAGACTCCTCTGTTAGCTTCAGTCTGTTTCATGTCCAGTGATTTTTTCCCTTGTGATATTTTATTTTATACTTTCATAATTTCCACTTGAATTCTTTTTAGTTTTTATTTATCTAGTTTTTTTATTTCTCATTTATTACAGGTTTATTTTCCTTGATCTTCTTGAGCACAGTTATAATAGCTACTTTAAAATCCTTCTTTGTGGCTCAGTCAGTTGAATGTCTGTCTTCAGCTCAGTCATGATCCCAGGGTTCCAGGATGGAGTCCATATCAGGCTCCCCACTCAGCGGGGAGTCTGTTTCTCCCTCCGACCCTCCCCCTTCTCGTGCTCACTGTCTCTTTCTCTCTCAAATAAATAAATGAAAATCCTGAAATAAAATAAAACCCTTCTTTGATCAATTAATATGTGGATTATTTTAGTCTCCATTGAGTATAAGTCACGGTTTCTTTGAGACTTCTTTAGGCTCAGTGGAGACCAAAATAATGCCTCCTCTTTTGGTCAGTTCTTGCGTGTCTAGTAGTTTTGAATTATATCTTGGACATCACAGATAATATATGGTAGAGATTTTTTTGTTCTGTTATATTCCTTTGAAGAATTGTTGGTGTTAATAGTGGTGGCGATGTGGGCATGTGTGTTAAGCATGCAGTTTGCTATTCTACAATCAACTCTAAATTTCAAACCCAAATTCCTCTTCATTGACAGCAGCTTAGAATCTCTCCTCAGTTCATTTAGCTTTAACTGGTTCTTGAATTCAGTACCACAGAAAAATAGATTTGGGTAAAGTTTGTATGGTGAATTTGGAGTTCTCCTTCTTTGATTTTGCCTTTTTTGGGTATTTTCTTCCTCACTTTATACCTACTGTGCATGCCCTGACCTCTGGCCTATACTTCTTAGAGTCTCTAAGGTTGTGTGCCTCCTATCCTGACTGGGGCCTGCCCTTATCCTAAAAGAGTAAAAACAGGAAACTCAAGCCACTGCCTTTCTCTTCTTGTAAATTTGGCATTCCCCTTTCCAGTTTCCGCCTGGTTTTGATCAATCTCTATCACTTTCATGTTCTTGTTTTTTATAATTTGTCTAACGTGATACTTTTTATCTAAAACTCGGTTGCTACAGTAAGAATCATTTGCCATTACAAGTAGTGGAGTCATACCAAGATATAATTTTAAAATGATAGTAAGCACATTTAAGTTTAGCCACATATCTGGTTTCCTCTTCCATTTACAAAACAACAGAGCTCAGTGCTTATTTACTAAGGGGAAATTTGAACTATAAGGAACTTATGCATATTGTAAAGTAGCTTTAGAGAATGTTGGCTATAATGCTTCAGCTCACTTAATAACTAAAACTAGGTTAACAAAGTGTTACCTAAAAGACCTCTTAAGTGGACTGAAGTTGTATGTAAGAAGTAAGAAGAAGTTGTAATTAACCTGATATAATCGTGCATTTGTATATAAAAATTTCAAGAATTCTCAAAGACATATAAAGAAGTATTTTTTCTCCTACATATTTAAACATTTCTCTCCTAATCTTGTTGAAAGCTATTGCATTAATCCGTGACATCAGAATAATGTCCCACTTTAAAGCTATTAATTATTTCTCCATTCATCCACATCTTTCTACATTCAGATTCTTGCTGTGTTTTCATTTTTACTCCTTGGAAACTTCCACTATGGTGGTAACATGGTATGATTCATTCCACATGAAATAAGAAAGCCTCTTAGAAGCTTTCTTGTCCTAGAAGATGAGAAATCTGATGTATAGCCATATTCTGATAGTTTCACTATAATCTTGAGCAAGTCCTTTATCTTCACTTTCTCATCTATAAAATGGGGTGGGACTTGGAAATGTTTAGAATAGTTGATACCTTGCATTCCTTCCAGATTTAGTAATGTACGAATCCTTAAAATTATTGATTCTCTTGTCTTCTCCTTAAGTACTTTTTGTTTTAATTTCCTTAAAGGAAAGAGTTTTCTACTTATATAGAACTAGAGTTTTAACAATTAACATCTCAATTAAACTTTGAAATGAGAAAATTAACTGTTAAAACTAAATTAAATTAAATTAAAATTAAAATTAACTATACTAAATATTGTAATCTTTGGCCAAAGAATGGCCCATCTTCATCCAAAAAGACATCCTCCATAAACATAAAACTCTGGGAAAGCTATGTGTACAACATTGAATAGAAGGAAGACACTTGCCTTGCCAGTCAGATTATATATCAACCTTTTTGGTCAGTGAGTAATAAAATTATTAGTAATAGTAGTCTAACCTTTCATTTGCTCTAATCCGAGATACGTGTTACTCTGTAAGAACGAATGTTTCAAGTTTAACAAAAGATCTAGTCCACCGTTATGTGGAAAGACTAAGTGGCAATAATCGAGATTCCAAGTTCTTCTTAAATTTGGATTTTCCTGGCAAGGGAAAGCTGAGAAAGTACAGGATGATTTAACTTGGCAACAATTTTTTTAAAAAGTCAGGACAGGTACAGACATGTGTAAGAGATCCAGCAGCGACAGAAGTTTCAATATAGCTTCCTTGGACCACATTTGATTTACCAATTCATCTTTCCCATTCTGAGTGTGCCAACACTTTATGATATCCTTTATGTTTAAATTTTCAAAAATGAAACATATTTAACAAAATACTGAGTCCTGATGTCTAAAGAGTGCTGAAATCTCTGCCAAAATAGACTGTTTCCTTGAGCAAAGTACAGGCTGCCTGGTAAAGTTCTCCCTCAGATGTCAGGTCCACTTCCTCTCACCTGCATTCATACTCTGTTCTTGCTTTCTTCCACTTTATGTATGTCTCTTGGTCCAAAAGCTGATGCTTGGTACAGGAAGGTGAAGTATCTTATGGAATCCTCCGTATTCCTGGATTTGAGTACCATGGCTCTACTTATCCTTGCTGGCTGATGCCAAGTAAAATGTCTCATTAGTTTGAACTCTCAGCTGTGGCCCAAGAAAGCTCTATTGAAACTTCTGTATAAAATTCTAGAGTCACTGCTAAGTTAAAATTCTCAACCTGGTATGAATTTTGGATTTGAATGGATTAAAAGTACCTTGGTGAAGGCCTGAATGTTGGCAGAAATATGAAGAGATCAATTGAGGTGGCAACAACACTGGAAATACATCATTTCGGATTTAAGGGTTCCCTTCAAAGAACTCAGTGGGCAAATCAAGAAAGTGTAGGAGTGTGTATGGTAACTGCATGTTATTTACAGTTACTTAATTCTAGCAAATAAACCTGAAGTTAGCATAATAGAAAATCTAATGTTTTCCACAAAATTGGATATTTCCATTTTTATGTTAGCTTCACCTTTTTGTCAAAGAGCACGATTCAGCTATAAATTTCTAGCTTATGCTTCCTTCCACATTCTGAAATCCTATTTGATTACCATGCCAGAGCCTCTGAGAGATTTTGACCTAAATGTTCTATGGTTTTGACAAAAACCAGCTTCATCGGGGAAAGTAAGGAAGAGTAGAATCTTACATTGGCCATGGAGGAAAGAAATAAAAAACAAACCTAAGTTGCAAGGATAAAGGAGATGCCATAGAGGAACTTCCCACCCAACATAATATGCAGGATACTGACCCTCTTGACACCTCTCTTCTGTATTTCCATTGGGAAACTTAACTCTAGATCCAGCTAAATATTTGCATTCATTTCCATAAATGGGTAGACTGCCTCAACCGTTAATGAGTCTCTGTTAGTCCTATTCATCTTTTGGGGTCAAATGAACATAGAGAAGAGCCTGTGCCTTTATCAGGTACCTGGTAATTACATTTCCAACTGACACAAAGTACTTGGAATAAGAACCAAGAAAGCACTCAAAAAAAAAAAAAAAATCCTGTGTACTTTTTTATCAGTGCCAAATGAAGGGTTAAGTTAACAATTTGTGTTATTTGGGGCATTGCAGATCTGTTATTAGGGTATTGTTGGAATGAAATTGAGAAAGATATTCTAAAGTAAATTCCTATTTGACTTCTTTCAATATCTTGGTAAAATAATAAAAATAATCAAGATCTGCTTTGTTTTACATTTCATATCTTATTTCAGGTTCAGCTTGGATAATTAGCCAATGCTCTCATTTAATCGGAATTTTCAAATTTTAGTACTAGTTATAGGAAAAGCATGCACAAGGTAAAGAAAACACATTTGAAAAGTACAGAAGGATATACAGTGAAAAATGTCTCTTCTGATCCATGTCCTTTAAACACACAGTTAGACTCCAAAAGATAAGGTATTACTATTCCTGATTTTTGGTATACCCTTACAAAAAAATGGTCTGTTTGAATAATTATGTAGTGTTCAGTCTTTTTAAAAAATCAGTGGTAACATAGTACCACCCAGTAGGACACCTTGCATTTTTTCACACCATACATCGTAGAGATAGTTACATTGGAGTATATATGGAACTCCCTTGTTCTTTTTGGTACTTACTATAGTTTCTGTTTCATTAAATGGATATACTATAATTTATTTTAGTGTTCTCTCATTGATGAACATTTAGTTCATCAATCCTAAGTGTATATATACAGTGAGTTCTGCAGTGAGTGAGTGTGTGTGTGTGACTCTGATAGATATATAGATATAGACCTATATAAAATTTTATAACTGTGTAATATATCTGTAGGATAAATTCTTAGATGTGAAATTGGGTCCAAATGGTTGTACACTTTCACTTGATAAGATTTTGCCAAATTACTATCCATAAAGGTCATATTAGTTATACTCCTACAAGGAATTATGAAATTGGTAATTGTAGTAATTATCAGAAAAACAAGTAATGATTATGTGACCATGACTGACTTATAGAATACAGTTAGAGTTATACACATACTACTATTTCTTTCTCTTGATTCTGTAATGTTAATGACTGACATCTGCTATCCACTGCAGTAGAAAGCAATTATAATTATTAGCCCTGTTTTACAGTTGAGGAAGCCAAAGTGCAGAGATATTATATAACCTGACAGAACTGGTAACGGATAGGCTTTGGATCAGGTATTTGGGAAACCAGAGCCTGCAAGTGAGCCATGAAACTATCTTCTTCCTATTGAAGTTTTAAATTTTTTTAAATTTAAATTCAATTAGCCAAGGTATAGTACACCATAAGTTTTTGGTACAATGTTGAGCGATTCGTTAGTCCAGTATAACACCCAGTCTCATCATATTTAAATAGTATTACATACATTTCTTAAGCTGGTATCCATACTTTCTTTGCAAATAGTCCTTTTCTTCCATGTGTCTTTTTATACTTTCAAACTTGCCTTTTACACGTGAGGCAGATTAAAATAGAAAGGTTTTGTTTTATTTTATTTTTGCCCTGAGGACACCTAGAAAATTAGAAACCAAGTTAAAATGATTGTCTGTGACAGCTCCAGTATTATAAATAAATATATAGCAATTTCATATTTTTCATTTTAAAATTGATGACCCTCAAGTTATTTCAGAAATATGCCCAACAAGCTCCCAAGAAACATTTACAATAATAAATGTTTAAGTGTTTGTTTTTTTTTTAAAAAAACAGCTTCCTGCAGTTCTGTTAGCAATCCCCCATGAAAATTCTCATCTGCGCACGAGTGGTTCTATTCTCCTGGACCTTGACGTGAGGGCCTAGGTGAAATATTGTGGGCATAAAAATTGCATTTGGTAGGTCTGCTAGGAAGGGGTCACGTCAAAGTCATCTTTGACTTGTTAACACAATCTTTTTTTAAACGTTTTGTATAGCAGCAGGAACGTGCATCCTGAAGGGGGGGGAGCATCCATTTTATAAAAGTTTATTTTCATATTTTACACACTGTAGTTCTGTTATGTGTTTTTGATTTAGTAACAATTTATGTGTTTTTCTGTCGCAGAGCACCGCGGCCTGTGGTGTTGAGGCTCACAGCGATGCCATCCAGCCCTGCCACATCAGAGAGGCCGTTCGACGCTATGGCCACAAGATTGGCCCCCTTTCCCCATTCACAGTACGTAATAACAGAGTTATAAAAAGTTATATTTATAATCTGAAAGAATTTTGATTTTCAAGTGGTCAAATGAAGAAGCAATGGAATTGTTGAAAGCAATTTGTGGTGGCTGTAATTTTGTTGTATAAAAGTGGCATAATTCTCTTGGGAAATAAAAGTTAGTCATTTTTGTCTCTTTTTGGAAGGACGAATTTTTTTTCTACAAAATATTATTTTCTTTCAATTACAAATTATGCTTTTTTTTGCTGGGGCTTATATTTTCTGTTTTTCAAAGCTTAGGTTTATAAAACCTTTTTGTCAAATTATATGTCTCCAAATATTGCTAGAAGCACTTTATATTTTAAAATCGGTTAGATTGGCAATACCACTTCTATCAGATGTCCTGCTCCTAAACCTACTCTGAGTTGGAAGAAGTGATTTCGTCACTGGCTTTGAAGTAGGCTGAAATGCAGATACTCTCACATCTTCAGATGGTTTTAAAGCTTATAATCAGGGTTCATTGTTGTTGTTGTTCTTGTTGTTGTTTTAATGGAGAATTAAAGACTTTATTTTTTAATAGCCTAAGGAAATTGTGTGTGTGTGTGTGTGTGTGTTGTGTTTTAATTAGGTGCTCATCTTGTGGCCCTTTTTAAAAATCCTTTATTCATGTTAATAGAACTTTCTCCAAGTCTTTGTTTATGAGGCATTGGTTTGATTTTCAGAAAGTGAGGTTGGATTTAAGACTGAGTAACAGCAGAATTTATTGTCTGTTTGCTTTCTTTTTATTCACTTCTGCTTTACTATACCAAAGCAGAGTATATACATATAACAATATGTATGTATATATATACATACATGCATACATAAGTGTAACAGAGTGTATGTTTTCTTCTGAGAGAGAAATTTTCTCCTGGATTTTACTGTGACCTGTTGATAGAAATCATGATTTCTTCTTCATTAGATCATCTGTTTTTCCCATTTTTTAGTTAAAGGGAATGCTTTCTTTCCATTCTTTATTGTCATTAGTTAATTGTATGGATTCTCACTGTTACAGCAAGCATTTATCAGAAGCCTTTTATGTAGGTCTTCAGAAGCTTTTTGTAATGATAAGTATTATTTTCACTTTTGTTTAGTATTTAGAATCTGTCTTCTATCTTATGAGAACATGATTTCAGTACTGCTGATGAAAGCACTATATCCTTCTACATGCGTATTTTTAGATGATTACAATTGAAAGGGCAGAATGAAATCAAACATCTCTTGTTTTATTTTTTCTATTTTTCTATTTTTCTATTTTTTCTATTTTCTATATTTCTATTTTTTCTATTATTTTTCATGATAGGTGAGACTACTTTTAGTGATGAGTCAAAAGAAAGATGAAATTTACAAAATAGGAGATGACTGATAGAATTTAAAAACAGCTGTCTTTTGACAAAGGATTAAACATACCAAGTCCACATTTAAGAGCCAACTAATAACTAATAACTAAAAGGTTGAGGCATTGGAGTGGAGAGAGAAGGAAAAGAAGGTAGTTTTGATAATAATGTAGAAGTAGTTAGAGAGTAGCAAGGGGAAGCTGGTGTTTTGAGAAAAAAACCTAAAATGGTAACTAAAATAATGAATTAAAATTATATAACAGAACATGTATCTAATATAAGGAGAAAATCTTCCATTCATAATGTCTTTGGTATTTCCTCAAAAGGAGGTGGTGGTGGCTCCTTCATTCTTCCACCTTTTTTATACTTAACTACACTGGATGGATCACTTAACCATCTTGGTTGATGCCATTGTGTGTGTGTGTCTATGTGTGTCTGTGTGTGTGTGTATGTGTGTATTCATTCCCTCATGTCTAACTGGTATCCTGTTACCCGTGCAAGGTTGCTTTGATAATCTAAAATTGTGGCATATGGTCAGAAAATGTACTTTAAACTTAGTTCAGATACAATTTAAGCTAATTTTTATCTAATAAACATATAACCAATATGATTTTTAAGTTAATGATACAAGTTTTAAATGCTTAATTTAAATAGATCTGGAAAAATAGAACCATTACCAGAACACAGCAAGTGGTTAAAAAAAATCATCAGAGAGGGGCACCTGCATGTTTATCATCCCCTAGAAAGGACCCAGCTTGAGAGGTCTGCTTCATTACCTTGGGCCATACTAATTTGTCCAGGCTGCAGGACTGAATGTGCTTACTCTATTTTATATCATGATTAATATAATCAGGGAAATACAGTTTCATGGTATACATTACAGTACATAAATCTGCCCTTTATTTTTATTGAAGTATCGTTGACACACATAAGCTTAAGGCGTACAGCATAGTGATTCCACCTCCCTATGTATCACGCTCTGCTCACCACAAGTGTAGCTACCATCTGTCACTGTGTGACACTATTATAATATCATTGACTATATTCCTCATGGTGTACCTCTCATAAATCTGCCTTTTAAATTAGTTAAAAATTCACTTTAAAGTGGGAGAGATTTTATTATACCTAGACTGTGTATCTGTATCTGCCATAGCTCCCACATACCTTCAACTTTCTCAAAGGAGTTGCTTCTGATGTTGGGGAATCCTGTTGTCCCATTCCCTGATGCCCACTCCCAGAGATATACTTCATGCTGCACTAGGGACTCTTTGCTACCTGGGCTTTGAGCTGCAGCTTGTAAGAAGAGAGAAGGCATGTTGACTGCCTCTATAGTAAGCCTAGGTTGAGACCTAAATTTTCATACGGCAAGGCTGAGCTCAGTCACCTCCAGCATAACACCTCCTGTGTAAACTAAAATGCTCATGAACAACTCGTTTATGTATATGAAACATAGAAATTGTCTATGCTCCTTGTCATTCCAAATCTGAAGTGCTTGTCTGGTGTAGATATATATGTGATATCTAATTTAGAATATCCAAACTTGATTCGTATGTAGGAATTCCCAGTAATTGGAAATTGATTTAGAGAATTAAAGAAACAATCAATAGGTTACACAGAAATTTAATTCCAATTTCAACAATAGAGCAGTAAAAATCTGCTTTTAGTGAGTCATCCTCCTGTCTTCCACCATATTATGACTGTTGATATAATTTTGTACAAAATCCCAGCTTGATCTATTTCAGAACTGCAGTTCACTGCATAAAGAATTATGAGTTCTTCACCTTGGTTATTAGTTGGAATGATAGAAGAAAAGAATGATTGAAGCCCTCTTAGGTGGAGGTGAGGAAGAAGAGCACAGGTGCTGGCACGGAGAGGAAGGGGGTGGAGAGCTGAAACAGCCTGGCTGTGAGGACGTGCGAGTCGTGGAGACACTTGTAAACCACCATCTCCACTCACCCTGTTAGAGCAGTACTATGTTTAGCTTATTGGTTTTAGTTGGTGATTGCTTTCTTTTTTTAAAAAAAATAATTAATTAATTTTTTTACTAACATATAATGTATTATTTGTTTTGGGGGTAGAGGTCTGTGATTCATCAGTCTTCCACAATTCACAGTGCTGGTGACTGCTTTCTTTTCCCTGTTCTCATTCATTCTCAGTCCTATGCAGAAGGTCAGAGAAAATATCATACCTAAAGGATTGAATTATTTCAATAATTATTTTTCTGACATTAAATTATTAATTAGACTAATTGATGGAACCAAGGCTAAAACTCCCAGCTCCAGAATCTGCTCCCTCAATACATTTTTCCAGCTGTCCCCACCCCAATATACCTGACTTTCTGTGTACACATAGTAAAGAACAGTTTTAAAAACTAATCTTAGTTTTTGCCTATTTTTCCTATAACTCTGAAAATCATGTCAGAAAGTGTGATTTGTAGTCATTACTTTACAGTATGTATGCATCCTCAGATGTCCTAAGTGACTTTGATGCTCGTCATCTTACGTTGTCCTTGCACTCAGAGTAGCTCGTATTTACAGAAGTTATATCGGGTAGTGATTGGCTGCTGTTCCTAGAGCCGTGGTTTAGATCCCACCTCTGCCACCTGCTAGCTAAGTAGCATTAAGGAAGTTTCTTACGCTCTCTATGGTTCAGTTTCATCTGTAAAACATGTAATAATAGAACATATGATAGAATTTAAGGAGTACTGTGAACTTGATGTGCGATAAGCTCTTTTTGCTTGTTTTTGTTTCAAACTTTTATTTAAATTCTAGTTAGTTAACACAGAGTGTAATACTGGTATTAGGAATAGAATTTAGTGATTTATCACTTACATACAACACCCAGTGCTCATCCCAACAAGTGCCCTCCTTAATTCCCATCACCCACGTAACCCATCACCCATTTAACCCAGCCCCCCGCCCTCCAGCAGCCGTGTTTGTTCTCTATCGTTAACAGTCTATTTCCTGGTTTGCCTCTCCTTTTCTTCCCCCTCCCCCCCGCCGCCATGTTCATCTGTTTTGTTTCTTAAATTCTATCTGAATGGAATTACATGATAATTGTCCTATTTGTCTTTCTCTGACTGACTTGGTTCACTTAGGATAATTCACTCTAGTGCTATGCAAGTTGTTGCAAATGGTCAGATTCAGAGGGGTTTTGATGGCTGCATAATACTCCAGTGTGTGTGTGTGTGTGTGCGCGCGCGCGCACGCCTGCACCACATCTTTATCCATTTATCAGTTGATGAATATTTGGGCTTTTTTCATAATTTGGCTGTTACTGGTGATGTAAACATCATGGTGCATGTGTCCATTGGAATCAGTATTTTTGTATTTTGGGTAAAGACCTAGTAGTACAACTGCTGTGTCATAGGGTAGCTCTGTTTTTAACTTTTTGAGGAATCTCCATAATGTTTTCCAGAGTAGCTGCACCGTTTGCATTCCCACCATCAGTGTTAGAAGGTTCCTGTTTCTCTGCATCCTTACCAACATCTGCTGTTTCCTGTGGTGTCAATTTCCTCATTTTTTTTCTCTCATCCTTTGAAAAAACGCTTTCTTTTTCATAAAGGAAGACAGTGGGGGAAAGTTGCTTTCTACCTAGACATGTTTCTCAGAGTTCAGTATCTGGTAATTCCCTTATGGATCCATGCATCCATTGGAAAGCAGTTCTATCTTCATGAAGAAAGATCTTGCTTGATAGAAGCTTTCTTTTTTTTTTTTTTATTATGATCAGTTAGCTAACATATAGTAGTACATCATTAGTTTTTTATTATGATCAGTTAGCTAACATATAGTAGTACCTCATTAGTTTTTGGTGTAGTGTTCAGTGTTTCATTAGTTGAATATAATACCCAGTGCTCCTCACCACACATGCCCTCCTTAATACCCATCACCCATTTACCCCATTCCCCGACCCCTTCCCTCTGTAACCCTCAGTTTCTTTCCTGAAGTCCAGAGTCTCTCATGGTTTGTCTCCCTCTCTGATTTCTTTCCATTCAGTTTTCCCTCCCTTCCCCTGTAGTCTTCCACACTATTCCTATGTTACACATATGAATGAAACCATATGATAATTACCTTTCTCTGCTTAACTTATTTTACTAACTATAATACCTTCCAGTTCCATCTATATTGATGCAAATGGTGAGTATTCATCCTTTTTGATGGCTGAGTAATAGTCCATTGTATATATAAACCACATCTTCTTTATCCATTCATCTGTTGAAGGACATCTTGGCCCTTCTACAGTTTGGCTATTGTGGACAATGCTGCCATGAACACTGGGGTGCACATGCCCCTTCCTTTCACTACATCTGTATCTTTGGGGTAAATACCTAGTAGTACAGTTGGCTGGGTTGTAGGGTAGTTCTATTTTTAACTTCTTGAGGAACTTCCAGAGTGGTTGAACCAGCTTGCATTCCCACCAACAGTGTAAGAGAGTTCCCTTTTCTCCACAGCCTCACCAATACTTGTTTCCTATCTTGTTAATTTTTGCCATTCTGACTGCTGTAATGAGATATTGGTGGTATCTCATTGTGGTTTTGATTTGTATTTCCCTGATGGGAAATAGTGACGTTGAATTAGTGATGTTCCTAGTGATGTTGAACATTTTTTCATGTGTCTATTAGCCATTTGTTTGTCTTCTTTGGAGACGTGTCTGTTCATCCCTCAGTTTTTAAATTTTTTTTCATGGTGCCAATTTCTTCATTTCTTTAGTAATTTTTTTCATTTACTGAAATTAGTGCTGGTATGTTAGAAAATTAAGAAAATATACAATAGTGAAGGGCAAATAAAACTTACTTTAAGAAGGATATCAGCACATCCCAATAAAAGGTATAGCAAAAGATTTAAATGAATTGTCCTATCAGAAATTGATATTTAATTGTTTGAAGAATACTTTCTTTTCTCAGCCTAAAAATTAAAATGCTTTTGGTAATGGTTTTTTTAAAATCTTCTTAGAATTTCCTTGTGCATGTTTAGAAGGAAAAAGCATTTAAAATTTGTGTGAATGAAGTGTTTTTTAGGGAAAATAATACTCCAAAGAGTTACCCAGTATACTGATTGTTTATCATGCAGAAGAAGGTCAGACATGTGTTTTATCCAGATCCTTGCTTTTCACAAGCAGTGAGCGGTGCCCATCGTCTACTTACTCTGAAGCATAATCCAGCTCTCTATGGCAAGTGCTCTAAATGGCTGATATAAAATCAGGTGTATAATTTTGAAAGCCAGAAAAAGGAAACTGTGTTCATTGGGTGAGATGACATAATCCAGCGTGTAATGCCCAAATCTATTTTAGCTCCTCCTGAATAATATTCACCTAGAAAAACATGTTAACCCTCTGAGGTTGCTTGTTATCAGGTGATTTTCTATTGCACTAGAATAGGGAGACAGTAAAGTTGGTTTTTTTTTTAAGCATGGTCATTAACCTATAAAATACCTTCAGCAAATCCTTAGAAGCGAGTCATGCTTTAGTGTCCATTAGCTGCCTTAAATTCTCAGACAGAATCACAGTATTTTAAATCCAGCTGAGATTTGCAAAAGCCAGTGAGCCTCAGCATCAGAGAAACTTCACAGTGTACCCAGAGGCCCCTTGCGAGGGAGCAACAGGGCTGACCCTGGAATCTGGCCTCCCTACTCTCCATTGACTGCTCTTCCACTCTGGCCATTGACTTTGATGCAGGGAGATCTGTTATGGATGCTAAGGATCCTCTCATATCTTTGGTTCTTGAGGACTGTTGAAAGTAGACACAGAGGTATCGAAAATGTGATATTTCCTTTAGGAATGCCTCACATTAAGCTTTTAAAAACAAAAGCAGTATAGCGGATTGCTTTGACTATTTTGATCTAGACTTTCACATTCATCAAAAATTCTTATGTCATAATTACGTTAGATTTGCTGGCATTTTATTTGTTCAACCTGGAAAATGAAATGTCACAAAATATTAGAATAATTTTCTAAAATAAATACCAAAGATAAATCGGGTAAGAATTCTTAAATATTTGTGTTTTTGACTGGAAGCAAAAATCTTCTCAATAAATTTTTTGGAAGTACTAAATCTATCCTTCTAGATTGGAGGCACATACCATTTTATGGTTGTGGGCTACAGATTCTCAGAAATAAATTAACATATGTTGTATTTATCATATAAGAATAATGTTAAAGTCAGTGTTCTCTAGGAAAATTCTGTGAAACTTTTAATGTAGTTGTTTTTAATTTTGAAATAGGGTGGGGGGATTGCAGTGATGAAATTCATTATGTCAAATTTCATGAAATTACAGTTTCTCTAGGTGAGAAACAGTTGAATATCAGGAATTTCATATGGTTCAACTAACACAGTGTTCACTTTAGAATTAGGGAGAGAATGTTTGAAATCTAGAAATAAAGAAGTTGAAAGAGTTTGGCAGAGAAGATCATTAAAATCTGAAATGAGTGTTGGTTGATCAAATAATAATTTAAGTACTATTTTAGAAGAAACTTTTCACTTCCATTATGTTATTTATCCTCACAACACAGCAAGATGAGTATTAATTATCCCCACTTTCTAAGTATGAAAACTGAGATTTAGAGAAAAATTAAGTGGCTAATTTAAAGTTACATAGTAAGTCCCAGAGCTCTATCTGTGGACAGGAATATTTTGTGGTTCCCTGGGACCATGAGCTTCAGTGAAGTCTCACTCATCCTACTCATTAAACTTCCTCTTTGCAGAATGGTCTCTGTTCTTAACTCTTTAAGTAGTCTTGGCCTGGAAACACGAGATCATATTTTCTAAACTGCATGTGTCGAAGGCAAGTGTTCCAAGAAGTGTTAAAACGTGTTCCACTAGAAAAGGGTTTCTTCGTAAGATAGTTCAAAAAATTTGTGTGTTATATCTAGAAGATCCACTCAAAATCTCATTCATTAAGAAAAGTCAAGGTATGGCGTGCCTGGGTGGCTCAGTGGATTAAAGCCTCTGCATTCGGCTTAGGCCATGGTCTCAGGGTCCTGGGCTCGAACCTCACATCGGGCTCTCTGCTCAGCAGGGAGCCTGCTTTCCCCTCTCTCTCTGTCTGCTGCTCCACTTGTGATCTATGTCAAATAAATAAATAAAAATCTTAAAAAAAAAAAAAAAGAAAAGTCAAGCTGTTTCAAAAATGAAGTTGCAGGTGACATTGTAATATATCCATCACAGTGTCTATATTTTCTTTTATTTATTCAGTATTGATTCACAAATATATAGCAGTTTTACTAATGTTCTTTTTTTTTTTTTACTAATGTTCTAAGCAGACCTGCAATAGTCTTGGCCCAAAAGAAAAATAGTTAGAACTTTTTGTTTAAAAGTTGTTTCACTAATAATACCTAACAAATGCTCACATTTTTAAACTGGTAATGTTAAAAATTAAAATATGGATTTCTAATCCAGGGTACTTCCTCATGGATTTCTGGAAAATATTTTTTAAGGTTTCTTAAAATATGATAAGCAAGTCAATGTCATAAAGAAAATCTCAGTCACCTGACATCCCTTCTCTGACAGATATTTACTGAATAAGTTTCAAGGTCCAATTTATTTTGCTTTGCCCATTGAATCCAAATTTGGTGAACTTCATTAATGAAACTGTCTCTGCTATATAAGCATAGCA
This sequence comes from Mustela putorius furo, assembly GCF_011764305.1. Classification (NCBI taxonomy): domain Eukaryota; kingdom Metazoa; phylum Chordata; class Mammalia; order Carnivora; family Mustelidae; genus Mustela; species Mustela putorius. The sequence continues at coordinate 11,450,576 of NW_025422123.1, read as the reverse complement.
TCATAATTTTGTATTGCCAGATAGAGGCAGCACCGCCCCATTATACTGTAAAAGCTGTTCAGTTAATTTTTCTTAATTATCAGACAGAAAGGGGGGAGAAAGAAAGCAAGATCTTCTCTCATTTGAACCCCTCCATCTACAACAATATCTTAAGTTGGGGCAGCCAGCGAATTTGTTTGTAAGAACTTATCCAGTTCCAATTTGAAAATTCTGCTGTCAGTAACAACTAGGTTGGCTCTAGTAAATAGTTATTATTCAAACACATTTTGCTTTTTTCTGCCTTCACTTCTATGTTAGTAGTAAAGACCTCAAATTTGGGTTGGCATGTAGTATAGATCCTAAAGTGATGTACTCAAACTTCCACAGCTGTATAGAGAATATTTATCTGGTCTACTTTAAATATCAAAAAATAAAGTAACAAAACACAAACTTGAAGACATAACTTGCTAATCAACAAAACATTTATAAGAAGTTTAAATATAAAACATGAGATGACAGAACCTTTATTCTGAATAGCACAGAAATTGTAAATGGATGTTCAAATCAAACATCAGGAGGCCCCTGAAAATCCTTCAAAAATTCCTAGAGTTTTCAGGAACACAGCGTGAAAAGGCGAAAACCTGTATTCCCTAATGGAGGCCATATTCAAAATAGAAATGAAAGGTGAGAGCCCTAACCAGCCCTGTGTATTTTCTCCAACTTTGTGTCCTTCAAAGATTTTTAAATATTGAAGTAGTTCAAGATGTTAACATATTTCTACTTATTGTAAAAGGCAGGCTGTATTTTGAATAATAGAGGAAAAATTCAAACATGACTGCACGGAAAGAGCAGTGATTTACAACAAAGAGAAACTTCTTGAGTAGAATATTCTAAAAGGATGAGATCTTGAGATTTGACTGTGTTACTGTAGTTTTTAAGGTTTTGCAGTCTTCTGAATGGAGAAAGTGTGGGAAAATATTTAGAGTGACTCCCAGAAGGAAATTATTCTTTCTTTAAAAAAAAAAAAAATCATGGATTCTTTTAACTCATATATTCATGAAAGCAGCAAAAGGATTAGTTGGGAGGAAAGAACCTCAGCTGACATATTTCTAAACTTAAAAATTATACTCTAAAAATGGCGAGAATCTTAAGTCTGTGAATAAATATGAAAATTATATATATTGAGTTAGACATACAGCTCCAGTAAATTAAGTTGTTTACATTCACCTAGCAAAAATACTATTTAAATTTTCAGTGAATATTTTATATCTGACTGGATGAATATTAGAAAGGGCACACTGGTTTTATTAAAATATATTGCTTATTGACCATTGCCAGAAACATCTAACATTCATAAGTGTGTTTTGTTTAAGTAAAACATTTGTGTACTGTTTTATTGATAGTGTGACAAAAATCTCCTCCCACAGCCATGATGAGAGCCTGTTGAACTGGAGATGATTTACTTTTTGATGATTTCTTAAATAGTGTTACGTACTTTAGTCTTACAAATATAATCATTGAACTGTCACTTAATTTACTGATGCAGTTGCCGAGTTAATCCCACAACATAATAAGTGGATTGTTTTAAGTGGAAAATTTACACCTTCCCAAAATGAAATGGATACCTAGCTTTTATTGTACCCAACGTGTATTTAAGGCTATATCCAAGGTAGGAAAAATATGCAGGAAAAAAAAATAATTACGCCTTGTTTTCCTGACTGGTGTTTTAATTATGATTTGATTTAAACCAAATCCCCTAGGCTATGTATGCACAGATCAAATATTCCACCCCCACACACTGCCTCTGCATGACCCCAAGCTGTGAGAAGAGAAAATTCACGGCCCATATGTCAGTCAGATGTTAATTCTTGCCCTGGCACCTGGATAGGCTCTCCCACCTGACTGGAGTGCACTTGCAGTTCTGGGCATATACCCAAAATGTGGAGTAGGCTCTCCAGATCTGGAAATATTTTGGCTGATTAGTTGGCAGAGGTCACGAGGGCAGAGTCCAGTGTCGGGCTCTGAATTTGCCCAGGTGCATTCAAGGTGACAGTTGGGCAGCTGTGCCCCTGATGGAAATACCAGGGAGGGAGGATTTTAGTTGACTCTCCGGCTCCAGAAGTTCACAGCCTGGCCTACAGGTTCCTGTCAATTCCAATTCAAACACTTATGCAGATTTTATAGTTTCCAGTAGAGAAGTTAGAAACTACATTTCTGGCTCTGATTTAATTCTTCATTCCTGATCTAACCTAAAACACCTATTCCTATATTTTAGACTAATTAGGTAAGAGCCCAATATGTAAGTTATAGCTGACAAGCACTTCTCATCCAAGCAAGCCTACAGTGTACGAGAGAGAGAGAGAGAGGAGTCTTCTCTTGAAAGTCTTTCTCTTGAAAGGAAAACTAGCCTGGGCTCTACCATGTTTTTGTGTTTTCTCTGAGTCACTGTCTGAAGAAAACAGTAATAGGGGTTGATCCTCATGTGGGTAAACTGCCCTCAGTTTTCAATGGCAAGCAATATCTTTCACACACACAACCAGCTCACAAATGGTTGAAGTTTAAAAAAAAAAAGAATAAGGAGGTAAGGCAAGACTCTGTACCACTACAAGTCCATCTGTCACCCACCATTGCTGGAAAACCAGTTCAGAGCACGTGCCTTGCTGCCAGGGTGACCACACACTTCACATACAAAGGAGAGCACTTGCCCTCTGAGTTTGGACTAAGTTGAACAGTCTGTTTGGCAAAATTTGTATTTGTACAGTTGAACTCCTCACCACTGAAAGTAGAAGGACCAGTATTAACATCCTTACATGTCCTCAGACCCCTACAGATCTGATATCTCTGTTTATTCATTCAATAAACACTTCCCAAGTATTGTGTCAGCAATCTGTTGAAGTGGGGGTACGGAACTCGGAGATAACTAGCTGTCTCAACACAGGTGTTGGATGTGATGAAGGCAAAGGAGATGTGCATGTGACTGGTGTTGCAACCGAAGTTTGGGTAAATGTTTCAAGTATAGAGGAGGAGGGCACTATCTGCCTGAGGAAGTCAGGGAAGCTGTGGGGGGCCATTAACATTTGAACTGAGCTTATGAAGCAGAGCTAAGGGAAATAACTAAGAATTCTAGGGGAAACTGGAAGGGGAGGTGAACCATGAGAGACTATGGACTCTGAAAAACAATCTGAGGGTTTTGAAGGGGGGTGGGTGGGAGGTTGGGGTACCAGGTGGTGGATATTATAGAGGGCACAGATTGCATGGAGCACTGGGGTGGTGCAAAAATAATGAATACTGTTATGCTGAAAATAAACTAAAAAAAAAAAAAGAATTCTGAAAAGATAATTCAGGTAGAAGAAGAGCAGGGGGACTCTTGGGGTGGCTCAGTAGTTAAGCCTCTGTCTTCGACTCAGGTCATGATCTCAGGGGCCTGGGATCGAGTTCTGCATTGGACTCTCTGCTCAGCGGAGAGTCTGCTTCTCCCTCAACCCTGCTCATGCTCTGTCTCTTACTCTCTCTCAAATATATAAGTAAAATCTTTTTAGAAAGAGAGAGAGAAAGAAAGAACAGAACAGGAATAAAATGGGATGTGAGGGGAGGCTAGGTGTATGAAAGCAGTCTGTTAAGGCAGAGGTAAGGAACCGAGTCTGGAGTACCTTGAGGGGAGATGAAGCCTCAAAGGCAGAGTGATGACAGTTTGAGGACTTTGAATTCCAAGCCAGTTTAGCTAGACTTTATGATGTAGGCCAACACTTACCTAACCATGCTCTGCAGAAACCCCAGGTTATCATGCAGGCGTCGTGCAAGGAAGAAAGCATTTTCTCTAAATAATGCAGATGAGTTTTTATCTCTGATAAAAATATACACTGGGTTCTCAGGAAGATTTTGTTTGGAAGATTTCTTTTTAACAACTAATACGATCACCAAGGGGCTGTTTGAAAGTTTGGGAGCAAGGGGTTGATATGCACAAATCCATAAAGTAGAAAAATAACTCACATGATGATGTAGAGGAGGGACTAGGGTTGGGGAATAGAATAGGCACAGAGGCCAACTAGGTGTTATAAGCCAGAATCCAGAAAAATCTCCACTAAGGCAATGACATTAACACTAGAGAAGATAGACTCAAGAGATATTTGGAATCAAGAATAAATAGAACATGACCCTGAATGAAAGAATAAAAGATGACATACTGATAACTTAGGTCAGTGCAAAAAACAGACAAAAATATTCTCAGGAATATTGGTGGGGAGCTCAATGCTTGGATCACCTGAACTTAAAAAAATATATATTTAAAAATTAAAAAACAAAATAATAAAAAAACTCTAGCTTTCTGTTTGAACTTCTGGGAGTGTTTTATATATGAGTATGACCAGGAAGTCCCACATATTATTATGCCTTTTTGATGAACAAATTGACTCTCTAAGCATTCATGAATTTGGTCACGCATTCCTGAAGGATGACTGTAACCAGATTTCAAAAATGTTTTCGTCATGAAAGCCATTCCCGCAGCAGCTTTGCACTAGTGTGAGATGCAAAGCATCATTTTTCTAAACTTTGATGAGCAGTTTCATCTCCATGTGAAACCTGTCTCTACCACCACACACACATACCCCCAAAAGAAATTGTAAGGAAGGAGCACAACACTGACTCAGACACCAGATTTTGGAGGACTGATGGAGGGGGACGCTGTTGGCGTGTTTTCCGCACACTCGCCGAAGGCACGAGAATGCTTCTCCATGGAGACCGGTCGTGTGCAGCCCAGCCTTGCCCATACCACTTCTCCACCTCGGCAAGCACTTCCAGGCTGTAAGCAGCCCAGTCTCAAATTCAGACTTTCAGCCCTTCCTCGCTAAGAGCCCCTCCTTCAGATTTATGAAAGAAAACATTTCTTTCTCTGAAAGGTTTTTGTACACCGCATCTGGAAGTGTTTATTTCAGTGGCATGTAAGCTATCTGTGGATTTAGTTAGCACCAGACCCCCTTTTGTGTACTCCTGCCTTGAAAATGTTATAAATGATCTTATTGAATCTGTGCCAGTGTGCACATGGTTTGGCTGAAGGCTGCATATATCCCTTACCTGCCAGTCACCTTTGATTTATGTTCCTTCTGCTAAGCTTTTACCTTCCAAAAATGGTGCCACTGCACTGTCCTCTAAATCATCCTATTGGTTAAATTACTCCAAGATGAGTTGGTATGTTTTGGGTTGCCTATGGACAGATGAATTTATATCTGTCCGCCCTTACCCACTTTGAGTAAAGCCACTTAGAGGGGAAGATTGGACATGTTATGTCATCGATCTCTCTGTTCCAAATGAATACCACCTGAAACACGATGCCAAGTCAAGACCAAAGTGACAAAGAAGTGTTCTTTGGCATCCACTTCTGCTACGAGACTTTTTTTTGTCTTGCAAATAAGTCTGTGTCTTGAGCAGAGTCTGTGGTGGGGACTTTTCATTTCTCAGAAAAGGGGAAATAGAGTCTCAAACAAAACAAGCAAACCTCATCACAAAGATAGAGGCTTGGTAGGTTTTCCATAGTTGTACTAATTTGTGAGGTTTATGGTGTTTTCTGGAGAAAAGCAGGTGGCTTGGTAGTTATTTCAAATGTGGGCTATTTGTGGTAGTGGTTTTGAGGGGTTTCATATTTCTGAAGAGCTGTTTTAAGAGCATTGGACAAAATGATGCATCGTTTTGAACTCTTTTTCTAGGAGTGCACTGGCCGTGGAACAGGCTATCAGTTATCGCCACCGAGGGTAACCTTAATACTCAGAGTGAATTTGCTAATGAGGAAGTCAATGTTGTGCTCAGAGAGCATGACATGATTGATACAGTTTTTAAAGTAGGTTTTTAAACACTCTAAATATCTCACTTCAGCTTTGCAAAGATCTGCTCTTCTTCTATTCTATACGGTGGTAGAGGAACATTTTTCTGTTTCGTGATTGTGCTTGCAATGGTGTGGAAGCCTTTAAAACAACTTATGATCATACAGATCTCAGTATCATAGTTCACACACTATTATAAGCAAAGGAAAGAACTTCTGGACTGCTTGGCTGGGGTCCCACTAAGCCTGAAGGTATATACCCCAACAGACTTCATTGATACTCCTCAAAATTGATTTGGAACTCCCTGTGTTCCATCAAGGTGGAAGGTGTCTCAGGAATGTGTCAGTCATATTCGAATGGTTGACAGTCATGGTACTGACGTGCTTTTCAGGGAAGCATTAAAGGTAAGACTGCTGTTGTTAGAGAAAGTCAGCATCAGAGATGTGGGCACAGTATTTGCATTAAGTAGGCACTTTTATTAAAAAGAGAAAATAATACACACACACATATAGAATCTTTTAGATAGTTATAACGTGTGTGTGTATTGTATGTGTGTGTACATGCAAACACACCCATATATAGGGTCCCTTTTAAAAAGATTTCTAAGGGTTTTAAATGTGTATCATTTCATCATTACAGCACCCCAGAAGGTGGTACCATTGTTAGCATCCTGAATAAATAATAATTTATTTATTATTAATATATTGATAATATCCTGAATAAATAAAAGATTGTCTTTAATGAACCAAAAATTTCACTGATACTGTTTGCTGTAGAGCATCATTTAACATTCTACCATCTTTGATGGCTTTTCAAAAGTTTTAAGTCCGATGACTTGTCTGAGCTACATTTTAATCACTTCTAAAAATTAACGATTTTTAGTAAATATTTATTAAAAACACTTGAAAGCTCCTAGCACAGTGCTAAAATATAAAGATACTCCAAAAAATGCAAAGAATGCTTTCTTTTAAAATCATTACTATCCTAGTAGAATTCAAAAGTAAAGTAGGCGGCCAGTTTACTAAGACTCCTTGGAAAAGGAGTCTCAACCTGACCTCTCAGTGTGAGATGGAAACCCAAACACTGATTGACCATCTTTGTAGCCCTCAGAGAATCCCTTAATGTCTCTTTTTCCACTTCCACATGTATAAAATGCGTAACTTTATAGTTTCGCAGTATCTTGAGATTTATGAATGATAGACTTCTTTCCTGCCACACATTTCTGCCCTTGTGTGGGCAAACAGGCCCAAGCTGAGGACTGCTTTACTTCCGGTGGTGGTGGCATTACTGACCACATATGGGCAGTGAGGCTTAGATGCCAAAAGAGTATAGGGTGAAAAGATGAAAAGCCACAGAAATTGTCAGTTGCAAAAGTAACTGCCAAAAGCTTTTCCAGGAATGGGAGTTAAGAGAAGTTGGAAGCTTTAGGTTGAAAGGAAAGAATGAAAGATGTAGTACATTGCAGATGGACTTTAATTATAAGTGCCCAACTCATGGGTCAGGGAAGGACCCTTCCCCACAAACATTTCCTACTCCAACTTTTAACGATTCCTAAACTTCTGTTAGTGGACAGTCATTGTCCTTTTATTTTATACACATGAGAAAATGTAATATTTCAAATATCTAGGTAAAAGGATCCATAATTCAACAAAATTGTTTGGTAATGATACCTTAAAGTGCTCAAAGTATGAACTTTGGTCTATTCTCTTAGTCCATTTGAGCAGGATCTTACTTCAGTTATTCAAGGCAAATGAGAATTTATTGTTTCCAAAAATCTCCTAAGAATTTAACTTGACATCTCTAGTCTCAGGTTATTCCACCATCCCATAGTTAAACATTTTTCTTCCAACCCAAATTGAATGCTTTTCTTTATTTCTCCTCAGTGGAAAGAAAAATATTACAATGTCATATGAATGAAGTCTCTGAGGCCTTTCCTAATTTTAGTAACAGTATTTCTTACATACTTCTTGGGAAAATTTTGTCACTGTCTCCACTTGAATCTTGAGATAGCTTCGGAACGCCCATACTTCTTTTGAGGAAAAGTCTAGAGGAAAAATTCCTTTTTTTCTAAGAAAGAAACAGGTAAATGTAGGCCCAAGGAGTTCCTGGAGATGTAGGGCATTGTGGGAGTCCAGATCCCATCTTTTCTTACTTCCTTGACTTTTCTCAGAACTGTGTTTTCATTTTGAATCAAGTCCTGAACTTTGACCCACTTCCTCTAAGATACTTTGTATTTCCTGGTCTGATCCAAACCTAATGAGGGCCTATCATCAGGTAGAGCAGTGAGAACCATGTTTAACCATCTTAGCATCTCCCTCGGCAAAGTACAGTGTTTTTTGTTTGTTTTGGTTTGTTTTGTGTTTTGTTTGTTTGTTTCACTTATTTTAAGGAGTTCAACATAAAAGTGGATGAATGGTTGATCAGATGGACAGGATGATGATCTTTAAGAGAGAACAACTTAACAATGGACAAAGTTTCCACTTTTAATCTCCTTGATCAGTTTTAGGTCCCCTAAACTTGGTGTGCCCTATGTAAATGGACCCTCCACTCCTGTGATTAAACAACTTATAGATCACTGCAGGGCGGCAAAAAGGAATGATGGGCTGGTTAAGTATTACCAACCAGCATTTATCATTGATTCCTCTATAATCTAAGGCTGAATAATGCCCACGCCACCTCATGAGCAGTATCTGTTCTAAAGTGAGTATGTTCAGTGTGGAGTTCTGTACCAAACATACTGTAGAATCTTAGCATATTGGGAAAAGTATGAATTTCCACTCCCAGCATCATACTGAAACCCTAATTGGAGCTAACATGATTGACCTTTGTTTACACTCAGCATTTCAGCACCGAGAACGAAGCTCCACATACTCACTCGGTAGAAGGAACTCTGCTATCAGCTGCAGGCTCCAGAGCTGATCTGTCTCGATCACTCTTGGATCATTTTGCAGAGTGGTATTTAGGAAATTAGACAGTATTTACAAAACACTGAATCCACACAGTTTTACTTTATCACAGAAACAATCGTGTTTTCATAATTCCTCTTGATAGCAAGTTATTATTGCGTATGTTTTTGTTCTTGTTTTTATTTTATCCAGGAGAGCAATATCCAACTCTTGGGCTCTGGAAGTAGCCTTGTTATAGAAAATTATTGTTTGTGACGGTACCCGATGAAGTCAGGTTCCAGTCAGTGTGGCTGTTTTACGAGCTATCAAACTGAAAACGTTCAGTGAGGACCAAAGTTGATAGTTAATAGGTGTTTTGAAATGATAGCAGTTATAAATATGGAACCACACTGTGGCAGAGGTGGCACCGAATCACCACAATCCACTCTGAAACTTTTGTCAGGAAGACTTTTAGGCACCAGAAATAACCACTTGGAAAACAAGATCTGAGGAACCCAGAATAACAAAATTATTTAGATATCGAGACACGTCTATCTGTTAGATGTTTATGTGTTCTCATAAACACAAAAGAGTTTTTCTGACAGAAGTCTCTTTCTTAGTGGTGTGCTCCTGTGCCGTTTCAGACACGTTTTTATGCCTGGCCATCAGTGAGGAAGAGTTTAGATGTCTTGTTTTCAAATTTAGAAGACCTGTTTTCTTCTTAGCTGACAGCTTTCACACACTGCCATGAAATACGTATATCAGGTCCCCACACTTATGGTAGTTGTCCTCATTCTTAATGAGGAGCTCCCCTCTCGCTTCATTAAAGAAGTACCTTCCCAACATAGGGTATTCTGTGCTATATGCCCAAGTAAAGTCACTGGACAGCTACAGTTTGAAGATTGGGCTTTACATGTTTTCTAGCTGTAAGAGAAGTCAAGCAGACATCATAGAGATGCTGATTCTGCTTTCCTTGGGAAAACACAGAAGAATTCTCAGAAGGGTGACAAAGGGAAGTTAGTGCCCAGACATGTGTCCTGATGTACAGTGTCAGCTGGAAGGATGGTGATTCTGCTCCGTAGGGAGATGGAAATAAGGAAAGGGAAAGAAAAAGAGAAGAAAGCTCCTGCCCCATGTATCTTCAGGAAACCAAATTCTCTGAGGCCTCTCTCTTGTTCCTGAGGGCTGGTATGGTTCACTTCTTCTCATTGGCCAAGGAAGTCCATTCCCCTGATAGGCAAGGAAGAACAAAGGTCCTGAGCATTTCATTTATTTTGTTGAGATGAAGTCATTTTCCAAATAATTAATCAGCAGTCATTTTGAATTCCTGGCATGTGGTTAGTGCCAGGTGAGACACTGGAAAGGAGAGAAAGGAAAACTGTGAATGTTCCTGAGCACCCCACCACCTGGCACAGTCACCACTCCTTGTTTCCTTCCCTGGAACCACCAACACGACACCTGAAGACAGAAAGGGAACTCGGAGTTTAATTGTGGGGAGGGCAACAGGAGCTCACCAGAGGTAAATGTCACCGACTGTGCGTGCTTCAGGAATTCAGAGACAGAGGGAAACACAACGGCTGGAGTAATGGAGAATCTCCAGCAGTGAATTCTGTGAGGCAGCAGCACTCTCCTAGACCTCGTAGGAAGGACTCCTGTCCTACACCCCATGTTGTGCAGGGACCCTATTATAACAAACACCACTCAGACCCCACTTCTCCACACTGTGCCTTCACCAAAAGTCAAGGGCTAATGAACTGATAAATAAAATGTGGTCTACACATACAGCGGACGGTTATTCAGCTAAATAAAGGAATGAAGTTCCACCACGCTGCAGTGCGAATGAACCTTGAAGACAACATGCTACGTGAAATGAACCAGTCACAAAAGGACAAATACCGTATGGCTTCACTTATGTGAAATATCGGGAACAGCCAAATTCAGAGAGACAGCAAGTAAGAAGTTTCCAGGGGCAGGGAAGAGGGAGAATTATTGTTTAACAGGTACAGAGCATTTGTTCAAAAAGCTTAAAATTTTTTTGGAAAGATAGTGGCACAATATTGTGAATGTAATTAATGCCTCTGGATTATACATTTAAAAATGGTTAAAATTGCAAAATTTTGTAGACATTTTGTATATAAATTTCATCTATATTCTACACTCCCCCAACCCCCAAGGAAGGCATTTGCTATTGAATGCCATAAAGGGGCACGGGCTGTGCTGCAACCAGAGTCTTAGGTGGATGCTGCCTGAGTAGAAGGAGGGGGAAGGTTTGAGCAAGAGAAGCTTTAAAGTAAAACAAAAGGCAGTGTAACTCATCCAGCCCTTTTTCTCAGGTTCCAAGTGAAGGTTCCAGATACACTCAAAAATTAACCCAGGACCCACAACGGTTGCACATGGGAGCTGAAATAGGAGTATCCACCTGCAGTGACGCATCATGTTGTGTATGTTTAGGTCTAGATGAAAAGTTCACAAATTGGCAACTAGACGGGGATTAGACATTATCATTGTGAATATTTATTTTTTATAAAAATATTTAATGAGAGTACATTAAATTTTCAGTGAAATTAAAATAAAATTTTAGCCTCATTGAAATCATTTATAAAGTATCTCAAGGGCAAAACCATCATCGTAGTACTCACACAGTTGGCCATGGAAAAGGTATACATGCTAGAATTTTGGCAAAAATTCCAAGAGGTACTTTTTGTGCTTTGAGCAATGCATCATCTTTTGAGTTTGTTACTAGAAGTTGTGGTCACAACTCTGCCAATAGTGATGACATCCTTTGGAACAATTTGAAGGTTATTTATGATATTTTCTGGATTGCCCAAAGAAGGAACATCTTGCTGAAATAGATAGCAAGTTTGCCCTTGCAACCACTGTCACACACATGGTGGGAATGCTAGCTAGACACAGTTAAAGTGATTAGATTTAATTTTGAGAAGATACAAGATGAACTAAAAAAAAATAGAACAACAGAAATTTCTGTTGTTTCTGAGCTTGGAAATTTTGAGAAGATACAAGATGAACTAAAAAAAATAGGAACAACAGAAATTTCTGTTGGAAAATGAGATCAATTTTTTTTAATTTTTTATTTTTTATAAACATATATTTTTATCCCCAGGGGTACAGGTCTGTGAATCACCAGGTTTATTTTAAATTGTGCTCCCCACAGTTACTTGATATGAAGTATTGTTCGTTACAATAATGTTAGCAAAAACTTACCAAAAAAACTATAGCTAAGCTTGGCTATTTTGCCAATGAAAGAAGTTAACATTTTCTTTCAGTTTAAGAGAAAATAGTCTTTCTAAATCAAAGGAAGAATCAAACAAGAAATGAGAGCATTTGCCTAATTATGGAGAAGTTTCACAGTCTTCAAACTAATCTCTATAGGGTATATTTTCTGGTCATTCTAAATCAAGGTGTATTATTCTAAGAGAACTATTTCTAAGAATCTCTTATTGCTTTCATTGTTGTTTCTGGAAAAGTCACTTAAATTCCATGGGGTGAGGGAGGAGATATGATTTGTTCAAGAAAGTTTCAATTTTTAGCAATATTTATTAATTTTGAAATGTAACCTATAAGAAGTAAACCTTGTCTCCAGCAGGGTGTGTGGCCGAGAGGGTGGGAGAAGCTACCAGACTGTGAGGGGAAGAGTGGCATGTGGGGATTGGAAGCTGATGCAGAAATGGGAGAAGAGGGTGGGGGCACCTTCAGTGAGGTCTCTGGGTTCAGAGTCTAGAGGCGGATGGAGGAGGGAGGTGCGGACAGGCACTCAGAAGACAGTGAGAAAACCAGCCCAACCCGGGCAAAGGATGGAAGTTCATGAGCGGAGGGAAGTGAAGGCTTTCCAGAAATCCCAGCAGCAATTTTCTTCTTCCTCTAAAACAGACCCTTGGTATGTGTTGCCCAAATGCTTTCTAAAGGGGCTGTGCCAGTTTACTCCCCTCCCCGCCCCAGTAATTTGTGGGAGTTCAGATTTCACTGTATCTTTGCCACTGTTGCTGTAAGTTTTGAAATTCATTAAAAGTATCATAATTTGATAGTTTACCAGCATTTCTAAAAGGTACATTGCAAAAAAAATGAAAACAATCTTTGTTTTTAAAATATTTCTTAGAGATTCACAGTGCTTTTTGCCTTTGGTATGGAGCGGGGAGCCCTGAGCCAAGTGTCCGAGCCCTTGTCTCCTGGTGCCAGTCTCGAGGACACATCCATGAGCCTCTCAGTCTCTCCATCTGAAATGTGAGAGCCCTGATGACATTTCCTGCTCGGCCCCGAGGTGGTCAGGAATATTAAAGGATGTGATAAAAGTGAACATTCATATGTAATAAAAATTCTAGATAAACGTAAAGTTTAAACTAATTGGAGTATATCCTATTAGTGTAGTTTATGGGAAGACTGAGCCTGCGTACCACTGTGCGGGGTTTGTGAGACTAAAGCCAAGGTGCATCACTTCTGACTCCAGTTTTTAAAAGTTGTAATTTGAGGCAGGGGTAAGGACTTCAATAGGCAATTCTTATGTTCATGTAGAAAATCAAATATGTAAGAAGAGCCAGGAAAATTCTCAAAAAGTATAAACAGGGAGAGGGAATATTAAGTAGCCAGGCCAGATAGTAAAACATGTTACAGAGCTATAGTAATTCAAAGTTTGATGTTGCTATGTAATTAGATTAATTGAGCAGCCTAGAAAGACCAGAATTACACCCAAATATAGATAGTGAATGTAATATATGATAAAGATAAAAAAATAATCTCCGAAATATATTGGTGATCAAAACACACAAAAAACACTAAGATACAGAACAACAGAAAGTTATATTATGTTGTCATTTATATTAAGAGGGGTCATCAATACATGTCTATCAATACTATGAGACTATCAGTACATGTGTATCTGAACACATGCGTGCATATGGTTGCATATGCTTGTATGCATGTAGAGTTATCTGGCAGGACCCGTATGAAACTGGTAAAAGTGTTTGTTGATGCATGAGTTCAGCCATGAGAGGGAGCTTTACTGGTTAATACTTTCTCTGCTATCTCTCTGCTATAGTTTGGGGATTTTAAACCCATTTCAGATACCACCTATTTCTATGCTTTTTAAAAAAATATTAGCTCCAAGTAAGCGAGAATCAAGGGAAGTTCCGTTAACCAAATATCTGAGTGATGGCTTTAACTTTTCACTCAGGTATTGTAGTGTCTTGGTATCTAGTACATTGGGAGTTAGAGAAATACACCTTCCTGCAAGTCCTTGCATGTCCTAGGCACAGAGCTGGCTTGTCGTAAAAACTTTCCAGAGCATGAGGTAACTTTCCATTTCTATAAAATGGGTCTAATTCAGGAAGCAGGATCGCATGCTTGGCAGTCCCCTTAAATATTTTCCCCCATAGTACCAGCATGGGTAAATCGAACTTTGGGCAGCAGGCAAATTCCATGAATTCATGTGTAGCATTTCTTCTCTGTTTAGAATTGAGATCCAGTTCCCTAGCTTTAAAAATTATCTCCCTGAAAATCTTGCTACATTTTTGCACTGGTTGAAATGAAGCCTTTTGGACCCATGGGGAGTTGTTAAAATGCCTTCCTTTGGAAAGCCACTGCAGTGGATGTCATCGGAGAGATTTGTGTCTTGCAGCTTTTTCTGATTCTCCTTGTTCTTTGGGTCCCCCACAGTTCCTTTCTCCACCACAGACAGAGCCACATCAAAATGCGCCTTCCAAAAGTAAACTAAGCAAGTATTTGTATTTAACTTAACATTGGAGAAATGTATTAAACATATATTGCCAACAATTTCATCAAATTGGAAATTTTGCAAGTCCATAAAATCAGCATAAAGAAACAGAGACAGCCTTGATGTATTTATCATCAGCTTGGAAAAATCAGCTCTCAAAACAATGCGTGCCATAACAACAAAATGTAAGGCAGGATACAGTGATTTAGCTGCTGGCCTTTGGGCCAACTGTGATCATTAGTAACAGTACATACTCTGTAATAAGTGATGGAATGATGATGGCTTATGGGTTATAAGACAATCACAGTAGGCTGTTTCATGCTCTTGAGGTTGGCAGCAGTATTCTTGATCTGTGGTATCATATCTGTAACAAATAACCCCAGAATATAGTATCTTTTTTTTTTTAATATTTTATTTCTTTATTTGACAGAGATCACAAGTAGGCAGAGAGGCAGGCAGAAAGAGAGGAGGAGGCAGGCTCCCCAGGGAGCAGAGAGCCCGATGTGGGACTCAATCCCAGGACCCTGGGATCATAACTTGAGCCGAAGGCAGAGGCTTTAACCCACTGAGCCACCCAGGTGCCCCTGTCTTTTTTTTTTTTTTTTTTTTGAACAGATTTTTTATTTATTTGACAGAGATCACAAGTAGGCAGGGAGGCAGGCAGAGGAAAAGAGGAAAGCCGGCCCCCCACTGAGCAGAGAGCCTGATGTGGGCCTCGATCCCAGGATCCTGAGACCATGATCCAAGCCAAAGGCAGAGGCTTAACCCACTGAGCCACCCAGGCACCCTCAGAACGTAGTGTCTTAAAACAACCATAATCACGTAGTACCTCACGACTGCAGTGAACCAGGAATTTTCGAGCAACATGGTTGACCAGTTTGGGCTTATGCTTTCCCAAGAGGGTTGCAGTCAGTTACGTGTCAGTCAGGTGTTCGCTGAGGCTGAACGATGCGCTTCTTAGGTGGTTTACTTCCATGGCTGGCAGGTCAGTGTGAGCGGTTGGCTGGGGATCCCTGTTCTCCATGGGGCTACACATGTGTTCTCACAGCACAGCAACTGGCTTATTCCAGAGCAAGCCATCCGAGAGAGTAAGATAGGAACCACAGTGTCTTCTGTACCCTACCCCCAAAGGTCACCTACTGTCAACTTTCACCAGCCCTGATTCAGTGTGGGAAGGAGCTGCACAGGGCATGAGTACTAGGAGGCAAGAATTATCAAGGACCAGCTTGGAAACTGGCTACCACAGCAGCTCAAGCAGGATATAGTCTTTAGGGAAAGATCAGTTTGGGCTTAGTTAGAAAACATAGTGCGAAGTCAAGAGTTTCATCTCTTCTCCATAAGTACGAACGCTGAAGATTAAACTGTATTACATTCAGTAACTAATAATTTTGAAGGAAGAAATTTCTGTTGAGTAAAGGACCACAGCCAAGAACTGCTGAACATAGTTCAGTCTTTTCCTGCCACTAAATCTTAAGCGAACATTTTTCTAACAATAGATTTCTGTAGGATGACTAATGGATTGTAGGGTAATTCAGCCATTGTTTTTAAAAATCCATTTTGGCAAATAAACCCGAGACTCTGCTGAAAGAGCTGAGGTTAACCCCTACTCTTTCAGAAAGTACTGAGGGACCTGAGTGTGTCCTGTTGGTAGAGGGATGGCCTTCCTTGTCGATGTCTAGCCCAACCCCACACTCACTAATCTACCTGGCCTTCACTTTATCCTCTTAGTAGGACCTAAGGCTGACTCAACACAACAGGGATTTGGAATCTTGACTCCAGAAAGTCTGCATTTTTTAAACCTCAGACTCAGCCATTCTCTGATTTTAAAACTAGTAACATTTTAAGTTATACACTCAAAGGTAGATTTAGCATTAAGTGCGATATTGTCCATAATATGCTTTTGCAGAGCAGCATCTGGGTGGTTAAACTCAGACTCTTGATTCTGGCTCAGGTCATGATCTCAGGGTCATGAGATTGCGACACATATCGGGCTCCACACTCAGTGCAGAGTCTGCTTGAGATTTTCTCTCTCCTTCTGCCTCTCGCCTTCCTTATGCACACACATATGCACGAGCTCTCCCTCATAAATTAAGTCAGTAAGTAAGAAAAGAAAAGAAGAGCAAAGAAAATCTTGGGGGGAAGAAAAGAAAAGATGCTTTGGCACCGTGCTTGAGAAAGAGAATCAGGATGCAATGAAACAGTTTTATAGCCATCCTAATTGTGCTGTCACTACCACCGTCGTGCAGTTGACTTTGAGTTTCTGTTCAGCTGTACCACATGCTGATTCTGAGGTTTCCTGTGTTTTCTAACCTTTTTTTTTTTTTCAAAAGTGGACAAGACCACTCTTTCCCACTTTTCTACCCTACAGGAATTTTATACACATAAGTGAAAGAATATATGAAACTTAATTAAAGAAAAGCAGAATAGGAAAGAGTTTCTTTTAATAGACCCCTAGAATAAGATCTAGAAGAGGTTCAGTGTCTTCAGGTAACCAGCTCCTTCACAAACCCTGGATGCCTCATACTTGCAGTCAGAGTTTAAGACTAGATGATCTTAAAGATCCCTTCCATCGCTAGTCATCCCATGGATTTTGTATTTGATCTCATAACAGCCCTGAGTAAGGTTTATCGTCGGGTGAGTTACTTAACCTCTCTGGGATTCAGCTTCCTTAGGTAGAAAATGTGACTAAGCATAGTGCCTTCTCATGAGCTTGTTAAAGATTAAATGAGCTCAAGTACATCTAGTCCTTTGAACAGTGCCTGGAACATGGTAAACAGTGGCAGTGTCAGCAATGCAAACTCAGATGACTCTGCAGACGAGAAGGCTGAGACTCATGAGAGCTGATTGTATTTTCTGAAGTCATAGAGCTGGACTTGAGTTCCTTTCTTCTAGTAAACCACCTTATTGGCACGTACACCTTTCAAACCTTGAAATACACAGTTGATTATCACAGCATCTAAACAGCTAGCCCCCCAACCCACCCAGTCACTTTCTGCCAAGGTTGTTTTACAGAAAAGGAGAGAAAGAAGATGGGGTGTTACTTGTCCCCAGGATTCTGACGGTTGGTGGGACATATGGCAGTGCTTCCTTCAAAACCAAGTTCCACCAGGGCATCACCCCCCAGGAGGGTGGAAGAGAATTCTACTTAGTTCCCAAGCTCTCGTGTAGCTGCCTTAGTTCTGCTGGTAATCACTCATTTTACCCTGCCTTAGTCATATCTCGATGCTTCTCACTTATTCAGAGAACGAGAACAAATTTCATTGTACACAGTTCAGCCTATTAAAGCAGTAGATTATAGTATGAATTTAAAATAGATTCTCTGGAGGCGCCTGGGTGGCTCAGTTGGTTGAGCCTCTTGATTTTGGCTCAGGTCATGCTCTCGGGGTTCTGAGATTGAGCTCTGCACGTGGCTCGGCGCTCAGCAGGGATTCTGCTTCAGATTCTCTCTCTCTCTCCCTCTGCCCCCCCAACCCGCACTCTGTCTCTTTCTCTCTCTCAAATAAATACATCTTTAACAACTAAATAAAATAAAATGAAGTAAAATAGATTTTCTGTTCTCCAGCTCTCCAGTCTTCTCCACTCGTCCTGATTCCGCTTCAGGTGACCGCACGACAAGCAAAATCGCATTGTCGCCCGTGCAGTTACTACACTGGGGTGCTCCATGGCCACAGACAGTGCAAACATCATTGTAGCCATTTTTAAAAGCGAGGTGACCCTGGAAAGTGATCTGATTACTTTTACTGTTCTTATTGTTTGTTTTGTTTTCAAATATAACCAGACATCATTTCTCAGAGGTTGTGTATTTCAAAACAAAATGTCCTTGAATGTCTATACAATTCCAAACAGTGCTGCCTTTACCCAAAATATTTTTAAAATTACTCTCTAGCAATTATCTTTAGAGCTTGCAACACATTCTTTTGAAAAGCCTCAGTGGTGACACACCAATCACATTATTTTACTAACACACTTTATGGTTGTAGATTCAAACTACTACTGACAGAAAAAGAAAAATTATGGCAGAGATTGTCTTGTGGCTCCTCAGTGTCTAGTATAGTGAAGCTAAACTGATGCAGAAAATTAAAGAAACGATAAAGAAAAATGTCTAAGTATTGACTGGTAATAATAGATTATTGCCATTTCTGGATGTCACTGGCACATTTCCACTGTATCAACATCATTAAGAATATTTACCTTCATATACTCTAAGTTTACCTAGTGGAAAAGTTAAATAAAACATTCTTTAAGAACACTTTTTAACAAAATAATTTTCAATAATTATATTCAATTTTTATATTTTATATTATTTTTAAATGTTATGAAAGTATATTATTTTATTGCCCTATAAAACACACAAGCTTATTAACCTGGTTTTCTTGGTCTATTTATGAGAATGTTTTATCAAAATGGATATTTTAAATGTTATAAAGATGTAATACTGTGCTAAATTAGACTATAAATGATTAATTTGGAAAACAAATACATTTTTATTATTTTTCTAGAATGCCTTTATTTGTTTTAATAGGCAACTATTAGGAAGAAAGATGCCTTCTATGTGCACATATGCTGTCTTTAGGCGTGCACGCCAAAATGAATATCAAGTTAACCTTTGTCTAAATTTAAGTGTAAGTTTTGTGTTTATACTTAACCCTTTTGTATATTTACACACAATGTGTATTTGTTCAGAACACTCTGATTTGGTTTTTATCCTGTATGGGTAAATTGATTTGTGACTTAAAAAAAAAAAAAATTGAGTAGAGAGAAAAGTACAGAGTCAGAAAAACTTGGAGCTGAATTCTTCAAAGAGATTTCAGTAAAGGGAAAGAAATTAGATTTTTGGCTGCTAACCCTTGGCTCAAGCGGTTTGATTTAATGAAGCTGCGTGGTGTGGCTTTGAAAAGAGCAGAAATCAAGAGACTCGGGCTTAAAAGTCCTTGGCTCTGCCACTAATCTCTCTGAAGGACCTCAGACAAATCACTTGACCCCCATGAGCTTCTGTTTGCTCATCTGTAAAATGAGAGTTTTGATGACAACCCCTTTGAGCTATAACATCCCTCATTATTCTAACTCTGAATGTACTGATTCGCATCTTCTTTTCCCTGTGTGTTATTTGCATGTAGACTACCTAAATACTGAGAGGTGTTTAACTTCCAGGTTTTATGTTCGCTTGGGCTGCCATCACAAAATGCCATAGACGGGGTGGCCTAAACAACAGACATTTATTTTCTCATAGTTCTGGAGGCTGGGAAATCCCCCATCAAGGTGCTGGCCAACTCAGCTCCTGATGAGAGTACTCTTCCTGGCTTGCAGATGGCCACTGTCTTGCTCTCTCCTCATGTGGTCTTTTCTCATTGGGAGAACATGGAGAGAGAGACAGAGAGAAGTCATTATCTCCCTCTTGTAAAGCTGCCAAGTCCTATCACATTAGGACCCTACCCTTGTGATCTCATTTAAGTTTAATTACTTCCTAAAAACTCTGTCTTCAAATACAGTCACATTGGGCATTGGGGCTTCAACAGTTGAAGTTTGGGAGAACAGAGCAGCTCTCCTAGATATTTTGTTCTAGAAATATCTAGAAATCTCTTCATTCCGGTGGCTGGTACTGACTTTCCTCTTTTTTAGATGAAGAAACCTGAAGTTTCTTGAGCTTCTAAAATCAGAGAAATAAATAATAAATACATTATCAACAAATGTATAAAAGGATTAGAAATGGAAATGGTAGCTTGATGAAACTTTTCCACAATATTTTATTATGGAAACTTTTAACATAAAGCCCACAAACATATATCCTCACTGTATCCTCACTTAATATTTTACTCTTGTTTTCTTTCACATCTATCCATCTTCCGTTCATCTGTCAACTATCTTTTTTTAGGCCTTTCAAAGTAGATTGCAGACATCACTACTTAAGCATTGAGCTAAAGTCCAGTCTTCCTTCTTTTAAGATAAAATTTTTGTACAATGAAATGCACAATTCTTAAGTGTAGCATTCTGATAAAATTCCTTTGGATCACTATTTTAAATCTTACTGTTCTATATACGTAGTAAAGGAAAGAGTATTGAGAAAAGGACACAGTTCCATTAGTAGAAGCTATTTATGACTTAATACTAGTTGTTAAAATCACCATTGTTTCAATCACTAAAAAGGAGAAGGCTGGGGAGTAGGAGGGGGAGATGAAGAGAAATACTGGAATTTTTAAAAAGAAGGAGGAGGAGGGAGGAAGAAAGAAGAGGAGAAGGAGAAAAGAAGAAGGGACGCCTCGGTGGCTCTGCTGGTTGAGCATTTGATTCTTGATTTCGGCTCAGGTCATGATCTGAGTGAGGGTCATGAGATCCAGCCCTGCGTTGGGGCTCCCCACTGCTGAGCATGGAGCCCGCTTGAGTTTCTCTCTCTTCCTCTGCCCCCACCCCTGCGCTCTCTCACTCTCTCTCTCAAAAAAAATAAATAAAAATTTTTAAAAAAGGCAAATTTGAAAAAAACTAAATAAAGAAGGTAAATATAGCAGAAGATCAGGAAAGACTTGTGATAGGCCTCTGGGTACTTTGTATGAACACACATAAATGATTGGCTTTCTACTTTTGCCTTGCAAGTTTGAGGGCGGGCAAATGGAAAAAAAAAGATGTTTCTGCTTTCCGCTGTCATCCCCAGAAATCCTTTCTCACTAACTGGAGAGAATCTCATGTGGCTCCTGACACATGCTTGTTCCCTTGTTAAACATTCCTAGGTGAGTGCAGATGAATGAATTACTATCCTTAGCAGTCAGTGGTCCTTTAATAGGGAGGGACACCTTAAGTGGTGGTTATGAGATAATTATACTAGATCTTCTAATGGATCGTGTGCAGCTCTCTCTAAAGGTGTTAGAAAATTCCAGGCAGGTCAGAAAAGGGCTTTCTCATGCATAGGTGTGCATAACTGGTTTAGATTTATTTGTCTTTGTATACGTAATATATAAAAATATAATTATATAATATAGCTGTGTGTGTGTGTGTGTGTGTCTGTGTGTGTACTGTATTTATATATACAGACATATCAACATTGTCTGAGCCTACTAGGGGTACTGGTCACTGTGCCTCTTTTGCTCGTCCCTGAATTAGTCGTAGATTTCTCGAGTAGTTGTAGTTTAAAGTTGGTCTGCATCCACTGGAGCCTTAGCTGCTCTTAGTGGTTTCTTCTCCACCCTTTGTCCTCCGCTCAGAGTTCACCACTGTCTTCATGAGTCATGCCAGCGTTCAGAGCATCCATGGCTGTTTCCCTCCCAAGCACTGGAAGGCATTGTTTGTGTAGGCTGCAGTTGGTAAAGAGGGCTTTTTTGGTATGGCCGCAGTCCTTGGGGTGTGATATACTATCTGTCTTTCCAGGCAGGCGTTCTGGGAGGGGGAAGAAAGACAAAGCAATGTATTCTCAGCGCTGAGAATTGCTTACTTTACTTACTATGGCAGTGGGTAATAGAACATCAGTGAGATTGACCTCTTTGACTCAGAGCAATCCAAAGTGAGAGAGGGCAGCCAGAATCAGCAGTGGGTCCTCACCTGGGCCAGCAGAGGTTCCCATGAAGTTATCATCACAGAAGCACAGCCTGGAGGAAGATGCATGAGGGTCAGAGATTGCATTGGTGTGCAGCTGGGGTCTCCACTAGAAAGTAGCACTGGGCATCTGTGGCGAGGTGACAAAGAATCCATCTTATCAGGAGGTTGGAGCAAACATCTGGCCACACCAGAAGTGGTTACCATGGTGAAGTCAGGCCTACCGAGCTCCAAAGAAGGGGAGATGGGCACAAATCAGTTTGAGACCAGCCACGGACAGAAATGACACCTGAAAGAATCCCAACAGTGGGGCCCTGGCAGGAATGGTGGGTGGCCCAGCAGCTGAACAGAGTGGAATGACCAAGTGGACACTCCAAGTGCAGGAGCCCAGCACACAAAGCCTGCTCTCACAGATGATTTTCTTGTCACCCTGCAAGACAAAAGTGTTAAGAGACATGGCCTCATGTAGGCAGGGCGGGTGGGTGACATCATCCTTAAAAGGCTGAAGTGGATGGTTCCATGGTTGGAGTTTTTTCTTTAAAAGGTATAATTGTGGGGGCAAGGAAAACTGTTTTGAACTTGGTTTTTAAATTTTACTTTACATTTTCCTGGGGTTTAGTTCTATTTGCTTCCAGCACGGTCCAAATACCTACTTCAAAGCAAACATTCTAACAAGAACTTGTTAAAAGGAAGGGAAACCAGCTCCTGTGGCTTCTTGTACACCAGCTATGGAGGCACTCACAGAACCACGTTTGTGAGTTGAGTGTAAATGAATCCGAAACCTACAAATTAGATTTCCCTTGAAATACACATGGGTTTAAAACCTTAACGGGAAAAGAACTTGGCAAATCAAATCTGACCATATTCAGTAAAACCTCACTAATTTGCACTAATGACCAAGAGACCCATTGAGAATTACTGAATTTTTGTGAATATGTTAGCATGGGAACAAATACCAAAACAGGGGTGAGGGGATGAGGGGGTATGGAGGGAGAATGGGAGTGGGGGGGGAATCAAAGTTCCAGCATCAAACAAACATACTTTCTGGTACAATGAAGAATGTACTTGAACGGTTACTGGAATGAAACTCTATAGCTTAATGAGTGCCTTGCTGTGGTGTGCCTGCCCACTGGGGAGGCCGCCATGTCACACAGCCCAGCTAAGCCAGCAGCTAATGTGCACTTAGGTAAAGAGGCCTTCGCTTTATTGAAAGCTGGGGGTCGGGAGGGGTTGTGGTTTTTGCAGGGGTGTGAACCAGTGAGATTCTACCATGTGTCAGGCACGTTTGTTATGGGCTTACACATGCAGGCTGTGATTGTAAATCAGCATTTTGGGTGCGATTGCTTATTACTGCTTTAGAAAAAAAAAAAAAAAGGGAGAACTTGCTGGAAGAGACAGCAAGGGAAGTTGGGATTCCAACTAACTGATTCTTCCTTAGACGTTAGCCAATCATATTTGTAGTAGAAGGTCTTTCCGTTATTCTGAATTGAAGGTCGACAATTTAGTAGGCCTCTATATGACATGAATTTCATTAATAAGTCGTATCTTCCTGTACAAGCAACTATATGAAACGTGCTTTGAAGATTGGATTATCCATTCCTGAAACCCAAATTTCAGGAATTACAGTGCTTTTTTTTAGTTCATTTCATTGGAGAAATGGGATTTTTTTTCTAGTTGTTACTAATTTAACAACTGCAGTTAAAGTAGTGCTGAGGCTTCCTTTCACTTTTCTCTCCCTTGTATCTAAGACTATCTAGGGTTTGGGTATTCTTTATAATTCAGGAATGGCTCTTAACTAAGTGTGCTGTTCCTCTGACTTAAGAACAGCCCCTAGTAATGATTTGTGTTTATACTGCTTTTGGTCACTCCTTCCTGCTTGTCTTACTGCGAGCCAGTGTTCTACCAGCTGAAGAATAATTTAGAACTTCCACTTAAGCAGCCACTGAAAGCAATGGGGAATAATAAATACGTGTAGCCAGAGCTTTCTCTAGGACATGAGTCGAGTGAATGGTTTCAGGTCTTAACAGTGCAGGCCCTGGACCAGAAAAGGAGTTGTCACCCCGGCTGGTGCAGAAAAGGACTGAGCCTCACTCGACGTCTACAAGAGCCTTCTGCTTTCATCATTTTTAATCTCTACATTCTTCCCAACTCCCCAGTTGAACAATAAAATACAATTCATGCAGACCTTTTTTTGTCATCTCCCCTTCAAGCCAGGGAGTGGGGAGGTTCATTAGTATCCCTGTAGGAACTAGAGCAAAACAGTTAACTCTTCCCAAGCCCCACATTTTGCTCCATGACTCTCAGCTAGATGGTCTACTTTGCTTAAAAAAAAAAAAAAAAAAAAAAATCCAAGGCCAGTGTAAGCTTTCTGAATTCTTTTCTTATTGACCCCAAAATGCCTGAAATCATCTCTCTTGGACCTGTTTCTGAAGACGTCTTCGTGGCTTTGTTGGGCAGGTGCCTGACCCCCCCCCTTCTCCCTCTGATCTCCCCCTCCTTTCTGTATGTGAACAGATTCAGGCCCCCCCCCCATCCTGAGTCCTGTCCTTGATGGTTCAGCTTACTATTACTATTACTGCCCTTTGACAGCAGAATTTCTCAGAATGTTGGAGAACGTACTACTACTTCGCATGGATGAGGTATTGCATGTCTTTACGTTGTCTAACGTTCTGCTTGTTCCTGCCCCTGACAACCTTTCCAGACTCATCCCTCTACCTTGTCCTGCTGCAGCCAGGATGGCCTTTCTCCTGTGCTTCAAATACTCCACTTAGGCTCCTCCCTTGGGGAATTTCTACTTGCTTGCTTTTTTTTTTTTTTTTTGCAAAAATCTGCATGGCTTACTCCCTCATTTCCTAGAGGTCTTCCTGATCCAATGTTAGCTCTATGCACAGGCCTTCTCTGACAGCTTACCTGTACCGCTAACTCCATCCCTCCTCCACAGTCCCTATTGTCTTTTCCCAAGAACACTTGTCACCCCTGCCACACTGTGTATTTATTTGTGTGGTATATTTGTGTAAGATACTGCCTGAGGGCACCAACTTTGCCTCTTGCTCACAGGTGCATTCCCAGCACCTCTGCGAGTGGCTGGTAAGTAAGTAGTGGGCACTTGATCAATAACTAGTGAATGGATGAAAGATATAGATATATATCTGCAAATATATACTAACCCTTTCTCTGGTTAACTTTGTTCTTTTGTTGCTTTGGGGTATTTTTTTTTTAAGATTTTTTTTTTTTAATTTATATGACAGACAGAGATCACAAGTAGGCAGAGAGGCAGGCAGAGAGGGGGGAGGAAGCAGGCTCCCCACCGAGCAGAGAGCCCTACGCGGGGCTCCATCCCAGGACCCTGGGATCATGACCCGAGCCAAAGGCAGAGGCTTTAACCCACTAAGCCACCCAGGTGCCCCTGGGGTATTTTTTTTAATCAGTGAATTTTCAGGGTTTTTTTCCTGTGCAGGTATTTTTAAAAACAGTGCTTAAATGGAGCATTGCTCTTTCTGGCTACACCTTCCTTTTGCTTCATAATAAATAGATATCAAATGATACAAGCAAATCCTTGCTGAGAAGAATCATTTCTTAATCCAGCTTGGAATTAAGGTTTGGACAATAAGAGAAAAAAGCTTCAAATAAATAAGTCGTACATCATCAAGGGCTTTTTGAGAATTTTTTAAAATCAATTTTTTAGGTCAAGTTTTGCTTGACCTAATTCTGATTTAATCCTAATTCTGATTGACTGATTGATTGATTGATTCTGATTTATTGATTCTAATTTATTCTAATTCTGATCCTAATTCTGATTGATTTATTCCCTCTTCCAATACATGTTTATTGAACTTTCAGAAACTAGTATTTTAACAAATATGGAAGAGAAAGGCATTGCCCACAAGACACTTAAAGCCCAGTTGAAAGAGATAATCAAGAACTATATAATCTCATTATACTCTTTAACTACTTTGGTAGTCCTTCACAGGAGGAAGTGGGAGCATGGGAAGGCTACTTCACCTACTCCAGGGTCCTGAGGGCTTCATGGAGAAGGATTGCTTGAGCTGAATTGCGAAGGATAAGAAGTTAGCCAAGCAGGGAAGGAAGAGCTGCGGAGGGAACATGAGCAGAAGTAGAGTTGCAGGGAGGGACAGCATTGCCAACAGTTGGAGATTAGTAAAGCATGAAGTACATGGTGCAGAATTCCCGGAGATGTGGGGGCTAAGGCATGGAGAACACCGTGTTTAGGAGCTTATTCTTTGACAGGCTGTTGACCAAGGGCCTAAAAGCTGGCAAGTGAGTATCAGACGTAGAAGGAATAATCTATCACTTTCAACTTTTTGGTGGTTTTGAAACTTTACCACATAGCTGTTGTTCACACAAAATCTTACATATTAGCTTGATATCAAAATCAAGTCAAAGCAGAACTGCCCAGTTGAGGTTGGGGTAGAAAACTCAGAACTTCCTGCATGGCCTCCCCTGCCCTTCTCCTGGCCCTTTAGTCAGCTCCTGGGACACCGTCACAAAACCTCTTTGGCTTTTCTGAGCAGCCTTTTAAAAAATAAACCTTTCATCTTATGAACTAGACAACTGGCTAAGAAAGCTCGAGTATCCCAATGAATTAATGGCAAAGCCCAGAATAGAACCAGGCCTCTTGATTCCCAATTTAGTGCTTCCCCCCGCCAGAGTGTAACATTCTGTCATTGGAGTAAAAATTGGCTATTTCACACAACAGAAATTCTTCATTCTTATTACAGGTACAATATGAAATGAAGAAATGAAGAAAGAAAATGCCCAAGTTAGAGTAAATTTTCTACATTTAATATATGCTAACTCTTTATGCAGGTCTTATTTTCTTTTAACAGACTCATTAGAATTGGATCCTAGTTCATATAGTTCCCTTTGACTTTTCATGCTGAGAGAGTACCAAGTTTTCCTTCAACTTGAATTTTTAGGAATTAGATACAGGGAGTTTTCTGTTAAGGCCTCTTGTTAATGGACTCCCTCCCCATCAAGTCTTGATAGAGCCTGAGTTTACTGACCTTGTCTAAATAGTATATCATGGCTGACGCCTGTTATAATGGCAAAAGCAGTGGAATAAAAGTCAGGAGACCAGGTTCTACTCCCAGGCCAGCAATTAGCTGGCTGAATAACATTCGGAAAAGTCACTTGGGCTCAACTGTACAATGAGAAGTTTGAACTAAATTACCTCAAAGGCCCATTCCAGCCCCTACAGTCTGTGATTCTAATTACAGCACATGTGGTATCTTATCTTTGAGAGTGTTGATGTTTTAAAGACTGCTGAGAGTTCTCAGTTCTGGTGGTCCTCCCTCAAGATAGTTGGTTACGGGAAGCAGTTGTTTGGGAATCTCTCAAAAAGAGAAGTGGGCATTTGTTCATTTACTCATTGAGGCAAAGGGTGTATGCTAATAAAATGTAGCATATTAATTAGCATATGCTAGTGAAATTTATTTGCACCTAAACTCCCAGTCTGGGAGTTTGAATGGATTGGCTGAAATTCTGGTAGTACATTCCCTGTGACCTTGTCAGTGGACAGTCCAGTCTTGGACAGCCTGCGTCAGGAACAGGAGGATGTTTATGAAGAGCACTGCTGACTTAGCTCAGTGAATATCATGGTATAGAAACTCTTTAAGGACTCTCAGAACTAGAGAAGCCCTTCAGAGTCCTTTTCTGAACTCCCCGTTCTGCACTTGATTCCTCCATCTCCTGTTGGTGCAGAAGCCCTTCCTCACTCTGCTATGTAAAGTCCTTCACATCAAGCCCTATTACTTTAAGAATAAGTGTGATACAACAAACAATGACATTATTATATTGTAAGGACCAGAAATAGGGGGTGAGTTATAAAGCAGAACATTTGTATTTACACAGCAGTGTTTTAATAACCAGTAAAATTTTGGAAGAGAGCTAGAAAAATAGTTAAAAGATAAATGGACTTATGTTTCAATGTTATGATTTTTCACATACACTAAAGTTCATTTTTACCTTTTTTTTTTTTTTTTTTTTTTTTTTGTAAATCCTTGAATTTCGGACAGGACCCTGGGAGAGTTGTTGGCATCCTTTGGTCAACACATTTGTCAGGGTATTTTCTTTTTTCAGTGCCCTTCTATGGTTCTAGTAAGCTATAACCTCATTAGCAACACATTCTGAGGGTTATAGTATGATAGCTTGACTACAAAGGGCTTCTGTATTTCAGTTGCCAGGATATAACACTCTTATGACAGGGGAGAAAAAGAAAACTTGCTGGGAAGGGGAAGCTTAGACATTATTTACTCTAAATATTGGAGCTTTCCATCTGAAAGTTTACAGAGGCTGAAGAATTGTTGAATTTGGAGATTTTGAAATAAAAATCTCCAGCGAATGCTAAAAATGTTTCCAGCCTGCAAACAAGTCCTGTTCCCTCCTGTGAGCATTTGCCTTCCGTAGCTTTGGATGAGCCTATAAGTTATTCTCATCACAAATACCTTTCAATAAGAGACACAGTATCACCCTCTTCTGGAATGAAATAAATAGAACATTCTGGTGCGGGACTAGGCAGCCTGAGAACAGACTGTCAGTTGTGTTGAGTTAGGTGGACTTTTTTTTTTTTTTAACCTCTTTATATCAAGTAGGTTTTTTAGGCTACATCAGGTTAGAGCAGTGCAGACTCTGAAAGGCCCAATCCAAATTAACCCTGGCAGTGTTCCAGAAGTGCTGGGAACTGGCAAATTTAAATCATTTTCAACTCCAAATTCTTTTTTCCTTTTACCTTTGGCTTTATGTCATCATATATGAGTTAAAACTATGGAAAAACATGTTATTACTGATTTTACCTCTTCTGGGGCCCTAGACGTGGTCTACATAGGCAGAACACATTACAATCAATGTCATTGTTCACAAAAGGGTTATATATGGCAAAGAGATCATTAAGTCTTAGCCAACCATAGAAACAAGGCTCTGTTGACACAGTTAAAAAGAATTCTATGCATAAATGCTTTCTCTGGTCCCTATCCATGTACCTGTCACTCGTTAGCATGACAATATGTAGGTTTGTGGTATGTTTTCCAGCTGTGGGTGAATGGGGTAGGCAACAAGGGGGAAGACTGAGCTGTGACTGAGCTCAGTATACAAGATCGAAACGGATGAAATTGCCATATTTTTAAGTCAAAACCAATCGAATATCAGCAGTCTCGTATGATTCAACCTGGTAATTACTTGGATCTGTTATCAATTAGTAGTTACCCTTCAATTCACTTTAGTTCCTGGCATATAAACTAAGTTCACCTAAATTGACAAGCCGTTTTCAAAACGAAGCAACTCAAAAAGGTACTGAAGGTTGTCTGTGCCTCATTTTCTTCATCTATAAAATGCGAATGGGAATGGCACCTGCCTTATAGGGCTGTTGTGCAGGTTAAATGTAAAGGCTTAGGACGGTGCTTGGTGCACAATAAGCACTGAGTAAATTTAGGCATCATTAGCATTGTCATCACTTTTTTTTTTTTAAGATTTTTGTTTATTTATGACAAGAGAGATAACAAGAAAGGAAACACAAGCAGGAGGGAATTAGACAGAAGAAGCAGGCTCCCCACTGAGCAGGGAGGCCAGTATGAGACTCAGTCCCAGGATGTCAGGATCGTGACCGGAGCCGAAGGCCGACTCTTAATGACTGAGCCAGCCAGGCACCCCCAGCATTTTCATCATTATCAACACCTTACTAATCTGTTCAACAGATAATTGTGGGCATGTGACTGTATGGCAGGCTGAGTGCCAGGTGCTAGCACCAAATTTCTGAATAAGCTATATTCTCTACCCTAAGGAGCTTACAAGGAAGTGTATGGAAATTATAATGTAGTATAGTCATTGCTGGTGTGAGTTCAACAGATACCGTGGACACACATAGGTGAAGCCTTACTTTATCTTAACCATAGAAGCAAGGCTTCTTAGAGGAAGTATTATCTAAACTGAAACTAAAGGGGGCATTTGGGTGGCTCAGTTAGTTAGTTGTCTGCTTTCAGCTCAGGTCATGGTCCCAGTGTCCTGGGATCAAGTTCCATATTGGGCTCCCTGCTCAACAGGGAGTCTGCTTCTCCCTCTACCTCTCATTCTGTGTGCTCCCTCTCTCTCTTCCTTTCTCTCTCAAATAAATAAATCTTTAAAAATAAACAGAGACCTAAAGGACTAATGAAATCAGTCAAGGAGAAAGGACCAGAAAAGTCAATCTCATTGGCATGAATGTGAAGTATAGAGGCCCGAGGGAGGGAGAGCATGGTGTGTTCCAGGACCTGCAAGTGGCTAAGTGTGGCGGGAGCAGGGAATGAAACGCAAAGTCATTACTTCCCTCCTACTCTGCACTTGTTACCCCATAATATCCGCAGGTTTCATCTGTTGCCACTAAAGCAGAAATGTACGTGATTTCCACCAATATAATCAAGTGAGTATTGCCAGTTGCCAATTCGGATAACTTGGTAGCTGCTGACCAAGGGGTTCTAACTATAATGGTTCTGTCCTGTGCAGAAGTAGCTACTCTATAAAGGGATTTTTATATGGCAAATGTTCTAGATAGGAAAAAAGGGATTCCCAAAATCTGGACTCTGAAATTAAAAAAGGACTTAAAGGAAATCTGTTCATAATGCCACATAATAGTATCAATAGTAATATGACAGTAGAAGCTGATGACCTGTGTATCAGAATTTATCTCAAAAACAAAGCCAGTTAGTGCTGAGCTAACCATGAACATTAGAAACCAACCTGATTGATGAGGATTGTTTTGCTCCAGAGCCAAGTAAACCAGGAAATACAAAGGAATGCAGCACACATTCCTTCCGGTGAGGCTGACCCCCCCCCCCCAAACAGAGCAGCCCCTTCCTTCACCAAAACCCTGTACAGAGGATATGTTTTTCTTTCTGCTTTTGTCCTTTTACTACAGTGGAACCCGAACATCCTTTACAGGACTTTATGAGTGATAAGGGGGTTATAAGGGATGGCTTACATTTCTATTGTGTCTTCAGAATATCTTGCCCCCCCCCCAAAAAACAGGTTGAAAGGGTAAACCTGTGAAAGAAGCAAAACATAGACAATAATGTGAAACAGAAATGAAAAAGATAATTTATCACTTAATATCCAATTCAGAATCTGCATATTTAATGAAAGGATGTATTTTCTTCTAATTTCTAAAAAGCCTGCTTACTGTTCAACCTAAATGTCTTGGGTTAGTTTATGACAAAGAAAATTGATTGGATTGAAATGTATATCTTTCTCCCATATAATAACATACCTAATTCTATACTCATAAATGCTAAAGTCCCCATGATTTCTTTATTACAGACTTTATTCCCATTTATGAGTTCCATGTTAAACTGTTAAATCAACAGAATCATCACCTTAGCCTTAAATTAGCATAGCACATCATTAGAGAAAGCAGTGCTCTACATTTAATTGCTGTTTTTAAAAGTTATGTCATGTTGTCATGCCCTACCTTTGTGTTCATATGTTACCATGTTTAATTTACAAGGAGTTTGTTTAATTTACAACAAGCTTCTGGGCTGCTTCCTGTGGGTCATGAGCTCCCTGAAAGCCCAACTATTTGGGAATCACTGTGGCTACTGCTCTGCGGAAGTTTGAAATACAGTAAAATTAAAGTGAGATAGGGTAAGAGGACACATGTTAGAGAATTGGGAAGATAGAAAAACAGTGCAGCATGAAACATCAAACCACATTTTAGGGCACTTCTACTGTATTTCCATAAATACGTGCAGGCATTATGTTGCAAATACTTGAAACTGTTTGTTTTCTTTTTTTCTTCTTCTTTTTTTTTTTTTGTTCTGATTTTTTAGCATTGAGGAAACCATGTCTAATAATCTTGAGTCTTCCTAAAGACAAAGAAATTACATTTTCCGTAATAGGTTGCATGTGTGAGTTCTCTCTGGCAGAAGCACTATAATTAGTGTGTGCGTGGTCTCTCCCAGAGGAACTATCTGTCTTAGAGATGCAGGGGTCACATCAGACTGCTGGAGCTGAGTGCAGAATGTTGTGATTTTGTGCAGAGATAAACACCATCTCTTTTCGCTTATTCCTTCCCTCTCCTTCCTGCTTCTTTGGCTCATGCAGAAGCAGCAAAGGACAGCTGAGTACAAAGAGTTTTCTCCCTTCCTCAAGCCAGCAAACCATGGAGAAAGATCTTGGCTTCTTGACGTTAATAACTTTGCTTCAATTCTACTTGGAACTATTTGAGAGGCTTTTCAGAAATGAGAAAGGTACAATAAAAGAGGCCCAAGCTTCCTGTTTTACTTCTAAAGCAGCAGATTCAGCAAAGGCCCCCTCTCCTCGGGATTGACTGTATCCTTCCCTGGAGACCCGAGATCCTACAGTATCATTTCCTTGCACAACTTTCACTGAAACTGTTAAAAGACAGTCAGTAGCTTGAGTAGGCATGGTGGCTTTTTGGGCTTCCTGCTATTTAATAAGAGTAATGGTAGCGTAAATACTGGGCCACCTCTGAGACAGTCAGAAATGTCCCTGCTCAGAGGAGGACAGGGGAAACCCAGCGGCTGCCCTTGAACCAAAAAACTTGTGAACCCATACCTACCAGGTGTGTTCAGATGTGCATCATGCATGAATGCATTACACACACATACTCAGAAAACCATGCACATGCCACCTCTGTTACAGTGGCCTTGGCTGTATCCTAACTTGTGATTCCCTGCAGTAGTCAAGAAACTGGAATTGACCAGGGGGGAAACACACAGTGCATCACAGGTTGGTACCTGTGTCAGCACAGCAGGAGCAGCGGCGAGATAGGAATGGAGGGCTCTGGGACTGAAGGTGACCCTTTCATTAGGCGAGCAAAATAAGAAAAACCGCACCTTCTGATTCTGTTTTGCATTAGTTTGCATTTGTTTCTGGTGGCATGAGAGGTGGGATGTCTGCTACCCCTTATCTGTTGCAGTGCAGGCCAGAAAGCTGAGGGGGATGAGAACCTGCTGCCGCAGTAGAAGCATCTGCCCATCAGAGCCGCCAGCCTGAGAGATGGGCTCAAGCCCCTCCGCGCCTCCTTCTTCAGGGCTGAGACCTTGACAGACGGGGGCAGAGTCTCTAGAAAGTGCAACATGTTTATGTACAGTTCCGTGTGACGGAATTTCTTTCTCTCTGGAAGGAGCCTGACAAGCTTTGAAATCAGAAAACATGGGCTCCTCTTGGAAGCCTGACTGGTGTTTGATAACCAAGGAGTTTAACTTTCCAGCATGGAATGGAAAAGAATGAACTCTGCAATGGTGTCCATTCTCACAGGGACGCCATCAGAACACACATGGTGCTTCCTCCTTTTCGTTTTATTAGATAAGGAAATACTATGTCTTATCTCGGGTTGGGGGGATTGGTTCTTGGAACTTCAGGCATAGAGCTAATCCTGTTTCATGAGATAGACCTCCTCATACTTGAAGACGGCTATCGTGTTTCCAGATTTCATTAGAAAATCTTTAGAAGGTAAAAATTATCTAAATGATAGTTTCTATTTATCTGTTATATGAGTATTTTTATAAAGATTTTATTTATGTATCAGAGAGAGTTCACAAGTGGGAGGGGGAGTGGCAGGCAGAGCGAGAAGGAGAAGCACGCTCCCTGCTGAGCAAGGGGCCCGGTGCAGGATTCAATCCCAGGACCCTGGGATCGATCATGACCCGAGCCCAGATCGAGAGGCAGACATTCCACCATCTGAGCCACCCAGGCTCTCCACCTTTGTACTTTGTTCAACGTGCATCTCCAAGACCCAAACAAAATACAACTATTCATTTGTCTAAAATACAGCAAGCCATTATGGTGATGTCTGTGTGTCGTTCCGTCTCCAGGGCACAGCACAGTTAGGTAGAGAGTAAGCACCTAGCATGCATTTATTACATGCATGCTTTTACTGAGTGCTTGTTTCCGGTGATGATTTTTAGAGCGTCCCAAAGGGATCAGAGATTCCAAGGCCAGGATGATATACAGCTTGAGAACATGGGCTCTAGAGCAACTGCCTCAATTCCCATCACGACTGCACCACTTAGTAGTTATGTGACCGTGTGCAAATTACACAGCCTTCCTAACGGCACCCACCGCATAGATTGTTGTAAGAATCAAAGGTGTCCATGTATGTAAGGTGTTTAGAACAGTGCCCGGCAGAGTCAATACCATCTGTTAGCCTTTATAGTTATAAAGAAACAAAACCTTATTTCTCTTAATCTCCAAAAGAACAAGGCACTCTTTAGGTAAAATACTTTCTACAGCCACTAGGACATCATTTAGAAATGCATCCATTTTAAAGGTTCAGTTTGTAATTGTTTTTTTTTTTTTTTTAGAGATTTTATTTATTTATTTATTTTTTTTAATTTTTTATTTTTTATAAACATATATTTTTATCCCCAGGGGTACAGGTCTGTGAATCACCAGGTTTACACACTTCACAGCACTTGTTTTGAAGCAGGTGGTGGAAGGGAACCTCCTGAAGACAGAGTGTGGAAGCAGATAGTTGCCTAGTTACTGCTTTAGTACATCTTCCTTCCGCCTTTGCTGAACGGTTAGCTCACAAAGACAAGTATGTAAGAGGTAGCGTTCATTATTTGCAAATTCACTGCTAATTTTATGGGGAGAACAAGACTGTGTCCAGTTAGTCTTTTGTTTAAAAAAAAAATAAAAAGAAAAACCACTAAAATGTACAAAACATAGATAATTTACCGTAGCTATTGGACTATGAAAATAGTCTCTTCTCCAAAGTGAAGAATGGACAAATAGAGCATAAATTTTTTAAACATTGCCACTCCCTTCTAATGTCTGTGAATATTCTTTCTTGTGTGTGGGGTTGGAAGGGGAGTAGGAAAAGGAAGCAGAGGCATGGGAGAACAGATCACTCCTTCTGCACTGGGTTTTCCAAAGGACAAAATCCTTCAATGGCCTTATAATCACACAGTTTAAAGAAGATGAAGAAGACATAAAATGGAAGACTTGCTGAAATTTGCCGTTGCCCGTTTTTAGGTCAGTGCCGCAATAAATGTCCACAGGTCCATGATGTAGCTTTTCAGCAAAGTTAATGAAGTTGGGCAAGGTGTAAGCCTGTCACAGCCCTGCACAGTACATAATTAGGGGGAAAACAGAAAAGTGGAATTAGTTGAAAGGTGGGAGAAAGCAAAATGGAAAAGGCGACTAGAATGAGGAGTTTTTTTACTGTCACCAATAATGACTTGATCTTAGGTGTCCCTTTTCCTAATTCTGCCATAAATATTTCTAAGTACCTGATTCAAAGCCTCTTCCATCCTTACTTACTAGAATACAATAAAAATTAAGAGCACAATTCTTTTAGGTTTCCCAAAGCTGGAAAATGGAAACTGTGGTATCATTCCCATGAATGGGTCTTCGAATGTCTGAAGATCCTGGGTTTTCCATTTCCCTTGGCACCCAAATATATAGGAAGCACCTTTGGGGCTCCTCATCTTTAAACGAGGAGTCAATCTTCATCCCTTTGGCAGGTTAAGTTCCTGGGAAAGGCCTAACAAGTAAAAATGATGTGAGTCAATTGTGACGTTTCCCATAAAAACCATGTTAAGGAGTTGATATTCATGACCAAGGGTTTGATGCTCAGCTTTTTATAGAACTAACTCAGTACCAAGATTTCATCAATGAAATCAGTGAATGAAGGTACACTAGTATTTCATAACTTAAGACACGTTTGTGTATTTTTACTGTAAGGCCATAGTTAACCCTATGGAACCATCTTAAATTTTTTTCTCTATCACATTTTAATCTGAAGAAACTAGAAGGTAACCATTTGTCTACATTAGTGTGGAAATTTACAAGGCTTCTTGGGGAACATTTTGACCCATTTTTTTCAAGGAGGCATAGGGTCACTCAATGATGACTCTTTGATAAAGAAATCATGCTTTTTCTCATTGCTAATACCACCATAGCCAACACAGCTTTAGAGAATGAGTATTTTGGTAGATCAGTTTGTGGCTGGATTCCTTTCCTCATAATTACCTTATAAGTCTATCTGTGCTGCCCGTCATAACTTCATTGGTTACCAACCCAGGCATGCTCACTGCTGTGAGTCACATCTGTGTCTTTTCCAAGGCTGTCTGTTTACCATTGAAAAAGAATCTTTTGTATACCCACGTTCTATTCATCCCAGCCAGTTTGGAAAACTCCTTTTATTCCTTCCATGCTGATGTGGCTTTATCCTATGCCTGTACTTAGGTAAATTTTATATACTAATAATTCAAGAAATATACTAAAAAATGTCATGGAAAGGTATTGTTCAAAATTATTGAAACCATTCCAGTGAGGAAAGCTAAAAGCTATTCACTTTCTCTGGTCTCTGCACACAAAAATTCCTCAAGTTCTTAATGCTTCTATCGAGAATTCCATCCCATGAACTTAATTCATTGTCCACATACACCATCTCTCAGTGGTTACAGAGTCATTATTACATCTTGAGCTCCCAGAAAAGAGACTTGGTCTCTGAATGTGATTCCTACACTGGCAAATCTTGAATATAATCTAAATCTGTGCTTCTAGATGAATCGGGAGCTTCTCATGAATATGAATGTGACTATGCAGAAGGTGACTGCAAGCCACAATAAGTGGCCTCACAGCATCCATCTGTGTTTGGTGCACACGCAAATACAGGTACATTTAGAAAGATAGATACATACACATATACATACCATATATAGAAACTATTGCCAAGTAAGCCCAACATCCCCAGACCCTGACTGACAAAGAGCCAAATATCTGAAAAAAAGAGAGAGTTCAGCATTTCAGTCATAAATTTCCAAGACTCATTTCTGTTTGAGAGTGTTTTTGTCTTGCTAACCACAGAGAACAGTTGGAGCAAGTGGATCATTTTATTTCGATTGCTTCTCCGGCACTGGCCCTGAGGGACAGACTTGATGATCTAATAGGCCTTTTCCATCCTTAATATCTGTAATTTTGGCTACTCTGTGGCAGCTTCTTATTGCTTTAAATAAGCCATCTTAATTCAAAAAACATACATCTGGATTTGACCTGCATAATATATGTCAAGAAGTGTGTGTCCCTTGAGAGCCCCCCCAGGGAATCATCAAGAGACTCGGGAACCTGAAGGGAAGTGGGGAAAAAAGAGTATGGAGCCTGTGAGTCCATTTTTTTTTTTATTTGGTTCAAGTTTTTATTTTTCAACCATGAGATCATCCCTTTGGCCTCTTTAAATCTTGTTTAGTTTTGTCTCATTAAAATATAATCTGAACATTAGTACCTTCTTTCAGAATTTTTGGAACTTGCTGATGCGGTTTCTTGGAAGTCATCCTACCATTAACTAGCATTTTTGTTTCTCAGAATCTGGTCATCGTGTCTGACCAATTCTTGGCCTCGGAACCACTTTGCAACTACTCAGACTTGAACGTCTAAAGAGGAAGTGGTGTCTGTGTTTTGCTCCCAATGTCAGCCAGTGGTGGTCCTCAGACCAGGTGTGTTGGGAGCATGATTACAAATACATAGTAACTGGCTTCTTCCCAGCTAAATACATCACCAACACTATGAATTCACTTTTCTAAATGTATAAATTTACAGCCTCGATAGTTGGAGTTCAAGTCATACATCTGGTTCATCTCCTGGAAGTGCTCTCCTGTATTTTTCCTGCTCAGTGATTTTCATCTAACATGTAGGTCTTATAAGCTACACATGTCCTGCACACATTTAGTGACTTCCTGAGATTATTCTTCCAGACAGGAAGAATTGACGACTATGTTTTGTGTCTTATTGCCCGTCTGCCTCTATGCTTTTCCAAGACTCATTTAGCCTCAATACTGAATTACTTTTTTTGACCCTTTTCCAGGCCCTTATCATTATAAGCAGATCAAACCAGGATAGAAATTGGGGTTCATTTGAAGTGTTAGTCACTCCTGCTCTCCTCCATAGAAGGGTCATATATATTGCCACAAGAAAATAGGATTTTGCATACTCATTCATTCCACAGATAATTGTGGACTACATATCATTTTCCAGGAACATCATTAAATTATATTAATCTGATTCCATATAGGGTACCTAAGGCTTCAGCTATAGGTTAGCCTTTAACATCACATTTGAATTGAAATTGTCACAAGGTAACAAGAACCATGTCTCACCTCTCTTTTCCTTCAGAGGAAAGTTAGATAGAAAGGAGTGGAGAGTGTGCCGGGTGTTGGATGTTCTGGCTCCCCGTCCGGCCTCTATCACTGCATTCCGAGAGATGTTGACAAGTCATTTAACCTCCCTGTACCACATTTGTCTCCTCTAAAGTGGGCGTAATAACCCCACACCTGCCTTCGAGAACTATGGTGAGGTTCACATGAGAGAGTGCTTCTAGAGGTCCTTGTCAACCATAAGCTACCATGCAAACATGCGCACAAAATAGATTGTTACTAATGCCAGCCAACAGAAGCAAAATGATGACAGTAAATCAAGAGAACTGTCTCAAGAGCAAGCAGTTTGGACTTCTGTAATATCTCTGTCTCTGCTAGGAAGGGTTCACGTCTAAGCTGGCTGACCAGAAAGCCCTGAGTAGGAAGGCCAGTTGCAGACACCCCCATAGCATATGTACGCAGAACAAAACTGTAATATGTTTCCTAGCACAGGGGAGAAAGGCACTGGGGACTTAAAACTCAGAATAACCCCAAAAAACAAATGAGGGATTGATGCCCAGGCCCCACTTTCAGAAATTAATTACCTGGGAGTGCCTTCTGGGTGTAGGGATCTTTTAGATTCCCAAGTAGTTCTAATGGACAGTCAGCCACTGTTGAGAAAAATCACTGTGCTAGAAAAATCAAAAAAGGGACGTTTGGGTGGCCCAGGTTGGTTAAGCATCTGCCTTTGGCTCAAGCCTTAATCTCAGGGTCCTGGGATCAAGTCTCCTGTGGAGCTCTCTGCTCAGTGGGGAGTCTGCTTCTCTCTCTGCACCCCCCACCCCCACTCATGTTCTCTGTTGCTTATGTGCTCTCTCTCTCTGGAATAAATAAATAAAACCTTTAGAAAAATAAAAAGATCAAAAAAGACCTCCAAAAGTCTAATGATAAAGATAGAACTTATGGACACAAAGAGATAACTGGCAACAGTAGAAGGATGTATGTGGGTCATAAATGTAGAGAAGATTGGTGGCACCCACAGGGCTCGGACAGTGTTACAGTAGCTTGGGCTGACATCCCACCAGGTGAAAAAGAAAAGCAAAAGAAAAGACAGAGGGGGTTACAAAAACCTTCCCATAATTGTTAGAGTTTACATTTGAAAATGAGTTTCCACCCAGTAATCTGAGAGCTGTAGGGTGAGTCAAGTGGCAATAGGTATACATAAACATGAGCATTAAGTGTTATTTTCACAATTCTCATTCCCTGCAGTAAATATTTATGTAACGGCTAATCTGAGTTGTTATAACTAATCATGGCTGGTTCCCTTTAATGTGCAGACACTTTGATTGTCACCAGACTTGTGGTTCATTTACAGAAATGCCTCCCACCCCCCGCCAAAAAAATCTTTCCGCAAGAAAGACAGTGGCATTTTATGCTTGGCGAAATAACTGTATCAGCAATTGGAAAAGTATATAGTACTTAGCACAGTCCCAAAATAAAATGCAGGAAACAGAATATTAGCCTTTCATTGTGGTACTCAGGGTCCAGCTGCCAGAGCATTGTCCTGATTTATGCCCAAGTGTTCAAGCCGATCCTTAATGTCCGTTACCAAGAAAAAGTCACATTTTTGTGTTTTCAAGTTCTGTTTTTAAACACAGAAAAAAAAAACCGAGAAAGTCATATGAACTCTAATGCTAAAAACTCCATTCCTGGTGTGGAAAGTTATTCTTAATCTTCAAAAAATATTTTCAGTTGGGAAAAAGACAAAAATGTTCAGAAACGTCAGGCCTCCTATGTTCTCTCCAAAGACCCTTCTCAGTTTCCCGGCAATATACATGTCTGTCTCTGTCTTACCTCCTTTCCCCGCATTTTCCCTTCTAAAAGCTCTCTTTGTTTCTTTTATCGTCTGCTGCATGTGGTTTAGTGAAGGGCTCTGAAGTTGCCCTGCAAGGCTTTCTGGTGTCTGTACTACTCTTGAACTTCTTGTCACTACCTCTGTGGCTAGCTTGTTGGAGTATTTAGAAATCCAGCTCTTAAAAAGATGAGTGAATCCTCCACTTCTGTCCTTAATGAGACTTACACATGAAGTTGAAGAGAAGTTCATGATTGTCAAGTCTAAAGTTACAGTGCGAAAGGGTAGCAACGTTGGAAAGCCAAGGGATGAAAGGCACCAAGGGTCAGAGATGGTCCCAAAACAGTTCTCAAAGTCTGCTACTGCATGCACTCTTATCAAAGGACAGTTCTCCAGAATTAGATTTCAGGCATTCACAGGGAAGAGCTACTTCAAATTCTTTTACTGATTCCTCATCATTTCCAGCAATGGTATGTGAAAAGGTGGCCTAGATCCACTACATCGGGAGTTCCTGGAGATGCTGTTGCATGCCTCAGGGATCTATCTGTATTCTTCCCTTGAGGTGCCTTGTCCAGTGCCTGGCACATAATGAGTATTCAATAAATGTCTGACAAGTTGAATTGATTTTATAAATATATACACTTCTAACTTTAGTTTAATAAAATCTTCCTAGCCAAAAAAAATTTTTTTTCCCCTAGCCATATAGTTTTTCTATTCAACTGGCTCTTTCTTATGAAAACATAGTATGCTGCCATGTGAAAAACCAACAACTTGGGAACTAAGTGTTGTTTTTCATTTCCTAGCACTGTTCATGTACAGATATTTTTTCTGTCTGTGATATACAAATCCTAACTATCCCCAGAAAAGCATTTAACTATTTTTTGTTTTGTTTTACTGAAGTTTAATTTATATATGATAAAATTCACTCTTTTTGTGTGTAGTTTGATGCGTTTTGACAAATACGAAGAGTTCTATAACCACCATTACAATTTAGATACAATTTAGAGCATTTCTACTACTGAAAAAAAAAAGTCTTCATGCCCCTTTATAGTCTTCTTTCCCCAACCGCAACCCTGTTAACCACTGATCTGTTTTCTGACCTCATCGTTTTGCCTTTAGAATATCATATAACCAGAATCATACACATGTACGCCTTTGAGTCTGATTTCTTCTTTTAGCATAATGCATTTGAGATTCATCTGTGTTGTTAAATGTATCAGTAGTTCATTCTCTATGTATGTTAATGGACATTTCAGGTTATTTCCTGTTTGAGGCAATTATGAGTAAAGTTGAAGATATATAAACATTGACATAGTAGTCTTTGTGAGGCATGTTTTCATTTCTCTTCAGTTTGTTACTTTGAAGAAGTCTAATTACTCAGTTTTTTTCTTTGGGTATAAGTGTGTTAGCTCAGAAAC
Source organism: Mustela putorius furo (assembly GCF_011764305.1). Classification (NCBI taxonomy): domain Eukaryota; kingdom Metazoa; phylum Chordata; class Mammalia; order Carnivora; family Mustelidae; genus Mustela; species Mustela putorius. Next base: position 11,409,298 of record NW_025422123.1, on the reverse strand, counting down.
CTTTGTTTATCATAAGGTCGCAAAGGTTTTCTCCTGTTTGTTCTGTAGAAGTATTATAGTTTCTAATGTTTCAGTCTGTGATTCATTTCTGCTTAATATTTGTATAAGGTGTGAGGTAAGGATTGAGGGTGTTTCCTTTTTATCTCTTTCTTTTTGCATATGAGTATTCAGTTGTTCCAGCTTCATCTGTTGAAAAGACTGTCTTTTCCTCCACTGAATTATCTTGGCACCTTTGCTGAAAATAAATGTACCCCATACATGTGAGTCTGTCTTGGTGCTTTGGCATCCATTCTATTGACCTCCATCTCTGACTGTATGCTATCACCATACTGATTTGATTACTTTAGCTTTCTACTCAATTTTGAAATCAGGTAATACATATCCTCCAAATTCATTCTTTTTCATAGTTTTTTGGCTATTCAAGCCCTTTGCATTTTCATCTAGAATCCATCTGTTGCTTTTTACAGAAAAGCTTGGTGGGATTTAGAAAGGAATTGCAGTGAATTTATTGATGAGTTTATGGAGAATATCTTAATATTTTCTTTGGATCCATTAACACAAGTATACCTACCCATTCACTTAGATTTTTTTTTTGAAGATTTTATTTATTTATTTGACAGGCAGAGATCACAAGTAGGTAGAGAGACAGGTCGGGGAGGGGAGCAGGCTCCCCACGGAGCAGAGAGCCCGATGTGGGGCTCGATCCCAGGACCCTGGGGTCGTGACCTGAGCCGAAGGCAGGGGCTTTAACCCACTGAGCCACCCAGGCGCCCTCACTTAGATCTTTTTAAATTTTTCTCATCAACATTTGGTAGTTTTCATTGTATAGGTCTTACATATATTTTGTTAAAATTGTCCCTAAGTATATCATGTTTTTTTCATGTTTCTATAATTTCTTAATTTCAGCTGCTACTTGTTCATTACTAGAATATATAAATAAAATTGATTTTTATGTTGTCCTCATATTCTGAAACCTTGATAAAGTCATTAGTTCTATTAACTATTTTAGATTTCTTTGTTGTTTTCTAGGTGGACAAATGTCTGTGAATCAAGGCAGCTCTATTTCAACATTTCCAGTTTGTTGTATGCCTTTTATTTCTGTTTTCTTGATTTCACTGGTATTAATGGTGAATAGACATGGTGAGAGTTGGTATCTTGCTTTATTTGTGATCATATGGGGCAAGTCTTGAGCCTTTCACAATTAAGATTCATATTAGCTGTGGGTTTTTCATACATGTCTCTTATCAGATTAAGGAACACCATTGTCTTTAGCCTATCTTTATCTGTATATGTGTATGCCTCGTTTTGGAATTAATGCTTTTTCACATATACCATTCTATACACTTAAAGTAATTTCTGCCACCAAGAAGGTCTTCTGTTAGCACACCAAAGTGTATCTGTCCTGAAACTAGACTTTCATGTTTTAATACTTCTAAAATTTCTAGCAATATTGGAAACTTTCTTACCTAATCCACCTTGTCATCCAGGTGGCCACTGTGCCCAGGTTAACAGTTCCCTTCCACATAACAATACATTTCTTTTCAAAAGTCAGTGGACTTGAGTCTTTTTCATTGAGCACTATGTCTTGGTGCCCACCAAAAGCAAGTGACATCACTGAACATTTGACATGATTCATTCTGATGTAAGCTTTCATGCTCGTGACTATCACCACCTTGCTGTACTGTCATGTGATAAATGACCCCTCTGGTCTTACAGGAGACTGGCAAAACAGCCTGGCTGTCACCACACAGCAACCATATTCCCCTTATGTCAAAGCACAGACCATCAAGCTGCCCTTATCCCTGGCATTTAAAAAAAATTTTTTTCTTATCCTTATAGATCATCCAAATGTTGTTAATATGTATTTAATAAATCCATGAATGCATGAAAAACATTTGAATGATTTGTGGCTGGTAATGTCTCTCTCTCCCTCTCTCTGTTCATTCTCTTATACTGAAATAATCCCAAAGCAATTGGGCAGCCCTGACCGGCCTCATGATCTCATGCCCTGGTAGGTTTGTTATTAAACTGGTACTATTTTTAGAGAGAAAGCAGAACTTTTCCATTTATTTCTCAACCCAGGCTACTGTAGATAGGCCTTTATCCATGGCCTAGCATTCTCAGCAGCTACTAAAACCTCCCAGTGTCTCTTGAAAGAGTTGGGGTTGGTGGCAATGGGTAAATGAGCTCTCTGTAAGACCTTGGAACTAAAGAAGTGGCAGGTCACATGTCATGTGTGATGTACTTTGAGATCCTCATCAGAGTTATGTTTGTATGCTGCTGTATTTAAGTTCATATGCTACTGTGTTGCAATTATGTGCCCCACATACACACCATCTCTTCCTCCCAGATGACTTCAAAGTAGGGCTGGCTCAGTGCACTTTCTCCCTTTTGGCACACAGATATTCATAGACTGCAGAGCACTGCTTGCTTTAGGGGACTTTGTAAGGGAAACTCTCACTAAGATCTAACCTTCTCTGAGGAAACTTATTTTAACTGCTTGAACTGAATTTAGAGATGAAAAAAGAAAACTGAAAAATTGATTAGGAGATGATTTGTGGGTTTTTTGCAAATATTTTAGTAAAGAGCTCACACTCCACGCTTGCCAGTGAGTGGTAGAATGGACTTTTGAAGATCAGATAATTTTCCTTTTTTGAATTGAAACTATGGCTCTGTCACTCCCATGGGACTGAGCAGGGCTATGACCATCATTCTTGGAAAGGTTCTTTGATAGCTTTCTGTATACATGTGTGTATGGGCGCGCACACACATACAAATCACTTCCTCCCTCTCCCTACCCCCTGACCCTTATGTAAGATTCCTAGTAGCAAGAGCCCAATAACCGTTTTACTGCTCCTTGGAATGCACTGTGCACCTTTCACACAGTGTACACGCAAGAAAAGGTTGGGAGGAAGATAGGTTGTTTTCGGTATTCCCCTGAGCTCACCAGGGTTTTCCTCTAAGTGTGATTCCATTTATGCCCCACACTCTGCTGTTGGGTTCAGAGGCCATCCACACGTGGGTGTCTGCAGTGCTCTCTCCCTCACTTTATTCAGGCCTCTGAATGTCACCTTGACAGAGAGACAGCAGTCCCACCCCGCCTCTCTCTGTTCCATCACGCAGGCTTATTAGTGTCTGTACCACTTATCGCCACTGTCATCTTGTAGACTGTGTACTTATTTCTTTAGTGACTCTCCCACTCCACTAGAAAGTCAGAGCCAGTGTATCCGTGATGCATTCCCAGCACTTAGTACAGAGCATGACCCATCATAAGCATTCAGTAAATACTGGGGAATGAATGAATAAATAAATGCAGGCCAGAGGGCCATTTTCACATCTGTGAGCCTGCATTCTCCAAGAGCCTTAGAGTTAGCTGGGACATCCCCAGACCCAACAGCACATTGAATATTGTGTGTAGAGAGGATAACTGATGCATGTTGGTATGTAGATACTGTTGTGATTAGTAGAATTCATTTAAAAGCATCATCAAAGGATTTAGATCATTAACATTTTCTCAGTCGGTGGCTACCAGAAATACCACTTCCATGTGAGCATTCTTAAACTTTTCTATTTCCCTGTACACAGATTTTTTCACCATACTATATTTTTTAATATTCCCTTATACATTAAAAAGATGGGAATTACTGATCCTAAGGTTTGCTAGGTCAAAAATAAAGTAACTTGATCTTAATTACTTAGGTTAGCTTTAAAGCAAGGGACTGTGGTGTGATGGTCATTAGCAACAACTTGACTTTTAAAATATCTCAGATTTGTTCCTTTCGAGGCCAGTCCTTAATAGTCCTTTTATTCTTATGTTTTTACACAGCACTTACAATGAAAATGCCAGTCTTGAGAATATTACCCTAAGTTTCCCACCTTCTAGATTTATCATTTAGGAAGAAGCTTTGCTTAAAATACATTTTGGGGCCAGTCTTTGTTTCAGCCAACGGTAACTCCCCTGTACCTGCTATAAAACCCAGAAAGAAGAATTTCCTGAGCAGGTAGAAGCAGAACTAATCTCATTTGACCCCTTTGCCTCAGAAAATGAGTGATTACAGAAGTTTCCCTTTCTACTTCCTAGACTGCTTAGGTTTGCAAGGACTTGAGCAGTGGCCTTGTCTGTTTAGAGCCTGGCTTCTTCCACACCATACAGATCTACAGAGAGGTGGGTTACCAACCTTCTAGTTTCCTAAGACTGCTATAACAAAAGTCCTGCAAATTGGATGGCGTAAAACAGCAGAATGTGTTATCTCACAGTATTAGAGGATAGAAATCCGAAATTAAGGTGTCGGCAGGGCTGGGTCCCTCTGAGGGCTCTGAACTTTTGGTGATGACCAGTGTTCTCTGGTTTGTAGATACGTCACTGCAATCTCTTGCTTCTGTCTTCATGTGGTTTTCTCCCTGTGTGTCTCTTTCTCTTCTTTTTCAAAGAGCTTCAGTCATATTGGATTAGGGCCCATCTTAATGACCTCATCTTAACCTGATTTTATCTGCAAAAGCCCTATTTCCAATTAAGGTCACAGTCACAGATGCCAGGAGTTAGGACTTCAGCTTATCTTTTCAGAGGACACAGTTTAACCAGTAACGCCATCCAATTGCCATTATATCAAGATGGTAATTGTAAATAAAATTAGCTCCAGTGTAAGACCCATAGCAATGATATTGCTGACTTTATTGTGGCAAAACAAATGACCAAAGAAAGAAAGGAAGGAACAAAAGAAATTCAACATGGCACTTTAAGGAGTACAAATATAAAAAATAAAAATTACCATCATTACTTTTCCATTATTAATAAGGATTTTTAACATTTTTTATAAGTATAATTACAACCTAACTTTGGGAAAATAAGGTAATAGAATTCCTTTCTGTACCCAGCACAGAGAGCTCTCAGGTAGCCTAGTGATCTGAGACTCCATATTGGAGATTTTAGTAGCTTGTCACTTAGACTACTCAAGGGACCAACCCTCCCAAGTCTCCTTTACCTTGAATGCCAAGACCCCACTATACCTCTGGATAGACCACCCTTGCCCTGGAACAAGGCCAGTGATTCCCAGTCATCGTGGATGCTATTTCATATAAATATATATTTTTTTCATATAAATATATTTTATGGACAATTACCCCCTTCCCATGATAGTACTTCTACAATCCTTTAAGAAAAGGTACTCTGCATTTTGTTTCCTTAATTAAAAAATGTAATTGAAGGGTGCCTGGGTGGCTCAATTGGTTAGGCAACTGCCTTTGGCTCAGGTCACAGTCCTGGAGTCCCGGGATCGAGTTCCGCATCAGGCTCCCGGCTCCATGGGGAGTCTGCTTCTCCCTCTGACCTTCTCACCTCTCATGCTCTCTCTCAAATAAATAAATAAAATCTTTAAAAAATAATATATATATATATATGTAATTGAAAATAATATGTTTGATAAATATATCAAAATATGTTTGATAAATTCTCAATTTGTGAAATAAATTATTTTGCAAACATAAGTATTCATCCATATTGGTTTTCTTCCATGAGGACTAGCCAAACTTTGAATAGTCTTTACTCATTTACCAAATATTTATTGAGCATATAATTGTAAGGCATGGAAGCACTAATAATGGCTGAAACAGAGTTTAAAAAGTAGAAATTTAATTAGTTAATATAATGAGTTATACCAACATATAAAATAGAAATATGTATTACTAGATAATTATAATCAAAGTGCTTCCAGAGTTGAGAATATGCAATTTAACGAACATATATTTGTTAAAGTTAAAATTCTAAAAGCATATGATTTGACCGTATGTTATTATGACTGGAGGAAACAAACTGAGGGTTACTGGAGGAGAGGTGTGTAGGGGGATGGGGTAGCTGTGTGATGGGAACTAAGAAGAACGCATGATGTGATGAGCACTGGGTGTTATATGCAACTGATGAATTACTGAACTCTACATCTGATACTATTAATGTACTGTATGTTGGCTAATTGAATTCCAATTAAAAAAATACATACTGAATACAGATCCAAACACCTTACCCTCAGACATGGGTTTGCCTTTTATTGAATACTTCTGTGTACATTATCATAGCCAAACCTCAAAAATCGCTCTTCTCTCAAGTTAGACTACAGCATCATGTTTTAAGGTATTACAACCTTACTTGACTTTCTTTCATTAATGTTTGGCTCTTTAATATCTCCATATAATTATATTTACATGAAGAATCGAAAAGAAGGCAGAGTCTCTATATGTTTCATTTCAGCCTGGGTGGCTACGTGGCTTATAGCAGTTAATGCATGAAAATGGCCTAGATTGAATAAATTAGCAAAATCACAAAAGGAAACCACTGGAGGAAATAGTTTTACACATATAATTGCTGAAATCCTCTAGTGACTGTGTCAATCTGTACTAACTAAATAAATTTGTTTATAGACATGTTCTGTATTAGCTCCCACTCTTTCACAGCCCTTTGCCAAACAAAATCCCACTAGAAGTAGGATGTTCACACCCGAGTAGGAGTTTCTTGGATAAATATTTTTACTATATGGAGACCAAAACCACTTCTACAAATTTCAGACTTTGATTGAAATACTATATTTCTTTAGCTTGTCTTCCCCCTCCCATCTTTTCTCCTGGTAGCTACTCACGCATTACATTACCTCCTGTCACCTCCTGTGGCTATGGGAAGCAAGAGGCTGGCTACACGCTTGGGCGGCCAGCAGTCCGGAGAGTGATGGGACCTGCCTGCTTAAATCTCAACCACCCCCACATGGAGTACACAGGCAAAGAGAGGTTCATTTGCAAAATAGCTTTTCTTTCTTTCTCCTAAAGCCTACGTGAAGCGATTCACTGAATTAATTTCAGTGCAGAAATTATACATCCTGAAGCTATACTTTTAGATTGCCTTGCTTGCATTTCATTTGAGTGTTACGTGAATAGCATACATAAAGGTAGACTTCATTCAGCCCTTCCTCAAGAAGTCATGGGAGGAGTTACTGAAATACAACATTCTTTCCTCAGGATGACTCTGATCTCAACTTTTGCCAACCAGTTTGGCACAAGAATGTCACTTGCTTTCTTAATTCTCTAGGCCAGAATTGGTGCTGAATTCTTCACAGGCCTTCAAAAAATCTATTTTTTAAATTTGGCTGTGACTGATAAAACAAAGTATTTTTTTAATATTTTAATAGTAATGACTTCTGCTAAACATGAAACTAAGAACTTTTTTAATTGGAGTGCAGTTGACACACAGTGTTACATTGGTTTGGGGTAATAACAGATTCATTACTCTTTGTTACTGTGCTTGTGAGTGTAGCTCCCACCTATAACCATGCAACACTGTTACAACACCATTGACTATATTCCCTATGCTGTACCTTTTATTCCTGTGACTTTTTTACTGTGTGAAATTTAAACCTTCTCACTGGTTTTGAGAGACAATATCACCAGGAAATGGTAGATTTGAACGATAGCGTGTGATAGGGGTGGTCTGAGCAAGTGGGGCATCCTAGTTACTGTGACCCAAATAGTCTGCCTTTTAGGCTTGATTAGAATAATATGCAATAAAATGAAACTTTCACTACTGTACCAATAATATACCTGACTTGGGGTAGTCCCATACCTTCAGGAGTTTAGTCATTTAATACAATATCTGTATTCAATTTAATCTTTCACATTGGAGGACAAACTTTGGTAATTGGGGATATTTTGGAGGTAAATTTTTGAAATGGCTCAGGCAAACCATAAATATCTGTGGCAGATTCCATTAATAGAACACTGGTAGAGAGAGAGGGGTGTATAATATGTAGGAGGTAAAAGAATATGTCCATAGCACCTCAAGAACACCCAATTAGGGAAAAGCGTGGAGGCATGCCTGTCATTGTCAGAGTACAGCAGTTCGGTTTTGAAATAAATGTCAAGAGAAAGTATCCCCATTTTTAAAAATACTTATTTTAAAGAACAGGTTTAGTTTCACAGCAAAACTGAGCAGAAGGTACAGAGAGTTCCCATTGCTCCACACATGCATAAGCCTCCCCCTTGATCCACATCCCCAACTAGAATGGGGCATTAGTTCCATTCCATGAGCCTTCAGTGACACATCATTGTCACCCAAAGTCCACAGTGTGCATTAGGTTTCACTCTAATGTTCTAGTGGGAAAGCTTCCATTGAACATTCTAGGGGTTTGGACAAATGTCTAGTGACATGTATCTATCACTGCACTATCATACAGAATAGTTTCACTACCCTAAAAATCCTGTCTTCTGCTGATTCATTCTCCCTTCAGCCCTGTCACCTGGCAGCCACCGATCTTTTACTGGCTCCATAGTTTTGCCATCTATTTGGAATCCTGCAGCATGGAACCTTTGCAGATTGTCTTCTTTTCCTCAGTAGTACGGATTTAAGCCTCCTCCATGAATTTTTATGGCTTAATTTCTCATTTCTTTTTGTACTGATTAATAATCCATGGTCTGAAAGTACCACAGTTTATTTATCTATTTATTTATTTATCTATTCACCTACCAAATGACATCTTCATTGCTTCTAAGTTTGGGCAAGTATGAATAAATATCCATGTGTAGGTTTTGTATAGACCTAAGTGTTCGACTCCTAGTGCAGTTGCTGGATCATATGGTAAGAGTACGTTTAGTTCTGTAAGAAACTGCCAAACTGCCTTCCAAAGGGGCTGTACCATTTTGCATTCCCACCAGCAATGAATGAGAGTTTCTGTTGCTCCACATCTTCCCTAGCATGTATCATTTTCTGGGTTTGGAACCATGGCCATTGTAATGGATGTATAGTGATATCTCTTTGCTGTTTTAATTTACATTTCCCTGAGGACATATAATGTGGAGCATCTTTTCAGATGCTTATTTGCCATCCATAGATCCTCTTTGGTGATCTCCCTCTTGAGGTCATTTGCCCCTTTTTTAGTCGGATTGTTTTCTTACTGTTGAATTTTAAGAGTTCTTTGTATGTTTTGGATAATAGTCGTAATATCTTACAAATATTTTCTCCCAGTCTGTAGCTTGTCTTCTCATTCTCTTGACAGTATCTCTTGCAGAGCAGAAATTTTTAATTTCAATGAAATCCAGCTTCCTAAGTTTTCCTTTCATGGTTCATGAACTTTGGTGTTGTATCTAAAAAGTCATCACCAAACCCAAGGTTGTCAAGATTTTCTCCTGTTATCTTATTGGAGTTTGGCATTTTACATTTAGGTCTATGATCCATTTTCAGTTAGTTCTTGTGAATGGTTAAAGATCTATGACTAGATTCATTTTTTGCACATGTATGTCTAGTCATTCCAGCACCAAGTGTTCAAAAGACTCTCTTTGTTCCATTTTATTGCCTTTGCTTCTTTGTCTAGGATCTTCTTTGTCTATATTTATGTGGATTTATTTCTGGGATCTCTGTTCCATTCCATTGATCTATTTGTGTCTTCTTTTGCCAATACCACACTGTCTTGATTACTATAACTTCGTAAGTCTTTGGGTTGTGTAGTGACCATGATCCAAATTTGTTTTCATCCTTCTTTATTATACTGGCTCTTCTGAGTCTCTTACCTCTCCATATAAACTTTAGAATCAGTTTGTTGATATCCACAGAATAACTTCCTGGGATTTTCATTGAAATTGCTTTGAAACTGTATATCAGGTTAGAAAGAACTGACATCTTGACAATATTGAGTCTTCCTATCCATGAACATGGATTATCTCTCCATTTATTTAGTTCTTGTTTGGTTTCTTTCATCAGAGGTTTGTAGTTTTCCTCACATAGATCTTGTACATATTTTATTAGTTTATGCTTAAGCGTTTCATTTTGGGGTGGGGGTGCTATTGTAAATGGCAGTGTGTTTTTAATTTTCAAATTCCACTTGTTCATTGCTGGCGTATAAGAAAATGGTTTATTTCTGTATATTAACCTTGTACCCTACAACTCTGCTATATTCACTTATTAGTTCAAGGAATGCTTTTGTTGATTCTTTTCAGATTTTATTTATAGATGATCATGTCATCTGCAAACAAAAAGTTTGATTTCTTCCTTCCCAATTTATGACCCTTTTATCTCCTTTTCTTGTCTTATTGAATTAGTTAGTACTATCAGTACAATGTTGAAAAACAGTGGTGAGAGGGAACATTCTTGCCGTCTTGCTAATAGGACCTCTGTAGATATTCTTGGCCAAGTTGAAGAAACTCCCCTCTATTTCTAGTTTACTGAGAGTTTTTATTATGAATGGGTTTTGGGTTTTGTCAAATGTTCTTTCTGCACCCATTGATATGATCATGTGACTTTTCTTCTTTAGCCTGTTGATGTGATAGATTACATTAATTGATTTCCAAATATTCAACCAGCCTTGTGTACCTGGACTATATCCTACTTGATCATGGAATATAATTTTTTTATACATTTCCAGATTCAACTTACTAATATTTTGTTGAGGATTTTTGCACCTGTGTTTATGAGAGATATTGGTCTATAGTTTTCTTATAATGTCTCTGTTTCCTTTTGGTATTAGGGCAATGCTGACCTCATAGAATAAATTAAGACCTAACTGCCTCTGCTTGTATCTTCTGAAAGAGACTGTAGAGAAGTGATATAATTTCTTTCATAAATGTTTGTTAAAATTCACCAGTGAACCCACCTGGACATAATGCTTTCTGCTTTAGGTTATTAACTATTAATTCAACTTCGTTAATAGATACAGGTTTCTTCAGATTGTTTGTTCCTTCTTTTTTTTTCCTTCTCCTATATCCTCCACCCTCACCTTTTTTAATTTATTAATTATTAATATATAATATATTTTTTGTCCCGGGGTAAAGGTCTGTGAATCGTCAGGCTTACACACTTCCCAGCACTCACCATATCACATACCCTCCGCAAATGTCCATAACGCAACCCTCCTCTCCATACTCCCCCTCCTCCCAGCAACCCTCAGTTTGTTTTGTGAGATTAAGAGTCTCTTATGGTTTGTCTCCCTCCCGATCCTATCTTGTTTGTTCCTTCTTGTTTGAGTTTTTAGCAGATTGTATCTTTCAAGGAACTGGTCCATTTACATAGGTTATCAGATTTCTGAGTTTAAGTTTTTCATAATATTCCTTTATTGTCCAATTAATGTCCAAAGGATAGTGATGTCTACTCTTTCATTTCTGGTATTAGTAATATGAGTCCTCCTTTTTTTCTTAGCCTGGTTAGAGGTTTATCGATCATATTGATCTTTCTAAAGAACTGGTTTTTTGGGGGGGGGTTCCTATTGATTTCCTGTTTTCAATTTGATTTCTGCTCTAATTTTTTATTATTTCTATTCCTTTGCTTATTTTCAATGTTAATTTGCTCTTCTTTTTTAGTTTCCTAGCATGGAAGCTTAGATGAATGATTTTGCATCTGTCTTCTTTTCTAATATAGACACTCAATGTTATGTATTTACTTCTAATCTGCTTTTATCACATCCCATAATTTTTTTAAGGCATATTCTTTTTTTTTCAGATTTTATTTATTTATTTGTCAGATAGAGTGAGCACAGGCAGACAGAGTGGCAGGCAGAGGCAGAGGGAGAAGAAGGCTCCCTGTTGAGCAAGGAGCCTGATGTGGAACTCAATCCCAGGACACCGGGACCATGACCTGAGCAAAGGCAGCCACTCAACCAACTGAGCCACCCAGGCATCCCACTGAATGCATCATACCAATTTATCAGCAGTACTAAGTAGAGGATAGAGTAGGGAAATGACAGAAAATCCTTTTGACAGAGAAAAGAGGCTCTCTTCCATATGTACATCCCACAATTTTTGATAAGTTGTGTTTTCATTTCTGTTTAGTTCAAAATATGTTTAACTTCTCTGAGATTTCTTCTTTAGTCCATATATTACTTAGAAATATGCTGTTTAATTTACAAGTGTTTTAGAGTTTTCCAACTATCTGGTTTAATTTTGTTGTGGTCTGAGAGCAGACATTGTATAATTCCTATTCTCTTAAGTTTATTGGAGTATGTTTTGTGGCCCCAAATGTGGTCTATTTTGTTGAATGTTCCATGTGAGCATAGAAAGAGTTTGTAATCTGTTGTTGGATGAAGTAATCTGTAGATGCTTGTTATGTCCAGTTGTTTGATGGTGCTATTGAATTCTACCATGTGCTCTGATTTTCTGAGTGCTGAATCCCTGCATTTCTGATGGAGAGGTGTTGAAGTCTCCAACTGTAAAAGTCGATACATCTGTTTCGCCTTTCAGTCCTATCAGTTTCTGCCGCTTGTATTTTGATGCTCTGTTGTTAGGTGTATACCTGTTAAGGATTATTGTAACTTTCTTGCTGTAAAGTTTTCCATGTCTGAAAGCAAAGTAGCTACCCCTCGTTCTTTTGATTACTCTTAGCATGGTATATATATCTCCATCCAGTTACTTCTAATCTACATGTGTTTTTATATTTCAAGTCAGTTTCTTATAGACAATAAATAGTTAGGTCTTGTTTTTTGATCTACCCTGAAAATCTCTGACTTTTGATTGGTACATTTAGGCCATTGGCATTTAAAGTGACCATTGATATAGTTGGACTAATATCTACCATATTACTTACTCTGTTAGTTGCCCTCATTCTTTGTCCCCATTTTGTCCTTCAATCTTTTTCTGCCTTTGTTATATTAATGGAGCATCTTACGTGATTACACCTTCTTTTCTTTCTTCGCATATTCCTTTTTTTAAACTTGTTTTAGTTGTTGGTCTAGAATTCATGATACACATTTAGAGCTAATCAAACTCCACTTTCCAGTGGAGTTTCTTTCTTTCTCAAGCTCAGAGTTTCTTTCTTTAGCTGTATTCTGTCTACTAATAAGCCCATCAAAGGCATTCTTCATTTCTTTTATGTGGGTTTTTATCTCTAGCATTTATTTTTTTATTCTCTTTGCTTACATTCCTGATCTGCTCTTGCATGCTATCTACTTTGTCCACTAAAGCCCTTAGCATATTAATCATAGTTGCTTTAAACTTCATGGTCTCTTCATTCCAGCTTGTCGGTCACAGATGGGTCTGGTTCTGATGCTTGTTCTGTCCCTTCAAACTGTTTCTTTGCTTTTCAGTATATTTTGCCATTTTGTCTTAATAGTCAGGCATGATGCACAGGGTAAAAGGAACTGTAATAAAAAGGCATTTATTAATGTGGTTGTTAGATGTTGAGGGGGTAGGCAGTGGCAGGGAAGCATTCTATACTAGTGTGATTAGGTGTTAGTCTTTCAGCAAGTGTGTGCCTCTGGACTATGAACTTTACAAGTACTCCTTAGTCTTCCCCTTTCCAACCACTCCTCTTTTAGGTGAATAGGATGGCCACAGTGGGTATAAGTTGGGTATTTCCCTTTTCCCAGGTCAGTTAGACTGTGATAAAATCCCAGCAGTTAGGCTGTGGCTAAATTGTTTCCCTCAGGGTAGATCTTGTTGAGAAGAACTGAATGCTCTGGCATATTTCAAAATGTTTTCCCCTCTCTCTGCCCAAAACATGGGAGATTTTTCAGTGATATTCACTGTGAGAACCTGGTAGGGCTCCAGAGGTAAAACTCATAAAAGTGCGGGCCCTCTTCCCTGTCCCCACATGACTGAGTCCACCTAGAGTGTTATCTCCCAGATTTGTCTGCACAGTTCTAGCAATTTGTGCATTACATACAGTTCAGGTTTCTCTACCTGGCACAGGTTCCTGTGGATGTTTGTGATTCAATCTGTATTCTCATTAAGTTCTGAATCCTGTATCCTCCTATCTGTCTTTCTGAATGTAGGAGAAGTGGTTTGCCCTGTGACCCCACTTCTCTTTTGGATCTAAGAAGAGTTATTGATTTTCCAATTTGTTCAGCTTTTAGTTATTGTTAGGACAGAGTGGCAACTTCCAAGCTTCTGATTACATGCCAGACCAGAACTGGAAGTCCTCAGATTATTCCAATTTAATATGAAGAGTTTATATCAGGCCCTAATGCAGAGATTCAGGGGAAAAAAAAAAAAAACTGGTTACATGCTTATTTAACATAAGCATTTCTTACCAGAATTTTGAGAAATGTCAGTGGTAGGTAGTGTGGATCAGATTTAATATTTATTGTGACAAGCCTAGCTTAAGATTGCCATTTGGGAATAAATTAAGTCAAGCTCTCTCTCCTCTGGGTCTTACCCACTTACTACCTGTTCCCCTCTCATCTCCAGTTCAGGTCTCATTTGAATATCTTTTCCTTCAAGAAGTCTCCTTGATCCCCACCACCCACCCCTACCACCTTGTCATATGGTCCTATTACACCCTATTCTCATTCTGTAACTCCCATCACTTCTTTCATTTCTCATTCAGTACATGTCCCCCATTAAACTGTTCAGCATGAAGGGGAGGAACCACATCTGTGATCACTGTTGTATCCATTGCACTTTGCACTCTGTATTGCTGAATAAATAAATAAATGATGGAAGGGCTATATAGAAATATGCCATCTCAGGTGGCTACCATACGTGGTGGATATTATTAACTGTTGTGTCCTGATTATTCTGTCATAATTTTATTACTCATTAGCTTCAAAAAATACTTAAGAACCTTAATTATAATGTACTTACTGTTCTAAATTGGTGTCTTGATTATTGGTAAACTGTTCTTGCCATCCTTGCTCTTACTCCTTGTGTTGTATTTTTTTGATGTGGTAAAGGCCATTGAGGCGGTATTTTCTTTTTATTTTTAGCTTGCATCATTGTTGAAAACTTGGAAAAGGCAATTAAGTAACACTGCCACACAACCAAGATTGTAAAAAAAAGAAATTATTTTCTGCTATCTACTATAAACTCTCTCTTAATTATAATTTTCAGTAACAGAATATTTGGACTTGAAATGTTTAGACACAACAAAACAATTTAGCAGTATTGTTTTAGATGACTTGGATTCTTTTTTCTGGCAAACGAGGCAGTTGGCTTCATCAGTGCAAAAGATTTTACTCCTGGCAGATAACAATAATAAGAAGACCAGAAATGCTCCTGTGGGAGCTGAGAACTAATATCAGAATAACAATTTGCTTTGCAGTATGGCTTATGGTTGAATTCTTAAGGTCACTAATTTCTTTTTTTCTAACAACTGCTGATGATGGTTATCTTGTGAAATAATAAATGTGTGGTTTGAGCCTAATTTTTAGGAGCTGAGCATAGCCCAGCCCCTGCTCTGATGGTCAACACATGTTACCACTTTTCATTGTTATCCAGAGCAAAGCTATTTGCTAGTCAAATGCATTCATTCAATAGGTGATTATTTATTGAGCATCTATTTATTAGGCTCTTCACTGGATTATACCCTAGACATATAAAGATAAATAAAATAGCAAGTTCCCTGCCTTCCTGCCTTCGTCAATCAAGAGAAATGAGAATTAAATGTTATCAGATCTGAGCACCCCCACCATAATGGAGATTTTGATTACTAGCTCCTGCCAATGTGACACTGTTTACACATATTCTTAAGTGTGTTTGCAACTTGGAATAATTTCAGACATCTGTGTTTTGATTGTTTGCAATATAAAGTAGCTGAAGAAGAACTTATTATTAACCAGGCTCACCGAACCTCCCACCCGCCCTGTGGTGGGTATTAAGGAGGGCATATATTGCATGGAGCACTGGGTGTGGTGCATAAACAATGAATTTTGGAACACTGAAAAAAAAATTAAATTTAATTTAAAAAAATTTTTAAAGATTTTATTTATCTATTTGACGGACAGAGATCACAAATAGGCAGAGAGACAGAAAGAGAGAGAGAGAGGCTCCCTGCTGAGCGGAGAGCCCAATTCAGGGCTCGATCCCAGGACCCCAGGATCATGACCTGAGTGGAAGACAGAAGCTTTAACCCACTGAGCCACCCAGGTGCCCCCAAATTAAATTTTTTAAAAAGTTACTATTAATCATAGATATACTTGAGTACACACAATATCATGGAGAGAATAATTTATATGTGGAAATGGCATACTTTTAGTCTCATAAAATTGCTAAAAATGACATTCACGAGAAACCTTTTCTCTGAAATACATTGTTGTATGTATCAGTCACTTAATTATTTTGCTTAACAACATCAAAAATTAACACATCACTCATATACTTTGATTGGGATGACTTAGTTGGAAATTATAATATTTTTAAAGATTTTATTTATTTGACAGACATCACAAGTAGACAGAGAGGAAGGGAAGCAGGCTTACCTGCTTGAGCAGAGACCCTGATGCGGGGCTCGATCCCAGAACCCTGGGATCATGACCTGAACCGAAGGCAGAGGCTTTAACCCACTGAGGCACCCAGGCACCTCTGAAAATGATCATTTTTAATAACTAAATTTTAATCTAGAGATGTTTGTGTTCAGAATGCTGAAATGACTTGGTAATAAGAAGAGTATGACACACACTTAGAGAAAACCATGCATAAAATGACAAGTTCCTCAAGATTTATAGGCTCCCAGTTACTGGGAATAGAATGAGAGTTAATGTTATGTCTTTTTTCCCATTCTGCCAGCCAGACAAGACCTCTTATTTGAAGGGCAGGGCTCCCTCCACTGTTCTTTAAATCAGGGCTCTGCTGTCTGACAAACTGCCCTCCATGATTTTCATAGGATATTTATAACATTGGGAAGTGTACAAAAAAGGAAAATGTTTAATGAAGAGCTTTGCATGTTACAGCACTATACATCATATGGTTCAATTTAGATTCTCTTAAATATCAGAGTTAGAATGAAATTATCAAAAGGGGAAAAGTCACATGGCATTGGTACAAACAAGATGTGCCTATTTGTATTTATGTTTGCTAATGAAATTCAGTCATGGTTACCACTTTGATTTTAAGAGTCTTGGACCACCATTCAGTTTTATTCATTGTAATTAAATCTCTTGCCCACACGCAGACACAAGGGGAGCAAGAAAAGGGGGGCATATTTTATCTCTTAAAAAACTACTACATAGCTTTGATATGGAGTTCCAGAGCTTCAAAGATTTGTAGCATTAAAACAAAACAGCATGTCTCTTGGGGTACAGTCACCTCCTAAGGGAAATGGAGGGTTCGGGAGAGGGCTTGGACTCTGAATCCAGAGACCCCACCACAGACAGGGTTGAATTGGGGCACCTGGGGCCAGTAGAATTGGCGGCAACTTGATACCGTCTCCAGTGTCGCTGCCAGTAAAGAGGTAGAAAAAGGCGAGGTGGAAGCAAACTGGTTTTTACTGGTAAAACTTGGGAGTGGGATGGGGCAGAAAGGAGGGCTAACTTAGCAGTCTTGTGAAATAGCATTCATACAAGAAATTCGGAAAAATACCTACTTTCCTGCCCCAACTCTACTGGCTCTTTTAATAAAGCATACACTCAGGTTAGCCTGTTACTTCTTGTT
Organism: Mustela putorius furo; assembly: GCF_011764305.1. Taxonomy (NCBI): domain Eukaryota; kingdom Metazoa; phylum Chordata; class Mammalia; order Carnivora; family Mustelidae; genus Mustela; species Mustela putorius. The sequence goes on along the minus strand of NW_025422123.1, from coordinate 11,391,976 downwards.
TGCTCCACTCCCTTTCTACATTTTCCCTCCAGCAGGGCCAAGCTAGTGGCTGTAGGACCCCTGTCCCTTCTGTGCCTCTTTGTCCCTGTGGTGTAGAGAACACACAGGAAACCACCAGGACCATGATAACCAGGGCAACTCCTGGGGCCTACAGATCACCTAAAATGCAGAGTCTCCCCTACGCTTAGTTAATTGGGAGTTAGGAAGAGCTTGGGAAAGGGGCAAATATACACTCCAAATCTTCTGATTGTCCTCTTTACTACTGGATGTTAACTCCAACTGGCCCACTCCAAACAGATCCAGGCGGTCCGCATTATTGCTCAGCCTTAAATCAGACACTGAGCAGAGCCTTAGTAAAATTTCTATGGGAACACATCGTCTGTCACCCCCGAAGGTCCCAAAGATGCATACTTTGGCCATGGAACCTCTCAGTCACGTTTTTCTTACTGATTTTGATATTTCCCCATTTATCAAAATTATTCTTTGGGGCACTTAGGGAAATTAAGTGATTCTCCAGGGAGGAGCTAATCATATAGCAGAAGAGCCAGAAGTAGAGTAAAAAGCTCATAATGACCTGCCTTGTTCTAACTACTCAGCTGTCCTGTTTTAGACATCATTAAGCACCCCCACCACACACACACACTTCAATCCCTTCACTTTTGTTCTGATCCCAAGGGCTCTTAATCCAGAAAAACAATATCTTTCCCTACATCTGTTTTCCCCATCAGGGTCAGAGAAGCTAAACACATAGCTTTGGGCAGAATGAGAACCATCCATAAAGAGCCCTAGACTGAGTCCAGAATCCTGCGCTGACCAGTGATGAGTCTGTCTCTCTTTCTCTCTCTCTCTCTGGGTATTGGTTTTTTTCATCTATTAAATTAGGAATTGGAAGAGATCCCAAAATTCTATTGTTCTTTGATTCTAGATAAAAGCAGAGGGTTTTGTTCTTCAGTTTCCAAACATCCATGTTTGCAGATATGGTAGGATTTCCTTCTATTTTATGACTAAATAACATTCTGTTGTATGTGTATGTATATACATATATTTTTATATAAAGAATTTATATTTTTTAAATATATCTGTATATATAATATATATTCTTTATATATACACATATATGTGTATGTATGTATATATATACCATATATATATATTCTTGAAGCATTCATCCATCAGAGAACATTTAAGTTGTTTCCGTAGCTTAGCTATTGTCAAGAATGCTGCAGTAAACATAGAGGTACAGATATCTCTTTAAGATACTGATTTCAGGGGCACCTGGGTGGCTCAGTGGGTTAAGCTGTTGCCTTCGGCTCAGGTCATGATCTCAGGGTCCTGGGATCGAGTCCCACATCAGGCTCTCTGCTCAGCAGGGGGCCTTCTTCCGTTCCTCTCTTTCTGCCTGCCTTTCTGCCTACTTGTGATCTCTCTCTGTCAAATAAATAAATAAAATCTTAAAAAAAAAAAGATACTGATTTCATTTCCCTTAGGATATGGGAAATGAAATCCTATCCTATCATATCCTATCAAAATTGGGATAGGGAAAAAATGGGATTGCTGAGTCATGACTATCATAATTTTATTTTTAATATTTTGAACAACTGTCACACTGATTTCTATGACTGTAGTGTATTATATACACACCAACAGTGTGTAAGGGTTCCCTTTTCTCCACATCCTCACCAGTGTTAATTATCTCTTATCTTTTTGTTAATAGCCATCCTAAATGGTAAAAGGGGATATTTCATTGTATCTATGATTTTCATTTTCCTGATGATTAGTGACGTTGGGTACCTTTTCATGTACCCCTTAGCTATTTGTATGTTTTCCTTGAACAATGTCTATTCAGGTCCTTTGCCTATTTTTAATTAGATTATTTGCTATTTTGCTGTTAAATTATATGAGTTCTTTTTATATTTTGGGTATGAACTCCTAAAATATATGATTTGCAAATATTTCCTTCCATTCTGTAGGTTGCCTTTACAATTTATTGTTTCCTTTGTTATGCGGAAACTCATCCTTTTAATGTAGTCTGCTTGTTTATTTTAGTTTTTGTTGTCTTTGCTTTTGGTGTCTGATTCAAGAAATTATTTCCAATACCAGTGTCAAGGATCTTACTCCCTGTGTTTACTTCTAGGACCTTTGCAGTTTCAGGTCTTACATTCACGCTTTTAATCCAGGTTGAATTGGTTTTTGTGTCTGATTTTGTATAAGGTCTAAAATACGGGTCTAGTTTTATTCTTTTGCATGTGGCTGTCCATTTATTTGAAAAAATGTCCTTTCCCCTAGTATATCCCTGGCTCCTTTGTCAAAAATTAATTGACCATATACATGTAGGTTTATTTCAGGGTTCTCTGTTCTGTTCCATTTATCTGTATCTGTTTTTATGCCAGTACCATACTGTTCTGATTACTATAGCTTTGAACATAGTTTGAAATCAGAAAATGTGATACATACAGTTTTGTTCTTTTGTCTCAAGATAGCTTTTGTTATTCAGGGTTTTTTGTGTTCCATCCTTGGGTTTGTATTTTCTATTTCTGTAAAAAAAAAAAAAAAAAAAAAAAAAAAGGCGGCAGCATTGGAATTTTGAATAGGATATGATAGGATAGGATTGAATCTGTAGCTTGCTTGGGGTAGTAACAGACATTTTAACAATACTAATTCTCCCAGCCCACAGATTCAGGATATCTTTCCATTTATTTGTGTCTTCCTCAACTTCTTTACCAGTGTTTTATGGTTTTGAGGGTAGAGATCTTTCATCTCCTTGGTTAATTTTTTTCCCAATGACTTTATTGTGTTTGATCCTATTGTAGATGGGATTGCTTTCTCAGTTTCCCTTTGAGATAGTTTATGGTTTGTGTACAGAAACACAACTGATTTTTGCAGTTGATATTATATCCTGTGTTAGTGAATTAATATATAGTTCTACTTTTTTTTTTTTTTTTTTGCTGACATCTTTAGGGCTTCCTATGTATAAGATTATACCATCTGCAGAATATTATGCAGCCATCAAAAAAAACCAAATCTTGCCATTTACAAGGACATGCATGGAGCTAGAGGGTATTATGCTAAGCAAAGTAAGTAAATCAGAGAAAGACAATTATCATATGATCTCACTGATATGAGGAATTTGAGAAACAAGACAGAGGATCATAGGCGAAGGGAGGAAAAAATGAAACAAGATGAAACCAGAGAGGGAGACAAACCATAAGAGACTCTTAATCTCAGAAAACAAACTGAGGGTTGCTGGAGTGGAAGGGGGTGTGAGGGATGGGGCAGCTGGGTGGTGGACATTGGGAGGGTATGTGCTATGGTGAATGCTGTGAATTGTGTAAGACATGAATCACAGACTGTACCCCTGAAGCAAATAATATACTATATGTTAATTTTTTTAAGTTTATGCCATCTGCAAACAGAGATAATTTTACTTTTTCCTCTCTGAATTAAGTGTCATTTTTTTTTCTTGTCTAAATGCTATGGCTAGGACTTCTACTACTTGCACTACTGTCTTGTTCCCAATCTTAGAGGAAAGGCTTTTAACTTTTCACCATAAAGCATGATGTTAGCTTTGGGTTTGTCATAAATGGCCTTTATTATGTTGAAGCATGTTCTTAATACATATAATGTGTTGAGAGTTTTTATTATGAAAGGATGTTGACTTTGGTCAAATGCTTTTTTCTGTACCTACTGAAACGGTCATATGGTTTTTACTGTTTATTCTATTAATTTAGTATGCCATGTTTACTGATTTATGTATGTTTAATCACCTTTGTATCTCAGAGATAAAACTTCACTTGATCATGATGTATAATCCTTCTAGTGTGCTACTGAATTTGATTTGCTAGTAGGTTGCTCAGGATTTTTGCATCTGTGTTTAGCAGGGACATGGCCCGTGTGATACTGTGATTTATGAGAGACTATGGACTCTGAAAAACAATCTGAGGGGTTTGCAGTGGCAGGGGGGTGGAAGGTTGGGGTACCAGGTGGTGGGTATTATAGAGGGCACGGATTGCATGGAGCACTGGGTGTGGTGAAAAAATAATGAATACTATTATGCTGAAAATAAATAAATTTAATTTAAAAAAAAAGAAATATGTATTTGATCTTCATCCCTGTTTTTGGGACAGAGCTCCTAAAGCCTTTGGAATTTCTCATGGGCTGTACAGGTATCTCTTGTTATGTCAGTGAGGTGACCTCTAGAATGCACCTAAGGATGGAGGCTGGTTACCAGTGGAGCCAATCATGTGATTAGGGGTTTGATCTTTCCATCCTACTCCCCAACCTCCTGAGAGGGAGGAGAGCCTGGAGATTAAGTTTGGTTACCAGTGGCCATAGAGTTAATCAATCTTGTTTCTGTAACAAAGTCCATTTAAAAAAAAGTTGGGGTTCAGAGAGCTTCCATGTTGGTGAACAGATGGAGATTCAGGGTGAGTGGCACACTCAGAGAAGGCATGGAAACTCCAAACCCTAACCTCGTACCTTGTCCTATGCATCTGTTTCATCTGACTGTTCCGAATTATATACTTTTGTAATAAACCAGTAATCTTATGAGTAAAATGTTCCTCTAAGTTCTGTGAGCCACTTGGGCAAATTAATCAGACCCTCAAGTCTACAGCTGGTCAGTCAGAAACACAGATGGTAACCTGGACTTGTGATTGGCATCTACCACATGGGGGGCAGGGAAGCAGCAGTTTTGTAGGACTGAGTCCTTAACCTGTGGGGTCTGATGCTCTCTGTAGATAGATTTGTCAGAATTAAGTTGAATTATAGGACACTGAACTGGTGTCCAAGAATTGCTTGTTGGTGTGGAAGAAAAACCACATTGGAATTGGTGACCAAAGTCTTAGACTGTAATTTTCTTTTCTTATAGTGCCCTTGTTTGGCTTTCGTATCAAGATAAGGCTTGCCTGTAAAGTGAGTTTTAAGGTGTTTCCTCCTCTTCAATTTTTGGGTGTTTGAGAAGGATTGGTATTAATTCTTTTTTAAACATTTGGTAGAATTCATCAATGAAGTCTTCTGAAGGTCCTGGGATTTTATTTGTTGGAAGATTTTCTATAACTGATTCAGTCTCTCTGCTTGTTATTGGTCTGTTCAGATTTTATATGCATCTTTTTTGTATTTTTTAATTTTTACTTAAATTCAATTAATTAACATATAATGTACTATTACTTTCAGAGGTAGAGTTAAGTGATTTAGCAGTCTTACATAACACCCAATGTTCATTACGTTATGTGTCGTCATTAATGTCCATCACCTAGTTACCCCATCCCTCTCTACCTACCTTCCCTCCAGCAACCCTCAGTTTGTTTCCTATGTTTAAGAGTCCCTTATGTTTTGTCTCCTCTCTGATTTCATCTTGTTTTATTGTTTTCCTCTCTTCCCCTATGGTCCTCTGTTTTGTTTCTTTAATTCCACAAGTCAGTGAGATCGTATGATAATTGTCTGTCTCTGATTGAATTTTTTGCTTAGCATAATACCCTCTAGTTCCATCCACGTTATTGCAAATGGCAAGAGTCAAGCAGAGAGAGTCAATTATCATATGGTTTCACTTATTTGTGGAGCATAACAAATAACACTGAGGACAGGGGGAGATGGAGAGAAGGGAGTTGAGGGAAATTGGAGGGGGAGATGAACCATGAGAGACTATGGAATCTGAAAAACAATCTGAGGGTTTAGAAGGGGAAGGTGGTGGGAGGTTGGGGGAGCCTGGTGGTGGGTATTATGGAGGGCACGTATTGCATGGAGCACTGGGTGTGGTACATAAACAATGAATTCTGTTACACTGAAAAGAAATTAAATTTTAAAAAATTTTGTCACTTATACCTAAATAAATCTGAAGAACAAATAAATTTAAAAAAAATTTTTTTAAAGATTTTATTTATTTATTTGATAGAGTTTACAAGCAGGCAGAGAGGCAGGCAGAGAGAGAGGAGGAAGCAGGCTCCCTGCTGAGAAGAGAGTCCAATGTGGGGCTCGATACCAGGACCCCAGAATCATGACCTGAGTTGAAGGAGAGGCCTTAACCCACTGAGCCTTCCCAGGTGCCCCAAGATTTCTTATTTTTGATGACTGAATAATATTCCATTGTGTATGTGTGTGAGAGAGAGAGAGAGAGAGAGAGTGTGTGTGTGTGTGTGTGTAATCTTCTTTGTCCATTCATCTGTCAGTGGATGTCTAGCCTTTCCATAGTTTGGCTATTGTGGGCATTGCTGCTTTTCAGTCTTGGTAAGTGTTTTAGCAGTTTTCTAAGTTTTCTTAGCAGTTTTCTAAGAATTTATTCATGTCTTCTGAGTTACTGGATTTGTTTGCATATTTTCATAGTGGCACTGATGATCCTTTGAATGTCTGTGAGATATGTTATAATGTCACTTCTTTTATCTGTAATTTTATTTGAGTCATCTCACTTTTTTTTTTTAGTCTAGCTGAAGGTTTGTCGGTTTTTTCTTCAGAAAACCATCTATTAGTTGTTGATCTTATCTACTGTTTTCCTATTCATTTATTTCTGCTGTTATTTTTATTATTTCCTTCCTTCTGCTAACTTTGGGCTCAGTTTGTTCTTCTCTCTCTAGTTCTAAGAAGTATAAGGTTATATATTTTTTTAAAGATTTATTTATTTGAGGGGCACCTGGGTGGTTCAGTGGGTTAAGCCACTGCCTTCGGCTTGGGTCATGATCCCATGATTCTGGGATCGAGTCCCACGTCGGGCTCTCTGCTCAGCGGGGAGCCTGCTTCCTCCCCTCTCTCTCTGCCTGCCTTTCTGCATACTTGTGGTCTCTCTCTGTCAAATAAATAAATAAATGCTTTAAAAATCGAACAAACAAACAAACAAAAACGGATGCAAAAAATCCTGCAACGCAAGATTAGGAGTCATGTTTAAAAAAAAAAAAAAGATCTCAGACCCTGAGATCCTGACCTGAGCTGAAGGCATAGGCTTAACCTACTGAGCCACCCCGGTGTCCCTATATTTTTTATTTTGAATCTTTCTTTTTTTCTGAGTACAAACATTTACTGCTATGAACTTCTCTATCAGATCTGCATTTGCTACATTCCATAAGTTTTGGTATGTTATGTTTCCTTTTTGGTTTGTCTCAAGATACTTTATTTCCCTTTGATTTCTTCTTTGACCCATTGACTATTCAGAAATGCATTGTTTATTTTCTATTTATTTGTGAGTTTTCCAAATTTCCTTCTGTTACTGATTTCTGGTTTCATACCATTGTGCCCAGAAAAGATACTCGATAAGATTTCAATCTTCTTAAATTTTTTAAGCTTAGTTTATAACATAACATATGATCTGTCCTGGAGAATGTTCTGTGTGCACTTGAGAATATTTTGTATTGTTCTGCTGTTGGATGAACTGTTCTATATATGTCTGTTAAGTCCATCTGTTCTAAAGTGTAGGTCAAGTCCACTCTTTGTTAATGATATTAGGTGTGGATGATCTGCCCATTGTGAAAGTGGGATATTGAAGTCCATTTCCTCCTATTTTTGCATCAGTGTGTTTTTGCCTCCAGATCTGTTAATAATCATTTAATATGTTTAGGTGTTCTGATATTGGGTGCATATACATTTATGATTATTACAGCCTCTTGATTAATTGCCCCCACTACCGAACAACCTTCCTTATCTCTTGTTACAGCCTTTGACCTAAAGTTCATTTTTTTCTGTTATAAGAATAGTTACCACTATCCTTTTTTCTTTCCATTTGCATTTCTTTCATTTTCAGCCCATGAATGTCTTTAAAGCTTAAGTGAGTCTCTTATAGGCACCATATAGTTGGATCTTTTTTTTAAAATCCGTTCAAGCACTCTGTGTCTTTTGATTGAAAAATTTAAACCATTTACATTTAAATTAATTATTGAAAGGTAAGGACTTACTGTTGTCATTTTGTTAAATGTTTTCTGATTGTTTTGTAGTCTTTGGTTCTTCCTCTCTTGCGGTCTTTCTTTGAAAACTGATTATTTTTTTAAGATGGTATGCTTTGATTCTTTTCTCATCATTTGTGTATTTTGTATAGGTTTTTCTTCATGATCATCATGAGGCTTTCATAGTAAATCTTGTAACAGTCTGTTTTAAGTTGAAAACAACCTAACTCCCATTGCCTGAAAAAATTGTACACATTTACTTGTCTCCCAGTTGTATGTTGATGTTACAATTTACATTTCTTCATATTGTAAAACCATTAACAAATTATTGTAGCTATAGTTATATTTAACACTTTTATCTTTTAATTTATATACTAGTGTCTAGTGATTTCCATGCCAGCATTGTAATATTGAGTATATTGAATTTGTCTATATATTCACCTACATCAGTGATTTTAATACTTCCATGTTTCCATGTTACTAATTAGCACTCATTTGTTCATCTTAAGGAACTCTCTTTAGCATTTCTTGTAAAGTAGGTCTAGTGTTGACCAATTCCTTTAGCTTTTATTTGTCTAGAAAAGTCTTAACTCTACCCAGGAACTACTTTCCTGGGTTAAGTATTCTTGATCGGCATTTTATTTTCTTTGACTACTTGAGTATATTATCCCAGTGTATCCTGGTCTGAATAATTTCTTCTGAGAAATCTGCTGATAGCCTTACCAGGGTTCCCTTGTATGTGATGATTCTTTTTTAAACTCTTGCTGCTTTCTGAATTCTCTCTTTATCTTTGATATTCAAGAGTTTGATTATGTTTTCTCAGTAAAGATCTCTTTGGGTTGAATCTGGGGATCTTTAAGTTTCATGTATCTGGCTAGCCATCTCTCCCCAGAGTTTGGAAGTTATCAGCCATTATTTCTTTACATTTTCTGATCCCTTCCCCCTCTCTTCTCTATCTAGGACTCCTATAACATGAATATTGTTTTATTTAATGGGGTTCCATAATTCACACAGGCTTTCTTTATTTTTTTTTTCATTTTTTATTTATTTTTCTGCTCCATATGGATAATATTAAGAGACCTGTCTTCAAGTTCACAAATTCTTTCTTCTGCTTGTTTGAGCCTGTTAATGAAACTCTCTGTTGCATTTTTTTTTTCATTTCATTGACTGTATACTTCACCTCCAAAATGTTTTTATGATTTCTCTTGTTTGAACCGCTCATTTTATTCTTGCATTATTTTCCTAAGTTCATATTGTTCTCTGTGTACTCTCAAATCTCACTGCCCTTCCTTAAAATAATTGTTTTGAAATCTTTTTCAGGTAACTCACAGATCTCCATTTCTTTGGGGTTAATAACTTGAAAACTATCAAGCACCTTTGGTAGTGTTGTGTTTCCTTATTTCACATCTCTGTGCCTTTGCATTAATGTTTGCTCATTTGAGAGAGGAGTCACCTCCTCAAGCCTTTTAGATTGATTTTGGTGGGGAAAGACTCAACAGAAAGTGGCTCTGAGGGTTCTGGCTGAATAGGGTACTGTGTCTCTGGGTCTGGAGAGGGCACACAACATAATCTGTACACCTACATCAACTGAGATCAACATTGACAAAGACTATGGGGTTCTTCTTTGACCAAGACTGCGGAGATCCTATAAGCAGCAACAGTGACTAGGGCTGTTGGGGTTCTAGGTGGAAGAGACTGATGGGGTCTTCCTATTCTCTTTTTTTCCCCCTGTGGCAGGGAGTTCTATCCAAGGGGAATGCCTCTTGGTACCAGGTCTGGTGAACTGGCACCCAGTACAGCAGTGAAACCAGGGGTCCTGGGGCCCAGATGCACTTGTTTTGGTGGTAGTTCAAATGTCTGATGAGCATGCATGGGCAGATCTCCAAGGAACCAGAATCAGAGACTCTGGGGATCACCACAGTGATTTGGACCCCACGATGGGGGCACACAACAGTGGCACAGGTTCTGGGATGACAAGGTACAGCAGTGACTTGGGCCCAGGATGAGGGGTGTAGCAGCAGCATGCCCTGGGGATGGTGGGTCAAAGCTGTGACTCAAGGCACAAGGGGCATGGCACAGAGCTGTAGCATTACAACCCACCCATGGCAAGTCAGTGCCATGGCTTAGGACCCAGAGGGTGTAACAGAGAGCAACAACAGCAGCATCACAACCTAGTAATGGCAGGTCAAAGCCACAGCTTGTGACTCCAGGGATCAGTCACAGAAAGCAGCAGGTCAGCCCCAGTGATGGCTGATCAAAGCCATGACTTAGAACCCTGAAGGCAGGGCATAGAAAGCAATGGCACTTCTAGTTTCACAAATGGCAAGGTGCTGTGGCATTCCAGTCCCAGAGAGTGGGGCACAGCAATAACCACAGCAGTCTCACTACAACAGTAACTCCAGGAAGTCCCTGGTGAGGAGACACAGCAGTGAGGAGACACTCGGTGTTGGTGCAGACTGGGAGTGCTCAGTGGCAAAGTCTACAGATGGCCATGGCAGTGATGCTCCTCTCCTTTTCCCATCAGGTCTAATCCCTCCAAAGGGGTTCCTCTTTGCACTGAGCTTCTCTGGGCTGGGAGATGGAATGAAGCAGGTTAAATGCTTCTTAGACTTTTCTATGAGGCTGTGCTCAGTATTTGAGCCCTGCAGGGCTTCTGCTGCTTCTTAGTTATAGTCTCAAGCTTTCCCAGAGCTGGTTTGTCTGTTTATAGTTGTTTATTTACCGTTTTTGTGGGGAGACAAGCTTTGGGACCTCCTAGCCAGCCATCTTGCCAATATCAGTCCCTACAGTGAAATTTTTGTTATATTTCATTTGTTTGAGAAAGTGGAAAAGAATCAGGAAAGCTCGTAGTGGAGAATAAGTATAAATCCAAACTGATGGAAGGGGTAGTTTTATCTATAGTTAAACCTTTAGTAATCAAGCTAATGGTACAAATAACAGAGGTCGTGTTTTGTAGTGTGTTTACCTTTTGTTTAAATATTAATCTTCTGTTTTTTAATATTGATTTTTATTCCTTAAAATCTACGATTTATCGTGGCCCACAAAAAAGAAGCAACAAACCCATTTAGGATTTAAATTTTTTCTCTAGCTTGTCTATATGCAGATAAGAAAAAAAAAAAACATTTCAAAAGTGAAAACTTATGAGTTAATTTCTACCCATCAGTGCCTATAATGCCATAGGGAGAATATGTGTCAGCTCATCCAGTTAGATCAACATTCTGGTAGTAGGCTGTAATTTGGAACTGAATGAATATATGAATGTGTAAAATTGGGAGCTAATTTGATCCTCAATTTAAGAGAAACAAAAAGCCTATGAACTGCAGTTGGTCTTTGAAAGAAAAAAAAAAGTATCTTTGCTGGTAACTTTAGAGATCCTAGCATGTCTAAGGATTTCAACAAATTCACAGAGGAGCAACTCATAGTTGAGAACAGAGCTTTTTTAAATAAGAAAGTTTAAGTGGTATATATCACATAGAAGCTGGGTTGTTGGGTTGAAGATAACTGCGTTATTGATTAATTTTTAGTAGTGGCGGAGGTGGTCCCAGCTTTTCCCTGCCAAGGCCTGGCTTTTACTAAGTAGGAGTATCTGTAAAGATATAGAAGCAGGGAGTCACTCATAGAATCTGACAGTAGACAGTAAGCAGGATACAAAGTGTTCATGAGAATGTGGCCTCTGGAAGGCCCTCACACCAAGCAGTGTTTAAATTTAGTTTCAGCATTCACAACACAAACAGAGAGAAATTCATAGTTGACACAAAGATGAGCTGTCCTCATCCATCTTCCTTTAAAGTTGCTTACTCGGGAAAGGATGCCAAATTTGGGATGTTCCCATAATCACCCTCCACAGACAACATACATCCTTTGTACATCAAAAGGAAAAAGCTGTGACTCAGGCTGGAGGACCCCAGGGGATTGGTTTGCCGAAATTGCTCTTCACTAATCACATGCTTGTTTGTCCCTTCTCTATTTTAGAATTGGAATTGGAAGCACTTATTCCAGAAATCTGGGGCAGGTCTAAACTCTGGCTTTCTTGTTAAATGTGGCTACCCGAAGTCTCTCTAGTCTTGTAGTCATTTGCAAACAATAGTGACAAATCATCTGTGAAGGTGAATTGATCTTTGAAAAGTAACCTCTTCAATACTCGACAGAACCATTTCACATGCCCACCCTGGAAAAATGAAACTTCGTAATTTCTCAGGTGTGCTTAGCCAAAACTCCATCTTCCCTTGAGCCAAAACTGCTTTTTCAAGCAGGACTCACTTCAACCATTTACCTTTACAAGGAATCCAGCTCAACTCCCAGGTCCATTTATCTCCATGTAAACCATCCCCCGGCTTTCAATATTATGTTAACGGCTGTCACTGTGGTTGTAAAATTTCAAACATCAAGGTCAAGAACCTGAAAGTATGACTTTGGCATAAGCCTTTCTAAGGCAACTGTGGTGAGGGGATGGCGGGGGGGGGGGGGGACGGGGGGGGTGCTGTTTCGAGACCTGAGGCTCCCCTGCCTGTGATTGTGGGAAGACACTATCCATTCCTGCAATTTATTTGCAGCTCTCTGAGGAGCTCATCTAATGCTGTTCTCCAGTGCACACTTGTAGGAGGTAAAGCTGGACTTTTCTAGTCCTTCTTAGAATGTTTGCTTCCATCCAAGCATCCGGTAGCACAAAAAGTCTGACGGTAATGAGCGAGCTCCCAGACAGAGCTCTGAGGGAGGAAACGTGGAAAGTGCCACTGTTTTTCTCATCCTTGAAATGCTGATCTGGAATGAGTTGAAGAGCGACAGGACCAGCCTCTGAAATGTCAGCCTGCGTCCCAAAGCCTGACAACAATAGTACATCCTGAATAAGCTGAATGTTTGGAGGAGAGGTTTTGAAGGGAATTGAATTTTATGACGAACAGGAAGTTATGCAGAAAACCGTTTTTGTTTCGCCTCATGTAGGTAGAGGGCTTTCAGAAAAGCTTGCTTCCACTTTTCTCTCTTTGGGTGTCATTTTAAATGTAATTTAACCATTTTTAGATGTAAACTCTTCGGCCCCTCCACAGCATTATCTTACTCATAAAAACTTACTCTGTATTTCCTATAATGTGGCTGTTGAAGGTAAATATATTGGACTGGAAGTATGCAAACTCTAGCATCAAAGTTATTAGCCTAAAGGGAAAAAAAATCCTTAATAGGAGATTTTGTCATTTTTCTGCTTTTCTGAAAACAGATTGTAGAAAAAAATCCATCTAATTGAGGGTTATGAATTCTCTGGGTATGACTAGTCCTAGTTTAAATAATGAAAAATGTGGTGAAAAGGGTAATTTTCTTCCTAAGTCCTGGATTTTAGTTCTGTTTCATTCTGGGTTTCATTATGAGACTCAAGGCAAGTCACAAGAGGCCCTGTGTCGTCTAGCTCTTCTAGTGCTGAGCTGTAGAGTGTATCTTACGGGAAGAAAAAATCATGCAGTTTTACTTGATTTACTGGAGTACATCATATTATTGCCATTAGTATCCATTTTCCCATTTTCTTTTATGGTAGTATTTTATCCCACTATGACTATTCATACGCATTCTATATTTACATGTGTATGTACATAAAATTATGTAAGATTCAAGCTTTCTGTAACGTCCGCAATGTACAGAACTCCTTAGAGATCACTGTATTTTAGCAAGGAGGAAAGGCCTCTGCTAGTGTCTGTTTCCAAGCTTTTCACGGAGACTATAAATGAGGCCTGGGAAGGCTCTAACGAGTCAGTAATTTATAGACTATTAAGATAATTAATTAGCAGTGATTCTTGAGCATATCCAATCAAGAACACATGTTTATAAAGGACAAACAGATTCAACACAACATGTCTCTGACCTAACCAAACCCAATCAATTAACAAAATGGGATCTCTTAGTTTGCATATCTCCCACTCCCCCCAAAATAGAATCGCTAACCACTTGTTAACCACACTGACTTTCTACCAGACAGAGTGATGGCCCCAGAAATGTTCAGATCCAGCACCCAGTTACAGTGTAGGCAGCAGAGTCTACAAAACAGGAAGAAAGCCCTGCTTGCTTTTTTGCCTCCTTTCCTGGTTTGACTTGATGTGATAATTCATTGCAGATTTCTTTTTCTTTGACAGAGTGCCTACCGCAGGAATGGGATGGCTTTTCTGGCCTGCTGATGGGACTGTGACTGTAACAACAGGAAAGGCAATGTTATATTAAGGTGATTTCTGTTCCCCTCTTTGGACAAAATAAAATACAAGTTTACCTTCTCTGTGTCCTCAGGAGTGGGTTGGTTTGTTGTGACTATCAACTGGCTGACTGCAGCTCTTTTTTCCAGCCCTCTCAATGCTTCGTCTTGTTTACTGGCTGGGCCGTTTAGCTAATTAATGGCAGGATGTTTGGGATAGTGTGTAGGTGGACAAGAATGCAGATCACACAATTTTGAAATTTTAATTTGGAATGGATTTACTGCCCTCAGCTCACAGATCTTAAAAGCAGTGTCTTGTCCCCACCACCGTCTCCTGCCCCACCCCCCGCAGTGTTTAGTCTGTGTTTTATTTGATGCATTTTGTAATCCAGGTTTGGGACAAAGGAAACAAAATTAAAAGGACAGTCACTTCTCCCCTGGCACCGTCTCACCAACTTCACTTTGCAACATCTGCTGATCACATATATCCTACTCGTATTTTAGAGACCAGCAGTCATTTTATAAACTCACACTAATCAGAGACATAATCGATCTGATGAACTGTTTGTTCCCGTCTTCGCATCCCTTGTCCGCACTTGCAGCGTACGTGTTATCTGTCATGCCTTCTTCCCAAACTTCCTGAGGATCTGCCTGTTGTGCGTGTTCTCCCTCCTCTAGGCCCTCTTCCCTGTCTTCACGTCTCTCCATCCCCTGTCCCTCCAGTCCCCAGGCCCATCACACACACACACACACACACACAGAGCCTTTTAGAAACAAAATAATCAGAATCCGTTGATTAAGAGTAGTTGAGTGATTTGCTTTCTCCCTCTGAAGCATTCCCACAGCTACACTGGGATTGTGGACTGGGTAATTTCTTGCTAGTAGCAGCTGAGTTACCCTTCTGTACTTTTCTCCATTAAATGAGGAACTCAAACTTTTGAGAACAAATCAAAATGTAGCAGATATAATTGTACAGTTCCTGCTTCAACTTGAATTACAAAAAAGGAAGTTATTTCTTTAATTTGGTAGGACTTCTGTGCAATTTTATTTTTATCGTGGTTTTTGCACAAACCGAAAGAGCCTTTTGTAAAGCATTAATAAAAACAGAAATAAGAAGCATGAAAGATTTTCCTCCTATGACCAAATGATCGTGAGTCTCCATTAATATGATTGTGCCATACTGTTGACATTTGTTAACTATCATTTACCTGTTCTGTGTTAGTCCTTCTGGAAAAAATCTTCATGTCAAGAACAAAAAAACGCAGATATATAATACCAAAAAATTGCCAAGGGGTTTTGATGTTCCATCTGTGCTTGTTGAAATGTATGATTAAACTTTTCTTTTTATCATCATTCTTATTTTTCTTGGCATCCCTAATCATGGAAAATTATAAGCTTGCAGTAAACAGCCTAACTTTTAAAACGACAGCATTTATTGTATTTGGTTTCGATCTGCCAGGCTTATAGATGTATAAAATTTTCAGGGGCTAATTTTTCACATCAAAATTCCTGCTCTCCCACATTATACATTTTAAAGTATGCACAGGCAAAAAAACACAGGGTTTAGGTTTTTTTCCCCTTCATTTTATTCTACCTGATCTCCTTATAGTCCCAGAGAAGGAAGACTCAACGTACATTTCTCTCAGAAATATGACAGGTCTGTGTTTTTGTTGGTCTGGCGTATGTTTGTCTATCTTGAACAGTCTGACAGGTAATTATTTATAAAATCTGGTTTTACCCAGTAAGTCCATATAATAACCTTTCACTTTTCATCATAAGCCAGTGAGCTGAATTTAGAATAAAACAAGGTCATTTATGTCTGTCCCAAACCAGCCTAGATGTCCCCATAATTGCTCAATATTAATATTTTTAATTCTTTTTTTCTTTTCTACACTTAGTTTCTTTCTCTGACTCTTTCAGCAAACTGAATTTGAAATAAAACTCAGTGAAATAAAGTTTTCTTAAGCAGCGGGTATACAAAAAAATGTATAGAAGGAAAATTTCAGAAAATGTGACTTCAATAAATTGCTCTCTCAAGATTAAAATGTTCGGTAAAATCATAAAATGTTAGAGCAGAAGAGAGTCTTGGAAATCATTGCAAACAACCATTCGTTTTCCCAATGAAAGTATGTAGCCTGGAGAGGGAAGTTAACTTTCCCAAGGTCACTCAGCGGTGGCAGTGACGGCCCAGAGACCACACCCATGGCCCTTAATTCTCAGGCTACCATTTTGCTTCACCATATTGAAACATTGGGATTTTATGGCATGTTTATCCTAGATGATAACCTACATTTATTTTTTTTAAAAGATTTTATTTATTTATTTATTTGACAGACAGAGATTACAAGTAGGCAGAGAGGCAGGTAGAAAGAGAGAGAGGAGGAAGCAGGTTATCCAAGGAGCGGACAGCCCGATGCGGGGCTCCATCCCAGGACCCTGGGATCATGACCTGAGCTGAAGGCAGAGGCTTTAACCCACTGAGCCACCCAGGCGCCCCAACCTACATTTATTTTTAAATTTATTTTTAAATGATACTAGTTTGGGCATATTATAAAGCATAAGTGTTACATTAAAATCTTCAAAGGGACATGGTATAATTAAATAATCTGTATTATATGTCAGTTATCATCAGTTTTTGGGGTTGTTTTGTTGTTGTTTTTTAAAGATTTTATTTGTCAAAGAGAAAGCAAGGGCAGGGGGAGCAGCAGAGGGAGAAGGAGAAGCAGGCTCCCAGCTGAGCAAGAAACCCAATGCGGGACTTAATCCTAGGACCCTGGCATCATGACCTGAGCCAAAGGGAGACGCTTAACTGACTGAGCCACCCAGGAGCCCCTATATATCAGTTTAAAAAAAAAAAAAAAAGGAGGTCTGCAAGCAGGGGAGATGGAACTAATATACTTTGAGCACCAACTCTCTGTCAGGAACCTCACCTCTGGGATTTCACTGATCTTCACAATGATTTCATGAGATAGAGGCTATCAGAAACAAAAACAACCACATCAGGCTCATTTCTAAATCAAATGTGAATACACAAAATAATCTGTATTTTTGTAGCCTTGTGTTTTGGAGATCAAATCTGAAAAAAATAAGTAAAACCCAACAAATCAGTAAAAATAGCCCCTCTTATGGGAAATTGACAGGGCCTCGTAGATTTGAGGGTAAAGGAAATAGAAATATTTCTCCCTTCACCTAAATTGGGAATGTGACGTTCCGAACATGGCATTTGAGGCCATGTCATTAACCTTCCTGCCTTCACATATTGCAATAGTTAAGATTCAGAAATAATGTTCCAATTTTAGAACCAAGAGTTTTTATTTAAAAACCATCAGAAGCACAAATATTTTTTAAACGGTGTATATAATTCCTGTACCTGGGGAAAATTCTTCATTTATCGCTGTTTGTCCTTTGTTTCTATAAAATAATAAACAATCCACATGTAATGTTTTTACCACATAGAAGACAAATACACATAAGTGGCGATTCTTGGTCTGAAAGAAGACAAGTTTGCTTGTCTAGAAATTAGAAGGTTTAATTTTATGAAAAAATGTTATATAGTTCCCAAATCAGGTATTTCTTTCCAGTTCATATAACCCCTTGTGTAAAACTGAATCACTACAGAGAAATATTCCCTCCTCTACCCTCCTGGAATTTAGATAGAACCTTCCCAGGTTGCATTTAAAATTCTACCTTCAACCATGTATACATCTCATAAAATATTTTATGGTTTCCGGTACGCTCTGGCTGAACATTTCATAGTACATAAACATTTCTGCAAATAATAGGAGGGCATCAAGCTGAATGACTGTGTCACGGCAGTGGCTCCCACAGAAAGCTGATTCTCCAGCAATGTATTTTTCTTATTTTTATCTCCTTATTCGAAATCCAAGATGAAACTTTCCATGCTTTTAGAGTAAAGGGGAGAGGGGTGAAGGAAGGCGCGGGACTCTAACAGTGTTCCAGGAGCTGTGTTCATTAAAGCAGAGGCTTTCCACAGAAGGCATCAAGCCAAACTTAAACAACAAAACCATGCCTGCAGGAATTAGATATGAATGTGATGGCCAAATAAGGGCCAGATGCCTTTCAAAACTCAAATATTAAAAAAAAGTCCTATCTCTTAAAGTAAGTCTCCAGTGTTGGGAATGATACTGTAGCACTTCAAAAAAAAAAAAAAAAAAAAAGCCAACACAAGGAATGAGACTTGCATTTGTTTTCTGGAACAAAATATCAGATATTCAAGCCATCATAAGTCATCGGAGCTTTGGCAATTGAAGCATTTTGCAAAACAATCAATTCCTAGAAAGTCACAAAAAACCTACATACAATATTTCATTGTTGGAAACCACTATAACTCTGTATAGAGCATTATATTCATGTTCCTCCTTCTGCTCATCGCCACCTAATATTCACTATTCCATTTTTTTAAAGGAAAAAAATTACTGGCAATTCTTTATTGGGATATTGGGACAATCAAAAAATACTGGGAAAAATCAAGAATCAAGATGATCGCTTAATTAATTTTACTCAAACCAGGTTAACGCTTTGCTTGCTCTCAAAATGAGGCTATGTTGTACCAGCGTTTTAAGAATAAGTTTGACATAATAATTACAGCACTCCATGTGCCATCCAGTGTACCACATACTTTGTCCGAATTGTTCCATTAGATACTCACAACCCCTTCACAGGATGCGCACTGTTACCCCCCACCCCACCCTCCATTGCCCACAGGTAGCAGAGGGGAAGCCAGTGGAGCTGGCATTTGTACCCAACGCATTGACCCCCAAGCCCATATCCTTCGCCACTGTTCCACCGCATGGAGCATGCTCGAGTATAGGTTTCCAATAATGTATTAAAGAGAATTGTTGCTCTGAACCTAGAAGCACTTCTCAGTGCCAGAAAACTGGTTACAAGAAAATTTCATTTTAACTGAATATTCTTTCTCTAAGGCCAAGTACTAGGTATATAATGGGATATCATATCACGTGCCATAGACTATAGTTACGTTGAATGATGCCAAGTCCTCTATAATGTTTTAAATCTAAAGATAAATACATATGATCAATGCACATACTCAGAATCCCTATACAAATTATAAGAAAATCTTCCTCAAAGATCCAAGATTCATGTTTATAAAGCCTCCTTTATGAAGATCAAATTTCTCCAGAAAGCTCTAACTACTTATGCTACTGTTTTATGCTTTCATGTATGCTTGTCCTGTTATAAAATAATCCCCATCTTGTGTACTTTGTGTTTGCAGTGGCAGATACAGAGGTACATATGACAACCCCTGAAACTTTGTAAAAATGCCCTTTTTAGTTGTTTGCTTGTAAATGATGACATAGTCATTCTTTCTCCTGGCCAGGGATTTCTGTGTGTGTGCTTGGGGGGAATGGCAGACAGGGAGAGAGAAGAAAGTGGAAAGAAACTTGCTGAGCATGATATGTAGTCAGCAGCTTCCCTAATTCAACCCCAGGTCTCCTCTGCCTCAGTTCAAGTTACTTGCTGACTTAGGTCCCTTAGGATTCCCAGCTAGGAACGGACCAGCCTACCTGCAGCGTTGTTTTCTGAATGGCATGGATTGACTTCTTCACTTCATTCAGACCACTTCAAGAAGTTAGTTCACCAGCCAGCACATTGGCCACTTCTTGTCACTTAGCCAAGGTGTCCCTAAGCAGTGGGGAGTGTGTGGCTGGTGGGTTGGCTGGCCACACTTCCATAGATCTGACCTGAGAAGAGACAGTGAGCACAGACGGACTTAGGCAGTTTGTTAGTTATGCAGCAACACAGGAAAGATCAGCATGGTGTCAACATCCTGTGTTCCAGGGAGGGGGGCCCAGATGACACCAGACATGAGGGTTGGGGTACTCTACCATGGTCTACCATGCAGCACCAAGCCTAAAGGACAAGCAAGCCGTCCCTTAGCTGACGCTCGTTTCCGAAAAAAGCTGTTTCCCCCGCGGTATGTAGGACATGCTGTTCCCAACATGAAAAATAAATCTGCCTCCCCTCTCCTAGGTTTTCATGGTGGCCTCCTTCCCCAGCTCTTTCCCGTAAAGGTTGCCTCCATGCATGCTACCTTCTGCTTCCTCTGAGCTAATTATGGCCCTCTTGTTCTTTATACTTCCTGTTTGGTGTCGCTAATTGTCTCTCTGTGTGTCTCGTAGCCTGCGCCAGATTAAGAATTTCTTGAGGGCAAAGTCTTGAGCATGTACCCCCTTGAAATCCCCACATGCACATATTAGGTATTCAGTAAACATGTGTTGGTTGGTTGGTGGAAACAAAATTATTCATTTAAACATAAGCACAGAATTTTTTTTTTTTTGTTTGGTTAAATGTGTTTAATCTAGTATTGATGCATGTTTGGCTCAAATCTCATGAACTGTAGATGATCACAGCTTTTTTCTTAAAGACAAATGCAGTGTCTCAGAGAAACCAGAGCCCTCTGGGCATGGGGCTTCTTGGAGCCTGTATGAGTAGGTCACTGTCACTTCAGTCTTATTGGAAGGGGTTAGTGACCTCAGAAAGAGAGGTTGCCTCACTCACAGTTGTACTACTAAACCTAGGAACGTTTTTGTTCCATCTGCATCTGTACAAACCTGGGAAGGAGTTAGAGACATACTTGCTATTTTTACATATAGCAACATCTTTGAAAATGTGCCAGTTCTCCTGCTGGTTTATTTAAAGACAGCGAGCCATTCTACAATCACATTTCCCTAAAGGTAACAGCAGTAATATGTCCACTGAACATAAAGCAAATATGAAGATCTATTTAGCTTGAAAATAATGAGATTTTTGTGAATTGGAAGCAACAGTTTATCACCCAAGAGTAGCTTACAATGAAAAAATCTGGGGTTTTTGTCTCTGTTATTCATTCATTCAGTCAGTCAGTCCTTCAGTCATTCCATCATGTAAAAAAAAGAAAAAAAATAGCACCCTTGAAAGTTGAAAAATCAACATGAAGTCTGTAATTCCCAAGCAGTGAGCCAGGGACCTGTGCGAGAGTGCAATTCTTGAAAGAGAGTGCAATTCTTGAAAGGGGCCTAGGAGGCCACCTACATTAAATTACCTGTAGATTAAATAAACATGTTTTGCCCATGTAGGTGCCACTCTAGGTTTAAATATATACATATGTGCTCATGTGTTTTCTAAAATTCGATTCATTTAAAAGGGATCCTGAAATCCTGGTAGCTTTTTGACATGACATATGATTTTTCATTCAAGAGTTAACAAAAGTACAAGTTATAGAATGTGTGGGTCCGTGAATTTCTTTGTGTTAAAAAGTGATTCTCAAGCTCAAAAAAAAAAAAAAAGCTGTTGCTTTCTGTGCTCTCACGGTAACTTTCGTCGGGCTCTTCCATCCCGTGGTGAATGGATTGGGCCTTCTGAAGATTTTGAGCTGCTGTAACTTAGATTTAAGTGTGTATTTTTCCTGTGACATAAAGTATCACCTGAACTTTTTTTTTAGTATGTCTTATTTTGGGGAAAATTTATGATCTTTTTAACATTAGGAAGTTTCGCTTTTCCTGACATTTTATTGCTTTGCGTATTTGAAACATTTCAATCCCAGACAATAAATACTATGTGATTATTGTTTTCATATGGATAGGCTATTTCCTCCTGGTTTTTCCCAACCCCTTTTCCCAGTTAATAATACTCAGAAATTTATTAATACTTAACTGTGCCATTCAGCTTTTCCAGAATCGTGTATAATGAATGTTAAAAGAGAGACAGGTCTCAAAGAGGGGTAGTAGCGCTTAAAAAGAAATTGAGGCGTGTTTTATTTTAGTTAGATTTCAAATGTTTCCTGTTCAGGTGAAATGAAGATTATATGTATTCCATAAATCATTTTTGTAAATTATCCTAACCAGTGATTGCATTAAATGGTATCTTTTTATATCCTTGTTATGGAAGCGAAACAGATCTCAGCAAAGTAGGCGGATGTGAGCCAAGTAGGGCCATGAGGCCTCAGTGTGGGAAAGCATCCACTTTTAGACCTCTCCTCACGGCTCCCTCCCCTTCTTCAGGTCTTTTGTCAGATACCACTTTCCCATACGCCTTCTCTGCCCACCCTTTCACATACTGAAACCCCAACCTCTGCCCTAGCACCCCATACCCCTGTTCCCTGCCTCCTTTTGTCACCCTAACACCTGCTTACCATTTCATATATTCACGTGGTTTGTTCATTCCCTCCTCCTTCTAGAACAGATTGTCTCTGCTGCCATTGCCTCCAGCACTTAGACCAGGCCCAGTATCTACTACATGCCAGTCAATGCTTTCCTAGATGGACAAATCATCGTTCAGTCTTTAATTCTGCAAAGTCTTGCAACGCCATACCCATGGGATTGCCTTCCAGCCTTGCACTGTTCCTTCTCACTTCTGGCCTGGCCTGTCCTTTTCTCCCCTCCTTCCCCCTGACTTTCCCAAGTCCTCTGAACCTCCTCAGCTGTATTCGTCAGCACAACTTTCTAAAAAAGGTCTTTACATTTTAGGACTTCCAAATCCCAGTGCATTTTCAATGGAACGAGAAGTTTGGCCACCACAAGCAAGAGTTGAGTTATGACATAGTTAGGTTTTCATTTAATATCTTGTAAAACTTTTTGATATATTTATTTCACTACTTATTCAAATTTTCTTTTTCCCAAAACTCCAGGTTAGCAAATGGTTTTGGTGTATTTATTTATGACCTCATAGAGTCACAGAGTTTTTTTAGACAGGACACATAGAATATATTTCTTTTTTAAAAAATTAGTTGAATGTAGTATCATTTACATACAGTAATAACCCCTTTTTAGATATACAGTACAAGTCAATGACTTTTGACAAATAAACACAGTCATATAACTGCCAACACAATCAAGATGCATTAATGCCAAAAAGTTTTCTCATGTTCCTTCGTAATCGTTCCGCACCCACCACTCCTGGCAACCGCTGATCTGACTTCTTTTTTTTTTTTTTTATCTTTTCCATAATAGCAAATAAATTTAAATAGTTCTAAACAAGTTTGGATTTAAGGGTTTTTTGTGTCTAACTTCTCTCACTTAGCATAATGCTTTTGAGATTCACCCATGTCATCGTGTATCAGTAGTTCACTTCCTTTTATTGCTCAGTAATATTCCATTGTGGATGCCCACAGTTTGCTTATCTGTGTAACTGAGTGGACATTATTATTGTTTCCAATTTCTGGCTATTGAGAATAAATCTGCTATGAACATGGATGGATTTCTGGCTATTGAGAATAAATCTGCTATGAACATGGATAGACAGAGCTTTTTGTGGACTTACATGTTCATTTCTATTAGGTAAATACCTAGGTGTGGGATAACTGGGTCATATGGAAAGTAAATATTTAATTTTCTAAGAAAGTGTTTTCCAAAGCATCTGAACCTATGGGCCCGCCCTCCAGAAATGTGAGATTTCTAGTTACTCCATAACTTTGCCAGTATTTGAATATGATTCATTCTGTTGTTTGTTTTGATTTGATTTTAGCCATTCTAATAAGTAATAATATCTCACTGTGCTTTTACTTTGCTTTTCTCTGTTGACTAATGATACTAAGCATTTTTCATGTTCATTTACCATCTGTAGCTTTTCTTTATTGAAGTGTTCAAATCTTTGGTCAACTTAAAAAAATTAGTTGTTTTCTCTTATTAAAATATAAAAGACTTCTTTTTATAGTCTTTATACAGAAATATGTTTTCCACGTATTTTCTCTGAGTCTGGGGCTTGACTTAAGGTATATTTGGAAGAGCTGAATTTTTTTATTTTGAAGGGGTCCAATTTTGGGTTTTTATTCTTTTATGGCTTATACTTTTTGTCTTATCTAATCCTGATTTAAGACCAACAAAGGATTTCTCCTATGTTTTAATCTTCATATTTTAAATTTTGACTTTTACATTTAGGTGTTCGATTCATTTTGAGTTTATTTTTGTATATGATGCAAAGTGAGGGTTGAAGTTCTTTCTTTTTCCTTTTTCTATAAGGATGTCTGATTGTTCCGAAACTATTTGGTGAAAAGATTTGTCCTTTCTTCATTTATTTATCTTGACATATTTATCTAAAACCATATGTACATGAGTCTATTTTGGATTCTCTTTTGTTCCATTGATGTGTATGCTTATCCTTAGGCCGGTACCCAACTGTCTTTATTCCTAAATCATGAAATCAGGCCTTATGAATCCTTCAGCTTTTTCTTTTTCAAACCTTTTTTTTTTCTTTTTAATGCTAGGTTCTTTGCTTTTCAATAGTTCTACAAAACATTTACTGGGATTTTTTTTTTTTTTTTAAGGGGAGAAGGGGCAAAGAGAGAGGAGGAGAGAGAGAATCTTAAGCAGGCCCATGCCCAGCACGTGAGCCCTACACAGGGCTTGATCTCGTGTTTCTGAGATCATGACCCAAGCCAAAATCAAGAGTCAGACGCTCAACCAACTGAGCCATCCAGGTGCCCTCATGTGCTGAGATTTTGATTGGAACTCCTTTGAATCTATAACTCAGTTTGGGGGAAATTGACAGTGGTGTTAAGCCTTCTAATCAGCGCATATGGTATAGCTCTTCATTTACTTAGTTCTTTTGTAGTTTCCCTCATCAGTGTTTTGTAATTTTAAGAATATAGATCTAGTATATATTTTGTTAGATTTATTTGTGGATTTTCATGTTTGATCGTTTAAGATTTTTTTTAAATTTTAATTTCTGGTTCATTGCCAGTATATACCAATAAAATCTGTTTCTATATATGAAAAAGAAAAAGATATATATATATGAACACAGATACAAAAATACTTAACCAAATACCATGAAATCAAGTCCAGTAATCTTGCTGGACTTGATTTCATGGTATTTGGTTAAGTATTTTTGTATCTGTGTTCATGAAAGAGATTGATCTGGAATTTTCCTGTAATGATTAATACATCAAGACCAAGTGGCATTCGTCGTAGTAATGAATTGAAAAGTTCATTAGTAATGAATTAAAATGAATGAATGAAATGAATAAATTGAAAAATCAATCCATGTAATGTACCATTGTAAAAAGAAAAACTGTAAGATATCCAAGGATGTAGAAAAATAATACAAAATTCAAAATCCGCTCACTAAGCTCAGCAAACTAGGAACAGAGAAAGAAGTTTCCCTCAATGTGATAAAGAATATCTAAGAAAATCTTACAGATGTTTTAAGGGTGAAAGACTGAATACCCATAAAATCAGGAAAAAAGAAAGGAAACTGCCCAAGTTTTTCCCAGAGGTTGGCATTATATTAATTGTGAAAAACTGAATGTTTCCCCCATAAAATCAGGAAAAAGGCAAGGATATTTTTACCACTTGTACACAACACTGTACCTAAGATCCTAGTCACTGCAGTAAGACAAGAAGAAATAAAAAGCATACAGATTAGAAAGAAGTAAAACTTTGTTTGTAAATAACATGATTATCTATGTAGAAAGCTCCAAAGAATATACAGTACAAAACAACAACCCATTATAGATAATAAGTGAGATCACCAATATTGTAGGATAAAAAGTATAGGATATAAAATAAGTTAGAGGAAAGACAAATAACCTGGAAAGACATAAACTACCAAAATTTTTCAAAAAGAAAAGGATAATCCCAATAGCTTTACATATAAGATTACTCATAGCTGAAGACTTTCCTACAAAGAAAACTTCAGTTCCCAGTAGCCTCACTGGTGAGTTCCTCTGAACTTAAAAAAAAAAAAAAAAAGAAAGAAAGAAAGAAAGGAAAAGAAAATAATACTAATTCTACAGAAACTTTTCCAGAAAATAAAAAAGTAAAGTAATTCCCTACTCATTTTATGAGGACAGCATCATCTGATCTAACAACCAGAAAAAAAGACATTACAAGAAAAGATAAATAAATAAATGTAAACTTTGGTAGTTATATCTTTCCAGGTTATTTGTCTTTCCACTAACTTAACAAATTTATTGGCAAAAAGTTATTTATGAAATTCCCTTATTCTTTATAAACCTATGGAATCTGTAGTGATGCTTCTATTTTTAACTCCTGATATTGGCAATTTGTTTCTCCTTCCTTTCTCAACCAATCTGAATAGAGTTATTCATTGTACTTATTTTTCAAAACAGCCTTTGGTTTCATTGATTATTCCCTTTTTTTTCCTGTTCTCAATATCAGTCTGCTTTTATCTTGCTTTTATTTTCTTCCCTCTGCTGCTTTGAATTTAATTCACTCTTCTTTTTTTTTTTTCATTTGAGATCTTTCTTTTCTATAAACATTTTGATGCTATGTGCTTCCCCCTAAGCACTGCTTTAGCTGTATCTCAGAAGCTTTGATGTGTTTTGTTTTCATTTTCATCCAACTCAGAATATTTCCTAATTTCCTTTCTGTTTGTGTCTTTGACCTGTGGCTTATTTAGAAATGTGTTCTTTAGTTTTCAAATTTTTGAGAATATTTCAGGTATCTTTCTGTTTTTAAATTTTAGTTTAATTTTATAATGAAGAACATACTTTATATGATTACAGTTCTTTTAGTTTGTGTTTGTTTTATGGCCCAGAATATGTACATATGCACTTGAAAACGTATTGGCTGTTGTTGGGTGTTCTATAAATGTCAATTAGGTCAAGTTGATTGATAGTGTCCACTTTCTCTGGCTTTTTGCTTTTTAAAAAATCAATGACTGAGAAAGGAATGTTGAGGCTTTGTCTATTTCTTTTTTAAGTCTTCTTAGTTTTAGTTCACTATATGCTAAAGTTCTGTTTTTAGTTGCATGTACAGTTTGGAATGACATGTCTTGATTAATTGTTTCCTTTAGCATCAAATAATGTCCACTTTATCCCTAGCAATTTTTCATCTTCCAAACTGTACTAGGTCTGATATTAGTAAATTTACTTCACTGTATTAGTGTTTATATGGAGTATATTCTAACATTCTCTTACTTTTAACTTATCTATTTCTCTATATTTAAAGTGTCTTTCTCATTGACAGTCTATAATTAAGTTGGTCTTTCACCCAGTTTTATAATCTTTACCATTTCACTGAGGTGTTCAGACTGCTTACATTTAATTATTGATATGCTTGCATTTAAATTTACAGTCTTGTCCTCATCATAACTGTTTAACTTACTAATTTGTGTTCCTTGATTTTAACTTATTTTTACCATTTTAACTCTTTAATTTGTTCATTATAATTCTCTTTAATTACCTAAAGAATACACATTTTGCAAACAAACAAAAATCTTAAAGACTCAGGAAAGCATAAAGAATACAAGGAGAATTATCTACAGCCCTTTAACATTGAGATTAAACATTCTTGACATTTTATTATACCCACTCACAAATTACATTCATATAGTACATACTTCTTTGTAGCCTGTTATAATGCTTTCCTATACCAATTATTTTACTTCTGAATATTTCATACTATGGCTGATTTACTATTAATTAATTGTATCTTATTGTTGGATGTATTTATGTTCCCAAAGTTTTACCATTATAAAATGTACATTATTTTCTGTACATATAATTTTTCCTTTGTCTTTGGCTTCTGTCATTTTCATTGTCAGCATTTTTGTTGCCCCCTGTGAAAGTAATTTGAACTTTTTCTCTGGATACTTTTGAGATTTTATTTTATTTTTCTCTAGTACTTTTGAGATTTTGTTTTATTTTTCAGCCCTTGCAGTATGACTAGCTTACGTGTAGTTTTCTTGTAAGTATCTTTTTTGGAGTTTGTATAATTTCTTGAATCTGTGGTTTGATATCTTTCATCAATTTTTTAACATTCCCAGTGACTTTTCTTCAGATATTTCTTCTTGTCTTCTAGGAATTTAATTACATGTATGTCAGACTTTACATGATATACAATATGTCTCCTATGGTCTTTTTGTACTTCCCATGTTATTTTATCTGTGCTTCAATTTGGATGCTTCCTGATCCATTTTATCTCTATTAACCTTCTCTTTTGCTGCATCTGAAATTCTGTTAAACAAACAAAAACTCTTAAATACAAGGAACAAAACTGGTGTTTGCCAGGAGGGAAGTAGATGGGGAAATGAATAAAACAGATAAAGGGCATTAAGGAGTATAGAGTTGTAGTTATAAAATAAATAAGTCATGGAGATGATAAGCCCATGTATTGAATTTTCAACTTTAGTTCTTTATTATTTTTTAGTTATATAATCACCGTTTGATTCTTGAAAAGAAAAGAAAAAGTTCAAATCCCTTTCTCATTATACCCATGTTTGGGTTGTTTGTGGATCTACTTCTGTTGTCTGCATTTTTTTCCTCTTGGTTTTCAGTCATTTAGTTCTGTATCCTCTGCTATGACTAGGATTTTTTTATTGAGTGGCAGACGTTGTATATGAAAAAGTACAGAAGCTCTGGATGATGATTTCTTCCCAAAAGGATTTCATTTCTGATAGATAGAAGGGGGTGTAGTCAAATCAAGGTTGATCTATGTCTGCTTTGCCCCTATTCATGGAAAGTATCTCTAGGGCCTCAGCTAAAGTTTTGTGTTGTTTGCCAAGCCCTTCAACCACGGTAAGCTCTGAAATCAGCTTCTGGCTCCAGTCACCCACAGGATGGATGAAATTTCTGCTTACCTCCTTAGCCTCCCAGCTCCTGCTCTCAACCTACCCACATGCAACTTTGGGGTTAACATGTATTTCAAGGAGAAACTTCATGTAGAATTATAGGTTTACTTCTCTGAGTTTCCTCTTCTCTGAGATCTTGGTCCCTCGGCTATTGGCAGCCTCATGTTCCATCCTCTGGCTCAATGAAACTATGAAAAGCCCTAAACCTTTGCTTCCTCCATGGCTCTTTTTCCTCTCACATTTAAGTGGCAAATGTCCTGAGAGGGGGAAATTTCACATCCTTTTAAATCCTGGTGAGTTTGATCTTTTTCTGATGCCACAAATAGAGTGTGGCCTGTCAAAGGTATCCAGACCCAAATCCCCAGAACCTATGAATGCATTATATTACGTAACAAAAGCGAATTAAAGTTGGAGATAGAATTAAGGTTTCTAATCAACAGATTTTAACATAGAAAATTTATCATATATTATCCAGGTAGGCCCAAACTAATCACATGAGCTTTTAAAAACAGATGAGAGAGGTACCTGGGTGGTGCAGTTGGTTGAGGGTCCAATGCTTGGTTTCGGCTTAGTTCATGATCTCAGGGTGGTAAGATCAAGCCCCAGGTAGGGCTCCACGCTCAGCAGGGAGTCTGCTTGGGATCTCTCTCCCTCTCTCCCTCTGCCCCTACCACTAATACTCTCTCTCTCTCTCTGTCTCTCTTTGAAATAAATCAATCTTTTGAAAAATAAATAAAAATAGAAACAGAAGAGGGAGGCAGAAAAGTGGGTGAGACATGACAAAGACTTGACATGGCTGGCTTTGAAGATGAAGTAAGGCTGCTGTGAGCCAGGACAGGTGGTAGTCTGGGAAACGCCTCTTTGTTTATAGTCAGCAGGAAAACTGGCACCTCAGTCCTACAGCCCAGGAATTGAATACTCCCACCAAACTGAATGAGCAGGAAACTGCTTCTCTCCTACAACCTCCAGAAAAGAGCACAGCCTTCCAACATCTTGATGTCATTCTTTTAAAGATTTATTTATTTTAGAGAGAGAGGAAGAGAGGGTGGGGGATGGGGAGGGGCAGAGAGAGGCTTAAGCAGACCCCACTCTGAGCACGGAGCACAGTGCAGGGCCCAATCCCATGACCCTGAGATCACGACCTGAGCCAAAACCAAGAATCAGTCGCCCAACCGACAGTACCACTCAGGCATCCTAACACCTTGATTTTAATCTGTGAGGCCCATACCAGACTTCTGACCTGGAGAACTGCAACAGAATACATTTGTGTTGTTTAAGCCACTAACTTTGTGGCAGTTTGTAATGGTAGCATATAAGACTCTTACACAATTGTTTTCTAATTTTTTGCTAGCTTTTATAATTGTTCTCAGGTCAAGGATTAGTTTCCCATAGCTTGATGTATCCGTCTGAGTTCAGTCACAGAATGAGAACTAATGTACATTATGGGGTAAAGATTTTATTATAGGAATCAGATATGACATAGTTGTGGAAGGAGCTGGGAAAATATAAGCCTAGGAAGGAAGTTGGAGGATCAGAGAAAAAGTCACCAACCCCTGAATTGGGGAAGCAAAGCACAACCACCTGCCAAAAGTGGCTGCAGAGTGATGTCTTCTGGGAAGGTGTGGAGGAAGCCAGGCTTCTGTATAACTACCACCCCTGTTGGTTCACCACTAAGTGTCTGGTAGGAACTTTGGAGCTACGTTGGTCAACAGTCAAGAAGAGCTGCATCCAGAATGGAGGAAAGGGAGAACATGCTAGAGCTATCAGTACTTCTGCATCTCTAACTGTATCCGACCACAAGAAACTTCAAAGGTTAGAAACTGCTTCACTTCCATATTCCAAATCTTGCATAAGTTTCTTTTTTGTCCAATTCTAACTCAGAACCATAGAGGGAAAGGGATTCTGGAAAAAGGGTTTCTGTTTCACCAAGTTGACGTCGTACTGGTGACCACAGTCTACGCTTTGTCAATTTGGCACCCATACATATCGCTTTTAACCATATTTTTAAAATCCTCCAAATAAAAACAGCAAAATACTTCCACGTAACATGCTGCATGCTAACCTTTGTGGGCTTCCTCCCCAAAACCCAGGAGCTCAATCTAATTATGAGAAAAGCATCAA
Source organism: Mustela putorius furo (assembly GCF_011764305.1). NCBI lineage: Eukaryota > Metazoa > Chordata > Mammalia > Carnivora > Mustelidae > Mustela > Mustela putorius. Next base: position 11,361,274 of record NW_025422123.1, on the reverse strand, counting down.
ATGACTCTCAGTTGACAGGCATTCTACAAAAGACCTGACTAGTATTCCTCCAAACTGTCAAGGCCATCAAAAACAAGGAAAGCCTGAGGAATTATCAGAGCCAAGAGGAATCTAAGAAGACGCGACATATACTTATGGTTTCCTAGATGCAATTCTGATAGAGAAAAGGACATTAAGTAAAAACGAAGGAACTTTGAATGAAGTATGGGCATTGGTGAATGGTAATGTATCAAAACTGGTTCATTCATTCATTCTGATAAATATACAATGCCAATGTAAAATAATAATAGGAGAAACTCCCTGTGGAATATGGCATTCTTCAGAGATACTATGGGTTGTGTTCCAGGCCACCACAATAAAGTGAATTATCACAATGAAGCAAGTTGAATGATTTCTTTGGTTTCACAGTGCATATAAAAGTTATGTGTGTACTATTCTTTAGTCTACTAAATGTATAATCATGTTTTGTCTAAAAAGCAATATACATACATTAACTTAAAAATACTTTATTACTAAAAAAAATTCTAATTATCATCTGAGCTTTCAGTGAGTAGCTGTATTTTTGCTGGTGGGGGGTCTAGACTCCATGTTGATGGCCACTGACTGATCAGGGCGGTGCTGGCTGAGGGCTGGGGTGGCTGTGGCAGTTTCTTAAAAGAAGATGACAATAAGGTTTGCCACATTGAGTGACCCTTCCTGTCATGAATGCTTTCTCTGGAGCAGGTGATGTTGTTTGATGGCATTTTACCCACAGTAGAACTTCTTTCAAAATTGGAGTGAGTCCCTCCAAAACCTGTCACTGCTTTATCAACTAAGTTTATGTAATATTCTAAATCCTTTGTGTCATTTCAACAGTGTTCACAGCATCTTCACCAGGTGTAGATTCCATCTCAAGAAACCACCTTCTTTGTTCATCCGTAAGAAACAACTCCTCAGCAAAGTTTTTCATGAGATCACAACAATGCAGTCCCATCTTCAGGCTCCACTTCTGATTCTAGTTCTCTTGCTGTTTCTATCACATCTGCTATTATTTCCTCCACTCAAGTCTTGATCCCTTCAAAGTCCTCCACAAGTACTTCTTCCAAACTCCTGTTAATGTTGATATTCTGACCTCTAACCATGAATCATGAATGTTCTTAATGGCCTCTAGAAGGGTGAATTTTTTGAGAATGGTTTCCATTTACTTTGCCCAGATCCATCAGAGGAATCACTGTCTGTGGCAGCTCTAGCCTTATGAAATGTGTTTCTTAGATAATAAGATTTGAAAGTCTTAATTGCTCCTTGATCAATGGGCTGCAGAATGGATGTTGTGTTAGCAGTCATGAGAACAACATTAATCTTGTACGTCTCCATCAGAACTCCTGGGTGCATTGTTAATGAGCAGTACTATTTTGAAAGGAATGTTTTTCTCTGAGAAGTAAGTTGCAGCAGTGGGCTCAAAATATTCGGTAAACCATGTTGTAAACAGATGTGCTGTCATCCAGGCTTTATTCCATTTAGAGAACACAGGTGAGTAGATTTAGCATTTCTGAAGGGTCCTAGAATTTTCAGAATGGTAGATGATCATTGGCTTCAACTTAAGGTCACCAGCTGTATTAGCCCCTAATAAGAGAGTCAGCCTGTCCTCAGAAGCCTTGAAACCACGCACTGACTCTTCTCTCTGTCTGTTAAAGTACTAGATGGCATCTTCCAACAGAAGACTGTTTTGTTTACACAGAAAATCTGTTGTTTACTGTAGCTGCCATCTTGGATGATCTTAGCTAGATCTTCAGGAGAACATGCTGCAGCTCTTACACCAGCACTGGCTGCTTAACCCTTGCACTTTGATGTTATGGAGATGACTTCTTTCCTTAGATTTCATGAACCTACCTCTGCTAGCTTCAGATTTTTCTTCTGCAGCTTCCCCTCCTCTCTCAGCCTTCACAGAATTGAGGAGAGTTATGGCCTTGCTCTGGATCAAGCTTTGGCTTAAGGGAATGTTGTGACTGGTTTGATCTTCTATCCAGACCACTCAGACTTGCTCCATCTCGGCAGTATGGCTCTTTCATTTTTTTACCAAGCTTGTGTTCGCTGGAGCAGCACTGAATTTCCTTCATGAACTTTTTCTTTGTATTCACAACTTGGCTAACTGGTTGGACAAGAGTTATAGCTTTCTACCAATCTGGGCTTTGAACAGGTCTTCCTCACTAAGTGTATCATTTCTAACTTTTGACTTGAAGTTGACCATGCAACTCCTCCCTTTCACTTGAACACTCTGAGGCCATCATAGAATTTAGTGGCCTAATTTCAGTATCACTGTGTCCCAAGGAACAGGAAGACCCAAGGAAAAGGAGACAGATGGGGGAACAGCTGCTCAGTGGAGTGTTCAACATCAGAACACACGCAACCTTTACAGATTAAGTTTGTCATCTTATATGAATAGGGTTCATGATGTCCCAAAACAATTACAATAGTAACATCAAAGATCAGTGATCACATATCACCATCACCAATATAATAATAATGAAAAAGCTTGAAATATTGCAAGAATTGCCAAAATGTGACATGGAGATATATGATAAGTGAGCATATGCTGTTGGAAAAGTAGCGTGGGTAGACTTCCTCGATAAAAAGTTGCCACAAACCAGCAATTTGTAAAATCTGCAATATCTGCAAATCTCAATAAAACGAAATGCAATCAAATGAGGTAGGCCCATATGTGGGAACTTTGTATTGTCGTTGCTATTTTTCCATAAATGTAAAATTATTCTAAAATAAAACTTTATTTTAAAAAATAGAATATGAAGATTTATTCATTTGGGGGCAATGTTCTTTTCTCTAAATTATAATTCCCTTTGATATCCTGTAACTTAAATACAAAGATCCATGACTAACCACTATTAATACCTCTTATGTTAGCTAACAGGGGAATGGGAAGGTGAGCACGGGGTGGAGATAAAGAAAAAGAGGTCTTTAATACCTAAGCAAATATGCTGTATTTATACAAAAGATTTTTGGTTTTTTTGTTTGGTTTTGTTTTGTTTTGTTTTCTGTTTTTTTGCTTTGAGAGAGACAGAGGGAGGGGCAGAGGGAGAGAGAATCTTTTTTTTTTTTTTTTAAGATTTTATTTATTTATTTATTTGTAAGCGAGAGAGAGCACAAGCAGGGAAAGCAGCAGGCAGAGAGAGAAGCAGGCTCCCCACTGAGCAAGGAGCTCAATGTGGGACTCAATCCCAGGACCCTGGAATCCATGACCTGAGCTGAAGGCAGACACTTAATGAACCCAGCCGCAGATGCATCCCAGAAGACAGAGAATTTTAAGCAGGCTTCCATGAACAGGGCTCCATCTCATGGCCCTGAGATCATGACTTGAGCTGAAATCAAGAGTCAGACGCTCAGCTAACTGAGCCGCCCAGGCATCCTTGTATTATACTAAAGCAAGAAAGAAACACTTCTAATGGTCCAGTAGTCGTACCTGGTATTTATGACTTCCTTCTTCCGCTGGCCAATCTCCATTCCTGTTGCTCTCATCAATAGACACTTAAGCTGGAATGCTTTGCCTGATGGGGTGATCCTTCCTATTTCTGTTTCAGTGCTCTTTTGCTGCGCAATGAACTACCCCAAAACTCAGTGGCTTAAAACAGCAGTGATTATTACTTTTCATGATTTGAGGGACCAAGGGTTCATGTAGGCCTTCACTAGGTGGTCCTACTACTGCACATGGCATTGTCTGGAGGCGACTGAGCTGGACCAGAAGGATCAAAAAGGCTTTGCTGGTAGATTTGGAGATTTTGAGCCTCAGTGATCTCTCCTTTCCCTTGTGACGAGCTTTGGCTTCCTCACAACATGGTAGTTTTCAGGGTAATTGAACTTCAAAGGCAACTGGCATTTAACAGAGATCAAATAGAAACCACCAGACCTCTTAAGGCAAGGCTCAGAAGTCCCACAATACCACCTCTGCTATATTTGGCACCCAAAGCTAGCCACAGGGCCAGTCCAGATGAAAGGGGAAAGGAAATACCCTCTCCCTCTTGCTGAGAGGAGCAGCAAAGAATTTGTGCCCATCAGCAATCCACTAAACCGGTCGTGGAAATTTCCTCTAAGGTAAATTTCCAGAATCGGCACTGCTGCATCGAGGGTATTCATGTTAAAAACTTGACACGTGTCCAAAAGTCCCTCCATTCAGTTTTGCCAGATTGCACTCTCATTGGTGGTGCTCACCAATCAATTTCTCTGTGCCTTCACCAACACTGGGTGTCATTACCCTTTTTAGCCTTTAGCGGTTTAAAGACAGGGAAAGTCTGATTGTTGAAGGGGGTTTTTTCCCCTGCATGTGTGAATACCATTGAGACCAAACATTTTTTATGTGTTTATTGGCCATGTCTACATGTTCTTTTTTTGAATTGCCTGATCTTGCACTTTGCCCATTCTTTTCTTCGGCTATTCTTGGTTTGAGTGTTGACGTTGGTCTGAAATCTGGGTTATTAAAGTTTAACCGACCTCAGACAACCCTACCGGGTTTTTAAATATTATTACTTACTCTTGCCCAAAATAATCTATCTTCATTTCCATTCGTTTATTCTTTATTTCCCTGGATCGTCACCTTTTTCAGTCCTTTTCTTTTCTTAGATTCACAACATTAGAACTGCAAATCCCCTTTTGGTTTTCCGTTGAGGCTATTAACACAAAAGAAGAAAGGGTCTTGTCCAGAGATTCTGAGAGGGTCTTGGGGCGGGGGAGCGGTGTCTCCCCTGTTTGGACCCATAGGACCAGCCTTTCAGCTTCTGGTCAAAATAACACCAACAATGCATTTAGCCCATTTCCCACAAGGTTTGTGTCCTTAGGTCTGGCACTAAGAAATTCAGTCTATCTCTAACTTTTGCCTGGATCCTAAATTCTTCCTGCTTCTAAGTGGCTCTACCTCTTGCTACATGGTATTTGATAAATTCACTTTGGGGCCTTGGATTCCTTAATTAGTTGGGAGCATTGACCTTTTTTTTTTTTTAAGATTTTATTTATTTTGAGAAAAAGAGAGCACAAGCTGTGACAGAGGGAGAAAATCTCAAGCAGTCTCCATGCCCCGCTCAGAGACTGACATGGGGCTCGATCTCACAACCCTGAGATCATGGCCTGAGCCAAAACCGAGAGTTGGATGCTTTACCGAACTGAGCCACCCAAATGCCCCAGGAGCTCTGGACTTCTGCTAGATGACTCTAAGACATGCTTTTTCCATTGAAGTCTGTTATTTAAGAGGGACATTTATAGAGTATGGATTAGGGGAAAGCAGCATAGATGGGAGGCAGACCCTTTAAGAAATAGGCTTTAGCCTAAGAGGTCTATTTTTGAAGGGAATTTAATCAAAGCTTTTTTAAAATAGTTTTTAATTATAGGTTTGAAACTTTGTGTTATTTGTAATACCTTTTTAGAAGCATGAAAATAGCATTGCTCTCTGTACCAACTTTGTGCTTTTCCATTTGGTAAACACTGATTTTATTTCTCTCCGTGCCTGTAGGAGTAAACCAAGCCCACTCAGCACTTCCTGTTTACCTCCTGGTTTCACCTATGGTAGGTGGGACAAACCTGATCCCCAAAATAAGCTCCCTTGGATGACTTCTGCATTTTCTGGCTAGGCGACTGGCCCGTCAATACTTGAACAATGAGTTTGGTTATTGAAGGCTTGTTCTGACATTACCCCTTCAAACTGGGTGTAGAGAGGAAAGTCACTTAATGTAATGGTAGGGATAATATAATCGTGGGATTTATATTTAAGTGGGGGCTTCACACAGTCCCTTTCACTAGGGAAAATCAAAACATTTTCAACTTTAAGCTTGGAACATGTGACGCGAGTGAACACAAAGATAGCAAATAAGCGGATTTCCTCTGGAAAGTCTCTGTGCTCGAAATATCTATTTCTTAAGGAAGAAAATTGAGTTATATGTGTATTGAGTGACTAAAGTGTAAGCTTAGAAATATTTTATGTTTCCATCATAGTTTATTCTGCTTCGCACAAATCATCAGAGCCAACCATAATTTACCATTTACTCGGGCTTTTTCGGTTGTGTTATGCTCATGTCAGACACACCTTCTTACAAGTCCCTCCGGGTCAATAGTTTAGAAATTCTGCCTCTTCCATCCCCTTCTCCTCTCAACACTTATGGAAATCTATGCTAATTGGAGCAGAAGCAGGCTGCCCAACTAATAGGGTTAGACCACTCTTAACACAAGATTAATGAGATAGAAGCTGAAGGAAAAAATAACATTTCTCAAGCAGTAAGGGTGTGGATGCCAAGTAAAAGCCAACACCCCTCCTGGATCAGTCAGACCCCACACTTTGTTTTCCCTTGACTTCAGTGGGAGGAGCTGAAGAGGAACTTGTCCATCCGGCCCTGCCGCCCTCGGGCTCAGCACAGCTGACTCTCCTGCCTTCCTGAGGCCTCCACTCAGCACTCACCATTGTGGAAATCCAGACCACAGACTCAAGATGTGTAAAAGTGCATAAAAGAGGGCATTAGGAGACAGCGAATATTTAAAGTCACAGATACCAACAAGAAGATCGGTTTGTAAAACATTCTACATTCCCTCTGTGTGACTGAACCACAGTTCAGCAGACATCGAAAGGTATCAGGGGCTTAGAGACCGGTATTTGCCAAGAGGAAGAAAAGTCTAAGTAGCTTAACAATTTGCCCAGACTGTAACTGACATGGTGTGTGATGTATCCATATTACTGGGAATGAGGGGCTGGTTTCCTCTTAGATTTCTGCCCAATTGCAGATACTGTTAATTAAAATGTGTTTTTAGGGGCACATGGGTGGCTCAGTCAGGTAAGGTCTGTCTTTGGCTCAGGTCATAATCCCGGGGTCCTGGGATCAAGCCCCACATCATGCTCCCCACTCAGCAGGGAGTCTGCTTTTCCCTCTGTCCCTTCTCCCTGCTCCTTTCTCTCTCTCTCTCTCTTGCTTTTAAGTAAATATATAAATAATGTTTTTAAAAATATATTAAAATAAAATGTGTTTTTATTGGAGCACCAGGATGGCTCAGTCGGTTGGGCATCCAACTCTTGATTCCCTATCAGGTTGTGATGTCAGGATCCTGGGATTGAGTGAGCTCCACAGGCCTCCTGCTTAGCACGGAGCCTGCTTGAGAATTCTCTCTCTCACCCTCTCCCTCTGCCCCTCCCCCTGCTCATGTTCACTCTCTCTTCCTCTCTCTAATAATTTTAGAGAGAGAGTAAATGTAATGAGTAATGAGTAAATCTTAAAAAAAAAAAAAAAAGAAAAGAAAATATGGTTGTATTGTTTTGGTTCGCAAATGGTTAAGGGCTTCTTTTGCCTTAATTCTGTCATCAGGCCATGCCATTAAATAAGAAACACAGACAGAAATTAATTTATAACTGTTCAAAGAATATGTCCAATGATGACAAATCCTTTGATAAAACATACTTTGGGTAAATGCCCAATTCAGCTCTTTCTGTTTAGACTCAATCTGGAACTCGTTCTCCCCTCCAAAAGCGAAAAGAGGCTAGTTCTGCAGCCGGCACAGTGTAGATGGACAGAAGCAGAACTCCAAGCCCTGGGAGCAGAGGGAGACTGGGAGCTACCAGGCTGTGGGGGCAGAGAGCGGCCTATTCCCGGATGGCACCTGACCTCCATCTGCTCCCCTAGTGAGGAGTCTGGACCTCTTTATTTCCCCTTTTGTGGTCTCTGGGAAAACAGAACACTGTTTTCAGTTACAGTGATGGTTAGGGATCTGCAGCAGGCGGGATGCTGGAGTCCAGAGAGGGCAGCCGGGGGAAGCAGGCCGCCTAGATAATGCTGGTCCAGCTGGGCTCGTGGCCACCTGGTTATGTGATGGAAGGTTCTTGCATTCCAGGGGGACGGGAGCAGCACCTCCGAGACTGCTTTCAGACATTAAAATACCCACAAAACAGCCATCCCAGACCCCTAATCTTACTTTATGACCAAACTATAATTACATTACAGCAATTACTTGAATATTACATTTTTATTACTGTTATGTCATTATGTCTACTAGGGAAAAAATATGCCTACTTTAACCAATAAAATTCTTAATGACTCATTTAAGCTGTGTCTACATGAAACCCCTGACTTAAACATTTTGGTCAAAATAATTTTGGGGGCCTCGGGGCAGAAGAGGATTGACCCCATGATTGACCAAAAAGCAAGAAAACATCCATTTGTAGATATACTGCTGGAGATGGAGAAGTCCTAGCCCAGCCCAGTCCGAAAGTTATGATGGTTACACCTAAAAGCTGTATTTATAAAACCATCGATTCCTTATCATCTGTTGATCGGTTTTAACTACTAACAAAAAGTAGAGCTGAGACCTCAGGAGACATCCTCCTCCTTCCTTAAACGCTTGGAGGCACATTTGATATACTTCCAAAATGCTGAGTCGGTTCAGCTGCGGAAGGACTCGTTACAGGGGGACTGGGCCAGTTTTGCAGCCCTTCCTCTCTGGGAGCCAGTGATTTATTTAGAACTCACTCAGGTCACTCCCCAAATAAAGTTACTCATGCGTGGTACTTACTTTTATAATCATTATAATTATATTTTACTCCATTACCTCTTTTTAGGTAGCGTCTCATTTTCTGTATGCCTTATCTTGCTTAACATTTCAGGCTGTCAAACTGAGTATGTTTTCGCAGCAGAGAGACCCTCTGACCCTAACCCCTTCCGGCTGAACCCAAACTGTGTCCTTTCCTAAGCAGTGCAGGCCCAGACAAGCATAGGGTGCTGTCTGTCTCGGAAATAATTGTATACCTTGAGAGCCAGCACTGAAGCCCTTGAATTTGAAGAATTGACCATATGAGCTGATGAAGTCAAAATATCCAGATTTAACTTCTTTTGACTTTTATTCACATATATTTTACCCCCAAATAGCCTACATATTGAACAAACACCCTCCTTCGAGAAAATGAAGTTGAGTACGGGTTTTGCTTCCCCTCAGTAAACCAAACCCAAGGTTTGTTCTTTGCTTCATTTTTCTTAATCCTTTTGGCAAATATATGTCCTATATAATTCAGTGCCTAATTCTAAAGTTATGTGCGTCTGCTGGACATATACACTGTTAAACATTCATGACTGCCTACAAATGTGAAAAGTCTTACCGGGCCTATTTTTAACATTGTTTTGGCAAGGCTGTTGCTGGGCGGGGGGTTGGGGAGGAGATCCTATAGATTCCTAATGAGAAAACTGAATGATTCTTCGAAATGTGGCTGTGATTCCCTCTCTTATGGAGTGGTGATGTCATTGGTGCTGAGAAGCAAGGAATTATAGAATCCCGCATTTGCCGGCAGGGTCTAGAGCTACAGGACCACATACGTCCCTGCGTGGGACCCGTCTCACACACTTGGTTTGTCATCTCTGCGAGCCTGCATCATGGAAGGGTGCATTATTTGCACGTGGGGGTTTGTTGTTGTTGTGTTGCTGTTTTGTTACTGTTGTTGTTTTATGGAACTTGATCTGCCTGCTGGCTCTTTCTCTGTTCATTACCTGCATTTGTGTGATAGAAAATAACCACCTTGTTCCAGCTGTTGGAGCAAGACAGGAGTTCCCTCTAACTCACCTGAATTCCCTGGGTCACTTAATTAGCAAGTGGCAAGAAATTCACAGAAGTCTGGCAGGGCAGGAGAATGTGAGTCTTTGAAGGTGGCCTTTCCTTCTGTCCTCACTCACACCCCCGCCTCTCCCCAGACTTCCTTGCCCTACTCAACATTTGACTCCTACCTCTCCAGACCCAAGGGGGCACTAGACCTAGCGGAACAAGGTGTCAGGAAGTTTGGTTCTGGGCAGCAAGTGGGCTGAATGGGGTACCAGGTCAGGGGGTTCATGGGGGCACGTGCTTCCAGCTCAGGCTTCACTTGCCAAGCCTTGTGTCCTGGTACAGCAGCTGTGTCGGCCAAGAGCGAGGTCCCTTCACTCAGAGGGAACATTATTTCTCATTTCTTTACCTGGAGGAGGCACTTCTTGTACCCGGACAGGATACGTTTTTCTGGTTTGTATCAAGTTTCTGTGAATGCTCGCAGGAGCCCCGGAACTGGACCTGGAGGAATGAGGCCACAACATACAGAGGAGGCAGAGTTCTGCTGCTTACATGTTGGCTGGGTCAGCCATCAGTAGTAATGGTGTCATCATTTCTAGGGACAAAGTGCTACAGAAGAAGTTACTTTGTCCCAGACAGCAAGTCTGAAACCTCTCAAAGTTCCAGGATCACCCGTAGCTTCAGGAGGAGGCTGTTTTCATTGTCATTCAGCCTAAAGCCTGCCGAATCGTCTCTACAGAGAGAACTGGTTCTATTTAGATTCGAGACTAGTTTGTTGGCCTAGCTGTTCTCTCAATCTGCCATAAAACCATGGGATCACTGGGGCCTAGAGAAGAAAGAAGCCTTGAGCCCTATAAGGTCCAGGGGCCACTTTCCAAGATGGGCCCACAAACTTGAGGCACGGTCCCTCACAGGCCTCAGCCCCCTTCTCCCCCTACATCCATTCTTCCCCACTTCTGGTGCACTAGATCTTCATGGGGGGAGAGGATTCTGATTCTTGGGCACAGACCCACTTGTGTTCCACTTCCTTCCACAAGTCCTTTGGAGAAAGCTTTTCTACCATCAATGACCCAGTGATGTCCAGCATTCACAGAGAAGGATTTGATGCCTCAGATCCTCTCCACTGGCCATCCATGATTTCCAGAGGCTTCCAAAGGAACTAGTCCAGTCCTTGACCCAGGCCCAACCAAGCCAGCACATGACACCCATTCTCACCAGTGCTAAAGGACTCTGCATTTTTGCCTTGGCTTCCAGGGATCCCTTCTATTTCACTGAGATGATACAAGAACCATTCTATCAATCCTTACTCCCTCTCCCCAGGACACTCTTGTTTCCACCCTCTTCACCCTCTGATTGAGATCCATCTTCAGCGTGGTGGAAGAAGTACCCTGGAGCCAACCTCCTGATTGTTTCCTCTGCAGAGAGGCTCCTGGTAGGGCCCTCCAGCAGCTCAGACTTGTGCACAGATACCCCAGCCCAGAGCTCTGTTTGGATGGTGATTTGGACTAGTGCCCATCTCCTGTGGAGACAGCCCTACCCTCCTTTCAGCTTTGCTAACACCAGCACCAGGCATCTGTTGATTCCTTTTTTCTGCCCTTCAGCCCCCACCGAAGTCCCAGGTGCCTCCCAGCAAGGGCTGCACTAGAAATGACACATGGCATTTGAACCCACCCTTTGTCTTTGCAAGAAGGATATTAATTTGGCAGGTTAATTTGGTAAATCTATAAATCACGAATGGGGATTCTGACTTCACACTATTAATTTATGATGCTGCATATTAGTTTAACAGATTCCACAGAAAGAATTCATTTGTTACAATAATGTTTTTATAAACCTCAAATAAATATTGGTTTTCCTTTTGGAGACTGCCTCTCACACACTAATATATTATTCTTATATTACAGACTCACCTAAGATCTGAACAAGACACCATTTGATGTGACATTCCATCTTCCCGCCCAAGAGTGTGGCCTGGAGAAGAGCCCCTCAGGGCTGGCCACCATATTGCTCTTCTCGGTGACCAGTTGCATGTGCCCCTGCCATTGACTGAGATATTGAGCTTACCCTTGATCATTAGTTCCAACCAATTAATTTTTGGCTAAGTCATCTCCAAGTTCTGTATCTACTAGCTACTGTCACATAACAAACACTCCCAAACTCAGCTTAACCCAGTAAAGCACTTTGTTGATGAGTCCAGAGGTTGTCTACTCTTGGCTGACTCCCTCATGCATCTCTGGTTTGCTGTGGGTTGGTAAGCAGCTGTGTTCTTCTTGGCTGGGCACTTGGGAGTCAAGTGACTACATCTGATGTAGGATGGCCATGGTTGAGACCTCTTCTCCATGGTCTCGCCCTCCAACCTTAGGCTGATCATAGAAAGTTGGCAGGAATCTCTGAGAGAGAGGAAGCACACCAGATCTCTTGAGTCCTAGGCTCAGAACCGGTACCATGTCACTTCTGCCATTTTCTACTGGCCATAACAAATCACAAGACCTGCCCAGATTCAAAGGGTTGGGGGGCGGGAGGAGTTCTATTTCTTTAACTACAAAGTGACTTTGGTGTGGACAGGGAGTTCTATTTCTTTAACTACAAAGTGACTTTGGTGTGGACAGGGAAGAGTGACATATTATGCATATTTTGTGCAATCAATCGACCAAAGATTTGTAAATAGCTTTTCTTGATTCTAAATGTAGGTCTTTATAATGCTAAATCTCTTTCAGGTTTTTTGTTTGTTTGTTTGTTTTACATAACGCAGAGGCTCTTGCAGGTTCAGTTCCTTGCCTGGAGCTAGTAAGTGGCAGCAGAGGACTAGAATCTAGGTTTTCGGCTGGCAAGTTCAGAGCCATTTCCAATATTCCACTCAGAAGATCCCCTTTGGCCTGGTGGCATGCATTTATACAAGTAGTTTCCTGCACAGTGTGGGAAGAAATGTGTGGACATGTAGTGAGTTGGGGGTGAGGCTCATTGTTCCAAATCAAGCCTGACCCCAAGGTCCTGGTCTCTGTGTCCCCTTAGCACAGTGTTGGAAACCCCAGGCCAAATAATCCCGGAAAGATACTGTACTCTACACACCACTCTTGGACACTTCATTAAAGACTGATTCTAATACTCTTGCTCACTCAAATTCTCTGATTTCTTGCTAAATCTGGGTCTTCCAGCTAAGAGCCATCTTAGCCCTTTTGTCTATTTTCTGCTGTCATGCTTCAACTTCTGGCTGCATATCCCAATCTGGCTGCATATCCCAACCTCAGACCTGCTGCTTGCACCCTGAATCCCTTCTCTCCCTTTTCTGGATGTCTTCTTGACATCTAAGGCTTGTTGACTTCTTTCCCAAGACACTGGCCCTCTTCCAGTTTTTATAGAATAAGCCGGTGACCTCCCACACTCCTCAAGTGTGCTGAAAACCATTTAAAATGCAATCACTGGCCTTGGAGTTTTAATAAGAAACTTGACCCGGAGCTCCTGGTTCTGGAACAACTTGGTGGCAGCTCAGTGCCTGCTGGGGTGTCACCTCCCCCTGGTCCCACAGAAGGATTGTAGCAGGTCGGGATTCTGAGGGTTTGGACACAGACTGTGGCACAGCAGCTCCTGGGCCTGGAGAGGACAGTCTTCCTCAAGCCAGCCTCCCCCCACTTCCTCCCTGGCATGTTCCTGTTCTCTTGACAGCCTATCCTCTTCACTAGGTACTATATGCTCAAGACACAGCAGGGCAGGCCAGGTCTGGGGTGAAGAGAAGAGGTTGCAAGGCACTTAGAGGTCACTCTAGACACTGCCCTTGGCCTCACACACACACTACCTGCCGCCGGCCCGACTGCCCATAAGACCGGAATGGGTGGGGTGTCTATGGGAATTGCTCTGTCTTCTGTTTTTAACAGCTGAGTGAAAGGGTGTCCCCTTATAAAAGGAAAAAAAAAAAAGTCTCTTCAAGGTTTGCTCAAGAATGATGAGACTTGGCAGGTCTGAAAGAAGAATTCTTATCCTCTCACTCACCACTCCCAGATTTCCTGATAGCAAAGCGATGGTGTGGGCAGGACGAGGGGGTGAGACCCCTTTGCTTATTTGCAGCATTCTTGGTGGTGGTAGGGGTGGGGTGGGGTGTTTCTAAAAAACAAACAAAACGTACAAAAAAGCTGACACTTGATAAATAAACCATTTCCAGTAACCAAAGACGAGACGTTCCTGGGAGCTCCCAAGCCCCTTCTGTTTGTTGCTGTTCTCCAATTAGCCGAGAATGCCCACAGATTGTGCTAACGCAGCACTAAGCCCCCGTGCCAAACACCTTCTCAGGTTTTTTTCCCCTCTGCATTCTGCTAATCCCTGGATGAAACATAATCGCTGAGAAATGTTCAAGGTTGGATACAACGGAGAGGAACTCAGCATTGGCTCCCACCCAGTGGAAATAACATGCCACTGGACTCGACAAGGCCGGAATAAGGATGTTGAACAAATACGCTCTCTTCAGCCCTCCTTAGCAACCGCTTGTTGCTTCCCACAGGAGCCCTCGCTCTCCTCGAGTTGTGCCTTCTGCTCCCAGCTTGCAGCACCTGAGAGACATTCTAGAAGCAGTAAACAGGCAGGGAAGTCAATGAGCACCAAAGGCCAATCAGGAAAAGAACGGAAAGAGAATGAAGTCCTTTGCTCCCCTCTAGGGCAAAATGAAAGTAATAAAAACATGTACATGTAATAAATACATAATTCTATTTAATAATTAAACTCCAGCAACCTGCAGGCATGATTCTTGTTTGCTGTCTCTGGACCTAGAGGAAAATGTCTCTCCCTATTGTGGTTTCGAGGTGGGATTTCTGAACGAGAAGTTCCAGGTCTTGACTGATCCCTGTCATCTGTGTTCTGATGATAGTAAGAGAAAGGAAATCAGAGAATGGGACAGAACTTTATGTAGTGAAGAATGAGGGAGAAAAAGTCAACTAAAAGGACTCATGAAATTACACATGCCATTATCTAAAATATACACACATATGCATATGTTTCTCTCTCCTTCAATCCTTACAGCCAATCAAATCCTTCTTTTTTACAGTTGATAATCTGATGTGTAGAGGGGTTTGAGGGCACACAGATTGAACCAAGGAGAGGATTGGAGATCCTTATGTGGTTCTAGACAGAAAACAGGGCTCCGAACAGTTATGGAGGCAAAAACTCAAAGTTAAAACAACTAATCACAGCAAGTCTGTCTACTTTCAGATGGCCAAAAGACAATGAAATAATAAGACGTGGGCAAGGTTCTAGACCTTTCCCCAAGGGTCTTAGAAATGCTCAGCTGAGAGCTTGTATCTCTATCAGTTATGGTGACGAAAATCGAGGCCTTACATTTGTGCTGAAACTGAACCTAGAGAGGTTTCCCCTCTATTACGGGTCCAGCTCTCATGAAATCAGACATGATGACACCAGGAGGCACATTAACGTTTTTACCTGCCCTGCATGGAGAAAGGAAGAGGGTGACCTGTGTTACCACACCTCCCAGGGTGGATCTAAGTGGCCTCCAGGTGACTCGCTCTGGACCTCTCCCCTTTCCTCTGAAACGATGAATTGCTCTCTGGCCACCAGGCCATAAAGCCAACAAGGCCGCTGGGGTCCCAGCCCTGGCTCCCAGGGCTGTGTGCGCAAACATGACACCCTCTCCAGCTTCCGGCAGATCATCCAGGACCCTCTGAAACAGCCTTGCTTCATTCATTCACTGAGCCCTCAACTCGCCAAGCCCAGGGCCACACAGCAGCCCATGGAGGTTGCAACTTCTACAGTGTTTCCTTGGTCAAGAGGAGAGAAGCTCAGCTCAGGGCAGATTTCCAGCCAGCTGTGGGAGTGTCCCACCCCTCCGCCTAACACAGCTCGCCGAACTTTCCTGGACCTGAAGGCACTGTGAACTTGTAAGAACCTCCCGGGCTTTGAGTTCTGGTTCTGGTCCTGGTCCACTGTCTGCTCTGGGGCACGACAATGACCTCTTTGGGCTTCAGTCTCTCATCCACGGAAAATGGAGGTGAGAATTCCTCCCCAGCCAGGATCTGAGGCAGTGCCAAGAGCGCACCCGGCAAGTGGGTCCCCATAGGACAGCACTTTCATTGTCATCATCATTATCTCAAACTCTCTCATGGATTCAGAGGATTTCTTTTTCCTACCATAGTCAGTAATTACCAAAAGCCAAATGCTCCATCCCCTCTCTGTCTTTCGGTTCTTTTTCGTTTTTCCCCCGAAGATTTCCTCCAGAAAAGTATTTCGCCTGTCTCCTGGGTGAGTCTATTCCTGGCCAGATTTTTTTTTCATAACCTTTGGCAGAGGGGAGCACACTTCCGCTGAAACGCCATCAGAGAAGAGAAAGAGGAAGCAATCAGCCAGATAAAAAACGTGGGATCTCTTACAGGTCAAACACCTTGATTTCTCCACCAAAGCAATGGCATTTAAAAGACAGGGGGTGGTGGATGGGAGAGTTTTTAAAGAATAAGAATACGGAATCCAACAACCAAATGCAATGTATAAACATGCCAGGATTTGAACAAACAAATGTAGCAAATCAGGAAGACAAAATCAGAAAGCTTTGAATAGGGACTGGCTATTGCTGATATTAAAGAATTAATTTTAAAATTTTAAGATAGGGCAATGTCATAGAGATACACTTAAATAGTTAGAGATGCACACTAATTATGATGGGTAAAATTATTGTTTTAAATGTTAATTCCAATGTAGCTAACATACAGAGTTATATTCATTTCAGTGTACAATACAGTGATTCAACACTTCCATACAACACCCAAGGCTCATCACAAGTGCACTTTTTAATCCCCATCTCCTAGTTCAACCATCCCCCACCCCTCACCTCCCTCTGGTAACCATCAGTTTGTTCTCTGTAGGTAAAAGTCTGCTTCTTGGTTTCTCTCTCTCCTCTCCTCGCTCCTCCTCCTTCTCCTTCTTCCTTTTGTTTGTTTCTTAAATGCCACACAAGTGAAATGATACAGTAATTGTCTTTCTCTGACCGCCTTATTTCACCTAGCATTATGCTCTCTAGCTCTGTTCATGTCATTGTAAATGGCAAGACTTCCTTCTTTTTATGGATGAACAATATTCCATTGGATACATACACCACATCTTCATCCCTTCATCTATCAGTGGACCCTTGGGTTGCTTCTGTAATTTGGCTATGGTAAATACTGCTGCAATACACATAGGGGTGCATGTATCCCTTTGAATTGGTGTTTTTGTATTTTGGGGGTACCCAGTGGTGTCCTTAGGATAGTTCTATTTTTAATTTTTTGAGGAACCTCCATACTGTTTTCCACAGTGGCTGCACCTGCTTGCGTTCCCACCAGCAGTGCAAAAGGGTTCCTTTTTCTTTACATCCTCACTAACACTTCTTGTTTCTTGTGTTTTTTATTTTAGCCATTCTGATGGGTGTGAGGTGTTATCCCATTATGGTTTGGATTGCATTTCCCTGATGATGAGTGATGCTGAGCATCTTCTCATGTGTCTGTTGGCCATCTGAAAGTCTTCTTTGGAGAAGTGTCTGTTCATGTCTTCTGCCCATTTTTAATCAGATTATTTGTTTTCTGGGTGTTGAGATTGATAAATTCTTTATCATTTATATTTTGGCTACTAACTCTTTATCAGATATATCATTTGCAAATATCTTTTCCCATTCTGTTGGTTGCTTTTTGGTTTTGTTGACCATTTCCTTCAGTGTGCAGGTTTTTATTTTGATGTAATCCCCATAGTTTATTTTTGCTTTTGTTTCCCTTGCCTCAGGAGATGCATCTAGCAAGAAGTTGCTACAGCTGATGTCAGAGATACCACTACCTGTGCTCTCTTCTAGGATTTTTATCATTTCAGTTCTCCCATTTGGGTATTTTAATCCATTTTTAGTTTATTTTGTGTATGGTGCAAGAAAGTGGTCCAGTTTCATTCTTTTGCTTGTAACTGGCCAGTTTTCCCCAATACCATTTATTAAAGAGACTATCTTTTTCCCATTGGATATTTCTCCCTGCATTGTCAAAGGTTAATTGAAAGGTTAATCATGGGTTTATTTCTGGGCTTTCTATTTCATTCCATTGATCTATGTTTATTTTCGTACAGATACGATACTTTCTTGATCACTATGGCTTTGTAATAGAACTTGAAGTCTGAAATTGTGATACCTCCAGCTTCTCTTCTCTTTTTCAAGATTGTTTTGGCTCTTTGGGGTCTTTTGTGGTTCCATATAAATTTTAGGGCTGTTTGTTCTAGTTCAGTGAAAAATGCTGTTAGTAATTTGATAGGGATTGTGTTAAATCTGTAGAGTGCTTTGGGTAGTATAGACATTTTAGAAATATTTGTCCTTTGAATCCATGAACATGAAAAGCCCATTTTTTGTGTCAACTTCAATTTCTTATATCCATGTTTTATAGTTTTTAGAATAAAAGTCTTTCACCTCTTTAGTTAGGTTTATTCTTAGGTATCTCATTATTTGGGGTGCAATTATAAGTGGGATTGATTTCTCTTCCTGCTGCTTCATTATTAGTGTATAGAAATGCAACAAATTTCTGCACATTGATTTTGTGTCCTGTAACTTACTGAATTCTTTATCAGTTCTAGTACCTCTTTTTTTTTTTTTTTTGGTGGTGGAATCTTTAGGGTTTTCTATATGTAATATCATGTCATCCACAAATAGTGAAAGTTTTACTTTACTTTTTCCTTACCAATTTGGATGACTTTTATTTCTTTTTGTTGTCTGATTGCTGTGGCTAGAACTTTAGTATTATATTGAATAAAAGTGGTAAGAGTGGATATTCTTGTCTTCTTCCTGACCTTAGACCCCATTGAGTATCATGTTCATTGTAGGTTTTTCATATACGGCCTTCATTCTGTTGAGATAGATTCCCTCTAAACCTACTCTGTTGAGGTATTTAGGGTAAAATTAAATGATATCCCTTTGTGATGGGCAAAATAATGACCTCCAAAGATGTCTACATCCCTGGAACCTGTGAATACATTACTTGACATGCAAAAAGGACCTTGCAAATGTGGTTACATTAGGATCCTCAGCTGGAGGGATAGCCTGGAATATCTGGGTGAGCCAATCTAATCACATAAGAGATAGAGGAAGAAGGCCAGACCCCAAAGAAGTTGGGGAGCCTCTTGGAGCTGGAAAAGGCAAGGAAATGGATGCTCCCCTAGAGCCTCCAAAAAGGAGTCCAGCCCTGCAGACACCTAAAAAATAACCAATTTCTGTTGTTTTAAGTCACAGGTTTTGGTAATTTTCTATAGCAATAAGAGAAAACTAATACATATGGCATCTGTTTTAAAATTCTTCAGGGAAAGAAAAAAACCCCAGTGGAGAATGGATGAAATATTGGGAAAATACCAGTAACAACTGAAATTAAGAGATGGGCACTTTGAGATTCATCACACTATTCTGTCTACTTTTATGTTTGAGATTTTCCACAATAAAAGGATTTTTTAAAAACAAATGGGGGGAGTGGGGAGCAGACAAGGGGAGAAAGAGAGGGTTTGAAGGACAGGGTGGGAGGGCGGTTTGTGATACGGCATGAGACTGCAGGTCTCAGACCAGAGACCAGCAAAAGTGACACGTCATATGAGTTAGTGAGATGACTTCTACTCACCAATCAGATGCTGAATGATCTTTGTGGGGACTGACCAGAAGTAAAGGACTCTCTCTAGGAAAACAAGACCAAACAAACAAACAAACAAACAAATAAAAATCCACTTAACTGAACATTTCTTGAGTGTCTACTGTGGCACTGATCACTCACTCTAGTCCCATGCTCTAAAGGCTTGGCACTGATGAAAGAAACAGAAACAAAAACCAGAAAGATGGCAGAACTCAAGGCTATTCCCTGAAACTTCAGTGAAATCCCACTCATTTGGTGGCAGAAGTGACTGTGAGGTCTGACTTACCTCGGAAAGCAAGGATAATTTGTGTCCATCCAACATTTGCCTCACCCACACCCCCATGAAAAGTACTTGTGAGCTCCCAGATGAGCCCCAGGGACCCTTCCCACTGCCTTAGGTGGAAAAAAATAGACATCCTCTCAAATGGGCTCAAGGACAGGGGCTTTGGAGTAAGGAGTCAAGGCACTAAGTGGGGCAAGTCTAATAAGGGACAAGAACTGGAACCTAGCTACCTAGAGGAAACACAGCCACTTCTCTGTCACTTCTGCCCACCAGCGTCGTCTCACTTACGCTGTGGGATAACATCTTGAACACTTTGCTTGCCTTGGGCTGATCTTGGCGAGTGGCATCCATTCTTTCAGGGAGTCTGGGGCTATTCATCTGAAAGGAAGGGAAACAGACTATTGGGTTCTAAAAAACAGATTATGGAAACCCAAAAGGCAAAATCCCAAAGAGCTCTAATGCCCTAATCCATGATTGATGGCCTTGATGATTACGAGGGAAAGACATCATCAGATCCCAGCCTGGGAAGTAGATGGGACAAACAGAGGGGATGTCACAAAGCGAGGCTGGCAGGGTCCAGGGTGGCGAGAGAGAAGTAGGCTCACTCTCTAGAGACTGCCAGATCAGCACCCTCAGACTCTTGGGTTACCCACCACTCACAGCTCTAGCCAGAAGCCGGTGAGGGGGGTCTCACAGTGAACCAACAAATATCTCTCTCTGGTAGTAGTCTGCATGGGGCCTGGTGATTGTTCTGGGATCAGTGCTGCCCTGAGACACTGCTCAGACCCATCCTGAATGCATCTATAATAACAACACAACCTCCCCAAACACCAGTGACACGCCAAAGGGGGTAGAGTATGGAGCACCCTCCTCTGCATGGGACTGAATGGCCTAGTATCTTTCCTGAAGCAAGGAGACTGGTGAAACCCTGCCCACTTATACTTACTCAAGAAAAGCCCCTCCAGAGCCAGAGGCACTGGTCACTCAATGGGAGTCACTGCATCTCGAGTCCCCAGTCCAGGGAGAAACGATCTGATCGGCTCAGCTTGGGGAAAGGGTCTCCTCTTGTGTCTCCTGTCTGTGGCCACAAGGCTGGAATCACATGGCTTGCAGCTTCCTCCCTAAAGGTTATGGGACATGTGTTCTGATTCCCACTCAAACCTGTTCTTCAAGTCTTCCCCTTCTGGCTGAGGCCATTTGTGTGACCCCCACACTGCCAAATCTGGTTGTCAGTCCTCTCCTTTTTTACTGAGCTTTTCAGCAGCATTTGGCACAGAAAACCACTCTGTCCCTTTTCATCCTCTTCTTGGGACATCAGTGGCACTGTCCTTGCCTGGTTTCCCCTTCCCTCAGTGACCATTTCTTCCTGTTCTTCTTTGCTGGCTTTTCCTCCTCCGTGGAAGATCACATCTAGTCTGATGACTCTGAACACCATCTCTTCGCCAGGGAATCCTATACTCCTATCCCTAGCCTTGACTCCTCCAAGGAGCCTTACCCTGATAGATCCAGATGCTTATAGGATGTCTTTATTTTGGTATCTAATTCAAGCTCCCCAATAATATCTGTCCACAAGCTTACATGTAGCTGGGGCTGTCTTTCTGCTCCAGAAGAAAGTGTGGCTTATACGTAGAACACGAGAGTGAGTGGAGCACAGAGAAAATCCTTAGTCTAGGCTGGGTGTTTATGGAAGAAGAAGCAGATCTGAGCATCAGGGAGCGATGACAAAGTAACAGAGCTTCTGTTCCATAGCCCTGTCTTGGGCATTGTCCTATTTGGTCAACACAAACACCCTCCTTAGGGGGAACAAGGGTGATCCCTCATATTTCTCATGTTCTCACCCATGAGTGTGCCAGGAGTGGGAACCTGAGTTCCCAAAATCACACAGCCAGTTAATAGGATTTGGGTCTCTCGGGGTCCAGATCTCCAGACTCCTAGTTCAGTGCTCCTTCATGACCACATACTACACACTGTCCTACTCCTGGTCTCAGGAAAGTGGAGCAATAAATCCTCTGAATGGCAACACTTCTCCTTCCATACTTGGGTTGCAAAGCAGTTTGAGGACTCAGGCAGCCTATGAAGGTGCCACTCGGCCCCCTCCCACAGGAGACCCTGGGTACTGACTTTCCTTCCCTTGATCCCACAGCATCTCAATGCATAATTATGCCTCAACTTCCTACCAGACCTTTGAGCCATGAAAGAGATGTTAGAAGTGGTGAATTCATGGCAGAGCTGGGGTACAACCAAGCCCCCTGCAAGCCAAAAAGCACAGTGAATATACTCACACCACAACACTGCTGAATTTTTACAATTTGCAAAGATGGGACAGTTTTTATTTCTTTCTTTTTTTAAAGATTTTATTTATTTTGGACACAGAAGGAGACAGCAAGAGAGAGAACACAAGCAGGGGGCGTGGGAGAGGGAGAAGCAGGCCTCCCGCAGAGCAGGCAGCCCGAAGTGGGGCTCAATCCTCAGGACCCCAGGATTGTGACCTGAGCCGAAGGCGGGTGCTTAATGACTGAGCCACCCAGGTGCCCCCAGTTTTCATTTCTAAATAAAACATTATGACCCGTGGAAAGTCGCTCGACCAATTCCATTCACCTCCTCTCCTCCTCCCCAGAGGTTGTGCCCATCCTGACATTGGCATTCACCATTCCCACTTGTTTCTATACTTACACAGCAGATGTATGTATCTATAAACAGTACACAGGATCGGTTTGTATATTTTTAAACTTGATATAAACAGCATTACACACTAGAAGCCTTTCTGCAACTTCCTATTAGGTTCTTGAGCCTTAACCGTGATGGTAAGCGCAGGGCTTGTTCATCCTTTTAGTTACTCGGATACCTTCATTTCTTTCTTTATCATCATTTCTTTACGTTCATCTTGATGACTGGCTCAGCTCTGTCTGGGGAAGCAACTTTTCCACCGTCCTGTTGGGACACTCCTTCTCCCCAGCGTGTCCCTGTCCCGGCCCAAGCTGCCGGATCTCCGAGACACGTGGCTGAGGGTTTCTCTAGGGACTTCCCAGGAGAGGGATCGCCAGGCCGCGGGACAGGCACGGCTCCAGTTTTACTAGATATTTGCCAATTTGCTCTCCAAAAGTGGTTGTACCAATTTACACCCCCACCCAGTTCAGTAATCTTTCCATTATGCCAAGCTGCTGCCTTATTCTGCTTTCAATTCCTTATAATTTATGAAAGGAAAATATAAAAGAGGTGCTATTACCTTATTAAAAAATCCAGCTTCCTTTCCCTGCAGAAAGGAGAGGAGAAAGAAGGGCAATTGCATATTGGATTAGGGCCTGGCATGCATTCATCAACTTTATAGAAGCGCAGGCTTGGAATTCAGGTCTCCTGAGGGGGGAGAGTGGGGCCACTGGAAACAAGAGACACTTTCACCACGGCCTTCTCCAGGAACGCAGATATAATTTACTCTAAGGTACAAAAACGTTTGCACTTACAGCCTCCCTGGTTCCAATCAGGACATGAAGGGAAAGTGCCAAGACACCAGAGAATAAGCCAGTTCTCATAAACTTTCCAGCCAAACTCTGCAAACTCTGGAAGGAGGAATCAAGACTGGTAATGAACTTGAGCACTCAGGCCAGGTCAGCTCTGAGCTCTTTTGAACAGTGACTGGCAGCCTGCCCCCCAACTCAGGAGGGGAGAGGGGAGAGGCCTCACTGCTCCCTACCAGCGCACCCCTGCTGTGCACCCTGAGGCTCTGAGCCAACCTCACTCATCTGTGCTGTGTCCTCCCCAGGCCCACACTCTCTTGCCCTTGGGCTTGCTTCAGGAGGAATACATTGTCCCCCCCCCCCCTCCAAGGCCTGTGGGATTCCCAGCTTCTAGTCTCCTCTGAATCCTTCCCTTCCCTGGTCAAGACTCCTCTCTCCCTCTCCTCAGCCTCCGTGACACTGTGCTCAGCACCGTTGTGGTACCGGGTACTTAGTCTTGGTCGACCTGCCTCGGTCCAGACAGGTGAGTGAATCTGTTGTCCAAGCCTGTGGTTTCTGGAAGACGGGGCTGAAGTCTTCTTTATCCTAGTGCCCTGTGGGTGCCCACCCCCCTGGTTCACTCTAGAAGGGGCTGAGAACAAGAGAAACAAAGGAGAATTGCTCTGGCCCTTCTTTGTGCCCCTCTGTTCCTTTCCATCATGAGCTGTCCCTCTTATCACTGCATGCTGTGATTATCACAGCCCCCCTAGCAGAGGAGAAAAGCTGAGCCTGTGTTCTTGGCCATCTTCCCTCCAGGCTCCCGGGGAGCAGGGTCCAGTCTCCATCAGACCCTGGGCCGTGGCCTGGAGACTGGACAGTACCAGGTAGGTGTGTACCCAAGTGTAAGGCTCACTCCCCATTGGAACCAGTGCCTCCCGTCTCCTTAGCTGCACATAGCTCTTTAGACTTGGGGTAGAATGCAAAAACGAGAGCCCCTCTGCGGCTCTGAATGAAGCCGGAGACAAGAGAACGCCCCAGGGAAGGAAGAGAGAGACCATTTTAATTGGAAGACTTTTTGTATTTTCCTTTTCTTCTTGTTTTTAAGTCCCAGTCTTGGATCCTAGAAATTACAGGCTCCTTCAGCATTGCCCCTGCGGTTGGAAAAAATGCTCATTTCACTTTTAAAACAAACAATGGAAAGTTCCTTTTAAAGGAAAAATCTTATTAGCCCAAGTCCAAGCAAATCTGCCCAGAGTTTCAGTCCGCTCTTCAGGCTCTGCCCATAGGGCAGAGGCGGCCCCCCAGGAGGCAGCCCCGAGGGAGGCTCCGTCTGCCCTCACTGCCCCAAAGGCTTCCCTTCTCAGGAGAAGCACCCGGCCCTCCCTGTGGGGCCGAGGCGCGCAGAAGACCTCACAGTGAACACACACAGGAGGAAACCGCTCAGACATGAAAGGGAGGAGAATATCCTTTACCCAAATAAACAGCCAGAGGAAGATGCAGAAGGAAGCGAATCCCATCAGACAAAGCCACAAATTAAGATCACAAGAGGCTGGGGTTGGGAGTCAGGCTCTGTCTTTAAAATGTCTTCCAGGAAGCTGTCCCTGGTGCAACCCTGTCATCTCAGCCGTCCCCTACCCCCGCTGGGCCTCCAGCAGCCCTACCGTGGGCACCCGGGCAAGTGCCAAATCATGGGTGACATGGCAGAGTGGGAAGGAGGCTGACGGGGGAAGGGGTGGGGTCGAGATGGGCCATAGTTCAGGGTCCCAGATGTGTAAGGAGGACCATGAGCCCTTCACAGAACCCTGGGAGGCACCCGGCGAGGGAAAAGGGGCCTCTTGCTGGGGCTGCCTCTCTACCCCTGACAGAGCCCTCTCCACCCACAAGCAGGGCTCTAGGCCTTTCACAAAGCATCACCTCAAGCTATACCCCAGGGATTCAAAGGTTGTTCTTCCCTTCCCCCCTCACGTGTGGCTCCACTCAGGAGGAGACCATTTCCTCTGAGACGCCAACTCAGCCTGCGTAGTGACTACAGCACACAGCAATCTGACGCCGCCTGAGGCTCACCTAGTCTCGCTTGAATGTCCCAGGGCTAAGATATGAGGACACATGACCTGCTGGAGAGACACAAACGGGTACGGCCTTCTGGGACAGCCAGCTGGCGCCATGGAAGACAATTCAGTATGCGTTTCCCCAAGTTCTGGCAATCGTTTAGTAAAGGGGTGTTTATGAGGAGGTTCGTGTGGCCTAACTTTGGTGTTGGAGAGTTAAGGAAAATCTTAAATGTTTATCCCTAGGGGCACAGACAAGTAAAATGAGGTGGATGGATCCTCAGACAACGTGTGGATACTCTCTCAAGAAGCCTGGCCGCTCAGTCAGTCAAGCGTCCAACTCTTCATTTTGGCCCAGGTCATGACCTCAGAGTTGTGAGATGGAGCCCCATATCGGCCTCCACACTGGGCGTGGAGTCTGCTTAAGGTTCTCTCTCGCCCTCGGCCCCTCCCCCACTCTCTCTCTCTCTGTCTCCAAAAAAAAAAAAAAGAAGAAGTTGGTAGCTGCAGCCCAAGAGCAATTAGAAGGCCATTAAAGCTTTCTACGTTCACATCAGAAGACAAGAAAACATCATGATTAGGGAGATATCCAGGAAATTTGAGAAATTAGAAAAAGAACATAATAACCCAAAGAAAGTAGAAGGAAGGAAATAATAAAACTTAAGGCAGAAATTTATGAAACAGAAAATAATAGAATCAGCAACGTCAAAAGTTGTTTCTTGGAAAAGACAACCCTCTTACAAGATTAATCCAGAAAGAAAGAGGCTAATGAAAACACACCATTTTAGGAATGAAAAGGAACACATCTACACATAGTGTAGAGATTCCACAGAACACAAGAGGACATTATGAAGTCTAGAATCTCATCATCTCAGTCAGATCTAGGCGCAAACAAGGCTCAGGCAGTGTAGCTCCTGAGGGAAGCTCTTTGAATGTGGTAGCTTTCTAGTTTAAGAACTTCAAGCGAGACAGACGTGTTAGCCCCCAACATCCGGTGTTGGGACATGGCTAGGATAACTGCTGTAGTCATTCCTGTTCAAAAAGGGGAAAATGGAAGACACACAGGAGCCACTGGCCCACAAGATTTCTGAAATCCAGTGGGGAAAATGGTGGAAGTTCGGTGATAAGGACTCAGTCTTATTTCTGCCGAGAAATAATTCTCCATGGCTCTTAAAGCTACCTTCTAGGCTCTTCGTGCTCCCCTCTGTGGCTCTTGCTTTCATCTCCCGAGTCGTCCTTCACATTTTTTTTCTCACTCGGCTTCCTGCCGGTTGAGTTTTAGAGGTCCCAATGTCTGTTTATCCTGTTCTGTCTCTGCGCCTTTTAGTACAGGCTGGAGATTTTGTGTGCATGTGTATAATTATCTTTAACATTTTTTGGTTCTCCTTTGAAATTCATTGGGGTTTTCTCCATGAGACATAGGCCACACATACACGTCTGTTTGAGATAAGCTCTTCTCCACATTGGGCTTCTACTGCAATGCCTACATTAAATGCTAAGCTTCTCAGAAGCCGTACTGTTTACGACTGTGGGACACATCCTTAAAGTCTTTAGTTTATAATTTATAATTTATTTATTTATTTATGAGTGAGTGAGTGAGTGCGCACTGGGAGAGAGAAGCAGAGGGAGAGGGACAAGCAGACTCCCTACTGTGCAGGGAGACAGATGCAGGGCTCAATGTTATGACCGTGAGATCACGACCTGAGCCGAAATCAAGAGTCAGACCTTTAACCAACTAAGCCACCCAAACGCCCCCATCCCTCGGCACTGTAGAGTGCATTTCATCTGGCTGACTGGAACCCTGAGGCACCCACTATGATCTTTCTGAGGTCTTAAACAAAGAATTTTGACAGCCACCATCAGCTTTATTTGGGGACTATTCTTTCCTGGCAGTGCCCTTGATTTGAACTTCAGTTGAAAGATATTTCTTAATTTTATCATCATTTGGCATCTGAAGTGGCTGGGAAATTCTAAATCGGCAAAATCTTGTTTCCCTTTTGTTTGGCAGCAGCTTCTCTACCTTATCTCCCTCCTGGTGCATTTTAGTTCAAGCAGCACGACGTTTAGCACTCTGGCTGAAAACAACCTTAGCTAACTCACTGCCTTCACTGGGGGCACCTCCTATTTCCATTAACTATAGATGACACTATTGCTAGGCTGGCTGCCACGGCATACCAGGGATTCCCCTTCCTTCAGTTTCTAACAACAGGCTCCTTAGTTCCCTTAAACCCATGCCAGCTGCCTCCTCCGCATCCAGACTATTCAAGGCACTCTGGGCTCTCATTGACACTCTTGTCAATGTCCTTCAAGCTTTTGCTCGCTTCTTGGAAACCAACAGTAGAAGTGGGAAACCTACTAAGAAGCTCATAAAATGATATGAGCAAGAGATGACATGGCTTGCACCAGCAAGCAAGCAGTGGAGGTTGTGAGAAAGGCTCAGATCCTGCATATCTTTTGATATTTTGCAGGCAGAGCTAAGACTTGCTGAGTGGTTGGATAAGGAGTCTGAGAGAGGGATCAAGAAGACCATTGGAGTTTTGATCTAAGCAAACTAGAGGCATGGAATTGTCACTCACTGAGATGACCAACTTCCATATGATTCAGAAATTGTGATTATTCATATTTTACAAGTGAGCAACGTGGGAATTTGAATGTGTAATAACTTGAGATTTCCCAGAGAGTAGGTGAGGTAGCGGGTTCTTAACTACTGTACGCTGTTGTTCACTGAGCCAGGAATATTACTGGATAGAATCATTTGTCAACTAACTGCACTAAAAGCAACTGTCAGCTCCTGTATTGCTTCAGACGGCTGGCTTAGTAGTGGGGCAGGTGCCTAGAGAGGGATTCACCCCAACATTAACATGCATGAAGCCGTGGAGTTCACTGCCCTCACCCCTGCTTCCCTGGGACCCTGGCCAGGATCTGGTGCTGGATATGAATCATGCTGGTGTGGAAGCTTCCAACCACGCACTGAACACTCCAGGGTGAAGTCAGAGGTCAGGGGGAAACCTGTCCCCAGAGTGCCATCGGGCTTCCTGCTTTCCAGCTGGAAGATATTAACACCACTTTAGGAATTTACCACCAGAGCCAGCTCTGTCATGCAAACCTGCCTCTGGCATCACCCTGGATGATGCCAAGGGCGGGAACCTGAAACATCTGGGCAGTACCCAAGGAACGGTCGTCTCTGTAGCTGTCCACATCTGGACTGCCAGGGGAGGCAGAGTTCAGCCTTTCCTATAGACTGGATACCTTTAGAGACAACTTGGCTTTTCTCTTCCTTCTCTGACTCCATCTAGACCCTCACCTCCTAAGCTCTGTTCCCGCCCCCACAGAAGAGGGGGAAATTTTTGACTGGCTCTCCCGGGGATGAGGGGGCCCTATTTCCAAACTGGTTCGCATGCATTCTGTCCTGGCTTGAGAACCCCCTTCAAGTTTGGGGGAGAGAGAGTGCTTTCCTCTTTCTCTTTCTTTTTCTTCTTCTTTCCTGCAGCAAAGTGTATAATGGATGCTGTCTACACTGGGTGAAACTTGTGGTTAAGTCCCAAAAGAAACAGTGAATGTGTTTCATCTTGCATTAAAGGGAAAAAAAAAAAATCCTCCAAGGTGAGAAAGAAAAAAAGGTCCAATCGTTTCATTTGGAGCCTAAATGGAGAGAGTTTTCTTGGGGAGAGGTGGAGACAGGGGGCCTCGGAGTCTCCTGCTGATCCAGGAAGGGATCTGGTGTCATCACCTTTTCATCATAAATGGAAAACACAGAGACCCAAAGGGAGTTTCAAAGTGAGGACCACATGTCTATGGGACACCGAGGGGCAAATCCAGCCTCACTTGGAATAGAAAAAAAAAAGTACAAATTAAAACAAGTCCTCACTTTTCATCAGATCAGAAAAGATGTTTTGAAATGATAAATCCAGCATCACTACATAGTAACACATTGTCCTTATGGCGGGTGGGAAGATAAATTGTCGCAAGCACTTGGTGGGCACTTGGGCAGTTTGTATCAAAAGCAGTTAAAACACCACCACTGTTCAATGTTTACAATTCGTAAACTAGGAAAGAGATAGTCCTAGATGGGCACAGGGATTTGGCTGAAAGAATGCTCGTGGCACCTTTGCTTACTTAAAAAAAATGAAAAACAAATACAGGACGTTAGTTAATAAATTCTGCATCCACATGCTGACCTTAAAACTGGTGTGATAGAAGAATATTTACTGATCTAGGAAATCGGAAGTCTTATATTGCCAAATGAGAAGGTGAGTTAGGACAAAGGGGGATACATGAGATGACAGCCTAGCAAAATGACTAAGAACTCAGCCTCCCTATTCATATACCCTGGACAACCTTACTCCATTTCCCCACCAAGGACATGGGGATAAAAGGCCCTTGCTCCTGCTGCATGGCCAGAAGACTGCCCTCCAGAAGGCTTTGGGCCAGTCCTGCGCGTAGTTGTAGCTCTGGTCAGCACTGGGTCGGGGAGGGTGGGTGGGGTCTCATACCCTCTCAGTTCTTATTCTGATTCCCACACCGTCGAGGCCCAGCCCCTTCCACACAGCATTAATTCGGGCAATACAGGAACACGTCCAGCCCGAGTTCCCGTGGGCAGGTGCCTTGCCTGTCACTGCAGAGGGAGAGATGGTGAGCCCCCGCCTGAGCCAGAAGGATCCCACTGTGCCAGGACCACCACATTCCTATGCCCCGGCCGGGCCCTACTGCCCTGACCCTTCCCAGCAGTCCAGGCCCAGCTCCAGCCTCGCCTCCTTTCTTAGGAGGTCTGCCTGGGCTGCCTTGGTTGGAGTCTCTGCCTCCACCATATCCTCTGGAGCTGGCTAAGGGCACCTGCACCCTATTTTGGGACTCTCTTCAATGGCTTCACCGTCACGACAAAAAATAAACTTGGCTCCAGACCAGTGCCCCACAACAAGTGACCTACTCGGTTTCTCCTCTGTAAAATGGGGATCATGACCCTGAGTTGCCAATGGTTGTAGGCATTAGAAAGAAAACCTGCCAAGTCAGTGCCACTCAAGGGCATGATGCATGGTAGCTATCACAATCAAAGCCAAATGCCTCTCTCCCCCATTGCTAGCTGAGGGGGCAGGCTGCAGATGGAGGCCTGAGGGGCTCAACCTGGTCAGGAAAGCACAAGGTCTTTGGTACAGGGACCTCTGGGATGTTCGAGGATTTTCCGCTTCCTTCCTGGTTCTCAGCTGAAAGCAGCTGAGGGGTTTCCCAACTTGTTGCATGATTTAACCATTTTATGCAGGTTTCTGTTCCCCTTTGGAAAGTGTGTTTCACATCCAAAGCCGCATACCCTGAATCTGAGTAAAACTCTCCTGTACTTTCCAGGTTTTGAAAAAAAAAATGCCCTATGACAGAATTTCCCACCTTGCATGAGTCAGTTGAGGAAGTGGCCTTGGCAAAGACCACCTGGATTTCGGGCACCAATAAGGATCTGGCATGGGTCTCCGGAAGGGCTCACCATGGAGACCACAGATGTGCAAACAGCATCCAAGCCACAGTCTGAGGTGGCCAGAGGTGGCTTCCAAGGTCAGGGCCTGAGTGACATAAGGAATACAGGCTTTAGCTAAGAGGATGTGCTGTGAGGGTCCCTGGAAGCCCCATGATCTCCCAGGCTGGGTTTTGCCATGTCTGAAACTACCCCACGTGAGCTTCATTCCACTGGGTTCTCCACCCCCCTCTCCACTGAACATGAACATTCTCTGTGTAGGGGAATCATTCAGCTAAGTGTGCTTCCTTGGACTAAGATGTTACCAAGAAAGACCAACAGCTCAACTGAAAAACGGCCAAAGGGTAGGAGCGGTGAGCTCACAGCAAGAGCACATAAATGGCGCCACACACATGCAGAAATGACAGAAACACTCTTCTAATTAAAGAAACTCACGTGGAAACTCCAGCGGGATGCCACTTCTCACCTGGCGGCATGGAGAGAAAGCAAACATTTGACAGCATCCCTTGAGGTGTGCCTGCTATTAAGTAACCTGGGTTCCCTACTCACCCCTGTCCCTCCTGAGCTGTGCCTCAGGGGCTGGGACTCTGCAAGAGCGCCTCTGCTTTACCAGGGGCTCCCTCTGAGACTCTGCTGTTAGGGGGCGCTAGCAGGGGTCTGCAAGGTCGGAAGCAGCAGAAGGAGCAAGCTCCTGCGTCTTTTGCCTCTTGTGGACGTCCTGCCTGTTCCCTGTTCTTGAGAGGATCTCCCTGGCCCTTGACTGATAGAATGGTTGAAGTTGGTAAAAGCCCCCAGACTGTGGTTCTATCTTATGGAGAACAATTTAACAATGTCTAACTAAACTGTAAATTCCACCACCCTCCGGCCTGGTGCCCAATCCCTCTTTGTTCCAATTTGGCACACCCTCAAGGTCCAGATCATTTACTGCAACACTGTTTGAAAGAGCAGAAAGTGTCCATTTTCTGTAGGGGACTATCTAAAGAAACCAGCTTATCCATTCAATGGAAACTCTGAAAGAGAAAAAAAAAAAGCGAGAAACTTACATTGTCAAATTAAAAAAGGGAAGTGCATTATGATGAAAATAGTGCTTTGCATTTGTGCAACTTACACAGTAAAGTTAGAAAATGTGTGTGTATCTGCTTCCAGCAGCACGTGAAAAGTCTGAGCGGTTACCTACCCAACAGTGCAGCAGCTAGCTACCTGGATGCTTGCAGCTGGGAGGCAATTTTCTGCACAGAGGCCTGACTATGTTTGCTGTAGACCATCCTTCTCCAGGGGACTTTACAGCAATACCCCTAGAAGATAGTGACAGTGGGTCCCTCCAGTGCAGAAAACAAGCTTGTTTACTTGTTTGCTATCCCTTCAGGACAGTTTGGGGAGGTTTATTCTCAGCCCCATAGAAAAGATTGCAAGTTGCTAAGCTCCTGGTTCCTCTGAGGTGAGGCAACCGGCCCCCCACTCTGCATGCTCCTCACCCGCCTGGGCCACCGCACAGGGCCCCCTTCCCCATGGGAGTCGGGGATATGGAGAACCCATGAGAGCAGCAAGCTCGTGCTGCTTGCCAGTGTCTCTGTCACCTGTCTTCTGCCCGTATCCATGACAATGTGGCAGACTTCATTTTTAGCTTGCAGGTGGGATAAAATCTTAGAGCCTTCACAGTTCTTGATGGGGAAGACATACAAAGAGGTGGGCTAGGATGAGACTTCTTATTATGCATTTGTTCATAGTATTATGTTCTCAACCACAGGGTTGTTTTACTTATTCAACCATACATAATATTTCATTTGAAATAAAAATGTTGGGGCACCTGGGTGGCTCAGTGGGTTAAGCCGCTGCCTCCGGCTCAGGTCATGATCTCGGGGTCCTGGGATCGAGCCCCGCATCGGGCTCTCTGCTCAGCAGGGAGCCTGCTTCCCTCTCTCTCTCTGCCTGCCTCTCCATCTACTTGTGATCTCTGTCAAATAAATACATAAAATCTTTAAAAAAAAAATGTTACTCTTGTGTTTGAGTCATAAAACTTGAGTGCTCTGGACATGGCTGGGGCATCGGAGGGCACCAGGTGTGACCCTGGACTCTTACAGAGGAGACCAAGGCCAAGGGACATGAAATGACATGCCCAGCTGGTTCCTGGTCGATCCTGGATGAGCTCAGACATTCTGGCCTCCAGTCTGGTGTTCTTTCCAGGGCCCAGGCTGGGTTTGAGGAGACCAGAAGACATAAGTGAGATAAGGATGTCAGAAACAGAGATGAAGACCATGATTTTGACTTCACAATTTAGCCACGAACCAGCTCTCTCTGACCTTTTGCCACCAGGGTCCCCAAGAGCTCTCAGCATTTTGTTCTTAGTCTGACGTCTATTGCAGAACAATACTCTTCAGGTAAACTGCCTCAAATTATGTTCAGAAGCAAATGAAAGATTTAAAAATGCATGGGGACAAGCTAATCCAACCTAAAAGACTTACCCATCCTATTCTAAGCAACCGTGGAGAGAAGACCGATTTAAGGCTTCCTGGAATTGCCTTGAATTTCTAATAAATCAGTGGCAGCAGGAAATGGAAAAGAGAAATATGGGATACAGGGGTTTGGCTGGTGGGGGTTCTTGCAGGAAGATGTTCAAAGGCCAAAACTGAGGTCTGTGTGTTTGAGAATTACTTCTGGCCCTTCAAAAGCACAGTGGCTATAGAATGTGTCTGATAAAGGTGCATCCAAGAGATGTAAGTATTCTTATCACTCAGCTAAGTTTTTAGAATCAACAGTATCAGTCTTGGTAATAAAGGAGAGCCAGGGAAGGACCATACCTTGTTCCTTTTGCTGTGAGCTTCCTATGGTGTGGGGAAAGGGTACAGGATGGGCCCTGGAAGGTGTCTCTTCAATCAGACCAGCTCCACCTGACTCCATCTACCTGTCCATCCATCCATTCATTCTTCTCTCCATGTTTCCATCCATCCATCCATCCATCCATCCACCCATCATCTATCTCTCCATCCTCTAACCAACCCTTCAAACCAGGGACTTTGAGCCTGGCTGGAGGGGAGACAGGCAGAAACTACTAGAATACAGTAAAAAAAAAAAGTGCCAAAGAGTGCTAACATCTAACACAGATATGTATATGAGGTAAAGGAAAATGTCGTTTGAATCTTGCCCTGTTCATCTCCTTCACTGAATGGTAAGTTCCTTAAGGCAGTGCCCTGAGCTGTATTAATTTCTGTATCCTTGGGGCTCAGGATGGCACACAGTAAGTAAATATTTGTTCAACAAACAAAGGAGTGTACGTGGTAGAGAGGACCCGTCAGAGTGAATTGGATTATGCTGTGATGATCGATAAAACCAAAACCTCGGTGGCCCACCACAAAAAACAAAAGGTCGATTCCTTAATTATGAAACATGTCCTTCAGCTGGCCCAGAGTTCTGTATTGTCATTGCTCTGGCCATCAGCTCCTGGAGCAGCCAGCGTCTGGAACAGTGCCTGTCACAGATGGAGACAGGAAAACTGTGTGCGGCCCACAAGTACCCCATCGTAAGTCTGCAGAGGTGAGTTCTGCGAAAGAAAAGGAAGGTGGCTTCCTCTGTGAGGAAGTGTGGCCCATGTTCCCCTAGTCGAGGAGCTCCTGGAAGACCCACGCCACTTCTGGAGGCCCCTGAGTCAGGAATCCAGAGATGCTCAGAAGTGTCCCCAACCTCTTGAGGGTCATGTCACCACGTCTCCCAGCCCTGTTGCCCCTCAGCCTGCCCCTGGTGCTGGAAATCAGGAGGGACCTGGAGGGATCGGGACGGCAATTCATATGGGCCTACTGTGTGTGAGCTAACTGGAAATAATGCAGTGTATAAAAACTCTTGATTACAGACTATTCCTAAAGAAATTAAATAAAGCCTGAAGAAATACAGTTTGTTCCTTCTGAGGACCGAGAGTAACCCGCCCTGGGCTGCTGGCAGGAAGAATGCCTCAGTGCTTTCTTCATTGGTGCAACAGGGAAGAATGGAGTGGAATTAGCACATCATTTGGTTACATGTAAACCATGTAAATACTTCATGTCTGAAGTATTTAAAAGCTATTTGTTCTCTTAAGTAGCTTAAACACTCTCCCGTCCTTTTTTCCACCCTCTGCTTCTGTGCGCAGGGAGTGAAACAGGTGAGCTCTGGGCTGGCCGCAGGCCCGACTATGGCCACTTCCAACCTCCATCTTTCACACCGGCCCACCGGCTGTGGGTTCTCACCAGCCGTGGTGCTACCCGGCTAACAAGCATCATTGTCTGTAGGCTGGCTTTTGCCCCTTGCCCTGGAACGTTTTTAAATCGTGGCCTCTTTCTGTGACCAGGAGCCAATGTAGGAGTCTGAGGCTCCTGGTCTTGATTTTCGGAAAACTGAAAGTATCATGTCCATTGGGAGGAAACTGCCCGCCGGGAACGAGTGGAAGCCTTTCTGGAGTGAGCAAGCACCATTTGCAGGGGGGAAAGCCGAGGGTGGAGGTGGGGAGGCCCGCTGGGATTACCCGTTTATAGTCTAAGCCCTGGATTCAAGGAACCGTGCTCCTGAAGGTCCCAGGAAAAGCCTTCTTGTGGCAGCACAGGCTTGCCCTGACTCCCCGACGTGTGAACCGCACGAAGTGATTTACACAGACTGGTGCAGGGAAGTCACCGAGATACGCAGGTGTGCTGAGCTTGTCCCTCTGTTGCAGGTCCAAAGCCTCTGCGGAGGACAGGCCGCTCTGACCAATCCACCGTCCGGGCCTCCGTCTTCCCGAAGCTAGAGAAGCCGAAGGCGGTCCCCCGGTGGGAGGGAGGGCCACGAGAGGGTGGGGGGACCCTATACAGAGGAGCTTCTGACTTCCCCAAGTCAGTAGGGCCTGCAGCACCCCCACCCATGGAGGGGACAGGACCTCTCAGGAAAATGGCCACCAAGGCACCTGAGTGATGGGAAGTGGGAAGAGCTACTGTAAGCCACTATCCAAGTTTGCCCAGAACCAAAGGGGTTCCCAGAAAAAAGGGTTTTCAGTGCTTAGCCTGGGAAAACCTTGGGGCAGACTGGGGCAAGCTGGTCACTGAATGTGGGGCAGAGGTTCGGCTGACCCCAGGGTGAAAGCCTCTTGCTCTGAGCCACCACCAAGAGGAGCTGAAGGTGAGCTTCCCCCTGTTTTCTGGCTCTTGTGTTATCCCAGGAGAGGGTCCCCACAAGCGGCCATGGCAGCTCAGGGCCAGACTTAATTTGATTGAAAGCAAACAATGTGGTTTGATGTCTCTTCTATGCCAAGAGCGGTCTGCTTATCTCTTTCTGTCTCTGGGTCAAGATTTTCTCTCCTCTCTGCCCCCTAAACCCGGGTTAGATCACACAGGAGCTCTCACCAAATGAGACCTCCCGGGAGGTCAGTGGCCCCCAGGGTGACCAAGGATAGGCCTGAGCATCTGGCTTCCCTCTTAGCCCCAAGCCTAGAACCTGGATTTTTGTGTTAAGAAGGTTCTGAACTCCCACCTTCCCACCTCGAGGTGGAGGGGGAGCCCCACACAAGCAGGAGTGGGTGTGGTGACTCGACTAGCTCTCAGAAGTTGGATTCCTACCCCCCCCCACCTCCCCTCCCAAGGACTCGGCCTCACAAACCCTCGGACAGGAGGGAATTCCTTGGCAGCCCTTCCTCGCTCAGATAACTGGCCAATCCGCCGAGCGTGCCAGCACTCAGAGCAGAAACGAGCAGAGATCTCTTCCGTGTGTGCTGTTTGTTTTCTGAGGGTTGCTCTGACCGTCAGTCATAGGCTGCCGTGGGGGCACGGGGCTGTAGGAAGCCATCAAGGCACCAGCCAATTCCCCCCACACTCTGAGGAAGCTGCCCCCACAGCTCCCCGTTGCAGAAATCACCAGAACCCCACGGTCTGGCCTGGGCTATTGAGGGAGAGCATGGTGGAGGGTTGCTTCTGCCTAGTCATAGCTCCAGCAGGAGGTGGCTGGAGCCCCAGGAAGACAGATGAGCAGGCTAACAGGCTTGACCCCCTCCCATGGCATGTCTCATGCCCGCCCCAGGACTTCTGGGAAATCTTTGAGATTTACATCCTTTCCGACTTTCTCTGGCCCTGATTCCAGGTTTCTGCTCAGTTATCCTCCTCTCTGTATTTTTGTTCTTTTTTATGATGCCTCCTTAGCGCTGATGCAGAAGTGAGATGACCCTTTTTCCTGACTCCCCAAGGCTCTGCATACAATCAGACATAGAAGTTGGGTGTCGAGAATTCTCTGAAGATTCAGGGCAATAGCAGGAGGCATCCATCTCACTCCATGCTGCTGAGAAAATAAACAGTGGACTTTGAAGTTCTGAAAGGTCCTTGAGCTGTTTCCTCCCACTCAGCTTCAGGTCCCCATTGCTCCAGCCCTCTCTCTGCTAATCCCCCTGCCCTACCCCCACAGCCAACTCCAGGTCCCTTATTATGCGGACTACTGAGATGGTTCTCTATTCCTCCTCTTCCTCCTGCCTCCCCAAGGGCCCCCTCCCCTCTCCAAGTGTCCTTCCTGGATTTTCCTAAAATAAGGTTGTTCCTTTCCTAAGTGAAATGGATAAGGTTGTGATGATAGTATCTTCCTCTTAAAGTACGATCCTAAAGGGATGAGAACTTCTGAGCACAGATGGGCTAAGTAGCTTGGTTAATGTCTCACAGCTGGGAAGAAGTAGGATCTCACTCAGATCTGTCTTCAGATCTTCATCTCCTTCTGGGATGACTCCAGCCTTGGCTGAGAACTTGACCTTCAGGAGAGGTCACAGCCAGAGGAACAGGTGATTCTGAGAGAGGGTCTACATGAGAGGGCGTCTGGAAAGCATGCCTCTGCTTAGTCATAGTTCTAGAAGCAACAGTGCCTGCAGTCTGAAGAAAACAGGCAATCTTGAGATCTCAAGAATTATGGCCGGTAGCTGGGACAAGACCACCAGGCCAGGGTGTGGGATGAGGGGCTGGTACAGAAGGCAGGGCCTTGGCTCCCAAGCAACAGGTCTCAGGGTAGAGGGAGAACAAAAAGGAGGAAGGTCTGGAAGGGTTGGGGAGGCTCTGAAACAGCTACCAATCCTCAGGCACCAGGACCTGTGCTAAAGCATGTATAGATGTCATTTCTAATCCACACAGCAAGTCTGAGAGAAGTTATCCCCCCAGATTTACAGATAAGGTAGATGATTTTGCTCAGTGCCCCAGGCAGCCAGGACTCAAATTAGTCATGGCTACCTCCAAGTTCTATGATTGTTCTTCTTCTCCATATTGCTTGAGCCAAACAAAGATGAGGGGCCCTGGGGTCTGTTCTGGGCCCCTGGTTCCTCAGGCAGGTAAACCCAAGTTAGGTCTTGGTTGCTGACTCCCAGCCTGAGGTAAACATCTTTGGCTGACTAGGGTCCAGGTTCTGCCATGTTAACTCTGGGAAAGTACTCAGCTGCTGGGGTTGTTGGTAAATTGGGTCTTCCGTTCCCACCTTGGGGACCATGCTCTGCTCTGGAGTACTGTCCTTCAGATTTCCATATGACAAGTCCCATCTCATCTGTGGGACCCAGTTCAAGTGACTCTTCTATCTTGGAGAGGCTTCCCTGACCCCCCAATCCAAAGAAGCCCCCTGGGAGCCTCTCCATCACCTTTTCTTCTAGGCTTACCATCCATTTATTCATTTATCATTTGCCGTCTGCCCCTCCCCCAGCATGAGAGAGTGGTCCCTATCTGTCCTGTCCTTCCCAAATCCCCAGGGCCCACATCCATAGGCCACAGTTAAATTCATCTTCTGTCCAACAGATCAGCCACTCGTTGCCTTGAACCGCGTGGCAGGGAAGCTGGGGCAGCCATGAAATATGAAATCGGAAGGACGTTGAGCTTCTCAGACAAGAAGGGCCATAGTCAGAGGGAGATCCTCAGCCATCTTGCTCACCCATTAAGGTCATATGGCTTTGTCTGGGAGATTTTTATGCGGGCGTGAGGTTTAGGGTCTGAAGAAAAAAATGGCTCATTTCATAAAGCTATTGTGGGATTTTCTCTGTAGAAGTAGACAGTCTCTGCACAGCCCTGAAATGTTTTGACAGCTCAGGCAAATCCTCAGGAAAACCTGAGGCCAGAGCCTGCCAAGGAGCCGCTTATCGCTCTCCACACCCCCACCGGTCTTTCTGGGAGCTTCCCGGGTCGGTTCCTCAGCAGGCCCAGCCACCACCCTGCCCACGGGGACCAGCCACACATGGCCCAGTTATGAATCAAGCCTGTCCTCCTGCTCAATGCGGGGAAAATGGGATGATGAATTCATTTCCATCACCACACTGCCCATAAGTCATGGCTTGAAGGGCCTTTTTTTTTCTTTTGGAGTTTCCAATGACAAAGATTTCATTATCCGAAGCAATAATTTTTACCCAGAGCGATGCAAGATTTCACTCTACCTGAATTAGGCCCATATGTGAGAGGGAAGCCCGGAGAACGTCAGTGTCTGGAAGGGGAGAGGAAGGGGGAGGGAGAGCATGAGGCCTCCTTCTGGGGTCTACCCCCATCACCCCTCCCCATCCTTTTGCTTTTTCTCCCCATGTGGGTATTCATTTTCTTTGTTCTCAGTCTCCCTCCTCTTGAGCCAACCCATGTCCTGTGCTCCCTCATGGTCTTCTCCCCACGGGTGCCTAGTGATGGCCGCCAGGCCTGGGCTGAGAGTCTGTCCCTTCCGCCTTCCTCTTCTCCCCTCTCCTGCTGCAAACGCCCCTTTCCCCAACAGTGGAGCCCAAGAGGGCTAAGAGAGTTGCCTCTCTTAACCCTTCTCCTGATGAGATGAATCCTCAATGTTATTTTTCAAATGGAAACAAAGACTTTCCTTCTAAATAGAAAAACCATTTCAAAACCACTGCAAGAGACAGTGGGATTATCTTATTTTAATATTCTGGGTATGCCATCTTTTGCTGGGTCCCACCTGCCTCCCTGCTTGATGTCTATGCTAGGGCCTTATTTCTGCCAACCTGAAGCCTAAAGTCACGGGAAGCAAAAAATAAGAATCTGAAGAGAGAAATGTGGGGACTTTCCACAGCAGCTGAGAAGAAACCAGGACTGTGCCCTCTGCTCTCAGCCCTCCTGGAAAGCAATTTTTCTTCAAGGGTTTCTTTTGGGAGTGGGTCTGGCCCGGAAGACTGGGAGCTCTGCCCAGAAGGGCTTATCCCAGGCTAGGATTGGGGTGCCGCTGCCATGCCTCCAGTATCCACTTCCCCAACACAGGGAGCATCCCTGCTCCACCTTTTTTGTCATCACAACCCTGTAGGCAAATGCTTTCCTACTGAAGACCCTGCCTCCATCGGTCCCGGGGCAGACCCAGGTCCCATCACCCATCGGACAAGTCCACAGGGAAGCCGTTGTGTCAGATTGGAGGGAGTTATGCGGCAGTCTGTATTCAAATGGCAACTGTAATTTATGAAATACTGACCTAGCACGAAAGATAAAACAGTTGCACAGGATGCCGTGAATTTTCTCAAAAAGCAGAGGCAAAGTATGGCTCGTACCGAAGTGTGGGAACTGCCAAACGGCTGTGCCATGGGATCGACCCACAGCCGCGCCCGGATAGAATGAACACGAAGTAAGAGGCCCGGACGGCAACTTCAGGAGTTTGGGGAGGGGCTGCTCCTGGAGGCCAGAGTCGTGGGGTGGTCTTTGAGGAAGACACGGTGCCCCATAAAGGAGAGCAGAGGAAAGGACCCTGCTGGGGGGCCACATGGTGTGGAAGTAGGAGTGACTCTGGGGCGGGGGGGTTAAGAGTGACTAACCAAGGGCTGGCAGTGATGCTCAGGGGGTTATGAGGCCCAAGAGTTGAGCCGAGAAGCCCACCCCAAAGATCCAGACCTCACAACAATCCCCAGCATGCCAGAAAGGATTCTCAGCCGCCATTATCATGCATTGTGACTCCCTCCCCGGGAAGGCAATCACTGCGCACCTGGGGACCGGGAGCAAGAGGAGAGCCTGGAACGGCTGGCGCCTGCCCTGGACAGCCTCTAGTGCAGCCCCGGCCAAGAGCCTGTCCTTGTGGCCCCATCCCCGGCCCCACAAGAGGCCAAACCCAAATTTCCTGCCTTGACAACCTCACCAACCACCTCACGTCCTGCATCTGGAGTCCTGGGCAAGCAATGGAGAGGATGAACGCCGTAGGCATGTGCTAGGGTGCTGGCAGAATTTTAGGCAGTGGAAAAAATATTTTATTTAAAAAATTTTTATCTGAATTTTTAAATTTTATTTTATTTTAATTTAATTTTTGAATTAAAAATAAACGTTCAAAGGTACGATTCCATAACACAAACTGAACCATTTGGAAGTATACAGGTGAATGTCGTGTACTACATTCATGGGGTTGTGCATCTGCGACTTCTATGTCACCCCAAAGTGAAACCCTGTGCCCACTAAGCAGGCCCTCCTTATTCCTCTTGCCCCCAGCAATCACTCATCTACTGTCTATGGATTTATCTATCCTGACATTTCATATCCATGTCATACATGTAGGGCCTGGCCTCCTTCACTCAGCACAACAATTTCCACGGTCAGCCATGTGGTAGCACCTAGCGGTACTTCACTCCTTTTCATGGCTGTATAATACTCCACTGTGTGGACATTTGTTTCTCCATTCCTCTGTCAATGCACGCTTTTCTCCTCCCTTGGCTATTGTAAATCATGCTGCTGTGAAGATGAGTACACGAGTGTTTGTTGAGTCCCTGCTTTCAATTCTTGTACACCTAGGAGTGGAATTCCTGGGCCATGTAACAGAAATATGTTTAACTTTTTGAGGATCCCCAGAACAGTCTTCCACGGGGGCCATGTCCTTGACATTCCTGCCAGTGGAAAGGTTCTGGGAATCCTCAGACAGACAGTAGGTGGTAGAGGATTCGTCTGGGGGCTTTGTGTGATGTGCGGGAGGCTGAGAAGGGAAATCCCACCTGGGGCTCCTGGGGCATCCAAGTTCCCCAACCCTCAGCCCAGAACAGTGTGGTTGCAGACAGCACTCTAAGAGGCTGGGGGTTGCAGGAGTGGGAAGGGAGAGAGGGAGGACTACCAAGGGGGTCATGACAAAGGTTCTGGGATACAGAGTTTGGAGACGTGACAGAGCCACGGTGAAAATCAAGGCCAAGTGGCCAGGACTGGGCTGCCTGCCCCACTCGGGCCCCTCCTCCAGGAAGCTGTTGGGGGAGTCGTTGCCTCTGCAGATCCTATTACTGGAGATTGGACTGCGACATGACAAGAGGAAAAGGTAACACAGGAGGGAACACACTGTAAATCACTTATCGGCAGCCACGCACGTCCCAGCCATACCCAATCCAAGCACAGCAAAGCTACAGCCACCGAGGCTTTCCCCGGGGCCTGGACCAAACTTTCTCCGTGGGCGCCAAGATCCTGACCTGAGAACCGAAACCATGTGAAGAAAACACCTCAGGGCCTGACTCATCCTGTCCTCCCGCCAGAAGCCTCTCCGGGAGTCTCCTCCTGGCCAGGCTCCTCCAGCCCCTGGCCTTGAGAAACCCCTGACCCCGAGAGCCTGCATTGCTGCTTTGTGCAGTGATGCCTCCTGGGCTGGGCTAGCCTCCCCGGCTCTCCCTTGTATTCCAGATGTATCTCTGAGTCACAGAACTGTGCGTAGTCCTGGCTCTCCTCGCTTGGTCCCAGGGAGAAATTAGGAAGCAAAGGAAGAAGTGACCCCCTTTCAGTCCAGGTGGGGCAAATGGAACACCTGGGAACATGTAGGACTCCAAGCTCTGCTGGCATTCCTTCCAGCGTGCAAGGCACACTGTGGCTCCCAGCAAGCAGCACCCAGAAAAAAAAATCACACTAAGAAAGAGAGCAAAGCGATGGGCTGTCTACTTCCTAAAGGAGTCGCTTCAGAATACCTTTAAAGGATTTGTTTTAAGCAGGATATTCTCTCCACACATGTGCAGTTTCTTGTGTATTGTCTGAAAGTGGGGGTTAATGTGTTTGGCTTTGCTTCAGTTGGGTGGACTTTCTCGGACCCTGTTTGAAGCTGTTTCCTGCAGCCCAGCTCGGCTTGGCCACCAAAGCCAGTCCTGGGTGGGGATAGGATGGCGTGTGGGGAGCGGGGCAGGAAGAGGGAACGTGCAGGAGGTGGGAAGTTAAGCTCTGGTTACCAGGAAGGCCAGTGATGAAGGAGCTAAGAAACACTGTGTGCCTTCCAGTGAGCACTACCCATCTCTGGGCCTGCGTTTCTTCCTGTCTACAGTGAGGACATTGAGGACATCAGGTCAGGTGATGTCCGAGTCTCGCCAGCTCCCATGTAATCGGCTGTGGGTCCCTCTGGAGCAGGCCAGTCACAGCCAGAGCTCAGAAGAAGCACAAACATATTCCCCTCGAGTCCCCTGAAGAGCACTGATGGGCCCATGGTACACACACAAATGAGCACACCACTCAGTTCCCCATCTCATCTCTCCTCTTTGTTCCCAGGGCCCATGCAAATGGTTCACAGGGAATCACTTGATCTGTGACCAGAATGTCATGCAGCAACACAGAGATCCAGAGGACTTAAAAGATGGTTTTATAATGAAGTAAGTGGTCAACATATCCCGCTTACCAAATAGATCAGCTTCGGCCAGTTCCCTGCTGCTGAACCAGTGGGGAAGTCAGCTGTCTTCCCTCTTCATGCAGCAAGTTTAGCCCTGGATGCTCCTTCAGTCTGACTGCATGCGACAGTCTCATCTCCCCAGGTCCACAACTCTTAATCAGGGACCTTTCATTATCAGCCCATAGTGCCAGGCACATAGCAAGGGCTTAATAAGGGTGTGCGGATTTGTTTCCAAGAGCCATCCAGTAAGTAAGTAATGCCACTATTTCAGTTACCAATGGCTGCAAAACACAAAACTTAGTGGCTTAAAACAACGACCATGGATTCTTTCTCCTGAATCTCCTGGTTGACTGTTCTCAGACGGGAGTTTGGCTGGGCTCAGTCAGAAGCTGCATTTACCTGGGAGCTTGGTTGGGGCTGGAATGTCCAAGATGGCCTCTTCCCCACAGAGCCTCTCTCCCATGGCCTCTGGACTGGACTTCCTTACAGTGTGGTGGCTGGGCTCCAAGAGAGGCCATGCTGAGAAGACAAGCCTGATGTGCGAACACTTACTAAGACTTGGCTTGCTTCACACTTGTTAATGTCTCAGCGTCCAAAGCAGGCCACTCGGACAACACAAGTCAATTTGGGAGGAACTCATGAAAGCGTGAATTCTGGGAGACACGGTCCACTGGAGACTACCAAGGCAATAATCTACGATAGCTGGTGAATGCCCTTGGTGGGGACAGAGACATGAAGCCATAAGCCACACTTCATTCTCCCAGGATGCTGGAAGTCAGGGATGTCTCAGCAATCAGAGACATTTCCTAGAAGTAAGAAGTTAAGCTACTTGCTCTCAGGCGGGGGGAAAGGTTCCTTGAGTCCCATTATAGTAATGCTCAAATCTAGCAAAAAGCATGTGAGAACTTATTTTCATATTCTGGAGAATAAGTGGGGCCTGTCATTTGCATGTGTGCATTCATTCTTTTTTCATTCATTCATTCATTCATTCACTGAACATGGCACCTAAGCGTTGTCATTAAAGGGCACTCAGGGGATCGAGGTGTATCAAGGACCGTTGCTACCAACAGCAGCATGTGCATATCCTCCACATCCTTGTGGGCCATGGGGACCCCGTTTGCCTCACTGGGGAGTGATAGTGTCAGGCAGCGGTTAGAGAATGGGGTCAGAGCACGGACCCTGCTGACTGATGATTTGGCTTCAGGTCCCAGCCCTGCCACACACCAGCTCTGTGATCCTGGGCAACTAGCCCAATCTTCCTGTGTGATTTTTTTTTCTGGGTGCTGCTTGCTGGGAGCCACAGTGTGCCTTGCACGCTGGAAGGAATGCCAGCAGAGCTTGGAGTCCTACATGTTCCTTCACCTGAATTCTCTTGGGAGTTCAATTCTGGAATCCCTGCAAAGTACTTAGCACAGTGCCTGACATGAAATAAGTACCAGGCAAGTTTTGCTAATATTACTTTTTTTAAAAGATTTTATTTATTTATTTGAGAAAGAGAGAGTTAGCGAGAGACACAGCATGAGTGGGGAGGAGGGGCAGAGAGAGAAGCAGACTCCCTGCTGAGCAGGGAGTCCTATGCTCGGAGCTTGATCCCAGGACCTTGGGATCATGACCTGAGCCAAAGGCAGACTCTTAACTGACTGAGCTACCAGGTGCCCTGCTAATATTACTTATTATGAATCCTTACAGTAAGAACTTCTTTCAAAATACAAAAAAATATATACTCCAATTAAAAAACAAAACAACCTTGCAATATCTGAGAAAGAGAGAACTCACCCACAATCTCACCATCCAAAGAAAAGCCAACAAACCACATGGCATGGGCACTGAAATCTGTATATGCTTCCATTCTTTACAAGAAATTATCTTGTGGCTCAGCCATTAAGCCTCTGCCTTCGGCTCGGGTCATGATCCCAGAGTCCTGAGATCCAGTTCCCCACACTAG
Organism: Mustela putorius furo; assembly: GCF_011764305.1. Taxonomy (NCBI): domain Eukaryota; kingdom Metazoa; phylum Chordata; class Mammalia; order Carnivora; family Mustelidae; genus Mustela; species Mustela putorius. The sequence goes on along the minus strand of NW_025422123.1, from coordinate 11,316,439 downwards.
CTCAGCGGGAGAGCTTTCCCTCTCCCATTCCTCCTGCTGTGTTCCCTCTCTCGCTGTGCTCTGTCAAATAAATAAATAAAATCTTTTAAAAAAGAAGAAATTATCTCGAGCTACTTATACTGTTCATGGCCTGTCACTTAAAATTTAACAATATGTCCAAATTGTTGGTTATAAATATTATTTGATGATTTGATCTTATTGACTACATGTATTTCATTGTTTGGTCTCTTATAGTGAGACATTTATATGATTTGTGACTTTTTCACAAATAAGAATAAGGCTGTGATGCCGATCTTCATGCATGTCCCTGATTATGTCCTCAGAATCAGTTCCTAAAAGAGGATATTCTGGACCCAGAAACATGCTGCATTTTAGGATGCTTTGATTCAGATACTGTTGGACTGGTCTGGAAAGAATAAGTCCCTCCAGAAGCACAGTGGCAGAGGGACATGTGCATGCCCTCCTGTGTCCTTGTTGGTCATGTGAGAGCCTTTCTCTCACTGGAGAGCAAGGGCTCTCATCACTTAAGCACCATGACCCTCTGAGCAGTGACAGCCTGCTGTGGTATGTCCTCCAGTTGGCAGAAGCCAGGCCAGAGCCACCGTCAGTGTCCTGGGAGCTCCTGTCTGTCATAGTGTGTTCCAGCTTTTCACCCAACTCTCCAGCACCCCTCTGGCTTTAGAATCTACCCTCCAGCACATGATGCCCAAATCCACAGGCCACCCTCGGACGCCCATCTCCTGCTTGACAGTTCTGTGGGGTCCTCAAACTCACCTGAACTACATCTGTTCTTGCCTTTCCCATGACCTGCTGCTGCAGGCTGTCTGAGCAGGTGTATGGTGTCCGGGGCCTTGGTTAGGGGAGCTTAGGCGGGGGAGGTGTGACACAGTCTGGGTCTGACTCCCAGCTCTGCCAGGCGACTGGGGGAAAGTGGCATGCAATGTTCCTCGGCTGCAGAATAGGGATGGTGGTTCTGGTCTCTCCAAGCTAGAAGGATTCAGTGGGTTGACTTCCATCTTGGCACAGAGTAAATGCTTCATAAACGGTAGCAAGAGCGATGCTTATTATCATTTTTATTGTTACTACCCAGTGCTCCAGCTGGAAACCTTCTAGTCACTCACCCTCCTCCCAGAGTCTCTGCTCCTCCACAAACCCAGGAAGTAAACCTCAGAAATGGCCCTTAAAAGCCTTCCCCTCTGCCTGCGTCATGCAGCACATGCCGCCGCCCACCGCGTATGCTCTCTGCTTCCCCCCATCTCCCCGGCAAGGGCACAGCGGACACCTGAGAGCCATTTAAATGAAAAGCACCCTGGCCCCCAACTCTAATGAGCTGTGTGACCCGGCATCACTTTCCCCACTTTCTCTGGACCCTGCTTCCTCATCTGGAAACCGATCTCCAAGGGCCCTCCAGCAGCAGGGAAATGCCTATCCCCGCCCCCCACCCTGGGGAACTCAGGAGGCTGGCTGCATCACACAGGCGGGTCCATTCTGAGCAGCATGGCAGCTGGAAAGGTAACTCCTCTTTTTATCTCCCAAACCATCAAAGCTGCCCTGAGATTTCTAGAAGACTGTCCCTTGGCTGGCTCAGAAATTTATTAGCTCTACCAATATTTTCTTTCATCGTTCTGTAAAGCAAGCTCACACTCTGTGAGCACTGCATATGCAAAGACCTTAAACCACATGTTTATTTTCCTAAGCTATAAAAAGTTTATAGGGGGAGCTGGACTCCTTGTCCAACACCACGCTCAGGATTGCTACTGCATTCCACAGGAAGACAGAGGGCTCTGTGTCAGCCAGGGATGGTGGGCAGGCGGGAAGTAGGTGGAGTAAGGCTGTCCAGCCCCCAGCGGAAAGGGCATAGAGCATAAGACAGGACAAGGGAGTTGCAAGCTCATGAGGTGGAGGGGGCAGTGGGAAGGATGGAGTGTGGTAGCAGCGTGCGGCAAAGCAACCGGGTTAAAATGCCAAAGCTGGAGTTCATCCCAGTGTTTTGGACTTCCTGTCTCTCTCTGTCAAGGCAGCTTTGAGGACACTCAGTGGAAATATGGGCCAACCCTGGCTAAAGCAACCTTCTGACAATCCCTTTATCCTAGAATATGGAGCCAGAGACCCTGGACTCTGAAAGAAACCACCAAGTATAGACATTTTCGCTTAGGTGCTCTCGAGTTCCATGCTGACCTCAATGCCTCTATGTACTGATTTCCACCTAGCCCCCTGCTTCATGACAATCAGATGCCCACAGAGTCATTCAGAACTCCAACACCAGGACATGTTCTGAGATGCGGTATGTTTGTTTAGTAGTTGGTGGAGCCCAGATTTCTGGGATCCCTGATACAGACTGAGCCTTTGCTAGGAGAGTATTTCTACTTGGAATGCAGGTCCAAGTTTTGCCACCGAGCTAGTGCCCAGAGCTTTAAGGGGTCATATGAAGTGCCTCTTGGACCCAAGCATCTACAATGCCTCATGCCAACATCCATAAGGCTCACTAGGTCCTTCGTCCTCCAGGCCCATCTTCTGCTCTGCCCCATCCCGGAACTCCACAGGGGTCACACTACAGAAGTGAGAAAGGAAGCAGAGGTGTGTGAAAGTCCTGAGCTCTTACTCCAACTACACAGATTTGAGCACTGGTTGGAGGCAGGGATGGGGCTAGGTGACCGTCAAGGTCTCTGAACCTGAAATACTGATTCTCAGCAAAAGAAGCAAACTGCCATTTGCTCAGAGCAGGGATTCTCAACCTTCTCCAATGCAATGCCTCCTCTGTATTTCAAATATTTCATAATGCTCCTTTACTATCCTGAAATGAAAGGAAAAGGTACTATGTATGTACACACAAAATTTTTAAAGGTCAGCAACTCAACTCCAACAAAAAGGAAGTGACTGATGATAATTTAGTGGGTATTGCCATAGACAAATCCCCAGGCATGACTCTCCTGAAAACCCCGAGGGAGCACAGCTGCACCTGTGAATGGACCCCTGCGTCAGTTACGCCAGTAACACAGAGGGATGCAGGTGAGTGGTACTAGGATTCCAAAACCACCGGCAGCATTTCTAGTGGGGACAAATTTTAACTAAATCATGAACTTTGTTGAAGTACCATCTTAATTTATGTATTGGTTGCATTCTTGGGAAAATTTAATGTACTATAAAACCATGCAAAAATAATTTTATTAGGTTCTAGTAAAAGCAGGCTTTTCACCTCTAGGAACTACTGTAAAAGCTGGACATTTGACAATTGTGTGGGCTGTGGGACAACTCATTTTATAAGACCATCTCCTACAATCTCCTGAAGAATGACAAGGTGTCGGGCATCCGTTGGCTCACTTACTAAATACCAGCTGTAGTCCTCAACGCATCCCTGTACCACCCTATTCAGAATGGCTGAACTGGAGTCTCCTCTCTTCCCAGGGCTCTAGGAGGCAGGGAGTAGGGGATATGGGGTATCACAGGGTCAAAAACACCAATGAAGGGTTTGCTGGGACATCACGCTGGTTTGCTGACAGAACGGTACATGTGTGGGGCCACTGAGGACTTCCTCTGAGCACGCCCCCGGCGCCCAGCCTCGTCTCTCACATGGTCCTTGGTCTCCACACCAGCCCCAGCAACTCAGGTATCATTAAGTTTAGACCCACTTATCAACCAGGGAAGCTTTCAGAAGAAACTGAACACCCTCACTTTTGGACCAGACACTATCTATGGTGATATTCTCAGTTGTTATTCTTTTACTGCCTACCCCTATCCAACTACAGAGGCTCTTACAATCAGGAATATGAACAGGGAAAAAAAAAATCCAGTGACCCAGGTAAGTTGCTTAACCTTTCTGTGCCTCAGTTTCTACATCAGTAAATGGGAATATTATTATAGGGATAATATTAGCCCCATAATGTTGCTGTAAGAATTAAATAATACTGATGAAAAGGCTTTTCAAACTTGGAAGCACAAATATAGGGCTTATACTCTTACTCTGCACTATTAATAACACTAGGTCACTGAGCCTGTTTGAGAAACATCCAACATGTGTTGATTACAGCCCATCCTTTGACCTCAGTGAGGAAGAGCCTGAGCCTCCCCCTTTCTGGACTGGTGTGCTGAACACTGTGCTCCCCATCTCCCCATCTGTGGGGGGACTGCCAACAGAAGGCCCAAGGCAGTCAGCAAAGCCACTGTGGGGAACTGGCTGTTCTAGATTATGAAAGCTCCCCAGAAGGTGGCATGGTGGCAATGGCAACAAAATAGCAAATGACAATGGCTTTTACACAGCTTTGCAGGGTCCAAAGACTTGGATTCTATTTCCTCTTTCAATTCTCACTACCACCAGGCAGACATAAAATCAGACCTATTTTCCTGGGCAGGAAACTGAGGAATCAATGATCTATTGCCGCCCAGGATGGGACAAAGCCAGGAGAGGACCCATTCCAAGGGAGAATGTCTAGGGCTGAGAGTATGATAGGGAAACAGTGAGAAGCAAGAAGATGTGCCCTGGGACCACATTAATGCAGACTTTGAGAGGTCTGAAGAGAAAAAGAGAGGAGATGGGGCTCTTCCATTTGCTCTACTGTCCTCCAGTGCTCCTACCTGGCCCAATTCCCTGGCCTGACCTGACCACTGCCCCAGGCACGCAGCGGATTCCAGACCCGTTCAGGCTGCTGGCTTCCCTTCCACCACCCGAACCTTCCTCCCGGGACCTGTCAAAAATGTCCTGGGTCCTCCCGCCTCTCCTGGATCCTCGACCACCCCGCGGTCCCCGAGCAAGCCTCCTGGAAGGCCAGGAGTAGGAGGAAAGCCTGCCGGGTGCCTGTCCCCATGCCTCAGGCATGCGCTGTGTGTCTATTTGCCTGTGCGTGCCCCCTGCGTGCCTCGGGCATGCGCTCTGAGTGCCACACTGCGTGCCTTACGCATGCGCCATGCGTGCCTCATGTGCACCAGGTGGGAACAGGTTTGCATGCTCTTCTGGGCATCTGCGGCATCCTCCTCTTTGGCCGTGTGTTGCCTCGGGACCAGGGCCGCGGACTTAGGGTGCTGGGATTCCGGCGTGCGGGTGGAAGCCAGGGGATTGCAGGCCTCTCTGAGGTGCCGATGGGATAACCCAGCTTCAACTCAGCGACCCTACACGAGCTCGCCAAGCTGTTATCAGTCCGCTCAGATTTGTGGACAAAGTGGAAGCATTTGAGACAGCCAGAAAGACTGGAGACCCCCAGGGGCCGACTGAGAAAGAGGAAGAAGGTTTGGTTCACCTAAGCCTGTCTTCTAGATCCATCCCTCCAGACTGGACTGGGGTGCTGGAGGTGAGATGAAAATTGGGGCCCGGGGCCACGAAATCCTTAGGAGAGTGGGTCCACAGACTGAAAAGAACTTGGATGCCCTTTTTTGAAACTCGATGGTATTGAGCCCCTTGTAGGGACCGGATGTTTTATATATGTGGTGGAGTAGGTATATATGTGGTGGGATGGGTATTGCTGTTTTAGTTTTACAGGTAGAGAAATGAAGAGCCAGGGTACTGTGCCCAGAGCCACACAGCTAATAAGTGGCAGAGCTCATATCTGAGCCCAAGTTTACCTCCTGTGAAAATGTCTGTTCTTTGAACCATTCTGTGCATCCTCCCTAATTTAAAGTGACCTGAGCCAGAGAGGGACCAGAGGCCTTCCTCCTTTGCGGTACTCAAGCACCTATCAAATTTGTAAAGGACGTATCTAACACGGGGGAGGACACTGTGAACCCCAGAATTGCTGAAGTCCTATCTTAACAACCAGCCACACATACACAAAATGCATTCAGCATTTCATATTTTGGCCCAAAACATCCTGGAAAGTTTGCTTTCTACTCCATAATACTTCCATGTTTTGCTTTGTATAAAAATGTTTGAAAGGTGTGACCCTTGAGTAAAACTGATTTTCAGGGGCCATCCTTATTTATCTAGGAATCAGTGCTGTTCCCTCAAGCAGGTTTGTTATTGTTGTTGTTTGTTTGTTTTTGATAGGAGCCATCCTAGTGTGTATGAGGATGTGATATAGTTTTATATGTGTTCCTTTAAGATCTTAAATAACAAGCTTTAGTAGTAGATATGAGGACTGTGATAATAATTAGTGATGAGCTTAAGTAATATTTTCTTACGTATGCAACTATAAATGGGAAAATAACTGATTTTGAGGGGGGCTTGGGTGGCTCAATAGGTAAAGAATCTGCCGTTGATTCAGGTCGTGATCCCAGGGTTCTGAGATTCAGCCTCTCAGCAGGGAGCCTGCTTCTCCCTCTCCTTCTGTTCTCCTCCCTCAACCCCCATGCTCACTCTCTCTCTCAAATAAATAAAAAATATTTATATATCTGAGTTCTACTGATGATAAAGCTTTTGTTTAAAGAGGAAGGAGGGGTCATGAAATGGGTGACGGTGGTCAAAAGGTACAAACCTCCAGTTGTAAAATCTGTAAGTCATGGGAATACAATGTATAGCATGGTTACTATAGTTACTAATATACTGTATTGTCTCTTGAAAGTTGCTAAAGTTGCTAAAAGAGCAGATCTTAAAAGTTTTCATTAGAGGGGCACCTGTGTGGCTCAGTTGGTTAAGCATCTGACTCTTGGTTTTGGCTCAGGTCATAATCTCAGGGTCATGGGATCAAGCCCCACATGGGGCTCTACACTCTGCAGGAGTCTGTTGGAGATTCTCTTTCCCTGTCCCTCTCCCTCTGCCCTTCCCCCAACCCCTCCCCCTGCTTGTTCTTGCCCTCTCTTGCTCTTTCTCAAATGACTAAACAAATCTTTAAAATAAATCAAAGTTCTTATCATAAAAAAAAAGATTCTGTAAACTAGCTGTGGTAATGGATACTAGCTAGCTAGACTCACTATGGCAATCACTTCGCCATATGTACAAATAGGAAATTATGTTGTACACCAGAAACTGGTATGTTAAGTGCCAATTATATCTCAATAAAAAACGAATGCTAAATTTCAGCTTGAGGTGGATAAAAATAGAAATGTACTTTTTTCCCTCACCCTAACTAACAGACAGCTTGAAATATCACTCCAGGTTAAGCAAACCTGGTGTTAGAGCGACATGTCTGGTGGAAGAATCCTAGAAACCTGTCAAGCTGAAGTTAAAGGAAAAGGTCTGACAGATTTGCACACCCAGCTTCCAACCATCCCAGTGACCTGGTGGGTGAACTTTCTTCTTTTCACCCCAAGTCCAGTCTTGGACATTAGATGAACTCAAGCCATGATGAGAGTCACTGAACAGGATTTGCAAAACTATCGTGTTCACACACTGGCTTCTGCAATGTCTTACTGCCCGTCCCCACCTCTGTGAGACTTGACCTCCAAATGCTCTGAAGAACGTCACTCTCTGGGTCACATGGTCTTCCCTGGGAACCCCTTGCTGCAGAGGAGGTGAGGGGTCCCTCTGTCTGGAGCGCTGTCAGTACACTCCAGCATGAGAAATAGGCTGAGGCCAGGAAGGGCTTTTCAAAACCCAGAAGTCAACCACCCAGCCCTCCCAGCCACATCTTGAAGCATTTTTATCAAGAAGGATCTGCATGCAAATTTCAGAATCTGTCTGCCGGCTCTCTTTGCAAAGAGTGTTAGAACCGTGGCGTGAAAGGAAATCCAGAGAGACAGGGTAATGGGGGTGGACGACTGCTAATGGGACCCTCAAGTCCCTGGGCTGTCAGTCCTGTCTCCCTTAAGCACATGTTTAGAGTTCAAGTTCAGCAAGGTGGAGGTATATTCTGATTTGTTGATTTCGGGGGGAAAAAAACCCAAAAAGCCAAATACCTTACCTTTTAGAGCCTTTGTTTGAAAAAAGAAATCAATATTTTAACCATTAGTATCTTTGGTGAAAGCAAGAACATATTTTCAAACACTAGGTTGTAGGAATGTTATGAACAATTTTCCTCATATGCTAAAAATTATTTCTTTGTGTTTTCCCTCACACAATGTGTATTTGGAAGGAAAGACCGACACTGCTTGTGAATGGGAGGGTATTTCTTTATGACTTCTGTTACTGTTTTTTTTTTTTCCCAACAATTTTTCCTCCTCAGAATCTTAAGATGGGAAATTAAGCAAGATGGGAAATTATAATAGTAGTACACCTGGAATGTCAATCTTCACAGTCTGGGAGTCAAAATATAACCTCTCCTTCAGTATCGTCTTAGAGGATAATGCTTGAGGCCCCTCATTTCCTTCACCCGCCCCCTCCTTAAGGGTCAAGGAAACTCCAGTAAGTCCTTCTGGCTGTTCTCAGTGGAAACAAGCTATCTAGAGTATTAGAGTCCCTTTGCCTCAGGCTACTGTCTTAGTACAAGAAGCACCATGGCTGCTAATGAGTATGCTGAGCTCCGATCACAGCCACTCTGCTGGGTTTTTTCCAGGAGGCTATTGTACTGTCATATTACTGGATTATAGTCTTTACAGACTTTAGATCCACCCTGGCTAATGTCCACAACTTGAAATCTCTGGGAAGAAAAAAAGAGGTTTTATTCTATTTTCTCCCAGAAGACCTCTGAATTCCTTATGCAGATTTGCGCACATCTTCCCTGTAAGTTTCAAGTCAATCATATGCAGACTTCCAGAGTAATCAATCAGCTTGTTGCGGAGGGTGTACCAGTTATCTTTTGCTATATAATGGGCCACCCCATAACTTAGTGGCTTAAAACAAGAACCATTTATTTGCTTCTGGTTCTGCAGTCTGGAGACTACACCGAGGCTGGATGGCCTTTCAGTTGCTGTTGCTGGAACAGCCCAGAGCTGATGCAGCCTCTCACCCTGGAGGAGAGTCTGACTTACATGGGGTAGCTGATGAGTTTCAGGATAGCAGAAGCTGCAAGCTGTCTTAATGCCTGAGCTCAGAAGTTCCAGAATGTCCTGATGACTTCCACAAAATCCCGATTCAAGTGGCGGGAGAATAGAGTCCACCTTTGGTGCTGTGAAAAATTATTGGTCGACTTTGCAGACAGCCTACCCCAGTTAGAATAAATCTTATCCCTGGAACTTTCCAGAAATGAGAGCTGCACTCCAAGCTGGCAGATTCCATGATGGTGTGAGAGGATGTGTTGAGGATTTGCTCCCAGGGGTTTTTGAGGACAGGACACAGGGCAATTGTGGGACAAGATGAAGGGCAGGGGAGGATACCACTGTTGTTCTGAAAGCAGGATCTCTGGAACCCCATAAGCCAGCTCAAGGATTGGCTTTAGAAAGCCTCAGCAAACCTAGAACTGAAAACAAGAAAAATACTCTCAAAGGCTGTGGAAACCATTTCATGCAGTGTGAATTATTGTCAGCATTATAAGTAGTTAATAGAAACACGATTTGGGTTGGTAGGTAATCCAACCTGATCAAAGGCAGGAGTGGGCCACAGATCCTCCAACCCCTTCCAAATAAGGACTGCAGTGAAATGGGAAACACCAGCAAGCAGATTATGTGGCAAACTGATTTTTGGCAAATCAGTCTGTTATCTGCAGAGCACTTAGAGTTTACAGTGTACTTTCTCATTACTTATTTAATGTGGCTGATTTAACTCTATCTCATAAACTGATAGCTTAAGCTCTAAGTTCATGATAGCTTCGTTTACCCACAGCCACCATTTATCTTAATCAAGACAAGCAGAGGAGGCCTCAACTGGAATTCACACTCCTTGGGATGTGTTTGGAAAGCTTGCAGACAGGGTTGCCAGAAACATGCAACCAAAGGAGCAAGGAACACCTGGAAGAGCACAGCTTCATAGACAAGAAAGTCCCATGGGACCAGCTTGGCTCAGTTTAGGGGAGGAGGGGATCTTTCCTCCCGGGTCAGAGGGAATCCATGGTTCTGAAGAGGGTCTGAGCTCGAAAGCTATGACTCTGATTTCAGCCGCCTCTGAAATGCACAAGGTTTCCTATGTGGTGGGACCTAGAAAGGTAGAAGGCTGAGGGCAAACAGAAGATGCCTTGCTAACAAAATCTAGAGGCAGCACAGCAGTAGGAGCCTTTTATAGCCCCAAACAAGAGGGAGCTCTTTCTCCACAGACCATGGGCTGTGTCTCTGGGGATGACCCCCAGAAACTTGGGGGACCAAGCTCTTCCCTGAACAGGCAGAAGCAAGAACCACCGAGTTGTGGGTTCTTAACTGGTAATGGGCCTCCCTCTGTATGTGGAGCTTGGGGAAACTTGGCTCCCAGGGGGAAATAATTATCCCTGAAGAAGCTATGTAAATGAAATCACAGCGCATTCATTTATGAACTGCTGCTCTGTGTCATGGACCTGAATCTCTGTTCAGTTATTGAGACACCCAAAACAAAATGAGAAAACACTATCCACTCGAGTGTTGGATTACCATGGACTTACCAGGGAACCGAAGGATCCCATTCAGATACATAGACACCCTCTTGAAGATAAGGAAATTCTGGAGGCTAAAGCAGGACACCAGACATCGGGAGTCTCACTGGTATTTCTTGTTCCCTCATGTGCTATCAGGTGACTTGGAAATTCACTTAACCTCTCTGGTTCAAAGTAATTGGGAAAATAGATCTAAAAGAAATTTTTCAGGGGATGACTTCAACATCTTCTACAAGTTCGGTGATGCTCGAACACTGTGAGGCCGGAAGCTAGCATTCGTTAGTGGACGTGAACTTAACGTGAAATCTGCTGAACTTTGAGGTTGAAACCTGATTCTGCTGCTGTCACTTCCAAGTGCCTCTGGGTTCTTTGGATAAAGCACTTACATAGTGCCTATGAAACAAAACAAAACTGTCTCTGTCAGGGTTCTGCGATGTGAGGTGCTTGGTTTTGAGACCTCTAAAATGGTCACCTTGCAAAATGCTCGTGTGCCCCTCTTTTCAAATAGCTTTTTGATGCAGAGCCAAAGACACAGCAGCTTGCAGGATATGCAGATGTGCTGGTCCCCAGGGCACCACTGTCCTCCCTGGTGCATGCTCTGGCGAGCAGCAGAGAGAGAATCAGAATTCCATGGGCAGGCTTTGAACTGAGCCGAACTGTGCACCCAAATCAGCCCAAGCTGCTCTCTCCAACTAAAAGCCTAAACCAAACCCAAATGCTAGTTTTCAAAGTTTGTCGTGAACCAAACCAGAGATTTTTCCCAAAGCCCAGGAAAAAAAGAAAAAAAAAAAGGTCCTAGTTTGAAAAAAATAATTGGGCCTGTATAAATTTTTTAATGAAAATAAAAACCCTGAAATGGAATAAAAATAAAGCATAAAAGTGCTCTTCAAATTGGACAGTTGCTGTACTTGGTTCAGGTGTCTGGTAAATATAAGATCAAAGTCTATGTATGTGGCACTGCAGAATTCAGCCAGAGAAAGCCTGCATCTTACAAGAATAGCTATCTTCCAGCATATGTAACTGAGGCGGTAATCCATTCAGTCCTCCCAGTACCTCTAAGACAGTTTCCACTTTTGTCCCCATGACAGAGCAGAACTCGAGGGCCCAGGAAGGTGAGGAATTAGCCCTGGATTGGCTGCGCTGCTGGAGCTGGGATGTGCCCGCTTCCCTGTACCTCCACTTGTGCCAGAGGCAGACTGGAGCTATCCAGGTGGGACCATCACAGAGCAAGAGGCTCCTTAACAAGAACAGTGGCACAGAGGAAGCTTTTTTATGACCCAGTCATTGATGTGGGGTTTTTTTCCCCCCTTAATTAGGCAGCTCAGGAAATAGGCCTTATAATTTTGTAGCACATATTTAAACAGATTTGGCACATTGCAAGACCCCATGAGCAGGACCACAGGCCCTATTCTCGAGCTCCTAGAAATTCAAAATGTGCCATTCCACCTTTGCTTCACCCTGCTCCTCTGCCAGCTATCTCTGGCTGTCATTGCTCTCCATACCACGTCTCTCCATAAGGAGGCTTAAGGAGATCTCTCCTTTGATTATCCTTGCATTTACCTTGGCTAGTGCTCTTCAGAACTTTCTGGCTCCATCTAGCTGCCTGTGGGCTCTACCTGAGCCCAGGACCCCCTCCCAGAGGACAGCTCAGGTGACGTGCCTCAACCCTACGGCCAGGTGGAGCCTTTGATAGTACCTAGCTTTGAGGAACTCAGAGAACTTCCCCAACTGTGAGCTCCAAGGCCACACCCCTTGGGGGGGCCAATAACTCTTGTACTTTATTCACCATGCAAAAGGAGAGAGGATTCTTTGGTGAGGCTGGTGGATGGGGTGAGCAGAACTGTTCCTGTGCACACATAAGCCCAGCACCTCCAGAAATACCTGGGCGAGGGGGATGAGGTCTTACACTCATACTGTTAGGGACTTGGAACAAAGTGAGATATTAATGTCGGTGGAGCTGTATTTGCACCTTGTATTTGTGGGTATGGAGTAAACTGTTGTAAAAAATAGACCCAATACAAGTTTATTTCTTACCCACATAAATAATTCTGGGCAGCTGTTCAGAAAGGCAGGGTGATTCTCTTCTCCTACTCTCTCATGGCTCTGTCAACCTCTAGAGCCTGTTCATCCAGTTGCTGGAAGGACAAAAATGTGATGGATCATACATGGGAGACTATGACCAGGCCTGGAAGCAGGGTGGCTCACTTCATCTCATATTCCAATGGATAAAACTCAACCATGACACATCTTCCCAGCAAGGGAAACCAGGAAATGGATTTGGTTGTGTGCCTAGGAAGAATGGGAGAAAGGATTTATTTTGCTGTACGTGTGATAGGAATTGCACTTATAGACTGATGAAAACTCCTGCAACTATTTGAAGTTACTTGATAGAGAATCTGAGAGAAAACAAAAGGAGGTCAAGAGAGATTTAAAAAATATTACAGACCACAATGAACTAAATAAATGTGAAGTTGTAGGTTAAAGTAGCTAGCCCTTCTTACAGAATCCATCTAATCCTGAAAAGTTGTCCTAAATCTTTCATACAAAAGTTGTGAGTCATTGCTTTATATGTAATAACTATTACAGATAAATTCCCATCCATAGGGGAAAGACAGACTAAATCTTGGGTATATCCATTCCTCTAGCAACAATTTTCTCAGTGAGTAGGTAATATAACCTGAAAATGTTTAGATTAAATAGAAAAAGCAGGACAGAAAACTATAGATAACAGTATGATGACTGCTGTGTAAGAGTATACTATCACCACCACCAAAAACCTGCACAGAGAAAAGGCCAGAATAAAAACATCAAAATAGCAGTAGTTGGGGTGTCTGAGTAGCTCAGTCAGTTGAATGTCCAGCTCTTGATTTCAGCCCAGGACATGACCTCAGGGTCATGAGACCTAGCCCTGCCTCAGGCTCCATGCTCAGTGGGGAGGCTGCTTGAGATTTTCTCTCTGTCCTCTCCCTCTGCCTCTCCCCCGCTCATGTGCGCACACAATCTCTCTCTCTCCAAAATAAATCAGTCTTTAAAGAATACAGCAATAGTTGTCTTTACATTAGTGTACTCTAGATTTGTTCTTCCTAGATCTAAATTTTCTATAATGTCTAAAAGTTTCCAGGAGAGCTTGCATTGTTGTGTAATGGGGATAAGTAATGGAAGAGAGACCCAAATGCCCTAAGAGCCCCCCTCTGCCCTCCTGTGTCCTAAATAAGACCTTCCTCTTGGTGTGCTTTTACTCCTCTTCATGCTCCAGAGAATCAGTCTGGATTGGTTGTCACTGTGCTGCCTACCCGGTGCATGCTCACCAATTTACATATCACCAGCCCAGTAGGTGTCCCAGGGTCCTCATCTTCCTGTCCGGAAAGAGGGGAGAGGCCCTTGCTCACAGGACCACTATGGCAGGGTTTCCTGGGCCAGTAGGATCCAGAGTTATAGTTCGTTTTTTCATTGTAGGTTTTGTTCATGAACTCCAGCCCTGTTCCTATCAGCCCTTCTTCATCAGCAAAGTCCTTGCCAGGATCAGGTGTTAATTCATGTGTTGTGTGTTAATGTATGTGCTCACACATGCCAGTCTTCATCCTTGTGTTAACAAGGGTCAGAGACTGAATATCTGATCTAGAGCCAGAAAACTTTTCTATTTGCTACTTTAATTGACGGCTAACTTACATTAAGCTCTTGGGGTTTTGGATCATTATCTATGAACAAATAGGAGAAGAGGTTTAAGCTGAGAGATTCAAAGGCAGCAGTAGAAAGGGCCAGTGATATGTGTCTGTGAGGGACTTGAAATGGGGGCAGGGGTCTGAGAGGGGATGTCCAGGGAAGACGGAGCAGAGAGCAGAGGGGAACAGAGAAGGTAGCTGAGGGAGGCAAAGTTTGGCTCGTGCGGGGTCTTAAAGGTCATGGTGAGAAGTTTGGATTTAATTTTAACTACAGTAGGAAGCCACTAAGTTTTATGCAGAGAAATGCATAAAATGCATCATGATCTGAATTCCATTTTGAGAAGAAAGTGGTCCCTGGGACACCTGTCTGGAGGATGGAGGAGTGAAAGGACAGGAGGGACAGTGAGTGGACAGTGAGTGACAGTGACAAGATGAAGATCATCTTGGAGGTGATTAAAGTTGTCCACACAGAAGATGTTGGTGGCCTGGAGGCGGACAGTGGCAGTATATGGATTCTACTTAAACCTCCAGGGCTCCTATTGGACCAGATTTAAGGAACGAGAAAGAAGGAACGTTCAAGGAGGAACCTGAGATATCCTGCTTGAGTAGATGCCACTGCCCCTTGCCAAACTAAGGATATCAAGATAAAAACAGAGTCCCATTTCAGAAGTGTTAAGGGTGAACTAATAAATTAATTAATGCCTTTTATTTTCTGGGAAGTACCACAGTTGGGTCTGTGATTGAATATTAGAAATTTTGGGTCGAATAGTAAATTCAAGACAAACTGATCCCCAATCACTTTTCATGTTGGTGTCATTTTCAGAACACCATGTCCTAAACTGGAAACTAGGTTCCTCCTTAGAATGATGAAGATAGCTACATGGCAGTGGTATTCACATGTTCAGATTGGTTATGGAAAGACTAACAACCCCACAGGGCAGACTGGGGAACAGGGGACAGTGGTCTCTCTTGAGAATCCTGCAAAGCCACCCTGCAGACATGCGACCTAGCATGGCCGTGCATGTAGGAAGGGTGAGGACTGGCCCGGGGGCCACTGCTGGGACCAGTCATTGTCTCCAGCTCCATGCCCGTTTTTGAGCTCAGGAAAACCCCAAATGCCTTTGGTCCCCAAACTCCCTTTCTTCTGCATGGAAGTCCCAACATATTTCAGGGAAATCTGTAACCGATTTGTGAACAATCTGCTTTCCCTGGAGCAACTTTGTCACAAAATATAGTATTTTTGCATTCTTGTTGAAACCACTTATGTGTGCCCCTGCCCCACTCCCCCCTCAACCCCCTACCCAGCACACGCCCACCCCACCAATCAGGGCCTCTTTCCACACATGTAACTGTTGCAGAATGGATGCCAAACCCAGCAACTGGTTATCTCCAAAATAATTTCCATCTTCCATGGGGCCATGTGCTCCAGGGGAGTAGTTAGGAGAAGATATACTGTAAATTAGAACAGCTTATTTTCAGAAGCCACGTTTTAGAAACTCGATAGCAGCTCTGTGTTCTTGATAACCATGCTCCTTGGAGAGCTGCACACACGTCTCTGTTGATGCTGGACTGGGTGCCCCAAGATTAGCTAGTTGGATCAGTCAAGTGGCTCAAGCCCCATTCCTTGTATTTGGGATCATGGAAACCCCAAAGGCTACCCTCCCCACCCCTTCCCTCTGGGTTGGAATTCTGTGTATTGCAGATAAATTTTATCCATCTGTTTCTGATTCATTTACCCCAACTCATCATGATATTTGTTTTGCAAGAGAGATTCAGCAATGAAAAGTTATTTTCAAATTCTTCATAGAGAAAGGCTTATGTCTTCTCATGTACAAATAGAATGTCTGCTCTTGCAAAAAAAAAAAAAAAGAAAGAAAGAAAGAAAGAAAGAAAGAAAAAAGAAAGAAAGAAAATACCAGAGTCCCTAAAATATAGTCAGAAGAGAAGCCAAGATGGTGAGAACAGAGGTTTAGAATCTAGCTACATGTCCAGCCCCCATTTTTGCTAAATTCTAGTTGTCGAGGAGTCTGGAGGGGACCCACTCCCATGGCATTCTGGGCTTCATTCCAGGGCTGAGGGTGGGGGAGGGGAATGGAGAGGGAAGACACTTCCAGAGCCACTGCCCTGGTCACATGCTCCGGGAAGCCAGAGGCAGCAGAGGGGTGTCGTGCCGGCTGAGACAGCAATGCCAGCTGAAGGCAGTCCGTGCCGACCTCATCCCCAATCCCACAGAAACAGAGATGTCACAAGATGGTTGCTGTAACTGTGACAACCTCCCATGTCATTTCAAAAAGGGTGGGAGCCCGCTCCCAGTAGCTGCACAATACCGGTGGGGCATCGGCAGGACCAGCCCTCCCTGCCCACCCAGGCCTTCTCCTTGGCAGTGGGACCTCCAGAGAAAGGCGTGCCTGTCCTAGGGCCAGACGCAGGCACCGGCTCCGGCAGCCTGTCATTTCCACGGTGGTAACGAGGTTTCTGTGACCCTGACTTTCTATGGCCCATCTCCCTCTGGCCGCAGCCACCGCTGGGGGATGAGGGTCCAGCTCCCGTTACCACCAGCATGTCTGGCAAGCCTGGACTGAGGCACAGGGAAACACTGAAGCAGGGGCAGAGGCGGGCGCCATCTGGGACCAATTAGAGGCTGACTTTTATCCTGAGGCCTCTATAAACCATCCATCAGGGAGGCAAAAAGAAAAAAGCACAACCTTCTTTTCCTTTTTATTTATTTATTCTCTGCTTTGTTTATAGTGACAGTGGTCAGTTTCCCTGAAAGGAAATCACTGAAAATTACAGGGTGTTTGGTTGGGCTTTTTAAAAATTAATTTCCTCTATTTTTGTATGAATTTGATTTGCTCTCATTCCCTTCCACTAACTCATGCTCAGTGAAAAAATCTCTTTTGATTTGTTCTTAATGTGGAAAATGTTGGCAGTTCCACATGGCAATTGGAAACAATCCGAGGAGCACAGACCAGGTAGAGCTTTCTGCTGGCTTCCCAGAGTGAGGAGATAGACTCTCAGAGCAGGGGCTGAGCACAGAGCCCCTTACCCGGCCTCTGCCCCAGGGCCAAGAAGCCTCCTCCAGCTCCTCCTCAAGCCGCCCCCCACCCCACACCAGTCTGCACCTTGCCCAGAGGCTTGCTCTGTTTCTCCCCATCACAGCTCCCTTCTCTTTCTAGTCACATTATCCTTTCAAGAGAATATTCCCCGTTAAAGACCCACTTCTCTTGCAAGGTATCTTCCCCCAACTGGAAGTTCACTCTTCGGAAACGACCTCAAGATGCTGCCTCCTGGGTGCAGATGGGTTCTACAGGCTCAGAGTAAGAGGTCTTCAGGATGCCAGGCAGGTCCTTGCATCTTATCCTCACAAAGACCAAGCTCTCAGGCATTGGGCATGGGAGGAGGTAGGGGTTTCTAAGGTCCGGGCCAGGAGCTGGGCAAGAGCTCCTAAGGGAGAGCCAGGAAACCTGGTTCCAGTCCCAGTTCTGCCATTTACTGGCCAGGTGACCTTGGACAGGTTACTTTACCTCCCAAAGCTTCAGTTTCCTCAAGGAACGTGATCACCGTTGTCACTGTACCCTCTATGTGCCGAGGCTGTCCTGTGCCACCTTGGTACTAAGCTCTTTACTCACCTTGCCTTACTTCATCCTCATAACAAACTCAGGGAGTAGGCATTTTTTTTTTTATCCCTCTTTGACAGATGAGGAAACTGAGGCACTGGGAGATTCTATATTTTTTTTTTTTTTTGAGAATTAAAAAACTGGGATTCAAACCCAGACTGCCCAACTCTAAAGACAGGCTCATAACCACCACTGCTTTATTCTGCCCATCTCCCAATAATAAGAGCTGTTAGTTCTGGGACACCTGCACGTTTCTATGTGTTTGATCCCTCACAAAGCCCTTTGAGACAGTCTACCAGGAAGATGGGAGGAGGAGGACTTGAGTGTAGTCAGTGAGCCCAGAGTGGCAAGTGGTGAGGCGTGAATGAAGAATGTTTCACACAGAGTGTTACTTGTAAACCAAGAGTGTTACTTGTACAACCAATAGATGCTTGTAAACCAAGCTACCCTGAGTAGCGCCTAAAGAGGCCAGGGTTCAATCCTAGAGGCCCCAGAGGCCCTTGTGGAAGGCTCTCCTGCAGAGGGTAATTTAAACAAACCCTGCCTTCGACTCCCAGGCCTCAAAGCATGTCTGAGGAGTACCTTCATGCACCTTGCTCATTTGCTCAAGCTGCTTCTTTAGTAGTAGTCAAGTTCCTATGGAGATGAGCCAGGGGGTGAGGAGGGGGCTCCTACGGGCTGAGGGGAGATCCCTAGCTGGTGCTTCCAGGCCCCAGGGGATGCTCAGGGTGGCGGACACTACCCCTTCTCCAGGTGGGCAGCCTGCTTCAGGACTCCAGCCAAACCAATGACCTCATTGCTAGACTGGCTGCTGCCTGTCACAGGGCACCCACCCACCCGCCCGCCCACCGAATCTTAAATTCATGTAGACATCCCCCTCCTCCCACTTCTCAGAGAGAGCATTCCAGTCTGGTAGGAGCACTTTGTCTGTTTTTTCTGCCATTTCATTGTGGTGGCTCAGCCCACACTTGTTCCCAAAACCAAACATGGTCAGTTACGGGGACATGATATAGAAAACTCCAAAAAACTCTGGGACCTGGGACAAGACCCCCTCCTAGGCTGGCACAATGCTGTGTTTTGGAGTCACTGCCCCATTTGTGAGTGCTGGAGTCTGCACTGGCCTCATTGATCACGATAACGTTTGGGTATAGGGAGCCCCGGACACTGTGCTCATCACTGCAGAAGAAGAGGGATGTGCACAGGCCTTAGCCACTAAGAGTGCCAGGCCCACCCCACTCACTGTGTGGCCTCAGGCAAGTTACTGAGCCTCTCTAGGCCTTGGTTCCCCACCTTGTAACATGGGGCTAAGAAGAACTAAATCTTGTTAATACTTTTGAATGGCACAAGTCAGAAGAAATTGGTAATATCCCCCATAACAATAAGTGGTTTTTTACTATTGCAAAATTTCTCAGAACATTTCTTGAAAATGTGAAATCAAAAGTGAAATATCAAAATAAAAGGATGAAAAAAAAGAACTAAGTCTTGTTTAACCAATACTTATGTTGTGCATGCTTTGTGCTAGGCACTGTTGTATGTGCTGTACATAGAGTAACTCATTGAGCCCCAGGTCAGCACTAGAAATTTGGTACTATTGTTAGCCCCATTTATAGCTAAGAATACTAAAGTCCAAGAGGTTCAGCAATTTTCCCAAAGATGTCTAACATGAGGATGATTCACAGATGCTCCATAAGTGGTAGTTCTTGCCATGTGAAGATATTGTCTGGACACAGCAGGACATAGCATGTGGCCTGTGGTAAGGCAGGGGCAGGTCTTGCTCCCAGAGCTGAACAGGAGGCAGGGACAAGTCAAAGTTCTGGGACTGCAAAAGGTCCCAGCAAGAGCAAGGCAGAGCCAGAGCTGGGATGCAGATGGGCAGGCAGTGTGACAGCCCCAGCCCCAGCTCAGAGAGCTGACGGAGGCTAGAGCTAAGTTGGCAGCCAGGGCCCAGAGGAGGAAGGCTGTGGAGGTAGCCACAGGCCAGGCAGAGGGCTGAGTTCAGGGCTCTACCTGCTCTGTGACTCTTTCAACCTGCTGAGTGACACATTGAACAAAGGTTTTCCTGTGTACCATTTTTTCTTGTGTCTCCTCCTCTCCTTAATAGATTCAGTTTCCTGCTTCCTAGAGTCTGTCCTTTAAATCTTTGAGTGAGGCTCTGTGAGTTTTAAATTCTCTTAGTCTTAGTGCATTAATGGAAAAATCTATGGATTTCTTCCTTAAATGATAATTTATAATAGAATTTTAGGTGGGGCTTTTTCCCTTCAACACATTTAGACTATTAATGCATGTTTTTCTGACCTTCATTGTTGTTGATGAGAAGTCTACCATCAGTCCGTTACTCCTTTAAAAGTGATTTATCTTTCCTTTCCAGTTATTTTTGTTATATTGTCTTTGTCTTTGGTGTCCTGGGGAATGGATTTATTTTTAGCTAGCTTACTTGGACATGTATATCTTTAACAAATTCTAGAAATAACTTAGCAATTATCTCCAAATATTTTTCCCCATCCTCTGAGTTGACTTTCTATGCAGCTCCTACATGTGGCATCTAGCTTCCATGACCTTTCATCTCTTTTTCATGTTTTCCAACTCCATGTGTCTCTGGACTCCAATCTGAGTAATTTCTTCAACCTGTTTCCCATGCACCAATTCTTTCTTCAACTGTATCTAATCTGAAGTCTAACCAATCATTGAGGTTCTAGATTTTTGGTTCTTTTTTTTTTTTTTTTTTCCCTAATGACTGTACTTCTGTACTTTTTATTTCTAGAGGTTCCACTTGGATCAACACTGAGGATGACTTTTTCTTACTGTTTTATTTTATTTGATAAAGTCTATTTTATTTGATATGTTGCTAGCAGGTGATATAGATGATGATGGTTTTACAGGATTCAGGCAGGGAGTACATTCTTGAGTTTAAGAAGTTAGTTCATTGACTTTCTTACTTCTAGTGGCATGACCTCTGAGTTTCAAATAAATATTATGCCTTTGCTGGACTCACCATCCATAACAAAAGTCTCTTTACAAGCAATGTCAACTTTCTAGTGGATGTCCCATACTACAAAGTCTGGGGGACCAAAAACTTCATTTCCAAGACTCCCTTTCAGGCAGAGTTTTAGATGACAGTTAAGCTCTATCATTGGGTGCAGAAATGAGATAGATGCCTCCTTCCAGAAGCTTTTGGCTGTTTTCTGCTAGTAAGGAAGATTATAAAGATACAGGGTCCAATTCCATTTACATGGTTTTGGAAAACCATTTGAAGAACTTCACTGGCTGCAACCAGCTTTCCATTGTCTGATAACTAGATTCTTGGGTGTTTACAAGCAATATTGGTGATGATAACAGCTTCCTGATATGGCTTCCTGATTTCTGGTTCCCTTATTGACATGGTTTCTGACCTTCTGATCTACCTTCTCCCATCTTCCTGACTGGCAATTCATTTCTACAGTGTTCTGGGAATCCTTTCTGGTCGTGCAGCTGTGAGCTTGCCCCTCCAACACTTACAAAGATTTCCTAAGCAACAACTTCATGGTATTAAATCCCATTCCACTTAAAAATACAGAGTAGTTTCTGTCTTCCTGCACTGAATCCTGCATACCATACTATAATGTCAAAAGTCTCTTTACAAGCATAGTTAATCTCAAATACCTTCTGGTATATAGCATTGGAAAGAGCCAACCATGTCTGGATTGAGTCCTTCTCTATTTTCTGCCTTCATGGCTCAGGGAAAGTAACTGAACCTCTCTGTGCTTCAGGTTTTTTTCTTCTGTAAAGTTTACAATATCTCATTCATAGGGTTGTTAGAGAATGAAATGAATTAGTGTAAGGATAATTCCTTTTATAGGAAAGGAACTTAACAAGATGTAGAAAGAAATGTTGAAATAGTATTTCTCCAGGGCAAAATTTTAAGATCAGTAAAACTTGAACAATATAAATTTCTGTCCGTCCCAGTGTTATATCTCTTATTATTGTTCTTTTATCTCTTTTTCCTTGGTAGCAGTCTTCAAGTGAGGACTTCTACTTCTTTCTCCAATTTACCTGTTTGGTGTTAAACCCTCTCAAAATGACCAACATTTGCTATAAATTTTATGCTTAACAAAGCATTGTTTTCCAACTACCAACTCTCAAACTACCTTAGGCCTCAGTTCTCCCTAAAACATAATGTAAACAGGCAAAGTGCTGGAGACATAGTTAATCATAGCCAGAATCTGTCAGATCTAATGTGTCAAATCCTCCTAGATGCACCAACATCTCTTTGGGAGAATAAATCACTCCCAAATTTGCATGTGTATAATGTCAAAATAGATGGGAGGCATAGAACTTTCTTTTACAGGTGGCGAATTCTCTTGCTCTTATACCTTTACATGGACTACAGCTGCAGAGCACAATGTTCTGCTCACAGCACTTGGTCACTGGTCAGTCTGCAGGGCCTAGCCCTGGTTCTGCTGATTCCCCACTTCTTGCCCCCATTCTTCTCTCCCTTTTGGCAAGCACTCTAATGTGTTTTATTTGTATATATACTTCTAAGTATCAGTGTGATATTTAAGGGTGCAAATATTTGTATAAATGACATGGCTCTATGAACCTTATTCTATTTCTTATTCCACCCCGTCCCCTGACTAATCACCATATTCTTAAGATATATCACAACACACCATGCTTCTCAGCGACGCAGCACTCCATAGCGAGATTTCCTCTCCTTGTCTACACAAGGATTTCCTCTTCCTTCCAGTCCCACAAACCATGTATGGTGAGCATGCTCCTACCTACTCCCTTATGGGCCTAGAGGATGAATTCACTGGGCTACAGGTGAAAGAGCGGAGAGCTGGGACATGAGGCAGAAACACCTTTCATTGACTGAGTATTCCCAGCTAGCTTTTCAGCATGAGTGCACCCAACTGCACTTCCACCAGTGGGACACTAATTCCCTATTTCCCCAGACCCATGTGACTTTGGCATTATCCAGCTCTTCAATGTTGGCATCCCAGTGAAGTGAAGAGATACATTACTGTTGATTTGATTTGGAATCCTCTGGTTTCTGCTGAGTTTGAGTATATTTCCAGATGGACCAATGGCTTCCTCAGCCATTTGAGTCCCCTTTTTTGTAAGTTGTCCATTCACATCCTTTGCCCCTTTTTTTCCTATCTGGGTTTCCTTTGTAAAGTTTACTGATATATATTAATGTTTGGTAAGATAGATTTCTCCTTTTTGCTTGTGTTTTGTTAACAAAATTATTTGTTGACCTCTGTGTTTCCATAAAAATTTTAAAATAAATATATTGAGTTTCTCAAAATATTCAATGAGTTTTTATAGTAGGATTGTACTGAATTCACAGATTATATAGGAAAGATATTTCAACCTTATAATGTTTTGCAATCCCATCTAAATGTATGGACTGTCTTTTCCAGTTATTTAAATTTTCTTTTCTTTTAAATTTAAATTTTCTCTTAGATGAACTTCCATTTTCTTCCATGGTGTATTCCCTTTTTAAAAAAATTTAAAAAGATTTTATTTTATTTATTTGAGAGAACTAGCGGGAGGAAAGGCAGAGGGAGAACCAGACTCCCTGCTGAGCAGGGAGCCCTACAGGGGACTAGATCCCAAAGCTGAAGGCAGACACTTAACTGACTGAGCCACATAGTTGCCCTCATTTTTTCTTTTTCAGGTTTTATTTATTTAGAGAGAGAGTATGCATGCACATGCACACTTGTGGAAGCAGGAGGAGGGGCAGAGAGAAATCCAAGTAACTCAGTGCTCAGTTTGATCTCATGACCCTGAGATCATGACCTGAGCCAAAATCAAGAGTCAGAAGCTTAAGTGACTGAGCCACCCAGGTGCCTCTTCCATGGTGTATTTTTTAAATTAAATTCTGGATACTTCTGTTTTTTGGTTAATAATTATAATATTTTGTTTTTTCTTATATCCTTAGTTGCCTATTGCCAGCCTAGAAATAATGTTATTAGTTGATATTTTTATAAGTTAAACTTGTCTCTAGCAACCTTACCAGATATCCTTATCAGTTCTATGAGTTTGCTGATTTTTTTTTCTTATTTGCATGTAAGAACAGCTATTTCTTCTCTGCTAATTTTCATGCCTTTTCTTATTGCTGTCTTATTCCATTGTGGATTTGGGGAGGTGGGGGAAGGAAAGCCTACTTATAGTTTTTGCCCGGACCAATTCTTTGCAAAGTAATAGCAGCAATAGTGAGATCCTTGTTTTGTTCCAGTATTAAAGGGGATCCCCAAAGTTTAAACATGATGTTTACTATAGTTTTTGATGTAGCTGACCTTTACTAAGTGGACTAAATACCCATCTCTTTGTTCTTTGTAATGAGGTTGTCTTAGTTCTTTTAATCCGTTCTAACAAATTACCATTGACTAGATAGCTAATGAACAACAGGAATTTACTTCTCATAGTTTTGGAGAGTGGAAGTCCAAGATCAGGATGCCAGTGTGGTCAGGTTCTGGCGAAAGCCTTCTTCAGATTGCAGACTACCAACTTCTCACTTTGTCCTCTAGTGGTGAAAGGGGCAAGGGACAACTCTGGAGCCTTTCCATAAAGGCATTAATTCTAATAAGGATGGAGCCGTGTGGCCTAATCACCTCCCAAAGACCCCTCCCCCTAATGCCATCCCCTTGGGGTTTAGAATTTTAAAATATGAATTTGGGGCTTGAGGAGGTGCACTCAATTCAGCCTATAGCATAGATTTTATTTTATGAACACATGTAAGTGTTGACATTTAGAAAGTGCTTCTTTTGCAACTAGGACGAGGTGATAATGCGATTCCTTTCGTCCTTTATCCATGAATATGAGCAGTTATATTGATGGATTTTCTGGTTTTGAACCATCCTTTCCTTCATGAGTTACTTCATAATAGGGATTATGTGATGTCATTTTTAAAGTTAGATGTTGAATTGGGTTGACTAATATTTAGAATTTTTTAAAAATTTAACTTCTATGCTGACCATATTCTTTGAGAATTGATAGTGGAAGTGGAGTTTCAAGTCACAAAACATGTCATGGTTCATGTTCAGCTTTAAGAAATCAGAGATGAGGATCTGGCAGAGAATTAAGACTAGTAAAGGACATTAGTATTATAGTAAAATAAAGACATTTACTGTATTAACTGGACTTAATGTTCTCTTTGAGAGAGAAACCCTGCCATGGTCTGATTGTTCACGGCCCCCCTCTACTCTGAATTCACATGTTGAAATCTTAATCGCTGATAGTGTTAGGAGGTGGGGCTTTTGGGGGTGATTAGGTCATGAGGGCAGAGCCCTCATAAATGCGATTAGTGCTCTTATAAAGGAAGCCCAAGAGATATGAGGTTAGAACAAAAAGATGACCATCTGTGACCCAGGAAGTGGGGCCTCACCAGACAACAAACCTGCCAGCGCCTTGGTCTTGGACTTCCCAGACTCCAGAACTGTGAGAAATAAATATGTGATGTTTATGAAGTATCCAAACTATGGTATTTTTGTTAGAGCTGACTGAATGGACTAAGACAAAAGTTAAAGAGAGAAAAAGGGAGAAAAATCTTTTAAGTCACCAAATTTTCTTTTTTCCAACTCTGACTCTAAATAATCAGTCTCGTGATTTTCTGTCAGTTGTCATTTCTTTTCATGTAGTGCTTCGTTTGTTTTTTCTTTTTTAAAGATTTTATTTATTTATTTGACAGAGATCACAAGTAGGCAGAGAAGCAGGCAGAGAGAGAGAGAGGAGGAAGCAGGCTCCCCGCTGAGCAGAGAGCTCGATCAGGGGCTTGATCCCAGAACCCTGGGATCATGACCAGATCCGAAGGCAGAGGCTTTTTAACCCACTGAGCCACCCAGGTGCCCCATGCTTCATTCTTTTAATCTTCCTCAAAGATCTGGCAAAATGGCCACAAAGTTCCAACTTTCCCCACGTATTTTAGAAGGCCGTTTTTGCTTGGGCAAAGGGATAAACTTTCCATCCCAACATCTCCAGGTCAGTGGGAGAGGCTAGAGCAAGCAAGGGAGGAGCCTGTCCTTTCTCTCACGAAAGCAACACTTTTCCCTCCAGGAAGGAAGAAAGACCTTCACAAGCCCTTGCTGGCTGCTCTGGGCAGCATACCTTCAGAGTCGGGGATAGAGACACGCAAGGCACTTTAGGCAAGCGTGATAACTTGCACATCCACTCTGTTCTAAAGAAAAGGGAGAAGCATAATTCAAAGTTCTTATTTTCATTGTAATATAAGATCTTTATAGTCTTCTGATGAAAAATAACAGATCTCTGTCTCCTGAATTTCTCTGATCCCTATGTCCCCAGCTTTCTCCGGACTGTGTCCCACTAACCCTAGGGAGACTGCTTCTCAGAAATGCCAGGAAGTACTTAGGAAGCTGGAGGTAGTCACTGCATGAAAATCTGCTTCCGGTGCAGTTCCTCCCAGGGGGACAGTCTGCAGAACCTCCCTCAGTGGAAGGAGCTGCATGTTGTTAATTAGGAACAGGCCCATCAAGCAGTGTCAAGGGGACACTTGCAAAGTGTCAGGAGCTATGCAGGTGTAATTACTTGACCGATCTGATAGGCAGGCCTTATGTGTCGGAAAGCTGGGGAAGGGAGCTGGATTTAAACCTGGCCTTAGGCCTCTTTTAGTGCCTCCTTTAAGCTTAAACAACACGATGGAGTTGTGCAGACATCTCAGAACGCAGAGCACCAGGAAGGAAGTCTGGACGCCCTGAGTCTCATCCCACCTCTGCCTCTGTGGCCATGGGACTTCATCTGTTCGGCAAGCAGGCCAACTCGATGACTTTTAAACGCCCTTCTAGCCATGCGTTTAGGGCCAAGAAAACATCACATGCTTTTTCACACTAAATTCCACCAAATCCCTCACCCCCAGAACCAAGCGGCCTACATGGAAGAGCCTCCAATTAACAGCTTTGTGGGTCCGGGGTGTGGATGAGCCACTTCACAGGGCAAACAAGCCAAAACCATCCCCACAAGCAGAGACCACCAACGTGCTCTCCAAACCTGTGTTCGGAGTGGCTGGCCTTGATGGAAATCTGCAATTAGCTGTTTGAATCCCTAAAATAGCTTTGCTACTGTTGTATGGAGTCACATAGGAAAAGAAAAACCAGGGGCCACCGCAGTAAGGTCAGGGAGGAGTCGGAGACTCAGGGCTCCAAGTGCCAACCTTCTATTTGAGTTGTGTGTGGTTGCAGATACTGTTCTGATTTCCAGAGAGCTGACAGCTGGGATGAACGGCTGCTTAACCTGATTAGATATGCCCCGGCCACAGACTCTGGGGCCACAGACAACTGCTCATTTGAAATGCATGCCACTGGCACCCGACTGAAAGAATAAAGGCCAGCCTCAAACAGACAGCACATTCTTGGATGCAAACCTTATGGTTTCTACACAGGGAAAAAAAAAAAAAAAAAAAAAAAAAAAGGTTTATAACCGCCTGGGGTTCCTTTTCACAGAATAGTCTTTGTTGAAGAGTGTTTAGAACAACTTGTAACTTTAGCACTTTACTTAATTGCAGCTTGTCATCTAGGACCAAGTGGTATGTGAGGAGCCCGGGGCGGGGGTGGAGGGGGGACCCGAGAGCTACCGCGGTCCTGTGTTCAGCCTGCTCTGTGCTCCCTTGGATCCTGCAGCCAGCTCCCCACCTTTCCCTTCAGGATCCCCACGTAGCCAACGAGCCGTGCTGTCTCCTGCTGGTCATCAGGACTGTACAGCCTCGATTTCACCCCCGAAGGATGGCTCCCTGCTTGATCATGCGGCCCTCTGCCCTCCTGCGGTCTGAGCCACACTTCTCCGTAGCACCCGGCCTCAGGAGGCATCTCTAGGAGCCGGAGCAGTGGCTGGCATGGGAGGATGGTAGGAGGGCCCAGAAGGGCTTCTCTGAGTATTATTATGGCTCTTTTTACTTTTTTAAAGATTTTATTTATTTATTTGACAGACAGAGATCACAAGTAGGCAGAGAGGCAGGCAGAGAGAGAGAGAGAGAGAGGGAAGCAGGCTCCCTGCTGAGCAGAGAGCCTGATGTGGGACTCGATCCCAGGACCCTGAGATCATGACCTGAGCCAATGGCAGCGGCTTAACCCACTGAGCCACCCAGGCGCCCTATTATGGCTCATTTAAATGGCAGTACAAAATACTATGGTGTGGTAAAACAAACATTATTGGCCTGGTATTGAGAACAACACCTCTTTAGAGTTCTCTCCTAGATAGACAAGCTTTTGCTCTCTGCCCATCTCTCGGGAAGCACAAATGGCCCACGGTCCATTTGTGAAACGGAGGTAGAGGTCATTGCTTCACAAGCCACACGTCAGAGCCAAGTACAGATCCTGAGGCTTATCAGTTATCCTTCTACGCTTGGAAATTTTTTAAAAAATTAGAACCAACTCAAATACTAACCTGTAAATCATGAATCCCGAATCTTGCTGTTTGCTTCTGTCCAGATGATAGACTTTTGCAAATATCTTTTGATAGGCCTCCCTGCCTCCCCTCTCAGCAGAGCAGTAAAGAACAGGCTGGGGGACTCTAACTTGGATCTGTAGAGTATGGAGACTCTAATTTGGATGTACAGAGTACGGGAGAATCTAACTTAGGTTTGAACCCTGCTCAGACTTAGCCTCCCTTTCCTTATCAGTTAAGTGGGAATAATAGGTGTATCTCCTTCCAGGATTGTTATGGGATTAAATGAGATGCAATGTGTGTGACGCACCTAGCCTAGGACCTGACTCGCATCACAGCCTGAGTGAATCTGAACTATCATTATTAGCAGTACTCCATCCTCCACCCATTTGTCAGTGTTGACTTTGCTTGAATCTCTCTTTGATCACTGTTCTGGTTTAAGTTTCCCCCGGGGAAGCATTATTCTGCCCTGAAAAGTAATTGTTTGAATTGTTTGGGTACTTGTCTCATTCCCTTGAATAAACTCATAGGTTCCTTGATGGCAGGAATTGGGTCTGACTCATCTGTGCGTTCCATGTAGTGCCTCTCACATAGAATGTGCTAATTATGTGTCACCTCCTCGCAAAAGCCCTCCAAGATGCTCCAGAGTCCTCTGACTGAGGTCCAGGCTCTTATCTTGACGTCTGAGGGCCTTCACTTAGAGCCCCAACTGTGTCTTTAATTCCTACCACCTCACACGTCTGCTCATGCTGTTGATGTTACTTAGAACCCACTTCCACCTCCTGAACTCTTATTTACCCCTCAAAGGCCAGCTAAAATCACGCATGCTCAGTGACTCATCCCAGAAGATAACAGTCAGATGGGGTTCTTCCTGCCTCTCATCTCGTAAAAAATTTGACTTTACTTTAGGGGTCAGTGAATTTTTTCTGTAAAGGGTCAGATAGATGGTAAACATCTTTGGCTTTGAGGGCTATATGATCTATGTCACAACTCTGTAAAAGCAGACATAAATAGTACATTAGTAAATGACATTCTGTGTTTCAATAAAACTTTATGAAAACAGGTTGTGGCCTTGGGCTGTGGGCCTAACCTCTGCTTTTGTCTTCTATGGGGTTTACCACAGTCCGCCTTTACATGTAGTTATTTGAGATCAGATCTCTTCTGAACTTCTAGAATAAAAGTGCCTTAAGGACAGGGACAGCCTTTTTCTGTTGCCATCATTTATAGCAGGCACATAGAAATTACTTATTAGGTATTTGGAGAAAGACCAGAAGAATGGAGTGGGTGAGAGGGCTAGGAGTGAGGGTGGGAGACAGATACCCAGACTGGGATGCACAGAGGAACTGTGGATACAGAGGGTCAGAAAGACAGAGAGGTACCGGGGTGGAAGCAAAGACAGACTGAGCTAAAAACAAAAGAGCCCACAGCAGAATCTTCCCAGGACAAAGGTATGGAAAGCTTAAGAACAATATTATGGGCTGAATTGTGGCCACACCCCCCTTCACCCAAATTCCTATGTTGAAGTCTTAACTCCCAGTACTTCAGAATGGGACTGTATTGGGGGCCTTTAGGGAAGTAATTAAGTTAAAATGGGGCTGATAGGGTGGGCCCCAATCTAATCCGACTGGTGTCATTATGCAAAGAGGAGATTTGGACACAAAGAGCAACACCAGGGATGTGTACCCACAGAAAGGCGACCATGTTCAGACACAGAAGGTGGCCATCCTCAAGCCAAGGAGAGAGATCTCAGGAAAAACCAGGTCTGCCAGCACCTTGATCTTGGACTTCCAGCCTCCAGAACTGTGAGGAAATAAATTTCTGTTGTTTCAGCCACCCAGTTGGTCATATTTTGCTATGACAGCCCTAGCAACCTACGCAGAGAAAAGCCAATTAGAAAAGCAGAAGGAAGGCCCCCGTAAACGTTAATGATTTCAAATATTTTGCCTGTTATTCCTCCACAACTATAGCTTGTAGAAGACATTGAGGTTTTATTCTACTGGGAGGTGAGCTTGGGGGGCGAGGGGGAAGTTAAGTATGGATTCAGTTTCCAAGTCCCAGGTATCGAGTTTGTAGCTCCAGGCTTGCATTTCTAATACGGTCAAATCCTGATGATTCTGACAAGCACTGCCCCGACCAGTTGCCCCACACTGTTCCAGAAACATTTCTTGCATATCCACTCAAAGTTAATCACCTAAATACCTCCATTTCTCATGGACTTTTGAAGGGTTTTGTTTGCTTTGTAGAGTTTAAGGAAAGCATTTGATTTTTCTCCTCTTGTAAAAACTCCAGTTGGAAGAAATACTTTTATTTTCCCCTCCAGGTTTATTTTGTTTAGCAAAAGCCATTAGAACTAGCTTGAGTTTTACATTTTTCTTGTCTGCTTGCAAAGTGTTTTGGTTGACATGGTGCTTAAATTTCAATGGTTTGGATTGTTTTGAATGACTCCTGGTGTTTTTGTTCCCGGTTCCTCAAATACTAGTTGTTATCTAGGTGACCAGGTGAATGAGTCTATTAATAGGTATTTTCACTAAGCTTAATTATGCGCACTGAAGTTGAAAACCTGATGCTCCCACAGATACAAGACAGCTTGTGTACTGGGAGACCTAGAGGCTCCAATTTCCTCTGTGAGCGTTGACTCTGAGACCTCACGAGGCCAAGTCTTTGGGGTAAATGCCGCGGCCTCCATCCCTGGAGAGCATGTCCTCTGCTGGGTCATAAGCAAAACTACCTGGAAGGATCTAAGAGAGTTGCACTTCCCTAGTTCCCATCTTCTGGCAAATAGCACAATGGGAAGCTTTCACGTGACTGGTATAATCTTAAGGTGCTCATACAGGCTCCTGGACGTCATTACATTTTCTTAACAATCCTCTGGAGTCAGGGGCTGTTTCTACCATCACTCCCATTATTTACACAGATTGAGAAACAGGATCAAAGAGGCTGTCCGGAGCTGCCTCCCGTCATTTCTTTATTGTGCCTCTGCCTTGCCATTCACGAGTGTGCTGGTCGAGTCACTGGGGACAGGACCTGTGGTCTTTCACTTCTTGATGTTTCCTCTTGATACTTTTTGATACAGGAAACAACATTATGCATTACGACTCTCATCAGTCCTTGTAATTTAACAAGATGTTTACTAAAATTAGCAAATTCCTCCGCTGAGGGGTTTCAGGGATCAGTAACAGAAAGGCAGTATGGGAGAAATGTTTTGACCTCAGACTTTCCCAAAAGCACTCCTAAAACCCCACTACAATGGCGGCTGTTAATCCTGCCCCGGCCCACACCCGTTCCTCTGTCAGACACATGCCCTGCGATGCCCTCACCTCCCCAGTGGAAGAGGAGGGACAGTTCCCCAGGGGGAGGCCCCCCTCCCCACAGAGAGCCACACTCCATGACCAAACTGGGGAAGCCCAGTATGGCGGCGCTGTGGGGTCACGTGGCGTGCCGCAGCTGCAGAGGAGGGCTGTCTCCTGCAGTCCGTGTGCAGGAAATAGCAGTTAGGATGGATGCCTAAAAGGAAGATCGTTTTTGAGGGACAAGAGTCAGGACCGGGACAGGGATGAACTCCGGAACCACCGGGAGATTCAACCCCTTTAGCCGGTTTTGAGCTCTCTAGAGCTCCATCTTGTTGGAGAAACCAGGCATTTATAAACACGCTTCAAATGAAGAGAACAGCCTCTGACTTCTTGCCATGAAAAGAGACTTCTGCGTTAAGCATTCATTCTGAGTTGGCACTGTTCCCTTATCAACTTGGAAAGCTGCCCTGCCCTGACAAGGTCCCACAACCGACAGAGCTCCGGTCCCCTGGCCCGGATCACAGCCCCCACCCCCAGCCGCCTTCACACCTGCAGCGCCCTGATTTAATGAGGGCTGTCAGGGATTATCAAGTCATGAACTCGCTTGCATCCGCCAGACTCTCATGAATGGGGCATTTTGTTCAGCTACCTCTTGCTTCGTGTTTCTTGGAGCCAACACAAAGGGAAAAGGCAGTAAGTGAGCAGCTATTTGGGGCCAGGGTCTAATATTTGAATATCGCATGATGAAATTGTAGGCCTAGCAAGTCCATCATTTTGTAATTTTCTTTTCTCTCCCTCTGCCCTCCCCCCTCCAAAGCTCTCCTTCCTCCGCACCCCCACCCTCAGCCTGGCCTTCTAAGCCGGGTGGTGCCCTTGCCGGTGGGCTTACAACTCTGCAGCTGTTGAGTCACAGCCCTATAACTGAGATGGGAAATCGCTGGGGCCGCAAATCCCCTGCCGGGCGGTCACCGGAAGCCGGGACCTGTGAAGGAGGGGCGGGGAGCCGACATCTGAGCTCCCTGAGCTGCGCAGATTTAGAGGCCAACCCACACTGAATCCTTCTTGATCCAAGTTAATTTTCTGAGGGAAATCCGATGGGAAAAGACTTCAATAATTCAGTGTTTAGAGGTCTAAAAAACTGGTCAGTAAAAGGAGAAAATGGTAGTTTGGACATTTGGTTGCTTTTAGTTGACATTTGGATCACAAGGACTTAGAAATCCTCAGCGTGAAGTTCCCCTTCCAGAAGAAGGCTGAGGGGCATTTGGCCTGCAGACAGCATTCTCTTCATTGCAGCAATGATAATTGCCATTATTAACAAGAATTTTTAAGTTGTTTGTCATTGCCCATTTTCTAGCTGTCACCCCAGAGAAACCCAAGGCCCTTAGCTGCCGCTGGAGGAGAGAACACAGTGGTCATTTTCACTATCTTTCAACAGCCTCCTCACACAGGCGCACCTGAGCAAGCCTGGAGTGGGGCTTCACAGTTCACAGGCTTTGTTCACACGGTTCTGGGCACAAGAAGATCCTATCTTGGTGTAGAATACTTCTCCAGCATTGACATTATTTATTTATCTATACGATGAAGAAGTATTTCCTTCTTAAAATACACCAGTATCCAAGCCCCTGAGAGAAGGCTATAGACTGAAAGACACATGGAAGATAGCAAGCAAAATGTAAGCCTGCCTAGAGGCTCACAGGTAAGGGGTTCCGAGGGAGAGAAGAGAGACGGTGGTCAAGTTGGTGACTGTTAACACAGGGTCAGAGCAAGACGGCTCTCCACATGGTAGCTCTCTGCGGCTCTAAAGAGCTATTCTGGCCTATGTCCACCACAAACCACAGGAACAGTCAACTTTGAGGCCCTTCGAAGGATTAAAACACAAACTGTGAACTTGGGTGCCCTCCTCCAGTGGGCCAGAGACTGCTGGCCACAACGTGCATCACCTCACGTCTGATCCTTGGATAGCCGGTGGGAGCTGTCCCCTTGCTGTCCAGCATGGGCCCTGGCATTTGGCTCTGGTTTTAGGGCCCATGTCTCTGGGGGATGGATGAGTGTGGCTGTGCACAGCTGGGCATTGTGGCTTAGACTTCTTGTGACTGCTGTGGACAGAGCTGAGTTTACTGTGGTGACCTCTAACCAGGATCGGTAGGCAGTTCCGGAAATCTGAGGGTAAAAA
This sequence comes from Mustela putorius furo, assembly GCF_011764305.1. Classification (NCBI taxonomy): domain Eukaryota; kingdom Metazoa; phylum Chordata; class Mammalia; order Carnivora; family Mustelidae; genus Mustela; species Mustela putorius. Next base: position 11,283,025 of record NW_025422123.1, on the reverse strand, counting down.
TAGCTGCAGAGCCGCCAGCCCCTGGCCGGTGCCACCACGGTGGAGAGGAATGGCAAGCTGGAAAGTGCTGAGTTTCATGATCTTTTCTTCCTTCCGGTGGTGGGAGGTTCTCAGAATAAGATCTGGGCTTTGGATTTCCCCCAAAGGGTTTCTCGGTGCTTCCCGGGCCTGCTGAGTCAGTGTAGTCGGACTTGGGTGAGTTTTCAAGGAGGGCAGTTGGGTTTTGAGAGAGAGGGCGTGCGACTGAGCCAGCTCAGGCTCTGCAACCACTGAGAGTGCCCACTGTTTGTTGTCGACCTCCCATGGCTCGGACTTCCTGTCAGGGAGGGTCACAGCCTCCCAACCACCTTCCAAAGCAGACGGCTCAGGCCCAAAGTCTCTCACTCCATTGTTCTTGCCTCGTGCCGGTTCTGCCTCTGAACGTTGCCATTTCTTGACTAACACCTTCCCCACTTTCTTCCTCTTATGTCTCCCCAAGAAATCTGTTGAAATACCAAGTCTGTGGTCCAGGTCCCATCCCTTTGGTACCATCCTTTGTGCTCTCCATTTATCTTGGCTCTGAATCCCACTCTGCCTTATTCTGCACATTTTTCTGGAAAATGCTCATTGCAAAAACACTCTGAGGCCCCCTAAGAAATGGAAAACAATCTGCCCACACATGGCCCACTGGACCAAGAAGCTGGACTGAGAGGAACACACACTTGAATTAAATGTACAACTAAATTCTAGAATGTCTCTAGAAGGGGAGAAATCTTATTATTTGAAAACTCATACAGTGGTTTCAATTAGACTTACCAAAGTTGAGGTGATATCAGCCCTTTGATATCCTGCTTTAATACTTGATGGGATTGACTAATTACTAAATTAATCTTTCCAACTACAGGTATTTCTGAAGGGAGTAGGTTTCCAAAATAGTTGATTGAGTCTTAAACTTTCTTAGACCTTGGCAAACCCAGTTCCTCCCTCTTATCATTGTGCTCATGCTGAACTTTCTTTTTTTTTTTTTTTCCATTTTTAAATTTTATTGTTTGTTGTATAAGCACTTAGATGCTTGTTTCTGGGCTAGCCTAGGAGCTTCTTCTGAAAGGGAAGAGTCATTCAGTTCTGTATCTTCAGCACCCTTAGGAAGTGTTTATTGGATTAGACAGGATTACATGGATTAAAGATTCTTCTGGGAAATCCTGTTTACATTATTAATTTGCTTGACAAGTTCTTTCTTCCTAGATAACAATGAGACACAATCATTGCCAGCTCTTGTCCAATGTAAAATTCGACCTCAAGGCACCTAGATGGCTCAGACAGTTGAGGTCTGACTTCTAATTTTGGCTCAGGTCATGATCTCAAGGTCGTGAGATCAAGCACTATGTTGGGCTCACCCTCAGTGGGGAATCTGCTTGGGATTCTCTCTCCCCTCACACCCTGCCACTTGTGTGTGTGTGCATACTCATTCTCTCTCTCAAATAAATCTTTTAATGAAAATAAAATAAAATTCTGCCTCAGTGGGGTTCCATTATCTTTCTGTGAGTCTATGGCTGGATATCTTCAACCAGAACTTTCTTTCTTTCACAAGTGTTCCCTGGGAGGGGAGCTCCAGCCTGCAGTCTGGCTTCATTGGCTGGAGTGTGATGCTCTAGCTGCCAGAATCAGGTGTTTGGCCTACTGTGTACACTTAAACCCTCAGCCCCTTTCCTGATCACTTGGCCCAAGTCAGCCTCATAAGAAGACAAGGTGAAGTTGGAAAGGCCCATCTGGTACCCACGGCAGGGATGGTGTTTCGTGGGCTTTGGCACCAGACCCAACTGGTACAATCCTGGCTCCAGCACTTTCTAAGTGTGTGACTGTGGTCAATTCACTTACTTTCCCTGAGACTCAGTCTCTTCTGTAAAATGAAGAAAACCAAAGAACGCTGAAAGAATCGGAAATGAGTATACAAAACGTGTATTGAGGTGCCTGGTAGCTGTTGATTGGAGGAAAATCTTTTAAGGATGTGCTTCTCTCACCATGGGTGAGTCACACCGTCTTTACCCAGGTCAGGATTCTGCGTTTCAGAGTCTGAGGCCAAGGAGATACTGAAGAATTCGAGGTCAAGTCTAGTTTGCGGCAAGAAGGTCCTGCCCCAAGGAGAAGTCAGAAAATAATAGTAGTAGCAGTAAATACGAAGTGTGCACTCACTTTGAACCCAGCGCTATGCAGAGCGTTTTACGTGGAACATTGGATTTAGCCCCCACAGCTCTCTTTTTGGCTCAGGTTTATTGAGGTTTAACTGACAAATAACATTGTAAGCTATTTATAATGTACATCACGGTAACTTAGTATATGCGTACATTATGAAAGGGTTCCTCCCGTGTAGTTAATTAGCACACCCATCACCTTATATATGTGTGTGTGTGTGTGTGTGTGTGTATCTGCATATATTTTGTGAGAACATTTAGGTTCTACTCCTTTAGCAAATTTCAAGTCTACAATGCAGCAGCATCAACTATCGTCACCACGTTATTCATTAGCTCCTCAGAGCTTGCTCCTCCTACAGTTGGGAGTTTGTCCCTGTTTACCAACCTCTCTCTGTCTCCCCCAGCCCTTGCCCCTAGTGACCACTTTTTTACTCTCCATTTCTGGGAGTTTGATCTCTTCTTTTGTTACTATTCCACATGTAAGTGATACCATGCAGTATTTGTCTTTGTCTAGCTTATCTACCTAGCACAATGTCTACCACAAGCTCAGTAACAAGTCCAAGTTCATCCAGCTAGCTGAAGCCAGGCCAGCTCCAGAGAAGTGAACTCCTGCAACTTTCAGCCTCATAGCCTCAGCAGGAAGCTTGGCCTTTTGAGGTACCCCCTTCCCTGCGCCCCATAGCTGCGGACCAGCACAAGAAATGGATACACAGGTAAAGGAAAGCACAGGCTGACAGAGGTGGTGAGAGGTGCATGGAGCCACACCTCCAGTGAGGAGACAGAGGCCTAGAGAAGTGAAAGACAATTTTGTCCCTTCATGTGACTGGTTAGGGTAGAGCTGGGGCCAATCGAGCCCTTCCAAGTGGAGATCCACTAAACCAGAGGGAACCATCCACTTCCCTAGATCCTCGGCATCCTTTTCCTGACTCATGCCTAACAAGTCCGCCGGGTGGAGAAAGGAGGAGGAAAACTGACAAAACCAGTGATAGAAAAAACCCAGATTGGAACATTTAGCTTCATTCAGGACCAACGCTAAACCGCACCTCTGCCTGCCAAGCCCTAATCGCCATCCCATGGTGGAGTCCCTTCTTAGTCACTGTCTGCCCCTCCAGAGGGGCTTGTAAGACAATTACAAGAATTCAGCGATAATCTCTCCCTATTTACATCTTTCAGTTTTTATTTCCCGGGTTTCCCAGAATTTGCTCTCATTAAACATCCAAGCCCAAAGCCAGCCGAAAAGGCTTTGCAGCATATGCTGCTGTCTCTCCCTCTGCCTGATTCCATTACTTGGATCAAAGTCCTATTGCAGTCCTAGGGTTTTGTGTCAGCTTCCGAATGATCAAAAGAGACAAAGACGAGGCCCTTGGAAATGAACAGCCACAAGCAACTGTGAGTGAGACAAGCTACTAGCTCCTTGCATTTTCTATAGTCAGAGATGGAAGGCCTAGGCTGAGGAGGGGCTGTTTCCTGGGCTGGGGGACCCACACCCCACAGGGCATAAGCCAGCGATGGTTGTACTGTAAGGTCTAGAGAAAAGGCCAAGCCTGGCACAAGAGTCACGATCCATCCCAGTTGGACAGTTGGCACAACACACAGGACGGAAGTTAGAGCGGGCTTTCTAGATGGGGACCTTATTTAAATTCTCAGCTCCAACACTCTCTAGCCCTCACGATTCAAATGCATGTGTACGTGCGTGTGCACACACACAGACTCCACATAAAAAGGGAAAAGTTGGTCAGATAGGAGCCCTGAGATGATAAGGACTTAAAGACTGCTTCTTTGAAAGGCTGTTCTTACTCTTCTGAGGTTAAAACTTGGTTGGGACTGAGGAGGAGTGGTCAGAGCTAGAGGGTATGGAAGACCGCCTTGGTGTCTTGCCTCAACATCTCTAAGAACCTCTCCCTCTTTTGCTGCTGTCTCACCACATTGGTCCCTTTACACATGTCCCTGAAGAGGTGAGTGCTGGGGGAGAGGATTCTCATACATAAAACATGCTGACCTTGGACTTTTTATAGTTTCAGCCAAATACACCCTCTGCAAAAAGTGATTATAATTAAGGAGGAAATCCCAGACTGGTGTAGTGGTTAGGATGTAGACTGTATAAGTGGCTGGAATGGAGACCCCAATCAGGCTGAAGGATATTTCTCTGTCACATGATAGCCTGGAGGTAAGTGTCCCCAGTCTGCAGGGAAGTTCTGCTTCACTTGGCACCTGAGATCCTTCCATTTTGTTTCTCTGTTGGCCTCTAGAGAGTTGTGTTCTCTAGAGAGCTGGGTCACTACCATATCAGCATCCCTACTCATAGAGAGCAAGGTAGAGGAGAAATGGAGGCAGTCTATTTTCATGTATTTTCTGTAAGTGATGCAGAAATCACAGACTTCGACTCTGCTTACGTTCCACCAATGAGAACTTAATTATGTAGCTGTCCCCACCTGCTAGGGGAGGCTGAGCAATGTGGTTATTAGCAAGGTGAATGTCTGCCACTATAGGAATTAAGGTTTTTGTATGAAAGTGTAAATGTGGGGGGTGCCTGAGTGGCTCAGTTGGTTAAGTATCCCACTCTTGATCTCAGTTCAAATCTTGATATCAGGTTGTAAGTTCAAGCCCATGTTGGGCTCCATGCTGGACATGGAGCCTTCTTTTTAAAAAGATAGATATAGATAGATACAGATAGATACAGATATAGGTATAGGTATATCGGCCATCCATCCAGAGAACTGTACGATGAGAATTCATTCTTCTTATGATGACTCTGAGACACTCCTAGATCCCCATCTATCTACCTATCCATCCATCCATCCATCCATCCATCTTCATTGAGAATACAGTAGAGGGTTGGCAGGAAGACAGACTCAAGATTAAAATATCAAGTAAACTGACCATTTGTTCATTTATTCAACAAACACTTTTCAAGTTCTTATTATGAGCCAAAGTTTGTGCCGGGCACTGAGGTGCACAGATGGGGAAGTCATGTTCCGTGACACTGACTAACCTTGTCTGTGGTTTCTAAACTTGCTAATACACCCTAACTCCCAGAGAAAGGGGCAGGTGAGCTTGTTTTTAACCAGACCTCAAATGATGTTTCTTAGCCATCTCTATTTAATTAAAACATTTCCAAGATTGCAAGCTAGTTAAAAAGGATTACCATTTGCAGCTATTCATTTTCTTAATGACCCACAACAGCAACAAAAGCAGAAATAAATTGCCGATATTAATGTGATTATAACTGTCATTCCTAATTCTGAATTTTCCAATTTTGAGGTCCAACTAAACTAGCATCTCTGTGCTCATTTACTGGCTCTATCATAAGACAATGTTTTAAAACTGAACTTTAGGGACACCTGGGTGGCTCAGTGGGTTAAGCCTCTGTCTTCAGCTCCGGTCATGATCCCAGGGTCCTGGGATCGAGCCCCACATCGGGCTCTCTGCTCAACAGGGAGCCTGCTTCCCCCCTACCCACTCTCTCTGCCTGCCTCTCTGTCTGCCTGTGATCTGTGTCCATCAAATAAATAAATACAATTATTTTTTTAAACTGACCTTTAAAAAGCACCACTTTGGGTGATTTCATTTTCTCTTGACAAAACTACTGAAAAGATTTGAGGACCATCAAGTGGTTTCAAGTTTTCTTGAAGTTCTTCCAATACAGAGGCTCTGTGGTTCCCCTTTTCTTCCCTCCGGGGTTGGAATATTATGTGGGACTACTGAGAGGAGAGACCAAACAGCACAAAACAGTGGAAAGAGGTCTGAAAGATGGGCTCAGCTTGGCTGTGTGTCAAGAGCCCTGTTACAGAGAAATGCTGGGTCTGGGAGTAGATGAATCCAACGGTTTCCCTCCCCGCATCTTTCAGGTGAAAGCCCACTTGGTGGGAGTCAGAAGTCTGACAGGGCTTGGAAAACCCCAGTGCCGGGGAGCCACACCTCCTGCAGCTGCCCAATTTATTGTTGAAGGAAAATTATTTTCCTCTCAAATATGTGCTTGCAACCTCACAGCTGCCTTACACGTGGGCTGCGGCGATGGTCCGGGCCGCCCTGTACTGCTTCCCAGGATGCCCGCCAAGACAGTCTGGCCTCAAGCAGCCAACTAGTGCATTGTCAACAGATCGTCACTCTCCAAAGCACCGAGAACTGGAGGGGGCTTGCTACTTTTCAAAGTCATTAGTGTCTGATCATGGTATTCAACCTTCAAATCCTGGAGGGAAGTAACAGATGACCTCACACAGACTCTGGATGTGCCAAGTGGGCAACGAGATGCTCAGGGTCACACAACAAGTTAGCAGCTAAGTCCAAATTTGAAACCTAAATTCCAACAATCCCATCACCTGTTCTTTCCAGCATGACAGTAATTTCACTTAGCACAAATGTATATGTGGTTTAATGAGCAGTAACAGTGAGAGCTCCCATTGCCCAATTTCTGTTCATCCTCCATATCCTTTTAATCATGCCTATGTGAGGCCCTAGTCCCTGCCAGCAACCTTACAGAGTAGATGGGGCAGGGATGAGCCACATGACTTTGGAGGAGGCAGAGTTGAACATTACGAATGTAAGAGCCTTAACAGCAGCACACATGTGGTTCATGACATAGCTCTGATTTGAACCAGATCTCTTGGCCCCATGCAGCATGCTCCTCCATTCCAGGCTCAGCTTCCCTATTGGCAAGGTGCCACCTCTCATGTCTTCGTTCACTCATTTGCTAACAAAAGAGAGAAAAAAAAATAAATGAAACCGTCGGGATAGGAATAGTGTCTTTAAGACAACTACAGCCATAAGGCTTGTAAACCAGAGCTGAAGGGCATAGCAGGATCGTCCAGCGCGAGGCACATGGACGATTCTCCTGTTCCGGCTTACCCCCAGACAGCACGTGGAGTCTCCCAACCAGTCTTTCTGGAGTGCTCACTGTGTGCTAGGTGCTACTGGGCATTTGGGGAAGTACCGAGCAAGACCTCTACCTTCAAGGAAGGGAAGCAGAACTAAGAAGAAGAGTTAGGGTACTTGCTACTGTGCTCAGCACCTTACAGGTATCATCTCATTTAAATCTGGCCAGTTGCATTCTAAGGCATGTGAAATTGTCCCCCTTTTACAAGATCTGAGGCTCAGGAAGTTTAAGTGACACCTGACGTCATGCAACTAGTAAGTGGCCAAACCGGAATTCGGACCTACATCTTTCTGAATTCATGAGCTTTCCAGGTTTAGCACTGGGGGTGGTATATAGTGGAAGCTCGTAAAGGTGTTGAGTAAATAGAATGGGCAGAGTGAGAATAGACCGGGCAGAGGAGAAAAACACGAACTGGTGGTTCACGGTGTGGTTGCTGGAAATTGTGATCATCACTAAGATGGTGGCTTATACTGTGGGGAAGGATGTGATGGTCCTGGGAGAACATACAGATGACTTATCACAGCCACCAGGAGGAAAGCCAGCTTTCCTGGCTGGTGAGGACACAGCTAGAGAAGGTGTTTCTATTTGCTCCATGCTTGTCCTCTACATGCACTAGACAAGGCAGCTGTGTTCATTTTCTTCATTGTCCCCCAGAAGTGGAGGTGTCTGTCTGCCTTGCCCACCACCCAGCTCCCTGCCCTGCGGAGGTGGAGTCCCCGAGTGGCCAGGAGAGCCACACCCACGAAGCTGCAGCTTGCACCTCGGGCTGCCCCCACCTGACTCTCTTTCCAGAAATTAGCAACCTGAGAAGAGCATCCCAAGTGGCCCCAGTCCCACCTTCGAGGCGGTTCGAGGCTCAGGGCTGGGTGCCGACAGCTGGCTTAGCTGAGACACATCTCCAAACCGCGGGCTTCAGCCGCCATGGTGTGAACTGTCTCAGAGCCTCCTCTTGGGGCAGCCACAGTCTGACACTGTGCTTCCTAAATGGCTGACAGATTCTTCTGTGCACTCTGGAGAGTCACAGGAGGATTATAACCATCTGCCCCCATCCTGTTACCGCCTCCCGCTGCCTCTGCCCCCGGAGAATCCCTTCCCAGTGTGTAAGGATGTCATCATCGCAGCCGCATTAAAAAAAATTGTGACATTTTCAAAACTGGAGCGTGACTGATGTGTGTGTGTGTGTGCGTGTGTGTGTGTGTGTGCATGTGTGTGTGTGACTCTAAGCCAAGAATATACCAAATATATCTCTCCTGCCTCCCAGAGTGGGTTTTCAGGAAGTGGGAGAAAGGGTTGAGGCACGGAGTGCAATCTCCTTAGGCTCCTGCCCACTTCTTGGGCCTGGCCAGGGTGCACTTTTTCTCTTTCTCAAAATCTCCTGTCCATAATCCCCCAGCATGAAGGAATCCATAGTCCAATAGAGGCCATTAGCAAAGGCACATCTGGAGACAAGCCTCGAAGGCCCACCATGGCCTGAAGGCCAGCACAGCTGGGACGAGCCGGCAGGGGTGTACCTACCTCCCCTCTTAGCCCACTGGCCAGAGTCCTCCTTTCTGGCTCTGGTCCTCCCACGCCTCACCTCCACCCCTGTTGTGCTCCTCCCATGCTGGACATGTGTTAGGAGCTTCCGGGTGTCAGAACCCCTCTCTTGCTCTGGAACTCCCTTAGCTCCAGCAGGTGTAGCCAAGCCTCCAGAGATCACTGCAGACACATTTCCCTGTCTCCAGGGAGAGGGGGGCAGACCTTCGTTCCTGCTGGTCTCACTCCAGGCTGACAAGGCCCCCTGGCAAGTCTGATGGGGCTGTGGACAAGAGCTTGGGAGCTGGAGACAAACAGCCGCCTCCAGAGAGGTGGCCACCTCCCCACAGCTGGAGGACGGCCTGCCTCGGACTGAGCACAGCCCCCATCCCCAGAGACAGGTCCCCTCAGGAAAAACCTGCACTCCCAGCCCTGCAGCCTGGGTCGCTTGGGGGAAGTGAGGTGGGGAGGCAGATTCATACTGATTGTGGAGCAGTTTTCTCTCCCAGAGGCCCAGGGAATAGGCCATAAATGTTCTCCCTGGGGTCGTCTCTCTGCCACCCAGGGACACCTGCTGTCATTACCGCAGCGCACCAGTCTGGAAGTCAGGGTCTGCCTCCGCTCCCGGCTGAGGTGTGGAGCCCACTTCTGTCTCCCCTGGCCTCTGCCCAGGAAAGTTGGCAAAAAATCAGGGGTCCTGTTCCTTCGACTCTTTTCTAAGTTTTATGAAAAACTGTGGTTATGATTCAACCTCAAACAATGACCAAAAGAAATCTGAGTGTTGCTTTGTTAAAAAAAATTATAATAAAGTCTGGATTGTGTTATTTTAATTTAAGCTCTCCTTAGTTTAATGGGTTTCTACCATCTATTGTTCATTATTCCCATTAGGAGCACCCTCTGTTATGCTAGAGGTCATGGCCACCATTAAAAATACGCACCCATTTGTTATATATTACAAATTAAAATACTGTCTTTTATATATCCCACATCTCCATCATTGAAGAAGTCATACAAAATCATTTGTTCAAATGTCATATTTAATTAATTGGCTCAACTTTATTAATTTTGTTTACCTTTAACCCAAATGTTGTTTGTCTTACTAAAGGATTCAATAAATTAAAAGAACATAAACATTTATTATATTTTTCATTTTAGCATTGTCAATAAACATTTTTGTTTAATGCTAGTAGGGTTTTTGGTTTTGGGTTTTTTTTGTTTTTTGTTTTTTGTTTTGGAGTAGATCCTATTTTTTGTTCTTTCAAATGGTATATGAATCAGTCAAGGTCTCAGCAGGAGATAGATGGCACACTCAAATTAGGTAATTTGACGAGAGGAAGGTTGGCCAGCGACAGCGCAGCACCCAAGGGCTAGGAACAGTAGGGAGTCCACACTCAGCCTAGCCGAGAAGGAGCAAGTTCTACCAAATCTGGAGAGAGAGCTGTGGGCAGGCAGCCTCGCAGGCCCTAGGTCACAAGGCAGGTGGGCAGTAACTCCCAGCAGGGACTTATAGCCTGGCTATAATCACTTTGAACTCAGAGTCCTTCCTTTCTGGGACATTTTGCTGATCCTCCTAGTCGCTAAAACCACTTGGCAGGCCAAGTACAGGGAGTCCTTTGATGAGCCCACACAAGCCAGCCTCGACAGGACAGAGAGTAGAATGGAGAAGAGGACAGAGGGTCCCCCAGGGGCCAACAGAAGATACGAAGATACATTTCATTTCTTTGTCTCTATAACATCTCTTGCTTCTCTTCCGTAGTTTCCCAGACTTAGTCTTGTACATCGTCCCCCAAATTAACTCTCACAGAATGTTTTTTCTTACAAGAAAAACTGATATTTTTGTTAGGATATCATTTATTAAAGCCTAACCTCTAAAAAAAAAAAAAAGAGTTATTTTTCAAACTGTTCCACTATTACTATTCATTATTTCTGTTAAAACAAATATCCAAACCTTGACACAATTTCCAGCCTGCTTTTGTAGCTGTTACACTGAAGGCTGCCTCGTGAGGTCTCAATATTCTTCCAGGTGTTATTTAAATTCTGATCTCTTCAAATGTATTATTTAATCCCCAAGACTGTTTTATTTGAAGAATGGTGGTAAATACAAAATTTTTGGAAGAAAGATTTAAAGTGATTTTCTTTGTTTACATTTTCTATTGCATCTTTCAAAGACAGCTGAGCACAACGGCTTAGACTACATCAAATTAAAACAGCTGGAGGGTTTTCTAAAATTTTGGTTGAAATCTCCGATATTGTCCATAGCATTATCCTGGTACTCTGTGCAATGAGATTTTCATGTAAACATTTCTCAGTGAAAAATTATTTTTCTTAAGCATTGATGATAAACTAAAATAGATTACATCAAATGTTACTACTTCATTCCACTAGGTAAACAAAAATCTATTAAATTATCTTCAAAGTCTTGAATTTTACATACAGGTAAATTATTAACAATACTTCAATATGAAATAGTTCAAGCTTTGTTATTAATGGTTCACATTTTATAGCCCAGATGTATGTTTTCCAGAAAGCAATTTTCACATTGTAATAGATAAATGCTTTATAACAAAATCTAGACTATAATAATATGCCCATATGGAAATTATTGTTTTTTGAAATTTACTAAATATTTCGTATCTGAAAATACTGTTTTTTTAACTAACCACTTGATATTGTTACAAATCTAATAGTACTCTGATTGTTTTTAATTTCTTTATTGACATTAATAAACAATATTTTCAGAAATTCTGATGATTTCATCTTTTTAAAAAGATTTTATTTATTTGACAGAGAGAGACACAGTGAGAGCTGGAACACAAGCAGGAGGAGTTGGAGAGGGAGAAGCAGGCTTCTTGCTGAGCAAGCACCCTGATACGGGGCTTGATCCCAGAACGCTGGGATCATGACCTGAACTGAAGGCAGACGCTTAACGACTGAGCCACCCAGGTGCCCCATAAATTCCAATGATTTCAAATGCTGCTTTATATGTAAACTTAACTCCTGATAATCTTTTAGTCACTGACGATAGCAAACTTTCTTTATCTAGACCATGCACTTCACCAAAACAGGCTTGCCTTTTAGATAACATATTTAAGTACTTGGCACTTCGAATTTCAATGACAGAGTTTTTAAACGCTGTTGGCATCCCAACGTCCATGTTTTTGTCGAAATTATCAATCTGTAAATTGTTTTCCTTTCCAGAAATAGACATTTTGGGCTTTGTTTTGTACCATTACTTCCCCCGAGTCATAAGACATTTTGTCTGGGTTTGTTGCATATGGTGTTGGAAGATGTTGCATGCTACGGCTGATGATTAATATCATATCTCTTCTTTGTTTTTCTGCAAAGTCAGAAGATTAACATTCATGATATTTTAAAAGGAACATTAAGAAACTGATCTCAACGACGATGTTCTTTTCATTCTGAGTGTTCAGGGCTTTGTTTGTTTTTAAGTGAGCACGTATCAGTGGTGGAAGGAGCATACTGATAAGGCTGATTCAAAGGAATTTGGAATGCGTCAACTATACTGATTAAATAAATAGCGAACTATTTATAGGATTGTTAATTTACATATAGAACCAGTTAATATTCCAGCGAGTGATAACACTGTAACCTTTGGAGTTATCTTTTCTTTTAGACAAATATAGTTAACCCTTGAACAACATGGGTTAGAATGGCACAGATCCACTTAGATGCAGACTTTTTCCAGTAAATCCAGGAGAATACTATAAAAGTATTTTCTTGGGGCACCTGGGTAGTTCAGGGGGTTAAAGCCTCTGCCTTCGCCTCAGGTCATGATCCCAGGGTCCTGGGATCAAGCCCTGCATGGGGCTCTCTGCTCAGCAGGGAGCCTGCGTCTTCCTCTCTCTCTCTCTCTCTCTGCCTGCCTCTCTGCCTACTTGTGATCTCTGTCTGTCAAATAAATAAACAAAATCTTTTTTCAAAAAAAAGAATTTTCTTTATGATTTTCTTGATATTTTCTTCTTGCAGTCCTACTTTATTGTCAGAATACAGTATAAAACACACATAACATTCAAAAATGTATATCCATGTACACTGTTTATATTATGTGAGGATTCCCATCAACAGTAGGCTATGAGTAGTTAAGTTTGGGGGGAGTCACAAGTTATATGCAGATTTTCTATTATATAGCGTGAGGGTAGGGAGGTCAGCACCCTGAACCCCCTTGTTCAAGGGTCAATGGTAATTGTATCTCCTCTGAACAAAATGTATTTACATTATTACTGGACAAAAGTCATTACCCTGTTTTCTACATGTTATGCCTATCTTTATGGATCCATAAAATATCTTAAATTTATAATAATAATCCTTTTCCTGCTGTCTTGCTCTATACTCTTTTTCTGGTATAAACCTTGGCTGCAATTACAACCCACTTTAGGTTTTGTTGCAAACTCAAAGATGGTCTCAAGACCGTGGAAAAAACTCCCTTATAGAATCATAGCCTTTTTAAAAGTAAGAAAGTTTTGTAGTTTTCTATGTTAAAAATAATTTTTTTAAAAATGGCACAAAGCACAAAAAGACATTCTGAAATATAGAATCTCTGTGATCTAATAAAGAAAAATCTTTTACTACCATTTGTTAAGAGCAGACTGAATAATTTGTTCCTTCAGTAGAAAGAAAACAAATTCTGACTTTTGCATTAACATAATATTTGGCAGTAAATGTTAAATAGGTTTCTTTTTTAAAAGTCTTATTAATAAAACCATAAAACCTTAGCCAGCTTTGGGAAAACTTTACATCTGACATTTCACTGCCTTTTTGAGACTCATTATTTGCGAGTGTTATAATTTAAGGCAAATAAAAGTCTTTCCACAAAGCTTCTACTGCTTCCTATCTTCATGGAGATTGTAACACTCACTGTCTTCTTTCAAGATCTGAAACAATCAACCTCTTTACTTTAGGACAAAATTCACTTTTTTTTCCTCCTTAATAAGCAAAACCACCACCCACTAACTTCACCTAAGCAGACACCCTTCTCTGTCACTGTTACTCCTAGCATGGCCTCAGTCACTTACAACTTTTTCCAGTGAAGCCCAGTTGTGAGACCTGAGAGGTTTTTTGTTTTTTGTTTTTTTGTTTTTTGAGGGAATAGGGCCTATTTGTGTGAATTTGTGACCCTCATTACATATAACATTGTGATTGCTAGGGAGGCTTTATAGAGATGAGAGAGATAATTTATGTTTTAGAACTGAGTTTGTTTGATTAAGAGATTCTAGATAAATTCCATACATGCTTTAATGCTGGAAAGTTTGCCTAAGATGTTTAAATCTTGTTGAAATCTTGTGGATGCAGACATGCCTGGACATGTTTGGGAGCTATTGAAGCAGCTGGAGTGGACTGTATTCTCATGAGAGGCCTAGGAGCCTCGGGAGGGAATCCTTCATGCAGAAGTCTGCAACCAGTTTTCTATCTTAACACACCTGCAGTAATGTAGCTCGGTAGGACAGTGATTCCCCAAAAAGGTGAGGCGGATGGGCACCTATACTGAATTAGTTAGGACTGCTCCTGGCTGAAAGTAACATAAATCATAACTAAATGGTACTTAACATAAATTAAGAATGTTTTCCCTTATAAACGAAGAAGTCCAGGAGAGGAAGTTCCTATTATTACTTCAGGGGTTTAAGAATTCCAAGGTCAAAGTCTCTGCAATTTCCTTGGCCTTTCCCTCATGGTCACAATATGACTGCTGCATTTCCAGCCACTACATCCAAATTCCAGCCAGAAAGTAGAAAAGAGGAATTAAGAGCAAGAAAGAAGGGGCCATGCTGCTATCAGAAAAGCAAAATGTTTCCTCCAAGTCCCTGGCAGACTTCTGCGGTGGTTTGTCAGTCCCTGTGACAACATCTGGACGTTTTAGCTGGGCCAATGGCTGGCCTTCTGAAACCAAGATTCTATTCATAAGGAAGAAAGAATGAAGGGTAGTCCGTGTGTATCTGTCAGAAAAACAGAACCCAATTCATGTAGTTTCAGTGGGAAGGGTCTCGGAGGAGGGACTTCAGTCTTGCTAGACCGTAGAAAGCACTAAGGGAGGCAACAGAAGGGAAGGCTGGTGCTAGCTCTGAGATTCACTGCGAGATTTCAGGGCATCGGGAACTCACTATTGCAGGAAACCACCATTGTTTCCAGAGCTGCTAGTCCTAGAACCACTGACAGTCCTGAGGCAGGTTATTCACAGAGGGAAAAATCAGAGGTGACTGCAAAATCCCACATCGGCCAAAAGCAATGTGTCTGCCCACCATGGCTGGAGGAAAGATTCGGCCTGTGGTTCCCTTCTTCCTCCCTGTTCTCACTGGGGAGTCTAAATCAGAGCCTGCTGGCAATGGATTCTGGGAAATGTAGTTCCCAGGCTTTCATCCCCTATATTACAGAAGAGATGTGGGCCTGACTGGGGGCAAGGAGCTACTGTCAGTACGGCACAGGAGGCAACCAGCAGTGTTTACTCCACCCATGGCAGTGTGGAGGCGTCAGAATCTGTGTGTGTGTAGAAGGGTTGGAAATCCCCCCAGGTGCTCCTACTACCTGACCACCTTTGAGAGCCACCTCTTGAAGGCAAGAGAGGTTAAAGATGCTTCTGCTTGATGAGGGACAATGGGTTATCTCTAGATGGGCAGGGATTGTCTCCAAATAACTTGAATGTGTACAACACAGATCACCCTCTCCTTCTGCACAGTCCTTTAGCCAAAGCACTCTGACACAGGTTACCTGGGCCTGGGCTAGAGTTCCAAAGAAGGGAGACTGGGAGAGAATGATGACTGTGTCATGGGATCAAGGCTGGTCACCTTGGGACTGTCGAAGGTGGGTGGTGAGGGTGTTTCACTGGCTCTCTGGTCCATGAGCACTCAGAGACAGGGCTGGGAGTGTGCTGGAAACTGAGGCAATCTGGGAATGACTGGCCAATGTCAGGAGGAGAAGCCTCAGGGAAAGTACCACTGAGTCACCACCAGTCTCCCTCTGGAGCAGCAGTCTTGGAGCCAGAGACCCACGTGGCCACGACACAAGAAGATGTCACAGGGTGTCCAGGGTGATGAGGGACAATGCGTGATGCAGAAGCTGGGAGAGGGGTCTGGGGCAGTGTTGTCCCAGTTCTGAGCTGCAGGAATGCTGTTTTGTTCCTATTCCTGTGGCCTTACTGGCCCCTTCCCTGAAGACAAGGATCAAACTTCAGCATCCAAGAATCCGATAGCATGAACCTTATTACTTAAAGAATGATGAGCTTCTTCTGGCAGAAAACCAGGTCCCATTGACAGGAGGGATGTAAGTGGCACGGCATGAGTTCTGCCTCTTTCCTCCCAACGTGGCGCGAGAGCAGCCGAAGGTCACTGTTGCTTTCTACATTTTGAAAATATGAACATGTTTAGAAGGGATTTGAGAAACACTCAGGGGCTGCAGGGATTTCCGCAGAGGGGCGCTAAGGAGCCAAAAGCATCACGAGCCCCTGTCCTTTCCCCCAGAACAGTGGGATGGTCGTGTTACCCAAACCCCCATCAACCTCAGCAGCTGAGGAGCACTGGGGAGCATGAAAGGGTCTTCCTCGGTAATACGGAGTAAGGAAGACCGGTGGCTTTGGAGCCAAACATTGAAGTGGATGTGAATTTGTCAGAGGAGCCAAAGAGAGGATTTTAGAACAAGGGTGGTGTCACAACTGCCCGGAGTTGACCTCAGTTACGTGGTCATCAGGTCCCCACACAGACGTATGGCTGTAGGACAGCCTCGAAGCCAGAGAGCAGGAAGGAGTGAGGGAGGCAAGAGAGAGAAAGGGAAGGAACAACAAAAAAGCAAAGGAGGTGTCGGCAGTGACACTCGGGAACCTGGGTGGAGCCTGGGATCGGTGCCCCGGCTTCTCTCCCTGGAGCTGGCTATTTAGGGCTAGAGAAGGGTGACCACTGTCCCGTGGACAGGGAAGCCGAGATCCACAGTGAATCCTGAGGCTGGGGATGGGAGGTCACTGGCTTCTGGCCAAGGAGCTCCCGGCAGGCGTATCCTCAGGGTGGGCAGAGCTGCGCACACCACCGAGGACGTTGTCCCAGAGTTTGTGAGGAAGGGATCCCCCTCTGCTAGTGGCTCCCCTTTCCCTTCTGGGGAAACGAGGGATGCAAATGGATCCAGGTCTGCTGGCCCAAACCGGCCTTCCCCAATCTAGATACGGGCTGATACACACCTGAGCTGAAGCAAAAAATAAAAGGAGAGGGGGTCCCTCAACCCCACGTGCCTACGAGTCCATCTGTGGGGTGGGGGTGAGCCCCAGCTGGAGCAAGGAGCCAGAGCTCTGAGTGCAATCCACCGGCCACTGTCTTCATGACCCCTTCAGCTGATGACTTTTGGGTTCCGCTTGAGAAAATCTAGAGTTATCAGGGCTGACCCTCAGCAAACCACAGGGTGACTCTGCAGGCACAGGGCTGGGTTAGAGAGCAGGGTCGAGAATCTGCATAGCCTTAGAAGAGCGGCCTGTCACAGTGGGGTTGCGCAAGGAGTCAGCGGGGCTGGGGTGTGATTGCACTCTTGGCTAGTGGGGAGACAGAGTGAACGGGGAGGACGGACGATGGGACCCGGCTGGATGGACTACCGCAGGCAGAGGGAGGGCGTGGGGACAGCTACCAGAAAACCCCCCCAGGCATGTGAAAATAGATAACGGATCCCCGACAGCTACTGGGGATATGCCACGAATGGCCTCTCTATTTAACAGATCTTGTGAGCAAACGTACAGAGTCTGGTCTAGAGGCTGGGAAAATAACAATGAGCAAAACAGATGGAAGGCCAAGAAGAAACAACCAGGCATCCTATGGCTTCAAAGAAACAGACTCCTTCTGACCCATCTATCAGGGACAAAGTCACAGCCAGTCTGCCACGCTGTGTGCCTGGCCACGTGCGGCTCCTGTGTGCTTCCTGACTGAACTGTCAAACCCCGCCCAGAGGTGGGCACGCTGTCCTCGGTTTGGGGATGAAGAAAGCAAGGCTCAGAGGGAGATGGGAATAATATGCCCAAGGTCACACAGCTGTCATTGGAGGTGCTGGAAAGCCTGTACTTGACCTTAGTTTAACAGCCCTGTCCCCGGTGTCTTGTCTCACTCTGGACAAGGTAACAAGCAAGCTCTCACCACCCGCCCTCCTACGTCCTTTCTAGAACTCACTGTTACCTCTTTACAGTAATTGACCACGCAGTTGGGTCATTTCTCCAAGGGCCAAGCCTCTTTTTAGTCTTTTTTAGGAGTTACAAATTAAATAATAATAATAATAATAATAACAACAGCAACACTGAGACCTTGATGAGTTTATTCTCTATTGGCAAGTCTGATGGCACATCTACGAGTCTGCTAGAGGCTGGTTACAGAACAAACAACCCCACAGATAGAAAATGAAAGCCCAGCTGCTAAGGTACACCAAACAATAGGGCATCCAGATGGAGCTGGGGCAATCAGGGAAGGCTTCCCGGAGGAGGTAGGTTTTCAAGGAACTATTAGAGGATGCAATATACCCAGTTGTCGGAGATATGAGAAGTCTATATTCTGGGAAGATGTGAACCAGTCTCAAAAGGAGGAAGCAGAGGAACAGGAATGGGGGTGAGGGTCGAGCAGGGAAGGAATTGGGTTTGCTTTTCTTCGAGCAGATGGCCTAAAGAAAAGAATGGCCTGAGATGTGCTTGGAGAGACTATGTGATGGGATTTGGACGAGAGTTGTGGGGAGACCAGCAAGGTGCCTTGTCGGTCCAAGACCCTCCCGGGAGGGTTGTTACCATCATCATGCCTATCAGTATTAAATGCTGACTCACTCTTTCTCAGCCCCACAGCCCTAAATGTGGTGGGACCCAGAATGGTTCAGTGGTGCATCCACTAGGAGAGAATGTGTACCTTGCTGGCACAAGCATACGGGAGCGTGGGAAAAATGGCTCTAGATGATGACTGTGGGCACCTGATCTCTGCGGATTCTCAGAAGTTACCCTTCTTCCCAGTGGCATGCTGGCGAATGTCCCTGGCTCTCCAGGGAAGGAAGCCCTAATTTGTAGTGCTTGCCAATTTCTACACTGTAAATATACCCACTATGGCTTGTTTAAAGCCACCGATATGCAACCACTGAGCAGAGCTGGAACAAGACGAGCACAAGAGGCTCTAGTGGGTCAGATGCAGCACGCCGCTGCCTGTGGCCTTCCCATTTGCCTGTCTCACTCCTACCTCTGTTCCAACCCTGGCCTGTTTCCACCACTCCCCCGTCCCACCCCAGACCAGGTCAGAGGCTCTCAGAGCCCCCGCAACTCTGGGACTGTCCTGCAGAGCATCTATCACGAAGCAGGATGATACACTGGTGGTGTTTTGTTACCGTCGGCCTCCCTGCCAGATGATAAGCTTCAGGAAGACAGGATTGTGTCTGTTACAAAGGCAGTGCCACTGTGTAACTACTGAATAAAGGCACAAGTGAATGAAGAAACAGAGGAACCACAAATATCCTTTTTATATTCAACAGGGTCACTTTGACTCCCACCTCTGTCCTGTGTGGCTCTGGGACTGCTGACCCATTGCATGACATTAGTAGACTTTCAGGAGTGCCAAATAGAGATGTGCGCAGAGAGGAATCATGGGAATAGGCATGTGAGAGGCAAAGGGACAGGAGTGGCTGATGAGAACAGATAGGAAAGAGAACACTGATGTTCCTTGGCAGATAAGTTGGGCTTATCCAAACTTGGCTCTGAACCTCTTTACATAGGAACAAAGAGCCCAAGGAATTGTAGGCTGTGTACTGTAGCAAACAGTTTTGGTTGTTTGGGCTTGATAGGAGATCTTAGACTGAAGCAGACTCAGATCTGAAACAGAATCCATGTGAAAAGAAGGTCCATATATCACATCCTCCTATCTGGCTTGAATGCTTTGTGTGAAGATGTGATGTCTGGAGCTATGGCTGCCATCCTGTGACAAGGTGGAGGAAACCTAGTGCAGTCAGCGTCAGAAGGACAGAATGCCATGCTGGGAAAAGCAGCAGTCTCAAGGACATCACTGGGCCACTATGCCCTCGGACTGCCTATCTGGGCTTCTTGTTCTATAAGCTAATTTTCTTTATGAGTAAAGCTTTTTAAAATTCAGATGAACTTATAATGTATAGCCATGACCATGTCATAACCAACACATCCCATTAAGTGGAATCAAATGACTTCATTGCTTAGAATAGCCTTCATCTTGATGCCTGGTTTGCATGAAGGGCCACTCTGGATAGGTAGGGGCTGGAACTGGATGGAGCCTTCACCTCTGCTTGCCTGAATGGAGGCAAGAGAAGAAGCCAGGAGGAGGCTGGGCCAGGGGAACTCTGCCAGCTCACAGGAGACTGAGGGTATCTGTCTTACCCCGTCTCTCTGAAACAGTGAGTCATGTGTAGTACAGACGAGGGGTGGCTGGGGTCGGCTCTGGTTTGTTACAGCAGCAATGGGAACTGATGCATTCTCCCTCCTGGCTTTGCAGGGCCCTGCGTGGCATCTTAGGTCCCAGCTCATTCCTTATCCTCTCCCGCATAGGAAGAAAATGCTATCTGATCTCTGTTCTATTCCTCTTGGTCCTTGGCTTGGAAACCAAGGAACTAATCCCCACTCCTGTGTGAGTGGCAGTGATGGGGATGTCTTCTAGCTGAGGTCCTGGGAAGGACTGAATAGGAGACCCCAGACACTCACAGTATCCTGGGGTGACAGTGCAGGCCAGGCCAAGAGACCTGACTCCTGTCCCTTCCTCTGCCTCTGCTTGCACCTTTCACAAATGATGTCACTTCTGAGGGATCCAGTCCCAGGAAATTGCCAGCAGCCTGAGTGAGGGACCCCTTTGTGCTGACTCAGCCAGGGGCTTATGGGATTTGAACCCAGGGATCCAGGGTGTGTAGAACTGGGACAGGAGACCTCAAACCAACATCTCCACCCGATCCAGTCTGGGCTGTCCTGCCAGCAAGCTCCTCCTTCTGCTAAGTAGTGATTGATTTTGTTTCCTAGAAGTCATCTCGTCAGAGCTCTAACTACCTCCTCTCCTCCTTCTCCAGGGAGACCACCACCTTAAAAGACAGAGCTCTGCATGCCCCCAATGGCCTGCCAGCCCACCTCTGCCAGCAAGCTGCTCACCATCCATCCAAGTCACCCACAAAAACGCTCAACAGGACAAGCTCAAGGGCAACTTTGCCAGAATGTTTGATTCCAACATTCTGAAAATGTGGTTCTCCTCTAGAAAGTGCCCTCCAGGATGATACCCACCCAGCCAGTCACGGCACCCCTTGGATACAGTTGTTTATTCAGTCAGCCTCCTGCCCGATTGTGCCGGCCCGTGGGCAGAGAGTCCTCAGTCCTGGCCAAACAGTTTCCCCGTCTTTCCTTCGTGTACCCATCCTAGAACCCCTTCAGGGAAGGTAACACGGACAGAGCAACATACAGGCTCCTCTCCAAGAGGCTCTCCCTGGAGAAGACTTGTGGCGTGGGGGGGTCAGGGCATGGACTCTGGAGCTGGGCCCTCAGGAACCGCTGGCTGTGTGGCTCTCGGGAGGCAAGCCACCCACTTTCTGTTTCAACACCCTCATCTGTAGAGCAGTTGTAGAGTTGGACTCATCATGGCGCCCATTTCATGCAATGGTTATGAGACTGAAGGAACCAGTGAAGCTCGGCTGCTGGCTATTTTCATTATGACTTGCTTCTCCAGGCATTGGCAAAGCCCTCACCTTAAGAATGCTTCTAGAATCCTGGCCATGGGAGCTTGAGATCATGGTTGTTCTCTTCTTTGCCTGGGATGATGAGAATATCTCATGTTCCTGCTGGGTGGCTGTCATGTCAGGGTGAGTATGTCAGGGTGCCCCTGTCATACTCAGGGGCAGTGCTGGTTATTTAAAACAGAAAAATACACCTTTTCTCATGGATGGGAACAGCATCAGGGACATAGCCAGACAGCGGGCACATGTTCTCAGATCTTGGTCAGAGACGGACTGCTTGGTCCCAGCGTACTAGACCGTAAACTCCCTGTGGGTGTCGCTCATGCTCTCTTAGACCACCCCCCTCCACCCCTGCACACGTCTCCTCCCCCAGGTCCAATACAGCACCTGGCACAGACTTGGTGCCCAACCCACACTTTCTGGATGAGCATGCTGTGAAGCTGCACACAATGAAAGACAAGTCCTTTGGAATCTTTAAGTGGAAAGCCTCCATCTCACTGTCATTCTGTCTGAGAGCCCGAACTTGATCAAACTGGCTTTTACCTATTGGAGCTGTTTGTGGTTTGTTTTTCCAGAGGTGTCAGAGGGCAGGCCCTTTTGGAAATATCATCCTTTGAGTTATCTAGCCCTCAGTGTGTCCCCCACCCCTCAGCCCAACTCTTAGGCTTGGGTCTAGGTTTTCATAATGAAACTTGGAAAGACAGGGACTCTGGGGCCTAGCAGTCCTCCAGAAGAAGGAGGTCCAGGGCAGTGGCCACCGTCAAATCTTGTCGTAAAAAAGCAAAACAGTTGGGGTTGTGTGGGACTTTTGCCCATGGAGGTGCCAAGCCTGCCCTGGTAATTTCCATGCAGCAGACTACGACTGGAGACATGGGTCTCCAGGGCCAGGAGACAAGGGTGACTAAGGGTGGAAAGAAGGTTCACATACAGGTAGGGCACACCTCTGTGGGTTGGATTAAGGCAGTTGAGAAGTCTAATGATAGGTGTTCCAACAGGTACACTTCTGAGGCTGGTTCAATCCGTCCAGACTTCTGGTGCCTGAGATTGACTCATCATTCCAGTGTCTCTGGCAGGTTTCCATAAAGGCTCATTCCTTTGGGGAATTCAAATGCTGGGTTTGCTGTCCCCTGCGGGTGAGGCTCACTGCTCTGTTTTGAGGCTCCCAGCACAGCTCGCAACAAAAACATGGCTTTCATCTCACTGAGATTGTAGCATCTTTCCAAGCAGGACTGTTGAGTTGGGGTTCTGCACCCGAACCTTTTTCTCCACCTCGACTTGTCTGCTTGCCCTTTAGAACTCAACTCTTGGGGCTGCTGTGGAAACTCTAAGAGTCCAAATGCATGGAAATGGAAGAATCACCACAAAGGCCTTACAGATTTTGTTACAAAGTCTGAGCAAACAGGAGCTTCCTCTCCTCCGAAAACTCACCAGTGGCCATTCAGTCCTTCCTCTCCTCACCTCAGCCCTTGTTAACTCTTGAATTTGTTCCTCCTTTGGTTCTTCCTGCCACCCTAGTCCAAGCCATGACCATTCCTTTCCCATAAAAGCCACATGGAGGATGCCCTGCTTCCACACTTCCCCCTATAATCTATTCTCTACAGAGAAGTCAGAGGATATATTTTAAAAATGCAAACCTGACTGTGTTGCTCCCCTTTGAAAGTCCTCCAATGGCTTCTCATTGCTTCAAGAATAAAAATCCAAATCTTCAACCCAGCCAAGAAGGTCCTGCATGGTTTGGCCCTTGCTTCAACCTCTCCTTTGATAAAAATCTCACCATGCTACATTCCACATTACACAAATCCAAGTTTTCAATTATGTAACAGTGGGATGGTTTGAGTAGAGAGCAGGTAGAGCACTTTGTGTGGTCATGCAGGAGCTGCACTGTATAATTCCAGGGCATGGGGTTCATTTTCAAAGGTTAGGATGTTACGGGACACCTGGAATTGTGCAGTGCACAACCTATACAATCACACACGGCAGCCCATTTGCAGCTCCTGGCACTTAAGTGCTCAGTAAATATTGGCTGAAGTAGGTTGATGCAACTTTAACTGAGAGGATAACATGAGCATCCTATTAATCTTAGTAAAGCCCTGGGCCAATCAAAGAATCCCAGAATATTAGAAATGAAATAAAAAGATTCTTCAAATACAAATATTTTGTTGACATTTGATCATAATGGCAATAACATTTATTGATAAGTCTCTTCTCTGAAACAGTCTTAGGTTGAGTACAGGGTTTGTTATACTCAATCCTCACAACAAACTCTTGAAGTTAGTCCCATTATCATTTTCTTATTACCAGTGAGGAAATCATTCCTCAGAGGGGCAAACCACACAGCTCCTAAGTGGGAGCACTCTGAACCAGAGCTGTCTGACTCCAAAGCCCTTCTCACTCCTTAAAGCTCCACACCGATGACCAGGGTCAGTCAACACTGTCGTATTGTCCCCAGAATCTTGCTTGGTACTCTGGAAGCAAACAAGGTTTTCAAAGCCTGGTGCCTGCCAGTCCTTAGTATATCATCTGGAATAATCTCTCCCTGGGGCAGTGGATGAGGCGATAAGCAGCATCTCCATGGCCCCTGACTCACCTACTGCCACAGAGTCCAGGAAGAGGCTCCTCCAGTCACCTGAGACCTTTGTATTGTCCTCGGCTCAGATGCAGTGCAAAGGGTTTCCTCCTCCCAGTAGGGGGCACCGGTGGGTGGATGGGGGACAGAGAGCCTGCTCCTGCGCTAGTGGGTTAAAACTTCTCACATCACAGCTCTTGCTACCATCCATCAGCTGTCTGCGGTGTCCAGACATCATGCAGACTCTTCTGCATATATTACTCCTCTGAAAGACCCGTAGAATTATGCTAAGTTTACAGCTGAGAAAACTGAGCCTCATTGAGGTTAAGTAATCTGTTACAGCTTCCGACCTGAGAGTGGCTAACCACAGGTCCAAACTGCGTCTCTCAGGACCTGAAGCCCATCCTCCTGCTAAGATGACCCAGAGCTCAGACTGTATCCAAGACCAAAGACCGGCTCCCTGGGGAAGCGGACAACGCGACAGCCTTCCAGCCTCCCTTCCAGTCCCATCCCACAGTGAGGCACCAGGGCTGGTTTAGGGAAATTAATCCCTCCCCCAGATCCAATCAACACAGTCTGATTTTTTTCTCGCCACAGTGATTTTTTTCTGGGATAGGAACGAGCCCAGTCAGCCAATCAGTGAGCAGTCTTCTCCTGACCATGGTGATTGGCTCAGGCTAGCCCAATCAGAATGAAGCAGAGAGCTCCTGTAGAACACAGTAGTGGTGGGAGAGAGACAGGAGAGCTCTCTCACTCTTGCTCTCGGAGGCACGGTATGTTGATGTGAAGCCTGAAACTGTTGCTGCTGTTCTGCAGCAGATTACTCTCTGGGACTGCAGGCTGCAAGGAAGCCAGGCCACCAACCCAAACTGGGCAGAGCTGAGAACATCACAAAGAAATGAAGATATAGCTCTGATCAAACCACTCCTGAAGGTTGAAGCAGTCCTAGATTTCCAATTCCATTTCCTAACGTAGTACTTCCTTTTTGAGCTGGATTTTCTATGAATTGCCTTAGAAACTATCTTCACCCAGAATCTCCTATGAAGTTGGCCTGGGTTTGTTTTCTCCAAATCCAACTGCTTCTAATAGAAGATTGTAGCTGGAATAGAGAAGGAGCTGTATGGGGGCCCAAGGTTTAGGGTAGCATAGGGAGCAGGCTGTGAACAGGTGAAGAGTGAGGGGTGAGGGGGGGTGAATAAGTGAATGGTCCTAAGAGTGAGGGGATAGGAGACATAAGGAGAGTAGGGATGTGGAGGCGGGGGAGGAGGAGGATGAAAGAAAAGTAAAGCAATGAAGAAGGGGACGAGAGAGGGCAGGGTTAGGGAGGTGAGGGGGCAGGGGAGGGAAGGGGCTGAGGAACCGAAGCAGGTAAGGAAGGGAGGGAGCGGAGGAATGAGGGAGGCACCCTCCTAAGGGCTGTCCAAGGCCAGCTGGCTGCCGGAAGTGCCCCTCTGGCTGCTGGCCAACCCCTTGCCTGCTCTGGGGCAGGGGTCCCTGGCTGAGAACACTGCTCCTGTTGACGTAAATCTTTGCCTTCCATGTTTTCACTTCCTTGTCGTTTAATTAGAGGAAGCAAGCCCTGGGTTTTCTAGATCCTGGTTCCAGAGAACTACACCGCAGAATTCACCTGCTTCAAGGAGAAGGAAAATTGGAGGATTAAAATGCTCCCACTTCTCTTGCCTCAGCCTCTTGTCCAAAGAGTGCTGGGAAGAGATTTGGTGAGGGTCCAGGGGAGGGACGTGGCCCCACCTTCCCCAAACTCCATCTATAAAAATCTGGAATTCCCAAGAGTGGGGGAATGGTGCAATTGCAAAAGGCTTTTTCCATGACAAAAAAGAAGTTCCAAACCAGGGGTCAGTTGACAGGACTCTGGTCCCCATGTTACAAAAACCATCACTGCTGGAAAGCAAGGCACAGCCAAGGACAGGAAATCTTCAGAGGATTTCCCTGGGAGAATGAACTGAATCAGCCTGTCTCCAGGGCCTCCCTTAGTGCCTTGGCATCTAATCCTTCTAAAAGTTAGGGAGCCAGGGCCCCTCAAAATACCCCCAGACCAGCATGCTGAGCTTCCTCTCTCTAGAAGACCCACATGCCCTTTGTCCCTTCTTCAGGTCATCTTCCTTGCAGAAATGTCCTGAAAGTGTTAGGTCAGGGAGTGGTGGGAAAATTAAAAATGTTCCCAAATTCTAAATGTGTGGCATGAGTTGTTTCTTAACCTCTCACTAAGTGGGTATAATTCTGTCACAAGGCAGTTGTCATAGGACATAAGAAAAATGCACATCACAGCACAAATTCTGACACGTTCTGACACCGAATACACTGTTTGAAGAAAGTGTCCGTGCAACAGATGGGAGGAGAGTTGACCAGAGTGTGTAGTTGGACTTAGTTGCAGACAACAGAATCCACTTTAACTAACTTACATGAAAAGGGATTATTAGAGACTACTGAGGAGTTTGTAAAATTTCTTGGAAGGCCAGGGAACCACGCCAGGAACAATGCAGCTTGGAGAAACTCCCATCCAAGCCACAAGACAATTTCAGCAGCGACTCCACAGCTGTGATCTTGGGGACCAGTCAGGATGGTTGCAGAGTCAACAAATGCCTCCCACAGGGGATCTGACGTCCCCCCATACCTGGTCATCACCTCACATTGCTCACTCATATTCCACACATCACATAGGATCACCACTTGGTATAGCCAAGCCATCATCAGGTCTCCAGGTACCAGTGGTCAGCCCTCAGAAAGGAGGGTTGGGGCATGGGTTTAGCAAGCCATCAAGCAGCTGAGGTGCTGGTTCAGGTGACAGAGTATGGCCAGTAGCCCCAGCATCATCTCCTCCATACTCCTTTATCTGTTCCAAAGGTCTCCCAGAAGCCAACCCACCTACTCACTCAGCCTGGCTTTCACCTCTCCTGTATAGGAATCCTCTCCTCCAGGCAGCCCAGTGACTGGCTTCTACCTTCTGAAATACTATGGGACATAGGAGGAGGACAGTGGGCACTGTGCACACAGGGGTACAATGCCTTGACTTTGAGTCCTCACACTGTTACCTATTTGCTAGCTGTGTGACAAGGACATCATGATTTTCTCCTGGGCTTCAGATTCCATTGTGCCTGCCCTGTTGGGAGACTCCAAAGACAGACTAGGTGGGAGAAGCCGTGGTCAGTGTGTAGGTTGTTCGATATCATCACTCTGAGCTTTCCTGTCCTTCAAGGCTCCGTTTCACACACCTCACCCACCAACCCCCCTGGATCTCAGTTCTTTTGGAATTGCTCCCAGAGCCTGCTCAGCATTCTTGGAAATGTTCTTCAGAGGTTTCTAGTTCTCATCATTGGAGGTTGATCTGATATTTAGAAGCATTTGAAAGCCATTTGAGGCCAATCCCAAGGAATTAGGTGAGTAATCAAACTGGGTAATAGGATTTTTCGGTCAATAACGAGTTGGGGTGGAGTGGTTTATTTAGTTTCCATGTGGCCCACACAAACGGACTCTGAAGGCAATTCAAAAGAGAAGCCACAGGTCCTTGAGCAACAGCAGCTTCCCTGGAAGAGGACGGAGCTTTCCAGTGGAATGTCTTTGGAGTCCTAGTCTGTTTGCTGAAAAAACACAGTCATTATTTTATAATCACATCGTGCATAAACATCAGCTTTTCTCTCCTGGCTCTGAAACTGGCATATATAAACAGTGTTCCCTCAATTTATTTTGAGCAAATGACCATACTCAATAAGCAAAAACCTATAAAAACAGAACATATGTATGTAGAATTTTAGCGTTGTAATTAAATCAAACTTAGAGCGAAGTGAATCTGATACATATTTAATCATTTATATAGTTGTTGCCATGTGGCTTGGTAATAAGGCACGCGTGTTCCTCACCTAATTTTGGCAAGACAACGTCAAACATGTTGGGCATCGGCTGGGATGGAGAGAGAGGGAGGAATGGGTGCGGGTTTGGGGCCCCAATCCTCCCCACTCCAACATCCCTCCCCAATAGGTCTGGGCACAGGAGGCTGCCCGGCCTTCAGCCAAGAGGCACTCTTGATGCCAAGCTGGGGATCTGAAGACAGTGGGCCATGGACGCTGCCAGATCTGTCGTCTGGGGGAAGAAAAATGAGCCCAGGCTTGGGAAGATGCTTCTGGGGCCCCAGGAGGCAGGTGGCCTCTGCCCTGTAGGCTGACAAGTCGAGGTGCTGACATGGCCTGGGGCCTTGGGCCAGTTATGAACCTCCTGCAATCTCAGCGGCCTCCATGAGGCTGTCACAGGGTCTGTGGGGCAGAGGTGTACCACTCCTGGCGCATGGTAGTTACTCAGTGAAACAAGTCTGGGGTCCCCTGTCTCCTCTCTACCCCTGGGAAGCTAGGAAGCCATCCAAGTCCATAAGCAAGGTCAGGGGCACCAGACAGGGTGGCAGGTGCAGGCTATCATTTCTCCGTCAGGCAGTGGTGACTGCCCAGGGCTTTGGGAAAGCGCCATTGGAGCGTCCTCTGTGGAGTTGTTCAAATGTCAGACTCTCCTCCTTCCCCTCCTTCTGCTACCAGAGTAATTCCTCATAACAGGACTAAGGGAAGAGGTGATTTGTCCGGGTAGAGGAAAGAAAGGGTTCCCTCAAGAAATATTATGGAATATGGGTCACTTCTGGAATTCCTGGTGGCAAGGTGATGCCCGCGAGCCAGGGGTCAGACTTGGAGAAGGGACTAGACAATGACTCCAGATTGAGTCCATTGAGTACTGGAGGGAAGGCACCAGAAACAAAATGGGGGTCTTCTATGCTTTCTGGAAGCGAAAGGATTATTCTTTAACCCTCTGATGGTTGGGCTTATTTTCCTCGAGCCGAGGGTGTGCCCGTGGGCTGGGAGCTGACCCAAGGCAGACACTGGGGTGTGCATCTGAAATGAGAAGGCAGAGCCCCTACTTGACCTGCTCCAGGCACTGCTGGAGAAGGTCTGGGGGAAACTGGCCTGCACATCCCCCTAATTGGGCTGGATTTTATTCAAGGTGGGCGGTCTCTGCCTTTGGGTGGGAGGAGGGAAGAAAGAGAAAGGGACTCAAGTTGTGGTCCTTATTGATGCGAAAGAGCCTTTCTCTGGAGACAGAAAGAGGACGAGAAAAACACCAACAAGTCTGAACAGTCCAAAAAGCCAGAGAAAATGAGATTGTCAGATTCCCCGGCCTTCCCCGCCTCCCCTTCTGGAGCACTGTACAGGCCTAAAGACGACCGTGACTCATTCATTAATTTGAAGAGAAAACAGGGGACGAAAACAACAGAATCGTCCAGACATGAACATTCTTCTAATGCCTTCCATTCCCCAAACACACATTTTCAACCAGATTCCTTTGGCTTCCCAGAATATCTTAATTTTATGCTTTCATGAGTCATTAGAGAGGAGAATTCTGAACCCTATGGAAGGGGCAGAGGTCAAGACAGCTGTTGATTCTTTGGGACAGGAGACCCACGCGAGGCAACACCAGTGGGGCCCTGAGCCCCCCCGGCCAGAGCCGGAATGAGGAGCCCTGCCCCAAGCTAGACTTCCCCCTCCTTCTTTATCTTCCCCTCCCTCCCCTTCCTTCCCATACTCCCCTCACATCTTTTCTTGTCGTTTCTGCTCTTCCCTGGTGTCCCTTAAGGGACAGGTCACTTTGGGTCACCGGACACAGCCCCTTCCCTCACCTCACCAAGCTCTGTTCCCCCAAAATCCCACCTGCGTCAAGAATGGCCTCTGCCCAGGCTCCTTTGCAATGCAGAACAGACTTACCTGGCTTGACGCACGGGTTTTTAACCAATTATTTGAAAAAGAAACAGCCAACTTGGAACACCATGTGAAGGAACTTTTCTTACTGCTTCTGTTTTGCCGTTTTTAACCAGCATCTTCTCGGACCGTCCCTCGCCCCTTCTGGACCTCTCCTCCCCCTCCCCTTCCCCAAATGCTTGCTTTGGCTCTGGGGAGAGGTTTTCGATATCTGACACCTCTTGAAAGTGTAGTTTGGCAGAGGAGAATTGAAATCCACTCCAGCAGGCCAGGCCCTGCACTAGGGGCTACAGAAAAACACCTGGGTATCTCCTCACGCCCGACAAAAACCAGGCCTCCTGTCTACAAAAACAACACCCTGGTCTTTCTACCATTCCCTGCCCTGCCCCCTGCTCCATGGCAACGGAAAGGGATTGAAAGGCCTGGTACTCAAAACAGGTGGAAGCAGCAGACAGAAGCAGCCCTGGGCAGACCACGGGCATCTTGCAAAAGGGAGCTTTGCAGCCGGGGCTCTGGGCCTTGTTCCCCACCTCTCTCCCTCCTCGTCCCCTCCTTTACCTCCAACAGGCTCTCTCAGACCCTGCCTTGACAGTCCTCAGAGCCCAACAGATGTTCAATCTGATGTAAGACATTCCTGGCAATGATGGTGCGGGTGCTGGTGGACTGCCTTTAAAGGTGCTTCAGCTGGCCTCACAGGAGACCCCCCTCTGCCCCAGCCACTGGGAGAGCAATTGCAGTTGAACCACCTCCCTGTCCCCGGGAACCAAAATTATTTTCTGAGGCCTAGATGCAGGCTGATGTCCATTGTCCGAAACAGAACAGCAAGCACCTTTTCTAAAGAAAGCTGCTGTGCAATGTGGCGGGGCCTCACAACAGAGAGAGGACAGCCGTGGATGGCAGCCTTGGTGGGGCAGATGGAGTGCTCCCAGTGTGGCTGTTGAGTCACCAGAATGGTTAACACATTATTGTGCTGCGCCAGAGAGGGACACCTCCCCACTCCCAGAGCTGGTCCCCATCACACTCCCGTGTGAGCGCGCGCACACACACACACACACACACGAATGCATGCCCACGTGTGCACCCCCACACTGGCAACAAAGGAATTTTGCATCACACGATCTCTGCTTTCATTGCACACATTATAGACCTCATATTTTAAAGGTGTTTTTTTTCCCCCTCAAGGTATAAACTCCAAGGGAAAAAAAGAAAATGAATTCCAGTTTCTCTTTTAAAACTGTATTCTCAGAGGGGCGCCTGGGTGGTTCAGTGGGTTAATCCTCTGCCTTCGGCTCAGGTCATGATCAGAGGGTCCTGGGATTGAACACTTCATCAGGCTCTCTGCTCAGCGGGGAGCCTGCTTCTCCCCCCCCCCCCCTCTGCTTGACTCTCTGTCTGCTTGTGATCTCTGTCTGTCAAATAAATAAATAAAGTGTTTTTTTTTTTTTTTAAAAAAAACTGTATTCTTAAAGAAGAGTCCTGTGGCCAAGAATCGTTTCCTTCACCAGCCTGGTTATGAGTATAGCGCTGGCCTTTCAGAGGGGCTTGGGCCAGGAGCTAGGGCACCTGGAGTCTGTCTTAGCTTTCCCCACTAGCCAGCAGGGTGGCCTTAGCAAGTCCCTTCTCCCTGGGCCTCAGTTTCCTCCTCTGCTGTAAAGTGAACCAGCCCTGTCAGCATTGGGTGGTTTAGAATCATAAAATGCAAGCTTTGGTCCTTTGGTCATTTCCTGTTGTGCCCTCTTGTCCTCCCTGCCCAGCCTCCTGCCTTGCTGATGAGGCTTGAAGCAGTTTGGGCCAACCTGTGAGCATTCTTCCAGAGAGCTCAATCCTTGCTGTTTTGGGAGGGAGTAGGAGGAGGGTGGCCGCCCATGCCCCTAGGGGACGGCAGTCGCATGAGGCCCACCCTCGCCCAACCAGGCAGAGCCTCCTCAGTGTCCCCTGGGTCACTGGGCAAGCACAGACCCTAGATGGGCACAGTCCCAGTTCCACGCCCTCCATCTGGATAGCTGCATAGCAGGACCATCTAGTCCGTACCTGGGATTTCTTATTTATTTAACTCAAGAATCTCCAAGCACAGGGCTAGGGAAAAAAAAGAAAAGAAAAGAAAAGAAAAGAGCTGTGAGCTCAGTCCCTCTCTGGCGAAGCGCTTAACTTTCTTTGGCTCCAGATGCATGTTCCAAATACAAGGGTTTACATATAGACATATCTGTTTGCAGATAATTTGTCTGAGCCCCTATTATCCTGTAATTGGGTTAAATACTGCTGTGTAGGCAGCAGCATACCGGAGTCGTGGCCGAAGCCTTGCAAGGTATCCAAACTGCATCACCCCCCCACACACACCCATCCCCCATTTCCTTCTGCAGGCTTATTGGAAGAAAAAGGTAGAAACATAAATTAAGGCAAGGAGAACATATTTCTTTCTTGGAATGAGCTATTTAAAGAACAAGCCAGATGGTGCAAATAGACATTTTTCCCCTCACTCTTTACATTTTAAAAAATTGTGTGTGTGAGTGCTAGCAAGCAAAAGGGAGAGAGAGAGAGAGAGAAAGAGAGGGGGCCTGAAATAGTCCATTCTTCTCTTCCCCTGGAGACTGTAGGTGGGTCTGATGTGAGTAGGTGCCCTTTGCCCAAGGGAGCAGTTCTGGGTCTGTGCTCTCCACAAAGGCCACCCACACCATCCTCGCTCAAAGGCTCTTCACCTTTCTATGAGTCTCTAAGTCAGCCGTGACCTTGTGGGGGGCCACCCCATTGCCCTGGACTCCCCCCAGGAAGGAGGGGGCCTCTCTGGGAACCTATGTTCCCAGTGTCTAACCCTGGGCTTTTTGCAGTCTCCACTTAGCATAGGAACACCGGCTTCTTGAGCTACTAGGTTCTCCCCAGACAACGCACTCTTTGATGTTTTCATTGTTCTATGGAAATCCTTCCAAAGCATATTGGGCTTTCCCGCCCTATTTCCTGCATATTGTGTTGAACGTCATTTAATTTGAAGACAGAAACTAAAGGATGACTCTGGTGGCCTGGAACAGGCTGGGAGCTGGAAGTCAGAGCGGGGTTCAGATCCAGACGCATTACTTACTGTGACCTTGACAGTGCCAGGAGTCGGCCGCCTCGCAAAGAGAGATGATTCTGACCTCAGGGGGTGTGGGGAAGATTAAATGAGATAATCCTGTCATCCCCTTCCATCTCCACTGCCTTCAGGCACACGCTCCCTCGCTTGCCTGGGTCAGTGCCAACCACTAAGGAAACCTGGTTTTGCCTCTCTCTTTTCCTCTTCCTGACGTTTTTGGCCAGAACAACCTTTCCAAAATTTACATCACACTATGTCTCTCCCCGGCTTGCTCTAGAACAGTTGTGAACACACAGAGCCTCTGGGCTAGCCCTGCCTCCAACGTCCACCCCTGACCGGCCCTGGGTTCCCTCATTCGTGGAATCCACCTCACACCCCCAAACCCCATCTGTGTGCCCCGTGAACCTCTGGAGCTCTGGGTGCCTTTTCCCTCTTGCTCCCTGGCACCCAGAGCACCCACCAATGAGCAGTCAGCCCCGCATCACGGGGGCTCCACCTTCCTTCCTTTCTTGAAATGATGCCTTCCTATCCGCAAGACAGGATGGCAGCAGTAACTAAAACCCTAGAGCTACATGAGTAAAGCTATTTCTCTCCACCTTATTTTAAATAGTTCTTCTGTTTGTTCTTTTGCTAGTCTCACCTCTCGTTGTTGACTGCGTGTTTCAGTTTATGAACAATTATTGGGCAAGGGTTCACCTGTCCTACAAATTAAATTGCAGAGCCCTGAGCTGTTTTCCTCACCACGCAGGAGTCCTGTGCCCTACCTTTGCCTGTGGCTTCATCCTGAACCACTGGGGAGGCAGGAATCTGGCTTTTGGGTAAGTGATGGGGGACACTATGTGGAGTGTGTGTGAAATACCTTGTGCAAATTTGGGAATGTGGACAGACCACATGCCAGCTGCTCGAAACCAGAGCTTCCGGATCCTTTTAAGGGCTAATTTGATTAAGAATAACTTTAATTCCTGGAACCTGCTTTGAAAGCTCACATCTGTGTAAATGTCGAGTTTCTTAGCATCAGCTTCAAAACCACGGAAGGATAGCTATTTTTCCTGAGTTGGAGGATGACTAGCCCTCTTGGGGGAAGGTTGCTCAGGGAGGCCAACTGGGGCCCCCAGGAGAGTCCCTGCCTTCCAGAAACACCTCTCCTGTGACAGCAGGGCTCCCGCTGCATTTCCCGCAGGCACACACTGTCTGCGAGGCAGGTGGGCCGGCGACATGAGGACCCAGCTAAAGGCAGAGGGTGTGCCCACTGAGGAAAATGCCCGTACATGTGGGACAGCCAGGCATCGGAGAGATCTCAGGGAAATGTGGGCAAATGGAAGCTTCACACTGCAGGAAGCCCAGCATGCAGAGGGCCATGCTGAACGCACCATAAAGGTACAAAGAGCAAAATCCAGAGCTGGGGATTTCTGCAGTGACATTGTCACTCTGATATCTTTGACACAAAACATGCAAGAACAACAGAGAGGGGGGCACCTCCAGGTCTCGGTCTCTCAAGGTCAATCTTTTGATATGAAGGGTAGATTAGTCTTTGTCATGGGGACAGCCCTGGGCACTGTGGGATGTTCCGCAGTGTCCCTGGCCTCAGCCCCCTCGATGCCAGCAGCACCCATCCCACGTGCAACAATCCCCAAAATGTCTCCAGACCTTGCCGAGTGCCCCTGGGAAGCAAAACTACCCCACTGGGGTGCCTGGGTTGCTCAGTCTTTAAGCGTCAGCCTTTGGCTCAGGTCATAATCCCAGGGTCCTGGGATCAAGCCCCACATTAGGCTCCCTGCTTGGCGAGAAGCCTGGTTCTCATTCTCCCACTCCCCCTGCTTGTGTTCCTGTCCTCACTGTCTTCTCTCAGTCAAATAAATAAATAAAATCTTTAAAAACACACACACACACACACAAACACAACTGCCCTATAGATGAGAATTTCCGCTGGAAATTAACAGAGGCTTGGGAAGCAAGCAGGCATAACACACGGACTTTATTTGGCTACTGAATCAGACAAGTAAATTTGTAACCATTTAAAAACAAAAAAGGAACACGGATGAGATAGTTCCAGAGCTGTATATTGGATGTTATTAAGGAGTTGTTCTCATTTTTAGAGGTGTGATGGCATTATGAGTATCTTTTGAAAAATTCCTTATCTTTGGGCCATACGTGTTGTGACATATGAATGAAACATAGGATTCTGGGCTTCGCTTCAAAGTAATCAGGGACAGGGAAGAAACAAAGATGGAACAAGACTGGGCCTGAGTTAAAGGTCACACAGTTCATTATGCCCTTCTGCCTATGCTTGAAATTTTTCACATAAAAAATATGTAAAAGGAAAGAGAAGGAATAGAAGAAGAGAAATAGTAAGATTCTGAAGCTGGAGATATTTTTTTTCCTCCTGGGGGGACTGCTGTCAACTTTTCCCGAGCCCCCTCAAGCATGCCCTTTCATCAGACCCTTCTGGAACCCTGTGTCAGTGTGTTCACCACCCTAGAAGGCAAAGAAAAGTCATATTGGGATGAGTCCTTGCTCCATGAGAGTTTTAATACTCAAGACTGCATGACCCAGCTTGCCCAAGCAGTGCCTTCCATAATGAGTTCTGGGAAGACAAATGATTTTTGTGGGTGGGCATACAGGAATGGAGGAACTAACGAGTAGGCCATGTTCAAGGTAGTCTGCTAGGCTGGAGGCGGGTGGGCTGTGGTGATATTAAGTCATGGTCCTTGCCCTTGTGAAGTTCACTGTCTACAAGGGCAAGAGACGTTCAACAGCTGATGGGAAACTAATTCAGAATGAAGTCAATGCTAACTTGACTCTAAGCGACGCGACAGGGCATGGCCAATTTTGA
This sequence comes from Mustela putorius furo, assembly GCF_011764305.1. Lineage (NCBI taxonomy): Eukaryota > Metazoa > Chordata > Mammalia > Carnivora > Mustelidae > Mustela > Mustela putorius. The sequence goes on along the minus strand of NW_025422123.1, from coordinate 11,247,581 downwards.
GGAAAGAAGAGAGCAAAGTCCCCGCGGAAATCTTGGGGACTGATCTCAGAAAAAGCAGCACAAATTCTTATGACATCCAGTTGCTTTTTTCAACTCTCTCCATCGTGAAGTCATAAAAGTCACCATACTCTAACAGATGCACCAGGGGGGACTTGGCTGGCTCCAGAGGGGAAAGTCTGTTTACATTAAAAAGAAAAAAAAAATCAGTTCCACTACTGTAAGAAACCGAAAATCAGAAAAAGCTGTCGATGGCTTAATATGCTCTTTAGCGGCTTCAGAAGATCTGACTCATGCCTTTCCCTAATATGTCTTCCCGTGTCAGACTCCACCACCTCAAAGGAAGCGGAAGATGGTCTTATGGAGACCATGTTCAAGACAGCCGCATGCTAACCGTGCCAACGTGTTAGCTCATCGCCCGGAGCGCAGAGTCCTTTTAGGAAATTGATTTTCCTTGGATACAGTCACTTCCCCTCTCCGCACCTCAGTCTCCTCCACTGTAAGACGAAGCAGTTGGAGGAGATCAAGCATGGCAAATCTGTGGCCCACTTGCTACTCCTTGCCACTCTCTGCCCACAACAGACACTGCTAATTGATCCGAGCACCCAGCCCCTCCTGGTACACTCCGCAGGGGATCCCGGGCACCCACAGTCCATCAGAGGGAGCGGATGCTTGCCTCAAACATACTTATCACCTCTCATCTTCCATTTCCCAGAATTCTGAGTTTAAAAAAAAAAAAAAAAAAAGGCCTGCTCAAGAATACATCAACAGAGAAAGACAAAGGTAAAGAAAGTACTTCGTACCATTGTTATTAGCAACCAAACGTTATGGAGACCCTGCTAATGGCTGAGGGCTGGTGGTGGCTGGGGTAAAGGCAGAAGGCGTGGGCCATGAAACCCTCTCCTCCCATGGTTTAGGTGCTTATGGTTTGGTAGGGAGGGGAAGTTACAGAGGAAGGACCAACTACAGAGCAACACCAAGGGCCAGGTCGGTGATGGCAGACAGCGGGGCTTCAGGAGCTGGAGGTAGGGGTGACATGGAGGAAGGGGGCTGGTCGGAACAGGTTTCCACAGCAAGGGGAGACTTGAGTTGAACCTTGGAGGATGAGTAGAGTAAACAAAACAGCAAGAAGAGAAAAGCACACCCAGCAACCAGGGCCCTGCTCTGGACTCTCTCTCTCTCTGCTCACGGAGTTGATAAGTGAACCCTTTATTCCTCCCCACCATTTTCTTTGCCAAGCACATCCCTATTCCTAAACCAGCTCCCCAGTGATGGAATGTCCACAGGGAGGTTAGACAGCGAGGGTTCTCACAGCATCCACGATGGGAAAGGAAATGAAGCTGGAGAAATCTACATTCAAAGACATCTTTTCTCCTCACCAAAGGGATATCTGGAAGTTTCCTGGTGAGGGAGTGGTTTGATCCATTCCCCAACACAGGTTGTACTTAACACAGAGGATGGAAGTGAAAACATCAGGAATGCCCTGAGCTTAGCTGTGTGAAAGCAGGAGGTAAGATGTCTGGATGCCCGCATGATTGCATTTCTTTTACCTGAATCTTTTGTTTTCAAAGTGGTCACCCCAGACTTTCATTCCAGAAATACATGTGACCACCCAAGGCCAATTCTCCAGGTGACGAAGCCTGCCTTGGCTATGTGAAAAGGGGGATAGACAGTGTAACAGGAAAAGGTACATTTCAACATTTGGAAGGGGAAATACATTTTAATGTGTTACTGACTTCTTAAGAGGCGTAATTAGAGAATTGGCCTCAGCCAAACCATAAAGCAGTGTATTGGAGGTTTCCTGTATCTTTTTCCTAGGTCTGGCCCAGGTCAGTAGGACACTGGGACTCAAGATGTATCATCTCTCCACAGTGGCCAGGTTTTGGGGCAAGCTGGAGCTTACCAGGTTCCTGAATTGTGAGCCCTGGGCGAGCCTGGATTCCTAGCAAACCGGCTGGGGCAGCCGCCAGATGGCCGACTCTCCAGACAGAACTTCTCCCTTTGCACAACACAAATTCCAGAGGAAGGGACAGTCAGGTTGGCCTTGAGGCATGTCCTTGTGTGCAGAGGGAGCAGCTCTTCATCTGGGGTCCAACATGGGGAACGAAGAACAGGTGACTCTGAATCTTAAAAACTGGCCAGAGCTTTTCTGAATCCATGACCCTTCACCCCGAAAGGGCCCCACGTTATTCAGGAAGAGTACATGTTAGCTTCTGCTCTGCCCTCCCTTACTGTGCCTAAAGTCACAGGATGTCTGAGCCACGAAAACCTTGGTAGCTGTTCATTCTGACCCCCCTCTACCCAATAGGACTCATTTCTTCTATTTTGATGTTCTTAATCTGCTCTTGTCTAAGAAACCCACACAACATGTGTGTTGAACTTGAATGTTCTCGTCTGAACTTGAATCTGCTCTCGTCTAAGAAACCCACACAACACGTGTGTAACCTGAATGTTAATTCAAACTACATAACTTGGGAGCCAGCAACTTTTCAAAAGTCCCTCAACAGCTGAGTGGACACATAAGTTGTGGTAGAGTCACACAAGGGAGTACGACACAGCAATGAAGACGGACAAACTACAACCCCACACAACAGGATGAAAACAAGTAAAAGGCATTCAGGACCCCAAAGTCAGGAGAGTGGCTTTCTGTGAGGAGCCGGACTGGGAGGTGGTATGGGGGCTTGCAGGAGTCAGCCATGTTCTGGGGCTTCATTTGGCCGGTGGTTACTGATGTGGTCTGCTTGTGAAAGCTGGTCAAGCTATACAGTTCAAATGCATATTGATATGAACAGTTTAAAAATCTCTGTCTTACATAAAAAGCTGCTTAGTCTATGATTCTGTTTGTATGAAACATCCAGAATGGGTACATCCAAAGAGACGGAAAACGGACTGGAAGTGGCCAGGAGCTGGGGGTGGTGGGGCAGGGCTGGTGAAGTGCAGAGAGTGACCACTTAATGGCAAAGAAGGCTCCTTTCCGGGTGATGAAAATGTTTTAGAACCAGCCGGAGGTGGTGGTTGCCCAACATTGTGGATGTGTTAATTGCCTCGGAATTGTACACTTCAAAATGGTTAATGGTTCATTTTACTCGGTGTGAATTTTACCTCGAAAAGAAAAATTTATCTAGGATGAGCCACTCCTCCTGGTTCTTGCTGTGGCCCCCACTGGCCGCGTTTGAGGGGGCTCTAGTCTGAGCTCCAGAGAGGTGGGGGTTTTGGGGTGAGGCCAGTCAGCGGTTCCAGCGAAGGGAGTCCTTCCGTGGCTCTACCCCACTGCTGCGTCCAAACTTCCTGGGCCTTCAGCTGCATCCAGGACCTGGGCAGAGCAGGATCTGGGGGAGACTCACTCACAGCAGTGGGTGAGCCCGGGCTGGAGGGCCATGGCCGCTCGCACGGTTATCCCTTCCTTAGCAATAATGTTTAGGTTTGGGAAAGTGTTCCAAGATATATATAATTCCTCATGCTGAGTCAGGGCCCCAGCCTTGACTCTGCTGCTGCTCGGGCTACTGGTCTCTCCAGGAATGTTATTACACCAGCGCTGGCCCGGCGCTATGGATGGGTGTCTCTCAATGTCCTCATTATGTACTCTGTATTTTTCAGGTCATGTAATTCAGCTGTAAAAATTTGCCCCTGGCTGCACCTGGCATAAGAGTGGCACGGAGGGGTGTGTTTATTTTTTTTAAGGTGCTGTTAAAAATAAATTTAATAAGAGGAAGAGAGAGAGCAAGAGACTGAGACTGTGTTTAATTTGAACTAGGGAGGAAAAGACACGAACAGAAGGTCTGAGATCCTGATGCTTTGGGTGCATGTGTGTGTGTAGGCGTACGTGTGTGTGGGCTCATGCACGCCTGCAAGTGCGTGTGTGCACGGGCACACGCACTTTTGTGTGCGTGCATGGGTCAGGGGGCACAGGCGGATGTACATTTCTCCTGAGTAACTCAAAGCCAGCTTTGTTTATTACACCAAGATTTTCCAGATCGTTAGGTTGGGATGTGGCTTAGTTTACACTGTGCAATATCCCATTTTAAACACAACACAGGTACAAAAGGGCAAACCAACTGAGCTACTTCAATTAGGAAGACTACGGGCCGCAATTAACTTTGAATGAACATTTTGTCAGCTTTTTCTTCCTTTCCTTCCCTTGGCACGTAATTAATGAATTGCTGAGTGAGCTCAGTCTCTATGGAACTAGCAGATTTGGACTTTGGAATCCAACACAGAGATGGAGAAGAATACAGGGGTCTCCAGGCTGGAAGCCTGCATGGCAGGGGGCCTGTCCGTGTGGGCACTCCAAGAGCAGAAGAGAACCATCTCTCCTTCCCAACAGCCCCCAGCCCTTAGGGAGATAAGATGCACATGGGTGACCTTATCTTCCAAACCAATCCCCAAAACACGTAGCCTGACAGAGTTCTGACCCACATCTGGCTTAGATAAGCTATTTGGGTAATACCGTGTTGAATATTGGGTTTTCTAAGCCATTTTCAATGATTTATGAGAAAACTGGGTTGTCTAGAAGGACTGAGAGCGTCTCAGTAGCTTTAGGAAGGTTTGTGGAGTGACATTGACATACCAAGTCATCCTTTGTCCACTTGGCCACACTGCTAAGGTTTCTGGCTTATTCATGTTCCCTGGACTTCGAATGTCCATATTTCTACTCTAGCATTGTACCACCCTGAAATCATATATCAAGGCTCTGTGGGCAATGATAGAGGGGACAAGGTCATGGATAGAAGGACCTGTTTTTTTTGGTTTTTGTTTTTAAGATTTTATTTATTTATGTGACAGAGAAAAAGAGAGAGGGAACACAAGCAGGGGGAGCAGCCAGCAGAGGGAGAGGGAGAAGTAGACTCCCCGCTGAGCAGGGAGCCCTTAGCGGGGCTCAATCCCAGGATCCTGAGATCATGACCCTAGTGGAAGGGAGATGCTTAACAAAATGAGCCACCCAGATGCTCCAGAAGCGCCTCGCATCTGAGGGGAAGCTGCTGCCTCAGAGAGTTCTCCTTTCCTCTCTCAACGGCGACTAGAAGCTTGGGGTCTGTGGAGGATTTCTTCAATGCAACTCCTGACATCAGCTGTTGTCCACCTAGGGTACCCACGGTGTACCCCGCAGAGCTGGGCAGGGGCAGGGGACGTCTCTTTGAGAGGACACTGGGAGGAGGACCTCTCTGATAAACAGGAGTCCTCCCACCCACACCTTCCAAGTCCTGTCCCTCTAGCCTTCCTGGCGGGCCCTGCAGCCAGTCTGCTCATCACTGCCTGGACCACAGCAGGAGCTCCGCCAGGGTGGCTCAGCGTTGAGACAGGGCGTCCTCATGTAGTCTCTCACCAGAATGCTACCCTGCCAGAGCTGGAGCCGGGACACCTCTCTTTTCTCTGGCAGTCCCCTTTAGCTACTCTCTTTGACAGTTTGTGGACTCCGTTCCTCTCCGAAATCCGCCCAGCCTGACAATCTCCATTTGGCCTTACTCGGGCGCCACCTGGTGTCCAAGAGGGTCACTGCCAGTGGAAGAGGGTCTGGCCTAATGGAAAGAGCGCAGGTTTTCTTTCGCTTTTGCCTTTGTTTTTCCTGATCTTTTTTAGGCCCAGAAAGGCTCAGTGGTGAAAGGAGGGGTCTGTGTCCATTACAGCAACTGGGCGGACACAAGCTAACTCGGGACGGTCCCTGGTCTGAGGGACATGCTGTGCTCTGGGCTGGTTTTCACAGGTCCCAAGGAGCACTCAGAGACACTCAGTCAGTATTTTGTTTTGTTTTCAATAGAGAGAGAGAGAAAGAAAGATTTGGAGATAATGGATAGTTTAGGAGTCTTAGCTACTTACTTGGTGTGATCATGAGTGACTTACTGTCACCTCTCTGAACCTCAGTTTATCTGTAAAAGAGAGAACAACCCCCACCGCAGCAGGTGGTGTGAGATGAGCAGGGAGAGGCGTCCTGCCGCGATCGTGACAACTCAAAGTGTTCAATACCTGTTAGTGCCTTGTTTTCTTAGCAGACTAGGAAGACGTACATAATGATACAGGTAGTAATTAAGGTGTAACGACGCAGGGAGACTGGTATTTGTTTTTCCTGGCATGTGTAAGGATGGGCAAAGCAGTGGAGGGGCAGAGGGACCTCCTGTGTTCTCACTCTCCTCCCAACCCCCCCAGAGTCTTTGCGTGGCTGGGAGGAGGTGCGCAGAGACCCGGGTCACACCATCCTTGAAGAGACTGGTGACAGACTTCCCTCCAAACTTTCTGCCAAACGGGTTCATATGTAATAAGGCAAGTCACTGCTGACTAAACTTCATCTGGAAGGTTCTCCAGATCCCAGTGTGCCCCCAAACCAATCTGTTTATATATCATAATCCCTATCGCCGAGGCATAGCCAGGTACAGTGACAAGTGTTACTTCATGCACTCTTGAACCAATACTTTGAGGTCAGTATTACTGTCCCCATTGCATAGATGAGGAAACTGGGGCTCAGGGAGATCAATCACTTGCCTAAGGTCACGCATCTAGAAAGTGGAGAGGTCCACACAGCCCTCAATCCACTGTATCTTCCTCCTCCTTCTTCAAACTGCCCCTCACAGCCTAGCTGGCCTCTTGGGGCTCGTTGGGAGCAACGGCCCATCCCCGAACCAATCAGCAGGGCTTTTCTCCACCAGCCCCAGTCTTCGGCATAAATCAAGTCTCAGCTCCTGCCCATGGGTCATTGGTTGGGCTCCCAGCTGTCTTCCGCATCGTTCCTGGCGTGTGGCTATATTAAGAATGTGAACCATAACATTAACACTTTTTTTTAAAAAATCCCAAAAAGAAAGGAAGAAAGAAAGAAATGCCCCTAAAGAGTTTAAAGTCGGGTCCAGCCAAGGGTCATAAATCAACGTCGGTAAATTTATAAACAGTTCATAAATGTAAGTGCTTTTTACAGGGCTGTTTGTTATTGTGTCGGCTGAGATGGGGGCGGGGCTGGGGGCAGAGAGGAGCGCGGCATCCATCTGTCTTCTGTCAGGAGCGGCTCAGATGGCTCCTGCAGTAACAGCAACACAAGGAACAAGGACAGAACCAACGTGGCCTTACTATTGACATGCAGGTGGTCTGGCATGCTGGAACCTTGTGGGAGAACCAGCCTGGATGACAAGTGGGCGGATCCCTGAACTTGACCTGAGCCTTGAGGACATTTATAGCAGCAACATCTACAAGGATGGATTTTTCTCCAGGTTCTCTTTGTGGATTTTCTCCGTGTTCTCTTGGGACCTCTTCTGTGCCGGGCTGAGGTCAGTGGCTGAAAGGGAATACTAGAAAGCCAAGAACAGAACTGGGCAAACACAGTGCCCCCTGCCGGCACACCAGCCAGTCCACACGCCCACTGGGCCCCTTCTAGGACCTCAAACCCCAAGGCTGGGTGTAAAGACAGTCTGTGCCTTAACATACTTTCTGCAACAGCAGGATGAAAACTGGCAGGAAGGTCGGGTTTTATAAATGAAAGGAGAGAATGGCTGACCCTGCCCCCACCATCCTGTCCCCGTGTTGAAAAGCAGCAGTGCTTGGACCCTGCACGCTTCCAGAACAGGTCTGGAACAGAGCTTCTCATCTTCTCTCCATCAAGACTAGGAAAAACACAACATCCCCTTCATTCTCTTATTTTTCTCTCCACTTGGATCACCCTTGACTGGTACACATGCCACTTTCCCCATCAGCCCCTAACCAAGAGATCCCATGCAAATGAACTCTTACCACGGGGTCTTTGCTGGGGAGGGGGCGTGGGCAGAGAATGGGGCTGCCTTACTCTTCTCTCCAGAAGCTCCAGTTTCTGGAGCACCAGCAGGGGCCCAGCCCAGATCCCCTGTGGTATGTCAGCCTCGACGCCCTTGATGCTGGCCAGGCAGCCAGTTGGTAAGGGCGGAGTGTAGGTGGGTGCTGACCTCTAGCCTCGGCGGCCCACTTCCCAGTCCCCTGACCTAAGTCACTCATGGTCAGCTCAGAACATTCGTGAAAAATCAGTCAAAACTGGGCCAACTTGTGACCCCACTATCACACTTCACAAACTCAGGACCCGTGAACCTCTCTGGAATGGTACACAATAAAAGTAGGTGCATAGATCTGGTGCCTTTTGGAGGCTTGTCTCATCCCAATTCTGAGGCATGCATTTATAAGTGTAAGTGATTGTAATTCTGACATAAAGCAGCTCTTCTTTTAGAGAGACTTGTAAAAAACACATTTGCATATCTCTTACAAATGTTGTTTCATTATTTTATAACTCTGTCCCCCAATTTCTGGGAGACCCTGGGTACACTCTTCAAGAGGCTGCTGGGTCCAACAGAACCACCTCATACAGACAGAACTGCCCCTGAGAAACCCCTCAGCCAGCTAATCCTTTCCCAGCCAGCACTAAACAGGGATTTCATTTATTTGAAAAGTAGGTATTAAATATGTCAGATATAGGAAGTTAAATGTAATGGGCCCAATTCCACACTCGGTTCCATATGCGTAAATCCCACTGATGGAGAACAGAGTGCAGCTAGAACAGCAAAAAGCAAGGTCCCTGGTCTGCGGGAGGAAATTGCACTCCTGATGGATCTTAGCTGACATTCTAATGGACGCTGGTCAGGACTGTTAAAGCAAGAAGAGGCCCGACGTTTCTGGTGGAGTTGCTCTGAGTGTGGGTTGGGGCTTTTTGTTTGTTTTTGTTTTTGTTTTTTTAAGCTTTGGAAGTTGCCACATTCCCACTTTCTCCTTGCTTTTATTTTCTAACTCCCAGTAAACATTTGCCACTCCTCCTCAGAGTTTTTGTCTCCATTCCACCGGAGTTTTCTGAAAGGGCAACTGGGTGATTGACCCAGGAACAAGCAAAGATTTCAGAGCCTAAATCTGGGAGGGAGAGGGGCAGCCTGAAGACCCCTAGCTGCTGAAACTACATGTGAAGCCTCACTACTTCAAGTGTGGTCCTTGGATTAGTGGCATCAGCATCCCTGGGAACTTGCTAGAAACGTACCCCAGACCTACAGAATCCAAGGCTGCCCTTCACCCGATCCCAGGTGATTCATGGGCACAAAACTGTTTGCAAAGCCCTGGATTAGAGAACAGAAACTTGACGTGACCCCTTCTTTGACACGAATTTATCACCAGGCGTTATCTTAAGGACTGTAAGAAGCCGGCTCAGATGTTGGTGATAAGTCAGTCCCCAGGGCTCCCTCGCCAGCCCAGGGGCTCTCTTCCTGGGCTGTGCATTAGAATCGCCGAGGAAACTTTTCAAAAATGCAGATGTGGGGGGACCATCCAAGACCCTGTGATTCAGCTGGCATCTGGGAAGGGGCTCGAACATTAGTATTGACTTAGAGCTCCCAGCTAGTTCTACTGTATGGTCGGGGCTAGGAGGTCGTGGGATGAGATATTGCCTTGAAGAGTTAGACTTCCCTGGGAACGGGAGAGACACAATTGTCTGACCTTCCCTTCTAGACATTGAGCGCAGGGCTCCATGGACCCCGTTACTGCTCTGTCAGAGCGGGCAATTCCATGGAGGAAAAAGTGAGGTGTCTCGCGGGAGCAGCCACACAGTGTGGTTTGGGGACATGTCCCCGTTCTGTGAGGAGAGCCGAGGGGGGACCCCAGGCAGGAAGGGATGGTCCAGGAGCGAACAGAGAGAGCTGGGAAGTGCCGGACTGGACAGCAGTTCCATCCATCAGGCATATGGGAGCTGGGGGGCCCCTGAGGATCTTCTGGCTTTGCCACAGAAAGCCATACAGCCCGGTTTGTCAAACTCAGTACCCTGGATATTTGGGGCCAGACAATTCTGGGCCAGAGTAATTATAATTTGGGGGCTGTCTTAGGTAATGCAGGATATTTAGCAGCCTCCCTGGCCTCCACCCACTATTGGCCAGCAGCACCACGTCTATTTGCAACAACTTGCAATGTCTGCAGACTTTGCCAGATGCCCCCCAGGGACAAAACTGCCCTGATAGAAAACCAGCAGCACAGAGCAATTAGGGAAGGGGGTGATAGGCCTACAACTGACTCAGAAGCCACACTGAGTTTGTGTAGAATAAAAAAGTAAGTTTCCAACAGCATGGGTGTTAGTCCCAACAAACAGGGGTGTGCGTGTGTGTGCGCGCATATGAGGGTTGTGTGCGAACAGTGGGAGTGACGTCACCTTTCTAAGCGGCTGCAGCGTGGGTGCTGGTACTGGCTTGGTACTGGCTTACCTGGCTCCAGCCATTCCCCTACCCTGGCCCAGCAACTTTCATTTCCATGTGCCTCAGTTTCTCTGTCTTTAAAGCAGGACTGGCAGGGCCTGACTCAATGGATTGCTAGGGAGATTAAGTTCGATGGCTCAGTGGAGAGAGTAGATTTGGGCAGGGGCTGTAAAGCAGTTCCCAGTCTTGAGCCATCACTTGACACTATGGGCTGGGAGAGGGCGATCGAAGGCTGCGATAGGGGCCAGAACAGAGACTTTCAGGTTTTGTTTTGTAAGCTTCTGCCTGTAAGAATTCTGTATAAGGAGATTGTACTTATATATTAACTGTGAATTAAAACAAAGAGATACAAAGAAAGAACGCTCTGGTTTAGCCCACCTCCTCTTTTTAAAGAAGCTTTTTCTTTTGGAATAATTACAGATTCACCCAAAAAAGTTACAAAACAGTCCAGAGTGTTCCCTTACACCCCCCACCCAGCGTGTTTCCCCAAATGTTATCATCTTACATTTCCATGGGACGATGGTCAAGACCAAGAAACACTGGTTCATTCAGATTAACTAAACTCCACACTTCATGGAGATTTCACCAGATATTTTTTTCCCTAAAGTCCTTTATTCTGTTCCAAGATGCCAGCCAAGAGACTGAAGCACATTTACTTAGTCCTCCTGTCTCCGTAGACTCCTCCTGGCTGTGACAGTCCCTCAGTCCTTTGTTCTATGACCTTCACACTTGTGAAGGGTGCTGGCCAGGTATTTTGCAAAATGCCGCTTAATTCGAGTCTGACATTTTCACATGGCTAGACTGGGGCTCTGGGCTTGGAAGGAATCCACAAAGGTCAAATCCTCCATGTGCCATGCTGGGGGCATGTGCTGCCAACACGAGCCATCGCTAGTGGCCAACTTTGATCACCTGGCCAAGGTTTCTCCATGGTCAAGTGCTGCCCCATTCCATGCCCTACTCCCTGGAAGCAAGTTGCCATGTGTAGTCCTGACCCCTGGAGGGGAGAGCCTGAGCTCCTCCTCCCAGAGGACCGAGTACCTACATATAATTTGGAGTCTTTCTGTAGGAATATTTGTCTCTTCTCCTTCTTGGATTTATTTATTCGGTCATTTATTTAGACAAGTATGGACTCATGGATATTTATTTTAGAGTTTGGTTTATAATTCAATACCATGTTATTTATTTTGTTGCTCAAATACTCGGTTCATTTTCCTCAGTGGAGGCACCCTGGACTGGGGAGGTGGGGGAGGGGGCGGGTGGGTGCTGATTGTGGATCCTGGGCATCAACAGGAAGGTGAACCATGAGTTACAGAGCCAGCTTGGGGTCTTGGGTTTGTTTGGTCTGCACAAAGGCCATGGCTCATGGGAAGCAGAAAGAACAGAGGCCATGTGATTGTGTCAAAGGCTGCTTCCCATGCAGAAGGTGGGGGTTGGGGGTGTACTTCTAGGGTGAAGGAGGCAGACAAGGAGACCTAGATGCATGTATCTTGGGGAGAGCAAGACTGTGATGTGGTTGAAAGAATGACGCTGTGGAGACCCAGGACTTTCTCTAAGGTAGTTGAACGAAGACTGTTGGGACTATAGACTTTGTGTAGTATGGGGGAAGGTGGACACGGGCATGCTAAAATCCCCCGTGTGAGGGATAGAGAACAAAATGTGTTGTGAGAAGATATAATCACAAACTCTGACGTAAAGTAGGTGTGTATCAGCCTTGTTCCTGTTAGTAAGCTGGAGCAGGGAGTCCCAAACGTACCCAAGTCCTGACATCAAGCTTGAGCCTTATCCTCTTTCCCAGGAGTCCACAGGGCTATGGGAGGCCCTCTTTTCTCCCTCTGCGGCTTCCTGCTGCCATTAGCCTTTAGCTCTCTCACCCAGGGTCCCGGACGCCTCTTTCTTCTCTTGGCCTCCCACACGACACGAGGCTCAGGCCCTCCTCTGCTCATTCTGACCCTATTAGTCCCAGAATGGGAGCGGGGAAAAGAGGCTAACAGGCCTCAGAGCCTATGAGCTGACCTCCTGGGACAGCCAGATTTTTCACCATCAAGCTGGCCTCTGCCAGCATACCTCCTGGAGGCATAAGCTTCTCTTATGGAGCTCTTCTCTGCCCAGAGTCACATTTCCCAGTTCCCTTCCATTCCCCTGGCCTCCTTCTGAGTGTTTCTCCAGGAAGCTGGGCTCCAGGGGGAGGAAGGGGCAGCTGTCCTTTCACCCATACTCATTAGATATCTTACTGGAAGAATGAAACATTATCTATTGTTTTCACAAATTAGGGGACAGAAAGACCAGCTCTCCAAAATCTTCTTGGGTAGTGGTCCTGGTGCCTAGATAGACCCTACCTACAGAGTTAAAAGAATGTAAGATAAGTATCATTCTTAAGTGAAGCCATTCAGAGTATCCTTTGATGGCAGAAGTCATGGAATTTCAATACTTATCAGAAGGCAAAATGGTTTACAAACCCAACGTGGAAGCTCGGACCTCATCCAACCCTCAGGTTTGGGTAGGTGAGGGGACAGACCTGGTATGGAGGGAATCTTAGCCAAGGTCACATCCAAGTCCTCTTGAGGATCCATTCCAGCCAAATGGAAGCCGTGGGCTTCTCCAGGACTTCTACCCATGTGATCTGGCTGGTCAAGGCAAGGATAAGTCACAATGGAAGAAGAGGTGAGTCAAAGAGAAACAGCCTCCAGGAGGAGGGAGTGCAGACAGCCTGACCACAGCCAGGCCCCCTGGGTCAGCTTCCGACTCCCACACGCTATGGGAGAGCCTTCCTGGAAGCCAGAACCCTCCGGCCAGGAAATTTTTTTTAAATACCAAAATGAACCATATGTGGATCCTGGGACTCAGCCCATCAAAGAGGAAGACGAGGAGGGATGAGAAAGGCCAGGAAGAGGCCATGATGCAAACACACTGTCCATAGATCAGCTCCTGGAAACCACCAAGGTGCTGACATGGAAATAGGAAGATGCTTCTGAGTGTGGGGGTGGGGGGCGGGGGTCGTGGAGAGTTGAGCTTAACTCCGCCAGGTAAGGCTCCCTTTCTTGAGTAGTGCTCCACAGAAGGAACCCAATCTGGTCACCCCCAGCCCAAGGGGCTTCCTCTGCCCAGCAAAAATCTTATTGTGAGAAGGGGCAGGAGGAGTCTTGGGTTTCAGTGAAGGTGGGAAGGGCCGAATGCCGTCTTGGCATCCTGCCAAGAGCAGGCTAGTAGGAAATATCTGTGGCTGATTCTGTTTCCAACAGGAGACTGTCCCAGAACTGCACAGGATACGGGCAACACAGTCTCTGCCCTCAAGGATCTGACCGTCTTTTTGAAGAGAAAGGTCTGGCCTGGGTAGAACATGGTCGCAGGGTCCATCAGTGTGGACTGGAGTCCCAGCTGGGCGATTAATGGGGTGTGCGTTAGCATCTGCATAGGGGTGGTCTTCCTCCCATTACAGATTAAGCAGCAGACCAAGGGATAGGTAAAGGATGTATCAGGAGGATAACTGAGGGTCTTGGAGATTGGAGGGACATGAAAGATGGAAGAAGGACAAAAACAACCCATGAATAACTTTCTCAATGGGCTGCACTGAAACCAATCTGATTGTGATGGGAGAGAGTCCTTCTGCAGACATCGCTCTCTTGGGACACAACAATCTAGTCCCTTCATGCTCAGGCCAGGAGTCCTGGTGTTCACGCTCACCTCGACTTTTCAGGCTATCGTCACCCTGAGGACACTTGGGTCAGCGTCAGGGTGGGAGACCTGCTTGCCAGGGAAGTCTGCAGGCCCTCTGCTGTCATTCCTCAGGAAGTCACCCTGAGGCTCAGTCTGTCAGTAGGCCTGGAGCAGGGGCTGTGCTGTGTCTCTTTCCTTCTGTCATGTTCGGGGGAGGAGAAGCAAGCCCTGTTCAAGGTCTGCAGCTCCTGCCCAGTTTCTCGTGCATTCTCTCCTGACCCCGAGAAGCCTGGCCTGGAAGACCCAAGGTGACTCTAGGACAGGCCCAGACTCAGCCCAGAGATTCCTCCAGTGTCTTGGAAACAGGAACATGCAGGAGTCTTAGAGGCCCCAGGAAGAGCAGGGAGCAACAGGTGTGGGCAGAAATGTCTCCACCAACACTTCCCAGTGGGGTTGATTGGATGTTGCTGCATCAGTCTTGGAACCCACAAAGGCCCTCAAGAGAGACACATGAGACAATCTAAGACTGAGACCTTAGGGGACCATATCCCATGTTTCTGCTCAATTCCATCTTTTTCTCTTTCTGTCTTAATTTTTTGGCTCTGGGCCTGGGGGCTATTTGGGCAGAACTCTCTAACAATGGTAACCGCATCAATGATCATGGTCACTACTTATTAAACACCTGCCTGTAGGAACTGACTCCAGGTCTAAGTGCTTTACAGGCATTATGTCTAATCCACATAAGAACCAGGAAAAGTAGTTGGTATTTCCACTTTACACATGTGAAAAGTTAAGTCAAAAGAGGCTGAATAACTTGTTGAGGCTCACACGGTAAGTCCGTGGCCAAGCCGGGATACGAACCTCAGTTTATCTGACCCTGAATCCTTGATTTTTTTTTTTTTTAACTAAATCACACTGCCAATTCCCTCCAAATCCTATGGTGCAGATATTCCAATTCAGGATCTCCCACATAATGGCACACATGGTAAGTAGCATGTTCGTATGGCCCAAGCAGCAGACAGACGAGGCTGCTTGTCAGGGTAGGGACAGGCCCTGGCACCCTGCCTGCCTCCTACACCTGCGCAGCAGGGAGTGATGGGTGGACCAAGACCTCTGCACTGTGTGACCCAGCCTGAGAACACCTTTTTGGAAATTCCATCCCAAATTATTGATTAGAGCAGTAGTTTCCCATTTTGGCTAGTCATTAGAATCACCTGGGAGCTTTAAAAGAAAAACAGACATGGGGCACCCAGGTGATTCAGTCCATTAAGCATCTGCCTTTGGCTCGGGTCATGATCCCCACATTGGGCTCCCATAGAAAGGATGGGATTTGGATTCTTCGCCTGCTTGTGCTCACCACTCTACCCTATCAAATAAATAAATAAAATCTAAAAAAATAAAAAATGAGACAAACCAACCAACCAACCAGACAATCTCTTCACGGGCCATCCAACCTGTCTGGGCGTGGAGCTTGGTGTAGGTTTCTTTCTTTTCTTTTTTTTTTTTTTTTTAAGATTGTATTTATTTATTTGACAGACAGATCACAAGTAGGCAGAGAGGCAGGCAGAGAGAGAGAGGGGGAAGCAGGCTCCCTACGGAGCAGAGAGCCCAACAACACAGGGCTCAATTCCAGGACCTTGGGATCGTGATCTGAGCCGAAGGCAGAGGCTTTAACCCACTGAACCACCCAGGTGCCCCTTGATGTAGGTTTCTGAGAAAGCATTAGCTGCCCACTTCTCTTGCTGATGGCTCAGCTACAGTGCACTCCACCTCACCACCTGCCCAACCATCCAGGTCCAGCCTTATGCCCCAACTCCCATGCTCTGAGTACCCTACAAATGTGAAGACCTTGCCTGTCTCGCTCACCACTGGACGCTGTGTCTCACATAGGGTCTGGCCTGTAGTAGCTGCGTGATGGATTTTTTTTTTAATGAATAAATGTTAACCATCTTGAAAAGATCTTAGGCAAGGCTATTACATTTTCCTAATTCAATGACAACTTTTTACATAGACAGTGATTCATGTCACATAGACTAGTATTTGTCAAAGTAACTATTCTTTCTTTGCATTTACAACTTGAAACATCCATTGTACCTTAACGCAGAGGTCTCCACACTGATCTGTGTTATAATCGTGTGAGTATCTAAATATACTCCCGGAGACTGTTCCCTGCAGTTAAGAAAAATGAGCTTCTGCTCTCCTCAGGCTCATATTTCATTGAGACCCAAATAGAGTAGAGGGGTTGATGTTAGCCTGCCGACAGTCATTGTGTTGGTCACTCACTTAAGAGGAAAGCAAACAGGGAGGAACCACAGGGGCAGGGAATTGTAAAATATAGCACACAGGAAACAAAAAGGAGAGCGAGAGGCCTACCATCGCTCAGAGCTGGTCAGCTCTGAGTTGCCAATGAGCTAGAAAGTGGAAAGAATCCAAGCTCTGATGGGCTCCCGGTTTTTGATGGGGAGCCATCAAAATGTCTCCAATGCTGAATGACTGACTTGGTTACATTGTGTTGAGGCTCTAAGAAGGAAGAATCTCTGTCAGCTGCAGAGGCTGTGGAAAAGTTAGGATTTAAACTGAGGTGTCTGCTTCTAGCAATGTGGTAAACTAGATGTCCACACCTGCCAGCCTGCTCAAAACAACTAAAAATGCAAGGGAAATATTTTTATCATCTTTAAATATTTCCATGAGTTAGCAAGAAAATTAGGGAATATACCGGCCAAAAAAATAAATGAAAGCAGAACTCAAGTGAGAAGAGAACTCAAGCCGGCATTTGAAAGAATTCCTTCAAGGAATTTTCTGGATCTTGTGAACTTGAGAATGGACATGTTTAGAGCCTTATGAGGGTTTGTGGGCAGCAGACCGAACCCAGGTCTGTCCAAGGTGCACAGTCCCACAGGAGATGTCCCATAAAATTAGAACCTCCAAGGGTCACACCCTCAGTGTAAGGAAGGACTGAAAATAAAGCCAACCCTCCTTCCCAGATTTGGGGAGCCAGTAACATTTGCAAGGAAAATTGCTTACTTTGAATCTTGGCACTGGAGACAAGAGGGGAATATCTCTCCTAAGAATTGTAAGCCTGACATCTTGTGTGTTTATAGCCTAAATTCAGTCTACATGGGTCATCTGAAAAAACCAGACAGGAAGATTAAAGTGATCCCAGACTAGAGGACTTAACAGGGACCCAAAGAAGCAAAAATTCTCTGAAAGAATTCACCTTTCCCAAGGCCTTGAAGAATTTCCAGCAATTTCTAAGAAAAATGAGAAGCTCACAGCTGGAAATCCCCACAGATCTAAGGAAACAAGGCACCAAGAGTAAGAGCCAGCAGAAATGACAGCAGAATCAATGAACGGAAAAGGATCTTTAAAATATGAGTAGAGGATAAGCAGGGTTGTAAAGGAATAAAACAGAACTTCTAGAAAATAAGGAAATAAAACAGAAATTTAAAAACTCAGTGGATACATTTGATAGAAGCCACATACCACGGAAAGAGATACTTTGGGAATTGAAGGCTAGAACTGGAGAAATTATCCAGGATGTAGCCCTGAGAGCTAAAAAGGTAGAAAATATAAAATAGATTAAAAGTCATACAGGATAGAACGAAAGGGTCCAAGAGCTGTCTAATCTGAGTTTCAAAAGCTGAGGGAAGAGGAAATGGAGCAGAAGCAATCTGAAGGTATCACAGAAACTTTTGAGAATAACCCAGAAACTTTTGACTGACGCCAAGCCATGGATTCAGAATTTGAGCTGAGTCATAACCATAGAAAAGATGGAATTTGGATGCTCAGAGATGAGGCATATGAGAAGCACTGAGCTATGCCTGTCCTCCTGGTCAAGGTCAATGGAACACATTCCTTGTTTGTGGATGAAGTAACAAGAACAGCAGGATAGTTCTGCTTTGACATTTGGGAGCAATATCCTTCTGAGAAAGGGAGAGAAGAGATAGTATGTGCCCATTATATGGATTAGAGAATCAAGGCACAGAGAACAGTTCTAAAAGAAATTAAGTGGCAGCACTGGGATTGGAGCTCTTGCTGTTGATCCCGTGGGGTAAGGGAAGGAGGCAGGTGTCTCTGGGTAACTGACACAGATCCTCTGGTTCCCCTGGTGTTTCGCATATCTGCCTTGGCAATGGTTGGAACCTTGGGCATCACTGTCAGCTGTGAGGAGACTTTCAAAAGTAAAAGCAAACCACAGAAGGACATTGTTGTGCAATAGCCTCTCCTGGGCCTCAATGCCTTGCCCTCAAGCAAGGTCCTAATCACCCATGACCATCTATATCTGATAACTTAGACCTGGCTGAGGCTGCGCCATGACATCGGTGGGAGTGACACACAGAAGAGTGGATAGGGACATAACAGCTGTCACTGGGAACTGCAAATGGGTCTGACTCATCATGTTCTACATGGGATGAGGAACAGCAGGCAGAAGCCTTTGTTGCCAAATGGAGGGTGTGTGTGTCCGGTTCCCACCCCCTCTACCTCTGCCTCCTCCTCAGTAATTCCAAGATGAGTACGTTTGGCAAGTGGAAGGCAGTATGGAAAGTGGGTCTGTGATCCTACTCCTCCGAGCTCCGATTCCAGGCCTGTGACTGACACAAGTTAATTAAAATCTCTATGCCTCTGTTTTCTCACCCAAAAGATGGGCTCTGTGCCACCTCGTGGACTGTAAGGAGAAGGTCTCTGTTTGGGTACACTTATCAATAATGGTTATTATTATTATCAAACTTATTTCTGGTATTCCCATATTATGACTGAATTAAACAGCCAAAGGATTCTATTTGCCTGTAATCAGACACGGCTACTTTTGGCTTAACGCTTTGAAAAAGGATTTTGGAAACTGTAGAAATTCACATTAAAGTAGTAAGAATGTCATAAGAAAGAGTAAAAATGCCTAAGGCAGAAAGGAAAGTGGGTTAGAGTTTCATTTTCTTTAGATTTCTATTTGACAGGGATCCTCATCTGGGCCAGGCTAACCTTCTTCTGGGTCTCAAAGATACTTTCCCTCTTTTGCCACATCCTGGATTTTCTTGCTGCCTTGTGCTAAATTTGACTCAGGAGGTTGAGCGCAGGGATGATGGGACCCTGGCACAAAGAGGTGATGCTTGTATGTGTACAAAAGAGAGAATCAACAGTGTGGTTAGCCCAGAGGCTAGACCCACAGCGTGTCCGAATCTAAGAGACGGGACCCCAGTGCCACAGCCATGACTGCTGACAATTCAAAAATGTGTCATAGAGCAAATAACGATGGGAAATTCCAGTCCACACGTTTGAAGAGCAGGCACCGTGGGTGGTCCAAAGGGATCCAGCAAGAACATGACAGTAGGAAAACAAGGGAAGGAAAAATTAGAGCCAATAAAAGGGGAAAAATTCCAAATGGTGAATTCGTTCTATTTGGCTGTAGTATCGCCCCTCCAGGGAACATGGTGGAACTTGAGTCATTGAAGCCTTGGCTGGGAAAAGTCGTGGAGGACATACAAAAGACAAAGCTGGAATTTGGATTAGTCTGGTGGTGGGAGCGGGAGACCCAGTAGGTGATTTCAATCGGCATTTCTCTGATTCACCGGGCATGCCCCCTGCAGTCCAAGCCTGCCGAGGGGTTGTGTGTAAAGGAAGGTGCCTTCCAAGTCACCGCTGCCTTGTTTCCTCAGACTGACTGGGATGTTTGGAAAGTGAGCATGTTCCCTCTCATAATAAATTTCACATTGCTCGCAGAGAGTTTGTTTTATGGAAAAAAAATAGAAGCAGGGGAAGGTTATTCCATCTGAGTTTGCAGGAAATAATCTTTTTAATTAGAAGGCTGCCACACATCTCAGATTTTCCAATAGTGCTTAAGTTCTCTGCCGTCATATGTATGTGCGTTTTTTTTTTTAATAAAATCACACTACTATTAATTATTTGTTTTTCCTAGAAAGTACGGGTTAAGGTGCAATTTCTGTGAATTCATACTTTTTTGTGTTGTCTAGGTGATCGATACTTGGTTAAATAGCGTGTCCTGTGGGGGTTTGGCTCATAAAGTTATTTGATGCCAGGAACCACCCCTGTAAACTTGGTAAATAATCACCGAGATTTTACATTGAGTGACATCCCAGCACAATGATGGGTAAACAGAGTCCTTGATAATTGCACATTAAATCGGTAAGCTTCCTGAAGTATCTGGGTATCTGTAAGGAGCACACCAATGGGTAATTAATCCCAAGCAACTTTTTCAAAACCAGTTTTCTTTTCATTTCAGAAACACACAGGAACCCAAGGTTGGGGTTTGGGAACAAACTTGATTTTACATTAAGAGACCTGGACGTTGGGGCGCCTGGGTGGCTCAGTGGGTTAAAGCCTCTGCCTTCAGCTCGGGTCCTGATCCCAGGGTCCTGGGATCGAGCCCCATGTCGGGCTCTCTGCTCACCAGAGAGCCTGCTTCCCTTCCTCTCTCTCTGCCTGCCTCTCTGCCTGCTTGTGATCTCTGTCTGCCAAATAAATAAATAAATAATCCAAAAAAAAAAAAGAGAGAGAGAGAGACCTGGACGTAAATGGCAGCCTTGTCATGAGTCGTCAAAGAGCCCAAGCAATATCCCACCCACCTGCCCGTGTCAGTTTCTGGGTCTGTGAGATCAGGGACTATCCCCATAGTCCTCTGCACTTTGGCTAACTGTGCAAAGCCTTGCCCTGCCCAGTGACAGCCAGAGCCACGCTGCCCCGTAGTTAGCCTGTCCACGAGTCAGTAATGGATATAGTCGCTGCTACTTTGAGGAGAGATGAAATGAGAATATTCTCCTAAAGTGGTAGACAGGTTATCCAGGGAGTTCTGCCAATGAGGCGGAGCAGAGGGAAAACAAGAATATGGACACCTGGGTTCTGCTTCTGCTTCTGATCTCACCTGTTACTTGATCTTCGACAAGTCATTCAGTGTGGATCTGGACCAAGTATTGTGCAAACAGAAGGGGCGTCATGAATTATTACTAGTAGTGATTCAGTAAGGGTGGGTTTGTCTGTCTTCTTGTTTCTTTGTTTAGCTACTCTCAGGTATCTCATTTCCCCAAGGATTTACAACAGCTTAAAAATGAGGTAGCATCCTGAGGAAAACCCCCCAAATCAGACCCCCTAAACTGGCTCTTCCTTAATATTTGAGTGTTGGTTGTTAAGAAGACAATGAGTTATTGGAGGTCTTCTTCCAATCCTGGTGATGCTAAGCCATTAGCCATATAACCTGGGGCATTTTTTAACATGTGTGCAAATTCTTTACATTCTTCCTGTGAAGAGGCGATGCCCAGTTCTGCTCTGTTTGAACACAGCCAGCTCAATGACCCACTTCTAACTCACTGAAGCACGAAGCGTGGTGGAGGTGATGTTGCATGGCTTCTGAGACTAAGCCTGCTTCTCTCTCAAGACACACACTTTGGAAGCGCTGAGCTACCCTGAGGCCACCTTACTGGAGAGACCACAAAGAGACAGAGAAATAGAGAGCTGCCTGTCATTCCAGTTTTCCAGCCCAGTACCAGACAGGTCAGTGAGGAGCCTTCAAGAGGACCCTGGTCACAGACATCCCATGATGGCCACATTATGGGGGGGCACGGAGCCATAACCGCCCAGCTGAGCCCCTCCCACATTCCTGATGCACAGAAACTGTGAAAGATAATAAATGACCTGTATCATTTTAAGCCACTACGATTTGGGTCAAAATGTTAAGAGCAATAGATTCCTCATCCAGGCACTTTCCATCCCCTCCCCTCCAAGGAACCCCTGAAGACTCAGCGTCAGTCAAGGGGCAGCCCCAAATACATTTTGGGAAGTGGTTCCATTACCAGAACCATGTGCTATGGTTTTTCTGAAAACAGACTCTTGAATCCAAGGAGCTTGAGGCTTCAAACTTGGATGCTGATCCTGGGCAAGTCACTTCAGCTCCTCGCGACCCCAGTGTCACCTCCTATAAATAGAAAAGCCTTCCTTCTATCTGTGGACTTCCCAGAAGTATAAATGATACAAGCTGGAGGTTGGTGAAGGCGTTTTTTTTTTTTTTTTAATATTTTATTTATTTATTTATTTGAGAGAGAGAGAGAGAGAGAATGAGACAGAACGAGCATGAGAGGGGGGAGGTCAGAGGGAGAAACCTACCCCCCAGTGAGCATGGAGTCTGATGTGGGACTCCATCCGGGGACTCCAGGATCATGGCCCAAGCCAAAGGCAGCCGCTCAACCAACTGAGCCATCCAGGCACCCTGGTGAAGCCTTTTGAACTCCTCAGAAGGCCCTATTTAAATTCACTGTTGTCCTGATGCATCTGCCACATAAACAGCCCACATGGTGGGAGGTGACATGGGCCTCCTGTTCCTGCCCCCTCCAGTACTTGGGTGGTCACATGACCAGCCTCTGACATGAGCACCACCTTATGTGGAAAATGGGCTTGGCCAAAATGCTCCCTATCCTTTTCCAGCTGTGGGATGCAGCAAGCAAGACAAAAAAAAGAAAGAAAAGGTAGGCTCACTGCCTACTGATGTTTCCAACTCAGTGAAGAAGCAGACCCCACCACGGCAAATGCTAGAGGACGACCGGCAATTCAGGGCTAAAGGGGGTGATGCAATAAAGACAGGCACAGAATCCAAGGGCCCAGAGAGGGTGGTAGAGAAGTCATTTCTTCAGCTGCTCTTGAAAGACAATGCTATGGACTGAATGCTTGTGTGCACCACAAAGTTGTATGTTGAAGCCTAATCCCCATTGTCATGGTGTTAGGAGGTGAGGTCGCTGGCAGGTGATTATGTCATGGGGATGGAACCATCACAAATGGCATTGGTACTCTGGTAAGAACAGAGGTGATCTCTCTCCCCCGGGGAGGATATAAGAAGATGGTCATCTGCAAACCAGGATGAGGGTGCTTCCCAAGACTGGACCTACAGGCACCCGCTCTTAGACTTCCCAGCCTCCAGAACTAAGAAGTAAGGACCTGTTGGTTAAGCCACTCAGCTGATAGCATCCTCTTAGAGCAGCCTCAGACGACTAAGATAGATAGTGTGACAGTCACAATTCTTCTTTTTTATTATTTAAATTCAATTAGCCAACATAGAGTAGTACATCTTTGGTTTTTGATGTAGTGTCCCATGATTCATTAGTTGCATGTAACACCCAGTGCTCATCACATCACATGCCTTCCTTAATCCCTATCACCTAGTTTCAATTCTTAGTTGCAAACAACAGAACCCATTCTTGTTCATTCAAGGCACGGGGAAGGGAGTTTAGTCAAGAATATTGGAGAGTACACAAATGTCCAGGAGAGCCAGACTCTGAAGCCATTAACCATAAAGGGCCCAACCACACAAAGGAGTTTCCTAGAGAACACCCCATAGCCACTAGGCACATAGGATCCTCTGTACTGGAAGCCAGAAGCTCCACCCCTTCTATAACCTCAGGAATCAAGTCTCTGTGACTCCCTTGTTGTTCCTCCGGTGGGTGTGCTGCCTCCAACCACGTCTTCTGCAAACACTTCACATACAGAACACCCCACGGGAGCTGGAGATGTGAGCTTCCTAGCATCACCCTTCATGACGCAGAATTTCTCATGCGGGACTCACGGCGGACGTAGGGAGAGTGTGCGGAGATGTGCCCCGAGGTGACAACTGCCCCCCACCCCCCCGCCAAAGATGGGAAGAGTGTGAATAAGCAGAAGATGGAGGAGGGAGCAGTCTGAGGGAGGGACCAGGGCAAGAACCAGGACCAGGGCAAGAAAGAATGTGGGGATGGGATGCTTCCCGCTGGTGCGGAAAGGCAGGCTGAGTGGCCCAGGGCATTGCTCAGGGGGAGCCAGGCTGACGAGCCATGAACCCTGCTTCTCCAGATGCCTGTCGCCTGGCTGTCTGCGCCCCTTTCCCCTGGCTTGCTCCAATCCTGCTTGGTCGTTTGGAAGCCGCCGTTCTTCCCTGAGCTGGAGTTTTGCAGTTGGCAAGGAGCACCTGCTTTCTCTCAACAGCCGTCCGTCTTCTTGTCTTCCCCTTTCCAACAGAGTGAATACATTTCTCTTCTGCTGCGTGTGCCAACATACCTCGAATTTGCTGGCAGCGGGGGCTTCTTGTGTGTTGGTTTTGGCACCTTTTGCAGTTTGTCCTATTTCTCTTCCATCTGGAGTAGAAACATGCCAACCAGGATTTCTCCAGATTTTTTTAACCCTGGGCTGTGACCCAAGGCAGTATGTACCCAGATCCCCTGGGTCTCAAACGCCATCACCACCTCATGCCTGCCTCCCCTTCCCCCAACACGCACATACCTCTCACTGGGCAGCATTGGTCCCAGAGGCATAGTCCCAGCTTGTATGACCCTCAAACTTAGTGCTCAGAGACCAGGTTATTACAAAGGGACGTTTGAGCTTCCACTGAAAAATTGGTAATATATATTCTTGGCAGCAATAAGGACAGGCTGTGAAAATTCTTTCAGTCGGACTTTTTCTTTTAAGAAGGGTTCGGGTTTAGCACACAGACAGCGGAAGTCAGGAGAGGGGGACGCTGTGAAATGGGAAAGCCAGGCTGGAGCTGGAGATGTGGGAGTGTGGCAGGTGGAACCCACAGCCATGTGTCCAGAGGACATCAGTGACCAGTTCCTGGTAGGTGCTCCCTGATTCCCTGCTGCGTAGGCGACTGGGTAATTGTAGGAGCAAGCAATACCTAGTACCATTCCACTTCCCTCTCTTAGAGGGATTCTTTAGCAAATGTGAATCCCAAGTCCCACTGAGTCTACGCCATTAAACTTCAAGGACCTAGCCACCCCCTCCACCTGCCACAGCTGGAATTCCTGACCTCAGCACCTGCCACCGGGCTCCCTCAGATCCCCTGGGCTCCAGACCCTGCCTCTCCAGTCCACTCTGCATACCACAGCCATGTTCTAGCTTTCTGAACACAAAGCTGCTAAATGTGGGGTCCCAGATAGACCCTGGGACAGAGAAAGGATATGAGTAGGAAACCTGCGGAAATCCAAAGAGAGTCTTAAATCCAGTGAATAGTAATGTATCAATGTTAATCTCGCAGTGTCGACAAATGTTACCATATGTATGTAAAGATATTAGCACCAAGGGAAGCTGGGTGAAGGGTATACTGCACTCACTCTATGATCTCGACAATTTTTCTCTGAATCTGAAATTATTCTTACAACAAAAAGGGTATGAATATTTTTCAAAGCAGATCTGACCATGTCACTCTCCTGCTCAAAACTAGGGTGACCAGCTATCCTAGTCTGCCCAGGATGGGGGCAGTTTCTGGGATGCAGGATTTCACTGTTGCGAGAAAGACCCCAGGCAAGCCAGGACTGTTGGTTACCCTGAATCCTTCAATGCCTCCTCATGGGGTAAAGATAGAGTCCAAATCCCTTACTGGTTAAACAAGGCCTTCCATGGCCTGCGGCCCACCTGCACCTCTAACGACAGAGTTCCCCGTAACCCTGCACTCCGTTATGCATGCTGGTCACAGGCGCCCAGCTGCCTGCCACCCATGCCTTGGCTCACACTGTCTCCTTGGCCTGTAGGGCTTTCCCATCCCCCTCATCCCAGTGGCCAAGAGACAGTGATCCTTTCAGGTGCAGCTCCTGATAAAACCTTTTTCTCTCTCCAAAGGACTTGAACACTTATGTCCACACACAAAACACACTGAAAAAGCTACTTACGGCAACTTTATTCATAATTGTTAAAACTTGGAAGCAAGCAAGATGTCCTTCAAGAGATGAATGAATAAATTGTGATACATCCAGACAATGGAAAATATTACTCAGGACTTTAAAAATGAGATATCAAGGGATGCCTGGGTGGCTCAGTCAGTTAAGCATCTGCCTTTGGCTCAGGTCATAATCCCAGGGTCCTGGGATGGAGCCCCATGTCCATGGTCGGGCTCCCCGCTCAGTGAGGAGTCTGCTTTTCCCTCTCCCTCTGCCCCTTCTCCTGCTCATGCTCTCTCGCTGGCACTCTCTCTCCCTCATATAAATAAATAAATAAATAAATAAATCTTTGGATATAAATAAATAAATAATCTTTTAAGAATAAAATAAAATAAATGAAATAAAAATGACCTATCAAGCCATGAAAAGATAGGGAGGAAACCTAACTGCATGTTACTAAGTGAAGGAAACCAATCTGGAAAAGGCCACAGACTGTAAGATTCCAACTGTTATGACATTCTGGAAAAGGCAAAACGGTAGAGTCAGTAAAAAGATCAGTGGTTCTGATATTCTTTTGGGCAAAATTATATGTCATAATATTAATTCTCAGCATAACTGGTGAAAGGTCAATTTCCCACAGTAGTTAATTGGCCAGCTACACAACTGCCTTTGAAAGTGTTGTAACTTTAACAGCAGTAGTGTGCTGCAATAAAAGACAATATCTTAACCTTGCAACCTTGATGGTAATGGGATTTGTTAAAAGTTCCAAATTTTTATTTTGTTTTTGTATATTCTTTAGTAACCTAACAACTTATTATGCCTCCTCATTTAAAACCAAGGCAAGGCAGGTAATATGATACTTTTATTCATCTAAGATGGTCCTTTGGTGATTTTATTTCCTACTTAAAATGATCATGCTGGGGGCACCTGGGTGGCTCAGTGGGTTAAGCCTCTGCCTTCAGCTCAAGTCATGATCTCAGGGTCCTGGGATCGAGCCCCGCATCGGGCTCTCTGCTCAGCAGAGAGCCTGCTTCGTCCTCTCTCATTCTCTCTCTCTCTGCCTGCCTGTCTGCCTACTTGTGATCTCTGACAAATAAATAAATAAATAATCTTTAAAAAAAAAAAAGGAGAAGAAAAAGAAGATCAGTGGTTGTCAGGGGTTGCAGGGAGGAGAGGGCTGAACAGATGGAGCACAGAGGGGTTTCAGGGCAGCCATGCTATCATGCATGGCACACTGTAATGGCAGAAATGTGTCATTGCACATTTGTCAAAACCTGTAGAAGGCACAACACTGAAAGTGACCCCACTCATGTGAACTCAGGTCTCTGGGTGCTACTTGATGTGTCAATGCAGCTTCATTCATTGTAACCACCGTGTCCCTCTGGTGCAGGAAGATTGAAGAGGCTGTGCGTGTGTGGGGCTGGGGATCTATGGAAAACCTCTGTACCTTCCTTTCAGTTTTGTTGTGAACTAAACACTGGTCTAGAAGAGTCTATCAAAAAAGAAAGAAAGAAAGAAAGAAAGAAAGAAAGAAAGAAAGAAAAAGAAAGAAAGAAAGACAAGGCTTTCTCCACACATCTGTTCCACTTCCTCCCAGAGAGCTTGCCCTTATATTATCTGCTTCCCCAGCCCCTCCCCTTGTCTGTGGGAGAAAGAAAGAAAGAAAGAAAGAAAGAAAGAAAGAAAGAAAGACAAGGCTTTCTCCACACATCTGTTCCACTTCCTCCCAGAGAGCTTGCCCTTATATTATCTGCTTCCCCAGCCCCTCCCCTTGTCTGTGGAGCCTCTGGTTCCCATGCCCAGCTGCTCCCACTCCACGAGAGGCCCAGACACCGGGGATCACATCTCATTCACTCCTGTGTTCGCAGAGCCCAGTGCACTTTTTGGCTCCTTGTACCTTCATACATTAGTTGGATGACTCAGTACTATTGATGATCTCCTTCCTGGAAGTTTCCGTTCTCCATCTCTGATGCTCTGGTCCCTTCATCCCATACACAGTCAAAAGAGATCTCTTGCTCTGGTGTCCTATGTATTTATTGCCGAATTTCCTTGCCATCACACAGGTGACGATCTCAGGGGGTTATCCCTGTATTGTGTGCTTTCCGTCATGATCCATTCATGACTGTCTGCCCTCTGTCTTGTGTTCAGCTGAAGCCCTGTTGGGCATGGCTTACAACATCCTCCCTTGGTCCCCAGCCTCGGTCCTGACATCCTACTTTACTTCCCATCTCCTCAGCTTCGCTGGCTGAGCTTTCTTGCCACTTGGGACCTCACCTTACTCTTGAACCTGGGCAAGAATTCCTGATACAGTCTTCCTCTGCCTTCCAGGGTCCTGTAGCAAACACCACCACCACCACCACCCTCCCCAGGAGGCTGACAGTTGGTGCAGCCCTGGAAGCAGGCTCCTCCGGGCTGCTCAACCCTGAGAGTGGGCCCCGTGACTTCTCCCACCAAGGACTCCTCAGATCCCAATTTAGCAAAGCAGACCCATTTCCATTCTTCTAACTCATCTCCATCAGACTAGATGCTGTGGCTGCTCTTCTGGCTTTGCTCTGTGATGAGGGAACCATGGAGCAATATGTGAGAGGGACTTCTTTGAGTGGTATTTAGGAGTATCTGGGACACAGTAAGGACTGCTTCCTTTTTCCAAGGCACCCCAGCTCTATGGACAGAGAGTAGAATGAGAAAAAAGGTCCCAGCCTGCCCCAGAAATCCTCCCTCATTATTCATTTGCCTTGTCAGAATGCATCAACATTCAAAGCGCACATAGCCTTGAATCCTTTGACCCAGCAATTCCAGTTCTAGAAATCTACTCCCTAGAAATATTCATGCGTGTGCATGATTTATGTACAAGGATATTCTATGATATGTATATTATTATATTGGGAATAATCTTCAAGTCCATCAATAAAGAAATAGTTCTATAAGTTGAGGTAAATTCATGTAACAGAATACTGAGCAGCCATTAAAACAATGAGGTAGATCTCATGTATTAAGGAAGAGACCTCCAACATATAATCTATGTCAGGCTTTGGCAAACTGAATCCCATAAGCCAAAACAACCTCCTGTCTGTGTTTGTCATGCCTCCAAGCTAAGAATGTTTTTTACATTTTTAAATGGTTGAAATAAAATCAAAAGAAGAGTAATATTTGGGGATGCATGAAAATTAGAGAAAATTCAAATTTCAGTGTTTACAAATAAAATTTGATCGGAACATAGCCACGCCCACTCATTTATGTATCTCTTGTGGCTTCTTTCTTGATAGAATGGTCGCAGAGACCATATGGTTCACAGAACCAAAACTATTATCTGGCCTTTGACAGGCAAAGTTTGCTGACCCTAAGCAAGAGGAGCAGGACTGGAGAAAGAAGAATGGATAAAGAGAGATTATAAGATTTATTACTCATTCTGTATTTAATTTTTTACTGAATATATGTATATATCCATATAAGGCATATTCTTGTTATTTGCAGCAGTTATGTTCTATAAAGTCACCACCATCACTGAATTACAGTGATGTAATTGCTTCTAGCAGAAACACAAAGTTAGGTTCCTTTGAGCCTTTGGTCATATTTTCATCAAGCCATCGATATCTAGACTTGGTTTATATGTGTTTCTGTTTAAAGACACCTCATTTAATATGTATCATTGATTCATAACATTGGCCTCACAGCCAACAGCCCCACAACTCATACCCAGTGAATCTCATCTAACACAAGTACTTTTTCTGCAAGGCACAGCACAGCCTTCTTTGGCTTAGGCACACACACAGCTTTTCAGCACTACACCTGGGGAACATTTTAAACAATAAAATCACCACCAACAACAAAAAAAGCAAAACATGGTGCTAAATAGATCGGGACAAGGATTCTTGTTTATAGTCCGAGAGCTGAAAAAAGCATTGACCTTGAGGGGGAATATGCCCTTTGGGTGATCCCAAATTTTTGCCCCCCTGCCCATGTCCACAAATGGCTGTGAAAGCACCAGCTATATTGATTTGTGGACTACAAATAAAGGTTCATGAGCAGACAAATTCACAAATATGGAATTGGTGAATAATGATGATCAAAGATATATACACAAATATATTATTTTGGTACTTAATAAAAAACATGTTTGATAATGATGTACTGTATAGTGACTAACATAACATTAAAAAAATACATATGTTTGATGTTTGCCCTTGACCACAGAGTTGCCCCCAAGTCTATCTTTCAGGCAGCAAGCAGACAGTCTCTAACCATGCCTGCGATGGGTAGAGATGTTCATTTTTACATAAGTAAGCCAAGCTTTCACCCCCAACTTTCACCCCCAACTCAGCAGAGGCAGCACAAAGCAGAGAATAAGTTTGCTGTTTTATAGCTATTTCCTTTTGTTAAAGAACTGACTTCTTAGGGATCCACGAACAGCTTTTTGGGGACCACAAGGCCATCGTCAATGTTCAGGAACAGTGGCAGCACAGTCAGGCTGCCAGAGGCCTGTGGTAAAGAGTTTGCCTCTCCTCACCTTGACTTCCATGTCGCCATTCATTCATTTACTCACCCCATTCTTGCATAAAGTAGACACATTTCTGCCCTCCTAGCATTCACTCCATGCACCTTTATCCAGGGCAGAGCTGAAAGGCACAGCTTCTCGCTGTGTTTTGTTCTTTCCTCGCTTGGCATCCCAGCTTTCCAGGACCCAGCTGGAGTGTTAAAAACCACTATTTAACCAGCATGTCAGGAATGAGCTCCTCCACAGACATCCCGGTTGGCTACCTCATGAGAGTCCCCTTGTAGTGAAGGGAGCATGAACAGGATCCCGGGTGGGGGGTGTTGTGAGCTCCCCACTCTCCCACACCAGCCTCCCAACCTCCTCCAGAGCAGCCACCCCAGTAGACCCACTGCAGCCAGACACTGCTCCAGCCCCATGGGAAGGAGCAGTAAGGAGCACAGAGGCAAAAGGGAGTCTGCCGGCACTACTGGAAAGTGGGTGCATGATTCAAACATCATTGCTTCCAGGTGGAAGAGCCACTTGAAATGTTTCTCCTACAATGAAAAAATGTAAATTCAGCACAACACACGGTACTAAATGATGCATATTTGCGTATTGTTTAATGGGTTTTCAACCTTTGACTGGTCTTCCCACTAGCCTTAGAGTCCTGTGAGTAGAACTGTGTCCTGCCCCCCACACTGCCACAGAGCTTACAGAAGGGCTGAAAGGGACGGGGATCAGAGCTCGTCAAAGGATGCCAGCCACAACGGAGTTCAAGGCAATAAAACAACAAATTCTCAGCCTGCCCTGAAGATACTGAAGGAATACTCAGACCATCGGGGTTAGAAATGAGAGGTCCAGTCCTCAGAGAGTGCTGGACACCACCCCAACGCTAGAGCTGGCACAAAGCTCTGTTGCCATCTTGTGGTGAGCAGAGGTGGGCCTCAAAGCCTCCCGGACTTCGCCAGGCGTTTCACAACTTACAAGCTCCTAGGGGAGCTCCCACGTGTTTCTGGAAAGGCAGTCCCTCCCTCAGGCTTCAGCTGCCCAACACAGCCTGTGGAGTGAGGGCCCTGGACTGGGTTCCCCTGGAGACCGGCAGTGCAGCTGGAGGAAGCTCCTTTCTGGGCCCGAGACTCCCCTCCGTGAAATCTCAGCTTGTCCTGGAGCACAAGCCCCTGTGGGGCCACTGAGGCAGTCGCTGTTTGCGCAAGGCACTGTGGGAAACCCGGAAAGCTATGCGAGCGGCTCCTCCCCTCAAATCACCACATGAGGGCTGCGGAGACTGCACCCCTCAGGGGCCTGAGGCGGTCAGGGCCCCGCCGCTCTTCCTTTGAGATGTTCCCACAGGCTGTTTCTCTCAGTAAGGAAGGGTCTGTCCTGCGCCTGCCCTCCATGCCCAAAGGTGGAATACAATCTCTCAATTACAGTGGCCTAAGAGAACAGAAGAGGACGGAGAGGCCATGGAGGGAATGTGCGCATCCGTGCATGTCCGTGCTTGTCTGTGTGAGCATGCGTGCACCTCCGTGCATGTCTGTGCACGCATGCGTGCATGTGTGCGTGCATGCCTACGTGTCTACTTACGCTTGTGATCCGCTTTTCAGTGTCTGTCTCCTGTGAGAAGATACGACCTGGAGGAAGAGGGAGAGGCACAGAGAAGCATCCTGATCTGCTGACATATGGGGGTTGAGAAATGCTGGCTTCTGTTCCATGAAAATCAAGGCTGGGCGCGCAGGAAGGATCCAATCCAATTTCCCAGGGGCTGCCCTAAGACTAGGCGCCACAGCCTTTGCTCCTGTGACTTCAGCTCTCCATGAGACTTGAACCACCTATGACAGCGGTGGCAGAGGGTCGTAGTCTGAGCATGGAAGACCACCTGTGTCTTCAGGAACCCCACAACAGACCCCGCTCCTTACTTCCCTGGAATACCCCTCTTCAATCCCTGTCTCCAGTGTCGCTGTATGTGGGGCCCAGCCAGCAGGCTCCATCCCCATCCCTGTCCACACCCACAGGCGCACAGCGAGCCTTAATCCCTGGGACTGGCTCTGACCAGCCATGCCTAGGTTACTAGAAAGAGGAGGACTCCCACTTGCGATCAGATAGCATCAAACTTTTTTTTTTTTTTTTTTTAATTTTTTATTTTTTATAAACATATATTTTTATCCCCAGGGGTACAGGTCTGTGAATCACCAGGTTTACACACTTCACAGCACTCACCAAATCACATACCCTCCCCAATGTCCATAATCCCACCCCCTTCTCCCAAACCCCCTCCCCCCGGCAACCCTCAGTTTGTTGTGAGATTAAGAGTCACTTATGGTTTGTCTCCCTCCCAATCCCATCTTGTTTCATTTATTCTTCTACCCACTTAAGCCTCCATGTTGCATCACCACTTCCTCATATCAGGGAGATCATATGATAGTTGTCTTTCTCTGCTTGACTTATTTCGCTAAGCATGATACGCTCTAGTTCCATCCATGTTGTTGCAAATGGCAAGATTTCATTTCTTTTGATGGCTGCATAGTATTCCATTGTGTATATATACCACATCTTCTTGATCCATTCATCTGTTGATGGACATCTAGGTTCTTTCCATAGTTTGGCTATTGTGGACATTGCTGCTATAAACATTCGGGTGCATATGTCCCTTTGGATCACTACATTTGTATCTTTAGGGTAAATACCCAATAGTGCAATTGCTGGGTCATAGGGCAGTTCTATTTTCAACATTTTGAGGAACCTCCATGCTGTTTTCCAGAGTGGCTGCACCAGCTTGCATTCCCACCAACAGTGTAGGAGGGTTCCCCTTTCTCCGCATCCTCGCCAGCATCTGTCATTTCCTGACTTGTTGATTTTAGCCATTCTGACTGGTGTGAGGTGATATCTCATTGTGGTTTTGATTTGTATTTCCCTGATGCCGAGTGATATGGAGCACTTTTTCATGTGTCTGTTGGCCATCTGGATGTCTTCTTTGCAGAAATGTCTGTTCATGTCTTCTGCCCATTTCTTGATTGGATTATTTGTTCTTTGGGTGTTGAGTTTGCTAAGTTCTTTATAGATTCTGGACACTAGTCCTTTATCTGATATGTCGTTTGCAAATATCTTCTCCCATTCTGTCAGTTGTCTTTTGATTTTGTTAACTGTTTCCTTTGCTGTGCAAAAGCTTTTGATCTTGATGAAATCCCAATAGTTCATTTTTGCCCTTGCTTCCCTTGCCTTGCCTTTGCGTTGTTCCTAGGAAGATGTTGCTGCGGCAGAGGTCGAAGAGGTTGCTGCCCGTGTTCTCCTCAAGGATTTTGATGGATTCCTTTCGTACATTGAGGTCCTTCATCCATTTTGAGTCTATTTTTGTGTGTGGTGTAAGGAAATGGTCCAATTTCATTTTTCTGCATGTGGCTGTCCAATTTTCCCAGCACCATTTATTGAAAAGGCTGTCTTTTTTTTTCCATTGGACATTCTTTCCTGCTTTGTCGAAGATTAGTTGACCATAGATTTGAGGGTCTATTTCTGGGCTCTCTATTCTGTTCCATTGATCTATGTGTCTGTTTTTGTGCCAGTACCATGCTGTCTTGATGATGACAGCTTTGTAATAGAGCCTGAAGTCCGGAATTGTGATGCCACCAACGTTGGCTTTCTTTTTCAATATCCCTTTGGCTATTCGAGGTCTTTTCTGGTTCCATATAAATTTTAGAATTATTTGTTCCATTTCTTTGAAAAAGATGGATGGTACTTTGATAGGAATTGCATTAAATGTGTAGATTGCTTTAGGTAGCATAGACATTTTCACAATATTTATTCTTCCAATCCAGGAGCATGGAACATTTTTCCATTTCTTTGTGTCATCCTCAATTTCTTTCATGAGTACTTTATAGTTTTCTGAGTATAGATTCTGTGTCTCTTTGGTTAGGTTTATTCCTAGGTATCTTATGGTTTTGGATGCAATTGTAAATGGGATTGACTCCTTAATATCTCTTTCTTCTGTCTTGCTGTTGGTGTAGAGAAATGCAACTGATTTCTGTGCATTGATTTTATATCCTGACACTTTACTGAATTCCTGTATAAGTTCTAGCAGTTTTGGAGTGCAGTCTTTTGGGTTTTCCACGTATAGTATCATATCATCTGCGAAGAGTGATAATTTGACTTCTTCTTTGCCGATTTGGATGCCTTTAATTTCCTTTTGTTGTCTGATTGCTGAGGCTAGGACCTCTAGTACGATGTTGAATAACAGTGGTGATAATGGACATCCCTGCCGTGTTCCTGACCTTAGCGGAAAAGCTTTCAGTTTTTCTCCATTGAGAATGATATTTGCGGTGGGTTTTTCATAGATGGCTTTGATGATATTGAGGTATGTGCCCTCTATCCCTACACTTTGAAGAGTTTTGATCAGGAAGGGATGTTGTACTTTGTCAAATGCTTTTTCAGCATCTATTGAGAGTATCATATGGTTCTTGTTCTTACTTTTATTGATGTGTTGTATCACATTGACTGATTTGCGGATGTTGAACCAACCTTGCAGCCCTGGAATAAATCCCACTTGGTCGTGGTGAATAATCTTTTTAATGTACTGTTGAATCCTATTGGCTAGTATTTTGTTGAGTATTTTCGCATCTGTGTTCATCAAGGATATCGGTCTATAGCTCTCTTTTTTGGTGGGATCCTTGTCTGGTTTTGGGATCAAGGTGATGCTGGCCTCATAAAATGAGTTTGGAAGTTTTCCTTCCATTTCTATTTTTTGGAACAGTTTCAGGAGAATAGGAATTAGTTCTTCTTTAAATGTTTGGTAGAATTCCCCCGGGAAGCCGTCTGGCCCTGGGCTTTTGTTTGTTTGGAGATTTTTAATGACTGTTTCAATCTCCTTACTGGTTATGGGTCTGTTCAGGCTTTCTATTTCTTCCTGGTTCAGTTGTGGTAGTTTATATGTTTCTAGGAATGCATCCATTTCTTCCAGATTGTCAAATTTATTGCCGTAGAGTTGCTCATAGTATGTTCTTATAATAGTTTGTATTTCTTTGGTGTTAGTTGTGATCTCTCCTCTTTCATTCATGATTTTATTTATTTGGGTCCTTTCTCTTTTCTTTTTGATAAGTCAAACTTTTGATCGAGGAGGGCCTGTCGCCAGTGTGGTAAGCAGGGCAGTGACTGACAACTCTGGGGAAGTTTGTTTTTTTATGCTTTCCAGAGGGAATGTTGCCAAGACCAGCCAGGACTGGGGTGGATGGGGTAACAGGGAGAGACTACCAGGGGGCTGGGTTGTCACTATTCCACTCTGGGGGAAATCAAGCCCCAATATGGTCCACCGAACAGATCTCTTAGAGCACTGGAATTAATACTTGAAACTTAGGTACACTTTGCAAAGGATGATAAGGCAGTATTATTGTGTCCATTTTACAGGAGAGGAAACTGAGCCATAAGGTTGTTCATCTGTGAAGTTCGTGGTTCCAGTAGGAATAGCACTCATATACATATATTTTATACTTTACATTGTATACTATATATTGATATACTTCTGATACTTATTTCACAATTTTATTTTCCTGTTATTTTTCTTGTACCCAAAAGGCTCTTTGAGACAGAGAGAACAGAGTGATGGTTTCTCAGCCCATAGCAGAGCTCTGCTAAAACAGGGCTCCTGCATTTCTGGCTGGGAACACTGTTGGTTGCTGAACTGCTTTTATTTCTAACCCTCCCTTGCCTTCCTTGCAAAGTCTGCCCCCCACTCTGTAATACCTGTGTCTCAGGGGAACCTGATCCCAACAGGGTGACTTAAATCTCCTTGCTTTTGTTGAGTTCAGAACTCTAGTGTAGACCCATCATCCCAGGATGTCAGCCTCGTGACTGCTATTAATCCATGTGGTGGCTTAAGTTGACCAGTTCAGACCAAAGGGCAAAAACATCCCCTCACTTTCTCCCTGGACATGACCAAAGAAGCAAGTGACAGAGATGCTGGTGGCAGCCACCTTTTAGCCACAAAGAAGTCAGCCTAAGGAAAAGAAAGAAGAGGGCAGAGAGACAGAATTACAGGAAAACAGAGTTATCACCCTGATCATACCCTACCTGAATCCCCTGATTCTCGACTCTTGTTAGTTCATATAGTAAACTTCCTATTGTTGTAGTCAGTTTGCATTAACTTTTCTCTTTCTTATATCCAGAAGCATCCTACTGGGCAGGTCTGGACAGACACACTTTCCCCCACTTTAGCTGTTAGACTTCTCCTTGCCTTCCTCTTGTGCCTGTCAGAGCCAAGTCAGCACACACTGAAAGGGCCCGGGCAGACTAAATGCATCTTCTGGACACCACAAATGTCTTTGTGGTATCTTGAGACTCTAAAAACTGTGCCGGGTGCGGTGGCCTAGCTCGGTCCTGCTTCCCATTAGGATAAACACATCCCTCATTGTAACAACTCATGCACAGCTCCAGAAATAGCCTTCCCACCAGAGAAAATACACTTTATTTGACAGG
Source organism: Mustela putorius furo (assembly GCF_011764305.1). Lineage (NCBI taxonomy): Eukaryota > Metazoa > Chordata > Mammalia > Carnivora > Mustelidae > Mustela > Mustela putorius. The sequence continues at coordinate 11,211,213 of NW_025422123.1, read as the reverse complement.
ATTCCACAGCCATATCATTATCGTCTAATCTCTTTTATCCACCCCTCTCCCCCGCCTGGAACTCAAATTGCATCTTTAAAATGTCTAAACAGCAGTTTGGTGATCTTCAGTGATGCCATACTTGATACTGAGCTGGGAAAATCAATGTCCAAGGCCCAACTTCAGAGAAGTCTGGGGGAAGTGTGGGATGGATGATTTATATTCAATTATTTTTCTGTGGAAAAAGATGAACTTTTTAAAACTGACAACAGATTAAATGTCTGTGTCTGAAAGTCCAGTTTTCTGCTTCCAAATCAATGACCTCAACCCCACAGACCTCACCTGAATACCTGTGTGTAACTTTCCTCCCTGCTTACGGGGTGGTGACTCTTACTGCTGGCTTCCATCTCACAGGGCTGCCACAACCGTGTATGGGTGTGGATCCCCCAGGGGCTCCAGGAGAAATCAGGCAAGATGCTAAGAGACCCCGGCAACAAATGACCCCATCTGAAAATGCCAACTGGTGGGGCGCCTGGGTGGTTCAGGCAGTTAAGTGTCTGACTCTTGATTTCGGCTCAGGACATGATCTCAGGGTCGTGGGGCCAAGCCCCATGTCAGGTTCCACTACTCAGTGCGGAGTCTGCTTGAGATTTTCTCGCCTTCTCCCTCTGCCCCTCCTCCCTGTGTGTTCTCTCTCTCTCTCTCAAAATAAATAAATAAATTTTAAAAAGAAAAAACGCCAACTGGTAAGGGACAGCATCAAAACCATTCCCATGGTGACTGCTTAGTGTTGTCAAAGATAGTCTCAGAGTTAACCAGAGGAAGCTTTCCAGAAGAATGTGGAGACATCTGGGCCAGCTGTTTTGGAGACGGGCAAAACTGGGAGCAGGCGAGAGTTTGTCTCCTGAGCCAGGTCCACCTCCTCCGGTCTCTGTGCCCTGCCTGGATGGAGCTATCGCTCCTCCTCCTTCCCCTTTCAGAAAACCTTCTCCAGATCCTTCCTGGAGCCGAGTGATAGGCTCCAGCTCCAAGTGCTGAGGGAAAGGCCAGGGAGGCAGTCAAGGTGTAGGAGTGGGGGGCAGCTTCCTAAAAGGAAGTACAGCCTTCATTCGGCCAAGTCCATTACAAGAGAAGCCTGGAGGACTCGGTGGGAGAGGGCAGCATGGGCCTCTCAGCCCTGAACCCCTACCTCTGACCAGCCACTGTGCTCACGTAATCTCACAGCCTCACAAGAACTGCACATCATGGAGACCGTCAGCCCCAATGTGTAGATGTGGAAACTGAGAGAGGTCAAGGAACGGTCTCAGAATCACACTTCTCTTAAACTGGCCAGTAGGACTTGCCACTTCTTTTTGCCACTAAAGGCCTGGCTTGTTTCCTACCCTGCTTGGCTGCTTATGCGAGGGGGGCTCTGACTTCTTCCTTCACTGCCTCTTAAACTGACCTGGGGAAGCACAGAACCACTCCCTTTGCTGGAGCCCACACTCTGCAGGCTTGGGCAGGAGCTGGTAGTTGCAGGACTAAACATCAGTCTTTTCTCTTCCTGCACAATGCTCCCAATCAGTGCTGGGCAGCATTGGCCATCCCAGAAGATAGGTAATATGGAACTTTCAGGAAGTCCACAAAGTGGTCAGTTCACAGGGCTTGCTTGTTAGAGCCCACCAGATTTTCACATTTCTCCTTCCATGCCTCCTTCAGGGATGGCAACCAACACTTCCTCATACCTTCCGCCAGACCCGCCATGCTTCTCCTTGTCTCTGCAGAGCTCTTCCTGCCCTTTTCTTCCCTGGACCTCCACCCTCCCAAGACAGACACATGCACACATACACACATATGCACACTTATGCACATATACAACAACCACTTTCTCTCAAGATCAAAATATATGCATTTATATAATCATGTTATCTTCTAGATTTCTGGAGTATTGCAAAAAAAAAAAGTTGGGGCACGTGGGGGGCTCAGTTAAGCATCGACTCTTGGTTTCAGCTCAGATCATGGTCTCAGGGTGGTAAGATCAAGCCCCAGGCTCTGCTCAGCAGGGAGTCTGTTTGGGACTCTCTCTCTCTCTCTCTCTCTCTCCCTCTCCCTCTCCCTCTCCCTCTCCCTCTGCCCCACCCCTGCACTTACTCTCTCTCTTTCTCTCTCTCTCAAATAAGTAATCTTTCTTTTTTTAAAGGGTCATTATCCCTACACTTTGGAGGAAAATGCCAATTATCAAGATGAAGCAACAGAGAGCGAGCAGATCTGTTTCTAATGAAGAAGTTTTGGGGAAAGGCAGCTTTTCCCCCCGGGGAAGTATGCGTCGGGGCGGCTTCCATCTGTGCGAGTGGAGGGTGGGGCAATGTCCTGCTTGAGCGTGTGCCCTCATGCAGCTCCGTGTGCCTGAGCGTGTGTGCTGAGATCCAGAAGCATCAGAGCCCCTCGGCCAGTCAGGTTCAGGCAGCAGAAAATCTGCACTTAATTGCAGATGTTGTAAAAATCATCCCACAGAAAAGCAGGCTAGCGTGGCATCCATGTGCCCTTGACTTAGTGCCTGAGTGTGAGACATCTTCCAACAGAAATACTTACAAAGCTGTAACATGTAAGTTAAAATTTCTTCAAGAACATGTCTTCTCTCGTTAGGATGATTTTGTTTTTCCCCCTGAGGGTGTTCCCAGGCTTTTCCGGGAAAAGGAGACGGTGGGGGTGGACATGGGGGATTTGTAGGGTGAGGGAGCCGACCAGGGAGGCCGACTTAGATCTATCTTAAGGATGTCTTTGTTTTTAATTATGCGTGTCTTGAGCAGCAGTGAAATCAGCTTCTCTCCTTTTCTCTACCTCCCAGACGGTGGCCTTTCCTCATTTGAAGATTATTTATTGCTTCTCAACCACCTTTCATGCTGTTAAATGATTCTCCATGCTCCGTGAGGAACATAGCCCAGCGGGGTTTTATTTTATGTCCCTGAATGCCGACCTGTCCTCCCGCCTGGTCCCAGAGAGCGTTTGGGGCTGGATGTCTGCACCATCCTTTCCTCTCCTGGGGCAGCTCCGTGTCTCAGCCTGGCCGGGGACAGGCCCCCAAGTCCACTAGTCACAGGGCTGCCTCTGGGCCTGCCCGGCTATATCTTCAAAAGATGGAAGAAAGCAAACTGCTTCTAGAAGCTTGCTGAGAAGGAGCTCAGTCTGAAATGCTTTTCGTCCAACTCCTCCACCCCCTCCCCCCGGGACATCCAGTATGTGGGCACCTCTCCTGGACTTTAAAACACAGATTTAGCCTAAGTGGATTAATGCCAACCCCCCTGGCTCCCCACCTGGGTCCAAAATAAATTCACACCTCCTCATTTCTGTCCTATTAATCAGTCAGTCTGAGGGAAAACAAGCCAGCCACGCTCAGCCAGTTGGACGAGTCACAGAATACATGTTTTCAGATATTTTAAAATTAATTTTATTTCCTGCTCATATTTTTAATTTCACTTCCGTTACCAGAATACAACTGCGTTGTAGCCCTTGTAAGGAAAACTGCAGATTCTATAGTTAGATTCTCCCCCCTCCCGCCAGACTCCAGACTCTGTCTGCAGACTCTGCATTGCCCTGCCTCCAAGGCTGTGGCCCCGGGGAAGGCAAACCCCAGTCCCTCTCCTCCTTTAGGTTCTGACTTTCAGCTCCTGCCACGTCCCTTGCTGGGCCCTAACTCTCACTTCCTGGCCCAGTTTGAGCAACACCCCAGGGGCCCTGAGACTGGGGAACACTCCCCAGCTCTAGGGGCAGAGGCACCCAGATGTCAGCCTGGTTCCCCTGTACCCCAGGCCTCCTCCTCCTCCTTGTTCTTCCTCTGTCCACACCCTGCCCTCCGATCTGCCTCCTCCTTCCACTCCTGAACCTCTTTAGAAAAACAAAAAGCCTCCCTGCTTAAGTGAAATCATATGATACTTGTCTTTATCGAACTCTTTTCATTTAGTATAATACCCTCCGGGTCCATCCATGTTATGGAAAAAAAAAAAAAAAAGATCTCGCTCTTTTTATGGCTGCGTAATAGTCCACAGTGTATGTGTTCTCACATCTTCTTTATCCATTCATCACAAACAAACAAACAGAAACAGACTCTTACATACATAGAGCAAATTGACGGTTGCCAGAGGGAAGATGTGTGAGGGGATGGATGAAATAGGTGAAAGAGATTAAAAGGTACAAACTGCCAGTTTAAAATAAATAGAGCACAGAGATGGAAAGTACAGCATAGGGAATATAGTCAGTAATATTCTAACAGTGGATGGTAACAGGCGGTAACTACATGATGAACACTGAGTAACATGTATAATTGTCAAATCAGTGTGTTGTACTCCTGAAACTAATCCAACATTTTATCTTGTGATCCAGTTGGGGGCGGGGGAAGCCTAGGGTGCCTCAGTGGCTCAGTCAGTTAAGCTTCTATCTTCCCCTCAGGTCATGATCCCAAGCATCCTGGGATCAAGTCCCACATGGGGCTCCCTGCTCGGGGGAGTCTGCTTCTCCCTCTCCCTCTGCCATTCCCCTCATTTGTGTTTTCTGGCTCTCTCTACCTCTCTGTCAAATAGATAAATTTTAAAAATCTAAAAAAAAAAAAAAAAAAAGCCTAAAGAGTAATCAAAATGCTTAAGAGAAATTTTTAAATGTACATACATAGACCACAACAACAGCAAACAACAGCAAACTCTCACTAGAGCTTACCAAATGCCGGCCACTATCCTAAGCCCCTTGCATGGATTCATTCATTTACGGTTCACAACAACCCTGTGAGGTGGGTACCATCATCACCCCATTATGTGGGGGACTGAAGCACAGAGAGACTGCCTGGTGTCACCCAGCAAGGATGGGGGAGGGCTGGGATTCGAACACAGGCAGCTCCTAACAATTGCATTATTCTACCTTTTTAATATGAAATTGTCTCTAATGGGCGAAGAGTAGAGTAAAATTACTAATGTACTAGTAAAAGTATATGTAAAAGTCAGGGGCGCCTCGTGGCTCAATCAGTTAAGCATCCCAACTCTTGATTTTGGCTCAGGTCCTGGGATCAAACCCAGCATCAGGCTCCAGGCTCAGCACAGAACCTGCTTAAGATTCTCTCTCTGTCCTTCTCCCTTTCCCACCCACACACATGCTCCCTCCTTCTCTCTCTCAAAATAATAATAATAAATAAAAAATAAAGAGGTCAATATTTTACAATCTCAACCATTCAGGCCTCAATTGAGAACTGAAAACATAAGTAAAGGAGGTCTTTGAGGGACTAAAGAATATGTTACAAAATTCAAACCCAAAGTCTCCTGAGGAAAGTTCGTCATGCCTTGCTGTAAGATCACAGGACCAAGTAATTTCTACTTTATTCACAGTTCTAACAGGCTTGGTGGGTGTTTTTCCAGCCACAATGTATTAGGAACAATTAATTGGAAAGAAGGGAATATCAGCCCTATAGGGAGCATCCCACACCAGCATATTACAGCGGACGGTGTAGAGGAGGTTGGCGATGAATTTAAAATTAACATCAGAAAAATAAATAAATAAAATTAACATAGGGAAATGCTTATGTTATAATGACAGCTAAAAACAAGCAAGGCACAAAACTCTATCTATGGTATGACTTACATGTAAAATAAGCAAACAGGACTCAAAACTATGAAAAAAAGAGATAAAGTAGGAAGAGACCAAAACGCGGTTTTTCTCTGATCCCGGGGACATGCTCTTTCTTACTACATTTGTGGGGTTTCTTGCCTTTTTCCAATTTTTCTGTAATGAGAGTGCAGTCCTCCAATAATGACCAACTCCCGATGAACTTTGAGAGAGAGAAACAAGAAAAGAGGAAGGGAGAGAGAAAGAAAAGGAAGGTTGGGGGGCAGGGAGAGAAGGCGCCCCCAGGCAGGTGCAAGCCACAGGACTGGAAATGAGGGAGAGGAAGAGAAACCATGTCATTCACATGCAAGAATTGGAAGCGCCTGCCAGTTTAGGAGCCACTTCCTGGAAGGGCAAACTGCTCTGCAGAAATCCATCTCCTTGACTCTATCACCACCTAATCATTGGCCGCTACAATAATAGTTACTCTGAGCTAAAGCATTTACCCGTCTCCGGGCGAGCACTTTACTTCCAAACTCACTGGGTCTCAAATGGGCCATGGGAGAGAGCATCTTTTGCTCATTCCTACAGAGTATCCAACACGAATGAGAGTCTTTGACTATTTAAAGGTGATTTTCAAGCGTAGAAAATGCCCACATGGACACCTTGTAGTGCTGGATGGCGAGGATCTGAGGAATTACATGTTCGGTGTGCTAGGAGTGCCCCAAGCACCCCAAAGAGGTGTGTTCCCGACTGCGTGGAGGGTGCCCCAAATTGCCCCAACACGGGGTTTGGTGCAGGAGAAGCACTCCACACCAGGTCTACCGCAAGTCAAGAAGGGGCGAGGTGGGGAGGGAAGTCCTGGACCTGCGGGCCCCAAGGGCTGCCACCCAGATCCAGCTACCAGGGGAGCCTCCTGCAATGATGTCAAAGGCCTCTGTGAGCCCGTTAATGGGGTCAGGAAGGCTGCTAATGCCCTTAAGTGAGCTCTGTCCCAAGCATAGTGTTAAGGAAGTGGAATCCGGGAGGGAAAGGTTGTGATGAGGGCAGAAGTGGGCGGGTCACAGAGGAAGGGACATATCACATCTTTTCCTCTGAGACGCAGTTAATTTAAAATCAAGGTGTTTTTATAGCATCCTAACATTGGAGCTCTGAAAGGTACTTTATCCCTCATCTAGTTTCTAGTCCGATTTCCTTATTTTACCCATAAGGAAAGCAGGTGCCAGAGAGGGGAATTAATTGACCTGGGATCACATTGCAAGTTTGTGCCCACGCCTGAACCAGAAATCACTTTCCCAACTTCTTGCTACCCCAGACACAGTCTGATGGCGGGAAACTAAAGCTTCTCTTCAAAGCCGGCACTCAGCCAGGAGCATGCTGTGTTCTCAGGGCAGTTCGTGAACCTTCTGTCAGAAGTAGGTTTCCAGCCCACTCCAGCTGGGAAAGCTTGAGGTAAGGGTCTCTCGCAAACGACCACCCCACAAAACCCCAACCGGAATGAGCCTCAGCCCTGGCCTAGCCCTATGCTGCACCCAACCCAAACACCAGTCTTTTCACTGAACCACAAAAGGAACTGAAGTCTTGCAGAAAAATTCCTAGTGAAGCGTTATGAACCAGAACCAAACGGATATGCTTTCAAAGCAGCCGAGGCAGAACAGAACCTGGCATCTCACAATGTTCTCTGACCTCTAGAAGTTTCAGCTCTTGGCCATTAGTGCGGTGTGGACAAAGAAGAGAGGGAGTATGGGTAGAAAGAAACTCTCTCCTGGTAGAGAGAAAGTAGAAGTTAGCGGTCAATTACCCCTGGATGGGCCCTTCCCTGTTGGAAGCCCCATCAGGGCATTTAAGACTCATGTGTATGGGGTTGGACAGAAACCTGAGCCATGTCCTCCCCGCCTCAACGACAATGACCCCCTTGAGGCCCAGAGACCCCCTGACAAAGGTGAAGATTGAAGAAGGCAGAATGTCGACGTCTTATGTGTTTTGTACAAGTACTTGTGTTATGGAGGTGGTATTGAGTTAGGAAGACTGTAAATGATGAGCACAATGTGAATTCTATGGGGCTTCTTAGCAGAGGGTTGCCTTTTAGGAATCTACCCATGGGCTCCACTCAGAACAAGGCAAGTGCCCACAGACTGACATCTCCACACCTGTATGGACTGGCAGGGAGGGCCCCTGCGGCAACGTATCATGTGAAGCCAGACTTCCATTCATCCTTCATTTTCCAACTCCCATGTCCTGCCCTCCACCAAACCACATGATTTCGGAGTAGAAACAATATCCCTCCTCTAAACTCTCACGTAAGTATTGCTCCACTTCTCCTATGAGATTGAATCATTTCTGCTTCTGATTATGGTTCTCTGTGGTTGTGAGCACCTAGGGCAAGTTCTCCCGTCTTACCTTCCCTTACTGCTTGGCCCCCTCTCGCAGCACCCAGAGGTAGAGCCACACAGTCAGCGTCTCTGAATGAACAGATGAATTTCTAAGGCTGCTGTCCTACGGGAAGGTTCTTAGCCTCCGTGGGTGGGCTGGAGAGGAGCCCTATGCTATCTGAAATCACAAGCACACTTTCTACACGATCTGTGTAGAAAGCCCACATACACCTGCTCTGTGGGGGAGAGAGTGCCCAAGTCTCAGAGGGATCCAGGTCTCAAAATAGATAAGAACCACAGCTCTGGGATTGTTGTAAGGACAAACCAGACAAGGGGGTATCTGTTACAGAGCCCTGGGAATCCATCTGGGGAATGTCTTATGCTGAGCTCCTGGAAAATGGGGGGCCATGCTTCCACTCTCTCTCCACACAGAAGTAATAATGTTAATGGCCACCAAGATTTTTCCAGGATCTATGGGGCAGCAGGCTCTGCTCCAGTGGTTGTTGCCTTACAAATGAAGAACCCAAGGCTCAAAGAGGAAGAAGTCACTGAGATCACAGAACTGGTAAGTACAGGGCTGGTTCTGAACCCAGGCCTTCCTCCTCTGAGGTAGCTCATAGGACAGATGCAAATAGGACTCCAAGTACCGCCCCTGGTGTGGCAGGGATCTTCAATTACAAAATTCCAAAGTCCTTTCTCTATAAAGTGTGTGTGTGTGTGTGTGTGTGTGTGTGTGAACAACGGATGGATAAAAGGATGTATCACCGTATAGAGACAGAAAAAACCATTCACTAACTTCTTCCAGATGTTTTTCACCCAAACTCACAAGGGTGGCACAGACTGAATCAAATTGGTACACCCAGATTTCGAGAACAATAAGTTCAAACAAGAAGAATATGTTCTCTGAGTTGAATCGTGTCCCCTGCCCCCTCAACAAAAAAATGACAGTGAAGTCCAAACCTCCAGTACCTCAGAATACAACCTTATTTGGAAATAAGGTTGCTACAGATGTAACAGTGAGCACGATGTGAGGACGAGGGCAGGAAAACACCAACGATGACAGAGCACCAGAAGCTGGGAGAGAGGCCCGGGATAGGTTTCCCCTCACACCCTTCGGAAGGAAACAACACTGCCAACACCTTGATCAGACTTCTGGCCTCCAGACCTGGGAGACAATAAATTTCTGTGGTTGAAGCCACCCAGTTTGTGGTATTTCATTGGCAGCCCTTGGAAACTAATAATGCCTCTTTCTGCAAAAAGAAGAGAGAAGGTGTGAAAAGATGCATGTACTCTGAACTCTAGTTCTGCCCCATGTGCCAAGTTCTAACCTCTTACTCCTTTATTCCCCCAACAAAATGGAGACAAACAAGTCAGGCAGTAGCCACATGGAGGGAATGAGGGAAAGCTATTCACAATTGATTGAATTCTGCCAGGTAATGTGGCTTGGTTTTCTCCAGACTTTTCTTTAATTGTGCAGGCTTCTGAATTCAAAGCACTGTTCTCCAGAAACATGCCTGTTAATTTACTTGTTCACTTGCAAAGAATAATTAACCAAATCAGAAAGCCAAGGCTCTGAAAAATCTGGTTGGAACTCACCTTTGCCCAGTTTCTGTCTTTACAACCGAGCAAACCTCAGGCTTCAGCTGGGACTGGTGACAGGCTGGACCCTGTGCAAAGTCGCCCCAAGCCACAGGGGGGCTACAGTCTGACCTAGGAGAGAAGATGGCACCAAGATGCATGGTAAGGTCTGAGTCATGTTGACAGACAACCGTGCAGGAGAAGCCATCCAATGGTCAAAGGAAAGATAGGACCACCAGATGAGTTGGGGGAAAGAGAGGAAGTTTGTGGAAATTGATATGAGAATGGATACATTCAAATGCCTAGTAGTTTGAAATTCAGGCTTTGTCCAAGTCAAGGGGAACTCGAAACTCAAGTTTCCAGATCACATCTAAATTTAGAGCTGGAGCTTTCAGTGGGTTTGAAACCAGGCCAAATTGCCTATCTTTCAGGTTCAATTCTCTTGATGTATCTGAAGCCACAAACATGGCATTTCTAAACTGAGGAACCAAAAGTCAAGGGAAGTCAGCTGGGTTGGGTCCCTTAATTATGGCTGGCATCCCGAAGTCCCAAAGGAACATGTCCGTCCCATATTATAAGTGCAGGAGCGGCCTATTGTCTTCATGTGGGTTTTCCACTCTGTTGTTACTACCCCGGGCTGGGGGTTATTGAGCACTTACTGCATGCCTCATGCATTCAGGAGAGCTTCCTGCCAGGCCTGCCTTGGTAACCTGCCCCAGCCTCCCCTCGGGGACTTAGCCCAGGGACTCAGTCATGCACAGCTTCAAAGTAAACGAGCCCACCCTGCAAAGAAGAGTGACGGATAAGTCACACGGATGCAGAGACAGAAGGTACCAAAGGCAACAATTTCCACACATCGTCTTCATTCCTGTCGATTTACCCCCAAAATGCTTAAAACAAGCACTTGAGAGTGAAATCTGGCAATGGAGGACGTGCTCTTTGAAGGCTTCTCTACCTCTGACATTCTAATTCTCAGTCCCGGTGAGACTGAAATGTCATCGAGGAACCCGCAGGCAAGCCAACTAAATTGTGGTGCTGGTGTGGGGAGGGGAGGACCAGGATTACAGCACTGGCTCTGGGGACACCATCAGACATTTCAGAGGGTGGTTGTTCCTGCGGGTGCTTGTGTGTGGTGGCAGAAATCTTCCAACAGGTCCTCCCTGACCCACAGACGTTGATGTCTCTGCCATATGAGATCTGGGCGGGGTCCTCCAGAAAAATCCACCTAGGCTGGCCTGGGTCTCAGCACTGCTTCTCCCATGCCAGCATCCTTATGGGAAGCACAGCAAGCATTCTAGGGAAGTAAAACAGAGAAGCTGGAAGACTGACATAATGGAGCCAAACGGATTAAGGACCGTAACCCATTCCTCCGGGTATGTTGCCAGCTGCTTCCTGGGGGAGCCTCAAGCTAAGGGTGCAGTCAGGGTCATACCTCGATTTTGTCAGGACACTCGGGGCACACAGAACCTGGGGAATCAAGGCATAGTCACTAACTTACAGGAAGGGTGAAAGGGAATGCCGTGTGCCCTTTACATGACAAGGGAACTGGTGTAGTCATCTAGAGGTCCACTCTAGAAAGTAAAACCCCTATTGTCTAAGTGAGCAGAGGATAAAGAAAAGGAAACAGTGCTTCTCTCTAGAACCAGATACCTGTTCCTGGGTACCACAGCTGCCTCAGATTCTGTCAGGACGGAGATCCATATAAAATAAAGTAGCAGACTTACAAAATGGGTCAACCTTGTCAGGGTGCCAACAGGCAAGAGCTCCATTCCAGTCACCACTGTTGCCTTCGATCACAGGCTCTTGGGTCTGACTTCTCCAAGACTGGATGACAGCTTTCTTTACCCCCTTTAGCAAGTGTAACAGCCTCGTTTTCTTTTTCTTTCATTGAAGAATACGCGACATACAATATTGTCTTAGTTTCAGGTGTACAACATAGTCACGTGGTATTTATATGCATTATGAAATGGTCACCACAATGAGTCTAGTTACCATCTGTCACCGTACGAAGTTGCTCCATGCTTGGTCACATTCCCCACTTAAAACATCCCCGTGTCTTAAGTGAGTGCCTCTTAATCCCCTTTACCTATTTGGTCCATCCCTGTACCCTCTCAGTCTCATTTGAAAATGACTCAATTGAAATGGTTAGGAAGTCCAGCGAATATAAGTCAAAATTTCAGTGTTTTGTTAGTTCAAACTTCCATTCCTCCTCTCTGCTTTAGGGTCCCAGCAGAAACTCAGACAACAGGGACAGCACCATCTAGCACCCTCTCACATGTACAGAAAACACAGCTGGTTTAGCATTACATTTTGTCATTTTTCACTGAGGTATGTGTAGTTGAAACAACCCCAAATCTCAGTGGCTTAAAGCAACAAGGGTTACTTCTCACTCACATATTATGCACCTGCAGGTGTGACTCTGATCCATGTGTCTTTATTCTGGGCCCAGAGTGAAGGGGAACCCGCCCCCAATCTGGAACATGCCATTCTTGTGGCAGAAGGAAAGTCACCAGGGCAGAAGGAAAGCTTCCAAGCAGATATGGTATACCCTCCTTCCTAATCACATTCCATTGACCAAAGCAAGTTGCCTGGCCATGCCCAGCAGGAGCAAAAAGTATGTTCTTGGGGACACTGTGAATCCCATGGCAAAAGGCAGGGATATATGGTCCTCTTATAGGCAAGGAGTAGATAAGGGGAAACGAAAAGATCATCTAGTGCGAGTAATTTTTCATCATTTCATTTGAGTCTATTTAGTATGCAATCAATTATGGTTTATCTTATAATAGTCATATTTTAGATTGTGTCTTCCTTCAAGATTTGCAGGTTGTCCCAATGTTCAATTTATATCTAATGGTAGGCTGTTTTCAAAATAGACAATTGCATACATTATATTGTAGTTTCTATTGTCATAAGAAGATACATTTTCTCATCTCGTCCCCAAATTCTTTGACCTCAGTTCTAACCAACATTTAGTTTAGGAAAGAAGAAGGAGTTAAAGCATGTTCTCAACTAGTTGTGGAGTGAGGGGATGAGCAAATGAATGGGCTATGGTGACTATTGATTGTGTCCTTGGGGGGCCTGATGATTTCAGCAGGAAGAAAGGGTGTTCAGTGTTTGAACAAACTTCTTGGTTTGAAGCGGATTAGAAGCTCTGGCACAGAGGCTTTCAAGGCATCCTTTGTGATTCTGGCTTTCTGGTGTTCATGTCCTTGTGTGAGCCCCAGTCCTTGAGCTTGAGACCTGTGACTTGCTTCTAACCAGTGGGATATGAAAAATGTCACAGATTTTGTGAAATTACATGTATGTGATAATAGGATTCTATACAATCATAACATCTACCTTGATGGAATATCTCACTCCCTTGCTGGCTTGGAAGAAGCAAGGTGCCATGTCAGGGGTTGCCTTTGTTGGAAGGCCCATGTGGCAAATAACTCAAGGATAGACTCCAGGAGGAAAGTGACACCTTCAGTCCTAAAGCTGCAAGGACCTGAATTCTGCTAACAAAAGCAATCCTTCCTCAGACGAACCTCTCATGAGACTAAGCCCCAACTGACACCTTCATCGCAAACTTGCGAGACCCGAAGCAGAGGATCCAGCTAAGACATGCCCAGACTCCTGGCCCACAGAAATGGAGATAAGGAGAAGATTTTTCTAAGCTACTGAGTATGTGGTGACTTGTTGTGCAGTAATAGAAAACTTAACGCTTTAGTTCTATGAGATCCTCCCCACAAGTTGTAAGGAAAATGCAATCCACGTTGTACACCAGAAAACTGGGCTTGTGAGGCACATCGACTTGTCTGAGAGAGACCACAGGGATTTTCTGATCCCATACTGGTCAGCCTGCAGGCAGCATTCTAAGCTGTAGTGCAGCTGACTGCACCCTAGAACAGAAGAGTTCGCCTAAACTACCTCTGTCCAAGGCCCGCCCTTTCTCGGGCCCAGAAGATTAAGAGGGAAACTACTAATTAACCATTCCCCAGAGCACAGGCTAATTGCCTAGTAGGGTTCAAAAGTCAGCAGCTAAGGAGTTTTGCTCTACCACAATCTTCTAAATCACCCCAACAGATGAACCACAAATCACTCAGGATGACCCAATCCCTTCACTCAAAGTTCCCTTCTAGAAAATTGTGAGATGGTGTTCATATCAAAAGGGCCTCTGACAAAGTCCACCTGCCACAGAGGGAAGCACCCAGGAGAACAAGAACAAATTTGCTGCACAGCTACTGACTGTGGTGGGGAGAGATGAGTTTCCATGACCCCCTTTCAAGTAGGAGGGCCCCTTTTTAATGTAGAAGTTGTTGATAGGAGTGATGTCTTTAACATCTGTGATAGAGAACATTCCCAAAGATAAAAAAAAAAAAAAACTATTAAAAATTCAGTAGCACTTTTCAATTGATTTTCATTCATTCCCTTCACAACATGACCTACATCCATTGTGTACATAGGAGCACTATCAATATTTTTCTTGTCTAGATTAAAACATGGGCTTGCTTATTTCATGGGCTCATTTGATGAACTCACTGGCACTGCTCTATAGCTTTTGTCAACTTGAAATTCTGTTGAGACAATAAATTTCTACCTTAAGACTGTAGATTGTAGAAACAATAAATTTCTACCTTAAACTTATTTCAGAATTTAAATTTTGGTGCCCTCGTGTTCAAAACCAGGGCGTCATTTTATAATGGGAAGCCCAGCAGAAGTTTTGACAGACCCGAGACTGCTTCGGGCCTCGCAAGTTTGCGATGAAGGTGTCTATTCTATTCAGAATAGAATAGAACAGGTAAGGTACCTCATTGCAGATAAGAGAAAAGCCATAAGTTCATTTCCCAAAACTAGAAAGGAAATTGTTTTCCAACCAGACACAAATGAAGTACTAACAATTAAAAAATAACACCAAATCCGTTATGCGTGTTTGTCAGTTGGGAAGCAGTAGTGGTTAAAATTTCAGATTTGGAGCTAGACCTTAGTTTGAATCTCAGCTCTGCCACTTACTAGCTCTCTGACCTTGGCAGTTTTCTTAGATTTTCTGAGCTCTAGTCTCTCACATTGAGATGTATTTGTTTTCTGTTGCTGCCTAACAAATTACAACAAACAGAGTTCTTAACAAACCCAGACATTGTCTCACAGTTTCTGTAGGTCGGAATCTAGGCAGGCCTTCTCTTTAGGGTTTCCCAAGGTGTCAGCCCAGTCTGCCTTCTCATCTGAAGGCTCTGGGGAACATTCTGCTTCCAAGCTCGTCCAAGTGTTGGCAGAATTCAGCTCCTAGCAGCTGTATGATTGAGGTCTTCATTTTTTTGCTGGCTGTTGGACAGGACTGCTCTTGGCCCCTTGGGGCTGCCCTCGGCTCCTTGCCATGTGGCCCCCTCCATTGGCAGTTCACAACATGGCAGCTCACTTCATCAAGGCCAGCAGGAGAATCTCTCTCTCTCTCCCTGTCTGCTAAAATGAAATCTTATATAACCTAATTATGTGATTAATGATTTCATAATCTTTCCCGTATTATGTAACCTAATCACAGGAGTGACATTCATCATATTCACAGGTCCTGCCCACACTCATGAGGAGGGGATTATATAGGACATGTACACAGGGGCAGAACTCTTAGGAGCGATCTTAGAATTTTGCCACCAAAATTTAATATGGGATTAAATAAGACACTGTCTATGAAGTACTTACTTCAACAGCTGGCATACAGGAAGCATCAATCAGTGGTAGTCACAGTTTCCACCATCAATATGTGTGGTAGGCAGAATAACGGCTCCCTCAAGATGTCCATGGAACCTGTGAACACGTTATGGTGCCTGGCAAAAAGAAGATTGCAGATGGAATCAAAGTTGTTAATCAGCTGACCTTACAACAGGGAGATTATCCTGGATCAGCTCCTTATGTAATTCCAAGTGTCCTTCAAGGTAGAGGAGGAAGGCAGAAGAAGAGTCAGAACCAGAGAGACAGCAGCATGAAAAGACTTGGCTCCATACTGCTGGCCTTTGAAGACAGAAGAAGAGGACCATGAGCCAAGGGAAGTGGACAGCGGGGAATGTGGCCAAGCCAGAGGGGCAAGGAATAGATTTTCCCCCAGAGCCTCCAGAAGGGAACACAGCCCCGCATCACCTTGTTTGTAGCCCAGGGAAACCCATCCCAAACTTCAGACCTTCAGAAATTTAAGATAATAAATGTGTGTTCTTTTAAATTTGTCTTTGTGGCAGTTTGTTACAGCAGCCACAACAGACTAATACAATATGTTATATAACTCACTGGGGCTAAATAAAAAGATTAAAATGACAGCATTCAGAGTATATATTGATTCATTGGCCATTTATAAAAGCTGGTTGAGAAACTGTGGCATGGAGAATCTGAAAATGGAGTCTGAAAGACAGTCTTCCTGAGTCTACCTTCTTGGCCTGAGCATTTATGGTGTGAGGTGTATTGAATACAGAAAAGCAGGACACTTCCAAAGGAGACTGACATGTCCCACAGAGAACAGGGCAGAAACTAGAGCTGAAAAGACAGTGGTTATGTGGAGATTGGGTGGGGTTAGGGGAAATATTTGATGGACTGCCTGTTGGATGAGACCTCAGAAATGTTATATACAGTTCCAAGAGGAGATCTGCTGGGTGGAAGCTACTGGAACTCAACACTCAACTTAGTATGAGTAATTGCTTCCTGGAAGGTGGTGACTATATCAGTTAGGAATAACAGAGACCAAAACAGTGGGTTAAATAAGAGAGAAGTGTCTTTTATGTCTTGGTAAATACACTGAGGAGGGGAACCATCCAGCACTAATCCGACTACTCCATGATGTCCTGGATCCAAGCTCCCTCTCCCTTGAGGTACTGCTTGCTCTAGGTTGGTACTCTCACTCATATGGTCCAAGATAGAGAAACACCATATCCACATCCCAGAGCAGGAAGGGGTAGGGGCACAGCCTATAAGTTCACATCCCAGAGATTACATACATCACTTCTTTTCCCACCTCAATGACAAGAACATGATGATATGCCCTCACTTGGCTGCGAAGGACACTGGGAAACTCATTGATATTCTGGCTGGATTTGCAACCTGTTAAAAAAAAAAAAAATTGGAGGTTCTATTACCAGGGTGGAGGAGGGGAGAACTGATACTGGGCACGGGCAACCAGCACACTCTGCACAGTGATGACTGGGTTCTTTTAAAAAGATAGGTAGGAATTCTCCCTCAGAGATGGACCCTTACCATTTTTTTAAAATATTTTATTTATTTATTTGAAAGACAAAGATCACAAGTAAGCAAAGAAGCAGGCAGAGAGGAGGAAGCAGGCTCCCTGCTGAGCAGAGAGCCTGATGCAGGGCTCGATCCCAGGACCCTGGGAACATGACCTGAGCCGAAGACAGAGGCTTTAACCCACTGAGCCACCCAGATGCCTGGACCCTTACCATTTTGACTCCAATAGTTCCCTGATCCTTTTTGGGAATGAACATCTATCCCACAGGGCTGTCTGAAGGAGCTATTCATCGAGGTGCTGCTCTCCCATAGCCAAGAGCTCCATCTGGGAAAGACTGAGTTTTGATGCTCCTCAAACTGCCTAGTACCTCAGATCACTTCTCAAACCTTTCATGGTCTATCCAAAACTTTCCTTTCTCCTTTGATCACTTTGAGGGAGTTTCTGTTGCTTGCAGCCTATGACCCCTCACAGATACACCCTTCCCTGAGTCTTCCAGCAGAAGTTTGCAACATCTTGGCAGAACCAATAATGTTGTAGGGCAATACATGTTTCAGTATTGCATTAGAGAGTCAGAAAGCAAAACACCCACAGAATTAAATGATTTACACATTTATGCTACCATTGCTAAGACATTTGGGGATAAGCACTGCAGAGTAGGTATAGGACACACTGATCCCATTAAGCAGGAGTTGTCAGATTTCTTCTGCAAAAGCCAGACCAGAAATAGTTTAGGCTTTGAGGGACACAGTCTCTGTCACAACTACTCCATTCTTCCACTGTAGTATTAAAACAGCCACAGGTAATGCATAAAGGAATGGACATGGTTGTGCCCCAATAAAGCTTTATTGACAAAAACAGATGGCAGGCTGTGTTTAACCAATGGCTCCTACTTTGCTGACCATGCTATTGAGGACTTAATTCCTTATCTCTCTTGCTGCCCTGCTCTATCTAGCATGTGACTTTTGTCATCATGCTTGCCCCAATACTGTCATGACGACTACTCCACATCTAGCTTCATCTCCATTTAAAGAACCTTCTGGATTCCACCAATGACTCTCACCTACAATTCTTTGGCTCAGATCATATCACATGACCACCTCTATCAGCCAAAAGAAAAAAAAAATTGGGACACGGTATTTTTTAGAGAGACACTTTGTCACCCTGAATAAGCCAAGGTTCATCATGGAAGGAAGGGAGGGAGGGACAGAAGAAGAACGGAAGAAGGAAGGGAGAGAGGTAGGGAGGAAAGGAGACTGACTGCATGAAGAGCAGGCAACGAGCAGTGTCTACCTCAGGCTGGACCTACAACTTGTTCACCCTGGTGTCCCCACGCCTAGCACATTGCCAGACACATGGTGAGGAGGACTGGGAGAATGATGACCACAATAGAGCCAGTGTGGACTAATTAGTTTCCATTCATTTGTTTACTTAATTCTAAAAACAACCTGGGGACACAAGTACCATTATTCTTCCAGGTTTACAAACTAGAGATTGAAGTTAAGCCAAAGGTTACAACTGGGAAGTGGCACAGCCAGGATTCAAACTTGCATCGATCTGATTTTGAGCCAGCCCTCAACACTGCCAGGCCATGTTCATGGAAAGACTGAGGCTGAACCAGACAACCTTGACATTGAGGGCCCCTCCAACCTGATAGGCTGTGATAGCTACTGTTACTTCTGCAAACTGAAATGGAGCCTTTCTGTGGTTTCCATCTCGTGCCCAGGACAAGGCTCCAATTACCGTCCTTTCCAATTTCTCTTTCCCCACTTACGCTGACCATATTTTCTGAAACAAAAATCAGGACACATTCATCTGGCACTGGCCTGACATGTGGTCTTCCAACATGGCAGGCTGTTGGAAATCAAGACTTTCTTAGAAATTCTGGGATACAGAATGCCAGGGTCTCTTTGAATTGAGAACACAGACCTCATCCAACTGAGATACAAGGACCGGAGTCACAGCCTCTGGCTCTCATGTCCACTCAGGACTTGGAAGATGGAGGGTGGCTGCGGACATCTTGGAAAAGTGTGAAACCTATAGATTTTTCTGCCTCAGAGCAAAGGATTGGCAATCAGAAATCTCCTGGAAAATTCAGGTCTATGAACCACAACTCTAGAGTATGGTACTGACCCTGCTTCACTAAGGCAAAAATTCTCAGAGAATCAGAAGGTAAGGGTATTCACCATAACCACACAGGTTCTCACTGGAGAGGCAGGAAGAAAAAGTTCAGAAAAGTTAGAAAAGAAAAGCCAGAGACAAGTTCAGGCAGAAGCTAAGTGGGATGAACCGGCTGGTTTGGATTCACTCAGTGTGTTGACCCAGGAGTAGAAGTGAGGAGGGCATTATGACCACCCCATTTTCTCTGCCAGAGTCCTACCCCTCCCCCCCAGAAACAAAACTTCTTTTTCCCCAGTGTATCTCTGGGAGCCCCCAAGTTGCCCCCAAGGTAGCCCAGCCTCTTCCTGGAAGCTACTTGGACACACACCCCCATCCTGAGAAGCCTCTTCCCATTATCTCAGCTGCCCTCCTCACCAGAGTAACATCCACCCTTGCACCTACACTGATTTGATAGCTGAGGACACAGGGTCACTTGAAGTTGAGAGATCCCACTTAGCCCATAGGAGGGGCTGGAAAACAAGGCTTAGGCTCTCCTATCACCACTCATGGGATCGCTGGTATCCCCGAGCCTGCTTTCAATACAGACCCAGAGGTAAATGGGAAGACTTTGTAATCAGGGCAGGAGCATGAGGTGCCATTGGGAGGATGGTATGAGGACTAAATGGGTCATTACAGCCCTCCAGGCTCAGGCTGAGCAAAGAGAGCACAGCCCAAGCCTTCTCTCTTCACTGGTCCTCCTCTTACCATGCCCCAACCACACAGATGTGAGCAGACTCCCTAAAGGGCCATGGTGCCTCAGAGCTCATGCCATTCCCATCCTAGAACACTCCCCCCTGGGAAACAGGACCCTTGAGGAAGGGAGTATCACTATTGGGTGACCCAAGGAGCACCATTTCCCATCCGTAAATTAGGATCTTCTTAGAGCTTCCAGAAGGAGTTGATAAGAAGATGTAATCAGAGTGCCTCAAACTACGTCGGGCACACAAAAGCCTAGAAGTGGAAACATGGAAAACTTGAAGGTCTCTAAGTCTCTGGGCCATCACAAAAGGGAAGGGACAGTCCAGGGAGAGAGGAAAGGGACTCCACGGTGAACTGTGTCAATGTCACGAGTTTTCTGGGGCAAGGAAGATAAGGGTTTCTCTCTGGCCTTGATATGGACCACGGCAGTAGAACAAGCCTGAACTCTGAAGCCTGCCTGCCTGGGTTCAAACCCCAGCTCTACCATACTAGCCAGAGATCAAACCTCAGTGTATCCTAGTGGAGCCCCTCTATATGCAGTTTCCTCATCTAGGAAGTGGGCCAAAGGGATACATGGACTGGGGTGTGCAAAGTGCTTAGTGGGACTCTTGACACACTGGGTAAGGCACTGGGTAAGAGCTTCTGTCGTTACACAGACAGACCAGCACTAGCAGCCACTAGTTCTTGAGCACTGGTGATGTGGAAGCACCCAGCCCATACCTACATCATCTTGACCTCACACAGCTCATCGTGCTAAGAAGAGCAAGGCTCAGGGAGGTGAGGCCATCCAGGTAAAAAATGACTGGATTGGA
The DNA here is from genome assembly GCF_011764305.1 of Mustela putorius furo. Taxonomy (NCBI): domain Eukaryota; kingdom Metazoa; phylum Chordata; class Mammalia; order Carnivora; family Mustelidae; genus Mustela; species Mustela putorius. The sequence goes on along the minus strand of NW_025422123.1, from coordinate 11,190,850 downwards.
ATCAAACTGTTCATTATTTGGCTCAAGAGCAGAAGCCAGGCCACAAGCCTTTAAGGGTCACTTTTGTGGGTCAGGTTACAGGGAACCGAAATCCCTCTGTCCAAGTTCATCTGTTTCCACTGTCTTTTTCTTGTCTCCTCAACTGAAAAAAGATACAGCGCAAATAGAAACAACTCCCGGAGCACGTTGGGAATCAAAACAATCAGTTTTTTAAAAATTGATTGAAACATCAGAGCTGGCTCCGGAAGTCTCCCTCTTGCCCCACCCATCATGCCTCCCTGGGGCTCCCCGTGAGCTATGTGCACACAGCTGGCTGGGGAGAACTCTGGTGTCCTAGACATACCTCTGCCATCAGCGGGAGTCTGGGCCTGCAACCAGGCACCTTTGTGCTGTCCCCTGCCTGCTCTCTGCCCTGCCCACCCCTGCCTGGTGAACCCTGTCACCTTGGGCAGAAGCTGGGGATCATGAGGCCACTGTATCAAATTCCACTTGTCCTTAAACGAGGAACCTCCCTTTATTCATGTCCCCAAGACCTTTTGTAGGATCAGATATCTTATCTTTATCTCCCCTTCTTTCTTTTCTTACCACCCCTGCCCCAGCTAACTGATCAGAGACCCCTGCCAGTCATGAAGTTAGGCTGCTGCAAACAAGCCCCAGGACGTCCCGTATGAGGCAATGTCTAGGGACCCGGACTCCCTGACCTCTTCCCTCTGGCCTTCCCTTGGTAGCCTTTGTGGTAGCCCTCTCTGTTGGAGAGGTCCAAGGTGGGGACATTTTAATCAGATGATGGTGGCCTTCAGTGGGCATTACAACCACGCCCTGCCCCCTTCCTGCTCCCAGCCACCCCTTCTCCTAATTAGAGATCAGACCCTTTTCCCTCTCATTAACAGCTCCCAGAATTGTAACCTGCCTCCAGAAGAAGGCTCTTAGCCTGGATTAATTGTCTATACCAGAGTCGTCAGCACCTCTGAAGGGAACCCAGAACATGGGCATCATGAAATCACAGGCTGTGAGAATCACCCAATGTGGAAATAGACCTTTAGGAGGTTCTGCCCTCCTGTCACCACCCAGACTCCAGATCCAAGAGAGGAGAGTCCAGAAATTCTAATCCCAGCCCCCATAGCAGAACCCCACAAATGTCAAGCCCCACCACTCAGATGCCAAGGCCATACACCTATGAGGGGGTCAGGTGCACAAGTCATCTGAGTGTCTCCTCAGTCATGGCTGAGGACCACTGTGTCAGACCATCTTTGTGGAGGTCTTTGAAGAGCTTGTGTTAGGTGTCAATGGCTAAATCTAACTCCATTCAGCCCACATGTATTAGAGAACTACTCTGTTGCACAAATCTGTGCCAAGGCATGAGGAGACAAACAAGACAGGACCATTGGCCTCAGGGTGCTGGCAAGCTCCCTGTGAATGCCTGGAATAAAACATTAATCCCTTGGCCCTTTCCAAATCCAAGACCCACAGAGCTAGGACACACAACTCTAAGGGGAACCCTTCACACTGTAGACCTTAAGGATGTCTCCAGAAGGTGCTACTGACATGGGATGGGTGCACTGATGCCCCACAGCCAAGCCATCTGGAGCTACTACAAGAACCAAACTAGCAAATGGAAGTGAACTTGGGGCTCCCCTTTGACCATGCATGGACTCCCATAAGCTGATCCCTAATACTATCTAGTCTTATCTCATGTTGCTCATTCCAAAAAACATGAGCTGCTTGATTTTTCTACCTCAACTGTAAGCTCCCTGGCAGCATTTTTTTTTTTAAGATTTATTTATTTATTTGCTAGAGAGAGAACGAGTGAAGTACAAGCAGGGGGAGCAGCAGGCAGAGGAAGAAGCAGACTCCCTGCTGAGCAAAGAGCCCAGTGTGGGGCTCCATCCCAGGACCCAGGGATCATGATCTGAGCTGAAGGCAGACGCTTAACCTACTTAGCCACCCAGGCTTCCCACTGGCCACATTTTTATACCAAAAATAAATCTATAATGTATTGTCCATATCAGGGCAATCCTGAGATTAAAAGGGGGGAGCTGATAAGAATTCAATCAGAATGAGCCAAGACTGCCCTAGAAAATAGGAAGTGTGGTTCCCCAATTTATATTCCTGCTGTCTCCCCCTCAGGAGCTAGCACAGAACTTGGCACATCAGAAATGTTGAAAACATTAAATATTTTCTTGTTTGATTGATTTACTTCTCTTTTATCAGCTGAACCAAGTACAGAAACAACCTTCATTTTTAGCCTGTCCTACTTTATTGCACCTAAACTGCATTCAGTTCTCTGCACTGAGTTAATTTTCCTGGTAGACCCAACAAAACCAGGTTGCAAGTTCCTTCATCAATCACAGAGCTTAACAAAAGGGCATGCCTCTGACTCACCCCCACCCCTGAAGGTGCATTCAAGTATCAAAACCATGGCCCTGTCCTCCAGCTTGGAGATTTCTAGAAGACTGTTAGGGCTTTCTTTGATGTTCCGGTTGAACTGGGTGAGGTGGGAGTAGGATCTCCACTTCCCTTGTGGAACATAGTAGAATAAAAGGAGAGCGCTGGCAGACTCATGAATGAACTGTTAGTTCCATGAACTTTTGGACTTAGAGCATGTCCCTGAATCCAGTCAGTCATCCAAGACAGTGAAGTCAGTAAAATCAGGGCTGATGGCCTCTGCTCTTCTCACTACACTTTCCCTGGATGCCAGGTCCCCAAACTGTTCCTCCCACTACAGACTTCCTGCCCTGGCCACAGATATTTTCTGGTACTTGCCTCCATATCAAAGGTGCTTGTCCTATGTTATGTTCCCTTCACCATGGACCCTCCCTCTCCAAAATGCCAGGAGCCTGCTCTCATATAGATGCCTGCTAATGGGTAAATGAGGCTCCCCCTCTCGGGTTAGCTATTTCTTTTTGACAGGAGCCTTCTTGACCTGAAGGCATACTCCTAGGAGGAACATTTCTATTTCAGGCCAAAAGGGAATTGAGCATCTTGGAGCTCTTAAAATTACATACTATGTAAGTGGACACTTCTCGACTTACCCACAAAAACAGGGAGGACAGAGGCCAGACCCATTGGGAGCTGAAAAGTGGTGCTCTGGGGCAATGGGTTGTGTTCTTCGGTTTTGTCTGTGAGTTGCTCACAGCCCCGTCTCTTGAAAATAGACCCACTGGCATCCTTGTGGCTTGCATCTGTGTGATTGGTCCTGCCACAGAGCCCAGTTGAAATGACAGACACCCATGCAGAGACAGGGCCGGCCCTCATCAGGAACCCAGGCAGTTTCTCCGGGGACCAGCGGATGGAAGAATATGCCGGTTGGCAGGTATCATGTTCCCTGAAAGTCTAAAAGGGAAGGGGGAGAAGAAAAGCAATTGAAATGGCCAAGTATACCCCAAAGCTGGAGGGCTGGACGGCAAGGATGAGGACCCTAGTCTTTTTCATTGGCTCTCTTCACAGTTGTTTTTATTTTGCCAAATGTACTGGAATTAAAAGGTTGATTAGAATTAGAGTCTCAGTTTGAGGCTCAAGCAGGACTCTCTTTAATTAGGGGACGTAGCTCATCAGCTGCTCAGCAAGGAACACATGGTTTCCACTTGCGGGGATGGCAGTGCCCCTCACCCGCTACAAAGACCCAGGGCCTCCACCTCTCCACCCAAAGGGGATGCTTGCAGGGACCAAGCAATAACTGTCCACCGGCAGCCCCCCTAGAGCCCTAACTCCCTGACACAGGAGATCACCCTGCCGCCCCGACCCTGTATTCCGACTTTGGTGTCCTTGCCTCAAATGCCAGGAGCCTTTTGGACATGGCTCCCAAGACAGTGCCCTCTACCGCAGAACTTTAGGGGGAAGAAGCATTTGCTGAGTACCCAGATGCTCCAGGTACACTACTAAGTACCGGGCATCGCCATTCCATTTCCTCTCCATGGCCCAAATGCAATGAGAAAAGTAACTTTCAGGTCACCCAGATGTTCTTGGGCAGAGCACAAACTGGAAATCAACTCTGTAGCTCCAAAGCTCATGCTCATCTTAAGTCCCTTCTTTCCTATTCTGCCTGATGCAAAACTTAGCTGTCAGCCTTTCCAAATCTTTTGAGTCTAGCTCTCTGATAACTAAAAAGCCAATAAACTAGTAAGTGCTCAATATTCCATAGTTGCAAATGGTATTAAATGGTTTAAATGCCTGCCCCTTTCTATCTTTGTCCAAGACTGCTGACTTTCAGTTCTGGATACCCAGATGATGTCTCCCTCCCAGCCCCTCTGTCCCCTCCCTTGTCTCTCTTTCTATCTATTGGTGACAAATCCTCCCCTCCCCCTAAATCCCAACTAGCACAAGGGTGAGGGTGGGATGAGTGATCTCTGGCCCAGAGGGAGACGTATGGAGACCAGCGGGGCCCTTAGTTGTTGCTGTCACTATTCAAACACTTTCCATCTGTAAACAGGAGTCTGACCTGTGGGCTACAGGCCCTCGTGTCCTTGGAGTTACTGCAAGCAGTTTGTGAATCCATATGTGTGTCAGGCACTCCTGGGATAGTGCATAAATGGATAAAAATAGAGAACATTACATACTGTTTCTCAAAAGTATATAGATTAATAAAGTTCAAATTCACTTTCAAGGACAAATTCAAAACACTTCATACTCTCCAAGTATAGCAATTATCATATATATCTCCATGAAATGCTTGAGCTTAAAAGAGGACCTCTCACTGAAAAAGGTTGGGAATCCTAGAATAAAATATTATATAGCCTCCCATCCCCATCTTAGCATCCTGGGGTTATAGATATACAGTTCATTCAACAGGTGTGTGCTGGGTGTCCACTGTATGCCAGAACATTTTCTAGCAGTGGAGTTGTATCCATGAACACAACAGACAAAAACCTTTGCCCTCCTGGAGGATACATCCTGGTAGAAAGAAACAGAGAATAATAAGAAGTGTGTTATATGTTAGGTAAAAAGTGCCATAAAAATAAAATACTGCAGGTTAAGGAAATCTGGAAGATTCTGGTGGTAGGAATGTGATTTTAAATATGGTGGTGAAACAGAATAGAGAATCCAGAAATGAACCCACAACTATATGGTCAACCCATCTTCAACAAAGCAGGAAAGAATATCCAATGGAGAAAAGTCAGTCTCTTCAACAAATATTGCTGGCAAAACTGGAAGCAAAATGTAGAAGAATGAAACTGAACCACTTTCTTAAACCAGACACAAAATAAATTCAAAATGGATGAAAGACCTAAATGTGTGATAAGAAACCATCAAAACACAGGAGAACACAGGCGGAAACATCTTTGACCTCGGCCATAGCAACTTCTTATTAGACCCACCGCTAGAGACAAGGGAAACAAAAGCAAAAATGAACTATTGGGATTTCATCAAGATAAAAATTTCTGCACAGCAAAGGAAATGATCAACAAAACTAAAAGGAACCCTGTGGAATGGGAGAAGATATTTGCAAACAACATATCAGATAAAGGGTTAGTATCCAAAATCTATAAAGAACTTATCAAATTCAATACCCCAAAACCAAATAATCCAATTAGAAATGGGCAGAAGACACAAATAGATGCTTTTCCAAAAAAGATATCCAGATGGCTAATAGACACATGAAAAGATACTCAACATCACTCATCATCAGGGAAATACAAATCAAAACCACAATGATCTACCACCTCACACCTGCTGGAATGTCTCAAATTAACAACACAGGAAACAACAGATATTGGCAAGGATGTAGAGAAACAACAGATATTGGCAAGGATGTAGAGAAAGAGGAACCCTCTTGCACTGTTGGTAGGAATGCAAACTGGTGCAGCCACTCTGGAAAACAGTATGGAGTTTCCTCAAGAAGTTAAAAATAGAGCTACCCTACAAACCAGCATTTGCACTACTAGGTACTTGCCCAAAGGATACAAAAATACAGATTTGAAGGGGTACATGCACCCCAATGTTTATAGCAGCATTACCAACACTAGTCAAACTATAGAGAGAACCCAGATGTCTGCTGACTGAGTGAATGGATAAAGAAGATGTGGTATATATAGACAATGGAATATTACTCAGCCATCAAAAAGAATGACATTTTTGCCATTTGCAACAATGTGGATGGAACTAGAATGTATTATGCTAAGTAAAACAAGTAGGCCAATGAAAGACATACACTGTATGATTTCACTCATATGTGGAATGTAAGAAAACAGATGAACATATGGGAAGAGGGAGAAGGAGAGAGTGAATAAAGCATAAGAGACTCTTAACAATAGAGAACAAACTGAGAGCTAATGGAGGGAGGTGGGCTAGTTGGGGGATGAACATTAAGGAGGGCACTTGTTGGATGAGCACTGGGTGTTGTAAGTGATGAACCACTGAATTCTACTCCAGAAGCTAATATTGTCCTGTATGTTAACTAAGTAAAATTTAAATAAATAAATAAATAGGTCATCAAGATGGACCTCACCGAGGTGTGCTTTGAACACAGGCATGATTTGTTATGGACTTTCTAGCAATGTTCTCAAGCCAAAGACTTCCCTTTGGGTAGGCTTCTCCAGATCTTAAAAAGGCAAGGGAGAGATGTTAGGGGGCCTAAGGGGCCCCAAAAAGATTTCTCAAAGGCCCTGTCTGCTCATAGTGCTTCGTCTGTTTGGAAACATGAAGGGACTGAATGACTTTGATGCTTCCCTTTTCTAAAAGTACGCAACAGGGGCTCCTGGGTGGCTCGGTGGGTTAACCTCTGCCTTCGGCTCGGGTCATGATCTCAGGGTCCTGGGATGGAGCCCCGCATCGGGCTTTCTGCTCAGTGGAGAGCCTGCTTCCTCCTCTCTCTCTCTGCCTGCCTCTCTGTCTACTTGTGATCTATGCCTGTCAAATAAATAAATAAAATATTAAAAAAAAAAAAGTACGCAACAGAGTTCCTAAATGCCCATCTGTGGGAGAGCATAGGCTCCTATTTTGTCCTTCCAGGTGTCTTTAGTCTTAGTGGCCAGACCCTGTAGCATGGAGCTAGCCACACACAAGCAGGTGGTCCACCCCAGGCACACACTTTTTCCAGAACTTCCTGCTGTCTGTGTTACATCGACCTTTGACCTGGCCTGGCACACTTCCAAGTTCATGCTCCCTGATGATAGAAACTAGTGTGGGCCATGCCCTTTTTTGCTCCTGACTAGTCAAGCCCAGACACGCTTCACATTCACCAATATTCCAATTTCAAAAAACAAAAGTGTCTGTATAGGCCCAAGACATTGAGAATCCTGAGTTTTCTGAATCTATCTTTCCACTCTAAGAAAACCAGCTTCTAGATCACCAGGAATTTTCTCTTGCGAAAGTCTCCTGTCACCAAGAAACAAAGTCCTGAGGTGCACCCCTGATGGGTGAAGGAGGTTCTGGCTGCTCACGTGACTCTCATCCCCATGCCACCCTATGGCAGGGTCTAATGAGACTCAAGTCTCAGCAACTTGCCTGATAACCTTTCAGGGATGAATCAAACCTCAGAACTACAGGTGTTCTATCCATGAACAACAAGGACGAGCCACACAGAGCCACATAGACAATTTGCACAAAGCCCTACTCATGGTGCCCTCCCTAGAAATGAGGTGGACTGCCTGGGCCCAGGGCACCACGCAGGGTGGGACCCACGTATGGGGAGCAGTTATACTTCTTCCTTTGGGTCAGGGAGCTAGGCATGGGAAGCAAAAACTGGAGAATATCTTGGTACAGAAAGAAAGGTTCTCTTGGGCCTTGGACAAGAGGAGACAGTGCCCTGAGAAACCAAGGTGGGAGTAGGGGCTGGGGAGAAGAAGCCAAGAGAAGCAGGGAACAGGGAGATCAGTAGCCCACAGAGAGTTCAAGAAATCAGCATTCTTCATTTCCCTAATGGAGTCTTGGGAGGAGCTGGCCTCAATGCTGGGAGGTGCCCAAGCTCCCCACTGCTTACCTGGGTTAGTTAAAGTCAGCTCCTACTCCTTAACATCAAGATAATCTTGGGGCGGGACGCCTGGGTGGCTCAGTTGGTTGGACAACTGCTTTCAGCTCGGGTCATGTTCCCAGAGTCCTGGGATCAAGTCCCGCATCGGGCTCCCAGCTCCGCGGGGAGTCTGCTTCTCCCTCTGACCTTCTCCTCACTCATGCTCTCCTTCACTGCCTCTCTCTTAAATAAATAAATAAATAAATAAATAAATAAATAAATAAATAAAAATCTAAAAAGAAAAAGATAATCTTGGGGCTTCTGGGTGGCTCAGCTGGCTAAGCATCCAACTCTTGATTTTGGCTCAGGTCATGGTCTTAGGGGTCATGGGATCGAGCCCTGCATCCAACTCAGTGCAAGTCTGCTTGAGATTCTCTCTCTCCCTGCCCCTCCCTCCTGATCTCTCTCTCTCAAATAAATAAATAAATAAAAATTTTACAACTAAGAGAATCTTGAGCTGTCCCACTCCCCAGGCCTTGAATGTATGTGCCCTTAGCTGCTGGCCCAGCTCCTGGGCCGACCCAAGCAGCACACTTTGAGCCAAGCAGCTCGGGGGCCACGCAGATGCCAGGGGTCCACATCCCCACTGAGTGGTGGCCTTGCTCCCAGACCTCTGCTCTGGGGCTGCACTGTCTCCTCAGTTTCCTGATTTACTCTTTAGGTCTCTCTGCTTAGCCTAGGTTCTAATCCCCTTTCTAGCTCATTTCAGCCCTGTTCTTGAATTTGCCAAAATTTTTTTCTTTATTATAATAGCTATTGTCTTCTGGATCATAAACTATTGGGAAAATAGTCAGCTCCAGGAGACACATGATGGCGAGCTTCTGGAGTTCGATAAACAATCTGTTTTGTGACCTGGTGGTGGTAGAAAGGGAGATGACTTCATAGCCATTCAGTAAGAAGGGGACCTATGTTTTATTCACTTATATATGTATATTATTTGTTACATATTTTAAAAGATGTTAACACTGAAGACATTGTCCCAGCCCCTAAAGAGGTCACAATCTCTTCAGGGCCTCTCTAGAACCATGCTCCTGCCCAGATGCCGCCCCCACCCTCCTCTTCTTGCCCCCACCTTCTCTTCCCTTCCTCCCACTCCTCCTTATCCTCCCTCACCTCCTCCTCCCCCACACTTTGCTCTTGCCCACCCTCTGGTTTCTCTTCCTCCCCACCTTCCTGCAGACCTACCGGTAACCCGCAGTCCTCCAGGCCTGCCCCTTTCTATCTTTGTCCAAGATTGCTAACTTTCAGTTCTGGATACCCAGATGGTGTCTCCCTCCCCAGCTCCAATGCCCCCTCCCTGTCTCTCTTTCTATCTGTTGGTGGCAGATCCTCCCCTCTCCCCCAAAACCCCAATCCAAACACCAGGGTGACGGCAGGGTGAGTGAGCTTGGGCCCAGAGGGAGATACAAGGAGACCAAGCAGGGCGCTTGGTTGTTGCTGTATTATGGACAGCTAATGCTTGTGGATTTGGAAATGTTTGCATCTCCCCAAGGTCTCCCATCTGGGAACAGGACTAGAACTGACGGAGAGGCAAAAAGATTCAAACAAACAAAAGCTCCATCAGAGTCTTGGATAAGAAGACTCAATGTCCAAGTAAACCATCAACCATTCTTCAGTTATTCTTTTGATTTAACAAAATTCCAATAAAAATACTAACACATATTTTTTAACCAGGTTATATGATTTTAAATTTTGTATGGAAAAGAACAAACAAACAAACAAAAAAATAGCCCAGACAACTCTGAAAAAGAAGAGAAATAAGAAGGTCATATTCTACCAGATATAAACATGTTTAATATTTTTTTAAAGGGTAATATTGGCACAGACATAGATAAACTGATGAAACATAATAGAAAGACCAGAAATGAGTCCAAATAATATAGGATTTTGTTATGATAAAGGTGTTATTTCAAACCATTGGTGAAAAACATTGATTGCTAAATAAGCAGTATTAGAGTATCTTGGTAATAAGCTAGATAAAAATAGGCTTGGACTCAACCAGAAAACTCAAAATTGGGGCACCCAGGGTGGCTCAGTCAGTTAAGCCTCTGAGTCTTGATGTTGGCTCATGTCATGATCTCAGGGTCATGAGATCAAACCCCCCCTTCTATCCCCACACTGGATGTGGAGCCTGCTTAAGATTCTTTCTTTCTCGGGGCACCTGGGTGGCTCAGTGGATTAAGCTGCTGCCTTCAGCTCAGGTCATGATTTCAAGTGTCCTGGGATCGAGCCCTGCATCAGGCTCTTTGCTCAGCGGGGAGCCTGCTTCTCTCTCTCTCTGCCTGACTCTCTGCCTACTTGTGATCTCTCTCTCGGTCAAATAAATAAATAAATAAACTCTTTAAAAAAAATTATTTCTCTCTCCCTCTCCCTTTGCCTCCCTGTCACCTCATTGCGCCTTCCCCGCACACAGTCAGGTGCACGTGTGCACGTGCAATCTCTCTAAAAAAAAAAAAACAACAAAACTCAAAATTTATCAAAGATGTAGACAAGAGGTAAATATAAAGATAAAAGTACTAGAAAAAAACTTGGAAGATTTCCCTAAAGACCTGTGGTAGAGAAGGGATGCCTAACTATTACAGATTATCTATATTATATAATAAAAGGCTGATGTGATCACATGAAAATCAAAAACTTCTGCATGGCAAAACACAAAAACAACAAATATCCTACGCAAAAAAAAAAAAAATCCTTTAGGAGACAAACTAGGAAGAAACATTTGCAACTTATTCTTGGTAAGGAACAGCTGATCTCTATAATAAATAAAAAACTCCTACAAATTAATAAGAAAAAGACCAACAACACAGCACACAAATAGTCAAGGGGTAGGAACAAATAATTTCTAAAAAAGAACTACAACGATCTCTTAAGCACTTGAAAATATATACAACTTCACCCCTGATACTATAACACAAAACTATTCCACTTTTCTTTTATCAAAATGATTAAATTCCAAAAGTGTGAACACACATTCTGCTGGTGAAATTGTTCAAAATATGGTGCTCCTGTACATTCCCAAGAGGAATAAATATTGGCACGACCAGCACCCACAGAGGGCAATTTGACATCTTCTATCAAAATGTAAAATACACCTTATCTTTGACCCAGCAGTTCCACTTCTAAGAACTCATCCTTCAGGTAAACTGGAATATCAGCAAAATGACATGTGAAGGATGTTGCCTTATTATCTATCACTGCAATGAGGGAACTGGTTAAATCATTCATAGCCTCTCCTGGAACACTACATAGCTGTTGAAAAAAGAAGATTCTTTGTGCTCTTTATTATGGTATGGAAATACTTCCAGGATGTATTAAGAAAAGCAAAATGCAGTATAATGTGACATCATTCATGAGAAAAGCAAGGACAAAAATAATATAATTATTGGAGCACCCGGGTGGCTAAGCATCTGCCTTTGGCTTAGGTCATGATCCCAGGATCCTGGAATTGAGCCCGGAGTTGGGAATCCCTGCTCAGCGGGGAGTCTGCTTCTCCCTCTGCCTGCCACTCCCCCTGCTCATTCTCTCTCTCTCTCTGTCTCAAATAAATAAATAAATAAATAAAATCTTTTTTAAAAAATAAAATACAGGGGTGCCCAGGTGGCTCAGTGTGTTAAGCCTCTGCCTTTGGCTCAGGTCATGATCTCCTGGGATCAAGTCCCACATTGGGCTCTCTCCTCAGCAGGAAGACTGCTTCCTCCTCTCTCTCTCTCTCTCTCTGCCTGCCGCTCTGCCTAACTTGTGATCTCTGTCAAATAAATAAATTTTTTAAAGTCTTTTTAAAAATATTAAAATAAAATACAATAAAATTATCTTGCAAATTTACAAAACAAAGTCTGAATGGAAACAATGAACCAGCTACAATGAGTCCCTGTCAGATAGCCTGGGAACTGGGCATAGTGGGGACCAAGGTGGGAGTTCATCTTTTTACTCTAGACCTTTAAACGTTTCCAAGGGTTTGAACCCTATAGACATTATCTATTCAAAAAATAAATTTAAAATGATCCAGAAAGAGAAAAACAGAACCAGCACTTTGGTGGCTTAGTTATAAAGGATGTGGCTAGGAGAGAGGCACACCCCAAAGAGGGGCCCAAAAGTGCATTGAGCAATGATAGCCTGTTCAGAGCGAGGGGCGGCTTTGGGGCAGAGCGCTCCTCGGACATCTCCATCCTGTTCATTTCGTTCTTGCCAAGTCTCCGCGGCCTCACCGCCACTCACGCCCCCATACAGAGCATACCTGCATCCAGGCAGCGGAGTCCCCAGAGACACAACTCCATGATTCTGCCTCTCTGGCCCTGAGGGCCAAGGCACCACCTTGCTGGCAACCGTACCAGCCATTAGGCTAAGGGGTGTGTGCTCTCCTGGAAGCTTTCCCTCTTTCCTTCCTTCGACCTTCTTCTCGCCCTGGCCTCCTGCCTGGTTCTGTAAACCAAGGAAGGGGCAGCCCCTTCTTTTCACTCTTACGGCCCTCTTTATACTTGGCTTAACTACCAACATACCCATCGGCTTCTTTTCTAGCTGCGTGACCTTGGGCAAGTCCCTGCTCCAGTTCGCTCATAAGAAGAGACACTGTTTCCGGGGAAAAGCCTGTGGTATTTAACTGAAGGGGCTCTGTTGACATAAGGGGTTGTATTCATCAAAGTAATGAATGCAAGCCATCCCACAGTAAGCCCCCAGAGCTCAGTGTCTTAGCATACTAGAAGCTTATTTCCCTTTCCAGAAGATTCCCCGGGCAGGTTGGGAAGCCTCGCTCCATCCAGCAGTTGAGGCCTCAAGACCATGTGGTCTCCAGGGTTGCTGCAACAGGGGAAGCGGGGGTGGGGAGGGGGTTGTGGAAGAGGTGCACCAGGTTTAACCACCTCAGCCCCATCATTCTGCACACTGTCCCCGCCACCCTCCAGAACGAGCCCCATGACTCCACCTCGGCCGCACAAGAGGTTGAGAGGAATACACAGGAACACCTCGAATTTTTGCTTTCCCTTGTGCTTTGCCACCTTTTCTGTCCTGAGCCCTAAGCAGCAGTCATGAGAACATGCAATGTCGATAATGAATAAGTCCAAAGTAATCTCCAGTTTGCCCTGTTCACTAACCCTTCTGATGACATGAGCTCCTCGCCTTCAGCCAGGGCAGCCTTGCTGAGGTGTGGATGGAAAGGGCAGTGGCAGAGACTCGTGCCTTAGTGTAGGGCCTGGATGAGCCCCTTAATTTGCCCCGGTTGGGGTAACGCCCCACCGGGGAGGCATTTGGCCCCAAGAACCAGCTCAGCAGGGACAACACCATGGGGACCAGAACGAGAAAAAGCAGCTGTGTCTCTCTGACCTCTGACTTCTGATGACCTCAGCCCCCATCTATGCTAGCTTCCTGGGTGATGGTCCTGTGGATCCAGCTGTTGGAGGTGCCTCGACACTTGCCATTCATGTGGGGCCATGTGTTCCCCAAGGGGCGGTCATACATGTCGTCTCATTTTCTCTTCCCCACAAAATTCCAAGGGACTCACAAAAGGGACAGCCTCCGGCAGCCTTCAGGGAGGACCCAGCCAGGAGAGCCAGAAGAGATTTGGGAGGAGGAGGTCCTTCACTAGGGGATCCCCGCCTTGCTCTGTGAAGGTCACTTGTCCATGTTGAGGCCACCATGGCAGTGAGGTCAAAAAACAGGAAAACAGCAAGTCAGAGAGCTGCGGGGTGGAAAAACAAGGCAAATTCTGCCCTCCCAATTCTAGTCCTCACATCCCCTCCCTCCCAGAATAGCACGGGGGAGGAAGAAAAAATGGGTGGAGAGGGGCATCTTTCTGTCCTCCGCGGAGCTCCCTGCAGCTGCTTGCTGCCCCAGCATGGCCAGCTGTGAGGGACTGCTTCCTCTCCTGTGGGCACATCCTCCCCATGCTTCCGGGGGTGGGCGGCACCTTCTCCTAGCCACGGAGGGGAAATGTGCCCTCCCTCCATGCCCCAGGTGACCCTCTCCAACCTCCTGGGGTGCAGACCATCCTGGGCCTCCTCTAACAGCCAAGTAGTTGCAGACTCATACCACACAAATGTGGGTAAGCATCTTTGACCCCAAGATCCAGAGATTCCTGGGACTTGTCCATCCTCCAGGTCTCTGCTTCTGTGGTTGCTGTCCATTCTCCCCAATCCTGTGTGATCCCATAGCTCCTCTTCCCTTCCCCAAGCTTCCATGAATCCATGCCTGCTATATTTGGCAGATGAAGGGGAGACAGTCTAACCCAGGAACCCACAAAACCCCTCACGGCTCCAGAGGACCATCCAGCCACCACACACACACACGCACACGGAGTCCTGTGGGCTGTCCTCCTCCTTCTCCACTTGGCTGCATCTGTTCTACCTGTCAGAGCCCTGTCTCAGTTGCCACATATTACCTTCTCTCCCTTTAAATATCGTTTACCCACCTTCCTCTTTCCTGCCACGGAAGGGTTCCAAATTCCTGGAAACGTGGAGCCATAGAAGCTGGAAGAAGGGGGCACCTGGGTGGCTCAGTGGATTAAGCGTCTGCCTTCGGCTCAGGTCATGATCCCAGCGTCCTGGGATCGAGGACCGCATTCGGATCTCTGCTCAGTGGGGATACTGCTTCCCCCTCTCTCTCTGCCTGACTCTCTGCCTTCTTGTGACCTCTCTCTCTCTCTGTCAAATAAATCAATAAAATCTTAAAAAAAAAAAAAAAAGAAATTGGAAGAAGCAGAAGAGGATTCTTCTCTAGAGCCTTCCAAGGGAGTAGGGCCCTGCCAACACCTCGAGTTTGGATTTCTAGCCTCCAGAACTATGAGAGAATAAACTTCTCTTGTTTTTAAGTCCTTACTTGGTGGTCCTTGCTATGGTAGCCCTAGGAAATTAATACAACTACTCAAACCAGACCTGGCACATGGGAAATGTTCTATAAATATTAGCAACCAATATTACTATATCTGACTATCGTTGGACATAATTATTATTGAACCTTACCACCAATGGTAATGATTAATGATTAATACCCATCACAAGGCTCACGCATCCCCCACCCCCTCCCCTCTAAAACCTTCAGTTTGATTCCCGGTGATGGGTATGAAGGAGGATACATACTGCATGGAGCATGGGGTGTTATACACAAATAATGAATCATGGAACATGACACCAAAAACTAATGATGTGCTACATGGCGACTAACACAAACAATAAAAAATTATTTAAAAAAAGTAATGATTATATGGGAAAACCCACCCACCTGTTTTGTTAAACCAGATGAATGTCTTCCCAGTTTTCACCCTTAGCAGAGATGCCTTCTAAAGCTCTGATCTGGGCTTCCGTCCCACACCCCCAAGGAATTGAGTGGAATTTTTCTTCCTATCACATGCCAGAACCTTCTAGTCCATTCTCTTGGTGGTCTAGAGGCTCGACTCTTGGTATGGGCATTTTCTGATCACTTCCATTTTCCCCAGTCCTTTGCTCCTGCCAAATGAAGGGACTTACTCTGTCCTGCATCGGCCTTGACTTCCCATCTCCCTTCTATACCCAAATGGTGTACTGGAGTCTGATAGTGCCTTCTGCTATTTCCATGTTCCCCAGTCTTAGCCACCTGTCCCAACCCAACACAGATTTTGCCCTTCTGTGAGCCCTTTCTGACACGGAGAATACGAAGTATCTTGCCTCCCTGTGCCTCTCTTTGGGCACTTATTTATGATGCCAGGCTCCCATGTCCAAATCCATTTCCACATTCTGTGCTGATACCAGCAAATCCTTCCTCAGTGACTCTGCCTACAAAACAGGGCTAATCATACCCTGTGGTTTTGAGAAAGGCATGAGCAGAAACCAATGGGTACCTAGATCCTACTTGTAAAGGGATGTCAACAACTTCCACACAGTTATAACTAATAACATTCTTAAAATTACAACAGTGTTTAACATTATTTCTGAAAGTTTTCTTATATCCACAATCTCATCTGGACATTCCATGACCTTATGAAGAAGGCAAGCAAAGATTATTATCCCTCTTTTACTGATAAGAAAACTAAATCCTAGAAGAATTCCAATTAAGCTAATATCTTATTGCTGATCACATTTTAAGTGTCAAACATTGAACTTGGTATACATTATATTTTCTCAGAAATTCTTTGAAGTGGGTACTGTTTCCCCCTATTTTACAAATGAGAACTTAAGTGGCTTAGAGGAAAGAAAGTAGCTTGACCAAGGTCCCTTGGCTAACTAGCATCAACAGCAGGACTTAACCCATGTCTCTTGCATCCCAAAGCAAGAAACTTTTCATCAACTATGTTTCTACTAGGGGAGTCGAGTGGCACAATTTGTGGGTGATTTAGAGTGACAAGTGTGCAACTCTACTTCTGGGTCAAGTTTTCTGTGACTCCATTTCTCCACTCATGAAATGAGAGAGCTTGTAGAAATGCCCAGAGAACACCAGCTTCCACGGAGATGGGCAACGTCCTAGTTAATTGCCATGCTTGACACTGGGGTTTCTAGACCAAATAAGACAGAGGATGTGAAAGTACTTTATGGAATGGAGAAAGTTCAGTGACTGAAAGCTCTAGTTTCACTAGAGCTTGTTGACCCTGGAACAACACATGGGCTAGGGACACCAACCCCCAACACAGTTGAAAATTCACATATAACTTGTGACTCCCCAAAAATTTAACTACTGAAAGCCTACTGTTGAAACCTTACTGATAACAGAAACAGTTGATTAACACAAATATTGGATGTTATATGTATTATATGTTGTATTCTTACAATAAGCTAGAGAATAAGAAATGTTATTAAGAAACCCGTAAGGAAAAATATATATTTAGAGTATCATACTGTAAAAAATCCACATCTAAGTAGACCCATGCTGTTCAAACACATGTGGTTCAAGGGTCAACTGTAATTCCTCTAGCTAACATAAACAGGAAAAATAGATATCCACTTTTTAAAAGAATCAGAATCCATAACACTAAATCCATTTTGAGTGTGGAATAAAATTCACAAAACCCAGGTTTGAAATGCACCCCTCTGTGTAGGCTCATGGGTAGGTGGCCCTTAGTATTCTCGTTGATGAAATGGGATTTACAGCTGGCTTCTCTAACGGGCATTTTATTTTTTTTAACTGCTGGCAAGCCCCTGATCCTGGGATCATTTCTAATGTGTGGTGGTGCTGTCACTAGCCCAACCCCACACAGTCCTAGAAGAATAATAGAGGCCTGGGTTGTTATACCGTATCAGCCATTTAAAAGCCCTGTGACTTGGAGCAAGTCTCAGTTTTCTCATCTATTAGATGTGAATTTGGTCTCTCCTATTCATCTCACAGAGCACTGGGTGGTTGAAAAGAAATGATCCATGTTTGTAACTTGTCTTTTTCATTTAAAAAACAAGGAGGAGGAAGAGGGGAAGGAGAAAGAGAAGAAGAAGAAGAAGAAGAAGAAGAAGAAGAAGAAGAAGAAGAAGAAGAAGAAGAAGGAGGAGGAGGAGGAGGAGGAGGAGGAGGAGGAGGAGGAGGAGGAGGAGGAGGAGGAGGAGGAAGGGGGGGAGGAGGGGGGGGAGGGGGGGGAGAAGGAGAAGAAGGGAGAAGGAGAAAGAAGAAAAAGAAGAACAAGAAGAAAAAGAAGAAAGTAGGGGAGGGGGAGAAGGGGAAGGAGAAAGAGAAGAAGGAGGAGGAGGAGGAGAAGGAGAAGAAGGTGGAGGAGGAGGTGGTGGAGGAGGAAGATGCGGAGACTAAGAAGGAGAAGAAGGAGGAGGAGAAGAAGAACAAGAAGAAAAAGAAGAAGGGGGGGAGGGGGAGGAGGAGAAGGAGAAGACAACGAAGAAGAAAACGACAAGGGACTCTGTAGTGACATCCCTCTCTCTCTGCTGCCACAAGAGTGTCCAAGGATGAAGTTGCTTCTTACAAAATCTTCAAGATTCCAGGGTCCCTGGGTCCCAGAGAGGGCAGGAACTGGCGTGCAGAGCTGGAGGGAGGAGTGTAAGGCTCACATGTGGCTTTGATTTCCAGTGGTTTGCAGCAGACAAGAGGATCCTTGCAAATCAGTGGCCTCTCCAAAGCCTTACGGGGCAGGATGCTGGGATGAGATGGGATTCAGCATTCTTAAAGTTCTGAAGCCTGACACTTTTTATGTTTTAAATCCTGTCCTTTATTTCCTGTTCCTATTCTTCCTGGCTGTAATCTTACCTATTAACTCAGGAGCAATGTGATTTAAAGGGGACACAAGGTTTCAAATAGGTTCAAGATGCTCAGAGTTTTAAATAAACCACTCAATTCTCTTTTTTTAATAATTTTTTATTTTGCAGTCCAGAAAAAAATCTGGATTTCCACCCCCACCCCTTCAGCACTTTCTCATTGAAGTCAGATTGGTAGAGTTCTTTTTTTTAATCTTTTCAAAGAATAATAGAGTTTAACTTTATTTTTCCAAAACAAATACATAGATTTTTTTTTCTGTTTCCTGTATCTTATGGTCACAGCCATCATTTGATATTGTTTTGCAGACAATAACTATGCCCACCATTTGGAAAGCACTTTCACATTCATTATCTCAAATTATTTTACCACACCATTCCTATTTTATAGGTAAAGAAACTAAAGCTCAGAACCCAGGCCCACACAAACAGTGGAGGTAGATACTAAATTGCTGTTTAGTAACAACACTCATTCCCAAGTATTTTCAAGGCCTGCCCTTGAAATTGCATTTCTAGACTGTGGGTGACAGACAAACAGGAATGGTGTGAAAAGACCAGATAGAGAAGAAAGACAAGAATTGAGTTCCAATGATGCAGGTGAGTCCCCTGGACTGATAGAGGTAACAGGTACAATCCAAGGAAGTCAGCTGAGGCCAGTGGAACAGAGCACTAGGCCCTGCAAGGGCGTATAGAGGAAGACTAGGTGTGCTCCCGGTCCAGGGAACCCATGAGTCTCCTAAGAGTTCACATGTGTGATCCTCAGGGTACGTTGTAGTTGGGGACCATGAAATAATGGGTCTGTATGATGAAATATTCATTGAGCACTTATTATATCAAGCACTGAGCCAACCGTCATGGGACTACAAGTAGCACATGAAACATGAGCACAGTCCTCAAGGGGCTTCCTGTCTCATTAGGGAGACAGAACTAAAACAAGGAATGGCAGAAGAAATAATGTCTGCATTCAGTGTCACAGCATAAACTAGAAGTTGCATAGGCGTGTAGAGCAAAGGAAGACCAGTGGAGACCAGAGGCATTTAGAGATGTGGAAGATAGAAGGAGAAGGGCTAACATTTCTAATCAGAGTTCCAGAAGGAAAGAGAAAAGGCGATGGAGAAGAGGCAATTGTCAAAGAGAAAGTGGCATCTCTTTCTCTAGAAATGGTGGAGGATCAGGTAGAAGCACAAAATATATCAAAAGTATTTAAATACATACATATGCCTGGATATGTGATAGTAAACTACAGGATACCAACAATAAGAGAAGATATTAAAGCAACCTGAGAAAAGAACAATCATCCAAAAAAGCACATAAAAATTAGAAAATATAATTCTCAAGGGCAAATATGGAAATCATCTTCAAAATGCTTGGAGACATTGGGGAGGGTATGTGTTATAGTGAGTGCTAGAATTGTGTAAGACTGATGATTCACAGACCTGCACCCCTGAAACAAATAATACATTATATTTTAATAAAAACATTTTTTTAAATGCTTGGAGCAAATCTTTGTATATCTACATTTGTGTACCTGCAAAAAAAAAAATTATTATTTAGAACTTGGGTGAAATAAAGACAATTTCTAAAATAAAAATAAAAGGCATCCAAATAAGCCAGTAGTAAAAAATAATAATAATAACAACTTCAAAAGAATATAACTGAAGAAGAAAAATGATTCCAGGTGGAAGGTCCAAAATGCAGGAAGGATTGAGGAATAAAGAGATTAGTAAGTATTTATATAAATCTAACCAAACATTTTATATACAGAAATTATGATAATATCTATTTGGGGCTTTAAAAAACTAAAAACTAAACATAAAAGCATATAAGTCTGGAAGGTGTGCACAAAAAGTTAATGTCTTGCAAGTTTCTTGTCTGGGAAGAGGTTTAAAATATTAACTTTGAATTTGTTTAATATGCATCATGAAATTTCAATGAAAGAATAGAAGATATGTATCACATACAAATTAATGAGAAGATGGGGAGAATAAAATAAGAAAATAAACTTAATCAAAAAAGAAGAAGTAAGAAAGGAGAGAAAAGAAGAAGCAAAATGAATAAAAGTACAAAGTAAAATGACAGAAATAAACCCAAATATGTCTGCAACCACAATAAGTGTAAAAAAACTAAATCACTTAAAAAACAGGGATATCAGATATGAATTTTTAAAATATCAACAATAGGCTGCTTATAAAAATACATCTAAAATATGAAGGCATGGAAAGTTTGAAAGTAAAAAAATATAGAAAAAGATACATCAATCAAATACTAACCAGAAGAATCTGGAAGTACAAACAGTATCAGACAAAACAGATATAGGAGCTGAGGAGTCCCAGAAAGCTCCATGGTGGAGCCTTAGTATTGATAATGTTCTGCTTAGTATTCTGATGAACAGAGAGGAGGCCAGTCTGAATGGGAAGAATTCAATAGGTCTGTGTAATGGGAAGACATCTGGACGGGGGGGTGGCACAATAGAAGTCCTCATGCTATGACCATGCATGGTAGCCCTCTCCTCCAAAACAGAACAGCAAATTAATGTACCACAAAACACATGGAGCTGAGTTTATCTACATGAGGTCATCTCCCCTCTGCCTGATGGAGAAATGAAAGCCAGCTTTGTAGATGTCTGGTCCTGGTGCAACAAGTTCCTCCTGATTCATGACAGTGCTGTGTCTAGGGCCTACATGGCCTTGAGTGAGTGTGAGGATTTGTGTATTTGATTTTTCTAAAGGAAGTTCTTTTCCATGGGTATTTGAGGTTCAGATGGATAGTGTAGTGTATTCAGCTGGTGAATTGTGAAATGCAACATCCCCCAAGGCAACCAAGGTTAGGTTGTCAGCAGAAGGCCATGCCCAAGGAGTCTGAGATTGTCAAGACTAAGTCTGGTCTTAGTCATGTCTACACTTGCTTGTGCCTATGCATCTAGCTCTACAACAATGCACTCCAAATTCTCTCCTCCCCCATTCATTCCAACGTTTCAATATAGGAAAACCACAGGTAACCAGAACTTGAGATCATACAATGTCTACACTCTCAGAAAGAAATCATCTGTACTTTCTTTAAAAGCTCAGCTTCCAGAATAAACCCTGGGATCAGCTCACATTCAGCCCAAATTCAACAATTCCTTTTAAGTGATTATTTATGTTCATAATTCTATCTCTGAGTAACTCTTTTTAAACAAAGAATTGATTGTGCTCACTATCAGAGGCCACACCTTCTGCAACGTGAATGAGACAAATGTATGAGCAGAGACTCCCCCTCCCCCAAAACTCCAACCTCCATAAACCCAGTCCCAGGTCTCCCAGAATGGGGACGGGGACCACCCAGCCATCACACCCAGCATCCTCCACATCATTCATGAAGGATGGTTTGCATGGCCCACACCGTATAGATATCCTTTACATTTCTGTCTTCTCTCAAGGAGATATGTTGTGTTTGGGGGAAGGTCCAAGTGCAAAATCTATTGAAACAGACATTTTTTGGTTATTTGAGGAGAACAATGAAAAACTTCTCTATACTGTGGAAAAGATAAACTAAACACAATTCTGCTTCCTTTCTGGGGCCATTGCCCCACAATGCACTGTCTTGAATGTGTGAGGATGACTAACTGACATGAAATCGGGTCACAGCCAGACTTCAGCAAGATGGAATTCAGCAGAGTCCTGCCTTTGGCTCTTCACAGGCAGGGACAGTTGCTCCTCTGTTAGTCAGCCATAGAAACAGATCCAGAACAAAGCTAGAGTGGCTGCAGGTACCACACTGTAGAAGCAACATAGAGCCACCAAAAGAGAAAACTCCTCATGGCCAGTGATTCATAAAATAATAAAGTTTTACCTTTTATAAAAAAGTCAAGAAGTTATAGAGGAGATTTCAAAGGCAGAGTTGGATCAGATTATAAAGAAAATAGACAAAAGATGAATTTCAGAACGAGCCAATGGCTTTATACCTGACTTCTGATTTGCAGCTTTTAGAACTGCCTCCCTTCATAGGGACAAGGGCTAATATCTTCTAGTGGGATTTTCATCCTAAAATTTCAAAATTTCAAACAAAAATGTTGGCTTGTAAATCAGCTATTCAGAAGATTCAATCAAACAAAGCCCTTTCCTTAAACCAGAAAGGTAATCAGGGATTAGGGATTATGCAGCAAAACCACTTTGGGCCCCTGAAGCTATGTTTTCATTACCAAGCTTTAAATAACAATGACAACAAGACTCTTGGGCCAAAAGTCTGATGCTTGAGCCAAAAAGCCAAAAGTCTGATGCTGTTATTTCCTTAAAGAGACCGTCATCAAGCCAGAATGTATGATTTAATGAGTTTAAACTTCAAGGACCAGGAGGTGGATTTAGGTTTGGGTATAGTGCTGGCAGGAGAAAATACAGACTTGTGCCCCCACTACTCCACCTCACCCAAAGACAACCACTCCAATTTCTTATCCTACCATGAAAATGACCAGTCCTGTGTCTCATTCCCTCAGAATCTTGCTCTTACAGGTGACAAGTATGAATGGGCTTGTTTCCATCGGACAACTGGGCATTAAATGTTCTTCTTCCTAGGAAATGTGTGTAAGGGAATCTCTCTTCAAGCACCTCTTCATTCCACTTTATACCTATTTTCCTTCCATAGTACCATACAGAGGGATTAGAAGAGCAAATGTAGAGAGAGAAAGTGGAGACCACACAAATCACAGTGCTGGATGGCTCGCAGTGAGGGTCCATAGTCATGTCTGTGCACTCCATCAACTTCTTCAGAGGACCTGCATCTCCTTCCTCTCCCTTCACATCTGTGTGACTCCATGGTCATGGCTATTGTCAAACTCAGCCAATCACAATTGGCTGGATTCTATGATTGGTCCAAAGGGTGGACCACATGAGCAAAGATCTTTCCTGAGATTTTATGAGCTAGGGCTTAAGAGAGAAGTCCTTTCCTTTTCAGTGATAAATCTGGGAAATGTGAGTTAAGAGCAGCCTGCGGCCAAGACTCCAATGCCTATAGAAATCCCACCTGAGGTAGGAGAAAGTAGAGAAAAGCCACAGAGCAACAGGGAGTGACTCCAAGTCCCAACCTACCCCTGCATTTCCAGAGTGCATGAACAATTAAAGTCCCTTTTTGCTAAGGTTGGTTCCAGTTGAGTTTCTGTTACTTACAGCCTGAAGTCCTGACTAACACAAGAAGTGAACGGTCAATGGTTCATTCACCTTGTGTTAGTGGTTGGGCTGAAATAAGAATCCAAGCCCCTGATTCTACTTCCTCAGGTCACAAGGGGCATCAGCTAGATCTCAGATGAGACACAACCCCACTCTGGGCTATATATGGGGTTGGACTCCATAATCTCAAAGGTTTCTTAAAAATATAAGTGTGATTTTGTTTGGTTTTAAAGCAATGAAGAAGAAGACAGAAAAACAAAGAGTGAGAAACAGAAGACGTGGGGAGAGGCAGGTGGAGAGAGCTGTTGCTTGGAGGGGAAAAAAGCCCAAATGGAATCATCTTTGTTCCCTGCTAGAGGCTAGAAAAAGTAAGAAGATTATTAGGATTTCTGAGACAGACTGACATCAATCAGTTGTACAGAAAAATAAATTTTTTTGGTCAGAAAATGTACCAACCCACACTAAGCTTGTGGAGAATCAGATGACCCAGCTTGGAAAGAGAAAACAGCGGTAACTCAAGTTTGTGTGGCTAGAAACAGCAGGGGTTCTCTAGGCCTTTCTTGCTGGGTGAACAGAATAAACGGGTCACCAGGAAAATGCCAGAAACTCCAGTGGCTTGGGGATTTCCATTCTCACCAGTACGGGTGATGGCAGACATGGAGTGATTCTAGGTCATCTGTGAGGGAAGAAGCTTCCAGATAGGGTTCGTTCTGGAGTGTGGTCTGGGAGTGTCCTGGAACTTTGGTCCTGAGTGTGTTCCTGCAATTCTTCCAACAAACCTGGGAGTTAGTCACTATCTCTTAGTACAATCCTTTGTTGCCTCAGCTAGCCAGAGTAGATTCTGTTGCTTGGAGCTGAGACCCATAATACGTAGTTGTGTATATGGTAGAATGGAGCTTGGTGGAGAAGGGAGTAGCAAGTATGTGCCAGGAACTGTAAATAGTGCAGGCATGACATTATCTATTATTTCCTGTGAAGACCATGGGGTAGATACTGCTGCCTTCATTAAGAGAAACCCAAGTCAAAGAAGTTAGATAGCTCGCCCTGGGTCAACCAGCAATCATCAGAGCCGAGAATCAAATTCAGGTCTGAAACTAAAGCCTATACTCTCTTTTCTTCTCCAGGAATTTCTCATGTATGCTCAATAATTCACTTCTTTAAAAAGCTAATTTTCATTGTGTTTAAAAATAACCTAAGAATTCAATCTGATAGATCTGAGAAATGTCATGGGTTACACCAATTCCACATGGCCTCCCTTAACTATGTCTCTCTGTGTGCCACCTCCCTCAGGGCTGTGGATGAACAAATTGATCTCTCAAGTCACCTAGGTCCTGCATGACCTAATATCCACCTGCCTTTCTTGTTCTGTCCTACATCATTCTCCCCACTCACTTACCTTGCTCCATGCTGTGATTTGACTGTTGTCCCCCAATTCATGTGCTGAAGTCCAAATGCCCAACAAGATGGTGGTATTCAGAGGTGGAGCCTTCAGAGGTGCTTGGGGCATGAGGGTGAGCCCTCAGGAATGGGATTAATGCTCTTACAGAAGAAATTTCACAGAGCTCCCTAGTTTTCCAACATGTGAGGACAGAACAAAAAGTCTGTGACCCCCAAAGGACCCTGACCCAATCATGCTGACACCCTAATCTTGGGCTTCAGCCTCTAGAATTCAGAGAAATAAGTGTTTGTTGTTTATAAGCCACCCAGTCTATGGTGTTTCATCACAGCAGCTTGAATGAGTGGACCAAAGTCCTCCTCACATAGACCTTCTTTCATCTCTTAGAACATCCTAAGCTCTCTCCTCTCTTGGTTCAGCACTGTATCTCCAGAGTTAGTGCCAAAATTGACCCTGAATCAGTAAGTTCTCAATAAATATTTATTGAATAAATGCATACATGATTCTTTAAGGAGTTTCTTGTGTTGAGTCTTATAATACGGCAGGAAAATCTTGGAATAATTCAAGTTCTATTCTGGACCAATTCTCTCTGAGGACGGGGTGGGGGAAGCAAAGACCATCTGGGAAATTTCTAAAGGACCTCAATGGTACCTTTCCAATCTCCAGTGATCTCACACTGTGAGCAAATTTGAAGAGTTTGGAATGGATGGAGAAGGGACCCCAAGACAACTGTCATTGGGGTTCATTAGAATACCACTCAACTCCACCCAACGATTATATACACACACGTGTACATGTGCATATATGTAAGTGTATATGTTGAATAGTTGATTCACAAATCTCATGAATAGAAGACAAACCTTCAGAAAAGGAAGGAGAGATGAACAGGTGAAGAACTTCACTCCTAGAAAGATGAGCAAAAGCTGCAAAGCATTTCCCATGGGGGACTATGATGGAGTCTTGTCCTCAACCAGCCAACATTTATGTCTAGTCCTGGTGATGTAGTTTGTTTCTCAGGGATGGCATCTCTGGATCCAGCCTCATGCCTTTTCACTCCTGTACTCTGAGGTGGTAGTGATGTAAAACAAGCATCACTATAATTGGATAATGTATCGTGGTTCTCTTTTGTTTGTTTCACCTAAAAATCACAGATTCTTTGGAGGTTAGCAAATGATGTATCTGCATTCTTCTCAAGTAATAGAACAAATCAGTCTAAAAATCACAAAATACCTTAGAGACCACTGACTGTGGTCCCTCCTTATTCTAAAGGATGGGGAAACTGTATCCCAGAGAAAGGAAAGAGCTTGCCCTGAGTCACACTGTGGGCAGAAACAAGCCCCGAGCCCCAGTCTCCCAACACCCAAGATCCAACACCAGGCTGGGTCTCTTGTCACAGCACCACATGTCCAGCCACACAGCACTACAGACTTGATTTACATCACAACACGTGGGCTCTTGCTGTCTCCAGCCGGGGCTCCCCACCATGCCGTGGGGCTCTGGATGTGCCCTTTACCTCACACGTTGACTTCAGCAACGCCCTCCGATTGGTTGCTCTGCCATGGAGCCAAGTCTCCCATTGTTAATCATCTTTTAAAAGAGTTTAACATCTGCTGCAGGGAAATTTACTGGCCTCAGGTTACCAGCTATAATTTTGGTCATTTGGGGGAAATAATGATGCTATAGTCGTCACTTTCCAAATGTTGCAGGAACCTGACCCAAATCAAGAAACCTCTCAATAAATCAGCTCAAAAACGGCATCAATTTCTAGCCTCACTATTTAGAAGTTGCAGCTCTGAATCAGTGTCTGGGCTAGAGAAAGCATCCAACTCAAAGTCTCAAGATTTTAATAATAGCTGCCATTGTTCAAAGAGGGATTCATAACTCTCAATGGACTCTGGCCAAAAATCTTGAGCCAGATTCTGTATTTATGTATGTTTGGATGTACTAAGGGCTCTGCAAGTTTTGTGAGTGGTTCTTTCAATGTTGGAGCTACCTAGTTCTCCAAGCCATGGTCCTGCTTGTAGCCATCAACCTGGACCAGGCCTTCCCTGCTGAGAAGCCTTCTTTAGCCCTTGATTTATGTACAGATGGCTGCATCATTGTACATGATGACATAGGTCACCAGTAATTTTTTTCAGAAAAGGGTAACTCTTATGGAGTCCTTGCTCTGTGCCAGAAGCCATTCTCTTAATTCATGTAATCCTCACAACCCCTATGAGACAGGTACTACAATTATCTTCATTTTACAGATGGGGAAACTGAGACACAGAGTGGGTAAATGAATAGCCTAAGATCACACATGTAATCAGAAGAGCTGGGATTTGACTCAGTCTGGCTCCAGACACTGACCTCCCTCTCTTCTTTAAACAGCTTTATTGAAATACAGCTCTCATATCATACAACTAACTCTCTTAAAGCATATAGTCTAGTGGGTTTTAGTGTATTCACAGAGTTCTGCAATTATCGTCACTAATTTCAAAACATTTTAATCACCTCAGAAAGAAGCCCTATTGTGGCACCTGGCTGGCTAAATCGGTAGGGCATCCAATTCTTGATTTTGGTTCAGGTCATCATCTCAGAGTTGTGGAATCAAGCCTCACATCAGGCTCTGCATTGGGGATGGAGACTGCTTAAGACTCTTCCTCCCTCTCTCTCCGTCCCTCTCCCCACCCCACTTGCACTCTCTTGTACTCCCTCTCTGAAACAAAAACAAAAACAAAAACAAAAACAAAACCCTATATTTGTCAGTAGACATTCCCAATTCCCTCCTTCTTCCAGCCCCACTCTTCCAGCAATCACTAATCTATTTTCTGTCTCTATAGATTAACTTGTTTGGGACATTTCATGTAAGTGGAAGCATACAATATATGTGACTGGCTTTTTTTCACTTAGCATAATGTTTTCAAGATCCACCCATGTTGTACCATGTATCCAGGGATGGCATCTCGTGTCTTTTTCACCTTCATGTCTTTTTCACAACCAAATAACATCTCATTGTATAGATATACCACTTTTTATTTATCCATTCATCCATTGACTGGGAATTTGAATTGTTTCTACTTTTTTGGCTACTATGAATAATGTTGCTATGAACATTTGTGTACAGGTTTTTGTACATCTCTACATTTTCTTTTCTCTTGGGTATACCTAGGAGTGGAATTGCTGAGTCACATGCTAACTCTATGTTGAACTCTTTGAAGAACTGCCAGACTATGGCTGCACCATTTTACATTCCCATCAGCAATGTATGGAGAATCCAGTTTCTCTGCATCCTCACCAACACTTACATTTCCCACTGTTCTGGTTACAGCCACCGTAGGGAGTGTGAAGTGATATCTCACTGTGGTTTCAATTTGCATTTCCCTAATGACTAATGAAGCTGAGCATCTTTGCTTGTGCCTTTTGGTCATTGGTGTATTTCCTTTGAGAAATGTCTATTCAAGTGTTTTGCCTATTAAGAAAAATGATTGTCTTGTCATTGTTGAGTTGTAGGGATTCTTTATATCTCCTGGATACAAGTCTCTTAGTAAGTGTATTTCTCCCATTCTGTGGGTCATCTTTTCCCTTTTTTGATGGTATCCTTCAAAGCACAAAGGTTTTCATTTTCATGATTTCCAAGTTATCTATTGTTTGCTTCTATTGCTTGTGCACTTGATGGAGTATCTAAGAAGGACTTTCCCATGTCAATGTCACAAAGATTTGCTCCTACATTTTGTTCTGAGAGCTTTAAAGTTTTAGGTTTTATACTTGGGTTTTGATGTGCTATGAGGTAGAAGTCCACCTTTATTCTTTTGCATTGGATGCCAGTTGTTCCAGCATTATTTGTTGAAAAGATTATTCCCCCTCCCACTGAATAATCTTGGCACCCCTGAGGCCTCTCTTGACTACCACAGTCAATTTCTTGTCCTGAAAACTTTGGGAAGATGAATGCTTCTGTGTATGTGTCATAAAAAGCAGCTGAAACTAACCAAAACAAGGACCCACAATGCCAACCTCTGGTGAACTTAAGTTATCAGATGTGTGAAAGTCTAAAGAGTAATGATGATGAAGTAAGACCGAGGCCAGAATATCTATCTGATCTCCAAAGACTGAAAGGCCATTGGAAAGGAGATGGGCTCTTAATAAAGTTCTGAAAAACAAAAGTCTCCTAAGTAAAAAGGAAAAAAGAAAACTCCATGAAGAGAAAATGCTGCCTAAACTAGCAGACATCTTCTGGTCAACTCTGAGATGTTACTAGTGTTCTCTGCCCAAGACACATCCAAATGAACATATAGAGTCAGATGTAGTCAGCCAACATTAAGATTAGGGTTTCAGATCTGTGATGATTTCTATCAGTCCTTCCTCTAAAATCTTAAGGTTATTCCTTTCATTGTCACAACTGTTAATACAATAATTTCTTGCCATTATTTAGCCCAGAGTCTGCCCCATTGGTGGCTCAAGGTCCCTATCAACTTTCTGCTCCTAGAGTGGAGAGGCCATAATTTTATCGCCCTTCCCTTTCCACAAACATCTCTCCAACCTCAGAAGGAGGTCTAGCGTTACTCAATTACTGATTCATTGCCTCTTCTACAATTGCTGATTCATTGCCTCTTCATTGTCTTCTACAAAGACAGCACCCCACACCTGAAGGATACTCAGGTAACTCAGACAGCCACGACTTTAAAAAATAATTTCTTTAGAGTAGAGGTAATACCACATTGAGTAAGACATCATACTACATGGAACTTACTTAGATGTGATCAAGCCCCAATATTTTGCCTTAACTTCTTCAGGTTTGCTTTCATTTCCTCTACTTTCATCATGAGCCACTTCCTCACTCTCCAAAGAGTTTGTATAAGCCAGGGCAAATAACACTAGTTGCTATATCAACCCCACAAATTAAAACAGTTTAATTCAATAAAAATTCATTACTGTCTCCCACAAAGTCCAACGCACATATTCCAAGCCAGTGGGCAGACTCCCATGTGGTCTTTCAGTGCCCTAGGGTTTTTCCATCTTGTTTGTCTGCCATACTCTTAAGACTCTCAGTCCTCTGCTGGACCCTATCCATCCAACGTGGAGATGATAAGGAAAGGATATGGAATCACTCAGTTTTTGTTAATGGGATAGGCCTGAGTGACATATTTAGCTACATTTTATTGGCCAGAACTCAGTCACATGGACACATCTTACTCAAAAAGGGGACAAAAGCCTCCTGTGGCCAGGAGACAGGAAATGTTTTTTTTTTTTTTTTGTCAAAGAACTTGGCAGTCTTTTCAGAAACTATGAAGATGCAGAATTCAGCTTCCATGATGACAAAATCTTTATGATGCTTCCAAGCTGTCCTGTTGTCATCCTTCCTCCAAGCTCAGAAAGGTCTCCCTGGCTGTTTATTACAAGTATATCTGTATGAAAGGGGCCCATAGGCAGATCTGAAAGCCAAGCAGTCAGATGAGTCTGAACAGGATCCTTCCTTTCATAACAGCAGCATAACAGCTCAAAATGGTCCCACCAGAATTCTGCAAATACCCAATTTTTTTTAATAAATAAATAACACAAAGAAACAAAACAACAACAACAAGATGTTCTGAGAGCCTGAGCTGGTACAGGAGACAGAGTGTGATGTGTCGGTTGAAAGGGCAGGGCCCTGGGAAACTGGAAAAACAGTCATGTCTCTCCAGAGGCTGGAGCAAAGTGAGATGCAAGTCATTGAAGCAGAAACTGGAGATATCAGAACAAAGCATGGATTAATTAATCAATCTAGGCATTGAGAATCAACAGCTACTAACATCACAAGAAAGGAGATAAGCAGAACTTATGTGACTCCTAATGAAAAAGCACACTACTACCTATCACCTAGGGAGAAAAATGAAACCTGAATGTGATCAAGCCTCAAGGTCCAACTATTAATTTATTAAAAATGCACAAGATTGAAGAATATGCTAAACAACACCATGAGGATGCAATTGGCAAGATCTAATCTGTGCAAAGCCCTATAGGTCAAATGACCCTGGCTTTTCAACAAATACGTAGCAGGGAACAAAAAGGGGAAAGGAAGTTTTATATAAAAAGAGACTTAAAAAGATGTATCAAAGATGTGGGCAAAACTAAAGTGCAGTGCTTAGGAATGTATATTTATAAACTACTAAAAATGTCTTGAAATGAAAAATGTCTTCAATGTCTTGAAATGAAAATGAACTTTTGGGACTTCACCAAAATAAAAAGCTTCTGCACAGCAAAGGGACCAGTCAACAAAACAGAAAGGCAACCCACGGAATGGGAAAAGATATTTGCAGATGACCCTACAGACAAAAACTTCTCAAGAACTTCTCAAACTCAGTACCCTAGAAACAAATAATCAAGTCAAAAAATAGGCAGAGGACATGAGCAGTCACTTCTCCAAAGAAGACATACAAATGGCTAACAGATGAAAAAATGTTCATCATCATTAGCCATCAGGGAAATTCAAATAAAAACCACATTGAAATACCAACTTATACCAGTTAGAATAGCAAAAATTGACAAGACAAGAAACAACAAATGTTGGAGAGGTTATGGAGAAAGGGGAACTTATTCCTCTTACACTGTTGGTGGGAATGGAAGTTGGTGCAGCCACTTTGAAAAACAGTGTGGAGTTTCCTCAAAAATTTAAAAATAGAGCTACCCTATGAGCCAGCAATTGCACTACTGGTTATTTACCCCAAAGATACAGATGTAGTGAAAAGAAGGGCCACATGCACCCCGATATTCATAGCAGCAATGTCCACAACAGCCAAACTGTGGAAAGAGCCAAGATGCTCTTCAACAGACAAATGGATAAAAAAGATGAGGTCCATATACACAATGGAATATTACTCAGCCATCAGAAAGGATGAATACCTAACTCTTGCATCAACACAGATGGAAATGGAGGAGATTTTGCTAAATGAAATAAATCAAGCAGAGAAAGTCAATTATCATATGGTTTCATTTATTTGTGAAACATAAGGAATAGTATGGAGGACATTAGGAGAAGTAAGGGAAAAATGAAGGGGGGTGGAATCAGAGGGGGAGATGAACCATGAGAAACTATGGACTCCAGGAAATAAACTGAAGGTTTCAGAGGGGAGGGGGAGTGGGGAGTGGGTTAGCCCAGTGATGGATATTAAGGAAGGCATGTATTGCATAGAGAACTGGATGTTATGTGTAAGCAATGTATAATGGAACTTTACATCAAAAACTAATAATGTACTGTATGGTGACTTACAAAAGAATTTTAGATTAAAGTACTAAATAAAAGAAGTTTAAAAAAATGTCTACCACAAAAGTCAGCCATCTTCACATAGGAGGACAGCCCTGATGTCCCAAGTAGCTAAGGAAGAGACATGAGCTCAGGAGAGTTGAGTTCAGTTTCCTGTCCTGTTTCTGGTTTTCAAAATGAATTTAGGCAAGTCTCTGCCTCTCTCTGGGACTCACCTCTTTGGTGGAAAAATAAGGTTAATTGTGCCAATTCTGCCAAACTTCTAGGATTGTCCTGAGAACTAAATGAGCCTGGGCCCCCCCGGTGAGCCAATCACCTTCTGCATTGAACATTACCTGATCCAAGAGAGGCAAATCCTCCTTTCCTGCTGACCCCACAGTCAGGAACACAACACTATGATGTTCCAGCTAGTTTCTTATGACTCTTCTCAACCTTCAGTGTTACCAGTACCCAGTAAAGAACGTGGGCACAATTGATGAAGTCTGTCATAGATGCTCAATGAAGTCCACTGAATGAATAATATGTAGAAGAATCTATAATGATTAAGGTGTGGCTTGTGAGTGTAAATTATGATAATTATTTGTTAACTTCACTGAGCTATAGGATTAGGACAGTAGGGGGGAAATGTCATATTATTAAGACTGGATGATTTGACAATCGGTTGCCTTTCAGGTAGAGGGGACATTTTGATGAAAGAAGGGGAAACGAAGTCCATTAACCAGACCATTGCTTTGTCTTGGCAGGGTAGGCAGATCACAGCACCAGAGAAGGTGACCAGAGGAAGTGGTAAAAAGAGGAGGAGGGAGGGGATGTCTAAAGCCAAAGCTATATATAATTTTAAACTGAAGGATTGGTAGAAACACTCCACCATCTGAAAACAGCCTGGAGAAGAGGCTTAACTGTCCATACTCCAGGGCTCTGCTGCTGAACCTAATAGTGAGCTCAAACTATCCTGTGCTCTCCTAACAGTCCAGGAGGCCTCACTGGGAGACTGTAGGGACATAAAAGAAAATCCCATGGGACCCTGGACCGAATGATGTCAAGTAGGTCCAGCCAAACCTTAGTATTTCTAGAAGCTCATCGTCAAGATCTGTTTCCCAGTAGACTATATGTGCCAGGCTTCATATGCCAGGGAGTGGTTTTCACAAAAGGCTGCTCTGAACAGATGCTAGAGGGGAGACTGAACGTCACTGAGCCTTAACTCTGGTCTTGGAGGGGAAAACTGCATCCAGGTATTAGACTGATAATGACATGAGCTTTGTTCTCTGAGGCTGGTGCCTACTCACCTTCACTTCCTTGCCTAGTGCCTTGGGTAGACACTCAGGCTGGAGAAGCTGGGCTCTCAGTTCTGGCTTTACCTCCAGGTATCCTGGGGAGGATCTTTGAGAGACAGGTTCCAGGACATCAGTTCTTTCCTCTTCCTAAATAAGGAACAGGAGTATACACAATAGCTCAGAGACTCCCAAACTGCCACTCATTGAAGTTAGGCCTGCCTACTCCAAGGCCAGAACTCAGGGCTATCTCAGATCTGCTTGGTGCAAAGGTTTATCATCCCACACACGTGGCAGAATTCCCAGCTCCAGAGCAGTGAGAACACTTTTGTACAAGTTCTCAACCTGATGTCCTATCTTTCCAAAAAGCCAGAAGGTACAAATAACAGAAGTAACATTTCAAATGCATCTCAAGCAGCAAGGTCTCTTGTCTGGGATGCAGACTATCTATGGAAGGGTCTACAAGATGGTATCACCTGAGAATTTTTCTCAGGTTTTCTACCTGAGAATTTTCTACTGTGTCCATATGGCTTAAGAATAACATCCTGGCCCTCTTTCTGTGACAAGCTTTGGAAAAACTGAACTGAGACTGGGCTGGAAGTAGGTCCATGAGCCACGTTCCAAGTCCAGGTCTATAAGGAAGTGAGAGAGAGAACAGCCAGTACCAGCTCTTCCTCCTCCCGCTGCTGCTGGGCTCCTGTTTTCTCAGCCCCCTCCAGAAGCTCCTCCTTTCACCGGCAGCTCTGATGAGAATTATGGAATTGCTATTATTACCCCAGCCCAGTGTCCAGGGCTTGATGGCTGCAACCCTGGCAGCTCCCGTCTACAGGAGAGCCAACTGCAGTGACAATAAAACAAAGTCCTTGGCAGCTGAAGGCCTCTCTTCTGTGTGCTGGGGCTGACGAACAGGATGTCAAGCCAGCCCTGACTCTGGCTCCTTGGGAAGTCTTGGAGTTGGCCTACTGCCTCCCTGGCATCTGATTCCAAAGACATTTTTCAGCCCAGCTGGGAAGGTCCTGACAGCCTCAACAAGGCTCATTCTATCAACCTCAAGAAATGAGAGTCCCCCCGCCTGGGCTGTCTGACCAAGGCCTTTTCTAGAAGAGAAGGTGTTTGGTTTTCCCCAGTTTGGCTGGCTTTCCCAAGCAACCAAACAAACAAATAGCATTTAGAGAGCACCACTGAATGCAAAAGCATTACTCAAGATTCATGCAGCCAACACATATTTCTGTAGCACTTACTTTGTGTGAGGTACTGTGTTAGGTTCTGAGGATCTACCCATGCACAGAGGAGGGAAAAGACCCATTCTCCTGGAATCCATATTCTATTGTCAGGAAAGTGAGGAGAAAAAAGAATAAATAAATAATTTAGTGAATTAGAAGGCAACAGATGCTATGGGGGGATTTGAGCAGTCAGGGAGATTGGGTGTGTAAGAAGCAGGACTCAGGTTTCAGTGGGTGGTCAAGAAGGCCTCACTAAGAAGGTAACATCTGACCAAGTCTTGAAGGAGATAAAGGGTCAAAACCTAAACGCCACACTGATGGCCTTCCAGGAGTTTAGAGGCCTGTTTACAGATGGCTATGACAGGATGTGTCTTGTGAAGTGCCAGAGTAGAGGGTGTTGGGAATTCAGAAGAGGAAGCTACTACAGCCCACTGTGGCCCAGCAGGAGAGCACGCCATCTTGGAACTGTTCCCAGAGAACACTTTATTACCTGAAACTTGGACAAGATGCCTAAGTCAGGTGGGCTTTTGGCTGAGGTGTGACCAGAAATATGAGGAAAGGGTGTGACTGGGGCTCAGGGGAGCAAAGTAGGGACCATGCAGGGGAAAGGCATGGCCAGAAGCCCATTCCAAGGTGGGGTTGTCCAAGAAAGAGAAATACCTCTGGAGCTCTCATGGGCTGAGCTAGTGGGAAATTCCCCTTCTTCCAACTTTGATACTTCCAGATCTGATTGTTCTCCTAAGACCAAGCCCACTATGCTCAGAGGGGATCACACCTGCCTGCCCATCAGTATCACCTGGTTTTTTAATAACACGGTTTCCTGGGTCCCATCTGGGACCTATAAATCAGAGTCTGTTTTTTAAAAGCTCTCTAGATGGTTCCACAGACCAATCAGGTTTTGGGTCCACTGTTCTGACCTTACACTGTCATATTTTTACTACCTGAATCATTTAAGAGGCAATTTATGTGGTAGGAAATTCATATTAGGGGCTCTCCCCACTGAGTGGGAATGGTCTGTTAAATGTAAGTCTCCATGATGAGCCTGTGAGCTCCTTGAGGGCCGTGACTATATCTTACTTTTCCATATGAAAATTTTGGCATTTTCTCTATGAAACATAATAGATATTGATAAATATGTTCTGAACTGAACCGAACCAGGGACTAGCCATCCAGCTGTGGTCATGACACTTAGCA
The DNA here is from genome assembly GCF_011764305.1 of Mustela putorius furo. Classification (NCBI taxonomy): domain Eukaryota; kingdom Metazoa; phylum Chordata; class Mammalia; order Carnivora; family Mustelidae; genus Mustela; species Mustela putorius. Next base: position 11,155,313 of record NW_025422123.1, on the reverse strand, counting down.
TCCCTGATCCTCTATTGGCATCTATAAAATGGGTCCAATGATTGCTGGCCTTCCTGTCTCACATTTGTGAGAGGCCCAAAGTGAGGGAACTTGAATATTTGCAGGAACAATGGAATAGTTTCTTTTTAGGAATTCCCACTGGAGAGAGGAAACTAGGTATGGATGATCCAAAACAGGTCATCATATTATAGCCTTTTTAAACCTTTGAATTCACCCTATGCATAAACTTACCTTCCTGAATTTTCTTCTCTTGCTTTAACTAAAAAATCACTCATACTGAACAAAGAGTTGAATAAGTATCTACTGTGTGCTATATATACCGTATTTGGCAATTGGAACCCACAAATAATAAGACACAGTCCTGTCACAGAGCCCAAATATGAACATGGACTATGATAGCAGGTATAAACAAGTTGTGGAGAGGGGTTATGGCCCAAAGTATTACTTCTAGGCCTGAAATAATGAGCAAAACAAAATCTATAAGAGTTCAAGCCAAAAAGTGCACCATGGCCAGAAAAAGGCAATGGCACAGAAAATGGAGAAAAACAGACAGGTCTTTCAGGACCAGCAAGTCAGGTGACATAACCAAAGTGAGGGGTGGATGCAGAAGATGTAGGAGAGGGGCGAGGGGTAGTAAGCAGCCTCAAACATGGCACCCAAAGATCCCTGCCTCCTGGCATTCCTGTCTTCGTATGATCTCCTCCCTTTGAGTGTGGACTAGACCTAGAAGCCCACTTCTAACAAGGAGAGTATGGCAAAAGTGATGAGATGTCTCTTCCAAAATCATTTGCAAGAAAGACTACAGGGGGGATGCCTGGGTAGCTCAGTTGGTTAAGCGTCTGTCTGAATCAGGTCATGATCCCAGGATCCTGGGACTGAGTTCCACATCAGGCTCCTTGCTCATCGGGAAACCTGCTTCACCCTCTGCCTGCCTCTCCCTCTGCTTGCGCTGCCTCCCCTCACCAAAAAAGAAATAAAATCTTTAAAAAAAAAAAAAAAACTGGGGCACCTGGGTGGCTCAGTAGGTTAAAGCCTCTGCCTTCCGCTCAGGTCATGATCCCAGGGTCCTGGGATTGAGCCCCACATCAGGCTCCCGGCTCCTTGGGGAGCCTGCTTCCCTTCCTCTCTCTCTCTGCCTGCCTCTCTGCCTGCTTGTGATCTCTGTCTGTCAAATAAATAAATAAAATCTTTAAAAAAAAAAACTACAGCTTTCATCTTGGGTTCCCTCCCTTGCTCTCCCACTGACTCTCTCTGAGGAAGTCAGTGTCATGTTGGGACTTGCCCTGGGGAGAGACCCATATGTCGAGAAACTGATGTCTCTGGCCAATAGCCAGCAAGGACCTGACACACTCAGTCCAACGGCCTGTGAGGAACAGAATCCTGCCAATAGGCACATGAGTGAACTTAGAAGTGTGTCCTCCTCCAGCTGAACATTCAGACGAGACCACAGCCTGGCTGCCATCTTGACTGTGGCTTTGAGTGACCCTAAGGTGGAGGACCCAGCTAAGATACACCTAGATTCCTGTGAGATAATAAATACTTGTTTTAAGCTGCCAGGCAACTCGTTACTCAGTAATCAATCCAGGTGGCCCTCACAGTTTTCAGGCATGAAAGTGAAATAATTAAACTTAATCAACCATTTGTTGATTAGCAGTGAGGGGTTACCACAGGAAGCCCCGTGAGGAGTGATGGGAGTTTGAACAAGGTAACAGGAGAGGAAACAGAAAGGAATGAACAAGAGATTCTGCGAAATGTAGTGGTTGGGACATGGCTTCCAAGAGGACAAATTGCCCATTCATCTGGTTACTCAGACCAAAAACCTTGAAGTTGTCATTGATTGCTCCTTTACGCACACCCACACTCAATCTGCCAGTAAATTCCATCTTGACCTTTCCCTCCTTCCCAGATCATGCCACTTCCCTGCTCAAAACCTACCAATGACTTCTAATCGCACTTAGAACAAAATCCCAAGTCCTCCTCAGGGTCTGCAAGACTCAATGCACCCTGGCTTCTGGCCACTATCTGAGCTGTCTCCCTGCCTGCCCTGCTCATGCAGCCCAGCCAAACTGTCCCTTGCTAGCCCCTCTGCCTGGAATTCTCTTCCTATAGACACTATTTGCTCCATTCACCCCTTCAGTCTTTTCGGAAAAGGATTCTGATGATTCTGATTCAGAAAATGATGGGGAGGCATTTAAGCAAAGGTCCTGAAGAAAACCCAAGGAAATCGCCATCTTGGATGGCTTAGGGAAACTGGCCTCATTCGTTCAGCATCACATCATCTGTGGCAAGATCAGTAGTATTAGGTAGGGTGAAAGCCTTCCCAGATGATGCCAGGAATGTGGAGTCTGGGACCCAGTGATCAGAGAGAATGAGAGACATTCTTCTTAGGGGTTATTGTACATGTGAAACAGCTCAGGGACAGCTCTTCCCACCTGTCATGGCCCCTGGTACCTGCCCCAGATTCTTCCCCTCCACCAGTGGGTTTGATCCACCAGTGAGGCTACAGATGCTGTTTTCACCACTGTCTGGGCAGTCTGATGATGGAGGCACAGGGAGGTGGAGGATTTATCCAGGCTTTCTTGTTCCCAGTTCAAATGTACCTCATTGTCCTTGGGTCTTCAAAACTATGAGTGCTGGACAGGAAAATCTAATTAAATCCTAATAAGAAAATAGGTGACATGTAAAAAGTCCTTTGTCTATTGTGTAACTATTTTAGCTTAATATGGTGTGGGTGTGAAGCAGTCAGTCATTAAGCTGACCTCAACTGGCCACCTACCAGCCAGGCGGTCAGGCGCCATGCTAAGCAGCAGCCGCTCACTCTGCATACCCAGTACATGCCAGGATGGGACATGGGTTTGAGTCTGCAGGGCCAGGTGGAGTGAGAGGAGGGGAAGGAGGGCTCTCTGGGCCACTTTCCTGCAGCTTGGGGAGAGCCACAGCCCTCAGGGGGCTCTCTACCCCATGAAGGGTCTTCACATCTCTTGGCCAAGTGGCTGTCTCCACTCACCCTGGGCTCCTCGGAGGCCTCCCAATGGCCCTGGACCACTCAGCTGGCAGCGAACTCACCACAAGCATGGTGATGGTCTCTTGGAAGTGAGCAGGTTCATGATGATGGGAACTGGCTCCTCAGGGTGATTTGGTGAGTCAACTGTGTGCCCCTCCCCCCAGTCCTCTACTTCATCATCCCCCCCTATAGGCCACCCACAATGTCCTAGAAATGCCAGCTCTCCTATTTTCACTTTTTCCTTCAAGATGGAAGAAAAAAAGACAAGGAGTCGGAAAAGCAAAGGAGCCAGGTAGTGAGCAGGGAAGCGCCTTGGAGAGCAGTCAGACAGGGCGGGACCAGAGGATTTCGGGGACAGGGGACCTTCAGATCATGAGGGCAATGGGCCTCACTCCGGTGGTGACAGGAGTTCCCCAGACCCTGGGCAGACCAGGAAAGGGGTCTAAACACCATCTCACTCAACATTGGTTTCAAGTCAACTGATGTTCAAAGAGGTTAGAGGAATTGCCCGAGTTGGTAATTAGGCCAGATTTGTTCTGGCCTTAGAGAATGGAAGAGAATGTTGGAAAAATAGTTACCTTGGACAGAAAGCCTGAGTTTTAAGGCACTCAACCATAGACACCTAATCATTTACCTACAACGGGTCTCCATCTGGTTTCCTGTAGGCCAGCCTAAGCTCCTTCAGGGTGGGGAGGGTGGTGTTTCTGAGCGTCTCTCATGTCGTGTGGACACCCAAGAAATGCAGGCTCAAAAAGCGATGAACAGAGGAAAAAACAGCCACGGGTGAGCCTGAAGCCATGAAAAAAATAAATGATGAGCAAAGAGATACCCTCTAAGTTGCCCATGGCTCACTCCTGCTGAGAAGGTGAAGCCAAAATGAAAAGGCCACGTGGTACAGTGGAAAAGCTCAGAATCATAAATAATCATAGGCACATCATTAATGACAGCAAGAATGTACATTGCATAGCACTCTATTTTGTCACGGAGCCTTGCCACCTTGGTCAAGGACTGCTGGCCAGGGCTGGTCAAGGCCACGCTCACAGTCCCCAGTCCTGCAAACCCCACAGTGAGAGGAGGAGCAGCAAAGAGAGGAGTGTTCTTTCTGACCTCAAACCTGGGCAGCGCTTGATAAATTCAATTTCCACACCCACCTGGAGTGAAAAATGGCCTATATCAGTGCCTGCCTCATGTTCATCAGACTCTCCAAGGGACATGAGACTTTGGGGGGAAAAAGCGTGCTCTGAATCTGTCATTGATCTTCTTCTAAAGTCACTATTTCGTTTATTTTAAAATTTCAAAAAAGCATCAAGAGAGGGGATGAGATTCTTTAATGCTCATCAGAAGGCAGTCCAGGTTTGAAAGGCTGAGAAATCCCACAAATGTGTCTGTTTCTGCAGGGGGCATGCTGCCCACTCCTGTGTGTCCTCGCAAAGAGCGTAGAAAAGGGGGTGAGCCCCTCTCCGGGGTCCTCACCATTCTCCTTCTGAGGGAGACGAATAGCCCTCCCACTGTATTCAGGAATCGCTTTCATCCTCCCCAGTTTATCTGATCGGACGGGTGATCCAGCCAGTGTAACATCTCCAGGAGCCCAGCAGGAGCCCACCTCAATTCAACAAATACTCACTGAAGCCTGCAGTGAACAAGGCCCGGCACTCGCACCGAGGCCCCCCAAAACTTCACAATCCAGCGTTCCATCACCCCACCATGTAGCCCCTCTGGTTGTCCCCTGCCCTAGAGAAGGAGAAACAGGGAGGGGACTGACACAGATTGGACACACAGGTCTGCCCTCAGCGTGCTAGACCACTTAGTGGAGACAGTTTATAGCTGCAGTCTTCTGCACTACTTTACTTTCCTGTCTGTGTCATTTCACACCTACCCCCCAAGCACTGAGAGTCTCCGAGACCCTCGGTGTCTGGCTGGTTCATCTTTAAACGGCCATAAACACATGTACTGCCAGGGATGCCATGAGGATCAGGGATAATGGGGCCGTGCCATACCCACCTCCCCCTGTACTTTGCAGGATGGGTCCCTGCCCTTATTTTGCATCCAAATCACTCACAGAGACATGAGGAACCGCTGCTGGCTGGTGACACTGACCCCCAGCTGATGGCCCTTCCCCAGTCCTGCTATGAAACCAGCCTGCAATTTTTTTAAAGGTTTTATTTATTTGAGAGAGAGCACAGAGGGAGAGGGAGAAGGAAACTCCCCGCTGAGCAGGAAGCCAGATGTGGGTCTCAATCCCAGGACTCAGGGATCATGACCTGAGCCACAGATGCTTAACTGCCTGAGCCACCTAGGTGCCCCTGCAATGTTTTTTGGAGAGTGAATTGGAATGCTTGATTTTCTGAGCGACACTGGGCTACAAATGACATACAGCCTACTCTGGGCTCCTCTTAAAGTATAATCCATCTTCAATGGAGAATCACAGAATGGTGGGTCAGAACTTAAAGGGATATTCACAGTGATGCCCTGGTTGCAAATGAGGTGGCTGAAGCAACCACCACCACCACGACCAACAGAGACAGAGACATAACCCAGAGCAGTGAAAGACTGCAGTTCACACCCAGTTCTACTTTTCCCCAAATCCAGTGCGTCCAAACGGAGATTTTACCCATAAGGTTTGCTTTGCCATAAAGGTCTGTCTCAGGCACTTGGCAATTGCTGGTAGGGTTGGGAGTTCCTGCAGGGGCACCAGAATCATCTCATGATCGAGTCTCCGATGTACCCGGCCATTCAGGCTCTGATACCCAGCCAACCACTCCCAGGCCATTTCTCCCTTATGCACCAGCATCTGCCTGTTCTGAATGTTTACATGGGGCACCCTAGTCCAGGCGATCATGCCACGGACTGCAAGTCTTCGTGGGAGAATTGGTAAATATCATATGGGAAGTTTCTACACATGGGCAATATGTCACTAAAACATCAGTTTTTAACTTTCAAAACTCATTCACCACCCCAGTGATACCAGAATGTTCCCCAGCCTGTGGGTTTGGAGTTCCTAACCTTTCTTTAACCAGCCTTCCTCATGATTCCTTCCAGGTCCATTGGGTGGGTCTTCAGAGTAGTTCACTGCAAACAGAAAGTTTCCAGACTTCAGAAAAGCATTCGCACTTCACTGTCTTCTCAGAATATGCATGAGGGAGATCAAATGGCTAAAGGCCAGCAGGCAGGACAAGTGGCAAGAGCTCCAGCCATGGGGTCCTGCTGTAGGACTCTCAGCCCCGTCTTGCCACCTTGCTGTGTGACCTTGGGCAAGTTACTTCTCCTCTCTGGGCCTCAGGGTCCTACTTTGTAGAATAACCTGCTTATTGGGGAGAAAGTCTAGGTGGCCTGCCAGCTCGGTGCTCATGATTCCAGGGGTTCCTGAGATCCTGGACTCAGAAACCAGAGAGATCTCGGGAGAGCCGCTCAACCCTAAGTAACACAGAAGTGATGATAATTAAATGCCTACAACTTTGGATTTTGTGAGGAGTAAATGAATTGATACATACATGTAAAGGGCTTGGAACAGTGCCTAGTACACAGTAAGCACTCACCAAGTACGAGCTCTGACTCCCGTTACCTTCACAAGGGTTGTATCTACCCATCTTTGTGTCCCTGGCCACCACCACCCCCCACCCCCCACCCATCATGTGGGACCAGGCGGGCTCTGCCTGAATGGAAAGTTGAATTCAAATAATGAGTAAGAAAAACATCCATACCAAATATACGGGAGGGGAGGCACAAGGGGGCAGCTATTCTATGAAGAGACAAATATTTTTTCTGTCTTAGCCCTTTTAAGTGTCTGTGTTGGGTGGGGGTGGGGCGTCAGTACCGTCAGCCCCTCCCAGGCCCCCCACACCTCCCCCACCCGACTTCTGAGCCCTACTTCTGCCCACATCCCCCAGTCCTCCTTCTGTGATAACCCTGCAAAGCCCCACCCCCACTCAGCCCATCTCAATGGCCTCTCCGCCTTCTTTCATCCCATAGTTCATCTTCCAACTCAAGGGAAACAGTAGTCAAAAAAGAAACAGTCCTCCGCCGCCCCTCAGCCCCTGGCCAGTAATCTGAGCTGCAGAAGGAAAGGAGCAATTATGGTTTGGGGTTTCTCCTCCTCCTCTTGCAGCTCCTTGACTCACTTTTCATCTTTCTCCTGCCTTTTGAGCGCTCTGCATTTTAGGGGTGGCTGGAGGTGGGGGGGTGCAGCGAAGCAGTGAGATTGGGGGGACAATAGCAGCCCTGGGGCAAGGGGCTGCTAATCCACAGCCCCAAAGACTCTGCCAAGTGCCTAGCAGGCTCACCCCTCTCCCAGAAGGAAATTTATTAGCAGAGGCTGCGGGGAGGGCTGGGGTTACTGAGACTTCATTACTCTTACAAAATACACTATGGGACGTTTACTAGTGTCCCGTGAAGTGTGGCCATAAATCAGGAGCTCTGCAGCACTTGTCAGAAGAAATGAGGAAAGTGCGTTTGCTCGCACCCACCGTGGCCTTGCAGTTGACCTCATCCCCAAAGCGAGGCCACGAACCTTGACAAAGCTGCACCACTAGCAGCCCTCGGGGCACCCTCCCGGCCCCATGGCTGGGCACAGGTTGGGCCCAGCCTCCACAGTCTGAAGGAACATGTGTCCAGGTTCAAAACTACACATATCACACGTTGAATCTCTCCTGGAAATAATATTTCCTCTGACAATTTTATTCTCCCGGCCCCAGGGACCTACAAAACTTCTGTGCAGCACGATCCTGTTTCTAATATATGTGTGTGTGTGTGTGTGTGTATACACATATATATATGTGTGTGTGTGTGTGAAGGAAATACACTCAAAAGTTAACAGCAATTCTCTCTGGGCACAACAATTATGGGTGATTTTTATTATCTTCTTCATACTTTCCCAGATTTTCCACACTTTAAAAAAAATAAATATGGGTGAGGTTTATAATCAGAAAAATGTTACTTAAAAAAAAAAAAAAGAAATTCAAGACTCAATCCCGGGGGAAATATGCCGATGTTCGTGTTATTTATAAAAATGTAAAACTATAAACAACCTCAACATATAATAATTATTCCACATTCCAGAACAGAATATCACCCAGCCACTTAAAATACTGGCTTCGAAGAGGTGGGGGGAAATGTTTATGATTTAATGCTTAGAGGAAAGAAAAAGGGCAAAAAAAAAAAAAAAACACCCCAGGCCATTTTATATGCATATGCTGACTTGTACTGTATAAAAATTATACATACGAAAAATGCCTCGAAGAAATATTATTATTGTATTAAGGGGTGGGCTTCTGGAATATTTTCTTTTCCTCTTCTCCATTTTCCAAATCTTAGGTAATGAGGTTATAGTTCTTTTGTAATTTTTAAGTGTTTGAAAGGAGAAAAAAATGCAAGCTGGGCTGGGGGTTCCTACTCTCCTCCCCCTCCCCGCCATAGCCCAGTACCACACACATGTTCTCACCCCACATTAAAACATGAGGCCTGGGGTGTTGTGGTGGGTTCAGTTCCGTTGGGACAATCTGGAACAATCAGCTCCACCAATGAAATTTTATGGAGTTTCTTACTTTGAAGCCAAGTAATGAGACTTGGCCCCTGACCAGGCCTTGAAATGTTCAAAGCACCCCCCCACACCCCATCAATTAGCTAATCCAAGGCATCCGAAGTAGGTAGGCGGGCAGGCGGGCATCGAGGCCCTGGTTTCTAGAAGAGAAGAGGGGAGGGAGGTGTCCCTGTCTGAGGCTAAACTGGGACCCAGCTTAATTTAAGGCCAGACCCAGGGAGCTGGGGATCCTTCTGGAGAAACGCCCTCCTCCAGCTCAGCAGCCAGCGCACACAGGTCCCTTCCTTCTGTCTTTTTTTTTTTTTTTTAAGATTTTATTTATTTATTTGACAGACAGAGATCACAAGTAGGCAGAGAGGCAGGCAGAGAAAGAGAGAGAGAGAGGGAAGCAGGCTTCCTGCTGAGCAGGGAGCCCGATGCGGGGCTCGATCCCAGGACCCTGAGATCATGACCTGAGCCGAAGGCAGCAGCCCAAACCACTGGGCCACCCAGGCGTCCCCCTTCCTTCTGTCTTAACTGAGGGACACTCCAGAAAGAGAGATGGCTGGAGGTCTCTGAGCTGCTCTCTGTGGGGTGGAGGAATACATCATCTGGAAATGAGATGTCTGTTTGAAGAAAACAGGCTGGTCTGGAGCACCCCCTGGCTGACCAGCGTGTCCACTGCTGCAAATCAACACCCCATGCCTCAGCACAGATAAGAGGTGCTACTGGTCTCTCTTCAAAAAATAGTCCCTGAGAGTTTTCTAGATGCTGGGTAAAAAGGAACAATCCCTCACTCCCTCTGTCCCTCCATTTATTTATGTATTTATTTATTTATAAATATTTTATTTATTCATTTGACAGACAGAGATCACAAGTAGGCAGAGAGGCAGGCAGAGAGAGAGGAGGAAGCAGGCTCCCTGCTGAGCAGAGAGCCAGACCTCAGGACCCTGAGATTATGACCTGAGCTGAAGGCAGAGGCTTTAACCCACTGAGTCACCCAGGCGCCCCTCTCCATTTATTTATTTTAAAAACAAATCAACCTTCCTTATGAAGGGATTCCGCAAACCTAGGAGAGGGGTACATTTTGTGAGGCTTAGCTTGGGTTGGAGGCCGGGGAGAGATGGGGGTTGGGCGTTGGCAGGCTGCTTGCCCTGCCTTTATTGACGTGGGGGCAGGCGAACCTCTGGCCTACCTCAAATCTTCACCCTTCAGTCCACATTTTGAATGCGTCTCCCAGCATTTGGAATTTTAGTGGCATTTGCTTTGATTTTTAAAAAGGTTAGGGGGGTGCAGTCCAGGACCTTTGCCTTGAAGCACTGAGTTCTCTTGGCAGCTCTAGGGAGTCTGGCAATGTTGAGACCTTTCCTGGCAGGGCTAAGAAGATGAGCTCGTTGGTTGTGGTGTGTTTAGAAGTTTAAAACAGCAAAAAGAGAGATGGTTTGTGGGAGGGGGGCTTGGGCCTGGGAAGGGAAGGGGGGGAGGGGAACAAGACCTCCAGATCGGCTCTCCTCTCTACTGTAAATTACAAGCCTGCTTTTTTAAATTTCCTTTCCCAGAACAATGTTATTCATTCAATTCCAAAGTAAACATTGGGCTTAGATACTCAACAGTTTGGGAGAACAAACTGTCCTCGTTGTTAGGGTCTTTACCTGTCAGGGGCCTGATTAAACCCATATATCTTCATGGCGGCCATCAGCAGGCGTAGTGGGCTATGAGGAAGAACCAGGCACCAGCTACCCACCCCCTCTTTGCCCCCTCCCCACACAGATTAGGGCAGCCCACAGCCACCCCCCGTCCACCCTGTGCCAGCCCTGGACTTGGTGCTTTCCCCTCTCTCCCAGGGCTGGTGACCCAGGGTGTCTGATCGGGACTCCAGCCTAACGCTGAAGGTTTGGGGTGAAGGGGCAGATAAGAGGAAATGCTGAGGCCTGGAGGGTACTAGGGAAGGGGGAGGGCGAGAGGAAGGTGGCACCTGAACCGCCTTCAAAGTGATAGATGTTTGTAGTACAGAGTTGATTTGGGGAGAAGCACAAGCCATGGGTAATAAATCATGCAATCCGATGTCAGTGCTAAGAATATGGAAGCCCATTTCCTTTCTCCTATGGGAAGGCCGCTTAATTAAGAGATCTCTGGGTACTCAACTTTCCTCATAAATTTTAGAGAGCCGTAAAACTCAGCGTGTGTGTGTGTGTGTGTGTGTGTGTGTGTGTGTGTAAGTGCACCCGCAGGGTGGATGTGGGAGAGCACATTCGGAGCTCTGGTCAGAGGGTCACTCACACTTCAGCTCTTTTGTTCTTTGGGCTCCTGCTCAACCTTTTGTGCCTCAGTTTCTCCACATAGGGAATGGCGGTAACAGGCTGCTTCTCACATCCTTGCTTCAAGTGAGCATCAAGAAACTGAAACTGGAAAGCACAAGGCGTAATGTTGAGTGAGCGAAGCGGGGCCGGGCTCCAGCAGGGGTAGGTGAGGAGGGGGGTAGGGGCCCATTGCCTGGGCTGCGTGGGGGCGGATGCCAAGCCCAGTCCCTGGCCCCAGATGACAGTTGCAGATGTGGGGAGCAAAGCTTCCACCCCTCTCAACCCTCGCCCCAGGGAGGGAGCAGTCGTTCTGCTGAGCTGTCCTCAGAAACCTGGGGCTGGAATCTTAAGTTTCCTGTGCTCCTCTAAGGAATATTTAATTTCCAAAGTACAGTCTGCTTCTCTTCCCGAAGAACTCGTTTCCCCTCCTGGCTTATCTGATTGTGGGTATCTCAGGGAGCAACCTGTCACCTATCATTTTCCGCAGAAGTGAACATTAGCAGTTGGGGAGCCGCAAAGGGGGCGCCGGGGTGGGGAGAAACACAAGCAAGTTGCAGAAGGCCAAGGATGGAAAGAAAAAGCCCGAGCTAAGTCAAGTTCTCACTCACATGGAAAGGAAATGTTCTTGCATGCTGTTTTCCCTGCATAGCTCACTCATTTCTCCTTCCCTTGGGTTGCACAGTGTCCCAGAGAACAAACAGGTAAGGCCAGAGGGCGATCCTGAGTTGCTGAGGGAGAGCTCGGCGAGGAGAGGAGAAGCAGTTTCATGATAGGTCACACTGCTGGAAATGGGTAAATCCAGTCCTCCAACCCAATCCTGCCAGGCTCTGCACGGCACATAGAGCTAAGCTTCCAAGTATTGGGTGATGCTTTGTTTGATGTTTTGTTTTGTTTTGTTTGTTTTGTTTTGTTTCATTTCGTTTCATTTCAGGGCTGTTCATTCATGGTGTTGCAAGACAACCGGGGACAAATGTATGGAAGTTGCTCTGAGCCAGTGGCTCAAGGCCCTTGATGTAGGATAGATCGGAGGTGGTGTCTGGGATGGCTTGGGCATACTCCCGACTCACAGCCAACTTGCTTGGTTCTTTCAAGCCCCAGATTCCACTGGGTAGGGAGCGCTGGTGAGGACTGAATCAGACAATGACTGTGAGCATGCCAGGCATGAAGGGGTCTCCCATGACACGTTAGTTTCACTCTTCCAGAAAATAGGAAGATGCGTTTGAGCTAAACAGCTGGCATTCAGCACCCCCATCCTGAGCTGTGCTTGAAATAATAAGATTAAATGCTGGGAACTGTTCTCCTGGCGCTCCCTCCTTCAGAGATGATGATGCCAACAACCAGGGAATGGGAATCAGAATACAGAAGTGAGGCCTGATGCTAGAGGAAGAGAGCTGAGAGCTCCAGAACATTCCAGATCTGCTTAGACCCAGGGTTCCATCACGTCCTTGTTGAAATGTTCTTTTATTTTTCTTATTTGTCTTTTTCTACAGTAAATACTCATCACTTATATAATGCATGAAATAATAAAATGTTTTTAGAAGAGGATTCACACTTAAGATACATAAGACTCCTTTCTATTCCTTTCCTGCTGTCAGGTACATTATAAGGTAGGTTGAAGTTATGAACATGTCATTAAGACAATCTCTTTGGAAGCGTCACTGTTCCATGGTTCAGCTAACAAACACGTGGTTGTGCTGACTGCCTCACAGGTGTCAGGCACCGTGGCACCCCATGGTGACACAGATGACAAAATCACTCACTCTGACCAGCACCACACAGCTGAAAACAGAGCCATGTAGAGTCCTTACGCCCTCTATCTGTAGAATGTGTAGAAGACCCGGAAACCCACCCCAAATTCCCATCAGGCCACAGACACGAGGCCTCAGGGCCAGACAGGACATGAAGGAAGTCCCTGGCCCTGGCCATGTAGACTGGGGCAAGAAGACCCAAAGACCCCGGCATGTCCCAGGCATCCTTCCTAAAGGGGGATGCCTCTACTCAGCTCCAGATGGTTGTTCCCCCTGGGAATATGAACATAAGGCTGGCATGGCTTCCACTTATTTATGAAAAACTGAAAATCTGTCTTTTTATGTGAAATCGCCAGATTTTCAAAAATAGCCTTTTGATTTGAAACTCTTGGTAGAAGGGACCCTAAAATAACTCAATAACTAAATATCCACTCACACAATCCTGTGAAATGCATACTGTAGCTATCCCAATTCCATATTGAGGAAATTGAGGCCCAGAAAAAGTAAATAATGGGCCCAAGGTGACACGGTTAAAGTGGGTCGGGGGAGAGCCTGGCACAGGAGGAGTTAAGGGAGGGACTATAGACCCCTGTGTTGAATCAAAGGAGACAGGGCCCATTTTTCTACCATAACGGTAAATTGGCCCCAAATTAAGCCAATACCCAGTTCTTATTGCTTCTGCAAGGAATTAATAAACCATGACATCTTCTGAAATGAGGGAAGGCCAGCTGCTCAGAGAGATGTCAGAAAGTCCTTTATAGGGCTGGAGTTGTTCTGCCTTAGCAAGTAAAATTATTATGCCACAAACACGCAGAGAGGGAAAACAGCAGGAGCTGCCAACACCCGTGCCCGCTCCTGGCTCAGCTCACAAGTGTGCCCACCACTGGGAGACAAGGCCCTGCAGTAACCAGCTTGCAGGCATTAATGGCTGTGGCCTCTCAGAGAACATTCTGGAATATTTTAGGTTTATATTTTGCAGATGGCATGCCAAGTTATTCCCTCATTCTGCCTATTAGATGGTTAGTTTCCTTTTCCTAGTTAAAGGATTAACTAGAATTATCAGTAATCATGAGCTTCCCCCAAGGACAGGTCAAAGGAAATTAATGGAAACTGCAGCAATAGGGACATGAGTTAGCTCCACAAGAGGAGTTCCTGACTGGGAGAATTAGTCCTGGCGTGGGTAACTAGAGGGTGGAATTAGAACCCATCAGGGAATCCAGGCAAAGCTGGAAATCCCTTCAGGCTCTGGCTCAAAGAGAAGGTTATAGGCAAACAAGAAGGAGAAGGAAGCCTGGTTAAATACTTCACTGTGGAAAGTTCTAGAAACTCAAAGCTGAAGGGAGACCTTCGAAAGACTCCAGCCTGACTCTTTAAGAGGAGAAAACTGGTCCAGAGTTGGACAGAAACTTGGTAAGGATCACACAGCTAAGTAACAGGAAGTTGGAGCTCAAGGTCCCAGTCTGGCCACCGCTTCCCCCCTTTGAGCTAGTGAGGTTCACTAGAGATGAAACTGCAGAGTTCTTGGGTTCTCAGTTTGTCATTCTCTAAAATGGAGCATTAGACTTAGCATGTCATCGTGCAATATCTATTTACATGTCTATGCCCTCTCTAGACTCTGGTGAATGTCTCAAGCCTGGGAACCATGCTTCCTCATTAAGAAGTTGAGGTCGGGTGCCTGGGTGGCTCAGTGGGTTAAGCCGCTGCCTTCAGCTCAGGTCATGATCTCAGGGTCCTGGGATCGAGTCCCGCATCGGGCTCTCTGCTCGGCAGGGAGCCTGCTTCTTCCTCTCTCTCTCTGCCTGCCTTTCTGCCTACTTGTGATCTCTCTCTGTCAAGTAAATAAATAAAATCTTTAAAAAAAAAAAAAAAGAAGAAGTAGTTGAGGTCACTGTGTGCCCTCCACATGGCCTGACCCATGGTGGCCTCTCAGTAACTAGTGTGGAATTGGGTAAAGAGTCAACTTGGATGGTGCTGAGGCTTAGTTCCTGTGTGTGCACTCTATGAAGCGCTGGACAAGATGTCTTTGTGCAAGATAGGGTCATTATCACCATTGAAGCAGATAAGAGACCTGGCCTCCTGGGAGCTACATCAGATATGGCAAATGCTACTTGTTACATCTTGTTGATGTTCATAAAGGCATCATTACACTATTAATTATGTTCAAAAATACTCATTACACGGTTCTGATAGTTTGACTATTTTCATTTAAAAATAGTCAACAAAATTTAAGAGCAATCAAAAACTCAGTCTTTAAAGGCACATGCTCATGAAGCCTGGTTCTAGAAAACAGCCATGCCATTCATTCAGATGTCTATTGTCGCTAATGGAATGTTCCAGATACTTTGATGGCATAAAAGTGAAGTAGACTTAGCTCCTGTCCCCCAGGAACTGGAGGGGAAATGAGACTCAGGTGACAGTGCCTAAAACAAGGTAGAAGTGATGGCAGGGGAGACGTGTGGCGAGCTGGCTTGGCCAAGGTACAGCCATTGAGCCCACCTCCTGACCAGCACAACCAACATTAACCCACTGCATGTCCACAGACCACACTGCAGGCACAGCTAGAGGCAACTAAAGGCTGGCTAATGACCAAGGCCCCCCTGCCGAGAGCTTAGGATTCCTCACCTCCAGCCCTCCTCATTTCCTGCTGTGGAATATCTGCACACAGGATCCATGAGGTTTAATTGAAACAGAGAGGAAAATGGAGCCCCAGAAGGGCAGCCTGGGATATGTGTACATGGAAGAGAGAGTGCAGGGTCACTGCTGTGGGGGCTTGTCTTGGAATGGGGAGAGGAACAGTGTTTATGGGCTGAGGATATGGTTAAGAATTCCACTGCCAGCAGCAGGGCATCCCAAGTCCAGGGTCATGGCTGCTGGGCATATTTGTAAGCTCTAGGCTGCAGCATGAGAGCTTGGAAAAAGCACCATATTTAGAGTTTTAGAGTCAGATAGCACTAGATTCAAATGTGAGCTCTACCATTTAGTGACTGCCCAGCAAATTGCTTGACTTCCCTTTTCCCATCTGTAAAATTGAATTAAATGTGCACCCACCTCACAGGGCTCATGCATATGGCGGCCTAATATAGCCTGGCATACAATGTGTGCTTAGTAAATGCTTCCTTACTCACCCACTCCTGCCCCCTTGCAAGACAAAGTCATTTATACACAGGAGTGTGGGCACATGCCCAGTTTCTTTTGGCTCAGAGTAGATACATAAACTATCATGCATAGGTTTTCACTTTGAGTTCTGTGTGTTAACAACCATTTTTCCGTGGAGGCACAGTCTTGGGCAAACGCTCAGTGAGGCTGTGGGTGATGATAACTCCTGAGTTAGTTTGGGTTCCCTAAGAAGCTGACCCAGAGCAAGGTTGAAGTGTGAAGAGTTTATTTGGGGGGTCATCCCAGTAAACACTGATGAGGGAGTGGGGAAGTGAAACAGAGAAGGGAATAATGCCAATGAAGGGAGTGTGAATGTACATGTTATAATAGGAGGCAACTGGTAACAACTGAGGGGTGTGATCCCACCAGGAAATTTGGGGAAACTATAGAATGCACCTCAATCACCCACATTAGGAGGGAGGGAGCTGGGGTATTTATTCTCCAGCTCCCATCTATCATTGGCTAAAGGATATTCCTGGGTATGTGATCTCCTAGAAATTTCCAATCCTCTGCACAGGCAGGTTAAGAAAAAGCCTTCAGCCCCTCAGGTGCACGTGCTTGTAGAAGAAAGTGATAGCATCCTCCTGGTGCAGACTGAAATGAGGACCAAAGGTCCTGAATGAGGTACTGCTAGCAAGTGTATATCTCCATAAATGTATATCTTTCTCATCACAGAATTGTGTGGGTTTGGGCCTCTATTTACATGATGTTCCTACCTACACTTC
Source organism: Mustela putorius furo (assembly GCF_011764305.1). NCBI lineage: Eukaryota > Metazoa > Chordata > Mammalia > Carnivora > Mustelidae > Mustela > Mustela putorius. The sequence continues at coordinate 11,138,865 of NW_025422123.1, read as the reverse complement.
CTTGTAGGCTTCTAAAATCTTCCAGCTCCCAATAAATATGCAGTATAACCTACTGAGACATGCATAATATATATTCAGGTGGCAAAATCTCTTAGGGCAGTAACTTTTCTTATATTTTTTTTACTGTGACTTCTAGCTAGTGATGTACCCTCTCTGGCCTTGGCTTCTTTATCTATAATATCAAGAAGGCTGTTACAATAGCCTTAGAGTCCCCTACTTGGTCCCCTGGAGCCATGTAGAGCACATGGCAGGCATTCCCAAAGGTTGGTGGACTAAACAGACACGCACTGCTCCGAGTCAGATGCTCGATTCACTCCACCAGCTGGTGGAGAAAGACATTAAGCCCTCCTGCCGAGAGCTGGCAAGGACAAGCGGGCAAGATGGTAGCCAGCAGAAGGTGAACAGAAGATAGCTGAATTCTGGGAAGGGAAGCTGATGGCAGACACGGCAAAGTCAGATCTCTGTGAACAGAACACCCACGGGTCACAAAATCCCCCCCCACTTTAGACTCTAGATGACAACACAGGCTTCTTTGAAAGAACTGGACAACCGCAGCCCTCCCACAACAAACCACCAACCATGATGTCCTGAAAAGTCAGAAAGATATAGAAAGAGCAAGTAATTGTTCTATACTTTCAAGCCCAAATATCCAAGTCCCAGTAGCTGGGCACTTCAGGAGACACAGGGACTAAATAGGGTTTGGCCCGGACCCACCAGGAACTAACTTTTGCCCTTCCCTTGTTGGGCCAGAAGTTGCCCAGAGCCCCAACCTTTCAGTCTCCTTCTTCTGGCTCCAGGCTCACCGGAGACGGTGAACAGCTGTTTGCTATTCTGAGTGGAGGATTTTATACACTTGACGACATATTAAATCATATCTTAATGATGATGGGAAGACTTCTTGTTACAGCTACCGCGTGGGTAAAAAGAGGTGGACCATACGGCACTGGTGTTAATTTCATCTGGGTTATGACTGTGCAGGTGCACGGTAGAAATGGGACCAATAGAATAGTTGTAGTTTAACACTTCGTCTTCAGGCAGAAAGACTGTTAAAAAGTACATTGCTTTAAAAGACTTAAACACTAGCAGCAATCTAGTTCTGGGTGGTGGAAAGACCGGTGGGTTTTATGTCCATGTATTTTCTAGGTTATCTACCATGAACATGAATAACTTTTATAACCAGGAAAAAACAAAAGAGGTATGCTTCCAAACATATGTGGGTTTGGGTTTTGTTGTTGTTGTTGTTGTTTGGTTTGTTTTTTTGTTTTTTTGTTTTTGGTTTTGGTTTTGGTTTTTTGTCGTTTTGAGGATGTTATAAGTTTTTAACCCATGGAGACTTTAATTCAGTTGCTGTTTTGAGAGGGTGGTGGAGCAGAAGTAGCAGAAGCTAAAAGAGGGAAGTCCAGAAGGAAAGGTAACAGATTTCTCCAGCCAGCGCCTAACACATAGTAGGCCTGTCACAATGAACTGAGGAAATGCTATTACTAGGCCCATGTGTCTTAATCTCAAACAGTTTCCCTTCATCTTGAGAAAACAGCAGTTGGCATATAGATACAGCATCACCTAAGGCAACTTCAGACAAAGTAGCATATGTTTGAGCTCTAATTATTCCTACCACTACTTTAAAAACTATCTTTGGCTTTTGGAGTGTGATGGGGGTCTGAAAGGGATACCTGCAGTTGTGTGGGATAGAAGGAATTCCCCCAAATATGCATGTACTCACTAAAACACGTGAATTCCAGAGAAATGTTGATAATAAACTATTAAATAAAAAAGCAAGCTATAAAATACTACATCCATTACAACCACATCTAGGAAAACACTATGCATAGTTACAAGAGCTGAAAAAAATCAAAATATTGTTGTGTTGGGGTAGCTTTTTGCAAAAATTCTTAATGTAACTGTTGGCCAGTCAGGGCTTTTATCCAACATTTTATTATGAAAAATTTCAAAGAGAACAGCAAATTGAGAGAATTTCAGGGTAATCCCCTATTTACCTGCCACATTGATTCTGCCTTTAATGCTGCTGAGTTTCTAAACTATTTTAGAGTGCTTTAAACTTTTCTATTATATCATATTTGGCATTGACATGAACATGTATAAATTCTAAAGCCTAAAGAACATCACTTTCACAAGTTCATCTCCCTGTGTGCTCTATCTTGTTCCCAACCCATTTGCTTCCCCCAGAAGCAGCCACACCCTGAGCTGTGTGTTGGTCATCATCCGCCTCACCTATCACACAGCTTTCATGTGTGTCTGCAGGCGCCAGGGCCAGCTAAGTCACACTGCGGTCACAAAGCAGTCTAAAATCCCAGCTGCTTAGCACGTCATCAGAGGTTTTCTTCCTGCTCAAGCAACACCCATGTCAGGTCCCTCCGTCCCTCCAGGACACCTTATGGCGCAACTCCAGTCCAGGATGCTTTGACTTTTGGGGTACCACTATCTCGATATGAGGCCTCCCCCAAGTCACCTCCATAGCAATGAAATGCTTCTATCCAAGAGCAGCACAAGCCCCTTTCAGTCCTCTGCAGCCTGCTTTCCTCATTCCCTGCCATGTCTGTACGATTTCTCCATGCTGTGGCAGCCAACGGTGTTTTCATTCATTTTCATGATTGTGTCATCCTCTGTCACGTAAATGGTAGGGCTCAATGTTTTGTCCATTTTCCCATCGCGGGACATTGGTGTTTCCAGTCTTGCAATTACTAACAGTGCCACCAGGTACGGGCTTCCAGGAGGACATGTTCAGGAGTTTCTCTGGGACACCAGTTGTTGGGAGGTTCTTACAGCTAAATTTTTTAGGAAGAGGGAAAAGGGAAAAAAAGGAGCAGAAGGTAGAAGGTGTTAGGTTGACATTTTTCCATTTTGCAAAGGAAGGTTGGGGACACAGGATTTTTTTTTTAAGATTATTTATTTATGGAGTGGGTGGGAGAGGAAGAGTGGGGGCGGGGAGAGGGAAAGGGACACGCAGACTCCCCGCTGAGCAGGGACCTGCCGCAGGGCTCTGTCTCAGGACCCCAAGATCAGAACCTGAGCCAAAACCAAAAGCCGGATGCTTAAGTGACTGAGCCATCCAGGTGCCCTGGGGCTACAGGACTTAAAAAAAAAAAAAAAAAAAAAGGAAAGGCAAATGAAAGCAAGCAGATGGCAAGGGGCAGAAAGATCGCAGCTTTTTATGCTGTCTTCTGCAAGGCACAGGTTTGAGGAAGAAAAAGTCAGAGATTAAATCAACATTTTGGTTTTTTGCTGTTATTTTCTTATTTCTTTTTTTTAATTTAATTCTATTTTTTTTCAGTGTGCCCAGATTCACTGTTTATGCCCCACACCCCATGCTCCATGCAATACGTGCCCTCCTTAATACCCACCACCAGGCAAATTAATCAATCAATCAATTAATTAACATTTTGTACAAAACTGCCAATTTACCAAGAAGAAACAAATGATGGACCTAAGCAGCTGTTTCTCTCACATAATCTGGAGTTTCTAAAGCAGTGCTTCTCAATGTCAAGTTGTCATCCTTTCAAGAGACAACCTGACATCTCAGAAGATTCCAATGCAAAGTTAATTTTCATTTGCTTCCTTTTTAAAAATAAATAAATGGCACGCCGTGATCTTTTTTTCCTTTTTTGCTAGAGGGACGCATGCCTTGGAATCAAAGAAATAATGACAAGGTATTTCAGCTCCCCAAAAAGACTGGTAATCACCATCACATGGCCCTGGAAAGAAATAAATGGCACAGGGGAAATAAGGTTATTCGTGACAGATTTTGACATGAGCTACCCAGGAATAATGCTAATCACATAACTTATCCAACTAGTTTCCTAAGAGGACCCCCTCATGTTATCTTTGACCATAAGCAAGGAACTGTGGCTTTGATGAATTCATTTGTTTTACATTCAATCTGGGGGAATAATAGAGGGAATCTGGGAACCCACCTCTTGAGAGATCAAGAAAGAAATTGAGACAGTCCTAAACAGCTTCGGGGTCAATAGCCAATGGGCAAATTGGATAAAACCTTGGGAGAAGTCTGAGAACCTGTCCCCTTTGGTTTTGCTAGTAAGAAAGAGCTGGATCTTAGCTCTGACCTTAGCGGATGAGGACACGTGGTTAGCCTCTGACCAAGGGCAGAGGAAGAGCATTGAGGGAACAGGGCTCCTTTCCGTGGAAAGGTAAAGATGACCAGCTCCCCATGAATTAGGAGCCACAGCTTATAATTCACTGATCCAAGAACAGGGCTCTATCAAGTTGAAACAAAAGTAGATGCACTGTTTATTCTTGGTGCCACCGACGGGGCAATTCTTTTCTTTTCTTTTCTTTTTTAAGATTTTATTTCTTTATTCGATAGACAGAGATCACAAGCAGGCAGAAAGGCAGGCAGATAGAGAGAGGAGGAAGCAGGCTCCCTGCCAAGCAGGAACCCTGGGATCATGACCTGAGCCGAAGGCAGAGGCTTTAACCCCCTGAGCCACCCACGCGCCCCCAACGGGGCATTTCTAAGTGCCATCTGCTATGTATTGTCTCCTTATTTCTCAGCAAGCCAGTAAGATGTGTGGCGCTATCACTCAGGCTTTTAGGTGGCTGGTGACAGAAACCAACTAGGGTGATTTCATCAGAACAGTTTATCAAGAAGACATTGAGCGTCTCGGCAAATTACAGGTAACATTCAGAAACCAAGGCTCATATGGGAGGAAATGCCCCAGTTGTGGGAAGGACTTTCAGATGCTAGTCAAAGGCAAAAAACTGGCAGGTGTCCCCTAGGCAGGAGCTACTGGTGCCCACTTATGGTGCTTGACAAAATGCAGACCCATTGGTCTTGCTTAATCTTTACCCCAAAACTCCTTACACCAACCCTGATAGGTGCAGAGGGCCGGCAGGTGTTCTTGTCATCTCATGCGGCACATCAAAGACGGAGGCCAGGTCAGCTCAGTGGCTTCTCTGTGAGCAGAGGCTGAAAGGAGGTACTTTGGCCATGGCCACTATATCATGTGATTGTTTAAGTACTTGGTTGGTTTTGTTCAGTAAAATGGGCCATTTAATGTTTCTAAAGATTATTAAAGCAGGAGTTTTTGAATGCTAATGTGTCCAGGAATCACCTGGGGATCTTTTTAAAATACAGATTCTGAACAGTGACTGAGTGGCTTAGTCGATTGAATCAAGGGACTCTTGATTTCATGATCTCAGGATCCCAGGATGGAGTACTATGTCAGGCTCCATCCATGCTTGGTGTGGAGTCTACTTGGGATTCTCTCTCGGTCCCTCCCTCTGCCCCTTCCCCCACTTGCATGTCCTCTCTCTCTCTCTCTCTTTCTCAAATAAATAATTTTTTTAAAAAAATCAGACTCTCGTTCAGTAAGACTGGAGTGAGACTGGCATCTTCCCTCCACCAGCTCCCTAGAGACACTGATGCTGCTGGTCCAGGAACCACGTTGTGCAAGCAAAGATTTAGAGGGTTAGTAATAAGTTTTAAGAGCAATACATGTTTTTAATCTGTGTCACACAACTGCAATATTTTAATCACTTGGTGAAGAATTGTCTGTGACACAGCTGGGAATATTTATTTCTTCCATGTTCTGATCATTTGTGGTATCTCTTTATTAAGTTTAAGGAAGGAGGTTTGGGGGCACCTGGCTGGCTTGGCTGGTAGAACATGTGACTCTCGATCTCAGAGTTGTCGGTTCGAGACCCACATTGGACACAGAGATTACTTAAAAATAAAAAAATTTAAAAAGAAGGAGGTTTGAGGGAGTAAGTTTGCACAGATAAAACAGTTGTTGAATTTGCTTTCTTCTCCAGGAGACCTGTGTGGAGGGTGACCCAACAAGGCAAGGAGGGAGAGGAAATGTAGCCTACTGCTCATGGGAACAGGCCTTTCAAGACAGTTCTATCTCAGCATGCAGCCCCCAAAATTCCACAGCCACCCTCTCATTTCAAAAGTAAGCTCTCTGGAGAAGTTTATGAACACCTGATATCCTGCACAGAGAAACACAAATGGAAAAAAGAAAAAATAACACAAAACAAATTAAAAACCTCCCCCAAGAGAAATGGCAGCTACACATCTCTGAGGGCCCAAGTCGAGCTTGAAGGAGCAGCTGGTCCTACTGGGAGCAGGTCCTGGGGAGCCCAGTGGAACTAAGGTAAGTGAAAGGCTGAGGTCAGCTGAATCAGAGCAGAAAACAATTGCAGGAGGGAGCAGGAAAGGGGGGGTCATAAAAACCACCATCTCCTCCCAAAAGCAAAGAAAGACAAAGGGAGAAAGAAGCAAAGAGAAACCAGATGCAAGGTTGGCCTGAAAGCCCAGCTTCAGAGGCAGAGCCAGGGCAGCGTGAGGATGGTGGAACAGATGAGGGGTTCAGGGGTGCAGGGTTGGGGAGCAAATGCAGCACCTATGGGGAAGGGCAGTCAGCGGGGTGGGTGGGCAGGTACCAGCACCAGAGCGGTGATTAGTAAGCAAAGGGGAGCGGGCACGAACCAGCCCTGGACAGTGATTGGGGACAATTACTAGAAAGAAGGCCATTTGGGGGTTTCCTTTGTCTCCCTAAGTCACCAGGTGAAGCTACGCATATGCTCAATTGTTCTGGAGCCTGAGACAAAGGTTTCACCAAAACCCTTGCTTGGGCTTTGAAAAATAAGGAAATAAAAGAGGTGCCTGCCTGGCTCCTTCGGTAGAGCATCCAACTCCTGATCCCAGGGCCGTGAGTTCAAGCCCCATGTTGTGGATGGGGCCTGCTTTAAAAATAAAAAGAAATACGGGGGCGCCTGGGTGGCTCAGTGGGTTAAGCCGCTGCCTTCGGCTCGGGTCATGATCTCGGGGTCCTGGGATTGAGCCCCACATTGGACTCCCTGCTCAGCGGGAAGCCTGCTACTCCCTCTCACACTCCCCTGGCTTGTCTCTCTCTCTCTGTCAAATACATAAATAAAATCTTAAAAAAAAAAAAAAGAAGAAATATTTCAAAGCAAAAGCCAAATTGGAACTCAGTCACTCAGAATGGTTGTGTATTTTGTGAGTCACCTGTTCCTTACAGCATCATTGAAACCATAGCAAGCGTCCCCTTAGCACTGCAATTCCAAATATACACAAGTTCTGACCCCAAAACATATTCTCCATATATTATATATTTATATTCCAAACCAAAAATATCAAATTCTAGTGTGTTCTAGAACTTTTAATTTGCTAAACCACAGACATTTCCCCTCTCAAGACCTTCTTTTCTAGAATGCCAAAACAGAAGCTTCTTCTCCAACCCCCACACCCCAGCTAATTGGAATTCTAACCATTAAAGGTCATAGGAAAATATCTGATATCTCTACAAATGAAATGTTCAGCCTGCTTTAACACTGCTAACCAGCTCAGAGGTTTTCCAGAGCTGGCTGAAATGTTATTTCATGCCTAGAGGAAAAAAAGAAAAGGAACAAAAATAAATATGTAAAATAAAATAAAACGAATATTTCCTTCCAGAAAAGAGCCAAAGGGCAACCCCACTGTCAATTCTCCCCATTGCATAATGACGTGAAGGAACAAGGGGAAATGGCTTCCATTGAATCATTCCCATGACTTCAGACACGTGCCAGGAAAATGGTGGAGGGCTGTGAAATCTCTAGCCACCCAGAGGCAGGCAAGGCCTTGACCAAGAGCTCCCCTCAGGGAACAGCAAGGCCCCACAGAGAGCAAGCCTGAGGTAAATCAATGGGCAGCCCTTGCCAGGATGTGTCATGTGGGTGCAAAACATCTACCTCCAGGCAGCTGTGACCCATCTCACCTCCTCTGAGATAGGGGGCCACCCTGACACAGGCTCCGGCAGAGCCGTATTTCCTCCTTAAAATCAGGTGCAGTGGGCATGTGCAAGAAGAGGGGAGCAGAGCTGTGCTCTGGTTACATAGAGTAACACGACGTCAGCAGTCGGGCTGGGTGAATTATAGGCTGGGGACTCAACAGTGGTCTTCTCATAAAGAAAGGGCATGAGCTTGCCTCTGAGTCATTCCCCCTTCTCCCAGGGATGCTATATGTCTACCACCCCCTGGGAGGCCCCACTCCAATGAGGGAGAAGTGCGCTATTAAATGTCACTTTGATATAAGGGCCTCTGTCTAGAAATTCAGTGTTGAATCATAGTGTGCTTGGTTTGAACAATATTGAGGGGGGCCGCCTGTGTCCCCTGGGTAGGTCAGCCTGGATCTGGACCCTATGCAATGATGACATTACTGCTGACATGAATCATAAGTGTGATTTATTTGTTCAAGCTCTGTATCCCAGGCAGGAGTGGGTTGTGGGGTTGACAACCTGCAAATTGCAAAGTGGAAAGTTTATGAGGCTGATTTATGGACAAAGTGAAGGGCCACTTTCCACACGGAAGACAACGGAATGCCTCCTGAAGCAAGGTCTTGTTCTTCTCAGACTGGGTGGCATCTCACAAAGTCTGACCTACCCATAAGGAAATGAGGCAGGAGGACCCAGAGTCACTTAGAGTCTAACTGTTGCATGGTGTTTACCATGATTCCCCCAACACTCATGAATATCACAACTCAGGATATCCCTATCATAGCCTCCACCACCTACTATAGCCCTACCATCATGGCCTCTGTCATGCCCATGACCACTCTCCTCATCATCAGCATGGTCCTCACCTTCACCATGACTTTGCCACCACCATTATCATTCCTACCATCAGCCCATCACTCCCATTGTCAATAACCCCACTGCCACAGTCAAAAACTCCTGCAGCCACTTCACTGCTGCCTTCAAAATTCCCTCAGCCCCTTTGGAGGGTCATAAGTCATCTTATAGTTTCCAGCAGGATTGAGCTATGAATGGGCCATCCAAAGAGACAGAGCCTGCAAGAAGCAAACACACTTTTCAGCATCATTGCTTAGTGGGTTCACAAGTCTTCACAGGTCTCCCCACCCACTCACCACCCTAAGAATCCTGTGGTCACACAAATCATGTTCTTCTTATTCATTCATGTCAGTAGAGGCTCCAGGAACAAAGGTATATACCCTCAGTGGGCTTCCCATGTTGCTAAGTGCTTTATTAGCTCTGGCCCCTTTGACTCCCCCTGGGCTGCACATTCCTCGTCTTCTGGGGCACCATCTCCTTGCTACTAGCCTGAGTCATTAACTCTGTAAAGCCAAATAGTGTCATCAATATATAGAAGGTCTGAGTTGGGAGTTCCTTCTCCTTTAGAGGATTACTAAAGTTATACCAAACTATCCACCCGCATTACCAATGTCCTAAACAGGAATGTCACCACCAGAACCATGACCACTATCCTCATCTTTACCATCATCACCATCATTGACATCACCTGACCACTAGCATAGTTTCTAGAAGAACAAACCCCAAGGAGTACTCTTCAGAAAATAGTCCCAAGGGATATACCATGTATAAGAGGAAGAAAATTCCACTACCAGTTGAATTTGGGAAACACATGCACAATATTTCTCAGGATTATATTACCATTTCTAACCTCTATGAACATCACAATGAGCCCATGTTCCACACAACACACTCTGAGAAGCACAGTTCTAGAAGCTTAAAATTGCACAGGTCACAGTGACATCAGCACAGATGCACTGTGGGCCACCTGTCTGAATGCTTCGCATGCCCACACACTTGAGCACTGTCACAAAGCCAAAATGGTAACCTTTCCTGGGCCCTAGAAGACAGGGTAGTCATTGTCTCAGCCTGTACAGTACTCACTGTGTCCTCTGAGTGTCCTACAAAGATGAGCATCATTCGTGCTGTCCTCAATGCATCCAGTCTTCGCGTCCCAGGCCTGGGAACATCTCATAGCTTTGGATGTACATTTCCCAAGCCATTAAGTAATTAAGAAACATTTTACAGACACCTGAGCCTCTGGACAGCCATCCCTAAGGGCTGATCACCCAGCCTTAATGGCAGGAAGGACTAAACCCCAAGGTCATGGAGGCTGGAGGAGGGGTGAAGACCCCCCGGGACCACAGTGGCTGCAGCCTAACCCATTTCCTCACATAGCAGCAGCGCATAAGCACCAGTTCCGGATAGGAGCTAGTCTAAGTCCATCATTGGTCCAAGATAAAAGGGAAGAACTATATCCCCAGAGTAGATCTTGCATAAAGCTAAATGCATTCAACTCAGAACTCAGAACTGAAATTGTCAGTTCCGCTCTGGGAGTTAGAATATCCAAAACACGGGTGATGTTAGATGGTGGGTGTGTTTGTTTCCCCGGGACCATAATGAAGGACCACAAACTGTGTGGCTTAAAACTACGGAAATTGATCATCTCGCAGTTCTGGAGGCTCAGGGTCCAAAATCAAGGTGCCCGCAGGACCCCACTCCCTGTGAGACTCTGCATAGAACCCTTCCTCACCTCTTTCCAGCTTCCGGTGGGGGCCGGCAATCCTTGGCCTTCCTCAGCTTAAACCCCAACTCTGCCCCTGCCTTCACAGGTCCTTTCCCCTGTGTCTTCCCCTTCACCTTTCCTCTGGGTCCAAATTTCATCTTTTTATAAGAGTACCAGTCACCTGGGATGAGGGGCCCATTCTACTCCAGCCTGACCTTATCTCCTACATTCTGACCCGTACTTTAACCCTCACCCTAAGGGCACCTCGCAGGAGGGAAGGCTGGTGTTGGCCTCACTGTTGTCCTCCCTGGGGACCTGAAGGACATGAATAGCCCCTCAAACTCCCATGGCAGGTAAAGAGGGGAGAGAAGGTCTCCTCCATCACCTCCTCCATGGGCTTCTCACCTGAAGGGGAAGAAGGCTCGGCTATCTGGCCCCAGGACGAGGGGGTTCCCTCGGGCCGGACTGACCTGACCAGCCTTCCGGCAGTGGGCCCACAGGCAGGGCATGTACACCACCGGCTTGGCCTCTCGGCTCCTATTGCAAAACACAGCACACAGGCTGATGCTTGAGGCCTTGTCAGCCAGATGAGGGGGAGAGGCCTCCTGTTCCCTCCAGGCCTATCTGGCCTGAGAGCTGCTTTGGCATATCGTGGGTACTCAAAAGAAGCCTGTGGAATGGAAGAGAATGAAGCTGAATTTCATATTCCCCATTTCCATTTCATTTCTTTGGCTCCTTCTGTTCCCCACAGACCCGGCCAGTTGGCTCACGCTCCCTACACAGGCCCTGTCAATTCTGACTTCCATCTCCTTTTATACCCCGCTATACCTGCTCCCTAGAATACCTTTCCCTCCCCTCCATTTAGACAAATTCCAAGATCACTGGAGTCCCTGTGCCTCCATGACCGTGCCAGCCTCCAGAATGGTGAAGCTCTGTGCCAGGCATTTGGGATCTAGACCTTGTCCGAGGTTGCCTGTTACCTGCTTATCAAAAACAGATTTTCTCTCTCTTGTCGTCTAGGAAACACGTTGAAGTGTCACTCTAGCAACAAATGTTATACATCACTGTACTCTCCTAACTTGCATCCTGCCTCCTCCCCAAACCCTTCCCAAGGTGTTCACCCCTAATAAACATCTTACACACCAAACCCCATCTCAGCATCTGCTTCTGACAAACCAACCTGTTACGGAGATGGTGACAACTTTAAATGACGATCTAAAAGCACTGAGCACCGTGCATGACACACAGTAGGCTTAAGGGGAAGGCGGCGTGCAGGCAGGTGTGAGTTAAATTCCTCCAAGCGGGTAGGGGAGCCCCAAGAACACCCCACGCCTAGTTCCCAGAAAGGCCAGGCAGGAGGGCCCAAAGACTCGCAGGGACCTGTGATTAAAGAGCCAGAAGTGGATTCAGATGGCCAGGAAATATCGAGACTCAGCACGGCGAGCCGGAGCGAGGGATGGGTGGAAATCTATATGCAGAGGTAATGTCTTCCAGCTCCTTAGGCCCCCGCCGCCCTGCCGACTTCTGCCGTCTGCCCAGGAGTGGAAGCTGCTCAGCTTTGAGTTTTTCCTATAGAAAGAGCCCCCTGGCTATTATTCTTTGCAGTGTGAAGTGGAAAATTACCTGGATGGGGTTTCACGTGAAGCAGCAAGTTGTTAGAAACGGCTGGAGGGACTTCTGAGCTGAGCTTCTGAGATATGAAGCCGGTTCTTGGAGGGTGCCAGGTTAACGGGAAGAAAGAAAAGAAAAGAAAAAAGAGAGTATGAGGTCTGACCTCAGGGGCCTGGTGCCCAAGCACCTTGGCGTGAGAAACTGAGGTTTGACCCATAACAAGCCACTCTGCCCACCTTTTAAGACTCCTTCAGTCCCCTTCACGAAAACTCCCCAAACTTAGCAACCCACAGGGTGCTTTCTGCTAAGGGCACCATGAGGCCAAGGCCCAGGAAGAAAGCAGAGCGGTGCGCCTGCAGTCTTCAGAGTCAGGCAGCTCAACCTCTGCCTCAGCTCTGTCTGTCACTTTGTGGCTGTGTGACTTCTGGCAAGTTGTGTAGCGTCTCTGGGCCTCCTTTAGCTGTTATTGTCTCTATTATGATGCTCTTCCTGCCAACAAGAGTTACAGTCTCCAGAGAAACAGATGAACATGCCTTGAAACAAAAGCAAATTGTGTGTTCCTCCTTGCTGGAATTCACCAGAACCAGTACAAGCTGAACTTCAGCTTCAAGGGGCACTTCATGCATTTGAGAGGGGCCTTGAAGGGCAGACTTCAGATAGGCCTGGGAAGGAGAGCGGAATGGGGAGCATAAAATGTTGAGATGATGCATCACCACTTCCTCATATCAGGGAGATCATATGACAGTTGTCTTTCTCTGCTTGACTTATTTCACTAAGCATGATACGCTCTAGTTCCATCCATGTTGTTGCAAATGGCAAGATTTCATTTCTTTTGATGGCTGCATAGTATTCCATTGTGTAAGGCAGGAACGGGCGTGCGGTGCTTGTGGGACAGAGAAGAGGCTGGGGGCCTCCTGCGGATTTGGCCTCCGCTGGCTGATACTGAGGATTCCGAGGTTAGGGATACACAGTCTGGAGAGGGCAAGAGAAGTGAACATTCCAGGTGAATCAGGGTCTGGTCAGGGAAACAGAGACCCCAGAGGATAGCAAGGCATCCCAGTTAGCAATAGCCAAGAACCAGAGCCAGCCAGGGTGAGCTGAGGCCATGGGACCCTGCCAAAGGCTCTACCAGAAGCTGAGAGATACCTTGACTGCTCCCGACCTCCTGTCCTTGCTTCCCATCGATGGGACCTAACCAGAAGCCAGAACTGGCAAGGAACCTGGGAAATGTGGTTTGCAGCCATCAGCACCCACCCCTACCCCACAGTAGGAGGCAGAGCAGAGGAAGGCACACATGTAGCAGTGACCATTTTACCGACATACTCGCAGATGCCACAAGAGGCCTTGGCAGGATGACTCCCCAGAAGTCAGGGCCGGTGAGGGCTTCCCCAGAGGGGCCAACACCTGAGACGAAGCCGGAGGAGGGTTAATGAGGAGAAGGGAGGTCGGCTCCATGCTGAGGCAGGGAGCAGCGAGCGGCTGTCCTGGAGGTGAGGGGGCACGGTGCCATTGGACCCAAGAGGACAGGCAGGGGCGGCCAACAGGGGGCAGGGAGGCAGGTGGAGGCCAGACCCCAGAGAACCTTCCCGTGGCATCTGGGCCCAACCCCAAAACCTCCTGGGAGCCCAGGAGGGTCTGAAGCGAGAGTGACCCAGTGTGAGCATCCTGAGGGCCTGTTGTTGCATGGAGCTGCTGCCGTGGGAATAGAAAGGGAGTTGGCGGAGACAGTGCTGAAGTGGAAGTAACAGGGTTTGGGGCGCCCTGGGGAGGCCCGGGGAGGGGGAGCCCAGGGTGACAGTCGGTTTCTGGCCTGAGCATCCAGAAGCTTGTGCCTCCTCACACGGCATCTCATTTGGCCTTCACGGAAGTCTGAATTTGTCAGTGTGGCCATCCCCACATTACGGGTGAGAAAAAAGGCTCTGAAAGGTGACTTACACCTGTTCAGTCCCCAGCTAGCAACAAGTACACGAGGCACTAGGCAGAGGCTCTCAACCTGGGCTTGGCGTATGGCCGAAAGCAGGCTTCCTCCTCCCTGACCTGTGCCTGAAGTCTAGCGTTTCCTTCCATTGTGGGCCCTAAGCCCTGCAGCCAGCACCCGGGGCTCTGCGTGCTGTAGCAAGATTTCCACAGGAGGGTTCTGAACATTAACCTGGAAATACTGCCCACACGCCTCACAGCTTCAAAATGACGTCGCCAGGACCTGCGGCTAGATCTCCCTGCCTCGTGTGTGAGTAATCACACACACACATACAGCCCCAGTACGGTTTTTAGGACTAGGTCAATGCAATTGCTTTACTTGGTAATCCTTGGTTTTTTTAACTTAGGCTTTTGAAAACATTGCTCTGAAAAGGGTCCATAGGCTTGACCTTGCCCAGAAAATTTTCAAAGAGAAACCCCGTCTAAAAAAGAATTCTCGTTCCCCCCCCTCCCCTCTTACACCACGATTCTTAGCTCACCTGGCCCATCCATGTCCCTGGGGGCTCAGTGAAGCGGGCACCCTCCTGCCTGGAAGGCTCTCAGAAAGGAATGGAGGACCTCATGGTTCTCCTCAGTTGACACCACATGGATACATCAGCTTCAGCCCCTGGTTTTTCAGCATGGCTCCTAAAAAGCATGTTTGTCTCTGTCAGGCCATGGGTCCCAGGACTGGGGCTCAGACACCGCAGTCACAGAACACAGGAATCCCTCGAGTGCGTGACTGACCCTCGCGCAGCCGGGTGGTCAGGGAAGGCAGAGGAAACGGAAGGCTGGAGAGGCTCGGAGGCTTGGGCCGGGGACTCCCACCCCACCTGGGGCTCTGCCGGGATGTGAGGAGCACTCAGTCTGGGTTTCTTCTGACTTGGGCACCCCAAGAGCCTGGCACCCCAAGAGCTTCCACAGCTTCTCCTACAAGAACCAGGGTCTCTCCGGACGCTGGCCCTGAATGACCCGCACTGCGATGGCTCCTACCATGTCTTCTCAGGACTAAATGCATTCTACATGGCTGCCAACCCCAACTCCCCCTGGCAGAGGCCAAGGGACCCTCTGGCTTGCCTCTGCCCCCTGCCAACCCCAGCCAAGACGATGTTGCTTCGTGTGCAGCCTATTAACTGCAGAGGAAAACTCTGATGAAGGCCAAGCCTCCCACCCCCTCACTACTGTCCAGCGCCTGTCGCCCGGTGCCACCCAGCCCAAGTGCCCATAGCAACCCCTCCCTCCCCTCTTTATATCATTCCTAGAACCCAGGAGGGGTTCCCTGGGATCCAAGACCCAGCAGAAGGGCCCAGAAAAGATGATAAATCTGGAAATTGCAGGGTCAGAAGCTAACACATAAGCAGGCAAAATGTGAGTGCTCCACAGGCTGAGTGCTGAGTGGCCCACAGGACACTGGGCAGGACTGGGGAAGGAGCTGTGCACATCGGTAGAATGATGCAGCTCAGGGGCTCCACAAGGGCAGGGCTCTGCCCACACTGCAGGGCTGAAGGCACCTGGATAGACCACGACACACCTAGTAACCCTCTTCTGGGCTCTGTGCTGGAGATAAGCCTGTCTCCACATCCTCGCACTCTCTGTCCTAGCGATGGCTGGTGGGTCCAACCCCATGCCATATACCCTTCAATCCGAGCCAGTACAGAGCATGGAGGAACAGAGGAGATGTAGTTCATGCCCCTAGGGGTGCTGGGGTCCCTCTTTGGAGGACATTGTCAGATACCACCCCGACTCCCCTTCAAGGAAGGACTTGCTCCCACAGCTGCTGGGAGAGGTCAGCTGTCAGCCCCTCAGGCCTCAGCTGCCAAGAGCTGCCCTCTCCCAGCCGCCCACCTCCAGTTCCAGCCATCAACCTCAGGTCCTGGGGAGACCTACCGTGACCAAAGGCAGCTGGACTCTAACTGGGCCCCACTTGCCGCAGAGCCCTGCAGAGTCCGCCAAGGCTATCATGGGCCAGCAAGGCAGCCCGCCCTCCGCCTCTGCTCACACCAGCTCCCTCGCTCCCACCCCAACCCCGGAGGCCCTCCCCACTAGACACTCCGCGCCCAAACCCCGTCTTGGAGTCTGCTCTCCATGGAGCCCTTCCACAGGAGCGGATATGGCACTGAACGTGGAAGGAGAAGAAAGAGTCCACAGAGGAGAGAGAGCTATGGGGTGGGGGTCCTCACCCCGAGTTATAGGGTCCTCCCAGATGTGCGGAGAAAGGAGACCTGGTGGAAACCTGTAGAGGGGATCATGAGGTGACTGAGGAGATGTTTCCAGTAAGGCAGGCAGAGGGGCAGACCACAAGAGCCCTCTCTGGACTTCAGTTCTCGGACAATAGAGAGGTTTTAAGGGGATTTGGACAAAGGAGCATCCACACAGGGGTGTTGTCTGGGGAAGGAATGCAGGTGGCAGAGAAGGGTGAGGGAGACCTGAAGTGGGTTGAAGAGAGGCAGCTGGGGAGCGGGGCTGCGGTATTTCAGGGTTTCTACTCCAGGGCAGATTTTAGAGACAGGACCCCAGGGTGGTTTATGAACTCCCACATCCGCTGATCTCTTTGGTCTACATTCCTTCCCCCTTCAGCCGGTGCTTACCAGGCAGCCCTGTGATGAGAAGCACAACACCCAGCAATAGGTGCAGAGTCTGGCGTGCAGGAAAGGCACACTATCTTTCATTGCTGATTTCTGTGCTCTCCACACACGGGCTGTTTGTCGTCCCAGGCTCCTGACCAAGAAACTGAGACCGTGTGAAACAAGGGTGATGTTGACAGTGTAGAGACTGAGGAAACAGGCTCCTGGCCTACCCACTCTGCCCACAGGATGGCCCCCCACACAACACACCATTCACTGCCTGGGCTGGGGGCCAGGGTCTGGAAGGTTCTGAAGACAGTTTGGTTGGGGAAATTTCACATTTCAGGAGTTGCCTTCGGACGGCTCTGTAGCCCCAAAGGGAGCAAAGGTAGGAAAAGGAGCGGCTGTGGGTATTCGGGGCACAGAAAAAGCCAAACCAGAGCCGGGGCTAAGGGGGCCTGGGGGGATTAATGGGGGGAAGGAGGGTGGGTGTAAGAGGGGTGAAGGGCCAGCCGGAGGGCGGCTCCTGCCACTGCCTATCACCACGTCTGGGAGTCAAGGAACTCAAGGGGTCCAGGATGAGACAGAACAGGGGGACATTAGAGGCAAAATGTGAAGTTAATAAAAATACTTTATTCAATCCAACTCCAAAAGCAGTTGCACCCCTGCATGGCGTCCCAAGCTGGCTTTCTGATTTTTCACTTCGGTTAATTATCTAATGACTTGCAGGGCTCCCCACGGCTTGATGACTTGCACATTTTTCGGTTTCTTCTCTCGCCCACCCCGCCTTCCTGCGCAACTCTGGTCTTCATTCTCTGGAGTCTACCTCTCCTTGAAATCAGTCTCCTCTTTGTTAAGAGGTTGCTGAATCACAGACAGGAATTTTCTGAACCTTGATCTACCCAGAATGAGCAGGTGCTTCCAACGAGCACAAAGAATTGGGGATCTAGACCCTGTCTCTCAAAAGCTCATGGTCAAGGTGAGGCAAATATTTTTGCGTTCACACACCAGGTACAGAGCAAGTGGGAGAAAGCACCAATTATCAGGCTGGAGGCCAGGGCAAAACGATTTTTAGCCAGTTTGCCCTTTTGCAGAAGGACTAAACTATCAGGCTGGAATTGAGATGTGACAGGTGAAGGATTTGGGTTTTGATCTATGGGCAGTGAGAAAAAGATATTTGTTGGGCCAGATTCTCCTACAAACAGAGCCTGAGACAAGGACTTTGTCCAAGTGGTTTTCTTGCTTCCCAGGAACCATCAGTAAGAGAGTAGGGACGGGAGACAGGGAAGAGAAGGAGGCCAATCTGGGGTGTAGTAATGAGCAGGTTGTCACTGAGGGCATCTGAGGGTCAGTGCCACTGGGACTTCTGAGAGTCTAAGTAGAATATGCCTCAAAATTGTCCCAGCAGAGGAGCGAGGGAGCTGGGGGATTTATACCCCACTGGCATCAATGGAGGGCTGTTCACTGGAGTGTAAAAGCCCCAGTGTTTCTAGCCAAACTGTCAGACACAAGCCACAGGGGCTGTATCAGGTCAGCACCGGTATATAAGAATGGTTGGTGCCAGGGGCTGTGGGCAAGACATCAGCCATATCCCCTACAGGTACAACCAAATAGAAATTCAGCTCATTAGAATTCGAGATGCAGGACCGAAGACCAGAAATTCTAGACAAGAGTGAAAGCCATTTGCATAGAAGGCCTGGACTAGTGGAGGAAGGTGCAAGACTATCATGGAAAAGACCATGATCCGTGCTCCATTCAAGGAGCCTGGTAAGAGCACAGTGGGAGTAGAGGTTGGCGAGAGGGACGTGACTAAGGTGAGCTCAGGCTCTGCTCTCCCGAACCAGGCTTAGAGCCCCAGGACACCATCCCCCTCGTGGAGCACCCAGTCCTGCCCACTCTGGGTTGTCTCCAGAACCAACAAACTGGGGACAAGGGCTTTCTTTCTCCCATCCAGCCAGGTCCTTCGGTGAGGACTGTACTCAATAACCCCTGCACAAGCCTTAAAGTAAGATGGTCCAGAGGTGCCTGGGTAGCTCAGTAGGTTGGGCATCTGCCCTTGGTTCAGGTCATGATATCAGGGTCCTGGGATAGAGCCCCACATTGGGCTCCCTGCTCAGCAGAGAGCCTGCTTCTCCCTCTCCCTCTTCACTTCCCACCTGCTTGTGCTCTTTCTCTCTCTCAAATAAATAAATTAATTAATTAAATCCTTTAAAAAAAAATTAAGACAGTCCAAGGAACAATATCTTAGTTGCTTAAATTGTAGGATTCATAATCTCTCCTAACAAAATATCTAGAGGTGGGTGGCTCTTGTCTGGGTTCTTTCAGCCCCCCCCAGTGAGCTCCAGGCCTTTCTGTGTAAGTCTCTTGGCTTTTCTTGGTGGTCACAGATGGCCATCACTATCCAAACATTACACCTTCACATGATGATGTGTGATGCAGGCTGGAAGGAAAAAGGAAGTCTTTCCTCTCTTCTCATCAGGGAAAAATGGGGTGTGAGCTCGGCCAGAGCTAGCTTCCACACCCACACCCCATTCTTGAGTAAAATGGGGTTCTATAGTAGGAAAGGAAGATGGCTGCTGGGTTTGACCAACAGAGTCTGCCAATCTCTGACTTCAGAATCCTGTGTTTGAGTGTGTGGACCCAGTCAAGGCCAGTTAGGGGTACAAGGAAAGATCTCTAAAACTTATCTTCCTGGGCTGCCCAGTCTCCCCACATTGTCCCTACATTGTCCCTGAGGGCGCACGTGCACACACACACACACACACACACACATTTCCCTTATCAAAACCTTCTCTTGAAGTTGCCTGGGTGGCTCAATCAGTTAAGGGTCAGACTCTTGACTTCAGCTCAGGTCGTGACCTCGGGGTCATGAGATCAACCCCACATCAGACTCCATGCTCAGTGGGAGTCTGCTTGAGATTCTCTCCTTATGACCCTCCGCCTGCTCTCTCTCTCTCTAAAAATAAATAAATAAATCTTAAACACACACACACACACACACACACACAAAACCTGCTCTTGGTAAGACCTGAGAAACCCATTCACTAAGGTGCACGTAAGAACCAATGCTAAGTCATTACTCCAACCAGGGGATTTTCATTGTAATAGAAAACAAGGAAATTTACGCCAGACATTTCCAAATAAGCTTTCAGGAAGGCAGTGAAGGGGCTCTTCATGTCATTATTTCTGGAACTCGGAAGACAGTCTGTGTTTGACCCTTCTTGGCTGGGAGGGTGGCCGCTCAGACAGCGGGAGTGATGGGAAGGCCAGCCTGGGGCAGGGGTGCAGGCACGCTGAGGGTTCTGTGGGTGTCTCAAAGCAAAGTGGTGGTAGAGGAGGGAAGAGGCTGGCAGAGTAGATTGGGACCAGATTGCAAAGGGTCTGGAATTTGAAACTGAGAGGTGTGCATTTAATTCATTAGAAAACGGGGAGATGGTGAGGGACTATTTCTGGAGGTTTTGATTAAACAGAGGAGAAACAGGCTCTGAGCCACGGATCTGTGCCTTTGCTGTGAAAGGTGCCTTAGCGCTTGAGATCCCAGATGGCTTCACCTCAAGCTTGTCCATCCATGTGATTTAGGAAACAGGAGGCACACCATGACCCTGTGGTTTTCTTTCCCACAGAAGTTGGGCCAGGGCACTGAAGGAGGGGCCAAGCAGAGCCGGCGATGGCCACACTCTGCGGCCACAGACCAAGGAGGGTGGTCAGCCACTGAGGGGAGGTGGGACAGGACACAGCGATGCCAGTGAAGGTGGGCGTGGCCCGGAGGGGAGAGCTCATCATGTCCACGACATAAGAAAGCCAAACCGTGCAAGACCCAGCCAAGGTCTCCAGAATGGGCAAGAAGGAGGGACTGAACCATCTGTGAGAGATGAGAGAGCGGCACCCCCCTTTGGAGAGAACCATGTCTCCAAATCCAGCCAGGAGCCCAAGTAAAAGCCCCTTGCAGACCCTCCCCACTGTGCACCTCTGGGCAGGGCCTGCCCCCAGGGGCTCTGGCTGGGCCAACAGCCAGGCTCCAACCAACACATCAAAAACCCACCAGAGATGATTAGAATCTCGATTTCAAATGACATTCCTCCCCTTTTACTCCTTCAGGTAACCCTAAACCTTATGATGTCTAAATTATTATGCTGAAAGCGAAATCGAGTCTTTCCTAGCAGCAGGCAGAGGCTTCCCCGGGAGCGCGTAGCCCCGAGAGCTGAGGTAATGGTTACCAGATGCAGACAGAAACCTGGGGCCTGCCCAGGTCAACGCATCCGGGGCCTCTTGGCGCTAATGCCCACCTGCCCTCCCACGGGGGCACCCCAATTTAGGACAGGATGAAGTCACGTAGCTCTTGCCACAGTCCCTCGAGGCCCAGACACGGTCAGAGAATCCACAAATGTGAGCGCTGGAAGAACTTTGAAGTATGTCGTCTCCTCCTCTGGTTTAAAGAAACTTGTTTTTTTAAAAAAAGAAGAAAAGAAAGAAAGAAATGTTATTTCCAGACCTTGGGGTATCAGACAGAGGGGAAAGCCTATGGCAGAGGGGGAAGGGAGGGCCCCAGGCCCACTCAGCAGGCCTGTGGCAGCACCAGGAAGCGGGGAAGCTGCTATCGCACAGGCCAGGGGGAAGCAAGGGGCTGCTTGCGCTCACACAGCCGACTCCTAGAGCCTCTGGAACACGGACCTAGGACTCGGCTCTCCTGCTACCAGTCTCCCCTGTTCCTACCTCCCAGCCCTTCCTTGGTGTCTGCAGGGAAGGCAGAGCAGCTGGAGAGAACCGGCTGTGGGTGCAGGTGATGTGACAAACGGCGGGTAGGAGATGGGACGTAGCCCATGCCTCCAAAGTCCGAAAGGACGACCATTTCCTACCCATGCCGGTAACTGATATTTTGTTTTGACAATTTTTTTCTTTCTTTCTTTTCTTTCTTTCTTCCCTTTTAACAGTAGGAAAATTCAGTAATCTTCCTCGGTCTTTCAGGGAAACTACCTCATCTCGAGGCTGAGGTAAGCCCACTGACTCTCACTGTCTTTCACCTCCGGTGTCCAGTTGGTCACCAAGCCCAGACAGATCTTTAAAAGAGCTCTCATCCCACCCCCTGTCACCATGCCGGGGGCTAGCCCAGTTCAGCGCCTCATCTTCCCTAGGAACTTGCTCCAGCCTCCTCCCTGGTTCCCCACGCCGCCTGTCCTGGGCCCAAGCTCAGTGACTGTCGCTTGAGGGCTAAGGCAGCCTTAAGCACCAGGGGAAACTGAATGGAGGTCCTTCCCTCCCTCCCGCTGTGGGCAGGCCTCCCAAAAACCTGCCGTGCTCCACAGGGAGAGCTAAGGATTCCATCCGCTGAGGGAAAGGGTCTCCTCCAGGTTGTTAAAGCTTGAAAGGCATGGGCCCTGCATGCCCCAGCTCTCCTGTTCATGGCTACCTCAGCCAAGCCTTCTTGAAACATCTCTGCTTCCAGTCTACACCTCTCGTCAAGGTAGTAAATTCTAAACGCTTGCCCTCACCCCCATATTTCAATGGTCCAAATCCACCCGCTCTGAGATTTAAAAAATGCAGGGCTGCCTGGGGCTGGAGGGCCTTACCTCCAGTGAACAACGGATTTATTGTTCCAGATCCATTCCCTTCACCATTGTTTCCTCATCTGGAAGATGGAGATAAACAGTAGCTACCTTTTGGGATCATT
This sequence comes from Mustela putorius furo, assembly GCF_011764305.1. Lineage (NCBI taxonomy): Eukaryota > Metazoa > Chordata > Mammalia > Carnivora > Mustelidae > Mustela > Mustela putorius. Next base: position 11,116,758 of record NW_025422123.1, on the reverse strand, counting down.
GTGGAGGCTAACGAAGATTATCCTTCTACGCACCAGGTACACCGTTCGGCTCAGAGTGCTCGCTTCGGCAGCACATATACACCGTTCGGCTCAGAGTAAGGGCTCCATAAAAGTTAGCTTAAAAAAAAATAGCACCCTACCTGCCGGTGAGGCCAAAGAGGAGAGAAATAACATTTATTGAGTTCCCCCACTGGCAAGGCCTGGCACCCGGTGCTCTCCTAAATTATGTCCGTTAAACTGCGTGGCTAGCCCTGCAGCTCTACTGTATATCTTGTCCCAGTGGTTGCCATTTTATAAATCAGGACGCTGAGGAAACGTGAGGTCACTTGCATAGGATTCCTACATGAGTCAGACATCTTTTGGTTGCAACGGATCCAAGCCAACTTAGCCAATCTTACCCAAGAAGAGACTCTGGGGTTCCCAAGATGCAGCAGTGTTTAAGAAGACAAGCATGCTGGAGGGGGGCGGGGGAGGAAAGGGTGGCTGGGTGATGGACCTTGGGGAGGGTACGTGCTATTTTGAGCACTGTGCATTGTGTAAGACTGACGATTCACAGATCTGGACCCCGGAAGCAAACAATACATGTTAATAAAAATAAAAATAAAATAAAATAAGCCAAAGCATGCATAGGAAAGCAAGCAGCAACCAGGCCTCAGAGCAACCAGCAGGAGGGACTCGAATCCTGCCAGACTTCTCTCTCTGTCCCTCCACTGGCACTGCAGACCAGCTACCTGCACATGGCAGGCAGTGAGTCTGCCTGAGTTCCCACTGGGACAGCATCTACAGCCTCCCTGGGGCAGAGGAGGACTGACACCATTCCTCAGTTCCAGTTTCAGAAATCCCAGGGAAAGACTCTGATTGGCTCAGCTTGGGCTAGACACCCACCCCTTAACCAATCAACTGTGGCAGAAGACGGAATTCTATGAGTTGTGCCACTTGGGCAGAACCACGTGGATAGAGCTGGGATATGGGCCATCTTACAGAAAGTGGGTGTGCAGTTCCCAAAAGACAGGGGTGTGGGTGGGCCACAAAATAGTAGCACACTCTGGTTTCATGCCAGTAAGTGGAAGAGGCTGGATTAGTGCCTGGGTCTGTTGGGCTCCAAAGCCCACATTCATTCTCTGACGCATACTGCCTCTCTGAGGCTCTAAATGTCTAGGCCTGCATTAGGAAATCAGAGTTGGTCAGTCAGCCTCTCCAGAAAGTTCAAACAAATTGACTGCCTTAGGCAATGTAATATCCATGGATTCTTCTGGCATCCAAAGCCAGGTAAAGCACATCACTAGTCTGGAGACGACGTCTTCCATCTTTTAGTCCATGGTCATTGTCATCACCACCTTTATCACCACATGCTTTTTTTTTTTTTTTTTAATCTTTTTTTTTTTTTAACCAAACTCTGTCCCCAGCCTGGCTGGAAAGTAGGGTTTTCCAGTGATTTGAGAATTTCTTTAAGGGTGATATTATTTGGGTTCCCAATTTTCACAGTATGGAAATCATAGATTGTTAGAGCTAAAAAGGGATCTCCAAACTATTAAATAGCTCGTTTTTTTCTCAGTTTGCAGATGAGGAAATGTTGACCAGGAAGGGAAATGTTCCCATGGGGCCATCCACATGTCCTCATTCCTGGTCCAGTGCCCACCCCTCCCCCAGAGAAACTTTTCTGGATCACACTGCAAAACAATGTTGTATTACGTTATGATATACCACTCATAATTCCGGTACAAAATTTGATTTCATTTTTTTTCAAAATTTTAGTTTTAATGATCCAATAAGCAGTTCTTTTTTTTACTGGGTAAGAAGAAATGCCATAAATCCCTAGTTTCCTCAAAGAAGTTCATAACATGCTTCATCTCCTAGCCCTAGCTAAAATCCTTCTAGCCACTGAAAACACTTTCTTGGAGACTTCTTAAGTAAAAACTATTCATCCTCACATCCAGTGGACCTGTAGCTTGATGGTGTTGACAGATCTCCAAGGGTCTTTCACATTTCAATATATCTTGCCAGCAGATGCATTGACTACTTTAATTCTGGACTTTCTGTTCAAAGTGTTTGTAGAGCAACTGGGCTACATATATCACCGGAACCTCTTTGCATCACTCTGTAGGAATTGAAGCTCAAAGAATCAATGCAAGTGCTGTAAGTAATAAACTGTCCCTTGCCTCTGACTCAGGGCTTTCTTCTGCCAGCATACATGAGACTGTGTCAGGTTGACTGGTAAATTATCAGATCCTGCACAGTTCCTGCACAGTTCTTGAAAGAGAGGTGACCTCCACCTCTGCACTCCTGGATGCCAATTCCAGATCACTTCTTCTAACTCCTGTTAGAATCCCTTGTACCATGATGCTTCAATCTCATCTGGCAAGACCATTCTAACTCTCTTCATCTCTGTCATCTCCTAACCTTCTTCTTATCCTGTAATATCTTTGGCACTTAACCTTCCTCCACCCCAAGTCCTGTCATAATTTTGGATGACTTCACAGGTCACATGAACGACCCACCCAATTCCCTGCCTCTCAGACCCTCAATCACATCAACTCCTCTGAAGAACTCCTCCCCTCTTAGCCTCAGGCTCCTCAGGGCCACCCTCTGGACAATGTCAACACAAGTAACTGCTCTACCTCAGAAAGTAAAACATTCTCTATTTTGATTATTATATTTTTCAGTTTTAAGAATTCTGTTTGATTTTCCAATCTATGTCATTGTTTGTAGTTTCCTATTCCCTGCAGATATTTTTAGGCTAATTTGTATTTCTTTAAACAGAAAAAAAACATAGCTTTTTCATAACATGTGTCTAATAATAAAGGTATCTGAAGTCAATGGGTCTGTTACACCTACAGGTTACACATGTTCTATTATTTCCATGCTATAGTTATCTTCGACACTGTACTAGTCATCATATTTGAAAAATTATTTATAGAGATATGTGTCTGTTAACCTTAGTCTAGAACCAACATTTAATCCAAAATTGAGGCTTGAGTTTTCCTGAATCACCCAGATGGTACAAATCCACTATAAGACCATGTCACAGTTGGTTTAACTCAGCTCATCCTACTTAGCCAAGAGCATGCTTCTCCCTCTCTCTCTTTCTCTCTCTTTCTCTGGCAGCCACTCCCCCTGCTTATGTTCTCTCTCTCTCTCTCACTTTTTCAAATAAATAAATAAAGTCTTTTAAAAACAATAATAATAATAATTTAGCTCATCCTGCTTTAAGGTTTCTTAGGAAGCCCAGTTTATAGTGAGGAAAGATTCCTATTCAACATTGCACTTTGTGCTGGTCTTTGACTTCAATTTTGGTAGACAAAACAAAAGATCAGATTTGTTAAAATGTGAAATTCCCTCAAAACAAAAACAATTCTTGTGCTCACTTACCTCTCTGACTTCTTTTTCCCCTTAAATGCTGGCCTTATAATTCCTTACAATCTAGTCAGCTCTTGTCACTTTTAAGACTTTTTGTATTTTATCCAGAGTTCTTGGTTGTTTCCAGCATGCAGGATAGTCTAATTAAACTAACTCACCATTACCTGGAAGCAGAGTTCTCATAGTCCATTCTCCATCACAATCACCTGTATCTTTCAGCACTTTTCCTCTACTCACCTCACAGCATCTCTTTTTAAGCTTTTGAGACCTCCAGACCTTTGACTTCTTCATTTCTTGCAATATATGAACTCCTTCTGTCTCCACTCCCTTCTCTAGTCCCATGATCAATTATTTCATCCTGTCTTACGAAAACTCTTAATCCCTTTGCCCCATTTTCCTTCCCTTAGATCTACCTGGAAAAAAACTAAACCTAGACTGAGCTCCACCTTCGATGTTCCTATATTCATAATGCTAAGTACTTCTGGGGCAATCTAACCAACCACTCATTTTGGTACTATTCTTCTCCATGGTCTTTGACAACTGCTGGCCCCCATCACCACCTATTAGACATCTTCTACAACACAATCAGCCATGCTGGTGTTCTACCCAGCAGCTTTGTTAAACTTCCCACTCTTGTGGAGCCATTTACCTTCCCACCAACCCTCATGTACTCATAAGGTGTTCAGTCAAGGCAGCTGCATCTTCCTATTTCCCCCACACTCTTGTCTGCATCTGTGTCCACCCTTGTCCCTTCCTCATCTGCTTCACAAAGAGGATTCTCCTTTCTCCAAAGGTCCATCTTCCCACCTGCCTCCATCCCTTTCCACCTTCTTAGGAATGTCAGGCCAATAACTGAGCTCAATCCTTTCTCTTTCCAGTGGCTCCTTCCCATAATCTTATAAACACACCCAATTTCTTCATATTTTATAAAGGAGCTCTTTCCTTCAACACTCCAGTCTGTCCAAGGAAGTGATATGGCTCTGCTCCCCCAATATGGAGTAGTTACTCCTTCTGCAAGTTCCCATTGCACCCCAGGACTATAGTCTGTTTCCTTGTACTGCAATTCCTCCCAAAAAACAATGAGTTCCTTGAGGGCTGAGACTTTGTCTTAATCACTATTGAATCCCCAACATCTAGCATAGAATTTGCAAGAGGAATGAAAGAGTAAGGCCTGGGGTCATTGTTAGGCCCAGCAGCCCCCATTAATCTCTGTGTACTGGTTAGTTACCAAGGAATTCTGCTTTGATGGGAGGCCAGTTGGCAGAGTGCTAACTTTACAGTATTACTGATGCTATGCAATTCTTTTCAGTCTATGGAAATTCTGGTTTTATTTAGTTAGTATCTAATTTGAGGGTTAATAAGTCTTTGTCTGAAGGTCTTGGTGCACAGTGCAGGGCTAGGATCACCTTTCTCAGACTCCCCTGGGGCGTGGGGTGGGGAGATGAGTGTGTTTTGAGGCACTGGTTCTTTGTACAGCTTACAGGATCTCAGACTGGGTGTATTACTCATTAGGGTTTATTTACATTTTGTGGTGGCCTAGAAAAAGCCAAGTTTAATGAAGTGGTTACCAAAAGACTTTAACATCATATTTTCCACAGAGTTCATAAAAATGTTGACAGTGGACATTATTGCCACATTGCATTTTTCAAGGAGATGAACAAAAGTGATATTAAGCATATTGATTTGGAAAGCCTTCCCAGCAAGAAGTCTAGTGTGTTCTCATTCTCCATGGTAGCAAATAGGAACTTCCAATGGTTAATGAGTAAGTTGACCACATGGCTTTGGGCATGCCGCATGGCCTTGGGCATGCTGCTATCCTTCTCTGGGTCTTGGTTTCAACACCATAAAATAAGAATTTTGGATGAAATGAGCTTGAAGGTCGTGTCTGTTTCTGAATAGAATGATACTATTCTTTCTAAATTCACTCCCAAACTAATACACTGGGATTTAAAGAAAAGGATGCCTTTTCTTTAAAGAGAAAGACAAGGGGTGCCTGGGTGGCTCAGTCAGTTAAGGATCTGCCTTCACCTCAGGTCATGATCCCAAGGTCCTGGGATCCAGTCCTGCTTCAGGCTCCCTGCTTGGCGGGAGTCTGCTTCTCCCTCTCTCTCTACCCCTTCCACCTTCCCTGTGCTCTCTCTCTTTCACTCTCTCTTGCTCTCTCTAATAAATAAATAAAATCTTTTTAATTTTTTTTAAATAAAAGGAAAGACAACAAGGAATTTTATTTTTCTCATGATAGAAAACTGGGGATGGGGGCGCCTGGGTGGCTCAGTGGGTTAAGCCGCTGCCTTCGGCTCAGGTCATGATCTCAGGGTCCTGGGATCGAGGCCCGCATCGGGCTCTCTGCTCGGCAGGGAGCCTGCTTCCCTCCCTCTCTCTCTGCCTGCCTCTCTGTCTACTTGTGATCTCTCTCTGTCAAATAAATAAATAAAATCTTTAAAAAAAAAAAAAAGAAAGAAAACTGGGGATGATAATAACAGCATTGATCTCATAGAGCAGTAGTGAAGATTAACTGAGATATGGGTACAAGTGACACACAACAAGGACACAATAGGCATTCTCAGGTCACCCAAGCAGGTACTAAGGGCCTGAGTTAGGCAGAAAGATGCTGGCCCTACCATGTCCCACTCATTATATATATATATATATACTGTCTGTCAGTGAAGTCTGAAATCCCAGGATGGCATATCCAGCAAGGCCAGAGGAGAAGGAAGAAGAACACGCTGGGCTCCTTCTCCACCACCAACCATGGTTCCCTGCCTGGGCCCTGGACCCCCTTGCGTGTATACACACATACCCACAAACACATGCACACATCTCTGGAATAACACTGGGCTTGCTTGAGGATTAAGATTCAAAGGAAATTGGCATCCTTGGATGTCACCCAAGCCCTGCCTCTGGCAAGGATGGGTTCCTGATCCTGAATACCTTTCCCAACTCCCTCAATAAAGCACACATGCTGGGCTAGGCTTTGTGGGGGTCTACCCACCATCCATTCCCCTATTTCTTCCAGCTCACAGAACCAATTTTATTCAGGTGGCAGCATATTTAGTCCTCAGAAATGAAAACTCAGTCAACTGAAGCCAGCCATTCATGCCCCCCCCCATTTCCTTTTGCCAGGGTTGGTGTGGGGAGTCCATGAGATTCTGTCCTGGCTAATGAGATGCAAATGGAACTCTCTAATCACTTCTGAAAGAGACTTTCCTCCCTGGCAACAGGTGAGGGTAGCATGAGAAAGAGTGCTTGTGTCCACTACCCCCAGCTTCCTGCTCTAGACACTGTTGTCTAGTAGAGAGAGGCACAGAGCTGTAGTAACCATGACAGAAAGGCCAAGGGAATCACAGAGACACCGACTCAGCACGCTGATGTCCCTAGCTCCTACATAACACCTCAAGACCTCAAGACCTGCCAAGACAAAGCAGAAAAATGTCAACCCCGGGGCCATAGCGACTTAGAAACAGTCAAGTTCTTGCTCTATCACTCACTTGAACTTGGACCAGGTGCTTAATTTTTCTGAGGCTCAATTGCCTCACCTATAATATGAATACCATGTAGCATTTCCCTCTTAGGAAGGATATTAGGACTTAGCATATAAAGAAAGCATATGGTGCAAAGGCTGGCAGGCAGTAAGACATAAGGGTTTGCTATGATCATGTGAGATTATTGAGTATCTTTATTATTTAAACCACCAAAAGTTAAGACTTCTATTACTTGCAGCCAAATGTATCCTAATCAATCTACATCTCTAAACGATGACTTTTTACTTCATTTCACAGTGGTTAGCTTGGCAGAAGCAGATGACTCTTGCTTGGAAAGAGAGTTCTTTTAATTAATCAATCAATAACTCTTTATTAAGTTGATGGTAGAGGCAGGAAGCATGGAGGAGTATAAAGACATATCAAACCTGGTCACTGGCTCCAAGGACCTCAGGGATCAGTCCGGGCAAGGAGCCATTCCTGCAAAAGGGGCAACCTCAGATGAGTGCCCCCAGGAAAGCTGCCCAGGCCAGCAGGATTTCACTCACTGACCAACCACCTCTGACCCAGAGCCCACAGAGCTCTGTTCTGCAGGTAGAATGGTGAACATGCTGCTGAGATCTTGCCCTTAGTCAAGTACACCCAGAAATAGGCACAGTAATGGCAAACTCATTAGTGCTGTGGAAGACCCAAACAGGATGGTGTGGTCCGTACTTAAAGGAGAGGTTTCGTTTGGAAAAGTCAAGGAAGGCCACTGTGAGCAGGTTATATTTAAACCAAGACCTGGAAGGTAAAAGGGAATTGTCCCATGATCAAGGGGCAAGCACGTTCCATACACAAGGGACAGCATGTGTGAAGGTTCTGAAGCAGAAAAAAAAGATTTACTTATTTAAGGAATCCAGAGAAAGCCAGTGTGCCTGGGATAAAGGGAGGAAGGGAGAGGCTGAGGGTAGAGCTGGCCCGCCCTATGAGCCATGGTGAAGAGTTCAGCTTTTATCCCCAGAGAAACAGGGATCTACTAATGGGCTTATGAGGTAGTGATAGTCCCTGGCTAGAAAGGAGAAGAAGTAGCCTTTCAGGAGAAGTCAACGGTGTCATGGAAAAAAATAAAGGCTGAAAGCTAACCAAAGAATTATCCATAAAGTTCGTAAACCTTCCAAAATACACAGAAACTGTAACAATGGGGCTATTTTAAAGTTCTCAGTTCTGAAAAATCCTTGAGAATTTTAAGCACTAATTTAAAAAAAAGGATGCTGAGGAATTTTAGGCGATTTTAAACAGCTTGTACAATTAAAAACCACCCCCAGATCCAACGCCCACATGCCTTCTGATAAATGTCAGCTGGAAAGCATTTCACATTGAAGTCATACAAGGTAGGAATGGGAAGGGGTCGGTCTAGTTTGGGATGGCCATCCACAGATATCCCAACATGGCAAGTGACAGGGGTTGGACTCCCAGAGAGTGTTCCAGGAAGGCAAATACCTCTCCCCATCAAACAAGAACACAAAACCCTCCACCCCATTGCACATGAAAAGTTCAGTGAGAGTTTGAAGATTTTCAGCCAGGATTTCCGGAAGCTGAGTAAAAATGACCTTGAAAATAAACCACATGCTGCTGCTAATTAATCTTAGTTCCTAGTTCTTTCCAATCAGACTCTGAACTATAATCCATCTTCATTACACTTCTTTTAAAGCAAAATGGTGCATTTCCGCAAGTTTAATTAAGGAAGGAACATTATAAGGCCCTGGGTCATAACTCTCTTTCTGTCACATACATGTGCATAAGTGTGCTACACACACACACATACACACACACACACACAGAGAGAGAGAGAGAGAGAGAGAGAGGAAATATTTTTAAAAACCCTCCATTATTGATTTACCTGCAATTACAGGCAGGTCACTCAAGAACCCAAATATAGATGAGATGGCCAAGCTGGGTGCCACCAGAGTCCTGTCCCCACTCCAGTGTCCCCACCTTGCACACCTCTACCTACTATATTACTGTACACACACCTAGTGAGCAGCCATGGGCTTAGAGAAGGGCTGCCTGCACCCCAACCTCTGGCCCCAGGGGACGAATCAGGGTAAGTCTGAACTGGTAATGGCAATTGAATGGCTCTTTGATAATGATTGAATCTAGAGTGACATTTGACCCACTTCTTCTGATCAACTGAACAAAAAGAAAGTTCTGCTGGGGACTTCTGGAAAAGATTCTCTTCCATGATAAAAGTGATGAGCCCTGAATGCGACTGGGCGTGTGAGAGTGAGATGCTTGTCTCCTCAGCAGCTAACATAGTGGAAAAACTAGTGACCCCAGAGAGGAAACTTACCTACCAGTGTAGACCTGCCAAAGACATGACTTCGGGGGTTTGGGAGAACTTGAAAAGAAAGTACTGGGATCAAGCTATTATCTCTGAAGCCTTGTTTGGTCACCATTGTGTAACTCCAAGATTTTGACTTGGGATGCCAAGGAAAGGTTGGAAATGGTTCAGGACCCATCTTTGAGTTGGACTTCACGTTATGGGTGGGGACAAAGTGGGGGTTGTGGGGTCTGGTGATAGGGTTTTTCCTGCTGGAGATCCTTTACATTGACACATTCCTCACCCCCATTTCCATCACTGCCCCCACAACCCTGGATGAACCATAAGGTAGATTTGAGTTTTCTCAGTTGTCGAAGATTGGAGGGTTCCTATAAGCTTGTCAAAGATTATTCATTAAAGTCCAAGAACTTGCAAACACTTAAGTGGCCTCTGAAACTTACTGAAATCTCTCTCTCTCTCTCTCTCTCTCTCTCTCTCCACAGCCTCTACCCCTCTTCCCATCTCTCACTTATTGCTGCAGTTCTCATCAGTCAAACCCTGGACAAACTTCTAATTCCAGTTCTAGCCAAAATTACACCAACAATTATAGATTGTAAAGAGGGATACATGAGCCCTTGAATTTCTTGCTTGGAAAATGTAACAATCCATCCAGATAATTCCCCCTTGTCACATGATTATCTCAACCCAGAGCTGATCCATTCTCATTAAGAGAATATACTCCAGGGTAGTTTAGAGAGTACCTGATTCCACAGTTGTGGGTGACACCCTCTTAGAGACCTAATTCACACACATAGATCTGTGCGTATTCACATGCACAGTGTGAAGCCTAACCAGGGAATCTCCAACAGCAGGGCAGAAGAAAAGGGCTGCTGAGTGGTACAGCCAGCAGGTTGTACTAGAATTTGCAGGGACAAACCCCTCACTACAGATGAAAAGCTAACTCCTAAGAAGGAAAGGGTATTGGCCTGAGTCCCAAAGCTCTGAGCTTAAAATAAGTGAAAACAAGTGAGTTAATAGTGGTGTTAAGGATGCTGGTTTCCTGCCTAGTAAAGTGGTAGGAATGACTTTGTATACTATTCAAGGTTAAGCCCTGTGGCATGGTGGAATTTCACAGAGTACCTTAGACACCTCTTTGGTAGCCTCTGGAACTCCCCCTTCAGGAGTGGACACAGACAGACATTTCAAGGTGGGCCCCAAAGGCCATGTCTACTTTACCTGATCCTGGCCACCAGCCACAGCTTATTGATCCTCAAGGACGCATGACCCAAAGGCAGTCAGAGATATTCTGATTCCCAGGACTTTGACATCCATATCAACACACAGGGGCTGGAAATCTCTGGGGCTGGATTTTGTCAGTGGGAAGCAACCAAGAAGACGATCTGGCTCCTGCTACAGAGCCATTCAGGGCTGCCTCATTTTATTCCCAATCTTACTTGTTCAAGCCTTCCTTTGATTTATGAGGTATTCCCTAGTCTCTTGAAACAAATTAGCTTTTTTCCTTGACTTAAGCTAGTCAGTGAGGTTTCTGTTGCATGCAACTAAAAAACAAAAGGAAAGTGTAAGAAAACCACAAATCTGGGGTTCCACAGGTGCCCCAAGTTTGCTGCTTCATGGACAGCATGTCTGAGAGGTCCAGGTAGCTGACTAAATAAAGTTATATGGCTTTAAATCCCCCAACACTGGGCGCCTGGGTGGCTCAGTGGGTTAAGCCGCTGCCTTCGGCTCAGGTCATGATCTCAGGGTCCTGGGATCGAGTCCCGCATCGGGCTCTATGTTCAGCAGGGGCCTGCTTCCTTCCCTTCCCCTCCCTCTGCCTGCCTCTCTGCCTGCTGTGATCTCTCTCTGTCAAATAAATAAATAAAATCTTTAAAAAAAAAAATCCCCCAACACCATTGACTGGGGCAAAATAAATTAAAAGAATAGGGCTATACAAAACATCAACCAACCCAATGTTTTAAAGGGCATGCTGAGTTTTATTGAGAATATTTGACACTGTCCCTAAACATTGTCCCAAAAGGATGACATTTTTGTTTAGACAATGACCAAGCTCAGGGGCAGAGGCTGGGCAAGTGGTCACCCATGTGGAGACCTTGGGCCAGACCTCTGGACTCCAAATGTAAAGGTTCCTTAACTATCCCAAGCACTGAAGGTCCAGGAGTTAACAGCTTGGATCTTTTCATCTTTATCCAACCATAATCTAGCCTGAAACAAGCTGTTTTGTCTCTCTGGAAATAATTTCCTCCTCTGTAAAATGGGAGGGTAGAAATACATCACTTCTAAGTTCCCTCTTAACTAGAAAATACCCCTATTCTATTCAGCTAGTCATCAGAAATCTTTCTGTTTATTCATATCTAGGCACTGATTCCAAAACTGGTCCTTCTAGGGCTCACTGAAAGGGTTATGTCTTCAAGAGATCATTGGAAAGAACTTAACTTAGGCCTCAGTGGTCACCAGCGACCAAGATGGCCTGCAGTGGTCCTTGCCTCCTACTCTGCACACCCCCCCCTATATTTCCCCCTTCACCAGGTGATTCATGTGAGTCCAGCATACCACGAAAGGGTGGTGTGGACCTTCTGAAGCTAGGTTACAAAAGGCCTTATGGTTTTCTCCTTGACCTCATGGACCACTCACTCTGAAGAAAGCCGGCTGCCACCTTGTGAAGGTGCTTAAGTAGCTCTAGGGAAAGTCTTGTGTGAAGAATTCAGACCTACTGCCAACAGCCAGCACCAGCTTGTCAGCTGTGTGTGGGAGACATCTAGGAGCAGGTTTTTCATCGGACTGTAGCCCTCATCTGCATCTCGAAAGCATGCTCATAAGAGACCCCAAATCAGAGCCACCCAGCCCAGCCACTCCTGTATTCTTGACCACAGAAACTCTGAAAGATAATAAATGTCTATGGTCAGTTTAAGCCACTCACTTTGAGGTAATTTGTGGCACGGTAAAGATAGGTAATTCTACCTTTAAAAATTTATACCTGATTTGTTGATATTAAAAATTAGAGGGGTGCCTGGGTGGCTCAGTGGGTTAAGCCTCTGCCTTCGGCACGGGTCATGATCTCAGGGTCCTGGGATCGAGCCCCACATCGGGCTCTCTGCTCAGGGGGGAGCCTCCTTCTCCCTCTGCCTCTGTGATCTCTCTTCCTCTCACTCTCTCTCAAATAAATAAATAAAAATGTTTTTAAAAAATAGAAATTCTGATAAAGATAACAATAATGATTGGATCATTATCATATTTTTTTTTCTTCTTAAGATCCAAATTGCTTCTAAATATCTGTCAGAATTTGCCCTGAGAGATTGTGTGAGGTAAATAGAGGACTGTGAGAGACTTGTCCCCTCTTCTTGCCGCCTGAGTAATTTGTATGTTGTTTTTAAATTATAGTGGGTTTGGCCAAACACTGATAAGCTGATGAGTACCTGGGGGTCTACTATGTGATTCTCTTTACTTCTGTGTACATTGGAACAATGCTATGCTCAAAAAGACTGTCATTTTTAAAGCTTCACTATAGTGAGCAGGAGAGGGAGAACACCTTGGCAGTAGGCCTTGCCTGCGTCTCCACTGCTATCTGCTCTCCCCCTCCTCCCACCTCATTACTCCAGCTACACGGACTTCCTTGCTGTTCCCTGAATTTGCCAAACTCACTCCCTGATCTGAGCCTTTGCACTTGCCATTCCCCTTGCCTCTGGCAGAGACCACTGGCTTCTCCCAAAATCCATCTTCTCCTGGTTCCCGAGCACATGACCTTACTACATTTCCTAGGCTCCCTTGCAGTGGGGATGACCACGTGACCGGCTTTGTACCTGTCGTACATGAGCCTAAGTAATGTTGGTTCCTATTCAGACTGACCCATAGAAAACTCCCAACACACTTCCCCAAGCTCTTTGACCTTTTATCCAAATGGGAAGGTGATACCAGGAAGACCTTGAAAGTCAAAATTTGAGGTTAATAGAGCAGTCCCCAAATGACTATATAAAGGAATACCATCCCACCAGCCTGAATACCAACACTGAAAGATTATGTGAGAAACAAGAAATATCCAACTCTTTAAATTGCTTGACTTTGGAAGTCTATCTGTTATGCCAGCTCAGCTTATAACTAACATTATATAACTATAATTATATAGTTACAATTATAACATTATATAACTAACATTATAACTGTCCATATTGTTCACCCCTTCCTGCTGCTCAGGCAGGTCTGAATGGCGCTTGGTCAGAGAAGCCTTCCCTCTCAACCAATCTAAATCATCCTAATTACCCTGTCTTCTTTTGTTTCAAAGCAGGTAGCCCTACGTGAAATTACCTGTGAGTGTGTTTAGCTGTTCTTTGTCTGTCTCTCATACTAGAAGGTGAGCTCCATGATAGTGCCCAGCATATTATAGGAATGTGTTCTGTAAATACTCGTTGAATAAATACAGTGGGCCAGGCCATGTTAGGAACCCTGGCTAGGAGGTCCTGAAGCAAAATAAATGTAACCAATCAGTTTCCAAATCTTGAAGCCATTGTCACCTTGGGGAGCTTATTAAAATGCAGTTTCTGGGTCTCATGCCCTAAAATCCTACCTGTCCAGTTTGGATGTGGAGTAGGAACCAAACCTCTGTATGTTGAAGCATGCCTCGGTTTGAAAATCACTGCTCTGGCTCTGCTCAGGACCTGGACGTGCCCCTCAGATCCATACTCAGAGTGTCCACACAGTGGAAAGGAGGAGGACTTCATCTAACCTCCGGTGCTCCAATGGCTTGGGGAGATTGAAGAAGAATGACTCTCAGGGAAAGGCAGTGCTCCTTGTGAGCAAGTGGCCTATTATTTAAGATATAGACTTGGCTGCAATGAACAGAGACCACACCAAGAGTGGCCTAAACATCAGGGTAGACGTGTTTCTCTCTGAAGTAGAAATCTGAGCTGGGGTGGCACCTGTGCTCACCAGGACTCAGCCCCTGCCATCCGCTGTTCTGCCATCTGTAGAGTGTGGCCACCGCTCACATGGTCGAGAAGGCCTCCCATCAGGTCCATGATGCAGCCAGCAAGGAGGAGGAGGTGTGTGCCTTCCATTCCCTCTAAGGGAATGATACTAATTAGCCCACAGAGCAAACAAATCCCCACCCATCGCCATCGAGTGCCAGCTCCAGCACTCGATGAAGGACTCCAGAAGGACCTCCTGCTTGCTCCAGGGTGGGCAAGGGCGCAGCCCCCTGAATAACTCATAACCACCCTGTTGCACTCCATTACCAAGTTTTATGGCAAACCGGGGAACAGGCCTTCCACGTGTACGCTCTCCCCACTGGGCAATAAAAAACGCCCAAACACAAATTCAGATGTGCTGTATGTTAGGAGTTTTCTGTCCTCCCTCAGCCTCTGAGTGTCTGCCAAGTCCCATAAATTAGGCAAACATGTCAGAGCTCTGGAGCTGCAGGAGAATGACCAGCAGCCAGAGCAGCAAATCCAGAGAACAGGAAGACTAGATCAACACGGCGAGGAAAGTGGCTCATCCCTGAATTTTCCATGCAGCCTCGAGAGAGTTTGGTGCCACTTTGCAATTCTGGAGATTCTCCAAGTGTGGTCCCTGGACCAGCAACCTCAGTGTCACCTGGGAACTTGCCAGAAATGCACATTCTGGGGCCTCACTACAGACCTCTTGCATCAGTAATTCTGAGGCTCAGGCTGGCAATTTATGCCTTAACAAAACCCCTTTAACCAGCCCTCCAGGTGCTTGACCACTGAAGTTTGAGCACCCTTGCATTAGAGGCTTTCTTGTCTACCCCAGACCAGCCACACATTGGCTGGACAAGCCAGGTGGAGGGTGAGGCCAAAGGGACACAACATGTAAAGAGGTGCTCCTTTTTTCAGGCTGTGCACTTGCGTGACCCTGAAAGCAAGCACCTCATAGTCCCAGTGGGTGTGGTAATGATATATGGATGGTGAAGGCTTGTAGGGAGTGGTAGCTGGAACCAAAGTGGGATATTTGGGGCCTGGGAGAACTGGTGATCTACAGGAACCAAATTCCATGGAGGCCGCCCTGGGGCAGGGCAGGTACTGGGCAGGGTCTGGACTTGTTGCTGGTGAGTGCCCACAGTGGACTATGCCTGGGCCAAGTACTTTGTGCCCATTCCCCACTTGATGCCCTGGGCCAGCGGGGAGTAAGTTACCATGGCCCCATTTAGCCAAGAAGAAATCTGAGGCCCTCTGAACCCATCATTTACTCAAACTCATCTGGCAAGTAAGTGGTGGGGATGGTTTGGAGAAGGGAAGTGGGGACAATGCCTGTGCAGGGCAAAAAGGAGGTAAAAGAAGGAAAGAGAGAGCTTCTCTACTTGTCATTCAGGACTTCCCCTTGAGGATTTTCAAGAGCCTTTCCTTCTCTCCTCAAAGCTTGGCCAGCAAATCCCTAGTTATAGCTTTTACAACCATTATTTTGGAAGTCAACAGCCTGAACAGCAAGTATTTCCTTCCCTTTGCATCCTGTTCCATCAGTCTTCATCCCCATGAGGCAACGTGGACCCTGCTGACACACAAGGGGATAGTCCCGAGCCAGTTGGAGGGAGGAAGCACAGGCCAGGATGTCAGGAAATTGACTCACTAGATCTGTTCCAAAACACAGAATTTTGAGCAGTAATGAACCGTAGGGATGATCCTGTCTGACCCCAGCATTGTATACACAAGGCACAGAGAGGGAAAGCAGTACACTCCAGGTCATGGAGCAGACTGGCGGTTGAGCTAGGGCTGTAGTCCAGACCGAGCACTGTCCTGCTCATGAGAAACACATCTGACTTGGCCTTGCTGCCCAGGGCTACTCTGTGGACTGTGTGGGGTCCATCACTCCTGCCTCCATGTTATCATTATTCTACCATCCCATAATTCTATCCCATTATTAGAAATGTCTTTCTCTCCTCTTCCAAACACGAGCTGTGTATCAGTTGACATGGCTTATTCTGTGGTACCAAGCAGCCCCCCATTCTCAGCCTTAACACATACAAGCTTGCTCCTCCCTTCTGGATACCTCCTCGGTGGGAAGTGAGTCTTCCATGAGCCCAGAAGGAGAAAAGAACTGGCTATTTTGGGTACTAGTAATGTTGCCATAATCCCTAACTGAACCAGCGTGTGACACACACCAATCACCCACGAGGTCCTAGGAAGTGTGACTGGATGAACAAATGAGACAAAGCAAGGAAGGAACAGAGAGGACAAGGGAAAGATGGCCCTGGCTGTCCTCTGTCTATCTAATAGCATTCTATCCCCACACAACCGGGCAAAGTAGAAAGAGTCAGAGACATGGAGGAGGGCTGCAGTAAAGTCCCAGCTCTGCCACCAGCCTGGCTGCGTGGCTTTGTACAGGTGTGCCTTCATAGCAAAAATATAACTGGTCTCTCCTCCCAGTTTCTGGCACAGAGCTCCTATAACCCTTGTGATTCCCCGAGTGATAGGAGCGTCTTTTGTTCTTGCTGGGCTCCTGGGTAGGGGGCTGGTCACCAGAAGGCCAAACCATGATCCCAAGGTTGAAACTTCCAGACCTGCTCCTCATTCTCTGAGATGAAGAGGGGCTAGAAATGGGGTCAATGATCAATCACATCTACATGATAAAGCTTCCATAAACACCCCAAAAGAATAGGGTTCACAATGCTTCCGGGTTGCTGTATGCATGGAGGTGCTGGGAGAGTGGTGCCCCCGGAGAGGGCACAGGAGCTCTGCACCCCCTCACTGGAGCTCACACTTCATGTCTCTTCCTCTGGCTGTTCCTCTGGATCAGCGTTTAGCACATCCTTTATTACATAATAAACTGACAAACAGAAGAGTTTCCCTGAGTCCCTTGAGCTGTTGGGGCAAAGGATTGAACCCAAGGATGGGATGATGGGATCCCTGATATAAAGCCAGTCACTCAGAAGCATAGATGACAGCCTGGGGCTTGGGATGGGCTTCTGCAGTGGGGGCAGTCTTGTGGGACAGAGCTTTTGTGGGACCTGATGCTGACTCCAGGGAGACAGCGTCAGAACTGACTGGAATTGTCACACACCTATCTGGTGTCCAAAAATCAGTGGGTGTGGGGAAACATCCACACATTTGGTGACCAGCAGTGTGAGTGCAGTAAGTAGTTTTTCCTGATAGCAGGCCACTTCCCTTCTCTGGGCTCTGGTTTTCTTACCAGGAGAATGATACCTTTGGGCTATCAGGAAATCAGCTCCAAGGTCTCTGCTGGCAACAACATTCTGTCCGCCTACAACCTCCCAGGACTGGGACAACACCACAGAAGGGGTCCCACAGCACATGTGTGTAGCTGGAGTTTTAGTGGAATAAGTATAAGCATATGCTTAGGGAAGAATGACCCAAACTCTATGCTTTGCATAACAAATTAATCATCAGTTATGACTCAAGAATTCCTAAAGATAACGGTGAGAGTATTCTCTGCCCCAAAGGGTGAACATTATCTGAGTATTGCAATACTCAGTACGGGGAAGGACTCACACTTGGAGACAGCCAGAGAAAGTACAGAGGGAAGTGGCTGGGCCTTCCTTTATGACAACCCATCTAACCTGCACCCTTCCCCCTGCTCTAGGAACCCCCCAGGAACCCCCCAGGGACTACGTCAATGACCCACTTGTCCTCGGGCTTCAACCAATGAGGGGCCCTGGCAGGAGCCAGAGGACAGGAGAGAGTGAGGCTGGGGTGACCATGCACCTCTTTCCCTCCCTGCATCCCCACCTTGGGCTGGTTGCAACCCTCTGCTTCTCTAGATGGCTGTCCTTTCAAGTACCAGTAACCAACCCTCCTGCCTCCCTTGGATATAACAGCTCAGCCTATGCCATCTGTGGGGATGGCACAATCCCTTATGGGTCCCCTAAACCCCCCCTTTACCCATAAATTGCCTTTTCTAAATGTCCTGCTCTTAGTGAGCAGCCAGTCTCCAGCAGAAATGTAGGGAAAGGCCTCCAATGGGAAAGGCAGACCAAAGAGATGAGCCTCCCAGACTGGAGGGAGAAGGGGAAAGGAGACAGGAAGTGGCCTACAAAGGGCAGATCTTGGGGGACACCAAACTTGTTCCCAGACCTTAGAATATGAGATTGGGGGAAATGCCCCCATCAGCAGGACCCAGGCCTGTGACAATTATGAGGAAGCACTGTGCAGATGACACATCATAAGGTCTCTGCCCTACCCAAACCCTGTTCTCTGGGCACTGCCCCGCCCATAACATCGCTGAAGGTGGCTTAAATGGGACCTGCTCTGTGTGTAATCCTGCTTCCCTGCCCCCAACTGCCCTTGATTGGACCAGGCACAAACAACTGACACAAGCTGGACCAATCATATTTGCTCCAGCCAGAACCACAGACAAAAGACCCAGCCAGAGTCACTGACAAGTCAGTGACTGACAGATCCCAGAGAACACATTCTATCACATAGTTGCTAACTTACAGAAGAGATCGTTCTAGAAGGTAGTAAAGACCAAAAACATAATGCTAGACAAAGCAAGTTAAATATACTATAAATAGATTTGGATTTTACCCATATCTTTTTACAAATATAATATGTATCTTAAATATACTTTAGTATAATAATATTTTACAAATTAATATGTTTTTATTAATGGATACAAGTTTACACACATATAATTTCTTCCCAGCCTTTCTAGAATAGAACAGTAAAGCAGTTAGCTATTGGGATAAGTAGGAATGTGGGTAAAAGGACCTGAGGTTTACTGAGTACTGTTCTGCCCCAGCCTCAATGCCATGCACTGTGCTTAACCTCCTCACTTGTCCTCAAAATCTTCTAAAAGCACCTATAATTTTCCTCATTTTGGAGTTAAGAAGCTCAGGCTCACAGAAGTTCAACTCATGCATTGGGCAAATGGTTTTTGAGCTCCTACAATGTGCCCAGCAGTGTTCTAGGCTCTAGGGAATATCTGTGAACAAACAAACCAAAAATCTGCCCCCATGGGGGAACACCTCACACCCCATGGAGAAGAGAGACAGAACTGAACAGCTGGAGTGCTGCGGCCATCAGGTGACAAATGTCATAGAGTAAAGAGCAGCAGGGAAGGAGTAGCGGTGGGTATATGGACGGATGGGGGGCAGAGAGGAGCATCCCTAAGTGCCAACCAGTGCAGGGTTTTATAGAGGGGGCAGGCGAGTCACACAGCCATCTGGACTAGAGTGTTCCAGTAAAAAGGAACAACAAATGAAGGCTTGATGCTGAATGGAGGAACAACAAGGAAGCCAGTGCTTCTAGAACAGAGCGAGCAATGGGGAGGGAAATAGGAAATGATGATAGAGAGGTAGCCAGAGGGAGCAGAGCCCAAGTACAATGGGGACCTTGGGAATCCTGAGCAGAGGAGAGACATAGTCTAAGTTGGACTTCATGGGCTCCTTCCAGGCCACGGTGCACAAAGGATATTGAAGAGGGGTGACCGGAGGCTGCTGTAATCATTGGGGGAGGGGGGATGAGGTGACAGTGTGGCCTGGAGACACAGCAAAGGAGTCATGAAAAGTAGCCAGATTCTGGATATAGTCTGAAAATGAACCCCTCAGAATTTGCATCCAGGTGGGATATGCGTCTGAGAGAGAGAGAAAAGTCAAGAACAGCTCTGGGAAGTTTTTGGTCTGGCAACCGGGAAGATGGTGTTTCAGTTACCCACCGCTGTGGAACAAGCCACCCCAGAACTTAGTGGTTTGAAACAGCCATCTGTTTTGCCCATGTTTTTATGGGTCAGGACTTAGGAAAAAGCTGGCTGGGTAGTTTGTTTCTGCTCCATGTGGCTCCTGTGGCAGCAGCTGGGGAGACCAGGCCTGCAGATCTATCCCCAAAATGGCGACAGCTCCTCCTTCTCCTCCTCCTCTTCTCCCCTACTCCTCCTCCACCTCCTTCACCTCTTCCTCCTCCTCCTTCTTCTCCTGCTCCTCCTCCTCCTCATTCTCCTTCTTCTTCTCTCTCCCCTTCTCTTCTCACAGCATGGCAGTCCCTGGGTAGCCACTCCTCTTACATGGTGGCTGTCTCCTGCAAGGCAGGAAGGAGACGCTTCCAGGCTACTTAAGGTCCAGGCTCCAACCTGGCCCAGCGTCACTTCTACCATACTCTATTATTCAAAACAGTGGCAGAACCTCACTGATTTCAAGGGGGTGATAAATGAACTCTATCTCTTGATGAAAGAGCAGCAATGTCACATCACGGAAGAGCATGGTGGGCACATCGGGGACATTTTCAAAGCCACCTTTGGCAAATGTGGTCTGACCCAGAGGAAGCGAGCATTTTTTTTAAGATAGGGAGGACAGCATGGGTTGGGGGGAGATCAGAACTCTGTTTCAGGCAGGTTAAGTTTGAGTAACCCATTGATCATCGAGGCAGAAATGAAGGAGAAGGTCCCCAGATCTGCCCTCATCCAGCCAGCCACCCGCCTATCCATCTGCCCAGCCCTCGGGGTTGGCCTTTCAGTGTCTGATGCTTTTGAGAGAACTTTTATAGCTTTCTGCTGGGGAGGACAGGAGAGTGGAGATAAGATGAGAGCTCAACACAGCCTCCTTCCAGGCAATGCCAGGCCATTTGTAGTTATAATAAACCCTCCTCCTGGCTCCATCCAAGTCCCCAGCACCAAGGTGTTGTAAAAAAGGCTCTGAGTCAATGAGAGGCAGCTGGTTGAAGCCTTTCCCAGTTTTTCATATGACTCATAAATTTGTAACACGGTGAGGAAATTCCCTGAAAGCTTTTTGGCAGTCTCATCCAGTCTGACCAGTAGCTAAGAAACACATAACCTTCCAGTTAAGAAAAGGAAAGAAAACACACAAGGCTTTGACTCCAGGCTTAAATGGTGGGTCACTATGAAAGCTTTCCTTACACGGAGTTCACAACCGCTTTCCGGGGGAGATCAAACATTTATCAGGAAGGTTTGCAGTTGCAAGCGGACTTCACTACAGAGATCACCAGGAATTGTGTGTGTGTGTGTGTGTGTGTGTGTGCACGCACGTGTGCATATACGTGCATGCACATGCTGAAAAGACAAGCCCCGGGATGGAGCAGATGAAAAGAGACTTGCTCCCCTGACAGGCCCTTCTTCTCCCCGGACACACTGATGCCTGCGCCTCCATCCAGCAAATTCAAGGCCAGGGCGGGGCAGAGCTGTGAGTCAGGCCTCTCCCCGCTGTCACCAATCTCATGGAAATGCTGTGTGCTTTGAGGGCTCATGTTATATAGGCAGTAGGAAGACACCGGTCCCTTCATTCAGGGAGCAACCACCTCACCTGTGCGGTAGAAGTCAGATGATGGTTATCTTTGGGAAGAAGAGCAGGGGAGAAAGGGGAAGCTTTCTACGGCACTGGCAGTGTTCTGTGTCTTGTTCTGGGTGGTGGTCAGTGGATGTGTTTATTTTGCACTATGCTGTCAAGGTGTTCAATCACCAGATCTAATTCTTCTTCTTCTTTCTTATTTTTTCTAGAACAGAGCGAGCAGTGCTACCTGCTGCTCGACGTCTTGGCGGCATATGATTCCTCAACCAATCTCTTCTCTTGTGACAGCTTTCTCTCTAGACTATGTGTGCACTTCTCCATATGTATATTTCCATAAAGTGTTTATTTTCCAAAATTACCTTTTCAGATCATTCTACTGAACACCTTAAACTTCTACAGTGCTGTGTGTCAATGACAGCTCAGTAAAACCAGGAGAGAGCTACCTTTCCTGTCTGAGCCTCAACTTCCTCATCTGTAACATGGTGAGAGTAAGCAATACCTCATGCCTTCAGGGGGTGTGGTAAGGGTGAGCGATATTGACTCGAAGTGCTCAGCAAGGCACCATTGCAAGGCAGACATTGGACACCTGCTGATACTACAAATGACAGCATAAGTTTATGTGATCTCCTGTGATAACACATGATTGTCATGATAAACCATGGCTTCTAGTTCCCTTCCTTCTCATCTACTCCCAGCCATCCACCCCAAGGTATCTGTTCGTTGTTTGGCACTGGTATTATTTCCATGGGTTGGATTTTCAGAACTAAAAATATTGGGCCAAAGGATAAAAAAAAAAATCAGAGTTGGAATATATTGGTAACTTCACTTATATTTAAAAACAGGACCCTATGAAGACCTAAGAGATGTTGTTAATGTTGAATAAAAACCACTAAGGACATGTTAATAGAAGGAATTTCTTGGGAAATGCTCAGAGGTATGGAGGTAAGGAACGGCCTGGAACACACCCAGACAGTAGGAGGATGTTAGTAGGAGCAGGAGGTAAAGGACATGAGAGAAGACATGGAATCTGGTACAGATGTGGATTTTACCCTGAAGGCAGAGGGGGAGACACTGGGCTTTAAAGTAAGTGTCAGGCATGCACCCAAATGTTTATAGCAGCAATGTCCACAAAAGCCAAACTATGGAAAGAACCTAGATGTCCATCAACAGATGACTGAATAAAGAAGATGTGGTCTATATATGCAATGGAATATTATGCAGTCATCCAAAAAACAAAATCTTGCCATTTGCAAGGACATGGAAGGAACTAGAGGGTATCATGCTAAGCGAAATAAGTCAATCAGAGAAAGATAATCATCATATGATCTCTCTCATATGAGGAATTTGAGAGGCAGGGTGGGGGGATCATGGGGGGTAGTGAAGGAAAAAATGAAACAAGATGGGATCAGGAGGGAGACAAACCATGAGAGACTCTTAATCTCAGGAAACTCAGGAAATCTCAGGAAACCCCAACAACTGAGAGTTGTTCGGGGTCAGTGGGGGGAAGGATGAGGTGACTGAGTGATGGACACTGGGGAGGATATGAGTAAGCGTGAGTGCGGTGAATTGTGTAAGCCTGACGATTTACAGACCTATACCCCTGAAACAAATAATGCATTAGGTATTAAAAGGAAAAAAATAAAAAATAAAGTAAGTGTCAGGGCTGGAGCCATATCTCAGGAAGCAGGCAGCACAGAAAGTGGGGATTGAGAAGAGGGGCAGACCAGAAGATGCTTAAAATCACTGTTTTAAGTTGTGGTAAAATACATACATATAGGGGCGCCTGGGTGGCTCAGTGGGTTAAGCCGCTGCCTTCGGCTCAGGTCCTGATCTCAGGGTCCTGGGATCGAGTCCCGCATCGGGCTCTCTGCTCGGCAGGGAGCCTGTTTCCTCCTCTCTCTCTCTCTGCCTGCCTCTCTGCCTACTTGTGATCTCTCTCTGTCAAATAAATAAATAAAAATCTTTAAAAAAAAATACATACATATAAGGTTTACCATCTTAATCATTTTCAAGTGTACAATTCAATAGATTAGGCATATTCACATAGTTCTGCAAGCTGTCTCCAGAACTTTCTCATCTTGCAAAATTAAAACTCTGTACTCATTGAACAACTCCCATCCCTGACCCAGATCACTTTTTTGGGCTTATTGACCTACTAGATGTGGAGTTGAGCAAGATGGGACATGACAGGTTGACTCCCAGGTTTTAAGGTTAAAAGGCTGGTTGGGTGGCACTGCTGCCACCCAATCTAGGGGTATAGGATACTTCACTTATCTACTGCTCATAACAGACACCCAAAACTTAGGGACTTAAAGCAACAAAGATTTACAGTTGCTCGTGATTTGGGGGTTAGCTGAATGCATCTTCTGCTGGCTTTGTCTGGGCTACTCATTCAGCCATAATGAGCTGGTAGAGGTTCTAGGCTGGAAAGTCCAAGCTGGCCTCACCCCTGAGCCTGGCGGTTGGCACTGGCTGTCAGCTGGGGCACTTCGGTTCTCCCACACCTCGCACCCTCTGTCAGGCTAGACTGGCTTCCTCACCTGGCAGCTGCCTTATCCCAGGCCTCGGCTTCAGACTCTTACAAAGTCCCAAGGCCAGCCCAGATTCAAGGGGAGGAAAAGTAGATTTCACTTCTTGATAGGAGGAGCTACAAAGAAGGTGTGGCCATATTGGATGAGCCACAGAAGAGGAGGACCAAGTTTTCTCAGGGAAAAAGAGTTTATGGCCACAGAGATAGAAGAGGAAGTTGGCATCAACTCCAAGAAAGAGACTTCCCAACCCAAAGGGAACATAACACTACAAGGATTGTAAAAGAGAGGGGAAGAGATGGGTCCAGAGAGACAGAGATGAGGTGTCCAGAGGCATGGAAAGAACCAGGAGAAAACTCCTCTAGAAGCTGAGAGAGGAGAGTAGTTGACAGAATCGTATGTTGCCAGCACACAACCTGTCTAAAAACGAGAAAAAAGAATCGCTACATGTGATAATAATCATGGTGAGGGAATTCTGATAGAATGCTAAGAACAGACACAAAACTACTCCAGATAAGTCTGAGGGAGCTGAATTTTTCCTGGTATACCCAGGACGCATCACACCCGTAAATGGAGATGCTTCTGGTAGCACTCCCTGGCGTGATGAAATCTTCCTCCCCATCCCTCTGACTTCAGACTTGGTCATATGACTGCTTCAGCCAACAGGAGGCGAACAGAAGTCACGTGTGCCAATCTAAACACAAGTATTAAGAACCACCCAGGGTTGCTCTCTTTTTCCCCCTCTTGGTCCTGTTCCTTCAGCCTGGATCCCAGAATGAACCACTGAGAAGTTGGGGTTGTCGGCTGACCCACTATAACTTAGCAAAAGCTGACTTATCTGGTAGTCAGTAAAAGTTCATCGAATTCTATCAACTAAAGACAAAGTGGTAGGAGCCCAAAATTGGAAGTGCTCAACTGTGACCTGGGGATGGTTAGAGAGGGACCCCAGAGAAGGGAACTTTTGTGCAAAACCCTGAAATCTGGCCAGGATTTAAAGAGGAAGCAACTGGAGAAGCAGTATGTTTGTGTCCCAATAACCAAGACCACGCATAGTCTTGGGGAGATTTTTTATGTTACAAATTCTGTATAAAAACTTTCTAGTTCCTATGAATTACTCATTTAATGGTTCATTTTGGTTCCCTTTTGAAATATGCTTCAAAAACCTGTAACAGCAAATAGAGACTGCATATTAATGGCTTGGCCCAGCTTGTGCATCAGAAGGAGTTCCAAATAAAATTGGAGTTACAGAGTCAAGAACATAAAGAGGGATCCGAAAAGAGCCCCAGGTTCTTGCCACCCCCCCCCCGAAAAAAATTACTCTCTTTTTAAAAGACAGACATCTAACACCCAGGAGAAGCTCACTCAGAGAAACTGAGCCCCCTTCACAATGTGGTTAGTTGGGGCCTTGCTGTAATGATATGGCCTCACGAATGTTCCCCTTCCATCCCCCGGGCCTAGCTGTCTTCAAAATGTAGCAGGAGAAGGCAAGCTGAGAGCAGGTTGGGAGTCGGAAGCCTCTGGAATTCAGAGGCTATACCTCCCCTATTCCAAGGCTTTGGGTGAGCAGCTCTGACTGGGGTGACTCTGTGAGTGTGTGTGTGTGTGTGTGTGTGTGTGTGTACTCATGCACATTCAATTTAGCAGAGGAAGTCAAGGCAAATAGTTTAATCACAACCATCCCTCGAGGCAATTTGGAATAATTTTCTCATTAGAGAACGTAACGTGCAGCATGACTAAAGCTCGGTCAGACAGTAGCTTGCAGTCCCGGTGCTCACCACCGCCCCGCTGGCCTCAGCTCTGATTAATAGCGGAGGAGGGCGTCCTCCTTCCTTTCTGGGCCTGGGATGGCGGCTGGAGTCTGATGATGGGGAAGAGAAAGGCAGGGGAGGGAACATCCCGTTTCAAATATAAACATGATAAATAAAATAATGGGACCCCTTCAGGGCTTGGAGCGGCCGCGATTAGAGCTGGAAGCAGTGTCCTCCTCTTCCCCAGGGGACCAGGAGGTTGGAGCAGCACACTCCACCCCTGAAGAAGGCAGAGCCGGGACCCTCCTCTTCTCCCCATGCTCCCATTTCCCTCCACTCCCCACCTGTGCTGTCCCAGGCTTTCCTCCTTCTCTGTCTCTGTGCGCAGGTCTCCCCCTCTGTGTCTGCTCCCGGCCACACGGTGCCCCCCACCCGTTTTTCCATCCTTTCTGCCTTTGTCTCTGCTCCTATGATATGTGTGTGTGACGTCTGAGTCCAGAGCTGTGTCTTGAGAAAACCTCTGAAATGGGGGGACCCCAGCTCTGCTTGCCCACTTCAAAACCACAGTTTGGGACACTCACATGGAAAGGACTCTTGGGGCTCCTGGGTGGCTCAGTCGGTTAAGTGCAAAGCGTCTGATTCTTAGCTTTGGTTCTGATCATGATCTCAGAATCATGAGATGGAGCCCCAAGTCCAGCTCCGTGCTCAGCCTGGAGCCAGCTTGAGGTGCTCCCTCTCCCTCTGCCCCTCCCCTCCCTAGGGGGAAAAAAAGAGAGAAGAAAGGACTCTTGGCAACTTTCTAGAGCTTTGCCATTCCCCGTGTAGCCTGTGGAGCAGCAGCAGTGGCTTCATCTGGCACTGGTTAGAAATGCTCTCAAGCCCTTCAGATCTACCAAATCAGAGCCTGCGTTTCATCAGGATCCCCAGGGAACTGATATGCATAGGAAAATCTGGGAAGTGCCAGCTTCGCTGCCTCACTTCAGAGGACACACTTGCCCTGAGCCCCAGAGTGACACAACTCACCCTTAGTTAAAGACTGTCGCGGCCCCAAACCCAGGACCCCTACCTCACCATAGTCCACACTGCACCCGTAATGACAAGAAGCCCTGTTATTGTCACGATGCCTCTCATTTTAGGACGTCCAGTTTTCAAGTGTTTCCTGCAGAGGTCACTTTAGAGAAGGGTTAGCCCCAAATACAGAAAGATCTCTCTCTTTGCTGGGGAACCAACCCCACGCCTTTTACCTCGAGTGCATTAAGTTACAGGCATTCAGAAAACCTAATAACACACACATGTTTTAGAAGCACATCTGTGCTATGGCAAGTGAGCCCATTGTCCAGACATGATGCAGGGCTATAGGAAACTCAGAGCTCAGTTCCTGCCTCCAAGAAAACTTCATTCCCAAGGATTCCCACCTGCTCCAAGATACATCAACAGCTCAAGTCCTCAGGCGCCATACACCCTTGTACACTAATTATGCCCATGTCAACACACACACGCATACACACACACACACACACACACACACACAGATTAAGTAAACCAAATAACCCAACCAGCATGGCATGACTGGGGCCAGATACATAGTTATCAGGCAAGACTCCCGTTGAGCTAGAACTTCTCACCACCCTCCTGAAAGCTGCTTTGGGGCAAACCACCCCCTCCCACGCCCCAGTTTCCCCAGTGTGAAAAAGCAGCAGGACCC
The DNA here is from genome assembly GCF_011764305.1 of Mustela putorius furo. Classification (NCBI taxonomy): domain Eukaryota; kingdom Metazoa; phylum Chordata; class Mammalia; order Carnivora; family Mustelidae; genus Mustela; species Mustela putorius. The sequence goes on along the minus strand of NW_025422123.1, from coordinate 11,089,419 downwards.
GAGGAGCAGGAGGGAGTCACCCTTCTTTTCTCCCTCTCGGAAGTCCAAGGTTCCATGAAGCCGGAAATGGAGAGACGGGAGGGGACGTGGAGCAGGGGACCCCAACTCCACATTTCCCTTCTCCCGTCCCAGGCCTAGACTATGGGCATTGGCTACCGCACGGCTACAGACACCCAGACAGGAACCTGCGCACGCGGTACCGCGCATCACGGTGAGCGCATCCCACCCCCACCCCCACTCCCACCCCCACCGACCTGCCCCGCCCACTAGCCTAAATGCCAGAAATCTGACCACGGTGGAGGAAGCATCGTCGGCGGCGGCGGGGTCAGGAGGACCTGCATGGTGCCCAGCCTCTTCCAGGCGTGCAGACCCGACGTGGCCCTCGACCTCCCTCAGCCTCGCCTTCCTCATCTGGGGAACCAGCCGGCGAGGGGAGGTACGTGTTGCCTCTGGACTGGGGCTTGTGCGCCTCCCGCAGGTGGCGCTCCCAGGGGGTGCTGGCGAAACCCTTGAAAACCCCGGAGGCGCGAAGCCGGAGGCCTGGGGTAAGCTCTGGGATGGGCCGAGTGTTGGTTTTCATTACACAGCACATGAGAACTCAAAGGTCTGCCAGGCCTCCCCGACCCCCAGCCCCACCTGGCAGCTCACGGAGTCAGGGGCACAGCTGGAACCCATCAGCACCACAGGTGGGGACCCCTTTCAACACCACCTTGTGCTTCCACAGGCTGGAGTGCGAGGTGGGATGTCAACACCAACGAAGAACCCACTTCACCCCCTACCGCCTCCCACGGAAGCCGCTGGACAAGCCCCCACCTGCAGGCCTGAATGCACCACCGCGGGGAGTGCGTGTGAGGAGAGCAGGATTTGCTCTGGGGCACCCCCCTTCTCTTCACCACACCCATGTCCTCGGGGCAAGCACCACCCTCTGCCAACACCTGGCACATGCCATTTAAGCAGTCGCCCACCCTTCAACATGCCCAGCCCATGTTTTCATGCCCCTGGTTGCCCAGACATCCATGTGGACCTTAATGGGATGGTCAGTCGCCCCCTCCCCCTCAAAGCCCTCAGTGACTTTACAGGAGTAGCCACCAGCTTAGTGAGGGGCTGACCCCTTACCTGACTCGTTCAAGATTATTCACCCCAAAGTCATGGCTTAATAAAGCAATTGAAGTCTAAATCGAGAGGAGGAGGAGCGGGAGGAATACCAGCCAGGAGAGGCCTGCCGAGCCCAGTGTGGGTCTGCCAACCAGGGTCTAGCAGGGACCTTCTGATTCCGCAGCTTGCGGAGCTGGACAGGGATGGGGTAGGGAGCAATGGGCCTGCCTCCGCTCTGCCCTGGATGCAGCATGACCCTGGGCCAATATCTTCTTCAGTCCCACTTACCCAGGGACAGATAGAAAGACCTCCACGTTTTTAGAATCCTGAATCCCCTGGGTTGCGAGCCTCTTCCCATGTTGAACCTGAACCCTTCACGACCTTTGACACCAGCTCCCCTTGTCCCATCATCCCTCCTCCCTCCAAGCGCCCCAGTCACTTCGGGCCTTCAGCAGCCTCCCCACACAGAACTAAATCCCAGAAGGGGATGGGGGCGTGACCGCTGGGGGCAGGTGGCTCCAAGCCAGCCACCTTCTCTCCCAAGGGCCCAAACTCTGATTTTAAAGACTAAATGAAATGGAGGACATGAGTATGATTTAGAAACTGGGACAGTGAGAGCAATGTTCTTAGAGTTACCTGTATCTTGACTTCTCTCCCTCTCTTGAGGGTGAGGACCTTATTCTTTCATTTTTTAATCTCCCTATGGTGCATAGGACCATTCCTGGCTCACGGTAGGAAAGCAAAAGATATTTTGGATAGATGGATGGCTGGCTGGCTCCATGGTTGGGAGGGTGCAGCCAAGATGAAGGAACGTTGACTGCCAAACACAGAGAGTGGCCAGCCCTCCTATGGACAAGGCCTGGAAGTTAGGCCCAGTGAAAAGCAGTGGATGGCATTCTAGTAGTTCAGCAATCAATATGGAATATTTGTCATTAAATTCACATCAGTCTTTTTATCATTATGTTCAGTTAGCCACCATATAGTACATCATTAGTTTTTTTTTTTAAGATTTTATTTATTTATCTGACAGAGAGAGAGAGATCACAAGTAGGCAGAGAGGCAGGCAGAGAGAGAGAAGGGGAAGCAGGTTCCCTGCCGAGCAGAGAGCACGATGCAGGGCTCCATGCCAGGACCCGGAGATCATGACCTGAGCCAAAGGCAGAGGCTTAACCCACTGAGCCACCCACCAGATGCTCCTCATCATTGGTTTTTGAAGTAGTGTTCAAGGATCCATTTGTTGCGTATAACACCCAGTGCTCATCACATGCCAAACCAATCTTTCAAAAAAAAAAAAAAAGCCCAGTAGAGAGCCTCTCTGCATAGAAGGGCCACACCTGACACCTTCACTGTCTAAGAACCAATCCATCTTCCCTGGTCAATTCCTCAAACCAAGCTTTGCCACAATGATGAGACATAGGAAGAAGGAACTCAGGGGATGGGGACTGGGATCCCACAGCCACCAGCTGCCAGTCCCCAGTCCCTAGCATCCTGCATAGAAAAGACCCACTGGGATCCTGAGTCCTGGAAGGTGACTCAGCCCAGGCTCCCCAACCTGAGCCTCGGTCTTCAGGGCTAGCTGGTCCGGTGCCCTCCCGGCCCTAACACTGTGGGTACAGTGATTGTGGTCCAAGTGCCCACCACACTGGATGTCAGCAAAGGCTCCCACACCGCAAATGTCTTCTGGACACTACTGAAGCTACCCTACACCAAAGCCTCATTGCTCCAAGAGCGGTCCAGACCGGTAGCGTGAGCACCACGTGGGAGCTTACGAGAGAGGTGCCCTCCCCAGACCAAGTGGATCAGACTCCCCATCGTCACACCATCCCCAGGGCACACATATGCACACCGACGCGTGAGAAGAGGGTTCCGAGCCAGAGGGCCCCAGGCAGGGACCCAAGGCCAGCAGGCTCTGTGCCTCACTAGCTGCGTGGCCCCAGGACTTTGGCACATCTGTGTTGTGGCTTTATGTCTGTAAAGAAGAGGGATGATGTCTGACCTACGCCCATCAGATACCAGACGGGAAAGAGCTTCTGTAGGTCAACTTGTGACCAGTTAGGTGCTGGCCAGCAGCAGAGCTGAGTGCACCCCCAGCGTCAGCCGGGAGGGGACCGCTGCGGGAACAGAGCTGAGGCCACACCGGGCAGGACAGACCCTGGAGAAGGATAAACGAGGTCTATGGGCTTGCTGTCTGTTTGCTAAGTGAAAAAAGCAGAATTGTGATATGTGCAGTGTGATGCCAACTGGGTCAAAAACAAAACACACCCGGACATGTCTATGTACAGATGGAAAAGTCTGGAAAATTATAGCCCAAACTGCTCTGTGTGGATAACAGAGAAATAGAGGAACCGAACGGGGGGCAGAGAAGAGGCTTTTGCTTCCTCGGTGTTGTTTCAAATATTAAAATGATCAAAAAAGGGTGCCTACGTGGCTCAGTTGGTTAAGCATCTGCCTTCTGCTCAGGTCATGATCCCAGGGCTCTGGGATCAAGTCCTGCATCAGGCTCCCTGTTCAGCGAAGAAGAGTCTGCTTCTCCTTCTCCCTCTCCCTCTGTGCTCTCTTTCCCCCAAATAAATGACAGAATCTTTAAAAAATAAAATGGATCAGAAAAAATATACCATGCTGTGTAAATCTAAAGTATTGTTACCACCAGTACTGATGGGATGGAAGTAACGCAGTGGTTACCCAGGAGAGAGAACACATTCAGAGAGTTGTTCTCTCCTTTGCACTACTAACCTCCACTGGATGGAGACACTGGGGCCACGGGGACAGTGTGAGGCTCCAGGGGGTTCTCAGACTTAGTTCCTGGGATCAGGTATGTTGCCCTTGGTGAAATAACTCTCGGAGTGTAGAATGTTTCTGAATCTAAGTGTTGCCCTCCCTGTGAGCTTGTTTCTACTAAAATATCCTCAATCTCTAAGAGCATACAGGTTAAAACGGCATCCAGTTTAGAGCAGACTTATATGGTACTCTGTCATTCTGACTTGAATATATCTGTATCTCACGGGGTTCCACAATGTCCTGAGCCCCACAGCTGTGGCTAGCAGGTGGTGGCAGGTCTGTGGGGTGCTTGGGGGATACCAGGCGGGCTACAGAGGGGTCAAGGGGCACTGCAGGAGATCGCCATGCCCAGGCAGCCCAGAAAGGGGCCCCACGAGAGGAAGGGCATCCTGGCAGACCCCAGTCTCTGCCTGGAGATGCCCAGGAAAGTCAGTTCTATATGAGCCACCCCAGAAGGGAGGATAAAGACTGGGGTCCAAGGCCTTCTCAAATGGCAGCACTGCTGCCGTCCACTCACACCTGCACAAAAGATTGAGCCTCGGCGGGATCCGAGGAGACAAGGGGAGGCTGGATAAGTAAGGCCTTTGGGGAAAACCACTCCTGACCCGGGGCTTACCTGAAAACAAGCATAGAAAGCCAATGGCTGAAGCCCCAGAATTATTTCCAAATATACTCCCTAACGAGGCCCAAATGGGTTCTGGGTGCAGGTGAGGTCTGGGAGGCCGAGGGAATCAGAAGCAGGGCTCACACCTACAAACAGGGGGTAAACGTGGAGACTGGAGTGTTTACCACCTGCCTGGCACACAGTACATCCTGTGTGAGGGCGCCCTCCCTACCCCTGCTGCTCCAGGGCCTCTGTCCTCCTGCCTTTGTCAGTGCTAGAGGAGCTGTCTCCAGTCCAAGGATGGATGAACCCTGACCTCCCTGGGAAAAAGGAGCCCTCTTGACCCAAAAGGACAGGGCCAGCTGGGGCCCTGAGCAATCATCCTGCCAGAGCCTATCTCCAGCTCACTTCCACATGCTCCAGCCCAGGTAGGGTTGCCAGAGAAAATAAAATGAAATACATATCTCTCCTGAATAGTTACTCATGGTTCATTTGCAATTCAAATTTAACTAGGCCTCTTGCTGGGTTTTATGTTGTCTTGTTTGCTTGTTTGCTTGCTCAGTGGGGCTAAATCCAACTCCAGAACAATCTCTGGGCAGGCAGGCATCAAGGATGTCAACACCCTTCCACTGCAAAGAAGAAGGTGAGGTCCAGGATTTCTTACCATGCTCGCATCCCCAGGGCTGGTGAGTGATGGGGCCAGGACAGAAACTCAGTTTTCAGATTCCCAGCCTACCCTGTCCCCCACGATAGCTCCCCATCTTCCCATGGAGTAGAACCAGCTGGGGAAGGAACTTAGTAACACTAAAAATGAGAGGTGCATCCCTAACCCAGGGGCCTTCACAGGGGGACATGCTCAGTGGGGGAAACCCAAGGACTGGGTGTTTGGTTTCACACACCTTCATACTGTTGGACTTGGTCTCCTTGAGCACGCGTTAAAACTACGAAAATAAATGGGCAAATGCTCCTCATTGGTGGTGGGTGATTTGGGGGGAGCGGGACCCAGCACAAGGGAATGCACAATGCTAAGTATTTCAAACTCTTGAGCTTTGTCACATACCCAAAACCCAGCCTGCGGAAGTAAGCAGCAGACATGCAGACAAAGATTCCCTTATGTGTGGCCTGCACAAAACATGCTTTCAGAAAACACTGAATGTCACGAGAAAATACTTGTGATGCGCAAAAAGGAAAGGACACCAAAGTGGCACTTCTCCAGATAAAACGGACAAATGGACAAGGAGAAAGACTAGAAAGTTTGCAAAATCGTTTGATGTGACTGTTGGAGGGGATGGAAACCTTATGGGTTGATATTTTCTTCATTCTCTAAAGGTTTCAAATGAACATGCACACTTACATACTTTTTAAAATAAAAATAAAAATGCTTGAGTCCCACATGAGGTAGACTAAACCAGAATCTCTGAAGTCTGTGAAACCTGGAAATCCGTACTTGTAGAGTGTTTGGGATTCCACGGCGGGGAAGAGGGCTTGCCTGCGCAAGTCTCCGCCCACCTGATTCATTCTGCCCTTCCAGCTGGTTCTAGGGAAGGAATGGCCTTAGGGGAGAGGGGGGCCCATCGGGGAGGAAGGTCACCTCCCAGGCAAATGCTCACCAGCACGTGACTTCCTCTAACTTGAAGAAAACAGAGCTCTGTGGCTCCATGGAAATCACTTTGCAAACAAAATGGAAAACAGGGCCCTTGAGTCAGCCAGCCCCGCAACATGCACCCAGAGTCCCTCCTTTGGAAACACAGTTATCACCAAACAGGTGGCACAAAGCAACAAATGTTTCACACATCACTCTGCCATGGGGGCCGCCATTTTGGCCTTTGGAGTCCAGGAGGCCCTTGGGCTTCACAAGAAGAAATCCACATACAGTCGGACCAAGTCAGTGAGTAGGTGACCTGTAATCATCTTAGCCAGGGGTCTGGTGGCGCCTGGGCAGAATGGGAGATAGAACAGGCCAGCTCGGAGAGCTGAGAAAAGGTGGACCCCTGAAGTGCCTAAAATGCCCTCCCACAGGTGCCACCATCTGGGCCCCCCCTACAGGTCTGTTTACTGAAATTCCCTCTCTCAATCTGTTCTTTCTCCCAAGAGAAAGCCCCTTGGTGGGCAGGCTTGACTGCATATTAAGCAGAAAGAAAAATGATCCAATTAATTCACATGAAGGTGGGAGGGACCTGCAAATGGACCCCTGTGAGCCACAGGACGTGGGCAAGCCACGGAAAACACCTTGGTTCCTGCCCCTCTCTGGGATCGGGGGCCTGCACCCCACGAAGGGCTCGGAAGAGAGGCTCTTTTAGATAACGGCCACCATCTAGAAAGGAGGCTTCTCCCTGGGCCGCCTCAGTGACCATCAGCAGGCCTGGAGCCCTGACGAGAGACTCACGGGGCAATTACATCAGCACAGGACGCCTTTGTTTTGAGCTGAGCCTGCTTTTCCCACAAGCGACTGAAATAAATTAGAGCATTTTCAACGAGGGCGGTTGAAAGCAGCCCTCTTGGAAAAATCTCAGCAGCTGCTCTTTATTGGATTATAACTAGGAGCAAAACACCCCAAACCACACAATCGGCCTGCAAAGGGGGGGAAAGAATCAAATCAAATGCAACATTGTTGTAGGCTCTGGAAAATGTTTCCCCAGGAAAACCAGCCTGGGAACCTGGTCAATGTTCTCCAGCTCCACGGCTGGAGGAGACAGACACCGCTCCTCGGGGGTCAGATATAGCTCGTCTACACACCCGCGGCCAGAGACACCGACAGACAGCCACACACAGGCAGGCTGGAGACAGGGAACAGGCACCCCAGTGCACACTGCCGCCGCGGGGGGATGCAGAAGCCCCACGAGTAGGACCTATGTGCAGGGGCGGCCCAACCCCGGGCCGAGACACACTGGGCCCTCTTTGCCAAGAGATCTTTGAAAATAGGTGAAACCACTCTATTTGTGAGGCAAGCAATTCCCACCGTGCCCTGGAAGCCAGAGGCCCTAGGAAGCCCACGGAGGCACCAAAGCCACTTCTCAGTTCAGCAGCTGTTTGGAAACAGAAGAGGGGGGCACTCGGCTGGGAAACCGGAAACGTGGGTCATTTGAATTCTGCCACCACCTAGCTCCGTGAGCTCAAGCAAGCCATTTGCATTTCTCTGAGCCTCTGTTCTCTTATCCATAAAATGGGTATTATCTTACTTGTTTTCCTTCTTTCCAGGATGGTGAGGATGGCGGGGACTGGGGGATGTTTCTAAGCCTCAAATGAAAAGCAGAAGGAGACAGGAATGAGAACAGAGGTTGTTTGATAGGGCTGGGATGGACCAGGAAGGGGCAAAGGGAAATCTCTGGGCAGGCGTGAACATTCCAGATCTTGACCGGGGTACCAGTCCTCCGGGTCCAGGTCCTCGCATCTGTCAGAACCAATCAGGCTGCACATTTAAGATCTGTACGTTCCACTACATTTAAAGTTGAGGAATAAGGTTAAAATGCTGAACAAATGAGTGCGACTCTTGCCATAAGGGAAACTCTGCTGGCCTGCTGGGAACAGGACACTCTCAAGCAAATAAGTCTCACTTCGCCCTCGGATAGGAGATTATTTTGAAGTTCAGGTTCAATAGTTTCAGAAAACACACATGTTTGTGTCTAGTTCAAACTGGCTGGGTAGGTATTTAAGAAAAAAACAGTTCAACTCAGAGTTCAGTCAAAAAATAATAATATTTGGATTCGGTTTTGGGTTCAGTGAATCAGGGCAGTGTTTTCCAATTTGGGGGTCATGGTTCGGTTCAGTTCAAGTTCTTTTTTTTACTTTTAAAGATTTTATTTATTTACTTGAAGGAGAGAGAGAATGAGAGAGCATGAATTGGGAGAACATTACAGGGAGAAGCATACGCCCCTCAGAACTGGGAGCCCAATACAGGACTCGATCCCAGGACTCTGGGATCATGACCGGAGCCGAAGGCAGTGGCTTAACCAACTGAGCCACCCAGGTGCCCCTCCATTCAAGTTCTTATTAGAGCAGCCCAGTATGGGGCTAGGCCTATGGGACACAGCCAGCCTGGCCCACCGACCATTGTCTGCATACTTTCAGCCCTTTCAGATCTGCATCAGTCAAAGGGGTCCTTTCCAGCCTCTTTCTTATGCCTTCCAAAAGAGAAAAACCAGAACACAAGAGAAAAAAGAAAATTGCTAAATTCTCTGGCTACAGAAAACCAAACTTAGGTCCAAGCTGGTATGCACGTGGGCGAGAGGCAGGAGTGGGTCCTCGAGATACAGCTGCCCACCAGGAGGAAGGGTAAATAATTTGACATCTGGAAAGCGTATGCCTTGGCCATGGGGAGAGTGCAAGCCGCTGGGCTGTTCTGCAGGTGGGGGGATCCCGAGGCCCTCCACAGGGGTAGAGACCGTGCCCACAGCCAGATCTACACAAGCCGTGGGCAGGTATGAGGAGTCCTTCCAGACCAGCCCAAGCACCGGGCGGGCTCCTTCCAAGCACCAACCCCCGCCCAGCACTCTTTGCCCCCCGTTACTCCCAGCAGACACACGGGTGGTATCAGAACTCTTTTCCTCGGACGTGGCATTACTGTTGAGAGTCAGGTTCCCAGCTTTTATTCCCAAGACTCCCAGTAGGAGCAGGCACAATGGGCAGAAGGTGGAGCTCAGAGCTACGGCTGGAGGTTTCTGGGCATAGCATTTATGTGGGATGTGATTAAATACGAAGGGAAGCTACGGAAAAGCATTTCCTCCCCCCCCCCCCCCGCCGCCCACCTTGCTGCCCCCTTCTCTGCAGTCCAGCTCACCCCAACCTCAACTACAGAACAACGCACAGACACCCAGGCCTCTGCCGTCTGGCCCTGGCTCATTTCGTCACCCACCATCCCCACCTTGCACTCCAGGCAGCCTGGAGATTTCATGCCTCTGTGCCTCTCCACAGGCTATTCCTTTTGCCCAGGAGGCACCTCCTCCTTGTCTTCCTGAGTAACTTCTCCTGGGCACTTCCCAGGCAGAGGTGACCACTCTGAGCACACTCCAGCTTCACTCCTGAAGCCACTCCTGCCTGTCACTCTCCTTCTTCTTGATGCTTTCTCTCCCAAAAGGCTTCTCAGTCCCTGATGCAAACAGGGTTCCGTCTGCAGGACAGCCATGCACAGTTGTGCAGTTTACACACTGCACAAAGGCACCCAGCTGAGGGGGCTTGTGGGGTCTGAACTTGCAAAGCAGTGCTGCTGAGAGCTATGCTCTGGTGCATTTTTCCTTCATCACTCATCCTGCTTGCAGTGCCTTGCTGTGGAGTCTGTCAGCTGTAGGACTGGGAGCTCTCAAAGACAGAGACAGGGGGTGCCTGGGTGGCTCAGTGGGTTAAAGCCTCTGCCTTCGGCTCAGGTCATGATCCCAGGGTCCTGGGTTCGAGCCCCGCATCGGGCTCTCTGCTCAGCAGGGAGCCTGCTTCCTCTTCTCTCTCTGCCTGCCTCTCTGCCTACTTATGATCTCTCTGTCAAATAAATAAATTTAAAAAAAAAAAAAAAAAAAGACAGAGACGGGAAAGCTGGGGCTGCTGTCTGTAACACTGGTCCTGAGCACAGCACTCAGCCTGGGTTGACAAGAGTTGCTTTTACCAGGTAGACCCAGGACCCTATGGATCATTTCATTTGGGTTTTCATGCGAGCTCGAGTGTTTTCCCAGCTTCTCTGTCAGAACCTGACATCATTTCATGACGAGCTACGGAGGTAACCAGGCTCGCAAGGAAGAGGATGGTGAATCTTCCTTCAGGATCTGCTTCTGCCCACGCACCTGGTCCTGTCCAGCTCAGCACACAGAAGTCATGAGCCCACCAGGCTTGGGGCTTTTGTTCTTATACTAAAAGATATTTCCAAAAACTGTCCGGGCTACTAAGGACGTAGATGAAGTTATCAAGGCCTTCTTGGTGGTGTGGTCTGGCCCCTCTCCAGCTGACATAACCTGGTCTTATCTCCCCCCAAGCCCCAGCAGCCCCAACAGCCCCAGCAGTGCGCCCTTGGCCTGGCCCACCGCACACCTTTCTGCTGCCTGCGCACTCGCTGACAAGTCCCCATCTCCCCCCACTTTCCAGCATGTTGCTTCCCTCACAACTCCAAGCCCTTGAGGAGCTCCTGGGCTGCTGCCCCGGCTCAGGCAACCACCACAGTACAGGTTATAATTATCTGTGCCCACGACCCACAGCTGCCTACTGTTTGGGCCTCCCAAATTGGCCTTTGAAAGTCACTTCTCAACTCCCAACTTCAGAGGCATCCAGGAGACCATGGAGTGCCATGGAAAGAACACCAGTTAAAGGGACTATCATTCAAATGTCAGCTCTTCCCTCCCCATTTGGAGACACTGGCCAGCTTGTGGAGCCTCTCTGACCCTTGGTTTCTTCTTCTGAACAATGGAGAAAACCATACTACCACCGATGTGGACTAAATGAGATAAAGCCTGAACATTGGCTGGTACCCAATTAGGATGACCAAGGTGTTCTCAGCCGCCTAGGGATCCCTAGGGCTTAGCACCAAAGTAGTGCATCCCACCAGCCTCCCAAGTGCTGAGGAAAGGATACCATCAGTCACCCTCTAACCCTATTCAGCTGAGCTACTTCCTTTTCTCCTATTCTCCTATTATTCAAGGGATGACTGAAAACCTAGAACAGACTCTTGCTTAGAACAGCCTCTGGAGTCAAGAAAAACCGGCTAGGAAGAAAATGGACTGGGCTTGTTGGACCCACGCTAGGTCCCTCTTTGTTACACTTGCAAATTCCCCTTCAAGTTGTCCATTCCCCGGCTGGATTCTGCAATCCATAACACCCTTCATCCGAGCACCCTGACGGCTCCATGCAGAGCCCGGCAGCAGCGGTGCCCTGGGGCCCCGCGTGCTGAACAGGCCCTGGCCAGTGGGTGAGGGACACCGCAGCGCGCAGCCGACCTGCACGGAATTCTCTTCTGAGAGCACCTTCCCAGCCTCTTGGCGGGGAGGAGAAAGCGGGCTGCCACTCCTCTTCACAGGCGGCAGTCTGGGGCGTGGGGGCGAACGGGCTTCTGACCCTGTGCCTGCCGACCGCAGAGCCCGCCAGGCGGGAGCCGAGCGGTTGGGCGGTGCGCGCGGCCGTCCGCTGGGGCAGCAGCGACACCTGCTGGTCGGGGCCGCTGAGGCCGTGCTCCGGCCGTAGTTCGCCGCCGCCGCCGCCGACACCGCAGCGATCCCCGCCCAGCCTCCGAGGCCTCGCCCTCGCCCTCGCCCTCGCCCTCGCCCTCGCCCTCGTCCGCCCCCGATCGCAGGCCCTGGGGCGGGCAGGCGCGGCCTCCGCCAGCCCGGAAGCGCGAGCACTGCTGGCCGGGACCCAGCGCCGGGCCTTGAGCCGCCCACACCCCTTCCCCGACGACCCCGTGGCCCTTCGGAGCGCCCCAGATTCCCCAAGAACACGTCCTTTCCCCCAGAACACTTCCGAACTGTGAGACTCATCCAGTTCTCTGCATCTTCATTTCGTCTCTGTTTCAGTTCTAGAGCTGGTTCTCTCTTCGGGGCTTCTTCCAGAAAGTACTATTTTCGCAAGGAATGAGCATTGTGGGGAGCTGCCACCGCCTGCCCTCCCTCCGTCCCCCAACCCCCCCGCCCCCCCGCGGCCTCCCTCGCAACAGCAGCTACGCGGAAGATGAGGCCACATCAGGGCCGAGGATCCATACAGCAGGCTGTCCCCGAAGGACCGATGGGGAAACGGAAGTGCCGAGCAGTGGAGTGACTCTGTGCCAAGCTTTAGGCTCCTGGAAGAAGTCTTATACATATTTGGGGATGCCATGATAGCAGAGAGAAACTGAGCACAACCCTAAATGTTTATCAGTGGGGGAACTGATGGCATAAACAGTGCCCCTCCACTCAGTGAAATACTGTGCTCACCTTAAAAAGTAGGACGGACAGCTACACAGAGAAATACCCTGCTACGTTTTGCCCACGCACGCACATCCATATTCATCTGTAGATGCAGGCTGCAAAACAACATACGTCCCTACTGTCAGTCAAGGTCCTACAAAACCTGAAGCGGGGTGATCTAAGGAGCATTTCATAAAAAGGGTTCTTTATAGGGCTGAGGGAACGTGCAAGGCACAAGGATGCGCCCAGGGTGAGCGCATGGGCACGCTTGCTCTAAGGTAAAGGGAAGAGGCCTGGTGAGAATGCAGAGAATTGGGGAAGCAGCCCACAGGAGCTGTGAGCTAGAGCAGAGACACCTGGCAGAGCCGTAACTAGCCAGGGAGTGAATACTCCGCACTCACGGTGCCCTGCAGGGGCAGAGAGAGGCACAGCAGGGTGGAGGAGAGGCACGCACCTGGAGGAGTGTTTAGGGAAGACATCAGGCAGGTTGTGTACATATAAAAATGTCCCAAACGATACAAAGCAACGTCCTGAAGTGCTGAGTGTTCATCTTAGGGGTGGGGGGCCAGAACTGCCGGCAGTGGAGGAAATGACATGTTGACCTTTTACTTCTATGCCTTCACTTTGGAACTGATAACAAGTAGCGTAGAGGAAAGGTACACTTGCTGACAAGAATGCATGTATTCCATTTTGGGAACAGTCCTTAGACTTCAGTGAGCTCTGATGGAAAGAGTCCCATGGGGGAAGGAGGGTCACCTCCTACAAGAGGTCCTGCCAGGCTTCCCACTCCAGCCACGTTCAGTCCTGCCTTCTCAGAGCGCCACGTGGACTCCAGCTCATCTTGGGCTGTCCTGGACTATTCCACTTAAGCGAGGAGCAGCCACCTCAAAGTCCTTGCCAGCAGCCCAGAGCGGGGCACAGAGAAGGAGGGTGCAGTCATGACAGACTGATGGAATGTGCAGGGCGACCAGCACTGTGAGTCATGAGGCATCCTCAGCTCTCGGGTGCAGAGATGAATGGAGGCCTTGCTCATTTCCCGGGGCTGCTGTGAACTGAAGCATTCCTCCAAAAAGGCAAAAAGCACATGGAAACCCAATGTGTCAGGAGTAACACATTTGGATTCATGCACCTTTGCAAATGCTTTTCTTTTCATTATATATATATATATACTTTTTTTTTTAAGTGTGTATAAGAAGAGTGATGGCTTCTCTTCATTTCCTGCCCTCTCCCCTTCACGGGGCCATGAGACATTTCATTCAGGGTCGCTGATTCTGTTTCCGTCTGGGGGAGGCGGACCTCGGGGGAATGGGCCCCCTTTAGGAATTGATACCGGCTGGGAAATATAATCCAGTGTTTTCCAGCCATCATTTAGCAGAAAGTTGTCATCAGAGTGGTTTTCTCCCGCCCAGTTCTGCCTCCCACTGGACCCCCTCCCAGCCCCCGAAGGACCGACTTGGTGACTCTCTTCGTAGTTATGAACAAGCAAATCTGCGAAAACTTAGGAGGCCTCGGCTGAACCAAAACGTTTTTCAAAGAAACACTTTCCAGCCCAAGAAAGGTAATATCCTGGAGGGCTGCCCGCCTTCCTGCAATTAACTAGAATACCACCCAACGGCGCTTTTGTTGGCTACCATTTCCCGTGGAAATACCTCAAATGCTTTTCCTCCTGGTGGCTCAGCAACTAGACATGGAAACAGACAGCAGCCCTCAAATGGGACCTTTGTCTCTTTCCTGTTCAAGCCACAGATGGGCAGCAGGGCCCGGGGAGCCCTTCCTCTGCCGCCCACCGCAGCCCGGGCAATGTGGGCAGGGACGAGGGGTCTGGCTCCCAGGTGGAGGGAGAGAGAGGAGGGGAGAGGAAGAGGCACGGTCTTGAGAACGGGCCAGGGCTTGAGATCCTACCAAATGTGCTTTTAAGAGCAGCCCCACCAGGGAACCGTCAGCTCTGTGTCCTCGACCCAGTAACTACCTGCTCTAGCCCCCAAACCTCCGCTTCCCTACCTGTTAAATGGGGAAGTAAACCCATTTGTTGTGGAGATGAAATGAGGTGATGCTTGCGCCCCAACACCCAGGAGGTGCTCATTTCTTTGGAACGTTGCCCTCTCCAGCTGCCTCACTGTCTCCTTTTATAATATAAATACTCCAGGAAGGGATAACGTTGGAGGGTTTCCAGGAGCCTATCAGGAAGAGGAAAGGAGGTGGTGATGTCAGGCAGAGGGGACCAAAGAAGTCACATCAGAGGAACCAAGCCACAAAGCAGCCGGTCTAGGAGATAGGATGAAGAGTAAAAGGAGAAAAAGAGCTGGGAGAAAGGGAGATGGGCTGTGTGATTCACAGGCAGCATGGAGACAGAGAGCTGAAACGCTTTTATTTACGACCCTAGTGTGTGTTTTATTTTGTTCACTGAATCATCTCATTCGGTATTATTTTCTCTGATCAGTTTTGCACTCAGGCAATGTATAAATTCGTTACTCCATGTAAGTTGGATATAGTCAATTTCAACATATAATTTGGTCAGAAAGTAACAACAAAGATGCTAATTGAATTCCATTTTTTACTTCTTGGTGTGTGAAAAACAGAGCTACAAGCTGCTGAGCCTTTATGAATGTAGTGTGTTGACTTTTGTCCATTTCTGAAAAGCCACTAAATTTATAGCAAAAGAAGAAATCTTTGCTATCACAGAGCAAAACTTTGGTTGGCTATTCATGTCCTTCAGATATCTTCAAGGAACAAGGAAGGAACAATTCAAAGTAAAAATAAGATAGCCAAAGTCTGGGTTTAAGAGGAAGAGACAAGGCACACCTGCCATCACCTGCCATGTTGTACAGAAGGTCAGGGGTGGTCAAGGACAGACAGTGGGGAACAGAGTGACCACGGGGACAGAGGTAACAGGGAAAAGAAACTGGAATGAGGAATTTTGAAAATAAAATTTACCTAATTTGCAATTTTTCTAAAAATCCCACTGGTGCCAAATGACCCCTTAGCAGGTGTACTTGTTTTTGCTGTTTTTTAAAAAGATGTCACACAATCGAATCTTCCAGAAATGTTTCAGATGGTCTAACTTTTCTCTTTCTGGGAATTTTTTTCATTCAGTACAAAAGATTAGAGAGAACAATACCAAGCAGTCATATTCACAGCACACTGAAATGGACTGTTCCTTTTCTAGGGAACATAACTGCGAGCTATGAACCGTGATGATTGTGCCTGTTGGGCTTTGCTTAGAGATTTGTGACAGGGATCTGTATTTGGGCAGTTCCCAACTGTACTGGTTGGCAGAAAGTTGAAGTTTTTGTATAGCGGTTGGCAAATACCCCTTGCCCTGGGCTCTTACCTGGTACTCCTGCACCTGTCCACAGCCCAGCACCTTAAGAGTCAGCACTTGGCAAAGCCCAGGGCCCGGGGAATCTAGGTTCCTGTTCTGTCAGCTCTCTGGAGCTCCCTGGTGCATGATGCCATCCCCATCTGCCTCCTCGGCCACAGCAGCCTGAACTCTATGTCAGTGGGGTTTCCATCCCGCGTGGAAACCACCAGCCCCCAGCCCCACTCTCAGAGGCTGTAGCCAGCTGCCCTTGCCCACTGCCAAGGATCTGGAGTTGCCCTCCCATGGCCACATGGAGGAACTGCAGGCTCCAAGGGACGGACAGTGTGAGACAGAAGTGGGCACCCATGAGGAAGGCAGAGATGATATAGGATGCCCAGATCTGTAGGGTGTAGGTCCCTCCTTCCATAGTCCCTGGTGAATTTCACCTCCTTTGAATGGAACGTGTATTAAAACTCTTTAAGCCCCAGCCCATCACTGGGATGAGTAATCTTAATTTAATTAATAGAAATAAGAGTTCACACCTTAACAGTCTGGCAACAGAGCCCACGCTCTCAGCCAAGCATGCCGCCCCCAACTTCTCATCTGCCTGTAACACTGGACTTGACCTCCGACCTTCCAAGGAACGATTTTCAATGATGTTGTCAATAATTAAAGGTATGAAATACATAGAAAGCTCAGATAATTTTATAAGGCCTGGAAAATGTTTAATTGCTGTTAGGTTGGCAGTATCTGAGAAGAGATCAGCGTCATTTATGATATCACAGACATTCAGAAAGATTTTTCACTTACGGAGGCTACAAGTTACCTAATGTAGGGAGCTTAATAGGGAGATTGCAGATTGCTGGAAGAGCTTGATGCCATTTCCTGCATCAAATCATGGCCCAGGCAGGAGCATCACCTCAAGAGGGTAGGCCACAATGAACACAAGCCCACACCAATAGTTCCTAAATGTGAACAGGTAATTTGGAAATTATCAGATATGTTTGATGAACCCTTTGTGCTACAAATGAATCCAAGAGAATAGATGTTTTAATTTATTCTGTCATTCTGAAGAATGGCAGACTTAACGTGACTCAAGTTCTGTTTCTTTGTCTTTATAATCATCACACCGTCATTGTCCATTTCAAATCTATTGTTTAAAAGCAGGAGGATGGGGTGCCTGGGTGGCTCAGTGGGTTAGGCCTCTGC
This sequence comes from Mustela putorius furo, assembly GCF_011764305.1. Classification (NCBI taxonomy): domain Eukaryota; kingdom Metazoa; phylum Chordata; class Mammalia; order Carnivora; family Mustelidae; genus Mustela; species Mustela putorius. Next base: position 11,072,579 of record NW_025422123.1, on the reverse strand, counting down.
CTTCGGCTCAGGTCATGATCTCAGGGTCCTGGGATTGAGCCCCACATCGGGCTTTCTGCTCACTCAGGGAGTCTCTTTTCCTCTCTCTCTGCCTGCCTCTCTGCCTACTTGTGATTTCTCTCTCTGTCAAATAGATAAATAAAATCTTAAAAAAATAATAATAATAGGGGAACCTGGGTGGCTCAGTGGGTTAAGCCTCTGCCTTCACCTCAGGTCATGATCTCAGGGTCCTGGGATTGAGCCCCACATCAGGCTCTCTGCTCGGCAGGGAGCCTGCTTCCCTTCCTCTCTCTGCCTGCCTCTCTGCCTACTTGTGATCTCTGTCTCTGTCAAATAAATAAATGAATAAAATCTTTAAAAAATAAAAATAATAATAATTAATTAATTAATAAAAGCAGGACTCACCCAGGGGCTGGAGACATGAATGGCTCACTAAGCCTGAATGATTCTGAGTAGTTGCAAACTTCTCCAAATGAATGTGTACACTGAGTCCCCATGGGTCGGAGGCCAACCTTAGAACAGGATGTTCTCCAAATTAACTTCCAGGTAGAATATAATACTTACTTCTTAAAGGAGAAGAAATTAGGGCACCTGGGTGGCTCAGTTGGTTAAGTGTCTGCCTTTGGCTCAAGTCATGATCTCAGGGTCCTGGGATCAAGTCCCACATAGGGCTCCCTGCTCAGCGGGGGAGTCTGCTACCCCTTCTGCCCCTCATGCTCGTTCTCTCTCTTTCAAATAAATAAAATCTTAAAAAGACAATAAAGGATAAAAATTATGACAAGCTAATTTGAAGTTTACGTGTATGTTACAACAGTAGTAACCTAGCAATTGTTTATGACTTAAGCCAACAAAACATTTTTTCAAGGAATAGGTTATCACTGCCATGGTTTGGAATTACTTATTACCGACGTGCGTGGGGATCGTGAAAAGCCCGTCTTTATTTGCTTTTGTTGTTGCTGTTGATACTTTCATACTTGAGTCAGTGTACCTCCTTGCCGACTGCTCCCACCACGCACACTACCGTCTTGCTCAGAAATGTTCCAGTTCAGATGATACATTATTTGGCCAATAATTTATTTGCATCTTTGTTTTTGCTTAGATGGGGCCAGGGTGGGGGAAGAAAATGGCCCTCGGGTACCAGCGGGAGCAGAGGGAAGCATGGAGCTACGCAGAAAACAGCCAGAGGCACAGAACCCCTGAGGCACAGCCCAGCGCCTCTGTCATCTGTCTCCGTGGAACAGCCACCCTGGCCTGCTTCCTGCCCTTTGAGGTCATGGGGGAGAAAAGCCTCTTTCATGTGATAACCCTCAAAGTATTAGAAGATGACGTGTTATGGCTGAATTGTATTCCCCCTCAAAAAAGATGCTAAAGTCCAAACCCCTAGTATCTGTAAATATCTTATTTGGGAGTATCTTATTTGGTGAATATCTTACTGGGAATTTACAGATGAGCAAGTAAAATGGAGTCACTGTGGAGTGGGCCCTAATTTAGTGTGGCTGTGTCCTCATCAAGGGGGGAGATTTGGACACAGTGAGAACACCACATGAAGATAAAAACAGAGATAGGGCTGATGTGTCTACAAGCCAAAGAATGCCAAAAGATCACTGGTAGATCACCAGAGGTGAGGACAGAGGCACCGAAGAAGGAGCCAATCCTACCAACACCTCAGTCTTGGCTTTCTAGCCTCCAGAACCGTGCAACAATTTATTTCCATTGGGCCAGAACTTGGCTTTGGCAGCCCTGGGAAACTAACACAAGGCTATTGCCTCATTTCGTCCCATCCGACCAGCTCTTTCCTCAACTGGCTGTTCCATCTGCAGTGTTTGAGTCTCTTCTGGCTGATGGCCAGTTACCCCCAAATGCACAACTCAACACAATCCCTGCAGTTAGAATTATACTGAGGCCACTGGTGTATGGGACCCACATCAGAAATTCCACTACCCGACCTCATCTTGTGGACCGTATTGCTACATTTGGTCCATAAGTCTTACTTCCTCTTCCTGTTTCTCTCATTCACAGCTGGCCCACCCTAATCGGGCGCTGAAGCCTGGTTATACCTACAGACCTCCTCAGTAGTGCGTTGGGAGACATCATCAGCTTCTTTAAGGCTATCTCTGCATGTTCAGGAAGTCCAGAGGTGGTCAAATGAAGACTAACGTAGCCTTCTCTGGTGTTGGGGACCTAGTAGCCTCTTATGTTGTTCTCTACCAGCCCGGCTTCCCTGCTCACCAGCTCCTTGTGGCATAGTGGCGACTGTGCCCTGTCCTGGCACAAACACCTAAGACCTTTTAGGACTTCCTGAGTGGTAGTGGTGATACAAGTGTCTTCTGTTATTCATAGCAAACCCCTTTAGACCTTATGTGAGTCTATGCTAATGAGGTGACTCTTGGTGGTCCCCCAGATAGCTTCAGGGCGGACAGCTGGTTGCCAGAGGACCCAGCCATGTGATTAGAAGAGTGGACCTTTCAGCCCAGCCCCCCACACACACTCCAGCGAGGGGCAGGGGCTGGAGGTTGAATGCAATCAGTTATGATCAAATCAATCACACCAATCACATCCGTAAAAACTCATAAATGACAGGATTTGGAAAGCTCCCAGATTGTGAATGCATCCACATGCTGGGAAGGTGGGGTACCCCAACCCTTCAGGGGCAGAAGGTCCTGGGCTTGAGACCCTTCCAGATTTCACCCTACGTACCTCTTTTTCTGGCCGTCCACTTATAGCCTTTATCGTATCCTTCCTAATAAACCAGTAATAATAAGGGAAGTGCTTTCTTGAGTTGTGTGAGCCATTCTAGCAAACTGTCAAAACAGGGGGCCAGGGGAACCCCCGATGTGTAGCCAGGTGGGTCAGAAGGGCAGGTGACCGCCCGGCACTTGTGACTGGCATCAGGTGGTGGCGGTCTCATGCGACAGAGCCCTCACCCCACAGGATCGGATGCCGACCCTCATCGGTAGTGTCAGAGCTGAACTGAATTGCCAGACACCCAGCTGGTGTCGAGAGAACCAGGGAGTGCTCGCTTCGGCAGCACATATACTGAAATTGGAGAGAACCAGGGAGTCGGTTGGTGTGGGCAACCAAACCCATACGTTTGGTGTCCTAAGTGCTGTGAGTAAAAACAGTGGGGAAACAGGGAAGAGGGACACATGACCTCTTTTTAAGAACATGTCTCTCTTGGGGTGCCTGGGTGGCTCAGTTGTTAAGCGTCTGCCTTCAGCTCAGGTCATGATCCCCGGGTCCTGGGATCAAGCCCTGTCTCAGGCTCCCTGCTCAGCGGGAAGCCTGCTTCTCCCTCTCTCACTCCCCCTGCTTGTGTTCCCTCTCTCGCTGTGTCTCTCTCTGTGAAATAAATAAATAAAAAGAACTCGTCTCTCACCCCCATTTCTGTTTTGAGTCCCACAGGCCCGAGACAGATAGGTCTTTGATACGTGGACTTGAAAACTTCCCGCTGGAAATGTTCGCTGAGAAAGTGGGAGTTATTTTGGAAAAATACAAAACAGGCTTAAAGGCTAGGCCACGTGTAGGCAGTTTGGGGCTTTTAACTTTGGATGCCTGTCCTAAGAAAGATGTGGAATCTATTTGTGAAGTAAGTGTATTAGTCAGGATTAAGTTCAGCTATAAGAGAAAAACCCCCGAAGTAACAGCAGTTTGGTCCCATTTCCTGTTTCTGGGCATGGTAACTGACGATAATACCTACCAGGGACCGGAGGCCTGCTCCGCGCCTGCAGGGGCCCCGACACTTCACATTTTATCTTCACAGGAGGCCCCCACTCTACAAGACAAGAGACTTATGCTCAGAGAAGGTAGGTCACTTGCCTAAGGTCACCCAGCTGCTTGGTGGTAGAGGCAGCAGGAATCCAAAGCTCTTCCCGCTCTGCGGCCTGCCCCTGGGCGGGGGGGGGGGAGGAGCCGTCTCCCTCTTAACTGCCCCATCAGCACAACGGAGGAAGGTCACCATCCAGCTAACCATGCGGTTGACAGGGGCACGTTTTTGGAGCGTGACTTTCAGAACATACGTGTGAAGGGTTGAAAACACAAACTGAAATGTGTTTCTACACTCATCCTCCACACTGGTCTTCCTGTTAATTTGTTTAAATCCCACAAAGGAACGTATTTTGGTTCACCAAGGACAGCTAGTCAGCACATCCACTCACTCAGATATAAACCAATGCCAAGGACTTCTGAGTCAAGACACTGTGGAATGACGAGTCTGCAGGCCCTCCCCCACAGTCCCCCCCCACCCCCTCCCCAGGCCCCTTTTCCTCCACAGAACAATATTTTGGCTCTCAACATGGCATGAGGCTTTCTCCGGTGTCTTTCTCCGTGAACCACGATCAAGAAGTCATGAAGAGCATGGGTGATAAGGCATCTTGCTGCTGTGGGTGCTCAGGAGCTCAGAAGCCACACTAACACTAACCAGACTCTCCAGACAATCCACAAGAGCAGAACAGCTGCCTCTCACACAGAGAAGTTCAGAGACATCAAGTCATTTGCCCCACGTCACACAGCCTGACAATATACAGAGGCAGGACTGCAAGCTAGGACTTGTGACTCTAGGAATAGAGCTTGTTCTCATTCCCAGGAAATTTCTCCTCAATGACTCCCCCTTCCCCTCCCCTCCTGTTCAGTGCAGTGGAAGTCATTGGTGACTTCCAGATGGAAGTGCTGGCGTGGGGGTCAGGAGTGGGGACTGCCGAGGGGATCTGGTGTCGGTGGATCAGAAAGGCCAGGAGACAAGAGCGGAAGGGAAAGAGACCCACAGAGTCAGAGAAACAGATCCAAAGAAAAAGAGTGAGCAAGATACTTAGATACACATGAATCTTTCCCAGGAGATCCCTGAGAAGACATGGTTCAAAGAAGCTCCTGATCTAGCTGAGGAGCTAAGATGAGGCAGGGGCAGAAACGAGGTCTAGAATACATGAAACCAAATACGTGTCAGCCCCGCAGAGGACAGAGGAGGGCTGAGTGGAGGAGGGCAAGCCAAAGCTGGCCTTGCTGGACTTGAATGGGGCCCAGCGAGAGGACAAAGTCAAGACCAAACCGAAACATAGGTGAGAGGGCAGGACAGAGGCCCACACAGTGTTCCATGGTGTGAGTGTTGCTGTGATGACTGGAATCCCTTTGTGGACATCTTGGCCGGCCCCGGAACACAGCAGGCGCGGAACCTCTCCCGTGCCGTGGCTGCAGCCGTAGGCGGTTAATCTTAGAGCTGTCTGATTGCTCCCTCAAAGAGCAGCGTGTGGGCATGCTTACCCCACTCTGCACTGCAGGACTGGGTGTTGTTTTTCTGCCAGTGCTGAGACAGCCCCTGAACTGCCCTCCTGCTGCTTTCCAGCTTTGCGATACGGTATGTGCCCTGATCGTGTAGTTGAGGAGAAGTAGAAATTAAGGTCTACGAGCTTCTTTTGCCCTTTTCAAACATCCTAGAGGGCCTAGATAGGTCTGCATGCCCCACACAGACTCTCAAATACAGAGAACAATCACTCTCTCTTTGATGCGCTGTGGGGAAATATCCAGGTTGTCGGATGGACTGGCGTTTGCTAGGCTCACTTGAAAACTGTCCTCTGGCAGCAATCTCCATGTCCCCGGGCCTGAGATGGCCAAGCAGACATGAGAATGACAAGTAGGCTGCACTGTGAAGGCCCCCTAACCCTTGTCCTCACCCTAATCTCATCTTCAGCTGCGGAGCCTGACTTGGGCATTCCTTCTCTTCCATCCACTTCAGTGTTGCTGAGTAAGCGGGTTTGCACCTGGGATCACACCGAGTCCATGTGATCTCAACAGAGTTTGAAATACACTGAAAAAGGCTATCAAAGCCCCGTGCACAGAGTGAATTCTGGGATGCTGTTGTACTTATGTGCGAGGAGAACCAACCAAAAGGGCTACGAAATGAGTCAAAAGAAAAAAGCTTAGCGACAGAGGAGAAAAACTGCAAAGACCAGGCGCTTTGCATTTTAGGCAGGCAATGTACAGACACATTTTATATGTGCAAACCCCTACATAAAATGTTGAGCTCTAGAAGAAAGGGAATACCTCTATGTTTGAAAATCCCATTTTGCTGAGAGGCCAGACTAACATTTTGTTATGTAAATCAGCCTACCTCAAGATTAGTTTCTAACCTGTTAAAATTGAACCTCAAAAGCAATGCTAAACTTGGACAGCTTCATATTCTAATACAGTTTAGAGAGCTCACTTCTGGGGCACCTGGGGAACTTGGCCGGCTAGGTGTCAGACTACTGATTTCAGCTCAGGTCATGATCTCAGGATGGTAGGATCGAGCCCCCCACTGCGCTCCATGCTTAGTGCTGAGTCTGCTTATCTCTCCTCCTCTTCCCCGCCTTGTACAAGCTCGCTAAAATAAATAAGTAAGTCACGCACTCACCTCTGCCTTGGTCACCATGCCAGTTTTCTTCTAGAGAGAATAATATGCAAGTTATTGAAAGTGCAGGGAGACAAGAGCGCATTTTTTCTTATTGTAGTTTTTGCTTTTGTTGCTGCTGCTGCATTTAACTGAGTAAGGATGCATGAGTTTTCAATTTGTAAGCCCTGTGCCTAATCCAGAACCACACCAGCTCTCTCTCCCTCTCTCCGGTGCCCAAGCACACTTCCCAGTCAGTGACTGTCCTTACATAATGAGATCACTAGCATTCCCTATTGTGTGTGTGTGTGACACACAGTGTGACAGAAGACAATGAAACCAGGTATTTGAGCTCAGTACAAGGCCCACAGCTCCCTATCACTTCAACAAAATGAGCACAGATGCCCTTGTTTTGTCTTCCAAGAAATCACAGAGCTGAAAAGCACACTTAGCCCACCATGTCAAGGGAAGACCATGCAGACCTTCAGATCTCCTCTTGTACAATTCTGTTTTGAGTGAGAAATAAGTGACTACTAGGGCGCTGGGCAGCTCAGCTGATTAAGCGTCTGACATCAGCTCAGGTCCTTGATACAGGAAACAAAAGCCAAAGAGAAATTATTAAATTTCCTTACTACCTACTGCCCATTGGCAAGTCCTTGAAACAGGCAGAGTGACATTCCTCTAGGGACTCAACTGCCTCAATGTCAATACTTTGCTAAGGGCAAAAGACAATCCTAGCCCAAACCACTGGGCCTCCTGCTCCTGGACAGGATCATGTAAGTCTACTTTAACATACAAAAGTTCCTTTAGAAATTTCCTTTATCTCTAAGCCCCACAATATATGTGTTGGCAATCATCCACCAAGTATATATGGCCCACCAATATATATCTGAAGGGTCTCATGACCAAGATTTTATTAGATGGTAATAAATGACATTTTCCCAACAGCAGCCAGCCCCCTCAAGGTCCTGGAAACCTTGCTTCCAAATTCCTTAGAGATTTACACTATCCCTAACCCCCTCCCAACTTGGGAGTATATAATGGGCCACTCCTCATGACCCTGGTGCAGCTCTTTCTGCCTAAAGGTCTTGTCCCTGTGCTTTCACAAAACCACCCTTTTTGTACCAAAGATGTCTCAAAAGTGCTTTCTTGGCCATCCCTAAGTCAGTGGGGAGTCTCCCTGTCCTTTTTGCTCTGCCTCTGCCCCTCCCCGTTTGTGCTCTTTCTCAAATAAATAAAATCTTAAAAAGAAAAAACTACGACTACATGCCAGCAGTCAGTATGTCAACCTTATATGACTTTCTAGAACAGCACTGCCCAAAAGAACGTCCTTGATGGTGGAAATATGGCTATTGAACACTTGAAATGTGGCTAGGATGACTGAACATAATTTTATTAAACTTAACTAATATATTCATTGTAATAGCTATATGGAGCTGATGTCCATACTGGACAGTGTAGCTCTAGAACCAGCACCTTTCTGAACCTTTATTTTTCCCTGGATTTCTCTGCCTCTTTGTTAAAGTACAAAAATGGCAACTTATGGATACAGCAAGAGCCCTTGTTCTCCCCATCCTCACCCCTGACTCCACCCGCCCTTTCTACCACCCTCCCTTCAACCCAAGGTCTCTAGAGTTTTCTAAGACCAAATATTATTTCTAATAACAGAGTTTTCTCACTCCAGTTATAATCACAAATCCCTCTGGGGAAAATACTGAAACAAATGGCCTATCCAAAGGTTTCAGAAAATTGCTTTTTAAAAACTCTTTGGAGTGGACTATGCAGGGAAATGAAGCAAGTATCAGGTTGGTTTGAGTAAGTTATCACATAAGCCCCATGAGCTTCAGGGCATGTTTTGAGAAGGCTTTTTTCACTGCTCCCAAATAACGGACAAATTGTTGATATAATGATGATCGAAGGAAGGGGTGGTCGGCAGCCTTCAGAGCAGGAAGGCCTCTGCAGGGAGGGGAATATTAATCAAGGCTTCCTGAGAGTGGGGAGCAAGCAGGAGAAAAACAAGCTTCTCCTTCAGGGATAAGGCAGCTCCTGGGTACAGTTTCAGCAGTTTCCCAAACTTCAGTGTGCATGCACACTATCTGGGGAACCACGTTAAAATGCAGATTCCCATCCAGTGGGAAAAGTGATACTAAAGCCACTGGCGCAGAGGCCACCCTCGGTGTAGTGACGCCTAAGACCACGATGCTCCTGAAGTCCATGGAGACATTCCACCGAGAAGAGGCAGCAGTGGTTCCAGTGCCATGACCCTCAGCCCCCTCTGCCTGCTGAAAGCTAGGTTCTCTCGAAATGATCATCCTGAAGCCTGTCTTCTAGGAAATCGGTCCTGCTTTATAAACGGACCTGCAGCCATCAGCAATCAACAGAACTTCGTGAAGTTGCCAGACCCGTTCAAACACAGAGGACCAAAGCCCTCAGAGACCAGTGTCTCTGCCAGAGAGGCAGCAGTCTGAGTGAAGGCATCTCCTCCACAAACCCGCCCTGGCTCATAGGGGGCTGTGCTGAGCGGAGGAAAGTACTAGGAAGCCACTGTTAGCACAAATCTATGCCCTATTTTCCAGTCCTGTTTAATCCGTAATAACGGTGATATTTTCATTTACTACTTCTTGTTTCCTCCTCTCTCTCACTTAATTCAGTCTTAACTGGGGGAGAGATGGGTATAATTTGCCCTCTGGAACCACTTTCCCTCCATCTATCAAATGAGGATAGGAGAGCGCCTATACTTCTCGGTTTTGTGAGGATTAAGTAACTACACAGGGATTTAGCACTATCCCTCTCGTGACAGGTGCTTACTAAATGCAAGCTGTTATTATAAGCACTTCACAGTGTTTGTTTCTTGAATCAGTACAGTCTCTGGGGATGACAGTCCTTTTGGCCTCCAGACCCAAGGCCTGCTTGGTAGTTCCACTGGAAGCGAACATTTCATCTTTTCTCCAAAATCAGTTCCCCTCACCATCCTCTGTCAGAGAGGACTAACCCAGCACTATCTTTCTGCTTCCATATCCAGGTCCCATCACTTTTTCATTCTACCTTCAGAAAACCCCCTGGATGCTTGTCTTCATTGTCTCCACCCTCATCACCTTGGGGTGACCCAACCTTGAGCTCCTGCAAGAACTTCTCACCAGTCTTTCTGCCTCCATCTTTCTCCTTCCCAACCCCATGACAGAAACGGCCTCCAAGTCAGGCTTTCCTGAGCACCACTGAAGAAACGCAGAACAAGGGTGCCTGGGAGGCTGGGTCAGTTAAGAGTCTGCCTTCCACTCAGGTCATGAACCCAAGATCCGGGGATCAAGCCCAGCATCAGGCTCCTTCTCATCAGGCAGTCTGTTCTCCCTCTGCCTGCCACTCCCCCTGCTTGTATGCTCACTCTCTTTCTCCAACATGTAAGTATATATAAAATCTTTAAAAAGAAAGAAAAAGAAATGCAAAACAATTCCAAGAAGCAGTTCCAAAGACCTGTTCTTGCTTTTGTTTTTGTTTTTGAAGCACCAGCAACACTACTGGAATTAAGTACAGACCTTCACTGCCTCGTCCACACTCGGGGAGCCCCTAGTAGGGCTAGATAGTGAGGCATGAAGAGCTCAGTCCATTGAGGGAGAGCGTGAAGTCTCAGGTCAGGTGAACTGGCTCACTGCTGGGCCTCAGTTCTCATAACCAAACACCATATTAAAACATGGCTGCCATCCCCTTTCTTCTTCCTCTACCAGATTTTGTGGACCAATTCTGAACTTTGAAGGGCAGACACTGGAAACTTCCACAGATGTTAAAAACTTAAAGATTCCTCAAGCAAGCAAATCCTCAATCTGGACAAGTTTTCTTGACATCTCCTTCCTCAAGAATTTTAAATTTAAAACTATAGTTAGCAGACCTAGCCTTTTTTGTTGGGGAGTAGGGAGTTCTCCTTGGAAGTAATGAAATAACCATTACCCACATATTTTGAACAGTTCTACACTCTGTCAAATATTAAGTTTCAAGGATGCCTGGGTGGCTCAGCTGGTTAAGCGGCTGTCTTCAGCTCAGGTCATGATCTCAGGGTCCTTGCTGAGCAGGGAGCGCGCTTCTCCCTCTGCTTATGCTCTGACAAATCAATAAAATCTTTAAAAAAAAAAAAAGAAAAGAAAATTAAGTTTCCCTGCAAGGGCTATTCTGGAAGCAGAGAGTATATTACATGTTTAATCTTCCAATTAACCCATAATATGCCTCCTAGAGGCAAGCCATATGCATTACTTCTAAAATCTGGTCAAATTTCTGTTTTCTGGCCACTTCACTATACACTGGGACAATCTTCAAGTACATTCCACCAAACGCTGTGCAAGGAGGGACATGGGGGCAGAACATCAAGTGATGATGGTGGGAAAGGATAACAAATGCTCTTCCATGAAATCAGTTTCAAGGGGAATCAGCACAAGACACACTCCCAAGATAAAGAAAGAACCTCCATAATTATTTGTGACTATTCATGACAGGTGTATTATTCAAGTTATTCAAAAAGATGGATTTCTTTAAAACTTCTGTTTATGCCAGTGTTCAGGGAGAGGAGTCTCTCAAGTTTATCAGACACAGTATAAGGGGTTGTTTTAAGACAAACAAGTGTCCTTGGATTCACTGTTTGAGATTTCAGATCCCATGATGGCCGGCTACAGTGGAAAAACAAGGCCTACATTTAGTCTGAACACCCATTTCACTATTTGGGCAATCCACTCCCCTCATGAGATTTCAGTTACCCCATCTGAAAAGGAGATTTTTACTGCACTAATTGCTTCACCTCTCTATTATCAAGATACGAAGAAGAATAAAAAACAACAATATCTAGTCACTTCTGCTGCTATTTAAATTGAAAAGTCTCAGAATCCAAGAATAAGAGTAAGGACAGGACAGTGCCACATCGCACACACAGGACACAGCCACCACCCACCTCTCTCTTAGCACCACACTTCTGATCAAAGACCAAGATCTCAATTTTGGGGCATCTCAGGATTCCTTTACACTTTCAAAAACTGATTACGCCAAAACTCTTTTATGTAAGTCATATCTATCACACTCTCTGATTTCTAACTACATTAGGAAGTTACAATAAGTAAAACAGTATGGTGTTGGCATAAAAACAGGCACAAAGATCCACGGAACAGAACCCACGGCACAGAAATAAACCCATGCATATGCGGCCAATTAATTTACAACAAAGGAGCCAAGAATATATACTGGGGAAAGAACAGTCGCAACAAATGGTGCTGGGAGAACTGGACAGCCACAGGCAAAAGAGTGAAAGTCGAACCTCGACTTACACCACACATAAAAATTAACTAAAAGTGGATTAAAGACTTAAAGGTAAGCCCTGTAACCATACAACTCCAAGAAGAAACACAGGCAGTAAGCTCCCTGACGTAGGTCTTAGTGATTTTTTTTTTTAAATATGACACCAAAAGCAACAAAAGTAAAAATACACAAGTGGGGCTACATCAAACTCAAAATCTTCTGCCCAGCAAATGAAACCAACAACAAAATGAAAAAACAAGCTATTGGATGGGAGAAAACATCCGCAAATCATGTATCTGGTAAGGGAGTAATATCTAAAATAAATAAAGAACTCATACAACCCAACAGAAAAAAAAATTTTGATTAAAAATGGACAGAGGCCCTAAAGAGACATTTTTCCAAAGACATACAGATGGCCAAAGGGCATATGAAAAGATGATCATCATTAATTTCCTGATGAAAATGCAAATCAAAATTGCAATAAGACATAACCTCACACCCATCAGAATGGCCAGTATCAAAAATACAAGAAATATTAAGTGTTGGTGAGGATGTGGAGAAAAGGAACCCCCATGCACTGTTTGTGGGAATGTAAACTGGTGCAACCACTATAAAAAACAGTATGGAGCCTCATCAAAAAATTAAAAATAGAACTACCATATGATTCAGCAGTTCTACTTCTGGGTATTTATTCAAGAAAATGAAAACACTGACTCCAAAAACCATCTGCACCCTCATATTCATTGCACCATTCAGTAGCCAAGATGTGGAAACAACCCAGATAATCTACCAATGAATACCAATGAATTCTATCTAACAAGAATGTGATACACATACACATATACACAGACACATAGAATATTATTCAGCATAAAAAAGAATGTTCCCTACTTGAGTACTCTCAATCTACAAGTAGTGGCTCCTCTCTGCATCTGCTAGCTCTGTGTTTCTTTTAAAGTTGTCTTTGCCCATCTTCGTGGTTAACCTCCTATTACTAGTAATTCTTCATATTAAATTTCCCTAATCAAATTACTGGTATGGTTTATTTCTCTTTTACTTTTTTTTTTTTTAAAGATTTTATTATTTGACAGAGAGAAACACAGTGAGAGGGAACACAAGGACAGGGAGTGGGAGAGGAAGAAGCAGGCTTCCTGCTGAGCAGGGAGCCCGATTGCAGGGCTCAATCCCAAGACCCTGGGATCATGACCTGAGCTGAAAGCAGATGCTTAGCGACTGAGCCACCCAGGGACCCCATGGTTTCTTTCTCTTGAATGGATCCTGAACCCGAAATGATACCATCATTATCTGTAAAACGTAAAAGAGAATGCATATTTCCTAAATCACTAAGAAAATTAAAGCCCAGGACATTACAGTCCATTTAGGAAATGAGAGGGTATCAGTGAGAAAGCATAAAACATGATCACAGAAGACCAGAGTCAGTAATTAACATAAAAGCAAATGGATTAGTCTCCCCTATTAAATTGCAAAAATTCTCCAAATGGGATGAAATATATAATCCAACAAAACATCCTATTTAGAGACAGAAAACTATTATATATATAGAAGTTTTTTTAAAAAGACAACTAATCAAACAAATATAAATAACAAAAAAAAGAATATTCCAATCTCAAAGAGGTAAATTTCAAAGCAGAAGTATAAAGGAGAGAAAGAGTAACTTTATAGACTAGCAAGTCTTTTATGAATGACCCCAACAGACACAAGAATTTATATACTAAACAACAGTATCAAAATGTATGAAACAAAAGCTTGAAAGACAAGCTGAAATTGAGAAAAAGATCTAGAAGATTTTAAGACACTTATACAAGATAAGAAAATAAAGTTTGAATAATATAATTAGAGTGACTGAATACTGTTCGTTCACCTCTATCGCATACAAACTGCATAAAGCTTCACTTAAAACATTCATAGAACTGTTTTTAAAATGCTGGGCCCCAAAAACCTCAATTTTTTTTTTTGAAAGATTTCATTTATTTATTTGACAGAGAGATAGACCGTCCAAGTAGGCAGAGCAGCACATAGAGAGAGAGGGAAAAGCAGGTTCCCCGCTGAACAGGGAGCCTGATGCAGGACTCAGAACCTGAGCTGAAGGCAGCCGCTTAACCCAACGAGCCACCCAGGAGCCCACAAAACCTCAATTCTAAAAAGCAGAAACTACATAAGCCATATTTCCTTGCTACAAGGTAAAAATGCTACAAGTAGCAACAATTTAAAAAAAAAAGCCAACCACACAGAAATTTTTAAATATTCTTATTAACCAAAAATTTAAGACAATAATAATAAACTACTTAGAAAACAAGAAACAACAGTAGCTGGGATATCTGAAATTAGAGATAACCAAAACCCTTCATTTGTATACAAATAAGAACAAAAACATCAGACTCAAACAGGGCAAGAAACTCTACAGAAAACAAAAGAAATACACATAAAATGAAAAATTAATATATTTTAAAACAAATGACAAGTGATAAATCCAAACACCAGGGTTTTTTCTGAAGAGAAAAGATTACCTTTAGCAAGGCAAATCAAGGAAAAAAACAGGAAATGGTAAAACTAAGGTCAATTTCTTTAACTTACCAGTAACAGACTTAATATGAGATTTCTTACTCTCTATTAAAATCCTCTGCAAATAAATGTCTTAAATTTCAACCAAATTAAGTTTTCTGGAAAAGTATAAATTACTTAAATTTAGCAAATAACAAAAACACAAAAGGAGAAATACATTTTAAAACAAAATTTTAAACAAAATTTTAAAATCAAATTTTATTAAAGATACTTCCATTTAAAAAGAAGTAACATAGTCACAGAAGAAACTGTTAGCAAGAAATTACTTCCCAAAAAGGCTCTCAGATCAGAAGTTTCTTAAGCGCAATCCTTCAATCTTCAATGGAACAAATCACTCCAATAACATAACTGCTTGATGAAAGAAAAATATACGTAGTTATCCTATTCGTCTTACACAGCTAGCAAAATCCCCATGTCAAAAATTGGACTGGGGCACCTAGGTGACTCGGTTGGGTGAGCACACCGCTCTTGATCTCAGCTCAGGTCTTGACCTCAGGGTTGTGAGTTCAGCCCTGTGTTTGGGCTCCACCCTAGATCTAGATGTAGAGCCTACTTTTACAAAAAAAAAAAAAAAAAAAAAAGAACAAAAGCCCAAGAGACTAAACTCACTTAGTAAAAATGGAATTTTCCTAAATAATCTATTAGCAAATCAAATTCTACAGGGCCAATAGGGCAGTCACATTTTAGGAGAAATGTACTGTAGGACATCATACTTCACAACTAATTTTCCAGAAAAGCAGATGTGAAAATAGGGAGGATAAAATGGTTGGACAGCTTAAGTCTACACCTGCTGTTAGGTATTTTTTTTCTTTAGAGACTGCATTTTCTTATCTAAGTGTTATTTCTAGTATTTCAAAGAGATCTCACTCATGCTGGTGGGGTTTTTTTGGCTCTTTATCGTAATTAATTTCTGTCCCAAAGTTACTGAGACCTAAACATGCTTTCCAACACTAGTTTTAACACAATCACTTAATGAATGCTTGTAAGAGAATTTGATAAATGTGAACATGAAAACAGTTACCAAAATCGCTCTCGGAGTCCTGTTGGTAAAGAACCCTGGGCTTTCCAGGGTACTAACAAAGATAATGCAGAGCTATCTGCCAGTTAAACCTGCACTGCTATATGGCAAAAGCATTCGCCGTCTGTCTACAATGCACTGAGACTGCCAGTTCTGAAATTATGCAAACCTTGGTCACTTTTTAAAATTCCCAACAGACCGTAAGCACCACAAAGCAGGAGTCATGCCTACATTATTCAATGTTCTATCTCCAAGACTCTGACACTGGGTATATAGTTAATAAATATCTGATGACTTCATGAATGAATCCCTCCTTCCCTCCTTTTAGTCCCGAGGATTCTTAAGATTGGGAAATTTCCCACATAAGTCCAACACACTATAGCCAACTAATAACTGTCCCAAAAGATTTCATGTGAATTATAAAGTCAGGTCTTCCCATTCCTACCCATTCCCCAAATTCTATACTTGGTAATGAACTTGCTAAGATAAACACAAAGCTTTACTAAAGTTCAATAGCCTTATTAAAATTAATCTTTAACATGCCTTTGTCAAAAAGACATTTACAAGAAAAGAACAGGTCGATAAAAATTGAATCTCTTGAGTCCTAATCCATAAATTGAGTAGCTGAGCAGAGAAGATACCTTCCCTAAAGTTAAACTGAGAAAAAAAAAAAAAAAAAAAACCCTAAGGTATTAAAATGTTAATCTATCTTGTCAGTGTACTGAGAAACAGTACTCTTGGCTAAAACAAAGCCACAAAAGGACTCCTCTTAAGGAATTAAGATACTGGATCACCATTTTGATTACCCAAGAGTTACTCATTAAATATGACACAGAGTACATACTTGCTGATTTGTGGGCACTTTAAGTATCTAATTACTTCAAACAAAAGGCTACACTCTCAATTTTTTATATTTTGTTTTTATTCAAGAGTTTACTCACAGGCAGCACTTAAAATCAGGCTTTTAAAATTAAAGGCCAAAACTAAAAAAATTTTGCAAATATGACACTGCTAAAAGAATGATCATCTTAATAATTTAAACCCTAAAATGTCCTGTGGAGTTAAAGTCTTTATACGTAGACTGTGTAAGATCGATATCATTTAAAATAAACAACTGAAAAGCCACAGATTGTGGGCAAATTTGTCAATGAAGATAATCATCAGTTTCAGCCTTCCAGAGTATGAAAACCAGTAATTAATTCATCTTGTGACAGAATATAAACTATGTTCAGAATTTGGACTTTAAAGTCTCTTTCTCCAGCAGCAAGTCAGCATATCTATGCTGAAGTTCTTTTTCTCTTTCCTGCTGTCGCTGAACATCTTCTTTTAGACACTTGAAGAGACAAAAATATTAAATAATTATTTCATATGCAAACACACTGAAAATTAAAAATATCTTACGGTACTTTATCATCTTACAAATAGCTGAGCTACATCATGACTCTTAAAGAGTTAAGTATTCCCCCAGAGAAACAATAAATAGCAACTACTTAGGCTATAAAACCACTGCTGCAACTATTCTCTGGCCAAACGACTACCATCCTGTTGCAAAGTCTCTGCTGCCATCTCAGATAAACAAACCACTGTCACCCTATCAACACCCCTAAACACACTTCAATAAGCCCTGACTGCCCTTTACCTGGGCAGCAACTATCATGCACACTTGGGAAATAAAGTTAAACTAAATCCTGCCAAAGGAATTTCCTGCTTTAGAATGACCAGCTATATTTCCAGCATCCTAAATTATAAAACAGACACTGGTTAAATGTACCTCAGAGAGCTATAAGGATGGGATGCAATTAAGCTTCAGGGAGACAAATCACAAGGGTTACTCATTCTATTTCACAGTGTATCAATAAACAAACCAGAAAATTAGTAAAGGAAAAGCCATTGGATCCATCACTGGACTGGTCTAACCATCTACACACAGACAATTCTAGATAAGAAAGTCAAAAACTTCAGGCTTTCATTGAAAAAAGCCAGAAAGTATCAACTTCAGAGACAGTCTGCACAGGAAAAAAGAAAAAACAGGAAGGCCCTGGTAATTCTTTGCAATTCTCTTTTTAAGCAATGCTGCAAAGCAATCATGTTACCTCTAGCCTCCGGGGAATGGCAGAATCTTCATGTTTCTTGAGTTCTTCAAAAGTACGTAACTCCAAGTAAGCCTGCTCAATTTGGTCCCATAAGTCATTCAACTGTTTCATGAGCCCCATAGCACGAGACTGGTAACCCCCAAGCAAAATTTTCATCTTCTTCTCCATCTTTGCAGCTCTCTTGGCTTCCGTCGTCATGTGACCCCTGTTTATCTGGGGCCGGGGGAAGATCACATCAGCAGGCATGAGAAAAGCAGGTTAAATAATAGAACTAAAAAGGCACTACTGCTTTGTTTATCTCCTCAAAGCAAAGGTACATCAGAATTCCTTATATTTTAACTACCGTAACACAAAATTTGGCCTGAGAAGGGTTTGTCTTGCCCTAGAGGTTTCACAGTTTAGTCCAACGTCATCTATCTATAGTAACTTCACCCAGGATTCAACTTCAAAGCAAGCTTGAATTTCGTAGTATAAGAAAAACTAATCTCTACTTCTGAAAATAACTTCTGCTATCATTAATCTGCATTGATTTGAGGACTGGCAGAGACCCATCTTTACTACCTTTATCCCCAAAGTGTACTTCGATACAATATGAAGACTACAGCTAACACTGCTGTATGATATACAGAAGGTTTGAAAAGAGTAAACCTTAAGATCACTAGAGGACATTTTTTTCTTTTTTTCTTTTCTTTCTTCCTTTTTATTTTATCTATGAGATGATGGAGGTTAAATGAATCTATCGCAATAATCATTTCACAATACATGTAAATCAAACCACCATCCTGAATACCTAAAGTTTATACAATGATGAACATCAATGATTTCTCAATAAAAGTCGGGAAAATGCACTTCTGTATTATATATGTAGTACATTTTTAACAACTGAATAATGTCCAACTGATGCACCATGGTTGTAATTGAAATATAACCCCCTTAAATTATAAATATTTTTAGAATGTTTTAATTTTAAATGTGGCACAAAACCCATTAAAGGAAAAAGAATATCACATTTGGCAAAGCAAAAAATCTTTAGTTTTTGAAAAGTGAAGACACCAGAAAATTGAGACAGTTTTCCTATTAATATGTATATTGAAAAATAATAAATAAATAAATAAATATGTATACTGAGCACAGATGGGCTGCCTCCTCAACTCATTCTAAAAATTAGGGGGAAAGAATTCAAACTCACTAAAGAAGAGGAGGAAGACCATTAACAAAGCAATGTATCAACAAAATTCTAGAGCTGATGCAGGGGAGAGAAAGCCCAGTTAAGAGTCCAAGGAGAGATGGTTGAGAAGGAAACAGGTGTGTAATAAAGAATCCCATTCACGGTATTGCTGCCGGAGAACCAGAGACGGTCCTGCTGCGGCCGCAAGCCCTTCCAGCCACCTGACAATGTCGTCTCATTTAGTAGACCAGCCACCGCTCCCGCACAACAACAACAACTGCGAAGAAGGTGAACAACCTTTGCCCCCGCCAGCCGGCCTCAACAGTTCCTGGGTGGAGCTACCCATGAACAGCAGCAATGGCAATGATAATGGCAATGGGAAAAATGGGGGGCTAGAACATGAACCATCCTCATCCTCTATCCACAATGGAAACATGGAGAAGATTCTTTTGGATGCACAACACAAATCAGGACAGAGTAGTTCAAGAGCCAGTTCTCACTGTGACAGCCCTTCCCCACAAGAAGATGGGCAGATTATGTTTGATGTGGAGATGGCACACCAGCAGGGACCATAGCTCTCAGTCAGAAAAAGAAGTTGCAGAAGGAGAGAAAGAAGTTGATTTGTTGAAGAAAAGCGTTGACTGGGTGTCTGACTGGTCCAGTAGACCTGAAAACATTCCACCTAAGGAGTTCCACTTCAGACACCCCAAGTGCTCTGTCTCTTTAAGCATGAGGAAAAGTGGGGCCATGAAGAAAGGGAGTATTTTCTCTGCAGAATTCCTTAAGGTGTTCATTCCTTCTCTCTTCCTCTCTCATGTTTTGGCTTTGGGCCTAGGCATCTATATTGGAAAGTGACTTGGCACACCTTCTGCCAGCACCTACTGAAGGAAAGAACAGCCCCAGAAAAGCGTGTGACCTGTGAAATGGTGTATTGTCACAGTAGTTTATTTGAACTTGAGACCATTGTAAGCATGACCCAACCTGCCACCCTATATTTACATATTCAAGTTCCAGTAACTCTCAAATCCAGTATTTTATTCAAACTCTGTTGAGGCATTTTACTAACCTCATTGCCTTTTTGGCCTGTAAGACACTTTTTAGAATTTCCTAACAGAGTTTACTGTTATTTAGAAATTTGCAAGGGCTTCTTTTCCGCAAATGCCACCAGCAGATTATTATTTTGTCAACAATGCTATGGTCTCCTTTTAGTGCCACTAGACTTAGACCTGCATCATTCATGGTATAAATTTTATACTTGCAGGATAACTACCACCTCTCTCTTCAAATGAGATCAGATTAGCAAATGATAGAACAGCTTTG
The DNA here is from genome assembly GCF_011764305.1 of Mustela putorius furo. Classification (NCBI taxonomy): domain Eukaryota; kingdom Metazoa; phylum Chordata; class Mammalia; order Carnivora; family Mustelidae; genus Mustela; species Mustela putorius. The sequence goes on along the minus strand of NW_025422123.1, from coordinate 11,052,768 downwards.
TTGTTTTGTTTTGTTTTTTCAAGACAAAGCAAGCTTCACTAAGCTTGAATTTATAGTTATTTAAAAAGAAAACAAACAAAAAAACAAGACACAAGAAAAAAAATATCCTGGGCAATAAAAAATTATTTTAAACAAACAAACAAAAAAAAAGAATCCCATTCACGTTACACCTACTCTTGGTGTATATTATATAAGTCCCACAATATAATCACTTTGCATTTTTTCTATCACTTTGTATTTTAAAGTGATCTGCAAATACATGTTTTCAACAAATGACACAAATTACGAGGTCAGAGCCACAAGAATAATGATGAAATCTGTGTTACCTTCCTATGCATGTGTCTGTTTTCTTTCCTCCTCCCTCCCTCTCTCAGCTTACTTCCTCTCTCCCCCCACTCTCCCACCCCACCTCAACTGATTCCGTCAAGTGACTCCAAAACTAAGTACTTTCAAGATAATGTACACCCAAATAACAATCCATAAAAAGCTAGTAAGCTTTTATTCGAGTGCAATTCATTTGAATAATAAATAATGTCCTTTATAAAGGAGCCATTTTCCTCTAATAGATAACAAATCGAAGTAAATTCCATGGCAATGATGTGTGTCTAAGGAAACTGGGTGGAGTCAGGCAGCACAGGAGAGGGGGCAGCAAGTCACTCTCGCTCCCCAGAATGGCCCCCCAGCATTGCCACCCCGCCGTTCTCAGTCAATGCAAATTACTTAAACGTTCTTTCCCCATCAGTAAAATGGCAATCACTGCTGTAAGTTATTATGGAGCTTAAGTAAGACAACAGATGTCAAACCCTTAGCCTCCCAGTGACTAGCACAAAGGAAACAGTTAACAAATTGTCAGGTCTGATTACAATTATCTTATATACACTAAGAGTTTAACCTTTTTGCTCTCCCCTCTCCAATGGACCACGGGATTAATGATGAGGCTTTAAAACCTTAAAATCCCAACTTTAATAAAAAATGACCCAGAATCCTTCCTAAAAATAAAGCAAGGAAAAAATAGCTGTTTCTTCTTTTAAGAAGGCAGTTTGCCTTTCGAGGACAACCACAGCAAGTAACAGGTACTGGAATGTGTATTCTCAAGCCAGTGGCTTTCAACCCCAGCTCAACTTTAGACTCATCTGCAGAGCTTTTCAAATCTACCAGTGCCAGTGCCCTAAACTCATAGACCCTTATTTAAACGGTCTCAGACCTTGGTATTTTTAAAGCCCCAGATGACTCTACTAGGCAATCAGGATAGAGTTGCACCCAAATTCTTAGACTGTAATTCAGCATGTTCTAAGATACTCTAATCATATGTGGACTCAAATAAACATTCCAAAAACCTAACATTAACAGCACAGAATTTCAAATTAATACACATAGCACATTTTTTCTGAGAGAGTGAATGAGCAGGAGAGCAGAGGGGGATAAAGAAAAGGAGGGGGAGGGAAAGAGAATCTCAAGCAGACTCCCTGCTGAGCACAGAGCCCTACCACAGGGCTCAGTCTCACCACCCTGAGATCATGACGCAACCCGAAATCAAGAGTCTGATACTTAACCGACTGAGCCACCCAGGCACCCCTATATATAGCACATTTTAAAAATCAGACATACAAATTTTCATTTTCATTGATTAAGATAATTCAATTAGCTATGCACTGTACTGCATGAATTTTCAATTACCAATTTGGTAAAACAGCATAATACTTATGTTCTAAAAGTTTTTAATTAGTCATCAGGGCACATTTAGAATGACTGATACCTCATAACTGGGCATTACCTCACCTCCTACAGTTGAGTTATTACGCTTCCCAAACTATCAAGGATTTTAAAACTGCAAAGTTGCTAGCTTCCATTTCATGCTAACAATTTCATTTAACTTAGCTCAAGCTTTATATAAAATCTTCTGGCTCAAATATTGTACCTAAGGTTCCAAGAAAATATGGATAAACTATACCAAAAAAATTAAGCACAGGAAAAAATTAATTTATAGTCAAATAACTACATAAATTTAGTCACAAAAAGTGTAAGAAAAATTAAATGCAGCTTTAAACATTCAATTTAAGCTCAGCTACCTGACATCTACCACCTGATCTTTAAAATGTGAGGGAAGATTATCTGTACACTTTGTAAAATGTTCAACCTATACCTGCTCAATGTGCTTTAAGAGTGAAAAACACTAACCTATAAGGTCTGGCTTTTTTCTAGCCAAGAAACCTCAAACATGAAATGTACATGGATTCATGGAACAGAACTGCCTTAAATTAGTCCAATCCCCCCAACCCATACTCATACACCACAGAAACATTAAAAGTCCAACAAGGTGTAAAACCCTATTGTTTAAAATACAAAAAAAAAAAGAAAAAAAGGAAAAACTATACTGTGACTTAACCAAATTCGTATTGCTAAGCTTTTCTAAAAAAATTAAGTATTAGCAATTGCCATTCCTGAAGGACAACTTATATTGAACAAAACAATATTGGCCTAAGAAGCTTCCCCAGTGCTTTAGAACTAAGTTACAAAACTTTTCTTTTTTCCAAATCCTTATCTGCACTTAGAAATGCACTTCAAATTCTTCTTAAAACATCTAATAGAGATAGTAGCAGAGATAGGAGTGGAGATAAGGTTACTTTATAAACTTGTCACCAGACAAACCTACCACATATGGTTAGAATGGAAGCTTGTGCTTTACTTATGTATCAGCACAAAATTTCTAGTAATACTGAATAAAATTCACTATTAGAAAACTGTGCTTAGGGGTACCTGGGTGGTTCAGTTGGTTAAGCATCTGCCTTCCACTCAAGTCATGATCTCACGGTGCTGTGATGGAGCCCTGATGGAGCTGATGGAGCCCATGCTCAGCAGGGAGCCTGCTTTTCCCTCTCCCTGTCACTACCTCAGTCTCTCTCTAATAAATAAAATCTTAAAAAAGAAAAAAAGAAAAGAAAAGAAAGGAAAAGAAAAGAAAAGAAAAGAAAAAGAAAGAAAGAAAGAAAAAAAACTGTAACTATGAGAAAATTAAAAGTAGGATAACACTTGATATAATTAAAGCTGACTACATCCAAACTGAAAGAGTAAAAATTCAATCCAAAAGAGATGAATGAGAATGTATCTGTATATCAATGTGTGGGGGATACCAAACTGACAAATTTCATGTACTGTAACTCGGTTTTACAATACAATGTTTGGAATTTGCTTCAAAATAATGGGAAAGGGAAAACAACATAGGAAACAAAAGCAGCTGTGAGCTGATAACCCTAGCTGGATGCTAACACTTGAGGACTCATTAAACTCATCTATGGTAGGGTATATTTGAGAACTCCCATAATAAAAAGGTTCTATAAAATTCAAATTCAGTATCTACTGCAGAGGCTATTTTGTTAAGACTGTACACCACAAACCATGAACCATCAATACAGTGAAATATAAGAGAAATCAAAATTTACAAGTATGTCAAAGATTTCAACACACCAAAATGTATATATGAAATGTTAAATTACAATCCACAATTATGTTAAAATCCATTTTTACTAACCAAAATCTGAGCCTTAAGCCATACTCAATTTCTCTGTGAAAATCAACCATGTCTCAAATTTCAGACAGTCATCAAAATTTATAGAATAAAAACTCAGCCACTCTGTTGTTTAAGGTACCAAAAGTTACTTCTTGATATCTGAGAGCATCAAACCAAGTTTAACTCAATTCAGGTAACACTAAGGGTACTGACAGACCTGAAGAGACAGGGAGAGAATTTCCATTCACTAAACCTCCTAATTGCAAGGCACACAGTATCTCATTTAATCTTATAGTATCTCAAACTCTCACTTATGTGAGATTAAAAACTATTAGCCACTCAAATATTACAGGTAAGGAAAAATATTACAGGTGAGGCTCAGAGAGGTTAAGTAACTTGCCCTAGGCCAAACAGCAATGAAGTGAAGCAGCTACAGAATGTGTCCTACTTCAAAGTTCAACAAATTAGGCCACACCTAATGGACAAACGTCCTCCTTGCCTCAACCCCTGAAATGCAAACATGCCTGAAGAAATTCTAGCTGTGGGTCTAAATGGCTTAATGCCATCAGACAGTTCCCTGAAAAACAAGTTATTCTAGACACACATAAACAAGATCTTAATTTAATGAATCTGCCTATCATTCTTTCCCTGAGACATTAGCCTACAAGAATTTTATCTGACACTTGAAAAAAGCTTGGACTTTCCCCAGCTTATACTTTTAAATTCCTAATTCTTTTATTCCTAACAAGCTATAAAATCATAAGAAAACAAATATATCTCAGAAAAATTTTACAGGGAAGAAAAGGTTATTCAATAACTTGTTAAGAAGTTGGACAGAATATAACTAGCGTATTAATTACTTGGGGATTTTGCCAAAGCTGTTCTTTGCCACAACTTTATAAATGAGAGCAAGTGATCTGGTTTTTTTTTTTTTTTAATGATATCTGTAATAGTATACTATTAAATTAACAAAGTAGTATATGGTGATTCCAATTCAGTTCTAAACACCTTCCTCCTTTAATCCACACATAGATGCATATGGTAATTTTTTTCTATCTCTAGTCATACATACATACACACACACACACATCCCACACATATATAAATAAATATATACATGCACACATATGCATTCCTCAAAATGTTTAAGGTAATTATGTCTGGATGGTAGGTTTCTTTTCAAATTGTTTTTTAATTTCTTTTTAAACTTTCTACAAAGTACAGGTATTATTTTTAGAAAAACGCCTACAAATGTTATTTTTTAAATGCATAGAAGAGAAACTGTCTAAAAGAGACTGGCCAGAGACCAATGGAAAACTGATGGTCCCCAGGAGATGAATCAGTGGAACCATAAGTGTTTCCTCGGGTCATTACAAAAGGGGGCTGTATGGGACTTATAAAAGTGTAATTGTTACTTTCAAACTCACTAAGTTTGTTAAGGTTACTAAGCCTAAGTAATTCCAAAATAAACACATTATCCTTGGGTCGTCAATACTGTCTTCAGTTCAAGTCTGTTACAGTGAGGTTCAGAAACATTAAGAGCATCCCTCAGTGAAACTCTTGCTTGGGGGCCCAGAATATAACTTTATACCGCTGGAAAAACAAGTTTAAGGATACCCAAAATAAATACAGAGTTGATGGCAGCTCCACTTCTTAGTCTATCATTTAGCAACATGATCCTATAGTAGAACGATGCGGTTCAACCACCGAAATGTTTGCAAACAACAAGAATCCGTGAGTGCCTTTCCTTTAATCTCTATACTACTCACTAGGGTTCAGTTCTATCAGTGAAGCCTCTCCATACTGATGAGCTGCAGTAAGTGATTATTACTTATTATTAAATGATTATTATTATTATTATTAATCCAAGTAAGTGATTATTACTAGCACCTCCCCACGTTAGCAACCACCAGGCTGCATCCCCACAAAACAAGCTAAGCAGTGAGGCAAAACCTTACTAAAGGCCTTTTCAAGAACAGTAATGTACCAACAAAGCAATACCAAGAGCACTTTACATCTGCATGAGTTAGGAAATGAAACACACAAAACAAATTCAACTCCATGTTGAGGCATAACAGAAGCAACACAACTGTACCAAGGAGATCTCTGATCCAGTCTAGAGTTCTTGATAGGAACTACCAAGAAATCTGTCAGTGCCTCTAAAGGTCAAGGCAAAGAGCAGAACTTGAGAAAGGGTGCATTCCAGAGTACTATAAACTTTTCTCCTGTGCCCCATGTCACCCCTCCCCACACACACCCATAAGGGAATATAAACCTGCCGAGTGACTACAACATATAGTCAGTCCCCCACGCAGATCTGCCCAACAACTTGATCCTTACCCTAAGCTTTGACTCTCTAAAGTATTAAAGGTGAATTTTTTCCCATGTAAAAATATCTGACTTTATAACAAAAAATTGCTGAGAAAATATGACCCCATTGTGCAGTCAATTTTGCTGAAATACAACCATTCAGTAAAGGCAAGGATCCTCATAAGAGTTCTACAAATATGCAGAGGAGAAAGATTTTAAATGTGTTATCTGTGTTGTTACTTTATTTCCAAGAAGCCGATGTTACATAGTATTTCTTGACTAAGCTGCCTGTGCCAGTAAAATACAGGGAGAAGTATTACTTCTGGACCTAGTTTCCACCTCTAAGGAAAGCCTTTCCGTTTTTATAGCTAACATGACAAAATCTACTTTTCAGCCAAACTTCCTCAACACAGCAGTTTAGATACTATTTCAAATACTATTAAATTTAATAGCAGGCCTAAATTCAGACTTCTCTTTTCATTTTTGCACCTACTGGAAATTATTTCACTCAAAATAATTATGCCTTCAGACGATTTCCTATTTCCACTTAAAGTGGAAACAAATTAAAACACTTCAAATTCTATTTGCACTTCCCAAATACAGTAATGAGTCATTTATCTGGCATCATCAGAAAATGAGGTTCTCCACATGGAGCATTTTCCAGATAACTGAAGTCCGCAAGAGCACAGAGCTTGTCTGCTTTGTTCCTGCTGTGTTCCCAGGGGCTAGAACAAGGGCTGGCACAGAGAAGATGCTCAGTAATATTCACTAACCATAGGATGACATCAAGTACTAAAGACCTTTTATTTTTTTACCACCTAATAAAAATTTTCCTAGTATTTCAGCCATCCCTCTTCAAAAAAAAAAGAAAAAGAAAAAGAAAATAACCCTGAACAAAAATTAAGCATTTTGTTTGTTTTAATCTGGGACATCACTACAAACAGCAATCACTCTACTCTCCTACCACACACCTACAATACCCTGCAAAGTTATTAAAAAACCATATTTAAATGACCTTAACCTGCTATGCTTCCTAACTTTTCCTTTTCTCATATTAGCTATCATTTCTGTTTGCTGCTGCTGCCTTTACACACATTTGTCTGGCAAGGTTCTAAAATTAAATCTGCCTCCAAAGCAGAATAAAATACATGAACTTGGTTACAATTCTGGTCTTTCCGCTTACTTCTGACCTGTGACTACATTCTGATTCTATGCATTTAACAGACTCCTTACACTACCCACCACATTCTACATAAAATCTGAAATGGTTCTAGTATTTTAAACGAATATCTTAAGGGTTTTCATTTAAGTTCTACGTTTCAAATACTAATCATGAGTAATGGCTCAAAGACCAGCTCCGATATAAACCTCAGGGCATATTTTTTAATCCATTTAGGAGACACCAACCACGACAAAGCTGGATTTCATCTTGCTTGATACACTGTGATAGGGCCATAATTTAGATTCACTGTTCCAAAGTTCATGACAGCAAAAATCAAACACACTGGCAGCCATGGTGTATTGTGCTTGCACAGAAAGGCATATCTCCCTGAACCTAAGAGTGGAAAGAATAATTTAAGTATAGCATTTAGTTTATATAATATGACTGGAGTTCCTTCCCCACAACAAACTTTGAATAATGTTTATAATTTAGCAATCAACTGAAATGATGAAAGAATTACCACAATTGAAATAAAATATTTATATATTTCAAACCAGTAGAATTGTGTCTTCAAAAACTAAAATAAGCTAACGCAAACCTAGTTCTGAATTAGGGATGGCTACAAATAAAATGGGGGATTTGTTTATTTGGGTTTTTGAATCTCTTTTCTTCTTTTTAAAGAGTTAATGAACTTTCATTTGAAATAATTGTAGTTTACTAAATTAAAGGATTTGATTACATATTCTTTAAAAGTAACTAGCTGGGTAAACAATAAAGTAAGTTATCCAGAAGTCAAGAAAAGAAAAATTACTTCAGACTGTTTTATGAATATTCTTCCAAAATCACCAATCCTTCAACAAAAATAGTTCAACGGAAGATTTCAGTTCCTGGTACTGAGCTGAACAAAGAGAACCACATGTTTTTAATGGTTGCTCATAAACGACCCAAATAAATCTCCAAAAGAACAGCAGTGGTTCTTTCTGTATTTTTCCCTTCAAAACTCACAAGACCAATTCAACATAAAAATAAAAATTACTGTACTTTATGGCACCACTCACTTTGTGACACATTTATTTGCTGTCATGAAAGTTAGTGCCTCAACAAAGTAAATGAGATTTAGGGAAAAAACTTTTTTTATATCTTAAAGAGCACAAAATGTCCTTACCACTTGAGGCATAAAAAGTTTACCCACCTCCAATGAGAAGCTTTCCAAACTAAGTGAATATACCAAAGTATTTACATATCAGTGTTACAAAGAAGCTTTCCAAATAGCTTTCTAATCAATTATGATGTGACCTTAGATCAGGATTACACTGCTAACTACCATTTATTAAATAAGAAACGAAACTTTCACAACAGAAAATAGAACTTAAAATGTGACCACTGATGTTCTCCTTTCCCTGACTTTAATCTGTGAATTAAAACACAGCACAACAGCACACCCTGCTGGAAGTTAGTATGACAACGGGAGGAACTAGCAGCAACTGGATTGTAAAGATTTCACCCAATATGAGAATTACTTCCAAAAGAAATTACTTTCCCACTAAATGATAAAAGAGGCTCACAGGCATTAACCATCAGGTGCCTATACATGTGGTCTTAAAGTTCTAAAACTTAGAAAATTTTCATATTCAAAGAATGCTTTTTAAGATTCATTTCCTTAGCCCCACACAGCACCAACCACGCCAGGTGATAAGTACTACCATTTTTTATTTTAATCCTAAATAAAAACATTTTCCAAACTGCTTTCTATAAAAAGAAATTGGTGGGCGCCTGGGTGGCTCAGTGGGTTAAGCCGCTGCCTTCGGCTCAGGTCATGATCTCAGGGTCCTGGGATCAAGTCCCACATCGGGCTCTCTGCTCAGCAGGGAGCCTGCTTCCCTCTCTCTCTCTGCCTGCCTCTCAGCCTACTTGTGATCTCTCTCTGTCAAATAAATAAATAAAATCTTAAAAAAATAAAAAAAAATTTAAATCCTGCAAAAAAAAAAAAAAAGAAAAAAAGAAAGAAAGAAATTGGTAATCACGTAAGAGGAAACTGAGACCATTTCTGCATGTGATTGCCTGTAGCACCCCTTGCTCCCCCATCCCATCCCGGCCTCAGAAACATCCCTAAAGACCACCATTAAAAATCCACAAGGGGGACGCCTGGGTGGCTCAGCTGGTTAAGCGGCTGCCTCCGGCTCAGGTCATGATCCCAGCGTCCTGGGATGGAGTCCCGCATCGGGCTCCTTGCTCAGCTGGGAGCCTGCTTCTCCCTCTGCCTCTGCCTACCACTCTGCTTGTGCTCACTCTCGCTCCTCTCTCTCTCTGACAAATAACTAAATAAAATCTTAAAAAAAAAAAAATCCACAAGGCAGCCTAGTGGTCCATGAACCACAATTTACATGCCATTGGCAAAATGCCTACACAGACTCTGGAATTCAAAACACGCAGACTATACTAAGAAACCATATGCCATGAAACTCCCATCTAGTACATTTCAGTATTTCCTCAGATGTGAAAAAAAATCACAGAAGCCATTGTCTAATCCAGCTTGATGCTCTCTTGTAACAAATTCAAAGGAATTGAAGAATTAACAGAAAGGAAACAAACTTTTATAAATATGCTCCATTGGCTACAGAAGAAAAAAAAAATCTTCTTGGTACCACTGAGCTCCCTCCTTATTCTAGCACTGATGTACACTGTTCTGAGAAGTTAACATTTCTTGTCTCTTGCTCCCACATTTAAAAGGCTCTGTTTGACCTGTGATCAACCTGGAAGGCACTCTTTATTGTAAAGTCCAGCAATTATGAAAACCAACGAAAAGCCAAAGAAGATCAAACACTTCAGTGTAGTTTTCCCTCAAGAACTGCAAAAGCAAAGGGCACCTGGCTGGCCCAGTCAGAAAAGCATATGACTCTTGATCTCAGGATCGTGAGCTCCAGCTCCACAGTGAGTTGCAGAGATTACTAAAACAAATAAACAGACTAAAAAAAAAAAAAAAATTGCAAAAGCAATAATCATCTCAGACTTCAGGTCTAGTTTTCTGAAATAGTCTCCAGCAGTATTATTTGATTATTTCAATCAAGGTACACTTTAAATTAGAATTTTAAAAGGATACCAACCTCGAGCCTCTTTTCAAGTGACTCAATCCTGTCCTTTTTGCTAGCTAGGTTGGCCCGCGTGTAGCGGCTCTGCCCAGGAAGATACAAAACTTGACTGTAGCATTCTTCCCACACCTGGTTGTAAGCTTCACTTGAGAGTTCTCCGTGGCTCATACCTTGTTTGACCACTTCCATCTCCTGTACCAGAACGTCCTGGGCCTGTGTGCAGTAATAATTTCAGTAAGTTTGGGTACCAGAATAACTTGCCATCAAGAGAGAGCTTTATAAGACTAGTTTGTCCTCTTTCTTTGGATAAAGGCAAGAAGTTATGGTTGAGTGGTTGGTTTTATTTTTTCCTGGAAGGGAGGAACAATACCTAAGCAAAATGAACTAAGAAGCCAGTAAGTCGGTGCAGACTGATCTGAAAAGTCAAGCGTCCATGTATCACCAATAACATAAACACCCTTTGCCTACACTCATTGTAATAATAGCCACCATTTCTGGGGTATCTACTATATGCCAGAAACATTTACAGGTTTCACCTACATTATCTCCATATACCACAACCACTTTACAAAGTAGCTGGTATTAACCTAATTTAAAGGTGATAAAACAGGCCCAGAGAGATTAAGCAACTTGTTCAAAAACATTATCACTAGGAAAGGCAAGGCAGACTCATGACCAAGCCAAATGGTGTCTATGCTTGGCTGTGCTCCTTCCACTCTACCAAACCCATCCTACACTTTAGAGTTCACAGGATTGTGAAGGGGAACTAGACATTTCTTTTTATATATGCCTTTTTCTCATCTGATGAAATACCTGACATTGCCAGAGAAGGAGACAAGGGCACAGATCAAAATATAATGGATCACCGACCGGCTTTTACTTACTACTAAAGAAAGTTTAAATGATAGAAAGGGGGAGGGGGGCACCTGGGTGGCTCATTCACTAAGCATCTAACTTCAGCTCAGGTCATGATGCCAGGGATCCTGGGATCAAACCCTGCATCGGGCTTCCGGCTCTGTGGGACACCTGCTTCTCCCTCTCCCACTTCCCCTGCTTGTGTTCCCTTTCTGGCTGTCTCTCTCTCTCAAATAAACAAATAAAATCTTTTAAAAAATAAATAAATAAAGCAAAATAAAACCAATTTCTAACCCAAAGGTAATTCTATGGGGCTTATTTAAAAAAAAAAAAAAAAAAGATGACAGAATGAGGGGGAAAGAGTGGACAGGCCTGGATACAAATCATAGCTTCCATTGAAGGAGCTGTCTGAACTTAACATCTCTGAACCCACTTCTCATCTGTAAAATGAGGATGTATGTTATTATGATTAAGTGATACAATATACATAAAGAGCCTAGACCAACATCAGACACAATGACTCCATGAGCATACCACATGAACTTTTTCCAGCCCTTTGCTTCATAGCTCAAAACTGACAATTTTTTTGTGCCTTAAAGAAAGCTTCCAATCATTCTAGTACGTCAGAAAATAAGACAGACCAAAATACATAAAATCAAATACAAAAAACTTTAAACAATGGAAATAAAACCTACAAAAGATAAAGACTAGATACTTTAAAATAGTTATCTCTGGGCGCCTGGGTGGCTTCAGTCAGTTAAGCGTCTGCCTTAGGCTTGGATCATGATCCCAGGGTCCTGAAATCAAGTCCCACACTGGGCTCCCTGCTCCATGAGGAGCCTGCCTCCCCTTCTCCCTCTGCTGATCCCCCTGCTTGTGCTTTCTCGCTCTGTCAAATAAATAAAGAAAATCTTTTTAAAAATAAATAAATAAAATAAAACAGTATCTCTGAGGGGAAATAATGAAAACAAACCAATTTTAACATCCTTAATGAAAATCTGACACTTTCATAACAGAAATGGTATTTCACTCCCAAACTGTACTTAATAAAAATTTGCAAATTCAGCTCCGGTAATTATTAGAAAAGAGAGGGCGCCTGAGTGGCTCAGTTGGTTAAGCACCTGCCATCAGCTAAGGTCATGATCCCAGAGTCCCGGGATCGAGTCCGCACGGGGCTCCCTGCTCCACAGGAAGTCTGCTTATCCCTCTGACCTTCTCCCCTGTCGTGCTCTCTCTCACTCTCTCTTAAATAAATAAAATCTTAAAAAAAAAAAATTATTAGAAGAGAGTATGACTAAGTTATCTGAAGAATATGCTAAGTAAACAGCTGCTACAGATTCTGGAACACAGAGAAATATAAATACATACATAAAATATAAAAGAATATTCAAACTACTCTGTAATGGTTTCAAATAATCCGAAAGCACTACCTACAATTATTATTTTCCAAAAATTTTATTAGAATATACACCCACAGAGCGTATATTCTACTGGGCAAAAATAGGTCATGATAATAATTATCTAGCATAATAATACATGATCTGTATTTCAGGTTTCCAAACATACAGTAAATTCCTAAATCCCATCTCCCCCTATTTTCACTCTAAAAAGAGGAGACTGTTCAAGTATGGAGTTCAGAGTGTAATTCCCAACCTCAGTCCGATGATTAAATGTGCTTGTCACAAGCACAGGCCCTCAACAGATGTCAGTTTCCCATCGCACTTACTAAAAAAGAGTAACTGAGACTCACTCAGAAGTCAGGGACAAACTTTTTAAATATAAATCTAAACCCTCGTTTTCTCATTTTCTAAAAATCCTTAAATAAACATGTATTACTTTTGCAACAAGAAAAACAGAAAGTAAGAAAAAGGCAGAGCGAAAGCACAGGAGAGAAGATAGAAAAAAGATATCTTATGGGTTTTCTCCCAAGTGCACAATAGCCCTTACCAATCAACAGGTCTGTCACTGCCCCTTCAGGGCTAAGGCCTGACCAGTCTGGTAAAGCTAATGACCAGTCTGCTTTCAACTATGGCACCAACTGTATTTTCTCATACCATGGAACAGATTTCTATTCACAATCACAGCTGTTCCCTCTGTCAAAGCAGATATAATCAAATGCATATGGAGGAAGAGGCAGGACAGACTTCATACAAGAAAACGTTTCTGTATTTACTTATCCAAAAGGATAGTGGGAAATCCTGAGGGGGGAATAAATTCAGTAAACAGTATTTCCTTTCTGTAACTGGTGACTAGGTGAAAGGAACATTTTGAATATATGCTTGCTTTTCATATTAATCTAAATAAATGAGGTTTAAGTATTAAAAGTATTTAATTCTATTCAGAAGTAGCAGAGTTAAACACAGGAAATGGCAATTGCAGCAACTATCCATCAGACATAGGCCCATGAAACAAAAACACCTTGCCACCTAAGCCAGTGATCACCTGAAGAAGCTCTGTCACAGAAGGGGAAGGGGGAGTGGTCAAGTATGTCTTCTTCCTAACACTTAAGATGAACATTTATCTCTTAATCACATAATTCATTTATGACTATCAGCAAGAGAAAATAAGCTCACTCTCGTCCATGATACACAGTTACTTAATAAATACTTGAATCAAGACCGAAATATTCCTACTCAATCATACCTTTTTCAGCTCTTCTTTGGAGAATTTTTCGTAAGGGTTATGTTCCAGATAGGCAATGTGTTCTGAATTATTAGTACCAAATCCTACAGTTTTTCCTTTTTTATTTCCAGATGGTTCATAAGGGTGATGTAGAAGGTCATAATGAAGCATTGTAATCATTTCTTTTTTTATTAGTTCTTCACTTTTTTGTAAATCTGTTAGAGGTGGTTCTACATTTAGAGGTCTTAGAATGGTTTCATTCACCTAAAATTTTAAAACAAGTACAATCACCAAACATATCACTGCAATAGTGATGCTATTACTTGTTCTAGCATGAATTAAAGAGCAGTTTTACATTTTTAAAAGAAACTCTTTTTGTACCAAAAGAAACTTTTTCTAGGTTTCTTTTATTCTAACTCTTCTAAACTCTTATTTGTACCAGTGAAACATTTTAGAGATTAAATCTGGGAACTGCTTTACTATATTCCAGAAAGTAGATAAAATTATGGTTTCACAGACTTTATGAATGATAATAAAAACATCAATCATAGAAGAAACTTAAAACTTCCTAAGCCAGAAATTCTAACACTTACTTCTGATGGTCTTGGCAGATCTTTCTGGACAGCTTTGTGCATTCGTTTCATTTCCTTTACACGCTCTGCTTCTCGTATAGCCTTAAAAAATTATTGTTATATCCATTATTACAGCTATGCAGTATTTGCCGCATTTCAATAAAGCTGAAAACACTTTAATCTGTAAGAACATGTATGCTCAAGAGCTAATGCTATAGAAATCTGTGGAAGTTTGTAGAAAGACAATACAAGGCAACAGAAATCAGTCTATTCATTCTCTCATTACAATACAAATTAAGAACTGCCAACAGCTACTAGAGCATTCTCCAAGCTTACATGGCTCCATCCATCAGATAGTCATTCTTTTCTTATTTAAATTGGAATCCTAATAAAAATCCTAGAAAAAAAAAAAAATCCTAGAAAAGAGCACAGACAGTAATGTCCCTAACATCAGCTGTAGCAATGTTTTCTAGATATGCCTCCTGAGGCAAGGAAAAAGAAGCAAAAATAAACTGTGGGAGTTACATCAAAATTTAAAAGCTTCTGCACACTGAAGGAAATGATCAATAAAACTAATAGGCGACCTATTGAATGGGAGAAGATATCAGCAAATGACAAAACCCAAAAAGGGTTAGTATCCAAAATATATAAAGAACTTACACAACTTGACACCAAAATACAAATGATTCAATTAAAACATGGGCAGACGACACTTCTGTAAGATGACATCCAGATGGCTAATGGACACATGAAAAGATGCTCAACATCTCTCACCATCAGGGCAATGCAAATCAAAAGTACTATGAGATAGGGGCGCCTGGGTGGCTCAGTGGGTTAAAGCCTCTGCCTTAGGCTCAGGTCATGATCTCAGGGTCTGGGGATCGAGCCCCGCATCGGGCTCTCTGCTCAGCAGTGAGCCTGCTTCCCCCTCCCTCTCTCTCTCTCTATTTGTAATCTCTGTCTGTCAAATAAATAAATAAAATCCTTAAAAAAAAAAAAAAAAGAAAGAAAGAAAAGTACTATGAGATAGGGGCACCTAGCTGGCTCAGTCTGTAGAGCATCTGACTCTTGCTTTCAGGGTTGTGACTTCAAGCCCCACACTAGGTATGGAGCCTACTTAAAAAAATTTTTTTTGAAAAGCTACAATGAACTATCATCTCACACCTGTCAGAAAGGCTAAAATCAAAAACACAAGAAATAAGTGTTAGCAAGGATGTGGAGAAAAAGGAACCCTTCTGTACCGTTAGCGGGAAGCAAACTGGTACAGCCACTCAGGTAAACAGTATGGGAAGTTCCTCAAAAAGTTAAAAATAGAACTGCACTATGATCCAGCAATCATGTTTCTGGGCATTTACACACAAAAAAACATAAATACATTAACTCAAAGGCATACATGCACTCTTTTTTTTTTTTTTTAAGATTTTATTTGTTTATTTGACAGAGAGAGATCACAAGTAGGCAGAGAGGCAGGCAGAGAGAGAGAGAGAAAAAGGAGGAGGAAGCAGGCTCCCTGCTGAGCAGAGAGCCCGATGCGGGACTCGATCCCAGGATCCTGAGACCATGACCTGAGCCGAAGGCAGCGGCTTAACCCACTGAGCCACCCAGGCGCCCCCATACATGCACTCTTATGTTTAGAGCAGCATTATTTACAATAGCCAAATTAGAGAAGGAGCTATCCATGGACAGATGAATGGATAAAGATGTGGCATGTCTGTGTGTATATACATATCTGTATGTGTGTGTGTGCATGTGTATATGGATAAATAAGACATAATACACACCCACACACTACAGTGGAGTATTATTCGGTCTTTAGCCATAAAAAAGAATGAAATCTTGCCATCGGTAATAACATGGGTGGAGCTAGAGAGTATTATGCTAAGTGAAGTAAATTGGTCAGAGAAAGACAAATACCCCATGATTTCACTTGTATATGGAACTTAAGAAATAAAACAAGCAAAAGGGAAAAAAAAGATAAAGAGAAAGAGAAACCAAGAAACAAACTCTTAACTACAGAGAACAAAGTGATGGTTATCAGAAAGCAGGTGGGTGGGGGGTGGGTAAAATAGGTAACAGGGATGAAGGAGGGCACTTGTCATGATGAGCACTGGGTGTTATATGAAAGTGTTGAATCATGACATTACACACCTGAAATTAATATTACACTGTATGTTAACTATACGGGAATTGAAATAAAATTTAAAAATAAAAATAAATTGGAATCCTAAACTTAGAAGGGACTCTCAGTTGTTTCTCTTGCAATACAACCCTCACTTCCACCCCAAAAGTTACTGATTTTTAATTTAAGAAGCCCAGCCATTGAACGTGCTGTTTCCTGATTCTCAAATCATGAATAATTTGAGTTAATACATTAGAATTTCACAGCATTTCAAAGAGTAAATATACAGCAAAGTAACTAAAAGAGCTAAACACAAAAAGTACTACCCTGTATCACCCACTGAAAAGCACATTCATGTGATTTTTTTTTTAATGTGATTTCTAAAATATATTTGTATTGATGCTATTCACACTTCAGTACCATAAAATTACTCAATTTCTAAAATTATCCTGACATGGACTGCAGCAAGAATTCCCAAAATGACCTCAGTGTGAGTTCAAGATTCACCACTTTCCAAACATGAAAGCTGGGAAAGTTAATTAACCTGAGCTTATTTCCTTACTTCTAAAATGAAGCTAATACCCATCCCATTTACATCACCAGGCTGGTATGTGCAATGAGTAAGTAACTAATGGTAAGATGTATCAGTACAAGATGTTACTAATATTATTTCCACACACTCTAAATTTCCCTCTCCATCCCCGCTTGTAAACTCTCTGAATAAAAAATTAAAATCTTTAAAAAAAAAAAGACTTTGTATTTTAAAGAGGTATAATAAATTTGATATGAGATATTTAAATTATTATATAAATACACATACACATACATACACATTTTAAAAACACCTATCAAAATATTCTCAGTGTAGTATTAATTACATGACTGTATTATTAATGACAGTAAATAATTTACTTCAGGGCAATCTTTTTAAATATTGAAAAAACTTTTTTTCAAGTAGGGATCTTGAAACATTTAACGACCATTCTTCACTCTCTCAGACACTGACACACTCAGCAACTTCATACTTCCTTCCAAGCACGATCACCTACCTGCTTGCGTGCGTCCACATCGGCAGCATCTTCTATGTAAGTATCATCTACTTCACGGTCTTCCAGCTCCTTCTCAGCATTTTCTGGCAGAACAATTTCGAAGTCATTCTTAGGGGCAGGAAGGCCCAACAACCCTAAACGGAGATGTTCTCGAGATTCTCTTTCCTATAGAAAAAAATTGGTCCTTCTCAATTCACACACATTAAGAATTCAACCAATATTCTCTAAGAGTTCCTGAAAAAGAATTAGCCTATTTCAATTCTAGAAAAATGATCCCTAACTTCAAAGCTGAGACAAGTTTTTTGCCTGATTCCTATCTCACTTTCTTCTCTAAATTAAGATTAAAAACTCTGATTTTTGACCAATACAATTACTCTGGATATTCTACAGAAGGTTTGGGCATTACCTCTGTAGGGGCAGAAAAATCCTTTCAGATTTCCATTTAAGGAAAACATTTCTGACACTGAAATATAACAGCAAATGGAAAGAAGTTGTTCAAAAGTCAATCTGTCCTTGGACTAATAAAACCTAATCTGAAAAGATAACTTGAATTTTTGTGTGTGTTTATTTTTAATAGAATTATCACAGGGTACCTGGCTGGCTCAGTCAGTAGAGCATGTAACTCTTGATCCCGGGGTTTTGAGTTCAAACCCCATGTTGGGCAGAGTTTACTTAAAAACAAATGGAAGGAAGGAAGGAGAGGGGGAAAGAGGGAGAGAGAGAGAAAGAAAGGAAAGGAGGAAGCAATTACTAGATCATATAATGGCCAAAGAAAACAGTCTACATTTCCCCAGAGAAACGCCCTGGTACCCAAAGTTTTCCCCAGTACATCCCTGGCTTACCTTTCCAGTGTCATTCCCCCAGCTGCATTACATGTATGGTAGGTGTGAGGACCTGATGAGCTGCTATGTCCAAATTATGCTCCATGCTTACTCATATCATAGCCTCCATCTGAGATAGCCCCCAATCTACTGAGCATACCTCCTCAACGAAGGCTTTCCAAGTGCCCACCCAGCAAATGTGGTAATTTCTATCTTTGGCCACCCTAAGTATGTTGGTTTTACTCAGAGAGCTTATTCTGTTCTTATGTTATAACTATTTTCAGACTTGGTTTAGTATGCCAATCTCGCCAAAGTATAAACTCCCTTAAGACAAAGGACATCTTTACTCAACCTCAGATCCTTTCAAGTCTCCAGATCAGTGCTTTACACACATTACATTCTTCATTTGTTATCATTTAGCCATTCACAGCTGACATTAGTTGGTATCAACTTGGGCATCAAAAAAAATTCTAAACTAACCAAATCTATACATGAAGTTAGAATTAAATTTGTAAAATGAAAATAGACCAATGAAGTTGGAACTCATTAAAAGGAAACTCACAATGATTTTCTGTGGCATCACATAAAAGGATTCATAGTGACATAATAAAAGCAATAACAAGGGCAGAAATAAAACTGTGGCTTTTATAATTAGCTGTCTAGATCAGTTTGCAAAATACACAAAGGAAAACTTCACTAAGATAAGCAATAAACATCAACTTATCTTTGAGATCTAGACTGTTCTTCCAAAAATATAGAGCAAACAGAGGAATCATAGGTTCAATAGGTTCAAAACCTAATTTATGAGATTTTCCAAACTCAAATTTTATTTTACAGGAATAGAATAAAAAAGTATCATTCAAGAAAGTAAACTATTTAGTCATTAAACGACAAAAAATAAAACAGTATGAGATACAAGGAGCATTCCTATCAGTGTAATCAATATTCACAAACATATTACGAATAAGTAGGCTTATGAAACCAACAGGATCTCCTCCTCAAGTCCTCCAATCGTTCTTTTCTGGCATCCTCAGGTGTAGTTTCTTAAGGTGTATGCAATATGCACCAACAAGGGGAAATATTTTAATACGGCACTCATGAGACAGAACAGTTTTTTAAAAAAAGTATTAAAAGGGAATTGACATGTACCATCTGCTTCACATAAGAGGGGTCACTGTAGTCTGCCATTCCATCCTCAGGATTAATGTTTAACTTGTCTCGAAGAGGCGTTCTACCAGGGGTGGAGTTAATAACTGGTTTGGGAGTTGTCCCACTGCGGGGAGTCAATCCTTCAGATCCATGAGATGGAGTCCTAGAAAGGCAGAAATTCCAATTAACAGAAGTGCCAGTTTTATCTGGATCATGCTTTCAAATGTTTTTTTTGTTTTTTTTTTTTAGAATTTTTATTTATTTATTTGACAGACAGAGATCACAAGTAGGCAGAAAGGCAGGCAGAGAGAGGAAGGGAAGCAGGCTCCCCGCCGAGGAGAGAGCCCGACGGGGGGCTCGATCCCAGGACCCCGAGATCATGACCTGAGCCGAAGGCAGCGGCTTAACCCACTGAGCCACCCAGGTGCCCCTCAAATGTTTTTAACATCAACTATTTTATGTGAAAATAATGTGAAAGCATGAAAGAAACAAAGATCACAGAAATTTTGTCTCCTTACCTGGTTTTAAGTTAGCTCTCTAAGTTAAAATACAGGTTTAATTCTAGCAGCTTAATATGTACACATCATCTTTTCACTTCAATGACTTCAAGTTACATTTGACACTCTCTTGCCCTGCTGAACTAGGCCCACCAAACATTATTTCAACCTTTCCGTGGCACACTGCAGGGTGGCTAAGAACATGGAGGTCAGCCACCAAGCTCTAACACCCCCAGGAAACTCTTTTTGAGTTCAGAGTCTTCATCTTATCATCTGCCCTCACCACCAGGGTCTGTTGGCTAGAGCACCACTATCACGGGTGTACATGACAGTTCCTCCCTTTACATTTTGTTTGGAAACCAAATACCAGGCCTATATATGAGTGAGGACAGAGATTCTCTTAGGTATAAAGTCCATAGACTCTGCAACTTATATTTTAATTGATCAAGGTCTTTCATTGTTTTGTTGTTATTGTTGCTTATTTCCTGTACCTTGGCTCGGCTGCAGACAAGTGGCACTGCCAGACAGGTGTTCCCAAAGGTGAGGTGGGGTATTATAATGGGACACAGTCCCTGTCCCAAAGGGGCTTATAGTCTAGTTGAGACAAGACATACATGGAAAAAGAGGGATTAGGCTCTCCTACAAGCCTTCCAAAAGTGTTAAATATCATTTAAGGATTTGGCTGCCGATGTTTCTCAATCCTGCTGTCAGGTACAGCTCTAACAGTTTGAGATGCTTCCTATACCAAACAACCAGGAGGAGGACCTACCCTAACACTGAAAATTAAAAGTAAAGCCCAAAGATTTCCAACCTTAAAAGCTTAAAGTTCATTTTAATATGACTCACTTCTATAGCATTTTTATCTTAAAAAACAGTAACTTGGGCGCCTGGGTGGCTCAGTGGGTTAAGCCGCTGCCTTCGGCTCAGGTCACGATCTCAGGGTCCTGGGATCGAGTCCCATATCGGGCTCTCTACTCAGCAGGGAGCCTGCTTCCCTCTCTCTCTCTCTGCCTGCCTCTCTCTCCATCTACTTGTGATCTTTCTCTGTCAAATAAATAAATAAAATCTTTAAAAAAAAAAAAAAACAGTAACTTGGGACACCTGGGTGGCTCAGTGGGTTAAGCCTCTGCCTTCGGCTCAGGTCGTGAACTCAGAGTCCTGGATCGAGCCCCGCATCGGGCTCTCTGCTCAGCAAGGAGCCTGCTGCTTCTCCCTCTCCTTCTCTCTCTCTCTGCCTACTTGTGATCTCTCTGTCAAATAAATAAATAAAATCTTTAAAAAAAAAACAACTAACTTAAAACAAAAATTATAAACAAAGACTGACTTTGACCTCTAGTTAATAATATGCACAAGACAGTGGTAGAAGTGAAAGGCACAGAAACCTGCAACTTACTTTGAAATGCATTTAAAAATTGGGTGGACTTACAGACAGATATATGATAAAGCAAACAGAGTAAGATGTTAACAACTGCAGAATCTAGGTGGGAAGTAATATAGACGTTTGTTTTCCTACTCTTTCCAACCTCTCTGAATGTTAGAAATTTTCATAATAAAGTGCTGGGAGAAAAGCAGTAGTAATATACAGATAAAGGACTACAATTTTCATAAAATTCAACAAATGATCATGAAGAGTAGACTCACTCGTCCTTTTCTTTTTTTTTTTTTTTTAATATTTTGTTTGTTTATTTGACAGACAGAGATCACAAGTGGGTAGAGAGGCAGGCAGAGAGGGAGGAGGAAGCAGGATCCCCGCTGAGCAGAGAGCCTGATGAGGAGCTCAATCTCAGGACCCTGAGATCATGACCTGAGCCAAAGGCAGAAGCTTAACCCACTGAGCCACCCAGGTGCCCTCATTCGTCCCTTTCAATCAGATAAAATGACTTCAGAAACAAGGTGACAGCATCAGAAACTCTGAAATAAAAAATAAGTTCCAGATAGTTTTAACCAATTCCTGGATATTATTATGTTATTTACTACTATGAGTGAGAAGAAACCAAAAAGGCAGGTTAAACACTTATTTCCATTCTCCATCAACATCTAAAGCAAACACGCCCAACCCTTGGATTCCAGTTTTCCTAAAACAGGAAAAAAAACAATTTACTCACAGTACCTGAATGGGGTAGAAAGAACTGTGTTTGGGGTCTGTACAACCTGCCGCTGTGGCGTCACACCTGAGAAGTCACTCTCGTGCAAAGGCGTGTTAAGTCCACCTTTTAATGGGGTGTCCACATTGGTCAGAGCCATGAGATTCTGAGCTTCCTGATAAACAAGAAGGTAAAGAAATGTGTTTTAACAGTTCAGGCAGGATAGCAGAATCCTCTCTTCTGGTCCCATGACATGAATCTCAAAGGAGACAGAATTCTTATACCTTATCTTAACGAACACCAAGAGAGAAAATGAACTTCAGGCCATGGCAGAATTCAATATCTCCATTCCTCTGTCAGTCTAACACAGCACATCAAAGGTTTTGGAATGAAGTTTAAAATGTCAAGAAATGTTTTGAAATGAAATTATCATGACCCAAAAGCTTTATTACCCGTCCCAAATCTCTTTACAATCATAAAGAATTAAGAATTCAAATTTCCCAATGTGATCCAAGGCTAAGTGTCAGAACACCCAGATTTTTTTTTTTTTAGAGAGAGTGAGAGACAGAGCGCATGAACACAGGAGCATGCATACACGCGTGAGCAGGGGAGGTGGGTAAGGGCAAAGGAAGGGAGAAAGAATCTCAGGCTCCACACTCCACACAGAGCCCAACCCAGGACTGAACCTCATGACCCTGAGATCATAACCTGAGCCAAAATCAAGAATGAGATGCTTAACTGACTGAGCCACCAGGCATCCCCAGAATACCCAGATTTTAGTCTGGCTTTATTATGAACTCTACTCAGTCTTCATTAGCCCCTGAGTCTCAGTTTCTTCTACTGAGAAGTTAAGATACCAATAACTGGCCTATCCACTTCCTGCAAAAAAAACTCTTGAGAGCAGGTTCCTTTCTGAAGTCTTGCTGTTCTCTTTAGGCAAGTCTGACAATGCTCTTTAGCCCCCCTACCACAACTCTACACACACTACAATCACTGCACCTACAATCTCCTCATCCCCAACTCCAGCCCTGTGAGAGACTACATTTTTCAAGATAGTCACAGCCATATCTCTCATCTCCTGTGCTCTTCTTGTGATCCAACCTTGATATGCCTCCCATCAAGAGGCAGGATCTATGTCCCCTCCTTTTGAATCCAGGTAGCCTTGTGAATTAACTGTAACTAACAAAATGCAACAAAGTGACACTGCTGGACTTCCAAGGCAGGGTAAGCAAAAAACACAACTTTCTAGCACACTCTACAACACCCCCACTGGAGCCTAGAGGCACCATGGGAGAAGTTCAACTATTCTGAGGCCATATGCTGAAAGAAAGCCCAAGCCACAGAGAGGCCACATGTAGATTTACTCCCCATTCCCAGGTGAGGACCCAACCCACAGCCAGCATCAACTACCAGACACAGAAAGATGATTCAAGCCCCTATGTGTCAAGACACCCCCAAATGTTGAGTCTTCTTAGCTGAGGCCCTAGACATCACAGAACAGAGATAAGCCATTTTTGTTTTTTTAACATTTTATTTATTTATTTGACACAAAGAGAGAGATCCCAAGTAGGCAGAGAGAGAGGGGGAAGCAGGCTCCCTGCTGAGCAGAGAGCCCAAAATGGGGCTCAATCCCAGGACCCTGAGATCACAACCTGAGCAGAAGGCAGAGGCCCAACCGTCTGAGCCACCCAGGTGCCCCAAGATAAGCCATCTTTCTGTGCCCTATCCAAATTCCTGACCAGCAAAGACCATTAGCACAATGAAATGTTTTAAGCCAGTAAGTTTTGATGCAAAATGAAGATAACAAGAGACAGGCTTATTCCATTACTCTGTTGGTTCATATTCATGGAAAAAAACATGAATTTCACATTATCAAGGCCCTGTGTGTGTTCTTTTTGCTCGTCCAAATAAAAAACACTTTTCCTCAACTAGGCTCTCAAAAGGCTGGCCAGCTTTATACCTCTGGGAAGGAGATTGGAAGCCACTTCTCTCAGGAACCTAACCCAAAACTAAAGATGTAGAAATACTGACATCAAGAATTTGCCAATGATGGGCACCTGGGTAACTCAGTAGGTTGGGCATCCAACTCTTGATTTCGGCTCAGGCGATGATCTCAGGGTCTCATGATCTCAGGGTCATGAGACTAACCCCAGATCAGGTTTCACACTCAGCAGGAAATCTGCTTGAGATTCTCTCCCTCCCCCTGTGCATGTGAGCTCTCTCTAAAACAAATAAACACATCTTTAAAAAAAAGAAAAGAACAGATTTTGCCAATGAAACTCCACTAGCCAGTTCAGCCTGGAATCAAGAAGGCCTTACCCATACCCAAGGAGCTTCTAGTCTACTTTTAATTGTCATGCCTTAACCCTTAGATATAGGCAGAGAGCTAAAGATGAAAAGATATTTGAGAAAACATCTAATATGAAAAACAGAGACCAAAGAAACTTAAATACTATTCAAGGAAAAGAAAACTTACAAAAACAAAATCATCATTAATAGCCTCAAAGTAAGAAAACAAAATATTCATTAAATAAAGAGCTCTCAGAAACTAAAATGTGATAATAAAAATTCAAAACCTGAACAAAGATAAAATTCAGAAAATCTCCAACAATAAACCAAAAAGTCCATTAAAACAGAAAACCAGAGAGGAATAAGAAAATTTAAGGTTCATAAAAAGGGAAATACCAAAGAAAGGAGGGAACAAAAATTTTCAAAATAATGTCCCAGAATCAAAGGCCATGAATGAAAAGATGCACCAAGTACCTAGTACAGTGACTGAAAACAGACCCACACCAAGAAATATGCATGTGAAAAAGAGATGATCATATAAGCTTCCAGAGGAAGAGAAAAAGCGGTTCGCTATTAACAACCTAAGTGACACAGGTGCTCAAAAGCTATAATAAAAGCCCAGAAGTTGCAGGAGCACGGCCTTCAAAACTGTAAATAAAAACCACTTCAATCTGGGAGTGCCTGGTTGACTCAATCAGTGGAGCACGTAGCTCTTGATCTCAGGGTCATGAGTTCAAGCCCCACACTGGGTATAGAGGGGGGAAAAAAGAAAAAAGATTTTAATTTGGAATTCTACACCCAGTTATACTATCAATCAGTTAAGAGGATAGAACATAATTTATAGATATGCAAGGTCTTAAAAATTCCATCTGCCATGAAACCATCCTCAGAAAGTTACTAAAGGAAATGCTTCACTAACAAGGGCATAAACCAAGAAAACCAAAGGCATAGGAGCCAGGGAAGAGGCGATCCAACAGACTTTCTAGGGTGCCAGGAAATCAAGAGAATAAGCTGTTAACAAGATCTAAAGAGTAATCAGTCCAGAATAGAACATTCAGAAATTCTGGGAAAGACTTCTTCAAAAAGCTAAGAATATCTAAATTTGTTCAGATTATAGGAAATTTACAGAGATAGTATCAAGTCTAGAGTTGAATTCCTGCTAAGTAATCAAAAAACTCAGCATCTGAATAAGCATTAACTCAAAGAAAAACTAATAATGTATAATAATTATTAGCAGTATAGTAATTTTAGGCACTTCATAGGTTCAGTAACAAACTTGGGTTTACATAGTCATAAAGTAAACTATGATACAGAGCTAACCAAAATTATGATGTAACCATAATGAAATATGAAGGCATGGAAAAAAAGTGCATATGCATGGTAGAGGAAGAGGGCGTGAGAGCCAAATGTTCAAATTCCCAAGTGGAAATATGGCTAGAACTAAAAATAAGTCAGTAAATTGTAAGTGTCCTAGTAGTAAGACGGTAAAAACCAATAGCTGCAACTGGTGCCTCTAGAGAGCAAACAACGAGGAACACAACCTTTCCTCTTTGTAAGTTTATAGAACTATCTGACACCAAATCAAGACCTTAAAGTTATATTTCTGGGGGCACCTGGGTGGCACAGTTAGGCATCCGACTTTTGATTTCAGCCCAGGTCATGATCTCAGGGTCGTGGGATCAAGTCCTGCATCAGGCTCAGGATTCTCTCTCTCTCTCTCTCCCTCTGCCCCTCCACATACCCCACCTGCCTGCACTCACTGTCTAAAAAATGAATGAATGAATGAATGAATGAATAAATAAATAAATAATTAATTCTATTTCTGGCTATCAGAGAAGAGGAAATGAGATGTAAGAGTAATCAAGTGTTTTGTTAGGTTTATCAATTCTCTGACATATAAACTCCCTAAGAACACACAGAGCGTATACCTTATGTGTTTAGGACAGAGAGGGAAGGTACTGATGGCAGCCTGTCCCAAGCTAAGTACAGAAATCCAAGGAAGTTTAAAAAATCACTATTATAGGGGCACCTGGGTGGCTCAGTGGGTTAAGGCCTCTGCCTGAATTCAGCTCAGGTCATGATCTCAGGGTCCTGGGATCAAGCCCCGCTTCGGGCTCTCTGCTCAGCGGGGAGCATGCTTCCTCCTCTCTGCCTGACTCTCTGCCTACTTGTGATCTCTGTCAAATAAATAAATCTTTTTCTAAAATAAATCAATAAATAAAAATCACTATTACAACTCCTGAGACCAATACTGACTGTTAAATTTAAACAAAAACAACAACAAAAAGCTACATACACTAGCTTTCTAAGATTGCTAGGCACTGTGAAATTTTAAAATGCTGTGCCTTATTAACAGATACTAAAGATTAATGAAGGAGGAAGAGCTGGCTGCGGGGGGGGGGGGGGGGAACAACCCTATGAATTGATAAATGTGGAAATGAAACCACCTAATTAATCTGCTAATTTTGCTTCCCTAATAAAATCTCTAGAATCTATGCATTCAGGACTCAGTTTCAAACTGTTTACCCTTAAAGAAACCAAATCACATTCTCCTTCTGACATTTTCAAGGATTACAGGTAAAAGGTTCACACTACTATAGGACAGCTTACCTGCAGAATTCTATCCTGGGAAGCTGGTGTGCGAGGTGTTCTAAGAGCAATGCTGTTGTTGGTGACATTGTACTCGGACAAAAGAGTACTGGAGGCAGAGTTCGTTATGCCAGATTCCTCAGCAGTCTGACGTGCAATTTCACTTGCTTGGCCTACTTTCACAACCTCCTGGAGTTCTGCATCTGAAATCTAAAAAGACACAGTTATCACCCATGCAGCAATTTTAGCCAGAGAGTAACACATTTTAAAACTCACACATTCCAAAAAGATGAACTGCTGAAGCTATGTGAGAAGTACACAGGGGTACTACTTTCTTAACTAACTGTCAATTTGAAAATTTCTATGATAAAATTTTTAAGTCTTTCCTACATAATATAGGGGAAAATTCCATATACAATATACTATCAAGCTGCAAAGTTTTATATTTCCATAACGAAATTCTTTCAAAACAACTAACATACTAATATACCAAGAATGTAAAAGATTCATGTTTTTATAAAACTGTCAGAGGGAGGGACGGAATGAAAGCCAATTAAAAGAGTCTGGGACACCTGGGTGGCTCAATCAGTTAAGCAGGTGCCTGGGTCCTGGGATAGAGCCCCATTATCAGGGTCCTTGCTCAGCAGGGAGCCTGCTTCTCCCTCTCTGCCTGCTGCTTCCCCTGCTTGTGCCTGCTCTCTCCCTGACCCACTGTGTGCCAAATAAAATCTTAAAAACAAATCAGAGTCCCCTGAGCCACAAGATCCTGGAGAAAAATCTAAAAGCGTTATCTTAGTAATTTTACAAAAATAAACATCCTAGAGAGCTAAGAAAAAAAGTTATAGGCAAACTCTTAGTTTAAAAAGTATCCCTGGTTGGAATGGCAGCATCTGAGAAACTTATGTCAGTCACATTTATACCCAAGAATTTCATGTAGATGCAGCCAGCACATCAACTGGAGAAAGCTCTTCCATCCCCTTAGTTCCATCTCTCTGCTCCACTAAACCACCCAATTCTACGGTACTGTACAACTCAAAATAAAACTAGAGCTTATTCAAAACTCCCATAGTTTTGATCAACTATAATTAAGTCAAAAGAAGAGAGCCTGGATAAGCGGAATGAGGGTATGTTTCTTTCTCTCTTCTCCACAGCTCCCACATTAATTTTCACAGTGTTGTCCCAAAAAGAAAAGTATGACACAATAAGACAAACCCTAAAAGAAAGCACCCTAGGCATGCCTGGGTGGCTACATGGTTAAGGACCTGACTCTTAATCTCAGCTCAGCTCTTCATCTAAGTGCCATGAGTTCAAGCCCAGTACTGGAGCCTACCTTAAAAAAGGGGTGAGGGGGGTGCCTGAGTGCCACAATTGGTTAAGCCTCTGGCTCTTGGTTTCAGTTCAGGTCATGATCTCAGGGTTGTGAGAAAGAGCCCCATACTGGCCTCTGTGCTCAGTAGAGTCCGCTTGCCCCTCTACCTCCCACTCTGCCCCTCCACCTCCCACTCTGCCCCTCCACCTCCCACTCTGCCCCTCCCCCAACTCATGCTCATGCGAGCACATGTTCTCTTTCTCTCTCAAATAAATAAAATCTTTAAAAAGGAAAGCAGTCTAAAGTCCACAAAACCAAATATCACCTTTACACTACTGAGCTACAATAAGAGTCCAGGAGTGCTAACCTCTTTGCAAATTGTTAAGACACTTACTTACTAAACCATCACAAGAACAGTTTAAGGCCTGATACAACAATTTGTACAGAAAAACTGTTACTTATTTATCATACTATATCACAAAGACTTATTTTTATGTGGTTCACCTCTTACACTGTGAATTTCTTAAGGGCACCCAATGCCTAAGAAAAAGCTGGCACATAAACCCTCATACCTTACTAAATAAATAATAAAGATATGAGTTCACACAATGAAAAACTGCTTTAACAGATTACCTGAGGGGCAGGAAGTACTAGTTTGCTTCTCTTTTTGGTAAATTCAGAAACACCACTAGTCTGAAGAATGGCTGATGGTAAATCAGATTCTTTTTTCCTTTTTAAATGTTGCTTGTCTTTTTTTCTGTCTCTTCCTTCTTTTTCACTGTCATGAGTCAAAGTAGGTAAGAGATTTTGTAAAGTTACATATAATCAATAACAGCAAAAGTCATATAAATACTCATATACTTATTAAACAAATTATTGAACCAAATAATCCCATTCCTAAGAAAATCAAAGATAAAAAGACAAAATCCAAATACATTAAGTTGTGCCCTATACCATCAGTTACCCACTATACTCGAGAGGAATGTGACTTAGAACTGAAACACAATTATTAAGAAAATAAGATATAGTACTGAGTAAATCAGGTACCAAACATTAAGCCTATACAAGACTATGATGATAAGCAAAATGTTACATATAATTTCAAAACAAAAACAAAACTACTCCTACATCATAATACTCTTACAAAAGTACATATATGCGCATACAAAAATGAAGGTTACAAGCATACAAAATGGGAATTAATTATATGAACAGGATGGGATTAAAACACTGAATTTTTAAATTTCTCTTTAAAACTGTTCTTTGGGGCACCTCGGTGGTATAGTGAGTTGAGCATCTGACTCTTGATTTCGGCTCAGGTCACGATCTCAGGGTTACAGGATCAAGCCCCGAGGAGGGCTCCACTCACTGTGGCGTCTGCTTGTCCCTCTCCCTTGGTTCCTGCTCTCACTCTCTCTCTCAATAAACAAAATCTTTAAAAATCTGTTCTTCGGGGTGCATTGCTGGCTCAGTAGATTAAAGCCTCTGCCTTCGGCTCAGGCCATGATTCCAGGGTCCTGGGATCGAGCCCCGCATTGGGCTCTCTGCTAAGCGGGGAGCCTGCTTCCCCCCTCTCTCTGCCTACTTGTGACCCCTGTCTGTCAAATAAATAAAGATCTGTTCTTCAATTGTTTGTTATGATTCTTTCTTTTTCATTATGATCCTTCTTTTTTTTTTTAAGATTTTATTTATTTATTTGACAGAGAGAGAAATCACAAGTAGGCAGAGAGGCAGGCAGAGAGAGAGGGGGAAGCAGCCTCCCCACTGAGCAGAGAGCCTGATGTGGGGCTTGATCCCAGGATCCTGAGATCATGACCCGAGCTGAAGGCAGAGGCCACTGAGCCACGCAGGCGCCCCTTTCACAAAAACTTTTAAAGGATATTTGCCCTGACAATTGGATACAAACATCAGGCTCAAGGCCACCTTTGAAAGCTCTAAGAATGCCGCTTCCCTGTCAACATGGTAGCCTCTTCCAGATGATCTGCTCCCACTTCAACCTCTTCATTTGCACAGGCTACCTAAAACAATGTCTTAATGTGGGAAATAAATATAATGGAGTACATCCAAGAAAATCCTGTTTTACAGTGCCTGACATCTGTCATTTAGTAGCAATTCATGTCATCAAAAATGGAACGTCAGTGAGGTAGCAGAAAACTAAAACTCTCTGACAATCAGAAAAGCTTCTCCCTGTAATATTCAGATGCAAGAATGAAGAAACCCTAAAAATCCCTAAAAATGGGAAAAATCCTGGGGGGTAGGAAAAGAATAAATGAAACAAAATGGGATTGGGTGGGAGACAAACCCTAAGAGATTCTTAATCTCACAAAACAAACTGAGGGATGCTGGGGGGGAGGGGGTTCGGGAGAGGGTGGTAGGGTTATGGACACTGGGGAGGGTATGTGCTATGGAGAGTGCCGTGAAGTGTGTAAACCTGGCAATTCACAGACCTGTACCCCTGGGGCTAAAATACATTATATGTTTATAAAAAAAATAAGAAATTTTTTTAAAAATGGGCAAAATCCTCTGCACCCTTAGACAATTTATAAATACACTTATCCCCATTAGTTAAAAAGATTTAGGTATGCATCAGTAACTTTCTTCTTTTAATTCGAAGAAAAACAACTCAGAATTTTCACTAGAAAAGACAAAAAGAACCAGGCCAGACTTTGACAGATGCCTCAGGCCATTAGTAAAATAACTAAACTGTTCACAAATGTACATAAATGTTAAGATGGTGACTCAGTGAGCAGACAGTACACTAAGAGCCAAATGCTGACATTTCAAGAGAGCCAAAGAGCCTTCTGTGCCAAAAACATGACAGCAAGGGTCACTGGTTTTCTCAGGTGAACACAGTAAATAAATAAAAACACTATGTAGGCCACATTGTCCTGAACCATAAAAACTTGGCTCTGACAAGGACAATGCATGGCCCTCTGTAAAATTCCTACTGTACTTTTTCATTTTCTTTTTTTAAAAGATTTTATTTATTTATTTGACAGACAGAGATCACAAGTAGGCAGAGAGGCAGGCAGAGAGAGAGAGGAGGAAGCAGGCTCCCCGCTGAGCAGAGAGCCTGATGTGGGGCTCGATCCCAGGACCCTGGGATCATGACCTGAGCTGAAGGCAGAGACTTAACCCACTGAACCACCCAGGCACCCTTACTTTTTCATTTTCAAAATCAGAAAGGCAACTTACGATCTTAGTTCCCCATCAAGATCCTGTTGTCTTAATTTTCTGAAATCTGCATCAAGAGCCTGGTAGTTTTCCTCAGAAGTATCGTAAAAACCAAGAGCAGGCTTTTTTTCAAATGGAATTTCAGCATTATAATCAACTCCTCTCTTCTTTTTTCTCTTCTTCTGAATTTCTATGCCAGCTGCTCGAAGTTCTCTTCTCTTCTGGAGGGCTGCAAGACGCCTGAAGAAAAAGACAAGATCACTTTGAAAATTACATACCATGGAGAAGGGATGGATCATCCTAAGAAAACTATTTGGTTATTTGGGGATGAAATATTTATTTAAATCCTCATCTGACACCATTACCAAAACACTGAAGACTGGAACCCTTTTGACTTAAAGGTTACACACACAAACAAAAAGAAAGCAAAAAGACAAACCAGAAGGAACTACGAGTAAATATGTGTGTCTGATCTCTGGACGGGAATGTATTCACCTGATATAAATTAAAGAGCAAAGATAAAGATCAACACCTTTCTATTTCTTTTTAAGATTTTAAGTAATATCTATACCCAACATGGGGCTTAAACTCACAACCCTGATTTCGAGTTGCATATTCTACCAACTGAGCCAGGCAGCTGCCCCAATAGCTTTGAATTTCAAGTTTTGTATCTCTATAGCAGTATTTTTTTTTAAGATTTTATTTATTTATTTGAGAGAGAGAGAGAGGTCAGAAGCAGGCAGAGAGGCAGGCAGAGAGAGAGGAGGAAGCAGGCTCCCCCCTGAACAGAGAGCGCAATGTGGGGCTCAATCCCAGAACCCTGGGATCATGACCTGAACAGAAGGCAGAGGCTTTAACCCACTGAGTCACCCAGGCGCCCCAGCACTATTTATTTTTAATCATGGAACAAAATTAACAGGAAAAAACATTTGCAATTAGTATTGGCAATGGTTGGGGCGCCTGGGTGGCTCAGTGGGTTAAGCCTCTGCCTTCAGCTCAGATTGTGATCTGTGTCCTGGGGTCGAGCCCCACATCAGGTTCTCTGCTCAGCAGGGAGCCTGCTTCCCTCTCTGTCTCTCTCTGCCTGCCTCTCTGCCTACTTGTCATCTCTCTCTCTCTGTCAAATAAATAATAAATAAAATCTTTAAAAATATATATAAATATATATATTTACATATATAAATATATATATTTATATATGTAAATATATATTTATATATATATAAATGTATAAATATATATATATATATATATAGGCAATGGTTAGACAGATATAAAGAATCTACGCAGGTTTTGTTTTTGTTTTTTTTTTTTAATGTAGCCTAAGGAGGAAAAAAAGCAGAAGGAAATAAATAGTTCACTAAGGAAAAAGATGCAAATAGCCAAAATGATAAAAGGTATACATAACTAAGAATCATAAATCAAATCAAGTACCAATTCTGCATAACTCATTAAATGTTCAGTTCTTTGTTTTAATGGCAAGTATGCAAAAAATGGACAGTCACCCATCCTGGTAATGGAAAGTAAACTGGTATAGCTCTCCCCAAAGAGAATTTGGAAATACACATTAAAACCCCTAAAGTTGGGGCGCCTGGGTGGCTCAGTGGGTTAAGCTGCTGCCTTCGGCTCAGGTCATGATCTCAGAGTCCTGGGATCGAGTCCCGCATCGGGCTCTCTGCTCAGTAGGGAGCCTGCTTCCTCCTCCTGTCTCTCTCTGCCTGCCTCTCTGCCTACTTGTGATCTGTCTGTCAAATAAATAAATAAAATCTTTAAAAAAAAAAAAAATAAAATAAAAATAAAAAAAAAAATAAAATAAAATAAAACCCCTAAAGTTTCTCACCTTTTTTTTTTTAACCCAAAAATTTCACTCCTCAGTCTTTAGCCTAAAAGAAATAAACACCATGAACAAGGCCTTAGCTATAAGACTTCACTGTGCACTGTTTATTAGCTAATAACTGGACACAATCTGAACATCCAGTAATAAGAAATTAGTTAAGAGGATTTACTGAGCTCTTTCTGCCATCTTTCTTTGCCACCATAATGGTGCACATGAATGTCCTGGCAGATGCTCTCAAGAGCATCAACAATGCTGAAAAGAGAGGCAAATGCCAGGTTCTTATTAGACCGTGCTCTGACGTCATCGTCCGGTTTCTCACTGTGATGATGGAAGCACGGTTACATTGACGAATCTGAAATCACTGATGATTACAGAGCAGGGAAGATTGTTGTGAACCTCAGAGGCAGGTTGAACAAGTGTGGAGTGATCAGCCCCAGATTTTGATGTACAGCTGAAAGATCTAGAAAAATGGCAGAATAACCTGCTCCCATACCGCCAGATTGGTTTCACTGTACTGACAACCTCAGCTGGCATCATGGACCGTGGAGAAGCAAAACGAAAACACACAGGAGGGAAAATCCTGGGATTCTTTTTCTAGGGATATAATACACACATGCAAATAAAATGCCTCAGTGAACCAAAAAAAAAAAAAAAAAGAATTTACTGCATAGCTGTAAGATAGGTTATTATATAGGTTATCTGCATAACCTTTAAAAAAACCTATAAATCTACTCTGCCACAGAAATTTTCAAACATACTGGTGTGTCAAAAATGTTACCAAGTTCACATATTACAGAGCAACGTGTAAAAAGTACATGCGTATCTATCAGTGAACATATGCATATAAGATACAAAACACGTCCACCAAAATATTAACAGTAATAATCACTAAAAGTTGGAATTTTGGGACACCTGGGTGGCTCAGTCGGTTAAGCCGCCACATTCGGCTCAGGTCATGATCCTGGGGTCCTGGGATGGAGTCCCGCATCGGGCTCCTTGACCAGCGGGAAGCTTGCTTCTCTCTCTGCCTCTGCGGGCCACTGTGCCCGCTTGTGCTCTCTCTCTGACAAATAAATAAATAAAATCTTTTAAAAATGAATAAATAA
Organism: Mustela putorius furo; assembly: GCF_011764305.1. NCBI lineage: Eukaryota > Metazoa > Chordata > Mammalia > Carnivora > Mustelidae > Mustela > Mustela putorius. Next base: position 11,018,627 of record NW_025422123.1, on the reverse strand, counting down.
ATAAAATAAAAGTTGGAATTTTATTTCACCTTTACTTTTTTGTACTTTCCCATGACACTATAATTTTAATGATTTAATGATGAGAAAAGTTATCTACAATTATCAATGGGAGAAATCAGTATGCAGAGCCTCGTGCTGGAAGCCACTCCTATATACTGACAAAAATAAGAAAAAAACGTTTAAAAGTCTTTTGAAAGGAAAAATATTTAAGTCTCTGGAAAGGATCCTAAGGAGATACAGTACATGAAGAAACATTTATTCAAGAAAATCTAAAAGAGGATTTCAACTACCCCCAGGGTGATATTAGTCTGTACTTTCTAACTGATTAAGTTATTTTTTCCAACTTATCTCTTAACTCAGGAAAAGACCCTGGAAGCAAAGCAACCCCTGATGGGAACAGAAACTACCCCCTCGAGCAATAAGGACTACCCGAGCCAGTGAGACACTGCATGACTGACTCTAAGACAGTGACTGACCTGCCCATGCTGCCCTTGGGTAGCATGCAGGTACCCACTGACCTTTGTTCCAAAAAACCTGGAAATATTTTTGGCACTTTGGAGACAGTCTCTGAGATGCTAGTCCATGGTCTCCCCGGTGGTGGCCTCATCGAAATACTTTTCTTGTTCCATCACCAGTTGTCTCTGCATTTGGATTTGGTCGCAGCGAGTGGCGGAACCTGGTAGGTTTGGGACACCCGGAGCCGGGTGCTCTTCCCCCGCTGCGCCCTGGCTACCAATCTAGTAAAACTCGATTTAAAAAAAGTAAGAGTCTGTGGCAGCTGAATTAAGACCCACTTTCTCTTCTCTCACCCCCTCTCAGCTCTGGGAGATAGAAATGCTATTCCACGCTGATGCAGCCAAACACACAGGGTTCTCTTCCCGCTCCAGTTCCCAATAGGCGGGCTTTCATTCAAGCAGGTACAGAACCTCACCAAGTCCCATCCTGCCTTCCAAAAACCTGTTGTAGAGGATAAATTCCAACAAGAGTTGCCCTGACCCAGGACGACTTCCTTCTTCTGCCCAGTCAGAGGCTCTATTTTAGGGCACAATGCTCCTAAGAATACTGGAGCTCCAGTAAATAGTCCTTGCCCCAGCCTGTGAGATGAGGCTTCCACAGTAGGAGAAGCAAGCCATGGAGACCTGCAGCTGCTGCCCACACAAAGCATCCAGCTCCTATGGCAGTATGTCACTGAGAGCCCAGGGGTAGAACAGAGAACTCCAAATCTCCCCCCAAAAGAAACTGACTTCATTTGTCAGAGTATGGAGAAAATGTTCACGCCTAAGCGCACCCTCAAAAACAGTGGAACATGTGAGAGGTAACTGAGGAGTTTGGTAGATTCACTGAAGATACAGGCTAAACTACAGGCCCACTAGTTTCCCAGAGAGAACCAAGGAAGAGAAAAATCGAAGGGCCTTCCTAGGGTCAGAACAAATAGCAAACACTGACCTCTGAAACTATCCCTTCAAAGGAGCCCAAATTTAACTGCATCAGTTTGTTGGGAAATTTATGCCCCACGACATTGCTGAAAACAATACAGCAATCAGTGGGCAATTAACAGAGTTTAAAAGATGGGTATAGCCAGGGAAAAAGATGTCAAAGAAGTATGGTAAAAACCGTATCATCCCTGGGGTGCCTGGGTGGCTCAGTGGGTTAAAGCCTCTGCCTTCAGCTCAGATCATGATCCCAGGGTCCTGGGATCAAGCCCCCATCGGCCTCTCTGGTCAGCAGGGAGCCTGCTTCCTCCTCTCTCTCTCTGCCTGCCTTTCTGCCTACTTATGATTTCTGTCAAATAAATAAATAAATAATCTTTTTTTTTTTTTAAAGATTTTATTTATTTATTTGACAGAGATCACAAGTAGGCAGAGAGGCAGGCAGAGAGAGAGAGAGAGAGAGAGGGAAGCAGGCTTCCCGCGGAGCAGAGAGCCCGATGCGGGGCTCGATCCCAGGACCCTGAGATCATGACCCGAGCCGAAGGCAGCAGCCCAAACCACTGAGCCACCCAGGCGCCCCAATAAATAATCTTTGAAAAAAAAAAAAAAACCTGTATCATCCCCCAGGATGACTGTGGGCATACCCATGACTATACCACCCATAAGGAGCAACATCAGAGGCTTGACATTTCTGAGGGGAGGGAAGGAAAGACACTTCGCTAAACAAACAAATAATAGTAAGTTAGGGGTGGGGAGAACACAGTACCCAAAATTGCTACAATATACCATCTAAAGTGTCCAGTTCCCAACAAAAAAAATTTGAGACCTGCAAAGAAACAGGAAAGAATGACCCATACACCAGAAAAAAAATCTGGCAACAGAAACTGCCAGTGCGAACAACCAGATCATCAGATTTTACTAAATCTGACATCAACAGAGCCATTTAGGTTCAAAAAACAAAGGAAACTGATTAAAAAAAAAAAAACCAAAGGAGGGAAAGATGAAAATATTGCCATCAAAGAGAAAACCGTTAAACAGAATTACTTAAAAGAACCAAATATAAAATGTGGACTTGTAAACTATAAAGCTAAAAAGAAAACTTCACTAGAGGGGCAACAGTAGGTATGAACCAACAGAAGAAATTATGAATTTACTGCTCAGCAAGGAGCCTGCTTCCCTCTCTCTCTCTCTCTGCCTGCCTCTCTGCCAAATAAATAAATAAAATCTTAAAAAAAAAAAAAAAAAAGAGGTGCCTGGGTGGCTCAATGGGTTAAGCCTCTGCCTTCGGCTCAGGTCAGGATCTCAGAGTACCAGGATCTAGCCCCGCCTCTCTCTGACTGCCTCTCTGCCTACTTGTAATCTCTCTCTGTGTCAAATAAATAAATAAAATCTTTAAAAAAAAAAAAAAACAGGAACAGGAACAGAGCCTCACAGAAATATGGAGCATCATTAAGTGCACCAACATATGCACAACACCAATACCAAAAAAGAGAGAAAAAGAAGAATAAAATATGCAAAAACATAATGGCTGAAAATTCCCCAAATTTACTGAACCTATACACCCAGAACGATCAGCAAACTCCAACTCAGACAAACACAAGGGAGCGCCAACAGAAACATCGTGCTAAAAATGCTAAAAGCCAAGGACGAGGAGTAAATCTTTTTTTTTTTTCTCTCTTTTTTTTTTTTTAATTTTTTTTTATTTATTTTATTTGACAGAGAGAGAGATCACAAGTAGGCAGAGAGGCAGGCAGAGACAGAGGGGGAAGCAGGCTCCCTGCTGAGCAGAAAGCCCGATGCGGGGCTCGATCCCAGGACCCTGAGATCATGACCTGAGCCGAAGGCAGCAGCTTAATCCACTGAGCCACCCAGGCGCCCCAACGAGGAGTAAATCTTGAAAGCAGCAAGAGAAAGATGATTTCATGGCTTACAATGAACTCCAGTAAGATTACCAACTAACCTCTCAACAAAACAGCATCTATAATATGACCTGATTTTAGACAAATGTTACTGTGTGTGTATGTACACGTAAATGTAGCTCTGCATTGAAAGAAAGATTGCAAGGATACATTTACAAAGTAATTTTATTCTTTAAATACAGGAAATAAAGACTTCAAATGACATCAGAAAATCTGAATAAAACCAAGCTTCAGCATTATATCAACCATTCCCCAAAGAGAAAATAGTACAACACAGGAGAAAAAGTGTATTACTTTCATAATCAATAAAAAGCTTTAAAACAGGGCACCTGGGTGGCTCAGTGGGTTAAGCCGCTGCCTTCGGCTCAGGTCATGATCTCAGGGTCCTGGGATCGAGTCCCACATCGGGCTCTCTGCTCAGCAGGGAGCCTGCTTCCCTCTCTCTCTCTGCCTGCCTCTCTGTCTACTTGTGATCTCTCTCTGTCAAATAAATAAATAAATAAAATATTTAAAAAAAAAAAAAAAAAAAGCTTTAAAACAGACCTGTAATTTAGCATTAAAGGAAATAGGCCTGCAATGTATTTTGCATACAAATCAATCTATTTTAAGATATATGTACAACACAGGTTATTAAGATGTATAAATTATACAAAAAATCTATGAGACAGTATAAAATAAATTTCAATCTGCAAAACAGTATTTAAAGCAAGCGATACCAGTTACACTCAGAGAGAAGGATCCTTGGTCCAATCTCCATGGTTAAAAGGCTCAAAATATTCGGTCTCCAAACACCAATGGGCAAAAATGAAAACGTGAATTTTTTTCAACTCTACTCATATAACTTAACCTTCAATAGTGTATAAAAGAGAAAAATGACTAAAACTGGGCAGAAAACTGAGCATCTCCTCTTAGTTTGTTTACTGTTCCAGGCAGTCATACCCCTTTACATAACTATTTTGGTCTAGTTTGGCCAGCTATGCCAACAAGCATCCTCAGGCATGAAAGAATCCTCCATCACAGGATCTGGAACTCTGAAGTCATTACCAGGGAAACCATCAACACCATGCTAGTCATCAAGTCAAGAAGCACTTCCCAGTGTGGGGACCAAAAAAGGCAGCTGTGCAGGCTGAGAAGGTTACGCCAATGCCTGAATTCCAAAAGCTAGTAAGCTTTTTTACAATTAAGATTTTCCCTTTATCCACTTCATCTTGGTTTCTGGGCCATTAGAAATTATGTCAATCATAGATCTAACCAAAAGGAAAAAGGAAGGGGAAAGTGGAGAAAACCTTGAACACACGGCAATACTTAATTCCACTCACTTTTTAAATGAAAATTTCTATGAGAGCCTGAAAATTTGGTTCAAGGCTCATTAACTCCTTCTACATTCAGCCAGGTTTCCTATTTCACAGCCAGTGCCTGCACAACACTAATCAAGAAGATTAAGTGGCAGTCATGCAAAAAGTCACATAGCCTTGTGCATCCTCTAGCCATCTGACTTCAAGATGGCTATAACAAATGAAGCTCTCCTATGGTAACAGAACAAATTAACATATCAAGTGACTATCTGGGCATTACCTCTGCCAACATCTTTTACTTCTTACAACATCTTTTTAGTTTTACTTTTACTTTTTACATTTTTCTCTGTATCTATTCTGCAAAAGTTAAGGGGGAAATAAGACTTTTCCAAAAGATAGGGGTACCTGGCTGGCTCAGCTGGAGGAGCATACAACTCTTGATCTTGGGATTGTGGGTTCAAGCCCCACATTGGATGTAGAGATTACTTAAAAAAATAAACTTCAAAAAACTTTTCCAAAATAAAGAACTAAAGTATATTACCAAAACTGGAACTAGACAATTCTAATTATTACTTACCCAATGGAGTTGATAAATCACAGTTTTACTGGGCCTAAAAATACACAGACTAATTATTCAACTATAGACGGAAACAACCATACCTTGCTTCTTCCAATTGTTTCTCTCTTGCTTTCCTCTTGGCTTTCTTTCCCTGAGTATTTGCCAGGCGGGCTCTAGCTTCAGAAAGCATCTCAAGTTCATCTTCAGAAATAAGAGAAGAAAAACTAAGTTCTCCAACAGAAGCAAGGTATGTGAGAGACACTGTACTGCTTAGAAGAAAAACCACAAATGTAATCACTATATGGCATAGCGTAATGGATATAGCTTGGGTTTTGAAGTCAGAAAAACCGAAGTTAAAAACTAGGCCCATAGGGGCACCTGGGTGGCTCAGTGGGTTAAGCCGCTGCCTTCAGCTCAGGTCATGATCTCAGGGTCCTGGGGTCGAGTCCCGCATCGGGCTCTCTGCTCAGCAGGGAGCCTGCTTCCCCTCTCTCTCTCTGTCTGCCTCTCCATCTACCTGTGATTTCTCTCTATCAAATAAATAAATAAAATCTTCAAAAAAAAAAAAAAGAAAACAAACTAGGCCCGCTACCTGCTAGCTATGTGACCCTGGATAATTTATTTATCCTCCCTGGGCATGTTTATCAACTATTAAAAAAGAATAACAAGGGGCACCTGGGTGGCTCAGTGGGTTAAAGCCTCTGCATTCGGCTCAGGTCATGATCCCAGGGTCCTGCAATCAAGCCCTGCACCTGGCTCTCTGCGAAGCAGGGAGCCTGCTTCCCTTCCTCTCTCTCTGCCTGCCTCTCTGCCTACTCTCTGTCAAATAAATAAATAAAATCTTGAAAAAAAATAAATAACAATTCTTTATAAAAGAGAGTAACAATTCCTATTTCACAGGAATGCTGAGAAGAACTAAGTAAAATATAACAGGTAAAGCATATTTATCATATAATTATATCCTTCATTATCAACAGCCAACTGGCACAGCAACAGTCATGAAAAACTATTGTAAACAACTACTATTTAATTATAAAGAAATTGATAATCCCCATTAGATACACCCTTTTTCCCTTTATTTCTCTCTTCCAAAACATTTCCATGGCTCCCACAGTAAAAGAGATCTCATTACTGATGCCTTAGAGCAATTCTTATAGAAGGCTGTCCAGTGGACTCACAAGGAAACTTTTTAAAAAACTCAGATTCCAGGGACGCCTGGGTGGCTCAGTTGGTTAAGCAGCTGCCTTCGGCTCGGGTCATGATCCCAGCGTCCTGGGATTGAGTCCCACATCGGGCTCCTTGCTCAGCAGGGAGCCTGCTTCTCCCTCTGCCTCTGCCTGCCATTCTGTCTGCCTGTGCTCGCTCTCTCCCCCTCTCTCTGATAAATAAATAAAATCTTTAAAAAAAAAAAAAACAAAAACAAAAACTCAGATTCCAGAATTACCCCCTCCACGCTCCAGCTAACTGACTCAGGTCTTCTGTGGAGGCCCTCATACCTGTTTTTTTAAAAGTTCACCAAATGACAAATGTGTAGGTGGAAACCACTACCTTTAAACTTTTAAATTTTAAAATCTCAACAAATACTTCACAACAACCCTGTGGGGTGAGATCTCTATCTGGCAGGAAAGAGAATCAAATCTCACAAAGATTATACATTTTGACTAAGGTCAAATAGCTAGTAAGTGGCAGATGTTGAGTCTAAAATCCAGTTCCTCTGATTCTTGATCCAATGTCTGAAGAAGGGGTCATGAGTCGGCCTCTCAGTATTGCAGAGCTGCCTTTTCATGAAAATTAAATTACCCGCCTGAAGTCAAATTAGTTAACAGAACTGGAACCCCAATTCCTGTCTTCTTGTTGCCACCTCTCTTCATGGAATGGGAATGAGAAAACAATCCTCAAGGGCTTACCACTAGCCTTTGGGAAATCTGTCTAGTAGTATTACGCTGCTTCATTACATGAATTGAAAAATCAAAAGCTAAAGACATACTGTCCAGAAAGAGCAATCACTCTGTCACAGAAGACTGGACACATTTAGAAAGAGAATAACTACTGCAGACAGAACTGCGGTTCTAAAAAGTCAGAGGAACTTAGAAAGAAACTCAAAGAGTTAAAAAGAGACTGGAGGAATCTATGGTTACCGAAAAAAATAAATTCCTCACCCTCATCCATATCAATCGGATCAGGCCTTGCTGGTTTTGTTTCTGGATTTGGATCTATTTCTCCAGGTTTAAGTTTTCGTGGATCATCTGTTGTTTCCTCTTCATTATCTCTCTGTGCAGCTTTATCCCTAGAAAAAGGCCCAGAGAAGTTTGTCACACTATCACACCATACAGTCTTAGAAATACTGGGTTTCCTAGCACTGACATTCTTTTCTTTCAAAAACCAAACAGATAGGCATTCACAAAATAAAGTGATTCTACTATTGCTTCACCTGAAAGAGATAGTATTAAAACTCTAATTTCAATGAGTATTTCCATTCACTATGAAATACAATCCAAGCAGCTCCTTAATCACAAATGCAGGAAAGCCATACAAATAAAGAAATTTTTTTTTATAGTTTATTTTTTTTTTATTTTTTTTTTTTTAATTTTTTATTTTTTATAAACATATATTTTTATCCCCAGGGGTCAAATAAAGAAATTTTTAAGAACCAAGATGTTCTGGTTAACTCTCAGCAATGTGGTGATTATTTGCTTTTTTACTACTTCATCCCCAATTTTCTAGAATAAATACATATTATGTGTCTAACATGTTTAAATTATTCTTTTAAAAAATACCTAACAAGTGGGGCTCCTGGGTGGCTCAGTGAGCTAACCCTCTGACTTCAGCTCAGGTCATGATCTCAGGGTCCTGGGATGGAGCCCCACATCAGGCTCTCTGCTCAGCAGGGATCCTGCTTCCCCCTCTCTCTACCTGCCTCTCTACCTCCTTGTGATTTCTCTCTTTTAAAACAAAATAATAATAATAATAAAAAATAAATATATATACACACACACACATATATAACAAGTATATAATTTTAATCAGTCATATGAGACTTAAGAGTATGTAATTCAATAGCTTTAGCTACTTTGGCTTTACTCAGACAGATATGCAACTAAATGTTTAAAGACAGAACATGCTAAAAGTTTATTCAGCCTCATTCAATAGAAATACATCATTTTAATACTGTTTTTGGAAATTGACTTACAAAAGAAACTCGTAATGTTCCAAGCACTGGGCAGCTGTTCTTCCGATGATTGGTGCAATGGTCCTCCACTGAGTTGGCATCAACTTAGCCAAGTGTAAGAGTTTTTCTTCTTCTTCTCTGGACCATTCTGTTTTCTTAATGCTTGGATCCAGCCACTCGTACCTATTAAAGATACCATGTTACACATTAACTGGTCACCTAATGTGAATATCCTATTTAAACATTAGATATGCTAACCTCTAGTGTCTGGAAAACACAAGCTTCCAGTCTTCAATTATGAAAGCTGTTCTTTGTTCACAACAGAATGTTCATTATTTGGTTAACTTGACCCCATTCAATATTCTCTAAGTCACCAAATTCTACTATATTTTAATTATGCAAGATTAGAAGGCACCTGGGTGGCTCAGTTATTAAGCATCTGCCTTTGGGTCAGGTCATGATCCCAGGGTCCTGGAATCAAGATCCGCATCAAGCTCCCTGCTCAGCAGGAAGCCTGTTTCTCCCTCCCCCATTCCCCTTGCTTGTATTCCCTCTCTCTATGTGTCTCTCTCTGTCAAATAAATAAATAAAATCTTTAAAAAAGAAAATTATGCAAGATTAGTAATGCGTGAAAAGGTAACCCAACGGAAACATGATCATATGCCTTCTCATCAATTGTTTTCATTCATTTTTATTAGAGATTTTGAAATTATGTGAAATATGACAATAACACCTCACATTTTTACTGTTTCTAGTTTTCAAAACACTGTCTCATACTTTGATTCAGTTTCCACAACACCCTGGCTTACTTCAAGAATCTGACTTACAGTCACTAAATGCTTTCCAACATCATATGCTGCTTTATGTGGAGTTTTTAAATTTTAGTAAAACTACTATGCCATCCTCTATCTTCCCTATCACACCACCCAACCCACCTTTTCCATCCAGTTTACTTAACTGGCAAACAGGATACAAACCTTACTAAATATTAAGTCAGGAGCTTAGCTCCACTAACAGAAGCAGAAATCAAAACTTCTTTAGGCTGAGGACCATCTTCCTCTTTGGGATCCAATTTCTACATTCCGAACCTTTCTCCCACCCAGGTCCCTAGGAAATTAAATCACTCTTGCACAATCCAAAATATGATCCTAGTACCACATGGGTCAAGGCTGGGGCCAGATGACTCATGCCAAGAGCTTAATGTGCCCACCACCCAGTGACTTAAGAGGGGACACCACAAGTACAATGCTGGGTTAAGTTATATTCTGAGGTAACAAATATACAGTATTTCAATTGTTTTAAGGGCACTTGAGTGGCTCAATGGGTTGAGGGTTTGCCTTCGGCTCAGGACCCTAGATCCCAGAGTCCTGGGATCAAACCTCAAACTAGGCTCCCTGCTCAGCAGGGAGTCTTGCCCTTTCTCCTCTTCATGTTTGGATGAAGAGCCCTCACACTCTGTGCCCCCCCACCTCTCTGAAATAAATAAAACCTTTTAACAAACAGTATTTCAACTGTATTAATAAGGAAACTCAACTGTGAGCTAGCCTAAAAATTTAACCATTACTTATCATTAACTTCTTCGGCAAAATAAGTTCTACATCAACTTACAAACTTTTGGAACGCAATCCACCTAGAAGCTGAGGTCCATCTGTACTAAACACTTCACGAAACACTTTCAAGCACATTAACTTGTTTGAACCTCGTATTTCCATCAGATAAGACCAAGTATTATTATCCCAATTGGGAGAAAACAGGGACAGGAGAGAGGGGACAGAAAAATGGCTTGCCTAAGATCACACAGGAAGCAAGTGACAGCTAAGGCTTAAATCTAAATTCCCATCTCCCACTCCGTACTTTCTGTTCTATCACATTGCCTGCTTTCTTTGGCAAGGTTCAAAGAACTGACATTTTCCTCATCATAATTAAGGTCGCTTTCTGCTTTCCACTCATTAAGTGGTACATACCATCTGGCTTTGCACTGCTTTGCTGATTTTCTATGCAACAGTGAGGCAATCCTAGACCACTGGTTTTTTCCATATTTCATTACCGCTGCTTTCAGAATTTCATCCTAAAAAAATTGTCAAAGAAAAACAATATATTCGATCACAAAATTCCAAGTGAGAAAAGACAAAATTTAAATGAACTCTGACAGGATTCCTAGGAAGAAAGAGAAAGTCATAAACACACACACACACACACACACACACTAGGTAGGGGGGGAGAAAAGTACAAAAACTGTGTTTACTATAATAACAAACAACAAAACAGAACTGGCAAAATGCAAAAAATTAAGGAAAAAAAAAATCCCTCAGCAGGACAGCTATACTTCCTCATACACAAACCCTTCCCCACCCCAATAAACTGGGAGTACAGCCCAATCTGAGAAAACCTACTTGGCAGTGATTAACAAAAAGTACTCTCCAATGTTTGGCTGTCATCCTCTCAAAAGGATACAGCTCAATCATCTATTCATTCATTCAAAAAACATTCCCTGAATACCTACCTGGTACCAGGCTTGCATACTTAGCAAGAGAATGAAATGGGCCCCATCCAGGCCTCAAGAAGCAAGTCAAGACTCTAATGAATCCATTCTCCACTCCAGTCTACAAATATCATTTTCTCCCTAGTCCCACAGCCCTTGCTTCGACTCAAAAATCCACATTTCAGGTCTAACCTAGGAATTAAGAATTTCTTCCCTGTTACACCAGTCAGTTCATTTACTGTTTCACCAGGGGACCAACCTGATATGGAATTCACGAATTCCAGGGGAGTCCAAGGGTACGCCATAGATCCATCCCAAGGATAATAGAGCAATAGATGAATGCACTTGGGGCATTTTAGCCTTTTTTCCACATTGAACTTGAGATACATACCTAATACATTCCACCGCATTCCATGCCCGCACAACGCCCCCCCCATCAGAGATTTAAAAAGACTGCAGAGCTTTGGCCACTACACAAGAATCCCACTGTTATTTGATTTTATACATCTGTCCTCCTCCAGAAGTCATCTCTTCTCAAATTTAAACAGTCTAGTTCCCTCTGTGCAAGTTGTGAGACAAGGTTGTCACAGATTTTATGTTAATTTTGCTGCAACACTGCTAGACTTAGACACATCTTCAACTAAGTACATATAGCAGTTATCCACCCTACTAGATTCATTATGCAAACATCTGCCAAACAACCTGTTTCATGTTGGTTACAGTCCTAGGTTCTAAGGATTCCAAGACCTGGTCCTCTTGCAGTGCTGTCTGCTAGGAAAAAGCAGCTATCAACTAGCATTTACTGAAAGACTCCTCGTGCCAGACTGTTCTACATTGTTGACTCATTTAATCCTCGAAGAAGAAGAAGATTCCCATTAGAAAACTGAGGCTCTGAGAGGGTAAGAAATTTACCAGCATCACACAGGAGAATGTGATGCTTGCAAAAGGGTAAAGCAAGAGGTGCCATGGGACCACTGGGGGTGTAAATTATTTTTACAGAGTGATTGAGCAAAAATTCCAAGAGTTTCTGTTTTGAAAGATGGTCAGGAAGATGTCAAGCAGTAGGAGGAGAACATTCCAAGAAGGTACAAGAAGTAAAAAGACCCTGCGTAAAAAGATACAATGTGCTCACGAAACTGACAAATTCAGTGCACTCTGAACACAAACTGCACCAAAATCTTAATTAGTATTTTGCTCCTTCGCCGCTGCCCTTCAGCCAGCCATTGGCATCATCCATTGCATTTCTGGAAGCAGAGAGACTACCGTACGCAGTTTGTCCTATCTGGCTTCTATCCTGGCTGAGGCGGAGTGACAGGAAAAGACAGGCCTTGGATCTGTGGTGACGACAGACAAGCTATGCCTTGATAACAGATAACAAGAAGGTTGCGCGCATATACGGGCTCTGAACTTGGCACTCCAGCTGCTTCCCCTCTGCAAGGAAGTCAACGAAGGAACAAAGTTGTGGCCATAGCACTTCTCTACATTTGAGTTACCAGAGAGGCACCCAGGCCGGGCTGAGGGAAGGGGGTGTAACAGATTACCAACTCTCACTGCTGTTCTGCCCCGCCCCCTCTACACTGCGAGTTCCTCCAAGGCGGGGGCGCGTCCTCAATCCAACAAATACTCAGTAAGGGCCTAACATGTGCCTCGGGCGTCGTCAAGCGATTAAATCACAGTCCCTGTCCCTGGGGTGCTCAGATAACGCAGGGCGGGACACCAGATTAAGACCCCGAGGGTCCGCCCCGCGGTGCCCCCCTCCCCCCGCCTCGCCAAGCAGACCCCGCAGGGCATCCTCCTCTCCTCCCCGACCTCCGCGCGCGTGCGCAAAAGCTGCCAAAGGGGGCGGAGGGCAGCGGACGGCGGGAAAAGGGGACTTACCTCGGTATTCCTCCACACGCCCCCCTTGATCATAATTCGAGGCATCTTGACTGCGGGGTGTCTCGGCAAGTGGCCGAGAGGAGCTTCACAAAAGTAGTAACGGCGCTACGGCCACGGGACCTAAAGCTGCCACTTCCTCCAAGCGCGACCTTCTGGTTTGAAGAGATCTGCGCAGGCGCAAGGCTGGGGTGGGGGTGGGGGAAGCAGAGTAGCAAGTATCGCGAGAACCCGTTTGCTGAAAGGAATCAGCGCCTTGTTTGTTAAAACAGCTCTAGGAAGACTGGCAGAAAACCATCAAACACCTCTAGGTAAAGCGCCTTGCGCCGCGCGCATGCCCAAAACGGGTTGGAGGAAACCACGGCTCTCGCGAGATATCACCTGCAACGTTCAATAGAAAAGGTTGTAGTGGAATTGATCGTGACGTCACCTAGTGGCGAAGAGAGGGAACATCACGCGTGCGGAATTGGCGCCGTTCCTCTGAGAAAAGCTTTGTTAATTTATTAATTTAGCATTTTATTAGGCATTTAACCAATAGGGATTTGTTCGCAAAATACTCATGAAAGGAAAATGCTTATTTAAGCCTAATTTTTTTTAATCTGTAAAATAGAGGTAATAGTATAGCAACCTCATAGCGTTGTCCCCAGGATTAAATGGGATCATAAACCTAGCCCAGTATCTGATACATAACTGCGCCCGAAAGTGGCAGCTGTTGTTACAAGAAGGACAACACCGGATGATCGGTGATTGTCCCAGAAACCTGCAAAAATACCTCGTCAGAGTTTGTCATACATAGCTAGACAGTCTATGCGGATTGATATTAAAGAATTATCATCGACAGGTACTCGTATTAGACAAACTCAGGTTGGATTCAAATCTTAGCTCTCCCATCAACTTGGGTAACAACCTTGCTGAATCTCAGTATCCTCATCTGAAAAGTGGGGTTAAAGCCTAACTCATAAATTTGGGTGGCAAATTAATTGAAACATACCTAAAGCCCAATGAAGTAGAGATTGTCAAACTGCCATTCTACCTCCCAGGGCCTCACTCAGTGTCCCTTGCCATTTCAAAACATCCCCTTGGTGTCAACCCTGGAAAGTATGAAAATATTTAGTGGACTAAGAAACATCTGAGTATTTATATAATGCTTTTCTCTTTGTATTTCTTCATTTGCCTCTTCTGGAAAAGCTACATAATCTTCTAATTACGTATTTGTTAAATTTTTTTGCCTTGAAATGGGAAGTTGTACCAATAAAATGACTACTTTGTTGAAAGCAGTGTTGGCTTGTGAAGGACACATAGACTTGTCCAGGTAAGATCTCAGTCCACTCTTATCTCTGATATCCACTGGCTCTGTGACCAGTGACAAGCCATTTTCTGTCTCTGGACCTCTGTTCACAATGCTCCTCTATAGAATGTGTGACCTCCTCTATAGAATGTAGAATCTCCTACCCACCTCAGCTCCCATCATCCACTCAGTTACTGTGGTTACAATGTCTCATTCTTTCTCTTTCTCTCTCTATATATATGTATATATTTCTCTCTCTCTCTCACACACACACACATACACACACACACACACACACACACACACACAACGCGGGCACGCACACACACACAACACTGGCCATTTGATTGATCTGATCAAAGCTGAGCCAATTAAGTCTCCTCCCCAGGAATTTTAACCCTGGAACCTAGAAGAGGCCAGTCTCTCTGCTGGCCAATGAATCTCTAACATGTGACACCAGGAGTTGTCTGTCACCACTTTTCTGTATGATGTAGACTAAGAAGAGAAGAAAGCAAGTTCTCGATTCGTTGAGAGCAGCAGAGAGGATGGCATAAAACAACAGAGGTAGGTCCTGACTATGCCAGAGTCCCTGAATCCAGTATGTTCCTCGATCTTAGGTGCATCCCTGTTCTTGAGTTACGATTAGTTCCCTTTCTGGCTTTAGCCAGTTGGAGTTGGGTTTCTTTTATTTGTAGCCAAGATTCCTACAAATCAGAGTTGGACCATCCTCTCTCAAGAGCTGTTTCAGATCTAACATTACAAGTGTCCATGATGATGGCTTCTCCTCCTCAGGACCACCTTTATCCTACATGTAAACCTCTGTACCAACTAGGAAAAGGTGATTCTTCTTCAAGGCACTTTATTAACACCTGCTGGAGAATTGTCACAAAATACTGATTTTTGGAAACAAAAGATTTGGTACACGAATGTGAGATCAACCATGTCTACAGCATAAATGGTGCCCGCTAGGAGCATGCATTGTACAGCCTGCCCACTGGGATGGTGCAGCCCTGACAAATGTCCTCCAAGGCTCCCTTGACTATGCAGACTGCATATCTAGGGATTCAGAAAATGCAACATCATGCCAGTTCCAGGATGTCTAAAACAAGACCGCATAGCCATGAACACAAAAAGTTGTCCTCCAACATGGCATGGGTTGGCCAGCAGCCCCACTATGTCACTCCAACCTCATCAGCCAGGACTCAGGACCCCTACAAAGAGGCCATTGCCACCCCAGGGGCTGCCAAGGATCTCTGGCATGGCAGCCTTAACGAGCAGCCCTCATCAAGCAACCAGACTATACAGTCAGTCACTGTGATCTTCAGGAAAGCAAATGGTCAGTTCCAGACAGAGGCTTAATGAGAAAGAGACTCCACTTCCTTCTCATTCACCCATATGTGTTCCTCAGAGCTCTGGTTACATGGGGACAGACCATTAAAAATAAACAGGCTTTTAAAATAATTATTTGAATTTGAAAAAAGCAGCATGCTCTGTCCACTCTTTTTTATTATTTTTTTATTTTTAAAGATTTTACAGAGATCACAAGTAGGCAGAAAGGCAGGCAGAGAGAGAGGAGGAAGCCGGCTCTCCACGGAGCAGAGAGCCCGATGCGGGGCTCGATCCCAGGACCCTGGGATCATGACCTGAGCCGAAGGCAGAGGCTTTAACCCACTGAGCCACCCAGATGCCCTGTCCATTCTCTTTTACACAGTTGCCAAAATCAAAGCCAGTATAGATGTTGTAAGATGAAGAAATCTGTCTCTCCCTGTCACAGGTTAAATTGTGCACCCCACAAATATGTTCCAAGTTCTAATCCCTGATACCTGTAAACATGACCTTATGTAATCAAGTTAAGATGAGGTCATACTAGAGTAGGGTGGACCTTAATCCAATGACTGATGTCCTTAGAAGAAGAGAAGAGACGTTGACACACAGGAGGAACCCTATATGAAGAAGAAGGCGGGGCGCCTGGGTGGCTGTTAAGTGACTGCCTTCAGCTCAGGTCATGATCCCAGGGTCCTGGGATCAAGCCCCGTATCAGGCTCTCTGCTCAGCGGGGAGCCTGCTTCCCCCTCTCTCTCTGCCTACCTCTCTGCCTACTTGTGATCTCTATCAAATAAATAAAATCTTTAAAAAAAAAAAAAAAGGACCCCAATTTTTACTCTGACCCACAGTGCACCCAAACAAAAGAACACATTTCTAAGCAGATGATCAGAGCCATGTGCACACCATCACTCCTGGAAGCTGTCCCCACACTGTTCCTATATTTGATGGTCGAGACCAAAATACATTTCCTCGGAAGACAAATCACTGGGACTTTTGGCTTTGCACTTGATATGAGGCTGGGTCCCTCCATGCACATTAAGAAGTGTTTATTTCTCGCAGATATATTTCTTACAAAGTTCGGGTTTGGGAGCCTCACTGTTGGCTCCTCAAGTCAGTAGGGGCCCCCACATCCCTAGAATAGGCTCAAGCCATAATCCTTCCTAGAGTTCCCCAGCATTGGAAGGACACCAAATGGTCTCCCACATCCTTTCTCAGAGCCCACTGGGAATGTGGCCAGTAGACCCCCTAAGAGGTACACCATTCCACATCAAGCCCATTGTTTAGTTTCAGGTCAAGGCATCACTCTGTCCTGATTTTCCAGTCTCTCAGTCACTGGCATAATCTAGAGGAATTCCAGCTCTAACATACTTCAGCAAGTCAAATCCTATAAACAAGGCTTTTATCTGCCCAACTTTTGAGGGCCAAATGCCTACGAGCAAAAGAAAACAGTCTAATCCAACTGGATACTCATTTCTGGAAATGCAGAATTATACAAAATATTCATAAATTGTGTGTGGAATTGTAGAAGTTTAACATCCTAATATCTTAATATTTTGGCAAATGAGAGTGCAGAGACTGGAGAAACAGTCTTGGAATGGTCTTCATTTAGCTTATTTGGACTTCGGGGCCACTAGCACTAAACAGAATATTCCCTCCAGGCCACAAGAGCCAGTTTTCATTTTTCCCAAGATCCAAAATTAGAATACCTTGCATACAACGTCAAGTTGTTACTCTAATGCATTCACTTAGAAATGTCACATACAAGTTGTTTCTATTAAGACTGCAAGCTGGGACGCCTGGGTGGCTCAGTTGGTTAAGCAGCTGCCTTCGGCTCAGGTCATGATCCCAGCGTCCTGGGATCGAGTCCCACATCGGGCTCCTTGCTCGGCAGGGAGCCTGCTTCTCCCTCTGCCTCTGCCTGCCATTCTGTCTGCCTGTGCTCACTCTCTCTCCCTCTCTCTCTCTCTGATGAATAAATAAAATCTTAAAAAAAAAAAAAAAAAGACTGCAAGCTGCAGTTATTTAAAGAAATGAACACACACGGGGTGCCTGGGTGGCTCAGTGGGTTAGGCCGCTGCCTTCAGCTTGGGTCATGATCTCAGGGTCCTGGGATCGAGTCCCGCGTTGGGCTCTCTGCGCAGCAGGGAGCCTGTTTCCTCCTCTCTCTCTCTCTCTCTGCCTGCCTCTCTGCCTACTTGTGATCTCTCTCTGTCAAATAAATAAATAAAATCTTTAAAAAAAAAAAATTAAAAAAAAAAAAAAAAAATGAACACACACACACACACACACATGCATACGCACACCTGCACACTAAGGCTATTTACCAAGGAACCTAAAGTGGGTGAAGGGTATTTTCAAGCCTTAAAAGGTCCAATGTGGGCTGCCTGGGTGGCTCAGTGGGTTAAGCCTCTGCTTTCAGCTCAGGTCGTGATCTCAGGGTCCTGGGATCGAGTCCCACATCGGGCTCTCTGCTGGGCAGGGAGCCTGCTTCCTCCTCTCTCTTTCTCTCTCTACTTGTGATCTCTCTCTGTCAAATAAAAGTCTTAAAAAAAAAAAAAAAGGTCCAACGTTTTTGAGCCTAGAAGAAGGACTGGAACAGCTAGGACATCCACATATTTTTCCCACTTGGCCCTTTGGTCTATGCCTTAGTCTCCCCAAAAGATGCATGCATGTGGATTTATGTCCTGCCCAAAGTTAGCAGCGAAACTCCTCAGCTGCTGGTGGTTGGCAATGCCGAGGAGTAAGAAAGACCTGGCCACTCAGATGTGCTCACAGAGCACCCCAAATCCAGTGAATGATTTCTAGGAGATGGAATGTGGCACTACAACTCAAGATCAATTATTCAATAGCCTTCTTTTTTTAATCCTATCTCCTTCTGTTTAGAGCCATATATTAGAATTACATAGACCTCTTTGAAATCTAAAGGTTAATATACACCTTCTGAAACTGTCCTTCAGTTGGTTTCCTTAATACCTTTACTGTGTAGGACTTCTTCCCTCCAAAACTGACAACGCAGAGTGTTTCCTATTCCACTTAGATAATCCCATCTGGAAATTCCTGCAGAATCACTTTTTCCATTTCTATTGTGTTCTCCATTATCCATCCACACAAGCGGTCGCAACTGACTTTTTTTATATTTTAACACACAGAAGCATAAAAATTTGCTTTTTTCAGGAGTGCATGTATTTGAGAAAATCTGTTGGCAACCTCTTTTTTCTTTCCTTTTCTAAATTGTTTGGTTTTATTTTCTTTTCTGGATTTTGTTGTGGACGGGAGTGAGCTTTGTGTCCCATGGGCAAGAAAATCAGCCCAGGGACATGTAGATGCTAACCCAAGAAGTGGTCAAACCCAGTTGCTGGTGGTATGACTACAATGTTCTCTGCTAGTTGGTCCAAAGGCCAGTATGAAGACAGCGTTCACGTACTGCATCCTAAACCTGTTTCCTTTACTTTGGCTATGTCTAGAGACAATGCTTTGCCAATGAAAGAAATCATATCTCGTGTTTTGGGTATTTTGAGTGTCAGTCTGGGCCCCAATTCTTTCTTTCCACCTTAAGGTTTGGGCAGACCAGACCTGCAACCCTCATTAGCCAACCAGCAGGGGTCTCCTTAGTAGAACAGATTGGCTACCCGAGGTGCTGAATCATTAGGGGCACCTGGGTGGCTCAGTGGGGTAAGCCTCTGCCTTCAACTCAGGTCATGATCTCAGGGTCCTGGGATGGAGCCCCATATCACGTTCTCTGCTCAGCGGGGAGCCTGTTTCCCCCTCGCTCTGCCTGCCTCTCTGCCTACTTGTGATCTCTCTCTCTCTCTGGGTCAAATAAATAAATAAAATCTTAAAAAAAAAAAAAAAGTTGCAGAGGGTGACAGCCTGGCCTGACTGTATACAGTTGGCTTTTGTTCCCACCTCTTTCTCCAGATATTTGCTTCTTGCCTCATTGAGGAAAGGCCCTAAGACTCAGGACTGGTCCTCATGGAGCTCTCGTCCTGCGTGGCCATGTGGACAAACGTTACAGAAGTGGAGAACAGCGATGCAGGACAATGGTATGAATGACCTGTGGAGATCCAGCCTTCACAATATCCTGACATGTACCAAGCAAATAGCAGAGAAAATCTCAAAGTAGTATTAATAAGAACAATTTTACCAAAATTAATGAAAGCCCCATGCCTGCATTTTACCAATAATTTGAGAGTATCCTTCAAAAACTAAATTTAACTGAATAAAACTGAAGACTGGCTGTCTACCAGTAGAATTGCATCAGTGTTAATTTTAAGTTCTCTGAATTTGATACTTATATGGCAACCATTGGAGAAGATCCTTTACCTCAGGAGATACATGTTAAATTATATAGTAAAGGACTATGATGGCAGCCACTCATTCTCAAATAATTCCACAAAACAATAAGAGTAACAAAAGAAAGAGAGAAGGCACCAAGTTTGACAAATGTTAACAGTTGTAGATTCTGGATGAGGGATATGTGGGGATTTTTTCATTGAATGAGTCTCACAACTTCTCTGTAAGTTTGAAAGTTTTCAAAATATAAAGTTAAAAAGAGCACAGCACAGTGATTACTCATCAAAGTCAAGCGTTTGATTTAGAGCAGTCACACTGACAGAAGCGATCGATCGGAAGAGGCTCCCCTGACTAGTCAGTACGGGTTCTACGGACCTGTTTCTGTTCAGGACTGTCTTGCGGAATCCAGAGAACCTGTGGATAGAGGCACAGAGTTAAAGGCTGTGCTCCATTATAAGATTACCAGTGCTCAACCAACACACTCAACCAGTGATGCGTGGCCGTGTCATCAGCCCAAGGACCACGTTGGGGCAAAGGACACCATCTACTCTGGGAGAGGCTTCGCCTTCTTTCCTCTCCACTGTGAAGCCTCTCAAAGGCCTTCTCTTCCAGGCTTGCCTCCAGTTTTTATACTGTTCTTTGAAGGTTCTTTAACCCACCAGGAGGGTATAAACTGTGCACCAAGGGGGACGCTGGTTGCCAGTTATCAAGCTCCTCCACCTCTCTTATCTCGTGCTTCAGCCTGTTGGCTTTCTCCTTCACCCAGAAAGGCAAGCTGTGGAAAGAAAACAACACTTGGGTTTGAGTTTGTATGCAGCAAAATGGACAAATACCTTCAGGGGATCAGACACGGCATCCTCCAAAGCAAGAAGGCCCCCCAATTTAGGAGACTGGCGATGAAACAAACCACCATGTTAGTTGTTCAGCATTTCCCTCTTCCCCAGACCTAACTCTCTTTTCTGCCCTTCTCTGCCCAGAGACCTGACCCCTGCAACTTGTACCACCTTGACCCTACCATATGCCCCTAGCTTTCAGCCAGGCTTGGCTAACACCTGGCTAATCAACAGGAAACCAGAAAGCAAGCAGAGGTTGGGGTATTTCTCACCTAGCTCCTCTACTCCTACTATCTCCTGAGGTACCCCACTTCTGGCTGTGACTACACTCTCCACTGCCACAACACCTTCCTGACAGCCATTCTCCATCTCCTGTCAAGCTGGGCAATGAAACCTTTGGGAGTGGTGACAGTGGTGACTGCCCAATCAAGAGAGCCTCAGGGGACTTTGCCCTTCCACGAAATTTCCCTCCAGCTGTTTATCCATCCGGGAACAGTCCTTTCATTCAGCTCTCTTGAGAAGCCCACCTGAGTGTGCCTTCTGTTGTTTTGCTGTGGCCTCAGTTAAGTCAGACACCGGCATCCTCCCAAGTCTGCAGAGATTTGAAAGGACATATGCTGGCCTACACTGTGTGTATTCCAAGAGGTACCAGGAATTGGGACTCCTGGGATGAGTCAGACATTCTTCATCTTTTCAACTTTTGGCAGCTACGGCATACATTTAGGGAGAAATGCACCATGACTGGGGGAAAAATGCCCTGATAAATCTGCTAGCAATGGGGAAGTCCTTGCAGGAAGGAAACAGGATGACTACATAGGTAATAGGTGGGGGTCAAGGGTATCACATAAAGAAGCCCAAACAAGACGAGCGGGCTCTTATTTGGGCAATATAGAAAGATACTAGCAGAAAGCATCAATAGAACAAAACCACAAGCATTCCCTAACATCGAAAGAAATCATTTTTTTAAACTTTTGTTGAAGTAATAAAAAAAACCAGACTCATGATAAAAATAATATAATAAACATAATAATTGTAACAAAATATTATGATAGACTTGAGATCAAGTCTGTCAAATTGGGGCATCCGGGTGGCTTGGTCCTTGAGCGTCTGCCTTCAGCTCAGGTCATGATCCCAGGGTCCTGGGATCAAGCCCCACATCGGGCTCTCTGCTCAGCGGGGAAGCCTGCTTCCTCTTCTCTCTCTCTGCCTGCCTCTCCACCTACTTGTGATCTCTGTCAAATAAAATAAATAAAATCTTTTAAAAATAAAGTAAAATAAATAATTTTTTAAAGACTTTATTTATTCGACAGAGAGATCCCAAGTAGGCAGAGAGGCAGGCAGAGAGAGAGGGGGAAGCAGGCTCCCCACTCAGCAGAGAGCCCGATGCGGGTTCAATCCTAGGACCCTGAGATCATGACCTGAGCTGAAGGTAAATGCTTAACCCACTAAGCCACCCAGGTGCACCTAAAATAAATAATTTTTCTTAAAAGCTCTTACTTTAATTGATCTTTTCTACTGTTTTTTAAGTCTCTATTTCATTTATCTCCCCTCTGGCTTTTGTTATTTCCTTCCTTCTACTAACTTTGGGCTTAGTTTGTTCTTTTTTCTAGCTCCTTGAGGTGTAAAGTTCAGTTGTTCATTTGATCTTTCTTTTTTCTTAACATAGGCATTTGTTACTATAAACTCTTTTAGACCTGCTTTTGCAGTATACCATAAGTTTTGGTATGTTGTATTTCCATTTTCACTTGTCTGAAAGTATTTTTTGATCCCTGTTTTTATTTCTTCTTTGATCCATCACTTGTCATATATTTGTGATTTTTCCAGTTCCCCTCTTGTAAATGATTTCTGTTTTCACAACATCACAGTCACAAAAGATACTTGATATGATTTCAGTCTTCTTAAATGTATAAAGACTTATTTTGTGCCCTGGCAATTACTTTCATTTTAAATATTCTAGAAGAGTGTTTACAAAAAGTGCAGAGTACGGACATGAGAAGCCCTAATTATGTGCCTCGAGGAATAATACAGTACCATGAAGGTATTAAAGCTCAAAAGTCTGGGGCATCTGGGTGGCTCAGTGGGTTGAGCCTCTGCCTTCAGCTCAGGTCATGATCTCAGGGTGCTGGAATCAAGCCCTGCATCGGGCTCTCTGCTCAGCGGGGAGCCTGCTTCCCCCTCTCTCTCTGCCTGCCTCTCTTCCTATTTGTGATCTCTGTCAACTACATAAATAAAATCTTAAAAAAAATAAATAAAGCTCACAAGTTCAGAATAAAAGGCTTTTATTTTGGGGCGCCTGGGTGGCTCAGTGGGTTAAAGCCTCTGCCTTCGACTCAGGTCATGATCCCAGGGTCCTGGGATTGAGCCCCGCATTGGGCTCTCTGCTCAGCAGGGAGCCTGCTTCTGCCTCTCTCTCTGCCTGCCTCTCTGCCTACTTGTGATCTCTGTCTGTCAAATAAATAAGTAAAATCTTTTAAAAAAAAAAAAAGGCTTTTATTTCCACTAAGCTCCAGGGTTTGGTCTCTTCTCTCAGCTGAACGTAGGTCAGACTGTGGGTCACTTGCCCACTCTAGCCATACTTACATGACACTGTTTTGTATTAGAAAGTGAAATTTTGGGGGCGCCTGGATGGCGCCAGTTAATGCAGTTAATGGCATCAGTTAAATGTCTGCCTTCAGCTCAGGTCATCATCTCAGGGTCCTAGGGTCGAGCCCCGCATCAGGCTCCCTGCTCAGTTGGAAGTCCTTTCTCCCTATCCCCAAACTCATGTTCTTTCTATCTCTCTCTCAAATAAATAAAAATTTTAAAGTTAAATTACTTTAAGATTTATTTATTTATTTATTTAAGAGAGAGAGAGAGAGAGAGCGCACACACACACACACACACACACAAGCAGGAGAGGGGCAAAGGGAAGGGCAGAGGAAGACAAGCAGACTCTCACTGAGCAGGGAGCCCAACACAAGCTCAATCCCAAGACCCTGAGGTCATCACCCAAGCCAAAATCAAGAGTCGGTTGCCTAACAGATTGAGCCCCCCGGCGTGCCCCTGGAAAGTGAAATTTTTTATGCTGACACATATAATTTTCTAGGTCTAAACCCTACTTGGGCAAATAAATGAGGTTCAGAATGATGGTGAACTTAAAATACGAGATCAGAAGAACGATATTTCCCTCAAACATGAGAATATTCAGATGGCTTTTCCTCTGCCTCTTCAAACTCTAACCAGCCTCCTTCGCTGCACTCATTTAAGCACTGGCCTTTCTTTTCCAACAGCTCTTGGGTTTTGAAAATCTTTTTGCTCCATATAAACCCCCCCATAGTGTTTACCTAGCACAATATGGGGCCTCTGGCGGACTGTCCATCTTACCTGCTGAAGATGAGGACAACCCAGCTGCCAGACTCCACAGCACTTGCCCTCCAAGTGCCTCACCAAAACCCTCCATACAAATTGCCCCACCTGCTGGAAGGCCAAAGGTCCCTCTGTGTTGGGGGCCTACGAGCTCCTTCGTAGGAGAAAATTATTATAAATAACTAATAATTTCATAAAGATTGGATAATATAAAAACACGGTGCGAGAACTCACGTAGGAATTTGTGGAAGAGGCTCTAGTGGAATAAATGTATCATATTTCTTTTCATAAGGCACTCTGAAAAACAGAACAGACAACCATCAAATTGGCATGGCTTCTATAGCAGAGAGATTGGTACATCATCGTGTTCAATAGAATGTTTAATTTTCCGGTTTTAATGGCCTCCTACGGGCCTCACAGCTATAAAGGTCATAATTCTTATTATAATTTGTACTAAACATCATGAAAGCAAACGTGATCCATTTTTTAAAATATTAATGCAATATACCTACTATTTTTCTTTTAACTTAACAAACCTCCCTTTCTCCTCAGTCACTTTGGCCTAAGTTTAGTTCCAAGTGTAGATCAATTCAAACAGTAGTCACTGATGAACAATCTGATTCGATATGAAACTGAAAAGTCTTCAGACTTACAGTAATAACGATAGGGACAAAATTAACAACCACATTTTTGTAGTCAAGATCCTGTGTATAATTTCAGTTACACACACACATATACGCGGACACTAAGGAACTAGAAATGAACTTTTCTAGGAATTGTCGGCAACCATGCTTTGTTGGAATCTATTCCTTATGAAATATAACATATATAGTACAAAGAGATACAATTACTTTAAAATTAACACAAGAGGGGCGCCTGGGTGGCTCAGTGGGTTAAAGCCTCTGCCTTTGGCTCAGGTCGTGATCACAGCATCCTGGGATGGAGCCCCACATCAGGCTCTCTGCTCAGCTTCCTCCTCTCTCTCTGCCTGCCTCTCTGCCTACTTGTTATCTCTGTCAAATAAATGAATAAAATCTTTTTAAAAATAAATAAAAATAAAATTAACAAAAGAACCCTAGTATTCACAGACACTTACATGGAGAAATTCACTAGTGGGAGAGTTGATCCTGTTTTGTGGAAGTCTTTACTCTGTTCTGGGTACATATATGGATTATCTCCTGGAGTTAACTTTGGTATTCCATTCCTAGGATCAATATCTGTGAATGATATTTAAAAACATGGGTGTGCCTGGGTGGCTCAGTCATTAAGCATCTGCCTTCAGCTCAGGTTACAATCCCGGGGTCCTGGGATCGAGCCCTGCATCAGGCTTCTGCTCAGTGGGGAACCTGCTTCTCCCTCTCCCTCTACCTGCTGCTCCCCATACTTGTGCTGGCTCTCTCTCTCTCTTCAAATAAATGAATAAAATTTTTAAAAATTTAAAAACATGATCATAAAAAGGACTAAAGGTAATCCAAAGATAGGCTCTATCAATATGACAATGGAAACAAGATAATTTCATGTTTTTTTATGAGGTACATATTATTATGTTTGTGATTGTCTTGCCTGGAGAAGATGAAAAGTGTGCTTGAAAAACACTGTGTTTGGGAGATTTTCCAGAAAGTGCCATGATAACCCCACCCTGGGAAAGAATAATCGCTTAGGTTCAGATGGGATATTTTGGTTTAAAGTGAATGGTGAGGGGCGCCTGGGTGGCTCAGTGGGTTAAAGCCTCTGCTTTCGGCTCAGGTCATGATCCCAGGGTCCTGGGATCAAGCCCCGCATTGGGCTCTCTGCTCGGCGGGGAGCCTGCTTCCTCCTCTCTCTCTGCCTGCCTCTCTGCCTACTTGTGATCTCTCTCTGTCGAATAAATAAATAAAATCTTTAAAAAAAAATAAAGTGAATGGTGAATCAAAGGTATCTGCAAAGAGTAAGCAAGGCGTCTGCTTAAAATCTGAGCATTGGTGCTCTTTGAATCCCTGTATCTTATAATGCTTAAGAAGCAAAGGTAATTGGAATCAGTGTCTCTGACTAGATCTCAGAAGGAAATTAGCTAATGAGGAAGAGCTACAGAAGAGAAAAATTATATTTTCAGGTCTATTTCCCCATAATTTATAACTACAGACAACATTTTGTTCTTTGTTCTATGACAACAAATTAGGCCTTGAAGGAACTCCACCAATGGCCTGATCATAGCTAATGGGTTAGAGCCAACCATTAATGAAACATATTTCAATCTTTTTTTTTTTTCTATAATAAAGGTGTTGAATTTCAGTTTGTAATGGAAGCTGACTGGCAGTCATGATGCTGTCTCTTCATCTTATCCAAGAAATAACAAGAGAGAAGAGAATGTCACGAAAAGAAGAAATGTCTGGTGCCAAGCTTAACAGTATCAAGCACTGTAAGAGATTGAGGAAGAGAAAAAAAATGGGAAAAGATCATTTTATTCTGGAGTTAAAGAAGTCACTGCACATCACCTAAGAAGTAATCACACCTAAAACAAATCAAGCCTATAGGTCCTACTATCAGTTTACAAGAAATACACAGGACAGAGAAACCTGTTAAATGGTACCAAGAAGTGTAATTGGCAAAATCCTGACTGGCAAACTCTACAGGATACATGATCTAGTTTCTTTCTGGTTTTTTTTTTTTTAAGATGTTATTTATTTATTTGAGAGAGAGACAGAGTGAGTGAGAGAGCACACACAGGGTGAGCAGCAGAAAGTGAGGGAGAAGCAGACTCTCCATTGAATCATGATCCCGATACAGGGCTCGATCCCAAGACCCTGAGATAATGACCTGAGCCAAAGGAGACACCCAACCAAATGAGACACCCAGGAGCCCATGACATAGTTTCTACACCAAATAAACTGCAAGGAAAGGGGAGGACCTATATTAAAAAGAGACTTGATGGATGCCTGGGCGGCTCAATCCACTGGGCATCTGCCTTCGGCTCAGATCATGATTCTGGGGTCCTGGGATCCAGCCCCACATTGGGCTCCTTGCTCGGCAGAGAAACTGTTTCTCCCTCTCCCTCTGCCTGCAGCTACCTCTGCTTGTGCTCTCTCACTCTCCCTCTCTCTATGTGTCAAATAAATAAAATATTTTTGAAAAAGAAATTTAAAATGTAAAGACAATACTCCATTTCTTTTTTTTTTTAAGATCTTATTTATTTATTTGACAGAGAGAGATCACAAGTAGGCAGAGAGAGGGGGGGAAGCAGGCTCTCTGCTGAGCAGAGAGCGAGATTCGGGGCTCGATCCAGGACCTTGAGATCATGAACTGAGCTGAAGGCAGAGGCTTTAACTCACTCAGTCACCCAGGCGCCCAACAATACTTCTTTTCTTAAATGGAATAAGAAGCATGAAAGTGATTGTGATACTTTATTCTATATATTCAGTAAATATTTCATAAGTATATCTTTGCATTTATTCAGCACATATAAAGACCATAAAAGGAAGGAAGGAGGGAACAAAGGAATGAAGGAAGGATGGAAGGGAAATAATAATGCACATAATTCAGGATAATGTTTACTTTGAGCTAGGAGGGAAGTCATGGGTTAGGATTAGGATTTGAGTCGATCGTGATAATCCCATTTATTTCTAACGAATACTTAACACTGGCCCAGTTCTAGGCAGTGAGACGGGGTGGATGGAAGTCTCCTAAAGACCATTTGAGAAAATTTTCCCTTTGTTCTAAAAGAGAAAGGCAACAAGAGAGATTCCTCTTTTTCATGTTTTGAATAGAGATACAATGCTTGGAACAGCAACAGTTCTCTTGTAACCATAAGATGACAAGTATGAAGACAAAAATCCAACACAGTCTGAGAATAGCAGCACAGAAAGACAAAATGAACTGGTGTCTTTGATGACATCATTGGGCAACCAGTCCATATAGGCCACCTAGATTTCAAAGCTTCTTGTTAAATATATAATAACTAACTTCAAAAAAAGCATATAATATCTGGGGCACCTGGATGGCTCAGATGGTGAAGCATCTGCCTTCAGCTCAGGTCATGATCTCTGGGTCCTGGGATCAAGGCCCATATCAGGCTCCCTGCTCAGTAGGGAGTCTGCTTCTCCCTCTCCCCTGCCTCTCCCCCTGTTTGTGTGCACTCTCTCTCTCTCTCTCTCTCTCTCTCAAATGAATAAATAAAATCTGTTCAAAAAAACATATAATATCTTGTGATTTAAGCCTCTGACAGTTTGGTTTTTGTCCTACTGTGGCCAAGAACATCCTTAAGTACTATACAGCTACACTTAGTCCCTTCCTGATTTTTCTCCATTATCTCATATTTAAATAAATCTTCCCCATTCTACCCAATGGCTGCATCTCAGTTGGGAGTGAGAAGTCAGGGTGTGCACAACAGACTTACATGATATCAGGGCTCTGGGGTAAGGCTTTGGGTCCTGGGTCATGGACTGCAAACCACACTAGTATCTGATACTCACATTATCTCTGCTACTCTCTGAAAGCTGCCATTTATTTTTGTTGTCTGCTAAAACATGTCATCTAATCTGATCCTCAGGAAGCCAGCCCCCTCCACAATGTATCAGGTGAAGCATCAATTTATTCTCCTTCGATCCCTAGCTTGATGGTCCCCCACCCCTCATACTGTGGTCTCCCAGCATTTCAGTTGTAAGACCGGGGCAGTTCTCCTGGCTGGCTCTCTGTTTCTTACTTTCTCTGTATCCCAATCTTTAGTCTTCACAGGGCACAAAAATGCAGCTATTCCTCTGCATCTCCTGGGTAGGTGAGACCTTGAGGCTGGCTTTCTGCCCAGACATTGCCCATAGCAGTCACACTACCCTGCTGCTCAGCCAGAGCAGATAACCACTTGACTCTGAAGCTTGAGATCTCGCCCAGCCACCCTCAGAGGCAGAAACCCCAGCTAGGCTTTGGTGTTGGGAATCAAGCAGAATGCGGGACTCCCCAAAGCTCTCCCACCTCCTCTAGCATGGCTTCTTGTGTATTCTCTTGCCAGACAAAAGCCTTGATCTTTAAAACTATTTGTCTCTGGGGATGCCTGGGTGTCTCAGTGGGTTAAAGCCTCTGCCTTTGGATCGGATCATGATCCCAGGGTCCTGGGATCGAGCCCCGCATCGGGCTCTCTGCTCAGCAGGGAGCCTGCTTCCTCCTCTCTCTGACTGCCTCTCTGCCTACTTGTGATCTCTGTCTGTCAAATAAATAAAATCTTAAAAAAAAAAAAAGAAGAAGAAGAAGAAGAAAACTATTTGTCTCTGCTCTGAGTTTAAAGCCTATGTTGAGGGGCACCTGGGTGGCTCAGTGGGTTGAGCCTCTGCCTTTGGCTCAAGTCATAATCTTGGGGTCCTGGTATTGAGCCCCACATTGGGCTCTCCACTCAGAAGGAAGCCTGCTTCCTCCCCGCCACCCGCCTGCCTCTCTGCCTACTTGTGATCTCTCTCTCTGTGTCAAATAAATAAATAAAACCTTTTTTTTTTTTTAAAGGCCTATGTTGAAACTCAAGAATGAGAACTTTCTATTTCTTTCCCTCTGTATCCCTGTGACAGCAATCCATGAAGCAATGGCTGCCTCCTATACAGGTATTTCCAGAGAAGCATGTGCTATAATGGTCCTTGGGTACCCAGCAACCCTAGGATCTTTCCATAAATCTATTATGGGTAGGTTGGGACAGAGAACTCCCCATGTTCCAAACACTCACTCTCTCTCTCTCTCTCTCTCTATATATATATATATATATACACTCATCTCAATTAC
Organism: Mustela putorius furo; assembly: GCF_011764305.1. Taxonomy (NCBI): domain Eukaryota; kingdom Metazoa; phylum Chordata; class Mammalia; order Carnivora; family Mustelidae; genus Mustela; species Mustela putorius. The sequence goes on along the minus strand of NW_025422123.1, from coordinate 10,989,077 downwards.
CTTTAATTAAATAAGCTATGAAATAACAGCATGCACTTCAGGCTAAGGTTTAAGGGAATATTTTCCCTTTGAAGAATATAATGTACAATTTAAATACATATGATGGGCAGCAGCTAACTGAAACCTAAATTATTTTCTGGAGGCTTGAATGAAGGTTTCTATTAATAAGTATCTGAGAGAACTTATCTGAGGACTTAAATGTCACATTAGCATTTTATGAAATTCAGAGAAAAACAAAAATGTGGATCAGCATATGTTGTGAGTTCTTTGCCAGAAAGTGCAGTCTGCCAGCCGTCCCCTTCACTTTCCCATCTTCCTGGCTGCGCTCGAGTGACATGGTGACCCCAGAGGGCGGATGCCAGCCATGGAATGTTGGGCCTACAGAACCACAACTCAGGGAGTATTTTTAGGCATGGCACAGGCAAGGTCCAGGAGGAAAATATTACCGTATTTCTTCCTCCCAAAGCACTTGTCCACCATTCTCTCTGACAGAGACCTCCTGTTGCCGAGGAAGACCCCGTTAAAGAAACACTGCTTTCCAACATGGTAGGTGTGGATATTGCTGCTAAATCTTGGGTAAAATGTCCATTCCGGACGCTGCCCATCTTCTGCAAGACATCAGAAATCCTCCCATCAGCATCGCTCCCAGCCTCACGTAACGCAGTTAAATCACAGGAAAGTTGTCCCAGGCACTCTCTGTTTGGCTGTCCTTTATCAACGTGTGTAATCCCTTGGTTCTACATCAGGGGCAATGTCAGCCTCGGGCGGATGAGGCCTGAAAGGAGGGAAGTGGAGAGAGAGGGATCTAAGAGGCCTCTTTTTTCCCTTTTTACCCTCTCGTCCAAAACTGAAGCCAAGTTTTTAGCTGGAAGTGATGTATCGAATGGAAAGCTCTGAGACACTTTTACGTGTCTCAGAGCACCTACATTCCAACCTTCACCCTGATAAGTGGGTAGGAAGAAGAGCATGCCTATCAGGCAGGGAAGGGCCTGGCAACCACCGCAACTGGGCAGGATGGCCCGTGGTGGTGGCAGCAACGATGGCGGGCGCGTGCGCAAGAGTGACACGGGAAGATGTCTCCACGCAACTCCGGCAAAGGAGAAAGGCCCCTGCGAGACCTCGGGCAGGTTGCTGGACCTGTCCGTGTCTTTGTTTCCTCATTCAGTACCTTTCTTATAAACCACTAAAGCAATTTTAAACAATGAGAGATCCCCTAACAGCGTTAGGGTTGCTTGAGAAGCCCTTGGGCTCTGTGATGGCCAAGAAAGCACACAGGCTCTGGAGGCTGGCAAGTTCCAATTCTAGCCCCAACACCGTGTTCTCGTATGAGTGACGAAGTCTCTCCAAGCCTCAGTGGATTCTGTGTAAAATGGGTAGGTCTATATTAGCCACCTAGATTTATATGTGTGACACAGAAAGAGGTCCATGATCTATTTGCCTTGCGTGAAAATAGTTTATATCTTATTTTCCACGAGTGCAAATATGATTGTATATATAATATAACCTATATATGCCTGAGTACATGCATGCATGCACATACATGTTTCAGAATTCCTCACAGATACAGGGCATAATGGAGATACTGTTGGAAAAACACTGGGAAGGGTTTCTATACTCTAAATACTCCTTTATTATTTTAATGCTTTGCTATAGTACTTTTATGGTTTTTATATAAACCATTTTAGTTTTAGAAAATATATTTTATGACATACAATTTTAATATACATTTTATATGTATTTCATATTCAAAAATATATTTCATATATTCAGCAGAGTCACTGTGATAATTAGAGATGAAGCATGTCCACCCCTGACACTTCCTGAGTGAACAGTGCTCAACAGCACGAAAGACTTCTGGAAAGCCCTGGGTGTGGAGGCATACAGGGGAGAGGCTATGACATACTCACTTGTCTGCAATTTAAGCAGACTGAACTCCTCACGATATTTATCCTTTGGCACTTCAGGCAATGAGGTTTCAGAGGAGTGATCAGAATGTGAGGAGGAGGATTTCAGACCCAAATCTGCAGCCAGGCTGGAAAGAAAGAGGATTAGATTCTTCCATGGGCTTAAATTGGTAGTCAGAACCTAATGTTACATATCTTACACTAGAATTACTCTCCCTTATGACAACTAGGTCTGGCCCCCATAAATGTCCACGACATATCATTTATTTACCCACAACTTGAGGGGAATGACACAGTGTGGTGTTTCCTCAAAAAAGTTAGAGAATTACCATATAACCCAGCAATTCCACTCCTAGTCATATACCCCCAAAGAACTGAAAACAGAGACTCTGATACTTGTAAAGGAATGTTCTTTGCAGAATTATTCACATTAGCCACACAGTGGAGACCACCCAAATGCTCACTGACCAATGCATGGAGAAGCAAAAGTGGTATTGACATACAATGGAATATTATTCAACCATAAGAAGGAATGGCGTTCTGATACATGCTGCAACATGAATGAAACTTTAAACATTGTGTTAAGTAAAATAAGCCAAACACAAAAGGACAAACATTATAGGACTCCATTTATATGAAATACCTTAATAGGTAAATTCAGAGAGACAGAAAGTAGATCAGGTTAGTAGATTAGGGTAGATTAGAGTACCAGGGTCAGCAGAGAGGGGAGAATGGGGAATTACTGCTTAATGGGTAGAGCATTTCTATTGGGACTGGTGAAAATGGTTTGTTTGTTTTTTTTTAAGATTTTTTTAATTTATTCATTTGACAGACTGAGATCACAAGCAGGCAGAGAGGGGAAAGCAGGTTCCCCGCTGAGCAGAGAGCCGGATGCTAGGCTTGATCTCAGGACCCTGAGATCATGACCTGAGCTGACCTGATCACGACCTGAGCTGAAGTCTTAAACCACTGAGCCACCCAGGCGCCCAGGACTGGTGAAAATGTTTTTAAAAGTAACAAGGATGGGGGCATTTGGGTGGTTTAGTCATTAAGTGTCTGATTTTGGCTCAGGTCATGATCTTGGGGTCTTGGGACTAAGCCCTGCAGGGAGCCTGCTTCTCCCTCTCCCTCTGCTGCCCTCCCTGCTTGTGCTTGCTCTCTCTCTCTCTCTCTGTCAAATAAATAAGTAAAATCCTTTAAAAAAAAATAGCAGTGATGGTTGAAAGGTAATCAATGCCACTGGGGAAAAATGGATAAAATGGCAAATGTTATGTTATATATAATTCACCCCAATTAAAAAAAAAAGAATGATGTACTGATACATGCTGTAACATTAATGAACCTTGAAAATGAAACACTGAATGAAAAAGGCCAGACACCAAAGGCCACATATTCCATTTATATGAAATGTCCAGAATAGGCAAGTTTACAGAGATAAGAAGGACATCAGCGGTTGTCTAGCGCTGGTGGGTTAGGGGACATGGTGGGAGTGACTGACTGCTCAAGAGGATGGGCTTCTTTTTGGGGGTGATGAAATGTTCTAAAATTGATTGTGGTGATGGTTTAGTGAGTATGTTAAAAACCACTGAGTTTGGGGCACCTGGGTGGCTCAGTGGGTTAAAGCCTCTGGCTTTGGCTCAGGTCATGGTCCCGGTGTCCTGGAATCGAGCCCCGAGCCGGGCTCTCTGCTCGGTGGGGAGCCTGCTTCCTCCTCTCTCTCTCTCTGCCTGCCTCTCTGCCTACTTGCGATCTCTGTCAAATAAATAAATAAATAATCTTAAAAAAAAAAAAAGAGGGACGCCAGGGTGGCTCAGTTGGTTAAGCAGCTGCCTTCGGCTCAGATCATGATCCCACCGTCCTCGGATCGAGTCCCGCATCGGGCTCCTTGCTTGGCAGGGAGTCTGCTTCTCCCTCTGCCTCTGCCTGCCACTCTGTCTGCCTGTGCTCACTCTCGTTTCTCTCTCTATGACAAATAAATAAATAAAATCTTAAAAAAAAAAGAAAAAAAGAAAAGAAAAAGCCACTGAGTTTGCACACTTTAGAAGGGTGAAGACTTTTTTTTCTCATGCACATAAAAAAACAACATCAAATCACAGACCTGTACCCCTGAAACAAATAATACATTAGATGTTAAGTTTAAAAATTTTAAATAAAAGTTAAAGAAAAATAAATAACTTCAAAATGTTAACATTAAGGCACACCTGGCTGGCTCTGTCTGTGGAACCCATGACTCTTGATCTCAGGGTTGTGAGTTCAAGCCCCACGTTGAGTGTAGAGATTACTTAAAAATAAATCTTTTAAAAAATATGTTAATATTGATTCTCTAAGAGGTGGAACTGCCATGAGTTTTATTTTTAATATTGTTTTTATACTTTCAAAATTTATACGTGTACTTACTTTCCTTATAACAAAAGCCATTAGAGGGGCGCCTGGGTGGCTCAGTGGGTTAAGCCTCTGCTTTTGGCTCAGGTCATGATCCCGGGGTCCTGAGATTTAGCCCCACATCGGGCTCCCTGCTCCGCGGAGAGCCTGCTTCCTCCTCTCTCTCCCTGCCTGCCTCTCTGCCTACTTGTAATCTCTGTCAAATAAATAAATAAAACCTTTAAAAATAAAAGACATTAGAAAAAAAAAAGTTCCAAAAAGAAAAAAAAAAGGGGGGGGCTCCAAAACTTTTACTGTGAAGAAATCTAAACAAAGGGGCATCTGGGTGGCTCAGTTGATTAAGCCTCTGCCTTCAGCTCAGGTCATGATCCTGGAGTCCCGGGACTGAGACCCGAGTTGGGCTCCCTGCTTAGCTCAAGGAGTCTGCTTCTTCCTCTGACCCTCCCCCTTCTCATGCTCTCTCTCTCGCTCGCTCAAATAAATAAAATTAAAAAGAAAAAGAAAAAGAAAGAGAGGGGCGCCTGGGTGGCTCAGTGGGTTAAAGCCTCTGCCTTCAGCTCAGGTCATGATCACAGGGTCCTGGGATTGAGCCCCACATTGGGCTCTCTGCTCAGCAGGAATCCTGCTTCCTCCTCTCTCTCTGCCTGCCTCTCTGCCTACTTGTGATCTCTATCTGTCAAATAAATAAATAAAACCTTTTTAAAAAAATAAATAAGAAAAAGAAATCTAAACAGAGAAAAGTACTCACCACAAATAGTTTGACAAATAATTATAAAGCCAGCCCTCCCCTCCACTCTTCCCCCCATCCATTGCTCTCCAGAAACCATTTGTGTGTCCCTATCCCCGAGCATTAATGACTATCCTGACTCTGACTTTTATAGTAATCATGGCTTTGCTTTTCTCTAAGATTTACCACCTAAGTATGTATTCCAAAAAATACAGCTTGGTTCACTTGCTTTTGAACTTCATAATGACAAGCATGTCTACAACACATATTGTGCGTCACGGAGTCTTCCAATCCCTTTCCATGTATTAGTTCATTTAAACCTCAAAACAATTCTATGAAGTATTATCTCCATTTTACAGATGCAAAAACTAAGGCCCAGGAAAGTAAGTAATTTTCCCAAGTTCACACAGATGAACTTGGCCGAGCTGGGGTTTGACCTAGACAGTCCAGCTCCAGGATCCATGCTCTTGCCAAACATGTCATGCCACCTCTCAGAATATTGGCTTCCTGGTCAGAATTTACCCCAATAGTTATGGTCTTAATTGCACCCTTACTTACTCTAGGTGAGCAGACACTTTGCAGAGGCCTGGAGGCTCGCTCACACTAAGACATGTTTCAACAGAAGATGAGCGGCTGACCTTTCTGCTGGAGGATGTCGTGTTGGCAAAGCATCCCTTAGATTCCAGAAAATTGCTGTGTTTAGTACCTGCAACACATCACCATCAGATTTCATTACTGAAATGAAATGAAATGCCTAGCCCTCCATCTTGTTCCCTAGATTATATAAATTATTTTTTCAAAACTAACATTTATTGAGCATGTACTGTGTATTGAGGATTATGTTAACATTTTACATGCATTATCCCACTTAATTCCCATAACAACCACAGAACTAAGTATTGCTTATCCTTCCAGGGAATTAAGGCACAGATGGTTAAGCAACTTGCCTATGATCACACAGAAAATAAACACTTCAGTCCAGATTTGATCGCAGCTCTTGTGACACTAAAGTCAAAAATCCTAACCATATGCTAGACTACTTGACCCTCCAGAGTTTACCTACTTGGAATTAAGTGAAAGAGATAACATCTGAATCAAGCTATCTATCTGTACATTGCATTGAGCATCCCAAAACAAGCTTTCAAAGGATTATTCATGGAAAGACTGATGAATAATCCAAAGAACTACCATCAGAAACTTCCATGGGGGTGCCTGGGTGGCTCAGTGGGTTAAAGCCTCTGCCTTCAGCTCAGCTCATGATCTCAGGGTCCTAGGATCGAGCCCCGCATTGGGCTCTCTGCTCATCGGGGAGCCTGCTTCCTCCTCCTCCTCTCTCTCTCTCTGCCTGCCTCTCTGCCTACTTGTGATCTCTGTCAAATAAATAAATAAAATATATATTTTTTTTAAAAAGAAACTTCCATGGGTTCCACACCCCCCACTGTCATTAATTTATATATGCGTCTTCCCCACCAGACTTAGTATGTCTTACTCATCTTCGCAGCACCCAGAACAGTGCCTGACTCAAAGCAGATGTTCAACACATATTTGAGCAAATAAATGAAAAAGAATTATAACTTCCCAAATTCCCCAAGTAAGAGAGTCCTGAAAGCCAGGCTTTTCAGATACAGAATCATAACCATTATCTTCCCTCTGCTATACAATTACTGATTCGTGAAAGTCAGTCTGTTCTCTTGTCATTTTATAGAGCTATGTGCCTGACCAGTCACTTAAAAACAAAAAGTAAGAGGAATGGATATTGCATTTCTTTATGCATGATTTTATAGTGCATAGAAGCTCAATAGACATAATGTAACCTCTAGTTCTAAGAAAATTACAAAAAAGAGGAGTCAGATTTCTGTGACTCTTGAGTACATTCCCTTCCCCTCCCCCGGGATCTCTATTCTTGAGTTTTTCAGGGTATGGCATAAGGACTGCCTGCATCAGAATTATCTGAGAACTCTGTTAAAAAATACAGATTCTTAAATCCCATCACAACCCACTGAATTAGAATCTCTCTAAGTGAGGCCTGGGAACACGCATTCTGAGCACACCCTCCTTCCCCTGCACCAATTAGGCTCACGTTCTGCAGTGATATTCCTCCTCTTCAAGTCTAGCTCCGCCACTGCATTCAGTCCCATCCCACTTCCTGATTCCCCAACTGCACAGTTTCTCCAATTTGCTAAGTCATGAGGATCACCTTGGGGCACTCAGTTTAACACTTGGATCCCAGAGCTCTGACCCAGACCTGCAAGGGAAGACCTGGGTGTCAGTATGGTTAAGAAACACCTCAGGTGATTCTCAGAGCCGGCCAAGCATGGGAAGAGCTGTTCTGGAATGTGCCACAGCACCTAGAGCAACCCCAGGTAAAGAAAGGGTCACCTGGTTGCTTGATGTGTGAGTAGTTGGGTGGGGTGAGCCCAGGGGAAGGGCTGAGAGAGACACGGAGCTGTGAAGGGGAGAGCACAGTTTCCCAGTATCAAAAAGTAGTGTCCACAAATGTAACATAGACCACACTCTCTGACTACAATGCAATACAATTAGAAATCAATAATTAAAAAACAGCCAAAAGCATTCATAAGCTTAGAAACTCAAACCACACTTCTAAATAGTTTATGTAAATGAGGACAACACAATGGAATTCATGAGGTGCTTCATGGTCAATGACATAAGTACTATAAATCAAAACTTGTAGTTATCCAAGTAAAGCAGTAAGTAGAAAGTAGAGCCTGAAATGCATTTACTGTAATCCTGTATTTCACTGAATATAAGGGTCTAGCATATCAGTATTTTATGTACCCAAAGAACGAAAGCTGCCAATTAAACTATGACAGAATGCTTTACCGCTTATGAGTTTTTATTATATATTTATTGAAGCAGTCTTTCAACCTTACTTAGGTGTAGATTTTAAGGACCTGTCATTCATGTGCATGTTTACAAAAGGAAAATATAAGCAAAAAAATTGGTTAAGCCATTCTTGCATTCAAAAGTGTGATTACTGGGGCACCTGGGTGGCTCAGTGGGTTAAGCCGCTGCCTTCGGCTCAGGTCATGATCTCGGGGTCCTGGGATCGAGTCCCGCATCGGGCTCTCTGCTCAGCAGGGAACCTGCTTCCTCCTCTCTCTCTCTCTCTCTGCCTGCCTCTCGGCCTACTTGTGATCTCTGTCTGTCAAATAAATAAATAAATAAAATCTTTAAAAAAAAAAAAAGAAAAGAAAAAAAAATTCTTATAAAAAAAAAAGTGTGATTACTGAACCCTTTTTCAGTGCAATCACTGATGCCCACATTTCCCATCTAAGTTGACCTCAGTGCAACAAGCACATGGGTGATGCAGCACTTCTTAAATGAGTGCTCCTCGACTACTTCTGGAATGTTCTTCCAAGACACAGACATACCTTCTGCATTATTCAGTGCTCATTCAGCAAAGTTTCTAACAACTATTTCACACCTGCTGCTTGGCCCGCTGCACTAGGAAGACCAGTCCAACCTCAGAGATGCAAACTCTGAAAAATGTCCACCTTAGAATTGACAGATTATAGTATTTAAAAAAAAAAAAAAGATTCCAGGGGCACTTGGGTGCTACAGTCAGTTAAACATCTGACATGTGGTTTCAGCTCAGGTCTCGATCTCAGCATCATGAGATCAAGCCCTGCATTGCGTTCCATGCTTGAGATCTCAAGTCTGCTTGAGATTCTCTCTTCCTCTCCTTCTACCCCTCCCATTGGTCCTCTCTCTCTCTCTAAAACAAATAAGTAAAGCTTTAAAAACAAATAAAAAGACAAAGATTCTAGGACACCTGGGTGGCTCAGTTGGTTAAGCGGCTGCCTTTGGCTCAGGTCATGATCCCAGAATCAAATCCCACATTGGTTTCCTTGCTCTGTGGGGAGCCTTTGCCGTTCCCCCTGCTTGAGCCCACTCTCTCTCTCTGACAAATAGATAAATAAAACCTTAAAAAAAAAATTCCAAAATTAATGAGCTAAACTTGCAATGCAAGAAATAAGGGGGAAAAAATAACCCCCCAAAATGACAAAAAAGGATACCATAACATAAAAACAGAAATGAATGAAATAAAAATTATTAGAATTATGGCTTCATGGGAAAACGAATAATGTAGATAAACAAAGTTCAAGAAAAACCAATCTTTAAGAAAAGTAAACAGTAAACTGAGCCTGGGTGGCTCAGTGGGTTAAGCCGCTGCCTTCGCCTCAGGTCATGATCTCAGAGTCCTGGGATCGAGCCCCGCATCGGGCTCTCTGCTCAGCGGGGAGCCTGCTTCCTCCTCTCCCTCTGCCTGCCTCTCTGTCTGCTTGTGATCTCTCTCTGTCAAATAAGTAAATAAAATATTAAAAAAAAAAAAGAAAAGAAAAGTAAACAGTATTAGCAATGAATTACCATAATCGCAAGTAAAATAGAAATAACATTACACATAAAGAAATCAAGTGTCAAAAATGCCCAATTACTTGTTCAAGGTTATAGAGCTATAGAGTGTAATTTATAAAATGTATCTTGAGGGGCACCTGGGTGGCTCAGTGGGTTAAAGCCTCTGCCTTCAGCTCAGGTCATGATCCCAGGGTCCTGGGATCGAGCCCCGCATCGGGCTCTCTACTCCGCAGGGAGCTTGCTTCCTCCCCTCTCTCTCTGCTTGCCTCTCTGCCTACTTGTGATCTCTGTCAGTCAAATAAATAAATAAAATCTTTAAAAAAAATGTATCTTGATGTTACAATAATCAAGATGGTACTGACACTAACCCTAACAGCTAAATCAAGAGAACAAAATAGAAAAAGTAAGTAGAAGAAAATCTTATATAACAGTGGCATCTTGGAGTGCCTGGATGGCTCAGTGGGTTAAAGCCTCTGCCTTCAGCTCAGATCATGATCTCAGGTTCCTGGGATTGAGCTCCACAACGGGCTCTCTGCTCAGCAGGGAGCCTGCTTCTGCCTCTCTCTCTGCCTGCCTCTCTGCCTACTTGTGATTCCTCTCTCGGTCAAATAAGTAAATAAAATCTTAAAAAAAAAAAAAAAAAAGTAGAGGGGCACCTGGATGGCTCAGTCAGTTAAGCGGCTGTCTTCAGCTCAGGTCATGATTCCAGGGTCCTGGGATTGAGTCCCATATCAGACTCCTTGCTCAGCGGGGAGCCTGCTTCTCCCCTCCTTGCCATTTCCCCTGCTTGTGCTTGCTCTCTCTCTCTCTCTCTCCCTTGCTCTGTGTCAAATAAATAAATAAAATCTTGAAAAAAGAAAAAGAGCATTTACTTACAATGATTTTTGCCCATAGGTCTTAACAGTTTCAACAGCAGTTTTTTTTTTTTTTTTTAAGATTTATTTATTCGTTTTAGAAGAGGAGGAGAGTGCATTGGGGGCGGGGGCAGAGGGAGAGGGGGAGAGGGAATTTTTTTTTTTTTTAAGATTTTATTTATTTGAGGGCGCCTGGGTGGCTCAGTGGGTTGGGCCACTGCCTTCGGCTCGGGTCGTGATCTCAGGGTCCTGGGATCGAGTCCCACATGGGGCTCTCTGCTCGGTGGGGAGTCGGCTTCCTCCTCTCTCTCTCTGCCTGCCTCTATGCCTACTTGTGATCTCTCTCTGTCAAATAAATAAATAAATAAAATCTTAAAAAAAAAAAGATTTTATTTATTTGAGGGGCACCTGGGTGGCTCAGTGGGTTAAAGCTTCTGCCTTCAGCTCAGGTCATGATCTCGGGATCCTGGGATCAAGCCCCACATCGGACTCTCTGCTCCGCAGGGGGAGTCTGCTTCCCCTCTCTCTCTGCCTGTCTCTCTGCCTACTTGTGATCTCTCTCTCTCTCTCTGTGTGTGTTCAAATAAATCAATAAAATATTTTTTAAAAAAAGATTTTATTTATTTGACAGAGAGAGAGCAGAAGAGCACAAACGGGGGAGCGGCAGAGGGAGAGGGAGAAGCAGGCTCCCCGATAAGCTGAGAGCCCAATATGGGGCTCGATCCCAGGATTCTGGAATCATGACCTGAGCCAAAGGCAGTCATTAAACCACCTGAACCACCCAGGAATCCCAGAGGGAGAGAATCTTAAGCATTTAAGCAGGCTCCACATCCAGCCCAGAGCCCGAGGTGAGGCTTGAACCCAGGACCCTGAAGTCATGACCTGAGCCAAAGTTAAAAATCAGATACTTAACCTACTGAGCCACCTAGAGGCCCCAGTGGTTGCCTTTTCATAGCATGTAAACATTCTAACTGTATATTTGCTACTAGCGGACTTGAGGTTCACCAAAGCAAGAATTGGTTGCTATGGACGGCATCACAAGTTTCTAGGTTCATTTTTTTTTAATTTTAGGGGCAAAATTCGAACATATTATATAACCCTGAGCTGCAAACAGTGAAATCACTGTCTACAAATTTAGCACATTTCCTTGTTTGAGTAATAAGTTTTGTGTTGGTGGGACATCTGGGTGGCTCAGTCAGTTAAGCTTCTGCCTTTGGCTTGGGTCATGATCCCAGGGTCCTGGGATTGAGCCCCGCATCAGGCTCTCTGCTCAACGGGGAGTCTGTTTCTCGCTCTGTCTGCTGATCCCGCTGTTTGTGCTCTTTCTCTGACAAATAAATAAATAAAATATATTTCTTTAAGATTTTGTTTATTCATTTGACAGAGAGAGAGAAAGCAAGCAGAAGCAGGGGGAGCAGCAAAAGGAGAGGGAGAAGCAGACTCCCCGCTGAGCAGGGAGCCCGATGTGGGGCTCGATCCCAAGACCCCAGGATCGTGACAGGAACCAAAGGGAGACACTTAACCAACTGAGCATGCAGGCTCCCCAAATAAATAAATAAAATCTTAAGAAGACGAACAAGGAGGAGGAAGAGGAGGAGGAGGAGGAGGAGAAGTACTAGTAGTAGTTTTGTGTTAGCAAATGTCTAGAAGGTGGCTGCTGAAACAGGAAAGGCTTGTCTGACAGCAAGGGTAGGAAGAGCAGTCTCTCTGCTAAACAGGCAGAGAGTACATCCTTCAAACAGCTGACTACAGGATCTTCCTAGAAGTAACTAACAGAGCCTCGAATACAACCCAGAGACACTTAGATACAGCTTCTAGGGCTTCTGGCTGCCTCTCTGCATCTCCTCAAAGAGAAGAGAGCTGAAATTACAAGTCTGAAATTACAGTGATGCTCCCATTGTGTAAAGTAACTTCAGTCATTCTAGCAAGTCAATTACCTCTCCAGCCCGGCTCCCCACACCTGCCCCACCTCTCTAACTCTGGAGGCTCTTGTAATACAGAGAAGCTAAACCACATCCTTCTGGAAAAGGTCATCACCTTGCATGATCATTGTTATTCAAATTCAATGTCCGGTCAGCCAACCAATAGGAAACTAACAAGTTCACTAAACCGCTCTGATACAAGACGATTCAACTAAAAGGACCAAGAGAAGGTTCCAGCAACTAGAAAGGAATTCAGGGGGAAATGGGGAGTTAAGAAGAAAGTCTGTTTCTTTGGTACCATCTGGAATTCACGCTAATTATTTCCATGTCTTTAGTCAGGAATAACACCTTACATAACCAAGAACTTTCGCACACTTGTCATCTCGGCTCATTTACACAATAGCATGGTCTGGCAGCAGAAAGTAATACATCTAGCCAAGCTAGCTTAATGTGGATACCTTTTGAACAAACACTCTGTTTCTCGCCCATTTCTTGACTCAACAAACAACCTGAGGGTCCAGGACAGTGGTTTTTTAACCCTGTTTTTGGATCACTGACTCCCTTGAGGAGTCATGAAAGCAATAGGCCCCCCTTCCTGGAAAAATGCATATACACCCCCGTTTTGCATTCATCTTCAACAGGCTCATGGAGCCCCTTCCTTCCCGAAACCCATGGACTCCGTGTTAAGCTGAGCTCAGATGTGGTCTCCTGAGGGGACATACCTACAGAGCAAAACAAGAAGTCATAGATCTTTGGGGATCTCAGGGTCTGGTGTTCTTCCAGTAACCCTAACTCAAAAACATGGAGCCCCTCTACTCCATCTTTAAAACCCCAGCTCCCTCCATTACCTGAACTCAACCTGGAAACTATGGAAAAGTCTGGAGCTTAACATTAGAATCCCAAACCCTTTTCCTCCTTGCTGACCTAGCCACATCGGACCATTAATGGTTCTAACTCCTTCTGCTCTTCTGCTCTCCACTTACAGGTGGGTATGGAGAGTCACACCTCCTTCCTCTCCATGCACTTGTGAAGGAGAAAAGGAGATGGGAGATCTGTAATACAAAAGACCGAGGACCAAGCTATGATCTGATGGGGCAGAGACAGAACATCTAAAATGTTCCCTTTTTCCCACATGCAGGTCACTCACCTACAAACGCTCATACACTCACTCCAAGGTTTTCTGAGAGACTGTGGCTGTTCTGCCCCATGACCCTGTTCTCTAAAGGCCGTGGGCCCCCAAACATCCTTCTCAGCCTTCAGAACCAATTAGGGAGCCACCATCCATTATCTAATGTAAACCTTTCTTTAAAGGGATCATACTTTCCACCCAAGCTCTCCCATCCAATAAACAGTGCCACCAATCTAATGTCTGAGCAAGGAAAAATGAAAGGACATAGGTTTGGGAGACCGGAAGACTGTGGTCAAATCTCAGTTTCTCTGTTTATTGACTGAACCCTTGGGCAGGTCAAACCTCTGGCTCTCTTTATTCATTAGGAATATACCTCTGGGGCTGTTACAGAATCCCAGGAGGTAATTTGTAAGAACCTCTGCTTTGAGCTACTATCTGCCTCATCCGATCTTGGGTTAAGGGGCAACCCTCTAGGGTCCCTCCATTTTCAGGAGCTTTGTCCTATAACCCAATAAACTCTGCTTACAAAACAAACAAACAAAATATCTTGGTCTAACACAGACAAAGGCTACTATTTAAGGAGTTCTTTTTATATTTAAGGAGTTCTTTTTATACGCCCGCAAACTGGCCGTCCTTTAAGTGTTTTGAACTTCCCGGCCTTGGTATATACTTCGATCTGGCGACCAAATCCACACCCAGCCCTTCCGACTTCCTCAACTCAACTGTCTCTCTTCTCCACTGTGGTCATGGCGGAGTCTCCTTTGTCTTGCCTTCGCCAGTTCTCTGCTGCAGGGCGCTCTGCCGATGGAGGGGAGAGGACAGTCCCGTGGACCATTTCCAGGGTACAGGGACTCATCTACACGTGTGTTGATTTTAAGTATTAAAAGCAACCCGGAGACCAAGGAAAGACCTTTTTTAAGAAAAGCATCAATCAAAGCAAAAAAGGAGAAAGTCCACAAGCCATCAGGTCCAGAGGGGGCAGGGTTGGCGTTTTAATCAGAGCTTCCCTCGCTCCTCCCTCTCCCCGGGCTTTTGTGGTCGAGTTCCAGTGGGTTCTCTTCCCCGCCCAGACTCACTGCCCCGCCGGCGCCAGGTGCTCCTTCCCCTTCCACCTCCCGGGCTTCCACCCGTTCCCTCTGCGGAGATCTCCACCGAGGATGCGGCCAGATCAACGCACCAACCGGCGGCAGAACTGCCGGGCGCCGGGCGGGCGAGGAACCCGAGCCGAGGGCGAGAGCTCAGCGGGTCTGCTGGCTTCCCGCGCGGAAGCGCGTTCCGGGGTTGCCAGGACACCAGCCCGGCGCGCCCCCGCCCTCTGTCGGTGCCGGGGTCCCGGGAGGAGCCGCGCTACCCACCCCCAGCCAGCAAGGGCGGGCGGCGCAGGCCCGGACCTCTTCGAGGGCCGCTCAGAGTTGCTGGACTTCTTTTTTTTTTTTTTTTAAAGAACTGTGGTTTTTCTCAAAGGCAGATTTCATTATTGGAACTGTAGCCTCGGGTGGCAGTGAAGGATGGGCGGTGCACAGAGCTCGCAGATGCCTGTTCATAATTGGCATTGATGAGGCAGGATCACCTACCACTTTTCTGGGCCAGGCGCCCTGCTGGATGTTATCTTCCCTAAGCAGCCAGCTGCATTTTTCAAAATAGAAAGCTGAATTTGAGCAAGGACTTGCTCAAGGTCACCCAAAAAAACCCGAAGATTCATTTCCAAGTTTCCTCACTCCGAATGGACCACTCTTTCCATCATACCAACTTGAATGTGTCTCTAATGCGTTCAAGCATCTTATTAATCTTGCATGGAAAATTTTCCCCCAAGCCTGGTTTAAGTCCCTCAATTCAAATTCAGACCTAATTTCTCCCTTGGTGAAGTGGGGAAAAAAATAGACCATATTTTTCTTCTTCTTCTTCTTCTTCTTTTAAAGATTTTATTTATGTGACAGAGAGCAGGAGTGGGGTGAGGGGCAGTGGGAGAGGGAGAAGCAGACTTTTGGGTGATGGGAAGCCCCACACAGGGCTGGATCCCAGGACCCAGAGGTCATGTGCGACCTGACCTGAGGTCAGCTGCTCAACGGCTCAATCCACTGAGCCACCCAAGTGCCCCCAAGTTTTTATTCTCAATAACAATTTCTAATCAATTATAAAAGAAATAAATGGTTACTGCTGAAATCTTGGAAAATACAGAAAAACAGTGTTGATACCCAGGATCCCACAATCCTAATAAACCACTTTTTCTGGATATCTATGGTCATATAAGAAATCATCCCCAAACTCTGGGGCTTTAAACAACTATCATTATTATCTCCTGATTCTGGGGGTTGGCTAGGGTAAGGTAGGCTGTTCCTGCTTAGGGTCTCTCATGAGACTACAGTCAGAAGGTGCCTGGAGCTTCCTGCTTCGTGTCTGATGACATGTGTTGGCCATCAGCTGGGACCTCAGCTGGGGCTTTGGCGTATACTTCTAGCAGGTTCCACAGCGAAGTCAATGGGAGATGGCCCCATCTTTTGCCCCCAGTTTCCCACTCTAACATGCAGGACCCTATTTCGTGTTCACAGACCTGGGCAGGGATCAGCTCTGAGAAGGGACAACAGGCAGAAGGCTGGGAGGTGTAAGCAGAAGTGTGAGGCAGGTGGCTGCAAGCCCCAGCTAAGGAGGGTCCATTCCTTCTCTCGCTTGGCTCCGATGCCTCCTGTGACCCCAAACCCTTGAAGGCAGCTGGGACAGCGCTAAGAAGTAGGTGCCCAGGGACTCAGAAGAAACCAGATACCAGATGGGGAATAGTATCAGATAAACTCTACTCCCTTCCTTTTGGCCAAGGCCAGACACAAAGTGCCTGAGAAATTTGAGCCTTGGAAGATGGCATTATCTGATGGCCAGAGTGGTCGGGGACGTTGGTAAAAAGCCTCTTGTGTTTGGTAAGCCTCGGGAGTTGCAAGATAAATTGGGGAGGGGGTCTTAAATACTATGCATTGCAAACAGCCCCTATAGGGGAGCCTCTCTTCTCCAATGTCAAGAAAGTCACGACAAACCCTCCTTTAACATGCCTGTCCCTCAAACACCCAGCAGAGGGCAGTGTAAGCCAGGCCATGGGAAATACAAGGGGCCGGAGAGTTCACTTTTGCCTTCAGGCTGAGGCATCACAAGGGCCTCAGACAAAGAGGGCGCTGGGAAAATGAGGGCAGAGTGGATTACTGAAACCCAATCACCTTCGAAGACCTTCAGGGATACGCAAGGGGGCTTGGCAGAGGTGAGGGAGAGGGAACTTTAATTACCTCAGAACCTGCTAACACTACCGGTACCCAAATCCTCAAAGGGCCTCACCACCCGTTCAGGTAAGGAAACCGCTCCCAAGAACCTGCTACACGCAGGGCCGTGTGCTAGGGACAGGGATTCAGAGGTGAGTAGAGGGGCACCTGGGTGGCTCAGCGGGTTAAGCCTCTGCCTTTGGCTCAGGTCATGATCTCAGGGTCCTGGGATCAAGCCCTGCATTGGGCTCTCTGCTGGGTGGGGAGCCTGCTTCCCTTCCTCTCTCTCTGCCTGCCTCTGCCTACTTGTGATTTCTCTCTGTCAAATAGATAAATAAAGACCTTTTTTTTTTTAAAAGGTGAGTAGCGCCCAGTCCCTTCCGTAGAGGAGGGCCTCTGATATGCCACTCTCTTCACCTTCATGATCTTAGTTAATCCTTACAATAGAAACCATGCTGTAAGAGCTATCCCCATTTTACAGATGAGGAAAGACAGACTCCAGGGGGTGAGGTAGCAGTCCAAGGAGTAAGTGACAAAGTTGGGAGTGTAAACCCAGTCTCTCTAGATTCAGAGCCGAGAGTCTCACCGCTCCACGAGAGCCTTCTTAGTATGTGCCCTGAGCAGGGAGAGGTCCATTCACCATCTCCTTACCAGCCAGGCTGTTCCCATCTTAAGCTGCCAGACTGCCTAGGAGACGGTGCTTGTCCCGACAAGCACAAAAATCCCCTTGGCCTGGGTATTGGAGTAACATAAACAAATAAGATTTTTAAATATATGTAACATATACAATGGAGCGCCTGGGTGGCTCAGTCGTTAAACATCTGCGTTCAGCTGGGATCATGACCCCAGGGTCCTGGGATGAGTCCTGCATGGGGCTCCCTGCTCAGTGGGGAGCCTGCTTCTCCCTCTCCCTCCCGCTACTTGTGTTCCCTCTCTTGCTGTGTGTCTCTCTGTCAAATTAATAAAATCTTAAAAAAAAAAAAAAAAAGCATATATAATATATAAAACAGACACACAGAGTAAGGATACCAGCAAATGGAGTGTGAGGCCTGTTCTCCAGGGATCCAGAGGGGAGAAGGCTGAATTTGATGGGGTTGTTGTGGAATTCCTTGAATACCAGGTTTGGCCCAACAGAAAATGGTCCCTGCAGATCCCCCAGTGGAAGAAGGAGGTGGAAAGCAGTGTGTGTTCTGTACCCTCATATCCTCCCTTTGCCCCTCCAGGGCCACGCCCCACTGTCCCCACCCCACTCTGAGCCCAGAGGCTGACTGGTATGGAATGCATTCCCAGCAACCTTGGGAGGCAATGGAGAGAAGAGGGGGGAGGGAGAGGCAAGCTACTCAGCTTCTGTGAGACTCAGTTTCCTCATCTCTAAAGGGGGATAATGGCAGTACCCACTCTGAAAGGTAATGGAGAGGCTTAATGAATAAACACACACAAAGCACTTAGAATGACATGCACGTGGTAAGAAGCCAGCAAGCGTGCACTTCTGTTAAGAGCATTTCCTGCTAGGACTGATTTCTATAATGAAATACAAACTCAAATCGGATGCAAGAGGAACTGAGCAGCATTTGGCCTGTTCTCCTGGGGAAGGAGAGAGGAGAGAAAACAGTAGAAGCAATTTTCATTGTTGCAAGTTGTTGAAGAGCCAGAGGCCCTTGGGGAGGGAGGAAAGTCATCCTCCTCACCCTGCTCACCACACGCTCTGTGAAGAGAGCCGTTAAATCCCTTTGTGTCCCCAACCCAGGGAGTGAACAGGACCAAAGACAAAGAGCCTCTGGAAGGACTGCCTATGGGAAGCAAATGCTTTCTGGGGCAGATGGGCTCCTCAACACAGACTCGAAGAAAAAAATGTCAGAATGGCTGGGCAGGGAGC
This sequence comes from Mustela putorius furo, assembly GCF_011764305.1. Taxonomy (NCBI): domain Eukaryota; kingdom Metazoa; phylum Chordata; class Mammalia; order Carnivora; family Mustelidae; genus Mustela; species Mustela putorius. The sequence continues at coordinate 10,970,667 of NW_025422123.1, read as the reverse complement.
CCACTGATCTGGGAAATTCTCCCCCTAGAAAAGGAGAGCCCAAGACAGAACTAGAGCAATCATATACGGTAGATTAGGAAACTAAACACAAGTTAGGGTTTAGAGAACAGTCTAGCTAAAAATACCCCAGCTGAAGTTGTGAAAAAAGGTCATCTGATCCTTTTTATACAGCAGAGGTGTGACAGAGGGGTTACCCAGCTCATAGGGGAAGAACCATCTAGAAAATAAAGTTGCTCACAGCCCAAGCTGGTGGTCAGGTGAGACACCCCACTGAGCTCTGCGGTCTGCTGCTTCAGGTCCAACTCCACCTTGCTCTCCCCTACAAGCTTCAGAATAAACAGACTTCCCTTAGGAAAAAAGAAGAGGAAAACAAAAGCCAGTGAAAAGCCAGTGGCTTTGGGCTGATGTGGCCTGAAGCATAAAGTAGTAAGTAGTGGGAGACCTGCTTTCTGCTCAGAGGACACCAGCGAGAGTTCAGGACTTGGTCACGTGCTATAATCCATTGGGTGGGACTCCTGTCTTTATGAAATATCTAGGCTCAGAAAAACAAGGTGTGTCCATTCCTTACCGAACACTGGATATCAGTTCTTGTTACAAAATGGCAGCATGGTCATTGGTGTTCATCCATGGAGGGCCTCACTTTGTGCCAGGCGTTGTGGTGGGGGGCTCAAAGCCTCTCACACCTCGGGACAAGCCTGTGCGGTAGGTACAATGAGTATTTCCATTCTCTTGATCTCTGTCTGAAGAGATGAAGTAATTTCCCAAAGGTCACAGGACCTTACAGATCCCAGCCCACACCAGACCTATGTGCTTCAGAGAGCCTATCCCAGGAGCACCTGGCTGGCTGAGTCAGTAAAGGGTGCAACTCTTGATCTTGAGGTCATGAGTTTGAGCCCCACGTTGGATATAGAGATTACTTAAAAATAAAATCTTAAACCCCCCAAAAAAGTGCCTCAGTTGGTTAAGTGACTGCCTTTGGCTCAGGTCATGATCCTGGATCCCAGGATCCAGTCCCTCATCAGGCCCCCCATTCAGCAGGGAGTCTGCTTCTCCCTCTGACCCTCTCCGTCTCATGCGCTCTCTCTCTCTCATTCTCTCTCTCTCAAATAAATAAATAAGAATCTTTTTTTTTAAAGATTATTTATTTATTTATTTGACAGAGAAAGAGATCACAAGTAGGCAGAGAGGCAGGCGGGGAATGGGGGGGGAAGCAGGCTCCCTGCTGAGCAGAGATTCCCGATGCGGAGCTCAATCCCAGGACCCTGGAAGCATGACCTGAGCCGAAGGCAGAGGCTTAACCCACTGAGCCACCCAGGCGCCCCAATAAATAAGAGTCTTAAAATAATTTTTTTTTTTGCAACTGGGTGATGGACATTAAGGAGGGCATGGGATGGAAGAGCACTGAGTGTTATATAAGACTGATGAATCACTGCCCTCTACCTCTGAAACCAATAATACGCTATATGTTAATTAACTGAATTTAAATTAAAAAAAAAAAAAAACACATTTCGGTGGTGCTAATACTGACTCACCAGAGTTCTGTCCTTACATCTCACATACCCCAACTCCATTATTATTCCATCTGTATATTGCAACCATGAGCCCAGGTTGACCCTAAAACTGGGAGTCTACACTTTCCTGGGAATCCAACACTGACTCCCTCCCTGGAAACCTCTCAGATAACACTGAACAATGACACCAGAAAAGCTCAGTGCTGATCAAAGGCACAGAGGGGCTAGATCGTGTGTGTGTGCATGTGTGTGTGTGTGTGTGTGTTGTCCTGATGCCACTGCCCATCCCAACATCTGAAGGAGCTTCAGTGGCCCCAATACTTCTGGCCTTTCATCCTCACCTTATTCGTCTTGGAAGCCCTTCCCTACTTGTTCTTTGTTCAGACCCCACCATTGCTTCCTTCCCTCCCTAGGCATCAGCCGCCTGCTTCATTTAAACTTTTGCTTTCTGCTTCTGCATTTTGGTCTTTGCATTAGTCATCCATTGCCATAATACTGCTCTGTAACAAACTCCCCCAAAACTTGGTGGCCTACCGCAAGCATATATTTAATCACTCATGAATTTAGAGGCCAACGAGGTTAATATACTTCAGGCTGTGGGTCAGCCTGGCTCCAGAAAGCCCCTCAGATTCAGGTTTGCTCCTTGAGACTGGATCTCCTTCTCCTGGGATCAGCAGTTCCCCAAGGCAGGCTCTTCTCACATCCAATGGCATCAGCACAAGAGGGCTGGGTGAAACAGCACGCTCTCACTTCCGCCCATATTCTGTTGGCCAAAGCAAGTTACGTGGGAAAGCCTAAAACCACTGAAGGAAGGACAGATACTCCATCCATACCAGTGGGGGTAGATGACACAAAATCACATGATACAGGGCATGGCTGTGTACTTATAAATAAGGGGAGGGCGCTATGAGTTGAAAACTGTAATTTGAGCTGATGAAACTTCATCTATCCTCAGTAGTTCCTTCAAAATATGGAGTGGGGAGAGGTTGCGACTGGGTGGCTCAGTGGGTTAAAGCCTCTGCCTTCAGTTCAAGTCCTAATCCCAGGATCCTACCCCCACCCCAATAAGGCTCTCTGCTCAGCAGGGAGCCGGCTTCCTCCTACCTCTCTGCCTACTTGTGATCTCTGTCCGTCAAATAAATAAAATCTTAAAAAAAAAAAAAAAAACCACACACACACACATCAGGGTGTTTGAGGTTGTTGGTACTTGTTGCTTTTTTTTTTTTTTTTTTTTTTTTTTTTTTGAGAGAGTGCGCACAAGCAGGGGAACAGCAGAGGGCGTTGCAGAGGGAGAGGGAGAAGCGAACGCCAGGCTGAGTCAGGGAGCCCTGTGTGGAACTTGATCCCAGAACCCTGGGATCATGACCTGAGCCAAAGGCAGACCCTTGACTGACTGAACCACACCCATGGGTCCTAGTCCTTGTTACTTTAAAGTGGAGGGAAATACACTTTCTCTTCTGTCTATGCCTACTCCTGTGACAAAATTGTGATCCAGTTTTCTGACACTTGGACTGCTTACTGGGTTGGCTCTATGCAGTGTTGGCGAGAGTAAGACCTCACTTGCAGGACTGCCCGCTTCCACCAAACCAAATGTCCTCACGATTCTCATGCTCTAGAATAAGGCATGGGCCCGTTCTCCCAACACTCCAATCTTTTCAAATTCTGATTCTGCTTTTTTCATTTTCCAGAAACCCTCTAAATCAGATCTGCCTTTCTCCCGGATGAAACAGGTCTTTAAAAAGTTCCAGATGTTCCTGGCTCAGCGACACAAGATTCCGATTTAAGGAAGGAATTGGGGCAGGAACGAGGCAGAACTGCATACTTGACACATTTTTCTTCGAAGCAGAGACGCTTGAATACAAAACCTTCGTATTTAGGGAGCGAGCCTTTCAGAGCAGATGAAGAAGAAAAATTCAGAAATCATCACTATTGGAAACAGCATCCTTCAAATGTGGCTTCGATTTATTCTAAGAGATGGCATTCAAACCACCGCTGAGCCCTTAACCGAGTCCACTTAAAGGGAAGGAATCCAATGATAACTGTGACAGGCAGGAGCAGTTCACTGGGAAGCCGGCAGCTCCTGTTACTCATCCCAGAGACCAGGATCTGACACTGAAACATGAGTGGCAGAGCAGTTTCTCCTGGTGATGATAGGAAATGAGAGAAAAATCTATGAGGACTGTCTTCAAGGCACCCATGCTGGCTGGGAACTGTCAGTGCACAGCTGGACATTAATAAATTTACACCAGTAAAAAGAAATGAGAGGCATGTTGTGTCTGGTCCCAGGGCCATGGGCAGTCCACTTCATATCAGAAGTCCATGGCCCTGCAGGAGGTCCCGGAGGCATCAAATATATAGACAGTAGAATGCTAGTTCTGGGGCGCTGGGGAGGGGTGGGGGGGCTGGTGTTGCCTGGGGACAGAGTTCCAGCTGAAATGGACAAAAACGTTCTGGAGATGGGTAGTGGTGTTGGTGATACAGCAGTGCCACTGTCCTGAAGGCCACCAAATTGTAAAACAGGATGGTAAGGATGTCATGTAGATTTCACAATAAAAATAAATTTCTTGGGGTGCTGAGTGGCTCAGTGGGTTAAGCCTCTGCCTTCAGCTCAGGTCATGATCTCAGGGTCCTGGGATCGAGCTCCATGTTGTGCTCTCTGCTCGGAGGGGAGCCTTCTTCCCCTCTCTCCCTCTGCCTGCCTCTGCCTACCTGTGATCTCTGTCTGTCAAATAAATAGATAAACTCTAAAAAAAAATTTATTAATTTAAAAAATAAAAAATAAATAAGCAAGTAAAAATAAATTTCTTAAGCCCGTGATGATTAGGAAATCTACCCAGCAGTTCATCTAAATGCACTTTTCTGCACCTATATTATATTTCAGTGACAAGGTTTAGAATGGTGGAGGGGCACCTGGGTGGCTCAGCCTGTGAAGTGTATGCCTTCCGCTGGTGTCATGATGCCTGGGTCCTGGGATCGAGTCCCATATGGGGCTCCCTGCTCAGCGGGGAGTCAGCTTCTCCCTCTCCCCTGCTCCACCCCACTCATGTTCTCTCTCAGATAAATAAATCTTTTTATAAAAATGTGGGGAAATAAAGGTGAAGATGAGAGACACAAAAAAGTCCTGTGAAGAAAGTGAAACCGGGAACAGGGACGGAAAATGTGAGGAGGAGGCAGGACTCAGGACACAGGGCTTGCTAGCCTAGGTTGCAGATTTCACTCTCTCCTAAGAACATCAGGGAGCAATTTAATACTTTCTTTCTTTTTTTTCTGTTTTTTTTTTTTTTTTTTTTTTTTTTTTTTTTGCAGGGAGCGATTAATTTAAAATTCAAGTACTTAGCACAACGTGCCAAAAACTTACTGTTCAATGTATTTATTATATCAAAGAGGACAGTGTTCATTCCAAGTAAATAGACACCTTCTTACTTATAATTGAAATTTTGTTTCAGCAAAATTCAAGGGCTTTTTGTTTTGATACTTTATTTATTTTGTTTTAGGATCTTTTTTATCTGGCATGGTTTTGCATGAAAAACAAATGTGATAAGTGTTTCTTAAAAGTCAAAGAAAAACATTTTTTTAATTTAAAGGATTTTATTTATTTATTTATTTGAGAGGGAGAGACCATGCAGAAGCAGGGAGAGGGGCAGAGGGAGAGGGAGAAGCAGACCCCCTCACTGAGCAGGGATCCCGAGGTGGGGCTCAATCCCAGGACCCTGAGATCATGACCTGAGCTGAAGGCAGATGCTTAATTGGCTGAGCCATCCAGGCACCCCAGGGAAAAATATTTATATGTATATGTATATACATGTATGTGTACACATATATACACACTATATGTATGTGTGTGCGTGCAGTTGAGGGGGACAAGTTTTCTTAAAATAAAATTTAAGCAATTTTCTTAAAAACCCATGACAAGCCTGGGTGGCTCAGTGGGTTAAGCATCGGGCTCAGGTGATGACCTCAGGGTCCTGGGATTGAGCACCCCCCCATCCCAATGATGGCAGGCTCTAAGGCTCCATGTTCATCAAGGAGTCTGCTAGTCCCTCTCCCTCTGCCCCTTCCCCAGCTTGTACTTTCTCTCACTCTCTCTCTCTCAAATAAATAAATAAATAAATAAATAAATAAAATCTTTAAAAAAGAAAATCCATGACCATATACTGTTAAATTTTGACTTTGACTTAGGGCTCAGCTAAAATCAGACCCAAGTCCTAACTCTGGGGACTAGAGAGCTAAGGAAAAAGTCTGGGGTGAGATCCTAAGGAAGCTAGCCGCAAACCCCAGTTTGGGGAAAGACAGCTCCCCTGTCTGCTCTGCTCTGTCTTTACCAGCTTCTCCTCTGTGTTTCTGCAGTTTACCCTTCTACCCCAACTACCACAATCCGGATGCTTCCCCTGAGTTCATGCTGTCTGGGGAAAAGAAAATGTCAAGTGTCTTTCAGGCATCGATATTTTGCAAGACTGCTCCAAAGTCATTAATTACTGCCTTTCCTTCTCAGGCTGCCAAGTGCCATCTAATACCTTCGATGTATCATTCCGTACAGTCCCTGCTCCAGTGGGGGTAACACTGTCATCCTCAGAACTGACAGCCGGAGTTAAAGCACTTACCCGTCATTTACCCGCCTGTCACTGAGGGCAGAGAGTGAGCCAACTAGTGCTTTCATGAGCCCAGATTTAACTTGTGAGGCTCCCGGTCACTCGTTCAGCTCTTACTGCTACTTAACGATGGAAGAACAGACACTGTTAGGTAAAGACCCTTCTGATTGCTGGATGACATATCCTAGGTAATGCCTGCTTACCCACATCCTACCCTCAAGTTTGCTGGAATCTGTCCCACGTGTGGGATGATCTTGGAAGAAGAAGGAAAGGAGAAAGAGGGACACTGAAGATCCTCATTTCATCAGTTACATTTCTCAAGGCAGAGAAGGCTTCTCGGCTCCAGCTTCCATAACACACAGATACTGCTCTCTTCATGGAAAGTGTAACACTGCCAGGAGCTGGAACAATGGCCCACAAAGCTTCCACTCAGCCCAAAGACTCTGCTCACACGCCCCCCCCCCCAGAGAGCTTCTCCTGATGCCCCAAGTCGGGGTTGGGTGTGTGCCCACCAATGCTGATTCCTTTTTATATCCATGTTCAGCTCTCGGGTCCCTGCACAGCCCCCACCTGACTACGAGCTCCCAGAGGGCAAGGACTCTGTGGGTGCGTGGCAGCCATTCCGTAAGTGTTTCTGGGACAGAACTAAATTTACGTCCTCTCCATATTCCATCAACCAAGTAGAGTATAGTTCTTTTTCTGTCAGCATTTAGAAAGTTTCCAGGGATGTTTCCAAACAAGTAAAGTTGCCCTATTAGGCCTCAAACCCCGTTACTGAACTCTTTCTAAAATGCCTCGAATATTTACTTGATTTGTTAACAAAATACAGTGCTCGCTTTGGCAGCACATATACTTTAAAAATGTTAACAAAATACAGCAGATTTAATGTAGCCTTTCCTTGACGTCCTGGGGGTATTCATTGGCTTGTGAGCTTGGCTGTTCTAAGGGAGAGATTTACCATGGCTTAAATGAGAAAGCTTGTTCTCCCGCCCGGGACAACACAGGACTCCACAGGATCGAGGTGAAGCTATTTCAATCCCTTGCTATTATCCCTGGGGGTTTCCCTTCTCATGACCCTGGCCCCTAAGACCACATCCCAGCCCATGGAGAGGAAGAGGCAGAGGGAAGAGCTTGTGAGATCAGGCACATCTCACTTCTTTTAGCCGAGGGCCCAAATTAAGCCACTTGGCCATGCTTAGCCATAAGAGAGATCCTGCAGGTGCAGTCCACGGGAAATTTGGGGGGTTCTAGCACTAAGAGAGAGAAGGGGATAGTGAACATTGGGGACAGCTTATAGTCTCTGCCACAGCTGTCTTTTATAAATTTTCATCATGGCTCTATTCTGAACCATGCAGGGCTGACTCCTAGCAAGGACCCAGCCTGCTCAAGGTTGTGGGTTCTTCTGCTCCATCACCATTTGGTGTTATGAATATGCTTGTTTCTAGAGGCCCCCACTGTTTATGTGCAGAGAGCTGGAAAACCAACAAGCCAAGCTTTTTAGAATTACATGTTTTAACTTTTTTTAAGATTTTATTTTATTATTCGACAGAGAGAGACACAGCGAGAGAGGGAACACAGGCAGGGGGAGTGAGAGAGGGAGAAGCAGGCTTCCCGCCCGATGCGAGGCTCAATCCCAGGACCTCGGGATCATGACCCTAGCCGAAGGCAGACGCTTAACGACTGAGCCACCCAGGTGTTTTAAACACGTGCGTGCGTGCATGCACGAACACACGCAAACACACACTCAGCCGGGAAGCTGGGAGAGAGGTAAGCTAGGCCTGGGAGCCAAGCTGCTTGGGTTGAAATTCCTGTTCTATCACTCACTGGCTCTATGTCCTCACGCAAGTTACTTAACCTCTCTCAGTTTCTTCATCCATAAAATGGGAACGATAATAGCAATTTACCTCATTGGGTAGTGAGGATTAACTAATTATTCTATATAAAGCATGTAACCCGGCACATAGCAAGTGCCCAATAAGGGAAAGCTATTATTATTAATATGGAACAATTTACTGATTGTACAGGCTCTGAGTGACGGTGGGAAAGACCCTCCTTTGAACTGAGCTTCTCGTGCTTTATGGCAGCTCTCCTCTGCGCTTAGGGGATCTTTTTCCTCACCCCCGTGCTCTGGGCTGGGCCCCAGATGGCTAAAGCTTCTAGAAGCCAGAGGGCCAGAGCAGTGAGTATTGATGGAAATTGGAATCAATTTGAATTTTGATATGTTTTATCTCACACACATCCTGCATGCATTTTTAATAGCGTCTCAGAGACAATGGAATAAGCCGATATCAAATGAAAATTGCATTAATGTTAGGATTTCTAATCCTGTGTTTGGATTTCCATTCTCCTGACGTCCTCGCAGACAGACAGAGGCTCCATTTCAAGAAGGAATAATGGAAGTCTGTGTTCTAATTTATTCAGTGCATTTTGTGGAAGGGCTTCTCATCCGAAGTCTCTAGACGAAAGTCAGAGTGACTAGCTCTCCACCCCTAAAAGCTCAAGTGACAAGGAGGGAGGCGCAGGGAAGTCAGATCCTCGGGCAAGTGAGCGGATTTGACTCCAAGAACGACAAACATCCCATAATGACTGCATCCCCCAAATCCCACAAAGGCTGGGGTCTGCCCAGATATCTTTGTGATGGGAGAAGTACGTGGGTGGGTGGCCTGCTTAAGATTCTCTCTCTCTCTCTCCCTCTGCCCCTCCCTCAAGAAAAAAAGGCAGAGTCTGTCCATCACAGCATAGTGCTGGTCTTTATGACTGGAATTGTGATTAGTCAGGGAATACCAAAACCCTAAAATATCCCATTTTTACGTGTTCCATACTTTAATTTTGAATAGGAATCCATGTACAAAGATTGCAAAATCAAAAACTATAAAAAGGTATACAAGGCAGGCATCCAAGCAGGCCCTTCCTCCACCCCATCCCAACAGAAGCCACAGTTTCTGCTTGTGAATGCCTTCCAGAGCCAGCCGATCAAATACCAGTCTGTTTCCTGTTCATCCCTTTGTGCACAGCGCTAGCATACATTCACGCTATTCTCTTCACTGTTGGAGGTATTTTCACAGCATTACATACAGAATTTCTTTATCTTTTTTTTTTTTTTTAAAGCAAACTCTGCCCCCAATGTGGGGCTCGAACTCACAACCCGAGATCAAGAGTCACGTGTTCAGGACGCCTGCGCGGCTCAACTGGTTAAGCCTCTGCCTTCAGCTCAGGTTACCATCCCGGGGTCCTGGGATGGAGTCCTGCATCGGGTTCCTTGCTTAGCAGGGAGCCTGCTTCCCCCTCTGCCTGCTGCTCCCTGTGCTTGTGCTCATGTTCTCTCTCTCAATCTCTCTTTGTCTGACAAATAAATAAATAAAATCTAAAAAAAAAAGGGGGGGGGGTCACGTGTTCTATCAACTGAGCCAGACCCGCACCTCCAGAATTTCTTTCTTCTAGATTCCCTCAAGAAAAGAAAAAAACACTACACAGGACCCCTGGCCATGGTCAAGGCAGGTAAGAAAATAGCTTGTTATTTGTGCAGCCCTAAGAAAACTGCTCAGGCGCTTCCTCCAAGGAGAATTATGGGTTAGTCAAACCCACCGCTGAACAACAGGCCAGGGCTCAATAACGTGCTCTCTGTATATTGTTATAATGAAAACCACAGGCCCCAAATGGAGTCATTTAGGTTAAGGCTCCAAGTCAGTAAACCCAGACTTCTTACCCAACCTAACTGCAGGCTCAACCCCCCAGAAATGTGACCTCTCACCAGTATAACACAGGAATTTCCTGGGCAGCCCTAAGAAATTTACTGATAGACCCCTTGAGTTCCCCTTAGGAGTGCGACCTTGCCTAAAACAATGGATCCTTGGCTGATAATTTCCTTTTATTTTCTGCTCCCTCTCTACCTTTAAAAATATTTCCTTTTCTGGGGCCCTTCGGAGCTCTCCTCTACTTGCTAGATGAGTTGCTGTCTGACTTATGAATCAATTACTAAAGCCAATTAAATCTTTTTTTTTTTTAAGATTTTATTTATTTGACAGAGAGAGACACAGTGAGAGACAGAATGCCAGCCAATTAAATCTTCCAAATTTCTGGGGCACCTGGGTGGCTCAGTGGGTTAAGTCTCTGCCTTCAGCTCAGGTCATGATCTCAGGGTCCTGGGATTGAGCCCCGCATTGGGCTCTCTGCTCAGCAGGGAGCCTGCTTCCCCCTCTCTCTCTGCATGCCCCTCTGCCTACTTATGATCTCTGTCAAATAAATAAATAAAATCTTAAAAAAAAAAATCTTCCAAATTTCTGCAGCTGAATGTTTGTTATGTTTGTTATGTAACGCCTTCCCCCGACTTCTAGCCCCTTGTAGCACCAGAGTATCTCAGGCCCACAACGGAAAGGTGGTTTCCCACCCAACACAACCTCATCATTCACAACCACACTTCAATGAAGGCTTCTTACAATACACATGCACTTCTTCTGAAATTAGAAAAAAGTTAACAAATACTACCCTTCACATACAAATCAGTAAGGGATATTGCTCCATTAACACGTGGCCTAAAAGCTCTGTGTCTGTTTCCCCACTGTCTAAAATGAAGATCTCTAAATCCAGCCTATTTCCGACGCATTTCACAATCCGTTACAAATATCAGAAGACTTTACCCCCTAAACAGTTCAGCATGCATGTCAGCGACTAGACTCAATATTGGTTCAGTGTGTGTTTTTTTTAATTACACACAATGAAGTGTTTTGACACCAGTCTTGACGGACGCCTACAACACCTCAGTTAGCCAAGATCGTGACGATGCGCCATTTTCCATCTGCCAGTCAGGTAAAGTCTGCTCTTTTAGGAGCTGCAGCTGGGATGGTGAGAGAAAATCCCATCAGACTCAGCGTTAGTGATAAGTGGATACTTGATTTAGCTCAAACCAAAGATGCACTGTAGGAATAGAATGTTACAGAAAAATGCTGCTTTCCAAAGCATCAAAAATGGTTCCGTGTACCAGCTGGGAAGGATAAGTGGGAGGCATTGAAAACTCACAGGATTAAAATTCAAACAGAAGCCACAGAGACCATCAACTCTGAAAAGGGTTTGACTTAAATAGTTTGGGTACTCGAGTGGCTATCTGTCTCTACAATCACCCTTTCTCCTCTCTTAGCACCTTCTACCCCCCAGCCATCGGTTACTTTACGTACCTCTGACACCAGCATGCCAAGGTGTGGTTAAGACGTCATTGAAAATACCCAGAGGATAACTGACTTCAGATGTTACAACCTAATCCGTTGTGTCACGTGAAAGAAAAAAAAAATCTGTTAATGGAAGAAATGTAGTGTCTAGAACGAAGAAGATCACGGGTCAAGAATGTGAGAATGTCTCCAGCCCTGTCCAGGGGAGAGTGTGCTAAGTCTGGCCAAGGCAAATATTCCAGGCCTGTATCCAAACAGTTTAAGACAGTGTCAGCCACTAACCCATCACCCGACTCATTCCCCTTGCTATGCTGCTCTGCTCATTAAGCAGACTTCTGAAGATATTTGTTTCTCAAGCCCACAGGAGAGAAAATGCAATGGCCACTTGCCCCAAGCATCTGATCGACTTGGCAGTTTCAGATCTCACCATTCTGGTTTGTTAGTAATTTCCTGTGAAGGGGATAGCAGGTTCTGGGCACAAGTGGGGTGGGGAACACTCAGATGTTTTCATTTCTGGATTTGCAATCTTGAGAACCTAACCCTGAGCCCTGGTACTATCTTGCCATTTGGAAATCCTGCCCAAGTGGACAGATGAATTTCACTAGCTCTCACTGCTATTTCGACTCTCTTGAGCATTAAGTGCCTAAGACAACAGGGACACCAGTAAGTAATACATGTAATCTACCTTGACCTTCAAAGGTAGACTCTAATTGCCCTCTTTCTTTTCTCACTCTCCATACCTGGTCCCCTTGATCCTTTTACTCTTTCCTGTCCCACCCCAGCACCTACGAGCCTCCAGGGTTCTAGCTCCAGGCCAGTTGGGCCCCGACATTTTCCCCCTGAGGTCTCTGCATGGTTAGAGGGGGTCCTAAGGACTCTCACTCCTTCACAGCAAACCTTTCCACAGACAAAATTTCCCCCAAGAAAAAGATCATGAACACTTCAAATACAAAGAGAAGTTGGAAGAATGATACAGTAAGCACTCATCTCCTCCCCACCTAGATTCTACAACTGTTAACATTTCTCTGTATTTGCCCTATCCCCATACCACTCATCTGTCCCATCCATCAATGAATCCATTCTACTTCTGATGCTATTCAAAGTAAGTTACAAATATCAGGACACTCCACCCAACTCCTAAACACTTTGACAGACTTATCAACTAGACTCAACCTGTTCAGGGTTTTTTCTAAAGCCTTTTCTACCCTTCACTCTTGCTATCAAAAATAGTTCATGGGGTGCCTGGGTGTCTCCGTCAGTTAAGCACCAGACTCCTGATTTCGGCTCAAGTCATGATCTCAGGGTCCTGAGATCGAGCCCCACCCTATGTCGGATTCCACACCAAGCATGGAACCTGCTTAAGATTTTTTCTCTCCTGGGGTGCCTGGGTGGCTCAGTGGGTTAAAGCCTCTGCTTTCGGCTCAGGTCATGATCCCAGAGTCCAGGGATCGAGCCCCGCATCGGGCTCTCTGCTCATTGGGGAGCCTGCTTCCTCCTTTCTCTCTGCCTGCCTCTCTGCCTATATGTGATCTCTGTCTGTCAAATAAATAAATAAAATCTTTAAAAAAAAAAAAAAAAGATTTTCTCTCTCCCCCTCTCTCTGCCCCTCCCCTCAACCCTGACTCTCTCTCTCTAGCTCTAAGAAAAATTAAATAATAAAAAAATTAAGGGGGGCGCCTGGGTGGCTCAGTGGGTTGAGCCGCTGCCTTCGGCTCAGGTCATGATCTCAGGGTCCTGGGATCGAGTCCCGCATCGGGCTCTCTGCTCAGCAGGGAGCCTGCTTCCCTCTCTCTCTCTCTGCCTGCCTCTCCGACTACTTGTGATTTCTCTGTCAAATAAATAAATAAAATCTTTAAAAAAAAAAAATTAAGGGTTCAACCCTTATTGCATGTTTAGTGTTTTGGTTTTTTTAATCATATACTGTGTGCTCCTTTCAGTAGCATATGTATTAAAACTAACACGATAAAGATTAGCATAGCCCTTGTACAAGGACCTCATGCAAATTTGTGAAGTGTTCCATGTATTAAAAAAAAATTACATACTGTGATAATACCCTACATCCATTAGGATGGCTACTATGAGAAAAATACAAAATAAGAAGTGTTAAGGGGATGGGGCCCCTGGTGTAGTGTTGATAGAAAGGTACAGCAACTGGGGTGCCTGGGTGGCTCAGTGGGTTGAGCATCTGCCTTCAGCTCAGGTCATGATCCCGGGGTCCTGGGATCGAGTCCCACATGGGGCTCCCTGCTCAGCGGGGAGCCTGCTTCTCCCCCTTTAACACCCCCTGCTTATATTCCCTCTCTCACTGTGTGTGTGTATGTGTGTGTGTGTGTGTGTGTGTGTCTCTCTCTCTCTCCCTCTCTCTCTCTGCGTCAGATGAATGAATGAAATCTTTTTAAAAAAGGAATGTAGAGCGACCACTGTGGAAAACTAATTAGCAATAGAAATACTGTATGATCCAACAATTCCACTTCCGGGTATGTACCCAAAAGAATTGAAGCAGAGTGAAAAAGATATCTGTACACCCATGTTGATAGCAGCGTTGGTCACAATGGCTAAAACGTGAAATCAATCCCAGCATCCAGTGGATAAAGAAAATGTGGGCTATACATACAGTGGACATACATTATTCATACATTATACATACATTATCCTTAAAAGGAAGGAAATTCTGACACGTGCTGCAACCTGGATGAACCTCGAGGACGTTATGCTAAATTAAATAAGCTAAACACAAAGACAAATTCTGTGTGAGTCTACTGGTATGGGACACTTGGAGTAGTCAAATTCATACAGGAAGCAAGCGGAATAGCAGTTGCCAGGGGCTGGAGGGAATGGGGAGTTACTGTTCAAATGGGAAAAGTTTTAGTTTTGTAAGATGAAGAACTCTGAAGATGGGTGGTTGCACAACACGAATGTCCTTAACACCACTGAACTGTACATGTAAAAATGGTTACAATGGTACATTTTGCTGTGTTTTTTCACTGCATTAAAAAGTGGGAAAATCGCTTATGAAAAGTTTTGAAATGAATTTTGACAAAGACATATAACAGGGTAACCCAACACCTATGACGAAAGAACATTTCCGTCTCTTAGAAAGTTCCTTCGAGTGCTCCCACTTTTTTAAAAAAAGATTTTAGGGGCGCCTGGGTGGCTCTGTGGGTTAAAGCCTCTGCCTTCGCCTCGGGTCATGGTCTCAGGGTCCTGGGATTGAGCCCCGAATCGGGCTTCTTTGTTCCACAGGGAGCCTGCTTTCCCCTCTCTCTCTCTGCCTGCCTCTCTGCCTACTTGTGGTCTCTGTCTGTCAAATGAATAAATAAAATCTTTATTTAAAAAAAATAAATAAATAAAATAAAATAATTAAAAACCGATTTTAAAAACAGATGCATTGGAGGCGCCTGGGTAGCGTCTCACTTTTTTTTTTTTTAAGATTTTATTTATTTATTTGAGAGGAGAGAGGGAGAAGGTGTGAGCACGCAGAAGGGAGAGGTGGAAGGAGAGGGACAAGCAGGCTCCTAGCTAAGCAGGGAGCTCCCTAGGGGGCTTGATCCCAAGACCATGAGATTATGACCTGAACTGAAGGCAGACGCTTTAGAACTGAGCCACACAGACCCCCTTAAGCATCTGACTCTTGATTTCAGCTCAGGTCTTGATGTCAGGGTCCCGAGTTCAGACCCTGTGTTGGGCTCCACTCTGGAACCTACTTAAGGAAAAAAACCCAGATGTGTTTTCCCTGTTCTAGAACTTTATAAAATTGGAATCATCAGTATATATTCTTCTGGATAAAACTTCCTTTACTCAGCATGTTTTTTTTTAAGACTTTTTATTTATTTGACAGAGAGACAGCAAGAGAGGGAACATGAGTGGGGGAGTATGGGAGGGAGAAGCAGGCTTCCCACCAAGCAGGGAGGAGGGAGCCCAATGGGGGGCTCCATTCCAGGACCCCCACCAGGATCAGGACTTGAGCAGAAGGCAGATGCTTAACGACTGAGCCACCCAGGTCCCCTCCTCAGCATGACTCTGAGATTTGTCCATATCGTGTATGGGCATGTCCATCCATGTACAGCAGTAGTGTGTTCTTTCACACAACTAAGTCGTTTTCAACATATGTATACACCACATTTCTCCTGTTGGTGGACACTTGGACTGTTCCAAGTTTTTGGTTATTACAAATGAAGTTGTTATAAACATCCATGTACAAGTGTTTTTGAAAATATGTGTTTTCATTTCTTTTGGTTAAATGCCTAGAAGAGGAATTACTATATCTTAAGATGATGTCATTCTTGATGTGGCTGGATTTAGGTTCACGATTCTATTTGTTTTCTCTTTGTCCTGAATGTTTTTTGTTCCTTTATCCCTCCTTTCCTGTTTCTTTGGATTGAACTATCTTTTATAATTCCATTTTCACTTCTCCATTGGCTTTTTTTTTATACCTTCTTTTCTTTTAATTTTATTTATTTATTTGAGAGAGAGAGAGCAGGAGGAGAGGGGAGAGGGAGAAGCACACTTCCCGATGAGCAGGGAGCCCAATGCAGAACTCAATCCCAGGACCCTGGGATCATGACCTGAACCAAAGGCAGACACTTAACAAACTGAGCCACCCAGGTGCCCCCTCCATTGACTTTTTAACTGTATTTTGTAACTTTTCTTGGTAATTGAAGTGAAATTTACATCACATAAAGTTAATCCACTTAAATGTTCAATTCAGGGATGCCTGGGTAGCTCAGTCAGTTAAGCAGCTGCCTTCCGCTCCAGTCATGATCCCAGGGTCCAGGCTTCAAGTCCTGCATTGGGCTCCTTGCTAGTTGGGGAGCCTGCTTCTTTCTCTGCCTCTGCCTGCCACTCTGCCTGCTTGTGCTCTCTGACAAATAAATAAATAAAATCTTAAAAATAAATAAATAAACGAATGAATGAATGAATGTTCAATTCAGTGCCTTCACAATGTTGTACAACCAGGACTTCTATCCAGTTCTAAAACATCTCCATCTTCCCAAAATAAAACTCCATACCCAGAGGCAGTCACTCCCTATTCTCCTCTTCCTCAGCACCTGGCCACCACCAGTCTGCATGGTCTCTCTGGATTTGCCTACGGTGAACATTCCATATAAACAGAATCATTCAGTATGTGGCCCTTTGTGTTCAGCTGCTTTAATTAGCATAATGTTTTCCAGGATCATCCACATGGAATCGTGTATTCATTTGTTTCTAAGACAGAGCAGTATTTCCATTGTATGGATACACCATATTTTGTTTATCTAGTCCTCCCCCCCCCCCAAATTTGGATTGTTTTTACCTTTTGGCTATTGTGAATAACGCTGCACACGGCTTTATTTTCCAGTGCTTGCTCTATTACAGCCATTCACAAGTATTTTGGTTTCAGGACCCTTTATACTCCTAACAAGTACAGAAGATCTCCCAAAGACCTTTTATGGGGGAGAGATAGAGATATACAGATATATGATATGAAACTGAAAATTTTTAAAAATATTTGAATATGTTCATGTTAACATGAACAAGATGTTTTTATGAAAAATATATATTTTTAAAATATTTTTTAAAAGACTTCACAGAGAGGCACTGTTTTATGTTTTTGGAAATCTCTTTAAGGTCTGGCTTAATAGAAGACAGGTGGAGACTCATAATGACTTCTGCATTCAATCGGTTGTGACAGGCTGTTTTGGTTGGCATACAGGAAGTAGAATGCAGCTTATAAACATACATGTTGGCAAAATAAGGCTCTCACAGTGCTCCTGAATGGGTTTCCAGGAACCCCCAAAGTCTCTGTATCACACTTAAAGAATTGTGGCTCTAAGGATTTCAGTATATACCCTTAACTTTTCAGAGTCCACCTAGGGTGAATATTATTCTGCTCCTTGTAAAATGTAAGAACTTTGCAACTGTATTGTGCCACTAGCAAGCCCATTCTTTATGTTATAACCACATATATGACATATATATTATATAACATAAAATATATACTACATTACATAACATATATATTGTATGACATATTACTGGAGCAATAAATGGAAAGCTACAATTACAAAATTATTTTGCTTTAAATGGTTAAATGCTTTTTAAATAAACTGAAGAAAAAAGATAGGCTTTTATATTTATCCATAGTTATCAATCCCAGTGTTCTTCCTTCACCTAAAGACTCAAATTCCCATCAGGGAGTAAACCCCTTCAGCCTGAAGAATTTCCCTGTGGTGCAGTCCAATAATAATAAGCTCTCTTCGTTTTTATCTGAAATTGTATTTTGTATTTGTTCTACAAAGATAATATACTATCTCTTTAACATAACTTTTAAATGTTACAAACGAAGAGTCTCTTGCCTCTTTTCTCCACCTTAAGAAACAAAGCTTCCAGGGATGCCTGGGGGCTCAGTTGGTTAGTCATCTGCCTTCTACTAAGGTCAGGATCCCAGGGTTCTAGAATCGAGTCTCACTTGGGGGGGGGTGGTCCCTGCTCAGCAAGGAGCCTGCTTCTCCCTCTCCCTCTGCCTCTCCCCCTGCATGTGTGTGTGCTCTCTTTCTCTCTCTCGCTCTCTCTCTCTCTCTCAAATAAATAGGATCTTTAAACAACAACAACAACAACAACAAAAACCCCAAAGCTTCCAAAGGAAGAAGAGAGGGAGGAGTCACATATCATATATACCATGCTCTTTTTTTTTTTTTTAAAGATTTTATTTATTTATTTGACAGAGATCACAAGTAGGCAGAGAGGCAGGCAGAGAGAGAGGAAGAAGCAGGCTCCCTGCTGAGCAGAGAGCCCGATGTGGGGCTCAATCCCAGGACCCTGGGATCATGACCTGAGCCAAAGGCAGTGGCTTTAACCCACTGAGCCACCTAGGCGCCCCTATACCATGCTCTTGTTTAAGGTTTGTGTTTCAAAATTGGGAAGACGACACCAACTAAAGCTATTGGTTGAGATGAGAGCCTGTATGCATGGGGTTTAGAACTCGAATACTGAACAAAATATAGGCTTTGAGCCAGTTCCCTGCAAACACCCTTACTTGTGCCTGCCCTCCTCCCTCCATCACACTCAGATGGTAGAACCCCACCCCTAATTATGCCCCTAATTATGATCCGTCTGCTCTGTGCTTACACTTGAACAGCTAAGCATAGATGGAGAAAATCCCACTTGTTGGCCAGTCTCAGTTTAAATCCAGGGCCTCAAATCTTTCTCTCTTTTTTTTAAGATTTATTTATTTGTGAGAGAGAGCAGGCGCTCATGAGTGTGTCTGAGTGGCGGCAGGGGAAGAGGGAGAGAATCCTCGAGCAGACTTCCCTGCTGAGTGTGGAGCCCAACGCCGTGCTCAATCCCAGGACCCTGAAATCATGACCTGATCCAAAACCAAGAGCCGGAAGCAGCTAGTTGAGACACCCAGGCACCCCCAAGTCTTTCTGTTTTCATTAGAGTATAATTGACATAGGACATTGTGTTAGTTTCAGGTACACAACATAATGATTCCAATATTTGTATACACTGAGATATTCATACACATGATCACCACAATAAATCTAGTCACCATCTGTTACCCCACAGAGTCACAGAAAAAGTTATTTTTACCTCAGATCTTAAATGAGCAGCCAACGCTGTCAGCTGATCTACTACACTTGCCTAAATCTCCTTCAAGGAGCTTTTCAAGGCGGGGTACCTGGGTGGCTCAGTCGGTTAAGTGTCTGTCTTGGGCTCAGGTCATGATCTTGGGGTCCTGGGATGGAGTCCTGCACCTAGAGCCCCACATCTGACCCTTCCCTTCTCTGCCTTCAACCCCTGCTCGTGTGTGCTGTCTCTCTCAGTAAATAAAATCTTAAAAAAAAAAAAAAAAAAAGAATCAAATGCACTCTTTTTTTAAAGGAGCTTTTCAAAGCAGCAATTTCATCTCTTCACCTCACTACCTGTTCACTAAGGAAGGTTTCCCAGCCCTGCCTCCACCAACCTACTAGCAAGGGTTTCCAGACCTCCTTCCCTTACAACAACAGAAGGAGTATCACAGCTCCTGACTGTGACCTAGCTCTCCCCTTTGTACTGAAGTTTTCAATCTCTTCATATACTTGAAAACTTTGCCGCTGCAGTAGTCCCCACATTCTCTGGCTTTATCAGTTTCTTCTCTGGTCTGGATCATACCTACCCGCATACAAGCAACCCTTAATGTGGCTGTTCTTACAAAGACACATGGTCTCTTGGGCCCACAGCCCCTTCCAGCCTCTACTATCTGTTTTTCCTGCTTCTCTTCCCGGTCAATTCCCTCCAGAACTGCCTAGATTTCCTGGGCCGGCCTTCTCACTGCCTTGGCCTTTGCTTCCCACCAGCCCACTGAAACTTCTCCCATCTCGCTCAGCCCACTGTTCAGGTCACCCCTCTCATCTTGCCCAGCCATCAGTGGCACTTGACACAACTGGCCACTCCCTCCTTCTCCAACATCATCTCCTCCTCTTGAGGCTTTGGTGTGACCATTCTCTTTCTAGTTTTCCTCCTGACCCCCAGGGTCTTCTCAGACTTCCCTGCAGGTCTCTCCCCTTCTGGTTTCTCAGGATGCAGCTGCAGATCATGATCCCAGGATCCTGGGATTGAGCCCCACATCTGGCTCCCTGCTCAGTGGGGAGCCTACTTCTCCCTCTGCCTCTGCCTGCCGCTTCCCCTGCTTGTGCACACACTCTCGCTGTCAATTAAATAAATAAAATCTAAAAAAAACGCAAACAAACAAAAAAACCTGAATACATCCAAAGCAAACTCTTATTTTCCCTCCCACAGACCTGCTCCTTCTGCAAGTTTCCCCATGCCATTGGATGGCACCACTATGCACCTGGTTCCTCGCATCATAAGTTTGGAAGTGAGTCTCTTCCCTTCTTCCCTGTATCCATCCATTAGCATGCATAGCTGTCTCCACATATAGCTGGAATCCAAGCTCTTCTTGTCTCTGCTGCTTCAGTCTTGTCCAGCACCTCTCTCCTGATCATCAACCTCCTAATAGGCATCCCTGCTTCCCCCTCCTGCCCTCACAGTCCATCTGCTCGCAGTGGAAAGATCTTTCAAAAGCATAAATCAGATCATGTCACTCCTGTGCTTAAATGCTTCTAATGGAGGGGTGTCTGGGTGGCTCAGTTGCTTAAGCATCTGGCTCTTGATTTCAGCTCAGGTCATGATCTCAGGGCGAGAAGGAGTCCTTCTACATTAACTGTACCACTGGTGAAAAAAATAAGATTAGAGGAAGCATCTCTTTTTAGAAAGATTCCAACTAATAAATGAAAAAGAGATGACAGAGTGTGAATGTCACCGTGTTCAGTGAATAAACAGATACAGGCATCCTGTACATGTTGCTGTGAAGATCACAGATAGATAACCGGACCTCTGGTGAAAGAGTATACCATGTAGGGTCTCGCCAAAGGGATCCAAATCCGTGTCTGATTACCATTCTGGATCCACAAGCTAATTCGATTGAAATAAGAGGGGGCAGAAGAACATGTTAAGTGAGTTGAACATTGAATATGCAGCCAGCAAAAACAGACTGCGAAAAATCCTACACACTATAAGAAAAAGGAGATTAGGAGGGAATCCACAGATAAAAAGACTGAAAATGCATTTCAAGTAAGCTTTTAAAATATATCTAAGGATCTGATAAGGGTGATAAAACTATAAAGGTAACCCAAATTGTGATTACTGTGCAAGACAGGGGAGCAGTTACCTTTGGAAAGAGGAAGGTGGTTGGGTAGGGGGAGTCCAAGGAGGGCTCCTAGGGTTGTTGCAAAGTTCTATTTTTGCGATCTGGTTGGGGATAAAAAGATGTTTGCCTTCTAATAATTAAGCTATACATTTGGTTCAGTCGACTTTTCTACATCTGTGTTTTATTACGTGATTTAGAAAAAGTATATATTATAAAGAAAAACCACCTCTAACATGGCATCCCTGAGGGGTTAGGCTTTTTTTCCCAAAGGCATCCCTAAGGGGTTAGGCTTTTTTTCCCAAAGGGCCAGATAGAAAATATTTTAGATTTTCCTGGCCAAGAGGCAACTCGAGGACAGATAGGTACTTATAACCATTTAAAATGTAATTATTGGGGCACCTGGGTGGCTCAGTGGGTTAAAGCCTCTGCCTTCGGCTCAGGTCATGATCTCAGGGTCCTGGGATCGAGCCCCACATTGGGCTCTCTGCTCAGCGGGGAGCTCTTCCTTCCTCCTCTCTCTCTGCCTGCCTTTCTGCCTACTTGTGATCTCTGTCTGTCAAATAAATAAATAAAAATATTTTAAAAAAATAAAAAATAAATAAAATGTAATTATTTTAAAAATGCGTAAGGATAAACGCGAGTATTGCAACACTGAGGGTCCACAATTCGCTGAATTCCGGATCTCAGGAGGCTCTCATCCGTGGAACCCCATCATCCGCGACGCCATGTCCTCGCTCGGTTCCGCTGGCGTCAGCTCCTCTCCCCTGCTCGCCACCGCTCCTCTAGACCTCCTTATCTCTTAGCAACAGGAAGATGCAGACGCCACCCTCGCCTGGACCCGAGCTGGAGCGGGTGAGAGGAAGTACGCATGCGCAAGAGGAGCTCCTAGCTCCACCCACTCGCTCAGGGAGAAAGGGGAGAGCCCAGGAACACCCAAGCCCTAAGACCCCGCGCCAAGCAAAAGTTTGTGTCCCGATTCTTCCCACGAGTTTTCTGTCACAGTCACTCAAGGTGTGGTCTAGTAGGCTAGGAACAGCAACAGCATCACCTAGGAGCCTCCTAGATATATAGAATTTCGAGCTTACCCAGACCTACTGAATCAGTATCCGCATTTTAAACAAGATCCCAGAAAATCCCTATGCATACTAAAGTTTGACAAGCATTGCTTTCACAATCCAAATAAGGCAAAGCCATAATAAGTAAATAAAACTAGGAATACCTCTTATAGATTGAACTTTTAACCTCCACACTGAAAGACAGCTTTTATGATGAGGAAGTTCCCAAAGCTGAGTTCCCTATGCTCAGTAAGGGTAAAAATTCCCTTGTGTCTCCTCTGACCATCAGTCCAGGACAGAATGCATCACTGACCTCAGGTTCCTGCTCTCAAAGCCAATAAGGAAATCAGGAAGGACCATTTCCATTCCCAGATTAAGGGTGTCGCTTCTCATGAATAAGGTGAAAAGAGAAGGCTCAAAGAATGGGCATCTTAAACCTGCCAAGATAAGTTAAGTCAAACAACACAGGGGCAATCTCAGACCCAGGGAGAGCAGCACTCAAACCCAGCTGAACAGCTAGCTTCCAGGAAACAGATTCAGTTTGCATTTTAAACCCCAAAATGAAATTCTTTTAAGATATTTATTTATTTATTTATTTATTTATTTGAGAGAGAGAGCGCGCGCATAAAAGCAGGGGGAGGGATAGAGCAGACTCCCCTCTGAGCAGAGAGCCTGACTTGGGGCTCAAGATCATGGCGTGAATCGAAGGCAGACGCTTAATAACTGAGCCACCCAGGCACTCCCCCGCCCCCAAAAATGAAAGTTTTACAAATACTAAGAAAGATGACACGTACTACTGAGAGAAGTTCCCAGGTCAGTAACTTCCCAGTCTGGTGAGTTCTCTCCATGGGTATCTATCCTGAGAAACTGCAGGCCTTAAGCTTCACTTCCTCATCCGAGGACAGTGGCAAATCAGAACAGATACATCACAATCCTAAAAGAACCACTTGGCTTCCCTGGGGAAAAAAGGAACTGACTTAGCAGAGAATACCACATTTAAAGAAAAGAAAATAATCATTTTTTAATGGCAGGGACAAAATAATAAGATGGAGGGAAAACTCTTCTTTAAACAGAGAACAACTCAAACAAATGCATTTCTAAAAATCCACAATACATGCTTTAACTTGGACGAAACTTGGAAACATTATGCTACGTAAACCAGGTACAAAGGGCCATATATTGTGTTATTCCATTTATATGACATGTTCGGAATAGGCAAATCAACAGAGACAAAAAGTAGATTAGAATTGCCTAGGGCTGAGAGGGCTGGGGGGATTGGTCTACTGCTAAAGGGTATGAGGTCTCTTTTGGGGTGATGAAAGTGATTATGGTAACAGATAAGGACTCTATGAACCTACTGAAAGTCACTGAATTGTACACATTAAATGGGTGACTTGGAGGGTATGTGAATTATATATATATTTTTTAAAGATTTTATTTATTTATTTGACAGACAGAGATCACAAGTAGGCAGAGAGGCAGGCAGAGAGAGAGAGAGAGGGGGAAGCAGGCTTCCTGTGGAGTAGGGAGCCTGATGTGGGGCTCGATCCCAGGACCCTGAGATCATGACCCGAGCCGAAGGCAGCAGCCCAAACCACTGAGCCACCCAGGCGCCCCGTGAATTATATTTCAATAAAGCTGTTTGGGAAAAAAAAATCCATGGCTCCATACTAGGTCCATGTTAGTCTAAAAACACAGAGTTTCTGGAGCACGTAGGTGGCTGTTGGTTAAGTGTCCAACACTTGGTTTTGGCTAGGGTCATGATCTCAGGGTCATGAGAATAAGCCCCCAGTCAGGCTCTGCGGTCAGCATGGAGTCAGCTAAAGATTCTTTCCCCCTCCCTCCCACTCTCCCTCTGCTTCTCCCCTCACCTTGCTTATGCTCTCTCTTTAAAATAAATAAATAAAATCTTTAAAAACAAGGAGTTCCTGGGGCACCTGGGTGGCTCAGTGGGTTAAAGCCCCTGCCTTTAGCTCAGGTCATGATCTCAGGGTCCTTGGATCCAGCCCCACATCAGGCTCTCTGCTGTGGAGAGCCTGCTTCCTCCTCTCTCTCTCTCTCTGCCTGCCTCTCTGCCTACTTGTGATCTCTGTCTGTCAAATAAATAAATAAATAAAAACAAAAAGAACCACGGAGTTCCTACTATAATACAAAAAGTTTCTAGGAAAAAAATCTGAAAAAGAAAGAAAGTTGACATCAGAGGCCCCAGCTAAATTTCTCGAGCAAAACACTCCCATCTCAGTTTGGGGAAGAATTTCACAGTCTTGTCTCAAGATCATCAATCTCACAGAAATCCCCATCTGGCTTTGGGTTCCTGTTCCAAAAACATTGGAAAAGCCAAAACAGGCGAAACGCACTTTCAAAACAACTCTTTTAATTTACGTGGGCAAGGGAAGAAACAGAGGATCACGGGATCGATGCTATGTGCTCTGTCAGAATACAAAGCTGACAATTCACTATTGCTATAGAAACTCAAGTCCAAAAAAGACTAAACATTTCCCAAGGAAACCATGTTTCAAAAGTCCCTAAACAACATAACTCATAAAGAATGACCAAAAGAGCCCACGGGGATGACTGAAACCTTGTAGGTGAACACACTGATTTCAGCTCTGCTGTCCCTCTTGAGCTTCAATCTTGGCAATGTCTCTTCTTAACCTGCTTAATTTCCTAAACCCAGAGCAGAGGTTATCATGAGATGCCCCATGAGGACTCCGGCTGTACCCACAAGGGCCTGTGTTGGCATCATGGTCAGGTCTGTTACCATAGAGATAAAGACAGAAGCAGGAGGTGGATCTCTCTTACCCTAATGCAAAGCACACAAAACCCTAGGGCTTTGGGAAGCTGAGAGAGAGAGAAATCCCTGAAGCTGTTGGTCAACAGCTTCATCTTGCTCTGACAACCTGGATTCTCTCTAATCCCCAGGCAAATTAAAAGACCAAACATTATGCAATTAATAATGGAGCAGATGCTGTTTGGCTTCAGTCCCCCCTAGACTCCTGTTCCAAAGGATCTGCTTCTGTCCCTTAGAACAAAATGGTCATTTCCAATGCCAAGAACAAAGGGCATCGGCAAGTGTCTAGAACAGTGCCTGGCACATAGTTTGCAATCGATATATATATATATATTTTTAAGTATATATATATATTTATTTACTTAAGAGAGAGAGAGTGATCAAGTGAGTGAGAGAGAGAGAGAGAGAGAGCGAGCAGGGGGAGGGAGAGGGAAAAGCACACTCCCGCCAAGCACAAAGCCCTACACGGGACTCAATCCCAGGATCCCCAGATCATCACCTGAGCGGAAGGCAGACACTTGACCCACTGAGCCATCCAGGTGCCTTACTGAATGCTTTTTTTTTTTCTTTTTTAATTTTTTTTTCCTTTAAGATTTTATTTATTTGACAGACGAGGTCACAAATAGGCAAGAGAGGCAGGCAGGGAGAGAGGAGGAAGCAGGCTCTCCGCAGAGCAGAGAGCCCGATGTGGGGCTCGATCCCAAGACCCTGGGATCATGACCTGGGCCGAAAGCAGAGGCTTTAACCCACTGAGCCACCCAGGTGCCCCTACTGAATGCTGGCTCCCTGCTGAGCAGAGAGCCCGATTCGGTCTCGATCCTAGGACCCCCAGATCATGACCTGAGCAGAAGGCAGAGGCTTAACCCACTGAGCCACCCAGGCGCCCCTACTGAATGCTTTCTTGAATAAATGCTGGTATTACCTCTCGACACTCTGCCTTCTTCCCTCGGCCCGGAAACACAAACATACACACGCGCAGACACATGAAGTTGAATCCATGTCTGTTCACTTCAACTCCAACTGTAACCTTGCAAAATTAATAAACATAACAATTACTACTACAATATAGATTTCTGGAGAGCAAGAATTTTTGTTAAAGTTGTTACTAATATACCTTAAGGGCCTAAAACAATGCCTAGCACTAGTAGGCTCTAAGCGAATATTTGTTTAATGACGAATGAATTAAGGGCCTACCAGGTGTCAGGCAGCTGTGCTAGCTAAACCTAATCCCGCTTAAGTCCCCTTCCCAATCACTCTACCTGGGCAATAGAGGCTGCCTTGAGTCCTCCTACCGCCAGGGACCGCTGTAAAAACCGCGCGGCTTCCTTTCCAAGTCACCGTCTATATATATATAGAGAGAGAGAGAGAGAGAGACGGTGCCCTTTGACCCCGTGAAGTCACTGCCCCAAGTTAAGATGGCGGTATCGATGGCAGCCGCCGCCGGGCGACTGAGGCGGGCCATTCGAAGGTCGCCCCTATGGGTGAGCCCCAGCCGTCAGCCGCTCTCATCCGAGCCCCCTCCAGCCCAGGCCACGGCCGTACGGGACGCCTTCCTGAACTTCTTTCGGGACCGCCATGGCCACCGCCTGGTGCCGTCCGCTTCCGTACGGCCCCGTGGCGACCCCAGTTTGCTTTTCGTCAATGCCGGCATGAACCAGGTGGGGGCTGAGCCACCCTTATCGGGGGCGGAGTTTGTAATTTCCCACCCTACCCAACCCTCCCCGGGAGAAAGGCGCCGCGGGATTGGGCGAAAGAAGAGAGGGGCGGAGCTCATGTCTTCTGGGGAAGGGGGGCAGTTCATGATTGGGCTAAGTGGTTGGGGACACGAGTTTGGGTTTGGGGAAGGCTCCACTTGGAAACTTCAGGGTTTGGGTTGAGTTTTAGGTCCAAGAATGCAGGATGTATGGGACGCCTGGGTCGCTCAGTGGGTTAAGCCTCTGCCTTCAGCTCGGGTCATGATCTCGGGATCTGGGGATCGAGCCCCGCATCGGACTCTCTGCTCAGCGGGGAGCTTGCTCCCTCTCTCTCTGCCTGCCTCTCTGCCTACTTGTGATCTCTCTCTCAGTTAGGAAAAAAAAAAAAAAAAATGGTGGGTGTGGACTTTTATGGGGGCAGACTGGTGGGGGAAGTCTGGCTTCATTTATTCATGCTTTAAATAAAGATAACTAATAATTAGTATTGCTAGACTGTGTTCTCTAAGCTTTTGACTTTGAGCACCATTTACCCTCTGAATTTGTCTTCATCTGTAAAATGGGCGAGGAAGGCTGTTAAATGCTGGCTTGTGAGACCTGCCCTGTGGTCTTGGTTTCATACCCTGAGGTTATTGGGTGTGGTTTGGAAAAGCTGAAATGGAGGATGAAGCCATTCAGTGCCCTGTTACCAGCCCTCTTTTGCCTTGCCTAGTTTACTAGCAGAGGGTCTCTGTTTCCTGATTTATCTACCCTTTGTCTGTTCCATACACACTGGAGATGGGTGCCTCCAGGCTCCCAGATTGCCCCGTTGGCCAAGACCACACTGCACTCTGAGGGGTACAGTAAGAGTCTGAATACCCCACTCCCCACCTCTCCTTTCTGCTACGGAATGAGAACTGAGATCTTCATGTGTTTCCAGTTCAAGCCAATCTTCCTGGGCACTGTGAATCCACGAAGCGAGATGGCAGGTTTCCGACGTGTGGCAAACAGCCAGAAGTGTGTGAGGGCCGGAGGACGCCACAGCGACTTGGAGGATGTGGGCCGAGACCTTTCCCATCATACCTTCTTCGAGATGCTCGGCAATTGGGCTTTTGGGGGTGAATATTTTAAAGTGAGTCTCCAGGAAGCCATGGATTTAAGAAAGGGTCAGTAGTCAACCAAGAAGAGGCTGGAGATTAGTCCTGTCTCCATTCTTAGTGTCTGCTTAGACAGGACTCATACTGGACGCAGAGGCGAAGTGCTAGGTGAACATGTATGGTAGGAATGTGTTTCACTTCTGTATTGGATTGTAAGCTCTTTGAGGGCCAGGACTGTGCTTCTTGCCTAATGGCTAATCAGTAATTGTATGAATAAATGGTCAGGCAGAAATACTAAAATGCAGGAGTTAGAAATCAGCCCAGCTTAGGGTAGAAAGACAATTTCATGAAAAGGATGGGACTTGAAAGAAAGGATTTAGAGGAGGAAATGAGCTTCCTGGGCAGGGGGAAAAAAAGAAATTCAAACAGAAATGGTCCAGGTTTGTTCTGGAAACAACGTGGGCAGTGGAATTTTGTCTTAAGCTGAGGGCTGAAACTCATGTGGCTTGATTGACACTTAACTGGGGCCCTCTTCTCACCATGTTCCTCCTCCCACCCCATGTGGGTTTCCCCTGCAGGAGGAGGCTTGCAGCATGGCCTGGGAGCTACTGACTCAGGTCTATGGGATCCCTGAGGACAGGCTCTGGGTCTCCTACTTTGGTGGTGACCCCAACGCAGGGTTGGACCCAGACCTGGAGAGCAGGGACATCTGGCTCAGCTTAGGGTAAGTTTGCCTCTGCCCATTATGTCCACTTCTGGAGGGCGAGAGGACTGGCAAATAGTATCAGCATCAGTCCTCAGAATCTCAGCGAATCCTAGGAGACTGGAGTCAGCCCTATTTGTCCTCTCGCTGAGCTTAATGGAGAGGCTTTCATGGCCGAGAGGGTTCTGGCTCTCAGGTTTGTCTGTCTCCCTACCACTCACTTGGCTTTCTTCTCAGGGTGCCTGCCAGCCATGTGCTTTCCTTTGGACCCCAAGAGAACTTCTGGGAGATGGGGGACACTGGCCCTTGTGGACCGTGTACCGAGATCCACTATGACCTCACTGGTAGAGTGGGAGCCCCCCAGCTGGTGGAGCTTTGGAATCTGGTCTTCATTCAACACAACAGGTAATAGGGGCTGAAGCGGAAGGGAAATCCCTGGCCAGAAGTGGAAAAGGTAGCAGTCAGGAGACTTTGATCCATTTCTTACAAGAAAACCCAAACATTTAAATGGTGCTTACTGTGTGCCAGGCACATTTCTAAGTACTTTTCAGATAATAACTGATTTAACCCTAGTCTGTGCTCATAACAGTTTATTTATTTACTTAGTGGGGGAGCACAAAGGAGCAGGGGGCAGTGCAGAAAGAGAGAGAGAATCCCAAGCAGCCTCCTCAGCGCAGAACCCAATGCAGGACCTGATCCCATGACCCCGAGATCATGACCCATGCCAAAGTCAAGAGTCAGATGCCCAACCAACTATGCTCATAATGGTTATACTAGTCACTGCTGCTTTCAGTCCTCAGCTTTTTTATCACATGCTGAAGCTGAGCTTCATGATCTATTAAGATTTTCTTTTAGCTTTGACCTGTCTCCTTCTCAAGGCAAAGAATTCTATCCCAGAAAGGGGACATGTGGATTCAGGCAAGGGCCCGAGCAGGGGTGTGAGTGGAGATCACCCTTTACAAGAAAGTACATATAGGAACTAAGGCCATCACTGTCTGCCTTTGGTGGAGAGGGGTAGAAACTGCCTTCTAGTTCCTCCCACTGTCAGCCCCCTCTCATTCCTCCCCTGCACGGGCATCTGCCTCACCCCTGTAACCCTGTGTGGGGCCTCACCTTGCATACCCTTCCCTGGCCAGAGAGGCAGATGGAAGCCTGCAGCCCCTGCCCCAGCGGCACGTGGACACAGGAATGGGCCTGGAAAGGCTGGTGGCCGTGCTGCAAGGCACACGCTCCACCTACGACACTGACCTCTTTTCCCCACTGCTCAAGGCCATACACCAGGTGAGCCTGCCTCTTCCCTTCCAGCTTTGGCTTTCCATCTTTATTAAGAACTCTTCATAAACAATGACCGATCAAGGATACCAGAGTCAAAAATGAGGTTGGGGTTCATGTTTATTACCTAATATTACCCTTAACTCCTTCCTTCATTTATTCAAAAAATATGTGTTGAGTGCCTCCTGTGGGTGAAGTCCTTTGTGTTTAGTATGGCAGAACAGCAGTGAACAGAAAAGAGATCACGGAGATTACATTGTAGCCTAAGAGATAAATAATAAGTAAATGTATTTAAGAACAAGATGGCAGATTTAAACAAGAATGCAGATTGCAACCTGGCAGTAAACATGGGTGATAGTAAGTAGGAGGGGGTTGGGTCCAGAGGGCTCTTACACCAAGTGTTTGGGGAAGGCTCACCAAGGACATGATCTCTGAGCTGGAACCTGAAAGAGGAAGAGCCAGCCACAGGAAGCTCATTTCAGGTAGAGGGGACAGCAGGTACCAAGGCCCTGAGGCAAGAAAGGAACACAAAAGTGGCCAGCTAACTAAGGAAGAATCACATGGGATATAGCTGGAGAATGTGTCCGTGAGATTTCACTGTCTAACAAACCACCTACCACTTTGTAGTTTAAAGTAACAACCAGTTAGTTGGTGTATAATAAGCCTGTGGGCTAGCAAGATTGGCTGGGCTTTGTCAGGTCATTTGGTTTTCTTGAGTTCATTCATACATCTGTAGTCAGCTGCGAGGCAGTTCTACTTCTGAGGATCGGTTGGCTGGCTGGCTGGCTGGCTGGCTGTTTGGGGTAACACGGGGGACCAGACTGTGTCAAGCAGCAGGCTAGCTGGGGCTTGTTCACGTCACATCACAGCTCAGCAAGGTTTTAAGAAAAGCAGGCGCACACGAGGACTCTTGAGGCTTAGGCTCAGAGCAGTGTGAACTGCACCTCATTCTGTTGGCCGAAGCAAGTCACCAGGCTAGCCCAGGTTCAAGGAATAGAGAAATAGATTCTGTCCCTGGATGGGAAGCAGCTGTGGTCACACTGTAAAGTGGCACACACATGGAAAAGGAAAGGATTGTGGCCCTTTTTGCAGACAATCTACCGTACAAAGAAAGGCTGGAATCAAACCTTGTGGGGCCGTGAAGTCCAAAGTGGGGCTTTTATTCTAAGTGTGGTGAGAAGTGTTCTGAGGTGGGGCAGGCCACTCTTGTTGCCCTGGGGAGGGTGGGCTGGAGGGAGACCTGAGATGACACTAAGAAGCCAACTGGGAGGCTAGTTCATCATCCAGAGAAGAGACAGTAAGGCAGGGGTTAGGCTGGTAGCTGTGGAAGTGGAGAAGAGTAATTGATTTGAAAGATCTCACAGATGTAGGAGCAAAAGGCCCCAGTGATGGGTGGGATGGGATGGGATGGGGAAATAAAAGTCAAGGCCTGCTCCTGAGTTTTTGAGTGGAGTAAGCGTGGTAAGTGGCAGGACTGTTCGTGGGGGTGGGGGGCAGGAGGGAAGTGCCACCAAGACACAGATCTGGAGCTCTAGGTGTGGAGCTGGATGGACCAGGCATCTGATTCCGAGCACTTCCATGTAGGCACAGCTTACAACTGACACCCTCCCTCCCTGCTCCCCACAGAGGTTGGAGGAGTGGGTGTAGGCCATGGAGAGCGCCTGAGCTCAGGCAGGCCAGATTCAGATCTCAGATCTGCTCCAGTGCAATGCGATATGATGCATGGCCTTGTGGCATTCAGCTAGCTCCTCTAAGCCTCTGTTTCCTCTTTTTAAAAAGAGGCCAGTAATACCAGAGCAGCATGTTTTGGATATTAGACAACGCGTCATTCAAGCACCCACCCATTCTGATAGCAGAAATTCAGTACGTGATCACAGCCATGATCATTGTTAGTGCTCAATGTGGCCCCGGCGGGACAGGGAGCAGCTCCCTTTCATGTTGGAAGCTTCTCTGTGTTCCAGATGTGATTGGCTTTACAGGGTAGGGCAGATGCTCTGGTGCTGATGAAGAGAACCCCACCTGGGCCACGTTAGGCAGGGCCAGCAGCCACATCTCCTTGTCTCCCACTTGCCAGGGTTGCGGGGCACCCCCTTACTTGGGCCGGGTAGGAGCAGCTGACGAGGGGCGCACAGACATGGCATACCGTGTGGTGGCCGACCACATCCGCACGCTCAGTATCTGCATCGCTGATGGCGTCTACCCTGGAATGTCAGGCGCCCCGTGAGTCTGGAAGGGCTGCAGGGAGAGGCATGTACTGCTGGGGGATTGCAGGGGAGAGGAAGGAAGGAGATGGCAGGAGGAGTGGGGGAAGGGTGAGGGCTCCAAATGGAGAGCACACACTCTGGACCTTGCCCTCCCCACTCTCCATAATGCTGACCAAGGGAGGCTGGGGCTTCATAGCTGGCCTCTGAACCCCTCTAGGCTGGTTCTCCGTCGGATCCTCCGTCGAGCTGTGCGCTTCTCTACAGAGGTATTGCGAGCACCGCCTGGCCTCCTCAGCAGCCTGGTGCCCATCGTGGTGGAGACACTGGTGAGGGCAGAGCTTACCCTTCTGAGCCTCCCTGGGTACTCACTCAGGAAGCTTGCAGCTGAGCCCAGACAGTGCCCCCAGCCTAGGCTCCCTACCCTAAGTGTCCAGCCCAGGTCCTATGGGGCTGAGAAAACTGGGATTGCATATGAGAAGTAGGGAGCCCTCAGGAGGTCTCCTTGCCCGGGCAGCTGAGCCTTTGAGTTTGGGATCCCCTTCCTCCTGTATTCCCTATTTGGCTCCATTCCCCATCCTTCGATCTGAGCTGAGCTCCCCAGGCAGGTATCCTCAGGGAGGCCCAGGGTGGGGAGGTACAGAGTGGGTCAGTTGCCTTTCACACCTTCTCAACCCTCCACCTCCCTCAGGGGGACGCTTATCCAGAATTACAGAAGAACTCAGCCCAGGTACTGGCTTCAGATGGGGAGGCAGGGGCCAGCAAGACGGGGTGGAGAGCGGCTCTCCTTCAGAGGAGGTCTAACTCTAGTCCCTCCCTGCCCTGGTTCAGATAGCCAGCCTGATATCAGAGGACGAGGCCGCCTTCCTGGCCTCCCTGCAGCGGGGTCGACGGATCATTGACCGGACCCTGAGGCGCCTGGGGCCTGCTAAACTGTTCCCTGGTGAGTGAGGTGCCTGGCCAAGGTGTGACAGCCTCACGCAGGCGAGCCAGGGCAGGCAGAAAAGGGAGCTCGGGCAGGCCTGTGCCTAGCATCCACACCCACATTGCCCCATGCCCCTTTCCCTACACTGTCTCCCAACACCCAGACCTCTCTGTTGCCAGACACCACCCTGATTCTCTCCACTTCTCCACTGCCCAGCTGGCCCTGCCTCCAGTCCCTGCTTCCCAAGGCTGGCTTCTTGCCTGGAATGAGCTTCCCATGTCCTCTGAAATGACAGATGACAAAGGAGTACCCTGGGTTACCCTCAGCTCTGGCCTAACCCTTGTCCTGGACCTAGTGGGGTAGGCAGGAGACACTTGTGCTTGGCACCTGGTAGCTTCTGTGTGCTTAGAAAGCCCTGGCCCTTACTGCTCCCTCATTCCTTTCCCTTTGGGCTATCCTGACCCTTGCCCCCCCACCCCAACACCCTTTGTCTTCCTTCCTCAAAGCTGAAGTGGCCTGGTCCTTATCGCTGTCTGGGAACCTGGGGCTCCCCCTGGACCTGTTAGAGTTGATGCTGGAGGAGAAAGGTGTCCAGCTGGACTCGGCTGGGCTAGCCCGACTGGCCCAGGAGGATGCCCAGGTACAGGCTGGGGAACACCGTCCCAGGGTTCTTTGGCGACAACCTGATCCCCGGCCCTGAGTTCCTGGGGGAGGAACTCTTAAGGACAACAGGAGGCTGAGGTGGGGTCTGACCCCTTACCTCTGAATGACCCATAGCCTGGCGAGAATCCAAGTGCAATGGGCTGACCAGGAGCAGAAGGGGAGAGACCAGCATAGTGGCCTAGAGAGGGGACCTCCAAGGGCAGCAGTGGGTGAGGGGTGGGAGGGAGGCCTGATCCTGGGACCCTGCGTGAAGGCCCGTTCACTGACCAGCCCAGGGTCTAGCAGTCAGCCAAGCCCTAGCGGCTTACTGCAAGGGGCTGCAGGGTCCACACAGCCGTGTGTGGCAGGGACAGGGCTTCAGGGAGGCTTCCCATGGCACCATCCACGTGCCCCTTCCAAACGCATCTGCCCATCCCGCAGCACCGGTCACAGCAGGCCGAACCCGTTCAGGAGCAGGGACTGCAGCTGAGTGTCCATGCACTGGGGGAGCTGCAGCGCCGAGGGGTGCCTCCAACGGATGACAGTCCCAAGTACAACTACTCCCTGCGACCCAGCGGGGGTTATGGTGAGAGTCTGGACGGATCCTGGTGGCCACAGGTGTACCTGGAGGTGACTGGGGAAGGAGGGCTGTGACAGGGAAGGAGGGTGGCCATGGTTGCTCCTGGCCCTGCACATTCCTGGGATAGCCCCCAGGGGTCGCTGTCACACACGAAAGGGGCCCATCCTCTCCAGCCACGTGCCTGTTGGCTTCAAGTAAGGCACAGACCCACATCCCAGGTCCCATACCATGGCCTAGCACCGATAATGGTTCTTCTCCGTGGCAGAGTTCAGCACCTGTGAGGCCCAGGTGCTCCAGCTGTATACAGAGGATGGGACTGCCGTGGCCTCCGTGGGGAAGGGCCAGCGCTTTGGCCTCCTCTTGGACAAAACCAACTTCTACGCCGAACAGGGGGGTCAGGCTTCAGACCGAGGCTACCTAACGCGGGTGGACCAGGAGGTGAGAGACACACACATACACACACACACACACACACACACACACACATGAGTGAATTTCTGCCCCCGGCAGGCCCAAGCTGGGAAGGGAACCAAGGGGAGGGAAAAGCTACAAGCTGCCACTCTAGAGCCATGGCCCCTGCCCTTCCTCAGGATGTGCTGTTCCCAGTGGCCCGGGCCCAGGTCTGTGGAGGCTTCATCCTACATGAGGCTGTGGCCCCTGAGGACCTGAAGGTGGGGGACCAGGTGCAGCTCCACGTGGATGAGGTAAGAACCCCACCACTGATACTTGGGATATCCTGCTGCCTCTCAACTCTCCCCACGCCCCAGCATCCTGGGTGACCAAAGTGTTTCAGGCCTGGCGTCTAGGCTGCATGAAGAAGCACACGGCCACCCACCTGCTCAGCTGGGCGCTGCGGCAGGCCCTGGGCCCTGGCACGGAGCAGCGAGGTTCCCATCTCAATCCCGAGCGCCTGCGCTTTGACGTGGCCACACAGGTGAGCGGGTGCAGAAGGGCTTCAGGTGATGCAGCAGGCTTACAGGGAGGTAGTCAGGTGGGGGGTGGGGGTGTTGGGGGTTCAGCCAGGACCTGGGCCTCCCATGGCTCAGTCACCGTGAGGCCGTGGGGGAGCATCTTGCCCTTAGTCCTGGTGCACCAGGGAGGGGGCCGGCCAGACGGTGTCCAGAACCTTCCTTTCACCTCCAGCCACCCAGCTTCCTTGTTCCTGCTGTCACCCAAGACCTTCTTGCTCCAACCGAGCTGCCCTCCCTCCCCTGTCCCCCTCCCTCCTTGCACATCAGGCTCCGTCCTTGCCCCCGCACCCCCTCTCCCCGCATTCCTGGGTTTCTCTTCTGTTGGGCTGCCCCTTGTTGGGTGCTCCCTCGGTAGAGAAGAACATGTTCGATTCTTCATTAACTTTTAGTGCCTAGTGAAAGGCCTTTAGTTCCCAGCAGGCCCTACTCCCAGGTAGTTTTCTGAGGAAAAGAACTGCCTGCTCCTTGAAGGCTGAGTGAGCTCCGCTCTGGGCTAGCCACTGTTTCAGCAGCAGAGGGTAGTCAG
This sequence comes from Mustela putorius furo, assembly GCF_011764305.1. NCBI lineage: Eukaryota > Metazoa > Chordata > Mammalia > Carnivora > Mustelidae > Mustela > Mustela putorius. Next base: position 10,935,302 of record NW_025422123.1, on the reverse strand, counting down.
CCAGCTGACTGCTTCTTGCCGTGTCAGTTACTGGCGTGGAGCTGACTTCCTCTCAGTCTGTCCGTTTTCCTTCCACCCCACCAGGCTCCACTGACCTCACAGCAGCTCCGGGCAGTGGAGGGCACTGTGCGAGACGCTGTGGCACAGGACAAGCCAGTGTACGTGGAGGACGTGGCCCTGGCACGCACTGCCCATGTCCCTGGCCTACGGTGTCTGGATGAGGTGAGCTGCCCGCCCCCCACCACTGAAGATCACCTGCCCCCTACATCCCCACACACAGGCCGGGTAACAGACTTGTTCCCTCCCACCCTCAGGTGTACCCAGATCCTGTGCGGGTGGTGTCAGTGGGGGTGCCTGTAGCCCATGCACTGGACCCGGGCTCCCAAGCTGCACTGCAGACCTCTGTGGAGCTGTGCTGTGGGACGTGAGTCACTCCTGCCTGCCTGCCTGCTTGCCCTCACCTGAGGCCCCAGGTCCTCACCCTTCTCTGGTCTCTGGAGCCACAAGCCACTGGTTTGGAGCTGAGGCTGCTCTTTCCTGTGCCACCGTCCCCACCGACTTCCTTCTCTGTCCCCCTGGCCGCAGGCACCTGTTGCGCACGGGGGCTATCGGGGACCTGGTCATCGTTGGGGAGCGTCAGCTCACCAGGGGCACCACCCGCCTGCTGGCCGTCACCGGGGAGCAGGCCCAGCAGGTTAGCATGCCAGCAGGGCCCGGGAGGCTGCTGGATGGGGGATGGGGGGCAGAGGGGGCCCATGCAGCTGACACTCTCAGGCTGGGGGATGCCGATGCAGAAGCAGGGTTTGGACCTGTATGCGGATAGGGCAGGGCCAGCTGCTGGCAGCTGCTGTGATTGGCCAGTGCTTTGAGTGCTCCTGATGGTTACATATTTCTAATTTGGCCCACTGGCAGTGGGTTGAGCCCCTATCCTGGTGAGGCAAGAGTAAGCCAAGCAGCCCTGAACATTCTGTTCCATCCCTATAGGCCCGAGAGGTGGGCCAGAATCTGGCCCAGGAGGTTGAAGCGGCCACAGAGCGGCTGAGTCAGGGCAGCAAGGATGTGGTGGCGGCTCAGAGACTCTCCAAGGACATGGGACGACTTACCGATGTGAGGGTCACCCCCACCATAGACCTGCTCTCCACCCTCTCCTGGCCCTCTTCCCTTCTCCATGGTTCCCCCCCGCCCCATTCTCCCCCTGCCCCAACTCCAACTCTGTGGCTCAGGGAAGGGCCCTGCTGATGGGCTTCTGGCTGTAGGCCGTGGACCTGGCCATGATGCCCCAGTGGCAGCGTCGGGAGCTTCAGGCCACGCTGAAGGGGCTGCAGCGGCGCGCCAACACGGCTGTTCGGAAGCTGGAGCTGGGGCAGGTAAGAAGAGGTTCAGCTGACACACTCTGCAATGGTCAGAGCTGCTGGAGTGGCACACCGAGAAGCCTCTTGGCCTGACATGGGGGGCAGAATGGGCAGCTCCTCCCTCTCCCGCCCACTGGGCACCATCACCAAGCCATCCTGCCACATCTCTCTGCCAAACTGTGCCTCTCCTTCAACTCCCGAGTCTGGCTCAGACTCTCCCTCCAGGAAGCAGACTGACTTGATTAAGCCATTCAGCCCTCATTGCTCCTTGACTATAGATCTGCCTTCTTCCCGACCCCTTTCATCCATCTGGGCTCCAGCCTTAGCCCTTGACCTTCAGTAGCATACTTGTGAGGGTCTGGAGCTCTGGTGAAAGGACAGAGATGGGGGGAGGGAAGGACACAGAGCCCCTGGCACCTCTGTTCAAAGCTGAAGACCATTGCTGGGGGCGGGAATTTCTGGACTGGGGCTCACTGTGGAAGATGGGGCCTGTTACTTTCCCGCCTAATGCCATCCTTCCTGCCCCCTCCCCCAGGCTGCACAGAAAACCCAGGAGCTGCTGCAGCGGCACTCACAGGGGCCCCTGATTGTGGACACAGTTGCCGCCGAGTCCCTCTCAGTGAGTGCTGGGGGTGGGGGTGGCCCCAGGGTTCAGAAGAGGGAGGAGAGTCCCTGGTGGGAGGTAGCTGGGAATCCAGAGAGCAGTGGGCTCACCATCTCCCTCCCTTGTCCAGGTGCTGGTAAAGGTGGTGCGGCAGCTGTGTGAGCGGGTGCCCGGCACCTCTGTGTTCCTCCTCAGCCCCCAACAGCTGGGGCATGTGCTATGTGCCTGTCAGGTGGCCCAGGTGAGAGATGGAGGAGAGGAACCTCCCCCACCCCCAACCCTTCCTGGTCCAGCCCTATGGTTCCCCACCTTTGATTCCTCCGAGGCAGGGTAGAAGGGATGTATGGGGACACCTCAGGACGGGCATAGGGCCATCTCTTAGCCCTAACCACACCTCCTGACCAGAGAAGGCACCATGAGCTCCCCTAATTACCGCCCTGCTCCAGGCCACACATCCCTTGCAAACAAATTAGCAGACATTCATTAACCTCCACCCACGTCCCCAAACCCCACCATCTCCTTACCTGATTCCCCTGCCATGCGCCCAGCTAATCACCATGATGCCAGTCTTGAGGGAGATGGAGTGGATTGTGGCAGGTAGGGGTGCCCTGCATCACTGTCCCTTCTGCATCTGTCCCCAGAGTGCCACGCCAGCCTTCACAGCAGAGGCCTGGGCCCTGGCAGTATGCAGCCACATGGGGGGCAAGGCCTGGGGCTCTCAGGTGGCGGCCCGGGGTGCTGGAACCACCACTGACCTGGAAGCTGTCCTCAGTACCGCACGAGCCTATGCCCTGGACCGGCTCCAACCCAGCTCACCCACAGACTTACATAGACTACACAGACAGCAGACAGGCCCAGGCCAGGAGCTCTGAAGGAGTTGGCAGGACCTCCCTGGAGACTGAAGCAAAGGACTAAAGGCTGGAGGCCAAGCAGCTAAGCCCAGGAGGGCCACCTGGGGCCAGGCCCTGGGCGGACACAAGGAGATGGGGCTGTGGAAGGCAGAGTGGACCCAAAGATACACCCCTCTCTCATTGGTTGAATGTGGAGCCACGACTGTCTTGGCTGTAGTTGCTATTAGGAAGTATTTTCACCAAGGGGCACCTGGGTGGCTCGGCCAGTTAAGCATCTCCCTTCAGCTCACGTCATGATCCTAGGGTCCTGGGATCCAACTCCGCATTAGGCTCCCTGCTCAGTCAGGAATCTGCTTCTCCCTCTCCCTCTGCCTTTCTCCCTTGTGCTCTTTCTCTCTGTGTCAAATAAATAAATAAAATCTTTTTATCTACTTATTTGTTTGTTTATTTCACCGAAGCTAAGAAGCCCCAGAAGGTCTTTTGCTTATAAACAAGAGCAGTTTTCCCCACCCAGCATCCACAACGGAGCCATCCTCGTTGCCCCTGCTGCTCAAAGGGCTTTCCATGCCAGCCTGTTCTGGGCACCCACGAGGGTCTCCCTGGCCATGGAGACCCAGGCCTGCCCTATGAAAGTCACAACAGCAGGCAAATCCTCTCTGGTGCCACTTGTTTCATTAACAGCGACTTCCCATTTTCATGAAGGGCCTGCCGATAAAATGAGCAACAGGTATTGGTCAGTTGCTGAGAATGTGGTGAGAACCAAAGGCCTAAAACTTGCTGCACTTGTAGAAGCTTGCTGCTAGTGGGGAAATACACAATGAAGAGAAGGAAGCGGGTGTAAGGCAGCGATGAGGTCTGCAGAGAAAGTGGGACAGGGATCAGGAGGGTGGGTGAGGGTGGGTGACTTTGTTGTTTCACCGGGAGGTGCCATCTGAGGGGAGGGTGTGAGCCACAAGGGTATCTGAGGGAGGAGTGCCCCAGGCTGAGGGCACAGTGCAGAGGCCCTGTGGGGGAGGTGAGCAGGCACAGGGAGTGGTGGCAGGTGGTGGGGGGTCTGGAGAGCAGAGGGGTCAGAGGCATGTGACTCTTTTTTTTTTTTTTTTTTGAGGCATGTGACTCTTAAAGACAAGTTGCACAGCACCTGCCCCAACCCCAAGCTGAAGCCGACAGAATGAATGTGCTCAGCACCCAGCCAGACTCGGAGCGCCAACTCTGTTCCCAGATCTCTGTTGCTAGAGGAGGGAAAGGACCTCAAGGGATCCATCTGCAAGCCAAAGGCTCCCTGGTGACCAAGTTCTGGGGCCGTTTAGTTAAAACTATAAGCGCAAAGCATGGCTTCTGGCACGGTTTCTCATTCTAATTGCACCAGTTGAAAGGGCTTGCAAGGGGGACCAGTCCCTGCCAGGATGGGATGCCGAGGATTCTGCTGGGGCTCCGACTGCTTGCTCAGCCCTGTGGGCTTGCAAAACTGTACTTCCGGACCTCGTTTCCACACAAACGTACCAAGAAGGAACAGCACTCCAGTCCAAGAGCCCTGTCCTGGCTCCCACTCCTCACCTTCCCCCAGAAAAGCCCATCTATTCCTAAACATGTCCCCCAGAACCAGAAAGCGCACCCCTGCCAACAGAGTTCGCGGTATCCACACAGCGGCACGCGCCCTGTGCACAAGCGGGTATATTGCGCACATGCGCTCTGGCCCCCAGCCCCGCCCCCTGGCGACGCGGGGCGTCCCTAACGACCGGCGCGGCAGCCCGGGAGCCGGCAGGAAGGTGAGTGCCCAGGCACCGAGAGTGGGTGAGGTGAACCCCGGAAGAGAGGACGCTCCCCCCGGGGTCTCCCTAACTCCCCCTGCCCCCCACTCCCGCCTGCCTGAGGTTGGCTTGGCTCCGGGCCTGTCTGTCCCCTCAGAAGGCCCCCCACCCCCACCCATTCGAGGCGGAACTCTTGCCTCTCCCCCTTTACGGTCACATCTGCTTACAGGCCCAGAGGTTAAGGGTCTTCGAGTAAAGGGGTGCGGGGTGGGGGCACCATGAGAAGAAGGAAGGGGAAAGGAGCATCCGGTAAGTTCGTGGAGGAAAGCAGTCCTGAGCCCTGTGCCACAGCCTTCTCAGGGCTGACTCCCACCCCCAGCTCCTTCGGGCTGCAGTCCTTCCTGCAGGTCCATTAGCTTCCGCACCTCCCTTCCTCCCTCCCTCTCAAAGCATGACTGGTTTCCCTTGGTTACCAAGGATCAGCAAGGGCCTCTTCACCCCAGGCAGGTTGGGGGAGGGACTCGATGGCCTTTGGAGCTGAGCTTCCCTGTTGGGTGTCTGAGCACAAGGCAGGATCCAGGGGTGGGAAGCGAATACTCTGGAGTCTTTTCTAAGACAACAGACCAAGTGGTCAGGAGTTGGGAGGAGGGCCAGGCCCAGGGGTGTGATTAAATGTGCTGTCTCACGGGGGCCAGTCACCCAGCATGCTGGGCCAGGCTCTGTCAGAAAACTTTGGTGTCCCTCTTTTGTGATTTCACAAACTGTGTGTTCCCGAATGGGAGTGATATGGCCTGCGGTAGGGTCTGATAGGGGCACGAAAGACATCAGGGGAAGTCAGACAAATGCCCAGGTCCCCGGAGGACATGCCCAGGGAGGGTTCTCCTTGGCGTCCTAAGGGAAGGGGAAGCTGAGAAAGTAGATGAAGCACAGTGGGAGAAGTGGGTGCAGAGCAGAACCCATCTAGCTGAGCCACCCCTGGGGGTGGTGCCAGGGGCACAGAGGTGCTTCAGCTCCTCAGCTAAGAGGAAGGCAGGGGAGAATGAGGGCCAGAGATGTGATGAGCAGAAAGGGGAGAGGGTGCTCCTCCAGCCTCTTCAACTTTCCCCTTTGGGCAGGGGGAGAAGCTTCTGCCCACGGTAGTTAGATTTAACTGGGGATTTAAGAAGAGTAGAGAAGTCTGAGACATCCAAGAGGAAAGAGTGCGCTAGACATTCAGGCACTGATCCCAGGTCTGTGAGGAACATCAAGCGCCCAATGTGAGCCATGGCGCAGGAGAGCACAGCTCTGCAGGGTGTTCTTGGGTCCCCAGAAGGCTGAAGGATACAGGCGATGGCTCAGTTCTGTGGAAGAGCCTGGTGCCTGGCAGTGAATTAGGGGGTTGAGGGAGCCTGAGCTATTTAGGCCAGCATCAAAAGGGTTAAACAGAGATGCCAAGAGCTCATGAGCTGGGGAAGTGGGAGGCCCACTGGAAAAGTGATGTGAACACCCGATCTCACCAATTTAGGAAGCAACCCCAACAGCTCATTATTTGTCTATGCTTTTGTACATGGAAGTAACAGACAGCTTTAGACAGGTATCAACTCAAAACTTAGCTTTCCCAAGCTATGTGCAGCTTAGCAAATTACTTATGCTTTAAGCCTGTTTCCTCATTTGTGCGATGGGGATAATAGTGTCATAATAGCAATAATAGTCCCCAATAATAGTTCTCAATAAACATATGTAGGTGAGGCCTGTAACATCTTCATCCCAATATCTATTACATATTTTGAATGCTGGCTCTGGGCCCAGCACTGCATGAAATGTCTCACTCACATCAACTCCTTTAATCTTCTGGATAATCTTAGGAAGTCAGTACTATTCATTTCCATCCCCATTTTACAGATAAAGAAATGGAGGTTTAGTGGGGTGAAATGACTTACCCAAGGTCTCACAGATGCTGGGGGCTCAAGACCATGTGGAGATTGGCCCTAAGGCAATCCTGAGTCCTTAGCCAGCTGCCTCCTGGTGTGCAAACGCTTTGACAGCCTCGCAGTCCATAAATCACAGCTGTGTATAAGCAAGGATATGGTTCCCGGAACACTCATCCAGCTGATGCAAACCATCAAAAATGAGGACAAGCTAGCTGAACAGGGGCATGTTGTCCCTTTATATTACCTGTGTTTGGGCACATAGAGAGTGGACTTTAACACCTAACACTTGGGAGTTAGGGCCTGAATGTGATTTCAGGCCTCTGGACCATGGTCCCAAGGACACAGCGTGGGGACCTGGTTGAAGGGAGGACTGGCCTTTCTACATGGACTGTGGTCCTGTGTTGAGTTAGGTTGATGCAGGGAGAGGAAAGGTCACAGGTTATACCCCCACTTTCCCCATCCTCGGGTATGTTGTGCCCTTAGGGACACCAGGTGGTGACACAAGAGGCAATCACTCGTCAGGGCCCCAACCTTCTCTCTGGAATGTCTGAAAAGATTGCTGCCCCAGAGAAGGATCAGAGTGTTCAACACACTTCCAGTCTTCAAACTCTGGGACTATTAGTCAAATGCACCAGCTGGTTATTCCACCAGACAGAATTCTCTGTCTGCCCCACAGTTTCCCTACAGATTCGAAGCTCCAAGAAGGAAGGTGGTTGCCATTTCAGGAGCTGTCCTCCTTGAGCCCTTGGGAGCTGTCAAGGTGCCCCTGGGCCCCTGGCTAATGGGTATCTATCCATCCCTCAAGCTTCCAGGGAGGGTAGCAGCCACCTGCTGCCACCCTCAGCTGCAGACTGCTGATGCCTAGGCCAGACTGAGGCTGCCCCATGAGTTGGGGGAGTCATCACAGGCCCCCTCTGACTCGTGCGCTCTCCACATTCAGTGGTGTGTTCTCCTTGCCCCCTTCCTAACTTGCCTTTTTGGATCTGAAATTCATTCACACTGAGGTGTGGATGACTGGTAAGGGAGATAGATATGTATTTTATTTATTTAGATATATGTATATAGTTAGGGGCCGGAAATTTCCATAGCGGGGTGCCAAGTTCTGGTTGTTCTCTTGGCCTGGGGAAGCCTTCCCTGACAGGTTCTCTTTGCATAAAGATAGGACCCCAGCTTCCCAGGGAGCAGGGACATGCCTTCTTTCCTGGCGGAGGGTGGAAAAGTGTGGGGAGTGACTTCACAAAGAGCAGAGTACTGTGGTGAGAAGGAGGTTACTGCCCTCAGACCCTGGGCCCAGCCCTCCTAGATGTCCAAGCACCAGTCACTTCTCCATCCCTGCAATGGGGCTGAGAAGCCCGCCCCCTGTCCACTGCAGAGTGGCTGTTAAGCCCCATATGACAGCAAAGCTCTGAAAGGAGCTTGTAACTGCTACTTGCCATGTAGCTCAGGTTGCTGATATGTCCTATGGCTGGAGAGGTGAGAGGGGAGGCTAGAGTGATCCCGAGTGATCAGGAGAGATAGAGTCCCCCGAGTTAGAGGCCAGGCCCTGTGTGTAATAAACCTGGGGGCCTCTGGTCTTAAGCCACTGCATTGAACCGCATCTACTGACCTAGGATTTTTTCCATAATTCCATTCACCAAACTGTGAGCCTATCCAAACGGTCAGGACCCTTTGGTCACAAAGGGGTTAGAAACCCAACTCAGCTTCAGCAAAAGGGACCTATTAGAAGGCTGCCAAGTAAGTCTCAAAATCAGAGGCATTGCTGAGGAGCCAGGCAGTTCTGGAACGCCCAGGGACGTCAGACTTGGGGACCAAAAGTACCGGGTGCTCTCTGGCCGCCCCTCTTTTCTGCTGGTCTCCCCCACACTTCATTCCCTCCTGCTGCAGGGAAGGAAAACCGCCTCCAACAGCAGGAGAATACTCTTGAAGGACATCCGCCCTGGTGTCTACCTCCATCTTTTCAGCTGCTCTAACAAATCCCAAGAAGGGCCCTGATTGGCTGGCATCAGGCATCCCTGAGCCAATCACCCGGACAAATATGGGACACTCCTATTGGCCAGAGTGTGTTCTCAGAAGGGGGCGGGGCAGCTCCAACACCTTTTCCAACACCAGCTCCCGGCACCCCTCGCACCCTCCACCTCCCCCCCCCCCCCCCCCCCCCCCCGTCTTGCACCTCAAGGAGCTCACAGTTTAGAGTAGGTGTGGAGGGTGGTCAGTCTGATCACTGAAGGGATACAGGTACAGAGGTCTGATAAGAGCCAGGGAGGGACCATGCTTTCTACTCTCTTTAAGTTTTTCTTTAAATTCCAGTTAGTTAACAAACAATAGTTAATCTGAGCGGAGGTGGATGGGGGATGAGTTCTATAGGTGATGGGGAAAGCGAAAACTGTCAATTCTGACCTTATTAGGAGGTTAGTGGTTTTGACCTTTGCCCTACAAATGACATCAGACATGGTAGTACGGAGTTTGTGTAAACGCTGCAGGACGGTGGGGGCTCTTTCTACAAGTATCATGTACCTGGAGCACATGGAGGGACACTCTGCCTCTTCCTTCTGAGGAGAGGGCTCAGGACTCTGGAGCCTACCTTGGGGTGGGTCCTGCGGTGTTAGGCCCAGAGGGGGCCACAGGCTCCAAAGAGTAGCAAGAAAGATGAAGACCAGACCTCAGGAAGAGATGTTGGGTCCTAAGACAATGAAGCCCTAGAAAGTGCACCTACCAGGTCCAGAGGGCAGCTCACCTGACCCCAGGTGGGGTGAGTCCCAACAAGGTGGCCTCCCAGGAGTTAGGAGAGGGAAGGGCCTCCCTGGATGGATGGTGCGACTAGGTACCCTTGTGAGAAATACCTAGAGAGTGGGCTCCAGGGCAACTCCAGCCAGAGACCTGGGGCTCCCCGTGCCAGGCTGGGGTCTGGTCCCTTGGGCGTGGCCCACAGTGTGTCTTGGGATACATCCTGGTCCAGAGAGAATGCCAGAAATGTTTTCAGCCAGAACTCTGGAGGGAACTTTTGGCGGGAGCCCCAGGAGCCCAGAGGCAAAGCTGGCAGGAACAGGGCTGGCCTGTTGTCTCTTTCCTCCTTGTGTGGAGGAAAGATGGACTGCCAGGCCCATCCATCCTAATCCAGCCCAAACACCACCACGGCCCCTTTGTCTGCTGCCTTCCCTCTGGAGATAGGGAAGGGCCTCACTCAAGGATAGCATTCAGAGGTGGAGCTCCAAGGTACTCTCTCCCCAACCCAAGACCTCTGTCCCCCACCCTCAGCCTCAACGCACTTCCCCTGCCCCCACCCCGCCACCCCCAGTACCGGCCTAAAACATTATCTCAGAGGAATTTCCACTCCCGCCTGCAGAAGGAAGTTATTATCCGGTGGTACAGATAAGGAAACTAAAGCTCAGATATGTTAATTGGCCAAGGTCACCGGCCGAGCCAGAAATGCCAAGTCATCTGGCACCTCCAAGCAGCATCCCCTCCCAGCCACACCCTCTGAGGGGCTATTAGTCAAATGCACCAGCTGGTTATTCCACAAATCCGGACACAATCAGTTTGTGAGTTTGCATTGGATTTGCATAAGGCTATCACAAATACATAGATACCTTCCCTACACTGCCCCATACCCCTCCACCCTCTGTCTCTCTCTCTCTCTCTCTCTCTCTCTCTCTGTCTCCCCACCCCCACACCCCACCCCCACCCCGGCCCCGCACACAGCCAGGCTCTTCCTCCTTGCAATGCCTTGTGGACTGGGGAGTACCATCTGGTCCCCTCCATCTGCCAAGGACACCTTTGCTAGTTCAGAGTGTTCCTTCCCACCGGGCATTACACAGTGCACCGAGTCAGGGAGCAAATCCGAGGGGAGACTGCCGGGAGGAGGAGCTCGGTGCGGAGCGGCCCCATTTCAGCCTGCAGCCGCGGGGCAGCTCCGATGCAGCAAGGAGTCACGAATGGACAATCGCGGAGGAGGGTCCCCAGCCCCAGATACATCCTCTCTTCTGTCTTCAGCCCCAGATTTAGCTGCCTTTTCGCCTCCCACGCCTTCCCGCTGCCGTCTGGAATGTCGGGAGGCTGGGAGAACTAGGAAGACTGGATGGGGATATTGGTGGTGGTGGGGGGGAACAAAGCGCTCAGAGGAGAAGAGGGAAGGTGCCCTGGACGGAGCATGGGTCTGGTCCCCCAGCCCACCTCCACCCCCCATCTTCCTCTCTGCCTACACTATGCAAAACGGTAGCCACTAGCCACACGTGACTATCGAGCCATCTGATTGTGAAGGCATAGTATAAAAAAATATATAAAATATCTCATTAATTTTTATATTGATTACATATTCCAAGGATAATACTGTGGACATACTGGGTAAACATAAAATTAATTCCACCCATTTCCCTCTTTTTTTAATGTGGATGCTAGAAATTTTTAAATAAATAATATATGTGGCTTGCATTTTGATATGTGTTGCATTTCTATTTGGCATGCTGTCCTCAACTCCAACCTCCTGGTTAGGCAGTTGCTGTATTGTAAAATAAATACAATAAATTTTTTTTAAACTAAGTGCCTAAGAAAGTGTCCAACATGTATCAATTACTTATCATTGCTGTGTGCGTATTATTATCCAAAATGTGGGCCTGCCCCTTGCTATAGTTGTACGGGTCACAGTATGCTATGCTTCTTTGGATGCGTTATTTTACGTTGTTCACTTGTCCTGCTTCTCTTAGAGGTAACTGCCATCCTCATTTCACAGAGGAGGCACATGAAACTATAAGAGACTCAGTAACTTGCCCAGGGCCACACAGCTAGCCAGTGGGATTTGTGCCTGGATCTTGTCTACTCCAGAGATGGACCCTTGAGAACCACTCTGTGCTACTTCTCTTGCTAAACGCCCACTGAGGCCCTCCAAAGTTAAGCCCTGCACCCCTGTTCTCCCTCCAGGTTCCCAAGGGCATTAAGGACCTGCCAGTGTGAGGCACTCCTCATCACGAGGCCATTGCCAAGGGGCTACGTGTCCGGAAGCTGCCAGTCCACAATATGCAGGAAACCCTAGCAACATCGACCTTGTTGTCGGTCCCCAGCCGATCCTCAATCTCCATGCAGGACAAGTTCTCCACTGCAGGCCAGACTTCGAGTGCAGGCCCCCAGCCCTCAAGGCCCTCAATCATCCCACCCCATAACAAGTCCAAGGGCTGGAATTCTGGGACCAAAGTACATCGGATGCGCCGGATTATAGCCGAGGATCCCGAGTGGTCCCTGTCCACCGTTCCCCTCCTCACAGAGCTCTGCATTCAGCACATCGTCAAGAACTTCCACAGTGAGTTTGTCCCCACCCTGGGCAGAAGAGAAAGGCCACGGGTAGGACAGGATGGGTGGGGACTGCCCAGAGGCATGGCTTCAGAGGCTGGGTCCTGGGGCAGCCCCAGCCTTTCTCAACATGGCTGTCCCGCTTGGGGCAGGGCGGGGCGGGGGGTGGGAGACACCTTACCCATTCTCTCTGGCAAAACCCAGCCCAAACCATATTTACCGAACACCAACTCCAGTAAGCCCTTCCTGGTGGACCATCCTCCACTCCCTTGGCCTTCCCCAGTGTGTGTATGTTCTTGGTTTGTTCTGTACTCTGTGCTCTGCAAATGGCCATCCTTTGCAAAGAGGAGCAGCCAGCCTCTCCTAGCAGACGGGGTGCTCTGAGAACAGGATCATCATATTATCTACAGCACCTACCACCCCCTGACCTACAATATATTCGCCCGACTGACTTACTGTCTGCCTCCTCTCCCAAGAGGGAGTGGTTCCCTCTGTCTTGTTCACTCTTATATCCACACCCCTTAGAACAGTGTCTAGTGCACAGTAGGTGCTCAAACATCTTGCTTTAAGATGAATGAATCAAATCATTTGGGAATCTCAGAACTCAGGATTATCTCCTGCATCAGACCAAGTGATCACTGAGGGCTAGACCAGAGATCCTTGCTCACACTGGGAGCTCTGGGAAACCAGATACTAAGCTGTCCACCTTCAGGCAGGGAACACCCAAAGCCTGGGGCTGCATCTCCCCTCCCCCCTTAAACTGAGCCTCCCTAGGAGTAAAGGCTGTCTCCCCTCTCTGACTGAGGCTCCCTGAGTGCCAGAGAGGGTCTTGCATTCCCTTGGTGCCCCTAGGCAGGCCCGGCCGCCTGCATCAGGTAGAAGGCTCCCCAACACTGTGACTCCTGCTTTCCTTCCTGTTCCCAAAGACAACCCTATCCTGAAGCAGCTGCTTCCAGAGCACCAGCAGAAGGTGCTGAACCACTTGTCACCCGCCCTGCCTCTGGCAGTGACCGCCAACCTGATCGACGACGAGAACTACTGGCGCCGCTGCTGCGAACAGCGCTGGCCGGTGTGCCACGTGGCCAGGCACGGCGGCAGCTGGAAGCGCCTGTTCTTCGAGCGGCACCTGGAGAACCTGATCAAACAGTTCATCCCGAGCACCACGGACCCTGCCGTGATCCTCGACCTGCTGCCGCTCTGTGGGAACTACGTGCGCGGGCTGCGCGTGGACCAGTTCCTTCCGCCCGTGCGGCTCCCGCCCCAACCCCGGAGCGGGGAGCTGTCCGACTCAGGCAGCGAGGTGGAGATGGAGGAGCCCGCCACGGACCACTACCAGTTGTGTGACTTGGTGGCTGGCCTGAGCCACCTGGAGGAGCTGGACCTGGTGTACGGGGTCAAGGACTGTGGCATGAACTTTGAGTGGAACCTCTTCCTCTTCACCTACCGGGACTGCCACTCGCTGGCGGCCACCATCAAAGCATGCCACACCCTCAAGGTACCAGCCGGCCCTGCCTTCCCCCACCTCCCACTTTCAGCGCCTGTCTGATTCCCTCTCCCCTCCTCTTCCTACTCCTCCATCCCCATCTTCTTCCCCCCATTTCCTTCTTATTCACTGACCAAGTGTCTTTGAATGCACTGGGCACCAAGCTGGATTCTGGGGATGCTGAGATGAACAGGGCGCTGCCCTCACAATTCAGGAGCCATTTATTCATCCAAGGAACACTTGCTCTCCAGGCCCTATCCTAGGTGCTGAAGATTCAACAGGGAGCAAAATTATACTATTTGTGCCCTCTGGAGCTAACAGTCTGGTGGGATAAAAGGCACTCATCAGCAATCATGTAAATGTGAAATTACAACTAGGATGGGCTTGCTAGATTTAGCAAATAAAAAATACAAGACATCCAGTTAAATCTGAAACTCAAATACACAATGAATAATTTTTTTTAGTAAAGTATGCTCCAAATATTCTGGTTGGAAGGGGGAAAGCCTGCCCAAAAATCAGAGAAAGAGGAAAAGGGGGATGTGGCCCTGAGTCACAGAGCCAAGGGAGGGGTGCGTTTCAAGAAAAGGGGAAGGCATCGAAGGGGGAGGGTGATGCTAAGGACCAAATTTAGCAAACCCGGAGGTCACAGAGATGGAACTGTCAGTGGAGTACCAGAAACAGGGACCAGATCCTAGTGGTTTATGGAAAGAGTGGGAAGTGAGGAAACAGGATGGCTGTGATCAGCTTTTTCAAGAACTTGGCTGTGAAGGGAGCGAAGGGGAAATCAGTAACACATGAAGGGTTGGGGTTTTCTTTAAAAGATATTGGCATGTGTTTAAAACCAGTGTAAAGCTCCTTCCAATAGCAAGAACGCAGCTGAGTCCAGGAGAAAGGCACAGGTTCACTGAACAAGGAAATGTCCTGAGATTGCAGGAGGGGTGGGGTTGAGGATGGTGGTGGGACAGTTGGTTCTGGGCAGAGGAGAGAGTGGATGTGGTTGGTAGCAGTGGACTACTGTTTGGTATTAGGAAAATGAGGGGTTCTCATTGAATGGCCAGGGTGGTCGGAGGAGACTTGATTGCTGAAAGGAGGCTGTAGGGTTTTGAATCACTATCCCCTGAAGTTTGGGGAAGCTGGAGAAGGTTGAAATTATTGTTTCAGGGCGCCTGGGTGGCTCAGTGGGTTAAGCCACTGCCTTCGGCTCAGGTCGTGATCTCGGGGTCTTGGGATCGAGTCCCGCATCGGGCTCTCTGCTCGGCAGAGGGCCTGCTTCCCTCTCTCTCTCTCTCTCTGCCTGCCTCTCTGTCTACTTGTGATCTCCCTCTGTCAAATAAATAAATAAAATCTTTAAAAAAAAAAAAAAGAAATTATTGTTTCAGAGGAGGAGAGAGTACGTTGTCCAGAGAAAGAGGGCTGAGTTGGAACACAGCATTGCGGGTTTCTTGGTGGTTCCGGCAATAACAACCAGTCCTGTCATGTGACATTTTTCGTCATGTCGGTTGCTTGGGCACAGATATGCAGCAAACAGAGAGTGGGGTTGATCCAGAGTTGGAGCTCGGCCAGATAGGTGCAATGAAATGACAAGAGGGACAAGAAGCTCTAAGTTGGCCGAAAGGGACAAAAGGGACGTAAAGAAAGGGGACTGAAGGACAGGAAGAGGGTGGAGAGGCCTCAAGGAAGAGGGAGGAGTAGAGGGAGCTGGTGAGAAGGGGGAGGGTTAGGGCTCCCATCTCTAGTATTCCCCATGCTAGTCCTACCGCATTCTTTCATCTTTTCTCTCCATCCTTCCATTTCCTGTCTCTCACCCTGGTTCTTATCCTGGCATCTCCTTCCAAGAGTTCCTCTCCTTGCCATGGTGGATCTTAGCCAGCTGAAGAGGGCAGAACGAGGGGCTGGGGCATTAGACAGACCTGTATTCAAACCTGCCTCTGGGGCTTGATCACCATGTGACCTTGAACAAATGATCCATCCACCCTAAGCCTTCATTTTCTATCTGTAAAGTACCTAGGTTGCTGAGGGTTCAACATAATGGTTATGATACCTTCAAGCAGCATGTCCAACATGTAATTTCTTGATAAGTGCTAGGGTTTCCTTCTACCGCCCTCTGTCAGGTCTGCACTGAATCTGCCATGTGGGGGATTTCTGCTGTGCCCAAAGGCCACTCAGGGGGCCAACAGCAGGTGAGCAGGACCTCAGGCCTCCCTGGGGCCCCCCTCCTCTACCTGCAGAAGGCAGGCAGGCAGGCAGGCAGATTCTCCCTGGCTGCCAGCTGCCACATACCCTCTACCTGCCCACAGATCTTCAGGCTGACCCGAAGCAAGGTGGATGATGACAAGGCCCGCATCCTAATTCGTAGCCTACTGGATCACCCTGCCCTTGAGGAGCTGGACCTGTCGCACAACCTCATTGGGGACCGGGGCGCACGTGCTGCAGCCAAGCTGCTGAGCCACAGCCACTTACGCGTGCTCAACCTGGCCAACAACCAGGTGCGGGCACCTGGTGCACAGTCTCTGGCTCATGCCCTAGCACACAACACCAGCCTCATTTCCCTCAACCTGCGCCTCAACTGCATTGAGGATGAGGGCGGCCAGGCACTTGCCCACGCCTTGCAGACCAACAGGTGCCTCACCACCCTGCACCTTGGGGGCAATGAACTGTCTGAGCCCACTGCCACGCTGCTGTCCCAGGTGCTTGCCGTCAACACCACGCTCACCAGCATCAACCTCTCCTGCAACCACATCGGGCTGGTAAGCCGTACCCTTCTAAGGCCTTTGGGAGGTGGGTGTGGGACCCAACTGCCTTGGGGTGCTTCCAGGGTAATTCTTAACAACACAAACTTCACCTGGTTCTAATCCCAGCTCTGCCATTTTGCACTTGGTGAAATTACTTACCCTTTTTGGGCCTCCATGTCCTTATCTATAAAATGGGGATAATAATAGTATCTATTTCTAAGTGGGATACTAGTTGTTTCTCGGAGGATGAGTTGTACTTGTAAAGCAGTTAACATTGCAGGTGCTGGCTAGGATATCAATCTTGCTAGCTGTTACTGTTATTCAGGGTTATAGCCTATGCTAGGCACTGATATCCCTCAGTGTTCCTTTATTCCTCCTGGTTATCTAGTAGAATGTGTATTCCTTCCCCCCCCCTTTTTTTTGAAGGTTTTGTTTTTAAGTAATCTCTACATACAACATGGGGCTCGAACTCACAACCCTAAGAGAAAATGTTGCATGCTCTACCAACTGAGCCAGCCAGGCGCCCCAAATAGAATATGAATTAATTCTTTCTTTCTTTCCTGTAAGATTTTTTTATTTACTTGCGAGACAGAGAGAGAGAGAGAGAGAGAGAGAGATGGGGCAGGGGCAGAAGGAGAGGGAGAGGGAGAGGGAGAGAATCTTTAGCAGACTCCTGGCTGAGCCAGGAGCCTGACACAGGGCTTGATCTCATGACTCTGAGATCACAACCTGAGCTGAAATCAAGAGTTGGACACAACTGACTAAATCACCCAGGCACCCCTAGAATGTGTACTCTTTTTTTTTAAAAGATTTATTTGTTTATTTATTTGACAGACAGAGATCACAAGTAGGCAGAGAGGCAGGCAGAGAGGGGGAAGCAGGCTCCCTGCTGAGGAGAGAGCCCAATGTGGGGCTTGATCCTAGGACCCTGGGATCATGACCTGAGGTGAAGGCAGAGGCTTTAACCCACTGAGCCATGCAGGTGCCCCAGAATGTGTATTCTTAACCCCACTTTACAGATGGAAAATTGAGTCTCAGAGAGGCTAGTGAATTGCCCAAGAGCACCCAGTCAGTAGAGAGTGGCAGGGCTGTGATTAAAACTCAGGACTGGCTGAATACCAGATTTATTTATTTGGGGCACCTGGGTGTCTCAGTCACTTAAATGTCTGCCTTCAGCTCAGGTCATGATCTCAGGGTCCTGGGATCAAGCTCCATATCAGGCTCCCTGCTAAGCAGGGAGTCTACTTCTCCCTCTCCCTCTGCCTTTCCCCCTTCCCCTCCCCCACTCGTGCATGCTCTCTAACTCTCTCTCAAATAAATAAAATATTTCTTAAAAAGATATTATTTATTTATTTGAGAGAAAAAGAGAGTGTGTGCTTAAGGGGCAGAGGCAGAGGAAGATGGAGAATCTCAAGCAGACTCCCAGCTGAGCACAGAGCTTGATGCTGGGCTGGATCTCTGGACCCTGAGATCATGACCTGAGCAGAAAACAGCAGTCAGACACTTAACCCACTGAGCCACCCATGCGCCCCACCTGGGTCCTTTCTGATAGATGATGTCTCTCATTTTCTTGACCAAGTCTCAGAATAAGAAATGCAATTATCGAACACCTAGTGAACATATACATCAATATGGTATCATTGAAATGTACTTTTAGTGCTTGTGATAGATGCTGATATTTTCCTTTATTTTCTATTCTACTTCATTTTTTAAAAAATGCATCTGCAACCCATTAAACTGGCTTTGCTCTTGGGTCACAACCATGGAACACAACCATTCTGCCTCTCACATAAGTCTTACATAGAGCATGGCCCACCCAGCCCAAAAGCGGCTGGAGCTGTGAGGACTAGTGAGGAAGACCCTCCATCAAGAGAACAGTCTTGCGCGCGCTCTCTCTCTCTCTCTCTCTCTCACACACACACACACACACACACACACACACATCTCCACTAGGGGTGCTTTTGGCTACAAGTTAACAGAAACCTGAACCAGGAAATGGCTTAAACAATATTCATTATGTTCCATAATCAGAAGCCCCAGGGTAGGGGGCGTCTGGAGTTGATAAATTTGCTGGCTCACTGCCACCATCTGCTCTGCCCACCCAGCCACATGGCCACATCCTCTTGGGTGCTTCTCTCATGGTCCCAAGATGGCTGCTGCTCCTCACATTGGGCCATGCACCCCTCTCTCTTGTTCTCTTTTCAGAGGGAGAAGAGCCTTCCCAGAAGCCACTCCCTCTATAGGTCCTCCTCAAATGTCATTAGCCAGATTTGTCTCACACACCCATGGCTGAATCGGAGGAGGGCCATTACCATCATTGTCACAGAGCCATGTTTTTCAATCCATGAGGGTTGAAAAATCAATTTAGTAAGTCTTGATTACCGTTTTTCTTATAGAATAGAACGGGATGGGATAGGATAGCATAGAACACATTAGTGTGCTGCACAAAAGGTTAACCATTGTTTTGTGAAACTCATTCTAGTCACATCCTTGTATAAAGGTATGTATGTGTGTGTACACACATGTGCGAGGGTGATCCTGGGTAATGATATGAAATGGCCCCCTCCCTTGTACTCCTCTCCCAGGATGGCGGGAAGCAGCTCCTGGAAGGCATGTTAGAAAACAAGACCCTCCTGGAATTTGACCTACGCCTGTCAGATGTAGCCCAGGAGAGCGAGTACCTCATTGGCCAGGCTCTCTGTGCCAACCGGGAAGCTGCCCGCCAGCGGACCTTGAATCCTGGCCACTTCATGTCCCCAATCATTGCCAAGGGCCCTGAGAACCTTGCGGGATAAGGTGGGGGACAGGGCTGGGGCAGTGATGGGACCTGGACCACTGCCCTAGCCCCCTCCTCATTTCATGCTCGGTCATTCCTGCTGTAGAGTGACATATTAGAAGGGAGAGACCACGGATATCCTTGGGAAGACTGATCAAGGGTGATGTGGGAAAAGTCCTGAAGTGGGGAGGGGACTGGGATAGAGGGAGAGAGGGGTATGAAGTGGGACCCATCCTCTGTACCCTGGAAGAGGATATTACCAGAACCCCTGAAATGACTGACTTCTTCCAGGGTTAGGGGAGGCAGAGAAGATTCTGAAAGCCTGTGCCAGCCCAGACTCTCCCATGGAAATTGTCCATCTCCCTTACCTACTCTACCCCCTTTCCCCTGACCATTTTCCTCTCTGCTAAATAGGTGCTGGACTTCTTTATCTTTAAACATGTGCGTGCCTGCACACGTGGGCACACGCACAGCTTCAGTCTCTCTCTCTCCCTGGGCTACTGCAGGGCTTTGCCTGGCTCTTCTACCCTCACCCCTGTCAATGCTACCTTGCTGTTCCTTGACTCACTGACTCTGCTAAAGTGATGCGTTCTACAAGCCACTCCATCCCCTAATTCTCACCCCACCCCACCCCCCACAACCCAGCAAGGGGGAAACAGAGGTGACAGGAGGGACTCAGACCACTGCCCCCACCAGGGAGCTTCTGCTGGGAGTGTGGGGGAGGTGCCACACTGGGGAGGAAAGTCAGTGAGTCATCTGCAACTTTATTATCCACCAGTTTGATTTGTACAATCTTTGCGCTTGGAAATCCACGACAGAAAGGCCACAGTGTGATGCACCCAAATGACAGAGACCTGTCTTCTCCCCAGCCAGGCCCAGCCCACCCCACAAGCCCTTGTCCTCAGCACATATGGAGCCTTCTAGTGGCCCTCCAAGAGTCCCCATGGTTCTGTGGCTGCCACAGAAGTCACATCAGCCCCCAGGGCCACAGGAGGACCTGACAGATTCAGGCTGAGCCCCGTCTCCCCTCCTCCTCCCGCTGAGAGGTCCAGAGCCTCCAGACCTGTGGTTTTTCCACAGGATGGGTCACGGGCTGCAGCCACAGCCCAGGGGTGCCTGCTCCCCAGGACTCCTTCCAACAAGCAGGCGCTATGCAGAGCACCAAAGGGGGCTTGGGAGCGACTGCACTTGTGTGCCTGTCTGGGCAACCTAGAGTCTGTCTGTGCCTGACACCCTCCGACAGTTCTGGAGTGCAAACGTGTAGATGTGAGGGTGTGTGTCAGCGACTGTGTGTGTGTGTGTACATAGCCACAGCTGCTAGCAGAAGTTCTAATTAGAGAAACAAGAACATTCAGTGTAAAGTTTAATTTTAGAGATTAATTAATTTTCTGGTTTTCGTTTTCCCTGGCAATCAATAAAGCTACCAAGAAAATAGACCAAAGAATCAGTTTCTCTCTAAGTCTGTGCGTGTGTGGAAGGTGAGGCTGTCTGTGTAAGAAGACCTAGGCAGAAATGGTCAATACAGGCAAAAATAATAACAGGGTTCCCCCCATCCCCTGCTCCTAGCTCAGGCTCCATCTCAGCAATGGGCCTGAGGGAGAAGGAGCTGAGTCCCTCCCTCTTTGGAGCCGGAAAGTGGCCAGGCTGCCTCCACAAAAGGGCATGACATCCGGGGCCAGCTGGCCAAGAACTGGGACCTGCGGCCACAGCTCACCACCTGGACCTCACAGATGTCCCTTCAGAGGAAAGAGGGGTGCTCCAACCGCCAGGGCTCCAAGGACCACAGACTCAGGGTTCAGGCAGGTTCAGTGACGGCACTCAGGTGGCCACGGGTGCCCAGACCCAGGGAAACTCAGTGGGCAGCTGTTCCCTCCTGCCCAAGCCTCCTGTTCTCTGGCCACCTCTGCCTTCCCACTTAGCCATCTCCACAGGAAAGTAAAGCTCAATCCCGATGGGCCATGGGCCATGGTGTCCCTACAATCCAAACCTCCCAAATCCCCTGGGGAAAAGGGGACGGAGAGCCAGAGATGTTGCATAGGTGGCAGTCATGCCCTTGGCAGGTGTAGTCCTGGCTAGGCTGGAGGAAGATGGGAGAGGAGGCTCAAGAAGGGGAAGAAGGAGCTCTGGCGGCTCCGGTGAAGTGAGGAGCATCAGGCGTGAGCGATGCTGGCGGGCCCCAGGGTTATTCTCTCCAGCTTGAAATGTGAGCTCAGTCCCTGGGCACTGAGTCCACTGGGAATGCATTAGGCAGGGGGGTTGGGAGGGCAGGGGGCACATAGACATGCACACTGAAGCACATCAGGGTGGGAGTGCTGGGGGAGAAAAGGCTGCCTCAGAGCTTTAGGAGAACAGCAGGTGGGACCCGCGATCTTCGGTGGTAGCAGGGTGTCCTTTGGAAGACCCTGGGACACGCTGCAGGGCTTCAGCACATGGGATAGATGACAGAGGGGTTGGGCAAGATTTAGAGAATTTCTGCCTCTGACCCTGCCCCTAGAATTGAGTATTTCTCCAGCCAGGACTCCTGAAGACAACCTCAGCCCTGAAGAGGTAATGTGTGGGGGCACAAACCGCTCTTCACACCACCATCCCCCACAAGTCTGGGGAAGGCAAGGAAAGGTTTCACCCCAGAAACCCCTACCGTTGGCGGTCCTTTCCATCTCCCTCCACTGCCCACTCCCACCTGCTGCGAGAGTTCCCCCTTTGCCACCGGGGTCTGTCTCCCACTCTTCCCACCCAGGCATTCATCTTGACCAGCTTTAATGATGGTGTGTGGCAGTATCCCACCCCTCTGAAGGGAGAGTCCTCCCAGACCCCAGGTCAGGAGGCTGCTGCCAGGACGCTGCAGAATTTAGAAACAGGACTGAGGTGCATACTGTCCACATTTTGCCTCCCTCCTCCCTGGGCAACTGTTCTTCAGGGCCAGAGAGCAAGAGGCAAGGGAGGAGGGTGACGCAAGCAGTGTGAGCGCAGTCCCTCCAGGACCCACACTCCAGGGACCCAGCTAAATAAACAGCAGTGGAGGGAGTGGCAGAAAGGAAACCCCGATGTTTGGGGCCAGCGCCAAGAAGAGGATAGCAACATTTGCACGGTTTTGAGATGGAGCACCGGGGCTGACATCTGGCCCCGGTCTCAGACCCGCTGAATTCATTAGCTGGTTGGAAGCCAGCCCTGCTGTTCACCACCGCTCCCTCCGCAGGGAAAGGCCCTGGTGGGGCTAGGCTGCGAAGGAAGGAAAGCCCCAGTTTCCCTTCCCCATGCCTCTAAACCTCCCCAGCTGCACAGCCAAAGCCTCGCCCTTGAGGCGGGCCCCAGGCGGTGCCACACAGCACAGTCGCCACTAACAGTCAGAAGATCCATTGAAAGGCTGGACGGGAAATCGCAAGTGTGCGAGTGTGCGTGGGAAAAGGGGAGGTGTCCCCCTAAGAACCGAGCGGCAGGCTGGAAGGAGCCGACCGTGCCCGGGCTGGGGGTTCTCCAGAGCCGCCGATCCCCTCCCACCATCGGTCTCTTTATGTACAGGAAAGGCGGAAGGTCCGGACCCCATCGGGGTCCGTCCCGCGCACCCTCGCCTCCTGGCTCCCCGCGCCGCGCCCAGCACAGCTTCAGTCACCATCACGACTCCCCCTGCTACCAGCCAGGGACACAGTCCGACGGGGGACAGGAGGGAGGACCGAGGGCCTGGCGGGGGGAGGAGGGGCGGAGGTCACAGTGAGGTCTCTACGCAGGAGCCGTGGCGATGCAGCGGCCGGTGGCTGTGGCCCAGACACCCCTCCTGCCGGTGCACGATGAGGACCGGGAAGTAGAGGGCGTCGTGGTAGGGTGGCGGCGGCCCGGCCTCCTCCTCGTCGTCGTCCTCGTCGTCCCCCATGCTGGCCTGGCTCGACAGGCGCGTCTGCTCGGTGGGACAGCTGGCCTCGTTGACACTGCCGCTCCGGCTGCGCCATAGGCAGCTGCGTCGGGAGCCGTAGAGGCGGCCGAGCGAGAAGCGGCTGCCCCCGCAGCCCGGGCCGCCACCGGGCCCGGGGCCGGCCCGCGGGCTGGCGCAGATACTGAGCGCGCTGCGCGAGAAGATGGACGAGCTGCTGACGGCGCGCTGGCAGTGCTCGCAGCTGCGCCGGTACGGGGCCACGCCCGCCGCACCCGGGCCGCCCACCCCGCCATAGCGGCACGCGGGCGCGTACCCGCCGCCCGCCGCCCCCGCGCAGCGCGCCCCCAGCCCCGCCAGGTCCATGAGCACCGCCTCCGAGTAGCTGGGCACCAGCTGCTGGTTGGAGCGGATGTGCCACTCGAGCTCCGTGCTGTCCACCGTGTTGACCCGCGGCAGGCGGTGCGTCAGCGGAGGCAGCAGCTCGTCGCTGGGGCTCAGGCCGCCGCCCGCGCTGCTCGCCGAGCCAGGCCCCTCCAGGCCGAAGAGCTTCTCCACGTGGTAGTGCGCGTAGGCCGTGCGGTACTCGGCCAGCACGCGCAGCGGCCACGACAGCGTCAGCAGCGCCGCGGCCCAGAAGGCCGAGGAGCAGGCGTACCACGGCGGCCGGGCCGGGTCCGGGAAGGCCACCATGAACTCGCGGAAGTCCACGTTCTTGAGGTGCATGCCCTCGCGCGCCTCCATGTAGTCGTCCAGGCCCTCGTTCTCGGCGAAGAAGCGCGCACGCTGGCACAGGTAGGCGTTCTCGGCCTCCACGCTGGCGAAGCTGAAGCACTTGGTGAAACGCAGGCGCGTGGCCGGCGCGCCCTCCAGCCCCACCAGCGCCTTGGACACGTCGCGGACGCCGCAGCGCGCGTAGTCGAACTCGGCCTCCGCCACGTGCGTGTTGACGCGCTCATGGTAGACCTACGGCGCCGGGGAGGGCGGCGGGAGTCGCTTCTGTCGGCTCACCCTCGTCCGCCCCATCGCGCCGCTCTTGCTGCCCGCTCAAACCCCGGAGCCCGCCCCACTTTCGAGCCCGCTTGGAGCCGGGTGGGATCTTATCATCTGCTTTGCAAAGCCACGCGGGTCCTCAGCGTCTTCGGTTAGAGAGGAGGACGGGCGGGAACTCACACCTCCTGGTGTGCATGCTAATTTGAATTAAGCGCTGCTTCTTCAGGGAGTCAGGCGCTGGCCTTGAACTGCCCGTCGGGTTTGCCCAACCTTTTTGCCTCGTCTCCCAAGACTCACGCTGCCCCTTCTTTCCTTTTACAAGTGTGTTCCCCAGTGGGCCGAGGAGCGCTCTGTCGACCGGTCTACCTGTTCCCACCTTAGCTCTCAACCATTCCTGATTCTCACAGGCCCCAGGCTTCTGTTTACCCATTCCAATACTGAGACGGAAGTCACCCTTCCCTGAGAAAAATCTCTTCCCGCAGGGTTCTAATAATGCCTAATCCTGGCGGGTCCAGGCTGTGCTAATTAGCCCCCATCCCCACCTTTCCATGGGGCCTCCATTGCCTACCTCCGCCTCTTTGCCAGCAGACTCCCACCTCTGGGAGCCTCAGACTTGGGATCCAGGGCCCTGTGTTTGAGTCTAGCACTACCTCTTAGAAGCTGCAGACCTTGGGCAAGTCATTGAGCTTAGGATTCCTTACCTGTGAAAGAGGACCTGGTAGCAGCCACCTCACTGAACGGGTGAGAGCATGCTGTGAGGTAGTGCATGGGAAGCCATCTCCAGCCATTAAGCACTAAGCATTACAGACCCTGGAACCAGACTACCTGGGTTCAAATCCCAGCTCCACCACATACTAGCTGGTATGACTCTGAGCAGGGTACTTAACCTCTCCGGGCCTCAGTTTCCTCATCTGTAAAATGTGGGTAGTAGTTACCTACCTCATAGGGTTGTAATGAGGATTAAAGAAATGATGCAGTATTATCATGTACATCGGGCAGAGCGTGGTTGCTGGTGTTTACCATTATTATTATTATTATTACTGTTGTTACTGCCCTCCTGTTTCAGTGTCCACAAGAGCTCACTGCTACCTGTGCTCCTCCCCCTGGGGGGTAGTCCATCAGGTCCCAGCACCCCCCTCCCATTTGAACTGGCCTGTGCTCCCCTCCAACCCCTCACCTGGGTGGTGGTGTAGGCGTCTCCATTGCGGTATCGCGTGACCTGGCGGGTGCGGCGGACATAGTGGTAGCTGATGGCCTTCCACCAGATACAGGGCGTGGCCTGCTGCATGCGGCCCACACGCTCCCGCACGCTGCTCACATCAACACGGTGCTGCAGCTCATGGCGGGCTTGGCAATGCCAACACTCCACCAGGTAGACGGCGTACAGCATGAGCAGGAAGGCCAGGGGGATGTAGACATAGCCGTTGGAGCAGGGGCTGTCGTGGTACATGAGGCTGTTGCCCTGGTAGGTGCTGCTGAAGGTGAGGCGGGTCACCGTGGTCACGTGGCACCAGGCCACGGCCCCCAGACAGCCGTACATGAGCAGCGAGAGCAGCAGGCACTTCCAGTGGGACTCACGGCAGAGGGACTTGGTGAAAGAGGGCTGGATGGGACGCTGCTGCTCAGATGGGCAGGGGAAGGTCCAAGATGAATGGAAAGTGAGACGGAGTGGCAGGACCCGGCACAGAGATGGATGGAGGTGTAGAAGCCAGCATCAGAGATGACAGGCAGACAGGGATGTGGGGAGGAAAGGTAAGACCAAGAGGGGAGCCAAGGACCAAAGATAAATGAGGAAATGACCCGAGTGAGACACGGGGGCAGGGAAAGAGAACAGAATGCCAATACAGGGACGTGCAGAGAGAGACAGACACCCCAAAAGGCAGAGAGGGATCGGAGCCAGAGGTGGAGGGAGGAGGCCCGGTGGCAGAGAAGACACAGATGGATAGGATGGCACCCGGAGAAACAGAGTCCAAAGACAGATGTAAGATGGCCGTGAAACAGGAGGTGTGGATGGGGAAGACAAGGGAGGACAGACAGGCGTCAGTGAAGGCAGGTCCCCAGCCAGGACTCCTTCCAGGTGTTCCAGGAAAGCAGGGAGGGACCCATTTGACAACACCTTCCCACTTAACAGGTGGGGCCCTCACATCTTCCTGGTTCTTTGAGTCCTGGGTTCTGGAGTAGCCAGTCCTCTTTGACCCATCCATCTCCCCATCCCTCACAGACAATTAGTCTCATACCTCCTTTGGAGGGGTGGGAGGGGGTGCCCAGGAGACATCAAGCTCTGACTCTCCCCACATTCTGACCTGGAGGCCCTCTCTGTAAGTCTCCTTCCTGGACCCTAACATCCTTCCCTGTTCTAAGATGAGAGGCATCTCTGAGTAGAAGGCAGTCCAGAAGGAGATATTCAGAAGGGCAGAGGCAAGTGGCTGGGGAACAGGGATGTGGCACTGGGTCACAGGGGTAGGGAGGGAGACATCTGCAGTCCAGTCATTTGTCAAAATGATTCCTGGAGCTCTCTGGGGGCCTATTAAAACACTTGGCCCATTCTGTTCTACGGTCACCCCAGTGAGTTGTTTACACATCTAGACTGGGTGCTCCTGAGGTCAGGGTCTCAGTTCTCCTGGGTGCCCACCATGGAGCTGGCACCCAGCAGCCACTTAGTAGATGAGAACTGAGTTGGATTTCTGGTGGTGGGCTGTGCTTTCCTACTCCTCCTCCCTGCTGTCTAGCTTTAAGGAGCCCCCCCCACCCCTCAACACAGACACCCCCCTGCTGAGATCCTGATTTCCTCCAGTTCCCCAGGCCTGACCTGGAGGCTAGCCACAGGAAGGGAGAAAAGGGTGGAAAGGAAGGGCACAGTCACAGGCAGTGGGCCCTGGGCCTGTGAAATGAGAGGAAAGATCTGGAAGTGCAGATAGATAGGTGGGCTAGGCAATAGTACACAGCATATACAAACAAGATTAGGGTAGATGGACCTTTTTGGGAGCCTTGTCCTTGGGGGGTGTGCAGATGTGCACCTTTGTGTGCCCGCCTGAGTATGCACGTGTCCCACGGAGAACACATCTGAAAGGGTCTCTACCTGCAGGTCTGTCCCTGCCCACGTGCTTCTGCCCTAGTGCAGTGTGTATGTGTGTGCAGGAGTGTGCACGGGGGGGGGGGGAACAGTGCTACTGACACCCTCCTCAGTCTCTTTGTTTCCAGGTTCAGAGGACTGAAGAGTGGGGCCCCGTACTAGGGAAATGCTTATTTCCAACACTCTGAAGGATTGCTGGGCTCAGGGACCCCCTGGGAGTGGGGGAACTGCATGGATATTGGGAGGGAGAGGTGCACACACTCCCAGTGACCCCAGGGGGAATCGCCTCTCTACACACTTGGCTTTCTCAGGACCACAGCTCAGGTACCACCACCATTTCCCCATGGTACTCTCCTGCCTCTGTAGCCCCTACAAGTCGCCCTTCCTGGCCTTCAAGATCGCATCCCCTCGGCGAAACAGGATTCCTGCCACCGTCCCCACCCCATCAGCCCGGGGTCCGCGAGGCTCCGCCCCTAGGCCCCTCCCCCTGCCCAGGACCCCCCGAGCCCCGCCCCCGGCGCAGCCCCTTCCCCGCTACCGCGGACAGCTCCCGCCGCCGGTGGGGGCATCCGCGCGGGACTGCGGCTGCGGCGGCCGACTCGGGGTGCGGGGCGCCGGCCGCGCTGCGGCGGAACCGGCGGGGGCCGCGCGGGGCGGGGGATGGGGGGCCAAGCTGCGGCCGCGCCTGGGGAAGGGGCGCTGACTGTGCTCACCTCCTCTCGGGCGGGGCCCTCGTCCGCCGCCGCCGCCGCCGCCGCCGCCGCCGTGGGCTCCTCCGGGACCCCGGGGCCGCCACCTCCGCCGCCGCCGCCGGCGCTCTCTCCCGCGGCCGAGCCAGGGGGGGACATGGCGTAGAGGGGGTGCGTCGAGCTCAGGGCTTCCCGGGGGGCCGCCGGGGGCCGAGGGCATCCTGCGCGGGCCCTGGGGAGGGGGCGGGAGGGGGCGGGGCCCTCGCTGCTCCCCACCCCCCGCCAGGGGGGAGGGGGCCTGGAAAGGGCACCGGGGGTAGGGGGCTAGGGGCTGGGGGTGGGGAGGCGGGCTGGGGGGCCGGGCCGGGGGGGCCGGGGCCGGGGGCGGGTGTCACCTTGAGGCCCTCGCGGCGCCGCTCCGCCTCCCGCCCGCTCCCGCCGCCGCCTTTTGTCTGAGCCGAGCTGGAGCCAGCGCGCCCCCCCTCTTCCTCCCAGCTCAAGAGCCCCGCCCCCAGCCCCCCAAACTCCGCCTTCCCCAAGCCTACCTAATAGCCACCCCCCAAGGAGAAGAAGCAACAGGGGCTCCCCGCACCCCTTCCCCACTCCCAGCCTTGCTCACCGCACCACCACCACCCCCCATCCTGGCAATATCTGTGCCGCAACTCCTTCCGTCCCTTCTCCGTGGAGGGGGCACCAGTGGTTCAGCCAACATCCCTCCCCATCGTTGGTTCCCGCAAGTTCCTGGGGCCAAGGGTGGGGGAAAGGAGATTGAGCCATGGAACCCTAGAGAAGATCCTTATTTCCAGTTGGGTGGTAACGGGTTAAGGCGGGAGCCAGCCTTCCAAGGCCAGATCCAAGTGCGCAGAGATGGAATCGCATGAAAGAGAAAGGACTGGAGCTAGATGTGAGAAAGGACTAACAGAGGGCAGAGGGGAGGACATGGGAACCAGCCTTCACAGAGCCATTTTCCTTCCCTAGAGGAATAGCCCCAAAGAAGCAATGAAGTGTGTGCGTCGCCCTAGGCTGGAGAACAGGAAACCTAAATTCCAGTTCTTAATCCTGGCTCTGCCATTAAGTGGTTGTGTGACCTTGGGCAAGTGCCTTCCCCTCTAAGCCTTAGTTTCCTCATCTGTGCACTGAAGAATTTGCCTGGACTCTCTCTAAGGCTCTGCCCTTCTTCTGTGAGTGTAGGAGGCAAAATCACAGACGGCAGGCCAGGCTGAGTGACTACAAGTAGCCTACCCCTTCCTGCCATCCATCCACACTGTTTTTCCCTTGTACTGTCTGGGTCAGGCAGAAAAAAACCTGACATGCATTCATTAATTCCTGGGTGGATCCATTCAATAAACAGGCATTAGGTACCTACTGTGTACTCTGTTCAGAAATGAAACATATGATATTCTACCTTCAAAGAGCACAAAGTCTAATAGGGAGGGGGACCAATCATTGTGATAAAATAGTATAAAGGGTATGCATATTCAATCCATGTGTGCACCCTGTGGAATCCTGCTGTGTGCCCGGTGCTACATTAGAGTCTTTGACGTATAGTAATTGGTCCCCTATATCCCCACCAGGAACCAAAGTATAAGGAGTGTGAGTGATTTATTCAAGGTCACAAGCTAGTACTCACAGAGCTAGTCCTAGAATCCAGACCTTTCCCATTCCAAAGGCCGTGGGGATATCTGTGGGTAGGAAGTTAGCTTAAGGCAAAGTTTTGGATAATCCAGTCTTTGGGACAGGGGGTGAGCGCACTGATCTGCTGGGATGGCTACCTGAGGCAGAAGAGCCACTACCTCTCTCCCACCCGCCCCCAACACACCCAATCCTGGTCCGGCTCCATTTGCCTATTCTCCTCTTTCCAGGCAAAGTGAAGGTCACTGGCTGACTGCCTACTGCTTCCAAACTATCCAGTCTGAGGTTCCTCCACTCCATGGGTGGGTCATTCCATCCTCCAGACCCAAACAGAGGAAGGGTGGGGTCCTGAAGAGGCTGGCTTCTCCCTCATTCTCATGGCAGAGGAAGACTCTCACTTGGGGGCTCACTCCAGTGCCTCCCACCCATATTTTGTGGGAAACCCTACCTCACATCTAACTCCAACCCCTCTTCTGGTCTCAGCCTGTTCCACCTAGTTCAGTCCTCACTGCAGACAAAGTGCAGAGTCCCCAGCCTGACCCTTGCCTAACTCAGATAGGAGGCTCCCACTCCCCATTTAGTTGTTGAAATCTTGCTTCTGTTTCCCACTCCTTTTGGCCAACCCCAGAGCTCCCAAGAGATAAAGGACCCCTGACAACTGACCCCTGCTTCTCCATTCACACATATTACTCTTCCTTGCAGCTTAGGGGAAAGAGGGGTGAAGGGAGGGGGCAAGGAAGGAGCCAGCTGACCTGCTGGTCACCATGGCAACGGGGCCTGCTTCTAGAAGAAGGAGCCTGGCTGGGGTGGATGGAAGCTGGGAGTGGGGGCACTACAAAGGGAACCAGAAAAAAACAGCAGAGAGAGAAGAGGACTGGTGGGGCAGAGGAAGCGAAGTCAGGGCCCTGACCATGCTGAGGCCCGAGTCAGAGTCCCCAAGTCATCTTTCAGAATGGCACTGCATGATCCCTCTCCCCATTCTGAAGTGTCCCCTGAAGGGCTTCCTGTCAGAGTACTGGCAAGGTGCTGGAAGCCGTCAGTGACTCAATGCTGACCTCATGTGGCCAGAAAAGGGGCTGGTACACACCTGTTAAGGTTCCAAGTGAGACTCCAGACTGAATTGGGATAGGTTTTTCCTTATATTCAGCCTCTATCTGAAGGCAAGTGGGGTTCATTGCATACTCCTGCATTCTTGTGTCCTTGCGGTGGGTTCAGATGCCCCAACTCCTTAGACCTTTATAAAGGAAAGAAAGTTTCAGTGAAAATGTTTTTCAAAGTTTTGGATTAGGGACAGGAGAACCTGGCCCCTGTCCTTCCTAACTGTTGTATCTTGGGCAGTTCAGTTCTCCCCTCTGGGTTTCAGCTTCCCAACTTTAAGATGGGGATGTGATAATGCCTGATCTGAGCCCAAGTAGTCTGGGTCTAGAGTTCCTGGCTGTATTTTTGCTCTAGGCTTTGAGGATGAGAGAGGAACATGCCAGGGGAGGAAGTTGAAAACCTCTGAAGTCACACTGACCTCAAGGGAAGGAGATGCTTCAGTTTCCTTGGGCTTTCCCCTCATGGCTTCTCACTGCCTCATGCTCAACCATCTTCTCCAGTCTGGTTCTCCACAGGGATGAAGAGCAGTGGGGCATCTCCTCCTGGCTGCCCACCATGCTTCTCTCTTGATTCACCCCTCCAAGCACACACACACAGGGTACCTCTCTTCTCCCCAGTCCCCTTCCTTCCCTGCACTCCACTGGGCAGTTGACCCCACTGTGTGCCCCCAGGGCACCCTCTTCTCACTCCTGTCTTTGTGTAAGCACTCTGTATTATAATTGCTGGGAGATTTTTGAAGGCTGGGACCATGGGACATTTTTGAGTGGAGGTGGGGTTAGTGGTTGTTGGTTATTACTGTTACTATGATACTTAGTTTTGATTCCAACAGAAAGACCAATGTCAGACATACAGGAAAAGCCCTATATGTATTTGTCAAACGAAGGAATAAAATGAGATTATATGGTGGAAGGCAGTAGGAAAGCTGGTTCATAGCTGTCTGCACTCACTCCAGCTTCCTTCCCCCAATGCCAGAGTTGGAAAAAGGAGATGTTCCCTTAGGGATGATATTCTAAAAGCATTGCTGCCCCTGGGTTGATGGCACTTGGGGTAGGGGATGAATCATGGGGCACGGATTGGGGCTCACCATATGGGTGGAGTTTGCTGACAACCTCCCTAGGCCCTTTAGGCCCAGGGAAAGCAGGGACAGGGAAGGAGGGAAGATGTGCTGGCATTGGGGCTGTGGCTGTGGTGGGGACCTCAGAAGAACATGGCCCAGCATGTCTGGGGCCTCCCCATTCTGGTCCCACCATGAGGAACTAAACTTCCCTGATCACTAGGGGTAACCAGATGTCGTAACCGCCCAGAGCTAGTGTTTCATCCCTGTGAAGAATGACCATTCTGCTTTTTTATTTTTATTTATTTATTTATTGCCAAAGAGAGAGAGAGAGCAAGTGAGTACACACAAGCAGGCAGAGAGGCAGGCAGAGGCAGAGAGAGAAGCAGGCTCCCCACTGAGCAAGGAGCCCTATGCAGGACTCGATCCCAGGACCCTTGGATCATGACCTGAGCCGAAGGCAGAGGCTTAACCCACTGAGCCACCCAGGCATCCCACCATTCTGTTTTTTTAGACAACAAAAAAATATGACCTGCGTGCGTATCTGCATTTTTTAAGACAACAACTTGCCTGAGAAAACCCACTTTCAAAAAACCAAAACCAAACAAACAAAAAACCTGTCCTTGTGCCCAATTCTATGTGATCTAAGAAGTTGACTCAGGAGACCCTCTATCCAGGATCCAAAGACAGAACTGCTTCTTTAAAGACAATAGGTATCCCCTTTCTTTCCCTACCCAAACTCCTAGGCACTGATAGAGAAGGAGGCCATAGAAATTGAGAAAAATGGGTAGGAGATAGGAAGCAGTGCTCTCCTTGCAAGTTGCATAGCCTGTGCAGATGATTAATAAATATTCCTTTAAAAGTAAATGAAAAGAGGGCCTCCTGGGTGCTCAGTCGGTTAAGCAGCTGCTTCTGGCTCAGGTCATGATCCCAGGGTCTTGGGATCGAGCCCCACATTGGGCTCCTTGCTCAGTGGAGAGCCTGTTTCTCCCTCCCTCTGCCTGCCTCTCTGCTTACTGTGTTCTGTCTGTCAAATAAATAAATAAAATCAAAAAAAAAACAAAGAAAGAAAGAAAGAAAAGAAAAACAAATGAAAAGGGGCACCTGGGTGGTTCAGTCGGTTAAGCGGCTGCCTTCTGCACAGGGCATTGATCCTGGGGTCCTGGAATCAACCCCCCAGGGGGGCTCCCTGCTGGTTGGGGAGCCTGGTTCTCCCTTCCCCCTGCTTGTGTATGCTCTCTCTGTCACAGAAATAAATAAAAATCTTAAAAAAAACAAACACGAATGAATGAATGGAAAAAATGAAATGGAAGGAAGGAAAAAAAGAAAATGCGTGGAATTAATGAAAAAAAGGAAGGGAAAAGATGGATGGATGGATGAATGAGTGGGTGAATGAATGAATGAGTGGGTGAATGAATGAGTGGCTGAATGAACGCACGAGTGACTCAGGACCGGGTAACCCCTGACTCGAAGCCAACGCAGAGGGCGGGGTTAGGGGGATTCCGGAGGGAGGGGCCTCGGTCCGGAAGCGCCTGTCGGGGGCGGGGCCTGAGGGGCGGGGCGAGAGCGAGTCCGACTGGGCAGTCCAGCTACCCCGAGTAGCCGCTGCCGTGGAAGCCTCCAGAGCTCCGATCCTCGCCCGCGCTTTTCGCCGACTCCTCGGGCTCCCGCAGCTCAGGAAGGAGGCCACTCCCGGCCGGGCGCTAGCTCTGCAAGGCGGACCTGCAACCCGGAAAGGCGGCGCGGCGGAGCCCAGAGCCGGATCCTGCTCGGACCTGGCCCCCGCCGGCCGGGACCGTTGGCATGTCGGAGGCGCGGAAGGGGCCGGACGAGACAGATGAGAGCCAGTATGACTCGGGCATCGAGTCTCTGCGCTCTCTGCGCTCCCTGCCCGAGCCCACCTCGGCCCCAGCCTCTGGGCCCTCGGATGGCCACGGCCCCCAGCCCTGGACTCATCCTCCGGGAACAGCCCAGGAGCCACAGGAGAAGGAAGATACAGATGGGGAGCGAGCTGACTCCACCTATGGTTCCTCGTCGCTCACCGAGTCCTTGTCCTTGTTGGGGGGCACAGAGACCGAGAACCCAGCCCCACGCTCGCCGCTTCCCGCCGCGGGGGCGCTGAGCCCTCAGCAGCTGGAAGCCCTCACTTACATCTCTGAAGATGGAGACACGTGAGTATGGGGTCGAGGCTGAGACAGAGACCCCTTCCCATCGATGCTAACTCCTGGCCTGCCAGGATCTTCAGCAGGCCGGGAACCCAGTCTGTGAGGATCCCTCAAAACACCCGCGCTGGAAGGGGCAGTCCCCACTCTCTCTTCCAAACTCTAGACTTCACACTCAGCCCACTTTTGAGCTCTGGCCAGACCCGGTCCAGAGGCCCTGGCATCATCTCTCTGCCTTCCCTTTGCGAGGTGGGCAGAGCTGACAGGGCCCTTGCCAGGCACCTGGAACCCCAGCTAGCAGCCCGGAAAGCTACCAATAACCCACCCCCTGGAAGGGAAAATTCCCCTGACCAAAGTGCTCCCCCCGCCTTGCTGGGGGAGAGCACATCCTTGTTTGCTCAATATCTGGGATTCCCAGCCCCTGACCTCATAGTACCCTGTCTCAAGGAACAAAAGGTGCCAGTTACAGGTTGCCAGTGGGGGTCACGGAGCTAAAGATGGGGGTACAGCTAGGGAGCAGAGCTAAGGCTAGCTCTGAGAAAGAGGGGGTGAGCCAGGCTGGGGCACTCTTGCCCCAGCAGACAGACAGGCGGCTGGCTGCCCAGCTCACTTCCTTCTCTGCTGCAAAAGGGGAAGTGAGGGCTGGAGTCAGCTTTACTGACACCCTCTACCTCCTGAGCCCCCCAAGTCCTCCTCACTGTCCTGTCTGATACCTTTACTTTACCCTTTCTTCCCCCAGGTGCAGGTGAAGTTTGGTGGGGACTGGGCTAAGGGGGCAGGCAGTTGAAATAAGAAGCATTTTGTGTGGGAGGGACTGGCCAGTTGAAGATTTGCCCCTTAGGAAGAAGAAACACTGTCAGGTGAGGGGGTGGCTGGGATTTGGGGGTGAGAAACAGAGCGGAGTGTGCCGGGGTCCCAGATAGGGGATGCTGAAATGAATGGGGGTCGGGAGGGTAGAGGAGGCCAGAGGTGTCTGTCTTGACCTGCTTTTTGGAGATGGGAGGGTCCAAATCTTGGGTGGCCTTTGACAAAGATAGCCTGTGGACCCAGTGGGTGGGAGAGGAATGACCCCAGGCCTTTTTTGTAACCTACCCAGATTACCAGCCCACAGGCCCAGAACCAAGGTTTAGGGAGCTCCGTGTGGAATCCCTATGACTGACCTTTGATCTAGGGATTGAAGACTTCTGACACTGCTGTCCTTTGTTAGCCTCTGGGCTGCAGCCTTAACCTAGTTAGAGACAGGTGTTGTGTCTAGATTGGGGGGGGGCGGGGCAGAGAAGAGGAGTCAGGACTCCCCAGGAGGTTCCTAGGGAGGAGGGGGTGCTCTCTTCCCTTAGAGGTGTCTGGCCTGTGGGACTTATGGAAGTGGGAAGAGGAAGTGGGAGGAGGGGAGACAGGGAGAGAGGGAGGTGGCTGCAGGAATGTGACCTAGAGAACAGGCCCTGGCCGAGGGGATTTCCAGTGCGGTTCCTCCCGCCCTCCCTCTGTCACTCTCTCTCCTGGGCCTCTCCTGCCGCCAGCCACCAAGCTTGCCTCCCTCCCGCCTGAGCAGCCCCCTCCCCAGCCCAGATGTGCCTTTACCCAAACTACCCCTCAGGGCGGTTAATGCCTCAAGGCATCTGTCCTGGCCTAGACCCTGCAGCTCTGGCTTTCATTTTCCCCACCTGATGTGGGGAAACCCCAGGACTGGAACTTCCCCTCCCAGCTGCCCCCTCCCACCTTAGCAAGAGGCTCAGACTCTTTGGCCCCCAACGGACGCACATGTTCTGCACCACACAGACCTCCCCTTGGAAGTGTACGCAGAGTGGGGGATGGCCTCTGGTCAGGCCCCACCAGGTCCATGCTGTCTGAAAACTGACCCTCTTGATTCCTCTGTAAAGGGCAACAGCAGGAGAGCCTGCCTCGCTGTCTCCTGACTCCTCTTCCCAGAACTTCTGTTTTCTCTCCCTTTCAGTGTATAACATTGGGTTGCTGGGAGTGGGGGTAACCCTGCTCCTGCCCTCTCAAATCCTCCCTGTTGAGGTTGGTGGAGGTGGGGAGCTCAGCCCCGGAAACCAGGTCTATGCTATCTCGGCGGCTTTCCTTTTGGCTTCTAGCTGCAGCTGGCCTCACAGGGCCCTGGGACCAGAGGGGAGTGGGGTGTGGGCAGCCCAAACAGGAAGGCCCTTGTCCCATCAGCACCCTGCCCATGCTCCCACTCTGCCGAGGCCCTCCTAAAGGCCAGAGATGGGAACTTGGAGCTCCCAGCCCCAGGATCCTGGCTTCCCACACCAACCCTCACTTCCTGGCCCAAACTCTCACTTCCTTTACCTACCCTATGAGTGGCTTCTTAGAGACTGATGTGTTTTTCCTTCTAACCTCAGGACCTCAGGCCCCTAGCTCACTGTCTAGGGCCCCGAGCCCTGACACTGAACCCTGTTCTTGCTGCCTCCCCCTCCCAGGCTGGTCCATCTGGCGGTGATTCACGAGGCCCCAGCTGTGC
Source organism: Mustela putorius furo (assembly GCF_011764305.1). Classification (NCBI taxonomy): domain Eukaryota; kingdom Metazoa; phylum Chordata; class Mammalia; order Carnivora; family Mustelidae; genus Mustela; species Mustela putorius. The sequence continues at coordinate 10,899,515 of NW_025422123.1, read as the reverse complement.
TGCTCTGTTGCCTGGCTTTGCTGCCCCGGGAGGTCCTGGACATTCAGAACAACCTTTACCAGGTAGGTGAGGGGAGAGGTGGGCTGTCCCTGGATACCTATCCCTGCCCCATTCCTAGCAGCCACATCAGGCTGCACATTCTGGAAACCGTATGCGGGACACTGGGATAGAAGCTGGTGATACAAACATGAGCAAGACACAGCCTCGGCCCATGAGGTGTTTGAGCATGGGCTAGGGGACTCATGTCCACACCTAACTGCAGAGCATGTGACAAGACTTGTGATAGAGACACATACCAGCTCCTGTGGGATCCAGTGTTCATGGGGAGCAGCCAGGGAATGCTTAACATGGGAGTGGCATCTGTGTGGAGCCTTAGAAGAGGAGTATGGCAGGTAGAGGTTGCCTGGTACTCTCTAGTCTTTCCCCCCTCCGACCTTTCCTTTTCCCTTGGCCCCTGGGGATAACAGAGGTCTCCCCAGAGGTGGAGGGGGTAGACCCTGCCCCCATCTGTCCTTTCTGCAGGGGCTAAGAGGACCTGCAAGAAAAGCTGGGGGCCACTTCCCTCACCCTGCCTGCAGACCTGGGAGGGGTGGTCCCAAGAGCTGCCTGGGCAGTGACAGAGGGAAGGGTTTGGCAGCATTTCCTTGGAAAACCAGGGCCATGGCCTTTCTAAGCGGCTCTCAAAGTGTGGCAGCTGGTAATTCCTGGGTCCACCCTAGCATTTTGCCAGAGGGAGGAGCATGCTCCAGTAGCCCTGGGCCCCTCTGTGCCTACAGACAGCACTCCATCTGGCTGTACACCTGGACCAGCCCGGTGCAGTTCGGGCCCTGGTCCTGAAGGGGGCTAGTCGCATGCTACAGGATCGACACGGTGACACAGCTCTGCACGTGGCTTGTCAGCGCCAGCACCTGGCCTGTGCCCGCTGCCTGCTGGAGGGGCAGCCTGAGCCAGGCCGAGGACCACTGCACTCCCTGGACCTCCAGCTGCAAAACTGGCAAGGTATGGGTGGCCTCGGGGCCCGTGGGATGAGAAGGGGGCAGGAGAGGGACTCCATTCTCAGGGACAGGATGCTTATGGCCTGTCCATCAATGCACCTCCAGTTCCAAGCACATAGGTACTCCATACATCTTTGCTGAATGAATTAATGAATGAATGAATTCGATTGAGAATTTACTGAGAGCCTACTATGTGCAAAAGACAGAGCTAAACCTCGCCCTCAAGCTATTTAGTTTAACAGAGATTAGATTAACTCATTAATTCACGTATGTACTGAGGGCCTTCTGTGTGCCAGACATTATTCCGGGAGTGAGACTTAATCTGTGAACAAAGCAGAGAATGATGGAGGCCGGCAGTAAGTCTAAGCAGGGAGTTCTCTAGCAGGTTAGCAAGCAGGAAGGCCTGGGGGAAAAGTAGAGCAGAGTGAGAACTAGAATGTGAGGGACGGGGGGGGGGGGGGGGGGGGGGGGGGGGGGGGGGGGGGGGGGGGGGGGGTGATTTTCAAAGAGGATGGCCAGGGAAACCCTCTAGGAGCAGGGAAGTTTGAACAGACACTTTGAGTCTAGTTCTGGGAGGGGGGCACAGGGCAGGAGGTGGCATCTGGGGAGGGGCTGGAGCCTGGGGATCCTGGAGAGCTCTGAAGATGGTGGTTGAAGACAGGGCTTGAAGGCAGATAGAGTTTCAGAGAGGTGGGGTGTGGGGAGAGAGAGACTGGGGGCAGGGTATGCTTGTGGAGGTAGGGTGCGTGTGTATGTGGGGTGTTACTCAGCCACGTAACCCCTGAAGCATGAAAGTTTCAATAACATGACTTTGAAAAGGTGGAAACTTTGAGTTCCTTTCCCCTTAGACTTTTGAGGGGGTTTTTCAGGTTTGTGTTTGAACAGTCCTGTGCTCAGAGGCACTGAGTGGGCAGTAAGTCCCTTGGGGCTGAGGGGTAGGGAGGTCCCTGAAAGTGAGGGAAGGTGGGGGAGAGTTGGTGGATACAGACGAGCGAACCCCAGCCTCACCCCATCCCAGGTCTGGCCTGTCTCCACATTGCCACCCTGCAGAGGAACCGGCCTCTCATGGAACTGTTGCTTCAGAATGGAGCTGACATCGACACGCAGGTGAGGGGGGCCGGTCATGACCCAGCCCTGGGCCTGCCCCATCGCCTGATCAGGCCCTGGGGCCCCTGGCCCAGCCATCAGGAGGGGTGGCACTTCTCATCTGGAGCCCCAGGGCCTGGCAGGATTCCTCTTGAGGTCCCATGGCTGACAGCCTTGTTCCCCTGCAGGAGGGCACGAGTGGAAAGACCGCGCTGCATCTGGCTGTGGAGACCCAGGAGCGGGGGCTGGTGCAGTTTCTGCTCCAGGCTGGTGCCCGCGTAGATGCCCGCATGCTCAATGGCTGCACCCCTCTGCATCTCGCGGCTGGTCGGGGCCTCAGCAGCATCTCATCTGCTTTGTGTGAGGCCGGCGCTGACTCCCTGCTGCGGAACGTGGAGGACGAGACTCCCCAGGACCTGGCTGAGGATGTAAGAGGCTAGGCTCCATCTCTAGGAGCTCCCACACCCATAGCAGAGCCAGGAGCTGTGACAGCTGAAAGGGCCAAGGAGTTGGGATTCTGGGGTGTAATCCACATCCGTGACTCTGTCACTCACCCTCTGTGGGACTTGGAGTGAGCCTCTGCCCCTGCCCCTTAGTTGGTCAAGACCAGGGAGCTCAAACTTGGACTCTAACAAAAGCCCTGCAGTGGATCAGTGAGGCAGGCTAGGTTATAAAACAGGGTGGTGGGGCCCTGGGGGGGTTCAGAGGCTCTGCCCTACTTGATTTCAGCAGATAGTCGCAGAGGAGGAATGTGCACCAATTACTTCCAGGTCTTGGAATTTTTCAAGAGAGGTAGAACCTAGATTTCCTGTACAGTCTTTCCATTTAAAAATGTTCAGTGTAAAAAAGGATTCCAGGGCACCCGCGTTAGTAGAGCATGTAACTCTTGATCTCAGGGTCATGAGTTCAAGTCTCATGTTGGGCCTAGAGCTTACTTAAAAAAAAAAAAAAACCCGGACCCATAGGCTGTATCACCTCTGGTGTCCTTACTAGCTCTGATATTCTGACATTATCTTAGAGAGTGAGGGTTTGCCTAAGGCTTCAGGACTCTGTCTAGCCCAGAGGGGCCTCTATTTGGGGGATTAGTAGGAGGTTTTGTTCCCCCATATCCTTCAGCTGTCATTCGGTGGAGAGGAAAAGGCCCAATCTGTCTCCCTAGCTCCCTTTCTCTACTGTCCTTTGCCCATGAGCCCTGATCTTGCTTCTCTCCATTCTCTTCTCAGCCCTTGGCTCTTTTGCCCTTTGATGACTTGAAGATCTCTGGGAAGCCACTGCTGTGTGCTGACTGAAGCCGGGGCAGAGTCTGGGGCCCGGAGACTCCATCTCTTCCCATCTGGAAGCTGGAGCTTTAGCTGCTGCAGCTTGGGCCCAGACAACGTGCCCTCCTGGTGTCCTGGGGACTGCTGAGGACACAGCCTGGGGCCAGCACGGTCCTGAGCTGAGAGGAGGGATCACAAGTGAGAGAAGGCCAGTCTAGAAGGAAGACCTTCTTAGGTGGATGGAGATTCCTGAAGACTCCAAAGCCCCCGGTATCCTAGGCAAAGCCTGTTTGCCTCTAGAGAATGGCAGGGGCTCTTGTTTCTGCTCACGTTGGGTCAGCCTGAAGCTGCCAATCAGTAGGAAAACATGGACTCTCCAGAGTGAGGAGAGAAACTGAAATCAGCAGGCAGGACCCTGAGGGGTTCCATCTCACTGCTGTTGAGGACTCTTGAACACTGTTGTTTAAAGACTTCACATAGAAGGCTCTGAACTGAGCCTTTGGGGAAGGGGAAGTTTCAATAACATGACACTAAAACAGCAGAGACCTTTAAAAAGATCCCCCCTCCCAGAGTCATTTTACGCACACACGTGTCTGTGTGCATTGGGGATTTTTAGGTAGGCCTGCCTTGTGACTTTATGGTAGAGTCAAAGAGAAGGAAATTGCTCCCTGAACAGGATAGGACCTTCATAGGTGTGTGTGGTGGGGTGGTTGGGGAGGAGCTAACAGTCCTCAGGCCTCTCCGTCCTTCACAAACCCTTGTCCTTTGTGTGGAAACAGAGGGATAAACAGGAGGTGAGAAGCTCCCCCCCCCCCAGCAAGGGGGTTGCTCATCACTGCCCTAGAGGAGTCTGGAGAGAAGGGCTGGCCTATGGAGGGTAACACAAAGGAGCCATGGCTTTGTATGTTTTTCCTTTCATTCCACACATTTGAAGCCCTTGTTAGGTGAATATGGTCAGTATGGGTATGGGAGAATAAACCAACACAGTCTCTGGCCACTTGGATCTTATAGTCTAGTGAATGAGGCAGCCATTAAAGTCATAAACAGACAAATAAATATGTAATTACAAGTTGCAGTGGATTCTGTGAAGGAAAAGTAAAGTGAGGAGAACACACGTTGGTGGAGGGCCTTTGGGTAGTCAGTCAGGGGAGAGCTCTGAGGCCTGTCATCTCCAGGCCATACAGAAGGCTGAGTAAGGATGTGGGGGGAGCGGTCAAGGGAAGGCCTACAGTGAATTAGAGGACCTGGCAGTGAGACTCCGCAGAGGGTGAGTGAGGGGGCAAAGCGGAAGGGACAGGTCATGCAGAGCCTCGAAGGTCATGGGTTGTTGGGGGACAGAACTGCAGCCCAGCGGAGAAAGGAAGGAGAGATCTTCCTGTCAGAAAACGCGAAAGGGGTAAAGTGAGAGAGTGCTTGGGTCGCAGAACCTCAGCGTCCCCGTCCCGAGATGACAAGGGGGGCACCACTACCTCCTGGGTTGGTTGTGAGGGCTCAGGGCGATGGCGAAGCGGAGTGGGGGTGCGCGGTCCCCGCCTCCCCGCCGCCCGGGGCCCCCAGGAGTCCGGCTCCCGAGCCGCGTCTCCCTCCGGGCCACGCGGGGGCGCTGTGGCCTGCCGGCGGCCCGGGGCGCTGCGTGGTCGAGGCTGGGGGCGGAGGGGCGGCCGCCGGGAGGGAGGCGGGAAGAGCAGGGTACTTCCGCTAGCCGCTAGCTCACTGGCCGCTGCTGGAGGCGGCCGCGGAAGCGGAGGGAACGCGCGGCCCGGGGACCGCATTCCCCGGCCCCCCCTCCGCCCCACGCGGCCCGGACCATGGACGCCAGGTGGGGGGCTAGGGGAGCGGCGGGCCCACGTGACCGAGCCCCTGGGCCATGTGACTGCCGCCGCTGGGCACGGAGGGGCCGGGTGGGGTCCCAGCTGCCAGGCGGCGGACCGGCCCGCGGGGCCCGGAGCCGGCAGGGAGAGGGGGCGCGGCGTGGACTCGTGCTCCTGGCGAGGGTCCGGGAGTGTCGGGCGGAGGAGGTGGGAACTCTGGCGCTCCCGGATCCTGGAAGGCGGGCTGGGAGGAGGGGCGCCGCCTGTGGCCGGAGCGGCAGGAGAGCGCTAGAGGGAACAGAGGGAACCTGTGTGGTCAGAGGGGCGGATCCGCCCCCGGGGAGGGAGGGAACCCTGCCTGGACCGCGCCGGCCTCCGCTCCCTTCCCGCCCCCTCCCTGCCCGCTCCCCCCCCCCCCCCCCGGAGAGAGAGAGGCTCTTTGTCCAGGCTGGGCTGCAGCTGAGTGGGGCGGGGAGACTCCGGGCCCTTCTCCAGTGTAGTCCCCTCTGGAGGGCCGAGTGGATGAGGAATTGCACCCTAATCCTTACGTCCGCTGTCCCCGCAGGTGGTGGGCAGTGGTGGTGCTGGCTGCGCTCCCCTCCCTGGGGGCAGGTGGGGAGACTCCCGAAGCCCCTCCAGAGTCATGGTCGCAGCTATGGTTCTTCCGTTTTTTGGTGAATGCTGCTGGCTATGCCAGCTTTATGGTACCCGGCTACCTGATGGTGCAGTACTTCAGGCGGAAGAACTACCTGGAGACAGGTGTGTGAGGAAGGGGTGGGTTAATGTGCAGGGTCCGTTTTATGAGTGCTCACCAGCAGTCCAAATAGGGATGTGGCTTGGAAAGGGAGGGAGGGAGATCTGCAGGCCTGACAGCAGGGCAACTGGCTGCTCTGGGGAAGATGAGGTGCTGGGGAGAAGGGGAGATCTTGATCTTGTGTGCCTTTTTTAGGCAGGGGTCTCTGCTTCCCCCTGGTGAAAACTTGTGTGTTTGGCAATGAGCCTAAGGCCTCTGAGGAGGTTCCTCTGGCTTCCCGGACGGAGCCGGCAGAGACCACTCCCACTTGGCAAGCCTTGAAGCTGCTCTTCTGTGCTGCGGGGCTCCAGGTAGGTAGGCAGGGGGGCTCCACTACTCTTCCTGGGTTGGGTCCCTGTGGACAGCGACTGCATGGAAGCAGAGTTTTCATCCTACCTGTCCCAAGGCTTTCCTGGCTAGTGTGTTACGTGACTCCCTCCTCCCAGAGGCACACTGTGCCATCATCTTCTTAGAAGTGGTTGGAGGACATGCTGTCTTTTCTTTCCTTCTTTTCCCTTACTCTCTTTTCTGTGATGTCTTCTGTGCTCTTACTACACTTCCCCTTGTGGTGATGTGTCTCATATACTGTGAACCTGCCGATCAAAGTTTGGGAAGCCATTCAGCCTTCCCCCACTCCATGTAAAAGGAGCAAAGATGCTGAGCTCTTGGCATGTTGGAGTGGGCACTGCTAGTTCTACACATGCTGAACTAACAGGTGTCCCATCTTTTTACTCCCTGAATTGACTGAGCATAGATAGGAAGATACCTGGGATGGAATCAGCTTTGACTTACTCTTGTGTGGGGCACAGACACAGGGTCTGGACAGGGTCTGGACAGTCTTAAAGCATTTGTTGTTGTGTTTCGCACACACTTATTCTCTCCAAGGTGAATGCAGGCTTGGAAGGGGAGAGGAAACTTCTAGTTACTGCAGAGGGACCAAAATATGTATGCTGTCTTTTAAATCATTTTAGACATGTGAGAAAGAGGGAGATTGTCAAGATGCTTTTTTGCCCACCTTTTCCTTCTCTGGCTTATCTTGTCCTCTGTCCTGGTCCTTCTCCATGCAGGTGTCTTACCTGACTTGGGGAGTGCTGCAGGAAAGAGTGATGACCCGCAGCTATGGGGCTACTGCCACGTCGCCAGGTGAGCGTTTCACAGACTCTCAGTTCCTGGTGCTCATGAACCGAGTGCTGGCACTGATCGTGGCCGGCCTCTACTGCGTCCTCTGCAAGCAGCCCCGCCACGGGGCACCCATGTACCGGTACTCCTTTGCCAGCCTGTCCAATGTGCTTAGCAGCTGGTGTCAGTATGAAGCTCTCAAGTTCGTCAGCTTCCCCACCCAGGTGCTGGCCAAGGCCTCGAAGGTGATCCCTGTCATGCTGATGGGCAAGTTGGTGTCTCGGCGCAGCTATGAACACTGGGAGTACCTGACAGCTGGCCTCATCTCCATTGGGGTCAGCATGTTTCTGCTTTCCAGTGGCCCTGAGCCCCGCAGCTCCCCAGCCACCACGCTGTCAGGCCTCATCCTGCTGGCAGGCTACATCGCCTTTGACAGCTTCACCTCGAACTGGCAGGATGCTCTGTTTGCCTATAAGATGTCTTCCGTGCAGATGATGTTTGGGGTCAACCTCTTCTCCTGCCTCTTCACCGTGGGCTCCCTGCTGGAGCAGGGAGCCCTCTTGGAAGGAACCCGCTTCATGGGGCGACACAGTGAATTTGCTGCGCATGCCCTGCTGCTCTCTGTTTGCTCCGCGTGTGGCCAGCTCTTCATCTTCTACACCATCGGGCAGTTTGGCGCTGCCATCTTCACCATCATCATGACCCTCCGCCAGGCCTTTGCCATCCTCCTCTCCTGCCTCCTCTATGGCCACACTGTCACTGTGGTGGGGGGTCTTGGGGTGGCTGTGGTCTTTGCTGCCCTCCTGCTCAGAGTCTATGCTCGGGGCCGTCTAAAGCAACGGGGAAAGAAGGCTGTGCCTGTCGAGTCTCCTGTGCAGAAAGTTTGAGGGGCCGGAGGCATGAAGTAGAACAAGACCCTCACTGTACCAATTTTCCTCTCCTACTGTAACTTCTGAGGTGGTTGGCTCGAGGGCAGAATGCAGGTTTTTTCTGTTACCACAAACCAGCTCTGCAAGTTGGGGTTGAGTCCAAGAGGCAGCCTTCCCCTTTGCCTTAAGTCACCGTTCTCTTGTAGGGATTCTTCTGAGGACCGTCCTCTGTGTGGAGGGTGTGGAGAAGGCAGAGGCACCTGCCAAAGTCCCCACCCCTTCTAATTCCCTGAAGTTTTGCCCTGTGGGCTCCACCAACACCTCACCTGTGCTTATCCCCCTACCCTGAGTGGCCCACCCTTGCAGATAGCCTCCCAGAGACCTACAGTTTACTCTGGTGAGAAAAGCACAAGTGTTGTAGGCTCCAAGTGCTGCTTTCCCAGGAGTCTGTGAAAGATCTGGTGCTATGCTGGAGGGGGATGGGAGAGTCCTGCCCAGTGACACCACCGTCTGTGTTAGTGGATTCCTAGGCTCTGCTCCAAGAGTCAATTGCAGGTTTTGGTACTCCAGAAATGTAATTTTGCTCTTATAATTTTATTTTATTAAATTAAATTGCTGCAATGGACTGAAGTCCTGTGTTTTGGCTCACTGAAGCGTATGCTTTAGGACAGGGACTGAAAACTACATGGTAGTTGGAAGCTACCCTTTAGAGTCAATGTTGGGGGGACTTCAAAAGTGCTAAGTGCCTGCAAGTGACCTTAGCTTTCAATGTATGAGGAATACTTATCCACGGAATGACAGCAGGTACAACTTGGGAAGCTAAAGAAACCCAAAAAGCAGCATGAGATCCACTTTACAAGGGACAACATAACTGTATAAAACTGTATCTTCTTTATTTTGCATACTTTAATCTCAGAACAAAATAAACAAACAAAAAACACAATACACATCCAAACCCCTTGTCAAATGATCAGAAGGGATAGGGCTTTAGGGCCTTCTTTCCTGCCTCAAAGACAGGAGGAAGAAAAAAAAAAACCACTAGACAGCAGAGGGAACCAGGTGAACAGGGCCACTCCCGGCTGCTGGGGAGCCATGGGGACACTATACAGAGGGCTCAAGGTCTGCAGGTAGAACTAATCTACTTCTTCCATGCGAGAGGCATCCTCATCACCCTCAAGAGGGGGGATCTCATCAGGAACAGCAGCACTGGGTTCCTCTGCTGTCACTTCATCTTCATCAATGCCTAGAAGTAGAAAAGTAATGGCACATGAACTTTGATCCAAATACCATGAAGTTAAATTTGTCCCTATAAGACCAGCTCCTCAATTCCCTGTCACACTCTGGTTAACAAAGGTCTCACTTACCCAGGCCTAGCTTAATCATGCGGTAGATGCGGTTGGAGTGAGTCTGGGGATCCTCCAGTGAGAAGCCAGAAGAGAGCAGAGCTGTTTCAAACAGCAGCACCACCAGGTCCTTGACAGCTTTGTCGTTCTTGTCCGCCTCTGCCTTCTGCCGCAGCGTCTCCACAATGGGGTGGTCAGGATTGATCTCCAGGTGCTTCTTGGCCATCATATAGCCCATTGTGGAGTTGTCCCGAAGGGCCTGGGCTTTCATGATCCGCTCCATGTTGGCTGTCCAGCCATAGGTGCTAGTCACAATGCAGCAGGGTGAAGACACTAGCCTGTTAGAGATGGTCACCTGTGGACAGTTACCAAAACCATGTTGGTTCTATTCTACAAGTTCTATTCTCTGTAGAACAGAACTCACAAAAAGCTGCAATCTTTATCCAACATTACAGAAATACCAACCTTAAACCTGTCTGGTAAAGACAAATAAAGCTCTAGCCAATTAGACTCCTTAAGGTTCTGAGGGAAGCAGCCCTAAAAGCACTTGTTTGCAAAATACACCCTAGTCCCAGAATTGTTTACCTTCTCAACCTTCTTATCCAAGATTTCTTTCATGAGTTTGCAGAGGTTCTCGAACTTGGCCTTGCTCTCCTCCATTTTCTTTTTCTCCTCTTCATCCTCAGGCAGCTCCAGGCCCTCCTTGGTAACAGAGACTAGACTCTTCCCATCAAACTCCTTGAGTTGCTGCACGCAGTACTCGTCAATAGGCTCTGTCATATATACTACCTCGAAGCCCCGCTTTCGCACTCGCTCCACAAAAGCGGAGTTGGCAACCTGCTCTTTGCTCTCACCTGTAGGGTTATTCAGAGTGACTCAGGTCAGACTGCTGCCTCCTGCCCTCCCTTCCCTCCTCACACCCGGAAAGGCTTTGATCAGATTCAGGCTCTGACGCACCAGTGATGTAATAGATGGACTTCTGGGTCTCCTTCATGCGGGACACATACTCTGAAAGAGAAGTCATCTCATCTCCAGACTGGGAGGTATGGTAACGCAGCAGCTCAGAAAGGCGGCGCCGGTTAGTTGAATCCTCATGGATTCCAAGCTTCAAAAGTACAAAAAAGTTTTTTTACTTACAATCTGTTACCTTCTGTGTGAATGAAAAATAACCCCGAACTGTTGATTATTAAAAAAAAAAAAAAAAACTTTTGGGGGGGGGGACGGGACATCTGTACCTTTAGGTTTTTAGAGAATGCCTCATAGAATTTCTTATAGTTCTCCTTGTCTTCTGCCAGTTCAGAGAAGAGCTCAAGGCACTTCTTCACGATATTTTTGCGAATGACCTTCAAGATTTTGCTCTGCTGAAGCATTTCTCGGGAGATGTTGAGGGGCAGATCCTCAGAGTCAACCACACCGCGGATGAAGTCTGCAATCAACCAGTGAGAACAGTTAAAAACAGGGCAGGGACACCTGGGTGGCTGAGTCCCTATGTGTCTGCTTTTAGCTCCAGTCATGATCCTGGGGGTCCTGGGATTGAGCTCCTTGCTCAGAGGAGAACCTGCTTCTCCCTTCTGCCTACTCTTGACAATCTTGTTTTTTTTTAAAAATAAGATCTTTAATTTTTTTTTTTTTAAAAGATTTTATTTATTTGACAAAGGGAGATAGAGGGAAGCAGGCTCCCTGCTGAGCAGAGCCCGATGTGGGACTCGATCCCAGGACCCTGAGATCATGACCTGAGCCGAAGGCAGTGGCTTAACCCACTGAGCCACCCAAGTGCCAGACTCTTGACAATCTTTAAAGAAAAAAAAAAAAAAAAAAACAAAAAAACAAACACCTAAATTCAATAGGACTTATTTCTCACTGCACCCTCACTTCCCAGGTTATCTACAATGAAGACCTCATTTCCCCCAAAAAACAAGACCTCACTTTCTTGAGAATGCTGAGAGGGTTCCACAGGATTATTAACTACATGAGACCAAGACCACACTCACTGAGATACTCTGGTATCAATTCATCACAGCTGTCCATGATAAACACACGACGAACGTAGAGTTTGATGTTGTTCTTTTTCTTTTTGTTCTCAAAGAGGTCAAAAGGAGCCCGACGGGGGATGAAAAGCAATGCCCTGAATTCCAGCTGACCTTCTACAGAGAAGTGCTGAAAGAAATCCAAGATAAATCAGTAGTATATTTTTTTTAAGAATTTATTTATTTGACAGAGTGATCACAAGTAGGCAGAGAAAGAGGAGGAAGCAGGCTTCCTGCCGAGCAGAGAGGCGGACGTGGGGCTCCATCCCAGGACCCTGGGATCATGCCCCACATTGGGCTCTCTGCTCGGCAGGGAGCCTGCCTCCCCCTCTCTCTCCACCTGCCTCTCTGCCTACTTGTGATGTCTGCTAAATAAATAAAATCTTTAAAAAAAAAAGAAAAAGAAAAAGTTTATCCCCACCACTTCATTAAATTGTTTAGAACAAAAATCTTAACAATGTTCCTTTAAAAAAAAAAAACTTCCTGAAGATCCAAGGATACAAGAGATGCCATTGGACAAATTAAGCTCTCATACCTTGAATTAAGCTATGATGGCACAGCTATATAACCCTTAGATCAAGGGGAAAACAATCCCACTAAGAACCCATCATGGAAATAAAGGGAGGTCATTGGGAAGGATGTCCTTTCTTCACCCTAGAAGGGTCATCAGTAAGTGAATGGACATGGCTCATGGCATTCAGTTCCCATCTACCAACCAGCTAGGCAAGTTCTACTTCTCTACTACCAGCCTTCTGCTTGCTCTTCCTGAGTCAACATGCAAGGGTTCTCACCTTGACTGCCAAATGGTCTTCCCAGTCATTAGTAAGGCTCTTGTAAAACTCTCCATATTCCTCCTGAGTAATGTCATCAGGGTTTCTGGTCCAAATGGGTTTAGTCTTGTTCAGTTCTTCCTGATCAATGTATTTCTCTTTAATCTTCTTTGTTTTCTTTTTCTTGTCTTTCCCACTATCATCCTCCTCATCTGATCCCACATCTTCAATCTTGGGCTTCTCCTCATCGTCTTTATCTTCTTCCTCCTTCTCCCCTTTCTCCTCCTCTGCCTCATCATCACTGATTTCTTTCTCTCGTTCCTTCTCCAACTGGAAATACAAAAAGGTTTCAGAACACGATACACCAAAGAACCAGAGACTATCCCATTCTCCTGAGCAGCAGACATCATACATGTGAGGATTACTAGTCTACACTCACATAAAGGGTAATGGGGTAACCTATGAACTGCGAGTGCTTCTTCACCACTTCTTTGACCCGTCTCTCCTCTAAATACTCTGTCTGGTCTTCTTTAAGATGGAGAATCACTTTGGTACCCCGGCCAATGGGCTCACCTAGGAAAAACCAATCACGATACAGCATGAAGACACAAAACTAAGTGCAGACTTGTAACAAAAGATATCTACAGAAAACATGCTTAACATCTCTATTACAGATTTCCTCAGAATTCTAACCCAAACAATTAAGTCAACTTACCATGGTCTGCACGCACAGTGAAGGAGCCCCCAGCAGAAGACTCCCAGGCATACTGCTCATCATCATTGTGCTTTGTGATAACCACCACCTTCTCTGCCACCAGGTAGGCAGAATAAAAGCCAACGCCAAATTGTCCAATCATGGAGATGTCTGCACCAGCCTGCCAAAGAGTTTTAAAGTCAAACACACAGACACACACAGAACTACAGCAAACCAAAAAATACCCACACTGATGAAGGGTGCATGTCTAGCTAAAATACCACATACCTGAAGAGCCTCCATGAATGCTTTAGTTCCGGACTTGGCAATTGTTCCCAAATTATTTATGAGATCGGCTTTGGTCATGCCAATGCCTGTGTCCACTAGAGTCAGGGTGCGTTCCTGGGGGTTGGGAATGATGTCAATTTTCAGCTCTTTACCGCTGTCCAACTTGGAAGGATCTGTCAGACTCTCATAGCGAATCTTGTCCAAGGCCTAAAAATAAAAATTTCAATATTATGTTTCTGCTTCCTGAAGCTCACCTTCAACCAAAAAAGAACTTTTTCACTTCCAAATAGCCTCAGTTCTGATTACCACCCCAACCTCGTGTTTAAGCACAATAATTAGCTACAATATTCCATCTAAACCCAGAGAGTAAAGACAACTTTTTAAAAATCAGTATGTTTATTCCCTCCAACAGCAGCCCCATAAAACGCCAAACCACCTTTCTCCCATTCCTGAGTGCTGAAAAGGAATACTACAAATGAATGTGCCCAAAGCACTCACATCAGACGCATTACTGATCAACTCCCGAAGGAAAATTTCCTTGTTAGAATAGAAAGTATTGATGATGAGGGACATAAGTTGGGCAATTTCTGCCTGGAAGGCAAAAGTCTCCACCTCCTCCTCTCCATGGTGCACTTCCTCAGGCATCTAAGGTAAAAAACAGTCAAGAATTACAAAAGAACACCACGACCCCATATTTAACACTCATGTACACCCCAGTCTCAACAGAGACTAGAAGAAATTTACTTCAAACTGCTTTGGGTTGGCTACTAAACATATTTCTGAAAGCCTGTAAAGCCTTTTCTTCAAAGATTTCAGCATATATCCTTAGCAGGAAGCGAACTTATAAGGAAAATTTTAAAAAGCTTCTTTAACATAATATACAATGCCAAAGATTTTGGAAAGGTATCTTGAAGCCAAATACTGCAAGTAGTCCATGGGACCCAAGAGCCTCAGCATCACTGGGTAGCTTGTTGAAAATGAACATCCTGACTCCAACAGGAAAAGAGCCCCAGGTATCTGAAGGAGAAAACCAGAGACTAAGGTTCTATTACGTTTTTTGACAGGAAAAAGAACACCCCAAGGTGATTGATTTCATGTTAAAAAAAAGAAAAAAGAGTAATTCAGCATTGGCTCTCCCAGAGGTTATCTCCACAACAAGCGCGTGTGATTGCTGCCTCAGAGCACAGAGGAAAGATTACACCAGAGACCAGTGGATACCCGCCCAAAAAGCTACTAGACAAAGAAGCGACGAAGCAAAAGCTCCATCGTCGTGACCCCCTCAACACACAGGACTACAATGTAGGGTCAAACCAAACACAACTAAGATGGTGGCCGTAGTCCGCGGGCAGACCCTCGTCACTGCCGGACATGCGTCGGCCAGGGCCACGCGAGGAGGGGGCGCCACCGCGCAGTCTCCCTTCGCCCCTGCATCCGGGCACCAGGGCGGGGCGCCGGGCTCCAGAAGCTTCCAGAACAATCTCAGCTCTCTGAGAGGGGCGGGGGAGGAAAGGGCCCATGAATCTTCCAGAGCCTGCCCCCTTTTCTTCCCTCCCCCACGACCGAGACTGCGAGAAAAATCTGGAAGGAGGGAGGAAGCATCCTGGGCCGGGGCCGTCCGTAAACGTTCCTCACCGCAAAACCTTGCAGAAAAGAACCAAAAACACTTGGAAAACGCTTCCCACAGGGTAGAAGGCAAAGCCAGGCCAATACCAGGCTGTGCTGAGTCACGTCCAGCGCGCACACCCACCACCCTTGGGGACTCTCCGGCGCCCCGTAGCCGCGTCCGGAAGTGGAAGGGCAAACATGGCAGCGTCCCGGGCCGGCGCGGACACCACGTGCAGCTGCCCACTACCCCAAGCCCACTCCGCGGCTCACCTCCCCCACGGCTAGTATTCGCCGGGGTTAAGCACCGCCACCCCGACACAGGTGAAAAAACAAGCTTACCTCGCCAACCCCCTCCCGGCCACTATCCAAACGAAAGGTGGAGTCGTTCTATCCCAGAGACCGCTCCAAACCCAAAAAATCTACCCTCTGGAAACGAAACTAGGAACAAGAACAATTCAAAAAGAGCATTCCAGGCAGAATAATCTTAAAAGAACCCCTACCTTACCTTAAAAGAGAAGAGCTGCAAGCACTACAGACCACAGTGGGAAGGGACTGCGTCCAGCAACGACTCCGCAACAAGACCGCGCGGGGGTGACTCAAGAGAGCGGCTGTGCGCCCCCAGCCGTCCTATATACGGCGAAACACAGACCAACTGCCCGCCCCCGAATCCTTCCGCCTTAAAGGACGATGCCTGTCAGCCCCGCACCTGCCGCTGCCCGCCCACCTTGACGTCATGGTCCAAAATAGGGGAGGGGGCGGGAGCTGCAGGTCTCAGTATCCGCCTTAAGAGCATGCGCAGGCAATTCCTTTTTGTGGCCCCCATCTCCGCATTTCCGAGGCATTAGCAGTCTCCAAGAACTAGAGATTGGTAATGCCATATGATATAAATGGGGGGGCTTAGGGGCGGGGATGCCCCTGACCTTCTATAAACCTGTGAGGCAGGCGCCTCCGAACTCGAGTCCTGGCGTGGAGGAACGTCCAAAAAGGTGGAGGGCGGGGATAGAAGTGGCGGCCAACCACTCAGACCTCGGCTCCCAGGTTCGACTTTTTTGCTACAATCTGCCGTACACATTCCTACAGCCCGATAGGAGAAGGGTTTTTCTTTAGGGACGGTGCGGGATGCGAGATCTAGATTCAGGCAGTCCCCGGATCCCAGCCCTCCCCGGGCCAGAGGGAAAAGCCAGGGCTTTGCAGCGGGGCGTGGCTCCGGCTGGGGGAAGGGTTCTGGCCTGGGCCGGCTTGGGGACTCTTTGCCTGCGCTCGGCGGAAGGAGCGACGACGGCGGTACTGCGATTACTTCCAGCAGTTTCCAGACCCGCCTTAGCGGCCCCGCCCCGGCCCCGCCCCTTTCCTCCAGGCCCCGCCTCTCCCTTTGCGGCCGGGAAGTCTGTGCAGTTGCTGCGTTACCCGTACGACTCTGCCGGGGTCCCGGGAGAGGAGGAGGTGGGCTGTCCCAAACTTCTTTATCCTAGGAAGCCGCGGGCGGGACCCTGCTTTCCACTTGCCTAGCCCAGCTAGCTTGGCACTCCCTCGGGAGTGGGACGGAGCGTAAAGGGAATGATTGACGACCCCCCCCCCCCCCCGATCAATCACACGGCACAGAGCTGTAGGGGCGGTTGTGCCGGAGCCGCCTTCAGAGAGCAGAGACTGGGGACGCGTTCGCCACCGAGGTGGACAGTGGGATGGGGGGGGGTACCCTCCCCAACTCCTGCATTCGCCCACGTGTGTAGAACACTGAGACATGGGTCTCCTCTGCGTGAGCACATCGAGCCAATTCTCAGTCTGGTTTCATTTTTTTTTTTTTTTTTCCGCCGTTTTCCCCTCCTGCAGCTGCCAGACCAGAAGTGAGGAGGGTCTCCAGGGACCCCTGCAGAGTGGCAGGGATTCTTGGAGGTCGTTTGAAGACACTGGCCAGAGAGCAGTCCGATGCAGGCTGCCAAAAGTCGTTCCTCGTCAACTGTGGTGGAGGTCCCAAGCCCCCAGACCTTTAGTCTGCCAAAGGAGCTGTGGGTCTCCATACCTCGCTTGGCTCTGACCCTTTTGCATACCCTCCTGAGGGGAGGCTGTCCTTGTCTATCCAAGGCATCATCTAGGAACCCTGTGGGACCTACAGCCCCTCCAGAAGAAAATGGCCACTTGCTCTGTGACCTTCCTGGCCCACAGTGCCCTCCACTGGAATGCTGGAGAGGGGTTCCCTCCCACCACCACCACCCCTAGTCCTTCTTCAACAGCCCTGGTGCCCCGTCTTCCTTCCTTTGTATGTTCTTTATTTATGTGTTAAATTCCACAGAATAAAGGACCCTCACTTTCCTTATCTTTGCCCTATACTCCAGACCTCATCACCCCACTGCCACCACCCCAATTTCATTTCTCCTTACTCTTCTATTCCCCTTCCTTATGGTGTGTGAAAAACCTGTGACTGGAAGTTAATGAGTTTGGGAAGGGTGCTGTTACCAAGAATCCCCCAGAATTCTCTGTTCCTGATCAAAATCTCAAAGAAAGTGTGTCATCCCCCAACATACTCTCTTTCCCTCTGGGCAGAAGGGGTCTAACAAATGAAAAGTCTCCCTAGTTCACAAAGAGCATTCATACCATTTCACTGTCCTGTGAAGTGATGAAAGTGAGTCTCCACATTGTAGGAACTGGGAAAGCAAGGCTTCATTGAGATCAGTCAGCTCAAAGCCTTGTTATCCCAACCCTTGCTCCTTGCTCCAGAAATGGAGTGGAGATGCTGCCTCCCTCCCAGGACCCAAGTCCAGGGCAGAGCAAAAATTACTCCTGTTGATCAGTATTAGGATCTGAGAGCATTCAGGGGTGTTCTAATGGGAAAATCTCAAATCTTGCACTAGCCTAGAAAGACTGCCTTCTTTTCTGGAAGCCTTTTCCCACTCACTGACTCTCACTGAAGCCCCCACAATGAGTGCCTGGAGATGCAAAAGTGCATAAACAAGATGCAGGTTTCAGCCCACAAGGGGCTGCTGCAGGACAAGCATGAATCATAGCAATGTGGGAGAACTATCAGAGACTCCCTGTTCAGCCTGAGCCAGGGGGCAGGCTTCAGGCTAAGGCTAGCCAGCCCATGGCAATAGGTCTATTCCCAGAAGACGGAAATGCATGGAAAGGCACAGCCCTGACAAAAGGACCATAGCCTAGGAGCCCCCTGAGGAAGGCTGAAGTCTGCTCCAAGACCTCACTCTGCTTTAGGAGATCAGAGGTCTGTTGAAAAGTGTCTGCTGAAAAGTGACCCTGTGGGCAGGGCTCAGGTCACAGAGGGCCACAAATGCCATGTGAAGACGTCCTGACCTTAACTTGAGTTCGGGAAGCCACTGAAGGCTATTAAAAACAGCTTAACCCCCCTTGGATCTCCAGAATCCTATTTCCGGCAGCACTTGCAATGCTCACTGCTGCCAAGATACCCTTTGTTCCTGACCAGGCGTTAAAGACCCAGGCCAACCTTCTGTCGCTGGAGGGTAGCCAGATGAGGCAAGAACTGACAAACCTCCGCCTGCAGCTGGTGGGCCTGTCACTTGTTTTTATATGGCTTATGGGGAAGAATGTTTTTACATTGTTGAAAAAATCAAGAGAAAGATAATATTTTGGCATGTGAAAAGTAGAAATTTGAATTTGTGTTTGTAAAGCTTTACTGAAACATAACTCTTCTAATTTGTTTACATGTTGTCTTTGGCTAATTTTATGCTGCAATGGCAGAGTTGATAGTGTGGCAGAGACCAGGTGGCTTGCAAAATCTAAAATACGTTCTCTCTTAACCTTTTACAGAGAAGACTTACAGACCTCTGATCTAAAGCAGAGTGAGGTCTTGGAGCAGACTCAGTTACTGCTCCAACTGGGAATTCTCTTGAGGCTGCACCACTGGCCTTTGGAAGGGATCATGGAGGCTGCCAAGAAAAGAGGCAATGGAGGAAGAAAGCAACCTTTAAGCATCAGGACCTCAGGGATTATTTAAGCTCAAGGAGTAGCTCCAGATCCTTAACTCCAGGAACAGGCACCCTTCCCAGGCTCAGCAGCTGCCAGATGGGTCCTGTCTGTTCGGGTTCTACGAGGCCTATTTATTATCTCTGAACTTCATGGGGAATATGCTGCACTGACATCCTCACACGCCAATGGACTTGATGTTCAGAGATGCTGCGCAGCTGAGCCAGTCTGGTTGGCCAGCCTAGGCTCCAGCTCTGCCTCAGTTTCCATATTCGGTTGGAACATGAAAAGTTTCTTTCACAACTCTCATTCACTTCATTGTTAGTACCGTACCGTGCTTCTTGTTTTTGTTTTTGATGCAATGGCAATAGCCATTTTCCTTCATTTTACATTTCCTGAAGAATTTGGAAAGCAATCAATTTTATTTATTAGTTCCATAGCTTGGTAAACTACCTTACTAGTTCTTAGTTTGTTTTTTTGTTTTTTTTTTTTAGGTATAACCCTATCTATCATCTGAAGACAATGACAGTTTGGTTTCTCACTTTCTAATCCTTGTATATCTTATTTCTTGTAATACTGCACTATTTAGGACCTGCAAGACAATGGTGAGTGGAAACAGTGATTTTGGGGATCCCTATCTCATTTCTGATCAGAAAAGGAATGGTTTTAATAGTTCATCATTGGGGGCGCCTGGGTGGCTCAGTGGGTTAAGCCTCTGCCTTCAGCTCAGGTCATGATCCCAGGGTCTTGGGATTAAGTCCCGATTTGGGCTTTCTGCTCAGCAGGGAGCCTGCTTCCTTCTCTCTCTCTGCCTACTTGTGATATCTCTCTCCCTCTGTCAAATAAACAAATAAAATCTTTTAAAAATAGTTCATCATTAAGCACAATATTTCCTTTATCCCTACCTTGTTATAAATTTTAATCTGAATATCAAAATTACTTTTCTGCATCTACTGAGACTATTGTTTTAAAAAATTCCCTTTATTTATACGTTTAATTAATTAACAGACTTAGTAATATTATACAGATTCCACCTATTTATGTATTTATTTATTTGTAAAAGATTTTTTTTAAGATTTTATTTATTTGACAGAGATCACAAGCAGGCAGAGAGGCAGGCAGAGAGAGGGAAAGGAGGAAGCAGGCTCCCTGCAGAGCAGAGAGCCCGATGCGGGACTCGATCCCAGGACCCTGAGATCCTGACCCGAGCCGAAGGCAGCGGCTTAATCCACTGAGCCACCCAGGTGCCCCTTTGTAAAAGATTTTATTTATTTATTTGAGAGAGGGAGTGTGTGTGCAGGAGGAGTGGGAGGGGGAGAAACAGACTCCCCACTGATCAGGGAGCCTGAGAGACGACAGACAGATGCAGGTCTAGATCCCAGAACCCTGGGATCCCGATCCTGAGTAGAAGGCAGATGCTAAACCAACTGAGCAACCCAGGCACCTCTTGATTTATTTATTTAAAAATTTTTGAACTAACCTATATAATTGCCTGAGTCTAATGTTTTCTGTATGGAAATATTTTAACTAAGGACTCAATTCTTTTTAAAAAGATTTTTTTTAATTATTATTACTTTTAAGATTTTTTAAAAAAATTTATTTATTTGACAGATAGAGATCACAAGCAGGCAGAGAGGCAGGCGGGGGGGGGGGGAGCAGGCTCCCCGCTGAGCAGAGAGCCTGACGTGGGGCTCAATCCCGAGACCCTGGGATCATGACCTGAGCCAAACGCAGAGGCTTTAACCCACTGAGACATCCAGGCGCCCCTTAAGATTTTATTTTAAAGTAATCTCTACACCGTTATGGGGCTTGAACTCACAACCCCAAGATCAAGAGTTGCATGCTCTGACTGAGCCAGCCAGATGCCCCTCATTTTTTAAAATAATATAGGAATATTCAGGTTTTCTACCTCTCCTTGTCAATTTTGTTTACTAATTATATCCAGCTGTTTCTTGAAAGCTTTATTATGACATATTCTTCTCTTTGACTATCTTTTCAAACTCTATTCCATTTAAAGTATCTCATTTCATCCCTAAAATTGTTTTTCGTGTCTTATTCCTCTTTTTTGTGATCAGTTTCACTAGAGATTTGTCTATTTTATTTATATTCATGTTCATGTATTTAAATTTCTTGTGTGTGTGTGTATTTAAATTTCTGCTCAAATTTTTATTATTTCTACTTTCTTTGGGTCAGTTCTGTTGTTCTTTTTCCATTTTCTTAGCTTTAATACCTAGCACATTAAATTTCAACCTTTCCCATTTTTTTTTTAAATTTATTTGACAGACATAGATCACAAGTAGGCAGAGAGGCAGGCAGAGAGAGGAGGAAGCAGGCCTCCCACTGAGCAGAAAGCCTGATGTGGGGCTCGATCCCAGGACCCTGGGATCATGACCTGAGCTGAAAGCAGAGGCTTTAACCCACTGAGCCATCCAGGCACCCCCCCCCCCATTTTCTGACATAAGGATTTAAGGCTACAGACTTCTCTTCAAGTACGATTTTAGTATATCCCATGTTTCAATATACAGTATTTTTTGGAAAGATTTTATTTATTTATTTATTTATTTGAGAAAGAGCACAAGCAGGAGGAGCAATATGCTGAGGGAGAGGGGGAAGGGAGCAGTCTCCCCACTGAGCAGGGAGCTCAATGCAGGGCTCGATCCCAGGGTCCCTGGATCATGACCTGAGCCAAAGGCAGATGCTTCTTAACCAACTGAGCCACCGAGATGTCCCTATAGTATTTTTATTATAATTTAGTTTTAAGGGTTTTCTGATTTGTCTTATGGCGTCTTTGTTCATCAGTTTAGAGGTGTTCGACAGGGGTGCCTGAGTGGCTTGGTTGGTTTAAGTATCTGTCTTTGGCTCAGGGCATGATCTCTGGAGTCCAGGGATTGAGCCCCATATGGGGCTCTCTGTTCAGTGGGGAGTATGCTTCTCACTCTGCCCTTAGTCCCATTTGTGCTTTCGAGTGTGCACTCACTCTCTCTCTCAAATAAATAAAATCTTTAAAAAGTTCAACAGTTCCAATTTTTTTTAAAGATTTTGAGAGAGAGAGAGAATGAGAGAGCGAGCATTACAGCGGGGTAGGTCAGAGGGAGAAACAGACTCCTCATTGATCAGAAAGCCTGATGTGGGACTCGATCCCTAGACTCCAGGATCATGACCCAAGCAGAAGACATTTGCCTAACCAAATGAGCCACACAGGCGTCCCCATTTCCAATTATTTTTATATTATCTTTTAATTATGTTATACATATAGCATATATGTGTATAACATAACATATGTGTATAATACTGGCTCTTTTGTACTTGAGATTTTTTGTGAACTAGAGCATGGTAAGTAAGGTTTCCATGCATGGTTGAGAAAAATATTATTTAGTTATTGGATAAAAGTCTAAATATGTTAAATCTATTAAGTCAAGCCAGTTAATTGTGTTGCTCAAAACAAAAAACACTTGGAAACTCCAGGGGATGTAGCTTGGAGAAGGCAGAAGCTGAAAGTGGGGAGATCACCCAGGGGTGGGGAAAAGGCATGGTGTTCATCTTTTCTGTGGTAGAATGATGGAATATGAGGGCTCAAGGCAGGGGAGGAGGACCACTCTGTGTCAGAGGGGGCCAACAGTCCATTTTAAGCATGTTATGGGATACCAGATAAAGAATGTCCTGGAGACAGAGACTGATGGCTGAAGTCATGGGCAAGAACAGCCTTTCCCAGGCAAGTGCAGTGAAAAGACCAGTTATGACCTAAGCCATTTTGAAATTGTAACTAGGGTATCTTTGGTACCTACTCTATTAATACACATATGAGTGTGTCTTGACCCTCTGAGGGTATAGTATCAGTGACCTAAAGAGGGGTGTAAATGAGTCCTGCCTGCCACTGTCAGGTCAGGTCTAAATTGTCTGTTGTCCTTCTCCCATGGTGTACACCAGGTGTGCCTTTTTGTCTTGGGTGTTGTTCAGTGTTTCAAGGTCCCTTTGACTAAGGTAAAACTTAACCCGAAATCAGTTCAGCGCAGAGTAAATTACAGGCAGGGGAAGGTGTGGGGGGAGGAGGGGTTCTACCACAAACAACCCTGACCTATTTAACTACTCTGCCTGCCACCTAACCCGCCCCAGGCACAAGTCACTGGCCAATGTACAGTTCTCACCTGACTGGATTTCTGGGCCCGGTGCCTGCTTGGCCCACCTGTGCCCAGATAAGGCACTGGCAGGGCTGTGGCAGTGCTACTGAGTGCTTAGGAACTCAAAAACAAGAGGGACTAGGGTTAGACATCAGGAAGGACCTTGCTGCTTTCACCCGGGGTGGATTACACGGGAGCTCCAGATCCTGGGAGGTTTGGGATCCTTCGGTATGTTCTGGAATGTTCTGAAGGCTAGGGAGGAAGGTATACCGGGCTTGAGTTAGGGGGCCGTACTATCACGAGAGGCATTGTATATCCATCCCCTCCACTGTCTGGGAGTTCTCCCCATCTCTCCGAGTCCATCTGTCTCTCTGCTTATCTAATAGGTAAAGACAGGCAGAGACTTGTATTTACCCAATGCTTTCCGGTTTACAAAATATTTTTCCACCCTTTAAGCATTCCAGCTTCAGTTTTCTGGAGTACAATGGGCATAGCAACGGTCAGCACCGCACAGGGTTCCCGGGAGACGGGAGGCCACGAGACACGTAAGACGGAAGCAGGGTGGTGGGTGCAAGGAAGAGTTGCTAGCCACTGCCCGGGTCCGGAATTTCACAACCCCGAGAGAGGCGGCGCGGCTGTGCCCACCCTCGCTTTCCAGATGAGCGGCTCCGAGATAGAAAATGCCTTGTTCAAGGTGACCCCTACTTAAGAGGCAGCGGAGCCGGCCTCAAGACACCCAAACCGGTCTCCCACTCGCCAGCGCTCAGTTGCGAATGGCCGCGCGGCGGCGCAGCACTAGGGACGGGTGACGTCACCACACCCGCCGCCGAGGGGCGGGGCTGAGCGGACTCCTGCTCCCTTCATCTCCCGCCCCGCGTCGCCCCACCCCGCCCCGCCCCGGTCGGGTCCTCGGGTTCTCTGCTGTCAATCGCCAGTCTGGGGCCGGTGGGGCGATTGGCCAGTGTGGGGGGAGGTAAGGTCTGGTTCTTGAAGGCTCCGGGATTGAAGCTGGGGAGAGGAGCAGCGAGCTGCTTAGGTGTGGGACGGGGAGCGTACCAGGCCACAGCTCATCCTGATTGATTCTTGGTGCCACGTGTCTCTAAGGTAATTTCTTGCATCCAGGTTCACCTGCAGACTCCTTAAATCACCTTAGCAAGTCTGTACATATAGGTCACCCGTTTGAAGAACAAGGATCTGGGCCCAGAGGATGCGTGGTATTTGGCAGGCCCAAGATGAGATCCTAGGCTCTGAATCGGAACCAACCCCTAAGACAGGCCGGGGAGAAGACCCCCACTGTGTGGGGTCCTGCTGACTCATTTAGCAGTTGCCCTGTAGCCTGGGGCCAGAATGCCAACTGGCTCATTGACAGGGAGCACCAGGCCTGCCAAGGTGATAGATGGCTCTCAGTGAGCACCTCCTCTCTTGGAGGGGAACTGTGCCAGAGCTATGAGCCCCGCTAGGGCACTGCCATTGATGGCTTCAGGAGGGGGAACGCAGGCTCTGTTCCTGGGAGGTGCCCATCTCCACACTCACTGCCAGCTTGTTCTAGAAACCAGATGGGCCTCACTGCTAGATCTACTGGCTGGCTGGCGTCTCTCGGTCTGCCACTCTTCCTGCGTGTCAAGACTCGGGTTTCAGGCAGAGCCCGCAGGCCAGAAAGCATGGCTAGCTCTTTAAAGTGATTCTGCATTTCTTGCTGATATCCATTTTGAATCACTATCATGATTCGACACTCTTGAGTACTTGTTTTCCCCATAACTGGAATTTTCCCCTCAGGCCCCCTCTCCCCCGTTATACTGCCCTCACTGTGCTCCTTTTATATTCACCTCAAAGATTAGATTCAGAACCGATCTAGCTCCTTGGCTATCCCAGAGGCTTGACTTCTATTTTTTAAGGACAACTGGTGATTTTCCTGGGGCTCTTGGCTTTTCAAAAGCTTAGAGCCCCAACACGTCACCATGTAATATCAAACACAAGAAAGTGTCCACACTGATGTGGCTACCCCCCCAGGTAGGCCAGCTGCTAAATACACAGCCTGATGCTTCAGGCAGAAATGTCACATGGGGGGGCACCTGGGTGGCTCAGTGGATTAAGCCTCTGCCTTTGGGTCAGGTCATGATCTCAGGGTCCTGGGATAGAGCCCCGCATTGGGCACTCTGCTCTGCAGGGAGCCTGCTTCTCTCTCTCTCTGCCCGCCTCTCTGCCTACTTATGATCTCTGTCAAATAAATAAAATCTTTAAAAAATAAAGTAAAATCTTAAAAAAGAAAGAAAGAAAGAAAGGTCACATGGAAGGAAGGTGATGACCAGCACGGTCTGGTAGAGCCAGTGACACCCACTGTCTCACGCTCAGTACTTCCCCACCTTACTGGAGCCAGTGCTAGGGGCAGGGGGAGGCCTGCCTCCTACAGTGCAGGATTACCTTCAGAGCACCTACTGTGGTCAGGAGCCATCACTGTGCTTGGGCAGGCAGGAGACCTAGGAGCTCGAGTTCCTCACCCCCACCTCTCCTGGCTTCAGATGAAGACTTGAGGTCAGAACAGAAACTGAGTGTGAGACTGCGTATTTGGGGCATTTGCATTAGAAAACATTTTTGGAAAAAATACTCTAGTAATTTTCCTCCACATCCATTTGAGTACAGAAAGGAGGAAAGTGACATCATCTGTTTTTCCCTCCTTCAAATCATTGCTGGGGTCGAGAAAAACCTACTTAACACCCATCTCTATCCCTTGAGCACAGGCAGTGAAAATGAGCGCCACCGCCCAGCTGGCTTTAGGCCTGTGAAGATTGCAGGGAGGGACAATTTTGTGAGTACATCTGGGAGCCAGTTAAAGCACTTGTAGCCCAAAGGGTGAAAACACAAATAGAATGTAGACCCTATCTCAAAAAACAGAAGCTCTTTCTGGTAGCCCGAGTATGGTCAAGGGCAGGATAAAAGTTAGGTCCCCAAGTTACAAGAGCTCTGGGGCGCAGAAGGGAAAGGAATTGCGTAAACTGGCTGTCCCTGCTGGCAGTGTTGGGATGTCAGGAAATGCTCAGCATACTCTGGAGAGAGACCAGTGGAACACTTAGTTCGGCTCTGGATTATTCTGTAGCCATGGGTGGGATGGACTGAAGGACACCTGGGCTGGAGTCCTTCTGGAAGAGCAGGCGGAAGGTGGGGGAGGCAACCCAGGGAAGAAACACAGTGCCCCTGGGAGCTGCTGGTGCCAAGGAAGGAGTCCAATAGGACTCTCAGGTTGGGGTACCATGGGCAGGTCAAGAGGGGCTGAGGGAGAGAAGACAAAAAGCACATATTTATTTTAGCCCCAGTGCCAAAGGGCATAGCAAAGACTGGGGCACGCTCAGGGTGCCCCTGTGAATCTGCTAGGAAAGGAGTACCTTATTTTCTGCCAACCTTGGATATATATAGCTTGGTTTGACATGTATCCTTGGAGTTCACGGACTCCAGTCCTCCGTTTATAATGATATGCTTCCCTACCCCCTGAGAACTTCTGAGCTCATCAAACAGCCCTAAAAATGTTCTGAGAGCCCTTGATGAGGCCTGAAGCCTACAACTAAATTAAACTGAGAAACAAAAGACCTGACAGAGATGCCAATTTGTAGCTATCTGCGGGTCAGGGACTAGTGAGCCTCCTGGGCTGTAGCCAGGGTCAGAGTGTGTGTCTGTGTGTCTCCCCACATTGGCCAGAACTCTGTTCCCACTTCCGGTCAAGAACAGTCATTTCCACAAAGGGAGATCCAGCGGTATGGCTCCCTCCATGAAGCCACTTACAGTCCCACACCATCCCACCAAGTCAGAGAAGAACAGTGGGGGCCGCTTCCAGGCAAGGACACACAGGCCCGTGTCCCCCAGGTGTCAGGGCAGACTGCCAGATTGGAGATGGGTGGTAGGGGGCGGGCAGCTGCAGCCTCTTCTTGCCTGGAGGTGTGGGAGTGCAGCCAGGGGAGGGGACGTTTATGGGGGGTGGGGAGTGGACCAGGTGTGCACGTTTATTCCTGTGATGGAGGGGTGAGGACAGGTGAGGGTGGCAGTGAAGACCAAAGAAAGATGGGGCGCTGTCTCTAAGCCCAGTCCTGTGAAAGAAGGAATTGAGCAGCAAAGAAAAAATGGCCTTTTTCAGTCTCTGTCAGCAGTCTGGGTGTCCTGGCTCCAGGCCTGTCCCTCCTCTGTGGCCCCAGCAGGGGGCACTGCAGCCCCTCTGAGGCTAAGAGGACTAACTGCCACCCACCCCCACCATTGGACACAGGCCCAGTGCTGGCCAGGGCTCAGCTGGGTCTTGCTCGTCCCCCAGATTCACACTGCCATCCCGCTGCCCTCTCTAGGGCATGGAGCTGCGGCTGGAGGACACAGGGAGCCGTGGAGGAAGGAGGAAAAAAAGAAAAAGGTTTATTTTATCAGAGAGCCTCTGAAGGCACCTGGTTTCTGTTGAATATAAAAAAGGCAGTAAAATGGCAACTGTACAGGGTGCATGACTGGTAGGAACAAGGCAGGGGGAGTAGGGGAGGGCCATGGAAATGGCAGGGGAGGAGGCACATGGGGAGAATATGGAAAGATTATCCAATGGGACCTTGGACAGACAGTCCTGGTCCCTAACCACTGCTGGTATATAGGCAGATGAACAGACAGACACACACATATACTCTCTCTCTCTGAGCCGAGCAGTCTCTGCTGCCCTGCTCAAGCAGGGATCAGTCAGAGCCAAGCGTGGTGATGGAGGGGGGGGGAGGGTGGCTGAAGGCAACTTGAGCAGATGCAGAGCCTGCGTGCCCTCCCTTGATTCTGACCCTCGGGCTCACAATGTCCCCACTGTCCATCCGTAGAGGCTCCCTCCTCGGGGCCTGGACACCCAGGCCCAGAACAGGCCGTGAGAAAGCAGAAACTGGTATAAAGAGAAAACCTCCAGACCTCCTGCCCATCCCTCAAGGGGAAGAAAGGCCAAAGGAGCAGGTGGTCAGTGCAGTCCTTCTGTCCATCCATGGTCACACAATAGACCGCCACAGGAAGGAGGAGACAGCCCCCAGTGCAAGGCCCAGAGACAGAAAGAAGGCCATGATGGCTCCAGCTGTCTCTGCCTCAGCCGGCTTCACTTTCCTGAAGGCAGGAGGGCAAGGCTTCCTTAGAACGGCCCCAGGAACCCCCCAGCTCCCCGGCCTCGCCTGCCCCCCAGAGCATCTGTGATGTGCGGAGACTTGCCTGAGCACAGAATTCTGCTGACAACTATCCTACTTTCCCACCTCCAATCTGGCTTCTCTCTCTTGGGGGAATGTGTAATGGGGGCTGTCATCCACCTTCCCACATCTCCCCCGGGTACCCTGGGGTGCCCCGCCCTCCACCACGACCCCTTCACCTACATGCCCATCCAGGATCCAGGAGTCTCCGGGTGCCCCCTCTCCTTCCTTGGAGTGGCCACCCTGGAGCTCTAGGTCCTGCCTGATGCCACCAGGGTCCCCACTCACTTGGGCCCAAAGCACATGCAGAGACTGGCGAGGTAGCCGTTGGAGAAGGCGAAGGCGGCCATGAAGATGATGAACCAGGCGTCGTGCTCGAAGACCACAGCCAGGTGGTGGCGGGGTTTGACATTGCACAGCAGCAGCAGGGGCACAAACAACATCCGGGCCAGCACCAGGCTTGGCAGCCAGTGGCTGTCCTTCCCAGGCTAGGGGGAGCAGGGGGCGCCTGAGCCTGGGCTGGCCCCCAGTGCTCCACACAGGGCCCCCCGGGATCTGAGTGGATCTGGTCACCCTGAGGGCGTACTGATTGTGAGGGGGCATGGCAGAGCCGTCTCGAGGGCTGGAAATGTTCTGTATCTGGACCTCCCTGGTGATTACATACGGGTGTTGGAGGGGGTGGTCAGTAACTGATACACTGAAGACTAGCAGAACTTGCTATACATAGATTACGTCTTGGTTTGGTTTCTTTCTTTCTTTCTTTTTAAAAAAAAAGTATGGTTCCATTACCACCATACTTTCTTGGTTCCCTTTCTGGGTCTCTGGCTGAACTCTAGCCTTGCACAGGGGCTGGGCATCTCTTTCTCCCACTTACCCACGTAAATACAGCTGTGAGGCTCCGGCCCAACCAGTCAAAGACATTGAAAGTCAAGAAACAAGACACAGGAATGAAGTAGTCTCCTGGAAAAAGAAGAGTAGAGTCAGGGGTGGTTATGAGGTCCAGAGAAACGGATTCAGCAACCCTGACCCTCACTGGGACTCAGTTTTCCCAGATATAAAAATGGAGGACATGTTTCCAGCCCAGGGAAGGGCAAATGGACCAGGAGAGTTTAGCCAGGGAGACAGAAGCCCATTCCCAAACCTGCTCTAGCCCCAGTCTGCCCCCATCCTGGAAGCTCATGGTGTCCTCACCCCAGGCACTGGTGCCTGCGATGCTGGACTTGACCTCAGCGGTCACGGCGGGAAATACCCCAATGGTCACCATGAAGTTGAAGCAGACGGAGAGAGCCAGGACTAAGATCTGGAGGGAAGGAACCCAGGTCCGTGTCTTCATAGCAGCTGTGCAACAAAGAACCCAGAGTCCCCAGCCCCCAACACACACACATACATACACACAGACGAGAATCCAGGGGAGTGGCCAGTCCCAGGGAGGAAAGGGAGAGGATGGACAGTCAGGAGAGGCAAAAGTAGGAGAAAAAGAGGGTAAGGGGCAGAGGGCAGAACACCCATGCCCCACATACATTTCTGAGGATGGCTCGGATAGAGTGGCCTTGGTTGGTGGGCTGAGAGCCGGGGGCTGGAACTCTGGACTCTTCTTTGTTTGCTACTGGTTCCTCTCCTGGGGGTGGGGGTGGGGGGGGAGTCCCAGGTTGTGGGAACATCAAGTTGCAGGGAGGACAAATAACAAGAGAAGACACAAACATTCCCCCAAAGGGCTGGGGTTAGCTCAGGGTGGACACCCCTTCCCCGGGGGAGAGTCACACCCTAATACCTAGCCCAGACCTCCCAGACCTGCAAATCCCACAGCACAAATCCCAGGGGTCCTGACCTCTCCCAGGAGCCTCAGGTCCTATTCCAAGAATCTGAAATTGCTTTCCCATTATCCTCAGACAGTTCAAGGGTATCTAGCCTCTTCGCCCATTTCATCTTTCCTAGCCTTTACTTCCTATTGCTCCCGTCATGCCTACTCCAGTTTGCTTTGGCTTCTGGCTTATCACCGCTAACCAATATGACACACTTCTTCTTGCCCTCTGCGCCCAGGCTGCCCCGTGCTGGGCAGGCTGCCCTCCACCCCAGCTTCTGCAGGCTATTCTGACCTTTACTAATGAGGTCCAACTTGGTCTCCTGCTCCCCAGGCCCTTCGAGCTTGAACTGCTGGTAGTACCGATAGAATTCCTGCCAAGTGAGGGGCATAGGGAAAGTAGACTCAGAGATGGAAGATCCAGAATCCCGCCTCCCTATGCCAGGTTTGGGTTCCAGAACAGCACTGGCTGGGAGCCCTGGACCCCACCCCACCTCCACCCCCAGACTTTCTTCACCTGCTTACCAGTCGGGGAAGGGCCAGGTAACAGATGATTGCCAGAACAATAACCACGCAGGCAGTGATGAAGTAGCCAAAGGCACTTTCTGACAGCTCTGAGCCACCTGTGGGGAGCATGTGAGAGAGCGGAGATTGTCCCCGGTCCCCCCCCCCACCCCCATGACCAGACCCACAGGCAGGCAGGCAGACAGACAGGCGGCAACACTTACTGGCGATTGCACAGATCATGGCCACCGAGGCGAAGAAGCCTGCCAGGCCCTGACCACTCATGATGGGGGCAGTGTAGCTGGCGGGCAGGAGGCCAGCCAGACCAAACAGGCTGCCTTGCAGGATGGCACCGAACGCTGGAGGCATAAGGCAGGCATCAGCAGGGGAGAGGGAGCAGACTGGGATTTGCTGCTGTGGGGGGGCAGGGGCCCGTGGGAACACAGGTTCCAGAGGAGTTGTGACACCAAATGGCCCTCTCTGTCCCACCCTGCAGCCCTGGTCCGCACTCGCTCGGGTCTCTGGAGCTCTGATCGCCCAATGGCATCCTCCCCTCTAGGGGGAGGAAGGGGCTCTGTTCCTAGCTGACTGTAGTAGTGGGTCTGAAGGATGGGTGGGGGGATGTGGGAAGATCTCTGCTCCCTCCCAGCCCTGCTTACAGTTGATGAGAACGATCTTGACCATGGTGATGATGAAGAAGGGCACGGCATCCAGCTGCACCTTCACCAGGATGGCAGTGATCAGGAACACCAACAGGATGGCTATAAGGCTGCCCAGGATCCGAACAGACTGGGGGATCCTGCCCAGAGGCCAGGGCAGTGAGGCTGGGGCCTCGGCCCAGGGAGAGCGAGAGGTAGCGAGGGGTCAGGCCTGGGGCCCAGGAGCTCACCTCTGATGCAGGAAAGAGTTAAGGCAGGTGAAGAACAGCAGGGGCAACATGGCGCATAACGTCATGACATTGTTGAAGATGGCACTGAGCGAGGTCCGCTCTGGGGAGAGCGCTGTGGGGGTGGCTGAGGGCTGGGTGTCCTTGCTCAGCTCGGCAGTGACTGAGGACATATTCTGGGACTCGTCCAGGCGGTTTGTGAAATACTGTGGGGGTTGCAAGACAGAAACCTTGTGGCTTCTCTCCTGGCACTCCCAAGTACACAGCAACCAGGCCCTACTGTGGCCTCTGGAACCCCATCCCCCCAGTCTCACCCTAGTGGCTGTCATGAAAAAATTCCATGGGAGCAGCGTCCCCAGACCCAGCATGAAGAAGATAAGCCAGACAGCTTTGTACCTGAGGATGGGAGAGGAAAAGGGGGCCAAGTGACACACCATCCCACCCTCCTTCCCAGGTCAAACCTAAAAACTCCTTCCCTCCCCAACCTTTGGGGTCTTCCGCTGTCCCAGGATATAGGCCACTGTGTTTATGTCCATGTGCCCGAGCCTTCCTATGGGTTTCTGTGGAAGGAAAAGCGTCCTGGGATAGGGAAAAGAGCAGACAAGTCCACAGGCGGAGGAGGACCAGGGAGGGACACAAGGCTGAAAGGCATGGGCAACAGGACCTTGGTTCTCAGCCCCGAAGACTCGGGGGACCCTGCAGGCTTGGGAACCAGTGTGACCCACACATCCGGAGGTGGTTTTGGAAATCCTGCTGAAGGCTGGGGGTGGGCGGGTGAGCGAGGAAACAGCCAAGTGTCTTCCACCCCCACGAGGCAGGCTGGAAGTGATTATGCCGTCTGGGCAGGGACTGTGTGGCTCCCCAAAGAGGAGTTTGAGGTCAAGAAACTCCCAGACCACTCCGGACCTAGTAGGACAGGAGGGCGGGGTAACTTGGGGTGGCTGGGAAGTGAGGGAGCTGTTTTTCTCCAGTCCAGACAGAACTAGCTTTGTAGGTCACACCACACAGGGGAGGCCAGGCAATATGAGGCCACTGGACTTTATGTGGGCCGCCAGGAGTAAATGAGTGCCCCCCCTCCCCGCTCTGGCCGGGGCGTTGCCCCCAAGCCTTACACCTCAGGGCCTGTGTGGGATGGGCCAGCCTCCCCCAGGCAGCCCCAGGCCTTCCCAACGTAGTCTCCAGATGTGTCTGCCATATCCTCCCCACAGCGAATGCCTGCTTTCTTCCCCCAGTGGCAGGGACAAAGCCCAGGGCAGGGAAGAAACAGATCTGGCCAGAGTGCAGGGACTGGCCTCACACAGGAAAGGCCCAGCTGAGTGCCCGAGTGTGGCCTTCTGAGCCATTCCAATACAGTGCCCCCGACGGCCCCCATAACTCATCTACCCGCGACCCTGAAGAACACAGCTGAGGGCTTGAATGAAGGGAGAAGCTCCTGGCCAAGGCTGCCCAGAACAGATGGTTAGAGCAGGGCTGGAGGAGGGCACCAAGGTGCACAGAGATGCGAGAGGGGTTCCAGAACTGCTACCGATAGTGAGGCTCCCAACTGGGGCCTGTCCTTACTAGGTCTCCTTAAATTCCCTCCCATCCAAATAGACCCCACCTCGATTTTACAGGTGGGAAAGAGTCGAGAGGAGATTAAGCTACGTGCCTGAGGTCCCGCAGCCAGAGGTGGCCTTGTTTGGCAGCCTTTTTGGCACAGGAGGAAGACGGGACGGGCAGGGGTGAGAGGATGTGGTTGGGGGGCCTGGGCTGAAGGAGTTTGGGACCGCAGGCAGGCAGAACTTCATCAACTATCTTGGTTCCCAGATTCCTTGGAGAGCTTCAACCAAGCTACAGCCTCCTCCCGCCACAACCATATGCATGATCATGGTGGTGGGTTTAATTTAAAGGAGCTTTTGGTTCCAGAGGTGGGGAGTGAGGGCAAGGTCAGCTCAAGGACCAGGGTAGGCCAGGGTCATCCGAGGCAGAGGCTCAACGCCAGGCCGGAGGAAGAGGGCAGTTCTGCCAGATGTGCTCTGGAACGAGGGGAGCCGCCAAATATTTCCCCAGAGTGATGGGAGGAGGAGCTGGAAGCTGCTAGCAAGCTGGAGAGCAACAGTGGAAACACTGAGAGGCCAGGGAGGGGCTGTGCCGCCCACCCATCCCAGCCCTCCCCAAAGCCACCCCAGTGAAGGCACACATGGCCCCCGCCCCTCAGGCAGACCTGACTCACATTGCTTTGCCGGAAGGCCAGTCAACAGTGGAAATCCCAAATTCCAAAGGACACAGCACCCAGCCCCCCTTGGAGACCCATTTCCGCTCCCCTGGATGCCCAGCCCAGGTCCCCTTACCTGTCCTGAGGCTCGTGACTAGTTGTCATGGTGACAGTGTTCTCGGTTTTGCCTGGCTGAGAGCTCCCTCCTTCTGGTGCTTGCTGGGGGCAGAAGCAGTGTGAGGCCACGTCTTGGCCCTGCTTCCCCATAGACCTCTTTAGACTCTCGTGGAGTAGGCAGCGGGCAGGGCGCAGAGCAGGTGAGCTGAAGAGTCCAGAAGGGCCCCCTCCCTGCCCGGCCCCTCAGGACTGTTCAATCTGACCCCTGTGGCCAGCGCTGTGGGGCCCCCTGCCTGCTCAGGCTCTACCTGGCTCCCAGCCTGGCCACCGCTATTTTTATCCAGCAGCCGAAGCAGTTTGTAAGCTGGGAAACAGGAGCGTGGCGAGCAGGAGGAGGAGGAGGAGGAAGTATGAGCGAGAGGGAGGGAAGGCCTGGCAAAGAAGGAAGGGAAGAAGAGGAGAGGGGTCAGGGACTGCAATGATAATGGAAGAGAAGGAGGGACAGGAGGAGGGAAACGGGAGTCAGAGCAAAGAGGGCGAGGGGAGGAGGGAGGGCACAAAACAAACATTCACCGCTGCTGCAGCAGCAGCAGCAGTGGCAGCAGCAGCAGAACCTTGAGCCTGTAGGGAAAGAGGACTGAAGCCAGAGATGCCTCTCCCCAGCCCTTCTCTGCAAGTCTGACCTTCACACCTTCTGGGGGGGGTGGGGGCTGCAGTCATGGCAAGACTGGGCTCTGGGGTTCCTGTGCCCTCCTGGAGGGACCCCAGACTCCAGCCTCTCTGCAGAGGGCACTTTAACCTTCCTTTCTTGTCACTGCCCAAGGGTTTCCTAGTTCCTGGCCAGGTTTCTAGGAAAACACTTCACTACCATATGGGGACACAGCCCTTCCCACAACTAAGTCTGCCCCTCCCCCGGTCCCCAGTTCTGGCCCCAGGGTCATCCCATCCCCCATCCCCCCTTGGTTCCTCTCTGACTCACTCCCAGGCCCCTGTCCTCTTCCCCTTTTTGAGAGCAAACTTGAAGGGAAGATTGGAGGAGCAGGGGCACAGGCTTGACCTAAAGCTCCTAGCCTCCTCCCTCAGTATCCCCCCTCCTGCTTTCCACTCGTGTAGGGGAGGCACCCTGGCACCAGATGAGACAGCTTTCCCTTTGGGTAGCACAGCAAGCCAGGCAGGCGTGTGCTGGCGCATCCCCCACGTGCGGGCCTAGCTCTGGAGCCAGGTCTGCTGTTCAGGGTGAGGCCTGCTTCCCCAACCACCTGGGCCTGGGCCTGGGTCTGGGCCAGCACTCACCAGATGCCCAGACTTGCCAGCAGAAGGCTCAGAGCAGAGGGGGCCTGGGCAGTCCTTGGGAGGTAGTCCTAGCTCAGGCTCTGGCGGCAGGCCTTGTCCATGGGCTCCCCCTGGGTAAGGGTCCAGAATGAATAAAGTGGCAGAGGGCGGATGCGGAGAGAACCCCACAGGCCTTGCTGTGGGAGGGATCGGCCTCATTCTGAGAAATCTCTTACACACACACAACCAGGAGATAAAAACTGCTCCTGTAGCGAGCCTGGGAGATAAGAGACCCAGCAGCCTCAGCAGGGGAGCTGAAGGGGTGGGGCAATCGCAGGTACAGCCCGTGCTCCAGGTCTCAGCCTGAAGACCTGAAGATAGGAAGACGTGGACACGTACCACCAGGGACCTCCCCAACATCCTCAGGGGGCTTTTTTCTTCCCCTCCCCATAATTCCTCTCAAACCCTCCCTGAATGAACTCCAGACTCTCCAAAGGCCTTCCTCAGCCCCCCAGCCCATGTGTGGGTTGTAGGGTGTTGCAGGGTGGGGACAGGAGAAGCACACCTACACACCTCCCGAATTGGCAGAGGGCTTCTTCATTCATCTTTTTTCTTTTTTTTAAAGATTTTATTTATTTGACAGAGAGAGACACAGTGAGAGAAGGAACACAAGCAGGGGGAGTCAGAGAGGGAGAAGCAAGCTCCCCGCTCAGCAGGGAGCCGGATGCAGGGCTCCATCCCAGGACCCAGGGATCATGACCCTTAATGACTAAGCCACCCACGTGCCCCCCATTCATCTTTTCAACAAATATTGACTGAGCACCTCTGCAAGCTAGCCAGGCACTGTTCTAGTCACTGAGGGGAGGGGCAGACAGAATGGCAACAACAGTTTTTATGTTTTTAAGAAGGATGTAGGCAAGACGGCTCTACCCTCGAGGGCTGCCAGAGAAGGCTCAGGACTCAGATTTTCTATTAGGTAGCAGGGAAGGGAACTCCCAGCTTTACACCTCAGCACATCCCATGCTCTACACACACACATACACACACACACCACACACACACACACACCACACACACATGCAAGATTCGCGGCAGTAAGTAAAAGAACTGGTATAGCTTCAACCCAGATGGGAGCTGGGGTGGAGAGAATAGAGTATCTCCCCTTCCTTAGCAAAATCTGCCCTAGGCTCAACGAAGTATTCATTTCAGCCCTCTACCCCTGCTACCCTACCATGTTCTGTTCGCAGCCATCCCCACCTCTGTCCTGGGCACAGTGCAACTCCAGGGGAGCCTCTCCCCCCTGCCCACATCCTGACATTCAGCAGGCCAGCCCAGGTATTTTGTTCTTGCCTGCCTTTGCCCAGCAGCAACCAGGGATTTGATACCAGCTCAGAGCATCTGGTGGCCCTCCAGCCATGCCCCAACGTGCCTGCCAGGATGGGGCCCTGAAAGTAACCACTGAACTGAGCACCTCCCCACCCTGAGGCCCCCAGCACCTCTCACGCACCCCAGCTCTAGACACACTTCTGCGGTAGCATCAAATTCTCTACTCCCTGGGGTTGCCTCTGGGGCCAGCCACCACCTGCTCCCCTCTTGCCCTAACAACCACACATAAGCTAGTACTAAACTGTCTCCATTGAACAGATGGGGGAGGCTGAGGTTCAGAGAGGTTGAGTCACTTGTGTAAGGTCGCAGAGCTAGTGAATGGGTGCGCTGGAATTCCAACTCAATGGGCAGTTTATTTTAGCCTCCTTCTGGGTTGGAGAGGTAGGTATAAAGGCTGCTTCTCGGCTAGCCCTGTATATTGGGAGATGAGCGAAGAAACAGGGTGGGGAGACTGAGGTCATCTCCAGTCTGACAAGAGCTTCGGGTGTAAGGCATTCCCCACTCCCCATAAAGCACACATCTCAGCAGGGAGAGCTCAACAGGCAGGGCAAGTGGGAGGTCACCAAGAGGAATGGGCAAAGGGATCGCCCCGGGAAGCGTGACCGGCAGGGCTGAGGCCGGCCTTCACCCACCACTACTCTCTCCCTAAGAAGGAAAGCAGGGGTTCTGAGTTAAGGAAGAGTCCTCTCTGGGAGTAAATGAGGACAGGCCCAGGAAGGGGAGGCCAGGAACAGACAGCTCCTTCACCTCCAAGACGCCGGCTCGCATCTCCACTCCCCCCTACCCAGTGCCGTTACCGGCGCGGCCCCTCTCCTGTACCGGCAAGATCCATCGAGATTACCCATTCACTCGCCCGCCCCTTGCAGAGGTCAGCTCGGCGACAGCCGGTTTCAGGCCCAGGAGCCAGGTGGCCCACGCCCCGCTCGGGTCCCGATCTCCGCAGAGTCCCCACGCGCCCTGGCCCTGGCGCGCCACGTGCAGCGCGGCTCCGCACGCTCTGCGCGGGGGAAGCGGGGCCCCCATGCGGCGTTCCCTCTGCGCGCAGACAGGCCCGGCCTCCCTGCCCTCGTGGCGGCGGGAAGACGCGCCTTCTACGCCGGCGGTTCCCGGACCCTCACCGGTCCCCTACCCCCGACCCTCGACCCCCGAATCCCGACCCCCGACCCGGGCAGCACCTGCTAGCAAAGAGTCCTACCGCGCCGAGATCCGCGCGCCCTCTCTGCAGCTTCCCGCGCCCGCCGGAGCACATTCAAACCCGCCCTCCGCTGAGCCCGCCCCGGCCCGCCGCCGCTGCCCGCTCCCCCCACCACCAGACGCTGCCGCTTCCCCTATGCCCCGCCCGCGCCGCCACGGCCCCGCCCGCCCCGCCGCGGCCCCGCCCCAGCTACGCCCCCCCAGCGGCTCCGGATGCGAGCCCCCCCAACCCCTTCCCGGGGCCGTCGCGCCCACACCTCGTCTTACTTTTGAAGGCAGGACCTCAGGGCCGTACCACACCAAACCTTGCCCCGTTATGGGGAACCCGGGGCTGGAGGGGTATCATCCCTAGTGTGCTCCGCGCTGGGGGTCCAGAAACTCCTACTGTCCCTGCACCCAACCCTCTGCCCAGAGCGGGGCGGACTCCCCTCCCAGGTACCCCGCTACTTTCTCCATGGTGCCTTTTCCCTTTCCTGCGCCCACGCCCTTTAGAGCCACCTTCTGCCGTTGGCACCTACCCTCTGCTCTCCCAACCCCCACGCCAAGGGACCTCTCTGCGCAATCAGTACAGTCAGTGACCTGAGTCATGAATTTTCCTACCTCTAACACACACACACAAGCACCACACCTCAACTGGGACTTGGAGGGGGAGTGCGTGTCTGGAGGTGGGTGGTGGATGGGATAGAGGCACAGGTCTGTAGGCCCCTCCAGATTCACTCTTTCTAAACCCAGAACTTTGAAAGAGCTGAGAAACATCTGGAGATGGTAAGAGAAAAAGCCCCAACCGCCTTCCATCCTGAGTGAATCCTATGTCCTCAGAGGAAGAGACCAAGCCTTGCTGAGTCCCACATCCTCCCGGGGCTAAGGAGGGAGGGGGTGGGCATGCTGAGGACTGGTCAGCTCTTCTTGCACCTCCAAGTGAGGGGGAATGATTCCCC
Source organism: Mustela putorius furo (assembly GCF_011764305.1). NCBI lineage: Eukaryota > Metazoa > Chordata > Mammalia > Carnivora > Mustelidae > Mustela > Mustela putorius. The sequence continues at coordinate 10,861,342 of NW_025422123.1, read as the reverse complement.
TCCTTTTGGTTGGCCGGTAAGTTGGGGGTGCCCCATAGCAGGGCCCCCATAGCAGCTCTCAGTAGGTGGAGATAACACAATGGCTGGTGGGGTGTGAAGACAGAAAGTCCAACCCAAGGCCCACACCCCACCTTGCCCCAACTACCCAAGAGACCTGTCCCCTGGAGAAGCCATGGTCACTAATTAGCAGTTAGCAGGGGGCAGTGAGGTGGCTCAGTCTGTAAGTGCCTGTCTTCCTGTCAGGTCATGATCTTAAGGTTGTGGGATGATCTTAGGGTCTTGGGCTCTCTGCTGCTCAGCAGGGAGTCTGCCTCTCCTACTCCCTCCCTCTCAAATAAATAAGTAAATAAATACCTCCCCCCCAAAAAAAACCCCACCCAACCAATTAGCCTTACTACCATCAAGGATAAGGCAGGGTCTTACTCTCCAGTCAGGAAACAGACTGGGCCCTGAAGGGAGGGGCAGTTTTTCTACTTAGGATCTGTGGACTGTCCCCAAGCTACTCCACAAGGGGTGTTCTCAGCCTTCCGGCTCTTCCCACAGAGACATGACACACTATCACCCTCCAGCCTTAACCAAACAGAGGGCAGGAAGAGGGGTACGGGTGGTATTTTTTTAGGCACTGCCCCAGGACTCGAGGGCAGCTTCATGTCTGGGTCTCCCCACCCCCATTCCCATCCTGTGTTTGTCCAGTCTCTCCCTCTTCCTTGGCCCCGGTCTCTCTCCCCACCTTCATTTCCCTCTTTGGGCCCGTGGGGGTGGCAGGCCTTCGTGGTCAGACAGATCTGCCTGGCATGGCCAGGCCAGTGGCCAGTGGCTGGAGTTGTGTGCGGAGGGGGCTGGAGGGGGAAAGAAACTGGAGGGAAGTGGTGAGGGTCTCAGGCCAGACAGGGGAAGGTTGTTTCCTCTCCCCACCTCTGTGGAGGCCTGGTGTGCTCACTAGATGGCAATAGGCAGGACTGTTATGGCTGGAGAGAAGCCCATCTGGCATTCACCCTGCCTGGGCCCTCTGCCAGCATCCACGCCCCTTCGGAGCCCTTCCCTGACCAGAGATGGTTGCTGGGTGCCAGGGCCCTCTGCTGGACAGCCACGGTGCCTTGACTCACACCAGCCTGCACCCCGAGTTTTTCTGGCCCGGCCCAGCCAGTCCTGTAACCCTCAGCCCTGGCTTATGTCTTTCTCCCTCAGGTCCCTGGCACAAAGGTAGGGTGAAAAGGGCTGATCCAGCTGCACCTCTACCCTCTCCCCATTCCCCACTCTATTTGAGACTGTCCCTTGCCCCAGACTCCCTCCTCCTTATTCTAGGCCACAAGGCGCCCCACCACCTCACATTCGGTCGACTCTCCCCAGCCTGTGTCCATCTGTGTTTGGCTTGGCTTGGCTGTTTGTCACCAGCACCTGCCTTATGACTGTGCATTCTCATTTTGTTCCTGACTCTGTGTCCATGGCCTTGTGGCAGGGCTGGGACTAGGGAGAGGCCAATGAGGCGCTTGCCTGCATTGCAAATTTTAAGGGGACCAGAAAAAATTTAGAGATCAAGATAAATAATATTTTACTGAGATTTTTTTTTTAAATCAAAGTAAATGCAAAAAAGTGATATGATGAACAAAACACCCACATTTAAAATAAAGACAGGATCCAGCCGTCTCAGGACCGGACTCCTCTAACTTCCCTCACTTTCCTGGTGAGTGTGTACTTGAGGGTGAGAATGAGGGTCAGGGTCCAAGACTTGAGGTTCACTCTGTCCGGGCTTGGCCTTCCCAGCGTAATTTCCCAGAACTCTGCCTCTACCCTTTGCTCCGGGCATGTCTCTGACCTTGGGGGCATCTGTATATGGTTGGGGTGGCGCAGCGGGGGTGGAGGAGTTGGGGGGTGACCTTCAAAATCCGATAAAAGCATCCACTCCGCGGGAAACCGCAGAGTCCGACCCCGCGTATATCCCTACGCCAACCCAATTAGGGACCTAACCCCACCTCTCTCCGCCCGTCCCCGCGGGGCGCGTGGGAACCGCGCAGCCCCCGCCCCACCGCCCAGCGGCCCGCCTCTGCTCCCCGCGCACCTGCCGGATATGCAGGAGGAGGACGGAAACCGCCCCCTCTGGTCCCCGTCCTGGCCTTCTCACCTCGGGGCTGGGGCCAAGGCGGGAGCTCGCAGCCCGCACTGGGTCTAACCGGTCTCCAATGTCGCTGCCGGAGGGAGAGGGGCCGCAACCGGTTACGCTGGCACCCGCCCCGAGCTCGGTGACCCGCTCTGTCCCGCCCCGCGCCGCTCGGGAGCGAGGAGCGCTTAGGAAGGCCGGCGGCATGGAAGGCCGGGATCAGACTGCAGAGTAGGTGCTCGTGGCCCCGGAAGGGAACTGCGTTTGGGGACCACGAGCTGGAATCCCCTTCATTCCACCCCTTCCCCCAGGTGGCCTTCCCGAAAGGGGTGAGCACGTGCACTGGCTTTAGTGGACGCCTGGAGGAAGCAGATGGTGCCGAAGGGTGGCCGGGCCGGGGTTTGGCTGAAAGCCCCTCGGGGCTGGGGGAGAACAGGGGCGGGGGCGCGGTTCTGGCCCCCGGGGCCGAGCTTCTAAACGGTGCGGGCTCCGGATGGGGGTCCTGAAAGAGGCCTGCATTCCTCATTTCCCCACTCTGAACCTACAGCCCAAGACTCCTGGAGGGAGGGAGGACTATTGTTTGGGAACAATAAGCAAATTATCCCGAGGCTGATGCAAATGAATCTGACAACTCTCGTTTGACCCCTTAGGAGCTGCTCTTTGGGGAGGCTGAAATAATGAGGGGAATGCCTCTGGATACTTCCATCCCACTCCCATCTCTTCAGGGACACAGTGCCCCTCGGGGGAAGCATTTCTACACTGCTCCCCTGGGTGGCTGCCGGGGTCTCTTAGCAAACAAATCTCCCTCTTCCCACACCACTGGGTGAGAAGAATCTCCAAACTGACTCAGGGACTTGGCGTTCTTCTCCTTACCTTGAGCTGGCCAGCCAGACCTCCAAATCGGACCCAAGACTGCTGGGTCACAGTGTGACATACTGACTGAAGTTACACAAGAGAAACAACCTCCAGGAGATGAGGACTGCGGGACAATGGGATAGGAAGCAAAAGGAACTCTTGTGGTTTCCCCCCCCCCCACCCCCCCCCCCCCCCTCTCCACCTCTTCCCCCACCCTCTGGCCACCTTAGACTCTCTCCCTAGGTAGGAGCCTAGGTACTGCGTGGGTGACAGGACTTTCAATGGCATCCCAAGAACTCCAATCAACAAATGTTTATTGAGCACCTGCTGCATGCTGGGCCTTGAGGCAAGACTGCCTCACTAGGCAACCAAGGTCCTGTTACTTTAAGGTAAATCCTGAGTCTGGAAGACAAACGGTCTGGGTTAAAATCTTGCCTCTCAAATACATTGTCATTTTTGCCTGTGTAAGCACTGTCCCTCCCTGGACCTCATGTCACCATTTGGGGCTAGGGGAGGAGAGTCTCTTCCTCCATTCCCTAGAATCAGATGTGAGTAGGAAAGGTGTCCTTGGAGGAGGAATTCAGGGAGGGGGTAATGATCAGTTTTATGACCACTAGATGCTGGGTATCTTTGCAGTCATTCCTGCTGGCAGTGGGGAGGCATTCCCAGTCGGACCCTTCTTATGCTCAGTCCCCCACCGTGTCTTCCTCACACTGGGTAGGCTGCGCTGTGTGACAGCGCTGGGACTGTCATGCTCCAAAAGAAGGGCTTTCGATGATACAGCCAATGTCAGGGATCGTGGCCTCATTTGAGGGGAGCTAGCCTCTCCCGCCTCTCCTGGCCAGCTACTCTGGATGCCTCCTCGGCGTCAGGTGGGTGTCTCTGGCTGAGGATGAGCAACACACAGCCCAGCAAAGCCTCTCGAACATCCTGCGAGCCTAGGCGGCGGGCCAGTCGGCGCAGCAGGGGCAGGAAGTGCCGGCGGGCCAGGCGGGCAGCAGGCAGCAGCAGGCGGGACAGCAGCGTTCGCAGCAGCAGTGGGAGCAGTGGAGCGGGCATGGCTGGGTCAGTGACTGTGAAGGCAATCCAGACTCTAGGCTTGCCCCTTTCCTGCTCCATCCTCACCTGGCATAAAACTTGGGGTTTGCAGGCTCCCCGCTATGCTACTTCAGTTTCTACCCTTATGCTCCCCCCCCCACCTCGATTTATGGGTCATTTTGGCTTTCCAGAGGCCCTTTCTCTTGGCAAGGTAGCTGGGGCAGAAGGATTCTTACCACAGCGCTGATGAAGACACCAAGCCAAGGGGAGAGTAAAGTTGAGACTAGGACTTAAGAGTTTGCCCTTCCCAGCCTCCAGGGGCTCCTACTGTTCACTAGATTTCCACCCCCCCCCAACTCCTTTAGCCAGTCTCCCTCCATCCCCCACCCCATTCACACCCTCAGGCTCCCTGGTATTCCCCAACTCTTCTCAATCCTGCAGAATTTCTTCCATCCCCAGGCAATTTTAAGTTTTCTTCTGAGGCCCCCTGATCCACCCTGACCTGACACTTCCAACCCCCATAATCCCGCCCACCCACCGATCAGCAGTATATCTCACCAGTCAGAACCGTGGTTCAGAATGAATCTCTGGCCGAATTTGCCTGCAGGGACACTGCTGTGTCACCGGACACTACAAGACTGTCCCCACTGAGCTCAGTCCCACCCTAGGATAGCTTGCCTGGGTGGGGGGAGCCAAGAAGAGACAGCTGTGTTCTGGCACCTGGTATATTGAGGGGCAGAGGCAGCTGGGCTGGAAGAAGAGGAAGGAACAGATGCAGGAATTCTTCCTGCTGGGTACAGAACCCAGACTGCACTTTCTAAGGGTATGACCTTAGGCACATCGATTCTTCTGGTCTCTAGTCCCATCTGTTAACTCAGTCTACTAACTCGGTAAGTGGGAGTTAACGGGTGGGGGAACTGGAATGGAGCAATGTGAGAGATCTACTTGCCCAAACCGCAGAAGCAGGAAGGCTGCAGGCTAGACACTCTGGCTGAGAGGGGCCTGCACAGGGAGAACAGGACCTGTGGGCTGTCTCCTGCGGGTGGAGGAGTGGAGTCACCCTCCATTGGGTAGCTGGGCTCAGTTGGACACAGCAGGGTGACACTCCCACTTAGGACAGGAAGAGGGAGACTCATTTTAGGACCCTCTTTACCCACTTTTGCTCCAAGATTAAGTGAAGTTCCCAGAGATATCTTGATACACAGACAGCCTGGGTTGGTTTTGTTTTTAAATACCTCGTCCTCCTACTTCCTAAAATGGGTCTACTTTTGGCCTTTCTGGACTCAGAAGAGATAATGGCCATCAAAGTGTTTTGGAAGCTTCATAGCCTCGAGAATTCCATTTATCCACATCCCACGGCCAGTCTCCATTAGTACCATGACTATGTCTAAAACTGTCAAAGACCTTGAAGAAAAAAACCATAAATATCAAACATGCCCATCCCACTTCTGCCTGGAGGAAGCAGGGGAGAGGAGCTAGAGCACAGATTTATTGACATAGTGTTCCTCTCCTTCCGGGTGCTTCCCTAGCAGATGTGTTGGCCATGGGCCATCCCTGGAGCATGGGCGGGACATACACTGAGTCTGCACATGTGCCGATCCTGTGAATTCATTGCCATTATTATAACCATTGTAAAGATGAGGATACTGAGGTCCAGAGTGGTAAACCAAGTTACCCAGAGTCACACAGCAGATAAATGAACGGCATGATCTCCACCCAGACCTGCCCCTCCTTCAGGCCTTCAGATCTCTGTAAGTGGCAACTGCCACTTTCTAGTTCCTCTGGCCAAAATCTTAGATGTTCTCTTGACTTCTCTCTTCCCATCATGGTTCACTACCCATATTAGTAAATCCTGGTAACTACTTTCAAAATATTCAGAATCTCACTACCTCACTGATGTCGCCATGACTGCCCTTGTCTGAGCATTCATCATTCCTCACCTGAATTATTGTAGTAGCCTGTTAACTGGTGTTCCCCTTTCTCTTTTCCACACCTGTTTCTCTTTTCCGTATAGAGACCAGAATGGTCTTTATGAAACATGAATCACATCCTGTCTTCCTTCTGCATAAACTATCCAGGGGGCTCCCATCTCACTCAGAGTTAAAACCAAAGCCTTTCATTATGACCTACAAGGCCTTGGTGGTCTGACCTCCCTTAGCATTCTGACTCAACTTCTATCCTGTCTCTGTCATTCTGCTCCAGCTACACTGGATTCTTTGCTTTTCCTTAACTGTGTCAGATATATTTTCTTTTTCTTTTTCAAGGATTTTATTTATTTATTTATTTGACAGACAGAGATCACAAGTAGGCAGAGAGGCAGGCAGAGAGTTGGGGGAAGCAAGCTCTCTGCTGGGCAGAGAACCCGATGCTGGACTCAATCCCAGGACCCTGAGATCATGACCTGAGCAGAGGACAGAACCCACTGAGCTACTGAGGCGCCCCTTTGTCAGATATATTTTCTGCCTCAGGGCCTTTGCACCTACTGTTGCTCCTTTGCACAAGGCTCTTTCTCCAGGTATTCACCTGGCTCTGCCTCTTATCTCCTTACGTCTTTGCCTATATGTTACCTATCCATCCTGTTTAAAATTATACTCCTCCACCCTATCTCCTCTGTCTCCTCCCCATCTAAACCTGTTTTACTTATCTCCACAGCAAGTCATTATCTGACATGCTATATATTTTATTTTACTTCCTTGTCTTGTTGCTTAACTGCCTCCCCCACAAGACTGTAGGGACTTATCTCTGTTTTAACTGCTGCTGTGTCCTCACTGCTTAGCAATAAGCAATGTAAGAATAGATCTGAAGAGGTTCTGTGATGTGACCCAGACTCAGGCCTGCTTGTCCAGAGCCTGTGTGGCAGATCCCCAGAGCTCCATTGATCTGAATACACTTCTAAGATGTGAGAACCGTACTTGCTATAACAGCTAGAGAGCCTTTGGGAGAGGGGGAACCGGACATAGGAACCCAAGGAAGAGGAAGTCAGACCTCAGTGGTTCCCTCTGCGATCCCCTGAAGTGTGTAATTTTGAGGGCACCATGGAGTTCCAACCAAGCACTGGCTCACATAAGCCACTGCTGTGATCCCTCCAACCTCAGTTTCCACCCTGGAAACTGAGATCCCTGAGCTCTGGACCTGGGGCCTGAGGCTTGCCCCATCCCCCATCTTCCATCCCCAACTCCCCTCCCCCACACCAGCAGAGTGAGGGGATCCAGGGCCTGGGCTAGTGAGGCAAGTAAGGGAAACAGGATGTTGTCTCTGGTAACAATGGGGAACCCCAGAGGGGGGTGGGAAGGGAGGTGGGGGAGGGGAAGCAGCTGCCTCCACCTGGGTGGGTCTATTCACAGTTTACTGTCAACTCCCTTACCCCCCTGGGATTAACTCTCCTGTCCAACTTCTTCCCACTCTCCCCTGGATTAATCCTTCCCCACGCCCGTCAGCCTGCCCCAGACCTTTTCCCCAAGGTAGAAAACCAACGGCTCTGCTAAGGATTTCCTCAGTCTTTCCTGGAAAGATAACCATCCTCTCTGGCAACAGACCTGGCACAGAGCAATTCCTTCTAGTTCCTGATTTAGCCTATGTAATGGATCCTGCCTGCACCACCCTGACCTCTACCCCCCACCCTCTGCTGCTGGGGAGAAGCCAGCAACTTTGAGGAAATTGGCCAAACCTTCTGTTCCTTAAAGTCAATTAAAAAAAAAAAAAAAGGATCTGAGTGCCAACTTGTGAACCTGAAGCTTGTGGACTGGACAGTATGTGACCTCTGCAGTCCTCTTCCCTGGTCCTCTTCCCAAGACCCTCAGGGCCATCTAGGAGCATTCTGGAGAGACCCCTGCCCTCTGCAATTAAGTGTCCATTACTGGGCCATCCATGTCAACAGCAAGCACTGGAGTGCAAGCAAGTGTGTACCAGGCCTGTGCAAGGCATGAAGGACATGGAACATATACACTGAGAGTCAGCAGTTAGGGTGCCAGACAGGCAGCAGGGCCAGGGGTGAGAGCTGCCATATAGCTAAGGGCTTTGGTGTGTGTGTGTAAAGATTTTATTTTTGTTTGACAGCAGGAGAGAGCGAGAGCAGGAACAGGAGCAGGGGGAGTGGGAGAGGGAAAGCAGGCTTCCTGCTGAGCAGGGAGCCCAATGTAGGGCTCAAACCCAGGACCCTGGAATCATGACCTGAGCCAAAGGCAGATGCTTAACGATTGAGCCATCCAGGTGCCCCACCCCCCTTAAAAAGTAATCTCTACACCCAATGTGGGGCTTGAACTCAAAACCCAAGAATGAGAGTCACAAGCTCCACCCACTGAGCCACCCAGGTGCCCCAGGAAAAGACTGTTCACTGAATGAGTGGGTATAGCAATAACACCCTCTAGGAGCTGTGCTGTATGGTGGTCCTTTTCTCTAATGTGGGACTTACCATAACTCCTGCCCCTGACAGGATCAAGACATGGGAAAATACTAGGTCCAGGGCTGGATCCTAGAAGGGATCCAGTAGACAGAGTATCCTTCCTTTCATCGTTTGGTTTTACCTCTGAGTACACCCTGTGTCTGAGGCCAGCCAGTGGGCTGCTCCTTGAAGGCCTGCTGTGACACGCCCTGATGCCCATGACCAGCCCCTGAGAGTGGATGTGGCTCAATGAAAGCTTGAAAAATTAATGGAGGCCTGGGTCCCCTTGAGGCCCCTGGCTCTGTCAGGTTTCAGTGTCCTACTGTTCCCTTTCGGGGATCAGCCTTGGCTTGGAGCCCTTCCCATTTGTGGGAAGTTGAGGGCAGTGTTGCCACCCCCCCCCCCCACAAGGAGCTCTGAAAAGAAGCCAGGGAGGCCTCCTCAAGGGTGGGGCTGCTGAGGGCACAGTTGTGGAGGCCAAAGTTGTAGAATTGGGAGTTCAGCCGTACTCCCTGACACAGCTCCTCTTGGCTGGTGACAATAGACCCTCAACTATCTGAGTGGAGCTGTGGTGAGGGTCTGAGGTCTGGATATGGTGACAGCTCAGAGAACATTCTGGGAACTTGCAGTTCCTCTGAGGTGAGAGGTCAGGCCCTTGGGAGGGACAGCCCCATACCAAAGACCATGATTCCTCTGCCCACCAATTCCAGGCAATGATAGACCCCTGAACAGGCAACTGGGTAGGAGGACACATACTAAACTTGCTTACCAAGCATGAAGAAGTGGGCAGGGAGTTGGGTGTCGCCTGAAGAGTAATTAGAGCTGACAGGTGGGGCCTTACCCTATCTGCAAGAACAGTTGCTGTGGCCTGGGAGAAGGGGGCCCTGAGAAGAGCCTGTACAGAATGCAGCCCATTGTCCCCACCGAAACAACTGTCATTCTCCTCAGACTCCACTGATAGGAACTGAGGTGGGAAATGTGAGCTCTGCCCCCGCTGACAAGGCCTCACGGGGAAGTCAGTTGTTGGGGCAGGACAGCTGCTCCCTGGACGGTGGGAAGGAGGAGTGTGGACCCCGAGGCAGGAGTAGGAGGTGAGGAAGGACGTGCCTGGCATATTTGATGTGGGAAGGGAGAGTGGCAAAACCCACAAACCCCAGGAGTAAATCTAACAAGGATAGAGCAAGACCCTAGAGGTGAATGTAGCACAATTTTTACAGAGGGGCCAAAAAAGAAGACTGAAATATATGGATTAATGTGCCAAGGTAATAACGGTCAGGAAAGTATCATGTTAGACAAATGTTAGTTCTCTTCCAAATTAATCAGAAACTCAATGTGATTCCAATTAAGATCCCAAAAGTGTTGATCTTTTCCCTTTCTGGAATTGAGCAAGCTGATCAAAAAATTTATATGGAAGAAAAAAGGACCTAGAATAGTTAAGTTAATCTGAGAAGAAAAAGAAGAGATAATACCAAGTGTGACCAATCTGATAACACGAGAATTACAACAGAGTGACAAAACACAAAAATCGACACCGTGACAAAGGAACAGAATAGAGAATTTATTTTTTATAATTAAATTCTCAGGGTGGAGTTTCTGGTCAGAAGAGGAGAGGCAGGGTGAGAGAATACAGGGTTGGAAATGGGTCTGGGACAGTTGTCCATCCATGAGGGGGAAGGTAAATTTTGATCTTCTGGATGAACCAACTATAAATGTCTGGGGTGCTTGGCTAGCTGAGGTGGTAGAGAATGCAACTCTATTTTTTTTTTTTTTAAGATTGTATTTATTCATCTGAGAGAGAGAGAGAGAGCACAAGCAGGGGGAGAGGCAGAGGGAGAGGGAGAAGTACACTCCCCACTGAACTGGGAGCCTGACATGGGCTCTATCCCAGGACCTGGAGATCACCACCCTAGCCAAAGGCAGTCACCCAACCATCTGAGCTACCCAAGTGCCCTGGGCCTGCAACTCTTGATTTCAGGGTGGTGAGTTCAAGCCCCACACTGGGTGTGGAGACTACTCAAAAATAAAATCTTTGAAAACAAACAAACATATTCCAGTGGCATTAGAGATCTGAAAGTAACACTCTGTAATATAGGAGCTGATCTTTAGGAATTTGGGATACTAGAAGATTATAAAGAAAGTGAGAAGGCAGTCCCTCACAGACTGGGGAAGACTTTTGCAACCCACATAACTGAAAAAGATTTGGTATCAGTCATAAAGTACCTTTTTTTTTAATTTTTAAGGTTTTATTTATTTATTTATTTGAGAGAGCAGGAGCAGAAGGGGCAGAAGGAGAGGGAGCGAGTGACTCCTAAGCAGACTCTGAGCCCCGGCATGGGGCTCAATCCCGCAAACCTGAGATCAGACCTGAGTTGAAACCAAGAGCTGGGTGCCCTGCTAACTGAGCCACCCAGGTGCCCCAACAGATTTTCACTGTGAAAGAAAGAGCTTTTTATTGGAAGATGCCATCTAGGACTTTCGTAACTAGAGAAGCAAAGTCTGTTTCTGGCTTCAAAGGTCCAAAGGACAGACTGATTCACTTGTTAGGGGCTAATGTAGCTGGTGACTTCAGGGTGAAGCCAATGCTTATTTACTATTATGAAAATTCTAGGACCCTTCAGAATTCTGCTGGCTCCACTTTATAAGTGGAACAAAGCCTGGATGATAACACATCTGTTTAAAACAGTTTAATACTGTGAATATTTTAAGCCCATTGTTGAGATCTACTGCTCAGGAAAAAAGATTCCTTTCAAAATAGTGCTGCTCATTGCCAAGGCACCTGGTCATCCAGGAGCTCTGATAGAAGCGGACAAGGTTAATGTGTTCATGATTGCTGACACAACATCTACTTTGCAGCCCCGGGATCGAAGAGTCACTTTCAAGTCTTAGTATTTAAGACTTAGTATTTAAGGGGCGCCTGGGTATCTCAGTGGTTAAGCCTCTGCCTTAAGCTCAGGTCATGATCTCAAGGTCCTGGGATCAAGCCCCGCATCAGGCTCTCTGCTCGGCAGGAAGCCTGTTTCCCTTCCTCTCTCTCTCTGCCTGCTAGTAACCTCTGTCTGTCAAATAAATGAAATCCTTAAAAAAAAAAAAAAAAGACTTAGTATTTAAGACCCCATGGGGTGGGGGGGGGTGCGCATCTGGGAGGCTCAGTTGTTAGGCGGCTGCCTTTGCCTCAGGTAATGATCCCAGGGTCCTGGAATTGAGTCCCACATTGTCCCACATCTGTCTCTCTCTTTCTCTCTCTCTCTCTCTCGCGTTCTGTCTAAATAAATAAAATCATTTTTTTAAAAGATCACAAGTAGGCAGAGAGGCAGCCAGAGAGAGAGGAGGAAGCAGACTCCCCACTGAGCAGAGAACCCGATGCAGGGCTTGATCCAGGATCCTGAGACTATGACCTGAGCTGAAGGCAGAGGCTTTAACCCACTGAGCCACCCAGGAACCCCTAAATAAATAAAATCTTTTAACAAATCAACGTTAATAGGAGTTTGGAAGAATTTGATTCCAACCTTCATGGATGACTTTGAAAGTTTCAAGATTTCAATGGAGGAAATAACTGCACATGGGGTGGAAATAGCAAGAGAATTAGAATCAGAAGTGGAGCCTGAAGATGGGACTTGCTGCTATCTCATGACAAAACTTGAATCAATGAGGAGTTGCTTTTTATGGGCGAACACAGAAAGTGGTTTGTTTGTTTCTTCCCTTTTAAAAGATTTTATTTATTCATTTGACAGAGAGAGAGATCACAAGTAGGCAGAGAGGCAGGCAGAGAGAGGGGGAAGCAGGCTCCCTGCTGAGTGAAGAGACTGATGCTCTCCCAGGACCCTGGGATCCCAGGACCCTGGGATCATGACCTGAGCTGAAGGTAGAGGCTTAACTGACTGAGCCACACAGGTGCCCCAGAAAGTGGTTTCTTGAGATAGCATCTTGGTGAAGATGCTATGAAGATGTGGAAATGACAACAAAGGATTTAGAATATTTCGTAAACCTAGTTGAGAAAGCTGCAACAGGATGTGAGAGGACTGACTCCAATTTTGGAAGAAGTCCTGCAGTGGGTAAAATGCTATTACAGCATCATGTGCTGCAGAGAAATCATTTGCAAAAGTAAGAGTCACTTGATGTGGCAAACTTGACCATTGTCTTCTTTTAAGAAACTGCCTCAAGCGCGCCTGGGTGGCTCAGTGGGTTAAGTGTCTGATCCCTGGTCCTCGGATGGAGCCCTGAGTAGGGCTCTGTGCTCAGTGAGGAGTCTGCTTTTCCTTCTGCCTCTTCTGCTGCTGCTGCCCGTGCTCGTGCTTACTCTCTCTCTCAAATAAATAAATAAAATCTTTTAAAAAAGTAGTTTTTAATGAAGATATGCACATTGGGTTTTTTTTTTTAGACAAATGCTCTTGCACACTCACAAGACTACAGTATAGTGCAAACATAACTTTTAGACACACCGGGAAGCCAAAAATTCATCGGACTCACTTTACCGCGATGCGTGTTTTGTTACAGTGACCCTGAATTAAACCCGCAATATCTCTAAGGTACGCCTGTGTTGGTCTCTCCAACCTCTTACCCTTTTCCTCTGGGTCTCCCTAACTCTCTTCATCTTTTTCTCTCTCTTCCCTCCCTGCCTCCGACAAATTTCTGGATCCCCAGAAGTAAATGCGGTGTAAGCTGGCAGATAGGGAACATGATGGTAGGAGGAAGGCCTCTGGCTTCCGGCTGTTTTTCCGGGGAGAGGGTGGGGGAGGGGCGCATCCTCTTTTCTACACTCAGTTTGTCCTTGGCTGTCCAGAAATGGTCCCTTTTAGCCCTCCCTCCTTTCTGTGGCCCCCATAGGCCGGAATTGGTGTTTTGGGCCAGGGATAAGGCTGGCCTCAGAGGAGTGGTCAGAGGACAGGTCAAGGAGGGAAACCAGATCCCTACCTGTGTGAGGGGACCTTGCCATGCCACCCCCAAGTCCATCCAGGGGAGCATGGCCTGTGCCCGGTGTCACAGACCCAGAAGGAATATCAGTGGCCACCAAACCTCTATCTCTCTTCTTCTGACCCTTGTGAATCCAAGTGGAAAACCCCCACCCAGGCTGGCCTCTTCCCTCCCCTCTCTTGCCCCCATCTCTCTCTTGGTGAGTAAATTCTGAAAATATGGGGGAAGGGACTGGAAACTCAGCCAAAAGGGGCTTGGAAGACCTGCCATGGTGGCTTTCGGGACCAAACATCTTCAGTAGCACTGAAGGTAACTCCACGTTATAGCGAAACAGGTGCCGTTAAACTCTGTATAGTTAACTCAGGGGTATTTATTCCATTTGAAGCTGATTGACAGAAAATATGGGCCTGGTTCTTTTCTATGTTTTAAACATGTTGTTATTCTTGGGATAGATAAATAGATATCAACACAAAAATCTACGTACAGAATTACCATTAGAGTTAGAGTCGTTCCAGGAGAGAGAGTGGTTTTATTCAAAGAGGGCAGCACTCTGACCAAATAATGCAGCTGTATTATATATTATTCAACAGAGACGCAGTGGTGATGGTTAAGCAAATAGGCTCTGCCCCAGGTTCAAATCCCAGCTCTGTTCTACTTCCAATGTGGAATCTTAGGCAAATGAATCATTTATTGCTCTGTGCCCAGTTTACCTTTCTTTGAATTGGAGCTTATTTGGGGTGAAAAGGCGTTACTAGGGGTGCCTGAGTGGCTCAGTGGGTTAAGCCTCTGCCTTCAGCTCAGGTCATGGTCTTGGGGTGCAGGGATGGAGCCCCGCATCGGGCTCTCTGCTCAGCAGGGAGCCTGCTTCCCCCTGTCCCTCTGCCTGCCTCTCTGCTTACTTGTGATCTCTCTCTCTGTCAAATAAATAAATAAAATCTTTAAAAAAAATAAAAGGCATTAATACCAGTGAGATATTAGAACAGTGCCTGCCCGGTGAATGGTATTAAATATTAGATATTAGGTATTAGGTATTAGATATTAGAACGGTGCCTGCTCAGTGAACGGTAGTACTGTTTTTTATGACATACCCACATCTTATTTTCATTAATCATGTTGCCATTTACAACATGTATGTGGTCCTTATAATCTTCTCCTTAATGTTCTCTTCTCTAGACAGATGAAAGAGCTAAGGTTCAGAGAGGACCTCTGTAAGAGTCCAAAAAGGGTGGCAGGAAGACAGCAGAGGGAGAGGAATTTGCACATCAGACGCAGGAGGGTTACCAATTCCAACCAGGCCACACTGGTCCTACAGGAGGCTCCTTCGGTGGAAAACTTCGAATGCTCAAAATGGGGAGTGATCATGTTGGCTGGGAAACCCATTCTTTCCTTAGTCAACAAACATAGTTAGTGTTCCTGCACTTGAAATACGTCAATGAAAAATAGCCCTGCCCACCCCACCTCCAGGGTTTCAGTAGGGGAGACAAAGGATAAACAGGAAATCACAATAGGGATAGACAATTGTGTGCGAGGGAAAGTGCCTGGCACCTTAGGAGGCCAGGGCACCCAGCCAACATGGGGCCTGGGGGTGGGGTGTGTGTGGAACTGCTCAGAGGCGGCCTCCTTCACATTCCACAGAACTTCAAGTTGAGGCCTGGAGGAGTGGCAGGTTTGGGGTAGAGTGTGGATTGGAGGTGGGGGTGGGGCTTCAGAGAGGGGCTAAGAGGAAGAGGAGGGGGGAACATTTGGTAAAAACTGGGCAGAGGATGGGCAGAGTGTGACACACAGTCATGGGAGGCCTGCAGGAGATAGCGGGAACAAAGTCCAAGTGAGGAAGAGCTTGAGCAGAGAGAGACGCCAAAGAATGAGGTGACTTCAGTTTGCTGTTTGCAAGGTGTGGGCTGGAAACAGTGCTTGGGCGAGTCTTGGCCCTCCTTACTGGAAAGTGGGATCTTTCTGGAGGATAGGCTGATGAGCCCAAGTTTCCAATAAGGTGAATGTGCTTCTGAAGACCCATGAGATGGAGAGTCTGACTTCTCTGGTAGGTGTGCCGGCAGCAGCCAAGCTTGGGCAGGGCAGGGCAATGTTGGGGAGGGAGGTCCAAGAGAGAGAGGTTTGCTGCAGTGAGCATGGGCAGGAGGGGCAGCCCTTACCCTATGGACATGGAAAACGCAGAAGAAACCCGAGAGGTGTGAAAGTGCAGGGATAATCAGTTCCCAGAAGGACTGGGTAGATTCTAGAAGTTTCTATCATGAATAAATACATATACAGAGGCCTTGAGAAGCAGGAAGTGGTTATCCTGGGAGGTAGACTCACAGGTGAATGTTGGTTTTCTTCTGTATGCTTTTCTCTATTTTCTGTGTTCTAGTGAGACTATATAAAAGTTATTAACACCCAAGAGGAGTCCTCTGTACAGAGCCACACATCACCAAGAGGTCAGATGTCACCAGAAAGAATGAGGAACTAGACAGGCTTTGGGATGTGGCTCTGAGAGGGAGCAGGTGGCCTGAGGAAAGCAGTTCCACTGGAGGGAAGGGGGAGGTGGGGTCCACGTGGCAGGCATGAAGAAATCCCAGGGAAAGACAAATGATAGGCAAAGGGGAATATTTGCAACCCCTATGGCAGGCAAAGGCAAATCTCCCTAAAATAGATATAGCTCCTAAACATTTTTTTAAAAAGATTTTACTTATTTATTTGACAGAGATCACTAGTAGGCAGAGAGGCAGGCAGAGAGAGAGAGGGGAAGCAGGCTCCCTGCTGAGCAGAGAGCCCGATGTGGGGCTTGATCCCAGGACTCTGGGATCATGACCTGAGCTGAAGGAAGTCGCTTAACAGCAGAGCCACCCAGGCACCCCCCAAATTAACTATTTTAGAATAATTTTAGATTTACAGATAAATTATGGAGATAGTACAGAGAATTTCTGTATCCCCCACATCCAGCTTCCCCTATAAGTAACATCTTACCTGAGTAAGATGTTTATTACATCTTTACTTACAAATGTTTATTATAACTAAGGGCCAATATTGATACATTAGTATTGACTAAAACCCATACTTTGTTCAGATTTCCTTAGTTTTTACCAAATGTTCCTTTTCTGTGCCAGGATCCCGTCCACGTTACCACATTACGCTTAGCTGTCTTTTTTCCTTAGACTCCCCTTGGCTGTGACTGTTTCTCAGACTTTCCTTGTTTTTGATGACCTTGATTGTTCTGAGGAATACTGGGCGGGTGTTTTGTAAAAAGTCCCTCAAGTGGGATTTGTCTGATGTTTTTCTCATAACTAAGACTGGAGTTATTGGGTTTGGGGGAAAGAAAGCACGCAGTTAAAATGCCATTCTCATCACATCACATCAAGGGTACATGCTATCAACATGACTTATTATCGTTGATGTTGACCTTGATCAGCTGTCTGAAGCAGTGTTTGTCATGTTTCTTTTCTCTCACTTTTCATACTGTCCTTTTTTTTTAAAGATTTTATTTATGTATTTGACACACAGAGAGAGAAATCACAACTAGGCAGAAAGGCAGAAGAGAGGAGGGAGGAGGCTCCCTGCTGAGCAGAGAGCCCCATGTGGGACTTGATCCCAGGACCCTGAGATCATGACCTAAGCTGAAGGCAGAGGCTTAACCCTCTGAGCCACCCAGGCACCCCCATACTGTCTTTTTTTTTTTTTTTTTAAGATTTTATTTATTTGACAGAGAGAGATCACGAGTAGGCAGAGGCAGGCAGAGAGAGAGGAAGTGAAGCAGGCTCCCCACCAAGGAAAGAGCCCGATGTGGGACTCGATCCCAGGACTCTGGGATCATGACCTGAGCTGAAAGCAGAGGCTTTAAACCACTGAGCCACCCAGGCGCCCCCATACTGTCTTCTTTTTTTTTTTTTTTTTGACAGACAGAGATCACAAGTAGGCAGAGAGGCAGGCAGAGAGAGAGGAAGGAAAGCAGGCTCCCCGCTGAGCAGAGAGCCCGACGCGGGGCTCGATCCCAGGACCCTGAGATCACGACCCGAGCAAAGGCAGCGGCTTAACCCACTGAGCCACCCAGACGCCCCCCATACTGTCTTTTTAAAGTAAATATTGTATTTATTTATTTGAGAGCAAGACACAGAGCATGGCTGTGGGGGAGGGGCAGAGGGAGAGGGTCTAGAGAGGGGATCCCAAGCAGGCTTCAACCCACCGTGGAGCCTGGTGTGGGGTTCGATCTCATGATCTTGAGATCATGACCTGAGCCGAAATCAAGAGTCAAATGCTTAACTGACTGAGCCACTCAGGCGTCCCTAAAAATTGTATTTTTAAGTAATCTCTACATCCAATGTAGGGCTCAAACTCACAACCCCAAGACTGAGCATGTATGCTCTACAGACTGAGCCAGCCAGGCACCCCCATACTGTCCTCTTTGGAAGGAAGTCACCAGGTGTGACCCACTTGAGGTGTGGGGAATTATTTTTCACCTTTGACATATTTTCATCATTGTGGGTTTTTTGCTCTTGCTTTGAGCATTTCCTTACTTTCTGGCAAAAGATGCTCAGGGATCCTCTTACACCTCTCCTGCAGCAGCCCTAGAATCAGACATTTCTCCAACAAGCCCCAGTTCTGTTTATTGGAGCTTGGCATTACAGACCATGTGTTGGGTACTTGGTGTGTTCAGAGCTGCTGGAGAGTCATTGCTTTGGGTTTCCAGAGTGAGGAAATGCATTTATGTATACTGACCCTCATATGTACATATATCTATAAATACATTGTATGTAATCATCTGTACCTATATTAAGCTGAACATGAATTCATATTGCCAACTCCAAGTCTAGTTTATGGCCATATAGGAATATTTAGCTTTTTCTCCTGGGTTATCTGTAATATCCCAAAGATACCGATTTAAAAAAAATATATTTAATTTATTTGACAGACAGAGATCACAGAGAGGTAGGCAGAGAGAGAGAGGAGGAAGCAGGCTCCCCGCTGAGCAGAGAGCCCGATGCAGGGTTCGATCCCAGGACCCTGGGATCAGGGCCTGAGCTGAAGGCAGAGGCTTTAACCCACTGAGCCACCCAGGCACCCCAAACATATAGATTTTTTAAGTGAAAAAACGACAGTGCAGACTCATGAGTATAATTAGCTACCTTTGTGCAGAGGGTGGAGAAATAAGAATGTATTTGCATAGAGAAACTCCAAAAGGTTGTATAGAAATCTACTGAGAGAACAGAAAATGTACATTCACACGGGAGCTTGCACCCAAGTGTTCATAGCTGCATCGTTCATACTAGTGGGTTTGATGGTTTCACAACAATGTGAATGTATGTAATGTCACTGGACTGAACTTAAAAATGGTTAAGATTTTCGGGGGGGGGATGGTTTTCCCTGGCTGGTGCAGTCCTTTAAACATCCAGCTGAGGTCATGACCTTAGGATTGTGGGATTAAACCCCTCATCAGGCTCCACACCAGGCAAGGAGCCTGCTTGGGATTCTCTTCCTTTCCCTCTGCCCCCTACCTGCCTCTCAAATAATAAACAAATAAAATCTTTAAAAAGATAGCTAAGATGGGAAATTTTACATTCTATTAAAACCATCATTTAAAAATGTACAAAAAAGCTATCATGTTCATTTTGCTTTACTATTTTCCCCTCAGAATGTTTTCAGATCTTCTAGCTGTTTCTGTGTGGCCTCCCATCCACTGCTTCTAACTGCTGCATATAATCCATGGTTTTTCTAGCACATTTTATTTTATTTCCTTTTAATTTTTAAAAAAATGTTAAAAGAGGGAGCCTGGGTGGCTCAGTGGTTTAAGCCTCTGCCTTCGGCTCAGGTCATGGTCTCGGGGTCCTGGGATTGAGCCCCGTGCTCAGCGGGGGGGGGAGCCTACTTCTCCCTCTCTCTTCTGCCTGCCTCTCTGCCTACTTGTGATCTCTGTCAGGTAAATAAATAAAATCTTTAAAAAAAAATGTTAAAAGATTTTATTTATTTATTTATTTGACAGAGAGAGAGAGAGAGCGAGCACAAGCAGGGAGAGGGGTAGAGAGAGAAGCAGACTCTCTGACAAACAGGGAGTCTGATGCAGGGCTTATGTCCACGGATCCTGAGATCATGACCTGAGCAGAAGGCAGAGGCTTAACCAACTGAGCCACCCAGTGCTCCACACATTTTATTTTTTTAATTGAGAAATCCTTGATATACATTATATTAGTTTTAGGTGTGCAACACAGTGATTTCATGTTTGTGTGTGTATGTGTATATA
Organism: Mustela putorius furo; assembly: GCF_011764305.1. NCBI lineage: Eukaryota > Metazoa > Chordata > Mammalia > Carnivora > Mustelidae > Mustela > Mustela putorius. The sequence continues at coordinate 10,841,833 of NW_025422123.1, read as the reverse complement.
TATATATATATATAATGAAATGATCACCACAGTAAATCTACTTAACATCCATCACCATACATAGTCACACAGTTTCCTTCTTGTGCTGAGAACTTTTAGGAACTGTTCTCCTTGCAGGGTGCCTGGCTGGCTCAGAATGTGGAGCATGCGACTCTTGATCTTGGGGTTGTGAGCTCGAGCCCCACGTTGGGTGTAGAGATTACTTAAAATCTTTTAGGGGTGCCTGGGTGGCTCAGTTGGTTGGGCAACTGCCTTCAGCTCGGGTCATGATCCTAGAGTCCCGGGATCGAGTCCCGAGTTGGGCTCCCTGCTTGGCAGGGAGTCTGCTTCTCCCGCTGACCTCTCTCTTCTAATGCTCTCTCTCTCTCTCAAATAAGTAAATTTTAAAAATCTTAAAAAATAAATAAATAAAATCTTTGGGCGCCTGGGTGGCTCAGTGGGTTAAGCCGCTGCCTCCGGCTCAGGTCATGATCTCAGGGTCCTGGGATCGAGTCCCACATCGGGCACTCTGCTCAGCAGGGAGCCTGCTTCCTCCCCTCTCTCTCTCTGCCTGCCTCTCTGCTTACTTGTGATCTCTCTCTGTCAAGTAAATAAATAAAATCTTAAAAAATAAATAAATAAATAAATAAATAAAATCTTTTAAAAAAAGAGCTATTCTCCTAGCAACTTTCAAACCTATGATACTCTATTATTAACTATGGTCATGATGTCGTACATAACAACCCCATGATGTATTCATTTTATAACTGGGCATTTGTACCTTTTAGACCCCTGTCACCAATTCTGCCCAACCCCCATCCCTACCTCTTATAACCACCAATTGGTTCTTTGTATCTTTGAGGTGAGGTTCTTTTTTTTTTTTTTTTTTTTTGCCTTTTTGTTTTGTTTTTAGATTCTACATATTAGTGAGATCCCATAGTATTTGTCTGTTGTAGTCTGATTTGTCTCACTTCGCATCATGCCCTCAGAATCCATCCACGTGGTTGCACATGGCACACTTGAGACCCCACTTTCTCAGAAACTGGAGGACGAAGCTATTGTGCTATTCTGAGGGACCTGAGAAGTTGGGCTAAGGGTTTGCCTCAGATGTGGCCTAATCTTTCCAGAAAAATGGGAGGCCAGGGAGGGGGTTCTGAAGGAAATGGGGGCAGCAGCTGTGGAGAATGGCGGTTAGTCATCAAGGTGTGAGGTCTCGATTGTCGCACAGCCTCGGTTGAGACCACCCAGCATGAGCTGTGCGGGTTGCAGGCAGCAGGGGCCTGGGCTTCACCAGCAGGACACTAGTACCCCGTGCTCTGAAGAGAGGAAGCTACCCACACTGAAGGCCAGAAGAGAAGAGCAGGAAGTGTGGTGACATATCCTCAAAAGACAGCGAGGACAGAGTGGGAACGGTGTTCTGGGGTGTTAGGTGGAGGGAGAAGGCAGATGAAGATGGAGTCTGAAGGGGCTGGAGAAAAGGTGAGAGCTGATGCTGATTTGGCAGGCAGGAGGAGGGAGCAGCTGGCCCCAGGTGTGGCTGCGGGGGGCACTTCTGTTTAGATTGTGGATGTGGAGGATGGTGACGAATGCAGGCTTGCATACGTGTTGGATGTGTATGTTCCTTAGATATATTTATTAAATGTTTTGTAATCCATCTCACTCCTTGCATACTGGGCAGCTGTCATATGGCAGAACTCTGGGTTTGGGGAGGGCTCACATGACAATCCAGGTGAGTGACACTCCCTTTCGTTGTTCAGCACACAAATTACAATGGGGCTCCTTGGAATCTACGTGTGGTGATGGTGAGTTTAGGCCTGGGGAGTGCTGACTGCATGCCAAGCACTGAGCACTCTTTCATCTCAGTTGTCTGCATGACATCCCCTGAGAGAGCCACTGTCGCCACTGTTAAAAAGAAAGACCACAGGGCACCTGGATGGCTCAGTGGTTAAGCCTCTGCCTTCGGCTCAGGTCATGATCTCGGGATCCTGGGATCGAGTCGTGCATCAGGCTCTCTGCTCAGTGGGGAGCCTGCTTCCCCCCACTCTCTCTGCTTGCCTCTCTGCCTACTTGTGATCTCTGTCTGTCAAATAAATAAATAAAATCTTAAAAAAAAAAAATGAAAAGAAAAACCACAGGCCCAAAATGGAGTCACTTAGGTTAAGGCCCCACATCAGCAAATCCAGACCTGACACCTATCCTTACTGCAGTTTTGACCCCTCCCAGGAATGTGACCTCTAACTAGTCAACCTAGAATTTCCTGGGCAGTACTAGGAAATTTACAGATAGACCCATTCCATTTCCCTTGCCTAAAACAATACACTCTGCTAATTACTTCCTTTTCCGGCTTCCTCTCTGCCTTTTCAAACCTTTCATTTTCTATAGCTGGATGGAGCCTTTTTTTGTTTGTTAGGTGGGAAGCTGCCCGATTCACGAGTTGTTCAGTAAAGCCAATGTGATCACTTCAATTGCTGTTTAACAGATTTGGTGGCCATTGCAGATTGAAGCAGACTGCTGATAGGCGTGGTACCTGCGAACCCTTTTTTGAGTTCACTGTCTTTCTCACCATTTCTGAAGGCCATGGGTAAGTCTCTCTCAGTTGGGAGCTGGGCTCTCTTGGCGATGAGCTCTGGATCTAATTGGTTTCCAGTCCAGGGTTTAGTGGGTCAGCTTGAGCTGACAGGTGGTTCCAACTGAAACCGGAGGCCCTAGCCCTTGGTTCGGTTTGCAGGTCCCTGGTTGTTTGGAACTTCTTGCCCCAGGTCCAATCTGACATCCCCAAGTCTGCCTGTGGAGTTGCTAGTGGTGCACAGGGCCTTGCTACGGGCCTGTATGCAGTGTTGTCTAAACCCCAGCCCTTGCTTCTGTCCTCAGATGCCATGCTGGGAGCTGCTGGTGACCGCCATTGTCCATTTGTTTGGAAACCATCTGCATTCCCATTGTTTAAGGTCTGCAGGTCCACTCCTCTGCCCAGTCCCTAGTTCTCTGGGTATTGCTGGTGTCCACATCTGTTTCTTCAGTTTCTCTTGGTTTCTGTTAATGGGCTCCTGGGGTCAAGGCTCATGCTTTGGGGGGTCTTGGAGGCCAATAAGCCACAGAAATTGGTGGGCATGGGGTGAATGCTTCAGAGTTGTTAGAGCACATGCCACCTGACCCAAAGATCCCTTTGTCAGGACAAGTTGGTCACAGAATGGGTTAGATCGGCACTAACTGCCAACCTCAAGAGACTTCCTGTGCAATGAGGTGATACAGTGTGAACCACGACAGAACCCCAACTCCACGGGACATCTTTCTCAGGGACTAATCTGGCTTCGAGAAATCCAAAGGCTAAACTGAAAAACAAAACAAAACATCATAATAGAAAGAAGTAAATAAATAATGAGAGTGGACTCCTTTACTTCTTTCTTTCTTTTTAAAAAAGATTTTATTTATTTATTTGAAAGAGAGAAACACAGTGACAGAGAGAACACAAGCAGGGGGAGTGGGAGAGGGAGAAGCAGGCGGCCTAATGCAGGGCTGGATCCCAGGACCCTGGGATCCTGACCTGAGCCAAAGCAGACACTTAACGACTGCACCATCTGGGCGCCCCGGATCCTTCATTTCTAGAGAGTCCAGTGTACCACCTTCCAGGGAATCTGCTTACTTTTTGTCTAAGAACTACCATTCCGGAAGCTATAAATATCTACAAAAATGGCAATCCTTCTAAGCATGATTTGTGTCCTGAAGAACTTGGCTTTGTAACTGCCGGGTAGGGGGCCCCCAAAATAAGGCTGGATGGAAATGCGAGTTGCACTTCATTTACCGCTTGGACAGGGCTGGACAGAAACGTGGGCTAACCTCCATTTGTGGCTAGGACCTTAGCAAACTGCTAGCAGCCCTCAGGGGAATTACGGCCGAGAATTACAGTGGCCATTATGAAGAAAGTTCCAAACAGATAAGATCCTATGAGCACCGCGCATAAAAATAAAGGCTTCAAAATTGCAAAAATAGATTAATTGAAAGTTTCGTTGCAAAAAAGCTGATAAAAAATTAAAAAGACTCAGAAGTCATACAAGCAACTGGAAGACTGTCCTAATTCTATTTTTTTTTTTTTAAGGATTTTATTTATTTATTTGACAGAGATCACAAGTAGGCAGAGAGGCAGGCAGAGAGAGAAGAGGAAGCAGGGACCCTGAGATCATGACCTGAGCTGAAGGCAGAGGCTTTAACCAACTGAGCCACCCAGGAGCCCCAGACTATCATAATTCTTATTTCTTCTGTCCTTTACTCGAATACTCATTCTAGTTATCCTCTGTCTGAACTGTCTTTACATGACTGTAGACAGAAGTCCACCAAGTTAATGACCTTACAGAGAGCCCCATATCTACCTTCAAGGAGCTCCCAACCCCCTACCCTGCCCCATGAGTCCCTTCCAGAACTGATGGGACTCAGGGATTCCCTGGTAAACTGCTACATTATTCTCTTAGGCAGTAAAAGGAAATCCAAAAAGCAAAACAAGACCAAACCTTGCCAAATTCTAGTAAATATTAAAATTACACTCCTTCCTCTTTAAACCCCAACTCATGCAACTGATGAATCCTTAAACTCTTCCTCTGAAACTAATAATACACTATATGTGAATTAATTGAATTAAAAAAGCAAAATAAAACTTGGGGCACCTGAGTGGCTCAGTGGGTTGGGCCTCTGCCTTCAGCTCAGGTTATGATCTCAGTGTCCTGGGATTGAGCCCTGCATCAGGTTCTCTGCTCCGCAGGGAGCCTGCTTCCCCCTCTCTCAGCCTGCCTCTCTGCCTACTTGTGATCTCTGTCAAGTAAATAAGTAAATAAATGTAAACATCTATTTGTTTACAAACAAACAAAATAAAACCAAAAAACCTGCTTAGAACCTTCAGGTGGGATCCTGGAAGAACTGATGGAAGGTGGCTAAAGACTTTTCTCTCAGCTAAATGTACCCAGAAACAAACAAACCTTCCAGTGTACGTGAATGGCTGTATCAGTCCTTCGCACCCAGCTACAACCCAATTCTTTTTTTTTTTTTTTTAAAGATTTTATTTATTTATTTGTCAGAGAGAGAGAGAGAGAGCGAGCAAGAGCGAGCACAGGCAGAGTGGCAGGCAGAGTCAGAGGGAGAAGCAGGCTCTCTACGGAGCAAGGAGCCCGATGTGGGACTCAATCCCAGGATGCTGGGATCATGACCTGAACCGAAGGCAGCTGCTTAAACAACTGAGCCACCCAGGCGTCCCTACAACCCAATTCTTTAGAAGAGGGAGTAAAGGCGACTGTCCCTAATCTTACAAATCTTTACTAAACTGAACATGGAGTTCTATGGACAATTCAAAGTTCATCTATTTCTTTTTTTTTTTTTTTAAGATTTTACTTTATTATTTATTTGACAGAGAGAGATCACAAGTAGGCAGAGAGTCAGGCAGAGGTGGGGGGGGAAGCAGGCTCTCCTCTGAGCAGAGAGCCCGATGTGGGGCTTGATTCCAGTACCCTGAGATCATGACCTGAGCCGAAGTCAGAGGCTTTAACTGCGCCACCCAGGCGCCCCAAAGTTCATCTATTTCTTTACTGATCCCCAAACCTCCCCTATTTATCTCAAGAGTCTTGTAAATTACTATTATTTTTTTTTTAAGATTTTATTTATTTACCTGACAGAGAGAGATCACAAGTAGGCAGAGAGAGAGAGGAGGAAGCAGGCTCCCCGCCGAGCAGAGAGCCCGATGCGGGACTCCATCCCAGGACCCTGAGATCACGACCCGAGCCGAAGGCAGCGGCCGAACCCACTGAGCCACCCAGGCGCCCTGGAGTCTTGTAAATTATTGATTTAGAAAAAAACCAAAAGTCCTTCTTGGAGGGATTTGAACTCTCTCCCTGGGACTCGGGGATAAAAATATAAAGCATAGAAACCTCAGGGATGTCATTCTTTTTCTCCGCCCCCCCCCCTTTTTAAATTTATAGCTGGAAGTCTGTAGTCTTAACTCCCCTTATCAGAAGTTCTCATCAGAAGTAGAACAAAAGGGAGAAAGGCCCTTTGAAATTTTGATGAATGAAGAGTCATGTGTTTTCTCCACAAATGTTAGTAGAAGCATCTTTAGCCATCTGAGCAGATGACCTTAACAGTCCATCTGCCAGAAAAACAGTTTGGATCCAACTGTTCTTTCATAAAGGAAGGCTTTGCATTTTTATACCCGTATCATGGCTAAACAATTTAAAACAACAACGATAACGTCTGTTTATACGTCTATTGTAGATGGGTGACATTTTCTGCCTCTGGATGGTATTACTGGAATTGATTTGTAAAGACTTCTATTTAACTGGCTTAAAAATAAACACTTATAAATTAAGTATTTCTAAATCTCAGAAATATAATAGAAATTAATCCAAATGTTTTTCAGGTTCATGCAATCTTGGAAGATATTTGGTATTAAAGTTAAGTTGGCTTAATTAAAATAGACATATCTTTAAAGTTATTAGCATTAAATATAATACTTTTATCCTACCCGGGTTTACTAATCAAGTAAGATCATGCTATCTCTGTTCCAAAATTTGTCAACAAGAAGAATAGCTTGGGACAATGGTTGATTTTATCTGATGTTTCCTGAAGTTTCTGCGGATAATCTAAACATAATTGTTAAGAAAAAATAAATTGGATAGATGTAAATAAGATAAAAATTTTTTAGATAAACTTTTAAAATAGTTTCCTCATGGGGCGCCAGGCTGGCTTGGTCGGAAGAGCATGTGACCCTTGATCTCAGGGTTGTGAGTTCGAGCCTCACACTGGGAGGAGAGATTACTGAATTTAAAAAACAGTTTCCTCAAATCTTTTAAACATCTTCTTTGTCTAGTTTTTAAGTAGACTCACACCCAACATGGGCCTGGAACTCACGACCCTGAGAACAAGAGCCACATGCTCCACTGACTGAGCCAGCCAGGTGCCCCTTCCTCAGGTCTTCTTGGTAACCTGCTATCTTCAAGTTTTGCTCAGTGAAGTGATGAGTTAAGTTAAATTCACAGAATATCTAGATCATTTCCAAACAAGACAAAACACTGAAACGTTAATTATTGAATGCAGGCTTATCTTCTGTAAAAGGAGCAAAATGCTCCTTTTACAGAGGAACTAAAGATAATTGCATCTAGATTTGAGGAATTTGAGAAACAAAACAGAGCATCTTAGGGAAAGCGAGGGAAAAATGAAACAAGATGAAATCAGAGAGGGAAGCAAACCATAAAAAACTCTTAATCTCAGGAAACAAACTGAGGGTTGCTGGAGGGGAGAGGCTAAGAGGGATGGGGCGGCTGGGTGATGGACATTGGGGAGGGTATGTGCTATGGTGAGCACTGCGAATTGGGTAAGACTGATGCATCACAGACCTGTACCTGTACCTGTACAGACCTGTATAGACCTGTACCTGTACCCCTGATAATACATTACCCCAAATAATACATTATATGTTAATTTAAAAAAAAGATAACTGCATCTATTAGTAAACATTTTTTATGCCATGTTGAGAAATTTTCTATTTTAAAAAACCATGTTTCTAGGGGTGCCTAGGTGGCCCAGTTGGTCAGGCATCTGACCCTTGGTTTTGGCTCAGGTCATGATCTTGGGGCTGTGGGATCAAGCCCCACCATGGGCTCCACGCTCAGCCCAGAGTCCGCTTGGGACTTTCTCTGCCCTTCCCCCTGCTCTCTCTCTCTCTCTAAAATAAATGAATACATCTTTTTTTTTTTTTTTAAGATTTTATTTATTTATTTGACAGAGAGAAATCACAAGCAGGCAGAGAGGCAGGCAGAGAGAGAGAGAGGAGGAAGCAGGCTCCCTGCTGAGCAGAGAGCCCGATGCGGGACTCGATCCCAGGACTCTGAGATCATGACATGAGCCGAAGGCAGCGGCCCAACCCACTGAGCCACCCAGGCGCCCCAAATGAATACATCTTAAAAAAAATTTTTTTAAAGCATGTTTCTAGAAGTCATAATAAGTATTTATAAATCTGAAAATTCACAGCATTTTTTTTTAAAGATTTTATTTTTATTTGTCAGAGAGAGAGAGGGAGAGCGAGCAAGCACAGGCAGACAGAATGGCAGGCAGAGACAGAGGGAGAAGCAGGCTCCCTGCCTAGCAAGGAGCCCGATATGGGACTGGATCCCAGGATGCTGGGATCATGACCTGAGCCGAAGGCAGCTGCTTAACCAACTGAGCCACCCAGGCGTCCCATTCACAGCATTTTAAAAAAAGATTTTATTTACCTATTTGACAGATGGAGATCACAGGTAGGCAGAGAAGCAGGCTGAGAGAGAGGATGAAGCAGCCTCCCTGCTGAGCAGAGAGCCCGATATGGGGCTCCATCCCAGGACTCTGGGATCATGACCTGAGCCGAAGGCAGAGGCCTTAACCCACTGAGCCTCCCAGGCGCACTCACAGCATTTTTAAAAAGATTTTATTTATTTATTTGTCAGAGAGAGTGCACAAGCAGGAGGAGCAGCAGGCAGAAGGAGAAGCAGACTTCCTGCTGGGCAAGGAGCCCAAAATGGGGCTCGATCGCCTGGACCATGACCTGAGCCAAAGGCAGATGCTTAACCGATGGAGCCACCAAAGCTCCAGACATTTCAGAGTATATGTTAATGTAAACAACAGTTCACAATCATTTACTTCTTAGTTAAGCTTCCTAAGGGTTAAGAATTCTAACCAATACATGTGATTATAGCTACAAGAAATAATAAGGAGCATCTCTGTATGCAAGAAAAGCAAGAAACAGGATGTGTGCTTTCAATAAAAGAAGTTATGAGGAATGGAAATGCATTTTTGTAGATGGAAATTATAGTAATTTTGTCCCAAAATGAGGGTATTTAAAGAGGGAAAATATAGGACAAAATCTGAATGTAAAACAGAAAGAAAAAGAAAGTTGTAGATCTGTGGAAAAGGAATTTTTGAAAAGGAATTTTAATGTGTGATCAAGCTGGCTAAGATGAAAATGAACTTATTTAAAGATAAGTTTAGGACTGGGTGGCTCAGTCAGTTGAGCGTCTGAATCTTGATTTTGGCTCAGGTCATGATCTCAGGGTTGTGAGATCAAAACCCACCTCTAGCTCCACATTGAGCATGGAGCCTTCTTAAGATTCTCTCTCCCTCTCCCTCTGTCCCCCACCCCACCCCTGCACACGCTCTCTCTCTTTCTCTTAAAAAAAAAAATAGGGGCACCTGGGTGGCTCAGTGGGTTAAAGCCTCTGGCTTTGGCTCAGGTCATGATCCCAGGGTTATGGGATCGAGCCCCACATCGGGCTCTCTGCTCAGCAGGGAGCCTGCTTCCCTTCCTCTCTTTCTCTTCCTGCCTCTCTGCCTACTTGTGATCTCTGTCAAATAAATAAATAAAATCTTAAAAAAATTATACGAATTTCTATTTGGATACTCTGTGCACATGTAAAAAAATTAAAATGAGTTTTAATATCAAAAGTACACTGCTGCAAAATTAGCAGTTAGCTTTTCTCTCAGTTGAAAGTTTTCTCAGGGCACGGGGCAGGTTCAGTGGAAAGAGCATGTGATCCTTGATCTCAGGGTTGTGAGTTCAAGATCACAGGGTCATGGGCTTGAGCCCCACATTGGGTTTAGAGATTACTAAAACAAACAAACAAACAAAACAAAACAAAAAGTAAAAGAAAAGGATAGTTTTCAGGGCGCCTGGGTGGCTCAGTGGGTTAAAGCCTCTGCCTCCGGCTCAGGTCATGATCCCAGAGTCCTGGGATCGAGCCCCACGTAGGACTCTCTGCTTGGCAGGGAGCCTGCTTCCACCTCTCTGCCTACCTCTGCCTACTTGTGATCTCTCTCTCTCTCTCTCTGTCAAATAAATAAATAAAATATTAAAAAAAAAAATCTTAAAAAAAAAAAAATAAAGGATAGTTTTCAGGGTGCATGGCCCCTGGCTGGCTCAGTCATTAAGCATCTGCCTTCAGCTCAGGTCATGATCCCTGGGTCCTGGGATGCAGACCCCACATCAGGCTCTCTGCTCAGCGGGAAGCCTGCTTCTCCCTCTCCCTCTCCCACTCCCTCTGCTTGTGTTCCCTCTCTTGCTGTGTCTCTCTCTGTCAAAGACATAAACAAAATCTTTTTTTTTTTTAGATTATTTATTTATTTGATAGAGAGCACAAGTAGTCAGAGAGGCAGGCAGAGAGAGAGGAGGAAGCAGGCTCCCTGCTGAGCAGAGAGCCCCATGCAGGGGCTCAATCCCAGGACCCTGGGACAATGACCTGAGCTGAAGGCAGAGGCTTTAACCCACTGAGCCACCCAGGTGCCCGCATAAACAAAATCTAAAAAAAAAAAAAAAAAGGATAGGGGCTCCTAGGTGCCCCCATAAACAAAATCTTAAAAAAAAAAAAAAAAAAAAAAGGATAGGGGCTCAGGGTCCTGGGTTTGAGCCCCGCAGCGGGCTCTCTGCTCAGCAGGGAGCCTGCTTCCCTTCCTCTCTCTGCCTGCCTCTCTGCCTACTTGTGATCTCTGTCTGTCAAGTAAATAAATAAAATCTTTAAAAAAAAAAGGATAGTTTTTTAGATTATTGATCTGCTCACACTTTCTTTTTAGATTACTGATCTGCTCTTGATAAGACATTGTAAATAGAGTTTTTTTCTTTACCTTTAATGTAATCTGCCTAGAAGCACAAAGGTTCTGTTTGCCTTTATTGGATCTTTGATTACAAAAAGAGAAAAAAACCTGAATCTTTTTAATGTTAAAGAGCCAAAGTTTTTTTTTTTTTAATAACTCTTTAACTTTCTGTATTTGCCTGCAGAGTCTTGTCACTTTGATAACTAGATAACTAAGTATTATGAAAGTGACCTATGATTCTGTTTGATCAAGTGCTTTAAACCTTTTGATATTTTTCGATGAACCTTCCCCAAATCAAATCCTAAATAGTTCTTTTGGCCTTGACCTAGCTTCGGGTTATTGCAGAAATTTTCCAGAACACCTCAAAGAATTTGTTCCCTCTCCTTTTAAAAAGGGAGATAGCAAACTAATTAGGTTTATTTGATATATTAAATTACATGGGGAGCATTGTCAAATAAGTAATACTAAGCCTTCTTTATATTATGTCTGTATACATATTCCAGAAATTATGTAATATTCCTGGAAATCTGATGTGACCCAGTATAATGTCAGAGTTTGTAATTCTAATTACTATCTTAAAATGTATGTTCCAAAAATAACCACATGTCTTTGTCAATTGCATTATAATGAACTCTCATCAGTTCTTTACCCAGGTCATTTTTAAGTCTTTTATCATTTATCAGCAGTTATTGCTGTATTCAGAGACTTCTACAAAATTTCCTGCAACTGTGCTTTATCTTCATAGGAATTCGTGGAAGGGAATCTGACAAGCTCTCTCAAATACAGATTTCTGAAAATGTTCCAATCATACAACTGAACTGGTAAGAACAAAGACTGCCCTTGGATGTCTTTGGAAGGGACTAAGGGCAGGTCCTCCTCACTAGCCAGATGACAGCCAAACTTCAAGGGCTTAAATCTTGGATGTGCATCTTGGAGCTGGAGAAGGCTCCACCTGACCTGGGTCCTACACTGCCCAGGAGACCGCCCATCCACGCGACAAGGAAGAGAAGTAGCCACATCACGGTAGACTGCTTCCTCCAAGTGGCCTGATCGAGACCTCATGCTTTAACTGAATAGGAAACCTTTCTTTTTTTTTCATTCCAGCACTGGCCTGGAAAGATGACATCATCAGTGTCTCTCCGACCATTGCTGAGGGAGGTAACCTTGGCCTTTCAGACTGCTGGATTTGACATCCAAAACTCCTATCTGTCCATTCACCCCGCCACTTTGGTAAAAGTGGTTTGGGCCCTGTCGGGATTGTCCTTTGTCTTTGGTAGTTATCACTGTCCGTGGGCCTATGAATGTTTAGATGGCTGGGACATAGCCAGGCAATGCCTCTCAGGGTTTCTCAACTCACTGGGCCCCCAGCTTTTTACAAGTGGAATTAGACATCTCATTGGTTGACTCCTCTGGATTTACATCTTCCAGTTAGAAAAGACCTACTAGGAGGCATTCACAACTCAGGACTTGCTCGCTTTGACAGAGCCATACTTTCCTGGTTAGGAGGAAACATAAATAAGAATATGATCAGGGTGTCTGGGGGGCTCAGTTGGTCAGGCGTCTGTCTTCGCCTTGGTCATGATCTCGGGGTCTTGGGATTGAGCTCCCCATTGGGCTCCTGGCTCAGTGGAGAGCCTGTTTCTCCAGCTCCCTCTGCTGCTCCCCTTGATTGTGCTCTCTCTCCCTTTCAAATAAATCAATAAAATCTGAAAAAAAAAAAAAGAAAGAAAGAAAAAAGAATATGATCAGAAACCTCTCCTTAACTCTTAAAAGAGTTAACTCTTAACTCCTCAACTCTTACTCACTAAGACAATAGCGGCCTGACACTGACAAATCCTTCCAGCTCTCCAGATGAAACTATTCTTTACAATAGGATAGCCTCTGAGCAAAGAGGTGTCTGAGCTGTGGCCAACCCCATTTGATGCACCGGGATTAACTCTTCTGGGGAAGTTGAAACTCAATGGCACAAGATCGCAGGGTGTCCCTTTGACTTATTTGATTTTCATTGGTTTGGGTCTGAAGTGCACTCCAGACGTTAGGGATTATCCTGTTTATAATAATCACAATAACCTCCCCGGTGCATTGTGCTCTCTCTAAAGCTTTAAATGGTGTTCCCAGCTGCTGACCACCCAGCATGTGATCTCCTGAAGACTGGACTGTCAGAAAAACAATGAAGAGGACAATGAGCTTAAAAATTATGAACTTTGGGACACCTGTTGACTCGGTGGAGTATGCAACTTTTTTTTTTTTTTTTAAAGCATGAGATTCTTGGGGCGCCTGGGTGGCTCAGTGGGTTAAAGCCTCTGCCTTCAGCTCAGGTCATGATCCCAGGGTCTTGGGATCGAGCCCCACATTGGGCTCTCTGCTCCGTGGGGAGCCTTCTTCATCCTCTCTCTTTGCCTGCCTCTCTGCCTACTTGATCTCTGTCTGTCAAGTAAATAAACAAAATCTTTCAAAAAAAAAAAAGAAAAAAAAGCATGAGATTCTTGATGTTTGGGTTCTGAGTTCAAGCCCCATGTTGGGTGTAGAGATTACTTAAAAACAACTGTGAAGAGAGCTTGGGTGGCTCAGTGGGCTAAAGCCTCTGCCTTTGGCTCAGGTCATGATCTCAGGGTCCTGGGATGGAGTCCCGCATTGGGCTCTCTGCTCAGCAGGGAACCTGCTTCCTCCTCTCTCTCTCTCTGCCTGCCTCTCTGCCTACTTGTGATCTCTCTCTGTCAAATAAATAAATAAAATCTTTAAAAAAACAAACAAACAAACAAACAAACAACAACTGTGAACCTGAAGTTGTAACCAATGACTAACCGTAGTCATAGAATGCCTTACATTTTGATCACCTGTCTCAGTTAAGCTTAGAATCTAATCAAAAGGAGATGTTGCTAAAAAGAAAATCACAGGCCCTGCATGGAGTCACTTATGTTAAGTCCCCACATCAGCAAACCAAGACTTAATACCTAAACTCTTTGTCATTTCAATCCCCCCAGGAGTGACGTCTAACCAGCCAACCTGGAAGTCCCCTGGAAGTCCCGGGGGAGCACTAGGAAATTTACAGATAGGCGCCTCCTGTGCCCCTTAGAAGGGAGACCTTACCTAAAACTCTTTGCTGGTATAATCCCCTCCTCTTCCCCTCCTCTCTGCCTTAACAAACCTTTCTTCTCTACAGCTGCACAGAGCTTTTTTCTGTTTGCTAGGTGGGATGCTGTTGGATTCATGAACTGTTCATAAAGCCAATTTGATTTTTAAAATTACTCAGTGAAATTTTTATTAACTTCGCCAGTCCACAGTTGAGGAAAAGGAAACTGTCAGAGAAATAAAATAAGTTGCCGAAAATCACCCAGCCCAAAGTTGGCAGCATCTCGTGCTAGGGCAAGGAACAAGAGGTGGGGTCAGCATCTTGCCAGGCTTCCCAGAACCCGCTGGGACTCTCCAGAACCTCTCCAAACCTCAAAGGACCTGCTAGTTTCCAGGCCACCCCAAATGATCCCTGCCCTGCCCCCTTTCTTGGCTCCTTAGAGAGCAACTCTGGGGAGAAAGGGTGGCAGAAGGTGGGGCGCAGAAACCCAACTTTAAGAGGCTCCTTAAGAGAGCATGACCTCTCAGACAATATTTGTAGGGAGCAGAGGAAGGAAGACGGGGGTGGCCTGTGGAGATGATTTTTGGGAAGTGGTGGGAGCAGCAGGGGAGGGAGAGGGTGGCTGGCTCGGTTTCATCTTTGAGGCCACAAAGGAGGCAGTGGGCAGGGCTGGTGCAGAGAAATCAATCACTGGATGGCTGGGGCCAAGGGTTAGGGGTGGGTGTTGGAATCCCAGCCCCCAGCTAAGCATAAGAGGGGTGGATGTCCATGCAAATGGTAAGAAGCTTCAGTGCAGGGCTGCAGGAGGGATTCGAAGCCAGCCCCGCACCCTCCCCCTGTCCAGGACAAAAGTGCACACAGACACAGGAAGGATCTAGATGCATTTAAGGTCAACAGGTCCCCAAGCTAAGGGATCTGGGGGCAGTCTCTGTCCAAGAGACTAAAAAGCTTGCAAACACAGGACCGGGTGCCCAGGCCAGAGATACCAGAGGGGAAACCATGGAAAGATCTGGAAGGATAGGTGGGTGATGTGTAGTTGAGGGGGTGTTGTAGGTGGTCTGGGCTTCTCACTGCAGGGAGTGGCTGGAGGCTGGGGAAGGGGGGATCTGGGGTAGAGACTCCAAGGTCCTTGATCCTTCCTGCGAGGGCAGTAGTTTGGCAGGCAGCAAGTCTCTAAGCATAAAAATTATTTGAAACAGAACACCTTTCAGGCAGGATCGAACTCACATGTTGCCATAGTTCTCGAAGCTATAGGCCTCACACCCAGGAGGGTTGGTTCATTTCTACCATCAGCTAGCTGGTGTGGGTGTTGGATTTTTGACCTTTGAGATGCCCACACTAACATCTTTGCAGGCCCCAAGAGAAGAGAAGAGGTTAGGGCCCTGTGGGTCCCTAACTTTGCCCAGTGCTATCTCCCCTGATGCTGCCCCTTGGTACCTTGCTCCATAGAGTCAGCTGGGAGGGCCTGCTGTGCTTTTAGCAACCCTGGGACCGCACATAAAGCCGTCAACAGCGCCCTCTAGTTTTGTGACAGTCCTGCCTTCTTCCCTGGAAGTAGGGTGACACCCTGAGAGCTCCTGGGGCCCCTCTTTGGGGCTAGGTAAGTGTTTTCCACCCCCGCCAGGAATTCTCTTGGCATAGATACACGGAGACATGGAAGCCAGTGGCATGGACTGTTTATTATAATAACGCCTTCCACGTGAAGCAGAGAAGAGGGGAGCTGTGCCAGGAGGGGTAGTCAGCGGGTAGGTGTGAGCAGGAAAGTGTGGAGAGCCTCCACAGCCACTAGAGAAGTGACAATCTTGGTAAAATATACTGGGGGAATCCAGCCACCAGAAGCAGGCTGGGGAGGAAAGGAAACACAATGGGCTGGGAAGGTGGATGCTGGAGGGCTTGGAGCTGGAGAAAAGCTCGGCATCCGGGGCCACTAGCTGGAGCCCATTCCATCAGCAGAGACCGCAGAGCCCAGAGCAACAAGGAGGCCCCTGCTCTGGGGCCAGAAGCCCCACAGTGGTGGGGTCCTGGGGGTGGTGGGAGCCAGGCTCCTCGGGGATCCTCTATCCCCACATGGTGGTCTGCAGCCACTGTGGGGAGAAAAACAGATCCAAGGATGGGAGGGGGCATGGGCAGGATGGCTGGGGGAGCCGTGAGTGGGGGTGGGTGCCAGAAGATCCCTTCCACGTACCTGGTTCAGATTCAAGCGAATATAGCCAGTATTCTCGGGGTCCATGGATAGAAAGTATGCTGTTTTGGAAAGGAGGCAAGGGGAGGGGTTTGGGAGCTGAGTCTGTGGTTGGTAAGACCCATTTCCCAAGAGGCAGGATGAAAGGGAGGAAGAAGTTGTTCCTTGCTGCTTCCCAGGAAACCCTTTGCCAGGAAAGGGATTAAGGAGAACATCTCATGGCCTTGCCATGAGCCATATGCAAACCCTTATATTCAGGACCTCCACCCTAGGAGGGCAATACTATTGTTGCCCACATTTTATAGATGAGAACAGAGGACAGAAGCACAGAGACATAAATGATTTGCTCAAGGCACAGAGCCACCAAGAGGCAGAGCTGGGATTTGAACCCGTATCACCCATGCTCTTAAGATGGCGTGGTCTGGGAGCCCTGCTACTCGTGTGGGTGTGTAGGAGGCGGCCCCTGGTCCTTAGCCCAGGGTGGGGAGCGGGCAGAGGACTGACTCACTGAACATGGCCTTCAGCCTCAGGAAACAGCTGATGAAGCTGTCAAAATCCACGATCATGTCGTCGTTTGCGTACCTGGCCACCAGCACCTGCGTCACCTTGTTATTCAGCTTGATGCCTGGGAGGGAGGGGAGTGCGGAGGGGGAGTCCAGCCCTCTGGACACTGCTTCCTCCCTCCTTGCCCCCAAACCCTCTCCTGACCCCCTGCTAACCTGCCCTCTCGAGTGCCAAGCGCATCTCATAGGAGTTCAAGGTGCCCGAGTTGTCCTCGTCACACTCCCGGAAGATGTCCTGAAGGGACGGACAGGTGAGGTCGGTCGGGCCGTGTGCATGGAGGGGCGGTGGAAGTAATGAATTGCTTTAGAACAGGTAACCTACAAGGATTGCCCAAGACCCAAGGCTGCATGCCTGGGCCCACTCCCTGAGTGCCCACTCTCGTGACTGTAGGGGACGTCTGGCAAGGAGAGGGGCTTGGAAACCAAGTCAGTGTTCTGAAAGACCCATTCCCAACTGGGCCCTGTGCATGTACCTTTGAGCTAGCTGATTCCTGGGTTATACTGGTTGTTAAATATTCTGACTGGCCAGGACACCAACACTTCAACAGACCTTGTCCTGTTGCCCCACATCAGCTGCTTGCTCGATGGGGAGCCTCCTTTTCCCTCTCCCTCTGCCTGCCTGCCTGCCACTCCCCCTGCTTGTGCTCTCTCCCTCACTGTTCACATAAATAAATAAAATCTTAAAAAAGAAAACAGATCCTGTCCTGTCCTGTGTATGCGTGTGTCTAGTTGGGGGCTCCTGTTCTAGCATCATCCTTACTAATCCCATCGCTCTGGAGGACCTCCCTTTCTGCCCACCATAAACTGCCCTTGTAATTTTTTTTTTTTTTTTTTTTACCGTCCATTTCTTGATTTTTTTCCACAGGATCTGGAATTCGGGAAGCCCCAGCTTGCCAGAGCCATCTTTCTGAGGGGTGGTCAAGGATGCCAGCGGAGGGAGAAAAGAGGGAAACTTGGGGCTGGGGAAGCAGAGGGGCTCTCTGAGTGGGGGGCCGTGAGGCCAGGGGTTCCTGTGCAAGCACTAGCCAGAATGGGCTTCTTTTGCTACCTCAGAGCCGAATCCCCAGCAGGAAGGAGGGCATGGATGGCCAGAGAGGGGCCACCTCTGGGGGGGTCAAGCTTGGGGGGGGTCAGGGGGTCAGCGGTGGGAGACCCCTGGATAAGAAGATACATCCATGAGGTTGACCATACAGCGGCACACGTCTAGGCCAAAGCCCTGGGTCCTGAAGTTTTTGACTGTGAGGGAGGAAAGGGGCAGGAAGACAGAAGGAGTGAGCGGGGCATTGCAGGGGGATGCAGGGAGGGAGGGTCGAGGTGAGGAGGAAGCTGCAGGGAAAAGTTGTGAGTGGGGTCTGGCGGTTGGAAGACTCACGTTTGGTGACCACCTTGTTGAGGAGCTTCTGTAGCTCATACATGCCTATCTCCTTGTCCTAGGGAGGGGGACAGTAAACCTCTACTCTGACACCTTCACCCTGGCCACCTCCTTTGGGCACCCAGCGCTCAGCCTCTCACCTCTCCTCCTGCCACTATCTCAAACAAACGTATGAAGTCCGGATCTATGTCCTTCTCAGAGAATTTCTCCTGCAGGGAAAGGAGTGGGAAAGGAACCCGTTCCAGAAAGTTCCTTCACACTCCCCAGGTGCTTCCTCTCCTCCCTCCACCCCACAGCATCCCCTCACCTCCTGGAGTACCTCAGCATAGTTGGTTTCATCCAGTTCCCTGAGCAAAAGTGAAGGAAGCCTTGGAAATTATCCGGGATCAGGGAGACAGGGATTTTAGTGGGGGTGGTCATGAGGAGAGGTCATGTCATGTATCTGAAGCAATGTGGAACAGGCTGCATGGGATCCAGGTCCTGATTCTAGTTTGCTCCCAGCTGGGACTCCCCCATCGTTGTGCCTCAGTTTCCCTGACTTAAAATGGGGGTGGAGTTGGGGAGGACCTGATGGTTGCTCGCTAAGGGTGACATCCTGGAGCTCTTGGGCAGGTGGTCTTGGAGCACCAAGGTAGGGCTCCTCACCAGGACTCGCTGTGCTTCTCTGTGAAGACCCGAAGCAGGAAGTCAGCATCCTTGTGAGGCTCAAAGGTGGAGGGAATGATGACATATTCCCCTGGAGGCAGCCGGAGATGGCTGGTCACCTCCCGTGAGTTAGTGAAGATCTCTGAGAAGCCGTGGTCCTGATACTTGATGAAGAAGTCCTTCTTCAAGCGAAAATCCTGGATGTTCTGAAACTATATGAGCCTTGGAGGTGGGTACAGGGCTGGCATGGGAGGGTAAGGAGAGGCGGACCCCAAAAGTGAAGCTACACTGGGCACAGTTTGTGGAAGGCGTCACCACAAACTGACCAGTCCTGGACACCACCCAACTGGCAAGCAATCCCAGGAAGATCTCCTGCCCCAACTCCCACCTGGGGCCCCAGGGCACTGGAATCCTAACCCAGAGGCCTCCAGCGGCCCTGAGAACCCTTTGCTGAGATCCACCCTTTGCCAGAGGTGGGGCAGCGCCTGCCCAGAATCAAGCCCCACATCTTCTGTACCTCCTTTGGGACCTAGGAGAGGTCAGAAAGAGAGAGAGGTGAGAACCCCAGGATGGTGAAGGTGAAGGGGCTCAGGCCGTTAGAAGCCAGGAGGTGTGTGTGTGTGTGTGCGTGTGTGTGTTAGGGGAAGTTAAGGGCACTGGGACACTGGTGGTGGGGTGGGGTATGGGCTTGAATAGCTCAGAGTCCTAGTGTTAATACTGATAGTCCCTAAGTTTGGAAGAGCAAGGTACAGTTTATACAAAGGAAAAAGGAGAGCATTTTCCTGAACGCAAGCATTTTCCACGGAACACTCCTACCCTGCAGGAAGTTCATAGGTGATTACTGAAATTGAGCATTGAACATACTTCTGTAAAGGTGGCTTAGACGAAGATAAATGGGTTGTTCTCCTATAGGGATGACCAGAGCCTTTAACACGCTGATGCTCTATAGATCTCTGGGTGGAAAGCAGAGAATATAGCTTTTCCCGAAGGACCACATCTAACCTTGGAAATATCTGGAGGAATGTCTGATGTCTGTTAACCTGGTGGGTTCACAGACTAGAAGGAGGGCAAGACTTGTGTCTACGTTTGTTCACTACTGCCCCAGTGGAGACTGGACTGGGGCCTGGTACATAGTGGGAGCTCCATAACTTTTTGAACAAATGGTCATTTATAGGATTTTGCAAAGTATGATTTTGGAAACATTGTGAGGGATTTATCTTGGCTGCTGGAGTCAGTGCTCGGTGTGGGGTATCTGTGGGGAGACTCGAAGATGGTGCAGAAAAGGCTCAGAGGGTCTGGGGATTAGGACACAGGTTCTGGGGTGTCAGAACACAGCCTTGGGGGTGCAAACTTGGGCAAGTAGCCTCATCCCTGACGTTCCATCTCCTTCCTCTTTCCTATTCGTAAGGGCTTTGGAAGGGTGTTGCAGGGGTGAGGCCAGGAGAAGGAGCAAGACTGGCTGGGAGAACCGCCGGAGTGCCCACCTCGTAGATGACAAAGCCAATGGTCTGCAGCTGGGCTCCCCGGGGCCGCGCCTGTCGCCAGTTCTTCTGCATAAGGGCCACCAGGCAGGTGCACACGGCTTGGTTGTCCTCTGGGTTGTCCTCATCATCCTCCTCAGGGAGAGAGATCCTAAACTGGGGGTTGCTCCAGAATGTGTCTGTGAATGAAGCAGGTCAGCATGGCTCTGCCCTTCCCTGGGGTGGACGGGCTGCCCAATCCCGGGCCTGCCTCCTCGACAGGGCTGGGTGGGATCCGTGGGGCCCCTGTGTCCCCTCACACACCTGGGTGGTTCCTACAGCCTCCCGCGTTGCTGCCGCGCCGCCAGCTGCCCTCATAGAAGGTGGTGTGCCAACAGGTCTTGTAGTCCCCGGAGAGGGCATCGGGCGTCAGGTGACAGATCTCCAGCAGCGTGAAGTTGTCCAGGAAGTCTTTGTAGGACATCCTGTGGGGTGGGGGGACAGAGGGCAACGGCTGGAGCCTGCGGCATCCCCATACCCATAGCGCTTCCCCCCTGCCCCCCGCCTAAGGAGCCTCTCCATCAAAGGCACAGGTGGGAGGGTGGCAGAGGAAAGGAAGGAAGCCCACCCCAAGCTGTACTGACCAGAACTCCCCGTCCTCCTTCCGGAGCAGGAGCTGGTTCTGGAGGTCCGGAGACACACTTTCCCACTCCCTGGCGCTGGAGCAGAGACAGGCAATGGAGGGACAGGGGCAGGGCTAAGGAGGCATTTGGTCCTCCCCAAGGGATTCCCCCACCCCTGAATGCCTGCCTTGTGGGGCTCCTGAGTTGAATGGAGAATCTCCTGGGGAGGGCTTGGCCAGTTTGTCAGTGGCACTGTCTCGCTCTGCCCCTCACCCCTGACAGTGCTGGTCAGGGACACTTACTTGTCACTCCAGGCTCCATTCCACTCGATCCGGCCCCAGGGATTCCGGACCCGAATCAGGGTTTCTGCCCGACCTTGGTACCAGACCTGGTGGGAGGATGTGGCCCAAGGTCAAGGACCTCAGGCAGGAGAGATTCTCTGCCTTCTCCTGGGTCTCCGGGGAGGGTGTGGTTGGCAGACTCACATCCTGGATGCCGGTCACGGAATAAGCATGCCCTCTCACCAGCATCTTCTGGGTCAAGGTCTCCAACTCACTATTGCTGGTAACCTGCGGAACAGAGGAGAGGAAGTCAGGATCCAGTCAGAGGCACTGGGGCCCGCAAAGAGATGTGAGCATTCTTGGGGTTCAGTTTTTTAAAAGATTTTATTTATTTGAGAGAGAGAGAGCACGAGCAGAGGGAGGAGCAGAGGGAGAGGGAGAAGCAGACTCACCACTGAGCAAGGAGCCTGATGCAGAACTTGATCCTAGGACCCCAGGATGATGACCTGAGCCGAAGGCAGATGCTTAACTGACTGAGCCATCCAGGTGCCCTGGGATTCAGTTGTTGTTGTTGTTGTTGTTTTTAATTAAACCTGGTATTTGCAAAGAATTGTAGATTCCCAGGCAGTTGTAAGAAATAATCCAGGGAGGGGACCTGGCTGGCTCAGCCAGTACAGCAGGCGACTCTTGGTCTTGGGGTCATGAGTTCAAGCCCCGCACTGGGCAGGAAGCCTACCTTAAAAAAGAAACAATCCAGAGAGAGCCTGCGCATCCTGTATCCAGTCCCCCCTCCAAACCCCCATGGTAACATCTGGCAAACCTATAGTACAATATCAATACCGGGACGCTGAGGTTGATGTAATGTGTCGGTCTTCTACAAATGTCCCCACTCTCACCAGTAGTCCTTTGTGTATGTTCTGTGTCATTGTACCACGTGGGTAGTACCCTGCCCTACAAGCAGGGTCCCACAGCAGGACCATCCCAGCACCGGACATATCCTCTGTGCTGCCCTCTTATGACCATGCCAGCCTCTTCTGGCTATGCTCCTCCCTGCCCTCTCACAATGGCTCATCTGTTCTCCACTTCCAATTTATTTTTATTTTATTTTATATTTATTTATTTATTCAGTTCGGAGATAGAGAGCATGTAAGTGCGGGGGCAGGGGGGAGAGGAGCAGAGGGAGAGAATCTTCAAGTAGATCCCCGACCCCTGCTGAGCATGAACCTGAGCCCGGCAGATCCTAGGATCTGAGATCTTGACCTGAGCCAAAATCCAGAGTCAGACACTTAAATGATGGAGCCACGCAGGCGCCTCTGTTCTCCATTTTAAAAACATTTTGTCATTTTGGGGCACCTGGCGGGCTCAGTTGGTGGAGTATGCCACTCTTGGCCTCTGGGTTGTGAGATTGAACTCCATGTTGGGTGCAGAGATTACTTAAAAATAATATCTTTTTAAAAAAATTTTATTTATTTATTTGACAGAGTGAGACACAGTGAGAAAGGGAACACAGGCAGGGAGAGTGAGAGAGGGAGAAGCAGGCTTCCCCCTGAGCAGGGAGCCTGACATCGGGCTCGATCCCAGGACATTGGGATCATGACCCAAGCTGAAGGCTTAATGACTGAGCCACCCAGGCACCCTAAAAAAAAATCTTAAAAGGGGTGCCTGGGTGGTTCAGTTGGTTAAAAGGTTAAATGTTTAACTCTTGACTTCAGGTTCAGATCATGATCTCAGGGTGGTGAGATCGAGCCCAAGTCGGGCTCTGTGATGAGTGTGGAGCCCACTTGGGATTCTCTCTCTCTCTCTCTCTGTGTCTCTAAATAATTAATAATAATAATAATAATAATAAATAAAATAAAATCTTTAAAAAATTTTGTCATTTCAAGACCATTAGGGAAATGGAATCATACAGCATGGAACTCTCTTGGCTTTTTTCATTCAGCATATTTCCCTTGGGATTCATCCACGTAGTTGCGTGTATCAATATTTCATTTCCTTTTATTGCTGAGTCATGGCCTATGGCATATGTGCACCACAGTTTAATGATTCACTCATCGAAGGACATCTAGACTGTTCCCAGTTTCTGACCACGATGAATAAAGTCACTGTGAGCATTTGTGTGCGGGATTTTGTGTGGACATAAGTCTTCACTTCTCTGGGATAAAAGCCCAAAAATGCCAACTGTGGAGTCATACGGCTGCAGTCTAGGCTCATTTATTTATTTGAATAAATATTTGCTGGGCGTGTATAGTATGCCAAGCAGCACCCTGAGTCCCGGCATACAGCCGTGAATGAGACAAGTCACTGCCCTCACTGACTGAAACAGCCAGGAGAAGATAGACTGTGAATAATGACATTGATAAGTAAGACCATGACAGAGCACCATAAATGTTAAGATGAAAATAAAAACAAAGTAGAGAGCATATGAGGTTAGGAGCAACTGATTTAAATTTGGAGGTGGAGAAGAGAAGCCAAAGTAGGGGCATTTGAACTGAAATGTAAATGAGAAGGAGCTAGTCATGCAGCTCTCTGGGGGAAAGACCCTTCTAGGTGAAAGCCACAGCAGGTGCAAAGGCCCTGAGGCAGGACCAGGAATGGCTTACTTCGATGGAGCAGCCCATGAGGGAGGATCGCTCGATGGCCTTCCTAAGCATCCTCAGCAGGTTCCGAGGGGGCTTCTGGAGTTGGAGGCTATAGGTCACACCCCCCGTGAAGTCCTCAAAGCCCTCCACGGTGTTGCCCCCTGACAGCGCTTCATAAGACCCGTTCAGCCTGTGGGCAAAGAGAGGGCACTTTTGTGCTCCAGGATAGAGAGGTCAGCTTGGGCATGGGAGGGTGAGGGGAGGGAAGGAAGGGATGCCCTGACCTCCGTTTGTTTTTTCCCCTGATTCCAGTTGCCCCCCTAGCTGCCAGCTCTCAGGGAAGGCTTGGAGGCATGCCCAGCTTGGGACACTCACTTGGCATATGCCTTCTCCAGCAGGGCGCTCCAGAACTCAGTGCGCTCGGCGGAATGCACGAACACCAACTTGCCATTCTTTGTGGGCAGCCGGTCGTCCACCACCACATCCACCCACTGCCCAAACTGCCAAATCTGTGGGCAGCAAGGTGGACCTCAGTGGGGCTTAGGGTATCTGTCTGCCCAGGCCTTCCTCCAAGCACAGGCGTGCACCCCCTCCCACACACCTCCACACCCCTACTCCCACTCCCCCCACGCACGCCCCCACCCCCACATCCCCCACTTTTCCCCTGGGCGCGCGCGCGCGCACACACACACACACACACACACACACACGCACACGCCTTGTATAAAAACTGTGTTACTCGAGCACCTCCTGGTGGCCAGGATCAGGGACACGCCTGAGGCGGACAGGCCCCTCCCCTGAATGGCTGAGGGGTGTGGGAAAGGCAATGAAAAGCTTGAAGCTTGCCTCCAGCTCTCATCTCCAGTTTCTGCCGGGCCTCCAGAGAGACACCAGCCGCATTTTGACCTTGGGCTTCAGGATTTCTGAGGTTTTAAAAAAACTCTTGTGATTCTCAGAAACATTTTTGTGATGTGAGGAATTTGTCCACATGTCACTAAACTGAAGGAGCAGATTACAAAAATTATGTGACCCTGACTGACTGTTGACTCCCAGTGTCATATACACAAAACACATAAACACACACACGCACATGCACACACACTTCTACCAAGAGGAAGAGACAGAGAGACAGAGAGGGAGAGAAAGAGAGAGAGAGAGAGAGAAGCAGAAGGAGAGCCACAAACTGATAACAATTATTTTCTCTCTGGGCTTTAAAAAATCAGCTTACCTAATTTCTTTAGTGAGCAGACATTTCTCTGATAATTAGATAAAAGCCCACCCTAATAAATGTTATTTTTCAAAAAGAAAAGAAAGGTAAATTCCAAGCACATGTCATTCTTCTTCCTCCCTCCCCTTTTTTTTTATCTGTCTGTCTCTCTCATACACACAGCATAAAACAACTCTGGCTTTCAAATCATCCTTCACCTGAAAATGGAAAATGCCAGCATAGTTTTTCCTGAAGCTCTGCCCCCTGGGTACCACACGATACAGCAGTTTGGGGCATGTGGTAAGGGAGCCAATGGCAGCCAGCAGCCAGCAGTCCCCTGGAAAGACAGGAAGGGGGTTACCTCTCAAGCCCTCCCATAGGTGAGTGTGGGTCCCAGAATCCAAGCCCTAAAGGAGCAGGAACAGCCTCTGTGGCCCCTCCCCCACAGAGATGCGCCTCCTTTGACCCTCCCCCTGAGGAATGTTCAGGAAGGAATCTGTAGGGAGAAACTGGGCTGAAGCGAAAGGCTCTGGAGGCAGGGTGGGGGGTGTTGGCTGTGAGCCTCTTTACCTTTCCTATTAGGTAACAGATTCACAAATTAGAGCCACATACTTTGGTTTTTGGATTTGAGGAGGAGATATTTGGCCTTCATCTTGCTCCTTACCCTGAGAACTGCTGTGGGTATCTGCTTTGTGGAGACAGCCAGTATTCTCCCATCCCTTGAACAAATCCAGTCATCTTCCCCATACTGCCTTCCTTCTACTTCTACTCTATGATTACATTGGTGTAATAATCAAGAAAGCACTCCCTGATGTCACCCACTTAATACTGGAGACCCAAGCAGCTTAGTCTGTACCCCAGCTGGGTCCCTGGGCCTAGGTGTTGATGGGGGCTAACGGCAGTATCCCTAGGCCAAGGTCATCTATTGAACTCTCTCTCCTGGGTACCTCAGACTTTGCTGGGTGGGGCTGCGGGTGCGGTGGTACCCTGAGTGAGTATTCCAGGCCAGGCTGATGCCGCGGGTACTGGGAAAGCATCTGTGATTACCAATGCCCTCCTGGATGCCTTGGGGTACCCTTGCTGAGGGGAGGCAGAAGGTGGGGAGGGAAGGTTATGGATATTCCAATCCTCCATTGCCAAAAGGACACATAACCAGGAAGAAGCCGGTTCTCCTCCCACAGCCCAGTGAGCCACAGAGGCAGACATGGGGCCCAGGGTTTCCTTGGCTTCCTCCCTGCCCACAACCTGCCCTTTTCTCTGCCACAGATTCCACAGAACTCAGGCTCTAGTCTTATCCCTGGAGAAACAAGCAGGATTTGGAGGAACCCTTCCTGAGGGAGGAAGCTATCCCTTGGGGCTGTCATAGGAACCCGTGGGAGAGTGGGCTGAGGAAGCCAGTGCTCCTTTATTCGATACATCAGACTGAGGAACTCCTGGCACCTGCAGTGGCTTAGAGGTATGTCCACAAGCTCTTTGTCAATCCTCCCCTCAGGAAGTGGAGCCTAATTCCTTCCCCTCAGGTGAGGAGTGAGGGTCAGATTTCCAGCTTGCTTCGAACAAATGGGATATAGCGGAGGTGACCTGAGTGTTCTCCTGAAAGGAGGCTGCAAAAGGCATGATGGTTTCCTCTCTGTTCTCTCTCAGATCACTCTGTCTGGGGCAACA
The DNA here is from genome assembly GCF_011764305.1 of Mustela putorius furo. Taxonomy (NCBI): domain Eukaryota; kingdom Metazoa; phylum Chordata; class Mammalia; order Carnivora; family Mustelidae; genus Mustela; species Mustela putorius. The sequence goes on along the minus strand of NW_025422123.1, from coordinate 10,815,611 downwards.
GCTAACAAGTTGTGCAGACACTCAGATGGTCCTAGGGGAAGCCTGATATCTTGACTGTAGCCTCATGAGAAACTCTGAGCCAGACCCTACCTGGTATGTTCCTCACAAATTATGAGGTGATAGATGTTTGTCATTGCTTTAAATCACTAAGTCTGGGGGCAACTGATTGTTTAGCAATGGGTAACTAACAGACCACCCAGCTTACTCCCAGACCTAGACAGCAACAGGAGGGACTGGAATCGCACCAGGCGGAATAGGAAAAATATTCCTGACAGTCTTGCTATCCTCTCCAGAGTGGAAGGGGAAGAGAGATCATCTGAATCTAGGGGTCCCAGCTCTTCAAAAGACACCCTGGCACACCTCCTACCTCAGCCATCTTCCTCATTTCACCCCCTCCTTCCACACTGGTTTTCTTGCTCCCCACTCACCAAGTACGCCTTGGCATATATCTGTTGGACTCAGCCCATTCACGATGAAGTGAGGGGTGCTTGTGATTTGCTGTGGTGAAGGAATAAAGATTTTAGGGGGTCCAAGACAACCCCTCCCAACCTCCCTCTCACCATTCCTGGGGAACGACATTCACCTCCAAGTTCTAGGGGAAAACATGGCACCTGAGGGGGAAGGCCACAGGACCAGCTTGGCAGAGTTGTAGGACGTGATAGCAAAGGTTAGTGACTGACTTTCCCAGGGGTTCTCTAAGAGGTTTGGCTTAAGTATAGCCAGAACGTCCCTAGGCCTGATCCAGGGTCGGGATAGAAGGTCGGGGGACCGGAAATATCAAAGTGATGGGGGGGTCGTGACAAACAGTCTTCCCACTCTGCCGAGCATTCCCTGCCTCCCCTCCCAGTACCCACACAAGGCCGCTGCCAGGAAATGTTCTGCACACTTTTGGAGCTGGGGCCCAGATCGTTGAAGCCCAGGGAACTGGGTTCGGCGGGGAAAAAGGAGTCCTCGAACAGTTCTCCCCTCCTCAGACAGGCTGCTTGCAGGTCCTCATAATTCTGGTTGTTGAAGTTCTCGGCATTGTGGTGTTGGCCTACGCCCTTGGCCCTGAGCCGGTTCTGGCTTATGTGGGCCGCCATTCCTTGATCCGTGAAAATGGACTCTGGTTCACAATGAAAAGACAGTTAGCTCAGTTCAAAAATGGACAAGGGGTCTGGATAGATAGTTTCTCTGAAGAAGATATAAAATAATGCTCGACACCATTAGTCGCCAGGTGAAATACAAACGTATCACAATGTTCCTCCACTTTGCACCCTCTAGGATGCCTGTAATAAAAAGGACTGATAATAATGAGGGTCGGCGAGGGTGTGGAGAAACTGGAGCCTTCATCCATTGCTGGTGGGAATATAAAAGGGTGAAGCCATTTTGAAAAATAGCCTGGCCATCCCTCAAATAGTTAAACATAGGATCCTGACCCCAGGACCCAGCGATTCCTCCTCTAGGTATATACCCAAGAGAAAGGAGAATGTATGTCCCTATAAAACGCTTGTACACAGATGGTCGTGGCATTATTCGCAAGTCTTAAAAAGCGGGAAGGAGACTCCAAGCGTCCATCAGTTGATAAATGCCCCAGTAAGACAAGAAACACACATACAAAGGAATATCATTCATACAAGGATACAATTCAAAAAGAAATGAATTGCTGGGGTACCTGGGGGGCTCAGTCAGTTAGGGTCCGACTCTTGATTTTGGCTCAGGTCATGGTCTCAGGTCATGAGGGCTCTGCACTGAGCATGGAGCCTGCTTGAGCTTCTCTCTCTCCTTCTCGCTCAGGCCCTTACCCCACTTGCGCCTGAGTGTGTGTGTGCATGTGTGTGCGTGTGTGCGCATGCGCATTCTCTCTCTCAAAAAGAAAAGATCTGAAGTACTGATCCGCGCTACAACATACATGAATCTCAGAAACATGGTGCTAAGTGACAGAAGGCAGTGACAAAGAACCACATACTACATGATTCCATTTATGTAAACTGCTCCAAATAGGCCAGTCTATATAGAGGCAGAGAGTAGTGGAAGGATGGGGTCTGAGTTAAACAGAACCCAGTTGGTGCCTCAGTGTGGGAGGCATCCAGAGTGGGGAAAAGAAGGGGCAGCTCCAGGGAGGGGCGGGAGGGTTCTAGACTGTCTAGGGGGGAGACCCAGATTGAGCCCACAGAGGGCTGAGTTCCACAGAGGCAAGAGCAGGGGGTCTCTGTGATTCGCCATCCCTCGAGGTGGCAGACGAGGAGAAGAGTTACACTAGCAAAGCTAACAGCACTGGGCGCCTGCTCTGTGCAAGGCACACCTGCCTCCAGAAAGAGCCATGGAATATTCTCAGTGACCGGAAGAGGAAGCAGGGGCCCGGAAGTCAAGGAGCATGCCCAAGGTCACGGGTGAGGGTTGCACATGGGATGCCGTCTGAGTGCAGACCCCAGACCCCTGTGACCTTTCCCTGACAATCCCTCTGAAGGGAGGAGCCTCTCCTCAGCGGGAAGTCCCGTGGACTACCACCATCTTCCCGTCTTTATCAACTAAGGGGATTATGAGCCGGTGGCAAAACTTCTCTGATGCCCCTTGACTCTTCCCACGACCCCAAACAAGCACACCCTTTCTCCAGTCCCACAGCGGTGTCTCCTGGGGATTTGCCCCTGTGGTCTCCCATTGTGAGCCTGACAAACCCAAACCAGCCTACCACCAAGAGGCCCAGCAACTTCGAGCTCAGGCAGCCGTTTCTCCACTGCCCTGAACCACTTCCGCCTCAGTGCCTCTGCCTGGAATCATTTCTGCTTCCACGCACACACCTTGTCCACTGGGAAAGTCCTGCTGCGCCTTGCAGGCCCGGATCAATGCCACCTCCTCAGGGAATCCCTCCCCTAATCTGCCCACACAGAGTTTGGGGCTGCCCTCGCATCTAGCACTTTCCTTTCTTGGGACACCCATTGCTACCGGCTCTGAGTTGGCTTGTCTGTGACTCCCCAAGGTGGAGGAGAGGGCTCCTCTGTCCACCAGTGGGTTCCCTCTGTCTCATATAGTAGCTGGACCCAGCAGGGGCGCAGACATACTTTCAGTGGATGGATGAATGAATGAGTGAATCAATGGGTGGATGCCTTGCATTGCACTCTAGTGATTTTTCATCTGTGTTTGCAAGTCTGTTTTCTCTCTCCTGCCCTGCCCCCTACTCCCTGTTCCGCTCTGGTCCACGATGGAGTAGATGTTGGCAGACATATATTTATTATTATTTATTTATTTGTCTCCCTCTCTGGAATGAAAGCTTGTGAGGACAGGGATTTCTGTCTGTTTGCTGCTGCACTGAGCACATAGGAGGTGCTTAGTAGATGTTTTGAATGACGTGCCCCAGCACTCCTTGAAGGGAGGAGGGTCATGCATGTCAGTTTCTCCCTGTGAAGGGATAGATGGGTTCCTCCCTGGGACTCTCCGTTCCATTAGGGAGAGTCCCCTATCCCCCCAGATTCCTGGTAAATGGTGTGCTCTATAGACCTCAACTCAGCACTGCCCAGAGGCCATGACTGGGCTGGGGACCAAAAAGAGCTCACCTCAGCCCAGGGAAGCCGGAGCATTGGTGCAGGCCATGAGCAAAGGCCCTGGTCCCCACATAAAGGCTCCTTGGGGGTCCACTTGGGGTCCCTGGGGCCTGTAGACTCCTGGTCCCCACTGAGAAAAGTTCACTGGCCTTCAGGATTAGGGTGAGTTTGCTGGACGGACTCGGGATCCTGCCCTTTGCTTCTTCTACGGAGCCTATGGTTTGTGACAAGACTATAACAGGAGTCTCCCCCAGTTGTAGAAGGGACTAGCACTTACAGAGCTGTTATAAAAATACTAGGACTGCCTGCAAAACCTGGTTCTAAATTATTTCCATGCATTAACTCTGGGAAGCCCCATGACAACAACCCCAAGGGCTGGGTTTGTCTCCCTGCTAGGGGGGGGAAGAACCAAGGCCCTGAGAAGTTGAACTTGTTCAAGGCTGCACGCCTGGCGTGCAGCAGTCAGGCAGGGGCAGACCTAGGCAGGCTGCTCCGAGCTCCTACCCGTCACTCGTGGCCTTGCCAGGAAGGAGCCACGGTGCAGGGGCCAAGGCTGGACTGGAAGGGATGGGGGGTCCCTCCCTTCCTCCTAGGTCTTTGTTCAGTCCCTTCCCCTCCCTCAGACTGGATAAGGTCTTGGAAAAGGGGTCTGGAAGGCACTGATTCCTCTTTCGCAGAGCTGGTGCCCTGGGCTGCCCTGAACTGGGGTGAGTAGCTGTGTGACCACGGGCAAGTTGCTTTATGTCTCGGAGCCTTGATTTCCTCATCTGCATACAGAGGCTGCTGTGTTCTACCACGAAGGGTGTTTCCGGATGAAATGATGCAAGCTACGTGAACTGGCCTTCAGCAGGTGCTCAGAAAATGTTGGTTGCCTTTCCCCCAGGGACCTGGCTGGGGAACTAGTTATTTCTTGAGTTCCTACTGCGATCATACAGCAGCCCCCCTCCCTCCTAGGCCTCAGTGATCGTAAGGAGGCAGGAACGTGTTGGGATCATCAGTGTGTGTCTGTCTCGGTGTGAGCTCCTTAGAGCAAACCGTAACTCATTGCAGCCACCTTTGAGGAGCATTTATTCTGTGCTGGGCCCTGAGGAGTCAGAAGTGAACACTCACTCACGGGGAGTTCTGAGAGGACCCTTCCAGACTCTCCCCCTTCATGGTTATCTTCACAGCAGGCTGTAGAGGCAGGGAGGAGGGGCCGGGGAGAGAGGCCACTCAGATGGGTAGGATAACTGGGAGCTTCTTGGTGGTTAGTGATGGCCCCCTTTTTCCTGAAGGGCCCCTGAGGGTGGGGTGCACCAGAAATTCCTGGTTCTGGAAGAGTCAGGGTTGGGGGCAAGGAAGTGGTTGCATACAGCTGGAATCTGGGCATTCTTCCCCTTTCCTCTCCCGTTGTCCCACTCTCTCTCTCCCCACCCAGGCCCTCTGGCTTTCTTTCTTTCTTTCTTTCTTTTTTTTTTTTAAGATTTTATTTATTTATTTGACAGAGAGAGAGATCACAAGTAGGCAGAGAGGCAGGCAGAGAGAGAGAGGAGGAAGCAGGCTCCCTGCTGAGCAGAGAGCCCGATGCGGGACTCGATCCCAGGACCCTGAGATCATGACCTGAGCCGAAGGCAGCGGCTTAACTCACTGAGCTACCCAGGCGCCCTATTTCTTTTAAAAATAGTAGAGGAGCTACTTCCCCACTCCCTCAGGCCCGGGGCGGGGGCGGGGGGGGGGATGAATAAAAGGGTGTGTTGGGGCAACAGGGGAATAAACGACTTATTTCTTTGCTCAAAGAACAGGGGGTACCTGGGTGGCTCAGGCATTAAGCAGCTGCCTTGGGCTCAGGTCATGATCCCAGGGTCCCGGGATTGAGCTCCATATCGGGCTCCCTGCTCAGCGGGAAGCCTGCTTCTCCCTCTCCCATTCCCCCTGCTTGTGTTACCTCTCTTGCTGTGTCTCTCTCTGTCAAATTAAAAAAAAAAAAAAAAAGAACCGGGGAAGACTTGGAAGGAGGCCTGTGGGGGACAAAACTTGGAGCCCCCTTCAGGTGAAGTAGGTCTAGAGAGGCTCGCTGCAGAACATCTCAGAAGGGGGATGAGGATCAGAACTGGTCTTGTTTCATCACCTGGTCCTTACCCCGTGTCGCCAGCAGGGCAGGGATGACTGTCCCACGTGACCTAGGCCTACCCTAGGACCTACCCACAGGCGTTAGGGCTAGAGATCCCCAACCTGGGAGATCACACCTCCATCGAAAGAACATTAGGCAGGGTCTAGAGACGCATTTGGTTGTCATAACCGGGGAACAGGAGGTACTCCTGGCATCGGGGGGGGGGGGGTATAGAGGCTGGCGAGGCCGCTACCCTGCTCAGGACAGCCCCATGACAGAGTTATACCGCCCCAAATGCCAGGTGCCCAGGTTGAGAGACCTGGGTTAAGTGAGGGGCCCAAGGGCACCCACGTAGTGAGATGAACCACTCTGTGCCCTTCCACCACCAGGGCCGCCTCAGGGAGGCCTCTGACTTGGCTGCCTCTCGGAGTGGCTGTGCTGGCCTCTGCTCAGGGTCTGGAAGGATCCCAGAGGGGCTGGTGTCCAAGAAAACTAGAGAACCTCAGAGGGCAGACCAAGGCTGTGAAGGTTAAATCTCAGCTTCCTCATCCCTCTGGAGTCCTCCGTCTCCTGGTCACCACTGACCCCGAGGAGTCATTTCTCACTGTCCTGCCTCCAAACTCTGCCTCTGCTGGCTGGGCCTGAATGCACTGCTCATCTGGCTGATAGGGGGAGGGGAGGCACGTGTACCATACACACACACACGCACACACACACACACACACTCCACCACAGTCATCACCAACAATGTCTCCAGTGAGGGTAACAGACCTGAGCACTGTCAGGTGGTCTAGGGACGTGGGCAAGCTGAGACAGACAGACAAGGCTGGCTGTGGGAAGGACAGACAGATGGCCATGTGTGACAAGGAAGCTCTTTGTCCCAGTTGTGTATCATGTTTCCCCTGCAGGTGGGGAGTCGTCCCTGAGGGCAGGGGCTCTGCAGCTTCCCTACCACTGGAGGCCTGCAGTTTTGGGGACAGCTGAGTTTCTAAAGCTGGCTGGAAAGAAAGATAAGATATTGTCTAGACTTCTCAGGGGACTTCGGGAGAGCGAGGACTGCCTTTGGTCTTCTCTTTGGGCCAGGCCCACACTTCCAGGGCCTGGGAAAGATGGTCATGGCCCAAGAAGCCAGGACCTGAGTGCCCCCTAGCAGAGGCCAGCTGGCCCCACCACAGGCTGGGTGAGGTGCAGGGCTGAGCCCTTCTGTGGCTGGGATTGGCTGCCCCCCCACCACTTAGCCCCCACCCCACAGAACAGTCCAACTCTGCTGAGCACCACATTCCCCAGTACTGTCTCCCTCAGGCCCTGAGGTCAGGTCCCCAGACCTGCCTCCAGAGTCCTGGTCCTGTGGCCTTCTTAGGGTCTGGTCTTTTTTGGACTAAGAGGCCCACTTTTCTGGGCCGGGGAGAGGTTCTTTCTGTTCTCTGAGTTTTAGTTTTTTCATGGCTGCTGGGGTTTCCCTCACACAAGCCTTTCTCCCAGGCCGCTATGAGAGTAGGGTGACTGCTCCCTCTCCTCTCCGACTCCAGCCTCTCAGTGGAGATAGGAGGAAGGGCTCCTGTGTGTCTGGCCACCAGCAGGGTGTCTGAGGAAGAGACCCATCTGGTCCTAGGGAGCATCCAGTCCGATGGAGGAGTCACCCTCCAGGGAACACAGCCCCTTCCCCAGGGGGAGGCCCTTGTCTACAGAAGTACAGGAGGAGTACAAGGCCCATCAGCGCCTACCTGGGGAGTACAGCATGATGGTGGCTAGCGTGGGGCTTGACAGTTGAAGGTTCTAGAGGGAGGGGGAGGAGAACCCCTACCCCCACCCAGAACTCTCCAATTGCAGTGGGAGTCCTAGGGCAGTGGCACATTTTAATAGCTGCCTGCCCCTTCTGTCTTCCTTCTCCCTGTCCCCCACAGGCTGGCGAGGTCAGCAACCTAGCCTCTTTTGATCTGCCTGGTCCCACCCCACCAATCCAAGGGCCCTCTTCCTGAGGGGACAGGAGTCCCAGCACCCCTAACCGGGGACACCTCTACCAGGCTGGCTGTCCTCACTGAACTCCATTCAGGACGAGTCTTAGGCCCCCTCTTTCAGCCCAAGGCTTCTAGGAAGGGATTGTCCCTGACACCCTAAATTGACCCTTTTATCCTAAGGGCTTCTTCATTTCCAAAAGGTACCTTCCCACTGACACGGCGCTCTCCCTGTGTGGCTCTATATCTTCACACCACCTCCTCTGTGTCTTCCCACTTCTCATACTGACACTAGCTGTATTTGGTCAGGGACCCACCCTATTCCAGCAGGACTTCATCTCAACTATTTACTTCTGCAGAGACCGCATTTCCAAATAAGGTCCCAAGCTGAGGTACTGGGAATTAGGATTTCAACGTATCTTTGTGTGTGTGAGGGGCACAATTCAACCTGTAACACTCTTCTTGGTATGGCCAGGCCACTGGCTGGCTGTCACATCTGTCCAGGGGAAAGCGTGAACTGTCTGACCTGAGAAACCCGCCCTATAGTATAGGGGACTGTCAAGGTCATCCGGGTGACCTTCTGCCTTGGTGAAGCGATTGGCCACAGAGCAGATGCTCAGGCCACTGAATGGAGCCACCGAGTCTTGTCTCAAGCCAACTTTGGACAAGTCTTTCCACCCCCCTTTCTGGGTCTCAACTTCCTCATCTCTAAGAACATTAATTACAGTTAATTAAGTTCTTATTATGTGCTGAACACTGGGCTAAGAACTTTCTGCTTATTTAATCCTTAAAACAGCTCCAGGACATGGTATCATTTATCCTCACATTACAGAGGAGAAAGATGAGGGCCAGGGGTGACATAATAAGAAATATGTCCTTGGTCTCTGCTCCTGGTCCCTGACACAGAGCTCCTAAACCCTTGGAATTTCGTGAGAGATAACTGCATCTTTTGTTCTAATGAGGTTATTCCTGGAGGATTTCGGGCTAGCCTCGGGATGGGGCTGGTGGCCAGGGAGACCAAGCCATGATTAAAAGTCTAGAACTTTCAGCCTCATTCCTCTTTCTCCAGGGAGGGGAGAGGGGCTGGAGATGAAGTTAATAAGCAATCATGCCCATATAAGGAAGCCTCCAGAAGCATCCCTAAATATGGGGTCTAGAGAGCTTCTGGGTTGATGAACACATTTATGCACTGGGAGGGTGGTGTACCCCCACACCACAGGGACGAAAGTGACTGTGCTTGGGACCTTTCTGATCTTACTCTATGACTTTCCTCCTCTGGCTATTCATCGGTATCCTTTAACACATCCTTTTCCAAGAAACTCAGAGATGTGTTTCCCAGAGTTCTGTGTGTTGTCATAACCCGTTGCAAAACCTGACAGGGGGTCATGAGAGCCCTAATTTCGATCCAGGTGACAGCCTGGGACTCATGATGGGCATCTGCAGTGGGGGCAGTCTTGTGGGATGGAGCTCTTGTGGGATCTGATGCTGACTCCAGCTGGACAGTGTCAGAACTGACTGGAATCATCAAACACCCAGCTGGTGCCTGGAGAGCTGGAGAACTGGTTGGTGTGGGAAAAGCCCCCTTTCCCTCATTTGGTGTTGGACTATTTTCTGTGTGAGGACAGTAGTTTTCCTGTTCAGAAGGTATGGTATAATTTGGCCAAAGTCACCCAGCTGGTAAGTGGCGGAGCTGGGATTTGAGCCTAAATCCTCAGCTCTTGTCCATTACCTTCTGTTGGCCTCAGCTGTAAAGGGAAGAAGAGAGATGGACTTTGGGGTTCCATGTGGCCTCCCTCCTCCTTCCCCAATTCCACCCACACCCATTGAGATCCTTTTCAGCACTCAGCGTGGAACTGGACATTCAATCCTGGTTCAGGAAATGTGCATCAAATGAGCCTGCTGAAATTCCCCCTTCCCATTCTTTTTTTTTTTTTTTTTTAAGATTTTGTTTATTTATTTGACACAGAGAGAAAGACACAGTGAGAGAGGGAACACCAGCAGGGGGAGTGGGAGAGGGAGTAGCAGGCTCCCCACTGAGCAGGGAGCCCGATGATGGGCTCCATCCCAGAACCCCGGCATCATGACCTGAGCCGAAGGCAGATGCTTAATGACTGAGCCACCCAGGTACCCCTAATTTCCCCTTTCTGACCTGGGTTCCGCCAGTGCCAGTTAGCCCTTACCTGGGCTCCCACCCTTCCCTGTCTGTTCGCTGCCCCTTAACCCAGTTCCCCAGGCTTATTTGCCCTTCCGAACTTTTCTATCTGACCTGGGGAAGGGTCCCCTCACTGCGCACACCTTATTCCCTGCCTCAGAGCTGGTGATGGAATGTTTACGGTTTAATTCAATGACCTTGGGGAAGGCCTTTGGTACCACGCTGGTCATTTTGGCCTTAATAATTGTGGGGTCTTGTCATTCCTCCCTCTTTGAATGTCAACTTTCGTGGCTGAACAGTTAGAAGTTTGAGTGGGTTTCATGGAGGGATCAAGGGCCAGATTGCTGTTTGCACCCTCTGGGACCTATTTGTTGTGTGTGCTTCCTGCTCCAAATTCACAGCCAGTTTCTGCCCACCCACCTGCTGGCACTCTGGGGACTCTGCCTGCAGGTCCATATCTCACAAGACTGTGGGTCTGTCCTGGGGGGCATGGGCGGCTCAGATGGTTAGGTATCTGCCTCTGGCTCAGGTCTTGTTCTTAGGGTCCTGGGATTGAGCCCCGTGTGGCCTCAGGGTTCCTGGCTCAGCCGGGGGTCTGCTCTCAGCCAGAGAGGTCTTCTCTCTCCCTCTGCCCCTAACCCCTGCTCTTGCTCTCACTCTGTCTCAGATGAATAAATAAAATCTTAAATAAATAAATAAATGAATAAATAAAAGGCTGTGGCTCTGTCGTACGTGTGAAAGCTGAGGCCTAGGCCAAGCTGCCCACAGCTATCCACCAGGGAACACGGGCCTTCCAAGCCACGTGTGACAGGCAGAGGGCATCTCTCTGCAAGCTGGGGTGGGCGAACCCTGCACACCACGCACCTCCTGCCCCTTGTCGGTGCATGGGCGATCTTTGACAGGCTCTGTGCCATGTTTTTTTTTTTTTTAAAGATTATTTATTTATTTATTTGACAGACAGAGATCACAAGTAGGCAGAGAGGCAGGCAAAGAGAGAGAGAAGCAGGCTCCCCGCCGAGCGGAGTGTCCAATTTGGGGCTTGATCCCAGGACCCTGAGATCATGATCTGAGCTGAAGGCAGAAGCTTTAACTCACTGAGCCACTCAGGCCCCCCCTGTGCCCGTGTTTGCTGTCCCTGCTGTTGGTCATTTCTGGTTGCCTGTCTGCAAACCTTTGTAATATCTGTTTTTTTCTCTTCCCCCTCCTATTCCTGCTCCTGGGGTCTCTCGTTTTTCCTCCTCTAGGAGTTCCTTGACTCCCTTTCTTCTCTGGGTCCTGCTGATGGGTGGGCAGGGTGCTTCAGGGACTTTCGTGCCACTTGGTCTTCTTACTCCTTGGTTTTACTGATGAGCAGATGGGTGTGGACAGGAGGGGTGGCCTTCCCCGGGTTGCACAGTGCTGTAGTGGCAGAGCTGGGACTGGAGTTCCTGGCTCTCGGGAGACCCACTAGATATGCAGGAGACACTGTGTGTGGCCACGTGGCTGGGAGGGCCTTTGGGGGATGGGCTAGAATGGCCATAGAAAATTTCTTACAGAGGGTGGATTACATTTGGGTCTGGGACCGGGCAAGATTTGGCTGGGTAGGAGACTTGTCCAGCAGGAAGCTTCTCGAGGCCTCAGGCACTCCTGAGGGGGAAGGGACAGAAGGGTGGCAGGGCCTGGCTCACTGGGTGCCCAGAAGGGCTTTTCCCAAGACTCCTTCCAGGCCGGTAATCTTGGGCAAACCCCATAGCTGCCTGCCTGAGCCTCCATAAGAAGAGGGAAACCACACTCACTTTGTAGGTACTATTAATGATCATAGCATTAATTATAGTTGACATTTATTGGGTGTTTTCCATGGGCCAGGCACTGGGCCAAGTGGGCACTTGCATATCTTATCTCAAGTAATCCTCACAGCAAACCCACGCCTGACCCTAGAGCCAACTCCCTGAGGAGTAAATGCCTTAGAACACATAATACAGCCACTTAGCATAATTCCAGAAACATAACGCCTGCTCAAGAAGTCGTAGCAACAATGACAACGAATAATATTGTTTGGTGGATTACTGTTGCCCCATTTTCTTGCCTCTCCCCTTGGGAACCACCTGCCGAGTCTTCTAGAAGTAGCCCTCCTGGGATCTTTCTGCTCCAGGAAGCCATCTTCCTGGACCAGTGGAGAACCTGTGGTTTTGCCAGGCCTTTCTCCCTGAATGTCCATCCCATTTGTGTGGCTTTTGGGGATTCAGAAAGTGGGTTTATGTCCCTGTGAGCAGTCCCACCATTTCCTCAGGGAAGGGAGTAGCGATGGAGCTGAGGGCTGATACCGGATGGGGGTGCCAGTGTGACCGCAGCAGGCCCCTCCTGCCCAAGGCTCCCCTTAAGTCTCCTGGGCCTGTTCTCTCCTCTCCTTGGAGAAACCGAGGTCCCACACCAGAAGTCTCTGCCCAGGCACTGGACAAGTCCTCCAGATATGGAGCGGGGTGCTCAGTCCCCAGCCCATGTGCCCAAGGCAGCAGCAAAATCAGACACCTGCCTCAGAGCTTTTCTTTTCATTTTTATTTTAAAGGAAAAAAAAAAAAAACAGTGCAAAAACCCATTTTCCAGTGTCAGCCATGCCCACCCCCCACCCCTAGGTCGCCTCCCTGACTGGGGTCCTGACTCTTCCTCCCACTCTGCAGCCCCTCCCCCTCATGCAACCCACACGGGGCTGGAGGCTCCACTTCCCTGGAGTGCCAGATCCCAGGGGGGGCTCAGGAGGGAGGAAAGAACTGGGAGGGGGCAGCCCCTGATATGCCTGGGCCACCCCCCCAGGTCTCCAGCCACGGCACCAGGTACCCGTCTTGGCTCTCAATAACCCTTTCCTGACCACACTACTAGCGTGGGGGGCACCGATCTGGGGGAACCCTGTCTGCACCCCTCTTTGCCCCGGGTCCGGCTCGGGGCTATTCTCACTGAGGTTGGGGGTTCCCTCCCTCCCTCCATGGTGGGGGAGAGTGGTGAGATCCCCATTTTAAATACCTTAATGAAAGCAGGGGATGGGGGATGAAGGAGCTTTAGATCTAATAAATTATTAGCGGTTTTTGTTTTTTTTTTAGTGTCCGTGGGGGGCGGGTGGGGTGGGGGCAGGGCGTGGCCTCCAGGGCCCCTCCCTCCCCTTACTGGTGAATCTCATTCTCTATGAGGCTGTCCTCATAAGACTGGAAGTCTGTGTCCGTGAGGCCATCAGGCGGCATCAGCAGCTCCTCATCTTGGGATGAGGACAATGGGGGCTCATCCCCTGAGCTCCCAGGACCCCCATCCCCGTCCACCTCCGAGTCCTGCAGCACCTGAGCGATGTATTTCTGAAGGGGGAAAGGAGTAGAGGGTGAGGGTGGACAGCTGCTCCCTGTGGCGAGGGACCCACTGGGGGATCTCAGGGTCTCTGGAGAGCAGGACAGTGAGCCTCCCAGAGGGAGAGGTGGGCAGCCCCCTCAGTGAAGCCAGATCTCTCCCGACCCCGGGGGCTGGAACAGGCTTCACTTCCTGGAGGACTAGTGGGATCCCCCCTGGTTTTGGGCAGAGCCTCAGTCAGCAACTCCTCCCCCCACCCCCCTGACCCCCCTCTGCCACGATGAATCCCAGTACTCACTGCAGATTTGGGGACAGCAGCAGCAGTGGGGGGCCGTCCATTGCTTCTGGGGTCCACAGCATCTGTCTCCGTGTGCTCAATCTTGAGGGGTCCAGAATGAGTCAGGGAGTGGGGAGCTGTCCTTGCCCTCAGTCGCCATCATGACCTCATGCCTTCCTGAACCCTTGCTGCCCCGCCCTCAGCTCCCACCCAGCCCCCTGCTCCCCTGTACCCCCTTGAGCTTCTGCCCTCAGCCATCCCCTGCCCCCCTCGCCCCACACCTTGTAGTTGTGGGCACTGAGGTATTTGAAGTGTCCGAAGCAGACGTGGCAGAGACAGATGACGATGGTGATGACCAGGACCACGAATGTGAACATGGACGTGGGGGCTAGGAACCCTGGTGGGGGGTACGCAAAGGATGGGGCTGCTACCTCTCCTCTGGGCAACCCCTCCCAGGGGCCCACCACCCCACTTCGGCTACCTTCTGAACGCAGTCCTGCATTCCTACATGCCGTGCCATGGCCTGACCTGGCTTCTCCTGGGCTCCTTGTCTGCAGCCCTTGGCCACCACTGGCTCTCCCATGGCTTGCTCTGCCTCACTCTGGATGGCATCCTCCCCCACCGTGCCCTGCCGCCCCCCCCCGGGGCCGTGTGTGTGTGGGGGGCGGCCCTCACCGGTGCGCATGGTGGAGAAGAAGAGCAGCCAGAAGAGGCAGAGGATGGGTGCGGCCACCACCTGGTTCACAGCCCCTGAGTGGATCTTCTTGTCCAGCTTGGCCGGCAGGTAGGCGTAGTAGAGATTGTACCTGTCTACCAGGTGTTTCAGCAGCATGTACATGAGCCCTGGGGGAAGCCACACGGGCTCTGACCTCGGAACCAGTGCTGCGGGGCCTCTGTGTGTTCGTCCCAGCTCGTCCTAGTCCTTCCCAGACGGCTGACAGGCTGGCCTTCCTCCTCCTGTCCCAGCCCCAGTCCGGGAAGAGCCCCAAGCCCATCGCAGGAGCACACAGTGTCCCCTTCCTCAGGCTCCCCGCCTCCTTCCATAGCCCCTCACTGAAAATCCTACTGTTAGAAGTCTGTTCTTTTGGTCAATGAGCTTCTTCTTGAAACCCTTAATTTTTTTTTTTTTCTTACCCTGTCCCTACACAGAGGAGTATAAATTAGGTGCTAAGTTCTGTTTTCCTGGGGCCTGAGGGAATGGGAGCTTTTGAAAGGATGAGGAGGTTAGTTTGGGAGTTTGGAGCCTTTGATAACCAGGGAGAGTGGTTAAGGGGTAGGTATGATGAGGCGGACAGCGGAGGGAACTAGTAGGGTGACAGCTGCAGAGAAACTGCTAGATTTCAGAAGGAAGAGCTGCTTAGTCTGAGGTGCACAGCTCAGCTACCACGGGGTACCTCTGTGAGCAGCAAGAGCCCAGCCCCGCCCTGGACTCCAAAGGTCATTCCTGAGCTTATGGGACTGTTTCCAAGTGTAGCAGCGGACCCCGTGTGAGTGTGTGCATGTGTGGGAACACCACTGGGGACATGTGATATATGTCTGAGTATGTCAGCTGAGTGAAGGCACTTGGTGTGGATGAGTGTGGCCATGTCAGGGTGACTCTGCCCAGGGGCCTGGCACACCAGCTGGGGCCAGCCTGAGCTGAGATGGCTTTCCCCCTCCACCCCCCCAGGCCGGGCCCCAGACTGAGGCAGGGACCAGGCGGGAGGCCCGAGGGGCCGGTCTCCCAGCCGGGGCCCTGTCTATTCGGGGTGGCCTGCCTTACTAGAGTGAAGCAGGTAAGGTCCTGGGTCCCCCCGAGCAGGGCCCAGGTCCCGGCGCGGCGGTGCCTACCGAAGGGCACGATGATGGGGCAGGTGATACTGTAGGTCATGACCACCGTGAAGACGCACATCATCCAGGCGTAGGCTGCGCCAAACTGGAACTCGTAGGCCTGATGCTGGGGGGGAGAGGGGCAGGAGGGTGGCTCAGGGAGGGAGGGACAGGCTAGAAGGGTGCAGGGAGGGAGGGAGGGACAGGCTAGAAGGGCGCAGGGCAGGTAGAAGGGGACAGGAGACTAGGAATGAAGCCATGGGGAAAAAGAACCCAATATCCAAGGTGCAGCAGGGTGAAGCGGATGGAAAGAGAGGCTGAGGCTGAGGGGGAGTTCAGGGCAGGGACAGTGATGGGCCATGGGTTGAGGGGCGTGGGACCTTTGAGAGATCAGGGGCTGGCAGGTAGCTAGGCCTGGGGGATGGGATGCCCAGGGCCCTTGTGTGGGGTTAGGGTGCAAAGACCCTAGGTCTAGGGACCCGGACCTCCCCCAACTCCCATCAGAACACTAGACTGTCAGGACTGGCTGGGTTATCTATGTTGATCCATCGCTGCACATATGGGAAAACTGAGGCTCCAGATAGGAAGGGGATATCCCAGGGCCACGGAACTGGGTCCCCCAAGTTTCAGCACCCATGTGCCCCCACACCCTAGCATGGCCGCCACTGTTTCAGACTGGGCCCACCAGGGGGCGCTGCGTGGGCCGCTTCGGCCCCAGGCGGCCGTACCCGCTTCACGTTGCGCCTCTCCGCAGCAGAGCGCGCCAGGCAGAGCCGGATCATGTACATGAGCAGGCCTGGGATGCGCAGCAGGTCCATGGCGTTGCCGATAAAGGCGGAGGCAATGACGTAGTTCACGAAGAAAGCGCCGTTGTCGGGCAGGAACACACACCTGCGGGCACCAAGTGCTCCAGCGCTGCCCTCTCAGGCGACCCAGCGGCTGCCTGCCCACGGCCAGCATGCCAGTACGCCACACCTCCGCCCCCGATGCGCCTTCCTTCGTGGGGACACCCCAGCTGAGCCCGCAAGCACCCATGCCCTGGTGCTCCCTAGAGCATGAGCCCCAGGGCAGACGACAGACTGTCCACAGACAGGTCCAACACCCTCAGTGTGAGTGGATCCAACCCAAGGGTGTGAGCCTGGAGGTGCCCCAAAACTTGTGCCCTATAAAGATCATGAAGAGTGCTCCGGAACCCTAAGACCATCAATGATCAGGGTATGACTGCCTGAGATCCCCACAAAGGTCATGAGACCCTAAAAGACACCAAGAGTGTGAGCCCTAAGAATACCCAGGATGTACCCCCTCAGACCTTAAATTAAGCCACAGTTACCCCCAGAGTGTGAGCCTCAGATACCTCCAGAATGCAAGCTCCACAGACCCTTCCTCAGAGATCTCCAGGGTGGGGAGCCCCAGCACCTTTGTCAAAGCCTGTGACACCCCAAGTGTGAGCCCAAGATTTTTACAGATGGCTATAGCAAGACCCCTAGACCTTGTGCTCATATATACAGTCACGGTACGTGGCCCTCCATCCCCTCACCCCCAAACAGCCTCCTAGGGCTTCCCAGAAAAGGTACCCCATAAGGAACTCCACAGTTCTGGATAAGAGCCTGAAACTACAGAGGTCTTCCCATGACTTGTGTCCCATAAACCCTGGAAGTATGAGCCCCATAGTTCCCCATAAATACTCTGGAGTTGTGAGCCCAAGATTTCCACAGATATTTAAAGCTGTGGACTCCAAGGACCTTCAGGGGTACCTCCAAGTCACTCCCCAATTATGACCAAGATCCCACTACAGATGTCTCCTGTGTGAAATTTGACTGCTAGAGTTAATCCGAGAATACAAGATCTTTAGGCTGTCACCGAAATCCCCCATTGTGGGTTCCAGAGCCCCAAATATACCTTGAAGGTACCCTCTACATGGGTTCCCAGAGAATGAGCCCCAACACAGACCCCAGGGACATCTCCCATGTCTTATACCTGAGCGCTGTGGTGTCATCTTGGGATGACTCTGCTCTGCCATTTGAGCTCCCTACCCCCACCTCCGGTGTGTCTTAGGCATATACCCCACCCCCGGTCTTTTTCCCTGGGGGCCCAGGTCACTCACTCAAACCGAATAGCTGCCTCAGCCAAGAATTTCTTGTCAAAGAGCCAGCGGAAGAAGAGGTCCAGGCTGGAGAGGAAGAGTAGAGAGGTGTGGTAGGGGGCTGGAACAGCCCAGAACACCAGGGGAGATGGATTCTAGTCCATGAGCCTCTGGGGATGCCCCCTAGACATGGGTGCCCCAGCTCTGTGAGGGAAGTGGGAGCCTGAACTGCTCCCCTTGTTCATCCTGCCCCTCCCCATCATCCCCAGTTCCCATTCTATCCTCTGCAACCCACCTGCTCAGTCCCAGCGAGGGCAGGAGCAGCACCATGAAGATGAGAAAGGTGTAGCACTTGTGCATGGTGGTCCTGTTCTCCCCAGAGCTGGGGCAGGGGGTACAAGGGCAGAGATCAAGTGAACCAGCACCCCCTGCCCCAGGCCTGCTCCCCCAGCCAGTATGGTATCTGCTGGGATGGGGGCCTCCCAGTGTGAGATGCTAGCCAGCCTCTCTTCCCTGGCAGCTCTGGGACTGCCTGGGGCAGGGAGGCCACAGGGGAGAGGGCTTCCCAGCAGGGACAGCCAGACACCTAGGAGGCCCAGAGCGCAGGGCATGTGCAGTGTCTCACCGTGTCCAGTGAGCTTCGAAGAAGGCTGAGTAGTAGACGATGGTGGGGAGCAGGGCCGAGAAGCACCACAGCAGCAGGGTGGGGAAGAACTGAGTGATGATGGGGTTCTGCAGTGGAGCACAGAGGGGCGTTTCAGGTGGGGGCTGTCTAGCAGGCCCCTGTCTAGCGTGCTTGGCTTACCTGCCCCCTGCCCCCTCCCCCTCTAAGCCCCAGGCCCCATGGCTCTTGGGGCCCTGTGGCAGAAATCCAGAACATTGCAGGGCCAGAGCAAGGGTTGGGGCCGGGCTCATGAATACCACTTCAGGGGGAGTTACTGTCATGGTTAGCATTGGCTGAGTACTTCCTAAGGGCTGGGCACTGATCACGGGCTTTATGTGCATGGATCTTCCCAACAATGCTATAGGCCCATTTTACAGATGAGCAAACTAAGGCAAAAAGAGATTCAGTAGGTTACCCAGCTAGGTGAGCAGTGGCGTGGGGATGGGAACCCAGGCCAACTGGGTCTGGTGTATTTTGCTCTTATCACTCAGGAATTTTCAAACTGTCTGACTTTGGACTTTGAGGCTCCAAGAAGGTATGCTGTGTGTGTGGCAGGAGGAACAAGGGAGGAGCTGGTGGAAATAACCCCTCACTCTATGGCCATCTGAGCAGCCTTGCTTTCCACACTGGGGTTCACCCAAGAGACCTTTTGATTAAGGCATCAGAATCTAAGCTCGGAAGCCAGTGGAAGTCTGAACCTCTGTTCTTCCGTTGGAGAGACGGGGTTGGCGGCAGGGGTTGGGGGCGATGAGGAGGAGGAGACTTTTCTGAGGTCACACTGTCTGTTAAAACTGGCCCGGGCTCACTCTCTTCTCTGGTATCTTTCTAGGGCTGTGCAAACCCAAGGGTGGTGTCTCTCGGGGGAGGGGGCAAGGGCATTCTCAGAGGGCTCTGCAGCCTGTGGTCACAGGGAGCTCTTGATGGGGCTGGGCTGGCCAAGCAGAACCGGAGCTAGCCCGGGCCAGAGGACATTCTGGCTTCCCCCTCCACCCCCCGCAAAGAGGGCTCCGAGGCCTGGTATCTGTGTCTCGGGACATAGCACAGAGGGGGTGGTATGGGGCCTGGGTCTCACATTGAGGTACTCCACAGGCTTGGTGACATTGAACTTGTCCATCGTGGTAATAATGATGGCAGGGGTGGTGAGGAAGAAGAGGAGGATGAAGAGGACGACATTGATGACCAGGCAGCGCAGCCACCAGATGAAGCCTCGGATGGAGAGGTGCTCCCTGGAAGGCAGAGGTGAGGGTCATTCTAGGGATACCCCAGCCCTGCCTCCCTTCCCCATTCCCTGCTGCAACCACCAGGCCACATGAAGCCTGTCCCGGCCACCCCGCAGTGCTCACCAGTAGATGTTCTGGGGGTCAGGGGCGTAGGACACAGTCCAGTTGGAGATGTGCAGGGACTCACTGCAGGACGAGGCCCGCGGCTCCCCACGGCAGGTGCAGCCCTGGCACTTACACACGTTGAAGTCCTTGAGGATGCTGGGGGAGGGGGGCTGGTTACTGCCAAGGGCTGGCCATGAGCTCAGGGACCCAGGAGCCCTGCTACTCCCCAGGGCACCAGGATGGGGATGGGCCGCAGGACAGGGGCTCACATGGCGGTGATGGTCTCATTGTGGAAGGTGACGAAGGCCATGCCAAGAGGCTTCTCGTTCACCTTCTCCTTCTCCCGCTTGTAATCCTCCTTCAGCTTCTGCTCCAGCTTCGTGTAGTACTCGATGGCCTCCACCTGCCAAGGGCAAGTGAGGCGCGGGGGGGCGGGGGGCGGGGAGGGCTCTGGTCAGAGAGCCAGGTCGCTCCCTGGCACGTTTGGTGGCACTGACCCGGGCCTTACTCCAGGCCAGGCGCTGCTCTAGCCTTTCTACATGTTAACTCATGTAACCTTCAGAGCAATCTGGAGGTGGGTAGCTCCATCTTACAGAGGAGGAGACTGAGAGGCACAGAGCAGTCGAGAAACTTTACGAAAGCCACAGAGTCAGTAAATACGCACAAGGCTGTTCTCTTGGCTGAGCCCTTCTGATTTGGGGTTTGTAAACCTGGGTCACTGTATGGATGGGGACGAACCCAATAGGGGAACCGGGGCTTCAAGGACTGTAGGGACAGGTGGGGCCCTGAGGGCAGGGCTGCACTCTGCTCCCAGTCCCGGGCCCCCCAGCCCTACCCCACCTCGGGGCCTAGCCTGCTCTGAGAGTCTGTTTACCTTTGGATGGTTATGTGCAAGGCCCGTTTGTGTGCGTGTTCCTGGGGTCAGGGGACCCAAGTCTGGAATTGGGATCTGTCCACCTCTTCCCCATACCCAGCTGGAACTCTGGGAGCCCAGGGTCACATTGTACCTGCTCACAGCCTCGTACCACGCAGCAGCAGAGGTGGCCGCAGGGTTTGGGGTTGATCATGGTGGGGACATTCTCCTTGCTCTGGAGGTTTGTGAAGTAGAGTTTCCCCCGCTCAGCCTTCTTCCTGTGAGACCCAGGTGCCCAGTCACCCACTGGCCCAACTGGGGCTATGAATGGCAGGGAGGGTGGGTAGGAAGCTCAGCTCAGGGGTCGTCTATGTCCACTCCCTAAGGACAGGGGTGAGCCTACAATTGGATCAGCTTAGAACACATGGTTCAGATGCGCCTCTATTCAAGGGTCTTCCTATCCATCCCTTAAGGGCCAGAAATTCTATGATTTGGTCTGAGTTTCTTATACTGCAGCTGAAGAAGGGTACGTCCTCAGATTAAAATCACATGCCCTGGAAAACACCTGGAAGGGAAGCTGGGTTCCCATGCTGCAGCCAGGATGCCCCCTGCAAAAGGCAGGGGCCCCTCCTGCGTCATCCCCCCCATTACCTCTCGGCATCGAGGAACATAAGACGAGCCACGTTGTAACATGGGCGAGCTTCAAGAACCGTGCAGTTGGGATAGGCCTCCCTGAAACACAGTCCACCATTATTGTCTGTAGGAACTCCGCCCACCTGCCTGCTGCCATACATCAGGCCTGGGCCAACGGCTTAGACCTAGTAGCTGCTCTGTAAACACGTGCTGAATGAATGGATCTATGAGACGGTCATTCCCTCATGCTCACCCCCTTAATCCCCCAAGCCCCAATCAGGATCACCATCTCCCCCACTCCTGCTTAAAGGCTGGCCACTAAATTTAATCAGAGTCTGTTTCTTAAACAAAACCACAAGCTGACCCCTGAAACAGACAAGCTGAACTCTGAGCTCTCCACGGACATCCATCAGGTCTGGGATGAAACACACAGTACGCGTACAGCACCCATGTACTGAATGGATGCCTGGTTCTTGGGGTTTACTTCCTCACGGCAGGCAGGACCCTGTCAGAGTCCCCCCAGCCCACCCCGCTGGAAACAGCACCCCTTCCTGACTCCTTCACTCTGTCCCTCTCCCTGCTTTGGTTTTCTTCTCGGCGCCTACCCCTGCTTGACGCCATGTCTGTCACTAATTCGTTTGTTTATTATGTGCCTCGTCCACTGGGATAGGAGGTGAGGGAAGAGGCTGTTCTTTTTTTTGTATACTGCTGAAACCCCAGCCTGGCTCCAGCGCAGGCACACCGCAGGTACTCAGTAAGTATGGGTTGTTAAAGGCTTACCAGTCCAAGCCGACAGCTGATTCCAACAGGACAGTAATATTCAGATGTCACCTAATTCGGAGCACATGCTGTCCTTAATCCTCACCCAGACTGCCCCCTAATGCTGATCACGGCTCGGACTCCAGATAAGATCCCAAGTCGCTCTTGTACTGACTGAGGAGGATCTAATTTTAACCAATATTCTGTAACTTTTGGGAGGGCAGGGCCTGTTTCTAATTTGTTTACGTGTGGGGTATAGAAGGTGACAAGACAGGTGTGTTGAATGAATGAGTCCACTATTGCTGATCACAAACTACTCATCGGTGGGCCGCCAAAAAAGGGGTTTGCAATCTGACCCTGGCTAGACACTACCTCCCAGTCCGGTTCTGATCCGGAACAACTGACTTCCGATCCAGGCCACTTAATGGTGGATCTAGACCTCTTGAAGTCCTGATCCTGATCACCAAGGTCCCTTATCAAGGCCACTGGCCAACTCCTAATTCTGGCCACAGACTGACCTCAGACCAAACTCTCATCAGACCCTGCACCGGCTCCTAAGGCCCACTTTCCCCAGGGAAACCCCCGAGAGCTTAATGACCTTTCATTGATTTTTATGGCCCCAAGGCCCACCACAGTGCTTTGGCATCATCTGAGAAAGTCTGCTGAGTGTACAGGTGAATGTATGACAGGATCCCTAACCCTGTCCACACACTGTCCCGATCAGTGAGGAGGGTATTCCCCTCCCCATAAGGTAGAGCCCCAGAGCTAGAAAGAGCCTCGGCGAATATGCACACCTGGGCTCCCTCAGTATCCATGAAGGCCCAGGAGCTCCTTCCTCCTGGTCTGCACACAAACCTCAGAATATCACATCGAAGTCTGAAGCAACACACCTTAAAGGGCCCATGGACCCTGAGTCAACAACCCATGACCCAGTTCAAGCTGGGTGGGGGTGGTAGGGGAGGGGATAGGACCCCACTTTTCTCCCTTTTCAAGTATTTTTTGTATTTCCCCTGTTCTGGCAGGTGCCTCTCACCCAGCCCAAGTGCTGGAATACCCTGGACTCATGTCATTTTCCCGTGGTCTCACCTCTATCCCTGCATCAGCCCCAGACCTCAGTGCGAGGGCAGGAGGAGTCTAAGGGGCTGAACGGTGAAGAAGGGCCCTCAGGACCTGGGATTGGGGGTAGGAGTGGCCACTCACTCAAAATGCTTCTTGATCTTTTCTGACTCTGCATATTTGGAGATTCCGTTGATGAAAAGAGTCCGCTTCACCTGGGGTGAGAGGGGAGTGGGTCTGCCTTCCGGAGGAGGAGGTTCGAGAATGTGCCAGGAGGGTGTGGGGAACAAGGAGCTGAAGGGTGGGAGGAGGCCTTCGGGATAAGCCAGGTCCCAGGGTAAGCCAGGAGAGTGTATCTCATTGAAATCACGCAGCAAGCTTAATGAAAGAGCCATCTGGCCTCTTGCTCCCAAGCGGTCATTGGGGGAGAGGAAAGGGAGGCCGGCTCTCTTGACCCTCAGGCAGTAAGGGCCCAGTGCCATGGCTGGCCTGGTGATGAATGCAGACAGTGTTTGTCACTACCACAGCATCCCCACAGCTGTTTCCTGGGGGCCAGGCACAACACAGGTGCTTTCCATGGGTCCATCCACTTCCCCTTCCCACCGACCTCAGGAAGGTTCTGTTGTCCCATTTTACAGACAGGGAAGCTGAGGCTTAGGGAGGTCACTTAATGTGGATAGGGGCTCTCGAGCTGCAGGGCCAGGACAGGAACCCAGGTGGCCTCCTCCCAGCACAGACACCCCTTAGGGCTGAGGCGAGCAAGGAGGACGGAAGGGAGGAGGCTGGGGCGGGGCAGGCTGGGGCTCTGCTGCACTCACCAGGTCGTCCTCCTTGTAGCGCATCTTGGAGGTGTGTCTCCGCATGCTGTAGACAGTGAGCAGCAGGTACAGGAAGGCGAAGGAGGTGTGTAGCCATAGCAGGTTGTTCCTGGGAAGGCAGAGGGGGACACGGAGCCACTGGGGATGGCAACACACTCAGACAGCCCCCAAGCTCCCGCTGTGAATTCAGCCCTGGTACGGGGTCCCCCACCTGCCCCGGTCTTTGGGCACGGACCCCCTCCCAGGACAGGCCCCACACTCTACGTTGTCCAGGCCCCAAGATTATTCCACTACAGCTGAAATGGCCCCAAGAGGTCATCTCTTGCTGCCCTGCCCACTGGCTACAGTGCCTCCCACCCCAATTGCCTGCTGCCATCTTTCCTTGGCCTGCAGTCACACAGCTACTTCAGGGTCTGGTCTTTCCTGGGGCTCCCCGACAGACCTCCACCTCCTCTGTCTCCAGTCCAAATCCTCGGGGTCCCACAGCCTCGTCGGCAGCCTGAGCCACCTCTCCCTACCGTGTGGCCCCTTGCACCCCTCCCTGTCATGGCTAGACTTCGGTGCAGACCCTGACCTCCCTGACTGGCTTCCCCACCTTACCCTGATTTCAGGTTGGCAATGGTGGTTCTCCCAAAGCTGTAGGCATTGTTCTCTGGGGAGGGGGTAAGAAAAGGGAGAGGATGATGCTGGGGTCAGAACACAGGTCCTCTTGCCCCCGATCCTCTGCTCCCACCACCCCATCCTGGCCCTCACTGACCCAGCAGGTCCCCTGAGAAGTTGACAGGCAGCACGATGCCCACAGAGAGGACACCCACGACGACCAGCAGCCCGATGATGTGCCGCTGGAAGGACAGGTAGTGCACCGCATCGCCCCCACATTTGTCCCGGATCTCATCATCCCTGCAGGTGAGGGGCGGCAGAGGACCTAGGTGAGGCCCGGAACAGCCAAGAGGTCACAGCTTGCCTGCCTTGCCCACCCCCACCCCATGTCCCCCCAGCCCCTGCTGGTCTGGCACCACTGTGGGGGTGGGGTGGGGTCTCTGGGCCCCCTATCTTTTGGGAAGGGAGTGGGGAGAAAGGGAGAGGGAAGGGGAAGGAAGGGAGAAGAAGACAGAGAGAAGAGAGGAATAGAGGGGCGACGGGGAAGGCCGCCGAGAGAGGAAGACAGGGTGAGAGATGTGAAGCAGAAGGGTATGGAAAGGGCAGGTGAGGAGGGAGAGAGGCAGGTTGGTGGGAAAGGGAGAAACGGGAGGGAGGACCTGGGTTGGGGCCACAGTGGTGCCTTATGGGTGCTGGAGAAGCACAGGCATGGGGGCACTGGGGCAGGGGCCCTGGGGCCTGGGCCGGG
The DNA here is from genome assembly GCF_011764305.1 of Mustela putorius furo. Classification (NCBI taxonomy): domain Eukaryota; kingdom Metazoa; phylum Chordata; class Mammalia; order Carnivora; family Mustelidae; genus Mustela; species Mustela putorius. The sequence goes on along the minus strand of NW_025422123.1, from coordinate 10,790,960 downwards.
GCGGTGGTGGTGCTGACCTGTCTGGGCCTCCTGCCTCTCTCAGCGCTCACTGCCTGCCTGCTGCACTCGGGCTCCATCTCCTGACTTCTGCCTGCTGGATACTGGCTCCTGCCTGTTGCTGGCTGCTCCCAGCCTGCCTGCTGCCCCCACCCGCTGGCTGCACGAAGCTTTGAGGTGCAGGGGCTCCAGCCTCTGCCCTCGGGGCGGGGGGTGGCAGGGGCTGGGACAGCTGCGGGCAGAGTGGGCCCACCAGGCAGGGGGCACACAGGAGACGGGGTGGGGGTAAGGTGAGGCAAGCTGAGGGGACAACGGAGGCCGGGACCCCAGGGCCTGGCCTCCTGGAGTAGGGAGCAGGCGGCTGGGCTGGCTGGGAGCACTAAAGGCCCTCAAAGCTGCTGGCCGCTGGACTTTGTGGGGAAGTGACAGGTTCTCAAGTTTCTGTTTCTCTCTCTCCTTAGAGTCTGAAGACTGTTCACTTACTTTATCCTGAAGATGGCTGTCAGCCAGGAACAGAAACCCTAGGGGACAGAGGGCTATCAGCTGGAGTCCCTACCCCTCCAACCCGAACCCCCCTTCCACCTCAAATCCCAGCCACCCTATGTTCGTGACCACCTCTGGGCTGTGGCCCACCTTGGCACAACTTCCACAACCTCCCTCCCCTCCCCCCAAAAGCATCACATCCAAGAGGGCAAGAGGGAAGGTGCCAGCCCTCAAAAGAGAAAAGGACTAAGGGCAAACTGGGCTATCTGTGGATCTCGTGCCCAGAGCTGTACATCCCTGCAAAAAGCCAACGGGGCAGCGCCAACAGAGGAAGGCCTGAAGCTGTGTGGGTCAGGGGAGGGATGGGTGGGACTCAGGGTTCTAGCGAGGGCAGTGGGGACCTCCAGACCTGTAGCTAACAAGCGTTTTCAACATGGCTGCCAACAGCAGAGGGGCGGGCCAAACTGCCTGAGTTCTTGCCGTCTTTCTTCCAGCACACCCCAGAGGGACTGGACCCCGCATCCCCGTGAGCTGCAGTTCCTACCCTCAAGCTCCCAGACCTGCCTTCAGCCAGAAATTCACCCCCCTGACAGCAGGCTGGGGACATATGGGGGAAGGCCAGATGGAAAGACTCCTCCCCCACCTTCCTCCTAGTAGAAAGGCCGGACTTAACCCAGGATTGGGGAGAGAGGTGCCTTCCAGCTAAGAGGCAGGACTGCTCCCTGTAGCGGACATCACTTGAGTCTGGGGACCATCCAGACACCTCTCGGTGGGCAGAGGTGATACCTTTGCTTTGCCACTCACCAGCAGGAGTCCAACTCAGGAGGCTGACTGGCTTCTTCTACTGTGGCTGCTATAAGAGCTGCTGTCCCCAGGGCCCCCAGCCCAAGCTGGACTGACCAGGGCCATCCTGGGGCCTAAAGATTAGAGTTCTGTCTAGGACCCCCATGCTGGCTGAGTGACAGGGGCCAGGCAGGTAATGCCTAAGCGCTGGGCCTGATGTGAATGAAGGTCTGGGGACTGCTGAGAATCCCCAGGTACAAGCCTTGTCCACAGGGGCCTCTGTCACTCAGCTATGACCCACAACTGGCCCCACCCCACTGAGGGCCACCATGCCACTAGCCTGCCATCTCTGAGCAACATGAAGTCTATGTTTGCTTGATGGACCAGAAAGGCTATTGTTACTTCCAAAACTCTAAGGGAAAAGGGGTCCTTAGGATTAATTGGGGGGTGGGGGGACAGGCACAGAGTTCTATGTGGGACGAAGTTCAGGATGTGTGATGCTAGGCTGGTGCTAGCTTGGGGGTCACCATGGAGCACAGAGCCAGGAGTTCCAAGTCTGGGTGGGTTTCCTGCGGCTCTTAGACAAGCGTTACCCTTATGAGGAGAAGGTCACATTCCATAGGTCCTTGACCCTGTACCACTGGAGGCCAAGGCTTCTGAGCCTTGCACCCTGGAGGAGGAGCAGGAGGTGAACAGGTCTGGGGAAGGGCACTCACATTGTCTCTTTGGTCAAAGTCGACGGAGCTGGAGACAGACGTGAGACGCTCATACCGGTCATGACTGTCCCCGTGCATAGCTGAGGCCACACTGGGGGTTGGGGAGGTGAGAGATCAGAGAGCCTAGTGAGTCTGAGCTCCTGGGGAGCAGGGCTGAAGTGGGGGGCTCCCACTCCAGGTCTCCAGGAGCTAGACAAGGCACAGAAAGCGCAGAGGCTGAAGCGGGGAGGAATGACTGCCTTCTCCCTGCCTCCCTGAAATCCGCCTCTTTGCTTCAGGAGGCCTGGGGGGTACCAGTGAAGGGCAGTGGGCAGGGAGACATTGTCTTCATTGTTACCCCTGAAGTAACAATGTGAGCAGGCCCTGCAGTTCTGGAGCTGACCAGCAGGGGATGGGATGGGGGGGCAAGAGAGCCACTATTATGCACCGAGCAATGGGGAGCTGAAGGAAAGGATGGACTAGGAGAGCCCCAGAAGGGCTAGGGGTATTGGGGGCTAGGGGATGTTCCCCAGGTGGGCCCCTACCCTCCCCTTTTCCTGACCCCAGCAGCTGCCGAAACTCCAACGCCAGTCCTATAGGCAGAGACCATGATGTGACCTGAAAGGCCAGACTTGGGGCTCCATGGAAAGCCCCCCTCCCAGGCCTCCAGAAGGGGTGAGCAGAGAACCCTGAAATACGAAGAACTAGTTATTAGAGGATGGCAAGCCACTGGTGACACCCCCTCTTGTCTCTGTGACCAACAGGTGAGTGTACTGTAAGTTCCCTGGAAGACCGCCCTTCCAGCCCAGTCACCAGGAGAGCAGGGCACACAGGAAGGGGCTTCTCTCAGGCTGAAAGCCAGACGGGAAGATGGGGGAGTGAGGCAGAGACAAGTTGGGGAGCCCCCTGCTCTGCAAAGCACACCGCCTGCGTTAACCTGAAACACGAGCCTGCAGAGGAGTAAACTGCAAAGAGAAACCAGTAACTTGGCAGGAAGAGAAGAGAAGCATGAGAGAAAAAAAGAGAAAGCTGGTTTAGTGGGGATGAGGGGGCAGGTGCCCCACATACTATTCCTGTTCCACTCGCTCCCTCTCCTGCCACCGCTGACGCCTGGGGACAGAGAACAGACAAGGTTAACAGGAGTGGTGGGGGAGGGTCCCCAGGGACTAGCAAAGGACAGAGGCCCATGCCCTCATGTCCCCCATGTCCATTCTGGGACTGGACCCTCTTCATCCCCCCAACAAAGGGGGATGAGAGAGGGCTGGCTCTTATCCCTGAGAAGTGTGTGTGTGTGTGTGCATGTGTGTGTGTGTGTATACAGGTAAGGGAGAGTACCAAAGCCTTACCTGTCTGCATCTGTCACCAAGGCCAGCCGCCCGTAGTCCCAAGCCACCTTCCGGAGGATGGAGAACAAGAACAGCAGTGCCTGAGGGCAGAAGGAATGGTTGGCAGGCAGACAGTCTACCCACTGGACTAGCCAGGAAAGCAAGGGCAGAGAGGCTGGGATTTTGTCTTAGAAAGGGATGACCCTGGCTTGGGTGGACGGTCAGGGGCTAGGCTTGGGCTGGGTGATGTGGACCCCTCCTGCAGTTAAGCCTGGGGAGTCAGAGTCAGGTGGAGTGGTTAGGGTAGCAGGTCTTAGTGAGCTATGTACAGGGTGTGGATGCCAAGTGTACGGTTGGCGAGGGGATAGTGTGTGGGCACTCACAAGGAAGCACATGAAGTCAAGAGCCAGCACGGTGGGGACACCCCCAAAGGGCAGGCCCTGCAGGACGGTGCTGCGGATTCGGGCACTGTAGCAGTAGTCCTTGGGGTTGCTGTTGTTGAGGGCCGTGGTGCCCAGAGTGGCCAGAAGGAAGGGCAGCATGGCTGCTACTGCCGCATGGTCCTCCTGGGGGGAGAGAACAGGGGTCAGCTGGGCTTGTCCCTGATCCCCATCATGGCTCCCCGCTGGAGCATGGGGACAGGGAGTGAGGGCAGATCCGCCTGGCAGCCTGGGTGGGTGGAAGCACTGGCTTCCAGAGATAAGGGCCTGGGGAGGGGAGAGTTGAGTCACATGGATTTACCTTCATTGGCTGTAAGGCTGTGACCCCACCCTGGGTCTGGGGAACTTGGCCCAGATTTGGACTGGGGAGACTGGTTTTTCTAAGCTGGAAGTTGTGAGTCTCTAATGTCTGCCTCCCACCACCTCCACACACACACACACACACACACGCTCGCTCACACTCACATGTTTGCTTTCTCTTTTCCTCTGTCCCTGGAAACTGAGTATGAGGGAAGATGGGGGAAGTCTTAGGCCTGAGGATTCAAGCCTAGGAGGATGGGTCAGGAGCAAGCTAGCTTCTCCTGATCTTTTCTTCCAACCTCTTAAAAAATGGCATGGTTTAATCTGCTTAGAGTTTTCAACTCTGTTAATCACTTTCTCAATACAATTGTCTTAAAAAAAGAGAGAGAAAGAAAAAGAAAAAGATGTTTAGCTTCCAAGCTGGTCCACTGTGCTCAGAGTAGGGACCTAAAGATGGGGTCAGAGTGGGAAGTCAGTGAAAGAGTAGGGTTCCTGGGTTTGTGTGATCTGCCTGGTCCCAGTCACTCCTGCTGACTCTCGTTGCTTTCCCCCTGCCTTGGAAGCAGCTACACCCACCTTCCCGCCAGCTTCCTCACCTCTTCAATTATCTCAGCACAGGGGTCACCTGAGTGGTGTGAGGACTACAACTCCCAGAGTGCCCTGCTCCTGCCTCTGGAGTAGAGCAGGCTGGGAACGCCTGCCCTCCAGCGAGCTTTTCCATTGGCAAAGGGAGAGAGAGAGTGGGCGGGGCCTCTTCCCCCGCCCAAGCGCCCTGCAACCAGGGTACTACCCTCCATCCACGATCCCCACACCGCTGCGCGGCTGTCCAGCCTTCTGTGGTCTGGGTGGATGGGGCAGGGGAGAAGAAGGGAAGGGCCAGCCAGCCCGGATACCTGGGTTCTAGGAGTGCCTGGGGACGAAGCCTAGCAGGGCTCTGGGGAGGCTCCTAGAGTGGAGGAGAAGTGTGGCCGAGGCACTGCTGCCCCACCCGCGTCCTATTGGGGGGCCCCTGGGGACCCCTTCTGCTGACAACACTGAAACTCTGCCTTGAGGGGGGCTCCCCAGGGAAGAGAGAAAACCAGACAAAGAGAGAGAACAACAAACCTAGAATCAGAGACAATAACTCTGGGAGCAAGCATCCTCCAGCCCCCGGGGGCGAGGGGGGAGGGGGACTCAGAGGGTTTCTCCTGCCCACTGATCCCTGGTTTTCCCCAGCCTCTTCCTGACACTTCAATTACAGGGCAAGAGTCACCAGCTCTTGCATGGAGGGGGAAGCTGTGGTTGTTTATGTTTCACTTGGTCCCAAGGAGTCTCTGGAAAGCCTATGTTAGGAAGGCTAAGGAAGTACCTGCCTGATGTGTTATGCCTCCCTCTTCCCTGCCAGCTCAAGTTGCCTTAAAAAACCCCAAAACTCCATTGATTGCAACAGGCACCAAGTGCCCACTGTTTCAAGAATAATACATACGTGTTTTATTTAATCCTCGACAATCCTGAGTTGGATATTATTAACATTTTAAGATATGGGCACAGGGGCTTAGAGAGATTAAGTAACTTCCCCTAAGTCACACTGCTAATAAAACAACGGGGTTGGGGTGCCTGGGTGGCTCAGTTGGTTAATAGGCTGCTTTTGGCTCAGGTCATGATCCCGGGGTCCTGGGACCTAGCCCCACATGGGATTCCTTATTGACCAGGGAGGCTGCTTCTCTCCTGCCTGCCATTCCTCCTGCTTGCGCTTGCTCTGGGTCTCTCTCGCTTGCTCTCTCTGTGTCAGATAAATAAATAAATTCTTTAAACAGAAAAAGATGGGGTTCAAACCTACATCAACCTCTTTTTATTTTATTTTTTTAAGATTTTATTTATTTGTCAGAGAGAAAGAGGGAGAGAGAGCAAGCACAGGCAAACAGAATGGCAGGCAGAGTCAGAGGGAGAAGCAGGCTCCCTGCTGAGCAAGGAGCCCGATGTGGGACTCGATTCCAGGACGCTGCAGATCATGACCTGAGCCGAAGGCAGCTGTTTAACCAACTGAGCCACCCAGGCGTCCCAACATCAACCTCTTTTTAAAGCTAGAACAGTGTTCAGGGCACCATGCTCTTCTGATGTGCCTAGAACAGGGCTCTGCATAACATGGAAGCTTTGTACATGCCCATTAAATAGTCTCCAGCTAGAAAACACCAGAGCACTGAGGCAATGTGTACGTTCAGGTGTGTACACATGTGCAATGTGTGTGTGTGTGTGTGTGTGTGTGTGTGTGTAGGGGAGAGGTAGGTGACTGATCTCTAAGTTGGGATGTGGGTGGGGGTGTGTCTGGGAGCCTGGGTATGTAAACATAAGATGCATAGAACGCTGGGACACCATGGTTAAAGGTGAGGTTAAAGGTAGGTAGAGGTAGCTTGGGTCTGTGGTAGTTGGGGGCCCTCTGCAGAAGCGGCTCCCCTCCCTAACTCCCAGCTCCAATGCACTCTGGCAATCAAGACAGATTCTACTGTTTCGCTAACTCCAAGGCTCCACCAGGCCAGAATGTAATGGGTACAGACCCCTGGCATTCCCCCCCACCCCCCCGCCACCAACATTAGTCCTCTCCACACCAAAGGAAGGGAGAACACTCTGGGAGCTTTTAAGGGGACCCCATAGGGTGGGTGAAGGTCCAGGCAGATGCTTAGTAACTGAAATGACCATATCCATCTGCTGCCTCCTTCTTTATGTCACAAAACCCTCTCCCCTCCACAAACGCATTGATCTTACACTGCCCCCCAAACCTAAGGAAGGCAGGGCACACTTGCTGGATCAGATCACTATCACCCACTTTACAGGGGAGGAAGCAGGGACTCACAGAGCAGAAGCAACTCACAAGAGGTCACAGGGCAGGTAAAGGGTGGAGCCAGAGCTGGTGGTTCTTCAGGTGGACTGGGTCCTCCTCTGAGTTCCAAACTGTGGGGGCTGTGGGGTGGGGTTGCTGGGCTGAAGTTCACCTAGAGCAGCTGCTCAAAACTTTTAGTGAGAGTAGCTGGTTGGAGGGAAGAGATTAAGGCCCAATATCGGGGTGGGGTGTGTGTGTGGGGGTGAGTTGGGGGCAGTTCATCCACTCAGCCAGCTGTATTCTGGAATTTCTCTAGTCTGACACTGAGGCTTTAGCTGACAGTGTGTAGAGGGTGGTAGAAGATTTTATTTCCAGCTATTGAAAGGTTGTTATTTTACAACCTTTGCGCTGTGAGGGTGGGGGAGTTGTAATTTAAAAGCTTTTTCCTTCCAGATTTATTCGGGAAGATTTCATTTAGGGCCTGTGCTCCTAGGAAGGCGGTGTGGTCTGAAGGGAGGAAAGGACAATGGAGGCCCACTCTGCTACTAAGTAACCTGGGCATCAGTCTTCCAAACTGTAGCAAAGATGTGTTAATATCCTTGCCTCATCCCCCACCCCCAACTTCACAGGGAAGGGCAAAAAGTATCACTGAGTGAGGATAAAAGCAGTAGGAAAAGGATGTATTCTCAAATGTTTATTTTACTCTGATTTTGTGCCAGGTACTGTTCTAAGTGCTTTACACGTGTTATCTCATTTCCTGGCCATCAGGACCCAGAGAAGACACTGAGGTACAGAGAAGATACACAACTTGCCCAATGTCACACAGCCAGTCTGTCACAGATCCAGATATGGACCCAGGTAGCCTGGCTTAAGTATATGCTCCTGGCCACTGCATTTTGCTGCCCTGGTCAACAGAGCAGCTTCTACCAGGGGCCTGGGAGTTGGGGGCCACAGAGTGCCTGCTACAGCTCTGGAGAAATGCCACATCCTATTTCTGTTTGTCCTCCTTCTTGCCTGCTGTGAGACCCTCCACTAAGACCTTGCGTTTGTGATTCCAGGTTCTGAGAGAAGTGCAGAAGACAGGTGGCAGAGCCTGGGAGCTAAGAGTTCAGGCTCTAGGGTGAGACAGATTTGGCTGCTGACCTGGGAAAATACATTTCACCACCCTCGGCCTCAGTTTCTTCATCTGAAAATGGGAATAATAATTCAGTTGTGTGGTTTGTTTTGAGAACTAAACAAGATGACTTACGTAAAGCTCTTAATACAGTTCAAGACATGTGATAGATTCTAAAAAAATCAGCTAATGTTATTGATAAAGAGAGGCATAAAAGGGTTGGTTTAGTGGAGGAAACTGGTAAAAATAAAAACAAAGGAAAAGAGACTTTAATGATAGAGCCCCTCAGTCAGGATGGGGCTTCTTTTTTAGACCCAAGGGCTTATATGGCCATTCAGGACTCTGCCACTAAGTGGCAGGGAGTGGCCCTAAACTCTTCAAACATACCGAATCCATTTGCAGCAGGCCAGAAAGGTGGGGGCTACGGGAGAGTAATGTTATGCCAGGATGGGTCAGGAGTTCAGAGAAGAGAACCTGTTATTGATCAGCAGCCAGGCAGGGCGCCAGCTTCTTTACCTGTTATCTAGTTGATCCCTATGATAAATCATGTAGGGAGCTGGTAGTAAACACACTTTTAAATTAAAATTAAGGTTCAGACAGGTTAAGTAACTTGTCAAGGTCACACAGCTAAATGGCAGAGCTGGAATTTGAACTGAGGTCTCTAAGAAGCCATTATCATTGGAGAGAACTCGCAGGATGTCCGAGAAAGGGGATTAGCCAGCCTAGCTACCTTTAGCTACCCACCACCTGCCTTCTGCCTTGCCACATCCCCACCTACCCACCCATAGGCCAAGACTGAGTTGGATGAGCCAACAGCAGGTCCCAGCATGTGCCACCTGGAGCAAGCCAGGGCCTGGACCCTCTGGTGCCCTGGAGGACAGTCATGTTGCTAGCACACTAGGCTGGAAGCCTGGTAGACACTCCCACTCCTCTCCTCACATGCACCTGGGAGGCAAGACTGAGGGTCCATCCTCAAGAGGGATTGGGCACAGCCACATTTTTCCTGGACTGACCCAGGGAAAGGCTAGAGTAGTACTGGGTAGAGAAGCTGGGACTCTCCTGCCCCCCCCCCCCCCAGGGAAGTGGAGGGCTGAGGGGCCAGACCTCCCCCCAGGGGACCCAGGCAGGTGGCAGCACAGAGCCCCAAGGGCAGCCGGCCCCTCTGACCTCTCCTCTCCACTTCCCAAGCGACCTTCTCTTCAGAGGAATAAGGCGCCAAATCTTTGGGACTGTCCTCTCTAGACGGTCAAGAAGGCCAGGAGGGACAAAGCGCGCCCCCTCCCCCCAACGGGGCCTTTGCCCCACTCCTGGTTCCGTCTGAAACCTCTCCCCACCGCACCCTCCAACGCAGGCCTGGGCGGCTCATGAATGAACTGCACTGTGTGGGGCGCAAGGAGAGGACACGCTCCCGGGGCCAGTCGCCTCCCCAGCCCGCGACCAGTCCCCAGACGGGCCGGGGGCAGCTGCCGGCCTCACACCAGCTCTCGCGAACCCTGCCCCTGTCCGAGCCCAAACCCCTGCCCCGGGTCGGCTTCTGGGGTACTCAGCCCCGGAAACAGGAGAAAAGATAAAAGAGACCGAGGGCAATGGACTTGGCGACCCTGGAATCCAAAACTCGGGGGCGGGAGTGGCAGGTTCCCCACAGCGGCGGCAGGCTGATGGGGGCGCAGCTGGAACCCTGGAGGGGCGCGCGGGGGACGCGCACCTGGATCGGGCAGGTGGGAGAAGAGTGGCGCTAGGGGGCCGGGGGCGGGGGTCCCGCCCCTCGGGATCTCCCCAGGGGTGGGGACAAACGGCGGTGAACATCTGGACCTTCGGGCAGGGTTCGGAGGACTCGCATTTGGCTCAGGATGGTGCGGGGATGGGGGCAGCGCGCGGCACCGCTGGGTCCCGCGGGCCCGGGCACCTCTGGGTCCCGCAGGAGGCTGAAGGGAGGGGACACGCAGCTGAGTCCGGGGTTTTCTTTGGGTGGTGGTAGGATCCTCAAAGAAAAGAGAAGGGGCTGGGGAAGGGTCGCGTACTCACCCCCAGGCGTAGACTCGGCTCCGGCTTGGAGCCCCGGGTTGGGGCGGGGCGGGGCTGGGGGAGGGGGAGGGGGAGTCGCTGGGCGGCTCGAGCTCCGGGCTCCTGCGGCGGCCGCGGCAGTGTCTGGGGGAGGGGGAACGGGAGGAGGGAGGGGGAATGAGGAGGGGCGGGGCCGCGCAGGTCCCACCCCCACGCCAGCGCACGCAAGGTGCGCGCGCACTCTCAGATCGCTACTCGCCCGGCTGGGTCGGGCGCGCAGGCGCAGTGAGGAGGCCGCGTGGGGGGAGCAGGCGGCGCTGGGCCAAGGAGGCCCGCGGCGGGATATTCCCGGCGGCGAGCGCGGTATGGCTGGGTGGCCGGGGGGAATGGGCGTCACGCTCCTTTTTCTCCGCTCTCTTTCTTCCCGGCAGTAGGGAAGGCGCAGTCCCCGGGGTGGGTGGGGAGAAGCTGGAGTGGGAGGTTAGTGGGCCCCTTGGGGGCAGAGGGGCGGCCCCTGATCCCGACCCTCCCCTCCCAGCCCCCAGGGGCGGCGGGGAACCCCGAGACCCCCGCCTGCACTCACCTGCCTTCCCAGGGTACTGGGGCCGGCCTGGGGGTGGGGGTGGACTGCGGTCCAGCCTTTGCGAGGTGGCCTCAGCCGGTCGCCCTGCCGTGGCTCCTCGAGTTTGTCAACTTCTGTCGTCTTTTCTGTTTCCTAGCCTGGGTCTTCAGATGACTTTGTGACTTGTTTGCCAGGAGCTTCTGTGGTGTGGAGAATGAGTCCACTGCTTTCACTGTCATGCCAATAGTGGCTCCCTTGGCTCCAGGGGGTTCCCAGGTTTCTCATTTCACCAGAGGCTGCATCAGCCATGGACTAAGACTGGAAAGATGAAGAGAGAGGGAAAGAGAGGGACAGACGTGTATGCATACTTCTGTGTAGCACCCACAGAGATCACAAAGGCACGCAGAGTACCAACTTGTTCATTGAATTTAGGGTTCCTGGAAGGCTCTCTTCTTCAGGTTTGAAGGGGGTTGGTCTGGGGACAAAAAGGAAGTAGTGGGCCCTAATGAACTTTGCCATCCTAAGAGATTGGATGGACTGAATTTATAAATAGGTTAACAAAAGAGCATGTGGATGGAGAACCTTTGGGTTACTTAGGAAAAGCTGGGATATTGGGAGCTACTTAAACCCTGGCTGCTGGACAGAGAAAGGGTACTGCCTACCTGGTTGTGTTTGGTTCTTGTGATTGGTCATTGTCTCTGCTGTCTGCTGGCTTTTTAAAGGGTTTATTAGTAGCTTGTGGAATGCAACTGTGAGGTTTGATTTATTGCAGTGCAAACTGAACTCCCATTCAAACTGAGTCCCATTGGATAGCTGGAATCCAGTTCAGTGGATCACGGCCATCATTAAAAAAAAAAAAAAAAAGACAACAGAGTGTGTTGTACTTAATAAGACCAAGTATTGTTTCTTGATGCTTGCTTCAGGTATACATATGTATGTGAATGTGTTAGGTGTTATACCATGTGAGTTTTTGGTGTATCACAGAAAACTTAGAAATGCATTGGGTCTTCCATATCCTCCTGTTTGCCTTCTTGCTTTCCTCAGTCTAAATGTTCAGTCATTTAAAATTGTATAGAAGGACTCAGCACACTAGGAACATACAGTAAAGAACAGGGGGTGTCTCTTTTTTTAGGGAGGTAGTGCCCAAGAAGAAAGATAGTTTACTCTTCACTCATGGAAGTACATGGAATTGAAGAACAAGTGTTTTTTTGGAGTGGGAAGTGGGTTGGCTTACTTAGAAAGGAGGATGGGGTGAAATTATTGTTGGTAGACTCCGTGGTGGGAAAAGTCGCAGTAGATTTGGATTCTGGGAGTTGTTTTGGGTTGGAACAAGCAGTTGAGGTGAACAGGGATCTGTCCTGTTTTTTTTTTGTATGTTTGTTTTGTTTTTACTTTTCTTAGATGGAATTGGCCATTCAACCCTTAGAGTTTCTTCGATGTATATTTCCTGTGGAACTTTTTTATATATTGTTTTGATTTTATGGTTGTAAAGCTGGTGTAATCCAATGCCAATAGCATTTATGATGGAAGTGGGACACTAAGGATCACTACAAGGTATTTCTTATGTAATACTATTTTTAATCTGAACATGTGGGGGATTCCTTGTATATTTCTGCCTGTGCCGGATTAAGATTACCACATATTAACAGACAGAAAGAAGAGAGAACTTTTCAAAAAGCCTGAAATAATAATTGAATCAAACACACTGTGAAATCCATGAAGAAACAGTGGGCAAAATATTTTGTTATTGCTTCTGAATATCAGGGATAAAAACCTTGGCATGGAGGTCATTTTTCAGGTGGTACTCTGCTGGGCACTGAATGGGATTAGACTCACCTGAACAGTTAGAGTCTTAGATGATGTAATAGTCCTTTTAAGCCTGTCTTGTCCCATTTTTGGGTTGGGGGACCCAACATAAAATGTCTGTGGGGGGGACTTGGAGCCCCCAAAAGTCTCTTTTTGAGGGTCTCAAAAATTAGGTTCCAAGTTAGCCTTTATTTTAGAGGCTGTTGGTTGGTTTTGGGTTGTAGCTCACCCTGATGCGATTGTACATGTGTATTAGCAGTGACAGCAGGTTTGTAAGAGAGGACTGATACAGAGTCCAACAGTGTTGCTGTGGGTCAGATAATATGCTTTTTTGTTAAGAAAGGCACCAGGCAGCTTATTTATTAGTGAAATACAACTCAGAGTGGGAAAGTCCCCTTGTCAGAACTTTCTAAAAATCATTTGTGTCTTTAGAAGAGGGAAGGAGCACTTGGCCACATCTACTTTAACATGTGAAAAACACTTTTAGGAGTGAGGGATCTTTATTTTTATGTATTTATTTTTAAGGTGGGAGAGAGTGAGTGAGAGAGAGCACGAGCAAGGGAAGGGGCAGAGAGGGAGGGAGAAGCAGACACCCTGCCGAGCAGGGAGCCCAAGTGGATGTGGGGGGAGTTGGGAGGGAACCTGGATCCTCCTGATCTTGACCTGAGCTGAAGGCAGAGCTTAAATGACCAAGCTACCAGGTTTCCCTGGAGTGAGGGATCTTTAAAGAGTGAGGGTATATCTTTAAAGATATACCCATGGGGCTACCCTGAGAATCAGGGAGTGAGGCTCTTCTTCCTGGTCAATATCTGGGAAACAAACTGTTTATGCTGCAGACCTAGTCCCTACTGGTTAGTTCAGGGAGGGATTCCCCACTTGAAGACAACCCCTTTTATGAGGGAAGCCAGAGCACTTTCATTTGCATGTCTCTTTGCTCTTCCCTTGGACCCCTGCTTGACAGAGAGTTGCTGAGGTCCTAAAGAATGGGGGTGGAAGAGATATGCTTTTCATCAGCAGAATCCAGGGGCTCTCCTAGGATTTTCCTTTTCTCTACTGCCCACCTGCCCAACTGCCATCTCCATAAACCTGGCTTCTTGCCAGTGGCCCAGTAGAGGTACTAATGGGAAGGAATTGTGTATGTGATTAAGTAGAAGTTAACTTTGCCTTATATAGTTTTTCTGAGTTTGACCATGCAAAGATTGCTACAGACTTATTTCCCGCACTGGGGTTGTTGGCACACCTGTGAGGTAGGGATGGAGGGGAAGCAAAGCTAGAATAGATACAATCCACACATTGAAAAACCTATTTGAGTAATTGAAAATTGGCATTGTATATTAAAGAATTACTATTTAAAATATTTTGTAACAAGGTGGAGCATAAGGTAAATAAACAAGCATGGGACAAGAACCCTGGAAACATTTTATTTTTGTGAATCAAATTGAGAAATAGAGTCCTCACTGGTAACCTTGGTAGAAAGAGCCCACTGTGTTGTGCTGGGATGCTTTGCTTATTGATAGTGATGCTGTGAAAACTGACACTTTGGCAGATGAATCAGATCAGTTTCAGCTTTGGTCCTAGGCTGGCCTGGGTATAGTGCAGATATTTATTGGAAATACACAGGCACCTGGGTGGCTCAGTCATTTAACCGTCGGACTCTTGGTTTTGGCTCTCGGTCATGGTCTCAGGATCCTGGGTTTGAGCCCCATATGGGGCTCCCAGCTCAACGGGGGAGGGGGTCCTGGCTTGAGATTCTCTCCCTCTGCCCCTTCTCCTCCCTTGCACATGCACACTCTCAACATCCAAAAAAAAAAAAAAAAAAAAAAAACCTTTCTATGTGGGTGGGGGATTGGTTAGGTGGGTATTAAAGAAGGCACTTGTGGGACGCCTGGGTGGCTCAGTTGGTTAAGCTGCTGCCTTCAGCTCAGGTCATGATCCCAGGGTCCTGGGATCGAGTCCCACATCGGGCTCCTTACTCAGTGGGGAGCCTGCTTCTCTCTCTGCCTCTGCCTGCCACTCTGCCTGCTTGTGTTCTCCCTCTCTCTCTCTCTGGCAAATAAATAAATAAAATCTTTAAAAAAAAAAAATAAAGAAGGCACTTGTGATCAGCACTGGGGGTTGTATGTAGGTGATGAATCACTGAATTCTACTCCAGAAACCTATATTGCCCTGTATGTTAACTAAGTAAAATTTAATTTGGAAGGTAAAAAAAAAAGCTTTTTAATTCCTGAGTTTTAAGGTTCGACAGAGGAGAAAGAGAGCTTACCCTCCGTGTGGCATATTTGTTTCTGTGAAGTTTATTGTGGTTAAAGGTGCCCTCTTAGCTGTGTAGGGTGCAATAGAAACAGACCAACAACAGGTTGGTTAACGTTTTGGACTTCACTTCTTAATCTGCAAAATGGTGTTTTCTTGAGCCCCCAGAACTATTCAAAACCCTTAGCAGATTCAGCCCCTTGTAGACTTGTTGCTGTTTGTTATTTTTCTGGAGGTTTCTGTTGGGTGCTCATGAAAAGAGTCGTCCAGGGGTGCCTGGCGGGCTCAGTCAGTAGAGCATGCAACTCTTAATCTTGCGGTTGTGAGTTTGAGCCCCACTTTGGGTGTAGACATTACTTAAAAATAAAATCTTGGGGCGCCTGGGTGGCTTAGTTGGCTAAGGGTCTGCCTTCAGCTCAGGTCATGATCCCAGGGCTGTGGGATGGAGCCCTACCTTGGGCTCTCTGCTCAGCAGGAAGCCTGCTTCTCCCTCTCCCACTCCCCCTCTTGTATTTCCTCTCTCGCTGTGTCTCTTTGTCAAATAAATAAAGTCTTAAAAAATAAATGAATAAAATCTTAAAGAAAAAAAAGGAAGGGAGTCATCCAACAAAATGATCTATGAAAGTACTTCAAGAATTGTAACATGTTCTATTTGTGTGAGGTTAAAAAAAAATCCTAAAACTTCCTAAAAGAGACTAATTGTACAACAAAACAATAATGAGGTTTTTTTTTTTTTTTATGTTATTTATTTTTTTGACTGAGAGACTGTGAGAGGGAATCAACCAGGGGGAGCAGGAGAGGGAGAAGCAGGCTTCCCACCGAGCAGGGAGCCCAATGCAGAGCTCAATCCAAGGACCCTGAGATCATGACCCGAGCTGAGGGCCAGTGCCCAAGGACTGAGCCACCCAGGTGCCCTCAGTAATGAGTTTTTAAGCAGCAAATAAGAGTACTTATTGGTACAGAAAGATTGGGGCAACACCTGCAGGGGATGGAAAGGGCTGTGTCTGCATGATAGGGCAGAGGGTCAGGGAGTGCCTTTTTTGATTCCTGGAAGTTGGTAGGCTTGTTTTTCCCTCCTTTGATTAAGGACACTTGTATCCTTACCTTAGGTGTTTTTCCTTTTTGTGATTCGGCCCTGCATTTGTATGGCATTTCTTTTCAGTTATTGACAATGTCCTTTGAACATGCCTCTGTGATTGTACTGAACTTTTGATTTTTTTTTTTTTTTTTTGTTTGTTTGTTTCTTTGGAGCCCATCCTCTTGAGAGGCTTTTTTTTTTTTCTTAAAGATTTTATTTATTTATTTGACAGACAGAGATTACAAGTAAGCAGAGAGAGAGGAGGAAGCAGGCTCCCTGCTGAGCAGAGAGCCCGATGTGGGGCTCGATCCCAGGACGCTGGGATCATGACCTGAGCCGAAGGCAGAGGCTTTAACCCACTGAGCCACCCAGGCGCCCCTTGAGAGGCCTTTAAAAATGTACATGACAGATAAATAAATAAAATCTTTAAAAAAAAAGAAAAAAGAAAAAAGGGGGCGCCTTGGTGGCTCAGTGGGTTAAGCCGCTGCCTTCGGCTCGGGTCATGATCTCGGGGTCCTGGGATCGAGCCCCGCCTTGGGCTCTCTGCTCAGCAGGGGGCCTGCTTCCTCCTCTCTCTCTCTCTCTCTCTCTCTGCCTACTTGTGATCTCTCTCTGTCGGATAAATAAATAAAATCTTTAAAAATGTACATGACATGTCAGGCACTTAAAGATGGAGACAATGAATCCACAAACAATGAATCCACATAAGGTGGAAACAATGAATACACGCAGGAAGTATGCCATTTTGCTGATCCTTGCTCAAGTAGTACATTTCTGCTTTGTACAGAGCAGTAGAGATATAGACTGTCTGCTTTTCCAGCTCCGTCTCTGTGTATTAAAATTCATTAAACATGAGTTCCCTGTATCTAGGAGGCTTCCTTAAGTTACTAAGAGCCTGAAAGACCACCAGCCCCCAGCATGGAGCCTCTCTGGAGCTGGGGCATGAATTGTAATTGCAGGTCGAATTGTATTCATTTAACAGATACTTAGTAAACTCCATTCGTGTGCATTGTGCTGAGTCCTCTGAGTGTGCAGCACTGAGCCGAGCAGGCCTGGTCCCTGCTGTCACCTAGTGTATTTCCCGTGGGACCTGTAAGGTGGGACCTTCCAGTGGGACCTGTTAAGTGTCAAGTAAAACATTCATCTGTGTGTCCCTGTAACTTAAAGCCCTCCCTGGCCAAAACGGAAGGGATATCTTAAATCTAAACCAGGTTGGAAAGTGAGCACAATTCTTGGATTGTGTTAAGTAATCTCTTTCATTCCCTCCCTCCCTCCTGCTTCTCTTGCTTCCCCTTCCCCCTCTCCGGAGAGGTTGTGATTCATACTCTAAACCTGAAGGGCAGTACTTGGTGCCTACCGGGAAGTGGCATGAAAAGCCATCTCTGGCACTGTAGTCTCCAGAATACCTGGCCTCTGAGTGAGAGTGTTGTGGAGGAGGAAATATCATGGGGGTTAGTTTCCTGTGCAAACACAAGACTCAGAATGACATTGCTTGTGAAACCAAGCATTATATATAGATGCTCTGAAGTGAATCAGGGCCTGTGTCTGCTGATGGATTTATGCTGGGAAATAACATCAAGGTCAGTCGGAGTTGCTTTGAAGTAAATTGCTGCCTCCATTCCTCTGGCCCAATCCAAACCAGTTATTTCGTGGTGGGATAAGGTGCTTTTCCACAGTGGGCATTGTAGGCACCAGGCGCAGGAGATCATTCTAGGGGCTTGTAAACATGGCAGGGGCTAATCCTCCTCGCAATACTGTTACCACGATTCTCCTAAAGTATGTTTGCATGTGATGTCCTGGTTCCTGATAACAGAGATAAGAGCTCAGCAGGTTCCGGCTTTCCTTCTGTGTAGAGCCATGAGTGAGGGGAATCTTTTTCTGTTGACTGTCGCATTTATTTTATTCAACAAATTTTCTTTGCATTCCTACTCTGTCAGGAACTGCTGGGATGGGAATGGAGGGGACCACAGATTTTTTGTTGTTGTTGTTTTACGAAAGAAGGACATGGGGCACCTCGGTGGCTCAGTTGGTTAAGCATCTGTCTTCGGCTCAGGTCATGATCCCAGCATCTTGGGATCAACCCCTCCCCCTGCCCCCCACATTGAGCTCCTTGCTGTGTGGGAAGCCCGCTTCTCCCTCTGCCTGCTGCTCCCCCTGCTTGTGCTTGTTCACTCTCTCTGTCAAACAAATAAATAAAATCTTAAAAAAAAAAAAAGGCACATTTATACAGTAAGTGAATATATTTGGTTTTTCTGTGCTTTCATGTTCATGGGAATGCTTATTGCTGTCCATTTGATGTCTTAAGTCCTTTGGGTGTGGAGGTCACTATCAGATCCACTAAGGAGCTAGTGAAAAGTCTGGATTGGACCTTGTCTTGTGAAAATGGTAGTAGCCCTGGAGAAGTGAGTGTATTGCTCCTGTATCTGAAGGTAGTACACAGAATCCTCATGATCTGAGTCTCTATGATCCCTGAATCCCAGTGTGAGATCAGGTGCCAGGTTACCAAGACCTCTGGCTCCTGAGTTTTGGCAAATGAGTAGCAAGAATTAGGATGTTAAGGGTTATCAGCCTTATATGAAAAAAAGTATCCAAATGTATGCAGTTGACTGGGTTTGGATAGTGAACATTGGAGCTGTGAGAGTTCCTCTGGCCCGGATCCCCAGATGTCTTCAGTGTGCAGGTGGTATAACTGTAGTTTTACACAAGGCTTCCTGGGGGAGATGGCGTTTGGCGTCGTTTAGATTTAGCTGGGTGGAGACGGGCATAGGTTGTGGGGGTGGATTGTGAACAAGGCACGGAGAAGAGGTCTGGGTTTGGGTTTGTGCCCAGGCTGCCCAGCAGATTTTAGAGAGGTGCCTTGAATTGTGGGTTTGTTGTACCCAAGTCGGGAAAGTTCTGGGAAGCACCCAGCACTTCAGCAGTCCTTGGCTAACGGAAGTGTTATTGAGGAAGAGGTGCAGCGTGGAGAGGCAGGGTGTTGCCGTTCTGGGAGAGAGAATGTGGGTGGGTGGTGCTGGGCTAATCTTGAGGGTTCTGTGGAGGAGCTGAGGAGCCTCTTTTCTCCCTGGGAATGAGAACAAGGGCCCACCAGCGTCAGATGGGAAAGCTTGGCTGAGATTGGAGGTCACTGTAGCCTGGGTGAGACAGACTGATTTTCACACGCCCCCCCCCCTTTTTTTCTTTCTAAGGGCGATCTTTAGTTATTGCTCCGAGCATGGAGCTCTTCTTGCCACCTACACTACACATTGTGCTCAAAACTTAAATCGGATTAAAGTGAGTAATTTTCACCTGGTGTTTATACATTTTGGTTGACTCAGCAAGTGTTGAGTTAGGCATGAGAAAAATGTGCCTGTGATTATCAGTGATGGAACAAGGATGATTTCACAGTTGGAAAAATATTAATATTTAAAGTTAAACTGTGTTAGCTGTTGAGTAAGCACATGGGTTCAGGAAGCTGAGTACTGGGGTACAAATTTCAACTTTGTCACTCTTGGCTGTGTGACCGTGGGTGAATTCTCTAACCTCACTGATTAGAAAGTTACTCCTCGTGTGTAAAATGAGGCTAATACTAATGCCTGGTTCCTAGAGGTTTTTGTGAGGCTTAAATGAGATGGTAACGTAAGGTACTTAGTCTAGTGCCAGATGTGTTACAACTCTTGAGCTAAATTTTCATAAAGAAAACAGAAGCAGACTAGGTGACCCATGAAGCTGCTTCTCACCCTCAGCCCCCTGTGTGACATGAGCTTTGAATGGCAGAGTGAACCTGTAAGGTGCGGGGGGAGACCTTTGGGCTGAAGCTGGGCCCAGTTTTGGTTCTGGGTCTGCCCCAGTTTTGGTTTTGTGGCTAGCCATGGTTCACACAAGTCACGTCATCTCTCTATATCTCTGTTTCTTCATCTGTGAGACAAGATGGGATGGGATGGGTGACAATGATGGCAACGGAGATAGCCAGTAGGTACTGTGTGCCAGGCACTGTGTTCCGTGCTTTGCTCAGTTTATCCTGTGACCAGCTGTGAGTAGGTGTTGCAGATGGGGAAACCGAAGCTCAGAGTTCTTTGTCCAGGGTCACCTAGCTAGCTATAAAGGTAAAGCTGGCCTCATCTGATAGTCTTTGATTCAATGTGTCAGGTGTTAATAGTTCTAGAAGTTCACTGCCTTCTTTTGCATTTAACTTTCTGATTAATTTTGGCCAGTGCTTTCTGGGTTGTCTTAAGAAAAAGACTGGAGAGGGGCGCCTGGGTGGCTCAGTGGGTTAAAGCCTCTGCCTTCAACTCAGGTCATGATCTTAGGGTCCTGGGATCAAGCCCCACATCGGGCTCTCTGCTCAGCAGGGAGCTTGCTTCCTCCCCTCTCTCTCTGCCTGCCTCTCTGCCTACTTGTGATCTGTCAAATAAATAAATAGAATCTTAAGAAAAAAAAAAAGAAAAGAAAAAGACTGGAGACTAAGCTTGTGGTTTGACTCTAAATTGTAGTTAATAAGCATTTCTGGAGTGTCTGCATATTTCTTTGGAAGTAAATAATGGCTCCCCCTCCCACTCTTATTAAGTAAAATCTTATCTAAGGTGCTTTGAACTTAGGTGAAGGAAGACTGTGTGTGAATACTGCCGTGGTAGAGGCCTTTCTCAGCAGATTTCTCTATGAGGCCCTCTGCAGCCAAACATTTGGATAGAGCAGGCGTGTCTTGCCACTGGAATTGCCAGCTGGTTGTAGGGTTTTCTTCAACATGCCCCTAACTGATGCCTGGGAGTTGTAGGCCACTGGGCTTGCTGGATGTGTTGGTGCTTGGGAGACACAGGGTTGGCGTTCTGCAAGTTGGAGGCCCTGGTGTTGGGTCACTGTTTGCCCTTTTAGTTCCAACTTGCCCTCCTAAATTCCACTTTCAGCTGAAGTGTGGGGCACGTAGTTTTTCCATGTTCTATTGTTGTTTGGGAGACTGACCCAAGTGGAGGCTTTGGTCATTGACTTAGTGGGAGTATCTTTTGGTTCTACTTGGCTAGCCCTGAGGTACCCAGGCATTCTGGCTCTTACATTTGGGGAAAGGTGACACGGTGACACAACAATGCAGCCGATGCTCAAGTAGTCTACCTGCGGGGGGCAGGGGTAAAAGCTCGGGTTTCAGGAGGCACATGAGTGTTAGCAGCAGCACTAGATTGTAAGCTTTCCTCTGTGGAGGACTTGGGGAGGGGTCACTGTGTATATCCCAGGATTCCTGCTTTCTTCCTGCCTGTGGAAGTGATGTAACCAGGAAGGCATCCTCCCTGCTATTGTATTGTAGTAAGAACTGCTCTGGGCCGTTCCAGCTCTCTGACCCCAGGTAGAATATGAATCAGCAGAACTGTAACTGGAGTTCCATCTGATCATGTGCTTATCTTTTAACCACTAAGATTTATATTTAGTGACTAATGATCTTCTGCTAGAAGTACCATCTCCCACACAAGTCCCCGGCAGGCTGGCTCTGAGTAAGGACGCTGACTTAGAAATAAACCCATTCCCCCTCTTTTCCTGCAGGATTTGCCATGCCTTTCTGTGCTGGGCTCTGGGGCCTCTTCACCCATGCAAGCAGAACACTCAGCCAGCGCAGTTTCAGGTAATTTTCCCATTCAGTTTTTTTTTTTTTTTTTAAGATTTTATTTATTTATTTGACAGAGAGAAATCACAAGTAGATGGAGAGGCAGGCAGAGAGAGAGAGAGAAGCAGGCTCTCCGCTGAGCAGAGAGCCCGATGCGGGACTCGATCCCAGGACTCTGAGATCATGACCTGAGCCGAAGGCAGCGGCTTAACCCACTGAGCCACCCAGGCGCCCCTCCCATTCAGTTCTTAAAGCTTTGTCTCTGAGTAAGCCTACCATCAGGGTTGGGTATTATGTGACTAGAAAGGGAGCGGGAACTCAGAGGAGTGGGAACTCAGAGGAGTGGGCTTGGCTTCTGGGAAAGCTAAACAGGCCAGAGCAGCTGGGGTTTGGTTGTGGTGGGTAAGAGGATTGGTAAGGATGTGACCTTGCTGTTGGAGGTAGGGTAGGGAATGGCTCAAAGTAGAGGAAACTTCGGTTCTTGCCAGATTCTTGTAGTGACTCCCAACATCTCTCGACGCTGTCATGCCCCCAGTGCATGAAAACCTCTTTTAAAAACGGAATCTTGTTTTAAAATGTTACATGCATATTACCAAAACTCAGGCATGATAGAAGTATGACAGCCTCCCCTCCTTTTAGATGCTAAGCCAGGACACAGAGCATGGGTACCTTATTGTTGGCAAACATGCCTCCTGGCCCCATTCGTGCACTCCCTGGCGTTTACTGAGCACTGCGCCTAGGGTTGGTCATAGATGAATAAGAATTGCTTCCTGTCCTCAAAGAGTCTTCACAGTTGGCCACAGGAGCAAACTTGGAAACAAATAAATCTGAGGAAATGTGACCAGTATAATAATAGAGGTTTGTACGGTGCTTTGGATGGCCTGAGACAGGAGCTGCTGATGGAGGAGGAGGAAGGGAGAACAGAGGCAGCCTTCCCAGAAGGGAAGTGGGAGCAGGCCCCGTCCAGGCCTCCAGGGAGGGCTGAGAGGCGTGGTGTGCCTGAAGGGCACAGATCACTCTGACCCGCTCTGTGGTCAGTGATAAGAGATTGTGACCCTCAGATGGCAGGTAAATGGAGGCGAGGTTGTCAACAGTGTAGACAGTGGAGACCACTGAACAGTTCTAAGGGGAGTGGTCTCAGTTTTATGTTCTTTTTTTTGACAGAGACAGGGAGAGAGAACACTAGCACAGGGAGTGGGAGAGGGAGAAGCAGGCTTCTGCTGAGCAGAGAGCCTGATGCAGGGCTCAATCCCAGGATTCTGGGATCATGACCTGAGCTGAAGACAGATGCTTAACGACTAAGCCACCCAGGTGCCCCTCAGTTTTATGTTCTAAAAGAGAGCTCTTGGCTGGCAACATGAGGCACACGGAACCAGTTTGGACACTAACAGTCTTGGTGTAAGAGAGAAAGCTGCCAAACTGCGGAAGTGTTGGTGGCGGCAGGGAGAGGACTGAGGGGCCTCACAGGTAGTATCAATAGGATTTGGCAGCCAGGATGTTGATGGAGAGAGAGGGTTATGGCTTAGGAGCTGGAGAAGCCGTTAGCTAAGTAAGAAATGCAGCAGCACGGGGTGGTTTGCAAGGGGAGATGATGAGGTCAGTGTGGGATCTAGTGAGTGTGCAGTATCAGTGGGACATGTTGTGGGAAGCTTAGAGTGGAAAGGCAGGGCTAGAATAAAGGAGAGAAATGAGGCCGGAGATGGAATTTACTAGTTGGAAGCAAAGGGAATCAATAAAACTGCCCCAGAGTAGGTCTGTGGAATGGGAGCGGAGAGCCCAGGGTTACCCTGCAGAATGCTAGCACTTAAGGTGCTCACATCAGGAAAACAGAAATCCCTGTTATCAGATGCTTAATAATAGCTTATCTGCCTTTAATAGGTACACTTTATTTTTTAATTTGTTTTTTAAAGGATTTTATTTATTTGAGAGAGAATGTGAGAGGGGGGAGTGTCAGAGGGAGAAGCAGACTCCCTGCTGAGCAGGGAGCCTGATGTGGGTCTCTGTCCTGGGACTCTAGGATCCTGACCTGAGCCAAAGGCAGCTGCTTAACCAACTGAGCCACCCAGGCTCCCTAATAGGTACACTTAAAAAAAAAAAAAAAGTCCATTCTAGTGGGGAAAAATGCATTGAGACAAATGATCGTTACCTCAACTTTTTTCTGGTTTCTTCTTTTATGTCAGGAGACTCTCTTAGCAAACCTATTCATTCATATTGTCTGGTTCCCAGCAACACATTGATGGGAAATTTGGGAATCAGTATATTCTGGGGGAGCAGGTTTTACAGGCTAGGCAATGGATGAGGCCTAGCCCATAAAATAGTCCCTTAATGCTCAGAGTTCTTTTGGATACCAGAGGCTTTCAGTTAGGCTGCCATGAAGTTCCTTCTAACAGAAAATTGGGTTCCATTTAAAACCCCACCATGGGTGCCTTAGGGTCCTGAGATCAAGCCCCACATAGGGCTCTCTGCTCAGTGGGGAGCCTGCTTCTCCTTCTCTCTCTGCCTGCCTCTCTGCCTACTTGTGATCTCTCTGTCAAATAAATAATTAAAGTCTTTAAAACAAAAATAAAACAAAACCCTTCAAATCGAGATGTTGACTCAGCAGCAGGAACTTTTGACTGGGAGGAAACTGTCTTGGGCACAGAGAAGTCTTCACAAGCACCCAACTTTCTGTCAGGGCCTTGGGTTTTGCTCTGTTCAGTGCTTTGTTGCTAACGTGTGATCTCTCCCAGGCCTTGCCCTCAGAAGCCTCTGCACCCTGACCAGGAGAGATGCAGACCTCAGACTTTTTTTCTCTTTCCTCAGCACCACCGGGAGCCTCAGTGCAATTCAGAAGATGACGCGGGTCCGTGTGGTGGACAACAGTGCCCTGGGGAATACACCATACCATCGCCCTCCTCGTTGCATCCATGTCTATAACAAGAATGGGGTGGGCAAGGTGGGCGACCGGATACTACTGGCCATCAAGGGACAGAAGAAAAAGGCCCTCATTGTGGGGCATCGCATGCCCGGTCCCCCGATGACCCCTAGGTTTGACTCCAATAATGTGGTCCTCATCGAGGATAATGGGAACCCTGTGGGGACCCGAATTAAGACACCCATCCCCAGCAGCCTACGCCAAAGGGAAGGTGAATATTCCAAGGTGCTGGCCATTGCTCAGACCTTTGTGTGAGCAGGGCTCAGGCCCTTGGCTGCGGTAGGAATCATGGGAGGGAACCTGGGGCCTGTGGCTGGGGAATAGTGTCCGATGAAAAAATAAACCCTTTCATGTATGTTTCCTCCTGAACTTTTTGGGATGTGATCATGAGGTAGATGGCACTGAAGCAATTAAAAGGCAGCCGACTCTTGTCTGGTCATATCAATGGCATGAGGTAGCCTGTGAGCTCATCCAGGATTATCAAGCTCTGGAAAATGGAGGTACAAACCAAATGCCAGTTCATAAATGTGATGTTGGACTCTGTCACTTTCTAACCATGCGAGCTTTTTTATTTTTTATTTTAATTACTTGCCATTCAGAGTATCCTCTTTCTGTGTCAGAGGGATTGAGATATTAAATGGGTATGAAGATTACAGGTTAGCATGAACAAGGGCAGAGGGATTCATTTCATTTGGCGGAACATTGCCTTCCGGCTCCTCTGGAGCCCAGGCAGTGATCCTTTCTCTGCTGTGAAGTACTCTCTCATAGGGACCAGAACACTCCTGTGTGTTCAGCAGTGGAAAGCTGCTTCCCTGGACTGCTGGGGGAATGGGTTAGCCTTTCTCTTTTGCAGATGACCTGATCTTGGGCCTGTGCAGGTGAGTCCATTTATTTGTCGATCTGGGGGAGACCTGGGGGCTCCCGTAGTTCCTTTAATGAGATCACATCAACTCATTTATAAATCCTTTATTCATTGGGGTGCCTGGGTGGCTCAGTGGGTTAAGCCTCTGTGTTTGGCTCAGGTCAGTTCTTAGGGTCCTAGGATCAAGCCCCACATCAGGCGCTCTGCTCAGCAGGGAGCCTGCTTCCCCCCCTCTCTCTGCCTGCCTCTCTGCCTACTTGTGATCTCTCTCTTTGTCAAATAAATAAATAAATAATCTTTTTAAAAAAAATCTTTTATTCATTCAGAATATCCTGTGTATGTTCCAGTGGCCTCTGAGAGGCAGAGTAGCATAATGAACATAGGCTCTGTAGTCAGACTGCCTGGGTTTGAATCCTGATTCCCACCACTTACCACTTACTGACTTTGGGCAAGTTTTTTAACTTCTCTGTCCCTCTGGTTCCTCCTCTGTAAAATGGGGATATAATAATGACACTACTTGGTAGGAATGAAGCTTAGTATCTCTCAGCACCTGGCAGTAATAAGCACTCAGGAGGTATTAGCTAATTTCTGTTACTACTCTGCATGCGCCAGCCCCGAACAATAGTGGAGAATGCAAGTATATAAGGTCCTTGTCCTCTTGGAGCTTATAGTGTTCCCAGGGAAAATCAACTCAGATTGCCCAAGTACTCAGATGCATGTCTTCAAGTGGGAAAGTGCCTGTGATAGCAGGATTAGACTTTTTTCCTGAGGGATTGGAGGCAGCTTCTTCCAGAAAGGGTTGCATTGGCTGCTTTCTGAGGAATGAATAGAAGTGACAGAGCATACTGGTGACCTGGGGCTGGGGAGGAGTATAGACCGGAAAGCAGAAGAGGGAAAATGTAAGGGTGTTGGAAATGTTCTCAATCTAGATCTAGGCGGGAGTTATGGGAGTATTAAATCTGTAAAGAATTATTGAGCTGTACACCTGAGTGCTCTCTGTGTACCTTATACCTTAGCAAAAATAAATGGATAGGCATTAGTTAGGCAAGAGAGGAGGGCAAAATATTCCAGGCAGAGGGAAGGGCATGTGCAAAAACCCTGTGGCAGCAGTGAATGGGATATATCCCAGGGACTTGAAGAAGCCAGTGTGGCTGGAGCAGGGTGAGTGAGCTGGAGCATGGTGTGGGATGAGGGGAGGAGAGAAGCAGGGCCAGGCTGTGCAGGGTCTTGTAAGCCCCAGGCAGCTTTCCTAGTCTTGAGGGCATTGACATGCTATTGTCGGGTATTTGGCATGTGGGGTAGAGGTGGTGGGAGAGGACATCTGTTTAGATTTGCTCTGTGGACAGAGGCCAAGGGAGGCCAGAATGGGTAGCATAGGCTTTGCAGCAGACCCTGTGAAGATGAGGACGAGTTGGATGGGGGTGGTGGTGAGGGAGGGGAGTAGAAGCCTTTAGGAGGCGCAGTTCCCTGGGCTTCGTGGTGCATTTAGATGGTGGGGAAGGCCAGGAATGGGTCCCAAGTTTCTGGCTTCCGTGCATGGATGGTTGGTCCTACCAGGCATCGAGGGGGTAGGGCCCTAGGAGAGGTCTGGGTGGGGCAGGGAGCAGTTGAGAGCCTCTGGATGGGGGTGCCTTTGAGACTTCCAAGAGGTATCAAGTAGGTAGCTGGCTGCAAATGATCTCATAATTGGAGTAGCATTTAGTATCTGTTTTGAAAGTATTTATGTATCTGTCTCTTTTTGGGTCCCTCCTAGCCCTTAGATTTGGTAGGCACTGGTCCGCGTTTTAGATGAGGACGTGAGTTTCCAAGGTAATAGAATTTCATGGGGTCTTAAAACTAATAGGTGGTAAAGCTGGCCTTGAAGTCAGATCCTGGGACTTAAAACCAAGGGTTCTTCCCACAACATTATGGGGTCTGTCTTTCGAGGTTGATGAGTCCTCTCCACCTTGAATTGATTGTCTAGCTGTGATTGTAGAAGAGAATTTGAGTTTCCTGAAGTCGGTGGGTACCCTCCCAGGGCCTGTTGCCTGCTAAGTCCTGGCTGCAAGGAAGCGAGGGCTAGTAGTTTTCTTTCTTCCCGGTTGAGGCGGGTGCTGCTCCCCCCACTCCAGGTTCATCTGCCTAAGCTTGAGTCAAGAGAACCTGGGTGCTTCAGGAGCTAAAGTCCTTCTCCATCTGGCCCTCTGGAAGGGCTGCTAGAGTCTGTGGCTGGCCCACTCTGCTGCAGCAGCTGACTGTGGCTGAGGAGGAGGACTCCCATCCATACCAGGATCTCCTTTGTCAGTGGTGAGTGTCTCTCCGGCTGCAGTGGCTGGTACTTAGCAAGCTCCTCGTTTCTCAGCTTTCCAGGCTGCTTCCCGAAGGTTCAGGGGGGAAGAGACCCTTGTCCTGGAAAGGAAGGCACAATTGTGATTCTCAGCCAGGCACCACCTGCTCAAGGGCTGGGCCTTTGCTCTTTCCTGACCTGCCCCTTGCATCTTGGGTCACTTGCCTTCTGGGGTCAGGCTCACTCCTTCCTGTGCCTTGAGTTAGCATACAGCGTGCGGATCCTTTCAGGAGCGTGTGGGGTCATGCCTCTCTGCCGCATTTTCTGAGCCACCCATGCCACTGAGGCTTACCCACGTCTTTCAAATGACTGTCCTCACTGTCCCCCCTCTGCTTCCGTGGGGTTAAACACCCCTCCCAAGGTGTTCTCTGCTGACCACTGGAAGGCTGTGGTTTCCACAAAGCCGAGTGGCTGGAGCCTGCTCTCCGTCTATGACGCAGGCCTTCCCAGCGCACAGCCCAGAATAGCCTCAGCTTTGCTGCTTTTCCAGCTGCCCTATCACTTTGCAAACTGGGATCTAATTTGCTGTCCACCCTCCCCACCCCAGTGTCACAACCAGTACCACTTTCTTTGCTCATGAAATATTTATAATCACAGATTATGTTTCCTTATGAGTCTAAGCTGGCTTTTGTTTTTTCCCTTCCGCACCCTTAAGAAGCTGCCCCTGACAGGTCAGAGTGCCATGTGTCTCTTGGTTTGTAGACTTCATCGCCATGTCTCCTGTGGTGTCCGGCTCTACCTGTAGCTTTGCTCTCTCTGCTTTGGCAGTGCCACAGAAATGTGGTGGAGGGGTTAGTAGGTCCATGGTTGTAGCTGGGAGGCCTGAGTGCCTGGTGGGCATGTGCTGCTGCCTAGTTGTGTTGGGCAAGCCACAGCCTCAGTGGAGTTGCACGGGGGCTCGGTGCTCAGGGGACCCAGCTGGTGCTGCAGGGGGGTTTGCTCTGGAGTAGTCCAGGCATGCTTCTGTCTGCAGCCCTTGCCCCAGCCGCTTTGAAGGATGTGCCCTTGGCTGCAGGTGGGGCTTGGCCAAAGAATGTGCAGAGATCATTCTGTTACCACCAACATTCTTGGAAGACAGGCTGAGCCCCTGTGCAGGGTGGCCTCTTCCTAGCTGAGAGGCAGGTCCCTCCTGAGACCCCAGCCCAGCCTGGCTCGAGCAAGGGCGGGCAGTGAGAGTCAGTACATCAGGAGGCAGAATTCATCTGAGGCCTGCCTCTTGTGTCTGAGGGGCAGGGAGGAGCCTGAGGGTGTACCTCCTGGTGGGGCCCATGGACTCAGGCCTTGCCTGGGCACAGGCTCCTTGGCTTCCCTGCTCCGTCCCCTCATTGCCTTCCTTGGCCTCTTCTTGTGCTCTCACATTCTTTCTCCACAGCTGAGAGTTCTTGGTTTTGAAGAAAATTGCAGGATACTGGAATCAAATGATGAGCTTAAATTCCAATCTGTCCTGGCAGCTGTTACGTCTTTCTTTCCTCTGATTTTGTAATTCAGTTTTTAACAGCAAGTTTTGGGACTCTGTTTTATTCTCTCCTACCTGGAGGATGGGTATAGATCACAGTTCAGTTCCCCTCAGCATTTTGGACACTCGCCCAAGTGTCTTCCCAGATGTTAGTCATGTTCCAAATTATTTGGACTTTCCGGGTTCACAGTGGTCCTGAATTTGCTTCTCAGTTTTCAGCATCAAGCGAATGTCTTTATGATGTTTTCTTTTTTTGTCTTTATGATTTTTTAAAGGCAGTCGTTTCCAGCCAGATTCAGGAATAGTGATACCTATTGTCATTTGCTTGATACTACGACAGGCTATCTCATAAGACAGACCACAAGCTTTTTTTTTTTTTTTAAGATTTTATTTATTTATTTGACAGAGAGAGAGAGAGAGAGCACAAGTAGGCAGAGAGGCAGGCAGAGAGAGAGGGGGAAAGCAGGCTCCCTGCTGAGCAGAGAACCTGATGCGGGGCTCAATCCCAGGACCCTGAGATGTGACCTGAGCCGAAGGCAGAGGCTTAACCCAGTGAACCACCTAGGTGTCCCCCCGCCCTTTTTTTTAAATGAAAGTGACCTTAAACATTTTGGGAATTTCACAAGAACTCTTAAATAATCGGGATACCCTTGGATATTATGAAACCGTGATTGGCAATTGGTTTTAGGACACATGTTTACCTGTCAAATAGAAGCAACTCTAGGCCAACTGGGACTGATGATCCAGTGTGGGATCAGAGCCGTCCTCCCTGCTTCCCACTCCTGCTCTGGGCTCCCTGGAGATTTGTAGCACTCCCAAAGGCAGGAGGGCCTCAGTGCTAGCACAAGAACAGGAGAGACAGAGACCTCTCCCCCATGCTGGCCTTTTCCAGGGACACTGCTCCAGGCCTGTGCCAGCCCATATCCACAGGCCAGTGCAGTGCCCTTCCTGTCCCCCATTGGCCCCGTTCATAGCTTCGGTAATGCCCTGGTTTGCTGCCAGCTCTGCTTAAAGGTTTACTGGTGAAGGAGAATGAAAACCTTGCTTGAAATGAGGTTTTGGGGTTGTCTGGGGATTTTGTGTCTCCAGGCTCGTCCCCCAAATATGAAAACAATTGAGAATTAGTTACTCAGTCCTCAGACTTTGCCACAGATGTTCTGTCCCACAGGCTTCCCTTTGTACTTAATTAAGTTGGGTTTTGGTAGGTAACTTGCAGAGACAGTCTTTATGTACCTGTCTTTTCTGCCTTTTGTTCCATGTAAAAGTTAATTTTAGTCTGACTACTCCCTTTATTTATAAGATCGTGTGTTTATGTTTTTAAAAAGCCTGATGCCAAAGTATTTAGGACTAAAGTGTCTTGATATTTGCAAAAGATTAATTGATGAATCTAAATGAGTATACGGCAATCATACTTTTTTTTTTTTTTTGAAGATCTTATTTATTTGAGAGAGACCGAGAGAGCAGACAGAGAGGGAGAAGCAGACTCCCCGCTGAGCAGAGAGCCTGATACAGGACTTGATCCCAGGACCCCAAGATCATGACCTGAGCTGAAGGCAGAGGCTTAACCAACTGAGTCACCCATGTGCCCCTCTTTTAGTTTATTTTAGGGTTGATGTTTTCAAAATAATGATAGGGATAGAAGAAATAAAAGGGAATTATTGCCTTTTTTTTCTTTTCTTTCTTTCTTTTTTTTTTTTTTAAATTCTGATGATCAGACCTGTGTTGGAAACGTGCTCCCATGCTCCCACTGGTCTGCACCCAGCCTGGGCCCCTGCGCCTGTGACTTGGTGCTGGCTGATGGGGACCAGACAGTTCAGACAGCAGGAGCTGGACCTGTTCGGTCCACTCGCTGTTGCCCACCCTCCGGCTTTTGGATGGGCCTTTCTCACTGCACTTCCCCTGCCCCATGGCCTGGGCTTGGTTTGTTTTCTTTCCTTTCTCCAGGAATGTGGTGGTAGTGTTTCTAGCTCTATACTATCATTTGGCACATAGTAGATATGCAGTGAGTATTCAATTAATTAATTTAATCTCGTGGTGAGTTGTTTTTTTTTTTTGAAGATTTTATTTATTTATTTGACAGAGGTCATAAGTAGGCAGAGAGGCAGCCAGAGAGAGAGAGGAAGGTAAGCAGGCTCCCTGCTGAGCAGAGAGCCCGATGCAGGGCTCGATCCCAGGACCCTGGGATCATGACCTGAGCCGAAGGCAGAGGCTTTTAACCCACTGAACCATCCAGGCACCCCATGAGTGTTTTTTTTAATTAAATTTTTTATTAACATATATTATTTGCTGCTATAATATATTATTTGCAGGGGTACAGGTCTGTGTCGTGGTGAGTGTTTAAAGGAAAGGAGAACTTTGTGCTTCCTAAGTAACTGCTGTTTGTTTGGTGGGTGCTTTGAGTTTTCCCTTCTGTGACATACAGCTGGGAGCATAGGGTGCCTTTCTCACAGGGCATGTCATATGTAACCCACCTATGGCCTGAGTTTATTTCAAAACAAAACTGATATGGTTGGACATGGGGGCTGAGGAGCTCTCCAGATTTTACAGATGAAAGAAGCAGATTCAGGATGAGAATCAGATTTGTTGGTTCCCAGTCTAGTTCTCTTCCTTGTATCTCAGCATCACTGAGCACCTCCTTTTACCCCTGAACTTAGAAATAGTGTGAATTTTCTGAAAACCACTTTGGGAAGGGGCCACACCTACCCCGTCTGCCAGGGCAGAAAGTCACAGAATGTGACTACGCTGGGCCCGGTGGGGTTTGGGGTGCCCTGGGGCTGGTTGGGGAGGACTGGGTGCTTGTGCTGCTGTGGGCTGAAACCTCCCCTCTGGACCCTGCATCCCGTCCCCCTCCTCCCGCCCAGGCCCCAGGGCTTCAGAGCCCACCACGCTGCCTTCTCCTCCTTCGTCTGAGCAGCAGGCCGCTTCCTCCCGGGGGCCCGCCTGAGTTGTGGACACCACCGCTGGCAGACCTCTGCCTCTGCGGAATACTTTGACTTTGCAGAGTGCTCTCACCTTTGTGGCCTTAGCCCTTGCCTACTGCTCAGGTGTCTTCCTGCCTTGGTGACAACATTGGGTAATAGGTCAGGCTGATGTCTTTATTTCATAGATAGTAAAACTGAGTGAGCACATGGTGGAATTGGGCCCAGTGTTCTTTTTCTGCTCCATGGGGCCCCTGCTGTGTTTCGTGTGCCCTTAGCATGGCAATTCTCACACCACTTTGTAAGCGGGCAGGCCCCTTGCCCTCAGGAGGGTCTTTCTGTTCCCTGTGGTCTCCCTGGTGCTCAGTAGGTACACAAAAAATATTGGCAGCTCCAAGATAGAAGTTTGAATTTTTTTCTTAATTTTAAGAAGAGGGAGAGCGAGTGGGGCAGAAGGGGCAGAGGGAGAGAATCTAAAGGAGACTTGGTACTGAGCAGGGAGCCTGATGTGGGGCTCAGTCCCAAGACCCTGAGATCACGACCTGAACTGAAATCAAGAGTTGGACTCTTAGCTGACGGAGCCACCCAGGTGGCCCCAAATTTGGATTCTTAATTTAGGAGTCTGTGTTTAGATGTTTAGCATAGGAGTGGGCAAAATTAAGACATTTACAGAGTATTTCTAAGGACCAGTGCTAGACTGGGTTGCATATCTCTGTGCAGATCCTTACCCATGGACTTAACCCGCACAGGTCAGATACCCAGTGTTCCTGCTCATGGGACGTCTGCCCGTGCTGAATCTAGACCCATAACCCTGTGAAACCAGAGTTCACGTTCGTGTCCAAAGTGTCAGTATGTGCTTTCTTGGAGAGAACCCATGATGAGTGTGGCTTTTGGCCATACCTTTAATATCTTTTGCCAGGATCAACCGGGATAAAAAAGGAGTCCTTAAAGAGAGAGAGAGAGAAAAAATGGAGCCCTTTACTGGAACTAACTTGCTTTCTTTTCCAAATAATAAAATACTCTTCCTCTTCCTAAACTTGGTTTCATTCATACAAAAATTTTAGTCCCTTCAAATGTTTAGGCAACAACATAAAAGAGAGTTACAAGGTGGCTTATGAGGCAGTCGGGTGTACAGGGGCTCAGTGGGCAGCAGTCCCTTCAGACTGGACGGATGGAAGGAGTGAGATGAAGGTAAATGGCTTAACCCTTGCCACAAGTCCATCGGGTTCAAATGATGTCCTTGGAAGCAGTCAGCAGTCACCAGGCTCAGGCAGGGCACAGAGAGTGGAAAAGAAAGAGGAAGAGACACATGTGACAGTGACGGTGTGCCACTCTAAGTTGGCTTCAGCATTAAGTGCCAGGGCTGTTGTTTGCTTCTTATCGACAGAGCTCTTCCCCCTTCCTCCATCTGATTCCTCCACTGTCCCCACCCGGAAAGATGCTGAATAAACACGCTTCTTACTAAAGGTGAATTTCTAAATTTTCACCGTGTTTAGGAGAAAAGAAAATTGTGCAAGGGATAAGGCAGTGGTGCTTAGGGACATTTGTTGCTATCTGGAGGTTTTGGTGATTGTCACAGCTGGGGGTGGCATCAAGCGAGTAGAGCCCAGGGTCAGGGCTAGACCTGCCACGATGTACAGGGCAGCACGCACAACACAGAGCATCCGGCCCCTCATGTCCACAGTGCCCAGGATAGGAAGCCCAGAGGGAAGATGAACTGTGTGTGTAAGGGGACAGAGGACATCTGGGAGTCAGAGTCAATCATCGGTCCCTAAATAATGGTGTTGAAATAACACTCTAACAAATAATAACTCTAACACTGAAATCCATGAAACTCTGTATTGACCGCTGTTTATTTGCCCTTTTGCCCTGGCTTGAGCCCTAAAGGTAGAGTAGCAGCTAATGGGGAATTTAGGAAGGCTGCAGCTTCCCAAAGGGTTGAAAAATAGCCAACAGAGTCAGGGCCATTAGAGGACTAGGTACCGGGCTTGCGGACTGTGGACAGAGGGTCACAGACCCCATGAGGGCTGTGGGATGGGTTTATGAGCAAGGCTGTGGGTTGGGCTCAGCCATTGCTCCTGGGTTGGGTCATGGAGGCCAGTCACTTTCCTCAGAGCTTTGGCTTCTGCCCCTGCCCCCCCCCCCAATTCTCCACGACCATCTTAGTGGTGGTACTCACGGCCTTGTTAGCTTACATATCTCACAACCTTGGACTCCCTTTGGGTTTGCCCTGCATCCCATGTCCGTTCGTAGTTTTCACAGAGTGCTGTCCATTCTCCTGCTATAGAGTGGCACCCTTCTTCCAGCCTGGGGCCCAGCACAGTGCCACCACGCTGCTGCCTGCTGCCAGGTTTTCTGACAGTCCAGCTGCCCACCAGACTCAGCTCTCGGTATAAACATCACATCAGTATAGACATCAGCCTGGTGTCTGAAAGCTGATTTTGTGCCAGGTACTTTACACATTCTGTCCCAAGTAGTCATTGCAATGACACCATGTGGCCATTGTGCCTGATATGCAAGTGAGCAAACCCAGGCTGGTGGCGGGCCGGGATTGGAAGTCAGGTCTGCCTGACCTCATAGCTCCTCTTCCTGCTGCACTGACCCAGGGTGGAAATCTTTCTAGGTACCGTGTACCTCAGCTGTTAAAAGTATTGCGGAAGCATCAGCTGGATGGCCACTGTGGACACCTACGGTTGCTTCCAGTTTTCTCTGAGGTCAGTTCCTTCCAGCCAGCCAAGGGCAGCGCTTCCCGCTGGAGGCCTGCTCCCTGCCTAATTTATTGCCACTGTTTCCTGTGCCTCGCAACTTGAGCTTCAACTCCAGCCAAGGAAGTGGGCCTCCCCCTGCACTCTGCGCCCAGCTGAGCGTGGGCTCCCTGAGAATGGCGTCTGGTCTTGCTCACCGTGCAGTTCTCAGCACCCAGTACCAAGTGGGTTCTCAGTGTTTGCCGAATGGTTTTCCAAACTAGAAATGCAGGTCTTTTCCTGCCCCCATGAAAGGCAGCTTCTGCCCCTCCTAACCCATTCCCACCTGGGAAAGCCAGGCCAAGGGAGTCTTGTAGAGGCCGGCTAAACAGCCCCAATCAGCAGGTTCTGCTTCCCCAGCCCCTCCCGCCCATCTGCTGCCTGTATGCCCAGGGAAGCCGGGTGGGCCCACAGTTGTGCCTTTGCACATGTTCGGCTTCGAATGTCCTTTTCTCCTAGAGATGCGATCAGTCATCTTACGGAGCCCTGCTCAAACAGCTCATCCATTAAATTCTGATCACTGACATTATTGAGCCCTGGACCAGACGTCTTAATTTGCCTCTCAGGGTCCCTCTTGTCCCTTTCTGCCTAGTTCTGTCCTGGAGGCTAACGTATAGGGACTCTGTTGGGGGCTCCCATGTCCTCTGACTTCCAGATGGGTTTGGCCAGGGGGAAGCCCCAGCAGCAGTTCACAGGACAGGAGGAAAGAGAGCATACGGGAAACTATGCTGTCCCCATCCCCATCGCTCAGTGCCCTCTTGCTGCAGCTCTGCCACACTCCTTCCTAGAGCTGTCCCCTGGGGTGCTGTGGAGCCCACTGTGTTGCCTACACTTTTTAAAAGATTTTATTTATTTGAGATAGAGTAAGAGAGCACAAGCAGGGGAGAGGGAGAAGAAGGCTCCCCACTGAGCAGGGAGCACTGACGCAGGGCTCAATCCCATGACCCTGAGATCATGACCTGAGCTGACGGCAGACACTTAACCACCTG
Organism: Mustela putorius furo; assembly: GCF_011764305.1. Classification (NCBI taxonomy): domain Eukaryota; kingdom Metazoa; phylum Chordata; class Mammalia; order Carnivora; family Mustelidae; genus Mustela; species Mustela putorius. Next base: position 10,755,548 of record NW_025422123.1, on the reverse strand, counting down.
AGCCATCCAGGCATCCCTGCCTACACCTTTGTTAAACCCTCTTCAGATGAACTTGCTGGAGTGGTCCACCTGCGCTCTGCTAGGACCCTGCTGGAAACGGACATGGACCGTGTGAACCGAGATGGCAAATGAGATCTTCTGCCCTGGTGAAGCTCCTGGGAGGTGATGGGGTCAGTTCATTCTGTGGGAAGGTATCCGGAAGTGTCTGCCTCAGCAGCTGCCAGCCTGGGAGACCCAAAAACACTTGCCGAGGAGATTCCTGGAAGCCAGATTAGTCAGTTAAGTGACATTCTGAAGTGGGCGTGCCTTTCATCCCAGCCAAAGGCACAGATGTGACGCTTGAGTCAGGTGGATCTCGACCTGCCAACAGTTTGGGGGTCCTAGAGGCTGGCGGGGCTACACCCGACCTTCTCACTGCCTGAGTTTAAATACTTCAAGGCTATTCATCCCAGATCGCATTTGTCAAGATGGGCAAGGCTGCCGTGCCGAGGACCCCTCTAACGGCTGGTGGGAGGACCAGGCAGGTGGCAGGGAAATCTCTAAGTTCAAGAGATGGTAAGAGCACTAGGGTAGGGCAAGGCAGGGATGAAGGATGGGAGTCAGGACATTCTTGGGGGGAAATCGGTCGTTAGCAGTTTGAGACAGTTTGGCATAGGGGAGTCATGTTGGGAGATAGGGCCGGCGTCCAGAAACTTAAGATAGCACAACCGGGCTGTATGGGGATAGGTTATCAAGGGCTGAGCTTTGCCTCCAGAGGAAGTGTGTGGTGGGAAAGAGTGAAGGAGGGTGGGGGCAGGGAGGGGAGGAGTTGAGCATGGGGCAGGCTTCAGGCTGTGCTTATGGAGGGGAGCATAGCCAGCTCCGAGGGACTGGCAGTGGCCTGAGCCAAGGCAGGGAGGGGAAGGTGCCTGCTTCATCCCTGATACGGCGGGGGCCTGTGGGAGGGCCAGGTCTAACTGCCTGTGGCTGGGGATGTGAGGCTAGAAGCTGCCCTCCGAGTCACTTTCCCAAAATAAAGTACATCCATGATCCTGAACCTTGTGTCTTAAACCTGCTGGGCCACGTGACTGTGGAACTAGCACAAGGGTGGAATGGGCAGGATCTGGTGAGCATTTGAAAGTGGAAGGAGGTGAGGGTGCCTTCCAGGTTTGCAAGCTTTGGAGGAACTGATGGGACCCTTGGAGAGGAGAGGAGGGTGGGGAGGGAGCTCTTTTCTGGCTGGTAAGTTGCAAGTGTGTGGGGGACACTAAACACAAGGTTGGGGAGAGAACAGAGTGGAAGGTTGCAGAGGCATCAGGATGCACGTGGTCCCCCAGGGAGAGAGGAAGGGGAGAGAGGCGCTGGCTGCCAGGGCACAGCCCTGGAGAGCTCTAGTGTTTAAGAGGGGGCTGGGCAGGAGATCAAGTAGAAGTGGGAGGGAGGGAGGAGGGTGGGGGAGTGGAGTCCTGGCGGTGCAAAGGTGCGGTGTGAGGAGGAAGCTGTCACTCCCATCCCAGGGGGCAGGGGCCCCTAGAAGTGAGGTCTGCAGAGGGATGGGTGGCGTGGGTGGCTGGCTGTCCCTGGTGGAGAGTGAGGGCAGAAGCAGCCTGTGGTGGGGCCAGGATGGATGAGGGCAAGCAGACAGTTATGAAGAGCGCGGAGGACTTCTTCAAGAAGCTTGTCTGATGGGAGAGGACCGAGAGAGGGCAGCAAGAGGAATGCTTTAAAAGGCTGGGAGAGATCGGAGCAGTTTGTACACCTGGGGGTTCTCCTTCTTGCTGGGAGTGGCTCTTTGGTAAGAAGATGCTAGCATATGTAAAAATCACTAGCAAGCGGAGGCCAACCTCAAAAATTCCCTGAGCAGACAAAACCAGGTTAGTCACACGAGCCAAGCTTAATTTAGCTTCTTTTGCATGACCAACTTGACCTGGGTCATATCTTGCCTATGCCTCTGGAAATCACAAGCAAAACTGAAACTTTCCCCGAGGTTGATATGAGGTAACACTGACTAATTCCCTGTCATTTAAGTATAACCAATCACTGCGCAGAATAGACAGTCAGCTTCCTCACCATATAAACTGCTTTAAAACAATATACTGGAGCCCCATTCCATGTTTAGGTTTGAGTGCAGAGTGTGGCTTTGCAGACTGGCTTTTTGGTGTGTGCACAATGAACTTGTATTACTACTGCTTAGGTGATTCACTGGTTTTACTTCTGTGATTGTGGAACTTTTGCTACCTGGTAAGGACTAGGGAGTCCTGTCATCAGCACAGGAAGACCCATTCATTATTAGCACGGCATGCGTTTCACCCTGAAGGCCCTCTGATGGCACCCAGGCCTGAGGAAGTGGACCTCCCCGGAGGAAAGTTGAACAAAGCTGCCAGAGGGAGAGCCAGGGCCCTGGGCGGAGGGGCACTGAGGCCCCAGGAGGGGTGGGTTTGGGGATCCATCCCTCTAACTTAGACCAGACCTTAACGTGATGGGACAAGTGACCAGCTGTTGGTGCCTGAGTGCATTGTGAATGTAGGAGGGTGCCTTTGTGGCCTTGGGTCATGTGGGTGTTGCCTGAGGCTTAAGGCCATTGCGGTCACATTGAGCAAACAAACCCTTCTTGCCTGCCAGCCCTCTTCCAAGCATTTGGTATGCTGATACTATCTTGTCTTCCCAAAGCCTCGGGAGGTATATGATCTGTCAGTCTTCCTGGGCTGTGGCCCCTGCTGCACAGGTGAAGCCTGAAACTTGGATGTGGGAGAGTGACTGTCTCAGGTTCCAGGGCCAGGAACTGGTGGAGCTGGGGTGCTCTGCCACTGTGGTTGCTGCTGGTGGGGGGAGGCCCCAACAGAGGGGAACAGGTGGCAGGCTGGGTGTTCGGGGAGGTCAGTCTGCGTGTAGGAGTGGGCCTGCAGCACCTTGCAGGGTTCACTCTTGAAGGCCTTGGGAGGGGGAGGCTGCCCCCAGAGACCTGGGAGTGGGAAAGGTGGGGATGAGCTGTCCAGAAGGAGGGAGAGGCCTGAGGATGGAGAAAGGGTTGTCAGTGTACTAGGGCGCTGGGCCCCTGTGGTTTCCTGCTTATGCACTAGAGGGGTTGCCCAGCATGGCTCTGTAGGCATGTGACGGGGTCAGGGTCAGGGCAGGGGGAGAAGGTGGCCGTGGACATCCTGGGTCAGGGTCTGCAGGGCCCCCTCTCTCCCACTGGGTTTGTGGCCCCAGGAAAAAGTTGACTTCCCCACTTCCACTCTGGGTCTTGAACACACTTCTGTTCCTGAGTACCATGCATGGGGCCGTGCCTATGGAATTATGAGTCTGACTGCAGGGGTAGGGACAGTGCTGCCACAGTTCAACACTGCTTGAACCCATCTGTCCTGCATTTGTCCCTTGCGAGCTCCTCAAAGAGGGAAGCAGTGTCTGGTGATGGTGTCTTTGTTCCTTCAGCCTGGAAGATCCTCCAGGGAAGGGGCCGGGGCTCCTGCCTCTGAGGAAACCCTGGCTCCCCACTGTGGTCTCCGCCTCTCCAGCACACGTGGACACACTAACACACATGCACTCACACTCCCATGCACGCACACACATGTACACTACTTCGGTCCGAGGGCAGGGTCTGTCCGGTGGCGTCGCTCTGCTGTGGCTCACAGAGGCAGGGCTGGGACTCTGCTCACAGTGTTTCTCATTTGTCCTCAGCAGATTTAGGATCCCAGCCCAAGGGGGTAGCAGGCTCTGGGTGGGCCTTGGTCCCTGCCCGTGAGAGGGTCCCAGTTGTCTAAGGATCTTGGCCAGAAGTAAGGAGGCCAAAGGCAGGGACACGGAGCAGCACCTACTGCTGCTTCATTCTCTCCACAGCAATCCTACGAGGCAGGTGTGACTTCACTGTGTAAAGTGGAAACTGAGGCTCGTGTTAAGCAGGAGCCCATGGTGAGGGGAGGCGCCAGGATCTGGGCCAGGTCTGGCTGCAAAGGTTGTCTCAGCAGTAGGTGGGACCCTTGTTGGCAAAACCTCTGGGCGGAAGAGGCTTTATGTTGCCCACCTTGCCCTCTTGAACACGTAACACGATGATCTGTAAAGGCGCACAGTTCACGCCTGTGGGTGTCTTTTAGCTTTTTTGAGGCCCTCTGAAAACCAGAAAACCTGTGAGGGTTGTGTCCCCTCTCCCTAGAATCGTCCGTACACACAGGCACGCATAGGTAAGTTGGGGTATGACTTCAGGGGTTCGAGGCCCTCAAGGCCTCCAGCCCCCTCCAGGCTGAGAACTCCCCTCAGGTGTGTTCGTGAGCTGGGTGACTGACAAGAAGATGGTGTGTCCCTGCCCCATACAGGTCTCCTGCCACAGTGCACAGGTGTGTTCCTTTCGGCCCCGTTTTTGATAATGAAACCTGGGAATAATTTGAACAGCCATGGGGTGGAGGTGGGGGGATTTGATCAGTAAAGCCCATCCAGGCACAATGGTTCCGAGGAAGGATGGCATAGGTGTGAAGAGGTGTAGCTCTCCAAGACATATTGTTGAGTGGGAAAAAGCATGTTGAAGGTTGATATACGCATACATCATTTATGTAAAATAAAAGCATGCAAAATATCACTTATTTCTGCACATGTGGAAAATGTGTATTGAATGCCCAGAAAAAGGACTGGGACCGTATCCCACAGGGAGCTGGGCACTTCCCAGTCCCCTGGCAGTCCCGGAGGTGGAGGCCTGGGGTCTTATCCCAGGAAGCATCCATGAATCGGGTGAGAGCTGGCTGTGCGATTGCATCAGACTTGGTCACCCTGTAACCTGGCAGTTCTATTCCCTGAATCTTCAGGCAGGGCCAAAGGCTCATGTGCCCGAGCACTCATGGCAGGATTGTGAAGGGGAGGAGTTGGAGGGAACCCGGATGCCCGGCACCCTGAGAACGGGGATGTGTAAATGGTACCCACCAGGGACTGGCCACACGGATGGGTTTTAAAAACATGGTGCTGAAGGAATAAAGTAAGAATTACATGAGGTACTAAGCACCAGTTTTGAAAAATATATGCACCTGTTTTGCAAGAACACATTCAAGTGGGGCAGGTGGAGATGAGTGGGCATAAGAGCAAGAGGAAGACAAAGAGTGAGCGGTGAATTCAGTTCCCCCCCGGGGGTAGACGGGTAGGCGAGGAGGGAGGCAGGTCAAACCATTTCTATGCGCATCATGACATCTAGTGGGCACAAGGGCTCCCAGCTCTCTGATCCCAGAGCCTGCGCTGTGAATATATCCCAGGACAGCCCAGCAGGGGGTGGGGTGAGGGGAGGGGTGGAGGTATAGGGGTAGAGGGGGGTGTGGGGTGGGGGTGTAGGGGGCTAGGGGGAGGTTGCTTGGAGGGGCCCCTCAGCAGAAGGGCAGGGACAGGCTGGCTGAGGTTTGCTATGGGCAGGTCCAGGGGTGGGGGGCGGGCTTTCCACTGATGCAGGGGTGAGGGAAGCTTCAGACAGGCTGAGCTCCTCACCACCCACTGTGGCAGGCAGGGGCACAGGAAGGCCCAGAAGCCAAATCCCTGAATGCCTACCTCAGTCCTGGCAGGAATCATCTGGCGGGGTCTTCAAGAAGGTGAAGAGGGAAGAAGATGGGCCTGCAGTCTGTGGACATGGACAGAAAGCTCTGGGTGCATGGGGTCACTGGCAGCAGGGTCTGGGGCTGTTGGCTAGGAATGGACCAATGGACCCAGGCCAGGCAGGAGGTGGGGAGGGGGTGAATGAAGTGGGGTATTGGGTGAGGCCCTACAAAAATCCTTCTTTACCTACTGCTTGGGCTCCTCTGTTCTCCCAAATACCCAGCAGATAGGTTGCAGAGGTCATGTGTGATCAGGTTAAGTCTGCCCCAGCCAGGGAAGTAGGGAGAGGGGTGGCTACCAGCAGTGCCAGGGGTCTCTAGGGTTTGAGGGGCCCTACCCTGCTCTACCTCCCTCTGCAATTCACTACTTACCACCCCTCCTTCTTCCATCAGACTCTGTCCCCTCCTCTATGTTAGCCACCCATTCCCCCCATCCCCAGGCTCTCCTGCCTCTGCACCAGAGCTCTCTTCCTAAGAAGAGAGAAGCTTGGCTTCTCATGGCTTGGGAGTCAATTTGGACATCCTTGCTAGGCACTCCAGTCCCTCATAATCTGGCCCAACCTGCCTCCTCACACTTGTCTTCCATGCTCTGCAGCTGCATTACTTCTCAACCCCCAAATAGACCTGTGCTCCCAGCCTCCAGCCTCCCACTTCTCTGCCTTGTGAAGTCCTCCTCATCCTTAGAGACCCAGTCCATCTGTTGGCGCCTCCGCAGAGACCTTCCTGGTGAATTGGCCACCCTCCAGCCCCTGTCATTAAATCAGCTGTCATTAATTCCTTTCCAGTGACTGCATTTTGAAATAGTCAGCTCTGTTCCTGTCCGGCAGGGAGGGGAAAGAAGTGTGCATTCTGACCACAGACTGCATGGAGGAATCTCGCTTGGCCCCCACTCACTAGCTGTGTGACCATGGGCAAGTTAATTCACCTCTCTGAACCTTAGTATATATATATATTTTTTTAAGATTTTTAAAAATTTGTCAGAGAGAGAGAGAAAGCACAAGCAGGCAGAGTGGCAGGCAAAGAGAGAGAGAAGCAGGCTCCCTGCTGGATAGGGAGCCCAATGTGGGACTCCATCCCAGGACGCTGGGATCATGACCTGAGCCGAAGGCGGTGGCTTAACCGACTGAGCCATCCAGGTGTCCCTGAGCCTTAGTATTCTTATTGGCTAAAGGCAGGTGAAGCTCTCATTACACAGCCCAGATTCCTCACCTCAGTCTGCAAGGCCTTGCCCGACCTGTCTCCGACCCCTGTCTGGTGGCTCACCATGCTCCAGGCACACAGTCTCTCCCCCACTGCCCCACTCTTCATTCTCAAATGTACTAAGTCCTTTCTTGCCTCCTAGCCTCCATACTTGCTGTTCCCTACCTGGGATGCTTTTCCTTCTCCACTACCTCATTTCCAGTTTCACCTCAGCAATCACCCCTTAAACCACCGGCTCTATGCCATCCCACTTTCTGTGTATTTCCCCCAATTTAGAACTTTCCTACCTTTTGGGGGCACCTGGGTGTCTTAGTCCCTTAAGCATTTGCCTTCTGCTCAGGTCATGATCCCAGAGTCATGCCGGGCTCCTGCTTCTTCCTCCCCACCCCCTACTCCCCTGTGCTGCTCTTATTCTCTCTTGCTATTTCTGTCTGTCTGTCTCTCTCAAATAAATAAAATCATTAAGAAATTGTTTAAAGAGGGATGCCTGGGTGGCTCAGTTGGTTGAGCAGCTGCCTTAGGCTCAGGTATTGATCCCAGCTTCCTGGGATCGAGTCCCACATCGGGCTCCTTGCTCGGTGGGGAGCCTGCTTCTCCCTCTGCCTCTGCCTGCCACTCTGTCTGCCTGTGCTCACTCTCTCTGACAAATAGATAAATAAAATCTTTTAAACAAATAAACAAAAAAGAAATTGTTTAAAGAATTTTCCTACTTGTTGACTTGATTGTCAGTTCTTGAGCTCTTGAGGATGAAGATTTTGTCTCTGGGATTATGGACAATGACCAGACTTGAGCCATTAGCTCTGGCTGCACCTGTTCCACTGGCTCCCGGGGGAGCTCCTCAGGGCAGGGTGTGTGTTTCTGTCATGATTGTCTTCTTAGCACAGAGCACCAGGGATGGCCCAGAGTCAGCCCTTAGTCCACATTTGCTGTCTGTCTGCCCATCCTTGTTCTCCCTTCTTTTCTCTTCACAACTCCTCATGGTCTCCTGATGGCTTCTAGTGCATGCTGGGCTGAGCTTCCTGGAGCTTGGAGGCTTCCAGAGCAGGAATGTCTCCCAGGTGGCCTTCTTATGTTGCTTCTAAGCCCAAATCAAGATATGCAGTGAAGAGTTCGGAGTACACTCTGCCTGTAGCATTGGAGGCCTTGGCTATGCCCTTGGGATCACTCCAGGTGGTAGGACAGTGACCTAGAATCGTCTGGTCTAACCTGAGAGGCTTGAAGTGGGCTAAGAGGTCCCAGTGATGACTCTGGGACCCTTCCAGGTGGGAGAATTTAGGCTGTGAATTGCTCAGGATGAGTGGGTTCCGTATAATCTAATGAAGCTTCACTTGGTTCACAGGAAACTTGGTTCCTGAATATGGCTTGTCCCTTCCTTTTTTTTTTTTATTCAAAGTTTTTTTTTTTTTTTTAAGATTTTATTTATTTATTTGACAGATGGAGATCACAAGCAGGCAGAGAAGCAGGCAGAGAGAGAGGAGGAAACAGGCTCCCTGCGGAGCAGAGAGCCCGATGCGGGGCTCGATCCCAGGACTCTGGGATCATGACCTGAGCCGAAGGCAGAGGCTTTTTTTTTTTTTTTTTAAAGAATTTATTTATTTATTTATTTGACAGAGAGAAATCACAAGTAGGCAGAGAGAGGAGGGAAGCAGGCTCCCCACTGAGCAGAGAGCCCCATGCGGGCCCGATCCCAGGACCCTGAGATCATGACCTGAGGAAGGCAGAGGCTTTAACCCACTGAGCCACCCAGGCGCCCCCACGGGCTTGTCCCTTAAGCCAAACTAAAGGTCTGGTGAATGGGAGGTGTCATGGCTCCCTCTTCACCATTGGAGGATAGGACTCTGGTGCCGGGATGCAGGGAGCGGTGTCTTGGTAAGCAGAGGCTGGTCCGTGAGGATGTGGCAATCAGCCTGGGATCAGTCTGCCGCTGTGGGGACCAGGGGCTGGAGAGAGTCCCCCCTGGGCAGGGATGGACCCCAAGAGCCCCACTGTCCTCCCACCCACAGAGCAAGTGAGGCAGGATTCCCTCTCTGCCAAAAGAGGGAGACCTGAGGGACAGGTGAGGCAGGGCCATCTCCTCAGATTTGAGGATTTACCAATAGAATTTCAAAAAAGTCATTTTGGGAACTGATGTAAGGGTTGTTAGCATCTTATCTTGTCAAATAAGGACATGGGATAATTTAAAAATTTAATTTCTTATGACTACATCCTAAAAAATGAGCACTGAGGCACTTGGATGGCTCAGTATTGGAGTCTGCTTGTCCCTCTCCCTCTGCTCCTCCTTCTTTCTTTCACTCTTTCAAATGAATAAATACAAGTCTTTAAAAAAAATGAAAATTTTAATACAAAGAAATAATTATCTTTCTGTGGAAAGGTTTATAGGCATTCTTACACTGACATTTTGGGCTGTGAACAGCTGAAACCATGGTTAGGGACCAGCTCTTGGGAATTGTTGTCTTAGGTATTTGTGTGTGTGTGTGTGTGTGTAGGAAAATGTTCTGGAAACAGGTGACTGCCCAAGTGGTGTGTTTGGAGGGAAAAGGGAGTCCTCCCGCATCCCAAATGTTTCTTGGATGAATCCAGAAATTCTTTACTTCCCCATATCCACTTTCTGTAGATTCACTAGTTTTCTATTGGGTATTTGTAAATATCCCTGGGGCAGGATTTGGCAGGGAACAAAGAAACCCTGGACAAGTGTGGCCATGAGTGTGTGTGTGTGCAACCTCTGGGAAGGTGCTTGTCCAGATGAAATCTGGCCGGGTCGGGGCGCCTGGGTGGCTCAGTGGATTGAGCCGCTGCCTTCGGCTCAGGTCATGATCTCAGTGTCCTGGGATTGAGCCCCGCATCGGGCCCTCTGCTCAGCGGGGAGCCTGCTTCCCCCTCTGTCTCTGCCTGCCTCTCTGCCTACTTGTGATCTCTCTCTCTGTCAAATAAAATAAATAAAATCTTAAAAAAAAAAAAAAAGAAATCTGGCCGGGATCCACGTCGAGGGCTGTGTGGGTGAAAAAGGAGAGGGAGGAGAGGGAGCCACCTTTCCTGAGCTCTCGCTGTGTGTCACGTACGATATTTGGGGCTTTTCCCCCTGTGCGAACTCACTGAATTCTACCCAGCAACATGCAGAGCTGCTGCTGCTTTAAAAAAAAAATTTATTGTCATTATTATTATCATTTTTAAAGATTTTATTTATTTATTTGTCAGAGAGAGAGAGGAGCGAGAGTGAGCACAAGCAGACAGAGTGGCAGGCAGAGGCAGAGGGAGAAGCAGGCTCCCTGCTGACCAAGGAGCCCGATGCGGGACTCGATCCCAGGATGCTGGGATCATGACCTGAGCTGGAGGCAGCCGCTTAACCAGCTGAGCCACCCAGGCGTCCCTATTGTCATTATTTTTTAAGGTTTTTTTTTTTTTTAAAAGATTTATGTATTTATTTTAGAGAAAGAGAGAGGGCAGGGGTAGGGAGCAGAGGGAGAGAGAATCCCAGGCAGACTCCATGCTCAGCGTGGAGCCTGATGTGGGGCTCGATCCCATGACCCTGAGATAGTGACCTGAGCTCAAACCAGAAGCTGGCCACTCCACCTCCTGAGCCACCTGGGTGCCCTGAGAACTGCTTGTTCATATTTCCATTTTCCAGATGAGGAAACTGAGGCCTGGGAAGGCATCGTGGACATCCAAGATCACAGGCCATGGTGGAGTCAGTATTTATATCCAAGGTTGCTTGAAATCAAGACCAGAGCCTTTATTTCTCCAGAGGGTTGAGGGAAGAAATGTTTAAAATCAACTCGAGTCCCAAATTTGTCAACATAGCGTCTGACAGGTGTGTGTTTTATTTGTTCTTTCTGTCCTGAGACACTGCGGCTAACTCGGGACACCCCCCCCCCCCCCCCCGCCAACGGACTTTGGAGGGAAGGGTCAATTACTGGTCTGGCCAGGCCCTGCCCTTAAACCAACCTGTTCCTCCTGCCCCAACTGCCAACGAGTGCCCCTTTACTCTGTCTCTACGAATTTGCCTGTTGTGCACATTTCATGCAAAATGGCATCTACAGCATGTGGCCTTCCGTGCCTGGCTGCTTTGGCTCAGAGTGGTGTTTGCTAGGTTTGTCTGCACGCATCAGCACGTTGCTCCTGTTTATGGCTGAATAGTATTCTGCCGCGTGGATATACCACATTCTGTTCCTCTGTCGGTGGATGGACGTTGAGGTGGTTTGCACCTTTTAGCCATTGTGAATTGTGCCGCTATGCCGTTCTTGTGCAAGTGTCGTCTGAACACCTGTTCTCACAGCTTTTGGTATGCACGAGGAGTGGAACCGTGGGGATCGTATGGCGAGGCTATGTTTAGCTTACTGAGGGACCGCCAGACGGTTTCCACAGCAGCTGCATCGTTCTCTGCTCTCAGCAGCAGCGGGTGAGGGTTCCAATTTCCCCACCTCCTTGCCAACTCTGGTTATTTTCCTTTTTATAGTCATCTTAGTGGGTGTGAAATGGTATCTCATTGTGGTTTTTGATCGCGTTTTCTTAACGACTAATGACATGAATCATCTTTGCCTTTAACTCTTTGGGAGGCCTCCAGCAGGCCCCTTGCCCCTCTGCGTGCCTCAGTTTCTTTGTGTCTAAAGCAGGATACCACCTAGGTTTGCTGTAAGGGTGAAATGAGTGACTCATGTGAAGAACTTAGTACCTGTGCCAGACATGCGGCAAGGACTCTCCAGAGAGCTGTCAGGCCGCCCCAGTCCCACCCTGGCTCAGGTGATGGAGGGGCTGCTGCCCCGGGGAACCCTCCTGGCTGGGACTCTGCAGGGTGCTTTGAGCTGTTGCCCTCTGCCTGGCCATCTGCCCCTCTCTGCCTCCACCATTCTGCTCTCCTCAGGGGTCCGTGATCCTTCAGAGACTGGGCTAGGACTGGTTTCCAGTGAACCAAGCAGATATTTCTGGAGTGTAGCAGATCCCCTGAGGCCCTTTTTCCATTTCTGTGCCCTGTCCCTGGCCTGTATTTTCCCTTCTGTGGGCTCTCTCTCCAGACTGCACTCAGCTGCTAGACCATACTGGAAGTGTCTGGAAGTTTGCACGCTCCCCCACAAAGTGGCCCTTAACCAACAATGGAGATGCAGGCAACAGAGGGCTCAGCTCCCTTGCCTGGCATGGGGAGAACCTTGAGGTGTAATGTGTACCCCAGAGTCTCCTGCGAGACAGGCTGAAGCCAACCTCTGCACCCTGGCTGGCCCACCCTGCTTCCCCCCAGTCCCTCTTCAGTGTCCCCTGGGAGCACAGCCTTAGGAAAACACTGAGCTGGGAATCCCCATCTCAGGAGCTGCTTCTGGGGACCTTGACCTAAAACCTGGAGCACCTACTGTGTTCCAAGCCCTGGAATGCTGAGGTAGACAGCATTCATCAAAATGCTCAGATAGACAGTGATAAATGAGATGTGGTTCCTTCCCCTGAGGAGTCATAATGCTAACGGCCCACATGGTGCACCTACTGTGTGCCAGACCCCAGGCTGACTGCTGCACATACCTTCCTTCATGCAAACCCTGTTGGGGTGCCTGGGTGGCTTGGCTGGTTAAGCATCTGACTCTTTTTTTTTTTTTTTTAAGATTTTTATTTATTTATTTGACAGAGATCACAAGAAGGCAGAGAGGCAAGCAGGGAGAGAGGAAGAGAAGCAGGCTCCCTGCTGAGCAGAGAGCCCGATGTGGGGCTCGATTCCTGGACCCTGAGATCATGACCTGAGCCAAAGGCAGAGGCTTTAACCCACTGAGCCACCCAGGCACCCCAAGCATCTGACTCTTGATTTCAGCTCGGGTCATGGTCTCGGGGTCATGGGATTGAGTCCTGCATCAGGCTCTGCGCTTAGCACGGAGTCTGCTTGGGCTTTTCTCTCTCCCTCTCCCTCTGCCCCTCCCCCTGCTCATGCTCTCTCTCTTTCCAAATAAGTAAAATTAAAAATAAAAAACAAAAAACAAAAAAACCCTGTAACCCTCTGTGCAGGGGATGGTATTATCATCACCACTTCACAGATGAGCAAACTGAGGCCCAGAGGTTAGTAATCCGTGGTTTGGCATTGCACAGTCGTAAGTGGCAGCACTCACCCGGAGCACCGGTGTGTGGGCCCCGAAAGCCATGCTCTTGACCCACCCCTGCACTGTGTGTTCTCCATAGAGGCCCAAGCCTCAAGGGGGGGTATTGGGGGGGTGCACCAGCTGCTCTCATTCAGTAGCGGGCAGAGCTCTGCTGGGCTGCACTGTGACTGGTGGTGAGGGTCCTTCACAAGTGATTTGTTACCGATCTTGGTTAACTTCCTGTGACTGGTTTGATTTTTTAAAAGATTTTATTTACTTATTTGAGAGAGAGCGCCCACGAGTGGGCAGAGGAACAGGGAGAAGCAGGCTCCCTGGTGAATAGGGAACCTGACACAGGGCTCCACATGGGGCTTGATCCTGGGACCTGGGGATCATGGCCTAAGCCAAAGGCAGATGCTTCACTAAAGGAGCCATTCAGGTGCCCCACTGTGACTGATTTTAATTAGGAAGAAAAACCAAGTAGATTCAAGCCCATCTTTCTGATACAGTCACTCCCTGTTCACTTTCCTTCTACTGTGCTTTCCAAAGCAAGAGATGGGGGAGGTCCTGCACCAGCAGTGCAGGCTGTACGAGGAGGAGACCCTATCCCATGGGTGGTGGTATCGACAGGTCTCCATGCCATCTGGTCTCCTGGGAGCTGGGGCCTCGGGCTCGCTTGAGTGAAGGAGGTGTGGCAGCCCCTTTGTGATAGAAGCCCCGCCTCTTCCGTCAGCAACCACTAGACCCTTGGAAAATCAGAAGTACTATCTCAGGAGAAGCCAGGCTGTGACTCTCAGGGAGTGGGCTGGGGTGGTTAAGAACACAGACTCAAGACAGATTGCCTGGGATCAAAGCCTAGCTCTGCTCTTTGTAAGCTGAGTGACTTTGGGAGAGTTACTTAATCACTGGATGCCTCAGTGTTCCCATCTGTGAAGTGGGGGCAATAATCACACTGGCCTCTTAGGATTGTTGTGAGAATCAGTTGAGATAATACATCTAAGGCAGACAGAACGCTGCCTTGCACGCAGCGGGAACTGTGCTAGTGTTGGCTGTTCTTGCTACTGTCATAAGAGGGGCGTCCAGGCCTGCTTACGACTCCCGATGGCCCAGAAGCCCCTGATAGAGCCCCTGAGTCTGGACATGCTCTCCTAGATGGATGTCCTGGGCCCCTCTGTATTCCTGGGGATGCGAGGGCAGGAGGAGAAAGGCTTCCTCCTCCCTCTTTTCCCAGCCCTCCCCTCTGGTTTGCATCTTACCCGTGCAGGGCTCCTGGTGATTCTGAGTCAGAGTCCTGAGCAATGGAACTAGGGGCTGAAAGCGATGGTCCCAGGGACAACATCCCAACTCTGGACAAGGCCACTCTTTCTGTCAGCCTACAGGCCTCATAGTGAGCGAGGGAGCAGCTGGCTCAGCGTCCCGCCCCTGTGACTAAGTGAGCTGTGCCACTGCGTGACTGTGTGACCATAGCCTGCCCCTTCCTCTGGTCCTGGTGACAGAATAAGCATTTTTGAACCATTACCGCATTTAATCCCCAAACTCTGGTGATTCTGGTCCTCATCAGATAGGCCTGGAGGCAGAAGCAGCAAGAGGTAAGTAACCACAGTAAGGACAGCGAGACATGCTTAGGGAGAAGCTGGGCCAGCAGAGACACCCCTCCCCCCATGATAACTGGACTCACAGGGGGCATTTCCTCAATTCCAGGCAGGTGCTGCTAAGGGGAGGAACCTAGGCCACAAGCAGGTAGAGCCAGTTCCAGAACCAAGTCTGGTTACACGTGGTACCTGTACCCGATCCTTGGGCCTCAGGGGTGAGGACCAGTTCCGGGGGCTCAGCCCTCAGTGCCAGGACCATGCCTCTGTCTCACGCGTGACTCCTGGCCAGGCAGGCAGGATGAGAAGACGCAGGAAAGCCTTGGCTATCCAGAGGGCAGGGGGCTGTGTCTTTCCTATCAGTCCCTAAGTTCAGGGACTAGTCTCTGCAAATAAATGACAGACTCTCTTACTGGGACCATTGTCCATTTCTAAGTTTCTTTTCTTTTCTTTCTTTCTTTCTTTCTTTTTTTTTTTTTAAGATTTTATTTATTTATTTGACAGACAGAAATCACAAGTAGGCAGAGAGGCCGGCAGAGAGAGAGGAGGAAGCAGTCCCTGCGATGTGGGGCTCGATCCCAGGACCCTGGGATCATGACCTGAGCTGAAGGCAGAGGCTTTAACCCACCGAGCCACCTAGGCGCCCCCGTTTCCAAGTTTCTGTTAGAGAACTTGCAAACACACATAGAAGTAGAGAACAAAGCATAATGAACTAGCGTACCCACATCCCCAGACTCAGCAGCAAACAGTTCGAGGCCAATCTGGTTTCATCAACCTCTTCCCCACTTCCCCTGCTCCCACCCGGAGATGATTTTGAAGGACACCTCAGGCTGCATATTGTTTTACAGATTTTTCTGAATGTGTGTCCAAAGGTAAAGACTGCTTCAGGAAAAGGACAAAAATCCCTTAATTACAGAGATGTTTGTGAAGGCAAGGACTCACCTCTGGTTTCCTCCCTGTGGCCAGCTCAGGGGAGCCCCACGGCCCTGGGTTTGAGGTTCTTTCTGCTTCCAAATCACTTGCGTAGGACCCTCGCCACCAGTCACAGCGCAGCCCAGCAGAAGCTCTGCCCACGGGCATTGCTATTTTGAAAAACAACAACAACAACAAAACAACAACTTTGGTGAACGTTTGTATTCCTTGTGTTATAATTTTCACTCAACACTATTTTTAAAATCTAGCCTTGGTGCTCCAAACTGCTGTTCCATATCCCATGAGGTGCAGTCCCACAAATTTCTGCTCCCCCCCGTGGGAACGAGCTGTGGGGCTCCCCGGGCCTGGCGCGTGGGGACCTGGCTGAGACTCCTGGCATGCAGTCATGAGTGGCGCTGCTGGGTCACAGGGGACCTCATGTTTCATCTGACGGAGCATGGCCAACCCGAGTGCATAGCGCGCTACCTAGCCTACACCCGCCTGTGTGATGGGCTCCGGGGTCCCCATGTCCCCGCCCTTGCTGGGCTTTCTCTAGCTCTCTCATTTTTGCCCATCCGTTGGAGGTAAGTGAAGCCTGGTGCTTTTCAGCACCTCCCCTCACGTATGTTTGCTTTTGGGGGTCTTGTCTCCTTGCACTGCCCGTCCATATCTCTTGTCCATTTTGGGGGTTGGCTTGATGTCCTCCTGTTGCTCTGCAGAAGCCCCTTGTATTGTCTGGTCTAGAAACTAAGCCTTTGCGGGTTCTGACATGGCCAGCATCTGCCATCACTCTGTCATCTTTGGCCACTTTGAAACCTAACTCCTCTCCCTCCTGCTGGCCACCCAGCTCCTTGCTGAGTGGATGGCACAGGTGAGGCCCTTCTCACGTCTCTGCCCTTTTGGTAAATGCCAGGCATCTGGGACAGGGTACATCCTGCACCAGGAAGTTGCTCTTAGCATGGGGCTCAGGCACAGGGGTGGGAAGGACTGACCAGAACAGGACAGCTGCTGCCCCAGAGTCCTGTCCCTACTTCTTGGGTGCCCTTGCCCCTGATAGGTGTGGGTCCAACTGATTCCTTCATCCACACTTCCCACCACTTGACTGGGATATGACGTTGGCCTTTGGTTCTCCAACTTGACTGAGACCCTGCCACTGGCCTCAGCCCAGTGGAGAGAAAAAAACACACCCACTGACCACAGAGGTGGCTCAGTGGAAGCCTCAGAGAGCAGGCACTCAGGAACACAACTTGGACCACTGCCATAGCTGGTCAGGGAGGGCTTCTCAGAAAGGTGCCTTTGGTCTGGTCTTTGGAGGAAGCATGAGCATTCTGCAGGCCTCAGCAAGGTCTTGGTTAAAGCCCCGGGTGGGAATGGGAACGGACCTTTTTGTCTTTATCTCCCGGGAGTTTGATTTCTAGGTCTTTCCCTTTCATGGAATTGAGGGGTCTTTGCCTCTGGCTTCTTATTCTGAACATGGGCCAGGTGACCACAAGGGAAAGGAGGTTGGCTTGGGGGTTAGCAGATCTGCCTTCTCAGAGTGACCTGGGTCCAGTTCCTTCTCTCTGGACCTAGGCCCCCTCATGTGAATGAGGAGGGCCCGGGGTGGAGAGCACTCTCCCAGGACACTTCAGAATCCCCCATGGGCAAGGGCACTGAGGGTTGTCTGCCCCAGGTCTAAAGCCTCAGGACCTTCCTGGTCTCTCTGCTCTGTAATCTTCCTTTCTACCAGACCCAGCTCAGGCTTGATTTCTTTTTCAGGGTTTGCTCTCAGAGTCTTTTGGATTTTCCTTGCAACAGAGCCTGTGAGTTGGACAGATCCTGTGTGTTAGGCTGTAGGCTCGGTGTTTTACTTCATTTACTTCTCACAAGTCTGTGAGGTAGGTACTATGATACCGAGGGGCTCAGAGAGAGTAGGCTATCTGCCCAAGGGCATCCAGCTTATAAGCGTCAGGATAGAGGAGTCCATTTCCTCTATCTATGCCCCCATGGGTCCTCTCTTCCCTAAATTCCAGCTGCCTTGTTAGCATTCCCTGGCCAGGCACCTTCTATACTTCTCTTGGAATCCAAACCTTGATCTCACACAGACACCTCCACCTTTCCCATATTTACCCCTAATTTCCCCTCTGATAACCCAGCAGCCTCCACCGAGCCACGGGGATCCCCGAGGCTCCCCATTAGGCTCTAGCCCTGCAGTGCATGCTAGCGCCAGGGAGGGGCTTGGAGGGGGAGTGCCCTGGGCCTCACATCCTCCGGGTCACTCACTTCCCTGAGTTGAACAGGTTGAGCCATGGAGGAGGTCACGCTCAAGGGCCAAGCAGGGCTGGGGATCTGGGCCCTGGCAGCTGGCCTGGCATGTGCCCGAGGTGGCCAGCCTGAAGTTACGTGCTTGTCCTGCTGGAAGCTACTGGGTTATCAGAGGGGAGTGAATGGGCTGGGACACTCTGTCTCCTAGGACGTGCAGGGACTCATGCCACCTGGGTATGTGTGTGTGTGTGCATGCGCGTGCCTGCTACAGCTCTGGCTCCCTAGGAGGGGTGCTGGGAGTTCTAGGTCCAACACTTGACTCCCCTGCATCTAACAAATTCAGCAGAGTGTCTGGGACACAGCAGGCCTCGGACTCATCTGCTCTACCATTTTTGTTTTTTAAAGATTTTATTTATTTATTTGACAGACAGAGATCACACGTAGGCAGAGAGGCAGGCAGAGAGAGAGAGAGAGAGAGAGAGAGAGGAGGAGGAAGAAGGCTCCCTGCGGAGCAGAGAACCTGATGCCGGACTCCATCCCAGGATCCTGAGATCATGACCTGAGCAGAAGGCAGAGGCTTAACCCACTGAGCCACCCAGGCACCCCTGCTCTACCATTTTTATATTTAGGAGCCCAAGTCACATTTACTTCTCTCCTGGGCAAAGCCCCTCTCCCACCTTTGAACCCTAGTAGGGGGAGGGCTGGGAGTGAGGGCATGAGGTGGATGCTGGGCTGGAAGCTCGGCTACCCAGGCTGTGTCCTGAAGCCCCTCCCCCCAGCTGCAAAGGGGTTTCACCTCTAGGCCTCAGCTGCCTCCAATGAGCAGGACCAATGACCCCTATGGCGGTGGTTGCTCGGAGTCTGAAACAAACACCAGGGTGTGTCTGTGGTGTGTAAGTGCCACGGCATAAATGTGTGGTAGTGCTGCTGGCTGGGATCTTCACTTCCACTTAGCACTGTGCTAGGCCCAGGAAGGGTGATTGTCAGATACCCTGCCCCACCCAACAGTCCCACTTGATTTGTTAAGGCCTTAGCCCAGCTTGCTCCCCAGCCTCCCAGTGGCTGCTGCTGGGCTGGGCACAGTACCTTGTGCCTGCAAACTCCTGCTCTCAGGGGCTCTTAGGAGAGCCTACAGCTAGAACAGAGGCATATGTAGGTCCTCTGTGTTGGGCGGGGTGCAGGCAGGAGAGGGGAGGACATCCTTTGGGAGGTCACAGCTGGGTGTGTGTGTTGGCTAACACCACCAGCCCCTTGTGGAGCAGCCTGGAAGGCTTCCTGGAGGAATCAGTCTTGAATCTCCGTGTGGGAGCCAGCAGGCTGCCCCTGGTCCCAGCCATCACCGGCTTGTGGACTGGTATGCACCTGTCCCCTGTTTGCCCAGCCATGCCCAGCCCAGGACCCTGGAGAGCAGGAGGGAAGGGTGCCCAGCTGTGGGGGCAGAGCGTGGGAGCAGGTTTCCGTTCTTGCTGGCTCATGTGGGTAGACTCTGGGGAAGCTGGATCTTCTAGGTATGGTTCTGATGCTATGCAACTTGGCCCATTCTAATCTCTTAGACCCCATTTCCTCCCCTGCAAATGTGTGGTTAGCAGAGGTGATCACCCAGACCCTCAGGAACTCTGGGTGGGGGTCTGTTGGTAGTGACCCGGCCAGCCCAACCCAAGACCTTGTGCCCTGGAATGAGCCGGGAGTAGGGGAGACTTCTTTTTGTAACAGCCACCTCCTGGAGGGCTGTTTAGGGGCTGGGAAATACCCCCAGCAAAATTCAGTCCCTGGTGTCTGCCCCCTCCACCCCCCTATCCTCCTGCCACATTTTGTCCCCTCAGCGTTACATTCCACAGAGGAAAGTGATCCTGCACTCAAGGCCTGAGGATTATGGGCCAGAGAGGAGCCTGTGTTGTCCTGGGAACACTCACGTAGCCCTTTCCCACAGGTACCTTCCTCCCCCAACCAAAGGCTGGGGTTGGGGGTTGGCCCCCACACACCCCAGCCTGAAGAAGCACTGGGGCGACTGGGTTAGGGGGCCGGTCAGTCTTTTCCTCCCTCCCTGGGAGTCAGCGATCCAGGGTGGGGGTGAACTAGGTTGAGCTCCCAGGAGGTGGATGGGGGCTAGGTCCTGGGGTCTCCACATGCCTGTGCTTCCCTGCCCCCTCACTTCTGCCCCGACACCCCCTTCCCAGGCTGAAGCCCCCCTATCCCTACTAAGCTGGGGATTTCCGCAGGCTGAGCCAACCGCCTGACCCTAATTATGGTGCCTTCATCCTGTTGGGGTTAAGCTCCCAGTGGCCTTCACTGCCCCCACCACAGAGGCGAGGCCTGGGGTCAGAGATTCAGGAGGCTCAAGCCTGGTGGGCCCCCTCTGGCATGAGCTGGTGGCCAATCTTCTCCCTGGGGGCCTCAGAGGGTGAGTTGATGCCTTGTCTTGGGGGTCTGGGTGGACAAGCTAAGATGTCCCGAGAATGCTGGGAAAGGAAGGAGCCAGTTCTCTGGAGAGCCCTCGGGATGGGGGTGGGGGGTGGGTAGTCCTGGGGAGCTGACCTCTGGAGAGCAGGGGAGTCTGAAGATGGGAAACTCCCAGAGGCCCCATTTGCAACCCTGGCTTCATTTAAAATCACCTAGAAAGATTTTTTAAAAAATACCCATACCTCAGCCCCACTCCTCCTGACATTGATTTCATCAGCCAGCCGGGGCAAGCACTGACATTTTACAAATTCTCCCCAGGTGATTCTCTTGTATAGCCAGTTTGAGAAGGCCCTTGAGGGAGGTCACTCCACTAGTTGGGCAAGGCTGGGTTGGAACTTGGCATTTCTAACCCTCTGGCAGGCCACTTCCTCTTGGCCTCCTCTGTCGCCTGGAGGCTTACCGCTGTCCCATTCATTTCATTATTCAGGTCCTTCTGAGCTGTGCGACCCTGGGCAAGTTGCTTAACTTTGCTGTGCCTGACTTCTCAGCTGCAGTCATAGGCCCTAGTGATAAGAATTGAGTGAGATGGTGCCTGTAAGGGCCGAGCAGCTCTTGAGGGAAGAGTAAACGTTATCCTTCCTTCTGCCTTCTGCCCGCAGCCAGGGCAGGGTCTGGGCATAAGTTTCCTTGATCATCCCGCCCATCAGGCAGGTACAAGTGTCAGAGCTCTCTCAGGTGGAGTGGGGGAGTGGCTGTCTGGAAGTCCCCTGAGCCCTGAAAGGGAGGTGTGAGGTGGAGGGAAAGTGCTGGGAAGAACGGCTCCCTCATCCACCAGATCTCATGCTTTTCCTACTGGAGGGTGTCGCCGGTGAGGGGCCTGCAGCTACAGGAATGGCCGCCAGGTGTCACCCTCAGCTCATGCTTGAAGTGAAGGCAGTGCAGAAAGAAAAAGGAGTTGGGTAGAGAACAGGAGGATACCCCTCCCGCCCCAGGAGTGGGTGAGTTTGGAGAGGGCCCTAGATGGTGGGATGGCTGTTAATTTCTGCAGAAAGGTGTTGGGTAAAGGCTCATTTGTCTGCCTTCAGACATGCTGACAGCAAATCCCAATTCAACAGGTTCTTTTTTTTTTTTTTTAAAGATTTTATTTATTTATTTGACAGAGAGAAATCACAAGTAGGCAGGCAGAGAGGCAGGCAGAGAGAGAGGAAGGGAAGCAGGCCCCCTGCTGAGCAGAGAGCCCGATGTGGGACTCGATCCCAGGACCCTGAGATCATGACCTGAGCCGAAGGCAGCGGCTTAACCCACTGAGCCACTCAGGCGTCCCTCAACAGGTTCTTTATGGGGCACCTGCTGCATACATAGAGTAAGAATTTTACTGAACACCTACTATGTGCGAAGTCTGTACACAGTTGACCTTTCAATATTCACAACAACCCTTGCAGTTAGTCCAATTATTAGTTATATATAAGGAAACAGGCTCATACTGGTTTTGTTATGTTACAGATAAGGAAACAGAGGCTCATACTGGTTTTGTGTTGGGCCCAAGGTCACCCAGTTGGACAAGGACTGAGGCCTGTCTGGAGCCTAAATTGTTTCTCCTACCTGGGTTAACTCACAGAGAGTTCTAGAACAGGAAACCCGTAGCAGGCTTCCCATCGGGTTGGGAGAGGATGTGGCAGATGGCCCTGCTGTCTGGCTCTGCCGATTGGTAGCCAGTGAGGAGCTCAGACAGACCAGGCTGCCAGCAGGCAGAGGAAGGAGCCACGCTCGCTGGGGTGGCTGAGCTGGGGTTGGGATTCGTTCTTGGTGCTGGGCACGGGCAGGTTCCCGACAAAGAAGCAACCTCACCCCCAGAGTTATTTCAGTTTTCTTTTTCTTTCTTTCTTCTTTTTTTTTTTTTCTAAGATTTTATTTATTTATCAGAGAGAGAGAGGGGGAGAGAGTGAGCACAGGCAGACAGAATGGCAGGCAGAGGCAGAGGGAGAAGCAGGCTCCCTGCTGAGCAAGGAGCCCGATGCGGGACTCGATTCCAGGATGCTGGGATCATGACCTGAGCCGAAGGCAGCTGCTTAACCAACTGAGCCACCCAGGCGTCCCTGCTTTTCCTTTTTTAAAAGATTTGACTTATCTATTTTAGAGAGAGAAAGAGCAAGGGTGCATGGGGGGAGGGGCAGAGAGGGAGAGAGAATCTGAAGCTGACTCTGCTCTGAGCACAGAGCCTGATGAGGGGTGTGATGCCACAAACGTGAAATCGTGACTTGAGCCAAAACCAAGAGTCTGACGCTTAACTTACTGAGCCATCCAGGAGCCCCTATTTCAGTTCTCTTCCCTGTCAATTCCAGAGGCACACTTCATGCAACACCCTCTCCCTGCCTCCTGCCCTCTGCTGGGCTCTGTACTGACCACTTCTCAGGACAGATACTAAGAGGGACAAGACAAGTCATCCCCCACCTGCAGCCACTCCACCTGAAACCTAGAACAGTGGTATCCAAGGAGTTTGTGATCATGCCCTCTAACAATTAAAAAAATTATTGCATATGCATTAGTAATATAAGCACATTTTTATATTTACCTTATAAATCACACTCCCACTAAGTGAAAAGTTGAAATTAAAAAAACAAAAACAAAAACAGATGTCCTATTATTTTCCTCCTGTACCTCTGTACCTTTCCCCAACACACAGCACTTCAGACCCACCTGTTCCAGGAGATGAGAGGGTAGAGTTGGCCCAACCCTGCTCAGTGTGGATGTATGGTCAGTGTTCCAGAACATCCTTGCCCCAGAAAGGGACGGGTGGGAGTGTGGGCAGACAAGAAGCCACGTCTGGGAGGGATCAGGATAATCCAGGCAAGAAGCCCGTTTTTATTTTCAATCGTGATGCTGAGAATGTTATAATGCTTTTTAAACTGTCCCAGGACATACAGAGCCGGGACACTGAGTCCCAGGTGGTATCTGATTTCACGTACTTTAGGTAGTTCTGTTCCATTTCCAACAGTTCAAACCACCCCCCCTCACCCCCCTCACCTCACACCCCACTTCCTGGAGGTTGGGGAGCATTCCACCCACTACACATACTTGGGACAGGAAGGAGAGAGCCCATGGGGGTGGCACTCAGGGGCCACTTTCTCTGGGGCTTTGTCCTCCACTGCCCCTCCTGGGTTGCAGGCTCCGTGTCCCCCTTGCCTAGGTAAATTCTCATGTGGGGCCCAATACTTGGGGGGCCCATGAATAGGGGTTGCAGGAGAAGAGGGGCAAGAGGCTGCATTTGGGATACAGAAGGGAGCCCCTCTAGAAGGCACCCTTACTCAAGAGAAGTCTAAAGAGAAGCCCCCTTCCTCCTCCCCCGGTGCTGGAGAAGGCCCCGAGGGCCTGTGAAGGCATCTGTCCGCCCCTGAGGGTGGCTGCCAGGCGGGCAGCCATTATGGCAGGTCTGGGTGCTTTTGTGAGCAGCGGCTGGGTGTCTGCTTCTGCAGTCACTGGGCTCTTGTTCTGCGCGGCGAGGGGTGTGGGGGTGAGGGCACGTACGTGACGCAGGGCACGAACAGCCTCACCTACCAACCGTTCTCCTGCCAGGTACAACCAGCCACTGCGGCTGCCCGCCGTCCTCCTCCTCCCTTCCCTGGGCACGGCCAAGCCGGGGGGCAAATGACTTGGCGGGTACCTCCCCTCGCTTGGACCCACTGGTGCAGGGCGGGCTCACCTAGAGCACAGGCAGGACTCCCAGCTAGGTGGGTGCTCTGCCAACACCCCTCCCTGGCTCCCAGCCAGAACGACGGCGGGTGGGGGTGGGCAGGGGAGGGTTAGTGAGGCAAAGGAGGGGGCGCAGAGCAGAGATAGGCCCCCTCCCCTCTCCGAGACGGGATGGGTAGTGCAGGGCAGAGGGCTCTGAAAGAAGGGGGAGTTGCTCTGTTTAGGGCCCAGGAAATGATTTCCATGCAAATGAGATGCAAACTCCTTAATGAGTTTGCAATTAGGAGAGGAGGCTGCCAGGCCCGGGCAGTGCCTGCGGGTTTTATGAATGGGCCTGCGTGGGGTGGGGGTGGCGGCGCGCCGGCCCGCCCCCACATTTCCCTGCTGAAGCGGCCGCGACATGCCGCGCCGCACGTTGCTGCCTCCCGGCCCCGCCGAGACCTGGCCCGTCACCAGCGGGTCAGCTGCTTCAGACGGGGCGCGGGAGGCTGTGGGCCAGAGTCCCCGCCACGCCGCCCGCCTGCCGGCGACGCGTCGGGCCCGACGACACGCCCCCTGGGGCCTGAGGCGCCGGGAGGGGGGGACTCTCAATGGCGCCCCTTTTCCCTGTTATTGGAATGGTTTCCTGAAGGAGGAGACAGTGAAATTAGCCTTCAGGCCCTGTTTCCCTCAGGATGGGCGGCACTGGGACGTCACTGGCCACAGGAGGGGGGTGTGCCCCTAACTTGGAAGGGCAAAGACCTTGGGAGGGATAATAGTATATGAGAGAGGGCAGGAACGAGTTCCAATTCCAGAACCCCTTGCACCTCCCAGTCCTCATGTCTGTTCCCACCAGCCTCACCTCAAAAGGCCTGTTCCCACCACTCCAGGGCACCTGCTTTTTTTCTACAATGCCCCTTAGGTCTGATCTGGGCCTTGCTCAGACCTGGGGGCCAAAGAGTGTCTCCTGGGTGGGTGGTCAGCTCTATTCAGAAAGGGATTCAGCAGAGTTTGAGAGTTGAGCCCTATTAGGCCACATACCCATCCCCTCCCCCACGCTTTCGGAGTAAATTAACTAATTACCTCCAATTAAAGCACCATGCTCTCTGTTCCCTCCTGGGCTTCAGTCCCCGCCCCTGGGAGTCCTCTTCACCCTGGCTGGGTCTGGAAGGGGGCCTGGTCATTAAGGTGGAAGCAATCAGTGAGCCGAGCAGGGGAAGGGAGGGGAGGTGGGGGAAGCCCACAGAGCCATTTACTTTTTGGGAGTGGTCCAGGCAGTCTGGTCCTCTGCCTTCCTTGAGGTCTTGGCACCTAGGCCCATGTGGGGCCTGTGAAGGTTGAGAGCAGGGGCCACCTTTGGAGGGAAGACCTGGGCCTGTGCAGATGCTGAGGCTCTGAGGGTAACCCTCCTCAGAAAAAGCAACTTCGGGGGCAGGTTCTAGGAGCTGCCTGTTCTTGGTGGCACCTGTTGCCTCCCTCACCCAACACACCTGGAGGGACTCCAGATGCCCAGAGGTCCATCCAGTCTTTCCTCCCTCTAGCCTCAGCTCCTCTGGCTTACAGCAGTGAGAACACACCTTCATCCTTTTCCTCCTGTCCTCTGTGGCCTGGAAGCCCAGGCCCTAGCGCTAACTGGCCCACAACCCCCTTACACCCCCTTGTACCACGTGTGAGACGTGATGAGGAGGAGGCCTGGCAGCCAGAGGCAGAGAGAGGGATTGTTGACCTGGGCCTCACCTCCAGGGAAGCTGGTCTTTCCTGAGACAGACAGTACCACACCAGGCTGTGACTCAGGCCCCTACACCACCTTAAGTCCCACTATGCTTGGGCTTGGGCCATCCCTGTGTAGGGGAAGGGGGTGGGGCACCGGCGGAGGCAAGATTTGTCAATTGCAGACTTCTTCTGGGGTCACCTCTCCCAGATCCGGTAGGACACTGAGGCCTTCAGAGTGAGTGGCTGTGTGAGCCATCCAGGGCAGGGGCAGGGCTCCACACACAGAAAAGGCTGCCCCTGGTGTCTCCTGAGCCCCCCTCTGCGGGCTTGGCTTCCCCTCCACTGTCTACTGAAAGCCGGCTCAAAACTCCCCAACTCCAGAAAGGCTTCAGCATACCTTCCTTATATGTGGCCAGTATGCCAATCTCAGCTATCTCCTGGTTTTCACTTTTTTCTGTGACTCTTGTCCCCTTCTCCAAAACCTCCACGAGGGGATCTGCAGGACTCTGTTCCTTCGTGCACTTCCAAGCGGCCAGCAGAGGGCGCCCAAAAAAGACGGAGGCACCCGGGAAGGAACAGACAATCTGCTTCCCTGGATCCAGGCACTGTGCAAAGTCCAGGCTTGGTTTGTATAAAATGAAACTGACCCAGGATGCCTTCCTCGCTGGGATCTAGACTTAACCTGTCAGCAGAGTGCTAGAGGTTAGACTACAGGTTGAACCCAGTGGCTGCCTTGGAGATGAACCTAGGTGGCCTTGGGCAGGAAGGAGAGGATGAGAAGGCGGACCCCTCCCAGCAGTTTTAATGGGGAAGGGGCACGGGAGATCGTCAGCTTTTCTTCCCTGAGCCTTGGAGAAGGGTTGGGAGGGGCTGCAGAAAATAGCTGTTGTCCCAACCCGTGGGAACGGCAGCTGTAGATTTCAGGGCCACATTTGGATTCCTGGCAGGATGGGGAGCTGGTCAGTTTGGGATCTCCCTAGGATTGAAGATCCACCCCTTGGTGTCCTCCCACCATTACATTTCTGCGGAGTTCTTTACAAACAGGTGTAAAGGGCACAAACTGGTAATAAGGGTGAATTCATGCCAGTCTAGGAGGGGACCTCCTGACACTCATTCCTGTGGATGTGGCCCCAGGGCCCTGGGCAGCAAACTGCTCTTCTGGGCCATCAGACCTTTCTTCCAGCCTGTCCGAGTGTGCATGGTGAGATGCTGGCCTTCCTCTTTTGGAAATACTGGGAAATAGGCTCTGTGTCCATCCTGAACATTCCACTTCTTCCAGGGACATAACAGAAAGGAGAAGGGGAATGGGGCTCCAGTATCCTCTAGGTACCCCATGCCACGAAAAGGTGGAGTGGGGAAGGGCTTATTTGGTCATCTCACACAAAAGCCTGGAAATGGGACTGGAAAGGGAAAAAGGGAGACAGGATACCAGGAGCGGTTCTTCCTTGGGTTTGGGGTTTTGAGGACGGGACAACACAGAGAAAAACCCGGTGGGCTAGGTTCCAGGTCACCCAGGCACGGAACAGGGGGATGGCCGTAATGGTCCTTCAGGAGCGAACGATGGCGAAGTAGGGAGGTGAAGGGGGCAGCGTTGCGCCCACCCGGGGTCCCCCCAAACCCCTCTCTCCCAGCTCTCCCCAGCCCGGGCCGCCGCGGCCCCTCCTCCAGACCTGGGCGCCGCCTCCCCCTCCCCTCCTCCTCCCCCTCCCACCCTGGCGCTGCAGCTGCTGCCGACGGACCATTCTGCACGTAGCGAATGGAGGAGACGCACAAGGGAGGCCTCAAGTGCGCGCGCGCGCGGGGGCCGGAGCGGCGCGGGCGGGGGAGCGGCTGCGAGCGCGCGTGCGCGTGCGGCGACGGTCCTGAGCGCGCGCGCTGAGCTCCGGAGCGCGCATCCTCTGCGCGCCGAGGTTAGGGATGCTCGGGGGATGGGACCCCCGCCGCTCCGGGTCCTCCCAGGACATTCTGTCCCCAGTCCGGGGAATCCCACCTTTACCCAGGCCCCTTTTCATCTTCCACCCCAGTGGTATGGTTCTTTGCGCGTAGTAGGCGCTTCATGATGACGGGGTGCTCAAATGAATTAATTTGTTCCCCCTCCTCATCTTCTGGGTCTCGGATCTACAGTCAGCTGGGTCCTGGGCTGGAAGGGGGTCTTGGGGCGGGTTCCTAGAGGGTCGAAAACTCTAGTTCCTTGGGGACTGGATTCATAAGCCTGTAGCCCTGCCTTTGTCCCAGTAGCTTTCAGCCTGGAGGCCCTCTCCCTCCCACTTGTCCGCACCTGAATCCAGGTCAGGCCCAGAAGGCATCCAGAGGGCCTTCAAAAACAGCTGTTAAGGAAAAACGAATGAATGCTTTGACCTCTCTTTTTCTAAGATGGGGAACTCCCAAGGGCATGCCTTTCCCTGTCACCTCCTCCCACTGTATGTCACCTGCACAAATCCCACTCCTGGGGTGTCCAGGATGGGACCGCTCTCATCCCACACTGCTTGGCAAAGGTGTGGTGTGGTGAACACAGAGTCTGTGTCCTGAGATCACCCAGGAGGGCAGGGAGGCCATGCCAGGCTGTGGCAGGCAGTGCTCATCCTTGAAGTGTCTGCTGAGTCCCAGGGGGCACCCTCCCTACTTCCTGAGCCCCTGATCTCAAGGGGCTGCTAAGTGGGTAGCCTGGGGGCTGCCCTTTCCTTTCTCTGTATCCTCATTTCACCGTCCCTGCTGCTCAGAGGCATGGGATGAGGTCTCTTAGGGCTGTGCAGGCTTTGGGCCAGGCAGGTGCAAGGTCTTGTGGAGGTGTGTCTGAATAAGATTGGTTCCTTTTTGGACCTCCTGGGGATAAGTAGAGGGGGACTGTTGAGTGGCATGTGGGGGTGAAGGTGGCTGAGGGTTCTATGCCACACATGTTCACTTGAACTTGCCCAAGTTTGATCTCACTGAACCACAGTTTCCTGTCTAATGGGAATACAGCCTTCATCTAGTGGGGCTTAAGGATTAAAATGTTGAGGATTAAAATGTAGTCTGCATCCAAATGCCTCATGTGTTGAAGACAAATGCTCAGTAAGAACTAAATCTTTTTATTATTATTGTGTGTAAACTGACTGTAAGGCTGGGGACGGTTCCCTCAGCTGCATTTCCATGGATGGAGTGAATTCAAATCCTTGAGCTGGCAGCTCTTTGGAATTTAGAGGTGGGTTTTCAGAAAACTATAGCGGAACCCGTAGTATGTCATCCTTTTGTCATCATCCAAGAATGAACAATTTCACATGAGTTTTCCAAACATTAATATCTGAGACCTTAAACAGATATTTGGGATGGAAATCACTAGTGGGTATTACACACTTTCCTGCCTTCTTAATCAGAGGTTACAGAACATGTGAGTCTTTATGACTCAAAAGTTGTGGTTACAAGTGTCCATCACTATTCTGGCTATGATACAGTGAAAACCCAAGGTCCTGTTTGGCCCCACACTAAAGGCTCTTTCCATGGTGGCTACTTTTCATGGTTCTTGTGTCTGCTTTTTAGGATTCTTCATCACTTCATCAGCTTTCTTCCTATTAGCTGTCACTTCCACTCCCATCACTCTGCCTGCAGACCATCCCCCCAACTCATTTTTAACTTGTTTCTATTCTGCTCTGGGCTGAGAAATCAGAAAATCACATCTGTTAAAAGATGAGAAAAACAACACGATCTTTTGAACTCGACAAATTATATTAAAATTCATCTGGAAAAGTAAACATGCAAAAAAAAGAGCTTGGAAAATTCTGAAAGAGAGACATTATAAGGGGCGACTAGTGTTACTAAAATGTTGTATAAAGCTCCAGTAATAAAACAGTTGGGTACTGGCACAAGAACAGACAGACAGATCAAAGGAACAGAATAGAGTCCAGACACACACCCGTGAACAAGTGGAAATTGAATATATGATAAAGGAACATTTTAGATCAGAGGAAAAAAAGATGAATTATAATCAAATTGGACAACTGGCTAGCTGTTTAGGAAAAAAAAATCCAAACAGTTCTCTACTTTATTCATTATTCTGAAATAAGTCCCAGATGGACCAAATATTTAAATGTAAAATGGAAATCATAAAATTACTAGAAGAAAATGTTTAATACAACTTTTAAAGAATATATTTTTGGATTGGGGAAGGTGTGACACAGAATATAGGAGTCATGAAGGGAAAGACTTTAAAAAAATGGCTCCATAAAAATATAATATCTTAAAGTCTAAAGGCAAATACACCAGGAAAAAAGATTTTCAATATCTATGACTGGTGAGTTCATATAGTCAATATGGAAAAGGACAGTAAATAGAAAAATGGGAAAAGCCCATGAACAGAAAAGGGAAGACTAATGGCCAACAAACAGGTAAAAATGTCCCCCCTCAGTCAAAGTAAAAAAAATCAAAATGAAGAAACAGTAAGATTCTCTTTTTCCCAATGCAACTGGCGACCCAGACATCCTCCGAGTTGGCAGGAAGGCAGTCGTACCTGAGGAGGGGGTTGGCCATACCCATGAAAAGAATTCATTCACCAACCATTGGCTTAGGGGTTCCATCACTAGTAATTTATTGGACACACTGTCACAGAAGTCACAAGTATTCCAAGTATACACACAACTGTATTCACTGCAATATTATTTCCAGATCTAAAAAATGGAAGAAATGTCAAGCCTATCATTAAGGCACTGATTAGCTATGTTATGGGGCACTCAAACACCAGAGTAAGAGGCAGGGGTTAGGGTGCCTGGGTGGCTCAGTGGATTAAAGCCTTTGCCTCCGGCTCAGGTCATGATCCCAGGGTGCTGAGATCAAGCCCTGCATCAGGCTCTCTGCTCAGCAGGGAGCCTGCTTCCCTTCCTCTCTCTCTGCCTGCCTCTCTGCCTACTTGTGATCCCCCCCCCTCTCTGTCAAATAAATAAATAAAATCTTAAAAAAAAAAAAAAAGCAAGGGGCAGCACTTTGCTTAAAGGTGTTAGTCAGCAAAGAGTACCCCGTTGGGCTGCATCAGCATCTTGCAAAAGCCAGTTAGAGATCCCAAATCTTGGGTGGCCTCTGAATGACTGGGTCAGGAACCCTGGGGCTGGGGCCCAGCAGTCTATTTTGTCATGTTCTCAAAGGGATTCTGATGCCTGCTCACGTTTGAGAAGTACTGGAGGGGAGTATGTCGCTTTTGTGTAAAAATGGGATATAAATCTATCTGTCCTCTGCTTCAAAAATCTCAGGGATTCACTCAGAGCCAATGGAGATGAACTTGTCACTTTTCATTTTTTTGCTTGTTTCTGAACTCTTCAGACATTTTCTCCTGAGAATATATTGCCTTGATTTTCTAAAAGAGTAGTTAATAAACAAGCTATCCCAAAAGGAGACGCGAAATGTGGTCTAAACACACAGTGGAATATTATTCAGCCTTAAAAAGGAGAAAATTCTGCCCCTGCTACAATGTGAGCGAACCTTGAGGACGTAAGGCTAAGTGAAATCAGCCAGCCACAAAAGGGTGAAAAACTGTATGACTCCACTTTAATGAGGTACTGAAATCACAGAAACAGAAAGTAGAATGGTGGTTGCAGGGGCTCTTGGCAGGGGGTGGAGGTGGTGGAAGGAAGAATGAGAAGTTTCTTGGGTAGAGTTTCGGTTGGGGAAGATAAAAAGACTTCTGGAGAAGGATGGCGGTAATAGTTGCACAACAGTGTGAATCACTTCATGCCACTGAACTGTGCACTTAAAACTGTGCACTTAAAACTGTGTGTGGTAAAAGTGGTGAATTATATATATATATTTTTAAAGATTTTATTTATTTATTTGACAGAGAGAGATCACAAGTAAGCAGAGAGGCAGGCAGAGAGAGAGAGGGGAGGAAGCAGGCTCCCTGCCGAGCAGAGAGCCCGATGCGGGACTCGATCCCAGGACCCTGAGATTATGACCTGAGCCGAAGGCAGCGGCTTAACCCACTGAGCTACCCAGGCACCCTGAATTTTATATTCTGTGTGTTTTACCACAATTGAAAAAAAAGAAAAAGAAAAAAAGCTAACCGACCCCAAAGGTGTGTCAAGTAGGGATAGCAACTGAAGCCAGAAGGTTCTGTGAGAGCCTCCCTCTAGATTAAGTGTGAGTTTGAGGGTTGGGCTCGATGACAGCTCTTTCTGCTGCAGAGTGTGGGTTGTAGCAAGTCTTGGCATTTGATAAGAGAGAGACCATATCCTCACCCACACAATGGGGGGTAGACCTAACGATCTTGCTGCCTTGAGAGAAGGCACAGGCTGATGATAGGTACAGAGAGGAGAGTGGGTTGTACGGAAAACGGAGAGGCCTGCTAGGTATTGGGCCGTTGCCCTTGGCTTCTGTCTCTGCTGAGACCCTTCCATTGGCTGCCAGGTGGGGCATGGCTGGCTCTCCACTTGGGTCAGGGCTCTGCAGAGAGTGTTGTGAACCCAGTGGCCCTGAGGGAGATGGTTCGTAGGGGGTGAGGAGGGAAAGAGGGCAGGATGAGTAGAAACTGTCAGGGCAGGGCATGGGTTTTTTGGGAACAAGTCTGTGCTCAGATATCTGGCTGGAGCAAGGCCTGGACTTGAAATAGGGATGATGCTAGGGAAGGGGGTGAGAGAGGAGGGGGCACTGGCTAAACCAGACCTAGCACAGCCAACTGGCTGGGGCCCAGAGACAGAGGATGGCATGTGGGCTTCCTCTGGCCCTCCTGCCAGCTTGGGCGAGAAGGCTTCTGCATCACACTTTGGAAGGTCAGAGATGGTCCATACTGGCAGTTCTGCTGTATTTGCTAGACCCTCCCTTCCTAGGAACCAGGAATCTGGGGCTGCCAGGAACTGAGAAGGGGGAGCTTGTGGCCACGGAGGGGCCCAGAGATAAAGAAAGAAGCCTTTCAGGTTGAGAGCGCAGTGCAAAATGAAGGGAAAGGGGAGAGCTCTTATGAGCTTCTGTGTATTCTCTAGAACTAGGGCAAGAGACACCAATGAGGGGACCATGATATTGAGGTTGGAAGCTTTCTGCCCGAATCCCCCACCCCTACCCCTGGGCCAGCCTACATCAAGCAAACTCCTTTCAGGAAGCTGGAGAGCAGTCCCTAACTTCAAGGAACTTAGCCCGACTGGAAGACAGGTCATCTTAACTCAGGCAAAGTGGGTGCTTACCACAAGCCTGGACTGCTCACTCCAGGGCTGAATCTACCTGGGTCTGCAACAGTTATAGCACATCTGAATAGTGGGGTTGGGACCTCAGGGCACTCTCAGCCATGGTGATGCACAATTCTCAATGCTATGTGGGGAGACACAGACTCTCTGATCCCACCAGCCTGGACATGGGGTTGTCGGTGAAACAGAGAAAGCCAGGAGCCATTTCTTCCTCTGGGCCATGCCAACCCCAGCATTGCATAGCCTGTGGTTCACTCCCCTGAAAGAGGTGCTGGAGATCAGGAGGAGACAGGGAGGATTGGGGCCAAAGACTGGGGAGAGCCTTGCTACAGGTATGAAAATGGGATTAATGGTATGGGGAGGAATTCCTGGGCCGTCCATCCTGTTTCCTGCTTCCTTCACTACCAAATGCATCCCCTCTAGGATGGGGCTGTCCTCTTGCAGGTACCCACTGGGGTAGGAGGCCTCTCCTCTCCTCAATCCAGGGGCCAGCATGCTGGAAAAGGACTAGCTGATAGGGTTGGGACCTTCCTCCTGTGCTGATTTGGACTCAGGGACCTGCCTAGCCTGGCCTTCTCAGGCCACAGATGCCTGGGCTTGTCTGCACCTCCCCACGCTATGCTTTGGATCTGGGGGGGATCTGGGCCTGCACCCCCTGCAGCTGAGGACAGCCAGATGTGAGATGACGACGCTGGGACTGCCAGCTGTTTCTGCTGGACTCCCACTTTCAGCTGGGCCCTGTACACATGTCCTAGGAGGGCCACCCTACCCAGCAGATGACTTAGCATGAGATACTAGGGCTAGACTGCAGGAGGGACTGAGCGCTCAAAGGGGTGAGGGGGTAAACCGGGAACAGGTTGCTTACTGAGTAGTCAGACAGTGAGTATAACAGTCCTCCTTCAGGATGGGGGTTTGCTGACAAGTCAATCCCCTCTCCCCGCAAGCAGTCTGAAAAGCCCCTGTGATAGAGATGGCATGTGAATCACCAGTTCTAAGGCTAAGGAGATCCGGTTCAGATCCAGTTTGACGGAAAAGATAAGCCTCTGCCTTCAGGGAAGCCACAGCTGAGGGGCAGACCCAGCCCTGTCCTCAGGGAGCCCCCACTTGACGGGGAAATGCCACGTTCTCCCTCCTCGGCATGTTCTTTTCTCTCCCTAGCCCCATCCTCTGTTCTCACGGAGGTTTCCTTCCCCAGGAGAGATTGGGTGGGGGGCGTCAGAAGCTCCCGTCTGGCTCTGCCCCCTCCTTCCTGCTGACTCCAGGCCTGCTCACCCTCCCTGTGTAAAGCCCACGAAGCCCGAATATGAGGGTTCCAGGCGGGAGACTGAGTCATGGTGACTCAAGGGTGACCTGAACTCCCATCAACATCAAGACAGCAGTGCGAGAGGTGGTACGAGACCCAGGGTTAGGAAGAGAAGGGGCGCCTGCGGACTCCCAGCCCTTCTTTTCTCTCCTGTGAGTGCTGGGGACGCGCATGCGTGCAAGAGAGCATCTACGGCTCAAAGCCCATGTCCTCTGCATCTCGGCAGACATGTGAGGCTGGAATGAATCATGGAGCGAGAAGTGGATGTCTGGAAGCCAGATGTGGCCCAGCTGTTCGGGGCAAGGAGCCCAGCCACCCCCAGACCAGATGTGGCAGCTCTTCTGTCTCTCTCCACCCTCTATCTTCCAGGCTCTCGGAGAGTTTCTGGGGACGATCCCCCACCCTGGACCCAACTAAGGATTCTCAATCCTTACTGTGAGGAGTTATTCTCCCCCCATCAGGAAGGCATCCCCAAAGGGTAAGAATAGGGCCTGCACATAGTCACATGTACCCCATCCCCCTTCACTTAAGCCTGAGTGTTCGCCAGCACAGACGCCCTCAGACAGAGAGCTCTTCCAGGGAAGAGGCCATGACTCCTCCATCAGATTAGAGGGTCTGAAGGAAGCTAGGAAGAGTGCCTGCATACAAATGCACAGCACTCACTCAAACATGTGTTCCTGAAGACATGAATACCTAAGCTGGGGCTGCCTATGAGCAGAGGCTGAGTCTCCCCATCATACTGTAATTTCCCTTAAGCAGACGTCAATCCAACTTCCTCATCAGACTGGAAGTTCCCTGAAGGTAGACCTCCTTTCTCTCCCTGTCAGACTGGGGTCCCTGAGGCAGGGTTGTGTTTACCCCTCAGACTGGGGTCCCTGAAGGCAGACTTGTGTCTCCCCCCATCAGACTGGGGTTCTCTGAGGACAAGGCTGTGTCTACCCCCATCAAACTGGGTTCTCTGAGGGTAGGACTGTCTCCCCCTCAGCCTGGGGCTCCCTGAGGCAGGGCTGTGTTTCCCCTTCAGACTAAGGTCCCTGAGGGCAGAGCTGTGTATTTCCCCTCAGACTGGGGTTCCTGAGGGCAAGACTGAGTCTTGCCCCTCAGGCAGCTTCCTCCAGAGTCCCTGGAACTAAGGTTTGCCAGTTCCCCTCCTTGAGCTGTTCAGTCATCTCCTCATTTCTTGAGGCTCCCCTATGTCTCCTGTGGTCCCTTCTGTGGTCACTTCACTCCCAGTGGCTAGGAATCTCCCGGCAGATTCCCAGCATCTTCAACATGGCTGGTGACTCAGCCCCCTCAGCCTTTCTTCCCTTGCCTGACCAGCCTTAGGCCTCACATCACGGTGGGGAATCCCCTGTTTCCCTCTTTCTCTGACGTCTATGCCTGTCTCCTATGTCCTCCCAGTCAGGACGGCCCCCTCCCTACCCACACACACTGTGGTCCTAATCC
Source organism: Mustela putorius furo (assembly GCF_011764305.1). Lineage (NCBI taxonomy): Eukaryota > Metazoa > Chordata > Mammalia > Carnivora > Mustelidae > Mustela > Mustela putorius. Next base: position 10,720,349 of record NW_025422123.1, on the reverse strand, counting down.
ACTAGCAGAGATCATGAGAAGGGAACGTGTCATACATGAGGCTTCATTTTGTCTTCGCAAGCCTGAGGTGTAGATAGGGAATGTGATCTCTGTTTGGTAAGTGAGGAAATGGGCTCAGAAAGGCTGAGGGACCTACTCAGGGTCACACAGCTCCTGGGTGGCCAGCTAGAAGTGAGAGCAGAGCCTGACTATGCATGTGTGCTTAGTCAGGTAGCCTGGATGACATGCCTTGCTTCGCTTCTGCTCTCAGGGAGCCCCAGCTTGGAGGGTCTGTGTCTGCAGAAGTACTTTTCCTGTCTTCCTTTAGAACTGCTAATCTGATGGGGGAGACACAGTGCCTGCCCTCAGCCCATTCTCTTCAGCTCTATTGCAGGTGCTCACAGTCTCCCTGGGGAGAAGACAGGGAGATCCCAGTGCCCATGGTTAAATGACAGTGCTTGAGCTGTGACTAGGGCCACGTAGCTGAGCATGCTGGTGGCTGGCAGCAGAGCCTGAGTGCCAGGGAACAGAGCTGCTCTGTGGGTTTGGCTTGAGGGAGCGCAGGCTGGTATGGTGGCCTTCAACCAGCCAGAGGATGTTCTGGTCACCTGATGGAAGGACACTGAGCTCTGCTAGGTGAAGAGGAGGGGCCCCTTCCATGCGCAAGGCACACACTGAGAGCTTCCTCACTACCTCACCTCGAACACTGTAGAGGGAACGAAACATGGACCCAGACACAAGCTTCTCTTGGCCTAAAGCACACCCTTCCTGGCTTTGAGCCCATGTCTGTCAGACCCCAAAGCCATTCCTCCCATGGGGTAAGAGGCTGAGCGTTGCCCAGTCCCATCCCTGCTCCTGCTGGATTCTGTTGAAAATAGTTGGTCTTTAGACTCAGCCTACCTGGGTTTGAATTCTGACTCTGTTCCTACCTGCCGTGTGGTTGTGATAAGTTACTAACTTCTCCATACCTCTGTTTCCCCACGTATTCTATGGGTATAATGTAATGGTACTTATTATATTGAGGCTTACTTGGTATTTGTGAGCTGGTGACCCAGAATACTCATATGCAGATTTTGGCCTCTTCTTCCCTCCCACCCCCCAACCCCAACCCTCTCAGTCCAAGAGGAAAAGAGCAGTTAAGAGTTGGGACTTGGCAAGGTAGGGCTAAGGTTTCTCTGGGGTGGGGATATTCTCCAAGGGGTACCCGGGGCCTGCTCAGACCCCTCCTTGGGATACCGGGGAATGGTGGTGGGGGGGGGGGACCAAGAAGACTTACTTCCCACTTGTGCCATCCATCCTTGGCCTCCGGTCCCCTCCTCACTGTGGAGTGTGGGCACGTGGGCTTCTGGCACGTACCCGGTGATAAGGGCCACCCAGCAGGCAGGACGTGGGCTACGTGAGGGCCCAGTGGAGGCGGCAGCTGCCTGCCCAGCTCAAGGGGCCAAGGCCGGGAGGCTGGGCTGTGGGGTCCATTGTCTGGCCTCCCCCCCTCTCTCTGGCGAGCACAGGCTCAGCAGCAGCCGGCACCGGGCTCTTGGCAGAAGCTCCGTCCTGCTCCCCCCACGCAGGCACGCCCTGGCCTGCACGTCCTCGCCTGGGCCTCCAGCCACCATGGTGCTGTCCGCCTTGCCGGCTACTGCCGCTGCTGGCCTCCAGGGGGCACTGCTTGGGCACCTGGGAAGACCTTGCAGGGGGAGGCAGGGTTTGGAGGCCTCACCCTGGGGTTGTCCGGGACTCAGTCCACCAGGACGGGACAGATTGAGAAGAGGGCAGAGAAAAGGTGGTCCACTGGGCAGGTGGTAGGGCAAGGGGACCCCCCCCCCCCGGATGCATCCTTGGGGGGTTATGGAAGTGTCAGTTTTGTGGCTGGACAAGGGAGAAGGGCGCTGGGACTAACTGGCTGTGTGATGAGGCCTCCTCTCTCCCATCTATTTCCTAAGCTGTACAGTGAAGGGACTGGGGAGCACCCACCTCTAGGTTCAGTATTCTGTGATTCATGACATCCTTGTTCTTCCTGGTTGAGCTCAACCCGGTTGAGACTAGTGGAGACAATATGGGGCATGTAGTGATCTGTGTCTCCCTTTTCCCTTCTCCATCAAGGTGGGGGTGAGGCCTGGGGTGCCTACCTGCAGCCCGGCACCCTTGGGAATCATTGAGGTGAGACCTGACAATTCACCTTCCCCTCAGAACCTCCAGCCCAGGGCCTCCCAGGGCTGGAGATATGGCCTCTGATCAACAGGTTAAAAATAACCCCTGTGGACTCTTCTCCCTCTACAGGAATGATGTTTGTGTTGGCATCCGTGGCCCCTGTGGGCCTGCCAACTTCCACAGCATGTGACATTGTCAGGGGACCGTAGGTGTGAGGAAGTCAGCCGGAGGGTCTCGTGCTGTCCTGACTTTAGGTGAAGGCATGCTGCAGGGGATGGCTGGCAGGGCCACCTGTGGCCATGGGGCTGCCACGGGGTGGGGGCATGTGACAGGTAGGGTGAAGGCCACCTGTGGAAGCAGAATGATGTGGACAGGAGGCGGGAGCCAGGCCGGGGCTGTGCATGGCAGAGCCGTCCGGTCCTACCCTATCCAATCCTCTGACCCCAGAATCAGCATGAGGGAACTACAGGATGGTGGAATCAAGGAATTCTAGACTTGAAAAGAACTCGAAGAGATCCTTTCCGTCCGATTCCTGCCCAGACAGGAGAAAAATAGCAGCCTACTAGAGAATATTTATGGAGCTTGTCCTGGGTGCCAAGCTTTTGGCTGGCATTCCCTGAATTAATCCCAGTGGCTCTCTGAGCCCAGCTCGGTTTTGTGTTTGGTTTTAGTCTGTTTTAAAGAGAAGAAGAAACAAGGAGGCGCGCACTTAAGTAATGTCAGCCAAGGTGGCTTTGAACTCATCTGTAGGATTCCTAAACCCATGCCCCACACCATGACCTTGTCCAGTCCTGTGGAGGTGGGAGCTAAAGCTCAGAGATTCCCCTGCTGGTCAGGGGTTGCTCTTAGAATTGCTAGACCCCTTCATTCCTGACTCTGTCCACAGCTCCCTGTGTTTCCAAGTCCATCTTGTGGGCAGTCAGAATTCTCCCTAAGGCCCCCTGGAATCACAGTGACTTTCATGGAAGGCGATTTTTTTTCTCATTTGCTCTTCCAAAGAGACATGCCAGCACTCCTTTCCCCTTGTGAAGCCCCTTCTTAGCCTTAACAGCAGTCTTGTTCATCTAGTACCCCTTGTTTTTTTCCCGGGGAGTTTTAGGAATTAGGAATTAGGGCATTAGCTGCATTGAAGGCAGCTCTGGGCTTTTCTAGGTAGGACGAGGCAGGACCCTGATGGGGTGGAAGGCACAGCTCTCCCACGACATTTACCACTGACATTACACATGGCCTTTAGGGTCCCTAAGGGCCGGGGCTGCTGTTTGGGAGGGAGGAGCCCAGGTCTCTTTCCCTAAGCTCACACCACAACAGTTCTCTCTTCCTCACACCAGGGCAGGATTTCAACAGCGGCCATAAAGAATGCTGTCAGTTCTCTTTGCACTTGTCCCACAACAGACACAGTAAGAAACACACTGCAGGAGTCATCCCACTGAACCCCCATGACAGCCACCCGAGAGACTTCTACTGTCATCCCCGCTTTACAGGTGAGGCATCCCAGGAACACCAGAGAGGGGCTCCCGGCTGGGCACTGTATTGACAGAACGCCATGCTGATTTTGTGTGGGTTTAAAAAAAATCCCTTTACATTTGCCTTGGATAGTGAGGAAGTTAAGTAAGGCTCGTTCCCAAAGCACAGATAGGAAAACAGAGTTGGACATGGGCAATGGGTCAGGTCAGCCATGCTGCTCTTCCCACACCACAAAGCCTGGCTGGCTGTCACCTGAAGCATTTGCCCTGGGGTATTTCCTTCCTTCTGGAAATTTTCTTTTATCTTACCCACTTGCCTGACTCCTCCCTCTCTAACTCCTTTCTTCCTTTCTTCTGTTCATCCACCCATCCATCATCCATCCCCAGCTCCTCCTGGAGCTCAATCCTCCCATCAGGGCTCTGCCTGATCTTGCAGGGCATACAGAAGGGAGCGTTCCTTGTGGGGATGTCACATCCCAGACAACTTTTCTTTACACCCCCTAGCCACATCAGGGTGTGGCTGTGATTCCACCAGTGGAGCAGCCTGTAACTGAGTTAAATTCGATTTATGTAAGATACAGAGGAATTTTTTGCAAGTGTGCTTGAGGTCGGCAGGTAAGCATCCCTGGACTGGCTTGAAGACTATAGGCTGTCAGGGACTCAGCTCCTTCTCTCTTATTGATCTGCCGGGTGTAGTTTCCATTTCCAAGGTCACTTCATTGCTCAAGATGCTTGCTGGAGCTCTAGCCAGGGGAAAGGAGGGAGAAAGGGCCGAAACAGCCCTTGGCCCTTCCCTGGACACTTCCTGGACATCGTACCCACCCTGCTTGTGTCCCGCTGGCCAGAAATCGGTCATGCAGTCACGCCTAGCTGCAAGGGAAGCTGAGCAGTGGAGTCTTTCTGTCCTGGGGGTCTAGCTGCAAACAGCGGATACTGGGGGAATGTCTGCCACAGGCTCCCATTCCCTGGGCAGAGAGGGGGTGGGGCCTTCTCAGCTCCCGAATTCAAGCAACTCCAATTCTCTCCCTTCCCTGAAGCTGCGGTTCTTCGTGATTTCGCCTTATCTGCCTGACATTCTGCTTTCCAAGGTTGGAGTTACCCACAGTCTACTGCAATTTGGAAGCAGACAGTCCTCCTTCTGATATAGGGCCAGGAGGTCAAAAGTGGCCTCGCGCTACATCCCAGAGCCTTCGTCATTGCTCTCACTTCCTCATTTCATCACGTGAACATGTCACCATCTCGCGTCATCCCAAGAAGGGTAAGGGCAGTACCATGAGGTATTTTGAGAGAGATCACATTCACATAACTTGTAGTACATTATACTGTTCTAATTGTTCTCTTTCATTGTTAATTATTGTTAATCTCTTACTATCAATTACTATGCTTAATTAATAAGTTAAACTTTATCATAGTATGCATGTTTGGGAACAACGTGGCTACACAGAGTTGAGTACTATCCGTGGTTGTGGGCGTCCACTGAGGGTCTTGGAAGTGTCCTCCACGGAGAAGGGGGGACTGCGGTATTTCCCACCCCGAACTGTTAAGGCAGCGTGCAGTTACAAGTGCACTTGTTTGTACAACAGGCCCAAGAAACAGCTAGTCTTAGTCCCATTTTACAGGGGAAGAAATTGAGGCCCAGAGAAGTTGGGTAACTTCCCTGAAAGCATCCAGCTGGGCTCCCAGCCCAGTTCTTGTGTGTTGCTTTCTTTCCTGTTGAGTGTTCCTTGTGGGAGTGAATGCCCTCGGCCATCTCATGGTCTGACAGGAGGAACTGGAATGGTCCTGGCCCCAGGAGGGACCTGTCTGGGAGGAGAGAGCAGGCAGGGGTGTGACCTCAGTCCGCAGGTGTCTCCTCAGCACTTACTCAGTGCCGTGGTCAGGGGACGTGTCTGAACAGGGTCCACTGACGGGCGTGGGGATTTCTGCTGGTGCCAGGAGCTGGCCGCTATGTCCACATCCCTGGATGCAACTTTCCCCAGCATGTGAACATCCTAGACCCAGGGGTGAGGAAGGGCAGGGCTAGGGCAGCCCCTGCCACTTCCTCTTGCTTCCTCCTGCCCACCCTGGGGGAGGAGGCGGCAGGGGACTAGTCCCTACCCCAGCCGGCTGTGCTGGGGAGACAGGGGGAGGGTGTGCAACCAGCTCCGAGGGAAAGGGGCCAGATTCTGGGCTTCCTAGGCAAACCACAGCCGTCAAGGCCATCCCCTTGCCTCTAGGGGATAGTCCTGTCTTTGCTTGCTGACCCCCAAGGGTGAGGTCATTACTCTGGCCCAGGGTGGGGGTAGGAGCACTGAGTGTAAGCATGGTCACAGCTGCGACATGTGGTTAGTAATGTTACTGTAATCACTGCTCCCTGATCTCTAGGCAAGAGGAAAAGCTCATGAGTCATGAGTCACAGTTGGCAGTTGACAGTGAGGCCCGCATGCGCAGCTCCAAGGGGGTTGTGCTGGGGATGGCCCTGAGACCCAGACATGACCTCTGCCCTCTGGGAGTTCCCACCGGAAACAGGTGCTGACCAGGAAAAACAGATGAGAGACTGGCCGCCTCCACACCCTGCCCACCTCTACCAGGAAGTCTTCCTTGATTAACTGCTTTGGCATTGCTCTGGGGTTGACCTTGGGCTCCTTTTTTACTTGACCATTCTGCCAGATCAGAGCACCAAGCACCTCTAGGTCCTGTGCTAGGGCCAAGGGTGTGGACAGGACTGAGGCACTTTCATTCAAGTCGTCCATCATTCAACAAATGTGCCAGGTGCTCAAGATCTGCTGCTGACCCCCCTCTCCACGCCCCCCAGACTCAGTCCTCCTCTCACAGAGAAGAAGAAACTGAAAGCAAATAGTCACACAAATAATAAGGAATCCCAAGGTGGGCCTGGGGAAGGCAGGGTCTAGGGGCCGGGCGGGTGGCAGTCAGGGGCTGCTACTGGGGGGTGCTGATCCCCCCAGCAGCCCCTGCTCCTCCGACAAAGGTTCTGCAGGGAAATGGCTGGCCAATTCGATGGCACGTTGCCCACCAATGGGGGCCGTGCCAAGTGTGATGTGATGTGTGCTGATCCCTCTCCACTCCTTACCGAAGACCAGCGTCTGCTGCCCCTGCAGCACGGGGAGCCTGGGGCGGCTCTCCCATCATGTGGGGCTGTGTGGGGGAGATGTCAGAGTGGGGAAAGGGATCCCCTTGTGCTATGAGAAGAGGGTCCAGTGTAAAAGGAGCTCCCTAGCTCACAGCTAGTCTTCCACCCCCAGTCAATGGGGCCCCTGGCACTGTCCGGTGTGTCAGTCCCTTCTTCCTCCCACTTGTACCTTCACAATGGACGGGGGAGGTGACCCCATTGACCCTGTCGCTCCTCTAAGCCCCATAGTTTGGACCTCCCAATCCAGAACACGTTAGAGGCATGTTTTCTTGCCCTCTTTTCTTGCCCTACTCTGCCTGTTTAAGCCTGGGTTCCGGGACGGAGAGCGAGGGATCCTGGGGATGAAAGGGGGCCGTGGAGGCAGGGGTGCTCCCATCCCCCAGAAATAACCAGTGCAGGTTGCCTGGGCTCCGTCTCCCTTTTCTCCCTGCAGCCTGTCAGCCTGTCATCTGAGACCGGGACTGTGCTGGGTTGGAAGGAGGTCCGAAGCTGGGGCAGCTATTGTATTTAAATAGAAGCTCTTGGGTCCTCCTCCCAGATACTGAGATTTTCTAGGTCTGGAGGAATCTTAGTTATAAGTCCCTTGGGTGGTGCCTGGGGGGCTAAGTCAGTGAAGCCTCTGACTCTTGATTTCGACTCTTGATTTCGGCTCAGGTCTTGATCTCAAGGTAGTGAAATTGAGCTCCCTGCTGGATGTGAAACCTGCTTAAGATTCTTTCTCTCCCTCTCCCTCTGCCCCTCACAAGAGCTCTCTCTTTCAAAACAAACAAACAAACAAACAAACAAACCACCCAGACTCCCTCAGTGTTTGTGACATCCCTGGCTGGCGATCCCACTCGGCTTTTGAGGAAAAGAGTCCCAGTTCTGGAGACAGGAAGTCTTGAGTTCTGACCACAGCTCTTTTCTTGCTGTCTTGGCGATTTCGGATGCTTGTTCTCAAGTCCTTGGTTTCACATCTGTAGAGTGGGACCACAGTACCTACCTGGAGCTCAGTGCCAAGTGCAGATAACGCACCAGCCTCAGACCTGACATGCAGCAGGTGCCCGGTAAACAGTGTGCATTCTCCACGTTCAGACAGGCCGTCTTTGGGATTTGGCTGGTGCATTCACTTCCTGGTTTGGTTGGGCCCTTGTCCCTCCCTCCACTTGGGGATTGTGGTTGGGTGAGAGAGGAGAGTCAGAGCTTGGGAATAATGGATGTGCCAGGAGAAGCTCCTCAGAGGCTGCTGCTGCTGGCAACAGGGGAGGGTGAGAACCCCCGCCGCCCCCCAAGTTCACCAACCTAGGGACTCTTTTTTTTTTTTTTAAGATTTTATTTATTTATTTGACAGACAGAGATCACAAGTAGGCAGAGACGCAGGCAAAGAGAGAGGAGGAAGCAGGCTCTCTGATGAGCAGAGAACCCAATGCAGGCCTCCATCCCAGGACCCTGGGATCATGACCTGAGCCGAAGGCAGAGGCTTTAACCCACTGAACCACCCAGGTTCCCCCCTAGGGACTCTCATTTTAAAAATAATCACCCAAACCAAACACATAGTGCTATGTGCCAGGCACCGTTCGGAGTCCACTAAGGAGACAGTTCTCATGAGGAAATGTTATTGCATTTTACAGATGGGGAGGTTGAGGCACAGAGGGGTTATGGAAGTTGCCCAAGATCACATGGGCCTGTGATGGGCAGGGCTGGGGTTTGAACCCAGGCAGCCTGGCTCTTAACTACTTCCTCTCCCTTGCATAGGGCTTCCCTGGGGAGAGGGATGGACTTGCCTTTCCTTCCTGTGCCTCTGTGGAAGGTTCTGGAGCTGGGCTGTGCTCCACTGGGAAGAGACAGGCTCCAGTTGCACCTCTGGGGTCTCCTGGGCTCTAGCAGCTCCTGCCTTTCCTACCCTGGGGTTCCTACTGCTCTGTGATTGCCGCTTCCCTCCAGCTCTTCCTCCCTACTACTCTCAGCTCAGTGTTGGCTTTCTCCAGCTGTTAGCATCTGGACCCCCCAGGAGCTGTCGCTGGACTCTGCCTGCCCCAGCCTGCCTTGGCTCAGAGCCCAATGATCAGGGTGAGGTGAGGAGCCTCCCGTCGAAACTCCAACGTGACCCCATGGCTCAAGACTAGGGGCCACCATCCACTGTTCTCTCTGTCTCCGGGGCAGCGGCATGAGGGCCTATCCCCCCTTGAGCTGCTGTTTATGACCCGGTAAATCACTCATTGTCCCCAGCATCAGCCTTAATGAGGGCCAGAGCCCACGAAGACACCCCAATTAACCACACCATCTGTTTCCCTTTAAGTGGAAATAGTGTGGCTGGTGATTGAGAGCCGTGAGGATTCTGTGGGGTGGGCTCAGGGATTGTTTTTGTCCCGGGAAAATGACTTACTGCTTCCCCTGCCCCCACCTCTGCTGTATCCAGAGGTCGGTTCCTCTCCCTCAAAGGAGAGCCTGGGGGCCCCCAAAGGACACGATTTCTGTCTCACCACAGCTGGCTTCTGCAGCAGGCTGGATTTGGGTTCAGCAGTGACTCAGATGGGATGCAGATGGCCCCACTGTGTGCAAGCTCCCTGGAGATTTGGGAGGCCAGATGTCAGTGTCAACAAAGGTATTGGAGTAGTAGAAAGGGCAGGAGACAAGAGTGGGGAAGGGAAGCTGGTGGTTGGTGAGATCATTCCGCAGCGATCTGATGTATTCTTTCATTGACCCATGGGTTTATCGAGCACTTCCCAAGTGCCCGGCATGGACTGGGCACAGAAATGTGTGAAGGAGGACATTTGGGGAGCCTAGAGGTCAAGGCTCTTCTTGGAGGTGGTATGGACTTAGAAATTAGCCCATTTCAGCTCCAGCTCTTTCCTGAGTTCAACTCTCCAGGTCAGCACCCCAGTAAGTGTGAGAGTTAGAGTGCACATTGGAGGGATGGGTTGGGGACGTAAGCTGGAGATGGGAATCAGGATGCATCAGGAATAGTTGGGGCAATGGATCAACGAACAGATAGGGAAATTGACAGGTCCTGTCAGAAAGCTGTGGGGTGGCATTCGGGCTGGGTAGCTGCCCGGGGAGTATATGGCTGAAGGGAACCCAGTCGGACTTATGCAGGAAGGACTTTCATTCAATTCTTCAAATATAGAAGCAATCACATGCGCTGTCGGCACCCACTTCTGCTCCATGGCAGGCATACCGGCTGGCCAGAGCCCGCCCTCCTTTCAAGCTCAGAAGCAGCCTCACACTTTACCATACCCTGGTCCTGGCCATCACTGCTCATGGCCCCAAACTGACACGAAGTCAACATCTATCTACCATTCTGGGTTGGGATTCCGATGTGTACAATTGTCTAAGGAAACTCCTAGAAGAAAAACCTCCAAAGGGGAAAGACATTTGGGAAGATCTTGGCCGAGTGACCGTGTATCATGCTCAAAGGGCAAACATGGGAAGTTCTAAGCAGGGCAGGCGATTGTCTTGGGTCTGGCTGTCTGGTAGACCCGCATCTGAGTCTGCAAAACAGAACAGAAGAGGGAGCGGGGAGTAGAAGACAAAGCCCGGTGTACCAGGACTCTGCAGGGACCAGTTTAAATGGTGGGTTTAAATGGAAGGGATTTATTACAGAGTATGAAACTCTACAGAACTGCTGGAAGGCCAAAGACAGAGACTCCGGGTTGAGCTTTGAGGAACCATTCTCAGTGCTATGATGCAGAATGGGGCCGCTGAAGGCACTGCTGTGTCTTTGGTGATCCTGAGGTACCCTGCTCCAGAACCACATGGAGTGGCATGATCAGGAAGCTGTTCCTGTTACCAGCTGCACGCTGCACCTGCTGTGATCCACAGTAGTAGGTAGGCACCCTGGGCTTCCCCTTCTTCTTTTCATTTCTTTCTTTCTCTCTCTTTCTTTCTTTCTTTCTTTTTTTAAATTCCAGCATCTTTAACATACAGTGCTTTATTAGTTTTCAGTGTACAATGTACTGATCCAGCACTTCCAAACATTACTCAGGACGCATCACGCTAAGTGTACTCTTTTATACCCTTCATCTATTTTATCCATCCCCCACTGATAACCATCTGTTTGTTCTCTATAATTTATAATTAAGAGTCGGTTTTTTTGTTTTTTGTTTTTTTTTGGTCTCCCTTTTCCCCCTTTGTTTTCTTTATTTCTTAAATTCCATATATGAGTGAAATCATAAGGCATTTGTCTTTTTTTTTTTCATTTGTCTTTCTCTAACTAGCTTATTTTGCTTAGCATTGTCCTCTCTAGCTCCACCCATGTCGTTAAAAAGGGAAGGATATCATTCTTTTTTATGGCTCAGTAATATTCTGTTGTGTACATACACCACTTCGTTTTTACCCATTCATCAGTTGATGGACACTTGGGTAGCTCCCATAATCTGGCTATCATCAATAATCCTGCAGTAAACATAGGGGTGCACATACATCTTCAAACTAGTGTTTTCATCTTCTTTGGGCAAATACCCAGTACTGTGATTTCTGGGTCATAAGATAATTCTATTGCTAGTTTTTTGAGGAACCTCCATACTGTTTCCCAGAGTGGATCCACCAGTTTGGATTCCCACAAACAGTGTAAGAGCACTCCCCTTTCTCTGCATCTCACCAATAACTGTTGTTTTCTGTGTTGTTGGTTTTAGCCATCCTGACAGGTGTGAGGTGACATGTCATTGTAGTTTTGGTTTGAATTTCCCTGATGCTGAGTGATGTTGAACATCTTTTCATGTGTTTGTTGGCCATCTGGATGTCTTCTTTGGAGAAGCGTCTATTCATGTCTTCTGTCCATTTTTAATTAGATTATTTGATTTTTTTGGTGTTGAGTTGTATAAGTTCTTTATGTATTTTGGATACTAACCCTTTATTGGATATGTCATTAGCAAATGTCTTCTCCCATTCTGTAGGTTGTTTTTTAGTTTTGTTGGTTGTTTCCTTTGTTGTGCAGAAGTTTTTTTTTTTTTTATTTTGATTATGTCCCAATATTTATTTTTGCTTTTGTTTCCCTTGCCTCAGGAGACATATATAGAAAGATGGTGTTATAGCCAACATCAGAGAAATTACTGCCTGTGCTCTCTTCTAGGATTTTTATGGTTTCAAGTCTCACTTTTAGGTTCTTAATCCATTTTGAGCTTATTTTTGTGTATGGTGTAAGAAGGTGGTCCAGGTTCATTCTTTTGCATTCTTTTGCTGTTCAGTTTTCCCAGGACCATTTGTTGAAGAAATTGTCTTTTCCCCATTGCATTTTTTCCCCTGTTTTGTTGACTATTAATTAACCATATAATCATGGATTTATTTTTGGGCTTTCTATTCCATTCCATGTTCTATGTATGCATCTATTATTGTGCCAGTACCATATTGTTTGGATTATTACAGCTTTGTAATGTAATTTGAAATGTTGAATTGTGATTCTTTCAACTTTGTTTTCTTTTTTTTAAGATTGCTTTGGCTAGGGATGCCTGGGTGGCTTGGTAAGTTAAGCATCTCCCTTCCGTTCAGGTCATGATCCTGGGGTCCTGGGAGTGAGCCCGCATCAGGTTCCCTGCTCAGCAGGGGCATCTGCTTATCCCACCCTTCCTGCCCTCCCCCCACTCATGTGTTTGTGCTCTCTCTCTCTCTCAAATAAACAAAATCTTTAAAAAAAAAAAAAAGATTGCTTTGGCTACTCAGGGTCTTTTGTGGTTCCGTATTAGGATTGCTTATGCTAGCTCTGTGAAAAATGCATCTGGTATTTTGATAGGGATTGCATTAAATCTGTAGATTGCTTTGGGTAGTATGGGCATTTTAACAATATTTGTTCTTCCACTCCATGAGCATGGAAAGTCTTTCCATTTGTTTCTGTTGTCTTCGATTAATCTCTTTCTCCCTTTCTCTCTCTCTCTCTTTTTCTTTCTTTCTTTCTCTTTTCCTTCCTTCCTTCCCCTCCCCCACTCTCTCCCTTCCTCCCTCCCTCCCTTCCTTCCCCTCTCTCTCTTTCTTTCTTTCACTTCCTTGGTTAAGTTTATTCCTAGGTATTTTATTATTTTTGGTGTTTTTTTTTGTAAATGGGATTGTTTTTTAATTTCTCTTTCTGCTGTTCACTATTTGTCTATAGAGATGCGGTGGATTTCTGTATATTGATTTTGTATCCTGTTACTTTATTGAATTCCTTTATCAGTTCTTGGAGTTTTTTTGTGGAATTGTTAGGCCTTTCTATGCATATCATTATGTCATCTGCAAATAGTGAAAGTTTTATTTCTTCCTTACCAATTTGGATGCCTTTTTTTCTTTTTCTTGTCTGATTGCTATAGCTAGGACTTCCAGGACTATGTCGGATAAAAGTGGTGAGAGCGGACATCCTTGTCTTTTTCCTGACTTTAGGAGGAAATCTCCCAATTTTTTTCCCATTAAGGATGATGTTAGCTGTGGGTTTTTCATACATGGCTTTTAGTATGTTCAAGTATGTTCCCTCTAAACCTCCTTTGTTGAGGGTTCTTACCGTGAGTAGATGTTGTACTTTTATCATGAATGGATGTTGTCAAATGCTTTTTTTTGCTTCCATTGAAATGATCATATGGTTTTTATCCTTTCTCTTATTGATGTGATATATCACATTGATTGATTTGCAAACATTGAACCACCCTTTCATCCCAGGAATAAATCCCACTTGGTCATGGTGAAAGATTTTTTTAATCTATTGTTGGATTCAGTTTGCTAATATTTTGTTGAAGATCTTTGCATTCATGTTCATCAGAGATATTGGCCTGTAGTTTTCCTTTTTTGTGGTGTCTTTATCTGGCTTAAGTATCAGGGTAATGCTGGTTTCATAGAACGAACTTATAAGTTTTCTTTCCTCTTCTATGTTTTGGAAAAGTTTATTTTTTATTTTTATTTCTTAATATATAATGTTTTGTTTCAGGGGTACAGGTCTGTGATTCGCCAGTCTTACACAATTCACAGCACTCACCTTAGCACATATCCTCCCTATTTTTTGGAAAAGTTTGAGAAGAATAGGTATTAACTCTTCCTTACATGATTGGTAGAATTTACCTGTGAAGCTGTCTAGTCCTAGACTTTTGTTGGTTGGGAGTGTTTTGATTACTGATTCAATTTCATTGCTGGTAATCAGTCTGTTTAAATTTTCTGTTTCTCCCTTTTTCAGTTTGGGAGGTTATATGTCTCTAGGAATTTATCCATTTCTTCTAGGTTGCCCAATTTTTTGGCATATCATTTTTCATAATATTCTCTTATGATCTGCATTCTGTGGTGTAGGCTGTTATTTCTCCTCTTTCATTTCTGATTTTGTTTATTCATCCTTTCTCTGTTTTTGTTTTATGAGTCTGGCTAGAGGTTTATCAGTTTTGTCGATCTTTTCCAAGAACCAGCTTCTGGCTTCATTGATCTTTTCTAGTGTTTTTGTTGTTTCTATCTCATTTATTTCCACCTTATTATTTCCTCCCTTCTTCTGATTTGGGATTTTGTTTGTTCTTCTTTCTCTAGCTCCTTTAGATGGAAGATTACATTGTTTATCTGAGATTTTTCTGGCTTCTTAAGGTATGGGCCTCGCCTTCTTGACCCTCTCTACCAGGACTGCAGCAAAGCAACTATGGCAAGGAGAGAAAAAAAAAAAAAACCCTTCCCCTTTCCCAGAATGCAACAGGAGCTGCAGAGGCTCAGCCTTTTAACTCTTATACAAGAGCATCTAGTTGGCTAACTCTGAATTATTTCCTGAATCCTAGGAGCAAGGGACACCGACAAATGTACCGTTTTGTTTATTTTGTTTTTCACTCTTTTTGTCTCTGCAGTCTGGGAGGGCACCTAGCAGAGGGTGGAATGGATTGAGATGTAGTCCATCATATTCACTCTACTCTGTTTCCTGAACTTCTGTAAGATGCCAGGCACAGGCAGCTCTGTTTTTTGGATGATCTCACAGGGGAGTAGAGAGGGAGATGCATTCCCCACTCTTACCACAGACCACTAACAGCTTTGGCCCCTTGAGGGCTCAGACACATCAACGCTGCCCTTTGTGGGTGGTCCTGGGGGAGTTTTGGCACCAGGTCGTCACATCAGATAGGAAAACTCCTAGGCCTGTCCAGGAATATTTGGTGGGATTTTGAAAGCATCAGAGACCAGAGAATATTGGCTATTAGTGTCTGAGTGATTGTATTTAACTCCTGGCCAGATCCATCTTTGGAAACAATACCAGGAGCACCTAATCTGTGCCAGGCACTGTGCCGGGTGTTGGGAATACAGAGAGGAATGGAATACAGTCCCCACTGCCTTTTGGGGCTCCTTTTCTAGCCTGAGATGTGGAAAGCAGATAAAAGGATGCCCATGGCACCGAGGGTGTGCAAAGGAGAACAGATCCAGGAGACAGGAGAGGTGGCTTTTGAGATGAGTCCTGAAAGACCCAAGGATGCCGGGAGGTCGCACGGGTAAGGGACAAGGGCACAAATGAGAAAGACACCAGAATCTCAGAGAGCCAGGCATGACAGGATGCAGGGCAAGGGACCACGTATGGGAAACCAAACTGGGGATTTGTCAAGGTGAGTCTCAGGCTCTGCCTCCCGGCCAGGTTGGTATTCCTGGGCTCCGAACCTGCGTCTGGCCAGTACTGCAGTTTGTCCCCCCTCTCTTCACAGACGGCAGGATGGGGTTTGCTGCCTCTGCGTGCACTGACTGCTGGGAATGACTCATGGTGGAGGAGGAGCTGGGGAAGACACGGGCCTCTGCCCAGGCTGGAGGCTATGTGAAGGCCTCTCCCCGCGGGGTGGTGGCTGTGGAAGAAACTAGCCCTTGTTGGTAGGGTGGCCCCTGTCACTCCACTCTGGGCTTAGAGGGAGTTAATGGAACCCCAAGTCCCCAACACCCTCTTCCAGGGCTCCCTGTACTCTGCACCCCTCCCGCTTCTAAGGCAGGGCTGCCCCTCCCTCCCCTCATCCCATTGCATCTTGATGCCAGCCCTCCCTGGCTTGGGTGTCTAAGGGTACCAGTGGTGGGGTCATTACAGGACACCGCCGCCTGAGGGTCAGAATGGAGGAGGCCCAGCTGTCAGCTGGAACCCATCAGAGGCCCAAGCAAGCCCTGGCAGCAGGCAGCAGGCAGCAGGGGGAGGGCAGCTAATGAGAAAGGTGTCCCTGGAGCTGCAGTTTCTTAACCCTTCCCACTCCTGTCACCAGGGTGTGTCCTGAGATTTTCCAGCAATGACAGGTGGCTCTGGGTCTCGGGTTCCTTAACCCAGGTCCGTTGGAGTAGGGTGGGCTTCATTTAATGGAGAGACCCTGCCCCTGCCTCAGGGAAGGGAGTGAAACAGCATAATTCCTGTTTTTCTGGGAGTCTTGAGTCTTACAGGGAAAAAGCAATTCAGACCTAGTCTGAGGGGGTAGACACAGCCCTGCCCTCAGGGAGCCCCAGTGTGTGGGGAGACACAGCCTTGTCCTCAAGGAACCCCAGTCTGAGGGGAGACACAGCCCTGTCCTCTATTAGTTCAGGGTCAGAGATGGGAGAGGTTTTGTCTCCTTATTAAACTAAGAAATCAACATAATGGCAGAACTTTTGACTTTCTTTGAGATTTTGTGAAAAATCAGCAACTCGAACACATATCCTGGTGCTCTAAAACTCTAGGACTGCTGTATCTGCAGATCCAGACTGCTGTCACTAGGGGACAGTTTTGTCCTGGTTGCCCTCTCAGGGTCAGCTGCCCTCCTCAACCACTGACTTTTCTGAGACCTCTCTGCATCCCAAAAACCACTCAGCAAGTGGTTTATTTTCAAGAACTCATTCAACTCCTTCTTTGGTATCCACGTAACTTATATAACTCACGGCTTTCAATTAACAATTAAAGTGGGCGAGCAAGAGCACAAAAGGAAACAAGTCTACGTGCAACTGGCCTTTCTCCAGCCGCGTGGTTTAGATGTCCCTGATTTATTTTCCACAATTAGTGGCTGGCCTTCTCCCAGCTCTTCTCCCAGCTCTGGCTGGAGGGCCTGCTGCTGGCTGGGCACGCCCCCCTGGTGAAACTGTCACACAGGCGTCCCTTCCCCTGCTGGGATCGCTGAAGAGGTGGGGCCTCTTGGTGACTGGGTGGGCAGAGGTCATTATAAAGCTCTCCAAGGGGTGGGGTGGGGCCCAGGCCTACAGGCAGGTGGAAGAGGAAAGGTTGGAAAGTGCTGCTTTTGCAAGCCTTCGCTGGGCTCTCCAGCTTCAGGCAAGTCATTCCAACTCTGGGGCCTCAGTTTTCTCATCTGTTCAATGGCTGTGAACAACTGAGTTACGTAGTCCCCAGAGTCCCTGGAGCCTGGACTTTGATGCTCTGGCCTGCTTCCTTTCAGACCCCGCCGGGGGCTCTCCCCACACCCTGTCATGGTGACCATGGACTCAAATCACCACCTCAGTCCGCAGCCAACGCAATCAGCAAGCATACCACCCGGCAGCCTCGTGCTGGGGCCAGGGCTGGGGCCCATTTTTTTTCCAGCCCTGATCTGGCACTCTGATGCCTGAGGATGGTGTGGATCCAGCCCAGTGAGGCTCCTGGGACCCTGAGCCAGCCTCTGGGCTTTCCCCTAAAGGAACTCCCAGCACAGTGAGTTGGGTGTATAGAGGAGGTCTGAGGTGCGTGAGTGCCGTGACCTATCGAGTATTCACTGGGCCAGGTCCTAGACGGGGCAGGGGGATGACGCAGATGAACAGGGGGATGTGGCTCAGTTCTTTATGGTGTTTAGAGGTACGTATGTGGGCTCTGATGTCCATCTCCAGGACGTCAGCATCTTGGTCTGATGCTGACTTGGGCAAGAGACTAGGCAGACACCTTGGTTTGTCCGTCTGGAAAATGGGAATACTGAAGTATTCAGCTCAACAACAAGTCAGGATTCAATGAGTCAGTGAATACAGAGTGTTTAGGGCCCAGGGTGTGGCTGTTCCAACTTTTATTTCCTGAGAACCAACTCTGTGCCAGGAATTGTCATGGCATTTGGTGGAAACCAAATCCCTTACAGGAAAGGAAAGAGATCAGCGCTGGCTTGGCTGAAGAAGGAGGCCTCATGCGAGAGTTGGTACCACGGTTTGGTCTTGAAGACCAGAGCTAAATAAAAGGTAGCCCTGGGGGAGGGCACTCCACAACACCCAGGCGGGTAGGCACTCTGGCAGGGGAACTCTAGAAAGGCCAGAGAGATTATGGTGTAAGGGAGATAAAATTAGAAAGTGGGCGTAAGCTGGAGAAACTTCTAGAGCATAGAATGTGGCCTTTATACTATAGGCAAAGGGGGCCCCACGTGGTTGTTGGGTGAGGGGATCCTGTGGGAGAGACGAGGATGATGTATTTGACTGAGACAGCAGGCTTAGTTTCTCTAGATGAATAATATCAGCGATTAGAATGATAATGAGAAACCTCTCTTTTTGTAAATGATGAAGGTCACGAGAAGTGTTTTCATGGGCACGTCTTGGCTGGTCATGACGGTCAGGCAGACAGGTGAGTAAAGCAGAGGTTATCACCGGCCCCTGACAGACAGGAGGAAGAGGCTCATCCAAAGTCAGCCAGCAGGAGGGATCGAAGTCCCCTTTGGGGGCTTCTGCCCTGACTTCAGGAGTTGGCAGGCCTGTGAGTGTGTGTTGGCTGTGGGGGACAATGAGAGTATCTGTGCAAGGGGCCTCCCTCCCCCACCATCCTTGCTCCCCCATCAGGCCAGTGTTGGGTTTGTTCCACATCTTACCCACTGGGGCCAGGGGTGGGGGGTAGCTGGCAAGCCCCCCATCTCAGCACACAGTAGGTGGGCATCTAAACCTCTGCACATAGGTACTGAGAACATTGGGGACTTGAGTGGAGGATTGACTGAGCCACTGCCTGGGGGTGTGGTGGGGGCAGGCAGGGCTTGGGGGGTGTAGACTCATAGCTCTGCCCTTACCTTACACTCTTGGCTGACCTAGAGGTCCCAGCTAAGCTGCAGCCAAGCAGGATGGGTAGAAGCCTCCAGGTGCTGTCTTGCTGGGCTCCTGCCACAGGACTGTGAGTCTGGCTTCTGATGTCTGATCTTAGCTCTTTCCTCTCTTAGGATCCTACCTGCTTGGCTGATACCTCCCCTCCTTCCACACTGTGGGGGGGTTTCCTCCTCTGATGTTCATTTTCCAGGTCCAGGAGTTCCCCAGCAGAGCCTGGGGGTGGGGAAGGAAATGGCAGAGCCCTGGCTTCCTGAACCCTTCCCCCACACTACTCCCTCCAACCCCCAGACCAGACCAGGCTTACTGACCTCTCTTAGGGGATCCAGACCAGGGTGCACCTCTTGACACAGCCTAGGTAGCATCTGTGGGTACTGTCTGCCAGGGCCCCCCTCTGTAGGGGATTCCAAGAGCCTAAGGGGGACCAAAAATGGATGCACTGGAAAAGGTACTTCATAACATAAAGGAACTTCATAACAGAAGTTTAAGAGCAGCCCCGGCAGAGAGCTTTGCTGGTGCTTGGAGCAGGTGAGGTCATGGAGCAAGAGTGGAGGCAGTTGGGGCAGGGGTGGGGGGAGCTTCCTGATGTGGGGTTCCTGACTGGAGCTGAGCCTTGAAGGGTGTGGGGCTTGGAGAGGGGAGGGGATTATCCGGGTGATTCTTCCCAGAGGGTGGGGAGCCGGCCGCACACAGCGATGGGTTAAGGGGGAAGAGCAGAGGGGTGTGGGCGCACTTGCCCTGGCCAGCCCTGGAACACATGTGCATCATGGCCCTAAAGGCTGGGCAGTTATGGGCTGTTTATTCTCTCACTCATTTATTATTCATTTGCATTTACCTAGTACCTTCTCAGTGCCAGGAGCTGTGCCTGAGGCCGAGGGCTTAACGCTGAGCAGGACAGATGTGCCTCTTCCCTACTGGAGCTCCTGGCTTAGATGGGAAGGCCGATGAGCAAACAGGCCACCCCAACACACTGATCAGTGCCAGGAGAGAAGAAATGGGTGCCCCGTGAAAGCAGAGAGGAGGGCTTCTGCTCCAGACCCTGGCAGGGGGTATGGGGAGGACCAGAGACCTGCAGGCTGTTGAGTGAGCTGGGGTGGGGAGCTGGAAGAGAGGTCCCAGAACGGGGAGGGGTGCCTCCTGGACACAGGCCCCGTGAAGGCAGGATGGTGACCTTCTCATTGTTACCCCGTGGAGCCCACTGGGGAGTGTTGCCTGAATCCCATAAGGGAGGCCATGTGGGGTCCCAGGTGATAGCTTGTCTTCTCGTTCTCAGGGTCCCTTCCTCTGGTGGAGGTGTGGCCACAGTGATGGTGGCCCCACTCTCTGGCACAGGCAGGGAGAGACAAGGAGCCCCATGGGGGGGATGTGTGTATGAGTGTGTGTGAGGGCATGTGTGTGAGTGGTGAGAGGGCAGGGGTGAAGCGTCTATTTTCCCTACCCACACAATTTTGTCTTCGGGGAGGAAGATGCAGCCACCATGTCTGGGGGCCTCCTCCTTCTCTAGGCCTGGGGAAGGACCCTGAAGCTTCCCCACCTTTCCGGCAGGCCGGAAACCTGTTAAATGAGGCAGGAAAGGGCCGGTTGTCAGAGAGGGAGCTGCTCTGCATGAATTCATTAATACTGGCCTTACTCTCCCCTCAGGTAGTTAATCTGGCCTTTAAGAGTAAAGCCCTGTGGTTCCCATGGATCAGAGTGAAGATCCCATTGCTTGGGAGAGGGGATGTTGGGAGGGAGAATAGTTTACCGCAGATTAAGCTCACCTTGGGAAGAGGGCCAATGGAACTCTAGGGAGGAGGATGAAAATCAGTGCCATGGTCAAGGGGCAGGTGGGGCTGAGCTGGACATCTAAGGCTTCCTGCCCTGAGAAGGATGGGGTTTGTGGAATCTGGGCCACTGGGCCTATCCTCTGTACCCGAGCACCTCTGCAGGCCACCTGTGTGGGCTGGGGGATGGGATGCCAGTGATTCAGGAACATTCCTTCTCCTCTACTTCCCCACAGCACAGCCCTCCCTTCCAAGGGGAGAGGGGAATGGGAGGGTACAGGAGGACCATGTGGCCAAGCCCTCAGTTCAGCCAGGCCTGGGAACCCTGCCCGAGGCACCCGAGACAATGCTGGGAATGGAGGCTGGTCTGGCCATAGGCAGGCCCCGAGGAGGGGGCAGGAGCTGTGTCCAGTCCATTCACAGCCCTGGCCCTGCCCGGCATGGCGGCTCTCAGCACCACCCCCGGCTCTTGGGCTGCCTGCCCGGTCCCAGGCTTCTGCCCACCCACCCCTTGGCAGCTACGGGCCATGCCATTCTTCCAGAAGGCCCCTCTCCTACCCAGCCTGGTCCTAACTGGGGAGGGACGAGCGTGTATGTGGGTGTGTGTGTATGAGCGTGTGAGTGTGCATGATGGCAGATGAGTAAGTGTATGTTGTGTGTCTCTGAGTGTGTGGATGCGTGTATGAGTGTGTGTGAGGGCATGTGTGTGAGTGGTGAGAGGGCAGGGGTGAAGCGTCTACTTTCCCTACCCACACAATTTTGTCTTCGGGGAGGAAGATGCGGCCGCCATGTCTGGGGGCCTCCTCCTTTTCTAGGCCTGGGGAAGGACCCTGCAGCTTCCCCACCTGGCCAGTCAGAGGTCCAGGGGAGGAGGAGCCCACTGCTGGGGCTCTGGGGCGGTGGGGTGGGGGTGGGGAAACTGAGAGGATAGGCTTCCCAGTTCCCAGCCCCAAGCCTGGCCTGGATTTCCTTGGAGGGGACAATGAAAGGGAGCTCTGGCCCACAGAGAACCGGGATTCGGTTATTAAACCAAGTTGCGAGTTCAGTCTGCTTTCCGGCCAAATTTTCTTCCCGCCTCCCTTTCTCCTCAAGATAATAGAAATATCCGGGAGAGGTTCCTTTCCTCCCCGGCCCTGCCATTGGCCAGGCCCCTGTCACGGCAGCCACACCCCCTGGGCCCCAGCCAGCTCCACCCCCCCACCCCACCAGAGGGAGCAGTTACAACAGCGGCTCTCTCCAGCGCCAGTCCTCTCTGGGAGAGGCCTCTGACCTGTTCCCTGAAAGGCCCTTCTCATCCCGAAAGAAAGAGGTCATCCCCGACCCCGCCTCAGTGACTTTGGACCGTCCCTGACCCTGCTAGGTCCCCGAAACCCTGGTAGCAGCAGGGATTGGTTGGGCCAACAGTGGGCTTGGACTTGAATCCCAGTTGGATCACTTTCCAGCTGTGTGACGTTGGGCAAGTCACTTACCCTTTCTGAGTCTCAGTTTCCCAGTCTGTAACTGGGTATCATAATAGCACTGTCTCTATAGGTTTTTTTCTGGGGATTCAATCAGTTCATTTAATTAGTTAATATTCATAACAGGCTTGTACTTTGTCTTGCACTGTGTAAGTGCTGGTTAGCTAAATACATCACTTTCCTGAATGATGGCTAGCTAAGGAATAGGTGGATGGACGGCTCATTGACCCCCTTATCTCCCAGTTTCCCACCTTAGCACTTACTCCTACCCTGGCGATAAGCTGTTACCCAGCATGGACCCCAGGAGTGTCTCTGATTTCTGCCCCCTTCCTTGGGGTTGAATCCCACCCCATCACTGAGCTCTGACAGCAGAGTGTGGAGCCCTGGGGGGGACACAGAAGAGAGTCTCTCTCACCCTGACCTGTCTTGCCCTGCTCTTTGGGCACAGCAGCTATGCCCCTGCGGCGGCTTGGAGGAGGAAGAGCAGCTATGTGGCAGGTCTCTCCACAGCGCCTTCTGGGTCTTTGCTGTTCTGGAGAGGAGAAGTGGCAGCTTGGCTGGCTGGGTTGGAGAGGTAGGTTTTGGTTTGAAGATGGAAACGATTCACTCATGGAAACTCACCGGCCTTGCTGAGGCAACCGTCCTCAGCCATTACCAGCCACTCGTGCTGGGCTAGGGCAGTAGCTGGGGTGGGGGTGGGCTGCACTCCACCCTGCAGGAGTGGCGGAGGGCTTCTCAGTTTTCTGCCCCCCTCCCCCACCCCAAGCGGCTCTCTCCTCCCCACTCTCTGATCTCGCTGGAGGGACAGACTTCAGCCTTGCCTGGTCTCCCCTGCATCTCTTGTCTCAAGGACCACAGGGAGTCTTGGCCAGACATGAGCCCCAGGCGGGGGTCCCACACTGCCCTCCGCCTCTGCCCAGCCTCCTGGCAGCCTCTCTCCCACTCCGCTCTTGTTGCGGTCACTGTGAGTCTGGAGACTGAGGTAGCTTTTTCCCTGAGCCTGGGGCTTGCCTGCTGCCTGGCTTCTTTGGTGCTCAGGGTCCTCTGGTTCAATTCAGACTTTTCACTTTTGTCACGAGGAACTGCTCTGTGCTTTTCTGTGCCTGGTACTGGGGGGCAAGGATGAGAAAGGCCCCAGTAGCTCTAGTCACTATGGCGGGAGTTCCTCAACCAGAGAACATCCCTCAAAGAGAAGCCAAGGGCCTCCAGATGCTTTCCTTCCCTCTTGCTTCCTCCTTCCCTTCCTCCTCTGAATATTTACAGAGCCCCTCCATTGTAGCAAGCATGGACTAGGCCCTGCTCTGAAGGTCGGAGAAACCACACAGAGCTTTCTTTTCTGAGGTCCACAGCTCTGCTCGCTGGGGGTTCCCTGAAGGCAATTCCTGAGGTGTCTCCCCCTCCCAGGATCTTCCTCATTCATCAATAGTTGGCTCAGAGGGTGCCTGCTACGAGCGGGCTCTTGCCCTCCAAACTGCATCCCTGTGGATGAGAAGAAGCTGCTTTTGGGAAGGGGGTCCTGGGCAGAGGGGGCAACTGCTGCAAAGCCAGGAGCCCGTGTGCGACTGGAGGCGAGCCCTGGGCTGAGGCAGGAAGGGCCTTTGCCTTTGCTCTGACTCACCAGGGAAAGCAGGGTCTGCCCCGGAGCCATGGAGAGAGGAGCCTCTGAGAATGGTTGATTTCACTGCTGTGGCAGGAGAGACAGCCCAGGAGAGTGTCAAGTATCTTGCCCAAAGGAAGACAGGAATTCAAAATGTGTGGAATCCCTGACTCATCGATGGGGTGGAGAGAGGTGGGAAAAGGCTGGGCAGCGAGGCCTTCCAGGAGGACCACAAGCTCCTTCCTCCCCGGCTCCCCCCCCCCTCAGCCTCCCACTTGGCTCCTGGGCCTCCCTGAGTTCTTCCTGTGGTCTCATCGTGGTCTCTCCTGCGGTGTTCTTGCGTGTCCTTGGTGGAGATGGACCACCCTGTGGCCTGGCAGAGGCCTTCCCTATCCCATCCCTGTCCTAGGGCCCCGTGGCTGGACTAAGTCGCTGGGAGGCAGCTTCCTCCTCAGCCCCAGCTAAGCCTCCACTGTCAGCTCTAGGATGGCCTGTGTCTCAGATATACACTGAAGGGCAGGGAGGGGGCAGGTTTCTGCAGATGGAAAGCAGTGCGTTTAAGGGACGACACGGAGCTATGCTGGTCCAAGGCTTGGTGCTGCTGGGGTCAGAGGTGCCCGGGCCTCATGTGAGGTCTGCTCAGACTGCGGGGTGGATGAATGTGGGCGGGGCCCTGCGGTCTACCTCTGGAAGGAGGGGGTTAGGGACTTCCCTGGTGATGGGCCCAGTATGGGTGACTGAGGGCGCTGGAACAGAGAAAATGGGACCCCTCCTGCATGGTGGGGGTCCTCCTGCGCCCCACTGCTGGAGCTCCACAGTGTCCTGCTTGGGTTCTGAGGGTCTCTCTCTCTCTCTCTCTCTCACCATCTCTATCTCTTTTTGTTCTTCTCTCTCCCCACCCTTCTTTTCTGTCTCTGTCGCTTTCTTCTTTCTCTCATCCTTCTGTCTTTCAGGCACTGGCTCCTCTGTCAGCTTCTCCTGTCTTTCTATGTCTGGTGTTTCTTTCCAGCCCCCATACCTTGGCCGCTTTGTGCTATCTGGCCCAAGGTGAACCCCCTTTCTCCATCAGGATTCCTGCCATTGGACACCGGGTGACCCCTATCTGTGTGTGTGTGTGTGTGTGTGTGTGTGTGTGTGTGTGAGAGAGAGAGAGAGAGAGAGAGAGAGAGAGATTGAGAGAGAGAGAGAGAGAGAGAGAGAGAGAGAGAAGGGGGCTTCTGGGTGGGTCGCTGGGCAGCTACTGCCACAGGTGGGGCAACCTGTAGAGGGTCTGGCGGATGGTAGAGGGGTTGGGGTCTGGGGCTGGGCTGCTGTCCCTCTGGGTAGAGTCAATCTTTCTAGGCAGAGGCAGCCCCAGCCCTGACCTGGAACCCTGCACATTCTAGGAAAATGACAAGAGCCAAGGACCCACAAAGTACATTTTCCCACTCCCCTGTCCTTGCCTCCCACAGCTGATAATCAAGGTAGGAATGAGGTTACTCTGAGGCATGCTGGGCCTGCTGACTCTCAGGAATGGCAACTGTACCTCTCCTTGCCAGCTGCCTGCTCTGCACACCTTTTCCTGTTCTGGGTTCTGGCCAGGCTGGTCAGCCCCATATCCCCTGCCCCAGCATGTTCTTTTCCACAAGTCTTTGCAGAGGCTAGGTCTCCTGCATGGGCAGCTCACCCTTCCTTCACTCCATTTCTTAGCCTTCAGCTCCTGGCTGCAACTCACCTCCTCTGGGAAGCCTTCTTTGATTGTTCCCTTGGCATTGGAGCCTGTCCCTCCTGGGCCCTGCCAGATTAGTGGACCCACCACAGACACACTGCGTGTCTGAGGTCCGGGTTTCCTGGCTGAATGCTGGTCCAGAGAAGAGCTTGGGGAAGGAAGGTGGGGGGAAGGTGCTGACCCCCACCCAGTACGTGCCAGACACTTCCTGGCACTGGTTACTTCACTCACATGGCATTTTATTCCCGTTTGACAGATGAGAAAACTGAGGCTCTGAGAGATTGGCTGATTTGCCTGAGGCACACAGCAACACCCCCAAAATAAGACACTCTCAAAGTGACATGGGAATGGCAGGGGCTTCCAGTGTAGAGGGAAGAAGCTTCCCCTCCACCTCTAGGAGTCCGAGCATCTCAGCTACTGGAAAGTTTAGGTGCGATGGAGTTTGCGATGGAGGCAGAAGGAAGGATGAAATGACCCCTTGAGTGCTTACCTGGGTTTAGGCCACTCTCTGTGAGACCTCCCGGCACCACCTGCTGAGAGCTCACCTCTCTTGCCCTCCCATGAGGGCAGACACTTAGCAGCTCGCACACCCTCCCAGTTCACCCTGGATTCCCTTCTGGCTCCCTTCCTTGGGGCTGGCCCCGAGGCGCCTAAGGAGGCCTGGCTCCCAGCAGCCTGCTTGTTCTCTCTCACCCTGCTCCCCTAGTCCCCTGCTCCCCTCCCAGACCACCTTGGCTAGGATTCACTTGGGATCTCCATCCAGGGCCCTTCTCTGGCTTTCGGAAGGGCCTGGATTCCAATTCTCCATCCCTGTAACACTGCACGAAGCCTGGCCTTCCTCTTCCTACTGTGTATCTGCCTTTCTTTCTCTCTTCTTTCACTCTCTCTTAAGAACCTTCGGGCATGGGCACCTGGGTGGCTCAGTGGGTTAAAGCCTCTGCCTTCGGCTCAGGTCATGATCCCAGGGTCCTGGGATCTAGCCCCGCATCAGGCTCTCTGCTCGGCAGGGAGCCTGTTTCCCTTCCTCTCTCTCTGCCTGCCTTTCTGCCTACTTGTGATCTCTGTCTGTCAAATAAAGAAATAAAATCTTAAAAAACAAACAAACACACATTTAAAAAAAGGGGGGGGGAGAACTTTCAGGCACATGCTATGGCCAAAGCACTGTTCTCCTGTTGAACCCAGGGCCTGATTCCATGGTAAGTGGGTCCATCAACAAACAGACAGAAACATGAAGTAATGGAACAGGTGTCTAGGCAAAACACACTGTGGGAACTTGGGGGAAAACAATGAATGCGTGTTGCCACCATCTTGGAAACCGTCCTGCAGAGGACCATGGGACTGAGCCTCCAAGGGCATGTGTGTGCTGACCCTGGAGAGTGGGTGCCCTCGAGACCGCTCTGTAGTGTGGAAGAGCTAGAGGAGCTTTCCGACTTGGACTGGGAGCTTCTGGGGAAGACCTCTGTGCTCTGAAGCTGTGCTTCTCAGACAGCCTGGGCAAAGGGCCAGTTTTATGGTGTTGTTCTTTTTTAAATTCCAATTTGTCCTAGACCAATAATATTATAAAACATAATATAAAGAAATGATCAGAAAAATAAAACAAGACATATGAAGTACAAGTCCTAATATTTTATTGTTGGAGTCAACAGATATAAAATTGCTGTCCTGTTGGGCAGTCTAAAGCTTGCACTTGGCCTCCCTACCAACCCTGTCCCAGGCTGGTCATAAGCGGCTGTGGACGGGCCTCATGGGTATGGATCACTCCTTGAGTGTCACTGCCCTAGAGTGGAGTTTTCAAGCTGCAGGTCATGACCCGTTGGTTGGGGTGGAAATTAATTCAGTAGGTTGGGACCAGTGTTCTAAAAACAGAACAGAATGGAACCAGAACAGAATGGAGAATAGAGGCTTTGCCTGCGTGCAGTGGGGGAAGCATGGTTCCGGGAACATTTATCCTGGGTGCACACACACATACGTGTGCTGGTCCTGGGTTGGGAGGTGGCACGTGTGACCGTGGGCTGTGGCCGGAGCCTGTCTCCCCACAGTGCTGAATGGACAGAATCTGCTCTCTGATGCTACTACTGACACGGGACCTCCTTGTTTCCTCCCTCCGGACTCGGTTTATCTCCTCCCTGCCCATCTCTGAGTGTCTCCTGTTTCTAGGCAGTGATACTGCTCCAGAGACATTGGCCCTTCTATGTGCCTCTTCCTTTTTTCCTGGAGTGTCTTCCTCCCCGTCTTACCTTCCCCAGATGTTCCCTTCCTCCTAGGCCCCAGTAATCAGTCTCTAAATGCTGCGCTGGGCCTGGGGGCAGCCCCCAGACACAGACTGGTGGAGCTCTGCCCTCAGGAAGGGAGAGCTGCACTGGGGGTTGGGGGTTAGAATGCATGATATCAAGAAATACAGGATAGGAGCAGACCTGGGGTCAGCCTCGGACAGCTTGGCTTTGGCTGGGCCGGGGGAGGACCTCGTTTCCCTCCGTGACCCACGATGGGGGAACTACATGACCCCACCAGAGACCCTGCTTAGCTGTCGCGGTCGCCTCCTTTTGGGGGCTCTGTGGATAGGCTTTTCCCACTCTAGGGATGTGCCGTAATTTAGTCAACCAATTCTCTGTCAATGAACCCCTGGGTTGTTTCCACTTCTTTTAGACTTAGAAACAGTGCTGGGAGGAGCCTCTTCATACTTCTCTTTCACCACATCCGAGCTGCTGGTTCCCAGAGGCCCCTCACTCCACCTCCCATGTTTCGTGTCTTTATCCACACATGGTCCACATTCCTATTGCTTCTCAGCCCCTGGCTGGCTGGGTCCCATGTCATGGGGCTAAACATGAGCCAGAGGTTTGGAAAATGTGATCTCCTTCCTCCTTGGGCCACACACCCATCCTTCTCACAATGACTCTTGGTTTCTGTAACCAGGCTTCCCAAATACCCAGCTGCGTCATAAGGACCCTTCGACTTGCAAGTAACAGAGCACTCAACTCGAGACAGTTTAGACAATACAGGATGTTTTTATTTCATAAGAAAAATAAATTCCCAAGGGAGGGTGGATCCCGGGCAGTTAGCACCCAGATTCTTTCTTTCTCCTTTGCCCTTCACCGATGTTGGCTTGCTTCCCTCATGATTGCAAGATGGCTGTTGAAGTTCCACACATCACATCTAGACATGATATGTCTGGAGGTTGAAGAGAAACTATCTCTTCTTATAGGTCTACTTTTTTATTTTTTAAGATTATTTTATTTATTTGAGAGAGAGAGAGGGGATGAGCACAGGGAGGAACAGAGGGAGAGGGAGAAGCAGATTCCCCGGAGGCTCAATCCCAGGACCCCGAGATCATGACCTGAGCTGAAGGCAGACAGCTTAACGAACTGAGCCACGTAGGTGCCCCTGCAGGTCTGCTTTTAAGATCAAAAAACTTGGGGTGCCTGGGTGGCTCAGTGGGTTGAAGCCTTTGCCTTCAGCTCGGGTCATGATCCCAGTGTCCTGGGATCGAGCCCCTCATCGGGCTCTCTGCTTATGGGGAGCCTGCTTCCCTCTCTCTCTCTCTCTCTGCCTGCCTCTCTGCCTACTTGTGATCTCTATCTGTCAAATAAATAAAAAAAAAAAAAAAAAAAAAAAAAAAAAAGATCAAAAAACTTTTCCCTGAAGTGACCTTAGCAAACTTACCCTCACCTCTCATAGGCCAAGGTTTAGAGCATTTGCTGATTCCTTTGTTAACTCTTGGTGGGAGAATGGGGCTTGGCTTGGGGGGCCAGGCACGGGACTGTGTGAAGGGGTGGGTTGGGTTTGGAGCAAAGGAGCCTGGGGAAAGAAGTTGAGAGGACGACCCACAGCATCCATCATGAGAGTGAGTAGAGAAATTTCCTCTGCAGGGAGGACTCCATTTCTGTGTTTCACAACCAGCTGGGCTTGTGGCTCCTGTCAAGGAGACTAGCCTCAATTCTGATTCAATTAGAAAACATTTGTTGAGGCAATGAGATACAGTGAGATACAGTTTCACCCTTACTGGAATCTGTTGTAATGCAGGAGAGGAGAAAGGAGGGCCTAACCCTCCTGAGAAAAGACGGCTGAATCTGAGGAAGCTGGAGACAGGAAGTACTCTAGCCCACCTCTCTGAGAGACGGAATGAAGGAGGAGGCTCTCTTCCCGCTGGACTGGATGCAGGAGACTGACGGAGATGCCCTTGAACTGGGCTTCCCAGATCCTGGGGTCAACTCTGTTTCAGGAATGGAGAGGCCAAGGTGCAGGAGGTCCAGAGACAAGAAGGACACTTATATGGGGCCAAGGTCCTCTTTCTCCTGGCCTTCAGGTGGGTCTTGTCCTTGCCTTTGTGTCAGAGAGGGACAGGAAGGAAAGAGGGTGCTGTGAGTCAGGAGCCTACCTGGAGAAAAGGCAAAACACAGGAAGTGACTCAAGGTCTCTAGGGCAGGCAGATGGCCTGCGGTGCCCCAGGACAAACCCTGGGGGAGTTGCCTGAGGGCGAGGGTCCCCTCCCCAGAGGCTGCCGGTGCACACCGTCCTGGCTATTTCTGCCAACCGTGTTTCCCACAAACCCTTCCCTTTCTCACCACAGCAGGCCGCCTGCCCACTCACCCACAGACCCAGCGGCCAGCTGTCGCAATTCCTGGCCCTGGTCCACCCACTACATCCGGGAGGGCTCCTCACCTCTGACCCCAGAAGGTAGGTCAGGCTCTTTCCCTGCCTCTCTCCTGTTCATCGCCCTCTGCCCTCATCCGCATAGGGGCGAGATGCCAGAGCCACTGGACAGTGAGTTCTGAGCAAAGCAGCGGCTTCTGCGCGTGCATGTAAAACAGGGTGGTACTTGGTTGGGGTCAAGGATGTGGCCTCAGGTCAAGTGAGGGGTGCAAACATAGAGGAACATATGCCTTGTGAGCCTCTGGGCCCTCTGCTGTGTGCAAGGTGGAAGGGCCTTCGTCCCACTCACTGGAGTTCAGGCTTGATGTTAGAGTCCCAGCTGGTAATAAAATGATATTTTCCTCCCTTTACTACTGTTCCTAGATGTTAAACTTCCTTAAGGACCTATGAAGGGGGAGTGGCTGGGCATGATTAAAGCATGCTATTTTAAATTTTATTTTACAAATGTAAGTTATCACATATGTAGGTTTAACAACTAGTTTTTTCGCTTATCATCTTAGACATCTTTCCGTAATAGTATATATAGAAAGGTTCCTTCTTTTTTTTTTTTTAAGTACAAAAATATGGGGCATGAACTCAAGACCCTGAGATCAAGAGTCACATGCTCCACCAGCTGAGCCAGCCAGGCATCACTGAAAGATTTCTTATTCTTAAAAAAAATAATAATAATTATATATATTTTCTCTCTCTCTCTCTATATATATAGAGATATACATATAAATCTATATATAGAGAGAGATAGATATATAGATATGTGTGTGTGTATATGTGTGTGTGTGTATAGTTTACTTATTTATTTGAGAGAGAAAAAGCCAGAGACAGAGCAAGAGCAGAGGGGGAGAGGGGAGGGAGAAGGAGTGGAGAAGGAGTGGGAGGAGAAGCAGGCTTCCAGCCAAGCAGAGAGCCCAGTGTGGGACTTGATTCCAGGACCCTGAGATCATGACCTGAGCTGAAGGCAGACACTTAACCAACTGAGCCACCCAGGAGCCCCAGTATATATGTTTTTTAAATATTTTATTTATCTATTTGAGCGAAAGAGAGCATTAGCAGGGGGAGGGGCAGGGAGAATAGGCAGAGGGAGAAGCAGGCTCCCTACTGATCAGGGCACCCGGTGTGGGGCTCCATCCCAGGACCCTGGGATCAAGACCTGAGCTGAAGGTAGATGCTTAACTGAATGAACTGCCCAGGGGCCCCTTCCTTATTCTTTTAGCTGCATAGTATTTCCCTCCATGGTCGTACTATAATTTATTTAACCAAAGCCCCCTGTAAATGTTTCCCTCAACTTAAAAAAAATTTATAAACAGTGCTGCAATGAACAGCTTTGTCCATTTACCTTTGGGCTCTTGCATAAATACTTTTGCAGGATAAAATCCTGGAAGTTAAACTGCCAGCTCAAAGAGTATGAACATTTAAAATTGAATAGATTTGCCTAATTGCTCTCCAGAAAGTACTAATTTCCCTTCCATTTGCACTGTATGAGACAACCTCTGTAACCATAACTTTCACAACACTGTGTTAAGAATCTTCTTAACACTGCCAATCTGATAAGTAAAAAATTATTATCTTGCTTTCATTTGCACTAGAAATTGTGAGATGGAATGTTTTATATATTTTTATTAGCCAGTTGCGTTTTTTTGTGTGTGAATGGCCCGTTTATGTTCTTTGTCCATATTTCCCACTGGATTTTTTTTTCCTTATTGTTTTGTAAAATACATCTTTTTTTTTTTTTCCATAATTAGGGAATTGAGCATTTTGTCACATATCTTGCAAGACTTGTTCTCTTAGTTTGTCCTTTGATTTCATTTATTAAGTTTTTCCTTTTAAAACTTTTTTCTTTTCTTTCTGTGTAGATACATCTGTTAATCTTCTCTGTTATGACTTCTGTTCCATGATTGTTCCATGATTAGAAAAGCCTTTGCCACCCTAGGGTCATAAAAACATTTACATGTATTTTCTTCTGGCACTTTAATGGTTTTGTTTTTCAAATGTTTTTTTCTTTAAATCTTTGATCTAGTTGCAATTTATTTCGGTGTTAGGAGTGAGGTAGGGAATACAGACATATTTATTTTTGTCCTGAATGTGTGGCTAGTGTCTCAATTTATTGAATTGAATTCTCATGTTTATTTGGGTCAATTTCACATTTCTGCATTCTTTACTACTGATCTGTCTGTCCCAGTCCCCTACTAATTTAATTATTGTAGCAGTATAATATATTTTTTAAAAAGATCTACTTGTTTATTTTAGAGACAGGGAAAGAGCATGGGGAAAGGGTAGAGGGAAAGGGAGAGAGAAACTCAAGCAGACTCTGCACTGAATGTGGAGCCCAATGTGGGGCTCCATCCCATGACCCTGAGATCACAACCTGAGCCAAAAACCAAGAGTCAGACACTCAACCAGCTCTGCCACCCAGACGCCCCTGTAGCTGTATAATATTTTTAGAAGTGTTTTATAGGGCTACTGCATCCTTGTTATTTTAGTTTTTCTCCCTCCAGGAAATTTCTGGCTATTCTTACACATTTATTTTTCCAGATGACTTTCTAACCAATTTGTCAAGTTATCTCAAAAAAAAAAAAAAAATTCCACTGAATGTATAGATTTCCTATGGCGACACTGATGTGCTTACAATAGAATTAACTTTTTATCCAAAAGCAGGGTCTCTCTTTCTCCATTTGTTCAAGTCTATGTTTATTTGGATTTTATAGCTCTTTCCATGGACACCTGGACAGTTTTTTTCTATGTTTCATGTTATGATTTTGTTGCCTTCATGGACAGGACCTTATTTCTTATGTTCAGGAGATTTTACTTATTTTTTATTTTTATTTTAATTACTTTATTTATTTATTTTTTAAGTTTTAATTTTATCCCGGTTGGTTAACATGCAGTGTTACATTCTTTCCTGATACAATATAGTGATTCAACTCTTCCATACATCAGCCAGTGCTCATCACCTGTTACCCCCGTTCCTCCCCCATTTCCCCTCTGCTAACCATCAGTATGTTCTCTATAGTTAAGAATCTGTTTCTTGGTTTGGCGCTCTTTCTCTTTTCCCCTTTGCTCTTCTGTTTTGTTGTATTACACACACGAGTGAAATCGTATGGTATTTGTCTTTTTCTGACTTATTTCACTTAGCTCTAATATGCTCTGGCTCCATCTGTGTCGTTGCAAATGGCAAGACCTTATTCTATTTTTTATGGCTGAGTAATATTTCATTGTATACACACACCACATCTTTTTATCTGTTCATCACATCAGTCAGTGGACCCTTGGGCTGCTTCCCCATCTTGGCTATTGTAAATATTGCTGCAATTAACATAGGGGTGCGTGTATCCCTTTGAATTAGTGTTTTTGTACTCTTTGGGTAAATACCCAGTAGTGCAACTGCTGGGTCATAGGGTAGCTCTATTTTTAACTTTTTGAGGAACCCCCATACTCTTGTCCAGAGTGGCTGCACCAGTTTGCATTCCCACCAAAACTGCATGAGAGTTCCCCTTTCTCCGCATCCTTACCAACATCTGTTGTTTCTTATAGATCTTGTTTTTAAGCTACTCACCTTGCTAAATTTTCTGATTATTACTAAAAATTCTTTAGCTGATTATCTTAGAGTATCCATGTATAGAATATTATCCAATGATAATATTCATGCTTTCTCCTTATATTTATATCTGTTATTTTAATCTTTTATCTAATTGCATTGTCAAGTAATTCCAGAACAATGTCAAATATTAGTGATTATAGTTTATGGTGACACCTGACCTCTGTCTATAATATGAAACTGCTCCTAGAGTCTCTCCTTTCAACATGTTGGAGAAAAATCGATCTCTCTATTTTACATATTAAGATAGTGGATTATGGGGGTGCCTGGGTGGCTCAGTCATTAAGCGTCTGCCTTTGGCTCAGGTCATGATCCCAGAGTTCTGGGATCTCTGCATTGGGCTCTCTGCTCAGCCGGAAACCTGCTTCTCCCTCTCCCACTACCCCTGCTTGTATTCCCTATCTCGCTGTGCCTCTCTCTGTCAAATAATAAATTTAAAAGATCTTAAAAAAAAAAAAAAAAGAGGGGCACCTGGGTGGCTCAGTGGGTTAAAGCCTCTGCCTTTAGCTCAGGTCATGATCTCAGGGTCCTGGGATTGAGCCCCATATCAGGCTCTCTGCTCGGCGGGGAGCCTGCTTATCTCTCTCTCTTTCTCTCTCTGCCTGCCTCTCTGTCTACTTGTGATCTCTGTCTGTCAAATAAAGAAATAAAATTTTTACTAAAAAAAAAAAGATAGTGGATTATGTTGAGTTTCCCAGTACTTGGTCATCTTGCTTTTCTAGAAGGAACTGCTCTTAGCCTTAAGGTATTCTGCTTTTATTGACACAATTTTTTCCTTTTTTTCCTCTAAGTTTTATTTATTTAAGTAATCTCCACACCCAGTGTGGGGCTTGAACTCACAACCCCAAGATCAAGAGTTGCACACCCTTCCAACTGAGCCAGCCAGGCACCCAATACAATTTTAATCCAGACGCCCTTCCTTAGCTCAGAACGTCCTCCTTTGGAGATCATTCCTCTTGTGGAAGTAGAGGCACAAAAACAGGGTGAACTTGAGATGAGAGTGTGGCCACAGAGTAGAGCTGAAGCTCAGGGTGTGGGCGCTCAGCCTCCTGTCACCAAGGGAATGGGGGTCTACAAGAAGCATTCCAAACTCCAGACTGAGAGAGGAAACAGAGCTGAGCGGGGGGTGAGGAGGGTCAGGGAAGGGTGGGAGGCTAGTGAGGACTAAGGAGCAGGGGGCAGGGGGCTTTGGAAGAAAATCAGATACCTTTCTGCTTATTCCCAAAGATTTCTTGCCCTGTCACCCTCAGGGCTATCTCAAGCCCCAGTCTTTTGGGGGGAGACATGGTTCTGAATGCGGGGCTTCTCTCGGGTTCATGGAATCAATATGGGTATGTGTGAGCATTCCCATTCTAGTTGAGGTGAGGCAGGCTAGATAAGTCCTCTGAAGCTGTTAGGAGATCAAGGAAGAGGTCCAGCCTGGTTTGGCCGCTTCTCCACATTTGGACTTGACTTCAGCGGCTTCGAGCAATAATTGCTTATTCCCTCCACCCATCTCCTTCAGAGTCCCAACAACTGTTCTTTTGTCCCAAACATATGACCTTGTTCCACCCTCCCTCTATTTCTTGAGGCAGTTGTGGGGTCATGGCTATGACCCTTCATCAGGATCTTGGCCGACTACATCCTCACCCTCGGGGGAACATTGCTGTGCCCAGGATAGGGGCCAAGTAGAGAGAGAAGGGGACTTTCCAGGGTGGGCTATAACAGGTACAGGGCACGAAGGTGGCTGAGGGCACCTGTGTAGATGA
The DNA here is from genome assembly GCF_011764305.1 of Mustela putorius furo. NCBI lineage: Eukaryota > Metazoa > Chordata > Mammalia > Carnivora > Mustelidae > Mustela > Mustela putorius. Next base: position 10,685,237 of record NW_025422123.1, on the reverse strand, counting down.
TGGGCTGAAGCCAGGGACCCAGAAAGAGACAGGAGGGCCCTTCAGATATCTTCTCTGAGCTGACTTCCCTCTTCCAGCTATAACAGTCAGTTCTAGGGGCACAAAAAGAACAAGTCCTTGATCCAGAATGCCTGCATCCTCCAGACCCACAAACTTCCCCTGACCCTTCACTAACCCAGTCATTTACGGGGAAAGGAAGCTGTGCTTATATTACCTTGGTGGGTATAGACACATCCCCACTCTTTTCTCATGAGAGAAGATCAAGAGAATACAGATAGGTGTGTGGGGTAAACTGAGTTTCAGGCAAAGTGAGAAAGAGCATGGCCAGCCATTGATAGGGGACAAGCGAGAGTGAAGGGTGGGCACCCCGCCCAGAGGCAGGGGTTTGAATGCAATGCCCTCTGGAGGTTGATGATAACCCTGAGGAGTAAAGGGTGCTGCCTTTGGTGAATCCCACCACAGGCAACCAGGGCTAACTCCATTTCTCTGCTGTCAGAGGTTGGTCAGTAGGAGAGGACGCCTACCATCAGATTGGAACTCAGGATAGAAATCCAGCTTCTGGCAAGATAGTGGGAGGAAGTCAGATCCTAGCCTTGGGGGAGTCAGGACCGCTGTGGGCACTTGAGTCAGGGGCTTGGACAGAAAGAGGTGAGATGGGCCCTGGAGTTTGGACGTAGGCTTCTGGAACAAGGGAGAGTGCAGGCAGAATGAGGAATGTTTGGGGTGTTCAAGTTGGCCACCACCAGCCACAATACAAAAGGGCTTTTCTTAGAATCATCTTGCAAAATCATGATAGATTCTTGACCGTTGTGGCTTCCTGTGGAAAAGTAGGTACCACTGGAAGGTCCCGGTAAGTGCCCTGGCATGAGTTTTACTCATTTCCAGTCTTCTCGATTTCTGCGTGCCATGCCCAGGCCCTGGGGTGGGGTGGGGGGTGGGGAGCTGGAGTAAACCCTTCCACAGGCTACCTTTTGGAATAACAATGCAATTTCCTCAGAAAAGCCTTCTTCGAGGGGCAGACACCACCTGGTGTTGGTGGCTTGGAGAGACCAGAAGAAGTTGTTGGCAACTCAATTATCATTTCCTTTCCCTGGGTCTGCGCTTTCCTCTGCCCAGCTGGGGACTGGACGCCAGGAAACTAGAATGCGGGCCAGTCAGTGAGAGGCACGTGGATGAGATCTGGCAGGTGGAAGAGAGGCAAAAATCACAGCGTTGTTCTTCTGGCGGCGGTGGGCAGGTGCGGGGGCTTGGGCCGACAGATTTTGGAACACCCTTCAGGCATTGTCTCCACTTTCGGTGTTGGAAGTTCAGGTGTCCTGTGGTTTTTCAGCAACCTCCTGATGTCCTAAAAGCTAGCAATGAAGTTGGTAGCCAGCACTTCCACAGCTTTGTAAACAGTTTTACTGGACTAAGTCTCTTTCTGCTTGAAATAGAGTGGTTTCTGTGTTTTCTAGCTGACTGATACAGTGATCTTGCTGACCATAACAATTTATAACCTGCTTATTTTCCCCTAATAATAGATTCTGAAGATAAGTCTGTCTACAGGTCAGTCAATAGTTTAAAAATATTTTTTTAAAGAAAATCTGGGTTTCCATGGGTGCACGCTAGGTCATCATACAGGTATGTCATAATTTATTTAACCAGCTGTCTGTTGTTCAATATTTAGTTTGTTTCCTGTTTTTTACTTTTGTAAATCCTCACTGTCAAGTACATCCTTGGCTATAAATCTTTGTACACAGCCAAGAGTATTTACTTAGAAGTAAATATTCTTGAAGCGCAATTTTTAGTTAAAGGGCATTAACTTTTTGGAAGCTTTTATGCATCTTTTCAGATAAGCATCCGTGTTTTATTCCCTTGGCCTTCAAGCAATAATTGCTTATTCCCTCCACCCATCTTCTTCAGGGTCCCAATGACTGTTCTTTTGTCCCAAACATATGACCTTGTTCCACCCTCCCTCTATTTCTTGAGGCAGTTGTGGGGTCATGGCTACCTCACTCTGCTGGTTCTCCCTCCACTTCTCTAGCTGTGCCTTCTGTCTCCTTGGTTGGTTCTTTCTTACCTCTCTGACTTCTAACCAGCGACAGCCCCCAGACTCAATCCTCATTTGTCTTCTTTTTTTAATCTGTGCTCATTCTTTTGGTAAATACTATTTGTATGCTTAACTCCTTCATTTACACTTTAGGCCCAAGCCTTCCCTGCACTCCAGATTTGTGGAGTCAGATTGCCTGCTCATCCCTTCCATCTGGGTGTCCAGTGGGAATAACATCCACCTGCTTTCCCCACAGTCTGCCCCATTCCGGTCAGGACAAATCCTTCTTCTAAGTTCTCCAGACCAAAGAACTTGGTAGTCACCCTTGACATCTCTCTTCCTCTTGAAACTTTGTGCAGTCCTTGAGAAATCCTAAGAGCTCTAACTTCACAATATATCCATAATCCCATCCCTCCTCACCAGCTCCACCTTCACCACACACTCCAAGCCGCCATCTTGTCTCAGCTGGGTCATTGCCTCCCAACCAGTCTCTTGCTCTCCAACCAACTTAGTCTATTCTTAACACCAGCCACAGCAATCCTGTTAAAAGATAAACCTGTTCAAAACCCTTTGGTGGGCCCCTTCTCCCTCAGTAAAAGCCAATATCCTTATAGTGGCTGGTAAAACCTTAACCGACCCCTGCCATTGCCTCTCTGATCTCCTCTTCTCCTCCTTCCAGAAGAGGAATCTGCTGCCTACTGAATCTGGCCCCTTGAGACTTCTGGTTGTTTCTCAAACATTCTAGTCAAATACCCATCTTGAGCCATCGTTCCCCCTACCCCCTGTGCCTGGAATACCTTCCCCAGATGTCCACATGGCAAGCTCCTTCACCCCCTCAGGTCTTTTTTCTTTTTTAAAGATTTTATTTATTTATTTGACAGAGAGCACAAGTAGGCAGAGAGGCAGACAAAGGGAGAGAGAAAGGAGCAAGTAAGCTCCCCGTGGAGCAGAGAGCCCGATGTGGGGCTTGATGCCAGGACCCTGGGATCATGACCTGAGCTGAAGGCAGAGGCTTTAACCCACTGAGCCACCCAGGTGCCCCACCCCCTAAGACCCTCAGGTCTTAGGTCAAATCCTCAGTGAAGGCTTCTCTGACCACTCCCTGCCCCGCCCCCTTGTAAAATGATGGTGCCTCCCATTTCCACTTTACTTTTCTCCACGGCTCCCATCACTATCTATCAAATATATAAAAAGATAAAACTCATTTATTTTGTTTATTATCTCCTCCTATTAAAATTCTCCACCTCTTTGAGGGTGGGAAATTTTGTCTGTGCGGCTCACTGTTGTAACCTCTAAGGTAGTACTGAAAACAATAGGCACTGGAAATATTTTTTGGATGAATAAATACATTTGGTATTTTTCTTTTGTTTTTCTTTTTGCTAAAGTTTACACAGTAAGGGGAAGAGTGAAGCTTGAATCTAGGACTCTGATTCACAATATTTTTTGCATTAAACCAAATGTATACAAAAACCTAATTAAGGGTGTGGGACTTACCCGCAAAGCCCGAAGGCTAGAAAGAGCTAGGGAGCTCTCAGTGTCTTTCTGTTGCTTCAATTCCCTCCGTGATGTTTTGGCCAAGTAATCATTTAACCTCCGCTGGAAAATCTCCAGGGCTGGGGGCCTTAGTGCTTCCAGAGTATGGTTTTCAGACACCCATACCATGTATCATGCTGGGAAGCTGGGTGGCAGACAGTGTTAGGTGCCCACCAAACACCTATCCTCCCACCCTCCTTATATAATTCCGGTTCTCTTCAGGGCAGCCTTGTGTCCAGCAAAAGCTAGACTCTCCAGCCTTCTTCACCACTAGGGTAGGCCTGTGGCATGGTCATGGTGAATGAGATGTAGGTGGAGATTAGGTGGCTTTCCTGACTAAAAGGGAGGGAGTATTTAGCAATTTGCTACTCTTCCCTTTTCTTTTCCTGCCTGGGATGTGGATGTGATGCCTGGAGGTCCAGCAGCCATCCTGTGAGCATGAGGGAAAAAAAGCCAGACGCTCAAACTATGGGAAGGCAAGGGAGACTGGGTTATGGAGGGCAGCATGGACATATAACATCAGTGTTGGCTGCTGTTGCTGCTGTGCTTCTCAGTGTGAGAAGAAAATAAACCCTCCTTGGTTAACCTTGTGAAGTCAGGTTTCTGATATTTGCAGCCTAATGCAATCCTAACCACTAGAGTGACCCGAGTGTTCTGCAAACAGGTAGTCTCTGGGTGGTAGTAAATGAGTAAACAGGTAGGCTCCTGAAGGCAGCCCCTAAGGAGCAGCCATCCCTAACCATAAGAGTTAAGATGATGGGAGACTTCCCACAGGGCACTCTGCTCTAAGGCTTTACCTGGATCCATTCACTTAGTCCTCAGAGTCAGTTGGGAGCGAAGTATCACTACTACCACCTGCATTGCACAGATGGCCAGCTTAGACACAGACAAGTTCACTAGCCCCTCCCAGGTCATGTACCTGGCCAGGGACAGTGTGGAAATATCACCCTAGGCAGCTGGGGTGCAGGATGTGGGGCTGAGGCCCTCTACCCTGTTGTGTGAGAGTTCTGTATCAAAGTGCCTCTTATGGGCAAAACTGCCATTAGAGAAGTTTGAAAGGAAGAAAAAGAAACAAGAATATTGAAGATGACAAGATTTTCCCACACTACCTTTTCCAGATCAGTCTTGGAATGGGTGCTATTCTCATACTCGCCCCCTTGGACTCTGGTCTTTTCCTCTCCTCCTCACCCTCCTGAAAACCTTCTGCTTGTCCCCAGAGAACCCAAGCTTCTTTTAATGGAATCGTATTACAGTCCAGGACCCACTTGTCTGGGCCAGGCGTCACGTGGGTGAGGCAGGGGTGATGGAGACAGATGGCAACCAGAGGAAGATTCGATTACCTGCTTCTTCCCAAAGCTGATCCGCCCTGTAACCATGTTATGGCCCATTATTGATAGCCTTCCTCTTGGCTGCTGCTTGAAATTTGGTTTTCTGGGACTTGTTATATCCGCTGAAGTTCAGAGACGGATATGCTGACGGCCCAGCTCCGAAGTCTAGGGAGGAGAGAGGAGGGAGTCAGGGGGAGATGAGACCTGTGAGCACAGGTTGGGGAGCCGGAGGTCAGCCGGGGCCAATTAAGCACAGGGCAAGGGTGTCTGGTGACACAAGGGAGGAAGATGGGGTCAGAAGATGAGGTGTAGGGGCCTCAAATGCCAGGCTGGGAGGGCTGGTTTACCTGTGGTTCGTCATAGGGAGCTATGGTAGGCTCTTGAGCAAGGGAAGTGACAGGTGAATATGGTTTTGGAGAGGAGGGGGAAGAATTAGGTGAGATTGGGATGGTTGGGGCCCTTTGTCTGTCCCTCTGAGGAGGGCAGGGGATGAAACCAGGGGCCTGGACTCACTGGGTTCGGACAGAGGCCAAAGGGAAACAGGCAGATGCGACTGACACTGTGCCAGCCCCACATCTGTGTTAAATCTCCCTCAGTCCTTGAAGCAGGCCTATAAGGCATCTGGAGAGTCAGTGTGGAAGTAGCAGCCCTGTGAGGAGGAGCCATTGCCGGCTCACACACAGGAGCAGAGGTCCAACCCAGCCTAACTCAGGCCAATGTCATGTTCTCTCTGCTCAACCACACTCCCTCCCAGGGCTCGAGAGTCAGGGGCAAGAAACACCCGTTCTTTCCCACTCCTGCTGCCCCTCCGCGCTTCTCTCACGGTGGCACCATGCAGTTAGCCACTGCTTACTGAGCACCCCGTGTTACACACATCCTCTCTAATCCTGGTCAAGTTTGATGATCCTCATTTGACAAGTGGGGAAGTAGAACTTACCATTTGACAAGTGGGGAAGTAGAGCTTACAGAGGTCAATGGCCTGCAGGGACCGCACAGCGGGTGGCGGTGAGCTGAGCAGGAGTATCAACAGGAGCCTGCCTTCTTTCCTTCACCACACTGCGCCTGGTTCCCAGACTCTGGCTTCTGTATTCCCGGACTCTACTTGCTCTAATCCTGGGATTAGTGAGGAGTGGGAATTGGCAGAACAGCTCAGAACAAGACATTCAGCACTGGAAACTTTCTCTGAGGATCCCCAGGCCGGCTTCCTCCCCACCTTGTCTCCCTTTCCACCCCCAGACTCCAGTTCTGCAGGCCTGAGGCCCGGGGGTGGGGGGGTGGGTGGGGGGCTGGGTGGTGGTGGCTGGGGAAGAGGGACTGTGGGCAGGGCTGGGGAGGGTCTGGGACCTGTGGTAAAACCCGGGCTTCCCATCCCGGTTTTACCAAGGATGGATGTGGTGAGTTGGGGGAGTGATGGGGGCCCTGATAAGTGGGGAACATGTCCCTGCAGGAAGCCAAGAGTCTCGGAGGAGGACCAAAAATAACTGGGCCTCAGCCCAGCCCTAATCCCTCTGCACACACTCCCTTCCCTAAGGACTTTTCCTCAGAAAAATCTGTTTAATTGTCCCAGCTCAGAGACAATGAATGGAGGATTTGGGGTAGGGTGAGAATGGGTGATGGAGGAGGCCCACAGGCCTTGCCCTAGGAAAAGATGAATAAGAGGAAAACCAGTTTTTGACATGCCCTCTCCTCCAGGAAGAAGACAGGAACGCAGGCTATCTGATTACAGGACTGGCATAGCCCGGAGCGGCCATATGATCAAAAGACTTTGGCTGACTGTCTTGTCTAGTTTATTTTATTGCTTGCATGTTCTCAGAATAGGAGACCCCAAAGACCGAAAGTGCATGTGTCCAGCCCAGGAAATCTTGTATGGGTGAGCCTAATTATTGTGGTGGGATAGTGACGGTGGTGGTCACAGTGGGGGAGGCCGTGGTGGGTGTGATGACGGTGGCAGTGTGGTGGTGACGGGGGTGGTCATGGTCATGGATGCCCTGAAATCATGATGGGGTGGGGGGAGGTGGGCTGAGGGGTGGGCTTATTAACCTGGCACACTGGGCCCACCCCAGGCCTGTCTCTCTCTAGCAGGCATGTGGCAAGTCAAGCTTCTCTGTGTCTCACTTTCCTCATCTGGAAAATGGGAATAATGAGAACTATTGGTGGAGTTCAGGGCTTGCCCCCCCTTCTCCGGGGATTCTTTGGTGTCCATCCGCCCTGGCTCTTTCCTTTCTGCCCACAGATTTCCTCCACTAGTTCCCACTGGCTCCTCCCTTAATCACCATCACAGTTCTTCCTTCAGAGTGACACACATTCTAAAAAAGAAGTTTATACATACTGCCTCTGCTTCCTGGCCTCCCACTCGCTCCCTAACCCCTTCCCAGTAGCCTCTGGGTTCCCGACACTCTGCGAAAACTGCTCTCCACAGTCAGCAGAGCCTCCCCCACATCTCAGCCTCAATCTTACAGGGAAAATGAGCCCTATAACCCCCAGGCTTCAAGAGAGCCTCCTGCCAGGGCCTTCAGGACCCACAGGGTATACCTCCCCACCTCCTGGAATTCATTCTGCCTCCCTCTGCCCTACATGCTGGGCTGGCAGATGCCCCTCTCTGTACACTCCCTGGGCTCAGTTAGCCCCCCTTGTTCCAAGTCCAGTCGAGCACAAGCAGCTCCCAAGTCCATTTCTCTGGTGTCTCAGGTCATCCAGCTAGAATCCCACCTCTGGCCACGGACGGGCCTTTTCTAATGGGATCTTGAGCTTGTTAGAGGAAGGCCATTCAGTGCTGAACTCATTCTGCTCTTACCACTCTATCTGCTCTCTCCCCAGTCTATCAACCCAGATCAAGCTTTTGACTCTTTATCCCTTTGTATAAATTTACACCCATTCACCAGTCCAGCCGTCTCCCTCATTGTGGCTCTTTAAACTTGAACACTGAACCTCATTTTATTTCCAAAACCTGACACCAGCTCATCATTTAACTTTGTTCTTGATTAACCCTCTTTGGTCTTAAAGCCAATCAACTGTATAAATATTGGATTTTTTTTTTAATTCAGAAAAATAAACTCTGTTATGATAGTCCATAACATGTTAGTCTGTTTGAAGAAGCTGTTGGTTTAAACCAAAACAAACACCTTCTTAACACTGTTGCAATGTCGTAGAAACACATCATTGTGACTGCTTTCAGAAATAGCAGACCAGGTACTACAGATTCACCTTCCTGCTGAGGGCGACTAGAAATGCTGTATATTAAAAAACAAAATGAGGCCCTATAGCTCAGGGGTTAGAGCACTGGTCTTGTAAAAAACAAAATGAAAACAAAACAACAACAAACTGAAGATTCTGAGGCTGATAATATAAATAAGGTAGTGGGGAATTGTTGGGCTAAGATTTGGAGGGGACTGAGGTAGAAAGAATGATCGGGACTCTTAAGGGTGTCCCAGGGAAAGAGATAAGGCTTATCAAGAAGAGAATTTGCTGAACTCTCTTGCTTTGGGCTGGGACCCCAAAGGACTGCACTTGAGGACTTAGGATGAAGTAGACAGGTTCTCCCAGGGGCTGAAGCTCTGCTTTGACTCATCTCAGTTCCTGAAATTGGATTAAGGTGATCCAGTGTTGCCAGTGCCTTCAGGCTACTGTAAATCCTCTCCGGAAGAAGATACCATCCTGGTGTTAGATCATTTCTACAAATGATTTTGTACCTACAGTGTCCAGGGTATACTGGTTAAACAAAACAAAACAAAAAACCCCATAAAAACAGAACTAAAATAGAAAAATCAGATATATAATGAGACAGGACATATGAGCAAGTATATTAAAAAAGTATATAGCCTCCTCTCTAGATGTTGAAGTTATGCATGCAGATTTAAATTTATTTAAAAATACAGTACTTAGCATGACTAAGGAAATAAAAGACAGGATTCAGAATTTTGGCTGAGAATTGAAACTGTTTTTTTCTAAATGGAAACTCTAGATTGAAAATTCAAACACCTGACACTGAGAATTCCAAAAATAGGTTTAGCAGCATGTTAGACAAAACTGAATGAAGAATTAGTTAATTAGAAGCTGGATGAGAAAAGAAAATATCCAGAATGAACCACAGAAAGGTAAAAGGATGGAAAATATAGAGGACAGTCTAAAAGACCACAGGAAATAGAAAGTTTAAAGGAATAGAGCAGAAGCAATATACAAGGGGATGGTGGGTGAGATCTTTCAAAAAACTGATGAAAGACATCAATCCATATATTCAATAAGCCCTAGGCTCCTCCCTTAATTATCTAAATCAGAATAAGTCAAAAGAAATCTACACCTATTAGAGTAAGACTAAAAAGCACATGTTTTCTATTAGAGCAGAAATAAAAGCTGAAAATTCAAGATAAGGAGAAGAACTTGAAAACAGACAAAAACACAGATTAGCTTCAAGGGGGCAATAATTAGATATAGTGTCAATTTCTCAGTGGAAACAAGGGAAGCCAGAAGACAATAGAATTCTTCAGAGGGCTGAAAGAAAACAACAGCCAACTTATTATTCAACACCCCTCTGGATTATTCAAGAGGGAAAATGAAATATATACATTTTTAGACTAATAAAAACTGAGGGAATTAATCACCAGCAGACCCACATTAATAGGATATTTTTGAAGCAGAAGGAAATAATCCCAAATGAAAAGTTAGAGAGACAGAAAGGAATGGAGACCATTGAAAATGGTAAACATGTGGATACATGTAAAATAATATTGGCTGTGTAGAAAAATAATAATATAATAGTGCTTAAGGGGAGTTAAGGTCCTAAGGTCCTTCCCTATATTTTGGGGGAAAAGAGTAAAAAAATCATTTAATATTAGGATTTGTTAAGAAGGCATGTTGTACTCTTTGAGTAACTTCTAAAAAGTGTAAAAGGGTGAATAACTTCTAAATTAATAGAGGAGGATAGCTGAATAAAATAATTCTAGCAGGAGGCAAAGAAAGGAGAGAAGAAGCAATATAGATTAGGTAGGACATATAGAAAGCACTTAGTAAGGTGGCAGATTTAAGCCCAAATATAAAAATTATATTATTATATGTCAAATGACTAAAATTTCCCATTTAAAATGCAAAATTTTTCAGATTTTCAGACTTATTTTGGATAAGACCCAAAATTCAACTATACACTGTTTATGTAGCTGTAACTAAACTATAGAAAGAATGGTAAAGGATGAGAAAAGGTATAACATATAAGACTAACAAAACAAAACTTTATTAGAGCCATATTAAATAATAGGTTTGAAAGCATTACTAGATATAAAGAGAGATACTTCACAATGATACAATTCACTAGGAAGATACAATTTTATATTTGCATGCACCTAATAACTTGGCATCAAAACATACAAAGAAAAAATTGACAGAACCATATTATTGTACTCCAGATTCCTTCTCTGCCTTCCTGGGGTCACAGAAGCTGGGTATTTCAGCTGTTAGGGCCTGCTCTCGGAAATATCTGGTTCACTTGTGGAATTGTTTGTGGATATGGAGCCATCTTGGCTAAATTACTTGTCTTATATGCAAAGAATGTGTGTGGCAGATACTATCAGAGCTTTGCCTCATCTTCCAGGTACTCATTGTTTTTGTTTTTCCACATAGCTACCTGGTAGCTTCCAACTGTAACCAGCAGAAACTTTTATTTTTTTATTTTTATTTTATTTTAAATTTATTTATTTATTTGTCAGAGAGAGAGGTAGAGGGAGAAAGAGCATGAACAGGGGAAGCAGAAGGCAGAGGGAGGAGCAGGTTCTTCACTGAGCAAGGAGACTGATGTGGGACTCCATCCCAGGACCCTGGAATCATGACCCGAGCCAAAGGCAGACGACCAACTGACTGAGCCACCCAGGCATCCTGCACCTGAAACTTTTATACCCGAGCCTGCGCCTGCATGTAGGACTTTCCAAAAGGTCAGAGGCAAGTGCTCCCGGGAGCAACCCTCAAACAATGGCTGGTGTGAGCCAGATGAGAAATAGCTCCTACTCCTTTGCTCTTCAAGGAAACTCAGAGATGTGCATTTTTCCAATGTCTTCCCAGAGACCTCCAGCAAGATTGACCTTCGATTGCCCACAGGGATAACTGACTTGATATAATTCCCCCCATCTTTTTTTTTTCTATCTTCACTTTCCTGCTTGAATTCCCTACTTCTCTCCTGTTATTTCTTAAGATCACCTTCCAAATGAAGTATATCCAAATAGTTTTCTTAGGGTCTACTTCTAGGGAAACTCACACTGAAATAATATTCCTTGTTTTAATAAAAACATTATCAACCCCTGCAATGTTGCTTGGCTCTAAGGTGGTCTCCATTCCTTCATCCCGTCTTCTTGACCTGTCCTTATCCATGACATCATGTGTATCTTTCACTTGGACTGTTGTGACAGTGGTTTTCTGCCACCATATTTTCCCTCCCATTGCTTCTCCACAGGCAGCCTCAGTAACCTTCCTGTTAGGCACAGAGCTCATCTTTGCATACTTTCTACTCCAGTATCTTCAGTGGCTTTCCATTGCCAACAACAGAAAATTCCAGTACTCAGCTTGGCATGGGAAGTCCACTGTGATCTAGCTCCAGTTCACTTTTCCGGTCACTCCCCATTCTCCTCTGCTTTCTTTCCAAAGCCTGTGCTCATTTCTCAGCCACCTTCACTTGTGGGCAATAGTCCTCATGCTCTACCATTGCCTATTATGTGAGTCACAAGTCCATGAGCCATCCTTCAAGGCTCAGTTCAAATGACAGCACTGTGAAGCCTTCCTGATGTCTCACATTAGTCTTTGCGATTTTCCCATAGTGCCTCAAACTTGGTGACTGCTGGTGGATTTTAAGAACAGACGATATGAAATCCTCAAGAACAAAATTCCTAGGTCCTCCTCATTGGGTTACCTGTAAGACAAATGTGTTGTGTAATTTGGGGTCAGTCCCTTACCCTGTTTGGCTCATAGTTACTACAACTGCACAGTAAGTACTTCCATCTAGAATCTGTGTTTCTCCAAGGAAGAATGGGGTCCAATTCTTTATAGAGTGAACAAACAGAGTTATATGAGTTTCAGGTGTACAATGTAGTGATTCAACACTTCCGTACAACACACGGTGCTCATCAAAAGTGCTCTCCTTCATCCCCATTATCTATTTCCCCCACCCCACCTCCCCTTTGGTAACCATCAGTTTGTTCTCTATAGTTAAGAGTCTGTTTCTTGGCTTATCTCTCTCTCTCTCTCTTTTCTTTGCTCACTTGTTTTGTTCCTTAAATTCCACAGATGAGTGCGATTGTATGGTATTTGTCTTTTCCCGACTGACTTATTTCTTTTGGTATTACATTTGCTAGCTCCACCCATGTCATGGCAGATGGCAAAATTTCATTTAGGTCACATTTAGGTCTTTTTTATGGCTGAATAGTATTTCATCATCTCTCTCTCTCTCATGTGTTCTTTTTATATATGTATCTTTTTTTCTTGTATGAGATTTATTTTTCTTATTTAAATTCAATTAATTAACATATAATGTATTATTTGCTTCAGGGGTACAGGTCTGTGATTCATCAGTCTTATATGATACCAGAGCTCATTACAACACATACCCTCCCCAATGTCCATCACCCATTCACCCTATCCTCCCACCCCTCCCCCCATCCCTCCAGCAACCCTGAGTTTGTTTCCTATGATTAAGAGTCTCTCAGTTTGTCTCCCTCTCTGGTTTTGTCTTGTTTTATTTATTTATTTATTTAGGTCTCTTCCCCTATAATCCTCTGTTTTGTTTCTTATTTATTTATTTATTTGACAGACAGAGGTCACAAGTAGGCAGAGAGGCAGGCAGAGAGAGAAGGGGGGAAGCAGGCTCCCCACTGAGCAGAGAGCCCGATGCGGGACTTGATCCCAGGACCCTGAGATCGTGACCTGAGCCGAAGGCAGCGACTTAACCCACTGAGCCACCCAGGCGCCCCGCCTCTGTTTTGTTTCTTAAATTCCACATATCAGTGAGATGATATGATAATTGTCTTTCTCTGATTGACTTATTTCGCTTAGCATAATACCCTCCATTCACGTTGTTGCAAATGGCAAATTTTGTTTTTTTATGGCTGCATAGTATTCATATATATATATATATATATATATTTATATATATAATATCTTCTTTATCCAGTCATCTGTTGATGGACATTTGGGCTCTTTCCAAAGTTTGGCTATTGTGAACACTGCTGCTATAAACATTGGGGTGTGGGTGCCCCTTCAGATCACTACATTTATATTTTTGGGGTAAATACCCAGTAGTGCAATTTCTGGGTCATAGGGTAGCTCTATTTTCAACTTTTTGAGGAACCTCCATACTGTTTTCCAGAGTGGCTGCACCAGTTTGCATTCCCACCAACAGTGTAAGTGGGTTCCCCTTTCTCTGCATCCTCACCAACACCTGTTGTTTCCTGACTTGTTAATTTTAACCATTCTGACTGGTGTGAGGTGGTATCTCACTGTGGTTTTGATTTGTATTTCCCTGATGCCAAGTGATGTGGAGCACTTTTTCATGTGTCTCTTGGCCATCTGGATGTCTTCTTTGCAAAAATGTCTGTTCATGTTCTCTGCTCATTTCTTGATTAGATTATTTGTTCTTTGGGTGTTGAGTTTGATAAGTTCTTTATAGATTTTGGATACTAGCCCTTTATCTGACATGTCATTTGCAAATATCTTCTCCCATTCTGTTGGTTGTCTTTTGGTTTTATCCTCAGTTTCCTTTGCTGTGCAAAAGCTTTTGATCTTGATGAAGTCCCAGTAGCTCATTTTGCCTTTGTTTCCCTTGCCTTTGGAGTATCTAGGAAGAAGTTGCTGTGGCTGAGGTTGAAGAGGTTGCTGCCTGTGTTCTCCAGGATTTTGATGGGTTCCTGTCTCACATTGAGGTCTTTCATCCATTTTGAGTCTATTTTTGTGTATGGTATAAGGAAGTGGTCCAATTTCATTCTTCTGCATGTGGATGTCCAATTTTTCAAACATCATTTGTTGAAGAAACTGTCTCTTTTCCATTGGACATTCTTTCCTGCTTTGTTGAATATTAGTTGACCATGGAGTTGAGGGTCCATTTCTGGGTTCTCTATTTTGTTCCATTGATCTATGTGTCTGTTTTTGTGCTAGTACCATACAGTCTTGATGATTACAACTTTGTAATAGAATTTGAAGGCTCGAATTGTGATGCCACCAGCTTTGATTTTCTCTTTCAACATCCTCTGGCTATTCAGGGTCTTTTCTGGTTCCATACAAATTTTGGGATTATTTGTTCCAGTTCTGTGAAAAAAGTTGATGGTATTTTGATAGCGATTGCACCGAATGTATAGATTGCTCTAGGTAGCATAGACATTTTCACAATATTTGGTTTTCCAACCCATGAGCATGGAACATTTTTCCATTTCTTTGTATCTTCCTCAATTTATTTCATGAGTATTCTATATTTTCTGAGTACAGGTCCTTTACCTCTTTGGTTAGGTTTATTCCTAGTTATCTTATGGTTTGGGGTGCAATTATAAATGGGATAGACTCCTTAATTTCTCTTTCTTCTGTCTTGCTCTTGGTGTATAGAACTGCAACTGATTTCTGTGCATTTGTTTTTATATCCTGCCACTTTGCTGAATTCCTGTATGAGTTCTAACAATATTGGGTAGAGTTTTTTGGATTTTCCACATAGAGTGTCATGTCATCTGCAAAGAGTGAGAGTTCAAGTTCTTCTTTACCAGTTCGGGTGCCTTTTGTTTCTTTCTGTTCTCTGATTGCTGAGGCTAGGACTTTTAGTACTATGTTGAACAGCAGTGGTAATAGTGGTCAGCCCTACCATGTTCCTGACCTTAGGGGATAAGTTCTCAGTTTTTCCCCATTGAGAATGATATTCATTGTGGGTTTTTCATAGATGCCTTTATGATATTGAAGTATGTCCCTCCATCCCTACACTGTGGAGAGTTTTAATCAGGAAAGGATACTATACTTTGTCAGTGTTTTTTCTGCATCTCTTGAGAGGACCATATGGTTCTTGTTGTTTCTTTTATTTATGTATCACATTGATTGATTCGCGGATGTTGAACCAACCTTGCAGTTCAGGAATAAATTCCACTTGTCATGGTGAATAATCCTTTTAATGTACTGTTGGATCCTATTGGCTAGTATTTTGGTGAGAATTTTCACATCCATGTTCCTCAGTGATATTGGTTTGTAATTCTTTGTGGTGAGGTTTTTGTCTGGTTTTGGGATCAAGGTAATTCTGGCCTTATAAAAAGAGTTTGGAAGTTTTCCTTCCATTTTGATTATTTTGAAACAGCTTCAGAAGAATAGGTATTAATCCTTCTTTAAATGTTTGGTAGAGTTCCTCTGGGAAGCCAGCTGGCCCTGGGCTCTTGTTTCTTCAGAGATTTTTGATTACTGCTTCAATTTCCTTGTTGGTTATGGGTTTGTTTGGGTTTTCTATTGCTTCCTGTTTCAGTTTTGGTAGTTTATACATCTCTTGGAATGCATCCATTCCTTCCAGATTGCCTAATTTGTCGGCATACAGTTGCTCATAATTCATTCTTATAATTGCTTGTATTTTTTCAGTGTTGGTTGTGATCTCCCCTTTTTCATTCTTGATTTTTGAGTCCTCTTGATTTGAGTCCTTTCTCTTTTCTTTTTGAGAAGTCTGGCCAGGGGTTTATCAATCTTATTAATTATTTCAAAGAACCAGCTCCTAGTTTCATTGATCTGTTCTACTGTTCCTTTGGTTTCTATTTCATTGATTTCTGATCTCTTCTCCTGTTGGGTTTAGGCTTTATCTGCTGTTCTTTCTCCAACACCTTTAGGTATAGGGCTAGGTTGTGTATTTGAGACCATTCTTCTTTCTTGAGAAAGGTTTATAGTGCTATATACTTCTCTTTTAGGACTGTCTTTGCTGCATCCCAAAGATTTTGAAGAGTTGTGTTTTCATTTTCATTTGTTTCCATGAATTTTTAAAATTCTTCTTTAATTTTCTGGTTGACCCATTCATTCTTCAATAGGGCACTTTTAGCTCCATGTATTTGAGTTCTTTCCAGTTTTCCTCTTGTGACTGAGTTCCAGTTTCAAAGCATTGTGGTCTGAAAATATGCAGGGAATGATCCCAATCTTCTGGTTCCTGTAGAGACCTGATTTGTGACCCAGGATGTGATCTGTTCGGGAGAATGGTCCATGTGCCCTCGAGAAGAATATGTATTCTCTTGCTTTGGGATGCAATGTTCTGAATATATCCGTGAAGTCCATCTGGTCTAGTGTGTCATTCAAAGCCCTTATTTCCTTATTGGTCTTCTGCTTAGATGATCTGCCCATTGCAGTGCAGAGGGTGTTTAAGTTCCCCACTATTATTGTAGCATTATTGAAGTGTTTCTTTGATTTTGTTATTAATTGGCTTATATAATTGGCTGCTCCTACATTAGGGGCATAAACGTTAGTGATTGTTAGATCTTCTTGTTGTATAGACCCTGTAATTATGATATAGTGTCCTTCCTCATCTCTTATTACAGTCTTTCATTTAAAATCTAATTTGTCTGACATAGGATTGACACCCCAGCTTTCTTTTGATGTTCATTAACATGATAAATGGTTTTCTATCCCCTCACTTTACATCTGGAGGTGTCTTTGGGTCTAAAATGAGCCTGTTGCAGACAGCATATTGATGGTTATTGCTTTTTTATCCAATCTGATACCCTGTGTCTTTTGAGTGGGACATTTAGCCCATTTACATTCATATCTCACGCATTCTTTATCCATTCATCTATCAATGGACAGAGGAGTGTAATTCTTCATTGTGTAAACTGCCTTGTGCATTTTGGGATATTTAGCATCCCTGGCCCATGGCATCCACTGCCAGACCACCTTTCATCATTGTTACAATAAAAAAGACTAACACGTTTTCAAATGCTCTAGGAGTATCTTCACTAGACTGGGTGGTGCCTCAGGATCTGCCAGTTTGGATATTCTTAGAATCCTCTGGTTGGTCTGTAGGGACCACTAGTGGCCCTACAGCTTTCTGTACCATCCAGAGGCCTGAACGGTAGGTGATGGGGAAAAAGCTGGAACCAAACCATCACCTGGTATCTGAGGACAGAACTAGTGTTCAGTGTCCCAGTCTTCAAAGGGGCACAAACTCCCAGCTGGTTCTGGCTGACTTCCCAACCTGTGGAGTTTCAGTCTGCCCTGATGGAGAGGAGACCAGAGAGTAGGTGATGTTCCTGGTGAGGAAAGGGCCACCCACATCCATGAGTAGGGACCAGCTGGGGCCAGCAGAGCAAGGGCTAAGACTTGGAGAGCACCATGAGTGATCAGAGGAGTTGCAAGAGCAAGCTGAAAAGTCAGTTTTCTTATGCAGGCTGTCTCAGGAGGCTGGTGAGGTGGATGGGGGACTGCTGTGACTCGGAGAGCAGGACAGGGCTCAAGACTGATCATCAGGCTTGTGGGCAGTGGTTATGGGCAATAGGATGGCTGTGACCTCCAGCACTGTTGCTGGAGGAGGTTGCAAACACACCTGGTTGTCCAGTCTTGCCAGTGGCGGAGGGAGGGGGCCAAGAAAGATTGCTGTGTTCAGGAGAGATGAGCACTGATGAGGGATGACACAACTGAAGAGCAGCCATTCCTCAGAGTTGTTTGTGGCTGGGGCTCTGGGGCAACCAGAATGTTGCCCAATGTTGAAAGCTCAGGGTGAGTTTTTGGGAGGTTCTGGGAATTGCTCCACTCACTAATTCACCGAGTCATCCATCCCACAAGCATCTCCGGGGCTGGAATGAGACCACCCGGATCTTGTACATGTCCTGGGACCATAGTTCCCCTGGTGTGAGTTGCCAGAGCCTTGGTGACTAGCAAAGGAGGAACGTGGCAGGAGAAGAATTTGTTAATATTTATTTAGCGCAGTCCAGGAGATGCTGCTCTGAGTTGAGACGACTGGCCTCAAGCAGGTGAGGGGCAGGAAGGAGGAGGGCAGGTGAGGATAATGCTGGATAGAGTACCCTCCCACCCCTGAGCTCATGCCCGCGACCACCCTGCACATTAGAGGCTCCGCTTTCCCCTGTTTTGCAGATGAGCAGAGGCTCATCCTTGCCTTCAAAAGGGCATTTCTCCACATTCTTCCAGCTTGAGCTGCCCTGAGACTCTCCACTGGCCCTTGCTGTGATGTCTGCGATCTTGGGATCTCAGGTGGCGGCTGCCAGAGCGGGAGGCCAGCAGCTTCTGGGCCCCGTCTGCTCCTTCTGGCAGCAACACCTGGCCTCAGCAGGAAACCATACATGGTTTTGCCACAAGCCTGGTTATACAGCTGACCTCCTGGTTTCTGCTTGCTCTCAGGCAAACCAATAAAACCTAATCTTTGAACTTTCCACACCAAGGACCGAGGTTTGGTAACTCCACTGTGCACCTAAGCATGCTAGCTAACATACTTTAACATGAGTTCATGTCAGGTGTCTGGCACTGGTCTCAGCAATTTGGCTAGGTTAACGCATTGGCTCCTCACACCAGTCTGGGAGGTAGGTACCATTGTTAGCTTCATTTTACAGATGAGGAGGCAGACTTATGCCTGTAGTCGCACGGCTGATAAAGGGCAAATCAGAGTTCAAATCTGGGCATGCTGGCTCCGAGGTTCCAGAAGTGTGGTCAGGGGCTGGCTGAAGTGGACTGCTCCCTCTGAGTTAAGGATACCTGGATTTGGGTCCCCAAAGCCTGCCGTGGAATTTCAGCAAATTAGCTATGTGCCCTGAAACACATCCCTTACTCTCCTGAATATCCGTTTTCCTCCTGGTTGAATGGAAGGATTGACATGCATGATCCCAACTTGGTTCCAGCTCTGACATTTCAAGAGGCTTCATCAGGCTAAAATAAGCAGCAAGAGGCACGTTGCGGTTGCGAAAGGGAGCCTGGGACGTGCGTGTGCGGAAGCTGGGAGGCTCTCCCTGGTGAGGAAGCATAGAGGGCTAATTGCGAGCACATGAGCTCAGCTGGGGGCCACTTTCTCCCCTCTGTGTCCACAGCTGGCTGTGAGTCACTGACGGGTCACTGGCCACAGCAGGGCTGCTGGAGACAGGGCAGGCCCAGAGCACGGACAGAACATAAGTCCAACCTGGTCCCAGCCTCAGGGGCCCCAGGGCGCGTTCTTCCCAGTCCCTGTCTAGATGCTACCACAGTCTGGCTAGAAAATGCTCCATCTCTGTCTCCCTGAGCAGAACACCACTTTCTATCTCAGCTCTGTCAGCCCTGGCCCCTGTGTTGCTCACCATCCTTCTCTGAGCCAGGGGTGGGATAGAGGCAGGTAACACTACAATTCCTCCGCGGCAAGGTCACAGAGCAGCTGCTGGGGAAGAGCGGTGAGGGAGGGGAGGGATCATGAGCATGCTCTGGACCTACATCTCAGGCTTCCGAACATGCTGTGGGGAGCTCAGACCCAGGGCACCAGCCCCGCCCACCCCACCCTTTGCAGGCCAGAGGTGACACCAGGTGCCAAGTTCTTCCTTCTCAATCCCATCCCCAGCCCCGAGGAGGAAGCTGCCACAGGAGCATTGACCTCAGGACAGATTGATGCCAAGGGGTCATCCCCAGGGAAAGTAGCTCAAAGGGGGTGATCTTTTTGGGAAGAGTGGGAGGTGAATCAGGATGGAGCTGCTCCCAAGACACCTCCGTCCTCGCCCTGCTGTAAATGTTATCCAGCACGACACGTTCGGCGTTGCTGGATGGATTAGGAGTGTGCTTTTCTGTAAGTGTGTGTGTGGCAGGCGTCTCGGGGTCCATGGCTCTTTGTCCTCCTGGGGTCTGACTCCGATGCAATTCTGAGACACAGGTCAGCTGTCAGCAACCTCCTACTCATGTATGAATACTCGGTAGTAATCATCCTCACTCATTCATTCATTCATTCATTCACATAACAGCTCCACATAAGTGCTCTTCCTGGTTCTACTTAAACTCATCCAGAGAAACTCACCGTCTTCTGAGGCAGCCTGGTCCACACTGTGACCATCTGACTTCTAAAATCTTACTATTGATTATCTGAAATATGACTCCCTAGGCTGACCTTCTGCTGGTGCTGTTGCTCCTGCTCCCTCTGGCCCTGGAGAACTTACATACGGCAGCCCTCGGACCGTTCAAGGCACCTCTTTCCTCCCTCTTTGGATGTTTATGGAGCTCCTACAATGGGCCAGATACAAGGAAAACAATAGTGAGCAATAGTACATAGGGCCCTTAACCTCACGCTGCTTACAGTTTCTTAGGGAGACAGCACAAAGAGAACACTCACATAGGTAAAGCTACTTCTGGTAAGTGCTACCCCAAGACCAAGGCTGGGTGGCAGACAGAGCATATAACCGTGGGACATAATTGCCAGAGAGGTCAGAAAAGGCTTCTCTGAGGAAGTAGAGCTGTAGCTTAAATAGGCACAAGAAAGTTGCCAGTAGGCAAAGGTTATGGCTAGAGCAGGGACCTCCCAGATGCCAGAGTCTTTTGTTTTGGGGGCTAAACATCCTTGTGGTAGTTCCTCCTACGATGGAGTTTCTAGATCCCTCCCCACCCTGTCACTCTGTCAGCGTCCCCTTCAGTGGGAGATCTCCAGGTCTGGACCCATGGCTCCTGAACAGTCTGGCCAGCTCGGAGCCTGGGGGCTGCCCCCTCTCTTCTAGCTGGCTGCTCTCCTTCCATTAGCACAGCTCAGATCTGCATATTCATTGCTCCCTAAGGGACAAGTCCCCTTCCAGGAATGATCCCCCAAATCGATCTTACTTGTGGGCCCCCCCAGCCTGTGTCTGAGCTGTTTGACATCTGACCTTGTGTTGGAGACCTTGTGTTGGGGTACAAACTCTCATCTCTGACGTGGCCTGTTTGTTCCAGTCCAGCAGGGTCTGTTCTGAGTCTAGATTCTGCTGCTGGCTGTGGTGTGCAGGGATGTATTCCCCGTGAATGTGACCGGCAGGGAGTTTGAACGTCCTGTCAGCCCATCCTGGACAAGGTACTGGCAGGTGAGATCTCAGAGTGTATGGGGGAGGGGGTGACAGGGAAGGCAAGGGGCTTGAGAGCTTGGGAAGGGAGGGTTTGGAGCATCATTCACCCTGGCTCCAGAAAGAGGTGCTTAGGGCCTGAGGCCTACACTAGGATGGAGCCACACTGTCCTGTGATCTCTGACCCCCTGTCCTGTGCCTTTCCGCAGCCCTCGTCAATACAGCCCAAGGAGTGGGCGAGCTGCATGTGCGCACGCGTGTGGCATGTCCATATCCATCTGGGTCTGTGGGTGTGGAGTGTGTGAACATGTGTGCCTTGTCCAACCAGGCCTAGCTGTTGGCTCGCAGCCATCTTTTGCCATTAGTAATTGTGTCCCTTGGGAGACACAGCCCCTTGGGGGGTAGCCAGGTCATCACAGGACAGGTCCCACCAGGCCTGCCTTGTCTAATAGCCCTACCAGGTAGTCCCGTTTACCCTCCTGCCCTTGTCTACCTACAGGTTCCTCACTCACCACCCTAGACCCTCAGGGAGCTGACCCGGCAAGTGGGCAAGACCCCCCCCACACCATCCAGTCCTTTACTCCTGTCCACAGGTCACCCTGCCCCTGGTGCTAGCCCCCCTGGCCCCTCTCCTCACTTCCTCCTCTTTTCAGACTCAGCTGAGACATGGTCTCCTTTAGGAAGCCCTCCCCGATCCACCCCTGTGTTCTCACAGACTAGAGGCCCTGACAGGGCAGGGCCCCTGTGGTATTTATTATGGTGTCAGAGGCTAAAACTCAATATATCCTATTAGACAAATGAAACAGTAACTTCTCTGGGCTTCATATTTCTTATCTGTAAAATGAAAATAATACTGTTTGGACACACAGGGTTCTGAAGCGGGCGGTGGGAAATGGCGCACATGATTATCCTACTGACGGGCCGGACACACAGCAGAGGCCCCAAAAGAGGCCCCTCACTTCCCTGCCCTTCAATGTTTGTGGATTCCTGTTCTTTTCTATTTAAAAATATTGTACATTTTTGTATTTCTTTTCATTCTGAAGCCTGACTGGCTTCTCAGAGTTCAAGTCGCCCTTCAAATGTCACCTCCCCCTGAAGATGGTCTTAGACGACGCCATCTGAAACTGCCCCAGCCACCCCAACACTCTCCCCTCCTGTAGTCTTACCACAACCTGAACTTTTGTTTTTTCTTTCTTTTAAGATTTTATTTATTTATTTAACACACAGAGAGAGCACAAGATGGGGAGTAGCAGGCAGAAGAGGGAGAAATAGGCTCCCCACAGAGCAGGGGGAGCCCAATGTGGGACTCGATCCCAGGACCCCGGAATCATGACCTGAGCCAAAGGCAGTCGCTTAACCAACTGAGCCACTTAGGTGCCCTGAACGTTCATCTTTTCTGATTTGTTGCTCAGCGGTCATTGCTCCCTAGAATGTGAGTACCATGAGGGCAGAGACTGGCTGATTTTTCCGCTCCTGAAACCCCAGTGCCCGGAGCTGTGCCTGGGACAGAACAGAGATCCAGGAGTTTCCAAGGCCAAGGCAGTGAAGTCTCCAGGGGACAAATGCCAGTGTGTGGGTGTTTGGGATAGAGGATGGTAAGGTTCCCTAAATTGGGAAAATTGGTCTCTCTGGGGCTGGGCAGGTGTGCCTGGGGGTGTCAGTGAGGGGACTGCACTCCTTTGCCTGGTGACCCTGGGTGGCTGGGCTGAACACAAGCCTTTCTCAGCACTGCTGAGCACGGTCTATCTGTTGGTGAAGAGGGGCTGGGTACTTTGGCAGTTCTTCCATTCTGGAGGGACCCGCCCTGCTGCCCTGTGTTGGGACCCCAGGCCCAGTCCTGCTTCTTTTTGGCGCCATCTTTCTTCCCTCTATGGCACCCACTCCCCTCCTCATCTGACCTTCCTCTTTTTTTTTTTTTTTCTTTTTAAAGATTTTATTTATTTTTTTGACAGACAAAGATCACAAGTAGGCAGAGAGGCAGACAGAGAGAGAGGAGAAAGCAGGCTCCCCGATGAGAAGAGAGCCTGATGTGGGGCTCAATTCCAGGACCCTGAGATCATGACCCGAGCCAAAGGCAGAGGCTTTAACCCACTGAGCCACCCAGGCGCCCCTGGCCCTCCTCTTACCAGTGCCTGATAGGCCCTCTCCCACCTGCCTTCCCCATTGGCACCAAATTCTCGCACCCGCAGCCTCAGTGGTGCTGGGGGGTTCCCTGGGTCTCCTGCAGTGGGGTACAAAATCCCAGTTGGGTTTTCTGGTGCCCAGCCTCCTACAGCTCAGCCACTTCGGGGCCCTTACCAGGCCCCCAACCCCGGCCATTCTCCTCGTCCTAGAGATAGTGAGAGGGATTCCAGAAAATAGCTGCAGAAGCTCCTGCCGTAGTGCTGCCCATCCTACTGGGGAAGGGCCCTCTCTGTCTCCACTCATCCTGTCCTCCCTCCAGCTGAGGGGCCCAGCACCAGAGAAGCCCCATGACTTCTGGCTGGGGTGTGACAGGGGTGGGTAAGGAGGGTGGTGAGCATTTGATAGTTCCTGCTTTGGACCCAGGCTCCTGCCCAGCCTCACCGGACTTACCCCGTGTTGAGAGAATGCCCCCTATCTGTTAGAGCTCCTTGCCCTGTTACCCCGGGGCCCTTGCTCCCTATACCCGGAAGGCCCACAATCACTGCTTCATGCTCAGAGCCCAGTTCAAGAGCTCTCAGCCATGGGAGGACCCCAGAATGCTTGCAAGGGAAGGATTTCAGGGTTCAGAGGTTTATGAGGTATGCTCTCTGGAGCGCTCTGGAGCTGATCTGTGTGTGTGTGTGTGTGTGTGTGTGTGTGTGAGATGGACTGGGGTTCTGGGCCCCCACTCCTATTTTGACCATAGAACCCCAAACATTTTCTGTGTTACTAGTGGAGATGCCACTTAAGTTACTATTTAAACAGAAGGATCCATTACTTAGGGTGGAAAAAGAAAGGTTTAAAAACCAGGGAAACTGGACTAAAGTCCTTTTACATATGGGGAAACTGAGGCCCAGAGGAGCGTAGGGCTTCTCAAGGTCACAGTGGGATCAGTGGCAGTGCTGGTACCATACAAGGCCATCTGGCTCATAGGCTGACGTTCTTGCCAAGACCAGGCTGAAATATCCCTCTCAGGAGGTGGCAGTTGGGGGTGGGGTGCCAGGAAGGCCCATCCAGAGAAGTGGGCTACGGTCACAACCTCCCCACTCCACGGGCCCCCTATGAAGGGCCTGCAAGAACAGTTGCATTGGAAAAGTGGCTCAACTCTTTCTTCTTCTTTTTTTTTTTTTAATTTTATTTATTTATTTGACAGAGAGATAGGGAAAGAGCCCAAGTGCTAGAATGGCAGGCAGAGGGAGAGGGAGAAGCAGGCTCTCCGCCAAGCAGGGAGCCCAATATTGGGCTTAATCTTAGGATCCTGGAATCATGACTCAAGCCAAAGGCAGGTGCTTAACCAACTGAGCTGCCCAGGCACCCCTGGGAAGGTGGTTTGATTCTTAACTGGAGGCTTGAGGGCTTGAAGTGGGAAGGGGCAGGATGAGGAAGTGTGGAGAGGGAGCAAGGGACAGGGATTCATCCTTTGGGTCACTCGCACCCACTTCCCCACTCAAAGCACCAAAGGCCCTCCTGCCAGGTTGAGACTGCTTCTACATTCTCCCATGGTCACTCTGACAGGTGTCCATAAGAGGAGGAAGCCTGCTCAGTGGTCCTCCCCCACCCCACAGCCCATGACCCACTGGAAGCAGCCTCTGTTTCCAAATACCTGAGTTCCAAGCAGAGGGAGCTTGTGCCAGGCATGGACTGGGCTGGGTAGCTTTCAGGTGATGACTTCTGGGGTGGGAAAGCTGTGAAGAAGAGAATGGGGATTTCAGTCTCAGGGGTCCTGTGGACACCCGCCTACTGACAACAGCAGAAAGGGCACAGTAGGGGGCCCTGTGGCACTCACAGTGTCTCCCCTCAGGGTCCAGATGGGCACCTGGGAAAATGTTGTTGGATGAATGAGTGCGTCCATCTCCCCCCACAACCCCCAAAGTCACCAGCTCCTCCCTCACTCCACACCTCTGTCCTTTAGAAACTACAAGGACTGAGTTATTCTTAGTAGGTTTCATTCATCAAAGCGTGACCAACCGTGTCCTGGGAGGAATGCCTGGGTGTTGCCAGAGCCAGAGGGCTGGAGTGGGGTGCAAAGGCCCCATCTCAGAAGAGAACCCAATGCCTTCAAGGAGCTCCAGGCTGAGGGGGAGACACAGCCTTGCTCTCAGGGAGCCCTAGTCTGAGGGGGGAAACCGCCCTGCCCTAGGGGAGCTTCCTGTGATGGAGGGTGCTACCTCCACAACCCAGTTCCCTAGCCCTCAGTAAGATCCTAGACTAAAGGGAGAGATCTAATATCCTGCCCTCAAGGAAACTCTAGTTTCATGGCAGAAAAGCAGTTGTCATCCCTGCTGAGGAAGGCACACCCAAGGCGCAGATTGAAACTGAAGATGAAAAAAAAAAGGGGTACAAGAGGGTTTTCCAGAGGCATGTGCAGCTCCCCAACCACCGCATGTGGGAAGTCTAAAGAAGGGCTCCCAGGGTCACTCACCTGGGCAGGCTTACCAAGAAACGTGCAGACTTCCAGGGGGTGGCATTAGTGCAGACAAAAATCCTGGCTCCTGAGGAAAGGTTAAAGGCAAGGCCAAGTGGACTGGTCTCAATCAGGAGTCTCAAACCCAAATGCCTTTGGGGACTAGTCTAACCACACTGACCTTTGACACTGGGGAGGGCAATCAGATAGCTCACACTGTCAGCTCTCATATTCAATAAAAACAAACAAACAAAAAAACCCCAAAAAACACATACTCATTGCCGGCCAAACAAAACCTCACTAAAGATTAAACCTGGCCCAAGACCACGCGTCTGCAACCCCCTGGACATCAGGAAAGAATTCCTGATAGAGGAAAGGGCCCCTGGTTTGGATAAAGAAGCTGACAGCCAAGTTGCTCCTCCTGCTGCCCGGCCACAGGGCCTGGCTTCTGGGTCTCTGGGCCTCTCCCACCCTTCCTGGGAGGCAAGACTTTTTAGCCCCTCCTCACTAGCTCCCTTCTGACCCACAGGCCACAGCTGGTGGGCCTTCCGGCCTCCCAGGGGGGTTCCAGGTCTGCGATGGGAAATTTCCCTGTCAGAGGAAGAAGCCTGTGGGGTGGGTCGTAAGCCCTGAAATAAGCCGAGCTGGGAGTTCTGGCTGGGTGGCCTTCCCAGAGACAGCCTTCAATTTTCTGTGCCTCAAGTCCAAAATGGGGATACTCTTGCCGTGGTGCCCTTAACTGGGCAGTTACTTTCCACGGACCTCAGTGTCCTTGTCAACGAAACGGGTCCTACCTCCTCCCCACTCTTACGGACAGACAACTCAGGGCTATTGGCTCACGGGAGGGAGGCTCGGATCTCCCAAGTCCTGCTCCTTCCCTCTCTCCATCACAGGTGGGGTCTCAGGGCTCTCTTCTGGGGCAGTTTAGGAAGCCGACAGGAGGCGTCGGCGGGCAAAGCCAACGCGCGCTCCTGAGGACTGGGGACAGGGGACGGGTTCTGGGACCGGGGAGGGGCGGCCTAATTAGGATGCGTTGGCCCAGCGCAGCAGAGCGCCGCGGAGAAGAGCGGCGGTGGGTAATTAGAGCGCATTAGCCGTGCCCCTGCAATCCTGTAATTTCTCCGCGCGCTCCGGGTGCGTGGTAGGAGGTGAAGCGATGCGAGCTCGGCTCTGAGTCAGACTCTCCGAAGCCTGGGTGGGGACGCAGGGGGCGGCAGAGGCCGTGGAGAAAAGACTTCTGCCGCGGGAGGCGCCATCGCCTTCCCCTGGTGCGGAGTCACCTGTCCCGGGGCTGCTTGCCAAGCGCCCCACTTCCGCGGGGACGGGAGGGCGTGGCCAGGGGGAGGCGTGACCTGCACCTCCCCTGGCTTCCAGGGGGCGCTCTTGGGTCCCGCGGATCTTCCCGGGGCATTGAGTGGTGTCCCTGCACCTAGTCATGTGGCCCGCTCCCCGCGCGCAGGTGGACTGAAAGAGATGAAGATGCAAAGCGCGAGGCAGAGACTCCCCAAATTCCGTCAGAGTAGGGCAATAGATCTAGGAGGGCGAAAGAAAAAAAAAAAAAAAAGGAGACAGAAAGACGGCAGAAGGGAATGGAGACGCATGTTTTACCTGAGCCCTGAAATCAATTCTTGGGGGGCGGGGAGGAGCCAGTGGGGGGCGGAGGCTGGGAGGGGAGTTTATTTATTAGCCAGATTAGCCAGTATTAATGGGGAGCAGTGGTGGCCGGCGGCGGCAGGGACATAGCTGGCATAGCTGGCATAGCGGCGGGGCCTCCCGCGGCGCGGGGCTCTGCCGGCTTCAAAGGGGCTTAAAGAGGCCGGTGGTGGCACTGCCACGGCCCCGCGGGGGAGGGCGTGGGCGCAGGCGGTGGGGGAGAAGGCGGCCATTGTGCACCAAGGGATTAGGGATCTGGCCTGGAAGGAATTTTAAACTGCTGCGAGCCAGCGCCCCAGGACTCCCCTCCCGCTCCACCACCACTCTCCTGAGCTGGAGCACGCTGTAATGTTTACCTGCATTTTGGTGTCTGGGGGTCCTTCCCCTTCCTTCTTCCCTTAGATTGGATGCATCTAGAGTTGTCAGCTTTGACAAGTAAAAATACAGGATGTCCGGTTAAATTTGAATTCCAAATAAGCAATGGATACTTTTTTTAGTATAAGTACGCCCCATATGTTGTATGGGCTATACTTACACTAAAACATCATTCATCGTTTATCTGAAATTCAAATTTAACTGGACATCTTGTAATTTTTTCTAGCAGTACTGAAGTCACTGAATGTCTAATCCATGTCTGCAACAGATTGAGGGCTCCAGAAGGATTCTATGTGGCCGCGTGTCTCTACCCTCAGACGAAGTTTCTTGAAGCCCCGTACTCTTTCTCCCTTCAGAATGGAGCTTTGATGATAGAACACGTCTCCATCGGAGTGGGATCTTCCCGAGGACGAGCCGAATTTCAGACTGGAGCTAGTAGGTCAATGTCTGAGTCCCCTTCATCGCAGCACCACGGGGCTTTACCCTCAGGCAAGGCCTGTGTGCTTTGGTGGGGGGCGTGTCTGTCTCCTCCCTCAGGCCGGTGGATGGCCTCCCCCCATTAGTATAGTTCCCTGCCCACAGGGGGCGCTAAGGGCCCGGAGCACTGACCTACAGATGGATGGGTCCTGGTTTTTGTCGCTCAGGGCAGGTAGGTTCTCTCGGGTGGATGCACCTGGGGATTTGGGGGGTGGAGCCCCCAATCCTGTGTAGCTTCTGACTTGGTCCTTCCTCTGGCAGTCGAGGCAAAAGGCATGCGGGGGCCAGAGGCTGTGGCCAGCATTGTGGGAGAAGCTCTAAGTCTGGTTATGCAGTTTATGCCGGGAAGGGCCAGTGTGGCTCTCAGTACAGAAGCCCCCTCCCCTCCCTCGGCGCCCCCCCCCCCCCCGCCCCATAACCATGGCAGCCAAGCCCCCATCCTCCATTAGCCTCACTAAAGCCAACTGCCCAGCCTTTGCCTGTTCCATTCTCCCTGTCCAAAGCACCTGCTCTTCCGGTCCTCAAGGACATGTGATGTCTCACCCCTTCTGGATGCCCTGGTCTTCAGCAGACTGGGTACCACCAGGTATACTGTTTATGCCCCAGTGTTGGCGGCAGGGGTCTTATGGTGAAAAGAGCCCTCCACCTATTCCCTCCTTCCTCACTAGCCTAGGGCCACAGGGGCCAAAGAGTGGCCAAGGGCAAGGGTGGGAAACTCGGAAAGGTTGGGGAGTGTTTGTGGGAGGAGAGTAAAGAAGCCTCTGCCACCATCTCCTCCCTGTCCATCCCCGGTAGCCCCTTCCCAAATCCCTTCATCCCCTGGAGCCTCTCAACTCTTTTCCCTTAAAGCTGAGGGAAGCTGGGGAGAAGTCCTTTCCCACGGTCCCAGCCTCAACAACCCCCCACCCCCTGCTCCTTTGGCCACAACCACCTCAGCCTCTGCAGAGTGCTGGCCTGGCCCACCCCGTCCCTGCAGGGCCCCCTCCTTGTGCTGGGGCGCCCGCTTCCGTGAGTGGCATCATCACCCCATTCCTCAGTCTGCCCAGTCATCAGGTCGGCAATTAGCTACTTCCTCTCAGCAGCATGAGGCCACCGAACGTCACAGCCCCTCCCCCGGCCAGCGGCGGGCGGGAGTGCTGGGGGTGCCCCCCACACTTTGTAGTATGTGCCAAGTCCTGGCATGACCCCCCCGCCCCTGCTCCAAACCACTGAGTGCTGAGGTAATGAGCCTCCCATGTAGGGAGCCCGGTGCTCCCTGTATTCCTGGGGGCGGGAGAAGCTGCAGGGCTGCCTCCTCCTCCGTGTCACCCCATCCCATTGGATGAGGACACTCCCGCTGCCTGGGTGGGGCCAGCTCAAGGGCTCCCATGGCCAGAGCAGGCCGGGCCTCACACTCAGGTGTCTCTGTCCCCAGATGTAGGCTGCTTTTACCAGGCTCTTACCTGGGGGCCAGGAGTCTGGAAACGGAGGATCGTGGCAGTTCTGTGGTAAGGGGAGAGAAGCGGGGAGTCACGCCACAGACACCCAAACATGAACACCCGCAGGGGCTGACACATCTGTGCCTAGGCACAGTCATAGATACAACCTGTGCAATGCACATCCCACCGCAGCTCTGCCCTCTGCCTTCTTGTGTCTCCAACGGGCAGCCCCGCTGGAGCTACACCTTCGAGCCCAGACAGCCCCACCCTCCAGACGTGCACACAGACCCGCCAGCATTCTCAGAGATGCAGTAAACTCACGGCCACGCCAAACCCAAAACCAGGACACTGCAGAGAAGTCCAGGAGGGTGGGAGGAGAAGGATAGACCACCCCCTAATTTGTCCGGCCACCCCACGGGCCAGGGGGTCTTCCTGGGGAAGAATGGGAACAAGATCACACTTGGAGGGGGTGTGCGTGGTGGGCAGGTGGGCTGCTGTGAGAGCAGCTGTGGTCTGAGCGAGGAGGAGCCTGTAGGCTGTGGATTTCCAGGGAGAATAAAAAAATGCCGACAGACGTAAACACGTGTGTAATTTTAGACAGGCTGTTTAACTCCTTAGGACCCCCGCAATAACATCTGTAAAATGGGGATGAGGAGAACCCCATTTAAACTTGGTTGGGAGGGTTAAATGAGATCGGTGGCTCCGAGCGGGCCCTAAGTTAACAAGACTATGGAGGAGACTCTGCCAATGTCCTGTCTGTGCTTGGGGGTTTTGCCTAAAAGAACTGTCCTAGGAAATTAACAGCCCTCATTCTGGGCCTTAACCTGAACATGCACTTGCCTCTTTCTCTCTCCCCCTTAGTCTGGGCATGGTGGCTGACTGGGTGCTAGTGGGGCCTGGGGCGGGGTCTGGGAGGGGCTGGCTACCTGCCCCACCCCTACCTGCCTGGCAGGGCGGGAGGTGAGGACTGGCTTCCAGCCCAGAGAGGGTATGAGTCAGTCAGAGCCTCCCAATCCAAGCAGATGCTGAGCAGGGGATGGGAGCTTGGGTGGAGGGGCTTTCTAGGAACATTACTGGAAAAGGACCTGGGAATAGGCGTTGCCACCCAGAACCGCTTCCTCAGCCTACCAGCCCTGGCCCAGCTAAGCAAATAGCCTCGTCCTTGCTTCGCCCAGCTCACCCTCGGGAGTTGTGAGGCAAGGCCCCACTTACCCACCCCCGATAGCCCCAAGTACGTCCTCGGCCACAGCAAGGAGCTGGGCCGCTGGGTGCCATGCTGCCTTACCACCCTCTTCAGCAGGGCCAGCAGGGTCCCTAAAGCCCTGCGCACAGGGGCACTCAGGCACACCTGCTCACGTCCACGTGCCCACAGCCACGGAAGCTCAGACAGGGACACCAATGTGGACATGCCCTGGCAAGCACGTGCACACACACACTGTGCTCCCTCTTGCTGTATACACCCATACAAACACTCATGTACACTCACATACAAACGTGCTGAGTCATAATCACTTGTTGGGAGAATGTGTCCCTCCGGAGAAAGGTTGAAGTCCTAACCCCCAGTATCTGGGAACTTGACCTTCATTGGAAAAAGAGTCTGGGTAGATGTATTAAGGTTGAGATGATATCTCAGGGAATTAGGGGAGAACCCCAAATCCAGTGACTACTGTTCTCTTAGGGAGAGAGAAAATTGGAGACACAGAGACATGGAGACATACAGGGAAGAAGGTCAGAGACAGAGGAGGCAGAAATGGTAGAGAGGCAGCTCAAAGCCAGAGAACCCTAAGGACTGCCCGCCACCACCAGAAGCCAGTGGAGAGACATGCAAGACCCTCCCTCGGAGCGTCCAGAATAAAGAAAGCCTGCCAACGCCTGGGTTTCAGACTCTGGCCTCCTCAACTATGAGAGATTAAATTCCTGTTGTTTTAAGCCACCAAGTCTGCCACAGTTTGTTATGGAAGCCCTAGGAAATGAATATAATCACACTCACACACACGCACATGCACACACAATCACACACATGACTGGCTCTGGGTTAGGTGATGAGGTTGGTGGAGTTCCTTTTGGGTATGCCTCTGTGTCTGTCCTCCTTCTCCTGTGAGTGGCCAGTGGACCCAGAACAGCTCACGGTCTAAGATAGGAGCTCAGTAAGTTTTTACTTTTAAATTTTTAAACATTGAAGTACAGTTGAGTGACAATGTCGTATTTGTGTGTCCCGCATAGTGACTCAACGTGCCAGTACTCCCCAAGATAAGAAGATGATATGTAAGATGGTAGTCACCCTTTGTCACCATATGACTTTACTGCAATATCATTGACTACTGGCTATATTCGCTCTGCTGTACTTTTCATCCTCGTGACTTATTTAGTTTATAACTGGAAGTTTGTACCTCTTAATCCCTTTCACCTTTTCCACCCATCCTCCTCCCCATTTGGTCTCTGTATTTATGCATCCGTTTTGGTTTGTTTGCTCCTTTGTTTTGTTTTTTTTTTAGATTCCACATATAAGTGAAATCATATGGTATTTGTCTTTCTCTGCCTGACTTAGTTCACTTAGCAGAATACCCTCTGCGTCTATCTGGGGAACTCAGAGTAACATTTAATCTCTCCGGGCCTCCCTGGAGTTCTTAATGACGCATCCATCCCCAAATCGTGCTCTCCAGAATGGGTCACCATGTTTATGCCACCAAAAGACATGTCTTATGGCTGCCGTAATCATATTACATCAGAAATGGAGGGGCGCCTGGATGGCTCAGTTGGTTAAGTGTCAGACTCTTGATTTTGGCTCAGGTCGTGATCTCAGTATCGTGAGATCGAGCCCTGCATCAGATTCCATGCTCAGCTCAGAGTCGGCTGAAGGTTCTCTCCCTGTCCCTCTGCCCAACCACCCCTGTTTGTGCACATGGATATGCTCTCTCTCTCTCTTTTTCTCTCTCTACAATCCAAAACAACCCAAAAGTCCATCAAAAGAACAGAAAAATGAGCTGTGAGGGACTCGATGGAAGGCTACTTGGCCATGAAAAAGGAAGAAAAAACCCTGCAGTAACACTCACAGGAATGTGCATAGCCCTCAGTTCTGAACAGACTGGGTCAGACACAGGGGGCATGCCCTTGGAGTCCATTTGTATGGGGTTCAAGGAGAGGCAAAGCCAATCTGTGGGCAAGGGATCGACTGGTTGGGGCTTGAGGAAGCCTCCTGGGGGGTGCTGGAAATATGGCGTGCTTGATATGGGCCAGGTCTACACAGGCATGTACATATGCACAAATTCACTAAGCTTGATATGGGCCGGGTCTACACAGACATGTACATATGCATAGATTCGCCAAGCTCTACCCTTAAGATTTGTGTGATTTGTTGCACAAATCTTACACCTTGATAAAAAGTAAATTTGAAAAACTGGTTTCCAGGCAGTCCATGACCAGAAGCCAGCCATAGGAGAGAGTCTTCTAGGGTGGATGCCTTGTCCCATGGTGCACCTGTGTCCTCAGGCCTGGGGCCACTTGTGTGGCTGACTTTCCAGATATTTGTTGATTATAAATGCCAAGCCTGGGGCTGCCAGGGGAGACTGTGGAGGCGTGTCAGGGCAGCCAGACCTTCCAGAGATGACCGTCTTCAGGTGGGAATAGTGCGTGTCCGGGATGCTAATGTAATCCCCCATTAAAGACCAAAGGCGATGATTTTTTTCCATCAAAAGCCCCCACTACAGAGGAATAATGACCTTTTATTCAGCTTCTGCTACCTGCCAGGCAAGCACCGAGCACCTCTGAGGGATGTGGCAGACTTGCCCCTTCATGGACAAGAAAACTTGGGCTCTGAAATGTCAAGGTGAATGCCCAAGGTCACACAGGAAGCCCAGCAGAGGGGATTTTCCCTGACTGTTTCATCACACTGGGTCTCCCCCAGGGCAGGACTGTGTCTCCCCCTCCGTGTGGACAGTGGGGGATAGGGCTCAGACTTCAACGCAGGAAGGGCTTATCTTGAACCCTATTTTCACAGCAGCTTTGCATCCTGACTCTCGAGCCCCTTAATCTGGCTTGGGGCTCTGCCTACAGGTGTGCCATCATTTGGGACTATGAATCTGGGGGTGAAGGAGGGAGGTGGGGGACATGTGGATCAGAGGGACCAGTTCCTTTGGCATCCGTGCTGGGATCAGTGCTGGAGACTCTTTCTCTTCCCTCCCCTCCCTTCAAGTCAGGACCACCCAGCTGAGTAGGGCGGTAGGTGGCGGGGAGCAGCCCCCAGCCCTTCCCAGGACCAAAGCGCTTCTCACCCTGCCCACGCCTCGCCAGAGGGAGCTGGGTCATATGATGGGGGCGAGGTGGCAGGTGTAATAGGAGCTGACATCTTCCTCCTGCCCTGTGACTATATTAAGCTCTGTGCCCCATCTCCCCTTCCCCCACCCTCAGGACTTTCCCTCCTCCCACAAGGGATCTTGCTCTTCGAACTAAGGAGTCATTCCTCCTCTTCCCCATCCTGGGAAAGGGACAGGAGCCTAATGAGGTCAGAGCCAGCGGGCGGGGGAGTGGAGGCAGTAAATTTAGGTCTTGGGTGCTGATGAGTTGCAGAGGGAGGCCGCCTGCTCCTGAGGCCTTAGCACACCCCTCATGCTCAGTTGTCCCCACGCGGCTGCCCACGCGCCACCCGGGGCTCACGAGGGCACTCACAGAACAGGCTCACCTGTTCCCCTCACCCGTGGCTAAAACAGAGTGATCCCTGGGGCTGCAGGGGGGTGGGGGGTGGGGAGCGTAGTCTGGGAGGTATAGGGCATTTGCACTCCTTGCCTAGATCTAAGAGCTTGGTGTCTGTCCCCCCCCCCCCGCCCCCACCCCTCCACAGTGGGACTCACCGCCCCTGGGATGAGGGCCCAGAAGTCCCCGGAAGCCCTGCCTTCTCCCCAGGGTGAGACCAGGAGTCAGGACAGAGATTATTAATAAACTTGCTCCTGACTGGAAAGGCCTGGGCAGAAACCCCAACCTCAAGCCAATCAGAGCAGAGCTTTCCAGGAATGTTACCCCAAAGCGAGCCTTCCTCTGATTCCAAGATTATTTCCCACCCCTGACTTCATCCGCCTGGTGTGTGGGGCTCCCGCCAGGCTCCACTGGCTCTGCCCCCACCGGCCCGCTGTCACTTGGCAGCTGACATCTGCCTTGGCCGCTGCCCAGCAAAGGTCACGGCGTGTCCGTGGTGGGGCTGGGATTAGGACTGCTTCCCCTGTCACCTAGTTCTGCGACTCCCTGCTCCCCCAAACGGAGGAGGGCTGAGCCTACTGTGTTGGGAGTGCAGAATGGCCTCCGGGCCACCCACCCATGGTATCTGGACGCTGGCCTGGTGCCCTGCTCTGAAGGCAGCAAGCCCAGGCCAGCTTCCTGGCCTTGTGACCTTGGGCGAGCAGAATGGGACTTGTCCATGGCTCATTGTCATCCTTTATAAAATGAGGCTAAAAATGCCTCCCCAAAGGCAGCTGTGAGGATTAGGAATGTGTGATGTCCGGTGTGCCCTGGAAAGGGCTGTCCTGGAGGGTAGAGGAAAGGTATCTATGTCCTCGCCTCTATCACTCACTCCACCCCCAACTTCCTCATCGCCGGCCCCTCCACCATCACCCCGCCACCGCCTGCCCCCAACTTCTGCTCAGCTCCACCACACTGTTGTCGGGACTTCTACCACCACATTAGCGCTGTTCGGTCATTCTGAGGACACTTATTCAACCCTACCATGTTCCAGGTCATGGAAGTGGCCTTTGGAAAGGAGTCCTGCCCAGGGTCTGGCACCCTGGGAATGGTCCGTATCTCTCCCGTCTTTTAGGCCCTGATACACAACTCACCACTTCCAGAAGCCCTTCCTCCAGCTACCCTGCCCCATTCCGATTCCTTCTGCACCTGAGGGCTCAGCTTCGCCTGCCCCCTCGCTGGGTGCTGTGTGTGTGTACATGCGTGTGTGCACACTCACACCTATACGGTTTACACTGGTCTGTAACATCAGCCTCCATCCAGACATCCTGTGTTTAGCATGGTGGCTGTGGATCCCAGACCTGGCTCTGGCTCTGGCATTTTCTCGCTGTTACCTTGGACAACTTGCTTCTCCTCTTTGTGTCTCAGTCTTGGGGACTGTAAATTGGGTGCATAATCGAGTTACTAATCGGCTCAGAGAGTTGTGTGTGTCGCCGGGGATATTGTATCTCTAGCACTTCTAGCACTAGGACTAGCAGAAGCAGGCCCACAGCAAGTGCCCAAGGAGCATGGAGGGTTATTATTATTTTTATTATTAGTGCTAGTCTTACTGACTCTCTGTGTGAGACTCGGGGCTTTGCACTGTGCCCGAGGGTACAGTTAATGGACACACTCCGGTGTTCCAATATAAGCATCTTAGGAGGAAAGAAGGGTTGAACCCTTTGGAGAACCGCGTGGACTTCTGCCCATTCTCAGAAGGTGCCTGGACTCTCAGGGTAAAGGCTGGGCAGTGGGCTGGGAAGGAGCATGCAGGCCTTTTGGAAGCAGGCAGCACTGAGTTTGAATCCTGACTTTTCACCACCTGGGCAGCTGTGGGTGGGTCCGCACTTCAGCACCCCAAGCCTCCGTCTTTTCACCTGTAAAGTGACTCACTGTGTGGGGCTGCTGCAAGGCTCTCATTTCCGTTTATCTTGAACACAGATACCACAGGTAGCCATGGGTGGGACCTGGGGCTGGTGTTCCCTTTGGGCCTCAACCTTCCCGTGTGGACAATGGATTGCCCCAGCCAGCCCAGCCTGCTTCCCAGAGTAGGTGGAGAAGGTGGTGAGTGATAGGACGTGCTCCCCCCAGGGAAAATTCAAGGGAGAGCATGAACAATGATTGCCTCGAGCAAGGCTCGGCTCCACCGGACTTGAGAAAGTGCCTTGAGGTCTGAGCTAGGGTCCTGGAGCAGGGCAGGGGCCAAAGGGTAGAAGGGCCGAGGGGCCCCAAAGTGCAGGCACAGGGCGGCCATCTGGGTCCAGACTCCCACTGGTACCAGCATATGGTCCCGGGAGACAGGTAGGGCGGCTGGGATAAGGCAGGAGGGGGTGGCCTCAGAGGCCTACAGGTTTGCCTGGGGTCCCCAGCACATGGACACCCAGACAGCTGCAGCCACCCGAAGACTGCCTCCGCCCTCCTCCTCCGGTGGCGCCCTGGCCGTGAACCTTCAGGGAATAAACAGGGGCAGCAGCCAGCCGACTGGTGTGTACTCCTGGTCCCCGCAATGTAAACTCCGGGGATGTGTTTATGTTGTCTGGGTCTGTCCCCAGCCCCTGCCCAGCTCTGAGGGGTCACGCCATGCCAAATGTCACATGTGCAGGGTAGCTGGATTCTTCCCCGTGGTGGTGGTGGGGGGGCAGGAAAGGCAGGGGGGCCATGGTGGGGGACAAGGACCAAAGACAGCTGGAAGTGGGGGGCCAGAGAGAGAGTTGCAAAGGGGGAAGGGAAAGCAAGTGCCACCCCGAATGCTCAGACTGTGCCCTGTTCCTGGAACTGCAGTTCAGGGCCTTAGCCTATCCCTGGGCTCGCCAGGGGCCTGTGGCCTTCTAGGGCCAGCCTTGGCCTCAGACTCTGGGGTCATGGAGCCTAGATCTCTGCCCAACCCACAGCTGGCCTGAGAACTGGCCCACTGGGTCTTTCTTTGGTTTACCTTTCCACTACCCTCAGCCAGGCGCCGGGCCAAACCTCTTGTGCATGTTACCTCGTTCAAGCCCCCCACCCGCCCAGGCCGGGAGTTTCTGCTTTCCTTAGGACCCTGTGGAAGGTCAGTGGGGTAAGGGGGTGGGGCCTGGAAGTCCCCAGGCTGGAGCTAGAACCTGGATCTGTGACCAGAGCATCTCTGCTCTTAGGAGGCAAGTCAAGCAGTCTATTGCCCTTGAGGGCCAAGTGACCCCAGAGTCACCATGAGAACCCAGAGCTCTTAAGTCCTGGGTCAGCTTTCTTCCCTCTGTACTGGAAGCAAAGTGGTGAGTAGAACCAGCCCTGCCCTCCAGGAGCCCCCAGTCTGAGGACAGAACATAGCTCTGCTGTCAGGGAGCCCCCGTTGGAAGGGGAGCCCCAGACTGCAGGAAATGGCAAACTGGGCCCCCCACTGGAGAGGCAGAGGGCTTCCCACTGCTGGTGCCGGTACGAGAAGGCTTCTTCAAGGAGGGGGCTGGCAGCCCCTTGAGGAAGGAGTTGGGCAAGTAGCGGGCAGCTTTGGGTGGCCCCCCCTGGAGGCCAGAGCCGTGTTCCCACACTGCCCTGATTAGGAAACAAGGCTCTTCTTGGACGGAGCCAGTCTGGCTCTGCCTGGTCTGCCTGGGAGGGGCCAGAGGAGCACAGCCGTGTGACAAGCATTCATCTGGGACGTACGCACATCTCCGGAATGACACCCCGGGAAGGCTATTTTCATCTGGGAAGTTGCCTGCTCCTCTGTCCACCCCAAAATAACCCGGCTCCTGAAGGAATCCGCCACACTGGGCCGCCGCCAGGTGAACGGAGCCCCCCACCCAGCCCCAGCACCCTCACTATGGCCAGCCTTTTCCCGCAGATGGGCCTCCCCTCTCAGACATGCTTTCTCAGGCATGGGCTGTGTCTCCCTCCTTAGACTAGGGTCCTCCTCAGGGCGAAGGCGCTGTCTCTCATCTTAGGAGCTCCTGGAGTACAAATGTGGTATTTCTGCACGCAGACAGGGAGCTCCTCAGGACATTTGGGTCCTGGAGCCGGTGCCCCTGCAGGATTTAGGGGGGTGGTGGGTTCCAGGTGGACCTTTTGTTCTTATGGGCTCCTTTAGGGAGGATGCTCTTGTGGTAGAGAAACCAGAGCTCCCTCCCCCTGTGGTCGCAAGTGCATCTGGCTGGTAGGCTCAGGAAGGGCCTAGGCTGTGCCGTGCCATGCCCTGCCGCTGGCCACATGGCCCCTGGCAGGAGCCTTCATATGTCCCACACCAGCCAGCCACCTGCTGCTTCCTACCTCCCAAAATAGGAAAGTGTTGGCCTTCTCCCGTTACTGCCTGCACACTCCACTGCCCTTGTCCTTGGGATGGGGCTCTCATGCCTTCCTGCCCTGCTCCTCACGGGAGGATGGTGAGGAGGGGTCAATCCCCAGCCCTGACTGTCTTTGGAGCTGGATAATGAGACATGCCCGGAGTCGGGTTGCTCTGTTCCCCAGGCTGAATACCAAATGAGGAGGGCGCCCGCTAACCAGGATTGCTTGTGAGGAACCAGCGTCCCCAGGTCCTGCGAAGATGGGCCCTGCTACCCACCAGCCTTCTTTCTTCCCCAGCTTCCAACACTGGCATGGAGTACGGGGTGGGGAGGTGGCTGTTGACCTAGGTGATACCATTAATGGCTGCTTATTGAAGGCTGAGATAACCGAGGCTCAGGTGTTGAGAAGACACTCCTTCCACACACAGCCTTCTCTCCATTCATTTTACAAACAACCATTTTTAAAGTTGTTGTTGTTGTTTTAACATTTATTTATTTATTTTAGAGGGCAGGAAAGGCAGAGGGCAAGGGAGAGGGAGACTCCCAAGCAGACTGCCTACTGAGTGCGAGCCCAACATGGGGCTTGATCCCACGACCCTGAGATCATGACCTGAACTGAAACCGAGAGTCAGATGTTTAACCAACTGAGCCACCCAGGCACCCCAAAAACAACCATTTTTAAATGTGCACTTACTATGTCCAAGGCATGGAGCTAGGCATTTGCCATTAGCTACTATGTTTCATCCTCTCAACACCCTACTGAGAGGGTATGTAGTTGTACCATTTAACTGAGGGAATAAGGCCCAGAGAAGTTAAGTGACTTGCCTAAGGTCACACAGCAAGGAAGTGATAGAGTTGGTTTTCAAACTCATATGAATACATTTGGTGTTTCTTTCCTTTTTTTTTTTTTTTTTTTTTACATTTTATTATGAAAAACTAAACATTCAGACATCTAGAATAAAACAACAAACTCGCAAATTTCCATTACAAAGATAGAACAATGAACATTTTGCCAGATTTGCTTCCTTTTTTGTG
Organism: Mustela putorius furo; assembly: GCF_011764305.1. Taxonomy (NCBI): domain Eukaryota; kingdom Metazoa; phylum Chordata; class Mammalia; order Carnivora; family Mustelidae; genus Mustela; species Mustela putorius. Next base: position 10,645,918 of record NW_025422123.1, on the reverse strand, counting down.
CTTAAGCATTTCAAAGTAAATTCTGGACATTATGGCATATCACTCCTCATCACTTCAGATCTCATCTCTGGAAAAAGAAACCCACTTTTCCGTATAAAGCAACAGCCATTCCCAAACGGAACAAAACAAACAATTCTCTGCTGTCATCTAACACAGGGATTACGTTCGACTACCCCAGACTGAATGTGGTCTTCCCTGGATTCTTCTGGATTCTTCTTACTGCCTCACCACACTGCTGCTGAGGAGTGAATGGACAGGGTTTGGGACAGGTCTTCGTCAGCCTTTGTCCCCAGTTTCCCTTGAGGAGAAAATCCTTTCCTTCTCTTTTACCCCTGGAGGGGACAGGCTGCTAGACAGGAGAGTACCAGTGACCTGTGGTGAATGGTGAAGCTGCAGGGGAGGCCCAGGGGAGACACTTGTTGCTTGAGGTGGGGACCATGGTGTGAAGTGGGTGGCCATCCCAAGGGCCCGAGTAGAGCCATGTCCTGATGGTAGGGGACCTCAGCAGGGGAATGTATGTCCTGGCGCTCTGCCAGAGTGTGGGCTGTCCCCACCCAGTAGGGCCTTGGACCTGGGAGCCCCTCCCCTATAGTCTCTCCTGTCCACCCTGGGCCCACAGACCAAACAGCCCACTGGTCTGCTTCAGCCAAAACAGGAGCTAGAGGAAGGTCAGCTTATCAGGCCTCTCCTACTCCCTCATCCCATGGGCCTGCCTTTTACCATAATCAGTGTCTGGGGTGAGAGAAGGGGTTGATGGGACAAGGTGAGGTCACTCTTAGGGTCCACTCCTACCTGGAGAGGAATGCTTTTTAGCAGGATTCTAGGATAGCCTGGGGAAGGAGCTTGCCGGCCAGTGCCAGTTAGGATAGGGGTCTCTGTTTTCTTCCAGCTCTGTATCTGTCCTATCCTTGATCCTTGGGCTAGGTGGAAAGGACCTTGACAGAAGACAGGAGATGGCGACCTCTTTGTCTTTGCTCTCTGACTGGGGATTGAGGTGTTCAATGCCAAGTCAGACCAGCCCTGAAGGGTCAGTGGCTGGGTTTCCTTTTCGGACTGGGGACTGTCAGAGGGCAGGGGCTCTGTTTTCCCCACTGGAGCAAGCTATTCCAGAAGAGACAGTTTCAGGACGGCTGGGTGGTTCAGTGGGTTGGGGCTCTGCCTTCAGCTGGGGTCATGATTTCAGGGTCCTAGGATGGAGCCCCACATCGGGCTCTCTCCTCAGTGGGGAGCCTGCTTCCTCCACTCTTTCTGCCTGCCTCTCTGCCTACCTGTGGTCTCTCTCTCTGTCAAATAAATAAACAAAATCTTAAAAAAACAAAAACAAAAACCAGAAGAGACAGTTTCATCTTCCATCAGGTCGGAAGCTCCCTAGGGCACCTGGGCGGCTCAGTCAGTTAAGTGTCTGACTCTTCTTTTTTTTTTTTTTTTAATTTTATTTATTTATTTGACAGAGAGAGACACAGTGAGAGAGGGAACACAAGCAGGGGAAGTGGGAGAGGGAGAAGCAGGCCTCATGTTGAGCAGGGAGCCTGACGCGGGGCTCTATCCACCCACCCTGGGATCATGACCTGAGCCAAAGGCAGATGCTTAACAACTGAGACACCCAAGTGGCCAAGCATCTGACCCTTGATTTCAGCTCAGGTCTTGATCTCAGGGTCCTGAGCTCAAGCTCTGCATTGGGCTCCAGCCTACTTAAAAAGAAAAAAAAAAAAAAAAAAAAAAGAAAGGGAGCTCCCTGAGGCAGGGTTTTGTCTCTCCTCAGACTGGGGCTCCCTGAGGGTAGGGTTGTGTCTCCCCACAGAATGGGAGTCCCTGAGGGCATGGCTGTGTCTCCCCTCTTAGACTGGGGCTCCCTGAGCCTGGGTCAACTTGAACTTCCCTCACCATTGCTACCTTTATGTGCACCCAGCTGCCCACACATGCTAAGTGTGAGTGCTGTGAGAATGGAATCCCTGTGAGGACCCCAGATCCTCCTCACTCAGGAGCCCAGTGCTGGGCTGAGAATAGAAATGGGTTGGTTTCACTTTGCTAGAGAAGAGCAGAAGTGGGAAAACCTGGTTGGAGCTTCTGCCTGGCTGGTTATGGAATGACTGCCTGGTGTGGAGGCGGGGGATGGAAGCGAGGGCTTCCTCCAGGGCTTCTCCTTCCTTCTCTAGAACACCCCATGTATCCCTCTTGTGAGACATGCCCAGACTGTGATGGGCTTCAAGGTGAGGGACGTGGGGGCTCAGGAGCAGAGGTGGATCCCAAAGGCCCCTCTGTGAGCTCTTGAAGCTCCTTCCCTTGCTTCCCCAACCCCAGCCAGGACTGTGCTGTGCAGAAGCAGTACGAGAGATGGCTCAGCCTTGAGTAGGGCTGAGGGGAATGGGGAGGGCGAGCTCCAGGAAAACAAGGACCAAGGCTGCCAGATAAGTGAGGATGGGATGGGGTGGGCGGGATGAAGGAGGGGCCTTCAGGGATCCTCTTAGGGCCAAAACTCTGAGGCCTTCAACCTGATCCCAGGGATTGGTCTCATCAGAATCTCCTGTGTCGAGGCTACCCGACTGGGGAGACCACTCCTATTTTCTCACCTAGACCTCTGTGTGCACCCACCCCAACATCAGCACCCACAGCCCCCAGGCTTGTCTCCCAGACACTGCAGAAAGGTCCTTTTGGTCTCTGCCAAAGCACCTGCCGCTGGGCTTTGCATATGGCTGGCACTTAAGCCCGCTGACTCTGTGCTGAACCCTCTGAGGTCCTGAGCCAAGTACTCAAGAGAAGGGACCCTTTACCAGCACTTTCTTCCTCAGGATGGCCCCACCCTGCCCTGTATCTCTGTCCATCATGTTCAGTTCCCTTGGGTGGTTACTCTTCCCTTGGGTGCAGAAATACAGCAGGACAGGCTGATGCTTAGACCCCTGCATCCTTGGGGCTGAGAGAGAAAGGCTACCACAGTATGAAGGGGGAGACACAGCCCTGCCCTCAGGGAACCCTGTCTGAGGGGAGAAATAGCACTTCCCAGAAAGTCCCAGCCTGAGGAGGAGACACAGCCCTTGCATTAGGGAGCTCACAGCCATTAAGGGGAAATTTATCCTTCCAGCTCCTGTTCACTATCAAAATAACACTGAGAGTTTGGGGAGTTAATGGCCAAGGGCTCCCACATTGACTTTTCTCAAGTTCCTGAAATATTTCTGCCTCAGCCAGGGACCAGGTGAGTTGAACTAACTCCCTGCTCAGACCCTGCAGGCTTATTTTTCACCATGAGGACCTAAGAACAGGAATGCCTGGGCCCTTTTTAGCTCTTGATGACTTTTTCTGGAAGAGTTGAGCTCCATGCCTGGCCCACACAAGTGCTTGTCATTGGCAGCCATTTGACTTAGTCTTTTCCCATCACTTGCCTCAAGTGAACCTCATGCAGCCCCATGCCATAATGCATCCCAATTTTCCCAGCTGAGGAAACTGAGGCTCTGAAGCTTCAGAGGGTGCCTGGAGCCCCAGACCTAGGAAGTGACAGAGGCCCAGTTCTGCTTAGCTTCAAATTGTCTGCTCTATTCAGGACCCAAGCTTGGGTGAGCATTGCTCTTCTGTTCATGTGGAGACAGAGCTCCATCCAGTCCCTCAAACTTTAGTTTATATAGTCCCACTGGGGAGCGTGAGGATTGGCTGTGAGGTTTCTGGAGGTGTGCCTCTTGGGGCATTTGGGAAAATAACCTGTGGATACTTGGGGAGACATTAGAGAGGGCTATGGGGCATTGCAGGGGAGGGAGGAGGGGGAACTTTACCAGCCATCAGTGAGTGGGTAGATGATGAAGGAAATGATCTCAGCAAAGAGCAACAGGTTCTGTGACTTAGCAGGTTCTGCAAACACAGAGAGGCTCTGCAAACCCAGCAGGTTCTGTAAATGCTGACAGGCTCTGCATCACTGACAAGCTCTATGTGTTGACAGACCTCACAATGACAACGGGTGTAAGGGACATGACAGAGGGGAAAACCTTGTGGCCCAGAGATACTAAAGGAAGTTTTTACTTACCTTAGAAGTGAAGGCAGGTGCTTGGTTTCCAACAGTGGCTCTGCCTTTATGAAGAAGTGATAGGGAAACTGAGTCCTTCTGCCCTACTTGCACAACCCTCTTTAGTGCTTCTGCCCCTTAACAGTAACAGAGCCTACTCCTTAGTAGGCTCCAGGGCAGGAGGACGGTGACGGGGGGAGTCCTGGGGAACGCCATAGGGAGCGGGTATGTGGGGCAGGGAGGGTCCCCAAATGGAGGCCTGGGCAGTTGGAGTCTGAGGTAGCCATGGAGCAGTCTGGAAGCTCCACCGGCCCTGGCCTATGGCCCCCTGAGCTCCAGAATGCCTCAGTCCCTCATCCTCCGCCGTGGAAGCAGGGGAGGGAGTGGTCAGAGCAGCAAACTTTTCCGAATGGAAAATGATGAAATCGTCTTGGAAAGCTGACTTTCCCATGCTCTGGTGGGTACAGCTGACAAGGGGAAACCTGAGCCCTGTGGGTAGGCAGGGGGTCCAGTGGCAGGGGCTTGGAGGCGCCTCTCCATGGCAGAGGCCCAGGAAGCCACTCCAGAGTCATTGAGGGCCCGTTGCTCATGGGCTGCCCTCACTGGGCTGGGGGAGTGGGCGGCTGAGTTACCACTGTAGCCCATGGCCCCCTCGGATCTACACCCAACCTAGCAACTGGAGTGGTGCTGTGACAACACAGTCAATTCCCGTCTCTCCTCAGCTCAAGGCTCTCGTCTCGTGTCAAGTCAAGGCCAAAGTCCTTATTATGACCTGTGTGACCCCATGTGATGCCACCCTGCTACCACGCTGCCCCTCCCTCACTCTGCTTCCTTATGTGCTGGGCACACTTCTGCCTCAGGCCCTTTACACTGCCTCCTCCCTCTGCCTGGATGCTTTCCCCCCAGGATACCCACATGGCTTACCCTCTCACTTCCTTGACATCTTCAAATATCACTTCTACAGGAGGCTTTTCCTGACTATCCCATTTAGAACTACAGCCTATCCTCCCCACTCCAGCCCTGGCACCCCACCCCCCTTCTATATTATCATGCTTTATTTTTCTCCAATAATGTCCAAATTATTTCTTCTAATGTATTTGTACTGGGTTAAAAAGACCCTCCCAATTATGATATATCCATGTCCAAACCCCTGGTACCTGCATATATGACCGTAGTAGGTTGAATGTGTCCCTCTTCCAAAATTAAGCCCACCCAGAACTTCAAAGTGTGACCTTATTTGGAAATAGGGTCTTTGCTGAGGTGTTTAAAGCTCTGGAGATGAGATCATCCTGGATTTAGGGCAAACCCTAAATCTAACACCTAGTGTGCTTATAAGAAGCAGAGACACAGATGTGGTGTACGCACGCGCGCGTGCGCACACACACACACAGGCCTATTACTCAGCCATCAAAAAGGATGAAATCTTACCATTTACAATGACATGAATGGAACTGGAGGGTATACATGGAATTGGGGAAACAAAACAGAGGATCATGGGGAAGAAGAGAAAAAGAATTAAGACGAAATCAGAGAGGGAGGCAAACCATAAGAGACTCGTACCTAGAGGGAACAAACTGAGGGTTGCTGGAGGGGAGAAGATGGGGGGATGGGGTAGCTGGGGAATGGGCATTAAGGAGGGCACGTGATGGAATGAGCACTGGGTGTTATACGCAGCAGATGAATCACCAAACTCTACCTCTGCAACTAGTGATACGCTTTATGTTAACTAACTGAATCTAAATAAAATAAGTTTAAAAAATAAAAGGAAGCAGAGTTGCAGATCAACACGGGAAGGCACGGGGAGAAAGCCACGTGAAGATGGAGCCGACAAGAGGAGGGATGCGGCTGCAAGCCAAGGAACTCCAAGAATTGCCAGAAGCCACCGGAAACTGGAAGAAGCATGATTCACCCCTCCGGGAGCCTTTAGAAGGAGCCGAGCCCTGCCAACACCTTGATTGCAGACATTTAGCCTCCGAAGCTGGAGGGGATACATTTCTGTTGTCCTAAGCCACCAAGTTTGTGGTGACTTGTTATGGCAGCCCCGGGAAATGAGAGCAATGCTCTGACATTTACTCATTTATTTGTTTATCATCTATAAACACACTCCCCCTCCTCAAATCTGAACTCCAAGAAGACAGGGGTTTTTGTTTATTTTGCTCACGGACGTATCCCCGGCAACCAGCGCGGAGCCTGGCACATAGCAGGTGCTCAGTAAATATTTGTCAAATGGCCGAGTAAATAAGTTCGTTGAGAGCAAGGAGTGCAGGAGTGGGAGGAGTGGCCTTCGGGGGATCGACCGGGCTGCCCAGTGCCTGGACCCATCGAGTCCAGCTCACGGTGGCAGACACCCAGCCCTTGCACAAAGGGCTACCTGGAAGAAGAAGAGAAGGAGACCTGGAGTCCCCTGGGATGAGCCTCCCCTGACAGGTGGCCTCACTTCTGCTCACAGAATGATGAGCAGAGCCTGCCCTGTTCAGCCAGCCTGGGCCGGGTCCCAGCTGGAACTTCTGCAGGATGGGCTCTGCAAGGGGTCGGTGCTCACTCCTCCATGCCAACTTTGGATGCCTCAACAGTTGGCACAGAGAGGACCCCAAGCCCTCCCCATATCCCCCTGCCGCCCCAACCCTAGCCCTTTCTGCTGTAAGCCAGACCTCCAGGGCCACTGTGAGCAGAGAACTGGGAAAGAACTGGAGGCTGATGGGAGAGAGGCCCAGGGGCAGGGGTGCGGCCTCACCCATCACTAAGTCCTCAAGTCTCCATCAGGACCGGGCCTCTGTCCCTGACTCTCCTCATGCAGTGAAGCCGGCCCCTCTCTTGTGGATTAAGGACAGCCAGAAATTCTTTGCCACTCTCTCCCATCAAGAGGTAGAGTCTACTTTCTGTCCCCTTGAATTTGGCTTGGCCTTGTGACTTGCTTCATTGGGAACAATGACACTGTGCCAGTTTCAGGCTTAGCCCTTAAAGAGCCTGGCAGCTCCCCCACCCCCACCCTCCCCTCCCCCACTCTAGGCTCTGCCATGCGGGAGGGAAGTCCAGGCAATTCTGCGGGAGGAGAATGGAGGCCCAGCTGGCCGGGGGTGAGGCCACTTGGCCCTCCAGCTGAATGCTGGTGGCTGAACCCCAGCTGAGACTTCCAGAACAGTCAGGATGACCCCCAGTATTATGAGAAATTCACAAACCACTGTTGCTTCAGGCCACTATGTTTGGGAATGGTTCCTTTGCAGCCATAAAACTCTTAGAGCGCTGTATCTCAGAGGCCCTTCTGATTCCAACATGGAAGCATTTTTTAGAACTTAGCTTGAAGCCGGTTCCCTAGTGAGTGTGGAAAAACTCACGTCTCAGACTTTTTGTAGACACAAGCTGGAAGGACTTCACTGATTCGAGAGTTGTGAACGTCCAGGGAGACCACGCTCAGCCTCTTCTCAGCTTCCCTCCCTATCACCTGCCATCAGAGAACTCCCTTCACACTCACCGACCTCTGCTCAGCTTCAGCTCCACCCCAGCCCCTATAGCTGGGGAGAGAGGCCCCCAAAATGTCTAGAATGACGGGCAGTCCCAACCCCCGGCCCGTGTGCCCTTTGCCAAGGTTAGCTGGCTAGAGAAGTCACTGGTAAAATGTCCTGTTCCAGCTGTTGCCCAGAGACAGCAGGGGACCCCAGTGATACTGAGGGCAGCCGAGCCCAGCCAGGAGGAGCACAATGGGAGCTGGGCATGCTGTGTCCTGCTCCAGAATGGCCCATGCTCTGCCTGACAGCTGGGGACAAAGACCCTAGGAGTCTTGGTTACTAGAGAAGATAGTGCTGACTTGACCCCCATCACAGAAGACAGTAGCTGTCTCTGAGCCTGCTGGTTCTGTGTCCAGTGGTCTGGGTTGTTTGAAGGGAGGGGGATGCCGGGCAGTGAGGGCCTCAGTTGGACGCCTTGCTGTTCTAATGAACTGTCCTGGGAGGTGCACAGTGGGAGAGGGCACCCCACTTCTGATCCATATCCTCGGGGCCATGGGGGTGTTTGACAAGTGTGATGGACAAAACCCCAGAGGTCCCTTCAGACCCGCAGGATCTCAGATGCAGGCTTTCCCAAGAAATGCAGGGCCTGACCTGTCTCCTGAGTTCTGGTGGTCGTGCAGGCCCATGTAGGCTGCCTGAGGTACCCTTCGGCCCCTGGAGACGAAGTCCTTGTGGTCCCTTCTGGGCGGGGGCGAGGGGAGTTCTAGGCCTCCAGATACTGCTGAGAATATCAGGAAACAGCTCCTGCCTCCTGGGTTATCCAGCATCCCTTCCCCCTCCCGGGAACCCAACCAGGGTGCTCATGTGCTCTGCCCCAGCCCTCTCAACCCTCTCAGTGGCCCCAGCCTGCCTCAAGGCCCAAATCCCCAAACCCCAGCTCAGTGGGGGGACTTTCCATGTGCCCTTGAGAGAAGTCACTGCCCCCGCTCCCAAGACGGGTCTGGCTCTGCCATCTATGCCATCCTAGGATTCTCTGCAGAGGTGGTGCTCATGGGTATCTCCCTCCCTTCTTCCTTCCTTCTCCCCCTCCTTCATCTCCTGCCCTCCAGCCTCCCTTCTCCACTCTCCTTATATAAGCTAACGAACCTCTCCAAGCCTTAGTAGTCCTTATCCGTCAAATGGGAATCGTAATACCCACGGTGGAAGTTAGCCATGAGGGACGACACAGGGCAGAAGAAGAGGGAATGGAAGCCAGCAGCCGGGGGACCCTGAGAGAGGCCTGGATCCGCTCCGGCCTCATTTCTGCAAGTGGTAGGCTACCTGTGTGCCCCTGAGGAGCCGGCGGGCCTGATTTCTGCACATGTAGTTTTCTGAGAGGTATGTGTCAGGCCTTGAGAGACTGGTTGCGGCTGCACACAGCATGCAGGTGGAGCCAACGACCATGGGTAAACACCCTTTCTCCGCAGCCCCGTGAACACGATGGTCCTCCTTTCTGAGGTGGACAATAGTTACCTTGTGTGAGTGAGAAGGAAATGCGGGTACTTGTGATTGCTGATTTGGGCTGGGCCCCAAATGGGCTTAGAGAGGGCCAAGCCACAGGGGGTCCCGGGCAGCCAGTGCCAATGTCTGGGGCTGGTGCGTGGGCAGAAAGGCCCTGGGGTGCAGGGTAGGGGGAGAGGCCCAGGGAAAGAGCTGAGATGCAGAGCAGAGAGAGAAAGAGCTGAGATGTCAACCAGGTTCTTGAGAAATGAAGTGACTGGCTGGGCAGGAAATGAGTGCGTGCCAAGAGGCCGGGTGGGGCTCAAAGCTGCCAGGTGCTCTGCGGAGGGCTCCAGGGGCTGTTCCAGGCAGAATGGGCTCTGCCTCCTTCTGTACCTAACACCCCCCAGCCCCCCAACCCCCTTCTACCCCCCCACCCCGGCGAGGGAAGCCCTGACAGAGGGAAGTCAGGCCAGTCCTTGAGCTGGACAAAGCAGAGCGGAGCCCTCCAACCCTGCTGTGTACTTACTGCAGACCCCTTCCTGGATGGACCTCCAAGGCTGGACGGAAAGATCTTTTACGCCCTGAAAAGCTCTGTTGGAAGCTGTGATGCCACCGATGGACCAAAGAAGGGAACAAGGTGAAGAGGGTATTGGACATTTGGATCCAAGTTCCTCTGAGCCGGCTGCCTCCTCCAGCCTCGGCCGTGGCAGTTCTGTGCAGGCTCCGTGTGTTCCATACGGGTGCGGTCCGGTGGCGCCCTGCCTTGGCCCAGAACCTCCGAGACTTCTCTGAGGTCCTGCACTTGTGGACCGCAGCCTGTGGATGCTGGAGAGTCTCTGAGATCCTCCCATGGGCAAACCTCAAGAAGGAAGGACAGAACCCAGCAGATATGTCCTCCCTTGGCCCTCCTGGGCAGACGGTTTTGAGTCGCATTTCATGAGGCTCTTATGTAGATCCTTGTGGGATCACCAATCACCCACAGGGGTGGTGAATGCATGAGAACATCCTGGGATTCACCAATTCCCTTCCCTGTCCCACTCTACCCTGCCCTCATCTCTTACTCCTGCTCCCTGGGGTCACCTCCCATATCAACTGTCTGCACCCCAAAGCCCACTCCAACTCCACTTCTAGGGGCAACAATGCTAGCACAGAGGCATCCTATCTGAAAGAGTCTAATTTTGGGGGGCTGGGGTGGGCAGCCAGTGGGAACACGGCCCATGGAAAGAGGCCACCTTTAGCAGTCCTCGAGTTTAGTATTTTATTTTCAAGTTTACTATTTTATTTTTTAAAAAATTTTATTTATTTACTTGACAGACAGAGATCACAAGTAGGCAGAGAGGCAGGCAGAGACAGAGAAAGAGGAGGAAGCAGGCTCCCCGCCGAGCAGAGAGCCCGATGCAGGCCTTGATCCCAGGATCCTGAGATCATGACCTGAGCGGAAGGCAGAGGCTTTAAGCCACTGAGCCACCCAGGTGCCCCAAGTTTACTATTTTAAAGAATAGCTCCAGGCTGCCTCCCTCCCTGCACAGGAGCCTGTAGCAACGTTGACCTGGTGTTTGCCTCACTGCCCCATGGACTGCCAGGCACGAGCATTTCCCCAGGTCCTGACAGACTGTGGGAGAATTTCATGGCCGGTGCTTCCAATAATTAAGTGTATGTTGCACAGTAGCAGGTGCAAACATATTGTCTCTCCAGTGGGCCCTGTTTGGGAAATTTGTTGGTGGTGAGTTGGCCTGGCTTGGCCTCTGATTCATAATTCCCTGGGGGGGAAGGGCTGGACTCCTCCATCCAGTTCCTCTCACATACAGCAGGGCCTTCAGTCAGCAGCGACTCCCGACTGTTCTGCTCAGGACACATGCAGGTACAAAGAGCCTGTGAAGACCCTGCCCAAGGATGCCCCTCCAGATGGGGCTCTGAGACCTCCCTGCTTCTCCCTTCTGATCCTCTGGGACAGCCGGGCTGGTGTCGTGGGAATTGTGCGGGGCTGACCTGCAGTTAGGACCCAGGGACACAGGAGTGGTGGATGGGAAGCTGGATTGACCTGGGGCCTTGACCTTGACCATACTCCAGGGAGAGACCATAACTCCTTCTGACCCTGGGGGTTTGAGGAAGCCCTGGTTTCCTCCCTGCTATAGACTCTGGCCCGCACTGAGTCATCAGAACTCCCTCCTCTCCAGAGGCCTTCATCCCCCGTGTGTCTAGCTTCTGTCTGGGGCACGAGGGGAAGTTGCGCCTTCGGCCTCGTAATCGCCACCCCGACTTCCTCTTACTCTTCTATTGAACTTGCTCTAAGTGCTCCCCAAACCCCGTACCCTCCAACCTGCTGCACTTCTTAAGGTGTGGTGAGTGAATGGGAACATAGGAAAGAGGAGGGGTAGTGAGGAGCCCCTGCCTGAGAGCAGACATGTGCGCAGGGGGCTGATCTGGGCTAAAACCTCCTGTAGAACCTGATTCCCGGGGGCGGGGGGTGAGGGGAGGACCTTGGAGTTGAGTGGGCTGAACCCTGTCTGTAGCTATGAGGCTGGAAGGACCTGGATCTGTCTCCCCGTGCCCTCCCGAGTCCCAGGTGTGCTCCTGGAGATAACAGAGAGGAGTCTGGACCGAGCTGATGGCTGATCCCCAGGATTTGAAGATGGTGTCCTTGGAGACCCCAGGTTTTCCTTTTCTTAAGCTAAGGAAAGTGTGGGGTCTGGGCCCAGAGTGGGTAGGATGCCGATCTGAATCTAGTCTTACCACTCATTGACTGTGTGGCCTCTCAGCCTGTTTCCTCAGCTGTGGAATGTGACCCCCGAGCCAGGGTGGTGTGAAGAGTAACCAAGGTGATGAGCATAAAAGGCCTTCATGCAGGTCACACCTTCTGGCCCTGGGCGGGTTTCCCAGCCCCCTCTGCTGGCTGTGTGCCAAGGGACCAGTGTCTGTTTTGGGGTATGCTGTTTCCTGGATACAGATGGGCTGTAACCTGACTTGTCCCCTCCCACTCAGGTCCCATCCACCCTCAGTCTGGCAACCAGGTGTCTGTTGCCTTAGAGAGGTGTATGGGCAGAGAGAGTTGGGGCTGCCGCTGGTCTCCTTTAAGGGGGCCGACAGGAATGAGGCCAGAAGAGGGCTCACTCGGGGAGATGTCAGGGTGGGCACTCAGACCTCCATTGGGACAGGCCCGGGGCTGCTCGGGGAAGGCCTCTTGCTCCCCTTGGTTTCTGTCATTACCTGTCACAGCCCTGGCCCTCAGGAAAACATCTGTATGTCACCGCTGGAGGCAAATGATGGTTCGGCCGCATCATGGCCGTGGAGTGGTCTCCCCGAGTTTGGCCTCAATTTGTCTTCTTCCATCCGTCTGCTAATGAAAAGAATCTTTTGAGTGCTTCCTTTTCTGAGGAGGGCGGGGAAGCTCAGTTGTGCATCCTTTGGGACCTGGCACCTGTTTGAATTTGAGCTGTTTCAGAGTCAGGTTTGTCCTTTCTACTTGCCAGGCCAAAGCCTCTGGCTGTCCAGCAGCTCTAAGACAGCGGGACGGGTTGAATTTGACTGCCCCATCCCTCGCCCCAGCCATCTCTCCTGCACTGTCCATCCTCTCTCCATCCCAGGGGTTCACAGGCACGGTGCCTCCTCCCTCCGCCAGTGTCCACGATGCCTGGGACCTTATCACCGCCCCCACCCCCAGTCTCAGTCTAGCCTCTGCTGCCCCCAATCCCTCCCGGAGGGGACAGCAGGGCCAGGGACCAAGGAGTGGGGAATGAGTGACAGATGTTATTTTCCTAAATACCCAGGACAAAATCTCCCATCCTACATGTTTTTCTCAAACTTGCCACACCCCTATTAAGAGGTGGAGTCCAGTCCCCCGGCTTTGAACCTGGCTCAGGTGCGACTTGCTTGTACCCAATAGAAGAGACATGGTATGACTGTCAGGGCCAGGCTAGAAAAGACAACAAGATTCTGCCTCCTGGAATACTCCTGCTGGAGCCCAGAGGCTTCCATGCTGTGGGGAAGCCCAAATGAGTTCACGTAGAGACAAAGAAGACACAGGATGGGGCCTGAGACAGACAGGCCTGCTGAGCCTTGCCCCAGCCCCTGAGCCGCTCGCCCAGGAGACACTGTGAAAGGGTTTGCTTGAGACGCTCCATTTTGGGTGGTCTGTTCCATAGCAGTAGGTAATCAGAGGGGGTGAGGGAAATTTCATTTGGGGTGAGGGTGGTGGGAAGATGCTGGCCTGCAGTGCCAGCCTCTCTGCCGCTTCCTGGCCCTAGTGTGACTCCTACCCTCTGGACCTCGGTTCCTCCACGCGGCAGTGTGGGGCTCAGACCAGCGGTGCCTCAAGGCACAGTTCCGCACGCTGCCCTACAGTAAAGTCTGGGTGATATGCTTCTCACTGCCCCCCACATCCTCCATGTAAAACATTGCTCCTGCTAAAGGCTCCATGCCCCAGAACCTCCCTGCTTCCTCTCTAGGGAGGCGTCCTGCACATAGGCAGCCCCCCTACCCCACCGCTGCTCCTCAGCCCCTCCTGGTGCCTGGGTCTCCTCTCATAGTTCCAGGGTTCTGGCTTTTTTCTCTGTATAGGTGTGAGATCATGAATCTCCAGGGCTGTCCCTCTCTGCAGTGTTGTCCCCACCGCTTTAGACCCAGTGTCAAGTGCACGGTTGATCATCCTCCTGTCCCTTCTGGTAAAACTAGTTACATGAAGGAATAAATACATGATATCGACTAGCACCCCGATTGTCATTACTGAGCACTTACTACATAGCAGGCCCTGTGCCGACCTCTTTGCAAGCTCATTGAATCTTCACCATCCGGCAAGGTGGGTTGCATTTTCAACCCCACTAACAGTTCAGGAACTCGAAGCGCAGGAAGGTTAAGTAACTCACTCAAAATCACACAGCTCCTAATGTAAGTGGCAGAGCCAAGATGAGAGCCAAAGGGGTGAGCTCTTAGCTGCCCCATTGTGGTGCATTTTATCATCCCCATTTTGTAGATGAGGAAACTGAGGTGTGACAGCCCGAAGCAAGCTGCATAGTCACACAGTGCTAAGGGGTGGAGACGAGATTTCCATTTGGCTCTGTCTGCAAAGGGCTGTGCCCCTGACCTCTGGGCTCCCTTGTCCCATAGCAGGGACCATCATTCCTCAAGATATCCATGTGAGTATGATTGGCTCCTGCTGAGAGAGTGGGCAGGGACATTAAGACAGGGTCAAGGCCTGGAGAGGGGCTGTCATCCCCTTCGATTTGATGGTGACAGGGCCATCGGGGCCCTGGGGGTCCTGGGCATGAGTAGCCCTTGCGTTCAGCCCTGGGGAAGGTTTCCTTCTGCAGGGAGGACCATGAGCCCGCCAGATACCAGATGTGACCTTGCGTTCAGCCTCCCCACCCTCTCGTACTTTCCCTCCAGCCAGATGTCAAATCTCTTATCTCACTGGGTGTGCATCTCCTCCGGGCTGTGTGAGGACACTCTGGCCCAAGAGGGGTCAGTGACTCAACTGGGGGCTCTGGGGAGGCCCCTCCGTGGTAGGGACCTGCCTGGGGCCGCGTTTCACTTCCCATTTTGCCAACTTGTCACGGCACTCCTTGGCATCGCATGCTTCGTGGCGCTCAAGACTGGGGGTGCTTTCCGGGACATGGCACTCTGAGCGCTCGGAGAGACGTCTTTGGGGCCAGAGCCCTGCCCACAGCCGTGGGGGAGTCGCCGCTGTGGTCAGCAAGCTTCCTCAGAACCAGCTCCCGATGTTGAAACTCAGGCTGGGGCAGAGCTGCTTGCTTGCTGCTGACGCTCCCCGGCTGGGCGGCAGGAGGGGCTCAGGGCCCCAAAGCGACTGAGATGGATCTGTTAGGGAAGCAGCAGCCTGGGGGAGAGTGGGGTAGGGTGGGGCAATCAGAGTGGGCCCCAGGCTAGCTGTGATGGTGGGCTCCTGTTTCTCCTCCGTCAAAGAAACAAAATCTTTGTCCTTCTGTCTATTTAGGCAGAATTGGAATCTGGGAAGGGAGTTACTGGACCGGGAGACAGGTGAGGGTGTTCAGAATAGCACTGAAGTTGGAAACTGCCCATCGCCCGGGAGCTGCGGGACGGACAGAGGGACGGTGTCCATGTGGTTGCTCGTGGAATATTACATAACAGTTAAAATATGTTGTGCCCTGCTCCAACATGCCATGGTGTGCACGAATCCTGGCACTGTGAAATCGAAATGAAAATGTCTCTCGAGAGATCCCGTCTTGTGTGATACTCTTTATAAAGTTAAAAACCATCACAATTTTTAAAAACGTGCTTTATGGAATCCATATGACTGCAATTCCACTCAATAAAACATTAAGCAAGGGAATGATGGATAGGGATTCAGATGACAGCAACCACAGGTGGAGGGATGGGGGCATGGGGGGGCCGTGGTGTGATGTGGCTATTGTCAAGAACTAGCTATTGTTTGCGGTGGTGGGTTTAGGGATTATTTGAAACCAACCAACTAACCAACATCAATCCAAGTGGGCTGTGCAGAGATCACTGGGAAGCATTATGGACCACGGAGGTCACAAGCCTGAGGTCTGAACAGAAGAACAAAACAAAGCAAAACCCAAACAGAAGAACAAAACAAAGCCTTCGTGTCCCCCCAAAAGAAGGCGGCGTTAGGATATGCTGGGGTTGTGAAGAGCAGGAGCTAGTCAGTCTAGGGACACATGGGTCCCACCTCTGGGAAAGGGCCCTGTATTAGTTTTCCAGTGCTGTACAACAAATTACCTCAAACTTCACCGAACACCACACCCATTTTTTATCTCTCATTTTTTGTAGGTCAGTAGTCGGGGCCCAGCATAACTAGATAATCTGCTCCAGGTCTCACCAGGCCGAAATCAAGGTGTTGGTTGGGGCTATGATCTCATCTGGGGCCCTCCTTTGCCAAGTTCCTGGTAGTTGTGGGATTGAAGGCCTCAGCTCGGATGTCACTGTTGTTCCCTGCTATGGGACTGTCTTTACAGGCAGTCTGCTTCAAGGTCAACAGAAGAGCACTTCTGTTGCTTTGAACCTCTTCGACATCTTCCGTCTAGACTCTAGATTCCCTAGATGCTTGTTTCAAAGCCACACCTGATCAGGTCAGGTCCACCCAAGAAAATCTCCTGGACGATTAACTCAAAGTCAAGTGACTGGGGACTTTTTTTTTTAATATTTTATTTATTTATTTGACAGAGAGAGACACAGTGAGAGAGGGAACACAAGCAGGGGGAGTGGGAGAAGGAGAAGCAATCTTCCCGCTGAGCAGGGAACCTGATGCGGGACTTGATCCCAGGACCCTGGCATCATGACCTGAGCCGAAGGCAGAGGCTTAACCGACTGAGCCACCCAGGTGCCCTGTGACTGGGGACCTTAAAGACATTGGCAAACTCCCTTCCTCTCTGCCATAGAATGTGACCAGATCTTGCCCATACTTATAGGGGGTATATGCCTGGGAGTGGGAATCTTAAGGACCATCTTAGAATAATGCTTACCACAGTTCCTTTCCAAGCCTTGTTTTTTCTCCTTCACAAAGTATGGAGTATAACCTCTACCCTGGAGGAACTGTGGGAATGTTAAATGAGAGGACGCGTGCAGAGATATGTAGTTAGGGTCTGGACTTGCCGGGGGGCCTCTGGGAGCTCACTGAACACGGTGGTGTGCAACACAGACATGCTCCTTGCCCTCGTGGGGCTGACTGTCTAATGCAGAGGCAAGTAAGAGCCCATAGTGTGAGAGGCAGGACCTGGATGATGAAAACCACAAAATGCTATTGCAAGAAATCAATGAAGACCCACGTAAATGGAAAGATACTATACCCGACTCAACAGAGTCAAGATACCCTTTTTCCCAAAGTGAATTATAGATTTGACACAATGCCAATCAAAATCCCAGTGGGATTTTGGTGGTGGTGGGGAGATATTAACGAGTAGATTCTAAAATTGTACGAAAGGGCAAAGTATGAGAATAGTTAAATCAATTTTGAAAAAAGAAAAAGAAGAAAGCGGAAGGAATCTACTCAATTTTGAGTCCATATAAAATGACAGTAATCAAGACAGTGTTGTATTGGCAAAGAGATGGACACATAGATCAATGAAACAGAATGGAATGTGCAGAAATTGATCCACATGAATCCGATCAATGTGTGCAAAGGTCCAAAGACATGGTGGTGGTGAAAGGTTAGTCTTTCCTACAAATGGTGTTGGAACAATTGGTCCCCCATAAGCAAAAAAACCCAAACCTTGACCTAATTACAAACATCAATTCAAAATGCATCATATCTAAATGTAAAGCAGGAAACTGTAAAACCTTTTGAGGGATGACATATGTGAAAATCTCCTGGGGTGAGGTGAGGGACCTTTTAAATGATACCAAAAGCATGAGCCATGAAAGAGAAAATTACTAAATTGGACTGTATGAAAATGAAAACCTTTTGTTCCGCCAAAGACACTGTCCAGGGAATGAAGAGACAAGCTACAGACAGGCAGGGCGGGGGGTGTAGGTGGGGGGATTTGGGATCTCTAAACCACATGTCTGACAAAGGACTTCTCCTTAAAATATACAAAGAACTGGGCGCCTGGGTGGCTCAGTGGATTAAGCCTCTGCCTTCGGCTCAGGTCATGATCCCAGGGTCCTAGGATCGAGCCCCACATCAGGCTCTCTGCTCAACAGGGAGCCTGCTTCCTTTCCTCTCTCTCTGCCTGCCTCTCTGCCTACTTGTGATCTCTCTCTGTCAAATAAATAAATAAAAATCTTTAAAATATAT
Organism: Mustela putorius furo; assembly: GCF_011764305.1. Lineage (NCBI taxonomy): Eukaryota > Metazoa > Chordata > Mammalia > Carnivora > Mustelidae > Mustela > Mustela putorius. Next base: position 10,628,271 of record NW_025422123.1, on the reverse strand, counting down.
ATATAAAGAACTCTCAAAATTCAACAGCAAGAAAACCAGTTACCCAATTTAAAAGAAAAAATGGGCCAAGGATTTGCAAGGCACCTCATCAAAGAGGGTGTAAGGATGACAAATGAACAGGTGAGAAGATACACAGCATTACCCGCTATGACGGAAATGCAGACGGAAACCTCAACAAGATACTACCGCACGTCCCTCAGAATAACTATAATAAAAAATATTGACAGCTGAGGAACAGGGTCTCTCATATGCGGCTGGCGGGAACGTAAAGCGGCACAGGTGCTTAGAAAAATGGTTTGTTTCACGTCAAGTGACACATCCACTAACCACAGGACCCAGCAACCCTATTCCTGCATAGACGTCTCCTCCAGAGAAAGGAAGTGTTCTTCACGTGCAACCCTGTCCAGGGATGTTCACAGCAGCTTTCTCTGTAATAGCCCAAGGCTGGAAACAGTCCAGATGTACCCCTCCCCCCCGCAACCTCCGTGGGTGAGTGGTTTCATTAAGCGCGAAAGGGCCAGACATCGAAATACTTAACTACTCAATGTTGAAAGGAACAGCATTGATACAGGCAAGAACTTGGAAGGATCTCAGACACTTACACCAAATGAGAGAAGCCAGTCAAAGGTTATATATGGAACGACTCCATTCATTTGACAGTCTTGAAAAGACAAAATTACAGTGATGGAAAACAGATTAGTGGTTGCCGGGGTTATGGGTGTGGTGAGGGTGTAACTATAAGGGGATAGCACGAGGGATTTGGGGAGATGAGGAAACGTTCTATGGCCTGATTGTGGTAGTGATTACATGAGTCTACACTTCATGATATTTCATGGAGCTGTACGCTAGGAGGAAAAGAAAAATCTCACTGCCTGCTAGTTAAGAAACAACCTAAGAGTGTGGACAAAGGCTGTAAGAGAGAAATGCTTGGCTCTTGGGCAACAGACTCATATTTCAGAAGGATGTACAAAGTGTGAACTTGGCACAGTGCATAGATCTTAATAAATGCTCAACACATAAACAACAGCAATAAAGAGAGAGATTAATTATGAACTCAGTGAGTCGAGGAAGTGATGTCGCCAAGAAACCAAACACTAGATTCTTCTGGGAAGTGGATTCCTAAAGTGGATTCCAGAAGATGCCCCAAAGTCAGACCTTCCCAGACACAGGTGGGAGGTGGGAATGCCCCCCATGGCACCCCTAGAGATAACTGTCAGCCTGCAGGGCTGGGAGGGTTGACTCCCACCTGGCTCCATGGACAGACCTTGCTCAGGGCCGCCCAGAAGGGCTGCGTCTTCTTGGATGAGGCAGGAAGCAGCTGGCTCTGAATGGAGATCCAGCTCCCTCTAGCTCACCTCCCAGGTGGCCCTCAGCCATGACCTACTTTTCCTACCTGTCCGTGCAGGTGAACTCCCCTGCCCATTGCTATATTTATTGCAGAGGGATTCCCAGCTATTTTTGCCATCCTGGCTTGTGGGAGAGTTGGACTGTGGGGCTGGGCTTCCTACCCTTGCGGAGACCCTAATGGACATGCTCTTTCCTCCTTTCCCAGTGACAACCCTTTTGCCTTCCCACGGCCACCCCTGCCCCAAGTGTCTGTCCTGCTGCAAGAGCTCTGCATAGCCTCCAGGATAAACTTCAAACTCTTGAACTGGACATTCGAAGCTTTCTCTACCTGGAACCCAGTTTCCTTTTGGCCTCGTGTCTCCCCGCACCTCATGGCTGGCCCACTCGAAGAGCCAGCCAATCCGGGCCCTTTGCCAGATGCTGACAAGGCCTCTCAATTTCCTGCCTGTGCACCTGTTGCTGGGAGTGTCCCTTTCCTCCCATCTCCATGGGGCCCCCCTGCACTAATTGCTGCCTCCTCCATGGAGCCCTCCTCGATTCTCTGGCTGGCAGTGATTGGGAACTTGTCCTGGTACTCTCTGCTCTGCTACTTCAGGGGATATCCACCCATGGATATGTCTCTCTCTTTCTGGTTCTTGAGGATGGCCCTTGCCCACCTCTACCCCCCCACAGCACACGTATGTAGGATGGTAAGCATGTAGTTGGCTTTCCTTCATCCTCCAGGCTGCCCGCACCCCCTGTGTCTGGGCCCCATGATGCCAGCTCTCCCCAAGGCAGGGCTGGGGCTCTGCCACCTCCTGACAGCTAGGCTCGGAGCCTCAGTGAATCAGCAAACCATTCCCAGCGCCTGCAATGGGTTCAGCACTTTTCTGAGCACTCTGGGGAGGGTGTGAGGAGGAAGTCTGAGAGGCTGCACCCATCAGAGGGAGCCTGGGCAGGCAGACCTGAAGGTCCAGGGACTACTCCCATGGTGGTGGTAGGCACGCCTGGGCCCCCCAGAGCCACACTCCCCTCACCCCTGTAACCACTGCACCAGCTTTCTCCTCAGCCTCACCCCCTCTGGCCAGCCTTCTTGTCCTCCACACCACACAGTCTAGCCTTGGTCCCTGCCTTCTGCAGCCCCTACTAAGACCACCTGGGCACCAGATCCACGATCTTATCTTCCAGGTCTGCTCAGAGCCTTTGCTCACTGCTCTGCTCCTCCTCCATCTCCTTGAAGGGCTCCCACTTTTGCCAATGCTGGGGAGGTCAGATGTCCTCATGGCGTGACAGGGCCTCCCCTGTCCCTGGACCGCCTAAGGCCTCAACCGTCAACACTGACCTCCAGATACTTCTTTCTACCTCAGGCCTTCTGCCCTGAGCTCCAGATCTCACAGCCCCTCAGACTTAACACAATCAGAACGCAACTCATTCCTCTTTCCTTCCCATTCCTTCTCTGCTCCCCTGCTCCCCGTCCCCCCCATCCCAATCTGGAGCCTCCTCCCTCTTCCTCCTGACTCTTGGCATTTGAAGCACTGCAGGCCGGGCCCCCTTTTTCTCAAAGACTGCAGCCCTCCTGACCTGGCACCTGGACTCCTGCCTTCCTACTCCCACCAGTCCTCCGCCACCCCACTCCGCAGCCTGCACAAACCTGCCAGACCTTCCTTTAAATGTGCTGCTTGCAGAAGCAAGCCCAGGGGTGTTAGGAAGGAGGACTGGGTGTGTGTAGTGTTGCTGATGGCAGGTGCTGGGGCGTCCTGCCAGCTGCAGGACCTGGGCAGGGGACCTTCCCTCTGGAAGCCTCCACTTCTTCCTGTTTGTCAGGTGTATCTTGGCTTGGGGCAGCTGTGAAAATCAAAGGCGATGGCCTTTGATTGGTGGGTGGAGAAGCAGGCTGTTCTGCAGGGAAAACTGTGAGGACTCAGGCCGTAGTGTTCTCAGCCACGGCCTCCCCTCTCCAGGCCCTCTGCCCCTACCCTTGCCTCCTTCCCGCAGGGGCATGCCTCTGAGCATCAGAGCCTCTACAGCTTGGGCCCTGCTCTTCTTTCCACAGGAGATGCCTTCCTCCTACATGCCCCTCCTAGCCAATGACCCTTCTGCAAGGTCCACTAGGAATCCCATCTCTTCTGAGCAGCAGGGACCAGAACAACCCGCCCATCAGGAGTCCCAGGGGCCTGGGGCCTGAAGCCCTCTGGTGTTTCTAGCCCAATGCTGTATCAGGGCCCTGGGGGGCAGAGCAGGAAGTGTGTCGGAACACCCCATCAGAGTCTCTCAGAGACCCCAGGCCCCAGGAGAGGGTGTGACCCAGGGACAAGCAACCAGCTTGAGGCCCTCGTGCGGGAGGGTGGTTCACACGCGTCTTCCAGAGGATGCTTTCTCCCTGGTGTCACTCTAGGTTGTCATTCTAGAGGGCCAGGTCCCACAGGGAGTACAATCAGACCCCGAAGACCAGCCCCAGCCCCCGCATGGCGCCGCCCCTGACTCTAGGACATCTTCAGGACAGGCAGGGAATATGGAGGCAGACACAGGTAGGACATGGACATCCTCACAGGGGAATGTGGGAGAAAGAAGTTTCCCAGAAGTCTGGGCTGGGAGTGCCCAGGACTGGGAGGGGAAGAGGCCATAGCTGGATGGCCCTTGTCCCACCGGGTGGCCCAGCAGATCTGGGCATCGCACTGTGCAATCCAGCTGCCACCAACCCCACGTGGCTATTTAGAGCAAAATTAAGTGACATTAAAATTAAGTACCCCAGTTGCATGAGTCATACAGCATGTGCTCGAAGACCACCCAGGATTGGCGGCTACCATGTGGGACAGCACAGATACAGAACATTTCCATGGGCTCAGAGAGTTCTAACTCAAAACTCAGCACTGCTCTGCTACTGCGAAGCCTTGCGGGGGCCGGGGTGGTCACTGGATCTCTCCGTGCCTCAGTTTCCTCTCTAAATGGAGATAATGATAGTCACTGAGAAAGCTAAAGGAATGAAATGCGTGTAAAGTATTTGCAGGAGCACCTGTACATGGGAAGGGCCTGCCAGGCTGCACACAGGTAGAGATAAGCATGGCCTACACCACAGCCTTAACCCAAAGATATGTTCCCATGGTTGAAGGGTATGCAAAATTCAAACATAGGGGAAAGCCTCCAGCAACACTGTCTCCCAGCCACCTGCTGGCAGCCTGCGCCAGTCTTGTTTGCTGGGATGGTGTGGGTGCCTCCCTTCCGCAAAACAGGGAAAGGACCTGCTCATAGCCAGTGTGGTGAGAGAGGAGAACCCTGCGCTCTGATCCCAGGCTCAGAGCTCCCTGTCACCTCGCCAGGTGGGGGCCGCGACCCCCATCCCCATCCTTAAACCCACCCCATGCCACCCCGCCTTTGATGATGCATGCCACTGCCTGACCTAGCCCATGCTGTAAGTCCTTCCTTAGGGCTGACCTTGGTCCCAGCAGCTGCAGCGTCCGGGAGAGGCTTCCCCCATGGAGATACCACAGGGGCTGAGGGGTGGGGGTGGCTGGAGGGGGCAGGGGATTTTGTATGATCTATTCCCAGACACCACCCTCCCTTGGGAAGTCAGTTCATCCTGATGTCTAACCCTACTCCCACCTACCCTGGATAAAGGCTGGTCCTTCTTGCTGTCCTTGGGAGACATGGGCTTCCACAGCTACCCTTACCATTCCTGACTTGTCCCTCGGTTACACAAAATGGGCTCACTGCCGGCCCATGCAAGAAGGTACATCTTAACCCTGGCTATCCGTGGAGGCAAGACCTCTGGCAAACCCTATAAGGACTACGCCTCCCATTTACAGATGGGGAACTGAGTCCCAGGGCAAAAAAGGATTTTCCCCGGAGCACAAGGCCAGGACTGCGTCTCTTGATGTTCATTGCAATCCTCTCTCCAGGCTCTCCAGGTCTCTAGGAAGGCCTTGGGGTGTTTGTAGCATCTCAGATGTGGAGGAAAGCAGGCTGAGTAATTGACCTTAATGACTCCAAAGTGAAAGGTTTCAACCTTCTTGTCTCCTGCAGGTCCAACGAGGAGTTTAGGAGAGAAGGCAGAAGGAACCTGCTGCCACTAGGAAGTGAAAAGCACTATGGAATTCACTTTTCTGAGGGTATTTAAAAAATACATGGATAAGCAGGGCTGCCTGGTACAGTGGCGCAGGTGCCTACTGCACAAAGGGCAAGGGGGAAGATGAAATCTCTCTGAGTCAAACTAATGTGCTCAGAAGGCTTATGGGAAGTGGGTACTATGGATTAGCCATCCTCACACCCTGCTTTGCCTAGGTCTAGCCTGAGAGAGAAGCAGTGGTGTCCTGGGGGCATGCTTACTCTTGCCCCTGGCCTTGTCTGTTGGGTGTCTCTCCCTCCTGCCCACCCTGACTACCTCTGAGTCTCTTGTGATTGAAATCTCCCTGCTGGTCTCAGAGCTGAACTTCCCGCCTTTAATTCAATCAGGAATCACAAGCCCTTTTAATTTAGGAAATGAAAGGCTGGCTGCTGAGAGAGCTGCACCTGATTGACAGGGCTGCCAGCATGGCCAGGCCAGCCAGGGGAGGGGGCACAGACCCATGACCTCAGCCAGCCTCTCTGGGGTTAGGACGCTCCCCAGAGGCCTGGGGGAACAAAGGAGAACCAGCCCTCTCCTGACCTTCAGCAGAGGAGGGGCTGAAGTCGCACGGTAGGGGGTGGCTGCCACCTGGCCCAGAGAAACTGTGGAATGTCAAACTCTCCCTGCAGCCTGGGGGACTTAGGGTAGACAGAAGGGAGGACTTCCCGACCAACTCATTCTTCCCTTTGTCCTTATGTGACTCTGTGTTGAGGTTCCAAAGAGCCCAACAATATATCTTTCCTTTCTAAGAGAAAAGAAGAGGTGCCAAAGGAATTAACCCTAGCTTTTGGGGGCTTTGGTTTCTCAACTGTGTACAAGGTTAATCATGAGACTCAGTCGCAGGGCTGTTTTGAAGATTAAATGAGTTAATGAAAGCTCACTGGCACATAACAGCTCCTCATTAAATTAGAGCTAATAATATTATTCTGCTAGAGGCACACAGAGGTCCCCACCTCTCTTCAAAAGTGGCAGAGACTTGGGGCTGTGGGCCCTGTTGCTCTCTTCCTCTCCCAGGAGATAGCCAAGGGCAGCTCCCCCCAGGCCCAGCCCCCTAACCCAGGGAGATAGAACAGGGCAGAAGAAAGTTGTTGGTAGGATTAGAATTCTAGTTGAGTACATTTTGAGTTTTGTGACCTAGGGCAAATCACCTCTCTGCTCTGAGAGAAAGTGGGCTAGCAGCACAACCCAGCAAGATTGTTTTGATGCTTTGTGAAGTCCTGTGTAGAAGGGGCTCAGAATATGGTACCTTCCTCCCCTAAACTCTAATCAAATGCTTAGCACGGCCTACCCAAGCGGGAAACCCTATTTCCCTGCGGTCTGAGGCCAAGCTCCGAGCATCCACTGTACATTTCCTATCCACATTGCATGAACATCCTGACAGCCCCAAGCTCCTGCCTGCCTGTGGCCAGGTCTTGCCCAGAGGCTCCCACTGTGGTCGGCCTCACCTGCTTCCTGAGCTGCTCCCGTGGAAGGAACCGCCTAGGGCCAACCCAGATGGCAGTGGCTCCCTGCATGTGTGGTGCCTGGCACAGAAAAGTGCTCCAGGAGGCCTCTCCCCCAAACTCCCACCTGTCCTCCCGGGCCAAGTGTACCAGAAAAACATGGACTTCTAATATCATTCTTCGGTTTCTCCATGAGCAATTCCACCCAGCTTCTGTATGAAATGGGTTTAGAACAAAGATGCTAGTCCCAGTGACCACCCACTGAGCCCCAGGCTTACTTCCTCCCAAACTTGGGGCTGACCAATCAACCCTCCCACGGCATGGGCAAGTGGGGATTGAGGCGCACCGCAGAGGGGACAGAAACTCCGGGAGACTGAGCGCCTGCTCCCCCCTGGCCAGCCCTCCAGCCGCAGTGCTGGACTCTAAACCCCAGTGCTCTCCTGACTTGGCTGGCCTGTTCAGAGAAGTCTCTCACGTCCACTGGAACATCTGATCGCACAGCCACCTTGGCGGTATGCCAAGCACCTGACTGTCATTATTATCCCTTCTTACAGAAGAGGAAGCGGGGGCTCCCAGATCACACGCAGTGACTCAAAGATGGGACAGACTCTTGCCCTCAGGCTTCAAGGGGAGCCCCACTGCCACTGGATTTCAAAACTGTCCCTTACTCCCCAAAGTCAGGGTTCCAACGGGATCATTCATTCTTTCATTCATCCATTTGGCAAATATTTACCAGGCCCCTAACTATGTTCGAGGTCCTGTGTTGCACGTTCGTCCTGAGCAAGTCAGACCCTAGCCTCTTCCTGAAGCTTCCCATCTCTGCGAGAAAGACTCAAAACAATCAATACACACAAAAAGGAAAAAAATGGTGATGAATGTTGTTCCCCAGGGAGGGGTGAAAGGTCAGGGAGGGTCACCCCCCCCCCCCGCCGCCCCCGCCCAGCCCGCACCACTGAGATCTGAAGGCAGGTTAGGAGTTTGGCCTGGGAAGTGGGCATGAAGGCTGGAAGAGCACCTCGGTGGAGGAAACAGGTGCCTGGAGGCAGGAACAAGTATTGCAAATAAGTCTGGAAGGTGCTCGAAGCACAGGGGGAAAGGGGCCAGAGCCCGCAGAGCCAGATGGGCTGCCTTCCTCCTAACAGGGGGCTGAGGGGTTGTCGCATGCCAGGTTAGTGGAGGGGAGACTGAAGGGGGCTGAGTAGGAGCAAGCACCACTGTCAGGAGGCAACCTTAGTGGTCTAGGCATAGGGCTTCCATGGGGCTGGAGGGGAGGAAGAAGGAGGGAAGTCAGGCTAGCTCTGCCCACAGCTCTTGCGGGGCTCCTCTGGCTCTTTCCCAGGGGCTCACTATAGTATCCAGGGCTCAGGATTCCCTGACCCCGGGGGTGGTGGGGAAGTGGTATGCTGGTAGCTGCTTAACCACTGGCTTTCTGGGGAAAGTCTTTATTTGTAGCATTTGTCAGTATCCTTGGTGTTATTACTCTCACCATGGTTGATTTCAGTCTACCAACATGAAGTCAATGGAGGAGAAGTTGGGAAGAGATGTGTGTACATGCCCACGGCCAGAGTAAGTTGCGTCCAATCCAGCACTGGCATCAGGTCTCAGAATGGCAGTGGTTCTACTGAAATGTTATTTATCTGTGTCTTACCTCTCTGTGCAGTTCCTGTGTAGTCCTGGGAGGAAGAGGATGAAGAATGAATGGGGAGGGCATGTGGGGGAAGGGAGTCATAGTGATGCCCCTCCCCAACCCAGGTCTTCCCAGTGAGCATAAGAAATGGACACTATTACTATCCTCACTTCTTAGATGGAGGGACAGAGGCACAGGAAGTCAAACAGCTTGTCCAAGATACGACACTAAAGGGCAGAACTGGGAGGAGAGCAGGCTAGTGCTAGAGTGATCCCTGCGTCTTCCTGAATCCCTCCGTCCTGTCCTGCCTGTGAGCTGACCAGAAGAGAGGGAGATGAGGGAAAGTTAGATGGGGACAATAAACAGAGGATGGGCGAGCTGGAAGGAAGGAGGAAGCTCTCCAGGGAGGTTGGGGTGGGGGACCTCCTGAATTTTCTGGCTGGAACCCTAATTTTCAGGGGAGTGGCTGCTAGAAGTCAAGTTGGGGTAGAAGCGATTTTTAGAGGGTGATCCCGAGTTTACTCTGAGAATGCTCGCTGGAGAGGGTGCTGCAAATTAGAATGGACAGAGGTCAGGTGTTGGAACCCCACCCCGCACTCCCACCACTCCCTGGTTCTGTGCAGAGTCTGTGTGGCAGACCAGAGTCCATGCAGTTGCAACTCTCTCCAGGCTTATAAGGTAGGGGACTCTGCTCCCCCCAATCCCCCCCACCCCCCACGGCTCATCTAGGACCGGAGATGGGGGCAGTCAGGTCGGCCCAAATGGCCCAGGAACAGCTCCCATCTGTGGTCAATGAACTTGGAATTGAACAGTCTCTCCGGGCCAGCAGGGATTTGAGGTCAGTGGAAGTATAGGAGATGGAGCTCAGGCCCAGGGTGTGCCCTGGGGTGAGTGGGAGAGCGCACCAACAGGACCAGAGTTCCAGGGAGCCCACCCTTCACCTGTGTTCTCTGCCCTGCTGGAGCTGTGGGTCACTGGTGTCTGTGGGTAATGCAACAGGCGGCTGCTCCCCATCTCCACATCCACACCCTGCTCTGTGTACCACCCACTCCCATCGTCTCGGTCCCTCTCTCTTCTCTGCGCTGCTCAGGACTGCCGTTGCACCTTTGACATTCCCTTTTTGAAGTTCTTTCCAGCACACAGCAAGTGCTTTATGGGGTGGTTTGGTGAGCCTGCCTTTGCCTGGGAGGTGGGAATGAGGAAGACTCCTAAGGGGCAATGGACCTGTGAACGACGACATCACCCGCAGGGATAGGTTGGGAGTGGCCCCTCCCAATGGCCCCCTCCCAAGATCCCCTGGACATCCTGCTTAGTTATTATTCTCATCATCCCGCTTTTACAAACAAAGAGAGGGAGCACCAGAGAGCTTACATTGTTTCTCCAAGGTTATTCAGCTAGGAGGTGGCGGAGCTGAGATTTAAACCCAGGCAGCCGGCTCTAGGACCCACGTCCCTAATCCTTGGACCACTGGCTTCTGCTTGTAACTGAGTGTAGTGGTCTCCGAAGTTGGAAGGCTTCAGGCGGAAATTACTAGAAATTAAGTTCTATTTATTTTATCTCTTCCTTTAAAATTTCCAGTTTTCTTTTTTGGTGAACGTGTATTTTACTCGCAGTACATGTATATATAATTTTAAAAGGGCTCTATTGAGTATCATTTACATACCATAAATTCACTATTTTTCATGTATAATTCAGTGACTTTCAGTAAACATATGTAGTTGTGCAATCATCACCGTAATCCAATTTCAGAACATTTCCATCACCTTCCTGCTCGTTTGTAGTCCATCTCCAGGCTGCCGTTCATCTACTTTCTCTCTTTGCAGAATTATGTTTCCTGGACATTTCATAAACAGGGCTCAATGCAAAGCGTGGTAGTTTGTGTCTAGTTTACCCGACTTGGCATGACATTGCTGCGATTCACGTTTTAATACGTATCAGTATTTCATTCCTTCAGAACAGTATTCTGTAGTATGAAGACACCACATTTTGTCCATCCATTCACCACCCTCTGATCCTTTGAGTGGTTTCTGCTTTTTGGCTGCTATGAATAAAACCACTAAACACATTCATGGGTCTTGTGAGGACAGAAGGTTTCACTTCTCTTGGGTATACACCTAGGAGTAGAACTGCTGCATCATCTGGCAGGTTTGCAGTTGACTTTTTAAGAAACTGCCAAAATGTTGTCCAAAGTTGTTGCATCATTTTACATGTCCATCAGCAATGTATGGGGTTCTAATTTCTTCACATCTTGGTTGGCACTTGTTATTGTCTTTAAACATTTTTTTTTATTTTTTATAAACATATAATATATTTTTATCCCCAGGGATACAGGTCTGTGAATCGCCAGGTTTACACACTTCACAGCACTCACCAAAGCACATGCCCTCCCCAATGTCCACAACCCCACCCCCCTTCTCCCAACTTTTTTTTTTTTTTAAGATTTTATTTATTTGAGAGAGAGAGCAGAAGCAAGGGGAAGATGGAGAAGCAAACTTACCACTGAGCAGAGAGCTTGATGTGAGGCTCGATCCCAGGACCCTGCGATCATGACGTGCGCTGAAGGCAGAAGCTTAACTGACTGAGCCACCCAGGAATCCCTGTTACTGTCTTTTTGATTGTAGCCATCCAATGGGTCTGAGGTGGTATCTCCTTGTGGTTGAAATTTGCATTTCTCTAATAACCAATGATGTTAAACATCTAAGTGCTCTAATATGTTGACATAAAGTTGTTCATAATATTCCCTTATCATCCTTTTAATTTCTGGGAGGTTGGCAGTGATATTCCCTTTTTCATTTTGATTTTAGTAATTCACGTTTTTTTCCTTTTTTTTTTTTTTCTTTTTCCTTGGTGTGTCTATCTAAAGTCTTGTCAGTTTTTAAAATATTTACATTTTAGTTTCATTTTTTTTCCTTATTGTTCTTCTGGTTCCTTTTTCATTGATTTCTACTCTAATCTTTATTATTTCCTTATTTTTTTATTGCTTTGGGTTTAGTTTGATCTTTTTTTTCTTTTTCTTTTTTCTTTTTTTTTTTAAGATTTATTTATTTATTTATTCGACAGACAGAGATCACAAGTAGGCAGAGAGGCAAGGAGAGAGAGAGGAGGAAGCAGGCTCCCTGCTGAGCAGGCAGCCCAATGTGGGACTCGATCCCAGGACGCTGGGATCATGACCTGAACCCAAGGCAGAGGCTTTAACCCACTAAGCCACCCCAGCGCCCCTGCTCTTCTTTTTCTAATTTCTCATTTGGACATAAGGTTTTTGATTTGGCATTTTCTTTTTCTAATGTAATTTTTAAAGCTATAAATTTATTCCTAATACTGTTTTAATGGCATTCTATAAATTTTACTGTGTTGTGTGTGGTCATTCAATTCAAATACTTTTACATTTGCCTTGTGATTTCTTTTTGACCTACAGATTATTTAGAAATGTATTGCTTAATTCTTAAATATTTGGTGATTTCCCAGATTTTCTTCTGTTATTGACTTCAAATTTAATTCTGTTGTGTTTGGAGAACATTATTTGTATCATTTTTATTCTTTTCAACTTATTGAAACTTGTTTTATAATCTAGCATATGGTCTATCCTGGCGAATATTTCCAGTGCACTTGAAAAGAATGTGTATTCCTGCTATTGTTGGGTGGGTTGTTCTATACATGGTAGATTAAATTGTTTGATTGTGTTGCTCAAGTCTCGTATATCCTTGCTGATTTCCTGTCTGGTTGTTCTATATGTTATTGATATTGGAGTGTTCAAATGTTCTTGGTGAATTTTCTCTTTCTCCTTTCCATTCTGCCAGTTTTTGTTTTGTATATTTTGGGGCTCTGTTGTTAGGTGCATATAGTGTTCATTACTCTATCATTCTGATAAATTGAACATTATATCATCATAAACTGTCTGTCTCTACTATAATTTTATGTCTTAAAGTCTGTTTTACCAGACATTCTATTTCTCTTATGGTCATTGTTTGCATGGCATGTATTTTTCCATTCTTTCGCTTTCAACCTAGATCTTTCAACCTAGGTCTTTAGATCAAGAATGTTTCTTGTAGGCAGCATATAATTGGCTCTTGTTTTATTAATCCAGTCTGATAATGTTTAAGTCATCATATAAGCCTGACTGTTTTACTTACATTTAATGTAGTTATTGATATGGTTTGATTTATCACTGCAATTTTGCTACTTTTTCTATATGTCTCATGTTATTTTTTTTTTTTGTTCTCCTGTTTTTCCTTTACTGCCTTCTTTTGTGTTAAATACAGATTTTTCTGTACCTTTTAATTCCTTTGTTGTCATTCCTTTGTTATATTTTTGAGTTATTATCGTCATTGTTCTAGGGATTACAGTATGTAATTTATCACAGTCTACTTCAGCTTAATACTAATTCAGTTCTATAAATTATCAAGACTTTGTTCCATGTAACTTCGTGTTCTTCCCCACCCTTTGTGCTAATATTGTCGTGTATATCATATCCTTGTATTTATAAATCCAATAATAGTATTATAATCATTGCTTTATACTATCTTATGTCTTTTTAAAATTTTAAGAGAAGAAAGGAGAAAAACATATTTAGAGAATCTTTTATATTAATCCACATATTTATCATTTCTGGAGTTCTTCATTTTTTGCTGTGGATTCAAGTTACCACCTGGTGACCTTTCCTTGCTCCAGTAACTCTGCTCCCTCCCTCTCTTTGTGCTATTATGTATTGGTTATCTATAATGTTTTTTGTGTTATAAGCCCAATAATACAGCTTTATAATTAATATTTTATGCAACTATCTTTTAAATCAGTTAAAAGAAGAAAAGAAAATATATTTGTAATGTCATTTATATTTATCTACATAATTACATTTTTTGGTGCTCTTTATTTCTTCATATGGATCCGAGTAACTGTCTAGTATCATTTCCTTTCATCCTGAAGGACTTCCTTTAATATTTTTTATGAGGCATGCTTGTTAGCAACAAGTTCTCATTCTTTATCTGGGAGTGTCTGCAGTTCACCTTCATTTTTGAAGGACGTTTTTATTGGATATAGATTTCTAGTTTGACTTTTTTGTTTTCTTTCAGCACCTTGATTATGCCACCCCACTCCTTCTGGCCTCCATTGTTTCTGATGTGAAATCAGCTGTTAATTTTATTGTGGTTCCCTTGTATGATGCATCATATTTCTCCTGCTACCTTCAAGATTTTCTCTGTCTCTGTCTTTCAACAGTTTTACTCTAATGTCTATGGGTGTTTTTCTGTTTCTCCTATCTGACTTTATTTGTATGTGTACATCTTTTTCATCAAATTTGGAAACTTTTGGACCCTTGTATCTTCAAATATATTTTTCTGGCTCTTTCTTTTTTTGGAAATCCCATTAAGTGTATATTGATATGTTTGATGATGTTCTACAGGTATTTGAAACTCTGTTCACTTTTTTATCACTCTTTCTTTTCTTTAGATTGGATAATCTCAATTGATCTATCTTCAAGTTTGCTGTTGTTGAAGCCTCTTAGTGAATTACTCATTTCAGTTATTGTACTTTTCAACTCCAGAATTTCCACTTGGTTCTTTAAAAATATTCTACATATATATATATATATATATATATATATATATATACACACACACACATATATATATCATACATATGATATAAATCATAGATATATTTATATATATATATCATATGACATATATACACACACACACACATATATATAGTTTCTATTTCCATGATATTCCCTGATGATTCTTTCATTAATTCTTTATACACGGTTTTCTTCAGTTCTTTGAAGACATTTATAATAGCTTCTTCAAAGTCTTTGTTTGCTAAATACAACATGTGGACCATTTCTGAGGCAGTTTCTACCGACTGCTTTTCTTCCCCCTCTGAATGGATCACACCTTCCTGTTTCTTTGCACGTCTTGTAATTTTTTGTTGAGAACTGGACATTTTCGATAACTCATTGTGGCAACTCTGAATTCTGATTCCTCATGACCAATTCCAGGGCTGTTGTTCCTGAGTTTGCTGTTTGTTTGTTTAGTGACTCGCCTAGACTACTTCTGTGGAGTCTGTCTTCCTCACAGTGTGAGGCTGCTGGTGTCTCTGCTCCATTTATTTCTTAAATTCCTCGTTTTGTTTTTAAGCTTGGTGTCCTAGAAATTGCCCTGGATCAGCATAGCTTAGCGTTATGCCAGTGACAGAAAGTGGCTTAAATACCTTGATCCAGTTTAGGCTTCTAGCCCCTGCCAATGCATCTGGGTGTGGGTTGGGAAACACATTCAAGATTTAGGCAGTTTACAAATCTGTCCCAACTTCTACTCTCTGTGCGCTTAGCCAGGGATCAGTAACTAGCTAAGGGCCTTCTCAGCGGCTGATTAGTGTGCACACAGCCTTCCCCCCAACACCCCTAGGGACATGTGGGAGCTTATCAAGGCTCACTATGACTTTCTTGTTACTGGATATCCCTTTTAAAAGTTTTGCCATTCTCTTGATTTGTTACTTGCTCCAAATCATATTCTACCTTAGGCTAATGCCACGATGTTGGCCTCAGTGTATATAATTTTAAAGAAATATATCTATACTGAGTCATGTGCACAACATATTTTCTGATGAGGGTGCATGACAAAACATGTGTGGCACCTACCTATCTAGTTTTGGGCATCTCTGACTGGTTTGCCCCGGCTGGGAGCTGCGTTTGGATGCTAAGCTCTGGACTGGCATCCCTTGGGTTTGGGGGTCAGGGGGGCACTTGAGAAGAGTTGTTGCAAAAACACAACTCTCCAGGAGGCTCCTCAGGGGCAAGTGGTGGTCATCCAAAGTGGTTGAACTTGCCTCCCTAGGACAGCTGGCCCTGGCCATCCTGGCTGGACCTTTGCTCCCACAGGGTTGCAGGCCTGGCTGCTCTGTCAGCAGGCTTGGGGTGGGGAGCCAGGTGCCCTCTACCCTAGCTTCCAGGCACCGGTAGCCTGCCAGGCATTCAGCAGGAAGATCTAACAGAGCCAAGAGAACGATCAATTCCCTCAGGGCAGGGCTGCCAGTAGGGGGGGTCACCCAGGAAGCAGCTGGCTCTTGTCCCAAGGAGCCCAGACTGGAGAGGGCTGGGGCCTATGGCCTCCTCAGTCCCCTGGGTAGTCACTGGAAGACAAGGAGTCAGGGCGTAGCCCCTTCCTACTGGTACTGCCCCTGTCCTTGGGGTGGGCACGCAGAGAGGCCTGTGTCCATGAGCTGAAGGTCAGTGTGCTCAGCAGGCACTGTGGGTAGGAGGGGTGGAGGGTGGAGGGGAAAACTGGGATGACAGTCACGTACACTGATGTCACTGGTCCCTCCGCCTCCCCAAGGTATCGCTTTCCTCATGGCCGAGCCTGCAGCTGAGTTCAGGGGGGCAGTCACGTCCCATCCCTGGCACGGCCCTTCGGCAGCTCACTGCACCACCTCTGGGGCTGCTGAGGTCAGGGTGGTACTTGCCAGCGCTGCCTAGTGTCAGCTCAGATCTGACAGTGGGGAACGGGAGCCCAGGGAATGGGGAGAGTGGCAGGGACAGGTGTCTGGGGGCTGGGTGCGGCCAGGCTGCTGAGAAGCTGTTCCAGGGTACATGGGGGGCTAAACTGGGCTTCTATCCAGGTGAGCAGCTGCCCTTGCCCACAGGCAGCTCCCCATCTGAGGGAGAGGACAGAGTTCCATCAGCAGATATAGCCTCTGTGTCCAAGCTGAGCGTGGTCGTAGCAGTAGTTGGAAACTCCCTCCCCACCCCCCATTCTCTCCTCCTGTGCAAGGCTCCCAGGTCACCCAGAACAGATCTTGTGGTGAATCCCTTCCCCAGACCCCAGGAGGACCCAGCAGGTGCCCTGCTTGTGACTACCCACGTGTAGTAGGGAGGGGCTCTCAGAGCCCAAGTGTGGACAGACAGCGGCGTCCCTGTGTCTGAGCTCGTCCTCAGGGCTGGGTCCAGCAGAGGGAGCTGGCAGCCAGCAGGAGCTGAGACAAGCCGTCCCTGACCCCTGAGATGGCCTTGAGGAGCTCTGGCTGCCGACCCAGGGTGGGGGATTCACCTGTGGCTGGCGGTGGAGTGTTGGCGGCATACATGGGGGTCCGGGATGCTTCAGCCCACCCCAACACCCAGTGCTGTCTCACAGAGACCCCACTGCAGAATCACAAATTCTACACCCCTCCAGCTCAGCCTGTGGAGTCCTTCCCCTTGTCCCCAGGCTAGGGAGTAATGCGAGGGATCTGACCCTTGGGTGTGAATTCTGTTCCCTTACCTACGAGTTTTGTGACTCTAGGCAGGTTATATAATCTCTCTGGGACTCAGTTTCTTCACCTGTAAAATGGGGCCGCTGTGAGGGAAACGTGCATGACACAGGCCTGGCACACAGTAGGTGCCCAGATAGGACGACGTCCTTTCTCCTCACTCCATTCCTCTTTGTTTCACTTGGAGTCATGACAAAATGGCTGGGGGATGGGAGAAGTGTGCTAGGGTGAGAGCCAGCCAAGGGGCAGGTGGCATTAACACGCACAGCACGCGTCCTTTGGAGACGATGTTTGAATTAGGTTTGCAGAAATGCTTCTAGTTAACCCCAAGGCAGACACATCAAACTATAGCCAGAATGAGGTGGCCCTTAGGGGACAAGGGGCATGGCCCCATTGGTGCTTCTCTGAGCACCTTGCCTAGCAACATTTCCATTCACATGCTCCTGGCTGCAGATCAGCCCCCAATAGCACTTACTGGCCTCTTGCCCCCGCCATCCATGCTGAGGTCTCCTTGGGGCATGTAGCTCTCTGGGTGTTCCCTCCCTTTCCCTGTGTGCCAGGCCCTGTTGAAGGCACAAGGGAAACAACAGTGAGTTAAAGTGACCATGGTCGCTGACCACATGGACTTGGCATTCTAGTGGACAGTGAAAACAGTCAGCAAAATGAATGAATATATTAGAGGGTGATGATAAGTGCTCTGGGAAAAAATAAGGAAAGGTTGGGGGATGGGAGTGTAGGTGTTAACGGGGTGATGCAATGTGAATGGAAAGATCAGGAAGGCCACGAGGAGAAGATGATGTCTAAGCAAAGATTGGAAAGGCGAAGCCACGTTTACGACGGGAAAACATTCCACGGGAGGGCGGGAATAGGCAGTGCAAAGGCCCTGGGCTGTCACGGAATTGGCTCGTTTGAGGAACAGCAAAGGGGCCAGCATGAAATCAGTGAGAGGGAAAGTCGTGGCAAATGAGGTCAGAGGGGTAGGAGGGACCAGATTTTGTAGAGGCTAGCAGGCCACTGTCAAGCCCTTAGCCACACAGTAAACATGGATGCCGCAAAGGAACAAGGGAACAAGAGAGAAGGAATGAATGATGGACACAGGTCCTGTCCCTTCATTCCCCATAGCAGCAGGGACCCAGCTGGAGTGTTTCAAATGCTGAAGGCAATACACTCAGAGAGAACCAGGCCTCACTTTCCCCTTTCCCCTCGGGGTCTCCTGCAGGGGTGTCTCTGCTGACTCCTGGGTGATGTTGCTGTGGCTGAGCCAACTTACCCCCACTTTTCCCAGCGCTGGCCACCCCAGTACACTCACATCTCAGACACTCAGCCCCTCTGGAGTTAATGCCAGAATCCGGTCTGAGGTCCTTCTCTTTCCTCTCTGAGCCCAATCAGAGGGGCCACCACTTATGGGGAGCTGCTGTACACCCATGGACCTCAACCAAATGACCCCAAGCTCAGGCAGTGGTGGGAAGTGGCCAAGAGCCCAGTAATTACACTAAAGGTAACCAAGTAGCCGCTCACCTTCATCAGGCACTGACTGCGGGCCCAACTCTGCCCTCAACACACCACCTGCATTGTCTCCGTTAGCTCCAGAGGCCTCCACGTGCCAGTCAAAAGGACTGGGAGTCTAAGAGGTCAAGGAACTTGGGGCGCCTGGGTGGCTCAGTCGATTAAAGCCTCTGCCTTCGGCTCAGGTCGTGACTCAGGGATCAAGCCCCGCATAGGGCTCTCTGCTCAGCAGGGAGCCTGCTTCCCTCTCTCTCTGCCTGCCTCTCTGCCTACTTGTGATCTCTGTCTGTCAAATAGATAAATAAAATCTTAAAAAAAAAAAAAAGTTCAAGGGACTTGTCTGGGGGCTCTTCCAGGTGCCCTTCCTGGATGGTGGGGGGTCACAGGAGACTGAGAGAAATGTCCCTTCCTGCCCCTACCCTGGAGTGGGCCAAGCAGAGGGGTTCAGCTCAAGGCACCCCCAACTCCTGTGAGTCCCAAGCTGAGCATGACAAACTTCAGCCCTGCCTCTCAGAGGAAAGGCAGGTGCTGGGGTTGAGGTTCACAGGAGCTAGGAGAGCCGGGGCTGGTGGGCCCAAGGGGCCCCTCCTGTCCCTGGCAGGGCTTGTATCCCCCAGCATGTTGCTGCTTCTTTGGTCTGCTGGGCACTTGCTGCTCGCCCTTCCCCTCTGGGCTGGCTGGGTCCACTGGGAAGAGGAGCTGTAAGCAGGGCCAGGCCCGCCCCCCTACCTGATTGTCTGCGAATGGGTTTCCTGCAGGCAGAGAACAGATCTGGGGGACCCATAGATACAGAGGAAGGCCCCACTGGGCCTGTCAGAGCTCAGGTCTCCTGCCCTGGCTGAGGAGGCTGAAAGCCACCCTCTCTGAGCGGGGGACGCTGCCTTCCTGCCTGTCCTGCCCCCGGGAGATGAGGGGACAAGGTGCAGGAAAGCTGCCAGGTAGCAAAGTGCTTTGCAAATGGAGGTCATGCACAAGTGCACATCTCTCACAGCTGGGGGGGGCTACTCTCCTCCGAACTTGAATGTCCAGGAACCGTACCTTCCACCTGGCCACAGCTCACCTTTCCCTTGACTGATAGGCCTTAACGCACATTTCTAACCCCCCATGAATCGAGACAAGCCTAGGGGAAGCAAGACTTGGGTCTGAGTCTGTTTGGCACAGGGCCAGATAGACAGGTAGCTCTTCCTCCCTGTCTCCCTTCCAGAGAACAGCAGGACAGAAGTGGGCAACGGGGTGGGGAGTAGAGGGGGTTCGAGTTGCTCATAGAATCACAGAACCTGGGCCTAAGGACCCAGGTTTGTGTCCTGGCTCTGCCTAACAGCTCCTACCTCTCTTGAAGATGTTTGAGAATAGAAGTGATGCTCACATCACCCTATCAGACAAAGGCTCTGCAGGTCTATGAACCCAGAGCTGGTGGGATAGGAGGATGATTTCCGGGAGGAGAGAAAAACCTATGGAAGCGGCCAGTCTCTTGGCCTGGCTGGTGCCGCAGCCTGATCCCCAAGCCAGGGGTGACCCACTCTCTACATGGCTCCTCCTGGGCCAGGGCTGGAGCGTGATCCTCTGTGTTCCCAGTGCCTAGGGCAGGGGCCGTCCCACAATGGCCCCAACACTTGATCATTCAATCAATCTGGCAGAGTCGAATGGAGTTCTTGCTTGAGGGAGCATCGGCTGGAAATGACGGTGGCCTTATCACTGTGAATCCTTCCTCAGCAGTGAGCCCAAAGAGGTGGGCCCCTGGCTGGGCATCCTGAACTCCGGGAAAGGGAGGAACCCGTGGCTTTACACTCGGGAGTGCATCTAGAGCGGGGACAGGTACAAGGCTGGGAAGTGGAGTCCCTCCCAGACCATCACAGCTGGGCCCCAGCGGGGAGGTCAGAGGGGCACCAACTGGTGGGCACCACGGTGGAAACAGTGTTAAAAGGAACTGCATTTTGAAAATTCATGTTCAAACTCTGGTCAGATGAGCTCTTGTCCAAATATCAGGGCATGGCTCACCATGCAGAGAGGGAAGCCACCCTGGGCAGAAGGAGCTGGGATCTCAGGGATAAAGGGCTAGGATGGCATTCTTTCTTTTAGCTCTGTTGCAGCTGGAAAAAGGTCCAGCTCTCCCTGCTAGGGGGACCCACCGGAATCAGATTAGAGTGGGTCTGGGTCAGTCCAAGCAAAGGGAAGGGTTAGGATGGAACTGACCCTATTTGTGGTGCTGAAGTCTGGGGCCAGAGGTTGTTTTGTGTACAGAGCTGAAAGACCCACTCCGGAGTACAGAGCCTCAGCTCTGTAGGGAGGGCAGAACCCCAGAGGTAGGCTTATTTTGAAAAGCAGGAAGGGGCCATCTGGGAAGTGACAGGCTTCTGAGCTTGAAGCCAACCCCCACCAAATACCTGGGAGTTGATTATTTGGCCTGCGGATTCATAGATAAAGAAGACAGAGATTGACGGGACAGACAGAACAGATAGCAGTTGAAGCCCTGGTAGGGACAAATGATTTCCTACATCCTCACAACATGGAGAGGTGGGATTTGTTATCACCAGTTGGCAGGTGAAAAAACAGGCTTCTGGAGGTTAAGCAATTTGCCCAAAGCCACATTGCTAGAAACAGGCCGCTCAGGGTCCCAGCTCTGCTGACCACGAAGGTCAGGTGTCTCCTTTCCAGACCTTCCAGTCGGCTCTCATGGGAACAAACGAAACCACGGTGAGCAGCCCCAGCTTTCTTTCCCACAAAGATGCAGGGCTGCCAGAGCGGGGGTGGTGCTGGGTTTTCACCCTCGGGGTGGCAGAGCCTGTTGGGATACTTGAGCGAGGCTGGCTGTCATGACAACCATGACACACCCATGGTGACAGCTGATGAACGGACCCCTGGAATTCTCTAGGGCTTATCCCAGGGCCCTCCTCCTTGGTTCCATCACCCTGAACATTCTTATTCATGAGGCAAGGAGTTATAAGTTACTAATAAGAAAACTTTTCCAACACACCTGCTTAAGTTAAAAAAAAAAAAAAAGCAAGGTACATGACAGTGTATAGACAGTGGAGACCATGCTTCTCTTTGTATAATCAAAAACGTACGTATTTGATTGTATGTCCACAGATCATCTCCAAGGATACATGAGAAACCAAAGAGGCAGCCAGGGTCTTGCTTTACGCTGTATGTCTTTTGTGCTTTTATTTTGTGCCATATAGGTGTGTGTGGGCGGAGGGGTGGGGGCTTGGGTAGGAGGATATGGATAAAGAAATTCTATCGAAAGAAACCTGGAAGATTGGCTGACCATAAATTCACTAAAAATCGCAGGGAAAACAAAACAAAACAAAACAAAACACACCCTATAATCTGAGGTTATATTAACAGGAGACTAAGACCCTGCCTGAAGGAGGTGTATGTTCTGCTATATTCTGTGCTGATTAGGCTGTACCCAGAATATGGGGCCTCTCAGAGGGAGCCATGTTTGAAGAGAAGCCCTAGGAGCTAGACTGGACCTGAGAGGACAACTCGGCTACAAGAGAGGTAGGTGGAGGGAGGGAAACTTGACCAATATGGAGATGCCAAAGAGATCGAGGGGCACTGAAGGACTGGCATGTAGAAGCAGGATGGGTTCGATTTTTTTTTTTTTTACATGCACCCCTATGTTTGTTTGTTTGTTCATTTTGGTTTCAGGAGTAGAATTTAGTGATTCATCACTGACATATAACCCCCAGTGCTCATCATAACAAGTACCCAGAAGGGCCTGATTTTTAAAATTTGCTTCTAAGAATTGAACTTGGATCAATGGTTTGGAAGGTATAGGGAGACAAATTTTGGCCTCAGGAAGACCTTTCTAATCATTAGAATTGGATTATATAATAAGATAATATAATAATAAGAATAATATATAATGCATTAGATAATTTATCAATATAATGTAATAAAACTACTTTCTAATAATTAGTACCGGGATGCGTTCTGCATTACTAGATGTATTCAAGCCTCCACTGATGACATCTCACTAGGATGTTGTGGAGGGCATCAACAGAAATCACCGGGACTGGGATTTGGAAGCCTACCCCCAGCCTATGGAAGCTGTATGTCTGGAGTTAAAATTTAGAAATCTGCTCTCCTGATTTGTTTTTGCCATGCACGCAGATAACCGGACTCCATACACTCCTCCATTCACAGTGTACTATCATCATTGGTCTGGTCACCTCTGGTCTCCACTCCCATTTTCCACCATCCCCAACCCCCTGCTTCCAGACTCTCATTTTATGTGCTTGATATAGGTCTGGAAACACGCATCTTCTTTGCATGCTGCATTGTGTCCTTTCCTGCATGTTTTCTCATTTTTGGAAATGCTGTGATGCTGTCATTCCCCTCTGATTTTTACTTTTTTCTTTGCACACTGCTGTTGGTACGCGTTCTCATAGGTGTGTCGGGCTTGATTCTAACTGCCGCTTTGCATCTGACTGATCCACTCCCCAGCAGTGGGAACTTAGGCTGCCTCCAACTCCCCACTTACTCCAAGTTTTGCCATCATGAGCGCCCCATGCCTGTCCTCTCTCCCCTGTGTATAATCATTTTTCCAGGCTATATACCCACTCGTGGGATTCTGGGATATGGGGTGATGCATGCTTCCCTGCACTAAACACAGTCAGAGTGCTGCTCTTAGAACAGATGGACCCATTGAGCCTCTCACCTGTAGGACATGAGGGTCTTGTCTCCCCACATCGAGTAGAATTCACCTTTCTCATTTGTGCCATTCAGCTGGGTGTGCAGAGGGGAGCCTTTTGAAGTACACATCTTTCAGATGGCTAGTGAATTTGCACAACCTTCATATACCTGACCTTTGCACCTTTGCATTTCCTCTTCCATGGCTTGCCTCTTCCTCTAATAATTCTTCTTCTTCTTCTTCTTCTTCTTCTTCTTCTTCTCCTTCTCCTTCTTCTTCTCCTTCCTCTTCTTCCTCCCCCCTCCTCCTCCCTCTCCTCCTCCCCCCTCCCCATTCCCCTCTTCTCCTCCCCCTCCCCCTCCTCCACCTCTTCCCCCTCCTCCTCCTCCTCTTCTTCTTCTCCTCCTCCTCCTTCTTCTTGCTTACTTTTTTCTATTAGATTTCTTGTCTTTTTTCTTATTGGTTAGCAGGAGTTCCCTGACTATTTTAGATTTTAACCCCAGGCAAGTTCTGAAGTTGTGAACATCCTCTCCCTGTCTGGGAATCTTCCATCTTCGAAGATATCTTCAGAGTCAGGGAGGTTCCAGAAGCCTCAGGATAGATATACATCACTTAAGATCATTTCTAATTTTGTCATGGCATGTTTTTAAGATTCTTGGCCTTCATGAGGAGTTTCCTTGCCACCTCTGTGGGGGAAACAGAGGCGTCAGGAGAGCTGAGGATAAGGCAAGTCATTGTGAATGTGGACATGGAGCTGGGACGCCCCCAAAGCTGCCTCTGGCAGTGTGTGGCATTGTGAAGATGTTCATGTGTTGTGGCCCAGACTTTTGAGATCCTCCTGGGAGATGAGTTCATTCGGTAAAGTCTAGAATAGTTCATTTGGGTAAAGTCTAGAATAGCTCATTGTTTGGAAGAGGTCGTCGATCTATGGGAACTTTCTCAACCACAGAAGCTAACCCTTTCATCTGGGGAAGTCTTAAAATTTGACTGCAAATGTTTAACATGCCTCTCATTGAGAGGTAGTGGAGGGAGGTCTGTGTTTCCTCCCCTTGAATCTGGGCTAGTGCTGGTCCCTTCTTTGTGCTCAGTAGAATTTTGCAGGAGTGATGTTGAATGGCATCTGAGGTTAGGTCAGAGAAGACCCTGCATCTTTTGCCTCTTTTAGGATTCTCACTCTGGAGGAAGCCATCTGCTGTGTAAGACATCCAGCTACCCTGAGGCTGCCATGCTAGAGAGGCCATTAATAGGGTCTTGGGTCAACAACACGGTCCCAGTCGGTGTCCAGCACCAACTGCCAGCCATGTGAGCAAGTTGCCTTGAATGTCCAGCCCTAACTGACGTCTAACAGCAATTGTGTGAGAGACCCCACATGAGAACTGTCCAGCTGAGCCCTTTCTAAATTCCTGACCCACAAAATCACAAGACAACAAAACTGTTTATACCATTAAGTTCTGGGGTACTTTGTAATGGAGCAGAAGTAACCACATCAATCTTCTAGAACATAGCAAGTGTTTACTTCAGATCTTCAATGACGACTCTAATACGTATAACCTTTATGGGTCTCTTTCTATTGTCTGCTGTTCTGATATTTTGAAATTATGTTTTCTGACTCCTCCTGTGTGGGTATTTTCAATTATGTGTTGGACATTGTATTTATGGACTTCTTTGTAGAAAAAAACCCAGGCCCTAGAATGATGTTAGATTCTTTCAGAAAGGATTTACATTTGTGTCTGCCTGCTACCTAGGGCACTGATAATAGTTACCTGCTTCAGTTTTAAGGCCTCTGTGATTAGAACCTGAGCTGTGACCCTTAACTCCAAGGTATAGCCCTTTTGGGGTGCCTGCCCAAAGACAAAGGGCTCACTAAGTCCAACTTTTTGGTAAGCCTCAGACTCCACCACATGTTCTCTGAGTTCCACAAGGCCATCAGAATTGTTGTTCAGCTTCCTGGACTCTGAGCTGACCCCTCTTCCATGGGCAAACACCCTTAGTGGAGAAAATAGCCTTCAATGGCACTCTTTCATCTCTGGGTCTCAGTCATGGCCCAAAAGTTCTTCCTATCTTGTGAGCTCCTCAGTGTTTCGAGCAGATTTTTAAACTATTTTGTCCAGTTGTTCTAGTTGTCCTCAGTAGGATATTGGTCTAAATCACTTAGGCTGCTATTATTAAATCTTACTTAATTCTTTAAATGTCAAAAAAATAAATACGAAATCATGTTCTTTGAAAGTCCTTGTAAAAAATGTATCACACGGTCTGAAACCCTCTTAAACAGAGATGGACCATAATCCAATTTTCCACTGAAGCCTCAGGGTCCTCGTTAAGAATATCCCCTACTGTAGTCAAAACATAGTGATACCCCTCGGAACTAGGATATGTCATTTTTTTTGCTCCTACTCTGAATAACTCAAGATTGCTTTAGTTTTCATTCTCAGATCTACTTTTTATTGTTTATGTTTTTGCACCTTTTGCTATCAGTGAGAATATCCTTACTGGCCTTCCCCCCCACCTTCTGATTTTTTTCTTTTACTACATACATAAATTGGACAACCAAGCATACTAGAATAGGGTGTAAGGTAAGAGCAGACAGGCTCTGACTCAGGTAGGGGGAAAAAAAATGAGTGAAGCTCTGAAGTTTAATTGCCAGACTCGAGTCCAAGAATTGTCAGGAACATCTTTAGTCTGTTCAGAAGCCTTATGACCTCAGCCCTCAGTCTAAATGGTAGAGGTCATCAAGCATGTGGGCTGTGGACAAGTAGAATGTTGTTGCGGTTGCCCTGACTTTGGTGTCCCCACCGGAGGCAGGGAGTTTGGGGGCACAAGCTGTGCCCTAAAGCAATTCAGGGGCTTTGGCCAGCTATAAGCCGCCTTCTCTTTGTTTCCGAGGCCCCACCCTGTCTCCTGGCCAAGGAGACTGAAGAAATCTTGGCAGAGAACGCTATTCCCTGCTGCCCTGCGGAGATGACCACTTCATGGAGAGCACAGGGAGGAAGGAGGAGAAAAGCGAAGAGAAAGGTTCTCTTTCAGGCTTAAGATGATGTGGAGTGGCTGCTCTGTGGCCTGCCAAGAGCTGACTCACCGGGCTGGGACAAGGCACTACAGGTGCACTCAGGCCAGCAGACAATAGGCGCCTGTTGCAAACAGCCCCACACCCGAAACGGACCACCGGGGTCAGGTGGAGACAGTCCCTGAGGGAGCATGGAGGCTGGAAGGGCAGGCAAGAGGCTTGGCCTGGGAAGCTGCTCTTGTCCCTCCTTCGCCTGGCTCTGAGCACTCACAGCCATGGGTACCCTATGATTTCCAAGGCACAGGAGCACTGGACCAGGAGTCCAGAGACCAGGGGCACAAGGGAGTGGCCTCTATTGTGGGCTCCATCTCTCATCTGCTGGCTCAAACGCTCTGGTTCTCACTGCCACTAGCATGCTCCATAATGTGGGGAAAGGCACACACACTTTCCAAGCTTTGTTTTGTCCCTCTCTGGGTGAATCCTTACCTGCATTATCTCTTTAAATCCTTACTGTCTTCTGAAGTAAGGTGACATTGTTTGTCCCTTTTTACAAATGAGGAAACTGAGACCCAACACCCAGCATCTTGGCAAATATGAGGACTGCTCTGGGGATCTAGCAAGGCAATGGGGGGGGGTGGTCAGGAAGCTTCCTGGAGGAGGAGAGATGGAGCAGCTCCTGGCATGGGGACAGGCAACATGAGGGGTGAGGGCTGGTGGGGACAGGGAGCCGAGACTCGGACCCTTAGCTGACTCCTGCATTCAGCAGCAGACTAGAGGGAGGGGAAAAGGATGAGGAGGGAGACTCACTTCTGTCTCTCTTAAGCCTTGGGGGAGGGACCTGGGACTCTCTTCCTGGGACCT
This sequence comes from Mustela putorius furo, assembly GCF_011764305.1. NCBI lineage: Eukaryota > Metazoa > Chordata > Mammalia > Carnivora > Mustelidae > Mustela > Mustela putorius. The sequence continues at coordinate 10,601,532 of NW_025422123.1, read as the reverse complement.
GGTGACCCAAACCATCACTACCCACGGGTTAATTTCCTGAGTGACTGGCGTCTTCCTACTTTGTCCCCTTCTCCCCTCCTGTCCCCAAGCTCCCGAGCCTGTGCTCCCTGACTGCTCTGCCAAAGGGACCCTGGTCCAGGCCCTCATGGAGCTCTTTCTCTGCTGTTGCCCGGCAGCAAGAGATGAGGGGTAAATGCCCCAGAGCTGCATGCCTGGAGACCGTGTTCAAGGCGGGCTCCTCCTCACTGAATGGCTAGGTCAGCCACCAGCCCTCACTGAGGTTTCCTGTCTGAAAAGGGAGGTTGTTTGGGGGGCCTCCTCCCACAGGGACTCAGAGTGAGTGAGCTGAGATTGCTCCCTGGGGAGGGAGGGGCTGAGGAGGCCTGGCAGGCGAGAAGGAAGGGAGAGCTGCCCTCCCTTCTTCCTCCCTCCCCTTGTCTACAAGCCTCCCAGGGTCCTTTGCCTGAAAAAGAAACCATCTGCCTTGCCTTGTCGGAGGACAGGGTCTCGATAAGGAGTTCGGGGAGCAAAGCCAGCCTGCGTGTTAATCCTTGCAGGCTTCAAGTTAGCCGGAGAGACTGGCAGAGTGCGGGGCTGGCCCAGCGGTAGTCCTGTCCAGACCTCCTGCTATCAAGGCAGCAGACGGTTAGCCAATTAGCCTGGAGGAAACCGGTCTGGCTCCCTGGGGGCTCCGCTGCATCTCCCAAGGGAGTAGTGGCTTCTGAGAGTGCTGGTTTAGGCAAAGGGGGGGCATGCTGTGGGGCCTTGCCCAGGACCCATGGGGTACCCAGAGGAGGGGGCCTTCTTGGCTGCCATTTACAAGGGAGGAGACGACAGGGCTGGGGCTCTGTGAGCCAGACAGGCCTCCTGGGTGTGACCTGGGCCTGGGTTATGGTCAGCCCATGTCGTTATGATCATTGTTCTTATTGTTCCCACTACGCAGGGAGCACCTGTGATGTGACATTGTCTCTGTGAAGTCATATTATTAACTCCAGAGAGGCCGGGGAGAAACTGAGAGGAAATTCCAGCTTAGTTCTTCAAAACCCGATGTCCCAGCTATGATGTTCTGCCATATCGTAGCAGTCGGGATCAGCCGGGGCACTCGTTGTAACCACAGATCTCCTCACCCACGAGGCCTGCTCCGTCAGGATTTCTGAGGGGTGGAGACGATTGCAGGCCCAGAGAGGGTCCTGGGCTGATCAGAGGCCTCCCTGGGTCCCAGGAACCCCAGGGCCTCAGGGTTTGCCCTCTTTCTGAGTTTTGGTCACTGACACCCACGGACATCTCTGGCGAGTCTGTTTCTCATCAGCCTCTCTGGGCCTTGAAACCAAGGCTTGAGGCTGGCCCGTGGCCTTGTGGTTTAGAAGGAAGGGGAGGCCCAGCCCTGGAGTTCCCAGGGCCTCTTCACTCAGAAGCCTGCCCCGGCCTCACACACGCACATGCGTGAACTGGCAGGACCCTGGGCAACAAAATTCTGCCTGCACGTGCATTTGGGGCTCAGGGCTGCAGGCCCAGGGAAGCCTGGTTCAGGGGTGGCCTGCTACAGACCAGGGGAGCCGGGGAGACAAGAAGGCCTGGTCTAAGAAGGCCTCACCCTGGCCAGTCCTGGCTTTGTGCAGCTCCATCTCTTTCTCCTCAGGTGGCTGGGTTCCGTCTCTGAAAAGGTTCTCCCTTTGCTACCTGGCCTGGAGGGGCTCACAGGCTTACCAGGGAGTTTAGGAGGTCAGGAGTCTCCACAGTGAAGCCCCCTCTGCCCTCCGTCTCCACACAATGAGGCACAAGGCTGGTGCCCGAGGAGCACTCGCTTTGCTGGGTGGGGGCTGGGCCGGCACAGGTCAGACCCTAACCTCAGACCTGAATGACCCCGAGTGGTGGCCCCTCCATGTTCAGGCCAGAGACAGGAGCTGACCTCCACAGCCGAGCCGGAGCTGAGGGCCTGAGGTCCCAGGCCAGAAGGTGGGGGCATCGGGGGCCTCTGGCCTCAGACACAAACCTGATCCTCCGGCCCTGCTTCTGTTGGGGGAGAGCTGGCCTGACTCAGGGGTGGGTCATCCCACCACAGCCTCCCCTCCCCCTTGGATTTGGGGGCCTGTGGGCTACCACCAGCTACAACCAGCTCTGAGAGCTCCTTTAAGGCGGGGCCTTCCATGATGTACAGTGGGGCCGGGGTGGGGTGGGCAGTAAGTGCGCCAGACACCCCAAGTGTGCAAACACACCCCTTCTGTTCCCCCCTCCTTTCTCTCTAGGACCTTCTGCTAGATCCAGTCTAGATCCAGCACTCACCACTACCCAGGGAGCAGGTGGGCTGTGGATGGTGCAGCTCAGGTCAGACGGTGGGGAAAGTGTTTCTGTGTGGGGAGACACAGCCCTGCCCTCAGGGAGCCCCAGAGTCTGAGGGGAGACAGAGCCCTCCCTCCCTTCCTTTTCCTTCCTGTGTCTCAGCCCTAGGACATGCCCCCACACTGCAGGACCTGCTTACAGGACCCCCAGAGAGGAACATAGGTTGATGGTCCAGAGGCTTCCTATCAGGGGCCAAATCTCCAAATAATCCCTGAACTGAGGGCTGCTTCTCACCAGCCTCTCTGGACCTTGAGGAAATCAAGCTCGAGTCAGGCCAGCAGGATCTTTTCTGGAGACACACTTCCTCAGAGGGGGCCTAGGAGACCAATTAGGGATTGGCACATCCCTCATGGTCATTATGGGCCAAGCCCCTGCGCCGGCCACCCTCAGCGCTGGCACTCTGCTAACCCTCATCCCTACCCTCCTCCCGGCCTGAGGGCCGCCTTCCTCAGCCAACTCATCGAGTCCTGCATGGGGCCCATCCTGGGCTCGGTGCTGAGAAGATTACAGGTCCTGTCTGCCAAGGGCTGACAGTCTGGCTCAGAGATGCCTACTTTATCCAGAGAGAGATGCTCGAGAGAGCAGAAATAGGCAGGGCTGAACACAAGTCCCTTCTCTCAGAGATGGCTGACTCAGCCCTGGGCAAGGAACTGGGACAGGTAGGACTGCCACAGCGCCCTTCCGCCTTGTGAGGGGCAGGGAATGGGACCCAAGGTATAAAAGAAACATCTCTAGGCTGTGAGGTAAGCAGCCTCTGGCCTAGACTGCCTGGGTTTGCATTCAGGTCTGACCCTCATGAGCAAACAGGACTTCCGTGAAACAGCCCTACCTGGGAGGGCTGTTTCCACAATTAAAAGAGTTTCTCGATGTGAGACACTGGAATAGTGCTTGGCACATAGTAAGCCCTCAACTGATGTTAGATGTTATCATTATAGACTGGACAGCAAACCAAAACCCACCATGAAGAGCTTTAATTGACTGTTGACATTTGGTTTCCTCTACTGGGCTCTGAGCTCCCCAGGCGCATTATCTCCTATGCCTGGCACATCTCAGAGACTCAAAAATGTGTGTTGAAAGGATGAACACAGGAGTAAACGAATCAGGGAGAGTATGGCATCAAGAGATACTTCCTGGAAGAGGCAGAGCCAGCAGCAAGGGTCCCACAGAGGTGGGGAGGTAAGCCTGAGGGAAGTCCTCGAGGCCTCTGGCTGGGCTGGTGGCAAGGGAGGCTCTCAAGGAGAGGAGCCCAGCCAAGCCGGAGGGGGGTAGCGGGGAGGGCTGGAGGGGGCAGCTGGAGAGAGGCTGGAGGGTGACTGAGCCGGCTGAAGCCGCCCCCTAGAGACCGGACCGCCCATCCCCTGCCCTGGGTCACAGGGGCCTGGGGCTGGATGAGGATGGGAAAAGGGCAGGGAGAGGCAGTGGGGGGCCCTCACCTCAAACCTGCCTTCCTCCTCTGCCCAGGCACCAGCGGGCCGTTTATGGAGCCTGCAATTCTGTTGTCACTGAGAGAAAAACCAGCCTCGCTCCACAGACCCCTCCACCAGTGGAGAAACGAGCGTTGAAGATAAGAGGCGTTTAAACAAATACATTCGCATACAGGAGACTTAAAAAGGGAAAAGACTGAGAATTTTCTCTCCCCTCTTTCCTTCCTTACCTCTTCTTCATCGTCCTTTCCTTCATGTTTTTCTTCTATCAACAACCTACCCAGCAGATCGACAGAACAAAACAAAAGCCACGCCCCATCTCGGTGGCATCCTGTACTAAACTCTGAGGATCTATAAAAGGTTTTATTGACCCAGAGCCAATAAAAGGGTCATCCTGTTCATTCCTCTGCCTCCAGATGCAACCGCAGATAGATCCCTACAGAGGACGCCCTGTTCCCCTCAGAGGTGCCCTGGGGCCTCCACTCTAGCCCCTTCTTCTGTCCAGCCTAGGAATGGCTCTTGGGCAGCAGAAGGTCCAGTCTAGATCCAGCACTCACCACTACCCAGGGAGCAGGTGGGCTGTGGATGGTGCAGCTCAGGTCAGACGGTGGGGAAAGTGTTTCTGTGTGGGGAGACACAGCCCTGCCCTCAGGGAGCCCCAGAGTCTGAGGGGAGACAGAGCCTGTGTTCTAGGAAACCCCTGATGCAGAGGAGTAAAGAACTGCACCACAGATAATAACCTGTTTTTCACTTTTGAAGCAGGATGACAAGACATTAGGCAGGATGGGCCCACCAAATCTGTATCACAGAGAGGGGTGAGTGAGAATGTGTGGGAAGCTGTGACAGGTTAAGGGACAGCAGGGACAAGTATCCTTAGTTCCCTCTATTCCTTTTCTGTCTCTAGCCTGACTGACCAAGGGGGAGGGTCACTGGAATCCAGTGTCCCCTTGAGGCAGGAGAGAGTCGGGGCTGGAGAAGCAAGAGGTTGGGAGAGGCCTGCTGAGTGGCTCTCTGGAGTCTGGCAGGCGAGTGACCACAGGAGATAAGGCCCCATGATAAGGGGCAATCAAGCCACCTCGTTTAGTGGAGAGCCTGTCGGTGACAAGCTGAGCCCTGCACGGCCCAGGGTGTGTGTGTCCGGGGGGAAGTCGGGGAGTAGGCGTGATTTGGGAGCTCTCAGCTGGCGGTCAGCATTGGCAGGCGGGAGGGTTCCCAAGGCAGAGCCCCCAGAGCCTCCTGTCTGTCTCTGCCCAGGTGGAAACATTCCCAGTCCCTGACATGGGAGCATCTGTAGTGGGACCTCATTAAGATGGAGACGGTGGGGATGGAATGTGGCGGAGGGGGGGGTCCTGGATTCCCAGCGGCTTCTTGGCTCCGCCCTTGGTCACATTATATCGAGTGCGAACTGACTGGCAGCCGGCACGTCCACTGGCGTGCCTATGACCCAGAGGCTGGAGGGAGGGTTCCGGGGAGGGAGAGTGTGAGCCTCAGGGCGGTGGCATTGGCTTTGGCCTTTTCATGACCATGAAGAACCCCCTCTGGGGCTCAGGTGGTGAGCTGGGGCTGCCTGCTCGTGCTTGCAGCGGCCGACACTGGGAAGACTTTTAGGTTCAGAAGGAGAAACTGAGGCCCACGGAGGGAAAAGCTCTTTCCCAGCACCACCCAGCCCGCACCAGGACCGCAGTCAGACTTTGCTCCTCTCCACGTATGGGTGTGGATGCTGTGGGCTGTGTTCTGCAGGCCGGGCGCCTGCAGTGGGGCCCTGGAAGGGGTCCCAAGCCCAGATCTGGCCCCCCGACTGTGGACAGCCAAGACGACCCACATGGGATGGCCCCCAGACTTCCAGGCGACACTCACTCATCACTCCATTAGTTGCTCTCCAGCGGACAGGCCACAGACGGTTCTCATTCTGGCCTGGCGCTCCCCGAGGCCCAGCGAGAGCATGAGGACATGCTCAGCTTACGAGTCCCCAGGGCCTTCCGAGTTCACATTGGTTTCAGGCAGAGCACGGGAGAGTCGGGCACGCAAATTAGCTCCCAAGAAAACTGCTCTCGGCCTTCACCCGGGTACTGCCACAGAGAAACACTGAGATTGTCTGCAGCTGGGCACCGTCCCTGCCCTGTCTTCCCTTCCAGAAGGGGGAGCAAAAGACATGGGGACAGCCAGCTGTGGGGAGGGGGAGAATCGCATAAATCAAAATGCCTGAAATGAATATGGATAGGAGCAAGCTTTATGCAAACACATGCAAATAGGCATGCAAATCTACCCCAGAGGATGGGGAGGTGGGGAGGACATGTGCAAATCAGGGTTCCAGAAAGTCGTGACAGCGAGAGTCTCTGTTCTAGTGAACAAAAACCAGGGATCCCCAAATATATCCTTGCACAGAGCTTGGGTCTGCCTTCTCTACCAGAGTCCCAACTCTGTCACTCCATCCCCTCCGACTGCTTGTGGTCTGACCCCAGGTCACTCAGGGGCTGGGGCAGAGCATGGTATGGCCCGGAAGGAGCCAGCTTCCTTCTACTTTTCCCAGGCTGCACTGCTAAGTGCCCTCCAGCTCCTAACCACTGTGTCTGCCTGTGGATGGCCAGGAAGGGTCTGTGGCTGCCCATCTCCCGTGACTGCAGTGTCCACCCCAAGCTTGGCCTGTCCCCCAGCAAGGGGCCCAGAGAGTGGTCTGCCCAAGAAAGATGGCCTCCTCTGTGGGCCCTCCTGTTGTTGCCAGCAATGCCCAGCACACAAAAGATTCTAGATAACAAATGAGGCCCAGAGTAAATGAATGCACAAACGCAAATTCAAATGCATGGTCACTTCCCTCTGGGAACCCTTGTGCTCCCCTCCGGCTTCTTAGTATTTCTCACAGTTGCTTGAGTATTGGAGCTGAAATGTTTGTGCTGTTTCCTCATGGCCTCAGCCAGCCTGTGCCCACCAAGGGCAGGAGGGCGTCCTGGCCAGCATTCTGATCCTGATTTCTTCCATGGAGGGCTCTCAAATGTTGATTGACTCAATGAACACGCAAACATATGGTTTGTAAGTGTCTGCCTGCTTCCCTCTCCCCGCATTGTGGGACCCTCAGCATTTGGAGGGTGAGGACAGGCTCACTTTTCCATAGAACTCAGGGCTGGGCACGTAATAGGCACTCATGACTTGTGGGACACATAGATGGGTGCATGGGGACCTGCTGACAGGTCTCCTTCCTGTTAGAAGGGTCTTGACTCTTAGGCAAATAAAGGAGGAAGTGAAGGGATGAGAAGTGAATGAATAAGTGAGTTAATAAATGATGGAGTCCTCTTGGACATCTGAAGATGCTGTTGCCTGCTGCACAGTGTCTCTGTCCCCAGCCCAGGTGACCACACACACACCTGTGTCCTGTTCTTGGATTTGAGGTCCTCTCTGACTTCTCCCCTGGAACCTACTCCAGCCTGCAGGCTTTTGCTTCTGTGTCACCCTCCCCCAGCTTGGATCTTCCATGGTTCTTCCTGTGGCCTTGACCCCCCATCACCCTATTATCCCATCCATCTGTTTGGCCCAGAACCCCACAGTCTCAGGGTGGCTTTCTCCTTCTTTCCTTGAGGTTGCCAGGTCAAGTGCAGTTCTGAAGCCAGCTACCAACTTTCTGGATTTGAATCTCTTGCCACCTGCCATCTGCCAAGGGGCAAAACACTGAAATTTCCCCAGCCTCAGTTTTCACATCTGTAAAATGGAGATAATATTGGCCATTAAGAGGCTTAACTGAGGCTCCAAACTGACTCCTGATATGGTGCCAACTGCTTGCTTATGCATTCCTTCCTTGGGTCTTCCCTTCCCTCCCTGCACCTGCCACTCCCCCTTTAACCTCCCGTGGGGCTTGCTCTCTGCCCAGGGGAACCCCCCCTTGCTTTTGAGGAGCAGGAGTAAAGGACTAGCTTCTGTAGGAAGGGGAGTCCCGGAGCTGGTTTGGGTGGAGCGGCCCCCCACCAGGAGCAGGGAAGGAACTGGGACCCTTAAGCCAGAAAAGGGGAGGTGCCCTAAGAGAGAAGGGGAACTGGAACCTCTGTGTGAAGCATTCCAAAGCAACAGCTAAAACCGAAACAAGAGAGAGCTTAAGGTGAGGTACAAGAAAGGACTTCCCATAAGGGAAGTGGAGGGAGAAGCACGTTGTCAGAGGCAGAAGCTGGGGCGCTCCTGCCTGAAGTTTAGGGGGCCTTGAGAAAAAAAACATTTGAATTTATCTTCTGCTTCCAAGTTATCAAAGCATTTGCCTAATCCTTATCTTATTTCATCACCATCATAAGCCCCGAATACATGGTAACCGTGTACAGCCGTCCCCCTCATTCGCGGTTTCGCTTCCCACGGTTTCAGTTACGCGCGGTCAACATCGGTCTGGAAGCAGATGCCCCCCTTCTGACTTCTTCAGAATGTCGAAAGCAGCCTAATGCCGTGTGACAGTGTCTGTGTCGTTTCCCTCGCCTCATCTCTTGTCGTCTTACCTTGACCCAGGAAGAAGGGGGGTACAGCCCAGTAAGGTCTTTGGAGAGAGTGACCACATATACATAACTTTTATTACAATAGTTGTTATCGCTGTTCTGTCTTGTTAGTGGTTATTGTTGTTAATCTCTTATTGTGCCTAATTTGTAAATTAAACTTTATCTCATGTATGTATGCAGAGGAAAAAACATCATATATATATATATAGAGAGAGAGAGAGAGAGAGCGAGCACTTGGTATTCTCCACTGGGGATCTTGGAACATATCCTCTGTGGTTGAGTGGGGCTATGGTAGTTTGTAAAATAGGTGGAACAACCATCATGATTCCCATCACATAAGGAGAGAAGAAGGTTCTGGGAGCTCACAGGACTGGCCCAAGGTTGGCCAGTGGATGGTCAGGGAACTGGACTGAGATCTCTCTTATGAGTAAGCCCAGATTATTGGCTTTCCCTCACCCTTTCCAGGGTGGTTTTTTTTTTTTTTTAACAACTGAGGTTTAATGCTGATTTTTGTTTGTTTGTTTAAGGAAATAATGGAAAGTGGAGGGTGGAGGAGGTTTTCCCAACCCCTGGAGTACTGTGGGGCCCTGGTGTGTGTCCCTTTGCCTCTAGAGCTGGGCTGGGACCTGTGCAGAGGTCAGTGAGGAGGACTCTCTCTGAGGCAGAAAAGGGAACATCGGGGCGAGGAGGAGGGGTTGGGCCTCCGAGCTTCCATCAAAGGCAGACGCCTCTTTGACCCCATCTGGGCGGCCAGGCTTTCACCCTCCTGTGTGGCCAGACACCTCCATTCCCACCCCAGCCCGGCCCATCTCCGCCTTGCCCCAAACCTGCAAACAATGCGTTGTTGACAATCCACGGGGGCTAAACACTCGATAACACAGTCCCCACCACGCCAGACATCCTAACAGCGGGCCGGGGGGCTCTGGGCTGTGACGGGAAGATGCTTTGAATACATCATCCTGTCAACTGAGTTTATTATTCTTTCGGTCAAGATAAACGGCTGCCGCCATCGAGGGGCTGTATAAATTCCAGGCTCAGAAGTCAGGCAGGCCCCACTCCTTGTTAAACACTCACTCACACACACACTCACTCACACACACACGCACACACGCACACACACATAAATCCTGCTGAGAAAATACTACCCTCCCCTTTGGCCCCACAGCGCTCTCAGGGGCCCAGTAGCCCCTGTCTCATGGGGTGGTCCTAGGAGCCACGTGGGCCTACCCTTGGGCCCTTCCCTTGCCAGGCCTGAGTGGACCCACCCTGGGGGCTCAGGTAGGTCTCCCCACAGGAGCCAGCAGTCCTCCCATCGAGCCCAGCCTCTTGACTCCAGGACTTCTGTCTGTCCAAGGCCACAGCCCCATGTGGGTGGCCAGAGCAACCGTATGGCTGTGTTGGGAAGGGAAGAGGGTTTCAGACTCGAGCTGACAGCCAGGTCCTCAACGTGGACCCCGATGAGGCCCTCAGAAACAGCCAGCATCTAGCCTTGGAGGCAGGGGGTGGGGGGTGGACCCCATGGACTATCTCTTCTCCCCACTCCCACCACACAGAGGAGATGCAGAGGAATCTGTGTCATTTCCATGTGCCGGTCAGAGAGAGGGGTCCTTGCACCTAGAGTTACAAATCCTGGCCTTTCCTCCTGGGGCCCTTGGCTGCTTGCCACTGGAGGGGAGGGGCTCAGCTTGGTGGGCTTTGCTTCAGTCTTGCTCTGTCTCACTTGGGGACTTCAAATCAAATCAAAACAAAGCCAAACCGCACACTGGGGGCCGGGACCGTAAGAGGGAAGCAGCCAGAAGCAGTGGGAAGAACATGAGCTCTGGTGAGAGATCCAGGTTTGGTTCTCCAGTCTTCAGGATCCTTCTCCATAAAATGGGGAGAGTTGTTTCTGTCATGCAGCATTATCATCAGGACTGGAGGCTGAGCACAGCGTGTGGCAGGTGCCTGCATGAATTCTCTCCAACGCCTGCTTCCTATTCTCAACCAGGCCAGGGATGTAATCGTGTTTATTATCCTATCCTATGGACAAGGAGGGTAAACTCCAAAGAGTGTCCAAGGCATCTCCGACAGGAAACCCATTTCACTTCCAACTGCAAAGCAAGCATATCACAGACAATTATTTGGCACCTGCTGGGTGCAGGGGACTGTGCTGGATATTGAAGGAACTAATAGAAGGACTTCAACCTGAGATCGTCCTCCTGTAGGGTGCAGACTCTGTCAGGTCAGGGATCTGTCTGTCTTCTGCAAGGCATGTCTCCTCCCATCCAAAAGGATTCTGGCCCTAGCAGGTGAAGCTCTTGTTTTGAGGTCCAAGGGTTGGTCTCACCACCTTTGTAAAGCACATGATTCCACATGGATCTCTCCGAGCCTCATTTGTCTCATCTGAGAAATGGGTGCCCCAAGATGCAGTCTCAGGAAGGACTCTCGTGGAAAAACTCAGCCAATGCCAGGGGCCTGCCCTGGTGGAGGAGTTCTTGTTATCCCAAAGCAAGCAAGGAGAGCAAATCCCAGATGCCAAAGGCCCAGCTCAAGTAGAAGCAAACCCCCACCCCCATCAGATGGATGGCTGCCACCTGCTGTACTATCTCCGACAACAGGTCCAAGGATCCCCCCAAGCATTTAGGACATGTCACTTCCCCCTCCCCAGCAAGGACGGCAAGCAGGCAGAGGAAACTGACAAGCTGGAAGGAGCTGTGTGTCCAGCCCCAGGTCCCTCTCCACCCACCCCATACCATGTTACCTGCACTCAGGCCTCTCCAGGACTTGGAACTGGGGTCCGGAGCAAGTCCCTGGAGTGTTCCTGAAGTAGGATTTACAGAACCTACACCAGGGCCTGGGGCGCATTCCAGGGGACACTGCCTTGGGAAGAGGATCCAGCATAACAGAACTCAAAGCTATCTGACCATGTGCCTATGCTCTCCAGCTCTGACTGGAGCTCAGAGAATCAGTAAATTGTGCCTTAGGGGCTGCCAAGGAGCAGATAGCCTGAACCCCACCCCCCCAAAAAAGCCCTTTAAAAAAAATTATTTATTTGACAGAGAGAGAAATCACAAGTAGACAGAGAGGCAGGCAGGGGGGGTGGGAAGCCCAATTCGGAGCTCGATTCCAGGACCCGGAGATCATGACCGGAGCTGAAGGCAGAGGCCCAACCCACTGAGCCACCCAGGCGCCCCCCAATAAAGCTCTTCTGACCTATTTTGTATCTCAGACTGTACCTAAGACCTGACCGAAGGAAAAATTCTACCACTAAAAAGTGTGGGGAATTTGACGATGGAGTTCAGCCCTCTTGTTTCACAGAGGACTTCAGCCACTCAGATTAGAGATGCACTAAGGTCAGGATCCAGGCCCAGTGCTCACTCTTCTGCTCCAGCCTGCCCAAAGCCAGTGTCCAGAGGTTCACCAAAGCTGAGCTAGTGAAGGTTCTGTGAGAATCTCCCAGGCAGCTTTGCAGAAATTAGGAACCTGAAGATCTGGATGCTTCCCGAGCTCCCCGGATGATTTTCTTTCATTTCTGGGACTGGGAACCAGTGCTCTGGGCCGTGAGGGATGCTCCTAAAATCATCAGTATGGAGCTACATGCCTGCTGTGTGACTTTGGACAGATTGCTTTCCTTCTCTGTACCTCAGGCTCCTCATCAGCTAAAGGGAACAACAATAGTACCGGTGCTCAGCGTTGCTGTGATATTAAATGAGTTAACACACAACCAACACAACACCTCACTTCCTCCACCCCGCATGTCTCTCACTCTGCTCCAATTTCAGTAGCCTCCTGGCTATTGAACACGCCATGTCTGTTCCTGCCCCAGGGTCTTGGTACTTACTGTCCCCTTTGCCCAGCACTTTTGTCCCTCAGGTAGTCCTGTGTTCCCTCTCGCAGTGTCTTCGGGGGTTTGCTCAAAAGTCACCAGATCTAAGGCCTCTGCTGATCAGCTCTTCTCCCAATTTACTTTTTACCATGTAGGTTATTTTCTGTTTACTCATTTCTTGGCTTATTCTGCTTTTCTCACTGGAATATGAGCTTCCTCAGAGTTTTGTGTGCTTTGCTTAATGCCATATCTCCAGCATCTAGAACAGTGTCTGTCGCTCCATAGATATGATTAATTGAAAGCATGTAAATGAAATACTTGAAACTGTGCTGGGGACATCGTAGGTGTCTAACAGATGGAGGTATTACCGTCATTCACACCTGCACCAACATTAGGCCTGGAAAAGACCAAATGTGAGGCACAGCGCAGGTCCCCAAGGGCAGGGAAAGAAGGAAAGGATGCACTTTACAGGCTGAAGTAAGCTCCTATGAGCTGTGTGACCTCAGGTAGGTACGTTCATGTCTCTGAATCCCGGGTTCCTATCTGATCAAATGCCACACTTGTTCTGTGTTTGGCATTTCTGGGAAGAGTATCCAGGTGCCGTGTCACTGCTGATATTTTGGCTCTCAGCTCAGAAACAGACGGGACCCAAGGACAGATGCCTGAGTGAGGTCACGACTTAGGGATCTAATGTCACACTGACCTGGGAGCAGAGTTGTCACCTGCCTAGGAGGTGCAGACACAAGGACGGTTGCCTCACCAACGGGAGGACGTGCAGAGAGCTCCTAACAGGTGGGAAGAGGCCTCCAGATGGCCCCCTCTCTGTCACCACCTCCTCACACCCAGCTTCTGTTGACTGAGGGAGCCAGGAGATCGCCGCCGATAAGGCACAGGCCCTGCTGGGCTAAGCTGACCGGGCGGCCTCCCGCTGCCACCGTCCCCCTGGCGGTCCGCCTACTCTGGGGGACAGCTTCAGGAATATTTTTCTCCTTGAGCGGGGTTGGGGGGGAAGCCTGTAAATGCCTTCAGGGAATTGTTTGAAACTGGTCTGGTACTTCCCCCATTCCTGGCTCGTAACATGTACTCAGATTGAGTGAATGAATGAGCCAGGGTTTCAGACTTCACCCCACAGGCCTGGGGCTCAAGCTGCATCCGCTTCTTCTCTCTTGTGGGAAAAGGCAGCAGTTCAACAAAGAAGATACTTCTGAGCCCTGATTATACGCAGGCAGGGCCCTGAGTGTGGGGCACCCACCACCTACCCATGGGAGCTCACGGCCTAGAAAGGACACAGCACAGAGTGCTTTCAATCCAACTCGCACTTGTGAAGATAGGGCTTTGCTCAGGTGGGAAGCACAGATGGGGCACGGGGCAGAGGGCTCCTGGGAGGGGGTGACACAGAGTCCCTAAAGGCTGAATCTAAAATGCTCAGCAGAACAAGGGGAAGGGTATCCTGCATGGGGGAACAGCTGGTGCCAGGACATGGAGGTGGGAATTAGCCTGGGGTGTTCTGGGAAGGGCCCCGCAGCTCAGAGGAACTTGGGTTACACGTAGAAGAAAGGAACTGGAGAGGGAGGGAGGGGCCAGGCCTGGGACCCTGGGGAAGGGTGACTTCGGTGGGCTTTAAGCGGGGCCAGAGCGTGCTCAGAGTCACAGGTTTTCGCCAGGTCCTGTGGTTGCATGGCGGCAAAAGGATCTGGGGGCCGAGGCTGGTGGCCTGGGCAACAGTCCAAGGGAGCGGCACCGGGATCTGAGGAAAGGCAGTGGTCACTGGGATTCCATCCCAGTCTCTACCACTTACCAAGAGTACCTCTTGCTTGGGCACCAGGGTGGCTTAGTCGTTAAGCACCTGCCTTCGGCTCAGGACATGATCCCAGGGTCCTGCGATGGAGTCCTGCATCCTGCTCCCTGCTGGGTGAGGAGATGGTTCCCCATCTCCCACTCCTCCTGCTTGTGTTCCCTCTCTTGATGTGTCTCTCTCTGTCAAATAAATAAAATCTTAAAAAAAAAAAAAAAGATACCTGTTGCTCTGTGTCGGTTCAGACTTGAGGAAACTGAGGCCTGGAGAGGAGACATGGAGGCCGGAGTGGCTGAGGGCCACCATTCAGGATGCGGCTGGGTTCTCTCTTCCACCCTGAGAATAAAACTCTGCTGGGGGCAGGCCTTGTTTAGAGCAAATTTCCCATCAAGCGAGTTGCCCCAACTCTGGTTTTCCTTTCAAGAGAGAAGGCGGTCCTTGAACTTAAGGGCAAACCTATACCCTTGTCCTTCCTCGAAGAGATAATAAAGTTAATGGGATTATTTCCTCTGCCCAAGAATAGGGCTGCTAAGAAAATACGAGGCGTGAAGGCTATTTGCAAAGGCCAGAGCGAAAGGCCAACTCTTCGCCACCAGGAGGAAGTTAAGGGTGTGCCTCCATGGGCTCCAGGGTTAACCACACTGCCAGGGCCTTGCTCTGCCCGAGCCTGCTGTGTGCCTGGGCTCCGACTTCCTTCTGCCTCCCTCCCTAGGCTCTGGTTCGCACAGGTGCCCAGATCACCCAGGCACCTGGCCCCTTCTGCCTGGTCTCCTAGGTGTGGGTTCATTGGCTAATTCTTTAGCTTTTAGATAAAAAGTTTATCCTAGACCCAGAGAGTCTTTCCAGCTGGTCTTCAAGATGGACTAGGGTCACCACTCTTTTGTAAATGGGGAAACCAAGGTCCCCATTTACATGGAGGTGAGCTTTACATGCTACAAATGACATGGCCAGTTCTGGCAAAGCCCGGTAGGGAAACTGAGGCACAGAGATGGGAAATGACTCACTCTGGTCCGATGGCCAGCTGATGGGATTGTAGTGAGGTGGAGGGACAGGCTCAGAGAGGAGAAATGGCTTGTCTGGGCCCCCGAAGCCTGCTGGCCTAAAGCCTGGGGTGGATCTGGTTCCCTGACCCCTGGAACAGAGCTGGCTCTGTCATCAAACCTGAGTTCCATTCCCACCCCCCACCCACCACTCATCTGCACAGGGAAGCCTCAGCAGATCACGGCAGCCCCTCTCTGTTTGCTGAGTCTCAGTCATCCCTGACAGTGTCTCCAAACCCCCAGCTCAGCCCCTTTAGATCTTATCGATCCAGCCCCTCCGAGGGCTCCTCACCTGGAGCATCCTCAAACAGCATCCGTGTGCACAGGTGCACAGGCCCGCGGCATGCTGGGCGTTCCGGCAGGGGATAGACAATGGCCGGGTTAAGAGGGTCGTCTTCTTTTCGCACCTCCTGATTCCTGAAGTTTGTAAATCATTATCCCGGGCTACACAAAGCCGGCATTGAGCCCTGTGACAGGGTAGGCAGAGGCTCCTGGGGTCCCTGAGTGGCTGGGTGGTAGCTCCCAGCCCCCCATCCCCCCTCCCGGGCACCAGGATTGGGTTACCCCTATAATCCCCGCTCCTCCATCCTCCCTCTTTGTGCCCGTTGTAATTTATAATCGAGGGCATGACGCAACCTGCTAATTACATTGCTCGATTTTGAACACATCCCGGGCTTCTGTGACTCAGGCAGCAGAGGGAGGAGGGAGCAGCCGGCTCTGCTTTGTGGCTTATCAGGGCTGGGTTATTCTGCTCACACCCGCTCACGCCTCCCGGCCCTCGGCCTTTGTTAACCAAGGCTTGCATCACCTCCTGCTTTCCATTTCTCCAGAATTTTTTTAAGGGCCTTTTTTTATGAGCCACTCCATCTTGTTAGCTAATGAATGATTGTGGGGCAGCGATGGGGATCACTTTGTGTCTCTATTAAATGTTACATGATTGCAATTATGAGTTAACAAGGGACAGCTAATAAAAAAAAACAAAAAACAAAAACAACAACAAAAAAAACCCCAACTCATCTATTCTGCAGCCTGGGGCAGACCTGGGACTCTGGACAACTGCCTGATTCCCAGGCTGAACAATTCCATGCCCTGGTGACCATAGGCTGGACCAGGAATCCACTGAGGGGAGGAGGGATTCTCCCAGCTGTGGAGGTGCAGCTGACAGGAGGGCAAAGGTTCCAGCTCCAAACCTCTTTGGGGGGCTCCCCACCCATCCGGAGACTTCCGGCTCCCATAGGCAGGTGTCTGGATTACTGTGGTTCCTTCCCGTCAGCCATTGTCCTGAGACCCCTCTCTGCTCTCCAGCTGAGTGAGCTGCTAACCATGAGTCCCCCTGGGCCACGTCCCTGCCTGGACTCCCTTCAGGGCCCTCCAGGTTCTCCCTTTATCACTGGGCCCTCATTTCAACTCTCTGCTTTCAATTAGGCATTCGCATGGCAGGCCTGTCCTCACCAAACCCCCTGTTCAGGGCCCGCCGGGCCCCTGGAAGACGGGTGACCTCAAGAGATGGGCAGGAGGAGGGTCTGAGTGCAGGAAGGGGTGGTAAGCACAGGGGCCCCACAGACAGCTATGCCTTTCCTGTGCAGGAGCCTCAGACTCCCCCCCGGGGTGCCCAGGACGCTGCGGCATGGAAATAAATGGAGCGGCTCCAAGGAGGCAAAAGGCAGGCTGTTAGCTTGGGATCGAACCCTGGGGACTGCTGTGATATGTCCCAAGAATGGCCACTGAGCCTCTGCAGGGGTGGGGATGCAGGAGGTTCTCAGTAATGGTCGGAAGGGAGGGCCAGAGGCACAGACGATGGCCATAACCCACCAAGAAGACCATGACTCGTACCCCAAAGATGGAGGCGGGATGCAGCCCATTCACATGGCACACGGCTGCAGAGTAGCAGGACCGTGTCCCTTCTGAGCAACCAGAAATGCGGCAGAGCCAGCCAGGCACCCACTTGTCCAGTGGACAGAGACACAGGCTCCTGAGTCCTCATCTAGGCAAGGGATAGCCTCTCCCTGGGCCTGGGTTTGCCACCCCCTGCCCCTGCCACGTTCCGGCTGGCACCACAGTGTTCTGTCTGCACTCGCGCTCCGCTTTCACAGGCTCTGCCTGCTGCTGCCTGCCCCCGCTGCACTGAGCCCCCGAGCCCCGCAGCAGCGGCCTGTCCTCTGCTGGCTCGGCTTTTCACAGGCACTCAGTAAATGCTGAGCTACTAAGCAGCTGAAATTAAATGCTCTCCTCACACCCACTCTGTGCCAGGCTTCCTACCCGTGCTCCCCCGGCATCCCCAGGGATCCTCCCAACAATGCTACTGGGAAAACATGTTGGCCCCAATTTCCAGCTAAGGCAGCCGAGGATAAGAGAGCGGATGGCTGGTGGCTGTCGGGTGGGGCTCGGGCTGAGCCGACTCTGCAGGACCTTGGAACCAGAAGCTGAGTGTGACACGGACGGGGCCCCCCTTCCCAGCTCCTCACGGCCTGGGCGGCAGCGGCAAGCAAGCACGGGGCAGGAGCTGGCAAGGGTGGCCGTAGGCTGGGCGACAGAAGGAACACAGTCTGAGGACACCGCTGAAGTGCGTCTTCAAACACTGTGGCCACGCTGTGGGCGCCGGGAAACCACAGCCGCCCACATCCCTGCGGCTGGGGCCAGCCCAGGGCAGGAGGCCGAGCTGGCAGTGGCGGAGGGTGTCCAAGGGGCACACAAGCAGCAGGAAGGCGGGGAGTGGGCTGCGCCTTGCCAGGCTCACTCACAGAGGGCTTCAGTCAGTGGCGGGGTGGGCTACACAGTTTGCCAGGCCCTTGTTCAAAGCTATTAGGAGTTTCAAGATGGCAGCCGCAGAGCTCTAAGCCAGCCTCGGGGCCCTCTTGCGTGTGGGCTCTTTGGTCACGTATTCATGAGGCCAGTCCTGGCCAGTAGGCTGTTTTCCGGGCTCCCAGCTCCTAGTTCTTCTTGGCAAGGCACTGGGGTACTGGATACTGTGCGAAAGTTCTGGCCCCTCATGGTCTAGTGGAGCCAGTGCAAAGTGCAGTATAGGGCAGGGCACGGCAGGGCTGACAGAAGGGCCAGGCCTCGGGAAGGCTCATGTTGTGGACTTTTCTGGAAGCTGTGTGGGCAAGGCCAGACCAGCACACTGCTGGGATGCCAGGCAGGCAGGCAGGCAGTGTTGGTCCTGCTTGCTGACTCATACCCACTTGACTGTTCAGAGATTCTGTGCTGCTGCTTCCACTCTGAGGATGTGGGGGACAGGCCCTGGGCCCACCCAGTGTATCCAGAGTCTCTAGCTGGGCTATCCACAGACCTCAAGCCTGCAGGAAAGCTCAAGGTCCTGGGGCTGCCCAGAAGCAGGCAGGTAGCTTGGCCTCTGGAGGCAGGTATGCCGTCACCAGAGAGGAACCTACTTTGAGCCTGCATCCCCCCAGGCTGACCCTTGGTAATAGAGATGACTGGCCACAGGCTCACAGCCCGCCTCTGCCCTGCCTAAGGTGTCCCTAAGAGGCTGGACTGGGCCCTGGTTGGCTTCTGCCACCGCAGTCCCCAGCATAAGGTTCCATACACCATAGCTCCTCAGGAAGTAGTGGTTGAGCGAACACGTGAGGTAAGAAGACATCGACTCCTGCCTCATTTGTCTTAGGGCTGACACTTAGCTCGAAGGTCAAAGGAAGGAGGTGCGCTCTCAGTGCACACACGTGTTATGTGCACATCTGCCCATGTGTGTGTCCTTTGGGGAACACGTGTGTGAGGAATACACATGTGTGAGGAACATACATGTGCAAGGTGAACTCATGTATAGAGGGTGAAGATCTAGATCTAGACCTAGGGGAAGTACACAGTGCTGTTTGTGGGTGCGGGTATGCACACATATGTTCATATCATATCCACATGTGCCATGTGCAAGTGTGGGCATGGACACCATGCAGGAGATGCCTGCACACGTGTGTGTTCTGGACGGGAGACCCCCTGCCCACTCATGACTACCAGCATGCGCAGGGGCCATCCTCTGTGGCCTGGACTTCACTTCTGAGCCAGTCACCCCACCCCATCCCAGAGCTGGGCTTGCTCACGGACTGGGAAAGGAGGAGAAGCATGGAGGCTGAGAATTCAGGCTGCCTGGTTATGTCCAGACTCTGTCTGTCACTCACTGTGTGTCTTTGGCCATGTTACATAAACTCTCCCAGCCTCAGTTTTATTGTCTGTAAAAGGGGCTCACAACAGAGCCTCCTTTATAAGCTATGAGGCATGGGAGCTGCGGCTTGGTACCCCAGTAAGGGTTCGACAAAGGTGAGTCGTTATTAGCAACGAGCACCGGAGCTCGTGAGGAGAGCAGGGTTGGGGCCTGCATCCCTTCGTCCCCATGAACACAATGCGGAAGTCCCGAACACCGGCTGCTCTAGCCTGAGAGGCGAGAAGAAGGGAAGGTGTGGCCCCTGACAGTTTCTTTTAGACTCCACAGAAGCCCCCGCCGAGGCTGCTGAGGAATCCCCAGATTGGGAACACACACATGGTGGGGCATGGCAAGGTAGGGGCAGTCTTTTTAGAAAACAGCTCTCCTGGGATGGCAGAGCGGGGCCCCAGAGGCCACCCACCTACCACGGGGACTGGCGGCCGCTAGGGACGAGGTAAATCACCCGCGATTGCCTTCTGGAATGCTGTGAAAGGTAACACGCGTATTACTGCTGCATAAACACAGTTAAACTATTTACCATGGCCTCTGCCTGGCGGCCCCGCGAAGACCCTGCCATGAGGGGGTGGGTGGGCCTGCCTCAGCCCTGCAGGCCACGATGGTCAGGAGAGGGATTTATTTTGGCAAGAACCAGATCCTTGGCGCTTTCCCGCTGCTACCCAACCAAGGGCCTGGCGTGGTCCAAGGGAGGCATCTTCTCCCAGGGCCAGGAAAAACGTGTTTTGAAATTATGGAAAGTAGCAGAACAACAAAATCTCCTCTTTGTTTTCTTTTAGCCCTGGTCCTTTGACCTGATTTGTGGAGGGCACAATTTCAAGAAAGCAGGAGCTTTTGTCCCCCCAACCCCAGCATGCCCCGGGGCAGATCTCCATGTAGGATACTGAGGAAGACTACACAGCAGTGCTCCTGAGGAGCCCCCAGCGTGGGGGAAAAAACTAGCCCCTGCCCGCAGCAGCCTCCAGTTTGAAGGTGGAGACCCAGCTCTTGTCCTCAGCTCCCTCCTTCCCTCTTGCCCACTCTCAGAGGGGAGGCACAGGTCTGTTCCTCAGAATGGGGAGCCCCTCCCTGTTGAAAGCGGGGGACTGGACAACCTGAGTCTCCAGGCCTCTGACAGACTCAGGGAGCACACTGTCCTTTCAGGCCTTCCCAGCAGAAATACCCCCTGAATTGTTCCTTAGATCCATTCAGAGCAGGGGCCCTTTTCTGGCTCTGGTGCAGGTTCTAGCCTTGGTCCATTTTCTTTCTCCAGATGAACCCCCCTTCCCTTTTTTTTTTCTTTTTTTTTTTTTTTTTTTTTTGATTTAAAACTTACCAGGGTCACTCAAGATGTCACTGAGGCTGACAAACGTTAGAGGGATTTACCACCAGGGTGTGGAGACCTGGTCCACCTCAGAACCTCCTCCCTGGCCCCTCCAGGCCTCCCCCTCCTCCCCTCTGAGGGGGCTGCCCCTCCATCCGCTTCCCATGCTCCTGCGGCTCCTATACCTGGAATGTACCCCTCAAGCCTTCCCGCCCAGTCAACAAGGCCTTCTTTTCTCCCACCGTCTACACAATCCAGGCCAGTCCACCTGGATTAATCCGCGTGTCCTCCAGCTCTTTAGCTGCCAGCATTCGCGGAAAACCTTGTTAGCTCACATACCTCTCTCCAATTTCCCACCACCACCAGGTAGGTGGGGATTTCTGGCCCCATGTCAGGGAGGAGGAATCGGAGGCTGAGAGGCTGGTTATTCTCCCAGGTCACACAGCTGGTGAGTAGGACGGAAGTCTGCTGGCCGTGCTCTGTCCCCTCCACCACCTTGCCCGCCCACCTGCATGCCCCAGGGAACAAGGAGCAGCCAGATCCCTGTTAGGTGGGGTCAGAAATGGTTCTGGTGGGGTTTTGTTTCAGTAAACGAGTGAGGTTATACTTCAAAAAGTTTACCTCAGAAGAGAACAGTTACTCTGATCAGGCTGCTCGTTGGGTACATTTTTGTTCTTGGTTTTGATTTACATTTTATTTATTTCTATCAACAGGTACAACATGGAAAAGGCCAAAGAGCAAGTCTTTGTCTCTGCCCTATCCCAGCGCGTGGGTCCCTTCCTTCCAGGGGCGAACCCACCCTGAAGCTTCCCCTCCCTCTAGAGCTTTCTTGCCCGGCTTCCTGCGGTTTGATTCACTCACAAGCACTTTTAAAGTCAATTAAACTCATCACATCAGAATCAAACTTTTTTTTCTTTACCCAGTTTAATCCAATTATTCTTTGAACTTTCAAATAGCATTTTTTAAAGAAACTCTTTGCTTTAGAATACTTTAAGACTTACGGAAAAATTGCCAAGACAATACAGAGTTCCCATGTACTCCACACCCATGTTCCTCTATAGTAGACATCTCAATTAGCATGGTGTATTTGTTCTCATTAATGAACTCATTGATATGTTATTGGTAATTAAAGTCCTTACTTTTTTCAGATTTACTAATACCCTTTTTCTTATCCAGGATCGCACCCAGGATACGGCATTACAGCTCGTTATCATGTCTCCTTAGGCTCCTCTTGGCTGTGACAGTTCCTCATTTCCTTGTTTTGGATGACCTTGACCATTTTTGAGGCGTACCAGGCAGGTATTTCTATAGAATGTCCTCAGTTAGGATTTGTCTGATGTTTTTCTCCCAACTAGGTTCGAGTTAAGAATTTATGAAGGAAGAATACAGAGATAAAGTGCCATTTTCCTCCCATTTTATCAAGGGTACAAATTACCAACATAGCTTAGCACTGTGGATACTGACCTTGATCATCTGGCTGAGGTGGTCTTGTTCAATTTTCTCCACTTTAAAGATACTCTCCCCCCTTCCTCCACCTGCAACCACCCCGCCCCCTGCCCCAGCTCTTGCCACACTGTTCTCTTTGGAAGGAAGTCGCTATGCCCAGCTTACACTGAAGGGTTGAGGCACTATGTTCTCCCTCCTTGAGACTGAAACATCTACATAATTATATGGCATTTAGTTCTGCATAGGAGATTTGTCTCCTTGTTCCAATTTATTTATTCAATTATTTATTTCTATCAATATGAACTCATCAAAATTTATTTTATACTTCAGGTTATAATCCAAACTATTTCATTTCTCGAACTGTTCCATCTTTGGCCACTGGGAGTCCTTTCAGTTGGCTCCTTTGGGGTTTTTTGAGAAACCCTTACTTTCTGACACTACAGGACACTCTGGGCTCATCTTGTATATTTCCTGTCCCAGTCCCGAAATCAGCCTTTACTCCAAGGAGCCCTGGGCTATAGAAACCAATGAGTACTAGGTGTGCTTATTGGTATTGGGGTAGAGTTGTTTATAGTCCTTTCTAGTTGACAGAGAAAGGAGATATACATGTACTAGCCCATGTATGTATACGTTTCTATAAGTATTACTTATGTAACCATCTGTATCTGTATTAAGCTAAACATGGCCCCAACTCTATTACCACATGGGTCATTCTAACCTTCTCCCCTTAACTTGTATGTAAACTTTCATTCCAACAGCCAGAAACCTGGCTCTCATCATCTGCTATCCATTTCCTTAATTGGTCGACTCCAGTGTACATGTATATTATTTCATATTGTTGACCCATATTTCTTTGGGAAACAACTTAATCAACTAGAGTACAGTGCTTACGTGCTCTTCCTCTGTCTTGGCTCTTGGAGACTCCACTGATTTCCAGAGTGACGTAGCATTTTTCTTCTTGTTCCTTTCAGTGAAGTGGTTTTAAATTTTTGTAAGATGGTTAGATCCTTTGGTCATGTTCTACCTTCTGTCCCGTGACCTCCCAATCTTCTAAGGTTTTTTTGTTTGTTTGTTTTTGGTTTTTTTGTTGTTGTTGTTTTTAATGTACGTAGATTGAGGTGCACTCTTTGCACTGTTAAGTTCTGGGGGTTGTGACAATGATTGTCATGTATGAAAATGGTCCCTACTACCCTGTATTATTACTTGTGCTTCATCAGTTCAACTCTTTCCCCACCCCTGATCAGTTTACCATCTCTGTAGTTTTGCTTTTTCCAAAATGTCATATAATGGAGTCATATGGTGTGTAACTTTTTCAGACTGGCTTCTTTCATTCAGCAATACTCCTTTAAGATTTACCCATGTTTTCGTGTGGCTTGACAGCTCATTTCTTTTTATGGCTAAATACTGTTAAACACAGTAGATATACCCCCGTTTATCTAGTCGCCCATGAAATGACATCTTGGTTACTTTGGCAAGGATGTTTTTGTTAATTCTGAATAATGTGCTTCTATAAATACTTATGTGATGGTATTTGTGTGGATCTAAGTTGTAAAATTAATTGAGGAAACACCTAGAAGTGCAATGGTTGGATCATACGGTAAGAGTATTTTGGTTTTATAAGATACTGGCAAACTCTTTTCCAAAGTGGCTGTACGTTTTGCATTTTTATCAGTGGTGAATGAGAAGTCTTGTTGTTCCACATCCTTGCCAGCAACTGATAATGTCAATTTTTTTTTTATTTTAGCCATTTTGATTAGATATGCTGTGGTTTCTTGATATTGTTTTAATTTGCATTTCCTTAATAACAAATGACATGGAGCTTCTTTTCACATGTCTATTTCCCATATATATGTCTATTTCATATAGATATATCTTCTTTTTTTTTTTAAGATTTTATTTTTTTGACAGACAGAGATCACAAGTAGGCAGAGAGGCAGACAGAGAGAGAGGAGGAAGCAGGCTCCCCGCTGAGCAGAGAGCCTGATGCAGGTCTCGATCCCAGGACCCTGGGATCATGACCTGAGCCGAAGGCAGAGGCTTAACCCACTGAGCCACCCAGGTGCCCCTAGATATATCTTCTTTGATGTGATATCTATTCACATCTTTTGCCCATTTTTAAATTGGGTCATCAAATAACTTTTTATTGTTTTAAACAAATCAAATCCACCTCTGAGAGTGGAAGGTCAAACTCAGCTGAGCGCTGCCCACATTTTGGTGGGAAACACCTAAGGAATGTTTGTGGAATAGCATTCCATGGAGACCTGGAACCCCAGAGTTAAAAGACACCTTGGAGTTCTTTTACAGGAGAGGAAAATGAGATTTTGAGAGGAGAAGTGGTGAAGTGGCAGAGATGTCTACTACTTGCCCTATGCCCACATACTCCCCCCCCACTCCCCGGCCCCCTCACCATCAGCTGGGACTACAAGAGCAGTCCTGGCCAGTGGGCTTGAATGGAGATGCTGCCTGTCACTTCTAGGCCAAAGCATTAGAGAGCTAGTACAGAGCTCTTCTGCTCTTTTCTGTCCCTGTAGGCACAACCATGGAAGCCATGTGTTGAAATTCGATGTATCCAACATCTGGGGTCCCCAACTGACTATGTGGAGCAGAGCCCGAGCCAATCTGTTAAATTGTGTGAGCAAGAAAGAAACCTTGGGGGTGGGGGGAACCTGGGTGGCTCAGTTGATTGGTGGCTGCCTTAGGCTCAAGTCATAATCCCAGGATCCTGGGATTGAGTCCCACATCGGACTCCCTATTTAGTGCTTGCTTTTCCCTCTGCCTGCCACTCACTCTTCTTGTGTTCTCTCTCTCCAAATAAATAAATAAAACATATCTTTTAAAAGTGAGCAAGCAAGCAAGAAACCTTGGTGGTGTGAATCCACTGAGATTTCTGGGCTCATCTGTTACTGTAGCACAAACTGTCCTATCCTGACTCCCACAGCCGGTCACTGGATCATGCTTTTGACATAAGGCTGATGTAATCAGGGTCTCCCAAACCTGGTGGTGTGCTGGCCTGGTGGAAAGTTGTTTAAAGGAAAGAAATCATTTGAATGAACTAGCATCTCCCGAGACCTTCCACACACCTGCCCAATGTGGGCAGTGAGACTTCATTATCTCAGCTCTGTCTAGAAGGTCCAGCTCTCTAAACCATCTGCTCTTGTCATTCCCCGGGCCTTATCTCCCCAGAGGACACGTGGGAGCTGACATATCAGTGGAATTTCCCAACAATAGAACAATCCTTATGGGATACTAAGGTAGATCTCCCCACCCTCAGGCCCTCCAAAGTTCCTATACACTGCCTAGCCCCCAAAGTGTTGCCTTAGGGGAAGCAAGTCTCAGAAGCTCTATTTTATCTTCTGCTACATCTCCCTCCACCCCACATTCAGAACTTGCTTTCTACTAACCCCATCCTTTCTAGAAGTGGAAGACATTCCCATCCCATTTATTGCCAGCATTTAGCACACTTCTTCTCCAGCCTTGCCCTGCCTGAAGCAAATTGTCCTGGGCTGGGCCTCTGCTGAAACAGTCACACTCTCCCAGCCTTCTCATCACAATATCTGGGGCAGGATGCGGCTGTGAGGGCAGAGAATGAGCCTCTCTCTGTGTGAAGTGAAGTGATGTTCACAGGGCTCAAAATCAAGACCTTGACCTCATTAGCTCGATGTTCTGGTCAGTGGGCTTGCGGAAATGTGTTGTTGTTAATTAAGCGCCCATTTATTTAATCCCTGTTCTTGTGAAATGCATGCATCTGCCTTCCCCTTCTCTCCCCAGGGACTATAAATTCCTGGGGGCACAGCAGGGGGTAGAGCAGGACGGGGAAGGGACCAGCCTGGGGTCACCCAGACCTGGATTCCATTCACTTCCTGACTACTCTGACCCTGGGTAACCTTACTGAGCCTGGGATTGGGTAAAGATTACGAGCTTGGCACTGCTCCTGGCACGTAGGAAGCTCTCAGTAAATTATAGCCATTATTATCATACTGTTAATTATTGTTTTATTCTATCAACTGAAGAATGATTTTCCATTGCTCCTTCTTGATTCTTCAGAGGCAGCAATTTGTAGACGGGCGTTGTCCAAAAGAACTTTCTGCCACAATGGGAAAGTTTAGCATCTGCACCATTCAGTGTGGTAGCCCCTAGCCATGTGTGACTACTGAGCCCTTGAAAGGAGGCTGGTGTAAATGAGGAACCGAATTTCTGCTGTATTGAATTTTAGTGCAAAGTTAAATACAAAAGCCCCTGATTGATTTTTTTTTTAACTTTATGATGGTGCAAAAGTGACACGCATTCAGGAGAAACTGTATTTCGAATTTCGAACTTGGCTCTTTGCACAAGCTAACAAGAGGCAGTAGAATGTTCTCTCATGATGCTGGGCAGGGGCAACCACAGCTCCCAGTCAGCCACGTGATCACAAGGGCAAACAGCCCATATGCTTACAATGATTCTGTCCCCGTATGGCCAATCTGTTTCTCACTTTCAATACAGTATTCAGTAGGTTTCATGAGATATTCAACACTTTATTATAAGATGGGCTTTGCGTTAAATGATTTCGCCAAACTGTAGGCTAATGTAAGTATTCTGAGCACGTTGAAGGTAGGCGAGGCTAAGGTTGTAACTCCTTAAGTCAAGGAAGATCTCTAGTCTCATGAGTTTAGTAGCTCCTGTATTACTCTTTTCAGGTGCAGAGGCTAAGAGCTCAGGCTCCAGGGTAGAAGGCCTGGCTTCCCATCCTGCTTCCTAGCTGTAAGACTTCAAACCAGTTCCTCAGCCTTTCCGGGCCTCTGCTTCCTCATCTGTAAATTGTGGGTATTATAGTAGAGGACTTTCCCCTTATCCATGGTTTCAGTCATCCATGGTCAACCACGGTCCAGAAGCAGGGGGTCCTCCCCCAGGCACGAGATCAGAAGGTCCATGGCAGCCTACCGGTATGTCACAGCGCCTATGCCATTCCCTTCACTTTAACTCATCACACAGGCATTTACCGTCTCACTCATCACAAGAAGGAGGGTGAGTACATTACAATAGGATATCTGGAGAGAGAGTGAGAGAGAGCACATTCATGTAACTCTTTATAACCGTATGTGGTTACATTGTTCTGTGTTGTTAATTATTGTTGTTAATTTCTTTTTTTTTTTTTAAGATTTTATTTATTTGACAGAGATCACAAGTAGGCAGAGAGGCAGGCAGAGAGAGAGGGAGAAGGAGGCTCCTTGCTTAGCAGAGAGCCGGATGCAGGGCTCAATCCCAGAACCCTAAGATCATGACCTGAGCTGAAGGCAGAGGCTTTAACCCACTGAGCCACCCAGGCGCCCCTGCTGTTAATCTCTTACTGTGCCTAATTTATGAATTAAGCTTTATCATAGGTATGTATGTGTAGGAAAAAAACACAGTGTGTGGAGGTTTCAGTGCTACCCATGGTTTCGGACATCCACTGGGAGTCTTAGTGGGTATCCCCCCACTTATAAGTGGGGACCACCATCCTGACGTCCTAGGGTGGTTGTGAGGATTAAATGGGTTAATCTGTATAAAGTGCTCCATTTTGGAGGTGCTTAAGGAATGTTAGCTCTTACTATTGTTCTCTCGAGCACTAATGCGGGGTCTATAACCCCTGCACAAGATGGCATGGCCTCTGTGTGGACATCTTGAGGACCTCTGTCTGCTCCTGCTCAAGGAGCCCAAGGCAGAGAAAACCAGCATGTACTGACCAGTGAGGAAAAGGAACCCTGGAATGTGTAGAAGAGGAGGTAAATGGGCAATGCTCCTCTCCCCACAGCAGTGCTGGGCTCCTCGCCCTTCTCCAGAGGGTGTGGCCAGCAGGAGGCAGGCTCTGAGGGCAAGGTAGCCAGAGAAAGGCAGTTCAGGTGGGCTCAGGGGCAAGGGGCTTTCTCCATCTCAATTTCCCGGGTGGGGGAGCCATAGAAACTAGCTGTGTCCCTTCTACACCATCTCCAAACATGGACACGATCTGGACCACCTGCCAAACCCAGTCAGAAGAGACCAAAAGTCAGGACGGCTCTCCTGGAAAGCTTCTAAGAAAGCATGAAGATCTGGGTCTGGTGCCAGAGCCCTGGAGCGGGGTCTTTGGAATTCCCCCTTCCTTCTCACCCCGATGAGGAACTGAATGCTTCCATTTCAGGGAATGGGTGCAAGCCTGTGTCCTTTTCCCCTCAATTTCTTCCTCCCCAGGGGTGGAAGGGCCATGTGGAGATTTCCGGATCCTGGGACTTCTTGGTGCCCCCAGAGGCAAAGCCTCAAACTCCCCCCCAAAATTCATCAGCATCAGATGCTGAGGACCCTCCGAAAGGCTGGCAGTTCCTGCCTTCATCCTGACTCACTCCTCACCTGTCCCACACTCGGTAGGAAATGAAAGGATCTGAAGGCGCTGTCCAAGTCTCCTCTGGGAGGTGGCCTGAGAGAAGACCTCCTCCTTCTTCCCCAATGTCTGGGACTCCTGCTTCTGCAGCCAGGAGCAATCCACACTTTGGAGCCCCAGAGGAATGCCACAGTCCTGTGGGACAATCTTCAAAGACAGGGCACGGGGCAGGGACCATCTTTGTTCCACTTCCCTGATTTCATGGTAAGAGACAGGAGGAGGCAGCCAGTTAGACTCCAGGAAGGACTTCCTAGGGTGGGAAATAAGAGATTGTGGGGGGTAGGAGCCAGTTATATTCAATCCCTGAGGAAGAGTGAGCTGATAAGAAATCTGGGATTTAAAATACACAGACTACGTGGTTGTTATGATCTCTCAGTTAGCTGGATCTGGAGTCAGACAGACTAAGGTTTAAATCCTAGCTATGCCACCGACTGGCTGCCCGTGTGACCTTGGGCTAATTGTTTTAATGATGCTTCTCTTCAGTTTCCTCATCTGTAAAATGGAGATAGATTCATCACCCAGGCTCTCCTGAGGGAGGCCTGTGGGTGAATGGCCCTAGCCCAGTGCCTGGTGTAAGCCGGTTTACGGAGAAGTAGCCAAGTCTGAGCTGGCTGGGGATTTAGGGTACAGTGGATGGGGAAGACCTATAGGAAGCTTGGCTAGGGGTGGAAAGAGTGATCATCATGACTGGAGACAGCCTTGAGGACTGCTGCCCACCAACACATGGCCCTCCTCCCTGTGCGGGGCTGAGACTCTCTGGTACCCAGCCCTGCTCCTACACCCCATCTCAAAACAATCATGGGGGAACAATGAAAGAACTGGTACCCCTCCCTGGAGATCTCTATTCTTCCAGCAGGCCCCCTAACCCATCTTGATCTGGGGGCCTTCATTTGCTCGTTGAGGAAGACCTTCGTGGGGCCAGCCGGAGGGAAGCAGTTTCCAGAAGCCTTACCCCTTCCCCTGCAAGCCCCTCAGGGAGTCCTGAGACAACAGCTGGGGCTGGACACCAGCCTGCCTGGCCTGCTTCAGACCCGAGCTGCTGAGTTGCAAGGCAGGGAGGCCTTTGGTGAGCTGGGGAGACGGCTGTGGGTGGGTCTACAGGGGACCCATTTCCCACCAGACTCAAGAAGAAACTGAAAGCCCATCTGGAGCTCTCAGCAGGGACAGGAAAGAAGCTGGCTGTGCACAGCACGCATTGTGGCATCAGCTGGCTCTAACTGATGCACCTTTGAGGGACTCCCTCCCCCGCACCTCCCGACAGGGGTGAGAAGGACTCTGGCCACTGGACTTTAAACAGCCTCCCCAAACCAGCTCGGGTCAGACGCCCCACTGCCAAGGAGGGAGACCAAAAGATGGTGAGGGCTTGGGAAGCTCGGTGCTGTGTGACCCAGTGGGTGTCTTTAATTCAGGTTTAGGTTCCTGAATATAAAGGAACAGCTCTCTGTCCTAAGACGCAGGCTCCACCCCTTACACTAGGGGTTCCTTGGGCGCAGGGCTGTGTTCCCCATCTTATAGTCCTGGGAGATGGGACCCATCAGCTTTGCCTTACTCTCACTGTATGAATAAGACCAATGTGATTCCAGAAGGGCAAAATCTCTAATTTGTGGTTGTCCGGGATCTGAGAGTGATCCATTACCAAGGAGGGGAACTCTTTCCTGAAAAGCTGCAGACTCCTGGAAGCAAACTTGGTCTTCCCTAGATCTCTTTCTTCCCCTTGCCTCTGCCTGCCCTTCCAGGGGGAGGAGCTGGGTGCTCGGCCGGGCACTACGGGACCAGGTATGTGGCTGGGGCGGCCCCTCCTGTTCTCCCCCACTCCCATACCTGTCCCTCACCCCCAAGCCGGCCCCTCCGGCCTCTCTGCAGCTCTGTCTTGCCCAGGGCCGCCCCACCCTGGACCCCTCCTCCCTCCCTCCTTTGCTCATAGAGGAGGGTGCCCAGATGCCCACTGCCAGGCACAGAGGATAAAAATACCCAGTGGAAAAACACGTGGCCCCAAGTTAAACATTAACCTGTTAGACCTGGCATTCTGGCCATGGTGTCCCTTCCCAGGCTACCTGGCCACTAATGTGCAGCTGCTGACGGTGTCCTTTCTCCCTGACCATCACCGTGACTCTCAGACATTCACCCACATACTCTCAGCAGGAAGCACCTCCCTGAGGACCCCAAGCACGAGTCTGGACAGCACCTGTCTGGACTGGGAACTGTAGGGCGAGGGAAGATGACCCTCCCTCTATTCAGCCTGGAGTCTTCCTTGAAACTCTCTGAGCTTCCAGGTCAGCCCAGCTCCCGGATGAAAGCGGTGCCACGGACCCTCCTCGACGGCAAGAGCCTGGCTCAGAGAGCCTGGGTTCCTCGGGTTGTCCATCCTTCTGCTGCAAAGCCAAGTTAATTTCAAGTCTCGAAGGAATGATGACCGGTGAAGGGAAGGAGTCGGTAGAGGATAGAGTCTAGCCAATGGGGGTACTCAGGGCTCAGCAAGCTGGGAAGCCACCTGGAGGAGGCGTTGGGAGAGGCAGGCAGGACATGTCCCTAACTTATCCTGTGTGTCCAGCTTTGATGTTTGCTGGGGCTGGGGAGACCAGAGGGACAACTGTGCCCACCCAGCTCCATCGACACATCTCAGAACCTTCTAGATCCTACTCGTGGGCATCCCCACAGCTGCCTGAAGCCCCTATTCTCACACCTCTGGGGTCCAACACCCTGGGCTTCTAGGAAATGCCTGTGCAGCAACCTTGGGCGTGAGCCAAGTGCCCCATTTTCTGTCAGGGAAGCTCAACTATGCACAATTTAAAAAGAGTAAAGTCCATCTGGTGCAGCACAACTGCCCCATCATTCTGGCTGGCTGGAGGCCAGTGGGCCCACTTGGAGCCCAAAAAGGATTTGGGGGGCCCGGGACCAGGGAAGCACTCCTGGCCTCTTCGATGTCCATGGCAGCCTCGCAGCACCACTGTGGAAGGTGTATGAATGTTAATTTTGAAGGGGAAGCAGAGGGTTTGAGTGGAGATCAGCAGCCCTTGCTCTCTTCTCCTGGGGCAGTGGAAAGCTGTCCCTCTGGGGATTGGCCTCTGCTGGCCCTTTCTCCGGGGTGAGAGTCCAGCACTGGACAGAGACTTGGGAGGCCTGGCACCTGGCCTCAGGAGCAGTCAGGCTCCCCCAGGCATAGGAGTTCCCACCTAGGACCGTCCCCCAGGCTCCTGGAGATTTTTTTCACCAGGCTGGCAGTTGCTGCACCCAGACAGGGCTCTGTCGACCCAGCAGGGCCACACAGGAGGCCCCATGGGCTTTAGAAGCCTGGTTTAAAGCCCGGTTCTGCCACTTAAGCAGCCATACTGTCTTGTGTGTGTTACTAAGCCTCTCTGAGCCTCAGTTACCTATGCGATGGGGACATTTATGTCCAGCTCTCAAAGTTTCCCAAAGATTAGGTTTGCCTATCCCTCTGTTAGTGCCTGGCAAATGAAATTATTTCATAGGTAGTTGTTCTGGTTAGTTTTTCTCCCCATCCTGGGCCTCAGTTTCTGGATCTGTAAAATGAAAACAATCACACCACACCCACAGGACTAGGCGAGCTGCTCTCTGTATTGTTGCCCGCAGACATTGATCCATAACTGTCGGCACATCTGTTACCTGTTCCCCTCTCTGCGCCTCAGTGTCCTCACTGCATTCTCTAAGCCCTCCACTGGAGGTCCAGGGCACTCACCACCAGCTGCCTGAACACAGTCACACACCCTGCTCGTCCCCCCTCTGGCCGGGGCCACCACTGCCTCATATCGCTGTCATTATCGTGCTGACATTTGCTTTGGCTCACAGAGCAATTACCTGTTAAATTGAACAAAGGCCGAGAGAGACGCAGATAACAGGTCAGCCAGAGGCCCTGGCTTTGGAGAGAGAAGCGGGGAGAGGTGTTAGCCTGAGCCTTGACCTCAGGCCCGAGAAACCAAGCCAGTGATGTCGGGAGGGGGGTGTGAAGTGGGCTCAGGATTAATTTCCCCCAGCTGAGGAGCCAGAGCTGGGGGGAAAGGAGGGATGTTTGCATCTGGATGCCATCTGGATGGGGGCGAACGCCGAGGGGCCACTCGAGGAAATGCCTGAGCGGCAAATCCAATCCTGCAAAGAAATTGCCGGGCCCTTGAAATGAATGTCTGAGGGAGAGGAATGTGTCTGGGAGTGCTGGTGCTGGCGGGGAGACCTGGTTAGGGAAGGAAGCCAAAGGGGAGAGGAAGGCACCAAGCCTAAGGGCCTCTGGGTGAACAGGCTTCCCTGGCTGGTGGTCCCCAGAGGGCACTGAGCCTGGATCTCTGGGCTCGGGGTCATGTGGGCAGGGTCTCCAAACACACAGGGGGTCCACATCACTCAGAATTCTGGGGCTTGTTCTTTGTAGCCCTCTACCCATTTGCCAGACCCAGGCCCTGGAATGCTGCGGGGGTGCTGCTACCCTTAGGGTCAACAGCCTTGTCCGCTCCCGGCACACCTTTACGGCAGGCGGCTGCTGTATGCAGAGCCACAGGTGCAGAAAGCCTAGACTCTCAGGTGTGGATCAGCATAGGGTGGTAGCTTTAGGTACTGACAGACTCAAGTTCAAATCCGTTCTCTCCTTCGGCAGGCTTTCACAAAATTTCATCCTCCATTTTCTCATTTGTAAGAGTATAATCTCGCCGCTTCTTGGAACTTCCTGGGAGTGGACCAGTGCTAAACCTAAGTGGGGCTCCAGAGCAAGGCAGGACATCTGGGAGATCCTCAACCCTCCATGGGCTGGAGCCTGTGTATCTCCCCCACAACCTCCCGCCACTGATGCAATAAGGTAGGCACCACCCCAAGCCCTGCCCAAGGGAGGTGCGCTCTGATGCAACCCCAAGGGGGTCGGGAGACACACTCCCCCAAAGTCAGCTGACAGCTGCTGACACGTGGGCCTTCTCCCACGACTCCACGGCATGCCAGGCCGGGCAGGCACACACCAGTATACGTGCTTGCCTGCCTGTGTGTGTGTATTTGCATGCGCGTGCAAGTGTGGGTGTGTTTGTGCATGTTTTCACATCTGTGGCTGCGCGCATGTGCTCCTATATTTGCCTGTGTATATTGTGTGCTTATTTGTATGTGTTTTGGGCAGAGGCCTGTGTGTTTTATGTATGAAAAGTGTGTGCGCATGTCTGTGTGATGACGTGTGAGTGAGAATGTGATGCAAATGTGGGTTGTATGTTTATGGGTGTAGATACGTATATCGACACATTTGTGTGTTTCTATGTGCCATATGTATACACGCTATGTGAGTCCACGTATGTGTGCATATGTAATGTGCTGGGTTTGTGTCTGTAAATAAAGCATGTGTTTGTATCATGTGTTTCCGTGTTAACATATGTTTGTGGCTAGAATGCATCTGTGTGTAATTGGCATGCCTATGTGTTACGTGTGGACGTGTGTGTGCCTGTGTGCTCAGATGTAAGCATGAAAGGCAAGCGTGTTTGTCTGTATGGGTATATTACATGCTTGTGTGGAAATGTGTGTGCATGATTAGCATATGTGAGTAATGTATCTATATGTTTGCATATTTGTACGCATAACGTGTGTGTCTGTAGGAGGCAGCCTAGCCTGTTAGGAACAGCCCTGGGCTTGCAGCCAGAGGAAGGGGTTCAGACCCGAGAACTTGGACAGTGACGCCTCGAGGCACTTCTTTGGCCTTTCGAGCTTCTGGAGGCCCAGCTGTAACCATACCAGCTCTGCTCCCTGCCCTGCCTCCCACCTGTCAGGCCTGTAGTCGGAGCAACACGTGGACTAGCAGGCAGCTGAGGGCAGGACCATCCCGCTAAGTGCTGGGAGATCTGCTGGGTCGGGCCCGCCTCTAGCATTGCAGGGCAGAGGACCTGGGGCCTGTCCTCACCCTGCGTACAGTCTGGCTGCAGAGACAGAAGTCAGCAAGAGCACAAGGAAGGGCCTGGCGGAGTTCGGCATGAAGATGGACTCCTAGGGGCCCGGAGGGGCCAGGTGGGCACAGACCCTGCAGTGGAAAGAGCCAGGGTTTAAATCCCGGCTCTGCCTCTTCCTTGACCTGGGATCGTGGGAGAGTCACTTAACCTCCCTGTACCATAATTTCTTCATCTGTAAAAGAAGATCTGCTCTGAGGGTTGTTGTAGGGACGAAGTGAGTTCATACACGGAAAGTACTTAAAGAGGGCCTGGCACATAGGAAGGGCTCAACAGATGGTAGGTATAATAAAGCGAGGAGCCACTGAATTCCTCCTAAGTACGTAGAAAATTAAGTGAACGACCGAAAGAACCATTATCAATTGCAGAGAAAATAAAACGTTATGCCCCCCCCCCAAAATCAGTTTACTAAGTGGCTCACCGCTGGATGTCAATGCTTTCACGAGGTCACATCCATTCTCATCTAACCAGAATGACATGGGGATTATGGAGGGGGAGGGAGGGAAGGCTGCGCCTAGGAGTGTGGCCGCAGGCACCAGAAGAATCTGTCATGGCAAGTGAACGTGGTCACCTCTGCCGAGGGAGTCTGTTGTTTTTACCTTACAGAACCTTACAGAGCCGAGTGACTCTCAGGTGACTCATAAGCGACTTTGATACAGATTTTTAAAAAATCCATTGAAATTCATCAAGTAGAGACCTGTGCCTGGGGTCAGGTGTGCCTGAGCTCTAAGTACTGGATGGGGTGCTGTGGGCTGTCCGTCTCAGCAGAGCGCAAGACAATGCCAGCATGAAGTCTCAGGACCAGGGTTACGGTGAAGAGGGTGTGGCTCTCCCTCCCCCACCGAACCTGGGGATGACTTTCTGTAAGAGCAGGGTTGGATGTCCTGGCAGCTCCTCTCTGGTTTTCCAGTGATGCTGACGGCGGACCATTAGGACTCCGGCTGCCTTCCCCTGCCTCTCTGCTGCCTATTTAGTTATCGGTCTAAATGCATGGGTGAGAAGAAATGTAAGGAAGAGTCACGAGACCTTCTGCTGGTCCTGGAGTGCCACTGTTCTAAGCCTTTAACGTATCTTAACTCATTTAATCTTCACACCCATCCTTACAAGGATCTGTTCTAATTTCCATATCAGAGATGAAGAAGTGAGGCCCAGAGAGTTGTTAGGTGACATGCCTAAGGCCATGTAACAGAGCAAGGACCTAAACTCAGGTGGTCTGACCCTGGAGTCTGTGCTCTTCACCACTGAAGCTTCTAGAACGTGTGAAGGAGCAGGGCGGAGAAAGAGATGCTACACCTGGCCCAGGGCTTTGGGAGCCATTGGCAGCCAGGCCACACCGCATGACCCTGTTGGACAAGATAGGGAGAGGCCAGGTCCTCACGGGGGTAGGGCCCGCGTCGCCACCAGCACCCTAGCTACTGTTGGGTCATCTGTACGGGCCCAGGTGAGTGCTAGGGGGAGGAGAAGCAGGGCCAAGAGGGCTTCGGATTCCAAGCTGCTGAAGTCAGTCCTGAACCAGTCCAGAAACCAAGGCCTGCACCCCCCTTGGCCCTTCGTCCCCATGTGCCTGCCCAGCGTCCTACCGTTCCCACAAGGACCCCACAAACACCCACCAAGTGCTCCCGCTATACTGGAAAGTGGGCTCAGGCCTTTGAATCCTGGCACCTCCTAGTTTTGTGACCTTGGGAGACAAGTCAATCTACGTTCTGTGCCTCAGTTTCCTCTGCATACACGAAGACTGCACGGCCTCGATCTCATAAGTTTGTGAGGATTAACAAGTTAACACCTGCGAAGAGCTCAGCACGTGCCTGAGCCACGTGCTCAATTCATCTAGCTACTGCTCTGTCCTTGACCTTTGGGGGGTTAAAAATAAGTTGCGATGGAGCTTCAGCCACTTAATCCCTAGGAAGGGTGATGAGTAAGAGCTCACCTGTCGACCCCCATGGGATTTTCAGTCTATTGAGGGGAGCTTGGGCTGATGAGGAAGTACTAGACTAAGGCAAAAACGGGGTAACTGTGTCTGAAGGGGAGCACCTAACAGTCTCTGCTCATGGACAGCCAGCCCATGGGCAGCAGGCTCAGGGAGGCTCAGAGCAGTCCCTCCTCCTGCCTCCATCAGGAGAGCGAAGCAGACCGGCGAATCCCCAGAGGGGTTGGAGCGCCTGAAGGGGCAGGATGGGCCTTGGACGGAGGTACCCCAGAGGAAAGGGGGGGCGCTCTTCCCAGGCCAGTGAGCAGGGCTCGGGGGAGCCCGGCCCCCTGGATACAAGCATGCAGCCTAGACTTTGCTTGTTCTATTCCACTCTCGGCCAAGTCCCGGCATTCCAGAGCCCCAGAGCCCTCACACACCTGGTCTTTGTGACAGCCTCTTGTCTTGGATGTGAATAATGCGGCTTGGGACTGCGATCTGCCTCCCGAGGTCTGGCTTCTCAGGAGGAGGGGTGCATGGATGGTGCTGACCAGGGCAGCAGCCGGCCCATCTCCCTCCCCTAATGAATGTCCAGGTGGTCTAGGGTCTTCCTCAGGCTATGAGTCCCCTGGGCGCGCTGGAGAAGGAAGGCCAGGAGCAGCCAGAACCCCAATGTCCGTAACGCCTCACTAGGGGTGGAGGCAGGTGGTGGGAGGCGGGACACCTGTGCCCACCGGCCTGCCTCTGGCCCCACTTCTGTTCTGTTGTCCCTCCTGTAAATGTTTGTCACATGTGGGCTTGGTGCCACACCCCATCATGCCCCTTCCTGTGAGCCAGGAGTCATCCCCGCCTCACAGATGAGGAAGCAGAGACTCTGAGAAGTTAGTAAGAGGGCTAGAAAGAAGCAGAGTGGGGACTGGAGGCTTTGCTTACTAGCCCCCCCTTCGCCTTCCCTCTGAGGCTCGAATGACAGGAGAAATCTTGAGAACACTCGCTATGTACTTGCTACGTGCCAGTCATTACCTCACAGTGCTACGTGTCCCCACGCCTCCCAACCTCACGTCACAGAGATAAAGAGCTTGCCCCAGGTCACACGGCTCAGAGCCGAAGCGCTGGCTTTGAACCCAGGAATTCTGGCTTCAGCTCACTCCTGCTCCCACTACTCCCAGACAGATGCTAACACCTCAACCCAGGGCCACACTGGGCTACTCTCCTTCCATGTGCTGTGAAGAATGCTAACAGATCTCCCCGATAGACTGAAAGGGAAAAAGCCAAGTAACAGAAGAGTGTGGTCCGGAGGCCACTGTTTGTATGAGGGAACCCGAATAACATAGCCTTGGCTGACCACGGGAGCTGGGAGCCCTGAGGCAGGGGTGTGGCAGGCCCCAGATGTGTGGCCTCAAGGTGTGAGAGCTGGTGTGACCTCCGAGCTTTGGCAGACACAGGACACAGGGGCCGCAGCCCAGGGTGGCACTGGCTT
Organism: Mustela putorius furo; assembly: GCF_011764305.1. Classification (NCBI taxonomy): domain Eukaryota; kingdom Metazoa; phylum Chordata; class Mammalia; order Carnivora; family Mustelidae; genus Mustela; species Mustela putorius. The sequence continues at coordinate 10,564,077 of NW_025422123.1, read as the reverse complement.
ATTGGCCGGTCTGGAGATCGTGACATCAGGCTGGAGAAGGTCCTGAGGGAGACACCGAGGGGAGGACCCTCAGGGGTCTCAGGTAGCCTTCAGTCACACACATAGCTGACAGTACCAAGCTTAGGATCGAGGGAAGTGGGGACATGCCAGGAGGCATGGTCAGGCCCTGTAAGAGGCTGGGATCAGAGGGCTCCAGTGCCTTCCTAGGGTGCTTTTTTAAAGCCTAATTCCCCAGGGCATCTGGGTAGCTAGCTCAGTTGGTTAAGCAACTGGCTCTTGATCTCAGCTCAGGTCTTGATCTCAGGATCTTGAGTTCAAGCCCTGTGTTGGGCTCCATGCTGCATGTGGACCCTACTTAAAATAAAAAAGAGAATAAAATACAGCTTCCAAAGACCCAACCCTTTGAGACCTTAATTTATAAGAAATCCAAAAGAGGCCCCAGAATTTATAGTTTTATTTGATTTAAAAATTATTTTCATATATTTTTGAAAAGGTTAAAAGAACAGAGGAAGGAAAGAGGAAGAGGGGAGGGAGGGAGGCAGGGAGGAAGAACCAAGCAGTACTGAAAAGAATACAGTGGCAAGGGGCGCCTGGGTGGCTCAGCGGGTTAAGCCGCTGCCTTCAGCTCAGGTCATGATCCCAGGGTCCTGGGATCGAGTCCCGCATCGGGCTCTCTGCTCAGCAGGGAGCCTGCTTCCCTCTCTCTCTCTGCCTGCCTCTCTGCCTACTTGTGATCTCTGTCTGTCAAATAAATAAATAAAATCTTTAAAAAAAAAAAAAAAAAGATACAGCGGCAAGCAAGTCCCTCTTCTGTGTTCCTTCCCGGGGACTGTCCTCCAGGGCCAGCAATAGCTACCTATTTGCCTTCTCTCTGGAGAGATTCTAGAAACACATAGCACCATACTGATGTGTAGAGAGCTGCCTCTTTTTTTTTCATGACGTTGTTGTAAAGAAGATGTACTTGTATAAAGCTTCTCCGCGAATGTCGATAAACAGCTAGCTTGGGAAAAGGCTGGTTTAGAGAACTTCTTTGGAGCCGACAGCTCTGGATTTGAATCTTGATTCTGACATTGACACGTTTATATGACCTCTCCAAGTTCCAAATCTTAGCTTTCCTGTGCATGACAATGGTAGAGTTTTCATGGAGATTAGAAATAATTTATGGCGAGCTCCTGGTGCCTACTGGGAGTGAATAATGGGGGGATGAGTTTACAAACACAGGCAGAAACGAGAGACCGATCACGACCTTTGAGCTAATACAAAGAGTTCAGACACAGACAGCTTGCGGGGTGAGTCCCTTCAGCTCTGCCCCAGGAAGATTCCCAGGAAGAACAAGGTGGGAGAGAGGGAGCTCCCCTTCCTGATTCCATCAGCAGTGTGGGGAGGGGGCTGGGAGGGCGGGGTTACTTCCTGGAGGAACTGGAGAAGGCTGGCCTGCGCTCCACTTTGGAGGATAATCCTGTGTTGGTCCTCATGGCAGGTGTCCCTAAGTCGGGCCTGGCAGGACTCACGGGGAGACTGGGTCAAATGTCACAGGAGCTTCCGCTAGGCTCAATGCTCCGCTGTCCCTTGGCTTGGTGGCTCCAGGGACTGGGACTTCTAATGGGCGCCCTATCCAGGATAGGGCAACACACAGGAGCTAAACAAAGCTTTGTAGAATCACCTCTGGGACCACAAAACTCACTGGAAAAAAAGAATTCCACAGGATTCAGAAGAAAAGCTGGGGGATGGCCTGAGCCAGGAGTGGTTTCAAATTCCAGCTCTACAATTCCCTGGAGGTGTAAATTCAGGTTCGCTCTGTAATCTTCCAAAGCCCCATTCTCCTTTGGAAACCAGGGCCTTCTTTCAAGGATTAAGTGATAGAATGTCTCTAAAGCAACTGGTTTAGGGCAATTATTATTACACAGCAATAATGGTAGCCTAAATTCATGGTTTTCCCCTTTCAAAATGGACAGTTGTTGAAATTCAATTAGTTATATTTGCAAGGGAGTTTGAGCGTTTGTCACTCAAGTTGGGGAAGTTTTATCATGGAGATTTGTCGATAGGAGAGGAGTCTAAGTTACTGTTGAAAAGGCAAATGGATTCTAATTAATTCAATGATTTTTTATTGAGCACCTACCACATGCCAGTCTGGGTCTTAGGCCCTGGGGGTAAAACAGTGTACAAGGTAGGTCCAAATCCCTGCCCTGGAGAGTTTCTTTTCTAGCCTAGGACTAAAGCTCCCGGTCTGGCAAGGAGACTTTTCCAGACTCAAATAAACCCCTTTCGTGGTCTTTCGCCCTTAACAGGGTCAGTAAAGCTCCTTTTGGGTGGGTGCGGGGGGTGGATATGGCCTGGCAAGTAAACTTTGCTGAGCCTGTAGGCACCCACTCTGGGCATGTCTGGCAAGATTCCCACAAAGTAAGGGGCTGGCATTGCCAACAAGAGGCTCCAGGCAATGGTGGAACACCTACCCCATCCTGGTCTCTGTCCAGACTCAGAATGACTCCTTCCAGATGATTATCTGAGGAGCCCTTGGCCTTCTCTGGACAAGTAATGAAGTGGATGGGTAGGGATGAACCCTGTTTCCCAACGGCCAAACTTATTTGGTGCTTCTCTCTCTTGAGTCCCTGGGCTATGTCTCCTCCTCTTTCAGACTGGGGCTCCCCAAGGAGAGAGCTGCACCTCCTCCTCAGACTGGGGTTCCTTGAAGCAAGGCTGTGTTTCCCCCTCAGAATGGAGCTCCCTGAGAGCAGGGCTGTGTCTTCCCCCTCAGAATGAAGCTCCCTGAGGGCAGGGCCATGTCTCCAGTCAGAGTGGAGAATTTCTCCTTTTCCTCCTCTTCCAGGCTCTGGCCTCTAGGGAGAAAGGATGCCCCTCTCAACTCCTGGGGTGATATCCTACAAATTAAGGGTCGAGCTGACTCAAACCCAGCTCTCCTGATGCCAAGCAGAACTCTGCCCCCTACATATGACTTCCTCAAACTCCCAGTCTGGGAGTTTCTAACTAGCTCCAGTGTCGTCTCTGCCCCAGCTGTTCACAAAGCCATTGGGGGCCTGGCTGCCAGGCTAGGCAGTCTGGGGGAAAGGGGCAGTCTAAGGACTGGTACTTTATATCTCTCTCCTCTGTGGGAGCCATTAGGCAAGTGATGCATTTACTTTTCTGAGGCCCTCACTATTTAGCTACAGGATTAGTTCTAGTCCATTTACTCACCAAGCCCACTGGCCAAACGCTGTGACCAGAAAAGCACATCTCCCTTGTATAATAAATGTTTAATAATGACAATTGGGATTGACCAGAAAATGCCCCGGTTGGCAGTCCCAAAGCCACACAGGCTCCAGGGAACAATTAAAGTTCAGTTCCACCACCTCCTCCCCCCCAATCTGCTTGCCTCCAGGCTCTTTGGGCCCTTTGGGCACCAGCCCACCCATGACAACAGAGCTGGCGGGAGTGAATCCCACAGCCACTCCAAGGGCCTCTGTTGTGTTTTTCTATAGTCCTGCCTCCTTCGGCCTGGGAGCTTCCCCTCTGACTGGGGCTCCCTGAGGGCAGGGCTTTGCCTCCCCCTCAGACTGGAGCTCCCTGAGGGCAGGGCTGTGTCCTTCCTGGGGGTTCGTGAGGGCAGGGCTGTGCCTCCCCCTTAGACTGGGGCCCCCCAAGTGCAGACCCTTCAGACTGGGGCTCCCTAATGACTGGACTGTGTCCCCCCCTCAGACTGGGGCTCCCTGAGGGCAGGGCTGTGTCTCTCTCTCAACCCCCAACCACAACCGAGCCTGGGATCTACCTTCTGTGCGTCTTCCCACGCAGCCCAACACAGAGCTAGTGCCACCTGAGGCTGCCCTGTGCCCAGGCCCCAGGCTCAATTGCAAACAAAGACCAGATCTGTGTGACTGCTGGCAGGTGTTAAAGAGAACCCCACTCGGCCCTTTAGGAATTAGTCTAAAATATACGATTGTATTTCAGGAGCCTTAAGGGTGTTTCTGAAACCTTGGGGCCCAAGACAGTTATAACATATGTCCATTTTAGACTTTGGAAAATAGGGCGCTATAATTGGAAAAGTTAGCAAAGCGCTAAGTACAGGGAGCCGGTCTCTTTACATCTCAAATACCAGGTATTTAGGTGGCTTTCTTGGAACCTGGCATTAGGGACACGTGTGAACGGGCCAGGCTCATTTCTGGGGAGTGAGTGGGAGCAGCGGGTGAAGGTTGGCCGGGTGGCGCTGTCTCTGGGCCCAATGCTAGCTAGCATCCCTGCTGCCTGGCACGTGGACCCTAGAACCACCTACCCTTTTTCCTTCCTCTTCTCTTCTAACCTGGGCTTTCTGAGGTTCCCAGGAACACTTCCTAGACTCGGTTCTGGGGCTTGCACCCTAAAGCGTTCCAGGTTCTGGCCTTTTCTCCAAGGGTGGAATATGGGACTCCTGTTGTCTGTCAGCACCCAAGGGCTGGTGCCAGAATGTCTGAGTTCAAGTCTTCCCATCCCCACTTAGGCAAGTTGCCTAACCTCTCTGGGCCATGATTTCCTCATCTATAAAATGGGATGAAAGTTCTAAGACTTACCTCCCAGGATTGTTGAGATGATTAATGCAGTCACTTCCCTAAAGCACTTTGCACAGTGCTTGGCACATAGCAAGAACTCAAGAATGTCAGCCACTGTAATTATATTTTAAAAGGGTTAACGTATTTCTAAAGCAATCTTTCATGAGACCTAGACTCTCTGCTGATCCTGCCCTTGATGGAGACCCTTCTGTACCTCTCCCACCATGACCTCGTGTTGGGATCCAGGTAAGTTCCTTTTTGTCATTGTCATTCATTCGCTCTCCCATTCCTTTATTCCTCCAACATTTACTTAAGTGGGCACAGAGGAGGCTATTGTAGACACAATTAGCCTTTGGCTGCCAAACGCTGCCCAATCCTGATCTAACTGATAGGGCACGTCAACAGCTTTATGGAAAAGCATGGGTGGTCCTTGGAGCCCGCCCCCATTGAAGAAGCAACAAATCCAAGCGGGAAGGGAAAGGAGGAACACCTGGCAGGGGTCGAGGGGAGGGCTTGGGGTTCTGGAGGGAAGAGTAGCCACTCCTACATATTTCCAGAGCATTAGCACCTTCCCAGGTGTAAGGAAGAGACATTTGGTGTTTTCATGTAAAAGGAAGCACAGTGGATTTCGTTTTTCCGACAGTACAAAGGGCCTGGGGCCATCCGCCTGTGTTTCAGTTACCTCGTGCTGCATAACAAGCTACACCAAAAGCTAATGACTTAAGACAACAATTATTTATTTGATCCCAATTCTGCAGTTGCAACAGGGCAGGGCAGGGACAGCTGGTCTCTGGTCCACCCCTCAGACTGTAGGATTTACTTCCTGAATGGCTTCACTCACATGCTGGCAAATGGGCGCAGGATCCCCTGGGGCCGAGGGCAGCGCCTCAGTTCTCCTCCATGTGGCCTTGCCTTATGGCTATGTCAGGCTTCTCAAGATTGGCAGCTGGGTTTGGAGAAGAGGCATCCTAAGAGTTAGGGTTCCAAGAGGACAAGACCCGCTGTGCAAATGCTTGCCAAGTCTCTGCTTATAGCCATCACACTTGCTAAGGCCCCAGGGGCCAAAGCAAGTCACATGGTCAAGTCCAGAGTCATTGTGAGCAGAGGTCACTCAAGGGTGTGAATACTGGGAAGGATGATCTATTAGAGACCACCAAAGTAAGAGTCGACTAAAACCTGGCGTTTCCAGTCTCACCAGTGACCAGATACATCTAGATGTGGCGATTCCACCACACTCATACAGTGAGCACATAAATTCAGCTGCCAGGACAAAGAAATTCCCAAATACAGAGGCTTCAACAGAATAAAAGTCGATTGGTTCTACATATAACATCCAACTAGGTAGTTCAAGGATGATCAGTGGCTTAATCATGTCAGGTACACACCACACCTGCCTTCAAACTTGTCGTTCTGCCTTCCTCAAGGTTGTGCAGGTTTCTTCGCGTGGTCCAAAATGACTGCTCCAGTTCCTGTCATCACATCTGCATTCCAACAAGTGGTAAACGGAAAGGTGAAAGGGAGTGCTCCTTCCTTGCAATCTCCTTGACCAGGACCTAGTCATGGGCCACATCTAAACTGCAAGAGAAGCAGGAAAATATAGTCTTTGGTGGAGACCAAAACTTCTATCACCATAGAAGAGGAGAAGAGATATAAAGGAGTAATTGGTTGTCTCAGTCATAGGATACAAATGACCAGCCCCAGCACATTCGGTCTGCCAATCTTGTGAGTTAGAAGGGACCATATTCCTGACAACAGGAGCAGAGATTTTAAAAATGACCTTGAACTATGGCTCATGATATAAAGAGAAGGGTGACCCATGGGTGGCAGGCAGCCTGGGCTTTGCACCATCAGAAGCCAGCTGACCTCCTAGGAGCACCATTTCCTACTGGTTCTATCAACTTCACTGCCATGGACAGCCCTTGAGCATCTCCAGCGCATGGCAGGGGAGGGTCCCCGGAGAGACTACTCACAGTTCCAAAGAGGATGCCATAAACTCTCCACCAGATCCCAAAGCACTGGGTGTGTGTGGGCTCCAAAGGGCTGGACAGAGTTCCAGGATGTGGGGGCCACAGTGGATTCCCCTAGTGAATCTGAATCCCTGGCCTCAGAGAGCAACTCTGGTGCCAACCCCCATCCTGCCCCCTCCACCAACCACCCCTCCCTGCCCCCGTCCTCCAGCTAGCTGGCAGCTGTGAACAGCTGGCCAGAGAAGGCAGCTCAGGTGGCTGCTGATGAGAGGCTGACCCGAGATTTGCCGGCTATCCCTGCCCACACACGGGGGCTTCTCCTGCCTCAGCTCTGCCAGCAACCTAGCCATGTGTCTCCCACCAGACCTGGGGCCCTGACTGTCTGTGTCAGCTGCGTAGCTTTCTTTGCTGCATGTCATCTCTCCCCAGCCTTCTGCTCCTTGATGGAAGGCTCTTCGCTTCAGAGCCACAGCAGTGGGCACTTGGTCAACCGTGGGAGAGGACTCGTAGCCTCTGAGCAGTCCAGTGGCACAGCTTCCAAGAACAGGGCTGCAGATACAAGAGTTCTAACCCCGGGGCTTGGAGACCAAGGTGGGCCCATAGCCCAGTATCAGTATGAGGCAAAAGCGCAATGAGGGCAGACGTGGGAGGCAGCTCGAGGACAAGTCCCACAGCCTGAGCAGCAAACTGGTTCAGCCCTGGAAACTTAACAGAAGCCAATTCATTCAGGAGAAGGAGCCAGAAAGGAGAGGGCAGGCGCAGAGACCCTCCTGGTGGGGGATGTCCCCATTAGAGATTGTCTAGTTCAAATAACACGCCAGGTGGGGAGGGAGAAGTCAGTTTCTCAGAAACACAGATTAGGAAGCCGGTCAAGCCCCACCTCCTCACCAGGCCTTTAGGACAAAAGAGAAGTCATGTAGTGAGAAACCATCCTCGCTCTGCACGCAGCCCCTCCCAGCACATCGCAGTTCTGTGCGGCATTCACATCTGTGAGATAGAAAGCGTGACCAGGATAGGTGGGTGTGGACAGCACACCCAGAAGGAGAGGGACAAATGGAAATGTGTTCAGGCTTACAAACAACCAATGAGAGGCCGGGGCAAACAAGTTAGCGTTTGCGCCAATTACCTGCCTTCTTCCTATTTTTGAAAAAAGGTTTTATTCATTTATTTGACAGACCGAGATCACAAGTAGGCAGAGAGGCAGGCAGAGAGAGAGAGGGGGAAGCAGGCTTCCTGCTGAGCAGAGAGCCCGATGCGGGGCTCCATCACAAGACCCTGGGATCATGACCTGAGCCAAAAGCAGAGGCTTTAACCCACTGAGCCACCCAGGCGCCCCCCTTTTTCATATTTTTTTAACAGAGTCTAACACAGGGGACATCAGAATTGTCTATCTGCCTGCCCGTGGGCCCCAGCCCATTCTTCAGCAACCCTGTCTGGCCCTTCCTCCATCGCAGGGGGCAGGACCTTGACTTACAGGGCTCCAACCCATAGATTGGGCTAAGTCAGTCAGATTCTCCCTTTTCTGAATTCTAACTCAGAGACACAGAAATGCTAGGCTGTTGCTGGCAGATTTGGGGGTCTCTGTGTTCCCAGGGATACTGGCATAGTGGTCCGGAGTACATTTTTGAAATGAGGTAGGCCAGTGAGGTGGGACCTGGTCCCACCAGTTACCAACTACATCTTTGAACAAGTTACTCAGTTTTTTCCATGCCTCAGTTTCTTCATCTGTGCAATGGGGACTATTATAATCCCTACACCCAAGGAGTGGATTGTGAAAATTAAGATAATCCATAAAGATGATTGGTATGGGGCCTGGAACAAAGTAAGTCCTCAGGACATGTGCGTGGTGAGTTTCAAAATGATATGTGCTCAGAGATGACAGCTCTTCTAGGTCCAAAAAGAAAAGAAAAGAAAAGAAATACCTGGGCAGGGAGAGCAGAGAGAGGGAGAGGCTGGGACAGGCAGGCCCCCGGGAGCCGGAGGCGGCCAGTTGAGCTCTTGTTGGCTCTCAGCTCCAGTTTCCCTGAAGCCTGACTATACTTGGCGTCCAGTGTGGGATCCTTACATGAAACCTCCTTCATTTACTTTTGGAAAGCAGTTTGGCAAGCCACATCAAACAGCACAAAAACAGCCTTGCCTGCTGACCTGGACACTTATCTTACAGAAATAATTAATAAGGAGGAAAAAAACCACAGGCACAAAGATGTCCAAGGCAGCTTTGTTTATACTAATGAAACACTGGAAGCCATCAAAGGCGTAATGATCAGGGAAGAGAGATGTCCCGGAGATGGAATATTATGCAGCCATTAAGAATGACAGGTAGCAACATGAAATGGTTATGAAGAGTAAGTGAGAAAAAGAACAGAATGTAAAACCATAGCAGATTCTGATGACGTTGGGTAAAAAAAAATATATATATATATGGGGGAGGCTGGCTAGAATTGCCAAAAATGACCAAAAAAACAGGCTTATTCTTGGGCCTAGAAGGAAAGGCCCTCTGAAGGGAAGGGTCTCCCTCCCAGTTGTGCCCCCAACCCCCAACATCCCAGCCCTGGGAAGGGGAAGGATGGAAGCCCTTGGAACTCCCGTCCCCACAGCCTGCTTCTTGCCAGCCCCCATGCTGCCTCTCTAGGGGGAAGATGCTCCGGGCTTGGGCTGCTGGTATTTTTAGCCAGACCTCTTGCAGTCCAGTGTTCTAGGGTAAAAATAGCTGGGGTGGAGGGCACAGCACTAACTTTGCTGCTTTCTGCCTCCCCCCTCCCCCTTCCCCTGGACCAGGCGCCTCCTGGTCTTGGAGTTGCGGCTTTCCGTTGCTTCACTCTGGCTTCATCCTATCTCTTGAGGCCTCAGAGGCCAGAGAGGAATGTTCTAGTCCGTTACATCTTGGAACCTTGGCGTTCATGGAGGCCATGCATTCCATTTTATGGATAAGGAAACTGAGACCCAGAGAGGATATGGGCCAAGTCAGGAAGGGACTGGCCAGAGTAGTCCCATCCTCACACCCCTCTCGTTGTTCTTACTTACAGGAGGGAGGAAGCTTCACATGGCAAACACAGGGGAGGCGTGTTTGACTCCCAGCTCTCCTGCTGGCGGGGGGATTGGGGGAAGGTAACTTTCTACCCCAGACTGCAGTTTCTGCATCTGTAAAATGAAAGAGTTAGACAAAACCGGCCCTTGAATTGAAGAGCTGCACTCCATCCCAGGGTGGAGGCTAGACCTGCCAGCATTATCTACCATCTTCCCAGCACCTGCCCTGGGCTGTGAATTCTGTTTGGCAGGAGGATGGCACAGTGCAAGGGTTACCTGAGGTGGCCACTGCCTCCCAGGTGACCTTCTCCCAGGTCCGGACCCATATATGAGGCCCCTCAACCTGTTTCGGTACCTTCTTAAGGATTGAACACTGATTCTAACACTAGCTGGAGCCAAACCTAATCAAGGAGGTAAACCTACTGGCAAAAACAAATCCTCTGAGTGTAGCTGGAGGCAACATACGTGAGGCTGGGGGACCATCAGCTGCTAGGAGCCTGGGACTCCTTGCCACTCCTGCAGAGCGAGAAAGGACTTGAATGTATCTACCACACCGGGAGACTATCCCAGTGTGATGAGCCTTCCACACAGCCCCTAGCTCTGCTCATTTCCTGGGACCTCCCCCTACCCAGGGCACCTGTCCGGCACTGCTTGGGCTGGGACTTCAGTCTATAGGGGGTTAGTCCCAGCACAGGACCCACCTCACAGCTCTGGGAAGGGCTTAAAGGGAACCAGCCCCAAGTGAGAAATCATAAGACTTGGAGCCAAGAGACAAGCCTAAGGGACTGGGGTGGCAAGCAAGTCACATCATCCCAGGCCCAATCTGCTGGTTCTTCTGGGGCACAGCGCGTGTATGTGCACGCGCGCGCGCACGTGCGCATGTGCATGTGTATGCGTGCCCCATGAGCCCCATGACTGCTCTAAGTGTCCTTGGCATGGGGGCCCAAGCCCCTGAGCTCTTTCCCGTATTGCAAACATTGACCCGAGAATCCTACCAGTTCCCTCATTCATTTGCAGCCTCTAACTCAAATGTCAAATGTCTGCCCTTCTCTGGCACTTCCTCAGTACAGTAACACTGGAAACTGCATATTTCAGACACAGGCTTCCTTCATTAATAAAATGGGGAAATGGATCAGGACATAACAAGCGGCAGATTCGGTAGACAAAACATGGAACGTAGGCAGCAGGGACATTAATCCTGAAGTTCTGGGGCTGAGGGAGGGAGGAGCCCCAGATCAAGGACTCCGGAAGATCCAGAGTTAGAATTTGGAGGTCCTGAGAGCCATGGTGGTTGGAGAGAGGTCTGCCCTGCCGTGGGTCCTCAGACCTCTCCCAGGCTCTCATACCACATGTGAGACACTCTGTGTTGTCTAAAGGGAAGGTGGGGTCGGGCTGGGGTGGCCTGTGGGAGGCTCCCATGGCACCAGCCCTCTGTCCCTGTCTCCTACGGCTCTCCCTTCCTGGCAGCCAAACGCAGAAGCTTGTGCTCAGCCTGGCATGCAGAGGGAAAGTAATGGATAGGGGTGATCCAGCCCATCTCTCAGCCCCACGTCACCCGTGAACAGGATCAGTGGCCTATTCTCACAAGGGCACATTTGGGATCATAGCATTGAACTCTATCCCAGTGAGTCACCTGGCAGGCCCCCTGGCATAGTCCTGGGCCTCCCAAGCCCTCTCCGAAAGCCTGGTATCGCCTGATAAGTGTCTACCACATGGGGTCAGGAGGGTGGTCCAGAGATTATGGTTCGGATTTCCATTGTTCTCTGCCTCGGTTTCCCCTTCTGTGTGTCTTACTACAATCCCACTTGTTTACTGACCTTGGGCAAGTTACTTGACCCCTTTGAACCTGTTTCTTTGCCTTTAAAATGGGGACGCTGATCCTTGCCTTACCTTCCTCACTGGGCTGGTCAAGGATCAAGTCCCATAGCATCTGCAAAAGTACTTTGAACATCAGAGGCTCCTTGGGACCACAGGAGAGCATTCTTAGGACCAAGGACATCCCATGCATCCCACTTGGGTCAGGCTGTGAGGCCGCAGGGGAGAGGCACCGCCCGTTGCCACCCTTGGGTGTGTTAGGGAAATGGAAACAACCAGCATCCATTCTGACATGGAGGGTGTCCGAGGCACCTAGGCACTGGAGGGGTTCAGTGGCTGAGAAACCCTGGGGACAGGGGCTAACCTAGGAGCCTCCTGGAGGAGAACACTCACCTTGAGGACACAGAGCCTTCAAAGGTAAGATGTGGCTTTGCTCTTCACCACACCAAATCCCTCAAAGTCCCTTTACTGGGTTTTGTTGTTGTTTTTACACACATCATCTTATTTGGTCTTGAAAATTGCCCATTTATTTAGTTATTATATATGTGCATTGACAGGGAGGTCCCCCATTCAAGAAGGCACGAAGTTGGGTCCCAAATGTGGGGCTCGAGAGGCCTGGTGTGGCCCCTCTAAGCATCCCTCAGATGTCTGCTGCCCTCCCCACTTTCTCTCCCTAGCCCTCCCCATCTCTATTACCTGTAGGCAACACAGATGCAGATGGCTCCTTTTATGTCTCTAGGGATCAAAGGATTGGCTTTGGAAGAAAGACGTGCTGCTTGAAAGCCAAGTGGAGCCAGTCTGCACAAATGGCCTGGCCTTTCCCGCTTCTTTTTCAGGGCTCTTGAGCAGTGCCCCTCCAGGAGGGCGGAGGGGAGTGGGGTTGGCCCCCACACTCCACCGCCTCCTAGGCCTCCCCTCCCTCCACAACCCGCACAGCTGGGCCAAGGGACCAGGCCCCTGAGGAAGGTCGCCTCCACTCACGGTCTCACCACCTCTGTTGGGTAATGAGACTGTGGAACATGTTGTCCCCGCCGAGCCAGGCATCAGTCCTGTGGGAGAGGGAGAGAGACAAAGAGTGACGTGGAATGACAGAGAGATGGCCGGTGCAGGAGGAGGAGAAGCTCTCGGAGATAGAGAGCGGAGGAGAAACAAGTGGACAGAGTGAGAGAGGAGAGCCGGGCAGCAGAAGCCTATCAGACAGGCAGCGATGTCCAGGGAGAAAATGCGGAGATGGCGAGGGCAGATAGGAACAGGGAGAGGGGAAAGGGATGAAGACAAGGATGTGAAGGAGAGATTAATAAGTTTTAAAAAAAAAAAAAGAGAGAGAGAGAGACATATTTTTAAAGCCAGGCCAGAGATGAAGAGGAAACAGCAGAGAAGAGGAAAGAGGCAGACAGCTCTAAGGGTATGGAGATGGGCCAGCCAGGCAAGAGAGGGTGTCCCAGCTCCAGGTGGAGGCTGCAGGCAGGCCCCTGAGCACCCCTGCTCCCTCAATGAGCAGGGTTCCATCAGCCCTGCCCCCCACGCTGAGCTCACTCCCCATGCCACCCTAGAAGTTAGCCCCTACCCTCTGGATCTACAGCTCCCAGCCCAGGTGACCCTCCCAGGCAGCTTCTGGAAGAAGGTGGCTTGAAGGGGAGGGACGAGAGTCTGAAATCTAGCAGACCTCCAGGGGGACCGACCTGGAGCACCTCATCAGGAATCCCCATACCCCTTCCCCACCATGGAATAAGTCTCTAGCCCCTAGCAAAAAAGCCCCCAAGGGGCTGGAAGCCAGAGAGGAGAGGGGGCAGGAAAGCAGATAGGTAATTCTAGGGTGAGGTATGTGCCACCTTCCTCCTGGCCCACCTGCAGACATCAGAACCGATCTCCGTGGCTGACTCCCACCTATACCTTGCCGCATCCTTCACCCTCTGTGCCATGGAAGGACCTAGACCTTCGGAAGCCAGGACCTCTGGGTCCTCCATTCCTACCCTGTCACTGACTGGCTGGGTGACCTTGAACCTGTCACTTTTTCCCCCTGAGCCTCATTTTCCTTATCTGGGAAATGGGAAAAAAAAAATCCTAGTGCCTGCCTCATAGGATGGCTGTGAGGATTAGATAAGATTAAGGGGACTGTGTGCTCAGTGCAGCGCCTGGCACAGAGCAGGGCGCCATTGACAGGGTCCCTGCCTTGGCTGTTGCCCCTAGCAGTGGCCATGACCCTGCCATGGGTGTGGGGCCTGCCTGGCTCATGGGGGTGTTGTGAGGCTGGTAAGAGCTGAAGGATGGGAAAGGCGTCCCAGCCAGGGATGACTGAGCTCCTGGTCCACAGAGGCTCCTCTGTCCAGAGCACAGCACAGTGCTAGCCCATGAGACATTTAGGGGTCCACAAAAATGTTCTAATTTTTTTTTTAAGATTTTATTTATTTGAGAGAGAGAGAGAGCGAGAGCACACAAGAGTGAGAGCTGGGGAGGAGGCAGAGGGAAAGAGAGAACTTCAAGCAGACTCCATGCTGAGTAAAGAGCCAGATAACAGCTCGATCTCATGACCCTGAGATCATAACCTGAGCTACCCAGACCCCCGATGTTTTCACTTATTTTAAAGTGGAAAGGAAAACATGATTTCTTAAGTCAAATAATGTATTTTCCTACAATATAGATATATTTGTCTTTATTCCAACACAGTCATATAACAATCTTTGGTAATTGTGGAGGGAGGGGCTCACAAAGTCAAAAGTGCCTATGGCCCAGAAAACTCATAATGTGATCCCACTGGCCAGTGCAACTCACTGAGGGTAGGGCAAAGGCACTCTTGGTGGTCCTAATGGACAGCCTTGACCAGAGGGAATACACCTGGGCCAAAGCTCTCCTGGAGCCATATACGCTAGGAATCGTAGGAAAGGAAAAAATAAAAGGGAACAGGCGCATGAAATAGGAGCCCTTCACCTTCTGCCCTTGGGGAGATCAGACCAGGGGACAAAAATAGCCCTGTACCTCAGAAGACCCCTATTCTGAGGGAAAAGCCAATTCTCTGCCCTCAGGGATCCCCAGTCTGAGGAGGGAACCACAGCCTTGTCCTCAGGGAGCCCCAATCTGAGGGAAGACACAGCCCTGTCCTCAGGGAGCCCCAGTGTGAGGGAGGGAGACACAGCACTGTCCTCAGGGAACCTCAGTCTGAGGGGGAGCCCACAACCTTACAGAAAAGACAAAATGCAAAAATTCAAAACACAACAAGCAGCTAGGGGGAAGAGACCTAACAGGCTGTGTCATAATTAGCTGTGTGGCCATCAGAGAAGCCTGGAGAGAGCTCCCAGATGGCTGGAGGAGGGCAGTCATCTCAGCGGACATGGAGGCCCTGACCCGAGGCAAGGAGAGACGTGGAGGCAGTAGGGAAGGGGGATGCTGCCACCATTGTCCAGGAACAAGCCAAATGGAGAGGGGAGAATTGTGGGTCTGAGTACAGAAGGGTCTCAATGTCCAGCCAAGCCCATCCTGCCATGCCCACACTGGGGGCCTCCACAGATCATGGCTATCCCAGGGGCTTCTGTGTCCAGAGCTGCACGGGGACATGGGAGTCACTCCTGGTGCGGTCAGGTAACCGCACGTCCCAGGTGCCCCCCTCCACCTCCCGGCCAGGCGCCCTGCAGAATTAAATTACCATATTGGAAATAGCAAAGTAAACACCAATAGGTAAAGTGCAAATTAAAGCCGTTCCTCCCAGATACCTTATTTATAGACCTGAGTTCAGTGGCCGCGCCCTCCTGGGCAGGAGCCCCAGGAGCGGAGCAGGGCACCTGCCTCGTGCCAACTCGTTCCCAAGACACTGTGTTTCTTTCTGGCAGGGGTGAAGGCAAGATATGTCTGGGGGCTGGCTTCCCCGTACCCCTGGCCTTCCACAGCACAAAGGCCTTGGGGCCAGTGACTGCTTTAGCTTGTTCTGAGGAGGCAGTGGGGGACAGGAAGGTCGGGCCAGAGCTGAGGGGTACAGCAGCCATGGTATGGGGGTTGGGGGTTGAGATACTACAGTGGTGACCAGAGCTAACACGTAGTAGTTACTGTGCTAAGTGCTTCCAAGACTTAGCTTACTTCATCCTTGTGATAGGTCTAGGACTGTCTCTGTTTTACAGATGGGGATACTGAGGCCCAGAGTCCTTACATAACTCCATGGCTACGAAGTGTCCCATCAGGGATTTGACTGAACCTCACGGTCTCTTCACTTAACCGTCACACTCTGCCACTCTGCCGCCTCTTTAGAGCCCTCCCCAATGGATTTGGAAGACTGACTCAGTAGCCTTGGGCCTGCCAGCCTGGCACTTTCTTGTTCTCCAGTGTTTTCCCACCAACACACGTGCCAACCTTCACGTAGGAAAGTGCCTGGCTTCATGCCCTGCTCGTTGGCAGGCAGGTAGACCAGCTCAGTGGGCATGTGGACCAGCTCTAGTCGGGCCCTCCCAGGGCTAGGGGCACAGAGACACCCACACACACTCTCCCTGACCCCCAGCCCTCCCCAGGCCTGCTCCCAATCCCTGCTGCATTGACAAGGGTGGCAAGCTGAGGCCATGGATCAGAGCACACCTCCCTGCAATGCCAGCCTGGTTGGGGTAAAGTGTGACCTTGGCCTTGTTGGCGTGGTACTCTAACCCACGGAGCGTGAGGCCACGGATGGTTAGCCACAGGTTTATTAGTGGAGGGAAGATGCCGAGCCAGGGCCAGGAAACCACACTTTGCCTAATTTGCTCATCCCACCAGACCTGGGAAAGCTGTCACCATCTTGGCGGCGGGGAGCCAGGAACAGAAGCTGTGGGCTTGGCAAGAGGGCGGACAGGAAGGAGAAATGGCCACATTTTGTAAAGAAGGGAAAAGGCTAGCCAGAGCCTCATGCTCTCAGCCAATCAGCTGCACATCCGAGAGCTGTTTCCAGTTGGAAGCCAAAGGACACCGGCAGACTGACCCTTTGCAAATATCCCCCACTGCCCGACAAACACCACGTGCTAAAAATAGCTTCCATCCTGAGGAGGCAGGCTGGAGGCACGGGCCAAGGGGCGGGCAGGCCCAGGGGGAGAGCTCAGCCTGGCTCCCACTGGATACACACCTGTCAGGTCCCCTCCTTTTCTTGCTGGGAGCTCCTTATCTATTTGGTGAGGGGCAGGGATAGAATGTAGTGGTTAAAGATCAAGAAGCAGCTGAGGTATGGGCCCTTGGCAAAGTCCTTCCCCCCATTCAGGACTCAGCTTCTCCATCTGCACAGAGGGGACAGTAGGCCTGCCTAGTCCAAAAGCAGGAGCCATGGGAAGAAGGCCAGAGTTGCCATCCCGCACCAGACCCTGCAGGAGTAACGGTGACCTGCTCAATGCTTGACCCATCCCAGTCCCCTTGACCCCCATGATGCTCTATGAAGAAGGTGAGAGCACTAGCTCCATCTTACAACTGAGGAAACTGAGGCACAAAGGGGTTGGGGCACTAGAGCAGGGTGGCTAATGAAGGCTCAAAGGAGGACTTGAACCCAGGCAGTCGGGCTCCAGTGCCCATGTTTTAACCAACCAGACGCTATAAGAGGCAGCATGTGTCATTCTCAGGGTGGAAATAGAAAGTATTATCCCCAGCACCTCTAGAACCCACCTCTCCTCAGAGAGACCTTCTAGAAGCCAGAGGCCAGGATGGAGAGGCCAATGACCACTCACATCCCCGCCGTCTCTGTTTCTCCCCCTGGGGGGCTGAATGGAGCTGGGGCCACGGCGGTGGAGCCAGCAGGCTGACCAGCGTGTGGAACGTGCCCCGGTCAGAGAGCCCGGGTGTGGTGGGGGGGGGGCGTGGGCTGCTGGCCATGTGGTCCCCAGCCCACGCACTGTCTGGCTTACCGGGGGGTGTGATGGGGGGCCCATAAATAGCAGGCCTCTCACCGGTGTTGGGAATAGAAACCCAATCCAAACAGTGTGGTGAGTCGGGGCTTTCCAGAACAGCCGCAACCCCCAGGGGCCCTGGAAGCAGCTGGGAGGGCCCCCTTCTCCTCAGGAGTCTCCTAAAGGATCAGGTCATCTTGGGGAGAAAGCCCACCTGGACCCAATCCCAGAATCCCTCACAGCTCAGGACGGAGTGTCAACAGCTGGCAGAACATCACCTACTTGCTGCTGGCCTGTTCTGAGGGCTCCGCTTGGATGATCCCACTTAAGGTCACCATGGTTATATGAAATAGGTCTATCCTTTCTGCCTTTTTAAGGAGGAGGAAACTGAGGCAGCAAAGGGGTGAAACATAGGACTCAGGTCAGACAGAGTGTGCCGGATATAAGATGTGAACTTGGGCCACTGGCTGCCGATGGTGCCCCTTGCTCCTGGGCTTGGGGGCACAGGCCAGCCACACTGGGTCCTACTACCCTTGAGGTCGCCTTGGTCGGGGTGGGGATGGAGGTCCCAGCATCCAAGGGGAAAGCAGTAAGGACTCAAGGTGCAGGAACTGAAGGCCCACCAGCCCCGGCTGGGGCTTCTGCCATATGGAACTTACTCATCCTCTGATAGATTAGAGCCTGAAGAGCAAGGGACAGTGTTGGGGGTCGGGGGCTTCCCAGCAGGGCTAACCTGCTGAATACCGACTCAGCCTTGCTGAGCCGAGGTGAGGCCCCTGTTCCTGGAGGAAGTGGTGGGGGGGCAATCCCCGAGGCCGTTTGGGGGCTAATGTTGAACACCCTACTGCTACCCACTCGGGGGCCCTTCTAGGATTTTGAGGCCCAGAGAGGAAGTTCATAGTCAACTGTTGATGCCCCTTTGAGATTTTTCGCAGGCCCAGATACCACTCCTACCATACAGACCCCACCAGACTTGGGACTCTCCTTGTGTGTCTCCTGGTTTCAGTAGCTACCCCCCTCACCTTCCTCAGGACCCCCATGATGCTGATTTGCTGTCCTGGTGAAGGCCTTCATTTCTCTTTCCCTTCCAGGATTCATTGCCAAAGGCCTGTGAAGACGTGGAAAAACCTGGACAGAAGCCTAAAGTCTATGAGTTCTTGGAATGAGGAAGCCTGTGTTCACGTGGAGCAAGGGCAGGTGGCAGCCTGTGGCCTGGGTTCCAAGGGCACAGGTGACGTTGCCCACCGCCGTCCTGGGGAGACATGGGGGTGTTGGGGGAAACCGGACCCCTGCCATGGCTCCCCTGCCATAGCAGCCCTGGGCAGGCATTTCAGGGGGAAAGGAGGTCACCATCTGGGGGGATGGGGAAGACAGGAGAGGGAAGGCTTTCTCAGAATTGGGTTCAAGGAAGAGGACGGAGGCTGGCAGGTTTCCCTCAAATCAAATGCCTGGCTTGTTCTCCCTCCTCGGAAAGGCTGACTTTCCACCCAGCTGACCCAAGAAGCTGCCTCTCTCCTCCAAGGGAGCCGTGTGGGGTGGGGCTGCCTCTCGGGGCTCTCTCTCTTGTTCCCCACATTCTTGGCAGGAAAGTACAGTTAAGGAAGGACAGCTCTGGGCTCCGCCTCAGTATCTCAAGCCCCTTCCACTCCAGGCACTCATTATAAGGCCTCCTGGGCCAGGTTGGCCTGGCAGTGACACAGAGAGCTGGAAATTGGGTCCTTCCCCCCATTGGCTGGGTGCCTGGAGCATAGAAAATGCTTGGTTAGTATTATTTTGAGCGAACAAGTGTTCAAATGATGCAGGAGGCCTTTTGGAAGAAATTCTAGATGTGGACTTTAGAGGAAACCAAGCTTCTCTGGACTTGAAAACCCTGGAAGGATCCAAGACTGAGAGAGAAAGGGCAGCATTTCCCCCAGGCCTCAGAGTCAAGAGGAAGGAAGTGAGTGCGAGCCGGCCAAGGACGGAGCTGCCCAGAGAAGGAGGCTGCCGAGAGCCTGAGGCAGGCTCCTCGTGGCCACGCTGAACAGAACTGGGTACAGAAGGGGAGTGCCTGGGGCCAGACTCTCCTGAAGATCAATGTCCTCTGTTCCCTCTGGCTGTGGGAAAAGACAGCCTGCACAGAACCACAGACCCCAGGGCTCGGCCCGGCCCGGTCTCGAGGGCTACCCTCCGCCAACCCGAAGATGCCTGATGGTCGGAGCTTTTGAGGTCCAGTCTTGGCACCCTTAATCATTCTGCACATGTTTATGAAATACTGACTACTTGTCACAGCAATAGAGGACTTGACTCAGCAGGGAACAAGAGGCGAATTACAGCCATCATGGGGCTGGTGTTTTAGTGAATGGAAACAGGCAATACACAGATTGATATTTAAGAGGTCCTAAAAAAAAAAAAGAAGAAGAAGAAGAAGAAGAAGCAAGCAGAGTAAAGGAAATAGAGAATATGGGTAGGGGGACAGGAGGTGACACTGGAGCAGAGACATGGAAGCAAGAGACAGGGAGTCACAGCAGCTGGGGGCAGAGCCTTGCCGGCAGAGCGGGCAGCCAGTGCAAAGGCCCTGAGGCCAGTGCTAGTATTCTACATATTAAAAAATAGCCAAGAGACAGTTGATGGCCTGGAGTGGGGACAACAGCGGAGAATGGTAGGAAGGAAGGTTGGGGTCCCCAGGAAGCCGGATCAGGCAGAGGCATAGGGATGGATGTTAGGCCAGGGCTTTTACCCTGAGTGAGTGGAACCCGCTTTGAAGAGAGGATGGCCATGGGTTAATGGTGTCAGACAGTCTGAAACTTTGCCTCTGTGAGCGTTAGTCCACTCCAGTAAAAGGAGGACCTAGGAGCTAGGACCTCACAGCACTGTGTCAGGTTTTAAATAAAATGGTACCTATGGAGGGATCTGTTTGAAACACAGTGACGACTCGACACATTGTAGGTGATAGCAGGTTATTCCCGTGGTCCTCAGCTCGGAGTTGGTCACCGGCACAGGGCCGCCTCCCTGCCTCTGCCTCCCTGGCCGTGGGAGCTTTCTAGGAGGGTCTGGACTGTTCACAAAGCCAGTTCTGCTGGGCCTGCCATGTTCCCCAGTATTCTGTCTGACACCCAGGCTGATACCTGGTCAGAGCTGCCCAGCGCCGTGGGGCCCAGGGACACCCAGGGCCGGGCTGGCCATGTGAAACCAGAAATCAGGCAGAGGGCTAGGACAAGGTAGCAGGTGCTTGGTGTCTAGGAGGATATCCACATAGTTGTTGACATTGAAATGGCTTCTTCCTCCTTCCCAGCATCCGGGGGCAGATACCAGGGATCCTGTGCCAGCTGGCAGGGCTGACCCCGCTAACACCTCGCTCAGGCAGCCAGAGTAGACAGGCTCTTCTCACTGGTTCCTCGGTCAGAGCGGGAGTCACTGTCCTATACAAACAGATGAGGCTCCAGGCCTGCCTAGGCCTTCCCAGACCGTAGGGTGTCCCTGCCTTAGGACCAAAAGCAACCTATGGCTGATGAGGCAGAAACTAGAGCTACCGTGGACCATGGGCTGCCAAGTACAGGCCCTGCTCATTTGTCCCTCGTGTTGTCTCTCAGTGGAGGAGACTCTTGGTGTCCCCCCTCAGGTCCCCCAGACTCCCCCAGATCTCTGTATCGGGCCTGGGCGCTTCCCCCTACTTTCTGTGGCTCCCTTGGGTGACAACCCCAGGCTATAGGAGCTGCTTTGTCTGCAGAACCCCAAGTACCTGGAAGTTTACAACTCTTCCAAAAGTGGCTCTTAGTCAATGACTGGGGTGCAGAAGAGGGAGGTCCCAGCTCCCTTATCTCCCATGGGGAGGATCCTGGCTGAAGCCAGCCTCTGTACCCTTGTCAGCCTCTTCCTCTCCCATCCCCAGTTGCTGTCCAGACTCCTACCCAGTCCTCCGGGGAGCACTACCTTAGGACATCACTGAGCCAGGAATTGAGAACTTGACCTAAGACACATTCTAAGGTGGAGGTAGTCATAGTAGTCATAGCTAATATCTACTGAGTGCCTACTATGTGCAAAATATTGTCTTGAGTGTTTCACAGTATTAACCTGACAACAAGTCAGTGAAGCAGTCCCTCCCATTATCCCCCTTTCACAGATGAGAAAACCAAGGTACTGGGAGAATTGGTTGCCATAGAGATACTGCCGTTATCCTCACCCGGGTGAGGATTCGTGTTTGGTGCCCCTTCTAGGAAGGCTGGAGTCCATGCAGACACATTTTGGTGTCGTGGCATGCAGGGCAAATGGGCCAAGTCACAGCAGACGTGCGCCTGCCCCCAGATCAGCATTTGGAGAATGTCCTGTGATGTGGTACAGCTACAAACCCAGGACAGCCATGATCCGTTTGTCCTCATGGCCTCATCAAGGGTGATCTCGGGGATATTTCTCCTCTGATCCCTTTTTCCCATTTAAAGGGACTGGCCGCAGGGTGGCCCAGTGCGTGAGGGAAGTCCTTGGGACTCCAGATGTTCAGCCATGGCTTGGTACATCCTATGCTCATTTAAAAAAAAAAAAAATCTGCTGTATAAATACACAAATGACTTCAGGACTAAAGGTGGGGACACTAACCCAGGCTCTGCAAAACCAGAGTTTTGGTGGAGAAAACCAAATATGCATAGGCACGTGCACATTAAATCGAATCAACAGAAAATACTGTTCCCAATAATTTCTGAACAAACAAAATCATAATCAATTCCAGAACTGTGAGCACTAGGGCCCCCACCCTCGGCCACTTGCTTTGCCAGGAGGTATGGGGATGGGGATCCCAGAGAGGCAGGACAGAGAGACCCTGGCCTCTAGGAATGCAGTCTACCTGGGCAGGGGTCTGGAGGAGGCCCAGGGAGCATCCTGACCGTCAGGATCCCAGGAGGAGGGAGTGTCCCGCAGTTGGACAGCTGCGTTTCACATTCCCAACTAAACGCTCTGGCCCTCTGTGAGCCAGTTCTGCTCCACCCTGTCCTGGGTCCCCACCCCAGCTCAGCTGGTCCCCGGGCCATAGACAGCACCAAGGAGATCTTCCATCTCTTCATACACCTCAGGCGAGAGCCCTTTCAGTCCCAGAGTCAGAAAGGAGCACCCAGCCAAGCCCACCAGGCAGACTGAGCTACAGAATGCTGTTCCCTGTCTAGCTGGCTCTTGCTGTCTCTCGCAAGCTCCCCAAAGGGCTTCCTCTGTGTATGCGTGCAGGCGGCCCTCCTTGTCTAGTGGCGGACATTCAATGTACCCTTTGTCACAAACCCCTTTCAAAAGCAGAGCTATTCAGACGGGGCAGCAAGCTTTGGGACGATTCATTATCAGGCTGGGCAGCAGCTGGTCGGCTGACTCCCTCCTCTCCCCATCTCCGTCCTTCCTGCAGTGGGAGTGGTGTGGGGGGCCAGCCTGAGTGGGAGCTCCCCTCCAGGGCTAACTGCGGGGGTGGGGGAGTGGGCATGGCTGACAGGACCCTCCTGGCTTCTAGGGGTGTCCCTGCCGTGCAATGTGCTCTGAGAAGTGCGCCGGCCTAGGCACCCAGGGCAAGGTGTGAGTAGATACCCACCGTCCAGAAACAGACCGATCCATTTTCTCAGGGCTGCAGAAGGCTATGAGGTCCCTGCTCCCCATCACTTTGATGCACCTTCCTAGAGAAGCCAGTGGAGAAGAGGGACCCTGTGGGCAGCACAGCATCAGGCACACAGTAGTCAGTCAGTAGGCAGATACTACTATATAACAAGCAGGTGACGTCTACCCACTAATGCCACTGCCCCCCAGGAGCAGAGACCCAGGCCAGAGCCTCCGGAATGG
The DNA here is from genome assembly GCF_011764305.1 of Mustela putorius furo. Taxonomy (NCBI): domain Eukaryota; kingdom Metazoa; phylum Chordata; class Mammalia; order Carnivora; family Mustelidae; genus Mustela; species Mustela putorius. The sequence continues at coordinate 10,541,145 of NW_025422123.1, read as the reverse complement.
GAGAACCCACCTGTGCTCAGGCCCTCCTTCCCCTGCTATCACCCCCGCCCCCCTCACCCTACCTAACCCCCACCCCCCCACCCCGCCTATGACCCCACTTCCTTTATTCCCCTCCCCCAGCCCTCCACCCCATTCTCTTCTCATTTTTCTTTCTCACCCCCCATTCCTCTGTCTCTTCTCCCTTTCATCCACTCCACAGGCATTTTCTGCACTCACACCCTGTGCCGGGCCCTATGGGAACAGACCAAATGGGCCTTGGTCCCAGCCCCCAGGCAAGCATGTGGCAGGCAGTCACCATACGCTACTGCTTAGGGGCAGGGGTCCCAGAGTCCCTGAACTGTCTGGGAAACTGAGAAGTCTTCCTTGAGGAGGGGCCATTGAGATGGGTCTTTAAACTGAAGGTTGCTGGAGGGAAGCGGGGGTGAGGGGATGGGGTAACTGGGGGATGAGCTTTAAGGAGGGCACATGATAGAATGAGCACTGGGTGTTACAGGCAACTGATGAATCACTGAAATCTACCACTGAAATTAATAATACACTATTTGATAATAAACTGAATTTAAATAATTTTTTAAAAATGTACGGGAGGTTAGGAAATGGAGAGGGGGAGATGAGGGGCCATATTGCTGCTAGAAGGACAAAGATGGAGCTTGGCATGGTGGGGAGAGGGCTCAAGGATGGGAATGCCTGAAGCGGAGTCACACCCGGGGCCCTCGGGCCATTGTCACCTCCTCCTGCCTGGGACCCACTTCTCCCCCTTCTGCCCAGACCTGCATCGGAATAGCTTTCCAGATAGTGTCAGCAGGAGGGCACCAGGAGAAGGGTGTGAGGAGTCGGTGTCCTGCTCCCACACCTGTAGGGGGCGCTCCTGGTCTCTCTGCCCAGCCCTTGCCCCTTTGTCCCCAGCATCAGTCCCCCACTGCCTGAAGTTGCTGTCCGGAACTCCTGGACCTGGACTTGGCTGCAGGGAAGGCCTGGGATCAGACACAGCCAATCACAGGATCCCACTCCCTTGGCCTGAATGATGGACCCCAAGGTGGGCACGAGATTCCAGGCCTTGCCTGGGTGTTCCCTCCACCACCAGGGAAGAGGGATGCTCTGTAAACCTCAGCAGAAGCAGTCACAGAGTTGGGGTGAAGATTAAGTCAGGGAAGAATAATGGGATAGAAAGTGTTTCATTCAATGCCTCCCCCAAGAGCTCAATGCATGTGACCTTTTGTTTCTGTTTTTCATTTCCTTCCCAACCACCCATTCCCAAGAGCCCGAGTGAGTCCAAGCAGGCCTCTCCCGGTACACGGGGGGACACGGAGACCTGAAGAGAGGCTGTGACTCGCTCTCTCCCTAAGTCTCCCAGGCTGCTCGGCCCACGAGAGGTGGCTTCCCCACGGCCACAGGTGTGTGACTCTTTTCTGTACGGACCGCAGCTGGGAGGAGCTGCGAGGTGTCGGCTTTGCCTTGGTCAAGTGGAGGCCAAGTGGAGACCCCCTGGGTGCCTCTGACCTCAGGCAGTCCCCCTACTGCCGCCATGTCTCCTCCCGCCCTGCTCCTCAGGGCCTGGCTTCTGTGGGCTCGTTCTGTGAGTCCATGGCGGGCCACACCAGGCCTCTGGGCTCGCACTTGCCCAAACCGCTTCATGTTTCCGAGTAACCTCTGCTGTTCCCGTGGGAGTGGGACAACCAGGAAAAGGCCTCGAAAACCAACCTGGAAGGTTTTTTCAAACAAAAGAGTGTGATTTCCTTCAAGGGAGGCAAGAAGAAGGGAAAAATACCCCCCATGGTCCTCCCTAGCTCCAAGAGCCTCAGTCACTGTCTTGGGTGCATTTAGTGGTTTGGCGACTGTGGGCGTATTTTAAAATCTGCTGTCCAGGCAGAGAGACAAAGGACGCTGGTGTGGGGCCAGGGGAGACCTCAGAGGACAGGGGTATTCATCTTGTTAAAAATAGCCCACCCGTTGCTATTTCTATTGAACTTGGCAAACAGAGCTGTATGATTTTCCCTTTTTTCGGCCATGCTTTGCTTGGGCCGTCTGATAAAAATAGTAGATAACAAGCTTAAAAAAAAGCTGGGATATTTTTACATGTAAGCCCCACTTGGAGTGGGCCTGGAGTGGGGTGGCCAGCGAGTAGGGAAATGGGCAAGAAGGGGAGAAGCGTGGTTGGTGGGGTGGGGGCAGGGCGCGTGACCACAGCGCGCCAGGGACGGGAGGAGGGTAGAAGGCAGTCCAGGGAGGAGACGCGGGAAGGGATGTGGTGCTTTCTCCTGTGTCCACAGCGCAGGGTCAACAAACAGTGGCTGGGCCCTCCTGACCCACCGTGGACTTTGCAGTTTCCCAGGCCCCGCCGGCCCCAACCCTGACCTTCAGCACGGTTCCCACCACCCTCCCCAGCACCGGGAGGCTGAGCCAGATACGAAGCCGGCTCTGCACATCTTTCTGGACTAGGCTGGCAGTGCCAGAGCCTGTGGCAGGGAGGAGAACATTCTGGGGTGCGGCCTGAGGCCCAAAGCCACCTGGACGTGGATGCTGAGGCTGATGAGGAAGGACGGGGTTGCCCAGGCTGGACCACTGGCCCATTTGGGGTTATCAGTCAACAGGTGGTCTCAGGAGGCTGGATTTGTAGTTCTGAGTGTGCAACAGGGAGGCTTGAGAGAGGCTGGCGCGTGTGTGTGTGTGTGTGTGTGTGTGTGTGTGTGTATCTGCAGTAGCCAGGCACACAGCTGTCTATGGGCCACTCCCCTAGGGTGAGAGTCTCAAGGATGTCACTGCTGGGTCCCACCACACCCTAACTCCAGGTCAGATGTGGAAGGAGCAAGACTAAACAAAAGTGGACACATGGTTGCATGGGCACCAGAGGTGTGAAGACAGCACGTGTGGCTCACACCGTGGGAGGCTCCAAGGCCATCTGGAGTGGAGGGGCTGGCAGAGCCAGAGTTGGTCAAACTCTGTGCCCAGAGGCAGACACCTCCTACCCTTTTGAGCTGGGGGCGAGGGCAGATACCTAGTTCACATACCAACTTCTGGGGTGCCATGGGGCCAGTGGGACCCACAGAACCACCAGATAAACTCATCCTAACTTAAGCTTTTGGATTTAGGAGACTGGGGACTTCCCACAGGCAGCATTTATGTCTCTCTGAGCAGACTCCCCCAAGGGCCGCTTGGGTCTCCCCACAGCCTCCACTACCTACAGGCTAGTAGAGACTTCCCAGAAGTGACAGGCTTATTAGCTGACAAGCCAGATGCCTAGCCCGGGAACCAGGGACTCACCTTCCTGTCCTCATCCCCGCTTTGACCCACATTGCTCCCGTCTGCATGGGGAATGGGGGGCGCTTTAGAAAGCACGTTCATGTTCCCCACAGTGACCTTGACAAGTTGGCAGAGAAACCCATTCCCACTTAAAAACTGATCCAGGGAGATGACCCTGAGCAAGTGGAAGCCACATGGCTGACGGGCACTACCCCTCCCTGGCTGGTCCAGGACACACACACACACACACACACACACGCACAGTCAGGCTGGAGACATGTCCTCTGGTTTTTATGGCCCTGAGCAGGGCACAATCCCCTCCCCATCCCAGGTAACCAGGCAGATGTAGATGCACTAAGGAGGGAGCTCCTGGGGATGGACACAGGCTGGCCTCTGCCACCCAAGGGGTGGCCAGAGCAGTTGGGGCTCTTACTGGTCAGAGCACTGTACAGAGAGTCGGGAGTCCTGGAAGGACTTTGCAGGAAACTACTGTGTGACTTTGGAAAAGTCACCTCCTCTCTCTCCTCTCACTTTCTCTGAGGAACATACCTCATAGGAGGAATCTTTTTAAGCCCAGGCTGAGGCAAACAAAAGGCTTCAGTATTTGCAATAAATAGACTAAAGAGGGAATCAATACATGGGTGCACCAGGGCTAGACCAATCCCTCCTGGGCCTGTCCCTTCAGGCTCCTAGCCCGATGTCCTCCAGGGCAGGCAAATATCCCAAGAGCCACACCTTGTCTGGCAGAGCCATGGCCGTCCACAGCCGGGAGAGCCAGTCCTGCAGGCCCCACAGCCCCCAGCACCTGCCCAAAGACCTCAGTTTCCTCCTTAGCCCTCAGCCTTCCCTGGGTCTGTTCCCCATCATTACTTCCAACAGTCATTCCCCCAGGGTCATGTGCTTGCCAGGGACCACAGAGGGCTGTCAGGCTTCTAGTTGTCCCCTCCCCCTTGATTGTTCCTGGGCACTGTTGACTTTGCAGGAACAGCTGGAAGCCCATTAGGGGGAGCGGGTGCCCTGGGCCGGGCAACTGGTGGGGCAGGTTTCTCAGCTGAAACTTCAACACAGGTAAAAGGCAAACAAATAAACAAGAGGCCAAGGGCACCTCTGCCCCTGGGCATGCAAGCTAGAGACAGGCAGTGAGAGGACAGTAGCCAGCTGAGCCCTCAGACCCTGGGGACTTAAACACGTTAAAGCTCTCTTTCCGCTAAGTCAACTGACCCCTCACTCCTTCTGGGGTGAGGGGGAAGTTCTGGGCTCTGTAAATTCCACTGTGAATATATGGTTCCCAGGGCAATGGGTTCCTAGGGGTTAATAAGGACTAAGAGTTGTCTCAGAGGGAGCCCCAAATGTGAGCCTGGCACTGGGCTGATGTTTCCTGCAAGCATCACGAAAATCCCACCAGGTAAGTAGGTGAATATTTTTATCACCCTTGTTTTCTAGCTGAGAAAATAGAGGCCCAGAGAGGTTAAGTAATCTGCCCAAGGGCACACAGCTAGAAAGTTGCTGAGCTGGAATCCTACTGCTTTCTGTCCCCTACTCACACAGCCGCTGCTCTCAGATATCTCGGCCACCATCGCCTGTTGCCTGGACTGCTGCAAGGCCCAAGCAATGGTCTCCTGCCTCCACCCACACCTGGCTTCTTATAGTGAATTTTCCACACATTGGCCACAGTGGGCCTGTTAAAGTATGAGTCAGATCATATCTCTCATCTGCCCACCAGAAGCATGGCTCTCCTATGACTGCCAAGGCCCCAGGCTCCCCTGCTATGTCCCTGAACTCAGACCCACCACACACCCCCTCATCCCACTCCAGCCTCACTGGCCTCAGCCTTATTTCTTCACCCCACCGAACATACACCTGCCCCAGGGCCTTTATACCTACTACTCCTGCTGCCTAAAATGCTCTTCTCTGTTTATCCACAGGACTCATTCCAACAGGTTTCTACTCAAACATCACTTTTTCGAGATGCTTTACCTGCCCTTCCTGCATAAAATAGCCTACCATCTCCTCTCTATTCCTCCCCTCCACCCCCCTCAGCCCTGCTTTCTATTTCTTCAGAGCCATTCTGGCTACTGACATGTGTATACACACTTTTATCTGGTTTTATTTTTTAACTATCTCTAACCTACCAGAATGTAAGCTCTATGAAGGAAGGGGGTTTAGCTCATTTTGTTCGTTTTTGTACCCCAGAGCATAGACTGGTGCCTGGCAGATAGTAGGTGCTTAGTAAATGTTGTCAAACTAATTAATTAAATAAAGCAATTCTAGAGCTGGAGTTCTTAATGTACTCTGCTGTTTCTCCCGCTGTGTTCTCTAAACCTCAGATTCTATGGTGCGGGATATGTCAGCCTTCTCCTGCAGATTAGGGGTCCCTCAGGCTGAGGACCAACTGGACTTCTTGATTACTCCACCACCTACCCCCATCCATCCACATGCAACACCCCTCCCCCAGAGGAATCCGTTCTAGCCGTTCTGGGTGATTACTCAGCCACAACCAGCCAAGCCCTATCTGTGAGGTGCTGCTTTGGGCACCGGCTCAGACCCTGGTAAGCAACATTGCTCGACAAAGCTGGTACTGTCTCGTCCTCATGGATTGCGGCCCACTGACCCAAACTGGACAGTCAGATCAGCAGACTTCTGGCTAGCCCTCAGCTGGGGCAGGCCTTCCAGGTTCACTCCTGCCAGCACTCCCACGTGGCATCGCGGCCCCCATCCCCATCCCCTGCTCTTGACTACAGGGAGTCTCCATCCTCCATGGCTCCTCCCAGGGGGACAGGCCTCCTTTCCGCTCAGCTTCTCCCCCAACCAGCAAGGTACTCGGACCCTCAAGACACTGGTTTCCCCTTCTGTGAAACAGGAAGCCCGGGGCAAGTTTTTTCCTTCCCTTTAAGCAAGCCTAGATTTGTAGAAAGTTTCCCTCAAGGAGTTCTATCCCCAGTTTACAAAGGGATTCACTGCAGAGCTCTTAAACTAGCCAATGACCTCATTCTTAGAACATAGGATGCAATTTACAAAATAAAATTCTGATAGAGGGCTCAACCACACCCACTCCTGCTCTCCCGGATGGGTCCCTGGGAGATGGTGGGGAGAAGGCCAGTGCATTAATAGAAAAAACTTTGGCAGTTTCTTTGTGTGAAACTGAAATGACCTGGTCCCTCTCGAGCCACCGGTCTGTGACTTGGGGCTGTGGGGTTCAGTCTGGGTCCAGCAGGCTTTTGACATGGCTAGGTGCCCCGAGGGCTGGGATACTCAGGAGTGAGAGGGCTAGGTGGGGGCCTAGACGGGTTCTTCTCCTGGACTTTGGCAAAAAGTTTCCTCTGGTAACCGTGGCTGCTCTCCCAGCAATCCCAGGACAGGCAGATGCAAGGCCTCCAGACCAGGAAAAGGAAAGAAGGCCTCTTGGTGTAAGGTCTGACGTTTGGGAGGTGAGTCTCGGTTTCTCCATCTAGCAAGCATTTATAGAGCACCCCTTGTACCAAGGAGGATGCAGGAGCTGGGAGAGAAGCACAGACCTGGTCCCGCCCCAGTGGAGCCCACAGTCTGTGGAAGAGGCGGATGGGAGGCCTTGGTATAGGGCTGGCCCTTGGTGAGGCCATGGAAGGGACACAGGGCCTCAAAGCCCTTTTACAGACCTTGGTATTGCCCCCACCTCCAGAGGTGGTTTTGTAATAGAAACAAACCCAGACCTAGCTCTACAAGCTCCAGACTGATGGTCCTACCACTCCTTAAAGTTGGTCTTCTGTAGGCTTCCTTCCCCCTTGCCTCGATGCTTACTTAGACTTGAACTTGTGTTCTTAGGAAAGGCAATACATTTTCTCTAGGACTTCCATTTTCTCTCCTGGATCCTTTGTTCCAACAGCAGGGATCTGCAAGAAGCTGAGTGGGACTTAGAGGTTCCTAGTGTGGTGAGGAAAAAGAGCCGCTCTAGAAAAGCAATACAGAGAAGTGGTTTAGGGCAAAGACTCTGATGCCAGACCAAGCAGGTGCAGAAGTGTATCACCTTGCTGTACCTCAGTTTCCTCTTCTGTAACATGGAGTGATAATAGTGCCAATCTCTTAGGGGAGGGAGGAAAGAGGAGTCATATGTGAGCACGTAATGTCCACCAGACACTGCTAGGTCCTTTCTGGAGTTTGTTTCATATAGTCTCCACAGTGACACAGGGAGGTGATAGAATTATCACCTCCTTCACCTTCAAAGGCGAAGGAACCCGGGTTCAGAGAGGTAAGAGACTGAGTAGGTCATAAATCAAACCCACTTAGCATTTCTCACACCATGTTTAGTTCTGTTTCATGTCTGTCTCCCCCTCCCGAGGCTGGTAGCATTTAGGAATTGTTAACCCAGCCTGGTGACATAGGCAGTTTGCTGAGAGAGAGGACGTAGTCTGGTCATCACTCATCAGGAAGATTTTTGCTCCCGAAAAGGTTGGGGTGCGGGGCGCCTGGGGGGCCCAGTTGGCTAAGCCTCTGCCTTTGGCTCTGGTCATGATCTCAGGGTCCTGGGATTGAGTCCCGCATCCAGCTCCTGGCTCAGAGGGGAGCCTGCTTCTCCTTCTCCCTCTGCTGCTCCCCCTGCTTGTTCTCACTCTCTCTCACATAAATAAATAAAACCTTTTTTTTTTTTTTTTTAAAGGTTAGGAACTCTCATTTCCTACTTCTTCAGACCCCTCAGAGCCTACCCAGCAAAAGGCCAAGTACTTGTCATGTACTCAGATGCTTTTACTTACTGAGGGGACGAATGAAGGAACAAAGGAAGGAACCAACAAGGCAAGCGCTGAGGGAGAGACAGATTGAAGCAATAAGTGAATCTGAAGGAAATGGGATCCTGCTCTTGATTCTCTTTCTTACACTGGAGGAAAACCAACAGCCAGGGAAGTAGGCCCCTCACTGCAGGAGGGCTGCCTGTGGAGGGTAAGAGTGAGCTCTGTTTTTGTTTGCCTTCCACCAGTGGGGAGCAAGCCCAGGACAGACTCCTCACCCCCTAAGAAAGCCTCACCCCCTGGGGCCCACTCCTCCACGCCTGGCCCCTCTCAGAGGAGGCCTCTCTCTGCATCACTGGAGCAGGCTGAGGGCGCCTTTCCCTTGGGTGCCTGCCCTCAGGCCTGGGAGGGCTGGGGGAAGGGCTGACAGAGGAGGAGGCCTGGGAAGATTTGTTGGGGCCTTTCTGGCCTCTTCCCCCCTTGCCCTCTGAGGGCCAGTGGGCGCCTGGCTCAGGGTAAGTGTTCAATAGACGGCCGAGAATGGCAGGGAGCTCCGCTCACCTTTCAGCCACAATGGGCTCTAAGGGGCCCCAAGCACCAGGGCCATGGAACGAGCTCCCTCCCTCTGCCCTCACAGTCTGCCAGCTGCTTTGGACCCTAGAAGTCAGTGGTCCCCACCCGCATGGGCTTTCCCCAGGCCCTGAGCCCATGCCTATAAACACCCTCCCTGGGAGTCACTCCCCCCCCAGTACTGGAAGCTCTGGCTTTCCCATCAAAGGCCCCAAGGGGAAAATGACCAGTGGGTTAGGGAGTAGAGGCCAGAGCCTCGGTCACTCTGCCTGTGGCTGGCGTCCTGTGGGGTGCCGGCTGGCAAAGGGCAACTCCCTCTTCCCCACACAGAGCTGGCAGGACAGCGGGTTCATCCTCCTTCAGCCACAGCCTGCAAAAAGCTTGTTCCCCTGGAGCCTCGGGCCACTGGCCAGTCCACTGGGGACATCCCTCAGGGAACGGAGGGGCGGGAGGGGCAGGGCGGGCACCCAGGCTGGCGCACTGTGGCCGGCCTCCCTGCTCGGAGGACCGGTGGTTTGCACGTCTGGCTCCCTGTGGCCCAGACAGCCCCAACACATCACGGGGGGACGAGCAGGCTCCTGGCCAAACTCGAATTCACAGCTCAGGCCCTCAGAGGCTCCAAGCCAGGGCCCAAAGGAGTGGGGGCAGGAGGAGAACACAAGAACACAGGACTCTGCAGCCGGGCAGAGTGGGAGGGGTGCTACATTGGGGGGTGGCGGAGGCCAAGAGTCCAGAAGCACCCCGGGGGCAGCTCAGTCATGGGACTCCTGGAGGAGGTAGGCCAGGAATGGGAAGAGAAGCTGGAGGAAAAGAGAGGGAGCGACTACCCAGAGGAATACCCAGGAAACTGGGTGGCTCCTTTCTGTCTCTTCTGACGCTACCCCCCAGCTTCAGGCCCTTCGCCAGGCCAGGCCCCCCCTGGAAGTGCTCCTCCCAGTCCCTCCTCACGACTTCATCCTTCAGGGCCAGCTCCGAGTTAGCCCTCTGAGAGTCTTCCCTGATTCTCCCCAACCAGGAGCAAAGTCATCCTCTGAACTCTCAGAGCACATGATCTGTGTCCCCCTTCTTTCCGTCTGCTTTGCCTCCCACACGTCCTTCGTGTGAGGCCATCAACAAACGTTACTGAAAATGTCACTGTATGGGGCGCTAAGGGGATACTGAACTGAGTTCGACTTGCTTCCTGTTCGCAAGGAGATGGTGGTCGTGGGGCCAGAGCAACGTGAGTGAGTCAACCTTCTCCAGAGACACAGGTGCTAGAATTCGGGTCAGTAAGCATTTCAATGAGCATCTACTACAAGCAGGGCCAGAAATAAGCACTTCGGAAACACAGTCATCAGGGGGAGTGAAGAGACCAGGACAGTGAGAGTTAAGTGCCTGACGAAGGTGGGCCCAGAGGACCTTGGGAGCACAGACTCAGGTCCTCGGGCCAGAGGCACAACCCTAGCTGAGAATCGAGGGATGAGCAGGTCTCAGCCAACACAGGAAGGTGGAAAGGGCCCGGGGAGCAGCACTGCAAAGGTACAGCCTTGGCAGGTTGGGGCACTATGGGTTTGGGGGCCTACTGGAGTGCTAGAAGGTGTGTGAGGCATGTCACCTGGAGGTGTGTTGGGGCCAGAAAGCCAAGTCAACCACATCTGGACCTGAGGCCCACGATGGCTGTTCTCCCCCAGGTCCATTCTCCACCCTGCTCTGTCTGGGGAACCTGGCTCCCACAGGCTCTGGCTTCTGGTTGCATTGAGCCAATGGAAGGCACCAGGAGGTAATCTCAGGAAGGGAAGAGAGAGAGGCCCCCTAGCAGGCTTGCTAGACCATACCTTGGCAAGTGTTGCGTCCCTCTATCTATGACCACAGGTCCTAGCAGGTGACCCCTCTCCTGAAGCAACAGCTACCTCCCTGCTTCCTTCAGACCAACCACTGGCTCCCTCCTGTGTTGGTTCCCTCAGCTCTGTAAACAGCATCCAACTCCCTTCAGTTTCCCCTTTACGACAGTCTTGTAGGCCTGCCTGGACCGTGACCCAGGAACTTGCCTTCGAAGGCCTAGGAGGAGCACTGGAGGGTTTTAGGACAGGGAATGAGCCTGAGGAAATGATGGAGGATCTACTGAGGCTGCACTTTGTGGGTTGGAGAAGCAGAGGAAAGTATTCTAGGCAAAGGAAAAAGTTTGTACTGTGGCACAGAGGTAGGAAAATATGAGGAGTGTGGGCCAGAGTGGTAACTGTCAGAGCTTTTTAAAGTACGACACAATGTGCATTTTAAGCAACTCATCTGTGACCTGTTGGGCATGGATAGGGGAAGAGTACGGGGGATGAGGGGACTGGATGAGATGCCAGAGAAGCCGTGAAGAATCAGATAGAGGCAGTAGCTCTGGGGAGGAAGGAGGACCTTCCTGGGAGGACCCAGGAGGTTTGGAAGGCAAAACTGAGGGGACCTCGTTCCTAAGTGCTGCATTCCGGTGATGGAGCTCAGGAGTTGTGGCTGGGCTGACTACATGGGTGAGCAAGGAAGTCAGAGAAGGAGCGGGACTGGCTGCAGGGAAGGGCAGAGAGAGGGGTCCAGGACAGAGGTGAGAGCTGGAGACCGGAGCTGCTGGTGAAGGTGATGGCAGGGGCCAAAGAGGTGGGTGAGATCCTGGGCCCTGTCTCTGCAGAGCTGGCAAAGGAAGACGTCAAGGAAATCACAAAGCACAAGGTATCGTGCGAGCCGAGGGAAGGAGGTCTAGCTAACGTAGAAAGGAGTCAGTGGTCTATGGGGCAGACATCCCACCATGCCCTGGAATAAAGGTACCTTGTGCCCTGAGGCAAACATCCCAGAATTCCCAAGGGTAAGCACCCCACCATGCCCTGGGGCAGACATCCCGCCATGCCCTGGGGCAAATGTACCACATTATCTGAGATAAACATCCCACCATGCCCTGGGGCAAAGGTCCCTTCACACCCAGGGACTAACATCCCACTATACCTTAGAGCAGACCAGCTCATTGAGAAAGGTTCCATTTCTATGCACTGCAGAATTTCCAAGACCCTTTCTGGGGCACAAACCTTTCTTGAATTATTAACTTCTTTAACCCTCATGGCCACTGCCTTGGAGAGATGATGTACCGCGCCCATGTACTGCTGCTAACGTGAGGCCGGGGTCTGAGCAGGGCAGGCAGACGGATGCCATGTCTTAAGTATGGCACCTGCTGTCCCCTCACTGATGCCCAGTCTCCTCTGTAGCAATGGGCTGCGTGGTGCTGCTCTCTTTCCACACGGGGAGCTTGCTTCCTTCCTTCCCGGGGCAGCACCCTTCCTGTCATGAAGCTGGAGCCCTGGGCTGTCTGATCTCAGTTGCTCTCCCCCACTGGTATTGATCCTGTGGGGGGGGAGTGTGAGTGTGACACCCAGTCTGGTCTCCACAGGAAGCCTTCCCCAGGTTTGAAGACAGAGTCCCACTATTGTCCTTGTCTTCATGCTCATCTCTAGCTGGGGCTCTCCAACCCTGGTTCCCAGCCCTCTGAAAAACTGAGACACCAGACAGAGCTTCATGGGAACAGGGAAGCAGGCTCTGCTTCAGAGACATTCCATGTATGAAGACTAAGACCAGTGATGATCCATGGCGGCTTCCCATCCTCCCTCTTCCCTTTCCAAAGTTGCCCGGTATAGCCCAGGGCCTGGTGGCATGATGAAGCCTGGGGTCCCTCCCAGCCCTGAGATTCTGTGGCTCCGGGGATCCCTCTGCAAGGCCCTAATCCCCAGGGTCCTGAGAACTCCTCTTGAGATAGTTGCTGGGCCATCCTCCTTCCTAGCCTAGCAGACAGCGTGCCTGCCCCCACTACCTGTCCCTGCATAGGAAGAAGCATGCCCGCCCCCACCCCCCCCTCCAGGTTAGTGTATCCCTCTCCCCACAGACACCTCCTGCATCTCACAGCCACAGCCCTAATCCTAGACTTGTTTCAAGCTGAATTCTGAGCCTGTGGTGCAGTAGCTGAGAGGTTGAGGTGGAAAAGGATTTACAGGCCGCATTAAATCATGTGTTTATTGTTAAGTGAGTGGGGCCAGAGGTGCTCAGGAGCTCCGCGTCCCTCCGCACCACTTCGGGTCCCACCAAAGTGCCTACTCTCTCATCCACAAAGGGCACCTCTGGGGCCCTGTCGGCTTCTCCTAGAGGCCCACACCAGTCCCCCTTGCCCCACTCCCCCTGCAGTGGCAGGCAGAGGTTGCCTTATCCCCACTGTACAGATGAAGAGACCTGAGGCCTCACAGGGAGGAGGCCCTCTGCCTTCGGTTGTACTGCAAGGAGGTAGAAATGGCATGGACAGCGTCCTCAGCCTGGTAACACTGGGGCCCTGATTCTTGCAAGCTCATGTAAGCACTCTGGGGTCCTTTTCTGGGAAGAGCTCCCTAGCCTGAGGTAGAAAGGGTATGGGACCCATAGCAGGCCCTGAGCCCAGCTCTGCCTGTAGGACCTCAGACCCCTCAAGCACAGAGACCCCTGGCCTGCAGAGTCAGGGAAGGAACCCCTGTACCCACCCTAACCCCCTTTCCTGAGTGCTGGGGGACAGTGTGATGTTCTATCCCCGGAACCCATCCCTCAGCCCCTACCCTGCCCTCCAGCAACTGCAGCCAGTGCTCCCAGCCAGCGTCTCCCATCTGCCCCGACGGCCACATCCATGTTCCTGCCGGCTCCACTGTTTGTCCTCACGCCCTGCTCTCCCTGCTCACATTCCTGGCCACTTCTCTCCCAACCCACGGTTTCTAGGCATCCCCCATTGGCCACCCCCGCCACCCCAGGTGACCCTGGACAGGACAGGCCATGAAATCCCCGGACGGGTGCTGAGAGACTCCCACCAGGCCACCTGCCCCCAGAAAACAGGCCACTGAGAAGCTGCTGGGTGCAGGGGCTGGACCAGGGCACCCAGGGAGCCAGCAGGCTCCCCGTGTTACTGTGGGCAGGACCAGCTGCCTCGCACTGCTCCTGAAGCAGAGCAGCATCTCTGGTGCATCTCTGGCTCTCTTTAGCTGATATTTTTATAGCTTAAGGTTGGAGGAACGCCAGGGCCAGGGAAGCATGGCCCCTCTGCCTGGGCAGCCCATCTGCCCACCAAGAATGTGCTGTGGTCTTGAACCCCACAGCTCTGTCCAAGTTCCCACGAGGGACCCCAATTCCATCTGAACGACACTGCAGGCATTTAAATGTGTTCCTCATTCCTAGTTTTATGAGATGCCCATAACATACCAGGTTGCATAGACTTGGCGGGGGCCGGAGGAGGGTTTTCCTAACATTTTAGAGGAAAGGAGACTGATGCCCAGAAGGCAGATCGGAGGCCCATTCTGGAGCAGAGGCACAGCAAGGGCAGGAACCCAAGAGTCCCCATCCCCATCTGGGATGCTGACTCCCTTCCAGGCTGGACAGAGAGGGAAAGGCTGCCCAGGTTCTGCAGAATCCTGGCAGAACCCACTGACCTTACAGGGTCCACGTTCTGTTCGGCTAGAGGCTCCTGCCACAGGTGCGCCCCTACCTAGCCCCTGCCACCTTCACCTGACAGAGCTAAGCTGCAAAGCTGAGAGGGGAGCAGATGTCCCGAGGGGGGCCTTTGAGCCAGTGCTTCCAGGACATCCCAGGACTTGTCAATCTGTGCATTTGTCCCTCTGGAGTCAGCCCTCAAGGGCAGTGAGAAAGGACTTCAGTGGCTGCATGAAGTAGGGCTTCCTTGGGAATAGCTGTGTTCTGGACTGAGATAGCCAGAGAAAGAGGGAGGGGGTGCCTATGGGTCTCCTTGTCTCTTCTGGGTGGGGGATGGAGTGAAAGGTGGCAGGGCAGAGCTATTGGCTCTGTGCCCCTCATAGCACCCCTCCTATTCAAGCTAGGATGTGGCTGGGGACAGTGGGAGGGTTGACAAATTTGGGCCAAAATTTCAGATGTTCCCAAAAGAGGTGGCTCATGAAGGAGTAGTCAGTAGGGAGGGAGGGGGAAGAATTGAACAGAAAAGAGCCTGGCAGGAGATTAAGAGAAGACCACGTCTGTGAGGGGCACTGCAACAGGCATTTTATATCTAGTTTTTCACAGCAGGCTTAAAGGGAAGTAGGAGCATTCCCATTGTAGAGATGTGAATACTGAGACTCAGAGAGGTTAAAGTGAGTTTAAATCAGGGGTATTCAAAAACAAATGGCTCTATAAGCTGGAACTCAGACCCAGACTCTGTGATCCCAAGTCTCAAACTCCTTCTTCCCCTCCAGACTGCAAAGCACCTTGAGAACTGTGCTCATTTAGTCCTTCATCATACTGAGCACTGGGCTCAGGGCTTCATAATACAATAGGTGTTCAATAAATGCTGTTGTCCTAATGACTTGTCAGGGTTCCAGTTTCCTTGTTTGTAAAACCAGACTAATGATTCCTTAAGAGGACATGCCTGGAGGTGGTGTTTAGACCAGGGCTCTTGGAGCCCAGCCCCCCGATCTTTGACCTGGGCATCCCAGGCAGTCTGGTGCCATCTGGGCTCAAGAGGCCCTTGATATCCCCATCTCTATCTTTTTTTGTTTCTGTTTTTAGTAATCGCTACACGCCATGTGTGACTCGAACTCAAGACCCTGAGATCGAGAGTCTAGTGCTCTACCAAATGAGCCAGTCAGGCACCCTGTTCCCATCTAGGTCTATGGGAAGACAAGAAGGACACTCAGATACCCCCCAGCATCAGAGTCCATGACCCTAATCTCTGGCTGGGGACCTCTCCACCTTCCACTCCAGGACTGCTCCAGGTAGGTAGCTCAGGAGGTTTAACGAAAAGTTCCCCAGAAGCACACAGAGTATAATCCGTGTTACGTTTTAGGAGGCAGTCCCACAAATAAATGGCAGAGAACAAGGAGTATGTGATTCAGAGAAGTGGCTTGGAAGAGCCCGGGCTTAGCCCTGCTCCTCCCTAGTCACGTGATCATGGGCCAACCTCTCCCTTCTCAGTCTGCTTCCACATCAGCGAAATGGGGATAACTCGACCTACTCTGCGAGTCTTGTAGGAGAGTTGTGAGCCTCAGATGCATGAAGGCTGTTCAAGACTCTTTGTGGGGCGCCTGGTGGCCCAGGTCATGATCCCAGGGTCCTGGGATCTGACAGCCTGCTCAGCCAGGAGTCTGCTTCTCCCTCTTCTATTGCCCAACCCCCACCCCACCCCCAGGCCCCGCATTTGCGCACTCGAGCACTCATTCTCTCTGAAATAAATAAAATCTTTGCGGGGAAAGACACCTTTGCAAGCAAGGAAGAGGTGAACAGAGGTTACTTGGATTTACTCCATTTTCATTTTGTAATTTTCCTTTCTTACTGTAATGCCCAAAAGGCTTGGGAGACATTTCTCCGTTTGATGAGTTTATGGGAAGCCCATACTCCCTCCTGCTTAGAAAAGGTTTCTCATGGATTCGGGTGACGGTAGGAAGTTGCAAGTGCTTAAAACAATGTCTCACGGTTCATAAGATGCTGGTTCAGAGAATGGAGGAAGTAAAGTGCGCTGGGCATGGTTATCACTGTGTCCTGTGCTAGATAGTAACATAAGTTGGTAACATTGGAATGGGACTCCTCTTATGCACCCCAGGTCGGCAAATAAAAAGTTCCTGAAATGAAGATGTTGAATTTAACTCTGATACTAGGTTCACTGTGGGGCAGAAAGGGCCACAGAGACTCACACCTATAAGATTTTGGAAGCATTTCTGGAAACAATTCCCGGTAGCTCTAGGCAAAGAGTGCGTCTGAGGAAGGCGGAGGGGCCACACTGAAATGGGGGTCAGTCACCATACTGTCCCCCACCATCTTCTCCCACTCCCTTCTTCCCCTCCACTTCCCTAGTTCTGCTCCCTTCCCCCAACCCCCTCTGGTACAGCCAGAACCTGGCCTTGTGTTGGGGACTGTGGGGGAAGCCGTGGGAAAAACAATCAAACCTTGGTCAGCCGGATAATTAGCTGTTCCTCTGTGACCATGGCCTCTCTGTCCTCTTCCCGTTGCCACCCCACCACCCCCGCCTGGACAAGGGTTTCCGAACACCCGGGCGACATCACCTCATTAATGTTAATGGCAAATCCGGACATGAGCCCGGATGGTCATAAATTGTCCTGTGGGAGAAAGGGTCAGAGGGTTTGTATCGGCGTGTGCTGCATGTAGGAGCCTGTCACACAAGCAGGGGGTGCACGTGCAAGTATGTACCCCTTGGGGTTTGCACGGGAGAACGTGCGTTATTGCACAAGAGAGGAAGCGTGTATGTGGGAACTGAGTGTGTAGACCATACACATCTGAGTGTGGCTGTGTGTGCGCTTGAAAATTCGTTTGCAGCGACTTGTGCCTCTGTCACAAACACGAGTCCATGGGCATCGAAGTACGGACTGCATGATATTCTGGGGTCTACACATCCCTATGCATGTGAGTGCGTGCATGGAACACACACAGACGTACTGTGAGTGCGCTGTGGCCGAATTTTAGCACCTCAATATAACACCAGGCACATACCATGCACTCAATGAATGTTGGTTATTTTTATCCTTAATAATTCAGTTCTATTTACACAGGTAAACGTGTGCATGCCCAGGGGCCTGCTCCAGACCAGCCTGTGGGTGTGTGGACATCTGTACACAAGCGGACACTATGAATGTATCTGTGAGCCCAAGGGTCGGTGTACACGCATGTAATGTCCAAGTCCTCGAGGCTGTGGGTCCTTCTGTCCTGTCCACGTTCACTGGCACAATAACGGTGGAGAACAGCTGGGCAGCCCCACGGGACTGCCTGAGGAGTGAGGCTGGCACAGCATTCACACCCCCAGGCCCTGCTAACAGGTGGCAGGGGGGAACACAATGCTCAGAGGCACGCAGTCCATGGGCACCACTGACCACCCCAAGGGATGAGCTGGATACCCGGAGCTTCCCCTCCTCCTCCCTTTTTCTACAAATCCCACTAACCTCCAAATTCTGTCAACTCCCCCCCACAAATCTCTCCATTTGTCCAGTCCCCTCTCTGTCCCCTCTCAGGACTGCAAGAGCCTCTTGTGCTCCTAATCCACTCTCCACACAGCAGCGAAAGTGATCTCTTAGAAATGCAGATCTCATCACCTCACTCTGGCTGCCTAAAACCCCTTAATAGCTTTGCATTGCTCTGGATAAGGTCTGCAATCCCCTCGCCTGAGGCCCCATCGCCCACCCTCTCCCTCCGACCCGGCTCCTGTGCACAGCTCCCCGGCCCTCTCAAGGCCCCCACACCCTTGGTTGCCTCTGCCTAGAAGGCTCTTCTCCTCCTGTCCTACTCGCCTTCTCCTCCCCAAACCAGGTCTCACCTCTGGCACCTTCTACTTCCAGATTCCTCCTGTTTTGTCCTTTCCCATCCCCCTTGTAATTCTCTCCAGTGTCTTCAACACACTGGCACCTCAGCTATGGTGCAGCCTTGTCATCCCTGTCTCCTCTGAGCCCTGGGAACTCCCAATGTCATCGCGTCCTGGCCGCCGTGCATCCAGGCGCGGCACGCAGGCCTGGGTCCTGTGTGGTTCCCTGGAACAGCCGGCCCCGGCTCTCCAAAAGCCCACAGACACAGACAGAGAGGAGGCTGCTAGCTTAGTAAATGCACTGAAAGATGTCAGGAGGGGCAGAGAGGGGCTTCGCAGAGGGACAGACAGAGGCGGCCTCAAGAAGTGAAAAGCCAGCCAGGAAAGGGAATTCCAGAGAGCGGAACAGCAGGAGCAGGCAGCATGGGGAGGCCCTGCAGCCTACACCATCGCGGGGGAGGTAATAGAAAGTGAAAGTGGGAAGGCCAGTGGGGACCAGACAGTGGAACCTCAAACACCCTCTCATTTTTTAAATTAATCTGACACCCATTAGCCCGAGATTCCAAACTCTCATTTGTACTGGGGACACTCTTGTCCCTTGGGCATCATGTGGCTGAAGGGTGTCCACCCTGAGGCCTGTTGGAACCAGCTCAAGGACCCCCAGGACGGCCACTGGGTCCACGGCCCCAAATTCCCACTTTATCAGCAGGAAGGAGAGGCCCAGGGAGAAGCAGCAATTTCCCCTCAAACCTAGAGCTTAGCCAAATATCTAAGTTCAGCCCAAATTGGGCCACCCAGCCTGCTCAGAGCCTGTGCTCCAGGGGTCAGGGGCCAGGGGTCAGGCAGCTCCTTCCATAGGAAGGCTTCAGTCCCCTCTAAGTGGAGAGGAGCAGCCCCTCTCACAGGCCTCAGGCAGGAACTTGGGCAAGGCAGCAGATTAGCTCTGTGAGGAGGCCCAGGCAGGGACTCTGGGGGTGGGGGCCTCCATGAGAGGGCCAAGAGCTTTAATTCCCCCCTTTCAGTTGCTGTTGCTAATTCAGGTCCCAAGGGGCTTGCTGAGTTTGTCCTGGACCCAGCCACTTAATCTTATAATACCTCCCAGCAAAGCCCCTTTGTTCTCCCTCTTGCATAAGGTGCTAGGAACTGTGGCCGCCTCCTCCCCCTCGGCACCTCCTTCGTCATTGGCCCAGAGCCTCTGCTGGTGGCTGTGGCTGGCTGCACCTCCAGGCCTTCCTGGGGGTCCCTAGGAACTTTCCGCAGGGGATGTTTAAGGCAGCTAGTTGCTAATAAAGATATCCTCTGGGTCTGTTCCCCCGGCGCCTCCGACCTCTGGAAAGCCTGGCGCTGTACCCCACTGACCCTCTGGGCAGGAGCAAGTCCCCAAATGGGGGCTTTTACTGATCTTGGAAATCTCAGCTGGCTCTGAGACACATCCAGCAATGAGGAGTGCATCCTCTGATCTCCTAGGGGAGAAATGGCTGGGGTCCCCCCTCCTCCTTCCACATTCCTAGGGTTCAGACCAGCTCTGTGGACATGTGAGTTGCACTCTCATACAAGGGCCCGTGTTTAGAAGGGCTGCATACTTGGTTTAATGCTCTGCTGTCACTATCTTGAAATTCTTAATAATGTTGCACAAGCACCGGGCATTCTCATTTTGCCGTGAACCCCACAAATTATGCAGCTGGCTCCGCCTGCAATTTTGGAGCAAGCCCAGGAGCCAGCCAGCAGGGGAACCTGAGGGTGCCCAGAGGGTTCTGGTTCGAGCTCAGCCCTGGTTGGACGTAGGAGCCAGCAAGTCCTTGTCCTCCCTCTGGGACTCCCGTTCCCCCGAGAGAAAATAAGTTCAGCTGACACTGATTTGGGATATTAGACTACTGTGACTAGTTCGAATGCTAAACGTACGGTCTAGAACTGCCCAAAAGACCATGCTCTACAGGGGTCTACACCAAATGGAGATCACTGAAAGCTCAGTGACAGGGAAGGGACAGAAAAGAGGGAGTCTGTCAATGTTCGTCCTTTTGAACTCTGGCAAGAGCCTGCTGCAAGAAGTGTCGGGGCAGCAAGGCAAGGCACCTCTCCTGAGCCTCTGGGTCCCTTCCCCGGGCAGGCACCTGACAGACCAGGAGGGGAGCGGCTAGTCGAGTTGGCCACGATGGAGAGGGAGAGCGGGCATGGCCCTGCTGCCAGTCACCCCTGTTGAAGGCACTCCTCTCTCTGGGCCGGGTCCCCTGTGAGCAGGCCTCTTCTCTGACACCATCCTTGCCTTTGCTAGGGACAAGGGCAGGCTTGTGCTGGCGAGACCCCCAGGAGGTCAGAAGCTCCTGTGGCACCAAGCAAAGAGCCCCTCTCCATATTCCCAAGTTTGGGAAGGACCCAGAGTCTTCCCCAGCTGCCTGATCCCTTCCACGGTGTCCCCAGACCCAAATCATAGTGGGGCCATGTTCAGCCTCCATTCCTCAACCCCTTCTTAATGCACACTGTATGACCCAGAAGCAGAGGCAGCAGCCCAGAGAAAACTCCCTGCTCCTTGGGAGCTGCAGGCTGCCCTCACCCAGAACAGCGGGGGCAGGGCCTGGCTTTGCGCCCGCTGACGCGTGGCTCCCGTGGGTCCCTGAGGGGTTGGCCGGCTCTGGGACCAGCTCCAGAAGTCAGGGCTAAGGATCCACACAGCATGCGGGCTTCCTGGAGCAGAGACACATTTCCTCTCTCCTCCACTCCCCCTTCTGTGGTCAGGACAAGGTTCTCCAGGGTTAGGGCCCAGGGCTCCCAAGCTTGATCCTTCAAACACTCCACAGGGGCATGCTCTATTCCAGTTTCTCCGGAAAAATAGGCCAGGCCAGGAGCTCCAGTAAGACCAAGGACTCTGCCCCATCTGGCTCAGTAGTAAATCCCAGGTCCCCGCACAGGGTCTAACATAGAATAGGGGCCCTTCATATTGTTAACCAAGTGAATGAAGAAGGAATGAATGAATTCATTCTTCAATTTCATTGAGTGGAAGAATGTATGGCCTAATGAATGAAGCAGCACCTAGAAGCTTCCAAAACATCCAAGAAGCTCTTCCTCACTCCTACACAGGCCCTCACATGTGACCAGAGTTCCTCTCATACCTGTGGTTTGCTCTCTGGAGTTGGAACTGATATGGAATAAATGAGGAGGGGCAGTAGGCCCCTTGCCCGGAGTTGGGGGAAGGCCACACCATCTTTCCAAGGACATAGGCCCCAACAACTCAAATACCCAGCACACCAGGATGGAAGCCACCCTGAATCATCACCACCAAACTCCTGGGGCTCAGCTAAAGTGACTATGGCCCAGAGAGGACAAGGAACTTACCCTAGGTCACACAGTGAGTTGGTGGGGGAATTAGGACTAGAATCTAGGACCGCTGAGTCCCTGCCTAGGGCTCCTTCTGTTCCACCAGAGACCAGCCATGACCGACCCAGACACTGTGAGACTAGTTTCAGCCTTGATCAGGTGGACCTGGCCTGGGACCTGAACCCTGGCTGTCTCAAGCTGTGGCAGCCTGGCCACCTGCTGGCCAGAATGCTTGGAATTGCAAGGGAGGTGGTAGGGTCACAGTTTGTTTGGAATCAGACAGCCTTGCACAACTATGAGGCCTGCCGGAAGCTGGGCAGACCACTCTTCCCCACCCCTGCTCTGAGGCCAGAGGGCTGGTGGGGCCACAGCGCACACAGGGCCAAGGTACCAGATCAGGAGGAGAAACCCAGGGCCTGACTGTTTATGGTGGGGATAGCTCTCTAGGCTCTGTTATCAGACCTCCCGCGGGGAGGGACGTCACAGACAGCTGCTTAGGCAGCCGTGGAGAGGGCAGTCAGTGGGCTCTGGTCCCCCCACTTACAGTCTTGGAATGAGCTCCAGCACCCTTCCCTGACAGTTTCTCATGCAGTGTCTTTCATTTGTTCACTGCCACTCGGCCTTCAGCACTGGATCACTCCCATTCTACAGATGGGGCCACCAAGGCTCAGGTAGGTTCTGTACCTTGGCAGAACTCACATAGTGAGGGATCTAAATCCAGAAGAATTCCCCTTCCCCCAGATTTTGCAGCTGAGTGCCTCATGACATTGTCCAGTTCTTACAGCAGCCTGCCTTCCCAGAGCTGTTAAGAACCTGGAACCACAAGGCGCCTGGGTGGCTCAGTCGGTTAAGCATCTGCCTTCAGCTCAGGTCATGATCCCAGGGTCCTGGAATCAGCAGGGTCAGGCACTCTGGGGAGACTGCTCCTCCCTCTCTCTCTGTCCCTCTCCCCCACTCATGTGTGTTCTCTTTCCCCTCTTTAAAATAAATAAATAAAATCTTAAAAAAAAAAAAAAAAGAACCCACAGCCATGAAAAAGATAGATCAGGGGCTATTAATGGACCCTGTCAAGTTGGCAGACCTGCCCAAGTCACCCTCTTCAAGTCAAAACCTTCCATGCTCTCTACTACCCACTACCTTGGGCAGGCCGTGACTCCCCACACCCTACCATGACCTTGCCCCTGCAGGCTTCTCCAGCCTCAGTCCCACATTCTCTCCACTTTGAATCTCACAATGCAGGCCCTAGAAGGTGACTTCGAAAGCATCCCTGGCCAGGCTGTTTCCAGACTCCAAGTTCTCTCTGCCTGGACACCCACAGTCTACCCTTCCCTTCTCATAACATGAGACTCAAATAAAGTGTTATCTTCCTCATGAAGACCTCCTTATCTCCCATGGGCCCTCCATGCCCCCTTAATCCCTTGGCATGCTTATACCACACTAGAGAGTAATGACCTGCTTCAGTGCCTGGTCTATCTGCACCGTGACCATGCATCTACCTCTGGAGTTCAGCACCTAGCCCCAGATGGGGAATCTCAGGGCGGTTCAATGAAGGCTTGTTGAATGAATGAATGGAAGGGAACAATGCCCTGCGGAGGTGCGACTCTGAAGATAGGGAGTGTCCAGAGGGCTTGGAAAGTCACTGCGGGCTGGAAGAACCAGAGGAATCTCATACCACTCTGGAAATGCTGGCCTGAACCCAACAAAGGTGAAATTGAACTAGGATAGATGAAAAATCTCCCCAGTGGGATTCAAAGAGGCTGTGACCAGGCGGCCTGCAGCCCGGCCCAGAGGAATGGAAGGTCATCTCCTGTCCTCCCCGCAGGAGGATCTGGATTCCCAGGACCAGACAGGGAGGGTGTAGCCTCCAGGAGCTCCTGGGACTCTGTCCAGCCCTCTCTCCCGCTCTGAGCAGCACAATACCTTAAGCTCCTGTCCCACAGGCAGGCCCGGAAGTCCATTCATTCTCCCAGGGAAGAGTGGAGACCTTAAATAAAGAAAGTTTATGTAACCTTGCAGAAGCATGCCACATGGCAGTGAGCCGGAGTGGGGGTGGATGAGTACTTCAGCAAGGTGCTCAAGATCACCGAGTGTTCAGCACCAGGATTCTTGATCCAGGGACAGGCTGGAGAGAGAAATGTGCTGTCTGCAGAAGCATAATCGATATTTTAATTTACTACTTGGAAAAAGAAAGCATACCCCCTGTGGTTTCCAAAGACCCACTGTAAGGCAGGGTTCTTGGCTGGTGCTGTGCGTGCGGGGGAGAGCGGGGCAAGGCACTGGGGCCGTGGCTTAAATGAAGTTGCCCTGGGCTGCTTGAGCAGTGTTTGTCCGGACGATTGTTTATAAACAATTGGTGAGTTATTAATAATAACAGCTGTGGTGTACTGCCCCTTCCTTAGCGCCAGGTGCAGACAGAGTTTTCCTATGCATTCTTTGCCTTTGCCTCATTTAATGCATTAATTATGCTTTGCTTTACATTTCTCTGCTCGTAACTCATCTTTTGTGTGTCTGTCTAATTCTCCTACCTTGCCCAGCACATGAACATGCTTTGGGATAGTTACACAGAGAAGTTTTAGAAAATTCTTGCAACAACAGGTATGATTTTAACTTAGTGGTGGTCAGAAACAAGGGAGAGACTCACTGTTAGTTTTTTTAATTTTTAATTTTTTAAATTTTTTTGCTGTTCGTTACTTCCTTGCAGGGCTTTCTTGGGGCTTCTCTGAAAATGGTCATGTACACCCTTTTATCTGGGAAATCCTTGGCACCAACCCACTGAACTCAACAGGCAGCATTACGGGTGTTTTTCCACAATCCTTTTTTAAACCCATGAGCCTTTTCAGGATAGGTCCCACAAGTAAGGTCTTAAAACTGCTACAGCGGTGACTTATTGGAAATGCAGATTCCTGGGCAGCCCCCAGCACCTTTGTGCTCCCAAGTTCCTGGGGCGGAGCCTGGGAATCAGCCTTTCCCACAAGTTTCCTGGATGATTCTTCTGTGCACTCAAGTTTGAGAACCTCTGGTCTCAAGCATGGTAGGTATTCAGGAAATGTTTGCAGAGTGAGCTGTTGGTAAATGAGTTTCGAGAAGTCCAGTGCAAATACAAGTGCCATCTGGGGAGTTGCTCAGGGCTCTTCCCGGCCAAGGCATTGGGTAATGCTGCTTTTGAGCCAATCAGGAGACCTTCCTTGTCTGGGTGCCGTGCTCCATCCCCGTGACTTTCCAAGTTGAAGATTTCTCTGTAAGGGACCAGGCTCCCCATTCTGTCCCTCATTAACTCCCAGAAGCGAGTTCCCAGAGTGGATGGCTAAAGGAGTCGGCCAACTCCCCGCCCCGCCAAACTGCAAACTGTATTCTCTGCCTTCTATGACCAGATGGGCCAGGATCATCTTCTGTGGCCACACTGTAGGTTCAGTGTCAATGCAAAAGACGCACTTACCCCTGGGTGCCTGTTAACCCCTAATTCCAGGTCTAGATTACTCTATTCCTAGGTCTAGGCTGATCCTTGACCTGAGTACAGACTGACTCCTAATCCTTTTTTTTTTTTCAAGATTTTATTTATTTATTTGACAGAGAGAGAGCCCAAGCAGGCAGAGAGGCAGGCAAAGAGAGAGGGGGAAGCAGGCTCCCTGCTGAGCAGAGAGCCGGATGCAGGGCCTGATCCCAGGACCCTGGGATCATGACCTGAGCCGAAGGCAGAAGCTTAACCCACTGAGCCACCCAGGCGCCACGCCCCCCCCCCTTTTTTTTACCTTTTTAAAATTAATTAATTAAAGTAAGCTCTGTCCTGATGTGGGACTTGAACTCATGACCCTGAGAACAAGGGTCGCACACTCTACTGACTGAGCAACCAGCTGCCTCCTGGACTGACTCTTAATCCTAAGTATAAACTGACCCTTAATCCTAAGTATAGCTTGGGTCCGGGGTGCAGACTGAGTCTTAATCTTAAAAACAGACTGACTTCCTACTTCCAGATATACACTTATCCCTGGTCCTGGGTACAGACTGATTCCTAATCCTAGGTAGGTATAAACTGATCCTTAATCCTGGATGCAGTCTGACCCCTGATCCTACCTAACCAGACTAACCCCCCAGCCCAGAAAACAGGCTGGCTTGCAACCCGGGTCAGAGCCTGACCCTCATCTCCCCCTAATTCTCTCCACAGTGTGATCCAATTCTGCGTAGATTATCCGTAACCCTGACCACAGATTGACCTCTTGGGGGCTAATCTAGGAGTGTGAAGGAAATTGGAAAGGGATGTCCTGCCAGCAGAGGCAAGAGAGACGTTTCTTCAAAAAAGGGACGGAATCTGGCCAGCTGTGTTTTGACAGCTTGGGTTTTCCCTACCAGAGCTGAAGCCTTCTTGGGAACTGGGGGCGCTAGAACCTTAAGAATAGGCCAGACACCTATCCTCCACCCCCCACTATTCCTGCCGGTCTGCCCCTGACCTGCGGCCCTATCCAGCCCCCACCCCATCCACTGGTTCATTGGGACAGGGTCAAACATGAAAGGGAAGATGACTGGCCCTGATACAGGCGCCAGGAATGTGCAGGTATCATTAGTGGGCAGACAATGGCACGCTATGGCCTGTCCACTCCCAAGCCCTCCCCAGGATGGACCCCAGACCATGAGCAGAGGAAGCAAGCCCAGAGTATGGTACTAGCAGGGCCAAGTAGACTACCCAGATGGGTAATGGAGACCTGGCTTCTCCCCCAACACACCTCAGTGTCTTGTAAACTGCAGTAGGGGTAAACGCTGCTGATAGCCTGGTGTCCACAAGACCCAGCTGGGCTGCAGATGCTCCCCACCCTGCAGACAGGTTTGAAGGCAGTTGAGTCTTGGGCCTGAAGGCACGAGGATGGAGACCACAGCTTGTAGGCCCAACTTCAGGAGCCACCCCATCCTGGCCAAGAAAGGCATCTGGGTGAAGGGGGCACACCATTCCTTTGGGCAGCTTCCATTTGATGGGGGCCTCAGAGTCCCAGGCCTTAAGGAATTCCCAGCCTGAAGAGAATTCACAAACCCTGACCTCAGGTGGCTCCCAGTCTAAAGGAAAACACAGAGGCCCTGTTTGAAGCCAAAAAACCATCCTCTCCCTTCCCTATAGTGAAGATAGGGGTTCACGGCGCTGCTGGCCAAGTCGGGGGAAGCCTGACAGGTGTTAGTGGCACAGATGAGTCTGTCCCAGTGGCCTCCTTGAAGATGACCCTCAGGGAGGAAGACTAGCTCACCCCTCACATATATACCCACTCCCTGATCCTGAAATTAGGGTCCAAACCATTTCCCTCTCTGCTGCCCAGTACCCAGTGGCCGGAAGCCTGTGCTGGCTTTCCCCTGGGGAGTTGAGGAGGGGTGGGGGGCAGGAACAAGCCTCCCAGGCATTCCTCTTGCATTCCTGGGGCCATGCCCTCCTTCCTCCCTGCCTCAGCCTGGCCATAAACTATTTCAGGCTTGCAAAATCTGGTCTGTTGCTCTCTTATTCACAGCCCCCACTGAGGCCGGGGTCTGGGTCCTGGCCAGGAAACCCACAGCGCCCCCAGAGCCCAGAGGGTCTGGTCAACTGGGACAGAGGAAACCGGGTGACCTCTTGGGCTGCCAACCATTAGAGGGGTTGGGGAGCAGTGGGACCCGGCCCACTCCTCAGGGCAGAGACCCAGAGCCCCACTCCCCACAGCCTGTGCTCCAGGGGAAAATGGAGAAGTGGTTAGGACAGGCCCTTGTGTGTTTGGGGATCCAGCATGGGCAAAGGGCATTCAGACAGATCATCTCAGACAAAGGCTCACCCCCACCACCAGACTCGTGTCTTCATCACCATTTTACAGAGAAAACTGAGCCTCAAACCAGAGCTCTTCTTTAGGCTTGAGCAATGTCTCCCCATCGGTCCATACGCATTGCAGGGGCTGGAACCTGGACTTCTTTCTCTCTGCCCTAGGCCCCATTCTCCTGCCTGCTCGAACGTTGATAAATGTCACTGTCCTTCCCCCTCCACCCCCTGCCCCTAACAACCTGCCACAAACACCAGGGCCCAGGCCCTCCACAGAATCACATTCACCCTTTCCCCCCAGGCCTACCTCCACACTCCCACTTCCCCCTTATAGGATTCTACCCATCTTTGCCTCTCCCTCTGCTCACAAGCTGCCTGTGTCCACACCTCTGTTCTCCTCTGTGCTTGCTGGGCCCTCCTGCCTCTGTCCTGGGATATGACCCAGTTCTGGATTCTCAGGAAAGACACCCAGCACCTCACCCCAGCTCCTCTCTCCCCAAGGTGTGCACCTTCCAGAGCACACGAGGAAAGCTGAGCCTTCCCTCCTTCCAGCGGTGGGGGGTCTGGAAGAAGGGACCTCTGTGGAACAGGGGCCAGATCTGACACCTTACTGTGTTATCAGGTTCCAGAATGGAGAGAGGTGGCCAATGAAGGAATGAGTCCTGCAATTTCTTATTGAGCAAATACATGTTCTAGATGTTTAGAATATGGCAATGAATAAAATGGGGGGGGGGGAAATTCTTGCACCCATGGAGCTTCCTTCTTGGGAGGGGTGGGATGGGAGTGGAAGATAAACCACAAAATATGTAATGTCAGGTACTGCTATGAAGCAAAAGGAAGCTAGAGGTGCTGCGAGAGGCCTGGCTGGGTGTGCATGAAGGATGCTCACCAAATCCATGCTTTTGTGCATAGTTAGTCAAGGGATGAATATGCAAGAGGCTGGACCAGGTCCTGACCCCACACTGCCAATGACTGTATAATCTGGAGCAAGTCATGCCTCCTGTCTGGACCTCAGTTTCCTTATCTGTAAAGTAAGACAGTTGGACTAAAAGGCCATCAAGATCTGACTTTAGCTTTGACCTTCACGGACTCTAACACATTATGTGTCTGTGAATGCAAAGGGGAAAATTTAGAAGTGGCTCTGAGTGGGACCTTTCTGTGCCCTAGCAATTTCCCAGGGCTGATGTTTCTGGTGACGTCACAAAATCTGCATGTTGGCAAGTGAATTTGCATCCTAGGTCCCCGGCTCTGGAAGGCTTGTGATGCAAATGTTAATAAGCAGCACCAACAAACAGACTCACCTATTCAAGCTTCTTCCCAGACCAGGGTGAAGGGAGAGGCGGGGTCAGTTGGGGCTACAAGGAAGGTGGAATTTGCTGGAGGCCTAGGGACTAGTTTACCTCCTTTCCCCTCTCCTGGTGCCCTCAAGCCTGCTTTCCAACACCTCGTCAGACATCCCCACTGGACTGCTCTCCAAATGTCCACGGGGACCCCTTTAGGACCAATGCCCAAGTCCAGGCTTCTGACGACTGAGGCTGGGAGACAAGCTCACCTAAGCCCTGAAGATGAGCTGCCCAACCTTGAGGCCAGTCCTGCTCGGCCCCGCCATCTCCTAGGACAGCAGCCATCAGGGACTGTAGCAGCCTGGTGGGTCCCAGAACACCTCCCTTGCCAGGCACCCCCCTGCCACATGCCGTGCCATTCCTAGAGGCTCCAACTTCTCAATGCACCCCAAGATCAGTAAACATTGTGGCTTCCCCTCCCTGGGACTGCCTGGTCAGGATTTGTAAATCTCAGTCTCCGCTCGCGCTCTCTCTCTCTTTCTCTCTCTCTCTCTCTTATCTGGAGTCTTGTACATGCTCTCTCACACTGAAGTACACAGAAAACTCCAACCCAGGACTAACAATTCGGGGAGGAAAGAAAACTAACATTCATAAGGAGCTTTATTTATGCCCATCTCATTGAATCTCCTGCCACCCCCCGCCCCCACCTTGGAGCAATATTTGAGCACTCCTATTTCACAGAAGAGGAAACAGAGGTGCCCAGTGATACCCTCAAGTGAACCACAGACCCAGGAGTCTGCCTGGTTCTGCCTGACTCCTGGCCGGTGGGCCCACCGCTCCATACTTCCACACCTGCGTGCAAATGGAGGGCTTGTTGCAAACACAGCTCAGAGCCAGGAGTCTGGAGCCTGAGGTGCTGGGCCTCATTCTGCTGCCACCTGTTCAAGGGACCCTGGGCACAGCTCTTCCCCTCCCAAGGCCTCAGTGTCCTCATCTGGGAAATGGAAATCATAATGCCTCTCTTTTCTTTGCATGGGGATGAACCAGATAGTCCTGCTGATTTCCATGTTGAGGGTTCTCTGACTCCAAGCTCCAGCCTCAGGCCACCCAAGGTGGCACACCTCCTCCATGAAGCTGCCCAGGGCCTCCCCTTCAGTGTTGGAGGGAGTGGGGCTGTCAGAGGAGGCCATGCCAGTCAGGGCCCTTTCTTCCACTTGCCCCTGAGCACAGCCCCCACTAGTGCTGACTTACAGCTTTGCCTCCTGCTGACATCAGCACCCACCTGTTTGTGGTGGGAAAAGAGGCCTCTTTGGGAAACAGGTTTGCTAAACCTCAGCCAGGGAGGACCTCCCAGCTGTGCTGTTGAAGCAGGTTTGGTAAATACCCGGGCTGGCACCTCTGGAGAGGGAGTGGGTAATCTGAAAGCAATGCTTCCTCCTGGCGACCAGCCCCTCTCCCCGGCCACCCCAAACCATGATCAAATTTCCAGCCCCATCTTGGGAACTTCCGGCTGGTTCCCTGAGCTCTTCAGCCTATCATACCAATAACCATCCTTCCTCCCACATCCCATCTCCTGTGCCACCTCCCCCACCACGGCTGTCACCATCTTCTGTTATCGCCAACCATCATCCTCCCCCTCCCCCTTCCTCCCCCACCTTCACCCTCACCCCTGCCGCCCGCGGCGCTCATCCGTCCCAACCCAGAGGTCACTGTCTAATCCATAATTGGTCTCACCTCCTGCCTAAATTCTTTACTGAGTGACAAACTTTGGCTGGAATGAAATTTGTCACACAAATCTGGGAGCTCACCATAGTTCCAGGAGGCAAGAGCATCCTGTATGCGACTCGACTGGTGTCCCTTCCAGGAGAGCCTACTCATGTGACCACGTGCAAACACTCAGAGGAGGTAGACACGTCCCTTCCTTACCACCCATCTGTCCCAGGGTGAGCCCAAGGGGCCCAGCTGACGCAGCGCCCTCTCTAATCCTCCTGACGCGCTAAACAGTGTACCTGGTTGTTTAAACACACGGTCCCAGGTGCTGAAGAACAATTAAAAGTGATCACAGGAGATCAGCTTCCCAGATCGATCTTACTTGTCTTAAGCCCAGATAAGCCAAGAGAGGAATCTCTTTCCCAATCTGTCATTTCTGACAGCAGAGATGCTGGATTTCTCCTGGTAGCCAGCTGGGGTTGAGGGAGTTCACACCCCCAGGAACAGAAGAGCTTGCCTTAGCCTTCGTTCAGCCTGATGCCTCTGAAATTTAGCTAGAAAGTATTTGGGAGAATCTCACTTAGCATTCAGTATTTTTTTTAAAAAGGGGGCAAGTAGGAGTCAACATCACCTCACTTCGAGGTGTCAAGTCTGAGGTGGCATCAAAAAAAGACTCGTGTTGGAATCCTGAATCTGCCATTGAACAGTGATGCCTCAGTTTCCTTATCTGTGAAATGGGAATGAGAGCAAAGGACTGGCCTAAGGGTTGAGTGCGTTAGAGAACTCTTAAGCACCTTTTTTAAGGCCCAGCTTGACCACAGGATTGAGCTGAACAACCATTCTAGGCCAGAAAAACTGCACCTACTATCTTGTCTGACCCATGCAATTTTGAGCTCTTCTTATAGGGGTTACTTCCAAAATCAAAACTAAGTTTATTACTGACACTGCAGTTAAAATAGGATAGTGAGTTCTGATGATCTCTTTTATGAAACTGCTTACTAATTTTTATACTCAGACACTCCGACTTTGATCTGTTTTTGTCTTTATGATAGGCTAGCCACAAGACATTGTATCTGCCCCTTCCTGTGGAAGCCTCGCCATGCCCTTTGGCCAGAGGCAAGTCCAGTGGGAACTTCTCACAGTCCCCAAAATCTGAATGTTTCTCAGGACTTGTGCAGAGAAGGAAACAGATGTCTCTCCGCTGACCTCCCCCAGCTGAGCCCCTGGAGGAAAAACCCCGAGTTTTAGAACAGGAATTTTCTTTTTCTTTTTCTTTGTACGATTTATTTATGTATTTTAGAGAGAATGAGAGAGAGCATGTAAGTGTGGAGGAGAGGCAGAAGGAGAGGGAGAGAATCCTCCAACAGACTCCCCACCGAGCAAGGAGCCTGGCGCGGGGCTCAGTCTCATGACCCGGAGATCATGACTTGAGTGGAAACCAAGAGTCAGGCTCTCAGCCTACTGAGCCACCTGGGTGCTAGAGCAGGAATTTTCCAAGACCGGTCCCTGGCCAAGCAGTATGGGCCTTACCTGGGAACTTGCTAGACCTGCAAAAAATTAATTCTCAGGCTCTACCTTCATATGTTGAATCAAGAACTCGTTTCTCTACCTGAGCATACATCACTCAGGTATAAGACGAGTGCGTTTAAGAAACTTAGCCACACATGCGTGGACAGCGGAGCCGTTAAGGCATGTTCAAATCTGGGGCCATCCACTTAGTGGGGCCAAGGAGGGAGGTGGAGCATCACTGGGCCCAGCACTCCAGGGGCATACGGAGAGCGGCCTGGGGTCTGGAGAGAAGTTAGGAATGGTGGGAATTAGAGGAGGGACAGAGGTGGGAGAGGAGCAGCGTGCCTGGCTGGTGCTCTGGCCTCTCACCAGCGGGAGGTCTCAGTGACCTCTCACGGGGGCCTGAGACTCTCTTGGCAGGAGCCTCCTTGTTCCCCAGGCTCACTAGGAACTCATTAGTGGCGTTCCTGGCTGTGGTTTGGCACCCAAAGCTGGTGACCCTCAGACCTGGCCCGGGGCCATCCCTAATAGGGAGCTCCCAGAGGGCCCGAGTTCTTCGGGGTGCTCAGGCCTTGACCGTATAAGCACCCTCCCCCACTGCCCTGTCCACTGTTCTCCCTTCCTGTACACCCAGCGCTGTACCAGGCCTGGAGCTACAGCGAAAGGACACAAAAGCTGTGATTCCTGCCATCAAAGAGCCGGCCCGGCACCCAAGGCCACTCTTTCCCAAGCCCTAATGCATGTGCCAGGATGTGCTGAGCTCTTTGTGAACTTTGTAGGACTTAATGAGACAGTCAGCTATGAAAGAGATACCAGGCCAGGGCAGTGAACTGTGGACACCAGAGGAAGGCGGCCGGCCAGGTATGCAGAGTTCAGAGAGATAGCTGAGCGCAAGGCAGTCAGGAATTTTCCAAACAGGGAGGAGGCCCAGTGCTGGTTTGTACTGGACGTGTGGCGGCAACAGGAAGACTGCCTTCTCTAACTTCTCTTCTCTCTAAGAGTGTCTCTAACGCTCTTGGTCTCTGTCTCTTTCTGCCTTTTCCTCTTCCCATAGATCGACCACTCCATAAATGGGCCAGGTCTCCTTAGGACAGACTGTGACCCTGTCATTAAAACCCTAGGGGGACAATTAACAGGAGAATGGATAGACAAATTATGGTATATCCGCACACTGGAATATGGCTCCGCAGTAAGAGGGAGCGAGTGCCTGGGCTACGGCACAGATGACCTACATGCATATGCTGAATGAAGCCAGCCAGACAGAAAAGACCGTGTTCTGAGTGTGTGAAACTTCTGGGAAAGGTAAAACTCCATAGAGAGAAAACAGATCGATGTGCAGTCGCCTCAGGTTGGGAGTTGGAGTAGAGACCGGCTACTAAAGGCTCAGGGAACTCCGACAGGGGACAGAAGTACTCTAAAACCGGATTTACCGACGGTTGCGCAACTATCCAAAGCTGCCGAAACCACTGAATGTATTCCTGAAGTGCGTAAATGTGAGGCTCCGTGAGTCTAACCTTCCTGAAGAAGCATGACAATTAAAAAAAGAAGATAGTTGACAGATGGTTACACGTGCGGAAAAATATAAAATCATCCCGAACATCAACCACATGATTCCATCGTGTAATCGTGTGGGTACGGGTCCTCAAGGTACAGTTGTCTCAGCTTTTCTGTTACATCGGAAAGTTTTCTCAGTAAAGTGTTGGGGGCAAAGCAGGAAGGTGATCAGAAGATCTGTGGTTTGGAAAGGTCGTTCTGACCACCAGATCGGCAAATGGAAACCACTGACTGCGGCGGGGGTGAGGACGTGGAGCAGCTATTTGGAAGGCCCGTACACCGCCCCTGGAAAAGCACTTGCGCACTTGCGAAAACAGCCCCATCTACCCTCTGGCACAGTAAGTACCCCGCTTGGTCCTGAAGAAGCCCGTACCCTTGTATACCACAAGGCATAGATAAGAATGTTTACAGCAGCCTTATTCACCATAGCCCTGAACTGGAAACAACACAACGATTACCAGCGGCACGGATTAAACTCTGTCTAGTCACACTGTAGGCTACTACAGAGCCACGAGCATAAGCAAACTGGACACACAACACGGTGAATTCTCAATGCTGAGCCCAGGACAGCAGACACAATCAAGTATGTGCGACGTGATTCCATTTATATCACATTCCAAAGTCATGCCGTGCTAACTGTCAGGGCTCGAAGACAGAAGAGTCCCTGCCTTGGGCAGGGGGTGACAACTGGGGAGGGCCATTGAGCAAGACTTACCGGGAGCTGGCAGGGCTCTCTTTCTTGATCTGGATGATTAATTGCATGTAGAACAACACATGAGATCCATGTTACAAAACCATCCAGCTGCGTATTCAGAATTTGTGCACCTTTCCACATGTGTGTTGTAATTAGATAAAGTTAATTAAACAATCAGAAAAAAAAGAAAACTATTCGACCTTCATTCAAGGGCACTCCCACCTTAAACCTGATCCCCCAGGGGCTTCTGGAGAGGCAGCCAATTTGTTTCCACCACTCTGAGCAGCCTGGGATGGACTCCACACCAGATCTAGGGCAGGCAAAGTCCTTGGCATTTATCAGATCTGCAAGGTCATCGGAGGGGAAAGAGGCGTCAGAGGCTTTGATGCCTGACTAGGCCGGGGAGCCCACAAAAGTCCTAGAAAGTTTGGCACACCAGCCTCAATCAGGGTGAATCATAAAGGAGCACTCCAGCCTGGGCCTGTGCGAGATCTGGGCACACAGAGGCTGTGGGTGAGAACGTTTCGATTCAGTAAGAGCTACAGCGGGTCTGCTCTCCTGCCCTAGGCCGCCATCCTCAAACAATCCCCCAGCTGTATTAATCCCCTAAAAGGGCTTCGATAAAAATCTACTAAAATTAACTCAGTAGAAACTCTTTTGTAAAGGAATACTCACCCTTCAGATACATTTCGTGTTGGCGAGGTTTCCATGTTCAGATGACAGGTTTCTCAAAGCAGGGTCTGCTTTTTTCTTTTTTCTTTTTTTATAATGGGCTCCAATTTTCCACGAAGAGAAGGGAGAGAGGTTGGTTGATCTGGTGAGCCACAGCAGGAAGTCTAACTCCAGGTAGAAGAATCAGGCCTCCCCTCAATGACAGTGAATTGCATACTGGCATTGTCTGTATGCCTTCATATGTGTGATAAAATGTTAACAATGTAATGAGAAATTGCGGGTCCCTGGCTCACACACAAATTGGTGACAATAAGCACAATCTAGAGTATTATCCGATTTAACCAATAGTTGTGCTGTGCTAACAGGCGTGGAAAAACCAGCCACCAAAAATCGCAGACTGGTGGTGAGTGCCATATGTTTAATAAAAATGCATAGAGTGAGTGCATGGGTCTTGGCAGAGCTGGCTTTACATTTTGCAAGCTGTAGACCATTCTAGCCTGCCTAGAATCGTCCAACGGGCTTGACTTCACCCAACAAATACCCTCATAGACTTGGGTGATTCCCCCCAAGGAGCTCTACAGCAGGGCCTCCGTGCCCCCAGTAAATTTGGGAAGGTCTGTGTTCAAGTGAAACACACTTGTGTCGACAAGGCATTTCATGGATAAGAGGCTCCAGTCTCTAGGTGAGGACTCCCTCCAGCTGGGGGTGGGGTAGGGGAGCAGACAACCTGGCGGTGTCTTTCCAAATTAAAAATGCACGTGGCCTCCGCCCCAGCGACTCCAGTCCCTGGCACCTTCCCTACAGAGACGTTCCCAAAAGTACCAAGTGAGGTGTGGACCAGGATATTCGTGGGTGGCATTGTTTAGAATAATAAAGGCCCGGAAACAGCCCCGCTTTCTCTCTAGGGGGTCTGGCAACACTATCTCAGAGTGGGCGCGGCAGCCCAGCCAGCGTTTACTCGGAGCCAGGCAGCAACCTCTGCCCTTCGAGAGCGTTCTCTCATGGAATCTGCGCAGAGCGCTCTGAGGTAGACGCCGTTATTAACCCCAGTCCCCAGATGAGGAAACTGAGTCCCTAAGAGACAAACTCACAGGTTTCAACACTAAATGAGTTTTTGTAGCCAAGCAGGGATCTAAACTCCAGAGTTTATGCTCTTTTCCCTCTTCGTGATAAAGTATCTTCCCAGTGAAAATTTGAATCACCAGTTCAACGAATCCCCTGGAGCCATAAAGAAAAGACAAGACAGCTCTATGTGTGCTCACATCACGTGGTTTCCAGATAGATGAAGTGAAAGAGCCAAAACGCAGAGCAGTGTGGGGGAACATCGCCATTTATAAGGGAGGAAAAAAAGTTTATAAATATATTGTGGACTACCTTTACAAAGAGGTACAGAAAGCTGGTAAGTTGGGGGCCTCCGAGAAAGGAAACTAAGTAGTGGCTGGAAGAAAAGTGGAAGAAAAACTTACATTTCTGTTTTGAATGTATTTTTAATCTTTTATTTTATTTTGAGGTGATCTCAAATTTATAGAAAAATTGCAAAGAGCTAACTATACCCTTCATCTAGATTCGCCAATTGTTACTGTACTTGAATTTTCTGTTTTACTGTGTCCATATAGTATCTCTTGGAAATAAAAACTAATAGGACCAAGTAAACAAGCATTTTCTACTTCAGAAATTCTAGAGAGTATATGATGTTAGATGTTCAGTCTCTCAGAAGGAAGCCAACTGCACAGCTTTTTCAGAAAGTCAACCTTGAAACACTCAACCTCTGGAACAGATGCTTCTTCACCCAGAAGAATGTGCCTGAGCCTAGGCTTGTAGAGAAGGGGCATAAGGAGGCTTCCAGAAGTTCAGAGCTGAGGCCAGAGGCTGCTGTGCCTTGTTCCAGGCATTGGGCAGGACAGCGCAGGGACAGGGCAGGACCACAGCAAGTGGGGACGAAATGAAGGTATGCCAGGTGTCCGGGCTATGCCAGCGAGCCCTCCCAATCCTACCTTAGTCCCTTTTATCATCTGCTCAGGCCCTGGTGCCACTGAGTTCAGTGCCTGAGATGGACTGAAGTCCCTCACCCTGTGAGCCAGATACCAGGGGAAAAACCCAAGTCTCAAGACAGGGAGGGCAGAGGTGAATTTTCTGCCACCTTTAAAGGCCTTGCCTCCCCTGAGCACTTGCTACTTAATCCAGGAGCCTGTCACTTGCCTCCTTCCCAGCCCAGTCACTGGGGCTCTGCTACCCTATAATCATCTGCCCTGATTTTTCCAGAGCTTTTCAAGGGTCATCAGCCTGTTTCTTGTGTGCGTCATTCTTTCCTGCCCTCACCCTCACCTGGGATTTTTGTGAAGCCACAGCTGTGTCTCCAGTTCAGACTGGGGCTCCCTGAGGGCATGTCTGTATCTTCCACTCAGACTGAGATTCTTGAGGCCAGGGCTGTGTGTCCCCCTCAGACTGGGGTTCCCTGAGGGCAGGGCTGTGTCTCCCCACTCAGACTGGGGCTCCCTGAGGGCAGGGCTGTGTCTCCCCTCAGACTGGGGCCTCCTGAGGGCAAGACTGTGTCTCCCCCCTCATACTGGGGCTCCCTGAGGCAGGGCTGTGTCTCCCCTCAGAATAGGGTTCTTCAAATCAGAGACCTTGGAGAGCCATAGATTGGGCACTCTCCCCCTCCTCTGTCCATCTCTTTTGGTTCCAAAGCCAAGGCTGTGTGCAGGCCCCTATTTCACACACTTCCCAGTCTGGGTGCAAGCACCCCCTGAGGCCTTTTGCCTTCCTGCAAGGCCTGTAGCCTACAGCAGCGGGCTAGTGGTGGGGCCGTTGCATAACAGCGGCCTGGCCACAGGTTTCCAATGATTCAGCACTACGGGCTACACGGGACTTGTGCGGGGCCAGACCCAGCACAGGGCTCCTCAGAATCAAGGGACAGGAGGTCCAAGGAATCTGGTTCACCTGGGACTCCACAATGTAACCCTGACACACTGAGAAAGGGACACCCTTCCTGGGCCCCTCCTGGCTGCCCTGAGCCTGAGTATATGTACCTGGGCCTGGGTAGGGGTTCCAGCCTGGTGTCGAGCCAGGAGAGCCATCTCACCATTGAGAGGCCCGTTGTTGGGGCCATAAACCCCTTCAGCAGGGTGCAGCCCTCGAGGAGAGGGGCCTGGAGGCCAGCAAAGGAACCCCAAGGGCCAGCCTGGGCCTGGGGGGCCAGCTTGGCAGTTCTTTTTCAAACCACTAGGTGTCACTTCCATTTCAAAGGAACCCACTGGTTGGAATTTTCCCTAGTCAGGTGCCCCCATCGGGTCTTGGGTCTTAAAGGCACACAGGCCACAGGAGAAAACTCCACTTTCTCCTGAGGCCCCAGATGCTGGAAACCTGGCCAGGAGTAGCCTCCAAGCCTGAGCTGAGGCTTTCCGGAGCTCCATAACATCCCACCCCACCTCTGCAGAGAGCCAGAAGGGGCAGAGCCCCGTCTCCTCACCAACCACCCACCCTAAAGGTTATTATGGGGACGATATGTCCCGAAACCAAAAATAAAACACAGGGTCAAACTACTGTGAGTATATTTAGGGGGACAACACCTGAAAGAGGAGATATATACTCCCAGAGATCCTACTCAGGGCCAAGAGATTCTGGATTCACCAGGGCTGTGTAGTCCATCTCCATGGCTTCCGACTGTCAATATACTAGTCACAAATTTCTGATGAGGAGAACTCTGAAGGGAGGTTTGAGGGGCCCTGCTTTTTCCCACCTGTATCCCCAATATTCAGCTGATGCCTCTTGGTTGACTGGTGCCCACCGTAACAATTACAATGCATTTTATTCCACAGCAGGCCCCCAACAACGATCATAAGGTTAATATCCTTTTAACTCCATTTCACAGATGGAGAAACAGAGATGTGGAGAAGGTTAGGAGAGAAAGCTCTTTCCTGGAGTCTTGATGCTCTCACTTCGCCTCCCTCAGTGAGACCCCCACCAGGCTGGGGCCGGGGTCCAGCTGGTGGCTTTTACCCACAGCTCAGGTGGCTGCTTCAGGACACATTGCCTTAAGCTCATTAATTAGCACGGGCTTCTACCCAGTGGTTTCCAAACTTGGTTGCACATTAGAATCACTCAGGGAGCTTTTAAAACTCCCAATGCCCAGGTTGCCCCCACACCAGTGAATTCAAAATACGGGGGAGCTGGAGTGAGAGCCACCATTGGAATGATTTTGAAGATGTCTAAGAGGATCCACTGAGAGGCCAAGTTTGGGGAGTATTGCCAACCGCCTGACCGCTGCGGATTTATCCATGTGTCTGTGGGGATGAGGAGTGTGGGCTGTGGCACAATTAGCGATGACTGGGCTTATA
The DNA here is from genome assembly GCF_011764305.1 of Mustela putorius furo. NCBI lineage: Eukaryota > Metazoa > Chordata > Mammalia > Carnivora > Mustelidae > Mustela > Mustela putorius. The sequence continues at coordinate 10,502,538 of NW_025422123.1, read as the reverse complement.
TTTTATAAGAGGGTGCTCAGTCATGAAGACCTCACCCTTTAGGCCGGTGGATGGTGGTATTTTCCTCCAGAGGAAGGACCGAAGCACAGAGAAGTGAGGTGACTTGCCCGGGGCCTCAGCTCCTAAGTTAGCAGAACTAGGCCTAAAAGCCATCTTTAGAGTTCTCAAACACATTCTGGGCCCCTCTGGAGTTCTCTAAACAGAGGCGCTGGTCTCTGAGGATAATGCCTCTGAGACAAGTTCAGCTTCCTCCAGAGCTGTTAGCTTGACACAAAGAAAACAGTTCCCAGTCAGCATCTGACCCCTTACCCCAGCCACTGAGTGACAGCCAGTCATAACCACCAGTGACCCTTTATCTCAACCACTCCAGGCTCACTCCATCCTGGACGCAGCTTGACCCCTAACCCTGACCACCACTGACCCCTTATTGAGACCACAGGCTGTCCTAACACTGGCCACTGTCCCACTCATATTGAGCATGGCTCAGAATGTGCAGTGCTCTGGGGAAGCCAGTCACAACAGCGGGAACTAGCTCGACATATGATAATCACTAACAAGAACAGAATCAACACATGGAGGCCCGTGGACAAGACAGGAGGCATATTTGTAGCCATGAGTTCTTAAAAGGATCTGGAATATGACTCTCTGAACCATTAGGTTCCCCAAAGCTAGAAAACCTCCAGCCAATCCTCCCACCTCCCACCTTCTGAACTTTGTGTACCCAAGTCTCACACCTCCCCATTGTCTGATCAGACACACATGCATGCACTCACGTGTACACACACACCCACACACACACTGTCATACTCACATACCCCCTTGCTCCTGCTGTCCCCAGGCTGGAATGCCCTTCTGCCTCCCCACATCCATTCTCCAGGATCCCCCCAAGCCCTCGCCTCCCCAGGAAATCTACAAGGCCTGCAGGGTCCCATGATGTCCATGGTTACTGACCCTCTCAGTAAGTGTCACCAGGCCCAAGACAACCAACAGCATGTCACTGAAACCTCTTCGCCAGGTGAGGAGGTCAGGGCCCATGCAGCCATGGAAGGGAAGTTCAGATGGCAACAGGGACACTTGCCTTCACATGCACTCATATATGCACACACTCACCAAGTGTGTTTATAGAGTTTGGAGCAACTGTAAACTTGGCTGGCTCTGGCTGCCCCCAGGAGAGGGAGAACCATAAACACCTCCTGCTCCAGCCAGTTCCTCCCACAAGTCAAGTCACCCCCTGGGATCTGGACGCCTCACTATCTCAGGGAACGGGCTGTACCCATCCATTTTCTGCTCAGTGAGTGAGACTCACTCTCCTGTCCTCAACACAGGAGAAGGGATCCCTCCCAGGACTCTGCCTGAGGTTCTCCTGAGCCTTTGCCCCAGCTACCTCTACCCTTGGGAATACCTCACCCTTCTCTTCTTCCAGGCAACCTGGCCACCCCCAAAGGCTCATGTTAAGTCTTACCTCCTCTAAGACACCTCCACTGATCTCCATCACACATAATAAATAGGACAAGAAAAAAAAAAAAGCATCTGTGGAATAAGACCTCATATTTCACTATTAGGACAAGAAAAAAAAAAAAGCATCTGTGGAATAAGACCTCATATTTCACTATTAGAAACTCATTCCTTTGGCTTAAGAATTGCTCTCTCCTCCGGAAAGATCCCCAGGTATTGACTGCAGTCAATATGTAGGCAGACACCAGCTTGGAGCACATGTTCTGGCTCAAACTCTGTCACTACACATTTGGTGGGGGAGATTGGCCTTTCTCAGTGTACAGCGGGGGGAGCGGGGTACCCCAGAAATCTCCAGGGCCCCTCAGCTCCAGTAGATAGTGACTCCTCCTTCCAATTTTTTTCCCATTTTTTGCCAGGAAATTGCACACTTGCCCTTGACACTTTGAAATGTTGCCATAACTTTAAAGGGGAAGAGCAGTCCTCCTGAGTCGAACCTGAAGCAGGACACAAGTAGGTTAGCTGTAGGAGGGCACTTCCAGACTGTGCAAGGCTCAGGGAACTATAGGGCGAAACCACAGGCTGTCTCCTCTGGAAATCTTTAAAATGCAGGAAAGATGTTCCTCGAAGGCCAAATCTGACTTTGCTGGATGTGGCCCTTTTATTATTACTATTAAAAAGAGAGAGCGTGTGACCTCTCTTCGAGCAAGGAAGGGGGGGGAGCAGGCGTTGATGGAGTTCCCAGTGCCGAATGATGGAGAGCTGAATGCACCCAGGGCCTCACCCCCACCTCTTCCATTGTCCCCTGTTCTCCTTAATGAAGGCTCAAACCAGAGCAGCCAATGAGGCTTAGAAAATCCGCCTGTTGTGTGAGGGGATTTTCCATAAATCTCCCTCATTCAGGCTGCGACAGCCCCGTGCCCTGTGGAGGGAGGGCTGCCCGACTCCTGGGGACCCTCATTAAGAACAGGTGCTTTCTAGCCAGCTCCCTGCTCCTCTGGGCCCCTCAGCTGTCTGGGGGGCTTGGGGGTGGGAGAGGAAACCCGCCAGGCTCCTTGGAGTGTCCTCCAAAGAAAATGACCTTGGACCCCTCCAGGCCTTCCAGGGCAATGAAAGGGGCTCTCGCTCACTGACAGCATGGCAGAGGGTTGGGCGGCACAAATTTGCTTGCCACCCATTCAGGTCCCCCCTGGAAACTTCACAGACCTGTACTGGGAAGTATGGTAGCCACTAGCCACATGTGGCCAGTTACTTTTAAAGGAATTAAAATTAGGTTTTCATTCAGAGGCACAGTTGAAGGGCTCGGTGGCCACATGTGGCTAGTGGCTCCTGTATCCAACAGAGCAGATCTAGAACACACCCACCATCTATTCTCTTGAACAACTCTCCTTATAACCAGTACTAGACAGAGCAGCTTCCCATGGGCAAGGAGGGACCTGAAATTCCGGCATCAACAACAGGAGCAGAAGTCCGGTACTGACAATGGAGAAGTCTCCAAGGACGCAGGGTGCCCCATCTGAGGGAGAGATACAGTCCTTGTCCTCAGGGAGCTGCCAGCCCAAAGAGGGTTAAATAATTCCTTGGCCAGATCTTGTTTTCCAGAGCAGGTGAGGACGCAGGGTCCAGCTGTCACTTAGCAGACTCATTAGCGAAGTCTTCTGGGCCTTACCCTCCCCAGGGGTAATTATTAACAGGCCTCAGGTGTGAGAGACCTGCAGCCAAGGCCCCGCCCTCCCAATGCCGCTGCCCTGCCGCTGCCGAATGGGCCAGCTGGGCATCCTGGGGGGCCCAGAGCTGAGAGTCCCACCTGGAGACAGCCCAGGCCCAAGTCCTGCCCTCCAACCCCCGACACGGAGCCAACCTTGCTTCGTGTTTGATAAGATGAACATCCAGCTGGGGAACAGGGCGCTGACCAGGAGAGTTGCCAGCCTACCACCTCCTCATGAAACCATGGAGACCACTCTGCATTGGGGATGCATCTCTGCAGCCTCAAAGGGGAAAGTCTAATCCCCCCAAATCTGGGCATGGCCTCTAGCCATGTCAGCAGGAATTTTCCACATGTGCTGAGATTTCTGTTTGCCTTCCCCATTAGCTCAACAAGCATGGATGGAAAGATGACTAAGGTAATTAGTGACTGTAGCCATCAATCAGGGACCAAGGGGCCAGGCCAGGACGGGTTGCAGGGGCTGGAGTGGGGCTGAGGAGGCTGTGAGTCAGCCAGAAAGCAGGAGGCACAGGGGCCTACGCTGGACCTGGGAACCTCAGGCCTGAGGAAAGGGGACCCAGGAACAGAGACAGTAAATGGTGGTTTCAGCCTCGTTACCATGGAAACAGCTCCAAACAGGCTCCTGCTACCAAAGAGGGTGCAAGTCCCTGATGGGTCAATGGGCACAGGGTTATTGACAAAGGACTGGGGAAGCCCAGCCCAAACCTCTTGCTGATGGATACAGAAAAGCAGGTTCTTAGAAACTTCCTGTGGCACATCCCAAGCAGGCCCCAGCCATCCTCCACTTCAATAGGCTCCTGATTCTTTTGATCATATGCTTCCATTAATAAAAATTCTGTGATTCTGTGATATGTGCCCCAGCATATGCATATTTGTTTAATTTAGATATACTACCATATTAATAATTATGTACATTATTGAAAAATACGCCCCAAATAGACATTTTTAAAGGGTGAAAGAAAAAATAAATAGAAGCTTCCAGTGCCTTCCCAAACATTGATGGGCCAGCCTTGCCATGTTTCAAGACCACTGAGGTACTTCAAGAGTGTGGGTGACACATTGCTAACTGAGCTCCTTAAATGAGCAAATGTTTCTGTGTTTGCGAATTCAACATCAGCCAGTCTTTCCAGGTTAAGGTTAAGATTAGTTGCTATCTCAAAATTGGTTTGAACTTGAGCTGACCCTCATGCTGGGGGAGAGATGGTGGCAGCACTGGCGATGTCAGCTGACAATGGGCTCAGAGTGCTCCCCAGCCCCCATCGTGACTGTGCTGTGTTCTTCCCTCTGTGTGGACCATTGCCCTGCCGCTCTCTCTGCCCCTGAAAGCGAGTCATCCCTCCAAACTCCAGTTCTGCTCTCTTCTCTTCTCTGGGATGTCTTCACTAGGTCTCGGGCTGGCCAAGTGTCCTACCTCTATGTTCCCACGGCCCAGGATGGATACCTCCATTCTGGTATTTGCCCGGGCTGTGCTGGAATGATGTGTTTAACCCTCCGTTCCCTCGCTAGACTGTGAAGTCCTACAGGGCAGGGGCGGCTCAGCTCTTCTTTGTCTCCTCAGAAGCCAGCGCACATAGACACAGACAGACAAACAAACCTGCTCCTATCCCCACAGTACTCCCCATTCTGATGTTTTGTTTTGTTTTTAAAGATTTTATTTATTTATTTGACAGAGACCACAAGTAGGCAGAGAGGCAGGGAGGAGGAAGCAGGCTCCCTGCTGAGCAAAGAGCCAAATGCAGGGCTCGATCCCAGGACCCCAGGATCATGACCTGAGCCGAAGGCAGAGGCTTTAGCCCACTGAGCCACCCAGACGCCCCTCCCCCATTCTGATGTTCTGAGTCCTCCTGCTTCACATGTAAAGCAGCCCAGGAAGGCCAGGGACTTGACACCAAACCCCAGGATCTCTCAACCAACGACCACAGGATGGAGGGGGATGATACCCGAGCTCACTTCCCCTTGGGTGGTCACTTGGAGGTGACTATTCTATCCAGTCTCCAAGGGGTCCCCAGTGCGGCCCCGCCCCAGGTGCCCACAGCAGGCATCTGCCCAAGCCTCCTTTCCCTGCCTCACTTCCTCACTCCCTGACCACCAGTTCACGGGATCACCTCCCAAATCAGCTACTGGTGCTCAATCCCTCATCTTGATGGGGAACCAGCCCAAGACACGGACCTAGAGTTAGGCGCTTGACACATTCTAATCAAGGAAGGTCTATTGAGCAAATTCTGCGTCCCAGCCATGGAGGGTTCAAAGAGCGGAAAGCTCACTGGGCTGGAGCAGTAGCAGAAAGTTCCTGAGAAGGTAGATGGAACTGAGCCACTGGGGCCGGAGGGGGGTGGGGTAGGGGTGGTGGAACAGGCAGACAGCAGTGGAGATGGAATTCCCAGGAGAAGGAAGGACAGGAGCCAAGGAGGCTGGCAATCAGGCAACCAATCAAGAGGGCAATGAGGAAGCACTAAATGACACATCTTATCCCTGGCACAGGAGCTTTTCCCTTTTCCATGCCTCGTTCACAGTTTCCTCTTTCCTTGAATTCAGAGCCTTGGCAGCTAAACCTGGGGCTTGGCATCTTGGGGGAGGGGCTTCTCAGAAATTCCATGCGCTGGCAGAGAAGCAAGCCCCCTCCCTGCCCCCTCCCTTTGGAACAATCCTCATTAAGAGCTTTCCCAAGACAGGCAAAGGGATTAGGCTGACTTCTGGGAAGGCGGCTGCCTCCACCTGCCCCTCTCCCCATGTCTGCAGAAGGGAGCTGAAGGAAGGAGCCAGGGATTCTCTAGGCTCCTCTGCGGATCATTAGGTACAATTAAAAGCAGGCGGGGGAAACAAATCTGGGCATGCTGACAGTGGACCCTGTAAATGCCCTCATCCACTCTAGTTTCTGGGGGTCCTGCCTTAGCTGGCAGCCATCCAAGCAGTGGCATCCACCATTCCTGGCCACCTACACTCGGTCAGAAAGTCCCCACCCCTTAGAGCTGAGCTTAGAGAGGTCTGGACTAGGGGTCCAGATACTTGCACCCTGCCTGCCTCTTCCATCTGCTGGTTGAAAGACTTTGGCTGAGTCCCTTACCTTACATGTGACTTAGTTTCCCCAGCTGTACCATAAAGGGACTGGGTACTGCCAGAGTCACTTCAGTTCCGGTGTTTCATATTCTAAGTCTGAGCTGCTTTGTGTCCAAGATTCTTCGGTCCAGAGAGTCTGGGGTGCTGACCCACAGATCATACTCAACGGCTCCGGGGTCCCAGGCCGGGGCCCAGGTGCTGTTGCAAACACTGTGGCATTCAGACGGAAAGAGGCCTAGCATCTGAACACTCAAGCACGTTCCAGGGGGAGAAGATCCTACAGCACCCCTTCTCTGAGTCTCCCATGCCTCAGCCATGTCAGGCCCACATATTTCGGGTGAAGTGGTCTCTGACCCCTCCTTGAGGAATGAATGAATCTCCAGAAAGAGTGCTGATCCCCTAGAGCAAGAGTAGTTTCACATAGAACAAATCATGAAGTTAACCTCGTTTTCTCCTTCTACAGGGTCTCTGGTCCTGAGGGACACCACGAATATGGTGAGTCTAGCAATATAGTCTAGCAAGCAATAGGGGCTTGGCATCTAGTCATTCACTAGAGCCTCTCGTCCTATGGTTCCCCTATACCACAGAGGAGCAACCTAGAAAAATGGCATGGTCTTTGGTAGAGGAGGTTAAATAGATTTTTTTTTAAGATTTTATTTATGTATTTGACAGAGAGAGATCACAAGCAGGCAGAGAGAAAGAGAGGAGGAAGCAGGATCTCCGCTGAACAGAGAGCCCGATGCAGGACTCGATCCCAGGACCCTGGGATCATGATCTGAGCCAAAGGCAGAGGCTTAACCCACTGAGCCACCCAGGAGCCCCAGGTGGAGGAGGTTAAACCTCAGGGCAACTTCCTCACTGATATGAGGTCCCAGCAACCTGGCCATGATCTGGGAGAAGGCTCTAAGCTGATACCCCCAAGGCCCCACCCAAACCATCCATAGGCAAAGATAAGCTGGTGTGGCTTTTCCAGGTGCCTTCAGATCCGGAGATGACTTGGATGGGTCCTGCTGCAGTTAGAGTCTCTCCCTGGGCCAGGTGTCCACAGATTAAAGCAAATAGGGTCAGGTCCTTGCACCCTGCCTTGACAGCTTGGCTCTGGGAAATCCTTCACTCCCTAACAGAACACCGCATCCTTCACCTCCCAGGTGTGCATCTTGTGAATAAAAGTATGTCCAAGTTAGAACTATAGTAAGATACGATTTTTCACCTATCAAATTGGCAAAAAAAAAAAAATTTCCGGTAGCACATTTTGTTGGCCAGGCTGTAGGGAAATAATCACACTCATCCATTGCTGGTGGGAGTTCAATTGTTACAACCTCTGCAGAGAACAATTAAGCAATATGTATCAAGATTACAAACACATATAACCATTGACCAACAATTCCAGGTCTGAGAATTGATGCTACAGATATACCTTGTACGTGCGAAATGACGCATGTACGAGATTATTCACTGCAGCATTGTTTGTAAAAACTAAAGAAGGAAATGACCTAACTCAACAAAGGACTGGTTGAATAAATGACAGATCAGCCATACAATGGAATATTATGCAGCTGTAGTAAAAAAAAAAAAAAAAAAAAAGCTCAAGGCATTCTTTACATACCACTATCAAGAGCCCTCTGAGATGGAGTAAACTGAAGAAGTAAGATACAGAACCATGTGTAAAGTATGCTACCTTTTTTGGAGAAAGGGGACAAAATAAGAATAGAAATTTTAAAATTCATGCCTTCCCTCACAGAGGCAAGGCAAAAATTCAAGGGACTTGGAAGGGACTTGAAAAGGACTTGGAAAGAAATTGCCCTACCCACCTCTCCACCTTGGAATAAGAATATAAGAATAGATCCTTTTGTAGTTCATAAGCATGATGATTGGGTGTTCATGCTCCTGTGTGACATGTGCCTCCCTTAAACCTTGTTATGACCTCGGCACATTACCCATCTGATGTGGAAAAAAAAAAAAGAAAAAAGAAAAAAACAAAGAATGTAAGAATAATCCTGTTCTCAGACCTGCTTCTTATCCCTCAGGGCCTTTGCACTTACAAGCTAGCCTCCTTGCTCCTCCCCTGACCTCATTAATACCAATTGTCCTTGGCCAATGAGGAAAGAGCAGAGGCGGTGCTTAATATGTAAATGAGGTATTGGGTCCAGTAGTTGCCAGCCTCTCTCAGGTCCCCCTTCAAAGGAACAAAAACCTGTATTCTGGAGGTCCCTAGTTTGTTCACACTGCAAGTGATGATTTGGTTTCAGCACTGAAGTGTATGTGTCCTCCCTTTGAAATCAATTGCTTGTACTGTTTTCTTTGTACTTAAACAGCAAATTGATTTTCCTTTTGAGTTGTGCAAAAGCTGAAAGTGTAAGGCATTTTATATCTAGTTGTATGTCTGCATATATCTAAGCAAACTTGATTTGAGTTAATACTGGGGTCCCATGAGAATATTTTTCCTTGAAATGAGGTCCTAAACATTACTGATGGTCGAGAAGAATCTGTTTGATTACAAGCTTCTCAAGAGCCTACAAGAAGTCTTTTCTTCTTTTGAAGGTGAAGGGGATATCTTCTCAGGAACGCAGTAAGTGGTTAGTTAATGTCTGTCAAAGTAATGATCTAATTTAAGTAGGAATCTCAGCAGCAAGCAGGCAAGGTCCTGTCCCTCTCCCTCCCTGATGCAATTGGCAAGGAAGCCAGAACTTCATGATGTGGAAGCAGACAGCGCATGGCCCAGCGCCAGCACCTGGCTTGCATCCTCCACGCACCTGCCTGGGAATGGGGGTGGTAGCGGCGACAGACCAGGGCAGACCACTGCCGATGTCGGGCGTGGTCCCCCAAGTCAATGGGAGCGCGTTCCTCAGATAGGGGTGCGATGGTTGGAATGTGAGACCAGAGGCAATGATGGAGCTCGCCAGGCCAAGAGCTGAACAAATATTGACCCTGAGCAGGGCAGACTCTTGAAAGCCCTCCATGGGATGCCTCTCGGTGTTCCCCTATCTCCAGTCGGCCTCACAGCTGGGTGTCTCCAGCCAGGGTGGGGGTGGGGCTGGGGGAGGAGGGTGCTGACTCTCTCTCTGGGGCCCAAGACCCAGAGACCCTGCGTCACCTGACATGAGGTTCCATGGGCTTCCACTCTTGGCTCTCACTGACCTGTGGGCTCTCTAGCCTGGACATGGGTGGCACCTGGATTAGGACACATGCCTCCCTGGAGCCAGGTTGCCTTTAAAATGCCCCATGGAGGTGCTCTCCCCAGGTCTTCATTAAAAAAGAAATGCACTACGGGCCAAGGACAATTGCTCTCCTAATTATTAATAATAATAATGATAAGAAACATTTATTTAGTTTTTTAAAAGATTTTTATTTTTATTTGTCAGAGAGAGAGGGAGAGGTAGGCAGAGGGAGAAGCAGACTCCCCACTGAGCAAGGAATCTGATTCGGGACTGGATCCCAGGACCCTGGCATCATGACCTGAGCCGAAAGCAGATGTTTAACTGACTGAGCCACCCAGGAGTCCCAATGATAAATAACATTTAGTAAGAGTTTTTTGTGTGCTAGGCACTAGATGCTTTATATGTATTAACCCATTTAATCCTCACAACAAGCGTGGGAGGTGAGTATTATTTTTCATCCCCATTTTACAGATGCAGAAACTGACTCACAGGGAGAGTGAGAAGTGCTAGATGGAGAAAAGCCACTCAAAGATATCATGTAAAACATGGAAATGGGGGGGGGTCCTTTAAGAAGGCTGGGTACCAGTCTCCTTTTACAGAAGGGGACACTGAGGCCCAGAGCGGGGATGGCCTGCACAAGGTCATCTGAGCTGAGGAACAAAGGCGCTGAGTCAAAGGTGCGGCTAAGCAGCCGACATTCCTAGGGAGCTGACTGGGGTTACCTGAGGTCTTGTCTTCCAAGATCCTCAATGCTTTGTTTTCTTTTCCTGCAGGCCCGATACTCTGGACAGACACCCCCAGCCCCTCTCCCCATCGAATATCTTTCTCCTTTCCCATCTTATTCACCCTAACCCTGACATTTTCCCCACATCACACCAACAAATCGCTTTCCAGGACCCAGTCCCAGGACCCTCTCTTCTGAGGCTTCTCTGGGATGTGTTCCCAGAACCTCTAATGGACCTCTGTTTCCCAACTTGTTCAATGAGGACGTTTGGACCGGATCATGCCAAGACGCTTCCTCTGTGTCTCTGAGGAGCTAGGAATCTAAGATTCTGAGTCTGTACCTGACAGGGTGGCTGCTGGCCCTGCCTGGGCCTCCTGGGACCCTGCAGGCAGCTGGGGTCTCCCTCTCGGTTTCATGGCCAGGCTGGGAGGAGGAGGAGGTCAAGATTGGAGATGGGAAGATGGGGAGGGTATTCAAGGGGTTCACCCCATTGCCACCCCTCAGTCTTCCAACCAGATTTCCACCCCTCCAGCCCCACATGCTGTTCCAGCTTCCAAGGCCTTGTCCAGATTCCGAGGACCCCTCTGCCAGTGAGGAAAGAAAAGGCAATGTAGGCTGGGGTGGGGTGGAGTGAGCACTGTCCTGGGACAGAGTGGGGTGTGGTTGCCTCACTGGCCTCACAGCCTGGTCTCCCCTCAAAGACTCTGAGGAAGCCCGGCTGGGAATGTGATGGGCCCCTCCAGTTCTGCCAAGGGCAGCACCTTCTGCTTAGAAGGAAACACAGCCTCTGTGTGTGTGTGTGTGTGTGAAGGCGCACGCACGCACACACACGTCCCGCCTGCCCCACCCCAGGCTTGCCCTTGCCTTCCCAGGTCAATGACCTCTGGTACTCCGAAAACACTCAGGGACTCCCATCCTTCTGCCTCGTTCCAGGTCAGACTCACTGAATGAGACCCCCAAGTAAAGAGAAACCTCCTGAGCCCTCTCCTCAGTGCTCACGGCCCACATGCTCCTTGGGAAAAGGGTAAGGCAGCCCCCAGATCCCCACATGGACTAGAACTCTGGCCCACCCTGGCTCAGCCTAGCTCGGTCTGAGTGACAAGATAGTCTATGTCCTGCCAGGGAGATTCTCAAGGAGGCACTCACCTCCTGCATGCCCTCAGGACATGCATTCCCTGGTTCCAAGAAAAACTGGAAGCAAGGAGAGACACACAGACATCTTCTGAGACCCAGGAACAAGTACTCGGGGAAATGAATCAGGTGTTGACACCCTGAGCAGACTAAGAGTGAAGGAGTTTCCTGGGATGGGAAGGAGGAGCCAGACCCAGGGCAGAAGCGGACACTTCAGAACACAGAGGAGCCCCTTCACTTCTCTCACATGGTCCAGAGGAACTGGGCTTGGGAATTCTCTGAACACAGGGATGTCTCCCCTCAGATGGGAGCTCCCTCAGGCAGGGCTCTTTCCCCCCCTCAGACTGGGCTCCCTGAGTGCGGGGCTGTGACTCTTCTCAGACTGTGGTCCCTGAAAGCAGGGCTCTTTCCCCCCCTCAGACAAGGGCTCCCTGAGGGCAGGGCTGTGTTTCTATCTCAGACTGGGGGTTGTTTGAGGGGTAGAAATCAATTGTTTTCCTCATCATACTGGAAGCTTCTAGAATAAGAAATAGGAGCCAAGGCTATAAGTTAAAGACCAATTGTTAAGTCATGACCAGAAAGAAGTCACTTATTTTCTGTCATCTAAATTAATTAATTGATATTTATGGAAAGTAAGGTCACACACATTCTGGATATCAAAAAAAAGTTCAGCTTGGGGATGCCTGAGCAGCTGAGTTAGTTAAGTGTCTGCCTTTGGCTCAGGACATGATCCCAAGGTCCTGGGGTGGAGCCCTATGGCAGGCTCCCTGCTCTGCCAAGGGTCTGCTTCTCGCTCTGCCTGCTGTTCCCCCTGCTTGTGCTGGCTCTCTCTTTCTCTGACAAGTAAATAAAATCTTAAAAAAAAAAAAAGTTCAGCTCAGTCATCAAGCTCACCTACCCTGAGAAACACCTCTTCTACCAGGAGGAACAAAATGAACAGTTAAAATTTCATCTCATTTGCTTTTAATATTAGATAATATATCTAATTATTATTAGATACGGTTATATGGATATGGTTATCATATGGATATATTGGTTATCATATCAACGTAATACCCAGGGATATACCTTGAGAAACCTCCTGTACCCCATTCCTCCCCATTCCTCCCCATATGTAGTCACATTAGCTTCTATGTGTCCTTCTGGTGTTTGTTTATGCAAATGGAAGTAACTACTCCTGCTTTCCCCTCCCCAGAGAGAACTTTCTGGTAGCTAGAACTAGTCCAGTCAAATGCCCAGGCTTGTTTCCCAGTTGTGACGTTGACCTGCTTGAATTTCAGGCCCCTCTCCTGGGGGGGCGGGGGGCAGAGGGGCAACCGATGTCCCTGCGTGCCATGAGGAAGGAGGCAGCCTTTGTAACAGGCCAGCATACAGCAAGTGCTCAGTAAGTGAGCTGACTGATTTTTTTTGTTTTTTGTTTTTTGTTTTTTAGGAAATCATCTGAACTCCATGTGTTTCCTATGCCCTTAAATCGGGCTTAACTGGGCTTGTTGGCAAGTGGATTTGGAGAGAAGAGGTCTTCAGGTGAAGAGGTGGTTTGCGAGAGAGACTGAGGAGTGGGGCGAGGCCAATGCACGCGTAGAGGCAAGTGGCACTTCTGAGGTCTGCGGGTTCTGAGACTCTCCCAGCAAGCCATCCTGGTCCTGGGAACAGAAGGCCAGCCTGTGTATCCCCAGCAGGTCGGGGCCCAGCAGCCTCCGGGGCCGGACCTAAAGCCCTATCTAAGGTACACAGCATTATTTCCATTCCTCCCGCGGGGAGAGCCCAGGCCTCCCAGAGGGCCTGCCACCCACCACTTCGTTAATATTTACCGCCGCTGCAAAATGGCAGGCGCACTGGGGACAGCCCCCTACCACCCAGGAATGCACACAGGGGTGCATGTACCCCACATGCAGCAGATCATGTCTGAGGGTCCCCCCGCAAGCTCCTTCCGTAGCCAGGCAGGCGCCAGCACCAAATCCCTGCACGCCGGCGGGCAGCCCTGGCTCCTTCCAGTGCAGGGAAGAACGTGAGACAGGCAACAGAGCCCTCGACGCCCGGCGCGGGGATCTGGCCCAAACTGAGATATGCTGTGAGTAAACAGAGAATGCACACGGCTTCTGAAGACTGGGCATAAAAAAATCGTGTAAATTATCTCATGACATTTTCATGCCTTGATTAGCTGTTGAAATGAGACTATTTGTGGATATTGTAGGTTAAATAAATAAAGATATGTACAAATACATAAAATAGATGAAAGTGTATACCACCTGTACATTTTAGTCTCTCAGTGTGGCTTGCTACTTACTAATGTGGTGTGTGGCCACACCATCTCCTCCAACCCCTGGAGCCTATTCCACAACCACCCCCAACATCAGGCTGGGGCCCAGGGCGGACAGGAGCCAGTTCTCTGCTCTCTCCTGGTTTCACCCCAGCGCCCAGACACTTTGGAGGGGAGAGGGCTGGCACTGTGTGAGCTGGCTGCCCCTGCTGTCTGCCCTGTCAGTGACAGCGTGTTCTTAGGAAGGCCAAGCCCCCAGCCCTGCGGCCTCGCATGATAACCCTCCTTGGCCTCGGTTGATGATCAGATTAGAAGTTGCTCGTTTCATTCAGCTGATCTTGAGAGAAAGCATTGTTTTCCCAAGACTTGAGATTGAGGCATTCAGCAAGTCGTGGGTCACTCCTGGGTCAGAAGTGGCTTGAAATGCTCACAAATTACAAAATTTCATGGAGAATCCACAGTAAATCTAGAAAAATTCACAGCACCGAGTCTGGTCACATTTCAGCTTCTGCTCCCTCAGCCTTGTTCCACTGCTATGAGACATACCTTCCTAGGAGAGCTCTTCTCTGAATGGTAGACACACATCTCTGCTCCCCAAGTCCACTCCTTTGCAGGCCCTTGGCCCTCTGTGCACTCCCTGCCTGGATCTGCTGGGTCCACTCCCAGCTCCCCTCCCCCAGCTGAACCCAGTTCCCCCATGTGCCTTACACTGCTGAGCCCAGCAGGTCAGTCACCTCCCTCATTCTGGATACGATATGTCCATTAACCCAGCTTGTAATTGCCACGCTCTTCGGATCACTACACGTCACTGCTGACACACCAGGAGCTGTCAACAAGCCTCAAGTCTTTTGTACTCAGATGGTTGATGTGTGGGACCCCCATGCCGAGCCTGGTAAATGCCACCTTGTATCTCTATGTCCCTCACAGCCACCTATCGTGGGCCTCCTGTGTCCCCACTCCCTCCCCAGTGGTTCGATTTTCTTCCCAAGAGGATTGGTTAACATCTGGGCCCTCCTCCAAGTCCTAGCTAGTGGGAGGCGCGATGTCACCCCCCACCTCTCCAGCACGGTGCTCCCATCCTTCCCAGGGTCTCTCCTCGGTCCTCATCCCAGTTCACCTCTCGGCACCATTTGGAACAGTTGGTTACGCCTCTTCACTGAAACCTTTTGCCCACTTTATTTTCAAGCTATCACACTCTCCTGGTTCCCCACCCACCCACCCACCTCCTGGCCTCTCCTTCTCAGCCTCCTTTGCTGGTGCCTCTCTGTGATCCAACTCTGACATTAGAATGCCCCCTGGCTAGTGCTTGGATCCCTTCTCCTCCTAGTCTTCACTCACTCCCTGGGCGATCTCAAGCAGATGAGAGGCTTTAAATAAGATTTGTAAATTGCTGGATCCCAGACTTCAGCCTCCAGCCCAGCCCTCCCCTCTGATTCCCAGAGCTGTATGTCCCATTGTCCCCATTCATCGTCTTCCCATCCGGGTATCTCCCAGGCATTTCAGACTCAGCCTTCCATCCCAGACATCCCATTCATCCCATTCACCATCTCAGGATCTCCGGGCAGGTCAACTTCATCCTTCCGGTTGCTCAGACCAAACGCCTTTGCCATCCCATTGCCCTCGTCCCTTTCTTGCACATCTCCTGGCCAATGTGTCAACAGATCCTGTTGGCTCTACCTTCACAACATAGCAGACTCCAACCATTCCTCTGTCACTTCCAGTCAGGTTCAAGCCACTGTTATTTCTCGCTTGGATTTTTGCAAGAGCCTCCTGACTTTTGCCCTCTTGCTCTTTGGATCACTACAGTTTCCCTGCTCTGCCCTCCGTCTATGCTCAGCAAAGCTGCCAGAATCAGCCTATGAAAACCCAATTCAGACGCCACCCCTCCTCTGCGCAGACTCTCTGAGGGCTCCTGTCTCAGAGTAAAAGTGTCAGGCTTCTTGAGGGCCCCCACAGCCTGCACCATCCAGCTCCCTCCCGACCCCAACCTGTCTCATCTCTTCCATGCTCCCCCTCCCTCTCTGCTCCTCCAACGCCCAAGCATTGCTTCAGCCTCCGTGGCTTTGCAACAGCCTTCCCTCTCTAGAAAGCCTCACAGCTCCCTTCCTCCTTTAGGTCTTTGCTCAAATGCTACCTTTTGAGTGAGGCCTTTCCTGGCAGCCCCATTTGGAATTGCAACCCCACTCTCTGGTACTCTTTATCAGCCTTCCCCACCTAATTTGTCTCCATAGCACTTTTTTTTTCTTTCTAATATGCTATATATTTTTTTCTTTATTATTATTATTTTTAGATTATTTATTTATTTGGGAGAGTGAGCGAGAGAGGCTAAGAGGCAGACACTTAACCAACTGAGCCAGCGGGCGTCCCTGTTTTTCTTACTCAATTTGTTAGTGTTGGTCTCCTACCAATGGAGTGTCAGCTCCAGGAGGGCGGGGACTTTCGTCTGATTCGCTCACAGCTGTATCCCTAGTTCCTAAAGTAGCACCTGACACATAGCAGATAGTCAATCACTATTTGTTGAATGGACAAGACGGGACTAATGACGGAGCCCCTGTGGCATCTATTGTCCTTTTCTAGACCAATGTGGATTTATTAAGCAACATCGTTGACCTATGGCCTTCTAATATATCACATAATTTACTTATTTGTTCTGGATTTCATTCACTGTCGGTCTCCTCCTGTAGAATGTAAGCTCCATGAATGTTTGTTGAATGAATGGATAACCATTTTTCCAGCTACTGACCCATAAAGCTACTTGAGGATCATGGCTCTATTTCTCCATCTTGACCATCAAAGCATCTGAGAGATGTTATCAAGAACTTTGTGAAGTTCCTGCACTTCCCACAATTTCTGCATCTACCAGTATCCAACCCTCTTGGGAGTCAGAAAATCCATTAGTCAGAAATATTCTTTTTTTTTTCTTAAGACTTTATTTATTTATTTGACAGAGAGAGATACAGCAAGAGAGGGAACCCAAGCAGGGGGAGTGAGGGAGGGTGAAGCAGACTCCCTACAGACAGGGAACCTGATGTGGGGCTTGATCCCGGGACCCTGGGATCATGACCTGAGCTAAAGGCAGACACTCAACGACTGAGCCACCCAGGCGCCCCCATTAGTCGGAAATCTTAATAAGAGAAACGCATATTAAAACTAGAGATTCTGTCTATCTGACGGCCCAGCACCAATAAGAACTGAAAGTTGGAAAACACAGAGTTCACCCAAATATAGGGAAACAGACCCTCTCGTATATGAAGATGGGGACATGAATCCGCACAGCTTCTGTGGAGTTGGACAATTTGACAATATCTATCCAAATCAAATGTGCGTAAATTCTCTGCTCGGCAACTCCCTCTCTGAGTATTTATTCTATAGAAATGCATACATATCGCATATGTCAAACATGCAGAAAGTGATATGTATGCAAAGTTATTCATTGTAGACATGACAATGAGAGAGAAGGCCTGGCGGCTGTAGGGGGCCGGTGGGATAAATGACAGGGCGTCCTACTATGGTACTCCCAGGCTGTCGAAAGAACAGGCAGCCCCACTTGCACTGTTGCGTAAAAATCTCCGCAATCTACTGTTAGAGGAAGAGAAACTTCGATAAAATGTGGCAAGTGAAATATGCCACATTTGCCCTTTTTAAAGAGTAGGTAGATGGGTGCGTCATATACATGACTGGAGGCCTTTGAGGAGCGCAGCTGGGGGGCTAGCAGACAGCGGGGAGAGGGGGACTCTGCTCTGTATACTTCTTGGTGCTTTTTGAATCTTATTCTGTGGGTATTTCTTATCTACTTTGCAACACTCTTGTTTTTAATTGGTCTGACACGCTAGTCACGGAGAGCCCCTGCTGGGTCCCTGACACCACCCGGCCACCTCCCTTTCTAAGTGCTCATGAACCATCCCTGTCCCAGTCTGCAAGGATCCTGGCCCAGAACGGCCCTCAGCTGTGAAGTTATAGATTCCAAACCTCTCTTTTTGAAACTCAGAGCCACATTTCCCCTGCACCCAGCCCCGTGCTCTGAGCTTTCTCAGAGGGGAGCAAGAAGACCCAGCAGTCTTATCCAGAAGATTCCCTTGTGCCTGAAATGTTTTACGGTGAGAGCCCCCCTGCATCCCCCAGGAGCAGCTGCTGGGAAGGGCTTCTCTTTCTTCTCCCAATGTGGCCTTGTCTCTGGTCTCTGTCAGAGGGACCCCGACAACACAGCCCGAGGAACACCCCCTTTCTCCACTCCCCATTGCTTAGGCCTGGCCTTGGCCAGGTCTCCACGGGCTCTTCAGTTGCTCCTGGTATCTCACAAAGTTCTGCCTATTTTTGTCTTCCAGGCACTGTGTTCACAGGCTCATGGCCCCGTCTCGGATTTGCCCTTCCCTTCTTTGCTCGAGCCTTCCTAAAACAGCAACGCAGCGCCGAGCTGCCATGCCGCCCACTGATCTTAGCCGCCGCTCCTCTTTCTTCAGCACTGGGACATAGACTACCCTGCGTGTGATTGCACAGTCTGATGTACATTTTGGGGAGCTTCCCAGCCCTCTTGAGACATCTGTCCCTCCAGAGATTCGTGCCATGGAATCCTTCCTATCTTGTCGCTGAGATATTGGCAGGCAGATTTGGAAAATCTTACTACAGGCCCTTAGCAGCTCTTGTCTGGATGGGGCAGGAACCTCCCTGCTTCCGCCTGAGCTTCTCCCAGCCTCTCCCATCCATTCGCAGTGCCCCAACTTTCTTAAAATCCCAGCTCACCAGGCCCCTCCTCTGCCGAAAGCCATTCAAGACCCTACAGGATAGAATCCAAGTAAGCAGCCGGACTTGCAAAGCCCACTACGGTCTGGTTTCTTGTCACATCTCCACCTGCATCCACCTCTACCTCTCTGACTTCTTTCTTGAACTTAATATCTAACTGTGCACACATGCCTGTGCTTCTCCTCCGGCTATTCCATCCACCTAGGTTCCCCTTCCGACTGGTCTTGATAGATGTGCCCCAGACCTTGCTCAGGGATCACCTTTTCCAGCACCACTGCCCCCCCACCCCCTGCTAACTCTGCAGGGGGCTAACTCTGCCCCTCTGGTTTCTCTCTGCATCCCTGGCCTGATCTTAGCTCTTAATGCATGTAGAAAACACTGTTCCTTCTACCTAATGGCCCAGCACTTCCTCCAGAACCCCCACCTTTCAGGTGGCAATGGATCCAGGCCCCAGGAATGAACCAAGGCTCATCTAAGATGTCACGAGCATCCTGTCCGCCCTCCCCCACCCCCAATGCCTGACCCTCACTTTCCCGGTCTCCCTTGCAGCGTTGCCTTTCAGTCCTGGCCAATGAGACATGAAAGGTCCTTTTCTGTGGAGTTTCTGGGAAATACTTTTCTTCCCTGATAAAAATGCAGCCTCATTTTCTCCTGGGCCTTTTTGTTTCCTGCCTTGAATATAATTATAGGAGGCGCTGCAGCCACCATCTTGCAACCCTGAGGTAACACGCATGTGGACAATAAGTTCACGGGTTGAGGAGAGCAGAGCAGAAAGACAGAAAAAGCCTGAGCTTCTGATAACATCACTGAGCTCTTTCACCAAACCTGGAGCCATAGTATGTCCTAGAAAATGCTCTTGTTGGAGTTCTCCATGGCCATATGATAGGCTCTTGAGGACAGGAATAGTGCCTTAGGCCTCTTGATGTTCCCAGAATGTGTTCCTAACACAATGACTCAGGAAATGACGGTTCAAGTGAGTTGGACCGAAGTCCCTTCCCTGACAGTTCTGAATAAGGGGACAGGTTCACTTTTATCCCACATTTCTCAGATCACGGCCATTCTTTCCACCAATCCTTCTTCCTTCATTCTCTTCCCCCAATCGTCTGAGACATGAAATGGTCTCCAGCACCAGGCAGAAACGAGCCAGATGCCTGGCAAGTCTTCACAGTTGAGGGGCCCATGCACTGGGTCCTGCCCTGGGCCAGGGGGACTCCATGGGTCAAGAAAACACCACCTCCATCCTCTCCCTGTCCCCGTGGGTAAGGGCACAGGACACACACTGTCAGCTTAGACCAGGCCTCCAGACCCGGATCCTGACTGCTTTCAGGGCATCTCCTCTTTGCTGTCTTCAGGAAAAGAAGTTCTTCAAAGGCAGAAGCCTGGCCTTCAAGATGGACCCCAGCCTCCGAAAGTGTAGACACACAAAGAGGGCACTGCCTCCGCCATCCCTGACTGCACTGCCCGCTGCCCCTCCCAGGGCCTGGCTCAGGAAAATGCGAAATTCCAGAATGAACTGCCAGCCCTGTGCCTCTGTCTGGCTCTTTATTAGTGGACTCAATGATTTGAGTTACGAAACATCCTTTTTTTTTTTTTTGAACCTTTTTTTCCCCATATACCCACTTTTCTTTATTATTGTCTTTTTTTATTCTTCTTTCTTTCTTTATTTATTTGATTTCTTTTCAGTGTACCAGAATTGATTGTTTATGTACCACACCCAGTGCTCCATGCAATGTGTGCCCTCCATAATACCCACCACCAGGCTCCCCCAACCTCCCACCCCCCGCCTCTTCAAAACCCTCAGGTTGTTTTTCAGAGTCCATAGTCTCTCATGGTTCGTCTCCCCTTCCAATTTCCCCCAACTCCCTTCTCGAAACGTACTTTTTAAACCTAATTGATGCTGGGCGCCTGGGTGGCTCAGTGGATTAAGCTTCTTCCTTCGGCTCAGGTCATGATCTCAGGGTCCTGGGATCCAGTCCCACATTGGGGGGGGGGTGTCTCTGCTCAGCAGGAAGCTTGCTTCCTGCCTGCCTCTCTGCCTACTTGTGATCTCTGTCAAATAAACAAATAAAATCTTAAAACAAACAAACCTAATTGATGCTGAGCACTTAAACTACTGATAGCATTTCATGTTGATTCCCAAGGGCTCCAACTACCTGTACTAAATATTGAACACAGACTCAGTCTTCTGGTAATATATGACAGAGAGCGTCACGCCGCAGCCGCGCACTCTGCTTTGCCCACATTCTCAGCAGGTAACTCACCTGGCCTGGGGCTCCATTTGCTACCCCTCCGCTCTCTCCGAGAAGCCTGCAGATCGATGCCCACCATCCACCCCAGGGGGGATCAGCAACATGCCCACCACTTTGGCTCCCACAGCCCAACCCCGGAGGGGCCTCAGAGCCACTGTGTTTGTCCTCAGACCTGTTTGTCAGTGGCTCTTGTTAGTCATTGCACAATTTAGTCGACTCCGGCTTAACACAATGAAGTATGACTGTGAGAAGAAAGTTTTCCTGTTTTCTTAAAAATCCAAGTTGAATGTTTGGAAGAGTCCCGTAACAGCAAACCACTGAAAACACGGCCATTGAGTTGGAGGTGTAAAAGGCAAACCGCAAAGAGTGGGGCCAGCAGGCCACGTGGTTGTGGTTGCTCAAAATCTAGAAGAATCCTCCCCTTGATTAGTTCTTAAGAGGTGTGATGTTCTCCCTGTACTTTAAACCAAAACTAGAACCCAGAGAAGACAGCGTGTCACAGGATGGTTTGTATGAGAGAAAACATTCAGGGCTCAGGAGGGGCTGGGCCCAGAGGAGGCCTCAGTCATGTATCAAAAGGCTGGCAAATATGAGCGCATCCATTGGTCTCCAGTTAAAATGAGCTATTCGCCCCGTGCATGTCTATGAGCCCTGTGCTAACCAGCCGATTGCAAGTCCTGATGGAGAGAGGTGTTAGGAGGGCTTCCCAGTGCCAAGCGTAAACCCTACAGCAGAGGACTTATCACTCTGAGCCTCCGTGTCCTCATGGGTGATATCCGACCCACTTCAGAAGGCTAGGAAGATTAACTGGGACGGTGAAGTGGTTAGCCTAGTGCCCAGCACATAGGAAGCACTCCAATCACCAGCCAACCAATTAAGCAAGTGAGAAATCTCAGACCTGCTCCTCATGGATCCCTCTCCCACCCCTCCCAATGCCACTCCAGTGACCCCGGAAACCCCATGCGGGCTGCTGCTGAAAACCTCTTGACGAGGTCCTAGGGGGCACCCTCCTCTCTCACAGGAGGACAGTCCACACATCTCTCCCCACCTCAGATTCCATCCTCTTCCAGCAACAAGAAGGGTGTTTTTATTTATTTATTTAAAGATTTTACTTATTTATTTGACAGAGAGAGAGATCACAAGTAGGCAGAGAGGCAGGCAGAGAGAGAGGAAGGGAAGCAGGCTCCCTGCTGAGCAGAGAGCCCGATGCGGGGCTTGAACCCAGGACCCTGGGATCATAACCTGAGCCAAAGGCAGAGGCTTTAACCCACTGAGCCACCCAGGCACCCAAGAGGGGTGTTTTTAAAATGCAAATCTGATCACATCACTCCTTTGCAACGTTCCAGGCTCCTTCCAATAGCTGAGAAGGCACTCTGCACATACGTGCAGGCCCTTGTGTACGCACACGCGCGCAAGCACAGAGAGCACTCCGGCCACACCAGCCACCTGTCAGCTCCTCAGAAATGCACTCTGCCCCCTCCTGCCTCAGGACCTTTGTACATACTGCCTGTACCTAGAACAGTACTTACCTCTTCTCAACCTGGTAAATGCTCCTCACCCTTCAGGCCTCTACTTACATGCCACATTCTTGGGAATACTTTCTCTTTCACTTCTTTAAAAAAATGTTTATTCAGCACCTTCTACGTGCCAGGCTTGTTCTCACTATTGGGGATACAACATGACCATGACAGACAAGAATCCCTGCCCTCATAAAGATGATATTCTAGTGTGAAAGAAAGATAATAAACAATCAGATAAATAATATTTTCAGGCAGTGGTGATAAAGGAATCTGATCAAAAACAAGATTCATTTTATTGCCAGAAGAAATAAAGGGTTAGAAAAAAAATGATTTATATTTTTTTATTTGTTTAAGCAAAAATTAAGATTCACCAGTATATGGAAGGCATTTTTTTGATATATGTCAAACATGTGACACAGAATACACATACATGTATTTGCCTAGAGTAATATACCAATTTGCATTAAAATTTAGTTCTAGAATGTTGTTTTCTGTTGGTGTAGTTTTGAGAAGGTGAGTCTGGTGCGTTCCACGACTCAACAGGTAAAATCCAATACGATGGCATTGCTTCTGTGTATACACACACGAACACACGATACCTGGAAACCAGCTTGCAGAGCCCGTCACAGGTGGCAGACTCACATGTGTACATACGCAAAGATATTATTAACATCACACACACACACACACACACACACACACACACACAGAGTGATGAACACAGAAACCAGGGTCAGGGTGTGAGCACTCCCCCCCACAAAAGCTGGTGCTCCCACCGGAGGTATGATTGCTGAGAGAGATGAGTTCCTCTTCTCTTAAGATGTCATCATTCAGATGATAAGCAGCAGCTGGGGTGGCAAGTGGAGGCCCTAAATCCCCCCCCCCAACAGTTACCCAGCAACCTGATCCCTGGCAAAGGCTGAGGTTAAATTAAAATAAAGAGAGATCAAGGTACATTGTAATTTTGTGGTCACTCTTTTCCCTGGCCTGCACGCAGCCCCCAAGCCCAGTGGCACATTCACAACCCACCCCATCACTGACAGAGCCCACCTCACCCACAACACGCACACACACAGTCCCCACACCTCATGTGATCCCCTCATGGATCCCCCCTGCACTCGCACCCACAAATCACACACTCCTACATCAGCCCATCTCGCACGGCACACAGAAACACAAGGCAGCCACCAGACCTCCCTCCCCCACCCACACATATCCAGTGCCCCTGCCCTGCTCTCTTTCTCCTCACCACTGCCTGCAAGAGGTGACTCACTGCTCTTACACCCAGAGCCAGCCATGCAGGGCAAAGTGGTACCCCCACCCTAGCCCCAAGCCAACATCCAAGTCTCCCCACTGTCCGCTGGCACCTGACCTTGCTGCCGCACTGCCCATAAATACCCAAAGAAAGGCCAAAGTCTTTGGGGACAAGGTCTCTCCTAAGTGGGGCGGGGCAAGTCATAGGATCTGAGGTGACATCAGAGTTCTTGGGACATCAAGAACACAGGGAGGGTTGAACCCTGGGCAGAGCACAGAGCTGACCACCCAGGTCCCTGTGTGCCTGGGACCCATGGGCACAGCTGGTCATGGCAACAATGTCCACGAATAGAGGATAGTGGGGGGGTCCACAGAGGAGAGATCCAGGGAAGTCCCCAGGGAAGGATCAGGAATGATCCTTCAACCCTCACTCCAAGCCTTGGCTCCAGGGGGCCTCTGGGAGTAATAATGCCTAGGAGATCATCAGGAAAGTCATATCAGAGAGCATCTGGAAGGAGACATGGCCAGGACCCTCTCCAAATGCCAAAGGGTCTTCTCTTCTCTCTGATCCCCTGGTTCCAAGGGAGAACCAGGCAGCCAACAAGCTAGAAGGAAAACAGGCACAGAATGGTCCAGGCCTTCCTGGGGGAGGAAACCAGCACTGAGATTCTATGATTCAGTGACCTGGCACAGGGGAACACAGGGGAGGAAGAAAAGGAAGAGTGGCTGCCTTCCTCCAGCCCCAGCCTCTCCTGACCTGCCACCCCAGGCACACAGCCCCTGTCCCAGCCCAGCCTCAGGATCCCTTTACTAACGGCTAAGAACCAGCGGTTTACCTCCCCTCGCAGGGCGGGGGGGTGGGGGCTGGGGAAGACCAAGAACCAACCATGAAGCAGATCGATAGAGAACAGGGCAAAACAGGCCAGGGAACTGCCAGGAGAAACTAAGGGCGGAGTAAGGAAAGACTGCCTGATTGACAAAAGACACTAAAATCCAATTAACAAATAGTGACTGAGTACCAGGTCTGCACTGGGCACTGGGCTAGGTGCTAGAGCCGCCAAGATGTAGGGAATGTGTTCTCTGACCTCAAAGAGCTGAGACTATAATAAAGTAATAATAATAACAGCCAGGACCTGTATCATCTTGGTGATATGTTAAGTCTTGTTTTATGAGTCATCTGATTCTCATAACCAGCCTTCTAAGCTAGAAACTGTTATGCCTCCTGTTTCAAAGATGGCAAAGAAACTGGGGCATAGAAGGGTTAAGCAACCTGCCCAAGACTGTACCACCAAGAAGAGGATCTGAACGAGGCATTCTGGCTCCAGAGTCTGTGCTCTCCTCCATCTTGTCTTCCCCCCATGGACAGCCATCTCACACCCATTCTCCACAGCACCGGAAGCCCCCCATCTCTCCCACCACGCTACCCCCAGCCCAAATCATGGGTCATTACAGATCATCTTCCTTTCACCAAACACACACATAGAGCACCTGCTATTTGCGGGTCCTGTGCTGGTATTGGTCATGTGTCCCTCAACCAGGCCAGGGCCTGACTCCTAGGGGGCTCTGTGTTTGGTGGGTGAGGCCAGCCAGGTGGTCCCACTGTCAATGCAGGGAGACAGCCCTAGACGTGACTCTGGAAACTCAGGTGAAGTAGCCAGCCCCAAGCATGGCAACATCAGGAAGAAGGGTCATTCGTGAAACTTAGAATCTTCTCTGCATCTGGACACCTGGCTGTCTCAGTAGAGCATGCGGCTCTTGATCTCGGGGTGAGTTCAAGTGTTGCACTGCATATGGAGATTGCTTTAAAAAACAAATTTTAAAGAATCCTTGGTGCATCAAAAGATTCTATCAACAGAGTAAAGAGGCCACCCCCCAAATGGGAGAAAATATTTACAAATCATATATCTGATACCCGATAAGAGATTAATACCTGGAATGTGTAGAGCACTCCCAAAACTCAACGAAGAAAATACCCAATTCAAAAACAGGCAAAGAACTTAAAGAGACGACATACAGATGGCCAATAAACACATGAAAAGACGCTCAACTCCACTCCTCATCAGAGAAATGCAAATCAAAAGTAGAATAAGAGACACCTGAGTGGCTCAGTGGGTTAAGTCTCTGCCTTCAGCCCAGGTCATGATCTCAGAGACCTGGGATCGAGCCCCACATCGGGCTCTCTGCTCAGCAGGGAGCCTGCTTCCCCCTCTCTCTCTGCCTGCCTCTCTGCCTACTTGTGATCTCTCTGTCAAATAAGTAAATAAAATCTTAAAAAAAAAAAAAAAAAAAAAAAAAAAAAACAACGTAGAATGAGGTATGCCCTTACACCCATCCAGATGGCCACCATCAAACAACCTGAGAATCACAAGTGCTGACTAGGATGTGGAGAAATTGACACTTGACGGGAACAGAAGATGGTGCAGTCTTTGTGGAAAACAGTTTGGTGCCTCCTCAAAATATGAAAAATGGACTTACCATATGATCCAGCAACTTCGTTTCTGGGCATATGACCCCCAAAGAATTGAAGGTAGGGTTTGAAAAAGGTATGCACAACCTGCGTTCATAGGGAGGACGTGGCAAACATTATTCACACTGGCTACAACGCGGAAGCAATCCAAGGGCCTCTCAGCTGATGAATGGATCAGCCTGAGGTGGTCTATACAAACTATGGAGTATCATTCACCCTTCAAAAGGGAGGAAACTCTACCATTACGCCACAACATGGACGAACCTTGAAGACGTTTTGCTAAGTCCAATAAGCCAGCCACATAACGATGGACACTCCACTGTGAGCTACCTAGAGTAGCCCAATTCACTGAGACAGGAAGTACACGGCGGCCGCCAGGGGCTGGGGTCAGCCGGGGAAAGGGAGTCCGGGAGTCCGTGCCTCATGGGTACAGAGCTGCAGCTGGAAAAGATGAAAAAGCTCTAGAGAAGGATGGTGGGATGCTTGCACAACAATAGGAATGTACTTAATGTCACCGAACTGTGCCCTTTAAAGTGGTTGAGGCAGTAAATTTTATGTTAAGTGCGCTTTACCACAATAAACAAAAATTAAGTAAAAGAATTAGAGGCAAAGTGTAACTCCAAAGCGAGCGAGCCTGAACAGAGAAAGTTCTTTGAGGGAGGGCTGGAGAAGCAGTGTAGTGGGAAGCCGTGTGAGGCCCAGGCTGAGGAGGGCTGGTCGCCCACCAGGGCTCTCTAGGCTTCGGTCACAGAACTTCCTCGCTCCAGGGCTCAGTGTCTTCGTCTATCTAGTGGGATTAATAAAACTTTCTCTGCCAAAACCCTAAAAAATTGTGTGTGCAAAGGGCTTGAGGAAGGATAAGCTGCCAGCCTGTGGTCTTTGAGCCAAATGATAATAGTTAAAAGCCACAGGCAGGAATCTGGGGGAAATCATTAGATTTCAATGCCTGCAAAAAGACAAAAGTCATGAATTGCTCTGTGAACCATGAGTAGGAATGGAGAGTGAACTTGAGTAAAGCCTTCACAGAAAGAGGGACACTCCTGTCCATGGCAGTCTCTCCTGTGAGGTCATCTTGTCCATCCCTCTGCCTCTTCTGGGCCTGTGCTACTGGACAAGCCCCCTCAAGGCCCCCAGGCCCTCCCGTAGGGAACCCCCAGATGCCACAGCCACTTGCAGCCACAGAGCCCAAGGCAGTAACAGACAATGCAACATGGCCAAGCTTGAGGCCACGAGATTGCTGCTGTTTCCCACCCTGGCTCGCACACACTGACATCTGGGACTAGTGTGACCCCATCCTGCTCTTCCTGCGGATTTGTCCTTTTGTGACCGGAGTAGCGCACTTAGCAAAATGTCCTCCAGTTTGATCTACGTTGTGGTGTCTGGTAGAATTTCCTTCCTTTGGAGGGCTGAATAGTCCTCCATTGTATGCACAGACCAAATTTTGCTTATTCCTTCATCCATTCCCAGGCTGGCTAGGGCAAATCATGAAAGCCTTCTGGAGCCTTGACTGAGCCAGTGTGCTGGAGAAACAGCCGGGCCGCAGCCCATCACCCTCTGTGGTAAAAAACACAAACCTTTGATACAACCCAGACCAGGGGTTGAGTCCTGCTCTGCCCCTGCCATGTGTGTGATCTCAGGCAGTTACATAAGCTCTCCAGGCTCCCTTCTCCACTCTGGGAAACGTGGGGGTGAGATCCGTACCCTCTCGCAGGGCTGTTGATAGGATCACAGATGTCTCTCTCTCTCTCTCTCTCTCTCTCTCTATATATATATATATATATATATATATCCTCAGGGCCCAACAAAGGGTGGCCCTTGTTATCAATACTATTACTTACTATTCTGCTTCCCGAGGCTGGAAGGGTGGGACTGAGAGGGAGAATGGAAGGGCTGGGCAGTTCACGGGTGATGCTGGCAAATCTTCCAAGTGTGGGGGACATGCATATGTCTAGTGGTTGAGGATGAGGGACCCCAGGGACCTGCCTAGCCAAGGCCTGACCTCCTGAGGGCCCAAGACCTGCTCTCCCCTCTCATTTGGCTGGAAGACACCCCCCCCACCCCTACTGTGGGAATTCTAAGCCTCGAAAGTTTTTTTGTCTCCCAAACCGCTCTCCTGTCAGAGCTGGGGGTTGAGGGGAGCAGCGCCCTGGACTTTACCCTCCCTTTCAGGCTCACAAGTTCCCTGGGCTGTCTGCCCTTAAAGACACACATGGGCCAAGTCCAGCCAAGAGGGGAGGCAACCCCAAGAGGTATGTTCAAAGGGCCACGATCCTCCTCTTCATGTGTCAGCCCAGCACCGCCCCAGGCCACCCCTCTGTCTTCACCTCCCACCCATCCTCGTACACACTGTCCTCCGGGGCTGTTGGTGATCCAACAGGTAACCATTAACCCCGAGTGAAGGTGCTGGCCCTTTAAGGCTACCCTGGGAAGAAATGACAAAATCACCCCACTGGACTTTGTGCCCTGAGGCTGTGGGGGGGGTGGACAGGAATAAGGCCTGGGAGCTACAAGTAGCCGGCTCAGGCCAGCTGGCAGCCAACAAGTCCCTTTCCTTCTCCCTTCCTCTGATAGGTTAGCCCTGCTCGTGAGAAATGGGACCTCTGCTGTGCACACAAGTGTCCAGGAGGCACACTCTCGCTGAAGAACATCCTCTCTGCCCCAGCTGCTTCTTCATACCCTTCTCTTTCCAACAGGTATCTCAGCCTGGGCCATCTTTTCAATGCCTATCTGCCACTGGGCGAGGAGGAGACCCTGGTAAGAACCACTTTCTCTGTGCCCCACCTCCAGACCAGCCTGGTGAAGGCACTGGCCTCGTGAAGGAAAAGGGACAAAGGGTGACTCTGGGAGGGACCTCAGGGGGGAATCAGAACACTTGCATTCTGTCCCCTTTGGGTTCTGGCCACATCGCCCCATCCGGACCAGACCTCGGGTTCTAGGTCACTGCGGGACCTCAGGAGTATCTCTGCCCATCTCCGAGCCATCATGTTTGGCAGTAGGCGACGGGCCCTCTCATTGCAGGCTGCTGGCTGTGGCTCCTGATGGGGCAGGGCTTGCTGGGGAACAGCCTACATTCTCCCCTTCTCCAAGAACCAGGCCCCAGGCTGGTCACTGGCATATCTTGGACTAACAGAGATGAGCAAGGGCTCTCTTAAACACCTTGACCACATGAATGGTTGTGTAAGAATGCTTTAAGGGCCTCAGGGGCCACCTCCTCAGGGAAGTTTTCTCTGACTGCCCCAACATTTGGCTCCAATGCTGAAGACTGTTCTGGTAAATATCTCACCTCCTGAGGTAAGGAACTATATCACCTCCAACTCTGAGAACCAGAATGAGCACAGCGCCTGGCACATTGAAGGCTCTGGCCGAAGGTCTTTTTAGTGAAAAATGCATGAACATCAATAGTTTTAAAATATCAGCACTGCACACCAAAGGGGCCCCAGCTCTGAGGAAGGATGTGCTGGTTGGGCCAGGACAGGCCCAAGCTCTTAAACTACAAACTTGGGTGACCTTGAGAGATTATCTGACCTTCCTGGCCCTGCTTTGGCCCAGATCCCACAGGCCAGTTGGTTAGTAAGCATCACTTAGGAGTCTACTGTGTGCAGGACACAGGGTTGGGGTGGGGATCAGGGGGTGACACGAGAGAATAAGAAGACCCAGTCTCTGCATTCACAGAGCCTACCTGTGGTTGAAGGCACCCACCTAAAAGAGCAACAGCGAGCAGAAGTCGGGACAAGATAGAGAGGCAGACCAAAGGCAGGAATGAGAAGATGATAAGAGCAGTGTGGAAGCAAGCCCGGCAGGTTTCCTGGAGGAGGTGAGTTCTGAACCGTAGACCCAGGACGTTAATCTCAATCCTCCATTCACCAGTCTATTGGACCAGATGTTGTCACCGGCCTGTGAGGACACAATGGTAAACAGACACTGTCCTCACAGATAAGTGAGGACAGCCTTATGAAGAAGCCAGCATCTTGACTCAGGTGACCACATAATCTGAGATGAGGCCTGATAGATACAGAAACCACGTGCAGAAACAGGAAGTGCATCTCGGAAGGTCAAATGAAGAAATCTTCCGGGAGAATCTGAGCTTCTAAGGAGGCAGGAGACAAAGTTAATGAGAAGGGCAGGAGGAACCTTATAAGGCAACAGGTACCTGACAGATAAACAAGGTTAATGAGGACCTGTTGTTTCTCCAGGTTCTTGGTGACCTCACCTTTGACCAACAATTTCCTGGCACTGGCTCAGGCTGCCAAGCGGGGTAGAGGGGGAGGAAGAGGAGTATAAACAGCAGGTGAGGCCAAAGGTGGTTCTGGAAGGCAAGGGGCACATT
Source organism: Mustela putorius furo (assembly GCF_011764305.1). Lineage (NCBI taxonomy): Eukaryota > Metazoa > Chordata > Mammalia > Carnivora > Mustelidae > Mustela > Mustela putorius. Next base: position 10,472,473 of record NW_025422123.1, on the reverse strand, counting down.
CCGAAAAGTCTCCCCAGCCTGAGGCCTGTGGCAGAGCCCAAAGTCCGATAGCGAACCCACACCTGCATTCCAGCCATCCAAAGGGACCATGAGTACCTGAGAACCCACCAGAAAGGATGGCCCCCGGTGCCTGGGAATTCCTCCCCTCCCCAGCTCCCCAAGTGCCCCCTTCTCCAGGAGGCCTTCTGGGTTCAGTGGAAGGAACTGAAGATTTCCATCTGGGCATGACCTCCTTCCCCGTCGGCCTCCTCCTCTTCTCCCTTCTCCTCACTCCCCCTGCCCAGAGTGCCAGTGGGAGAACCTAAGAGGTAGTTGCTGGCTCCAGGCCCACGCTGCCAGTCACAGTCTGTGTGATCTCGGGCAAGTCACCCAGCCTCCCCAAACCTTGGGTTTGTCATCTGGAAGACAGAGCTGCTGACAGGGAAGGCTTTCACAGGGTTTTTAGAAAGAATAAATGAGATAATGTACATGAAATAAAAGTAGACATTACTATTCTAAATGCTGGGTGTTATTCTGGTATCACGCAAACTTCTCATTTACTCAAGAGGAAACAGGTCCAGAAAAGACATGAAAAAAATTGGGGAATGGGGTACTCTCTCTCTCTCTTGCTTCCCCTTCCTCCTTCTATTACTCATCTTAGTCAGCCTGGCCTTCTAAATATGGGCTCCTAAGCTTTAGGGCGCACAGAACCCTTGGAGAACGCAAGAGCAGAGAACTTTCTGTCCCCCAGACACATTCATTGGCCTACCCCCCAAATCTGTGTGAGTGATTTCAGGCAGCTTATTCTTATTTGCCTCAGGCTGGAGGTGCTGTCTCTGTGACAGATGAGAAGGAGAGGCTGCCACAGTCTTCAGGTCATGCTTCCATAGTCACAGCTCCGGGAAAGTGAGAAATGACAAGGGGCAAAGCCCCAACTTCAGGGAGCAAACCTCAGCTAGAGGGTCCCCCAAAGCCCTGGGAAGGAAGTCCTATCTGAGACCCCACCCCTCCAAATAGCTCACCAGCCTCTTCCTACCCCCCCCCCCACATTCCCAATCCACAAAAACCCCTGAGCTAGTTCATTCCATTCTGATCCTTGAAAGTCAAAAAGTCAAACAGAATCTGAGAGGCTATCTGTGCAAACCTCTTTATCTTTCCAGATGAGGAATATAAACAACAAAAGATAGACGGACTTGCTTGAAGTCACCTGGATAATCAGTACAGGAGCCAGGCTGAACTAGCCAACGCCGTCCCCCAGTGTGCGCCAAGAACCTACTGTGTGCTCTGGGCCCTGCTGGTAGGGGTGGGGCCGCCAAGAATTGATGAGCTGCAACTTGATTGGCCAAGCAAGCCTAAAATCCTTGGAATGAGAGCACAAACAGGTTACCAAGCTCCTGATTGTGTAAGAGAGCTTGCAAAATCTCTTCAAGTTAGCAAAGGCAGAACTGGAACGTCGGTCCATCCATCCATCCATCCATTCGTTCATTTGTTCATTTATTCAACAAATATGTATCAAATCCCAAACGCTAGGCATGAGCACGCAGTGGTAAATCACCCAGACCAGGTGCCTGCTCTCCTGGAACTCTAGAGAGGGAGAAAGACAATAAACATGTAAACAAAATTAATTCAGCTAGTGAGGAATACTACGGAGAAAATAAAACATGATGTAATGGTTGGCGTGACTGATATCGTCGAGGGGAGGTGCTCAAGGGAGGCCTCTTGGAGGAGGTGATATTTGAGCTGACTCCTAAAAGATGAGGAGGAGGCATACAGACAAAGGTGTGGAGCTGGAATGTTCTAGAAGGAGGGAACAGCAAGTGCAAAGTCCCTAAGGCAAACATGAAACTGATATGTTCAAGGAACTGAGAGATCAGTGTGTATAGGGGGTGAGAGGGGCCTCCAGGAGGTGGAAGAGGTGGTCAGGAGGCAGGTAAGGAGGGCAGGATTTATGCGGCAAGTGCAGAGGGTTTAAGCAGAGAGGCAGTGTGATCCCACATATGGTGTCAAAGCTCAGCCTGGCTGCTGGGAGGGGCACAAATTGGAGGGACTGGAGGGGAACAAGGAAGCCACAGAACCCAGGAGAGACGGCAGGAAGAGTGGAGCAAGGGGTGGAAATATTTTTGAAGTAGAACAGGCCCCAGGATTGCTGATGGATTTGGATGTGGGGCTCAAGCAAAAGCAGAGATCAAATATGAAAGCCAGGCTGTGGGCCTGAGCGACCATGGGGGTGGCGGTCCCATTTCCAGGTACAGGAAAGTAACAGGTTCCAAGGGAAGCCAAGGGTTACCAGTTGTGTTTCAGGACAAAAGAGCCCAGTGTCCTTTGCTCACAACCTTTTCCATTAATGTCTAGCATAGAAGAGTGTCCACATGACAACAAAAGATAGAGCCTTTTCAAGAATTCAAAGGAGGTTGTAACAGAGGATGGGGAAGCAGAGGCCTGGCTCTGAAAATGGTCAAAATCTCCAGAACTGTATCCATCACAGTAGAATTTCAAAATTATTTTCCTTCTGGGTTTTCTACACAGTGCAGCAGGCAGCCGGGCCATGCGGCCGGGGACAGCGGGGCTGGCAGGGCACCCTCATGTACTGGTGTTCGTGGTTCTCTTGCTCACTCTTTCAGCCCATTTTCATGTTAAACAAATGCAATTGCTGGATTTGGGCATGGTTGCTTTTTCTAAGTCGAGAGTTTCTTTTTATCGGAAAAAACTACCAGCTGGGATCAAATACAAAACCACACTCTCGGTGTCACCTTCTGAGGGAAACCCAGGTATTAGACCCTGCACCCAGAGCTCCCACTGGGGGCCTCCTGGGTTGCGGGGTGACACTGACCATCTCCCCTGTGCCTGTTAGGGCAGACCCCAGAGAAAGGTGACGGATTTCTCATCTAGGGATTCTGGGTGGGAAACCCAGCCTCTTTCTTCCTGTATCCTGTAAGGCTTCACTGGAGCCCCCACCCCCATTAAGCCCTTGGGGTTAAGCCCTTCTCAGCCCTGCCTCAGCCGTGCTTCTCACCTGGGCCTCTGCTAACTCCTGCCACATCCTTCCTCTTTCTCTTCCTCCTAGTAACCACCCTATGGTCCTTGTCTACTTTTTTTTTTTCTTTTAAGATTTTATTTATTTATTTGACAGACAAAGAGAGTGAATAAGAGAAAATAAGCTATGGGGGGGCGCGGAGAGGCAGAGGGAGAAGCAGTGTTCCCACTGAACTCAATGAGGGGCTCGATCCCAGCACCCTGGGGTCATGACCTGAGCCAAAGAAAGATGCTCAACCGACTGAGCCTCCCAGGCGCCCTGGTCCTTACCTACTTCTGACTAGAGGTGTCCGACAGTCTTCCTCATGTGCCTTTCTCGCACTAAGCCACCTCCTCCAGAAAGCCCCCAGTGGTTAAGCCTGATGCCATCATCAACCTGGTAGTACAGTTTCTGGCCTTCCCCCCCCCCCCCTCTGATCTGGATACAGATGTATGATCATCCTAGGGAGAGAGAGAGCAAGAGCGAGAGAGCTTCCCCTTCAGACGGGGGAGATCTTACAGGGCCTCAGAGTGACCAGTGGACATGCCCCAATTCTCTTCTGCAGGAACTGCCCTCCCCCTACATATGGGCTGATTCCTGGTCATTGTCCTGCCTTCCTACTCTCCCTGGTCCCTTCCATTCAGCCAACAAATATTTACTGGATGCCTCCTCTGAGCCAGAGAAGTCCCAGGAGCACACCAGTGAAGGAGGAAGACAAAGCCCCAGGTGTCTGGGGGACTGTTGTTCCAGGTGGAGGGACAGGTTATAAACGGAGACATTGATGGGGGAGGGGTGAGAGGGTAAGTAGAGGCAGAGGGAACAGGTCCCTCCCACAGGGATAGGTGCTAGTCCCTCTCTCAACAAAATGAGCATCTACTATGTGCTGGATCCTGTTCCAAGGAAGGATTTAAGATACATCAGTGAACAAAACAGAGACACTTGCCCCTGTGGTAGTTTAATTCTAGTTGGAGGTGAGGGGAGACCAGCACTGTATCATGCACATAACAAAAGCTTTTTATAATGTGAGGGCATTAAAAAGTGATCAGCATTTAGGAGACAGAGTAAGATGAGAGACAAGAGCGTGGGGGAAATGTTGCCATTTTTAAACAGACAACTCCAGGGAGGCCTCATTTTGCAGGTGGTATTTGAGCAAAAATTTGAAGAAGGTGAGGGAATGAATCCTGTAGACAGCTGGAGAACATTCCAGGCAGAGGGGGAAGGTTGTGCAAAGGCCCTGGTGCAGGAGTATGCCGCATATGTTTGAAGGACAGCAAGGAGGCCTGTGGAAAGGGAGGACCTGAAGACCAAAGTCAGGGAAGAAGCCAGGCTGGGAAGGGAATATGGAGGTCCTTGAGGGCCATGTGAGGGCTTTGGCTTTTACCCTGAGGGAAATCAGGAGCCGCTGCAGGTATCTGAGCCCGAGAAAAATGTGATCTGAGCCACCCTTTCCTCACTAAGGGGCATAATTGTAGAAAGTGATGGAGGAGGAGGCTGCTGCTTGAGGTAATGAGATCAGTGGGTCTCTGAGGAAGAGCATCTAAGCTGGGGTCTGAGGGGCAGAGATTGGGTGCCCCCCCTTCTTCCCCCTCCTCATCCTCGGTCTGTCAACCAGGCCGAGCCTTCTGCTGTCAAACTGCACCTCTCTCTTCTCCCCTCACATCTCCTTTCTGCTCCCTCATCCTCTCTCTCCCTCCCTCTCTCCTCCCACCCCCTTGCTGACCCTCCCTCTCTCCTCATCTCCCTCCTTCTTCTCGCCTCTCCTTGTCTTCAGCCTTGCCCCATGGGGATGAGGGCTTCCCCCTTCCCAGAGTTCCTAGGAAACAATTGTAAAACCACTAGGAAAGGCCACAGCAGGCCCTTGGCAGGAGGGAGGAAGGCAGATTACAGTGTCTGGTCCTGGATGCTCACCCTGTAATCAGCAGGGTGTCTTAGGTGGACAGGGACACTGGGGCAGGCCCTGCCAGGCCAGGACTTCTCATCCCCAGTCCACTCCTTCCCAGCCCCCCACCTCAAGCAAGAGCGGGGAGAGAGAGAGAGAAGGCATCTTGCAGGCTTTCCCTCAGCCCAGTCTTCACACCTTAATAGGGGGAGAAGCGAAAAGAAACTTCCAAGGTTTCCAACACAAACCCTCATGGTGCAGAGGGTGTGACCCAAGGGCAACAGTGCAGCCCCGGGTCTCATAGTCAGATTCAAACCCAGGATGCTGTCCACAGCCCAGACTGTCTCATCCTGTGGCCCAGTCCTCAGGATCAAGCAGCAGGTCAAGGCTTCTCCAGGAGCCCCTGCCTCGGGCAAAGAAGACAGGGCTGGCAGACACTCTCTAAGAGCAGAGCAGGATAGCGGGTTATGGGCTGCTGGCTGCTGTCTCCAAAGGGAAAACTCTCCCATTGACCGTGACCCTAATCCCACACCTCTTAGGGACAGTGGAAATGGCTCAACACAGCAGCTCTCCTGTCCTCTAGGAAAGGAGCCTCACAAGGTCAGCCTCCCGGGTCACCTGTCTGTCCAGGAACAGAACCAGCTCTTCCCGGCTATCAGGTGCCACGCGTGGATGTGGCCTCCAGCACCTGAGTCATCTGTGACTCATCGCCCTCTGCCCTAGGTCCCAAGAGGGTTGGGCTGGGTGGACTCGGCTTGGGAATGGGATAAGACCTGTCCAGTGTCCCTGCTTCAGGCAGGCCTGTCCCTGTCCTCTCTGAATTGAGACAGAAAGTGTCAGACCCCTCATGGAGGACACCCAGGTCAACACACATTTGCTCACAGAGGAGCCAGAGCCCTCCCACCGTCACACACACATGCACGTGCGCACGCACACACACATGTACATACACACACTCCCTTGCAGTGCCTTCTCACTCACACATGTGCTGTGTAGACCCACATCCCCTTGAGTTTCCATCTAGCCCAGAGCACAAGTCTGGGAGTCAGGGTTTACACTTACTTCCCTGTATGACCTCAAGAGAGGATTCTTCCCCTTTCCAGGCCTCAGTTACCTCCTCTGATCTGGGACTCACAGACCTCCAACATCCCTTCTATTCCTAAATCACAAGAGGGATTTTAGGAAGTGACTTCAGACCTGTGGTCAGCCAGTGAAGGAGAGAGTTAGCAGGGTGAAGGTGAGCATGGCTGAGAGAAAGGACACTTCCCTGGTACTCTCCAGATCATATAGCAAGAAAGGCTATAGGCAAACACTGCAGGGAAGGGGATGGTAAAGCCTCTTCCCCAAACCAGTCAACTCAGGGCCTCCAGGGCCCCACTGCAGTCAGCACCCCAAGGAGAAGAGTCACAGAGATAGACTTCCACAGGTCTCCCCCTCAGACTGGGGCTCCCTGTGGACCCGGCTGTGTCTACACCTAAAACTGCGCCCCCCTGAGGCGAGGTTGTATCTGTCCCTCAGACAGGAGCCCTGAGGGCTCCCTGAGGGCTCCCTGAGGGCTCCCTGAGGGCTCCCTGAGGGCTCCCTGAGGGCAGGGTTGTGTCTCCCCACCTCAGACTGGGGTTCCCTGAGACAGAGCTGTTCTTTTCCTCAGACTGAAAGCCCATAGGTCAAGAGCTTTTGGTTTTATCTTTTTTTCCCAAACCAAATCGTCCCCTCCCTGAGTGAGCCTGACTCAGCACCAGGACCTGTTCCCCATCTGCCTGTTTTACCATACGTGAGTCGGACCCCCAAGAGGACAGCACCTACAGAGATAGAGGCAAGAAGTGATATAACAATCTAACAGCCTACCAACTTCCCAACTTTCTCCCATCTTCTCCTCAGATCCTCTCCAGAATGTGGGTCATACCTGGTCCTTATTCCCCAGAGGAAAGGGCAGTGAGTTTCAGAGAGCCCGAGATCTGTCAGGTCACACTGCGGAGGATCCCCAGACCCTCACCCTTTCTGTCACGTCCACCCACCCAGACCCCACAACTACTCCTGGAAAGGACCCCTCCCCCAACCCTCAGGAAGGGGTTAATGAGTTTTAGGGCTGGCAGGGTGGAGGGCAGTTAGGAAAGTTAGGGAGGGAACAGTGTTTCTCCACTTGGCCAGAGCTTCGGTTTCCCAACACAGTATTACTGTGGGGCAGAGACAGGCAGCCAGACGGGCTGGGCACCACCAAGCTGAGGATCTTAGCACTTTCCTCTGTTGCACTGGCTGGGGAACCAGCCCCAGCCCCTGAGAGCCCTCAGTGGGGAGGGGCCTGATCTCTGGAGAGGGTGGGTCGGTGCCCACAGAGGCAGGGCAGGAAGATACGACTACCACCTGGGAGAGTGACCCCTCAAGAGGGAGCTGCCAGCTGGCCTGGCATCCATGAGGTGAAGAAGAGTAGCAGACACCTACCTCCAGGTCTCCAGCTGCCCCTGCCACCTTCTGTCACAGCTTCAAAAATAATGTCCTCCTGACATTTTTGTTTTACCATCATCCCTGTGAAAAATACAACCTTCACTGTGACCCCTGAACACGTATGAACATACATATCCCAAGAGTTTCAAGAAATAATATTTACCCTTACTACACGCAAGCCTGTCGAATATTTTATATTCTCTTTCAAATTTAAGAAAAAGCATAATGCTGCTGCAAACCCTTAATCTGACCTCCTGACCTCCTGACAGATCACAGTTCATGGTTTGGAAAACACTGTCCCAAGGTCAGCAGGCTGGACACATTGCCACTGTACACAGAGGGTCATTGAGGCCCAGGGAGGAACCAGAGCCTGCCCGGGGTCTCAGAGCCCCATCCAGAGCTCAGGTGGCTCCCACCGCAGAATTTCCAGAGCCTGGGGACTTCTTGAGAGCACTGCCTGCAAAAACAAGGCTGAGGGAGAGGATTACCACTAGCAGACCCTCAGAAAAGAGGAGAAGGAGGTCTGCTGAGAAGCAGGCTCTCCTAGGGCTCCCCTAGGTCCTAGCACTTGAGACATCAGGCTTGGGCGTAAGGTTCATTTCCTCCAGAGATGGTCTTAATCATGATGGGGAGGAGAGTCGGAGGTTCCCAGTTGGAGGGGCGATGACACAAAGCCCCTCCCCTCTGGGAGTGCCCAGTCTGAGGAGGAAGACCCTGCCTGCTCTCAGAGAGCTCCTCATTTGTTTCACATCTCTGCCGCAGGCAGAAATTATGGACATATACAGAACAGGGGCCCAAATATAATGTCTACACAGGGAACCTTGCTGGCAAAGCTGCAAGAAGGATGAGGAGGAAGGAGAGAAGGATCAAAGCACCTGGACGGGGGCGCCTGGGTGGCTTAGTCTCTTAAGTGTTCAACTCTTGATTCTGCTCAGGGTCATGAGATCGAGCCCTGAGTTGGACTCTGCACTCAATGAGGCACCTGCTTCAGACTCTCTTTCCCCCCATCCCTCCTCACTCTCTCTCTCTCTCTCTCTCTCACTCGCTCGCTCTCTCTCTCAAATAAATAAATAAGTCTTCAAGGCACCTGATGGAATTGCCTAGGAGGAAAGTCTAGCCACTCCTTTCAGGTAGGCTTGCCAAACTAAGTACAGGATGCTTAACTAGATTTGAACTTCAGACAAATAATGAAAATGTAACTGGGTTTCCTGTATTATTATTTTCAGAGTCTGGCAACCCTGCCTCCAGGATATTTCCTCTTTGTACCTATCAGGGTCGGGGTGAACAGGAGGCACGTGTAGGACTAATAGCAGAAGCTCAGATACCCGGTACCCAGGGCTATGGGGGGGTGCGCAGAAATAAGAGTCCCTAGAACCCCTTCAGTCTCCAGCATACCTCAGACCCACAGACACCCCTAGCTTGAGCAGCCACCTTCCCTCTCTCCCCCAGAAGTGTGGCTGGGATGGAGAAGGCCAGGAAGAGCCTCTGGAATGGGCATGTGGTGGTGGGCAAGGGAGCGAGTGGCTTCCTTCGCTCCTTCTCAGCAACCACACCAGGCCGGTTGAGATAAGAGTCTTCGGGGAAACTTCCTTTTAGGCCAAAATCAACGGCAGGGCCTGGCACCTGTGGGCAGTTTCTCTGAAGTCATGGGGTCTGGGGAGGGTTTACCAGCATCAGGAGGAACTCTTTCCCAATTCATGTCTCTTCTGCCCTCCTTCCTCCCAACAGCCCCCAGCACACAAACCCACAGTTTGGGCTTTTAGCATGGCCACTGGCTTTGCGCAGGGCAGAGGGTATGGCTGGGTGGCCACAGCCAGAAGGAAAGGAGACGAGTCCACCGGCCTCACTGGGAGGGTATTCTCTGAGTTCTCATAACCTCTGTGGGCACAAACATCCCCTCTCCCAGGCCCAGGAGCAGGGCTAAGTGCTGGGTCCCAGATCCTGCCTATCCCCCACTCATGACTAAGAGGAAAGGAAAAGCTGTTTCTGTCTTCCCTTGTGGGTTTCTACACTGGCTATTTCCACACTTCTTACCAACCAAGGGAATAAATCATCTGAGATGCTGAGCCTTTGTTGGGTCCTGTAGATCAGCCTCGAGGAAGCAAGCCCAGAGTTGCACCCCCATCCTCAGAGACTCTATCCCAGTCCTTAGGGACCCTGACAGAGGGATGTGACTAATGCTCAGTCTTTTTCATTCAAGGAGTACTGTAGTTACTGAACCCCTCTTAGGTGGCAATCACTTCATATTGTTACCTAACTTAACCTGCATCAACAGCTGAGAGATAGGTCTTATTATGCCCATTTCACAGATAAAGACAATGAGGCCCAGAAAAGTCAAGTAACTTGCCCCAGGGTCGGACGGCCAGAAATTTCTGCTGATGTGAAAAGTAGAGCCCAGCTCTGTGGGATCCCAAATACTCTCTTCCAACCACCCTGTGCCCAGTGACAGCAGCAACAACTGCTGACCTTTCCTGCACACCTACTCCATGTCAGCCACCGCCTTAGGTCTATCCATGTTTGCCAGATCCTCAGGGTCATGACACCCATTTAACAGCCAGCCACTAAGACTCAGAAAGGTAATTCTGCCCTGAGACACAGTTTAGAAGTGGTCAGGGTTGGAGCTGTCTTTTAGGTTTGGTTTTGGGGCCTTGGCAACACAGAATTAGCAGCCAGGATTTGAACCCAGGCGGTCAGGCCAGGCTGGACCAGAAGTGACCCGGCGTTATCAGTCCTGTGGCCGCCAGACAGAGGGTTATTAATATCCAGGAGGTGCTATTGCAGAAAAATCAGCAGCTCCCAGAGGGCAGCTCTGGGCCATGGGACGACAGCCAGGTCAGCACCCGCGCCCCCACCCCCAGCCCCATGGGGGCTCAGCCTGAGAAGCCGGATCCCTCCGAGGAGCCTCACAGCCCCTGCCCTGGGAGCCCTTACCCAACCAGGCAGCCACCCCGTGACTGGTAGCCGTGACCCCTGTCACACTTGCATGTGTGCGAGCCTGTGGACGTGCTCGTGTGCTAGAAGACCTGTCTTACCCCAGGAGAGAGGATACCTTGAGGGTGTCTGCTGGGGATAGGCCTTCCCCCACAGGATTCCAGCCTCAGCAGGCCCTAAAGGCAGGTCCAAGCACCTTCTCTATTTCTCAAGTTGGATGGAGGGGACTGAGAGTGGGCCACCAGGAGGAAAGCCTTGGGGAGTGAAGCAGAGGGGATTGAGGTTGGAGATGGAGATTCCTGTGTCAGAAGCAAAACCAACCACAAACACCCTCCCTGAATATTTCTCCAGAAGACATCCTCCTGCGGCCTCCCCAGGAAATGGAAGTTTCCAGCTCTCAAAGTCCCAGGGAAAGGCTCCTTCTCCCTGCTCCAGTCCCAGAGGGCTATACCTAAACACAAACCTTCTCCCCCACAAAGATCCTAGAAGAACAGGGCTTCAGTCTTGGCAGGTTTCTGAGGTGGGCCCCCTGAGAGCCTCCTCCACGGGGGGCCCCTCAGATGTAATCTGGGAACAGTCCGAGAGCAGTTAGCCCAGGCAGCCGCACCTCAGGCCTGCAGGTTTTCTGCCCAAAGCCCAGCTGTGTATAGAAGCGTGGACACAAGACCTCGTCTTTCAGACTGGAGACCTTTGGTGTGTTTGGGGAGACACGGAGAAAAGAATGGCCTTGTGTTCTAGTCCTGTTCATTTGTTCCTTAATTTCTCAAATACTCATGGCAGGCCCACTTCACTCCTTGCCCTGGATTCGGAGCCCTATAGGGCATCATCCCTTACCCGGGGGGGCTCTCTCCACACCCCCTCCCCTTAGTGCGACCCCTCTTCCCACTCCTGGGCTCCAGGGCTGGACTCGCCTTGGCTTGCCTCACTTCTCACTGAGAGAGAAAGGATCTCTACTCACAGATTGGTAAAAAAAAAAAAAAAAAAAAAAAAAAAAAAAACCCGGTTGTGGTATTTCAGTTTAAAAATTTTTAAGTGAGGGGGCGCCTGGGTGGCTCAGTCTGTTAAGCAGCAAATTCTTGGTTTCAACTCAGGTCATGGTCTCAGGTCTGTGGGACTGAGAACCCTGTGGGGCTCTGCCCTCAGTACAGAGTCTGCTTGCCCTTCGCCTTCCCCTCTGCCCCACCCTCCCCTTTTTGCAAGCATACGTGCTCTCTCTCTCAAATAAATAGATAAAATCCTAAAAAAAAAAAATTTTTTTTTAAGTGAGAAGGAAAAAACCTAGCCAAATTACACCAAAGTAGGAACTCAGAGAAGAAAAAAACATTGACGTGGGGACTAGACCTACGAACATAATCATAAAGACTGGCTTTGAGCACAATCTCCCTACCAGGTGCTGTACTAGGTACTTTGAGATGTCATCCTCACCTCTTCTCCTCAAGCTCACATGCCGGTGTGATTGTGCCCATTTAAGAGAAGAGAAAGTTAAGGCCCAGAGAGGTGATTTAGGCCGTAGCCAACCCAGGCTTCTGACCTAGATCTGTCAGAAGGCTTGGAGGGGCTCAGGGCAGCACAGACTGGCTCTACAGGGGCACCAGGCAGGGCCCGCAGACCCACACCTCCTCACCTGGGAGACTTCCAGTCCTGGGATGATGGCGTCTGCTGTACACAGGATGGGGAGCAGGGATATGGTCTCCCTGCGGGGAGTCTGAGAAGGTGGTGAATGAGGTTCTCAGACCTCCCCAGCAGAGGGGACAAGCAGGGCCCCAGGGGGGGATCAAGGTTGGCTTCTGTCCCACTTGGAGCGAGACCCAGAGACCATGAGGGGATGCGAGTCAGGGCCCAGACTGGTAAGCTGCGCTCAACTCTTAACAAATGGACGCCTGGGTGGCTCAGTTGGTTGGACGACTGCCTTCGGCTCAGGTCATGATCCCGGAGTCCCGGGATCAAGTCCTGCATTGGGCTCCCAGCTCCATGGGGAGTCTGCTTCTCCCTCTGACCTTCTCCTCACTCATGCTCTCTCTCACTGTCTCTCTCTCAAATAAATAAATAAAATCTTAAAAAAAAAAAAAAAAAAAAGGACAGAGAAGCCTTGAGGGACCTGTCAATGTGTGTTGGGAGAAGAGGGAAGGATGAGGGTGAAGGTCCCAGAAGGGCTCAACAGGCACCCATACCCTGTGATTCCAAACTTCTACCACAGCCAAATGAAGGCACGGGAGTACCTTCCTGAGAGTGGTTTCCATCTTAATCAGCAAAGAAGTGTCTGCCGGTGGGTCTTCTGTCTCCTCCCTCAGACTAGAACCTCTGTGAGGACAGGGCACTACCTGAGGGCAAGGGCCGTATCACTCCCTCAGACTGGGAGTTAACTGAGGGCAGTCCTTTACTTCTTTCACTAACAGACTCTCATCCCTCCATCCAACCACCATCAATACCGAATGCAACCTTTTAAAAGCTATTTCAGATCTCAGGCCTCTTGTCCTGAGGAGACTCAGACCCAGGCCTTCTCCCCTAGGTGTCTCAGCCTGATGGGTCCTTTCCCTTTGAACTACTGCTCCTCTCCATTCTGGCTCTTCCCACTTGTGAATGGCTTCCGTCCCCTCCTCTGCAGATGCTCAGCCAGGCTCCATCTTTGCTTTGCATTTTTCCTTTCCAAGTAGATAATAAATATTTACCGATTCCTTCTTTCCCCTCTCCTATTTCTTGAGTCCTGATGCCTGATGGCCTGTGGATATGGCTGAATTGTCTCTCTCCCAACAATTCTGAGGCCAACCTAGCAGGGCCTCTCAAGAGGATCACCTCCTCCATTCCCCCATCTCTAGGCTGGGATGTGCTACAACCACCCCTAGTAAAGGAGAGGTCACTCCATGCCAAGGAACAGCACATCTGACTGGTATTCCATAAATCCCGGAGGAGGGGAGGGAGATGGAAGGGAAGGGGGGAGGAAGATTCTATTGGCATTTCCTCCAAATTCCTTGTGTTTTTCTCTCTGCCAGTTCTCCTTAACGTCTAGTCTCTCCCCCTCATGCTGTAGATGGGGTCCCTCCCTCCTGGTAAGCCCTTGGTAGAACTGTCTTGCTCTCCTCACTCCAAAACTTTGGACAATACTTTGTCCTGCTTGGGACAGCCCTTGTCCTGAGTCTTCCCACCAGAATTCCTAACAAGATAGACCCCTGGTCTCTGAGTCTGTTATACATATGTCCTTCCTTCCTTGAATCTCGATCTAGCCCCCCAAGACCATCTCACATACCAATAAAACACTATGGGTGGGAAGGGACAAAGGACCAAGTCCTGAGGAAGTGACCATTTAGTTGGATGATATAGTTATGATTGCTTGGTAATACTCACCCCAAAACATCATAGCTTGAAATAGCAACACTCCATGTATTTGCTCATAACTGTGTACATTTAGGCAACGATGGCTTCTCACTCTATGTGTCCTTGGCAAGAGCTGCTCCCCTGGGCCTAGAGAATGCAAAATGGCTTTGCTCCCGTGTCTGGTGTCTCATCTTGGGGTGGATGGAACAGCTGGCAGCTGAGCCTCTCTCTTTCCCTCTGTGGCTCTCTCCCCAGCAGGGTAGTTGGACTTCCTCACAACATGGTGGCTTCCTTCAAGGAGGACAAGATGGAAAACTGCGTTGTCCCTTAAGGCCTTGGCCAAGAAGCCCTAGAACGGCTCTTCTGCCACATTCTTTTTGTCAAAGCAAGTCCTATGACCAGCCCAGATTCAAAGGAGGAAAAACGGACTCTGCTTCTTGATGAGAGGAGCGGCCTGTGTGCACAGGGATGGCAAGAACAGTTGGCAGCCCTGGTCTCATGCAGGCCACCATGATGGTCCTCATATTATGAAACTGATCCAGAATCAGCCAGGTCTGTATGGATCTACCCAGCTTCCTTGTGGGGGTCAGGGGGTGGGGGAAGAGAGGAGGCTGGCATTGTCCTTGGAGAAGCAAGAACTCGCAAGGCCTTCAGGGCTAAGGCCAGGGTCTGTCACTGCTTAGGGAAAAGGGAGGGGGAGTCAGGCTGGGAAGATCAGAGTTGAGAAGGAGCATTGTGTATCTCTGGGGAAAAAAGTGGCCAGGCCAGAGAGAAGGGTGTGAGTCCCACAGAGGGGAGATGATTTGGAACAGCTTGGCACTAGGCCTCGCACCAGGTTGGGGGTTGAGCAGGTCTTATACAACTGGAGGATGCAACATTTTCATTTTATCCTTCTTTTCCCCATGGTCTATTTAAAGACTGTTTCTCTCCTCCAAGGCTGCATGTTGCAATTTCTTTCGTGCTTAGGTTTCGGATCTTCCCCTGACAAGCCCCAGCCCCTGGAGACATCTCTTGCCTCGCCTTGCCTTACCACACTTGGGGACTCTGGATTTCAGCCCTGGGTTTTGGCCACCACCACATCCTCCCCCTGTCCCACTTTTCTTCTGGCTGTTTGTATTCAGTCTAGACGATTCATTTTTACTTGTTGATGATCTGCCCTAGCCTGGGGCAACCACGGTGTGGTGGGACCGAGCACTAGAGTTGGAGTCAGGAAAGCTGGTTTAAATTCTGGCTGGGCCATTTACTGGCTGTGCATAATTTCGGGCACGTTATTCACGCTCTCTGAGCCTCCTGCTTCTCATCAGCAAGCAGAAATCGTGAGCCCCATCTCCAGGGTGGCTAAAAGCGGGAAATCGTGCCTACCACTGGCTTCTGTCCCTAATCCCTGCCATGGACTCATTTCTGTCCTTGCCCAGCCCTGTTCAAGTGTCTCCACCTATCAGTGAGCTCCTCCACCAGACACCGCGGCCAGCCTCTCCTGCCTCCACGGCCTTGGGATGAACCCCTTGGTTGCCTCGGCTTCAATTTCACAATGTGTCATTCAACAAACGTTAACTAAGCATGTGCTATATTCCAGGCACTGTTGTGGGAGCTAGAGGTACAGCAATGAAGGAAACAGACAAAAAATCTTTGCCCTCACACATTGCCTGCATTCTAGTGGGGGCAGGGGTGGGGCATGAGGGGTGAGGGGAGAGACAGACAAAAGGGAAAGTAAATTTTAGAGCTACCTGGTCCAAAACAGTAGCCACTAGCCAATTGTGTATACTGAGCCCTTGAAATGTGGCTGCTCCCAAATGAGATGCACGATTTAAGAACAAAGCACACATCAGATTCGAAGATTTCACTCAGAAGAAAAGGGAAAACTCTCTTTAATAATTTTTACATTGATTAAATGCTGGAAGTTAGGGTTAAGTAAAATATAGTATTAAAATGAATTTCACCATTTCTTTTGACCTTTTGAAATCTGGCTTCTAGAAAATTCCAAATCACCTATGTAGCTCACAGGGCAGTTCTCCTAGACACCACTCTTCTAGGGTGGGTGAGAAGATGGCACATGTTATGGGGAGAAGGGGTGATAAAAGGAGGATCCAAGTGTAGAGTGAGGAAGGGTTGTCAATTGTAAATGAAGTGGTCAAGGTGGCCTCCCTGAGAAGGTAACAAGACTTGAAGGTAAGACAGCCCCCACGTTGCCAGGATTGGAGAAGAGTGCTCTGGGAAGTGGGGACAGCTAGTGCAAAGGCCCTGAGGTGGGAGAGTACCCAAAGTCTGAGGAACAGAGAGGCCACAGTAGCTGTTGTTGAGTGGCCAAGGGGGTTCAGAAGTCATAGAATCAGGAAAGTAGAGGCTGCCCAGATGGTACAGGGCCTTTTCAGGCCATTGTAAGGACTTTTATTTTTTTTTTTCTCTGAGTGAAATAGAGTCTCTGCAGAGTTTTGAGCCAAATGGTGACATGATTTGGCTCACAGTTTCCCAGGCTCACTCTGGCTGTGGTGTGAGAACCAACTTAAAGGGGGTGAGGCTGAAAGAATTAGGGAGCCAGTTCAGAGGCTCCAGCAAATACCCACTTGGGATGAAAAGAGCCCCTATCGCACAGGGCTGTGGTGTGGATTCCGAGTTAACCAATGGAAAGCTCTGTAGGACAGAGACCTGGCCTCCCATCTTCCTCATGCTGTAGTCAGGGGAGGCAGAAGTCGCCACCACCCCCTCAGCACTTCCCCCTGGAGGGAGACCACAGTCTCCTTTTGGCCTCTGTGCCTCCTGCCTGCCACAATGCTGGGGTACTCCTTCGAAAACCCCTCAATTGCTGCTCATCCCTGACAGGCCAGAGGCTCCTGGCATGGCATTGCAAGCTCACTGCGAGCCAGCCCTGCCTCTCCCCTGCCTCCACACCTCACCCCTGCCCACCAGAGTCCCCACTCACACTTTTGCTCATACCGTGCCTTCTGCCTGGGATATCTGCTTCAGCCGTTCCTCCCCTCCCCTCCCTGCTCTATCTTCTCCTACCTGTTCTTCGAGGGGCTACAGAGAAGTAATGTCAGGAGAGGACCCCCAGACTCTGCCACCCCCAATAACCCCCAAGCTGGACAGGTAGCCCCCTCACATGTTATGTATCTTTCTATTCATGGATTTATAGTTTCTATGACTCCTCAGCCACCCACCCTCACCAGACCCTTGAGGAGTCCTCTACCCTAGCGTAGCCCCATAAATATAGTTTGAGGGAATAAAAGAGAGGCAAGAGGAGGTAGATTTGGAAGCTTTGCTTATAAATGCCAAAGACCTAGACAGTGTCTACCCTCGCCAGGACCACGGGAGAGTAGGCTCTCCACAAGAAGGCGGGGCAGGGAGTCCTCTCAGGGGCCACCAGAGCTGCAGGTCTATCTTCCAAGGGCTCAAGGAACTCCAGGACCCACTCTGTAAAATTTAATTACACTCTAGGGTCACAGGGTGCCCGTGAGCACCCCTTGCCACTCCCAGCCTGTTGCAGCCAAGGCCCCATAGCCAACCTTGGCCCTCTCCTGTGCCGCAGGCAACAAGCTCAGACACATGGCCAGTCTCTTCCTCCTCCCAGGGACTAGGCCTGGATCACGCAGTTCCTGAAGGCAGCACTGCTCACTGCAGGCCCTGGCTCCTCTCTAGTGGACTGTTTCTCCCTCCCCCATTGCGGAGCCCCCTCCCCGCACATCATGGCAGAAAGTGGACGGGCCGGCACCTGCTCAGCCAGAATGTAAGTGCTATAACCCCCAGCACAAGAAGGTGGGCCACCCCATCACCTGCACCCCTGGGACCCCTTTCCCAGACCTAAGACAAATGCCATTTTCCCCAAGGGAGGAGGGAAAGGGGGCAGGAGGGAGTCTGGAACAAGGACCCAATGGAGAAGGAGAAACCAGGAGGAGCTTTGAGATCAGAATTAAATTCTTTAATACAAAATGCTTTTTTTAAGATATATCTGTATTTCTTTGTTGTTGTTTAAAAATAAATATGTACTACGGAATATCTCGAAAAACTGTACTAGAGACAAAGATGTGATGTTAATATCTTTTTCCCCCACAATTATTACGGATAAACAGTAGCACCAATAAATAAATGATAACAAATATTAAAATTAAAAAAGGAGAGAGATTTAGTATGTAGAATTCTCTATTTTTTCTTGTTTTGTTTTTACATATAAAAAACAGAATAGCAATGTCTATTTTATCAGAATCACATATATACATAAACATATATATATATATATACACACACACACACACAAACGCAAGTTGCCAAATATATATATAGTATGTAGATGTATACTGAAACCTTATTTCAAAGGAATGTGTGGTGGGGAGCCAAGGGAAATGGGAGGGCAGAGCTGAGTGTTAGCAAAATTAAATATCTGTTCAGGACAACCTAGTGACTGTCACCCATCGGGGAGCTAGAGATTGGAAACATGAATTTTAAAACACAAAGACCAGTACAAGTAAGCGCAAGAGAGAGCAAGAGAGAGAATACATCTCATAAATAGTTGAAATTAAATATTAACCAAGAATACTGAAAAAAACCCTACTCTTTAATTAAATTAACTGTTTTAATTTCTAATTAAAAAGGAATATTAAATAAGTACCGTATATAAAACACTTTCTCTGCCTCCGTGGTGGGCACGTGGATCCTGCCCTGTCTCTCTGTGCCGCGGGAAGGGTGGGGTCTGGGGACAGGGGAGGGGTGAACCACTCACACACACACAGCCAGGTCTCCTGGGGGGACAGAACTAGTGGTTTCAATGGTCTGAGGACATCAGGCCCTCCAGGGCTGCACCAGGGAAGGGGAACTAGGAGAAGGCCAAGGCAGGAGTCCCCTCCTTTGGAGGACAAGCTGCCGCCAGGAGACCCTTTCCCCACCAATGTCTCTCTTCTTTTCGCCAAGACTTCTGCGGGCAGTGCCCTGGGCCTCTAGGGAGCAAGCGAAGAGCCGGTGAAGGTTGCCCAGTCTCCTGAATCTTCCAGGCAGTGCCCCTGGAGGCAAGATGCCTGTGCAGCAGGCGGAGAGGATCCCCAAAGTACAGTAGTGTCCGGAGGCTCCCCAAACTCCTGGTCAGAACCAGTGTCCTCATCCCTGTACCTGCTGTCTGCCCATTTGACTTGGGGCCAGGGCTGGGTTTGTCGGTGTTCCCAAAAGCAGGCCAAAGTTGCCCCCGTGCCCTGGCCACGCACGTTCCTGGGCAGGGAAGGGGACCCTGGCCTTCCTAAGAGTAGGATTGCAAGATCATGCCAGAGTCTCCCCTCCCATCCTCTTCCCTGTTGGGATCTGGGTAGGGGCATTCTCCTTCCAACTCAAGTCCACAGCAGTCAAATACATCCAGTGAAGACACCAATAACATTAGCAATGTTAATTTAAAAAAAGAGAATATATATATTTTATATATATAAAATATATATATTTATTTTTATATATATATAATATATATATATTATATATATATATAAATGTATGTATGTGGGTGGGTGTGTCTACAGGAATCCCAGAAATAAAACTCTCTAATCTTCCGGGCTCGGTGATTTAGCAGCAAGAAAATAAAATGGCGATCCAATTCCAAGAGGGACCGTGCTTGGTCACCTGCCCGGGAATGCTTCTGCCGGAGTCGCGCCCTCCGGACCCAAAGTGCTCTGCGCAGAGTCTCCTCTTCCTTCATGTCAGGTTTCTGGATAAGGATTGTTCTGGTGACGGCGGCGATGGTTGCTGTGGTGGTGGTGGCGGCGTGGTTTCTGTAGTGTTCTGAATCAGGCTTTCCCGGTGAGAGGTCTGGTTCCCGAAACCCTGAGGGAGGCTCCTTCTTCCAGCCCGGCTCACCGCCTGGGCTTGTCACATCTGCGGGAGATGGGAAACAGAGGCTGGGGTCAGGGCCGGCCGTGGGGACGCAGTGGTGAGGCAGGCAGCCTCCCCATCCCAGGAGCTCCGAGTCCCCGGCCAAAGCACCGTGCTGCCTCGAGGAGCCCAGCATAAGGGGAAAGCCAGCCCTTGCGTCCAGGGCACCCCTCTGCCCTCTAGAGCTTATAGTCTAGTTGAGACAGCACAAGGACACAGGGACATGTCATCAGAGGCAACAAATGAATCCACACTCAAAAGTCCCTCCTTGACATTTAAGAGCTGATGGGGACCAGAGTTAGGCTGAGTTAGTCAGCGAAGAGTGCCCACAGAGAGATGTGCTTCGACTCTGCCTCCTCTGTGGGGCTGGCTGGTGGGAGACAGTGGGGAAAGCACCCTGACGGGGGCTAGGGCCAGCTGAAAGGGAGGGGGCGCCGGCGAGGCGCTGAGGGACACATCTCTCTTTACCATGCCCTCCCTCTGGGCCTCATTTCTTGGGCACGCTGGCCACAGCGGGCACCAGGTACCAGGCAGCTGTGTGACTGACACTGGGGAAGACGGGATCATTTCCTGCACTGCTCCTGCCCACCCAGAGGGGATGCCGAGAGCTTTCGTGTCAGGTCCCGACCCCTGGCACTGATGGCCTTTGCCCTTCTCCACTATGAGAGTTTGGAATAGTTCCTGCCCTTCTCAGAGCCCGGTAATGGCATCCTAAGCCCCAACTTGGGGTCCTGAAACCCCCACATATGGGGGAGGTCACTGGAGGTTAGCATAACTTCCATTAGCCCCAGGTCACTTCCCACACCCCATCCCAGACAGTCTCTCTGCAGAATAATCCCCACAGAAATCCTAAAATGATAAAGCCCTCACTTTCCCCAAAGCCCCTAGGGCATGTGGAGACCCCTCACTGGGCCCTAGAGTTAGGCAGAGCCCCAAGGCTAGCACTCACTTTTACTTCCTGTCTTCATGTACCTCCGAGACAGACAGAAGGCTGCACCAAAGCCCCACGGCCTCATCCCCGGTACCCCATGAACATCCACAGCCACAGGAACACGGGGGGGTGGGGAAGGCAGTCACATTTCAAAGACTTTGTTAATGGAGCATCTGGAATGGCTGGGTGGACCCCAACCCTGCACAGGCATCCCCATAGAAGCCCCCCTGAGTGACACTCAGGCTGGCCCTCCCAGCCTTGGAGCAACAGCCAGACTGGTATAAACACCACCAAAGTCTTCAAAAGATTGCCAGCCAACCTGTCACGGCTCTGTGCTCCTGACCTTACCCCCTGAACTCAGCCATGCATTTGCTTACATGCTGGACACTTTCTAGGTCCCCATTGTGCTCCAAGGACAGAGCTACAGTTGCCTGGAAGGCCCCCCCCCCCACCGGCGAACAAAAGCCAGGCCCTCCCATGGGGCGCTCCTGACCCGCCCATCCTGGAGGCATCTGGAACTAATGTGGGCTGTTTGGGGTTGTCATCGTGACAAGAACGTATTACAGGTTAACTCTCCTAGGATCCCAGTTTCAGAGGGCCTCACCCCTGCCCCATGAAAGACACTGAGGGGATGAGAAGCCCAGCAGTACAGACTTCAGAGGGTGGTGGCAAGGCCCCCAAGAGCCTCTGCAATTTGTAGATGGCAGCACCCCCTCAGACCAAGAAAGGCCCTCCGTATTAGTAGCAGGGTAGTAGTAACCACATCAGGACCAACAGCCACCACAGGACACCGCGGGACCACAGGACACGACACTTAGCCTGCGTCCACACCGTCACATGAAGCCACACCAGGCTACCCCCTCAGGCAACCAGGACAACGTCTGAAGAGGCCCCACCAGGCCAGGCCAGCGCCTGCCACCTCCTGCAGGGGCCTCTCGAGCACAGAAGGCAGCAGTCAGTCACCAGGCAGGCAGCTAGAAGCCGAGCAAGCAGCTGGCCCCCTTGGGTGCGTGTGCGCACCATCTCTCTCTCTCTCTCTCTCTCTCCCCATCTCTGTGTGAAGCCCCTCTCTGACTCCCTCGCCCTCTGGGAACCAACCTGCAAGTACGTTCGTTTAACTCAAGCTGCCTCGCCTTGCAACGCGAGTCTGTGTTTTTGCAGGAACATTTACACGTCTGCGGATCTTGTACAAACAAATGTTTTCTCCGCTCTGAGCAAGGCCCACAGGGACTGCAAAAAGGCAAAAGGAAAGACATCTAAGCTAGAGCGTCAGCAGAGAGAGAGAAAAAAAAAAACAAAAAACCATGCAACACCCCCTAACAGTCCGCAGCTGCACCACCCCCCAGCTCACTGGTCCCCCTGCCCTTCCATGCCCTGGAAGGATCCAAGGGCTGCAGCGGAAGACAGAGAGAGCAGCGAAAAGAGGCAGCACTGGCTAGGAAGCCTGCCTGCAGGAAGAGGCAGGCACAGATGGGCAGAGAGTGCAAGGAGAGGGCCCCCGTAAGGGGGGTGCTATCCCCTGGGGACAAATACAAGTCTTGGGCCACAAGACCCCAACAGCTACCACCCCAGAAAGAGCACACCTTGACTCTTCACCTGCTGGGGACAGCAATCCGGGCCACCCTCCCTGTGCCAGGGATCGGGCCTGGGCCCCTCCACCAAAGGCAGGCTGAAGGAGGGCACCATGGCAGGCCAAGCCTAGAGGCAGCATCCACAGCCAGGCCACCAGTGGCCGAAGGGCCCACCACAGCCTCCAACCCAGAGGAAGAGCCTCCAAACCTACAAGGAGGTTCCCGTGGGTGCCGTGGGTTGGCCGCATTACAGGGCTCCCCTCCAGAAGCCCCAGGTCCACAAGGATGGGCTGCCGTGCAGTGCCTGACCCCACCCGGCTTCTCTTTCAGCTGACGACAGGCTGCCTCGTGTCATTCGCGCCCCTTCCTTGCGCCACGTCTGCCCACCCCACCACCCTCAGCTTCCAGACAAGTGTGCAAGCCCAAGAGCAGTGGAAACCAGTTGAGTGAGAAGGCACCCGTGCCTGGCACCTGTGCCAAATGGGCCCGCCACCAGTGCCCAGTGGGTGAGGGAAAGGCGGTGCCCAGCCAAGCCAGAGTTCCCCTCCCCCCGAATCCTCCGGGACCACTCTGCCCGCCTGCCCACCCATCCGAACCCTGGACCAGCCACGCCACCACCAAGTCTAGCCACTGGTGCCAATTAGTGGAGTGAGAGTGAGAGAGAGCCACTGCGGGGAGAGGCGGAGGAGAGCTGGGGGGAGGCCGGGGGGGCAAGGTTAGGGGTCCCGCCGGCAGGAGTCTGACTGGGGGCCGGGGAGGCTCCAGGCAATGAGACAGCGGAGGCACCACGTACACGCTCCAGGGTTTATACCGGGATTTCTTGCGCTTTCTTTTTTGCCCCTTTCCCTTTCCTCGAATTGATTTTCTGGAAAATAAAAAAACAGAGACAGACAAAGAGAGAGCAAGGGGGAAGGGGAAAGGAAAAGAAGCAACAAGGAGGGCAGGGTTTGGGACGCACTCCCTGGAACAAAGCATCGGAGGCCAGCAGGCTCCAGGAAAGGGCCTGCATATGCACACACACACACACACACACACACACACGCGCGCGCGCGCACACGCAGGCTGGGCAGCAGGCATGCCATGGCTCCTTCTTCTCCCTTTGGCCTCCCTGGGGAGGCCAGTCCAGCCTCCAGCAATGCTCTGTTTTGGGAGCAGAGGCTGGGTGGAGGACACAGGACCCAAAGGCCTGGATACTCGTGGCAGCTCCTGGTCCCAGGCAAGGACCTGTCGGCAGGCTCTGGGGCCAGCAACCCTGGGCAGGTTTGACCCTGAAGGTCGGGCAGGGGGCTATAAAAGGTACGCCAGAGTTTGGAGAGACTGACTTGATGGGGGTAGGAGTCAGGGCCCAGGCTGTGCTCCAGGTACCTTCTGCCTTCATTTCCAAGTGCACTAGCAAAGGGGTCCCTCAGGGCCCTGCCTCCGCAGATCCTGGTGTGGGAGAGCAGCTACCCTGGGAGCTGGCACAGACCCAGGGGCGGCACGTGAAAGGCGCCAGCCTGCCCAGCTATAACCTGGGCCGAGAGGCGGGGATGGGTGTCCTCAGAGCCCCAGGCAGGCGGTAGGGTGGGGTGGGAGTTAGGGAGGCACAGGAGGAGGGGCCTGGGCGTTACTTGGCAGGAAGTCCTCTCCCCAGCCTGTCAAAGCCTGCTACACCATCTCACCAGACTCTCTTCCGAGCCCAGGCGAGCCCCCCACTCTCCCTGTGGGCAAAGCAGACATTTGGGAAATGGGCAAGGGGGGGCAGGCTGAAGCCTGTTCCCCTCAAGGGAACCAGCACTCTCCACACCTGCCAGGCCAGAGGGTGCCCAGAGTGTCTGCCATGGGGGAAGAAATGAGGGGGAAGGGACTGAGGCGAGGGGCAGAACAGCTCCCCTAGAAGAAAGCACTGGGAAGGCAAGAGATCTATACACACAAATACACACTCATTCTCCTCTCTCTCTCTCTCTCTCTCCTTCTCTGAGCCTAGTCTCCGAAATCACTGCTCTGGGAGCAACAGCAATCCTGGAAGTTGGGGACTCAGGGAAGAGGGAAGGGGTTGAGGCCCCAGAGTTCCGGAATCCCCAGAGTTTTAGGGGCAGACGGGATGGTGAGGGAGGGGAGGAAAGGGCACAGTTGCTCTCTCTCATTCTCTTTCCCTGCAGGCTAGTCCCCTTTGCTCACCAGGTCTCAAAGGCCCACTGCCCCCAGACTTGCCCTCCTGCTCCATCCTGACCCAGCCCTCCACACAGAACAACTAGAAGACTCAGAAAATGACCAACTGTCAACTCATTTCTCTCTGGCCAGGGAGGGCTGAGTGGCTCTGACCCACCCTCCTCCTACAGGGCATCACCCAGAAAACATCTCAGCCGGCCCCCAAGTCCAATCACACCACCAGAGCAACCACTGTGAGAGGCCGTCCCCTCTGACACACAGAAGCTGGCCTCTTTGCTACCTGCTCCCTCTCCCCGCTGTGCGTGATGGGAGACTAGAGCAGGCCGGGGAAGCCGAGTCCACATGGCCCCCCAGCACACCAAAACTGCAAGTCCCAGCCAGGAAGAACCTGGAGACCTGGAACGTGTGGTCTCTCCTACAGGAAGCTCCAGGCTCCAGACTGGGGTTTTGCCCCTAATCCTAGAGCCATAATCCTCGAGTTTGCTCCAACCCCCTCCTGCCACCACAGGTCTTTGTGAGGCCAACTCCCTGACCCGGTGAAGCCATCAGACCCCCTGAGAGAGGAAGCCAAGAGCCCCAACCAAGATAACCGGCCAAGGAGAGGGAGAGGAGCTAAAGTCATGGCCACTTACTTTTCTTGCCTTGCTCTATCTTTCTTTGGTCTGCAGTGGGCAGAGAAAAAGAAAAGAACAAAACAGAGAAGGATTCAGACGGTGAAGCTGACAAAGGTAGTAACATATTATTCATGACACATCAATGCAGTTTTAATCCCTTTACATAACTCAAACCTTCCAACAACATTATGAGAGACATCCTATGGTTGTGCCCATTTGACAGATGTAGAGACTGAGGCACCATGGAGTAAAATTAAAATGCCCAAGTTTCCACAGTTGCAATGGAGAAACGTCTAACAAGTGGAACATGCTTAGCCCTCCCACTGTCTGCTGAACGAGCCAATCCATGCCTCTGTCCTCACCTGCATTCACATTTGCTGTGCTGTAGGAAACTCATCTCCCCTATGTGCTGGCCTTGATGAGGTTTGATCCGCATAATCTAGAGGGAAAGGAAGCAGATCACAGAGTCAGTGACCCAGCCAGCCATACCCAGATGGGACACCCCGTGGCTCTTGCCACTTAGCACCAAGGGGTTCTACAGAGCAGGGGTGGGGGCAGAGGGAGGAGGGACCTGGGGCTCTACCAGAAAGAGCCTCAGGCCCACCCCCACTCCCCTGACTCCCCGGACCCTGCTGACCTCAAGGAGCCCCCGCTCTTCCTGGGGGCAGGCGTGGCTGCACGGGTTGGCCAGGCTGGGAATGTGAGTCCTGGGTTCTTGCCAGTCCCCGCCCCTCCCCTCCTGTTAGCCCCTCTAGGCCTCACCCTGACCCTTAGTTGCTACCCAAGAGCTACCTTCCCTGGGGTCTCAGAGCTCCCTCCCACCCTGTCCGGCCTGAGATGTGCCCTGTCCCTGGGCAGCAGCAAACGATGTCCTTTGAACACTCTCCATTTGCCAGGCTCATCCAGCACCCCAAACAGAGCCCCCAAGGAGAGGTGCCCTCTTCCTCCAAGAGAAGAGGAGAGGGGTACCTGTCACAGGTATAAGCCCCTCCTGAGCCCAGGGCAAAGGTCAGGGGGGAGGAGGAGGCAGCAGGGACTTATGGGGAACCCCAAACCAGAAAATGCAGGCATCTTTTAACGCAAACGGGCAAGACTCCCCACACCTTGCTGTAACTGACTTAGGGACAGGAGCTGAGCAAGGCAAGTCTGGCTCTCCTCTCAAGAGCTGCCCAGGAGGGACGCCTGGGTGGCTCAGTTGGTTAAGCAGCTGCCTTCGGCTCAGGTCATGATCCCAGCGTCCTGGGATCGAGTCCCACATCGGGCTCCTTGCTCTGCAGGGAGCCTGCTTCTCCCTCTGACTCTGTCTTCCACTCTGTCTGCCTGTGCTCGCTCTCGCTCGCTCTCTGACAAATAAATAAATAAAATCTTTAAAAAAAAAAAAAAAAAAAAAGAGCTGCCCAGGAAAAGGCCAGGGAGCACCTGTTCCAAAGTCTAACCCCTGCTGCCTCCTGCCCCCTGTCCCACCCCCACCCCCACTCCCCACAGATGCCCACCTGCATAGTGATGTTGAACTCCTCAGTGGGCACGCACTCCAGGCCCTCATCATTACAACAGCCCCCACACCGCATCAGGGGCACGCAGGATGGCTTGAAGATGTACTCGATCTCGTCAGGGTACTCCTGGAAGATGTCCACCAGGGTCTCAATGGGACGGCAGTAGCTGCGCTGGTAGACATCCATGAACTTCACCACTGCATGGGATGGGGTGACATGTGAGCCCCGCTGGTCACACAGGAGATGGCCGGCCCCTATCTCCCCCGAGCTTCAGAGGGCAACCCCATGGGGTTCCTGTACCCCTACTGGGGTACCAGCTCTTCCCACACTCTAGCTGAAGTCCCTCCAGTTGTGTGCCTGACATCCTTCCCTAAGCTTTCCACCATGGGCACTGATGATTCCAAAGTGATCACACAAGGCTGTCGGGGTTCTGAGGAAGATGGTCTGCCATATCTGACCCACTGCCTCGCCATGACCACCAAGCCAATTCGTGGGCCAACCTTGACGCCAGGGCACAGTCTGAGGGCGAGTATACTTGTCAGGGTTGGAGGGGAGGGGTGATCTAAATTTTCCATGAAAGGAGGAAGAGCCAGCTTGGCAAACCTACTCCCCATTTCCCTACAACTTCTGCCACACAAACCACCATACCAACAACCACTGAACGAGGACTTATCATAAGGTGGGCATTGTGTGCTGTCATCCCTGGTTTTCATGGCAAATAGTATGAGGTTCCAGTAGAAACCCCATTTTACAAAGGGGGACCTGGAGGTTCGGAGGGGCTGAGGAACTTGCCCCAGGCCCACACTTCCGAACAGCTCTGATCAAAGCCTTCCCAGGACAAATTATGCGGAAGCATGGTGGGGGGAGCACTTTGCCACCTGCCAGACCCCTCCCCAGACACCGGCTGGGGAGGCAGTGAGCATCAGCACAGGGGTCAGGCCTGCCTGGAATCAGCAGGTGGCAGCCGGTGGGCACTCTGCAGGCCTAGCCAGCCCCGATAACCCCGCCCGCCCCAGAGGGCAAACTGCTTGCATCATGGAAAAAACGGTGCTGCTGCCGTTGCAGCCGCAGAGCACTTCTAGAAGCTGATCTGGAGGGAGAGCAGGGTAAAGACAGCTTCCCAGGCTGGCCATGGAGCCTGCGGTGCACTGGAGCATGAAGGGGTAATTCTAGGCCACAGGGGCGGGGTCCTGGAGAACAGATATACTCAGGACCTGGAATGATGGCTCCCAGTTGTGGCCCAGCCTGTCACTCTCCATCACACACACACACACACACACACACACACACACCCTACTACCACAAAGTAATCCTTTCCCTGAAATGCTCCCCCCGCTACCCCACACGGGAGGAAGAAGTGGCATCCAGGCTGTGAAGAAGTCCCGGCTCTGGCCATGACTTGGTGTGTGACCTTGGGCCAGTCCCTCCCCTCTCTGGCCCTCAGACTGCACATCCGTGTAAGTGGGCTGGGCAGATCCTTAAAGACACTGAAACTGAGACTGAAAATGTGGGGGTTTGTATCCCATTTCCAGCCCCGAGAACAGGTGCTCTTTCTCAGCCCAGATAACACAAGGCTTGGAACCTTACCCCCAAGTCATCTGAAGCACAACCCCCTGGCCTGCCTTTCCCCAGGGACTGTGGCTGAGCCTCCTCATCCCTTCAGAGGGTAAAGGAAGATGAACCTGGGTGTTATCTATATAACAGGGAGGTTGAGAACTGGGGGAGCTGAAGGGCAGGGAGGGGAGGGCCACAGGAGTGCAAATAGCAAGGGAGGAGGAAGGGGCTCCCAGCCAGTCCCTGGCCCTGTCTGAGATCTACTACCCCTCTGCAGACAACAGACACAGAATTCTCCTCCAACCTCAAAAGGGTTAAGGTCAAGAACCATCAGAACGAGTACAGATGAGATCAGGGATCTGAAGAAGCCCTTTTCTAAGCCAAGTCCATATCAAAGAAGATGACTAATCAAGAAATCCTGACCTAGGCGTGCCTGGTGGCTCAGTGGGTTAAGCCTCTGCCTTCAGCTCAGGTCATGATAGCAGGGTCCTGGGATCGAGCCCTTGCACTGGGCTCTCTGCTGGGCGGGGAGCCAGCTTCTCCCCCACCTGACCCCCATCTGCTTCTCTGCCTACTTGTGATCTCTGTCAAATAAATTAATAAAATCTTAGGGAAAAAAAAAAAAAAGGAAGAAAGAAATCTTGACCTGACACTTCATCATGGTTTGGAACAGAGATGGCCCAGGCTTTGTGGCCCCAACCAGAACAGGAAGAAAGCAGGAAGGTCTGCTCTGGACTGTGGCAGCTGGTAGCTGAGGGTAAAAAGTCACAGACTAGGGATTCCTTGGAAAAGCTCCCTGGAATCCTCAAGGGCCACAGGAGAGAGGTCGAGGGAGCAACTTCACCCATCCCCTTCAGACCCCAGCCACCACCCCCAAAGAAAGCCGGCCAACTTCTGCCCAGGCCATGGACATGCATCAACTCCCACAATAAGCTTTCTTGCTTTTCCTTACTTCTTGAAGACAATCTTGTCCCCAGGAAACAAAGACCATTTGT
The DNA here is from genome assembly GCF_011764305.1 of Mustela putorius furo. Lineage (NCBI taxonomy): Eukaryota > Metazoa > Chordata > Mammalia > Carnivora > Mustelidae > Mustela > Mustela putorius. The sequence continues at coordinate 10,443,764 of NW_025422123.1, read as the reverse complement.
CTTGCCTCTCCCAGAACACAGAGACCACCGGGAGGCTGATGGGGGGTGGGTGCCCACTGGCAGCCAGGAGCCTCTGGGGGCCACAGGCTGTGGAGTGGCTGGGAAGCCAGGCCCTGGGCCAAGGAAAGAGCTCCTGAGTGAAGAGGGAGATGGAACTAGCTGGACATCACCCCTGCCCAGGGAGTGCCAACACCACCCCTGGCCACCACCCTGGGCCACAGTGGGTTTGGGGCTGGAGAACTGGCCGGGAGGAAGACCTGGGGGGCCTTCCCACCTCAGAGGTGGGGAGTTGGGGGAGTGGCATCAGGCACTTCTCTCCCCAGGCTGGAGCAGAGGCCACATTCAGTGAGGGGGGAGAGCCAGGGCTTCCCTAGAGAAATGGGAGGATCCCTACTCCAAACCACAGGAACAAAAGGCAGGCTGACTCTTAGTTGGGCAGGGGGCGGGGCACCTGGGAGCTATAGCCAGCCCTCTGCTGGCCCAGGAGGGAAGTTCACAGCACCCAAACCTATCCCACCCAGAGGGCAGAGGGAGACAGCAGGGCCTTCTTTCCACCCCCAAAGGAATACAGGCTGTGGGGGCGGGGGTTCTCAGAAAGTTGGGCCCTCTGGACCTCCAGCTCATGCACAGCCAATCTGCTGGACAGCCAGGGGCACAGCCCACTCCACACAGACCCCACAGGTATGACAAGGCTGGGCTGGATGAGACATGACATAGTCTATCCATCCTCCCCTCCGGGCAGGTGGGACAAGGGACACCTCCTGCGACACCTGGGATCTTTGAACACTGTCTTTCTGACCTGTGCTCACTGCTCCCTCTCCAAATAAAATTTTACTGGAAAGACCAGAAGGAAAAGACAGCAAGTTCTATTTCTAACAGAGACCTGAGTAGGAAAGAGAGTCCTCCTAAATGAAGGGTGACTCTCACGGTGCTCCCCTCTTCCCTTCTTGATCCCCATTTCTACACCCCTTCCCCCGACCCATGGCCACAGACTTGAAAGAAAGGGATCGGGCCTCCCCACCCCTCCCCTGGGGAGAGGGATACCCCTCCAAGGGCCAGAGGGACTCACCTTCGTGGGGTTTGTGCTCTCCTTCTGCCATGGGTGCAGCCTGGGACCACTGAGGACAAAACAAAGAGCAAGGCACGGGCATGAGCAGGGATGGAGAGGCCCAGCCACATGCCTGACCAGCAGCCTCTAGCTTCTCTGAGGCTTCTGAGAAGAACAAGGCACCTGCCCGGCTCCCCAGAGCAGAGAGCATGCCCACTGTCCCCTGTGAGTTCCAGTTCGGACAGAAGAGAAAGAATGACCCACTATGGGGGGCATGGGGGAGGGCAGAGAACTGGAAACACAGGAGGAAAATACCAGAATGCTGTGCTGCCTGGGCCCCCACCCCTTCCCCACATTTCCCTCCCCGCCCCTCACTGGCCCACTGCTGAGTTCAGTGAATATTCTCAGCCCCCCTGACTCCCTGGTCCAAAGCCACGGGTAAGTAGTAAGGTCAAACAGGAGGACAAATTTGGAATGGAGCAGGAAGGAAGGACTGGGGGCGAGAAAAACAACATGGTGACCTTCTCCTGCTGACATGACAAATACCAGGGTGAGCTGGTGCTGGGGAAGGAGGAGGGTGCAGAGGAACGAAGGGCGCCAACCACCCTCCCCCATCCAAACTCCTCTGCTCTCCGGAGTTTTCAGCAAACCTTCTCAGGTATATTCAGCAAAGCCACAGGTTGCCTAGAAGGGAAAACCAGGGAGGAAGCCCTGGGGGAGGGCAGAGCCCCATTTCTCCCAGCACACAGACCTCCGGCAGTCAGAATGTACCTCCAAAGCCCGGAGCCTCACACTCCCACCTTGTTCCCTGGTTTCTTCTCCCTCTCACACTGAGGGGGGTTGGGGTCCAGAGTCCCTCTCACCTAGCTCGGCACTTTTCCTCCAATGCAACCAGCAAAGTCTTTATGCCTTAGCACTGCCCAGCCCCTAGGGGGCCCCCTGCACTACCCAGCCTTGAGGCCTCCCCTAGCCCTAGCCATCCCTCCCTACCCCCACCAGATCATTCCTCCCCTCCCCAGAAGCTGTGAAGGTCAACATGCCCAACCATGTGGACCTGACAGCTCTGAGAAGGCAAAGGCTTCTCCCCACCCTTCCAGAGGGCCTCCGATTCTCACCAGCTGCCCACCCCACCTGCCCTTCTTTGGGGACGTATCCCAAGCAGCAGAGACGTACACCAGCCTGTGGAACTGCAGACCCTACTGACAAACTGTCTCCTTCCCACACACCCCCAATGCACCCTGGATCTCCGAGTCTTTCCCCAGGGGCAAGGTCAGATAACAGTTTCCAGGATCCCAGCTGGGCAGCCTCCCACAACAGCTCCCTCAGGGACCCCCAGGGTCTCCACCTTAGCTCCTGGCCCATCTCCGGGATACCCCCTGGTTTCCTTCTGCCCACATTCTCCCTGTGCCCTCCACTCCTCCTGGGCCCCCAGGAGGAAGGGGGACAGAAATTTAACCCCCTCCAAGGCCAGGGGGCACTGGGAGGGGCTGTTCTGGGCAGGGAGGGGCCAGGTGCCCTTCTCTGGGGGCCTCTGAAGGTCACACTGTGGCCAGGCCGCCACTCCTCCCCCTCTCCCTCCCCCCCAACTAGGAGGCCTAGAGCCAAGGCCTTTGTGCCAGGGTCTGAGGCACCCAGGGTGCAGCAGGGACCCCAGCCCATTTCTTTCTCTCTGCCTCTCTCCAAGGGGAGTCTCTGTGACCCAGGAAGGTGTAAGGGAAAAGTGTCAAGGACCCCTTAGGTGGTTCTGAGAAGCGAGTTGGGTGGGCAAGTTTTAGAGTTCCAAAAAACCACCTGCTCCTGCTTGGACACCCCATTTCACCAGGACAAAGTGTGTTTGCAAGGCTAGAAGAGCTCCTTCCAAAAGGGGTGGGGGGCGGGGGGGAAGCTGGTCCCACAATGCCCATGTTACAGCAAATTTTAACCCATTTTCCCAAAAAGTGTAAAGTGGGGTAATGACACTCTTTTCATTCCTACCTTAGGCCACCCCCATAAAAGCTAAAGCACAGCTCGGAAGTGTGGGGGAGGGGAGCAAAGCAGACTGTCACCAAGTGGGGACTTTAGGTAGTCTGACAAAGCACCAGGGTGGACCCCTGCAACCTGACCTCTGACAGCGATCATTCTGTCCCTGGCCTCTGGGGTCGGAGAGGGGTTACATGGGTCTTCTCAGCAGAGGGGAGTAAAAAATAGAAGGGTGGCAGGGGTTTCTCTCCGCGTCAGGGAGGAAATGGGGAAAGGGCATCAAGAAATCCGTCCCAGCACAGGAAGGGACTAGGGGCTGGGGACAGTGGAAAAGACGTATGGGGTGGCTCTCCGCGTCCCCCGGCTAGGGATACCTCGAGAGGTCACCTTCCCGCGGAGGGCCGGTGGGGGGAGGGGCGCCGCTCGCCGCCCGGGTCTCCCCGCTCGGGGCCGCCGAGGCTCGGGGAACACGCGGCCGGCCAGGCCCGGGCTGATGTAATCGGCTCCGCGCCGCGCGCGCCCGGCCGGGCGGGGGAGGGCGGGCACCGAGCTGGACGCGAGCGGGAACGGGCGGGGGTGCCTCCGCGCAGGTGGCCCGGCGGAGACCGGGGGTCCCCTCGGCAATCCACCCCGAAACTTTTCTCAAACTCGTGGCGAGGGCCTAAGAGATCGAGCGCCAATGACAGCAAGCCCCCTCTCTCTCGCCCGCGCCCTGCCCCCTCCACGCTCTCTGCCCTCCCTCGGTCCAAGGTCCGGGCACCCCCCTGTCCACTGGGCTCCGGCTCCCGCCCCCGCTGCCCGGACTTCCAGTTTGTCCGGGACCAGCGGCCAGGAGCAAACTTCAGCTGCCCGCGGCAGCGCAAGCCCAGCCCCCTCGGCCTCCTCCTCTGGCTCCCGCCCTCCGCTGGTCGGCCCAGATCGTACGTGCGGTGACTCTGGTGGGTGGGCAGGGCCCGCGTGGGCGGTGAGATTCTATCCCGGTGCCCTCCCACCTAGCGCGCGCCCCCTCCCCCTAAATGTACGAGGATCGAGGGGGAAGCCACGCGCCCAGTGCCCAAGGACCCGCGTGGGGTACGGAGCCCCCACGCGCGCGCTCGCACGCACGTCCCCAGCCGGGAGAGGCGCTCGCAGCGGCCCGCGACGCCTGGTGGGCACGGCCGCTTACCTTGGCATGGTGGAGGTAGAGCAGCAAGGCAAGGCTCCAATGCACCCAAGAGAGCAGAAAGTTCATGGTTTCGGAGGCCCGGCCGGAGCCGGCGCGGCTCGCGCTCCCTCTCCGGCTCGGGCTGCGGGGCGGCCCGCTCTCTTCGGCGCCTAGGCGGTCTCCTCTTCCTCCTGAAGCCGAGGCCCGGGCCAGGGCCTGGGGCGCGCGCGCGGCTGGAGCACTGTCTGCGCACACAGCCGCCTCACCCGTCCATGAGCCCGGCTTCCGAGCTCCAAGTCGCCACCGCGGCCCCCTCTCCTCCTTCTCTTCTTCTTCCTCCTCCCCCTCCTCCGACTGCGGCTCCTCCCGGCCCGAGCTAGCACTTCTCCCGGTTCCGCTCGGCTCGGCTGCCCCGGCACGGACCACGGCTCCTCCGGAGCGGGAACAACCCAGAAGTTGGACGAAAAGTTTCACTGCAACGCCGCGAACCCCGACCCCCTCCACCCCGCCTCCAGGCGCGGGCTCCGGCTCTTGCCCGCGGCTCGTCGCCGCGTCCACCCTCGGCCGCCCGCCGGGGAGGAGGTGGGAGTTGGGGCGGGGGGCGGTGTCTGTCTGTCTGTCCGTCAGCGCTGCTGGTCCGATGCGGGATCCCGAGGGGGAGGGCTCACGCCGCGCTCTGGCGGTCACCCCCAAAAGCAGGTCACTCACTTTGACCCTGTCCCTGTCGTTGCTCGCTTCGCCCGCGCGCGCTCTCTGACCCCGTCTCTCTCTCTCTTCCTCGACTTCTCTTCTGGAGCTCTTGCTACCTCTTTCTTCTCTCTGCAGGTTTCCAAAATCCGAAGTGATTGGGGGAAGTAAAGGAGCGATCTCCCCAAACGGTCGGCCCGATTTTAGCGGGGAATGGGAAGCAAAAAATAAATTAAAACGGGAAAGAATGTGGATTTTTAAATTGCTGAAGAAAAAAAGAGGAGGGTAAACCCTGGAAAAATGAATATCAAATTCCAGTGCGGAGACCCCTGGCCGGTGACCCCGCCGGTTCGTCCGCCTCGCCGCTGCGCCTCGCGACCCAGCGCCGCTGCCGCCGGTTGCACTCGCCCCCCGCGCCGCGGCCTCCTTGCAGCCTGCCCCAAGCCTCTGCGCTCCCTACCACTAGCGGCCGCTTAAAATAGGCTAAGCCCCGCCTTTGGCACGCCCTGGGGCGGGGTCAGGCCCAGTGTCTTAGCCTCTTGGACCGCTCCGCACGCCCCTTGGGCCTTCCCGGGGGACGTGTAGCAAAGCCTGCCCCCCCCCCCCGGCCAGTGAAGGGGAAGCTCGACCCCCACCTAGGTCCACAGCCTGAAAATTGCCCAGCCCCGCTTTGCCCAGACACACACACGCCCGCGCCGTTTTGGGGGGAAGGGTACAGGGAAGTGAGGTTATGTGCGGACAGGGCTAGGGAGCTATTCCTTCTTTACTGGGAATATTGGAGGGAGGGGGGGGCTCTGGGCGGGCAGACCAGGGCGTGACCCCTGGTCTTCTCCCCACTCCAGCACTCTCAGTCCGCCCCCCCACACACACACAACACACACTCACACTGACACACACACGCGTCCTCGCTCTCACTCAGACGCCGCTTTCCCAAGTTCACCCAGCTTCCCTGTGGTAGCCGAGCGCCCCCTAGTGACTACTGCCTGCACACCCCCAGCTCGGGCTCAAGAGGGAATGGACTCTGGGAAGAGGGTGGAGGGAGACTAACCCCGATCCCATTTCTGACCTCCCAAACAGAGGCATGTTTGGGACTCGAATCGACCCACGGGCAGAGAGCCCGATGCTGGGCACAGGAGGCATGACGTATCCGTGTGGACAATGTGCCTATCTGGCCTGCTGACATCAGAGTGAGCTACAGCCAAAGGACTGGGGTGACTGGGGTCCTTTGGGAAGTGTCCAGGGAAGCTTCCTTGGGGGAAATTATTTGGCACCAGGTTTGTAAGACTGAAAATGGGAAGCCGTGTGGTTCTGGGTTAGTCAGTGGCCCAGAGGGAAGAGGACCTGTTGGAGCCCACGTATGCACTGTGGAGTCTGGCAGAGCCCAAAGGGAGAGGCAGCCCGGCAGACAGAAGCCCTTGTTCCTGCTCTACCCCCACCCCCCAGATGTTGCCAGGGAACTGAGGCCAGGGGGCTGGTGGGGGCGGATGGAGGCCAGGGCCTGAGTGATGATTCAAACCTACTCACCAACACTAAGGAACGTCTGTAGGCCAGCTGCCCAGAGCTCCCAGGAGGCTGGGGGCCAAAGCTTCTTTCTATCAGCCCCAGCCCAGCCTCTCAGCTCATCTTCTGAACAGAATTGGGGTTCCTCCTCAGGACTTCTAGACCCCCCAGTGTCCCTTGCCCACTTCTACTGACTGGGAGCCTCTCTCCTCTTTCCCCCAATTCCCCCCACCCCACACTGGCTCCCTTCAAAGCCCCCTTTTCCCCAACTCCTCTGGTCTTCCCTAAGTGCTCCCCGAGGCCCCCACCCCACCCTTGGATATAGGAACCAGCCTGGAAAAATTCCTGGTTGGGCTTTGACCCAGCAGCTCCCAGGTTCCCCCAGGGAACAAAGAGGGGGCTCTGATACCTGAGGGAAGAGAGGGACCAACCAGTCTCATTTTTCATCCAGATCCAGCCAGGGCCTGGCCCAGGGCTGATGTAGCCTCTGTGGGTGTCTGGGCCGAGAGCGGGAATGCCGCAATTTCCCCCAAATTGACCCAAACAATCCAGGAAGGTTACTCAGCCAACCCCTTGCCTCGGCACATGGCCCTGCGGTTGGGTGAGGGTGCTAGGTCACCTCTTTAGGAGCCCAGTTCCACAAGAGTGGCGTCCTGAGGCTCCTATGAGCAGAGGGGCTGCCCACCCCACCCCATTCTACCCTTTGCATCACCCATGCCTCCAGTCCTGCCTGTACCACCTGACAAGCTCCCCAGCAGCAAGGACAAGGTCTTTTTCCAGTTACTAAACGTTTATTTGCTGGCTCAGGGGGCCCTCCTCCCAGGCAAGCCTTCTTACCTAGGCTCCATGCTCCAAGCTGCTGCATGGGAGATGGAAGGAAAGCCATTAAACCTCCTCCTTCCAACCTGGTCCGCATGTAGCACCACCAGAGCCCAAGATGTGGGTACTTTGGTAAGGCCCCCCCCATCCCTGCCCTGGAGCAGGCAGAGCAAGGACTGAGGCTCCCAGCAGCAGGAGCAGGGGTTCACGCTGGCCCCCTCCACTGCATCCCTCCTCAATTCAGCCTTGCTTGACCCCCAAGAGGCCAAAAGAGGAGATCTTAGTAAAAGATCCTGAAGTTGAGAGGAGAGTGGAGGGGTTCCAAGGAAAGGTGGCTGTCAATTGCCGCTATAACCCCAGGGCTTTCCCCAACCTGAACCAAACAACCCCCTCGGTGGTGTTAAGTAAGGTGTGTCTTGGCTACCTACTCAGCTACCCCCTCTGTGTGCTTGGCCCAGAGCCAAGGGAAGGAGGGAGCAGAATTGCATCCTGGCCTGAGAGACTTTGGAGCATCTTGCTCTGCCCCCACTCCTACCCCTCATTTCAGAGACAAGCTGTTGGCAACTCCACCGAGGATAGTTGCTTCTGGACACTATCGCCCAGTGTGGTGTCACCGGCTTTCCCAACAATACACTATCCTGACAGATAACACCCAGCCAATGCCCATATTGCCATCAAACTGAGAGCCCAACACACCTGGGTCTTCCAGAAAGGGGACAGAAAGCACGTGGAATCGGGAACACCAATCAACAATCACAAGACCACATTGTGTCTCTCTAGTACCCTCTCCTCCCACAGACTTAATCCCCCGGACAGGGGTCATGGTCCCCTCCAAGGGCATCCTCAACCCCACTCGGAGGACTCAGGACCAGGGCCCCCTCAGCTTAGGGCTCGGAAGCAGTTCTACAGGAGCCAAGGAAGGGGAAGGTGTTCCAGGTGAGGGGGAAGTGGGGAGAAGGTGGGGGTGGGGGGTAAGGAGCGGGAAAGGTAGCCAGGAGCCAGCCATGGCCCCAGACAAAGGAAGTAGTAACAGGCCCAAGGCGCAATAGTTGTTCCTTGTCCTAATGACCTATCACTTGGATGTTCAGGGAAGCCCTTGCCTGTGTGGGTGTGGGCAGTTAACCTCCAAACCCATGGAGGAAGGGACAGAGCCCCTCCAAAGAATGGCTCATTCTTGCCATTGTCTTAGCATTTCTCCAGGTGGTTTTGCCTTGGAGAAGAATGATCTCCTACCTCACACAGTCCCCTGACTCCCCAGGCACCTAGCTGGACACAGATCTGATCCACTGGAAAGGCAGGAATACAAACCTCACTGAATTGGTGGAGAGAGAATTGGGTTGGCTCCCTTCAATTCGCTGTCCCTGGCTGCTGGTCTATCTCTCCCTACTCTGTCTCTGTCTCTCTCTGGTGCCAACACTTCCCCACCTCCCGCCCCCCACCCCCGGTCTCTCCCTCAAGGAAGAAGGGCCTCTTTTTCCTCCTGCCAGCTTCCAGTCCCCATCTGGATCTGGATCTTTGACTTGGGATAATGATGGGCAAAGATGCTGATTGGTAATGAGACTAGAGGCTGACTCCCCCAGAGAAGCCCGGCAGGAAAAGGGGAGGGAAGAGGAATGGCGAACAAGCAGGAGAAGGGGCAGACGGGCAGGGCAGGGCAGGGTCGCTGTCTGCGGGAGCCAACCCTAGTCCTTTATCAGCTGAGTCTCTGCCTGGCCCTTACAGACCTCTGTTTAATCCCCTAAAGCCGAGCTGTCTCCCTGGATTGCTTCTCCCTGACAGCCCCAGACATGCTCACTTCTTGAGACCCCCAGTCTTGGCTACCCCTCAAAGTCTGACCACCCCCCTGCCCATTGCTGCCCCTGGTCACACACACCCACTCAGTCTTGGAGGGAGTCCCTGTCCTGGGAAGAGGTGGTAGCTAGGGTCCTAGAGCTGTATTCTCCCTTCAGACCTGGGCCCTGCCTGGGAGCTGAGCCTCGTTCCAGCCGTGGATCTTTCCCGAGGCCCAGCAGGCACCAGGCACCGTGCCAACGCTGTAGGAGATATAGGACAGTGAACACTATGGGGGCTTTGGATCCAAATGGACCCAAGTGGCATTCCTGGCTGCCACTCTTTAGCTGAGTGACCTGGGGCAAGTGACTCAACCTCTCTGACCCCCCTGATTCCCTTGTCTGTAAGATAGGAGTGAAAATGCCGCCCATGGACAGGTATACACACAGCCACAGGTGAGGTGGGAAAGCGGCCCAAAGAGAGGCCCAAGGTGCTATGAGGGTACCAAGGCAGAGCAGTCAGACTGGCTGGGATGGGCCTCAAGAAGGGTTTGCTGCAGGAGGTAGCACGGGACATTTATACCATAAGCAAGTATTAAACTCAGCCCAGGAGCCTTGTGTTGGCTCGGCCCAGGGGCTGCCACAATGTGGAAGGGGCTCTCTGTCCAGAGGAACCAAACAGTAAACAGAAAATGGAAGCTCTGAGGGGGGGGCACATGATTGCTGGTGGTAGAGGAAGGTTTCCTAGAGGAGATGGCACATGAGCATAGAGGGAAGAGAGGCGGTTTTGCCCACTGCATGGAAAGGGATTTTAAAAAACAGGCAGGGGAAGTAAGGTCTGGAGGATTCTGAGGCCCACCACACCTCTGGGGGTGATAGAGACTCTGAGGTTAGGCAGGACCGGGGATTAGGGCTTCTACAGAAACATTCCCAGTCAAAGCCCACAGGGACAATGCTACTCCCTCAGGGGGTGAGCCCCACGTGGGTTTCCCCGCCCTCTGGGACAGGATGTCTCTGCCAGAGAATTTAAACAAACAAGCAGACACCAGACGTAGGTCCAGCTTGCTGGTGAGCACCACTATTGTTTGCAGGGAAGCAGAGAGGCAGAGGACAGAGGACACCAGCCTATGACAAGCACAGGGCCACTCAGCTGCAGCAGGGCACAAAGTAGAAAGAAGTTTTCTTTAGCTTTATCCCCTCCCTAGCCCCCAACAGGTGCCCAGAGGTCTGGTCTCCCATCTGTCCATCACAGACAAGTGGAAACCTGGAAACAGCACTGGGAGGTTGCGGGGGAGGAGGAGTCAAGGCTGCTGCATGCCATGTGACCTTGGCCAAGTCAGTCCCCTTTTTGGACCTCAGAATCCTCCTAGATAAGAGCAGGAGGTTACACCCCCTAAACTTTAAGGCTCTGTAACCCTCCATCAAACACTCCAGCTGAGATCACTGATAGGAAATGTCACATCTTCCGGGGGTCTGTGTATTTCAAAAGGCTTCTGGAGAGGACAATGCTTAACTCAAAGATGGATGAAAACAGGGGCCCTGGCACCAAGTGGGGGAGGGGAGATGTGGTTCCAGGGAATCCCTCAAATCCCAGCAGGTCAGAACAGCTTTCTCTCTTACCTAGGGGACCAGAACCTCTGTCCTTTTTAAAAAGACAGTGGCAGGGTACCTGGGTGGCTCAGTGGGTTGGGCCTCTGCTTTCTACTCGGGTTGTGGTCTCAGGGTCTGGGATCGAGTTCCGCATCGGGCTCCCTGCTCAGCGGGGAGCCTGCTTCCCTCTCTCTCTCTCTGCCTGCCTCTCTGCCTACTTGTGGTCTCTCTCAAATAAATAAAAAAGCTTTAAAAAAATAAAAAATAAAAAGACACTGGCCTAGTGAATCCTCATTGTGAAAAGCCCTCACCAGCTACCCTGCCCCATCCCTACACCCCCATGGTGTGATGGAAAAAGCCGGACAGTCTGGACTCCATCTTGGTTCACCACTTCCAAGCCAGGAGACTTGGACAAATCTCATCATTTGCCTGATCCTTGATTTCCTCATCTGTAAAATAGGAGTTGGGGTGCTTTACCACCCAGAGTTGTGAGAAGATAAATGGAGGCTATGAATATAAGCAAAGCTCTAGTGGACATTGTCATATGCATGTTACTACCCTTCCCTTTCTCTGTCCCTGCCCCCAGGAGTGAGTAAACTCTCAAGAGAATGCCAACTCACTACCATCTCGATAAAGGCAAACAGAAGGATTAGAGAAATAGGTTTATCCCATCCCTCTGTAAAAACAAAAACAAACACAACAAAAACAAAAACAAGGGATGCCTGGGTGGCTCAGCAGGTTAAGGGTTAAGCGTCTGCCTTCTTTCTGCTCAGGTCATGATCCTAGGGTCCTGGGATCCAGTCCCACATTGGGCTCCCTGCCCAGCAGGGCGCCTGATTCTCCCTCTGCCTGCTGCTCCCCCTGCTTATGCTCAATCTCTCTGTAACTTTAAAAAAAAAAAAAATTAAAAACAAAAACAAAAGGGAAGATGGAGGGAAGGAAGGGAGGGAGGAAGGAAAGAAGAGAGGAGGGAAGGAATCACAGTGCTTGCATAGATGACTAGGGCTGGAGGATATGTGGCCTGGGCCCTTCTTTAGCCTTTCTTCAGAGCCATTGCATCACCAGGTTGTCACTGAGTTGGCTACACTGTAGGTTCCTTCAGGGAAATCCTAGGGCGGAAAAAAAGAGGCAGGTACCCAAGAGCCCCCTGCCTCTTAGCAAGAAGTGACCCTTCCCACCTCCCTCAGGGACCCTCTGAGCCTGGACCAATAGCTTGGCCCATGATCCAGCCCCCCCCTCCCCGTGTGGTTCACAAAGATAAAGCCGGTTAATGATTGGTCCCCTGAGAGGAGTCACCCCACCATCCTGCCTGCCTTCCCAGACCTAGAAGTGCAGGGCCTACCACAGGGAGTGGTCCCCACAGCTCCCAGGAGCAGCTTGGCCTAACAGCCTCAAGAAAATCAGCAAAGCAGACAATGAGTCAAGAGGTCTCCATGTCAGGAGAACATCAGACCTGGTTCCTAGGAGCCTAGGGAGGCCCGAAGAGGCTGGGCAGGTGGGGGAGGTAGGCACCACACACCCGGTTTTATCTGCCATATTGATTGGAGTTTCTCTTGAGATTTCTTCTGAAGAAAACACTCCACGACTAAAGAAGTTTGAAAATACCATCCCTGGCCAGATGAGCAGAATGAGGCCCAGAGCTGTCCGAAGCCCTATACCTCCCTGGAGGCAAGACCCAAACTCAGATCTCTTGAACTCACAGCTCGGTGCCCCTTCTATTTCTCCAAAGGCTAGTGAATCCCTTCACTGGGGCACAGCACTGAGCCAGATGCCTTTGGGGGAAGTAGGGCTTCTGCCCCCAGGAGTTGACTGGCTCACTGGGAAGCCAGGCAGTGCCGGGGAGGGGGGCTGGCTGAGGTGTCGCATGTATCTGTAGCAGGTCAGCTGCTGGGCCCAGGACTTCATCCTTTGCTTCTCCTTCCCACGTGGAGAGGTCTCAGCAATCCCTCATTCCAGGCCGTGCCCTGCTGAGGGCACAGCTTGTATGAACCATGACCTCCTGGGGTCCCCTGGAGAGGTCGCCCTGCCTATATCTCCCTGGATGTCAGCCCATTCCGTTGGACCTCTATCCTTCCAAAACACAGCTAGAAGCATCAGGAGAGGTGAGGTAGGCCAGGTTCCGGACTGTCGTGTCTGCTGCCAGTGTCCCCAAGTCCCAGGACCTGGCCCCCGTCAACTCCACGGGGACTGGTCTCCACCACCCCACTGAGAGTGATGGTCAAAATATTGAGCACCCATTATGGTTCACATAAAGCTGGGGGCAGAGGCCAGACCACCATAAACACCACAGGTTCTGGACTGTGGGGAGACCCAGGGGACTCAGGAAGAGACTGGGGTGACCAGAGAGGCACACAGAGGGCTGAGGGGGTAATGGGGACCAGGTGCTGGAATAGTAGCTGTTTACCAATCAGGTGGCCTTGCTGGGGCACGCCAGCTGAATGTCGGCCCTGCCCCAGTCTGCTCTCAACTCTAGGTTGGAATGTCGAGTTCCCAGCTGAGAACAAGGTCTGTCTGGGGCCCTGGTCTTCATGCCTCCATGTCTCCTCCGCTCCTGAGAAAACCAAGGACTCCCCACCTCTCCATACATATATATAGTCCATCCCACATAGCAGGGGCCTCACGGCTCTCAGGTTCCGGCCACTGTTGAAAAAATGGCAAACACAGGGGATGCCTGAGGGTGGCTCAGTCAGTCAAGCGTCTGCCTTTGGCTCAGGTCGTGGTCCCAGGGTCCTGGGATCAAGCCCCCCATCAGGCTCTCTGCTTAGCAAAGAACCTGCTTCTCCCTCTGCCTGCCTCTCCCTGTGCTTGTGCGCTCTCTCTCTCTGACAAATAAATAAGTCAATTAAGTCTTTTTTTTTTTTTTTAATGGCAGATGCAGGGACACCTGAGTGGCTCAGTGGGTTAAAACCTCTGCTTTTGGCTCAGGTCATGATCCCAGGGTCCTGGGATCAAGCCCCACATCAGGCTCTCTGCTCCGCGGAGAGCCTGCTTCCTCCTCTCTCTCCCTGCCTGCCTCTCTTGCCTACTTGTGACCTCTGTCTGTCAAATAAATAAATAAAATCATTTTTTTAAAAAATGGCAGACGCAGCCAGTCCCAGCCCTGGACTGGAATCCCAACCCCAAGTGCCCAAATCACAGAGGGTTCTGAGAAACCAAAACATTTTCCTTTTCTCCTCACTCTTTCTTCAAGTATCTTCATCCCTCTCCCAACCTCTCTCCATCCCTCCTGTCTGTCCCATTGTCCCAGGGAACCTCCTGGACAGTCGTGTTGGCTGAGTGTTCCTCTCTGCCTGTCTCAAGCGTCAGCTTCTCGGAGCCTCCTGTGAGGTTACTGTGGGGGGGGCAGCAGGCTGGGCAGTGGGGGACGAGCTAAGGGCAAAGATGGTCTTCACATCTCCTCAATTCCCCCTGGCCTCCAGGGACTAAGGGAGATCCTGCAAGAGGGAGATTTCTGAGGAGATGGGTCACACTCTTGCTCACCTGAGGGCCAGAGGAGTTGAGACACGAGTACAGTGAGGGGTGCCAAACCCCTCCCCCAAGCCAGCATGACCTGGGGCTTGAAAGAGGACAGAGGGGGGCACAGTGAGTCTTACACTCAGGGGAGCTGTTCCTCCCACACAGTGTGACCCTCTCCCTGACCATGTATCCACCAAAACCTCCTCCTCTGCGAAGCTCCTCAGTTCTCCAGCCTGAAGGCCATAGGGACTAATCAAACACATACACACACACACACACACACACACACGCCACTGCCGCCACCGTGCCGCCAACGCTGCTGCTGCCACCCGTGACAGGGCCCCACAGAGAAGAAAGGAGTGTTTCCAGAAACCCAGCAGTTCCAGGCAAGCTGACCTGGGTCATGGCGCCCTCAGCTGCAGAGGCTGGGCGCCCCCTGATCACCCTCTCCCAACACCACCGCAAGATTTACCTTGAAAACCCCTCACACAAATAGCGTCTCCAAAGCCTTGCCCTTAAGCATGCTGCTTCTTGAGCAGCAACGCAGATATTCATGTGTGGAGCTGTGGCTAGGGGCCTGGGCACCTGAGTTCAAAACCAGGGAGTGTCACAGCCTTTGCTGTGTGACCTGGAGCAAGGCACTGCCCATCTCTGGTCTCAATGTCCTCTCAACAGAGTGAAGGGGTGACTGATTTCTGAAGCCCAGATAGGGCTCCCAGACTGTGGCCAGGGCGGATGGGGTGGAAACAGTAAGGCTGAGGGGTGTGGGCTTGGCCTGTGGCCTGTGGGACTGGAAGGTATGGAGGGAGGACCAGGGAGCCTGGCCTGGGACCACCTTTTAGAGATGTTATAAAGATTACAGGACAGAGGTGGGCAGGGAGACAGACAGCAAACTCTTCAGTCCATTGTCTCATCCCCAGCCCCAGTTTGCCTGTTGCAATCAACCAGAACAGCTGGGATTACCACAAGAAGGATTTAAGTTACCAAAGTAGAGGCCCACCAAACTCGTCTTCGCTGGGGGATTTATGGGATGATAGCAGTGGTATGTCTGTCTAGAGAATTCTAGGCCCATTCCTAGCTGGGATGAAATGTTGGGGAGTGGGAGAGAAAGGAGGACAGACAGGGTGTCAACTTCTAGGTCCCCTCCCCCTGCTTTGGGAGGTGGGTGGGATACCCATACCTCCAATCTGAGAGCTGAAGTGGGGGAAGGAATTTGTTAGGGGTGTGGTGGGGCTGGGAGCAGGGCAGTGAGGGAATGGAATGAGAAGGCTGTCAAGTGGCAAAGAGAGCGTTTGTGGGAAAAGGAGAGAAAGACCCTCCCCTGGTGGGAGGGGATGAGGGGGAGCCTCAGCCCCGGGGGTCCGTGCCCCACTCCAGGCACCATACCACCTCACTGGGGCAGGTCCTGTGCCTCCGCTGTGATGTCAGCTTAGCTAGAGGAGCCTGGAGCCATACTTTGAGACGTAGAGATGATACACACCTAGCCTGGACCCAGGCAGGCCCTGGGGCGTCCACAGGACAGACTGTGAGGACAAGTGCCCTTCCCTCCCCCAAGGCCTGGTTGCAGAGGCCAGGCCTGCTTTTCCCCTGGGTGTCACCCCCAGCCCTCACCTGGGGCCAGCTGGTAAAGTCCAAAAGGGTCTTCCCTTGCTCTACTCCTAGCCTGGCACTTGGGCAGATTGGATAATTCTGTGACTCATTCCTCCTCTGTCCCACACCCAGGTATCTCTGGGTCTCCTAGGGGAATGGAGGCGAAAAACCACCCAGGAAAGAGGGCCCTTCCTTTGTATGGCAGTGAGGACCAGGGAAGGGAAAGGGATGAACTGGAGGGTAGGGCCAAGCCCCCCAATGACCTCATTCAAATAATGGACAATTTGAGGTGGGCCTGGGGTTTACTGATGGGGGCCCAGTGAGGAGAGGCCCCGCTCTGTAAATGCTTTATGCATGTGTATTACCAGGAAGCGGGGCTGGCCCTGCCCAGTTCCCTTGGGAGGCCCACGTCTCCAGCACCCAGTCTTCTAGCTGGGAAGGCTCCCATCCTCCCAGGCTCTCCCCACATTAACGCTCTCCCCCTTCTCTGTCTGTCCTACCCAACCAGGAGTTGACGATTTCTCCCACCATCTTACTGGGTTCTGTCCTCACAAAGCCACCTGGGGACACACTCCTCACCCCTCTGCCCCTCCTGGCCTATAGCTCCTCAGGGCCCCCCTGGCTATCTGAGGAGTGGTGTCCCCACTTCCCCAGAGCTGGCAGGGGCAGCCCCTCTGAAGCTTCCCAAAAGGAAGGTGGGAGGTGGAAAGGGGCCGTCCTGCTAGGCTGGCTGGATTGAGACTAGGGAGCATACAAGGAAGGACAGAGGTGGGGGGCCTTGAGCTCCTTTCTCCTGAGCTGACAGCACAAACTCACTGGGCCCCTTCCAGAGGGGGATTTAATGAAACTGTTGTCTGACGACACCTTCCAGACATTCTTGGAAGGCCAGGGTCCCCTCCTCAATCAGGACCCCTCCTAGGTACCTTACCCAGTGCCACCCCAAGCCTCTAGAGGGCGTGGGAGAGCAGTGCTGAACTTCCCAGCCCCTGGGGCATACCAAAGTGGCTCTACCAACAGGCCTCTGGGATCTGGCGGCTGCCCCCAACCACACTGCCCCTGGGAGCCGGGGCACCATGCGGGAAAACAGCAACCAAGCAGGAAAGTATGGGCTGGGCCTAAGGGGGGGTCTTGGAGGAGGCAGGGCCCAACTGGGCTGTGGGGCACTCTGAACAAGGGGGGTTCAGTGGGAAGAGTGGAAAGATGATCTGAGACCTAGCTGAGCTTATCCTGCTCTTCTGTGGGGACAGAAGGAAAGCGGTGGCCTGAGCCCTGTGTTTTCCTGCCTGGCCTTGGAATAAAGAGGGGCTTCTGGGCCCATACAGTAAAGCTGAAGAGCCTCCCAACCCCTTGCAGGGTCAGAACTAGGGTAAGGTGAGTGTGGACACAAAAGGCCCTGTTGGCCCTGACAGTGAGCGCCTCCTTAACCACTGCACCCCATCACCCCACTCTCCACCCCCCCCCCGTCCTTCCTGGCCCTGCCCTCTGAGTCATGCTGGGGACTAAAGCTGCAGGAATACTGGGGGCAGAGGTGGCACAGCAGAGCAGAGGGGTTATTTTTTCACACGGGACCCCTCAAAGGAAGGAACTAGCCCATAACTCAGCTAGAGGGGAGGGGAGCAAAGAATGAGGAGAGAAACAGCTGTCTGTCACCTGAGCCTGGGCCCCTGTGTGTGTCTGTCTGTGTGTATTTGTGCAATCAAACTGGGTCTGATGATTTCTAGCTCTGTGTCCTTCCTTGAGCAAGTTACCCAATCTCTCTGAGCCTCTGTTTTCTTAACTTGTGATAATAATACCTGCACCTATATTGATACCTAGTAGGGTTGGAGTAAAGATTAAATGAGGTAATATATGGAAAGGGGGTGTCTGCTGTCTGCACACCAGAAGAACCAAATACATGTTGACTGTTATTCCCATTGGTATCAATAACATGATCATGTGTGGCCCCAGCTTTGCAGACTTATTCCCGCTGCCTCCCTACACATGCATCCCACTCTAAACCGAGAGGGCTTTGGACAGAACACACTTATTTCCACATCCTCACCTAGGCATCACCAGCCATCAAATTTCACTTCTCAACATAAGACTCCCCGGACCGTTCAGTGGTCTCAAAACTCCTATAGCATTAGCTGTCTATTCCTCACAAGCCAGTTTCAGATTGTTGGTCAGTCAATACATTGAACTTTGCAAGGGAGTGTGTGTGTGTGTGTGTGTGTGTGTGTTTTCTCTCTCTCCAAGTGCACTAATATAGGAAGAACTATATTTTTCTGTGATCTCACCCTCCAGCCTAAGAACTAATACAGGGCTGCAGGTGTAGACGCCCATATATAGACTGTCTGTGAATGGTGTTGGATGGTACGAACGGTGAATGTTGCCTTTCGTTATCCTACTGTGTGCCTTACATTTCCTCGTTAACTCCCACATTCACCCCGTGGGATAGATTATGCTTGTAAAATTACGGCTTAGAGAATTTAAGTAACTTGCCCAAGATCATCCAACAAATAAACAAGAAAGCTGGGATTTAAACTCAAGTCTATCTGGTTCCAGAGCCCGCACTCTTAATCACTATGGTTTCAATAGCAGAATGAACCAAAAACCAGAATTTCCTTTCTGTGATCAAAGATGGAAATAAAAAGAAAGCAAGGTGATATCAGAACTTTAATCAAATGCTTTCAGGATTTCAAATCAGAGTCCACTGGCGTCAGGTCCCAACACTCAGATCATAGTGAAGCCAGAGAGCCCCAGTCATCACAGAAAAAGGCACCTAAGGTTAAAATAAAACCTATCCCAGGAGCCTGGGTGGCTCAGTCTATTAAGTGTCTGCCTTCGGCTCAGGTCATGATCCCAAGGTCCTGGGATCCAGCCCCTCATCAGGCTCCCTGAGCAGGGAGCCTGCTTCTCCCTCTCCTTCTGCCTCTCCTCACTGCCCATGTTTTCTCTCTCTCTCAAATAAATAAATAAAGTCTTTTTTAAAAACACACAATTCATTCCGGAGTGAGTCAGAAAAATTGCCTACCTTGATCGATTGTTCAATTACCAGAATGTTCCAGTTGATCCTAGTTCTCTTTCAGCTGCTCATAGGAGAAACTTCCATTTCTTTTCCCTCTCTTTGTTGATCAACAACTCAGCATCAACAACGTTTAATCATCAGTATTTGCTGGTCAGTCGGCAAAGATCAAATGCAGTAACCACCAGAAGACCGCTCACTGGCTGATTTTCACACATGGTTCATCAGTCCCCAGCTTTTATAATAAAATCTGGCCATGGGGAATACTTCCCCTTTAGGCCGCCATCTTCCTTTAGTCATTCTGGGGCTAAATTGACTTGACATGTCTACCCTACATTCCTCTCCCTGTGACTTAATTTTCTTACCCAGAAAATGAGCATAACAAGACTAGCGACCCCACAGGGCGATGGCAAGGATCTAACGAGGGGATGTGTTTAAAGCCCAGTGGCTGGCATGGACTGAGTGCGTAATACACAGTTAGGGCTATCGGTGATGTCATTTCCAGCAAGGGAGAGATGCCCAGATTCCTGACCCCACTTTGGCTTCAGAGAAGCTGCTTCTCCTAGCACCCCTTCCCTCTGGCCTACTAGGAGGCCCGTCCCAGAGAATCAGCCTTCTGCATTCTCTTGCCCCTCCAGTCATACCTCAGCCCCCAGAGACGCCAAACCCCATGGTCAAGAAGGTAGTGATACCTCATCTGGTTCAGTTTTCGTTTTCGTTTTTGTTTTTTGTTTTTGTTTCTGAAAGGGAAGGCAGAATCTTCTACAGCCTCAAAGGCTTGCTCTAAAAATCATACACCGTTTGCTTCCTTTTGTGAAGTGACCTCAGATTTCATTGTACACCAAACAAGGAAATCAATCTCATAACTTGGTGCCACACCCAGTTTGGGACCCAAAAGAAAAAAAAAAAATGTGTTGTTATTACCTGCTTAACTTTGCTCACTTCCCTAGTTCACACATCTTGGCACTAAAGAACCTCTGGCTATTTCCACATACTCGTCAGCTCCTAAAGGTGAAGTCTTGACATCACTAAGGAAATTTTTTAATGTAATAAAGGCTCTGAAGGGAGCTCAGTTGTTTATTTGTTGATTAATACATGTAGGAAATATTTATATACTTTCAGGGGTGCCTAGGTGGCTCAATGGGTCAAGAGTCCAGATCTTGGTTTCAGCTCAGGTCACAATCTCGAGGTTGTGGGATTGAGCCCCACGTTGGGCTCTGTGCTCAGTGCGGAGTCTGCTTCAGATTTCTCTCTCTCTCTTTTAGTATGATTACATAGAATTGGGGGAGGGGGCGCCTGGGTGGTTCAGTGGGTTAAGCCTCTGCCTTCAGCCCAGGTCATGATTTTAGGTCTTGGGATCGAGCCCCGCATAAGGCTCCCTGCTCAGCGGGGAGCCTATTTCTCCCTCTCCCTCAGCTCTACCCCCTGCTTGTGCTTACTCTCTCACACACTCTCTCTTTATCGAATAAAAAAAAAAAGAAGAAGAAGAAGAATTGGCAATAATAAAAACCTTCAATAATGGATTAAGGGACTTCCAGGAAAAGGTAGCCTGAATACTTGTGTCCACTTAGCTTTTTTCTAAAATGCCACTAAAGCAAAGTTAAGGGCTTTTTATGTTTTCTTTCATTTTGATTTTGTTTTTTAAGGTATATACCCACAAGGACAGGAAGAATTGGTGAGAAGATAATACCAATAAACTTTTGAAAGCTAGAAAGCAGGCAGAAGAGTGATAAAGAGGGGACAGGTGGTAGGGAAAACCATAACCACTTGATTTCCAGAAGGCTCAGGAAGTAGTTATGCCAGTTTCCTCTGGAAGTGGGAGTGAAAGGGATTTAGTAAATAAAGAGGACTAGTCAAAAGATTTTTTTTAAAAGCAGTCAGATCTTGGGGTGCCTGGGTGGGAGGGACAATAACAAAAGGGCATAAAAATATGAATGAATATACAATAAAATTAAAGGATCAGATCAGGTAATAATATACAAATAATAGGAAAATATCCAAATAGTATGAGAATCAGAAAAACTAAGGGAAAGATATCATTAATGATGTAATCTAAGAAAATTTCTGAGACCTGGAGAACTGAGAGCGCAGGGCAATGAATGATCATTTTTAAAAGTATTACTTTTAAATTTATTACTTTAAATTTGTTCAATACTAATTGTTCAATACTAATTCAATAATTCAATACTAATTCAAAAACTGTTCAATACCAGTATAGGCAAATACAATTGATTTTTTTATATCTATCTTGTATATTGCAACCTTACTAAATCCATTTATTATTTCTAGTAGCTTCTTTGTATATTCCATCAGATTTTCTACACAGGTGGTCCTGTCATCAGCAAATAATGACAATTTTACTTCTTCCTTTCCTATATGAATGATAAGAATGCCTTGTATTTCTTTTTCTTACCTTACTGCACTGGTTAGAGTTTCTGGTACAATGTTGAAAAGACACAGTTAAGAGTAAGCATCCTTATCTTGCCCCTGATCTTAGAAGGGAAACACTCTTCTCTTTTACCATCATCAGTTTTCTTTCATAGAGTTTCATTATCTAGTTGTGGAAGATCCTTTCTATTCCTGACTTGCTGAGGTTCTTTGATGAGGAAAGAATATTAAATTTTGTCAAATACTTTTTCTACATCTATTAAGATGATCCTTTTCTATCTTTCTAAATATGATTCATTACATTGCTTGATTTTTTAATGGAACCAACCTTGCATTCCTAGGATAAATCCCATTTGGTCATGGTGTATTATCAAGGAGGGAGAGAAACAGTGAGATTCAATTTACAAATATTTTTGCATCAATGCTTATGAGAATTTTTTGTTTTGTTTTGTTTTGTTTAAGTTTAAGTAGCCTCCACACCCAACATGGGCTTGAACTCGTCACCCTGAGATCAGGAGTTGCATGCTCTACTGACTGAGCCAGCCAAGTACCCCTCATGAGACATATTGATCTATGTTTTTCTTTCTCCGTAATATCTTCATCTAGTTTGGGTATTGAGTAATGTTGTTTTCTTTGTGGGAAAGCTTTAAGTACAAATCCAGTTCTAAAAATACATATAGGCCTATTCCAGTTATCTATTTCTTCTTGAGTAAACTTCTGTAGTCTGTGTCTTTTAAGGGATTTGTTTATTTCATCTAAGTTATGGAAATTATTGGAGTAAAATTGTTCATAGTATTTTCTTATAGTCTTTTCAGTATCTGTATAATCTGTAGTAAAGGCACCCTTTTCATTCTTGCTATTAGTATACTGTGTGTTTTCCCTTTTTTCCTGATCAATCTGGCTACAGGTTTATCAATCTATTGATCTTAAAAAAACAGCTTTTAATTTCACTAATGTTTTTCTGCTCTCTACTTCTTTAATTTTCTTTATCTTTCTTCTGCTTACTTTGTGCTTAATTTGCTCTAGTTAAAGATTTTCAAATTTATTAAAAGTTTAAAACTGTGAACCAAAAAAATAGAGGGACAATTTTTCATCTATTTTGTGCTCTGAAAGAACCTTTCCATTTAAAAACTCTTGGTAAGTATAAAAACACATTCAATTATTCATTCATCAAATATTTATTGAGCACCTGCTATGTGTTGGGCATTATGCTAGGCATTGGATATAGAATAGTGAATAAAACAAAGTTAATGCCCTTGCTGAAGTTACTTCTAGTGGGAAGACACAGGCAATAAATAAGTAGACATAAACATATATACCGGGTGGAAATAAATCCTATGCAGAAAAATAAAGCAAGGTGAAGGAAGAGACACTGGGATGGGGTCAGTAAAAGGCTCTCTGTACAAAGACCTGAAGGAAATAAGGGAGAGGGCCTTGGAAATGTCAGAGGAAGAGCACTCCAGACTGAGAGAGCAGTAAATGCAAAGTCCCTATCTTTAGAACATGCTTGCCTTTTAAGGGAAAGTAAGAATGTCTAAATGGAAGGGGAGAGAGGTCACTAGGGGTCTGATCGTAGTCCTATAGACTGCTATAGAAACTTCATATTGAATTCTGAGTGTGGTAGGGAGAATTTAAGATGGCCTCCCAGCATTCCCCAACTCTCTGTGTAATCCTGGGACTGTAAACATGACCCCTTGCACTCCTCTGATTAGCTTGTGTTATATGGCGCACTTGACTCTAGACATGGGAGTTTATCCCAATGGACTGGACCTATCACATGAACCACAGAGAGCCTTCTCAACAAGAAAAAGCAAGTAACCCAATTCAAAAATGGGCAAGAGACTTGATGAGACATTTCTCCAAAAAAGACATGAGAAGATGCTTTACCACACTAATCATTACGGGCATGCAAATCAAAGTTACGATAAGATACCACTTCACAGGGATGCCTGGGGGGCTCAGTTGGTTGGACGACTGCCTTCGGCTCAGGTCATGATCCTGGAGTCCCGGGATCGAGTCCTGCATCAGGTTCCCAGCTCCACAGGGAGTCTGCTTCTCTCTCTGACCTTCTCCTCGCTCATGCTCTCTCTCACTGTCTCTCTCTCAAATAAATAAATAAAATCTTTAAAAAAAAAAAAAGATACCACTTCACTTCCATCAGGATGGCTATTATCAAAAAGGAAATTTTCTGTAACAAAAAATAAGTGTTGGCAAGGATGTAAAGAAATTGGAACCCTTGTGCATTGCTGGTAGGAATATAGAATGGTGCCGTCACTGTAGAAAACAGTATGGAGGCTCCTCAAAAAATTAAAAATAATTATCATATGATCCAGCAATCCCATTTCTGATTATATATGTGAAATAATTGAAGCAGGATCTCTAAAAAATATTTGTACACTCATGTTCATACCAGCGTTATTCCTAATAGCTGAAACATGAAAGCAACCCAAGGATCAATCAATAAATGAATGGATAAGCAAAATATGGTCCATACATACAATGAGAGAGGAAATTCTGTAATATGCCGCAATATGGAAGACACTTGAGGACATTGTACTAAATGAAATAAACCAGGCATACAAAGATAAATGCAGTGTGATTCCACTTACACCAAGTACTTAGAATAGTCAAAGTCATAGAGACAGAAAGTACTGTGGTGGTTACCAGGGGTCAGGGGAGGGGACAATAGAGTGTTAGTGTTTAATGGGAATAGAGTTCCAGTTTTATAAGATGAAAAGAGTTCTGGGAATGGATGGTGGTGATGGTTGCACAACGGGATGAATGTATTTAATACAGCTGAGCTCTATACACTTAAAATGCTTAAGATAGCAAATTTTATGTTAGGTATATTTTACCACAATTGAAAAAGTTGGAAAAGAAAAAAAAAAAAAGCAAAGAGTTTTCTTTGGCTGGTCAAAGAAGAGGAAGTCAGAGATTTAAAGCATTAAGAAGGGGTTGACATGCCCTTGCTGCTGCAACATGGAGGGGGCCATGTGGTGAGGAGTACAGGCAGCCTTCAGGAGCTTTGTCCCCACCCCAGATAAAAATCAGTGCAGCCAACAATTTGGTTTCAGCCTTGTGATACCCTAAGCAGAGAACCCAGCTCTACCATGGCAGACTTCTGACCTTCAGAACTGTTGGCTAATAAATGGATATTGTTTTGTGGTGCTAAGCATGTGGCTCTATTGTACAACAGACAAATAATGTGCCCAGTATCATGGGAAACCATAGGCCTATGTAGTCTCTTTCATGAATTTTGCTTTAATGTCACCCCAGTTAGAGAGCAAATTTCCTGAAGGCATACACTCGACAGTCTACATGTCCTTACATAAGACTGGACCAGGTACCTCATGGGCATCCAGGAACTGAATGGGTCAGATATTTTGATCAAAGGCAATCTATTTGGGAAAATCATCTAGACCCTTCTACTAGCCACTTTGAATAACTGTTGGTATTTATAGAAGTTCTTTAAGAAAAAACAGACTCAGTATCTGCGTGGCTTGTCTATAGTCTTGCGTTCTTCTGCAATGAATGACTTATCAAAGGCAGCATGTTGAAATAGAGCACACCTTCTATCCAGAGTTCCAACAGACTTGCCCTTCCACTGCCAGTAACACCAGCATCACCCAGTACTCAAGCTTTGTACCCCAGACTCACACCCAATTCCTCCCTCTCCCATCTCCCCCAGAGCCAGAGTCCTGGAGATTCATTTTCTGAAATGCCTCTCCTCAAATCCAAACTTGGTCCCACCACTATCAGCCTAACCGAGGCCTCTTCAGCTCTCGCCTGCACCATCCCTTCTTTCTTGCCTCCAATCTTCCTTGGTCGCTGCCAACCTGGCTAATCTCCCCAAAGAAATCCTCAGCACAGGTAAGCCCTTTCTCTGAAACCTCCACAGGCTCCTCTCTGGTCACTCAGGTGAGCTGGGTGTCCCACACCAGGCTGTGAGCATCTTGAGAGGAAGGGCTGTATGTTGGGCTTCTTTGTAGCATCACTGGTGTTCCATGCCTGTATGAGGTTACCGATGATAATGGTCATGACCATGAGAATTCACAGGCTTCCCTTTTTTTTTTAGATCAGAGAGGACCAGCCTGAGTTGTCATCCTCCTGGACTCCAAAGACTTAGTCAGGGGTGCCTGGGTAGCTCAGTCAGTTAAGTGTCTACCTTTGGCTCACATCATGATCCCAGGGTCCTGGGATCAAGTCCAGCATCAGGCTCCCTGCCTCCCTCTCCCTCTCCCATCCCCCCACCCCCACACCTGCTTGTGGTCTCTGGCTCTATCTCGCTATCAAATAAATAAATAAAACCTTAAAGAAAAGAGAGAGAGACTTATCAGAAGCAAAGGAAAGCTGTGAAGCCAATCTTTTCTCTTCTATAAACTTGATACCACCTGAGAATCCTGGCCAGCCAGTCCCCCCATCCCAGTTACCTGTTTATCAATATCAGCTATCAGATCTTTTAAAGGGGTTCCCATCCCAAAGCTATTTGCAATTTAACAAGGAGCCAAATGTTAATTAGTGGAGTTTCAAGTATCAGCTGGTGGGTGGAGTGCAATGTTTGGATGTTTCGACAGGGATACAGAGCTTTGTTCCTACATCCAAAAACACACCCCCGCCCATGTGGTAGGACTGATGTTAATAAACGAATGGCTTCAAACATGTGTACCTCCCCCTACAGCTGGGAACAGAATGGGAATCCATAAAATGGGCAGGATCCAGAGAAGGATGCTGGAAGGAACCCCCAGTGAGATGATGGAGAGGGAATGCATGAGATGCCCAGTGCCCTGGAGAATTTAACGGAATAAAAGAAAAGCTCCTCCGTATCTTCCCCAACTGAAACCCTTCACCTATACCCCCAAGGTCGGAAGGGGAGTGTCACTCAGTCTAGAAGCACGGGGAAGGCTACTGTAGCCTTGGTCATTTTTTATGCCCCTCACCTCAATACCAACTTTCCACCCCCCACTGGATGATGGAGAAGGCATTTTCTAGATCCAGCAGCCTCTCCCTACCCTGTCTACCCCATTCCCCTACTCAAGCCCAGAAGAGAGGACCCCTTTGGAATACTTTCCTCCCCATAATTGTATCCCATGGTTTCCCTGGGCTCAGAGAGGGGAAGCCTGTGTGTGTGTGCGCGCGTGTATGTGTGTGTGTGTGTAAATGGGAAGGGGGGGATAATGGAAAAGGAGGAAGGGAGGAAGATGTGCACAGCTGGGGGACTGGCCCTCTGGCATCCTGGGGGAGTCTTCCTCCTTAATTGCTTGAGTTCTACAGCTGTCATCGCTAACGAGAAATTAAAAAGCACCCTGACCCCTGCCCCCACCCCTGCCCCCGTGCCTCACAAGTGCTCTCTCAGCACGTTGCTCTTGGAGCAGCACCCAGTGGAGGATACTGTAGCGATGGGCCGCCTGGCCTGATGGCTTCTGGCCCCCAGATGGGGAGGCAGGAGGCTACAGGGGGTGGTCGGGGGGAGGGAGGTTGGAGTGGGCCCCAGCTTCTCTACTCTGCTCTGCTCCAGCCTCTGGCTTTCAGACCGGCCCTGACATCTTATATATCCTGCTTCTGAATCCCCACAGCTCTTGTGGAACCTCAGGCCCAGATGTGGGGTGTGGGAATAGGGTCCCCGGAAGTGCGGATTGAAGACCCTGTTATCAGAATGGACTTCCCTGCAGCTCCTCTCCGCCACCTACCCTACCCCTCCACCCACGAGGACCACTGAATTCTCCCGAGCAAAATTCTAATGTCTCTCCATTGCATTTCTCACAGGCACTGCCCCCACAACAGTTCTCCCTGTGGGGGGGACAGTCAAATGTGGCCTCACATCCCCATCTTTCTGATCACCTCCCTCTGTGGCTCCTAGTCCATCCACTTGAAATAATAACATGAACATCTTTGCTCACATCGTGTAATGAACATTATTTTTCAATACATTTCTTTTTTTTTAAGATTTTATTTATTTATTTGACAGACAGAGATCACAAGTAGGCAGAGAGGCAGACGGGGGGCGGGGGGAGCAGGCTTCCTGCTGAGCAGAGAGCCCCATGCAGGGCTCTATCCCAGGACCCTGAGACCATGACCTGAGCCGAAGGCAGAGGCTTTAACCCACTGAGCCACCCAGGCGCCTCGCTTTAATACATCTCTGCTGTTGTTTCAAACTCGTGTAGATTCTAGGGCGATTAATGACAAGTGATTACATCTCAGATTATTCCTCCCCTCCCCATACGCTGGCTGACTTCACCCACTTTCCCAAATGATAGACATCTGTCATGACAATCGCCCTCTGGAGTTCTATGACATGTTGGAGTTCTCTTTTGAGTGTTAAAATGGGGTTTTCCAGTTACAGACCCAGTAAAGGTGTCTGTACACAAAGGCAACAGACCGTTTTATACACATGCGGTGCCCAAATCAGGTTGGTATTCTGTTCTGGCAAATCTTATGTAAGGCTATTTTTACATAAGTCAGAATCCTTTCAAATCAGAAGATAAACGAAGGCAGGTATCTGCTTGGCAGCAATGTAAACATGGGGGGTGGGACGGAAACCTGCCCAGTGAGGGTGCCACCAGCTCTCCTTGCCGTGAACAAGGGTTACCTCAGAGCGAGGGAGCGAGAAGCGTGACACGCTTACGCCCTGTCAGCCAGGGCGCTCTCTTCGCCAAGCCTGCTGGAAAAGCTTGACTCAGGCTGAGTTTACATAAGTCAGCCTTGCGTAAGTGTTCACCTATAAAGACATTGGAAGGAGAAAGGTCAATAGCAGGGATTATGGGTGTGAGTTTAATTTGGGGTACCTGACATTGTATGACTGCTTTAAAAAATAGCTTAAGCATACTCAAAATCAGCCTTGGGCACAATGCCTACTGTGTACCCAGCTCTGTGGAGAGGTTGTCGGATAATTAAGAGAGGTTATAAGACAGTCCCTGCTTTAACCAAAATTCTAAGGGGGATCTAGAAACACTAAAGCAGGTTTCTGGGCGCCTGGGTGGCTCAGTGGGTTAAGCCGCTGCCTTCGGCTCAGGTCATGATCTCAGGGTCCTGGGATCGAGTCCCGCATCGGGCTCTCTGCTCGTCAGGGAGCCTGCTTCCTCCTCTCTCTCTCTGCCTGCCTCTCTGCCTGCTTGTGATCTCTCTCTGTCAAATAAATAAATAAATCTTTAAAAAAAAAAAATAAATAAAGCAGGTTTCTATCTACCTCCCGCTCAGCTGGGCCCAGGGTCCAGGCTGCTGTTTTTCCCTCTTAATGCCCCCTCTTTCCCTGCATTACTCCCTAGCCAATCTCTTCCTTCATACTGTCCCCACCTTGTCCCCACAGAGAAGTAATCCTCTTCCTTTGGGAAGAGGAATGTTCCTTTGCATTTCACAGATATTCACAGCTAGGATAATGTCACAAGACAGACACACACATGTGAGTCCAGGTCTCCCTCCCTCAGTTTCCTTCCTTGCCTCCCCAGTAACTTTGGGGGGACACCAGCGTTCCTGACTTCTGTCCCCAGCCTCCTCCCCAAACACAGCCCGGCAGACGCAGAATGGGAATGGAAGGAGGGAGGGAGGGACAGCCGGCCTCAGCCATCTGCATGTCCTCAGCAATCAGTCCTCCCCAACGCCCATCCCTGAGCTGGGGGGGGGGGGATGGCGGGGGGGGGTGATGACTGCTGAGTCAGGATATTCCTCACATTCCCGCCCTTCTCCCCTGCCGGCCCAAATGCCACAGACCCTGCCTCTGAGTGACAGGCCTCAGCTGAGTGGTTGCTCCCTTTACCCTGACACCAGCCCTCCAGCAGCCCTCTTCCCTCACACCCTGAGGGGGAGGCCCCCTTGCCTTTGGGGCCCTGCTG
The DNA here is from genome assembly GCF_011764305.1 of Mustela putorius furo. Taxonomy (NCBI): domain Eukaryota; kingdom Metazoa; phylum Chordata; class Mammalia; order Carnivora; family Mustelidae; genus Mustela; species Mustela putorius. The sequence continues at coordinate 10,414,984 of NW_025422123.1, read as the reverse complement.
GGAGGAGGAGCATGTGGCCACACAGCCTCCTGCTGCCACCATGTCCTTCCTTCACTCCTGCCTCCATCTTCCCGCACTGGTCTCACTCACAAAATCTGCTGTCCCCGGTGGGGAAAGGACAGAGAAGGTGGCAGACAAGCAGGAGCAGAACCCCACAACACACACAGCCAACAGGGCACCAAGGTGGGGGCACAGTCACCCCCTTAGTGCAACATCAGAAGTTTCTCTGTTAGAGGCAAACCCAGAGGGAGGCCCAGAACGGCCAACACCAGGGAACCCCCAGTCTGAATGAAGGGCCTGCTCTGTCCTCAGAGGGTTCCAAGTCTTGAGGAGGAAGACCTGGAAAGGCTGGTGGACAAGGGAGGAAGGAGGCTGTTCTCTTTCATTCACGTGAACTAACACATAAATAAAGGCTCAGAAGTTCGGGGCACCTGGGTGGCTCAGTGGGTTAAAGCCTCTGCCTTCAGCTCAGGTCATGATCCCAGGGTCCTGGGATCGAGCCCCGCATCGGGCTCTCTGCTCAGCAGGGAGCCTGCTTCCTCCTCTCTCTCTGCCTGCTGCTCTGCCTACTTGTGATCTCTGTCTGTCAAATAAATAAATAAAATCTTTAAAAAAAAGAAGAAGAAGTTCAATGGCAACACTGTGTGAATGAGCCTGGAAGGGGTAAGAGGCGTGCAGGAATAATCCAGCAGGTAAAGCTGATCTTAACAAGAAGGGAAAGCTCCCTGAAGGAGGAGAGGAGGAGATCCTGAGGGACAAAGGACATTTCAGGAGGCTCGGAAGCAAGGGAGGAAGAGAGGACAAATGGGAAGGCCCAGAATGGAAAGGAGGCCTTCTAGGGCAGTGGGGCCCAGGAAGGAGTGCAGGACTGTGAGCAGGAGTCCAAGCCTTCATTCCCAGGTGGCATGGCCAAGACCCTGGCCTCTTTCCGGCCACAGACATTTCCTTGGCACAAGGTGGGGCTTGGCCACCGGACTCCTAGGGCGGGTGACCAGGGGGCCCCCATGCTCAGCTTAATGTTCTGCGGTTGAAGAGGAGACCTGCATTTTCATTTTGCACCAGGCCCTTGGGGGCCAGTCTTGCCCCCCCACCAGCTAGAAAGGTCTATTTTTCCTCCCCATGTCTTATCCTCTGGAGAAGCCCTCATGGAGAAGAAAGCAGGAGGAAGGAGGCCCGAGGGGCTTGGCTCCCCACCCCCTAGGGTTCCCTGCTCCTGGAGGCTGTAGGCAGGGAGGAGATAGGCCCTCCGTAAGCCTGAGGTCTGAGCCCTGGCTCCCGCAGGTCCCCAGCCTGACCCTTGGCAGCCTGCAGTGGCCCACTCAGCCCACAAATGGCCTCATCTCTTGGAGGGCCCGGCAGGATCATTTCACAACTGTATGCACTCAATGGAGACTGTTCTTGGAAAGCTGAGGACAGGACAGCTCAGTCCTGGGTGTGAGAAAGGCTTCGGCCCCTGGGGTCTGAGCTTGTACGGTAAACAACGGAGGACAGCTTGCTTGGGTAGGGACGGAGAGTGGGGACAGAGTATAGCCAGTGCTCTGTGCCTAGCTGGGGGGCATCAAGGGTCCGCTGAAGAGCTTAGCATACAACCTCTCTCCCTCTGGAGCACTAGTCTGATGGGGCACGGGATGGGCCCCCACTGGAGGAGGCTGGGATCCTAGATTAGGGGCCTGAGGAGCATATTATGACAGGGGAGGACATCATTGCCCCGTAGGCTGAGAGGGCCCTGGGGCAGGGCCGCCCCTGCCTGTCACAGTGCCTGGTTCCCATGAGCACACCATAGGGGTTGGGGAGGTAAAAACTCAGAAGCCAGGTTGGGAGCAACAGGAACCTAGCCTTGCACTGTTGGCATCCGGCCACCTGAGCTGGGACACAGAAGCAAAAGAGAAGTCCATACCTCCAGAGGGTTCAGTTTGTAGGGTACAGAATAGGTCCTGAGGGCACCAAGAAATAGCTGAGTGGGGGCCAGGAATTCTCGGAGAAGCTTCCTGAAGAAAGGGCTTAAAACCTCTTTGCTGATAATACAGTATGTATCAATTAAATTGAATTTTGAATTTTAATAAAATTTTTTTTAAAAACACCTCTTTTTAACGAATGGAAGGCTTTGCACAGAACAGGGCTGGTGGTGTCTTGGCAGAGAAAGCAGCATCTACAAAGGCCCAGGAGTGCCTGGGTAATGAAGATGCCCTCGTGGGGGGTGAGATTAGGGACGGTGAGAAAGGGGAGGAGCTGCCCTTCTCAGCTGATCCATGGAAAAAAGCCCTCTAATGAGGACTCAGGGCCATTCTGCCTTTGATGTGCCCATTCAAATAGCCGAGGTCTCTAACAGGCAGAGGCCAGGCTGGGGCCACGTGGGTGTGCTGGAGGAGATGATCTAGCAGTGATCGCCAAGGCACAGGTGCTCAAGAAATGTCTTAATGAATGAGCTGACCCAGTGGTTGATTGACTGACAGGGGTCATGAGTCAGGGTGGCACTTTTCGGAGAGGCTGGCAACTTAGGTCTTTGGACTCAGCAGAAGGGGGCTGAGCCCTTCTGATGGGGGTTAGAGGTAGGCTGTTAATTTCACCCATGGAATAGAGCCCCCTCCACACTGCCTCCTCTCCTGGCTCAGGGTCCTCGGAGATCTTGGCCTCTTGACAGCACAAAATTAGCAAAAAGGACTTTCATGTTCAGAGAACAGCAATGGCAGTAATAATGAACACATAAGTATTGTTTCCTCTGTGCCGGGCAGGGCACCGAAACATAGGTCTCATCTCCTAAGCCCCAGAAGGAGCCTTCGGAGTAAACACTCGGAAACTCACTTGCAGGAAAGAAAATGTGAGTCCAAGAAAAATGTTTTTCACTTTTATTTTTGTTCTCTGACACACATTTTTGACATTTTAACATCCCCGAAATCAGGATGGGCCTTGCAATCACCCACAAGAAGGCACTGTGTCAGAGTTTAATGAGCAATGTTCTTTCTTCTTGGTGAGACGTGAATTAATCGTGAGTCTTGCTTCTGATGAGATGCAGTTGATTATGTCCCTGGTCTGCATAACTGACCACCTGCCCCTTTGAGTCAACAGTGGATGACACACAGAGCAGGTGTCTGTTTGCAAGCCTGGGTTTCAGCCCATCAACTTGGGAGCTCCAATAGGCTGTCTTCTCTCCCTGGAGTGCCCAGAAGCCCGTAGCTCAGCACCCCAGCTAGCACCCGGTAGACGTGGCAGGTGGGTGGGCACTGAGAACCTTGGGCCTCCCAGGGAAGCCCATTGGAGGCATTAGGGAAAGGAGAGCCCCAGAAAGCTGCTCTCGTCAGCCCAGGAAGAATGGAGGTAAAAGGGAAGGGAGCAGGATTGCTGCACACTCCACCAGGACACTCTAGGCCAATGGAAGTGGTAGGTACAGGCCAGCACTTGGCCAGAGGACCGGGAGTCAACTGCAAATGCTGGCCCCAGCCTTCTCCAGCCCTCACTATGCTTACCTGCCAGAGCATGTGTTCTCCTCGGCCTTTCCCTCTGCCCTCATGACTGGCCCCAGGCATGATCAGCCCCACTGGAGAAACCCAAGGAAAATGAGGCCTAAGGGGCTCCCCAGCCTGGCCCCCCACCACCACCCACCCCTGGCCTTCACTGCTCTGCTGCCACATCGAATAAGGGCCGAGCTGCGTTCTCATGCCTGCCCTGAGGCACCCCTCAGTGGGGGATCTCCGGATGCTGAGGGGCAAGGGGAAGGGAGAAGTGGTGTTTGCCAGGGACTCTCCCACTTGGTCAGAACATTGTCACCACCTCCTCCTCTTTTCCCTCTTTTCCTAGGATTCCTCCCTCAGAGGCCTGTCTTCTCCCACCTCTCCTTCCCAGAAGCACAATCCTGGGGTGCCGGTGGCCCCCAGATGCCCATTGACTGCTTGGTCAGGTGCCCAAGCCCAGTCCTGTGGGTGGAGGTGGGGGAAGGGAAGAAAACTCAGAATCGGTAGATGTTTGCCCCCGCTAGACCTGGGGATGGAGGCCTTTGAACCCACAGCCAGGGGGCTGGCGGGAGGATTAGGGTCTTTAATGAGGACCAAGGACTTATGGGGTTAGGGAAGGGAGCATTCGCAGTCTGGCCTGGGTGGGGGAGGGGCGCCCACTCTCTCAGCACCCCTGGCCCTCTCCCCTTTCTGGGGGAGGCCCACTGACTGATCCTGCTGAGGTACAGCAGGGAGGTGGAAATAACGGCTGCCACTCCTGTCCCTGGCCCACCAGGACTCACACTCAGAATCCCTGCTCCTGGCTGTGGCCCCTGAAGCCAAAGCTGGCCCGCCTGCCCATCTCACAACTCCTATCGCTGCAGGTGAGCCTGAGGGGTACCTTTCCTTCTCTCCTCGCCTCCCGCCTCCCGGCTGTCAGCCTGGCAAAAGGCTGGGAGGGTGAAGTGTGCAGGCACAGGGACCCACTGCTGCCTCCAGTAACATTGAGCTTAGCCTCACGTGTGAATGGAGGCTGGGAAGGAGGAGCTCAGGGTTCATGACAGGGACTGGGGACTCAAGCCCCATGACCGAAGCTGGAACCAGGGAACTGGGGCTCAGATCCGTTGGACATGAGTGGATCGTGACTCCCCATTTGTCAGGGAGAAATTACTCCCAAGGAAGGGAGAGGGCCAGCCCCACTTTCAGAGGCTGGATCCCAGGAAGACAATCTCAAGCTCAAAGGCTCTCAGAGATGGAAGGAGCCCTGGAGATGATCTCAATCCTGATCTCACAGCCTAGGATACTCAGGCCAGACAGGGAAAAGGGCTTGTCCAAGGTCCCACAGGGTATTAGCAGTGGGCCAAGAATCAGCCTGGGGCTCCTAACTCCCAGCCTAGTGCAAGTAACCCATAATGATACAAAAAACTATATACGCATTAACTCACATAATTCCTCTTATGAGAGAACTGAGGCCTCACATATCTCGCTGAAGTCACACTCAGGGTCCTTGCTCTAGGGCTTATAAACATCTGGTTCACAATTATCTCTCCAGGTCACACCATGGGTATAAGTAGTGAATCCAAAAGTCAAAGCTGAATGTGCCTGGGGACACAGGGGTGCAGGAACTGGGGGCTGACCCAGGAGTTGGGGGGTTTCCCCAGCCTGAGCACCAGACCAGCCAGGACCATCCCATTCCCCACAGAGATGACCCAAGGCAGGCACAGAGACCTGGCACCCCACATCCAACCTGCTCACTGCTCCCCGAGCACCAGCTCAACCTTGCTTCCCTAACAGGGAAGGGCCACACTGTAGAAGACCTGCCCCTTGGTGGTCAGCGGAGCCTGGGCTTTGCTGGGCCCTGACCCCTTACCTCATTCCAGCCCACTTCCAGTGACACAAGCAGACACACAGGGAATAGGAAGAAACCGACTATGAACACTAACCTAGGCACAAAGCCAAGTGCTATAAGGGATATCTGTTTCTTTTTTTTTTCTTTTTTTAAATTTAAATTTGATTAATTAACATATAATGTACTATTGGTTTCAGAGGTAGAGGTTAGTGATGCATCAGTCTCATAGAACACCCAGTTGCTTCTTATATCCCTCCTTAATGCCTGTCACCCAGTTACGCCTTCCCCCACATCCCTTCCCTCCAGCAACACTCAGTTTGTTTCCTATGATTAAGAGTCTCTTATGGTGGGGCGCCTGGGTGGCTCAGTAGGTTGAAGCCTCTGCCTTCAGCTCAGGTCATGGTCTCAGGGTCCTGGGATGGAGACCGCATAGGGCTCTCTGCTCAGCGGGGAACCTGCTTCCTCCTCTCTCTCTGCCTGCTGCTCTGCCTACTTGTAATATCTGTCTATCAAATAAATAAATAAAATCTTTAAAAAAAAAAAGAGTCTCTTCTGGTTTGTCACCTCTCTCATTTCATCTTGTTTAATTTTTCCTCTCTCCACCTACGATCCTTTGTTTTGTTTTGCTTTTTTGTTTTTTTAAAGATTTTATTTATTTATTTGAGAGAGAGGGAGAGAGGGAGAGAGAAGGTGTGGGGTAAGGGGCAAAGGGAGAGGGAGAAGCAGGTTCCCTGCTGGGCGGAGACCCTGACTCGATCCCAGGACCATAACCTGAGTCAAGGCAGATGCTTAACCGACTGAGCCACCCAGGCGCCTCTGATCCTTTGTTTTGTTTCTCAAATTCCACATATGAGTGAGATCATGTGATAGTCGTCTTTCTCTGACTGACTTATTTCCCTCTAGTTCCATCCATGTTATTGCAAATGGCAAGATTTCGTTGTTGGGTTTGGGGTTTTTTTTGGTTTTTTTTTTTTTATTTTTTTATGGCTGAGTGGTTAAAAGGGATATATCTTTCACCAGCATATCTCCAGCCCCCTGGCTCAGTGCCTGGCTTTTGAAGGCACTCAGTAAGTGCTGCATAAATAAGAGAAATGCAAAGATCCGTGAGGCGTAGCCCTGCCCTCCAAGAGGCGATAGTCTGATGGAAGAGTTGGATACAGACTATTAATTATAACAAAATACAATAGGAATCTACTGGAGGATGGGATTAATCCTGACTGTAGGACTGAGGGAATCTTCATGGAGGAGGCAGCAGTTGAGTTTGGATTCTTTTGGTTTGTGGGGGGCAATGTCCTTTTAGCATTTGAGCTTTATAATAACAAGACGGATGGTGATAATGACCATGGCTTATACTAAGGGTTGTGTTTGGCACACTTCTCAGTGCTTCCCATACGTTAACACATTTATTCTTCAGACTATCTCCAAACATACGTACTATTAATATACCCATTTTACAAATGAGGAAATTAAGGCTCAAAGTAAGTTGCCCTAAGTCACATAGCTATAATAAATGAGCGGAGTCACAATCTGAGCCCAGTTCTGACTCAAAGGGATGCGGGGGGAGTGGGAGTGGTTCCATTTGCCCATTTGACATTCATTCAACAATTATTTCCTGAATGCTGCTCTGTGCCAGGCAGTCAGAAGTGGACTGACCACAGAACCAACCCCAACAGGTAATTCAACAGGAATATAAAACCTTAACACAAAGCAGGAAGTGACTTGGGTCATAAAAGATGTCCATGGGATGGAGGGAGCACAAGGCGAGAACCATGGAGGCTTCATGGGGGAGGTGGCCTGAGCTGGACATTGAAGGATGGGCAGGACTCGGGCAACCAGTGACAGCAGAGGGCTTTCCAGGCTAAGGGAACAGCTTAAGCAAAGGCACAGAGGCAGGAATGGGAGGGCCGTATACAAGAAACAGGAAAGGTGCCATCTGGCCAGAGGGGAGGCTGCAAACTGGCGCCGTGGACCACATCCGGCCCTCAGACGTGTTCTGTCTGGCCCACCCGCACTGGCCTGCACAGTGTCCTTGAAAAAGGCGCAGTCCATCCCCAGAGCCAGAAGGTAAACAATGAGGCTGGGGGTGGGAGTTGACGGGCTTTGGAGTCTTAAATTCCAGAAAGGCAACAACCATTGAGAAGCCAAGCGCACACCTCCCCCACTCAGTCCGGTCCACTTCCCTTGTCCCCAGTTACCTGTCTGGCCCCTGGCAGGCATCTGAGTTTGAGGACCTGGACGAGCGCCCAGGGCACCGAAAGGAGCAGCAGTGGATAACCAACTATGGAAAGGTGCCTTAAGGTCTGAACACAAAGGGCCTTGAACATCAGGCTAAAGAACACGGGCTTTATGTTGGCAATGGCTCCGTAATTACAGCCCCTCCAGCAGCTGGGTGAGGAGGGCACATGTGCGTGTGCACACGTGTACACACTGGGGCTGAGGACAGTCTAACTTGGTGTCAGCTGAACCAGAGTGGACTCAGTGTCCCTTTATACACACATTGTCCCAGCCTTAGCCTCAGAGTTCACATCTCTGTTGCCCCCATGCCCAGCCCCCCACCCCAAGAGTTACCCAGCTCTGCCCACACCAGCCGCTCTTTCCTTGATACGGAAGGGAGTCCCATAGGTGTGTCCTCCCCACCCCCCCCAACCCCCATTGTGAAGCTGGCTGGCCAGGGTGAGAATTCCGGACAGGATTTAGGGCTGGAATTTCCCTCTGTGTGGGCAGGGCCGATCAGGTGAGCCTTGTTAACAGGGCTGGGGGCTGAGTGGAAAATTTGGTCTGTCCCATCCCCTTGCCCCAGTGACTCAGGGCCCCAGTGGTGGTGAGTCTGGGGAGGGGACAAGACAGGAACCCACAGAAAAATTTTCCCTTGTCTCTCTGGCTCAGCTACTGCCCGGTTCCCCTCCCCCATTCCATACACACCCTGCCTTGCCGCTCACCACAGCCACTGTCTGTACCTGCAGCCACAGCCCCAGAGCCAGCACGGGGCCTTCTCAGCCCGCTGCGAGCAGGGAGCAGGGCAGCCAGCCCATAGGACCCTGGGCCTTCCGCCTTAGGGAGACAGGTGTCCCTGACAAAGGCCATGGTGGATGTAGGTGTAGGATTGCCCCACCTACCAAACAAAAATGCAGGACCCCTAATGTCCCATGCAGTGTTTGAGATACACTAGAAACTATTTCTTATGTAGTCTCTCCTTCTTTATGCAGAAGGACAATCCCCCCCTCCTCTTACCCTCACCCAGCCCTGGCCTGGAGCCAAGGACTCTGAAATTCTAATTTAACTGGGAACCCTGAATTTCATCTGGCAACTTCTTGTGAGGTGCAGGGGTGAGGCTAGGGAATACCCAAGATGCTCCCCACCAGTCAGGCCCACCCATTGTCCAAGACCTTCCCCACCACCGTGCCCAACATCCACACCTGCTAGAACTTACTAGGCTCCTAAGTCCCCAGGAACAGGTTCTTTCTCCCAAAGATAGAGTCCTGGGACCTCAACCCTGATGCCAGCAAGGAGCCAGCTAGGATGCGGGGTGTCGTTTCCTGGGAGTGACTATTTATATCTAAGGACACCTCACCCTCCCAGCAGTTAGCTTCAAGCTAGAAGAATTGTGGGAAGGAGGAAGGTCCACAGCTCCAGGGGATCTCCTAGGGGACCTCCTAGAAACCCCACCTTCCACACCATCTTCTTTCTACCCATCTACCCCTCTACCCCTCTGGTTGAAACAGTGTTTCTCTTACCCTCTCTTCTTCTGGACCCCACATCCCTCCCAAACCAGACTTGGCCATGATCTTGTATTCTTCCCCCTTACTGAAGTATTGGAGCCTAGGCCAGGAGCTGTATTCAGGGTACAGGGAAGCAGGCGGGGACCTGTTCCTCCAGCCCTCCCTGCCGGCACGGAACGAGCCGCTCATGGAGCCAGACCCTAGGACAGCAGCGGCCAAGGTGCTCACAGTGCCCACAGCCTGCAGGGGGAAAGAGGACATGCACCTGGCAGTGACAGAGGGGCAGATGGAGATAAGAGCAGAACAAAGGACATGGCCACCTTTGGGGCTGGTCTGAGAAGACGAAGCAGGTGTATCTGGCCAGCCCCAGTGTCTAGGCTGTAGCAGCAGGGGGCTCCTCCCTCCCCTCCCTGTCAGCTTTAAACTGGGCCTCTGCCCCAGCCTGCACCTTCTGACGGGCTCTGACAATAAACTCTCAGAGGGCAGGGCCGCAGCCCGGCAGCCACTGTGTCAGAGGCTCCTTGGAGATGGAGTTCTTTCTGACTCAGGACTGATGGACAGTCTCTTTGGCAGCAGGCGCCTCAGGCCTCGGGGCGAGGGGTGGGTAAATGCCAAAGGACCATCTTGTCTCCTTCCTAGAGATTTCCACACCCACTGGCGGGAGAGAGAGCGCAGGGCAAGGACCTATGGTGCAGATGGAGAGAAAAAGTCCCAGAGATCCGGGTGCCTGGGCAGCTCAGTCATTAAGGGTCTGGCTCTTGGTTTCAGCTCAGGCCAGGATCTTGGGGTCGTGGGATGAAGTCCCACATGGCATTAGGCTCCACACTCAGCAGGGTGTCTGCTTGGAGATTCTCTCCCTCTGCCGCTCTCCCTCCCTCAAATACATAAATACATCTTAAAAAAAAAAAAAAAAGTCACGGTGACTCACCTAAAGTCAGGCAGGCTGGGTGGGGGGTGGTGTGGAGCCCAGAGAAGAGCCTGGGGTCCCAGAGCACACCCCAGGGCTCCTGCAGCCTCCCTCCCCCCAACTTACTGGCAGCTGTCTGGTGATGGTGGCCAAAAGGGAAGATACCAGCTGTTCCTGTGGTGAAGGCCTTGCACTCCTTCCAGCAGGATGACAGAAGTCAGAGGGGGAAGAGAAGTATTTCTCTTACCTTGGGGACCTCTCTGTCCTCCAAACTCGGTCCTGACCCTCAGAGGGGACTGGGGCCAGGCAACACCCCAGTCTGGACCCACAGACATCTTTTTTTGACTTTGGCTTAGCCAGCCCTCCCCTATCCACCCCAGCTGGGATCCTGACTTCTGAGTCCCCTGGGTCCTGCCCTGGTCACTGCCTCCATAGCCACCCTGTAAGCACCCTCCCCACATCTTGGGGTTGCCTTAAACAGTCTGCTGCCAGAAGTCAAACAGATCAGGCATCTGTCAGAGTCCAGGTTGGGTTGTCCAGCAAGCATAGCACTGAGCTGTGAACTCAACAGAACCAATCTGGCCACTACCCAAGCCAGACACTCCATACACAATTGCCTCTGGTCTCTAGGTTCCCAGGGTGGGGGTGGGGGGAAGGGGCTATGTTGCTGAAAACAGAGGCTGAACCTGCTGGAAGGGTCCTTTTACCTCACCCCACCCCCAGCCACCTCCACCAGCAAACCTGGGTACCTCATCAGGGAAAACAAGGAGAGAAAGAGGAGACACTTTGGGCAGGTCCACAATATCAGAGCTAGAAGGGAGTCGGGAGACCCCTTGGCAATCCTTCAGCACACAGATAGAGAAACCAAGGCTGCAGGAGAAGGGAAAGAAAAGTAGCATCTGCAGCCCTGGGTTCTGGCATTAGCTCATCTATTGAGTGACCCGGGGCACATGCCTTCCCCACTATGTGCTCTGGGGTCTCCCCACCACCTTGCTGTTCCAGAGTTCCAGTTAAAGCATCTTGCCTCAGGAGCTCAGGCCTGACCACTGCAGTCAGTCTCCTGTGGACCGCTCTCCAGACAACCCCTCCAGCTCCCACCCCAGCCAGGGCCTAGGGACTTAGGGCAGAGGGGGTGGGGTAGGGGAGGAAAGTGTCACCCCAGGGAGGGGCGGCAAGGGAAGGGAAACTGAGTGTGTCTCTGGCTTGCCCCAACCTGTCCCCTGTATCCGGGGAAGGGTAAGAGTGACTGTCAGCTGGGGAAGGGGGGCGAGAGGGGCAGGCTGGGAGGGGCAGGGAACCCCCGTCTGGACTTGTCGGGGCAGCCGGGTGCAGCTGTTTCCGGCTGATGAAAGAGCCCTGATTGATATGGCAGTCGTGACTGATGTTCACCCCCAAATCTGAGCCCTTCCTATCCTCTCTGACCTGGACATGCCCAGGGGGCTCACTGTAAAGACAGTCAGAGAAAAAAGAAGAGTGGGACTTCTGCTGCCACTGGGGACAGTACCCCAAAGACAGGGGAGTGGGACATGGTCTCATCTTCCCTGCCCCAGCCCAGAAGGGGTGGGGAAGCTGGGGCTGGGCTCCACTGGGGGGCCACGAGGACAGGACCAGGGAAGAGAGACAAAAGACTCACCCTCTCCTCTCCCTATCCTGGGGTACATCCACACACATTCAAATGTTTACACAGAGAGATCGATCCTATCCATCTGTCCTCCAGGGATGGCTGGGAAGAGAGCAAGGATTACTACTGTGCATTCATTTTATAGTCTAGCCATCTGTGTTTTGCTAAACAACAGCTAAACAATGTTGATTGCGCAGGTCCTGTAAGCCTGGCATCCTTCTAAGACATTTTCGGGCAGAGCCCTATGAGGTAAGTGCTCTCACCACCCCCATGTTATAGATGAGCATGTAGAGGCCCAGGGTGCTTAAGGAACTTGCCAGTAGTCACACAGTGGTCAGAGGCAGAGTGGAGATGTGAGCTCAGTCTCCAAGGCTTGGGTCCTAACCACTGTGCTTCCCCCACAGGGAAATCATGGTGGGGCAGGGAAGACAGGTCAGCTTGTAACTAGACTGTAAACAAATAATGAGCTTATAATTGGGAAAGGTTTTAAATAGAGATGCACTAGGTACAATGAGTCCTCAGAGGAGGGGCACTGTGGGCCAGGGGGGAGGAAGGGAAAGGGAGAACCAGGAGAGGCTTCCAGGACAGTAAACACTAGAAGTGGAACTGAAGGATTTTCTCTAGGTTAGCTATTTTTTGAACTTTTTTTATAGTAAAATATACAAAACATAAAATTTACCATTTTAACCATTTTAAGTGTGTAATTCAGTGGCAGCTTTTAATTTTGACGAAGTCCAATTAATCTTTTTTCTTTTGTCCCCTGTGTTGTTGGCATCATACTAAAGAAATCACTACCAAATCCAAGGTCTTAAAATTTTGCCCTAGGTTTTGTAAAAGTTTTAAAGTTTTAGCTTGGGTGACTACAATTTTGAGGTAATTTTTATATGTAGGAAGGTAAGGTCATCAGCAAACAGGTAATTTTACTTCTTCCATCCCAACTGGATGTCTTTTATTTCTTTTTCTTGCCTAGTTGCTCTAGCTGAAATTTCCACTACTGTATAGAAGAGAAGTGACTAAAAGCATTTGCCCCATCTTATCTCAGACTGCAGAGGAAAAGCTTTGGTCTGTCTTTCACCATTAAGTATCCTGTTTAACTGTGAGTTTTTCATATATGGCCTCTGTCATATTGAGAAATTTTCTTTCTATTTCTAGGTTATTGAGTGTTTTTATTTATTTTATTATTTTTTTTAATATTGAGTGTTTTTAACCATGAAAGTTTTTGTATTTGGTCAAATTCATTTTCCCCCCATCAGCTGAGATGATCATGAGTCTTTTTTCCCTTCATTCTATTAACATAGTATACAACATTTTATTTATTTATTTATTTATTTATTTATTTATTTATTTATTTGAGAGAGAAAGCATATGTGCACAAGTGGGAGGGGTGGGCAGAGGGAATGGGAGAGAGAGAATCTCAAGCAGACTCCCCACTGAGCACAGAGCCCAACACAGGACTCGATGCCAGGACACTGAGATCATGACCTGAGCTGAAACCAAATTTAACCAACTCAGCCATTCAGGCAGCCCTGATTATTGTTGTTGTTGTTGTTGTTGTTGTTGTTGTTGTTATAGTGAGCCATCCTTGCATTGTAGAAATAAGTCCCAGTTGATTGGAACGTGTGTTTCTTTTAGTAAAATGCTGCTGAATTCCATTTGCTAGTATTTTATTGAGGATTTTTTGCATCTATATGCATAAGGAATAGTGGCTTGTAGTTCTTTTTTTGTATTGTTTTTGTCTGGTTTTGGTATCAAGGTAATGTTGGCCTCATAGAATGAGTTGAAAATGTTCCCTCGTCTTCAATGTTTTGGGAAAGTTTGAGAAGGATTAGTGTTAATCCTTTACATGGTTGATAGAATTCACCCATAAAACCATCGGGACGTGGACTTTTTTTGGATGAATGTGATTTGATTATTGATTCAACATTTTTCTTATACTTTCATTTCTTTCTATTACATGTTTCTAGAAATGTGTCTGTTTCATCTAGGTTATCCAATTTTGGCATAGAATTGTTAATAGTTTTCTTTTTCTTTCTTTCTTCCTTTTTTTCTTTTTTTAGTTTTATTTATTTCAGTAATTTCTATACCCAACATGGGGCTCAAACTCATGACCCCAAGATCAAGAGTCACATGGTCATTTGACTGAGCCAGCCAGGTGCCCCCATAGTACTCTCTGACAATCCTTTTTATTTCTATAAATTCAGTAATAATGTCCCCACTTTCATTCTGATTTTAGTAGTTTAATTCTTCTCTCTTTCTATCTTAGTCAATCTAGCTAATGTTGCTTACAAAGAATTTTTGGTTTTGTTTATTTTCCTTATTGTTTTTCTATTCTTTATTTCATTTATCTCTAATATTTATTAGTTCCTTCTTCTGTTAGCTTTAAGGTTACTTTGCTCTTCTTTTTCTAGTTCCTTAGGTGTGCACTTAGGTTATTGATTTGAGATCTTTCTCTTTTCTTTTATTATAGACATTTACAACTCTAAATTCCTCTCAGAGCACTACTTTCTCTGCATCCCATAAAGTTTTGGTATGTTGTGTTTTCATTTTCATTAATTTCAATGTATTTTCTAATTTTCCTTGCTAGTTATTCTTTGACTCAATAGTTGTTCAAGAGTGTGTTGTTTGATTCCCACATATTTGTGAATTTTTCCATATTCTGTCTGATACTAGCTTCAAGTCTCATCTTATCGCAATCAGAAGAGTTACTTTGTATGATTTCAATCTTTTAAAATCTGTTAAGGCTTGTTTTGTGGCTAACCTATGATCTATCCTAGAGAATGTTCCATGGGTACTTGATAAGAATAATTACTCAACTATTATCAGATGGAATGTTCTATGTATGTCTCTTAGGCCTAATTGGTCCATAATGTTGTTCAAGTCCACTACTGTTCCTTTATCGGCTTTCTGCCCAATTGTTCCATATGATATTGAAGGTGGGGTATTGAAGTCTCTGACTCTTACTGTAGAAATGTTTATTTCTCCCTTCAATTGTTTCAATTTTTGCTTCAGGGGCTCTGTTTTTAGGTGTGTAGAGGTTTATAATCATTATATCTCTTTGCTGAAATAAACCTTTTATTAATATACAATGTCCTGGGTGCCTGGGTGGTTCAGTTGGTTGAGCAGCTGCCTTTGGCTCAGGTCATGATCCTGGACTTCCAGGATCAAGTCCCGCATCGGGCTCCCAACTCCTGGGGACTCTGCTTCTCCCTCTGACCTTCTCCTCTCTCATGTTCTCTCTCACTCATTCTCTCTCAAATAAATAAATAAAATCTTAAAATATATATATATATAAATATATATAAAATATATATATAAATATATATATATAATATATATATAAATATATATATATTTTTAAGATTATATTATATACACAATGTCCTTCTGTCTCTCATAATGTTTTTTAGACTGTCATTCTCTTTTATATGACAAAATTAGGCCACCCAACTCTCTTCTGGTTACTATTTGCAGGGGATATCCTTTTTCTTTTCTTTCCTTTTTTTTTAAGATTTTTACAGAGTGAGAGATGACAAGTAGGCAGAGAGGCAGGCAGAGGAAAAGGGGTAAGCAGGCTCCCTGCTGAGAATAGAGCCCAATGCAGGGCTTAATCCCAGGATCCTGAGATCATGACCTGAGCCAAAGGCAAAGGCTTAACCCTCTGAGCCACCCAGGATCGCCTTCTTCTTCTTCTTCTTTTTTTTTAAGAGTATTTATTGATTTATTTATTTATTTGACAGAGAGAGAGAGAACACAAGCAGGAGGAGTGGGAGAGGGAGAAGCAGGCTTCCCACTGAGCCGGGAGCCCGATGCGGGTCTCGATCCCAGGACCCTGGGATCATGACCTGGCTGAAGGCAGACATTTAATGACTAAGCCCATCCAGGCTCCTGGTATATCTTTTTTCATCCTTTTACTTTCAATCTCTTTGTGCCCTTTGAGTTTCTTACAGACAGCATATGACTTCTCTTAATCTAGTTTCTGCCTTTTAATAAGAGAGTTTAATTCATCTGCATTCACTATGAATACTGATAAAGAGTGACTTACTTTTGCCATTTACTGTTTTCTGTATATCTTAGCTGTTTTTTGTTCAAGTCCTTCGTTACTGCCTTTTTCTTTCACTTAGTTGATTTTTATAGTGTACTATTTTGATATACTTCTTTTCTCCTTTTTAATATATTTTTATTATTTACTTAGTGGTTACCTTGGAATTACAATTAACCTTTTTTTAAGATTTATTTATTTTAGAGAGAGAGAGAAAGTGAGAGCGGGGGGAGGGGCAAAGGGAGAGGGGTAGAAGTAGACTCCCCACTGAATGCAGATCTCAATGCAGGGCTTGATCCCAGGATCCTGAGATCATGACCTGAGCTGAAATCAAGAGTCAGATGCTTAACCCACTGAGCCACCAAGGCGCCTCTAAAATTAACATCTTAAACTAACAACAACCTAGTTTTTATTTTTAAGTTTTGTTTATTTGTTTTAGAGAGAGGGAGAGAAAGTGTGAGTAGGTGGAAGGGGAAGAGGGAGAGATCTCAAGCAGACTCGCCACTGAGTGCAAAGCCTGATGCAGGACTAGTCCTGTGACCCATGAAATCATGACCTGAGTTGAACTCACAAGTTAGGTGTTCAACTGACTGAGCCACCCATGTGCCCCATAAAAACCTAGTTTTAATAATACCAACTTAGTTTCAATATACAAACACTCTGCTCCTTTACATCTCCATCTCTCCACCTTTATGTTATTGTCATAGACTATGTCTTTGTACATTGTGTGCCCATTACCATAGTTTTATAATTACTGATTTGTGCATTTGTTTTTTATATCCAATGATGACCTATAAGTAGGAAACTTTTCAAAGAAAGAGGTGCAAGGTAGGGTGAGTCTTCAGAGAAGGGGCACTGTGGATGGGGGCTTGGGGAGAAGAGGAGAGCCAGAAGAGCTTTCCAAGACAGTAAACATTTGAATTGGGTTTTATTTATTTATTTACTTACTTGAGAGAGAGAGAGCATGAGCAAGAGGGGCAAAGGGAGAGGGGGAGAGAATCTCAAGCAGACTTCATGCTGAGCACAGAGCCCCACACAGTGCTCGATCTCATAACCCTCAGATCATGACCTGAGCAGAGACCAGGAGTCAGACGCTTAACCAAATGTGCCCCCCCAAGTGCCCATTGAAACTGACTTTTGAAGAGCAAAACAATTACTATGTAAAACTGCTTATTCACAGGAAAAGATGTCCAAAATATTTCACTTAGAACACAAAGTAGGTTACCAAATAGCACAAATGAACTCATTTTTTTAGGTGTGTATGCATTTACATGCATTTAAAGATATATGTATATCTATGCATGGAAAAAAATTCATGATTATATTCATAGTACTTTAACAGTGGTTATCTCCATTTGTTGGAACTGTGGGAAGAGGAAACATTTCCTTTCATTTTTCCTAGTGTGTTCTATATTGCTTAATAAACTTATGTCACTTTTTTTAAATTAACATATAACGTATTATTAGCCCCAGGGGTACAGGTCTGTGAATCGTCAGGCTTACACATTTCACAGCACTCACCATATCATACACCCTCCCCAAGGCCATAACCCAACCACCTTTTCCCTACCCCCCCCATCCCAGCAGCCCTCAGTTTGTTTTGTGAGATTAAGAGCCTCTTACGGTTTATCTCCCTTGTGTCACTTTTATAACCAGAAAAGGCCATGATGCCTTTTTTTTTTCCTGAAAGGTGAAATGAATGACTTGGCATTCCTCATAGGACAAAGTCCGGAAAGACCTACTAGGTGGAGGGGACAACACAAGCAAAGGCAAAGAGGCAGGAAAATCATGGTCTGTTAAAGGACCTGGCAACATATAGCATGGCTGGCAGGCACTAAGGGACTAGAAGAGAGGTGTTTCCAGGGGCCACATTACCAAGGCTTCTCATTCCATTAAAACAGTTTAGTCAGTTCTTGGCACAAGGGCAAGAGAGTGACAGGTTTTGATTTACATATTAAGCAAATTAGTTAATGGGGGTGAGAAAGAGCCCAGAGGCTGAAAGGCCAGTGGGGAAGGCTGTTGCAATCATTGAGGAGAGAGAAGATGGGGCGGGAACTGAGTCAGGGCTTGGAGGGTGGAGATTAAAAATGAAAATATGAGAGAAGCGGAGGCCAAACCAGACAGCAATTATCCCTGAATGGGAAGTAGATTTGTGTGTCTCCAGGGTCTCCTGGCCGTGGCAGGAGGCCAG
The DNA here is from genome assembly GCF_011764305.1 of Mustela putorius furo. Classification (NCBI taxonomy): domain Eukaryota; kingdom Metazoa; phylum Chordata; class Mammalia; order Carnivora; family Mustelidae; genus Mustela; species Mustela putorius. The sequence goes on along the minus strand of NW_025422123.1, from coordinate 10,397,230 downwards.
GTCCGAAGATGAGCGTGGTCTTGATCACGATGCAGATCAGGGTGATTCCCGGCGAGGAAGAGGAGAGTCCCGTCAGAAGAGCCCTGGAGCCCCTTTTGTAGCTGGGGCTACAAAGACAAATGAGGCCTGTGCCTGTCTTCAAGAAGCTCACTGTGCCACTGACTCAACTCGCTCCCTCACTCATGTATTCATCGCTTACTAGAAACCTCTTCTGGGCCACACACATACACTCTGTTTATATCTCCTGCCTTTAGATATGAAGCAATTAGAGTTTTTTCCCAGGGGTTGTTATGTTTCGAACCTTCTTCTCGTACTTTCCCCCACCGTGTACCCTCTCTGTGCCCACACACCAAATCATACAGAGAAACCAAAACAGAGACCCAGGAAGAATGAATTCTTCCTGAGGTGCCTGGGTGGCTCAGTTGGTTAAGCAGCTGCCTTCGGTTCAGGTCATGGTCTCAGGTCCTGAGATCCAGCCCTACATCGGGCTCCCTGCTCAGCCGAGAGCCTGCTTCTCCCTCTCTCTCTGTCAGCTGCTCTGCCTACTTGTGCTCTCTCTCTGTCAAATAAATAAATAAAATCTTAAAAAAAAAAAAACAAATTATTCCCTTATACTTCTTGTGGCTGAACATCTTCCCCTAGTTCCTGGAGTCTGAACGGCAGCTGAGTTCTCCAGACTCGTCTGCATTCTTGAGTTCATCCAGCAAACTGCTGAATGAGCCCCAGGTGAGGCCAGGGCCAGGGCTGGCCAGTGTGGGGGTGACACAGTGAGGAGCCACAGAGCACACCCTCGAGGAGTCTCCGCTAAGGGACTCAGTGGCTCATTCTTTCCACAAATATCTACTGAGCATCTCCCATCTACGAGGAAAGACTTTGGAATGTGAATGAGAAAGACAAAGCCTCTGACTGCATAGAGCTCGGACAGAGAAACAAACAAATGAGCAAACAAAGACATGAATAGAAGACAACTCTCTGTGATCAAAGTTCTAAAGAAAATAAACCAGGGCGATAAGATAGTGATGAGGTTAGACCACACCAGCTTTTTGATTTTGAGCAGGACGCTTCCCTTCCCTGAGCGTCGGCTTCCTCCCAGATAATAGCTGTGCCTTCCTCAGCTGCGAGGAGGAAATGAATTAATATGTGAGCCTCGCACACGGCAAGCACTCTAGGTTATCTACCATTATTTCTAAATAGATATATAAACAGATCATCAAAACGCTAGGCCGTTAGTGCAGGATAAAGAGATTGAGATCTGAGGCATTCTGGGAGCACTACGGAGGAGCCCTGGGGACCAGGTGCAGCCCAGCCAGGGAAGGAGGTGAGGACATTGGTCACAGATGTCCTTCTTCCCCTTCCCTAGCCCTGCACCCCACTGATGACCCTGAAGCATGTTGCCTCTCTGAGAGACGGGAGCAGGTAGAACAGGGCAAAAAAATCAAAAGTAACTTGCTTCCCTCGAGGACAAGAAAGGAGGGTCCACAGGTGACCACTGCCACCACATTCCAGGGCCCCTGGCTCTTTAAAGTGCCCGTTGTCCCATCTGATGATGGAGATGCTGTGAGGGGGCCCAGATGCTCCATCCTTGTGGGATTGAATGAAAGGGCAACTCTCATTCACAAGGATCCCTTCCTGGATATCCTAGGGTCCCTCCCAAGCCTCCCTCCCAGCCCTGTGGCAGAGGTTTCATCGCCCCATCTTTCAGATGAGCACATGGAGGCTGGGAAAGGACTCAGATCATCCTCATTCGGTTCAGAAATTACGGTGAGCAGTGGGACTGTGACCTGGCTGTAACTCAGCAGCTTCTCCCCTCCTCTGTTCTGCTTCTCCTCAGCATGGAGTGTGCAGGAAAGGCTACGGAGGGGAAAGGGCTGGGTAATTCGGGAAGGTGAAGGGAGTGATAGACAGAGGCTGCCGTGCAAAATGACCTGGAACTGAGGTGAGGGCTCCAGAATCGGGGGTGTGGGGGTGTCAGTTTTACAACCAAGAAGAGATGGAACCTAGGGAGGAAGCTCATTCCCCCCATCCCCATCACAACAGGCATCCAGGCAAACAGGATGAGGATGGGGCAAGCCCCCCGCCCCCCCACCAGCGCTGCCACACCCCCACCCAGCATCAGCTGGCCACGTGGCCCCATTTCAAGCCCTGTGGCCACAGGGACCAGGATGTGGGCACCCAGGAACAGAGGAGCCCTGACGCAGACAGCTCTGCGACCCCCATGCCTGGCCTCCGCAGCCACAAGCCAAATCCTCCCTGCGGTCTGGGCCCCAGCCAAGTGCCCACACCCCAGCTCACAGGACCGCAACTTCCCTGTTGCATCAGGTTACAGAGCGTGCACACACTCTGGAGCTCATTACACAACTGGGGTGCGCGCTCCCGGTACCCACACACCCCGGGTGGCCTGACAGGCCCACAGAGGAAACCACAGCCCTGCTCCAAGGGCACAGGCCCCTCTGTACAGCCTCCTGGCCTGGAGAGCTGCAGGAGAGCTGGGGAGGGTGCCTGGCCAGGACCCAGGATTCGGCCGGCTCCCCCGCTGGCTCATCGTGAAATTCCAGTAAGTCAGGGCCCCCTTCCAGGACCTGTTGCCCCACCTAGAAAGGAAGATCTTCCATGCCAATGATCCGAACACCAGCTTCTCCTCCACGCCACTCAACATCTGTCAAGCCACCGCCAGCATCCTCTTGCCCCCAAGAACATCCCCAAGGAGGGGAGGCAAGAACGTGGAGACAGAGGGTTGCACAGGACAACCTCTAGAAGGTCCCTCTTCTGACAAGGCTTCTCTGCAGCAGAAGTGGGTGTGCCTGGAGGGGAGCCCCATGGTCACCTCCTTCTCCCTAGGAAGTGGCCAGAGCTTTCAAGATAGTCCTAAGGAGCAGCAGGTGGCCGAAGCAATTTTCTTCTTTGCGCTTTTAACTTTTCCCGTTTGTCCACAACAGACGTGTGTTACGTATTACTTTGCAATAAAAGGTCGGAGGAGGAGGCTGGGCTCGACCCATTAACCTCCCAGGGCATGTGCCCTCTGCCCAGGACAATGCATTAAACCGGTGCTTCCCTCAGCCTATTGTGAAAAGGCTCACGTGAGCTCAGGAAGCCTGGGACAAAAAAGTCCGACAGTTTCTCTTGCCAGCAGGACTCCTCAGAGCCTCCAACACGCTAATCTGGGCCACGAACCTCCGAGAAGAGGAATGAGACGAGGAAACTCATTGGTCTTGGAGCTCTTTATAGGGAAGTGTTTCCAGAGACACTTTCTGGGTCCTGCCAGAAGTAAGGATCCCAAAGAGGTGGAAATCCAGGCACATACCAGATATAAGGGCCTCCGTTGAGGCCTGGAGGACACAGAGCAGCTGCCCTAGGCGGCCATCTCCAACTGCATGAGTCAAATCCCAAGCCCACTGCCTGGAACTGACCTGAGCCCTGCATCCCCTTGATGGCCGTGACAGACGCAGGTAGTAGTGTGTCAGAGGGCCCTTGGGTGGCCCACAGCCTCCCATAGTTTACTTAGATCTGCAGTGACCCCTGCTGGCTCTGCCCAAAATTGCCCCTCCCCTTAGTCCTCACCTTACTTATCCTCATCACTGCCCTCCTCCATCCCTGGCTCTCCAGCATCTTCCCGCTAGCCTTGACCCAGCCCTATTGGGATCCACCCTGACCACCCCCTCCCACCAGGTTCCCACTCTTTTCCCCGTCCCTGGGGTTGGAATCTCGCTGGGCTGATAGAGCCCACCAATGAGTTCTGGACCCTGAACTGGGGAACTCTGATGGCATGAGGAGTGGGGGCTCCAAAGACCGCCTGCTGCCCTACCAAGGGCATGGAAAAAAAGCCCAAGGCCGCTATAATAACAACAAACATTCTGGGCGCCTGGCTGGCTCCATCCATGGAGGAGGTGGCCCTTGATCTTGGGGTTATGCGTTCGACTCCCATGTTGGGTGTAGAGATGACTTAAAAACTTTTTAAAAAGCAAACATTCCCCTTCCTCTCTCTCTGCCTGCCTCTCTGCCTACTTGTGATCTCTGCCTGTCAAATAAATAAATAAAATCTTTTTAAAAAAATAAAGTAAAATAAAAAATTAAAAAATAAAAAGCAAACATTCATTGAACTCTTACTATCCTCTAGGAGCACAGCTAAACCCTTTATGTAGGTTATTCTATTTAATTCTCATAAGAATTTTAAGAGGAAGGCATTATTCCTGTACTAACCCAGTTTTCAGATAAGAACCGAGATTCAGAAGCAAAATAGTAAATGGCAAATCCAGGGGGAGTCAAATGCCGTCACTGACCTCAGAGCCCATCCATGTGTCCACGAGGCTTATTTTATCATTCTCGCATCTGCCCACCACTCCGACTACCCGGGCATGCAAGTGTCTGTCCAGTACCCATGGCCGTGAGGAAGTGGGCCTCAGTGGGCCTTGCCCCATGCCCTCTAGGTATAGCCCTGTGACCCAGCCGTGGCCATCTGTAATCTTCTCCCTGCCAAACTGGACTTCAAATTTAGTTGTCAAGTCCAGGACCCAATCCCCTTTTCTGATCATTGAGTCTTGATTTATTTCAGGCAAAGCACAGGCCTTCAGTAAAAGTGGCTCAGACAGAAATGACTCTGCCCCCTCCCTCTAGGGGGAGTCACGTGATCCAAGCCTGGCCACTCAAGCACCAAAACGTCCTGGCTACAGTGATTGGTTCACAAAGGACATATGACCCAGACTAGGCCAAAGGGGAGTTCACTGGGGAGTCACTGGTTCTCCATTCTGGAGTTGCTAAGGCCCAGGGAGGTGATGTCTGAGAAGGGAGCTCAGAGACCAGGAGAGCAGAGACCAGACCTGATGATGTTATTCACACTGTGTCAAAGACAAGTCCACCCCTGGACTTTTCAGTGATCATGAGCCAATAAGTTACTTTTCTGTTGTTTTTGTCTTAAGCACATATGAGTTGGGTTCCTTCCTTTGAAACAGAGATCTAGCAAAGCCTCCCTACCATTGTTAATCATTGGTAACAACTGTGTCTCCTTCTTGCCTTTTCCTCCTATGCTTATTTAGACATACTAGACATTTTTTTAAATAAAAACTGACACCACTGACTACTCCTTCCTTCAAGATAGGCTTTTTTTTTGCTTATTTTAGTGAAACCTCACTCTCCTGGCTTTCCTCAGGCCCCTCTGAAGTCCTATCTGGCTCATTTTCCTTTGTTGGCTTCTCTTTGTTTGCAAGTAACGGAAACCAACCCTCACATTTACAAGCCAAAAAAATTTTTTTAAGAATTTATTGGAAAAATATTGAGGAACTAGCTAGGGATTTGACTGGAAGGCTAGAATACCTTGCTTGAAAATGGGGCAGAAATTACTTGGCTGAACTCCAAAGGCCTCTTTCACGCTAGGGTCAGGTGCTCAAGATGCCCAGTCCCAAGAGAGAATCTGTCCAGCTGAGCTTAGGTCACATGGCCACCCCGGGACATCCCATGGAGATGAGAGGGTCTGGTGGAACAGGTCTCTAGGGAGCCTTCCAAACTCTGAAGTGGGAGAATGGATCATCAGACTTACCACCCCACAAGATGGTGGAAAGACAATGCTCCAGAAGGGAACCAGAGACAAGAAGACCACAAAATGAAAGTGAACATCTTTCCTGTGTCCTTGGGGTTGTGCCCTAGGTGTTTTCTCTTGTCTGCACTTCTCCCTGGGCCTTCACATTCCCTCGTATAATGGCTGTAGTTGCCACTGATATGCCAACCATTCCCAATATAGACCTGTCTCCTGTGTAATGAGCCTCCCTCATGGATGACTCAAAGGACATTGAACTCAATGGGTCAATCCTGAACTTGTCCTGATCACCAAACGCGTTCCCTCTTCAAGGCCCTTTGGCTCAGCAAATGAAATCTCCAGTCAGTCAGTCAGCTGCCCACACCAGGAATAGGGTGTCACTGAGTCATTCTCAATGCCCCACCTGCTTAACGGGCTTCAAAGATGGCAATCCTCTTTCTGACACTCTCGTCTTGATCACCCCCATCTTTCACCCAGCTAATTCCTTGTGCCATAGAATTTATCTGTCATCTCCTCTTCCTTTTTAGTAATAGAACTGCTGATCTGTAGCTAGATCCATGTCTGCCCAGAATAAAGACAAATTCCCCAGCCTCCTTTCTATCTAGGTATAAAACCAAGCTCTGGACAGTGGTATATAAGTAGAAACGGTGTGTGCTACTGACAAAGATATGTTCTTAAAAGAAAGGTTATGCCTTCTCCCTCTTCTTTTCTCCTCCCCACTGACTGGACTGTGGGTATAATATCTCATGGTCCAAGCCATTTTGGACCATGAGATAGAAGCTGTGTATTTGAGAATGGCAGAGTGACATCATTAGATAGAAGAAACCTGAGTCCCTGATGGCTATGGAGATGTCCTCCCTGCCAGGGAGTACCTAGCTCTGGGCTTCATTTATGTGAGAAATAAATAAACTTTTATCTTGTTTACCCCCACCATTATTTGTGGAATTCTTCTGTCACTCAGCTGAATCTGACCCCAGCACGCTGTTCTCATTCTGTAAGTCTCAGATTAAATGTCATTTCTTGAGGGAAGTTTTCCCCAGTCACATAGACTCAGATACGATGAACTGTTATAAATTATTATAGTATAGGATCCTGTCATTCTAATACTTTTCAAATTTGTATCAAAATCAACTGTTTATATAGTAATCTGTATATTGCCTTTCCCTTTACTTGAACACAATTTCCAAGTGGGCAGGAACTGAAGCTTTTTTTTTTTTATTTAAAAATTTTCATTTATTTATTCGACAGATCACAAGCAGGCAGAGAGGCAGTCAGAGAGAGAGAGAGAGGAGGAAGCAGGCTCCCCGCTGAGCAGAGAGCCCGACGCGGGGCTCGATCCCAGGACCCTGAGATCATGACCTGTGCCAAAGGCAGAGGTTTTAACCCACTGAGCCACCCAGGCACCCTGGAACTGAAACTTTTTATCACTAAATCCTTGGTTCCTAATACAGTGCCTGGAATAAAGCAGTCACTCAATAAGCCTTGTTGGTGAAATGAAGGGATGAATGACCTTAATATTGCAAAAGAAATTATTACTGATTTCTCAAGTCTCTGGAGTTGCTTGTCATAGCAGATTAACCCAACAAGACCCAACTCCTCGGACTCACCAGTTTTCTCTAATGAAGTCTACTTCCCCTACATAGAAATGTGCCCTGCCTTGCCTCCATTGAAGCCTCTGTGACTCTGTTTCTCTTTCCCTCACAAAGGTGGTCATCTGGGATCATCTGTTCACCACAACCAAGTTGGTCCCAACAGGTCTCAGCTTCCAGCTCGGCAAACATGCTATTGTCTTACTAGAAATCTCCTCCATTAAGGAGGAAGATGGCACACACCATCTTCCTCCCACTCAGGCACCAGCACAGGCAGCTGTCCAAAGAAAGGGGTTCCAGGGCCTGGTACATTTGTTGTGGGTCCAGCTTGCACTGGTGCCCCAGATCTCTGATCTCCAGACTCCAGAAAAATCCCTCTCTCCACTTCTGTCCTCCACCTTTGGAGATCCTCCAAATGCATGACATTGTATCTAAGTAATAAAATATAGAGTAAGGGGGCGCCTGGGTGGCTCAGTGGGTTAAGCCGCTGCCTTTGGCTCAGGTCATGATCTCAGGGTCCTGGGATGGAGTCCCGCATCAGGCTCTCTGCTCAGCAGAGAGCCTGCTTCCCTCTCTCTTTCTCTGCCTGACTCTCTACCTACTTGTGATCTCTCTCTGTCAAATAATAAATAAAATCTTAAAAAAAAAAATAGAGAGTAAAGAATGAGAACTGGTTTGAGTTCCTTAGGGCAGGGCTCAAGCTGTATCCCTCTCTGTCTTTTTACACCTGGCATGGGACCTGGCCCATAGTGGACACTTAGCAAACATCTACTGGGTAAATAGAAAGGCTCTCCAGGGTGTGGTTGGGAGGGGAAGAAAGGGCTTATTGCGTGAGGAGGATAATTTGAGGTGCTGCGCATGAGTTGTTCTGACGAATGGAAGAGAGGGGATGGAAGGGCAGTGAGAACCAAGGGTCTGTCCCTATCCTTCCTACTGTCTTGGGTGGGGGGGGGCGGGCGGTGAGCACTAGCAGAGGAGGCAGCAGTGGGGTCCAGGGCTGGTGGGAACTAGATGCCAGCAGACCTTCTTCCTGCCCTCACCCCACGTCCAGATGGGGGCCTGGGGAAGTGAACAAATCGGGCCATTATCTCTGATCTGTGATGTCACTGCTCCTCTTGACAGAGAAGAATTTAAAAGGCAGCTGCTACGGGGGCATACAAGAGCTGTCTAGACACATGGGTCTTTCATGCCATTGTCTTTTCCCCAACTCCCAGCCATTCCCAGGGGCCAGGCTGATCCCAGGGAGGTCTGGCAAACAGGACTAGGTCCAAGCCAAGGTGCCTCAACTCCAGATAGCACCTGGAAGGGCCTCAGGAAGCCACAGATTCAGTGCAAGGCCTGCACAGGGCAGACAAGGAAACTGAGGCCAGAGAGTAAGGACTGGCCCACAGCCACATAGCATACTAGTGGTACAAGACCTGGCTCCCCAATTCTTTTCTTTCCTTTTTTTTTTTTTAATTTAAGATTTATTTATTTATTTTAGAGAGGATGGGGCAGGAGGGGCAAAGGGAGAGAATCTAGAAGCAGACTCCCAGCTGAACATGGAGCCTGAGCGGGGCTCGATCCCTCGACCCATGAGCTCACAACCTGAACCAATAACAAGAGTTGGACACCTAACCGACTGAGCCACTCAGGCTCTCCACCTGGCTTCCAGTTTTGCCACACCGGCTGGGACACTAGGGAAGGGGAGGGGTCTACAGGTTTGGAGTGGGGACTCAGAATTTCACAGGACACCTACCCCCACCCCACGGTGGAGTAGAGAAGAGCTTATGCTCTGGAGTTCAGATGGTCTCATCAACACTATATAACTTCAGCAAACACTGGAACCTAACTGCCCCCTCAGCTTCCTTTACTGCAAAATACAGGTAACAGTAACTGTACTAACCTCATAGAGCTATTGGGAGGATTAAATGAGTCGATATGCACTTGGAAAGGGACTGATATGTAATAAGTCCCCAGTAAACACCTGCTGTCACTACTGAGTGGACATCAGAAGGTCTTCCTGACCCGTGAATGTCTTCCCTAACCCGCCAGAAGCCTTGCGGGAGGAGTGATTCACACGGTGAGTTCGCGGAGGCTCAGCCACACCCACTTCCCAGGGTCCGGGACAAACCAGGCCCGCTCCCCAGTGTTCACTGACCCCACCCTCCAATTCTCCCCGTCTCTGGGACTCAGTGGCCCCTCAGCCTCCGCAGTCGCCAGCCTGTCTGCCGGGCTCTCACGCCCGATGCAGAGATAAGCGCATCCCAGGATAGCATTGTTTCTGCTTCCTGAAGCTCTCAAGTGCGATCCTAGAGGGTGGGATTAGCCAGGCGTTTGGACAGCTCAGGAGTTTGGAAGGATGGAGAGAGGCTGTTCCCAGAGCTGGTCAGTCCCATCCTTAAAAGTGGTGGAAGTGGCTGGGCATGCACGGAAAGGGTGAGGGGAGCAGCTGTGGCCTGAGCTCCTGGAATAACTCTGCCATACCCACCACCACCCCACCCCACCCCACCCCCGCTGCCACACATACACACCACACTTGGCCTCAGGTGGAAGGAAGGGCTGCACAGCTCAGTAGAGAAAGAAGACATCCCTCTCCCATAGTCTATTCTCTCCCTGCCCCCAGATCAGAGCTGGCTGGTCTGGGGACCCCCTCAGGTGGCTGAACTGAATAGCCAGGTGTCTCTGGAGAGAGAAACTCAGAGCCCGTAGCACCAGAGCCTGCAAGGAGCCAGGCAGGCAGAGGAGAGGGGAGTCTGGGGGAATGGAGCATCAAGGCGGACTTACTTCATCATGTTCGATAGAGTCAGCCTAGGGAGAGAGGCCTTCGTCCTCTCCCAGCCAGGGTGGGCCCCCTCCTCCTGTCCCTGCTCCCCCATGCTCCCAGTATAGCCACTCGCATGACCTCACTGTCATGGCCAGGCCAGGCCGATGGCCAGGAGCCAGGGACCCGCCAAAATCCACATCCCCAGAGACACGCACAAGCCAGGCAGGGCCTGGATATGTCACTCAAACAACCTCCACCCATTGAACCCACGCCTGGGAAGACAGCCTGTCCCGCTAAGTGTTTACTCTACCAGGCAGTCTCACCTCCTCTCACAAGACCGGACTCAGAGCCGTCCTCTACTCCTGATCTCGTCTGTTAGCCACACACATCCTGACTCTGGACTGCTCCCCTGCTCACTGCTGCTCAAGCTGTCCCATTCTAGGACCTCCCCCAAGTCCCCTGACCCACCTCTAGCCTCTCCAGGACTCCACATGGCAAAGACAGTCATGCCGGAAGTAATGGAGGTGACAACCTGGATGTGGCTGTGCTGCCTCTGACAGGGGTTCCAGAAGTTTCCGTGGTCATGATGGTGACGGAGGTGGTGGTGATGGTCCCAGTGAGGATGGCAGGAGAGGTGCTGGTGATGGCGGTGGCAGTGGGGAGGGTTGCAATAGCAGGAATGAGGTGAGCAGGGGCGGGAGTCTCCCACCCCTCCCTAAGGCTCAGGGAGGTGAACAGACTCTCAAGAGTGTCCCCGAGGGCTACGGGAGTAGCAGTGAGTAGAGACTGCCCAGTCACCGCAGGCCCCCAGAACAATGAGGTCATGACGCCTTGCCCTGTTCCACAGTGAGGCCTAATCTGTTCCTCTCCTGGACCTTCTCTCCCACCTGAAGCACATATCCTCTGACCCCAAAACGGCTGAGGCTCTCCTTGAGGGGACGTGTGATGAGGCCAGGCTGGCGAGACAGATACAGTGTTAGCATCCCAGCTATTAGAAAACAAACTTGGGTCTGAACCTCACCAAAGAATGGGAATCATAATTCTTACAGGCAGGATCATTGTAAGGTCTGAGATAAGCATCTTCAAAAGTGCCTGGCACAGAATAGTAGCACAATAAATAATAAATCTTTTTCATTCTGTTTTCGGGGCCTTTCTTATGGAGCCCTGGTATACCCACCCACCTCTGACCCTTTTCCCATACACCGCCCCGCAACTGCTATAACAAGTCGCCACAAACCTGGTGGCTTGAAACAACAGAAATATGTTCACTTGAACTTCTGGAAGCCAGAAGTCTGAAATCAAGGTTTCGGCACAGTGGTGCTCCCTCCGAAGGCTCCCGGGGGAGAATCCTCCCTTGTCTCTTCCAGCTTCCAGGGGCTCAAGGCATTCCCTGGTATGGAGCTCCAACCTTGGCCCCTGTCTTCATGTGGCTCTTCTTCGTGGGATTTCTGTGTGTTCTTTTCCTGTTACTTACAAGGATTCTAGCACTAGAGTGAGGGCTCACCCTAACCCAGAATTACCTTCATTACATCTGCAAAGACTATTTCCAAGTAAGATCACACTCTGAGGTTTTGGGTGGCTATAACTTGGTGGTGGAGGGGGGAGCTGTTCAACCCACCACATACACACCCCCACCTCTGAATGAGCCAAACCTAACTCCCCCCCACACACACCCCCGGCACACTCATGGCCCCTTTCTCTCTCTCCCTTCCCAAGCCTGCTCCTGAACACCCCTACCCCACCCTCACCGCCTCCCCACCCGTGGCATCCCAGGTCCTCGAGTCCTGTGCCCCGGGGCTCCCTGGCGCCCCATGTGCCTGCATGCATGTCCACAGACTCTCTTTCTCACTTGGCGATGATAAAGGGGGATTCTAGGCTTGAGTTGGAGTCCGCAGGGGCCTCACTGCTCGGAAATGCTTCTTCCTCTCCCCCTGGCAGCTGTTTGGCTTGGCAGGGGCCCAGCTGGCAGGCCGTGCAGCCAAGGAGCTCTGGGGGCAGGGGGAGGGAATGGTGAGGGGCAGGCAGCTCCCTCCTCAGGCCCAGGCCCCGGGAGCTGGGCCAATTGCGGGCCTCCCTACTAGCCAGCTCCAGCCCCCCTCACTCTTGGTTCTCCTCCTCCCTGCGCCCCTGTCCTCCCCGTTTGACAAAGGGGAATTCTGGAGACCCTCCACCCCCCACCCCGCCCCAGCCAAGGAGAAGACGTGCCGAAGGGGAGCAGCAACTGGCAAAGATAGAAACACACACACAGAGAAAGAACAGTCAGCAGACCCTGGGGCTTTGCTCAGGGGGGCTCCGGGTACTCTTTGAGGCCACCCTAGGACAACCTGGACTCCTTCCCACCTCTGGACACCCTGCCCCCTGCTCCTTCCACATTCCTGAAATCTGTTCTTAGTGTCCCCTTCTAGGGCACTTGCTTTCTCCTTCTGGGTCCTCTCTGAACCCCAAAACTTGTGCCAATTTTCCCCAGTCAGTCCTCTCTTCAGATTAAGTGGGAAGGAAAATGATGTCCCCCAAACCCCGGCCCCCAGCAAGTCCTACAATTTCTCTTACCACTGGTGGAAGCTGGTGAGTGGCTGAGCAGGGTCACTGCCCTCCAGGCTGGGGCAGGGGAGTTCTATGCCTCCACCATGGGCAGGGGTGCCAAGCTGGACAGGGTTAGTATTAATACCATTAGGAAAAAAATGTATTTTGTGTACACTTTGGATGGACACTGCGAGAAGAACACAGTTTTACACTTATTCGGGCTTCATTTTAAAAAAAGAAAAAAAAAACTTTTAACCCAATTATTTCACTTGATTTGCTAGCTTTAGAGAAGAGATCCCGGATGTTTGACCCATGCTAGAAGTTTAGCATTGGTACAGCTGGCGCCAGCCTTAGAACCGTGGCACCAGAGCCCATCCTTCTTTGTCAGTCTTGACCCAAAGATGTCACCATTCCAGGTTATTTGTCACCACCTAGCTGGTGCTGATTGGAAACTTTTCCTGTAATGGGGCAGAACTGCCTGGTTGTCTCTTCCATGTAACTTAAGCACAACGATATAAATAAAATAATAGTTGGATGTTAAAAAAGAAAGAAAGAAAGTAAGAAACCAGAAGGCCTCGGAAAGCAGCTGGGCCACAGGGCTTTCCCACGGACCCCTGCAGGTGCAGCACGGAGGGCTCCCTCACGCTGCACACATGCGTGTGCACGCTGTTCTTGAGGAGGGGAGCTGCCCAGCTGCCTTGGCAACTCTGGAATGCTGGCCGAGGGGGCCAGCTCATCCTGGCCTCCCAGCCACGGCGGGAGACCATTGGTCTGGAGGCTCCCTTGGCTCCCATGCCCTGGCACATCTGGAAGCTGTTAGCTTCCACCCCTTTTCCCACTCCCCCCTCCCTGCGCCAGCTGTTCTTGGTGGCTAATTCTGGGAAGTACCCCTTGGTCCGTGGATGCCTGCAGAGGATGGGGTAGGAAAAGGGGAGGTCCTCACCCCTGTGTTGGTGGGTGGGAAGGAGGTGGGCAGGCCGCAGAGCGCTCCCGTGAGTCACCCAGAAGAGCCAGTCTCCTCCTCCCCTGGCCCCGCAGGACAGCTGGTAGGGTTACTAGGGGTTGAGTAATGAGGAGGGAAAGACAGGGAGGAGGCAGGGGCAAGTGTGGAGGGAGACCAGGGTGCAGAGACTGCGAGAATGTTTCTGCCGGAAGACATTGCCAAAGGGTCATCTGATAGCGTCCATCCCCCGTGCTGCCTGGGGTCCACGTGGTGTGGTGGAGAGAAGGCAGCCTTTGTGGCTGACCGGAGCCCAGTTGTAAGCCCAGCTGCCTCGCTGTGGGTCTGTGTGAGCTCGAGCGGGGTCCTTATTCTCTCCAGCCTGAGCAGCCTTGTCTGTACAAGGGAGGGATGGCACCCCCGGGGAAGGACTCCGTGTGGCTTGTGGTGTAGTCCACACTTAGAAGCCTTCACTTGCTCCTCTCTGAGAGCTGCTCCAGAGGAGCTGCTCCGGACACCTTCTGCTCACTCGTCTCCCCGTCCCACTTTCAGCGGTCTCATTCCCAGTGCCTCCATACCACACCTGGACCTGCTCCCCAGATGGAGTCTGACCCTCTCTCCTCTCTGCTCAGCTCGGTCCTTTTCACTTCCTAAACTTATAGAGGTTTAGGAAGGCGATTGCTCCTAAGTCTCCCTCTACCTCCCAACGCCTGTGGCCTTAGGGAAGCTTTTGAACATCTAAGACTTGATTATCCCAGAGGTTAAATGTCATCACGGCTGCGAAGATGCCTCCTCAGATGTTTTGGCATGCCATCTTTCAGCAATTCCAGAGGACAGGTTTCTCAGCCGCCCTCTTATAGATGTGGAGGGAAGGACAGATACTAGCATTTACCAAAGGCTTGCGGCACACCAGACCACATGCTGAGCCTGAAAGAAAATGAAATCCTGTTGCCTTGCCTTAGAACACCTGTGTCTTCAAAAGCCGAGCTCTGGTTCATAGCTCCTAGGACCCCCCCCCCCCCAGGTAGCCAGAGAGCCTGTGGCTCATCATCCTGGCTGGGACACTCAGAGAGCAGTCACACAGTCCCAACCCAAGGAGCCGTTCTGTCACCAGCAGTTGGATGGCCCCACACCCCCTTCCAGGGCAGCTCCCCTTCCTGTTGCCCCACAAGCTCCAGTCCCCTGGGACAATGAAATCACACGCCCCTGCTCCAGCCTCATCCTTGGCCTTTCCTCTCCCAACTCCCCAGCCTGCGCCACCTAACCCATCTGATGGCTAGTCTGCAGGAGCTGATCCAAGCTGGTTCTTCAATATACTGTCAACTCCCATCTGAGTGCCTATGATTTATGGCTACTATCTCATTCAGCCCCCATAACAACCCTCAAAATGAGTATTGTCATATTATCGTACCAATCTTGCCAAAGAGGAAACCAAGCCTTAGAAACAGGGCCACCCCATCCACTGGGGGTTCTCAGTCTATGGAAACGGTGGCATCCTCCGTGGCTAGCAGCGGGCCTGCATCGGTGTTGAAGAGGAGACTCAAGTCCATTCATTGCAAAGGATTCTAGGCCTGAATAATCAACTGTCTAAGCATCAGTGCCAGCAGGGACCCACCACACTGCTCGAATTCTGCACGTCCAAAACCAAACCTCTGACCTTGCCCTCTAGACGCACGTCACTCACACCTTCCCCATCACAAGGAATGGCAACTCCATCCTTCCAACCCCTTGAACCAGAAATCTTGTCCCCAAGATCTCACTTTCAATCAGCTGAAAGTCTTCTTGGCTCTACCTTCAAAATGTATTCAGAACCCACCTCTCCCAACCTCTGCTTGCACCATCCTGCCATCCCCTCCCTCTGTATTACTTCAGTGGCCTCTCACAGGTCGCCCTCCTTCTGCCATTGGGCCCTACTGTCTACACAATATCCAGAGTTAGAGGTGACCTTTTAAAGCCAACCTCTTCCCTTCGCTCAACACCTTCCAGTGTTATTTCCCACTCAGAGCAAAAGCCAAGGGCTCACAATGGGGTCCAGGACCCACACCATCTGACCTCTGCCCTCTCCCCAACTCTTCCTTCTGCTCCAGCCCCACTAGCCTCAAACACTCCAGATACACTCCTGCCTCGGGGCCTTTGCTTTAGCTGTTTTCTTCCCCCCAAGTATCCCCATAGCTCCCTCTCTTAATCATAAATCTCACCTCTCAGTTGGGCCCACACTGACCAAGCTCTTTTTTTTTCTGTGACAACTCCTCCCTCAGTACTCTCAATCTCCTCCTTTTATCCCATTCAGCTTGATTTATCCCATTCAACTTGATTTCCAAAGCCTTTATTGGTTTCTAAACCCTATGATTTACTTATATTTATGTTTTCTTTTTTATTGTCTCTCTTCCCTACTAGAATGTCAGCTCCCTGTGGGCAGGCAAATCTGTTTTGTTTACTGCCGCATCCCAAGTACCTAGAACTATGACAGGCACAATGTAAGTGCTTAATAAATATTTCTCGAATGAATGAGGCAAGTGAGCCAGTATATATCTTCAAGACACCCTTGGCACAACACATCAGAGGAGATTCTTTTGGTCAACACTTTTGGAGGGCTGCCATGTGTCAGGTCCTGTGCTAAGTCAGTCCAGGAAAATGATCAGGGACAGACGTAGTCCCTGCTCTGGAGACTCTTCACCCAGAAGAGGATACAAGTACACCTCCACTATCTCCAGCAATGGGGTGTTGTAGGGGGAGGGGTGGTCATTCAACTTAACGCAAATAGTTATCATTGAGCACACAGCATACACCAGTACCCTTGCTTAGACACGTTTTACTTTGCCCTTAAAATACGTTTCACAATTGAAAACATCTTTGCATCCATATCTCCTGGGATTCTCACTATCACTACCACTATATCACCGCTGCTTTATTGCTTCTACCATACTTGCCTGCCCACCTGTCTTCTCTCTTTCCTTTCTTCCAGAACACTTCCTGAGCACCTCCTCCTTCCTGAACACTGCAAGGCAGGTGTGGTAGGCCGCCAAGGTGGCTCCAGAATCCCAGGAGATGTAGAACTGCATCACAACAATTTCAGTAACAAGACCAAGCTGTTAGATAAAGGAACAGGACAAGCCATCGCCCTCCGGAGCAGTTAGGCTTGATCAAAGACACAGCGAGTTCTCACAGAGAAAGTAGATCTGAGCCAGACCTTTTAAAAATAGGTTTTCAGATATTTCAACGTTTAAGAAGGAAAAGCATGCCCAGTGAAAGACACAGCTTGAACAAAGACTTGGAGAAAAGAATGAGCCTGGCATGAAGGGCATTAATCTGATTCTAAGAGCAAGGTCACTTGAGGGATGGTAGGATTCCAGGAGCACCTCACCCAAATGTTGAATGGGAATGTCAGCAGGTTGACTGTGCAGCTGGATTTGTAGCAAGGATGGTATGCAGCTAGGTGAAGCACCAAGTCTGCATTCAGACAGACCTGGGTTCAAATCCTGATCATGACACTTGGGCAAGTCCCTTTCGGTCTTGGATTTCCTGCCTCTAAGATAGAGATAATAATTCCAGCTCACGCAGTGTTTGTGAAGATTAAATGAGATGATGTATATGAAAACCTCTGGCCCAGCACTTTTGTAGATGCTCTTTAAAAATGTTTATTGAGAGGTGCTGGGATGGCTCAGTTGTTAAGCGTTTGCCTTCAGCTTAGGTCATGATCCTGGGGTCCTGGGATCAAGCCCTGCCTCTGGCTCCCTGCTCAGTGGGGAGCCTACTTTTCATTCTCCCTCTTCCCCTGTTTGTGTTTCCTCTTTTGCTGTCTCTCTCTGTCAAATAAATAAATAGCACCTTTGAAAAAAAAATAAAATTAAATAAAATTTAAAAAATAAAAATGTTTATTGAATCTAAGAAAATTAAGGCAGTGGGCGTGAACCACTCATTCAAGAAGTTTAGTCATGAAAAGAGGGAAACATATTGCACAATGGCCACAGAGTGCAGAGCAGGGTCAAGAGAGCCTTTTTTTTTTTTTTTTTTTTTTTAAGCTGAGGAAGACCTGTGGGTGTCTGAAAGCTTAGAGGGTGGGTGCTGCCAAAAGACAGGCTGGCTGGTGATGGAAATGCTCTAAAACGGACTGTGGTGATAGTTGCACAACCCTGCTACTAGACAGAAACCACTGGATTGTCACTTTCAGCCCGTGAATCGTGTGGCATGTAAATTACATCTCAATAGACCTTTAAAAAAAAAAACAAGGTAGGATGGATAGAACCACGAGCTCCTTTGGGAATCAGGAAGGGGGTGTACGCAGCAGGGGTCAGACTTGGAGAACAAAGGGGATGCAGGATTCCTCCAAGACCCAGCTGTAAGCTGGAGGACTCGCTCATCACTTGCATGGGCGTTAAGGATTGCCTACTAAGTGCCCAGCGCTGTGGCAGGGACCCGGGGACTCAGATGTCCTTGAGTCACTCACAGCACTTGGGGCAAGTCCAGCATGAGCAGAGCTATGCAAGGGCTGGGAGCAGGCGGGAGCGGAGACAGAGAGCCACCCAGCAGTCACAGTCTTCACCAGTCAGAATGGGCTTGGTTTCTCAATCACAGTCTTGCAGGTGGGCTCAGGGCCGCAGCACACAGACAGATGCTTGGGCTGTGAATGGGGAGCAGGGACCTGCAAGGTGGGGAGCTCCATAGCCTAACCAGGAGAGTTGTTGGAAGTGCCCCGTTGTGGAAGAGGTCAGAGAGTCCTGAAGCTGTCATCTCCAACCCCCAAGTCACTTCCATTAGACCACGATCCAGGAGGTTCCTGTAATGTCAGGTATTCAACATGACCCCAAGCACCAGGATGTCCCCCTGACCACCACCCAGAACTAATCTCAGCCTTTCTCTTCATCCCCATGGAGTCACACCCCTGCTGGCCCTCTCCCTATACCACCCTGCTCCCCAGTTCATCAGGTAAACTGAGGCAGTGTGCTGGAGAGAGGGTCTTAAAAGGGGTCGTGGATTCTAGACCCCCTGGTTCTGCCCTCAACTCGCTGTGCAGCACCTCTCACAACTACTCTGCTGCTCAGTCTCCCCACTGTGTAAGAGATAGAATGTGTCAGGGTTCAGAGCATGGGCTCCACACCAGACTTCCTGGTTTTGATTTCCAGCTCTTCACTTACTAGCTTTGTGAACTTGGGAATGTTCTGTATCTTCTTTGTGTCTCACTTTATTTTAAATGGGGATACTGGGACACCTGGGTGGCTCAGTCGGTTAAGCCCCCAGTTCCGCCTTCAGTTCAGATTATGATCCCAGAGTCCTGGGAAGAAGTCCTGCATCAGGCTCCCTGCTTAGCAAGGAGTCTACTTCTCCCTCTCCCTCTGCCTGTTGCTCCCTCCGCTTGCAGGCTCTCTCCAGCACACGCACTCTGGCTCTCCCTCTCTCTCTCTCTGCAAATAAATAAATAAAATCTTTAAAAATAAAATAAGGATAGTGGTAGCATCCACCTCAAAGGTTAGAGTGAGGATTTAATGGGTTAATCATCACAAAGCACTTGGAATGTTGCCTGGCAGAGTAGGGGCTCAATAAATGTTAGATGTTTGTGTCATTATGATCATAATGGAGGAGTTGCTCAGTGGTCTCCAAGGACCATTCTAGCTCAGACATTCTATGACCTTGTGATTCACCCTGTGCTCTCCTATTTGTCTGCCATTTCTAATTATGTGACCGTTGAGTAACCTAGACATCTCAAATCTGAATGTTTGCTTGGCCTTAGGTCTCCTTGACCTACCTTTTCCTATGACAGCCTGGGGGAAGCCTTGAGCCCCCATCCACACACTGTGGGAAGTCAGAGCCCTTCCCAGCACCTCTGAGGGCTGGGAATGGGGTGTTCTCTCAAACCTTTCCTCGCAAAGCCCTCCGCCTTGCGGTGATCTGCTCCTAAGCCTCACCAGGCCCACATCTGTGTAGCCAAATTTCCTGAAGTTTCAAGAGTACAGGGGAAATTACAGCACAGAGCAGGAAGAGATTTGACCGTGGAGGTGAGACAGTAGGAATCTGGATAAATAAACCTCAGTACACAATCACAGTGGAACACTGCCCAGCCGTCAGAAAACCAGAAAGCTCTGTTGCTCCCGGCCTGATCACTAAGGAAATGCAAAGCTAAGCAAATGTTGGGTAAATACAGAACTAGATGCAGGGTGCTTTGAATGACATATTTGCAAAAGAAAGAGGCGAATCAGGAAGGAAAATATGTTTATATACAGTTGCCCTGTATACACAGAAGATCTCTGGGAAGCCACATAAGAAACTGGTGGTAAGCTTAGTGGCCTGGGGTGGTGTGAAGGGAGACCTTTCATTAAACCTATACACTTCTGTGCACTTAATTTTGTTTTAAGATTTTATTTATTTATTTGAGAGAGAGAGAGAGCAAGAGAGAGAGAACATGAGCAGAGTGAGGGGCAGAGGAAGAAAGAGACACCCCCGCTGAGCAGAGAGCCTGATGCAGGGCTCAATCCCAGGACCCTGAGATCATGACCTGAGCCGAAGGCAGACGCTTAACCAACTGAGCCCCCCACGTGCCCCCAGATACTTTTTTTTAAGAGTTCATTTATTTATTTATTTTAGAGAGAGCACAGGGGAGGGGCAGAGAGGGAGGGAGAGAGAATCTCAAACAGACTCCCCTCCGAATGCGGAGCCCAGTGCAGGGCTTGATCTCATGACCCTGAGATCAAGAGTCAGACTTAGTCACCTTAGTCTCAGGTGCGCCTCTGAGACTTTAGAAGGGAAGGGCAAGGGCACCTGGGTGGCTCAGTGGGTTGGGCCTCTGCGTTCAGCTCATGATCCTGGGTCCTGGGATCGAACCCCGCATCATGCTCTCTGCTCAGCGGAGAGCCTGCTTCCCTTCCTCTCTTTCTGCCTGCCTCTCTGCCTACTTGTGATCTCTCTCTGTCAGATAAACAAATAAAAATCTTTAGAAGGGAAGGGCAGACCACTCCCAGTCCGGGACTGCCTGGAAACAGGAGGCTGGACAAGATCACCTTGCAAGGGATGCCTGGGTGGCTCAGTCAGTTAAGCTGCTGCCTTTGGCTCAGGTCATGATCCCAGGGTCCTGGGATCGAGTCCCGCATCTGGCTCCTTGCTCAGCAGAGAGCCTGCTTCTCTCCCCGCCTCTGCCTGCCACTCTGCCTACTTGTGTGCTCTCTCTCTCTGACAAATAAATAAATAAATAAATAAAATCTTAAAAAAAAAATCACCTTGCAAGGTTTTCACCATCTTCTGACTCCCACCTCCACCATGAGCCTTAATGGCGGAAGTCTACGTATGGCATCCCTCACAGGGTTCAGCAGGGAGCCACTGCCAATGCCAGAGGTTCAAAAGAGGGAGCAGCGCTGCTCCTGAAGAAAGACAAATATTGATCTGACTCCATCCCTGCTTAGTCAGAGGCCCCTGGTGAGGCAACTAGGAAGCAGGCAAGAGGCAGAAAAAGGAGGGCATTTCCAGCTCCCAGACAGCCAACCCCAAAGTTGGTCCAGCCCCCTTCTCCACTGCCTGTGCTCCCAAGTGTGTTCACACAGAAGTCCTGGCCCAAGCAGAGACGCCCCACATCCCTTGAGGATGCAACATCCCTCAGCTCTTCAATGTACCAGTGAGTCCGCGGGCCAGCAAACCCATCCATCCTTCATCTCACAAACTTCCAGCAAGCTCATGAAGCTGCAAGCCCCACGCCAGGCACCAGAGATGCAGGCACACTTAGCAGTCACCCTTCGGGTGGAGAAAAGCAACACCTTAACGAGGAAATGCAATAAATAAATAATCCGTGAGCCCAGTTGATGCAGGAGTCAGCAAAGCCTTTTTTTTTTTTTTTTTAAGATTTCATTTCTTTATTTGACAGAGAGAGAGAGACAGCAAGAGAGGGAACACAAGCTGGGGGAGTGGGAGAGGGAGGAGAAAGGAGTCTGATGCAGGGCTCAATCCTAGGACCCTGGGATCAGGACCTGAGCCGGAGGCAGATGCTTAATGACTGAGCTACCCAGGCGCCCCAGGGCTTCTTAAAAGAGGTAACATTTGTGTGGAAGAAAAGTGAATGAGGGCAGGGGAACAGAGGTGAGCATGAGCTTTCCAGGCAACGGTCAGAGTCCACCTCTCCCTGGATAGAATATTTCCTGTTGTGGGTGACTGCGGGCCAGCTGGCGAGAAGAGGAGATCAACTGGGCTGACTGGCATGGAAAGCCCAAGATTAACAGCCACAGACGAGATGTAGAGGGGAAGGAGACAAAAGGTTGGGTGCCACACAGGCCCTTGCATTGCCCCAGGCTCACACTGCAAGAGCCAGAGAAGCATGGATGGGTAGAAAGTAAGGGAGTGACATGGTCTTCTTTCTGGCTTAGAAAGACCATGCTGGCAGGACAAAGAAGGATCTGAAAGGGAGAACTCTGGTCCTTGTCGGTCAACACCATGGTCGATAGGTCCCTCCTGCCCTTCCTTCCAAGCAAGACTCTGTCTGCATGTGTTTGAACCATGTTTATGCCCACAAGCATGTTAAGGGAAGGGAGAGGAAGATGGTCGGGACACTGCCCTAGACCCCAAACATGTGCAAAGCTGGATCCAGCTAGCCCCCACTAGTATCCGCTGTAACCCCAGCAGGGGCTCAGTGGAGAGCAAAAGAGAGCCTTTCATGGGGGAGGTGGGGCCAGGAAATAAGGTTAGAGATTCAAAATGGCAGCAAACATTTACTGAGCGCTTCACATATGCTAGGCACTGTCTCAGGGCTTCATACATATTGATCCTATGAATCAGATTCTATTTACTGTCCCCATGTTGCAGAACAAAGCTAGTAAAGCACAGGAAGGTCCCACACTGTCTGCCTGTGGGGGTTCAAACCTGGAGTCTGGTTCTTTCTGTTTATTCAATAAATACTTGCTGAGTATTTAGTACATGCCTGGCACGGTCTAAATATTTCTTATACAACAGTGAACAGATAGTAAATCTACAAATAGGCCATGGTATCAACACTTAGGCTGTACTACCTCCTTGAGGTTGTGTGGACAGAAGCAAGGGTCATCCTCATGGCCGGAGAGGATGCTCAGTACCCCAGGACATTACTGGCCCAGTTACCAATGAAAAAGAGTAGCCACTCTGCTGAGATGCTGGTGGGCTCTGGAGTTCATGACCCCTATCTGATGGCTAAGGTACTGGATGGAGACCCAAGGCTTAGGCCCTGTAGTGCCCTCACCACCAGAAAGAGTGCCCCTCCAATGGTCTCCTTGGGCTGTACCTAATCTCTTAGAGGCCACTGGGGAGGAGCAGGAAATGAGAAAAGCAAAGAGCGGTTTGCTAGGCAGGCTTCACAGAGGAAACAGGGTGACTCAGTTTCTCCTTCCCCCAGCCTGCTCCTGACCCTGTAATTCTCTCACAAGGTGGGGGACCAGAGCAAGCAGGGAGGGGAGAATGGCAGGACACTGGGGCAGCTGGGCTGCTCTCCTGCCTAGGTGGCTAGCAGCGACCTCTGCAACTGCCACTCAGGGGCGGGCAGGTAAAGGCAGGGCAAGGGAGAGAGGGCTCTGGGGTTGCAGTCTGGTTCCAGCTGCTCCTGGCAGGTGGGCTGAGGGCCAGGTCAGCCTCAAGAGCGTGGACTAGGACAGGTGCATGTTAGAGATCTCGGGGCTTCTTCAATTCACAGGCCAAGGGGAAGAAAGACATTGTCTGAGTGTGTATTCCTGTTACAGGCTGTATAGACGCCCCCCAGCCCATGTTCTTTTCCCACCTGGTTCCTTCCTTCCCTCCCTTTGCCCAAGAACCTCCCTGAAATGCTGCCTCCTCCAAAAAGCCCTCCTGAACTGAATAGAGTTAATGCTTCTCCTTGCCTCTGATCCATGTACTAATACACACACCGGCTCAGGGCTTCTCCAGCGTTCTTCTCAAACCATCGTCCAAGTCAGGGAGTATGATCCTCTCTCCAGTGCAAGTTCATGCCTCCTGACATGATGGTCAAATTTTTTGATACCTGATCTTTTACCTTCAAATATATATATTTAGGTTTTGGGGTTTTTGTTTTTTTTTTTAAAGATTGTGTTTGCGAGAGAGAGAGCAAGCTCACATGGGCAAGAGAGAAAACACGAGGGCAGGGCGGGGAAGGGCGGTGGGAGAGGGAACAGCAGGCTCCCTGCTGAGCAGAGTCTGATGACAACAATGCCTGACTGGATCCCAGGACCCTGAGATCAGGACCTGAGCCAAAGGCAAACACTTAACCGACTGAGCCACCAGGCACCCCCTCCCCCAATACTCCAGGAGATAGCCATATCTCTTATTCGATCTTTAAAAACATCTTAAGTTACTTACAATGTGAATCATAATTTTTCTCCTAAAATCTTCCAGGAAATTGGTGCTCCAAGAAGATGCCCCATATTTAACCTGCAACTTGATAAAGCACCTGGCATTTCAGCAGGAACCTCGTGTATGCGTCAGCTGGAGGAGCAAGGAGGGAGGAAAAACCCACAGGGACAGGAGAGCTTTTTGCTGGTCGCTTTTTGCGGTTTAGGGGCAGTTGGAGCCCCTCTGCGGTTACCTCTGTTAACAGGGCACTGTTCATGGGGTGCCTGGGTGACTCAGTTGGTGAAGCGTCAGCCTTCAGCTCAGGTCATGATCTCAAGGTCCTGGGATGGAGCCCCGCCTTGGGCTCCTGGCTCAGCAGGGAGTCTGCTTCTCCCTCGGCCTCTGCCCCTCCCCACGTCATGCACTCCTGCTCTCTCTCTAACAAATAAGTAAAATTAAAAAACAAAAAGCAGTACTATTCAAATACTATCTCATTCTAGGGGTGTCAGGATGTGACCATGGTCAGGAAGCAGTTATCTGGAACGGTGGTTCTCCAACTTGGGTATAAATTCAAATCACTTGAGGATCATCAAAAAAAGTCCCGAGGCTCAGGCGACAGCCTACACCAATTAAATCAGCATTTCTGAGGCTGAAAACAAGTCAAGAGTAGTTTTTAAAGCTCTCCAAAGGATTCCAAAGGGCAGCGGAGTTTGAGAACTAGTGATGTGAACCAAGCCCTTTCTAACCCAGGGTAGAGAGCTGCCCAAGGTCACACAGCCAGGAAGCAACTAACCTGTTTCCCAGGGCCCAGGTCAGGCCTCCTTCTCCGGGGCCCTGCCCCCAACCCTGGACGTTGCCATGGGAACTGAGCTGCCCCACTGCTACTCCCACGGGGACCTTGGAGTTCTTGGCTCAAGGCTGGCTCAGAGGAAGGAATCCAGGAGAGGCTGACAGAGTCCCCTCACCCCAGTATGCTCTCCCTCAAGCAGTCCCTGAGGTTGGATACCTTAGGACACAGCCCAACCTAAAAGTCTTCTAGGCCCAGATGCCAGTCTGGATTTCAGGAGCCCTCAGGGAAACTGGGGGTGGGGGGGTGAGGGGGGACGGGACGGGTGGAACTTGGGTCAGGGACATCAAGCAGAGATCCACTATAATCACAGGGGAGAGCTGGGGGTGGGGATGGATGATGACTGCCCTGACCCCACCCTGTGGGGCCCAAGGACTCCCCAGTCCCTCCGCTCCCCACCCTCCTGATGACGTACTGACCCCTGCCCTCTACCTCACTGCCCTCACCCTTGATGGGGAGGCGACAGAAATGCAGGCACCCTGAAGGCTGTCACAGTGTTTCATTCTGGGGTCTGCGTGGGCTGATAGGCCCATCCGGGGCCCCTCAGGGTCCTGTGTGGAGGTCCCATACCGCACAGACAGGAGGATGGGCTCTCTCAATAGGCAGAGGGTCACGGAAAGAGTCTGCCCTTCCTGGGACCACAGGGCAGGATATATACCCCGAGACTCCTTCTTCAAGTCCATTATCAGTGCAGTGCAGTGACAGGCTGTGGCTGTGGCAGGCTAGGGTCCTCGCTCCCCCTTTCCCTGCCTTGAGCAAAATGGCTTCTCAGAGCCTCAATTTCTTCATCCATGAAACAGAGAATAGTGGTCCCCTGGCAAGTACTTGTGATAATTAAGTGATTAACTCTACATACTCTTCAGTATGTGGCAAGCAGGCGATACAAGGTAGCCCTTTGCCCCAAAAAATAAAAACCTATTTGTACATCTGGGTTCATAGCAGCATTAGTCACAATAGTTAAAACATGGGAACAACCCCGATGTCCCTGGCAGATGAATGGATGAGCCAAATGTGGTCTGTACACACGACGGAATATTACTCAGCCTTAAAAAGGAAGGAAACCCTAACTTACACTGCAACATGGGTGAACCCCGAGGATACGATGCTAAATGTCATGAGCCAGTCACAAAAAGACAGATGGTACTGTGTGATTCCTCTCCTACGAGCTACTTGAAGTAATCAACACCATAGAGACGGCCACCAGGGACAAGAGGAAAACAGAATGCAGAATTAGTATTTATGGGGATAGTTTCAGTTGTTGTTGTTTTTTTAAGATATTATTTTTTTTATTTGACAGAGACACAGCGAGAGAGGGAACACAAGCAGGGGGAGTGGGAGAGGAAGAAGCAGGCTTCCGCTGAGCAGGGAGCCCATTGTGGGGTTCTATCCTGGGACCCTAGGATCATGACCTGAGCTGAAGGCAGATGCTTAACAACCGAGCCACCCAGGCGCCCCTAGTTTCAGTTTTACGTGATGAGATTTCTGGAGATGGATGCAGGTGATGGTTACACAACATTAAGAGTGTATCTAATAGGAGTACCTGGGTGGCTCAGTGGATTAAGCCTCTGCCTTCAGCTCAGGTCATAATCTCAGGGTCCTGGGATCAAACCCCACATCGGGCTCTCTGCTCAGCGGGGAGCCTGCTTCCCCCTCTCTCTGCGCCTGCCTCTCTGACTACTTGTGATTTCTACCTGTCAAATAAATAAATAAAATCTTTAAAAAAAAATGTATCTAATATAGCTGAGCTTTAACTCCGGTGTTACATTTTACATTATGCATACATTACCACAATAAAATAAAATGCTGAGGGAGAACATTCAGAATCAGAACTGGTGATACAGCTGACTACAGGCCTGAGGGAGGAACCCCCCAGGGGAAGAGTAGACACATGGCCTCCCCTTCTGACACGGATACAGCAGGACAGATGTACAGTGAATGAACCCAGGATTTACACAGCTACTAAACAGGAAATAATAGAAGGGTTTAAATATTTACACGGCATACAGGCTTCTGGATGAGGACATGATTGGGAAGGGCAGAGAGGAAGAGGGGGAGGAAGGGTTAGGAGACAGAAAGACAGTGGAAGTCTTGGTAAAAAATGGGGGTTGAAGATGCCCAAACATGTTTCAAGTGCACCCAGGAAAAGAGGGACAGCGACAGGAGGGGAAAGCCCTGTCAAGGCCCAGGGGGGTATGACAGAAACCTGGGTCCTGCTGTCCCTTCCCTCCACGGAGATCCTTGTTTACCCTGCGAGGCTGGAAGAGAATGTAATCAAATTATGACTCGTTATTCTAAATTACAGTCTCTAGTGGCGAAGGCAACCAGGCAGGGCGCCTGGAAAAGGGGAAGCAAGTTGTTTTCCAGGACATTGTTTGTTTGCTCACTCTCTGCTCCCTCTGTCCCCAAGCCCTTTCCCTCCCTTTCTGCCCCCCCCCCCCCACATCCCAGCTTCTCCCTCCCTCCTTCCTGGGCTCTGCTCCCTAGGCCCCCAGCTCCAGCTCCAGGGCAGACTCAGGGCAAGAGGACAGGAGCAGGCCCTGCTGAGTCACAGGAGGTTCCCCGGGGGACAGGACCACTGGAATGTCCAGTCCCACAGGATTACCTGACCAGCCAGCCAGAGTATTTCCAGCCCCTCCCACCTCCCAATTTTTCCAGCCCCTCCCACCTCCCAATCAGAGAGCAGAAATACAATCTATTTCTAGAAGGCAGGTCACTTGATTGACTAGGACTCTGACTCTAACTGGCCACTACGTCACTTTAAGCAAGTCATTTGTCCTATCTGGAGCTGGGAGGTCATTCCAGAAAGGGGAACACCCTCTGCCTGCCACTTCCTGCCTCCCAGGACGGGTGTGAGACAAGAAGTGATCCTGCCATCAGAGTCACTGGAAGCCTGGAAGCCTGAGATGGACAATACGCACAGGACTTCAGGGGCAAGGGCAGGGGCAGGGGGAGGGGAAGCGGGGGGTCACAGAATGGCCCCATGCCCTGCCCCCCCAGACCCCAGGACCAAGCTGGCCTGGAAGGCATGAGCTCCATGCTCCCTCCCTCCCCTGCCACGGAACATCCTATCTACCTTCCTCCCCTCCTCAGGATATCAGAGAGGAGGGCAGCTGGACATAGGTCCCACTGAAGGGTCAGATGGACTAGAAAGGGGAAAGGAAAGAAAGCAGTCTCCGTCTCCCACTGCTTGGAGGCTCTGCTCGGTGCCTTCCAGTCACCCAGAGGGGTGAGCAGAGGTTAGCTCCACTTCCTCCCCTGGGTTCTCACGTTCCAAGGCTGGCAGGCAGTTGTATGGTGATAAATACAACCAAAAATCTTCTCAGGGGTCAAAGGGAGACTGTGAGCAAAGGGGAAGAGTGGCACTTTTCCAAACATCAAGTTATTTTTTTTTTTTAAGATTTCATTTATTTGTCAGAGAGAGAGCGAGCCAGCACAAGCAGGGGGAGCAGCAGGCAAGGGGAGAAGCAGGCTCCCTGTTGAGCAACAAGCCTGGGATCCTGACCTGAGCCCAAGGCAGATGCTTAACCAGACTGAGCCACCCAGGCATCCCCCAAACATCAAGTTATGACGGCTCTCCCTCTTTCGTTCTTTCTCTTCATCACACACACACACACACACACACACACACACGTCATGCTCACGAGACATGCACAGAGCACATGCCATATTGTATGAGTATCCATGTCACAGATAAAATCCAGTCTATACTCTTTTATTATTAGTACCCTGAACTTTAATAAATTCACCCTGAAATTGTCAGATCCAAAGCTCCCAGAAGTTGCCACTAGCCAGGAAGGATAGTACTGAGGGAAGGTTGTGATCCTGGGCCTGCCCTCTTCTCACCTCCAGGACCACCCAAAGACAGCCTTCCTGGAAAGGAGGGAACAGCAGGGCCAGACTGAAGAAAAGAGAAGGAAGCCTACCTCAATGGCTCCCAGTCTCTCCCCTCTGCCCATCCTAGCCAGGGCGACAGAGGAGCCCAAGAAGGACATTTAGTTCTCAAGTGATTGAACCACAAAGTTAGACATGAGCTCAGAGACTTCTTATCTGATCTCATTCTTCAAAGGAGGTCACTGGAGTCCACAGAATCCAGGGACACACCCCAGGTCACAGGGCCAGTGAGGGGCAGATCTGTCATGGATACTCAGGTCTCCTGACTCTAGTCCTCAGTGGCGACCCCCGAGGGGTTCTTCGGCAGCTTCCTTCCTCCTCTCCCACCACCAGGGTCCTCATCAGCTTGGCCTGCTGCCACTACCAGACGATTTCACACAGACGTTCCTTTCTCACAGTTCTGGGGGCTGGAAAGTCCAAGATCAAGGTGCCAACAGACCCGGCCCTTGGTGAGGGCCTGCTTCCTGGCTTGCAGATGGCCCCGTTCTCTCCAGGTCCTCCCAAGGCAGAGAGAGGAAGCTCTGGTGCCTCCTCCTCTTCTTCTAAGGGCTCCAATCCAAACACCGGGGCTCCAACATCAAGACTCATCTAAACCAAATCACCTCCCAAAGGCTCCCACTTCCTAGTACCATCATACCGGGGGTTAGGGCTCCAACATACAAATTGGGAAGGGGCCCCCAAAATTCAGTCCCTGACAACCACTTTGTGACTTTTGTCCCCTGCCAAGCCTTTCCAGGACTCTGAGGAAAACCATTCCAAAGAGTAGAGCATCTCAGGGGCCCCTGCCAGCTGGTCCCTCAGGCAGCTTCCCTCTCACCTCGATGCCCATCCCTGGCCTGAGACCCTAGTGACCCCCTGGCTCTCGAATAATGCCAGTAAACCAGATAAAGCCAGAGATTAGGGGAGGGCATGGGAACCACCTCCGGATTCAGAGCAGGCCTTTTAGGCAGAGCTCCTACCACAGCTGGAAGCTGACCCACCCTCAGCCCATCCCCCCTGGTGACTCCCCAGCCAACTTTTTTTATGAGAGGAGAAACTGAGGCTCAGCAAGGTGAAAGGACTGGTCAGCCACAGTTCTAGAGCCCCTAGCTCTTCCACTCCGTGGTAGATGCCACAAGGCACTGTTCAGACCCCATTTCAGAAATAAAGGACCTATTTTTCCAGCTGCTTAAAGAGGTGCAGGCCCAAAGCCCCGAGCGGACAACTCCTGTGGAGAATGGTTAGCTGAAGGGGACCCCACATCCAATGGCTCATCGTCACTCAAATAGAAAGACCTGGCCGTCTTGGGTAGCCTGGGTGGCTCAGTCAGTTGAGTGCCTGACTTCAGCTTGGGTCAGGATCCCAGCATTCTGGGATCAGGCTCCTACACTGGGCTCTGTGCTCAGCAGGGAGTCTGCTCCCCCTCCCATCCCCCATCCTCTCTCTCTAAGAAAATAAATACAATCTATAACCAAAAAAAAAAAAAAAAAAAGGCCTGGCCCTCTTGTCCCTACTTGAGACAATCCTGAAGGATCATCCCAGCTTCAGAGCTCCCTATGGGAGACTGGGACATTCACTGAGATTCCATTGCAGCTTGACCCCTCCCTCTGTCCGATCCTCCTTCCTTCCCTTCCTTTAGCAAACACCGGCTCTAAGTGCACTCCCTAAAAAGCCCATCACATGCTAACTTCCACCTCAGAGTCTGCTTCTAAGGAGCCCAGTCCACAACATACTCTGAAGTCTGGGTGTTTTCCACTGTTCTGAGAGACCTTGCACCTGACTTAGGGAAATAACCTTACCCAAAGGAAGACACAAAATAAACAGCTCCATGGTGCCTGGGTGGCTCAATGGGTTAGGCATTTACTTTTAGCTGAGGTCATGATCTTGGGGTCTTAGGATGGAGCCCTGAGTTGGGATCCCTGCTCAGCCGGGTCCCTGCTTCTCCCTCCACCTCTGCCCCTCTACCAGCTCATGCTCGCTCTTGCTCTCTCTCAAATACATAATATAAATCTTTTTTTTTAATTAAAAATTAAAAAGTGAACAGCTCCATGGGGAACATGGAAGATGGCTCCTGTTCCTGGCAGAAGTCAGAAGGAAGAGCAAATCCACCAGTGGACAGTCCAGGTATAAAGTGAAGGCTGTAGACACTTGTGAAGACCCACTGTGGGCTCAGCTGGCCAGGGGAGCAGAAGGCAGATGGTGAGCATTTTGGCAGCATGATGACCACATGAGGATAAGTGGGAAGTTAGTTGGCAATTAGTCCACCACACCTGAGATAGCACATTCTCCCTCAATCTTGGGCACATTGGCAGATGTAGGGTGTTGAGATGGGGGTACCAAAAGCCCAATTATATCCTCTACAGGTCACAGAACACCTGGGATACTGGGCCCAGCTGAAGAATTCACTTTTTTTTTTTTTAAGATTGTATTTATTTATTTGACAAAGAGAGAGAGAGAGAGTGAGAGTGAGAGAGGGAACACAAGCAGGGGAAGCAGCAGAGGGAAAGGGAGAAGCTGGCTTCCTGCTGAGCAGGGAACCCAATGAAGGGCTCGGTCCCAGGACCCTGGACTCATGACCTGAGCCGAAGGCAGATGCTTAACAACTGAGCCACCCCGGTGCCCCAAGGACACACATTTTTAAGGACAATATTGACCAACCTCAGCTGTACACCAGGGTCTCAAACTTAGAAGAGAAAAACAAAAGTTAAGGGTGATAGGACCAAATCTGACTTGAGTGCCAGTTTTGTCTTCTAAAAATGTAAATACCATAGTATAGAAAGAATTTAGAGGGCAGAGCAAGAACTGGCAGGGATCAATCACAGAGGGGTGAATGTGAGCTGTCTAAAAATTGAGGAGGTCAGCTTGAATAGCAGTGTGTTCCCCATCAGCTGGAAATGCCCCTCAAACACCTCAAGGATCATGGTCCCTGCACAGGCTAATTGTCTAAGATCTATCCCAGCCTTCTTCTTCAGCATGTAATAGCACTCTGATGTTTAGCCATGCATGTGGCTGCCCAGAATTAAGGGATTCCTCGGAAGCTCTTTCAGCTAAGAATAGCTATAGAACTAATTAAATCCTGTCAATACAAGGAATATAAGCTGAACTTTGTGCAGCTTCCAGAAGGCATCTTTAAAAGATGGCAAGTCGGGTCATTCTTCATTCATTTCTCCTTTCTGCTCCCTAGACTATATGGGTGGAGCGGCTGGTGCTCAAGCAGTCTTCAAGAACTACAAGATGGCAGAGTAACAAGCTATATGGAGACTGGGTCTCTCTCTCCAGAGTCTTTTGCATCTTATTTAAGTCACTGCTCTTGGGGGCTTTCCTCACACACTAGCTGATCCGAATCCCCAGTAACACAGTTCCTAGGACAAATGGGTGACCATTGATCATTTTTCTGTCCAGCATTTTCCCTTTTTCTTGAAACAGTACTTCCCCTTCTTCGTGGAAACACGTCTTCTTTTATTTTTTCTACAGCTTCTCTATACAGTTCCCCCCGGGGTCTGGCAATCTTAGAATCTACACCCCTGCCTCAAGGTTAAGAACCACTGGCAGCCTTACAGAGAGAAGGAGTGATTAAGGGCCAACGCAGAGAGAAATAGAGCTGAGAGGAGAGGATGCACCCGATGTTTCTGAGTTTCTCGTTCCAGTTGCCCCAAGGTCCCACTGAAATCTGCCTGTCCTGTGTTGGTTATAAGAGATAGCAAATGGGGATGCCTGGGTGGCTTTGTTGGTTAGGCGTCGGCCTTTGGCTCAGGTCATGATCTCAAGGTCCTGGGGTCAAGCCCCACGTTTGGCTCCCTGCTTGGCGGGGAGCCTGCTTCTCCCCCTCCCTCTTCCTCTCCCACTCCTTCTAATTGTGCTTGCACTCTCTTTTTCTCTCTGTGTCAAATAAGTAAATAAAATCTTAAAAAAAAAAAAAAGTAGCCAATGTCCTCCTGCAAGTTTGATGACTGCCACTTACAACCCAGAGAGTCCTGGCTTCTGTGGAATAACGTGGAATCACGTCACCAGAGGTAGGAGCAGCCTAGCACTGGAAGGGCAGGTAGGCAAGAGAGAATACCCAGAAGGCTCAGAGGCAGGAAGTCCTGAGGAAGGAGGGGAGAAGTGGGCCGGGCCTGGAAAGAAGAGAAGGCGCCCCTGAAGAGGAACGTAGTGAGAGGAAGGGGGTCTGGGGGAATGCGCATGGGGGACGCTTTGAGAGTCTGTGTGGGAGAAGGGTGGGAAGGGGGAGATGGGGTGCCACCTCGTGAAAGGCCCCGTATGTCAAGCTGGGGCTTTAGTTCCCTTGGTCAGCAATTCTCAGATGGTAGTATTCCAGGACTTCTTTAAAAATGCAAATTCAGAAGCCAGTTGTGGGCAACAAGGTGCAGTCAAGCAGGGAAGAGATCAAGCGTGTTTGGGAAAATTAGACGGCGACAGTCACACAGACTGGAAAGGAACAGGGCAAGGGGCGAGACAAATGGTGGTCCTGGAAAAATGACAGAAATGGAAATGGTGAGGAAGAGGGGAAATCAGGAGGTAACTTTGGAATGTGAGAATGTATGAAAATTTTGACGACTGGATGGGGACAGTAGACGGTGACTCTGAGTGACAGGGAGACTGACAGACGTGCTGGCAGTTATCCAGAAGGTGGCAGTGGCCTCACCTGGACACGGTGCACATTGACACTCCTTAGGAAGAACAAAAGAAATCTCTGTGGACCGTTGGAGACAAAGGCTGGAGCTCAGGCTGGAGCAGGGCTATGGATTTCGAACTTAGCAGCATCAAGGTGGGAGCCGGTCAGAGTGAGATCTCTGAACAGGAGCAGAGAGGGGAGCCCAAACTAAGGACTGGACTCTCTCATTCTGTCTCCTTATGGAATCCGAATTCTAGAACCAGACTGAACTCCTTACTGAAGGGGAAACTGAGGCCTAGAGAGCATTACTGACTTAAGGTGGCCAGCGGGTAGAGCAGAGGCTCATTTTCAGGCTGCAGCTCTTCCCTTTTGTTTTTGTATGTGTCCCCCACGTGCAAGCAGGGGACAGCATCTGCCCAGGACACCATTTTGTCTCTCTTCGCAAAAATATGCCAATAGGTTTAAAGTGCTCTAAAAGGTAAAAATTTCCCCCTTATGCAAGAACTGGATTCAAGCACCAAGAGAAAGAAATCTGATGAGCTCCTCAACCTGACAGAGATGTGAAGACCCTTTCCGAAGGGGCACCCAACCCTCTGCACAAAGCTCCAGCCACAGCCAGGATGGCTTAATTTGCAAGGACACTGAGCTGAGCGGGTCTCACTGGCCCCAACCATTAGCTGAGCTGGGGTGAGGCCAATGCCAGCTGAGCTCTGGGTACCCCTACCAGGGTGCACTCTCTTGGAGAAGATTCTGGCCTGTGCCCTGGGGATACACTCAAAGGGCTCGGCAGACTTTGTCTCCTCTGGCAGTTTGGTCTGGGACCTCCTTCCTCTGGCCTCACTTTCCTGAAAGGTTTTGGGGTCCTCAAGGCTCCTAAAGCTACGTCTCACCAAGTTCACTTCTCTTTCATACACCCCCTCCCTCCAGCTCTTGTTGAGACAGCAGCCAGCCCTAGAGATCCAGCCTGGAAATGAATCCGTTTTGCCTTGTAATTAATCCATTGAATGGTACGTTTAAGTTTTACGTGCTTTTTCTGAACATATTTTATTTTACTAGTAGAAAATGTTTTTTTAAAAAGCGGGGGAAGAGGAGAGGAAGAAAATAGGTCCCAGGGCAATCATCCAGGTCACATAATGTTTCTTCGTCAGACAAGAGTTTTCACAACTCAAGAGTCTCCCCTGGTGTATGTAATCATTGGTTTGTGAAAGGCACATAGTAGGCACTCAGTGGATACTTGCTGGCCCAATGAATCCATGAACAAATGAGGGGTTAGGACACATAACTTGGACAGAATAAAAGTCCCAGTGAGAAAGAGGCGCAACTCTGAAAAACTGATGGAAAACACTGACTTGCCCAGGGCCCTAGACATAGCCTAGTTGTTTCTAGGCTCCTTGAGTCAAACAGGGCACACGCCTAGAGAGGTCACCACTAAGTGCAGGGTTCTTTGCCCAAGGTTTCCTCACCCACCCTCATTCATACCTGTCTGGAGGCAACACTCCAGCCAGACCAGCAAGAAACTGCCCTTTTTAAAGGCATGGGAAACACAGGTGAGCAGCGAGGGGAGCCCAAAGCAAGCCGTCTCTGGCTGTCCCCTCCCAACTTCTCACGCTTCCCCACTGAGGGGCTGTCCTTTCCCTCAGCAGCACAAAGCCAGTTGGGGAGGAGGGGCAGCTTCGGAAGATGAAACCAGACCCTTCTTGGGAGGCTCACAGGCTGGGCTCCGGGCCTGGGCAGGGCCAGGCCACGTGTTGTTATGGTTGAGTCAACCAGCTGGGAATCAGCAGGGGTTTGTAAGGAAACCACATTAATTAGGAGAAAGCAAACATGACAGTCATTCACTCCCTGAGCCCTTTCCCCTGGCTTCTCTTGCAGCCCCCTCCCACCTTGGTCTCTAGCAGATCAGCCTTCTCCACCTTCCTGCGCCTTTTCACTGCCTCTGTCATTCACGGGAGAACATCTGTGTGGCTCTTGGCTCCAACCCATTCTTCCTGGGTGAGGTGGGAGGAAGGCAGGAAGAACATCTTCATCCCCAGCTGGGACCAGAGCTTCCTTAGCCCTGAGGCCATAGACAGGCTGACCCACCCATGGCTTCCCAGTGTTTTGTCTTTGCTCTGGCCCCATCTGGCTGGCCTGGTGGCTGGGAGCAAGTCTCTAGACCAGATTGTTTCTGCTGCTAGTTTAAGTTTCTCTTGGCAAAATGAGCATTTCTAATCTCATCCCTTGTGAACATTTCCCCAAACACCTTTATTAGGACAGTTTACTGGGGATGTGAGTTATCTCCAGATTTAAGATATAGGATCCAGGACAAGTACTGGACAAAGGAAGGAAGATTTCCCTAGCAAATGGGCTGGAAGCAAGGGATCTGGGCTCCTCAGAAGAAGGGATGGATAAGAAATTTTGTTCAGCTAAGGAGTGGCTGGTTCAGCAGCCTCCGTTATCTCATCTCCATGCATCCCAGGGTCACTCTGCTCTTCGGGGTCCAGGACTGCTAATGCAGTTACAAACAGCCCGACCCAGGCACCAGAGTGACTCTGCCAACAGCCCCAGAGACTCCAGCTCTTGAAAAGACCCTTCCTGTGCATAGCAGCTATCATTCTGCAGCCCCCAGAGAAGGGCCCTCACTCCCTCTCCCTCTTATTCCACACCACGGTTTTACTTTTTTTTTTTTTAAGATTTTATTTATTTACTTGATAGAGAGCATGAACACAAGTAGGGGGAATGGGAGAGGGAGAAGCAGCGCCCCGCCGAGCAGGCAGCCTGATGTGGGACTCGATCCCAGAACCCTGGGACCATGACCTGAGCTGAAGCCAGACACCTAACTACTGAGCCACCCAGGTGCCCCCCACAGTTTTACTTAACAAACAAACAAACAAAAAATCCATGGGCACCTGGATGGCTCAGTCAGTTATCCAATTCTTGGTTCTGGCTCAGGTCATGATCTCAGGGTCATGGGATCGCGCCTTGCATCTGGCTCCAAGCTAAGTGCACAGTGTGCTTGAGATTTTCTCTCTCCCTCCCTCTTCCTCCTCCTCCACCCCTCTTTGACCTCTCTCTCTCTCTCAAATAAATAAATAAATAAATAAATAAAATCTTTTTTAAAAAAATTCCACAACACACCCAGCTGGGTAGCAGAGTATGTAAGAATCACTGATGAAATAGAAAATGTTTTTTTTGGAGTAGGGAGATAGGTCTTAGAAAATATGTTCAAAGTAAAAGCAACTTAGATTCCTAGCAACTGGAGACTGATTAAGTAATGACACTTTCAGACAATGAAATAGTATACAGCCATTTAAAATAATGCTAAGGGACAGAAAAAGAGACCAAATAGAAACTCCAGAGACCGATCTAGACCAGATAAAATGTGATGGGGGAATGTGTGGTGCTTTTAATAAATGGTGCCAGGTCAGTTAAATATTGCTAATGGGAAAAAAATGAGTCTTAATCCCAATCTCAGATCATGTAATAAAACAATTCCAGGTGAGTTTTGATCTAATTTAAAGGTAAAACAATACAGTTTTGAGGGGAAAAAAAAAAAAACAGAACATCTGCATGATTTTGAGGAGGAAAAAAATTTAAATAAGAAACCAAAGGGATACACACTGGCTCAGTTGATTGTGTGTGATTCTTGATCTCTCGGTCATGAGTTCAAGCCTAAGGTGGGCATGGAGCCTACTTAAAATATCAAAAATACCAACTACAAAAGAAAACAATGATAAATTACACTGTATTAAAAATTTTTTAAAAATTTAAGGGGTGCGAGGGTAGCTCAGTCAGTTAGGTGTCTGCCTTTGTCTTAGGCCAGGATCCTAGGGCCCTGAGATAGAGCCCCACACTGAGCTCCCTGCTCAGCAGGGAGTCTGCTTCTCCCTCTGCCACTCCCCACTGCTCGTGCTCTCTCACTCATTCTCTCTCACTAATAAATAAATAAATAAATAAATAAATAAATAAAATCTTTTAAAAAATTAAAATACTGCTCATCAAAAAAATATACTACAGGGGTGCCTGGGTGGTTCAGTGGGTTAAAGCCTCTGCCTTCAGCTCGGGTCATGATCTCAGGGTCCTGGGATCAAGCCCTACATCAGGTTCTCTGCTCAGCAGGGAGCCTGCTTCCTCCTCTCACTCTGCCTGCCTCTCTGCCTACTTGTGATCTGTCAAATAAATAAATAAAATTTAAAAAATATATATACTACAGAAGGCAACTCAGAGAGGAAGATGACATTTGCCATAGTTATGTCCAACAAAGGACAATTATCCAGAATATATAAAGAACTTCTACAAATCAATAAGAAAAATACAGGAAGGGATGTGTGGGTGGCTCAGTCAGTTAAGCATCTGCATTCAGCTCAGGTCAGGATCTCAGAGTTCTGGGATGGAGTTCCAAATCAGGATCTTTGCTCAGCAGGGAGCCTGCTTCTCCCTCTGCCTCCTTCTCCCCCTGCTTTCCACTCTCTCCCTCTCTCTCTCTCTGACAAATAAATAAATAAAAATCTTTTTTTTTTTTAAGTTGCTTCATTGAAAAGAAAACAGAAAAGAAAAATACAGGCAACCCAGTATAAAATGGGCCAAAGAATTGAACAGACATTTTACAAAAGAAAATATCTAAATGGCTTATAAACATATGAAAAATGACTCATCTTCATTAGGCACCAAAGAAATATAAATTAAATACACAATGAAATCCTGTGACATACTCACCAGAATGATCAAGATGAAAAGTATAAAAAATATCAAATATTGTAACTATATGGAGCAACTAGAACTCTTATACACAAATGGTACCAGAATAAACTGTTTGGCAGTATCTACTATCTAGTATCTAAGTACATGCATACGCTATGATCCAACAGTTCCACTTCTAGATAAAGTCCTAAGGGATGCTTGTTCTTGTGTTCACAAAAATCATACAGAAGATTGTTCATCACAGCGCTATTTGTAGTGGTCCCAACTGGAAAGTATCTAAATCCTATTAACAAGAGGAAGGTGAAACAGCAGGTATAATCACGGTGGAACATTCTATAGCAACGGGAACGAATAAATGGCAAGTGTACATAACAATATGGATGAATCTTACAAACATATTGATGAGCAGGTGAAAGAAGACACAAAAGAGTACATGCTCTGTAAGAGTCTATTTATACAAAGTTCAAATAAGGAAACAGTAATTTATGATGCTAAAAATTTAGGATAATGATTACCCTTGAAGAGGAAATAATGTCTGGGCAGGGACACCAGGGGGTCTTCCAAACTGCTATTAATGTTCTATTTAGTGGTGTGGATAATGTATTCCCTGTGTAAAAATTCATCAAGCTACAAACTGATAATTTGTATACTTTTTTTTTTTAAGATTTTTTTTGGGGGGAGCACTTGGGTGGTTCAGTCGGTTAAGTATCTGCCTTTGGCTCAGGTCATGATCTCAGGGACCTGGGATCAAGTCCCACATCGGGCTTTCTGCTCATCAGGGAGCCTGCTTCTCCACTTCGCTCTGGCTGCTTGTACTCCTTAGCACAAATAGTACAAATAAAATCTTAGATTTTATTTATTTCTTTGACTGAGGGAGAGACTGAGAGAGAGAGCATGAGCAGGGGGAGAAGGAGAAGCAGACTCCAAGCCTGACCACTTGGAGCTTGATCCCAGGACCCTGAGAATATGATCCAAGCCGAAGGCAGACAACCAACTGAGCCACTCAGGTGCCCCATAATTTGTGTACTTTCTTATACAGGTTATTCTTTATTTTTAAAATTTTTTAAACTGACTGTCTCCTGAGCAAAATCTAGTCTCAAATAATTTTTTTTCATGTAGGGACTAATAATAAATAGGTTCAGAAAACTAAGATATTGAAAAGCAAGGTATTATTTCAGTATTATTTCATTTTGCTAAATGTAGTGTTAATCTCTGGATTAATGGTGATATATATTTTCTTTTTACTTTACTGTTTTCTCTTTTCTACAATAATGACATTACTTGTCATTGTATAAAATACAAGTTGTTTCTTTTTCTTTTTTAAAGATTTCATTTATTTATTTGACAGACAGAGATCACAAGTAGGCAGAGAGGCAGGCAGAGAGGGGGGGGGGGGGGAGAAGGCTCCCTGCTGATCAGAGAGCCCAATGCCAGGCTCGATCCCAGGACTCTTAGATCATGACCTAAGCTGAAGGCAGAGGCTTTAACCCTCTGAGCCACCCAGGCACCCCAAAATACAAGTTGTTTCTTAAAATAAAAATTGAGTATAATAAGTCAGGATAAGATAATGAAGAGAGGGTTGACACTCAAATACTTTAGCTCACTGTGTCCAAAAATAAGCTCTGGGTAGGGGCTCTCCTACTGCCCTCGTTGCTACTGGATCACCAGAAGCTGGGGACTTATAAAGAAACAGGGGATGTGGTACAAGCAGGAAGGGATCAATGTCATCATACAGAAGGAAAGTGGTAGCTATAGAGAAAGCCAAGGTTTTCCTGATCTTAGTCAGGACATCTTAAAAAATACCCCACCAAAACCCTTTCCTCCACTCCTAATTCACGTGTCTGTTTCATTCACCCAGACTGATCTTTTTCTCCAGGATCTGCCTTTGCTGAATGTGATGTTTTATGGTAACCCAAGCCATTTTTCTACTGTCCTCCTTGTGTATGGTGATATCACTCAAGCTCCCCATGGAGCAGCTGTTCTGCAGTCCCAACTAGAAGATGGGACTCTTTCCCTCCCCTTTATCAGGAAACATTTAATACTCTGCCATTTAATGAGCCTGATTTTTCCGTCTATGAATCAGAGTGGGATAACTAGAAAATCCCCTTTCGGGTTTATTATGAAGGGTGGAAAAGAATATGGAGGATATTACGGGTTTATTATGGAGGGTGGAAGAATTGAGCTGCGTATGTTTATGGAGGATATTTCGGGTTTATTATGGAGGGTGGAAGAATTGAGCTGCCTATGTTTCTTATATAGATCTAGGGGAGCATCCTATATATTCTGCAAATCCAAAAGAAGAAAGTTGTGTTTTCTTCTTAGTACTACAAGCCTCTCATTATGAAAGTATATCAAACTATGACAAGTACCTAGCCCAAGGGCCGTCTCAATAATTGCCTTATTAATTAGCTTTTGTTTATTGAGCACTTAAGTCTTACCTAATCTTCCCAACAACCCTGTAAGTAGATTCCACTCATTCAACAACTATATACTGCACTTAAGTGACATATAAGTGTCAGCACAGTATTAATGCTGGAGATAAAAGTTAACAAAAAAACTATCTTTGCCTTCACGGAGTTTACAG
The DNA here is from genome assembly GCF_011764305.1 of Mustela putorius furo. Taxonomy (NCBI): domain Eukaryota; kingdom Metazoa; phylum Chordata; class Mammalia; order Carnivora; family Mustelidae; genus Mustela; species Mustela putorius. Next base: position 10,357,043 of record NW_025422123.1, on the reverse strand, counting down.
TCTGGTGGAGAGACAAAAATACAAATAGATGTAAAATGCCATTATGCCAAGTACCGAAAGGGAGTTATCTGGCTCTGAGAGCCAGTAACAGCGAAGTTAAGGAAGACTCTAATGTGGAAGTGAATTTTGAGCTGAGCTCTGAGAAGTAAGTAGGAGTTTAGCAGATGGCCAAAGAGCAAGTAGAGGAAATAGCTATGCGAAGGCGCTGGGGCCAAAAGGAAGTGTTAGGTATAGGAGAATTAAAGACAAGTGCGTTTTTGAGGGTGGGGGAAAGGGAGATGGGTGGAGAAGGTATGCATTAATTCTATGCCAGGTCAGCCTGATACCTGACGTTCAAGAACCAGAGTCCCAACAATTTCAAGCTCTACTGCACAGATCTAGCCTTAGCCACAAGAAGCAGAAAATCCGCATTTGAGTCGAAGAAAAAGTTTTTAAGTAAACAGGGGTGGTATATGTGATTTTTACAAAGGAAGCCTGTGAGGGAACGAAAGCGACCTGACACACTCGGAGGACTGGCAAGACCGGAGCTAGAAAACCTGCGCTAGACCCTCAGAACAAAACACGGGCTTAACACAGAGATCTCTAGGTTTAACCCTAACGGGAGAAAAGAGGGAAATGGAAGCGCAAGAGCATCGGAGCGTGAAGCCCACAACCTCACACTTCCTGCTCACCACTGCGGCTGCGCACACGCCATTCCGGAAGCGGAAGTGCACAAGAGGTCACCGTTTGTTTTTCAAGATGGCGGCCCTCAGTGTGCTCGTGTACCCCTGTAGACGGCTACTCTGGGGGCTCCTTGCTGGCCCGATCGCAACCAGCTGGGCGCGGCTTCCAGCTCGCGGGTTCAGGGAAGGTGAGTCCTGGGTTCCGGCCACCTCCCGAGGCTGAGGAAGAGAGCAGTGGAGGTTGCTTTCTCCAGCCCCCGTGCTCCCCTCCCTCCCTTTCTTTCGCGCGGTTCTGAAACGCGGTAGAGACTAGCGCGCCGGGGATGCTTGAAAGCACTTTCCAGACCTTGATGTTAGTATCTTGACGCTCGGCAGTGTTCTCACTGGTGGGGGCGGGGAAGGACGGGGAAGCCTTGCTTAGTTAGCAGGAGCAGGAAGAAACCCGTCCCGGGATTCAGAAAGCTTTCGGTAGAGGTATGCGTGTTTTAGTTTTGCTTTCCGTATTCTCTTAACTGCCTCCTCCCTTGTTTAAACAAACAAACAAACAAACAAACAAACCTGGACCATGAGGGAAGGACGTGTAGCTATCCTCCCCAGGGCCTCCGTTTCCAGTTTCTCATATGAAAATGCTCTGCTGGCGGCTTTTTCTGCCCCTGCCGCTAGTCTCCCAGAGAGAAAGAAGCTAAGGTGAAGCAGCGACAGATGCTGGATAGTGGTTCTCCTTTTCATTAGTCATAAGCCTGGAAAGGCAGCCTGATTCTAGCCTTGAATTGGGAGCTTACTGAAGGCTAAGTACTGTGCTTCTGACTGTCAGAGGATCCTGGAAAAAGAAAATACAGCCCTTTTCCTGAGAAGTAAGGTTCTAATGAGGTGACATGCATACGCTCCAATAAATGCAAGTGAGGTATTTACATGATTAGCTACAGGGAGATTTGGTTACCAGAAACAGAAACCTAGTTGGAAGTTTTAATGAGGGGAATGTGTCTTGAACAGGCTTATAAGAGGATGAAATCTGACAAGGAGTGAAAAGCTATGTCAGGACATAGCCTTCCTTTGTGCACTGCTAGAAACCAAAATAGATGAGTGATGTGCAAAAGAAGTGACATCGGTATGTTTGTTTTTAAGATTCTGGCATAGTATTGCCCAACGTATCCTTTAAAGCTGAGAGGTGCCCAGAGGAGAAGAACGGTCATTGTTTTTTGTTTTTTTTTAAGATTTTATTTATTTGACAGACAGAGATCACAAGTAGGCAGAGAGGCAGGCAGAAAGAGAGGGGGGAAGTAGGCTCACCGCTGAGCAGAGAGCCCGATGCGGGGCTCGATCCCAGGACCCTGAGATCATGACCTGAGCCGAAGGCAGAGGCTCAACCCTCTGAGCCACCCAGGTGCCCCAAGAACGGTCATTGTTGTCAGAGGGAGCAGAAAAGTCCAAAAAGAAGAACCTATTGAGGAATCCATTGGATTTGTCTCAGAAAGAAAGCTGTTTTAGCTTTCAAACAGCAGTGATAGGGCTCCTGGTAGGCCCAGCCACAACCAGCTGGACTTGGCCTCCATCCAGCAGATACAGGTGAAGTGAGGTCTGGGTCCCAGCTTGGGGAAATCAAAGAGGTATTTCATGAAGAAATGGAAATAGGTATGCTGAAAGAATTTAGATGGAACATGGGGCGCCTGGGTGGCTCAGTGGGTTGGGCTGCTGCCTTCGGCTCGGGTCATGATCTCACAGTCCCGGGATCGAGCCCCGCATCGGGTTCTCTGCTCCGCAGGGAGCCTGCTTCCCTCTCTCTCTCTCTCTCTCTCTGCCTGCCTCTCTGCCTACTTTTGATCTCTGTCTGTCAAATAAATAAATAAAATCTTTTAAAAATAAATAAATAAATAAAAGAATTTAGATGGAACATACACTAGAAAGAACAAAATCTAGATACTGCTTGGTTAATATTAGATAAACTAATCTACTAATAAAGAAAGATAAAAAAAAATCATGCTGATAATAGGAAGGACATGGTAAGATGGTTCATCTGTACCTTGCTGCAAAATAAGCATATACCTGTAACATTTTTGAGGGTCTCTACGAAGTGTCAGGCTCCAATAGCTGTAATTTACATATTCATTGTGAAATTCAGAGTTGAAAACAATTCTTTGCTATGTTCCCAGAGGATGAGCAAGAGGAATAGTTTTTTGCCTATTTGTTTTCAAAAGAGTATTTGAGGTTATAATTTTTTCAGTTGGAGATTTTGTGATATGATGGACTCTATAATCAGATAGGTCTTGGAACCTCTCTCCATAAGTACCTGGGTTGGTAACTCTTCTGTTACTTGCTGTCAGACCTAAAAGCTAACTAATTGAATTGATGTGATCTTACGTGTGGAGGTACTGCCGTGTTCTTTATTCTGCTTGAGAACCACCTGTCTTCAGAGCCTTTAAATGAAAAAAACTTTGTCTTAATATACTACCTGTTATGTGCAAGGCGTAAAATATTACATATATAGTTAATTTTGACTGGTCCCGGCTAGTATATTTGACACCCAAACAGTATTGTACACACAGAATTTAAAGTTGTGGGCAGGAAGCTGGGTGTTTTGCTGAAAATATTCAAGCATCCTACATTTCAGGGTATCAAGTAGCATTACTTAATTTTAGTCAGAGTTGATGAACACCCAGCATTCTGTACTTTTTTTTTTTTTTTTTTTTTTAAGATTTTATTTATTTATTTGGGAGAGAGAATGGGAGAGAGAGAGAGCATGAGAAGAGGGAGAAGCAAACTCCCTGCCAAGCAGGAAGCCCTATGCGGGGACTCAATCTTGGGACTCCAGGAACACTACCTAAGCCAAAGGCAGTCACCCAACCAACTGAGCCACCCAGGTGCCCTGCATTCTGTGCTCTTGCCTGTAGAGACTCTTAGGCTAAAGCAGTGTTCTCCGTTGGGGGCAGTTGTCCCTGTGAACATTTAGAAACGTCTAGAAGCATTTTTGTTGTCACAAGTGGTACTCCTGGCATCTGGTGGGTAGAGGCCCGGGGATGTGTGCAAGATGCCTACCCCCCTCCCCATCAAAGGACCACCTGGCCTGAAATGCCAGTTATGCTGCTATTGAGAAAGCCTAATCAAAAGTTTGATCAGAGGGACACACAAAGGCAAGGAGAGGTGCACGCAGACAAAAATGGAAATCATGCTTTAGTCTGTGGCTGCTGCATGCACTGTGCCAGGCTTTCCACATACATCTATTCCATCTTCTCAACAATCTTTTTAAAGGTGGATATTATTGACATTTTTTCCGCATGAGGAAATCTGGCCCAGAAGAGTTCAGTAGCCACCCGGGATCACCTGCCAGTAAGTGGTGGCATCAGAAGCAGAGCTAGCACTTCTCCCTCTCCACCACTAAGACTGCTGTGGTGCTCCAGGGGAGGGCTGTCCTGTGGTTCTCCCACCTGAAAGATCTCCTCAGTTCACTGGCTGAAGACCATGTAGTGCTTTTTATGGGAAAGATTGTGTTAGATCTCATTCCTGCCTTATCGCTTTTGGGAAGGAAATGTATCTAAAACAAACACATCGGGGTGCCTGGGTGGCTCAGTGGGTTAAGCCGCTGCCTTCGGCTCAGGTCATGATCTCAGGGTCCTGGGATCAAGTCCCGCATCAGGCTCTCTGCTCAGCAGGGAGCCTGCTTCCTCCTCTCTCTCTCTGCCTGCCTCTCTGCCTACTTGTGATCTCTCTCTGTCAAATAAGTAAATAAAATCTTTAAAAAAATAAAAAAAACACAGAAACACATCTGACTCTCTGAATTAACAGGAATCATCCATCAGAAGCTAGTGCAAAGGCTGAAGGGAATTTTCTTCATCTTTTCCAGTTAGCTGAAGGGCTTTCTGGAGGACCTCACATTTCAGACAAGGATGCGCCTGACAGGATGGGAAGCCCTGTAGCTAAAAGCTTTGAGAGGGGAGTGTGTGAGTTGGGGTTTTAAAGACTAAAAAGGACATAGTCCAGAGGAACCTTCTAGTGGAAAAAGCCTGGTGAAACCTGGTGCAGAGGGACATGCCCTCAGAGGTCCAGGGGAAAGAATGGGGTAGGTGATGAGAGAATCAGAGAACTTGTAGTAGAATTGAAGATGAGCATAGGGGAGTGGGGAAGGAGTTTGAAAAAAGTAATCAAGGGCCAGAAGTGCAGCCACTGGTCCCAAACAGATACTCCAATCCCCAGCCCTCCCCCAGGACTTGTGAGTGCTGCCTTTTAGCCATCAGTGGCTCCATTCTGTCCTACTCTGCTTGGGACTTGGTTTGCGTGGATCTTTTCCAAGAAAAGATCAAAAAGAGACCAAGAAGGACTTGGTCTCTGGGCACTTCCTGCAGCAGCGCCCTCCACATCATTCATGGGTCCCCCCTTCCCCTTCACGAAACAGTTGGGTCTTCATACTGCTGCAGTTCACCAAGTCTGTGTTTGTGTGACAATCGAGGTCTTTCTGCGTTCACTGCAGTCTCCCCCCGGCACTGTGTGCGCTAGACTGTTACAGTTCAGCCATCCTGGACCCCATCCTAAGTGAGTATTTACTGAAGTACTCAGAGGGCCTCTTTACGAGGCATGGACTTTTATTGTAGTGAAGTTCCCATACTTGGTTTCGCTCCCTTTTCTCCTCTAGGGCAGAGACTGATGCAGCTCTCCACAGTGTGGGACTAGGCTGTGCTCTCCCTGGGTGCTCAGCAAACACGTTGCCTCACGTGGGACAGATTATTTGACGTGTGCGAGAGAAGTGTCCGTCGTAGAAAATTTGCCCCTAACTCTAGCCCAGAAACTCGTTTCATGTCTTTCCTTCGTCTACTTCATAGTAGCTGTATCTCAGAACACTAGAGCGATTCTACCTTTTTCTAAACCAGGTGTCTGGTACTACCTAAATGTCTTAGTCCAGTTTTTCATGGTTACCCATGTCTTGAGTGGCGAGGAGGCCAGGGGCAAAATGGATCTCAGGTTCTGTTTGGTTTTGACCTATTTTTGTATGCACACTGAAAAGCAATGCTATTTTGATTCCTATCTCCTGTTTTCAGAGGCTTAAAATCTAGGGGTTTCTTGAGGCTCCAGCCAGGCCTCCTGCCTCTGCACTGAGACACCGCCCTGATCACTCTCAGTCTTGTTCTGGGGTCCTTCTTTCTGGTCTGACAGATTGTCTGTAGTAGGTAAGCATCTGCCTGTTGTTTTACCCACGGGCGGGCGTGGGGAAAGATGATTCACAGGCTCAGCGTTGCTGTGTGGGGAGCTAGCGAACAGTGGAGCTGGCCACAGGCTTTGATCTCTTTTCCAGGGGCCAGTGGGATGACTTCAGGGTTTGGTTCTTTGCCGGGAGTGATGTGTGTTTTGTTAGATTTGTTTACCTCATGGTTAGGACCCAAGTGCCTCCACGGAGAGGGAAACCACATGTTTATCTGCTTTGTGTTTCGGGCCTTCGTTCTCCTTCTGGCTAGAGGGGTACCAGGAATGTGTCTCGCCTTTTGTTTCCTCCCGGATTCTTAGAAACTTCACCCTCACCTGTTGATGCTTACTTGGTTGCCTTCCATCCCTCTCCTAGGTTGGGTTTTTGCAAACTTTCTGGGGTGCCCGGAAGCCCGGCTGAGCTGGGGCTCTGCCCACTTCTGTGCCCCCGTGTAGGTACATTGACATATCCCAGGACCATGGCCCCGCAGCTGTGCTGGCCTCCTAACTGAGCACCAGGCTGAGTCTTACCCACATCCCGTTCATGCTCGTCTCTGTGAGGTGACGCATTTTCTTTTACAGGGAGAGAACTAGTTTGTCTTTGAATTGAGCCTCAGGGCCTTTCTGGCCTTCTTGGCTCCTTTGTGTATATCTGGACTTGGAACACTGAGGGGCTCTCAGGTTGGTTGTTTTGGAGTAATGAGGCTTTATGAATGGCCTTGCCCAGAAAACAAATGGGGGACAATTCCAGGCAGTCTGTGTCCAATTAGGTGTTGGTCACAGAGCTCAGTGATCATAGATGCTGCCGAGGGCCTCCAGTTGGGTTCAAATTGCCTCACTTTTTTCTTAGACATTCATTCTCTTTCTTTTTGCTGTTTATTTTTCATTGCAGAAGCAGTATATGTTATTTTTAAAACTTTAGAAAATCCAGGCAGGCATAAAGAACAAAGTAAAAATCATGTACTGCCACCACTGGGAGAAAACTTAGCATTACCGTTTAGGGACACAAGTCTGTATGTGCGCTCATCAGCGTGTTTCCAGGAAAGGGTCCATAACTTTCACTAGATTCTGAACATTAAGGACCTTAGGCTCTTTCTTAAAGACTTCTCTAATTTAGAGAACGAGAGCAAGCATGGAGGGGAGGGGCAGAAGGAGAGAGAAACTCAAGCAGATTCCCCACCACTGGGAGCTAGGCGCAGGCATGGTCTCACAGCCCTGAGATAAAGACCTGAGCCAAAACCAAGAGTCCAACGCTCTATTGACAGAGCCACCCAGGCCCCCCACCCCACCCCACCAACCCCTCCCGCACCCCAGCCTTTGACTCTTTCTAAGCTGTACTACTTCTTGCCTCAGCTGAAGCTGAGTAAAACTAATTGTGGGAACCCAGCTGCTATTTCAGTACGGTGCTGGTATGCTGGTATGAGACAAGTTCGCTACCGGCTCTGCAGACCCGAGTTTTCTGTCGCATTGATTAGCAGTCAGAAGTGACCAGTATTTCGTGGTCTTGGTGCAAGCTAGCGTTGACAGCCTCTGCTGCGTGCTGGTTCCCACACACTGACGGCAGCGGCTCCCCTCTTTCTGAAGTAACTAGAGAACAAGGGGGACTCTCTAAGAACTTTGTGTGATTACATTCTCCAAGCATGTGCCATTGGCTTGGTTCTTCCTTGGAATATTATTGAAGTTGTCATTCTTCCCCTTGGTTGAGTAAGCTAGGATATACATACAGCCTGAGGGATGTGTGTGACTTTACTATCCTGCCCTTGAGGTCTCTCCTGGGTAGGGCGCTGAGGGAGCCCCCCTCTGTTTGTAGTTGCCCTGCTTTCCTGAAAACTAGCCTGGGCCAACATCTGCAGGCCCTTGTCCGCCACCCCTGTCACCACTCGCTCCCAGGGACAGCTCAGTGCAACCTTGCAGGGAAGGCGTGGAGAATGGCTGAGGATTTAACCCTCATAGCTTCCTCTCAGAGCTTTAGCATGGCTTCCCTGGCCAACTTGTGCGAGTGAGCTTGTCTTACCCCTTATCAGGCCTGGGCCTCTGGAGCACAGTCCTGATTCCGGCATGTGACGTTGTTCAGGGTCAGAAGCCATGTTTGTCTGATTCTCGTCATGAAAGGACATGCGCAGTAGGTACTTCTGAAGGTCTTTTAGATGCTTCTGCCCCCACCCGGCCCAACTCTGAGGTCATTACTGCCAGCCACGGGAGGGCCAGATCTTGCCAATTCCCTTGGTTTAGGACCAGGATGAATCTCGGCTTAGAAAGAAAAACAGTGTGGAGACCCTTAATCCCAAAGAGATGGTATTACCTGGGCATCTGGGCTTGCCCCGACCCAGCCTCAAGGGCAGAGAGCCTTGGCACTCAGAGATGAACCCTGCACGCTTTCTTTCCCAGGTGGGGACCGTGGGAGAGTGCTGACCGAAGGCTCCGATTTTCTGCATTTGTAGAATTTGAGCTGTTATTTGAAACTCCCTGTTCCTTATTAAATGGCTGACCTGATTTTTCCCCTTTATCTCTGTAGTGGTGGAGATCCAAGAAGGCAAGACGACTATAGTAAGTATCATCGAATTGGCCACTTACAGCCTCTTTAATGCTTGGAGCTGCCTGGGAGAGGGGGAGGGAGGAAGGGAGGCTAGTCCAAACTGGACTCCTGGCGTCAGGGGCAGCTCCCTCTGTCACCATAAATCCACAGTCTTTAACGTTTTTCAAGCTGTGCTGTCATGTGGTTGAATCAGGAACAATCATTGTGCCTGGACTGCGGCATCCATTGTTGGATCACAGTGGCCTTTCGTATGATAAGGTCTCAGAGGTCTTTGCTGATATGTCCTTTGCTGGGGATGAATCAGTTTTCCAAAGGGGAAGCCAAGGCAGTGGTGAGACAGAGCCCAAGTAAGTTGACCCGTGGCCAGAAGCCTGAATCTCAGCTCCTTTCTTGCCTGCCTAGAAAGACCAAGCTACTCCTTAAGGGATACCATTCAAAGGTGATACTCTCTGGGCCCTGGGCTTACTAGCCACACCCCGCCTTGTCTGTTGGTTAAAAAGCTAGAACCATTCTTCATCCACCTACTTCCCCCTTTCCCTGGTCAGGCCCATCTCACCTCCCTTTCCCGGGGAGTCATGGGGCCTAGATTATCCTATAATCCCTAAAAGACAACGTTTTCACACGGCCTTCCATGCTTGCAAGTAATCTCAGCCACTCCACAGAGCTCCCAGAAGCCTCCATAACTTCCATGTCAGTCAGGGGTTTAACCCCTCTGGCAGCCAGCCAAGCTCAGTCCTTCCCAAAGCAGTCTTACCCCAGGATGAGCCCTTAGGGTTTTCTCTTTGGGTCCTCCTCAGAGTACTCCTCAGCCTTTTCACTGCTTAGCCTCAAAACAGTTCTTTTTAGGGGGCCCCCAACCCTTTGGGCTCCTCTTTTGATTCCCTTATTGAAAGCCAAAACAAGCATTCACCCGAGGAACTCCATGCTGGGGGAGAGAAATAGATCTGGCTTTTGAGTATAGAGTATTTCTCATGTGGGGCATCAATCTGCTATTTACAAAATGAACATGGAGATGTCGTGGCACCGTGAGACCCATTGGGAGGAGGGAAGCCCATCCATGCCTCCGTGGAGAGCCACCACCACAGCTAACTGGGCATTGCTCACTTTCTGGGGTCTCACTTTTTTCATCTGTAACATAAGGTCTTGAATTCTCCCTCACAAGGTCTTAGGGATGCGATGAGGTGATACGTTTGAGCCGTTATTAGCACAAAGCCAGGCACAGGGGAGTCAGTAAATGTTCACCCTCCCCCTGCTAAGCCCACTGTAACCCCCTCCCAAGACCCAACCTGCACCTCCACATTTTCCCTAGTGCACTTCTCCGTTTCTGGTATGGCTGCAGTGGCCTTGGCAGAAAGTCAGGTAGCAATGCCCTGCACAGCCCCCTTTCCCTTTTCCCAGTTTCTGCCCCAGGAGACAGTATTGCTTCCCTCCCAAAGCCTCAGACCTCTCCTCACTTCCCTCTCATAATCCACGGCTTCAATCAGCAAGGCTTTCTGCACTCCCCCTCTTGTAATTAGAGCTGCCTCCCAGATCATTGGCTTATGGCACTTGGTAATTCCAAGGCTGTGTCACAGGATACAGCAGCAGTGGCAGAGGTCACTGCACACGTGGCCTCAGCAGGATTTGAACGGTGACATCCAAAATGATAAAAGCAAGGAGGCGGGCAGGGGAATAGATCTTCCCATGTGTGTTTCGAAAAGAGAGAGGAAGGCAGCAAGAGTGCGCGTGGTCCCCATTTGTAAAGGCACAGAGCGGGCTCTCTGCCTCGGCGCTGGTGGCATTTGGGGCTGGCTAGGACTTTGTCATGGGGGTTGTCCTGGACCTGGCAGCATGGTTACCAGCTTCCCGGCTAGATGTCCCGAGCACCCCAGGCCCCGGCTGTGACAGTCAGAAATGTTTCCAACATTGTCCAGTGTCCCCTGGGGCACCTGGTTGAGAACTGCCAGCAGACTTGCCTCTGTTGGATGAAGCTGGAGGGCAGTTTCCTCTGAGAAGGATACGATGTGTGGGGTGGGAGGGAGACTTCTTTTTTTTTTTTTTTAAGATTTTATTTATTTGACAGAGAGAGATCAGAAGTAGATAGAGAGGCAGACGCGGGGTGGGGGAGCAGGAACCCTGCTGAGCAGAGAGCCTAATGTGGGGCTCGATCCCAGGACCCTGGGATCATGATCCGAGCCAAAGGCAGAGGCTTTAACCCACTGAGCCACCCAGGTGCCCCGGGAGACTTCCTTTTAACTGTGTACCCCTCCACGGTTTGAAACTTTTTACCATGTGCGTGTATCACTTTTTCCAGAGAGGGAAGCATAACGTTCTGGTGTTTTGTTTCAGTGAAGAAAAGGTAGCATTTGGCTGACAGAACCAACCCCTCCCTCTTGCCCCCAGCATTGTCTACTGGCCTCTAAGCTCGTGTGCCACTAGATCACATCTCCATGGCCCGCCAAGGTCCAGTATGCAGCAGCTGCAGAACCAGCGCCACTGCTGAGGTGGAAAGACCTATTAGCTACTCCCATGAGGCACCCAGAGAGGCGCTTCCCTGACATCTCAACATTTGGGGGGTTGCTCAAGGATCTGAGGCTCCACATGCCCTCTCCCTCACTGGCTCTTTCTCTTCCTCCTAGGTTGAAGGCCGGTTAACAGGGACTCCCAAGGAAAGCCCAAACCCCCCTAACCCCTCTGGCCAGTGCCCCATCTGCCGGTGGAACCTGAAGCACAAGTATGGCTACGAGGTGAGCTGAGCTGTGCACAGACCCCAGCTCTGCGTGCCGTGGGGGTCGCGGTTGCTGGTTCGCTTCAGTGGCATCCCCAGCCCCAGCCACTGCTGCATCTCGTTTTGCCACCAAAGACGGTGGCTCTCAACCCCGGCTACCCCTAGGGAGCTTTAAAATCATACTCAGGCCCCACCCGCAAACGTGGACTACATTTGGTCTGGGTGGAGCCTGGCCATGGTTAGTTTTGAAAGCTCCCCAGGTGATTCTACAGTGTCATCAGGGTTGAAGAGTCACTAATTTAGGTCATCGGCTGGTTGCATGCAGTTCAGACCACCAGGGCCCTGTAACCCTGTGTGTTTCCAACAGATGGAATCAGGCTCTGGATTTGACTTTCCTCCTCTTTTAGGGAGGGTGTATTCAGGGAGTCCTCACTATGATCTGGGGATACATTACTGTCTCCGTCCGTACTGGAGCTACAGAGACCCCTGGTGGCTCCAGCTCCTCTAGAGCCATTCTCTCCATGGAAAGATGATGGTGCTGAATAAGAATGGGTGACACTGTGTGCAGGCTCCAGGTCAGGCCCTGGGGTGTGCCAGGCCTTCCTTCACTTGGTTTTCACAATAGCCCTATGAAGTAGTTCCTTTTTTTGTCCTTGGTTTCTGGACAAGGAACTTAGAGGTATGGAAAAGTTGATGAACTTGCCTCAGGTCCCCCAGCTAGTATCAGAGCCAGACCATAAACTCGGGTACAAAACCCAGGCGGAGCCTACTATCTTGACGACCACTGTCCATTGTTTCTAGAAACGGCGGGCTTGGGGGAATGACGCAGCCCTGGAGAAACCCATACTTATCCTTCAGGGTTCTGTTGGTGACATTAAGCACCCTATTTTTAGGTTTCAGGTGATGCAGGCTCTGGGCCAATTTGACCTGCAAGTTGTTGCTGTACCGCTCCGTGCAATGGGATGGCTAAGGGCACAGATCCCGGTCAGGTGGTGAGAGCAGGAGAGGCCACATGCCCATGGGATCCGAACAGAATGACCCAACTAATCTCCAGGGCTGGGAGCCTTGGCTCCGGGCCACCCAGCGGGGAGGGGGCGCGCTCCTTCCACTCCGCTCCCAGCCCTTCTGCTCATGGCTGCCCAGAGTAATAGGAAACCTGCAGACCACGGAGCAGTGTTCACAACTTCTTGTAACGTAGAAGGTAGTGGGGTTGTGGCTGTAAACTTAGAATTCCAGCTGAAGATGGGGTAGTGAAGTCCACACCTGCCTAACCACTGTGGGGCACTCTTTCTACCAGCCGTTTCCAGGAAATGGACTTGGCTCTGTTTACCCAGCAGACGAAATCCAATCCCCTCCGAGGTAAAGGCTAAAGTTGTTTTCCTTTTACCCCTTCCCACTCAGGACACCATTAGCCAGAGCCGCACAAAGCTGTCAGCTTGCTTGGCAGCCTCTGGTGGGGGGCTGGGGCTGCGGGCTCAGTTTATTAGTCCTGGATAATCCAGTCCAAGTTCTTTTCACCAGATTCTAAAGATTACAGGGGTGGGAATTGGGGGCCCAGGTCCCTCAGGAGCTGCCCAGTGATTAAAACAAATCTGTGGCTCTACAGCGAGACGCCTGCCAGAGCAGCAGATCGGTTTGTGGAACAGGCCTGCGAAGTTGGGCACGGCAGGCCCCTCGGTGGGCAGGGCCCCCATCTCCTCGGAGAAGCAGTGGCTTTTATTAACCCCCTCAGCCACCCAGTGAAAGGTAGAGGGGGAGGTGGTCTCTTGGTTTGATTTTTTACTGTTTCTCCTTGTGTCCTTGCCTTGTCCAAAGTAGTCTGGTGGTCCAAAGGAAGCCCAAGAATCCATTCACATCTGGCCACAGGGGCCTTCAAGGATGTGGCTCTTTAACTTCACCACCGATCCTTTCCCCCCCAGCTCTTGTGCTGCCTAGCGCTTGTAGGGGAACTGAGTTGGTGGGTCTGTGTATGTGTGTTCCAGCCTGTAGCCTATAGGCTATGGGGGTAGAGATGTGCTGGTTTCTCCCCCTTGAGTGGAAATCTATGACACACTTCCAAGGAGACTAACAGACCTTTCATTACCTGGAGAGATGCTGCCTGGGCTCCTAAGAGGAACACTTCTTGAGGAGTATCTGTTCTCTAATCTCTCAGAGATTCTCATGGAGGTGCTAGAAGCCCCTGGGGTTGGGAAATCTTACCAACTTGGGATTGCAGTTGTGTTAGGGTAAAGGCAGACCAGTATGCAAAGGCTCTGGAGGGGGTGGTCTATGGTGGGTTCCCTAGGTGGGCATCAGCCCCTTTGGGTTATGGGGTAGGATGGCCTCTGATGTAGTCCGCGAGGCCCTGGTGCCCTGTATCCAGTGCCTGCCGGCTGGCTAACTACAGTTTTCCATTTCCCCTAGGATGTTCTGCTGCTCAGTCAGTTCATCCGGCCCTTGGGGGGCATGCTACCTCGGAGGATCACAGGCTTGTGCCTGGAAGAGCACCGCAAGATTGAGGAGTGTGTGAAAATGGCACACCGAGCAGGTAGAAGGCCCTCTCAGGGCAAAGAGGCGGGCAGAGGGCTATGGGCGCCATCCCCCCAACCCACCCCTTGCCAGCTGCCCCTCTTGGAAGAGATAGGGACATCCAGAGTCTTTGCTGAACTCACCCCCCAGTGCCAACCTCCCATGCGCCCTTGGGCTTTCCTTTCTGCCCCCGAGAACTGCAGAGCTGCAGGACCATCCCACATGTGCTCTCGTCTCCACTCAGGTCTGTTCCCAAATCACAGGCCTCGGCTTCCTGAAGGATTTGTTCCGAAGAGCAAACCCCAACTCAACCGGTAAGCAAAGCCGGGCGTCACCCCCCGGAGCACCCTGCAGGCCCTCAGCTCTCACTGTACTCTGTCCACAGGGGATGCCATTTCCTAGAGCTCATCCCACAGCTCAGGAAGGCTAGAGTGCTCCCTTGGCTGTCTGTTCCATCCCTCCTCACGTGAGCATCCACCCCCTTCAGCCCCAGCACTGCTGTGGGGGATCCTGGGTACACTTCTGTGGCCTCCCCTGCTGGCCTCAGCCTTGCTCCTCTTCCCATCCCAGCTGGGCACTTCGCACAGGGGCAGGGAGGGTAAGAAGGTCTGCCGGCTGGGTATTAGAATGTGCTAATCCCCTGTTTATGACATCATACTGGGTTACTATGGGAATGTCAGAGCACTTCTACAAACTTCTCAGTATCCCAGCAGTGGGGTTATTAAAGGGCAGAGTGAGGCCTGAGAAAGGGGAGGGCTCTTTGGGGTGCAGCCACTGTGTATCGCTATGCCCGTTGTGCACTGTGGAACTTCAGCCTCCGTGTCACTCCCTAGGGTCATGCATTTAACTTGTATAGCTGCCCAGGGCAGACTGGGAGGTTCTGGGCTTTTGTAGAACAGAGGAACACCCTCAGACCCTGGAATCAGTCAGTCTGCCTTCTAGCTGAGGCAGTGGGGCCCCCTCTGGTATAGGAGCAGATTCCTGTCTTACCCTCAAAACAGCCATTCTATGGTGAGCTCCCACCCCTTTCTCTGACATGACTACACTCACGTCCTCCCAGATCTGCAGTAGCCCCTGCTCAAGAGTAGATCCAGGTCTAGAAAATCGATTCTGGTCTTTTCTTTTTGTTTGCCCTGTCAATGCCCCTCCCTCTTCCTTCGGTCCAGCTGCTACTATAAGTGCTCTCTGGAGGAGACCAAAGATGGTTGAAGTAAAGCAAGACACCCATCCATAGCCAACCTCCAAGGCTGATACCCGACAGAATGCAGGCGCGGAGGGTCGGAGGCCAGGCGACTTCAGCTCCGGGTGGCTGGACTGGGGGCACAGTCCAGAGCTGGGTCTTCACTGACACCTCAGCAGTGCCCTGGCCTCATGCCCATCTCCACCTGTACCTCCCACATGGCTAGCTGGGCCATCCGCCAGCAGCCCTGGTGAGGCAAGACATATTAACCTCTTCCTGTCTTTCCCACTTGTGCTCTGGACCATTTGGGAGTTGAGCCCACCCTCCTGTCTGACTTGTAAAGAGACAGCAGCCTGCCTAAGGACACAATCCATCCTGCCCTCAAGCCTTTGAAGCAAGGCCAGGCTCCCTCCCATATATCCGGTGTCCTTTAACGTGACACAGGATTGATGATGTGTGGGGGCTCTTGGGTTGCAAAAGGCCACTCTAGGGGGAGGGGGAGTCCTGGCTAGGAGGAGCGTGATACTCTTGCAACAAGGGACTTGATGATTCCATCCAGAGGGCCTTGAGCTGCCTCGGACTGGCCCAGACCCTGCTGGGCCCTAAGGAGCCATGCTTCCTCCTTCTCCTGCCCCTTCAGGAGAGGTACGAAGGAACCTTGGTTTTTCCTAGAGCTGGAGTGTTCCCCAGAGAGCTAACTAGAGGCCACTCAGGCCACGCACCACCACCACCACCCCACTGTCAGCAGCTATTCCATGTGGCACAGGCATCAGGCCCGGGGCTAGCTGAAGCCTAGCATCCCTCCACTTTCTCCAGGGCAGGGGGAATATGGCTTGAGGGCAGCATCTCTGGACAAGCTGGTCAGCCTCAGGCCCTCCCGGGGTCCGTAATCTCATTGCACATTCCTTTTAGGGAGCCTGCTCCCACACTCCCATTACTTCCTCCCCACTCCCTCTGAAAACTGGGAGATGCTGACTCCGGGACCTGCCAGGTGTTCCCCTCCCTTCACCTTTTCTGTTGTCCCAGCACCACCAACCAGAGAAAAGCCAGCCATAGGCCCCACCCAGTGCACAGAGGCCTTCCTATTGGGGACACTGACATTAATGTTACACGTGGAGAGTCATGTGTCCATCCCACCTCCCCGCCGCCGCCGTCCACATCACACTTGAAGTGTAGGGCAGCACTTCACACAGCTTTTTACTTTCTTCAGAGCTGTTCCCTTTGCACAGGGCTAAGAGTAGGAAACCAAGGTCCAGGGAAGGGGAGCTCAGTTGAAATGTGTGAATCAGTACTTTTTTTTTTTTTTTTAAAGATTTTTATTTATCCATTTGACAGAGAGAAATCACAAGTAGACAGAGAGGCAGGCAGAGAGAGAGAGAGGGAAGCAGGCACCCTCTGAGCAGAGAGCCTGATGCGGGACTCGATCCCAGGACCCTGAGATCATGACCTGAGCTGAAGGCAGCGGCTCAACCCACTGAGCCACCCAGGCGCCCCAGTAGTCTTTTTTTGTTGTTGTTGTTTTATCTAAAAATTCTCAACCAAGGTGTTTAATTTTTTAAATGATAAAGTTTCTCATGTGAGGGTCTCTAGCGGCAGCTGGGTTGAACCCCAGCCCAGAGTGGAGGCCAGGGAGGAGCCTGGCTTTGCCATGGCTAAACTTTCAGGATGAAGGGTGGGCCTCTCTGGACTGGATCCAAGTTTCAATTCTGGATGGAGTAAACCCCAGTCACAGCCGGCATGAGCCACTTTTCCGGGAACTGTCAGGGCCCTGGCCATCCCCAAAGGAGGCCAAAGGACTGTGGGCGGCAGCCATCTTTCCCCAACCCCCTCCTGCTTATGTGAACCTTCCCGGGCTAGGTCCGTACCACAGGCCCTCACCCTTGGCTCCCATTATGAGGGTGAGGGGCAGGGGTCCTACATCAGTGATGGCCACCCAGGGGAGCTCCTGGAAGGCCAGAGTGGCAGAGTGAGCCAAGTAGGGAAGAGGAAAGGATCTCTCCAGGCCTTACATCAGCCTCTCCTCTCCCCATGACTGAGGCCAGAGAGGAATGATCTGCTTTCTGGACAGCCTCTTCCTCTGCCTCCTCCCCCAGCAAGTATACACACAAAAATTGACAACTCATAAAGATCAAGGAAGCGCATGGCCCTGGGCTGCCTGACCCTGGCCACACACGCTTGCGGCAGCAGGAGCCCAGCCCATCTGTTTACGGCACACTTAGCCGTTGCTCCCAGGAAAAGTCCCTGCTCCACGAGAAGGGAAACTGGTGAAAGGCTTTGGCCTGAGGAGATATGACCCACCGTCCCAGCTCCAGCGTGGGCCCCCATCTCTCCCAGCCACATCATTGCTCTCCCTCCACAGGTACCTGACCCGCTGGTCTCCCCGCTCTGTCAAGCCCATCTATAATAAAGGCCACCGCTGGAACAAAGTGCGTATGGCTGTGGGGTCACCCCTCCTGAAAGACAACGTCTCCTACTCAGGAAGGCCTCTGGTGTTATATCACTGACTGGGCTCTCTGCAAACATGACCAGAGCTCCCACACTCCAGCTCTGTTGCACCACGGCGGCCCAGCTTCTCCAGCAGGCGTGGCAGACGCAGGAGGCAGTGGGACCGACTTCAGTGCCCTCAGCCTGCCTGACAGCAGCACTGGGAAGGTGGTTGGGTCCCTGAGCAGCAGCTGTGGTCTGATGACTGCCTTGGGCAGCGCTTCGTGCTGGGGCATAGGAACTCTCCCCAAAAGAATGTCATAAACCAGGTTCATGGACTGTGCTGGTCGGTGTGTACTTACTGCCTGAGAAGTGCAGGAGGCTTGAGCCCCTTTCTAGCCAGTTCTTGAGCACTGAGTCACTCAGCTTGGGATAGGCCGCATGAATGCCACCAGAGGAAGTTTCTGGGCCAAGTGGGTTCCCATGCCCTGTGTTGACAGCCGTCAGCCATTGGCTCGAGGGCTGTGAGGAGGTGAGTTGGGTTGCCTTCCTCAGAGGACTCCCAGCCATCCGCTCCTCCCCCAGCCCTTTCCACCCACTGCCATCTCTCTCAGGAGCACATTGGAATTCCACCGCTTGCTCTAGGGCTGGCTCTCCCGGCATAGCAGCCTGTCCTAAGAGCCTGGACACCAGACGGAAGCAGAGGTATGGAGAAGCAGCAGGACAAGACAAACAGACCAAGTTCACAGCCATTTATGAAAGTAAATTGTAGATGCTTCCTACACGGGCCCATCTGGCCCCCTTCCTACAGCATGAAGGGGAGGTCTATGTTCTTCTCGCCGGTGCCCACGTAGATGTAGCCATAGTTCTTGGTGCGGGGAGCATGGAAGAAGGTGAGGCCCGGCCAGAGCAGGCTGCGCAGCACCACCAAGGCGTTGCCCCTCTCCATCTGGATGCTCCAGGACCCTGGGAGGGGGCAGGCAGGAGGGGAGGCCTGGGTCCCATGGAGCCAAAGCTCTGCCCTGCACTGAAACCCCCCAACCCCGCCGGCCCCGTGGGCAGCCTGGCCCGGGTACTACGGTTCCACTGGGAAAGGGAAGACAATTTAATTATCCGGCACTTTACTCCTCCTGATTGCCTTTTAGCCATTTCACTGCTCATTAAAACCACTTCCAGAGGGAGGGCAAAGGAAATGAAAAGAGGTGAAGCACACCCCAGTTCATTTTGTTCCTGTCAGCAAGTCTAGTTAAAGGTTGAGTGGGGGAGGAAGCAGAGTCCACAGGCGGGGGGGAGATGGGGCCCAGCTAGGAGAGACTCCCTCCAGGCTTCCCCACCCGGTTCAAGGGGCAGCCCGTCACCAGCGACGCGCAGTTTGCTCTTCTGGCCAGTTTGCTCTCTCATCCTCAGTCCCAGAAGCCTCTGCTCCAAGATGGATTAGACCTGACCAGGGGTGCACAGAACTTGGGCCATTTCAGGCCTCCCAGCTCAATAGCCCAGCCTGGCAGCTGGTGGACTGGAAGCCATGCTGGGCGGGAGGGGACTTGGGTTGCAGCTAATGAGCCTTTGTCTATGCTGGGTTCTGCCCTGGATTTTTGCTCCCCAGACAGGAGCAGCCCAGCCCGGGGCTGAGTTGTGCAGCCATGAGGACTTGGCGGGAAGGGCCTGATCCGGCTCCAGAACCAAGGGAGGGAGCCCCTGTGTGGGAGGAAGGAGCCTGGGAAAATCGCCTCTGGATGTAGATCTGGAGCTTCTATTCCCCTGCGCGCTGAGGCCTCTCCCCGGCCCGGCCGCAGCTCTGCTCCAGGCCCTGCCAGAAAGGCAAATGCTTTGAAGGTTTTGGTGTTGGACCAGCCAGTGATGCGCTGAGGCCTTCATCGGCTGCCAGCTCAGCTCAGCTGCTTGGCTCCCACCACCCCAGCTTCCCACAGGCCTCCTCCAGCCATGGCCCACCCCAGTCACTCCACACCCAACAACCTTATGGCTGTGTCCCCACCCACCAGGGGCCACCCTACATCTGAGAGACCCGACCGCCAGAAGCTCTGGGGCCCAATGGCAGCTCAGCCCTGCTCAGGGTGCTATCACCTTCCCCAGTCAAAGCCAGAGCTTTCCAGGTGCATGTAGGTCAGCTGGTGTTGGCCTGCTCAGGAGAGGCCAGCAACAAGTGCCACCTCCACCTGTTCAGAAGGTGCAGGGAAGCCACAGTGGGGCCTTCACCTCCCCCACCAGGCCCAACCAGTGCCAACCACGGTATCAAGAAAGAAGAGGGGCCCTGGGTTACCAGAGCTCCGGCTGGGTCACTGCCTGGGAAGAGAGGGCACTTTCCTGGTCAGAGAGTTGGGGTAGTGTTTCCCCAGCTCCTACAACTTTCCTCCAGGCACCTGAGGTCCTCCACCAGCCAGAACTGCCCTCAGAGTGCAAGAGGCCCTAGCCCGCCTCTCCCAGTCACTCAGAAAACAGGTTGCCTGGGGGAAATAGGAGTGAGAGTGTGACAGAACAAAGTGTCCCCATGCACAGCATTTAGCTTTTGGCCAGAAGCACAGACCCCAGGAAGGTACGTTCCCACCACCCAGTCACCCCCACCAGTGCCCAGAACATCATTGGGGGACAGTCCCTGCCGTTGGAGCCCACAGTCACACAGCTCTCAAACTGAAAGCAGGTCAGGCTCTGGCTCCCTTCTCTCTGCCCACCCAGGAGGGCAGCTAACAACCTACCTGGGCCGAATGCCTGGAAAAAAATGAGCCCTTGGAGACCCCCAGCATAGATGGCTCTCATCAGTTCGCAGTCACCAGCACCTTGGCACATGCGAGAGCTGACCTTCCCCTGCACAACCTTGGCCACTTCATACCTCTGCCTCCAGTAGATGGAGGGGCCCAGGCTCATCAGCCGGACACCCCCAGCCCCCACTTAGAGCAAGGGGAAACAGGGCTGCCAGGGAGAGAAATGCAGTACCCCCACTGGGGCAAGAGGGCCAAGCCAAGCAGGCTGAAGGGTGCTGGCAGCCAACGGAAGTGGCATGTGAGAGGCCAGCCAGCCAACAGCACCCCCGCCTCCCTCCCTTGCATTCCTGTCACACTCCTGTCCTTCTCCTTGTCCCTGGCTCAGCTGGTCGCCCAGGAAACACACGCTCGCGCGCACAGACTCTCAACGTGCCAGGAGTCACGTAGCGTCTACCTGGAGAGCCTGGCACTTGCTGTCACCTTCACCCACTTATTGCAACTGCTGGGAAGACCAGGCCCAGCCACCGCCACCACCTCCTCTCAGACTCCAGGGGAAGCAGCCTCCTGTGGCCCTGGTCTCTCTCAAGTCTCCCCAAAACTGCCCTTCTGCCCTCTGGCAGCCACTTCTCTAAAAAGCCGTGTTCTGAGGATGTGGTTGGGGGCAAGCAGGTAAATCAGGGATGGAGCCTCTTGGCAGGAAGTCCTCCTGGGTTGTGTAGGCCCCAGGGATCTTGCCTTGCTAGTGGAAGCCTCTGCTAGCCTGAAGTATGCATGCAAATCAGAATCACATTCTCCTGCCTTCCTGGGAGAAAGATTACATTTGAGGGAATGGGCCAGACTGGGGATGGGGGTTCCCCAGTCACAGTAGATGGTTTTACACTTTCTCCTCAGAACAGCCCCCACACAACTTGTCACACATGCAGAAATGGCCATGGATCACTTCTTTCAAAAGTGGTCACTTCCCCCCTCGCCACAGCCAGAAGTCATGGTCAAATCCCCTGACGGTGGAAGAGTGCCCTATTTGATGGGCAAAGCCAGGCCTCCTGGTCCAGAAGGTTAAGCACTTGTCAGCCAGGCTTCCTAGGGGTTGGGTGGGAGGAGCCGCCTGCACACAACCCCAAGAGAAAGCTGATTCACACTGTGTCCCCCACCTGTCGCCCATGTCCCCTCCTCAACCACCAACCACTACGCTTTAAAAAGACAGCTTTCCAGGCCAGAAGGCAGGCCCCTTGCTGCCCTCTGCTGCCCAAACTGGGCATTGCTGCCTGGCTCCCAAACGCTGCAGCCCTGGGACCTGGAAGTTCCCCAGACCTGTAGGCTCCAGTCCCTGAGGAGTAAGGAGAGAGGCTCCATCTGCCCTTCACCCCCCACCCCGCTCTGCTTCCTAGGACACCAGTGACCCTGAGCATGAGGCATCTTCTACTTCCCATTTCCACATCCCATCCTATTTCATCTCATCTTCCCAAATGTCTGTGAGGCAAGGGCAGTGTCCAGGCCCCCAGCATGCAGTGCCTACTCAGTCACTATCTGCTGAAGGACTGAACGGCTGAGGCTGGGAAGCACTGAGCAGCGGAGTGCTGCCGAGACGTCTGGCCTGACCTAGCGCTCCATCTCACATGAATACAGATGGGCTCAGCGAACTGACCCTTGCCTGTCATCCACCAGGATGATGGCTCTGCCTCCAAAGCTACCCACTCCCACAAAACTCTGCAGACCCCAGGGCAAAGGCAAATGCTCAGGAGGGCGTTGGTGGCAAGGCAACATCCCTCCCCGTCCTGTCTGCAACCAAGACTGGCCCAGGAACAAGATGCTTTGCTGGCCTACCTCCATGGGCACAGAGAGCTGGAGTCCCCTGGGCAGGCCCAACCCAAACCACCCCTGCTAACAGGTGACACAAAGTCCCCCGGAACAATTGCCTCAGTCCCAGAAAGGAAACAATGATCCTTCCCCTGGCAGAAAACGACTGTCAAATTCCAGCCTTCTAGCCAGTGCTGGTGTCCCAGGGAACCTTCCTTCCCGGGAATTTTGGCCGCTCTTCGCAGCCAAGCCCATTGAGGCAGCTGTCTGCCTTGCAGGCAGCCTCCCAGCAGCTCTTTCTGCTCCTTCACTGGCAGGTAAGGAAGGGAGTCTGGGAGCAAAACCTGAGCGTCTGCTGTTCCCCAGACCACCCACACTCCCACCTCCACACCACAGCCCCAACCAAACCATCCTGACCCTGGGCTTGACTGCCTGCAGGTTTGCTGATGCTGACTCTGGGAGGCAGGGAGCTGGAGGCCCAGAAGCTCTGATGTTTCCCAAGGTGAGGCCGGGAGCATTCCCCCTCTCAGGACCACACACACAGACACCAGGAGCCCTCAGCCACCAAGGCCCCAGCACTGAGGACAACACATGCCAGGACAGACTGAACCATCAGCTGATCCTTCAGCCCTGAGGTGTGCCTGAGGCTAGGATGCCTAGGGTCACAGGCCACTGCACTCCCCTACCTCCCAGGCCCAAGTTCTGACCCCCTGATGAATTCACTTGCCGACCAGACACATCAGGATGGCCCGAGCATCCTTTAGGAAGACCCCCCAAAATTCCACATCTTACAACCCCAGCTGCAGGGAGAAACGGCTGCCTCCTGTGTCCCCTTTAGCCAAAAGAAAAGGGCAGACAAGATTGATGGGGTTCCCTTAGGTAGACTTTGCTGGGCCCCCCACTCCATCTAGCTGGCTTTGGTCTGCAAAGGCCCTAGCATACCAATCCCTGCTCCCACCACAGAGGATGAAGTTCCAAGGGGGAGGAGGCCCTTTTGGGTCAGTCTCCTAGTCAGCCAGCACTGTAGGGGGAGCACGGCACGCATGGGCCCTGGAGTATCTGGCTGCAGGCAAGCGAAGTCAGGCTGGAGGTGGCCTTTCCAGCCATAGCCAGGCTCAGGGGAGCAGTGCTACTGCCGCCAGACTGGAGGTATGAAGAGAACTTTCCTCAGCCCACCCCTCAGACCTTGCTGCTGTGTCCCACCACCACAGTGTTGCTGGCTTCCTCTATCACCCGGGGTGTGCAGGCCCTTCTGGCTTCCGGCCAGGCTGGGAGCACAGAGTTGGGGGAGATAATGGGAGTCTGGAAAGCATGTCCTATGGGGGAGAAGTGCCCCAACCCTTACCAACCTTCTTTATCCTCCCGCCCCCCAGCAGGTCCAGGAGCCCCATTCTATGCTGAGCAAGGTTTGACTCGGGTAAACCCCATGGAGCAGAGGCCAGAGTGGCCATTCCCTGCCAGCAGCCCTTACCCCCTTGGAACCATCTCCCAGCCCCTGGGGTACTGCAGTAGCCATGAAATGGCCTCCAGATCCCTACCGGGCCCTATTCCATCCCTCCGTGCACCTTATTGTCACAGACCCGCTCAAGAGCTTCCAGCAGCTCCCACTGCCTTGCTGTAAGCCTCCTACCCCTTGGCATCCTCGGTCCTCTTGGCCTGCCCCAACTCCCTCCAAGGCCTTTTTTGCCACTAAATATAACACTAATAATAATTACTAATTTTGGGACGCCTGGGTGGCTCAGTTGGTTAAGCAGCTGCCTTCCGCTCAGGTCATGATCCCAGCGTCCTGGGATCGAGTCCCACATCAGGATCCTTGCTCTGCAGGGAGCCAGCTTCACCCTCTGACTCTGCCTTCCACTCTGTCTGCCTGTGCTCACTCTCGCTCGCTCTCTCTCTGACAAATAAATAAATAAAATCTTAAAAAAAAAAAAAGATTAAAAAAAATAATAATAATAATTACTAATTTTAATTTGAGTCCTTACTATGTGTTAGGCACTGCTATAAACTTCTTGTATATGCATTAACTCACTCCATTCTCATAACAGCCCAGTGAGGTAGAAAATACCATTATCCCCTTTTAGGAATGAGGGAATGGAGGCATGAGGAAAGTGGGGGGCCCGCCCCGCAGGTCACTCAGCTAGTAAGTAGTGGATTCGGGATCCCAGCCGAGGCTGTCTGAAGCCAGAGTCCCTGCTTCCTCCATCCGCTCCCCCACTGGTGGGGAGTGTACAGCTCCCCACAAGTGGTCCCCCGCATGGTGGGGGCAAACACTGTCCACTGGAAACACTCATCTACCATCTACCTTGGAGTCTAAGGCTCTAACGCTCACTGTGTCCTTGGGTTTCAGAGTCTGAGCCTGGGTCCTCACCTGTAAATCGGGGGTGACAACAATAGCCCCCGCCCCCACCGCCCCGCCACAGGTGCCTGTGAGAAGGAACCTGAGATAAGGCATGGCAGGGGCTTAGTGCAGTGCCCTGTGCACAGGAAGCAGGACTGTCGCTCTCAGGAGTCACCATTTCTATCATTAGCCTTGTCGCTGGCACTGCTGTCATCCACAGCTGGTCCCTGCAGTGCTCAGAAACCCCAAACATGGGGAGGGAATGAGGCAGGGGCACTATGTCAGCACCTGGGGCCCGGCCCCCAGCTGTCCAGAACCGGGCACCTGCCCTGGCAGACAGCCTCCAAGCAAAAGCCTCTGCGCATGACACAGGCTTCTCTACTGGCACAGCTTGGGGGAAGGACATGGGGTCCCCGTGAGCCCACCAACTGCTGGGGGTGTGCCTGGGCCAGCCAGGCCCTGAAGAACAGGAAGACCTCTGAGGATGTGTGCACACAGCAGGAAGCAAATGTACAGAACTCATGTCCTTAGCAGGCAGTCTGCCCTGCCGTTGCTCAGCACCCACTCACCGAGCCCTGGCTATGTGCCAAGCACTGGTCTAACCGCAAAGCCAACAGCTGGGACGGATGAGTGGCTAGGATTTTCAGGGATGTTGTCAGGGACATTTGGGAGAGGGTTCCCGCCTGCCTCCTCCAAGACTGGTAGGGAATTCCAAAGAGGCACCGAGGTTCCCTGTCTGTAGAATCAAAGGGAAGACAGTGCTTCCTTTTGTCTGCAGACAAGTACTGACTGTTTATTATGAGCTGAGCCCTGGACCAGGCCTTGGGGGAGCCCCCACCCTCAAGGAACCCCAGTGAACCACTAGCTCCCACTCAGGCCCTTGGTTCTAATCTCAGAGGAGAATGGCATGTGGCATGACCCACTGCTCTTACCTGGGGACAGATACAATGTCCTCCAAGTCATAGACTATTACCTTTGGGAATGTCATGCTCTAAGGGGTCCATGAAGTCCAGGGAAGGGTCCAGGTCAGCCTTCTCAAGCAAGGTCTTGTTCTTCAACTCAACAGGCTCCTTGAAGTGGAAGTAGGAACTAAGCTTCTTGGCTTCAGACAAGGACAGTCCTAAAAAGAGGTGGTAGGTAGGAAAGGATGGTCAGCCCCAAACCCCACAGCCCCCCTTTCTCCACCCGTGGGAACCACATGGAGGGGCCTGCAAAGGACTCAGTCAGATACTGACAGAGAACTAAAGGGAGAAAAAGGAGCTGTGTTCTGTCAGCCCAGTGTTGGTCCAGATCCTACAATGAGGAGACACCAAAGAGGAAGAAGGTGGGGAAGGCAGGGAGCCCAGACCCCCACAAAGCCGTGGGACCTAGATGGCAAATGCTCTCTACCCTCAGGCAGAAAAGTGTCAAGGCCCAGTGACGAGCAGCCCATGCCAACTGCCAGTCCCAGGCCATGGATCACATCTTTCCAAGTGAACTGGATACAGCTGGTCTTTCTCTGAGAAAGTGGGACAGGTTCCCCAAGACTCCCAGAAATGTGTCCGATTATGCTTGGGAAGAGATGCCCTCCTGCCCTTGAGAGGGGCCCTGGAGACCTCACCTTCAAAGGTCCGATTGACATGGATAGGTCCAAAAGGGGTCTTGAAAAGGGCTCCTCGGGGGATGACCGCTACAGCCTTGTCTATCTGGTCGATGACAGACACCAAGCGGGTCTCTTCCTTGATCTGGACCTGAGGAGACAGGAGAAAAGCCAACCTGCCAGAGTGCTATGCCCATTCACCTCTGGAGCAAGGGCCCCCTGCATGACGCCCTAACCTGGATCGCCACCACATAGACACCAAGTCCATGGAAAATCACTTTGGGCAAGCCCTCCCCTTCTCTCCTCTCAAAGGTTCCCCCCCTTCCTTCCTCTCTTCACTCCTTCTTTCATTCCTCTGTCTGTCTCGCTTTTAAATCAGGAATACATACTGATGGTGTAATATTTAAAACCATCCCCCCCCCCAAAAAAGCAGTCTCTGTCACCCCAACCCTGACCCTCCAACTGGCCTCCCTGGAGACAACCACTGTTAATGGTTTTTTATGTACTCTTCCAGAAACATACCACCCTGTCATATGTATATGTGGGTTATTTTGCCTTTTTAAAATATAAAAGCAATCCTGCTCACTGTGGAATACTTAGGTAATATAGAAAAAGTTTATAATATACGCCAAAGAATTAAAACCATTCATAATCCCACCTCCTAAAAAAAATCACTAAGAACATATTGGCATCCTTCCTTCTATTCTCCTTCCTGTGTATCTATTTAAAACAAAATTGGAGTCTCAGCTTATATACTTTCAGATCCTATGCTTTGACTTAACATCTCCCCAGCACCACCCCCCATATTTAACATTTTTATGCAGATGAATTTGGTTACAACCAATATCAAGGGCAACCCCTAATAAAAGGACTTTGTAGAGGTGTTTGAGGAAAAGCAGAGTTTGACAGGGAAAACGGGTCACCAGGGCTCCTGAGAGTCACTCAGCTACCTATTTCCCAGGAGCTGCCAACTGAAATTTTTACACATTAGATGGAAACCAATGCTTTACACAGGCCTACACCAGGGCCTTCAGATAGGTCCCTTCATTTCACCTGTACAAGACTACAAAGTAGATATAATTATCCCACCGTTTCAGAAAATAAGCCTCAGGGAGGTCAAGTTTGTCAGGTGGGGTAAGGGAGAGGAGTGGGGACTCCGGTTGAGGCATCACAGGCCACTACCGACACTTTTGGCCTCACCCAGGTGCACAGGCTATATTTTGAATTCCAGGTTTGATTGTTTCAAAATCTGTGCTCCTTATTTTTTGACCCAGCAGTTCCATTTCTAGGAAATGAACCTTCAGAGTGTGTGCACATGTTGGAAAGGACACCATGTGCAAGGTCATTCGTTATGGAACCGCCTGTCAGAGCTCCAACTCGGACATGTCATGGATTTCCACAACCGGGACACTGGTCCAACTATGGGACGTTCACACACAGTAAAAACAATGGGGGTGGCTCTTCAGAGCACTGACATAGAAAGAGCTCCAAAATTTATTAGGTGAAAAAAGCAAGGTGCAGAAATGTGTGCGTGACATCTGCCGCTTGTTTTGTCTTAAGATCAGAAGAGAATGTGGAAAGGTCAGCTATTTGCTGAGACTTGTTTTGCATCAAATGTCTTTGGAAGTAGAGCTTCTGAAACTTTAATGTGTATTCAAATCCCCTTGGAATGTGTTAAAATTCCGATCCTGATGCCAGCCTGAGAGTGTGCATTTCTAACTCCCAAGCCGTGGTGATGCTTCTGGTCTAGACTGCGCTTTGCATAACAACATGTGGACATGCACACGGGCGCAAAGTGAGTTACATTAATGTCCCTGGGAAAGAAGACCTGGGGGACTGGCAGACAGGGGTGAGAGAGCCACTTTGCTAAATTTCTTTTTGTACCTTCACATTGCGAATCCTGTGGATATATTATCCAGTAAGACAAAGACTGATATAAAGACACAAGAGCCTGTGCACATCCCATTACCTGAAAGCGCAACACAGACCCGCCTCTCCCAGCCCCTGCCCAGAGCCCAGCTCCAGATGGAGCGGATGGAGCGGCCCGTCTACTCTCCACCCTGTCACATGGGAGCTGTGTGGGCTTATGGTGTTGACACCACAATTTCCACTGGGCTGGGCTTTGGATGGCCCAGGCTCTTTCTGTCCTCCCGCTCTCATCTTCACTCACCACTACTTCTTCCTCAAAGACCTTCTCGCCCTCACTCATCTTCTGCAGCTCGGTGTGTTCATACTCATGTGAGGGGTCCCCCATGAAGCGGCCCTTCAGCACAGACGTCTGCACCACCATCTCCTCCGTGGCAGGGGGCAGGAGGCTCCACTCCATGCAGTTCAGACTGCCAACGACATCCCCAGGATCCTGGTTTCCAAGCTTCCTGCCACGGCCCCTTCTCTTGAGGGACAAAGCCCAAGATGCACTGTTGGGACTCGCACCTCTCCCCTTCGAAATCCTAAGGGCCTATGGTGCACCCCACCTCCACATGTGAGACAAATTCAAATTTATTTCATAGAAGGTCAAGGTCACAAAAGCTTTGTGCCTACCAAAATTCCAAAAATTTCTTCCCAGATATCTGCACTATAAGATTCCTGATGAGTTCCTTGAAAGCTGAACTTTCCTCAGTTACAAGCACATCTTTTGGTAGACCCCAGATTCATGCTCCATCTGCCCAGTGAGCCAACCCCAGAGCCACCTTCCCCCATTTCTCAGGAAAGCCGGTCCAGGCTCTAGGACCTGTCCTCTGAGGTCTCCAGCACGGACGGGCCCAGTCCCCTCCTCCCCACTCCTGCCAGAAGAGGGCGTTCTCCCACTCCTCTCTCACCCGACCGGCCTGCTGGGTGTGGCGGGTAGGGGCGGGTGGGGGGCCCTGCTCATCTTTCCATCCTTCTCTCTCCACTGGCCCCCTTCTCAACATCAGAACTTCTCAACTTTCAAAAATAACGGTCCTCAAATCCACGCCCTGCTGGAAAACAGCCTTTTCTGGTCCCTCACTCCTCTCCTCCATCTCTGAACAATAATCTCAAAACAACTTGCCCTGTGGAGACCTTTCTCCTCTCACCTTCACTCTGCCCATTACACGGTCACTTCTGCCCCCCCCCCCGGCCGCAAAAAACGGCTTAGGAGGACATCAACAAGACCTAAAAGCCAACAAATGCATTCCATTTGTTTCCATTGGCATCTCCCTTCGCTCTCCTCCACTGCCCCAAGTATTCCCAAGGATCTATTGTCACCCCTCCTTTCTCCCCGCAGGTTGGCCCACCTGACTCCCAGAACCCTAGGTGATATGCAGAACCCAACCTCCTCTCACCACCTCCACTGCTCCCTGTTGGTCCAAGCCCCTCTCTTCCTTACCTAGATACTATGGTAACCTCTTAACTGGTCTCCCCAAGTCCACACTTGCTCCCTTTTCAGTCTACTTCCCACCCAACTGCCAGATCATGTCTCTGTATAGCAGCTTCCAAAGACTTCCCATTACAACAATTCCTTGCAACGCCCCACAAAGCCTTCTGGTCCCTTACCTCTCTGACCTCATGTCCTACAATGTTCCCTCCTCTCCAGCCACACTAGCCTCCATGGGTTTCCATCAACACTAAGTACACATCTGCCTTTGCGCTTGCCTGGAATTCTCTTCCCTCAGATAAATACAGAGCTCATTCTCTCAGTTGCCTCAGGTCTCTTATCAGAGAGACTATCTCTGACCACCCTATTTAAAACAGTACTGCATCCTGTATTCTCTAGATCTGCAATGTATGTGTGTTTATTTATTGTCTCCCTTCCCCCCACCCCCACACACTATAATGTAGACTCCACGAACACAAGGACTTTGTCTCATTTACCATTGAATTCCTGATGCCTGGATCAATGCCTAGCACATAGTAGGTGCTGAAGAAATAAAAACTTATGGAATAAAATGAATCCTAAGTCTTCATTTTCAGTCCAAGTGTTTTGTCTGGACTCCAGGTTTGTACTTTAATATGCCTCCTTATGATCCTCCCCCCACCATCCCCCCCCCCCCGGCCCACCCAGAGCAACTCATACCAAATTCAACGGGGCTTTCCTAGTCCTGCTCCCTGAATAATGTTCTAGTGGGATTCACCAGCACTTACTTGGCCACCTTAGCTGGAAGGAAGAGTCAACCTTGACCTCTCCTCCACCTCTCATTCAGACCCAAGTCTAGCTAGTGGCACCACTTACATCTTTCCAACCCACCCCCTGATCTACAGTCCCTCAGCTACCTCTTCCTTGCGGTCTCCTTCATCTGGACACTGCAACAGCCTCCTGGATGCTCACCCACTTCAAATCAGCCTGCACACTCAGATCTGAGCAGACTCTTCTTGCTTAAGGCCTCTGAATGGCTCTCCAGCTCGCCACAGCCTCCAAACAAAGTTCAAATCTCAGGTCTTTCCATCCAGTTTGTGTAACATCCTGGCCTGCCACTGTCAGGTTCACCTACCTGCTGTGCTCCCAAGCCCACTCCAGCCAAGTTTGCAGACCCCTTCCCTCTAACTGGCTTGCCTTTCCCCACACCTTCCTGGGGAACTACCCATCAGCTTTCAGATGTCCCTTAGCAATCTTTATTTCATTGCTCTCTAGAAGACACCCCCCCTTGACCCCCCTTTGCATCTCTCTCTGTCCTGGGGTTAACACACTTTGCTTTAATTGCTGGGTTACATGTCCATCTTCCTTCCTAGGATGTGAATAACTTGGAGACGGGGGAGTCTTAGCCATCTTTGTAACCTTCGTGTAAGTCTATACAAAATGCCTCCAATCAATGTTGGATTGATGTACAGAGAGATAAATGAAGTCTACAACTCCCTATGGCCTGGATGGCTTGTTCTGTAAGGTGGTGAGCTTCCCGACATTGCTGGGGGTAGTCAAGAAAGAGGCGGGTAGGCTTGTAGGGTAAGTAGCCTGTTGAGAATTTTCCCTGGTTGTAAACCCTCCTCTCCCATTCCACATTCGTTCTCTACTTCCTAGAGTGCTTCCTTTTGTGAGCCAACTCCACCACCAAAGATACTTCTGGACCCACTTCCAAACAACACTTCATTACCCTCCAGGGCTTCTAATCCTTCTCCAAACTGTGCTCTTCAGAATGCCACGCCTGCACTTGGCGTCTACTCCAGGACCCTATTCTCCAGGACCTTTCACCTCTCTCTGCCTCCGTTCTCGGCCCCGCCTATATTATAAACCCACCTCCAAATCCCTGCGCCCCGAGTCCCCCAAGCCCACCACACCTCCACGATGTTATCAGGTCTCTGCCTGCTAACGGTCACCAGCTCCTTGCGTGCCCCACCCTCCCCTCTCCAGTTCAGTGTCCCCACCCCTTTCCATTCCTACCACGCCCACCCCCTCCTGGACTCCCAGAGGCGCCCCTTCAGGAGGCGCGGGCCACCGCGGCTGCTAGGGCATCGCCTCCACCTGTAAAGAGTCTTGCGTGGTGCGAGCTGGTCCTCACTCAGGCCCTGCGCGATGTAGTAATCCGCGACGAGGCCGAGGATGCGGCCCCAGAAGAGGACCCGATCGTAGCGGTAGTCGCGCTTCACCAGCGTAAGGGAGGTGAGCAGCGAGGCCCTACGGTCGGGGCTGAGCCCCTGCCCGCTGCCGGACGCCAGCTCCAGCGATAGCAGGAGGCTTTCCGCGTCCATCGCGCCCGCGGCTCTGATCAACGCCCGCCAGGTTGCTAGGAGAAACTGTCTCCATGGTGACCCAAAGCTCTGCCCTCCCGCCGGGCTGGAAGGATTCCACACGCGCGGCCCCGCCCTCTCCGACCTCAGGCGCGCCCTGCTCCCCACACAGCCCTTCCTTCCCCCAAGCCTGTACACACACCAGCTCCTGTCCTCCGTCCTTCTCGCGTTGGGGCCCGTACGTGTTCTGCTGTCACGCTAACAGTGTGGCTTCCCCTAACATAGGTAGCCTTTGTGTGGGATTGAAGGTCCCCAGTTCCATGGATATTTTTGCCTTTTCTGAGCCTTTGCAACAGTTGAATTGAGTCCTTACTGTATGTGCAATGAGGGCTTGGGAAGAAAGACAACCCGACAGTGACGTTAGCTGTATTCTTTCACTCCAGTTGTGTCCCTTCTTGGCCTCAGAATTGAGTGAAGAACAGAACTTGAGGTCTTGGCTCTAAAAGTCTAGGAATCTAAAGCAATTAACCCCCACCCATGCCAGGTCCTACAGTGGGGTCCATCGTTCCATTCTCCTCGGTCTTCATGAGAGGTCTCTATTCACCCCTTCCACAGAACTATTCCACCCAAGTGACAAACGGAGACCTAGGCACTGGGGCAAGGCCCACACCTTGGGGGAGCAGGATGTGAAGAGAAGTACAAAAAGGAGGACACCACCTACCGCCTACATTTAGCTACAGGGCCCCACAACTGTTGCTTTTAGGCCCAAATGGTAGCAACACAGAAAAGGCCAGGACCCCACTGCAGCTGGGGCTCTTCCCTCCCTGGGTTAGAGGCTCCTTCACACCTACCTCTAGAGCTAGCCCTAGCCAATGTCAAACAGGTGAACAGATATCTCAGCAAGCTTGTTGTCAGGGAAAGAGATGGGATTTGTTGACCTTTTTTTAAAGATTATATTTATTTATTGGAGAGAGGGAGAAAGAGAAAAACAGAGAGGGCATGAGTGGGTGGGGAGGGCAGGAGAGGGAGCAGCAGACTCCACACTGAGCAGGGAGCCCTACACTGGGCTGTCGTTAATATTAACTGACCTTTTCATTTCTGGATTCCTTTGGAAAGGACTCATGCAATCAGAATGATGTGGTGCCCCATGCCAAGGCAAGAGAGAAATAAGTGTCTAAATTACCCAGATAATTACTTTGTTTTGATTATCTGGGCATTGCTTATGAAGGCTTTTAAAATTTGAGGGAGCTGACTTGGCCTAAGGTGTTTTCTGTGTCAAAACAATCTGTAACTCCCTTGTCCAAAACTCTCCCTCCCCTTACAGCCCTCAGCCTGTCCATTCCATTGCCAAGTGGGAGATATGGCTCTGCTCCTCTTTCGTAAGGCAGTATCCTCAGACCAAAAACCAGCTGAAATTCTAACTGGTAAAATATGCTTCAAGTGGCCATAGCACCAAAAGTCACCCAAACCTATACTGTTCTCATTGATTCCAGATTTTCTGACCACTTACCAGCAGGTTCCCTCTCAGGATCTACAGTCTAAAGCCAGAGAGGGAGTCTTGCAGCTTTCCAATGCTACTACTTTTGGCAGAGTGAATCTGCTTAATTATTTCAGAGTAAAACCCACACAGGCCATGCAGCACTATGCACAGCACTCAGCCTCCAGAGCTGGAGCTGGGTGGACTGGGTTAGAATCCAGGTTCCTCCACAAATTATTCTATTTCCCCTAGCCTCATCGATAGGATGGGAACAACACATACTCTGGAAGGTTGCTACATGAGATAATGTATGTAAAGTGCTTAAAACATAGTGTAAAATTTAAACCATGTTTTCTGTTTTCTTAACACAAAACATTCTTCTTAAAACATAAAAAATAGTGTATATTTATACTGTCCCCATTTACACATACAAACATGCACATGCACACACATACACACAACCTACCTATCTCCAACACCAGCAGGGTAATGACTATGTCTTCAATTTGTTTCCAAGACATAAGCAGGTGTTCTCAGGGACAAAGCGCATCAGTGCTTAATAGTCAGGATGGGGACAAGCCCGAAGAAGAGCAAGGATCAGGATGGCCAAGTCAGAGGCACAGCTGTGGAGGAAGTGCCGCAGGCAGGAGAGCAGGGTATGCCTAAGGACAGTGCTACCAGCAGGAACCGCCAGCAACCCACCAGTCACTGCAATGGAGACACGCTGGGCAGAACCCCTGAAGGGACATCTGGGCTCAGAAACTGTTCCCACGGGCTTTGGAGCTTGGCAAAGGCCCTCTCAGTTTCCTTTCTCAGTCTAGTCTCTCAACTCCTTTTCCCCTATGTGACCTTTGGCACATATACTGTAATGATCACAAAAACCCCTACATGGCGAGGAAAGGAGGTCAGGCAAGGAGGTAACTGATGAGGACTCTAGTCCCAGCTCTGACGTCAAAGTGTTACAGAACCTCGACCAAGTCCAATCACTTCCCAGAAGGGCCTAGGGTTGATGAAGAGAAAAAGAACCATCAGTTAAAAAAAAAAAAAAAATCCTAGAAACCCTGAAGCATAAGACGCCAAGGAGAAAGACAAAATACTCTAGTCTTAACCCTGGGAATCTTTAAGCCAAGAGGATAATTTGATAATTTAATGCAAATCCATTCATTTTTATATTTAAGTTATGTCCCTAGCAAAAATTCTGAATTGCCACAGCAAAAAGCATTAAAAGGCCACTTCCAAAAGAGTGTCCGTCTATGACCCCATATTTGCCTTCTAACCAGAACAGAAATGCCTGACCCAGCACCTTCTGGGAAAATCAACCTTTGATTCAAAGAGATGTTGTTCAGTGATAATTATGACAGCCACAGCCATAAAATCGGCCCACCAGGAAGTCTGAGGAGGGGAGGCAGGCAGCTGGAAGGACAGAACATTCCTCTCACCAGGAAGCAATTCTAGCTCCAAGCAAGAGATGGGTGACTTGGCGCCATAGGGGGAAAGATAATTAAAGCCATTGTGTTCACGATGAAGAAGCAGCCCCATTCACTCATGGAAGCCTTTAAGTGTCACTGGTGCCTGGAACCAAATGTAATCCTCCCAGGCTGTGGCTGGGATAGAGGGTCTGCCACAGGACAGAGTCACAGTCAGTTTGTGGCCCCGGGTGGGCACTCGGTAGTTGAGCTTGGGTCGAAACCAATCTTCTCCACAGTCCCGGTGCCCCTGTGCCATGACAATGGTGCCCATGAGTGGAGGAGCCTGTAGCTCACTGAAGGCATCAGCCATGAAAATGGCTCGGAAGAGACGCCGCAAACAAGCCGCAGTGCTCAGGCTCTGGTCCATGCTGTTGGGGGCCAAGCGGGACAAGTCAAGCTCGTAGAACTCCTTGGGATTTAAGGCATTGCCACCAAGGAGGATAAGCACACGGGGTACTATTGTCCGGGCAAAGAGACCCTCTAGGTGGCTGAGGACACTCTCCAGTTCTGCCAGGGCTTGTTGGCATTTCCTGCTGCTCACTTCAGCGGCGGCCCGAGCTTTCTTCTTCACTGCGTCCTCGGCCTGTGAGGACAAAGACCAGTGAAAGGGAAGGACGAGATGGGGGAAGCTAATGCCCTTTGAAGAACCCTGTTGGGATGCAGGAGACTTCTGGAACTGGGTTTCCATGGTCACGACACTAGGTTTTTATCAGAGGGCAATATATTTAAAAAGAAAAATGCCTTCTTTGTACAAAACCATACTTTTCCCATGCTCAGAACAGCAAAGACAGTACTATGAAACAGGAGGACATCCAGAAATGAGAAACTAAAATAGTCAGGGAGATTTGGTGGCATGCCAGGTGGCAAATTTTGCTAAGCCATGAGTGACAACAGGAAATGAGGATAATCTAGCTTAATAAAGGTGATTCTGGAGTTGGTCTTCCAGTTAAATGTGGAAAATTAAACACATGCTTATTTGTGGTCCCATCTAAGATCCTACTAAATGAGAGAAAAAGGGAGGGAGAGGAGAAAGAAAAGGAACTCCCCGGGGCAAAGAGAACTGGGAAACAGACAAAGGCAACCACACATTTTGGGGAAGTAGAAAGAAGGATGGAAGTAGAAAGTAGATGGAAAAATTCAAGGGAGCTGAATACAAAGTGCTAAAAGAGGGAGCCCCTATGAAAAGCAAAACAATTCACACACAGAATTCCAGAAGGGCTTAGGAATTGGCAATTTAGGTACCACAGAAGAGTGAACAGAGAAAGACTGAGTGAAAACCCACGTGAGAACCCTTAGATCGTCTCCCAATTTCCTCCACCCTGTCTTCTCCGGAGAGAAGACTTCCCATACTGATGTATTGGGAGTCCTCCAAAGAGACCGCTTGGTTCCTACCCAATATCCTCAGAGTGAAGTCTATGGCTCACAAGATCCAGCCATGCACACAGAGCTTTCATTGACTTTTTCTTACATATTCACCAGACACAGAATAAAAGCCTCTAATATGAAAGTCAGAGACCAAAGCAAAGAGGAAAAGGAATCCAGAAAAAAATAGAAACTGAAAAGAACAGAGTAAAACTTCAAAACATAAAGTAATTAGGGGCACCTGGGTGGCTCAGTGGGTTAAGCCTCTGCCTTCAGCTCAGGTCATAATCCCAGGGTCCTAGGATCGAGCCCCGCATCGGGCTCTCTGCTCCGTGGGGAGCCTGCTTCCCCCTCCCCGGCCCTCGCCTACTTGTGATCTCTGTCTGTCAAATAAATAAATAAGATCTTTAAAAAAAAAACAATAATTAATATCTCCACGTAAGAGAAGATCATATAGACATGAAACAATAGGATACTATAAAAAAGGAACGTGAAAAAAATTAGAAGAAGCTCTTAAGACTATGATTGCAAGGGCACCTGTGAGCCTCAGTTGGTTAAGCGACTGCCTTCAGCTCAAGTCATGATCCCAGAGTTCTGGGACTGAGCCCCATGCTGGGCTCCCTGCTCATCGGGGATCTGATTCTCCCTCTCCCTCTGCCCCTCCCCCACCCTGACTCAGTCTCAAATAAATAAATAAAACATCTTAAAAAAAAAAAAACCCAAACACTATGATGGCCAAAAAAAAAAAAAAAAAGAAAAGAAAAAATTACAGAAGTGTTCGAATATAAAGTCAAGGAAGTCCCCAGTAAGTAAAACTTAAAAACAAAGATGAGGGGTGATCAAGTGGCTCAGTGGGTTAAGCATCTCCCTTGGGCTCCGGTCATGATTCCAAGGTTTTAAGATTGAGCCCACATCTGGCTCCCTGCTGAGCAGGGAGTCTGCTTCTCCCTTTCCCTCTGCCATTCCTGTTTGTGCTCTATCAAATAAATAAATAAAATCTTAAAAAAAAAAAAAGAGAGAGAGAGATGAACATCTGGGGAGAAAAGACATTAAAATTAAAAGGTCAGTTCATGAAGTCCAAATGCAACACAACAGCAGCTTCAGAAAACGAAAATGAGAAAATCCTGGAGGGCCGACTATCAAAGACTAGAGTGGAGAGAAACTAAAGCCATGGGGCTCAAACACATTCCTTACCACTGTTGAGGCTGACAGGGCCTGAAGATTCCTTAGAACCCCTTTTCACCTACCTACCATGTACAGTCACAGCCTCCCCACCAGCTTTTGCCCAAAGGTTGTGCCTACCTGGGGAGAAGGTTTTCGGTAGAAGTGCTTAAGCTGTTCATAGGGCAGAGGCAGTTGTTGGCGCTGGTACATGATATGCTTTAGAAGTTCACAAGTAAACCGACAGCAGCCTTCCTGGCTCACAGGCCCGGGAAACACCACTGGCACCATGCAGTCTCTGGGACAAAAGGGCTCCGAAGGGTTGGGAGGTTCTTGAGTAGACGTAGTCTCGAGTAGTTCTATCTGGGGGGCGTGGGTTTCCTCTGACTTCTCATACCATTCCAAATCTGGTAGGTGCGCCGAGGGACAAGGGAGACAAAAAATTTAAAAGCCAAAGTCAGTCTTCTCATTCCCTTGTACTGGGGAGGGGACAGCCCGACACATTCCCTCCGCAAAACTCCTTGAGGGTGGTGGCGGGGAGATTCCCGACTCCAGCTGCCAAAGATCTAAGTGGCGGCGGGATGGGGAGGTGGGGAAGAGAAAATTTCGGACGCTGTGGCTAGGGCTCCGCTCAGAAAGTGGAGGCCCTGACCTGGAGAAATTCGTTTACACTAAGTGTAATCAAGCGGGGTCCAGAACGCCGCGGAAAGGAAGACCGAGTGGGGACGAACCAATGGGATCCAGGACCCAGGGGGCGATGGAGTCACTGGGGCCGAGGGGGAGCCAAGAGGGATGGGTCAACGAAGACGGGCCAGAGAATGGGCCGTGGGCTAAAAGACTGGATAGCGGCTCCCCAATCTCGGGACCCCAGGCCTTACCGGGTACTGCGGCCGGGCACACCACTTCCGGCTCCGGAGCCGCCATCACGACCGCCTCCCTCTTCTCCGTGCAGTTTGAATAGGCGCCCCGCGGGGTATCATGGGAAGCCCTCGCCTCCACTTCCGGCTCGGCCGGGACGAATGGGGGCGCGGCGAGGCCACTGTGGTGGAAGCTGGGCGGGGTTGGGATTTGATCCCGGTGCTCTCTCCGAACACTCTCGCAGGGATACGCCGAGCCCTTCCCCCACAGGGAACCCACACTCTCTCAGACGCTGAGGTCCGCCTTCCAGGCGACACTTGCCCTCACGCACCCATTCTCTCCGGCGTTCATTGTTAACTGTGCACCTACTTCGTGCCAGGCCCTGTCCTAGGTGCTGGAGCCTCTGGCAAACAAGCAGGAGTTGCTGTCCTAAGGGGTTTGCTGCCTAGAAATACGATACCGTGTGATAAATTATATACCGCGGGGTTTGCACGGGCTGTGTATAGAAGGACCGGCTCCCTAACCTAGATGGTGTGGAAGAAGGGGTGGTCCCAGTGGAAATGTATCCGAGAAAGTGTGACTTGTAGGATGAGTAAAAGTAAGGAGGAGGGCCTAGTTATCCTGGAGACCTTGAGAGACAAGAGCATCCTCCATTCAAGGAATGAAAAGAGTTCAGGAGCGCCTGGGTGGCTCAGTCGGTTGAGTGAAGGACTCTTGATTTGGGCTCAGGTCATCATCTCAGGGTCGTGACATTAAGACTGCTAGGGACTGCACTCAGTAGCCAGAGTCTGCCTGAGATTCTCTCTCTCCCTCTCCCTCTGCTCCTCACCCACTCACACGCTCTAAATAAATAAATTTAATTAAAAAAAATTTTTTAAAGGGACGCCTGGGTGGCTCAGTGGGTTAAAGCCTCTGCCTTCGGCTCAGGTCATGATCCCAGGGTCCTGGGATTGAGCCCCGCATCAGGTTCTCTGCTCAGCAGGAAGCCTGCTTCTCTTCCTCTCTCTCTCTGCCTGCCTCTCTGCCTACTTGTGATCTCTGTCTGTTAAATAAATTAAAAAAAATTTTTTTGAAGATTTTTATTTATTTATTTATTTGACAGAGCAAGACACAGCAAGAGAGTAAACACAAGCAGGGGAAGTGGGAGAAGGAGAAGCAGGCTTCCTATTGAGCAGGGAGCCCAATGCGGGGCTTGATCCCAGGACCCTGGGATATGACCTGAGCCAAAGGCAGATGCTTAATGACTGAACCACCCAGGCATCCCTAAATTAAATTAAATTAAAATGAAAGAAAAGAGTTCAGATTATAAAGAGTTAAGGCTGTGGCAGATAAACAGGATCCAGATCATGGCCAAGTTTTTCAAGCACTGTTAAAAAGTTTGAACTTGATCTATAGGGGAATGGGGAAGTTTTGAAAGCTTTAAGTAGGGAACGACATGATTAAAATTATAAATTTAATCTCTATACTGCCTGCAGTATAGAGATTACATTACAGGGAGGATGAGAGAGGAGGCAGGGATACCAATTAGAGCTAGTGACTGCAGTTACCCAAGTGCATGGGTGAAAGGGACCTGAACTGTGGTAGTCACAGTGGGGTGGAAAGAAATCGATGAACCCTAGAGATTTTTAGGCGGTCTGATGAGCATGACTTGGTGGTTGATCCCAGGAAGAGGAAAAGGGATAAAGACTACTAAGAAGACAAGCAGGTTTTTTAAGTTTAGCAACTTTATGGCCAATTGTGCCATTCGATGAAGGAGGAAACACTAGGGGAAGACGAGGTTTATTGGTGTGTGTGTAAGGAAAAAAGATAAGTTCAGTTTTCGACAGGTTGAGTTTGCTGTTCCATTGGACAGTGGAGAGATATTTAGGAACACCATTAGAAATAGAAGTGTATTGGAGAGTCATTGGTGTAGGAGTGTGTAAGATCACCCAGGGAGGGCATGTAGAATGAAGATGAGCTAGGATCCTGAAGATGCTAATGTTTAGGGGAAGAACAGAGAAAGAAAATCCTGTGGGGGGAGACTGAGGAGTATCTAGAGAGGTAGATATAAGAATAGACAAGTGTCAAGTCATGGAGGCCAAGAGGGGTGTGTCTCAGGAGGTAGGGAGCAGAGACCAAACACACCATAAAAGTACAATGATTACAATACTGTGGTGTTGGTTCAGGAATAAGCAAACAAATAAGCAACAGGAGAGAGTCCATAGCAGTGACGTGGCACCCAGCAGGGTGAGGACATGCGGACTGTGTACCCTTACTTCTTCCTCTTTCTCAATTCCATCTTTGTGGTAGCAGCTGTGGTTCCCATGGTTCAGTCACCAAAATGCAGCTCTTTGTCCATGCCCAGGAGTTGCACACCCTCGAGGTGACCGGCCAGGAGACAGTTGTCCAGATCAAGCAAGGCTCATGTGGCCTCACTAGAGGGCATCATTCCAGAAGATCAAGTTGTGCTCCTGGCAGGCACGCCCCTGAAGGATGAGGCTACCATAGGCCAGTGTGGAGTGAAGGCTCTGACCTCCCTGGAAGTAGCCAGCCGCCTGCTTGTAGGTAAATTCCACAGTTCCCTGGCCTGTACTGAGAAAGTAAGAGGGCAGATTCCCAAGGTGTCCAAACAGGAGAAAAAGAAGAAGACAGGCCAAGCCGAGCAGCAGATACAGTACAACTGGCGCTTTGTCAAGTTTGTGCCCACTTTTGGCAAGAAGAAGGGCCAAAATGCCAACTCTTAAGTCCATTGTAATCCTAACTCTCCACAGTATAGCCACTTAGTTCAGTGAAAAAAAAAAAACAAAAACCTTAAAAACAAACAAACAAAAAAACAAACAAAAAAACAAGAGAGAGTCCAGAAACAGATCCATGTATACATAGATTTTAATATACGATGAGGGTGACTTTCAAAGCAAGTAACTTGAGACACCTCCCTATTTATTTACAAGAAAAATCATCCTACTGCACGTCTTACATAAAGGTAAATTCTAAATGAATTAAAGATCTAGGGGCGCCCAGGTGGCACGGTCAGTTTAGTCAGTTTAGCTGCTTCTCAGTTTCGACTCATGATCTCAGGGTCCTGGGATCAAGCCCTGTGTCTGGCCCCAGCTCAACACGGAGTCTGCTTCAGGATTCTCTCTCTCCCTCTGTCCTTCCCCCTACTCTTGCTCATGCTCACGCTCTCTCTCTCTCTAAAGTGAATAAATAAATCTTTTTAAAAAATGGATTAAAGGGGTGTCGGGGTGTCTCAGGTTAAGCGTCTACCTCTGGCTCATGTCCTGATCCCAGGATCCTGGGATCAAGCCCAGAGGGCTCTCTGCTCAGCGGGGAGCCTGATTCTCCCTCTCCCTTTGTGCCTCCCCTCCACTTGTGCTCCCTCTATCTCTCTCTCTCTCTCCCAAATAAGTAAATATTAAAAAAAGAATAGATTGGGCGCCTGGGTGGCTCAGTGGGTTAAGCCGCTGCCTTCGGCTCAGGTCATGATCTCAGAGTCCTGAGATCGAGTCCCGCATCGGGCTCCCTGCTCAGTGGGGAGCCTGCTTCCCTCTCTCTCTCTGCCTGCCTCTCCATCTACTTGTGATTTCTCTCTGTCAAATAAATAAATAAAACCTTTAAAAAAAAAAGAATAGATTAAAGATCTAACCATAAAAATAAACCTCCAAACTCCTTGGAGAAAATATTGGGGAGTAATTCATAATCTAGGAGTGGGGTTACCCTAGGCATGATACAAAACCAAGAAAGTGTATATGCAAAGATCGCTAACTTTCAATTTATTTTTTAAATGTTTCTATTTTTAAAAGATTTTATTTATTTCTGAGAGGGAGGGAGAGAGAGAACAAGCAAGGGGACTGGCAGGCAGAGGGAGAAGCAGGATCCTTGCTGAGCAAAGAGCCCAACTTGGGACTCAATCCCAGACCCTGAAATCATGACTTGAGTTGAAGGCAGATGCTTAATCAACTGAGCCACTCACATGTCCCTGAATTTAAAACTCATGTAAAGGTACTATACACAGAGAATAAATGACTAATTATATACCAGGAAAAACTCTGTGTGTGTGTGTGTGTGTGTGTGTGTGTGTGTGTGTGTAATCCCATAGCCAAACACCTCATAAGCACCTTATAAGCAACTCCTCCAGGAAACCAAACACTTCTACTACCTTCCATATCCCAGGACTCTGATCTTCTCCTGGACAGCCATCCTTGTTCAGTTTACTCCTCTGCCAGCCTTCATTCCTATGGTAAGCTAGGTTGTTCAAGAATGGGATATCAGAATAGGTTGTCCCCCCTCTCACCTTTTTTTTTTTTTTTTAAAGATTTTATTTGTTTATTTCACAGACAGAGCAGAGAAGCAGGCAGAGAGAGAGGAGGAAGCTCCCTGCTGAGCAGAGTGCCCAATGCTGGGCTTGATCCCAAGACCCTGGGATCATGACCTGAGCTCAAGGCAGAGGCTTTAACCCACTGAGCCACCCAGGCACCCCCTCTCTCACCTCTTAAAAGAAGTTCTCCACTTAGGAGACAAGGGGATTGGGATGAGCAAAGTGAAAACTGTGCATGTTGGGTGATTGAAAGACCCAAGAAGATGAGAGGATGAGTGTTATCAGGCGAGTGCAGCAGGCCCTGGTTATCAAGGGAGCACAGAGCTAGTGGTGGTGAGAATGTTGGGGGAATAGTTTTGGTTCTCCCTTCTGACCTCCATCCTTCTTGATATCTCTTACTGAATTCCTCAGTCCCAGCCTCCAAGTAGCAATTTTCCTGGCTGGAGTTGACTTCTGCAGCATTACCTTCCTTTCACTGAACAGGTTTGAAAAGAGAGAAGTCATGTGTGCTTTCAACCACTGAAGACCACAGAATTGGCTGGATCTGCTAAACCTTTTTGCAGATTTTGGTTCTTCTGCTGCCACGGCTTTGGAGAGTTATGCCATGTGGACATGGCATAAATGATCAGTAACCCACCTTCCCCCTTGTAGTCTTGAAGGGAAGCCATGGACTCTACCAGGTCTGAACCCTTGAAAGGATCACCAGAGGTAGGTCACTGTCGTTGCTTCTAGTTTTCCAAGGAAAACAGGTCTGGAGGGAAGGGTCGTTTTATTTTTTGGCTGTGTGAGAGCATCTCAATGTTTGGGAAACAGGGGAAGTGGACATACGGTGAATGGTGAATCATGAGACAGCCATGGGGCTAGGAATTGAACCCTGGCGTCCTGACTCCCAGCCCAGCAACACTAGCGGCTTCTCCACTCTGCCTTTCTTGTGCACTCTCTTGTGCACTGGTTTCTGTCGCTGCGTGAGTTTACTCTTTGTCGACCGCAAGGGCCCTAAAGAGCAAGAGAGATGGCTTGGCAGGAAAGTCAAAAGTCAGTAATCCCTTGGGTTTTTGGCCAACTTTCTATTGCCGGCTACTTCTCCCAGCCACAGCCCTAGCAGTGGCTGACGTAACCCGAGCCCCAGCCCCGCCCCAAGTAGGGACGAGACCCCTCCTACGGACAGGGCTATTTTAAAACTAAACTCGTTGGGCTGGGATTGGTTCTGCTTCAAAACAAAGGGGCGGGGTAATACTCTCTACCAGCATCCTCGTAGCCCTGAGGCTGCAAGGCTGGTTTATGGGTTCGGGCCTCGTGTCTGTGGCACCGCGGTGTCTCGGGTTGCTAAAACCAGCCCCCGGAGGGTGCCAGCTGGCAATAAGGTAGTGACTACGGGGTAAAGGTGGCATAATCATCGCAACAATAAACAGCTGTAATTAGGCTAACCACCATCTGCCTCCGCCCTGTCATTCGCCCTGACTCACCCCGACGGCACGCCGGCTGTCGGGGAAGAAACTGAGGCAGGGGCGGAGCCAGCCGGCTGGAGGGACCAGTCGCCCTGAATTTTGCAGCTCTTCAGGTCCAAAACCTGTTGTCTGGCATCTCGCTAAGAAGCCAAACCAAGGAGCGCCCACAAAGCTTGATTCTGATGTAAGCCCTCCGCCTCGGGTGACTGCCCAACCTCCAGGCCGTGGGGCTCTAAACTTCCCCCTAACGAGGCCCTAGAAACAGACCCGCTTACAGCGCGGAGTTTGGGAATCGGACTACAGCTCCCCTAGGCCTTTGCGCGCAAAGGCGCGCTCCCTGACTACGCCCCGAAGCCACGCCGCGGCACCTTGAGCTGCAATGCGTCCTGGGAGTTGTAGGGCATCGGAGAGCTCATTTAAGGGAAGTCCCAGGCTTGAGGACTCTATCTCCCGTGGTGCCCCGCGGCTGTTTCTGACGCGACCCCGGGCCAGAGCAGGGTGGGGGCGTGGCCTGTGCAGGGCCCCACCCCGCTCTCCTCTGGCTGGCCGGACGCGGTGGTGGCAGTAGGGGCGGCGGCGGCTATAGGGGCGGTAGCCCCGGTGGCGGCGGCTGTGGCGGCGGGGGGGAGGGGCCGGGCGGGGGGCTGGCGGCAGCGGCGAATGGACTCGCGGGTATCGGAGCTGTTCGGCGGCTGCTGCCGGCCCGGAGGGGGCCCGGCCGTGGGCGGAACCCTTAAGGCTAGGGGGGCCGGCGGCAGCAGCGGCTGCGGGGGCCCAAAGGGGAAAAAGAAGAACGGAAGGAACAGAGGGGGCAAAGCCAACAACCCTCCGTACCTGCCCCCCGAGGTGAGCCCCATGAGAAGTGGCGGGTGAGAGCAAACCACTCTTTCCGGTCCCGGGACTCTAGGGAGGCGGGGTAGAGGGAATGATACCCCCTTCCGGTGTCACAACATTGGAGGGGAGAGGAGAACCCTTCCTTCCGGTCCCAGGACCCCAGGGAGGACCTTCTGTCTGGTGTCAGGACCCCAGGGAGGAAGAGTGGGGAGGGAGGATCCCCCCATTCTGATCCAGTAACCCCAGGAGGAGAAGTAGGGAAAAGGGATCCCACGTTCATCCCCTTGGAGAGAGCAAAGTAGAATGCCCTGGCCTCATCCTTCTGCTGCAACAGAAGGGAGACTGCACCTGGGATGAGGAGGCAGCAGAGTTTTTTAAACTTGTTCCACAGGGGAGGAGGGGAGTACTGGGGAAAAGAGCAGTATGTTCCGTCTCTATCCCTGAGTAGTATGCACACACATAAAAACAGACGAAAGACAGTCAGGCTTAAGTCCTTTTGCCCTTTGTCCTATGAGGAAGTGGGGATGGCTTCCCGCCCCATCTATCCCTATGCTATTTCATCCTTCTTAGGAAAGGAGGACCTAGGGGAAGAGCCTAAGCCGGTGGTTATCAAACTTTAGCATTTCTCAGAATCACCAGGATTGCAGCCTCACCCCTGGAATTTCTGATGCAGTAGGTCAGAGGTGGGCCTGACACTCTGCAT
The DNA here is from genome assembly GCF_011764305.1 of Mustela putorius furo. Classification (NCBI taxonomy): domain Eukaryota; kingdom Metazoa; phylum Chordata; class Mammalia; order Carnivora; family Mustelidae; genus Mustela; species Mustela putorius. The sequence continues at coordinate 10,312,195 of NW_025422123.1, read as the reverse complement.
TTCTTACAAGTTCCCAGGCAGTGCTCATGCTACTGGTCCTGGGATCATGCTTTGAAAACCATTGGCCTAGACCATCATCCTTGTACCACTTTTCTGAAGCCACCCATCCTAATTCTTCTCCTTTAGCAAGTTGATAGAAAGGAGGATCTTTGCTAATGGGAAAAGATCTCCCTCTTATTCTATGAGGTAGAGATTATGGGTGAAGACCTGATAGAGCCTGGGAGTAAGAGGGCCATGAAGAGATGGAATGATGACAGGAAGGAATGAAAAGACAGAAATGGCCAGGGAAGAGGAGTGCCAAAATTCAGGACAGGCAGAACAAGCAAATCTCTTATCCCGTTGCACCCTAGAGGGGAAGGCTCAGGCAACAGGTTTCTTCAGCGGTGGGTCACCTGATGGAGGGAAGATGTAGAGAAGGTCGTGTGGGTGGATTCGGGTTTGCAACTGAGGCATGTGAATCTGGTTTATGGAGTCTGTCCCCTTTGTTGCATTTCCTGAGTTTCTTCTCTTCATCTCAGCCCCAACTTTGGTGCTCTGCCCCTCATTTTACCTGGGCTCATTTCTCATCAGGCTTATAGTGACCAGTGCTGACCTCACCCTTTGGCCCTGGTCCAGAACCTCTTGCAGCCTCTACTCTTGGTGACATCAGCTAAGAGGGGTGGGCAGGAAGGAAATGGTGTCTCCCAGACCAGTGGCAAAGAATGACCTCAGCAACCCAGGGCAAACTAGACTTCTGGGGACAACAGTTTGAGGCCCCAGGGAGAAGGAAGGGGTGATCTTAATCTACTAGAAAGATTATACCACCAGTAATCAAAGAAAGGAAGGACTGGGTTCTGTTTCTGGCTCACGTGGGTGACTCACTAGCCTTTCCTTCAGAGAGGTCCTTTGGGACTGAGTAGAGGGTTTATGTCTGAGCCGGTGCCTCTGAGGTTCCTGCTGTTAGCTGCCTGGGCCTCAGCAGGAATCAGAGGGATGTAGAGGTTGGTCAGGACTGTGCATCATAACTGCTTTCTGTTTCTTTTCAGGCTGAAGATGGAAACATCGAATATAAAGTGAGTCTTAGGCTGGGGAGGGGCAGGTTGTCCTTGCTGGTATGGGGTGATTTTTTCCCGAGATCCTTCCAAACCCATGATATATAGGGATATGGCTCAGGGTCAAGGCTCTGTACCTCATTTTCTTGGAGGGGGACTCACTGTTAGAGGAGACCAGGGATGAGGGGGTTTAAGTGGGAAGGGAAGGTTCTGATCCTTACAGCAGGACAGGTAGGGAGCCTGTGGGTTTAGGAGGAACATCTCTGACTCAATTTTCTTATGACATCTCACCTGTCCTAAGCTGAAGCTGGTGAATCCATCCCAGTACCGCTTTGAGCACCTGGTGACACAGATGAAGTGGCGGCTCCAGGAGGGCCGTGGAGAGGCCGTCTACCAGATTGGGGTAGAGGACAATGGGCTGCTGGTGGGGCTGGCTGAGGAGGAGATGCGCGCGTCCCTCAAGACCCTGCACCGGATGGCAGAGAAGTATGTGTCCCATTCCCCCTTGGTTCTCTTCCCCTAACTCTGGAGAAGGCCTGTGAGTCCCAGTCACCTCAGGCCTAAGGGGCCAAGGAGGGCCTTTCTTCCTGCTGACTTCTTTTGACAAAGGGCTGAAGTGGGGAGGGCTTCTCCGTATTGGACCAAGGCTTTTTTTTTTTTTTTTTAAATATTTTATTTATTTGTCAGACAAAGAGATCACAAGTAGGCAGAGAGGCAGGCAGAGAGAGAGGAAGGGAAGCAGGCTCCCCGCTGAGTAGAGAGCCCGATGTGGGGCTCGATCCCAGGACCCTGGGATCATGACCCGAGCTGAAGGCAGAGGCTTTAACCCACTGAGCCACCCAGGCACCCCTGGACCAAGGCTTTTTTGATTTAAGATTTGTTTGTTTAAAAGGATGTGTGATAGATTGGAGCATGGTAGGAAGTGAAGTCTGGTGTTGGGCGGTATAGGAAGGCCATTTGGTTCAGAGTGGGGCTGGAGGGTGGGGGTGGCACGGGAGAGTACAGATGAGATGTGGCAGCTGTGGCCTTGCTGTGACAGGGTCGGGGCAGATATCACAATTCTCCGGGAGCGAGAAGTGGATTATGACAGTGACATGCCCCGGAAAATTACCGAAGTGCTGGTACGAAAGGTCCCTGACAACCAGCAGGTGAGTGTACACCCTTCCGTGACCTCTCATGCCCTTGCTCCTCAGGAGGGTCCCAGACCTGGGAACCTGGGAGCATGTCCAGGTTATTATTTGGTCCCCAAGGAGTGGACCCATCCGTGGAGAGATGTAAGGGATATGGGGCCCTTACCTCTCGCAATTCATCCACAGTTCCTAGACCTCCGTGTGGCCGTCCTGGGCAATGTGGACTCAGGGAAGTCAACTCTGCTTGGAGTCCTGACCCAGGGAGAGCTGGACAATGGGCGGGGCCGGGCTCGGCTCAACCTTTTCCGTCACCTGCATGAGATTCAGTCTGGCCGAACCTCCAGCATCAGCTTCGAGATCCTGGGCTTTAACAGCAAGGGAGAGGTGCTTTGCAATCAGCGGGACCCAGTGGGGCCAGACCCCGAGGATGGGATGGTAGTGGTGAAGGACAGAGCCCGAGGGCAGAGTGCGGAGACTTTCTGGAGTAGTGTAGAAGACGACCCTGAGGGCAGTGAACATTAGAAAACACATGGGGAACCAGCTGGATTAAATCAGATTCGGGGCTCAGGGGTAGGAGGCAGGGTCACCCAGTGACTGGTTTAGGTCCTGGCGACTCTTAAAGGGTTGGGGAGGCTGGCCGGGGACACTGAGAGCCCTGGGCTCTGGGCCAGGTGGTGAATTACAGTGACTCACGGACGGCAGAAGAGATCTGTGAAAGCAGCTCCAAGATGATCACCTTCATCGACCTGGCAGGCCACCACAAGTACCTGCACACCACCATCTTCGGCCTCACCTCCTACTGTCCCGACTGTGCCCTGCTCCTCGTCAGTGCTAACACTGGGATTGGTACGAGGCACTGGGACAGGGACGGGGCTGAAGGGGGTGGCTGACTCTCTCACCCCAAGGATCCTTGAATCTGAGAGGCAGATGAACTCTCCTGTTCCCTCTGCTCCCACCCACATTCTCACCCTTCTCCCTTGCTGTCCGCCCCTCTTTTCTGAGGCAGCTGGCACCACGAGGGAGCATCTGGGGCTGGCCCTGGCCCTGAAAGTGCCCTTCTTCATCGTGGTCAGCAAGGTGGACCTGTGTGCCAAGACCACAGTGGAGAGGACAGTACGCCAGCTGGAGCGGGTCCTCAAACAGCCTGGCTGCCACAAGGTTCCCATGCTGGTCACCTCTGAGGATGATGCTGTCACTGCAGCTCAGCAGTTTGCCCAGTCACCCAAGTGAGCCTCTCTCACTCCAGAGCCCTGATCCGCAGGGAAGGCCACTGTGTGGCCAGACCAGTTCTGGCACATTTCTGTGGGTTTTCTAGGGTGGGATTTTGGGAGGGAGTCTGTGCTAGCCAGCCTGGAGGCTTGCTGGTGCCCGGGACCCAGGAGATGGAGTGTTGTGCCAGGCATTCTGCCTTGGGCTCTGGGGTGAGCCTCGTGAGCCACATTCCTTGGCTGGCTCACAGAGAGAGAACTCAAGAGCTCCTGACAAGGTTAGCAGATAGGAGAGAGGTACCCCTGCACGCTGTCCCCGCTCCTGCCCCAGAAGCTCCCCATTGCATGCAGGGAACTCTAGCCTTTGCTTCCTGTTAGAAGCTTCCTCATCTGTCCATTCCATGCCTCCATCTACAGTATCACTCCTATCTTCACACTGTCCAGTGTGTCTGGAGAGAGTCTGGACCTGCTTAAAGTCTTTCTGAATATCTTGCCACCACTCACCAATAGCAAAGAGCAGGAGGAGCTCATGCAGCAGCTGACGGAGTTCCAGGTAATTGGCCACCTGAACGGGGCGTGAGTTGGACAATGGGGAGGGACTAATCCTGACAGCCCTGAGCCTATTTAGAGATTTTGGACTTGCCTGCCCTATTTGGCTGGCTGTTGGTCTCATTTCCTTTGGCTGCAGGTGGACGAAATTTACACAGTACCAGAGGTGGGGACAGTTGTTGGAGGGACACTTTCCAGGTGAGTTGCTTTGCTTGCTCCCCATTCCCTTCAGCCGTCACATACCCCTACACTCAATCATGGCCTTAAGGAGACCTTGGAGTTGTACAGAGCCCATCTAAACGATGTGCTTGTTTCTGGATCGGGCTTTCACCATGACAAGAGCTGGAGAAAGCTAGTCTGTTGACTCAGAGGGAAGAAATAGTATTGGTGTGAACTCAAAATCTCCAGGCTCCTGGGGGAGAAGTGTGGGCCTTGAGCCCCAGTTGTTATCACTTGATGTCATTTCCACGTCGGGAAATGAGAGATCTCTTAAGACTCTTTTCAAAGCGTAGGGTGTGTTTAGTGTCAAAGCCTTAGGTCCCTCTTGGCCATCACTACTGGCCTTCCTAGGCCTTCCTAGGTTAGGTGAGCCGTTAGAGTCCAAAGCTTGAGCTAGGGCCTCCTCCCCAGCCCTCTTTTCCCCCACGGAGGAAGTCTGCTTAGAGGGAAAGACTGTTCTGGGTGACCCTTGAAGAGAAGCAGGTGGCGAGGGTTGGGGGGAGGGCTGGACTGATGCCGTGCTACCTGCCTTCTGGGCTGCAGCGGGATTTGCCGTGAGGGGGACCAGCTGGTGGTGGGCCCCACGGACGATGGCCGCTTCCTGGAGCTGCGGGTGTGCAGCATCCAGCGGAACCGCTCTGCCTGCCGCGTGCTGCGAGCTGGTCAGGCTGCTACGCTGGCCCTCGGGGACTTTGACCGCGCACTTCTTCGGAAGGTGAGGTGGGAGGATGGGTTGGAGAGGGAGCACAAAGAGGAGTGCCTGGGAGACTGGCTGCTTGAGAAGCACCTAAGACGTTTCAGAGGAACTCAGAGGGAACAGTCTCTAACCCAAGAAGCAGGTTATGTAGACTATGAAAAGCGCTTAGAATACTCAGAATACTGAAATACAGAATGTTGTCTTGCAACCTGAATGTCCAGGAGTCTAGAAACACTAAGCATTAGAAAGAAGGATTAGAGGAAATGGAAGGAGTAAGGAAGGCTTCTAAGTGGAGAGTTTTGAGTATTGGCTTCTGAGGTCTTTGTGTTTAAAGCCCTAGAGGAAGAGGGTCAGGAGCTGGAGAGGGTGGGATGGTGGTGGGGGGAAGAGAAACTAATGCAAGGTTTGCCCTTGGTCCCGGGGCTATGCTTCCCCAGGGCATGGTGATGGTGAGCCCCGAGATGAATCCCACCATCTGCTCAGTGTTCGAGGCAGAGATAGTCCTGCTGTTCCATGCCACCACGTTCCGGCGAGGCTTCCAGGTGACGGTACATGTGGGCAATGTACGTCAGACAGCAGTGGTGGAGAAGATCCATGCCAAGGTGAGAGGGCCCCAGCCATGCTGTTTTTCCAGGGAAAGGTTAGAATTCTGCCTCCAGAAAGGAAGGAGGCCAGGCCCCATACTCCCAGAGAACTCCCTGATCCCACAAAGGGGACAGAGCCCCACTCTGGGTGGGTAGAAGCCTGATTGGCCCCCTGGGGGGTGGAGACCCCAGGCTGATAGAGAACCAGATGGGAGGCCCTCTCCAGGACCAGTGATGGCCTATCTGCTGCAGGACAAGCTGCGGACAGGGGAGAAGGCAGTGGTACGTTTCCGCTTCCTGAAACACCCAGAGTACCTGAAGGTGGGCGCCAAGCTGCTGTTCCGGGAGGGTGTTACCAAGGGCATCGGCCATGTCACTGATGTACAAGCCATTGCAGCAGGAGAGGCCCAGGCCAACATGGGCTTCTGAAGTCCTCCAGGCGGGCACAGCTCCACTGCTGTCCCTACAATATATAAGGTAACATCTGCCATGCTGCCCGCTGTTGGCGGCTCTGTGTGTTAATAGGAGAGGGAGAGACCGGTACTCTGCCCCATGCTCCCTGCCACCTTTCTGGAGAGGTGCCAAGTTCGGTGTGGCCAGGGAGGGGCAGTCCTGAGGGAGAAGACAGGAGAATTCAGGGCAGTGCTCATCAGCTGTGTGTCCATCTGGTTGGCTCATCGACCCTGGCAACCCCGTGGCCTGTCTACTGGAGGGAGCTGACCAGCGCCACCTTGACCCCACTGTCTAGACTGGGCATGATTCGCCGGTGCGGTCCCTCCACTTCAGGAATTGTCACAACACCTGGGGGTGGTCCTCGAGAACACACCTTTTTCTATACCTCTTCTAAAGGCCATGTAAGTTGCCCATCTCTACTTGACTGTGGATGAAAGACATTTGCTCCTGGCCATCTGGTGGCCTGGGGTCTGAAGAAATGGCATAGGGACAGTGCTCCCACGTTGTGCGGAGACATGAGGTCTGTTCCTCAGCTTTGTCTTCTTTCCCTTCTTCACTCAAGGGCCATTTCCCATTTCTCTGCTTCATAGGCCCCACAGGTGCTATTTGTCATGCTGACCCAGGCGTGGGGCTGCCAAGCTCAGGTTTGGCGTACCGAAGGTCAGCTGCATGTCAATCAGTCTTGTCCCCTCCTCTGCAGTGATTTGTTGGTTTTGATGTTGAATCAGTGTTTTACTTTCCCACACTAGTGACTGGGGATCTGACCCACCGCTCCTCATCCTGCCACCCTTGCCCCCCGTTCCTGCTCCCATATAAGTCCTCCCTCTGTTGCAGGGAACCTGGAGGAAAGGGAAAGATGTTGCCATATTTCCTACACTTTTAGGGCATGGACTCCCTCCTTTCCCTTTGTAAATGTCCTGGGTTCCCTGGACTCAGGGATTTGTTGGTTCAGGTTTCTCTGCATACCTGTGTATATATATATGTGTACATTTATACACACACACACACACATATATATTTAAATACACACATATATATTGTACAGAATAAAAAATGTTTTATTGAACATACTGTGCTTATGCTTAAGATACGGGCTCAGCTTCCAGAGCTAGATTCCTCTTCAGGATTAGACAAGGGAAACCCTAACACTGCTGAGCCCTGAATGGGGAAAGAACCCATCTGGTATCTCATGGAGCATTCTTTCTTTCCTCTCCCTCCTATTTGATCAGTGTTCCCCTACTGTGACCTGGCTGTTCTGGCTTATTTGCATAGCTCTCAAATGAGCAGACTAGAAAGTGAAACTGCTCCTTTTTCAGCTGATATAAGTAACCACCCCCTCCTTGAGAAGTTGGGCCCCAGCTGTGGTCGCAGTGGTGAGGACTCTGCTTCTGCGTGGTGTCAGAGATTTGGAGATTAGCTTGTCAGCTACTTAAGAATGGATCTTAGAGTCCGGGTAATCTGGCCCTCGTGCTTTCCCTAGCAATGCAAGATCACGAGAAGTGAATTTTGCATAGCCTGAACTGGCTAGCTTTCTGGAGCTCTGAGGGCCGCCAGGCCAAACCTTAGTCCTTTCTTCCTGTTTCTGTATTCAGAGTACTGTCATGTTTTATGGGACTGCGTTTTGAGTACAGATCCTTACAAAAGAAATTTAATGATAAATGTGGCCCAAGGAAAGTCCCATAAGGCATTCTGTCTCTAGGGTATTTTTCTTTTTTTTTTTTTTTAAGAGAGAAAGTACGTGCTAGCGGGCAGCTGATGGGGGTGGGGGTGTGGACAGAGAGAGAGAGAGACAAAGAAAGAAAATCTCCCAAGTGGGGCCTGGCACAGGGCTTGATATCAAGACCCCAAGATCATGACCTGGCTGAAATCAAGAGTGGGAGGCTTAACTGACTGAGCCACCCAGGCGCCCCTGTTCTGAGTATTAAAGTAATAGCCTCCCTAACTATTCGAGCTCTGCTGTTTTTAAAAATATCTGTGGCTTAACTTGCTACTGTAAGAAGCCTCTGGTTGAAGAACTTCCCCTTCCTCCTGTGTTGGGGACTAAAAGCTGTTTACTTCTCTCTATGCAGTGCTGATAAACAGCTATGAAAGAAGGTTGTATTCAGCAAAATGGTCCTGTAACTTTCGCCAGGCACTGACCTTTGCATATCTGTCTGCTGTCCCCTCTATAGGCTGATTGCTGGTATGCTGGGGCAGGGGTAGCATTTCTAAGGAAACAAAAGGGATGCTGCTGGTATTGTCATTACTAGTTACCCATTCCCCCACCTGCCTTGGCCTCTAAGTCCAATGAAACCAGTTTCTACCACATTGCGTTTCTACAGGACTCTTTCCAATCAACCAAAGTGTTCAAAATTTGTTCCACTTAATCTGTATAGTGCCCGAAGGAGAGGTATTGCTTCATTTTAGGTTCTTTTTTTTAAATTATTATTAACTTTTCACTGAATTAAGTAAGGAAATTTTAGGAAATTATCTCAGTATTTTTTTAAAGACTTTATTCATTTATTTGTCTGGGGGGATGCACAAGTAGGGAGAGCAGCAGGCAGAGGGATAAGTGGGCTCCCTGCTGATCAGGGAACCTGATACAGGACTCCATCCCAGGACCTGGGGTCATGACCTGAGCTGAATGCTGGCCGCTTTACTGACTGAACCACCCAGGCATCCCCTGATAACAGTATTTATTTATTTATTTGACAGAGATCACAAGTAGGCAGAAAGGCAGGCAGAGAGGGGGAAACAGGCTCCCCGCTGAGCAGAGAGCCTGATGTGGGGCTCGATCCCAGGACCTGGAGATCATGACCTGAGCCAAAGGCAGAGGCCTAACCGGCTGAGCCACTCAGGTGCCCCTGATAACAGTATTTAGTAAGACATCTTCAGGAACCAGTGAGCTATACCTTGCTACATTAATGAAACATTTAGGAGGATAAAAAGATACATAAAGCAGTCACCCTCCCCCAAACCAGCAGCATGTACATTTTTACACTCTTAGTCCTAGTAATCATCTAAAATTACTTAATATGCATGTTTCATCCAGTAAATATCAAGCACCTATTATGTGCAAGACACTGGAGAATTCTTGCCTTCTAGAAACTACAAATCTTGTAGGAAAAGGGCCATGTACACATTATTCAACTGCTACAAGAGGAAAATATTTTTGAAGGAAGAAGTAATTTTTTTGCTACAGTGTTTTTCAGATGCTACCCTCTTCTTCTTCAAACTAAATACAGACTCCCAATTTATAAATAAGTTTGAAGAGCGGTGGGTGATGTATGAGAGGGGGGATACATAAACCATTCTTCCTACTCACTTCCCCCAACACCACCTAGTTCAGTTCATCTGCAGTTGGGTTCTCTATGTAACACAAGGTTTCACATATCAAAAAAGCTGATTTTCCACATAGAAGAAAGCAGATTAAGAATACAGTACTATAGACATGGACAAGTGCAGAAAGCTACAGTAAACCTTAAGCTCAATATTCAAACATCAGAAGGTAAGAGATGAAGAACAGGCCAGTGACCCTGAAAGCCAAGCACTACCTCTTAAATCTGTACTTCAGCGTTTAAGGAAATGTCATTGCCCTACAAACCTGGCTGGCCATAGTATCTTCTAGATCAGTGTTTTTTAAACACCGTGGAGAATCTTATTAATGTACGGATACTGATTCAGCAAGGGTAGAGGTGAGGCTGAGACAATTTCTAATAAGTTCTCTGATAACCCTCAAAATCACACTCTGCCTAGTATGATTCTAGACATGATCTAGTTCTGATCGTGACTTAACTAATCTAAACAGAGTTCTTGAACTGGTCTGTTAACAATCTGATGCTACATTAGACCAATTGTAAGAGGTAGAAGGGCCAGTGGCTAAAATTGTGGCCATAAAAGGATATTCTTGTATGAAATTCAGTATTTATTGAGCAGCTTCTGTGTATAGAGCCCTGCCCTAAACCAGTTACCACTTTAGGTCTTCACCTCACATTCTCAAACCTCAAATATTGGTCAAAATCATTATCTGAACTGCCCCTGTCGCAGAGGTTGGGGAAAAGTTTAAAAATGTTTTTTCTCACTCAGCTTTTTTGTGCCATCTTTAAGCCACATACTCTAAATACATTTCCTTAATCTCCCATAATCTATAAAGTTTATTAGTTGTATAGATGAGGAAAAGTGAGGAAAGTGTCTCTCCTAGGCTTCAAGGCCCACATATTTGTACTCTGACACTGCCTCCCTAAACTCTAATGATTAAAAACTCAAAGCAGTTTTATCTCTGCAAGATAAAGTCAGTTTTTACATCTCCGTCAGCAGTGGAATTGGAATCCATACATGTGAAGAGATGGGGGTTTTAAGTCAGCATCTAACTGGACTGTTAATCTCTTACTAAAAATTTCATGAAGTTACGGATTTCCTTGCAAAGTGAGCATATTTCCATCTAGTTTACAGGTAAAATATTAAAACCCTGCAGCAAGCCTGAGGGCAGCACTAGTGTGTTAATGGCTTAAAGAATGATTCCAATGTCTGCATGCCCTCAGGCCTAGGGCGTTTATTACTGGAGGCTGAAGGGCTCTTGGGATTTCTTTTGCTTTGAGGAGAACTGGCAGGAACAGCCTCTGAGTTTGAGGAGTGGGGCTGCAGAAAGGATTTTTGTAACTCCAATGCAAAATGATAGTCCATGTGTTCCGGCATCTCCCATACAGGTACCAGAGAGCCACACTTCTCACAGGGTATTTGGTCTTCAGATGCCACAGGATTTGGGGTAATAGTTGATTTCTGAGCCACCTCCAGAGCATAGCTGAAAGCTAAAGAAGCAAGCCTGCTTGGGCTGTTCTGGGCCAAATCCATCTCTGTAGGAGTTGTTTCAGAGGATCCTAGCTTCAGTGCTGCTTGACAGACAGGGGTGCAATCTGGATACTCTGTTGGAAGATAGTTTGTTAACTGTTGAGGGCTAGACTGTGGATATTGTGGAGGGAAGAAAACTGAAGAATTACTAAGCTGTTTCTGCTCTAGAATTAGACTCTTCTGCTTAAAGAAGGGCTCAGTTCCCGTAGCGCGACTGGTTTGGAAAGGTAAGGAGGTCTTGGATGGTGAATTGCTCACGAGGGCCTGGGTAGTGGCAGTAAGAGATGACAGTGAAGCTTCTTTGACTTTCTGCTTTTCTGCAGCTTTTTGGAAGAATGATTCCAGAGAAGTGGTTGGTTTCTTAGTGGCTGTCACTGCTGGGCCACAGGGAGTCTTAGCTTCTGAACTGGTAACTGGCACCTTTGGCAGAGAACTTGGGTCATTGCTCAAGAAGGTGGTGATGTCTGTGCAAGATGAAGGGGCAGAGGTGGAGAATTTGGTAGCACAGAGGAAGACCATTGTGAGGGGAGGGGACCTGTATAGAAAGTAAAGGAAGAAGATTAGTACCAGGTCACAGATACAGTTTGTAAATGACTGGGATTATGATTGTGCCACAGGAGGAAACTATTACTGCAGTGTTCTTAAATTTTAGGGCATCAGATTAATACAGATTCAGTAGACCTGGACTAGGCAGAGAATATGCCTTCCTAACAAGTTCCTAGGTGATGCTGGTGTTGCTGGCTCAGGATCACACCTTGGGAGCTGCTGACCTGGTGAACACCTAACCAGGTCAGATATACAAAATGGATCCCCTGGCAGCTAGGTATTCATAAGATATATCAGAAGATACATAATAGCAGTTGTAATTCAGGATCGAGGCAAGAAATTTTATTCAGGGCAACAAAAAAACTTTAGAATATTTAGACTGTAAGTCTCTTGAAAAAAATCCTGTTACCCATTCTGTTTCTATAAAGGGTACCACCTAACCCTCATTCTGACAAACTTTCAACTTGAATTTCTAGAGAATGAAATCCCACAACTGGAATTACCTATCCTAGTCTCAGAAACATTTCAAGAAATTCATGCCAGAGTTACTTATTATGTCAATTATTAAAATAATTTTCACATAAGTTGTATTTCAGAAGGTAAAACGTGCTTTTATATACAGATTAGTACCTTAATGTGGTAAAGAGTAAATGCCTTTTTAAAACTGTTAGGACGGTATCTCACTGTTCTCTGGTTTCTTGCTTTTGAACAGTCTTAGAATCAGATAATTTGATGCTTCCCTTTCAATAGGTTTCACACTCCTGGTAAGTATTTGTTAGAGTCTGTTTCATATGAACACAAATTTATAAATGATAAATTTATCATTTAGTTCAGTGAAACTGTTTCAGTATTTGAAAATAAACACATGTACCAGGAAGTAGAAGCTAAACAAATTATTCTACACAAAGAACAAAGATTCCAGCTTTAGCGACCCCATCATATTGTAGGTCTGCACATACAATAGTAGTACCCACATAGATAGATAAGCAATTAACGTAGGTGTTCAATGAAACTTTTGTTGTCTGTCTGTTTATTTATTTATTGTTGAGTTGCATTAGTTTCAGGTTAAACTTTTATCATCTTCAATACAGACCTGTAAGTAAGCAACCAATTTATGTTTCTCACATAATTATATTTCCATTGTGAATTAGGAGTACTTTTTTCAATGTAACAAGCAATGTTAAATCAACAGAGGAATCCAATACTGAAAATCATTAATATCAGAACAATAAATGAACACATTCCAATGATATATTTAGTTATTTTTCATTACTAAATGAAGTAAAATTTAATATGACATTCAGTATTATACCAGTGGAGCTTGTGATTGAGCTGGGATGTTAAATTGAGACTATCAATAAATACAGGTCACTTTCATTTTCAAGTGTTTTAAGATAATCTTATCAAGTTCTAAGATAGAACAGTCAAGTATTGAGAGAGAAGTTGCCAAATGTATTCTTGAAACTTGAGTTCCATACTCACACATGCAACTGGCCCTTCCCTCTGACTGCAGCAGATGTGGGGATAATATTGGTTTACTCTGCCTCTGAAACCCACCCCTGAGAACTGGAATGCGCCACATGTAGGCAAAGAAGCGGTAGCTGAGCTGCCTTGTTTCTGGTGTTTCTGTTGTGCTCTGCCATTCCTTTCTGTGACCTAGTAGGACCTAGCTAGATTCACTACCAAGAACGTACTCTTGCTGGAAAGCTGTATACCCACGAATTTTAGATCAAGTCAGGGTATAAGTGTCTTCTGAGAAGACAAGCTAGAATTCGACTCACCAGTCAGTTTTGATTCCTGAAGTGTTACAGTTCCTGATGACAGCAAACGCATCACGGCTCATCTTGTGAGCATCATAGCGGGTAAGAGCACAGCAGCGGCGTGTGCTGCTGAGACGTCTGTCTCCCTGTACACGAATGATCACAGCCAACTGGGTGGCCACCCTGTCATTCTGTGGGTATAAAAGGATTGAGACCAGAACTGAAGTTATTGTGAGCATCTGGATTCTATATATTGAACTGTGTGAGGAGGAAATTACAAGAACCAGGGTGACAGAATGGTTTGGAAATAAACATAATTAATACTTTAAACAATGAAGTGACAAGGATCTTACACGTCCAGAATTACTTTTGGCATAAAGTCCTTTTAAGCTTAAAGACATGAATTTCTGGAAAGACAGATACAGATCCCTACTATGTTGCATTAGATACAAAGTGGGAAGAAAAGCCCCACTTTAAGGCTTTGAAAGCCTATGAAGGCTTATAAGGAGAAATGAGAACAAAGCGACACCTAGTGAGCAAAGGCAAGTAGGCCCATAAGAACTGGGATCCTCTCCCTCTTTAAGTGGCCCACCGAAGAACAAACATTCATCACCACCAATTCAGCTGACAAGGGGCAAACAGGTAGTTGTGGGTGATATCTGACAGTACAGTTGTTGACTTGTAGGACTCCTAGATGTGGAAATATGAGAGAACGTATCAAATAATACCATCAGGAAAGTACAAAACCCCACAGAATGGGAGAAAATATTTGCAAATAATCTGATAAGGAACTTATACCCTGCATATATAGAGAACTCTTAAAACTCAGTAATGAAGAAACCGCTTCAAAAACGGGCAAAGGATCTTGACAAATTTCTCCAAAGAAGATAAGAAAATTGCCAATAAGCACCTAAAAACCATAATGAGATACCACTTCACACCCACTAGGATGGCTAAAATAAGAAAAAGTAACAGGATATAGTGAAATTAAAACCTTTTTACATTGCTGGGAATATAATGTAGCACAGTAACAGTCTGGTGTTCCTCGAAATGCTAAATATAGTTACCATGTGAACCACCAATTCTAATCTTAGGAATATACCTAACAGGAATGAAACATATGTCTACACAAAAATCTGTACATGAATGTTCATGGCAACATGGTTCATAATAGCCAAAAGGCAGAAACAACTCAAATATCCATTCACTGATGAATAGATAAACAAAATATGGTATATCCATATAATAGAGTATTATTCATTCATAAAAGGACAAAAGATACTGATACATGTGCCAGTATGAGTGAGCCTTGAAACTATTATGTTAACCAAAGGACTTCAAGCCAGCAAAAAGGCCACATATTGCCTTAGTCCACTTATGTGAAATGTCCAGAATAGTAAGTCCTATGAAGACAAAGCACACTAGTGGTTGCCTAGGATTGGGTGAGTAACTGCTAATGAGTACAGGATTTCTTTTCTGGGTGATGAAATGTTCTTAAATTGATTGTGGAATGGATGAACAATTCTGAAATATACTAAGTAGAAACTACTGGGCTGTATACTGTAAATGGGTGAATTTTATGTCATGTAAAATATATAATCAATAAAGCTATTTCCCAAAGATTTTTTTAAAAAATTTACTTATTTGAAAGAGAGAATGAGAGAGAGGGAGAGGGAGAAGTAGGCTCCCCACTGAGCAGGGAACCTGACACAGGGCTCGATCCCAGGACCCTGGGATCATGACCTGAGCTGAATGCAGATGCTTAACCAGCTGAGCCATCCAGGCACCCCAATAAAGCTATTGTTTTAAAAAGGAAAGGATAAAGAAACTAATCATCAGATGTCAAGTCTTTGACTTCATACTCTATCTCTAAAACTGCCAGTACTTCTCTGTCACCTGGACTGTGTTTAAGTTCCAATAATTTATAGTCTAATCCCTGAATGCCCTATTTAATGGCTCTGTACTTTGAAGAAGATCCACTGTATATTCAGGACTGCAGGAGAGATTAAATAAGAAATATCCCAAAGAGTAGAGGCAAATAGTAAGGAGGGAGATGGGGTAGTCAGTTCATATATTCACAGATCTAGGCTTTCAAAGATCATGTCGAGTTTTATGGAAGGACATAAAAGATTTCCTAGTCTGGTATTTTTTTTTTTTTAAGATTTTATTTATTTATTTGACAGAGAGAGATCACAAGTAGGCAGAGAGGCAGACAGAGAGAGAGAGAGGAGGAAGCAGGCTCCCTGCTGAGCAGAGAGCCTGATGCAGGACTCTATCCCAGCACCCTGAGATCATGACCTGAGCCGAAGGCAGCAGCTCAACCCACTGAGCCACCCAGGCGCCCTCTGGTATCTTTCTGTATCTTTGTCTCTACTACTTCTCCAGGTAAGCAACAACTGGTATTTAAATCCCAAAGCTCATCCCAAGAATAAAGAAAGAAAATCTTACATCATTTCGGTCCTTGATTAGTCTCTCCTCTAGTTCATGGGCTAATTGCAAAAGCCACCATTGTACCTAAAAAAGTGTTGAGACTTTAATCTTTAAAAATTTAAAAATTCTAGGTTTGTTATAATACTAGATGGAGGATTTGTTCTGTTCTCCCACAAATGTAAATGTACAATAAAGTCTCCTCCATAACCAAGGGATCACCAGATCATAGACCTTTTCTGACCTGCCCTAGCTCAAGATTTTCATTTTCTTTTCTGGCTGACATGCCATCAGGTGAACTTCAGGCATGTTTCAGCTCTGAGAAAAATAACACACACAAACTTGGGGCATAATATCCCAGGCCTTCCACATTACCACCTATCAAAAAAAAAAAGAAATTTCATTTCGAATTTCACTTAGTTCCATTTTATTTCTTTTTGGATGGAAAATATAATACATAAAGCTCAATTTTCAACACACACACACACACACCCCTTCCTACTTTACAACAGAAAGGTTCCATCTAACTTATTAAATGTCCTGCAGTTACCAAAACCTAACCCCTTTAAAAGAGGCAATGTTCAAGAAGGCCTGCCTACCTGCTCCTGAGTAGCCAGAGCCGTCTTTCCTGGGAAGTTCTTGCTGCAGCCAATGGTTTTAGGTAGTTTCCTGGGTTTAACTGGATCGTGCTCAATCCCACGGCACATGGCATATAGCCAAGATCTAATAAAAGCAGCAAAAAAACTTTAAGGTAAAAGCAAATGATTATTCTTGTTAAAGTAAAATACCTACATTGCGCTACCCTTTTATCTCCTTCATGGAAAAGGAAAATTTTGTCTAAAATTAAGTATACCTCACCTCTGACAGAATCCCTGCACTTCCCAAAGAAATCTAGTGCAATATATGCCAAGGAGAGGGACACTTGGTTATGCTTTTTAAAGCCAAGTCATTTATATTTTTGGAAAAGCACGGAGCAAGCCACTGATTCATATCCCCCAAATTTGGGGTATTTACTAAAAGATTTTAAGCATTTTAGCACACAGAAATTATGTATATATCCAAGCCTATCAACCTACTTAGGGAAATGAAAAACTACTCCAGAGAGGCCACAGTGATTTAATATTTTAAAGCAAAAGGACCAATGAAATTACCTCAAGGAACAAATGTTAAAGATAGGTCTAAATTTTACTGGGTGCTTTTGTCCATATTTGAAATTAGCATCTCCATAAAGTTTATGATTGAAAAGTATTAGGAATCGCTTACCCATTCTTCTCCCCAAAATGACTCTGGAGCTGAGATTCAGTGAACTGAGTAAGTTCACCCATGTATTCCACCCCCAGGATTTCAATGACAGAGGCACCTAGTTTTCCTCCAAGACTACGGCTAACAAAAGAGATAAAGAATTTATAGGTCACATCATAAATATCTGGTTAGCAGCAGACATAAGAAATTTTGCTTGTGTAAGTAACTCTCCTGAGGATTCAGGGAAAATGAGAGCACTTATTGGTCAGTCTTAGTCTTATAAACTACTAATTTTCTAGTGTAAGACTGGATGATTCTGGAAATTCAAATACACTTGGAGTTACGACCTGGGAATATTAACAATAGCATCAACTAAAGGTTAAAGTCATTGATTAGTTTTCAAGTCATCTGTATGTAAAACTTTTAATTGTACAGGATCTACTATCCCATTTAGGGATTAAAATTCTCACCCCAGGGGTGCCTGGGTGGCTCAGCCAGTTAAGCATCTGCCTTTGGCTCAGGTCCTGATCCCAGAGTCCTGGGATAAAGCCCCACATGGGATCCCTGCTCAGTGGGGAGACTGCTTTTCCCTCTTCCTCTGCCGGCTGCTCCCCCTGCTGTGCTCTCTCTCTCTCTCTTTCTGTGTCGAATAAATAAAATCTTTTAAAAAAGAATATAATAATAATTATTAAGCTTGGTCTTTGAGGCCACCTATAATCTGTTCTCGACCTACCTTTTCAGTACTATTTCTCTCACATAATTCTTTTTGGTCCAGTTAACTAGTTTAAGTCCCAGCTCACTGAAAATACTTTATACTTTTCCTCTCTGTGTGTTCAAAACATTATTGAAATCAGAATTGTTCTTCATTTCTCATCTGACAAAACAAAATGTCATGTCTTTTTCATAAATCCTCAGATCTCTTTTCCATGAACTCTGGTAACTACCTGTACAACTCACTTAGCAACTACTCATGTACAGTCTTTTTTTTTTTTTTAAAGATTTTATTTATTTATTGGACAGAAAGAGCCAGAGAGTACAAACCAGGGGGTGAATGGCAGAGGGAGAAGCAGCCCTCCTTCCACTGAGGGAGGGAGCCCGATGTGGGCTAGATGTGGGGCTGGGATCATGACCTGAGCCAAAGGCAAATAACCAACTGAGCCACCTAGGCAGGTCAGTCATGTACAGTCTTTTTTTTAATTTTAAGATTTTATTATTTATTTGACACACAGAGATCACAAGTAGGTAGAGAGGCAGGCAGAGAGAGCGGGGGCGGGGGTGGGGGGAAGCAGGCTCCCTGCTGAGGGGAGAGCCCAATGCAGGGCTCCATCCCAGGACCTCGGGATCACGGAATCACGACCTGAGCCAAAGGCAGAGGCTTTAACCCACTGAGCCACCCAGGCGCCCCAGTCATGTACAGTCTTGGTAGCACTTTCACTGTTGCTTTCAACTGTTACATCTTGTCCCTTCCACAGTATTTTACGCCACTGTCAAGGACACACATTGGTATGGTCAGCTTAATTATTCACATTGTTTAGCTTTTTCTCTCATACGTAGTTTGGGAGTAATTCAGCAGCCCTGAACACCTTGATCTCATATTAGAAGAAAAATAAGTAAAATTTCTATTTGTTTTGTTATTTGTTATTTAATAACAGACTTGAATAAAAAGGCTATAGGGAAATTAAATATATAGCTAAAAACCAGTTCATTTTTAAAATTCAGGATTAAATAACTTCCACAGATAATCCAGAATTGAACGTTCATCAGGAACAAAAGTCTCTGTGTTTTTCAAAATCTCCTGTGTTATCACCCTTCTACCTTCTTGGCTATGGCTACCTACTTTTCCTGGCTTCAGTCTTTCATAAGGAGCAGAAGAAACCAGAGAGTGCCCGCATGAAGTATGCGAGTGAAATGGAAGGTACTCCTTGAATACTTACATTTTGCCAATAGGCATTTGGCTGAAGAGCTGCGGGACTGACCCATGTGAGACCAGGGTCTGGCGGTTGGGCTTGTTCAGTCCACAGGCCAGTTTTGCCAGGACCTGGAGCATGGAAAGGATAAAAACTTCCTTACTGCCAACCTCACCCACACAGAGAGTTGGTGAATATTAACACACACAAACAAACACAGGCACTGCTTAAGGGCTGTAACTAATGGTTTCCACATTAAAATGAAAACCAAAACCAGAAACTCAAGACCTCTCTAAACCTTGGTATCCCACAACATCCTCAGTGGAAACTATGACCCATTATCATCCTCATTGTTCTTTCCACATCTTCTATTCTGTTTTCCTTTGTCATTTTTCCATCCCCATCTATTCCTTAAGGCTCTCTGACTTCAAGAGGGTAAAAAGCCCAGAGAAGCTGCAGAAGAAACTTCTATACGATGCATTTCTTGGCATGTCCATATAAAAATGCTGAAGCCAACCTGTTTTACCCTACCCCATTTATTTACATTACTTGATTAATTTTTGAGTCCTGGATTTAACACAGTTTACCATAATTTATCTGTGATAGAGATTGGACTCAAAATGATCATCGAATTAGTATACATCTTATACTAGAAACAAGACTTCAAAATGAAAAACCCTAAGTCTTTGAGAACTCTTTTGAAAGAATAAGGTGCTTCAGTGGTAGCATTTCATAAATTGTAACTGGCAGGAAAAGTATAAAATTATCCTTTAAATTCATTGGAGATATTCTCTGGAACTTCTCCTAGGCAATATTTAGTCTTATTTAAATTACTACAGTGGGACTTTGGTTTCCCCTCCCTTCACCCAATCACAAAAATATTCTAAAACTCTGTGGGATAGTTTGGTGATTGGAGGAACGGGGCAAAGGTAGAAACTAGGAATAATCAGGCACTGCCCAATTATTGAGCCTAGTTAGAAGGGGATGAAGATCCCAGACCCTCACTGTACTTTAATAAAACCAGTTATTCAGCCCCTGATTATTGATAATTATCTGTGGTCCCTATACCAAAACAGTGATCCAAATTAATAAAATTTTATTATTCTATCTTTCTTACTGCTCACTAGGAAGGAAGGAATAGGCAAAAACCTACTCAGGCAATTCCACGAAAGTATTGAGATAATACTTTTCAGCAAGTGAAAAGAAATAGGTTTGTATATAAAATTGAAAGATTGACATTTCTATACATAGTTCAGTCATTAAGGAAATATTTTGGACACAACTATATAAATAAGCATTTTCTGCTGGTTTTTCAGATTGCTGCTTAGGCAAGTACATGTTCAAAGACAATTTCCCTTGTTAGAGAATTACCCAGGCTTTTGTTCGGTCTGCAAAACATTTTTTTTAAAAGATTTTATTTACTGGAGAGAGAGAGGGAGGGAGGAAGGGAGGTAGAGAGAGCACAGAGGAAGAGGGAAAGCAGACTCCCCACTGAGCAAGGAGCCTGATACACTGCTAGGCTGGATCCCAGGAGCCTGAGATCATGACCTGAGTGGAAGGCAGCCACTTAACCGACTGAGCCACCCAGGTGCCCACACAAAACAAATCTAAATAGAAACCCATTTCAAAGTATGCATGTAATGGTTTAAATGCCCCACTCATATCCATCCATGCTGCATTTAACTAAGATATGTTTCTCCTTGAAACCCACTATTAGCCTTCACCTTATTATGTGAAATTCCAGCTGAACACTGAAAGCCCGTCTCCTTCTCTATGGCTGCTCTCATTTCCTCCACAATCACTGCTCCAACAGTGAGCTGCAGGTCTGGAGAGGTGGGGTTATCAATCTGAAGAGAATCAAGCCATTGAAATAAGCCTTGTTTTCGCGTCTCCTCTGAAAAAATTGAAAGGCTGTATTTAGACATTTTTTTAAAGTCAGGATTTTGTGTTCTCTAATACAGAAATGCTTCCTTTTCACAGTACTTTAGCTAATGTATGTTTTCTTTTCTGTTTTTCTGTTGGTTTGTTTTTTAAGAGAGAGACAGAGAACATGAGTGGAGAGAGGGAGATGCAGAGGGAGAAGCAGTCTCCCCACTGAGCATGGAGCCAGATGTGGGGTTTGATCCCAAGACCCCAAGATCACAACCTAAGCTGAAGTCAGACACTTAACCAACTGAGCCTCCCAGGTGCCCCAATACGTACGTTTTCAAACATAAAAAAATGGCTCTTGTTTAAACTTCTGGGTAAGAGAGATCAATTTCTCCTTCCTATCAATTCCAGAAGCCTTAGCTTCAGCGTAGGCTGAAACTTATAATATTCAACAAATATTTTTTATTAATGTAGTCTTTCATGATTTATGATTTTATTTTTATTTTTTAAAAGATTTTATTTATTGGAGAGAGAGACAGTGAGAGAGAGCATGAGAGAGGAGAAGGTCAGAGGGAGAAGCAGACTCCCCGTGGAGCTGGGAGTCTGATGGAGGACTCGATCCTGGTCCTCTGGGATCATGACTGAGCCGAAAGCAGTTGCTCAACCAACTGAGCCACCCAGGTGTCCCTCATGATTAATGATTTTAAAGTACATGTTTTCTCTCTCCGGTTCTCTGGAACTTACTTTTTCCAACCCTCCCTAGTACCTTCTCCCCCCAAGAATTCTGTTATTCAATTAGAAAATACTCAGAATTAAATCATGCTTCAAAATAAATGCATTTATATATTTTTAGAGACTGATTCTCCTGGTGAGTAGCTAAAATTCTGGTGAGACACTAGTTTTTTATTCTACTGACAAGCTACTGAAATTAGATGTAGCTTTGGACTCAGGGCCTTGAAAATATTTTATTATCCAATTAGAACTAGTCAGTTTTGAAAAAGCCTAAAAAATGATTATAAAGCAAGGGAGGTAGGTATATAGAAAATCTAGACATGCTGGTTTGGACAGACAGTAATGAGGTATGAACAAGGCAAGAAAATACACTCAAATTATTGTGAAGAGGTATTAGCAAAGGTTCACATATATAGAGGAGGAAGATGAGCACACAGAAGTATTTTCCAACTCTTTTTTTTTTTTTAAGATTTTATTTATTTATTTGAGAGAGAGAGAGAGAGAGATCACAAGTAGGCAGAGAGGCAGGCAGAGAGAGAGGTGGGGAAGGAGGCTCCCCGCTGAACAGAGAGCCCCATGCCCACAGGCCCGATCTAGGACCCTGACATCATGATCCAAGCTGAAGTCGGAGGATTAACCCACTGAGCCACCCAGGCGTCCTGTATTTTCCAACTCTTGATGACTGCTGCTTCTCTCATTTGCTGGCTTATCGTCTCCCTCTAACACTCTGGCAGATACTGAGCAACATTGTCTTATCTGTATCCGTGCTTTTTTTCTCTTGGTGAACTGGTACTGGCTTACGTTTCAATTTGCTTATGCTGAATGCACACAAATCTTCACCTCTATTCTCAAACTCTTAAACTCTAATCCCTTAGCTCCACCTCCACACAGAATACCTCTTCTTGAATTTTTCATTATAGTTTCAAACCATTATAGTTTCAAACTATAGTTCACTATACTCTCTAAACTTAATGAAAATCAATCGTTATATGTTCCTTCTCAAATATTCTTTTTTCCAAACAACTCCCTATTCCTTCCTCCCTCCCTCCCTCCTTTCTCTTATCTCTCTCTCTTCCTCTTTCTTTTTTCCTTTCTCCCTGTCTCTTTTTTTCTTCCTCTTTCTCTCCCCCCCGCTCTCCCTTCCCTTCCCCCCTTTTTAAAAAAAGATTTTATTTATTTGACACAGAGAGAGAAAGAGAGATCACAAGTAGGCAGAAAGGCAAGCAAAGAGAGAAAGGGGCAAGCAGGCTCCCTGTTGAGCAGAGAGCCAGATGTGGGGCTCAGTCCCAGGACCCTGAGACCATGAACTGAGCCGAAGGCAGAGGCTTAACCCTCTGAGCCACCTAGGTGCCCTCCCTTCCTCTTTCTTTCTTCTCTCTCTCTTTCTTACCGTCTTTCTTTCCTAGGCTCCATAACCCCTCATGGAGCCCAACACAGGGCTTGAACTCACAACTCTGAGATTAAGACCAGAGCTGAGATCAAGAGTTGGACGCTTAACTGACTAAGCCACCTAGGAACCCCACAACTCCCTATTTTTATTAAAGGTTTAAAATTCCAATAATATTGGCTTCCTTTCTCTTTTATTCCCCATTATTTGGTCGATTTTTTGGTCAACAAAACCACTTCAAAGTATTTCATATATCCATTGCAACCTGCCCTATCTTGTTCAGCTTTTCTTCATTCTTGCCCAGACCACCATAATTCCTAAACTACCCTCTCCCTGAATGCATTTACACAATGCCCATGAATGAAATATTCCCCAATGTTATCCATCTTATCCTCTCTTCAAAACCAATGTTAGGGCACCTGGGTGGCTCGGTCAAGTAAGGGTCTGTCTTCGGCTCAGGTCATGATCCTAGGGTCCAGGGATCGAGTCCTGCATCAGGCTCCTTGCTCAGCCTGGAGCCTGCTTTCCCCCTGCCTGCTGCTCCCCTGCTTGTGCTCTCTGTCAAGAAAATGAATAAGATCTTAAAAACAAACCAACCAACTGAAACTGTTGTTAGCTCTCTCATACCTATAGAATAAAGTACCAACTCTATAAAACTGGCACTGAAGACCATCTGGCCTTTTCAATTCATCTTCCATTAATCTCAAATTTGTTATATCCTTAAATTTCCTGAACATACACTGTTTCAACTTTAAGACATCCCTTATCCTATTTCCCTGCTCTTCTTTCCTTTTTTTTTTTTTTTAAATATTTATTTATTTGTCAGAGAGAGAGGGAGAGAGAGCGAGCACAGGCGGACAGAATGGCAGACAGAGGCAGAGGGAGAAGCAGGCTCCCTGCCAAGCAAGGAGCCCGATGTGGGACTCCATCCCAGGACACTGGGATCATGACCTGAGCCGAAGGCAGCGGCTTAACCCACTGAGCCACCCAGGTGTCCCCCTGCTCTTATTTCTGATCTTCCTTTGCTTAAATACTACTCAGGGCACCTGGGTGCCTCAGTTGGTTAAGCAACTGCTTTCGGCTCAGGTCATGATCCTGGAGGCTCAGGATTGAGTTCCACATTGGGCTCCCTGCTCAGGGGGAAGTCTGCTTCTCCCTTGGGCCATTTCCCTTCTTATGCCCTTTCTCTTTCTCTCTCAAATAAGTAAAATCTTTGAAAAAAAGACTTTCTTTAAAAAAAATATTATTTATACTTCAGGGTTTATTCAAGCTTCATCTATCATGTGGTATTCTCCAACTAGTCTAGCTAACTTTGGGGTGCCCCGTTAAAGTCCTTTAGCTCTTATATAGCATAATTGTTAAAAGAATATTCTGTAGTTAGGCAGTGTTCAAATACTGACTTTAGGGCGCTGGGTGGCTCAGTGGGTTAAGCCGCTGCCTTCGGCTCAGGTCATGATCTCAGGGTCCTGGGATCGAGTCCCGCATCGGGCTCTCTGCTCAGCAGGGAGCCTGCTTCCCTCTCTCTCTCTCTGCCTGCCTCTCCATCTACTTGTGATTTCTCTCTGTCAAATAAATAAATAAAATCTTAAAAAAAAAAAAAAAATACTGACTTTATCACTATGTGGCTTTGAACAAGTTCTGTAATTCTCTGTTTCAGTTTCATGGTCTATGACATGAGTTTGAGTATTGTATCATAGGATTATTATGAGGAATTATATATAATGTGTGTATATGTGTGTATATGTGCATATATGTGTGTGTATGTGTATACATACATATATATAATCTTATATAAAGCTCCTTAGCAGTGTCTTGCATGTGTTAACAACAGTAAATATAACATCCTTTTTTTGTTTGTTTCTCATGAATTTATTAAATTATATTTGACAGGGGCGCCTGGGTGGCTCAGTGGGTTAAAGCCTCTGCGTTAGGCTCAGGTCATGATCTCAGGGTCCTGGGATCGAGCCCCGCATTGGGCTTTCTGCTCAGCAGGGAGCCTGCTTCCCCCTCTCTCTATGCCTGCCTCTCTGCCTACTTGTGATCTCTGTCAAATAAATAAATAAATAAATCTTTAAAAAATTATATTTGACAGTTGAAGCAAAAATTAAAACCACTTAGTATTTATTAGGTTTGGGAAAGGAAAAAATAAGAATTTATTGAAATTGTGGGATTTGGGGGGCATTTTTCCCAAGTACTAGAGCTAAATTTGCTTTGCTTTAGATTTCTTCATTATTGTTTTCCCAAATTATGTAATGTTACAATCTTGTTACTCTATATCCATTTCAATTGAACAGGGCCACAAAAGAGAAGCATTTCGCTTATCTCCTTCTCTAGTTGATAAGAAGAATCTATACCATTTTGGTTTTTCTCTGATACACTGAAGTGGACCAGAAGAAGATTCTGGAAGTTTTGGTGTAAAATGACCACTAGAACTGAGAGACTTCCCCTTTCATATTGAATTATCTCAGCAGCTTTGTGGAAACCAATTGACCAAAAAATATGGCACTCTATTTGTGTACTTCCTATCATCCTGTACCATGGATCTGTCTCATCTTACACCAATACTACACTGCTCCAGTTACTGTAAATTTATAGTTAAATCTTAAAACCAGAGTGTTTAAATCTTCCAACTGAGTTCTTTTTCAAAGTTGTTTGGCTACCCCACATCCTTTACATTTCCATACAAATTTTCAAGTCAATTTGGCAATTTCTACAAAGTCCTGCTGAGTCAAGAAGGGAATGCAATGAATCTTAGGTCAATTTGAGGCAACCTGAGCTCTAATAACATTTAGTCTTTTGATCCATGAGCATATTATATCTCTCCATCTATTTCATTTTTTCTAATTTTTAAAATTTTTTTAAAAAGATTTTATTTATTTATTTGACACAGAGAGAGATCACAAGTAGGCAGAGAGGCAGGCAGAGAGAGCGGGGAAAGCAGGCTCCCTGTTGAGCAAGGAGCCCAAAGTGGGGCTCAATCCCAAGGCCCTGAGATCGTGACCTGAACTGAAGGCAGAGGCTTAACCCACTGAGCAACCCAGGCACCCCCATTTATTTAATTTTTCTTCTCAGGCATTATGTTTTATAGTTTGGTTTTTGTTTTCTTGAGAAAGAGAAAGAGAGAGCAAAGTGAGGTGAGGGGCAAAGGGTGAAGCAGACACCCCACTGAGTAGGGAACCCAACGCAGGGCTCAATTCTGGAACTCCGGGATCATGACCTGAGCCAAAGGCAGATACTTAAATGACTGAGCCATTCAGGCACCCCTGTTTCATAGTTTCTAGTTAACTAGTTTTTCATATATATATATATTTCACCTATATACATTTCTCTAATAATTTCATGATTGTAATGCTATTGCAATAACATGGCTTTTTAAATTTCAATTTCCCATCTTAAATTTTAGTGTGTATAAATGCTACTGATTTTTACATATTGACTTCATCCCCTGCAACCTTGCTAATCTCACTTATTTTGGGGGGAAGGGTGGGGTAGATTCTTTATGATTTCTTACAAACATGATTATGTCATGTGGAAAGTTTACTCTTTCCTTCACATCTAAATATCTTCTATTTCCCCTTCTGCTCTGATTGCATCAGTACCTCCAGTACAATGATGAACAGAACCAGCAGAAGAGTGAGCGCTGATGAGTTGTGCCAAAACTTTGGGGTTAAACTGATAAATCTCTAGCTATATGCCACAACTCCAGGCACCATAACTATAAAAGAGAAGTTCCTGTACTGATAATGAGTGTGCCCTCCTTTATGCTATCAGCTGATTAATGTCTTCCAAGCTACTTCTGGTTGTTGGCAGAATTTGGTCCCCATTTTCTTGCTGGCTGTCAGCAGAGGGCAACTCTCAGAGCCTAGCCATGGGGGCCTCCTCCAAAAGCCCTCTGAGAATATGGCAGCTTCCTTTTCAAAGCCAGCAGGGGACCCTTCCAATCCCACCACTCTCATCTTTAACAATGATTTATAATTTCTTATACAACTACACAACTGCTTCATGTCCTAGGCATTCAGAAGATGTTCATTATATGTTTAGAAAGAAAGAAATTAAGAGCAAAGGGAGGAGATAACTAAGGAGTTCCTTAACTGATACAAACTACTTAGAAAATGGCCTTGAAAGGAAAGTTTTCAATCTGACAGTTTTGAGTATTATTTTTAAGTAATTCTACCACTTAAAGCTTTCTACACACATAACTATTTTCAGAAACAGAAAATAAGTTGCAAACACAGTATGGCTGATTGCCAGCTCTGTATTAAGAGGTAGGACGGCAAAGTTAACAGAAACTTCAGTATCAAAACATCGGAAATACCTGACTTCTTTTCCTAGGTTTGAAATAAATCACATCCATGAAAAATAATTTCTAGAAGAAGATTATACACACTTAGATCAGTTAAATTCTATTATCAGTTTTTTTGGTTGCACACATCATAAGAGGACCCTGGAATATAATATGAAATATCATAAACCATTTACTAGGCATTACACTTTTTTGAGCACTATAAATAAAAAGATAGTTTACTTCAACTGGAAATTCAATACTTAAACTGGACACACTAAAGCAATAGTTACAGAAGACATACAGAAATAAGACTTGTTTATAAACATCTGCATTTTTGATTAAAAAAAAAAAAGGTGTAGAACAAAGAGCAGCATGTCCATTTGAGTTGAGGTAACATTTGCCACCAATGAAGGTATATACCATAGTCTTCAGCCAGAGAGCTCTTTAAAGATGAGTTGGAGCCAAAAATACAAATGTAATGTGTAATAACAGTTCCTATTCTGAGGTATATGGTTTTCAGAGGGTCTGTGAAACTCGTGAAAACTGCACACAGAACTACCTTATGTGTAGATATGTATTTTTCTGAGGCAAGCAAGGGTCCATACTTTGAAAAAATTTTCAAAAGGGGATACAGCCCTCAAAAAAACCTGCAAAGAATCAATGATTTTTAAGTATTATAAAACTAATTTCAAGTGTTTTAAAGCATTAGCCTCACAGTAAAATGTGGTACACAAAGCTAAGACCAAAGAAAAACCTTCTTTATTATGATCGTTAGCTTTCTTCCTTTTTTTTTTTTTAATTTGAGGTAGAACACGCAAAAGAGAGAGCACAAGCTGGGGTACAGAGGGAGAGGAAGAAACAGGGAGCACGATGTGGGGGTTCAGTCCCAGGATACTGAGATCATGACCTGAGCCGAAGGCAAGAAGCCAGATGCTTAACTGACAGAGCCATCCAGATGCCCCTGATCGTTAAATTTCTGACTCTGGTCGCAGACTACTAAGAAAAGAAAATCATGACATATTTCATCATCAAATGTTTATGTATTATAACTGCCTCCTTTAAGTGGCACATTTTTTTCTTTTAAAGATTTTATTTATTTATTTGACAGAGAGAGAGAGAGAGAGAGCACACAAACAAGCAGAGGGATTGGCAGGCAGAGTGAGAAGCAAGCTCCCTGCTGAGCAAGGAGACCGATGCAGGGCTTGATCCCAGGACCCCAGGATCATGACCTGAGTCGAAGGCAGATGCCTTACTGACTAAACCACCCAGACGCCCCTAAGTAGCACATTTTTATTGTCCATTGTATTTTCCTGAAGGAATTGAAGGATTTGCAGCCTCCAGGTTGATAAACTCTGCTATATCAGGATCAGAGAATAAAATGATTCCTCAATTGTCTTTCTCACAAGCTTCCCTGGGCAGTTGTACTACTACCACCCTTCAACAAGTTAAAGGCTTATCATACAACTGTTCAATGGCAAAGGACACTTTAAATCTTACATCTTATTTTAAAATATGGAACCCATGGGAAATTTACCACTTTAACTAGAAGTAAGCTAAACTCTCCTTGAGCTTTTTCTAGACAAATCTCTACTGTTTGTACAATAACAGATTGCCTTAATGTTCTCCCCCATTAGAAGTTAACTTGCTATAGGCTGGTATCCAGTCCCCCCCCCCTTTTTAAAGATTTATTTGTCAGAGAGAGAGGGAACATAAGCAGGGGGAGTGGCAAGCAGAAGGAGTTGCAGGCTCCTCGATGAGCAAGAAGCTGGAGGTGGGACTTAATCCCAGGGCCCAGGGGTCATGTCTAGAGCCAAAGGAGACGCTCAAACTATTGAGCCACCCAGGTGTCCCAAAGTTTCCTTTTGGTTAATAGCCAGCATGCAGAAGTTTTTACTGAAAAAGCACTTCTGAATAAGAACAATGTTACAAAATAATAGTTCTAAGAGTATATGTTACAAATAAAGAGGAGATACACTGTTCTGAAGATAGCCTTTATGAAAAGTACTAGAAAATGTCTAGGACAAACTGTATATCCCAGTTAAAAAGCCTGTAACTGCCAAATTCTTTGCTCTGGGAGATCCAGCTGAATTCCAGTTTCATAATATTTGATTTAAAAAACGTAAGGCCCAGATTCTCTTATATCTGTTATCTAGAACTATTAAAAATTAGCAATATCACAAAAGCAAAATTTTTGTTGCCCTATTTTTTTTTAAGATTTTATTTATTTATTTGACAGAGATCACAAGTAGGCAGAGAGGCAGGCAGAGAGAAAAGGGGAAGCAGGCTCCCCGCTGAGCAGAGAGCTGGATGTGGGGCTCTATCCCAGGACCCTGAGACGATGACCTGAGCAGAAGGCAGAGGCTTAACCCACTGAGCCACCCAGGTGCCTGTTGCCCTAATTTTAAGAAATTATTTTTAACCGTCGAGTAAATTTATTAAAAGCATTGTCATGCAGATTACAGGCATATCTTGATTTTTTGTGCCTTGCTTCAATGTGTTTTTATAAACTAAAGATTTGTGTCAACCCCACAAGAAGTAAATATATTGGCACCATTTTCCCAAAAGCATTTGTTCACTTTGTATCTTTATGTTACATTTTGGTAATCCTCACAATATCTCAAACCTTTTCATTATTGTTATATTTGTTATAGTGATCTGTAATCAGTGATTACAACTTGCTGAAAGGTCAGGTGGTTAGCATTTTATAGCACAAAGTTTTTTAAAATTAAGGTATGTACATTTAAAGATATGACACTATGGTGCCTGGATGGCTCAGTCGGTTAAGCGTCTAACTCTTGATCTGAGGGTTGCGAGCTCAAACCCTGTGCTGGGCTCCACATTGGACGTGCAGTCTACTTATAAACAAACAAACAACACTTTGTACACTTAATAGATGACAGTATAGTATAAACATAACTTCTATATGCACTAGGAAACCAAAAAATTAACCTGACTTACTTTACTGAGATATTTGGTTGTGGATAGTTTGGTTACCGAAATATCTCTGAGTTATGCCTGTATAATACAAGTTTTTTCACGTAGGTAAAATAAAGATGAACTTATAAAAAAAAAATCACTTGTCCTTTCCCTACACATCAATAACCAAGTATAAAATATAATAGAAAAAATGTAAAACGATAGCAATAAAAAAATTTAAAGCATTTAGGAACTAACAACACATGAATGCATAGAATCTTACTCAATTAACTAACAAGTATATGAAGAAATGCTCAACTTCAATTGGTAAATAGAGAATATATATTTAAACAAACCAAAAACATGAAATACCACTTTATAGCCATCACATTGAAAATGTTTTTAGGGGTGCTTGGGTGGCTCAGTTGTTAGTCTGCCTTCAGCTTCGGATCATGATCCTAGAGTCCTGCTCAGCAGGAAGCCTGCTTCTCCCTCTCCCACTCCCCTTGCTTGTGTTCCCTCTCTTGCTGTGTCTCTGTCAAGTAAATAAATCTTAAAAAAAAAAAAATCTATCTATCTATATATATCTATATATATCTATAAATAGATATGTATATATTTTAAACATTAGAAAACAGCAATTGGGATGCCTGGGTGGCTCAGTTGTGGAGCGTCTGCCTTCGGCCCAGGTCATGGTCCCGGGGTCCTGGGATTGAGCCCCACATCAGGCTCCCTGATCAGCGTGGAGCCTGCTTCTCCCTCCGCCTACTGCTCCCCCTACTTGTGCTCATTCTCTCTGTGTCAAATAAAATCTTAAAAAAAAAAAAGAAAAAGAAAACAGCAATTGCTGGTGACGATATAAGGGCAATAGGAATTCTTTTGTACTTCAAGATTAGGGTAACTGTTATAGCCATTCTGGGAAACAATCTGGCAGTATTTAGTGAAACTAAGCATGTGTATGGTTTATGACCTAGCAGTCTACTCCTGAAAACATTCCTCAGAGAAACCCCTGAATAAGTTCAAAAGAGGATGAATGAGGACATTTATCATATCAACAGTAAAAAACCATAAGAAACAAATGAGTTCATCACTAGAAGATTGGTAAAAAACATGTAAATATGATAGGTCCATACCGTGGATATATGCTACAATTAAGAGCAATCAATTACACATAAATACAACTACATGGAAAGATCTATAAAATCACCACTGAAGGAAAATCAAGAAAAAGAATGAGATCTACACTGTATGCTAACCATACTGGAATTAAAATTTAAATATTAATTAAAAAAACAAGAATAAGATCTATAACACACACACACATACACACACACAAAAAGATCTATAACACAATTCTATCTTTTAATTAAAAAGCACAAATTTTAAAAGCATATACACAAAGCAACACTGTACAATATGTAAAGACATACAAATTTAAAAAGATACACCAAAAACATACACCACAAACACAAAACACAAAAGATACACCAAACACATACACCACACAGAGGGTGGGCCAGGTAGGGAGGTAGTGGGGGGAAATCACTATGAAGGGGAAAGTAAGGAAAATAAATAAAACAAAAGAGGTTTTGCATAGCCCATTGATATTTTACTACACATTTTCTTTAAAGATTTTATTATTTATTTGATAGAGAGCACATAAGCGGTGGTGAGGGGAAAGAAGGGGCAGAGGGAACAGAAAAAGCAGGCTCCCTGCTGAGCTCGATCCCAGGACTCTGGGATTATGACCTAAGCTGAAGGCAGACACTTAACAGCCTGAGCCACCCATGCGCCCTAGTATTTTACTATGAATTGATCAGAAATTTTGAGTGACTCAGGGACGCCTGGGTAGCTCAGTCAGTTAAGCGCCTACCTTTGGCTGAGGTCAAGATTCCAAGATCCCAAGATTGAGTCCCACATCGGACTTCTTGCTCAGTGGAGAGCCTGCTTCTCCCTCTGCTTGTGCTCTCTCTCTCTGACAAATAAAAGAAATCCTTAAAAAAAAAAAAAAAAAAGTAAAAGAGATTTTGAGTGACTCAACTCCCTGTACTTGAGGTCCCCCTTAAAGATTTTATTTATTTATTTGACAGAGAGAGATCACAAGTAGGCAGAGAGAGAGAGAGAGAGAGGAGGAAGCAGGCTCCCCGCCATGCAGAGAGCCCGATGCAGGACTCGATCCCAGGACCCTGAGATCATGACCTGAGCCGAAGGCAGCAGCTTAACCCACTGAGCCACCCAGGCGCCCCCCACCTTAAACTTAAAAGAAACCAAGTTACAATGTTATAAATTAACCTACAAATGACAAAAGTGCTCAGTTTACTGATAACTCAAACCTGTTCTCATTTTATCTAAATAGAAACTTGATTTCATACAGATTCCACAGATTCTCAACATCCATATACCTGGAAAGATAAGAGAATTTGTATATCCTTCCACGTGAGTCCTTGTGATTCATTCAGGTTGTAGTTTAAGTTTCCTTTCAATCAATCCAAGAAGGATCAGCGTGACCAAGCAAAGCAGATTCCAAAGGCAGGAAGCAGAAGCAATATGATGCTATGGAAGTACCTTTCTGATCAGTCCCTTCTGCTGTTGTAGGGCCTTGGGGCAACCCTTCAATGTAGGTGGTTGGCAACAGGTCAGCTGAGATAGGTTGCCCTTGTAGCTTTTGTAGTCTTTCTTGTACAGCACCCGTCAGGTCTATATAAGCCTCATCAATGCTGGCACGTTCAATCACAGCAAAACGAGACATTACCCCCATCACTTCCACACTGGCTTCCCGGTACCTAAAAAGTATACGGATTATCATATGTGTAGGCAATAAATGAAGGCAACATAGTGACTGTCAGCCCCCATCCCCTCTATCTCATAATAGAATCATATATATCACCAGTGTAAGGTCTCCTTAAAGGGAGCAATGGTTTGGCAGAGATGAGACAGTAACCCAAATGAAGGGATCAATGCACAGACAGATGGATGGTCAATAACAGAAGCAAAGAAAAAGAAGAACAATGGAGGCAAACATGTTTAGTGACTCTAGCACTATGAAGGTGGAAAGCATCCAGACCATAAACATGTTTTTGTGGCTCTCTCCAAAAGGAAAGAAATGCTTCAAACTTGTTCAACTACATTTTACTAAGATCACCTATTCTTTTTTTTAATTTTCATATATCCATTATGTATTTTCTGCTTCTACTTTTGTCTTCAAATAAGACATAACTTACAGGAAACACCGCCCTGATTTGTGAACCCAAGTATCTGGTATTTCTCAAGACAGTGTTTCTCATTTTAAATTAACAAAGTGACATTAGGATTTTATATTTCAGTTAATAGTGAGTTGGAACAACATGTGAGCTGGTCCTTACTACACACACACACACACACATCCAACCAACTAACCAAGTCCAATCAGTTCTGGGTATACTAACATTCAAATAATCAAACTGAAGATAAATGCTTGGAATGTGGTGACATCCTTCTTTAGAGGATACCAATTTCACCATATACCTCCTATTTAAATCATAACAAGCAGCTCTTCTGGCTGTAGATGGCTAGTTTCCTATGGCAATATGTGCATATTTTATTGCTTTGAACCTGCTATGGAATTTACAGTAAGTGCTTTGTTCCTGATAGATCATAAAAATGGAAATATTTGCACCATTTCATAAAGACATCTATAAAAACTAGTATAATTATTGTTCTAAAGCATCTTCAAAAGAATTAGAAAAATATTTGGCTTTTTTTCCTTTTAATCATTATTTGTGCTGGAAAGGATAGTCATACCTCAAAGGAAAAAAAGAGTGCTAGTGTGTGCAAGAGCATGAGAACATGATACACACACACAAATGCACACACAAAGTGAGGAAAGAACACCTTATTGCAGTAGCTGGTGTTCCTCCATGGCCTCTCGGGCAACTTACTCCAAAGTATCTTAAGAATATTTGATAAAATTTATTTGTATACATTTCTGCAAATCATAATTTATAACTTGGTATCACAAGTTAATTATTAAAACAATTTTAAATTGTGAAGATTTTTTTTTTAAAGATTTTATTTATTTGTCAGAGAGACAGAGAGAGGGGGATAGAACACAAGCAGGGGGAGTGGCAGGCAGAGGGAGAACTGGCTTCCTGCCAAGCAAGGAACCCACTGTGGGACTTGATCCCAGAACCCTGGGATCATGACCTGAGCCAAAGGCAGATGCTTAACCAACTGAGCCACCAAGGCATCCCTACTTGATGAAGATTTTAAGAGTAAAAGAAATGATCCAGTTTAAAGCATGCAGCTTTTCAAAATCACACTCAGAAATCAACTATATTTCTGGGGAAGTCACATTGTCTTTACCAGCCCAAAGGTCTATTCAATGCAGTGTAGTCTATTAGGTGCATTAATGTTATTTTAGGGTTAAGATATTCATCTTCAGTAAATCTGTCTTCTCTTCTGGCAATAACTCCAGGGTGAAGTTGGTTATGGCACACCACCTTTAGACTTGTAATTCATAGGTGAATTCAGGAATACTGTAAGTCTTAAGTCAAATCATGACTGCTACACACCACACTACATGGTAGAGTAAACTGCGAGAATATGGCTACTGAAATCTAAAAAACCCCCTGAATCCTCAGCCTTCTATTTTCTAACTGTGTGAACTTATATTATTTAAGCTCTCTAAACTTCTTTCTTTATGGAGGTAAGGGGATGGGTAATTCTAGAGTCTATGTTATAATAACATGATATTTAAGAGATCTTGCCTATGGAGAGTTTAACACAGGCTGGCATAGGACAAATGCTCAATATATACTATCCATTAGGATTATTATTAATGGTTGGAGCGTGGCCATGCCCATATAGACTAATGTTCTAAAATCTGGGGAGTGACAGCTCACTTCAAACACAGAGTTAATCTCCTTTGAGATTGTTCAGTTCTAGCAAGCAACTGTAGATACTGTACTACGTCAGTTTGACTCATCCTTCTCTGGAAAAACTTAGTTTCAGTCAATCTAATCACTTCAAACCAGACTTTTGGTCTAAGAACATGGAAACTGGTATTTTTAAATATAACACCAATTTTTAAACAATTAAGGAACTGAAGCGGTGTTAAGGGCAGCAACTTGTTAAAGGCTGTAATGACTGCACTGTTTTTGAAACATAGTATCAAAATCTATTTTCATTTCAAAGAGAAAAGCTGGCTGTCCAAAGGAACTCTGTCAGGTATTAATTATACAACACAAATTTGAAATATCAGTTCCTAGCCTCATAGAATATTATTTCCAATTCTTCCATTCCCCTAAACATTCTTTCCTTCTTACTTGGTGAGGTCAGCTTTCCCACGGGACTCACGAACTTGTGCCAACAGAAGATCAGGACATAACTTCTTAGCATCATCTGCCCACATGCTTCTAGTGACCCCAAATGCACGAGCTTCATAACTCACTGCAACTATTCTAAGGTTAGGGAAAAAAAAAAAAAGATAAATAAAAAACAGATAAATATTACAAGATCACAAACAAAAATAAAATTTAACCGAATGGGCTATAAACGTGATAGCAGAAACTTTTTGGTCACAGATGCCACTATTCCATCTCAAACATAGCAGTTCAGAGATCCCAAAAACAGGACCTAACACACTGTCATGTATTCTTATAGAATAAAACAGTTGGCAGTTACAATAGCTATGATACATACCCACCACCCTTCCATGACTTGTACTGGACAACTGCACAAGGTTTATTCCTCAAATGAGGATTCTGCCGCTGTTCCACTTGAACAAAAAAACAGTCCATGTCCACTAGGACAACTACTCGGTCCTGTCCGGTAGCCATTTTTCTGAAAGACAATATTTTATAGTCAGAAAAGACACCTAATCCGAAGTGCCAAGGAAACAGTAATTTCTGTTCTTCCACTGTTGAGTTATCATGAGCATGGATATTAACAAGAATGAAACAGGCATATTCATATACTGCTGGTAGGAGAATAATATATAAATTGGTACAATTTTAGGAAGGTAGTAAAGCTTAGGTCATCATGTCTCCTTAGTCTTCTACAATTTGTGACAGTTCCTCAGTCTTCCCTTATTTTTCAGGATGTTGGCACTTTTGAAGAGAACTAGTCTTTTACTTTGAGAATGTCTCTCGATTTAGGCTTGTCCAATGTTTTCTCTTGATTATATTAAGGCTACATATTTTGGCATGAATATTATGCAAGTGATGTACTCGTCTCAATGTATCATATTGAGATACATGATATCAAAAGCTGTTATTACTCTTGTGGTGTTAACCATGATCATTTAGTTGTGATAGTTTGCCAGGTTTCCCATGGTAAAGTTACTATTTTAAGTTTTTTAATTGTTATCTTAGGGGAGATACTTTGAGATTATATAAAGATCCTGGTTTTCCTCAAACTTTCAACATTAAGTACCTATCAGTGGGTATTGCCTGTAATACTTCACAGTGTTCTAACAGTGATTTTCTATTCATTTATATAAACTTTTGAAGGCAAAAGAAAATACTACATACTGGGGTGCCTGGGTGGCTCAGTGGGTTAAAGCCTCTGCTTTCGGCTCAGGTCATGGTCTCAGGGTCCTGGGATCGAGCCCCGCATCGGGCTCTCTGCTCAGCAGGGAGCCTGCTTCCTCCTCTCTCTCTCTCTCTCTCTGCCTGCCTCTCTGCCTACTTGTGATCTCTGTCTGTCAAATAAATAAATAAAATCTTAAAAAAAAAAAAAAGAAAATACTACATACTATTCACATACAAACATACATAAAGGTATGGATCATAGATCGGAAGATCAAAATTTATATGCTTGGTAGTGGATACAGAATAATGCTCTCATTTAGCATTGTCAGGAATCTGGAAGAAGGAATGTAAACTAAAGCAGTGGCTCCCAACTTTGCTGCAGATTAGAATCATTTTTCTTAAAGAAAGCACTATGTCTAACGTGGGGCTTGAAGTTACAACCCCAAGATCAAGTTGCATGCTCTATGAATTGAGCCAGCCAGGTGCCTCCCAATCTAAGAACATTTAAATAATGTGGCATCTACCACCAGACACCAGGCATTTAAATAATGTGGCATCTACCACCAGACATCCTAATTTAATTAGTATGGTTGTGTTTGTGCCATCTCAACCTATTGATAGTAATGCTATGAGCTAGAAATGGCTGGGGGCACTTACCGGGGCCCCAGTGAGCTTCCCACAGACATCTCCCCTTTCCAAAGGAAAAGATACAACGGAATGACCATTACTGTTCTTATTATGATTGCAAGATTCCCTTCAGCAATAACCATCAGGAAACTAAAAAAATAAAGGTAATTTATTATTTACAGGACTGATTCTAAGGTATCAGAAAAGTTTGAGAGGTTATTTTTTAAGTCTGAGAATGCTTAAAAACTTTTCCATATAAACAAATGGTAATTGCTTTTTTGCTTTACACCATTTTGGTTTATGAAAGGTTTCATAGGAACGCTCTACTTTCACGGGGGTGCCTGAGAGCCTCAGTTGGTTAACCATCTGCCTCAGGTCATGACCCCAGGGTCCTAGGATAGAGCCCCAAATGGGGCTCCTGGCTCAGCTCCTCCCTCTCCTCCCCGCTTGTGTTCTCTTTTGCTATCTCTGTCTCTCTCTCAAATAAATAAATAAATAAATAAAATCTTAAAAAAAAAAAAAAAAAGGAATGCTTTACTTTCAGATAGTGGGGTTCACCTGCATATGATATGTTAAATATGAAATAATACTAAACCTTCTTTATGCATATCCTTGTATGGATATATAAGCATTTAAGAAACATGAAATTACTAAAATTATATTATTAATATTTTTAAAAAAGATTTTATTGATTTATTTGACAGAGATCACAAGTAGGCGGAGAGGCAAGAAGAGAGAGGGGGAAGGAGGCTCCCTGCTGAGCAGAGAACCCAATGCAGGGCTCCATCCCAGCACCCTGGGATCATGACCTGAGCCGAAGGCAGAGGCTTTAACCCACTGAGCCACCCAGGCACCCCGGATATATTATTAACCTTAATTCTAATTATTATTTTAAAATGTTATGTGTCACTTGGGGCGCCACGGCTTAGGTGGTTAAGCGTCTGACTCTAGGTTTCAGCTCAGGTCATGATCTCAGGGCTGTGAGATTGATCCCATGTTAAAGTCCCCTCTGAGCATGGAGTCTGCTTGGGATTCTCTCTCTCCCTCTGCTCCTCCCCCTCTCTAAAAAGGGATGTTGTGTCACAGAAATACCAAATTTCCTTGTCAACTGCATTATAATGAGCTCTCAGGATATCTTAAACTATGGACATTTTTAAGTCTTTTGTCATTTACAGTTGTTTGCAAATGTGTTTCATCTTCCAGAAATTCATGGAAAGGACACTGACAAGTACTCTAGAATAAAGATTTCTGATAACTTTTATTTTTTTATTTTTTTAAAGATTTTATTTATTTATTTGACACTCAGAGATCACAAGTAGACAGAGAGGCAGGCAGAGAGAGAGGAGGAAGCAGGCTCCCCGCTGAGCAGAGAGCACGATGTGGGGCTTGATCCCAGGACCCTGGGATCATGTCCTGAGCCGAAGGCAGAGGTTTTAACCCACTGAGCCACTCAGGTGCCCCAAGATTTCTGATAACTTTTAGATCATACAACTGAACTGGGTAAGAACTGATTGAACACTTATAAAGAAACTAATGGTTTCACAAAACTGTTCCCCAAAAAATCAACAAGAATGCCATGGGACTGAATAAGCTGATAAGGATGATTATAATTTTTTATGACTTTTTTTTATATGAAACATCGTTGGTTCTTCAATGTTCTGTTTTTTCCAGTTTTAAGAACCTCTTTTCTTAAGCTATCTCTGACTTATAGCAATTTGGTAAAGTATACTTTTAAGAACACAGATGAAACCATTACTTTTTCTCCCTATCTGATCCCTCCAGAAGTAGAAAACTGTCAGTTAATATTCTTACTTTTGTGACAATATAATTATCTGCATAAATTCAATAAGGATCTGTTCTTCTTATAACAGGACCCAAATGGAAAATATGGTTATACAGCCCAGACTTTCACTGGATGCCATATTTGAGAAAGACATACATAGATATAGTAGTTAAGGAACTAAGGTTGACTTCATGGAGCCCATAAAGCTCCTTGAAAAATCAGCTTGGTACCTTACTTACAGAGTTCCCAATAGCCCTCCTAAGGAAGGTCACTTCCTGGCAAGCCCAGGAACCTCAGGTTATTTTAGGAACCTCAGGAAGAGAGGAATTCACCCAAATTTATAAGTATTGCAGGCAAGGCCTACTGGCAGGTTTCTGGATTGGCTTCCTAGACTTGAGAAGCTTTTAAAAGCAATCTGAGATTCCTTATGAAAAGTTCCAGCAAAGCAGACTTAAAAGTCTCTATGGTCAATTCTTGCCGCAATTATGTAAATTCTTGCTGCAATCATATAAACAATCAACCAAGTTTAATGAGATTAGACTTATTTTACAAACAAATTAGGCTTACTTCAACTATCTCTGATAGAAATGGGGGTGATTTTGAGACAAAGAATGTTTCAGTAACACAGCTTTGTGGAAATCAGATTCTATTGCTGTTATTTGTCTCTGAGATTTTGTTTTCTACCTCTAAACTGGACTGGATCCTGAATTCTAGTTTCCTCCAATATTTGGCTACAACTCTTCAAACTAACATTTCCAAGTGTTATCCTACCCTTGGAAACACTGAGAACTAAAATTGCCCTTTCCCAAAGCCATGTAAACTGAAGTGGGACTTGATATAAACTTAAGAGACATCACCACAATAGTTCATGTATAGACAATTTTTGTTCCTGTTATTATGTGGGCCACTCAGAAAAGATCACCAGAGCAATTCAAACTGCAAACCAGGAAAATTTAAGATTGCCCCTGTCTGCCTTCACTCCATCTGAAGAGCGTCGAGCCTGACATCTAGAAATCTCCCCAACTGCTGCCTTCAGAACTCAGAAACTGCGATTATAATCTCCTCCAAATATTAACCTTTGTTTTTATTCCTTTTGTTTCCATAGAAATACCTCTTATTAAATGCCTGAAGCACATACTTCTACCATGTAGGCCTGTTAAAAGAGAGAGAGCAGGCCCAAACTGGAGTCACTTATACCAAGTGCATGTCACCAAACCAGAGTGTACCTAATTTCAGTTTTAGCCTCTTCCAGCATGTAATCTTAACCTGTCAGTCTGGAATTTCCTGGTCAGCACTACTGCCTCGACTTCCCCCAAAAAGAAGGTGGCCTTGCTTGAAACAATCCACTCTGACAGTAACTTTCTTGTCATGATCCCTTCTGCCCCTATAGAAGTCTTTCATTTTGTACAACTCCTAGGTTTCTTTTTGTTAGATGGGATGCTGCCCAATTCACAACCTTTGATTAAAGCCAGTAAGATCTTGAAATTTACTTTTTTTTTTAAACAAAACAAAACAAAACAACAACAACAACAAAAAACAAGGCTTACCTTGGGGAACCCAACTGCATGACCACCTTCTGAAATGAGACCCAACCCCTTAATTATTCTCAGGACTAAGAAACTGGTTCCTTTGAATATGAAACACTCTAGCAATCAGGA
Source organism: Mustela putorius furo (assembly GCF_011764305.1). Classification (NCBI taxonomy): domain Eukaryota; kingdom Metazoa; phylum Chordata; class Mammalia; order Carnivora; family Mustelidae; genus Mustela; species Mustela putorius. The sequence goes on along the minus strand of NW_025422123.1, from coordinate 10,271,849 downwards.
CAGGCTCAAACCTACTTAAGCCATATGGCTGAAGATGTTAAAATATTTCACAGTATTACCCGAATCCTTGAGCAGATTTCCAGGGCTAGCCAAATAGTCGGGATCATTGGCCTACTTTCATGGCTGGACTCTTTCAAGTTTGGGACAATGTCTAGAGACTGCATTTCAAACTATGGCCTGTATAATTATTTAACCCTGACTTTTAACATACCAGCTTTATCCAGGCAGTTAATGTCCTCATCATGGACTCTGGCATCACAGGGTAGATTGTTGTGTAAACCCTGACAGTTGTTCTCCCCCATCCCTTTTTCATAAGGGAGATGCCTGATTTAAGCTTGGATTGCAGAGGCATCCACTTCAAAGATGACTACCTTTTTTTTTTTTTTTTTTTTAAAGATTTTTCTATTGGGGCGCCTGGTTGGCTCAGTGGTTTAAGCCTCTGCCTTCAGCTCAGGTCATGGTCTCAGGGTCCTGGGATCGAGCCCCGCATCGGGCTCTCCGCTCAGTGGGGAGCCTGCTTCCCCCTCTCTCTCTGCCTGCCTCTCTGCCTGCTTGTGATCTCTCTCTGTGTATCAAATAAATAAATAAAAATCTTTAAAAGATTTTTCTATTTATTTGACAGAGAGAGATCACAAGCAGGCAGCGAGAGGGGGAAGCAGACCCTCCGCTGAGCAGAGTGTCTGATGCAGGGCTCAATCCCAGGATACTGAGACTACGATCTAAGCCCAAGGCAGAGACCCAACCCACTGAGCCACCCAGGCGCCCCCAAAGAGGACTATCTTGAATAAACACACAGCCAGACAAATGACTAAAGTGCCAGGCCCAACTGAGCACTCCTTTGTTTTAGAATTCTTGGTTGATTTCAATAACTGGACATTTTTGGGTGCTTACTTTTTTGTTTTCCTTTTTTCTGTCTTCCTGCACTTTAAATTCCCGCTTTTTTCTTTTTTTTTTTTCTTTTTTTAAAGATTTTATTTGATTGAGAGAGAGGACAAATGCAGGGGGGTGATTTGGGGAGGGAGAAGCAGATGCCCCACTGATCAGGGATCCCCCCCATGGGGCTCAATCCCAGGATCCAGAGATCATGATCTGAGTCAAAGGCAGACACTCAGGCACCCCTCCTGCTCTTATTTTTTAAGTTCACCCATGAAATTCTTGATTGCCACCCTCAATCCCAGTGAAAGTAGAATCCTGGGCCTATGCTAGCTTGCTCTCTCTGTACTGGTAATCTTGTGCTGTGGCCAACTGCTGTGTCTTGTTAGCTCTAGGGCTTGTAAGGAATAAACTTCTTCAAAGTTTCCTGAGGGTCACCTGCTAAAGTATCCTGCAATCATGCTAAGAACCATAAGACACTGGTTTGGAAAGAGGAGATGTCTGTGGGAAGCTCACTGGAGCCTAGGTGAGTGCCCCAAACATTTTTTTTCTTTTCTTTTTTTAAGATTTTACTTATTTATTTGACAGGGATCACAAGTAGGCACAGAGGTAGGCAGAAAGAGAGAAAGAGCAGGCTCTCCATTGAGCAGAGAGCCTGATGTGGGGCTAGATCCCAGGACCCTGAGATTATGACCTGAGCCAAAGGCAGAGGCTTAACCCACTGAAGGCCAACCAGGAGCAACCCCCCCCCCCCCGCCACAACATTTCTAACCATAGCATTATTATTGCTAGGCTGTGATAGCACAAAACACACCCATACCAATTAAATTAGGATGTCTGGTGTTAGAAACCAAATATCAATGTTACTTAAATGTTATTTATTGTTTTAAGGCATTATTATTAACAGACCAAGACAGAACAAAACAGGGTGTGACCTGGACATTGTGATTTTTAAAAACTCTCCAGGCAGTTCTAATACGTAGCAGAGATTGCTAACAACTGACTTAAAGTAATTAAGATACTTATGGAAACACCAGTAATCCCTGATTTAAATATGAGAAACATAGGTTATACAGTTGAGTAAGCACTGGGCTGTATTAAAAAGAAGCGTCAACCATTAACATTCACCTTGAAAAAAATGGCATGCAACTAACAATGACAGAAGATTAATGTAAAAAAAAACAATGAATTAAAAAATCTGAGTAATCAAGGCATTAATTCCTTGTAAATTCTACTCACTGAAAACTGGAAGAATGTGTAACTTTAAATATTTGTTAAGTTAAAACCGTAACATGTCAGAAATCACCTTCCATGAAAGGAAGTGGTTTTTGTGTTGCACTCCAACAGATAATGCCAGAATAAAAACAGTAAACACACTGTCACACACACACACACACAAATATAAACCCACCAGGGAAGTACCATGCTAGATGCAAATAGGAGAAATGGCGTTAGAGGAAGACGTGATTTAAATCCAGCAAACACTTTACTGAGTAAACAAACACAAAAACCAATATTCAAACTGCAACAGATAATGAAGCTGCTCAAGCGTGCAAGTTATGTATTGTGCTGAAGAAAGCAAGAGCTTTTTAAAGATGGAAAAATGAAACACACTCGCTGCCAAAAAACCCCCCTTCCCGAATAAGGAGGACAGTTTTGAAGTCTTATATGTAGCACTTCAAATGATCCAAACTGCATAAACCTTCAATAATTGCAATTATATCTCGACTCATCACCATCTGTGCAAAGTTTGGTGCCGTTCAGGCGACAACACATCTAAGGAAAATAAGCATAACTGAAGAGGGAGATTTATGAGCTAGCGAAAATGCCGTTTTTTTTTTTAATTTATTTATTTGACAAACAGAGATCACAAGTAGGCAGAGAGGCAGGCAGAAAGAGAGGGAGAAGCAGGCTCCCCGCTGAGCAGAGAGCCCGATGTGGGGCTCGATTCCAGGATCCTGGGATCATGACCTGAGCCGAGGCAGAGGCCCCAACCCACTGAGCCACCCAGGTGCCCCGAAAATGCCGTTTTCCCACAAGAAAATTCCTCTTAGGGAACCATACCGGGGCCTTACGTCTAAGCATGCTCTTCTGTTTCACCGAATTTCGGCCCAACGACACCACCAGCCACTGCTATAGCATGAACCAACAGCTAAGACAACATGAAAAGTCTGAAAACAGCGATACTGAACGGTTCTAAATTCTCTTACCAGTGTGGCAAAGCACCTGGAAGAACGGGCAACCACGGACGCCAACGATGCCAGGCTCGCTGTCCACTGGAAGGAAGGTGAAGGAGTCCTGAATATCTGCCCTCTTTCCAGGAGAGGACCAGTCGGCTTCGAGAGATTTATTTCCCGTGACGACGGAAAATTGAAGCACAGGTCACAGTCGACCACTGACGCGGGCACCGTCCGCACTGCCCAGCCGGCCTACAGAGGGTTTGCGCGCTCAATAGCCAGCATTCCAAACAGAGATCAGACAGCGCGCGCGCAGCAAAAAGGCCGTTGAAGCGCCTGCGCACTGCTGCCCTTCCGTCCTCCGCTCCGCCTACCGAGAAGCAACCGTCACACCGGAGCCGCCACTTCCGCGGGCGCGTGCGCAGTGGCGAGTTGGGCGCGTGCGCAACCCCGGTTCCTTGCAAGCTGGAGCTTATACAGCTCACGCTCCTCCTCTCGCTCCCCACCCCCCAGCCCGCCGCGGCCCGGTATCAGCTTGTGGTCCCGCGAAGGGAGCTGTCGGTACCTCGTGCTCCTGGGCCGGCCGTGGACCGCGCTTGCGGCGCGTGGCACTAGCCATGGCGATGGATCAAGTGAATGCGTTGTGTGAGCAGCTGGTGAAAGCGGTGACGGTCATGATGGACCCCAGCTCCACCCAGCGCTACCGGCTGGAAGCCCTCAAGGTAGATGGAGTTTGGCGCCCCGGGCCTGCCCCAAGACCCTCCCCCAACCCCAGCGGTGCCCCAGCCGCCTGAAGCCGTGCTGGTTTTCCGCCCACGCGGCCCTTGGACCTCCTTTCCCAACCCCGGGGGGCCTTAGCCTTTCCCCTCCCCGCCCTCCGCGGCTCTTCTCACTCCGGGCTTTCTCTTCTAGCCGCGCCTGCCCTTCTCTCGGGACCTTCCGATTCCTTGCTGCTTCTCATCTCACTGCCACTTCCCGCTGCCCTCTCCTCTCCTTTCCCCACTTTTCTTCAGCCCGCCCCACAGCCGGATGCTTCTGTTTTATTACCGAAGCCCCACATCCCCTAGCATTCCCGTAGTGCACGTGCCCATCACGTCCCCAACACCAGCTAGCTACGTTCTTGACGGTCTCCCCTGCATTACGTTTCCTTACATCTTCGTGACTTGTCCTACTCGAGCTCCAGCCTCCCAGCGCCACTTTATTTACTTTTTTAGACTCTTCATTAATCCTATTCTGTGTCTTGGGTTATCTCTGGGCTAATTCTCACCCCCCCCCATGTTCTTTTACTGTGTTCTGTTCTCAGGCTGCTTTGCGCAAAGATGAACTTCTACCACTTACTTTGCATTTTAACAAGGGTACTTTGGTTTCCTGAAAGTAGTTTTCTTGAGTCCGGATGCTCAGCTCCTGGGACTGACTTTTGTGTTACAGTTTGGGAATGCTAATACAAATTGGGATGCTAATAAAATGTGAACTTATTCCCACATCAGACTATTTGTGTGGGGTGTGAGATGGTCATTAGGAAAAAACACCTGTGCATACATTTTTTAAAAGTTTTTTTATTAATTCCAGTTAAGTGCTGTGTGTGTTTTAAATCTTTTAACTTTATAGAGTGAACATCATTTGGGAAAAACTTTACTTTTAAAAACATAGATGTATGCCACAGGATTTGGAATGAGAAAAAGTTGGGTTTCATTAGTTTTTTTTTACTGTGAAATACTAAAAATATACACAAAGTAAAGAGAATACTACTACAGGAGTTATAAAGATTTTGCCACATTTGCTTTATTCCTTCCCCCTACCTTTTTTTAAAGTAAATCCTAGAAATTGTCATTTCATCCCTATATACTTCAGGGGTATAACTCTAGCAAATAATTTTTTGCTTGTTTATGTCAGTCTTGTTTTTTTCAACATTATTTGGCCATAGCATAGAAAATATAACTATCCAAGTGAAAGGAATGTTTATCAGTTCTTTATTTATATATTATTGATCTAAATTTTGCAGTTTAAAAATATATCACAGGTTGGAGCTTTTTTTAAAAAAAAATTTTTTTTTAAAGCTTTTATTTATTTGATAGAGCTCTCAAGTCAGGAGAAAGGCAGGCAGAGAGAGAGAGAGGAGGAAGCAGGCTCCCTGCTGAACAGAGAGCCCGATGCAGGGCTCCATCCCAGAACCCTGGGATCATGACCTGAGCCGAAGGCAGAGTCCTTAAACCTCTGAGCCACCCAGGCGCCCCTAAAAAAATTTTTTTTAATCCCCACTCTCACTTGCTTCCTAAGGGAAATACTAACTTTTTTTTTTGTTTGTTTCAGTTTTGTGAGGAGTTTAAAGAAAAGTGCCCTATCTGTGTCCCCTGTGGCTTGAGGTTGGCTGAGAAAACCCAGATACCCATTGTCAGACATTTTGGCCTCCAAATCCTGGAACACGTTGTCAAGTAAGGAGCTTTTGGACAGTACCACCGAAGTCTGTGAGAGAGCAAATCTTTATTTGTTATATAACTCATAGAGATAATCTTTAGGTGAGTAGAAAAGAAAAATTGCCAAGAAGAAAGGAATGATCCCCAAGAGATTATCACAGCCTCAAGAGCTCTCTTAATTCAAGACTTAATCTTCCTCTTCAGTTTCTTCAGTTATGTAAAATACATGGTATATACTAAGCATTCTACAAATATTAGCTGATAGTTCAATGAGTATTGAGCTCCTGCTATATGCCATGAGATCTCAAAGTCTTTTAGGTAATTAAATCTATGATTAGGGATTGTGCTTTTAATTTTTTTTTTAGTTTGAGTGTGTTCCTTCTCTGAATGGCAAATCTGAAACAGGGTTATATGAGAAAAACTGAAAATCCTTCCTAACTTGAGTCTTTTACCCCCAGTGTCTATCAGAGGAATCAGCTTTTAAGACTTAGCCATAGTTTTTGTGGGATTGTGTTATCCATAAGCCAGCACAAAAGAGGAGTTAATAGTATCACCATTATTATTTTCTGAAAAGCAACTACATTTGTATATATTTGCTTTTGGGCTATCAGTGAAATCAAGGGGGAAGGCTAATCTCACAAATCCTATGTGAATTTCAATTAGTGGACTACTTCCTATATAGAACTTTTTCCTAAGAATTTTTCTGTCAGCATTTTTGTTGAATATAGAGTGTTCTTGTTCATTCTTTGAAGGGTACAAAATCAAAAGTATAATTTCTTGGTGGAATCGCTAGCATAATACAACACAAAATCAAAGCCAGTCACTTACGAAGACTTCTAATGTGGTTCTTTGACCTTACACATTTTGGTGGCCAGGTTTCGGTGGAACAGCATGTCTCGATTGGAGAAGGTCTATCTGAAGAACAGTGTCATGGAGCTGATTGCAAATGTAAGGAATGATTGGTTGGAAGACTTGTGTTTCAGAGGTAGTTTAGACTAAGGGTGACTTCTTTAGCATTTATGTTCACTAGTTCTGTGTAGGTTGGACAGCATGCTCAACAGAGATGAGAGAGTTTCAGCAAATGAACAAGATTCTTAGATCTAAATTAGATTGTACTTTGCTGTTTCCTTTTATTCCAAACTAAATTACTGTATGATTTTAACAAAATACAAAATATGCAGGATGAATTAGTATTGGGAATTAGAATAGCACTTTGGACATGCTTAAAATCCACAGCCTTTTTTCTTCTTTATTACAAATGGCATGAAAAGTTGAATTCCTACCTTTTCTTCTCCAAAGTTGAGCGCCTTCAATAGATCCCCTTCAAAATTATTAATCATCTTGGGATTTGTTTTTTGCTAGTTCTTGGAAAACTTGATAGAAATCCTAATTCACTAATTTTGATACCAAACTCCAGAAGGACAAGTCCCAGGAATAATTTGTCTCTTACAATGCTAAAACTATCGGTAAAATATTTAGTTGCTACTCCTGTCTCATTTTATCAGCTTCTTACTGTCTTCATTTCTGTACTCTTCAACTTTGGCATTCTGAGAGTCTCTTCAGTTTGTAAAGGAAAACAATGATGTCTTCCTTGCTCTGTGCAACAGTCACTTTATTAGCTGATTCAGCCCTTACTTAAGTTTTAAGTGAGGAAAATGGTTAGTGAGAATGCAGGATAAGTGACTCAGTCGTGGAGAGCAGGTTTGTTTACTCTGTTTAGTTTAAAAGCAAGCCTGCTGTGGAGTTCCATACACTTACTCAGCATGGGGTTTGGGTTTTTTTTTAAGGTTTTTTAAATTCAGTCTTGCAAACCTCTTACTATCCTATTCTTTTTCAGGGAACACTGGATATTTTGGAAGAGGAGAACCATATTAAAGATGTTTTGTCTCGGATTGTAGTAGAAATGATCAAGCGGGAGTGGCCACAGCACTGGCCTGATATGCTAATAGAATTGGATACCCTTTCCAAACAGGGGGTATGGAATATAACTATATCAGTTCATTTTATTTTGGGGGCCTGTTCTAGAGTTTGTTTTGTCAACAGAAAAGAGCTTTTTGGCATACCTATGGTGAAAAAGAGGTTTCAGTTTAATCAGCTTATTTCTATTGTATAGGAAACACAGACCGAATTAGTGATGTTTATCCTTCTACGACTGGCAGAGGATGTAGTGACCTTTCAGACACTACCACCTCAGAGAAGAAGGGATATCCAGCAAACATTAACCCAGAACATGGAAAAGATCTTCAGTTTTCTACTTAACACGCTTCAAGAAAATGTAAACAAGTACCGACAAGTGGTAAGGGCTACCCTATCTCCCAAAAGTTCTGTTTTCTATTATGAGTAGTTTTGTTGTTTGTTTTGTAAAGTTAAAATAATCTGTCAGCAAGGAATTAGGGTGTCTAGATCAGCAAAAGAAAACCATTTTATAAGCAAAAGAGAAACAGATGACAGGAAGAACTGGAACTAATTTTCCGAGAAACTCAGGTCAGTGAGTTCCCATGTTAAAAAAATAATCCTTTATAGTAAGAAAGTTCTTAAAAACAGTATTAAAATGGTTAATTCTTAATATTTAAAGTATTTAAAGCCCAGATTCTTGGTAGGTCAGGACAGCATCCCTTTTATATTTTGATCCCATATTTAATCCTGGTCCCTTTTGCAAGAAATTGCCAGGTTTTGTTCATCTTGATTATATGGTTCTTGGTACAGGTTTCCCCTGCTACCTGAAAGAAGAGCATTCCTTTGAAATCTTTTGTAAGCCCAAATGGCATAAAATGAAGAAGAAATTAACGTTAATTTATATGGGGTAATTTTTGAGCATTCCCACACTTAAGAAATAACCTCTCCTTAACTTTTCTGACACCTTAGGACATATCTTGCTAACAGATATACAAAATAAATCAAGAGAAAGCACAGATGGTCACAGACACAGTTCACAGCTATGGCTGCTTGGTGCTGAGATGCTGAGTGTGGTTTGTGGGAAAGGAACTTAGTGGTGCCTCCATAAGGTCTAAGGTCTTGCTATGAAACAAGCACTGAAAGCTATTTTTGCTTTTCGCCTTTCTTTAAAGTAAAAGCAGAAAATCCTCTTCAGATTTTCAGTTAGAGAAAACAGGTACTAATGTGGGTCTTGAGAAAATCAGTTTCCTAACACGAGCTTACAAAAAGTGGGAAATACCTGTATTTTACTCTTCCCGACAAAGTATTCTACAGAAAAAGGCAGCTAGATACTGTGTTTCCAACCACTGTCATTTTTAAGAGAGCCTTCAGAAGAAAGCCATGTGAAAGTTCATCTAGTACAGTGATTCTCAGCAAGGGACAGTTTTGCCCCACATGTATCACAACCAGGGGGCGGCTGCTGACATCTAGTGGGTAGAGGCCAGGCATACTGCTTAACATTGTATAACACACAGAATTGTTCCTCCCCAATAAAGAATTATCCAACCCAAATTGCCGATAGTATTAAAGTTGAAAAACCCTGATCTAAGGATGCCTAGGTGGCTCAGTCGGTTAAGCCATCCAGCTCTTGATTTCAGTTCAGGTCATGATCTCAGGGTCATGATTGAGCCCCACGTTGGGGTCTGCACTGAGCATGGAGCCTGCTTAAGAGTCTGTCTCTCTCTATCCCTTGCCCCACTTACCCTCACCTAAAAAAAAAAAAACAGGAAAAGAAAAACCCTGATCTAGAATTCTTACATGTGCTTATTTCACATAATAAATTAAAATTAGTTTTTTTTTTATGCCACTGGCAGCTTTTAGAGAAGTGCTAGGTACTAACACAAATGATAGGAAAGTACTGTGAGCTGTTGGAGTCGGGAGGAACTCATAGTAAGTGCCTAATATATGCCATATACTTGCACTTTACATGTTACTTAATCTTCAAAACAACCCCAAAGAGAAAGTACAGTCTCCATTGTATGGATGAAGAAACCAAGGCCCACAGAATAATTATTGAAGATCCCCTGATAAATGGTTATAGTGGAATTCAAGTCTCATTCCTTATACTAAAATGGTCTATTTTACCCCAAAATACCTCCCCAAAATCTTTCAAAAGAAAATATCAGGAAAATACTTGCACTCAAAAATTTACGTGTATTGAGAGTGAAGGAGGGATTCTTTTCCTTCTCATCTAGGAGAATTCATCTGTAGGAGAAGGGGAGCAAACTATGACTCCTCAGATGCCCTGACAGTCTAGCCAACGTGCCCCCAGCAGGGCAGTGAGTGTTGATGGCCTGAGACATTAGAAAGCCCCACATCCACTGTGGGGTTTTTCTTTAGTCTCTGTTTCAGTTCCCTTCATCTGTTAAACCTGTACCTCTTGTGTCCAAGACCAGAGCACACCAAGAGCTATCTTGTGGACCCAGAACAACTTTTTTGCCTAAGAAATTCCATCCCTTCTCTTTTTACATCTCAACTTCCAGCTTCCTTCCCTTCACCCTCCCAAGTGGGGAGTAGGTTGAATGGTAAACAGTGATAGGATGGGTAGGCACATTCTCCCTGTCCAGTGACCTGGGCCCTGCATTGGCCCAGGGGGGCATAGATGCTTGAACAGGGGCTGAAAAATTGTTGGAGAGGAAAGACTGAACTTCGCTGTTGTCACTTGGATTCATTTTCCTTCTTGGGCAGCATCAGTAGTAAATGCTGGTGTGAGAGGGTTCTCTTCCTCTCTGCCCATTGACACCTCTATTCCAATCACTGATGATGAAGGCTTAATACTTGTCCTTTAACAAATGTATTCTTTTGTTTTTGTTTTTGCTTGTTTTTTTTTTAAAGATTTTATATATTTATTTGAGAGAGTGAAAGAGCACAAGCAGGGGGAGCGGTAGAGGGAGAAGCAGGCTCCCCGCAGAGCAGAGAGCCCAATGTGGGACTCGATCCCAGCACTCGATCATGACCTGAGCCAAAGGCAGACGCTTAACCATCTGAGCCACCCAGGCACCCCAGATGTATTCTTTTGTAATTGTAGAACAAAATTGAAATTGTAGAACAAATCCTTTATACTCCTAATAGCAGTGACTTTTCAGGGACTTCCAAAGTTGTTGTTCCTGCTTCTGTTCCCCTTTATCTGTCTTCAGGAGTTAATCTTAATTTTATTTTTAGAAGTTTTTTTGGGAAAATATTAATTTTGTACATATAAATTATAAGCATCATATAATATTTATGAAATTCGAAGTATAAAAGTTGATATCAGTTATAATGTAATAATTGTACGTTTACTGAATGGACTTTATCATGTGATACTTGTGCGTGTGATTTTCCTGTAGTTATGTCCATACAAACATGGTCATAAATTATATTCATTTATTTTTGTCTCGCTTTTTCCGTTTATATTACATCACTTTAATATTCTTTTGTTAGTCATAACTTACCTTTATTTGAATATGAAAAATGGTCATACTTTGTTTTGAATTATATTTCTTTGTTTTGAATTATATTTCTTTGATTCTTAGCAGTGTGGAGCCCTATTCATCTGTTGCATTTCTTTCTAAACAGTGTTCTTTGAAGCTGTCTTTGTGGACTTAATGTTGTAACAAATTTGTGTAAGCTCTTTAGATACTAACTTTTGTCCTATTGCTAAAATTAAAATAACCTGTCCTCCTTAGGGGAAATAACAGCTAAATGTTAGTCCAGTTGTATTCTTTTCCAAGGTTAAAAGTTGAGTCTATTTAAAATCATTATTCAAGGGACTTTATTAAGTGGGTGGAAAGTTATTACATAGCCTTTGCTCATTAAAAACATTGGATCCTTATACTTCTTTTCTTTCAGAAGACAGATAATTCTCAGGAGTCAAAGGTAAGAGCTCTTGTGGAGTTGGAAGGAGACTTCTTTGAGGCTTTCAGGTACAGAGATGCATATACCTAGTGGAGGGTAACCTCAGCCTTGTTTTAGGTGACCACTGAGCAATGGTAGAAGGGAGTTAGAATTACAGTTTTTCCAATTTATCAGAGGAGATGAAATGGTTACCCATGCCAGTATGATCTTATTGACAGACATTGAGAATGCTGTTTGAGAAGTGGTTGTACAGCAAAAGAAGACCTTTGAGTTCCCTGTCTGGCTGTTACATGAGTACCTTATTTTTTTTAATCGTTTTCTTTTTAGAATTAGAGACTAGAAGGAGCTCAGGTATAACCACAGCCTCTTTGTCCATCAGTGAAGACTTAATGATTAAAAGTTTTTTCTTTTCACACAGGCCCAAGCAAACTGTCGAGTAGGAGTCGCGGCGCTGAATACTCTGGCAGGCTACATTGACTGGGTGTCCATGAGTCATATTACTGCCGAAAACTGTAAGCTCTTAGAGATGCTCTGCCTGCTTCTGAATGAACAGGAGCTTCAGTTAGGAGCAGCTGAGTGTCTTCTCATTGCAGTCAGCAGAAAAGTAAGTTACCACTTCAAACTGACTTTTATCCTCAAAGTCTCTGCGGGGTGGTGTATAAGTGTGTCTGAAGTGTATGTTGTGGCAGGAAGACATCAGAAAGTTTGGGATTTCTTTTTGCCTGACACCAATTTCATTGTCTGCCTCCGACCTCTTTGGATAGTAGCTTTCCAGGATTCTAGGGATCCATTGGCAGCATATACAGAGATTTGTCAGGCTACCTTATTCTTTTTTTTTTTTTTTTAAAGATTTTATTTATTTATTTGACAGAGAGAGATCACAAGGAGGCAGAGAGGCAGGCAGAGAGAAAGAGGAAGAAGCAGGCTCCCTGCTGAGCAGAGAGCCCGATGCGGGACTCGATCCCAGGACCCTGAGATCATGACCTGAGCTGAAGGCAGAGGCTTTAACCACTGAGCCACCCAGGCACCCCCCATTTTGATTTTAAAGAATTGGCGTTTTCTCCAGTGTTTAGTTAGCCCTGGGGCCATGAGAAATTATGAAGTCAATATATTTGATTATATAGGTATAGGAAATGCTAGTAACTTGGAGGCTTTTAATAACAGTTTGTATTTCCTGTTTCCCTAAAATTGGTTCTAGGGCAAGTTGGAAGACCGGAAGCCCTTGATGGTCTTATTTGGGGATGTTGCCATGCATTACATACTCTCTGCTGCACAGTGAGTATCTACTTTTCTATGTGTTTTCTAATTTCTTTGTTATTTCTGTAGTTTATACCTGTATATCTGAAGTTCCTATCTGAATGCTGGCAGTCAATTGACAGTGTTTTTATTTATTTATTTATTTATTTTTAAAGATTTCATTTATTTATTTGTAAGAGACAGAGGGAGAGAGAGCAAGCGAGCACAGGCAGACAAAGAGGCAGGCAGAGGCAGAGGGAGAAGCAGGCTCCCTGCTGAGCAAGGAGCCCGATGTGGGACTCGATCCCAGGACCCTGGGATCATGACCTGAGCCGAAGGCAGCTGCTCAACCAACTGAGCCACCCAGGCGTCCCTTGACAGTGTTTTTAATTTGAAAATCAAGCAATCTTAATTTTTAACCTTTTTAAAGACCTTATGCTGGAAAGAAGTTGTGGCCATTGACTCTATATGCAGTCACTTTCACAGTTTTCCCCATTCTTCCCAGACAGCTCATCTCCTTGATTCTGTTTGCTTCTGGTGATCCCCAAGCCTCCTAGTAGCGCTGGTGCCTAGGCCTGAGAATGCTCTGATCTTCTGGACCAGAGTCTGCCCCAGAGCCTGCCTTGACTGCAGAACTCCAGACGCTGCTCCTTCCTCTCCTGCTCAAAGTAATCAGTGCCTGAAGTGCTGAGGCTCTTGGAAGCAGCAGGAACAGTGTGTTCAATGAAAAGTGCATGCATGGGACCTGCAAACACATTCTGTGTCCTAAAATACTGGCTTCCACTTTTTTTCATTTTTAATTGCTTTGTAAGATATTTGAGTATTTCTTGATACATGTTTCTTACCAGGAAGACAGGTAGAACTGTACTGCAAAGACCACTGAAGCATTTTTTTTTTTTTTTGGGATACCATTCTCTTAGTCCTAGGGACAAATGAAAAGAGATACACACAGCTTTTATGATGGCTTTCTTTTCTCTGGAGACTAGCTCTGTTTTTAAGGGATCTTTTTAATTAAATTCATAACATGTCTTTTGGGTGGCCACTCTAATTAACTGTTCCCCAGGCCCATTTTCTTAGTTTCATAGAAACTGTGACATTCACACCTAGGTGTCCTGTATCCGTTTGTGTTACTTACTTTACTGGTTAGTAAAACAATAATTCGAACCCAGGCAATAAGACTTGAGAGCCTCCGTTAGAAACCATAATGTCATAGTGTCCCTCAACATAACTGGAGCCCAGGTCTTGCTTACCCTGAGGCCCATGCTTTTTATGTTATACTCAGCTGCCTCAGGAACACAGCTAATATGGCTGCTGCCTACACTAGTTATTATTAATTCTTTCTTGTGGAAGAGTCCTGCATCATTTCAGTCAGGTTTTGCCACCAAGTAAGTTATAATTTTTTTTTCAAAGATTTTATTTATTTATTTGACAGAGAGAGAGATCACAAGTAGGCAGAGAGGCAGGCAGAGAGGAGGAATCAGGCTCCCTGCCGAGCAGAGAGCCGGATGCGGGGCCCAATCCCAGGACCTGAGCCAAAGGCAGAGGCTTTAACCCACTGAGCCACCCAGGCGCCCCTATAATTTTTTTTTTTTAAAGATTTTATTTTAAAGAGAGAGAGAGTGCACTTGTGCGGTTTTCGGGGAGGGGCAAAGGGAGAGAAGCTCACTCCCTGCTGTGCGGGGAGCCCAGTGTGGGACATGATCCCAGGACCTAGAGATCATGACCTGAGCTGAAGGCAGACACTGACTGAGCCTCCCAGGCCCCTTTTTCAAAGAGTTGTTGGATTCTAAAATAGTAGCTAAGAGATTATAGATCTGAACTAAATGACTTTGAGAAGTGACACATAGAGTTATGTTTTTATTGCTTTTTATTTTTTTTATTATTTAAAAAAAATTTTTTTTTTAAGATTTTTTATTTATTGATTTGACAGAGAGAAATCACAAGTAGATGGAGAGGCAGCCAGAGAGAGAGAGAGATAGGGAAGCAGGCTCCCTGCTGAGCAGAGAGCCTGATGCGGGACTCGATCCCAGGACCCTGAGATCATGACCTGAGCCAAAGGCAGCGGCTTAACCCACTGAGCCACCCAGGCGCCCCTGCTTTTTATTTTTAAGGCTTACATTTTAAGAGCAATTTCAGGTTCACAACAAAACTCAGAAAAGGTACAGAGCTTTCCCATGCCCCCACCCCCCCAACATGTGTAGCCTTCCCCATTAACAACATCCCCAATCAGAGGAGTATATTTATTACAATTGATGAACTTACACTGACACGTCATAATCATCCAAAGTTTACTTCAGGGTTCACTCTTGGTGTTGTACATTCTATGGGTACAGTTTCTGGGTTTCGACAAATGTCTAATAACTTGTATCATTATAGTTATTCTACAGAGTATTTTCACTGCCCAAAAGAGCCTCTGAGCTCTGCCTATTCATCTCTTCTCCCCGACCCCAACCTCTGGCAACAACTGATCTGATCTTTTTACTTTATCCATAGTTTTTCCTTTTCCAGAACATCATATAGTTGGAACCACATAATGTATAAGTTTTTCAGATTGACTTCTTTCAATTGGTAGTATACATTTAGAGTTTTTCCATGAGTTTTCATGGCCTTGATAGCTTGTTCCTTGTTAACAGTGAATAATATTCCATTGTATGGATATTATACCAGTTTATTCATTATTATACCAGTTTATTCATTCACCTACCAAAAGGCATCTTGGTTGCTTCGAAATTTTGCCAATTATGAATAAAGCAGCAATAAACATCTAGGTTTAACATGGTATAAACATGAAGGTCTTTGTGTGAATGTGTTTTCAACTCCTTTGGGTAAATACTAAGAAGTATGATTGTTAAGAGTGTGCTTAGTTTTGTAAGAAACTCAAATTGTCTTCAAAGTGGCTGTACCATTTTGCATTCTCACCAGCAGTGAATGAGAGTTCCTGTTGTTCCACACCCTTCACAGCATTTGGTGTTGTCAGTGGTCTGGATTTTGGCCATTCTAGTAGGTGTGAGTGGTATCTTACTTGAATTTGCAATTTCCTAATGACATATGTTGTGTAGTATCTTTTCATATGTTTATTTGTCATCTCTGTATCTTTGGTGAGATGTCTGTTAAGCTCTTTGGTTTGTGTTTTAATCAGGTTGTTTTCTTATTATTGAGTTTTAAAAGTTCCTTATATATTTTGGATAACAGTTCTTTTTTTTTTTTTTTAAGACTTTATTTATTTATTTGACAGACAGAGATCACAAGTAGGCAGAGAGGCAGGCAGAGAAAGATGGAGAAGCAGGCTCCCTGCTGAGCAGAGAGCCCGATCCCAGGGCTCTGGGATGCCAGGACTCGATCCCAGGACCCTGGGATCATGACCTGAGCCAAAGGCAGAGGCTTTAACCCACTGAGCCACCCAGGCGCCCAGCAGTTCTTTTTTTTTTTTTTTTTTTTCTTTCAGCAGTTCTTTTTTAGATGTGACTTTTACAGATATTTTCTCCCAGTCTGTGGCTTGTCTTTTCTTTCTCTTGTTATAACCCTTTCAGTTTTGTCCGTGGTGTAAGGAAATATTAAATGCTTTCCTACACATCTCTTTTTAAGTCTTCCCCGGGTATCAGTGAATGCTTGTAAATGTGTGCATTGTTGTATGCAGTCCTACTCAGAGTTTATGTTATTAATCCACAGTACTCAAGGACCATATAATGTGCAGAACTAAATTGCTTCTTTGAGAGATAAGATTGCATTGAACCTTGTTCCTCATTGATCCTTCAGTGTTTGAGGTTTTTTTGCTTTTTAACTTTAATAATCAACAGAAATTTGAATGTTGAAGCACAGACCACATACAGCTCCATTTGATGGGAATCTTTTTAGTTCTCTTGATGTGCAATTAATAGCATTTATTTTCTCATTTCACAGGACTGCTGATGGAGGAGGCTTGGTAGAAAAACACTATGTCTTCCTGAAGAGACTGTGTCAGGTGTTGTGTGCTCTGGGGAATCAGCTGTGTGCATTACTGGTGAGCACTTACTTTCTGGAGAGTTTCAGGGCCATTTGAGCAGAGCATTTAGAAAGTTAACGTTTGTATAATGAGTGAAACATGCCATTAATTTTAGCCTTGTGGAGCATTGCCCTACAGGTTATTTCATGTGATTTTATAGATTAAGTTACTGTAACAGGGTTCGAGTGAGTGAATTTCTTTTAACAAGTCAGTTATTGATGTTAACAGGAAGCATCCACATCTTATTCCATGAAGTCAGCATTGCTATTCTTGTGAATTTTGGTACTTGTAGAACGTCAGTTTGCTAGAGTCCTATTAGATCATGAAATATTATGCATTTGAATAAAGAGCCCTCTTCTCAAATTTAAAGGATTTGTGTTATTGATCATAAAGGAAAACTTTAATGTGATTGACCTAGAAATACCTGTCTTTAGGGAAATATTTAATAACTTGTCTTACAAATTGAGAGATAGGACATTGGTACAGACAATTCGCATCTGATATTATGCCTTTTTATGGTGGTTTGGATGGTTAGAGAGGATAGAGCTTCAGACATACGAAGTATGCCGTCAAGTGGTTATTTAATAAATTTGGTCACAGAGATGTGAATAGACTAGGTGTGAAGAAATAATACAGATTTTTTCTTTCTGTGATTTCTGAAATGAATGCTCTTTTTCATTTTAGTATTTGACTACAGAATGAGTTTTAATGATGATGATTAAGGAGGTAAAGCACCTTTCCTCTTTTTAGCCCTTGAATTGATGCCTTCCTTAGGTCACAAGGAAGTATAAAGTCCTTTCAAAACTGAAATTGGTGAGGGTTTAAGTTCTCTACAGTTGACCCTTGAACAACACATGTTTGAACTGCATGGGTCCACTTAGACACAGATATTTTTTGATATAAATACATGCAGTTCTATAAATGTATTTTCTCTTTCTTAGAATTTTCTTAATAACTTTTTTTTTTAGCTTCCTTTATTGTAAGGACACAGTATATAATACATATATGAAATATGTGTTAATCAGTTTATATTATCAGTAAGGCCTCTGGTCTATAGGAGGCTGTTAGTAGTTAAGTTTTGGGGGAATGAAAAGTTATATGTGGATTTTTGACCCTTAGCCCCTGTGTTCAAGAGTCAGCTGTGTTTGTTACCCTACTCCTCCCGTTGTCCTCTTCCGCCCCTCATCAGCGTCACTGATGTAGTGGTCTTTTTGTCCCTCAGGGTGTGGATTCTGATGTAGAAACACCAGCAAACTTTGGAAAATACCTGGAATCTTTTCTTGCTTTCACAACCCATCCAAGTCAGGTAAACTTGTATGTAGGCAATGTGTGAAAATTTTAGTTAGGTAAGCCAAAATTAATCACTATGGCTTGAAGTAATTAACAGCTCATGTATAAAATGTGACTCTTAAGGCTCTATGAAATAACTGTGGTGTGATTTCATTAAGAGAATTGTTGAATCTTCTTCCTGAACGGAGTGTTGCACTGTCTAGACTGGCAGGTTTTCCCCTCACGTAATATTCTGCTGATGCTCAATCAGATGTGAGGTGTGTCCCAGGTGATTTCCCACCCAAGGCATTTTAAACGCAAAAGTCTAATTGATTGTGCTATAAAATTAATTTCACACATTTAAGGCTTTCTTGTAATACCACCCCGAGATTCCCATATCCTTTTTTGCCCTTAAAGAAAGTGCTAGAGGGATGCCTGGCTGGCTCAATTGGTGGAACATGTGACTCTTGGGGGTGTAGAATAAAAAAGAAAAAGTGGTAGAGCTCAGCTGAGGTTCCAGGAATTACACCTGACCCCATAGTTTGTCTTACTAATACGTGGTCTGTAACAGGCAGTCATTATGGATAGAGTAAATACGGACAGTGTAGGAGTATATAGAGATTCATTTCCATGAAAAAATATTTTTGATAATTGTGGGGCTCAGTAATAATCCTGCTTATTTAAGTCCAAATCCTTAAACGGAGGTTTTTCTTTCTTTTTTTTCTTTTTCCCCACCCCCATTAGTTTCTGCGTTCTTCAACTCAGATGACTTGGGGGGCCCTTTTCCGGCATGAGATCCTGTCCCGTGACCCTTTGCTATTAGCAATAATACCAAAATATCTTCGTGCTTCTATGACCAACTTGGTCAAGGTAAACAGTGGGAATCAAAATGTGGAATGGGGGTTCCTGGGTGGCTTAGTTGGTTAAGCATCTTGATCATGATCATAAGATTGTGGAATCAAGCCCTGCATTGGGCTCTGCACTCAGCAGGGACTCTGCTTGGGATTCTGTCTCTCCTTCTGCCCCTTTCCCTGCTCATTCGTTCATTCTTTCTCAAATAAACCTTTAAAAAAAAAAAAAAAGGAATGTAGGTGAGTACACATAATAGGGCAGATTTTCATTATTGACAGCCCATTTTGGTCACCAGGGTCCTATAGTTGGGTATATTATTCTCTTATTCACCAAGAAGAAGGTAGTGCAAACTAGTTATTATATCTACTTTTTCATATTTTGGAGCACTTCTATACAAAGTGTTGGGCTAGGTGCTAGGAAAAAGTAGGACAAGAGCAGTGACCCATGATCTTGCAGTGGGATAATGCTATTTCCAGTTTAAAAGCAGGCAGGGTGGAGCCAAGATTCAAAGTTGAAGTCCTTTGTGATTGTTTATAAGATCTAGTGAGGGTCTGAAGGTGAATGAGAAGGGAAGAAGGAAGGTAGAAGCAAATTGCTTACCACTTGAATAGAATTCCTTATGAATTCTCTGAGATCTGCTAAGGGTTCTTGCAGCTGACAGATGCTTAATCTTGATTTGTAAAAATCAGAGAGCGGGACCTATGTGAAGGTCCTCTTACTTCCTCTAAGAATACATCTAGCACATGATACCCTGTTCTCATTCTCATGCTCTTCAATACTTTTTGAGTGAAACATGCAAAGTGCTGTGCTTATTCCCAGTTTCAGCATTGAAGGAGACAGTTCTCAATTTTTTCTTTCTTACTGTGTGCTGTATTAGCACTTTGTTTTGGGACAGCTTTATACTCAGGTACCGTAAACAAATTCCAGAATTTAATACTCCCTGAGGAATCTGGAGGGGAGCATCTGATGAGTGTTCTCTTTTCAACCACTCTCAGGATTATTGGAACTGGGAGAAAACAGTGGACTTGGGATAGACCAGAAGTAGTTATTATAAAAGATCTTATGCAAACTTTTCACTCTTAAATGAAAAAGTGCTTGAGCTCTTAGAGTTTAAGCCTCTTTGGGTAGGTCTATTTTTATCCCCTACCCCAATTATCTTTCTCTTTGCAGATGGGCTTTCCTTCTAAAACAGACAGCCCTAGCTGTGAATACTCTCGGTTTGATTTTGATAGTGATGAGGACTTCAATGCTTTCTTCAACTGTAAGTGATAGTAGCCTGGAATTTCTCCCAGTCATCTGAGAATGGCATCTAGTCTTACGAATCATGGTACTTGACCCTTGGGTTCTATATTAAAGGGCCTAAGATCTGGACAAGTAGCCTGTTCAGTCTCTAGTTGCACCTTGCAGCCGGTACTGGGATTGCGCTCATTCCAGGCATAGTATTCTCTCTAGCCTGTGCGTTACATGCATACACATGCATGCAAGCATACATAGCCTTTGGACTTTGATGTTTAGGCATAGTAACTATATGTAACACCTAGGATTAAATACAACCTAACCTCACTGTTCTTCGAAAAAAGAGGAAAAAACCCACATTCTGATAATCGAATTTTGTTCTGGGTTTTTTGTAGTCTGGCTAGTCCCCCCCCTCTTTTTTTATAAATAATAGCTTTTTGAGATATAGTTTGTTTACCATACGATTCACCCATTTGTAGCATACAATTCAGTGGGTTTTTTGGGTATATTCAGAGTTGTGCAACTTTTGCCACAATTTGTGGACATTTTAATGACCCCAAGAAATCCCTGCCCGCTAGCGGTCAGCCATTCCCAGTCCCCTCATCCGTCCCAGCTCCAGGCAACCAGTAATCCACTATCTGTTTCTACATGTCACCTATTCTGAACATTTCTTATAAACAGGTTATACATATATGGTCTTTTGTAACTGCATTCTTTCATTTAGGGTTATATCTTTAAAATTCACCCATGCTCTGGCATGTGTCGATACTTTATTTCTTTTTATTGCCGTATTTCATTGTATGGATGTACATTATAGTCTTTCATTTCATAAGTTGATGGATATTTAAGTGGTTTCTAATTCTTACCTGTTAAGAATAATGCTACTATTGGGGTACCTGGCTGGCTCAGTCAGTAGTGCATACAACTCTTGATCTTGGAGTCGTGAGTTCAAGTCCCTCATTGGGCCTAGAGCTTACTTTAAAAAAAAAAAAAAGGAATAATGCTGCTGTGTCATTTGTATACAAGTTGAGTGTACAGACTTTTTTTTTCTCCTGAGTGTGTGTCTATATTCCGTCATATAGTAATTTCACATTTAATATTTTGAGGAACTGCCAGGCTGTTTTCCATAGTAGCCACACTGTTGTACATCTGTACCAACCTAATCTTTTATTGATTCCGAAGAAATGAGAGACCACTTTTAGTTTGCCTCTTAGAGGATCAAGCTGGTAGGGTAGCTTCTAGAGGCAATTTACTTTTGACAATTTCTGAATTGTTAATTTTGATTGAACATTTGTTAAATTCAGAGCATAAATCTGCAGAAGTTTCTTTGAACGCTTTTCTCCTGGGACGGATAAATGAATGAACATTAGCTAAGCACTTATTATCTGTCAGTTACTGATTTATGTCTTTCTCTTGGCAGCCTCCCGGGCCCAACAAGGAGAGGTAATGAGGTTAGCATGTCGTTTGGATCCTAAGACTAGCTTCCAGATGGCTGGGGAGTGGCTAAAGTATCAGCTGTCAACCTCTGTTGATACTGGATCCATGAACTGTAAGGTTTTTTTTATTTCTAAACATTAGTGAAATATTATATCAAATATACATTGGAAATAAGCCCTGTAAGCCACACTTCAGAACAGCGTGCTAATAATAGCATTCAAAAATAATCTTTCATTTAGGGTAAGATCATGTCCCTGTCAGTCTTGCCTTCATTTTTCTTTTCTAACAGAATGAACCACTCGTTGTTGATTCTGTTACTTCACTGTAGGCACCATCCTACCAAATTGCTTGTCTAGACTTTTTAAAGCTCGTCTACCAAATTCTTGCATAGAACCACTCCTAAATTTAGAAAGAATGCCTTGTTAGTCAGGCATAACGAGAGCAGTGCAGAGACTTTCTGTGTCACTCAGCCACCTCAAAGCCTTTGGAAATGCTGCTTTATACAAAATCAGCATAACACTTCTGTACCCAATGCATAAGCCAGGTAACATCTCTGTACTCCATTATCATCTGTCTATTGTCTTATTGACTAATGTGTGGGTGACAGAATTTAGTAAAACAGGAGAAGGTATAAGTCACTCCTTTAGGGGGCTCTGTATTTACGGTCAGTTACCAGCTACTCTAGTTACTTGTTATTCATAGGATTTAACATTTTGTTTTGGGTACTCATAACTGACTCTGAAGGTCCGTGGTATCAGGTAATTTGAATGTTTGTGGAGGCCCAGATACGTTGCACCAAGGTAAAGCTAGTAAATGGGAGCACTATATGAAAGCAAGGAAAGTAATTCTTAAATCTTTTTGCCTATGCCTCGCTGTTTGAGAGATGTGCTTTGCTGATACTAAACAAACTTGAAGAGTGGCACAGTTGTCCAGAACTTGTAATTGTTATGAGGCTACTGGATATGAATTAGCATTCTGTTATCTCATATCAGGTTTTTGTATTTGTTTTTGTTTTGGAAAGATTCTTTATGGTCTCAAATATCTTAATTATTAAGATTTTCATGGACAGGTTTTAAAGGACAGGAAGGGAGAGTTTAATTGATATTTATCAGTTGCTTTTGTTTTTTGATGCTTATGCGTATATTCTCATTCAACATTCAAAGTGGTTTTGTAGACTGGACTCACAGAAGTGAATTCTGACAGCTCATTGTTAGGGGTGGAGGCAGGATAGGCCCCTTCTCTACTTTTAGTTCTTTTCTCTACCCAGGCTGAGAGGGTTAGATTATCCTGTTCCTTTGCCTGTGGAATTAAGTGGTCTCTAAGTCCCCATTGTCTTTGTGTCTTCTGTGATCCTGTAGTTGTGTGTGTGTGTGTGTGTGTGTGTGTGTGTGTGTGTGTTTATATTTGTGTTTTAAAACCCTCTTCTCCAACAGCTGGAACTGGAGAAGGTGGCCTCTGCTCCATTTTCTCCTCTTCATTCGTGCAGTGGGAAGCCATGACTTTTTTTTTGGAAAGTGTGGTCAACCAGATGTTTCGGACACTAGATAAAGAGGTAAGTAACTGTTTCCTGTGTTGATTGCATAATGATTTTGACCTTTTTAAAACTGACAGAGGGAAAATCTGTGGATATACATCTCACAAAAGAGGAAATGGAGAATCAAGAGGTTAAATAACATACTTAAGTTCAAATTGCAGGCCTGACTCTAAGCCTACAATGGTCAGTATTCATTTTAAGAGGATAATAAGACAATCCTGTTTGTATAGTGAAGTGCAGGTAGGATAACTATTGCAGGGAGGACAGCAATGGTAATCTTGAGCTGGAAAATCTTTGGAAATGTTTGCCATTAAGCATCCTTTTCAGTTTATGGCAGATAGACACAATATTCATGTTAGCTGATCAGTGTCTTCTTCCATGAATAATCCGAATAAAGTGGTCTTGTCTTTATATGCTTCATGTGACCCATCACCTTCTCTTACCTACCTTGGATGCAGCTGTGTTTAATTGGTTTAAAATCATTGGACTATTCATTTCAGGATGATTACACTGTAGTAGTTGTAGGAAAAATTGAAATCCCTTGAAGGTAAGTGAGATATAGTGCTTTTTCTCACAAAAGGCATGTTAATAAATTAGATCTTAGAGTGATTAACTTCACCTGCTTGTGTATTGCTTTGTTTGAGTTTGAAATGATGGCATTCAGAGTTTGTTCCAAAATTTAGATAGGAAATCCTGCTACGATCCTGCATTTTTTACTAAATGAACCCTTTCTTGGGTTTAAGTGGTACTATCTGATCAAGAAAGCCCTTTATTAAATCAAAGGTAATGGCCCTGGGTTTCCTTTCCTAGCATTTTTTAAGTTAGACAGCTTGATGGATCGAAATATTTGCCTACGATTCTGCTAGAAAGCAAGAGAAAGAAATGGTCAGGATTTGGCAGGCATTTGAAAATGTATGAAAGGACTGGTAGTATTGCAGGGTGGGGGGGCAGGGTGCTTAGTTGGTTGTAGGCTGGATTGTATGATACATCCTTGAAAATGATGGTATTTGGTCAAAATGCCAAATAGTTGGTCAAAGGGTACAAAAAGTTGGATAGTGTAGAAGAGAAAGATGTGGGCTGGAGACAAAGCAGAGGTAACAATTAGAAACAGGAGGAGTCAGAACAGTTGAAGGGGAGAAAAACAGTAGAACAAAATTCTTTTTTTTTCTCAGGAGATTGGTAGTGTTTAGGCTTCTGTTGGTGACTTAAAATAAATCTCTTGACTCTCAAACCGTTTTTTCTTCACCAGAATGAAATGGGTCAGAATGAAGCATTCCTAATCAAGAGAAATGAGTTTGTTTGTTTGTATTTAAAGATTTTATTTATTTATTTGACAAAAAGAGAAAGATCATAAGTAGGCAGAGAGGCAGGCAGAGAGAGTGGGGGAAGCACGCTCCCTCCTGAGTAGAGAGCCCGATGTGGGGACTTGATCCCAGGACCCTGAGGTCATAACCCAAGGTGAAGGCAGAGGCTTAACTCACTGAGCCACCCAGGTGCCCTGAGAAGTGAGTTTTTAGTGCGTATATACTTGATGAAATTACTCACTACTTGTTAAGGAAGGTGTAACACTTTATGTAACACTTTATGTGTAACACTGTTACACATAGGGTGCAAGTGACAGATCTCAGCCTGTCACATTCCCATTTGCTGCTCTCAGTTCCTGACTCTGCATGGTGTTGTCCAGTGCATCCATCTTTTACACTGCTCACTCTGCACTCTCAGTCCCTGCCCCTCACTCAGGGTCTGTCAGCTACTCAGCTGGTGCCTATGAAAGAGTTGAACCAAGAGGTTCTTTGCCTAAAAGAGTTTTTTTTTGTTTGTTTGTTTTGTTTTGTTTTTTTTAAAGATTTTATTTATTTATTTGACAGAGATCACAAGCAGGCAGAGAGGCAGGCAGAGAGAGAGAGAGAGGGAAGCAGGCTTCCTGCGGAGCAGAGAGCCCGATGCGGGGCTCGATCCCAGGACCCTGAGATCATGACCCGAGCCAAAGGCAGCAGCCTAAACCACTGAGCCACCCAGGTGCCCCTGTTTTGTTTTGTTTTAAGATGCTATTTATTTATTAGAAAATGCACAGAAGGAGAGGGAGGCACAGACCCATTGAGCAGGGCTTGATCCCATGACCCTGAGATCATGACCTGAGCCGAAGGCAGACACTTAACCAACTGAGCCACCCAAGCGCCCACTGAGAGAGTTTTTTGAAAAGCTACTCCTCTCATTTGTAGTGGCATTAGCTGAACTTAATTCCCAGAAGACTTATTTTAACAATGGATTCATATAGGGAATAGCTTTGGAGGGGGGGGAAAGTCACATTTTGAAGAAGACAAGGATTGATTTGCCTCAGATAGTAAAATATGAAGCTGCGACATTTCATAGGCAGTGTGGTACTGACATTAGATAGAGCTCCTTGGGACAAAATAGCCCAGAAACAACCAGGAGCATATATAAGCATTCCAAAGAAATGGAGAAGGGTTGGCTCATTTAATAAATAGCATTAGGAAAAATTAACTCTTTGAGGAAAAGTCCCTAAATTGAAAAACAAAGGAAGTAATCATAGAAATGTGAATGGCTTTAACTACTTTTTTTTAAACATACCATATAAAATAAACTTTGAAAGGCAAACTTGGAAGAATATTTGCAATAAATATGATGGGATTAATATTCTTAACTATAAAAACCTATTTCGTATGCATTACTTTTTGATTGATATCACAGGTTTGGAGAATAATTTGACAATGTCTGGTTGAAGGTGCCTAGCCTTATGACCCAGCAACTTCACTCCTAAGTCTGTGCTCTGAAGAAACCCCTGCATGTGCGCTGAGCATCCATTATACTACAGAATCCTTAAATGTTGAGCCAAGGAAGAAACTTAATAACCCTCAATAGATTGTACAGAACAGATGATAATATGTTTATAGACCA
Organism: Mustela putorius furo; assembly: GCF_011764305.1. Classification (NCBI taxonomy): domain Eukaryota; kingdom Metazoa; phylum Chordata; class Mammalia; order Carnivora; family Mustelidae; genus Mustela; species Mustela putorius. Next base: position 10,246,151 of record NW_025422123.1, on the reverse strand, counting down.
GTGAAAAGGAACTAGGATGTACTATGAATAAGTATGATTCTCATAAACATGATGGTGACCCCAAACAACAAGCTACAAAAGTGAACATGCAGTTCTGTGTAATTAGGAGTATGTACATTTGTGGCAGAAGTATACGGAAATAATGGAATCCCTGAAAATGTGAGCACCAAATTCAGGACAGTGGCCACCTCTAGGGCTGAAGAAGAGGATGTATACACAGAGCAACCAATATCAGTAACATTGTACATCTCAAAGTGGTCAAGTGGAGAGTTATTCAAGTACTGCTTACCCCTTTCTAAAGGTCTAGTATATTTTGCAATAAAAAAAGCACTAGAACCCAGTGGAGAAGAGACAAAAGATGAAATTTTTGTAGCGAAGAGAAATAAAAGTAGTTAATAAATACATGAAGAAAATTCAGTCCTCGGGACGCCTGGGTGGCTCAGTTCGTTAAGCGGCTGCCTTCGGCTCAGGTCATGATCCCAGCGTCCTGGGATCGAGTCCCACATCGGGCTCCTTGCTTGGCGGGGAGCCTGCTTCTCCCTCTGCCTCTGCCTGCCACTCTGTCTGTCTGTGCTTGCTCTCGCTTCTCTCTCTATGACAAATAAATAAATAAATAAATAAAAATTTAAAAAAAAAAAAAAAAAAGAAAATTCAGTCCTCATTAGTAATTGAAGAAATGCAAATTTAAATAAACTCATTATTTAACTTAACTGCAAATGTTTTAGGGAATAAACACAACCTGCTGCTAAGAACAGGGTAAGAAGGGCATATTGGTGGACAGAGAATCAATTGATAGAGCCTGTGAAGAAGAAAAACAGTTTGACTTAGATGTATTTATACCTTATGATTCAGTAATTCCCACTATCCCCAGAAGTCTCTGCCTCAAATGAAATAAGTGAAAATGTAGCCAAAACATTTTTGCAACGATGTATCAATTAGCACTATCAATAATAAGTAAAGAACCAGCAACATTTTCAATTTCTAGTAATAGGAAAAGCTACATCCTTAAGATGGCACATGGTAGCATCATTTAGGAAAAGTTTTAATAACACAAGGTAATGCTTAGAATTTTCAGGTTAAAAAGCAGTATATAAAACCATATGTGGCAACCATATCACACATTTATAAACCAAGTCTTAAAGGAAGTTTTACCAAAGGTGCTCATCAGTCATGTCAACATCTTTTTCATTGTATTACAGGCGGTTCCTGTTAATGATGGAATAGAGCTGTTGCAAATGGTCCTGAACTTTAACACCAAGGATCCTCTCATCCTGTCCTGTGTCCTCACTAATGTCTCAGCACTCTTTCCATTTGTCACCTACAGACCAGAGTTCCTGCCCCAGGTCTTCTCTAAGGTAAATTCCATCTCCTTTGTAAACTTTGAGTATTTTTGAACTAATTATTTTTTTGTGATTGTTTTTGAGAGTCTTTGAGACAAGCTGATGAATAGTCATTTATTCATTCATCAGGTATTCAGTACTTACTGTGGATTGGGCACCATGCTGGTAGAAAAGCCTTCCTTAACATTTGGAAATAAAATCACATATACAGTTGTACCCATGTGGCATTATAATTAATAGACGAGTATACTGAGAAGTGGAAAAGAACCCCTAAAGAAGGTGTCAGTGTGCTCTCCGTTTATTCGGAGGGGATATGTGAGAGAAATTAGTGTGAATGGTTTTTGGGTTCCTGTTTAGGTGAGTAGTAGAGCACTACCTGAGTGAGAATAATGGAACCAGTAAGAATGAGGAAGAGGGCTGAGTTTGGGAATACTACATTTGAGGGCTGGGTTTGGGAATACTACATTTGGAGTGTATGTACAACATCTAGGAGAGGATACTTCACAATCAGTTGGCTATTGTTAAAGGTCTAGAGTCTGGAAGATTACAGTATTAAGGTGGCATCATCATAGAAGTGCCTAGAGCAGAGGTGAAGCCCTAGGAAAGAGGGTGATATGTATGTAGAGTTGGACATGTAGCTCAAGCAGGGAACTCTGAGGATTATCATCTTTGGGAGAGGAGGGCAAAGAACGAGAATTCCCCAAAGAAGAATAAAGATACAGCCAGAGAAATGAAAAAATGTTGTGTTACAAAGGTCAGTAGAACTTTTTTTTTTTTAAGATTTTATGTATTTATTTGTCAGAGAGAGTGAGCACAGGCAGACAGAGTGTTAGGCAGAGGCAGAGGGAGAAGCAGGCTCCCTGCTGAGCAGGGAGCCCAGTGTGGGACTCGATCCCAGGACGCTGGGATCTTGACCTGTGCTGAAGGCAGCCACTTAACCAACTGAGCCACCCAGGTGTTCCAGGTCAGTAGAACTTTAATTCGTTGCATTCGTTGCAACAGAAAGTCTCTAAGAACTAGGGAATATCTATTGGGTTTCTTTTTCTTTCTTTTTTTTTAATTTTTTTAAGATTTTATTTATTTATGAGAAAGAGTGCGCTCAGGGCAGAGGGGCAGAGAGGAAGGGAGAAGCAGACTGAGCAGGGAGCCCAATGAGGGGCTTGATCTTAGGACCCTGAGATCATGGCCTGAGGCATGTGCTTAAGGCAGGTGCTTAACCGGCTGAGCCACCCAGGCATTCCTCCGTGGGGTTTCTTGATTAGACCTTTGTTAGAGCATAATTCCATTCTGGTGACTTTTGCAGTAGTCACGCTGTATTAGGTGAAAGAGTCTATGAGAAGTTACGCAGTGGAATCAGAGGGTATCACCATAGCTGAGTGTTTGGCTGAGGGCTTGGATTGTTCAAGGATTCTGTGGCCTCCACCTTTAAAAGATGTTTGATGGTAAGATTATGAATCTCTAGCCTCTTGTAGAGTTATCTGAGAAGATAAACATCTGAAACTTCATAACACCGATTGAAAACTCTGCTGTTAGCATATTGTTTATACTTCTGAGATTTTGTTGGAAACTTTATGCCAACTGCTGTTAAAAACACTTCATGCATTTGGTACTGATGAGTAACCTTTTCTTTCTTACCCTTAGCTATTTTCATCTGTCACTTTTGAAACTGTTGAAGAAAGTAAGGTAAGACCATTAATTCACCCAACAAATCCTAACTTCTGGAGAGCAAAACTGTGAATGCCTAACACCTAAGTCTAGATTTTTTTTATAGGTAGAAGGAGTTAGTAAAGGCAGGAGATGGTCAGAGATACTCTAAGGCAAAAACAGTGATCACGTGGATTCATGGTGACTGTAAATGTCACTCCATTAAACTCCCACATTGTGAAAATTGATTGTGAATTTGCCTTTGAAGGGAAATATTTCATGTGATTCTAAGCAGCACCTGTAAATTTTATTAAAAGTGGCTCCAGGTTTGTGAATATGTCTTCCCAGGCACCCAGAACCCGGGCAGTGAGGAATGTGAGGAGACACGCTTGTTCCTCCATCATCAAGACGTGTCGTGACTACCCCCAGCTCGTACTGGTAAGCTGCTGGACTCCGACCTAGTAGCCACTGAGACTTGTCAAGTTTAGTTACAGTCCTCTGTAAATCCAGCCCTAACTATACCTCACATAAAGAGGAAACAAGGAATTGTAGTTTTGCTTCAAATAAGCATTCTTGAGTTGGTGTCTTCTTCCTCTCCTGCTTAGTGGTGTAATTAAAAATGCAAATATATTCCCTCAGGATGAGTATTCTTGCCCATATAGATGACCAAGTTTTTCCTGTCAACGTACACATCTTTTCTGTGTGATGTTGTTTACTGCCAAATGGTGTGCCTTATCTTGAGAGAAGCCAGATGCAAATCCCAACCTTTTTCGGAGGGTTTCTATAGGAAATTTAGCACTATTCCAGATTAGAAATTAATCAAAAATTTCTTCTCTGAATACACATCAGTTATGTATCTCCCTAACATAAACAAGCTAATCTTTGTCTATGAATATACTATAAAATTGAAATAGAAAAAAAGACCTATAGTTTTCACAGTACTTTTTGGGAAAGCACAAATACCCAAGACAAGAACCACTTTCTGCTTACATTGCCTGGCTTGTTCAGGCAAAAGAAGGACATTATAACTAAATTACTGAAGTGACAGTCTTATAGGCCTGACCTTCCTAGGAATGCCTCTCCGCCTTCCTTGAGTGACCCACCTCTCCTTAAAAATCAGACCTTCACCACCTTTGGGTTTTTTTCTTTGTAATCTGCAGCCCAATTTTGACATGCTTTATAACCATGTGAAGCAACTCCTCTCCAATGAGTTACTCTTGACACAAATGGAGAAGTGTGCCCTCATGGAAGCCCTGGTTCTCATTAGCAACCAATTCAAGAGCTACGAGCGTCAGAAGGTGTTCCTAGAGGAGCTGATGGCACCAGTGGCCAGCATCTGGCTTTCTGAAGACATGCACAGGTAGAGGAGAGCCTTTGCCCTAGACCCTCACCACACTGGAGCACCCATCCTGTATTTAAAGAGCTGTGCCTAGGGTGCCCGTGTAAGGATCTCAAGGGGTGATGGCTCATCAGCGACATCTGAGTTTTCCAGAAGTCTTTTATGCGGGTTGCTGAAAATATCACCTTGAGTTCGGAGGTGTAGGGAGAGGGAAGAAATGAGAAGAGATGGGTAGTACGGTCGGGAGGCCACAGAGTACCTGCGGTGTCTGCAGAGTGCGGTGCCAGCCCACGTAGACACTCAAGAACAGCCAGGAGGGGCCACACGGACAGACACTCATTGTGCCCATATAGCATTCTCAAGCCTGCGTCCTTTTTGCTAATGACACTCAGAAGTGGGAAGAGGAATTTCAACCTTCAAATAACAGCTGACAATGATTAAATTCCTCTCACTGTAGCAAGTGCTCTAAGGTGTGATGGGGAATTGGGTCAGCAATTTGTTTTGTGTTTTTCTGTAGATGAGCTTTTGTGTATATAGCATTCTGGGTGTTGTGAAACGAACTTGCTGGCCCACTGACCTAGAAGAGGCCAAATAATCACAGTTTATTAGCTTTTGTGGAAGAAACCATCTGTCCTTGAAGTCATGTTATGACTTGTCTTTCCCATTCCAACTTTCAGAGTACTGTCAGATGTTGATGCTTTTATTGCCTACGTGGGCGCCGATCGGAAGAGCTGTGACCCAGGCCCAGAGGATCCCTGTGGTCTAAACCGCGCACGAGTGAGTAAGCCGCTCCTGGGAATGGGAAGCTGCAGAGGCCACTGGTAGAACTAGAGACTCCACCATTTGTAGAGTCTTTTACAGATCTCTGTTTCTTCTACATGCGTGAGAAATCTGGAAGTCTTCACTTCCCTAAGTTCCTCCTTTCTTTTCTTTAGTCTTGAATTTTTTTTTTTTTTAGATTTTTTTTTTTTATTTGACAGAAGAGGGAGAGAGAGAGTGGGAGGGGCAGAGGGAGAAGCAGACTTCCTGCCGCCGAGCAGGGAGACCAATGCGGGGCTAGATTCCAGGACCCTGGGATCATGACCTGAGCCGAAAGCAAACGCTTAACTGAGCCACCCAGGCACCCCTAGTCTTGAGTTCTTGAGTTAGTTCCCACAGCAGAGCAGATGGTCTTTTCTTCGAAGTCATTATTTTGGCTTTAAGGATCCCTAAATAGCTCCAAAGACTGAAGGTGTGATGGGGAATTGGGTCAGCAATTTGTTTTGTGTTTTTCTGTAGATGAGCTTTTGTGTATATAGCATTCTGGGTGTTGTGAAACGAACTTGCTGGCCCACTGACCTAGAAGAGGCCAAAGCTGGGGGATTCATCGTGGGGTATACACCCAGTGGAAATCCAATCTTCCGTAACCCCTGCACAGAACAGATTCTGAAACTTCTTGACAATTTGCTTGCACTTATAAGGTGAGTTGCAATAATGGTTTTTCTGTTGTTTAATTTTTTTACCTTAAGAATCTCTAAAGTGTAATCTGTTTCTGTTTCTTCAGATCAAGGTGGTTAGTAAATGAGGGAATAGTTCTTGTTTTTTTCTCGACAGGATCTCTCTCTTTTTTTTAAATATCACTAGCCCTCACTTGCCTGAGTCTTGCGTTCTAAGTGAACACATGGCGGCTGATCCCAAAATGGCTTTTCTCATTTGGAGCCTCTTCTCTATGCTCCTCTCCTACTTCCTTATACTTTGTACCTACTTTTTTTTTTTTTTAAAGATTTTATTTATTTATTTGACTGAGAGAAAGAGAGAGAGGGAACACAAGCAGGGGGAGTGGGAGAGGGAGAAGCAGGCTTCCCGCTGAGCAGGGAGCCAGATGTGGGGCTCAATCCCAGGACCTTGGGATCATGACCTGAGCCGAAGGCAGACACTTAACGGCTGAGCCACCCAGGTGCCCTTTGTCTCTACTTTTTATTTGAGGTTTTATTTGTTCAAATTTTTGCCACTGAAGGAGTTGTTTGCTGGGAGCAGGACAGTTGCTTTCTTTCTTTCTTTTTTTTTTTTTTTTTAAGATTTTATTTATTTATTCGGCAGGCAGAGATCACAAGTAGGCAGAGAGGCAGGCAGAGAAAGATGGGGAAACAGGCTCCCTGCTCAGCAGAGAGCCCAATGTGGGGCTCAGTCCCAGGACCCTGAGATCATGACCTGAGCTGAAGACAGGGGCTTAACCCACTGAGCCACCCTGGTGCCCCAGGACATTTGCTTTCTTAATGGTGCTTCTGAGTGGTATTCAGATGAGCTCACCTGAATTTATCAATAATGACTCTGCCCTCAAATGGACCAAACATGCATGATCATGCCCAAGGAAGGCATGATGCATGTTCCACCTGTTTCCTAGGTCTTTAATTCTCAAAGCCTCCTTAGACCAGCGCAGCATCAATCCCTGAAGAAGCTTGTTTGAAATGCAGAATCGAGACCCCACCCCATGTGTTTTCACAAGCTCTCCAGGTGCTTTCATTAAAGGTTCAGAGTCACTGTTAGAAATCACATGAGATAATGTATTCAAGTGGAAGTGGGCCAGGCCTCTACTTGTTGGTTACATGAGTATGCTTGATGATTCAGGGATATACTACAGAGAAAAGTAGGCTATGGCTAGAATTCAGTTCTTAGTGGCCAAAGCAGAGTGATTCTTTTTTATATCATTTTTTTTTTTAAGATTTTATTCATTTATTTTGAGAGAGAGTGCATGAGCAGGGTGAGGGGCAGAAGGAGAGGGAGAAGCAGCCTCCATGCCGAGTAAGGAGCTGAACTCGAGACCTCATCCCAGGACCCTGGGTTCCTGACCTGAGCCGACGGCAGACACTTAATCGGCTATACCACCCAGACGCCCCGTGATTCTTTTCTCTCTCACATAGTATTTCTCAGTTACAGGCTAGAACTCTGTTCCATTGGTTTTTGGCCTCTTACCCAGGGTGGAAGAGCAGTATCTCAACTGGGCAAACCAAATGACTCATGTCTCTGGGACACAGTGCTAGAAGCAGACTCTGTAGATCATCAGCTTAAGAATCCAAGGGTTTAAGTTAAGGTTGACCAAATAGGAGAGCTGGAGTGTCTGAAAGAGTGGTCACTGGGGATCTGTCTATAGAAAAAGGCTTTCTTTTGTTCTCATTTCAAAAGGAAGAAAGACATTTCAGTAAAGAAGTATGGCTTGCATATTGAGAGCATAGTAAAATATCTAGTCAAGGAAAGGTTTGCTTCCATATTGGTGTTTTTAAAACCAGAAGCTTCTTTTGTAGCTTAGAGAAAAGTAAAAGTGATGGAGTCAGTTAGCAACATTCTGTCTTTTTAGGCTTATAGCCAGAGTCCATGTGGTGGGAGCCCAGGCCTGGAAAGAAAGTTCATTCCTGATTGGGCGAGACCACAAGAATAGAATGGTTGTCATCTTGATACTTTTCTAAGAATTTAGTGTTTTGGAAAATCCCGGAGGCAGTCAGAAGGTATTTTGAAAAAACGTTCACCACAGTTATGGAGTTTGATTCTTTGAATAGTGTGCATCTGGAGCTATTAGAGTTTTGTCTTGTTTTTGTAATGAGTTTTATCTTGAAGTGTAAGGGCACAAACAGATGTAAGGAAAGGACAGGAATTATGATTGCATATAGCTAGACTTTCACAAGGGAAACTCGCTCCTGCGATCAGCACGCAGGTCCACAAGCAACCTAGCAAACACCTCAAGTCAGTACCTGTCCTTCAGGGGAACCAGTATTCTGACCTTCCCACATATTGCCTGGTTTTCTGAGTTTTCATAAATGGAGTCAGAAGCATGCATGCCTTTGTGTCTGGCTTCTCTTGCTCAGTAATTTGTGACAGTTGTCTGAGTTCCTGTGTGTCCTTGTGGTTCACTCTTTCACATTGCTGGCATGGTAGTCTATTTTGTAATTATTCTGTCACTTGCTTATTCATTTAGAATTGGTGGGCTTTTTGGTAGTTTCCAGCATTTTATTGTTAAAAATAGCGCAGTCGTGCTGCTGTTAGCATTCTTGTAAATGTTTTTTGGGGCATACATAATTTCTGTTGGGTTGGAATAGAATCCTACATGAAGAGTAGAATTCCTGGTTCATAAGGTACGCATATTTTCTATTTTGTAGATAGAACCAAATAGTTTTCTAAAGTGATGTACTAATTGGCATTCCCACCGGTTGGGTATTGGAGCTGTGAGTTTTAACTCCTTGTCACATAGTCTGGTAACAGTGCCATGTGGGGCTGGCTGTCGAGCACTTGAAATGTGACTGGTTTGAAATTAGATAGGCTGTAAGTGTAAAATACACCAGATTCCAAAAACTTGGTACAAAAAAGGAATATAAAATATCTTGTTAATTTTTTTATATTGATGTTGAAATGATGTTTGTTTGTTTTGTGTGCATTGGGTTAAGTAGAATTAATATGACCTGTTTCTTTTTGCTTTCTAAGCTTGGCTGACTAGAAAATTTTGTTTTATTTATTTCTTAAAAGATTTTACTTATTCGAGAGAGCGTGCAAATGCATGCATATGCGCGTGTGCAGGAGCAGGGGGAGGAGCAGAGGGAGAAGCAGACTTCCTGATGAGCAGGGAGCGCAATGTAAGGGCTCTGTCCCAGGACCCTGGGATCATGACCGGAGCCGAAGGCAGTTGCTTAACTTACTGAGCCACCCAGGTGCTCCTGGCTAGAAAATTTTAATTGGCTCATGTGGCTTTCATTATATTTCTGTTAAATAATGTTGTTCCTAGTGGGTCAGATGGAGGACAGATGTGGGGAGCAGAACTCGGGTTCTCAAAAGGTGCATTGTCATCTTCATCTTTTTAGAATGATAACAGCTTTTCTGTTAACTTGAAGTTTGTTACATTATATCTGTATATCTTCTATACATTTTCTCAAAATCTTTATTATGTGATCTCTTGTTTAGCATAGTGACTATACTCCTCAGGTAGTACTGAGAAGATTTCACATAGGTACAGATCATACAAAACTTAAAACTTTTGTTACCTGGTTGTTTTTCTTTGCTGAGGAGTAACTAGTTTTCTCTTAATGTGGAAGCACAGAACCCTGCCTTGCAAGTGAGTCAGGAAAGGTGATACTTCAGGAGCCTAAACATTACGAGGAATTGTAGATGTCCCTGCTGTGAGCACTGACAGGAAATCAGAGATACCGAAGCGATATATACTCTTGAGTCCTCGTGCCACTTCTACTGAGTTAGAGATGTAGCCCCATGGGACCATCATCATCTTGAGCAGGAGGAGGGGAGACCATAAGGAATACAAGATTCTGTTGTAGTGTCAGGGATGTTTGACCAAGGATGCATTAATAATATCTTTTTTAAATTACATCTTGAGGTCATAGCCACACTTAATTTTTTTTTTTTTTGACAGAGATCTCAAGTAGGTGGAGAGGCAGGGAGAGAGAGAGAGAGAGGGGAGGAAGCAGATTCCCCACAGAGCAGAGAGCCTGATGCGGGGCTCGATCCCAGGACCCTGGGACCATGACCTGAACCGAAGGCAGAGGCTTAACCCTCTGAGCCACCCAGGTGCCCCCACAGCCACACTTAATTAAAGGATAAAAAAACAGCTTGTCTGCTCCCAGTCATACTCAAAACTGAATTTCTTCTCAGTAAGAACTGATTTTTTCAGAGATCATTTCATAGTAGTAGTCATCTTTCTAAACCACTGAGAAAGACTTACAGTAGAAACCAAATTGCAGCTTTTCAAAGTAAGTGGCACCTTTTACCAATTCTTGGGCTCTGCACAGCAGTAGATAAAGGCTACAGCAGAGTTTTGGCTGGCTTCACAAAATAGGAGCAAAGTGACTCCCAGCAACATGATTGAGAGATTATACACAGATACAAGTGCAGTTTAGCCGACGGGTATAAGAGTACTCCAACATATAAAAATAAACTAGTGTAATACACCATATTAATAGAACAAGGGAAAAAATCTACATGATCATCTTAATTGACACAAAAAAGCATTTGACAAAATCTAAATTTAACACCTCTTTTTTTTTTTTTTTAAGATTTTATTTATTTATTTGACTGACAGAGATCACAAGTAGGCAGAGAGAGAGGAGGAAGCAGGCTCCCTGCAGAGCAGAGAGCCCGACATGGGGCTCGATCCCAGGACTCTGGGATCATGACCTGAGCCAAAGGCAGAGGCTTTAACCCACTGAGCCACCCAGGCGCCCCTAAATTTAACACCTCTTGGTGATAAAAACACTCAGCAGGCTGTGAGTAGAAGGGAACTTGTTTGACATGAAAAATGATTCTTATGAAAAATCCATAGCTTATCTCTTACTCAGTGATTAAAGATGGAGTGGTTTCCTCCTACCATCAGGAACAGAATACGGATGCCCAGTTCCACTGCCATTTGACATTGTGTACTGGCAGTCGCAGATGGAGAATTAAGGCAAGAAAAAGAAATAAAGGTATCCAAATTGGAAAAGAAGTAAACTATCTCCATTCATAAATGAAAATCCCCCCAGACTCACCAAAAAAGATGCTCATCATCATTAGAGGTCTAATTAGGGAAGTGCAAATCAGAACCATGAGATACCACTTCACACCCAACAAAATGGTTGAAATAAATAGGAATAATAATTATTTTAGAAACAAAATTATGGGGCACCTGGGTGGCTCAGTCAGTTAAGTGTCTGCTTTTGGCTCAGGTCATGATCAGATACTGGGATCGAGCCCAGTATCAGGTTTCCTCCTGAGCAGGGAGCCTGCTTCTCCTTCTCCCAAGTCTGTCCCTCCCCACCACTCATGTTCTCACTTGCTCTGCTCTCTCTCTTAAATAAATAAGTAATCTTGAAAAAAGAAACAAAATTATGAGGCACCTGGGTGGCTCATTCAGTTAAGCACCTGACTCTTGATTTCAGCTCTGGTCATGATTTCAGGGTTGTGAGATTGAGCCCTGTGTCGGGCTCCATGCAGCCTGCTTATGAGTCCCTCTCTCTCTGTGCCTCATCATACCCCCCTACCCCAGAATTATACATTTTGGCAATGATGAGGAGAAACTAGAACCCTTGTGCATTGCTGGTGAGCAACATAAAATGGTTTAGCTACTATGGAAAAAAAGGAAGTGGTTTATTTTTCAGAACTTTAAATATAGAATTATCACACGACCTGTCATTTCCACTCATGCATATATACCCTAAAGAGTTGCCAACAGGTACACAAACAAATACTTGCTGAGTAATGTTCTCCCAGCACTATATCACAGTAGCCAATCCGTGGAGATGCAGATATCCAGCCACAGGAAGGAAGGAAGGATTATTAATGTGCTGTAATGTAGAAGAACCTTAAAACTATTACGCTGAGTGAAAGACACCAGACTCAGAAGGCCATGTATTATATAATTTCATTTATAATTCTGATTTATAATTCCATTTGTGTGAAATATCAGTAGATAAATTTATCTACTTATCAATGGATAAATCTATAGAGACAGTAAATTGGTGCTCCCAGAAGCTGGAGGAAGGGAGAAATGGAGATGAACTGCTAGTTATGTAACTGTTCCTACTTAATGGCAGTGGGGAGGTTGGGTGGGGGGAGGGGACAGAGGGTGTGACCTGCCCTTGGCCCCAGTCATTCCCTGCTTGGAAGCTTCCTTCAAGTTTTACATATTAAAAGTTGAGGGGCGCCTGGGTGGCTCAATCAGTTAAGCATCTGCCTTTGGCTCAGGTCATGATCCCCGGGTCCTGGGATCGAGCCCTGCATGAGGCTCCCTGCTCAATGGGAAGCCTGCTTGTCCCTCTCCCTCTTCCCCTGCTTGTGTTCCCTCTCTCGCTGTGTCTGTCTCTGTCAAATAAATAAAATCTTCAAAAAAAAAATAGGATAATGAAATTAATGAAGCTGAGGAATAGGAAAAAAAGATTGAAGAGAAGGTAACAGCCTAAAGAATATGTGGGTCACTCTAAGCAGTTACTAATAAGAATCATGGGAGTGCACTGTTGGGGGAATATAAAATGGGACTGCTGCAAAAAAACATTTGAACTGTTCCTCAAAAAAATAAAAATAATATCATAAGATCCAGCAATTCCAGTTCTGGGTTCTCAAAAGAAATGAAAACAGGGTTGGGATGCCTGGGTGGCTCAGTTGGTTAAGCAGCTGCCTTCAGCTCAGGTCATGATCCCAGGGTCCTGGAATCGAGTCCCACATCGGGCTCCTTGCTTGGCAGGGAGCCTGCTTCTCCCTCTGCCTCTGCCTTCCATTCTGTCTGCCTGTGCTTGCTCTCTCTCCCTCTCTCTGACAAATAAATAAAATCTTAAAAAAAAAAAAAGGAAATGAAATGAAAACAGCGTCTCAGAGACTTATTTATACACTCAAATTCATAAAGGAGCATTATTTATACTAGCTAAAACATGGAAGCTGCTTGGCTGGCTCCGTTGGAAGATCATGAGACTCTTGATCTCAGGGTTGTAAGTTGGAGCCCCATGTTGGGTGTAGAGATTACTTAAAATAAAATCGTTAACAAAAAAAGTGAAAGCAACCCAAGCGTCCACCAGTGGATGAATGTGATACATACATCCAATAGAATATCTTTCAGCCTTTAAAAGGGAGGCAGTTCTTCAATATGGTACAACAAGAATGAACCTTGAGGACATTGTGCTAAATGACAGAAGCTGGTCACAGAAGGACAAATCCTGTAGGATTCTACTTGCATAAGGTGCTGAATATGGTCAAAATCCCAAAGTCAGAAAGTATAATGGTGGTTGCCGGGAGCCAGGAGAGGGAAGAATGAGGAGATACTGTTTATTAGGTCAGAGTTTCAGTTTTATAAGACAAAAAATAGGGGATGGATAGTGGTGATGGTTGCATAACAGTCTGAGTGTATTTAGTGCCACTGAACTATACACTTAAAAGTGATAAATTTTATGTTATATGTATTTTACCACAATGGAAAAAACGGGAGGTCATAAAGCCTATTGGAAATATCAGTATAAGCAAGCCAGGCCGCGGACCAGGAGAAGACGTTTGCAGCACGTGACTTGCAAACCATCAGTATCCAGCAATTCAACGTGCTTGTCCGCCATAGAGAAACTCAACACATGTACACAAGAACTCTGCAGAAAAGCTTATTGCTAGAAGAGGAGACAAACTTATTAGCGCTCAGGGAGGTGGGGAGATAAACTAGAACGAATTAAGTGGCATCCTTAAAGTTAAAATGATTGTACTGAGTGTACATGGTTAGATTTAATAAACAGTGTTGAGTATTTTTTTTAATTTAAAAAAGCATGGTCTAAAATCTATTTGGTGTGCATTTTTTTTTTAAGATTTTATTTGTTTATTTGACAGATACCGCAAGAGAGGGAACATAAACAGGGTGAGTGGGGGAGGGAGAAGCAGGCTCCCCACTGAGCAGAGAGCCCAATGCAGGGGTCGATCCCAGGACCCTGGGATCATGACCTTAGCCGAAGGCAGATGCTTCACGACGGAGACACCCAGGTGTCCTGTTCAGTGTGCATCTTTAATATTTAACCCTGCTAGTTTTTTCTCTTATATTTTGTAACTTTCTCTACGTTTGAAATCTCATTATAATTACCTTTTAAAAGAAAGATAGGTGGTTACACGCTCTGCCTGTGGATTGTTGGTGGTGCCATTGCTATGGGTGAAAAGGGCTGACAGCTGTGGATGGCACTAGCTCAGGTCTGCAGTCATTGCTGCTTAGTCCTCCACAGCCAATGACTGCTCAGGTAAGGCATTTTGGTCTTCTGTTGGGAGCTGTGACAGTCCTTCCAGCAGGCAGAAGCAACTGTCAGAGCATTGTATGGTCCAGGCTCTTAGAATGAAAGCCAGACATCTGAACATGGGGTCATTTCATTACCTGCTCTGTGTTCCAGCCTGTGAAAGCACAGGGCCTCTAACAACATCTCCTGTCTCCCCGTCAGTCTGCAAACTGAGCGTGCCCAGGCATTACATCAGGTTTGAAAGAATTTCTGTCCCAGGGTGCCTTGGGGCTCAGTCGGTCGAGCAGTTGAGCATCTGATTCTTGGCTTCCTCTCAGGTCATGATCCTCAGGGTTGTGGGATTGAGCTCTGCATTGGGCTCTGTGTTGGGTGTGGAGTCTGCTTGGGATTCTCTCTCTCCCTCTCCTTCTGTCCCTCGCCCCACTCAACACACGTGGTGTGCACAGGCTCTGCCTCTCTTTATGAGACTGATGCACTGCCTGCAGCGCTAAGAAGGCAGTTCTCCCTCTCTTTAAAATAAGTCTTTTAAAAAAAGAATTTACCTTTCTGGCTTTAGATAGTGATAGCATCCAGCTGTCTCAGGATTTGCTTCTCGTCTTGATTGCTTTTAGGTGTTGAATACTATACAGCCAAATAGTCTATTCCTGGTGCCAGGGAAACATTTAAATTCTATGTGGATGTGTAGTATCACTGAGTTACAGGATGAAATCCTTTCTTTCCTTCTGCAGGCCAACTAGGAAAAGTTCACATAGTGTCCTTGTTTCTTGCAGAACTCACAATACTTTATATGCACCAGAAATGCTGGCCAAGATGGCAGAGCCTTTCACAAAGGCTCTGGATATGCTTGAAGCGGAGAAGTCTGCGATTTTAGGTAAGAAATCGGTCCATTTTTTCTTTTCTTGAAGTTTACCTTACCTCTGATGGACCCTCCAGCAGCTTTGGCATGCCTGTGTCACCATCCCCTCCTCTTTGCCTGGCACTACCTCAACTGCCTATTTCTCTGTGGAGTTCCTACAGGGTCTCCAAGAACAAGTGCATTGACATCATTATCTTTGGTCTGTAGAGGCAGTTGCTCTCCTCTGTCACCCCCTCTGCACTGTTAACCCTTCCAGGTAGAGGTGTGTGTCAGAGCCTTTAGCTTATAAATAAACCAGGGTTCTTTGACCTGAAGGCTATTGGCAGACTTTTCCTGCTTTCACATATGAAAAAAAAGTGATAAATCAGTTAAGCTTTTAGATAAATGAATCTTAAAAGCAGTTAAACTAAAATAGCTTTAATTAGCTGTTATATATGTTATTAAAAATTTTAAAGGAATAGATTCTAAACCATGTCTCCCAGTTGTTACCTTGATTCAAGTGTTGCTGTAACTCATTTTTCACCTTAGTAAGTAACTGCAATCGTGTGATGTGTGCTGGGAAGGGAAGCGGCCATGTGTTTATTGGGAAACCTCACCCATGTTGGAGAATAGTTGGAGGACTGCCTCCTAGTGGAGACTTGAAGGATAAGTAGGAAGGAGCTTCTCAGGTTGGACAAGAGATGTTGAGCCTTCTGGGCAAACTGAATGGCAGGTATAAGATGCTGCAGCATGCAGGAAAGAGCCTGGTGTATCCAGGAAGTAGAGAGTGGTGACTCAGTGCAGCTGGAACACACAGAGCGAGGCAGTGGACGAGCCAGGGACGTCCAGAGTTGCCTAACCCTTGTCTCTTAAGCTTTGTGCTGGCTCACCATCACAGCCCCCACAGGGTCTCTCCATTCCCAGCAGTAACCTGGGCCTGGGCCTGGCTGTCAGTAAGCAGGCCAGTGAGCATTCCTCGGCTGTGACATTCATGAAAAGAAGGGTGTTAATTGGCCTTTCTGGAGCTCGTGTCTGTGTGTCTCAGCCTACATGGTCCTGGGCCTTTTTCTTTGGCATCACTGCACTAAAGGTCCTCATTACAGAAAGTAATATCAAGAAATGTAATTTCTATAAAATATAGGATATCAAGAATGTAATTTCTATAAAAAATAGGTATTGCTTCACCACCCATTCCCACTCCCCCAACCTGCCATTCAGTTATTCAAATAAAGCCAGGAATTCCTCCTATAGAAATAGATGGTCGCCCAAAACATACTAGAATGGACAAACAGTTCCCTCTGTCAGCTTCCAGCCGTGCGCAAGACTTGAAATTAAAAACTGCCTCTGATGAGAAATTTGGCTCTTTTGGATCTTCGAGATCTCGTTCATACTATAATGAGTTTCATTATGATTTGCCTTACATGTTGGGCTTTTGCCTGAAGTGTTGCTTGAAAGGTTCCACAACTTAAAAAGCAGGGCAGGTGGGTATCCCCAGTGCTTTATGAAGAGATCATTTTGAGCTGTCATCCTGTGTTTTGGTACAAGTCCCAGGCTAAAGTTGGAGTGCCCAGGTCTAGTCTGAAGTCAGGATCACTGAAAAAGTTTCCCCCTTTCCTTGCCAAAAACAACATTGCAGTCACCTCGAAGGAAGCTCATAACCCCTCCATTTGGTAGAAGACATGGCGAGCTGCTTTGTGTTTACGGCAGTTGTCACCCCCACACCACATCTGCCTGTGGTAGGGTGTCGGCAGGTTAAGATCCTTGGCAGCAGAAGAGCATGTTCATGACCCATCTTTCCCTGTAGGCTTACCTCAACCTCTCTTGGAACTGAATGACTCTCCTGTCTACAAAACGGTCTTGGAAAGGATGCAGCGTTTCTTCTCCACCCTCTATGAAAACTGGTAAGGAACCAGTGCTACTTCTCTCTATTCTCTTTTTATTTATTTATTTTTTAAAAAAAGATTTTATTTATTCATTTGACAGAGACACAGTAAGAGAGGGAACACAGCTGCTTTAGCTGTGTAATGTAGCAATGTGATGGATAGGACTTCTGATGTAGATTCTAGGGTTCAGATAAGATGAAGTAAAAATATGACAGGAAACCAGTGATTCTAATGTCACACTGAAATGAATTGGCTGACTTTCTTGCATTTGCTTTTTTATAATTGTCATGTATGTCTCGGCCCTAGCCACAACTTGACATTTTATGCCTAACTTGTCTGCTTCCGGAGCATAAAAGGCTGAGACCACAGTGTCAGATACTATGAGCAGGGCTGCATTTTCTCAGAGCCCTCACCACTCAAGCTACTTTGAATGGGACTCTGGAGGTCTCTAGCCAGACTTTTTCTTTGCGTCCTGGTTGTAGGATGCGGAGGTAACTGGCCATCCCGTAGCACACCACACCCCAGACATTGTCCTCACTCACCCAGTGCTCCGCTCAGCCAGGCTAACCAAAAGAGACTCTTCGTTTTAACTCCATGTTCCTTACGAAGTAATGAAGGTTACTGTTGATCTTGGCTGCCAACATCTGTCTTTAAAAAGATGGCTAAATTGGCTATCAGGTTTCCTTAAAGGCAGGTGAGGGGTGCATTACTGATTGAGCTGAAGTTACCTCACAAATGAGATAGGCTAGAAATTCCTGGCGTGTTCGGGGCTTGGCAGTGACCAAGGTGGGGTTTGTCACTGGCTGTGATGTTCCCTTGCAGTTTCCACATCCTTGGGAAGGCGGGTCCTTCCATGCAGCAGGACTTTTACACTGTGGAGCACCTGGCTACTCAGCTCCTCAGCTCGGCCTTTGTCAACTTGAACAATATTCCTGACTACCGTCTCAGACCCATGCTTCATATCCTTTCCAAAGTCCCTAGATAAACCCAAGAGGCCGGGAGATTGAAGACAGGAGCCGCTCTCAGGCACTGGAGGAGGCAGAGCTGAGCAGTATGGAATAGATGGAATCATTTATCCGAGTGTGTGATAATCACATTCAGTGGAAGAGAAGATTGGCGTGAATGGCAGGAAAACAGGAAGGCAGACTGGGGGGGGGGGGCTTCAAAGTGTTCTTCCTCGGGGTTAATCTTGACAACTCACTCTTTGGAAATAGGAAAGACAAAGGGTTTTTGTTTGTTTTTTTTTAATCTCTTCTATATCCTGTCAGGTGCTTCCTCTCATACTTCATTCCCATTTGGACTCTCTCTCTCTCTCTCTCTTTTTTTTTTTTTTTTTTTTAATGTTTTCGAGAGTATCTTTCTTCCCTGGAGTTAAAGGAGAACTTTAGGTAAAAGAGAGTGTTCCTCTTCTTTTGGGCAAATAAATGCCTGTAAAGTGCAGCCTAGATCCATTCCTCAGTAGCCAGGGCTTTTTGGAAAAGAGTTTGAAGATTTTTGCCCCCCGCCCTTTTTAAAAAGATTTTATTTATAGGAGAGCAGGAGAGAGGAGATAAACTGGAGAGGAGGGGCAGAGTGAGAGGGAGAAGCAGACTCCCTGCTGAGATGCAGGGGTCCTGGGATCATGACCTACCTGAAGGCAGACGTTGAACCAGCTGAGCCGCCCGGGTGCCCCAGATTTTTGCCTATTAACACAGAATATCCTAGGCATCTTGTAGGTCTTTTGAGGGTTAACTCTGCCGGTGGGGGTATCCTGCTGCCTGACAGGAGAGGGGTGCCTTAGAGAGGGGCATGTGTTCATGTGCTAAAACTTCTTAACCTGCCGTGCCATGGGTCTTTGTGAAGCCTCTGGTGCTCTTCTGTCCCCCAGAGCACTATGAAGCCCTGGTATCTCCAATCCTTGGACCTCTTTTCACCTACCTCCACATGGTAAGAGATTGGTCAGAAGGGGGAGCAAAGAGGACCCTTGGGTGGGTTGACCTGTCCTATGAGTTTTGCAAGTCAGGAGTTCCTGAAAGGGTCCCCTGCTCTTGGCTTTGCTTGCTACAGTGGATTGCGCCCCCTTGTTTTCCCCCTGAATTAGACTGATTCAGTTGCCTACGAAGACCTGCACACTCTAGTTCTGCTCCTGACCTCCTGTTAACTGAGGAGAGGCGATCAGGGGAGTCCCTCCTCTGGGTCTGTTTCCCCAGCTGTGGGATTAAGCAGGAGGACCAGCTGGGTAGAGAACAATGTTCAGAAAGACCTGGGAATTCTACAGTATCGCTGATTCTTTCCAAGCATGGGATACCCTGTTCTTGTCATGGGTGCAGGAGAGGTTCTAGAGACCATGTCTGGTAGTTTAATCTTCTGGGGTTCCCAAGGCTGTCATTGAGATCTCGAATCACTTTCAGTTCATTCTCCTCATGAAGTGGACCATAGATATTATCTGTTCCAACTTTTTCCTCACTCTCAGCATTATTTCCCTTTTGTTTTCCCAGAGGCTTTCCCAGAAATGGCAAGTCATCAACCAGAGGAGCCTACTGTGGTAAGAAGCATCTCTTTTCTTGGTGGGAGCACTGTTCTTCAGGGCTAGAAAGCTGCAGGTTATGGTCGTCCTCAGCCTACATGATAGATGGCTTGTCTGTGACCGTTAGGCATACTCTGTCTTAGGAGGGTGCTGAGACATCCTTACCCACTTTGGATTTTGATCCAGTACCTTTAGCCAACTGGATAGAGTCAAGTAATAATGGATCGCCTCACTGGATCGTTGCTGTCCCGTTGCCAGCATTGGTATGGAGCGGAGACCGAAGGAAGCCAGGAGAAGGAAGCGAGCACAGATGGTCTGGTTAGGGGCACTGTTTTTCTTGTCCTTCCCTCTTTTGTACTCCTGTGGAACTTGGCCCTCTGCTTTTCTGCAGTGGGGAAGATGACACCGCGGATGACAACCCAGAGTCTCAAGAGATGTTAGAGGAACAACTGGTGAGGATGTTAACCCGAGAAGTCATGGACCTAATCAGTAAGTGGCATGTGGGATGTAGGGGTAGTAGAGAAAATTTTTTCTGGGGAAAAGAACTGGTTGCTCATCTAATCCCATTAAGGCATGTTTACAGCATTACTGACAGATGGTTAAGAAATAATGAACTAGATAGAAACCAGGTAGTCCTTAAATCAAAATCAACTGAAGGACATCCTATGAATTATAAACTGTATTGTATTTGTAAGACTAGAATATGTGGGAATGGTCTAAAATAATAGAAATTTGGATTAATGGCAGGAGTAACTTCCTGGTTTTGTCAAAATGGGAAAATTTTTATAACTTGGACATGAGGTGGCTAATTTTTTTTTTTTCTTTTTTGGTTATTTCATTTGTTTGAGATTCATAGTAGACCAAGGATGTATCAGTAGACATTCTCTCCTGGTCGCCTACTCAGAAAATTCTGTCATTTTCCTCTAGTTGATTGAAGTTAAAGGGGCACCAGAGCAGTCCAGTCAAACACCACCTCTGTTTCTGCTGGTGAAGGTGGTTTTGTGCCTGGACAGTGCCCCACTTTCCCCCAATTTCATCTGCCCGGAAGACCATTTGGGATTTATTGTCCAGAGGTGCCTCTTGTCTGGTGGCAGAAAGCCCAGTAACCCCACTTTCTTGCTTTAGCGGTGTGCTGTGTTTCAAAGAAAACTGCTGACCATGGTACTGCTCCCCCTACAGATGGAGATGGTAAGTAAGCCTGCTGTGTGGTCCTCCAGAGGTCTGCCCTTAGACTCCAGAATATTGTCCCTTCTGTAGCCAAGTCAGTTCGTGTAGAAATGGTTTCTCCAGTAGTCTGCGCTGGTGGGGGGATGTCCGTCTGGTTCTCTCCACTGGCCCTCTTGCTGTATTCCTCCAGCATACTCCCACTGGAGAGCCTTTGCACTTGCTGTTTGCTCTACTAGAATAGCTTTTCTCCCAGCTGTATCCATGGCCTGTCTCTCATTCACATGTCACCTCTGAAAGGTCTTCCATGACCAACCTAGAAAAACTAGCCACCCCAGCCAGCCACCCTGTGTCCTTCCTTTGCTCTGTTTTTCTTCATAGCACTCAACACTGTGTTAAGTATTAACATTGTTTTATTTCATGTATTCCCTGTTTCCCTTGTTAGGATGTAAACTCCCATCAGGGAAGGGACTTCGTCCTATTCCTGTTAACATCCCCAGGAACTAAGTCTGTGCCTGCTACAGTGGGGTCTTCAAATACTTCAACCACAAAAGATCCTCAATGTTTGCAGCTTTTTAAGTAACTGTTGAGAGAATCTCCTGTTTCCCACTATTTTTCACACTGCAGCCAGATGCACCTCCAGACCTGTGATGGGTAGAGGCTTCTGCACCCTCTCAGGCAGCTGGGGGGCTGTCCCAGGACTGCTCATTGACCAGGCAGCCCGGGGTACTCAGCTCTCCCTTACTTGGCGGTCTGCTTTTCTCTGTTCTGAAAGGATGGAGCTTAACATTCTGCTCCCTGCTTACAGATGAAGAGATGATGGCCACAGAGGTTGCCCCCTCCACCATGACGGAGCTTACAGACCTGGGCAAATGTCTAATGAAGCATGAGGTGGGTGGAGGGGACAGGGGAGGGTTTTCTGCTTTCCAGGTATGGCGCCAGCTTCCACTTTTCTCAACCTATGATGCCATCAAAGAATTCTTTGGGTAATGCCGCTTTATATGAGTTAAGTTCCTGGTTCCTAAAGCTCCAGAAAACAGTGGGAGAGGTCAAGGTGTCTTCTGTGCCGGCATGGACAAAGGCTTTCACACACAAGCATACGGGCACGTTGTGGTGTTCGAGCCTAGGCCTGAGCTAGGTCTCCTTACACATGCGTTTTCTCTGTATGGGCTGTTTTGTTTTGTTTTTGACTGCCTGATACACAGAGGAAATAAGCTCGTCTCCAGTAGCTGCTTTTGTCATGTTTCTGTTTACCTATGAAAACTCCAGCTCCTCGTGTAGAGGCCTACTCAGAAAATTGTATTCATTTTCTCATTGGAATCCTTCATCCTTTCCCACTAGGATGTTTGTACGGCGCTCTTAATTACAGCCTTCAATTCCCTTGCCTGGAAGGATACTCTGTCCTGCCAGAGGACCACCACCCAGCTCTGCTGGCCTCTGCTCAAACAAGTATGATTATTTACCCCTTCTCCTTAGCCCTTATGAGAGGCTGGGGTCATGAGGATTGAATCGGTTAGAAGAAGTGGGTTGCTGGGGCTCTCCAAGGGTACCCCTTTGGCCCTGAGCACAGCTGTGTCCCCAGGTGCTGTCAGGGACACTGCTCGCAGATGCCGTCACGTGGCTTTTCACCAGTGTGCTGAAGGGCTTACAGACGCACGGGCAGCACGATGGCTGCATGGCTTCCCTGGTGCACCTGGCCTTCCAGATCTATGAGGCGCTGGTGAGTCAAACAGTACGAAGGTGCACTGCAGCTTCAGCCCTCAGGGCCTGCTCCCAGGCGGTTCGGCCGTCATAAAAGCAGGCAGCTGCCAGCTTGCTGGTCCTGCCCCTGGGCTTGGTGGGGGATGGGAAAGGTGCCAGGGCCCAGCCATTGCCATTGCATGGTTTTCTATATCCACACTCTGCAGCGCCCCCGGTACCTGGAAATAAGGGCTGTGATGGAGCAGATCCCTGACATACAGAAGGATTCTCTGGACCAGTTTGACTGCAAGCTGTTGAACCCCTCTCTGCAGAAAGTGGCTGACAAGCGCCGGAAGGACCAATTCAAACGCCTCATTGCTGGCTGCATCGGGGTAAGTTACATGCCTCCCCTGGTGCTCCCTTCTGGCTCGACCCACACTTGCGGTCTTCTTAGATGATGGGTCTGTGCAGACCAGAGACCAGCTGGAGTCACGATTTTTCTTGAATTTTTTAAATAGATTTTATTTACTTGTCAGAGCACAAGCAGAGGGAAGTGGCAGGGAGAGGGAGAAGAAGGCTCTGTGTTGAGTAGGGAGCACGATGTGTGGGACTGGATCCCAGGATCCTGGGATCATGACCTGAGCCAAAGACAGATGCTTAACCGACTAAGCCACCTAGGCATCCCAGTCATGATCTTGAAAACAACCCACTCCTCAGGGCCCAGCATCAATTCTTTTCATTTGTTTTCCACAGAAACCTTTGGGAGAGCAGTTCCGAAAAGAAGTTCACATTAAGAATCTTCCCTCACTTTTCAAAAAAACAAAGCCAATGCTGGAGACAGAGGTGCTGGACAACGAGGAGGGTGGCCTGGCCACCATCTTTGAACCCTGAATCAAACTTTTGGGCATTCTTCCTTGGCCTTTATTGTCATCTCTTCTTCCCCTTCGTAGCTAATCTCTAGGCCCCTCTCCACTGCCACCTCACCTTACACCACTGTCAGCCTGGAGAGAGATCCAGGTCTGGAGCTGGAGAGAGGGGGCCCAGTGCAAGGCAGAAGTAATGATACCTCAGGTATCAAGAAAGGGAGTTTGTGCTCATGCCATTCCGTCTAGATTTCCCAGCTATCTCCCATTCTACTTGGAGTTTCAACTTTTCCAAGAAAGAAAAGCTTGAGCAGACTGGCCCTACTCCCCAAGCCCTCCCGCCCCCATGTAGCCATACACCTGCGTAGAGCGGTAACTCGGGGTGCTAACCCCCAACACTGCAACTAGCCAGGCTTGCAAAGGGGCTTGGTCTTAATGCTTGCGCCGGAGAGTTCCTCCTGGGCTGTTGCAAGTTCCACTGGGCCCCTTTACCGCTGGGTTGGCAGAGGACCTTCCCTGTCTCCCAGGGGCATGTCTGGGTCAGGTGCTGAGTGCCGAACTGAATGTGAGCAGTTCCTGCTCTTTGTTTTGAGCAAAAATCTGGTCACCTGATGGGATCCCCAGTACAGGCTGTCACCAAGCTCTGGACACAGTGTCGAGAGCAGTACCATCAGGGACCAGGGCTGGGCCAGGATCCGGAGTGCTTTCTGACCTTCCCTTAGAGCTCACACATACTCCATGCATAGTCCCTTAGCGTGGTTTCCCCAGCCCCAGGGTCCACTCAGGCATAAGAGCCACAGTACCCTGTCTAGTGTCATGTGATGCCACTGGCATCAGAGGATAATGCAGACCAGCTAGACTCTGTCTGTGACCAGCAGCTAGCAAAGCCACTGGTCTCTTCTCAGACTAGTTGGGTCCAGGTGCCTTCAAAAATCTCATGGTCTTTCAGGTCCCTGGTCACTTCTCTTGTGGACCATTTCCAAAAGAAAAGAACATATGCCTTCCTTATCACAACCTGTATCGTGAGGCTCTGCTCTGTTCTAAAGGTCACTGGATCGCCCTGTAAGCAGCAGGGACATGAATGCAGGACCGTAGCCTTGAGTCACGGCTGGCCATAGCCAACCTTAATCCATACAGAAACCACATAGAATGTTTGCATTCTGGAGGAGGCCTCTCATCCATGCAGCCCACTGACACAAGGGCTTCGGTAAGGACTGAGCAGAACAGCCTGGGCTCAAGCTACAGCTGTGAGCAGGTGGCACCCAGGCAGGGTTGAAGAGAGGTGAACCTAGGCAAAGAGGGCTTGGGGGGTCCTGTGGAGCTGTTTCTGTGGCAGATGCACCCCATGCCCTCTTCCTGAGTGGTGCTTTGGGCTGCTTCCTGTACCTCTGAAGTCTGTCTTAGTAGGTTTCCCTCTCAACTTGATGGCTGCCTACTCCTCTCTGGTTGGGGCTATGGAGGGCATAGTTGTATTTATTGTGCTGTAATATTTTTAACATCCTGTGACTTCATGTTAGAAGTTTTCTATTGTTTATAGAACTTTTTTGTAGCAACATTAACTCTAAAGCACATCTGCATGTCAGTAAAGATCTCCGTTTCATACAGAAAGGGCCCCATCTGCCTTTTTCAAACCAGTGACTTCTAGCGTCACTACTCCTGAACATCCTGCTAAGGGAACTGGACAGGAAGAGTGATAACTGATGCACCTCTTCTGTTGAGCTTTCTCAAACAGTATGCCAGTCAGAAAAAGATTTCTATTCCTGACAGACCTACACTAGGCCGGTCTTCCCACTCTCCCAGTGTTCTCTGTGGCTGCTGGGGCGGGACTCTGAAGCACTGCCCAAAGGGAACTGCTGCTGTCCCTTGTGAATTTTTTTTTTTAACATTTTTAAGTAATTTCTACACCCAACATGGGGCTAAATTTATAATCCTGAGGTCAAGAGTCACCTGCTCTGCCAACTGAGCCAGCCAGGCACCCACCCTTGTGTGACACTTAATAGCAGTGTGACTTGACAGCTGTAGACCTGATGCTTACTGTGATAATCCAGAAGATGGGTAAAAGTGGCACACAGTATCTTTCTGTGGCTGAGCCCCCAGAAACCACCTCAATTAGGGATTTCTCTTAAGGCTTCAGAGGGATTTGGCCCTGGCCTGCAGTAACACCTGAACCCAGTGTTCCCAAGGGCTAAATAATGCCAAACCTCTTGGGAGTTGAGGGCCCATATTTTGGGGTTAAAACTCAGGTAGTCCTGACAAAAGCAATTTTATTTACATGAAGGCCTTACAAAGGCACAAGGTCACATTCTGTGGCACATTAAACAAAATGTATCAACTGAAAAGGCTAGACTTGTCCCAGAAAACCCAGGACCTCCAGTCACATTGGACTCTGTAGCAGTCCTGTGAGGGCAGGTCAGGACCCCAGATCTTCAGCCTGGCTACACCAAGAAGTCTGGTGGCAGACTCAGTCCATCTGAACTGCGTCCAGTTCATCCAAGAACCGTCGGCACTTCCCCATCAGTACCTTGATGGCTTCACTCACTAGCACCTCTGGTGGCAACACCCCTGTTGACTCGACAGAGACTGGGAAGCAGAGAGAGCCCTGAGCCCAGGTGTGCTGGCACCAGCTCCTGTGCCGCATCACTGCCAGCTTCTAATCTGGACTCTGCCAGGAAACTATACCCCCACCCCGACCCGATACTCACAGATGTAGTGGTCGCGAACCCGAGCAAGTCGGACGAGCTTCTTCAGCTTCTCATTCCGGAACACTTCCCTGCTGAAGGTATCTAGCCGGGGATTGGCAACTCTGGCCACCTTCTTACCTAATGAAAAACTCTGTTCTAAATACTCGAGCCCCGAGCTTTTATTTCTGCTACCCTTACAGAAAATATACTTTAGGTCCTGGACCCGAATCCATGGCATCCCCAGTGGCCTACCTTGGACCTCCTGCACTTCAATGACCCCAGGTGAGAAGCACCGGCTCAGCTCCTCCGCTGCCTCCCCTTCCACAGGCTCAAGCAGGGTGATGTCGGGCAGGAGCCTATAACTGGCTGTCGCCACAGGTGAAAACTTGGCATGATCTTTGCCTGGAGGGTAGACTGAAATCAGAGCCTGTGGGGAAACTTTCTTCATGTTCGATAAGCCCATAACAGAGACCCACTGGCTTTTTGCTGGTCAAGACCGCTCAGCTGAGCACCTTAGTTACACCTCGCCCTACTGTAATCACACTACCCCCCCCACCACCACCCTGGGCAGCCCGCAGGGTTCTTACCAATGCCCTTGACACAGTGCATGAGTAGGTCAATCTCCTGGCCAGGCCGCAGTTGGGCAATGAGAATATCATCATGCACAGGCCTGATAGTGCCCTCTGGGAAGAGGTCAGCCTGATTCCCCAGGGGCACCCATGTCATGTGCCTGGTGTACACTGGAGAAAGCAGCACATCAGAGAAACCTCAGTCCTTAAAACTAGCACCCAGCAAAGGGGGGCCTTCTTGCTCACCCACCACCACTCACCTTTGTGGTTCACATAGAGTTCGTTGGGATCAGAGGAATCTTTAGCGGCATGGGGATTCCGCGTGCACCTGACCTGAAGACGAAACTGCAGAGTATCTATCTCTGTGCCTTCTTCATCTCCTGAACAAAAGAACAGCTGAACATTTGGGTGCCAGACGCTACACTGTATGCATTAATATGCATTTGTCATTTATTCCTCTGGAAAAATTACAGAAGGCCATGGGCAAGTGTTCACATAGATCCCAACAACTCATGTACCAAAACGTTAGTAACTTGCTTACAATCTTAAAGTAACCAATCGAGGATCTGAACAGAGGCAGCAGGACTCTAGAATCAACTGTGCAAGAAAACTGTTCCAATTTTGCCACAATTTCATTTTCTCAAACACTGACCTTGGTTCCGATACTCAAAAAGACGGGGATCGGCATGAATAGGAATGAGCCCCAAGCGATGAGCAAGGATCTCATCCTGGACAATGGATGTGTTGTTGTACACGAGGACCTTTTCCACAGCCATGGTTGGCACCTGACCAAGAAAACAGGATCATTCACCTATAGACTCCCCATTTACTCCTATTTCCTGACCTAGGAGGACCACTTCTAGAAGAAAGCTTGATGAAAAGTTTGAGGAATGAGCAGGAGGAATGCTCAGCAAAAACTGCCAAGAAACTAAAAGAAAGGGGCAACTTGAGAATTCTCCAAATAAGGTGACTGCACAGTTTCCTACCCAACTCCACCCTTGCCACTATACACACTGATAAATACCTCAGCTAATAAAATACGTCGAAAAGCATTGGCAATGGCTGCATCAATTCCCACCATGTCGAACTCCAATGAGTTTTCATCCAGGTGCACCACATCCACACGGAAGTTCTGCAGGGACAGAAAATGCAATAAATGAAGCTTACTCTCTATGGAGTCAATACCCTCCCACTGGATATTGCCCCTAATGTTCTCTCACCCAAGAACTTCCTTTTGGCCAGATGACCCTCATAGATGTTCCTTTCTCCCCCGATCCTTTAGGAGTTTCTTGAAAAGTTTCCTTGTTTTTAATTCTCTATTCATTTAAAATCACCTGCAATATGGCCTCCCACTAGACCATCCAGAGAAACTATTCTACGAGAGAACGGGCCTCCACACCCCTTAATCTAGTTGACACTATTCAATTCTTATCTTACTAGACTCGACTCCTGCATTCAGCATTGATAGAATCCCTCCATTTTTTTTATTTTTTATTTTCTTAAAGATTTATTTGTCAGAGACAGAGAGAGAGAGTGCGCAAGCAGAGGGAGAAGCAGGTTCTGCCAAGCAAGGAGCCCGATGTGGGACTTGATCCCAGAACGCTGGAATCCTGACCCGAGCCGAAGGCAGTGGCTTAACCAACTGAGCCACCCAGGCATCCCAGAATCCCTCCATTTTCAAACTCTGCCTTGGCTTCTGAGCACCAATCTTCTGGTTTTCTTTCTCCTAAATCCTCCTAAATTCACGATCTTTTACCGACTCTATAAACAACACTATCTTCCAGGTTTTTTTCTCTCTCCAAAGCAACCTCAATCACATTCATGGTTTTAACAATCATGTACTGAAAACTTCCAAATTTATCTCACTTCTGATCGCCTTTCAAACACATGTTCTACTAGCCTGCTAAATTTCTCCACATACAGGAAACAATGTAGTATCATTCCCCTTCCCCAAACCTATTTTTCATCAGTAAATGGTACCACCGTTCATTAAAGCAGTTCCTCAAGCTGGGTCATTTTACATTCCCTCCTCACAGCCAACATCAAAGCAATCACCAAATTTACCTTCTATCTTCCCTTTGCTCTATTTTTCTGATTATAATCTTAGTTCATGCCTTCAACCTCCACTCCTCTATGCAATCCTGTCACAAATCTGACTGCCCTATTTCATCTTTGATTCATTCTCTCCCAGCCGTTGTGGCTGCAAATCAGATCATATCTGCTTCAGAGCTTTTCAAAAGCTCCCTATCACCTACAGTGTCTAATAGGCACTTCGATCTTGCCCACCACTCATGCTAGCACTTTATATTCGAACAATAATAACCTGCTTGGCCATTCCCAGAACACAGCTCGCAAAGCCTTTGTAGTTTAGCTTTCGGTCTTAGATCCCCCTCACCTTTCCCTGTTGTCAGATTTTACTCATCGTTCAGGGCTCAGTTCAGATGTCATCTCCTTCAGGAAGTACATCTTCCATACCGCTGACCCGCTTTCCATTCTAGATTAAGTGCCTCTGTGGGATCACCCCATCCCTTACTGTCCTTATCGCTACCAACCACAATTACCACATTATACTGAAATCATTTATGCGCGCTCTTCAACAAGATTAAACCGCTTGTTCGTCGAACAGAGCACAAACCGTGTACACGGAGCTCCTAACCCGTTGCTCAGTAAACGACTTATGCACCGAGCGAATCCCAAGGGCTGCTTCCAAGACAAAGGCTGCCCAAATCACAAGGTCCGTTCCAAATACCCTCTCCAGCCCCGCCCACCTACCTTCTCGAAGCGGTTTTGGTCCCAGGCATCATCATAGCCCGAATAGTTACCGGGGAAGTCGGTGGTATGAACCTAGAGCAAAAAGAGACGAGTCTGCGACGGGGCAGGTAGGGCAAGCCCGCCCCAACTCATCCCTGTTCCACTCTCTTTTCTCTTCCCAAGCTCAAGGCCATAGGCTTACATTGCGAACCCCGAACTCCCCCAGAACCACGCGGGTCCGCATTTCTTGCACCGCCTGGGCGGCCGCCATCTTCACCCCCTCCACGTGATTAGGGCAGCAAACTGGCGCGTGCGTCCCAGCCGTCCTTCTCCGTCTCCGTGGTAACGCACCGCCTCCCGGATTCTTAAACATCGCGAGATTCTGTCCAGCCTGTGTCCACGTCCCCAGTTCCGGAAGTCAGGTTTAGCCAAACATCCGGGCTTCTTCTTTTTGCGTTCCGGCTGAACCCACCTCTCTTTCTTGCCCCTAGACATAGCCCTCCCTCAGGCCCACGTCTCTCCCACTCCTCCTCCGCGCGCGGGACTTACGCGGGCTTCAGCGACGGGAGCCCTCGAGGGACATGGCAACTACGGCGGCGCCGGCCGGCGGCGCCCGAAGCGGGGCTGCCCCGGAATGGGGAGGGTTCGAAGAAAACATCCAGGTAATCGCCCCCAAGGCTCCGCCTGCTAGTAGCCCCAGGGCTGGCAGCCGTCTTGAAGTGTTGTGGGGACTCCCCCTGGGAGCGTGGAGGTCTGCTCCATTTGCAGCACTTGTTCTCCCCTTTGGATCTTGGTGTACACGAAAGGCAGTGGGACTAGTGCTGACCTGAAAGGTAGACTAGTCCTCCAACCAAAGGGCCTCGTGTCTCTGGATACACCTGCTCTTGCTTTCGAGACAAGTTTGTTGGTCGATCGGGGTCAGGCGTGGCGGGGGAGTGGGCAGTTTTCACTGGCACTGGCGAAAACCATGCTGTGTGCACAGCCTTGTTTGGGGGATGGAAAAGACAAAGGAAATGGGCACTTTTGCAGCCCTCTGAGAATCTGGCAAGAAAGGTAGAAGAAAGACATGTATGCGAGACAGGAATAGGTTTTCCAGGCTAGAAAAGAGAGCCAGACCACCAAGGGTTCTGAGAGCAAATGAAGGGAAGAGAGCCGTGTGATCTGTGGTGATTCCAAGCCATGCCCCCAGCAGTGGAAGAACAAAGTCCCAAACCCTGGGAGGAACGGAGGAGGACATGCGGATGGAGCAGAAAGGTCCCGCACTGGAAGCCATTGTCTTCACAGGGTGGGGGCTCAGCTGTGATTGACATGGAGAACATGGATGATACCTCAGGCTCCAGCTTCGAGGATATGGGTGAGCTGCATCAACGACTGCGGGAGGAGGAAGTCGACGCTGATGCAGCTGCTGCGGAAGAAGAGGATGGGGAGTTCCTGGGCATGAAGGGCTTTAAGGGACAGCTAAGCCGGCAGGTGGCAGATCAGGTAAGCAAGACTGGATTCCAAGTAGCTGGGAAGGTATATCTAGGCAGGCCTCAAGGGCTGGAGTTGGTGTCGAAGTTCACCCCATGTTGTCTAACGCAGTAGAACTATGTAGAAGACCAACAGAAAATGGGCAACAGGGACTACAGCCCAGAATCTCCCTCACAATACCTACTCGCCCCACTTCCGTCTTCCTTACTTCAGATGTGGCAGGCAGGGAAGAGACAAGCTTCCAGGGCCTTCAGCTTATACGCCAACATCGATATCCTGAGACCCTACTTTGATGTGGAGCCGGCCCAAGTGCGAAGCAGGTGAGAATCCTTCTCTTGACAGAAGCTGCCCTCCTCACACCTAGTTCTTCATCCACCTGCTACAACCAGCTACCAAGACCTGAGGCTCTGCCTTCCTCCTCTCCATCTAGCAGACCGCTCTCCTTCCCTCAACACACAGCGCAAATGTCACCTCTTCTGTTCCCCATTCCTGAGCCGCATCCCCAATTTGTCCCTTCCTGGTGATCCTAGAGAACTTTATGCTTTCTTTTAACAGATGACCCCGCAGCATGCTGTACTCACTTATTTCTGGGGCTGGCTCCCCAGAAAGTTCCTCAAAAACAAATCTCTGTTTTATTTTTATATTCTCAGCACTGGAACAGTCTCTGAACCAGAATACCACTGCTTAGTTGTTGAAGGACTTTTCGAGAAGTGGATCTAATTTTGGCTTGGTACTTTGCTCGTCATTTAAGAGGTGCTCATCAGACACCCAGTACCACTTAGCAGCTATTTACTGAGCATTTGCTGTGTGCTGGGCACTGTAATGGTTCTGTCTCATGGAAGACAGGGTAAAGATAGTTGGAAGCCTTGCCCTCAGGTGCCATTACAGTTCAGCACTCATGTGCTCAGGGAGGACACCTGACCCAGAGTAGGCTAGAGGGCGGTATGTGGCAGGTTTTCCAGAGGCGGTAAGATCTAACCAAAATCCAAGGTGTTACAGGAGCTGGTCACTTCAGAGTGGGGAAGAGTGACTTGTAGTTTTATCCTTTCTGTGTGGAATTTTCATACCATTTCTAGGCTGTTTTTGCAGAATATGCTCAGCGGTGTTGTGAGGAATGGTAAGCAGGAAGAGACAGGAGACACACTGGTTCCCTCAAGTAAAATCTTTCCTACAAAACCCTTTCCAGGGCTTCACCATCAAAGCCCTGAATTCTGGGCATTCTCTTCTGAAGTTGGTCTGTTTTATTTTTTATTTTTAAAATTTTATTTATTTATTTGACAGACAGAGATTACAAATAGACAGAGAGAGAGGAAGGGAGCAGGCTCCCTGCTGAGCAGAGAGCCTGATGCGGGGCTTGATCCCAGGACCCTGGGATCATGACCTGAGCAGAAGGCAGAGGCTTTAACCCACTGAGCCACCCAGGCGCCCCTGTTGGTCTGTTTTAAATGGAAGCAGGTCAAATAGATAAATCGTCAAGCTCTCTCCCAAGGCCCTGTTAGGCTTTCTGAGTTTTCCATGTGTGTGAGCCTGGTATCAGAAGGTTTTCCTTCCTGGAAGCATTTTTAGGAACAGGGAGTTTATTTCCTCATCCCTTGTCTGTCTTTACTCCCCTCTTCTTCCTTTATCATCCAGCATATTTTCTGGAGTTAAGATGAATAAGATTTCAGGCCCTCCAGAACCTTATAACTTAGTGCCGCCTTGGCTCTCATCTCTCCTCTCTTCTCCCAGGCTTCTGGAGTCCATGATCCCGATCAAGATGGTCAACTTCCCCCAGGTGAATACCCAAGGTAGCATGTCTGGGAGAGCCGGGGGAGAGATGAGGGTAGGGGGTGGGGCCACCCGGCAAAGCCTAGGAAGACCTAAAACAGAAGAGCCATTGTACCCTCCAGCCTGAATGAGTTGGTATATTGACAGAAAATCGCAGGGGAACTCTATGGACCTCTCATGCTGGTCTTCACGCTGGTTGCCATCCTCCTCCATGGGATGAAGACATCTGACACCATTATTGTAAGCAGGACAAAGGACTTTGGGGGGTGGCTGAACTAAGTTGAAAGCTGCCCAAGGAGGTGATGGTGCAGTGAGGTAGAAGCAGCCCCTGAGGGAAGCCCTGGGTGAGGCTGAGACTAGAGGCCTCCCAGGACTAAGCAGAGCCTTCACCCCACAGCGGGAGGGCACCCTGATGGGCACAGCCATTGGCACCTGCTTCGGCTATTGGCTGGGCGTCTCGTCCTTCATTTACTTCCTTGCGTACCTGTGCAACGCCCAGATCACCATGCTCCAGATGCTGGCACTGTTGGTAAGGAGTCCAGCATGGTGGCGGGAGAGGGTAATCTTCAAAAGAGTAGCTAGGCCTTGGTCTGCATCTCTCCCAGGCCCCAGGCACTGGAATGGGATGAGCCAGCCAGCGGACTGTTTCTTTCTCAGGACCTTCGTGAGAGCTCAAAGGCCAGCCCAGCCTGAGTGATTTTCCTCTCCGCCATTCCGTTTCCTAGGGCTATGGCCTCTTTGGGCACTGCATTGTCCTATTCGTCACCTATAACATCCACCTCCATGCCCTCTTCTACCTCTTCTGGTTGCTGGTGGGTGGGCTGTCTACCCTCCGCATGGTAAGCTGGGCAAGAGGTTGCCAGGGGCGGGCTGACCTCCTGGGGAGTTCGGGAAAACAGCTCAGAGCTGGGGCCAAACCCCACAGAGGGTTCCGAATGGGTGGGAAAAGCCCAAAAATGGTTCTAAGCTCTGGGCCGGAATGTCCTCTCCACACTGCTGGCTTTGGAGCCAGGCCCTCTAAGCTGTGTTCTGTGGCCCTAGGTGGCAGTGCTGGTGTCACGAACAGTGGGCCCCACACAGCGGCTGCTCCTCTGTGGCACCCTGGCTGCTCTGCACATGCTCTTCCTGCTCTATCTGCATTTTGCCTACCACAAGGTGGTAGAGGGTGAGTGACAGCAGAGCCAGGGGCAGGGGGGACATCCTCCGAGCTCGGTGCCCAGCCAGCTCTGGCTCACCTTCCATCTTCTCTTTTAGGGATCCTGGACACGCTGGAGGGCCCCAACATCCCGCCCATGCAGAGGGTCCCTAGGGATGTCCCTGCTGCACTCCCTGCTGCTAGGCTTTCCGCCACCATGCTCAATGCCACAGCTAAGGCTGTCGCGGTGACCCTGCAGTCACACTGACCCCACGTGAGACCCTTGGACGACCCCTGTTCCCCCATCTGTGGAGCAGAGGAAGATTAAAGAACAGTACTGATGGCATGTGTCTCTTTGATGGGGTCTGCAGCTGCCTCAGAGCTGTAGCCACTTCTGCAAACCCCTTAACGCCTGTGGGCCTTCTGAAGGGCACAGGCCTAGAATCCCTGGCTGGGACTGCAGGGCTTTACGACCAGTGCGGAAAGTGGCTCAGCTCCTCTGAGGCCCTCTCTCCGCTTCCTCCTTCCTCCCTCTTTATCTCTGCCACGTTGTCTTGCTAAATATAGACTTGGTAATTAAAATACTGATTGAAGTTTGGAACTGGAGCTACCATTCCAGTGGTCCTCCCTGCCACCTTACTTTCTATACACTTTCCTGTTCTCTTGTCCCTGGTGGTAATGGCACCTGTCCTCTTCTTGCTACCCTCATCCAGGCAGGACGAAGGTGGGAGAGCCCAGACTACACTGAAAGTAGAGACTGAATATGAAACCTGTCCCTGGGGGCGAGGGATACTCACCCCACGGAGCCGCAGGGAGGCCTCAAACACAGGAACCCTAAGTCTGATGGAGGAGAGCACCCAGCTTGAGTGGGCTCAGCCTCACTCACACTGGCACACCAGTGGAACAATGACAATCCAAAAATGCCCAGATTCAGCCCCATGACATTTACAAGGCCGTGATGCACCCGGGCCACTGGGTAGGGATAATTCAGAGCTCACATCTGAAGCCAAACTTGCCGGTGTCCTGGTTATACTGAGGCCAAAGGAACAAAGCTGTCATCTGGAGTTTACTTTGTCCTTCCTCTCCAAGAGGGTTGTTCACTCTTAAAAACCAGCCCCCCCCCCCCAGCCTAGCACCATCCACCCCACCACCCATTTAATCTCCACTTAAGAGTTAAGTCAGGTGGTTAATGAAATAGGACGTTTGGCCTCCCTTCACTACGCTTTTTTTTTTTTTTCTTAGTAAATCTGGGTCAGCATCTTTTCCTCCCAGCAAAGGGCCTAAGAAAGACGTGCCTTTCATTTGCCGTGCGTCCTCCGATATGTGAGGACCCCACCCCATCACCAGTGAACAAAGTGCAAACAGCACTACCCGCACCGTGCAGTGTACCCTTCCTGAAAGTTCCAGCTCCCTTAACTCGGTCGCCTACCACAGCAGGTCGCTGGTCCAACACTCCCTTTCATTGCGCTACCCCAGTATCACACGTACTGAGCCCCGAAGCATCTGCCGCCGGCAGCAGGGGAAGGAGCGGCACCAACACCTTGCACCTACTTGGGGTTCTCCCGCCCCAGGAACCCTTCGCGGTCCGGGTGTGCCTGGCAGGCCCGGCCCCATCGGCCTGTGGCCCCTGCGACCTCTGCGGCGGGGCCGCCATCTTGGCGAGGGGCAGGCGGGGACGTCTTCCTGGGCTCGACCTCCCCCAACACCGCTTGCGCGCGCGGCGCGGCCCGGATTACGGGGCTTTGGGGAGGACCTCCAAGCAGGACCGGAGGGCGTGCAAGGGCCGCAGGCGGAGACATCAAGGGTCAGGCCCTGAGGAGGAGGGAACGACGGGAGAAAGGGCAGAAGCAATGCCATCTCCACGTGACGTGCCTCCATTCTGCCCGCCACACCCCCGGCTCATCCCCGGCCTCGACCCACCACTAGCTACTTTCCGTCTGGGTCCACGCCCAGGGGAAGAGCGACCCCACCGCTCGGGAATGCCGGGTGTGTGCAGACCCCGGGCCGCGTGGCCTAGGCCGGGCAGGGGGCGGGGCGAGCGGCGGTGACGCGACCGTTGCCATGGGAACCCGCCGCCCGCTCAGGCGCAGGAGCCGAAGCCCGAGCCGGAGCTGCTGCCTGCCGCCGGCTGCCGGCCCGCCCGCCTCGGGCTCTCCCTGCGGGTAGGTAGGGGAGCCGGGCTGGAGGAGGGGAGGGAGCAGATGCGGCCTCCGAGCCGAGACCGGTCCCGCACGTCCTGAACCGAGGCCCCGCAGCCGCCGCCCGGACCGCCAGGAACGAGGACAAGCGCGAAGCAGCGCCCACCCGGCCCCGGCCCGCGCGCCCCGGCCCGTTCCCAGACACGGACGGCACGGTCCGCCCCGGCCCCAGCGCCGCGCGGTCTCAGCCCGGCAGGCGACCTCGGCGCCTCCGCGACCCCCGCCGGCTTCGGCCACGGCCCCGACGCTCTTCGCCTTCACCCGCACCGCCGCCGCTGCCGCCGCCGCCTCCGCCGCGGCCGCCGCCGCCCGCGCCTCTGCCACCGCCTGTGCCCCCTCTCCGTCCGCGACCCCTGCCCAGGCCCCGACCCCAGCCCCGACCCCAGCCCCGACCCCGCCCTCGGCCCCGCCAACCTCGGCCGCGGCCCGCGCCCCGGCCCCGGAGGCCCAGCCGTGGGTACGATGTTGCCCAGCTCCATCCAGATTTCAGGGGAGCCGCTGTCAGGCGCCGAGGTGCGGGACATCTGCCGCGGCCTGCGCGACAACGCCGTGCGCCTGCTATCACTGCGCGGCTGCCGCCTCTGCGACCGCGACTTCGGCCGCATCTGCCGGGCCCTGGCCGGGGCCACGTCCCTGGCGCAGCTCAACCTTAACCTAGGCGTCGTGTCCAGTCCCAGCCGCATCAAGCAGCTGGCAGAGGCGCTGCGGACCAACCGCTCTATCCAGTCCCTCTTGTGAGTGCGCTCCCTCGCAAGGGGGTCCCGGGCACTGCACCCCTCTTCACACGCCCCCTGCCACCGCCTATTCCTCCACACACTTTCCTGTAGCTGTCTCTGCGCCAGCCTGCTTTCTCATGCTTGTGCACCATCTCATCCCTCCACCCAGGCCTCCACGACACCTTCCAAGCTTATTATCCCTTACCTCTGGACTGTGCACACACGGCCCCACCCCAAAGGAGATGGGCTACCCTCCCCTTTCTGGCAGGGCACGTGTACCTCCCCATCTAATCACCAGCCTTGACTTCTTGGGGGGCAGCCCCTCCCGGCTCAAGAAGGACCTCCCCTGGGGACTAGACCCCTGCCCCTGCACTCTGCCCACTGAAGAGTCCCAATCCACCACTCACACACTTCTGTGCTTTGTCCTGGATCCCAATCCCTGCCCCAGAAAAGAAACCAAATTCCGCCTCCACTTGGGTTTTTGGAATCTAGAATCTTCTTTCTCCTTCCTAAGACTTCTCCCAAGTGCTGTGACAAGTGCCCTCCTCATCTCTAGGGCTCACATAAGGGAAGGGGTCCGTCCCCTACAGATAGGGCTGATGACTGCAGTAACCTCTGCTCTCTGGTCTCACCCACCAGCCTGCATGGAAGCCCCCTGACAGATGCAGGACTGGCCTTGCTGAACCCAGCACTGGCCCTCCACCCTGCCCTTGTGGCTCTGGACCTGGGGGACTGCATGCTAGGTGATGAAGCCATCAACCTCATCTGTGGCCTCCTTCCCCCAGATGGAGCCAAGTCAGGTGAGCAAGAGGCCCTTCTGAGGACACGGGCTGCTGTGACCTTGATGAAAAAGCCAGATGCAGAGAGCAGGGGGTGTGACCCAGAGCTGAGGGTTCTGATGGGGTGTATGTGATGTGTGTGTGAGAATATTTATTAGAAGGATGGGGGGCTGAGCAGAATGGAGACTCAGGCATCCAGCCTCTGGTGGGTGGGGGATGCAGGGAAGGCAGGTGTCTCTTGAGGCCCAGGAGCTCTGTGGTGGGGTGGGGTGGGATGGGTCTCAGCCACCAGGGACACCCCAGAGATCCAGGGCAGGGGAGGAGCTTGAAGAGGGCCTGACCTCCATCCTGGCTCCTCACTTTGATGCTGCCCAGGCTTGAAGGAACTGACGCTGAGCGCCAACCCTGGCATCACCCCTAAGGGCTGGAGCCGCCTTGCGATTGCCGTGGCCCACAGCTCCCAGGTCCGCGTCCTCAATCTGGACTACAACCCCCTGGGTGAGGCTCAAGGAAGTCCCCTGTGAGTCTCACCATCCCACCCCCATCCAAGAACTTGGGACCATTGTTTGGCCATGGTAATACCCCTTCCCCCTGGGGGACGGAGAAGGGAGGGGGGATGAGTGAGGTAGTGGAGAAGCCACTTATGTGGAGGACCAGATGACCACCAGGTACATCAAAGTACCCATCACCACCCCAGGGCCTGGCTTTCTTCACCCGTTCACTCCCGAGTCATGGAGCCTCCCTTTTAGCCGCCTACCAAATGTCTGTGCTTGCTGGCCTGGGGTGGGATCTAGGGTCTTTAGGGCACTGGGGAGGCCTCAGGGGAGGAAGGGTTGGCAGGCCCACTCATGACTGCCGGTGACCGTGTGCATGTGTGCTGCCTCCCTAGGTGACCATGTGGCGGGGATGTTGGCTGTAGCTGTGGCCTCCAGCCGCACCTTAGAGGTCCTGGACTTGGAGGGCACAGGGCTTACCAACCAGTCAGCTCAGGTGAGAAGTCTTCATGCTTGGGGTGGGGGGGCTGGGATGGAGGTGCAGGTGAGGCCACATGTCTGTGGACATCCTGAAGTGGTCTGAAAAATCCGCATTCTTCCCCACCTCAGACCCTGCTAGACATGGTAGAAAATTACCCCACGGCTTTGCGGAGCCTTGTGTTGGCTGAGAACAGCATTAGCCCCGAGCTGCAGCAACAGATTTGTGACCTCCTCTCAGAGGGAGAGGAGGAGGAAGAGGTGGCAGGAGGGGCTGGCGACACGCAGGAACAAGAGAGAGGGCGAGAGCCTGCTGCCCAGCAGAGGAGCAGCAGCTCCTGGATGTGCCCCAGTGGTAAGAACCCCCAGGGTCGGGCAGAGCCAGATCCCAAAGAGGCCTAGGCCCAGGGAGAGTGGGTGTGGGAGACCTCAGCCGCGTCCCACCTGTGTCCCTGGTGGAGGGACGAATGGTGGTCTGAACAGCCCTTTGCCTTTCCACAGATCCCAGCTCTCAGATGGTGCTCATGACTTCAGGACTAGGTGATAGTCTGTTGGCTGAAACCGAGATGTGACTCTCTGCTTGGGCTTCTGCGCATCCTTACATGTTGTCTGTGTCCCCAGCACCTTACCCCGGATGTCAGGGTCAGGCCCTAGGGCCTGGGAGGGAGGTGGGGGTGCCGGGGGCTCTGGTAGCTCCCGGCAGCGATGGGAAGCTCTGGAAGCTGACTAAGCAACAGCCTTGGGTGCACGCGAACCCAAGGTGATGTCTCTGGACTTGTTGGCAGCTCTGGCTGCAACCCGCTGGCTCGGAAGAGATTTTATGAACTCTACAACCTGTCGTTCATGGCTGTGGTCCCTGGGGATGGGCATTAGGAAAGGAATTAGAACCATTGAACACTAGAGGGCAGTACCACCCCACAGTCCAAGCTCCAGGCAGCGTCAACTGGCCCCAACCGTCAACTCGGTCTGGCTCAGGTCTCGGGCTTGTAGCACCTGGGATTCTGGGGTGACACCTTACACCAGCCCCCCCCCCCCCAAAGATCATAACTAAGGTAAAAAGCTCACCTCCAGGGCTGGGTTGCATTGAACCCTACCTCGAGGAGATCGGGCCCTGCTGAGGTTACTTGAGGTACAACTTCTCCCGCTGCCTGATGCTCTGTGGCCACAGAGACACCCCAGGCAGAGTGCAGCACCGGGGACTCACTAGCAAAGACCAGAGCTTGGCTAGGATTTGGAAAGCTCAAGAGTGGGGGGAAGAATTGCACAAGGAAAACCATTAATAGACAAATTAGGCAGTATCAGTAAAATAGTTTTAATTTTAAAATAGTCATTGATGTGAAAACTTCCCAAAGCTGGGAGTAACAGTCTAGAGCCAAGGTTGGGAGGGGGCCAGGCCTCACCCACAGACCAGCTTGAGGCCCCCAAATCCCTCCCTCTTCTCCCTCCCAGAGAGAGGATGGACACAGCTGAAGCAAGCCCTGAGTGAGTCCTCTCCCTCATCCCCCAAGGACCCCTTGAAGGCAACAGCTTGTGCAGAGAACTTGAGGAGAGGAAAGCAGGCAGAAAATAGAAATTAGAAATTAGAAGTTAATAATCCAAATGACCTTCCCCTCCCACCCTCGGAAAACCAACAAAAAACCATTTGTAGGTACGAAATGGGGATGGGAGATGAACACTGATGTAACAGACCTGTCAGCACCCCAGAACAGCCCAGTTTGGGCTGGCCAGAAGAAAGGTCTAGAGCCCCAGCTGCATGTTATTACATTTGGGAAGTACATACTCTATGAAGAAAAGGGAAAGGTATGAGGCAAGCTGGGGCCAGTCAATGCAGCTAAAAAGTCCGGTGTGCTCTCCCCCTCTCCCGCACAGGGAGCAGAGTGGTGCTGGCCTGAGGGAGGAGGGCTCTGGGGCAGGGTAGGGGGTCTCCCATGGTCCCAGTGTAGCCATGGTAGGAAAGCAAGCAGGTGCCCTAGTTGAGCAGGTTGCCTTGCTCCTGGGCCTGGGTCAGGCTGTCCTTGCGGTGCAGGTGGTGCACCCCCATCCTCTTGGGGCTGCGCTGGGGGCGGCTGGAGTGGGGGAGTGCCCAGGCCCGGCCCTCAGTGTGGGAAGTGACCGGCCCCTCCTCTGTGCCACCATCATTGGGCAGCAGACTCTGACGTTCTTCCTCAGGGCTGATGGGCAGGTTCAGCTCTTCCTCCTCCTCCCTGGAAGGGCCAGGGTCAGCTTCTGTGGGCAGCAAAAGCCCACTCTCACTAGGTGGAGAAGGTGCTGGAACCACCTCATCTCTGTCGGTGGGACTAAGAGCAAAATGGTGCTGCAGGTCAAGGAGCGCATCGCGTCCGAAGGCTGTGCGCTGGGCCACAGCGGCTGGGGGTGGCGTGCGGTCCACAAATGCCCGCTGCCAGCTGGCGAGCAGGTCCTCCTCAGAGCTGGCAGAGCTGGCTGGGGCACTGAGTACTGGGGGAAGAGGGCTGGGCTCATGGTAGGGTGACGCCTGGGCCGAGGCGGGGCTGCTGGGCACTGGGCTGGGGCGGGCCCACTCACCGCCCTCTTCCACCAGGCTCAAGGAAATGGCCTGGCGTGTAGCGTAAGTGCAGTTGGGCAGGGGGCTGTTGCGGGGGATTCGCACCTTATCCTCAGAGAACTCTATGACCTTGCGGCCAGGATAGAGTGGGTGTGGTGGAGATGGGGTGGGATAGGGACTCAGCTTCTCAAAGGCCGGCAAGGGTGATTCCTCCTCTGGGGAGGCCCCGGCAGTGCCCAGAGAGTGGCATTCTCCATTGGGTTGTGGGGTGGGACTGCCAGGGGCGGGGGGACTGGCAGGTTCACCCAGGCTACCCCCACTCATGTCCACATGCACAAAGACATCCTCAGCCAAGGGGCGCCCGGCACTGCCTGACTGCGCTGAATTGAGCAGGAGAGACTCTGGCTTCTCTAACACTCGGGCGATGACCGATGTGGGGACCACAGCCCCTGGTGCCAGGCTAGGGGCGGGGCCGGGGCTGGCAGCTTCTTGACCACTGTGCAAATGTTTCTGGACCATGTCCTGTAGCTCACAGGGCAGCTGGGGTAAAAGAGCAGAAAAAGGAAAGACACATGAATGCTCCCAACTTCTGAGCAGAAGTAATGGCTACTGCACTGGTCTCACACCAGCCTGGTGCACAGCTTGGCTTCACAGACAAACCGATGCTCCGCAGGGGCGAACGACCTGAAGAGTCAGAGGAACACACCCAGCAGCTGATCCCAGAGCACTAAAGCCCATGAGCTCTCCCATGTCCCTTTCCCCCCATCCCAACAGAGGCTTCTGCCCAAACCAGATGGAAGTCTGAGGCACCTGCACTGGCCGGTGGCCTCAAGAACGCCTCCACTCCTTCTATAGACCCTGTGAGCCTTGGGCCTGAGGCTCTAGAGTCTAGAGTTCACCTGCTGCAGTAACACGGTCAGTTCAGCCAAATCCCCTTGATATTCTTATGGTCAACAGCCACCCCCACCTTGGGCATGGGCTCCCAAAAGGGGGCGCCTCTCTCCCTGTGTCTGTTCCAGAAATCCCAGCCAGGCCAGCCCCTGCGCTAGCAATGGTCCCCTGAGCACACATGGAACACCGATCAGTGGCAGAGCTGACTGACTCAAGGGGAGACATGCAGGCGAGGGGCAGGCAAAGCAGAAAGGGGGAGACGAGGCTGGTGGCCTGTGGTATCAAACCCCAAGGGAGAGGCGTCCCGGGGGCGGGGCTTGCAGCGGCGGGGACAACATTCTGCTCACATCAGCGAACTTGTGGTTGCGGAAGTGGGACTTGTTGCACTTAAGGAGCTGCACAGCCAGGTTGCAGTCCAGCCGGTACCGCTCCTGCAGATACAGGTGGGGGTCACCGGCCAGCCCCGTGCCACGCAGTGTGGCCACTCTGGGGCCAACCCAGCCACAGGTGGGGAGAGCCCTCCAGCGCACATACATTGAGCTCCTCCAGTTTGTTGATGGTGTTCTTGGCGTCCAGCAGCTTATTGGTCAGCTCCACGATCTCCCAATCCAGCGTCTTCCTATCCATCTCCGCCTTCTTGATCTGAGGCACAAAACTCATGTGAACCTCGCCCCCCCACCCTAGCTGGCCTCCCTCCCCTCCGCCTCCCCCCCCAGCCCAGAGACACAGGAAGCCACAGGTGCTGGGGCAGCCAAGGCGGACGGAATAGACAGACGATGGACAGACAGAACACCAGCCACCTCTCCTGTTCTCTGGGCTGGCTGTGGGGTGGGGGCTTTCTGAACATGACCTGCTGCCACCAGGGCCAAGAACAGAGACCATATAAGAGTTGCCCCTCGAGGGACTCTACACAGGTCAGGCAGCTGGACCTGAGAAGGAGTAAGTGTACAAATCCAGGGGCCGAAGCCTCTATGTGGAGCACTTTCGAGGCTAGACTAGGAAAAGGGAGGAGGGGTGGGGTGGGGTGGCAGCCGGGGGCGCCTGTGAGATTATCTAGTTGAGTCAGGAGGGAGCAGCGGCCTCAGCAGCAGCCCTCTGATCTTCAGTTCAGGGGCTGGAGTGCCCCCCCAACCCCAAATGGCTTGGGCTTGTTGCCACCACAGCTGAGAAGCCGTGAGTGTTTAGCGGTGACATCAGTCAGGACCTCTGCCAGCACCAAGCACTGGCCCGCAGCTGTCCCCCCAGGAGGGAGGCACTGTACTGAGCGGGCCTCACGTAAGGAGGAGGAAGGCAGTGGGCAGAGATAAACGGCCAGGGCCCCAGCAACCCCAGGTCTCAGCTGAGGAGGAGGCCAGGGCAAGGGAGAAAACACACAAACTCAGACGCAACTGCAAAGATCCAGCTGTGGCTAAGAGAGGCCTGATGGGAGAGGGCGGCAGCGGCGACGGCGGCGCGAGGGGAAGCCAGGAGAGAAGAGAAACAGTGTGAGCACTAAGACAGTCCTGACTCGCACAGCACACTGCGGTCCC
The DNA here is from genome assembly GCF_011764305.1 of Mustela putorius furo. Taxonomy (NCBI): domain Eukaryota; kingdom Metazoa; phylum Chordata; class Mammalia; order Carnivora; family Mustelidae; genus Mustela; species Mustela putorius. The sequence continues at coordinate 10,203,215 of NW_025422123.1, read as the reverse complement.
CTGCCCGCCCTGTCCCACCCCTTTCCCAAGCCCCAGGGCACAGTGGCACTTCATGGGCAAATCCCAGCCCCCTGCTATGCCATGAGCACAGTGCCAGCCGATGTGCCCCCATGCCCCTCCGCCCCCCGACAGATTACCAGCGTGTGTAGCTTGTCCTCCAATTCCTGGTTGGTCCTCTGAGAAGCCGTGTAGCTGTTCTGAAGCCTGTAGAGGAACACAAGGCAGACCCCTGGGTCGAGATCTACTCTTCAGGCCCTCCTCAACCCCTCCCTGATATGGGATGTGGGGCACATCATTCTCCTCCCAGAGCTTCGGTTTCCCCAAAAGAATCAGATGATCTCTGAGGCCTCTACTGGCTAACCTCCCATGGATGGGGTGGGTAGGGGGATATATGTGCATGGGCGCCTGGCCCTTCATTTCCACACCTGCGGAACTTGTCCTTAAACTTGTCTAGCTCCTCACGGCTCTGGCCCAGCTCCAGCTCCAAGCAGTCCTGCCCAATCTCCAGCTCGCGCTCCAGGGCCTCAGTGCGCCTGGTGGCCGAAGCCAGGCGCCGACGGAGCTCCTCATTCTCCTGCTGCAAGAGCCTGGCAGGGTGAGGGGTCAAAGGCAGAGGGGAATCAGCATTAAGACAGGCCAGCCCTGGAGCCCCAGGCTGGGCTCAAGAAGCTTAAAGGAGTAGGGATGACACGAGCATAGGCAAAAGGAGGAGTCTTGAGTCTGGGGCAGCATATTCCATAGGCTTGCTAGCCCTGAGAACATAGCCTGGTTGGGGGCAGTGAGGTGGGGAGGGGGGCAGTGGGGAGCAGAGGGCATGGTAGAATCCACCCCCACCTGTGAAGAAGAATGAGAAGACAGAACTGGTGCGGGGGTAAGACTTCCCAGTCTGTCTCTGGTTACAGCCTAAGCCAGCCGGCCACCAAGCCCTCCAGCTCCGATTTCCCCACTGCACAATCAGGCTGCTCCATTATTAATCTCCTGGAAATCCAGCCTAGCACCGCCCTCCTCTCCAAAGGCCTGATGTAGCTGACAGAAAGGGCTGCGGGGAGGCAGCTGGCACAGGAGGACCAGGAGCCGGGGAAGGGCTCTTTGGCAAGAGCAGGACCCTCTGAGCACCTACCTCCTTGGTTCCAGGTTCTCTTGGGAGCCCATGGAACAAAAACTCTCTTCAGAAGGAAATATCCACATCAGGCCTCCTCCCAGAATCCCTAAATACCCCACCTAACCTTCACTTCTCCCTAATCCAATGAAAAGCCCGGTGGTACCAACAGCCTTGCCTGGAGCTAAGAAGGAAGTGCTGAGGCAAGGCAGGCTCTTGGGCAGCAGATACTCACTTCATCCTCTCCGCATCAGTCAGGGGTTCCTGGGCACAAAAGAATGGAAACTTGAGGCTCAGCTCTAGACCACTGGCCCACCCTGCTTGCCCACCCTCCAAAAAGCCCTGGAAAGGGCCATGTATAAAGCCTAAGCAAGCTCATAGAAGTGGGCCCTGGAGAGATGGAGGCAATCCAGTAACACCTGGACAAGCCTGGATCACCCTTTCCCACGCTAACCAGAAGGTTTGAGAACCTCTTCCAACATTCACCCTTACCCACACCACTTCCAAACCCTCTTGTAATTCTAGAGCAAGTTGCAAATGAGTCCTGGTACCCATGCTACATCTCCCAGGGATAAAGAGAGCCTCCCAGCTGTTCTCTGGGCTCGTAGTGGGGCCCACAGGCATGGCAGAAACCTTCCAGAGAAGTGAAGAAGTAAAACAAGCTACAGTAGGGTTCTGAGCTCTGATAAAGCCCACTTGGCCCCTGGAGGGAAGATGGGGCAGAATCAGGCCCTTCCAGGTCCTCAGAAGGAACCAGAACACGGATGAAGGAGAGCCTCTGGGCTAGTCCTGACTGAGAGCAGTGATGTGTCTTCTCCTTGTCCTGCCTGGAACCTCCTGCCCCATCTTCCCCAAGGCCCCATTCTGGTCATAGCCCAAGAGCCAGAGCTCAGCCAGCCAGAGCAGGGAAACATCAAGAGGCCTGCTCCAAATGGAGGTGACTGCTTCAGAATGCCGATCACAGGCCGGAAAAGAGGTGGGTGGCCTGGACCATGGGCTCTGGAGCCAATGACACCTGCATTTGATCCCATTCTACGACACTCTGCTTGTACTAACCTTGCTAAGCCTTAGTGTCCTCATCTACAAAACCAAGGGAATGCCCACCGGATGGCACCTATCACAGTACCTGACTTTCTTATTCAATGTTCCCTGAACTAAGACTAGGCAAGTCCCAGCATTCCCACCCTGAACTGGACTACAGCAGGCCCTGGTATGCCTGATGCTCCGCGGGGTCGGAGATCTCGGAGCTCTGCAAACATGCACTATGTGTGGCAACAGGGTGGGCACAAGCAGCCGGGCAAACTGACTGCAACACACATTTCCTCCTGAGAGGAAACCAAATGAGGGAGGAGAGCCTGTTTGGAGACTGTTTCACAGTGGCCTGAAGAAGTCCCATGAGAACCTAACACAGCTCCTGGCAGGGAGTATGTCTTTCACAAGTGTTAGCCAGACCAGGCAAAGATGGAGGAAGGGCCAGACTTCTGGGGACAGCATAGATCAGTTGGTCTGGTGGGAAGAAGCCAGGGCACCACCTCAACCTCCTCCAGAGAGTCCCAGCCTCCAGCATGTGAGGACCTCTCCGTCTGGTGGGCTGCCTCTTGTCAGAAGAACAATACTGCCTGAGAGCACTTCTGCTGAGCCACGAAGACTCTGGGATTCCCTGACAAGGAGTCATGTGCTCACAGCTGTCCTGTGAGCCTGCACTGCTCCCTACCAGCAGTGCTGCTGCTAGGAGCCCCCAGGCACGACACAGCAGCACAACCCCCATGCCCCCGCTCCGGGGCCCAGAAGTCCTCTAAGGTGGGAGAAGTCAGTCAGGCACCCAGCCTCAGGGGCCCGCATCTACCAGCCAGGGTAGGAGTAGGCATCTCCTGACCTCCTGCTCCAGCTGGGATCCTGGACTGTCCAGCCGCAACTCCCGGTGCTCAGGGGGTGCCTTGCGGTACGGTTTCTTAGCAGGGGCCGCACTGGTCATTCTTGGATGTGAGGGGTTCTCAACCTGCTGTGGGGAAGCCAGGAAGGAGGAGGCTCAGAGACAAGAGCAAGAGGCCTCTGGCCAAGGACAGTAAATGGAACATACGTAGGAGCCACCCGGCACACAGGCAGGCCTGGGCCATTGCTGGGGACATCAGAAACCTGGACTCTGGTGGATCCGTGCCCACAGGTCAGGGGAGTGCTGGAGGGGACAAGGGCCCAATGCAACCAGACTAGGGAGGCAGAAGGCAGGGCCCATGGCCTAGGCACCAGGAAGAGAGGCTGTGGCCTAGTAGTAAGACAAGGTATCTAAGAGCAACCCTCTGCTCCCCTCCGTGGCCTTACAAAAAGGCCTTAGAGAGAAAACCCATTCCCTCTGCATCAGTTTCATCTACCCTACACTGGGGATGAGGAGAGCACCAATTTCACAGACCTGTTGTGAAGATTACATAAGCCACTAACCAGTTACCTGGCACTTAGGAAATGTTCCACACGTGTGAGCTCAGAAAAACCCCCAAAAACAGACAAATTCCCCCATCCCGCCAAGTAGCCAGAAAGTAAGGGTTTGAAGATGCTCCCCCAAACCAGGCTCCTCGGAAGGGGGGCATCTCCAAGCTTGAGAGTCCTGGAGGCCAAGACTCTCTGGCCTTCACCACTCTCTCTCTTCACCAGCCCCCCACCACGAGGGGTCACCTGTCTGCCCCTTGGCCTGCCAGCCTCGCCGGAAGGGGACCGAGGCAGGGTGCAGGCCTCCCAGGGACATACCGTCTGATTGTCGGCAGCTCTCTCTGTTCCGCTGTCCTGGAGTTAGCCCTTGGCTCTCTGCATCCCACGGCCCCTCCACTTCCTCTAGCCAACAGCTCCTGAAATTAGAGAAGGGAAGAAAGTGGAAACCAGGTTGTCAGCCACAGGTCTATTGGTGCCCCCGGCCGGCCTACCCAGTCCAGGCCCGGGAAGGCCCCTAGGGAGAGCCAGGCAGAAGCCATGGCCCGGGGATCTGGGGAAAGCAATGGAGGCAGGAGAGGACCAGAGGCACGGGGCTCCTTTCTCCAAGAAAGCACAGTCATAGCCCTAGACGATACACATGCGCATCTTATATGTGCTCGTGGTCTCAACTCACCACATGCCTGATTCTGGAATAGGTCTGGTCCTGTCCTGTCCCTATCCTACCTCACATCTGTCCTGTTCATCTCCCAGGTCTCTCAGAGTCTGGAAATTAAGAGATTTGGGGAACACGGCTTGCAGAAGAGAACACAAGGAAAAAGCCTAGTAGAGACCCACAAGATGCTGGGAAAAGTTCCTGGCCATGTTTCCAGGAGCCCAAATCCTACTTTTGTGTGTAAACGTTGTAAACAGACTTTGCAACAAGGAAAGGGAGACCCAGGAGAGAAAAATCTGAAAAAGCAGCAGTTAGAGCAATGACTGTGCAATCTCAGTAAGGGTGACTATGGCCCACTTCTGTCACTTGCCCCCTCCCAGATCCCTGGCCATGTGTGAATGGCTGTCACAACGGCGGGGAGAGCTATTGGCATCTAGTGGGGAGAAGCCAGGGATGCTGCTGAACCTCCTGCCGTGCACCAGACCACGCCGCACAATGAAGAATCATCAGCACACAACGTTGACAACACCCAGGCGGAGGAACTCCCAGGCAGAAAGCGTGAGTCCAGGGATTTGAGACACTGCCCAGTGTCAGAAGCTACGCTGCTTCTGACACACTGTATGGCCCCAGCTCAGTCCCTCACTGGTCCCTCTTTCACACAGAGGTGGCTGGACTGAGTGACCAGTGAGGTCCCCACAGGTTCCCCACAGGTTCCGGCCACTGAGCTCTGCCCCCACCTGTAATGAGCTGGGCTGCAGCACGGGGGCAGTAGCCACCACAGGGGCCCATGGAGGCAGTAACCTTAGGTGGCCTTCTGGGCATAAACAACCTTCTGCCGCCTCCCGCCGCCATCCTCCTAAATAGAGCTGGGGGCCTAGGGAAGCCTTGCGGGCTAAAGCATGTGTTCCTGCTGTCGGGACATGCCCTGGCCGTGACTCCTGTCACATTCCAAAAGAGCCTGGGGCAGGAAGAACAGTGAGGGGGTAGGGAGGGTGGGGAAGCAGGAGTGGCCTCCCTCCTCTGTCTGGGCAGCCTGGTCTCTGGCTTGGGGTTCTAGGGGGAGCTGGGGTATGGCAGCAGGCACGAGCCGCCAACCTCCACCCCTTTGATGAGGAGGCGGACATGTCCCCACAGGGCACGAGCAGCATGCTGTGTCGAGCTGACTCCCTGCGCAGGAATCCGGGCGGGCCCAAAAGGACAGCACATTCCTAGGGTGTGGGGGAGCAAACAAGTCACCCCCGCAGGTTCCCCGGGGCTACCCCTCCTGCGGGCCCTAGGGTGGGAGCTCCTATAGCCTGGGGGAAGGCCCAGAAAGTTCCAAGCCAGCCTGGATAGCTGGGTGCTAATACTCAGAGGCTGTAAGTGTGGGGTACCTGAGTTAGCAAGGGGAACAGCCAGAAACGCAGAGTAAGAGACACAGGGAGCCCAGAACCTCTACAAAATCCAGGGGTGAGGAGGCTCGAGTTGGGCCTGCTCCCTTCCCCATCTGCTCCCCAAGAAGCTGAGTAGTCCCCTTCTCCCTGCAGGTCACGCTCCGGATCCCCTCGATTCTCAGCCTCTTTTCTTTCTTCCTTAGCCCTATTCTTACTAATACCCACTCTGGCTTCTAAGCACCAGGACACTAAATGGGTGGCAGGCAGGCAGACCAGGAGCACAATGATGTGCTCAGGTACCTGGGGATACTAGCTGAAGGACAGCGGCCTTCACTCCATGCCCCGGGGCCTTAGCTCTACCTGTCACACATCCTGGTCATCTTGATGTCAAGTCTCCACTTCCTGGCCTCACATCATATACTCCCAGGGCTTTCTGCACCTGATAACCTGGCTTGCTGAGGGACAGTGTGGAAGTGGCTGGCAGGGAGATGGGAGGAGTACTGCAAACGCAGACACTCTGGTATGAATGGAGCCAGCAATCGATCCTGGCCAGAGCATACTCTTTCCATACACACCAGAGCCACGAGGAGGGGAGCCACTCCCAACTGGGGAAGCAGAAGGCAAGGCCCACTAGGGAGACAGTCTGTGAGGGAGCCTGCAGTGTCCCTGACACAAGCCCATGAGGGGAGTCTGTCTCACTCTCACTCCCTGCTTCATGTCAATACCAGTACGTGTTGGGGCCCTAGTTCCAACTCCTGAGAAGTGCTAAGTGCCCCCAGATCCAGCCCACGGCTGGGGGATGGGGGGTGTTAGAGCAGGGAGCCAATTCCAGCACTGAATAGGAATGTGATGGGCCTCACAGGCCACTGTCCTTGACTGGAAGCACAGCAGGGCAGGACAGACCCTGGAGGGAGAGCCATGCCAGGGGTACTGGAGAACAAAGCAAGAAGCAGCTGGACACCAGGCCCACAGCCAGGAGAAGATAAAAGGTGAGCTGCAGTGGCGCCTGGGTGGCTCAGTGGGTTAAGCGTCTGCCTTCAGCTCGGGTCGTGATCTCAGGGTCCTGGGATCTAGCCCCACATCGGGCTCTCTGCTCAGTGGGGAGCCTGCTTCCTCTTCTCTCTCTGCCTGCCTCTCTGCCTACTTGTGATCTCTGTCTGTCAAATAAATAAAATCTTAAGAAAAAAAAAAAGTGAGCTGCAAGATAGCAGAGCAGCCCCATCGGCAAGACCCAGACACCAGCTGTGGCCTCCACTGGCCATATCTCCTTTACCCAAAGATTCCCATGTTGTCTTGGCATGTTTCAGTCCAATCCCCTGTCAAGAAGAGGAAGTCCCCAGGAAAAGCAGCTGAATAACTCAGAATGGGATACAGGCCAGAATAAGCAAGCAAACGGCCTTTGGGGTCCCGGCCTCCATCTGCTGAGCTGGCTCCAGGACACCTCCAAGAAAGTGGTCTTTTGGAAGGTCTAGAAATTGACCAAGAAGAAGCCCACTCCCAACCCTCACCCCATACAACCTGAGCTTCAAGGAACTGGGGGCAGAGGACTCAGGACGTGGAGATACCAGATCACAAGCTAGGTTTGCACTACGAGAACAACTGAGGCTTAGGTGAAAAACTCTGGCTGACCCAGTCTGGTCTGCAGCCCTGCAGGCACTGCTGAGGGAGACACCCAGAGTAGCCTCCAGAAGGGAAAGTGGCTCTTCTCGAGGCCCCCGCTCCCAAGCTTTAACTCGCCGGTCCTCCTTGGCATAGCATTCATTCTTCACTCACTCAAAACTCTCCTCAGAGGAGATGTGGGCCCTGCTGGGGCGGAGAGGGGGGTGAGAGCTTCCTAATTGCCATGTTGCAATCTGCCAGTCAGTGCAGGCCGCCTGTTGCCGCCTGCCCTGTATTAAATACCTTCTCCCTGATTACAGCCCAAGGGGCACGATTAGCTGCCTCCAGAGAACAAAGTCTACTTTCATTAGAAATGGGACTCAGCACGCACAGCAGACCTGCACTGTGAACCCACTGCACAGCTGAGCAGAGTGTAGTCAGTGGCAGATATAAGGAAAAATGTGTGCTGGATATGGGGCAGTAGCCTTTAATGAAAGGACCAAAAATTTGCCAAGCATCCCTCTTTACCCAGGAGACAGGACTCACACCTGCTCCTTTTTGTAGATAAGTGCCCGGATGTGACCTGCGGCTGCCACCACAGTCAGCAGTCACCACTGCTAGAGATGGAGCAGGGTAAGGAGAAACCTTCAGAATCCAGATTTTCTCCAAACCATATCCTCACTCCCACTCTCTGCAAATAGGCGACAGCAAGAAGGTTTAAGCCCAAGAGCCCAGGGCACCCTCTCACTTCCTTCTGCCATCTTTTCTGTAGGTCTTCCCAGGGCAAAGCCAAAAGTACAGGAGAGGAGGGGAGGTCTAAGCGTCCAGCTCTCCCCCTGCGGAAGGAGAAGGGAGTGAAACCAAAATGCGCGTGGCTCTGTGGCTTTTAACACTTTAGTCTGCCCCACGGAGGTCTCCAGGTGCTCAAGTCCCACACCAGGACCTCACTCCATCCTCCCCGGTTCTCCTGCCTTGCCCTAGAGAGCCCGGCTGCCTCCCCTGCTCCCCACATCACCCACACTCTATAAGAAATTATGGCCCCAACAATTCATCTGGGCTCAGGCCATTCTCAAACCTATGACAATGCCTTTCTACTCATAGGTGTCACTGACTCAAGCAAGTGAGAGACCATCAGGGAAGGGCCACATATCACCACAAAAATCACTACAGCTCTTCATAAGTCACTTGAAGAAAGTCAAACAGAATCACTCATTTAGCAATCGCTATTGCTTTAAGAATGAAAGGAAATCAGCCCTTTTCCAGAACACTCCATTTGTGTTTTATGCTGCCTTAATTCCCCTGTGGAGCCCAGCACGATACAAATAAGTAACAAAAATAAACACATGCCCTTCCTAAAGCTGCTCATCAATGGCTAAAACATGAATGTCTGATCACACAGGGCCTAGTGCCTCCTCTGTGGAACTGCCCTCAGCTGTAAGCCCTGGATAGCATCTCTGAACTCCGAAGGCCTGGAGGAAGCTGTGCCTTTGGGGGCAGGGCGTACTCCTGCCATACAAGTCTGGCTGCCTCTCAAGCCTCTGAAATTCAGGGTCTGCATCTGACTGAGGCCAAAGAAACATGAACCACCACCCTGCCAGGGCCAGCCCTGTAGCCAGGCCACCCAGCAGAGGCCCTGGAGATTGCCTGCAAGGAGTGCCCCCCCCCACACAATTAATATAGCCCCTCTCTACCTCGAGTGTCAGTCCCCCCCTGCACGGTGAGCCCATCCCACCAAAGCTGGCTGGGTTCAGCCCTCCCCCTCATTGCCCCCCGGGTGCCCCTCCTGCTTGCTGCCAGCCCCCCATTTCCGGCATGCAGCTGTTCCTGAGGTACATGAGCAAAGCCCTCAGCAATCCTGTGCGCGTGGCAGGCAAGCAGCCAGCAGAGCACGGGGTGGGGTCTGGGCAGGCTCTGCTCTGGGCCGATGACTAGGCTGGGAGATGCCAGTCTGTGCCCAGACCAGCCCTGCTGTCCCTCCAGCAGCCATGCCTGCCACCCCTCTAGGCAAGTACCATCTTACTCTCGGGACACGTTGCCTGCGGCCCTGACCTGGCCCCCTGCCTGCTCTAACTGGCACCAACTGACAGGTTTTTAAAAAGTGGGTGGGAATTGTTCTGCCCCAGAGTAAGCCCGAGGACTCTAAACCAGTGCTGGGGACCTTGGAGAGCTCACCTGGCTCCCACCTGAGCAAATACCTCAAGTCTATCCAGCTGGCCTCTCACTCAAGCAACACCTGACAGGAACAAAGGGGCTGAAGACAACTATTGCTGATGATCCAAGCAATCACCCCTAAATAAAGGCAGGGCCCAAAAGTCCCATGCCCTCGCCTAAGGCAAGGTAAGGGGTGGGAGCCAGCTCTCCGCTGTAGGCCCCTCTTGTTTTCCTGGCCAGAGCCCAGACACCAGACACCCCCACCCCTCAGATGGCTCCTCCCGACTCAGGGTCCCTACACACCAGGCAGCCCCTACACGCTCGCACATTTACGCATTCCCACCCCATACAAACAGGAAGCTCCCTGCTTCTCCTTCCTGGCCCAAGGGAAAGAGAGCCCACCCAGAGGGCCTCCGGGTCCCAAGCTGCCCCATACCACACAGACTCCAGAGGCTGGAGCCAGACAGGCTGTCTAAGGAATTACCTTTGCAGAACACCAAGGAGCCCGAGCAATCCACCTTCCTGCTATCCCCAGAGCCCCCTTCTCCTTTCCAACCCTGGAAGGAGCAGGGTATCTGGCAGGAGCTTTATGGCAGGCTCTTCACCAGCTTCCCAGTTTGAAGCCAAGGCCTCTCCCAGGCCCACTGTGGAATCCAAAGCCAGGTCCCGTTTGCTCTGGCGGAGGTGCCCTTCCAGCTCTTCCCGGTTAAAGTCTACCTGAAGCTCTGCAGAGGGAAGGCAGTGGGGGGCCAAAGTCCACCCACTCCACCTACTCGAGCAATGGGTGCCACGAGCTCTATCTCAGGTGACTACCTAGTTCTGGACTCAAGCTTTCAGCTTCACTCTCTGCCCAGGGAGTTTCCCACAGCCGAGCCACAGTTTTCATCAACCCCCCTACCCCCACACACAACCTTAAGGAGAGAGAACCTTGCAGTTGATCCTAAATGATTATCCTGGGTGAGAATAATGGGGACACCATGCAATCTTCCCCACTTGACAAAGGGAAGCAACTATCTAGCCGAGAAGAAAACTTCCCTCCCACACTGGCTCCATCTGTCTCCGAGCTGTGAAACAGAGCATGGTAACTGCGAGATGTTCTCAAACTCCATAATGCTTAAAGCGGACTGAACAGAAACATGCCCCCCTCACCACCACAGCAAGGAGTCTGGGAAGGTGGAGGGACAGCAGTAAGGACAAGAGACAAGGGGAAGAGGCAGCCAGGCTGGCTGGGGGAGGGTGAGGGGTGACTGAGGCACTGCTTGATGGTACCCCCCAGAGCAGGCTAGCTGGCCCAGGTTAGACTCACAGGGTTAGTGTCTTCTCCCCCACCAGCCAGCTCTCCTGGTTAGCACGGTTAGCGACAGACTCATGGCAGACGCCCTCCAGGCACTCCATATAAACAGACAGCTTGGTTGAGAGCAGCCCAACTCCGGAGCTGCAAAGAGAGAGCAGAAGGAATGCCAAGCTGCAAGATGCCTGAGGGTACACGCTGCGCTCTTCTGACAGGGCAAGCTCCTCCAGACTTACCACTAGACCCTGGGGGGCCTTCTCCCATCCAAAAATCATGCCAGGCAGAAGTGCAGCATGCCCCCTTGCCAGCCAGTGAGTCCAGCTGGCTGACCCCAGGTGACAGAGCTCTCTGATAGGTCAAGCCGAGGAGAGGAGAGCTGAGGTGGAAGTGGGCACTGCTGCCAGGGGGCAGCTCCCCAGTCTTGCCTTCTCCCTGGACATGGCTGCCAGGCTGCACCATAGCTCCGAAAGCGGGGTTGTCGGAACAAAGTTGGCCACGGCTGCCGCTGCCACCCATTCCAGGGCTGCGCCAGCAGAGCCCACCCTGCCACCTCCCGCGGGCTCCGAGGCAAGGGGCCGGGAGAGGACTGGCACAGGGATCAGAGGCTGCAACAAGAAGCGCATGGAAGGCACCACACAATGGGGCAGTGTGTGACCAGGCCCAAAGCTGGGCCAGCCTTAGGACAGGCCAGGGGATGGCACTTCCCAGGGAGCTGGCCCTAGAGGAGTCCAGAGAGCAAGGATAAAGGCCATGCTGCAGCCAGGCTCCTCACACTCCCAACAGCAACCATTCCACCCACTCAGAAGGAGCAGTGCCCAGAGACTAGTGTTCCCATCACAGCAAGCCCAAGAACAGGAGAAAAATCTCTCCAGAAGCCTCCAGAACCACCCAAGTGAAGTAACCCACTCTGGCTTAGAGATCACAAGGGAAATGGAGCCATAGTAGTAAGGTCCCAGAAAACCCACAAAATGTGACCCCTGGAGCGGCAGGAGAGGAGAGCACAGCAAATGCAGCAGCAAAACTGAGCAAATACTGCTTGTGCTCACAGAGGAGGGCTGCATGTTGGCAAGGAAAAAACAGAAGGATTCCCCTTCTGTCTGGAAAGCCCTGTGGATGACATGACTCAGGGTAGAGGGAAAACAGCGACCTGACACCACAGAGGGGCCTGGCCCTTCTCCCAAGTCTAGGTTAATCATTCCCAACTGCCTACTCCCAGGGCTCCCTGTAATACTCTGACAACAACCTCAGAGCCCAAGAGGCCAAGGCCTGACCCCAGAGAGGGAGATAATCACCGAGGAGAGAACATCTCTTCCTATAGCTCTGACCTCTTCCCTAGACTGCTAAGAATGCATGCCCATTGACAGGCTCCCTTCAGAATTCTCACTAACAAATAAAACCAAAAAACACCGGCTGGGTCTGGTTTGCTTTCAAAACAGAGCAGCAAGTAACCTAGGTAATCCAAGGTTTCAGAAAGCAGGAACTGTCTCTATGTTGAGAAATCAGGTAAGTTTACTCTTTTCCTGGCCTCAGAGCACAGAAGCACGGAGGGAAGAAATGCATGTGAGACGGAAGCGATGGTGCCCACACCATGTTTAGAACCATCCCGATTCCCACTCAGGGCACTCCTGGGGGGTGACCTCATTGCAGCATAAAAAACCACCCCTCAGAGACAACCAGCATGACTGCTGTGGCAAGAACCTCTAGTAAAGACTCTCCATCCCTCCCAAGAAGCCAGGCCCGGAGGAAGCCCCTTAGTTGGGAAGGAAGCTCCAACAGGGGCTACTCAACCCCAGGGAAGTGTTAGATGAGCAGAGCAAGTTGAAGAACAACATGTACTACTACTGAGTTGTGTTTATTTTACAAGAGATACATGAGGAGGAATGTCTAGAAGCAACACGAAAATGATTAGAAGGAAACAGGAGAGCTCCCTGTCTTTGGGAAAGGAGTTTAGACAGGGGCAGTGGGGGAAGAAAGGGAGGGTCTTTTTACTTTTCCTTTTGCATGTTTCTGTATGGCAGGCATTTTATGCAAGGACACATATTATGCTTATGATGAAAACAGAATTCCTGGACAAAAGGGACAAAAGCCCTCCATCCATGCTGTGCTTTACCATCCCAGAAGTGCTTTCCCTTCCACTGTATGTCCTTTGATCCTTGTAGCCTAGTAAGGCCCACAGAACAGGTGGTGTTCTCCCATTCTGAAGGGACAGAGAAGACAAGTGATTTGCCCAAGACCACAGAAAGAACTGGGGTAGAAGCCTCCTCTAGGGAGCAACAGGAAAGTCCTAATGATTCTGCCCTGATGTAAAGCCCTCTGAGGCTTCTAGACTGAAGTCCCCCCGGGCTTACCTGGGAAGGTGCAGAGGCCTGTTTAGTACCCCAAATGATAAACCCTACTATCCTACTGTTAGCTGAAAGAAGCACACAGTGAAGCCAGCACAGCCTAGACTGTCTTCCTGGTCCCTGCCCTCAGGGAGAACCCCCCACCACACACACACAGTTCACAGGAAAAGCATAGAGCTCTTCACAAATGGAAGGCCATGTCCTTCCCAGCTTCTAAAGGTCACCTCGCAGAGAGCTGGCACTTATGAGACAGTAACTAACAAAGAGGTCCCACTCTCACACTCATGGTCATCCAGGAAGGCTCAGCCCCTTTGAAGCCTAAACATACACAGCACAACCCAGTCCTGCTGCCTCACCCCAATCTCCTCTCCAACTGGCTGAACATAAGAAGCAGCTTACCAGCCCTGCCAAGACGCCACCGGCAAAGATATGCCACATTGCAACGTGCACTCCCACACTGAGGGACAAGGAGCAGAGCCCAGGGAAAACGCCATCATGTCACTCTCAGCTACTGGTCTCGTCCTTTTGACTCATGTAGGCATTAACAAGGTTGTAGTAGGCCCTGGCTGTGAGCAGAAGCCCACCCAGACAATGAGCACTACGGCCAGGAAAGCAAGCAGGTTATGGAGCAATCAGAGGAACTTAGTAACAAAGACGATGCCAGCAGCCAGACTTGTTAAAAGATGGTGATTGGCAAAAAATACACTGGTGTGAGATTCACCTCTGCTTTTAACCTCTTCTGCTGGCTTAGGGATGTGTTACTAGAACATATGAAAGCTAAAGAGGGAAACCGCTGAGCCAAGTACCTGGAAGATCACTGAACCGCATTAACTCCACAATAATTAGTAATGCTACTGCTAATCCTATCACCTTTTGTTTATGCAGGACCTTGTTTCCTAAGAGTTCAAAGGAGAGAACCTATCTGCTTTCCTTTCAAGAAGGACCGGTCTGGGTCACACAGTAAGCGGGAATTGCTCAGCACCTACCATGGAGGGCCTCTAAGAAGCTTCCAGAAATAAAAGATCTTGCCGGAAGTTGCGGGGAGGGGAAGACAGGTTAATAGCCACTTGCATTACAGTTTGGTACATGCTTTGAGAGCCCAGAGGAGAAGCGGCTGGCTGGGGCAGGGGTTCAAGGACCAGACAAGAAGGCTGCCCTCTGAAAAACTCAAACATATCTTCCTCATCTGGACTATAAACTCAAACTGGAGCACCAGCTGGCATTATATAATTAAGAAGTCTAGACTTCTGGAAACACATTCCTTGGGTGTTTGTTGGGAACTGGTGCCCTAAGAACCACCCCCATCAATTACACTAAAAACAAAAAGGCAAAGAAGGGACAGTGAACTCCCAGCTACCAGCCCTATTTCTGGGGAGTAGCTGTGTTAGGCCTGGTTCTGCAACAGAAGATCATGAAAGCCCTAAGAAAACTAGGGCCAAGAAGTCTGGCTTCCTGAATGCTTAGATATGTTCTATCAGCTTCATCCAACAGTTTTCAATCCATAAAACACCAGGGAACATGAATCCTCAAACACCCCACTCAGTCATCCATAGCCCGAACTACATTACAAATCTACCACCTACCCACCCCCATCTCTACCCACCAAGGTCACCACCATCCTCACATAAAGGGGATCCATCAAAGGAGTCACTGCAACACAAAAGAAGGGGCAAAACATCAACTATTCTGCACTGATGATGTCCCTAGCCTCAGCCTTTATATTGCTTTGCTATGCTATAGAGAGACTCCCAATTTTACTTCCACCTCAAAAATGCTCCTGGCAGAAATCAAAAGTGTTATTCTAGCTTGAATAAAATAAAGTCTTTTCTTACCCATTGTGTTTTCCAAAATGGAATTCATTTACTAAACAAATATTAACTGAGTATCCTTCGTATGACAGGCACCATGCTACACGCCATGAACTCATTATCTCTAATGCTTGATACTCCTACAAAAAAGATAATGTGACCCTCACTGTACAGCCACAAGACCAAGAGTCCTACTTAAGCCAGTTGTCCAAAGTCACGCTGTTGTTTTAAGTCGCAGAATCAAGATTTCAACCAGGTCAGCCTCACTCCAAAATCAGACTCTATCACACGGCTCACCTCACTCCCAACTCCCCACCCCTTCACCCTCATCCCATGATCAGGGAGGGTCTCTCCTCTACAGAGAGTCAGCTAAATGAAAGAGGCCAACAAGTAAACAGAGAAATCACCATACAATATGATAAATGCCAAAAACACAACGTGCTATGGGTGCCAAGAGGAAGAAAGGAAAGTGGGGAAGACTTCTCATGGGAGGTAACAGACCAGTGGGGTCCTAGGGGACAAGCAGAGTTTCAGAGAAGGGGGCAACCACGAAGAGTAAAATGCACAAGCGAAGAAGAAAGTAAATAGATGGCCGCAGCATGTTCAGAAGCAGTGAGAAATTCAGGAGCAATGAAGAACAGGGCAGATAAAGTGGGTGACAACAACTCAGACTAGAGGGTTGAGCTGGGACCAATCGGTAAACAACTTTTCTGCACTCTGAGCTAGAGCGTGGACTGTGTCCTGAACAAGGGAGAAACCATGGCATTTTTATGGGAAGAGACAGTGTTTTTCATTGGAAGACATTTCTCACAACAGCTTGCGAGACAGACTGGAGAGGGGAGAGACTGCCCATCACATTTCATGCATTCTATATACCGCACCGCATCACAAAGTGCCGATTCAGTGCCTTGTACTATCCCAAAGGGTAGAATACAATAATGACTCAGACATGGTCCCTATTGTCAGGGCACTAACAGTCTTGGGACAGTCAGACAAGTAAACAGACAACTACAATGCAGCCTAAGCGTCAACACAGAGGCACAAAGGAAAGGCACAAAAGGAGTGGGGAACCCCAATTAAGGGACATTTAAACCAAGACCTAAAGGACAAAGCAGGGGGGGTTCCTGGCTGGCTCAGGCTCAGTTGGTAGAGTCCGACTTCATCTTGGGGTTGTAGTTCAAGCCCCATGTTGGGTGTAGAGATTACTTAAAGTCTTTACAACAAATAAATAAATAAATAAATAAAGGACAAAGAGGTAGGTTAGAGTGGAGGGGGCGTAGAAATTACTTAAAGATAAAGTCTTTACAATAAATAAATAAAGGACAAAGAGGTAGGTTAGAGCGGAGGGGGCAGCGCATTCCAAACAGCAGGGCCAGCAAGCTCAAAGGCCCAGAAGCTAGACAGGATAAGTTCACAGAGCTGCTAATCCACAGGGCGCCTCAGTGGCTCAGTTGGTTGGGCAGCTGCTTTTGGCTCAGGTCATGATCCTGCCGTCCTGGGATGGAGCCTAACGTCGGGCTCCCTGCTCAGTGGGGTAGTCTGCTTCTCCCTTTCCCTAAGACCCTTCCCTCACTTGTGCTCTCTCACTCACTCTTTCTCTTTCAAATAAATAAATAAAATCTAAAAAAAAAAAAAAAAGAAAAAGAAGAGGCTGAATCCCGGTGAGAAATGAAGGCCGGGTTTACCCAGAGGTCCTTGACGCTTAGAATATGGTGGTGAGGAAAAGGTGAAGGGATTAGATGCAAAGAATACTCTCGAATAAGAGGTGTTAAGAGAAGAAATGGACTTTGAGAACAACAAAACCAGAACAGTAAAGGCAGGGAACTGACTCCAAATCCATCAGCCGTCACCCTGCAGCTCAAGCTTTTGCTAAGAAGAGACCTGAATTCAGTAAGTCTGATGACTTCTACCAAAACACAAAGGTGTACTTCACGGAGAATACACGTTTCAGCACGCTGACTGCAGCACAAATCGAGATAAAGGATGTCATCCGGACAAAGGAGGCTCCTGGCTTAATGGTGGAGGGGAAAAGACACTGATAGATACTAACTTTCAAAATTTCACGTGCCACAACAAGTAGACAAAGGTCATTCGAGGGCTGACTGGGAATTCCCAGAAAAAGCCTTAAATCCTGAGCCCCCCATTCCCCAGAAATCTGCTCAGACATCAGGCGCGTGCCTACTCTGATGGCAAGGTAGAGTCATTTACTAAAGAAAAATATGGGCCCTGCGGGCATGTTAAACAGACAGGACGTGACTCAGAAGCAGGGAAAGAGTGATCCTTAAGTGCAGGGCAAGGAAAGCCTGTCAATCAAAAGTCTGCCCCAAGGCTGCGCGTGGGATTCCTGGCTGGCTAAAGACAAAGAGAATCGCCAGCAAGCACTTGCAAAGCTCCAAGCCAGGACTGTCCTTGACCACAGGAGCTGTTTTCCACTTTCCCCTCAAGCTGGTGGGGCTGACACTGGTTAAAACGCCACCTGTTTTGTTTTTTGTGTGTAGTTTGCTACCTGCTCTTTTTAAAATAAAGATGCCATCAAGATTGTCTATGAATTTAACCCTGTGGCTACTTCAGCGGCTCCTGTCAGTAATGAAAGTCAGAAATGAGCCTTTTATTTACGTCTTCATTAATACATCCCCCCCTTTAAGGTAAGCTAAGAGTAGATTCTCGTTGTCAGCCTGCTCACCCAACCCAGGTACAAGGTTTTCTAAAGGGCAATCACCAGGCTGAATCATGGAGAGTCCAGATTTGGCTAAGAGGGCAGTGGGCTCCCTCCCACAGTCCCTGTACCAGTTTTTATATCTGAGAAGGAGAGAGCTGTGATGAAGAGCTCAGGTCCTAAAACATATTTTTAAATAAATCAAAAAAGTTTACTACAATCTAACCATTATGACAAACAAATAAGAGATATAAATTGCCACTAGTCATATTTAGTAAAGAGTTATTTTCATACCAAATAAAAAAAAAAAAAAAGAAGGATGCTCAATTGCTGAAGCCAGATAATCTGGGTTCAAATCTCAGCTCTGCCCCTTACTAGCTGGATGACCTTGAGCAAATTAACCACTCTGTCCTCTACTCATCTGTAAAATGGAGACAATGAAAGTATTGCTTCGTAGGTTTGTTATAAAAATTAAATCAGTTAATACATTTAAGGCACTTACAACAGTGCCAGACACACAGAAGATGCTCATTGCGCACTTCTCTTGTTAAAGCTCAACTGCAACGGCAACTCTAAAACCTCACAACTTCAAAAAGGAAATCATGGGCATTTTAACATCACTTTAAATAGTTTAATGAAGATGTTTTCACTACATGCAAAATCCACATTATTCAAAACCTGTGCTGCATCTCTCTAACAACAAGACAGAAGCTCAAACCAGTACAGGGCCGCCAGAGACACCTACTACAATGATGAAGTTAGTGCTGAGATCTGACCAGCACAATAACAACAAATACATATTAAGTGTCAGTCACTGTTCTAAACACATTTATTTAACCCTCACAACAACCTTATGAGACGGGTACTCTTACCATAAGAAAGCTAAGGCAAAAAGAGCTGTACAATTTCTAAAGGTCACAGAGCTACAAATGGCAAAGCCAGAATTTGTACAAAGAATTCTGGCTCCTGAGTCATTATTTTCTGTGTGCCCCCCACACTCTCCTGGCTGATCACAACTCTAAGGGGGGAGTCCACAAACTGTCTTCAGAAAGAGAAAACTCCCAATCTTCCAGAGTCACAGCTAAGTAACATCAGCTTTTCTGATACCTGAAGGTATTGAAGCTGGCCTAGTGATTTGGTCTGTCTATAGCAAGCCTTTTGGAGGGGGGTGGCACAGGCAGGGAGCAGGAATAGTTCGTGCGGAGTCCTAGAACAAACTAGACCTCCCAATCCAATCATGCAGAAATGTCAGTCATGAAATGAGCTTCTGTAAAAAGTCTGTACCCAACTATGGCTTGGGCATAACCACAGGGCATCAAAGGAAGTGAGGACCATATTCACCACACTTTGTGGCTCCAGACCCCTTCTCTTTTCTCTAACCCTAAATCCACTGTATCTTTTTTTTTTTTATTTAAGATTTTACTTATTTATTTGACAGAGAGAGAGATCACAAGTAGGCAGAGAGGCAGTCAGAGAGAGAGGGGGAAGCAGGCTCCCTGTTGAGCAGAGAAACTCATGCTGGTCTCGATCCCAGGACCCTGATATCATGACCTAAGCCAAAGGCAGAGGCTTAATCCACTGAGTCACCCAGGCACCCCATAAATCCACTATCTCCTAAGCCATGTTTAGTTTGGCTAGTGAAACTGTTTTTAAATGTGGTTCGAAGGGGAGAATACAAAGGAAGAGAAGAAAGCTATTAGAAAAATTCTACAATCCTTTCTTTCCATCACCACACTGATCCAGACCGTAAAGCAGTTCCCAAGTATCAGGGATCTCAGGGACAGAGGGTGATACAATAAACATTCCCAGAGCCTTACACGAGTCAATGCAACTGATACCTTACTGTAAACTGCTCTGGGTTTCTTCCCGATAACCTCAGCCTGCTTTTCCTCCTCTACTGACTCCACCTACCCACCAAAGCACAACCCCAAAGAAAAACTAATGAGCCCTTCTTACCAAAAGAAAGCTCAAAAGAAGCACACCTGCTGCAAGAGTGAATTCAGGAGTTGGTGATAGCACGATCACCTGTTCCGACCCTCACTCACAAATCTCTACTTCAGGTAGGATGCCAAACTGAAGATGGGAAGACCGAAAAAGATACAGTGAACATGTAGGAAACTGCTTGTGGCAGGGATGTTAAAGCACTTTTGGCCTCATCTCTAGGCCCCTGACCGTGTTCACTTGTACAGGTAAAGACACACAAGGCTCAATGCTACACCCAATTCTCAAAAATCAGTGTGTAATCTAAGCAGAACACTAACTTAGGAACCACAGGCAAAGGGCAACCTCTATAGATGAAAGCCCTTTTCAGATTAAATGTTTTTCAGTATCACTCTGAGCCTATGCATCCTGCTGCAGGGAGCATGCCAGCCTGTCATTGGAGGCCACCTTACCCGCTCTGGGGTTGAGCTCGGGCAAGTCGCTACCTCTTCTTCTTTCCAAGCAGGTATTGTGATTTCTTCCAGTCCCTGGGGCCCCTGAGTCTTCAGCTGAAATTGGGGCAGATGCTATAGGAACTCTGGAAAGGCTGATCTAAGTCTGCAGAAGGGTCATCTGACGCTTTAGTTCCCTCCATACCGCACCTGCCCAGCATCCTCCAGGTCTCGTTTCTCTTCCCCTCTTCCCCACTATCCTCCAACACGTGAGAGACCTCTTTCCTACTGGCCCAGTACAGTCGGGCCTCGGCCACAAACTCCAGGGTTCTTGACTCTTCGGTTTAGAAATTCTCCTCCAATTCGCGACTGCTTCCCTAGGGCCTGTACACCTACTTGTGCATCCCCCGCCCCGGGCCCCTCCCCCAGGGCCGCCGCGGGATCCTAGGCCCCCTCCTCTCCGCCCCATCTCCCTCTTTTTTTTTTTTTCTTCTTCCAGCATCCCATTTCCTCTTCTTAACCCCGAAGCTAGTCCCTCCTCCGCCCCTACTCCGCGATACTGTCCCCACGATCCTCCCCAACTCTAGCCTCCCGGCCGACTACAATCCCACAACAAACTTTCCGCCGCTGCCCGCTGCCTTCACGCCGCCATCTTGCCGCGGGGCAGGCCGGGTAGTGGCCGCGGCCGCGGGAATCCCCACGCACCGGGCGCTTCGCGTCATCGGGGCGTGGCTAAGGGCGTGTTTTCGGGTTGGGGAATTAGGGCACGGGGTGATTGGGGAAAGGTGGGGATATCCTAAGAGTAGGGTTTGGAGGCCTGGCCGCTGGAGAAGGAAGGAGGTGTCAGGGGTAGGGCAAGAGCTGGAAGAGTTCCAGAGCTGAACAGAAAGATTCTGGTCCTAAAAAAAAAAAAAAAGAAAGAAAGAAAGAGCGAAAGAACGAAAGAAAGACAGAGGAAGGAGAAAAGGGAAGGGAAGAGGAGGGAAGAAGAAAGGAAGAAAACAAAATAATATAGTGGAATAGTGCCAGCACTGGTTCCCTGTCATCAAAAGGATAAAAGCAGCTTCTCAGTTTGCCACGTAGCGGTTCGTGTGACCCACCCGCTTCCACCTTCACCAGACTAATTTTCCACCTCTCCGAGAGATTTCAGGTTCCCAATCGTCCTGTATTTTCAGGCCACCGGCCCTCAAAATGTCCAAGCCTTCTCCTCCCCTTTTATAGTCAATTCTTGTGTGTCCTTCAGCCCTCAGCTCGAAATGTCACCTCCTCCAGAAAACCTTCCCCAGGCCCCAAGACTGGACTTGGTGCTCCTTTTGCTGGGCATCTCTAGCCACTCGCACGTAACTTCACTGCAGTTATCCTATGCTATAATTATTTACTTAAATAGTGCACCCCTCACTAAGCTGCTGTTCCTTCAGGGCAAAAACTGTGTCCAACTGCATGTTCATATTCCCTAGCAGGTGCCTGGAACATAGTAAATGCTTAATGGATAAATATCATGGCATCCTTCCAATGCATGGAGAATACTCAGGGCTTTTAGGTTTGTTGTTCCCTTTGCCTGGAAAGTTCTTCCTTCAGATATTCACTCCCATTAGAGTCTCTGCTCAAATGTCACTATGTTAGAGAGAAGCCTTTCCTGGGCACTCTGTCAAAAACAGCAGCCCTAGTCATTCGCTCTTACCCTGCTT
The DNA here is from genome assembly GCF_011764305.1 of Mustela putorius furo. NCBI lineage: Eukaryota > Metazoa > Chordata > Mammalia > Carnivora > Mustelidae > Mustela > Mustela putorius. Next base: position 10,181,763 of record NW_025422123.1, on the reverse strand, counting down.
TAATGTTTCCTTTTACATGAATGTTTCCTTTTGTATCATTATCTGATATATGTTTATTCAGCATCTCCCACTATAGTGCAAACTCTAGAGATCTAGGACTTTTTCTCATTCATCTCTGTATCCCCAGTGTCTAAAACAATGCCAGGCATAGTAGGTGCTTAATAAACATTTATTGAGTGAATTAATGGCAAGGAGATGAGTGATAGAGGGATTTTGGAATATAGTGGTGGGGAGGAGGGGTTGAAAAATACTACAGAATAGGGAAATGCGTTGGTGGAAGGTACAGGCCGCAAAGGCCAGAGTTGGCCCTCTCAGGAAAGGTAGTAAAGACAAAAGCCAGGCTCAGCAAAGGAGGGAGTGGAATGAGAGCCAGGTGGAACTCTGGAGGTGAGTACTCAGGGAGCAGAGCCTTCCTGGGAAAGCCACAGTTCAGGTAGAGGGAATGGGCTGGGCTGGAGGCTGAAGTTTACTCAGATCTAAAGACAACATCCACCCCATGCCCAGGCCTCTCTTGGCCAGATGGTTCTGGAGAAGCCTTAACATATGTTCCTCTGTAAATTATCCAGTGCTCCCCCCTGCCTGTCCTCTTTGGTGACAGCTGGAACAATTGTCCAGGAATTCCATCTGCTCTCCTGTCCTTCTCCCCTCCACAGCTCATCAACATTTCAGAACTGAGAGGTATCCCATTTCCCTGGGCCTAGGGATGGGAGCTGGGTCTGTTCTATGGTGGAGCTGGCCTCAAGCCCACACTTCTCCACCAACACACACAAATAAAACCTTGGCAGAGATTCCCAGGGTCAGTCATCTTTATTTGCCATCCTGTCCATGTGTTTTAGCCCTATACAACTTCTTTTTTGTTAATTTAATAAAATTACACTAAATGAATCAAGCATATTGGTTCTTGTAGAGTTTAAAATAAGGGCTCCCAATCATTATGCATTCTCCACATGGTTCCCCTTAAGTTGTCCATACAGTACTTTCAAAATGTGGCATTCATTATTCTATAACAGCCCAAACTCAGGTTTTTTTGAAATATGAATTTTACCATTTATTAAAAGAAATTTGTTTGAGACAGAAATGAGGAAGATGGCTTTCTTTGTTAAATACATACAACCTTCAGATCCCCTCTCTATGTTTCCAGAAATTGTTTTGGAATCCACAGCAGGATCACAGGTCTATGAACTCTCAGGTAAACAAACTTACTGTATATAAATTTCAAAAGTGACCCAAGTTTATATTTTTTTAACATAAAAATTATCAATAAACATAAACATACCTTTTTAAAATTAATTAACTTTTTAAAGATTTTTATTTATTTATTTGACAGACATATCACAAGTAGGCAGAGAGGCAGGCAGAGAGAGAGGAGGAGGCAGGCTCCCTGCTGAGCAGAGAGCCCGATGTGGGGCTCGATCCCAGGACTCTGGGATCATGACCTAAGCTGAAGGCAGAGGCTATAACCACTGAGCCACCCAGGCACCCCCAAATTAATTAATTTTTTAAAAAGATTTTATTTATTTATTTGACAGAGAAAGAGCACAAGAAAGCAGAGTGGCAGGCAGAGGGAGAGGGAGAAGCAGGATCCCTGCTGAGGAGGGAGCCTGACCTGGGGCTTGATCCTAGGACCCTTGGGATCATGATCTGAGCCAAAGGCAGCCACTTAACTGACTGAGCCACCCAGGTACCCCAACATACCTTTTTAAAAATAGTTTTTTTTTTTTAATTGGGGGGTGAGGGAAATGGCAGAGGGAGAGGGAAAGAGAGAATCTTAAGCAAGCTCCATGCCCAGGTGAAGCCCAATGTGGGGCTTGATCTCACAACCCTGAGATCATGACCTGAGTCAAAGTCAAGAGTTGGATGTTTAACCAACTGAGCCATCCAGACGCCTCAGTATAAACATATCTTTGAAAAGAAAGGGAGTCACAGTCCTCCAGAGTTTTAAGTTTTTAGAATACATGAGATTAACTTCTTTTCACTCTGAAGAGGCTGGTTTACTTCATCACTCCTCACTCCGCGGATGTAAAAATGTGCACGTGTAAGCCTCTATATTTGTTAGTCTACAATTACATCATTGTTCACCATCAGTTAAGAGAATTGTAAGGGGCGCCTGGGTAGTTAGTCGGTTAAGCGTCTGCCTTCAGCTCAGGTCATGATCCCAGGACCCTGGGATCAAGCCCAGCAAAGGGCTCCCTGCTCAACAGGGGGATCTGTTTCTCCCTCTCCTTTCCCCCGCTCAGACTCTATCTCGCTCACTCTCTCTCTCAAATAAGTAAATCTTAAAAATAAACAAACAAACACAGACCCTTTCTAGGCTTTCAGGGTTTTTACAAATTAGATATAATTTGCAGAATCAGGCTCACTACATTTTGGTGATGATTTTCATATGGCTTTGCTTCAGTGTGGGGCTGTGGAGATGCAGGGTCGGCCCATACCAGCATGATCAAGTATTCCCCAGCACACAATCCTCCTGGATCCAAGACAATTTTTTCTCCTGATTTCATTTACATAGACCTAGTCTCCCAACTGGAATGGATGTGTTAGTGTGGAGTCTGGGGTTGGCTGGACAGACTGCATAGACAGAGGAGAGGCTTAGACTAGAGGTGCCATCTTGGACAAAGACAGTAATTTGAGCTCCAGGTATTGGAGGAAACTGCCTGGCAAAGACTTGAAACTGTTCTGAACTCAGCCCCAGAGCCTTTTGAACTGTTCATCACAATAGCCAGAAGGGCCACTGGACATATACAACCTCTTTGATTGTAATTGACATTATGTACCAGTAGTTTAAAGCCAGGAGGCCACCTTTATTCTTATTTATGACCCTGGCTGGACATCCTGAACCCTATTTAAATGATTCTTTGGAGAATGATTTCGAAACTTCAAGAAGTGATAACTTAAGTCTGCTTTCCAGATTTAAGTAATACACATTTCCTAATATTTCTATTAATAGAAATCCACAAGTGCCACCCTGGTGGATAAGTTTTTTATTACATGTAAATGTCTTTTTCCTACCTCAGGTGTTGAATTTGTTGGAAGCCTAAGAAATATCATTTTATTTTAAAAAATATTTTATTCATTTATTTGACAGAGAGACAGCACAAACTGGGGGAGGGGCATAGGGAGAGGGAGAAGCAGGCTCTCCACTGAGCAGGGAACCCGATGCAATGCAAGGCTGGATCCTGGGACCCTAGGATCATGACCTGAGGTGAAGGCAAACATTTAACCAACTAAGCCACCGAGGCTTCCCAGAAATATCATTTTAAAGATCTTGAAACTTTGTGGGATCTTGCATTCTTTAATATCCTTTTTTTAAAAAAAGATTTTATTTATTCATTTGACAGGCAGAGATCACAAGTAGGCAGAGAGGCAGGCAGAGAGAGAGAGGAGGAAGCAGGCTCCCTGCTGAACAGAGAGCCCGATGCAGGGCTCGATCCCAGGACCCTGAGACCATGACCTGAGCCAAAGGCAAAGGATTTAATCCACTGAGCCACCCAGGTGCCCATATTCTTTAATATTCTTAAAGCCACTTAACTCTTAGAAAATACTTAGTGAAGGCAGGAATTAAAATATTTCTACACCCATATATGCAATAGTGTTCTTTATAGCAGCCTTATTACAACAGCCAAAAAGTGGAAGCAGCCCAAGTATTCATCAATGGATAAATGGATAAACAAAATGTGATATATACATACAAGGAATATTTTTCAGCCAAAGGAAGGAAATTCTGACACATGCTACAACATGAATGAATCTTGAGAACATTATACTAAGGGCAATCAGCCAGTCAAAAAAAGGCAAGTACTGTATGATTCCTCTTATATGAGGTGGTACCTAGAATAGTCAAATTCTTAGAGTCTGAAAATAGGGGTGGTTGCCAAGTAGCAGGGTGAGGGGGAATAGGGAGTTAGTGTTTAATGAGTAGAGTTTCAGTTTGGAATGATGAAAAAGTTCTAGATCTAGATGATAATGATGGTTGCCGAACAATGTGAATGTTGGTAATCAGTGTCAATGTCACTGAAATGTACACTTATTTTTTTAAAGATTTATTTATTTATTTGACAGAGAGAGAGAGCAAACAGGAACAGGGGAGAGGCAGTGGGAGAGGGACAAGCAGACTCTGCATTGAGCAAGGAGCCGGACGTGGGACTTGATCCCAGAACCCTGAGATCATGACCTGAGCTGAGATCAAGATTCGGATGCTCAACCAACCCAGGCGCTCCTGAATGTCCACCCAGAAATGATCCAAATGGTGGAGCACCTGGGTGGCTTACTCTTGTTTTCTGGCTTCTGGTGGAGACTCATCTCTCCCAACTCTAAGGTGGGGACCCCCTGGGCCACACTCTGGGTCTCTCCCTTCAGACTTTGGGTACCCTGAGGTGAAATCCTGTGCCTCCCCTCCCAGACTTCAATTTGGAGTCATGGGGAAGCTCAGAAAGTACAGAAGAAATAGCTTGTCTCCATCTTCTGGGAAGTACCAGGACCTGTTTGTCAGGCCCTGCTTCACTCTGGGACAGTAAGGGCTGGATAGTTCTGCAGCCCCCAGTCTCTGTTAAATCAGCCCCTGAAACTAGCCCACTTCTCAACTAACCCCAAAGTACATGGTCAGTGTTGACCCTGCCCAGCTTCTTCCCTTTCCATGAGCAGATATCTCCAGGTGCCCCAAACCTGACGTTCAGGGGCCTAAGACCTGACACTCCAGCCCCTGAGGCATACAGTAGGCCCTGCCAACACACACGAACACACACACACACACACACACACACACACACACAGAATCACACACAGCCAAAAGGTGTGGCACAATGGCTGGTTAGGACTTCAGGCCTTGAGAAACTGGTTGCAACTCCCACTGTGAGATAGGAGTGAGGGTAGAGGACAGGAAACAACCAGTGGGGAGGACATTGGTTTCAGGACCCAAAGGCCCTGTCCTGGCAGAAAGTCTCGGTGGAGGGTGACGTACTTGGATATGCTTGACTTCCTCTCTATACCAGCTCAGCTCCCTCTTGCAGCCTCCACTTGATGGGTGGGCCACACTGCCTTGGAGAGATGGTACCAGGACAAAACCAGCAGGTAGGTGACTGGCCTTAGCACGTGAGGACTGGGACTAGACCTGCATGTCCCTGGGTCTCCATGAGGTCCAGGGCCCGCAGGTGTGTCTGGTCCCCTTAATTTAGAGTGTGGAGTAGTGAGTGGGTGTGCCTGCCCTACTAGACCATAGGCTGCTTGAAGTCAGGGCCCAGCACTCTTTTTTCATTCAGATTAATTCACTTGCTCACTCAACTAATGCTTATTGAGCTTCTGGGGTCCCTCTTAACCTCTGACTACAATGCTGACTATGATGCTACGCTCCTACAGGGATGAGGAGAGATATTTGTTAGTGGGCCAATGAATGTGTGGATGAATGAATGAGTGCCTCTCCATGCTTCCCAGTTTCCTGTCTCTGCACCCTCACTTTGTCAGAGGAGCATGCAACCCTTGGTCTCAGGGTCATGAGTTTGAGCCCCATGTTGAATGTAGAGATGACTTAAATAAATAGAACTGGAAGAGATACTGGCTCAGAAACAGTTGCTAAGAGACAAGTCCAGCGCAGTTCAGAACAACCCAGTTCAACTTCCCGTGATTGATTTCGTTTCCAACCTTCTCCCTATTCCAGGGTAGGATACGAACTTTAGCAGGGATTCCCAAAGCGTCAGCAACCACTCACCCCAGTCCCTACTCTCCTGCGTCCAGTTAACACACATGGGCTTTCACACACACTATCTCCTTCTTCCCTTAGAACCGACCCAATGGAGAGTAAGACTGGTACCATCTCGGCATTTTACAGATGAGGAAACCGAGTCCCAAAAATGTTATAAGACTTTCTCAGAGGTCATCAGTGACCGTGTTCCAAGTCCTGTTAATTTTGCTTCAATATACCACACTTCCACTTTAAGATACCTCAAGCAGATTGGGGCCAGAGGCACCCGCCTCTTTCCCAGCAGGCCCAGGGACTTCCCTTGGCATTAGTCTTTTCTCTGGGAGTAATAGGATGGTGGCATAATGACCTAGTACTAAGGAGGCAGTGAAAATGGACACCTGGGGATGTGGAAACATTGGGATAAGCCTTAAACATCAGGCTTGGAACCACTCTTAGAAACCACAAATTTAACGCCCACTATTTACAAGGAAAACTTGGGCCCAGAAAGGAGGGATTTGCCCACTGAATATTTCTGACAATTTTTCAACCTTTTATCGCAGTTATCTATCATTGCACATAATAAATTATCTCAAAACTTAATGACTTAAGATGACAGTAATTTTTATTTCCCAGATTCCTGTGGGTCAGGGATTTAGGAAGGGCCCAGCTGGGCAGTTCTTTTTTTCTTTCTTTCTTTTTTTTTAAGGTTTATTTATCTAGTTAGACACACACACACACACACACACACACACACACCAGTTGGGGAGAGGCAGAGGGAGTGAGAGAGAATCTCATGCAGATTCTGTGCTGAGCGTGGAGCTTTATGTGGGGCTCCATCCCATGACCCTGAGATCATGACCTGAGCCAAAACCAAGAGTCAGATGTTTAACCGAGTGAGCCACCCAGGTGCCCCTCAGCTGGGCAGTTCTGACTTTGTCTCTCATGAATGAAACCCCAGTTAGTCAGTGGCTGAAGCTGAAACAGTGAGAGCTGGAGCACTCGAGGGCTGCCTGAGCCTCTCCCTTTCTCCACATGGTCTCAGGTCTTCTCCCTGGGACCCTTCCACTGGGGCTAGTTTGGGCTGCCTCATGGGGACCACACGGCGATCACCCAGATTATACGGGAGCTCGGGTCTCCAAAGGCAAGTGTCTCAAGAGAATCATGTCAAACCTGGATCATCTTTTGTGACCCCACCTCAGAAGTCACAGAGCATCCCGTCCACCGTGGTTACAAGCCTACCTGGAGTCAAGGGAGGGGAACACAGAATCTACCTCTCAACAGTAGGAGTGTTGAAGTCACATTAGAAGAAGAGCATGTGGGGTGGGAGATCTATGGCAGCCATCTTTGGAAAATACAGTCTGTCATTCCTGTGCACAGTTGCCCAGATCAACTGCATGGCAAGGGAGAGAGCAGGCCTGGGTCTGAACCCTAGTTCCATCACCTGCTAGCTCTGTGACCTTGGTGAAGTCCCCTAAGCCCTTCTTCTCTTCTCCTCCCTCCTCTATAAAACCGAAATAGTAGTAACATCCATCTTACAGAGCCATGGAGAGGAGGCCAGTGAAAGGTTGGCCCAGAGAATGTTTGTTTTTTCTTCTTCCAGGTTATGAGAGAGCAGTGAGTACACCATCAATCCAAATCTTTCTTCCTGCCCATGAAACAGACTCAAATCTCAATAAAGACAAAAACTAAGACAAATAAGAGTGCAAATTCAGTGCCAGACAGTACAAGATAGGGCATGATAAATCGAGAGCTGCATGCAGCAGTAAACAAAACAAAGCCAGGGCCCCTGGCTGGCTTAGTAGTGAAAACATGCAACTCTTGATCTCAGCTCTTGATCTACATTGGGTGTAGAGAGCACTCAAATAAATAAATAAAAACTTTAAAAGTCTTAAACAAACAAAGCCCTTGCCTTCAAGGAGTGAAGCTATCTGTCTATTAATATATGCTAAAAGTTATGTATGTCAGGTGGAGAAAAGCGTTGTAAAGAAAAAGTAGGCTGAAGGAAATAGATAGAGGTGAGGGCGGGATCATTATATAGAGTGATGAGGGTGGGCCACTTTACTACAATGAAACTTGAAGAGAGACTGAATGAAACAAGGGAGTGAGCTATGAAGAGCATTCCAGGCAGAGGAAACAGCTAGTGCAAAGGTCCTGAGGCAGGGGACATGCTTGATGTGTTCAATAATTAACACAGAGGTCAGTTTGGTTGGAGCAGAGTAAAGCCGGGAGAGAATTGGGGATAAATCCAGATGGGATCTGCTGGAAGATTTGGAGCAGAGATATGACATAATCTAACTTCAATCTGTTAAACACTTTTTATTTTCAAATAAATTTTGATTTACAATAAAGCTGCAAAGATAATAAAGAATGTGCCATTCACCCAGATTCCCCTAGTGTTAACATCAGCCTAGTTAACATTCCCCTAGTTAACATTAACAAATGTGGTACGTTTGTCAAGCTGAAGAAGCCAACAATGGTATTTTAGTGTAAACTAAACTCCAGACTTTACTCAGACTTCACCTGGTTTATCACTAATGATCTTTTTCTGTTTCAGATTTAAGATTTAGTGTACCACATCGCATTTTGCTGGCTTCTTATTTCATCAGGATCACCCTGGCTACTACATGATAATAAAAGGCCCACTAAGAAGCTTTTGCAGTAGGGCGCCTGGGTTGCTCAGCAAGTTAAGCATCTGACTCTTGATTTCAGCTCAGGTCAGGATTGTGGGATCGTGAGATCGAGCCCCGTGTTGGGCTCTGTGTTCATGTGGAGTCCGCTTGTCCCTCTCCCTCTGCTCCTCCCCCTGTGCTCACTCTAGCTCTCTCTCGCTCATAAATAAATCAACAAAATCTTGAAGAAGAAGGAGGAGGAGGAGGAGAAGGTGTTTCAGTAGTCCAAGCAAGAGATGGTGTTTGGATCAGAGGTCAGATTGGGAAATGTGATCAAGTTCTGGATGAACTTGAAGGCAGAGCCAACAGGAGTTGCAGGACATGGGATGTGAGAGCAAAAGGAGAGGGAAATACAATGCCAAGAACCTTAATATCAAACACTGAATAGATGAAATAGCCATTTACTGATCTTGGTAGACTGACAGTAGGCTGAAAGTCATGAGTCTGCATTTGGACATGCTAAATTGGCGTAGCCTGTCAGGCAATCCAAGGGGAGGTGTCAAGTAGGCAGTCAGATACACTAGTCTGGATTTCAAGGAGAAATCCTGGCTGGAAACATGAACTTGGGAAATAAGAACTCAGCTTCTAGCCAGGACTTTAGAATTCCATTAGACGGGATGAGATCATGACCAGAGTGAGTGAAGGTAGAAAAGAGGTCTGAGGGTCGAGCCCTGAGGCCATGGAAGAAGTTGGAAGGATGAATCAAAAGCAAAGCAGACAGACTGGAGGGGAAGCTGTTGAGGTAGGTGGAAAAGCCAGTGAGAGGGATCCCAGAAGTCCAAGGGACAACTCTGTCAGACGCAGCTTTATGGAACCCCTGAGATGAGGACTGAGAAGTCATGGCTGGATTTGACGATGGTGAGGGCGTTGGTGAGAGTTATTCCAGTGGTTGGGTGGGGTGAGAGGTTTCAGGAGAAAATGAGAGAAGAGGTAAAGACGGTAAGTACAGACACAAATTTTTGAGGAGTCACATCACATTATTATTCAGTAAAGGGGAGTAGAAAAATGTAGCTGGAAGAGAATATGTTTGAAAGAGGACATTTATTTTAAGATGGGAGAGAGGTTGCTGGAAATGATCCCATATCAGACTGAGGATGCAGAAGGGATGGGAGGAACTGGGGAGCCCTGTAATTACACAGGGAGAAGGATGGGAGCTAGTGCTCACGTGGAGGGGCTCACCTCAGTAAGAACGTAGGCAGTCCATCTATAGTAACAGGAGGGAGGGCAGAGAATATGGAAACAGCTGCATGTAGGCGACAGAAGCCCGTGGAAGTTCTCTTCAGACTGCTTCTATTTTCTCCATGAAGTTGGAAGCAAGACCACCAGCAGAGTGAGGAGAAAGGAGGAGTGGTTGGGGGTGAGAGTGGTTGGAGGAGAGAGAAAAAGGTAAAAACAGCTTTCGGGGAGTGTGAGAGAATGCACAAGACTGAGGAAATGCAGGAGCATGGGAAGTTAACACAAAGGACCTTTGAGGGGGCATGGATTTAAGGGAGACCGGTCAGGCTGGAGACGTGTTTTTTCCCAGCCATGTTCAGCTCCTTGGGTGCAGTCTGGAGAAGGCACAGGGATGGGGTTTTGCCAGATGAATACCATGGGAAGGTATTCATCTGAGAGGGATCCCAGAAGTCCAAGGGGCTAGGAAGTTCATGTGTGCAAGGGAGAGATGACAGTAATAAATCATGGTATCAGAGCTAGGTAAGGAGGCAAGGCTGGATGTGATGGAGAGAGGAAACAACCAAAAGAGGGTAGTGTCAGTTGGAGAAGAGACAGGGCCAGTGTATCCACAAGAGGCAACGTGCCTAAGGCTCAGGATTTTTTAGGGGCCCCCAAATGTGTTTTTTAAAATTACTTATTTATTTGTCAGTGAGATTGAGAGAGGGAGAGTGAGAGCGAGAGAGGGAAGACCCGCAAGCAGAGGGACAAGCAGGCTCCCCTGTTGAGCAGGGAGCCCAGGTCGGGACTCTATCCCAGGACCCCAGGATCATGACCTGAGCCGAAGGCAGACGCTTAACGACTGAGCTACCCAGGTACCCCAAATTCCTGGTGATTCTTGATGATTCGGTATCACGTACGCAGTTCTTCCGATATGTGTGATAAGTTTGCTTGCAAAGGTGGCCGCTACACTTGACCCTCTCCCACATGACCCTTGGCAGTGATTTTGCTGTTCCTCCCAGCAAGAAGTGGAGTCTGTTTCTGTAATCCCTTGAATCTGGGCTGGCCTTATGACTTGCTTGGACTAACAGAATGACATTGTGTGAGTCCCCAAAGTCTGAACCTCAAGAGATCTTGCAGCTTGCCCCTTTGCCCTCTTAGAAAATTCATGATGTCGAGAAGTCTGGTCTGGCCTACTGGAAGACAAGAAGTCCCAAGGAGAAGAGCTGAGGTGCCCTGGCCAGCCACCACCAGTCACATGAGGTCATGTTACCCAGCCCCAGTCAAGCTTCCAGATGACAATAGCCACATGAATGAGCCTAGATGAGAGCACCGAAAGGATCGCTTAGCAGAGCTTAGCTGGTATTACCAAACTACGAGCAGATGAATGGAGTGGGGGGGGAAGCCTGCATCTCCCTCTCCCACTCCCTCTGTTTGTGTTTTCACTCTTGCTGTCTCTGCCTGTCAAATAAATAAATAAAATCTCTCTCTCTCTCTCTCTCTCTATATATATATATATATAAAAAGAAACACCAGGAATTTGATGCAGGTGGGAGTAAAGAGAGTAATAATAAGCCAGGTGCTAAAATCTTCAAAACATAAGGGAGTAGGGAGTGATGTAATGGGATGCCATCAACTCCCAGAGCTTCAGATATCTGTATTGTTTCATCAATAAATGTCAATGAATTTCATTAAGGAAAAGGAACTGTTCATTTTTCACAACTTCTTTGACTCACTTATCAGTTTAGACTCTATCTTAAGAAAGGAACCTAAACCATGGAAAAAAACTACAGGCATGAAAATCCGTGGCCCTCCTATTTATCTGGGAGCTGTATCCCCAGGGCTGGCACACAGCACTAGCATGTGTGTGCTCAGTAAATATTTGTTGAATGGATTTATAATGGCAAAATCAGAAACAACCTAAATAGCCAGAAATGAGGGCTAGGTTAAATAAAAACGGTGGTATAGGGCGCCTGGGTGGCTCAGTTGGGTAAGTGACTGCCTTTGGCTCAGGTCATGATCCTCACCCTGCATCAGGCTCCCCCTGCTCTGCGGGGAGCCTGCTTCTCTTCCTCCCTCTGCCTGCCACTCCCTCTGCTTGTGCTCTCTCTCTGTCAAATAAATAAATCTGTAAAAAATAAAAATAAAATAAAAATGATGGTATATTAATGGAATGTCAAGTAGCCATAAAAAATGATATTTTGGAGGACCATCAATATATAACATACAGTTAAAAAAAATCAGATGGGGTGCCTGGCTGTCTCAGTCGGTTGAGCCTCTGACTCTTTTTTTTTTTTTTTAAGATTTTATTTATTTATTTGACAGAGAGAAATCACAAGTAGTCGGAGAGGCAGGCAGAGAGAGAGAGAGGGAAGCAGGCTCTCTGCCGAGCAGAGAGCCAGATGCGGGACTCGATCCCAGGACCCTGAGATCATGACCTGAGCCGAAGGCAGTGGCTTAACCCACTGAGCCACCCAGGCACCCCGAGCCTCTGACTCTTTATCTTAGCCCAGGTTTTGATCTCAGGGTCGTGAATTCAAACCCTGCATTGGGCTCCATGCTGGGTGTGGAGCCTACTTAAAAAAAAAAAAGAAAGAAAAAAGCAGGATGCAATATAACATAACAGGTACTGTATAAAAACACCTGGACAGGAAAAGAGTTCAAAACAACAACCATAGCTTTATCATGCCAGGAGGATGATGAGTGAGTTTTTTTCTTTTTCTTTTATCCTAAAGATTTTTTAATATTATTGAATTGCTTTTCTTTTTTAAAAAGATTTTACTTATTTGAGAGAGAGAGAGAGTGCATGGGCAGTGAGGCAGAGGAAGAGGAACAAGCAGACTCCCTGCTCACATGAAGCCCCCAGGAACCTGACATCATGACCTGAGCACAAGGCAGACTGTTAACAAACTGAGCCACCCAGGTGCCCCTGAATTTCTTTTATAATAATAAAAAAAGTTGTATATATTTATTGTGAAAAGGGGGGAAATGTTGAAAACCTCGTTTCTGGCTATTTAGGTTGTTTCTGGTTTTTCTTTGTTCTTTCTTCCCTCCACACACACTTAAAGTATTCTTAGCTCTTTGGACATCTTCAGACTCAAAAGGTGATTTTTAGGAGTCATATCATGTTTATGTATCATAATCTATTTGGCCTACAGTAATTTTGGACAATATAGGTCAATTTGAAATTTTTCCACCAAAAAAAGTTTATAATTATAATAATAATAAACTTGAATGATTAGAGCTACAGCATAACTCAAATTCATAAAGCTCTTCAGAAAAGAGGTGATCAGAGTTTTGGGGAAGTTGGCTAGAGAGATGGGGTGGGTGTAGCTATTATGTCCAACAGAGGCTGCAAGAAAAATTAGTCTGCCCTTGCGTGTGTTGGTGATGTCTGTAGGCAGCTTTTCTGCACATGCTAGGGACCCCTCCTTTCAATGTTTTGAAATTAAAGATGGTGAACTCTTTTTCTTTTTAAGACTTTATTTATTTATTTGACAGACAGAGATCACAAGTAGGCAAAGAGGCAGGCGTGTTGAGGGGGTGGGGAAGCAGGCTTCCTGCTGAGCAGAGAGACTGATGTGAGGCTCTATTCCAGGACCCTGAGATCATGACCTGAGCCGAAGGCAGAGGCTTTAACCCACTGAGCCACCCAGGCGCCCCAAGATGGTGAACTCTTGATTGAAGGACCAGAATATGGGCAGTGGCATTCCTGCCCTCTGCCCTCTTGCCCTGCAAAAAAAATTGTTTCCTGCCCTTGTCTTGCACAGGTTATCTCTGAGCTATTAACCTGGAGGAGTAGTCCTCCCCCACTCCCCCCATATAATTCCCGCAGTCTGAGCTCTGGATCACATCACATTATTTATTTTAAAAAATAAAATAAAAATAAAAATCACATCCGTTCTTGATCTCAGGCAAATTGTCAGCTCCCCCTGAGAGGAGCTGACAATTAGCCCGAGATCAAGAACGGATGTGATCTGGGTACAGAAGTGGGAATTTGGGAGGCACTTCTACAGAGTCAGGGGTGTTCCCAGTCCAGGGACATTTCCCAGTAGTGGTCGCAGAAAGGAATGAGGTGGAAAAGACAGTCTTGTCGGAGGAAGGTTGGGGGCGGGGAGTAGGCGGTGCGCCAGGCTGATCTTTAGCTGGTATGGGTCGATCCTGGAAAGCTGTGGATGGCAAGGGAGAAAGAAGAGGAGGGCGTTGAGGAGGAGAGTAGCACACAGACGTAGCAGGTGATGTAGGATTTACAAACGGAGGAGGCGTGGGCTGGTGACAGGAGGCGGGCCTGGAGCCGCAAGGGTGCCCTGAGCGAGCATGGGATATAAAAGAAGCGTGATGGGAAGCTGACCGGCGAGAGCAGAAGTGGGGCACAGGATGAGGGGCGCGTGTCAGGATAGCAGGGATGCAAGATGGGAGAATAGCGGCTGTACACATTTGGCCGGCACTTGGCAGTCTGCTCCCTTTTAGATTCCCCTAATTTCCTCCTTTGGTTGAAGAAAGCGAGGTTCGGAGGGGTTAGGTGGGTGGGGGCCCCGGGGTGCCCGGGGTCGCTGGGCTGCGGGCGAACCCGTGAGTGTGGGGACAAGGTGTGAGCCGTGCGTTGTCGGGGGTGGGGGGTGGGCGTCGGACGCACGCGGGTTGGGGGCGGGCCGGCGGCAGCTCAGGGAGAAGGGGGAGGCGGGCTCCGCCGGCACACGCCGCCCCTGGCAGGCGGCCTGAGCGCGCGCGGGGAGCCGCTGCCGCCGCCGCTGCCGCCGCCGCTCGGGGTCGCTTTGAGACCCAGATTCCCGAGCGCTCCGCTCGCATGGCAGCCGCCTCGGCGCCCGTCCCCGCGGCCCTCTAGGGGCGGCCCCGCGCCCCGGTCCCTCGGCGAAGCCCGTCGGATCCGGCCCCGCTCTGCGTCCCGGGGCGCGCTGCCTCCCAGCCCGAGGTGAGGACAGCGAGGGCAGGGCGCGCGGGGCTGGGGGCGCTCTGGGGATTCCAGGCCCCTGGCCGCGGCCGAGCCGAGGCGACGGAGACGGGAAAGGAACGTGGGAGCATGTCCGGGTGGGGTGGGGTGGGGGGAGTCGAGATAGGAGGCGGAGACTGCTCGCTGCCGGGAACCGGCCCCCGCGTCCCCTTCGTGGCCAAGGCCGCCTCTCGGCGCTGTCCCCATTCCCGCGGAGTCCTCTGTGCGGACTGCGTTCCTAGTCCGGGTCCCTCTAGCGCCTGGACCTCGTTCGGCGCTGCCCATCCTTCGCCTCCTTCCCACAGACCCCGCTCCGGGGCTCCTGTTCCAGTACCCTCGCCTGCTCAGTCTTCCCCGCCTCCGCCCTCCCGCTGCCCCCACCTCCTTCTGTCCGGACGCCCCTCTTCCCCCTCGGCTCCTGTCACTCGGAACCGGAATCCGTGCCACCATCTCCGGGTCCGGCCGCCTCCCAGCCTGTGCCATCCCACAGGTGTCCGCACGTCCGGCCGTCCATCCGTCCGTCCCTCCTGGGGCCGGCGCTGACCATGCCCAGCGGCTGCCTCTGTCTACATCTCGTGTGCCTGTTGTGCATCCTGGGGGCACGCGTTCAGCCTGCCCGAGGTGAGCGTGCCCCCGGGCTCAGGTCGCGGCCCTGCCCGGCCGTCCTTCGCTAGCGCGTTGACCTCTGCCGGCCAGAGACGGCACTGCAGCCGCTCGACCCGCGGGGTTGACCAGACCCAAGCAGTCCCTTTGCAACCGGGTGAGTCTCTGTTCTGCCCTAGCCCAGAACGGAGCCCAGCCAATGATTGAGACCCCGCACCCTCTGAGCCCCGCGTCTCAGGGAGCCGAACCCTGGCCTGGGCTCACCCCTCCCGCATCAATCTCTTGCAGCGGATGACTGCAGCTCCCACTGTGACCTGGCCCACGGCTGCTGTGCGCCTGACGGCTCCTGCAGGTATCTCTCTTTGAGCACGTGCTCTCAAACCCTTTGCTCCCCATATCCCGCAGGTCCACACCCACAACCAGGTCAAGCCCCAGGGCAGAGTATCTAGAGTCTTAAGACCCTGCTGTTCACGCCCCCACCCCTTCATGGCCACAGGACAGACTGGCCACCTTTTCCTCAGCCCCCAGTTTCCCCCGGCTTTGCTTCTCTTTTGCTTCTTCTTGCTTATGCCTCCCCACTCCCAACTCCTTTGCTCTCCCAAGGCTGATTCAGGAATTCCAAAACGTTCCTCCTCAAGATACCAGGAGAAAGACCTGAAGCTTGAGAGAGTTTGGAGGTTGGGGCCAAGAGGAAAGGGGGAGATAAAAATATAAAGAGAACGGGTTTAGCTTGGGAAAGAAAGACTGCGGGAGGGTTGCTGGGGAGACGCACTCACAGAAGAGGATCTTTCTTGATGAATTTGAGTAATTGACTCACTGGGGTGGCGGTTGGGCAAATTCTGAAGCAGGAGAAAAAGTGTGTCTGGAAAGGAGCGGACCAGGCAATGTGCAGGAGGGGCTGGCTGTGTTAGAGACACTCTGAAATAGTTCAGTTCTTTGTCCTGGAATTAGGATGGGAAGAGGGTCCTTATGACCTTTCAAGGTCACTCTTTTTAAGCTGGTTCTGAGCACCTCAGTCATGCCAGAAATGGTACTGAGGTTATTTACAAATGTCAATTTCTTCATCAACTCAAACCAACCCAAATCAACCCACGCAGATGAGAGCACTGAGGCCCAGAAAGGTTAGACAGAGTGCAGATCCAGGCCTTGAATGCCAGTGTCTGATCGTCTGATAGCATGAGTATGTCCTATGACCTTGTACAATCCTATAGCTACCTGGGGTAGGCCTGCTTTCCTTTAGGGATTTCAGAAGTCCTGTTTTCTAGAAGCTCTGTTCTTGCCTCCTTCATTTCCTCCTATCGCCCTACCCAGAGCCCTGCCCCTGTGCTTCTCCTTATCAGGTGTGACCCAGGCTGGGAAGGGCTGCACTGTGAGCGCTGTGTGAGAATGCCTGGCTGCCAGCATGGTACCTGCCACCAGCCCTGGCAGTGCATCTGTCATCTGGGCTGGGCAGGCAAGTTCTGTGACAAAGGTAGGGGAGTAGAGAGGGTAACTGTTGGGCTGGGGACCCTGTGTGTCTTGGCAGAACGTCCATCCAAATTTATGGAGCACCTTTTGTGTCTGGCTTAAACCCTCAAACACATGTCATTTCATCATCATAGACTATACTGTTACCTAAATTGGTTCTCAACATAATCCTGTGAGGTAGGCCAGGCAGCTGCCAAAAACATACCCCTTTTGCAGATGAAGAAACTGAGATCTACAGATGAGATACAACTTGCCTGATAATGGGAGGCTGACTGCCAGTGCCAGGGCTCAGGGCCTCCTGACTGCAATTCAGTGTTATTGGTTCCCCCACTATAGCATTCATGCTCTGGGCGGGTCTATAGTGTGAGTTGTGCCCACGAACTGTGTGCAGGGTCTGGGCAGGTCTGGGAGCCAGGTGTGGGGAGCTCTCCCCAAGCCTTCCCGATCTCCTCTGCAGATGAGCACATCTGTACCACGCAGACCCCCTGTCAGAATGGAGGCCAATGTGTCTACGACGGGGGCGGCGAGTACCACTGTGTGTGCCCCCCAGGCTTCCATGGGCGTGACTGTGAGCGTAAGGCTGGACCCTGTGAGCAGGCAGGGTGAGTACTGGACTGTGGGTGGGTGGGAGGGAGGTTACGGGAAAAGCTGGTGGCAGAAGAGGGAGGAAGCAGGAGTGTAGAGAGGGTGGGGGTGAAGAACTAGGTCTGAGGGTTCGAAGTCCCACAGGGGAGCCCCTGACAACAAAACCCCAGCCTGCCAAGGTATCCCCAGTTCAGGGTTTCTCAACTTTTTGGGTACCATTTGAACCATTTCTCCAACAACAAAGATCTGTAGCAGCTGGAGATGTACTGCCTCAGTGTGTAACTGTGCTGGTTGGAAAGGTGGGTGTGGGGAGGCTAAGGACCTAGCTGGCATGTGGCTCCTAAAGATGTTCCCCACAGCAGCCTTCTGCCTCACTGTGAATGTGGCAACAAGGCTGGTAGGGCTGGACTTGTCCTCATTTCAGCCTCAGGCCTGAGAGCCTATGTGGAGAATAATAGCACACTTGCCTTTGAGCCTTGCCTTTGGGCGAGGCCCTGTGCTAACTGCTTGACTTGGATTATCTCATTTAACCCTCGCAATTTGGGAAGCCCGGAGACTATTCTTATTCTCATTTTTTAAAACGAGGTGTTCAAGGATCAGAGAGGGGGGCTCAAGGTGACACAGCCAGAAAGGGGGTAGAAAGGCGGCAGTAAGGCGGCAGTGGTCAAAGATGCTGATCTGGGTTACCCTGAAGGTGCGAGCTGGCCTCATTAACCTCTTTGCTCCCACTGCAGCTCCCCATGCCAGAACGGCGGACAGTGCCAGGATGACCAGGGCTTTGCTCTCAACTTCACCTGCCGCTGTTTGGCGGGCTTCGTGGGTGCCCGCTGTGAGGTCAATGTCGACGACTGTCTGATGCGGCCTTGTGCCAATGGTGCCACCTGCCTAGATGGCATAAACCGCTTCTCCTGCCTCTGCCCTGAGGGCTTTGCTGGACGATTCTGCACCATCAACCTGGATGACTGTGCCAGCCGTCCATGCCAGAGAGGAGCCCGCTGTCGGGACCGTGTCCATGACTTTGACTGTCTCTGCCCCAGTGGGTATGGTGGCAAGACTTGTGAGCTCATCTTATCCGTCCCAGATCCTGCCACCACCACGGACATCCCCCCGGGGCCCACCT
The DNA here is from genome assembly GCF_011764305.1 of Mustela putorius furo. NCBI lineage: Eukaryota > Metazoa > Chordata > Mammalia > Carnivora > Mustelidae > Mustela > Mustela putorius. The sequence goes on along the minus strand of NW_025422123.1, from coordinate 10,163,542 downwards.
ACGCTGCAGTGATCCCTGCCACAGGGCCTGCCCCCCACAGCGTGGGGGCGGGTCTGCTGCGCATCTCAGTGAAGGAGGTAGTGCGGAGGCAAGAAGCAGGGCTAGGCCCATCTAGCCTGGCGGCCATGGTGGTATTTGGGGCCCTCACTGCTGCCCTGGTCTTGTCCACTATGATGCTGACCCTGAGAGCCTGGCGCCAGGGTCTCTGCCCCCCGGAACCCTGTTGCTACCCTGCCCCCCACTACGTCCCAGCGCGCCAGGACCAGGAATGTCAGGTTAGCATGCTGCCAGCAGGGCTCCCCCTGTCGCCTGACCTGCCCCCTGAGCCTAGAAAGACCACAGCACTGTGATGGAGGTGGGGGCTCTCGGCCCCCGCCTTCACCTCCTCAGTTCTCAGACTGCAGTAGGCCTTTTCTCGCCACCCCTCTCCTGGGGTATACACACGGAGGGACCTCAGCCTCACACTAGAAATATTATTTTTTTAATACATAGGATGTAAGATGGAAATTTTATCAAATAAAACTATGAAAGTGCACCTGCCTAGAGTCCCAGCTGTGAGAGGGCCAGAGCCGAGGCCTGGTTCTGAAGAAGCCTCAGGCCTCTGCCCCACCCCCAGCCCCTTCCCACCCCAAGAGAACATGGATTCCAAAGAAGAACCCAGGGTGCCTTCTTCCTTTCTGGGAAGTGAGGGAGAGGTAGAGCCACCAAGGAGACTGTAAACAAACAGCCAGCAACCCTGCACCTGGTCAGGAGTGGCTAACACAGAGGGGAGACTGTGTAGGACAGGGGGGTCAGGCTCAGGACCCTCCACGAGAGGAGCGGGATCCCTGCTGGCTGCTCTGTAGCAGCTGCTGGAACAGTGAGTGGGGCTGGCTGCGGAGGGCAGTGGGGGAGTCCAGCTCCACAACCCTCCCTGCTTGCAGCACCAGCACCCGGTCAGAGTTCAGGATCGTGTTGAGCCTGTGTGAGAGAAGGTGGTCAGTGCAGTGGATGGAGGACAAGGCCCTAAAGAAGAAAGCTGACCTGTTCTTCCCTCTTCTCCTCCCCCTGGACAACACAGGGCTGTCCCCCAGGCTTTAGCCCCTGGCTCTGTGCTAGGGGAAGACTGCAGATATACTTGGACCTGGACAATGAGGAGCTGAGATTCATCAGGGGGTTGGAATCCCTCGCACCCTGACCCCTGGGGGTCTCTGAAAGGAACGGAGGCTCTGGGTTCATGTCACTGTAGTCCCTAATTAGATTCTCCCTCTGGACACTTGCACACCTGTGGGCAATGGTCAGCACTGTCTTGTTGGCAAAACGTTTGCAGATGGTCTGCTGGAGCAGTTGGTCTGTCTTCTGGTCCACGCTTGCCGTGGCCTCATCGATACACAGGATCTGGAACGTGTGGAGAAGGTTGGGGAGGGGAGGGAGGAAGAGGGTTAGCCTTAACTCCTACCCAAGCACCAGTCCCCACCTCCTGGCCCAGCCCAGCCAGCCTACAACACCTCACCTCTAGCTCTGAAAGGAAAACTAACTTAGTCCCCTGAAACCTCTCCCTAATCCACTTCCTCATCCTGGCTGTCCCCGGCCTACTTCCTTGCCCTCTTGAATGTCTTTTCCTATTGCCTTACCTTGGCATCCGTGAGGAGAGCCCTGGCCAGACACAGTAGCTGCCTCTGCCCCAGGGATAAGCTCCGGCCCCCCTCGCCCAGCTCACCATCCAGACCACCTGCAAGGCACAGCAGCCTCAAGCCCACATCCCAGGACTCTCCCCGATCCCTCCCTGCTCCCTCCTCCACCCTGCAGTGTAACCTCGTACTCACCCAAGGACATAATCATGTCACTCAGGTGACACTGCTCCAGGGCCTGCCACAGAGCCCTGTCCTCATGTAGGCCCCGGGGGTCCAGGTTTTCCCGAACAGTCCCACTGAACAGAAAGGGTTCCTGGGGGATGACAGCCAGCTGGGATCTAGGGAGTAAGGAGGGGACAGGACATGGGGTCTACACGGAAGATGTGGCCACTTCTGTTCCTAGCACAGGTTTTTAGCTTTCCAGGAAAGCTTGAGGGTAAGATCTGAGCAGACCCTGCCCCCTGCTCCCCAGTTGGTCAGCCATGTACCTAGAACTGTGCCAGTGCTATAAGCAATATCAAAGACACCAAAGGCCTTGACTCTAAACTTAAAGAGCTTATATCTCACTGAGGTACAAAACACAGAGAACAGGAGTGGGCTAAACTGTAGGGGCCTGACTCCAGCAGCTGCTGGGGCAGCAGTGGCAAGGAATGACCAGAGCATGAAAGGGGAGGGGACACTTCATGGTCGGAGGCGGGCCTGGAATTGGGTCCTGAGGAACTATATGGTTGGGCTATAAGGTAAAGCCACCACAGGTAAGAAGAAAAGGCAGGAAGGGCAGGGCTGGGCCTTGGAATCAGAAATGGGCTTTAGGACAGAACTGCCCCATCTCATGCATGTCATGGGACTCAGCAAAAATGATACAGGATAAACCTAGAAGTGGGGGTAGGGAGACAGTTAGGCCCAGAAGGAGCCACCTGTGGCCAGGGACAACGGGCCCAGGTCCTGAGCTGTCCTAAGCACTGCCTGTCGAGCCTCAGGGCTGAGGGCATCAGTACGGGGGTGCTGCCCTTGGAAGGCTCTGGTTCAGGAGCCAGTGACTGGTGCTCTTGAGCAGAAGTATAAGGCAAAGCTGGAAAGGTAGGCCTGGGTCAGACTGTAACCTTGAGACTACAGCTATGAGTCTGGCCCCAGGCGCTAGTGGCTTGTTGTCCTCACCTGCTTGTCCTCCATCTTGCCCCGCCTTGGCCCCGGGCGCCCTGAGTTGATATAAAGCCTTCCTATATAGGCTTTATGGGGGGGAAGCTGGACCCTCTTCCAAGGGCCAGTAGTCTGGTTCCCCTCATCTCCCTCCCTCAGACCTGAGTTCAGTCAGCTCCAGCTGGCTGGTGTCCACACCGTCCAGCAGCACTCGCCCCGAACTGGGTTCCAGCAGCCGGAAGAGCACCAACAACAGGGAAGACTTGCCAGAGCCTGTGCGGCCCACGATGCCCAACTTCTCTCCAGGCTGTACGCGGAAGGTCACCCCATCTAAGGCATTTGGCAGTCCCGGCCGGTACACCAGCACCACATCCTGGAACTCCACACTCCCCTGGGTCAGCCAGCCGAGGCCCAGCTGGTGTGGTCCATGATGAGAGAGAGAGAGAGAGGGATACGGGTAAGGCGGAAGATGCAAGGATGGGGAAGGGTGATGGGGAATGGAAAAAAGGGGAGAATAATGAGAAAGGGTTGGCACAAGAGGAAAGGGCATGTGCCGCAGAGGTGAGGCCCTCTCAATAGATATGAAGACAAGGGACACCGTGCAGAGTGTGGGATCGCTTGGCGACATGAGAAGAGATAAGTTAGAAAAATAGTGAGAAGCAAAAGGACAGGAACTAGGGGAGGCAGGACAGTCAGGAGGGTCCCCTGGGGTTCTGGGGCCCAGGTGCAGGGTGGGAGTGCAGGCCTACCCGCGGCAGTTGGCCCTGGGGCTCTTGGGGCAGGTCGCAGGAGTATTCCTCCAGCCGCTCAACGCTCACCAGCATGGTTTCTGTCTGCGTGAAGCTGCTCACCAGGCCGGAGAGCAGACCCGTCAGGGACAGGGCGTAAGACAGTGACAGGCCCACCAATCCTAGTGGAGATGAGCACAGGCTGCTAGGGGATGTCTGGCCACCGGGATGCATGTGGGAGCAGGGATGGGGTGGAACAGGAGAATTCCAAGCTGTGGACCATGGGCATGTAAAGGAAGGCAGCAGAGAAGCAGAAAGATGCCTAGACCCCAATGGGGACCCCAGGAGGTGAGCCACAAGGAAGGGCCATGGGCCTGGAGAACCTTCCAGGGAAAGCTAGGGAAGATGGGCCAGGTAGAGTGCCGGGATGGGGTGGAGCAAGGAAGGGGTGAAGATCCAGAGACTTGTTTGAGTCCCAGACCCCCCATACATGGCAAGTCTCTCCCTGGGACTCAGTTTCCTCAACCCTAAAATGGGGGTGATGATCATCACAACCCATCCTCACAGGACCCCTGGGTGGGAGGTGCAATGCTGGGGGGATAGTGCAGGGAAATGTCAGGGGGCGGGGAGCCGACACGCTTCTGAGGTGAGCGTGAGGCCCCCGGGGTGTCACCTGGGTTGGCGAGGCCCCGCTGGTGCTGCACCAGGGCAATGGCTGCAATGGCACTGACCACTGCGGCCCCCATGAGCTGCAGTCGGATGTCCAGCCACTGCGTGGCGGCGCCCGCAGCGAACTGGCACCTCAGGTTCAGCTCCAGGAGCCTCTGGTTCTCCTCCTCAAACCTGGGAGGGGCCAGGAGAGGAATGAGGCCGCAGCATCGTTACATGGACCCACGCACGGACCCATGCAGGCCCCCTCCCGCAGACCTTGGCTTTCCTGGAGCTGAGGAAACAGCTGTGGGGGGACCACAGGGTACAGAGGGCCCGAGTTCTGCCGGCCTCCCCCATCCCGTCTTCTGTTTCCTTACCCTATGCCCAGGGCACTTGCAGGCCCCGCCCCGCCCCACCCTTCTCCGAGACCTGGGTCTGCCCTTCCTCTTAGGGTCCTTTTGTCCCCACCCCCAGACCTCACACACCTGCAGGTGGCCCCCGCGGCCCGGAGCACAGGGAGGCCGGCCAGGGTGTCGGCCAGGTGGGCATAGAGGGGCGACAGGGTGAGGCTGCTGAGGCGCCGCAGCTCCCGCGAGGAGGCCCTGTAGCGGCGCTGCACACGGTCGTAGAGGATGCTCAGCGGCGGCAGCAGCAGCAGCAGCCAGGGCAGCCCAGCACCCAGCACTGCCAGGAGGCCCAGCAGGCCAGCGGCGTTGGCCAGCAAGATGTTAAGCATGAAAGGCAGGCTGTCGTCGGCACAGGCCACATCCGATGAGAAGCGGTTGAGGATGCGGCCCGTGGGTGTGGAGTAGAAGAAGGTCACTGGCGCCTGCGAGAGGAGGTGCGGGTGGGCCAGGGCCGGGCCTGGGGATGGCCCTAGGGGGAGAAGCCCAAAGTAGAGACTCGGAAAGGAGGAAGGTGGCAGAGAGGGGTTGGGGGGAGGTGCTCCGAGGGAGGCTATCTGAGGGTGGCAGAGACGGAGATGCTGCCATCCCTTTGGCCTGTGGTGACCCCGAGTGGCCATGCTGGCCATTCCTCTACCTCCATGCTGAACAGGCCCTACTCCTCTTTCCAGGGCAGGAGGCCCGTCTCTCTCCAGAAGAAGGGGACTTGAGGCCAGTGAGTGAGGGTTAGTGAGAGGTCGGGGGGATCATCCCCATGGCCCGGAGACAAACAGCAGCCTGTTAGTGTGATCTTACGGCTTAGCATGCAGGCTTGGGACTCAGACTCCCCCTCAAATTCCAGTCCTGCCACTTACTGGATAGGACACCCCAGGCAGGGAGCTTCATCTCTTAAAGGCCCCTGTTCCTCATCTCAAAAACAGGGATAACACAACGGTGGCTCCCAGGGCTGTTGGCAGGATTGAAAGCCACATAGACAACATAGGTGCTTAGCACAGTCTGCCTGGCATAGAGTTCAGGGCTCAGCAGCTGCCAGCTGTTTAGACTGCTACTGGGAGCGCCCATCTCAAAGACAGCATGTCCCTTTCCTCACCTTCTCCAGCTCCCAGCTCTCTGCCTATACTTTGGGAACAATCCTCTTAGGGCAGGGGACTTGGGCAAAAAACTTTTGGAAGCACCTCTTAATGCCAATGTATAAGAAATGAATTCCTTCACAGGCTGAAGAGGCCCTGGTCCTGGAGGAGAGGCAGAATGGTGGGCGGCTGCTCCCTGACAGGCAACAGGAAGGTGCCCAGCCTGGGTATCCACAGAACTAGCATTCCCCAGGTCACTCTCAGACCCTCAGTTTTCTTATCTGTAAAATGGGGATAACAGTACCTACCTCAAGGGGTTATCATGAGACCCTGATAAGATAATGGATAAGAGGGGCCTCTGGCTGGCTCAGTCGTTAGACTGATCTCTTGATCTTAGGGTTGTGAGTTTGAGTACCACACTGGGTGTAGAGATTGCTTAAAAAGTAAAAATTTTTTTTAAAAAAGGATAATGGACAAGAAAAGGCTTTATAATAATAATAATGACATCATTAATAATAATTGCTAATGAGTATTTAGTATGTGCCTGGCACTATCCTAAGCACTTTCCAGGACCTAATTAATTTAATCCTCATAATATTGTAAGAAATGGAATGCCATTTATAAAAACACTGGCACACAAAACAGGCGTTTTACAACACAACACAACACAACACAACACAACACAACACGATACATACTCAACATACTTAGAATGGTTGCCTATAAGGAAAGGAGGGAAAATAGGGTACGTAGATAGAAGGGAATGGATAAATAAATAAAATGAAAAGGGATCTTGAATGATCTAATGGATGTCCCGTGTCCCATGAATAAGAGGTGAGTAATTCAGGCCTCTGCACTTGACATCCAAACAGAAGTGACTCTGAGCAAGTGTCTCTTCTCCCCATTTTACAGAAGAGAAAGCTACAGGCCAAAGGAGCTGGGTGTGAACCCAGGCAGCTGCTCTTCTCTCGGCCTCTCCAGGTCTCCAGTTGCCAAGTGCTGCACCTGCCTGTGAGGGCTGTCTTGTCCTGAGGACTAGGAGGTAGGATGGGGTCCCCGCTGGAGCTCCCCCATGCCATCCCCACAACCATCCTCTCACCAGCAGGACCCGATGCAGCAGGCGGCGATGCAGGGTGGCGGCTGCTTGGAGGGTGCCTGCTGCGAAGAGCACTGCCCGGAGGAGGGTACAGAGGGAGTTGATACCAGCGATGGTCGCATAGATGGTGAGGTAGAAACGGACATCTGAGGAGCTGTTGGGGGCGGCTTTCGGCAGTGGGAACACTGAAGTGCTGGGGGGTGAGGAGGGGCTGTGGATAACCAAAAGCAGGGCCATCGGGGGTCCCCTCCCCCACACCAGCTCTCCCCACTAGAAGACATACCCCTGGAATACCTGTCCCCCACTTCTCAATCCCTGCCTGGCAACCCCTCTGAGAACACCAGGCCTGCTCTAGCCCAGCCACTCACTAGAGGCTTCCGGGGGAGAAGAGGAGAAGCTGGGAAGAGAGGAGCCCTGTGGATCCTGGGCTGGTGGGGCCTGAAGCCTCCTGGGAGCTATTCTTGTCAGCCTTCAGCTGGGAGATCCAGTGGGAGAGCCACCAGTCAGCAGCGTTCCTTGTGGCTGGGTGGGGATGGGGAGGGAAAAACTGTGAGAGAGACTACTCATCCCTTTGTTCCATCCAAACACCCCCTTAATCTGCCCTGGACTCTGGCTTCCAGTCTTCTTCACCTGCCCCGGCCCTCCCTACTCGGTCATTCTCCCATGTCTTCCCATGCCCCTAGTGTATACTTCTTTCTGGGCCCATCACTCTTTAACTTTGAGGGGTACATGATCTGGAATCTGTAGAGTGGGAGCTAGCTGTGGGAGCTGATCGCAAGATGGCCAAAGAGGACACCCCTGGGACTCTCTCAGAAGGGGGGGCCTGCCTCTTGTCCCAGCTGCTGCCCATGCCTGGGGAGGCTCAGGGCTCTGTAGCCATTAGTACAAGGTGGTGGCTGTGATGGGGGCCTAGGGCTGCGGTGGGATGAGGGGCTCTGGGGTTCATCCTACCTTGCATGAGGAGCAATGAGAGGAGGATGGCTAGGGCCAGGCCCCGGCCCATGGCCCTCCAGTATGCTCGGTACACCTGCAAGGCCACGGCGCCCTCCTTCTTGCTTTCCTCCTGTAGCAGGCGACCACATGCGTTCTCTTCCCCTTCCAGACCCTCCTTTGTTTTCTCCAAGTTCCCAACTGACTGCCCTGTGGCTATGAGGAGAGGAGGAGAGGGGCAGAGTGTGGATTAAGTGTGTGGGATGACAGTTAAACCTCAGCGTTTCAGATGGGCTGGGGAGCTTTGGGGACAATGTATCCTTCCAATGTGGTGGAGGAAAGGGCAAGCACTTTCCTCAGCCCTGAGCCATACCTGAGTCAGCCTCTTGTCCATCCTCAGCCCAGGTTTTGGGGACAGCCTGGACCAATGGCAAGATCTCAGAGGGAGGTCCTGGAAGGGAGCAGGGAGATCACTGCAGGGGCTGTCCTGGGGATACACTATATAGTCTGCCTCTCTCGGTGAGTGTGCCAATCCACCTTCCATTTTCTTTGGACCCCTTCCCTGACCCTCCCTAGCAGGACCCTGCTCTGGGCCTCCAGACTCTGAGCAGGAGCCTTATGCCCATCTCTCCATGCCTGCAGTCCAAACAGCTCAGATGGAACATATTCACCCCTATAAGGAGAGTCATGGCCACCCAGGAGCACTCTGTCCAGAGTCCCCTCTCCTTACTGCAGAGCTTTCTTCTCAGGCCTCACATTTCTAATGCTCTGCTGGAGCCTCACTTCCTTCTGTTTCTTTCCCCAAACTCGCAGACAATCATGTCCCTCTGGATAATAATCCATCAGAAGTGGGCTTCTTGTTTATTTTTGTTTGTATTTTTAATAAAAAGGCTGTTCAAAACCTGACTGCTGTCTCTTCTTTAAGGACATCAGTGTTCCCACAGTCCGTCACACAGCCCAAGTCCCAGATCCCCTGGCATTTCACCAGTGTGCTCCTTTCTCTCCTCTCTGTGGCCCCTCACCTGCTCCGCGAAGGGAGGATAGGGTCTCCCGTGAGATAGAAGAATGCCAGGGCCCAGGCCACACATGGAGGGGGTGGCAGAGTCTACATCTGACAGTTCATGTGTCCCTCTTCCCCTTTTACATCTGGGCAGAGCCCCTCCCCTGTCTGGCAGCCCACGTTACCAGCCCGGACAAGGCGCCCGGCCTCCAGCAGCAGCACCACGTCGGCCTTCTCCAGGTACTCAATCCGGTGGGTGCAGAGCAGCCTGGTGGTGTGGCTCAGCACTCCCAGGATGCATCTGTGCAGCAGGTGGTTGGCCACGTCTGCATCCACAGCGGCCAGAGGGTCATCGAGGAGATAGAGCTCCTTTTCCTAGGAAGAGGTGGGGCACCACGGGCACCAAGTCCCACGTCCGCTGGTCAGAACCCAGACCTCTCCTAGGACACCATCTTGAGGCAGAGGAGATAGCTGAGAGGGACTCTGGGGGCTACCTCTAGAGTATTAGGGAAGCAAATGAGACTTAAAGGTGAACTTCCCTCTAGTCAAGCAAGACCAGGGCTCCAGCTTTGCTGGGTCCCAGCATTTCAAGTCATATTTTATTTTTGAAAGGGTCTTTAATTCTGCTTTCAGTCTGCAAAAGGGAGATGGGATGGCCAAGGGACCAATACTTCATGACTGTGAAGAGGTGGTGGGGGGGAGGAGAAAGAAACCAGATGCTGATGAAAATATCCCCATTCCCCCACTCACTCCAAGGCTGCAGACTCTCCCATTTTTAACTTACCTGGTAGACAGCACGAGCAAGGGCAATCCGGGCCCGCTGTCCCCCGCTGAGGGTCACACCCCTCTCCCCGACCTCTGTCTGGTCACCAGCAGGCAGGATCTGGTAGGACAGGGCCCCCAGCATTGGCCAAAGGACTCCTCAATACCTTCTGCTTTCTCCCTTGGCAGGGATGAGGTGGAGGGGTTCAAGAGATCGAGGGAGCTTGAGGAGAGTGGACTTGAATTTGGGGTAAGCAAGCCACAGGGGATCATCTGTAATTCCGACCATCTGATTGCCATGATGACCTTACGAAGCTGATATGATTTCTCTTTCACATATGAGACCAGAGTTCCAAGGGGCTACCTTGATCCCGGTTGTTCCACAGCTAGTAAGCTAGGAGGATGTAAATCAAGATTCTTCACCACCCTGTCACACTCACTGCCCTGCCTTTCTAAAGGCTGGGATGAGGATGGGAAAATCCAATGTGAAAGCTGTCATAGTTCTTTACACAAGGAGTGTACCCCAAGCCTTCGTGTGGCCTCAGGAATGGTCTCCTTCGCTCAGGGGGACCCATGCCAGTGGAAGCACCTCTGGTCTACCAGATAGTGAGTTCCCCTGAGGGAAAATCTCGGTAATTCACCTCTTTTCTTAATGCCTAGAGCCATTCCCAGTACCCGACAGGCATTTGAGAAATGCTTGCTGTAGAAACAAATGATACATGGGCACAGGGTACCCCCTAGTCAAAGTAAAGGTCCTCTTTTCCAGGGAAGTCCCCCATTTACTTGAACAGGGCAGTGGTGGGGACAGTCCTGCAGGGGACATGGGGATTGAGTGGGGAAGCCATAGGTGAGGTCTGGAATCTCATCCTCCTAAATTTAGTACTCTGGTTGCGGGGGATCTAATGGACTTGCTGAGAACAACCTTGACTCTCTGAAGCCTCCCCAGTGGGAGGTAGGAGAAAGCCTCTTGAATCAGAACCACTGGCCCAACCTACACAGGGCTAAATCCTATGAGGGGACCCTAGTCTAGAGGCCTTGGAGTTCCCTTAGCTGCTGTGTGGAACACCCCATCACTGCCATCCCTCTGGGTCCTCTTCAGAAGGGGGAACCACATGCTGGACACTCTGGGAGGGCTGAACCTGACAACAGCCAGTCTTAGGTTGACGGTGCACGAGTAGAGGCAACCGCTTCCCAGAGAAGTGAGTCTCTGACTTGAGGTGTCGGGGACACGGAGAAGCAGGCAGCCAGAAGGTCTCAGGGCCCGGCACTCACACGGAGGTCATCACCGAGGGCGCAGGCTTCAAGCACTTCCTTGTACAGCTGGGCATCAAATGTCTTCCCAAAGAGAATGTTGTCTCGGATGGTGGCAAACTGGATCCAGGGTTCCTGGGTGGCCAGGCCAAAGCCTTTGGACAGCCCCCACACTGCCACCCGCCCACTCAGCCTGTGGAGAGCCAGGCCGGCAGCATTGGGGGGAGGGCAGCTCCTGACTGGTCCCTCCATAACCAGCCCCCCACTTCCCAGAAGCCTCTCCAGACTGTCTTCTATGTCAGGTCCCCCTTCATGTCACCTGGGTCTCTGGATTGGCAGCCCCTGGGGTTGAGAGGCCCTAACGAGACTGCGGGCTCATTCTGGACGAGGAAGGGAAGAAATTGCTCTTTGGCTACAGCCAAGCGGCTGTCAGATCTGGATGTGCTCAGAAGCTCAGAGGAGAGTATGGTCACCACCTTGCACTCACTCATCCTCGCTATAAAGTAAGAAGGCCCTCCTTCATTCCTCTGCTCCTCCCTGGATCCCTCCCTGTGTAACTACATTTTTCGAAAAAGGAGATTTTGCGGGATGTTTCCATTTATTTCTTTACTATTATAGCACTCACAGAACTCTGGTGTGAGGATTATGAAAATTCAGTCTTAACTGCCTTCCCCTTTCCAGACTGAAAACTCTCCCAAGACAGGGACAAGGTCTTGTTCATCTCTAACCCTTGGCATCCCTGGATCCTAAAAAGGCGTCCACCACATGGCAGGGGATAGGCAAGTGTTTGCTGAAGGTCAAAGTGGAGGACAGGGGGGCCCTAGAGGTTACTCACCTGTGGAGCTCCCCAGCAATGGCGGCCAGCAGCGAGCTCTTCCCACAGCCCACCTTCCCCACGATGCCCACCAAGGCACCCTGCAAGGAAGCCAGACAGTAAGCATCAGGTCTCCCTCCTGAGGCCCTGGGCTGCCAACCCTTTCACAGAAGCTTCTCTCTAGGCCCCAGTTAGTCTGTAAGGAAAGAATTCTCCAGCCCACAGGCTGGGCTGTATCTCACTCAGTGACACCATGCAGGACCGAGAGAAGTACAGTGCTTTTCTAGAAACAGGTGGGGTTCTCAGAAGCTCTGACTGTGATGTCCCCAGTCTGTCAGCCAGGACTGACCCATCTCGGAGGGGGCACCAGAGCAAGCTGAGACCCTCTCCTGGGAATTCTCCCTCTCTCTGGCGGTAGCGTGTGTGTGGGAAGGCTCTCTGCAGTCTCTGTTTCTGCCCGGTGAAGAGCGCGTCCACCAAAAGAGAAGCATGAGGCAGACACAGAGGAAAGCAGACAGAAGGAGAGCTCTACGAGTCGAGTCCCGGTTCTGGGCTGCTGCTGAGATCCAGCTGCACACCTGCCTTTGGATTCTGCAATTCATCTCTATAGCCTTCTTATAAATTCTTGTTTGCTTAAGCTAGCTTCAGTGGGTTTCTATGACTTCGATCCAAAAAAGCCACAACTGACAACATTAGTAAAATTCCTTTGAAAAATTCCAGCCTTGTCTTGCCTGAACGAAGAAGAAAAACAAAATATACAGCCCATGCCAGAAATGTGAGCCAAATGTGGTAGAGACTGGAGAACGCTGGGTTGAGCTGTGGGGCAAAGGGTTGGACAGGGGTCAGGGGAGAAAGAAAACTCCGGCCTGGGGTAATCGGGAGTCCCTGTCCTGCCAGGAATATTCTTTCAAGTGCTTCTTTGTCGTATGCGGTGGCGGTGGCGTGAGTCACAGGGTGTGATCCCTTTCTAGCAGGCTAAACAGAGGATTAGCGACCCCATTTGCAAAATCCTTCTCAGAAGAGGCTGCTGGGCCTTTCCCCTGGTCCCCAGGCTGAGGCAGATGCTGAATAAGCTCTGGGGTCTGTTCTGAACTTTCTGGCCTCAGGACAATGGAGAGCCATAATTGTTGGCTGGGATGAGGTGGATATATAGCTGTCTAAAGACTGGGGAGAGAGCAAACAACTCTGACAGCACTGTGCTGAGTGGGATGAGGTCCAGAGAGGAGTGTAGAACTTGCTCACCAGAGCCCCTCCAGTCTTCCCCTTGGTACCTTCTTGAGATGCAGGCCATCTAGCTATGATGGGCTCCAGGCGTGTTTACCTGTCACTGAGTCTGCCATTCCCATTCACCTGGGGACTCCCTAATGTGGTCTAACCAACAAACCTTCTTCACTTCAAGGTGACTGATGAAGGTTTCCTGGCTGCTTCCAGCTGGGTCCCAGGAGAACAGGGCTTCTTGCAGCTCCAACACTGTAGATGGCTCTGTGGGGGGATCTGAAGAGGGAAAAAACCACTTAACATGGGTTTCTAAGGCACAATCTCGCTACTAGGGGAAGGTTAACCAGGAGTGTGTTGTTGTCTTGCCTGTCCTGTATCTACCAGCCCAGGGCTAATTCAGCCTTCATCCTGGTCTGAGGACTCTCCCCCACATGCTCTGCCTGGATTCTGCTGCCTCTGGCTCTTCTTGCCAGCACCTGTGTACAGCTCCCTTGGGGCTACAGTCCCCTCCTCACCCTGCACCGGGCTCTCCCTCTAGCTTCCCATTACCTGGGCTATAGTAGGCTTGGGGGTTGTGGCTGGGAAGGTCAAGGAAACGTTGGATCCGGTCCAAGGACACTTTGGCCTCCAGGAGGCCATTAATCACCCAGGGGAAGTTGTTGAGGGGAAGAATGAGCATGCGCACCAGTGCCAAGGCCGTGAACACCTAAGTAGGGCAGAAGTGGGATGAAGCATCACCTGAAGCTCAGAAGTCATCTGAAGGCCTGCGGGTGAAGGCCTAGGGGCAGGGGCTTGGAGGGAAGAATTACCCCAAAGATACAGATGTAGTGAAAAGAAGGGCCATAGGTACCCCAATGTTTATAGCAGCAATGGCCACGGTCACCAAACTGTGGAAAGAACCAAGATGCCCTTCAACGGACGAATGGATAAGGAAGATGTGGTCCACGTACACTATAGAGTATTATGCCTCCATCAGAAAGGATGAATACCCAAATTTTGTAGCAACATGGACGGGACTGGAAGAGATTATGCTGAGTGAAATAAGTCAAGCCGAGAGAGTCAGTTATCATATGGTTTCACTTATTTGTGGAGCATAACAAATAGCATGGAGGACATGGGGTGTTAGAGAGGAGAAGGGAGTTGAGGGAAATTGGAAGGGGAGGTGAACCATGAGAGACTGTGGAATCTGAAAAACAATCTGAGGGTTTTGAAGGGGTGGGGATGGGAGGTTGAGGGAACCAGGTGGTGGGTATTAGAGAGGGCACAGATTGCATGGAGCACTGGGTGTGGTGCAAAAACAATGAATACTGTTACTCTGAAAAAAATAAATTAATTAAAAACAAAAACAAAACAAAACAAGAATAGGGCAGCAGCAGAACTTAGGGGTTGGCAGGAAACTCCTTGGTTAGTGATGGCAAAGGTAGCCGCTTCAGACCCTAGAAATTCTAGATGTTCTTCCAGAGATCCGGGTTCCCGCTCAACCAGCACACAGTCCTGGAGCATTCTGGGACTTTGTAAGTACAAACATCGTCTGGCTCTGGCTAGAGCTGGCACTGGAACATGGATTTTTTTTTCCCCCAAAGGTCATCAAAATGAGGATATGGGGACCTAACATGGAGCTAACATGGGGCTAAAGCTGAAGAGGAAGGGAGGGGAAAAAAAGAATTCCTTCTTTTGGGTTGTATATCCAAGGCCCCAGAAGTTTCAGAGAACTCCCCCTGGGTTGGGAAAGGTTGAGGCAGCCAGAGATCCTCCTTCCCAGCAGCCCCAAGAGCCTGAGGCCACTTCATGACTCCACTGCGGTCTCCTTGCTGCTGCTTCTCCCCACACTTTCCTACAGCCCTCCCCTCCTCCCCTGGCCCTCACCTTGGTGGCTGTGAGCTGGTGCCCCAGGAGGACATAGGTGATGAAGATGACGATGGAGATGACAACTGGCAGGGCGGCCCACAGGTACACACAGGCTGCATCCAGGTATTTGATGACCCAGAGTCGCCCCAGTTCGCGAGCTCGGCACGCCTCTACTCGGGCCCCCAGCGCCTGCTCCCACCCGAAGAACTTGACGACCCGAATGCCACTCAGCAGCTCTGTTATGAGCTAGGGATGGAGACAAGAGGGCAGTGTGAAGTGGAGACCCTGCTACTGTGTGTCCATTCTCCTCTGTACGGGAGCTCCTGGTAGAGGAAGCCAAGGACCCTGAGCTCCCAGATATTCTGTACTTTCCTAGCCCCTCCCTTCTTCATCTCAGCCCTTTCTGGAAATCCTGCCCTCAAATCCCTTTCAGTCCTGAGTTTCTTCTCCTTCCAGTCTTTTACTTCTCCTCCACATGTCTCCAGAGCGGGAACCAAGTCAGAGCTGGAATCCCCCTACCTTCCTAGGGGAGGAAGTGGTAGAAAGTACAGGAGGGTTACCACACCAGGGTAAAAGCACCCCTTCCATGAGATGAGGGACTAAGAACTCTTTCCCAAAGCCAGAAGCAGAGGGCTTTGGGAGCTAGTCGCCAGTCTGGCCCATGGCTTGGGTGGGACAGGAATTCTTCCTGTAGGAACATACAGGTGTAGGAAGCCCAACCACAGCCCAGGGTCAGACAGGCTGATGAGTCCAGCATGATGGGCAAGGGCTAGAGAAACTTCCTGGATCCCCACATTCACACATGCCCAGCCCGGAAGCCAGGGAAGTACTGGAAGCCTAGTCTGTAGCTATCATGGGTAGGGGAAAAGGGCCTGGACTTTAACCAACTCTGAGGGACCGCCTCCCTGTTAGCACTCTGAGTTATTCCCACAAGAGGCTGACAACTATGCTGTATGGACTGCCAGGCCTGCCATCTCCCAGTCACTGCAGAACCCAGACTGATTCAGCCAGACCCTCAACACCTAGAGCTGGCCCAGGCAGAAGACTGATCTACTCCCTTCCTCACAGCCCACCCCTCGGAGGTAGCCGGGGTTCTCTGAGGCCTCTCCACATGTGGCTATGAGATGGGCTCTGCCCTAGATGAAGAGATAGAAGACTGAGGTCCAGACACTGATACTAAAAGCCCATTTGGTCCAAGACAGGCTAATTCCTACCTCTCAGGGCTACTGCTTAGGGCTGTATGAGCTACTGCTACAGTATTACTAACAAGCCATGCATATTTAGTGCTTATTTTGTGACTGGGCCCATACCCAGAGTTACCTCATACCATCCTCACGACAACTCTATAAAGCAAACTATTGTTATGGTCATTAGCCAGATGAGGAAACAGAGGCCCAAAGAGGTTAAGACACTTATCTGAGTTAATTAAACTAGTAAGTGGAAGAGCTGGGATATGAACCCATGTCGTTCTCCAGTGTGAGCTCTTAACTCCTAGAACACACTCACACCCTTAGGCACTGGGCGTGGGAGGACCTGGGGACCAGGATGCTAGGTGGGGCCTCTGGATTGCTGAGGAATTCTAAGCAGCCCTTACCTTAACCCGTGCATCCTTATGCTGTAGCATCTCCTGGTTGCTGGCCATGATGCGGGTGGCAATCACTTTGTTGACAGGGACCAACAGCAGTGCCAGGATCAGACCACCCACGAAGGCCACACCCACCTGCTGGTGAAGCAGGTAGAGGGTGATGGCCAGCTGCAGGGGCAGGCCCCATGCTTCATGGAAGCTTCCAGCAAAGTTGAGCAGCCGCTCAGAGTCGGTGCCCAGTAGGTTCAGGGCTTCCCCGGCAGGAGGGCGTCTGGGCCCCAGCTGTAAAGTCTTTCGGTACAGAATAGTCAGCACAGCCCCCCGTGCCTGAAGCGTCACCTTCCGTACCTCATACCCATACTGATTCTGTAGCACAGCACCCAGTACGGCCCCACCAGCTAGCCCCAGGGCATACAGCAGTCCATTGCTTAGTGGCTCTTGCCCCTCCTCCAGGAAGCCCACCAGGAAGGAGAGCAGCAAGGGCCCTGAGAACCCCAGCATGGTCCCCACAAGCTTCAGTAGTCCCAGTGCTAGGTAGCGCTGGCCAAAGGCCTTATACAGGGCCCTCCACAGCCGGGCCCCTTCCTGCCAGTGTGCCTGGAAGGCACTAGCCAGGTAGATTGGGCGCAGCCTGTGTGGGAGGCGGCAAGTGTCCTGGGGCTGCCGGAGTTCCCCACGGGCACCTCGGGCCAGCAAGGGTGTCAGCCAGGCATAGGAAAAGCGTGATAGCCAACTCTCCCCATCTTCAGTTACCTCAGGCTCCTCTCCCTGAGACAGGAGGGGTTCCTGGGCCCAGGGATCCCGTGACTGCCCCGGGATGGCCCAGCCTAGTCCATAGGCCAAGAGCGCAGCCAGCTGCAGAATGAGAAGGCATAGGCGGGAGAGGGGTCCTGGGAGAAGCGGGGGCAGAAGCGTGCCTCGCTGGCAATGCCATAGCAGGGTAAGCACTAGGGCTGGGGCCGGCAGAAAGGCAGCCAGAGCGAAGGTCAATGGTCCCCGGAAGAGGCCATGAGGGGAATGAGCCAACGCCCACAAGGCCAGGCAGTGGCTGATCCAGGCCACCGCTGCCACACCCCCTGCCAGCACTTCTAGCCCTATGGGCCCTGGGCCTGCCCCGGGTGGCAAAGTGACTGGAAGGAGGTCTAGCAATGGAAGGACGGAGAGCAGGAGGGAGGCTGTGAGTCGGAGGCGCCAGCCGGGACTGCAGTGCGGGAGGTAATCTGGATTCCTAGGGACAAGGGGGCAAAAGAAAAGAAGGCACCTAATGGCTGACTGAAGGCCAGACACACCTCTAATAACTTACTTACCTAGAGCTAATCTGCTCCTTTCCCTGCCTTTTATACCTTATTTCTGTCCCATTTTACCCTGAAATGCAGGGCTTTTCCTCCAGGAAATCTTCCTGGCACAACCGAAATCTGTTTTCCAATCTACCCGTACCATTTCTGATCATTCTTTTGCCATAGAAACTAACAATTTTTAGTAAGGATGTATGGAATGTGAAGACTAATAAGAAAAAAAAAATCTAAATTGTCATACAGATAACAACCAAGAAATGAGAATTCATTTTCATAAAAGTATAGACCTAAGATAACCCTTAGGGGTGCCTGGGTTGATCAGTCATTAAGTGTCTGCCTTCGGCTCAGGTAATGATCCCAGGGGCCTGGGATCAAGCCCTGCATCAGGCTCCCTGCTCCGTGGGAAGCCTGCTTCTCCTTCTCCCACTCCCCTGCTTGTGTTCCGTCTCTCGCTGTCATTCGCTCTGTCAAATAAATAATTAAAATCTTAAAAAAAAAAACCCTTAAATTCACCCGAGGCACTATTAGATGAATAAAAACTTCACATATATAAGGCTTCTACACTCTAATACAATAGCCTAAATTTTATGAAGCTTCAGAATATTCTACTCTCCACCGTTTGTAGAAAATGGTATAGATCATACTTGTGACTCCATTTGCTGAACAAAAACTTCTCTTTAGTTTTGTCTCTACCTTCTTGGCATGCCAAAAACATTTTTAGTCAACAAAAGGGTGATCTGTCTATGTTAAAAAATCAAGTACAGGGTAAGACACCTGCAGCAGTGAATATTAGAATGCCTTGAAGGTTTAGATGAGAAGACTAAATCTATTGTTTCCTTTGTTGGCAGGGCTGGGTTACTGAAAAAGTTTAATCCTAGATTAGAATGCTTTGGCTTTCCTCTAAAAAGTCCAGTTAATCACAGCAATATGGAGCAGTTTATAATGGAATAAAAGTCAACCTTTAAGAATCCTATTTCTTAAGATGTGGGGACAAAACACTGGGCCCTTGGAGGCCCCAAGTTGGCCATCAACCAGTCTTATGCCCCGGGGTAAGGTTTCCTTCCCTCTCACATTTCATTTCCCTCATCACCACGGTGAGCACTGAGGAATCTGGGTCCAAAGGCCTCTCAGGTCCTTTCTTGTCTGAGATTCTGGACCTCTCTAATCCTTTCAGCAATGTACAAAAGGTCTGATAAGTGAAGTGCAAAAACTGTAATTTCTATTGATTATATGATGGTCTTTCTTGCCTGCTCCTTAGACTGTGAGTGCCTGGAAGCACTGTGTCTATTTTTAACAGATACTCCTCTGAGCAGGCTTTAGATGTCTATGCTAACTGATTAATCCTCTCTAGACTTCTGCCTCATTCTATGCAAAAGACAAATCAGGATTCCCCTTAGACCAAGCAGATCCCAAGCTTCTCCTCAAGGAAGGGATTCATCAGCCCGGATTCATCTTGGATAAGGACACATTCCATCTACCAGACTAGGGACTTCAAAAGGCAAAGACTAGATGTCTTTCCTGCCTTGTCAGTAGCCAGAGTGAGAGTAACTTCAGACATATCCAGCCATACAGAAAATAGATACAAAGTCAAGGTGAGTTTGATACTTGCACCTTAGAGCCACAAACCCAGGAAAATTAAGGTTTTGAATTTGCTCTTCTTTTCTACTCACTGCTTCCTCTTTCTCTTAGTCTAGGGAACACGGAATTTTCATGGATGGAAGTGGTGAGGAACTAGTC
Organism: Mustela putorius furo; assembly: GCF_011764305.1. NCBI lineage: Eukaryota > Metazoa > Chordata > Mammalia > Carnivora > Mustelidae > Mustela > Mustela putorius. Next base: position 10,144,400 of record NW_025422123.1, on the reverse strand, counting down.
CTACAACTACAACACAAGCTATCCTTTTTGGCTAAAAACATCGTTCACCCAGTTTTGCCTCCAATCATGACAGTTGTGCTTGGGCATCTGAAAATCTACAGCTGTGATGCTTTCTACCAGGCATGCAGCCTTTAAAAATGTACCTGGCACTGCGCTATACGTTTTAACGCATTATCTGATTTAAACCTCCCAACAACCCTATAAGGCTCAGAAAAGATAGGTAACTTGACCCAAAACAGCCACATTTCTGCAAGGTGCTAAGGCGCATATTTTATTCTATTTTTGCCCCACTCCACAGACCTCACTATTTTGGCTACACTACCGCGGAGATGTGGGTTTCGGCTGAGGTCTGCAGGTACACATGGACAGATGTCTTGCACCTGCTTCTACCCACCTCGGAGTGCCCCAGTGGCAGGCACTGAGCACGGCGAGGAGCATATGGGGCAGGGCGCTGAGCACCAGTTGGGTGAAGCAGTGGCCCGTGGTGTCCCCCTCCCACACCGGCAGCGGCTGCGACACACTCGTCTCGCACAGTTGGGCCAGGAACCGTTCCATGGAGGCTTCACCTGCGAGGAAAGCCGAGGGTGGAGGGAAGAAAGGGTCCTCCCAGAGAGGGAGGAATCCGTGTTCCCAATGGCGAGGTCCAGGATGGGAGACGGCACCCAGTGGGGCGGAGTGGGGACGCTGACCAGGAAGCCGTGCTGGTGTCAGTCGGCCCTGACAGCCGGGTCTCCCCGCCTCCAACCCGGCCCCCGAACCCGGACCTCCCCGCCTAGGGCCAGACCCCGCCCATGGTCGCATTACCGCATAGGGAAGTTTGGCTCCTCGGAGCTGGCCGATTTCTGGACCGGTCACCTAACCTGCCTCGGCCCCCCCCCCCCAACCCCTTGTGTCTCCGCCCCCAGAGATCCGGAACGTCTAACCTGAAGGAGCTGCTTGCCACCGGATCCCAAGATCCCGAGCACTAGTGAATTCAAAAGAGCCTGCTGCTGGGTTAGGGTGCCAGCCTGGCTCGCCGGGCACCCCTATAGGCGGAATGACCTCTCAGTCACGGTTCGCCCCGCCCATTCGCCGGGCTTCTGAGCGCGTGCGCACTTCTCTGCTGTGCCCGCGGTCTCTTTGAGCCGGCGTGCGGCTGCAGTCACTTCGTAGTGCTTCAGCGGCTTTATGCTGCCTTATTTGCATAGGAACTGATGTCATCTCTAGTGCAAAGTCATTTATACACGCTCAGGTAGAGTACGCGCTCCCATCTGTCTACTGTTTACTAGCAGGCACATGCATTACACTTACTCTCAAAGCTCACCGAACTGGGGGGCGCCTAGGTGGCTCAGTGTGTTAAAGCCTCTGCCTTCCGCTGGGGTCATGATCCAAGACTCCTGGGATCGAGCTCTGCTTGGTGGGGAGCCTGCTTTCCCCTCTCTCTCTCTCTCTGCCTACTTGTGATCTCTGTCTGTCAAATTAAAAAAAAAAAAAAAAAAGAAGAAGAAGAAGAAGAAGAAGCTTACCGAACTGGGAAGCCAGATGTGCGTGCTACACGGACATAAATAATGCCACTTGGGGACACTTAGGCCATCTTCTTTACTCCAAGGCTGCATGGCTTTGGGGAAGTTACCTGACCTATTTGAACTTCAGGGGTTTTTTTGTCCGTGCAAAGTGGGCAATACCAATACTAATGAGAGGGTTGAATAAAATGTTTAGGGCAAGTGACTTGCTGAGAGTAGAACCACAATACATAAATAAATTTTAGAAAAGCAGTGGAAGAACACAAACTTTGTAGTTAGACAGACCTGGTTTTACATCCGCAGTTTCTTCCTTTAAGTTTTATTGTCTGTTTGTTGGCCATGGTATTGGTACCTCATGAAAGTATGTACAGCACCCTAAGAAGAACAGCTCAACAAATAACTATGATTACCCCACTTAATCTCAGTAAGAAACCTGGTATCTCTAATGTCAGGAATTAATGTTCCTATTTTTACAAATTAAGAAATGCAGTTTTGAACAGAAGCAAGGTACCCTGAGGCTTCTAGGAGTTACTGAATTGCCCATTGTGACTCCTGCACTAAGAGCCATAGGAAATAATGTCACTGGGACTGAGGAACAGACTCAGGTTGTAATAGGTGCAGGAGCACTTGCCGTCTTTCTCAGCCTGCTAAGGAGCCCCAAAACGCATATTCAGAAGAAAGCCACGTGGACAATGTCAAACATTACAGTTGATCTCCAAGACCACATACATCAAGCTGTGAATCATTGATTAGTCCTATTCCTGGTTGGTGTTCTCTCTAAGGCAGGATTTAAGACACAAAAGGAAGCTGTCCGGGCTTTGACCAACTGTACAAGTGGCGGGACAGTTGAACAGATTGTATACCTTGTTCATTGTGGCATAATAGAGCCCTTGATGAACCTCTTAATTGCAAAAGATACCAACTTATTCTGGATGCCATTTCAAACATCTTTCAGGCTGCTGAGAAACTAGGTGAAACTGAGAAACTTAGTACAATTATCGAAGAATGTGGAGGTCTGGGCAAAACTGAAGCTCTACAAAATCATGAAAACGGGTCTGTGTACAGAGCTTCATTGAACTTGATTGAGAAGAATTTCTCCGTAGAGGAGGAGGAAGATCAGAATATTGTGCCAGAAACTACCTCTGAGGGCTATACATTCCAAGTTCAGGATCGCACTCCTGGGACCTTTAACTTATCGATTGTACAGTTGAGGCAGGAAGTTGTTTGCAGTATACTCTGTTTGGTAGAAGTTTGTCTTACTGTTTCTCTACTAGGAACTCTTTTTAAATGTGTTTTGTTATTGTAGCACTTTTTACAGTGAAACTCTACTTCATCAGTTCCAAACTGTACAAACTGTATGAAACTCCTCCTCTCAGTGGGTTTCTTATTTCTATGTGGCGTCTCCTATCTCTCAGTATCCTGTAAATAAAGATTAAATTCAAAAAAAGAAAAAAAAAGAAGGAAAGAAATATAGATTTGTGGGGCACCTGGGTGGCTTAGTTGGTTAAGCATCAGATTCTTGATTTCTGCTCAGGCCATGATCTCAGAGCCCTGAAATCAAGCCCTGAGTTAGGCTGTGCACTGAGCATGGAGCATACTTAAAGATTACTCCTCCTGTGCCACCTTCTGCCCCAACCCAGGGTCAACTAGGTGCTCAGGCACACAGGGAGAGCCCGAGTTCCCATTGCCCATCTAAAGAAGGTGGCACAGAATTCGGCCCCTGCATTTGTGTAATACTCTAATGCACTCATTTTCAATAGGAAGTTTGGTAAAAGAGTCACACCACACCACTGGCAGGATAATTTCCGACTGTCACAAACAACCAAATAATTTACATTTTTCCAGAACACAGAGGAGGAAAGTTCATTTGAAAAAAATGATTTCTCGGAGCGCCTGAGTGGCTCAGTGGGTTAGGCCGCTGCCTTCGGCTCGGGTCGAGATCTCAGGGTCCTGGGATCGAGTCCCACATCGGGCTCTCTGCTCAGCAGGGAGCCTGCTTCCTCCTCTCTCTCTCTCTCTGCCTGCCTCTCTGCCTACTTGTGATCTCTCTCTGTCAAATAAATAAATAAAATATTTAAAAAAAAATGATTTCTCCAGTCCGTATCATTTAACCCCTTAGTTTCAGCCAGTTTCCCACAGAAATTTTACACCATAGTTTCTGAAAAATGAGGCTAAGGGTATAACTTTGTCTTCTTCCTTTTACTGTGGGGAGCTGTCGGTAAGCAGAGAGACTGATAGATGTGAATACAAGGTAAAGAGAGAGAACAGAAAATCATTGGTCACTAGGTAATTCATATATCGTATTGTGCAAGGATGGCCCAATTCTCCAAAATCTGGATGGCTAAAGGAAGATTCTACAACTTTGAAAACTGACTTCAGACTTATCATATCCAGATCTGATGTGAAGTGTTCACCTTAAAAATTAAACGACAAAGGTTGTGGAGCAGCAAATGAGCTCATTCAGGACTAGCAGAGGAGATGCCGTTCAGGACGCCCAAATGATGGCAAACCATAGGCAAGTACAGAGAACAGAAGAGGAGAGTGTCCTTTTATAGAGGAAAGGAGAAAACTGGAAGGGGTGGTTTTGAACACAAATCCACTGGAGGAAAATGAGCATTTGACGTGGTTGCAAGGCAAGGCAGCTTGCTGTTGCTGGGCCGGGAGGAAATCTTCCTTCCTCCTGAGCTCTGCAAGCTCAGATCTTTCCATGAGCGGTGGTGCAAGATAGCCCCCTCTTTGTGGCTTCCCTGTTCCATTTTGAAGGAGGTTTCCTTTATTCGTTTTCACAGAACTGAGCATGGGTGCCCAAGCACTCACAGAGATAGTGGGAGTGGGTGTGGGCAGATTCAGGTGAGGACCTAGGAGGGGCTGGGAGGGAAGAGAATGCAGTAGAGGTACTTCTGAGGAATGAAGAATTCTCTCAGATGGTAGCTTCCCAAGGAGATAGGTTCTGTTTTCCAGGTCCCCTCTTGGCTTACTTTCTCCTTTCTGCCTTTCCCTTTGTTCCACAGTTGTTAGCAGGGTGGTTTGCTGGAGTAAGGGGGCAAGGATGGCTACTGTTCATCCCACCCACATCTTCTTCATGCCAGGTCGCCATTTGAGAGGTCACTTAAGGGACGCTAGTCTGAAGGTTAGGAAGGGACTAGGAACTAGGAAGGCGATATGAACTAGGGCTCCCCAAACCATCATTGGTTTCTCTTTCCCAAAGATGACCTTTCATATAAATGAAATCACACAATATGTGGCCTTCTGCATCTGACTTCTTTCACTTCATATAATGTTTTTGAGGTTCACCAATGTTGTAGTATGTATGGGTAGTTCATTCTTCTTTCATTTTTAAAAAAGATTTATTTGTTTATTATTTTAGAGGTGGGGGGAGAGAGAGGAGGGTGGGAGGGGGAGAGGAAGAGAGAGACAGAGTCTCAGGCAGACTCTGCATTGAGCACAGAGCCTGATGTAGGCTTGATCATGACTCTGAGATCACAACCTGAGCCAAACCAAGATTTGGACGCAACTGACTGTGCCACCCAGGTGCCCCCATTCTTCTTTTAAAAAATAGCCTTTACAGGGGCACCTGGGTGGCTCAGTGGGTTAAGCCTCTGTTTTCGGTTCAGGTCATGGTCTCAGGGCCCTGGGATGGAGCCCCGCATCGGGCGCTTTGCTCGGCAGGGAGCCTGCTTTTCCCCCTCTGCCTGCCTCTCTGTCAACTTGTGATCTCTCTCTCTCTGTCAAATAAATAAATAAAATCTTTTAAAAAAAATCGCCTTTCTGGGGATCCTGGGTGGATCAGATGGTTAAGCCTCTGCCTTTGGCTGGGATCATGATCTCCAGGTCCTGGGATGGAGCCCCATGTCGGGCTCCCAGCTCAGCAGGGAGTCTGGTTCTCCCTCTCCCTCTGCCGCTCTTGTGTTCTCTCTCTCTCTCAAATGAAGAAATAAAATCTTTAACCAAAAACCCAGTCTTATTGAGAGATAATTCACATCTAACAATTCACTCAAAGTGTACCACTTTGAGTGTACAATTCAGTGGTTTTGACTATATTCATATATATATTCAGTAATCACCACAGTGAACTTTAGAACATGTTCCTCACCCCCCAAAAGAAACCCTGCACCCTTTAGCTATCCGTCTTTCATTCATAACCTCCTTGCTACCCCCACGCTGCCCCCACCACCGGCCCTAATCTATCTGTCTCTATAGATTTACCTATTTTAGACTTTCAGGCACCATTTCTGTGAACTTTTGTGACTGACTTGTTTTCACTTAGCATAATGTTTTCAGTGTTCATGCAAGTTGTAACACGTATCAGTACTTCATTCCTTCTTTTTATTGTGATAAAATGCACATATCATAGAATTTACCATTTTATACATTTCAAGTGTATATACAGTTCAGTGGTATTAAGTATATTTACTTGGTTGTCCAGCCATCACTGCTATCTATCTACACCACTTTTTCCATCTTCCCAAACTGAAACCCTATACCCATTACATGCTAGTTCTGCATTCCCCCTCTTTCCATCCCCTGGCAGCCAGTATTCTGTTTTGTCTCTCTAAATTTGAATAGTCAGGTGTTTAAAGTAAGTGGAATTATACAAATTTGTCTTTTTGTGACTGGCCTATTCTACTTAGATTTTTTTAATAATTTTCATTTTCTGGATTGTTCACTGGAAGTATATAAAAATATAATTTAAAAAAAATATTGATCTTGGGCACCTGACTGGCTTAGTTGGAAGAACATGTGACTCATAGTCTGAGGGTCATGAGTTCAAGCCTCACTTTGTGTGTAGAGATTACTTAAATAAATATATAATCTTTTATTTATTTTTTTAAAAAGATTTTATTTATTTATTTGATAGACAGAGATCACAAATGGGCAGAGAGGCAGGCGGGGGGCGGGGGGAAGCAGGCTCCCCGCTGAGCAGAGAGCTTGATGCGGGACTCGATCCCAGGACCTTGAGATCATGACCTGAGCTGAAGGCAGAGGCTTAACCCACTGAGCCACCCAGGCACCCAATAAATACATAATCTTTCAAGAAATATTGATCTTGGCATGCCTGGGTAGTTCAGTTGGTTAAAGTGACTGCCTTCAACTTAGATCATGATTCCAGGGTCCTGGGATTGAGCCCCACATCAGGCTCCCTGTTCAGCAGGGAGCCTGTTTCTCCCTCTCCCTCTTCCTGCCACTCTGCCTACTTGTTCTCTCTATATATCTCTCTGTAAAATAAATAAATAAAATCTTCAAAAATATATTGATCTTATATCCTACAATCTTGCTGAACTAGTTTATTAGTTGTAATAATTTCTATTGGATTCCTTGGATTTCTTATTTACACAATCATGTCACCTGTAAATAGAGATAGTCTTCTACCTGTCCAATTTGGATGCCTTTTATTTTTTTTTCTTGCCCAGTTGCCCTGGCTAGCCTGTCTAGTACAACGTTGAATAGAAGTGGTGAGAGCAGAGATCCTGGTCTTGCATCTGATCTTATGGGAAAGCACTGAAGTCTTTCATCATTAAGTATGATATTAGCTGTGTGGGTTTGATTTTTTTTTCTTTTTTTTTGGTCAGAGAGAGTGAGCACAGGCAGACAGAGAGGCAGGCAGAGGCAGAGGGAGAAGCAGGCTTCCTGCTGAGCAAGGAGCCCCATGTGGGACTCGATCCAGGATGCTGGGATCATGACCTGAGCCGAAGGCAGCTGCTTAACCAACTGAGCCACCCAGGCGTCCCGATTTTTTTTTTTTAAATGCAGAGCTTGAACTCACAACCACGAGATCAAGATCTAAGCCAAGATTGAGACTCAAGACACTTCAGCAACTGAGCCACCCAGGTACCTCAGCTATGTGTTTTTAATAGAAGACCTTTATCAGACCTTTATCTGTTCCTAATTTGCTGAATTTTTTTTTTAATCATGAAAGAGGGTTGGGTTTTGTCAAGTTCTTCTTCTTTGTCTATGGAGATGATCGTGTAATTTTTTTCTATTCTAGTAACAGAATGTATTACATGAATTAATTTTCAGATGTTGAACCAACCTGGCATTGTAGTTCTTTCCTTTTTATTCCTGAAAGGTATTCCATGAGTATACACAACTTTGAATATACCACATTTTGTACATTCATTTATCCATTGAAAGAAATTTGGGTTGTTTCCAGTTTGGGTTATTGTGATTAACAATGTTATAATGAATATATAAAAGTCTTTGTGTGGACATAGGTTTTCGTTTCTCTTGGGCATATACTTAGTTGTGAAGTTCCTAGATCTTACGGTAAATTTGTTTATCCTTTTAAGGAACTGGCAGACTGGGACACCTGGATGGCTCAGATGGTTTAGCATCTGCCTTTGGCTCTCGTCATGATCCCAGGGTCCTGGGATTGAGCCCCGAGTTGGGCTTCCTGCTCAGCGAGGAGCCTGCTTCTCCCTCTCCTTCTGCTGTTCCCCCTGCTTATGCTCTCTCACTCTCTCTGAAAAATAAATAAATAAAATCTTAACAACAAGAAAAAAAGAAACTGACAGGCTATTTTCCAAAGTTGCTGTGTGCTTTATATTTCCAGTGTCTGAGATTTCCTGTTTTTTTTTTTTTTTTTTTTTTTTTTTACCTCTGGGCCACAACTTTTAATTATTTCTCTTTTTAATTTTAGGCATTTCACTGGTACAAAATGGTATGTCATTGTGGTTTCTTTTTTCTTCATTGTGGCTTTAATTTTCATTTCCCTGAGGGATAATGATATTGAACATTTTTTTAACTGCTTACTTCCTTTTTTAAAAAAATGTTTTGTTTATTTATTTGAGAGAGAGAGAGAAAGAGAGCATGAGAGGGAGAAGCAGACCACCGGCTGAGCAGGGAGCCTGACTCAGGGCTTGATCCCAGGATGAGATCATGACCTGAACCAAAGGCAGATGCCTAACCAACTGAGCTACCCAGGCACCCCTCAACTGCTTATTTTCATGTGCTTTTTATACACATCTTTGGTCAGATGTGCTTTGAATTCTTTTGCCCATTTTTAATTGTGTTGTTTTGACAAAATGTAAGTTTTAAAGATTTTTTAAAATTTTTATTTATTTATTTGACAGAGAGGAGAGAGATCACAAGTAGGTAGAGAGGCAGGCAGAGAGAGAGGGGAAAGCAGGCTCCCTGCTGGGCAGAGAATCTGATGCGGGGCTCCATCACAAGACCCTGGGATCATGACCTGAGCTAAAGGCAGAGTCTTAACCCACTGAGCCACCTAGGTGCCCCCCAGATTTATGTTTTAATAGCCTTATATGGTGACAGATGGTAGCCTGCTTCTCCCTTTCCCACTCCTCCTCCTTGTGTTCCCTCTCTCGCTATGACTCTCTCTGTCAAAAAAATAAATAAAATCTTAAAAAAAGAAAGAAAGAAAGAGGAGCCCTTCCCCTTATCTCTGCGACACCAGTAGGTACCATGTCACTGTTCTCCTGTTGCAATCACTCTTTCCCCCTCCTAATAGTCGCCCTTCCCCAGCTGCAATAGTCTTTTCAAATCAGGTCTCTGCTCACCTTCTGGATTTGAATTCTATGTGATACTCTCTAGAGGTAGAGTTTCTAATGTTTTAGAAGTATATTTCTCTTCAGTTGTAATTGCTTATATTTATGATTTGTTTTTCCTGGATCTTAAGTACTCCTCCCTGAGTCAAAAGCCACCTGAGCAGAGGAGTAAGCCCTCTGAGGGTATTAACAGCTTTCCACATATGGCGGGTTCAACCAGAGATGACCAGACCCAAGGGCTTCCCTATGCAAATACCTCCAGATAACCAATTCTATTCTAGAATCTTACTACCTTCAGAATCTTCTTGCTGGTTTCTGGGGCCATTTAGCTCACTTTCAGCTAATGCCTGAGGTGGCGGTGCATAACCAAGGAAAAAGAAAAAGAAAAAGAAACTCAAACTAAACTATCCCATTAGATCCCAGCAAGTGAAAAGCCTGTCCAACCCCAAAGAGCTTCTTTGGCAGATCACCCCTGGACTAACCCGAATGAGAGGTTTGCAAGTGGTGACAAACCATCAGCTTTGCACTCTTGATAACATTTATGCCATCATCCAAGGTTCAATAATATCATTTTCAAAAACAGAAGTAAAGAAACGTAGACTGGCAAATGATCTCTTCTGACTTGTGAATTTAGGAACAGGCTAAGTCGCACGCCAGTTAAAAACTTACAAATCGCATTTCATTGGGCACAGTTAGGGAATTGCTCCCTGAAACCTAATGTCCAGGAGACCTAGCATCCGTCATCAGAGGGTGCTGGCCTCGTGTTCACCGTCACGGCTCCCAGCATCACGAGTGTGCTCAGAAATGTTGGACGACCGGCTCTGGGGGTGGTGGGGGGAGGCCTGGAAGGGCAGCACCTGCTGTGAACCCGGCCGCCACGGCGGATGTCCCGCTCCCAGGGGAGCTCTGCTTGGCCCTGCGGAGAGACGGTCAGCTGTACACCCTGAAGGTGCGCCAGACGTGCATAACCTTGGAGCGCGGAACAGTAAAATGTGGGGAAACCATCAGGAAGTGATGCGTCCCGAGCATATGCAGCTTTGGGGTTTACTATCACTTACTTCACTGTGAATTTATACCATTTAGTTTTTAGTAATGGCTGGGTGAAATAAATGGGTTTTGCAAAATTCCTGGAAACGTACAGTGTCTGGCACAGGCTGGAAGCCCTGCGCACCAGTGAGTCCGGGATTCGGTCGTCCCCGTGGCCACAGCCAGCAGGACCACATGACATTATTTAAAGCAGAAGTTGTTTGGCTCATAGAGGCTGAAGGGATTTGGGCCACAGAAAGGCATGTACTAGCTGTGGTGGGCGGAGTGATGACTCCCCAAAGATCTATCCACCTGGAACCTGTGAATGCGGTCTTATATGCCCAAAGGATCTTTGTGGATGGAACGATGTCAAGGCTCTCCAGGTGAGGAAACCATGGATTATTGGGTGGGCTGCAAATCCAAAGACACACAGAGGCCAACACAGACACTCAGGGAAGGCAACCACATGAGGATGGAGGCAGAGATGCAGGCATCCAAGGATTGCCAGCAGCCCCCTGGAGGGAGGGGGGAGGTGTGGAACCATTTTCCTTCTGAGCCTCCAGGAAGAACCATCACCACTGACATCTTTATTCTGGATGTCCCCAGAAGTGTGAGAAAATAAACTTCTGTTGCTCGAGGGCAACAGGGTTGTGGTAATTTATTGTGACAGCTGTAGAATGAATACGCTACCCATGACAGCGAGTCCTGGTCAAACTGGGCTCAGTGAAAGAGGCTTTCCAGATTTTACAAGCCGTGAATTAATAACATGGAAAATCATGCAATAATGTAACCATGAACAATCATTATGGAAGAGACAGGTAAAATTTCAAGAGAAACACAGGTTACCACAGGTGTTCCAGAAAGTCACCTCTTATCACAACAATCCTTCTTGGTCAGGCAAGGTCAGACTCTCTGGTAACACAGGCACAGCCTGGAAAGTACTAATGGCCAGAACTAATTTGCCAGGTGGGGAAAACACATGCTCTTAAATTTCTCAGCTATGGCCTTCTTTTCATCTCAATATTGTCTTTTCCTTTTTGAGAGAATATTCAATACTGGGGGTGGGGGAAGTTAAGGAAAAAAAAACCTGTCGTATATGAACATTCGAGAGATTGAGGAAAGCGTAACAATTATGAAAATTTCCCATTGATTATGCTTATTAGTCTGACTACATAATTTGTGGGTCCCAGTGCAGAATTTCAAAACAACTCCAGCAAAGCATTAAAGCAAGCAGGGGCCCTTCTAAGCGTAAGATCTTGGGCAGTTGCAGAGGTCACAGGACCCCGAATCCAGCCCTATTATTGGAATGTCAAGCCTAGTCACTACAGATTAGAAATGGTTATTCTTGAACTGAATACATGACTGTAAAAACATTTTCAGAGTCCTCATTTACATCTAGAAATGACTTGCCGTGCATTTGCTGCAAATAAATACCAATATGCATTGACTTTTTTTTACCTAAATGTTTATAGAAGCTTTATTCACAATTGCCACAAATAGAAACAAACCCAAGGATCTTTTATTGGATGAATATAACACAGAATCCACACAGTGGCACGCCACCCAAAAGCAACAATGATCACTACATCTCAAACAAATGTCCTGTCTGGAACGTTGAGAGGAGACAGACCCCAGTGACCTGGGGGTGTTTCGGTAGCACCCATCTCAAAGGTCCCAGGAGTCAGATGAAGGACTCCTGAAAAGCAGTCTGAAAGTCGGAGAAGGTCATGTCCTCAACTATCTGCAGTGTTTTACTGATTTTTCCAGAGACATCTGTGTCTTCAGAAAAGCACACACTCCTGGGAGCTGATCATCCTCAGGAGTGCGGGCGGCCCACCAGTGGCTGGGATGTTCCCGCTGCTATTTAGGATTCATGATTCGCCAGAGGAGAGGCAGCCCAGAGCGTCAGGAGGGAGCCCCACCGCATCAACACCAGACAACTGACCCCAGAACTATGAGAGGTTAAATTTCGGCTGTTTTTAACCACTGGGTCTGTGATGCCTTGTTTCCCAGGAAGCCCGCTCACCTTCTAGTCTTTTAGGCAAGCGGATCTCAGTGCAAGCAAATAAGAGGGACAGTGTCCAGGAGCGGCTTCAAAGTCACTCCTTTAAATGTAATCAGTGATAATTTATTGCGACACATGTCACAGTCAATCACAATGCACCAAGCAACCCACGGCCTGTGCTAGGAGTTGTCAATCTTACATAACACTGTGACTTTATGCGGAAATGGGGCGCCACGAAGGCCAGATGGCTCACAGAGGGCGACACTGCGGGTTGACTGCACTGCTCATCACACTTGACCCACCACGTTCTAGCCAAGCTCCTGGAGCACAGGTAGAAAAAGACAACCCCAGGAAGGTGGAGACACCCCCTTGTTAGTCGTTATTGGTCCCCAAATATCACCCTTTGGCTCCGCTTTCAGTCATTTCCTGCCGGATGGGGGAAATGCTGAAACTTCCTTAAGCAATTCTGCTCGTAGCTTTGACTCTGTGGCTGATAAAGTGATTCATTTTGGCTGCTGGACTCAGTGCGCGGGGTCAGGACGTGACCCAATATCCTGTGTTGGACTTGGATCTCAGGCGGAAGAGGAAGAGCATTGGTGCTGTAATGCTGCTGCTGTTAAAAGACTCCGATTTTTTTTCAGACCCTCCTTGGATGGAAAGACCAATGGTAAATTTGTCAGGAAGCCTACAATGTAATTTTGAAGTGAGTGATTTCTGCACCTCAAATAAGAACCTAATAACAGGCCTCAAAGAGAAAGACCCAAGAGAAAATGTCAAACATCTGAACATGAGGAACTTACAAGTGCAGTTAACTAATATCTTTAGCCTGAAACGATGTCCTCCCTGTTCAGATGCCCTTCCAACCAGAAGACTTGGCTAATCCAGATTTCTCACGGCAATAGTCCCATTTGCTGTCTGCCTTTCTAAGTGCTAATTGAGTTTCCATTCATGTTTCAGAAAATAACATATCTCCTACTTTTGAAACATGACCAACGAAGTTATAAGAAAGTAACTACTGTGCCAGTAAAAAGTTCCCATCCACTCTCTCTAGAAATAAATGGAAGAATCATATAAGTAAGCTAGACGTTAAATGGCCCCTCCAAGGGGGTCCAAATACTCACCAGCTAGTCTAGTCCTGGAGTTTGGGTCTAGATCCCTGAGTTACAGTGGAATAATGCTTCTAGGCATGAGATGAGGAATGAGTCAGGGGCAAGGCTGAGAGATGCCATGAATCCAGCACAGGTGAAAGATGCCTCTACTAGCCAGAGGGGTTCCAGGGCTTATAGGAGAGATCAAGTGAGTGCCAGGAACAAGGCAGAAAAAAAGCCAATAATAAAGCTGGAAGAAAGTGAGAGGTCCTGGACAATTAAATAAAATTGCAAGGTCCTAAAATGTCAGCCAGTCAAAGGGGATTAAAGATAGGATGAGACATTTTTCTAAACAAGAAGGGTGATTTGGTCTGTCAAAAAGTTGGTCTTCTCAAAATCACTTTATCTTTAGCCAGTCACATCACCGTGACTTCTTCTAGTCCCTAAACATGCCTGCTCTGTCCTCGAACCTGAAACAGTCTACGGTACTCTTGTTACCCAGTGGGATTGCTGTGATCGACCGGATCCAATAGCAGACACTAGATCCAATCCACTGTCGAGCTCACTGTCGAGCTAACACACCATCAAAATACTTGCTCACGAATTTAAATTAAGAGCCATCCCAACCATAGACAGTGCGTGGAATGTAATTGAACCAACGAGTCATGTGACCCTGAGCTCATTGTTTCAGTGCAGACAGATGTGTGAACAGAGGACACCAACCTGCAGGAAAAGAGAATGTCCCAACATAAAGAAAGAGAGACACTTGAAAGTCTGTGCTACAAGAAATAGTGAGAGGGGCAGATGGGGAGGGTACCTGTCTTGGTAACAGATGGCAGAGCCCTCTTCAGTCACAATTTGTATGAAATATCTACATGTACTTTGTTTCAATGAGGTTTCTGCATTCTTTCACAAGTATCTCTTGTACCCAAAAGGACTTTGTCTAGAGCAGCACAATTAGTTATTCCCCAAATGTATTCCTCCTGTTGTGGTCCCTGTATGGGCAGGACTGTCTTCTAGAGAGAAAGAAAACCTTGGGAATCAAAACTGTACTCTCAAAATGTGTGTGCATACACACATCTCATGTGAAACAATAAAAACCCAATAGATTCATTGGTGTTAAATGCGACGGACTTAGGTGCTGCCTTTGGGGAGGCTACTGTGAGCTGTATCCACAGGGAGTAATCGCTTGTCAGGAACTTGAATTCCACTGACGTATATATGTCCCTTTCTTCTTCTTTTTAAATGCATATCTTTTTAAGTTAACATATAATGTATTATTTGCCCCAGGGGTACAGGTCTGTGAATCATCAGGCTTACACACTTCACAGCACTCACCATAGCACATACCCTCCTCAATGTCCATAACTCAACCACCCTCTCCATACAACCCTCAGTTTCTTTTGTGAGATTAAGAGTCTCTTATGGTTTGTCTCCCTCCTGATCCCATCTCGTTTCATTTTTTCCTTCCCTACCCCCTAAATTCCCCACTTTGCCTCTCAAATTCCTCATATCAGGGAGATCATATGATAATTGTATTTCTCTGACTGACTTATTTCGCTCAGCATAATACTCTCTAGTTCCATCCACATTGTTGCAAATGGCAAGATCTCATTTCTTTTGATGGCTATATAGTATTCCACTATATATATATATCTCATTTTCTTTATCCATTCATCTGTTGATGGACATCTAGGTTCTTTTCATAGTTTGACTATTTTGGACTACGTATGTCCCTCTCTATTTCTCTTCCTTACCCCTCAACATAAGGAAGAATATTCTATTATCTAAGGGAAAAGCAGTGATACATGTTTCTATAAGATGAATTCTAGATGAGAAGAGTTGAACAGGCAAAGTTAAAATAGAAAGACAATTACATCATTTTTATAAAATACAAAGAGAGGAAAGTGGATAATCTGTCCCCGAACCTTCCGGTGGAAGGCAAAAATCAAAAGGGAAAAATATGCTGTGAAAAGACTATTTTTTGACGCTTTTTGACTGGAACATGTAGGATTATCAAAAAGGTTGGAGGGGGGATGAAAAATAACTGGAAGACCTAGATTATCAGACAGGCATCACAAGTATCAACATGAAGTCCCAAAGACAACCACTCTAATAAAAACCATATTTAAATGACATACTCAAAACCATACTCAAAATACAATCATACCAACAAAACAAATGATTGACTTTTTTTCATTCAGAGGAGGAAAATTCTCTAGAAGACAATGATGATAAACAGAAAGCTAGTGAGAGCATTCTTCACTGAGCAGTCTGGCAGGCTCATTGCTGATCCAGCAAGAACAGTGCTATGGACCTGGGTGGCTATGAGGCAGTTCTTTCCAGAGAATCTTGAGCACTGTCGTGATAATCCAAACCAGCTACAAAGGAAACAGTGAAGACAAAGCGTTGAAGATTTTCAATGTATTCTCACCTTAAAGGGCATTTCTAGTGCTTCAGAAGAGATGCCTTTGTGGTTGATTTTACATGCTGGCCTTCATAGTTTCTTTTGTGGCTAGAGAAGGACTTCCAATGATTCTAATTAAGACTCTAATAGCAGCATGTTCCTAAAGAATTAGGTCATGTAGTCAGATCGTTCTTCAAAAGAGGCTGTTTATATCAACTCTGGTTACCAGAATTCTGATTGCAATGGGTCAAAAGTGTCCATTCATTATGAGTACCTGTACATAAGCATATCTGGAAGGCATATTTAACTCTGAAACAGAAGATAACAGATTTGCTTGGAAGGATGGGTCCAAATGGTGAAATGGAAATATATATATATGTATGTATTTATATAGTTAAATACTATATATAGTATTTAACGGGTAAGGCCATGTAATGTGATAATAAAAGTTGAAGGCAGAACAGTGTGGTTGAGTCATGGCTCCACTGCCTACCAGCTGGTTTATCTTGCACAAAGTACCAGCCTCTCCAGTTTCCTCATCTACAAAATAAGCATAGGAGGACCTGTCTCACAGAGTTTTTTGGAAAATTAGGTGAACTAAATCCCATAAATCCCTTAACACAGAGCCTGAGTCACAGTAAGTACTGAATAGATCCATGCTGTAGTGATGATCATGGTGATGATGATGATGGTGATGATGGTGATGATGATGATGATGATGATGTCAGTTTCAAGGGTCTCCTCATTATGGACCCAGTAATGATCTATGTGACTTGTGTTTCTGCTCACATCCAATCTGAGCATTGGTTGTCCCCATGTTCTCTTTATTCTAGTCATTGCCATCTATGTTCCCCAAGTCTTTTCTGGTGATGTTGAGTGCAGGTAAGCCATTTCCTCTTTCAGATTCCCCATGGTTCTTTGTGTAGTATTCTTAGTCTTTGAAATCACAAATGCATCAAGCTTTCTTTAGAGTCCTATAAATCAGCTTTCTTCCCCTATTTGTCCCTGTAAATGTTACTGCCTATTTTACTTGCTGCTGTAGGAAAATCTGAAGCTGCAGTTCCTTAAATTCAAGACCAGTCTCTCTCTGTTACTTGGCAGGTCTGTAGTTTAGTGGGCAGTCACATCCCAAAGGGAGTCAAACTAAAAACAAATACCGTACTTGTGCAAAAAAAAAAAAAAAAAAAAAAAAAAAAGGTAATTTCTATACAACACCATTAAATAGTTCTCTTAACTATTAAATTATGTCATGACAATTATTGCTCATCCACACTAGCCACGTATTAAACTAAAAAATTCTTGTTAAATGAAATTAAATGAGATCATAAAGATAGCATGAAACAGAGATGCTCCAGGGAGCCTTTGCCTAATCTGTTTTGATGACTGGAAAACCTGTGTGGGTAAGATTCAGTTATTCCTTATCATTATTCTAGGCAGAAAATAAAATAGAATATTTTCAGGGAAGAAAGAATTGAATTGACAAATATTTGTCAATATTTGTGATTTGTCATCTCATCCCAGGACTCACAGCATTAGATTCAAATCCCATATGATTAAGATTGCAAAGTGGTCTCTTTTTTGAGTTTGTCCTTTCTTATACTACTTAAATGCCACTAAACAGAAGCAGCTAATACTTTCAAAACTTCACCAGGAGATCTTCTTGCCCAAATCCAAAATTTGTTTAAGTGCGCTGTCCATCTTCCTAGATACAAGTGACTGTTTCACCAAATAGACCACCATTTCTTCAGTCTCTTACAATATTTTCCTCAACATTTTCCAACCTCCCAAAACCAAACAGCCTTAAAAATAATACTATATATTTTGGGTGTTTATTGAAACAACATCCGATTTTTGGGTACCAATTTCTTTTGATTTTATTTATTTATTTATTTTTAAAAGATTTTATTTATTTATTTGTCAGAGAGAGAGTGAGTGAGAGCGAGCACAGGTAGACAGAGTGGAAGGAAGAGTCAGAGGGAAAAGCAGGCTCCCTGTGGAGCAAGGAGCCCGATGTGGGACTCAATCCCAGGACGCTGGGATCATGACCTGAGCCAAAGGCAGCTGCTTAACCAACTGAGCCACCCAGGCATCCCCAATTTCTTTTGATTTTAAAACAAACCACCTAAATGCTTAGTGACTTGAAATATATGATAAAACAACTACCCAAAGATGTAATGGAAAGATTATAGTTTAAAACTTTCCAAAATTGATGAGAGGTAAAATCTATAGAACTTTTAAGCTCCATGACTCTCAAGCAGGATAAACACAAACAACATGTATGTTCAAACACAATATTCAGTCTGCTGAAAAAACAAAGATTATTTAAAATTTAAAAGTAGATTTTCTGCTTTTAAGAGGTAAGGGGGAAAAGGGACACATTATATACATCATAAATCTGTATAAATAGAAGCCAACATGTGACCTGAAACAATGAAGGACATAGGACAACACAACATCTTTAAAGTGATAAATGAAAAACAAAACTGGGGCGCCTGGGTGGCTCAGTCCTTAAGCATCTGCCTTCAGCTCAGGTCACTATCCCAAAGTCCTAGGATCAAGCCCACCATCGGGCTCCTTGTTCAACAGGGAGCCTGCTTCTTCCTCTCTCTCTGCCTCTCCCCCTGCTTGTATTCCCTCTCCCACTTTCTCTATCTATCAAATAAGTAAATAAAATCTTTAAAACAAAACAAAACAAATGATTCAGCTTAAAATTCTCTGCCAGAAGACAATATCCTTTAAAAATGAAACTCAAATAAAGGCATTTCCAGAGTGGCAACAACAGAGAAAATAAGTTTTCACCAGACCTATGCTATAAAGAAATGTTGAAAGTTCTTCAAGCTGAAGAGAAATGATAATAGATACAATATTCGATCTTCAGAGAAGTAGAAGGACCAAAGCAAAGAGTGTGTGTCTATCTTAATTTTTTAAGGACAAATTGCTTTTCAAAATATCAACCAAGCATTATGGGAATCGTCACATAGATTATAGTAAAATATAAGACAAATAGAAGACATTAACAAGATAATGTGAAATTTTATTTCTAGCTCACTTCACAACTAATCTCAGATCAATTCCCAGACCATAATGTGGTAGGACTTATGCAGCACTGAAGGGAGAGAGATCTCTTCACTACTTATCATCAGCTTTCTTAGCTCTCAGTCCAACTCTATTAGCAAGTTTCCACATCTGCTGGCCGGGTCGTTGAGGCTCACATAGTGCAGAGAACTGTTAACAATTACCTGGGTAATTCATAATGAGCAGGGCATTTGAATAGCATTCGAGACACTCCATTATCATTTTCATTACAATTTAGGCAAATTATTTATTAGAAACAAGATAAAGCAGTACACATTTATCAGGTATTATGCAAGTAATATAAATAATATCTCCACCTTTTCTGTCAAATGTGGTATCACAGGCCATTAATCACTGAAAGCACCTTTCGTTAAGCAAAGGACCCTGCCTTTGGAGGCCTCCAGCCAAGCAAAACTCCTTTTATCTAATCATTCATGAGAAAATAGAGTTTGCCCACGTTATCTAACTTATTTATGACTGATTAGTCACTGAAAATTAAAAACAGAGGAGAAATTTATTATTTTCTTCATAAATAAAGTAAATCATTTCCATATTTTTTAAAGAGGACAGTCTTTCAGACTCCTGGTTCATCTTCTCTATGACTACTGACCTTCTGATGATATTCAGCTTTTAGCTAAAGTTCAGCCTCATAGTGATCAAAGCCAGTTTCTCTGCCCTCCTGTTCTGAGGATCAGCTTCCTGTCCTGCTTTCTCCAAAGAGGATGGTGAGCCCGGGACATGCTTCTTGCAACTTTGAAGAGGAGACACATGAAGACATCATGTCAGAAATATATAGTTGCCACCAACTCCCTCTGTGAGCTGAAGTTACAAATATTTGACTAAATTTGACTAAATTCTAAAGTATTTATGACATTTTTTTCCCTTGAGAAAGAATTGTAATCCTCAAAAATATCTGTTGTAAAGGGAAAAAAAATGAGTTTAGGAAATGCTTGTTTCTGGTGTCACAGAACTTTGGAAGCTGTGATATGAGTCTCAGGGCTCATCTTTCCAACCGTGGAGGCTGTCTGGGTGCTGGATGCAAGATTTCAAGTTTGGGGTTCTCTGAGAGCTTGTGTCGCTGCCTTGGTTGAAGGCCTCTTTGGTAGATCTTGATTCTTTTTATTGTGGCTTAAACCTGCCCATTATTTAGGAACTGGAATAAGGTCACTGTAAATGTTGAAGGCCAAACAAATCGGTTTCGAGAGCACCGGCTGCTGAGATTGGTGAACCAAATGGGCAGCCAGAGAGAAGCAAATGTCAGTGGCATGCGGTTCATCCTACAGCCTGGTCTATGTGTTCTTGGAGCATAAGAAAGACCATCACAGAGAAAGCACCTAGCGATTTATAATAAAAACAGAGTAGACAGCTAGCTTAGATAGGACGCTTTCCCCCAAATGAGATATTTTGCTCTTTGTAGTTAAGTGTGTGTGTTTATTGATGTGAAATTCATGGAACATAAAAGTAACCATTTTAAAGTGAACAACAGAGGCGGTCTTTCTCGGTGTTTTAAAGCCCAGACCGGCTGCCATTCTCATGTTAAAAGTGAATGCTATAATCAATGGGAATTTTTTGGTGCTTTACATCTTTGCTATGTGTACACCAAATGAAAGGTTGGACTGATTTTTTTTTTTTTTTTTTTTTTGGTCACTGCACTGACTAAGGCACAATTGACTCAGATCTAGTCAACTAACTAGACTCTAAACTAGAGTCAACTAACTAGTCAACTAAGTAAGTTGAGTTAGTCAACTAACTTAAAACTAGTTATTCAAAATGTGCTTACCTAACACTAAATTAACAGATCAACCAGTGGATTGTGTTCTTGTGCATTTGACTGGGAGGCAATATTTTTACTTTTTAATCTCTCATTAGAAACACAACCTCAGCAGTGATTCTGTGAGACCTTGACACCTGGACGAAGAGCAGCCCTGTGCTCAGATGGAGACTCAACTTCATCGCTGTCACTGCTCAGGAATTAGAACCTGTCTTTGACACCCCAAGGTCCAGCTTCTCCAATCCTTCCCAGGGAAGAATTAAGTCATCACACTCAATTCCTCAGTGCTTCACAGTGAATCTCAGCAGTGCATCAATTAAGTGGAAAACATACAAAGATTACTTTGGGGAACCTTGAAATCTGCTCATGGGAATGCTTCCCTTTCCTTGTTACACTCTAGGGATTAATGAATTTCCGCACCTCCCAAAGTCAGATCTTCCTGAGAGGATCCCCAAATCCTAAATCTTTCTTCACTCTGATCAACCTAGTGTTTTCTGTTTGGTGCTTTATCAATTATATAATAAACAACTCAGAACTACAAAGCTAAAGGCTATTAATGAATGACACCCCAAACTATTGCTATACTCAGCCTAGGACACAAAGAAGGAACTATTGGGAAGACTCAAACCTCTTAGCAGGCTGAAGGGGAGAACGAATGTGAGAGCAACTTTCTTTCTGTGTTCCTGAAACCACCACCGTGGGCTGTTACCCTGGTGAGTCTGAACCCAGAGTGTGTTTAGTTCATGCTTAAGATTACAAAGTTACTCCAAGGGTGAAGTTTTCACTCCAGAGTTGACTGTATAGCTTTTTCCAGTGGAAGATGCATGTGCCTGCTTCCCACGTCTGGGGATGCTGTTGCTAGTGCCAGGTACCTGTGCCCTTTGAAAGTACCCAGGTGAGTTTCAGCCCTGCTGGGGTTGACTCCCTCTCCAAGATTCTAATCATTAGATGCCCACTGAGGACAAGCCTGCCTCTGGAGTTCAACCACATGCAGTGAAACATTTTTCTCCCACAATTGTGAGAGAAAATTGCATCCCATTGTTTGTTCTGTTCCCCCGTTCCAGGACACCAAGATTTTTAGGCAAAAGTTTTTAGCACCAAACATAGTGCCCATGTTTAAAATCAGATCCCTTTTTTCCCCTAATGCTCACCATTATTAAATGGTAGGTGAGTGAGAGGTCGTGGTCCTCTCCATTAGTGAAATGAATTGAAAGTCCTCAAAAAGCATCCCTAGCCAAGCCGTCAATGATGGAAAAACACAATCCTCGTAGGTTGTGAAATAGAAGTCTGTCTTGACAGGAACATCCTGGACAGCCTTGGTGTGTGAGGGGCAACTATTTAATAAAGAAAGCTCAGAGTCTTCGCCATAACAACTTGCTGCCCAAACACCATCGTCAACTCCTTAACAAGAACACGTCTGCCACCCGGTGTTGGGAGCCGGCAGGAAATTCCATCAGCGTTCCTGCAGAAGCGACTCCTTTCCCTACGGTCCATTTCCACTTTACTTTCTTTAGCTAAGTTCAGTTCTGGGATTCTTGGAGCAATAAGGAGAGGCACTTCTTTCTGGGTGAAGCCTATAAAAGTACAAATACTTGCACTCAGTACTCATTCACTCACTCGCTCGCTGACAACAACAAAAATCAATCCAAAAAAGCCACGATCCATCTGCCTGACCCTCATTCTTATTAGGCTGGTTCCACAAAATTGGCAACCAGAACTCTACGTGTGCAGAGACAGAACCTTGCTGCTGTCAGTGAAGGGGGCTTTCTCCATGTGTATCTAGAACCTTGAGGAATTTTGGTTGCTCATTTGCTGAAGGTAGTCAGTCCGATTACAGTAATTGATATTTCAACAATAAGAGTGAAGACTGCTGTGTTCTGGTCCTAAACTTTACATTTCATGAAATACAATTCACGTCAAAATGGGAAATGCCTGGACTCACATGTCAGTGGGTTAAACATAAACAGTCCTATCTCCTGGGGTCATGATGATAGAGACACTGAATATCTCCACTTCAGCTGCAAAATAAGACTGACTTTACTTATAAGGAGGTGTTGAGGAATAGCATTATACGCAAGGGTAAAAGGTCTGTTAGAAGTAAAATGCAGAGGGTTCCTGGGTGGCTAAGTGGGTTAAGCCTCTGCTTTCGGCTTGGGTCGTGATCTCAGGGTCCTGGGATCCAGTCCCGCATTGGGTGCTCTGCTTGGTGGGGAGCCTGCTTCCTCCTCTCCCTCTCTCTCTCTGCCTGCTTGTGATCTCTCTCTGTCAAATAAATACATAAAATCTTTACCAAAAAAAAAAAAAAAAGGAAGTAAAATGCAGATATACCTTACCTGATAGAGAATGCCCTTATCCCCAGCTGGAGCCAGGGAGGGGTCACCAGCGGGCATTCAGAGGAGACTATGGGCATGACCAGCCCATCTCCCTCTTCATTCTACTACTATCATGTCCTCTATCCTCTTCCCACTCTATAGACTAGGTTAAAGATAAAATAGCTACGTACTGGCAACAGATAATGGACTAATGGCTATCATGGGAACCTAACCAGCCCCCAGTGTGACTCCTCCTCTCGTTAAATCGGACTCCTCCTCTAGTTCCCACATTTCACTCAAAGGGAACTAACCAGCATCGATCTAGCACGTGTAATGTACCAGTCACTGTGCTTTACCTACGTTACAACTCCCATTTACCAGGGAGATCGTATTAACTATCTGACACTGAAGCCCATTCTTTTCCCCAGACCCTGTACCAGTTAGACTAGAAGGCTCTAGAAGTCCTCCCAACTTCCAGGGAATCCTTGTTTCCATTATCCTTGGTACCAAGCCACCAAGACATTAGGAAAAAGTTCTTGAGAAGGCCAAGCCAATATGCCTAGAGTATTACTTAATCATGTTTATGTAGTCTGGTACCGATACTCCCATGATCTAAACCCATATGAACAAGGACCCTTTCACCTCATGACAAGATTTTAACTACCTTCTCCTAAATGATATCCTTCAGTGCATTAATCTTCCTTCCCGATCCATTAGGCTTTAAATGAACTTACATACCTCCCTCATTAAAACACATTCAAGTATTTTTCCTGTGGTCTAGGATAAGATCTTAACTGCTTAATGTGGCATTTGAGGTTTTCCTCAATGTTACCACAATCCAGAAGTCCAGCCGTTTCTGTTTTCTATTCATGTATCTTCCTTTTATCAGGTGTGGGTATCTCCAAGAAAAATGCCCTTGGCTTACATTTCTCTGATTCTTCACCTACCACAGCCCTCAAATCTGGGTAAACTTGTTAATCCTCTCTGCTCCTTCAGATGCTCCTTTATTTTTCCAGTCTGGGCTTTAGTCCCCTTTCTGTGAGAACTTCCCCATTATGTCAGCTCTCGGTGGGAACTCTGACCACAGAACTCCAGCCCTGTCAGCCTCCCTTGGTAGAGTATGTGCATGTGTGAATGTGTGTGTGTGCATGTACACATGTGTGCGTGTGTGCCCTGAAGCACCACTGGGACAGACACCATGTTTCCAATTTAAATTTATTGAGAAACTGCTTTGTGTTAGACACCATGCTCCATGCTACCTTATTTATATTCTTTTTAAGCCCCATTATAACACCTGACAGGCAGCTGGATGTCAAGTGCATGTTCAAGAGGTATTTGTAGAAGAAGGAAAGAAAATGAACACTTATGATGGGCATTAAAGAGGGCATGTGAGGGGCACCTGAGTGGTTCAGTGGGTTAAAGCCTCTGCCTTTCGGCTCAGGTCATGATCTCAGGGTCCTGGAATCGTGCCCTGATCGGGCTCTCTGCTCAGCGGAGAGCCTGCCTCCTCTTCTCTCTGTCTCTACCTGCCTCTCTGCCTACTTGTGATCTCTGTCTGTCAACTTAAAAAAAAAAAAATCTCAAAAAAGGTCACCTAGAGTGTGGTCAAGTTTGGATCAAAGCTAGTTGTTCTTGTCACCAAAATGTGTTTTTTTTCTGCTGTGTTTTGGAGTTGTCTTCATCACAGTTAAACATGTTTTCTGACTAACTTCTATGACAAATAAATATTTGAACAAATTGAGATCCCATGTAAGAATATCTTCCTGGGGAGACAGCTGAGCCTTCCAAATACATGCCATCTTGTGGGGAGAATCTCTTTTTGTTGCCAGACTGTCCTCTAAATTAGTTGATGTATTTGACTTAAGCTATAAATTCAATGGCACAAGCTTGTTACAAGAATTTGAGTACAAGCACAAATACTGTGCTTGAATTTTAAGAATGAAATAGTATGAAAAATTTGTTCCTAAAAATTAAAACTTCTAGATCTAACTGCCAGATTATGGAAAATACAGGGGTCTAGGGACAAGCTGAGCAATGCCACAAATAATCGATCAGTCAAATGCAGCAACGTGGAGCATTTTATGGGGACAAATGACCCAGTTTGGATAATCAAACAATGGCACAGCAATCAGAGTGGCCAAGCCAGGACTGAGTATGGGCCGTCTGCGGCCAGCTCAGGAATCTGGCTCTCCCACACCCAACTGCACTGACCTGTAGCATCATATCGTACATCCCTCCTTGACAGCTTTTTCTCCAGCACATGGAAACAAATAAGAAACATCTCAATGTGATATCACTGAAACTTAAGTGAGAAGGTGAACAACTTCACTTTTCTCAAAAAAAAAAAAAAAAAAAAAAGAAAAAAGAAAAAGAAAGGAAGGAAGAAAAAAAGAAAAATCATTTTAGAATGTCTTTTTTTTTTAGATTTTATTTATTTATTTGACAGAGAGAAATCACAAGTAGATGGAGAGGCAGGCAGAAAGAGAAAGAGAGAAGCAGGCTCCCTGCTGAGCAGAGAGCCAGATGTGGGACTCGATCCGAGGACCCTGAGATCATGACCTGAGCCGAAGGCAGTGGCTTAAGCCACTGAGCCACCCAGGCGCCCCTCATTTTAGAATGTCTTAAGTCTCTCCATGCAATATAATAGTGCCTGATGGCTGGCTTCTGAAAGCACGACCCAGGACCATAAGGAGACTCAAAACCACTGAACCATGCCCAGGCCACCGCCGCTGATGTCAGCAAGCCTGGTGGGCGGCCTGTTTCAGCAACAATGTCATCTTGTCTCACAGTCCTGGCCCTTCCCCTGGTTACACAACGTGACTCTTGTGCAGTAACCGAGCTTCCTTTCTACCCTGGTTGGATATTGGTACTGATGCCACCAAATGTTCATGTAAACATTTCCAAACAATTTCACTTTGTCAAGCAGTTTAAAACAAAATGTTAAAGACAACCTAAACTGATAACTAACTATTTTCTATTGTTTTAATTCTTAGTAATGGGTTTTTTCTCATGTCCTCCTGGAGACAAAATGTATTTCTAGCATGTGAAAAAGCTAAAGGAAGACAGAGCTTCCAGGCTTTAAGTTAGTGATGCAAGACCTGACTAATCACCAGAACTTCCTAATTAGACTTCCAAAAACACAGGCTCCAGGCTCTGCATTGAAGCATTGGGATATGATGTTGGTGAAGCCCAAGAATTTGTAATTGGTGATTCTGATGGTCAGTTTGCCCTACAAACCCAGCTCCCCCTGCATGCAAGTCCCATGGTCTAGACGGGTGTAGGTAATAGGAGGTTCCTCTACAGACAACAAAATAGCTCCCACATGTTAATTCCTGCCGAGTTCCTAAATCTATGTCTCCCTCGGTCCCCCAGAGCTCCCAGTGCAGACCACCTGACATCAAACATTCATGTCACCATCAATGAACATGTGGGTACACTACAATCCCCAAGTTGGACATAGAGTTGGAGATGAAACAGGCAAGAATTTTGTGAAGGGTGCCCTCTGGACTGCCCTTACCAAACCTTGCCTATGGGATTATGAAGTCTGGGCAGAGGGTTGGAGCCAGAGAGGATGCATGGTTAGAAATGTAAAACTAAGGAGATTGCAGGGCATGGAACAAAAAGGACTCTCTCCCAATGATCTTTCCTCAGTAGAGCCAGATTTACCAGCATTTGGGGGTAGCGGGCTGATCCTTCCAGCAATTCTTTCCTTCTTTCTACTACACACACACACATGCACATGCATACACATGTATGCACACACGTACACCAGACACACACACGTTTGCACACATACACACATGCACACACATGTGCACCCCTCATTTTTAAGGATATGGGTATTGCTGGGTCACCTGACCCAGTAAAAACGTGACTTGGGCATGCCATTTTGTGAATGTGTTTCATTGTGAATTTTATATGTAATTATGCTCAACAGACCAAGTAGTTGGTCTTCCAAAAGGACTGCTATAAAAAAAATAATCTAAAAGGATTTAATACCAGCTTTCTGGATAAAAATCCCGTTATATTGCAGGTAGAAGTGGAAAGTTTTTGTTTGTTTGTTTTTGTCACTTTAAAAAAAGTTTGAAAAAGGTTTTTTAAGTTTGAAGATAAATATTCTTTGTGGAAACAGATGGAGTTCTTGTAGAGAAGTGAATACACCTTTCAAAACCCATCAACGCAAATTGTGTTGGGGATGTTTTGATGAAGAGAACTACAGAATGTACTGGCAGAGTAGCAAAGAGAAAAAGAAAAGTTGGAGTGAATTATTACATCAAGGAGCAACTCCGATGCCCCAAGATAGAACCAATAGCCTCATGTTACAAATTACCTTCCATCAGAGTTTAACTAACATCTCTACATGTATCAAGTTTGACTTCACCAGCTTGAAATTGATTGTAATTCACAGAGTGGCTGATTTTAAAATTTTCTTGTCTATGGAAAGAAAGGGTTTATGAATAAATCCATGGTGTTGATAGTATATAAGGGAGAGTGATTCCTAACTTGCGTGAAGATAAATAAAGGGAGGTCTCTCTACAAACCACTCGTGGCAGCCTATATCGCCAGCAGCAAGAAGGAAGAGAAGAACTGTTTTGACAAGGAGGGACATTTTTCACTTAGGAATTTTATCTCCTGCCTTAAAGAAAAGGAAGAAAGATGCCTCCCTGCTTAGCACCATCACGCAGATCACTGCTCACAGGTACTAGGAAACCAATACAACCTTGAACTCCTGTTCTCCAGTTTTGTTCAAAACAACCCTCCCCAATTGCCTCCTAAAACCTAGTAAGAGCTGACCTTCCTTTTGCCTCTTTGGACTTGCCTATGGTTCACCACAGCTTGCTTGTCCCAAACTGCAATTCCTCTGCTATTCCCAAATAAATTCATTTTTACTTAAATAAAATTGCCCTTTGCTTGGTTTAAAGTTACCTCTTGGAAAACAAAAAGTGGGATGCCTGGGTGGCTCAGTTGGTTAAGTGACTGTCTTCGGCTCAGGTCATGATCCTAAAGTCCCGGCATTGAGACCCGCATTGGGTTCCCTGCTCATTGGGGAGTCTGCTTCTCCCTCTCGCCCTCCCTTCTCTCATCCTCTGTCCCTCAAATAAATACATAAAATCTTTAAAAAAGAGAGAAAAAACAAAAACAAAACGTGGTCACTTTATAGAATTCTGTTCCAAAAATGATATTCACTTAAGAAGTAAACACGATTGCCTCCTCACACACAAACATCCATATGCTATTCTTTTTTTTAAAGACTTTTTATTTCTTTATTTAACAGAGAAAGATTACAAATAGACAGAGAGGCAGGCAGAGAGAGGGGGAAGCAGGCTGAGCAGAGAGCCCGATGTGGGGTTCCATCCCAGAACCCTGAGATCATGACCTGAGCCGAAGGCGGAGGCTTAACCCACTGAATCACCCAGGTGCCCCATATGCTATTCTTCAGTGGAACGAGGACAGCCCTGATGTGTTATGAAGAGGTCCACCCACCACACTGAACATGCTTGGAGTCATTCTCATTTGCCTCCATGAGCCTCCTCCTGACCAACAGGGCTAATTTGAGGAAAAAATGAGATCAAACAGAATAAAACCAACCAACCAATATGCATATGTCCTGGACTGGTGGGAACTCTGTCCTGGTTGGGTTGGTACATTGTCCCAGTGGAAATTGAAGCCCAGTTCTAGCAGACCTCATGGTTTCCTGTGTGCCCATGTGTTCACAAGGCAACCACAATGCAGGTCCACTGAGGTCGGTGGCTTCGGAAACTGATCTGTTCATTAAAGTAAGCCTTCTAGGAGGCTTTGAGGGCAGGTAGCCCTTGAAAAAATGCAAATGAATTCATTTACAAATTTTTCTCTTCCAAACGTTTTCAATGTACATAGACATATCCACCCAGTTCATCTCAGTGTGACATGGAGCTATACTGTTGAGTTCGGAAGAATGCTCTACAAAATGCTTCTCCATAATGAGATAACTTAAAACAGTGTTCTTCTGCATTTTCCTTTAACTCAGACTGACTATATATTGTCCAACTTGCAGCTAGTATTTAGAAATAAATGACCTCAATACATCACATATACATATATAATATTTATTAGGGGTCACCGAGGATTTGATTCTGCCAGTTTCAGAGCAAAGGTGTTGATATTCTTAAGTGATCTGGCAAGATGACATCCCAAGCAAGATAGATTTAATCAGATATTTGGAAATCATCCAATTTCATAGAAGAGCAAGGGAAAGAAAACACATTAAACTGTATTTTCACCTATAGGAATATTGATTTGTTCATACAATAAATGAAGATCGCTGATTTACTTTACCAGAAGAAATATCTCATTTGGATGCATAGGATCTATTTTGCACTATAATTTCACATATTTGAAAGTTAAATT
The DNA here is from genome assembly GCF_011764305.1 of Mustela putorius furo. Taxonomy (NCBI): domain Eukaryota; kingdom Metazoa; phylum Chordata; class Mammalia; order Carnivora; family Mustelidae; genus Mustela; species Mustela putorius. The sequence continues at coordinate 10,115,325 of NW_025422123.1, read as the reverse complement.
CTTCCACCTAGTTCCAAATTTATTATTGTTGCAATAAAAAATTTATTCCTCCATGTGATTTTCCCACCGTAGCACAGAAAATGTATTGCCAGATGCCTTTATAAGACAGCAAGAAATACAATTACCTCTCTGATATTCTTTTAATAAAAAGATGGACTGGAACGCATAAGGAACTTTCAGTCCCATCTGGAGGAAGGAAAATTTAACTAACGTGCTATTTTCTTATGAGAGTGTCAGGAAAGGAATCCGTCTAAGTAACTTTTGCTGTTTGTTAAATCTCTTTTCCTAGAGAAAAAGTGAATAGCTGAATGGTGGTGACAAGAAAAACCTAATTGTGTTCTTATCCTTTTTCTACATGGCTCATGTGAAGAAGGATAAGAAGGGAAGTGTCCAAGTTCTGTTCCATAGTCAAAAACAAAGTCACCCCTACTCCAGCAGTGTGATGTGCTACTACAGTCAATCCTTGGACTTGAGATGTGGAAGGGCATAAGTTAGCTTATCCTCCGCTGCAAGATGATGTTCAATTAGACGACTGATATGACATCGCATCCGCGCTAAAGGTGTTGCGCTCCTTACAGCGTATGGTAGGGATTTCCATTCAAGATGGCGACATAGGAAAATCCTGAACTCACCTCCTCCCACGGACACACCAATCTACAGCTGTATATGGAACAATTTCCTGTGGGGAAAAACCCTAAAAGCAAGTGCGCAGACGAGGGAAAACATCTCATGGAAGGTGTAGGAAGGACTGAGACACAATCTCCCCATAAACCATATCCCCAGCACCTAGACCAATGATCAGGAGGGAACTGACAACCCTGAACTTCTCCCAGAGGAGCAAAGCGCTCATGCCTCACATTGAGCACCCCTACTTTTAAGACCTGCACCTGCGAGATGACCTCCCACCCCCCAAAAAACCATATATCTATGAAAGCTCACACCCACAGGGACAGAGGGCTGTGAAGACCTGAGAGGCGTCTCTTACATGGGCCCTTGCAGACACTGCCCATTGAAGGGTGCCCAGACCTGCTGTGGGAGAGGATGGTTTGCTCGTTTTAAAGAATTGCTGGGGCACCTGGGTGGCTCAGTCGGTTAACTGACCAACTCTTGATTTCAGCTCAGGTCATGATCTCAGGGTCCTGGGATAGAGCCCTGCCCTGCACTGGGCTCCCTGCTCAGCAAGGAGTCTGTTTCTCCCTCTGCCCCTCCCCCTCCTCAAGCTCTCTCTCTCTTGCAAATAAATAAATAAAAACTTTTTAAAAAATTGTGGTACTTTTTCCAAGCCAAAAAAGGAGGTTGGATTTAAAAGTTTAATTTGTAATTCTACAGGAAAAAGATGGGGCAGGGGTGGGGGGAGGAAATTTAACAAACCACAACTCAAATATTTTCCGGAATATGGCAAAAACTGCTAATTACTTAGGTGAGTTATTAGTGAATCAAATAACAAAAGCATACACATACAACATATTTGCAAATTTAATTTCAAAATTTTAAATATTTTCAATAACAAATATTTTTAAAAAGATGAATCTAATTTTCCCAGGAAAAATATCATTGCCCCACCCCATGAAATAAAGGTATAATTTCTCTCTGGAATATGATATTGAACTATTTTTAGTAAGTAAACAGAAGCAAGGATTTAGATATGCCCCAAATGCTCTCTGATGCACTAATTTACAGATAGTACTTCTGATAACACAAAACTGAATTGTGTCCTTCACCGTTTACTAGAATTCTGAGAAACACCTTTTAGCAACATATATTTATACTACAAATTAACTAAATACAGATTTATAAATACATGAATTTTAAAAAAGAAAACCCTCAAAAGTTATTTAAAAGAATAACAGCACAAAGCATCAATCATCTACCTTTGGAAGCTGCAGTTAGAGGAAAAGGTATTATGTAGTCTAGGGTGAGGGTGGGGGTGGGGGCGGGGTGGACCCTGGGATCAGGGTCAGGTTCAGAGACCCAGTCCCAGTTTGGACTTGGGTTAGGGGTCAGGAGTCAGGGGCTAGGGTCAGAGCTAGGGTCGGGGTTAAGGTTAGAGGTCAGAGTCAGGGTCAGGTTTAAGTATGATTGGCTTTTTGCCTTCTCTTCTGTCTGGTCCTCAAGGATGGAGGGACTTGCCTAGGTCCCATGTATATCTCAGGTTGAGCCAGAGCGTTGGTTTTCTACCCCTTAGTCTTGGGCTCTAGCAAAGGAGTGAAATGTCTGCCTGATCACTGACTGAAATACAACTGAAATGATTTCACTCATATGTAGAATTTAAGAAAGAAAACACATGGGATGGGGGGAAAGAAAAGAGGAGAGTGGGAAGGAAGCCATGGGAGACTCTGAAGGGTAGAGAACAAACTGAGGTTTGGTGGAGGGATGGGGTGAGGGTGGGCTCGTGGGGGCTGGGGATTAAGGGGGTCACTGGCTGTAATGAGCACTGGGTGTTGTACGTAAGTGATGAATCACTGAACTCTACACCTGAAACCAACAAAACAAAACAAAACAAAAAACAAATACAATTCAACTTCAGTCCAGGGGTGTGGAGTGCATCCAGAGCTCAGTCCCCTGACCTTTGAAGGGTGCTGCTGGCTCCCTGCTGCTGGTCAGCCTGGGAGTGGGTCCACCCCAGAACACTTAGCAGGGTGGAGGTGTGGAGAGGGTTCAGGTCATACTGTAAGAGTATGAGCCCCTGGGCCTGCCATGTCCAAACCCACTCTGAACTTGCCTCTTGCAAGCATTAATTTATTTCCACCATTTAAAAAATAGCTTATTTTACTTAAGTATGTCCAGTCCCTTGCCATCCAAAGAGTCCTGGCCAAAGGCATCAGAATGAGAAAGGCGTGGATGGGGAGACCAAGACGGGGTTGGGGGGGTGGTCAGTTCTCAGAGGAGATATGGAATGGCTCTGTCCCTGGAGAGGAAAACCCAGAACAGTGGGAGGAGAACCAGCAAGAAGTAGAGGTCCTGGGGTGCCTCGGTGGCTCAGTGGGTTAAAGCCTCTGCCTTCAGCTCAGGTCATGATCCCAGAGTCCGGGGATTGAGTCCCGCATCAGGCTCTCTGCTCAGCAGGAAACCTGCTTCCTCCTCTCTCTCTCTGCCTGCCTCTCTGCCTACTTGTGATCTCTGTCTGTCAAAAAAGTAAAAAAAAAAAAAAAAAAGAAAGAAAAAAAGGAGCGGTCCCTGCAGAGCTCACTGACCTGTTTGTTTTTCCCTTATTTTAGGGTCCATTTTGTTAATGTGCATTTTTACTATGAAATCACCCACTTCCTCAAGGCTTCCAGGCTGATGCAATAGGTTTTTCTTTAACCTTTCATTTCTGTTCTTTTTCTATTTTTCACCAGAATTATCACAATTAACAAAGAAATATTGATACGTTATTATTTACTCAAGCCCATACTTCATTCAAGTTCCTCCTGTTCTATCTTGTCTGCCTCCAGGATCCCATGCAGAACACCATGTGACATGGGGTCATCAAGTCTCTTTAGGCTCTCCTTGCCTGGGACAGTCCCTCAGACTCGTCTTGTTTCAATGACCCCGACAGTGTTGAGGAGGACTGGTCAGTCATTTTGTACATAGACCTGCATTGGGATTTATTTATTTTTCTCATGGTTAGACTGGGGTTGTTTGTTTCGAGGAAGGGGATCACAGAGGTAAAGTGCTCTGTCATCACTGCATAACAAGGGAAGACTTGTCACTGTCTCTGTTAACGCTGGTCTTCTGGCCAAGGTCAGGCTTCCCCACTGTGAAGTTACTCTTTCCTGCGTGCGCACGGTGTACGCCTTCTTGAGAAGGGAAACACTGGCGGAGTCCACACTTTAGGAGAGGGGAGTTAGCACCAGTTCCCTGATGAACAACTGTCTCCATCTAATATTTGGAATTCTGATAGGAGAGGTCTATTCAACCCCATTTGTAGAAAACCTATGTAATCTCTTAATAAAAATGCAACTGAGGGACGCCTGGGTGGCTCAGTCAGTTAAGCGTTTGCCTTCCGCTCAGGTGATGATCCCGGGATCCTGGGATGGAGTTCCACATCAACTTCCCTCTCTCCCTCTGCCTGCTGCTCCCTCTGCTGCATACTCTTTCTCTGTTAAATAAGATCTTTTAAAAAATGCAACTAAGGGGCACCTGGGTGGCTCAGTAGGTTTAGCCTCTGCCTTCAGCTCAGGTCATGATCTCAGGGTCCTGGGATCAAGCCCCACATCGGGCTCTCTGCTTAGCAGGGAGCCTGCTTTCTCCTCTCTCTCTGCCTGCCTCTCTGACTACTTGTGATCTCTGTCAAATAAAGAAATAAAATCTTAAAAAAAAAAAAGAAAGAAAAAAATGCAACTAAGTAATTTAAAAGATCACACTAGCTTTATTGTGTGATCATTAATTGTGGGTTCATTAATCAGATAGTAATCCATCTAGCAAATAGAAAGGAGTTCTTTTGAACTGCAGAGATGGGAAAGCTTTTAAAGACAGAGAGACAATTGAAAAAAAAGCACTTACTAGCAAAAGATGCATTGTTTTAGGAAAAGTTGCCCTCCTAATGGGGCCAGAAGGTGCTAGAGGGTGAGCTTGTATTTGTATGCTTATTTTGTACTTGTATGTCTTCTTTGTCCAGGCATCTGTTCAGGTATTTATCCCTTATCAATTAGGTTATTTCCTTTTTGTTGAGTTCTGAGAGTTTTTGTATCTTTTGAATACAAATATGTGTGTTTTGTGAATATTTTATCTCAGCGTGTGAATTGTCTCTTAGTTTTCTGAGCAAGCTCTTTCACAGAGAAGGTTTAATTTTAGGAAGTTCACTTTATCAATTCTCTTCTCTTGTGGATTGGGCTTTGGTGTTGTGAATTAAAAGTCCTCACTAAGCCCAAGGTCATGCAGATTTTCCTTTATGTTTTCTTTTAGATATTTCGATAGATTTGCATTTTAAATTTGTCTACAATTTGTAATGAATTTTGGTAGAAGTTGTAAAGTTGGCATCTGCATTTCATTTAATTCCACAAAGCTTCCAATTAATTTTTCCTATTTCTGGAGATGTCAGGGGATATCAGGCTCGATTTCAGATTGAATTTCCAAAATTCAATGGATTCAGCTGGACCAGGGGAGGGGACAAGTGTCCCCACTGAACTGAGCGCACCTCCTCCCGCACTGTTCCCACCGCCCGCAGGGGGCGCCCGAGCCCAGCTCCCCACAGGAGCGGGACCTCTTCAGGACGCCCTGTGGGGGTTCTGGAGGCCGTCGTGGGGCCACGTCCACACTGACAGGAGCCCGGCCTCCTCAAGACTCGCCGGGGAGGAGAAGGTAAGGAGATGCTACCTGAACAGGTACTGCCAAGGAGGCGCGTGGTCACAGGACCCCGCGGAGGAAGGGCAGGCTGTGTAGTTGTTGGGGTTTCTATGGTTTTGTGTGTGGTGACGTGGGGTCCACCATGGTGCTGTGCGCCGGGCTGTGGGGTCTCCCCTTTCTGGGCTCGGATGCGCGCCCGTAGTTCCGCGTCCGTGTTTGTGCTCTGGTGGATTCGGTTCCTGGGGCTCTTCAGAAGGTCTGCAGTCAGCGAGGGGCTGCACCCCTTTGTGCTCGTGCTCCCCCGGCCTCAGCCCTGCAGGATTCTTCTCGTGTCCACGCCGTTTCAGGGCTGGTCCGGTGTCTGGAAGTTTGGGAGCGACAGCGTGGGCTGTGTAGACAGCTTTGGGGAGAGCAGGTATTTTCCCAGTGTCGGTTCTTCCCTGAGCACAGAGTGTCTTCCCATCTCCGTGTGTCTCGCTCCATGTCTGTCACCAGTGTCTCACAGCTGTCAGAGGACAGGTCTGTCACCTGCTCGGTAGGTCATGGAGGAGGAGGAGGTTGGGAAGGTTGCTTGGAGGGAAAGTCCACTGGAGCAAGGCAGGGGTTCGGGGTGATGAAGGATTCTCACCAGCCGAGCTGGGGGGGACAGTGAATTTCTTGAAGGAGGTGAACCCTCCAGCTTCCTGTGCGGGTCCTGGAACGGATGAGTCTCTCCCGTGGCGGATTGTAATGTGGGGTCTGTAAGGAGCACTGAGCGCCAGGCGCCCCCCTCCAGCCTCCCCTTCCCGCGTCCCTGGTCCACTTTACTGAGGCGTCCTTCATGCTTTTTCACAGTTCTAACCAGGTTGTGGTGGAACGTTGTGGAGAATTGGAATTCCGAATCCTACTGCTTCTACTGCACCCGAGACAGAGGGGCCCCTCATTTAATCTTCCCACGAGTTTCTTGCTAACATGTGGCCTCCTCCAAGGGCGAGTGGCCTCTCCACAGTGGGTGAACTGGATCTGGGAGGGCTTGGCCTCCATCCCAAAGTCTGATGTCCTCGCTGCTTCCATGACGTGGTGCTAACATGGATGTTTGGAAGAGTCATTTCCTCCAGGGTGATTGCAAATCTGCGGTAACCTGTCACAGCAGCACAAATACGCTTTATCTCCACACTCAGACTCCCCAGTTCTCATTTCTTTATCATGTTTGCCACTTCACATGGGCTACTTTGGTGCATTTTACCCCAAACAGAGACACTGTCCCACGGAACCACCACAGAACCCCAAGTGAGGAAATCATGACGGTTCCCACACTTTAACCAAGACTGGGCCCACTTCAGCTGTCACCATCTGCCTGACAGTCTCAAATGTCTTCTCCATTCGGATCCAGTTTTCTTCTTCTGGAATTGCTCTAGAGACTTTTTCTTCTTTGCACAAGTCTGATGGATTTAAGGAGCACAGATGGCTCCTATCTGAGTGGTGTTTCTATATGGCTAATGTCACTGGGGCTGTTTTCAGTGTCCATCCACGTTGTGACATGCATCAGTCCTTCATTCACTTTTTCACGGTGACTAAACATAAGAACATTGACGCCTTAAAACATTTCAGGTACACAGTTCTCTGGCCTTAGCTGAGTTCCCATGGTTGTACATCATTCTCCAGAACTTTCTCATTCTCCCCAAGGGAGACTGTATGCATGAAACACCAAATCCCCATTGCCCTTTCCTCTCGGCCCCCCGTAGCCACATTCAACTTTGTGTGTCTGGATGCTTCCTATAAGTGGAATCATACAGTATCTGCCCTTCTGTGACTGATTTCACTCAGTGTAATGACTTCCAGGTTCAATCCGTGTTGTAGCCTGTGTCAGAACTCCCTTCGTTTTTAAGGCTGAATCGTGTTCCATGGTGTATAAACGATATTTTGTTTATCCATTCATCTGTCAGTGGACACTTGGATTGCTTCCACCTTTCGGCTGTTATGAAAAATGCTGTGAGTAAGGGTACTTCTACTTCCAGTTCTGGGGGGCATATAGGCTGCAGTGGAATTCTGTGTTTGATATTTGAGGAGCCATCATATTGTTTGCCACAAATGAACCATTTTACTTCATTCCTACATAGGGCAGAACAGGATTGCCATTTACAGATCTACCTCATTTTGTGTATCCTTTTCCCCATGGATGGACATTTGCATAGTTTCTGGGTTTTGTCTATTGTGAACGCTGCTGCTATGAATATTCCTGTACATTTTTCTTTGTTTGAATCAGTGTTTTCAATTTGGGGGATATATATATCTAAGAGTACAGTCGTTGAACCATATGGTAAGTCTGCTTTGATCTATTGGAGTAAATGCCAAACTATTTTATGCGTAGACAACAACATTTTTCAAAGCAAGGTTTAAAGGTTTCAGTTTTTCAACATTCTTTCCAAAATTTGTTATTTTTAGTTTTCTTGACTATAGTGATTCTACTTGTGTAAAAGGACATCTAACTGGTTTAAATCTTCATTTCCATAAAGACTAATGATGTTTAACATCTGTTCATGTGCTATTCATCTTTTGTATGATTTCTCTGGAGAAGGGTCTATCCGAGTCCTTTGTCCACTTGTGCAAAATATCCTTCCATTCTGGGGGCTGGCTTTTCACTTTCTGCATAGTAACTTCTGATGTATAAAGATTTAAAAAAATTTTTACATTTCTTTTTTTAAGAGTTAGTGCAAGTGGTCGGGGCATATGGAGAAGGAAAGAGAACCTTAAGCAGGCCCCACACTCTTTGTGGAGCCTGATATGGGGTTCAATCTCATGACACTGAAATCATGATCTGAGCCAAAATTAAGAGTTGGATGCTTGGGGCACCTGGCTGGCTCAGTCACTGAGCATCTGCTTTCGGCTCAGGTCATGATCCCAGAGTCCTGCGATAGGGCCCTGCATTGGGCTCCCTGATCAGTGGGGAGCCTGCTTCTCCCTCTCCTACACTCCTGCTCTATCACCTCTCTCACTGTCTCTTTCTCTCTGTGTCAAATAAGTAAACAAAATCTTAAAAAAAAGAGTTGGACACTTAACCAACTGAACCACCCAGGCGTCCAGGGCAGATTTTTAATTTTGAGGATATTATTTTATCTATTTTTATCTTTCCCTTCTTATGCTTTGGTGTCAGATCTAAAAGTATTGCTAAATCAAAGATTGTGAAGATTTATCCCCATTTGTTTCTTCTAGAGTTTATAATCTTACCTGTTGTATTTAAGCCTTTAGCTTATTCTGAGTTAATGTTTATATGTGGTGTGAGGTAAGGGTCCAGTTTCATTCCTCTGTACATGAATAGATGATTGTCTAACACCCTTTGTAGAGAAGACCATTCTGTGTAATGTTGTCCATCCTTGTCAAAATTCAGTGGACCACAGATGAAGGAGTTTATTTCTGGGTTCTCAGCTAAATCCCACTGATCTGTATGCACACCTTAAAAAAATTATTTTGTTTATTTAAAAATTTTTCAAAATTTAAATTCAAGTAATTAACATATAATGTATTATTTGTTTCAGGGTGTATGCATATCTTTATGACAGTATCACAATGTTTTATTTACTGTTGCTTTTATTAAGATTTGAACTTTGAAAGTACAACTTTTAACCTTTGATTTTCTTTCAAGATTTTGATTTTTTTTCAAGATGGTTTTGGCTATTTTGTGGTCTTTTAAAATTCCATATGACTGTTATGATTAGCTTGTGCATTTATTCTCAAAGGCCTTTGTGGAATTTCTTGGGAACACATTGAATTTCCTCATTACATTGTATACTATTGCCATCTTATCAATAGTATGTCTTTTCACCATGGGGTTTCCTCAGATTTATTTAGGTTTCCCTTACTTTCTTTCAGCAGTGTTTTGTAATTTTCGGTGTATAAGACTTATACCTTGATTACCTTGATACCTCTATTCCTAAGTATTTTGTCAATGTTGATGTTCCCTAAAATGGAATTGTCATCTTAAAGTCCTTTTTGGATGATTCATTGCTAGCATATACAAATAAGAGAGATTTTTGTGTCTTGATATTTTGTCCTGTAACTTTACAGAATTAGGGAACTGGCTGTTATCATTTCTGTTGATTCTTTAGGAAGCTCTCTATATAAGATGATGCCATCTCTGGTCTCTGAATAGACCTAGTTCTACTGATTCCTTTCACATGTGGATTCCCTATTTCTTGCCTTATTGTTCTGGATAGAACTTTCAGTACAGGGGCACCTGGGTGGCTCAGTGGGTTAAAGCCTCTGCCTTCAGCTCAGGTCATGATCTCAGGGTCCTGGGATCGAGCCCCTCATCGAGCTCTCTGCTCGGCAGGGAGCCTGCTTCTCCTTCTCTCTTCTGCCTGCCTCTCTGCCTACTTGTGATCTCTGTCTGTCAAATAAATAAATAAAATCTTAAAAAAAAAAAAAAAAAGAACTTTCAGTACAATACTGAGCAAGGAGTGAAAGCCAGCATGATGGACTTGTTTGTGATTTCAGAGTAGAGCTGTCAGTCCTCAAAATTAAGCATGATGTTTGATTAGGGTTAGGGTAGCATTAGGGTTAGGAGTTAGGGTTAGGGTCCTGTGCTGTACAGAGCCCATTCTTCTCTGCCAACCAGCAGAGTGATCTTTTTCAGAACATACCTTTGATCCTGTCTGTGACCTACTCCCCAGCTGCCTGTCCTCTCCAGCCTCACCTCTCCCACCACAGCCCTCCATTTGTGGGCCTCCCAGGTATGTGGCCATCCCACATGTACCGCGGGCCTGACTCCAAGCCTTTACATGCTCTCTGCCCTCTGCCAGGAACACTCTTCTGCCCCACCTGCTTCATATCTGGCTTGTTCCCCTGTTGGCTGGACCTTGACTTGCTCCCTGGTGACCTGACTCATGTCTGCTGTGTATGTGGCCTTGTCTCCTATTTAAATGTAGTGCCCACTTTCCCTGTGCAAGTGATATATTAACCTGCCAGGTATGGGGCAGACACAGGGAAGTAGCCTTAGTGCCCCTGTAAAAAAATCAGTCTCAGGGTGTGGGTGGCTCAGTTTTTAAGCATCTGGCTTTGGCTCAGGTCATGATCCTGGGGTCCTGGGATGGAACCCCACCATGTCAGGCTCCCAGCTCAGTGGGGAACATGCTTCTCCCTCTCCCACTCCCCCTGCTTGTGTTCCCTCTCTAGCTGTCTCTCTCTGTCAAATAAATAAATAAAGCCCTAAAAAAATCAGTCTCAGAGGGGCTTACCACCCATGTTGACAGCGGGGTACCTTCTGTCCCCACAGGTAGTCCCCTCAAAGAGACAAGACTTCCAGCTTCTTGGGGCCAGGGAAATGTAGACCTGGACCTGGAAACTTACACTCTTGGATTCACGGCTGGGGCCTAAGCCCCCTCCTCTTTTCCCTTCCCTGCCCCCTGCAGCAAGAGGCCCAGTAGCCTTCAAGGGAGGACCCCAGAGGGGGTGGAGACAGTCTATGAGGGCCAGCGACAGCTCAGTCAAAGCAAAGTGGGGCAGAAAGCCAGCCCTGATAATTCTAGACAGTCTGTAGGCCATAGAAAGGAGGGCTGTGTGCTCCAAAGGTGCTCCAGTCCTGGCAGGTGGGGACAGGACCTGCAGAGGGTCGGCCAGGGGAGGCACCTGCAGGGTTTGCCTGGGAGCTCGGCACATGGGGGTTGTTCCTGGCTCCAGCATGCTGACTCTGGGACTGGTTCCCCACCTTTGAAGCCTCAGGCTCCCCTTTCTATAATGGGATGCTGATGACCCCCATCTCTGGGAGCAGAAGGTAGGGAGGCCCACAAGCAGACTGTTGGGTCCCCAATGTTGGGTCCCCCAATAATAGGTCTGTGATTAAAGGAGTGAGACTGATACACAGTGAAGGTCAAGCAAAGCTTTATTTCTCACCAAGCATCAAGAATTAAACCGACCGTCAAATGGACCGGTCGGGGCCGCCCCTTACAGAGAGGGCAACCTCTCTCTGTTTCACAGACTAACCTTTATTGAACAAAGGCCTGGCCTTTGGGCCTGGCCACGAAATGTGGTGGCCAGTGAAATTGTAACACACAGAGAAAGCTGCACAGTCATGCTAGGTGACCAATTGAATTACAATTTACCCTAGTGGACATTTGAACCAGCCTATCACTTTGGTCAGAATTGGTGCCCAAAAGGTACCCAAAGGGTAGGGCTCATACTCCTTGGTAGCTAGGAGACAGTATGCACCCCCACTGATTGAATGTCTCCACCTGACCTGACCCACCCTTGTGTTTGGGCTTTGTTACCTGGGACTGGTTTCCAGGACTTGTTTTTAAGTAAGTTTCCCTGGGAGGGGGGACAGGGTCAACTTAAGTTTTACAGCAAAATGGCAGTTCAGCCGGGGTGGGGCCGCTCTGGCTAAATAGGCCCTTATAAGACTTGCTCAGGACAGGCTGTGGGAGTGGCTGTTGCTTAAAGTGACCCAGGGCCGGCCTCCTTGAAGAAGATGCACATGTCCTTGGCCCCCAGCTTCAGGGTCCTGCTGCCAGCCTCTCCCAGTGACCCTCCTCCCACCTTGTCCCTCGTCCCTGTAGATAGGTGGTCTTCCTGAGCTCTTCCTGTAGAGGGGACAGAAGCCCATCATGGTAGGGCACAAGGTCACCTACTAGGTCTTCACCGACCAGCGGGCTGCCAGGCCTGTGTGGCCCCTGGGAGGGCTGGAGGGTGGTGGTCCTTGAGGTCTCCTGTGATCCCCGCAATGGCAGGATGTGTCCATGTAGTGCGTGGCCTTGGTCCACCAATTCTGTGAGCAGCACTTCCTCTGTGAGGTGGACGACCTGGTATGTGCGGATGTAAACATGAAGTTCTGTGACCATGTGGGCATGGAGATCCTGTCCTCCCTCTTTGGTACCCTGCACCCCAGTTTCTACCAGGTAGATCATGAAAACTTCAGTTACCAGTGCCAGTCACAGTCCCAGGCCCACATCCCCAGGGACCAGGGTGATGTTTACTACATTGGGGCCTTTTTTAGGGGCTTGGTGGTGGAGGTTCACAGACTGACCTTGGCCTGTCAAGGTGATGGGGGTCAACCTGGCCAGTGGGATCAAGGTTGTGTGGCATGATGAGAGCCACTTGAACAGGTACCTGCTGGACCACAAGCCCATCAAGGTGCTATCCCCAGAGGACCTGTGGGACCTGTGGTAGCTGGGCGAAGCTGAGATTGGATTTGTGCCCAAGAATTACCAGGGCATCTGGGACACATGAGGGGATGTCCCAGGAGGACCTGTGGGATCCGAGGCTGCTGGGCTGCCCTTCCCAGCCCTTCATGAAGAAGCTGAGATTCATGGCCATGCCCAAGAACCACCAGGACATCTGGGACTAAAAGGGGCTGTCCCCGTCTCCATCGGGGATGCTGTCCTGAGCAGAGCTGTCAGAGCGGGTTCCTACTTCTGTCCTTGAGGAAGACTGTGGAGCCCAGCCCTGCCTATATGGGCATGTCAAGGGCCCCCAGCTGCACCCGCACACAGGAGGCCTGCCTGGGGACACAAGATCCTCTGTTCATGGTCACTACATTCTGATAACTACTGGGTCATTTGCAGCTATGAACGGTTCCAGTTTTATGTCGGATGTTTTTCTCTGAAAAAACGTCCTTAAAAAGAACAAACGAGGGAAAAGGTTTTCTTCCTGGTTCTAGACAGACACTGCCTGGGGGGCTGGGAGTGGTCCTGCAGGATCCTTGGAGCCAGGATGGCCTCTGTCCGGGTCTTCCCCTCTAGTCCCTGCACCTTGCCACTGTGATGGGGCTTCAGGGTCAGGGCTGAACTGAGCTACCTCTCAGACCTCCAGTCCCCTGACTACCAGAGAACTTGGCTGTGGCCTCTAGCTCAGCCTCCAGGAGCACGGAGCCCTCTGGGTTATGTACGGTTTCAGCCTTGGTTTTATTTTTTATTTTTTAATTTAATTTAATTTTTCAAGTTTAAATTCATTAGCCAACATATAGTACATTGGTAGATTTTAATATAGTGTTCAGTGATTCATTAATTGCCTGTAACACTTAGTGCTCATCACATCATGTGCCCTCCTTGATACCTGTCACCCAGCTACCCCATCCCCCTTCCCTTCTGTACCCCTTAGTTTGGTTCCCAGAGTCCAGAGTATCTCATGGTTTGTCTCCTTCTCTCACTTCCCATTCAGTTTTCCCTCCCTTCCCCTGTGGTCCTCCACTCTATTTGGTATGTTCCACGTATGAGTGAAACCATATGATAATTGTCTTTCTCTGTTTGCCTTATCTCTCTCAGCATGATCCCCTCCAGTTCCACATATGTTGATGCAAATGGTGGGTATTCATCCCTTCTGATGGCTGAATAATATTCCATTGTATGTGGAATATTCATTTATTCCACATTTCATTATTCATTCTTTATTCATTCATCTGTTGAAGGACATCCAGGCTCTTTCCACAATTTGGCTATTGGGGACATTGCTGCTGTGAACATTGGGGTGCAGGTGGCCCTTCTTCTCACTACATCTGTATCATTGGGGTAAATACCCAGGAGTGCAATTGCTGGGTTGTAGGGCAGCTTTATTTTCAACTTCTTTTTTTTTTTTTTTTTTTAAGATTTTATTTATTTGACAGAGATCACAAGTATGCAGAGAGGCAGGCAGAGAGAGGAGGAAGCAGGCTCCCCGCTGAGCAGAGAGTCCGATGCGGGGCTCAATCCCAGGACCCTGGGATCATGACCTGAGCTGAAGGCAGAGGCTTTGACCCACTGAGCCACCCAGGAGCCCCAATTTTCAACTTTATGAGGAACTTCCATACTGTTTTCCACAGTGACTGCACCAGCTTGCATTCCACCAACAGTGTAAAAAGGTTCCCTTTTCTCCACAACCTCACCGACACTTGTTTCCTGACTTGTTAATTTTAGCCATTCTGACTGGTGTAAGGTGGTATCTCATTATGGATTTGATTTGTATTTCCCTCATGTCTGTTGGCCATTTGGAAGTCTTCTTTGGAGAAATGTCTGTTCCTGTCTTTAGCCTATTTCTTGATTGGATTATTTGTTCTGTGGGTGCTGAGTTTGTTAAGTTCTTTCTAGATTTTGGATATTAACCCTTTATATGATATGTCATTTGAAAATATCTTCTCTCATTCTATTTATTGTCTTTTGGTTTTTGTTGCTGTTTCCTTTGCTGTAAAAAGCTTTCTATCTTGATGACGTCCCAACAGTTCATTTTTGCTTTTGTTCCCTTACCTTTGGAGACGTGTCTAGCAAGAAGTTGCTATGGCTGAGGTCAAAGAGGTTGCTCTCTCTGTTCTCCTCATTTGGATTTGGATGAATTCCTGTCTCACCTTGAGGTTTTTCATCCATTTGGAGTTTATTTTTATGTATCGTATAAGGAAATGGTCCAGTTTTATTCTTCTGCATGTGGCTGTCCCATGTTCCCAACACCATTTATTGAAAATACTTTTTTTTTCCCATTGGATATTCTTTCCTGCTTTGTTGAAGATCAATCGACCATAACATTGAGGGTCCATTTCTGGGTTCTATTCTGTTCCATTGATCTATGTGTCTGTTTTTATGCCAGTACCATACTGTCTTGATGATCACTGCTTTGTAATACAGTTTATGGCCACCTGCCTTGGTTTTAAATGGCTATTTCTGTGCTGGTGATTGTGAAATATGGACACTCACTCACTCTGGATGCATGTCCCATTGGGATTTCTCAGTGCCTACTGGAGGGTCAGCACGTGTGCCCTTATCTGCCTGCAGTGTGTCTTAGCAAGTGTTCATCGTGTGTCTACTGTGAACTCAGTCAACAACAAGGCACAGAGCATGAGAGTGAGAACTAAGATACAGGATCCCTGCCCTCCTGGGACTTGTGATGGCCGGTCCTCCTGACTCACCCCATCCTCCTGACTCACTTCTTTCCTATTGTGATGTAATTGACACACAACTGGTACTGTTAAGCATGTTTCAGGGTACAGTTCAGTGGCAATAAGTGCATTCACTGTTCTGGACCTTCCACCTCCATCCATCACCACCACTTCCTCATCATCCCAAACTGAACCTCTACCCATGAGACTGAACCCCCTCATTCCTCAGCCCCAGCACCCAGCAGCTCCCTGCACCTCTATAAGTTGGAGTGCTCTCCGTCCCACACAAGTGGGATCCTCCAGTATCAGTCATTTAGGGACTGGCTTATTTCACATAGCACAATGGGCTCAAGTTCTGTTCCCATGAGCTTGGACCTGACACATGTTTCCCCCAAAGGAATGGCTCAGCCCTCTCCTGTCTAAGCCTCCTCAGTCTCCTCTGCTCCCCTCATTTTCCTCCTCAGCCTGAAGATGATCTCAACTGATCTGCAGCTTTGAAGATCAGTTCAGTCCAGATGCCAAGAACATACCCTGGGGGTCTCAGGCCTCACCAACCCCATCTGTCCTGTCCTCATCACGAGCCTGCATCCCCCCCACCCCCACCAGCTGGCCACCTGCTCCTCTCACAGATGTCCCCATCTCAGGAGAGGGAAACACCAAGCCCAGACCCTTGGATTCCTCTGTGACTTGTTGCTTTCCACCAACTCTCCCAGTAGTGAGGTGGCTACTGAAGAACATTTAATGTCCAAAACATTTAAAGGCATATGTGAGTCTTGCTGCCTAGGGCAATGGATAAGAGTTGTGGCAAATAGAAACCAAGCAGAATCACTGGAAGATAGGCTGAGTGATGAGGAGCTTTAGGGAAGAAGGGCCTGGAAGCTCTGACCTCTTCCTGAGCCCCTGAGACACTGCGTGCATGGGTTGGGGGCCTGCTCATGGCTGACCTGAGAAGGCCCTAGGCTCTGCCCTCTGGTGATTGTCAGACTTGGCAAGTAGGAAGTGAAGGCCAAGGCAGAGTGCTAAGAGGCCTGGCTGGTGCTGAAGGTGTATCCTGACACCCACACACCCAGAGCCCTCCTCCCATATAAAAAAACTGGATGTCATTTTTTTTTTTTTTTCAGAAGGAGGGCAGTTTCCAGATGTTTAAGGAAATCTCGCCCAATCGACAGTTGACCACTACATTCACAGAACAGACACTTCTGTGGCCACACATGACAAGGGATACAGATTTGACAAAATCAGTTCAGAAATGTCACTAAGCCAACAGCAGAACAGCAGTGAGAGGAGCAGCAGCAGTGAACCCTGGGGAGGGGAAGGACTGGCATTTGACTTGCTGCATTGCACTATTCGCGGTGTCTCAGATCCAAAGGCAGAGAGAAGTGGTGACACAGGAAAGGAATGTATTTCAGTGCAGCCGACACTGGAAGGCAGAGGACTGGTATGGTCTCAAGGTGTTGAAAACACTCCTGGGCTCTCTGTGAGGAAAATCTAGGACATAGCTAGTTAGGTGCAGGGGGTCAGTCAAGTTCCAGTCAGTCATTGTCTTGGGGTCCATTACGGGAGGACTTGCTGGTGTCAGGCAGTGGTTATTTCTTGAGCGGTCATTTTGGTGCCTGCCAGGTCTTTGACTTGAGTTAACAGATGAGCCCAAAGGAAGGACATCATCAGTTAGGAAGTACAGACAAGGTCAGAGTGGAGGAGAGTAAAGGCCTCTTTCACTCCAAGAGCAGGGGAGCTCTGAGCCTCTGCTACTTTCAATGAACTGGTCATCTAGTAAGTTACAGCCCAGGGCTTGCTTCAGTAGCCACACACAGCAAAGAACACAGACTTGACAAAGTTAGTTCAGAAAAGTCACTAAGCCAACAGTGAGCAGCAATAATGAAGCCTGGGGTGGGGAAGGTCTGATTTCAGGATTCTTCCATTATAATATTCATCATCACATTCTGGACTTGTCAGTGGGGCCAAGTCCCCCGGCTGAGGTAGCTTCCTACATGTTCCATCTGCCTCTCCCTGGCTCCCCCAGCCTGCACAGCCCTGTGCTCCTTCCTAGCAGAGGGTGGTTTTAACCAAGGTCAGGAAGATGGGGTGGATTTTGCCAACTCCACCTGCCGTCGCCCCCCTGTCCCAGGACTGCAACTGAGGAAAGTTTTCTTCAACTCCTCTTAAGGTCCCTGGCTGGGTCTGGAAATTGACAAAGACAGATGAACAGGACAAAAGCTGGCAATATGTATTGATTTTTTTTTTTTTTTGGTGGGAGCCTCACAAGAACATGGAGACCAGCAGAGGTGATTGGAGCAGACAGATCTTCTTACATTTTAGGCAAAGAAGCAATTAATGTGTGAATAATTGAGAGACACAGGGGTTTGAGCCAGGGCTGGTAAAGGGTAAAAAAGTAACTAGGAACATAAAGGTTAGCTTAACCAGATTTGTTCCTACAGCCTTTGTGGCCCTAAATTCCTTGACTCTGCTGATAAGCATGTCCTCCCTGCTGTCTGGGGAGAAAAAGTGCCACATGGGAGTATATGACCTGCTTCAGGGAAGAAGGGCTGATGACTGGGAATCAGACGGATCTTCCTGCTTCTGTTCTACGAAAAATTCTTTCAGTTTCTATATTTAATTTGCCAAGGTGCCGTATTTGGGGCAGTGTGTCCTGACTCTCACTGGCCTGGTGCTCTACTCTGTCTCCTCCTAGTATCCAGGACATTGAATGCGCTGCTGTGGAGACCTCCCAGCCCTGGGGCAGCCCCTTGTCCAGGGAGGCACCTGCTTCCAGGGGAGTGTTGCCTAGGACTTCCTACATGGGTGCTCTGTGGGTAAGGGTGGCCACCCTTCTTGGGGACTTTGGGTGACAGTGTGCAAATCTTACTTAGAGAAACTGACTTCATGTCCTGCAAATGTCCACCTGGTAGCGGGATCATACAGGAGTTCTATTTTTAGTATTTCGGGGAAACTCCATACTTTTTCCCAGCATGGCTGTACCAATTCCAGATGATTTTTACCTAAACCAAGGTTAATTCCAGGTGATCTTTTACCTATTTGTCCCTATTTTTCAAGAACCTCTCCAGCAGAGAATACCGGGAGAACATTTTCAAGGCCTTGCAAAGTATACTAACCATAGGAACAAACTGGTAACTCATAAACTTAGAATGAAGAACTGGTTGTCCTTCCATTTCTGGCTGGGGTGCCGGTCTATGGCTTGATCCCACCTCAGGCAGCTGGAAGGTTGACCTCCCAGGTCAGCTGCCACTGAGATGGCTACTGTTTCCAGAAATTGTTCAGGGTGTGGCCGGTTCCCCCACCTGTGCAGAGATCAAGTTAGCGACCTCTGACAGGGGAGTCATAGTTCCTCCAGACATGATTCCTCCCCCCTCCCCCAGTGGAGCCATCACACTGAGGGTTTAGGGGGACGGGAGCTGCCACTAGGCAAAACCACCTGAGATTCCCACTGTCCCTACCTGATCTTCAGATGTTCCTCAGTTACTCCTGAGCCTCTGGTGTCTTCCTGGAACCCTGACCTGGCTGTTTTCGGAGAGCTCGTCCAGCAGTACCCTCCCTTTTTGGGAGGGGGATTTGCTGGAATCCACAGTGTGTCCTGCTGCCCCACCTTGATCGCTTTTGAAGGCACATTGTCTGGGCCGTCCGAGGACCCAAGACTGTGGGTCTGTAGCCTGGAATGGTTCTGAGCAGAGCTGGTGGATTAGGATGGCTGCAAGGCACAAAGGCAGGTTTCCATAAAGATATCTGGGGTCCCTGGCACCTTACAGTTTTTGAATCAAAATCCTGAGATCTTTAAAATGCCAGCATTGTTAAAGCATGGGCCAGAAAATCTCTGTGCACCCAACACCACCTAAACTATTGTCCATTTTTTGCACTTGAGCTGAGTACAAAGGATTGGGAGTAGAAGCTTGAGGGGAGTTCCTGGGCCAGACTTTGTGTTTGGGGGCACAGACCATCCAGACAAGCTTGTGCTGAGAATCCAAAGGGGGCCTGTGTGGACATGTGCAGACACCTCTGTCTGCTGATGCCTCCTCAGTCTGCCTCAGTGCACCTGCTGCTGGGGGAGGGCCTGCCCCCTCCTCTCTACCTGAGGGCTCTCTCCTGCACAGGTCATGCCCCTCCCCTGTCACCTCCAGCCTGCAGCCTGGGAGGGAGGATACCCGAAGTTCCTCTAGCTGCTGGGGGAGCTCCCCCCTCCCCCACAATGGAAAACTCTCTCCTGTATCAGCATTACTTCTTCCCTGCCAGTCACTGCCAGCCTGCAGCCTGGGAGCCAGGATCAGCCCTGGGGACAGATCCAGTGTGGGTGTGATGTGGTCTCCCAGCAGGCCTGAGCACCAGGCCCAAATGGTGCTCACTCTCCTCCTGGGGCTCCCTGTGCCATGTCCTCCCTCAAGTTCCCTGGGCCCAACTCCTCCTCTGCTCAGGCATCACTCTCGGCCCAGGCTCCCCACGCTAGGACTGGGAGTGGGTCGTCTGGACCTCCTGGACTCGCGCTTCCATGCCTGTGACATGGGCGCAGGCTGGCCTCACAGACTCATCAGAGGAGACCCAGTGCAGGAAAATGCAGGCTGCCTCAATGGAAAAGCCAGGTGACATCAGAGGGAACGCACAGGACTTGCACAAAACATGGGGCTCATGGAGCCCAGTGTGGGATGTGGGCACCCAGCCAAGGGGCATGGGGAATCCTGGACAGGGTGGCCCCGGTGGGGGGAGCAGAGACCACAGAAGGATCACAGAAAAGGCAGGATACAAGGAAGATGACAGGACAGAGCTTCCCAAGGAGGGTCATGGAAAAGTCAGAGGGTCACAGAGACCCTTGGGAAAAATCAGAGGCCCTGGAGATGTTGGCTGAAATGCTGCCATTCAGTCAGAAAAGCTGTGTCACAAATCCCCAGTCAACACTTGCTGATTTACTCGTTGTTGCTTCTAGGAATCAGGGTGTATGGGCCATTAGCACTCACATTGCATGAAGTCTAGGATATACTTACTTTTCATCACTTTTCAGGACTAGATTTTTCTAGAAGTGCTAAGCATGGGTCTCTCCATTCTTTTCTTTGTGCAACCGGCCTCTGTTTTCAGGAGCAAATTCCTGGTGCTCATCACCACTGCTAGCCCTGAGGACTGCCCCCTGTCACCTCCCACGGTGGACAAGACCACATGGGTTGGGGGGTGCTCACTGATGAAGCCCCAGCGCTCAGTACAGATCAGGGACCCCAGATCTTCTGCTGAATGAAGGAGGGCATGAGGGAGGGAGGGAGGAGAGGGAGGGTAAGGAGGGAAAAGATGGTAGGAAGGAAAGGAGGAAGGGAGGGGAAGGAGGGGGGAGGGAGGGGGGAGGCAGGGAGGGAGTGAGGGAGAAAAGGAGGGGAGAGAAGGAGGATGGCAGGGTAGGAGTGAGGGAGGACGAGCAGAGGGAGGGGGGATGGGAGGGAAGGCTGCAGGAGGGGATGGGGGAGAAGGAGGGAGGGAGGATGAGTAGAATGGAGGGAGGGGAGGGGAGGGAGGAGGGAGAGTGACGGAGTGGGGGAGGGAGGGGAGGGGTGGAGGGGAAGGAGCGAGGGAGTAATGAATGAGAGAATAAATGAGGTAAGGAAGGAGGGAGTGAAGGAAGAGACATTGGACCTCGGTGTCATCACGTTCTCCCCAGGGCTGCTGGTTCCCAGACTAGACACCTGCCAGTCTGAGGGTGACCAGTGCTGTCCCCATAGGTTTCCTTTGCCAGAGTCCTTCCCTGGGAGCTCCCACATCTCTGACATATATTCCCCGCATGCCTATCCTTCCCCCTGGACTTGCGTGTGTTTGGTCTGTCCCTGTGAGACTATGTGACTTGGAGCCTGGTTTGGAGCAGAGTCAGGTGAAACTTTTCTCTGGCCTTGGGTTGTGAGTGATGTGTTTGCCCTCTGTGGTGTGTCTGCCAGTTTTCTGCATTTGCCTGGTTTCTGTGTGGGCCACAGGAGGAACCAGCCAGGTCCTCTGGGGTCAGGCTGTGGTGTCCCAGCAGGAACACGGGTCTTAGCCCCGAGATTGTGCCCATAATTCCTAAACGGGACTCTATGATTACACCTCATCTAATCCATTGGGCATTTCAATATTGAATAAGGGAAATTTTATGCCAAATAAACACAGAAAAAAGTGAGTCCACTTTGAAGATAGGTGGGCAGATATAAAGGTACCTATTGCGTGATTCTGCATATAGAAACATCTGGATCAGGTAAAGGATCAGAGGGAGAAAGCAGCATAGGGGCCAGGCTGGAGGAGAAATGCGCAGGGAGGGCTTTGGGTTCAGGGTCTCCTTTGGGGGAAGGAGATATCCTGCAGCAGTGTTCTGCGGTATGGTGGCACAGTGTTGGCAACGTGCTTAATGCTCGTGACGTATTCAAGTGCAAACAAGTAATTTCATTTAAAACAAATAATAAACAGTATGCAGACCATGGAAAGATAAAATAACAGTTAATATGTACCAGAGAGAAAGAATATACAGATTGGGGATGGAACATTCCTGCAGGCTGTCAGGGCTGGGGGATAGAAGAAGGGATCATTGTACAAGGAGCAGGGCTATGGGCTCTGGATGTGGCTCTGGGAGCCCTGAAGGGCCTTGAGTAGGGGCAGGGGTAGAGACAGGGGTAGGGACAGGAGCTGGGAGAGATGCAAGAGCAGGAGCACAGGCTGGGTGGGGCAGGGAAAGGGGGAGTGGCTCTGGAAGGGACACAGCAGGGGTGGGAGCAGGCACCAACTCTTCTGGGACAGCATCAGGCTCTCTGTGGGCAGGTGTCTGGTCACCTGCAGGCTCCTGGTCTCCTGAAGAAGTCTCTCCAGTTACCATCTCTCCCTCTGGAGCTGTGGATGAAGTTGGGGCCCATTCTGGCTCTTCAGAGGTGATACCAGGTAACCAAGGCACCCACATTCCAGAGACACACCCTTGCTCAGCTCATTTCTTTGGAGATCCTGGAATGATCCTGAGGGCCCCCCTGCCAGGTGCTCAATGCTCACCCTCTACCCCATGCCCCATCCATACAGTGACACCCACACAGCCCACCCACAACCCCCGTGAGGCCTGGGTGCAGCCAGTGCCCCGCTTTGAGGACACAGAGCTGGGTTCAGACCAGGTTCTTGCTCATGTGCAGGGCTATGAATCTGGACAGACCCTGTGCATCTCAGGACCTCCCCAGGCTCCCTGTCTGCACAGTGGGGTCTTCTACTTCTACAGATGCCATCAGGGGTAGACCTCTACATACGTTCCTGCTATCCCAAGAGCCTGGGACATGCACATGGCATGTGAGGATGAGTTAGGGGCTGAGCGGGGCATAAAACACAGCTTGGAGGGGCCTGAGTCTGCTCTAGGGTCCAGGCAAAGCCACCTTCCTCCTGCCCATCTTCCAGCCCCCATGGGAAGGTCGCAGTGAACTGATTCCGACCTTGTCCTCTCGTGACACAGACTTCCAGGGTCTCCCATTAGGTTTAGGCCCAGATCCTAGGGCCTCATCTGCGCCCATGTGCTGGGCAGTCCCCCCAGTGGTTCCTGGCATTCCTGAATCCTGGTCACACATCCCTGTGGAATTCTCTCCCCTCCAGCGTGGATGGCCCGTGTGACTACACTCTAAGGAATGGAATGGAGCAAAATGACAGGGTGTTGTTTCCAACCTGATGGAAGAAAGTCTGTGATTTCTCCTGGTTCTCTCTCTGTGTTCATTCTCTGTCTCTGTCTTCTCTGTGTGTCTCTGTGTCTCTCCCAGGAGCAGGACCTGGGGGCTCTGGGAGCGATATGAGAAAACTCAGAAGCCTATCTTCTTCCCATTTCCCTCTCCTGTTCTGGTGCTTGGTTCCTTCCTAAGCCCTCCTCACCCTGACCAGAGCACTGACTCTGGAACCTCTTCCAAATAGGGACCCTGAGGCTGCAACAAGGAGGGTACTGACCTTGGTCCCCAGACCAGTGGTCCAGTGCTCTGCCATGTTCGGCAAACCCATGTCCTCAGCCCCCCAACCCCCCAGGCTATCCTCTGCTCAGAAGGACCTCAAGGGAGTACAAAGCATTTTCCGAGGACTGGGAGCACCGTGGGTCAGGGAGGAAGATCCAAGGCCAACAGACTTTTCTACAAGCCTGTGGGACTCTAGGGACACCCCATCTCCACATCCCAATTGACAGAAAAGTGAGTTGAGGCTTTTTGTGTTGTTGCTCCTTCTGGACCTGGGGGGGGGGGCAGATATCTCTTCTACTTCCAGTAGCTCAGGATGGTGATGGATCCCAGACCCCAGACCCTGCCCTCTCCCAGTGCCCTGGCCACTCCCCTGGGCCTTTTGGGGCCCCCTGACCATCAGTCTGGCCCTCCCCATGCTATGGATCTGGGTTCTTGCCAGGGGTCCTGATGCCCCTGCCCTATTGCCCAGCTGTCTCTGACCTCTTTCTTCTTTCTCCCTTGTCACCCCCCTTGTTCCCAGGGTGTCTGCCCCTTCTGACCTCCAGCTGGGTAGTCAGAGTGGTGTGTGTGTGTGTGTGTGTGTGTGCATGCGTGCTGGCGCACATGCCTCTACCTGTCTGGGGATGCCCAAGATCATGTACCCACATGGGATGGGATCTGAGGGGCTCTCACCCCCAAAGTGAACCTCATGGAAGGTTTGGGGCTGGCCTAGAACTGGAGAGCAGCCCTGCACCTTGGACTCAGTACCCCTCATTTGTCTTGTCCCTGCCTCTCTTGACCCCAGGTTCCCAGCTGTCCCTGAGGGTTGGACATGGAAATGCTTGAACTTGGCCACTCCTCCATGCGTAGGTGGAGGACAGGTACACAGGCATCCCTCCCAAGAGGGCCAGGTGTGCACAGGGGACCTGGACACAATACCTGTACCATGACCCAGATTTGCAGCACATGTGCATGAGACCCATGGCTCTGCACCTGACCTGTCCCCCATGTTTCCTCACCACCACCAAGGGCTCTGTAACCCCAAAGTCTGCTTAGCCCTGGAACCATGCCTATCCTGGGCAGCAAGCCTCAGGGTGCAAGGCTAGGTGTGTTGAACATCTGGGGATGCAAAGGTCACTGGATAACCTCTGGCCCCTGCCAGCTGGGCTGGAATTCATACTCCCTCCCAGAGTCTAGCTAAGTGCAGGGCTGGGCCAGAGGACTTGGAGGCAGCAGTGGAGGCTGACTCAGGGCAGGGAGGAGCAGTGCACCCCTTCCCCTTCTCCTCTTCCTTCTGCTTTGTCTTCCTGGTAGGATCCTGGGACAGAGGTTCAGCCTGTCCCTGGCTGTAGCCCTAGCCAGAGTCAGAGGTGTGAGAAGGAGGAGAGAGAGGAGGGGCCCACCACCAGGATGTCCGAGTGTGAGGGCGTTGTTACTGTAATGAGGGACCCCATGGGCATTCAGGGATTTCAGCCCTTTTTAGACATGAGCTGTGACCCCAGGACTCGTCCCCTGCCCCATCCTTCATCTTCCATGAGGCCCCGCATCTCCCCCAGCCCAGTCCTTGTCTGCAGCCGGTCCTCCCTCCAGCCCCAGGGAATCCAGCTGCTCTGGGGGCTGCAAACTCATTACAAGCTGGAACCGAGTCAGCCCTATGGGGCCTGGTTCTGGGCCCTGGAGCCCCACAGTGAGGGGAGGTTATACGGGGCAGTAGAGGGGAGAGGGCAGAGTGGACTCCCCCTGGGTGCCATGGCTCCCTGGTCAGCACAGGCCCTGTTGTGTGCTGGCCCCTCGGGTACCCAGACTCCAGCTCCCAGGCAGGCTCTGGGAGGGAGACCAGAGTGTGTCTCCTGCTAACTCAGACCTGTCACTCTGTCCTGTAGCTACAGCCTGTCCCACCAGCAGCACTCCCTTTCCTAGTCATCTAGGAACACCCTCAGGGCCAAGGAGAACAGTCTGTCATCAAGCTCAGGGGCCAGGGTGTGGCTGGGCAGAGAGGGAAGGGCTCACTTTGGGCTCAGGGTGTCCCTGGCTGGGCTCACAGGGGCTCGGGAGGGCTGGCCTTCCAGCCCCTCTGCTGACCAGCCCTGTGACTAGAGCCATTTGCCTCCCCTCTCTGGGCCTTGCTTTCTGCCTCTGTGCAATGTGGTGATGCTGAATGATCGCTCCCATGGCAGGAGCATGTGGGGTTCTGGTGATTGATCTAAGCTCGGCACAGAGCCTGGACTGCAGAGTGCATTGGGGGACGGTGAATGGTGTCACCAGTGAGCACTCCTTTCCCCAAAATCAATCCAGCTCTTCCATGTAGCTACCAGGTCCCTAGGAGGCCACACTCCTGACATCAGGTCCCTGTGTATGGCTCTTCCTCATCAGTGGGACAGGGTGGAGACCCATGGGGTCAGCTCCTCTCTCTGAGGGCACAAGAGCAAGGAAGACTTTCTCTGGGATTCCCCAAGACCATATAAAAGGGGAGGTGGCTGCCCCCAAACAGGACATTGAAATTCTGCTTCTGTTAGGACCTGAGCATTGGGCTTTGGTTCTTTCAGTTGCTGGGCCAATGAGACACACACACTCTCCATGACTCATCCTCAAATGAAGAGCTCTTGGAGGGTCCCATGTATCCTGGACCTGGGGAGGGGAGAGGGGCCTGTCAAAGACAGGATCATGGAGACAAGGTGGTGGGGAAGTAGGAGGAGGCACCGTTTCAACCTGTACCCTAAAGTGAGCTCATTACCTACCAAAGAACTCCGATCACCCATGAAATCAGCCTGAGATTAGAATTATACACATCTGGATCTCTATGGGGGCAGAAGACGCCAGTGGGCAGGTAAAGCAGATTGGGAACGTTGGACTGATATCAGAAGATAAACAAAAGGGGGAGGGAGCCACCAGAAGCGACCCAATGGAAAGTAATACCCCAATACAAGAGTGCCCTGCGACTGGGACCAGCATCAACTTGGGAGTCTGGTTGAAAGCACTCAAAAAGAGCAAAGGATTGGGGGGAAATTGTGGGAATCGGGGAGGTTAGGGACAGGGGCTTAAGTCCCCAGACCAAGGACAGCCACCCCTGGCACTGAGCCAGAGAGAGTGCAGCGGAGAAACCAGGTCTTGGTCCCTGAGCCTCTAGCGCTTCTGAGAGTGCATGGGGTCCGGCTCCTGTGAGGGGCTGGGAGCTTCACCAGCTGGCAGAAGCACAGACTTTTTGCAGTCCCCATGTGTGCACCAAGCCGTGCTATCAGAGCCTGAGATGTGTTCCCCCCACACCCTCCCCTGAGAGAGATGCGCGAAGGTGCTAGTCTCATGCTGTCAGACCCAGAAAGCCTGAGTACTCCCAGCCCAGGCCAGCGGGAAAATCTCAGTGTGCGATCACTGCTTGGAACCTCTCCGGTAGTCTGGAGCTGCCCAGACAGCTGCCGGTGTGGTGGTTTTGGGTACAAGCGGGAGTTCCTGTGTCCCCAGAGACCGCAACTCAGAACGTGCTCTGCCAGCAGCCAAGGGGGAACTTATGTGCGCTGAAGCACTCAGAGGGGAACAGACTGAGGCTTCTCTCTGAGAGGGAGGTCTGGGTGCAGTTTGCTTTCCTCTAAACCTCCAAAAACCAAAGATAGGATCGTTTTAGGTCATGATTCTGAACCAGGATGGGAGACAGCCTCTCATGGCTCCTGACTCTAGGGCTGAGGGAGCCTTTCTCAGGCACAACAATGCCCACTGAACATGGGGGCTTCAGAAAGAACACATGCCTGGAGCAGGACCTGTCCCAGGATGGTGGCTGCTTTCCCCAGCTCCATAGGAAGAGGGACATCCTCTGCTTCTCTGGGTGGGAGTCCTCTGACCCACTAGCAGGCCCTGGAAGGGTTCTAGTCTGCCTCTGCAAATGCACCAGCACTGAGTGGGCCAATCACCATCCAGACATGAACAGAGACTATGTGCTGAGGGAGCACCATAGGCGATTCTGTGCAAATGGCCTGTGGCCAGCAGGGTTGGTGGCTTCAGTGCCCTCCAGCGGGCCCCCTTTCTCTGGATGGGAATCCTCCTGGAGTCTCTGCCCTCAGAGCTCCCTTCCTGCTGATTTCAGGACCAAGGGAGGGACTGTGGTGTGGCTTAGAAGGCTCCACCCAGCCTTCCTCCTTCTGCACACATCACTGCTCCCCAAGAAATGGGCTGCTGCTCCCATAAGCCCCATGCAAGGCTGGTTTAAGGCACTCATTCCCTCCATGGCCCAGCTTCTCTGGCTCTGTCACATACATGGTGGCCATGGCTGCCCGGCTGGGCCAGGAGTCCCAGGAGAGCTCTCCTTTCCCAGGATCAGGGTTCATATTCCTGCCCAGAGAAAGAAGTTCCATCTGTCCTTTGCGAGAGAAGGTAAATTCCTGGCCGGGTGGCCCTCAGATGCCTGAGGACTGAAGAGAAGGGTGATGAGCACCCCTGTCTGAGAGAGCAGTGAGCAGCACCCACCCCAGGCCGCAGGTGCACCCATCACCTAGCAGAGCTCGTACTCACTCCAGGAAACTCTGGCATGATTTTTCATAGATGTATTTTCAGAGGTGTTCAGAACTGCAGTGGTGGAGAGAGCAGGGAATGCGCCAATACTAATGCCCAAGGACATGGATGGTGGCTCTGTCGGTTAAGACACTGACTCTTGATTTTTGGCCCAGGATGTGATCTCATGGTGTGGGATCGAGCCCCATGTAGGGTCTGTGTTCAGTGCAGTGTGGGCTCATGATTCTCTGTTCCCCATCCGGACTCTCCCACGACTCTCATGCCATGCTCTCTCTCTCTAAAATAAATTACTAAAATCTTTATAAAAATGGAGTTATACAGAATGTACTTTTAAAAAAAATTAAAAATCCCAACATTGATTTTGCCATTTTAAACATTTTCAGTATAAAGTCTGGTAGTATTAAGCATATTTACACTGCTGTGAAACATATCTTCAGAATATTTCATCATGCAAATCTAAAATTCTGTACCCATTTTTATGTGTTTTTCATGTAGAAAGCATATTTATTTATTTATTTACATGTTTTATTATGTTCAGTCAGTCATCATACAGTACATTAGTTTTTGATGTAGTGTTCAGTGATTCATTAGTTGTAACACCCAGTGCTCATCACAACACATGCTCTCCTTAATACCCATCACCCTGTTACTCCACCCCCCTCCCTTCTGTAACCCTCAGTTTGTTTCCCATAGTCCAGAGTCTCTCATGATTTGTCTTCCTCTCTGATTTCTTCCCATTCATTTTTCCTTCCCTGCCCCTCTGGTCCTCCACACCATTCCTTGTGTTCCATTATATGAGTGAAACCATATGATAATTGTCCTTCTCTGCCTGACTTACTCCATTCAGCATAATCTCCTCCAGTTCCATTCATGTTGATTCAAATGGTAGGTATTCATCATTTCTTTCTTTTTTTTAAAGATTTTATTTATTTATTTGACAGATAGAGATCACAAGTAGGCAAAGAGGCAGGCAGAGAGATAGGGGGAAACAGGCTTCTCCTGGGGCTCAATCCCAGGACCCTAAGACCATGATCTGAGCAGAAGGCAGAGGTTTTAACCCACTGAGCCACCCAGGTGCCCTAGTATTCATCCTTTCTGATGGTTGAGTAATATTCCACTGTGTATATGAACCACATCTTTATCCATTCATGTGTTGAAGGTCAGCTTGGCTCCTTCCACAGTTTGACTATTGTGGACATTGCTGCTATGAACATTACAGTGCAGGTGCCCCTTCTTTTCACTATGTCTGTATCTTTTGGGTAAATACCCAGTAGTGAAATTACTGGGTGATAGGGTAGTTCTATTTTTAACATCTTGAGGAAGCTCCATACTTTTCCAGAGTGGCTGCACCAACTTGCTTTCCCACCAGTAGGGTAGGAGGTTTCCCCTTTCTCCACATCCTCACCAACATCTGTCATTTCCTGATGTTAATTTTGGCCATTCTAACTGGTGTAAGGTGGTATCTCATTGTGGTTTTGATTTGTATTTCCCTGATGGCTAGTGATGTTGGACATTTTGCCATGTGCCTGTTAGCCATTTGGATGTCTTCTTTGCAGAAATGTCTGTTCATGTCTCTGCTCATTTGATTGGGTTATTTGGTTTTTGGGTGTTGAGTTTGAGAAGTTTTTTATAGTTCTTGGATATGAGCCCTTTATATGACATGTCATTTCCAAACATTTCCCATTCCACAGGTTGCCTCTTTGTTCTGTTGACTGTTTCTTTTGATGTGTAGAAGCGTTTTATCTTGTTGAAGTCCCAGTAGTTCATTTTTGCTTTTGTTTCCCTTGCCCTTGATGATGTGTCTAGGAAGAATTTGCTGTGGCTGATGTCGAAGAGGTGACTGCCTATGTTCTCCTCAAGGATTTTGATGGATTCCTGTCTCACATTGAGGTCTTTCATCCATTTTGAGTTTATTTGTGTGTGATATAAGAGAATGGTTGACTTTCATTCTTCTGCATGTGGCTGTCCAATTTTCCCAGCACCATTAATTGGAGAAACTGTCTTTTTTCCCTTTGGATATTCTTTCCTGCTTTGTCAAAGATGAGCTGACCATAGAGTTGAGGGTCCATTTCTGGGTTCTCTATTCTGTTCCATTGATCTGTGTGTCTGTTTTTGTGCACATACCATGCTGTCACAGCTTTGTAACATAGCTTGAAATCAGGCATTGTGATGTCCTCAGCTTTGTTTTCTTTTTCAACCTTCCCCTGGCTTTGTGGAGGCTTTTCTGGTTCTATACAAGTTTTAGGATTGTTTGTTCCAGCTCTATGAAAAATGCCAATGGTATTTTAATAGGGTTGGGGTTGAAAGTGTAGATTGCTCTGGGCAGCATAGACATTTTAGCCATGTTTATTCTTCCAGTCCATGAGCATGGAATGGTTTTTCCATCTTTTTGCATCTTCCTCCATTTCTTTTCTAAGTGTTCTGTAGTTTCTAGAGTATAGATTCTTTGCCTCTTTGGTTAGGTTTATTCCAAGGTATCTTACAGTTTTTGGTGCTATTATAAATGGGATTGATTCCCTAATTTCTCTTTCTACAGTTACATTGTTAGTGTATAGAAAAGCAACAGATTTCTGTGCCTTGGTTTTGTATCCTGTCACATTACTGAATTGCTGTATGAGTTCTAGTAATTTGGGAGTGGAGTCTTTTGGGTTTTCCACATAAAGTCTCATGTCATCTGTGAAGAGAGAGTTGGACTTGTTTGCCAATTTGAATGCCTTTTATTTCTTTTTGTAGTCTGATTGCTGAGGCTAGGACTCCTAGTATTAAGTTGAACAATAGTGATAAGAGAGGGCATCCCTGTTGTGTTCCTGATCTTAAGGAAAAAGCTCTCAGCTTTTCCCCATTGAGAATGGTATTTGCTGTGGGTTTTTCATGGATGGTTTTTATGAAGCTTATGAAGCTAAGGAATGTCCCCTGTATTCCTATACTCCAAAGAGTTTTAATCAGGGTTTTATCTGTATTTTGCTCTATTTTGTCAAATGCTTTTCCTGCATCAGTTGAGAGGATATTATGGTTCTTGTCTTTTCTTTTATTAATGTTCTCTATTGTGTTGGTTGATTTGTGAATGTTGAACCACCCTTGCATCCCAGGAATAAATTCCAGCTGGTCATGATGGATAATCCTTTTAATGTACTGTTGGATCTTATTGGCTAGGATCTTGTTGAGTATTTTGGCACCCATTTTCATCAGGAATATTCGTCTGTCATTCTCCTTTTTGATGGGGTCTTTGCCTGTTTTTGGATTAAGGTAATGTTGGCCTCATAGATTGACTTTGGAAGTTTTCCTTCTGTTTCTATTTTTTGAAACAGCTTGGAAGAACAGGTGTTATTTCTTCTTTGAATGAAAGCCATGTTGGATAAGATATCATTGGCTGCATGTTCTTCTCATTTAATATCCTGAATATGTCTTGCCAGCCCTTTGTGGCTTACCAGGTCTCTGTGGCTAGGTCTGACATTATTCTGATTTCCTGCCTCTGTACATAAGAAATCTCTTCCCCCTGGCTGCTTTCTGGATTGCATTCTTGGTTCTAAGATTTGCAAGTCTTCCATTTTGAATTCTAATGTATATCTATAGACTATTTTATATTTTCTATGTACACTCTCATATTATCTGTGCATAGTCACAATTATCCCCCCAATTCTTATTCTTTTTGTTTCTCTTGCCTTATAACACTTGGTAGATTCTCCAAGGCAATGCTGACTAGAGTAGCATTGTTTGAAGATTTTAATATACCTTTCTCAATATCTGATTGAAAAAGCAGAGGAAACACTGGTAACAAATATGACCTAATTGACATATGGAACATTACACATTAAGTGCAAAATACATTATTATCAAGTGCTCCGAGGATATTTACTCAAGTAGAGGAAATGCTGGGCCATGAAGCAAGTCTACACATTTTAAAGCCTGAAATTAATTAGATTATATTCTTAGACCACATGGGAATTGAGCCATAGTCATAATGAAAAGAAAACCAGGAAGTCCCTCAACGTTTAAAAATTAAATGTAACTTTGCTACATATTCCAAGGGTCAGAGAAGGAATCACAAGGGAAATTCTCAACCTTTCCTACATCAGAGCTTGCAGGCAATGCCACCCTATCTGTGAAGAGCAGTGTCATTAGCTAGACAGGAGTTGAGCCTTAAGTCAGAGTTCTGCCTGTCCCAGCCTCACCTGGGAGCCTTGACTTGTGGTCCCCCCAACAGCTGCCCTTTTTGGTAGTCCTGGGCTAAGAGGGACAACAGGGCCATATGGAAATGGGAAGCTCCCCACTCCTAGTGATGATGGTACCCCCACCCAAGCATCCCTTTCTGGTGGCCCTGAGCTAAGGGAACAACATGGCCGTATGGAAATGAGAAGCTCCACGTCCTGAGTGATGACAGTGCTATTGTATCATCCTCACCAGTCCAACAGCCTGTTTTCTGAATGAAATATGACACAATAACAGGTTCTTGACCTTCTTTAAGGTTTGAAAATAATTTTCAATATGTGTTCTTTCTTCTGGAAAAGAAATAGACCCAAAAAGTCATCATGGCTTCCTGAGCACCTGCTCTTGAGAGCCATCACAGCGGCTCTTTGTGGAATTCTCCCTCTTAAACATCCGAACTATGATGTAGATATTATTGGTCACATTTTCTAGATGGTTAGACAGGGCCTCTGAGATGATTCGAGTCACAGAGGATTTGAGCGTCATAAACACAATTGGGATCCCAAAACTGATTCCAAATCCCTTGTTATTCCATACACGGTACTATTTCCCTCTTATCTCTGGTCTTCTCAATCTGGAAACATCTCAAGGATTTTCTTGTTGTGTGGTCAACTGGAATGAATTCAGCTGGCCTTTTTACCTCTGCCCACCACGATCACTAAGAATGGAGGACCTCTGAGTAAGATCCCAAAGATCCCTAGGAATAGACACATTATAATATTTTTCTGATGTTAAAGTTACTGAAAGAACTATTTTTTAAAAAATTGATTCAGTCTCTGGTATGTTCAGAGTATGCTGTAAGACAGGTCTGAAACAGCATTTAAAAACACTCGGCTCAGCCTCTTCTACAAAGTGAGACAATGCTTATAAACATTGCTAAACTATTCCCTTACCCACTATTACTTACTTCCCAACCATCGTAGTGTTTGTATGGTATGACTGTGTCTTACATTAGTCAAAATCAGCAGGAAAAGAACTAAGACAATGTATCCAAGCTTTAGGGGGGACTTAATGTTTAAATTAGTGTTGTGACAATGAGCTACTCTGTTTTACTCTGTAGTCCAAGGGAATGGTGCCAGACATCTCTAAGATAGCGGGAGGTTCTAAAACTCTGACTTTAAGTTATCTGTGTGCTTCAGAGATTTGGGCAGAAGAAAGGGAGGAGCCCAGCTTCTGTGAACACCTCTGTTACCTGTGTTGAGCATGGAACAGGTAAACTTCTGTAGGCATCATTTTGATTTCTTGGTAATATTGTTAAAGGTGTTTTTGTCTCAAGTTCCTCCCTTTAGTAGTAATTAGAATGATAATTGAAATTTTTTATCTTTTACCATCCATGGACTCCTGGGCTCCTAGGGAAGCTCTCCTTTAACATTTTACCAAGCTCAAAATGACTGGGCAAAACCTCAGAGCACAGGCCCTATTTCTGCCACAAGCACATGTTATACATCTGCTTCAAGAAGAAAAGGATAACCAAAAAATACCACTGCAAACACAAAGATAAAAAAAAGAAAAGAACCTCTCCTGCTCCCATAGATTAAAATTATACTGACTTGCGCATACTGAAAACATAAGAAAAAGTCTGTAACTTTCGGAATGTTCTTCCTCATGATGATGTGTAACAGTACCTAAAGCAAAACTGAAGTAATATAGAAACCTGCCCCAAATGTTCCTTCCCCAGAGCACTCCCTTCCTTGTGAAGATTGTGTCTCCCAGGTCGTCTTGACTTGGTTTGAAAAAAACCATCTTCCTTTCTCTCTAAAATGTTTAAAAGGGTTTGTTCCTTTACTGTTGACAATAACAATATATTTTTTTTTAAGTGAAAAATCTATGTTCCTGGTTCACACCTCCAACAGCACAGAAGGGTGGTTTTTCTGGTTCATCCTGGAGCTGCCCTGCAGAACCAAGCATATGAATATATTTTCCAGCACAAATGGGCTCATCCTAGAAGGATCCTTGGAATGTCTGAGAAGCACTATCCACTCCGTGGGTGAGACCAGAAGGTGATGCTCCTCCTGTTTGGAGCATTAATTTTGGGGTGTTAAAATTGCCTTGGAAATGTGGGGAACCCCTGCATTTCCTTTTTTTTTTTTTTTAAGATTTTACTTATTATTTGACAGAGAGGGAACACAAGCAGGGGCAGTGGGAGAGGGAGAAGCAGGCTTCCCGCTGAGCAGGGAGCCAGGTGCAGGGTTCAGTTGGAGTACCCTGGGATCATGACCTGAGCTGAAGGCAGAAGCTTAATAAGTGAGCCATCCAGGCACCCCAGTCATCGCACTTCCTAAAGCCCAAGGCTGGGAAGGTCTGAGAGCAGCCAACTTTGCCAGGAGCCAAAAACAGCTCCACAGGCAGAGCTGGTGCAGAAAGGGGAGAGGCAGGGCTCTGAGGGTGGTCTGCAGCCAGAGGGGTCCCTGGAAGGGGCCAGATGTCTTGGGGAGGGGGACCCTGCTTACCACCCTCCCATGGCTGCCCCAAGGAGCCAGGTGTTAGAGGGAGGAGGCACCACCTCCCGGAGTACCTGCAAAAGCAGGGAGGTGTGGGTGTAAGGTGGGTTGCCTGGTACAGGCAGGAGCTGCATCCAATGGGCTCAGGGCACCACCCTCCCGATCCATCAGCAGGTGGGGTTGGAACTATGTTCTCTGTGGGCAGACCAGAGCTTCCTTATGATGCAGAGGCAAGGCAGGCAAAGGGGCACTGGGAGAGAACCTGGACGGGTCCTGGCTTGGTGATTGCCAGCTGTGCACTAGTGTGGGGGTCCAGGAGGTAGGGTCCTTGAAGGGCACATGAAGAGAGTTCATTGTGGGGACTCAGATGGGTTTTATTTTTCCCTTGAAAGTATCTTCTGTCTGATGTCCATCAACTGGCTGTATCCCCCAGACCCCTGAACTCCAGAGCTCACACTCACCCAGGCTTTTGTGGGATGGGTTGTGGACTTTTCAGGTTTCCCATGTTCTCCAGGAAGAGTGCATGTAAAGACAGCTCACAGTCCCCAACTTCGTGGCGTGCCTCCATCCCCTGGCACAGTGCAGGTAATGGATGTTGAGCAGCACCCCGAGTTCAGCAGGGTGTCCCCTGTCCCCCACCCCACAGGTGTGGCATGAAGAAGCCCCAGAACAGTTCCCCAGCTTCAGCATTTTGTGCCCTGTCCGTGGGGTTGGTGGTAATGTACTGTCAGGTTTGTGCATGAGGGTCCCCCAGGTTCCTGCCCTCCACCCCCAGCACAGGTGTGGCACTAGCAAGCCCCAGAACAGTTTCCCAGCTTCAGCATTGTTCCCTGTGTTCCCTGGGGTTCATGGTGATGGACTGTCAGGATCTCACTGGAGGGTCCTCCAGGTTCCTGACCTCCCCAGGCACAAGGTATGGTGGTAATAGCCCCAGAGCCATCCCCTAATTTTAGCATTGTGCTCCGAGTCCCAGGGGATGGCAGTAATGGGCTATCAGGATCCTGTAGGAGCATCCTCCAGGTGGAGCCCTGGAAGCTGGAGGAATCCAGACCCCACTCAAGTTGCAGGAGGAACAGGTGAGTTTAGGTGTTCATTTGGAAGGGTAATTTTACTTGTCCAAAAAAGACCAAGCCATTGGTCTACTTTAGAATGTTGATAATTACTACTTAAGAAAGAAATATGTGTTTCAAAAAAAAAAAAAAGAAAGAAAGAAAGAAATAAAAGAAAAGAAACAAGTATATGTGTTTCCTTCTTCCAGGAACAGAAGCAGGTGTGCCTGCCTTAGGTCAGAGGTGCCTTCTTATTCCCAGCTGACAACACTTCTCTGATTGGGCCCCACAAGACCCAAAGTTTTGAACAGCAGCATCTGAGTCAGTCATGCATCTCATCGCAGGACGTGAGTGTTCCGAGAAAGCATCAGGGGGACATTGGCACAATGTCACTTACATGTCAGGACTGGAGGTAAAACTTCTTTTTAACCCAAAACCTCCTGGGCTTTTCTCTTTTCTCTAGTTGAGCCATGAAGTCAAACTGAAGTAGCTGTCCACATTCTGGCTTTGGTGCAAGAGTTACTCAGTTTCCCTGCAGGTAGAACATCGCAGGGAATAAATACCATTTTCTCTGTTCATTTACTGCTTGCAAAATGTAATCTCACTTCTGTTTCCTAGGAAGTCACTTGTATTAGAGAAGGAATATGAGATTTACTCTTTGTGTGTTTTTAGCATAGAATTGGATCCTTCATCTAAGAGCATTTATTCCCTTGGGCTTGGAGGATGGTTGAATGGCCACCATCTAGAGGTAGGTGGCTTTTTGCAGCCAGATAGAGACTTGCATGATGTCCTGTCATTTGTCAAAACTGATGTTTCATAATTGATTAGTGTTTTCATCAAAAGAGTTCCAGCTAAGGTAGAGGAAAAATTCAAAATTATTCAAAGTAGGCTTTTACCATTTAAAAGTAAAGCTTGACTTTCTAGTTTGACTCAATGTATCATCTAGATATTTTGACATGCTGTATTTTCTCTGTAGTTTCTTTGTGGTGGAGTCAGAAGGGGACTCTTTGGGAATTCTCCTGGATAGAGGCACGCTGGTGGCTTCAAGGAGATTGGTGGACTCCAGGAACCCTGGGGTGAATTCTGGAACTGCTTGCCTGATGCTGGGTGAGTCGGCTTATCCCACAGAGTTTGTTTCTCCTCAGGAAGTTGTTGGAAAGTAATGTCTGTGGAAAGGCTTTTTACACAGAAAATTTTGGGCTAATGAAGAGCAACTAAAAATGATGTTATCTGGGCTGTATTATTCTGTAAAGAATAGTTTCATAACCCCCGTCATAGGCTATGGTATTTACTGCCCAATGAGTCCTCAGAAGTCTACAATGAAAGACTCAGATCTCAGAGCACGTTCATGTTTCATTGATACATGACTGACAGTTTGCACGGGCAGGAGGGTAAGTAGAGTGAAATACGACAAATTTATGAAAGCCTTGGGGCAGTGTCATTTTGACAAGAGTGGGGAATCCTGGAGAGTTGCAGCAGACAGGGGAGTTCCAAGTCTGGGTAGAGCTGCCAGGGATCCTGGACAAGAGCAGAGTGCATTCTGCAGGAGGGTGTGGGCAAGGCTGGCTCCGGGGGTGGATCTGTGTCCCCCGTGTGACAATTGTGACAGGTCAGGGCTGTGAGCAGGTTCCTGGCTGAGGACAGGGGAGGCCCGGGTGGAGAGCTGGCAGGGCACCTTCTTGTGTGCCACCAGCCTCAGCTAACACACACGAGCTCTTCGTCTCTCCCTGTCCCTCCAGTTCAGACCTCTCCACGTTGTCAGGCTTTGACATTGGTTTGGACTTCTTTCTCTGAATGTGTGGAGTTTCACAAGCTAGATGATAAAATGATGGGTCATCAGAACATCTGTTCCTCTTGTATTTCCTGCTTTCCTTTAAGTCACCGCTGTGAATCGTACATGCCAGTGGGAGGGGCGAACTGTGCATTTTTATTTCCTGTTTTAATTAAATAATGGGAAACACACCTTCTGAAATATTAAAAGAATTTTTTGTGGGTGTTCATGTTTTTCTCTTCTGTGAATCACATTCCAATATTAGAAAATATTTTTTAAAGTAAAACACCACCACAGGGCTCTAACAGAATGCAGTGACCTTGGTGAGGAGGACACATGGAGACAGAGTGTATATTGTTGAGTAGCTCAGGGAGGGACTCATTGTGCTCCCAGAGAAAATCTACCCATCCCAGGGGGAGTGGCTGCTTACTTGGTGATGCTTCCTGGGCACTGAAACCTGACACAGTGATTCACTTGTGACTTGAACTGGGGAATTTATGAAGAAAACAGAATGAACTCTGGAGGGTGCCTGCATCCTTTGCACTTGGACACCTCCACGGAGTAAAGGAGCTCATCACCTGTGAGGCAGTCAGGATCCCTGTGGGTGTGTGCTTTGCTTCCTGGGAAGAGGTTATGTCTTCCTCCTTATCTGAACCAGAGCCATATTGTCTGATTATGGAGACTCAGACCTCTATGTGACCATGTCATTATTATTCTTGTTATTTTAAGAAAGCAATCTAGACATTGACTTTGAGATCCAAATATCAAAAGGAAAAACACAAGGTCCAGTATATACATGAGGACGGAACTTGTGGTGCCGCTCATTAGTATGGGTGATGTCGGGCTGCCCCTATGAGAAGGAACAGGGAATTTTATTTGGATAGAAGTGTGCTCTGCCCATGCAGTGTTTTATTCTATCCTTTTCCTTACTTCTCTGAAGGGAAAATAGAGTGGTGACTGGAGTTTGGTGTCTGATTTGAAGGAATGGGAGACAAGAGATTTGAAGGAGCAGTGTTCATGCTGATGTGGTGCTCCGTGCCCAATGAGTGAGGGTTTGAAGTTTGGACTTGGAAGCGTTGGTGTTCAGGGAGAATGTGGTCTGAGTTTCCCGCACACAGAGTCACTCGGCTGGTCTGCTTAATCAGACCCATTCCTGATTTTTTTTTTTTTACAGATTTATTTATTTATTTATTTATTTGACAGAGAGAGATCACAAGTAGGTGAAGAGGCAGGCAGAGAGAAAGGAGGAAGCAGACTCCCCACTGAGCAGAGAGCCCAATGCGGGGCTCGATCCCAGGACCCTGAGATCATGACCTGAGCCGAAGGCAGAGGCTTTAACCCACTGAGCCACCCAGGCGCCCCCATTCCTGATTTTTGAAGAGCAGCTTGAAGGTGGCTTGAAACCCTAGGGCACTGGAGGAATGATCTGGAAGGGACACCTGAGTGGGCCAATGTAGACAAACCCAGGGAATTCCTGAGCTAATGAGGAACATGTTTCTGAGACTGGAGTTGGCTTCTCTGAGCAGCATTGAGCTGGGGAGGAAAGCAGTCTCTGGGTCTTGGGACTCACCGTGTCAGCAGGGGAGTCAGATCAGAGAGCTGGTGGTGGCCTTCGCTCTTGATGCACAGGCCAGCTTGCTCCAGGGTCAGGGCTCTGCTCCCCAGCCAGCCCTCCTGCCACAGATGTGATAGGAAACTTGCTTCCTGTTGGGTTCTCCAGCCCTTGTCTCAGCAGGGGGCTTGGTGGGAAACAGCTGCAGGCAGCATTCTGGACACTTGCCCAGTGTGCTCCTGGTTTCCTTGGATGAGGCACTGCAGGTGTCCTCTGCCTGGTGTCTGTGAATTCAGCCAGCAGAAATACTTCTTCCGGAGCCACACCCCTGAGAAATCCTCCACCCCTCTGTGCTGTGTGGAAATGGCTGGTTTTCATTTGGAACTGAAATCTCAGCTCCTGCCATGAGGTTCCAAAGCCACAGAGCACACCAGTCTCCTTGAAGCTCTAGTTCCACATGGGGGCTGATGTGCAAGACTTAGAGCAAACCTGGGCAGCCTGCTGCCTGCTGCTGCTGCAGGTTCCTTCCTGGAAAGTGTGCAGCAAAGCCTAGTTTGTGATGACGTCCCAGGAAAGAGGGACAGGTGCACCATTCTGCTCCAGCACAGGAGGATGCCAGGCGTCAATCACACGTGGCTGGTGCAGGGATGAGAGATGTCTACTTCCCAGGACCAGGACCTTGGCCAGAGGGAGATTTGGACCCTGGGATGCTTCTGTGCTCAGCTTTCTCAGGTGAGCACATCAGGCAAGGGGAGGACGTGTGTGTGCTCACCTGAGATGGAGCAAGGTGTCTGGTTTCAGGTTTCATGTGCAAGTGGATTCCTCTTATGGCTCATTTTCCTGATGGTCTTCAGGGTACTATAGGGGGACACACTGTCCCGGGCTTCCTGGCTGTGCGAGAGCTCTGGTCACCTTTTCCCCTAGGGCTCTTGACTAAGAAATTGCAGGGAGTCAGTGGTGAAACCATCTGAGTAGACCTCCGTTTCTCTCTTGCTGAGATGACCTGGTGACTGTGATAATTGCTCTGGAAATAGAAAGCAGGAGACAGGACTGGGATGCTGAAGAGAGGGTGGCAGTGGTGATTGTTATTTACATGGGGCCAGGTGGGTCTTCACTAGGAAGGTGATGCTTGAGTCAAGTTCAAAAGAAGGTGAGTGATACCATATCAAGAGTCTTCTAAATAGAAGGAAAAGTATATGTAAAGGTCCTGGGGCAGGAGCATACCAGGTATGTCTAGGAGCAGCAAGAAGGCCTGATCACAGGAGACCAGTTAGGACATGACCTCAGGGAGGTGATAGTACAGTGACAGGAAACCATTACAGGGCCATGACCCCATGGGACCCTGTTTCACTGGGCCATTTTGGCTATAGTGTTGAGAACAGAGGACACAGAGTTGAGGATGGGCAAGGGAGGTCAATGATGAAACTCTTCCAGGAACTCAGGCAAGAGATGGGCTCTAGTGTGTACCAGACAGGCAGGCTTGGAAGGAGGGGTTAGTGCTATTCAGGGTTCCTATCAAAGATGGAGCTCACAGGATTTGCTGATGGGTTTGATATTGGGAGTGAGAGAAAGGAGGAATTGAGTTAACTCCCAGCTCTTGTTGGTTGTCCCATATGAGGCAAAGGAGAGGTTTCTGGGGTGGGAGGTAGTCCGTGTTCTGCCTGCTGAGGAAGGTGCCTTTCACAGTGGATCTGCTGATGTTTGTGTCTGGGAGAACATCTACCCCCTTGGCAACTTTCAAGTACCAGTTTTCCCCGCTTTTCTCAAATTTCATGGTAAGACACTTGGCATTTTGGAAAGATCTATGTTATTACCCAGCTCCAGTAGCTAGAAGAAACCTGAGGAGGATTTCCCTCCTATGAAAAAAGTCAAAAAGTGGGATCGTGTTCACCATCTATTTTGTGGGGAGCCACTACAGAGGTGGCGTGCACCCCAAACAGCTCCTTCCTGGGTACTGCTCTCTGTGTCCAGCCACCAGCACTTTGAGTTGTGTCTGTGAGCATCTGCTGTGCTTTATCTCCATTTATTTTGGGCATCCATTAGGGCATGTGTCCCGAGGCCTAAGAAGAGCCAAAGAGAGGGAACTTTTGGTGTCTGAACATGCTCACTTATTTTTCAGTAGAAATGAGTGGTCATTCCTTTTTCTGTTTACATCATTTTTGCTGGGAAAGCTTTCCTAGGAACACTGTATTTCCGAATAGCAGGGGACCCTGTACCCCATCCTGTAGGGTTAGCTTTCATCTCCATGCTGCACAGAATATTCCATGACCTGCAGATTTTATCACTCAAACATGGCACCTTTGACCACCTTCACCCCTTTCCCCCTTTCCCTGAATCTGGCAACCACCAATCTGTTCTCATTATCTATGGGTTCAGTATTTTTTTTTTTCCATGTGGAATGTCCATGAGAGCCTCTGGCGTTTGTTTTTCTGTGTCTGAGTGACTTAGCGTGATACTCCCAATGTCGATGTTTCCATGTCTGATTATTGTGAATAAGGCTGCCATGAACACGGGAGGGCATCTCTCTTTTGGTGGGAGTGTTATTGTGTTCACCAAAGAAATACTCAGTAGAGAAATTACCAGGTCATGTGTTGTATTCATTTTTCCCAGAACCTCCATAGCAAGTGTCACAGTGGCTGCACCAGTTTCCGTTCCCACCAACAGTGCATAGGGTCCCCTTGTCCACACACCCTTGACCACACCTGGTGTCTGTCTCTGGGATGATTATCGTTCTCACAGTTGTGAGGTGATAGCTGATTGCGGTTTTGACTTCTGTTTCCCTGATGACAATTAGTGATGTTGAACAACTTTTTCTGTGCATGTTGGCCACCTGGATGCCATCTTTGGAAAGTATCTATTCACATCTTCTCCCCAGTTTTTATTCAGTTTTTGTGTGGATTTGTAGGAG
Source organism: Mustela putorius furo (assembly GCF_011764305.1). Classification (NCBI taxonomy): domain Eukaryota; kingdom Metazoa; phylum Chordata; class Mammalia; order Carnivora; family Mustelidae; genus Mustela; species Mustela putorius. The sequence goes on along the minus strand of NW_025422123.1, from coordinate 10,073,924 downwards.
TGTTTTGTGTATTTTGGATATGAGCCTCTTCTCACACATACAATGTGCAGATATTTTTTCTCATTGGGGAGGTTGCCTTTAAGGGTTTGATGGTTTCTTTTGTCATGCAGAAATTTCAGTTTGATGTCCTTCCACTTGTTTATTTTTGCTTTTGTTGTCTCATGTAAAAGTCTCTTCCCCCAAACCAGTATCAAGAAACTTACAGTCTGTGTTTTCTAGTTGGAGGTTTATGGATTCAGTTCTTATGTTCAAGTCATTTATCCTTTCATGTTTTGGATGTGTGATGTAAGAAAGGGATCCAGTCACATGGTTCTGCATTTCGTGTCCAGTTTCCCCAGTACCGTTCACTGAGGAGAAAGTCCTTTTCCCCATTGTATATTCTCTGCTCTGTCATAAGTTAAGACCATACATGTGTGGGTTAGCTTCTGAGGTTTCTTTCTTTTCTTTTCTTTTCCTTTTCTCTTTCTTTTCTTTCCCTTCCCTTCCCTTCTCCCCTCCCTTCTCCCTTCCTTTCTCGTTTTACAGTTTATTTGTTGGGAAAATATTTTTCCTGTAGGCATACATGCAGTGTGGACTTCATTGATGATGTCTTCATACACTTTGGTAGGACTTTTCTCTGTCATCTGCGTTTTTGTAGATGAGTAGATGAATCTATTGCTTTCAACAGGTTGAACATTTGGGCAGAACTACTGAAGTAGTATTCTATTCTTCCATCAGACACCAGATTGTGTCTGCTTGTCTTCTTTTGTGATGTTCTCAGTTCTGATGATGTATATCTATATTTCCTTTTCCGTGGTAGGTTTATTTATTTTAATATTTTTTATTTTTTAAATTAGCATATAATGTTTTATTAGCCTCATTGGTACCGGTCTGTGAATCGCCAGGTTTACACACTTCACAGCACTCACCATAGCACATACCTCCCCAATGTCCATAACTCCGTGGTAGGTTTATTCAAGTGAAATTACTTTCTCTTAAAAGTGTGGATTCCAAATCATCCTTATAATATATATTTACCTGAAACAGCATGTTTAAAGAAATGCATTTATTGGAAGCCACGGTTGGAACAGGACATAAATATTATTAATTCCCATTCAATGTTAATAATTCTTCAGAGCTAAGTTTAAATTCTTCCATCGTTTTTTTTGTTTGTTTGTTTTTGTTTTTGTTTTTGTTTTTGCCTGTCACAATAAAGTTTATTATGAAAACAGGCTGGTGTGGGGACAAGGGGACAGACAAGTACATTTAGGTTGGGTGGCTCAGGTGAAGTAGTGCAGCTTCTTCACATTGATGCCATACTCGCTGAGGGCAGGGGTCAAGTCCTCCATGGTTAGAGTGTACTTGTGGTCCTTGCTCTTGCTTCGGGAGCTGCCAGAAGTTGTGCCCTTCATTTTGCAGTGCTGTAGGGCATCGTTGGCAATATCTGAGATGAATTTCTGGGCAACTAGCGAGATGAGCCGAATTATGCGTGGGTCCGAAGCCTCAAATTCAGCATGGTTCAGGTAGTAACCAGTCACTGCGTCTGGGATCGTAGGCATATAATCTTCCAGCTGCATCAGGAAATCCACCAGAGGCGTGCTGGACACCACCGGCTTCACGTCTCCGTTGACCGCACTCGGCAGTACATAAACCCCGTTAGACATGGCCCCCTCCGGGGGCGCCACGCCGCTAGCCGACACCGGAGCGGCCCCGCGCCGCTCGGCAGGCTCCCCGGCCCGCGCCACCATGGGTCCCGTGCCCCCTGCCGCAGCTCCAGCCCCAGGTCCCCCTGCAGTCCCCGCGGGGCTGGCCTTAGCTCTGTATTCATTTAATATATGAATAAATAAACCTTGCCAAAGGTACTATGATTATCAGTTTCTGAATTTTCTTTTTTTTTTTTTTTAAGATTTTATTTATTTATTTGACAGAGAGAGATTACAAGTAGGCAGAGAGGCAGGCAGAGAGAGAAAGGAGGAAGCAGGCTCCCCGCTGAGCAGAGAGCCCGATGTGGGACTCGATCCCAGGACCTTGAGATCATGACCTGAGCCGAAGGCAGCGGCTTAACCCACTGAGCCACCCAGGCGCCCAGTTTCTGAATTTTCTATTGTGTTCAGTTGACCTGTGTGTCTGTTTTGGATGCCAGTACCACACCGTTTTTTTGACAGTAGGTTTGTAAACTAGCTTGAAATTGGAGTGTGGTAACTCCAGGTCACTTAGTTGCTTGCTTGCTTGCTCTTTTTTTCAGGGAGATTATTTATTTATTTTTACTTACTTTACATTTGTATTCTAAATGTTTTTCTTTCACTTTTTAAAAAAAAGATCATGTAATATGTTATTTGTTTCTAGGGTACAGGTTTGTGATCCTTTCGTTTTACACAACACACAGTGTTCACAACAGAACATACCCTTTCCATGCCCATCACCAGCCACTACAGTCCCCCAACCCTGTACACTTCAGAAAACATGTTTGTTTCCTGGGTTTAAGTGTCTCTTCTGCTTTGTCTCCTTCTCTGGTTTCATTTTGCTTCCTTTTCTCCTCTCTTCCCCTAGGACCCTCTGTCTTATTTCTTAAATTCTGCATATCATCCATGAAATAATTGGGGCCGCCCATGGTTGTTCAGGCCTTAAGGCGGCATGCAGCTTATTCCTGCTCTGAGGTTTCTGCACAGCTACAAAGGGCACAATTTCCTCCTGGGTGGCAGGTGGAGTCCTGGGGTATGGCTCAGTGGTCCCCAGTATGGAGGGCTTAGGGGTCGTGCCTAGGGGTCATGCCTCTGGGGACGGAAGACTTAAAACCCATTCTAGGGTTAGGGTTAGGGCCTACAGGCATTGCAGTTCCAATCTGTGGGTGCTGAGGCAGGCTACCAGGGGGACTGAGGTGAGGGAGGTAGAGAGGTGGTACGTCTAGATCTGGGTTTGTAACGGGGGGGGGGTCGCCTATGCTAGGGGTGGCCGCAGTAGGGTATATAGGTTTCTCTCACTCTGAGGGTTCTGTGCAGCTCCAAATGGCACAATTTCATCTTGGGTGGCAGGTAGAGTCCCGGGGAATGAATCAGGGGTCCCCAGTATGGACGCCTTGGGGGCCATGCCTCTGGGGATGGAAGCCTGAAAACCCAACTTAGGGTTAGGGTTAGGACCTAGGAGTATGGCAGGCTCCATCCACTAGCGTTGAGGTGGGATCCCTGAGGGGCTGCGTTGAGGGCATGGGTCAGGCGGGGTTAGGACTTTGGGTTTATGGCCAGGTTGGTTGCTGTTTGTGGGGTTGGCCTCAGGGGGGCAGGCAGGTTACTCCCACTCTGAGGGTTCTGTGCAGCTTCAAATGATACAGTTTCCTCCTGGGTGGCTGGCGGAGCCTTGGGTGTGGCTCAGGGAATCCCCAACCTGGAGGGCTTGGGGGCCAGGCCTCTGGGGACAGAAGCCTGAAATTCCAACTTAGGGTTAAGTTTAGGACCTATGGGCATGTCAGGCCTGACCTGTGGGTGCTGAGGCATGCTATCTGGAGTGCTGAAGTGAGGGCGGTGGTCAGGTGGTGCGTCCAGCTCCAGGTTTGAAACCAGGGGGGTTGCCAATATTAGGGGTGGCCTCAGTGCAGTATGCAGTTTTTTTCCAGCTCTAAGGGTTCTGTACAGGTCCAAAAAGCACAATTTCCCTCTCAGTGGCAGGAGGAGTTGGGGAGTGGCTCAGGAGTTGCCAACATAGCAGATTTTGGTGCCATGCCTCTGGGGACGGAAGCCTGAAAATCCAATATAGGGTTAGGGGTTAGGGTTAGGGCCTCTGAGCATGGTAGTCCCCATCTGCAAGCGCTGAGGCTGGCTCCCTGGGGGCTGAGCTGAGGGCATGGGTCACGTGGGGAGTAGGACTTCGGGTTTGTGGCCAGGGTGGCAGCTATTGATGGGCTTGGCCTCAGGGGTGCATGCAGGTTTCACTGCTCTAGGGGTTTGTGCAGCTTCAAACAGCAGAATTTTTTGCAGGGTGGCTGGTGGAGTCCTGGGGTGTAGTTCAGGGACCATGCAAGTTTCTCCCACTGTGAGGGTTCTGCACAGATCCAAATGGCACAATTTACACCTGGGTAGCAGGAGGAGTCCATGGGTATGGTTCAGGGTTCCCCAAACTGGAGGGCTTAGGGCCAGGCCTCTCAGGACGGAAGCCTGAAAAGCCAACTTAGGGTTAGGGTAGGGCCTCAGCGCATGGCAGGACCAGTCTGTGGGTGCTGAGGTGGGCTACCGGAGGGCTGAGGTGAGGGCGGTGGTCAGGTGGTGCGTCCAGCTCCAGTTTTGTATCCAGAGAGGTCACCAATGTTGGGGGTGGCCTCAGTGGGGTATGCAGGTTTTTCCCGCTCTGAGGGTTCTGTGCAGGTCCAAATGACACAATTTCCTCCTGAGTCCTGGGGAGTGGCTCAGGTGTCCCCAGTCTCATGGGCTTGGGGGCTAGGCCTCTGGGGACAGAAGCCTTAATACCCAACCTAGGGTTTGGGTTAGGGCCTAGGGGCATGGCAGGCTCCACCTGCTAGCGCTGAGGTGGGCTCCCAAGGGGGATGAGTTGAGGGCATTGGTCAGGCAAGGACCAATAGGACCAATAGGACTTGGGTTTGTGGCCAAGGTGACCACTATTGATGGGGTTGGCCTCAGGGGGGCATGCAGGTTTCTCCCGCTCTGAGGGTTCTATACAGCTCCAAATAGCAGAATTTCCTCCAGAGTGGCAGGCAGAGTCCTGGGAAGTAGCTCAGTGTTCCCCAACCTGGAGGGATTGGGGGCCATGCCACTGGGGAAGGAAAACTGAAAACCCAAGCTAGGGTTAGGGTTAGAGCCTAGGGGCATGGCAGGCCTGATCTGCAGGCACTGAGGCAGGTTATCTGGAGGGCTGAGATGAGGGCAGTGGTCAGGTGGTACATCCGGCCCCAGGTTTGTAACCAAGAGGGTCGTCGATGTTTGGGATACCCTCAGTGGGGTATGCAGGTTTCACCACTCTGAGTTTTCTGCACAGCTCCAAATGGCACAAATTTATCCTGAATTACAGGCGGAGTCCTGGGGGAGTGGCTCAGGGATCCGCAACCTAGAGGGTTTGGGAGCCATGCCTCTGGGGACAGAAGCCTGAAAACCCAAACCTAGGGTTATGATTGGGCCAAGGGGCATGGCATGCTACATCTGCTAGTGCTGAGGCGGGCTCCCTGGGGGGCTGAGTTGAGGGAGTGGGTCAGGTGGGGAGTAGGACTTCGGGTTTGTAGCCAGGTTGGCCACAGGGGGTCATGTAGGTTACTCCCACTGTGAGGTTTCTGTGCAGCTCCAAATGGCAAAATTTCCACCTCGGTGACCCGTGGAGTCCTTGGGTATGGATTAAAGTTCCCCAGACTGGAGGGCTTTGGGGCCAGGCCTCTGGGGATGGAAGTCTGAAATCCCAACTTAGAGTTAGGGTTAGGGCCTAGGGGGTATGGCAGGACTGATCTGGGTGCACTGAGGCAGGCTACACAGAGGACTGAGCTGAGGGTGGTGGTCAGGTAGTGTGTCTGGCTCCGGGTTTGTAGCCAGGTTGGTTGCCAATGTTGGACTCAATGGAGTGTGCAGGTTTCTCCCACTCTGAGGGTTCAGCACAGCTCCAAATGGCACAGTTTCCTTCTGGGTGGGAGGCAGAGTCCTATTGTGTTTCTCAGGGGTCCCCGAACTGGAGGGCTTGGGGGCCATGCCACTGGGAATGGAAGCCTGAAAACCCATCCTAGGTTTCGGGTTAGGGCCTTTGGGCATGGCAGGCCCCATCTGCTAGCACTAAGTGGGCTCCTTGGGGGGCTGATTTGAGGGTGTGGGTTAACAGGAAGTAGGACTATCAGGGCGGCTGCTCTTGATGTGGTTGGTCTCGGGGGCATGCAGATTTCTCCTGCTCTGAGGGTTCTGCACAGCTCAAAACAGCAGAGTTTCCTCCAAGGTGGCAGGCAGAGTCCTGGGAGTAGCTCAGGTTTCCCCATCCTGGAGGGCTTGGGGGGCAAGCCTCTGGGGATGGAAACCTGAAAACCCAACCTAGAGTTAGGGCCTCTGGGCATGGCAGGCCCCATTTGCTAAGGCTGAGGCAGGCTCCCTGGGGGGCTGAGTTGACGGTGTGTGTCAGGCGGGGAGTAGGACTTTAGCTTTGTGGCCATGGTGGCCACTACTGATGGGGTTGTCCTCACGGGGATCATGAAGGTTTCTCGCACTGTGAGGGTTCTGTGCAGCTCCAAAGGGCACAATTTCCACCAGGGTGGCAGGTGGAGTCCTGTATACCCTGAGGGGTATAGCTCAAGGTTCCACAACCTGGAGGGCATGGGGGCCAGGCCTGCGGGGACGGAAGCCTGAAATCCCAAATTAGGGTTAAGGTTAGGGCCTAGGGACATGGCAGGCTTGATATTCAGGTGCTGAGGTGTGCTACCTGGAGGGCTGAGGTGAGGGTGGTGGTTAGGTGGTGCTTCCTGCTACAGATTTGTAACCAGTGTGTCGCTGATCTTGGGGATGGCCTCAGTGGGGCATGCTATTTTCTGCTTCTCTTAGGGTTGTGTGCAGCTCCAAATGGCCCAATTTCCTCCTGGGTGCAGGCAGAGTCCTGGGGAGTGGCTCAGGTGTCCCCAATCTGGAGGCTTTGGGGGCCATGCCTCTGGGGATGGAAGTCTGAAAACCCAACCTAGGGCTAAGGTTAGGGCCTAGGGGCATGGCAGACTCCATCTGCTTGCACTGAGGTGGGCTCTTTGGGGGCCTGAGTTGTGGGTGTGTCTGGTAGGGAGTAGGACTTCGGGTTTGTGCCCAGGGAGGCTGCTAGTGATGGGGATGGCCTCAGGGGGGCATGAAGTTTTCTTGCACTGTGAGGGTTCTGTGTAGCTCTAAATGGCACAGTTTCCACCTGGATGGCAGGCAGAGTCCTGGTGAGTGACTCAGGGTTCCCCAACCTGGAGGGCTTGGGAACCAGGCCTCTGGGGATGGAAGCCAGAAATCCCAACTTAGGGTTAGGGCCTAAGGGCATGGCAGGCCTGATATCTGGGTGCTGAGGCGGGCTACCCTGAGGGCTGATGTGAGGGAGGTGGTCAGGTGTTGTGTCTGGCTCTGGGTTTGTAACCAGGGGTGTTACCAATGTTAGGCTTGGCCTCAGGGGGGTATCCAGGTTTCTCCTGCTCTTGGGTTCTGTGCAGCTCACATGGGCACAATTTCCTCCTGGGTGGCAGTCGGAGCCCTGGGGAGAGGCTCAGGGATCCTCCTTCTGGAGAGCTTGGGAGCCATGCCTCTGGGGATGGAATCCTTAAAACCCAATCTAGGGTTTAGGTTAGGGCCTGGGGCATGGCAGGCTTTATCTACTACACTGAGGTGGACTCTCTAGGAGGCAGAGTTGAGGGGGTGGGTCAAGCAGAGAGTAGGACTTTGGGTTTGTGGCCAGAGTGGCCGCTGTTAATGGCTTTGGCCTCAGGGTGGCATGCAGGTTTCTCCCATTCTGAGAGTTCTGAGCAGCTCCAAATGGCCCAGTTTCCTCCTGGGTGGAAGGCGGAGTCCTCGGGTGTGGCTCAGGAGTCCCCTACCTAGAGGGCCTGGGAGCCAGGCTTCTGAGGACAGAAGCATCTAAACCCAACCTAGGGTTAGTGTAAGGTTCCTAGGGCATGGCAAGCCCAATCTGTTGGCATGGGCCAGGCTCTCTAGGCGGCTGAGTTGAGAAGGGAGGGTCAGGTGGTGCATCAGACTTCGGGTTTGTGGGGAAGGGGGCTGCTGAATGTGAGGGTGGCCTCAGGTGTCATTCAAGTTTCTCCCACTGTGATGGTTTTATGCTGCTCCAAGCAACATGGTTTCCTCCTGGGTGTAAGGTAGAGTCCTGGGCATGACAGACCAGATCTGCCAGCACTGAGACAGACTCCCCAGGGGCTGAGTTGAGGCAGGGTGTGATGCAGCACGTCAGACTTCGAGTAGATCTCTCTCACAGGTGCCTGGCTGGATGACAGGTGGAGGAATGATTTGGGATCTTTTCTCCTGAAATAGCAGGCATCCTTCAAAACCCTGATGGGCGGGGGGAGGAGGGGGGGCTCTCTGTCACTCTGAGTGCAGGACAAGGGATTTGGGAGTCCTCCCAGATGAAGTTTGTTCTATGAAGGTGGCTTCCTTCTGAGATCACTATGGCACCACACTGCATGGCCATTCCTGTGGGACAGAAAGCACGCTGCTGTATTTATTCTCCTTGTACACTGTGGCTACCAAAGAGGAATCACACACTCACACTCACAAGTTCACACATACACCTCCATTCCTGAGCATCACTACCATGGAAACTACCGTGAATTCCCATTGGGCTGCAGACCTATAGACATGCCATTCAAGGTGTCCATAAAGGAGGATGGAGATGGAGTTCTGGCTAAAAGGATGGAAGTCCTTGCCTCTGGGGGTGAAGAAATTAGATCTTGTCCAGAAGGTGCTACATTCTACTCAAAGAAGTGATGTGATCCTAGGATCTTAGAGACCAGGGATGGGCACAGACCTTTCTGTAAAGTCTTCTGTGAAGATTTTCTGTTAGGTGTTTCAGTCCATGTGGTCTCTCTGACAATGACTCCACTCCTGCATTTTGGCATGAAAGCAGCCACAGACCATCCATAAGTCATGTTCCAGCCACAACTGATTGACAGAATACAGGGGGAGGTCCCATTTGGCCCATGGGTAATAGTTTCCCACACTCCAGATCTGCAACATGATGGAGGATGCAGGTGAGGGCTCTTCTTTTCCAGTGGCAGAGTGGGAGTACACCGGGATCTATCCTGCGTGACCCTGGCCAGTTCACTTGAAAAAAAAAAAAAAAGATAGTTAGATTGGTGAACAATTAAGTCCTCAGGAACTTGTTCCTTGTTCCCCCCTGCCCTTTCTCTGTAGGCCTCGAGCTTCCCACAATATGTTTGTCTGTGGTTGAATTCTATGTAGGTATTGTTTGGCTGAGTAAGTCCCCATTGCTGGTGGGTATATCATGTGGGTGATATACCACACAGATGGTCATCTTGTTCAGGCCAAGACCATGAGCACATTTAGGGTTCTCCTGAATTAGCAGAGGATTTAGCATGTGTGGGCTTCAGGACAAGTCTGATTCAGCACTCAGAAATGTTATGGCCTGGCTTTCTGGGCCCTCTATGGCACTGGCATGGGACTGGCCTATACCACTTCTGCAGTCATGATGGAAAAGTCCCTGGTCTGGGGGTCCACACTGTGCTTGGCTGTGCAGGCTGAGACCTGAGGTTCCTCCCACCTCATTGGCTGGGACCAGGTCCTATGCCCATGGATGAGCCAATCCCTGGAGCCAGGAAGTGGAGCCGTGGAGATTGGCATAGGTTGTTAGGACCTCTGTTGTAATGACTTTTCTAATGGCAGTGGTGGCAAGATCTTCTGGGATGCATCTGTTAATAAAACAAATATTAATTTCTGATAGTAGGTGGGTCCAAGGTGTTGGCTTAGCACCTAGCACCTCAGTCCCAGCCCCTCGGTACTACTGTACTACTCTACAGAGACAACGGCTGAGAATGAGCAAAGCGGATGGAAACTGATCTGGAGTGCACAAGGCAAGGGTGTGTCTGTGTGTAGGGGGTTGGTGATAATAGCTCTGGCCAAGCTGTATCTCCATATTATCTAGGTTCAAGAAGGTTCGGGAAATCCGTGGTGTTTCACTATCCATCATTTTGCAGATGAAGAATATGCCTTTTGCATGGAGTATGGCAAGACTTGTTTCAAGTATTCTGTAGTTGGTATGGAGGTCGGGGAGTGCAGCACCCTCCATCTGCTAGGATAGGCATGAGAGGCTGAGTGCCCTCAAGAAGGTGTCTGGCTTTGACAGGGCTCACTGTGAGCCTGCCCACAGGACTGACAGTTTTGTTCTAAGGATGGAGTATTGGAAGAATGTGGTGCCCCATGTAATTCTGGGAAGAAGACAGATCTGGAGTCCATTGTAGGGTTACTTTGTGGGAGTGGTGGTGAGCTGCAGCATCTGCTTCAAGAGATGTCTGTCCTTTATTGAGTGCTGGGTGTGGTTTCTGTGACTTTGTCCTAAAGGCTGGGATTTCCAAGGAGTGGGATTTTTTGGCTTCCCCGTAAGGGTTGGTCCACCGGGAGTGGGCAAGTCCTGTTCTGCTGAGAAGTGTGTCTCTAGCAGTTTGAGTGTGTATTACAAGCCTAGAGGTCAATGGGGAGGCAGTTACAATTGCCAGCAGGCTATTGGTATTGATAATTTTTATGGGTGAATTCTGTAGGTTGAGATGTTAGATCTTATGGTTAGGGATCCTCATTAAGTGCTCATAAAAGGTGGTTTTTCTGAGTTTCATATTTCATATCTTTTTGCTTCTCATAGCCCTCCTTGTACTTGGTATTCCAATGAGCAGTGCATTACAACGTTGCCTGCATTTTACATGTGTGTTGATGAGGATTTGGGAAAGGAAAATGTTGTCAGTGCTTCCACAAATTGTACACTGGAACAGCCAGATAATAAAATTCTATTTTTGACACAAAGTAGGAAGTATCCTGCTGTGATTCTTAGTTTAAACCAGGAGAGGGGCCCCTCTTTGGGTAGTGGTAATGAGTACCATAGGCCTTCCTAGGGAACATTATCAGATTCTATTGGAAACTTGGTCTTTGTTACTGTGGAAGAATCATGAGTCAACCAATTATTTGTCTCCTGTTTCATTTTCCATGAACATTTCCACAGTATTTGGTTTCACACGCCTACCATTGTGAAATCATCCCAACTTTGGTACCGGCTCACCCTTCTCTGCCAAGGGTATGTTTGGGCCAAGAAAAAAGACATTTCTGGGTGACTGGGAGACTCTAGGACCAAAATGCTGTCAGTAGGGAGTTACGGGGATCCTAAATTCCAAACCAGCTCCTGACACCCAGATGAAATACATTTCAGGTTAAGAAACTTCAGATAGAATTTTGTGTCCATGATGGCAACTGAAGAAAATGTGTTATCCCTACACCTAACCTTAACCCCTAACTTTAATGCTAAAACCTAACCTGACCTTGAAACCCAAACTGGAACCCTGAATCCCAAACCTGAAGTTGAACCCGAAGTCTGGACTCTGAATCTGAGTCTTGGATCCAAGTCCTGAACCACTAAGCCAAACCATAAGTCAGAACTTTGAGTCTTGAACCCTGAACCCAAATCCCAGCATGAACCCAAACCCCAAATTTGACCTTGAACTTTATCCCATAAGCCCTGAGTCTTAAACCCTAAATCATAAACCTAATGCCCTAAGTCTAACTGTTCCCTTGCCCGTCACTCTAAATCCTCACCCTGATCCTAAACCCAAACCTGATCTAGAACTCTGACTGAAACGTGCACCTGAACCCAAATTCAAACCCTTCATCACACTTTGTTTATGTATTCCCCATTGATGGATATTTGCAGATTCTACCTTTTGATTCTTGTGAACACTGTTCGGGTTGGGGGCTGGGGTAAGGGTCTTGGATTGGGGTCAGCACCAGGCTTGAGAGCAAGCTGAGGTTAGAGTGTGGGTCTACATTAGGGCCAGGGTCATGTTCAGTGCCACTTTTTGGGTTAGAGACTGTTGTCATTCCATATTGTTTCCAATTCATTGTTCCTTAGCTGTTTTTGGAGAAGCTGGGGGATATTGAGCTCCATACAGCTTGAATTTCCAGAATTAAATTGCTTCAGCTGTAACCTGGGAGGGAGCAAGTGCTTCTACTGAAGGGTGAGCTCCCCTAATCCTGCACTGCCTCCACTGCCTTCGGAGTGCAAGACCCCAGCTCCCTCCTTAGCCTGGCCTGCATAGCCTCAGCTGGGACAGGAGACTGGCCTCTTCAGGACCACTGTAGAGACTTCTGGAGGACATGGGGCCACTCCCAAGCTGAGAGTACAAGCTGGGGAGGATGTGGGTCCACATCCACACTGACAGGACCTGCTGTGGTGGATGTGGGGCTGCATTCACACTGACAGCAGTCTAGCCCCCACCAGACAGCCGCTGGAGGACAAGGTGAGGAGAAACCACCTGAGCGGGGACTGGCGAGGGGGTGCGTGGTCTCAGGACCCCATTGAGGAAGGGCACATTGTGTAGACACTGGTGCTTCTGTGGTTTTGTGTGTGGTGATGTGGCCTCCCACGGTGCTCTGTGCAGGGCCTTGGGCTCTCCCCATTCTGGGCTCAGAGGTGCTCCCCAGGTCCCTGCATCTGTGTTTGTGTGCACACGGATTTGGTTCCTGGGGCTCCTCAGACAGTCTGCAGTCAGGGAGCACCTGCCTGTCTTGGTGCTCATGCTCCCCCCGCCTGTGCCCTGCAGGATTCTTCCCGTGTCCACACCCACTTCAGGGCTGGTCCAGAGTCTAGAAGTCTGGGAGCACCGGTGCAGACTCTGTAGATGGCTTGGGGGGAGAGCAGGTATTTTCCCAGTGTTGGTTCTTCCCTGAGCACAGAGTGTCTTCATATCTCTGTGTGTCTCCTTCCATGTCTGTCATCAGTGTCCCATGGCTGTCAGGACAGGTCTGTCACCCTCTTTGTTCAGAGGACTCCTAGGTATCTTGTTCTTTTGGATGCAGTAGTAAATGAGATTGTTCTTTGTAGTCTCTTTCTGATGGTTCCTTTGGAGCACATAGCAATGCAAATGATTTGTGTATATTGATTTTGTTTCTTGCAAGTTTCTTGAATTTATTCGTTCTTTTTGCCTTAAACTGCCAGTTATTTTACCAGCAAAATGGGTTTATTTGGGAATAGCAGAGAATCACAATCTGGGATGAGCAAACTATGGTCACATCACATGCAAGTGCAAGAAACAAAGGAGAGGAACATTATTTCATGGAGAAGGAAGAAGTTGGGAGGGTTGCTTGGAGGGAAAGTCCACTGGAGAAAGGCAGGGGTTTGGGGTGATGGAGGATTCTCACCAGCTGAGCTGTGGGGATGGTGGATTTCTTGTAGGAGATGAACCCTCCAGCTTCTCCTATGGGGCCTGGAATGGATGAGTGTCTACTGTGGGAATTTTATTGTGGGGTCTGTAATGGACACTGACCGGCAGGTGCCCCCTTCCAGCTTCCCCAGTCTACTTTACTGAGGCTTCCCTTCATGCTTTTTCCACAGTTCTAACCAGGTTGTGGTGGAACATTGTGGATAATTGGAATTCTGAATCCCACTGCTTCTACTGCACCTGAGACCGTGGGGGAGCCCGATTAATCCTCCCACAAGTCTCTTGCTAACATGTGGCCTCCTCCAAGGGCGAGTGGCCTCTCCACAGTGGGTGAACTGGATCTGGGAAGGCTTGGCCTCCATCCCAAAGTCTGATGTCCTCTCTGCTTCTGTGACATGCTAATGTGGATGTTTGGAAGAGTCATTTACTCTGCGGTGATTGCACATCTGCAGTAACTTGATACAACAGCACAAATACACTATATCTCCACACTCAGACTCCACAGCTGTCATTTCTTTACCATGTTTGCCACTTCACAGGGGCTACTTCAGTGCATTTCACCCCAAACAGGAACACTGTCCCATGGAACCACCATATAACCTGAAATGAGGAGATCATTACAGATTCCACCTTATAAAATGACCATATGCCCACTTAAACTGTGTCTACCCACCCGACTGTCTGAAATATCTTTCACTATTCTCCAGGTCTCTTCTGGTTAGGGTGAGGGTTAGGCGTTAGAGGTTAGGAGTTTAAGGCTATGGTTTAGGATTTAGGATTAGGGTTAGTTTAGGGATAAAGTGAGGGTCAGGTTCAGAGTTCATGTTCAGGGGGTTGATGAAAGTGGGGGGATTGCTGGGATAGGCCCAGCTTTGCTTTCAGATTTCTCCTGCCCTGAATCCTTTCTGGGGTTCCAAATGGCAGGGTTTTCTTGTGTTGTAGGCTTAGTCCTCAGATATTGCTCAGCTGTCCTCACTCCCTGGGGCATTACAGGCAGACCCTTGGGGATGGACCTCTCAGAATACAACCTAGTTTAAGTGTTAGGGCCTTGGACCTAACTGGACCAAACTGAGGGTGCATCGGTGAGTTTCCTGGGGCAGGGGGATGGGGGTTTGAGTTGAAGGTGTGGGTCACGATGAGTGTTAGGATCCAGATTTGTGTTCAAGGGTGAACTAAATGTGGGTGTGGCCTCAGGTGGATATACAGATTTCTCCTACTCTGAAACCTTGTCAGATTTCCAATTGTTAGGGGTTCCTTCTGGGTGGTAGGCGGAGTCCTCTGGTATTGTTCAGGTATCCCCAACATGTAGGGCATTCATGTCAGGACTCTGGGGACAGAACCCTGAAAACCCACCCTAGGGTTAAGGTGAGGGTCTAGGGGCATGTCAGGCGTGAACTACCCAGGCTGTTAGATTTCTACTGGGGGATGAGTTGACACAAAATGTCAGGGTGAGTGTCAGGCTCCAGCTTTGTGCCCAGGAGGCCGCTGAACATGGGGGAGGGGGTCCTCAGATGGCCATGCAGATTTCTCCAGCATTGAATCTTTTCCAGAGTTCCAAAGGGCAAGATTTCCTTCAAAGAGTCCAGCTGAGTCCTCTGCTGCTGCCCAGGTATCCCAAACTCCTGCTCTTTGGAGCACGGCCACTGGGGATGGACCACTCAGAACCCAAACAAGGGTTTGGGTTAGGGCCTAGAGGCATTGAATGACAGATCTAAAGGTACTTTTGGGAGTGTTCCAAGGGCTGAGTTGAGTGCCTGGGTCAGAGTGACTGCTGGCTCTGGGCTTGTGTCCAGAGGTCCACTAAATATGGGTGTGGCCTGAAGTAGGCATGCAGATTTCTCTTGCTCTGAATCCTTTCTGGAGTTCCAAATAGCACAGGTTCCTTCTGGGTGGCAGGAGGAGTCCTCTTGTATAGCTCAGGTGTCGGCATATCCTAAGGATTGAGAGTCAGGCCTCTGGGGACAGAAGACTCAAGGCTAAACCCATTTTCAGGTTTAGGGCTGAGAGGCATGGCAGAGGTTTGTAGGCCTTAACATGAGCTTTCCAAGGAAGTGAGTTGAGGGCTTGGGCCAGAGGAGTGTCAGGCTCTCTGTTGTGTCCAGGGACCCCTGAATGTGGGGTGGATTCACATGGGAATGCAGATTTGTCCTGCTCTGAATCCTTTCCGGAGATCCAAATGGTAGGGTTTCCTTCTGGGTGGCAGATGGAGTCCTGTGGCAGTTTTTAGGTATCGCAATGTATAGTACTTGGTGGCCAGGCCTCTGGGGACAGAAGCCTCAAATTCCAACTGAGGGTCAGGGTGAGGCCCTGGGGGCATGGCAGACCCAATCACCCAGAGCTGATGCAAACAACTTCCCAGGTGCTGAGTTGAGGGCTGGGGTCAGGGTGAGTGGCTGGCTTCTGGATCGAGTGTAGGTGGCCAAGGAACATGTGGGTGGTCTCATGTAGGCACACAGATTTCTCCAGCTCTGAATTATTTCTGTGGGTCCAAATGCCACAGTATCTTTCTGGGTGCCTGGTGAGACCTGTTATTTTTCAGATATCCCAATGTGTAGAGCTCAGCTACCAGGCCTCTGGGGACAGAAACCTGAAAGTTTAACCTAGGGTTGGGGTTAGGGCCTAGGGGCATGGCAGGCCTGATTTTCCAGTCTTGAGGTGAACTCCTAAGGTGGTGGAGTTGAGGGCTTGGGTCAGGGTGACTGTCAGGTTCCGGGTTAGTGTCCAGGGGACCACAGAAAGTGGGAGTTACCTAAAGTGGGCATGCAGATTTCTCTTGCCTTGAATCCTTTCTGCAATTCCAAATGCCATGATATCTTTCTGGATGCCAGGCCCGCTCTTCATTATTTTTCAGATATCCCCAATGTTTAGAGCTTGGCTGCAAGGCCTCTGGGAACAAAAGCCTATAAGTCCAACATAGGGTTGGGGTTAGGGCCTACATAGGGGTATGGCAGGCCAGATTTTCCAGTGCTGAGGCAAACTCCTTATGCCACAGAGTTGAGGGCCTGGGTCAGGGTGACTCTCAGCCTCTGCCTTAGTGTCCAGAGGACCACTGAAAATGGGGTTGCCTCATGTGGGCATGTATATATTTCCAGCTCTGAATCCTTTCCAGAGTTCCAAATGGCATGGTTTTCTTATGGGTGGCAGGCAGATTCCTGTGGCATTGCTTAGGTATCCCCAAAGTGCAATGTTTAGTTGCCAGGCCTCTGGAGACAGATGCCTCAAAGCCCAAGCTAGGGTTAGGTTTAGGGCCTACGGGTATGGAACGCCTGATCTGCTCGCACTGAGGCCAACTTCCTGGGGGCTTAGTTGAGGGTGTCAGGCTCTGGCGTATGTAGCTGTGATGAGGTTTAGAATAGAAGTGAGGTCCAGAGCTGACAACTGAGAAAAAATTCTTAAGACATCTCTGGTGCAGAGAGGTGATTTGATTCAAGTATGGGACAGGACCTGTGGGCAGAAAGAGCTGCTGCACTGGGATTGTAAGGGCTGGCTGATTATATACTATGGGGGGGATGGTAAGGAAAAGGGAGGTTTCAAAAGCACTTTCCTATGCTAAAGAGTACCTACAAGATACCAGAGGTCCTGCCATTGTCAGGTTACGGTGTTTTTGCTTTTAGTAAGGCATGAACAGTAAAATAGTTGGCAGCTTCCTGGAGAAATGTCAGGACATGCTATCAATGACATGCTATCACATGTCCTTATCAAAGAAGAGAAGAAATTTAGGTTTAGAAGAAATTTAACTTTGTTTACATTTCCCTCTGCCTCAGCCCCCCCCTCAATTTTAGGGTGGGGAAGAGGATGTTAGGGCTTTAAGAACTGAGTTATGGGTCTTTGCAAGTTAGGCTATTGATAAGGAAGCCTCTTCCTTATAAATCACTAGGACATTTGTGAACTGAGGGAAATTCAGGTCTTGCAGGATTTTGATCTCTACAATTTAACTATTTGTTTTTCCTTTAGGGCAGCCAGGAAGACCCAAGGAATGTCACAATATCCCATGGGGGCAGGGTTGTAGGGTGCCAGCTTCTGGTTTGTCCTCAGCTTGCCTTCTGTTCCCTCATCAGCTGGGGGCCTCTGAAGGTGGGTGGGTTCAGGTAAGCATGTAGATTTCTCCTGCTCTGAATCCTTTCTGGTGTTTGAAATGGCATGGTTTCCTTCTGGGAAACAGGCAGAGTTCTTTGTCTTTGCTCATGTTCCCCAACGTAGGGCTTGGGAGCCAGGCCTCGGGACACAGAAGCCTCAAAGTCCAACCTTGGGTTACAGTAAAGGACTAGAGCATGGCAGGCCTGATCTGCAGGCAGTGAGGCAAGCTTCCCCAGGTGCTGAGTTGAGGGCCTGGGTCAGGGGAGTGTCAGTCTCTTAGTTTGTGTCCAGGGGGCCATGGACATTGGGTGTGCCCTCATGAGGCATGCAGATTTGTCTTGCTCTGAGTCCTTTCCGGAGTTCCAAATGACACGAGTTCCCTCTGGGTGGCAGGATGGGTCCCCTTGTATTGCTCAGGTGTCCACAGTCCCTAGGGCTTGGGAGCCAGGCCTCTGGGGACAGAAGACCCAAAGCTAGACCTATTTTCAGGGTTAGGGCCTAGAGGCATGGCAGAGGTTTGTAGGCCTTGAAGGGAACTTTCAGAGGGACTGAGTTGAGGGTGTGGATCAGAGGAGTGTCAGGCTCCCTGTTGTGTCCAGGGGTCCCTGAATGTGGGGTGGATTCACATGGGCATGCAGATTTGTCCTGCTCTGAATCTTTTCTGGAGAAACAAATGGTTGGGTTTCCTTCTGGGTGACAGATAGAGTCCAGTGGCATTTTTCAGGTATGCCTAATGGGTAGCACTTGGTGGCCAGGCCTCTGGGGACAGAAGCTTCAAATCCAACCAAGGGTTAGGGTGAGGGCCTAGAGATATAGCAGACCTGATAAGCCAGTGCTGAGGCGAACAACTGCCCAGGGACTGAGTTGAGGGTTTGGATCAAGGTGAGTTGCCGGCTTCTGGATCGAGAACAGGGAGCCACTGAATGTAGGGGTGGCCTCATGTGGGCACGCAGACTTCTCCTGCTCGGAATCCTTTCCATGGGTCCATATGCCACAGTATCTTTCTGGGTGCCTGGCAAGACCTGGTATTTTTAAGATATCCCCAATGTGTAGGCCTCTGGGGACAGAAGCCCTAAAGTCCAACCTAGGGTTGGGGTTAGGGCCTAGGGGCATGGCAGGCCCAAATATCCAGTGCTGAGGTGAACTCTATAGGCAGCAGAGTGGAGGGCCTGTGTCAGGGTGACTGTCAGACTCTGGATAGACTGCAGGGGGCCACTGAACATGGGCGTGGCCTCATTTGGGCATGCAGATATCTCTTTCCTGCCCTGAATTATTTCCAGAGTTCCAAATGGTATGGTTTCCCTTGGCGGGGGACGAGGAGGGCAGGCATGTTCCTTGGTATTTTTCAGATATCCCCAATATGTAGAACTTGGCTGTGAGGCCTCTGGGGACAGAAGGCTCAAAGTCCAACCTAGCATTGAGGTTAGGGCCTAGGGGCATGACAGGCCCAATTTTCCAGTGCTGAGGTGAACTCCTTTCCATAGTACATTTCCTTCCTATAAACATCAATCAGGACATGGAATTAAAATTTGTCAAAGAAATGTGTCACTTATAAAATGTCTTATGGTTTTATAATAAACCAGATGTTTATTTACTTTGAAATATAAGTTTCAATAAGACAGGATGCCTAGGTGGCTCAGTTGGTTAAGCTTCTGGTTTTAGCTCAGGTCATGATCCTAGGGTCCTGTGATTGAGCCCTACATCAGGGTCCCTCTCCCTCTGCCCATTCTCCCTGCTTGTGCTTTCTCAAATAAATAAATGAAATGTTAAAAAAAAATTTGTTCAACAACACAGGGTTAAATGTGTGTTACCACAGATGTTTATTTACTTCTACCTCAGGGTAACAGACAAAATATTTAAAGAATTAAAAAGGTGCTTTTTAATTTTTACCCAAGCTAATTTATAGCCTTTATTTATTTGAGGGGTACAAACAGGGAGCGGGGCAGAGGGAAAGAGAATATAAAGCCAACTTCCCACTGAGCCCAGAAATTGACTGGGGCTGATTCCCAGGACCCCGCGATCATGATCCAAGACAATGATCATGACCCAGAACCAAAAGTCGGATACCCAACAGCCTGTGCCACCCAGATACCTCTAAAAAGGTATTTTTAAAGAAATCAAATATCTTACCTGTTGAGTTCTACATCCTTTCTGAATTCTATCCATGTGTTGCTAGGTTATTAAACATATTGATCAAAAGACTAGTATACACACTGGCTGAAGGAGCTGGGGGCACCTTTGATGAATATTTAGAAAGTGTCATCATCTTTCCCAACCTGTAAAAAATTCCTCATTAGTTTAATATTAGTGTATTACAGTGATGGAATTAGAGATTCCCAGGGCTATTTCAACATGCTTTAAATTCCACCTTCTTCCCAAAGTTCTGTTGGTTGGATAGCAATGTCCCATACTTATTATTTCATGATAGCACATTCTCTTTTTTTTTTTTTTGGTCTTTATTTTTTTAAAAGGCAGTTACTCGCCATTTCCTACCACCTCCTGGCAACCACTAATTTACTTTCTGTCTCTGTGGATTTTAGGCTCCCTCCTAGGTAATACTTACCTACAGGATTCTACATTTATTTGTTTTTTAAAGAAGATCGTATTTATTTGAGAGATTGAGAGAACAAGTGGGAGGAGGGGCAGGAGAAGCAGACTCCCTGCAAAGCAGGACCCTGGACCCTGGGATCATGATCTGAGCCGATGGCCATTACTTAACCAACTGAGCCACCCAGGTACTCTAGGATTCTACATTTAAAATCAATTTTCCAAGGAATTTTGAGTGCATTGCTCCATTGATTTCTAACATCTTCTTTTAGTAAAAAGAAATCTGGTGCCAGTGGAGTTCTCTTCTCTTTGTAAGTTATCTATTCCCCACCCCCTCTGTAAGTTTTTAAAATTTTCTCTCTATCCCCTTCTGCAACTTGACCACAAATCTATCAAGGTTTTGGGTTTTTTTCATTTGTCCAGGCTCACTCTGGCTGCTGTGTTAAAGACTAGGCAGAGTCAACTACAGTTCAGGGACCACAGGGCAGTGGAGGGTTGAGAAGTGGCTAGACTTGGATATACTTTGAAGCTGGAAACAACAGGGCATGCCCAGGGGTTGGCTGTGGGGGACGGGGTAGGGGGAGGGAGAGAAGTTCACATTTATGCCCACACTACTGAAAGGATGGAGATGCCATCTCCCCGGATGGGGAAACTAGAGAAGCCCATTTAGAGTGAGAAAATCAGTAATCTGGTTTTAGACAAGTTGAATCTGAGATTCCCATTAGATATCTGGTGATGATTTTGAGAAGGCAGTTGGGTATTTCCAATTTAACATTATGTTTTCATCCTCTCTCCATTTTCGTTCTGTGTTTTGGGAGAGGTCTTTGGATTAATTTTCCAAGCAGTTCCATTCTGTTAATGAGCCCGTCCGTTGGTGTGGGGGGTTTTGTTGTTTATGTTCTTTGTGGAAGGGGAGAAGGGGAGGGGAAAATTTCAAGCATGTATACAGGAGAAACAGCACAGTAAATCTCCCTGTACCCAACACCCAGCTTCAACAATTAAGAACTCATCACCAGTATTGTTTCATATATGCTACATCCTTCTTCCCTTGTGCCTGGACATTTCAATTGTGAATAATAATTCATTTTTAATTTCCAAAATTTTTAGTTGATTTTCTCCTGGGGACGTAGTATCTTCATTTTCTTTCTAAAGATTTCTTCTCAGCCCTACTGCCTCTATTGCCTCCAATATTGGTTATTCCCATTTTTTTTTCTTTCAGTGTGTCTTTTCATGATACCGGTTTTCCTCACTTGTTCAGGGATTCCTGGTTATCTGTCCATCTCTGTATTGCACAGCATTCCCTAGTCTTCTGCCTATTTATCCTAGTCTATATTTCACCTATTCTCATTATCACAGACTACTCACAGTGAGGTGGGGACAGGGAAGATACAGCCAGGAGTGTGCCTGGCTTCTTCTGTGGAAACACACAGTTTCGGCCACTGGACAAAAGTCCCTGTTGCCTACTGGTCAATGCAAGTGGGACAGGGGGAAGAAACCAACGAGCTTAGAGGATCCAAATAGTCTAGAACTGACCACATACAGGAATGCCACGTACCATTCTCCACCTCCTCTTATACCTTCTGGCTCTGAGGTCATTGCTCTGCCCTCTGCTGTAGTCTTGCCCTGCACATGCTTGAGGCTGAGTTTTTCTTCTCTCTTGATTCTCCACACACTGATCTTGCCTTTCTCTCTTTGAGACTCCTTCAGTGTTTCTGGCCCAATGACAGCACCTTCTCTTACTCCCTATGCAGTTTCAGATCTATCCTGTAGGTTGTCAACTGCCCTTTAGCATCTTTGCTTTCATTTCAGAGGTTAGAGTGGACCCACGTGTATAAACTATCCATAGGATCCAAATTTCCATGTTTGTGAAAAGTAATAAAGCTGAGGCTCAAGGAGCGGCAAACTGCAATGCTTGATTTCATTACCTTGAATACTTTGGTGGCTACTTTTTTCTGAAGTGCCTTATGTTGTGATGAATGGCACCGGAGTTCTGCTAATTATTCTCTAAGACACCAATGCCTCCTTCACTGGGAATAAACTTAACAAAATTGAATCATTACAATTAAAAACAGTAACCATAACACAACACTATGCAGGGCTGAGCATTGCACAGCTAATATCAAATCTGAAGGTAAGGGGATCAGAGTGAGCCAAGGGAGGCCCTAGAAGAGGGGAGAACCAGTGACTGCCACCACCAAAGACCTTCATTCTTCGTGCAAATTTGGCCCAAGTCCTATCAGTAAATACACAACTGAAATCTTGGAGAGAACCCATCCCTACCACGCTGCTTCTCTCAATCATCAGTGAGGGCTGGCATGTCCCAGACGCAGGAACTTCCAGGGACACCTCTGTGCATGGACTCCCAAGGTGAACACTTGAACTCCCCAATTGGGGTGGGCCTGGGGCCCACTGGGACTCTCATCCCATGGCTCTCGTGAAGGCACTGAGCTGAGGACGCATCAGAGAGTCTGAGAACAGCTGACTCATAGGTGAGATAAGAAAAAAAGTGCTACTTCTCGATCATTAAGTGTTATTTTATGAAAGATGTTAAATATGGATATACTACTAAATTTATCTTATAAGCAATATTTGACCATTTCATCCACATTTCTGAAAGTTTACATATCCAAATGGGCATCTCTTCTCATCGGCAAACTAGGCCCCCCACTTTACATTGAGACACATGTGGAAGGTGAGGCATTCCAAGGGCATTTGAGTATGAAATTAAATTATTAATAATGCAAAAAAGGGACGCCTGGGTGGCTCAGTTGGTTAAGCGGCTGCCTTCGGCTCAGGTCATGATCCCAGCGTCCTGGGATCGAGTCCCACATCGGGCTCCTTGCTCGGCAGGGAGCCTGCTTCTCCCTCTGCCTCTGCCTGCCTCTCTGTCTGCCTGTGCTTGCTCACTTTCTCTCCCTCTATCACTGGCAAATAAATAAATAATCTTTAAAAAAAAATGCAAAAAAACTTGCTATCACAAACCCACCTATAAATGATAATAATTAAGTGATTTGCAAAACTACGGTGTTTGTCGACCAGAAAGCAGAAGTGCCTTTTCTCCTCAAGTAGAGATTCTTTGCAACCATCTGCAGTAAATCTCTGGATTTCGCTCTGGTGAGATGTAGCAGTTTCTACATACTAGGAAGATAAGTAATAATTATACAAGTATGTCATGAGTAATCAAATAGCTGAACAGCCAGACATTCCTCTTGTGCCATATTTATACTTGGTTTCTTTTGAAATGGAGTAAACACTAAATGCAGATAAACATGAGATACAGTAACAAAGTGGAAATCTGATCTGAGCAGGTATCATCATTCTCATTAAGATCCCTGACTCATGTGTGCAAGGATGTTGCCAAAGGCCTTACATTCTGCACAGGGCAATCTGCACCAAATATTACTTCACGTTTCAGGGATAAGATTGTGTTCTATTGGAAAATCAAGGGATTTGAAACCGGAAAGTTCATATGTAAACCCTAGTTCTAAGTAACAACCACGTGACCTGGCCCAAACCCCATTTTCTTCATCTGTAACATGGGGAGAGTAATGCTAATCATGCAACATCTCTTGCCAACACCCCCCACCCCTACTGCCCCCAAATCAGGAGAAAATGCCAATGTTTTTAGGAGGCTACTAATTATTCTTAACTCTGGAAAACTCTGTAGCTTTGAGCTCATACCAAGTCAAAAATGCTCATTTTTAACTTCAATAGCAGCACAGCACTGAGTGGATGTATAGTGTAGTTTAGTATAGTGTAGTGTAGTGTAGTTAGTGTAGCATAGGTATAGTGTAGTATAGTGTAGTGTAGTATAGTATAGTATAGTATAGCGTAGTGTAGTATAGTATAGGCTAACTGAGCCAAGTAAGCAGCCCTGTAAATTGTACAAATTGTCAACATCAAAATAGTACTAAAAAGTTCACCTCGATTTCTGTGTGTTCTTATCTGAGTGCATGTCATCCTCCTTGACTTTTCCTTCTGATCTTCAACTCAGCTTGAGATTTCTGTTTGGTGTCTTTTGAGAGTTGCCTGTAAGTTAAACATTACGCAGATTTGAGTGCAGCACCATCCCAGCTGTTGGGCAGTTACACTGACTAACATTTCCCCTCGGTGTCACCCTGCGCACCCTCACCTCATACTGGTCCCTCCCTTCAATGTGTAGCTGTCTGACCTAAAGTCCCCTGTTCTTACAAGGGGCTACTGGCCCCTGGGCAGCTCTTAGAAGATAAGAATGTCTTGTCTTTTCTTCCTCATTTTCTCAGTTTTCTTAGAACACTGAGTGTTAAGTTCTTTGGTGAATAAATAAACAATACTAAAAAATAATAATAAAATAAAAATAAACAAACAATACTAAGTCACATGCTCCTGTTTTATGACTTCCAGTTTTTAAAAACAGAATGAGCAAGTACAAGCACTTCAGATTATTTTAGTTGCTGTGTAGCAGTGTTTTTGGAGCTTCACAGACCTGAGTTAGAATTCTGGTGAAATCCTTCACTTCCTATGTGATCTCAGCAACTACTTAATTTCTCTAAATTTCACGTTTTCCCTTTAATCCGTACAGTAACAATAAGAGTAGCTACATTATGGAGTTTCTGTAGGGATAAAAATCTGACAATATATGGAAAATGCTTGTCATTACATCCCCCTAAGCTGTTGTCGATGGTCCTGCCGCCTTCCTCCAGTGTAGAGAGAGCACATGCACACAGGGGCAATGGGGTGATTTCAGGGTAACTACACCGCTTACTGCCATGTGGGGGGTCTTGGTGAGGAGGGGACTTTGAATGGCAAGGAAAGCAGGTATTCCCTAGCAGATAAGGGAGATGGAAAGAGATCTGTGACAGGGCTGGAGGGTCAGGCAGAAGGAGAAAACTGCTGGAGTCCTCAATACTGGATGACAGGCAAGGGACACCAGACAGGAGCAGTCTCTGATAAATGGACCTGGGATCTCTAGTGAGCCCTAGATGGTGTTCTCCCACCCATGTCTTACATCCTGAAGTGCTGGTTTGTGAAAGCAACAGCGCAGCTGCACTCATACAGGTGTGGATGTTGTCCCCATATATGTGTCCTTTGAAAACAGTGTTTCTGAGGAGCAGGAGGATTCCTTGCAATATACTCCTCTCTGCTTTTTAATAAAGATCTCAGGTGTTAAAGCAAACAGGGCACCCAGCTTCAAGAGACCTTGTCAGTTTCATGCATCTGTGTATATACTCAACACTAAGCTCTGTCCACGTTCTTTGCTGCTGGATAAATGGGGAAAGAAAGTTCTCTTCCAGCTCAGAAATCAGGCAAGTGCAGCCTCCCCAAATGCCAGGCCCCCATGCCCCATACCCATGTCCAACCATGGAGGTGGAGAAAACAATGTACTCACGTTTATATATTTTACATCAAGTTCCATTTCACATCAAGTTCTTCTCCAGCTCATGTATAATCTCTTTATGGGATTTTTAAAAAATGTTAACAAAAGGAATTAAAAAGCCATACCAGATTAGAGACATTAACCAACATAAAGTTTAGAAATAAAATATATTTTATTTTATAAGTATAAAAATAGTTTATATACATTTTCATCAAGACTCTCATTGAGTTTCTTGTAGGCACTTGAAATCTTTATGAGAACACGGCCTGGAATAAAACCAGATATTAAGGGGAAAAGTCACTGTGTGGATTTTGTAAAGATATTAAATAAATTAAAATAATGGAATGAAGCACAATCTACTGCCACCCTCTGGTACCTTGAAGCATCAGGCCCTGTGGCATGTTGGAAATACC
Source organism: Mustela putorius furo (assembly GCF_011764305.1). Classification (NCBI taxonomy): domain Eukaryota; kingdom Metazoa; phylum Chordata; class Mammalia; order Carnivora; family Mustelidae; genus Mustela; species Mustela putorius. The sequence goes on along the minus strand of NW_025422123.1, from coordinate 10,048,675 downwards.
GACAGTGTGTCCGTGGCAGGGTTGGTGCCAGAGGGACCCAGGCACCAGCAAACTTACTCTACAACACTGCTCATCCAAAGAATGCCAACTTTGTCTTCAGATTCACATCATGCTTTCCGTATCTTCTCATTCCCTAAGCTGAATCTTGTTTATCCAATTTTTAAATTCTCTTATGCAAGATTACCATGGTCATTATAGTAACTATAAGAATAAATGACTTATTTTTATCGAATCCCCGGAGTAATCTGATTATCTGTCAAGTAATAAAAGATAAAGGTTATTTTATCTCATATTAGTTCTTGTATCATTTTGGAAAATATTAATACCATAGGAAAATGCAGCAAGGGCAGTACTCTGCCTTATATCTCCAGGGACTACACCAATTCTTTGAAACAAGTACAGTCACATGGAGAATGTTCTGAGCTTAACTCCAAAAGCAGCAAGACAACCACCTGATATGCAAAGTACATCTCTTACAGTTTGAGGCAGTGTGATGCATCTCTGCTACTAAACTCTGATAAAGGTGAACAAGAGCCTGTCCCTGTTCACTTATCTGCAGGAACCGAAGGGGTCTGAGACCTAAGAACTGGAAAAAAAACAATCATTTCAAACAACCACCAGACCATAATAAACAATAACAAAATATGTTGGGTAGATCCTCCCACAGCCTGGTAGGAATTCCTTGGGTAAACTGAAAGGCTGCAGCTGAAGGAGAATTAAAATTAAGACCATTGTAGATACAAAGAAAGAAACAGAACACCAACTAGACTATGACTTTGATGAGGGAGCAGGAGGCTGGCTGAGGACAAAGCAAAAGCTGGCACCTTGCACCCCCTCTTCACCCTTTCCCCTCCATAAGTGTAGCATCCCTCAGGCAGCCCTGACTGCCATGAACAATAAGCAAATAGTTAACTTGCAGAGCTCACAATCCTGCTAGACAGGAGTCTCCCTTGGCTTACAAATGTCCTAAATCTCACTAACAAAGACGATTGATAGCAGGATTGTGACACCCCACCAAAAAGTCTCCCAACTATCTTAAATGTTAATGGCTGGTCTAAAGACAACATTGATCCAGCAGCAAGGGCAAGGCCTCCGGCAGGCCTGGAACATCCTGGCACCTTGTAGGCCCTCTTTAGCATATGAAAACTCCACTGAAACCTCCCTTCCCCTCACCTTCCCCCAACAGCAGGGTACATAACCTGCCATCCCTCACAACCCGGGGCAGCAGCTCTTCCTGCCCACGGGTCCTGTCCCCGTGCTTTAATAAACCACCATTTTGCACCAAAGATGTCTCAAGAATTCTTTCTTGGTCATCGGCTCCGGACCTCAGCCCACCAAACCTCACCTAGGTTCTAGAACTTCATCAACTTCAGCTATCAACTTTACACAAATGATACTTGTTGGGCCGGCAGGAAGGGCTACTAAAGATGGCGAAAGTTCCCTCCACAAGACCTGAGCTCGGACAGGAGAACAAAGGCCCAAGCAGGAATCTGAGACCCCCGCCCCGGGCTCCCGTGGACCAAAATGGGATCCCGATGAGCAGGCGGGATATCCAAACAAGGGAAACTTCCAAAAGACCCCTGAGCTTCCTCCGAGACCCCTTAAAAGCCCCCTCCTCCCTGCCTTGGGTGTGACTTCCGCCACTCTGCTTTCCAGAGTGGCGGAACCTCGCCCGAGGGTGCCCACCTCCTCCCGGCACAACTGAAACTCGCTGGAGAGCGTTTTTAATAAATCTTGCCTTGCACCCACTTTGCCTGGTGTTGTGTTTATCTCGCCGGAAAAAACTTTACAATACTACGGTGCCCTGTTTTAGAAATAGGACATGTGACTCTCGGGGTGACTGGGTGGCTCAGTTGTTAAGCATCTGCCTTCAGGTCATGATCCCAGAATCCTGGGATTGAGCCCCGTATCTGGCTCCCTGCTCATTGGGAAGCCTGCTTCTCCTTCTCCCACTCCCCCTGCTTGTGCTCCTCCTCTTGCTATCTGTCAAATAAATAAAAATCTTTTTTAAAATTATATTTATTTATTTGACAGACAGAGATCACAAGTGGGCAGAGAGGCAGATAGAGAGAGGGGAAGGGAAGCAGGCTCCCCGCTGAGCAGAGAGCCCGATGAGGGGCTTGATCCCAGGACCATGGGATCATGACCTGAGCCGAAGGCAGAGGCTTTAACCCACTGAGCCACCCAGGCGCCCCAAATAAATAAATAAAAATGTTTTTTAAAAAAGACACATGACTCTCAAATGGCCAGTCTAATCTCCCTACCCCATCTGAAGACTAAGAAATTCATCCCTGTCCTGAAAATGTCCACCTGGATATCTCATTAGGTACCTCACATTCAACATGTCTAAAAGTGAATTCATCCCATAGTCTCTAATCCCAGCTCTTGGCTGCCAGCTCACAGACAGTTCCATGGGGTTGATTGACACTTTACCCATATGTCACACTCAATGACAAAGACTCATTTCTTTGTGAAATCATGTCCCTTACTCATCCTGGTTCCTTGGGCAACATATGTGCCAGTCCTTCCCTGCCTAGGAGAGAATGTATGTGGGAATGACTTGTGACGTCTCTGTGGACCCCATCATCTGTCCCATGAGGGGTGGGGGATGAGTCTCCCTAGTCTGTCCCCAACAATACAGTCAAACTCACCACTTGGACCTCTTAGGTCTTGCCCCTCAAGCTCTTATCATTTCTCTTGACTCCCAGCTTGTTCTCTTCCAAACCCTCTTCCTCCGAGGTGCCAGGGATCCTTGAAAATCAAAAGTACCAGGTCATTCCCCTAGCCCCCATGGTATCCCAAATAAACCCAACTCCTCAGCGTGATGCCTACTGTGAACAATGCTGCTTAAAATAACCATGGCATGGTTGGGACAGAGACTCTCCTCAGAAGGTTATAGGTGCATAACTTGTAAGTCCCTAAGCAGCCTGTTATTCTAGGAACCTCTAACAGAATAGCCTGCTGGACAAACCTGAGAGCGAGGGCAGACACATCCCCAGCACTTACCCACACCACACCAAGTTATCAAGATACCCACCCTCCATCCTTAATGACACTGACTTCATTTCTCCCATAATTAAGTTTTCCTAAAGCAACGTGAAACAAATCAGAGTTCTTCACAAAGGTAACCTTCACATGATCAAGAATATGATTATATTAATATATCATTTTATCTTTTAGTGATTTCAGACACTGAAATAGTCTGAGTTACTTTCACATCCATTTTAAACCCATAAATAACTCCTGGCTGGAGATGAAAAACAACAGCAACAAAAAAAACCCCACTTCAATTACTTGAAAATTAAGGACTCCACTCTTGGCAAGTCAGATCTACTTAAAAAAAAAAAAAAAAAAAAAAAGTCTCAAAATAATTGTGCTCAAATCAGAGAGATTCAGGCTACATTCAAGGCAGTCATATCCCACCACCACCCCGCCCCCACCAAGACCATCATGAACTTTATCACTACAACCTTTTATCATGTGGATCTCTGGGAAGCATGTTGCCAAAACAAAAGCAAGTGCTAGCGGGGCTCTCTAGTAAAAACGGGCACTACTGAACCTGGTGCTTAGTTCCTGAGGCTCCTCCCCACCCAGAGTTTTCTCCCTTCAGGCACGAAACAGCTCATTCACTCTTTGGGCAGGAACAGAACACCTGGCCTTATCCTTGTGATTCCTGTCTCTCACAGTTCATGGAATTTAAATGCTGACTTAATAGCAGCAGCAGTCCTCTGTCAAAAGAAGGATTAGAAAACATCTTTACTGTGATTAGGGAGCTGCCAAAAGTGTACCTTGAAACGGAAAATGAAAACAGCCTATAATCTACAGAAGTTTATTCTTAAATATAGCAATATGTCTAAAATGTGGCATCACACACATTTATTTACTTCTAGCCCTGTAATCTAATTTTTCATAAACTACATTTGAGAAGAAAAAAATTTTTTTCAAGAGGGTGGAGCAGAACTAAATACCCACCCAAACGGGAACCAATGTGCTGGTCTCAGAAATCATATCACTGTATGTACTGGATCAACCATTTCCTTTTTCCCTTTTAGGTTCTGAGAAGACATTCTGGGAAGAATGTAACTACAGTAAGTACAGTAGTATGACTCAGTCTGAGTAAATTACATTCTTAAATGGCAATATTAAAGGAATTTAAATATATACATATTTCAAAACCATGAACTTGACATTGCTAAAAGTCAATGTCTACCAACAGTTCTTCCCTAAAATTCATACAAATAGCTGATAGTGATATCACTCCAATTTTAGGAGCTATGAACAAACATGTCCAAAATTTTGGACAATGCTATATAAAGATACAAATTTAGTCAATAAGCAGAATGGCCTTTTAAAAAGTTGAATAAAATTAGAGTATTACTGGTAAGAACACATAGAAAGTTTTCATTTGACGTATAGATTAGTCATTGGACTATTAATATATTTTCTACTAGATAATTCTTCATCAATTCATGGTATAAATTTAGAGAAACCGAATGGAGATTATTAATGGACATGAATAGCACAGAACAGGTGCTGAACATGTAGGCATACATATTTTCATTTATATTCAATCACGGATAATCAGAATATTGTATTTCCAGAAAGCACAGAGCATTGACTGAGTCACACGCTCCTGCCTCCATGTTACTTCAAGTGGAATCAGACAAAAAATGACAGGGTGGAAGCCAACCAACTGTGGGCCTAAAGTTATACTCTATGAATTAAAGTAAACCTGACCAAAAATGTAGTTAGAAAAAGGAGATATTTTTTTCTGACTATTCTCAAAATATCAAATGTGATGAGAAAATATAATGGAGGCAAAAGCAAACTATATGCAGATAGGATATGTTAAATACACAAGCGTGTATCCTACAGATTAGAGTCACCAGCACTGAATTAGTACAGAGGCAGATTAGTAACCATGAACATGTGACTAAACCTGAAAGGCCTTTCCGGCATCTAAGAATAGCCCTCAGTAGTTGCCCACCCACAGCCCCTAGATGCAGTCAGAGGTGCTCTCCTCTGGTCAATGTTAGTACTATACCCGTAAACAACATTCATGGAGGGAAAAAGCAAAAAAGCATTTGAGCACCAAAGTAATTAAGGACAGTAATAAGTTATAAATCATTGAAAAAAATCTTGGAATCCACGGGTCCACAACAAAAAATAAAAAGGCAAGAAAGCAGGGTTCCTGCTAAAAGTAAAATGCCAAGTGCCAACTGGTAAACACAGAGGGAGTGTTAGAGTTAGAAAATCATCACTCAGCAACAAGTAAACACTGGCCCCAGGCAAAATTCATCAACAGATGCTAAATCAAAGGAACAAATGTTAATGAGGAATAAGATATTTGCATAGTCTGAAAGTTTTCTCCCCCAGATAGCTTATTAGTAACAGTAGTAGAAAAAAAAATATTAACTTTACAGTGGAGAAATCAGACAAACCCTTCACTGGGCAATCAAAATCAGTGTAACAAATGAGAGGCAGATGAACCCTTTATACCCAGATTTGATACTCACAGGACACAAAATAACTTAGCATTCTAGCCAAGAATCTACCTGGATCTAATCACAAAGACCTCGCATTTCCGAGGTAAGATCTTGTGTTCCTGACAATACATCCCCTTTTAGGGTTTCTGATACAGGTTTATTTCCTACCAATTCTTCAGCCAGTATTAAATTTATTTATTTATTTGTTTATTTATTTTTGAAGACTTTATTTATTTATTTGACAGAGAGAGAGATCACAAGTAGGCAGAGAGGCAGGTAGAAAGAGAGAGGAGGAAGCAGGCTCCCTGCTGCACAGAGAGCCCGATGTGGGTCTCGATCCCAGGACCCTGAGATCATGACCTGAGCTAAAGGCAAAGGCTTAACCCACCGAGCCACCCAGGTGCCCCTTTATTTATTTATTTTTGAAGAATAAAATTATTTCATCTTCCTCTGACGGTCAATCCCGTGCTGGTTGAAGAAGTATGTTGAGTTCTGTGAGCCAAACAAAGGGTTGTAGCTACAAATCTAAACATTCTTCCCTTCTTGGAGAGAAGTGGAGTCCCTTTAGACACAGAACAAATGAACTTTTATATATTGGCCTAGAACAGGTGGCCCAAAGGACATTGTTCTTTTGTAATAAAAGGCCAGGAGCTACTGCTGATCTCTCAGTGACAAACATAAGATGTTTAGGAAGAAGAACTTGTGAAAATGAAAGGCTGGTCAAGGAGACTGGAAAAGAACAGGGTGCTATGAAAGCAAAAAGATTGGAAGCATTTTCATAAAGTGGGTGCTCTGGACAGTAATCACCCACAGAGAACTCAAGGGGCACAAAGATTGGGCAAAGGTCAGAGCATCTGCAGGAAGATGCAATGATGCCAGACAAGCCTCTGGTAAGTTCCTTCACCTCCTCTCTCCAGGTAACCTCAAGGAGCATCAATATTCTCAGCTGTATGATGATAACTAGGATATCTACTTCACAGGTTGGTGAGTATAGTGTTTTCCTGTGCTCTGAAGAGAAATAGTGGCTGGTTAAAGTGTGTGCATCCAGACATGAGTACCAAATCAGTTCAATCTGCATGATACCCAATAATAGACCCATATGGCTTTCTTTTTGGGTGAGTACTTGTTTTCTAGAAATAAACTCCACATACAAGGCATCAACTTAGAACTAGTTACTACATTTGTTTCCATATTTGTTCCTTATATATATACACAAATCTATGTATTTCTTTCAAATACTTTAATATACTTAAAATGTTTCAGATTTAAACATCTTAAACTTTAAACTTAATTAAACCTTAAATTAACTCAAATTAAAACTTAACAAAAAAAGACAAAGCTCGCCTACCTCTCCTAAGCTCCGCTCAGTGCTCCTCTTATGTTTATTCCTCCATTCCTAGGGTCCCCAAAAGAGAAACTGTCCATCTCCTATTATCAAAAAAAGAACACACACAGTATACTCTACTTTCCTCCACCTCATAGCCTTTCCCTTTATTAAAATACTTGGCACTTCAGTTTTAAGTACTGACAATCCATAGCTAAACTGTACCAAGAATGACCCATTAGAGAACAGACACATCTGAGTAACCACTGGTGGTTAGAAATGAACCACTGAGAGTACTTCTAGTTTCTGGTCCAACATGTAAAAAGCTTGGAAATCATCACTCTCTTACCCACATCAAGAAACAAGCCAAAGAAATTGAAAAACAAAGTGCTTCTTAGATTCATTAGAAAATTAGGTTCATAGGTAAAGATATGCCCCCCAAACCAGAGATAGGCAATATGGAGAATCATAGTTTACTGGCAGCAGAAACCAATGCTGGGGCTAGTACTATAGTTTCACCTGTAACTGATGGTTGCTGGAGGCTCATCCTGGAGAAGCTTCAGTTAAAAATTCCAGGGTGCTCAGTCTTACAGGGGAGTCTCACACTTTCATGACTATTACTGCTAGAAGCCCCCACCAAGTTCTTACTATGAAGACAGGAGAAAATTCCCCTGGGGCTTCTGGCAGGAGAGGGGGAAAATAACCATTTTGAAATCTGCCCAATGTTGTTCTGCTCTTGTTTTTTCCTGTACAAGGAAGGCCAGCCTTCAAGAGAAAACTGTTTTACTAAAGCCTCATCTGACCTGAAGAAGGACAATTAGCTAAATCCAGCTCTCTAGCCTTCATGTCTCAAATAAGGGGGGGGGGGGGGGGGTCAGGGGGATGAAGGCTAAGAAACTCTTCTGAAGGTCATATCCCAGGTACCGTGACCCACTAAAAATTAAGAATACCCCACAGAACAAAAAAATGGAGATTAAATATAAAATTATAGAATTATCCCCTTCCTCAATTACTTTACTATTTATATCACCCATCAACAAGGTTGACATCTGACTTCATTTGGAAGGATTTTTGAAAGACAAGAGGGGGTAGAGGGAAATAAAAACAAGGACATCAGAGGAAAACTGAAGTTTGAGGTTCTTACAGATAAAATTATATAGGCCAGAAACTTGGATCTCCATAAAGAAATGAAAATGAACAAAAGAAGACTCATTTCAAAGGGAGTCAGAAAGCCCTGAAGGGGGAGTTACTATGCACCAGCACTTGTACCATCTACAGACCTCAGCAGGAAAAAAGCAGTATGTTTGTATTTCCCAACAAGAAACAGCTTACCACTCCAGGAGGAGGAAAAATGTCCTCCTGCCCAGCAACAGCTCAGCCATGAAAAGTCCCCATAACCCTGAACTCTCTCCCTCCTTCAGTGGGCTTTCATTCCCACAGCCCCTAACTTCCTCCTTTCCTCTGTAAAAGCAAGTTCTCCTCCTTTGTTTTCTGCATTTGCCTATGGTTTGTCATAGTTGCACACCCCAAATTGCAATTCCCAAATAAACTAATGTTGCTGGCTATTTTACTTTTAAGGTTGACATCAATGAAGAGCATTAAAGAAGAAATAAATGAAGGTAATTAAACTTTGTGTTTCTTATTCTTTTTTTTTTTTTTTTGAGGGGAGGAAAAAGAATTTATTTTACATAACTGAATGAAAAATAATTCAAGAAATAGTAAATAAAATTTAATATGGTCTCATGCGCCCCGAAGGTGGTGGTGCCCGATTTGGAGGTGTGATTGCTATGTCCAGATAGTCTCCTATTTGGAACTTCTGCGACTGCAGGGTCATCGAGTCATCAGTCCCCTTCCTCCCAGACATGGTGCTGCCAATCTCCTTTACTCGATAGCCAGGCCTTTTAGGATCTGTAAAAACAATTGCACAATTGAAGTGTGTGCCCTTCTTTCTAGCTTCTGGGTAGACTTCTTTTACTAAACTAGTCAGTTCTTTCAAAGTTGCATCCATCCAGGTGTAGATCTGCAGCTCGCTGGACGGTACATTTCCGCAGGAAAACTCGTCCATTCGGTGGTGGCGGCCGTTATTGGTGGTGAAAACACGCAGCAGCAGCGGGCACGTTTTCTCCAGATCGATCGGTTTCTCCGGCTCCTTAATTTCCTCCTGGGTAACGCGCGACTCCACCGCCATCTTCCTCCTACGGCCCGCGAGACCTGTTTCTTATTCTTAATAGATAACTCTTTACTCAAAGTAATAATAGCAACAACATACAGAGTGGTTCCAGCTTGTGGATCAAGTCCCAATTAATGACAACAGTACTACAGAGGACAGGATGGAGGAATGGTAATGTTTTGCCACAAGGAATCTGTGCCCCCAATCCCCCCCCCCCCCGTGAAGTGTATGGTGCAATCTGAAAATCGACCCAGACTAGTTGTAAATATATACTGCCAAACCTGAGGGCAACCACGAGAAAATATATTTTTTTAAAGTATAATCAATATGACAAGAGAGGAAAGACAATGGAACAGAAAATGCTCAATTAAAACCAGAAAGGGCAGAAGATGGAGAAGATTTTTTAAAAAGAAAATGAACAAGTGCGAAGAATTAAAAGCAATTACAAGTATGGTGATATTAATCCAATCATGTCACTAATCATTTTAAATATAAATGGTTTAAATGTATCAATTAAAAGATCAGCATAGGAGACAACAAGATTCAAGTATATTCTGTTTACAAAAAAGCCACTTTTAAAATATAAAGACACATATAATGTTAACAGTAAAGGAATGGAGAAGATATGCCAAGCTAACACCCCAAAAGAAAGCTAGAATAGCTATAGTAATTTCGTTAAGAGCAGACTTCAAGACAAAAAATGATCCAGGATAAAGAGAGGCGTAACATTGGGATGAAGGAATCAATTCTCCCAGAAGCCATAGCAATACTTCATGTGTATGCACCCCTCAGAGAGAGCTGAAACGCCTGAGGAAAGAGATAAGCCCACCATACTGGCTAGAGACTTCGGTACTCTCTCTCAGTAACTGACAGGTCCAGCCAGCAGAATAACATGTGGATAACAGAACTGAAGAGCACCATCAATGAACTGGTTCTAAACTACAGAATACTTCACCTAACAGAAGAATGTACATTCTTTTTTTTTTTTTATTAAAGATTTTTATTTATTTATTTGACAGACAGAGATCACAAGTAGGCAGAGAGACAGGCAGAGATAGAGGAAAGGAAGCAGGCTCCCTGCTGGGCAGAGAGCCTGATGTGGGGCTCGATCCCAGGACCCTAGGATCATGACTTGAGCCGAAGGCAGAAGCTTTAACCCACTGAGCCACCCAGGCACCCCACATTCTTTTCTTTTTAACAGTCAGTTAGCTAACATATAGTACATCCTTAGTTTTTGATGTAGTGTTCATTAGTTCATTAGTTGCATATCATACCCAGTGCTCATCACACATGCATTCTCTTTAAGCTCACACAAAACATTCGCTAGGACATACCACATTCTGGGTCATAAAACATACCTCAGCAAATTTAGAAGAATGGAAATCATACAAAGAATGCCCCCCAGACCATGATGGGATCAAACTAAAAATCAGTAATAGGAAGCTAGCTGGAAAAAATCCCAACATATTTGGAGATGAAACAACATACTTGTAAGTAACACATGGGTTAAAGAGAAAATCAAGAGAAATGTAAAATTATTTGAATGAAAATATAACACACCAAAATTTGTGCAATACAGCAAAAACAGTATTTAGAGGGGAATTTATAGCATTCAATGTGTATATTAGGAAAGAAAGATGTAAAGTCAATAATCTGAGCTTCCAATTTAGGAAACCAGAGAAAGAACAACTTAAAGCAAGCAGAAGAAGAGAACTAATAAAAATTAGAGCACAAACAAATGAAAACAGGAAAACAATAAAGAACAGTCAGTGAAATCAAAAGCTAGCTCTTTAAAATACTTCTGGTAAACCTCCTGCTGGGCTGACCTAGAGAAAAATAATACAATAATAAGAATAACTTGTTTTATTATGCTCTGCCCTATCACACGTTCCAGATACTGCATTTTTTATAAATTGGAAGGTCTGTGACAACCCCATGTAAAGTAAGTCTATTGGTGCCATACATATTCCAACATCATTTGCTCACTTTGTGACCCATATTTTGGTGACTCTCAAAAGTATTCAAACTTTATAAAAGTGTTTAAACTTTTATAAAGTTTTAAAGCTTTTATAAAGTTTTATAAAAACTTTATAAAATATTAGTATTATATTTGTTATGGTGATCTGTGACCAATGATCTTTGGTTACTATTATAATTGTTCTGGGGCACCATGAACCTCACCCATGTAAGACTGCAAACTTATTAAATGTGCTCTCACTAGTCCACGAACCAAGAGCTCCCCTGCCTCATTTCCTCTCCTCAGGCTTCCCTATACCCTGAGATAGACAATATTGACATTAGGCTAATTAATAACCCTATAGTGGCCTTAAAGTGTTCAAGTGAAAAGAAGATTCATGCATCTCTTACTTTAAATAAAAAACTAGGGGTGGGGTGCCTGCGTGGCTCAGTGGGTTAAGCCTCTGCCTTCCGCTCAGGTCATGGGGTCCTGGGATTGAGCCCCACATGGGGTTCTCTGCTTGGCAGGGAGCCTGCTTCTTCCTCTCTCTCTGCCTGCCTCTCTGCCTACTTGTGATCTCTGTCTGTCAAATAAATAAAATCTTAAAAAAAAAAACACAACTAGATGTGATTAAGTTTAGTAAGAAAGGCATGTCAAAAGCCAAGATAGGCTGAAAGTAAGGCCCCTCTTGCACCACAACAGTTAGCTGAGTGGTGAATGCAAAGGGAAGGTTTTTGAAGGAAATTAAAAGTGCCACTGAAAAAATAAAATTAAAAATAAAATGAAAGTTCCACTCCAGTGAGCAAATTATAAGAAAGCAAAACAATCTGACTGCTGATATGGAGACAGATTTAGTGGTCTAGATAGAAAATCAAACTAGTCACAACATTCCCCTAAGCAAAAACCCAATCCACGGCAAGGCCCTAACTCTCCCCAAGCCCATGAAGGCTGAGAGGTGAGGAAGCTGCAGAAGAAAAGTTAGAAGCTAGCATGGGTTGGCTCATGAAGTTTAAGCAAAGAAGCTCTTTCTATAACATAAAAGTACACAGTGATGTAGAAATACAAGTGCTGATACAGAAGCTGAGCAAGTTATCCAGAAGATCTGGCAGATCATTCTGTGCCTCCTGTGAGTGCAAAGGGGATGGCTCCTGTCCTATCTATGCTAAACAATAGATTTTCAGTGTAGATGAAATAGCCTAATATTAAAAGAAAGATGCCATTTAGGACTTTTGGGATCTTCATAGCTAAAGAGGAGATGTCAGTCCCTGGCTTCAAAACTTCAAAGGACAGTCTGACTTTCTTGTCAGGGGCTAATGTAGCTGGTAACTATGTTGAAGCCAATGCTCATTTACCATTCCCCAAATCCTAAGGCCCTTAAGAATTATGCTAAGTCAACTCTGCTTGTGTTCTGAAAATGCAATGGCAAAACCTGGATGACAGCACATCTATTTACACTATGGTTTACTGAGTATTTTAAGCCTACTGTTGAGATCTACTGCTCAGAGAAAAAGGTTCCTTTCAAAATATTACTGTTCATTGACAAGGCATCTGGTTTTGCAGGAGCTCTGATAGGTACCTTGAGATTAATGCTGTTTTCCTGCCTCCTAGCTCAACATCTGTTCTGCAGCCCATAGATCAAGGAGTCATTTCAACTTTCAAGTCTTACAATTTAAGAAATATATTTCATAAGGTTATTACTGCCATAAACAGTGATTCCTTCAATAGATCTAGGCAATGTAAATTGAAAACCTTCTGGAAAGGATTCACCCTCTTAAATACCACCAAGAATATTTGTGATTCATGGGAAAAGGTCAAAATACCATTAACAGGAGCTTGGAAGAAGTCACTGAGATGCAGTGGAGACACCAAGAGAAGTGGATTCAGGAGTGGAATGTGAAGGTGGGAATGAATTGCTGTAGTCTTGTGATAAAATCTGAATGGATGAAGATCTGCTCTTGTGAATGAGCAAAGAGTGGTTTCTTGAGATGGAATTCACTCCTGGGGAAGATGCTGTGAAGACTGTTGAAATGACAACAAAGGATTTAGAATATTGCATAAACTAAGTTGACCAAGGAGGAGCAGGGTTTGAAGGATTGGCTTCAATTTTGAAAGAGGTTCTACTGTAGGTAAAATGCTATCAAAGAGCACTACATGCCACAGAAAAATAACTTGTGAAAGAATTCATTGATGTGGCAAGTTTCACTGTTGCCTTATTTTAAGAACTTGCCACAACCACCCCAACCTTCGTAGCCACCCCCCTGATCAGTCAGCAGCCATCAACATCAAGCAAAACCCCCCACCAGCAAAAAGATTACAACTCACTGAAAGTTCACATGATGGTTAGCATTTTTTAAAAGAAATACTTTTAAACTAATGTACATACTTTTTAAAAGACATTATGCTACTGTACACTTAACAGACCAAAGTACAGTATAAGCATTACTTTCATATGCATTGCAAAACCAAAAAATTTATTTGACTGACTTTATTGTGGTGGTCTAGAACCAAACCCACAATATCTAGAACCAAACCTGTACTAATATCAGAAATTAAAGAGTAGCATCACTTCTGACCTCCTAGACATTAAAAGAATATAAACTTTATGCCACAAATTTGATAACTTAGATAAAACAAATGAAGTTCTTGAAAGACACAATCTATCAAAACACACACAAGAAATAGATAATCTGAATAGGCCTATGTCTGATAAAGGAATCAAATCAACAATTAACAATCATCCAAACACAGAAATCAACAGGCCCAGATGGTTTCCCTGGTGTATTCTACAAAATATTTACATATTTGGAGAAATGATACCAGTTCTCTACAATCTGTTCCAGGAAATAGTAGCAAAGGGAACACTTTCTAATTTATTCTATGAGGCCACCATTAACCTAATACCAAAACAGATAAAGATATAGCAAGAAAGGGGTGCCTGGTTAGCTCAGTTGATTAAGCATCTGACTTTGGTTCAAGTCACAATCTCAGGGTCCTGGGATGGAGTCCCACACCGGGCTTCACACTCAGTGGGGAGTCTGCTTGTCTCTCTTCCTCCCTGCCCCCCAGATCATGTTCCCACTCTCTCAAATGAATAAATAAAATCTTTTTAAAAAGGTACAGCAAGAAAGAAAAACTATGAACTAGTATTCCTCATAAAGAGAGATGCAAAAATCCTCAACAAGGTATTAACAAACCATTTCCAGTAATGTATGAAAAGAATTATACACCATGACCAGTGGAACTTGTTCTGTGTATGCAAGACTGGTTCAACATTCAAAAGTCAATCAAGGCAATTCATCACATCAACAAGCTAAGGAAGAAAAGGGAAATTATGTGATCCTATCACTGACCTTCCACCTTCACAAAAATTATACTCAAAATCTATCATAGACTTAAATGCAAAATGAAAAACTATAAAATTCTAAGAACATCAGAGAAAATGTCTATGACCTTGGTTTAGCAGTAAGTTTTTGGAGACAACATCAAAGGCATGATCCATGAAAGAAAAAACTGGTAAGGTGAACTTCATTAAAATTGAAAACCAGTTTGTGGGGCACCTGGGTGGCTCAGTTGGTTAAGAACCTAACTCTTGATTTCAGCTCAGGTCATAAGGTCATAATCTTGGGGTTGTGAGAATGAGTCCCATGTGGGACTCTGCACTGGGTATAGAGCCTGATTAAAATTCTGTCTTCCTCTGTCCCTCCTCCTCCCTCTCTAAAATTAAAAACTGGTCTGTAAAGAACACTCTTAAAATAATGAGAAGACAAGCTAGCTTGGGATAAAATATCTACAACGCACATATCCAATAAAGAACTTGTATTCAAAATATACATAAAGAACCATTGAAACAAAAAGAAAACAAACTCAATTAAAATATGAACAAAGATCTAAACAGACACCTTATCAAAAAAGAATACAGATGGTAAATAAGTATGTGAAAAGATGCTTCACATCATATACTACTGCAAGGTAAAACAAGACACCACTACACATGTATCAAAATGGCTAAAATCCAGGAAACTGACACCACCAAATGCTAAAAATATGGAGCGATGGAAACTCTCATTCCTTACTGGTAGGAATGCACAATGGCACAGCCACTTTGCAACTGGTTTTAGATGGAGAGTCTTCTGTTGTGGCAGTAGAGACCCCAGCTATATCTGGAGTGTGAGCACTGGGCATCCATCTCCAGGACCCTAAGCCCTAGAAGAGCAAGCTCTCTTGGGCAGGGCTGGCACCCACACAGACAGGTTTCTATCCTTAGCACCTCCAGGAGCAAATTCCTGGGACCTTTTTTTTTTTCTACCAATGTTTAGTAACACCAAGGTCTGGTCTCAGAGAATCCTGAGCCATAAACAACCCTTTAAGGAACCCCACCCCACCCCCCAAAAAAATACAAAAAACAAGGGACATTTTTGTTTATAAGTTTCATTCTGCCAAACAAGAAACTACAATACCAGACTATGTGGGTTCAGTACTGGACACCTGGCAACCTAGATTTAAAGATTAAGTGTCCTGACCAGGGAAGAGTGCCAAGAGCAAGATGCAGCCTAATGCTCGGTGTCCACTTCCTTCCAGCTTCCTGATTTCTGGTAAAAAGTGAGAAAGGAAAGATAATGCAGAAAAGGAGGAAGCTGGTATAAACCACTTACTTTGGAAGTTTGGAATAAAAGAAAAGTGAAATATGAAGGTAGCTACAGACAGCCACATTAAACAATTTTTTTCTTTTTTAAGAAAGGGGCTAACTAATAATAAGGTTTTAAGGAAGAATAAATGGAAACCAATAAACTCTATATGGCATATGAATTCCTAATTTATATATAAAAATGCTTTAAAAAGAAAATATTACTGTTACCCTTGCACAAGGACTTAAAATCTCAATAGAATTATCATTAGAAAACATTCTAAAGGGGTACCTGGGTGGCTCAGTTAGTTAAGCATCTGCCTTCAGCTCGGGTCATGATCCCAGTGTCCCCTGCCCCATCTCATGCTGTCTGTCCCTCTCAAATAAATAAAAATCTTTAAAATTAAAAAATTAAAAAAAACATTCTAGATATTTTAAACTCCAGTCTTTTCAGTGATGCAGAGGACAAATGCATGCCTAATATCAACAATCTAGTATGTCAACATCTAAGGTAGGACCTAGCAGAGATGTCCTCTCTGAAAATTATAACCACGTATTATGTAAAGGTATGGGCAGATTCACAGCTTAGGTGCTAATTCTGTCATTAGGATTGATAAACTGGGGTGCCTGGGTGGCTCAGTGGGTTAAACCTCTGCCTTCGGCTCAGGTCATGATCCCAGGGTCCTGGGATGGAGCCCCACATCAGGCTCTCTGCTCAGCAGGGAGTCTGCTTCCTCCTCTCTCTCTCTCTGCCTGCCTCTCTGCCTATCTGTCTGTCAAATAAATAAATAAAATCTTTAAAAAAAATCAATAAACCACTGACAATGAATCCAGAAGAAAAGACTAACACCAAGGAAATAGAAATGATCATCAGAAATGATCATCAACAGTTATGTGCCAATAAGTTAAGCAACCTAGAAGAAATGGATGTATTCCTGGAAACCTATAAAGTTCCAAGACTGAAATAGGAAGAAATTGACAACCTGAAGAGGCCAATATCTAGTAATGAGATTGAAGCTGTGATCAAAAATCTCCCAAAAAACAAGAGCCCAGGACCTGACAGATTTCCTGGGGAATCTACCAAACACTCAAAGAAGAAATAATACCTATTCTCCTGAAGCGGTTTCAAAAAATAGAAACAGAAGGAAAACTTCCGGACTCTTTCTATGAAACTAGCATTATCCTGATCACCAAACCAGGCAAAGACCCCATCAAAAAGGAAAATTTCAAACCAATATCCTTGATGAATATGGATGCCAAGATTCTCAGCAAGATCCTAGCTAATAGGATTCAACAGTACATTAAAAAGATTATCCATCATGACCAGGTGGGATTTATCCCTGGGTTGCAAGGGTGGTTCAACATTCACAAATCAATCAATGTGATAGAACAAATCAATAAGAGAAGAGAGAAGAACCACATGGTTCTCTCAATTGATGCAGAAAAAGCATTTGACAAAATCCAGCATCTGTTCCTGATTAAAATGCTTCAAAGTATAGGAATAGAGGGAACATTCTCAACTTAATAAAACCTGTCTATGAAAAACCCACAGGGAATGTCATCCTCAGTGGGGAAAAGCTGACAGCCTTCCCTTTGAGATCAGAAGATGACAAGGATGCCCACTCTCCCCACTCTTGTGCAACATAGTATTAAAAGTCCTAGCAACAGCAATCAGACAACAAAGAGAAATAAAAGGTAATCAAACTGGCAATGAAGAAGTCAAACTCTCTTCGCAGATGACATGATACTTTATATGGAAAACCAGAAGACTCTACCCCCAAACTACTAGAGTTCATACAGCAGTTCAGTAATGTGGCAGGATACAAAATCGATGTACAGAAATGTACAGTTGCTTCTTATACACTAACACTGAAAATACAGAAAGGGAAATTAGATAATTGAGTCCATTTACTATAGCACCAAGAACCATAAGATACCTGGGAATAAACCTAACTAAAGAGGTAAAGGATCTGTACTTGAGGAACTACAGAACACTCGTGAAAGAAATTGAAGAAGACATGAAAAGATGGAAAAGCATTTCATGCTCATGGATCAGAAGAGTAAACACTGTTAAAATGTTCATACTGCCCAAAGCAATCTATACTTTCAATGCCATCCTGATCAAAACTCTGCCGGCATTTTTCAAAGTGCTGGAACAAACAATCTTAAAATTTGTATAGAACCAGAAGAGACCCCAAATTGCTAAGGAAATGTTGAAAAAGAAAAACAAAACTGTGGGCATCATGTTGCCTGATTTCAAGCTTTTCTACAAAGCTATGATCACCAAGACAGCATGGCACTGGCAAAAATCAGACACATAGGCCAGTGGAACAGAGTAGAGAGCCCAGATATGGACCCGCAACTCTATGGTCAAATAATCTTCACCAAAACAGGAAAAAATATCCAGTGGAAAAAAGACAGTCTCTTCAATAAATGGTGCTGGGGAAATTGAACAGCTATGTATAAAAGAATGAAACTTGACCATTCTCTTACACCATACACAAAGATAAACTTGAAATGGATAAAAGACCTCAACGTGAGGCAGGAATCTATCAAAATCCTAGAGGAGAACATAGGCAGTAACCTCTTCAACATCGGTCACAGGAACTTCTTTCAAGACATGTCTCCAAAGGCAAAGGAAACAAAAGCGAAAATGAACTTTTGGGACCTCATCAAGTGCATGGAGGACTGGGTGTGGTGCATAAATAATGAATCTTGGAACACTGAAAAAAATTAAATTTAATTAAAAAAAAAAAAAAGAGAACTTGACTCAAGCATCACCTTCCTAGTGAAGACCCACCTGGCCCCATGTGAATAGCAAGTACCACCACCAACCCCCCTTCAGCTCCCCAGCCCTGTCTCTTGCTTTCTATTTCCAGAGCATTTATCACAGTCACCAGGCCATCCCAGCAAGGGAGAAACAGAGGCCTACTTGGATGGTTTCACACTGACTCCTCCAATCTCCTAGTCTGGAGCCTCAGGGGAAAAGGTGACCAGAGCTCTTGCACAGCCAGGATGTCCAGGACAATGGGTCCCCCTATAGCAACCTGAAGACCATCAGGAAAATGAGCCATAAGAGGAATCCACTTGCACATGAAACCTGAAACCAGACACCTTGCTCGATCTCAGGTGAGCACACACATGTCCTCCCCTTGCCTGATGTGCTCACCTGAGAAAGCTGAGCACAGAAGCATCCCAGGGTCCAAATCTCCCTCTGGCCAAGGTCCTGGGAAACAGACATCTCTCCTCCCTGCACCAGCCACCTGTGGTTGACATCTGGCATCTCCTGTGCTGGGGCAGAATGGTGCACCTGTCCCTCTTTCCTCGAACAACATCACAAACCAGGCTTTGCTGCACACTTTTCAGGAAGGAACCAGCAGCAGCAGCAGCAGCAGCAGCAGCAACAGCAGGCCGCCCAGGTTCGCTCTCAGTCTTGCACATCAGGCTCCATGTGGAACTAGAGCTTCAAGGAGACTGGTGTGCCATGTGACCTTGGAACCTCATGGCAGGAGCTGAGATTTCAGTTCCAAATGAAAACTGGCCTCTTCCACACAGCACAGAGGAGCAGAGGATTTCTCAGGGGTATGGCTCTGGAAGAAGTGCTTCTTCTGGCTGAGTTCACAGACACCAGGCAGAGGACACCTGTGGTGCCTCGTCCAAGGAAGCAAGGGGCACACTGGACAAGAGTCCATAATGCTGCCTGCAGCTGCTTCCCACCAAGCCCCCTGCTGAGACGAGGGCTGGAGAACCCAACAGGAAGCAAGTTTCCTACCACATCTGCAGCAGGAGGGCTGGCTGGGGAGCAGAGCCTTGTCCCTGGAGCAAGCTGGCCTATGCATCAAGAGTGAAGGCCACCACCATGGTCTCAGAGTCTCCCAGCTATCTGATCTAACTCCACTGTCAGGCTCACACCTGACACGGTGACTCCTAAGACCCAGAGACTGCTTTCCTCCCCAGCTCAATGCTGCTCACAAAGAAGCCAACTCCTGCCTCAGAAAGGTGTTCATCGTTAGCTCTGGAATTCCCTGGCTTTGTCTACACTGGCCCACTCAGGTGTCCCTTCCAGATCATCCAGTGCCCTAGGGTTTCAAGGCACCTTTAAGCTGCCCTTCAAAAGCCAGGAATGGGTCCATTTAGGCAGACCACCCAAGTGGCTCTGTGTATAGGAAACTCGGACAACACCCTCCCTGAACACCAATGCTTCCAAGTCCAAGCTTCAAACCCTCACTCCCTGGGCATGAAGCACCACGTCAGCATGAACACTGCTCTTTCAAATATCTTGTCTCCCATTCCTTCAAATCAGAAACTAAGCTCCTGTCACCACTCTATTTTCCCTCCAGAGAAGTAAGAAAAAGGATAGAATAAAACACTGCCTGTGCACAGCACACTTCCATCCAAATAGAATTCCGTGTTCTTTCTCATGCCAGCAGCCCGACACTGCCCATACTAATGAGTGGCACCACAAGTTCCATGCTCATATATATATTGGACCTTGTGTTATTCCTTTTGATAAATGGATCTTGAAGTCAATGTCTAGATTATGTCCTTTATTTATTTTTTAATAATTAAAAAAAATTTTATAAACATATATTATTAGCCCCAGAGGTACAGGTCTGTGAATCACCAGGTTTACACACTTCACAGCACTCACCATAGCACATACCCCCCCCAATGTCCATAACCCCACCACCTTCTCCCTACCCACCTTCCCCTGCAACCCTCAGTTTATTTTGTGAGATTGAGTCTCTTATGGTTTGTCTCCCTCACGATCCCATCTGTTTCACTTATTCTTTTCTTACCCCCCAAAACCGCCATGTTGCCTCTCCACTTTCTCATATCAGGGAGATCATATGATAGTTGTCTTTCTCTGATTGACTTATTTCACTAAGCATAATACCCTCTAGTTCCATCCACGTCATCGCAAATGGCAGGATTTCATTTCTTTTGATGGCTGCATAGTATTCCATTGTATATATATACCACTTCTTCTTTATCCATTTATCTGTTGATGAACATCTAGGTTCTTTCCATAGTTTGGCTATTGTAGACACTGCTGCTATAAACATTCAGATGCACGTGCTCCTTTGGATCACTACGTTTGTATCTTTAGGGTAAATACCCAGTAGTGCAATTGTTGGGTCATAGGGTAACTCTATTTTTAACTTTTTGATGAACCTCCATGCTGTTTTCCAGAGTGGTTGCACCAGCTTGCATTCCCACCAACAGTGTAGGAGGGTTCCCCTTTCTCTGCATCCTCGTCACCATCTGTCATTTCCTGACTTGTTAATTTTAGCCATTCTGACTGGTGTGAGATGGTATCTCATTGTGGTTTTGATTTGTATTTCCCTGATGCTGAGTGATGTGGAGCACTTTTTCATGTGTCTGTTGGCCATCTGGATGTCTTCTTTGCAGAAATGTCTGTTCATGTCCTCTGCCCATTTCTTGATTGGGTTATTTGTTCTTTGGGTGTTGAGTTTGATAAACTCTTTATACATTTTGGATACTAGCCCTTTATCTGACATGTCATTTGCAAATATCTTCTCCCACTCTGTCAGTCGACTTTTGGTTTTGTTGACTGTTTCCTTTGCTGTACAAAAGCTTTGGATCTTGACAAAGTCCCAATAGTTCATTTTTGCCCTTGCTTCCCTTGCTTTTGGTGATGTTTCTAGGAAGAAGTTGCTGCGGCTGAGGTCAAAGAGGTTTCTGCCTGTGTTCTCCTCAGGGATTTTGAAAGATTCCTTTCTCACATTGAGATCATTCATCCATTTTGAGTCTATTTTCATGTGTGGTGTAAGGAAATGGTCCAGTTTCATTTTTCTGCATGTGGCTGTCCAATTTTCCCAACACCATTTGTTGAAGAGTCTGTCATTTTTCCACTGGACATTTTTTCCTGCTTTGTCAAAGATTAGTTGACCATAGAGTTGAGGGTCTATTTCTGGGCCCTCTATTCTGTCCCATTGATCTATGTGTCTATTTTTGTGCCAGTACCATACTGTCTTGAGGATGACAGCTTTGTAATAGTTTGAAGTCTGGAATTGTGATGCCACCAACTTTGGCTTTCTTTTTCATTATTCCTCTGACTATTCGAGGTCTTTTCTGGTTCCCTATAAATTTTGGGATTATTTGTTCTACTTTTTTTAAAAAGAAATAGATGGGATTTTGAAGGGGATTGCATTAAATGTGTAGATTGCTTTAGGTAGCATAGACATTTTCACAATATTTATTCTTCCAATCCATGAGCTTGAACATTTTTCCATTTCTTTGTGTCTTCCTCAATTTCTTTCATGAGTTCTTTATAGTTTTCTGAGTATAGATTCTTTGCCTCTTTGATTGGGTTTATTCCTAGATATCTTATGGTTTTGGGTGCAATTGTAAATAGGGCTGACTCCTTAATTTCTCTTTCTTCTGTCTTTGTTGTTGGTGTAAAGAAATGAGATTGCTTCCTTTAAATAACGAGAATAATGATGTGGTCACATAAAGGTCTGAGTCTCCATAACCAGACAACTTGGCTCAGGTTCAGATAAGGAGGAAGACACGACCTCTTCCCAGGAAGCAAAGCCCACACCCTCAGGGATCCTGACTTCCTCACGGGTGATGAGCTCCTTTGCTCCATGGAGTTGTCCAAGTGCAAAGGATGCCAGCACCTGCCAGGGTTCATTCAATTTTCTTTATAAATTCCCCAGTTCAAGTTGCAAGAGACTCACTAGGTCAGGTTTCAGAGCCCAGGATGGGCCACCCCATCACCACTGCCAAGGAAGCCTAAAAGGGGCTTGTGTTCCATTGGGAGCACAATGAGCCATTCCCCAGGCTCCTGAACAACCTACAATCCTCCTCCATTTGTCCCTCTCTCAGAGGGCACTGCACCCTGTTACAGCTCTGAAGCTGTGCTTTACTTTAGAAAATATTTTTTTAAAGATTCATTTATTTATTTATTTGTTTGACAGATGGAGAGACAGCAAGAGAGGGAACACAAGCAGGGGGAGTGGGAGAGGGAGAAGCAGGCCCCCTGCAGAGCAGCAAGCCCAATAAATAGCTCCATCCCAGAAGGCGGAGATCATGACCTGAGCCAAAGACAGATGCCGAACAACTGAGCCACCCAGGTGCCCCTCAAAAATAATTTTGAATATCAGAAGGTGGTTCACAGAACAGAAAAACTTGGATTCTTTGACAAGGAAAATAATTCTTTGACAATTTCAGAAGACTGTTTTCCCATTGTTTAATGGGAAAGAAAACTACAGATTGCCCCTTCCACTAGCAGGTCTGATCCACTTCAGTGATTGAAAGAAGAGCAGGAAATAGAAGAGAACAGATATTCTGATGACCTGTCATTTCATCATCCAGGTTTTGAAACTTCACACACTCAGAAAAAGAAGCCCAAACCAACATCTGGCAACACGGAGAGGTCTCAACTGGAGGGACAGGGACAGACAAAGAGCTTGTGTGTGTTGACTGAGGCTGGTGGCACACAAGAAGGTGCCCTGCCAACTCTCCACCTGGGCCTCCCCTGTCCTCAGCCAGGAACCTGCTCACAGTCCTGATCTGTCACAACTGTCACACGGGGGATACACACCCACCCCTGGAGCCAGCCCTGCCCACACCCTCCTGCAGAATGCACTCTGCTCTCCTCCAGGACCCATGTCAGCTCTCTCCAGACCTGGAACTCCCCTGTCTGCGGCAAAGCTCCAGGATCCCCCCTCCTCCAAAATTACCCTGGCCCAAGGCTTTCATGAGAAAGGGGAAGGCTACTCCTGAATGGTTAACACCTCCTTTCCTCTTGTCATATTTCTCAGCACTTGCCTTTGTACCTGGGAAAACTGTAAGGAACATATCAATGGAACATGTACATGCTCTGAGATCTGAATCTTTCATTGCAGCTTTCTGAAGACTCCTTATGCAGTAAGAAACTAGCATATCCTACCACAGCGTGATTGAAAATGATCACCTACAGAATAGGAAAGCGAAGATCACTCCATTCTTTTTTTAAAGATTTTATTTATTTGGCAGACAGAGATCACAAGTAGACAGAGAGGAAGGCAGAGAGAGAGGATGAAGCAGGCTCCCTGTGGAGCAGAGAGCCCTATGTGGGGCTCAATTCCAGGACCCTGGGATCATGAACTGAGCTGAAGGCAGAGGCTTTAACCCACTGAGGCACCCAGGCATCCCAAATCATTCCATTTTTACCTCACTCTTCATGAAGCAGAACATGGTCTTCTTTTTTTTTTCATTGACTTCAATTCCAATTCACTTCCATGCGGTGGTAATTCCTTTGCTTCAGGGGTAGGATTTAGTGATTCCTCACTTGTGTAGAGCAACTGGAGCTCATCACAGCAAGTGCCCTCCCTAATAGCCATCACCTATTGAACTCTTCCCCCACACCCCTGCCCTCCAGCAACCCTCAGTTTGTGCTCTAAGGTTGAGTCTGTTTCCTCATTGGCCTATCTTTCTCCCCTCACTATGTTCATCTGCGTTCTTTCTGAAGTTCCACAGGAGTGAAGTCAGTGGATATTTGTCTTTCCTTACAGATTTTGCTGAGCTTAATCCACTCTAGATCCATCCACATCCTTGTAGATGGTAAGATTTCATTCTTTGTGAAGCTGTGTCCTATCCCACTGTGTATCTATCTCCCACATCTTCTTTCTCCATTCTTCAGTGAATGGACACTGGGACTCCCTCCATAGTTTTGCTATGGTTAATAATGCTGCTATAAACATCACGGTGTTTGTGCCCCATTCAAGGTGCACTTTTGTGTCCTTTGGGTAAACACCTAGGAGTGCAATTGCTGGATCCTAGGGTTGTTCAATTCTTGGCTTTTGGAGGAACTGCTACACTCTGTTCCAGAGTGGCTGCAGCAGCCTGCATGTCTGCCAACAGTGCAGGAGGGTTCCGCTTTAAGCACAACATTACCTACCAGCAATTTTCTAAGAAAGAAATGGAAAACCTGTGGGATAACCTGACTCACCCAGAGTCAGGCAAGCAGTTCCAGAAATTCACCCCAGGGTTCCAAACACCAAGCCCCTTGAAGCCACCAGCGTGCCTCTATCCAGGAGAATTTCCAAAGACTCTCCTTCTGACTCCACCACCAATGTAACCACAGAGAAAATGTGGCAATGTCCAACTATCTAGATGATCCATTTAGTGAAACTAGAAAGTCAAGCTTCACTTTTAAATCATCAAAGCGGGGTGCCTGGGTGACTCAGTGGGTTAAAGCCTCTGTCTTTGGCTCAGATCATGATCCCAGAGTCATGGGATCGAGTCCCACATCAGGCTCTCTGCTCAGCAGGGAGCCTGCTTCCTTCTCTCTCTGCCTGCCTCTCTTTCCACTTATGATCTCTGTCTGTCAAATAAATAAATAAAATCTTTTTTAAAAAATCATCAAAGGCTCCTTGGAATCATTTTGAATTTTCCATCTGCCCTCATTTTAACTCTTTGCATGAAAATACTAATCAATTATGAGACATCACCTTTGACAAGGGACAAAACATCATCCAAGTCTCTATTTGATCAAAAAGGCACCTAACTGTAGATGCTAGCCATTCCACCACAGCCTAGACCCAGTGGAATAAACACTGTTAGAAATAAGGAACACATTCTATGTTAAAAATATACACTGAGTAAATCTCACCTTCTCTTTTTAATCAAAGTGATTGCCTAAGAAAGAGATGTTCCAAATACCTTCATAAGCCAGAAAGGAACAGAAAATGGGATCCTCTGCCGTGTTCTACCTCCAGGGAAACATACCCACTCTAGATTGCTGACAGCTGCTTCATTTTGACTTTGTGGCTCCACTAGAGACAAGAGAAAAGCCCAGGAGGTTTGGGGTTAAAGAGAAGTTTTACCTCTCATCCTGACATGGATGTGACATTGCACCCAATGTACCTGCTGCTTTCTCCAAACACTGACATTCTGTGACAAGCTGCATGACTGACTCAGATGCTGATTTCAAAACTTCGGGTCTTGTGGAGCCAGAGTGGAGAAGTATTGTCAGCTGGGGATAAGAAGGCACCTCCCACCTAAGGCCAGCACACCTGCTCCAGCTCCTGGGAGAAGGGGAGACGCATGCTTGTTTCTTAAGTAGCAATTAGCTTCATACTAAAGTTGACGGTTGCCATTGTCCTTTTTGGAAAACCAAAGTTACTCTTCCTTCCTTTATTTATTTATTTAACAGAGAGAGAGAGAGTTGGAGGGAGGGAACACAAGCAGGGGGAGTGGGAGAGGAAGAAGCAGGCTTCCCACCAAGCAGGGAGCCCGATGCAGGGCTTCATCCCAGGACTCTGGGATCGTGACCTGAATGGAGGGCAGACACTTAACTGACTGAGCTTCCCAGGTGCCCCAAAATTACTCTCCCAAATGAATACCTTAACTCATATGTTCCTCATGCGACTTAAGTGGGGTCTTGTTTACACCAGCTTCCAGGCCCCACCTGGAGGACCCTCCTGCAGGATCCTGACAACCCATTACCACCATCCCGAGGAGCTGGGTAACACAGGGCACAATGCTGAAGCTGGGGGACAGCACTGGAGCTTCTTTCTGCCACATCTGTGCTCAGGGGAGCAGGAAGCTGGAGTACCATCCCACACGATCCTCACTGCCCAGAAGCACCATCCCTGGCACAATGCTAAATAAAGTTGACAGACTGCTCTGGGGCTTGTTAGCACCACACCTGTGCCTGGGGGAACAGGGGACACCCTGCTGAACTTGGGGTGCTGCTCAATATCCATTACCTGCACTATCTGTGCCAGGGGACAAGGGGGTATCCCCATTGAATTAGGGATTGTGTGCTGTCCTTACATTCACTCTTCCCAAGGAATATGGGAAACCCTGAAATGTCTGCAACCCATTCCAGAAAAGCTCAGGTGAGCGGGTGCCCCAGAGCTCAAGGGTCTGGGGGATTTGGTTAGTTGACAAACATCGGGCAGAGACTTGTTCAAGAGGAAAAGAGAACTCTTCTGAACTCCCAGGATTAGTGCATTCCATGTGCCCTTCCAGGACCCCAGCCTCCCACCTGGGCCCGCACCCTACACCTGAGACCCCCACCTCGGTGTGCAGAGCACAGTCACCTACCAAGGACCTCCACCCAGGGTCTCTCAGAGTGCCCCTTCACCGGCCCCACCTCTGCATCAGGGGGCAGCTCTAAGTCTGCCCACAGAGGATGTAGCTCCACCCCAACATGGTCGGGGAGGGTGGTGCCCTGAGCCCATTGGATGCCCTGCCTGCCTGTACCAGGCGACCTGCCCTTACACTCACACCTCCCTGCTTTTGCAGGTACTTCCTTGCCCTAATACCTGGCTTGGGGGCAGGCATGGAGGGCTTGTGGGCAGAGCCCAACCTCCCCAGACATCTGGCTCCTTCCAGGGGACCCCTATGGCTGCAGACAACCCTCAGAACCCTTCCCCTTCCCTTCCTGCACCAGCCCTCCCTGCAGAGCTGTTCCTAGCTCCCAGCAAATTCAGCTGCTCTCAGAGCTTCCCAGGCTTAGTCTTTGGGAAATGCAATGGTTTCCCACATTTCCAGGGCAATTTAAGACCCCCAAAAGTAATGCTCTAAGCAGGAGGAGCATCACCTTCTGGTCTCACCCACGGAGCGGATAGTGCTTCTCAGACCTTCCAAGCATCCTTCTAGGATAAGCCCATCTGTGCTGGAATATATACACATATGCTTGGTTCTGCAGGGAAGCTCCAAGATGAACCAGAACAACAGCCCTTCTGTGCTGTCGGAGTTGTGAACCAGGAACATTGATTTTTCACTTAAAAAGAAAACACATTATTATTGTTGACACTAAAGGAACAAACCATTTTTAACATTTTAGAGAGAAAGGAAGAGTTTTCTTCAAACCCAAGTCAAGACAGCTGCCTGGGTGACACAATCTTCACAAGAAAGGGAGTGCTCTGGGGAGGAACATTTGGGGCAGGTATATTTGTTCTGTTTTGTTTTACATACAGTTACACATTATCATGAGGAAAAATATTCCAGAAAGTTGCAGACTTTTTCTTATGTTTTTCAGTATGTACAAGTCAGTATGACTTTAATCTTATGGGAGCAGGAGAGGGTTTTTTGTTTTTCTTATCTTTATGTTTGAAATGGCATTTTTTGGTTATCCTTTTCTTTTTTTTAAGATTTTATTTGTTTATTTGACAAAGATCACAAGTAGACAGAGAGGCAGGCAGAGAAAGAGAGGAGGAAGCAGGCTCTCTGCTGAGCAGAGAACCCGATGAAAGACTTGATCCCAGGACCCTGAGACCATGACCTGAGCTGAAGGCAGAGGCTTTAACCCACTGAGCCACTCAGGCACCTCTGGTTATCCTTTTCTTCTTGAAGCAGATGTACAGCATGTGCTTGGGACAGTAATAGGGCACATGAGCTGATGTTTTGCCCAGTCATTTTGAGCTTGGTAAAATATTAAAGGATAGCTTCCCTGGGAGCCCAGGATACAAGTCCATGGATGGTAAAATGTAAAAAATTTCAATTATCGGGGCACCTGGGTGGCTCAATGGGTTAAAGCCTCTGCTTTCGGCTCAGGTCATGATCCCAGGATCCTGGGATCCAGCCCTGCATCAGGACCTCTGCACAGCAGGGAGCCTGCTTCTCTCTCTCTCTTTCTCTCTCTCTGCCTGCCTCTCTGACTACTTATGATCTCTGTCTGTCAAGTAAATAAATAAAATCTTTAAAAAATTTTTTTCAATTATCATTCTAATTACTACTAAAGGGAAGAACTTGAGACAAAAACACCTTTAACAATACTACCAAGGAGGGAGGAGTCAAGATGGCGGAGAAGTAGCAAGCTGAGACTGCTTCAGCTAGCCGGAGATCAGCTAGATAGCTTATCTAAAGATTGCAAACACCTGAAAATCCATCGGCAGATCGAAGAGAAGAAGAACAGCAATTCTGGAAACAGAAAATCAGCCACTTTCTGAAAGGTAGGACCGGCGGAGAAGTGAATCCAAAGCGACGGGAAGATAGACCCCGGGGGGAGGGGCCGGCTCCCGGCAAGCGGCGGAGCAACCGCGCACAAAATCAGGACTTTTAAAAGTCTGTTCCGCTGAGGGACATCGCTCCAGAGGCTAAACCGGGGCGAAGCCCACGCGGGGTCAGCGTGGCCTCAGGTCCCGCAGGGTCACAGAAGGATCGGGGGTGTCTGAGTGTCGCAGAGCTTGCGGGTATTGGAACGGGAAAGCCGGATGCAGAGACAGAGCCGACAGTAAGCTCGCAGCTCCGTGTTACCTTGAACCGGTCGCAGGCTCGGTGAGCTCGGAGCGCGGCTGGAGGTCAGGCAGACGGGAGTAACTGGGCGCTGTGCTCTGAGGGCGCACTGAGGAGTGGGGCCCTGGGCTCTCGGCTCCTCCGGGCCGGAGACCAGGAGGCCGCCATTTGTATTCCCGTCCTCCGGAACTCTACGGAAAGCGCTCAGGGAACAAAAGCTCCTGAAAGCAAACCCGAGCGGATTACTCACCCCGGCCCCGGGTAAGGGCGGTGTAATTCCGCCTGGGGCAAAGACACTTGAGAATCACTACAACAGGCCCCTCCCCCAGAAGATCAACAAGAAATCCAGCCGAGACCAAGTTCACCTACCAAGGAGTGCGGTTTCAATACCAAGGAGAGCAGCAGAATTCCAGAGGAGGAGAAAGCCAAGCACGGAACTCATGGCTTTTTTCCTGTGATTTTTTTTAGTCTTGCAGTTAATTTAATTTTTTCTTTTTCATTTTTTTTTTTTTTCTCGCCTTCGGGTAAATTTTTTTTTTTTTTAACTGTTACCTTTTTCTTTTTTAACGATTTTTTACTAGTTTATCTAATATATATATATATATATATATATATATATATTTTACATTTTTCTTAGGTGTTTTCTTTTTTTAAAATTCTTTTCTTTTCTTTTCTTTTTTTTTTTTTTTTTTTTTTTTTTTTTCTTCTCTCTTCCTTTTTGAACCTCTTTTTATCCCCTTTCTCCCCCCACTCACGATTTTGGATCTCTTCTAATTTGGTTAAAGCATATTTTCCTGGGGTTGTTGCCACCCTTTTAGTATTTTACTTGCCCCTTCATTTACTCTTATCTGGACAAAATGACAAGACGTAAAAATTCAACACAAAAAAAAGAAAAAGAGGCAGTACCGAAGGCTAGGGACCTAATCAATACAGACATCGGTAATATGTCAGATCTAGAGTTCAGAATGACAATTCTCAAGGTTCTAGCCGGGCTCGAAAAAAAGGCATGGAAGATATTAGAGAAACCCTCTCGAGAGATATAAAAGCCCTTTCTGGAGAAATAAAAGAACTAAAATCTAACCAAGGTGAAATCAAAAAAGCTATTAATGAGGTGCAATCAAAAATGGAGGCTCTCACTGCTAGGATAAATGAGGCAGAAGAAAGAATTAGTGATATAGAAGACCAAATGACAGAGAATAAAGAAGCTGAGCAAAAGAGGGACAAACAGCTACTGGACCACGAGGGGAGAATTCGAGAGATAAGTGACACCATAAGACGAAACAACATTAGAATAATTGGGATTCCAGAAGAAGAAGAAAGTGAGAGGGGAGCAGAAGGTATACTGGAGAGAATTATTGGGGAGAATTTCCCCAATATGGCAAAGGGAAAGAGCATCAAAATTCAGGAGGTTCAGAGAATGCCCCTCAAAATCAATAAGAATAGGCCCACACACCCCGTCACCTAATAGTAAAATTTACAAGTCTCAATGACAAAGAGAAAATCCTGAAAGCAGCCCGGGAAAAGAAGTCTGTAACATACAATGGTAAAAATATTAGATTGGCAGCTGACTTATCCACAGAGACCTGGCAGGCCAGAAAGAGCTGGCATGATATTTTCAGAGCACTAAACGAGAAAAACATGCAGCCAAGAATACTATATCCAGCTAGGCTATCATTGAAAATAGAAGGAGAGATTAAAAGCTTCCAGGACAAACAACAACTGAAAGAATTTGCAAATACCAAACCAGCTCTACAGGAAATCTTGAAAGGGGTCCTCTAAGCAAAGAGAGAGCCTACAAGTGGTAGATCAGAAAGGAACAGAGACCATATACAGTAACAGTCACCTTACAGGCAATACAATGGCACTAAATTCATATCTCTCAATAGTTACCCTGAATGTGAATGGGCTAAATGCCCCTGTCAAAAGACACAGGGTATCAGAATGGATAAAAAAACAAAACCCATCTATATGTTGCCTCCAAGAAACACATTTTAAGCCCGAAGACACCTCCAGATTTAAAGTGAGGGGGTGGAAAAGAATTTACCATGCTAATGGACATCAGAAGAAAGCAGGAGTGGCAATCCTTATATCAGATCAATTAGATTTTAAGCCAAAGACTATAATAAGAGATGAGGAAGGACACTATATCATACTCAAAGGGTCTGTCCAACAAGAAGATTTAACAATTTTAAATATCTATGCCCCCAATGTGGGAGCAGCCAACTATATAAACCAATTAATAACAAAATCAAAGAAACACATCAACAATAATACAATGATAGTAGGGGACTTTAACACTCCCCTCACTAAAATGGACAGGTCATCCAAGCAAAAGATCAGCAAGGATATAAAGGCCTTAAATGACACACTGGACCAGATGGACATCACAGATATATTCAGAATATTTCATCCCAAAGCAACAGAATACACATTCTTCTCTAGTGCACATGGAACATTCTCCAGAATAGATCACATCCCTCGGTCCTAAATCAGGACTCAACCGGTATCAAAAGATTGGGATCATTCCCTGCATATTTTCAGACCACAATGCTCTAAAGCTAGAACTCAACCACAAAAGGAAGTTTGGAAAGAACCCAAATACATGGAGACTAAACAGTATCCTTCTAAAGAATGAATGGGTCAACCGGGAAATTAAAGAAGAATTGAAAAAAATCATGGAAACAAATGATAATGAAAACACAACGGTTCAAAATCTGTGGGACACAACAAAGGCAGTCCTGAGAGGAAAATATATAGCGGTACAAGCCTTTCTCAAGAAACAAGAAAGGTCTCAGGTACACAACCTAACCCTACACCTAAAGGAGCTGGAGAAAGAACAAGAAAGAAACCCTAAGCCCAGCAGGAGAAGAGAAATCATAAAGATCAGAGCAGAAATCAATGAAATAGAAAGCAAAAAAACAATAGAACAAATCAACGAAACTAGGAGCTGGTTCTTTGAAAGAATTAATAAAATTGATAAACCCCTGGCCCGACTTATCAAAAGAAAAGAGAAAGGACCCAAATAAATAAAATCATGAATGAAAGAGGAGAGATCACAACTAACACCAAAGAAATACAAACTATTATAAGAACATACTATGAGCAACTCTACGGCAATAAATTTGACAATCTGGAAGAAATGGATGCATTCCTAGAAACATATAAACTACCACAACTGAACCAGGAAGAAATAGAAAGCCTGAACAGACCCATAACCAGTAAGGAGATTGAAACAGTCATTAAAAATCTCCAAACAAACAAAAGCCCAGGGCCAGACGGCTTCCCGGGGGAATTCTACCAAACATTTAAAGAAGAACTAATTCCTATTCTCCTGAAACTGTTCCAAAAAATAGAAATGGAAGGAAAACTTCCAAACTCATTTTATGAGGCCAGCATCACCTTGATCCCAAAACCAGACAAGGATCCCACCAAAAAAGAGAGCTATAGACCGATATCCTTGATGAACACAGATGCGAAAATACTCAACAAAATACTAGCCAATAGGATTCAACAGTACATTAAAAAGATTATTCACCACGACCAAGTGGGATTTATTCCAGGGCTGCAAGGTTGGTTCAACATCCGCAAATCAGTCAATGTGATACAACACATCAATAAAAGTAAGAACAAGAACCATATGATACTCTCAATAGATGCTGAAAAAGCATTTGACAAAGTACAACATCCCTTCCTGATCAAAACTCTTCAAAGTGTAGGGATAGAGGGCACATACCTCAATATCATCAAAGCCATCTATGAAAAACCCACCGCAAATATCATTCTCAATGGAGAAAAACTGAAAGCTTTTCCGCTAAGGTCAGGAACACGGCAGGGATGTCCATTATCACCACTGCTATTCAACATCGTACTAGAGGTCCTAGCCTCAGCAATCAGACAACAAAAGGAAATTAAAGGCATCCAAATCGGCAAAGAAGAAGTCAAATTATCACTCTTCGCAGATGATATGATACTATATGTGGAAAACCCAAAAGACTCCACTCCAAAACTGCTAGAACTTATACAGGAATTCAGTAAAGTGTCAGGATATAAAATCAATGCACAGAAATCAGTTGCATTTCTCTACACCAACAGCAAGACAGAAGAAAGAGATATTAAGGAGTCAATCCCATTTACAATTGCATCCAAAACCATAAGATACCTAGGAATAAACCTAACCAAAGAGACACAGAATCTATACTCAGAAAACTATAAAGTACTCATGAAAGAAATTGAGGAAGACACAAAGAAATGGAAAAACGTTCCATGCTCCTGGATTGGAAGAATAAATATTGTGAAAATGTCTATGCTACCTAAAGCAATCTACACATTTAATGCAATTCCTATCAAAGTACCATCCATCTTTTTCAAAGAAATGGAACAAATAATTCTAAAAATTATATGGAACCAGAAAAGACCTCGAATAGCCAAAGGGATATTGAAAAAGAAAGCCAACGTTGGTGGCATCACAATTCCGGACTTCAAGCTCTATTACAAAGCTGTCATCATCAAGACAGCATGGTACTGGCACAAAAACAGACACATAGATCAATGGAACAGAATAGAGAGCCCAGAAATAGACCCTCAAATCTATGGTCAACTAATCTTCGACAAAGCAGGAAAGAATGTCCAATGGAAAAAAGACAGCCTTTTCAATAAATGGTGCTGGGAAAATTGGACAGCCACATGCAGAAAAATGAAATTGGACCATTTCCTTACACCACACACAAAAATAGACTCAAAATGGATGAAGGACCTCAATGTACGAAAGGAATCCATCAAAATCCTTGAGAACACGGGCAGCAACCTCTTCGACCTCTGCCGCAGCAACATCTTCCTAGGAACAACGCCAAAGGCAAGGGAAGCAAGGGAAAAAATGAACTACTGGGATTTCATCAAGATCAAAAGCTTTTGCACAGCAAAGGAAACAGTTAACAAAATCAAAAGACAACTGACAGAATGGGAGAAGATATTTGCAAACGACATATCAGATAAAGGACTAGTGTCCAGAATCTATAAAGAACTTAGCAAACTCAACACCCAAAGAACAAATAATCCAATCAAGAAATGGGCAGAGGACATGAACAGACATTTCTGCAAAGAAGACATCCAGATGGCGAACAGACACATGAAAAAGTGCTCCATATCACTCGGCATCAGGGAATACAAATCAAAACCACAATGCGATATCACCTCACACCAGTCAGAATGGCTAAAATCAACAAGTCAGGAAATGACAGATGCTGGCGAGGATGCGGAGAAAAGGGGAACCCTCCTACACTGTTGGTGGGAATGCAAGCTGGTGCAGCCACTCTGGAAAACAGCATGGCGGTTCCTCAAAATGTTGAAAAATAGAACTGCCCTATGACCCAGCAATTGCACTATTGGGTATTTACCCTAAAGATACAAATGTAGTGATCCAAAGGGGCACATGCACCCGAATGTTTATAGCAGCAATGTCCACAATAGCCAAACTATGGAAAGAACCTAGATGTCCATCAACAGATGAATGGATCAAGAAGATGTGGTATATATACACAATGGAATACTATGCAGCCATCAAAAGAAATGAAATCTTGCCATTTGCGACAACATGGATGGAACTAGAGCGTATCATGCTTAGCGAAATAAGTCAAGCAGAGAAAGACAACTATCATATGATCTCCCTGATATGAGGAAGTGGTGATACAACATGGAGGCTTAAGTGGGTAGAAGAAGAATTAATGAAACAAGATGGGATTGGGAGGGAGACAAACCATAAGTGACTCTTAATCTCACAAAACAAACTGAGGGTTGCCGGGGGCAGGGGGTTTGGGAGAAGGGGGTGGGATTATGGACATTGGGGAGGGTATGTGATTTGGTGAGTGCTGTGAAGTGTGTAAACCTGTTGATTCACAGACCTGTACCCCTGGGGATAAAAATATATGTTTATCAAAAATAAAAAATTAAAAAAAAAAAAAAAAAAAAAAAAAAAAACAATACTACCAAGAAATCAAAATGATGCCTACAGAAGGTTACCTGTTCCATGCTCAACACAGGCAACAGAGGTGTTCACAGAAGCTGGGCTCCTCCCTTTCTCCTGCCCAAATCTCAGAAGCACACAGATAATTTAAAGTCAGAATTTTAGAACCTTCTGATATCTTAGAGATGTCTGCCACCATTCCCTTGGACTACAGAATAAAACAGAGTAGCTCATTGTCACAAAAGTAATGTAAACATGAAGTACCCCTAAAGCTTGGATACACTGTCTTAGTTCTTTCCTTGTGGATTTTGACTAATGTAAGTCATAGTCATACCATATAAACACTACAATGTTTGGGAAGTAAGTAATCGCGGGCAAGGGAATAGTTTAGCAATGTTTATAAGCATTGTCTCACTTTGTAGAAGAGGCTGAGATGAATATTTTTACTTTCATACCTGTCTTACAGCACGCTCTGAACATACCAGAGCCTGAATCTATTTTTAAAAGATAGTTCTTTCAGTAACTTTAATACCAGAAAAATATTATGATGTGTCTATTCCTAGGGATCTTTGCATATCCCAGAGGTCCTCCACTCTTAGTGATCATGATGGGCAGAGGTAAAAAGGTCAGCTGAATTCATTCCAGTTGACCATACAAGAAAATCCCGAGACTTGAGATATTTCCAGATTGAGAAGACCAGAGATAAGGGAAATAGTACCATGTATGGAATAACAAGGGATCTGGAGTCAGTTTGGGGATCCCACTTAGGCTTCTGACACTCAAATCCTCTGTGACTCAAATAATCTCTGAGGCCCTGTCTAACCATCTAGAAAATGTGACTAATAATATCTACATTGTAGTTTCGGTGTTTAAGAGAGAGAATTCCACAAAGAGCCAGTGTGATGGCTCTTAAGAGCAGGGGCTCAGGAAGTCATGATTACTTTTGGGGTCTATTTCTTTTCCAGAAGAAAGAACACATGTTGAATCCATATTTCTAATAGATGACTCCCAAGATGATTTTCAAGCCTTAAGGAAGGTCAAGAACCTGTTATTCTGTCATCTTTCACTCAGAAAACATGCTGTTGGACTGGTGAGGATGATACAATAGCACTGTCATCACTGAGGATGTGGAGCTTCCCATGTCCACATGACCATGTTGTCCCTTTTAGCTCAGGGCTACCAAAAAGGGAAGCTGGGGGAGGGGTGGCGAACCACAGGTCAAGGCTACCAGTTGAGACTGGGACAGGCAGAACTCTGACTTAAGGTTCAACTCCTGTCTAGATAATGACACTGCTCTTTACAGATAGAACTCTTTACAGATAGAATGCCATTGCCTGCAAGCTCTGATGTAGGAAAGGTTGAGAATTTCCCTTGTGATTCCCTCTCTGACCCTTGGAATATGTAGCAAAGTTATATTTAATTTTTTTTAAGATTTTATTTATTTATTTGAGAGAGAGAGCATGAGTGAGGAGAAGGTCAGAGAGAGAAGCAGACTCCCTGTGGAGCTGGGAGCCTGATGCGGGACTCAATCTTGCGACTCTGGGATCATGACCTGAGCCAAAGGCAGTCGTCCAACCAACTGAGCCACCCAGGCGTCCCTACATTTAATTTTTAAACGTTGAGGGACTTTCTGGTTTTCTTTTCACTATGACTATGGCTCAATTCCCATGTGGTCTAAGGGACCACAGAATATTAACTAGATATTCTATTAACTAGAATATAATCTAGTTAATTTCAGGCTTTAAAATGTGTAGACTTGCTTCATGGCCCAGCATTTCATCTACTTGGATAAATATCCTCGGACCACTTGATAATAATGTATTCTGTACTTAATGTGTAATGCTCCATATATGTCAGTTAGGTCACATTTGTTACCAATGTTTCCTCTGATTTTTCTATCAGATATTGAGAAAGGTATATTAAAATATTCAAACAATGCTACTCTAGTCAGCATTGCCTTGGAGAATCTACCAAGTGTTATAAGGCAAGAGAAACAAAAAGAATAAGAATTGGGGGGATAAGTGTGACTATGCACAGATAATATGAGGGTGTACATAGAAAATATAAAATAGTCTATAGATATACATTAGAATTCAAAATGGAAAACTTGCAAATCTTAGAACCAAGAATGCAATCCAGAAAGCAGCCAGGGGAAGAGATTTCTTATGTACAGAGGCAGGAACATCAGAATAATGTCAGACCTGGCCACAGAGACCTGGTAAGCCACAAAGGGCTGGCAAGACATATTCAGGATACTAAATGAGAAGAACATGCAGCCAAGGATACCCTATCCAACATGGCTGTCATTCAAAGAAGAAATAATACCTGTTCTTCTGAGCTGTTTCAAAAGATAGAAACAGAAGGAAAACTTCCAAAGTCAATCTATGAGACCAATATTACCTTAATCCAAAAACAGGCAAAGACCCCATCAAAAAGGAGAATGACAGACGAATATTCCTGATGAAAATGGGTGCCAAAATACTCAACAAGATTCTAGCCAATAGGATCCAACAGTACATTAAAAGGATTATCCATCATGACCAGCTGGAATTTATTCCTGGGATGCAAGGGTGGTTCAAAATTCACAAATCAACCAACACAATAGAGAACATTAATAAAAGAAAAGACAAGAACCATAATATCCTCTCAACTGATGCAGGAAAAGCATTTGACAAATACAGCAAAATACAGATAAAATCCTGATTAAAACTCTTTGGAGTATAGGAATACAGGGGACATTCCTCAGTTTAATAAAAACCATCTACGAAAAACCTACAGCAAATACCATTCTCAATGGGGAAAAGCTGAGAGCTTTTTCCTTAAGATCAGGAACACAACAGGGATGCCCTCTCTCATCACTATTGTTCAACTTAATACTAGGAGTCCTAGCCTCAGCAATCAGACTACAAAAAGAAATAAAAGGCATTCAAATTGGCAAACAAGTCCAACTCTCTCTTCACAGATGACATGAGACTTTATGTGGAAAACCCAAAAGACTCCACTCCCAATTACTAGAACTCATACAGCAATTCAGTATTGTGACAGGATACAAAATCAATGCACAGAAATCTGTTGTTTTTCTATTCACTAACAATGTAACTGTAGAAAGAGAAATTAGGGAATCAATCCCATTTACAATAGCACCAAAAACTGTAAGATACTTTGGAATAATCCTAACCAAAGAGGCAAAGGATCTATACTCTAGAAACTACAGAACATTTATGAAAGAAATAGAGAAAGACACAAAAAGATTAAAAACAAGTCCATCCTTACAGATTGGAAAAATAAACATGGATAAAATGTCTATTCTTCCCAGAGCAATCTACACTTTCAACCCCATCCCTCTTAAAATACCATTGGCATTTTTTATTTAGCTGGAACAAACAATCCTAAAACTTGTATAGAACCATAAAAGACCCCACACAGCCAGGGAAATGTTGAAAAAGAAAACCAAAGCTGAGGGCATTGCAATGCCTGATTTCAAGCTAGATTATGAAACTGTGACAGCATGGTATTTGCACAAAAACAGACACATAGATCAATGAAACAGAATACAGAACCCAGAAATGGACCTTCAATTCCATGGTCAGCTCATCTTTGACAAAGCAGGAAAGAATATCCAATGGAAAAAAGACAGTTTCTCCAATTAATGGTGCTGGGAAAATTGGACAGCCACATGCAGAAGAATGAAAGTCAACCATTCTCTTATATCACACACAAAGATAAACTCAAAATGGATGAAAGACCTCAATGTGAGACAGGAATCCATCAAAATCCTCAAGGAGAATATAGGCAGTCACCTCTTTGACATCAGCCACAGCAACTTCTTCCTAGACACATCACCAAGGGCAAGGGAAACAAAAGCAAAAATGAACTATTGGGACTTCAACAAGATAAAACACTTCTGCACATCAAGAGAAACAGTCAACAAAACAAAGAGGCAATCCATGGAATGGGAAATGTTTGGAAATGACATGTCATATAAAGGGCTGGTATCCAAGATCTATAAAGAACTTCCCTAACTCAACACCCAAAAAACAAATAACCCAATCAAAAAATGGGCAGAATACATGAACAGACATTTCTCCAAATACATGCAAATGGCTAACAGACTCATGATAAAATGTTCAACATCACTAACCTTCAGGAAATACAAATCAAAACCACAATGAGATACCACCTTACACCAGTTGGAATGGCCAAAGTTAACTAGTCAGGAAATGACAGATGTTGACGAGGATGTGGAGAAAGGGGAACCCTCCTACACTATTGGGAAAGCAAGATGGTGCAGCCACTCTGAAAAACAGTATGGAGGTTCCTCAAGATGTTAAAAATAGAACTACCCTACCACCCAGCAATTTCACTACTGGGCATTTACCCCAAAGATACAGACATAGTGAAAAGAAGGTGTACCTGCATCCCAATGTTCATAGCAGCAATGTCCACAATAGCCAAACTGTGGAAGGAGCTGAGATGACCTTCAAAACATGAGTGGATAAAGAAGAATATTTCATATATACAATGAAATATTCCTTAGCCCTCAGAAAGGATGACAACCTACCATTTGCCTCAACATGGATGGAACTGGAGGGGATTATGCTGAATGGAGTAAGTCAGGCAGAGAAAGACAATTGTCATATAGTTTCACTCATATGTGGAACACAAGGAATAGTGTGGAGGACCATAAGGGAAGGGAGGGAATACTAAATGGGAAGAAATCAGAAAGGGAGACAAACTATGAGAGACTCTGGGCTCTGGGAACCAAACTGAGGGCTATAGAAGGGAGGGGGATGAGGTAACAGGCTGACGGGTTATTAAGGAGACCACATATTGTGATGAGCACTGGGTGTTACAACTAATGAATCACTGAACACTACATCAAAAGCTAATGTACTGTATGATGACTGACTGTACATAATAAAACATGCAAATAAATAAATATGCTTTCTACATGAATAACACATAAAAATGGGTACAGAATTTCAAATGTGCATGATGAAATATTCTCAAGATATGTTTCATAGCAGTGTAAATATACTTAACACTACCAGATTATACTGAAAGTGTTTAACATGGCAAAATCAATGTTAGGATTTTTTTACAATTTTTAAAAAAGATTTTATTTATTTATTTATTTGTCAGAGAGGGAGAGAGAGAGCGCAAACACAGGCAGAGGCAAAGAGAGAAGCAGACCTCCTGCTGAACAGGAAGCCCGATGCAGGACTTCATCCCAGGACCACGGGATCATGACCTGAGACAAAGGCAGTGGCTTAACTGACTGAACCATCCAGATGTCTCCAAGATTTTTTTACAATTTTTTAAAAGTACATTCTGTGTGATTCCGTTTTTATAAAGAACTTATTAATTTATTTTAGAGAGAGAGAGTGGCACGAGAGTGGTGGGAAAGGCAGGAGGGGGAACAGAGAATCGTGAGCCCACACTGCACTGAACATAAACCCTACATGGGGCTCGATCCCACACCATGAGATCACATCCTGAGCCAAAATCAAGAGTCAGCAGCTTAATCAACTGAGCCACCATCCATCTCCTTGGGCATTAGTATTGGTGCATTCCCTGCCCCCTCACCACTGCAGTTCTGAACACCTCTGAAAATACATCTATGAAAAATCATGCCAGTTTCCTGGAGTGAGTCTGAGTATGAGCACTGCTAGGTGATGGGTGCACCTGCAGCCCGGGGTGGGTGCTGCTCACTGCTCTCTCAGACAGAGGTAGCCCGTCACCCTTCTCTTCAATCCTCAGGCACCTGGGGCCACCCGGCCAGGAATTTACCTTCTCTAGCAGAGGACAGATGGGACTTATTTCTCTGGCCAGGAATATGAACCCTG
This sequence comes from Mustela putorius furo, assembly GCF_011764305.1. Lineage (NCBI taxonomy): Eukaryota > Metazoa > Chordata > Mammalia > Carnivora > Mustelidae > Mustela > Mustela putorius. The sequence goes on along the minus strand of NW_025422123.1, from coordinate 10,008,112 downwards.
ATCCTGGGAAAGGAGAGCTCTCCTGGGACTCCTGGCCCAGCCGGGCAGCCATGGCCACCATGTATGTGACAGAGCTAGAGAAGTTGGGCCATGGAGGGAATGAGTGCCTTAAACCAGCCTTGCATGGGGCATGTGGGAGCAGCAGCCCATTTCTTGGGGAGCAGTGATGTGTGCAGAAGGAGGGAGACTGGAGTGGAGCCTTCTAAGCCACACCACAGTCCCTCCCTTAGTCCTGAAACCAGCAGGAAGGGAGCTCTGAGGACAGAGACTCCAGAAGGATTCCCTTTCAGGGAAAGGGGGCCCGCTGGAGGGCACTAAAGCCACCAGCCCCGCTGGCCACAGGCCATTTGCACAGGATCACCTCCAGCACTACCTTAGCACATTGTCTGTGTTCGTGTGTGGACAGTGATTGGCCCACTCAGTGCTGGCGCATTTGCAGAGGCAGACTAGGACCCTTCCAGGGCCTGCTAGTGGGTCAGAGGACTCCCATCCAGAGAAGCAGAGGATGTCCCTCTTCCTGTGGACCTGGGGAAAGCAGCCACCATCCTGGGGCAGGACCTGGGCCAGGCATGTGTCCTATCTGAAGTTCCCATGTACATTGGGCATTGCTGTGCCTGAGAAAGACCCTTCTCAGCCCCAGAGTCAGAAGTCATGAGGGCCTGTCTCCCATCCTGGCCTAGGATCATGACCTGAAATTATTTGTCTTTGGGAGGACAGGACTTTTTCAGCAGCCAGTGAAGGGCAGATCCTGCAAGAGCTCTTCATTCAAGGACGAATCATGGAGAGCGTGTGTGTCTCATTGGCGCAGGAAGTGAAAGAACCAAACCCCTATGCTCAGGTTTTAATAGAAGCAGAATTTTAATGTCCTGTTTGGGGGCAGCCACCTCCCCTCTTATGTGGTGTTGGGTGATCTCAGGGAAAGTCTTCCTTGCTCTTGTGCCCTCAGAGGTAGGAGCTGGCCCCATGTCCTGGGGTCCCCATCCTGTCCCACTGTTGAGGAAGAGCCACACACAGGGAACTGGTGTCAGGAGCGTGGCCTCCCAGGAGCCTGGCAGCTGCAAGAAAGGACTAGATTGCTCTTGGGGAAAGGGCTGCTCACTGGTGACACCATTCACCATCCCCCAATGCACTCTGCAGTCCAGGCTCTGTGCCCAGCTTAGATCAATCACCAGAACCCCACATGCTCCTGCCATGGGAGCGATCATTCAGCATCACCACATTGCACAGAGGCAAAAAAACAAGGCCCAGAGAGGGGAGGCAAATGGCTCCAGTCACAGGGCTGGTCAGCAGAGGGGCTGGAAGGCCAGCCCTCCCGAGCCCCTGTGAGCCCAGCCAGGGACACCCTGAGCCCAAAGTGAGCCCTTCCCTCTCTGCCCAGCCACACCCTGGCCCCTGAGCTTGATGATGGACTGTTCTCCTTGGCCCTGAGGGTGTTCCTAGATGACTAGGAAAGGGAGTGCTGCTGGTGGGACAGGCTGTAGCTACAGGTCAGAGTGACAGGTCTGAGTTAGCAGGAGACACACTCTGGTCTCCCTCCCAGAGCCTGCCTGGGAGCTGGAGTCTGGGTGCCCGAGGGGCCAGCACACAACAGGGCCTGTGCTGACCAGGGAGCCATGGCACCCAGGGGGAGTCCACTCTGCCCTCTCCCCTCTACTGCCCTGTATAACCTCCCCTCACTGTGGGGCTCCAGGGCCTGGAACCAGGCCCCATAGGGCTGACTCGGTTCCAGCTTGTAATGAGTTTGCAGCCCCCAGAGCAGCTGGATTCCCTGGGGCTGGAGGGAGGACTGACTGAAGACAAGGACTGGGCTGGGGGAGATGCGGGGCCTCATGGAAGGTGAAGGATGGGGCAGGGGACGAGTCCTGGGGTCACAGCTCATGTCTAAAAAGGGCTGAAATCCCTGAATGCCCATGGGGTCCCTCATTACAGTAACAACGCCCTCACACTCGGACATCCTGGTGGTGGGCCCCTCCTCTCTCTCCTCCTTCCCACACCTCTGACTCTGGCTAGGGCTATAGCCAGGGACAAGCTGGACCTCTGTCCCAGGGTCCTACCAGGAAGACAAAGCAGAAGGAAGAGAGAAGGGGAAGGGGTGCACTGCTCCTCCCTGCCCTGAGTCAGCCTCCACTGCTGCCTCCAGGTCCTCTGGCTCAGCCCTGCACTTAGCTGGACTCTGAAAGGGAGTCTGCATTCCAGGCCAGCAGGCGCGGGGGTGGGGGGGGAGGGGGGCGGGGGTCGCGGTTATTCAGTGACCTTTGCATCCCCAGATGTCCAACCCACCTGGCCTTGCACCCTGAAGCTTGCTGCCCAGGATAGGCATGGTTCCAGGGCAAAGCGGACTTTGGGAGCCTTTGGCAGTGGTGAAGAATATTGAAATGCCCAGTGGATTAGAGATGAGGTGTAATCATAGAGACCCCTTTACGAATTATGGGCACAATCCCAGGGCTGAGCCCCTGTTCCTGCTGGGACACCAGAGTCTGACCCCAGACAGGATGTGACTGGTTCCTCCTGTGGCCCACACAGAAACCAGGAAATGCAGAAAGCTGGCAGACACACAGGAGGGTAAGCAAATCACTCACAACCCAAGGCCAGAGAAAAGTTTCACCTGACTCTGCTCTAAACCAGGCTCCAAGTCACGCAGTCTCACAGGGACAGACCAAACACACGCAAGTCCAGGGGGAAGGATAGGCATGCGGGGAATATATGTCAGAGATGTGGGAGCTCCCAGGGAAGGACTCTGGCAAAGGAAACCCTATGGGGACAGCACTGGTCACCCTCAGACTGGCAGGTGTCTGGTCTGGGAACCAGCAGCCCTGGGGAGGGGGAGAAATGTGAGGACATGGAGGTCCAATGCAGGTCCCCTGGAGAGAAGGGTGACGGGCACCCCTATCTGGGAGAACAGTGAGCAGCGCCCATCCCCGGCTGCAGGTGCACCCCTCACCTAGCAGGGCTCGGCCTCGGCCTCGGACTCAGCCCCAGAAACTCCGGCATGATTTTTCACAGATGTATTGTCAGGAATAGTCAGCACAGCAATGGATGGAAGAATGGTAATGCTCAAGGAGATGAATAGGATCCGCCCTCCCAGTCCTCATGATAGAATGTCCTGTAGCGACTGTCCCAGGGTCGTCCAGGGCACAGGATCCAGGAAACCCCTCCTGAGACGCCCCCCTCCTGCCGCCCTGCTCCTGGGAACATTCAGAACTGTTTGAGGTGGAGGAGGAGATCCAGGGTGGCAGCAGGGCCAAGGAGGAGGAAGGTCAGCACGGGGAGGACAGAAGGATGTGCCCTGAGCCACCATCCAGGGCCCAGACTGTGATGCCCTCAGACCTCACCCCAAATAATGACTCCTGATATATGGACCAGACTTCTCTTCCTTCACTCCCTCCTTCCTTACCTCATTTATTCTCTCATTCATTACTCCCTCGCTCCTTCCCCTCCACCCCTCCCCTCCCTCCCCCACTCCGTCACTCTCCCTCCTCCCTCCCCTCCCCTCCCTCCATTCTACTCATCCTCCCTCCCCCCTTCTCCCCCATCCCCTCCTGCAGCCTTCCCTCCCATCCCCCCTCCCTCTGCTCGTCCTCCCTCACTCCTACCCTGCCATCCTCCTTCTCTCCCCTCCTTTTCTCCCTCACTCCCTCCCTGCCTCCCCCCTCCCTCCCCCCTCCTTCCCCTCCCTTCCTCCTTTCCTTCCTACCATCTTTTCCCTCCTTACCCTCCCTCTCCTCCCTCCCTCCCTCATGCCCTCCTTCATTCAGCAGAAGATCTGGGGTCCCTGATCTGTACTGAGCGCTGGGGCTTCATCAGTGAGCACCCCCAACCCATGTGGTCATGTCCACCGTGGGAGGTGACAGGGGGCAGTCCTCAGGGCTAGCAGTGGTGATGAGCACCAGGAATTTGCTCCTGAAAACAGAGGCCGGTTGCACAAAGAAAAGAATGGAGAGACCCATGCTTACACTTCTTCTAGAAAAATCTAGTCCTGAAAAGTGATGAAAAGTAAGTATAGCCTAGACTTCATGCAATGTGAGTGCTAATGGCCCATACACCCTGATTCCTAGAAGCAACAAAGAGTAAAGCAAGTATTGATGGGATTTGTGACACAACTCTTCTGACTAAATGACAGCATTTCAGCCAACATCTCCAGGGCCCCTGGTTTTCCCAAGGGTCTCTGTGATCCTCTGAATTTTCCATGACCCTCCTTGGGAAGCTCTGTCTGTCATCTTCCTGGTCCTCTGCCTTTTCTGCAAACCTTCTGTGGTCTCCCCTAGCCCCCCGCAGGGCCACCCTGGCCAGGATTCCCCATGCCCCTTGGGTGGGTGCCCACATCCCACACTGGGCTCCATGAGCCCCATGTTTTGTGCAAGTCCTGTGTGCTCCCTCTGGGGTCACCTGGCATCTCCGTTGAATCAACCTGCATCTCTAATCCATTTGCAGTGAGTCCCCTTTGAAGATAGGTGGCAGACAGTAAGGCACCTATTGATGATTCCACATATAGAAACATCCAGATCAGGTAAAGGAACAGAGGGAGAAAGCAGCATAGGGGCTGGGCTGGAGGAGAAATGCACAGGGAGGGTTTGGGGTTCAGGGTCTCCTTTGGGGGAAGGAGATACCTTGCAGTGGTGTTCTATGGTGTTGTGGCACAGTGTTGGCAACGTGCTTAACGCTCGTGACGTGTTCAAGTGAAAACAAGTAATTTCATATAAAACAAATAATAAACAGCATGCAGACCATGGAAAGATAAAATAGCAGTTAATATGTACCAGAGAGGTTGGGGGTGAAACATTGCTGCGGGTTGTCAGGGTCAGGGGATAGAACAAGGGATAATTGTACAAGGAGCAGGGCTTTGGGCTCTGGATGGGCTCTGGGAGCCCCGCAGGAGCAGTTGTAGGGGCAAGGGTTGAGACTGGGGCAGGGACAAGAGCCAGGACAGATGCTAGAGCAGGAGCACAGACTGGGGCAGGGGAAGGGGGAGGGGCTCTGGCAGGGACACAGAAGGGGTGGGAGCAGGGGCTGGGGCAGGCACCAGCTCTTCTGGGACAGCATCAGCTTCTCTGTGGGCAGGTGCCTGGTCACCTGCTGGCTCCTGGTCTCCTGCTGAAGTCTTTCCAGGCACCATCTCCCCCTCTGGAGCTGTGAGTGAAGTTGGGGCCCGCTCTGGCTCTTCAGAGCTGGACCGAGGTAACCAAGGCACCCACATTCCAGAAACAGCCCCCTGCCCAGTTCAATTTGTTGGAGATCCTGGAATGATCCTGAGAGCCTCCCTCTCCCAGGTGTTCAATGCTCACCCTCTACTCCATGCCTCATCCATACAGTGACAGCCACACTAGCCCAGTCACGACACCCGTGAAGCCTGGGTGCAGCCAGTGTTTCTGCTTTGAGGACACAGAGCTGGGTTCAGACCGGGTTCTTGCTCATTTGCAGGGCTGTGAATCTGGACAGACCCTGTGCATCTCAGGACCTCCCAGGCTCCCCATCTGCACTGTGGAGTCTTCTGGCTTCTACTTCTAGGGACACCATCAGGGGTAGGACCTCTACATACGTTCCTGCTATCACAAGAGGCTGGGACATGCACATGGCAATGCGAGGATGAGTTGGGGGCTGAGCGGGGCATAAAACACAGCACAGAGGGACCTGGGTCTGCTCTGGGGTCCAGGCAAAGCCACCTTCCTCCTGCCCATCTCCCAGCCCCCATGGGAAGGTCGCAGTGAACTGATTCCGACCTTGTCCTCTCGTGACACAGACTTCCAGGGTCTCCCATTAGGTTTAGGCCCAGATCCTAGGGCCTCATCTGCGCCCATGTGCTGGGCAGTCCCCCCAGTGGTTCCTGGCATTCCTGAATCCTGGTCACACATCCCTGTGGAATTCTCTCCCCTCCAGCGTGGATGGCCCGTGTGACTACACTCTAAGGAATGGAATGGAGCAAAATGACAGGGTGTTGTTTCCAACCTGATGGAAGAAAGTCTGTGATTTCTCCTGGTTCTCTCTCTGTGTTCATTCTCTGTCTCTGTCTTCTCTGTGTGTCTCTGTGTCTCTCCCAGGAGCAGGACCTGGGGGCTCTGGGAGCGATATGAGAAACCTCAGAAGCCTATCTTCTTCCCATTTCCCTCTCTTGTTCTGGTGCTTGGTTCCTTCCGAAGGCATCCCCACCCTGACCAGAGCACTGACTCTGGAACCTCTTCCAAATAGGGACCCTGAGGCTGCAACAAGGAGGGTACTGACCTTGGTCCCCAGACCAGTGGTCCAGTGCTCTGCAAACCCAGGTCCTCAGCCCCCCAACCCCCCAGGCTATCCTCTGCTCAGAAGGACCTCAAGGGAATACAAAGCATTTTCCCGCGGCACCTGGGTGGCTCAGTAGGTTAAAGCCTCTGCCTTAGGCTCAGGTCATGGTCCCAGGGTCCTGGGATCGATCCCTGCATTGGGCTCTCTGCTCAGTGGGGAGCCTGCTTTCCCCTCTCTCTCTCTGACTGCCTCTCTGCCTACTTGTGATCTCTGTCTGTCAAATAAATAAATAAAATATTAAAAAAAAAAAAAAGCATTTTCCCAACACCGTGGGTCAGGGATGAGGATCCAAGGCCAACAGACTTTTCTACAAGCCTGTGCGACCCTAGGGACATCCCATCTCTACAGCCCAATTGGCAGAAGAGTAAGCTGAGGCTTTTTGTGCTGTAACCCCATCTGGACTTGGGGGGTATCTCTTCTACTTCCAGTAGCCCAGGATGGTGATGAAGCCAGACCCCCAACCCTAGATCCAAGACCCTGTCCTATACCAGTGCTCTGGCCACCCCCCTTGGCCTTTTGGGGCCCCCTGACCATCAACCTGGCCTGTCTCCCTTCCCCGTGCTATGGATCTGGGTTCTTGCCAGGGGTCCTGATGCACCTGCCCCATTGCCCAGCTGTCTCTGACCTCTTTCTTCTTTCCCCCTTGTCACCCACCTCACTCCCAGGGTGTCCACCCCTTCTGACCTCCAGCTGGGTAGTCAGAAGGGTGTGTGTTTGTGTGTGCAGGTGCACATGCCTCTACCAGTCTGGGGATGCCCAAGGTCATGCCCCACATGGAACTGGGTGGGTAGCTATCCCCAAGGATCTGAGGGGCTCTCACCCCCAAAGCAAACCTCATGGGAGGGTTAGGGCTGGCCTAGGACTGGAGAGCAGCCCCGCACCTTGGACTCTGTACCCCTCATTCGTCTTGTCCCTGCCTCTCTTGACCCCAGGTTCCCAACTGTCCCTGAGGTTTGGACATGGAAATGCTTGAACTTGGCCACTCCTCCAAGGATAGGTGGAGGACAGGTGAATCAGGCACACCTGCCTCCCTCCCAAGAGAGCCAGGTGTGCACAGGGAACCTGCACACAGCACCTGTGCCATGATCCAGCCCTGCAGCAGATGTGCACAAGACCCATGGTTCTGCACTTGACCTGTCCTCCATGTTTCCTCACCTACACTGGGTCTCCTCTCAAGAGTCTGTGAGGCCAGACAGTGCCATGTCATGGGCATGGAAGTGCAAGTCTAGAAGGTCCAGACGACCTTTTCCCAGTCCCAGCATGTGGACCCTGGATCTAGAGTGGTCGCTGAGTAAAGGAGTTGGGCCCAGGGAGCCTGAAGGAGGACATGGCACAGTGAGCCTGCAGGAGGAGAATGAGCACCATATGGGCCTGGTACTCAGGCCTGCTGGGAGACAACATCCCACCCACACTGGATCTGTTCCCAGGGCAGGAGGTCATTGGGTATCCAGGCTCCCAGGCTGCAGGCTGGCAATGACTGGCAGGGAAGAGGTAATGCTGATACAGGAGAGAGTCTTCCATGGGGAGGGGGGCTCCCCCAGCAGCTGGAGGAACTTCGGGTATCCTCCCTCCCAGGCTGCAGGCTGGAGGTGACAGGGGAGGGGCATGACCAGTGCAGGAGAGAGCCCTCAGGTAAAGAGGAGGGGGCAGGCGCTCCCCCAGCAGCAGGTGACTGGGGCAGACTGAGGGGGCATCAGCAGAGAGCAGTGTCTGCAGCTGGGGTCTCCACACAGGCCCCCTCCTGATCCTCAGCATAAGCTTGTCTGGATGGCCTGTGCTCCCAAACACAAAGTCTGGCCCAGGACCTCCCCCAAGCTCCTACTCCCAATCCTTTGT